>NC_140594.1:212478050-217846734 GCF_964204655.1 Triturus cristatus | reverse complement strand
CGTGGTCCAGCAGGGCACACAAAACCTGAGCTGTCCACACCGCTGGGATGGGCCATCACCGCAGGCTTCACACCCGCTAAGCAGTTACGGTACCTGTACCTCATTAGACCGAAAGTCACTGTCCTGTGCCAGTGTGCCTGTGCCGGCTGCAGTGCATCCGGTGCGAGCAACTCTAAAATGGTGTATAGCACATGCGCCCGGTCGTTTTTATTGGCAGGGTCACGTGTCCTGTGATATCTGTGCTGGATGGGTGTGGTGTGGGTGTATTCCAGCCGTGAGGGAATGGCTGTGGCGTTCTGACAACTAGGCCTGTGACCAGCAGATCACTGCAATAAAACCTGTGCCATGAAGCGTTGTTGTCCTTCCCTGTAAGCATAAGCGGAGTGGGCTGGCCTGGCGTATGCCAGTCTTGCATGAGGCTGTGAAGAATGACTCTGGAGCTATGGGCGTGGCTCCGTCGTGAGCTGTTTGAGGAATCCACTGATGCGGGTGTCCGTGTTGTAGTGCTGCCGCCACCCGGGTTGCAAACGCCAATGTGTCACTCTGTGAGCCAAGTCCCACAACATGACCAACATGGAAGGTACGGGGAATCACTGACCCTACAGTCATCCATAGTTCCACACATGAAAGATGGTGGACATGACACATCTGTGTGGATATGAATGTTTATTGCACATTTAGTGGAGTGTTGCAGCTGTAGCAATACAGGGCCATGGAAGGTTCAAGTTTCAGTTTTTGGCACATGGAGGGCAGCCAATTAGAGCCAAGCTCATGTTCGCGGTTAGGCTGCGCCAACATATCTAGTTATACAATCACTCTACCAATCCCCAAGCACTTATAAAATCACTATACACTCTCCTTGCAGTACTGTAATGATCCAGTTTCTATGCACGTACTTGTACAATGCCAAGACAAAGTTACTACATAACCAAAGTTTTCCCCCACTGCCAGAGGTAACATGGTTTCATACGCTGTCCACAGCACAATGTAATGTGGTAGGGCCTAGGGGCAGCATCTTGCATACATAACGAACACACGGACACAGATAGATAGTGAAACTGGGTATGGGCACGCGCACTCGACTCCAGTGAACGGTTGGTGCTGATAACAAGTACAACAGTAATCATCAGATCACACACAGAGAATAAATCATAAAGGGTCCATGACTTGTGCTGCACTAAGTTAGGGGCACCAGATGTAAAATAACACACAAAAGATTCTATTGTAAAGGGTTCATGACTTGTGGTACACTGAGGTAGGGGCAGCAGATCTGAAATCATACACAAAATATTCTATCATAAAGGGTCCATGAGTTGTGGTGCACTGAGGTAGGGGCATCAAAAGCATTCTGCGTGTGAACAGCTAGCAATGATGCGTGGTCCGGGAGGGCCGCACTGGTAGCAATGTCTGTTGCCTACTGGACTGCGTCATCTGCAATCGCAACTTGATCTGAATTGTGAGCCCTGAAGTCCACAATGTAGATGGAAGGCAGTAGTCAGCACAGACATTGAGGAATGCAATTAATAAATCATGTCTCAATGTAAATTGTGAGCTCTGCTGACTGCAGTGTAGGTAACAAAAGATAAAATATGTATGAAATACATTGTCGAAATGTGTAGGTTTTGGGGACGTTATAGTTAGTTGCCTACTGGACTCTGAAATTAATGAATCAAGACTCAATTTTAATTGTGAGCCCTGCTGACCGCAGTGTAGGCCGGAGTAAGCGGTCAGCAGGGGCCAACAGCCACGTGGCGTGGAGTTGAGCTGCACAGTTAGTGGCACCTGAAGCAACCAGCATGTGCATAGCCTGCGATGATGCGTGGTCCGGATGGGCCGCACTGGTAGCAATGTCTTTTGTCTAATGAATTCTGCCTTACTAAGGCTACGTGACGATGACTTCTGGTGCACTGAGTTAGTGGCACCAGAAGCACTCAGCGTGTGCGCACCCTGCAATGATGCGTGGTTTGGGCGGGCCACACTGGTAGCAAAGACTTTTGCCTACTGAATTCTGCCTTAATAAGGCTACATGGCGATTACTTGTGGTGCACTGAGTTAGTGGCACCTGAATCACTCGGCGTGTGCGCACCCTGCAATGATGCGTGGTCCGGGCGGGCCGCACTGGTAGCAATGTCTTTTGTCTAATGAATTCTGCCTTAATGCGGCTATGTGGTGTGGACTTGTGGTGCACTGAGTTAGTGGTACCTCTGGCCCTCAGCGTGTGCGCAGCCTGCGATGATGCGTGGTCCGGGCAGGCCGCACTGGGAGCAATGTGTCTTGCCTACTGGATGTGTCATCTGCAATCGCCACTGCATCTGAATTGTGAGCCCTGCTGTCCGCAGTGTAGATCGAAGGCAGTAGTCTGTACAGACATAAGTCTTTGGTGCTGTGCCGCTGTGTTCGCAGGGGGCCTGTGTCGAGGAGGCCGGCAGACATGGTGGCAGCCACGTGGCAGGATAAGGGCCAGAGCCCAGGCCTATTTATTCACACTTATACGCTGGAGTGGCGAACGTTGGACCAGCCCACTGCGCTTCCACAAACAGGGGATGACCATACAGGTACATGACCGAGATCTTCCCCACTGCATGAGGTAACATGGTTGCGTCCACTGTCCACATTACTACAAGCACCAGCAGTATATGTACACATGGAGAGGTTTGTGCTCTGCATAGTGAGGTCTGTCCAGCACATCACCGCTACACTTGGTATTGTGTGCATTATTATTGGTGGGTGACTTGCGTCCTTCACACATGTTTGGTTGCTACATCTCCCAACGTTCAGCTATTATGTAGCTGAGGGGCCATGCCGTTTTTGGAAAGACCGCTGTCCTGTTGTGTGCTGCCTCGGTGGTAGAGGGACGGTGGTCTGGGGGGGAGGTCCTGAGGGTGGTGGCAGTGGGTTTTGTGGCCTTCTTGGGGGTCGGAGTGCATGATCAGTAGCACTATGACATGTTTTGGTCTTCAAATGTGATTCTGGGCTGGGCTCCTTTTCACACTGTAGTTAGTCGTCCTACTTTACACTAGTAAAAGGCAGATGTTACATTCCTACTGCTAATGCAGCTTATCGCCTGTTTTTGGATCGCACCGCAGATTTGGCTGCTCGTTGCAAATATCGGGAGGTGGTGTTTTCATGTTATTTTTGCACAGGGACGCCTACTGCGCATATTATTAGCGTTAGTTGTTGCTCTCATTTGTGGCATTTTTTTGGCGGAAGCTATTGCTGGAAAACTGGCGATATTAGCTGTTTTCACCAGGTTGAGAATGGAATGATAATTTAAAATCACTGAAAAAGCTATAGGTTTAATGAATATTATAATTAGAAATTAGCATTTAAAAAACCTTTGGGAAATTCCCAGAAAAAAACATAGGTTTCAGGGACATTATAGTTAGAAATTAGCATTTAAAATACCTTAGAAATTCACTGATAAAACCATAGGTTTCAGGGACGTTATAGTTAGTGCCTCAGAGTGCGCGGAGCGGGGAGTACGTGGCGATTGTAGAGACAGCACCACTTTCCCTTCTAAATCATATATCACCGCCTCACAGGAGTTAAATATTTTTCTCACATTTGATGTTGGCCATCTGCATTAGAGACAACAGGAATCATTTTCCTCATAATTAAGTCGGTTCCCCAGGTCCCCAACCTCGCTTGTCCTGATGAAGACCCTCTTTGATGCGTACTAATTGGCACACTTTCTTTGGGTCGAAACGTCGACGTTACATGTCCTATGTGTCTCATGCAAATCCACTTATGCAGCAAGAAAATTGAACCCTAAAGTGGCTTATGCATTGTTAATAGGACCCTGTTTGTTGATTATGTTTATGTATTGTCCATTGTACATATTCGTTATATGTGATGTGTTTTGTGCAAATTATCACTGTTTCACCAATTGTTTCACTATGAATGTGTTTTTTGGTTGGTTTATCCTGTAAATATCCTGGTGCTCTAGATACATTAATTAATATCATTCTATCAAGTGACTTGGATTCTGTCCTGTTTCTTTGGTTGTGTGTGTGTCCTTGATAATTGAAAAAGTGTATTCAGCACATATTAAGTTATTTCGTTCATTCTCCGACAGAACCATTGTTCTTGCATACACTATTACGCCCAGGTTCTGAGGGTTACTGGGTTGCCCCATTATCGTTAATGGTTATAGTTAGTTGGACATTTCACTCGTAGAAAACCAGAGAAATTCGAACATTATAGGTAGTAGAGCTAACTATAACTCGCCCCCCACAATGCACTACTGATGGCATCGCGTATTACATCACTCATGACATGGTCAGTGACATCACCGATGACATCACTGATGATATCTCAAATGACATCACTGATGACATCATCCACGTGATAATTTGATGCACCTTCTCACACCCTAATATAACCTTTGATACACCCAATCTAAAATACAGACTACCATTTTCGAAACCATAGACAAATCAATAGCAGTTACTATATACCCACTGACTAATTCCTAGCTATACACACACATTCATTTATTCACCCATACAGTAACTCATACATGCAGTCACTCATCAATACAGCACTATTATATGTACTCAGACACCTATACAAACACTCATACACAGTCACTCATCCATAGAGTTATTGACACACATAGCTAGACATGTAAAGATTCAATAACACTGCCATTTACTCACCTATTGAGTTATACATTCACTATCTAACCTATTTATACAGATACTAACTTATATTTACTCTCTTATACAAGCACTGACACAAGCACACACTCATTTATACTGTCACTCTCACAATTACTCACTCTAGCATATAGTCATTTACATACTCCAACACTCACATATACTGCCTTTCACATATGTAGTTACTCACACATGTACCAGTGAGACATACATTCACTCACTAACACACTGATACACACACTCACTCACCTATACAGCTATTTCCGCATGCACTAGTGAACCCATACACCCAGTAAATTATCCACTCATACATGTAGGCAGAAAGTCACAAACCACCCACCCACCCACACACACTATCACTGAGTTACCCATACAGCTACGCATGCAACCAATAAGTAACCCATATAGACAGTCATGTACCTAATCATCAACCCATGGAGCAGCTTACACAACAACTAAGAGACTGATACAGACATTCACACAGTTTAGTCACTGACCAATGCATTCAGTAAGACACATTTAATCACTAACTTATATAGTCAGTCACACACCTATTAATCCTCCACCCACACACTTATACACCAATTCATTCTTCAATATACCTTGGCATTAACATAAATAAAATATATTTTAACTTTACAGAAACACACATTCACTGGATGATGTCATCAGTGATGTCATTTGAGATGTCATCACTGATATCATCAGTGATGTTACTGACCATGTCATGAGTGATGTAATATGTGACGTCATCAGCAGTGCATTGCGGGGGCGCGAGTTATAGTTAGCTCTACCAACTATAACATTCGAATTTCTCTGGTTTAGTACGAGTAAAAATGTCCAACTAACTATAATGTCCCTGAAACCTATGTTTTTTTCAGTGAATTTCTAATGTTTTTTAAATGATAATTTCTAACTATAATGTCCCTGAAACCTATTTTTTTTTCAGTGAATTTCTAAGGTTTTTTAAATGCTAATTTCTAACTATAACGTCCCTGAAACCTATATATATATATTCACTGAAAAAAACCATAGGTTTCAGGGACGTTATAGTTAGCTGGACAATTCACTCATACAAAACCAGAGAAATTCCACAGCTAACTATAACTCGCGCCCCCGCAATGCACTGCTGATGACGTCACATATTACATCATTCAAGACATGGTCAGTGATATCACTGATGACATCACTGATGACATCTGAAATGACATCACTGAGGACATCATCCAGTGACTGTGTGTTTCTGTAAAGTTTAAATATGTTTTATATATATGCCAAGGTGAATTGAAGAATGAGTGGGTGTATTAGTGTCTGGATGGAGGATTTGGTAGGTGCGTGACTGACTGTATAAGTGAGTGATTAAATGTGTCTTACTGAATGCATGGGTTAGTGACTAAACTGTCTGAATATGTGTATCAGTATGTCGGTTGTTGTGTAAGCTGCTACTTGTGTTGGTCAGTAGCTACATGCGTGTCTATATGGGTTATTGATTGGTTGCCTGAGTATTTGTATGGGAGACTGAGTGTGTGTGTGGGTGGGTGGGAGGTAGGTGTGCATAGATGTGTGAGTGGTTGATTCACTGGGTGTATGGGTTCAAGGAATAACTTTGCATAGATTACTGATTTTACCAGTTGAGCATGATAACAAATTAGAATATCAGAATTTGTCTGGAGAAGCTTCTTATGAAGTGTCAAAAGTGCTGAAGAATCCAGCCGGAGCTGTTACCACACAAGATAAATGTGAACCAGTAGTTTTTTGAAGATAACTGGTCAAAACTTTAATTAAAAAACTTTTACCTGTTCCAGCTTGACCACTAATGTACATCAGAATCGGTTTAAATGATGAACATACACATTCTTTTTTTTCATGTAACAAACCAATCTGTTCTCTCACTTGTACATATATTTATTTCTGTCCAATATTTACTTGTTCTTCTAACTTTTCCAATGTAAGGTTCTCCTCTTGTGCTTGTTGCATGGCAATTTCGACTTCATGCATAGCAATCGCCGCTTCGTTTTCCACTATTGGTTACCCAAGTGGATCTTGACTACATGGACCGGAACTTTGACTATCTTGAGAACTTTCATTGGCAACTTCAGCTGTAATAGTCTTTTCCTGTTCAACTTCATCATTCAACATTTTTAAATATGTAGGGAAAATTGAGCATGCAATACTATCTTTACATGCATTAAAAGAATCTTCGCAGCAGTCAAAATCTCCAAGTAATTCACTTTCGCGACGCCATGGTTTGAACAGTTGGAGAGGTGCTAAATAGTAAAATTCTTGCTTATCTGGAGTTTCACAGCTGAGTTTCTTGTGGTTGATAAGATTCCATTTTGTGTGTTTTATTAAACATCCATGCCATCCAACTACTGCATATTTTCCTTCTTTTTAAAATTCTGTTTAACATTTCTTTTGAAGCTATAATGTTGAAGTACTTCATACAGACATAGCTGTTCCAGATGTCGACTCGTTTTCGGATAGTATGTATCCAACATATTAGTTTTAAGAATGTCTATACTGTCTGGTTCATTTGCTGCTAAGTATTCAATTTCTTCTAATGATTTCAACACTCTATTCCGTGAATAGGCAAGACCTAAACTTACCCAAATGATCCCTTGTGATTTTGAATATAAACTTGAAGAGGACAAGTGGTCTGAACATTCATAGGATCCAATTTCTCTGTGGGAAAGCATTTTTAAAGTAAAGCTGTACAATCTTTTGCTAAGGCTCTTCTCTTGTTCAATTTCCTCCCACATTTGTTTCATCTCATTTTTTTCTGATTTTGTTATGTATGATGTTACATAGCGTGCAACAGCAATTGAGTTGTCTGCAACATACTGGATGTTCATGTTTGCATTCCACATTTTTAAAATAACCGGATTGTAGTCATTAATATACTTTGACGGTTCTGTTCTTTTTAAGTTGTAGGTATTGTTTGGAGATTTGCGATTTATTGTGTGCCCTACAGAAGAAAAAAAAGAATTTACTCTTCCTTTAGAAATTACTGGACGTGGAAATCCAAACTGACACTTGGTATAACATTTTCCTTTAGACTTGTATTTTCATCGACAGTAATTTCCACAATGGTGACTTTGGAAACGTAAAACTTGCTGTCTCAAGCTTCTATCTCCTTCTCTTGAAACCTCACATGTCACATACTGTTCAATGAAAGACAATACTATTTCATCTGAATCACTTCCAAATGTAGGTGCATCCTTAATCCACAATAACATATGTATATGAGGAGCACCTCTTGCTTGGTACTCCTTTCTCCAAAAGAAATCGGTAACTTCTCCAAGAGGTTGATTCTTTTTATTGCAGATGAAAGACATCATAGCTTGAAACCTCTGATTAAAATATTTGCACATATTTACAGGATCCAAAGAACACAGTTCTCCAGGTGTCTTCATTTCAACATTCTTTATATTGGAATTTGCTTCTCGTAGAAATTCAAGCAAATCTTCCCATGAATACTCTGCACAGCTAAGTGTCACAAACCATGCTGGTGTACCTAAGTTCCGTAACATACACATCAGTTCTCCATGACGACGATACCAATACTCATTTGTTCCTCTATGACATGCCATCAAATTAATTAACTGTGCTTCTAAATTTTCATCTGTTTCTTGAACTTTCTCCACAAATTCTTTTGCTGAAAGAAGTTATTGATGAACTCCAGTTTTCAGTATGTGGTTCACTGTATAGGACGGAGAAGACAGATCATTTTCAAACAAAAGGTGAAATATATATGGAATACACTGCCGGAATCTAGGATCTTCAGAGTATAATCTTGTTGAGCGATATTCTGAACCTGGAATCCGCACAGGTCGGTCATCATATCGTCCACCTTCTCCAGTCGGAAACAGCTGTGGAAAACAACGAGCTTCTAAGCTTTTCTCCCATACACTTATTGGAGTTCCCGTTGCTTTTTTCATTTGAAATAACTCAATGCTGTTTCCTATTACTTCTTTTGAATGTAGAGGACATATTGTGTAACGTTCATAAATCTCTTCACCCCTTGACTTGTCCACTTTCTCTATTTGAACACTTGAAATTTCAGATTCATCTTCCAAACTTATTACCTGTTCTTCCACATTCACATTTTTATAAAAAATATTATTCTCCACAAGATATAAAGTATCATTTTGAAGGTTTTTAACATCAATAAATTCTTGCCATATTTTCCAACTCTTTGTTGGTACTCCATTTACTAGAATGACTACTGCTTCATTTCATTTTCATCTTTGTCTCCACCAACAATTTCAATATTTTTCTTAAAATCCAAAGGTACACCACTCTTCCTTTCAGCCCTCTTTGTAAGTCTGTTGGTGGCAGTTTACCTGTTTTTGGCTCCATGCGAATTATAGTTTGAAATGGATGAACAGATTGAATTAGAACTGACTCATGTATTCAAATCTGCCAGCTCCTCTGGAATAGCTACTAATTCTACCTTATTATCTACTGCTCTAGTGGGCATTTTGTTCTCTTCTAATTTGTTATAACAATATTTACGAACACGTTGATCACTGCCTATTTCAAATTGACCTTCCACTAACAAGTAAGTTGCAAATTCCTTACATTTATAATTCTTCTTCTTTTCAGATTACAAATACAAATCAGCATTCCTAGTTTGAATTTTATAATTAGTACATCGACAACAAACACAAACATAGTTTGGAATTTCAGAGCACAGTATGTTAAACTATCCAATTTCTTCTTCAAACTGATCAATGCTAATCACTTTCCCATCTTCTTCAACATCTGTAATTGTCACTCTTTCACTTTCTATGCACTGCTCTTCTGAACCAAAATATCAGAACTGAATATCATCACACTTTTTTTGTACATCTGATAAAGAACCGTATAAAAGAGCTGTATTTAGTACACTTAAACATAACGCAAGACTTTTGACATAGTACACTTTCCTTACAAACGTTCGCATTTCTAAATGGTGTACTGCTAACATCCTCAAGTGATGAAAAACACTTTTACACACTTTCCTTGAAAGACAAGCCAGAGAATGCCCATGTTTCTCAGTATATTTTCTTACATTACATGGATCTAGTCCTTGTAACAACCTAATCTTTTGCTTTACACTTTTCTGTGCATATTCTCGTAACAAATTTCGCATTATATCAATAGATTCCTGTCGAATACTACAAATACTGCTACAACCCCACTGATACACAGGAGCTTGTGTGTGTTTCCCTTGCACTTCTTCAGCTATTAACTGTTCTGCACTAATAGTAACCATTTCATCTTTTAGAACAGGATAACCATTCTGAACTTCGTAGCAATGACCTCCAGTATCAACTGCAAATGGTAAACTATTTTCTTGGAAGTAACTCTCTTCACTAAAAAAAGGTTCACTATTAGATGTATGTTTCCATTGTCCACTGAAGATTTTACAAAAGTTGCTTCCGTTTACACGTCTTTTTTTAAACTTTTAAACTCAGAATCTTCATTGTTTTATCCAACACTTTCATCCTCTTCAAAATCAAAATAAATATTTTTTGTTTTAACTTAAAAGCAGTATCCACTATGCTTTCAACATGCTATTTCTCTTTCAATTGCATCACTTTCTTTTTACATTTGCAGCATCCTTTTATTAAATTCTGAATTACTCTATTTCGAAAAAGTCAAATTTATTGAATTGTTTTTGCCTATGGGTAACAAATACTCTTTCCTTATCATGATGTTTTTTTCTTGCAATTTGAAGTCGAAGTTTGCATCTCCTTACTTGACAAATCCTTCTTTTTCCTTTTTGTGATGCTATTTTCATTAAATGTTCGTAATACTTTTTTAAAAGTTGTAGTACTTTCATTTACTTGTAATCTACATTTTTGACTTTTCTTTAAGTAGATTGCCTTTTTTGTTATTCTTTTCTTCTCAGTTCATCTAGGCATTTTTAATTTTAAATCCAATTACAATAATTTTCTGAGAATGATTTTTTTTTTCAATTGTATGTTATATCTGTTCAAAATGTCAAAATAATCGCATACAATTACATAAGTTCCACTGGCGGCTTGCAGAGGAAATGCTGCATGGTACTAGAGCAGAATAAGGAAACAGTAGGGTGGCAGGTAGTGTCACTGGACATACAGCACGTATTTATTGAATTATTTAGATTCACCTTCCCATTTTATATGTGACTCCACTACCTTCTACTTTTCCCCTCGCCCCCATCCCACCCGACCGTCCCACAACACTTCCTCTGCAACCCACTACAGATAACTTTGTAGTTACTATTTTTGTAAAATTGTGATCAGTATCCTTAGAGTCATATTTTCAACTAAATGGCACATGTAAACGTTACCCTTATTAGTTTAAGACTTCTATCGGCAACTTAGCAAGCATAACACTGCATCATATCAGCAAAGATATCGTACAGACTTATATTTCATTGTGGATGTACATAAACATACACAGATCAACTGTTAGAGAGTAACACAAACAACCAACATGGAGATGAAGAGGGGGGAAACATTAAGTAAGGTGTTATTACCATTCTGGTAATGTGCCAGCCCAGTCGTGTACGGAGCTGTAACACCAGCAGAAAACCTCATAAGTACGTTAATTTACATTTATGTGTGCTTAACCACTGCAACCAACACTTTGTATCCCTGAGACTACTGTCTTGAAAAATAAACAAACAGAGCTTTATCTAGTATAACAATAGCACACAGTGGAGTGAGATGTCCCCTCCCCCCCACATGACCTGGCTCATAGAGGGAAAGCTGCAGGCCACTGGATCCTAGAGGGACAGCTGCCTTCCCGCTTGCAGACGGAGAGCTGAGGGATGCCTCGCAGATGGATAGCTTCGGACCGAGTCGCATGGGGAAAGCTGCGGGCTGTCGGCTTGCAAAAGAATACCTGCGACTGCTAATGTGGGGTGAGGGAAGGTGAAGGAAGTATCTGGCAGAGGGAAAGCTGCGGTATATTTCCAGTATTGGCTTGGGAAAGCTGCAGTATATTTCCAGTATTGGCTTGCAGAGATAGACCTGTGGGCCTAACAGCTTTTAGAGGGAGAACTGGGAGCCGCTGGCTTGCAGAAGAACAGTTGCGTGCCAATTCACAGAGGGAGAGCTGCGGGCCGGCTCGCACAGCATCAGCTGCGGGCCGCTACAGGCCGGTGATGTGGGATGAACGAGGGTGAAGGGGGTATCTAGCAGAGGTACAGCTGCTGTATATTTTCAGTGTTGGCTTGCAGAGTTACAGCTGCAGACCCGACGGCTCGCAAAGCAAGAGAAAGAGCCGACGGGCTGCCTTATAGAAGCAGAGCTGCGAGCCGATGGCCTGGCTCGCAGAGGGAAAGCTGTGAGCCGACCGGCTGGCTCGTAGAGGGAGAATTGCGGTATATTTCCAGTGTTGGCTTGTAGGGTCAGCCCTCCCTCCATGAGACAGCCAGTCGGCTCACATTTCTTCCTTTGCAAACCACCGGTCGTCTGTGAGCCATCGGGCCCACAAGCTTATCTGTAGAATCCTTCAGGTCTGTAACTCTACCTCTACTAGCCAACACTGTGAATATAACGTAGCTCTCCCTCTACCAGATACCCCCTTCACCCTCCATCGGCCCACATCAACAGCCCCCAGCTATCTCTCTGCAAACTAATAGTGAGAATATACCACAGCTGTCTCTCTCCGAAATACCTCCTTTACCCTCTCTTGTCCCGCATAACCGGGCATTCCATATTATAGTTAACACTGTGATCAAATTTTTCAAACCAAAATGTGGGTGACACATGAGAAGAGTAAACGGAGGTGTAATTTCTAAACTTTTACTCTACTGTTCCTTTAATATACGTATATAGAGGCTTTGCAGTGGGATGAAAAAAATTGTGGGTGTCTAAAAGGGATACCAGTGTT
The DNA here is from genome assembly GCF_964204655.1 of Triturus cristatus. Taxonomy (NCBI): domain Eukaryota; kingdom Metazoa; phylum Chordata; class Amphibia; order Caudata; family Salamandridae; genus Triturus; species Triturus cristatus. The sequence continues at coordinate 217,834,207 of NC_140594.1, read as the reverse complement.
CAGCACTGGTAAAACCTGGCCCATTTAAAATTCTGCGTACATTCAGCACAGAGACACATCATAACAATTTTCTTCACCTATAATCACAGTTAGTTTACTAGTGTGAAAAAATCGTACAGAACATTTACTAAGAACATTTTTATTTCTTTTTCATCTCTCAAACATTAATAAAATATCTCTTGTAAAGAAACACCGAGCAACAAATAACCCCTTTACCAGCATTTAGCCACTAACTACTAACACTGTGCACTGTACCCAATTGTAAAGCAGAAACAGTGTTTAAAGTGTCATCAAATGATTCAAACCATGTATACATACACAAAGCAACGTGCATGTTTACTTTGTCCATTTACTGTCCATTTAATCTGTGCACATTCTGAACGGGTTTGCAGTATATCACCTGTCTTCACTTATACTCAAATGTGCCTCACAGTGAAAAAAATGACATCCCAACCTATGCATATGTAATATTTCCAACATAATAAAGTGAAGTTTTATACCATTAAACTGATTGCAACATTCTCTATATAGTACAAATCGTACGAATATGCCAATAAATCTATAAGTTCTATTTTTATAATACCAAAAGCTGTATTAGATTATTTTTATAAACAGTACTGCTAGGGGCACAAAATGGTGGTGGAAGGTGGACACAGTAAATGAAGGTGTAGTTCCAAACTCCTTATGTATCGTCCCTTTACTATATGTATATTAACAGCTTTAAGTGGGATGAAAGAAATTGGCGGTTCTCTTTAAGGGGTGGCGGAGCTCAGTACCGATAACACCAGCACCACTTAAAGGCCTGTGAATATTCAACAGAGGAACACACACTGACAATTACTATCACTAATAATCACATTTACTTTAGCACTGTGAACAAAATCGTACAGAAAATATACAAAGAACATTTTCATTCCTTTTTATCTCTCACATATTTAATAAAAATGTCTTCTGGAGAAACGCTCCCCAACAACTTAGATTTCTTAAGAACACCCAAATCCAAAGTCTCGCAGTACCACACCAGCCTTGACTAATATTGAAATCTACTTCTCAGTGTAAAGAATGAGACCACAAACTGTGCACATAACATTTCTGTTTTTTGTTCCATCTCTGTTAAGTTAATAACACGTAATTTTCTACTCTCACACCTTCCCCATTATTTCCAGACTAAGCATAATTTGTAAAACATACGACATTCTGTTTATCTCACCGGAATAGATATACAAATCCAAATGAACGCTACAGCAAGTTTTCATAACCATACAGTCTTTTACAGATGACAACTTACACCTTTCCTTTGAGAAAACCCCCTAAACATACATAAGGTACTTGTTTAACAACTAGTCACACCTTTTACATATTTTAGAACCAATAAAACACCAGAATTTACTAACACTATGTTATTTAGAAATAAACAATACTTTAAAAGTTAAAAATATCGCCTCAAATACTTAACCACTACTACAGAACACATAACACACCTTCTTAGTTTCTAACTTACCTTTTTAGTTGGTACGCAGATTTCAAATGTCACAAACAGATGCAATTCTTTCTTTGTCACACAGTACATGTACTGCACCGCTTTCATCAAGGATGGAACCAGTAATGGCATAATTTCCCTGTTGCTCCACCCATAAATACATGTAAAGAACAAATCAGAATGGTTCCTTGCTTTTTTTGCATTGCAAAACTTCTCTCTATTAGTAATTTTTTAACTTTCCATTTAAACAGTTTTTTTAAGGACACATACAGGTCAAAAGTTCAACGTATTGTATCAACACTTTCTAGAACATTCTACGACACGTGCAGGTTAAAAGTTCATCATGTTTTTAAACCTTACAATATTTTTTTTGCAACATTTTCTCCAACATTTAATGGCACGTGCAGGTCAAAAGTCCACCATTCTTTCAAATTCGAACTGCACCTTCCAAATACAATTAGCAGGTGTGGCTGAGCTGAGCAAATTTTATCCTATAATATGTACTCCACTATAAACTGCTTTTTTATTAACCAATGACAAAGATGCTTTTCCTCAAAACTAATATGCACCGTGCTTTTTAGGAGACAAAGCATTTCATCTCCCAATCGGTTAACGTTTTGTATGTAAAACAAAAAGTAGTTCCCCATCTTTAAACATATCTCTCATTCTACGAACGGACTGAATGAGCTACAGACATCTATCCATATCTTCCAGCCATACCTTCAAAATGCTAGTGCGGATTGTAGAACATAGCTATGTTTTCTGGTGCAAGAGGTATGCAATACAGAGACATATTGACTTAGACCTAGGTTTACAAAATGTGCACATTAAATGGTTTGCACAGAGAGGATTGAAGTGGCACCAATTGCTGCCTTTGGTTAAAACCTGTTTGCATCTCCAACAACCTGACCTCATAATTGTGCAGTGTGGTGGTAACGACCTTTTGGAAATGCTTATGAAGGACACCTTTGGACAATTGATGTTACTTTTGCCTCAAAATGTCTTTGTATATTCCAATATATGCCAAAGACAGAAGTGGAAATGGTCAAACCAATTTTGTCGTAAGATTGAAAAATCTAGGAAGAATGTCAACAAAGCTGTGTCTGCATATCTCAGAGACCATAGAATGGGGTTGATCTACAACAACAACATACGTTTTGATATGGCTGATATCTACAGAAGTGATGGAGTACACTTCACAGAAGAGGGAAACCGAGTTTTTCTAAATAACCTGAAGCTGTGCATCCGCACTTACATGAAGCTCCAACTAATAAACACAAGGGCTCTTTTTAGAGTCGCCTTATATTCCCAATATCGGCTCGCAGAGTGACAGCTGCGGTTCGTAGCAGAGGGAGACCTACAGTCTGTCGGGCAGGCTTGCAGAGGAAGAGCTGCGGCCTGTGGGTTCAGCTCGCAGAGGAAGAGCTACGGGTCGTTGGCTCGCAAAAGCACAGCAGCGTACTGGCTCGCAGAGGGAGACCTGTGGTCTCACTCGCACCGGGAGACCAATGGTCCAACAGGCCTGCTAGCAGAGACACAGCTATGAGCTAACGTGCTGGATCGCAGACGTACTGCTGCGAGCCCGAGCTGCGAGCAGACGGGCTGATTTGCAGAGGGAGATAACGGGCCGACCGGCCTGCTAGCACAGACACACCTACAAGCTAACAGGGTGGCTCGCAGAGGTAGAGCTGCGGTTCCAACGGCTCACAGACGCAGAGCTGCGAGCCGACGCACTGGTTTCTAAAGGCATAAAGGGCCAATGATGTGGGGAGCGAGCCGCGAGCCTGTGATGTGGGGAGAGGGGCCGTGAAAGGGGTATCTAGCACAGACAGAGCTGCGGTATATTTTCAGTGTTGCCTCGCAGAAGTAGAACTACGGACCCAATGGCTTGTAGAGGGAGAGATGCGAGCTGGTGCACTGACGCACAAAATGTCTGACAGTTCACAGACCCAGACCTGCGAGCCGATGGACTGACTTTTAAAAGCATAACCGCGAGCTGGTAATGTGGGGAGAGGGACCGAAAAAGGGGTATCTCACAGAGACAGAGCTGCGGTATATTTTCAGTGTTGCCTCGCAGAGGTAGAACTACGGACCCGATGGCTTGCAGACGGAGAGATGCAATCTGACGGACTGAATCACAAAATGGCTGCCAACACTTCCTAGTTTCAACCGTTCACAGCCAATCAGCTGCAAGCTCGTGCTCGTAACCGCTCAGCCAATCAGTTGTCAGAATTCCCAAATATCGATATCTGTAAAATGTGATATTTCTCAGAAACTACTGAACAGATATACACCATTTTAACAAAAGCATGCTTTCTGGACCAAGACCTTTATCCCTGCCAAATTTGGCATAATTCCGTTCAGCAGTTTGACCTGTAGCCTTGTCTAAAATTTCCTATAGAAAATGCATTGAGAAAACACTTTTTGGGACCCCCCATTTTTCACAGCCCCTCCTTGACCAATCACCCCCAAACTTTCAAGATAGGAGCTGATCAAAAAAGAGAAACTTTTTGGAAAATTTTGTAAAGATTTGTCAAACGTCGCCAAAGTTATAAGCACATGTAAAAATGCTTTTCCTATGAAAAAGTGGTCCTAACTATAACTATCTACTGGCGACCTTAGACAAGGATAGAACCCTTTTATGTCTACAAGGCACTTTTCCAAGGAGTATCTTTCAAGCAGATGGCATGATTGGTAAAGCTATCACACTACAGAGGGAAGACCTCTCTCAAAGATCTTGTGCACAGCCATTTTAGTGGCAGGGAAAAGAACCCTGCAGACATAAAAGGCTTCTATCCTTGTCTAAAATGCAAGGCACGTAAGAAAAGCAATAAAGTTAAAGAGTTTCAGGTCCCAGGTAGAGTTTCATACAAACAGATAACAAAATTACTCTACGCGGGAGCCCCGACCAAGCTCATCAAACGACTACAACGCATCCAAAACGCCTCGGCACTACTGATCCTCGACGTACCACGCCACGGTCACATCACTCCCCACCTGAGAAACCTGCACTGGCTCCCCGTCAACAGGAGGATATCCTTCAAGCTCCTCATCCACGCACACAAGGCACTCCACAAGACCGGCCCTGCCTACCTCAACAGACGACTCTCCTTCTACATCCCCAACCGCCAGCTACACTCCGCCGACCTCTCACTAGCCACCATCCCACGCATTAAAAGAACTATCACCGGCAGGAGATCCTTCTCCCATCTTGCCGCCAAGACATGGAACACCCTCCCACTAAGCCTAGGACAGACCCAAGACCTGCTGACCTTCAGGAGGACACTCAAGACCTGGCTGTTCGATCAGTAGCTGCCCCCCCCCCAGCGCCTTAAGACCCTCGTGGGTATGTAGTGCGCTTTACACATGACTGATTGATTGATTGATTGAACTGTAATACAGATGTCACCGTTTATTGTTTGGTGTGTCCGTGAAACCAACGTTATGTGGGTAGCACGATACACCAGGCAAAAAAGAGAGTCTTGGAGCATGTGCGCGCGATAACTAGGAAGGAGAGCAGTTATCCAGTTGCGAGACATTTTGCAGAGCAACACAAGAGCAACAGCCAATTGCTGAGTTTCTTTTGTATAGATCAGGTACCAACTCTGGGGAGAGGCGGTGACAGAGTAAGAGCTCTGAGGCAACTGGAGTCGCAATATATAATTGAACTTCGAACATTGGTCTCATATGGACTTAATAGTGAAGAGAAATTATGGGTTCACATTGGCTAGGTCATCTATCAGCATCAATGAATGAATGAGAGGAATATGATATATGAGGTTTTATATCTCTCTGTACATTAATTTGCATCTGTATATGAATATTATCCCTCTCCCCCTCCGTTCCCTTCCACTTTCTTGTCTCTTACTCACTTTCATATATTGTTTTCATATATTGTTTTTATTGTACACGTCACCTTTATATTTGAACATCCTGAAAGAGCTTCAGGAATAACCTTGTTGTGAGGGACATTGCCACTATAGATTAAGAAATGCCAATGTGAACTGTGAGCCCATTCAGGGCATGATTGGTTACAAATTTGGGGAGACATTAACTTTTGATATTCCCCACATACGTTCTGAAACTATCGTGGTAGTAAACAGCACCCTATGGGAATTATTGACATGGTAATGTGAATGGATTTATAGACATGCAAATATGGTATACTTGTATTCTGTTTTGACCACTTCAAAATGGCCGTGTTGTTTCATGTATATATATATATATATATTACTTCAACTCCCTTTGCTTGCACTCGTTCCCGCTGCAGGTAGGAGCCCAGACCATGATTAGGTGCTTCAAAAGGATCTTTTTTCGTCCGCTCACAAGTGTTTACACAGCCATTACGCGTTACGAGCCAGTGGGCCCTTGATCACATATATGTATATGTATATGTATATAAATATATATATATGAATATATGTATATATATAACCACAAAGATCAACTGTAACCTTCAGCCATAAATGAGTGCACTCACGGGTGTGATATTTTAGCAGATCTTTACTTTGCAAGCCTCTATATATTTGAAATTACCCTAAAGATTAAGACGCACTCCCATGCAGACAAAAGGATTTTATTTTCAGGCAGGAGGTCTGACGTTTGCACTGGGATTATTTTCTGCCTTATGTGTTTCAGATCCTTGATCACAGGCAGCAGCATGACATTACACCAAACAGCTGAGGCACTTTTCTCTCATGCTTCTTTAGTCTTATTGCCCTCTGGTGGGCCTTTCAGGTAAGTTCAATATTCTACATGCATGCTGGGAGACGTAGTGCTGCAACATTCATTGTTTCCCTCCAGTGGGTGTGCATTGCTGCAAAAAATCAACAATGGTTTATAGCCCTCCAGTGGGCCTCTCAGTGTAAGAACCAGATATACTTTCATTTTCTTTGCCAGTCTGACATTGCTCTGCTTGGCTCCACGATATGAGACAAACCATACCCACACAGTATCCTGTGTAGTGGTGCAGTCTTACTGGCAGGGCAGCCATATTATTTCTCACCTAAATTGCCCTAAAAGATGAAGACGGAATCCCATGCGGAAAAAAGGATTTTATTTTCAGGCAGGAGTTCTGATGCTTACACAGGGATTCTTTTCTGCCTCACGTGTTTCGGATACCCCCGATCCTTGATCACAGGCCGCAGCATGACATTACACAAAACAGCTGCTGCACTTTTCTCTCATGCCTCTTTAGTCCTATTGCCCTCTGGGTGGAGCTTACTGGAGTTAACATGAGGGCTAGTTGGCCCATAAGGACCCTCAGCAGCGAAGGGGACTTTATCCCCCAACCAGTAGTGCGCCAAGAGGTGCATACGTAGAGTAGTGGAGAAATGGGTGGGGCCTCTGGTGAGTTGCCGGCTTTTTATTTTTTAGGAAGGGGGTCTCCCTCCAGGGCTAATTTCAGCCCCAGGAACCCATCCCCCAGGGCCAGGCATCTTCGTTGGGGACCGCGGGGTGAGCCTGAAGGCCCCCAATGTCCTGGTTGGCTCCCACCTCCTTCTGGAACCGGCATTGCTTTATACACCCAGAAGCTGCTAACATGCAGCTCCCTGAGTGTAAAAAGCAAAGTGTGCTCTGCTTTGAGCAAGCGAAAGCAAAATGTTTTTGCTTACTCAAACCAGAGCACTTGTTTGCTATGGCATGGCAGGAGCAGTGCTCCTGCCATAGCAAACAGCAATGCCCCGGAATGAGGCACACTGGGACATTGCAGGAGCCGGGCCCTGGGGGGTGGCGGTCCCCAGAGCCACCTAGGGTTCCTGGAGGAGGGCTGCATGGCCCCCCTCCTGCCATCACATTTGACCTGAGAGATGGTGGTCCCCGGGAATGGGGGGGTCTGTGAGTCCCCCCACAAAATTTAAATTAGCCCCTGGGAGGTGGCGGTCCCCAGGGCAGGGAGGTCCGCGAGGCCCCACCATATTATTTGAATGAACTCCCTGGGGCTTTCAAAAGTCTTAGAAGGGGGGGCCTGTGCATCACCTCCTATAATTAGAATATGCCTCTGGGACCTAGCCCACTCAGGGCTATTTTAAAGCAAGCATGGGAGACCGGGCTCTCTTTCTTTTAATTTTTTTGCAGCTAATTCACGATTATCGTGAATTCACTGCAAATATTTTTTTTAAATAAAATGGCTTTATGCCATGGCAGGGTCCCAGGGGGACCCCATGACCATGGCTGAGGTTCAGGGTATTCCTATCCTGCCCTCTTTTCTTTATTTTCCCAAGATGGCTAGCAACACTTCCTGGTTGAAGTGATGGCAGCCAATCAGAGCAGTGCATTTCCCTGCACAAGCTCCCTTTTTTCGCAAAGACAGAGACAAAAAATGTAAACTTACATTTTCTCAAAAACTACTGAACAGATTTATACCAGATAGGCAAAAGGCACTTCCTTGAACCAACATGTACCTCCCTGCCAACTTTGGTGCAATTCCGCTAAGCAGTTCGGCCTGTTTGTGGCCAAATGTTCCTATGGGAATTAACATTACAATTACAACCTTAATTCATGCCCCAGATTCTCGGTTCCGCCTGCACAGATCGCCCCCACACTTTCCCCAATCAATTGTACCCACAGTGACACTTTATTGGCAAAATTTCATGCAGATTGGTCAAACGACGCTAAAGTTATAGCCAAGTCCCAAAATTATTTTCCTATGGAAACTAGGTCCTAACTATAACTACCTACAGACGACCGCAAGTAGGAAATATATATATATATATATATATATATATATATATATATATATTACCTAGAGGTGCTCACCACGGGGTAGTTATAGTTAGGTCTGCTTTTCCATGGATGGAGTGTTTTTTAGTTTGCTAATAACTGGCCCCATTTGACAAACTTCTCAAAACTTTCTAAGAAACTCTAATCCACCTCAGCTCCTTCGTGGAAAGTTTCAGGGTGATCTGTGAAGCGGGGCCAAGAAAAAAGGGAAATCCCAAAATGAAAAATCCCTTTGCATTTTTCATAGACCTGTTTAGGCAGGGCTATAACAAAACTACTAAACCGAATTATACCAAATTTGACAGGAAGCTAGATCTTGGTCAGCAGATTGTGCTTTTTGTGATTTGATGTCAATTCGTTCAGCAGTTTTTAAGATATTAAGGGTAAAAAATAATTGTATGTTTTGGTGTTATGGCAGTTGGGCTCTTGTGGGTGTCCCGTGAGAGTGCTAAATCAAAAATGGAGCCCTATGATTGTTCAACAAGAGGCCAGTTTTTCACATGAGCCTCCATTCTCTTGTGGGAGTGAGAGGCTCCTGTAAGTCCCACAAACATTCTGATTGGCTGGCTGTTGGAAGTTTAGAAATGAAATGGCCTCAATTACAGTTAACTGTGAAAAACTGGAGGTGTTGTAGAAATTATGTAAAAAAGTTATACAAGGGGCAGCAGAAAGGCATGCTGTACCTCCAAAATTTAGAGAGGAGGTGCTTAAGGAATAACTACTGTGAAACAAATTAATTTATACTGCTTTTAACACATTTTTATGATCTAGAGGGATTTTCATGGGATTGGGAATAGTAAAAATCTGTAAATGCGTTCTGGATACACTCTGATAGTAGGAATACATTTTGTGGTCATTGTTTTTGAGAGGAAGTGTGTAAGTACTGTGATGAATGTCAAAACATTTTATGATCTTGCAAGACTCTGAAAAGTAGAAAGAAGTAGGTGATCTTTGAATACACTATAGTATGCACACTTGTTACTGTGGGAAAGAGTCTTACTAGAGATGGTATTTAGCAAAGTCTACTATATAGGCCCATCGGCTTTTTAAGAGTTGTGAGTAGAATACAGTCTCTTCCCACACCCAACTATTTTCACCCATTATCAGAGAGAGGGGTGTAAGCAGGGAGGACAGTCCATGGACAGACCATACTATGCACACCTGTCATCCAAGAGAGAGGTCTAAGCGGGGAGGGCAGTCTCTCTTCACACACCCCACTTCTAAGTACACCTGTCATCTGAGAAAGAAGTCTGAAAGGAGAAGCTAGTCCATGCACATACCTTACTATGCTAACCAGTCATCAGAGGGAGACGTCTTACAGGAGAGGCCGGTCCATCCACACACTGTAGTATGCACATACGTCATCTGAGCGAGAGGTCTGACCGGAGAGGCTAGTCCATCCACGCACTTTGCTAGGCACATTCATCATCTGAGAGAGAGGTCTGAAAGGAAAGGCTAGTCCATCCACACACCCTACTATGCACACCCGTCATCTGAAAGATAGGTCTCAAAGGAGAGGCCAGTGATTCCCCATATACCCTTCTATGCACACCTGCCATCTGAGAGTGAGGTCTCAAAGGAGAGACCATTCCATCCACATATCCTTCTATGCAAACCTGTCATCTGCGAGAGAGGTCTGAAAGGAGAGACCAGACCCTCCCTACACTTTACTATGCACGCCTGTCATGTGAGAGAGTGGTCTGAAAGGAGAGCCCGGGCCTCCTCCACACCCTACTAAGCACACCGTCATTACAGAGAGTGGTCTCAGAAAAGAAGCCAGTCCCTCCCAACACCCTGCTATGCACGTCCATCATCCAAGCAAAGGGCCTGAAAGGAGATGGCAGTCCCTCCCCACACCAAGCTGCGCACACACGTTCTCTGAGAGAGCTGTCTGAAAGGAAAGCACAGTCCCTCTCCACACCCTACTACGCACACCAGTCATTACAAAGAGTGGTCTCAGCAGAGAGGCCAGTTCCTCCCAACACCCTACTAGGCACACCTATCATCTGAGAGAGAGTTCTGAAAGGATAGGCCAGTCCTTCCCCACACTCTACTGCATACACCAGTCATGTGAAAGAGTGATCTGAAAGGAGAGCCAGTTCCCTCTCCACACCTTACTAAGCACACCCGTCAGTACAGAGAGAGGTCTCAGCAGAGAAGTCAGTCCCTTAACACACCCTACTACACACACCCATTATCTGAGAGAGAGTTCAGAAAGGAGAGGCAAGTCCCGACCCATACCCTAAAACACACACTCATCATCTAAGAGAGGGACCTGAAAAGGAGAGGCCACTCCCTCTCCACACCAAACTATGCACACCCATCATCTGAGAGAAGGGTCCGAAAGAAGATGTGGGGAAAGAAGAGTCACGTCCCTCCACACACACTGCTACACACACCCATCATCTGAGAGAGTGGTGTGAGAGGAGAAGCCATTTCCTCCCCAAACCCCTCTATGCACACTCGTCATCTGAAAGAGTGGTCTGAAAGGAGAGGCTAGTCCCTCCCCACTCCCTACTACGCACACCTGTCATCTGAGAGAGCAGTCTGAAAGGAGAGGTCAGTTCCTCCCCACACTCTATATGCCAGGCCATGCCACCAACAACCCCCTTGTGTGGCAGGGGGTTTCATTTTCTTATGGTAATTAAGTATTACTTTCTATGTTTTTTTAAAAACACTCGAAATTCACTGAAAAATCAAAGGTTAAAGTAATGTTATAGTTAGGTGTGATGTAAAGATTTTGGTTCATAAAAAAACCTTACAAATCCACTGAAAAAAACAAAGTTTAAATTAACATTATAGTCTAATCAAAATAGCCTTATTTGATTTGACACAGCAAATCATAAAAGTACAATAACAACAATTCCAATTGTTAAAATACAATTTCACACACAAGAATTCAACACCCCGCTAAAAAACACAATACACAGTAGTAAACTTTGAAATTATCTAACAACTGCTGATGCAGAAAGGCAGGCTTTGCCTGTTTAGAATCTAGAGGCAGAATATCTTAAACTATATCATTTGGGACAAATGAAGGTGATATGTAAATCTAGTGCAGCAGCCATGTCACATAAGCATACTGGAGGGTGCAAAGACTTTTACCACCCCACTAATCATTGTGGAAACAGATTCAGATTCGGAAGAAAATAAGTTAAAAGTCTTCTATGAAAAGCCAGCATATCAAGCGTTAAATGCAAGTCTATCTTGCTCGAAGATTTCACAATAGCTTAATAGATGCATAGGCTTTTGGATAGGGAACATTTGGCCCCTTTCTCTTGCATGTGTCCCAAAAAGGACCCTTACACAGGCAACATCTGTTTTAAAAATCAAGACTGGGTCACTAAAAAGCTAGGATTTTCCCAGTTCAGCCAAGATGGTTTTGATGTAATTCAACCATGGTATATAAAGACAGTGATCCAGGCTCTGTAATTCACATTTTAGCCTTACTGAAAACCACAAACGTAAGCAGCAGAATCCTATATGATCTGAAATAAGGCCAGCATCCAATTCAAAGTGCACAATCTCTGCGGGTACACTCTGGGGTATCCATAATATCCTCCTAAAGAATTTATTTTCTGCTATTTGTATTGCTGGACATGACTTATGTCCCCAGATCTCCATCCCGAATGGCACAGTTGGCACACATTTTGCTTTGTATAAATGTAATATTGACTAAACATGACTATAACCTAGGCACCAAGAGAAAACATCGATACTGTGAGCTACCCTGTTGAACGATCGTACATGTGATCTCATCAAGGGATCCCAATTCATTTTACTGTCCAACAAAATGCCGAGGTATCAGAATTTATCCACTTTGCCAATGTGATGATCTTTAATTACATATGTTTTGCAATTTTCGGGCCTAGTATCATCGCATAGGATTTAGTATAATAGTAAAAAAAAAAATCCAGTCCCAGATGAGCCATATAATTGTGATATAGATCTAATAAAAGCTGCAAGCCATTTGCTGTACACGCTACAAGGACGTATTATCCGCATACAGTAATACTGGGACCAATCTATTCCCTACCTTCGGTATGTCCTTACAATTAATTCCTAATAACTGCTCTAGCCGGTTAATGTAAAGAATAAAAAGCATAGGTGCCAATATACAGCCATACCGCACCCTTCTTAAATAAAAGTGCGGAGTATATTCACCATTTGGCCCAAATCTTACTTTAGCTCCTAGTCCCACATGCAAATCATGCAGAAAAGTCCCAAGAGCATTGTTCACCCACATGTCCATCAGCACAGCCCACAGTTTTGATCTGTCAAATGTGTCAAATGCTATGCTGACGTCCATGAAGCCAAATTAATGCTTTCCCTCCTTTCTACTGTGTATTTGGTGATTAATAAAAAAGATTCAAATTCTATTCAACTGTACCTCTTCCTGATCTAAATCCATATTGAATTTCTAACATGATTTCCTTGCTACCCGCACTCTCAATTAGGCGATTGAGCGGGACCCTACCAAAAAATTTCACATCAGCGTCTATCAAAGAAATTGATTGATAGCATGTAGGGTCCACTCGATTCCCTTTTGGGACAGTAGCTGATTACTTCTAAGATATGGGATATGGGAATATGGCCCGTGCTACTGCATTTAAATGTTGAGTGATCAATGAGGCCCAGAGGTCATGATTTAAATTTAACACGGTCCCCAGGAACACCATCCGGGCCAGGCACTTTTCCTGAACTAAGACCCACAATTCATTCCTTCACCTCCACCAGGTAAAAATTTAGTTTTAACTCCCTATCTGAAAATGTGCTGGGGTTGGATGACTTATTTGCATAAATAGTTTTGAAGTGGGCTACCCAGTTTTGGGCTGGGATAGTTCGGGCAATATCTGGAGCTGCTACCTCATTGAAGAGTGGCTGGTTCACTACTTTCGGAATGGCTGAGCTGTCTTTAGAACAGCAGGCTTCCTTTAACTCTTCCCACGCTTCTCTTTTAAGGGCCAGTGCATACAGCCTTCTGGCTTCCTTTACAGCTTCTTTCGACCCTGGCTTATGCTGGAGAGCCAACTTTAAATCTTTGTAAGCTTTAGTACAGCTCCTGTCAAACCATTTAGGACCATGGCAGTCTAGCCTTTTGCTGTTCCTAGTTAGGGCAGTCTCAACCTCTTTACAGACAGTGGAGAAAGAATCCACAATATCTTGGTCAGATGAGTCAAGATGCAGGCACACTTCAAATTCAGAACTGCACCTTTAATCCAAATTCCTTGTACAATTTTCCAGGATGGTCTTGCCCCAACCAATTCGCTGACCTTGTTCCTTTAAAAGAGTTTCTTTAGGGATGTTATTGCTCTTGCCCCTAAATCCCACCAGCAGAACTCAGCTATGAGTGGGTTATGATCACTACTAGCACTCCACTCTATCTTAAATTTATTAAGAAGGGGAATCATAACATCGGATACAAAGACAAAGTCTACAGTGGAATTGATGCCTCTACAAGGGGACTCATACTCATCTTTAGTCAAAAGGCTGGTACCGTTGAAGTCAGACAGCATGAGATTTAAAGTATCTCCTTGGCAGAAATGACTAAAATGGACATGTTCTGATTCCTCACCAAGGCCGTATTCACCCCTATTAGCACCAAGCAAGGAATGTGGGTGTAAGTTAAAGTCCCCTACTAGCAAGATTATAGGCACAAAAAACCAAACAAGTAAGGTTCCTACCCAGAGTTTTCTTAACTCAGCTTCCAGCCGGACCTCTGAGAAGGTTGAGTTATAGATGGTAAATTACCAAGACCCTAACCTTGCACGAGAAAGATATGAGGACGCCCAGGATGATTCCTGAACCATTGGAAACTTGCCCTGTGCCGCAACCTAATCCCAAGCTCACAAACATCACCAAACGTCTCTTCGCTCTACCATGTAGTGAGGGTGTTGCATTGGCCCTAAAAGCTGTGAGCCCATCAAAGCAAATGCCTCCTCTATGTCCCAGGTCCCCTGAAAGCACATTATATCAACTAACTTGCAAATGTAAATCCCTGATCATCTGCCAGTAAATATCTTATCTTTGCTATATTCATGCTCAATACTCCCAAGTTATTCTTATGCGTCCCATTAAGGGCCAGTTCCCCCCCTGGAAACCTCTTTTGTGCTGGCTTTTTTCATGTTCACATTGTCACTGGCATTCGCATATAGAGAGACGGCCTCCCCCCATTGTGTCAATATTTCTCTGATAAAACATCAAATTGATTATATATGGGAATTCCAACTCAGCTAGCACATAAAAAGATTGTAGTTTTTGGGGCTACTGGTGGCCCTCTCCCTGGCTGGTGTAGGCCCGAGCAGAAACCTAGACTGCTCGGGGATCTGGCTTATAAAAGTAGCCCAATTACAATAATACGATATTATTATGTACAAGCTCAGTACTCATATGCCCAAGAAGCAAACTGTTGGCCAAGTTAGGTGAACTAAAATTGACAATAATACAATCACCTTGCCAGTCCACCAGCTCAGTGGCAATCCAACCCACTCTCCTTGTCAGCAAAATACTGTTAGCGCAAGTAGGTGGAAAATGTCTGTGATGGCCAAGTTCATAGACTTAATAAGCAGTTCTTCATGGGTCTCCTTTTGGCCATTCATCAGACCAGGAACTCCTAGGAGGATAATTACATATGGACAGGAGACAGGAGGTAAGGCTATTACCGGCTCTTTTTCAAATTCGACAACCTCCCCCCCATTCTGCATTTTCTCCAATGCCTCATCCCTGTGGCATGTTAATGGGCTGCCCTTCAGGCTGAACACTACTGTTACCTAGTGTAGTACCCCCAAGGCTCAGAGGATTAACATGAGTATTTGTGCCAACACCTGAGGAATACGATGAGGGTCTTGAAATGGGGTGCGCAAACAACAGGGGGTGCCTAGAAGAGTTAAGATGTTGTGAACTGTACAGATTCAAATCTCCCCAACAATATTTAATTCTTTTAAGATCACAAATATTTTGTGCTTGTATTCTCTTTCCCCTGCCAGTTTTTCCATCCCAGGTGTTGGAATGCGCTGGGGTGTTGCAAGCCCTATGATAAAGCATGCCACAGCTTGTGGGTTAGGGCAGTTTTCAAAAAACAAAGCGCATGCCACTAATTACATAAGTTATCTGTTATTTTACACTCCTCTTTTGTGTGTTCGGATATTTGTTGGGGAGGTTGGTGTAGGTATTTAACCTCTTCCCCCTCATTTGTGTGTGACTAACTGTGAGGCCCAGCTTTTCCTGTACCAGCAATAACTGTGGTGCAAAAGTCTCCTTCAGCTTTTTAAGGTCCAACAATGCGCAGTATATGGCATCCAGTCAAGAGAAAATTGGGAGCTGTTAAGCCAGTAGAAGCTCCATGATTTTAGTCAAATCCTCACCAGTCCTTATCCACCTCATTCCCCACTGGCAT
Organism: Triturus cristatus; assembly: GCF_964204655.1. Taxonomy (NCBI): domain Eukaryota; kingdom Metazoa; phylum Chordata; class Amphibia; order Caudata; family Salamandridae; genus Triturus; species Triturus cristatus. Next base: position 217,818,608 of record NC_140594.1, on the reverse strand, counting down.
GAGGATTGGGTCAGCTTCTTCTGTTATGGCCGGACGCGGTGGTGGCTTTTTTGCTTGCCTTATGTCTATTTAGACGTTTGGAGCATTTAGCTACCATCCGTGGGGGTGGGCTATCAGGGTAATGTGAACTTGAAACCAGGAGAAGTGCTCCTATATCTTGGGCAGGGGAAACCGGGAGCAATAGTTCTGAAGTATTCATTGATAGGACAGAGGAGCGAGGAGGAATAAGATGCTTTTTTTTATTGCCGGACCCAGCCACTACCATAAGGGACAGCCTCCTTTCAGTGTGATCTATTTCATTGCTGATGGTGGTCATAGTTTGTTGGATCATTCTATCATGTAAGGTGGTGGCATTAGTATCTGAGGCTTACACTTGAGCAGGGTCAGACTCTGTCTCACAGCTTCCAGTGTCAGCCTCCAGATCATCTCAGCACAGCCAACATCATTCTGCACTGTCTGTAGGGGCCACTTCTCGCTGTGTTTCAGCTTCGGAAGGGCCTCTGATGCGCACCTCGCAACAGCGCGGCAAATCTCAGTTTAGTGCCAATGACTTCAGACATCCCCCAGGAACATTGAGGGGGAAGTCACAACTGGCGATGGGGGTCCCAGCAGGTCACGTAGGATGGAAGACTTTGCAGGCCTGGCAGGAGCCTCACACTAGCGCGTCCACACTGGACGCCATCTTGGATCAGGAAAAATGAACATTATAGTTAGGTGAATTTGTCAATGACAACATTAAATTTTAAAACTAAAAAAACACCGAAATTCACCAGTTATATTTAGTAGCACGAACTATAACATGCGCCCCGCCATGCACTGCTTTTGAGTTCACATATAACATGACTCATGGCATGTTCTATGACATCAACGATGACATCAACGATGACACCTAAAATGACATAATTGGTTACATCACTGATGACATCATCCAATGAGTGTGCTAGTTTATTTTATAGTTTATATTGTGGCTGGTAGGTACCATATTACTAGGCCTGGGCATAAATATAATTCCGCTCGTGGAGTTGGTGGAATTTGGGCCCTTCTTTGTATGTGGTGGAATTATATTTTTGTTGGGGTGCGCAAGATTTGTTTTGGTGCACGCTGGTGAGCTTGCGCAAAGAGGTTTGCCAGCCACCATCAAGAAAGATTTTTCCTGCCCGCTAGTGTGGGTTCCAGTGGATACAGAACCTTTTGCCGCCATTTTTCGATGCTAGCAAGTGCGAGCGGGTGCTTCTTGGGCAGATTCTTTGCTTGAGAAGCAGCTAAATCTCCTTGAAAAGACGTTTTCAAGTTAATATTTTACTCCAACGGACTGTTTAAGGTGATTTTTAGTGGGAAAAGATTTTTTCTATTTTACTTCAAAAAGAAGGAAGTGCCCAAGAGACTCCAGCTTTTTCTTCCTGTCCAGCAGGCTCCTCCCAGGGCGACGTCCATCTCCTGATCACTTTTCGTTTGGATTTCAAGGTAGAAGGATCACTCTCTATGGGTCTGATTACTAGTTTGGCTGGGCGGTGCTGGGTACGCCCAACTTCCACAATGCCAAACCCGTGGTCAGGCCGCCCACCAGATTACGAGTATTTCTCATGTCAGGCAGTCTTATTTTGACATTCCCATGGCGGTGCCTCAAAAAATAGGCACTGCAATGTGAACTCCAAAAACACTTCCTGCATGGTATGATCTTTAAAGGCCATGTCGTGCACTTATTGGTGTGCATGCACTCAGGGGGCCACATGTTGTGCCCCCCTGTGTGCATCCACATAGCATGAGGTACCAGGGAGACTTGCAGTTCCCCTTTTTTTCCTCTCCACCATGGGTTTCAAGGCGGTGCAACCGCCATGAAAATTGTGGCAAAGAGGAAGCTTGTAATATGCTTGACCAGACCATGGCAGTCCCGCCAAGCATATTACTGCATTTGCACAGCCCCATCACTGCTAGGGAACAGTGATTACCTGGTGGCTGTGGCTGGGCAATGGTTGTCTGACCACCCTAATTGTAATAGGGCGGTTGGGAGACTGCCACCGCCGCAACCTCATAAGTCTGGTGGTCAATAGACAACCAGACTCGTAATCAACAGCCTCATGCATCAAGCCAAAATCCAGTCGGTAAAATAACGATTCCTTATTAGCTCCCGGTAGCGAGTCCCAAATCCCCAATCCCAATGCATCAACCCAAAACGTGAGCAAATAACGAATCGCTAAATAAATATCCGCTAACATACCGAATCGGTAATACCAAAAATGCTAAGTTACCGAATCGCTAAATACCGAATTAGCAGTTACCGAAACACTATTAGCTCCCGGAAAGTGCCAATAGCAAATAACGAATCGCACCCCAATGCAACAAAACTCGCTAATAACGAAAATGCCTAAAATCGCTATTTTGCCAGAGCTAAATAAGGGGAATCAAAACCTGGAGGTAAAGTTACAAAAAAAAAAAAAAAGACAATGCAAAAAATTTGAGGCACTCACTAATCCCTTAAAGGTGGCCCAGGAGACCCTGTTGGCTCCCACAAAATGGCTGCCCTCTACGTGCTTGCAAGGAGGATGCGGATCAATGCAGCAGGACAGCGCAGGAGAAGGGTCCAGGAGCGAGTTTTCAGACTGCGCATAACCTTGCTCGGGCAGAATGAGGACGAGGTGTACCAGAAGTATCGCCTCAATCGCGCTATGATCATGCGCCTGATTGCAGACCTGGAACCATTGCTGCAGCACCAGACACACCGGACAAATGCAATCCCTGTGCACGTTCAGGTCCTATGCAGCCTGCACCTACTGGCCTCAGGGAGTTTCCAGGGTGTAATTGCGGTGGCCGGAGGTGTTTCGCAAAGCGCACTGTCACGCTTCTTCAGGAAATTCCTAGATGCCATGCTGACAATGCTCCACACACACATCAGCTTCCCCACAACCCCACAGCAGTTGGACCGCACCAAACAGGCTTTCTACCAGGTGGCACAATTCCCACATGTGATTGGATGCATCGACTGCACGCATATCCCCATTTGCCCTCCAGCTGCAAATGAGTACATATTCCGGAACCGCAAGTCATACCACTCGATCAACGTGCAGGTTGTGTGCGATGCCAAGAACATCATAACGGACCTAGTGGCACAATTCCCGGGGAGCACACACGACTCATACATCTTCCGCAACAGTGGAATGCACAGGCGACTAATCAACGGAGAATTTGGAGAGGGACTCCTGCTAGGTACGTAGAAATACGCTTCCCCACACCAACACCACACATGTATGTACATCACCAATGCTAAGTCTATGCTTCTATCCTCTAGGTGACAGTGCCTACGCCCTGCGGGAATACTTACTCACCCCATACTTAAATCCAGCAACCCCGCAGGAACATCGCTACAACGCTGCACACATCAGCACGAGGAATGTGATAGAGAGGACTTTTGGGATTCTCAAGAGCCACTTCCGTATCCTCCACAAGACTGGCGGCGCCATGTTATACCAACCAGAAACATGCTGTCGGATAATTGCTGTATGTGCAATGCTGCACAACATTGCCACCAGAAGGGGGATACCAATAGAGGTGGACAGGGATGACGACCACCGGGCTGACCAACCACCCGCCCAACGACGACAGGCACACATCCCAAACACAGCAGAGGGCCATAGGAGGCGGACATATATTATGCAACATAATTTTTGAAACATGGGGAAATGAGACATTACAAGTTGGTTTGGGGTGCAACTGTTTAATGCACAGTAGCACTGAGGATTGTGCAACAAAACTAGCATTGTAAATCATGCTCCAATTGCATCATTGTAAATAAAAGGTGCCTTAAAGTCACGCCTGTGCATACACAGTGATTGGATGGCCATGGTTGCCCCACCATGGTCCTGCATGCATGTCCAACTGTCTAGTGGCGCTTCCCACGTACCCCAAGCCTCCGCTCAGGTGTATCCAATGCCTCACCACGGCCTGTCCCCGCGGAGGCACGCGAACTGCGGCGCCTGGTGCTGGCCTCTGCCAGTGACACGCTGCTGACACTGGAGGCAGCCTCACTTGTGTCATCCCCTCCCAATGCAGCAGCACTGCATGTGCTGCTCTGAAGGTGTTCCACAGCAGTGGTGATGTGTCCTAGTGACTTTGCGACATCCCCGCAGAAGTGCCCAAGGTCCACCTGCAGGGCGACTGAGCGGCGTGCCAACACAGCGGTGCTGTTGCTGTGCCGTGTGATGGCCTTGGTAGCGGCGGAGGTACGCAACATTTGCTGCCGGTGACTCCTCTTATGGCACTCATGGCCCTCCCTCGTGGCGCGGGTGAGCTCATGTACCTCCTCCCTGAGCTGAGCATTGCCCTCTGCAACTGCTGTGGTCATGTCCCTGACCGCCTTGCTCATGTCCGTGACTGCTGCAGTCATGGCGCGCATCTGCCTAGCAAGGCACACAATATTGCAGCTAATGTTAGCCACATGTCGCCCCTGCATGCGCTGTGTACGCAGCATCCTCTCCTCAATTGCAGAGGTTGTTGGGACATCCTGTTCGGCTGAGGAGACGGAACTGCGACGAGCCCTGTGCCGCCGTGCGCGTCTAGCACCTCCAGGTGGTGCATCAGGTGGTGTGTATGTGCTCTGCCTGGGTGCCAATTGCGAGGTGGTTGTTCCCATCTCCTGCAAGGGCGCAACTTGGGACCTGCGCCTCTGCGCTATTGAGGCTGTAGTAGCTGCAGCCTGTTTGGCTGGTGCCGTTGCTTGTGGCGCTGGTGCAGGTGCCGTAGCTTGTGGCGCTGGTGGAGGTGCCGTAGCTAGTGGCGCTGGTGGAGGTGGTGCTGTTGGGGTGGCAGGTGTTGGCGATGCATGCGCGTCCTGCGCTGTCTCCTGGTCTGACTCGACGGGTGTTTCCGATATGAACAGCTGGCTGCTGTCGTCCGAATCCCCAGGTGATGCATCTGTGTGTGAAACAGTGCATGGTTAGTGGGATAATTACAACTACAAGTGTTGTACACATTAATCTCCCTCTGTGGTCCACTACATGAACAGTCTCCATCCATGTTCAACTGATGTGGTGTATGGTCATTGGATTTACGCCTGTACATGCACACTGGGCTGACTAGACTACAACTCCCAAGATGCACTGGTGTCATGTGTTAAGCTGTCTGTGCCAGAGCTGCAGACACACTGAGATCGGGCTGGGGGCATGGAAATGGATTTACGCTATGCTGGGTGTGGGCACATGCATGCATCTTACCTTGGGCACTTGTGGCTGCGCCAGACGTGTCCATCTGGGTCACCCCCACGACGGCTTCCCGCTCTATCGTCCCTTCCACAAGGTCCTCCAGGGCTGTGTTGGCTGGTGCTGTGGATGCTCCGCCTCCAGTCCTGCTCGCCTCCCGGAGCCTCTCCGCAATCCTCTCTTTGGCACGCTTCCGCAGGTCGTACCACCTTTTTTTGAGGTCGTCGATGCTGCGGGTCGTGACGCCAACAGCATTCACCCTCTCACGGATGCGCAGCCATATGCGCCGCTTCTCCTGCTCAGGCACCTTGAGGGACAGCTTGCCAAAGAGGCGGTCGTGTTTGCTGGAGACTCCCTCGATTAGGTACTCGAGCTCCCTGTCTGAAAATTTACGCTTTCGTTTGCGTGCAGACTCTGCGCTGGATGGCACTTCCTGCGCCATGATGTTTGTGGCTTTGGATTTGCAGAGTCGGTGTGGCCTCACTCTGCACAGGCAGTCCTCCTTCCCAGCTCCTGTCGGCTCCTCTGTCGAGGCAATGTGGGTGGGGCAGCAATATTTCCTGGTTGGTGATGTCATCTGCACGTTCCCGGAGCGACGCGGCAAATTGCGATTTCGCTAATACCGATTCGGTAATAGCTAACTCGGTATTACCGGACTCGCTATTAGCTAATTCGGTATTACCGAACTCGCTATTTGCTAGGGGGAGTTTGCGTGCCCCGCTATGTAGGAATCGGTAAATTTAGCGATTTTTAAGGAATCGCTAAATTTTACCGAATCTGTTGATGCATGCCATTTACCGATTCCTTAATGGCGATTCCTTAATTTTCGCTATTAAGGAATCGGTATTCGTTTGGTTGATGCATAGGCCCCCAAGTCTTTTGTCTACACTTCTTGCTGCATGTATACCACTGGATTTTAAGGACTTTGTTTTTGTGAGATCACAAGTAAGTGCAAAAACCTTTGTATAAGGGTGTTGTTTGTTTGATAGAGGACATGCACCAGTATTTATGTATACTTTTATTTGAATTTTAAATTTGATTGTGTCTGTGGTGGGTTTCCAGGAGTTACAGTAGGTTCCTAATAATATTTTGTGCATTTATTTTTTTATCTTTTGTAAGGAGAAAGGCTGCACAGTTGTGTGCATTTTCTTCATGTTTGTTAAAGTTGCAGTATTCATTTATTTTACTATGTGATCTAGTCTGACTACGGGCCATCCTGCCAGTAATAGTCATTTGGTACATGAAACAACTGTTTCTGGGGTACATGCTGTTTTAAAACTGTATTTAGGCCAGGGATGACATTGGATTACATTAGACATGTGGGTTTTCATTTTTTATGCACAAAGTATATTTTTGTGGGGTAATATTTGATGTCTTAGGAGGATGATTGCTGTTTTAAAATGTTTATAGCTCACTTAATTTTCATTTTTGGCATTGCTGAATTAATGGTGGTGTTTTCTTCAATGTTACCATGCCTCTTTAGTCTGTCCAGTGTGTGTGTGTTTCCCTAGGCCACCATTAGACTTTGTGCTCCATTCCATGTGGCTAGGGGGCATATTGTGTAGTCAGTGTTTATAGACTTGCATGCATTCTTTGTTGTGCATTCCTCCTTGCTTGTTGTTTGACCATGTGGCTGGCGACCACTTTGTGCAGCCAGCCAGTGTGATTTTGCCATAGGGCTGCATGTGCTCTTTGTTGTCCATCCCTTTTTGCTTGTTGTTTCACCATGTGGTTAGTGGCATTTTGTGTAGCCAGCCAGTGTGCTTTTTCCATAGACCTGCATGTGTTCTTTGCTGTGTCCATGTCTCTTTGCTTGTTGTTGTTGGTTGACCATGTGGCTGGTGGCCATTTTGTACAGCCAGCAAGTGTGTCATTCTTTTTTTCCAGTTTTCAAAGCTATTTTCGATGGAGATTGATGGGAAAGGGTTATGCCTTTTTCTTTTAGTTATTTTGAATTTTACCTGATATCAGTCTTAATATGCTTGAGGATCAAGTTAGCATATGTATATATGAACAGTTTTTAATGTTACATGCATTTTTTCACTTTTTTCCCTGCACCTCCTTGCCTCCTAATGGGTTCTTAATAGTCCCTTAGTACACAGCAATTAATTGTTTTTTATTTAAAAAAAATATTTAACCTTTTTAGAAATGTTTTAATTTTTGCAAATTTGTGTTTACATTTTTCTTAAATGTTTTTTACATTTTTACATTTTCTCTTCAACCACTCCCTGCCTGCCATAGGTGTGCAATGCACACCAGCATTCATTTTTAAGGATTGTCATCACTAATTTTCCCCTGGACCCCCTGCCTGCCATAGATGCACAACCATATACCAGTATTCATTTTTTAAGAATTATTCCATTTTCCCCTAGACCCCCTGCCTGGCATAGGCACACTACAGGATACATTTCTTAAGGATTATTCAATTTTCGCCAGGAACCCCAGGGGCATTCATTTTTTAAGGATGTTTCCGTTATCCCCTAGATCCCCTGCCTGCCATAGGAACACATCAGCATTCATTTTTAAGTATTCTTCCATTTTCCCCTGCACCTCCCTGCCTGCCACAGGTGTCTCCCCTTAGATGCACATTAATCAAACAGTAACATCTGTATGTTCTTATCCTAATTGAAACTGAAATATGTTATGTTGGTGTGGTTTGATTTTGAAATGGATACACTACTCTTGTTAATTATTTAGATTTGATTTTGAAATGGATACACTATTGTTGTTAATTATTTAGGATAATAAGTAACCACACTAAATTATATTGTCTGTACTATAAATAATTCAAACTGCAAAAATGCCATGTTTCACTAAAAGTTTTTCTTGCTTGTTTGCTTTTAGGTACCCAAGAGTCATCACCCACAGTACTGCCAGACAGAAGGCCGGCGCAAAGTGACGTGACCACAAGACGTGAGCTCTCTAGTCCCTTCTGCTTGTGCAGCTAAGTGACACTGCCAACTGACAGAACTTGAAGATGGTCCCAAAGAAAGGCACTGCCAAGAAAGTGGCTAGTGAGAAGGAGAAGAAGAATCCGATTCACACCACTGGCCTGCCACCCTAAAACGTTTTTAGAAGACGTGTGTGTGCCGCACCGTCCTTTGAGCAGCAAGCAGGGAGTAGCACTCCCGCATCAACAGAACCACCCCAACCTAAGACGAAACCCTTGTCTCTCAGCGAGGCAGCCACTCCAATCATGGCGACAAGCAGTGAGTCTGAATTGGATTTGTCTCAGCTGCAAACTAGTACCCAATCGTCACAGCTAACTGAGCAAAGTGGAAAACAGGAGCCGCAGCCAGCAATAGTAGATCTGCCTGAAGTAGCAGCAGAACAGGAGATTGAGCTTCCTGCTGAGCAAGATGTACCTCTTCTTGAACCATTGGCTTGCCAATTTTCAGCAAGAAAAAAGAAGGGTACTCCACCATCTTCTCTATGCCACCTTCTGATGATCCGGACATGGATTGTGGCTGAGTATGAGACCTGCCACAAGAGACAAGGGAAAAAGAAAGTTCCTGAATCCTTACAATTATGGAATGAGATGAGGAGGACGAGCCAGTCATTGTCATGGAAACTGGCTTAGAGGACACTGACATTACCCCTCCTACTCAAACTCCTCCAAGGGATGTGGCACGAGCCATCATCATCAACTTCTATATTTGTAAGGCTCCTGCTGAGACCTGCATCCACCACTACTCAGTCGAAGTATGCACTGCAGAGAGGCAATTGTCGACACACCCACCTACCTCCAGTTCTTCGGGAATTGGCAGTGGCACCAGTGATCCATTTAAAAAGTTATCCTCCCCAGTTTCTGACTTCTTTACAATTAGCAATCAGGAGGATAACATTGCAATATGCCCCATTTGCCACACAAGTGTTCATTGAGGTAAGCCTGGTTTACACTATGGTACTAGAAGCCAAATGACCCATATGAAAAAACATCACATGGTCCGCTGGGAGGTGCACCTTGAAAAAAATTGCCTCAGGTGGTGGTGTTGATAAGAGAGGGGAATCACCTCTGATCATGGTGGGAGGTGATGAGGAAAAAGAGATGACATCTTTAAGCAAAGCAGCCCTGTCCCCAGCAGTGCGCCAGTATCACCCACCTCAGCAACCTTCAAAATGGCACAGGAGGCAGATGGAGGCACCACAATTACAGTGACTGCCCTATGGCGCACATTGAGTCTACCACCTCCTGGTTCCCTCTGGAAGTTGCCTGTGTCAGTGGCACCAGAAAAGAAAAAAATCCAGGCAGGAGGGCCCCTTTAGACACAACCACCCAATAGCACGTGTGTACAATGAGAAGTTGGCTAAAATGTTAGCACTGTACCTCCTCCCTTTTGCTTTTATGGAAGGAGTGGGATTTTTAGAATTTGTAGCAGCCATCTTCTCGAAATGGAAGGTTCAGAAGGTCCTATTTTGCCAGAGTTGCTACTCCAGCACTCTATCACAATGTGTTGCAGTTGCTTGGACAAGCTTTGCAGCAGACTGCTATTCATACTATCCACCTGATGATGACAGACAATGGACTAGTTGTCAAGCAAATCATTATATGTTTATCAATGCACACTGGATCTCTTTTCTGGGGGTTAGTCAACAGCTAGATACAGCGCTGAAGAAACGTTTAAGAGCGTTTGGTGAAATGCAACAGTAGCCATGTTCACCATGGAGAAATCCTATACAGCTAAAAAAAACTCAGAAGACTTTAATAGCAAGGTGTTTAAATAGCTGTGACCCAGCGCTTCACAGAATTGGATTTGTTGCCACAGAAAATGGCAGTAATATAGTTAAAGCCATGGCAGATAGTGTCTATTTCAGGGTCCTGTGTTTGCCGCACTGCATCAGCTTGACTGTGCAGGACTTTCTAAAAAATGAAGACATAGTCAGCAGCATACTAAGCACTTGCAGAAGAATCTGCACTCATTTCAGCCATTTCTTTAAAGCACGGAAGCAGTTGAGGATCATTCAGCATGCTAACAGAGCACAATTAAAGCCCTCATTCAGGAGGTGCCAATATATTTGAACTCAACATATGACATGTTGCAACGTCTGTTTGAGCAGTACAAACCGATCAATCACCGTCATTAAAAGAGGAGGGGATGCTACTGAGAAAAGCATGACCATGGAGGTGGACATATGGGGCCTAGTCAAATTCCAGACGTAGATGCTACTTCCTTTTGAGGTTTTCACATGGGAAGTCAGCAAGGAGGACAGTATGATGAGCCAAGCTATTCAGTTGCTGCATTTGCTAAAGGACCAGTTAAAAAAGGTATGCAAAGGTTCGCCAGTGTGAACGGCAACGAAGTGTATGATTTGGTTAAGAGTTTAATCCTTCGCTTGGCTGTTAATCCAATACTGCAAAGAGACATTGTGTCTTCCAAAGATACATAAGTGGTATAATACTTATTTATTTAATTTATTTATTGAGTTTTATTAGGTCAAATTCAACACAAAAGTATCAGAGGGTTTTACAGAGTTAGAACAACGGTAATTACACGAGTTAAAAACAAATACATAGTAACAGTAGAAAAAAGACGTAGGCAAGAGACAGTAGGATATGTAAATGATATAGCAGAAATTGCATGAGTTACATGAAGAGTAAATAAAAATACATAGTAACAGTATATACAAGAAGTATACGATAGATAGTGGATATGTAAACAATTTTGGGCCTGATTCACAAAAGAGATCTGAGACAAAATCCTAACTTTATGACTTTCAGTATTCACAAAGGGCATTTAGGAGTAGTAAAGTTAGGATTCCTACCTTTACTAATCCTAAATGCCCATTGTGAATACCGAAAGTCGTAAAGTTAGGATTTTGTCTCAGATTACTTTTGTGAATCGGGCTGATAGTTCTGAGGTAGTTATGGTAGTATATTAGGAGGGTGGGCCCTTTCTTTGCTAATTTGGGGCTGCACTTTCTATTTGAGACACTTATGAACACACTCCGTCGTTTTCATTTGCTTTAAGCACAGTGTTTCCTGTTTTAATTCTCACCTATTCTATTTATTGCTTGCATAATTATTTTCTTTCATGTTCTTTTTTTAGAAAAGATCCATCTTTATAGAAAGTTCATTAATAGAGAGCCAACTGTATCATTTATGTTGTAGGTTTTATTCTTTTTGACAGCCCATTATCATGTATTGCCTCAATGTACACTTATTGTTAATATGTGTCTATATATATACATTTTATTGTCGTTTTCTGTGTTGTACAGTAATCCATGTGGCTTTTCCTTAATGTATGCTTAATGCCAGTATGTGTCTATATATACATACTTTATTGTTTTTTCTCTTTGCTGTACAGGAATTTATGTGGCTTTTCCTGAAGAAGGCCTTTAATACGCCGAAACGCGCGTAGAAATTTTACATCTGTCTACCAAAAACATCAACCTTTGAGCCACTCTTTGCGTCACTTTATATATTGTAATTTGTCTATTTATGTACAATGATTTGCTTTTTGTTCTATTACTCACGTTTTGTGTAATCATCATGTGGTATATTTATGTTTAGGTATAGATTTGTACATCCAGAATATTATTCAATATAAATAAAATGATCAATACTTTTAATTGTTTGTCAGTACACTGAGTCGATTTGACCAATTCTGAGTATTATTTAGGATTTGATATTTACCAAGTCCATTGTTGCCTAGGAATGTTATTTTCTTTGAACTATTTCCCTGTCCTAGGAGCATCTAGTAACTACAGGGGGGCCTTTTGCTCTAGTCACTCTCTGACAGGCTTACGGTAATGCCTAACTGGGTGCCGATTGATAACAATTACCGCAACAACCTTGTTTCTCACAATTGCGCAACTACGGCGCCATGGGTTAGCCCCAACCCTTCTGGTAGAGTTAAATACATTGGAAATATATAGTCCCAGTTTGTCAACCCCTTCGCCTTATTCCCCGCAGAACCAGTCGGAATTCTCCTAAACCAGGATTCTCTTCCATTATCCCATCAGGGTCCACGCATTCTGGTCAGTATACACAATCAATTTTTGCACTGTTACAGTTTTTCACTTTGTTCATGCCCGCCAGCTAATACATCACTGCCTGACGAATATATGACGTTACAACACATGCAATTACAGCTCATGCTTTTACAACGCAGTCTTTACATCGCAACTACCATTACATTGCATGATTTTACAATGCATGCCATTACAACGCATGTTTAAAAACTACCATTACAATGCATACCATTACAACGCATACCATTACAATGCATAATACCTTTAGGGCAACAGTAGGGTAAGTGTGGGATAGTGTAGAAGTGAAAATTACTATTCACACAACAGTGAGTGCAAAAGTAGGGTAAGTGTTGGATCGTGTAGGGGTAAAAATTATTATTCCCACTCCAGAGAGTGCAACAGTAGGGAAAATGTTGGATAGTGTAGGGGTAAAAATTACTATTTCCATGTACTCCAAAATCCATACCCGCCCTAATACTAAAAAAACTCTATTACTTACCTTATAATGTGTTGTAATGGCATGCGTTGTAAAGGTATGCGTTGTAATGGCATGCGTTGTAATGGCATGCTTGTAATGGCATGCGAACTAAAGGCTGTTGATTGTAACAGTTGCGTTGTAAAGGTAGGTCGTTGTAATGACTGCGTTGTAATGGATGTATCCCCTGCCTGACTACAGGCATAGTCACTCTCTATTGAGCTATTAATGTGTATTTGGACACCACCAAGTGCCTTAAAGGTTTTTTGCTCACCATTAACGCCTAGGAGCATGCTCATCACCTATGCATGCCTCACTGGCAATGACCCATCAGTTAGTGCCTATTTTAATAATTTCCATTATCTTCCTTTTTCTCCCCTTTTTCTTTTTTCTTTTTTCTCTCCGCCTCACACCCTCACAGGCATCTTTGTCAGGCATTTATTGTCATGTAATGTCCTGATGATGATCCCAGTAGCTTGCTTTGGGATCGAAAAGTCGATGACTCCCAGCACCTTGACACATATATATATTTCTCTTGCTATTATTGTGAGCTATTGTGCCATTATGTATGTTCTGCGGCCTAAATAGCTACATTTGTCTCTCGGCCACAATATGCAAATGCCTGCGTTTGTTTTACTTGAATTTTCTGTTGTTAAATTGTCCCGCTTATGTGTCTTCCTTTGTAATTTTCAGAAAAAACTATTATATCAAATTTTGATATATTATCATAGATGTCATCGTATCTCTATGTGAATCACAACCATAATTTATTGAGGTGAGGGACCACTCTTCCTGTTTAATAGAATAGTGGGGTGTCACTGACCATCATCTGCTTAGTTTTTTGCTTAGTTAGTCATTGTAGGTGACGGATAACGAAAGGGAAAAATTTGAACAGGCACAAATCCGTTCTGGAAGCCATAAAATATATATACATCGATCACTTGGCCAGATAAATGTGACACAGACCAATTGGTTTTTCAATTTTTTTGGTAGGGTGGGACAGAACTCAGGAAAGAATAATGGAGTGAATTCCTAGGAAGAGGAGACTCAGTGGGCACTGGGAAACACACCTTATTTTTGGCTTGTAATGCATTGAAAACTTTGCAATGCCACAGTAAATAAAGCAGATGCAAATTGCGCAGCCAACACTGCTGCATGGAGCAGTTAGGTCACAGGTGACAAATTGCCATGGGCAGGGAGGTCAAAAATGATGATAGGTGGAATATCTGCCTCACTTAACAATTACAGTATACTTCATTTGTCAGGAAGCAAACAATGTGACTTACCACCAACCGTTCCTGCCACCACTGGAACTCCCCCTCCAACAGCTTCCTCTTCCAAACTGGGGCTGCTGACGGTGCCGGCCCGATGGTCTGGGCGGCTAGAATTTATTCTTACACATTTTAGATGCCAGATTCACCTCCTAAGTAATTATTATTATTTTTTTTAACAAAGTAAAACTGCAATACCTCACTACAGTTCAATTAGCAGTACCTTCTATTGAAATTATCACTTTTGTAGGTTTGTTGGTTCACAATGTTAGAAAAGCCAGGTAGTCAAGCCAACCAAATACTTTTCATATTGGAGGGGTAGAGCATTGAAGCGTAATGAAGAGGTGGAATGGTCAATGAAGGACATATTGTGTTGGTTGACAATGGCAATGGGATCGTATACTTTCCTGCCATGCTGCACTATCATGGAAACTGCTGGTATACTGTATAAATGAATGATAACCCAGCATTGGAGGGTCCGAGACTATGGCCACTCACTCGCCTTGACTGTTTGAGCATAAGCAACAAAACCCTCTCAACAAACATGCGTTGTGAAATATAGCTTACTTGGGCCTACAATCTTCACAGTAGAGTACCAAAAATCTGTTCTCTTAGTTTTACAGTATTACATGATATATAAGGGGAGAGGGGAGGCTTACTAACAAAGCAGAAGAAAGCTAGAGGACAGACAGGAGGAAGTCAGCTACAGAAACCTGAAATAGAGAAAAAATGGATAATGCAGGGATAAGAAGAATTTACCAAACATTATATAGAGGAGTTGAAAAAATAAACCAGGCAAAATTATTCTAATACTGGGACGAGGTAAAAGTTAGGGAAATAATAATGAGATCAGGACTTGCTGGGGCCAGCAAACAACCTGCTGCGGTACTGATGGTGGTGGTGGTTCCACCCACCGTGGTACTGGTGGTGGAAGCCCCTTCGCCCACCTGTGATGCCGTCTTGCCCTTGGGTGCTGATGTAAGAAATTAAGAAGATAAAAAAATAGATCAGTGGTACAGTTAATCTCTCCAAAAATATTTTGACGGGCAGATTTAGTAGCATTGTACTTTTCGAAATCAGATCGCCTATAGTATTATTAGTGAGCTGACCTGGTCCAAATTTCATAAACCTAAACCCCATTCCCAATTTCCTAAACCTAAACTACATATTGAACTACTAATGCAATGCAAAAAATTTACTTTGCGTCTCAAACCCCTTTGATGTTCCAACTCATTCTCCCTTTTCAATGCATAGACATTGCACATCACTGGGAGATTTGGACTGTATCAGCTACAGGTAGCACTGAGCACTTGGCTAGCTTAAGCTGGATCAGAAATTATTCATAACATAACTTAATTTACCTCTAAATGTAAGCTGCATGCTATTTAAAAAAGAAAATTTGCATTTTTTGATAACAAAAAATTAACAATTATTCATGAGCCCCGCAACCTCGCCATCCAGCAGGTTGACCAGGTCTTGTTCTTGGTCTAGCAGGTCTGCCCGGCAGTGCATCAGCTGGTGTGTCATTCGCATAACCCTAGTGCTCCCTTGCACCCACTGGTGCACTCTCCCTCACAGCAGCTGACACTCCCTCTCCGAGGCCTGCCACTTGCTGCCAGCATGGTTGGGAGGTGGCGCAGCACAAAAAAAACAAGCGCGGCCACCACTGCTTCTGCAAAAAATGGGGCAAGGCTGCACTTCATGGTGGCACCAGCAACCGTTAAGACATGGCGGTAGGGTGAAAAAAAAGAAGTAAAAAAAAGAAACAGCAAAGCTGAATAAAATAACTAAAGAAGGTACAACACAAAGAGTAAAGGGAAAGCAAAAAAAGAACATAAAGACATGGAAAAAGTAAAAAAAAAGACAAAAACTTAAAATGCATATACAGAAAGACACAAACTGATTAAAAAAAGGTAAATAAGGCGTGGATGAGTGGGTTGCGGGAGGATTGGAAGAGGTTAAAATCAGATTGAAAAAGCAGGGCCATTGTCATGCATGGAACAGAAAGCAGGTAAATCAAAATGGCTGCACCCATGCTGACCGTGTGGTGCCATTCGTGTATATATTTCAGTACGGAACGCACTGCTGACCTGAAAAAGCAGCTCGAACGGGCGGGCGGGCGAGCATTTTTCCATTCGTGGAGTTACGCGGAATCTCACGGAATTCCAATAAGTCCTATACATTTCTTGTCTACCTAATTTTGTACAGCTTGGGTCCAGCTAATAGGTTAAAGTGTTTACTAAACACATGTGCTCCAAATAAACAATAGGTGTGTAAAGGTATAGAACACGTTCAAAATCTTTGTATTCAAGAGTAGCTCTGTGGGCAGTTGACAGTTGACTTGTGTTCATTATGTTTCACACAAGTTTTATGGTTCTACAGACAAAAAATTCAACAGGAGAATGATTCTTTGTATTAGATACTAACTCTTGTAAGCAGCCTTGAGTAATTAGAGAGAATCATGTTAGCATGACAATTTCTACTTAACATAGAAGAGTGTGTGCACCAGGTATTAGCCCATGTATATGTCCTTGTTTTGCTTCAGAAGATGAGTTAACTGTAAAGTTTTCACCACAGTATGAAGGCCGCAGGCATTATCAGCTTTAGCACCTTCAATTTTTGGTTATTTTTGAGCAAATAGTGTCTTTTTTGACAACTGTTGCGTAGAGTGTACACTGTTCTTAGTAGATTATTTGTAATACTCTGTGGGGCATATCTCATGAGAGTTTGACTGTTTGCAAACAGTGTGGTATAGAACAAACTCTCTCCATAGAGTAAAGACTGTTTACATTACCCAGTTCTCTAATGATATCAAATTTATTTCACAATGTAGATTTAGTGAGGGTCAGGGGTTTGAAATAGATGAAAGCTGTCTGTAGTAGACCATTTGTTATGGACTCGGCATTCCCTATTTTGCCTCTCTGTGAGCAGTTGTATAGAGATTGAACACCATATATCTGTGGTTAATTGATAATGTAAACTATGCTACCTGTAAAATATATGCTATCGGGTGAATGTTGCATGTAATTCTTGCTTTCTACACCTAAGGGAGTTGTATCTGTGATGGCACTAATGAGGCCTGCTATTCTCATTAGCTATTTTATACTACTTTCAGGACTCTAATGCCACAGTAATTTCTAGAGCAATATGCAGGAAAACAAAGCTTGGATCATGTCATCAGTGATGTAATCAATGATGTCATCAGTGATGTCATCAGTGATGTCATAAATGATGACCTAGAACATGTAATGAGTGATGTCATATGTGAGGCCATAAGCAGTGCATGGCAGTGTGCAAGTTATAGTTTGTGTGAATAACTACAACTGGTGACATTCAGTTTTTTAGTTCAAAGCATTAAAGTTTTCATTGACAGTTCACCTAATTATAATGTTACCTCAACCTTTGGTATTTTCAGTGAATGTAAATATATATATATATATATATATATATGAGTCACTAATTACAATCTCCTCCAAAAGAGAAACCTGTGTGCGACTCCTTTTTTCCTGCGCCTGGAAACGCGCGAGAAATGCTCAGTCTGATATATATATCTATATGTATATATCCACTTACACATGCAGACACACACTCATACAGCCACTCACTCTCCCATGCAGTCACTACATACCCACTCACTCACCAATACAGCCACTTACACAGCATTGCACTCACCCGCACAGCTACGCACACACCCACTTATAAACCCATATGGCAACTCACACAGTCCTACACACAAGGATACAAATAGTCACATAGCCACTCATATATATATATGTCAACGTACCCAGTCCCTCTCATTGACCACGACACGGTGGCACAGCACAAAATCAATGAAAGACAGGTAATTTGTGCAATTTCTTCCATTTATTCAGTGTAACTGCCAAAAAAAGCTAACTTTCAAGGTGCAAACAATAAAAATAAAAAATTGATAAGGTATGTGTAGCAGGTAAACGAACCCTTTGTGCTATTTAGGTAATTTACACACAAAGGTGTGAAGGTGTGTGTGTAAAAGGTTTAAAATTTAGATTTGGAGTTCAAAATGTATTTAACTTTGAAAAGTGATTATTATTATTAACACGGATAAAGATAGCAAACCTGAGAAGCAAACGTAGAGAAACAAGTCTATATACACTCATCTGGCCCATGCAAACATTTATATGTAACAATTTTATAGCAATAATGTAGTCTTCAATCGATGTAGTTTCTTCAATCTTGTTCTTTATAAACAGTTTAGTGTAATCCTAATGGCTCTTCACAATAGCCAATCACGACTTCATCAGAGTTACAAATATCAAGCAAGATAACAGAAAGGAATTGTCTAATCTAAAATTCATATGAGGCACTGATAACCACCACCTGTGACTTCAAAGTGCAGCATGTCTAGCAAGCGCACACAGTGAGCATTGTGCAGGCATGTCAAATCACCCTATTATATTTACATATAGTAATAGTTACATATAGTTAGTCAGTTGGATCTCTCATTCCAATAGAGAGAAGTAGATAAAGGATGAAGAAAAATGAGAAAAATCATGAGCCCATATTTCAAAGTGAAGTGAATTGAGAACTTTAACTAAGAAATTAGTTTCTATTTTCAGATATCACGAGATCAGGACAGTTATAAGCAGCCAGAACCCAAATGCAGGTGAAATACTATAAGGCCATGTAGCCTTTGCCTGCTAACCACAATTCCTGATATAAGTACACCATGGTTCTCAATTGGCATTAACTACAATTCCACCTGGAGAGATAATACATAGTGATATAAATAAAATATGTCCTGCACATAACAGTATAGAATCACAGTAATCTGAGATGTTCCATATGCACTCACCCCATACGACGAAAACTTAATGTGATGCTGGAGTTATTGTGATTCCTTAGTTTGTTGGTCAGTAAACCTTTCTCTAATGGACAAAGCAATTGCGGTCACTGTCTACGTATCCAGAGAATTATATGTCGGATAAGCATTTGCTAGGTATGTTGAAAATAAATGATCGTAATGCACCATGGGGCAAATTATCAAGAAACGGCGTTAAAATTATCGTCGCTTTAGCGACAGAAAACTGCCACTAAAGCGGCGATAATGGGCTTGATAATATGCCCTTGAGAATTCCCATAGAAGCCCATGTTCTGGTGTCAACATGGGCTTCTATTGGAATTCTCTGCGGCATATTATCAAGCCCATTATTGCCGCTTTAGCGGCAGTTTTCTGCCGCTAAAGCGGCGATAATTTTAATGCCGTGCTTAATAATATACCCCCATGTTATCTTAAAGTTCAGCTGTGCGAGTATACAATAGGTAGCATTCCAAACGTTATAAAGGTCCCTATTTCGGGTAAAGCCCTGCAATCTTTAACAAAGTTGAGCGAGAGATCTTGAGTTATCACCCTGATGTCGTATTAGACTACATTCTACTATAGCAAGATTATGCAGCCACTTTAGAATAGAGGACGGGGTTCCGATATTTACCAAGAGCTGTGTGGAACCCTATGCTGGGAATATGCGGCGAGTTCCAGTGTTCTGTTCGGGCGCCATATTGACTTCAACTAACCCAACGCAAACTGAATACTGTGTAGGTGAATGGTATTGCCATATTGGAATTGTAAGTAAGAGCGTGTTAGCCCCGATAGCTTATTTAACTTAGGCCGATAATGAGTCCTGTTGTAGACTCATTGGAGAGATAGTTTTGGTTTTGCTACTTAATAAAGTTCGAGATTAAAATAGAACCCTGAATGGACTTGATTTGATTTGATTTGTGATTTATAAAGCGCAGCAATTACCCTAAGGCATCAAGGCGCTAGAGACTGGCTGTCCATAAACAGGAAGTAAGGGAAAAAGAAACTCGAGCAAATGCTAAACCGCAAAAAGCCAGGTCTTAAGAGTTTTTCTGAAAGGGAGCAGAAGGGGAATAGAACTAAGGGCAAGGGGTAGGAAGTTCCAAAGATTGCTTGTAGCCACCGAGAATGCTCTGTTCCCCCACTTCTTCTTCTTGGTTCTTGGTACAACCAGTTGCATTTGGAGCGAAGAACGCAAGGGTCTGCTTGGGGAATGCCACTTGAACATGGTCTTTAACCTTGACGGGTAGGGAGCATGCAGCGATTTATGAACCATACAAAGTGATTTGAAACTAATGCGTTTTTCAATGGGGAGCCAGTGCAGGAACTCCAGTCCCTTCCTGGCAGATTGTTTCCTGGGAATGTCCAGAACGAGTCTTACCAGTGCGTTCTGCAGCACCAGGAGTTTGTACTGCATACTCTTATTAGCAGACAAGTATAATGCATTACAGTTGTCGAGTCTGGACATTACCAAGGCTAGTGCTACCTGTATATGGGCTGTTCGTTGGATAAAAGGGAAGATTTTTTTTAACATCCATATGAGCCAGGAGCATGTCGAGATGGTACAGTTCATTTGAATATTAAAGCTGAGTTCAATATACATTAGAACTCTGAGGTTCTTAGCCTATTTGGGTCAGGCAGGACAGCATCCTAAGGATTGAGGCCAGCAGTTACTATTCCACTTAGATGACCCTGATCCAAATATCATTACTCCCCATTGAGTTTTAAAAAGTTAGCAGACATCCATTCTGCCACTTTGGTCATGCATCCAAGAATATTTTCTGATGATGAGCATGGCCCTTTAGTGATAGTAATCATAATCTGTGTATCATCTGCATATGACACCACCTCCAGTCAAAATGAGTGGATCACAGTTGCTAAGGGTGCCACATACAGATTAAAAAGAGTAGGGCTCAGAGATAGGGTTGAACATAGGAGTCTGAGTGAAAAGATTTTAAAGTCCCCCTTTGGGATCTCCCTGTCAGAAATGAGGACAGGAGGGCTAGCGCTTGATGCGAGATACCGAGACTCCGGAGTCTATTCTGCAGCAGAATAGATGAAATGGCATCAAATGCTGCTGACAGATCCAAGAGAATCAGCACTACCCCCTGCCCTTTATCCACAGTACGCCTGATATAGTCAGTGGCTGATATTAAAGCCGTTTCTGTACCATGATGCCTCCTAAATCCAAACTGAGAATCATTGAGCCATGATTGCTGTTCTGCAGTTTCCATGAGCTGCTTGTTAAGATGCAGCTCCAGGATTTTAGCTGGGGCAGGAAGCAAGGATATGGGACGGTAGTTCTTGCAGTCCCTAGGATCTAAGTTAGATTTTTTTTAGAAGTGGTCTAATAATGGCCTGTTTCCAACTCTGGGGATAAATTCCAAATAGAATAATATTATTTATTAGTTTACAGAGGGGTTCTGCTATGGTGTTATCAGCCATATGGAGAATTGCAGGTGGACATGCCTCCAATGCAGAACCCGCATGCGTTCTCAAAAGATATTGTGCAACAATAAGGAGTTTGAGATCAGAGAATTTAGAAAGGCGTCTATTCTCGCTACAGGGCTCCAAAGGTGCCTCCTCGATAAGGCTGTGAAATACCGGTGTTATAATGGGCATTTCAAGGTGTGGATCGAAGCCGGTATATGTATCCATGATTTTGGTTTGAAAGAAGACGGCCAGTTGATCGTTGAATGCTTGTGATGTTTCTGGTTCTGCTGTGGGTTGGGAGGATGAAAGCTGTTGTACCAGCTTAAATAACTCTTTTGTAGATGTTGAATTTTCAATTATGTGTGTACAGTATTTGGATTTTTCTTTCACTAGTGCGTATTTATATTCCTTAATACTAGCTTTGTATAAAGTTCAAGCAGGTTTCTCTAGGGTTAGCCTCCAGGCTCGGTCAGCATGACAACAAGCTTGTTTTAATAGTCAGAGTTTGTCGTTATACCAGGGAGCCGAGGGACTGCATTTTTTCTGGGTATGTGATTTCAGAGGTGCCAATATATTAGCCAAGATTATAATCCTCTTGAATTGTACAAGGAATATTTTTTAAGTTGTTGGTTAAGGTGACGGCTGAGATGCCTTTCCAGCCTCTAATTTTATTAGGCAAATGAGAGGATCTCTGATCCACACTTATAGCTGGTGGGAAGAAGTAAAACAGTATTGCACTGTGGTCCGACCAGCAAATAGGTATAGTATGTATGAAAGTAATACATAAATCATTGGAGAAAATTACATCCAATGTGTGTCCTGCTTTGTGAGTCAGAGCTATTACTAGTTGAGCTAGACCAATGCTAGCAAGCATCTCTATGAGAGTATTAGAATCTAATTTGATCCCTTTCCTCTAGATGGAAATTAAAGTCCCCTAAGATCGTTAGAGACTTCTCTGCTATAACTGGCTCTAGAAGCTGCTTAAGTTCTTGCAGAAAAGATGGCCTAGGTCCTGGCGGTCTATACATCATTAAGCCTCCAAAAGTGCTGGTGGCTGAGAGAATAAGTTTGAAGGAAGTGGCCTCACACGTGTGGGTATTTAGGTCTGACTCAAGAATGCATTTATATTGAGATTTAAAAAGAAGAGCTAACCCCCCCGCCCATGTGACCCACCTTATCTACCCTTTGGAAAGAATAATTATCCGGGATAGCATCAATTAGGTCGGGTCCTGGGGCTGCATTAGCCCACGTTTCAGTTATGAAGACCCAGTCAGGTTCCAAGTCCTCAATTAGTGTCGCAAACTCAATTCTATGTTTAATGAGGGAGCGCGCATTGAGTAGTAACCCCTGTTTTACCTAAGGTGGTGACCAATGGAATTTTGAGTTTTCCCTTTCTGTGAGCAGTAGATGTGTTTGCACAGAGGTGGAATGGAGTAACTGCATGACATGCAAGAGCGACTTAGATGATCCCGCCCACTCTCCGAAGGAAACATAGCACATACACAGCGATTGTGGCTCTCACCATTTCTAATTTCTAATAGTGCTTTCGCAGAATAAGCAATGGATTTAGGAATTTCTGTATTGAAACGGCCAGCATGCCATGCTCCAGCGCTGTCCGGATGTTGGTGGGTGCTGACGGGCTTGCAGGCATCCCAGCGGCACACCCGCTGCACGCATCTGCTGTAGGGCCGCATCACCATGCACATTTAATAGCGGTGTTAGCAGAAGCACTAGACCGCTAACTGTCCCCTGGCTCCTCCTAACTGGGAAACTGGAAGAGTGCAGATCAAAACCCCAATGGTATCTGCCTCCCTCTGCATCAAACGAGCAAGGAAAGCTTGCAGCGGAATGAGGAAGCAGCACTGCTGAACAACCCCCACAACAGGAGAACCGCTAGCAGTAAAAACGAGTATGTGCAAATTCGCAAATAAAAAGCGAAATGAAGTAT
Organism: Triturus cristatus; assembly: GCF_964204655.1. Classification (NCBI taxonomy): domain Eukaryota; kingdom Metazoa; phylum Chordata; class Amphibia; order Caudata; family Salamandridae; genus Triturus; species Triturus cristatus. The sequence continues at coordinate 217,795,483 of NC_140594.1, read as the reverse complement.
ATTTTAAAAGTAAAAGCAGGAGCAAGTCTAAGCACCTCTTTCCAGGAGCCCCGCAGTGTAGAACGGCGCAATCTGTAGGACGGTGCAATGGAGTGCTTAAAGGTGTAGAGTCATCCACTATTCATATTACATGTTAATTCTATGTAGACTACCATACCATAGATCTATCTAATATTATAAGACTAGATGTAGCAATCGTAGCACCATAATCGTTTCTTCTGTGACCGGTGTTGAGTCATCATGCAGACTCAGTCAAGAAAGGAAATCTAGTAAATTACCCAAGGCACGCTCACGTTTACACCGAGGGATGGTTACAGTGTAATTATTGGGTGTATATATATATATATATATATATACATGAATATATATATATATATATATTCACTGAAAAAAACATAGGTTTCAGGGGCGTTATAGTTAGCTGGACTTTTCACTCGTACAAAACCATTGAAATTCCCCCGTTATAGTTAGTTCAGCTAACTATAACTCGCGCGCCCGCAATGCACTGCTGATGACGTCACATATTACATCACTCATGACATGGTCAGTGACATCACTCATGACATCACTGATGACATCTCAAATGACATCACTGATGAAATCATCCAGTGAATGTGTGTTTTTCTGAAAATTACATATGTTTTATATATGTATATCTCAAGGTCGATGGAAGAATAAATGGGTATATAAGTGTCTAAATGGATGATTTGTTTTTGAAAAATTGATTGTATAACTGACTGATTAAGTGTATCTTAGTGAATACATGGCTTAGTGAGTAATGTTTAAATGTGTAAATATCTGTATCAGTCTCTCACTTTGTGTATAAGTGGCTGCATGGGTTGGTGAGAGTCTGTATGGTTCGGTGGGGGGTATTACGTAGTGCATAGGTGCATGAATGAGTGACTCACTGTTTGTATGTGTTGAAGACAGGATGTGTGCAGGACTGTATGGGTGGATGAGTGTGTGCATGGGTGTGTTAGTGAGTGATAGACTGTCTCAATAGTGTCTTTATGAGTAACTACATATGTTTTAAACTAGTATATGTGACTATTGGTGTATATAAGTGAGTATATGTGAGAGTGAGAGATTGAAAGAGTTCCTGTATGAATAAGTATGTGTTTCTATAAGTGATTGTTTAAAAGACTAAGTATGTGTAAGTTTCTGAAGAAGTAAGTGTGGTGGTGTGTGTATAACTGTATATGCAAGTAAATGGATGTTTGATTCTTTATTAGCATGAGTGACTATGTGTGTGAGTAACTCTATGGATGAGTGGCGTTGTGTAACAGGATGTATAGGTGTGTGAGTACATATGATGAGTGAGATGCATACACATGTATGAGTGACTGTATAGGACTGTTGGTGAATGAGTGGATGTGTATGTGGATCTTAGAATTACTGAATAGGTTGTTGTAACTGGTATTGGTATGTCCATTGTTTTGAAAATTTTAATTTCTATTTTCGAATGTGTGTATCAAAGGTCATATTAGGGGGAGAGGAGGTATGCCACTCTATCACAAGGATGATGTCATCAGTGATGTCATGAGTGATGTCACTGACCATGTCATGAGTGATGTAATATGTGACGTCATCAGCAGTGCATTGCGGGCGCACGAGTTATAGTTAGCTGAACTAACTATAACGGGGGAATTTCAATGGTTTTGTACGAGTGAAAAGTCCAGCTAACTATAACGCCCCTGAAACCTATGGTTTTTTCAGTGAATTTCTAAGGTTTTTTAAATGCTAATTCCTAACTATAACATGCCTGAAACCTATGGTTTTTTCTGTGAATTTCAAAGGTTTTTTAAATGCTAATTTCTAACTATGCCTACAGAGATAGGACATGTGAAGAAAGAAGAAAAAACGCACAGAAAGAAAAAAAAAGAAATGCAGAAAGAAGCAACAGAAGTCCTCAAAGACGAAGAAAAGTGCAGGAAGAAGGATAACGTGCAGAAAGAACAAACAGAAGAGCAGAAAGAAGCCTAGTTGCAAAATCATCCTGTACCCTCAACTTTTTCAGATGGATACTGGTGGTAACTGAGTCTGACTAACCAGTCCTAGAGCCAGTGCTATGTTAAAAGACACTCAGAATACAGTGAAAACACCTACATACACTAGGGAACACTATGTGTTGGGGTCCCCCTGTGATCAGCATGACCTCCTCTGTAAGCCCCTAGTATATAATAGGGCAGGGGATCAAAACTACCTCTTAAAACGCGCCACAGGGCGTGTTTGCACACGTCACCTCAGGCCCCGTCCCCTCACTTCCCCACTGTGTAAAGTCCCCTTGAATCCTGAGGGTCCCTAGGGTCCAACTAGACCACTAGGTACCTCCAGTAAGCGCCACAGAGCTGCTTGGAGAGAGATGTAAAAAGGGGCACGGCCTAGACCACCTCTCTGCAACGTAGCGGAGTGGTGTTTACTGGAAGCACCTGGTGGGCTAGTTGGCCCCCAGGGTCCCTCAGGATTGAAGGGGAATTATTTCCCCAACTAACACGCCACAGGGCTTGTTTGCACACGTTAACTCAGGCCCCGTCCCCTCCCTTCACCACTGTGTAAACGCGCCCTGTGGCCGTTTTTAGTTGGGTGATTAAGTTCATTTGAATCCTGAGGGTCCCTAGGGTCCAACTAGCCCACTAGGTACCTCCAGTATGCGCCACAGAGCTGCGTTGCAGAGAGGTGTAAAAAGTGGCACGGCCTGGACCACCTCTCTGCAACACAGCTCAGTGGCGCTTACTGGAAGCACCTGGTGGGCTAGTTAGCCCCCAGGGGCCCTCAGGATTGAAGGGGAATTATTTCCCCAACTCAAAACGCGCCATAGGGCGTGTTTGCACACGTCACCTCAGGCCCCGTCCCCTTCCTTCCCCACTGTGTAAACATGCCCTGTGGCCGTTTTTTAAGTTGGGAGATTAAGTCCCCTTGAATCCTGAGGATCCCTAGGGGCAAAATAGCCCACTAGGTACGTCCAGTAAGCGCCATTGCAGAGAGGTGTAAAAAGGGGCACGGCCTGCACCACCTCTCTGCAACGCAGAGCAGTGGCACTTACTGGAAGCACCTGGTGGGCTAGTTGGCCCCCAGTTTCCCTCAGGATTGAAAGGGAATTATTTCCCCAACTTAAAACGCGCCACAGGGCGTGTTTGCACACGTCACCTCAGGCCCCGTCCCCTCCCTTCACCACAGTGTAAACGCGCCCTGTGGCCGTTCTAAGTTGAGAGATTAAGTCCCCTTGAATCCTAAGGGTCCCTAGGGTCAAACTAGCCCACTAGGTACCTCCAGTAAGCGCCACAGAGCTGCGTTGCATAGAGGTGTAAAAAGGGGCGTGGCCTCAGAACACCTGTCTGCAACGCAGCTCCCTGGCGCACACTGGAGATACCTGTTGGGCTAGTTGTCCCTCAGGGACTTTCAGTATTGAAGGGGAATTAATTCCCCAACTTGCAACTGCCCAGGGGGCGCGTTTGCAGAGTGCTGCAAGGAGGGGGCATGGCCTCCAGCGCGATGCCGGTCTTTTATTTATTTTATTTTTTTAAGAAGGAGGGCTGTGTGGCCCCCCTTCTTTTTCTAATTTACTGGCCCTGGGGACCCCATCCCCCAGGGCCTGCACCCTAATTTTTTTTTTTGAAAAAAATAAATTTGGCCCTCCCAAGGCCTTAATCGGCCCCGGGGACCCCAACCCCCGGGTCATGGCATTTTTTTAATTTAAATTCTTTAGGACGGGGCTGCGTTGCCCCCCTCCTCAGGCCACTTATGGCTCCGGGGACCCCATGCCACGGGGCCGGCCTTTGTTTTTTATTATTTTAAAAATATATATATTTATAGAAACACCTAGGACATGCAGGACAAACTGTATGTACCTATCACCATGACGATTTGCGTGATATTCATTAAAAGGCGACTATGCATAGAATGAATCCACATGGAATGTATTTACAACGCTAGTGAAGCTCTGACGTTTCTGCCGCCCTACCGTGCCTAATCCCTGCGCCCACGCCGGTGGGTACTCTCCAAGTAGCAACCCTTGTCATTTATTTATACAAACATGGGTAGCTATTGACGGGCACATTTAATATACACGCACACCAAGCCATTCAAAGGGGATTCGACAAAAATTCGACCAAACTATGCAAGAAACCCCCCTCACAGTTAATAAAAAACACAGACACCGCCAGATGTGTAATACTTTTTATTTTACTCTCTGGAAAGGAGACGAACCTCACTTGAGAGTCCCAGCGTGCTCCTGGCTGAGCCCAATGCTGTGTTACACCCACCAGTGCCTGCCGATTGCCTCACACCTCTGTGTTGTATTCCACCAGCTAGTGCGTATGCTATGACACTCTCTAGCCCATGTGCACTGTAACACCACCCCGTGAATATGTCATGCCACACTTGCCTTCGCACGGGTTATATTGCCCCATCTAACATGCCTTCCTCGATGTGTATGTTATAACGCACAGTGCTATGCCATACATATTACAATCTGGGATCCATATCTTTGTCACAGTGCATATGCAACGTTACACTCCCCAGCACATATTTTATATTACAACTTTAGAGACTAGTTATGTTACACAACACTGACCTGTGCATATTACACTCCAAGGCGCATATCGCATAGCACGCGCTAGTGCCTGTGCTATCTCGCGCTCTCCAATGAATCTGTCATTGCACACAATGTATTGCATATTATATTTCACACCCGGTTCATCTTTTATCACACTTTTTGGTGCATAGTTTATACCACATACTACATCTAGTTTTTATTTTCAATCGTGCTCTCAGGACTATATTCTATATAACACTGCGTCCACCTACCCTTTTCACGGGCATTACATTTTGCGATGGGGGTGGAGGGTCAGGGGGTGTTTCTGCCAAGTGAGCCCGGAGTCACAGTCACAAACGTCCTCTTCTTCCTGAATAAAAGTGAGATTATGCTGCATACTTGTTCATATTTTAAGTAGTTCGCACAGACACACATTTGAAAAACAATAAAGTTCCTAATACCCACCTTCTCTGAACAGTTAGCTTGCTGCCCCATCCACCTCCTCCCTATCCTCTGTTGTCTGAATCCATGAACTAGCCTTCTCAAACCTGCCATGCATGGTCTGATGTGCTGCCACTGCCCTCCATTTAGCATGATGTACCAGTCCACTCCTCCTGCCCTCCATTGCCCAATTCTATGGCCCATCATTGACCTCCTGCTTAGCCTCTGTGCTTAGCTTGCTGCCCCTATTCTCCTTCCCCCTGCCCTCCGATGTCTTTGTGCATGCCCCTGCTCCATCCTTTTTGCCCACTATGTTCCATGGACCTGCCACTCCTATATACTCTGATTGTTCTGTTGAGCTGCCACTCCCCTCCCACCTGCCTAGCATTGTCGGATGACTGTAACCTGTCCCTGCCACCTCCACCCTGCCTGTCCACATGCCATGCCACTATCCCCTTCCTCCTGTCCTCCATGGTCCATTTTACTGCCACACCCTTCTGCCCTCCCTGATCTGTTGTGCTGCAACTGCTCCTCCTGCCTGCCCCGCACGGTCTGTTGTGAGGCCCCTTCCCCTGAACTCTCTTGTCTGTGCCCAGGTCCTGACCCTCCCTTCTATCCTCCATGGTCCTTTGTGCATGCCCCTGCACCCTCCTTCTTGCCCATCATAGCCATTGTGCTGCCACTAACCATCCCGCTTGCCATGCATGGTCTTCTGTGCTGCCATGCCCCCTCCCACCTTCCCTGTGTGGTCAGCTAGCTGCCCCTGACCCCCTCCCACCTTCCCTCCATGGTCTGTGTGTATGCCACCATAGTCTCATTGTTGCTCTCCTTGGTGTGTCTTGTTTCTAGTGCCCATCCTGCCTGACCTCCATGGTCATCTTGCTGCTCCTGCCCTGCCACCTTGCCCCCAGCCCTCTGTTTCCATGTGCAGACCCCCTATTCCCTCCCTCCTGGCTTGTCTGTTCCATTGTAATGCCCCTGATCATCCCTCCTGCCCTTTATGGTCTGTTATGTTGCAGCTTTCTCTCCTGTCTGTCCATTATGGTCAGCTAGCTACCATTGCCTCTTTCACATCTGTTCTCTGTTGTCCACGTGCATGGTCCTGTCCCCTCCCTATTGCTTTCTATGGATTGTTGTGCTGCACTCCTGTCCCGCATGCGCTGTGTGGTGTATTGTGGTGCTGCAAACCCTGATGCCTGCCCTGTAGGGTCAGTTTGGTGCACCTCTCCATGTCCCTCCTGCCCTCTGTTATCCGAGTCCATGTCCCTACCCCAATTCCTCCTGCCTACCATGATTCAATGTACCATACTTGCGAACATTTTGAACTTGGTAAGAGGGAGATTTTGAAAAACACTGGGGTTTTGATTTTCCTCTTTGAGTTACATTGAAAAAGAGGAGATTGTAGACAGGAGACAGATCAAATAAAGCCCATTTGAGATTAAAAACATTGGACGTTTCCTGGCTGAAATGGGTCTGTTGGCATGTATGGTTGTACTACCACTGCCTCTTCCTTCTGCCCACAATGGTCTATTATATTGCCACAGCCTCTCTTGCCAGTCCTGTATTGTTGGTTTGTTGCCCCTGCCCCCCTTTCCACGGCCCTCCATAGTCTGTTGTGCTGCCACTGCCCTTCCTGCCTGCCCAGTGTGGTCAAATTGTTGCCTCTGCACTCTCCTTTCAGAGTCCGTGCCCCTGGCCTCTGCCTCTCAACAGTATCCCAATGAACAACTAGATTGCTAACATTCTATATTTATTACAAAAGTGTGGAACGCCTGACGTCATCTTGAAGTAATCACAACTGTAATACCTAGAGTATTTCCTTTAGAAATTACATATATGAGAGGGTCTTATTTGCATCCAAATTATGGTTAGTGCTCTAAAAAACTAAAATGAGGACATATTTTCTGAGTTTTCAAATAGCAACAAAGAACTTTTAAATTATTTGGAATCTTTATGTTTTTTTATCCAGTTGACCACTTGATTAAATGTTGCACCTTGGCGAGAGGATGTGGTGTTACTTCCAGAGCTGCAGACTTTGCAACTGGGGAACCAGGTTGGAGTTTCTGCTTCAGCTCAACATTCTGTGATTGTGGTCAACTCACTTAATCTCCCCATGTCTACAACCAAAATGAATTTGATCTTGTGTGATGTAACCAATGCTCATGTAAAGCATTCCAATACCTGACAAGTCTGCACTATATAAAACTGCAAATACACAAAAAATAAGTGTTTTGCACACTTCTGTCATTGGGCTACATGTGGGCTACATCTGGGTGATATCTGTGCTGCATTTAGGCTCTTTTGTGTCTGGTGGCCATCTTGGGAGATTTATTTGTTATGAAGTTTCCTAATTTCCTCATTTACTGCAGTCTCCTCAGTAGGAAATGCTTTCAGTTTTTTACTTTGATTCCATCAAGAAGGTATTCAGATATGTCACACATTTGCCATAAATTCTGAATGTTAGCACTCTAGTTGCTCATTAGATCACTGTAGTAAAGCTACCGCTCACCACGGAAGTCTGCTGCTGGTATTAAAAGTGCATGTTTCAGTCTGCATATCAGAATTTTTTAATGAAATAGAAGAGGATTTGAGAAGTCACTCAAAATGTGCCCTAATTTTTCTTTCTTCAGCACTAATCATAATTTCTATGGCAAAATGAACCCCCTCATTGTGTTCCTTTTTAAATTAAATGTTTTAAGTGTTACCAGTTTATTCCAATCAAGATGGCTTCAGGTGTGCCATACTTTTGTCATAAGTAAGACAGTAAGCGCTCTAGTTGTTCTTAAGAACACTCTGGGACATTCTGTCATTAGGCTATACTTGGGCTACATCTGGGTGATATTTGGGCTACATTTGGGCTCTTTTGTCTCTGGTGGCCATCTTGGGAGATTTATTTGTTATGAAGTTTCCTAATTTCCTCATTTACTGCAGTCTCCTCAGTGGGAATACTTTCAGTTTTTTATTTTGGTTCCATCAAGAAGGCATTCAGATGTGTCACACTTTTGCCATAAATTCTGAATGTTAGCACTCTAGTTGCTCATTAGATCACTGTAGTAAAACTACTGCTCACCAGGGAAGTCTGCTGCTGGTATTCAAAGTGCATGTTTCAGTCTGCATGTCAGAATTTGTTTATGAAATAGAAGAGGATTTGAGAAGTCAAAATGTGCCCTACTTTTTCTTTCTGCAGAACTAATCATAATTTCTATGGCAAAATGAACCCCCTCATTTTGTTCCTTTGTAAATTAAATGTTTTAAGTGTTACCACTTTATTCCAATCAAGATGGCTTCAGGTGTGCCATACTTTTGTCATAAGTAGGACTGTTAGCGCTCTAGTTGTTCTTTAGAACACTCTGGGAAGCTGCAGTAGAACACAAAGGAATCAACTGACAGTCTCTGCCCTTGTTGGATGTACATGTTTTACTGAGAATGTCAGACTTCATTCTCACATGACTGAGAAAGATAATGTGAATTTACAGAAAATATGCTCTCAGTTAGCTTATAGATCACCTTCCAAACCTCTGTGGGAAAGCATGAGAAAATAGTTTTCTCTCAAACATGATTCATGATATCACAGCAGAAGGCTTTTTCACATGGTAAAATCACCTTAGAACACACCACAATTCCTAAAATGAGTATGGTACCATCAACAAATGATTTATAATGTAACTAAAGTCTTAAAACCTTCTATTAACTGCAATGCTTTTTAATGAGGTGCTATCATGTATATTGGTCCCAAGATGGCTGCCAACACTTCTTGGATGAAGTGCTGACAGCCAATCGGATCTCACGATGAGATGTGTGGTTAGGCTCCGCCCAGATATATATGTGATTTTACTTTTGATTTTCTCAGGAACTACTGAACGGATTTACACCATTTAAGCAAAAGGCACATGCCTGACCTGAGGACTACCTCTTTGCCAAATTTCAAGTAATTCTGTTCAGCCGTTCGGGCTGTACCTTCGACTAAAGGTCCTATGGGAAAATGCATGGGGAAAACGCGTTTTGGGACCCCCCTTTTTTCTCAGCCCCCGCTTGACGAATCACCCCGAGACTTTCAGGGTAGGAGCTGAGCGGAGCACCCTATTAGTTTTGAAAATTTCACGAAGATAAGTCAACCGGCGCCAAAGTTATTCAAAATAGAATTTTCAGATTTCCTATGGGAACTCGGTCCTAACTATAACTATCTACTGGCGACCGCCAGTAGATAATATATATATATATATATATATATATATCATAGTGTACATGGTAAATAGTAGTTTTATTAATCAATCTTAGGTAACTATTGTACAAGAATCTAGCCCCTCACATGGGAATGGCCTTTATCAATGATCCAAAATCAGCAATGACTCAGGTTAGGTCACTAAGATGTGCCTAAAATACTTTAAGCCATATATTTTAAATGCAAATCCGTGTCACGGTACAAGTAGATACAGGTTTGGAATTGGACCAATATTTATGAGTCTCCTAGTGCTATAAGTCCAATAGGGTCTCCTCGTTGTCCGAGCTTCCTACAGAAGAAGCAAGGGTTATTGAGGATGATTTCTGGTTGATGTTAGGACGTGAACATCTTGTCCCCAGTACATTGCTGCCATGAAGCGAATATGGTGCTGCGGAGAAGTATACCCGCACTGCCGAAGTTCTTTGTTCTGGGGCGCAGTAACAGATATGCCGGCATTCCGGGATGTTTGTGGAAATCCAACACTGTCACGATTTATCATGATATTCTGGTCATGCGTGTCTAGAAACTCAGTGAGGAATGTCTCTCTCCCTCATGCAATCAGTTACCTATGCCAAGTGCAGTGGTCATGTAGGGACATAGGAAGTGACACCTCGTGCAATATTAAAGATAGTGATTTTTGGGTCTCACTACCATCACACATCAATTTGTGCTACACATCAACTCTTCACCATCACATGTATATGTGTCAGATATCCAGCTCCTTACTGTGCCATTTACATGACACATGTAAGCTTCACTGCCAACTCTGAGCACCATACATCCAGCTCCTCACTGTGCCATTGACATATGTGTGCTAAACCAGTATCTTCTCTCTCTGCCACTCACCACTGTGTGCTATGTACCCAGATCCTCAGATTGTGTTTGGCCTCTGCCTCTCGCTCCTTCTAGAGCCTAACTCTCCCATTTACATCTATTCTAGGGGCTTTTCCTCATTTTGTTGTTTGCCCCATGCCCCCATCGAGTCACTCTCCTCCATTTTCTATAGCAGTAGCTTGTCGCTATAAACTACCTATGTTTGCTACCCCACTGCCTACTCCCGCTGCCAATCATCTGTGTGATTTACCTCACTGCGACAATCTACGGCTTCTGCTCTTCTGCCATCCTCCTCTCCGAGTTTTCACTTCTAGTTCCTCATTCCTCACCATCCCATCTCTAGCTCTAGCTTTTTGTGTTGCCACTCACCTCTATGTGCTCCAACATCAGCTGATCTGCTACTCACTTCTACAGCCTATACCTCCAGCTTCTTTGCACTCACACCTGTGTTCCCTACACTTCAAACTCCTCACAATTTGAAGCAACTCTGGGTACTATAGAATCGTTTTCCCTGCCACTGACTCCTTTGATCTATAACAACAGCTCCACAGCCATTCAAATCTATGTGCTATAACAACAGCTCGCCTGTCACCTATATCTGTGTGCTGCAACACAAGCTCCTATATCGCCCATGTTTGTGTGCGATATTATAGGATAATTCCAGTTTCTCGTTCTGTCACCTCCTTTATTCTCTATGCTTTCAGTTCCTCACTGTGTCACTCATCTAAGGGCACTATTGGTAGTCATGCCAGCTCTGTTGGCAGTCACCTATGGGCGCAATTACTCCAGCTTCTCTGCCATTTACATGTGGGAGCTAGTAACTGATAGAGCACCACGTTATTCTGCAATTTGTTGGGGTGCATCATATTCACTGTTAGTCCGCACCCACATATTAATCAAAGTAGTTTAGGTGTGACATAGAAATTGTATCACTAGAATCGTTTAAGATAGAGGTGATTAGAAATGTAATCATGCTTTTCATGAAGAGTAATGTCGTAGATCATTGCAAATTTATTTTTAGTAAATGCATAATGTTTGGGTTTTATGTAATGCAATGTATTAGGTTAAATGTGCACCATATTAAAGTTGCACGTGCAGTCTGCTTACTCATGTATAAAGGAGTAATGAACTAATGCTTAAAGTGTGATTTAGGAGTGTGTTTAACAGTGTAAAGGCCTGATCGCATATACGTTTAAAGAGAAAGTCCTGTTGGTTTCTTATGTTAGCTAAATGTTGTAGGCCGAAAAATGATTTCCCTTGGAAAAGGCTTTGGGTTTCAGGAGGAAGGAAAATCTTAGAAAAGTGAACAGTTTTCGTTCCCATGTTTCTGTTGCAGGTGCAAGGACATTTAGCTCGTTAGAGAGACTAGGTCTATGTTTTAGGAGTCAGGATGGAACGAGAAGCCAACAGGGGAGTACATTGGAATTTACGGATGATACTTTCAGCAACGATGGTGCCTGGGACCCAGGGTCAAGCTAACCATCGTTGGTTGAAGTACAAGTTTCGCTGGAAAAGTACTGGAAGAAGACCTGGCTGAAGAGGTGCGCCGAAGGGCGTGTTCTATGTTTTTGGGATTTTGTATTAGGGACAGTGCCCCGAGGGTGAAGCAGTTGAGGTTTAGATGGGAGCTGGAAGGAGCATCTTAGAACAAGCTCTGACTAAGTGAATGTACTTCTAAGGAAGTCTTCACTTCTGACACCTTTTTACTCTCTTGCCTGGGAGGGAAATGTTAAGTAGGGATGTCACTTTAGAGATAGAGTAGGGACAGACTAACTGATTTCCTTTTTAGGCTAAAGATTCCTAATGTAGACATTGGACTAACTATTGCATTTCTTATGCTTTTAGAATTGATCATGCTTCTTATTTTGAGTCGAATGAGACTCTTGCGTAGACTTTTATTTGTATTAGTGCCCATTTATTTTCTTCACCTGGTATTAAGGTGCTTGTATGTGCAGTTATTTTTGGTTGTAATAAAATCCTCAAAATTTTAGGTTCGTAGTCAGTGGTCCTTTTGAACTAGGATTTGATTCTGTTGATTATGTGCTAAGAATTGAATTTCCTCCCCTCTACACTATTTACCAGATAAAGAGATCCTGGTGAACTGAAAGGATTCTTGGCGATTGTAAGGTAGACAAGAATCCGGCGTCTTCAGTTGGTAGCAGAGGATGGTTATCTCTGATAGTGAGGGGAGATCTAGATTAAGATAAGAGATTTTAGAGGTCCATAGAAGTCAAGTGATGGTGACCCATTGGATGGTGAGCGGCGGACGACAGCAGCTGATGGAGATTGATGGAGAGTACCAGTGCGGCAGACGGCAGCAGTTTGTGGAGGAGTGAGTATGAATAGGGTGATATGTTTTGTAGATTGTGGTGTTGATTTGATTGTGTGACGTCTTGCGGAGTTGGAGTGAGTGTTGAGTGATTGTGAGATCAGGCTGTGAGCGCGCGCAGCCCGGGAAAATCTTAGTCTCGACAAGTAGCTTAAGTGATTGTGGTTTAGAATACACCCAAGGTAGATTTTGTTGACCACCGAAAGGGGATTGTGAGACGTCATTGATTACCCAGACCGAGATAGGGGGTGCGAATGTGTGAGTGCGCGAGTAACCAACGCTGGTCGAGGATTGTTGCATGTGGATCAGTTGAGGCGATTGTTCGGTCGGTTCACGGACAGACAGTTGCCAGTTGAGGTCGACAATTTTGAGAGACTGTCGGAGACAGTCAGAGAAGTGATTGTCCGGTCGTTTCGTGGACAGATAATTACTTCAGCGTGTGAATGGGATGAATGCAAGGGTGAGACGTGAATTGTGAAGGAGGGGAACTGCTGCGAGCGGAGGAAGTGTGACGGCAGAAGGTGTTGTGCTGTGATAGGTCGGTTGGTGTGAGTTGCGCTGCTGTTGGTGGATTGACACCAGGAAGTGAACGAAAACATTGGTGTGCGATCAAAAATTTGTTCATCATGAAATGTTTTAAGATTTTCCGAGAACTATGTAGAGGTGACAAACATGTGGTTCCTCGAGGGGGAGAAGAAGCCCCTCCTGAGGATACTCCGGCGCATTATATGGCAAGTAATGTGGGATTGCATACTATAATTTGGCTTAAAAATTGGCATAAAATGACTCATGGCGAGGGTGAACTGGCTTTCCCGCGATATGGTACGACAGGAAAAGAGATCGAAGTCAAGAAAGGGTGAAGAAGTCAATTAAGGCATTCCAGGATGCGAGGTGGGATGCACAAGAGAAGAGGTGGAGAGTAGAAACGATAGAGGGAGACAGGTTGTACCCGCTACTAGAAAAGATAGACAGCGCTAAGGCAAAGAGTGTAGATGACGATGACAGTGATACAGATGACAGTCTAGTAGAGAGGTTGTTGTCTGAGAGACCACCTCCATAAAATCCAGATTCCTATGAAGGGAAGTCGGCTCAAGCAGAAGGGACTAGTGGATTACAGACTCAGGAAGAGGTGAGAGTAGTAGGGAAAATCTCGACAGGAACTGAGGACACGAAAAATCAGTCCGTAGCAAACGCAGAGGTTGGGAGAGGTGTGAGGTTACCGGATGCTTTAAAGGTACTGGTTACCATCGGACCCATTGTTTCAGTTTACGACCCAGATCAAGAGAAAGTTGGTAGTCTTGCACTGTCAGTTGTAGGATCGAGGAGTGTGGTTGGGGCAAATGGATCAGTGAGTGGAATGGAGCAGACTCCGAGACCTATAGAATGGAGTACGCCAATATCAGCCACCGCAGACTCCTCTAGGGACAGGTGGATGCGAGGTCAGTAAGACCAAGGTCTTTGGCCGAGTCAAGATCCGATCTGAGGATGTGGGTACCTCCTGCAAGGAATCAGAATCAGTGTGAGAGAACTGTAGAAAATGAGGAGCAAGGTAATTCGGGGAACCGACCAGTTTCTAGGAATATGACAGAAGAAAGTAGACTTCGAGAACAGGACTGCGAGTACGATGAATGGAATGGGGCAGCTTGTCGAGAAATACTGAAGGGATCCCTGAAAGGGAGGATGTTAGATGTAGTAAGGTTGAAAGCAGAAGTAGACAAAATCATAAGTGGCAATTTGCCCCTTGAAAGGATATACATGTATGAACACGATGAGTTACTTTTTGTAGCGAAGGATGTGACTCGCAAGGCAAGAACAGCACATGAGAAATTATCGGAATTGGCCAAAAGATATGAAGTGGATTTGTCCAAAACGAAGTCATTGCAGGGAAGCCATAGGTTGCAGTATAGCGACCAAGAATTGGAAGAGAAAAGGGTCATGGGATTGAGGACCCATATCAAAGATCTGATTATAGCAATGTGTGCCTGGATAATGCTTAATAAATAGGAAGAAAGGTGGTCCAAGAAGAAGAGTTCTAAAAAGACGATAGGAGAGACGCCACCTCCCGGTGGGGGGATGGTGGATGTAGGAAATTTCCCTTTACGGGAAGTACAGAATGGAGGGTACGTGCATGTGCCTTGGAGTAGGGGTGATTTGGCTGCATTTACGAACGATTTCCCTTGTTTGCGGGAGAAGCCCGTCGAGTGGTATAAGCAAGTTGATCAGTTTGTTAAGATCTCGAAGGTGTTGTGGGTTGATTTGAATACGATGTTTGACATTGTGGTTCCAGATGATTTATGGTCTGCATGTAAAATTGCTGTCGAATGGCTGACTTCGGAGCCCGAAAGAGATCCTGTTTCGAATGGTCCGTCACCTATAGTTATGAAGAAGTTTGAGCAGGTGATTACATGGCTGAAGTCGAAAATTTCACCTCAGGATATTCATTGGGTTAAGATAGATCGGACAGTCCAAGAACCAAAAGAGACGGTGCACAAGTACTATGAAAGACTCTTGCAGGCCTTTAAGCAGTACAGCTGATTAGATGCCTTAGAGACAAAAGACATGGGACAGTTTGTTTCGAAGTTTGTGTTGGGGTTGAGAACAGAGGTTAGTCTAATGATACAGCAGCATCTGATTTGCTGGCAGAATAAGCCTGTAGATGAGATCTTACGGTATGCCAGATACTGTAGTGATGAGATAGAATCGAAGCACAGGAAATTGAAGGATAAGTTGATGCTGGTCCAGATGCAAACGGTTCTAGTCCAGCCTAGCGGAGGGACGTTAGGAAGGAGGCAGGGAAATAACCAAGGAGGGAATCAGAATGTCCAAGGTCAGGGAAGACCAAAGTCAGATGATCCCAAGACAGGAATGGATGTGGCGACATCGAAGAAGACCACTGCGTGTCATCTTTGTCACCAGACTGGACATTGGAAACGCGAGTGTCCCTTGAACCCAATAAATCAGGTGCAGCAAGAAGTAGAGATAGCTCAGGTACCTGTACCTGAAGTAGTTCCCACAGTGACTAGACCAAGGTTGGTGAAAGGGAGGACTATTAGTCCGCAGGTGCAAGTTCCCCAGCCACCTAGAGTTCAAAGCGTTCAGCAGGGAGTTCAAACTTATCAACAGATGCCCTTGTTCGAAGGGTATGAGGAGTTCAGTCCAGACCCGTTGGCATGACGGTGCCTGAGGGGGGAGGAGGACTGCACACGCGGAGCAGTCTTGGAGGTAGACCATTTGTAGAAGCAGATGTTGATGGTCACCCTCTCACCTTTTTGGTTGACACTGGTGCTACCCGGTCTACTGTGAGATCAGCAGTAGTCCCTAACCTACCCCTCTCGGGACAATCAATCCAAGTTATTGGAGTAGCAAATAAGAAATTGAACAGCCCATTGACAGAGCCAATTCCTGTGAGAATAGGAACTTTCCGGGATCGACATCAGTTCGTGGTGTGCGATTCGAGTCCAGTTTGCCTGTTAGAAAGAGATCTGTTGTGCAAACTGAATTTCACCATCTATTGTACTCAAAAGGGTGTTGAAGTACAGACAAAGGATGATGATGCGACCTTTAAGGTTGCAAATCAGCATGTGTGTATAGAAATGTACCCAGCACTGACAGTGGAGGAACTTCCACTTGACTTGAGGGATTCTGTGTCACTTGATGTGTGGGATTTCACTGGAGAGGAGATTGGATTGATCAAAGGTATAGGGCCAGTGAAGATTCAGATCAAGCCGAACGCAGAATTCCCTAGGACGCCCCAGTATAATTTGTCACCCAAGACTATTGCAGGGATCAAACCTGTAATCGAATCTATGATAAAGCAAGGAATTCTGAAAGAGATCATGGGTAGCCCGTGTAATTCACCTATCATGGGACTACAGAAACCGAGTGGGAAATTCAGGATCGTGCAAGACCTGCGAAGGGTCAACGCGATAGTTGTTCCATGTTGTCTGGTGGTACCAAATCCATCTGTAATCCTGTTTTAAATTCCATGTGAAGCTAAGTGGTTTATGGTGATCGATCTGTGTCAAGCCTTCTTCTCGATCCCACTCCATGAGGAAAGCCAATTTCTTTTTGCTTTTCGGCTGGAGAATCGTGTATTAACATGGTGTCGTATCCCTCAGGGGTATACGGAGAGTCCATCGATCTTTAATCAGATCTTGAAGAAGAATCTTGAGAGTCTTGTGTTGCCGCAGAACTCAGTTCTGGTGCAATACATCAATGATTTGCTCATTACTTCAGAAACAGAAGATGCTTGCAGAATTGATACCATTGCTTTACTGAATCATTTGGCAGAGAATGGACACAAGGTGTCCCCAAATAAATTTCAGTACTGTTTGAGTGAAGTGCAGTATTTGGGTCACAGACTTGAGAAGGGCAAGAGAAAGGTGTCACCAGATCGCGTTGAGGCTATTATGAACATGCCTGTGCCTATCACACAGAGAGAGGTCAGAATGTTCTTGGGGATGGTTGGCTACTGTCGCCAATGGATTTCCAACTTCCCCTTTGAAGCGAAGCCTTTACAACGGCTAACGCACAAAGATGTGAGTGATCTGGTACCATGGGACAATGATTGCTTAATGTCATTTTTAAGACTGAGAGAAGCTATGTGTCGCGCTCCAGCTTTGGGAATGCCTAACTACAACAAGGTATTCACATTGTTCTGTTGCGAGAGAGAAGGTTGTGCATTGTCACTTCTGACTCAGACTCATGGAGGTGTCCGTAGACCAGTTGCCTACTTTTCAGCTACTTTAGGTCCAGTAGCTTCCGCGTTGCCCGGATGTCTTAAATCCATTGCTGCAACAGGTGTCAGCATTGAAAGAGGTGAGAGTATTGTAATGGGACATCCACTTACAGTTTATGTGCCATACTCTGTTGAACTGTTGATGACGAGGACCACAACACAGCAGCTCACGAACAATCGATTAACACGTTATGAGCAAGTTATACTTGCCGCAGAAAATGTGACTTTGAAGAGGTGTTCTGTTTTGAATCCTGCAACATTGATGCCTATCCCAAATGCAGATGGTGAAGATTGTGAGGATCAGGATTGTCTTGATGTGACTGAACTATGCACCAAACCGAGACCAGACATTGTTGATAAACCGCTCCCTGACCCTGATGAAATTTTCTTTGTGGACGGTTCATGTTTAAGAGACGATGTTGGTCGACTAAGATCAGCATTTGCTGTATGTACCATCACTGGAGTGGTTGAAGCTGCTTGTTTAGAGGGAGTACACTCCGCACAGGTACCTAAAATCATTGCTTTGACCCGTGCCTTTTGGCTGCTGATAAGATGCGGATAACGATTTACACTGTAAGTAAATACGGTTTTGGTGTGGTTCACGATTTCGGACAGTTATGGTCACAGAGAGGATTCATGACATCTTCTAGTGCGCCCATTAGAAATGGGGAATATGTGAGACAATTGTTGGAAGCATTACAATGTCCCAAAGAAATTGCGGTTGTTAAATGTTCGGCTCATTGTAAGGGGAACGACTTTGTGTCTCTGAGAAATAATTACGCAGATGAGGTTGCCAAGTTTTGTGCAGAACAACGATGCATATTTACAGGAGGGTACACTGGAGAAAGCCAAGAAAGAACCAAGCTCAGCATGATGTTAGCCATGGCCGATACTTGGGAGGAATTAAAGCGATTGCAGGATGAGGTTACTGATCAAGAGCGAGATAGCTGGATAAGATCAGGATGTGAGAAGGGAGATGTGGATGTGTGGGTTTCAAGCGATGGTCGAGCTGTGCTACCGGAAAGTCTGTTGAACCCAATGGCAAGATTGATACATGGTGCAGTACATCTTGGTAGAGACACAATGGTGCGAGTGTTCATACAGACATGGGACAATCCGAAGTTTCGTGCGGTTGCTGAAGCTGTATGTCAGAGGTGTGTCACATGTTAGCAGATGAATGCAGGAAAGAAGACTGCTGTAAGTTTGAGTCACATATGAGGTCAGGAGGGCCTTTCAATAGAATGCAGTTGGATTTTATTGAGATGCCAAAGTGTAATGGGCTGAGGTACATCTTAGTTGTGGTATGTGTCTTTTCGAGGTGGGTGGAGGCTTACCCAACACGTATGTGTGACACACTCACTGTAGCTAAGCTGTTGTTGAGGGAACTTATCCCTAGGTTCGGTTTTCCGACCTCTTTGGAGTCGGACAGAGGGACGCACTTCCACAGTGAGATCATGAAATTGCTCTGTGCTGCTTTGAATGTGGATCAGAGATTACATTGCAGCTATCGACCAGAGGCTTCTGGGATTGTGGAGCAAGTTAATGGGACTTTGAAAGCACGGATGACAAAAGTGTGTTCTTCGACATCTCTGAAATGGCCTGACGCACTGCCCTTGGTCCTCATGAGCCTTCGCAGTGTTCCTGATAGGAGAACAGGGTTGTCACCTCACAAGATCCTGATGGGGAGGGCAATGTGATTACCAGTGATACCTGCTACTGTTCTGATTAACATCACTGATGACTTAATTCTCGACTACTGTAAGGGACTGGCTGACGTAGTCCATTCTGTGTCCCAGCAGGTACAAGCAGCAACTGTTCCAGCCGCAAGTGACCTGTGCCACGACTTGTGCCCGGGAGATTGGGTGCTTGTTCGCAAACATGTGAGGAAGAGTTGCCTGGAAGTTCGTTGGCGTGGTCCGTACCAGGTAATACTGGTCACGAACATGGCAGTGAAGTGTGGGGGACTGCCGAACTGGGTACATGCCTCCCATACCTGCAGAGTTCCAGTACCCTTGGAAGATACAGCCCGTCTCGTGAATGAAAATCCAGCTGAGGTGGCAGGGCCATCTGAGAGGGCAAGTCAAGCTGTGAGGGTTGCTGATGCAGTTGGTTGTGCACTGGATCGAGCTGAAAGGGGTTGTGTCAATCAAAGCCCCGAATTTGACTCAGACGGAGAAGGTACTGCTGTGGGTGGAGTAGAGTCAAATTCAGCTGAAGGAGGAAGTAGTGCACAGGGTACCCAAATGGAGAGCAGAAGTGCCACAGAAGCAGAAGAGGTTTGGCCTGTGAGTGAGAGGCGGCTGAACCTGAGGTTGGCACCTGAAAGAGATCTTGCCCCAGTTTCTGAAACGTCTGAATCCGAACAGAGTGATGAAGAGCAAACTCGAGGTGGTTTGAGAAGATCCAGGAGAACAAGAATGCTGTGTCAAATGTACGCCTCACCAGAGTGGACATACGCTGTGACTGATGCCAGGAGTGTTGAGCTCGGGGAGGCTGAAGTCTTTGACGCTGGTCAACGACTCCCCGAATTTGAAAGTGGATGTGCTGCTGTTGGTTCCAGGAGTGGTGATCGAAGGAATACTGACTCTCACTATTCCGAATCCACCACTTCTAAGCAAAATCCGTGAACTAATTCTGGAGACGCTGTTTTTTCCAACTTTTGGTTACGGACCACCGCATCAAGAACTAGTGTTGCTTCATCTTGAACTTTTGCAGTGTGTTTTAGAGATTCTGGGAGCTGATCTTATTTTGGATTGAAGGCGAACTTTGTTGTATGTAAAAGTCTATAAAGAAGATAACCTAGGCCCGAGTGGAAGAAGAATAAACTTAGGGACTTTCCATCAAGTCGACGAAAGAGGGCTAGGGAAGTCTTTTTGTGGACTGTGTAAATAAGGAACTGAAATCGCAAGGGGATTTCCAGCTCTTGAAGTGTCGTTCGAACTGGTTAGCAAGCGACACCCAGATGAGAAATAGACCCTTAAATTGCTGCTGTCGAAACCAAGAATTTGAGAACTTTGCCAAATTATGGAAGCTGGAAATATTCACCGTATGTCTAAATTAGTGATAGGTACACTTATAGGGGTGGTGTTAGTTTCTATAGTCATAATAGTCGTAGCCTTGTATATTGTTTCACATGAGCAGGAAGAGAAGGTACAGGGAACACCTACGCCTACCACTTCTAGCCAAAAGGAGGTCACTATAGGAGCTAAAAGAGCTTTACTAATCGAAGAGAGTCATAGATTTTGCGTAGATTTGTCTAGAAGTGATTTTAAGCTTAATGCTTATGCAAAGCTGCTATATGAATATGTGGATGCGATGGATGTAAAGGATTGTTATGTGTGTATGCAGTTAACTTCTTCAGTGGACGAGGGTATCAGATACCATCATCTTCCACTGACGTATGGAATTTCTTGTAGTTTGTTGCTTAGTATCTTTTATGAAAGAGGTCAGTTTGAGTATTTCTTTTCCAATTACGATGCAGTACTTCCTGAAGTTCCAGCTTACAAGCATTTGAATATGTACGATTATTATAAGTCAGAAGACAGACTCTGGAAGTATTTCATACCGTCTTTGGAACTGGATACGGCTTATGCTCATCGGCATAATTTGACAGGTTCATTGTCAGCTACAGAGAAGAAATTTATAGGTCAAGTAGAGGATATATATAGAAAACTAACTGAAACACGAAATACAGGGGATAGTCCAGTGTATTAGACTGATGAGGAAAGATTACACAGATCTAAGGGGAGTTATGGACCCATAGCAGTGGACCAGGAGCAAAAGGGGAAGTTGTGTGTGAGACGTTATCAAACCTATTATGAAAAGGTTTCGGTAGGACAAAGTATGTGTGATCATACCTTCACTATGGAAGATTCTGCAAATAACTTTTTGCAAGGCTCAGTGCAAGTGATTCCAACTGTTTAATATGTGTGTGGAAGGAATGCTTATGTGAGGTTGCCTGCGAATTGGTATGGTACATGCTATTTGGGAATTATTTTTCAGAAGATCTATCATGCAGAAGATTTAGAGCTTTTGGAGACTGGACACCATTCTAGAGCAAAAAGAGCTGCAAGTGCAGGGACGGTGATTGGTGATATCTTTGGAGCAATGATACCGAGTTTGGGTGTGGTCTGGTCTTGAATGATGTGAAGATCAGAATGCTGGCGACTGTGGTTGATGAGCTGTCAATGAATACCGCAAGGTCTTTGGTATTGGTGGATGGAGAGATATTATCGATAAGGATGATGGTTTTGCAGAACCGCCTTGGTGTAGATGTATTATTAGCAAAAGGGGGCGGAGTCTGTAAATTATTGAAAGTTCAGGAATGTTGTACATATATTCCAGACAACAGTAAGGATCTGGAGAGATACATACATAACATTACCAAGATTCATCAAGTGATTGAGGATTTGACTGAAGAGGGTGTGTGGGAAAAGATTGGTAAAGGATTTGGTCATGTGGGGAGTTGGTTTGCGAATTTGGGGAAAGGGTTCCTTGGCTTTGTGCTAAAACCCCTTATCATTGTTGTAGTTTGTGTGATCTGTTTGTGGGGATTCATCAGAGCTTATAATGGTACAGAGGAAACAGAATTGAAAGAGCTCTCAGAGTGAGTGAAATGCGAATGGCCAGACTGCAGGACAGTCAGTATCAGAATATTAGGAATATGGAGAGATTCCGACGGGGGAGGATGGCGACAAGTACTGTTTAGGTCGGTTCTTTCTCCAGGGGAATTAATTGTGTGATGGTGTGATGACATTTGTCATCAAAGGGGGGAACTGATAGAGAGCCACGTTATTCTGAAATTTGTAGGGGTGCATCATATTTACTGTTAGTCCGCACCCACATATTATTCAAAGTAGTTTAGGTGTGACATAGAAATTGTATCACCAAAATCGTTTAACATAGTGGTGTTTAGAATTGTAATCATGCTTTTCATGAAGAGTAATGTCGTAGATCATTGCAAATGTATTTTTAGTAAATGCATAATGTTTGGGTTTTATGTAATGCAATGTATTAGGTTAAATGTGCACCATATTAAAGTTGCACGTGCAGTCTGCTTACTCACGTATAAAGGAGTAAAGAACTAATGCTTAAAGTGTGATTTTGGAGTGTGTTTAACACTGTAAAGGCCTGATCGCATATACGTTTAAAGAGAAAGGCCTGTTTGTTTCTTATGTTATGTTGTAGGCTGAAAAATGATTTCCCTTGGTAAAGGCTTTGGGTTTCAGGAGGATGGAAAATCTTAGAGAAGGGAAAAGTGTTCGTTCCCATGTTTCTGTTGCAGGTGCAAGGACATTTAGCTCGTTAGAGAGACTAGGGGCCCGATTCACAGAACTAACTTAAGACAAAATCCTAAACTTACTACCATTTTGGTATTCACAGAAGGCACTTACTCATTTTTGTATTTACAGGAGGCACTTACTCATTTCGGTATTCACAGAAGTTAGGAGTCCTAACTTTAGGACTCCTAAATGCCTTCTGTGAATACCGAATGTCTTAAAATTAGGATTTTTCTTAGTTTAGTAGAAGTATAGTTAGGACTCCTAACTTTAGGACTCCTGTATGCCTTCTGTGAAAACCGAAAGTCTTAAAATTATTATTTTTCTCAATTTAGTAGTAGTAAAGTTAGGACTCCTAACTTTAGGACTCCTAAATGCCTTCTGTGAATACCAAAAGCCTTAAAATTAGGATTTTTCTCAGTTTAGTAGTAGTAAAGTTAGGAGTCCTAACTTTAGGACTCCTAAACTGAGAAAAATCCTAATTTTAAGACTTTCGGTATTCACAGAAGCCATTTAGGAGTCCTAAAGTTAGGACTCCTAACTTCTGTGAATACCGAAGTGAGTAAGTGTCTTCTGTGAATACCAAAATGAGTAAGTGCCTTCTGTGAATACGAAAATGGTAGTAAGTTTAGGATTTTGTCTTAAGTTAGTTATGTGAATCGGGCCCTAGGTCTTTGTTTTAGGAGTTAGGATGGTACGAGAAGCCAAAAGGGGAGTACATTGGAATTTACGGATGAAACTTTCAGCAGAGATGGTGCCTGGGACCCAAGGTCAAGCTAACCGTCGTTGGATGAAATACAAGTTTCTCTGGAAAAGTACTGGAAAAAGACCTGGCTGAAGAGGTGTGCCGAAGGGCGTGTTCTGTGTTTTTGGGATTTTGTATTAGGGACAGTGCCCCGAGTGTGGAGCAGTTGAGGTTTAGATGGGAAGCTGGAAGGAGCATCTTAGAACGAGCTCTGACTAAGTGAATGTACTTCTAAGGAAGTCTTCACTTCTGACACCTTTTTACTTTCTTGCCTGGGAGGGAAATGTTAAGTAGGGATGTCACTTTAGAGATAGAGTTGGGACAGACTAACTGATTTCCTTTTTAGGCTAATGGTTCCGAATGTAGACATTGGATTAACTATTGCATTTCTTGTGCTTTTAGAATTGATTATGCTTCTTATTTTGAGTCGAATGAGACTCTTGCGTAGACTTTTATTTATCTGCTCATTTGTCTTAAAAGAAACACCCACCCCTCCCCGGGAAAATTTCGAGTTTGGTGACGGTCAGTGTGTGGGCTATAGCCGTACCCTTCTTGGCTGTCGTCCTGCCCACGAGGCATACCTTTTCCCTCTCCAATAATGCCTGCTTTGTCTGCAGTTGTTGGGCAGTGATCCGCTTTTCAAGGGATTGGAGAGATTAGAGATTTTACTAGAGGTGGCATGGGACTCTTTGCCCACCAAGCCCCCATCGCCAACCTCCACCTTGTGCTTGCTTCGACCCTGGTGTCTTATGTTGGTGGTATTTAACTGTGTCCTCTTTTGCAATAACCAGTTAATAAAGTTTATTTATGGCTGCAATTTCTGCTTTGCAGGTTAAATTATTTGTGCCCGCTGGGCAGCATGCATGTGAAGTCCCTGCACCTCAGAATAAAAATACCCTTTCTGACTGCCGTTGAGAGTTGTGAGTGGTCACCAACATGTGAGTATCGCAGTTTTGTTTCTTGTCTAGAAGTTATTTTAAGTTACTGGCATGTGTGTAGCACCTTTTGGTAATCGTATACGCCAAAG
Organism: Triturus cristatus; assembly: GCF_964204655.1. Classification (NCBI taxonomy): domain Eukaryota; kingdom Metazoa; phylum Chordata; class Amphibia; order Caudata; family Salamandridae; genus Triturus; species Triturus cristatus. The sequence continues at coordinate 217,771,334 of NC_140594.1, read as the reverse complement.
CACTTTCTAGCGCTTCACCTAAAATTTTAGCTGTGTGTGTCAGTGTGTGCTAGAGTTGTGCGCCCTATGACCCATGCTAAGTGTGGATCTGGTTTTGGATATTGTTTGATGATGTTATTGTTTGCGCTGGGTGTTCTTTAGCATTATCCTCTGTAGCTGTCGCTGCTCCTGCGGGTGGTATATGATATTCCAGATTCTTGTAAGGCACATACTGACAAGCCATAACCTGTCTGCTTAACTCTACAATTTACATGTGTGTGTGGATGAGTTTGTTGGTTTTATGTGGGAGACGGTACTTTTTTTCAACAATTTTGCTGCAAAATCGCGGCTCTGTTGATATTTCAAAGCATAATTTTTTATAAAGTGAATTTTTGCCCTGGTGGGGTCCCTCTGGGTCCCCAGGACCAGAGCTAAGGGGTCAGGGTGTTCCTACCCTGCCACCTTTTCTATTTTATTTAACATCTTTTCTGGAGCTCAGCCTAAGCCAAGTCCCAAGATGGCTGCCAACACTTCCTGGTTGAAGCGTTGGCTTCAACCAGGTCCGTCAAGTGGGTGCCAAGAAAAAGGGTAGGCTCCCAAAACATGTTTTCCTCGCTCAATTTCCCATAGGGATTTTAGACACAGCTGCAGCCCGAACCGCTGCACGGAATTACACCAAATTTGGCAGAATGGTATCTGTTGGTGTAGAAAGAAACCTTTTTGTAAATTGCTGTAAGTAGTTTGTGAGATATTAAAGAAAAAAAACAATTTGTACATATAGGGACACAAAGGCTCCGCAAACCCTCCCAGATTTTCTTTTTTTACAGAAAAGGGGCCAGGGTAGGAATACCCTGACCCCTTAGATCTGGTCCTGGGGTCCCCCTGGGTCCCTGACAGGGCTAAAAGGCATTTAAAAAAAACTTTTTGCTGAAAGATGATGCAGATCCGGGGATCTGGTGAAATTGTAAAAATAAAAACAAGCGCTTGTTTTGAAATGAGCCCCCGGGTTGGGAAGGTCCAATTTATATATTGGAGGGTGACAGTGTGGACCCCACTCAATGAGTTGTTTTGAGCCCCTGAGACCACCACCTCCTCAGAACTTTTGTTAAGATAGTGGAGGGGACTGTGCAGACCTTCCTCCATGGGCTCTTTATGAGCATGGGGGCCATATGAACCACCACGCCCAGGGGAGCCCCACCCCACCAGGGCCACCTAATAAAAACATGTGGGAGGGGGGCCCTTCTGTTACCAACAGTAAGTCCCACACAGCAGGATTTATTAGAGGTCATTGGATGCCCCACCCCTATGTCCAGCACTCTGCAAACATGCCTCATGGTGCGCTACTGGTTGCTGTGAATCCTTGGGGGATAAGAACCCCTCTAGTTACCTCCAGTAAGTCACACACAGCGGAATTTCTGAGAGCTAATTGACGGCCCGACCCCTTTCCCCACTACTCTGCAAATGTACCTCCTGGTGCACTACTGGTTGAACGATAAAGTCCACTTGGATGCTAAGGGTCCCTTGGGAGCCAAGAACACCTCCTGTTACCTCAAGTAAGTCCCACACAACAGGATTGCATAGAGCTCATCGGAGGCCCTAACCCCTGTCTCCACCACTCTGCAAACATGTCTCGGAGGCAAACTACTGGTTGGGGGATGAAGTCCCATTGTATACTTAGAGTCCTAGGGGGCCAAGAACCCTTCCTGTTACCACCAGTAAGCCCCACACAGTGGGATTGGTAAGAGTTCATCAGAGGCCCCACCCCCTTTGTCCAGCACTCTGCAAGTACATCTGCTGGCACACTACTAGTTGGGGGATGAAATCTCCTTGGATGCTAAGGATCATTGGGGGCCAAGAACCCCTCCTGTACTCACTCTCCAATCCAGCCACTCACCCACCAACTCACTTAACCAAACACCCACTTAAACCCCACTCATTCACCCATACAGCCACTTACATACTCAATCACTCACTCATGTAGGCATACAGACACCCACTCACTCACCCACACAGTCACTCACCCACATTCCTGAGTGCCCATGCCTGTTGTTTGAGGGTTGATCATTTGGAAGATTATATATATATATACATATATATATATATATATATTACCTACTGGCGGTCGCCAGTAGGTAGTTATAGTTAGGACCCCTTTTCCATAGGAAAACCTCAACATTCTATTTTGAATAACTTTGGCGCCGGTCGACGAATCCTCGCGAATTTTTCAAAATAGGTGGGGCGCTACACTCCGCTCCTACCTTGAAAGTCTCGGGGGGATTCGTCAAGCGGGGGCTGAGATAAAAGGGGGGTCCCAAAACGCGTTTTTCCCATGCATTTTTCCATAGGACCTTTAGACACAGCTACAGCCCGAACGGCTGAACAGAATTACTTGAAATTTGGCAGAGAGGTAGTCCTCAGGTCAAGGAAGTGCCTTTTGTAGGTTTGGTGTAAATCTGTTCAGTAGATTCTGAGAAAATAGCATTTAAATCAATATATATATCTGTGGCAGCTTACGGTGCGCTTACGGTGCGCTTACCGTAAGCTTACCGTACGCGTACGGTGCCGTGCTCGAGCGCGATTCTGATTGGCTGTTAGATCATAGTAAACATTCGAATCGGTCGAAACCAGGAAGCGGCGGCCGCCATTTTCTCACTCGCACTGTCAGGGGGGTGAATAAAAAAGGTGGATAATGAGAAAAGGGGGCAGGCTCGACAGTTCCTGACCCCCTAGCCTTGGTCAGGGGGTCCCAGAAGGACCCTCAAGGGCAAAAATGAAATTTATTTTTTTTTCGAAAAATCGCCGTATGCGCGTAGCGTACGCGCACGGCGTAATATGCGAAAATTCCGCGAAATTCGCGGAATTACGCGTACCGTGCGCGCACGGCAAAAAAAATTTGCAAAAAGGAAAGCTTAAAAAAAAATAAAAAAAATTGTGAGGTAAGGTTGGCTCTTATAAGAGCCGTTGGGTTCATACAGGGATAGAGGAAAGAAAGAATGGGAATATTATGAGCGTCTACAAACATGCTGGTCTATCTTATTGTTAATAAGGGGAAGACTGACCTCCCCAAAAACAATAAGACCACCACATTTTGTATACCTCATTTCAACACTCCCAAATCGAGGGTTGATGTCCGAAGGAAAAGAAGAAGGTGATGCTCCAACAACAGAGGAAGGGCTCAGCTGAGCTGCCGATGATGTACTCGGCTGAGCATCTGAGGCTGGGCTCTGGTGACTTACTGAAGAGTTTTCTCCAGTATGTCGAGCAAAGGTCCTTGGGTGTCTGTCCTGAAGGTGTCTCTTCATAGAGTGATTTCCAAAGGAATATTTTTTCCTTGGATTTCCTCTTGATAAAACACGATCACAAAGTATGCAAGTGACCAATTGAGCATTCACCTTTTTCTCCCCCTCTGGAAAAGTGAAATACTCCCATACAAAAGAAGTCTTTTGTTTCCTCCTTCTCTGGATCATGGTGGTGCTGCTGGCCTCACTCTCAGAAGAGGTGTGCTGTTCTGCCATTGTATCCCAATGTCAATCCAGCTCCTGCTCCTAGAGAATCACAAGCAGAAATGAGGGGAATGGGTGTGGTGTGGGAAGAATCTGGAACTGAAAGTAGTTTCAACCAATGAAAAGTGTTCTTTCAAGCAGTAATGAGGGGAATGGGTGTGGTGTGGGAAGTTTCTGGAAGTGAAAGTAATTTCAACCAATAAAAAGTGATCTTTGTAAGTCACATGACCTGCCGTGCGCGCACATGACGCTTACGGTGCGCTTACGCAGCGCTTACGTCACTTTCGCGCATGCGCATTACACGCCCCTGCGTAACCGCGACGTTGCTTCCGGGTATACGCGTACGGCACGCACGTATCACGTAGGCGCGCCGCACTAATGACGTCCAGAGCGCGTAGCGTCAGCTTACCGTACGCGTATCCTACAAGCGCGTAGCGTCAGCTTACCGTACGCGCACGGAAAAAAATGCATAAAAAAAAAAACCTTTCCATAATGCAGGATATAGTACATAAATTATTATATAAAAAGGCTTACAAAAAATGACATAAAAAAAATTTGCATTTAAAAAACCATACAAATTAAATGAATTTGGGAATCAGACACATTATAGTTAGAAATTACCATTTTAAAAATCTTGCAAAGACACTGGAAAAACCATAGGTATCAAACATATTATAGTTAGGAATTAGCATTTAAAAAACCTTGCAAATTCACTGAAAAAACCATAGGTTTCACACACGTTATAGTTAGGAATTAGCATTTAAAAAACCTTGCAAATTCACTGAAAAAACCATAGGTTTCACACATGTTATAGTTAGTGGAAATTTTACTGATAAAAAACCAGTGAAATTGCCCCGTTATAGTTAGTGCTGGCAACTATAACTCACGCGACCGCAATCTTCTGCTGATGACATATGTGTCTTTATGAAAAAAAAATATTTGTAATATATGTATAGCTAAAAATGTATGGAAGAAGACATGGGCAAATAAGTGTCTAAATAAACTATTAGCATCAAGGGACCCCTTCCCCTTTGTGAATGGTTGTAACAACATTTTTAAGAGCAGGCAGTGGTCCCACAGACCATTGCCTGGTCTTAAAAAATGAAAACAAAACTTCTTTTCACTTTTTGTAAAGCACCTCGTTTTCCTTTAAGGAAAATGGACTGCTTTACAAGAAAAAGATTGCTTTATATAAAAGCAATCACGGACATGGTGGTCTGTTGACCTCAGAAGGCCACCATTCCCGTGATGTTTGCGATTCCTAGGGGGTCGCAAATTGCACCTACCTCATTAATATTAATGAGGTTGAGTGATTTGCGACCCCATAGGAATCGCAATCTGAAACTCTTTGAGTTTCATGCATTGTAAATTGCGATTACCTAATTGCGATTCTCAGGAATTCGCAATTAGGTATTAGCAATTTACAATTTTGATGCATGTGTCCCTTCATTTTTAACCACTACATTACTGAAAATGATATGTAAAACATAACTATTATTTAAAACAATATTACCTGTCAACAATATTCTTATATCATGATATTTATGTATCACATTCTTTTATTTCCAATATGTCCATCTCCTGATATTTACAACTCAATATTTTGTCCAAAATTTTATAAAAAAGCACTAAATGCTGTATTACTTTGAATCTTGTGTAATTTTTCAGTCATTCCGTGTGATTACGCTACAGCTAATTGCTCTAGTTATACCCACCCTGCAGAATGATTGTCTAGAAGGCGTCTCCAGCTACTTGATGTCGACGATAATGACCCTTCCTCTTCTATACTTCTGCCATTGAGGGACTACCCTGCGGCCCGAGTAGAATTATGGTCTATGTCCTCTGGACCCCCTCCAAATTAACGAGCATTAAAAAACAATTCCACAACATTCTGGAAATTCGCACTCAGTTCAGAGTAGAACTGTGTAGTAGGTGTACAAACCCAATTGGATTGATGTGAATCCGTTTTTGCAATTGGTGGTGTTTAGTAGGGTGAGAAAATAAATTGGTAAAGAGCCATGCCTGAGAGTGGCCCCTAGACATTATTGAGAATTGAGTGCAGCAAATGATGCATTGTTGAATGCAATTGAGGATGTGTTCCCAGTGAAAGTTGATTGGACTAAGATCTTACATTATTACCAAAAAAGGGTGAGGCCCCAGCTGATTATTTGGATAGACTTAAGAATGTGTTTGTATGTATTTGTGTACAGCCTGTTTGACTGAGATGGCTCAGAATTCTGTAATTACTGCTTTTGTGCAGGGATTATCACTAAATGTGAGTTGTTATTTGACAACAATTTGAATGGTTGACTAAGACCTTGGCTTAAATGTTGATGGTCACAAATCACTGTGTGACCTTTCAAGAGAAAAAGAAAGAAATGCTGAATCAAAATTGAACTGGAAACTATGTAGACGACAGTCAAGGGGATGGGACAAGGAACCGCCAAAGAGGGGATGGAAAGGGAGGATGGGAAAGAAGGAGAGTTGATTTAGAGAATTGAAGGAGCCGGGGAGAGGCTCCAAGAGTAGGAAGTTCTTGTTTCACTTGTGGTCAGCTAGCACATTACAAACCAGACTGTCCGAATACTGTGCTTAACGTGCCAGACCTCCTTGATCAGTCTGGCTTTCATCAAGTTTCCTAAAACCATTTTCAGCTGGAGATATTCTGAGTGGGTTATGTATAACCGAATTCGAGTGGTTCAGTGAGGGCGCTGTAAATTGTCTCATTGATATTAAACATACTACTTGCCTTATGGACACAGGGTCCTAGTAGCTCAGCTCTAAAAACCTCTGAATACTGCTCTATACTTTTCTTGTGCATGTCCATAGATGCAGATGGTATTTCCAACTGTTTTCCCAATTATATTACTGATCCTCTATCCATTTCTGTGATACCTATTAGCTATAAGCATTCCTTTTTGCTTAGCCCAACATCCCTAACAAATTTGCTTTCCAGAGATATCTTATGTAAGCAGGGACGGCTCCTCCATGAGACCAGAGCGGCGTCGCCAAACTGCCAAAAATGTCCAACAGAAAAGCCCCAGAGATGAAAAATAAAATGGTAATAAAGTCAATTTATTACCAGTTTATTTTTCATCCACCCATCCTGAACCGAGTATCAGGACGGGGTGGGGCCACTGCCGTACTGCTGCTGAGTGGCAGCAGTGAGCTGTGCACTTCAGTTTAAAGTGCTCATGTATTCTTGTCCAGCTATTTGCGATTGTCAAGAACTTAATGGATTTGCACTTGGAGTGTTGGTATAGAGTGACGGTGATCAGAAAAAGCCCATAGCTTAATATTCTTTATTTGTGGACCCAACCTTGGCTAAGCTCCATCCATGTTTATTGTCTGTGGCAAATGTTGCACATCTTGTTGAAGCTTCTGACTATATTGTGTTGAGTCCATGCTGTGTAGGAATGGGCTTTGGTGCTCCCATTGCGGTGCCTTTCTAAGAGGCACTGCTGTGGGACTGCCAAAGGACTGCCTGCTAGACCTGGAGAAAACTCTTAATCTGGCAGGCAGGCAGTAGTTGAGTTTGGCAGTGTGGGAGTGGGTCGCCGGTGTGGCGGCCTGCTCCCACTCCGCGAAACTCGTAATCAGCCCCTAAATCTGCTTGATAGTTGTCCATCAGGGTGTAGAACCTAATGTCCTCCTCTGCTCTGATAGACCATATTCCATCCATCAGCCCCAAGCCTCTTTCAAAATGAAACATCTTTCAGGCCATGAAATTATTGTGAACATTGGCATGGAATGACTGAAGCTAATAGGTGGGCTTTCACTAGTGTGAATGTGCACACCCACATCTTCTACTGGTGTGTAACCCCACTGTGAATGGTTGTAAAGAATGCTGTGAAGTATGTTGGTTTTCATGGAATCTGTTTGAATGTATTCCACAGTGAATTGATTTGTCTTTTATTCTTACCACATCCTTCCGTACAGACATACAAGTAATGTACACACCAAATGAAACTATAAATAAGCATCATGCTTTAGACAAGTCACAGTTCAAACATAAAAATATTTTACTTACTAATGCCCAGTATGTCTTGCACGTCAGGCACAATCATTTCATAATGCGATTCACAAAAGCAGTGCCCTGCTGCTTTGCTTGGGTTGTTTAATGAGGCATGGGGAAAGGAAATGTAAAAGGCCTGTGGTGTGTACCTTTTTAACATGATTGTAAAAGAATGAAAATTCCAACAGCACAGAGTGCTACTAATTATGTGCCTATAGAATTCTGACTATCCAGTTTAGAAATATTATCAACTATGAACACAGTACAACCCAAGAAAATCGTAAGAACTAATACAAAAGACAATTTGTATTCAAATGATTTAACTTTATCCTTATCCAATAAGAATTCGACCTATGTGTAGGACACATATACTAAGAATAGACCCTTTTAAATTCAGCCTACTCTTGAGGCAAAGATAAAAGAGGGTTATTTAAGGTTTAGACTTCTATATATTCCAATGGTGCAAACAGAAGGCACCTGCTTTAATCCACCCAGGACACAGTGGACCTTATTCCGAACAGCCTGGATAATTGCAATAGCTGTGGTAAACTGCTTAGAGTAATTATGAATTTTATGATAAAGATCAGCAGGTCAAACCTGCCATTATTTACAGGGGGAAAAGCAGCCGCCGGTCATACAGGTAAGAGCGGTGGGCTGTGTGGGGGCAATTATGACAGACGACGACGAGGCAAAGTTAATTATTTATTTTGCTTTTCCTCCTCTGTCAAAATCCCCCCCCCCCACCCAGCCCCACGCTCTTACCACCACAAGCCGCGGCTGGGGAAAAGGCACTCTATATACCTGAACATGAGGATTTCAGCACAGTAAGGTCATAATTACAACTCTGCAAAGTTAGATTTTATTAAGTCTGGGAGAAATTTGCTTTACTATAGTCAAGTGTAATTTGATTCATTTTAAGTTACTCCTTTTATGCGGAATTCCTGAATTTGTGCTGTTATGCTACAGCATGTAATTTTGCACCACTAGAGGTAAAACTTTACACCGACTGCATGGCAACAAAGAGAACAACAGAAAGCGAGCAGCTGCTACACTTCTTTTGGGTTTATCCACATTTTGTTTTAGTGCGAACTGCATCCTGACACCCAAAGCGGACCCCGGCACACATTTCATGGCAAAATACAGCACCAAATGCCATTTTCTTTTTTGCATTTTGCAACTAAACCCCAATGAATATTACGAGAGTTTCACATAGCCCTGGATTTTATCGGGTGCGATAAATATTACACTAATTTCTGTACTAGTTGAAATGAGGGCCGAAGTGTATATCGACAAATCAATAGAGCATGTAAGTTTGTGTACAACCTCTTTACACTCTATGTGTGTTGCATTCTTAAAATACATTTTATCGGTGAAGCTGTTCTTTTTATTTATGATCATCTTTTATGATTTGCAATTGATTTGATAACTAATGAAATAAACATTACTATAGCCTAGCATGCCCTACAATACTATACAGAATTGTAACTTCGGCATAAGGAATAAAGGCTGGTAGATATGCCAAGTCAATTGTGTTATGCTGGGGGGCGTGGTCTCGCACCGTAAGAAGATGGCGGCTTATCGGTGAGCTCCGTTCGGATGCGGAGCCTTTGCTGACATTGCAGCCTGTTCTTGGACTTCGGAGACTCGTGGGTGCCGGAATCCTGAAGATGAAAGGTCTGAGCGACGATTGGAGTCATTCCAACCGCGTATAATATATTTTTGGACTCAGTGGCAGTACCGGTAACTTCTCCTCAGCAAGATGCGAGCGGCGGCCATTTTGTACCGGCTGTCTGCATATTTTCTCCAGCTATGAGGTAATCCGGCGTTTTTCATTATAAACGTGCTGCAACGTTTTTGTTTCCTTTTCTTTACCTACATCTTCATGTAGTATGGCTAATTCTTCTCTGCAAACGGATTCGCTGGCCACAATATGCCCTGCAACAGCTGGTGAATTTGTACTTTACTTTTCCTCAACTCAAATTCAAGATTCAACGTGTACTCTTTAATTTGACTGTGACTATACCTTAGAGGTGCTAAATAATTGTATTTATTTTTTTTATTCTTAGCATGCGCATGCTTTAATCCTCCTACCTCATTCATGTCACACTTCCTAGCCTCCTGTGCACTTGACCGTCTACTTAAATTGTGCCATTTTTTCATGGATATTTGTCAATTAGTGTCGGAGTGCTGACGGAGGGTGACGCCTTTTTCTGTTTTCACATCAAATGCTTTCTTCGTTAGTTTTCTTTTTGGATGTCTTTTTTTATGGAGCCTCGTTGAGTAGTGATCTGTGTTCATTAGGTCTATGGGCAGACAGAAGTCTTTATTGAGAATCACTTCTCGACCTTCGCATCTTATCAAGATGGCTAATGAAGCTCCAATCTCGGTCAGAGCCTCGTCATCAGGTACCAAACCCAAGAGAGCCAAAAATGATCCTCCCTCACCTATATTATCCTCTCAAAATCCTGTTCTTGATACTATTTTGGATGAGGTGAGGGGTCTTAAATCTTTCATGACCACGACTAACGAGAAGCTCCGACTAATTGAGGATAGATGGATCAATATGGAAGCTAAAGTGTTAGATATGGAACAACGCATCAGTGATGTTCATGATGTTACTACTAAAATTCTGATTTTGGAACAGGAAATTCAACGTCTCAATGCTTCACACTGAGGACCTTGAAAATCGTAATAGACGTAACAACCTCCGCCTTTATGGTCTGCCGGAAAATCTTGAGGGTCCAGATCTGCTTCTCTTTCTAAAGAAATTCCTGACTGAACTTTTGGGCCTTCCTCCTGAACCTCCATTAAATATTCAACGTGCTCATAGACTGGGTCGTTTTCAACCTAATGCTTCCAAACCTAGAGGTATCATTATGTTGTTTTTGGAATTAACTGATTTAATGAGAGTCCTTTCTGCAGCCAAAGCTAAACGTCACCTTAAATGGTTGGATCATAACATTTTCATATCACAAGATTTATCCAATGCTACCAACGCAAGAAGGAAGGAATTTTTGGCTCTTCGACCTCAAATGAGACAGTTGAATATTCGTTATGGCATTCTCCATCCTTGCCTGTGTAAAATTACTCATGATGGCTCCACTCTTTCTTTCGATGACCCGCTTAAATTGAAATTGTTTCTTCAAAATCTGTCTTCAGTTTCTGCCACTGGTCCGTCTTATCATCCTTAATGTTTTTGTTTCTTTTAACTATTTCATTTAGTATGGCTGTTTTCTGTTTTTCTATTTCTTATTTGTTTCTCTGTCATTTCATCTCTCGTAGGTGCTGTTACACCCCATGCATCTGTCTTTGTTGCTTTCTCTTAGATCTGGATATCTTTCCTTGATCTATCTTCTTCTTTTTCTGTATCTATTTCTTCTCTCTTTTTCCATACTTATGTTTTTTCTTTTTATTTGTTTCCTTTTCTACTCGATAATGTGCTATTCATTGCATGTGTCCACTAGTAATATTTGTTATTGTTTAGTCTATTCATTCTATTCGTCTCATTTATGGCGTTTCTTTCTTTTTAGCTGTATCCCTGAAGTGTATCACCTCCTTACATGTATTGCCCCTCCATCCCTTCATCATGTGTAATTTTGTCACGTGGAATGTTCGTGGTCTTGTAAACCCCGTCAAACATCAGAAGGTACTTTCTCATTTATCCAAATTAAATTCTCAAATTTCTTTCATTCAAGAAACACATTGTACTGAAGCAGAGTCACTTAAGTTAAAAAAAAATGGGTGGGTCAAGTTGTATACTCTCCTGCTTCTGGTAAAAAAGGGGGTGTTGCTATATTGTTTCATAAGTCATTGTCTGTACAGATTTTATCTACGCAAAGTGATGTTGATGGACGTTGGGTAATGGCCAGGGTTGTTATACAAGCCAGGGATTTGGTATTATTGAATATTTATGGTCCAGTTAAACCAGATCCCAAATTTTGGCATAACATTAAGATTTTATTGTCCTCAATTGACTGTCCTAATATTATTATGGCTGGTGATTTTAACCAATGCATTGACCCCTTTTCTGATAGGCAATCTAAGTGCAAGTTCCAACCAGACAAATCCCATAAAGCTTTCCATTCTGCCATTACCTCTCGTCCATTATTTGATGCTTGGAAGACTTGTAACCCTTATTCCCTCGAGTTTACTTTTTTTTCCAATGTCCACCAAACACGGTCTATGATTGACTATATTCTAATTAGAAACCCCTACTCCCATCTATTCAGTCATCGGAGATTGGGTCAATTTTTATCTCCGATCATGCACCAGTCCTTACTGCCCTGGACCTTTCATTATGCACCCCTAAGTTTAGCCGCTGGAAGCTCAATAATATTTTATTGTCAGATACTATTTTCATTACAGAAGCCACTGCCTTCATTAATGAGTTTTTCATGTTTAAGAATCCCATAGACATCTCTATTTCCAATAATTGGGATGCCTTTAAGGCTTCTTTTCGGGCATTTACTATTTCTTACGTTTCTAAGAAGAAGAAAATTGCTCGGAACAAATATTCAGCTTTACTTCAACAACTTAAATTATTGGAGCATAATTATTTTACTTCTAAATCAACCTCAGTCCTTCATGAGTTGATTAAGGTCAAATCTGAACTTAACAAACTTGCGACAATAGAAGCCTGCAATATTCTCCTTAAAATCAAATCTAAATATCATGGTGGCCAAAATAAAGCTGTAAGATGTTAGCCAATTACTTAAAAATCAAATCTGAACGTAAAAATATCGGACCCATTTTAAATGAATCCACAAAACGCTTAACGTCCTCAGATGAAGATATTGCTGATATTTTTCATGAATATTATAAATTTCTTTACTCTGATGACACGAATCCTACTACTCAAAATTTAGATATTTTCTTTACGGGTCTTCCCTCTCCTCCATCTTTACCCAATGAATTTAACTTGTTGGAGGGTGAATTACTGCTCAAGAGATAACTAATGCCATCAAGACTTTACAAAAATCAAAAGCGCCTGGGCCAGATGGCTTTTCGGTTGAACTCTATTCTACCTTTGCATCAATTTTTGTTCCGCAACTTTTTACACTTTTCAACTGCTAAGGCCTCTGGATCCTTTATGGATGCTCTAATAATCCTTATCCCTAAACCTGACAAAGATCATTCCCTCTGTAAAAATTATCGCCCTATATCATTAATCAACTATGACTGTAAAATATTTGCCAAGGTCCTTGCTAACCGACTTGAAAGTCTTGTTCCATTATTGGTTAAGACTGACCAAGTTGGATTTGTTAAAGGTAGATTAGCTGCAGATAATGCTCGATTGTTTGCAAATGTTATCTCTCATGCGAAAAAATTCCAATCTCCTCTTGGTGCGCTGTCTCTTGATGCCGAAAAGGCTTTTGACCGTATTAATTGGCAATTTATGTTTAGCACACTCCAATGGTTTGGTTTTGGTCCAACTTTTATTTCCTATATTAAATTATTATATTCCTGTCCGCGGGCCAGTATTTTTGTAAATAATCATTTTTCTAAATTTTTTTCCTTGTCTCGAGGTACACGCCAGGGTTGTCCTCTTTCCCCTTTATTATTTGTTCTTTGCCTTGAACCCTTCCTTGAGCGTATTCGTGTTAATGCTCATATATCTGGCTTCACTCTTAACTCCTTAGTAATTAAATTATCAGCTTATGCCGATGATATCTTAGTTTATATGTCTAATCCTCTTAGTTCCCTTCCACCTTTCTTGGATGAGGTTCGGCTATACTCTAGTATTTCTGGGTATAAGTTAAACCTCTCCAAGACAGAAGTTTTACCTCTGAACTCTATATGTTATCAATATATGTTTAATAATACTAATTTCACTTGGTGCCCGACAAAAATTAAATACCTTGGTATTTGGTTCTCTGCTTCTTTACCTACCACAATTAGATATACGTTCAATGCCTTAATCACTAAAATTCAATCCCTGCTTCTTAATTGGACCCCCCTCTATCTTTCTTGGTGGGGTAGATTAGATACTATCAAAATGATGATTGTAACCCATGTCCTCTATACATTATCTATGCTACCTATGCGAATTCCCATTTCATATTTTTCTCAAATTAATTCCATTTGTATAAATTTTTTATGGAATAAGAAGCACCCACGTATTGCTCTTACAAAACTTAAGCGCCCCAAATCTGAGGGTGGAGTACGTTTTCCTGATTTTAAAGCCTATCACTCAGCCTTTTTAATTAAACAATCCTTTGCCTTATCTTTTGAATTTACTGATATCCCTATACCTAGATGGATTGTCTTGGAACGCTCCTCTTTAAAAGATTTTTCTTTTCAGAATGTACTTTATATGTCTAATTGTACTTTCATTTCCACTAACCCTATTTTAAAATATTCCCAAAATTTACTATATAATATATTTACCAATGGTTTATCTCCATTTCAATGCTTTTTATCCTCTACTATTTGGTATAATAAGTTTCTTAAATATAAGGGTAAATCACTCTATTATAAACATTGGAAGGAGAAGGGTATTATTTTTGTGCATCAATTAATTTTGCAGCACTCTGTTACCCCCTTCCTTGACTTGCAAACACGTTTTCATCTCCCTGACACCTCTTTTAATGAATATCTTTTATTTTCAGCTGCTTTACAATCACAGTTAGCTTCTTTTGATCTCCCTGATACCCTACCGTCACTCACTCCTCCAACACCTTTATACAGTTTATTTCCAATGAATAGACCTAAAGCCGCTTTTGTTTATAGACTATTGCAGTTGCATATAATTGAAAGACCTAAATCCTCTACTGAACTTGCATGGGAAATGGACTTGTCCCTTTCACTCTCTATCCCTGTTTGGGATAAATTATGGTCTAAGTTGTTTAAAATTTCTGCAGCTGCTCGGATAACTCAATCTCTATATTTTAATTATAATAGAGCTGTTATTACCCCTGTTTCTATATCCAAGTTTGCTCCTTCCTCGTCTCCACTATGCTGGTCGTGTTCTAAATATACCGGCACTTTGAGACATTTAATTTATGACTGTTCAAATGTTTTGAATTTTTGGGAATCTGTATGGTCTACTTGCATGAATATTTTTAATTGTAATCATACGTTATCATTTCATAATGTTTTTCTAGGTTCCTCGTCACCTGATCTAGATGACTCCACTTCTGTTTCTTTATTGTTTGATCTTTTTATTGCATTGGCATTCAAAGTTATTTTGTCATCTTGGAAAGATAATTCGAAAATATCTTCAATGATGTGGTGGAATTTTGTTTGCGATGAACATAGGATTGCCAATGTCTCTTCTTCTTTCCTGTCTCAAAAAATTAAATCTGATCTTCTCTGGTTACCCTTTACATCTTATCTTTCTACACATGCTCCTATGCCCTAAATTGTTTTTCACTATTATCTTATGTGGTCTTAGGACATTTTCTGTTTTATCTATTTATTATTCATTTTTCTTATTTCTTTTCCTCTTTATTTTCTTTTCTCTTCCCCCTTTCCTTGTTCTTTTTTTTTTTCTTTTTACTGTTTTCTCATCTATGGTACTGCTATATTAATTGACTCTTTACGATTTGCAAATATGGTTCTTATTTTGTACATGATTGTATTTTTTGTTTTTTATTTTGTTTGTCTTTCTTGAAAACTCAATAAAATTCTTAAACAAAAAAAAAAATTGTGTTATGCTGAAATGATGAGCCTTTGATCTCTCAGTCTGTTCCCTCCCAATACTGGACTAGAATGGCTGCTTGACATGTAGCAGACTCACACTAAAGAATAAACCAATTTATTAGCAAAAAGTATTGTAAGACAACACTACATGTCCAGGTCATCCTACCAGTTGTATGAGGGAGGTGAGGGTATGTGGAACAGTATTTTCCAAACAATTCAAAATGCATCTTTTGCAGCTTGGAAAACTGCACTGACCCTACAACAGGTGTACAGAAGGGCCCTTAGAAAGATAAGCGTAAATTAATGCATAAGTTGGCTGTCAATTATAGTGGTAGCTGGTAATATCAAAACCAAATCCCCTAGCTTCATTCATAAAGAGGTCTGCTTTGGACACTCAGCCCCCTTTGCCCTGTTAGATATCCATTGGATGGTTCGGGAATGCCTTGAAGTGTACTGAGTAGAACTTAGAAGTGGATGGAAATTAATAGAAAAAAGAGGTGTTTTGCCACAAGTCTGTCTTCAGCCTTGCCGCAATATACATGCAAATATTTCTAGGAAGATTTTGCTGCGCTAGATACATGTCCAACACAGTAATTGAATTACACCTTGGCCACTGTGGAAGTGTATTCTCTGGGAGCATCACTTATGCTTGTTGCCCTTTTATTAATCCATGCTTGGCTCACTTACACTTTACAATAAGCCTATAAGAAGAATGCGGGAGACACTCCAAGCCCACTATGCCTAAAGACAATCCTGCTAGTGCTCTCTGAAAATATATTGCTACTGTTCCTGGCTTGATTACATCAACTGGGAGAGTCCGTTTTGTGGCCTGCTTCACAGACACATTTTAGGCAAAGCCTGCTAAGGGCAAGTGCTAGTCTTTCTGTAGAGCTCTAGGCATAGAAGAAATGAACAGGCCCAGTACTAGAGGGGGATTCTGGCTTACTTATAGCATCCTGTTCAACATATGTGCACTTGGGAGGACAGTGGAGGCTCGCACTTATTATGAGGACCTTCTTACAACTGTTTTCAAGAGGACCAAGGTCTCAGGGGCTAGTTTCTGAGCACCAATAAAATAAATATGGTTTTTAAACTGTCTTGAATATGAAATGGAGATGCAACTACCAGTGCAACCTGTAAAGCTGAAAACCATCAAAACTAGGTTAAAAAAGAAGCCAGTAAAGTCCTGGCTATATGTAGGTAAAAAGGAATTTGCGATTCTGAAATTGCGATTTTCTGCGAATCGCACTTTGAGAATCGCAAATTTCGATGTAGGTAAAATATTGCAAAATAATAGCGATTCCCAAAAAATCGCAGAATTATTTAGCGATTACCGAAACTGCGATTCCTTAAATGCGAGAACGCAATTAAGGAATTGCATTTCCGGGAATCTGCAATTCAGGTTCAGAATGATGACATCACAACCAGGAAGTGTGACTGCCCATGCTGCACTTGATTGCCAGAAGCTGAGTGAGAGGCAGAAGCTGAGTGAGAGCTTGTGAGGAGAGTTGGAGATTTGTGCTCAGCTACTGAAAGCAGGATAAATGGAGTCCCAGGGGACAGAGAAGCAACAGGAAGAACCACCCAGAAAGAGGAAACAAAAATTTAGTGAAAGGGAGCTGGAGGTCCTCACCCAGGAAATAGTCAGCAGCCATGACCTCCTGTTCGGAAAAAGTTTCCTACGTGTGCCAGAGGCACGAAAAAGAAAAATATGGAGTGACATTGTAGTGTATATTGGTGTGTGTGATGAGTTATGGAATATATATATGTCATGGTTGGAAGGTTGTGGTGCGGGAGTTCTAGAGGTGCAGGAGTGAGGAGAGGATCGGGCTGGAGAGTGGAGTCGTGATGAGTTATGGAATACATATATGTCATGGTTGGAAGGTTGTGGTGCGGGAGTTCTAGAGGGGCAGGAGTGAGGAGAGGATCGGGCTGGAGAGTGGAGTCGTGTCCCTGGCACTCACTTGTTCCTGTATTTCTAATGTGTTATTAATAAATCCTTTTGAATACCAATCCGTCTACGTGCTTCACAACAGACATCCAGGAAAAAGTAAATGCCATTGGCGTGACACACCGCTCAGTCGAAGACCTCAGAAAAAGATGGCACGACATGCGGCAAATGTCAAAGGAGAGGGTGGCTACAAGATTGGTCGATGCCAAAAAGACCAGTGGTGGGCTGTCCACAGCAACAGACCCAACGTCCCTGGAGGAGCTGGTGGGGGGCACCCTTCAGCCTGAGAGTGTGAGTGGCGTGGCTGACCTGGACAGCTCCGAACACCCAGACACCAGACAAGGTAAGATGCATGCCAAAACCCCTTGATACATACCCAACCCACTCACACACCCCGAAAGCCAACCTGAGTGCAACTCCAGTACATGTCCACCAGCACACCCAGAAATTCATTATGGGAGATGTTATGTTATGTTATGTTATGTTATTTGGGAACTTATATAAGCGCACATACACCAACAGGTCTCTTGGCGCTAGGGAGTCTAAGCAGAAAAAGAGGAAACAAAGAAGAGAAGACCTAATTAAAAACTGAAGAGAACAACCAGGTTTTCAAAACCTTCCTAAACCGCATATAGTCTGTCTCCTGTCTGATGTGGTTAGGCAAAGAATTCCAAAACTGCAGGCCCAGATAAGAGAGCCGGGTCCCACCCATTCTTTTCCGTTTAATTCTGGGCACCTCCAAAAGATTAAGATACCTAGAACGCAAATTGCGCTCAGGACGATGTTTTTCAATACAAGAAATAATGAACCTAGGGCCAATTTCTAAGATAGCTTTGAAAAGTATACAACCAGTTTTGAACAGCACACGCTGCTCAACTGGGAGCCAATGAAGATCTTTAAGGAGCGGGGTAATATGACATCTCGTATCCTTAAGACAGATAAGTCTAGCTGCCTGATTTTGAATCATCTGGAGCCGATGTCTAAGGTATAAAGGGATGCCAAGATAAAGGGCATTTCCATAATCTAACTTGGAAAGGACAAGAGCAATCACAATTTGAATGCAGGCCTCTCTGCTGAAAAAACTTCTAATTTTACGCAATCTTCGAAGCTGAATAAAGCAAGCAGAGGTAACTGCATTAATTTGAGTACTCATGGACAGGTCGGAGTCTATATAAAGACCCAGGCTCTGAACCGATGATTTCGGAGTAGGGGCCACACCTAACTCAGGTGGCCAATAAGAGGGTGCCCAATGGATAATTTTGTTGCATGGAGTAATTATTTCTGTTTTTTCCGAATTTACTTTTAATTGATTCTTATCCATCCAAGTCTTTATAAAAACCATTGAATCCCCGATGAAATCTCTGCATTCGCTGGAGTTCTCCAAGGTAAAAATCAGCTGCATATCGTCAGCATAACTAAAGATTTTTACCCCCCTCTGCCGAAGACTCAAAATAAGAGGACGCATATAGATATTAAAAAGAATCGGCGATAAGGAGGAGCCCTGCAGAACCCCGCAACTCATTATAACAATATTGGATTTAAAGGGCGACAGCCACACCGACTGTTTACGATTTTTTCAAAAGGACCCAAACCAATCAAGTGCCAGCCCTCCATGACCTGCCGCGGCAATGCGATCCAACAAAAGTTTGTGGTTCACGGTGTCAAATGCCGCGGACAGGTCGAGGAGGATTAAAGCCTGATTATAATGTATGTCAGCCTGTCCTTTAAGATCATCCAGGACAGATACGATCACAGATTCTGTGGAGTGAGCAGGAGGAAAACCTGCCTGATAAATGTTCAGAAACTTTGAATCTTCCAAAAAAGAACTAAGGCAAGATGCCACGTGAGTTTCCAGCAATTTTGCCGGAAACTGAAGTAAAGAACTCGGTTGGTAATTTTCCAATTTATTGACATCTAAGCCTTGTTTTTTTTAAGTGGGATAACTACCGCTTCTTTAAAGGCCGATGGTACAATACCCTGTGATAGAGAGAGATTAAGTAGCTCAAGGAAAGGGTCAGGAAAAGCCTGAAAATTGCTTTCTTAATATTTATAGGACATTCCTCCATAGGATAGCCAGATTTGACCTTAGCAACCAATTCTAAATATTTTTCCCTATTTAACATGGGGAGAATATCAAGTGAAGGGAGATTGGAGGGAGCCCTACTATCTTCTGCAGCATAATTGTTGCAAGCAATGGAGGTCTGAATTTTTTTTATTTTTTCAATGAAAAAAGAGTTCAGGTCATCACAGAGTTCCTGAGTGGCTTTAATAGATGGTGCCACATGACTAGGGTTAGAGAGTTCTTTCACAATCTTAAAGATGTCCTTAGTACTGTTCTCAGATTCAAGTACTCTAGTGGTGAAAAAAACTCTCTTTGCATATAAAAGCGTTATTTTTTATTCTTTTAGTTTTGCTAAGTACTTAATTTTGACCTCCATGGCGTATGTTTTCCGCCATATGCGTTCAGCCAGACGTACTTGAAGTTTAAGAGCTCCCAGCTCTTTAGTAAACCATTTAGATGCTTCATGTTGCCTAGGGCGAGAATGTTTAATCTGAGAAGGAGCATGGAAGTTAAACGCCTTCTTCTGCCATTCGGTAATCTCTCTTTCCCTACTATCTAAATCTCCATCAAAAGATGGTTGCTCAAAGGAAAGAGTGTCCAAGTGTGCATTCACATCAACTCGGTTCCAATTTCTAAACAGTGTTTTTAAGGAGGATGACTGTACTGATAGAACCAAATTAATAATTTAAAACTAATAATATAATGATCTGACCAAACACAAGGAAGAATAATCAACTTGCGTACAATGACATTGGTAGACCATACTTGATCGAGAATGTGGCCTCCTTTATGCGTAGGGGTGCAAACATGCTGAATGAAATTAAGACTAGTTAGCAACTCTGTGAGTTCCTTAGGCAAAGTTCCCTCATCTATTTCATTGGGCCAATAGTTCAAATCGCCAGCAACCAAAACTTTCTCATAGTCTGACGACAGGGACGCAATATGTTTAGCTAATGCTTTGGGGAAATTAGGCAGATATTTAGGGGGTCTATATAGTATCACACACAGGAGGGTACTATTAAATAGGTCCACTTTAATTACCAATGAGTCGACAGATGGCAGAGCAAGGTGAGGCAAAGTGGAGACATGCAAAGCTTTCTTTACAGCCGCCGCCATTCCACCTCCTCTCTTTCCAGGCAATATGTCGGTATGATAAAACAGATATAGTCACATGCACTGATACCTGGGCCAGCGAGACACAGCTTTGTGGAATAGGCATGAGTCCTTCAGGAAATGTGGGAAACAGACAGATAGTACTCGTGTGAATTTTAATTTGTAAACTGTAATGCATGACAAATGCGAGACAGGACACAGAATTAATGTGTGCATTTAAATTCACAGCACCACCAACAACACAGGAAACCATGGCAGAAGGGGAGGAAACACCTGAAATTGAGGATGAGGCAGGGCAGGAGGAGCAGGGTGAAGCAAGACCAGCAAACCCTGCACCATGCAGATGGCGCAACATAGTGCCAACACTGCCACTGCTGGAGGCACAGGCAACAGACACAGCAGGAGAGGCACAACCAGTGCACAAGCAGCGTGCAGGACAGCAGACAACACAGTCCCCTGAACAATCCAGAGAAGGGAGAGGGTTGAGACACAGGGCACGGCCGACCACCAGCACTGCTCCTGTCGAAGAAGACACGGTGTTCTCGGGCCTTGAGGGCAGCATGCTGAAACAACAGCGCCTGCAAGTCAAGGGAATAAGATCAATACAGCACCAACTGGCTGCACAAAATCATAACATGACTGAGTTGCGGGCTGGTGTAATGGCCTTGACTGGTGCTTTGGAAGGACTCTGCAGGGAGATAAGGAGAGACAGGGCAGCCGGGCGCAGGGAGAAACATCGCCATCAAACCCGGCTGGACTTGTACACAAGAGCAGTCAACCGCCAGTCAACTGCCACATCCCTGCTGGCCCGAAAATGTGTCAGTATGAAGCATGAGATGGTCCACTGCTGCCAGGACGTGGGCAGGGTCCTGGTTCAGGTAACACATGCCACAGGTGGCATAGGCCCACTTAGCACAATGGATACGGACGAACAGTCCAGCAGGAGCAGCATCACTCCCCCAATTCCACCAGACAGATGCCAGAGTGCGTGCCAGGGGAGAGTGAATGATGACTCCAGGGAGGGCAGTGGGCAGACAGAGCGAGGGGCAACAGGGCATGCACGTAGGTAGTGAAGGTACACCAGGGACTAATGGCTATGTGTGAAGCAACACATTCCATATGGACGTATTGGCTGATGGAAATACTTGCACTGTGGCACAAACATGTGCAAGCACTAACAATAAAGTCACGCTGTGTGACAGATGTATTCCTGCACCAAAGGAAATAAACATCACTGTTAAGCACCATTCAGTGGCATTGTGTCCTCATTGCTCACTTAGAAGTAGTTCTGTGTGATCTCATCTCGTCTCATGCGCCCGGCAGCCGCCCAGCCCCACCTGCGGGTCTGTGACGTGGAGCTGGTCCCTCCTCATCTGATGTGTCTGAGTCTGTCAGATCCACTGGGGTGCCTTTCTTGGTAGCGATGTTGTGTAGCATTGCACAGGCAACCACAATTTTGCAAACTGTCTCAGGGCTGTACTGTAGCGCACCTCCACTCTTATGGAGGCATCAGAAACGGCTCTTTAGGGTTCCGGAGGTCCTCTCAATGGCACAGCATGTGGCTCTGTGTGCGCTGTTGTACCTCCTTTCACCTGCAGTGGCTGGATTCAGGTACGGTGTAAGGATGTAGTCACGTACAGCATACGCACTGTCACCTGCAGGGTATAAGTAGATTTATGTTCAATACTGTCCTGCTACTACAAACCTTTACTGGTTGTGTGTTTGTAAGCCATGCATTTACCTACCAGGTAGCCCTCTCCAAATTCGTCATTTGTGAGTCTGCGATTTAATGCACAGTGGCGAAACATGAATGAGTCGTGTGTGCTTCCTGGGTATTTTGCCACAATATCAGTGATTATATGTTGGGCATTGCACACTACCTGGATGTTCAGGGAATGATATGACTTTCTGTTCCAAAACACATACTCATTCTGTGATGGAGGTGAGATTGCGACATGGGTCCCATCTACACAGCCAATGACGTGGGGGAATTGGGCAATTTGGTAGAATTCCTACTTGGTCTGATCTAGTGCCTGCTGTGTGCTTGGAAATTGTATGTGTTGATGCAGCCTCTGTACCATTGTATCAAGGAAAGCGTGGAAGAAGCGCGAAAGTGCACTTTGAGAGACCCCTCCTGCTGTGGCGATCACCCCCTGAAAACTCCCTGATGCCAGGAGTTGCAGTGAGCACAGGACCTGGACATGGGTGGGAATGGTGTGTGCCTTGCATGTGGGGTGTTCAAGTATGGGTGTCAGCTCCTCAATTAAATCCAGGATGCTGTCTGGGTGCAGCCTGTAGTTCACATGGATCTCCTCCTCGGTCAGTTGGAAGAGGGTGATGCGTGCTCTGTAGATCCTTTCCTGGCGTCTCCTTCTCTGTGTGGCATCTCTGATTCGCAGCCTCCCAGCTATCACATACAGGCCAGCCATGGTTGGAAGTCCCAGTGACATTGTGGGCCTGTTTAAATAGGTTGCACCTGGTTACCACCTGCTCAGAGTTGGTGGTAAGTGAGAAGTGCAAAATTGCGATTTTCGTAAAATCGCTAATTGCGACTTTTTCCTACATCTAAATTTGCAAATTCAAATTTACCGAGAACTGTAGTAGCGAATTTCGTAGATGATGTGACGCAGACTGTGATTTCGCAAAATAAATTGCAGAATCATTGTTACGCTAAAATGGTAATTGCTAAATTAGCGATTACCCTTTTTGGGCAGCGGAAACCTTTCCTACATAGGAACGGTCTGTTTTGCGATCGCATACACCCTGAATTTTGCGATTCGCATTGTTTGCAATCGCAAAACAGCTTCCTACATATGGCCCCTGGTAACTGATTTATCTCTACCACCGCTAATCCATCATAATATTTCTATTTTGAGGGGTGTTCCCTCTCGTGGGCACTTTCCATACAAGATTATTTTAGTTGCTTCATTTGCAAGAAGTTCGATTTTATTTTTGATACCATTTTAACCTCATTTTAATTTTTTTCATTTCTCAATTCAAATGTTCTTGTTTTGCTTAGATTTGTATATCCAAAGCATGTTAATGGTCGCAAGTGCTCCGATTTTAAGAGTGGGTAACTTTTTCCCACTCCTAGAATAGGTTTAGAAATGGATAAGGAACTACAGTTTGGAAAGGCATCCCTTCCAAAAAGCAATTTCTATCCATATACCAAATAGTGATTCCTATGTATATGTTTCAGTGGCTTAGGATAGAAATAGTAGTCGTAAACATTGTGGGTGAGGCCTACAACCGAGCCAGAGCTTGGGCAGGCAGCGGTTCATGCAGCGGCGATTCACACACGTCTTTTCAGCATGTGGCTTTCGTAGGGCATAGCTGATTTCCAAGTCTCCAGCAGCAGTGAGGGTATGGTGCACATCGGTGATACACATACCTAGGTATCATGAGTACTGCATTTTCTTATTTCTGGGGATTAAAGCTAAAGTGCGTATCAGTGATATGCACACCTTGCAGTTTGAGTAGGTGAGCGTGCATTTTTGTTGATGTGCACACTATGATCATTAATGTTAATATCTTGGCAGTGATACAGGTCTGCACTTTTCGGTGACGCTACACAGTATTCACTTTCACCAAAAAATGGTTCCTTTCTCTTCATTGTCAAAAGCAGGTGTACTTTTTATTCTATTTGTTCTTTTTTTATTAACTTTAAGTACTGGCTGTTTATTTTTCCTGCACTCTGGGTGCCCAGTTAAATAATGCATTATTTTCTATCTACTTTAATGTGTTTAATGACATTATAACATTGTAGTGGGAAACAACTCTCACAACACAGTCATTACAACAACCTACCTTTACAACGTAACTGTTACAATGCAACTGCCTTTACATCTCATGCCATTACAATGCATGCCATTACAACGCATGTCACTGCAACGCATGCCATTACAACACATTATAAGATAAGTAATGGAGATTTTTTTTGTATTATGGTGAGTATGGGTTTTGGGGTACATGGGAATAGTAATTTTTACCCCTACACTATCCAACCCTTTCCCTACTGTTGCACTCACTGGAGTGGGAATAGTAATGTTTACCCCTACACTATCCAACACTTACCCTACTGTTGCCCTAGAAGTAATATGCGTTGTAATGGTATGCATTGTAATGGTATGCGTTGTAATGGAATGCGTTGTAATGGTAGTTTTAAAACTGCGTTGTAATGGCATGCATTGTAAAAACATGCAATGTAATGGTAGTTGCGATGTAAAGACTGCGCTATAAAAGCATGTGTTGTAGCGTCATATATTCCATTGTAGCTGACTGTGATTTGAGTACTCGGAGAGATGTTGATGTGTTCTTGTCTCCTTCAAAAATAATAATAAAATGCATTGTAAAACTGAAAGGATTGCTAATAGAAACATCACTGAAAAAATGGCAACATCAGTGATTCCTTTTTAAATAAAATAAAAACATTGCAAGTATATGGTAGCAACATTTAAGTACCAACATGTTTTGTTTTGTTTTGTACTTTTGTGTCACATATTGCAATAAAAAACATATAATAGCCATCCCACCAGCTAGCCAAGTCCAGGCCTATTGGCTTTTCCAATGCCTTTTCCTTCAAGCTTTGCATTTGATTCCTATGCTTTATTTATTTCCACATTGCTTGACCATGCTTTAGCCAGTTTGTCCTCTTCTTAGCAGTAGACCACCCTGCTCATGTGCTTAAACCAGGCCAGGATGGTTGGACGCTGCAGGCATACACACCAGTGAGCTGTCACTCTTTATCAGACTCCTGCCTCCATTTCTCGTCTCAACATTCCTATGATTGCGGCAGAAGACAGATTGGGAGGCGTCAAGTAGCTGGTTCTGCTCCAGGTGTATCATGAGTTGCTTGTTGAGGATCTTTTTCAGTACCTTAGCTGGGAATAGGAGCAGGGAGACTGGCTGGTAGTTTTTGTCTCCAGATTATGGGCCCGATTACGATCTGAGGTCGGAGGACTTACAACCGGGATCGTCGGTTTCAATTCCGACCAGCTGATTACAATACAGCCGGAATTGAAACAGGCTGGTCATTCCAACTGACTTCCCACGGGTTCCAAAAGCCCATCTGCCAGTCGGCGACTGGATCGTAATACAAATGCAAGGTGTTTCCACCTAATGGATTATGATGCACAGTTTCCCGCAGGGTTTCAATGCCGACTTCTCTGACACGGAAACCCCATCGTAAAGCATGTTTGGGGGCCTCTTGCATGGCCCCCTTCTGTTTTTGGTCACCAGTTGGGGGCCGAGGGGGCGCCATAGTTGTCCCTTAATTGATCCCTGCACCTTGTGGCAGGCACCTTTAGGTGCCTGCCACAGGGTGCAGGGATGAATTCAGACTCCCATTCCTCTATGGGATCTTGTGTTACGGCCTGTTCCTGTCCCCTACCAGGAGCTAAACCCTACTTAGTTGTCAGTAACTGACATCCATTGGCCTTCTTCCTAAACTCAAAGAAAGGCCATTGTTCTCTAAACTCAGATTGTAAACTATCCCAGCCAAGGATGTATATTCCAGCTCTGGAATTGTAATGAGTGGCAGAACTCATTTTAAGCCAGTCCTGGCTCAGGTAGACTTAAGTACATATTTTAAAGAGTTTTAGTTATCAAAAATTAAATTTTATCATTAAGTCAGATTATTTTGTTTTTGACTGCAGTCAATTACTTTGAAGCATTTTTCTAGCCTGTTTCTAATGGGAGGTGGAAAGTAAATGTTGTATTCTCATCTAGGTCTAATAGGCTAAAGTCTAGCCAGGCGTACATGTGAAATAGCTTTGGGGTTTTATTTTATAGTGAGGGCACAATAACTCTAATTTATAGTGTGCCAGATTTACTTTAAATTAGCACCCTGCCCTGTGGTTTACAAGGCACAATTTAGAGGTGACATAAAAAAATTAAAATATGTTTTTCCTACATGATAGAGACATTTTCCTACCACGTACCAATGTAGTGCATTTAAACTGCAAACTAGCCAAAGCTGAGAGGTGCTTCTAGCAGAAATATATTTTTGCTACACATGTGGGAGGTGTTAATGTACAATGCAGCCCACATATGACATTTAATTTCCCATGCCATTGGTGCGCTTTTTAAACCATTTGCAATGGACTTACGGGGAAGTTAAATATGCCATTTAGGAGTTCCAATGTACAGCATGTTTTTGAGCTCTATGTTCCTCGCATTTCAACCCCCAGTTTCACCTGTTTGTTCCACACTTGCCCAGTGTTTGCTTTAAGTGGACATGTGACATTTCTTTGGTTATGTTTGCTCAGTTACTGGCAGGACTTCTATGTTGCTCTTTACTCTTCCAGTAGCTTCCGACAAAATGACTCGTGTATGAAAAAATTGACCTATTGCATTGTTGGCACTGAGCAAGAGGATCTTATAAGTCTCTAAGATATAGGGAGGCCATACATTCCTCCTCAGTAAGTCAAAAGGCATAGGCCATGAGGGAACGGTCACATGTCATGGTCCAGTGGCACAGCACGTTTTTGGGTGGAGATTTTTCAAGCCTTTCTGTCTGTGTCTTCTGTCATACCACATGCACCTGATCATTACTCGGTTCTCAGGCCAATTTGGGCTATCCTATGTGTTTATATGGGCATTTAAGCCTGTGCATCACCGAACAAGGTACTGCCATCAGTGTCACAACTCTACCATATTTGGCTACTCTTTACAGCATGCTCAGCTGCCACTATGTTTTCGTAACATGTCTAACTCCTTAGGTATGTGGTCTTAATCAGGCTATCTGGTTTGAGCTCTTTTCTGTCCTCCTTCCCAACAGGGCTCCATTTACTTCCTTGGGAGCATTTGACTTTCTTGTTGACCAACAGCTTCACAGTCTTTTGCATCATTTCGTTGGCACCTGTGTAATGCCTTTTCTATCAGCAGCAATTGGCTTAGAACTTGATTTCGCCTGGTGGTGCTTGTCTCTGCTTCCTGCTGTGACTGTGTTCCTGCCCGTCAACCTCTTCTTGTCACTTTCTTACTGGTGACTGTTCAGCCACCATTTGACATCCTCCATGAACTATATGGGGTTGGTACCTATCTTTTCATGTTTGCCGCTTTGATTCACTGCTTCCTCCTTGCTGTGTGGTTGATCTCGGTTGATCCCTCTGGCGGGGTTCTGCTGGCTTACAGAGGTTTTTCAGGATATGTCTGTTTCAGTTATGACTTGGTCTTTTCTACATAGGCCTCATATGGCTTATGCTGCTGCCCTGCTCATCTCATGGATGCTAAGCTTTATGTCCTCGGAAAGTATTTCTGTGTTTCTGCCTGATCTATTGTTGCCGTGGTGTACTCTCAAATTAGGTTTGTATATCCCAGAATGATCTTGTTTTCCCCTTTTCATTGTGGCTCTGTGGACTCCTGAAGCATCCGTTCTTCTGGATGCTCTGATTCCTGGTTCTTGCCTTTGGTCAAAGTTTCTGTCTGCAGCAGGTGACAGACAGTTGCCCCTGGTGACTGAGAGATTGTTGCTGTCTTCCTGGCCTGTTCTTCCTGAGAGTTATGGATCTGGCGACATTCTAACTTCCCTTCAGCATACATGCAGGTTTTTTCCCATAATTTGTCTAGGGGACCCCTCGGGCTCTGCTTCTGGTTGCCACCGGTCTGTAACTGGGGGTGAATGCTTGCATTGTCCAGCATTCCGTCCATCAATTGTTTCTTTTGAATATGTCACCGCTTTGTCAGCAGCCCCTGCATTTTTTGCATTCCTGTCACTACCCCTGTCTCCTGGACTCTTAGGGGCCGATTCTGATGCAGTTAGGAATGGGTCAGAGCCATCCTAATTGCATCGGATGTGCCCGTTCGGATTCCTTTCCGACGGAGCCATTCCGATGGGCTAGATCAGAAAGGAATCCAACTCAGTTTCCCAGATGGCTTCCGACGTGCTCGGAAAGCCCGTCCACCATCTGGAAACCCTTCAGGGAGTATGATGGCAGTTTCCCACTGCCTTTCTGTGCTGGCCTTTCCGACACAGACAGGCATTCGAAAACTGTCTTTGGGGGCCCCCAGCAGGGCCCCCAAGGGTGTGTGGCCACTAAATGGCGGCCTAGGGGGCACCCTCTGTTGATCCCTGCAAGGATGAACTGCACCTCTGCTCATTCAATGACAGCATGCATTCCGTTCGAAATACATGCTCCCATTGAAAGGGATAGGCATGCGACCGAACAGGGTTCGGTCGCATCCTACTTACAGGTCTGGAACTGAGGACAAGAGGTTGTTCGGTTCCAATTCCTGACCGATGACATCGGAATCGGCCCCTTAGCGTTTTCTCTTTCTCTTCTCAGGTCTTCCAGCTTCTGAACTCTTTCAGGAGGTAAGGGATGTCGCCTGAGATTTTGACAGAGTCTTCAGTGCTTCTGTGTTGCGTGGGTGGTTCAGTAGTTCATGCTTGTTCACTGCGTTTCCGTGTCAAGTTGGTTTGGTGTGCCTAGAGTCAGATTACTTGCTTGGTGAGTCCTCACGCAAGCAAAGACAGGGATGAAGAAGACATGCAGGTGATGTCATGATTGCTAACCCATAACCTTTATTATCTTAAAACTAGCCTTACCAGTCCCTGTCCTTGCTCCATCCTCCATCCCTTCAGGAGGCTTCCTCACTGGGCCCATCCGTCTCAACTCCTGGTTGTTTTGCTGTGGGACTGGATGTGGTTGCTGTTATGAAGTGCCATTGGTAGCTTGTGGGTGTTTTGGGTAAAGAGGGTGAGGACAGAGTCATAGAAAAGGAAGAAGAGCTACCTCCACTAGATGAAAAAAGGAAGACATCTTCTATTCTGTATTTTTATGAAGGATTGTCTGTGCCGGAATGAGAAGCTTCCTCGTGTAAGTAAGGACTCGGATAAGGAAGGCTAGGACGTGTAGTAACGAGGATCACGGATAAGAAATGTTAGCGTGTTCTGTGTCCAGTGCTGACATTGAATCTTGTAGATGAGGTGTGAAGACAAGAAGTTAAAATGTGTTTTTTTACAGGAGACTCTGCCTATCCTGCTAACTTTTCAAGTATTACATTAGAAAGAAAAATATAATGTAATTGATTTAAATTTGAGCAGCAGGTATCCATGATAAAGGTGGCTTGATACGATTAGGCATTGCGGCTTGTAGAATGACGTGTTTTTGTTCAATATTTGCCCAGCTGAGGCAACCTTCCTTCACAAAGGGAAGTAGGCATGTGAGTGCTGGAAAATCCCGGTGAGAGTGTTGATATATTGTACCTCATGATACGAAGTAGATCAGTAGAAGCCAGCATGCCTGAGGTTTGGCTGTATGACGATCGATCTGGATTTCCACCTCTGATCGTCCTGATTGCAACGGTCCCTTGATCAATTATGTCTGATAGGAGACTTTAGTTGGTCTACCCAGAATTCCATGCGTGCGCAGCAAGAGCATTTACCTGAAATTATTGTCGGGCTGCAGTTAATGGTGAGTGGCGAGGTGTTGCTTTATAAGCTGTCGTTGATCACTCTGACTTTGAGGTGCTGTGCTTGTCCTTAAATGATTACCTTAATTCTACCTGACATCATTCTAAAAGGGTGCGTCAGCAGCCTCTGCGTCTTGTCTAATTCATTTAATAAGGGTGATGTGACTGAACATATTGTAAAATGAGTCATACCGCAGGTAACAGGTGCTCAGAGGACATTTACCTGGCGTGACAGCACTTCTGGCTTGCAGTTGCGACCCCTGGCCTGCCCTTTGCTACCCCTGGCACTGCCTTTGCCACCCCTGTGTCCTAAAGGCAGTGGAAGGAAACAAAAGATAAACAGGGCTGTCATGAGCCATGCTTACTTTTTTCGGAAGCTTGCAGTTACCACGGATCTCGGACTGTTTTACCAATACATGTGTTCAGGATTAGAACACGGGCTACACTGAAACAAAATGTCAGCAAAAAGGCGTTTCTACTTCTTTGGCCGTCTGTGAGCATGTGAGGGGGAAAGGAACATCAGCGCAGGAGAAAAAAGGGTGAACTCAGAAGAGAATGAGAGAGGAGAGGGAGAGAGAGAAAGAATAGTGGACGCAGAGAGAATGTAGAAAGAAGACACTAGAGTGGCAGATGAGTGACAGACAAAAACCGCTGTGTTTGTATTTTATGTGTGAGCGAGATATTAAAGAGACAGTTAATATGGAGGAGACCAATATTAGAGCAATAGAGCGCAACAGATGTTAAAAAGGTAGAAGCACTTTATCCCACTCGCACAATTCGAATCTTAAGTTCTTCAGGCGGAGCAACTGTCAAAATCTCTCCATCGGGTCACGCCGCCTCTTGCTACTTGCACGAAGCTGGGCTCAAGTCACAGTAGGGGTGTCGACTCACAAATCTTGCGCAATTTTAGTCTATAATTTTAAAGACATTTCTTATTCCATTTTGTATATAAATGATTTTAACTACCCTCTCAATAAAGCTTTTAGAACCCAAACCTATGGCATTTGAGGTAAGCAATTAAACTTTTGGGGCACATTTCCTCGACAGGAGCACCTGCGGCACATTTAATTGTTCCGGCTCTGGTTGTACGTGCACGAGGATACATCGGAATGATGCATGCACGTGGCTTTCAAGCACACGTCCCTCTGTAAAGAAGAAGGTGTTGATGTATGCAGCAGTTTGATGATAACCTCACTACAGCTTATGCGATTGGGAAGCAGGAGAAATATTTGTTAATAATTCTGATATGACATCAAATGTATTATTTGCTTCCCTTTGAGATCCAGCGGCAGGTTTACTAAGAATTTGCACCTGTTTTGCATCAGAAAATTTGTACAAACCGGCGCAAAATGTTTATTTGAATTTTACTTTCCTGTACTGAAAATTTACCTGAAAGTAACACAAAGAAAGTATGAGAGGGTTTCTTCATATGTAGCGGTTTTAAGGGGCATGTCAGTAACTTGCGAATTTGGTGCATTAACGGATTCCCTTATCAGGGACCAATTGGTTAGGTGTACTAATGACATGAAGGTTCAAGAAGAATTGTTGACCAGGAACCCAGATCTAGAGGAGGCGATAAGCATTGCAAAGGGTTTAGAACATACAGCTATATGCATGAAGGAGATAAGAGCAACCGCAGGTGAGAGTAGAGAGAAAGGAGAATCCAAACCTATCCAAGCTGAGGAAGGTGTTTGTAAGGTGGGGTATAGAAGTAAAGATATTCCCAGTAGAGTCAAGGAGGGTTTGGTGTGTTTTAGATGTGGTAGTCCAAATCACTTGGCAAATAATTGGAAATGCCCAGCTAGGAATGTTGCTTGCAGGAAGTGTAACAAGAAGGGACATTTGTCAAAAGTATGCAAAGCATTCATACCTAAAGTACATGAAATTGGATGTGCGGAGGATGAGATTGTTGAAGGCAAAACTTACATTTTTCAGATAGGTCAAGGAAGTATGGGTGAGAAGGTACAGTATCCCTCTTGCGACATTATCCTGGATGAGGAGAAATTTCAAATGTATGCGGACTCATGTTCACCATTCACACTCATTGAGGAGAAAGTATTCAAGGAAAAGTTCAAGGGTAAACATATAGAGTTAGAAAGTGCAGACATCAGTCCTTCAGGGTACAACAAGGAACCCATTCCCTTAGTGGGGATGGTGAGTATGAGAATTACTTTTAAGGATAGACACACGGTGGGCAAAGTTTATATCACCAAACAAGGGTCGAGTCTTCTAGGGTGGAAGCACCAGAAGGATTTGGGCATCACTTTAGACTCAAACAATGAAGAACAGGTCATGTTGGTAGAGCCACAGGAGGTGGGCAGTAATCTCATCAAAGAAATCCCTGAGGTGTTTTCCGATAGACTTGGTAAGTTAAAGAATTACATGTACAAAATTGTTTTAAAGGAAGGTGTGGTCCCGGTGGTGCACAAAACCAGGTCTATTCCACTGCTCATGAGAGAACCTTTAAAGGAGGAACTCCAAAAATTGGTAAAGCAGGGTGTTATCGAGGAAATAGAGAGTTCAGAGTGGTTGGCACCCATCGTTCTCACAACCAAGGATAAAGGGGGCAGTATCAGATTGTGTGTGGACTTGAGGGACTTGAACGCAAATATCCTGGTTGATAGACATCCTTTACCAAGGATAAATGAAATGTTGAGCACAATCCATGGAGCAAAATTTTTCAGTGTACTGGACCTTTCATCGGCCTACCATCAGGTGGATCTTCATCCAGATTCTCAGCTTTTGACGGCCTTCACCACCCCATTTGGCAACTATAGGTTCTTGAGGATGCCTTTTGGCTTGGCGTCTGCCGCCTCAGCATTCCAAAGGATAATGCAACATATTCTAAAAGATTGTAAGAAAACAATGTGTTTTCAGGATGACATTTTGGTGTATGGTTCAAGTGAGCATGAACATGGTAAAAATGTAGAAATGGCACTAAATAAATTGAAAGAGGCAGGATTTACTACGAAAGAAAGTAAATGTAAATTGGGTGTAACATCAGTGGACTATTTGGGGCACACGATTTCGGAGGAAGGCATTAAACCTAAAATTGATTTGGTGGAGGCGGTTAGAAAAGCGCCTACTCCCACCTGTAGGGAAGAAATTGTGTCATTTCTGGGTTTAGCTGAATTCATGTCAAAGTACATAAAGAACTTTTCTACGTTGTCTCAACCCCTAAGGGATTTGGTAAAGAAAAATTCCACCTTCACCTGGGGTAAGGAACAAGATGAGGCCGTCAAGCAGATAAAGGAATCCATAATTTCGGCCCCATTCATAGGTAACTTTGAGGTGGCAAGGGACACTTTGATCTCATCGGATGCTAGTAGCAAGGGGATAGGGGCCACCCTAGCTCAAAGGATTGACAATAAGGAGCGGGTGGTGGCATTTGCTTCTAGAACCATAACAGTTGCTGAGTCAAACTATTCTACTGTAGAAAAGGAGGCATTGGCTGTGTATTGGGCTATACAACACTTCAAGTTTTTTGTGTGGGGTGTACCATTCGAATTGTGTACTGATCACAAACCCCTACTGGCCATTTTCACGAAAAAAGACATGGAGAACATGACTCCTCGCATTGCAAAATGGGTGCTAGGTCTCCAAGGTTATAATTTCAAGATGGTGTATATACCAGGTCCGCAGAATAGTGTGGCAGATTTTTTATCAAGGTCTCCCATTGAATCAGAAGAGGGGGTTCCGGATTCGAAGGAGGCTATTCTGGAGATTTCCCTTAAAGCGGTTTCACAAAGCCAATGGGATCTCCAAATGGAGCAAGATAGCACCATTATATTAGTAAAAATATATGTGATTAATGGGTGGCCAAACAAATGCAAAACACTTCCGGAGGAAGTACATCCCTTTTGGAATGTAAGAGATGAGTTGTCTGTTGAAGGGAATTTTCTACTCAGGTCAGGAAAGTTAGTTCCTCCGGGGGGTCTCAGGAACCACATTATAGATCTCTCGCACGAGGGACACAGGGAAAAGTCTGTGTAAGGCGAGACTAAGATCAGACTTTTGGTTTCCATACATGGATCCATTGATGGAGGAGAAAGTAAATGAATGTGAGGCATGCAGCATGAGTGACAAAAGCAAGATTACTAGGCACATTCCTCTGAGACCGGTAGAGGTACCTGAGGATCCCTGGAACAAACTGGGTTTGGACATAGCAGGCCCCCTGCATGGGTTAGGTCCACAGGAGGTGTATCTCTTGGTCCTAATTGATTAATATTCCAACTGGATTACACATAAATTTGTGAATAAGATCAATACAAAGTCGCTCATAGAGTTTTTAACAGAGGTGTTTTCCAAAGAGGGCATTCCGAACTCCATCGTCACAGATAATGGTGTACAGTTTGCATCAGACGAGATGAAGGAATTTCTTGCGGACATGTCTATTGCTCACATACGCACACCTTTATATTGCCCTAAAGCCAATGGAAAGGTGGAGAGAGCTAATAGATTGTTAAAAGGATGCATTCAGTTGGCTGCCACTTCAAGTAATCCTATTGAATCAGCTGTTAGAGATATGCTGTGGTCATACCATACCTGTCACAACCTGGCCACTGGGTATTCCCCGTTTGAGCTGTTGAGGGGAAGGAAGGCGGGCTCCAAATTATCTCCCATCTGGTTTCCCAAGAAAAGAGGAGTGGTTGTCAATCCGGTTGAATTCAGAAAGAAAGTTTCAGACAAACAACAAAAATACAAGGAGTGGTATGACAAGAAATGGGGTACCAGGAACAAGTCATTGGTCCCAGGGCAAAGGGTATGGATTAGAAAACCATATGGCATTGGTACAAAAGGTGACAAATTCTTTCCTCCTGAAAAGATCAAAGAGGTTAAGAGTAATGTGGTCATACTAGAGAATGGGAAAATGTGGAGCATGGATAGAGTTGCCACGAGTCCCGAGAGTGCAAGTACAAGAGTGGCAGACAAGTCACATGGTCATGGTAGCAGTCTAGAGGAGGAGCGGGAGAGAAGAAGGCAAAGACCCAGAAAGTCTCCGCTGTGGCTCAAAGACTACAAGAGGTGTTGAAGGGGAACTTTTACCCTAGGTTTTCTTCCTTTTCATCACATGCCTGACATCCCGGGTTGGGGGGTTGTTTCGTTGCTTTTCCCCTTTGCACTGTATTCTCTCTCCCACTCCTTTCCCAGGGTTTTTCCCTCCCGTCCCTTTCCCTTCGGGGAGGAAGATGTGTTGTATCCTCCCCTCTTGGTCTGATCCCTGCTCCCCCTCCTCTTCATGTCCTGATGGTTCTTTCTTAGAATGTTGTAAGGAAGGCTCTCATGGAATGTTGACATAGAGCCTGACGAGCATGAGTAGCGTTTGCGGCAAGCTGAAGATGCAGTTATTCTAATGTAAGAATAAAGAAGATTCTACTCACGTTTTGCTTCGCTAATTACTTCACAGTGCTTTGCATTGCTATGTGTCAAGGAGGCGTTCCATGGCTGGTGCATCCAACCAATCATGTTTTTTTATGCAAACACTATCTGCAAAAATAAGTACAGTGGGTTTTGCACCAAAATTTATGTTTTTATTTCTCCAAACTTTTCCAACTTTGCATGTGTGATGCGCTGAGGAGTACACTCCCAAAGTGAGAAAAGTTTTAAAATTGGTCTAGACTTAGGGGCAGATTTATGTTGCCTGGCGCATCTCTGCAAATCAGCAGGGATGCGCCAAGAAAGATGCAGCACGCAAGTTTACCCTTGCGCGTCCCATGATGCGCCGCATTAACAATGCGGCGCATCATGGCGCAGGAATAAACAGATGCGTGTCGCATCTGGGGTGTAAAGTTGGCGCAGTGCTGAGGTAGTGTTGCATGCGACACGCAACTCCAGCACTCTTCCAACTTGCCCTATCTGTAACGTGGTGCGCCAAGCCTTACGCCTGCTTCATGCAGGCGCAGGGTTTTGACGCATCAGCGTTGGAAAAGTGACTCAGTGAAATCTTTTAGATTTCACTGAGTCACTTTTCAGGGGCGTTCCTGCAACAGAATGCCCCCCCCAGAGTAGAAACGCCCAGATGAAACCTGACGCAGGTTTCATGTGGAGCAGGGCTTTACACCGTGATGCATCTCCATAGATGCGTCACGATGTAAATAGGGCACAACTTGGCGCAGGGTTTACGCCGCCGCTGCGTCACAAAAGTGACGCAACGGCGGCGTAAAAGTGGCGCAAGTCCAACATAAATCTGCCCCATAGTATTTTGTGCCAGACGGTTATGGTGCAAAGGTCTGTGTATGGCGTTAGGCAGCCTGATCGTGTACCAGTCCAAGGGAAAATAGGACAGTGCGGTGTCTTAGCAGATGTGGCGCTTTCCTGCTTTCTCGCTCTCAAGCAACGCGACACAGAGCGGCACAGGAGCTTTGTTTGCTGAGCTGTTTTGTGTGAAAACTTTATATATCTAGGCACAAGTTTTTCAGTAGTTGACACAGATGATTCCTGAACCGGACAGTTCAAATGTGTTCAGGTTTGCACGTGCATGGTATTTCTTAGGCAAACTGATCCTAGACACTGTAAGATAAGAAAGAGACGCTATTGAAAGGGACGCCTAGCGAGTTAATGCAGACTTCAGAACGTATTGTTCTTTGATTTGGGAACTGCACTTGGTTCTGACGCACCGCTGTACTGCGCCTTTCGCAGACGCGAGGGTAGGTTACAAGCGCGGCGCTTGGCCTTAATATTGCTGGCATTCTGCTTTGTTTTAATTGTTTGAGTGTTGCGAAAATTATTTTATAACTTCTAAATTGTCCACTTACTTGCACTATAAAAAACTGAATACCACATCGCTATTAGCGAGACAACCACGATAATCCATCACGCCAGTGACATCCACCGAGCGCCATCTTGGTTAGCGCTCTAGTGGCTGGCTCTACTTAAGAGGGGGGGAATGCAAGCGCGCCTGGCTATTGAAAGAGACGCCTAGCGAGTTAATGCAGACTTCAGAACGTATTGTTCTTTGATTTGGGAACTGCACTTGGGTCTGATGCACCGCGCCCTTCGCAGACGCGAGGGTAGGTTACAAGCGCGGCGCTTGGCCTTAATATTGCTGGCATTCTGCTTTGTTGTAATTGTTTGAGTGTTGTGAAAATTATTTTATAACTTCTAAATTGTCCACTTACTTGCACTATAAAAAACTGAATACCACATCGCTATTAGCGAGACGACCACGATACTCCATCAAGCCAGTGCCACCCACCTAGCGCCATCTTGGTTAGCGCTCTAGTGGCTGGCTCTACTTAAGAGGGGGGGAATGCAAGCGCGCCTGGCTATTGAAAGAGACGCCTAGCGAGTTAATGCAGACTTCAGAACGTATTGTTCTTTGATTTGGGAACTGCACTTGGGTCTGACGCACCGCGCCCTTCGCAGACGCGAGGGTAGGTTACAAGCGCGGCGCTTGGCCTTAATATTGCTGGCATTCTGCTTTGTTGTAATTGTTTGAGTGTTGTGAAAATTATTTTATAACTTCTAAATTGTCCACTTACTTGCACTATAAAAAACTGAATACCACATCGCTATTAGCGAGACGACCACGATACTCCATCAAGCCAGTGCCACCCACCTAGCGCCATCTTGGTTAGCGCTCTAGTGGCTGGCTCTACTTAAGAGGGGGAAATGCAAGCACGCCTGGCTATTGAAAGAGACGCCTAGCGAGTTAATGCAGACTTCAGAACATATTATTCTTTGATTTGGGAACTGCACTTGGTTCTGACACACCGCTGCACCGGGCCCTTCGCAGACGCAGGGTAGGTACAAGCGCGATGCTTGGCCTTAATATTGCTGGCATTCTGCTTTGTTTTAATTGTTTGAGTGTTGCAAAAATTATTTTATAACTTCTAAATTGTCCACTTACTTGCACTATAAAAAACTGAATACCACATCACTATTAGCGAGACGACCACGATACTCCATCAAGCCAGTGCCACCCACTGAGCGCCATCTTGGTTAGCGCTCTAGTGGCTGGCTCTACTTAAGAGGGGGGAATGCAAGCGTGCAGCGCGCGCGTGCCGCTGGTGCGCCAGAGGCAAGTTCGTCTGCGCCCATCCACACACCGGTCGCGCCTAGCGCTAGCAACGCTGCCCAAATTTGCACAGGCAGGATCTGCTACTCCAGGGACTCTTTGCTTAACATCAGTAAGGGGGGGGGACGAGGGGAACACCAGAGTGCCCTGACATGTGGCCTGATTAACAGCAGGTCCCTGATAAAGCATTATCAGGAGATTACTAACTTGCTGGAAGATATGGACTTAGATTTTCTATTTATTACAGAAACTTGGATAAACCCAGACTCCTCAGTGGAGATTGGATTTGCGTGTCCAACAGGCTATAAAATCCTTCACAAACCACTCTTAACGGGGAGAGGAGGAGGGGTAGCGATAATTTTTAAAGATAAATGGGACTGTGCCCCATTGCAGATAAATGAGATAGCTGGGTATGAACTTTTGGGCTTTACTTTGCAGGAGCCTAAAGGGAGAGTGCTGACAGGCCTGGTATGCTATAGACCCCCGGGCTTAGACCCCCAACATCAGGCATTACTTGATACCATTGTCGCCTTAGCACTGACACACTCCAGATTGTTACTTTTAGGAGATTTCAATCTCTGGGATACTGGGAGCCTGGGGAACCATCTGCAAGCCCTGAGCCAAACCTGTGAGAATTGTGGTCTGCACCAGCTTATCCAAGAGCCAACCCACCAGGGAGGGCATATGCTTGATCTAGTCTTTGCTAAACAGTCTGAGTCAGAGGTGCTCAATATATCACCGCTTAGCTGGACCGATCATTTTCCGATACATTTTAGGATCACTATACCTAGAGCAAACTACCTTTCGGTTGCGAAGAGACTGGGCGAAACTTTCAAAAGAGGGCCCAGTCCCTCTCTTTCCTAATCAGACTCTGTTTAATCCGGATGTGTCAGTAAAGGAGAACTATAACAGATATAGTAATTTTGTCAATAATATTCTTGATGGAGGTATCCCCAGGAAAAGGCTTAAAATTAGGAGAACACCCTCGGCCCGTGGTTTAGCGAGGAGTTGAGATTGCTATGCTCGGCTCGCCGGCAGGCAGAGAGAAGGTGGCGCAGGTCAATCGCAGGTCAATCAGTACAAGCTCAATACAAGCAGGCCATTAGGGCGGCTAAGTCACAATTTTATGCTAGCTCCATCTTACAGGCGCCCAATGGCACAAAGGCCCTCTTTGATATAGTGTGGGACCTTAGTAATCCTGGGTGCATGGCTTATAGAATTCAGGCATCACAAAATCTTTGCGACGAGGTTGCCACTTTCTTCGTTGACAAGGTTGCCAAAATTGTGGGAGGGTTCGACCAGGGTTCCATTGGAACATTGTTGACCAATGAGGAAGTTAGAACTGATACATCTCTTGAATACTTTCAACCCCTCACTGAGGATCTCTTTAATAGCATAGCCCGGGAGATATCATCCGGATCGCCCCTTGATCCTCTTCCTCATAAGATCTGGAAGGAGTATGGCCCTGATTTATTTCCGGGTTTGCGGCAAAAATGTTGCCAATCCCTGAATGAAGGAGTGGTGCCAGAATGCTGGAAGCAGGTGATAGTTACCCCTTTTCTGAAGAAGCCGTCCTTAAATCCAACAATGCCAGCTAATTTTCGCCCCATATCTCTCTTGCCATTTCCTATTAAGATTCTGGAAAAGATGGTTAGTAATCCCTGTCATATTATCTGGAAGAAAACCATCTCTTGGACAGGGACCAGTTTGGATTTCGGCCGGGGCACGGGACGGAAACCGCTGTGACAACCGTGTTGGACAAACTTCGAATGCAAGCCGACAGTGGGAATTCTTCAGTGTTGGTGTTGCTGGATATGTCGGCCTGCATTTGACACGGTTAGCCATGCGGTATTGGTAGCAAGATTGGGAAGACTGGGAGTGAAGGGATGTGCCCTGAAATGGCTGCAATCCTATCTGTCAGATCGACAGCAGGCGATTACTATGATGCAATTTGCCTCCCCTTGGTCCCCGGTCTGCTATGGAGTGCCCCAGGGCTCGGCAATCAGCCCGATTCTTTTTAATGTCTACTTAGGCCCCCTGATCCCTATTATAAAATCTTATGGGATCGACATGGTCAATTATGCCGATGATATCCAACTGCTATTCTCCAGGCCAACAAAACAATTGGCACCTGTTTTGTCCTGATGAGAGCTCTTCGCCAAATTCTTCCTCTATTACCAAGCGAGGCGAGACCCTTAGTGGTCTGAAGCATAATTCTGAGTAGACTGGACTATTGCAACTCCCTGTATTTGGGTGCTCCCCAATACATTCTGCAGGAGTTGCAAAGAGTCCAGTCTATGGCAGCTAAATTGGCTCTTAAGAGACAGCGCGGCTCCTCTGCGATGCTGGCACTGAGGGACTTACATTGGCTGCCTACCAAAGACAGAATTAGCTTTAAGTCTCTGTGTATGGTCTATAAAGCACTACACAATATAGGCCCGCTACCTATACGAGAGCGATTCTCCTGGTACGAGCCCAAAAGACTCCTCCGGTCCACCAGCCAAAGTCTGGTGTCTATCGCTAGAGTAAAACTGGCAAAGATGGGAGGTAGGGCTTTTGGTACTGCAGCAGCTCGTCTCTGGAATGAGATCCCCCAAAACCTTAGACAAGCTGACTCTTTGCTGGACTTTAGGAGGAACCTTAAGACCTGGTTATTTGCCAGGAATAGGTAGCAATATTCCTGATCAGTGGCTCAGTCGTTCTGTTTTGCTGTACGTCATCATGGTCTCTAAGCGCCAGGATACCCGTTGGGTGATAGCTGCGCTATATAAAAGTTTATACAATACAATACAATACAATACAATAAGGATTTCAGGAAGGTTTTGAGCTTGGTCTCATGCTGAACGTCACCCACACTATCTCTTTTTACTGATTCTTCCCTAACAAAATTTGCTAAGGTTGCTAGAATGGGACACATAATGGATGTTACAACAGACCTTTGAAAATGAGGAAGATCATGTTGGGTAACCCTTTGTCATATACAATAGTGGAAGAAGGAAGCCGGGACACATAGGATAGGTTTTAGGAGAAACGCTTTCTTTAGGAAATGTTTAAGACACAAACCTAGGCACAAGCATGAAAGCAGAAAACATTCATGTTCTGAAGATTGTCATTTACTTGGCAACAAAGCCCTCTGTGTTAGATGGTGAACATCAGCTAAAGAAAAGATGTTTACAGCTGTCATAAAACAGAATATACGTAACCTTGTAGAAGTTAGTCTTCTATATATGAGTGGAGATTTCAACTTTGTGTACTCCACATAGGCTGTGTCCTTTTGGTGGGTGCCTAGATAAAACCTTTGTTTCACCCTATTTTAAGGAGCAACACCCTTTCTAATGGCTAGAATAATTTTAGACACTTGCTGACAGTGGTCACTTTTCAGGTGGAAGTTTTAATTGCTTTTACATTTTCCTGTGCAGGGAAGGTTTTATAGAGTCAGAAATATTAATAAAATAAATACTTCACATTAACAGCCTCATTAAGTGTAAAATTTTCCTTGGGCTGTTACTGCCTTAAAGCGTTGGATAAGCCATTCATGTCGACTACATTACCTCTGTAGTACTGTGGGTGAAAACAGTTTGTCCACCACATTAAAGAAGACAATCCTACGATTTTCTTTGTTTTAAAAAAACAGTCAGGAT
Organism: Triturus cristatus; assembly: GCF_964204655.1. Lineage (NCBI taxonomy): Eukaryota > Metazoa > Chordata > Amphibia > Caudata > Salamandridae > Triturus > Triturus cristatus. The sequence goes on along the minus strand of NC_140594.1, from coordinate 217,729,998 downwards.
GTGAGGGAAAATCATCCAGGGGTTGTTTTTAGATAGAGCCTAGACTGTTGTATGTAGCTTGTGGAGTTAAACTCCTCCCAATTCTTGCCATTGCTTTTAATTTGTCTATGCCAGTGTCCTTGAGAAATCCTTGCTTGCTACTGGGCAATCCTTCCTCTTTTCCCTCCTTTGTGTTTGTGCTTTGATGCCACAGAGCCCTGGCCAAGTACTGTCTCCTTACGTTTTCAGTGTTTATGCATTCCTCTGGGGACTACATTTTTTTTCTTGTTACATTTGCTGTGCAGGAAGCCCCAGTACACGTCTCCACAACGCATCAAGTTTCACTGCTCTCCCACCATAGCAGGCCTCCGGATAGCAACAGACCATAGCGATGCCCAGAATAACACAGCAATTAAAGTCTGCTTTCCCACTCATCTTAAGGAGGGAAGCATGCACTGAGGCGCTCATCAGTGTTTATCAAGCGAGACATCTACATTACAGGGAAAGGCAGCTCCTCAAGCAGAAAGGGCTAGGCTGTGCAGCGAGGTCGCAGTGTGGCGAGTAGAAGCAGCATCGATTTCTTGTAATGTTTTTTATAAACCGTGGTCCGGTATTCCACGTACCTCACTGGTAACTTCTCCACCATTTAAAGAGGCTTCCCTTTCCAGCCAATTGGGTGTGTTATACTAGCGTTTAAAATCCAAGCCATCTACTCTATGAGAAGAGGATGAGGTCAGCAGATATTGAAGCCATCTCATTTCTACCAATCACATTTGCCATATTTATGGAGGTGGGATCTAGTAAATGCCGGTAGCCAATGACAATCTGGCATGAGCAAATTAATGCATGCTACATCGTAGTCTTTGCTTCCACTATCTTCAATTTTCATGGTTGCTGCACGTGAGGAAATGGGACCCATTGCTGTTCTGAAAAGGTACTAGAGGTGACATAACAAGGCGAGGAAGGGGTTGCGAGTCGGTTTTCTAGGGACGCTTTCCATTCGTTGCCTTTCTGATACATTCTTTCCTCATACAACCATTGTCTGCATCATGGAACAGTACACTCTGCTGCAAAACACAATTAAATCACATTTATTTTGCTAAGACGTCTGTATGTGTTTTTGTAAGATTTCATTTTACGCTTTTGAACATTTGCATAAAGTTTGATTGTTTCATTCAGTGCTTAGATGGACCTCCCCTTGCTACACAATCTAAGGTGATCCCCATAGGATACAGAAACCTGTTTTTTCTTTCCACTATCAGTTTCCTTAATATAGGTCTCCACCCCCACCCTTCATAGAGGGCACATGATTCTCCCATGGCCCCCCAGGCGCTAATGATGAGGGTTGGCCTATTGCACAGCTGTTTTCGCCTCTTATACTCAAGCAGCAGCAGCCGCCTCCTCCTTATCCTTATCTATATCAGACATGTTAATATACGTATTACAGAGGAAACATTTAGTCAATTCCGGGATGCTTTAAGAAACTGCTTAATTGGTGCCTGCTACCTTGTGTGGTCATCGTTTAATTTTGAAAAAACATTCTGCACTAAATTCAATTCAATTTCAGCTTTATTTCGACTTATTTTGTCATAAAAGCAACATACATAGATATTAAAAAACATATATAATACACAGTCCAAATTCCAGGTAATAAGGATGGAGATCAATCACATTAAATTCTATCACAGCTATGCTAAAAACATACAAGTTAGTTAAAAGCCAGATAATGTTTAAAAGATTATTATAATACATTTTGAAAGGGGAAAAGAATAAAATTCATGGTGTCTGACCAAGCAAGAAGGTTATCTAACCAGCCTTTAAATATTATAGCTTACATCCTTTCTGATTCCTTATGAGATATACATTAAATAGGAATCTACTTAAGCTGAAAACTATTATTTGTGAAGTATTTGCTTTGAGTGTACGTTCTGCCTCTTTGAAAAGCCTAAACCCCATGTTTATACACAGGGGTTTAATCCATCGAACTCTTGGCTTTTTGTAAACAGGGCAGAAAAACAGTACATGGGCATCATTTTCTTTTGCTTTTTGTGAACAAAGGGTACACAATCCACTATCATCTTCATTGCCCCTCCAACTACTAGTATTTGCAGCAATCTGTAAGACCCCATACCTAAATTGTAGATACAGTGTTTTAGCTAGAGGTGGTCTTATCTCGTCCATGAATTGTTCGAATACGGGAGTATCCTTAACGGACAAGAATTTCTGTGTCAATATACCTAGTGTGGAGCTAGTGGATACTTCATTCTTTACGTATGCCCAAAAAGCAGATTTCAGAAGTTTTTTTGAGATTGGTAACATATTCTGGGGATTTTCCCAAAAATGGGAAAACCCAAGCTTTTTAAACCACTGGGAAATATGTTTTAGCCAGGGAATACATTTATATTCATCGATCCTAATTATTTCTAACAGTCCATTCTTATAGTCGCTCAACTCAGGGGTTGTCCATAATCTAATCCAATAGAGTAGTGGCCTTAATGTGGCTTGATGATCAGTTCTTTTAAGATTGATATCCAGAAAAACTGGAATTATCGGTGTTCTTACTGGTATTTTAAGTAGCCTGCGTATGAAGATATTCTCTTCCTTCCTAAAAGTGTTGTTGCAGGAGTAACCCCAGACCTCAGCGCCGTAGAGTGCTGCCGATTGGGCCTTAGCTTTGAATAATTCTAGTGCCGGCGTAATTGATTTAGATTGGCTACTGCCGTACACCTTTAGAATAGGCATTAGATTTTGTTTTAAAATTAAATTACTTTTTTCCAATTGCCCTTTCCAATGGGGTTTACTATCCAGCATAATGCCCAGGTAATTAAAACTCTCGACGTATTCCAATTTCTGGTTTTTTAGGGCCAGATTCTTTCTAAAGGATTTCTGGGGGTTTATGGACATATATTTTGTTTTGGATGAGTTAATTTCTAGCCCCTTTTCCACACAGTAATTATTAAAAGTGTTTACTAGGTTTTGTAAGCCTTGCGGGGTTTGGGAGATGAGGATTGTGTCATCAACAAAAAGTAATGCGGTGACCGCCTCATCTGATAATTTCGGGGAGTCATGTTTACAGTCTTTTAGATAATTAGGTATATTATTGACATATAAAGAAAAGAGTGTGGGCGCCAGCACACACCCTTGACGGACGCCCCGATCCACAGGGATATCTTTCGAAATTTCTCCTCCCTTGCCCCATCTAACTCTAGCATAATTTCCTGTGTGGAGTCTAATTATTTCCTTGAGTAGCTCACTGGGGACTGCCATATCATTAAGGGTGGACCATAGTAATTTACGGGGTACAAGGTCAAATGCAGCCCTTAGATCGATGAATGCTACGTACAGGCTTCCCTTTCTTATATTAATATATTTCCAGCAAATACACATGAATCTAAACACTTGATCCACTGTGCTAGTTTTTAACCTAAATCCTGCTTGGTATTTAGTTAAAATCTGTTCCTATTTTATCCATGTTAAAAGTCTATTTAAAATATGTCTGGCGAAATTTTTTTGTAAAAGATCAATTAAACTTATCGGGCGGTAATTTGCTGGATCATAACGATCCCCTTTCTTAAAAATTGTAACGATTTCAGCCCCTTTCCATGATTCGGGAATTGGTGTCCCAGCCACTATAGAGTTACATAAGAAGTTAATGTAGGGTCCCCAAATTCCTACATCATGCTTTAGCAAGTCACCGGGAATTTTGTCGGGGCCTGGTGCTTTGCCCGTTTTAATAGCCTGTATTGCCTCAACAGTTTCTTCTAAACTAAAATCTAGACGAGTATTATTATCAAGTAATCTATTAATCTCTTGGTCCTCCGTGGCCATCTCCTCATTGGTGTTACAATATAATTTAGAGAAGTGATTGCACCAGGTTTTTTCATCGAGGTATATGTCCCTGGATAATCTGCCTTTTTTATTTCCCTTGGAGATTAGATTCCAGAATGTGGCCAGATCTTTCTGGTGGGCTGCATTTAAGAGGTCATCCCAGAGAACATCGTCCCAGGCTTTTTTTGCTTCGGCCAAGGTCTTTTTATATGTTAATCTACTATCTTTAATTCCCTGGAAGTCCTTTAATTTTACAGCCTGAATCATTCTGCACTCATGTGCTTTTGCTTAAATGTGTTTGCTAATATTTTGAGCACCAACAACAACTTGGATTGGAAATATAGCTAAGATGCTGACCTGTCATATTATCTACTCCACGACCAAAAAGCCTACATAGTTAGTCGGCACAAAATGGTTATCATCAAGGAGATCATGCATTGAATGGGAACATAGGATGATCCCTTTCAAATAACAAACATGTTTAAATACAAATTCTAATTATATTTACAACTCTTGGGGTCTTAATATGCAAGTCCGCCCTACACTGTTGTGGAAACGAGACCAACCGACCTCCGGTCAGTAGTCCCGACCGCCTAATCATGATGCTAATGCATATGTTGCATTTCCCTATGGGAGCATGTGATGCAGCTGTAAACCGAGAGGTTGTGTTAATTCCCGCATGCATCGCAGGCACCTCAGGGTGCCTGCCAAACAGTGCAGGGATCAACAAGGGGGCACCATAGATGCCACCTCGGCCCCCAACCGGAGGCTGCAAAAAGAAGGGGACACTACTAGGGGCCCCCAAACTTGCTTTCCGACAGGCTTTCCATGTCGGAAAGCACGGCATGGAAAGCCTGTCGGAAACCGAGCATCATAATCCGGACGGCGTAAAACGCCATCATATGGATTACAGGCCAGTCTCTGATTGGCCGGCGGCCTCCTTGAGCCTGTCGGAATCCATCCAGAATGACAGGCCGGTTTCACTTCAATCCACCTGACTTGTATAATTAGGCGGTCAGAATTGAAACCGACGATCTCGGTCGCAAAGCTGACCTAATATCGGAGGCATTCTGACCGAGATCGTAATCGGCCCCTTGATGTCTTTATGGCACTACAAATAATGAGAGGCCAGTATCGTTTCTACCCTTACTCATTCTGTCCCTTTTCGGAGGATGAAAGGTGGAGCTGTTCTGCCTTCTATTAGCAGGATTTAAAGCTTTTAGATGAACCAGTATTTTCCAGTGGGTGCTAAATTAATTGGACTTTGTTGGAGGCTTTGTCAGAGACTTTCTGCCAGCTGTAGTTTTGAAGAGCAGTTTTTTTATAGGCACAGGGACATTCAGTGATTTGCCCACAATCACAGGATGTTCAGCCCACGCAAGACTCTGACCTGTTCCACAGTTCCAAAGTCATCAGCTCATGCCCTTACACCACATCCTCTCCCCAAGGTTTCAGATGAGATTATGAACGGACTTGTGCAACAAACGATATGCCAATTTCAAAGATCTGTCTAAATGTTTATAACTTGCTGTTTAGTTTTATTTTGCACTGCTTTTAGCTGTCCAGGCGTAAAGTCTCTCGTTGTGAAACAGCTCATCTTTAACAAGATCTTTTCTTTCGGGGGGTAGGTGGAGGAGTTGGAGAGGTTATCACTGAAACATTGCTGCAGAGGTAGTTAATTTTAAAATGTATGTTTTTGAATGCACACATACCTTGTATCTTTTCGCTCTGCTAGTTTTTTTTCACTCGTAATAATACTCCTTTATTAAGCAGTAAAGTTAATTAGGGAGTTGAGATATCTGGAAATTGAACCTATTTCTAAACACCACACAAATCATGCCACACAATTTAACACCATCCAATAAAATTGCCCTCCACATAATGCAACTCAATGCAGAAATTACACTATGCCACATACCATCTATCCAGATAAATACATTCCACACCATGCCACATAATTCCAACCAGTATAATTTCACTCAACACCACACAGTTCCATGCGACATAATTCAACCGCACACATTTCCATTCCACACAACATAATTCAATAACAAAACACGTAATTCAACTCAACACAATTAAACAACACACCACTTGCATCCAGTCTGCTCCACTGATTCCCACATCATTCCACAAAATCTAACAGCACACCACATAATTAAACTCCACTGCATACCACTCTACAATACAAAATACCAATCCACATAATTACACTCCAAAGCACACAATCTCACTCCTCATAATTCCAGAACACTCAATACTGTATAAATTCTAGGCATATAATTCCAATACACAAATCCACTCCACGCCACACAATTCCACAACTAAGAATTCCAATACAACCCACATAATTCCACTACACACTACATACACACACTCCATAACATATGGGTAAAAGTAATTGTCATTTACAATGCCAATAGATCTAACTCAAGCAAAGGCGAATCCTATTGCATTTCCACTGCTTGTTTTTTTGTCAATATGACTCACAGCACCCGCAGCGTGCACAGCACGTTGACGTCACACTGAAAAAAGTTAAACCAGTCTGCCCCATTAGATGACAACTGGTTTCACTTTGATCAGTGATCGGGAACATAATTCCTCCCTTCCCCAAGCACGGACAAGTATGGAACAGGAACTGCTGTAAAAAGGACAATGTCTCATTTCCAGCAGTACCTCTCCCAAGTGGAAATCTGTTTCAGGATCACCCCAAGAATTCTTCGAGGCATGGTGTGATGTAGGTATTTTTCTGTCACTCCAATACGGCCATCACAACATTTTATTTTCATTTCAAATACAATAAACCTGCCCTGTCACCAGTTTGTAGAAATTTCAGCATTCTTTATATGTCTTGCCACTGACCGCCTGCCATTGTTTATGTTTTATTTTTTACTTTTGTTATCTCTTTTTATGCATTCCAGTTATTCTGTGGTGATGTGATCTAAAGATGAGCTTATTTTGCTTCTGGGTACCCAAGCTTTCTATTGTTTTCCTTAGTATGCCCGAAGCATACTGTGGAGCTGTACAAATCTCTTACAGATTATTTTGATGTATACATCTGGTCCTGCATTGAACAGGTCTAAAAGTGAACTAAAGAGTTGGTGTCTGAGGTCCAATATTTATACCTGGTACCTTTCCTCTGGAAGGTGGGCAAAGCTTCTAGAGGTTTCCCTTTGAAGTCCCTGGGCCCTCTGCATTCCCTGTCGTGCCTTCATACAACCTACAGGGGCTATGCATCCCTTTGTGTGGAGGCAGAAGCCAGCCTATTCAAGTGTAAGTATGGCTGTGCCCAGCTCCGCCTTCCCATCCTGCCAGTGATAGCCATTCAGACATACTTAAGCTCTCTAATGTGTGTGGCTGTCTAGGAGGAATACACAAAGCTCAATTGGCATCTACTCCCAGTCATGCGACCCAGGGACAGGCTATAGACATCAAATGGCTTCAAGCGGGAAAATGCTAGTTTTCTAAAAGTTCTAAAAACGGGCACATTATTCATAAGCCCAACTGTTGCACTGCTGAGATGGGAGGTAATCCCTCCAAGTAGGTCAATTCCTCCAAAGTTCACCATTTTTTTATGACTTTATACCAAATTTTCGAGTGAAGTGCATGAGGTTGATCAGGCTCCCGATTGAGACTCTGAAGAGGTAACTTGGTTTAGTATAGATTTAGTGTAACATGGGGCACTCAGGCTGTTATGGAAGGTGGGGTTGAGTTACTGTTGTAAGAGGGGCAATTAATAGGGAGCAAATAATTCTTTTTTAAAAACGGGGTGTTTGAGTCGTGTTTTTTTTTTTCACTGTCACTAGTTATTTGTCTTATCACACCGAGATGGAAGGCACTTTTAGCGCTGGGGTTGAGGATGTTTACAGGTTTACATGAGTTAGAGTAAGTGGGTATTGTTTAAATGACGAGGTTGGGGTAGGTAAAGAGGGTCATTTTGGCTGAAGAATTGGGTTTAGTAACATTTCATTTCACATAATATGTTTGAATTGAGCAGTGAGTTGAGTTGTTTTTTTCATGTGTTGCAGTTACCCCTGACGAATAGCCAGCAAGGCTCGAAATGCATTGAGTATGACACAAAGAGCTTTCTTCAAAAAATGGTTGACCTCACGTGCCACTGTTAAAAGCTTGGATGAGCAGCAAGCTGCATTTGAAACTGGTGAATAAAGTATTCAGGCGCAACCATTCTGTCTCCGTGGTGACTAAATGTGAAAGAACATTGGTAGAATTGATTGCTTTAAAATTTGGTATAAAGTCATAAGAAAATGGTGAACTTTGGAGGAATTGACCTACTTGGAGGGATTATCTCCCATCTCAGCAGTGCAACAGTTGGGCTTATGAATAATGTGCCCGTTTTTAGAATATTTTGATATTACTGGGACCTGGGATGGTTCCCAGCAGCTGTGTGCACGCACTACAAGAGCATCATAAAAATACAGAGGAAGTAATGAATAATAAGGGAAGGTGTGCACTCTTCCACATACCTTAGTTTTCTAAAAGTGGCATTTTCTAAATTGTAATTTAAAATCTGACTTCACCATAAGACAGAATTTTTCATTACAATTCCAAAGATAAGAAACATGAACTGGGTACCTGCTTCCATTTGGAATTACAGATTATTAAATATATTAAGTCAACTTCAATGTTATCCCATAAGAGAGGTAGGTTTTGCATTAGTGAAAAACAAGTTTAAAGGTTTCTCACTACCAGGACATATAAGAATTAAAATCACATGTCCTACTTTTTAAATAAATTGCACCCTTCCCTCTGGCCTGTATGGGGCCTACCCTAGGGGTGACTTATATATATTAAAAAGAAGGTATGAGCCTGGCAAAAGCTTTATTTTGCCAGGTCTAAATGGCATTTTTTAATGGCACACACAGGTTGCAATGGCAGGCCTGAGACGTGTTTAGACAGGTGGGACAATCAGTGCTCTAGGCCCACTGGTAGCATTTAATTTACACGTCCTGGGCACGTGTTTTTACTTTACTAGAGACTTACAGGTAGATTAAATGTGCTGATGAGAATAAGCTAATGGTACCTTGTTTTGGGGAGTGAGCACATGCACTTTAGCACTGGCCAGCAGTGGTAATGTGTGCCGAGTACTACGATCAGCAAAAACGAGATCAGCAAAAATGGTGGAGGAATACAAAATGTTTTGGGGAAGACCACTCCAAGGCTGACAGGTCTAACAGTGGGTGAGTACATTTTCCTGATGGCAAACCACACAGTAACATTGTAACTGAGGTAGATATGTGTTGTGAGATGGGTAGCTCATAACTCAAGTTCAGGTTAAGGATGTTTCTCTCTCTTGATACTTCCCTTATGGTAAATAGTTTTTGTGTAATGTGGGTTAATCAATTCCTTGAACTCTTGGTTTTGCTGCAAGTTGCAGGATGTAGACGGTCATTGGCAGATTGTGGGGTTTTCCAATGGAAAGGGCTAAGTTATTGAGACCTTTCACGTTGTCAGTATTACAATGATTAGTTGGATTGTGAGTTGTGGATAAACACATATGTGGGACCTCCAAAATATGTGTCTGAGATTGTGTCATTGAGGTTGGATCTCAGAGTCTGAGAGATATCAGTGTGTATGTGAATTATGGCTTATCTTGGTGCATTTTTTCTGCCTAACCTGTGGTTTACCGGACTAGCACATTTACCATTCAATAATGAGAAACAGAAAGGAGCTGCAGCTTTTATCATCCTCATCTGCAACGTAGAAGAAGCATTTCCCCCAGATAGCCTTTCTTTTGGCTTTCCACTTTCAGTTTTGAGTCCTAGCTCAGTTTTGATTTTAGGATAGACCTCAACCAATACATGAGTGCACAGGTACCTGGGCCTTTGCTATCAGATATGTGGGTCCAAATTTACTAATACTTGACCTCATATGTTATAGCAACCAAAGTTGCTGCTTTGCCTTGCGTCAAAGGGAGAGAAAGAAAAAATGCACCATATCTACTAAGACATATTTAATTTTTTCTCTCCCTCTTCGCTGGCACACGTTTAGCTGCAATACGACAATGCACACTTCCCTGTGACATAGTACCAGAGGGTATGAAACTGTCCTTTAAGACTTTCCCCACTTCATATGTATGCTGCACAATGCTGTTAACATGCGAAGATGGAAAAAAAGGAGAAATAAAAGTGTTTTTTCATTATGTCTGCCTCAGGGAGATAGAAGGTTTTGACATATATCCCTGTCTATCAATGTTAGTAGATAGGGATTTGCATCAAACCCCATGAGTGTTTGCATATGAATGCCCATGTAGCACCCATGGAATAGCCCCTTGATTCAAAGTAGTACAATGTAAAACATAGTGCAACTTAACATTGCTTTGGGTGACCTTCCAACATGAATCCTGTTTTCATTGGATAGTATATCCCACCCTAACACTTTGTACAAGGTTTGCACCAGGATCACTCTACATGTTCGTCTTCAAGTGTTCTTGCTGTTTTCAGACTTTCCATTTTCAACTGATTTTGCATAAGCAAGAAATATTTCCCATGTATTCTATACAATTGCATTTTTGTTCAATACAAGCACCAAAACATTATTTTGTTACATTATGACCTTTCCTGGCTACAGAAAGAAAAAATTGTGGTTGTATCAGCCTCCTCCCGATGACCCTCCTGCATCTATCATTGGTCCACCAAATAATTGTATGACCCTACAATCTTTGAGAGATTAGAACTGTGACTCCCTACTAGTCTGCGTCCGAGTCTTTAGGCAGAGTCAACCTTCTAGACTTAGAAGTAAGGTCTGACTTATACCGTTTCTCAATCACTTAGGTCTATAGGCCTACAGTGGTGACCTACCTTGTGTTAGCTAGTTATCACGCTTAGTAGTTTGAGTTTGTGTGTCTCCACTCCATCTCTCTAGTACTAACTTTGAGTATCTTCAGATTCAGCACCATGTATTCATAGCAGTGGATTGACTCTTTGTTGAGAAATGTATTTTTGAAAACAAGTTTCTTTTCCTGAATTTTAAGGAATGCACATGTTACTCCTTGGGTACTAAGTGCTAATAATAAGGCCCAATCTGCAGTACACCTTAATATTGTGTACTTGTTTTTCTGAAATGTACTGCTCTGTTGGAATACCCAAGCTGTCATCATCTGAACCAACTTCCCTGTCATTCCCAAATTTTTCCTTGTCCTACTTCCACTCAACTGAATACTTCAGAATGTGGTTTTATGCAGTTTACTTTATTTTGTTTCATATTATACATCACATGCTGACTAGTCTATTCCTCCTCTCTCCTCTGCATCTAGAGACACCTTTGGAGCCACAAGATTAGTCATACACCATGACTTCTCTCTCCATGCGCCCACCCTTTCTCACTCAGCACAGACTGGGATGTTAGTGATGTTCGCTGAGCTCACCCCAGCCGGTGATTGTGAAATATGGGCCTCAGACCTGGGCACTTTGAGGCTTATAACTGATACCTACAAGGCTAAAATTAATCAGTTCAGCTGGACTCTTACACTTCTAAAGCAATTCAGAAGCTCTGCAAGAGAAAGGCCTTCCAGATGTGTGCATAGATGCAGTTGTCCACCACCCAGTAACAAGCTGCTAGACCCTCCTTCAGGAGTAAATGAAAAAGTGATGGGTGAATGCTTGAATTAATCTAGGCCCCAGGTAATTACTCGGGCTGTATCCTATTTTATTTTATTGATTGTTGCCCACCATGCCTCTACAGATTAGACCCGTCCCATATGCAATTCAGCCTTGGTCTGGCTCCAGTAGGAACAGTCCAACACTAACTGCTGAGCCAAGTCCCATCTGACCTTGAGCACCAGCAAACCAAGACCGGTTAGACCCTAGTTATGGCTCATCAGTCATGTGCATCTTAGTTGCAGTGGTACAGCAAGCAAAGTACACTTGGGTGGACTGCTTGAACTAATGTTGGTCACTGGTAATTACTTGGGGCCACATCTCAGTCCATCATTTCTTTTCCCACTGTGCCACGTTAGTGTAGACAAACCATATGCAAATCAACCAATAGGAACAGTCCAGCCCAAACTGGCAAGCTAGGTCTTCTCCATACTTAAACACAAGCAATCCAAGACCCTCGATCAGAGCGAAGGCTAGCCTCTGATCACATTACATGAGATTCAATGACAAGGTATGCATACTCGGACAATACATTTTGATGAGCTGCAAATTAGGGGACCGAGCACCAGTGGGGGCTAAATTACAAGCCACCATTGGATAAAAACATGATCAGTTGCTACTCTCCCACCATGTCTCCATCTTCTAATTTCATATGAGCCCAAATCAAATCTCTTGACTAGCCAATCAAGTCACCATTTTTCTTCCTATGCTTTGGCATTTGGTGTATTCAAAATTGCATGGCTAACCCATTAATTTATTCATCAATTCATTTAATATTTAACCTTGACTTTATGGGTGCATTCAGTGCATTTCAAGTCTGTTTCGATAACTTCAGAAGCAGAATTACCAGGTAAAATGACTGGGCACTCAGATTGAGGTCTTCAATTCACTAAACTAAGTATGACCCCTTTAGTCTTCAGCTTTTTGTGGATACATTTTATTTGCATCTGCACCTCTCTCACAATCATAGTCCCTGTTTAAGAGTCAGTGGGGGCCGTGCACCTCAGCCCTTGAACTTTCATTTTGTAAAAATTCATATTTTTGATTGTTATAAATATGACATAAATGTATGCATGGCATGCTGATCCCACATGGGTAGCTGTTTGCTCTTTGATGCTAAATGTATCACAAAAACCCCTGGTCATGCCATGCAGGCTATGTGAAGTAATTCAATAGGTTGGTCGGCAACTCAAGTGTAGGGGTATTACGAGGGGCACCCTCCTCATTCCTTGCAGGGGACCCCAAAGGTTTTATGCCACTGAGGCAAAGACCATTCAAATGATATGCAGATAATGCTCATACCACCTCAAAAAAATAAAAATGCAAAATGCAAAAAGATTTTATTTCCGACCAAAAAAGAGATCACAAATGCCGTACATTTGACACACAACGTAAATAAACAGAGTGTATAAAAATAAGATGGCAGGTGAGACCAAATTAGGACAACTAATGAACTTGAGCTCAAAAGAGTGTCTATAAAGTTCAAGACATTTATCTTGTGAGGAAAACAATGGTGGTCATCAGAATTTCTGTATAACGACGATCATAACCAAGCACAGTCAACAGCACATATAGGGTCGAGTCGCTCCAAAGACCAGGAGCGGCCCATGCAGGTAAGAGCGGCGGGATGGGGTGGGGAGGGACTCGACAGACGACGACGAGGAAAAATTAAATAAATTATTAATTTTCCCTCGTCGTCTGCAGCCATCATTAGGAGTGGGTGGAATTTGCATATTCGCGCTACGCACAGCTCCGCGAAACGGTAAAAAATCTCCACGAACACGCAGAAACTCCACAAACACGCGGAATTGCTTATTCGCAGTGCTTTTTTCCTGTTCGCGAACGCTGTTTGTGTGCTCGAGGGGAAATATCACACGAACACGCATTTTGAGAACGCGAACAAGCAAAAAATTCCACGAAGCCATGGAACGCAGAATTTGGGCAATTCCGCGTTCTCCGCAAATTACCCAAATTCCGCAAATTCTGCAAGCGGAATGGAATTTACCGCACAGGCCTAGCCATCATGCGGCGATGGAATTCCTCTGCAAGATTCTCTTGGGAGGTATTATGTAAGAGGAGTAGAAGGCCACCATCCTGCTGTATCCTAAGCACTCTACCAAACCAAGATGGAGGCTTGTAATTTTCGAACTCTACATCCTGTTTTTTCCCTATGAAAAAGGAGAAGGTTTACTACCACTTTGAGTTGTTGGTTCATTTTGTTCTTCACTTGTGGCTCTAGCAGCTGGTTTTCCTCCTGAACGTGTGCCAGTTTCCCCCTTTTTTTCTTTTGTCCAATCTTTTTGTCTTTGGCTGCTTGCATCTCTCCATCCTACAATGACAACGTTCCATCTCCAGAGACCTTGGGTTCAAGCTTCTCGCAATCCAGTTCATTGTCTTAACTCCTTTTAGAGATTTCCTACTGACAAGCCTACCAGCCATCTCTGGAGTCTTTGCTGCTTGTCTTTAGGAATGTTTTTGCCCTATGGGGTGTTTTATCCTTGGAGCTCCTTCCCGAAGGCACTAACTGGTAGGCGCTTTTTGTGTCAATGGCACTGTGGCTACTGGAAGGGGTCACCCGTATCTCTGGCAGATTACATCTGTGAAGACCAGATCAACCAGGCTCAGAAGCAACCCCAGATACAATTCCAAGCACTGAGTCCATGACAAGCGAAGGCTTTTGACCTGATGAGCTAGACATTTTATTTAGAGTACTTCAAGTAATGGACTTTCTGTCACATCTCAGTAGGTCAATCGCTCACTTATATCTAGAGGCACACACATTTTATGTACTGAATGACAAAATTACCAAATGTACTTTTAGCGCTAGGAGGAACAGGCAAGGCTGCCCTTTGTCACAGATTTGCTTATCAGACCTCTGGCAATTGCTGTTAGGAAAGATGACCAGTTTAGGCCCACCTTGCCTTGAGCCCTCAAACTAAAATTATATGAAATGATGTGGCGGGATATGGTTTTTAGATCCCAACACCTTTGTTATGCAAAAAGTATTTAAATTGATTGCTTCTTTCGCTATAGTAGACGATTATAAGCTTTCAATAAGGAGGTTCTACTTTTCAACACAAGCTCACAGTCACCCCCCCCCCCCCCCCATTCTTAGCCAGACCTATAATAAACTACGAATTAGATATCTAGGCATTAGGCCCTCTGAGAACCATGACGACCTATATAAAATAAATTACATCCCATTATTACAGAAAATTAGGTCTTTGTTAAAATGATGGAATAACCTCAACCTATCTATAATAGGCAGAGCCACGTCCATTAAAATGATTATACTCCTCTTGATGATTTGTTCACAACTCTTCCCTGGATTTCGATTTAATTTTTCTTTAAAAAAAATTGAGGCAATTATTAGAATTTTTGGTATTGCACCATACATTCCTTTATCACCAAACAACAGCAACTATTATGGTTTCACAATATCCCCATAGTTTATGCTGAAACCCCATTAAGGATAATCTGTAGTGAATTATTCTTGCCCCCCCCCCCCAGCCCATGCAGCTACAGAAGAAGTGGGTTGTTATTAGTTTAGGTAAAAATGAAAATTGGTGTATTAATGATAAAATGATCTCCTGGGAATATACAACACACAAAATAAGTTTACAAAGAGGGGTATGCAATTTTTCTATCAGCATCCATAGTTTATTGGTTAAAAATCCACCACAGGAGAGTGAACATTTGAGACCAATGGCGGTGCATCTGTTTAAAATCAGTGGTATTCAAAGGAGGGTGAGTCATTAGACAAAATATCAGAAAAAGCTTAAATGTGGCTTTCAACACCATGGGAAAATACAAGCAAAATGTAAGAAGAAAGTAGGACTATTGATTATCCACACGTTTTGGGAAGAAGCATCAGTCCATAATATAGACGTTCTGCACCGTACCAATTTCAAAGAATGCACATATATGCCCAAAGACTGGTCTATTGTGCGCCAGTATATTTGCATAAATGTAATAAAAATATTATGGATCACAGCACTAGATTTCAGGGATTAGGGATCTGGCAGCAAGCATATGATCTGGAGCTTTCATTGCCATAAGTAGTACTTAAAGTTTAATTCATGACCCTCCTGCCTGAACTATGCCTCCAAGCAGCCTCTGCCACTGAGAGGAGAGCTTGAACTGGTTCTTCTGATTATTTTGGTTCCTGACCCTTTTGCCTCATAACCAGCACTGACTCCCACATCGCAGGCCACTTCCTGGCCTTCCTGCTTGAACTACTCCTCCCAGGACCCTCCACCACTGAGAGGAGAGCCCAGAATGGTTCTTCCTGTTTTCTTGGTTCACGCCCCTCTGGCCTTATAGCCGGACGCTGATTCCCACATCGCGGTACACATGCGGGTGGTGCCCTGTCAAAGGGTGGGCCTGCCAGAGCCCATCAGAGCCTGTGCTGGTCAACCCCTCTTTTGCCTGACCCTCAGCTTAAGGTACTGTGCCTGCACCCCTGCATCTGTCTGCTGCTGCCCCCTGCCCCTGCACTGCCTGCAGTCCCTGTGCTGAGCTGTGCTGCCACTTTCCCTGACCCTGATCTACCGCTCCCCCTGCCCTTGCAATGTCTGCTGTCCCTGTGCTGCAGCTCCCCCTGCGTTTCCACTGCCCCCACACAAGCTTGCCAGTCCCACTGCCCCAGCACTGCCAGCAGTCCCTGTTCCTGATTTGCCTGTTCCAGGTCCTTGCCCGGCACCCAGGTCCACTAGGACCACCCATCAGGATCACTATTGAAGGCTGTTGCATGGCCATGCAGTGGACACGCACTGCGGGAATGCATCCAACATACCACCTGTTGTACAACGCCCAGTTTCAGGACTCTGCCCCTCCCGCCACCCTATGGTACAACACTAACAACCTCCTGGACCTGGACCCCAGTGCCAAAACAACAGCTGCATCTCTTCCTCCCCACGATCCACCACAGCACCCTTCACCTGCCAGCACTCCAACTTCTCCTTCAACACAACCTACAAAAGAGCCTGCACCAACCTTACCCATAAGACCAAGAACACCCCACAACTGCTCCATTGTATCCTGCTCAACGCCTGCTCACTCTGCAAACACACCACAGAAATCTGGGACACCATCAACACCCTCTCCAAGGGCGTTGTCTTCATCACCAAAATGTGGTTCAACCCCTCCTCGAACCCCGACTTCACCACTGCCATTCCTGAAGGCTACAAGATGAGACACAGAGACCATGCCAGCAAACAAGTCAGAGGCATCACCATCATCTTCAAGGAAACCTTTAGATGCACCAACGACAACCCCATGCCTTTAATGGATCACCTCTACTTCCTACTTCAAACTGACACAAAGACCAGGATAAGTGGCACCCTTCCCTATATACCCCCGGGCCCACGAGCAACATTCTGCAATGCCATCTCCAACCTCATCACCCCCCTAGCAAACTACTCTCACCACTACTCGGCGACCTCAACTTCCACATTGATGACGCCAACTCCATCACCCTTCTGGAGGGTGAACCTGAACAACATCGGCCTCACCCAACTGGTCATCGAACTCATACACAAAGCCGGACACACACTCGACCCCATTTTCACCTCAAGCAACAGAATCAAATTCAGCCACACAACAGACTTCACATGACCACACCATTGTACATTTCACCATCCCCAACACCCAGCACACCGTCACCAGGCGTCAGATCTCCTCCCATCAAAGCTGGAGCAAGGTCACCGAAACTCAGTGGTCACAGGCTCTCATCACCTCCCAACCCGAGGCCTCAACAGACCTTGACCAAGCCATTCAGAACTTCACCGCCTGGATCACTGACAGTGTCGACAGAATCACCCCACTGAAACCTACAAAATCTAACAAGACCTCTAAACATGCCAGCGGGAACACCCCAGAACTCAGGAACACCAAACGCAACTGCCACCAACAGAAGAAACATTGGCGTGTCACTAAGAACCCCGCTGTCAGAGCAGCTCACAAAAGTGCCCTCAGAACTATCAACATCACATTAAGGAGCCAAGAAAGCAGTCATCACCATCTGCATCGACTCCGCAGCCAACCACACAAAGGTACTCTGCAAAAGTAGTCAAAGAATTCTCAAACCTGACAGCAATAGAGAACCCCATCCACCCCTTTCGAGTATTCTGTGACACCCTCTCAGACTAATTCCACAGCAGGACCACCTACATCTAGAACAGTTTCAACCCCCAATTCGCCACCCTCGATGCCCAATGACCTCTACCAACCAGCAAACATCAGCCAAACAATTAACACCTGGTCTACTCTCACCGACCTGACCACCTCAGCCATCATATCTTACATCTGCTCCAGGGAACCAATCAACTCCTGCCCCCACTACCTCTACAACCTCGCATTGAATCGGTAGTATAAGCTTTATTCGATATTAAAAATATCATAAAAGCAGCACATTTCCATATATACACATTATTTACATAGATAAGATAATTTAAAAAGTCATTAAATCGTCATCTGACACAGCTTATATAATTCATTATTACATTATTCACAGCAAGATAAAAATTCATGGATCGATTATTATTTTAAAGGTCCTTAAAAATTCTAAATCTAGAATATGTAAACTGGAGCCTAGTATAAGAGGGGGGCCCCAACCTCAAGCCTTAGCTAAGTGGGTGCTGGTCGCCATCGATGCCTACGCTAGTTAGGCAAAGAGGCTTCCTAGCCAGTAGCTTACTTCTAATTAACCAGGCTGATCCCAGAAATTTAGCCACCCCACATATCAGGGTGAGCGAAGAAGTATCAGTGGAGAGGATGCAGAGAGCATTACGATGGCACATTGGGCCCAATAGCTTGCAGACCGGTTTAAGCCACCTCTTTCTAGGGAGCCTGTATGCCGGGCAAGCAAACAAGAGGTGTGCCGTCGACTCATTGTGATAGTCACAGCCCGGGCAGGGAAGAGATATCGTAAATGGTCCTTTCCAGCGTGAAACAAAGCTGTTAGTCGGTAAAGTCCCGAATCTCAGCTTCATATATAATGCTCTATGTCTAGGGATCTGGATAAAATCTAGGTAGGGTTCCCAAGAGCAAGTGTATTTATGTTGAAGAAAACCCTCCGTGAGTTTCCCTAGTCTAGGATTTGTAGTAACCTGTAACTGGACCCATTCCCAATACAGTTTTTTAATAACCTGTTTAGTAGGCGGTGTCTGGGAGCACCAAGCCTCATTTAGTCCAATAGCAGTTAGAAGTTTACGGAGATCTAATAGCCATTTAATCTTGCTCCCCGAGTCCGCCGCAACAAGCTCATCAAAAGCTGCAGCATAATGGGAGAGTTCAGCAGTCCTTTTTATACGGGCCCAGAACAGAAGGGGGCGCAACCGTACAATGTCTTGAAATGAGTGTCTCCCAAGGTCCATAAATAGGGGCTTCAAAGGCGTCGAGGGGGGCAAGGAAAGCATGTCTCTCATAAACTTGTTTTCCGACAAAACAAGATCACTCACATTCTGGAAACCCCAGAGCTCAGAGCCATACAGGGCTGAAGAGAGTGCTTTGCCGGCGTAGACCGCAAGAACGGGGGCCACAGGCCTGCACCCAGTGAGACGCTGCTCTCTCAAGATAGCTCCAGATGTCCTCTTGTGATTTAAAAGGATCTTGGCGAGGTGGGGACCCATTTCATGTCTTTAGTAAGAGAAACTCACAAATAGTCAAAACCCGCCACATTGTCCAACGGGACAGCATCTAAGGTAAAGTGGCTTTTGAAGCGTTTGGACGGGTTAATACACATGATCTTAGTTTTGGTGGTATTGACTATCAGGCCATGTGAATCACAAAAGGAGGCAAAGTTATTCAAAAGTTTCTGGAGCCCCCCCGGGGATTTAGAGATCAAGAGAGTATCGTCTGCGAACAGGAGAGTCGGGATCTTTTCCCCGGCCAGTGATGGAGCATCGGCCGGGTCCTGACTTAAAAAATCAACCACCCCGTTGATGTAAAGAGAGAACAGGGTGGGTGCCAGGAACCATCCCTGTCGAACTCCCCTGTTCACAGCGATTCTCTCAGTCAATTGCCCTTGCGGCCCCCATCTGACCCTAGCATAATTGCCTTGATGTAAACGCTGGATCATGTCTAAGACCAAAGGGGGAGCGCCAAGACGTTGTAAGGTGAGCCAAAGTTTCCCCCGGGGTACTAAATCGAAAGCGGTCTTCAGATCTATGAAGGCGAGGTACAAACTGCCCTTACCCAGAAGTACTGTCTTCCAATAGATCATAAGAAATCTGAAAACCTGGTCGATTGTTCCCGTCTTATTCCTGAAGGCTGCTTGAAAATGGGAGAGAATGTTGTTATCTTCCATCCAAGTACCCAGCCTAGCTAGTAAGACCCTGCCAACCACCTTCTGGGTCACGTCGATTAAACTAATCGGTCGGTAGTTGGCATGGTCTTCCCTATTCCCCTTTTTAAAAATGGGAACCACCTCAGCACCCTTCCAGGAGTCGGGCACTGGTGAGCCTCTAGCTATCAAATTCAGAATCAAAAGAATAAGAACTGCACAAAGCTCGGCAAAATGTAAAAGCAGATCGCCAGGGAGGCCATCTGGACCTGCCGCCTTGCCAGGGGCAATACTTTTGATAGCTATCATCACCTCACTTAGACAAAAGGATCCCGGTGACAGCTGGGAGCTCTAGTGGGGGATGAATAAACCATTTCAAGGGGAGAGGGTGGAATAACATCCTCTGTATACAGTTTTGAGAAATGAAGCAACCATTGGCTGGCAGTTATATGATTGGACAATGGGGGGTTGGTACTACTGGCCCTCAAGTTAATTAGATCCCAAAAGCCTTTCGAGTCTTTCTCGATTGATGCCTGTTTTAGTTTGGCCCAGTGGGCCTCATCCCAGCTTTTCTTGGCCTCCCTTTGTGCCTTGGTGTACTCCTTCCTGGCTCTGATAACTGTGGAGGAGTCTTTTTTCTTAACTTCAAGGATAAGTGCCGCCCTTTTTTCCTTGCATATACTAGAGTACCAGGGGTTCCCGGCCTTCCTCTGTGGGCCTCCAGTGCTAACCTTGCCTCTAGTTGTAAAAAAAGTACTCAAGTTAAGAATAAAATCGTAATAGATTTTATGAAAATTGGATAGAGACAAAGCGGAATTAACATAGTTAGTGAAGTTGCTAATCTCCTCTTCTAAAATATCCTTTATGCTTGCCAGTTTATTTTCCTTAATGGCAACTTTCTGCCATTTGAGGCGTCTACAACAATTAGTAGGGACGACTTCTCTAGAGGACAGAAACGGTCGGCTAGTTACATCAGCACCAGATACTTGCCAAATATTTTTTAGTCTTAAGCATAGGGGGTTATGGTCGCTATCTGAGGTGGGTTTGACTTCCACATCTAGTAGGAAACACCATAACCTGACATCTAGCAAAATGTAATCAATCCTAGATGGAGAACAGATCCTATTAAAAGTGGGTGCCCCATGAGGATCTGAAATGGATCTTCCATTTACAGCTCTAAGGTTGAACTCTTGAGCAAGGGCATTTAATTGAATAACCCTCTGGGACCACTTTCTAATGGGAGGTAGGTTGAGGGTGGGGATGTTCCATTTAGCATCGACTTCTGCGGTTACCAGAAAGTCCTCCTCGCCAAGCGGTTCAAAAGTACAATTTAAATCGCCCCCTATAAAGATGTTCAAAGACGGGGAGATGCTCGAAAGGATGCTTTCCAATGTTGATATGGTTGCGGAACCCAAGGTGCCCTTGGATCCCCTAACATAGACATTAAAAAGATCCAATGTGGGTTTGTTATGTACTCCACCTACTGTTAGATGCAAGATGTCGTTAGAAATACAGTTGCGGGAAGAAATTGGCCAATTCAATGAGATACTGACCCAAATGTGAAGGCCTCCAGAGGGACGTCCCTTTCTTGATCTAACAGCCGGGCAAAAATAGGTGGTGTAACCTGACTTGTGTAGGGGTTTCAAGCTCCAGGTTTCCTGGAATAAGCAAATTTCATATTTTTCAACCTGGGCATTCCATTCAGGGATAGCTAGCTTCTTCTCCAGGCCCGCTATGTTCCAAGAGATAATGTGTAGTATGGAAGTATTTGGGGCAGCTAAGATTCCTGGGACATTTGTAATGGCATGAGGTGTCACGTTGGAAGGAGTATCCCCAATTTCATGTAGATCTTGGGGGAGGGGGGTATATGGGATACTAAGGCCAATACTAGATGGTGTTAACAGTCAGTCCACCCTGTTCAAGCCCGATTCCTCCCCAATTTCCCCCGGTGTCATGTGGGGTTTGACTCCTGATGGAGGCCATAACGGTGTTCGTCTAATTTGGATGGATGAAGAATCGGGAGAAGAGGAGCGAAATTCAAGGGCCACTAAATTCTCAGCCAGATTTGCATCCACGACTTCCAGCTCGAGACAATCAAACTTGGAATTGTGGGCCGACACTCTCTTTGCCCTAATAATATCCTCCCTAATAATTGATCTGCAACCCCGGACCTGGCGCAACCAGTGTATAGCCTTATTACAAAGCGATGCGCTCCCTTCAAATCCCTGGTTGGGTGAAAGTTTGGGAACTTAAACCAAGAAAACTATGTTCTTCTGATTGAGGGCCGGGTGGTAAGCACCAGGTATTTTGGTAGTAACTACCGGGGCATCCTGTTTAGCGGGAGGATAGGTTTGAGAGACCCTAGAAATCTCCCCCCTGCGAATTTCCATGGGATGGGCAGATCTGGTTACACTTACTTTCTCCGCATAGCTAGTCTTGAGAATAGGACGGGGTGGCAAGAGGGAAGAAGTGCTTGAAAGATGAGGCAGGCCGCAAGGTCGACTAGAAGGAACCAGTTGGGGTGAGATGGTCCGCAAACTAGTAGTGTGTGCAGCTACGGAAGAGATAGGTAGTGAGGGTAGGGCGGTATCCAAAGGCGAGGGGAAACTTAGTTTAGCATTGAGATTCTCAATGGTCTTGCTAAGTGCGGTCGCTGTACCCTGGAGCGAGTCAACTTTCTCCATAAGGCTCTCAATTAGTGCTTTGCAAGTGCAAGGGGTCGACAGTAGGGCGGCTTGCTCTGTGTAACCACATCTACTGGAAAGAGGGCAAACTACAGTCTCAATTATCTCTGGTGTGGATTCTAGCACTGAGAAGCGATTGGAACAGGGGATAGATTGTAAAGAATCATTCAAAGCTTTCTGGGATTCATGATCTCCTTTTACTGGGGACTTAGGTCGAGGAGCGGAGGAATCCAAGGCTGAGGTAAATCTAGTATCCTCTGTGAGTGGGCTTTGGGAAATCAGGTTGGGATGTATAATCGTTTTATTAGAATTTTTTTTCCTTTTTAAAAACATGGAGGGTATGCCCTTTTGGGGAATTTTACCCAAGCCCTCCACATTGCCCTCAACAGGCCCCTCGGAGTTCCCACCCAGAATCTCCTCACAATCCGAAACTATATTCTCGATTCTGTCCAAGACACAATTGCTGGCAGCATGCTTTAGAGATTTCAGTTTTTTTCCCTTTTTACTTCCTATAGACCCCCCGCTCTCCATTGCCTTCCTCTTACCCATTTTTGCAGTGGTATAGATAACTATATTCTCGTGCAAACACCGGAGCAATGATACAGCACAGTAACCAGTGGGCTATACTAACAGGGAACGGAACCTCAAAGCAAAATAACAGTTACATAACATCGCCCACGAGGGGCTCCACTCTCGAGATTTATCAGGGGTTCCACACAGTACCTTTTGAGTCTTGGTCTCAGATGTTAGAGAGGGAGCCCTGTCCTGTCTCCTCCTAGCTCCGACGGGCAAGGACGGGCCCGGGCTTCGCCCGCGTGCGTCCCGCGCTGCGGGAGGCGCCCCTGCCTGATAAGGGCTGTCAGCTGGTCCACGTAGTGTGTGGTGGCGTCAGGCGCGCTAGGACTGCTGGGGGTTGTGGTTTGAACCACAGTCTGCCGTTCCCCTCACGGCGTTGCTGGCGATAATGACAGGCAGTTCCGGGAACAGGGAAAGATCAGCGACCCAGCCGTTTCCCTCACGGCAATGGAAAAGATCGCAATATGCATATGAATCCAATCAGCATGCAACTCACCAGCATCCTCAACACCTCCATCCCCACAGAAGCCTTCCCGGACAGATGGTAACACACAGACGTCAGACCTCTCCTATAGAAAGCCTGCGCTACTCCCCTGCCCGGCCAAAGTACTCAAGCAAGCCAACAACCAGCAGCTCACCAAATTCCTGGAACATATACACCTACTGGATGACTCACAATCAGGATTCTGTGCCAACCATAGCACTGAGACCGCGCTGATTACCGGCCGCAAACAACACTTCTCCACCGGGGAGAAACTGTGGCCCTGATCCTCCTCGACCTCTCTGCGGCATTCAACACACCCAAAGACATCATGCCACAAGGATCATCCCTCAGCCCCACCCTGTTCAACATCTGGGAAATCAGATTCCCAGACCTGAGGCGGAAGCCGGGTCCTGGAGGTACGCGATTGTTTGTAAAACTGTGTAAACTTGCTTTTAATTGTGTTGACTGATAACCTTTAAACAGCTTACTGATCTCGGCATCCCACCTTTTCACCACGCAGCCGATTCAGCGCTGCTGCGGTAATTGTTTGGTCTCATCCAGCGGCCGCCATCGCAGGCGTGCTCGCTAGCCACGCCCCCTTGAGGCCACGCCCCCCTCCTTCTCCTTTATCATGTGCCTGGGCAGGAAGCGCAGCGGACGAGCGCAGCGGGAGCGCCGTTTGCGCGCCGAAGGCGCGCATGGGGCAAGCCCGTCTGCGCCCGTCCGTGCCTGGACGGGCCCAGGGACCAGGCAGTATGAAGAAATCATCAGGTACTCCTCTCTAGAGTTGCATTCTCTGCATGATCCCGTTCCTCAACCACTCGACCCGTCCACTCATGCCCGCCTAAAGGCAAGCAACATCCTTGCTCACCATTACTCACAAGAACCGACTTCTATCCTCTCTCTAAATTCAAAAAATAATAATCCCCCCCCTAAACCTAATCTCCGGACCCTCCGATGTCTCTATCTTAACACCAGATCCCTGGTCAAACACCAACTTGACATATTCCTGCTCCTAAAAACGGATAGCCCCGACATACTCTTTGTCACTGAGACATGGCTCACCATAGACTCCCTGCCAGATATACTCTCGGCTTTACCATCAGACTATTACATCCTGTCTGCAAATAGAAAACCAGGTAAAGCTGGGGGAGGTGTCGCCGCTATTATTCACAAAGACCACACATTTACCTCCTCACCCCCCCTAGACTTACCAGACACGGATAACCTAGTTATCAAATCCGACACCGAGACAGGCACCATGGTGCTAGCATTGATATACCGTCCACCCACATCTATGCCTTCCTTTCCTGCCTCCTTGTCTGAGCAAATAGCAGGTCTAGTCGTTGACTACGACAAGGTTATGGTCATTGGAGATTTCAATTACTGGTACAACAACGCAGATGCTGGTCCTCACGCCACAGAATTGTTCGAACCCCTCTCTAATTTAAACTTCCACCAACATGTCTCGACCCCCACCCATTAAAAGGGACATATCCTAGACCACATTTGGTCTCACAACATCTCTACCTCCTGCCCCACGGCCTCACCATGCATATGGTCCGACCACCACTTACTGCAATTTTCTATTACCACTCAGGGTCACCAAAAAAACAACGCGCCCCCGGGAGGATAAGTCAGGAAATGGAGATCTCTAAACCTCCAAGATTTTCTCTCCACCCTGACCAACTCCATCTCCACCCAGGGACCAGACATCAATCTGACGGATAAAGCGCACTCTGAGTGGCTCCTCTCTGCATGTAATGAACATGCTCCCCTTACCAAGTTCTCTCGCGCCCGTCGCATGGACGCCCACAAATGGTTCTCCGCTGAATTGAAAGAGCAGAAACTAGAACTCCGCCAACTCGAAAGGAAGTGGAGACATAGCTACCACGCCACAAACAGAGCACTCTATAAGATAGCCCGCAAAAATTACAAGGACTCCATCTTATCTGCTAAAGCCACTTTCTTTTCAGATAAAATTTCCAACGCCAAAAACAAATCACGGGAAATCTTCAGAGTGATTAACGATCTTTGCAATGACGCCAGAACCGCCCCTTCCCAACCTGCATCTCAAATGCTGTGTAACCAACTTAACGACTTCTTTAAGGAGAAGATCGACAACATAAAAAACAGCATTCAAACCAACCACCCTGCAGCTGACGAGTCGGACATCTGTAGAAACCCCAACATCCTGCAAGACATCCCCCCCATTGACCCACCTAAACTATTGGAACTAATGAACCGAGTAAAATCAGGCTCACCCAACGACCCCTGCCCCCCGCATATTTTGAAAGAGGTCTATACCATACTCCCTCAGAGCATACTCCCTATCCTGAACACCTCCCTTTCACAAGGAATAGTACCCGATTCCTTCAAAAATGCCACCCTGGTTCCTCTTATCAAAAAACCAGGTGCCGATCCCTCCAACCTCTCTAACTATCGCCCCATCTCCCTTCTCCCTTACTGTGCAAAACTACTGGAAGCCTATGTAACCAGCTACTTATCCAACTTTATCGAAACGTCAGACTATCTCGAACCCAACCAAGCGGGATTCCGCCAGGCACACTCCACCGAGGCGGTGATCCTCGCCGTGCAGAACACCCTAAGGACCAACGCCGACAATGGTATTCATCAGGCCCTCGTACTACTCGATTTATCGGCCGCGTTCGACACGGTGGACCATACTATACTATTACACCGTGTCGAACAAGCCGGCCTCAGTGGCGCGGCTCTCTCTTGGATTAAGTCCTTTCTGACAGACAGGTCTCAGGCAGTAAAGCTGGAGAACTTCACAGCTCCCACCCTCCCAACCACTTGCAGTGTCCCACAGGGCTCCTCATTGTCTCCCCTACTCTTTAATCTTTATATCAAACCCCTTCTGCACTCCCTGAAAAACAGAAAAGTAATTATTTTTAACTATGCTGACGATTTGCAGTTGGTATTCCCCCTCAACTCCCCGGACTCCATCGAGGAATTCCAAAAGACCATGCTGCATATCCAGAGCTGGATGGATCGGAACCACCTTAAACTAAACCCAGGAAAGACTGAGTTAGTACTCCCTAGTGACAGTGCACTCAGCTGGGGGCCCCACTTCTGGCCACCCTCAATGGGCACACCCCCATCCCCCTCCCAGTCAGCGAAAAGCCTCGGGGTCACTCTTAGCGCCGATCTCTCTCTGAAGACCCAGGTCGGAACTGTGATCTCCTCTTGCTTCTTCCAACTAAGAAAGATTAAAAAAATTGCTCATTTGCTGTCCCACTCTGCTCTCATTCAGGCAGTACTCGCACTAGTCCTCTCGCGATTAGATTTCTCTAATTCTATTTACCTCGGCCTCCCCCTCACCATCTCTAGACGCCTGCAGATTGTGCAAAATCAAGCAGCCAGATTAATTTTCAAGAGCAATCGCAGGAAGTCAGCCAAACCTTTGCTAGCCTCCCTCCACTGGCTCCCCATCACCCATCGGACCACCTTTAAGACAGGCTGCATAATTTTCAAGGCTTTTCACGGAAAAAGCCCTAGGTTCATTAACCAACTCCTCAACAAACACGTCCCGACTCGCGAGCTTCGGTCTGCCCATCTATCCCTTCTCACGGTGCCGACATTTAAAAAGAAACGACTCGGCGGATCCAGTTTCGCATACCTCGCCCCAAAAACCTGGAACTCTCTGCCCTTGTCTATCCGGAGCTGCTCCAAGCTGACAGAATTCAGGCGAGCGTTGAAGACCTGGCTATTCAAACAAGCGTACGGTTAGAACACCATACCTTCTGACCCTTCACTATCCATCTCTCATCTGTTTTCTTCAGCGCCATGAAACCCCTGGGTGTCCGTGCGCTTAACAAATTCCGCATAGAATAGAATCTACATGACTCCCTTGCAGATGTCATCAGATCCCACAGGCTCAACATTTTCTCCCATGCAGACTACACCGAACTGATCATCTCGCTCACCGAGGACCCCTCCAATGCCAAAACCAACTTCTGCAACACCATGACCAGCATAGCCATATGGATGAGAAGCAACTGCCTCCAACTCAGCTCCGACAAAATTGAAGTACTGATCTTCGGGAAGAAGACCTCCACATGGGACCACTGCTGGTGGCCTGCAGAATTGGGACCCACACTGACCGACCACGCACGCAACCTCTGAATCATCCTCGACACAGTCAACGCCTCCTGCTTTCACACACTTTGCATGCTCCGTAGAATCTTCAGATGGATCCCAACACCAGAAAGGCCATAACTTAGGCCCTTCTCAACAGCCACTTCAACTACAGCACCGCCGTCTACGCCTAAATTTCCACTTAGCTCCTCGGAAGACTCCAGACTATACAGAATGCTGCAGCCAGACACGTCCTGGACCTCCCCAAACAAATCCACATCACCCCCACCTCAGGGACCTCCATTAGCTCCCCATCCAGAAGAGATGCCAGTTCAAGATCCTCACATATGCCTACAAAGCCCTCCATGACCTAAGACCTGTCTACAGCAACCATCAACTGAACTTTCACCAACCCACAAGACACCTGTGCTCCTCTTCGCTTGCTATCACACACACCCCGCATCCATCGCAGCTACAGAAGTGGTCCCTCCTTCTCCTACATCGCTGCCAAGACCTGGAACGACCTTCCCCTCCAGCTACATACAACTTCCTCACTGGCAGACTTAAGAAAGAGACTCAAGACATGGCTCTTCGACAAGACACAGTTCCTAGATACCCCTAGGGGTGACAGTGTTGCACTTTACAAAGAGTTGTTGGATTGATTGATTGATTGAAGGAGTGCCGGTGTCCAAACTGCTCAGAAGCTTGGCTGGTGCAGTGAATGCCTAGATTTGAACCCACCTCGTGCTTCTTTAATCCACCACAAAACACTCCCTATCCCTTTATTTCAATCTTGCATGTTTCTGCTTTCTCCCTGTGTGATGTTTTGCCCATTTTTCTCTTCCTCCTTCTTTCCCCTTTGTGTGTTTTTCCATCTTTTGCTCTTGATCAATGTCTAATGATGAAATATAAGTGCAGGTCCCTAAAAATGACTGCCAGTGGGCCCCACCGGCAATCATAGAGTTTTGGAAGAAAGTAAGTGAGGGTTGTCAGTGATGGTTCATATCAGTACAGATAGCCATCTCAGTAACGACTACATATTGAAGATGGAGGAACCATCAGATTTTCAAATGCGGGTTAAAAAAATTTGACTCATTTTTGGATGGAAAGATATTTATGCATATCGTATGGGACATCTAAGAATTCTCATAGAATTGGGGGTCAAATGTATTATATCAAAGTTAATTAATTAATTAATCTACCTGCTAATTCGCTACTTTGTAATTTACCAATTTTTTAAGTTTTGTACTGAATGTTGACTGGATGCAGTGTATATAATCAACAGCTTTTGATTTGCTCTAATCAGGAACCTTAACAAAAAATACAAATAAACACATTACTAAATAAGGTGTAGGAATTTATTTCAGGGTACCTGTGCTCAAGCCTTGAAATATTGGATGAGAGACAGAAGTGTCCTCCTGCCACTATTGGGCTGTCCCTGCCGGAGTCTTGTATTAGGCTTGGTATTTCAGAAGGGAAGGGAACTACAGCAGGAGCATATCTGTGACCATCCGTCTGCTAATAAAGGTTTTTTTGTACTGTTGTGCGAAGCCACAATCCTGGCTCACCTCACATTTGCAAATTATACTAGTGAACGAGATGCATGTGTGACTGTCAATGTATTGTGGACTTGTACATGAGCAAAATGTGCTTTTGGTCCCGGAAAGGCTTCAAATGGCATTCAGTTAGTCCAAATCAGATTCAGAACCCGTCTTTCCGACCGAATCGGAAAGCCTTCCGACCAACCGATTACGATAGTCGGAAACCGTTCGGACTTTCCGACTTGGTTCCAAATGGCATTCGGAGTAACCGAGTCGTTCAGAGGCGACTCATAGAGGTCTATGGACTGCGTTTCTTACTGACATATTACGATGTTGGATTTGGACAGCCTTTTCGAATCGGTTGTTCCGACATGGATCGGCTGTCGGAATCTGACCTTGGGGGCCCGTAGTGGGCCCCCCTTCACCCAGAGCCTTCCTAAAGGGGTTTGTGGGGGTACCCATGGGACCCCTCTTCAATATCATGCACAATGTGGGAGGCACCATGGGGTGCCCACCACAGGGTGCAAGATTTTCCCCACCCACCCCTTTCTTCAATGGGAACCTGTGTAGTCGGAGCACAGGCTCCCATTGAAGTAAATGGGAGTTTGACTGAACGCTGTTCAGAAACATTGTAATCGGTTGGTCGGACTCCCCGAATCTGATTGGGTCGGAAACCATTCCGAGACTGAGTCTGTCGTAATGCTTTCCGACCGACATCGTAATGAGGTCCCTAGTAATCACTCATTACTCATGTTCTTACTCTTAAGCTTGGCAAGTTTCTATTTCCTCTTCCTGATCCTGATTGAGGCCCTTCTTGCTAAGGGCCCACGAATTCTAGTGGCTGCCTGTTCATCACCTGACACATCTTTCTTCACGTTGCCCTTGAAGAGGATGTCCCCTCTAAAGGATTCCCTGGGCACTTCGCACCTGACCTATGATCCTGGCATACCTCTAGAGACCACAACGTACTGAATTTGAATTGATAAGCTGTGTTTGTTTAATACGGTATTAAAAGCACATTGTATAGACATTAACACACAAATATATTAAATGAAAACAACAGCCTTCTCTCTCTGCTCCTGGAGGGTGAGCACAATTACTTATTTATTAAGCTGTTTGGGAAACATCGTCATGTAACTGTTTGTTAGTGCTTCAACACTAATTCATAATTAAAATAAACATATGTTTATTTAAGTCACAATGAAAGGCATTATTGTCTCTTCACTTAAACAAACGAAACCCCTTAAACTCTGACAGGATCTACCATTTACTTGAATATCACAAGTCAATAGAAATGGTGAGAGGCTTATAGGAAACCTAAATTGTTGACAGTTCAAATGCACCTGCCTTACTCCTGTTGCCTTACTTTGTGCTCTGACGTAGGAGCAAAAACTTTTATTGGAGGGACATTTTCTGAAACAATTATTTTGAAATACAAATAAAAAATACAACAAATAACAATGTTCCTAATCTAGACATGGCGTTAAAAGAGAGGATGGAAACAGAAGGATCCAGGCCTGTGAGTACTGATTTATTTTATTTATTTATTTTATTTTCAGTTTTTGAAACAAAGTTGCAGTCTTTATTAACAATGGCACAGCTTACCTGTCCATACCACCAGATGTTAGCGGATGCCTTGGCAACTGTGTTTTCTATTTCCCTAAAGAACATTGCTTTTAATCGTATATGCAAGCACCAAAACATAGACATAAATCCTTGTTTTATAAGTATAGTATACATACATACAAACATCATCAGTATTAAGCTTTGCTTAACATTTTATTAAACGTTTGCAAATTTGCTCTTTAGAATTTCCTACAGTATACTGGAGAAAAGATATTGCCCCATGTTTAATGACACAACACCATGGTAAACAATATCGTTGACATAAATATTGGGATAACAATATTGTTTGCCACAATATTGTGTTCCTATAATTATTATGGTAAATATAACAAATATCGAAAAGAAATATAGTGGACAGAAATATCGTCCAAAAACATACAAAAAGTTTGAATTTAAGAGATATAAAAAAAATAAGTTGAGAATTGTAAATATTATAAAATATCAAATTAAATAATATAAACTAATTTAATTCCACTAATGTTTGATATTATATACTATGGTATAGTCTCTCTCTCTCTCTCTCTCTATATATATATATATATATATATATATATATATATATATATATATTATACAAATCCAGAGTAAGTGCACTCTCAGGAAAAAGGGAAATCGGGACAGAACAGATGGTCAAAGTGATTTAATTACACGATACGTTTCGACTACAGCCGTAGTCTTGTTCACATGTAACAAGCAGTGATACATTGGTTGGTTAAATAGTGTCAAAAACAACAGGAGAGGAAGGGATCAACACGGCTAGTCCCCTCAGTAGAATATCAATAAACAATAAAGCCAGTGTACAAGAAGGGGCACTCTAATCAATGTAAAACATCGATCAATCGAGCAACGAGCCTCAGATTCCCTGTGAACCGTTATGTTCATAGGAAGTAAGCTTGGCAAATTTGGAACAATACCCAGTGGGTATGAAAAAAGCCCTCACTCACCAACCTGGTTGGTGACATGCTTCATCATTGGGCTTCCACTGGGACGACCGAATGTCATCCCAGTGTGCTGCGAGGCCAGGTTACTGCGGAGCTGGGTTGGTTGTGTGGGGAAAGTGAATTTAAAATAACCAATCAAGTCAAAAAAGAAACTTTATTAATTTTGCTTAAAAGGCAAGGAATAAAAAGGAGTGAGGGTCAAAAAAATAAAAGACCTGGTTCACTCCGTGGCGGTCAACATGTTTCTGCCTCATAGATTGTTAATCGGGCATTCGTCAGGACCAGAGGGGGATGTGCGTAGCCCCGGTGGTGTGCACGCACTAAGGTACACCCAACCGTGGGCTGATGTGTGAAAAAATCAAAAAACACACTGAGTAGTGTGAACTCCGCCAGGAAAGTTAATTGTGGGGAGAGGAACGAGTTTACTCTGATGATATCAAGTGACAAACAAACACAAAGACAAAACATAAGAGAGATATCAATGTCTGTCACACAAAACGTGATCTACAGATCAGCAAATTGAAACTGATGTGCTCGAAGGACAAGTGAGTGCCTTTAGGTCTACCACAGGTGCAGTCATATGTGAGAAGCTGTGCACCTAGGTATAATAGAATATCGGTGTAGGGGCAACGGAACGTTGTCCTCTCAATGGTGACTAATAGTCAATGCTCGGATCGCAGGTGAAATGTGGCAGTGACACTCAATGCGAAGAAATCGCGCTAGGGATTAGGTTAACTGCACGCGATGCTCAGTGTGCAGAAAAAGGGGACGGGTCTTACAGCGAGGCCTGTCCGTTGGAAGCCTCATGGGTCCCGGTAGGGGGGTGGGAGCAAAATGGCACACCCTGCATCAAGAAGAGAAGGAAGAGAAACAGAGTTCGTGTCAATATCACGAACGAGTGAAACAGTGAAGGCTCGCTTACCTTGTTGGTTGAGGAGCGGGATTGGATTACTTACGCCCTTGCTGCTCTCAACCCGCGTTATGCCTAAACAGCCTCTAGCTGCCGGGTCCGGATAGTAATGCACCCGGGCCGGACGTACGCTTAAAAGGACCCCACGGCAAATCCCTGGTGAGGTGGAAAAACAGAGCTTATCCCTGAAAGGGTGGAAAGCTCTAGCTCGCACGCTAATTGGTCCACAGAGAGCCAATCGGAGCGGCGATAAGAAAAAACAGAAAGGTTCGTTGCGTTAGGTAGCGATGGCAACGAAGGATGAGGAGAGAGAGATTGTGGAACTTTATTGGCACAAGAACAACGGGAGTCTAAACAGACCAAGCACGCTGCCCCGCGCGTGTGCATCTGAGCCTTGGAAAGGAAACGGAGATACTGTTGAATGGGGCTATGTTGCAAGCTCGCGCAAGAGGTCAGAGAAATCTGGTAACGAGTGCATGGACAGTCAAAAGTGTGTCATGTTCAGCAGGAGAGCGAACAATGTTCCTAAAGTACCAAATAGTGTTCGGATGACATCTACCCATAGACCAATTGGTGTTAAAAGATGGTATAAGGGGATTAGTCAGTGTACAATGATATTCAGATAAGGTGGGAGCAATTAAAGGATATTACCCCAAGGGACATTATCATTCAGCCCGTGGAGGTTAGTCCCCAAACGGTACACCCACCTCTGTTCCCTTTCAAAAAGCACCTTAGGGATGTTGTTACCGCTTGAAATCTCTTCTATCACTGTCCATCTCAGATCATTGGTAGTGTGGTTTACAGAGAGAAAGTGTTCACTCATTCTGGTTGTAGTGCGTTTGCACCTAATGTTACTCCGGTGTTCACATATCCGGAGTCTCACCTTCCGTGTCGTCATCCCTACGTATCGTAGACCGCAAGGGCAGGTAATGAGGTAGACCACATTCATAGTGTTACAGTTCGTGTGACCTCTTTGGGTCCAGGTCTTGTTTGGTTCTAGGTCGAGGGTTTTGCTATGTGTGGTCAGGTGACATACACTGCAGTCAGAGCAGGGAAAATGCCCAGTGATCTTAGGGAGGCCCCAAGCTTCCGTTATAGATCTCTGTGGGGTCTCTCGTGGCATCAGTGGTCGTGTGTGTACCAGATTGTTGCGGAGGCTTTGTGCGCGTTTGAATGAAAAGAGAGGTTTGTCCCAGTTGCGATTGGCGCTGTTGATTATACCCCAATGTTTATTGATAGTCTTTTTGAGTTGGTTAGAAAGGGTACAGTATGTGGTGACACAGGTAAGTGGGATAGACGCAGTGTCCTTTGTGTAGTCCGTTAGGAGTACATCCCTCGGTTGATTCCTCGCACGTTTGTAACTTCTGGACAGAAGGGGTGAAGGGTACCCTCTCTTACTCAGTTTAGTTGTTAGATCCTGAGATTGGCTCTTGAAATCGCTCAAGGTGGTGCAATTCCGTCGTAGGCGGAGGTATTGCCCGTAGGGTAGATTCTCCCTCAGAGGACGTGGGTGAAAACTAGTGAATTCGAGGAGATTGTTCCTTGAGGTGGGCTTGTAATAGGTCCTAGTTTGAAAGGACCCTCGTACTTTTGTTATCACCACATCCAGAAATACAACCTCGGTGTCGTCATATGTATATGTGAACCTCAGGTGTGGGTTCAGAGTATTAATCCATTGTAGGAAGGACTGGAGGGTGTTGTTACTACCTTGCCAGATAAGAAGCACATCATCTATATATCGCTTCCATAAGGCTATGGAAGAGCGATAGGGGTTTGAAGTCGGGAGGATGAACTTCTGTTCGAAAGCATAGACGTACAGTCCAGCTACACTTGGAGCAAAGGTACTCCCCATGGAAGTACCCGTGGTTTGGAGGAATAGTTGGCCCTGGAACTCAAAGAAGTTTCTCTTCAAAGCCAAAGTGGCACATTGTATCACGAACTCTTTTGTTGTTTGGTATTCCCAGGGAATCGAGTCAAGTGATTCTTCCAGGACCCTGATGGTTTCGTCCTGGGGAATGCTTGTATATAGGCTCTCTATGTCCAATGTTGCCAGTATTGTGTGTTCTGAGCATGTGGTGTCGCTGAGTAATTTCAGAAGGTCCTTTGTATCCTTTAGATAGGTGGTCGATTTTTGGACCAAAGGTTTTAGGAAGTGGTCACAAAACCGGGAAAGAGGTTCAAGGAGAGAGTCAATCCCCGAGACAATGGGGCGTCCAGGTGGTGGGACTCTCTCTTTATGGATCTTGGGGAGTGTATAGAAATAGGGGATCTTCCCCGGGCCTTCAGTGAGGAATCGTGCTTCAGCTCTGGTAATGACACCCTGTGTTTGTGCCTCTTCCACCACACTAATGATCTCGCTTTTGAGCCCCTCAGATGGATCATTGGGGAGTGGTGTATAGTTGTGGCGGTCGTTCAATAGGCGGAGGCATTCCTGATCGTAATCGGTAGTGTTGAGTAGCACAACCGCGCCTCCCTTATCTGCGGGTTTTATAGTCAGGGTTGTGTCCGCACGGAGAGAGGTGATCGCTCTATACTCCTCTGCTCTCAGATTCTTAAAGGTAGTGGGGATGGTTGTGTGCTCAATTTCAGTGAAGACTGCTCTTTCGAAGGTCGTAATCTCTAGGGGTGGGCGGAATTGGCGGAAGGCACTTCCGCCAATTCTCGCGAGAATGCACGCAATTTCCGCGATCACGCGATATTTCCGTGATCCCGGAAATTGGTGCTTCTGGCCTGCCGCTGCCGCTCGCTACAGTTTGTGTGCGTACTTGCCACGGCGCCGACGTCCCTGGGGTCCCTCGAGTCAGCTGTCCATCGTAGTGGGGGAAAGGGCGGAAGACGTTGCCCACCGCTGGTGTGTGGGGCGGGGCTTCCATGCAGTTCACATGCCGCGGGCCAGAGACCGATCAGAGCAGCAGACGAGGAGACAGAACCTCCTGGTGTCAGGAACTACACGGGGATTGCGCTCGAGAAAGTCATGGCTGCACATCAGGTAAGGAGTCGCCACGTTACTGAATTTGAGCTTCCACTCGGGCCCCTGCTTTATTTATATCTGTAAGTGCTTCCTGTTGTGGTTGGCAGGCAACAATTTCCGTTCCCTCCCGGAAATTGCGACAATTCGGCATTTCCGCGTTCCGGTCGGAACGCGGAAATGTCGAATTGTCGCAATTTCCGGGAGCGGAACGGAAATTGTCGCCCACCCCTAGTAATCTCCACAGGGATAGTGTGTGGAGGGGGATTAAATGTCGACGGTGGTCGGAGAGGGGTATCCCCTACGTCCAAGTCAGTACCATCGTTAACTCGATTTTCGAAGAAAGCTTTTAATTTAAGCTTCCTAAAGAATGCTGCCAATTCGCAATGAAGGCGAAATTTGTCAGGGCGGGCTGATGGAACAAAGCCCAATCCCTTTTCCAAAACCGATCTCTCAGGGTCTGTCAATGTCTTGTTTGACAGATTGACGATCAGGCTGTCGAAGTGCTCGGTCCCGAGGCCAGCAGTTCCTGGGCTTGTTTGCTCCGGGTGTGGTTGCCCACTGGATCGTCTTGTACCCAGTGTACTCTTTGGTTGTTCCCTCTCCGCCGGCCTTTTCCCCTTTGGCCCCTCTCTAAAAAATGAGGCTGTGGAAAGGGGTTAGGGGGGTACATTGGGGAAGTATACCCTGGATTCCAACCCATCTGCGGGCCAAATGGGTAATGGAATAGTATAGGATTTAGGCCCATAGCACCTTGTTGTTGGGGAAAGGTTGCCCAGGGC
Organism: Triturus cristatus; assembly: GCF_964204655.1. Classification (NCBI taxonomy): domain Eukaryota; kingdom Metazoa; phylum Chordata; class Amphibia; order Caudata; family Salamandridae; genus Triturus; species Triturus cristatus. The sequence continues at coordinate 217,693,678 of NC_140594.1, read as the reverse complement.
GCTTGATTAGGGAAGGGACGTGACCTTCCTCTTTGTCTGCCCCTTCTGGATGGTCTGGAGCTGCCACTACTTGAGCCGCTGCTGTTTGAGGAATCATCATCTGTCCCGTAGGAGTTAGTTTCAGTTCTACGTATGGACACACAAAGGCCGGGTCAGCATAGGGGTATACTTTGTTGAATTCAAATTTTTTAAGGTCCTTCTGAAATTGATTTACCTTACTCTGTGTGAGGTTATCTTTGTACTCATTGATGTCTTTGTTAAGTTCATCAAGTCGTTTTTTAAAACCAGTGAGTGTGGCTTTAAATTGTGTTTCAGTTTGAGTAATCTCAATCATAATCGCCTCAGAAAGTCGGACGGCTGTTTTAATGATTAAGACTAACCAGTCTCTAGTACAGTGCCATGCTATCATAGCCCAATCTTTTCTGAAAGTGGCATCCTCCAGAAAGATGCGTGGGGCGTTGGTCACTAGTAAGCCCCTTGGGGCCGTGTTGGTCCGTAAGTACTCCGTCATACCCACTGGGTATTGTTCCAAATTTGCCAAGCTTACTTCCTATGAACATAACGGTTCACAGGGAATCTGAGGCTCGTTGCTCGATTGATCGATGTTTTACATTGATTAGAGTGCCCCTTCTTGTACACTGGTTAAATAGTGTCACATGACATCCTAGTACTGGAAGTGGTGCATGAGGAAAACAAAGCAGCCATTTTGAAATATACCAATAACAAAGGTTCATTTGACAAACTTGAAGCATTATGTTTTTATTACATTTTCATTTGTTGCGCCGCGCATGATGGTTAGTTTCAATACTTATTGTTTGATTTTTAACATACATTTTGATGTTATTGGTATATTTCAAAATGTTTTTTTCAGTGAATTTGTACGGTTTTTTAAATGCTAAGTTATGTATGTAGTATTATTTTTTTATATATTTATTTTTCAATAAACTACGTATTAAAAATGTATTTTATTTTTTTATGGTTTTTCACCGTGCTCGCACGGTGCGCGCACCCCCGCAATTTTTTTAAATTTTTTTTTAATGTTTTTTTCTGCCTTCGGGGTCCTTCAGGGACCCCCTGACCAAGGCTAGGGGGTCAGGAACTCTCTACCCTGCCCCCTTTTCACATTCGCCACCTTCCTTTTCCACTCTCGCACTGAAAACAAACAAAATGGCGGCCGACACTTCCTGATTTCGACCAATTCGAACGTTGACTGACATGTACCAACCAATCAGAATTACTCTTGCACACGTTAGAGTGCGCGCACGGTGCGCGCACGGTACGCGGCTATAGATATGTATGTGCTTTTAACTGCAATTTTCTCAGGAACTACTGAACAGATTGACTCCATATATGCAAAAGGCACATCCCTGACCTGAGGACTACCTCTCTGCCAAATTTCAAGTAATTCTGTTCAGCCGTTCGGGCTGTACCTTCGACTAAAGGTCCTATGGGAAAATGCATGGGGAAAATGCGTTTTGGGACCCCCTTTTTTCTCGGCCCCTGCTTGACGAATCACCCCGAGACTTTCAGGGTAGGAGCTGAGCGGAGCGCCCCATTAGTTTTGAAAATTTCGCGAAGATTCGTCAACCGGCGCCAAAGTTATTCAAAATAGAATTTTGAGATTTCTTATGGAAACACGGTCCTAACTATAACTATCTACTGGCAACCGCCAGTAGATAATATATATATATATATTCACTGAAAAAACCATAGGTTTCACACATGTTATAGTTAGCGGAAATTTTACTGATAAAAAAACAGTGAAATTTCCCCGTTATAGTTAGTGCAGGCAACTATAACTCACGCGACCGCAATCCTCTGCTGATGCTAATACTGTATTTAGACACTTATTTGCCCATGTCTTCTTCCATACATTTTTAGCTATACATATATTACAAATATTTTTTTTTCATAAAGACACATATGTCATCAGCAGAAGATTGCGGTCGCGTGAGTTATAGTTGCCTGCACTAACTATAACGGGGGAATTTCACTGGTTTTTTATCAGTAAAATTTCCGCTAACTATAACATGTGTGAAACCTATGCTTTTTTCAGTGAATTTGCAAGGTTTTTTAAATGCTAATTCCTAACTATAACGTGTGTGAAACCTATGGTTTTTTCAGTGAATTTGTACGGTTTTTTAAATGCTAAGTTACTTTACGCCATTCGTGGCGTGCGCGCCCACTTAACGCAGTTCGTTCTGTGCCAGTAGGTAATATATATATTACCTACTGGCGGTCGCCAGTAGGTAGTTATAGTTAGGACCACGTTTCCATAGGAAATCCGCAACATTCTATTTTGAATAACTTTTGCGCCGATCGACGAATCCTCGCGAATTTTTCAAAATAGGTGGGGCGCTACGCTCCGCTCCTACCCTGAAAGTCTCGGGGGGATTCGTCAAGCGGGGGCTGAGATAAAAGGGGGGTCCCAAAACGCGTTTTTCCCATGCATTTTTCCATAGGACCTTCAGACACAGCTACAGCCCGAACGGCTGAACAGAATTACTTGAAATTTGGCAGAGAGGTAGTCCTCAGGTCAAGGGAGTGCCTTTTGTAGGTTTGGTGTAAATCTGTTCAGTAGATTCTGAGAAAATAGCCTTTAAATCAATATATATATCTGAGCCAGCTTACGGTGCGCTTACGGTGCGCTTACCGTACGTGTACGGTGACGTGCGCGAGCGCGATTCTGATTGGCTCTTAGATCTTAGTAAACATTCGAATCGGCCGAAACCAGGAAGCGGCGGCCGCCATTTTCTCTCTCGCACTCTGAGTGGGGCAGCATAAATGAAGCCCAAAAATGTGTAAAGGGGCAGTATATTGAGATAATAATCACCCAGCAATGATATACGGGCCCCTAAACAACCCAAAATTTTTTTTTTTTCGAAAAATCGCCGATTACGCTTACCATACGCGTACGGTAAAAAAATAAAAAAAAAAAAAAAAGTATCCACACTCTCCCCACCCCATGTGCAAATGGTGCCCGAAGGGCACCATTTGTGCATGGCTTATCAATCAAATGAAAACAATAAACAAAACATTTCACAATGATGCGCATAATATGTCCCCCATATGCGCACGGTGCGCGAAGCGCATCGTGCGTACATGGCCCATCTCGCATAATGTGGGCACGCGGTGCGCGCAGCGCACCATGTGACCACCGTGCGTGCATGGCACTAACTGCGTAAAGTGGGCGCGCGGTGCGCGAAGCGCACCGCGTGCTCACTGTGCACGCACGGTGCGTGAAGCGCACCGTGCGCGCACGGAACGAACTGCGTTAACTGGGCGTGCACGCCACGAATGGCGTAAAGTAAGTTAGCATTTAAAAAACCGTACAAATTCACTGAAAAAACCATAGGTTTCACACACGTTATAGTTAGGAATTAGCATTTAAAAAACCTTGCAAATTCACTGAAAAAACCATAGGTTTCACACATGTTATAGTTAGCTGTAGATTTTACTGATAAAAAACCAATGAAATTCCCCCGTTATAGTTACTGTAGGCAACTATAACTCACGCGACCGTAATCCTCTGCTGATGACATATGTGTATTTATGAAAAAAAAATATTTGTAATATATGTATAGCTAAAATTTAATGGAAGAAGACATGGGCAAATAAGTGTCTAAATACAGTATTAGCATCAGCAGAGGATTGCGGTCGGGTGAGTTATAGTTGCCTACAGTAACTATAACGGGGGAATTTCATTGGTTTTTTATCAGTAAAATCTACAGCTAACTATAACATGTGTGAAACCTATGGTTTTTTCAGTGAATATATATATATATATATATATATATATATATGAAATGTATCAATATTATTAATACTATTTATAAAAATATATTTATATAAATACACACTCACATATATATGTATGTGTGTGTATGTATAGTGTAAAGTAATGCACAAGGAGACTCTAGAGGTCAGACGGGACCAAGGGGAGACATATATTAAGAGCAACAGTGGTCCCATACAAGTAGGATGAATAAGATATCACAATTTTTACAATCAAAAAATTGGAGTGGTACGTATATTACAGAAGTAAAAAACAATTTATTATGGATGAATTAGAGGCACAGCTAATACAAACAAAGTGAGTGAGCGAACCTGTGACGAGGTAAAAGGAAATCAGCCAATTTCCTTACCCCAGGCAAGTGACTTAAAAAGTGACTTTTAGGTGAGTAAAAATGTAAATAAAAAAGTCACAATTGATTAGCATCTCATACTCAAGAATACGATACAGATTATAGTAAAGACTTAGAGACGTGTGTTGAAGGCGTTTCGATCCCTATTAGGTAGTGGGATCTCATCAGGACAAGGCGATAGAATGGATGCCTGGGAGGTTTGCAATGGTTATGGTGAAATTGCAAAATCGAAGTTGATCGGGCGGCCCGTGGCAACTTGAAAAAGGCATCCGGGAATGCTGCCTTCCTTATTTGGCTGACCTAAGGTCAGCCAATGAGGGAAGGCAGCAGTCCCTACAATGTCACAGAGTGGGATGGGGTCAATGAGACAGCTGACTCCACCCCACTCTGGGTCACTGACTGACACTCGACCCTCGGCACTTTAGAACTTAAAACTGAAGCACCAAGGTACGAGGCAATGAGTGATGCTAGACCTCGTCACTGAGGGGGAGGTCCTCAAAGATCTTTGCTGAGTTGAGGAGGTCACGCTCACAGGAGCTGTGACATCCTCAGCCCAGCAAAGTTCAGCTCAGGCAGTCAGGAGCCTGTGCATTTAGCGCTGCCTGACCTGAAAGAAGAGTGTCTGTCCAGCCTGACAGACATTCTTCTTGAAGGGCCAAACGTGAGGGGGCATGGCATCTTGTTGCAGGGATTCTGCTTATGCACAGAACTATGCGCAGGAAACCAGGACCTCAGAGAATTGTGGTGTACCAGAAACTCCCCTCAGAACCAAGAACCCCTATCCGACTAGCTTAGTGTCACATTCGTTATCCGAGATTTAGCTCGGCGGTCCCAATGTATAGACAACCCAGATCAAGCGACTTAGATATTCTCAGGAGTGGTGGGAACCCAAAATACCCGTTGGTAGCTATATATCAGTCCACAACAGAATAACAAAGACACGGTAAAAGTTTAAAGAGTTTATTTTATAAACCTCGCGTCCTAAGATGCAGTACTTTGGCTAACACAAGCAGACAAATGGTTAGGATCAGCACCATCAGCATAGTTACAATACCATAGAAAATGAAAGGAGCAATCATAATAATAATGACCGTGGAACACAACCACCCTCCTTTCTCTAGCAACTAATAAGGTATTATTAGACTAATAGAAGGTCTCTTAGGCTTGCATGGGGGACCCCATACCTTATAGATCAGCGTAGTGGAATCACATCACAGGATCAGCTAGGCTCTCTCCTGCAACAGCTCTTCGTTTCGAATGTAACAGAAAACATGCTGCTCTGTAATATTAAAGGGCTCGTCTTTCAGGTATTGGCAGCTGTATGTATGTTATGGCTAAAAAGTGGTACGATCAACCTGAACACAACAACCTGCCCCGTCTAGTGACCCAGACTCGTTCCTTACACGGTGTACAGACCAAGGTCACTACTCGCTGTTAAGGATGTTAAACAACAGACGGTTCTCATGTGAAGCAAAGTCGAGTCAGCAGTTCTTGAATGAATAACATGTAACAACAGTGTTGCGTGCAAAAGCAGCAGAAGCAGCAAGCTGGCTTTCTAACAGCCATCGAGGTTATGCTAACTTAGCGTTGTACATAGGGCGTGGTCAACCCACACTACATCCCCCTTTGATCGGACTACTAACCACTAGGAGCGCACTTATCAAGAACGCAGAGTTCAAGTTAGAAAGAACGGAACCAAGGGCATGAACTATAAGTCCATATAAGGTAAGTGTAAGTTCGAAAAGAAAAAAAAAAACAGAGAAAAAAGAAAAAAATATGTCGTCAGGTGTAAAAAACCATGAAAATATGGGCAAAAAAAAAAACGATATCAATCGATACATCAAGGGTCGACCAAGATAAAAAGTCAATCCATAAAAGTATAGGCACAATAAGTTGCAACAGCCTCGAAGAGGAAATCATTGGAGCGTTCCGCAAAAGTATCTGCCATCCAGTTTAACAGGGAAAAGGAACACACGTGTTCACTCACAATTGGAGCCTCCAGCACCACACGGGGACAACAGGAAGGTTCCTCGATATAACTTTGTTCCAGAAAGTCAATCGCAGCCTCTTCGATGGCCCAATTACCAAGGACTCCATGTGCCGCACCCAAGGCCATAAACCCAACACCAGAACATTCATACTCATGAGCCGTTAAGGGGCCCATCAGTTGACCAAAATCCGGTACAGGTGACACCGAGGTTGAAAGGCACAAATCCAGAGCCCACTGGGAAGGACAATCCAGGCAGTGAAAGACGGGTTGTACACAAGTACAGAATGGAAACCGGAAGGACAATCCATACGCGACACTAAAAGTCGCCAGGGGCAACGTGCCATAGTATTCAAGCATCCGGTTGCGCAGATGAAACAGCCGGGGCATGTTGTCTCCGTACGCAAGTTGCGCAGCCATTGCGCAGGACGCAAACCAGCAAAAGTATTCCAGCAATAAGGGCAAGAAGCAAAGGAAGACCTCCGAAGACGCTGGAAAAAATAGAATGGAAAAATGCGGGAATCACACCAAAAATAGTCTGAAAGGAGGTCACGAGGCCGGAGCCCACTAGTTTAAAAAAATGGACTATGCCGGTCGTAGACGAGGCATTGAAGATAGTCTGTATCAACGTTCCAAAATGGAAGGGGAGGTCAGTATTCAAAAGCAAAGAACCACAGTTACACCCAGGGTCTGGCCCAGGGAGGGAATTAGAGGCGTTAGGGCACTAGAGAACGTGGTTCACAGTATTCAAAAGCGCCTGTACCTCCGTGCGAGTGTTTGCCACGTGAAGAAGAAAGGTTTCACGGAATGAAGTTAAAGCGACCTCCCTTTGAGACAAAAGAGCCCTTATTCTGCTCATCTGGTTGAACTCTGCGCTCAAGGTTGGAATCGAAGGCCAGATAGAAACATCGAGCCGGCCATGCGGGGCGGGAAAAGGACATTATTACAGCAAACTACACGCTGGGAAACAGTGACAATGTACGGAATGCCCTTTAGCATCCCACAGCAATTCTCATTATTTAAAAGCAAATAACTACCGTTAGCAAGCAGTGTAAATGAAGGGGCTATAACTGGTACAGGTACACCTTTCAAAACGCAAGCTAAATTAGGAGTGTGTACATTGCAAGCACCATGTAACTGTATGTGTCTACACACTACAGAATGATCGAGGGGCAGAAGTGCATTCCTCACCCTTCAGATAAACCTCTGTGCCCTCCCGCATGCATCTATATGTAAATGGGAGCGACCAAACTTCGTGCAGGAACGCACTACCAAGTTGTTCATACCTCCCAAGAGCATAATGTTTCATGCATGAACTAAATTTAAAAAGCTAAAAAGGTAAAGTGATTACGCCTTGAATAAGCCACGTGGCCGAATTTAACTCGGCAATAGAGAAAGGCAAAGGTTCTAATTTCTCAATGTGCAGTAATGAATAAGTGGCATCCTTCATAGACATAAACTGTTGCTTTGCAGTCAAATTAAAAGGGAGGAACAAAGAGGAAACATTCATGTAATCCCATGGAACTTTCCCTGCCTTTAACGTTTGCAACGTCCATGCAAATTGCATAATAGAACGCAACTGATTCTTGCCATGGTACAACACAGACAAATCATCCTGCACAATATCTACGACAGATGAAACAATATTATCTAAAGTGTAAATTCTAGAAGACAAGGTATTTATACTATTATCAATCACAGCCAACACTTTTTCCATATTGGCCTGGTCAAGAGCACGTAATCTGGAGGCAGCCTCAATTTGTGACAATTTCCAAACTTCGTTGTAAACAGCATATACCCATCTTTTGGACCTGCCTACTGCAGGACCTTTAATAAAATCATTCAAATCAATTTTGTCGTCTAAACGTGACAAATGAAGCTTAACAGACGCTAATGTGGAATGTTGCAGCCATGACTGGCATAACTTACCCACAGAGTAGGTAGTTACCGCGTGTGATGATTCAAAACGAGGATCTACCCTGACTTGAGTGTACCCAGGTGTCAGTGCTAAAAATCGACGTTGACAAGAATCTGAACCAGTTTGCCAAACCAACCAACCCTCAGGATTAAACGCCGTAACATTAAAGGTGGTGTTGGAAATAAGGGACTGCAACTCGGTAAGGGAAAGATCTGTGTAATTACCCCAGCCGGGATAAGCACCCAGATCCGGGATTGCGGGAGAATTCATTCTTTTAGACGTAGACAAGCCAACGCAAGTCGTCTGAAAAATAGATTAATTTAAAAACAACATATGGTTAGGCATAAGACAGGCGCGATGCAAAGCTTCTGTCCCCCGAACCTGCCACCGTTTAGTACCCCAAACCGATTTAAGATCGATAGTAGCTTTCCATAGCTCATAGCCTCCGACAGCCAATTCGTCCATAAAGGACTTGGAATATAATAATTTGGTATGTGTCAACCGTACCTTCGAGGCGGTTTCAGGTGCCATCTTAAAATAAAAGGAGGCCGGTTTTGACACACTAAAATCCGAAAAGTATGTGAACTTGTTCACTAACGTTGTAGAACTGCCCTGATGAGGGGCCGGACAATGTTCCCATTGTGTGTCATTAACAAAATTTCGAAAGGTATTTGCTCTGTGTAGAAAATGTGTGCCATAATGTTGATAACAAAATTGTTCCCCATAATTAGCAGAATTTAAATATAAATCCTCCGCATCAAATGCAGCATAATATTTTAGATCAGAAAATAGTGCTTCTATTGCGTGTACATCCCAATCATCAGATCTAATATTCTGTTTGATTACATCACCCATAGAAACACGAAATACATTAGGCACATTAATCACTTCTGTAGGGCCATGAATTTGGAATTTAACAGCATCCCAAGCGATCCCATCATGCACAGGCCAGGCAGTAATGTTCACAAAAGTCTGGTCCCTTTTCATAATGTGTGATGAGGAATGGGGGGCCAAAGTTCCAGCAATGGATTCAATCGAAGATCGCTCATTCAGGTAGTGTCCATTTATAATTTTAAAAAACACTACCACAAAGCCAATTGTCATGAACAAAAAAATACAGATTAGCACCAGCCAGATGTAAGTCCATGGTGCCACTAAAAAATGTCTCTTGAACGAGGCAAAAAATTTAGCAATTTTGGAAGGGGCAGTGGAAGTCATTGATTCAGTGTCAAAGGAAGAACAGGACTGGTTAAACGCTGATGAATGTAAAAGAGGCAGCGGGACATTTGCAGGATAAGCATACTCAGGATCAGCAGACAAACCACCATCAACAGGTGGTATAAGAGGGGAATCAACAGCCTGCATCTCAACGGCAACCTCAGGCATGATGGTCGAGGGCGGCAGCACAACAGTATTTCGCAGAATGGAAGGGCAAGAAACTGAAGGTGTCATACTATGAAGTATCGGCCACTCGCTGTAGCTTGACATTGTCAATCAAAATGTACCTGTTTTCCTTGCGACCAGGAAGTGGTGGTAAAATGACTGTACGGGTACCCTGGACTCCAAGCACCGGGACTGGTGCACGATAAGAGGGGCCAAACTCTTTCTTGTTCTCCACCTTCTCACGGACCAGATCACCAACTCGAGGTAGCCAGCCGACTACCGGAATCTGGAGCTCAGCTTCGCATGTAGAGGGTACGTGTTCCTTCGCCAGACTGTCTCTTGCTTCTTGTAGATTCTGCAATACAGCACAGTGATCATCTAGGTCAAAAGGCGCGGCAGCCGCCGCCATGTCTAGACCCTCAAGGTCTGGAACAAACATTCGTACTCCAAAGAGCATCATGTATGGGGTCCGCCCACCCAGAGACCTTCTAGGGAGATTATTAAGTGCACGTTGCACGTCATACAAGTGGGTCAGCCAGCTTCGGCCTGTACCTAATACCCTTGCTGTCAAAGACTGCTTTAGGTCACGGTTCATTCGCTCCACAACACTATTGCCCTCAGGCCGGTATGGAGACGAAAATTTGACTTGGACCCCCAAACTTCTCATGGCTTCTTTGTAAGCCCTAGAGGCAAATGCAGGGCCCTGATCAGAATGAAGGGTACCACATGCAAAACTCCCAATAAAGACACGCAAATCCTTGATCACCGTCCGGGCATCAGTACTCCTTTGCGGCCACACCCACAGAAAACGTGTGCACGAATCCACTGCAACCAAGATGTACTTGTACGCAGTATCAGAGGAAAAAGGACCGCAGTGATCTAAATAAACACACGCAAGTGGTTGATTAGATATAAACAGCTGCGTTTGTGGTGGACGCGCGACAGTAGAAGGTTTAATCTGCTGGCAAATGTCACATAAAAGGACATAAGCTTGCGCTTGTTTGTACAAACCGTACCACCAGTAACGTTGCTGCAGAAGAGATACAGTCGCCGAAACGCCGGCGTGCGCAGACGCAACACCTTCGTGGGCAGCTGTAATCAGAGATGGTATGCAGTCCGCGTTGGGAATTCATCTGTCACCAACGTCGTTAATACTCACTAACGGGACGTTATCAGGACTTAAACGATAATGGTAGCGGGAAGGGAATCCTTTCGGAAAGCCCGTCCCTGTCTCGGACGCAGCAATAGCTGCCAAGATGTCATCATCAATCCTAGTTTTGGATCTTGTAACTGCTGCTACTAAATATGTCGCCACTGCGGTTTTTGCTGCCTCGTCAGCCAAACTGTTACCGACAGCATGGACACCAACACGCTGGTGACCGAGAGTGTGAATTACATTCACGAGGGGCAGGCCTTCTTTAAGTTCTGCCACTCGAACCCAAAGCGTTTTGTGCTTTACTGTGCTACCTTTTGAATCACGAAAGTCATTCTGACTCCAAAAGTGTAAATTCTCGTTGTAGGATTGAACACAATAAAACGAGTCCCTCACTATAAGAGTGGTGACCCGAGTATCAGCAAACTCCAGTGCAAGCACCAGAGCTCTCAGCTCTGCCAACTGCGCGGTACAATCACCCAATGACTGCGTATGCACGACATCAGACTAGAACTCACCGTTCACGAAAGTACCTACTACAATTGCGCAGGCCGCTGAATAGGCGTGCTTTGATCCAGTTGCGGGTTGCGCAGACCCATCAGTGTATATGACACAATGGTACTGCTCGAGCGGGCGCAAAGTCAGAGGAGCCGGATGAACAAATTCACACTCCAAGAACTCCTGTGTCTGTAATGCCGCGTCAAAGATATATGTGACGTCAGGCGAAGTCAAGGATGTTGCCCATTGTATCCACCTTGGATGCAAAGCCTTAGAATTAGGTACACTGGCTTTAGTAACCGCCTCAAGGGCAGGGTACGGTGTTACCACCAGCATGTGCTTTCCCTGTGATAGCGCTCACTCTTTCAAGATCGCCATCTGAACTGCTGTCAGTACTTTCTCGACAGCGGAGAAGCGCAGCTCAGCCGAAGTGTACAGATGAGATTTGTATGCAATGGGGACTGTGTCGCCCTCATTGAACGTCAAGTAGGTGAAACCCACTGCACCCGGTACAATTCTAATGACCAGGTTAGTGTGGTTATCACGAGTTTGTAAAAACTTCGAAGCTAGAAGATCAGACTGCAATGATTGCAATGCAGCCGAATGCTCAGGCAGCCAACAAGATTTGGTAAAAGTAGGTTGTACCAAGGCATAAAGCGACTTGATACGCTGGGCATAATCAGGAATGTAGGTACGACCGAAATTCAGAAAACACAGCAAAGATTGTAATTTCTTCAGTGTCGAAGGAGTACTGAGGCGTGCGCATTTCTCAAGGAATTGCGGAGCCAAGCCTCGACCCTCATTATTGAGTTCGTACCCCAAGAACAACACTGTGAACTCGGCAATGTGGGACTTGGCAAAGTTGAACTTGTAACCATAGTCAGCAAACATAGTTATTATGTTATCCACACGAGCAAGGTGTGGAAGCAACTCGTCGTCCGTTAGGTAGATGTCATCTACATACGAATATACGCTTCCGGGTCAATCATCTCCAAAAGTGAGACCACACGAGCAGCAAAGACCCCGGGGCTGTTTTTAAAGCCCATTGGGAGTCTTTTGAACTATTTTTGTTTGCCACCCGAGGTAAACGCCGTCCACTCATAACTATGAAGAAACAGGTTGTGGTTATAAAAGCCATTGGAGATGTCAAGAGTAGTTTTAAAACATTTTCTCACAAGACTATCGACGAGAGCCGAACTGTGTGTATTCTGTACCGCACATGTCCGGCAGTGCGAATTTAAGTGCCGGTAATCCAAAACTAGGCGGTACGATCCATCAGGCTTCGTCACAGTGAATAAAGGATTATTCATGGGTGAAACACATGTTTCAATTACTCCCTGATATTCCAATTGCTCAAGGATGGACGTGACGTGAGATCGGGCCTCGCGTCGCATGGGGTATTGGGGTTGTGGCTGGGGTTCCGACCGCAACGGAATCTTATGATTGGGAGAAAATTTGTCCCAGCCAACCTGAGTACGGTACAACGCAGGCGCGAGCACCTGCGCCCACTCCCCGGCTAACTTGTTCGAATGTTCCAATGGCACAGTGTGCCCAAAGGAAGGGAGGATTACCACCTCCCCTCTAGGAGCCTCCAACACGAAAGCCGGGGGCCAATCTGCCTCCGCCAAAAGTATATCATAGGTGGAGGTTAGATGATCCCAAAATACCACTTTAATTTTACTTTGTATGTCACCCTCAATTAAAAGGGTCATTTTAAACATTCTTTCAGGGGGAGCTACGCGAGTATCAGCAGTTTCAACACTTACAAATGTATCAGTTGCTGTCGCCGCCAGAAACGGACGCAGCGCTTGTCGCACTATTGTAACTTCAGCCACGCTGTCTAGCAGCGTTAGTGGCAATGAGGTATCTTGCCTGAAGGGTGGAGAGGGAGCAAAAGAGAAGGTTCGTGGTGGTGTCTATGGTGTAGGCCAGATACTCCTGGGCGGTGTTCAAGGTGCCCTCACACACCCTTGCGGGTGCAAAGCATCATCATCGGGCGTTGCTCCTCGTGGGGGTGGCGCTGCAGTCCCTCACGGGCCCTTCAAGAGGGCTCTCTGTCGGAGATCTTTTGTTGGAGTAGCCGTAGTTGTGCGTGCGGGTGTGTGGGTATAGTGGGTGAGGTGGTGAAACTAAAAAGACCCTAAGGTACCCCAAACGGTTTATTAGTGAGTCCGTAGGGTCTGGATAAAATCTAACGGGGAGTGGTGCCAAATTAGCACTCCAAAGAGTAAGGGAAAGGATAGATAATCCTACTGCTCTCAACCCGTGTGTGAATTGTTAGAGTGAGAGTGAGGACGTGGAGTGGGTGGTCAACATGTTTCGCGCTGCCCTTGGTCCCTAACGGATCCTTAGCGCTTCGTCAGGACCTAAAGTGAAGGATAGTTGAAAAATGGGGAAAGAGGGAGTATACTATAATCCCATCTTGAAGGGGAGCACGTATTATTCGTGTCCCTGACAGCGAACCTGAGGGGAGGGGGGGAGACAAAAGAGGCAAAAAATGAGAAGGTCAACGTTATATCCAAGGTAGGGTACAAGTCACTAGAGTGGAGTGCGGACAGGTTCGTCAGCATGCTCAAGTGAAGGTGTCAGTGCACAGGGGTGGAACAGCCCTGCCCTTGTGAGAGCAAGGGCGAGTATGACTCATAGCTCTATGGAATGCAATGGAAAAGTGATCATGCACGTCTGTGCAAGGCACGTCGAAAGCACGGAGTGCGGGGCTTAACGGTGCTATGATCAATATAGTGGGAGGTCACCACTGGCAGGAAGGTCTCCTGACGTCGTGGCGTGAGGTGGAAATGGCAATGAAGAGGTAGAGAGAGCTATCTAGCGAAGTTGGGTAAGTGAGGGGTATAAAGTGCCGTCAAGGTGGTGATGCACATATCAATGATGGAAAGCGAGGTACGTAGGTGGCAGGAGCTGCGAGGCTAAGAATGCAAAGATAATGTATCGAGGCCAGCGGCACATAAGTCTTAGCCGATTGACTGTGCAGGACAGTCATGCGGAATCCTGTGCTGCGTGAAAGAACATAATCATGCTGCAGGGACGTGAAGGTGACAATCATAAAATACTACTAAACACGTAGACTAGGTAGAGGACCGAAGGGACCTACCCGCATTTGTCTGGGTCCAAGCTGTGCCGGGTGAAGATCAACTGGGACAAGGGCTACAGCTGGGAGGAGATACCATGCAAAAGGGCGATGTTAATGTCAGCATTGAAAACCAATGAGGAAAACAAGTCTAGAGCAGACAGCTGACAACTAAAAGGCGGTCCGTGAATATGGTATCTCAAACTTAAAGCAAATCTAAGTTCTAAGGTGCAGACAGAAAAAGTTAGCGAGTCAGATACCTTAAGTCAATTGCAAAAATACTGAACAGACCATAGCGGTAAAAATCCCGCCGATACTTACACGAGCCCCAGGTAAACTGTTCTGAAAACCTACGGTGCCTCCAGGATCGCCGGTAAATGGGATGGGGTGGAGGCTCAGTATTTAACTGGAGTTGATTGGATGTTCGCAATGACGAGATGTGAGTCAGGTGTAGGTGTAGTGGAAACTAAGGAGGGTCTAAACGCTGGGGTCACTGATGGTAGCGGCCATGATGGAAAGGTCTGTCTCATAGTAGAGACTCACAAGGTTCTGAAGAGTCGAGTATACGTGTGTATGACTCAAAAAAACACATATGCCTTCAGGGGACAACACAGGTGAATGTTGTAGCAGAGGCTGTGTGTCGGAGACAAAATTAGCGATACTCGGTAGTTATCCTGAAATATGCATCCTCGAACCCCAGGTGGGCTGGACAATGGTAGGCGGCAGCCATGTTGGAACGGTTCAGTGTTCATGATAAAGTGAGTGTAGAGATGCAATTACTTCGTAATAGGATGAAAAGGCACCAAATCTTAAAGAAACCTCTGGCAGCATGATGTCATAATCAATCTCCATACATATGTAACTGTAGGTAAGTAAAAAGAGTGGGGAAATAAAGACATGTGTAGCCTACATATGTCTATAGTGGGCTGTGACAAGTTCCTAAGAGGTTGGTACCAGATACGTGATACGTCCCTGGTACTGTCTGGAAGGGTGTTGATGTACTGAGACCTCGTGTATGGGATAGGCTGGACAGCAGCAACAGTGTGCCATAAGGTAGTGTGATTATATCATCCAAAGTATCTTAATATACAATACATACATATGCTTGAGGACCAACAGGTATAGTCATATTCCCTTCAGATATCAACCAGCACTTATTGGAAGGAAACCCAAAGGGCAGGCCCTGAGAATAGGGAGAGTAGTGGTCCTAATCCTATGGGGGTTCAATGTCAAGCCTATGTCAAAAGGTATCAGGTGGATGTTCTACAGTGGGATCATTGGGTAAGGGAGCTCCATGGGATGTCGTCGTTAAGACCGGTGACATTCAATCGGAGTCTGAAAACCCAACGTTGTTCAGTTTTTAGCAGTGTTGCTGGTGACCATGAGGGGTTGTGA
Organism: Triturus cristatus; assembly: GCF_964204655.1. NCBI lineage: Eukaryota > Metazoa > Chordata > Amphibia > Caudata > Salamandridae > Triturus > Triturus cristatus. The sequence continues at coordinate 217,678,114 of NC_140594.1, read as the reverse complement.
TCGATCACAGTCCAACTGAAACTGTCTGGCGGGTGGTTAAGTTCCAGGAAGTGATTCTGCAGACTGGTCTGGGTTTTTTTGCACCGTATCGTACTCTTATGTTCTCCGATGCGGATTTTGACAGGTCTAGTTGTCATGCCTATATATCGGAGTCCACAAGGGCAGGTGAGTAGATAAATGCAATTTTTAGAGTTACAGTTAGTGTGACGTTTGAGCTGCCATGGTGTGGGTAGTCCCAGGTCCAGCTCTTTAATGGGTTTAGTTTGAGAACAGGCGGTACACGAGCCGCATGGAAAGTGTCCTACGACTGGGGGTAGGGCCCATAGGGTCCCTGATGGTTTGGTGTTCTTTCTAGGCCGGGTATGTACTAGGATGTCTCTCAGGTTTTGGGTGCGTTTCAATGCAAATAGAGGAGGAGGACCTGGATCAAAGGAACCCGTTTTCAATATTTTCCAGTGTCTTCTCACTATCCTCTGGATGTTGTTAGAGAGAGGGGTGAACGAAGTCACGCACGTCAGGGTTGTGTTCTCTGGTTTGATTTTAGTTTCCAGCAGTGCATCACGATGGTTGTTCCTAGCCCTTTTGTGTGCTGTTTTGATGATGTTGGAAGGGTATTTTCTAGCAATCAGGTTCTTTTTGAGGGTGGCTGCTTGAGCCTCAAATTCAGTGAGGGTATTACAATTCCTTCTCAGTCTAAGGAACTGACCCACAGGGAGGTTGTCCCTCAGTGCTTTAGGATGGTGACTCTGATAGAGTAGGAGACTGTTCCTGTCGGTTGGTTTTCTGTAGTTCGTTGTAAATAAACAGCCATCTTTGAGGGATATGGAGAGGTCCAGAAAAGGAATCGACTCGAGAGATTGGGTCCCTGTGAATTTGAGGAAGGGATTAATCGTGTTCATCCAGGAAAAGAACGCAGCACACTCATCTGCACTCCCCCTCCAGAAGATAAGGATGTCGTCGATGTATCGGCGCCACAAGAGGATGTTCTCTTGGAAAGGGTTAGATGGATTCTGGATTTTCTCTTCCTCCAACTTGGCCATGTAGAGACATGCCAGGCTCGGCGCAAATGTGCTCCCCATGCACGTGCCCTGAGTTTGATGGTATAATTTGTTGTTAAACTCAAAGAAATTTTCTTTGAGTGCAAGATGGGCACATTCGCAAATGAAAGGTATGGGAGTAGCAAATGGCCATGGGTCTAGACTGTGTAGAGCATCTTCCAGGACCTTCAGGGTAGCGTCCTGGGGTATGTTGGTATATAATGCTTCTACATCAAGGGTGACGAGAAGATCAATTGTGTCAGGGGAATCAAACTCTTGAATAAGATTGAGAACCTCCATGGTGTCTCTCAAGTAAGTAGGTGTCTTAGTCACAAGTGGTCGTAGGAAGAAGTCACAGAATTTGCTTAGTGGTTCCAATACAGAGTTGATCCCTGATACGATGGGGCGGCCCGGGGGAGGGTTGATACCTTTATGGATTTTGGGGAGGCAGTAGAAAAATGGTGTAACCGGGTTGGTCTGGTTCAAGAATGCTGCTTCATCATGTGAAATCCAGTCTTCTACTTCGGCTTCGGTGGTCATATTCTGTATCTTGATCACCAGGCGTTTCGTTGGGTCTACGTTGATAGGTTGGTAATATCGCCTATCCGAAAGTTGGCGTTCGCATTCTGCTTCGTAAATACCTCTATCCAAGATGACAATGGCTCCACCCTTGTCGGCCGGTTTGAGAATGATGGTCTGATCGTCTGTGAATTTGGTCAGGATAATTCGTTCCCCTTTGGAAAGGTTATCAAAGCGGTGGTTAGGGGTCGTATTGGCGACATCTTTCAAGACCGCCTGTTCGAAGGTAAGGACTTCGTTCGGTGTCATAGCCGAGGTTGGGGTGAACTTCGATTTGTTCTTGAGGCCAGTACCCACCGTAGGTATTTCGGGTTTCCCTTCGAAGAATGCTTTCAGGCGGACCTTTCTGAAGAATTGATGGAGTTCTTGGTGAAGTCTGAAATTGTCTTCTCTGGGGGTGGGGACGAAACCAAGGCCTTTATTCAGGAGTCTCTGTTCGTCCACAGTCAGAACTTTGGTGGAAAGGTTGACTACGAGGGTTTGGATGTTTTGCTCCTCAGTATCATCTGTTCTGGGTCTTGCCACTGTACATTTTTTGGTCCCGTTCTTCTTCTGCCTCTTCCTCTGCCCCTCCCTCTGTTTAGAAAAGGTGGGGTCTGGTATTGGTGGTATTGAGGCAACGGTGGGTTAGGTCCTAAATGGGGGTTCCACAGGGGTTGTGGGCCCATCCAGGGTCCCTGATACATGGGTGGTTGGTATGGAAGACCCGGAAAACCTTGAATTAAAGGAGGAGGTTGGGATTGGTGTCTGTAACCTCCACGGTACCTTGGTTTTCTGTTCTCGTAGCTCGTATTACTATTGGTGGAATTTGATCCGGATGAATGATTACTACTGGCATCGTCCGATGTTTCAGTAGTTTGAAAGACATAGTCTTCCTTGGTATAAGGGTATATCTTCTCTTTATCAAATCGTTTTACATCCTTCTGAAGTTGGTTGATTTTTTGTTTGGTAAGATATTCCTTATGTTCATTCATCTCTTGGTTGATCTCGGACAAGCGGGACTTGAATGTCGTGATCGAAATACCTGTTTTTAGTCTGTTTTCAGAGAGAGTAATCTGAATCAGAAGTTCGTCAGATAGTCGCTTGGCTGTATTGATAATAAGTACCAGCCAGTCTCTGGTACATTTCCAGGAGATGCGTGACCATTCTCGCCTGAAGGTGAGGTCTTCCAGGAATATTCTTGGTGCCAGAGCGACAAGGAGACCATTCGGAGCGATGTTAGCTCTAAGGTATTCAGTCATGATTATACCGTGCAGGGCGGTTTTAATCTGTAATCTTCTCAAGGTTTGGAGAGATTTCCAATCATCGTCTCTACTTCCTGATGGGAGGTTGCCATCCTCTGAAAGTAAGGAGGGTGCCCTCAGTATCTCTGCTACTGTTTCGTCATCGAAACATAGACCGGGATCTTCCATGATAGAGATCGAGGAGCTGAGTCAAACTTGTGTGGGAGAAGGGAGGGAGGGAGCGAAAGAATAAAAGAGAATGTCCCACGGCAAACTGCCGTACTAAATAGTAAACACACTGAGGGGGGGACCAGGAGCAAGGGTTAAAGAGTAGGTCCTGTACCAACGCTCACTTACCCAACTTCGCTAGATAGCTCTCTCTACCTCTTCATTGCCATTTCCACCTCACGCCACGACGTCAGGAGACCTTCCTGCCAGTGGTGACCTCCCACTATATTGATCATAGCACCGTTAAGCCCCGCACTCCGTGCTTTCGACGTGCCTTGCACAGACGTGCATGATCACTTTTCCATTGCATTCCATAGAGCTATGAGTCATACTCGCCCTTGCTCTCACAAGGGCAGGGCTGTTCCACCCCTGTGCACTGACACCTTCACTTGAGCATGCTGACGAACCTGTCCGCACTCCACTCTAGTGACTTGTACCCTACCTTGGATATAACGTTGACCTTCTCATTTTTTGCCTCTTTTGTCTCCCCCCCTCCCCTCAGGTTCGCTGTCAGGGACACGAATAATACGTGCTCCCCTTCAAGATGGGATTATAGTATACTCCCTCTTTCCCCATTTTTCAACTATCCTTCACTTTAGGTCCTGACGAAGCGCTAAGGATCCGTTAGGGACCAAGGGCAGCGCGAAACATGTTGACCACCCACTCCACGTCCTCACTCTCACTCTAACAATTCACACACGGGTTGAGAGCAGTAGGATTATCTATCCTTTCCCTTACTCTTTGGAGTGCTAATTTGGCACCACTCCCCGTTAGATTTTATCCAGACCCTACGGACTCACTAATAAACCGTTTGGGGTACCTTAGGGTCTTTTTAGTTTCACCACCTCACCCACTATACCCACACACCCGCACGCACAACTACGGCTACTCCAACAAAAGATCTCCGACAGAGAGCCCTCTTGAAGGGCCCGTGAGGGACTGCAGCGCCACCCCCACGAGGAGCAACGCCCGATGATGATGCTTTGCACCCGCAAGGGTGTGTGAGGGCACCTTGAACACCGCCCAGGAGTATCTGGCCTACACCATAGACACCACCACGAACCTTCTCTTTTGCTCCCTCTCCACCCTTCAGGCAAGATACCTCATTGGTACTGCCACCCTTAGGAACTGTTACCTTTTTGTTTAAATAGTTAACTTAGGAGCGTTGGTACAGGACCTACTCTTTAACCCTTGCTCCTGGTCCCCCCCTCAGTGTGTTTACTATTTAGTACGGCAGTTTGCCGTGGGACATTCTCTTTTATTCTTTCGCTCCCTCCCTCCCTTCTCCCACACAAGTTTGACTCAGCTCCTCGATCTCTATCATGGAAGATCCCGGTCTATGTTTCGATGACGAAACAGTAGCAGAGATACTGAGGGCACCCTCCTTACTTTCAGAGGATGGCAACCTCCCATCAGGAAGTAGAGACGATGATTGGAAATCTCTCCAAACCTTGAGAAGATTACAGATTAAAACCGCCCTGCACGGTATAATCATGACTGAATACCTTAGAGCTAACATCGCTCCGAATGGTCTCCTTGTCGCTCTGGCACCAAGAATATTCCTGGAAGACCTCACCTTCAGGCGAGAATGGTCACGCATCTCCTGGAAATGTACCAGAGACTGGCTGGTACTTATTATCAATACAGCCAAGCGACTATCTGACGAACTTCTGATTCAGATTACTCTCTCTGAAAACAGACTAAAAACAGGTATTTCGATCACGACATTCAAGTCCCGCTTGTCCGAGATCAACCAAGAGATGAATGAACATAAGGAATATCTTACCAAACAAAAAATCAACCAACTTCAGAAGGATGTAAAACGATTTGATAAAGAGAAGATATACCCTTATACCAAGGAAGACTATGTCTTTCAAACTACTGAAACATCGGACGATGCCAGTAGTAATCATTCATCCGGATCAAATTCCACCAATAGTAATACGAGCTACGAGAACAGAAAACCAAGGTACCGTGGAGGTTACAGACACCAATCCCAACCTCCTCCTTTAATTCAAGGTTTTCCGGGTCTTCCATACCAACCACCCATGTATCAGGGACCCTGGATGGGCCCACAACCCCTGTGGAACCCCCATTTAGGACCTAACCCACCGTTGCCTCAATACCACCAATACCAGACCCCACCTTTTCTAAACAGAGGGAGGGGCAGAGGAAGAGGCAGAAGAAGAACGGGACCAAAAAATGTACAGTGGCAAGACCCAGAACAGATGATACTGAGGAGCAAAACATCCAAACCCTCGTAGTCAACCTTTCCACCAAAGTTCTGACTGTGGACGAACAGAGACTCCTGAATAAAGGCCTTGGTTTCGTCCCCACCCCCAGAGAAGACAATTTCAGACTTCACCAAGAACTCCATCAATTCTTCAGAAAGGTCCGCCTGAAAGCATTCTTCGAAGGGAAACCCGAAATACCTACGGTGGGTACTGGCCTCAAGAACAAATCGAAGTTCACCCCAACCTCGGCTATGACACCGAACGAAGTCCTTACCTTCGAACAGGCGGTCTTGAAAGATGTCGCCAATACGACCCCTAACCACCGCTTTGATAACCTTTCCAAAGGGGAACGAATTATCCTGACCAAATTCACAGACGATCAGACCATCATTCTCAAACCGGCCGACAAGGGTGGAGCCATTGTCATCTTGGATAGAGGTATTTACGAAGCAGAATGCGAACGCCAACTTTCGGATAGGCGATATTACCAACCTATCAACGTAGACCCAACGAAACGCCTGGTGATCAAGATACAGAATATGACCACCGAAGCCGAAGTAGAAGACTGGATTTCACATGATGAAGCAGCATTCTTGAACCAGACCAACCCGGTTACACCATTTTTCTACTGCCTCCCCAAAATCCATAAAGGTATCAACCCTCCCCCGGGCCGCCCCATCGTATCAGGGATCAACTCTGTATTGGAACCACTAAGCAAATTCTGTGACTTCTTCCTACGACCACTTGTGACTAAGACACCTACTTACTTGGGAGACACCATGGAGGTTCTCAATCTTATTCAAGAGTTTGATTCCCCTGACACAATTGATCTTCTCGTCACCCTTGATGTAGAAGCATTATATACCAACATACCCCAGGACGCTACCCTGAAGGTCCTGGAAGATGCTCTACACAGTCTAGACCCATGGCCATTTGCTACTCCCATACCTTTCATTTGCGAATGTGCCCATCTTGCACTCAAAGAAAATTTCTTTGAGTTTAACAACAAATTATACCATCAAACTCAGGGCACGTGCATGGGGAGCACATTTGCGCCGAGCCTGGCATGTCTCTACATGGCCAAGTTGGAGGAAGAGAAAATCCAGAATCCATCTAACCCTTTCCAAGAGAACATCCTCTTGTGGCGCCGATACATCGACGACATCCTTATCTTCTGGAGGGGGAGTGCAGATGAGTGTGCTGCGTTCTTTTCCTGGATGAACACGATTAATCCCTTCCTCAAATTCACAGGGACCCAATCTCTCGAGTCGATTCCTTTTCTGGACCTCTCCATATCCCTCAAAGATGGCTGTTTATTTACAACGAACTACAGAAAACCAACCGACAGGAACAGTCTCCTACTCTATCAGAGTCACCATCCTAAAGCACTGAGGGACAACCTCCCTGTGGGTCAGTTCCTTAGACTGAGAAGGAATTGTAATACCCTCACTGAATTTGAGGCTCAAGCAGCCACCCTCAAAAAGAACCTGATTGCTAGAAAATACCCTTCCAACATCATCAAAACAGCACACAAAAGGGCTAGGAACAACCATCGTGATGCACTGCTGGAAACTAAAATCAAACCAGAGAACACAACCCTGACGTGCGTGACTTCGTTCACCCCTCTCTCTAACAACATCCAGAGGATAGTGAGAAGACACTGGAAAATATTGAAAACGGGTTCCTTTGATCCAGGTCCTCCTCCTCTATTTGCATTGAAACGCACCCAAAACCTGAGAGACATCCTAGTACATACCCGGCCTAGAAAGAACACCAAACCATCAGGGACCCTATGGGCCCTACCCCCAGTCGTAGGACACTTTCCATGCGGCTCGTGTACCGCCTGTTCTCAAACTAAACCCATTAAAGAGCTGGACCTGGGACTACCCACACCATGGCAGCTCAAACGTCACACTAACTGTAACTCTAAAAATTGCATTTATCTACTCACCTGCCCTTGCGGACTCCGATATATAGGCATGACAACTAGACCTGTCAAAATCCGCATCGGAGAACATAAGAGTACGATACGGTGCAAAAAAACCCAGACCAGTCTGCAGAATCACTTCCTGGAACTTAACCACCCGCCAGACAGTTTCAGTTGGACTGTGATCGATCACAACCCCTCATGGTCACCAGCAACACTGCTAAAAACTGAACAACGTTGGGTTTTCAGACTCCGATTGAATGTCACCGGTCTTAACGACGACATCCCATGGAGCTCCCTTACCCAATGATCCCACTGTAGAACATCCACCTGATACCTTTTGACATAGGCTTGACATTGAACCCCCATAGGATTAGGACCACTACTCTCCCTATTCTCAGGGCCTGCCCTTTGGGTTTCCTTCCAATAAGTGCTGGTTGATATCTGAAGGGAATATGACTATACCTGTTGGTCCTCAAGCATATGTATGTATTGTATATTAAGATACTTTGGATGATATAATCACACTACCTTATGGCACACTGTTGCTGCTGTCCAGCCTATCCCATACACGAGGTCTCAGTACATCAACACCCTTCCAGACAGTACCAGGGACGTATCACGTATCTGGTACCAACCTCTTAGGAACTTGTCACAGCCCACTATAGACATATGTAGGCTACACATGTCTTTATTTCCCCACTCTTTTTACTTACCTACAGTTACATATGTATGGAGATTGATTATGACATCATGCTGCCAGAGGTTTCTTTAAGATTTGGTGCCTTTTCATCCTATTACGAAGTAATTGCATCTCTACACTCACTTTATCATGAACACTGAACCGTTCCAACATGGCTGCCGCCTACCATTGTCCAGCCCACCTGGGGTTCGAGGATGCATATTTCAGGATAACTACCGAGTATCGCTAATTTTGTCTCCGACACACAGCCTCTGCTACAACATTCACCTGTGTTGTCCCCTGAAGGCATATGTGTTTTTTTGAGTCATACACACGTATACTCGACTCTTCAGAACCTTGTGAGTCTCTACTATGAGACAGACCTTTCCATCATGGCCGCTACCATCAGTGACCCCAGCGTTTAGACCCTCCTTAGTTTCCACTACACCTACACCTGACTCACATCTCGTCATTGCGAACATCCAATCAACTCCAGTTAAATACTGAGCCTCCACCCCATCCCATTTACCGGCGATCCTGGAGGCACCGTAGGTTTTCAGAACAGTTTACCTGGGGCTCGTGTAAGTATCGGCGGGATTTTTACCGCTATGGTCTGTTCAGTATTTTTGCAATTGACTTAAGGTATCTGACTCGCTAACTTTTTCTGTCTGCACCTTAGAACTTAGATTTGCTTTAAGTTTGAGATACCATATTCACGGACCGCCTTTTAGTTGTCAGCTGTCTGCTCTAGACTTGTTTTCCTCATTGGTTTTCAATGCTGACATTAACATCGCCCTTTTGCATGGTATCTCCTCCCAGCTGTAGCCCTTGTCCCAGTTGATCTTCACCCGGCACAGCTTGGACCCAGACAAATGCGGGTAGGTCCCTTCGGTCCTCTACCTAGTCTACGTGTTTAGTAGTATTTTATGATTGTCACCTTCACGTCCCTGCAGCATGATTATGTTCTTTCACGCAGCACAGGATTCCGCATGACTGTCCTGCACAGTCAATCGGCTAAGACTTATGTGCCGCTGGCCTCGATACATTATCTTTGCATTCTTAGCCTCGCAGCTCCTGCCACCCACGTACCTCGCTTTCCATCATTGATATGTGCATCACCACCTTGACGGCACTTTATACCCCTCACTTACCCAACTTCGCTAGATAGCTCTCTCTACCTCTTCATTGCCATTTCCACCTCACGCCACGACGTCAGGAGACCTTCCTGCCAGTGGTGACCTCCCACTATATTGATCATAGCACCGTTAAGCCCCGCACTCCGTGCTTTCGACGTGCCTTGCACAGACGTGCATGATCACTTTTCCATTGCATTCCATAGAGCTATGAGTCATACTCGCCCTTGCTCTCACAAGGGCAGGGCTGTTCCACCCCTGTGCACTGACACCTTCACTTGAGCATGCTGACGAACCTGTCCGCACTCCACTCTAGTGACTTGTACCCTACCTTGGATATAACGTTGACCTTCTCATTTTTTGCCTCTTTTGTCTCCCCCCCTCCCCTCAGGTTCGCTGTCAGGGACACGAATAATACGTGCTCCCCTTCAAGATGGGATTATAGTATACTCCCTCTTTCCCCATTTTTCAACTATCCTTCACTTTAGGTCCTGACGAAGCGCTAAGGATCCGTTAGGGACCAAGGGCAGCGCGAAACATGTTGACCACCCACTCCACGTCCTCACTCTCACTCTAACAATTCACACACGGGTTGAGAGCAGTAGGATTATCTATCCTTTCCCTTACTCTTTGGAGTGCTAATTTGGCACCACTCCCCGTTAGATTTTATCCAGACCCTACGGACTCACTAATAAACCGTTTGGGGTACCTTAGGGTCTTTTTAGTTTCACCACCTCACCCACTATACCCACACACCCGCACGCACAACTACGGCTACTCCAACAAAAGATCTCCGACAGAGAGCCCTCTTGAAGGGCCCGTGAGGGACTGCAGCGCCACCCCCACGAGGAGCAACGCCCGATGATGATGCTTTGCACCCGCAAGGGTGTGTGAGGGCACCTTGAACACCGCCCAGGAGTATCTGGCCTACACCATAGACACCACCACGAACCTTCTCTTTTGCTCCCTCTCCACCCTTCAGGCAAGATACCTCATTGGTACTGCCACCCTTAGGAACTGTTACCTTTTTGTTTAAATAGTTAACTTAGGAGCGTTGGTACAGGACCTACTCTTTAACCCTTGCTCCTGGTCCCCCCCTCAGTGTGTTTACTAGCAGCGTTAGTGCCCATGTCTGGTTCAGAAGCTGTGTCCGTACCATCTGAGGCATATCTCGCAGTCAGAGCAGCAACTTTCTTCTTTTCAAACGGGGGTCTTTGACGTGCAGACTCGTCCTGTTTGCCTTTACCGTCAGTCTGACGGGGTTGCTCATGACCTTGAGCACCCTTTCCTTTCCCACGATCTCCGCCACCGGATTGATAAGCCGATGTTTCCTGTGAAGAATGAGGAGAGCGTTGTTCAGGAACCTGAAATCTATCAGGTGACTTAATGTTAGAACGATCGCGCAAATCATAAGTGCGTTCACTTTGTGTCTGCACCGGTGATGCAGAACGAGACCTCCGTTTCTCTTGCTGCTTCCCCTGTTTCTTAGCTCGCCAACTTTGTTTCGGAAAGTTGGGCTTTTCGTCTTTTGTAGACGAACTCACTTTAGGCTGCTGTACTGCAGTCGGAATGATCACGGTGGGTTTCACACCCAAGGCGCTACGTCCCACCATTCTGTAGGCTTTCGCTCTAATTTTAGCGAACTCCTTTGGCCTGTCGCCCGGATCCACAAGTGCCATCATATTGCACACCTGGAATTGCATGGCATCTCCTTTGAGGTTGCCCATAACCATGGAACAAACCACATCGAAGCTATCGACAAGCCTCAATCCCAACTCAATTGCTGCCTCGGCACCATGATTGTCTTGGACCTTCTTGATGACCGAGGGCAGTACAGACATAGACGGAGTGCCGTAGCACTTTGCAGAGGTCGCAGCAAAGGCCTTGCCCCAATTGTCACAGTCGACAATATCCGGGACTAGGTCCTTAGGTAATGTTATAGTGAGGATCCTGTGTTTATCCACAGGAGAAGTATTGGGAAACACGGCTTCAAATTGATCAAATTTTTCAGCAAGCCAGTAAGGGAATTCATCCCTCTGCTGAGGGCGCTTGCCGACAACCGAATTAACCATAACTGGACTGATGACCATCGCATGATGGTCAGTCGTGTGTCCCGCAACCGCAGGTGCCCCCACCTGCACATTGCGAGACACGTACTGCACTAACGCCCTATGGACCGTAATCAGGGCAGTGTGTAGCACACGCAGCTCCGCCACCACCGCAGTCATGTAGCGGGGGTGGGGTGTATAACCGGATAGCACCGGCCATGTGGCCCCTGCAATCGACAACGGGCCTATTCTCGCCGGCGCTACCACATGGGGAAGGGCGCCATTAAACCAAATAGTATGCTGCCAGGCACTAAGGGGAATCTCAAGTGTCCGATAAGGGGCATAGGCAGCAGGCATCGCAGTGTGAGTATAATCGTGGAACAAATTGTCATTTGCATCCACTTTGTCAAACGTCACCCAAGAGTAAAACAACTCATACGGGAACGCCGCATCAGCGCCTACTACTAAAATAACAGCCAAGCCATCATCCGGGACCCCATAGACCCTCAAATGTGTGGTCAGGGGAACCCTACTATGCGCGGCAACGTTGACCGCCATCGGGACACTTGAAAGAACAACGAAAAGCAATACTGTAGCACTGGGGTTCAGTAAAAGAAAACCTTTTTAATTATCAAGCTTGAAAGAACCTTTAGTCGAAACCCAGGTAGGTTAAGCCGTCACTCACGTTATCCGGAAACTAGAGTGAGGGCGTTGTGGACTAATAAAAGCACTACTAAGGCGTTTCAGAACAAAAGACCAAACGTTAGGTGCGCCATGTTGCAGGGATTATGCTTATGCACAGAACTATGCTCAGGGAACCAGGACCTCAGAGAATTGTGGTGTACCAGAAACTCCCCTCAGAACCAAGAACCCCTATCCGACTAGCTTAGTGTCACATTCGTTATCCGAGATTTAGCTCGGCGGTCCCAATGTATAGACAACCCAGAACAAGCGACTTAGATATTCTCAGGAGTGGTGGGAACCCAAAATACCCGTTGGTAGCTATATATCAGTCCACAACAGAATAACAAAGACACGGTAAAAGTTTAAAGAGTTTATTTTATAAACCTCGCGTCCTAAGATGCAGTACTTTGGCTAACACAAGCAGACAAATGGTTAGGATCAGCACCATCAGCATAGTTACAATACCATAGAAAATGAAAGGAGCAATCATAATAATAATGACCGTGGAACACAACCACCCTCCTTACTCTAGCAACTAATAAGGTATTATTAGACTAATAGAAGGTCTCTTAGGCTTGCATGGGGGACCCCATACCTTATAGATCAGCGTAGTGGAATCATATCACAGGATCAGCTAGGCTCTCTCCTGCAACAGCTCTTCGTTTCGAATGTAACAGAAAACATGCTGCTCTGTAATATTAAATGGCTCGTCTTTCAGGTATTGGCAGCTGTATGTATGTTATGGCTAAAAAGTGGTACGATCAACCTGAACACAACAACCTGCCCCGTCTAGTGACCCAGACTCGTTCCTTACACGGTGTACAGACCAAGGTCACTACTCGCTGTTAAGGATGTTAAACAACAGACGGTTCTCATGTGAAGCAAAGTCGAGTCAGCAGTTCTTGAATGAATAACATGTAACAACAGTGTCGCGTGCAAAAGCAGCAGAGGCAGCAAGCTGGCTTTCTAACAGCCATCGAGGTTATGCTAACTTAGCGTTGTACATAGGGCGTGGTCAACCCACACTACAATCTCAGCCCCAATGGACAGGCCGCGGCTGACTTTTAGATAACAGTCGCTTATCAATGGACTTTAAAACTCTATTTCTACAGCGCATGCTCACAGTCAGAATGGCTTCTATGAGCTCATAGCCAATGATTACTGTTATCAGACTCAATGGTGCTCATTTCATACATATAGAAAGGATAGAATGGCGAGTAGGCCAACTGATATTCAAATCTTAAACCACACACTCAAACAAAGAAACCTTCATACATGCACTGGTCCAGTGAGCCACGACACACGCAAGTTCACTGATAGTTTAAAGAATTTAAAGGCAACAGACTCAACAGCCTCATCAAATCAGCTTAAGGGGGGAGATCAGAAGAGTACATCCTGACCTGCCCCAACTTGTCTGGTAATAAAACTAAGAGACGAGTGTGTAACTGTATAGATCTAGGTCACTAGGGAGACTGATCATGTTACAGTTTGAAGATGCAACCCAACCAGAATGCCCTGGGCTGATAAACAGAAAGATTTGCTTGATATAAAACGAACTGAAGCGCTCCTTCTCTCTGCCCAGCGACACAGAGCTGGCCTTTAGACACGTAGCGCTTGGGTAAACAATGCTTGGCGCCTTGCCCACTCGTCTTCTTTATCTATCTGTCCTAGGTCGGAGTGAGAAGTCTGCAAGCACCTCTTGCGCCACTTTAGAGGACGACGCCCTGGGCGTGGGCTCAGCTTGCCCATGCTGAAGGCCGCCCCTGCAGGGACATAGCCTAGGGTGGTTTCTTAGGCCCAATGCTGGTACGCGGGGTACAGTCAGCGCGAGCCTGAGCTGGTGGGAGAGGAGGGGAGTGAATGCCCGGCGGCCTGCTTCTTGATGGGCAGTGCACGAAGGCCGCGGCAGCTCTCCCCAGGCAGTCAGTCTTCTAGCACTCCCTTCCTCGGAGTGATGCATCTGTGCTGTTTCTGGGACGCTGAGAGAGACGACCCCGCTTTCCATTACAGGTGATAAGTGGAATGGGCATTAAAGTGCACTATGATATTTTCGAGAAAAGACGGATTCAGTTGCCTTGGTTACCTCAGTGGGACCTCTGCCCTACCAGCTGGCAGCAAACATCCCGGGTCAATTAGAAAGGGAGCGCAATCCTTCAGAGCCGGATCCAGCCAGCATGAGGGATGGACAAGTGCAGGCAGCCCGAGCTCTTCACAGCTCGCTGGCCTCGACGCTTTATCATGGCTTCAATATGTCACAAGACAATGTGCTCCTGGTCATGCCTCTTTCACATACACACATCAGCATAATTCCCTTCCTTCGCTGTTTTTGTTTCAAGAAATTCAGTCATTCTGTTGCAGCCCGGAAACCCACCTCTTCACTCGATGCCACTGGGGAAGCTGCAGCCCAGCCAAGCCAGGTTTAATCCTACAGTCGCATTGTTTATTGCCGTAATAAATTGCCCTGGCACGAGAAATCTTTCCCTCTACGCCTGCATATCTTATTCCTCAACACGGTCTGTGGTTGACAGCTGTGAAAACTGCTGAGACTACCCCGGCGAGCTTCACCTTGCTGTTTGCAGGAAGAACAGAAAAAAACAGGACTCCTACACAGAAAATGTATATAAAAATGTAATGGACTTTTCTTGTGTGAGTATTGGACTTCCATTTTTCCAACAGGCGACTCCCCCTGGAGACATAAGTTTGATTTATTTTTCATCCTCTCTGCTGTTGCCTCCTTCTGTTAGGCAATCTGCCTCTGTTTGTTTTCTTCAATGAATCAACAACCAGCAACATAATACAAATCTCCAGGAGTGAAAGGTGAATTTAACCTCTGACCTGCCGGAGTGATGTGCCTGCAGGGTCCCATTCCCTGAGACCCCTCCCTGCTTGCAACAAATTGACCCTCGCGGAAAACACTGAGTAATATTGCTTTCCGTGTGGACAACGTAATCGAGCAGGTGCAGCACCTTTGAAGCATGGCTTTGCTTTGCCTGTGCTTTCGATTCGAAAAGCATTGAAAGGCACAATTAATCTGCTTCCTGCCTGATACCAGCACAGAAGTTATGAACGAGTAACTCTCACCTGTGGCAGCAGCAACAGCCTAGGAGCGCAATACAATACTAATTAGGAACAGCGGCCAATTCTTTAAGCACAGAGTTTGACAGCTCGGGCTCTTTTTGATGTATCGAATTGAAATTACTGTGCTGCCAGAAAAGCATGCCAAAAAAAGCAAACAAAAGTGGGTTTAAAAAGAAAGTACACAAAATGCAAAAAGAAACCGAAAAATACAGCGGCCACGAGCAGCATTAAGTGAAATAAAAAAATAAAAATAATGAACACAATCCATTAGGACAAATCTACCTTCTCTTGAAGAAAAGTTGTGGGGCGTGACTTGGCAAGGGAACATGGAAGTCACACCAACTACGGCCTTTCCCAACGAGAAAAGGCACCGGCAGGCTCCGAAAAGGAGCCCTATCGCTCACAGATGGACCCCTGCACTTAGGGCCTGTTTAGCTGTAGACCTGGCACTTTCAACGACAAGGGATGCTAGCAACCTTGCACTTACTTCTCCACTCCTCTTTAAAATAGCAGCAGCACCTCACTCGGTGGCCTGAGGACTGACTAACAGCCAGGACCATCCGGTGACCTGCCAGGCACCGGGAGCGGCTCTCCTGGAAGGGTGCCTCCCCTGATATAGACTTGTGCCTCAGGGTGGCCCTTCAGCAAATGACCAGGACCGGACCAAATTCGTCCTGTAAATCCCGAAAGGACTTGATGTCCTCCTCCTTCAACATGTCGGCCAAGCACTTTGTTACGCCTCCTCCAGGTCAACCAGCTGATCTCCGATTGCCCACTTTAATCGCCACATTATGCCATCTGGGGGCGCCTGCATGCAATGTGTCTGAGCCTTTCACCAGTAAATGTGCCCTTTTCCATGCCATCTGCGAGCATTGTATGATCAGGTTCCTCGCCTCAGGTCTCTTCCATGATCCCTTGTAGTTTATCAGCAGATCTCCCACCGTCCCCAACAGACGATGTTCCAGGGGAATCAATAAGGGCGTTTCTCTGAACGTTTTTCTCAGGTAAAAACTGAGTAGGCTAATTGCTGGGCAAGCCAGTAACACTCCACATTCTGCATCTGTAGTCCCTCCACTCCGGAGGTGGTGTATAGTTTGGAGCTGTGAAGGATAGGGTTCCCCCCCCCCCCCCCCCCCCAATACAAACATGCGGATAATTTTGTCTATTTGACGCAGGAGCGTCCCGAGGGTTGTTAGAGGCAGCATTTCAAAAATATAATTACACATCGATGCTATATTCATCTTAACTACCTACACCTTCACCCCATAGTGACAGATTTAACTGGTACAACCTTTTAAAATCTGCCACCTGTATTTATGCATGTACTATGTATTGTGACGTGGGTGCAGAGGGCACTAGGACCCTGCATCAGAGTGAAGGGAGGGGCCAGCCACCGTCCACCAGTTCCGGTCAGGGGAAGACTGGCACAGTACCAGGCAAGGAGGGCGGGGAGTGGGATGTGCTTGCGAGCACAGAGGACAATATCATTCTTGGGTGCTGAGGTATAAGAGGGACACGACAACTGGCGACACAAAGGTAGGATTTAAATTGCCACCAGGCGCGCGTGTTCATGTCCCCCACGAAGTGAAGAAGAAAATGGAGCCAGGAGCCCACCCTGGTCCTCTTACCAAAAAACTCGACTTCGGGAGCCTACTCCTGTCGCAAGAAGAAGAACGGAGCCAGGAGCCCGCCCTGGTCTGCCTGCAAACTAAACACGATGTCGGGAGCCTACCCTGGCCACAGGAAGAAGAATGGAGCCAGGAGTCAACCTGGTCCGCCTGCCAAAGGAATCCAGCGATGTTGGGAGCCCACCCCGGTCGCAGTGAACAAAGAAGAGCGGTAAGAGGCTCCCTGCAACCACCCGCCGACAAGTGGTACACACGACTGTGCCCGCAGCCCCGAGCCTCCCGCATAGATTTTGAGCCGAAATCTCCCGTGAACTTGGCAGCCATCTTAAAGTCAGGCAAAACTGACCAATAGCAAGCAGGGAATCGCCAGCGGCCATTTTGAAGTCAGGCAATGCTAGGAAATAGGAAATCTCGCTCTCGCAAGAACTCAGCAGCCATCCTGAAGTCAGGCAAAAGAAATAAAGCCACACAAAGAAGAAGATAGCGCAAATAAAGAAGAATTTAAACACAGAAAGACAGGCAAGCAGAGCAAGAGGGAACAGGCCTGCGCAACACCAATCATGATGGAAGAGGAAAGCAACACAACCACCGCAAATGTATTTTTTCACAGACAACTACCGTTTAGCTTGTCGGACTCACAGACGAAAGGCATTCGCTGGGAGAGATGGGTCAGGCAATTTGAACGCTACATGCATGGCACATGAAAAGAGTACATGGACCAGCAAAGCATAGACTTGTTTTTAAACTTTGTGGACGATGAAGTTGAAGACCTCCTGGTAACCTTCCCTCCAGAACAGATATCAGCATGTAAAGGGCTGATTAAGTGCCTCACTGACAAGTTTGACCCTCAGAGAAATGTGGACTCTGAGAGATACTCCCAAACAAACACCGATTGAAAACAAGAGGGTCCTGAGGAAGATTTTGAAGACCAACCGGGATTCATTCCCCACTCTCAACTTACGTAACAGTACGAAGTCCCTGGGTCTAAACTAGATACTAGTAAAAAATGTGTTCACAACTACATGGCAAATAAAAACTAACAGAATCACAGATACCACCACGAAAAAAGTTGGGCATTTCCCTTTTTAGGACAAAATCCCTCACTCACCAAAAGGTGACATGCTTCATCATAGGGACTCTCCTCTCAAAGGAAAAACCTAGTACCTTTGAGGGCTACAACCCTCTCATTGAGAGACAGGAGCTCAGGGATGTTTTGTAACAATGAGGATAGTCTAAATCCTCATATGAAGAGCAATAGGATTATTAAAGAGTGAGGGCGCAGCACAAAAGAAGTAAAAACAGTGAAAATAAAACTAGCTAGGAGGTGTCAATACTAATTTTATTCTAAGACACCAACTGCCAGGATTAAAACCAGAGCACCAGCGGTATGAATTTATAACCGCTATAGTGAGAAAGAAAATTGGTCAACATGTTTCAGCCAAAATACCCACACGTGGGTTAGGCTTTCTTCAGGACCTCAAACAGGTGCTGCTGCGAACAAATAAATCAGTGCAACGAAAAAAGGATATATATATTTTTGGTATATGACCTCAATCCTCTGTACAGCAGTTATAACAAGGACGAGTGTACCCGCAATAGCTGGGTACTCAGACCCACCTCAGCCTGGCAGCTGCTCAGGAAGGGGGCACCGCTCTCTCCGTCGGTACTCCGTGTCAAACTTGAGCCGGCGACACAAGAATGCAGTCCGTCCGCTGAGTCAGATGGCACAAGTCTGAAAGAGGCAGCAGAATGGCTGTCTCTGATGTCAGACATACCAACAGAGTGTCACACACCTGAGCACATCCAACTGGTAGACAAGCAAAAGATAAAGAAAACAGCAGCGGTCAACACTGAGGTAAGAAATCACAGCACAAACTTTGTACTAGGCAGTGGTGTAACATGCAACATCATGTGCATGCCAGAATATGAAAAGATGAAACATAAATCAAATTTATCACCGTCCACTGTTGATGTCTTCACATGGGGCTCAAGGAAACCAGTGGTGAACATGGGGAAATTCGTAGAGACACTGACATACAAAAAATGATTGGTTAAAGAAGAAGTACATGTCCTACGCGGGGACATCCCAGCACTGCGTTCACTGGGAAATGTCACTGCTCAGGTGAAGGGTCTCCTAGTAATGACATATCACATGTCAGAACGACACAACATCCTGAGAGAACACCTGGCAATACTACAGGGACTAGGAAAACTGAGAGATAAGCAAATAACATTACACATCAATGAGGCAGTCAAGCCCGTGGCTAAACATCACCGAAGAGTGCCAATACACCTGTAATCACAAGTGGAAGAGGAGATAAAAAGCATACTGGCGCAAGACATCATAGAGCCGACTGATGGACCAACTCAATGGGTATCTCCGATAGTCGCAGTACCCAAAAAGAACATGTCAAAAATTTGCATTTGCGTTGACATATGAATCCCCAACACGGCAATTGAGAGTGAAAGACACCCAGGGCCTCATTTAAATGACATGATCAGCTGTCTTACTGGAGCGTGTTGATTCTCAAAACTAGATCTGTGCAAAGGGTACCATCAATTGGAGCTTGATCCACAATCACGATACATTACTACATTCTCCACTCACATGGGTCTGTTTTGCTACAAGCGACTAAGCTTTGGAATATTATCAGCGGCTGAAATATTTCAAGAAACAGTGAGACAAGTGATCCGGCCTGTAAAAAACTGCTTAGACTACAGCAATGATGTCTTGTTTTTCGGACGCTCACATAAGGAGCACGACAAAGCCCTATGGGACTTTTGCAGCCAACTGGAACAAGCCGGCCTGACTTTAAATGAGGACAAATGTGATCTGGGGAAGGGAGAACTTGTGTTCTTTGGACACATCTTTTAAAGAAAAGGAATGAGGTCAGATCCCAGCAAAATGGAAACACAAAAAAACACAAGACCTCCAGCAGATGTAGCAGAAGTGAGGTCACTTCTTGGACTAGCGAGCCACGGTGAGTACCCCACTTCAAGAACTAATGAAGCAGGGGCACAAATTTCTTTGGACCGTTGAATGTAACAAGGCGTTTGAGGCTATCAGACACGCAGTCACAGCAGTAGATCATCTCGCATACTTCAACCCGTCGCTATGCACCAAGTTCACTGTTAACACCAGCCCTGTGGGACTAGGAGCATTTCTAGTGCAACATATGCCCGGAAGAGACTCGTTCAGGCAAGTTGTCGCGCATATATGGAAAACAGTTCACCATTGTAATGGACCACCAAGCACTAGTAGCAATCTATGGAAACCCCAACGCAAAAATTCCACCACATATTGAGAGATGGGGAATAAGACTGATGGATTATGATTTCAAGATAGTGCACAAACCTGGAAAGGAACACAACCCAGCTGACCACGTCACCTAAACATTGTGTTATGATAGAACACTTCCGCTCCAAGAACAATTGAAGAGCTGGAGCGAGAGACAACTAGAAATGCCACACTGCAAGCGGTCAAACCAACAACAAGACAGCAAAGATGGAGACACATAAACAACTGCAGTCCCACGGGAGAAGGAGTGAGAAGGGACGAATTGCTGGCATTCAAAAACATACAAGAAGAACTGTCGGAAACTGAAAAGGGAGTTCTACTTAGGGGAACGAGGATAGTGATACTAAACAACGCTGAGGCGGCAAACAGTGAATTTGTCGCATGAGTCCCATAGAGGCATAGTAGCAACCAAGAAGATGCTAAGGGAAAAGGTATGGTTCCCAGGCCTCAATCGACTAGTAGAAGACACAATATTAAACTGTCACCAAGTAATGGGGAGGCCAGCAAAGCCAGCACAACTACACATGTCCGTCCTCCCCGGTGCAGTGCGGATGACATTGGCAGATGATTTCTAGGGGCCACTGGACACGGGCAACTATCTGCTAGTTGTAATTGATGAATACCCCAGATTCCCCATAGTACGACAAGTGTCATCAACATCAGCATATTTGCAGTATGGGGCTCCCCACAAACAAAGAAGACAGGCAATGGGCCACCCTTCTCGGGAGAGGAGTTTCGCAGATTCATGGCGTACCTGGGCATCCATCACAGGAAGGTAACGCCTCTGTGGCCACAAGCAAATGGCATGGTAGAACGATTCATGGGAAACATCAAGAAAGCAGTCCAACGGGCCAAGCTGGTGCAGATTTCAGTGGGTCAGGCACTCTGCCAAATACTAAGAGACTACTGAAATACTCCACAGAGTTCCATGGGACAATGCCCAGCAGAATTGGTGTTGGGAAGAACAAGCAGGACGAGATTGCCCCAGCTGAAGGAAAAGCGCCACCGGAGCACAACAGCATTGTCGTCCGAGATCAAGAGGCCAAGGAAAAATGAAGCAATACGCAGACACACAGCGACATGCCACGCCATTGAAGCTGAAGCAAGGAGACTCAGTGATGGTGTGTCAACAACAAACAAGGAAATCGGACAGCATCTTCTCCAGTGAACCACTAACGATAACCAATATCAAAGGGCCTAGGATAACAGCGGCAGCAGGTCCCTAAAGGATCACCAGAAATAGCTCACATTTAAAGGAGTTAAAGACTTTGGATGAGGAAGAAGGCAAGGCACCTCCTAGGAGCTGCGCAAACCCTATCAAAGAGGAAGTAATAGACAACACAGAAGTAACAGCACACCGCAGTCAGAGACAGGACCAAGTTGAAGGAATACTGAATAAAGGTGCTGAAATGTCCTACCCAAAGAGAGTGATCAGAAAGCCAAAGAGGCTAATAGAAGAAATATAGTGATGGGGGTAGCAAGCAAGCATCACCAGCAGCAAAGCAAACAAGGACGATCAGAATGTAGCAGGACAATGATGACAGTGATTTCTGTCTTGTGACCTGCCAGTGTGTTTCTTTTTCTCTCTCTCTCTCTCTCTCTCTCTCTCTCTCTCTCAATTTCTTCTTTTTTTTTTTTCGATAAAAGGGGGTGATATTGTGACGTGGGTGTAGAGGGCACTAGGATCCTACACCAGAGTGAAGGGAGGGGTCAGCCACCGGTCACCAGTTTCGGTCAGGGGAAGAGGCTGGCACAGTACCAGGCAAGGAGGGCGGAGAGTGGGACATTCCTGCGAGCACAGAGGACGATACCAGAATAAAGAAAAGAAGACAGTACCTGTGCCCTTGTCATTCTTGGGCGCCGAGGCATATGAAGGACACAACACCATGCAAGATATATTATGAAGGAGCAGTAATATTTTTAAAACAAATTTACCTGCCCAAATGTCTTTACAGAAACACAAAAAGTGCATATTGACCACTCTCTTTGTCACACATTGAGGAGAGTCAAGAGGAAATTCCAAAAATCCTTCTGAATTAGATACATTTTTAGCAAGAAGAGCACAGAACTGACATAAATGTATGAGTCAATCTTGGTTCAAAGGTCTACTATTTTCTGTGTGAATAAAGAGTTACAAAGTGCAGGTGATGAAGGCAGTGGAAAGATCCAGCCTATACTGGGCGCAATAGCTTCCTCATTAATTCTAACTATTTCCTATGAATAATAGTAGTGTTATCTAATATACCCTGCTTTTACCACTTTTTTGCACATTAAGGGAGCCTGACATGCATAGAATGATGCACTTTATCTAACTTGTTCTGAATCTTTCTGTTTGTGTTCCTTTTACTTTACGAAAAATCATGTAGGACACCAGGCTGGTTCATGTACAAGTTGTATCAATCTTTACTTTTACAGATGACATCCCTGAGACCCTCTTGATGTCCCTCTTTTTCATGGCTTACTTCCTCTGTTTTCTCATCTGCATGGCTCATTTTCCCTGTTCCAAATGTAGCTTTGGGTGGGTCTCCAAACCACATGAGCAGCAAAGGCCCATGTCTGCCCACAACACCCTTCCTCCTACATTTGAGTGGCTTATTGTCCTGGTGGGTGGCTGTCACTGAAAGCAATACCATCAACCCAGCAGGAGCACTTTTGACAAGCATGCATGATGGGCAAGCTGCCATGTCGTAGGAACTCGCTAGGCATGAGTTTCAGAAACACTCCCTTCTCTGCCAAAGACGGAGTTTGTTTCTGTAAAACAGCAACCAATGCCCATGACCAAATAGATTTTCCTTACTGCGCCTCAGGGATATTGTTTTCATCTTTCTGCGCATCCCACTATGTCTCGCATGGAAGCCACAGGCATGAAAAGTGTACATCAGAAGGCGTGCCTGAGAAGGGCAGGTTTTCCAGCATATTCAATCCAGCACCCATCATGTGGATGAGCTGCTGATCCATGGCATAAAACAACAGAGACGGCTAAGACTCTGCCAATGTAGATCTCCCAGTTCATCCACTTGTAAATGAGGTAGGAGAACAGTGGGTTTGGAGGTACAGGAGACACACTGATTTATGTAAATTCTCTGACCCTACCAAACCCAGAAAGGCCCTCATGGCCTTTCCCTTCTGTTATCCTACTACTGGCCTCTAACCTCTACTTTCTGCCTATGCACATAAAGGGAGTTGGACCTTAAGAATTGAGGGAAATGAAAATGGTGAAACATGTGATGAATAATTGGTGGAAAAGGAAAGTTGAGCTGCGTAGTCAGTGCATCACCTCCAACAGTCTTATCTCTGGTTGCCTTTGTTAGTCCCATGACACTAACAGCCATTTAGATAAGTGGGAAACTGCTGTATGGAAATGGATATAACATGATTGAAGAGTTTATTTTTGAAGCTATACTGGCATAATTTAATTGTCTGTGTTGGACTTTACAGATCTGTTTACAGTTTCCTACAAAGTAGTCATTTATTCCTTCAGTGCTGTGTCCCCTTTTTCTTCTTACTGTAGAAGATTTCAGGCAAACTGTGAGCTGGGCAAAAACATTTAGAGTAACTTCATTTTCCCAGGAAGTGCAGATTATCGGAGGCCAAAAACGTTTTTTTTACAGCACCTCATTTGTTTATTATTCACTGCTCCCTGCAAGGAGCACCCCATAATGCCATTCTAGGGTGATTTATATAATTTTCACTTTTTGGTGGTTCCCCAATATGGCCAGGGGCACCACCAATATGTTATAATAGTGTTGCTGTGGGGCTGCAGGGAGCTCAGCATCCCTCCCACCCCCAACAATTGAAAAAGAAGATTGTAAATCTATTGGGTCATTAAATGACCTCAGGAAAGCTTACCATTAATTTTAAAGCACTCAAAGCTGGAGCTGCATGTTCTCTGGCGGTGCGTGGGCAGCCCATGTGGTTAGTTCCATGGCTGCATTTGGTGGCTTGAAGAATAGTAAGGAAAGACTCAATACATGTATATGGTTGTTCTGAAGAAAAATGCTTTATTATGTGACAATGGTTATTATTAATCATTGCCATGTACCTCAATTGGAATACAATGGATTACAGTTATTGATAAATTACTGTGTCGATTTATTGACAAGGCCAATAAGTCAGCTTTATATATGTTGATGTGCTGACCCCTTGATAAAGCCAATAGGGCTTTTAAAATATTTTGGTGTTCTGACCCTTTGAAATAGCCAATACTTCTGCCTTTTTTTAAATGACACCCTTTATATTGTAACATGACAGTTCACCATGCGTGGTGGGAGAATAGGTGATGAACATCTTACATAAAACATAAAAATGCACTGAAATAAAACAACAAAGGTTCAAATGATGTTGTACTTAGTAAATGTAAAATGATCTTATTTTACATTAAAAAACAAATCTTAGAAATTCAATGAAAAAAACAAAGGTTAAAGGGACGTTATAGTTAGGTTAAAATGTCGGTTAAAACATAGGGCCCCATTCCGCCTGGCACCCTAGCGGTGCTGGGACTGGCCGCCAGGGGTGCAGCGGTCCCACACCGCCAATTAGGATGTGACCAGCACCATGGCGGTTGCATCCCGCATCTTTGACATTACGGCATTCGGTGCTGTAAGCAGCACCCACCGCAATGCCAAAGAGGCATGTTGTGCATTGCCATGCACAACGTGACAGGCACCGCGTGGTGCCTGCCACATTGTGCATGGGAATGGTACCCCCCAAGTGCAGCCCTCACCCCCCATCCCCCAGGGGCCCGCAACGGGCCCCCATTGTCATTTCCCGCATGCCTTTCCATGGCGGAGTCTACGCCATGGAAAGGCATACCCACCGCAACCATCATAATATGGATGGCGGTGCCTGCAAGGTGCCATCATATTGTTGGCTTTTTCTGCCCGGCCGGCAATCGTGACGATTGCCGACCAGCAGAAAATTGGTGAACGGACTTTCCGTCCGCTGCGGTACTCCCCGCCATGGTAATATGGCGGGGGGTAAATGTAGTTGTGATGGCGGGCGGATCGCCACCGCCGGCCGGGCGGTGGCGATCCACCCGCCATCATAATAGGCCCCATAATGTTTTAAACTGACAAAATAACTGAAACTCACCAGTTATAGTTATTTCAAGTAACTATAACTCGTGCCATAAAGTAACTATTCCTCTGCTTGTACACTCAGATATTACATCACTCATGACATGTTCAGTGATTTCATTTTTAACATCCCTAATGACTTTGGAAATTACATTGTTGAGAATAATACTGTACTGTTATAGTTACTTAAAATAACTGCACGTCATATAAAAATAGATAGATAGATAGATAGATAGATAGATAGATAGATAGATAGATAGATAGATAGATAGATAGATAGATAGATAGATAGATAGATAGATAGATAGATAGATAGATTTCGATATACATACCAATTTTTGATGATATTCTGGTCAACAATATTTTGTACGATATATTTCTACACAAAATGCATAAAAGTGTTTTGGTTCCCATATATTTTGGTTATGATATTCGTGTATTAAGATGTTTTTGTTTAAGGTCGGAACTTGCCTGCAGCTGAAGAAAAAAGAAGAGTTCCCAACATAATGAACTGAAGAAATCCACCCATCTGTAAGAGACCATTAGGCAGAGAGGGCCTTGGTTACTTCTGGAATGGAGGTGCCAATTAAGGCTAACAGCTGTAAAGATTCAACCACTGAAGCCTGCTTGGCCATTAGGAAGTTACTCCTGAGAGTGAACTGTGCTTAACAAAATTAGAAAGACAACATTGTTGGGTTCCTAGAAGAATTCCAGGAAAAGAATTAGGTTTGAAATTTCTTATGGACCAAAAATCTGTGTTCTAGTGACCCTTGCTGCTAGAGTAAGTAGACGTGAGTCAGAGAATGCACTCAGTGAATCTAAAGAATATTTGGCGAAAAACTATCACCAGGATGGACCATGGAAACCTGCCACTCCTCTCTAAAATAAATGCGTTTTCAGGCTTACACTTTATGGTTTCTCTAACACAAAATATTTTGGTGGGAAGACTGAAACTAAATTTGTGAACATATCCAACCTCATTAAGCCTTAGCCAGCATTCAAACTTGCCACACAGAGGATTTTCAACCTCCAGAAAAGTTTCTAAGGCCAAAGGTAAAAACATCCAGGGTCAGATTGATCAATATTTTGCACTGGTGCAAAGCCACCAAACACGACACAAACCAGCACAAAGTGTTGATTTGATACTTACTTTCCAACATACAGCTTCATTAGCACTGGAAAGTTGCTTAAAAGTAACAGAAATCTCTCAAGAGCTGGATGCAAGGAGAGCCGTGGTCTTTTGGAGCTTCTGGATTTGAAGCTTAGACGATCGCCTCCAGAAGCCACATTGCCAACCATGGAAGGGAACACAAAGTTGGAACGTGCCATCTAAGAAAATCACCAGGAGTAAATAGCGTAAAGCAGAAAAAAACTCCTAAATACACGCACAATTACACCAGCATGCAGTACTCGAAGGGAAGGACAACCAAGAAAACTGAACAGAGACATTTCTGACGCACGGGATGTCAGTTTTAGAGGATTTATATAGGAAAAATAAAACCTGGAAGGGGTCAGAATTCAAAGGAAGTAATGCCGCACATCGGACTGGGTAAACCTTATAGGAATTAATGGGATGGTGGCCATGATGAATTGGGCTGAAAAAAAGTAAGTCCTGTGCCATCGTGGCACCATCACTTCCTGTATCGTTGATACCTGTAGAAGGCATGGTTTCCCCAGGAGCACAAATTCTCCACCAAATGGCCACCATAGAGGATGCCCTCGCACTGAGGCTGGCAGCTACAGGTAAGTGAAACTGTTGGCACATCTGCAGCGACCCGCTTGATCCTGCTAACATGGTGCACTCCACGGGTGCGCATGAGTCTCTGGTAAGGGTGCATCCCATGAGCGCAACCAACGAATGTAGTGCTATGTTCGACTTTGCTCTGCTTTCCAGGTGGCATCCCAAGGGTGATACATAGGCATTCACACTCTGCCACCTATGCATGTGGATGCATACCATTATTTACTAACAATGGTAAACAAGGTTTATCACTGAAAAATATGACTCCTTGAGGCAGGCAAAATTTTGGAAAACATTTTTTTTTCACCAAGCGATTTATTTCTGCTCTACTTCACAGGCACACATACAAAGCAGGAAATATTTCACAGTTTTCTACTTATAGTATGTGATAATGGAAGTGTGCATGGTGCGAGGTGACATAATTGGGCACCAGCACCTGGGAAGTGCTAGATATGAAACTATTCTGCTCTTTCCCACTCATGCAATGCAGCACAGCAATTTTTGGTGCATCATTGCACTGCGAAAAATATTGTTAAGTCTGCCTCTCAGTATAAACAACCACCAACCTTTGACCACAATACCTTACAAATCGGCCACAGATAGTGCATTGGCCTGGTCATATCACGGAGGACACTTTGTCATTGGTTTGACGTTTCCATAGGATAACATTGCTCATCTTTTCCTGCATAATGGTTGCAAATTTTGTTTTTCATTTTTTCGTATTACATTTTGGACAGCTTACATTCTTTTCTTCCTAGCTGTATTGTTGGTTGACTAGTTGTTGCGCATAAACCATGTGCCTGTTTTTCCAGGAAGTTCTTTTTTGTCAGAGAAAGTATTCTAATGACAGAGCCCACAGGGACTTTGTGAATAAAATACTTCAAGTCCACACCTCTCCAAATGAGGCGGGCAGGGGTACCTTGTCACATTGTAGGCGGAGTAGCATGTCCCCCCAAACTCTAAATTGTTCCCTTAATGATGATTTTCTATATAGATGCTCTCCACCCTCGAGCAAGGCCGAGGACTTTTTATGGCCTCTTCTGATGGCACCAGGAAACAGCAGTTTATAGAGTCCTTAATCGGGCACCAACACTGGTAGCATACAAGTGCTTAATTTGTGCCAGTGTTGTGTGTAGATTTAGATTCCGTAGATAGGTTTCCCGATTTATGCCCTTATATAGGTACAATTCATATTGCCCTTATTTAGGCATAGAAAATCCTGCCCTTATTTACGCAATGTCCATGCTAACCAAATACAGGCATGGTCTTCTACATCCGTCAATTCCACGTCACAACGAGTTCTTGGAAAACCAGACTCTGAAGCCTTTAGGAATTTCCCTTGCTTGGATATTGATTTCTCCAAGAACTCATTATTATGCATGAACATCTATTCCTTAGGGGGTTCATTCATGACGTTCCGATACCCGACTTTTACGTCAATACAGGCATTCCTAAACACCTTCAAGGTAAGAATATACCTGCACTTGCCCTGGCAAAGCACGGTTCCGGTACGGTCCAGCTCGACTGCCTACTTGCGGTTCACCCCGGCAAGTTCGGAAGGAGATCGAGTTCCAGCCTGATGCACTGACCAGACGCTGTCATTCTCCTCGCAGACAATCCAGATCCAGTGTTTCTGAATCCCCTTGCAGGGTGTTAGATATCGAGTCTCGGAAAGAGATTCCAACCTTGCACATTCTAAGGTATGGAGCAGACTTGAACTTAGAGAAACCTTTGGCAAATCTTGGCAAAATTAAACTATAGCTAGCTATACTTTAGAAAACAGCACCTACTTCTTACCTCGTACTACACTTAGGTTAGGTACACTGGAGTAGAACAATTTAGAAGCATCAGATGAGTATTCACATTTTAGCCTGTGTTATTTATGTATATATTTTATGAATACATGTCATAGCTACAAACCATGCTATTGCAGTATTATTTTGTCTTACTGCTAACTCTGTACATATTGTACTTCGCAGCCTGTCTTATGATTGTAGCAGTTCATATCTCTTGCACGAGAAATAAGACTGTTCAATAAACCCTTTCGATTGAAACGCCCGTCTCTCTTTTTCTATGCAACTCTGTAGAGACGAAGCATGCACGAGTGAAACTGTTATCTATTGTTTCCACGGTTCTGAGATTGTTCCGACTCCAAGGGAAACAAAGTTGTCATGTTTATGCGGTTGTCAGAAACTAATCCCTTCTTGTATATTCGAGAAGTTTCTAGTGACCTCTGAGTTAGCTGGCACATACAAGTAATTAAGTTTAATGTACTCGATAGAGACATGATGACCTGTCCTATGTCAAAACTATAGTGTATATTATTCTAATGCGCAGAGCCTATCAGGGATATTGGAACTACACTACACCAGTAGTTGCCGGTCAGCACTTATTTCAGTGGAATGGGACTCTTTGCCATCTCCTTTAGTGTCAGGGTCTCGGTTTGTCGCTCTCTTAATTTTCAAAGCAGTTGAAGACAGCAGATTAGTCCTTCTTTTATTTCTACACTAAGTTGTAGCCTGTGGAGAAAGGATGGCCTATACTGTGATCCTTCAGTACTCTTGGATTGGCAGACCTGCTTCCATTTCCCGAAAACGACAATGGAAAGAGTCTGTTGCTCTCCTCCTGGATGGTGTTCATGTTGGTCACTGGCCAATCAAATTTCAGCCAACAGGCACGCTTCTGTCATAGGTGGTTCAAGGCTCTGGGCAGTAAAGACAATGCAGGAGTTGCTTCCCCATCCAACCGCACCCCCTCAGATACATTTTGGGGATCGACGCATATTTTCTGTTTTACAAATTAAGCACTGCTGCATTCAAACTGCGATGGTTGTCAATAGTACAAATCCCCTTTTTGAATAGCTTACACCATTAAGGGTGTTTTAAATGATACTGGCCAGAACAGAATATACCTGCACACTGCAGTTCAGGTCCCAGACCAACTCTGCCAACATCCATCCTTCCTCCAATACTTTAAGGAGGTAATAACATTTTCTTTGTGCAATATCTCATCTCAGTGTAACAACTCAGCTGATGGGCTAGTACGGTAGTACTCCATTATGCCATGCCATCTTCGTCTCTACACCAGCTCACTCGCTAGTCCAATCACTAGCCTTGCCTTATTGCTATTGTGAACCCCCACCATTGTTGTTTTATCCATAACTCCAGCTCTAAAGATGCACTGCTCCCTGGAAACCCCTTTTTTCACAGTGCTTCATTGAATTGTAGCCAGTTTCATACCTTATAAGTCACAGACATACACAGAGATATGTGAAAGTCTGTGTGCTTGGAAAAGCATCTCTTCGTTACTGTCAAAAATTGGGTTATTAATTTGGTAGAGCTGAATTTGTAAACATTTAAGGCAAAAAAGCATCAGGAAAAAGTAAAGAGCCATTGAAGGTTTACGGTTTAATAGGACCTATGCATGATTTCAGGCCACAATCAATGGCTCGAAGCAGGTTGGCACTGTCAAAATATTTCCCTTTGCACTTTAGTCACTGAAATGGAAGTCAAAATCCTTCAGAAAGGTAAGGTTCAAAGCTGAGGCTGGTGAGGGTTCACCAAAGCTGTCTATGTAATTGTTGAGCTCCAGCTCAAGCCTTTTGTTTTGGTGCCAAAAGCTCAAAGTAGGATAATGCTGGATTTCTCAGCAGCTGAGTTTTCTTCGCCCTATACATAGATGTGCTGCCTCACCCTGGCCCAAGAAATGACCATTTGTCAAATATTTTGGTTAACACAGTGTGCCAGCAGAAAATGGTTGGAAGCTGCAGCTGGACACAGCACAACAAGGCAAATACATTTCCTGCAGTGTCCCTTTGTACCTGTTTTCAGCGTGTCAAAAAGCTTCAAGCTGGAGAAACTAAGTTTTCTTTCCAGTCATTTTGACAGCCCAGGGTGCGACCTCCCTTGGCAAACTTCAGCATGTTGTTCCGGTTCTCTGGAGGTGGAAAACATGGCTAAATCCCACTTTTCTCCTACTAGTGGGATGATTCTTTCTGGTCAGTCCTTCCGCCCTGAGGTCCTCAATTAAGGCTTCTAGGTATCAGTTCTCTCATTAGCCAGAGGTGCTGCATAGTCTAGTCTTACATAGCCAGCTGGGCCATTTTGGAGTCAGGAATCCTTCTGCTTTTTGTAGTCGTGGAGAAAGCAAAGAAGAGGCTTATAACATATCCTTAGAAAGCAGCTCCAGTCCCTGGGTTCCAGGAGCAGTGCCCATGAATCCCTGAGTCCTCTTCTTGCATAAGGAGCGAGGGCCGGGTTGACTTTGTTCCTGCAAGCCCTTTTTCTTCAGCTGTATCTTCCTAGGTCCAGGAATAATCTGAGGATGTGTTGATGAGGTGTCAGTTTGATCCTGTGCACTAACCAGTGTTTGGAGAAATATCTCTACTCAGTCTTGGCTACTTTCATGCCCTATCTCCCTTTGCAGAACTTCCTCTTCACCTTATTGTAAAATCACCCAGGTTCCCCTATTTCAAAATGCCAAGCCTCCTTTCCCACCAGGATCTTCAGCTCCCTAGTCAATCTCCTATTTAGATGAACTCCTCTTCCACCTGAACAGGTTAGAATAAATTCTCCCTGCTGCTGGTAGTAGGCCAAATGGTGTATCAGTGCCATAGGACTGAATGGGAGGAGATTCTATCAAGCCTATCTGGGATCAGCAAGTCTAAGGAGGAAGCGGTAAGGCTGCACTTTGTTCTTCCAGCTGACCTGTAGCCCTCCCATACTCCTAATCCCTGCTATGTGACAAGTAATTAACACAACCCTGTTCTTCTTGGGCTCAGAGGCAAGATATTTTTCTTCTGAGGCAGGGTAATAAACTATCCTAACGAAGGATGTTTATTGACCTCTAGTGGTCAGGCCAAAGTAAAGTTATTAAAAAAAAATCACCATTAAATAAGATTTTGAAAATTAAGTGGAAAATAACTATGCATTTCATAGCACTTTCCCAAGTACAAATTGAAAATATTGTAATAACACACAGGATTCTGCTATAGAAAATGCAGCTATAGCTGCACAGTGGAAATAGTTGTAAGCCCTCGGTCACTGTGAGGGCTCACTTTCTAAATAAACAGTGCACCACTTATAATAGTGCACCACTTTTTATATCTTAGGCACTCTGCCTTGGGGACTTACAATGCACTCAATAGTGGTGACATACTGATATATACACATAGGTTTCCTTACATGCCAAAGCAATTTTGCTTGCTGTGGGTTACTGTAGTGTCTTTAAACTGCATCCCAAACTGAGCACCGTGGTGTTTCTGGCAGCCATATATTTATTTATGTGGGTGGTGTAGATACACACTACAACTCACAGCCCGTTGTTGGCCCTGTCGTGCTTTGTTTACTGGTTGGGGCAGGGGCTGTTGGGTCTCACCTTGCTTTCTCTCGACTCTCGTTTATGGTTGGTTGGGTAACTTTTCGGCGCTGTTGGGCTTTCCTTCCGTTGTCTGCTTGGGCACACTCCCTGTCGGTTCCACTGCCAGGTGCGTAGGTCTGCTTGGTGGTGCTGGGCGTGGCAGCCTTCTGGCCCATTGGGCACACTTCTGGTTTTTTTGTACCCTGTGGGGTGCTAAGTCTGTTCTCGTCCTCCTTGTGCCGGTTGTTTCTGGTGGTATGGTTGCTTCGGTCCCCTTTCCCTATTGGGGTTTGGCTTTGCGCTTGGGGTCTCTGTGGTATGCCTCCTTTCAGGCCTTGGTTATGTTTGCCCTTGCCTTGTCGCCTGGTTTTGTGGGTTTGGTTGATGGGTCCTGGGTGCCCTGCTTGCCCATTTTTCTGTGGTTGGCTGCTTCCTTGATGTCTTTGGTGCTTTCTCCTTTCCGGGGTCCTGGTTCTCCGGACCTTGGTTGGTCCCTTTGGTCTGTCCTTGGCTTGCTGGTGTGTCTGAACGCTTTGGGTTTCTTCCGTGTGAGGCTTCATCTCTGTCCTTCTGTTGATGGCAGTCTCTGGTGCTTCCTTGCTGGACGGAAGGCACTACGCAGCCCGTCGAGGACAGCCCAGCACCCAGCAGAAGACCGCAGCAGGGGCAGCACCCAGTGCATTCTGTCGGCAGACATAAAAAAGAACAGGCGGAATGCTGGGTGTGTACTCGTTAAGTACTCCAAGTGGGATAGGGGCCCAGCACTCCTCTGTTCTTTTTTCTGTCAGGGAGATAATTATTTCCATATGTAATGAATAGGATGAGAACTGGAGGAACCTGGGGGTAACAGGCATTCACACTGCTATTCAGTACCCTTGAGGCACCTCTATTTGACTGAAAGGATTCTGAAATCATGCATATGTGTACTTTGTACTAGGGCACTTTCAAGAAGGTTCTCTCATTTATATGTGTGTGTAGTCCCGGTGGGTGTGGTCCTGTACCCTTAAGGGAATGCCTCAACCCCTGCTCCTGCCCCATACTACTGACATGCACAAAGGCAAACAGCCTTCTGGGGAGCACACTGAGTCTGTGCCACATATAAAGTGGTATACCATTAGTGCAATCCTCAAGAGTGCCACTTAGGAAGAACCACAGTGATCCCAGGATGCTCCTCATAAACACACAGAGCAGTTGTCACACAATACATGCCCCAAACACACTAAATGCCCCCATGAAGTTATCCCTACCCTCTCCTTTATGTCCTGACTGTGTTATCCTCTCTGGGCTCAGGGAACTCTATGAGAGTGAACCTATCACAAAGTGGGACCTTGCACCGTTTAATATTAATGCAGCTCCACGTGCACACAAGGGAAATATCCAAGGCCAGACTCTGGTAGGAGAATAAGGATGTAGACACTTGTATACCTTTTGTTAAATGCTGCAGGTCTTGCAGTTTGCTTATAATGGTCTTTATTTTCATGCATCATTAAAAACACAGTTCATGGAGTTCTGCACTCTTTGCTGAAATCTGTAGGGAACCTAAGGGTTATGGGTACCAATTCCTGTGAGGCTGGCGCTGCCTTTCTGTCTCCCCGTTTTCCTCTCCTTTTTCTGGTTATAACAGTACTATGAAATGGAGATGATAACCACTAATAGATACTATAAAATTAACCGGTGTTCGTCAAATTGTGTTTATTTTTCAAAGCGCCCAATGTGTAATTTCTCCTGATAATTGAGTTTTTAAGCAAATTACGCAAGAGCACTCATCTGCACAAATTAGGCTCTTGCACAAAAAATACACACAATTTACCAGCTCACCCAAGATGCTAGCTACCAGCTCAATGTAATGTCCAAGTAGGGTCAGATTTGCTAAGAAGTCACAAAACACAGCCCTGCAACTTTAGTTGCTATGCTGCCTTTCGTGAAAGGGAGAGTGCAGAACAGCACCATGTCTACTAAGATGTGGTGCTGTTTTCCTCCCTCCCTGCTTTGGTGCACTTTTTACAACCATGTGCCAATGCAGATACCCTTGCACCTTGTGTCTGCAATCTCTAAAGCATAGGTGTTGTGCTGTAATGGTTTCCTTCCAGTACAAAAACTGTGGGTTAAGGCTTTTCCCTCTCTGTATGTGTGCTGCAGAATGCAGCCTATATTCAAAGTAGGAAAACTGAAGAGAAATGAAAGCATTTCTTCTCGTGCCTGCATCTAGGAGGCTTAGAATTCTGGTGCAAATCCATGAGTTTTAAGGTGTTTCGTGCAAATCCCTGTCTATGATTCTTTGTAGATGGAGGCTTGGTTTAAAACCCATGGGTGGTTGAATTAGAACGCCCATGCATAACCCATGGAACGCCCCCTTGACGCAAATAATGGAATGCAACGGATTGTGCAAATTCACATTGCTTTGGCATACTATCCAACTTAAGTCCAGGTTTGAGTCAAAAGGTATGTGGTGACCTGTTCATTCAAATTAGACAATCGGTATTTGCCCAAGGAAGTCCTTCTGTTTGACACATAGAGGTCACTACTCGAGACTTATGGTGATTTTGCTTGGCTAAAAAAAAAATAGCACACAATCCTATTGTTAGTATCTTTTTGGACATCTTCAGATATTAGTTTTGAATTATTATATTCCCAGACATGATGGAATTCAGATTAACTCACTCAAAGGGTTCAGATACCTGGAGGAAGAGATGCTTATTTCGATAAGCTTTTTCTCTTGTTACTGCGGGATAATTTTATGATTTGTAGCATGAAAATGCAGGGTAGTTTTACGTTTATAAGTGTTGTGAGGCCTCGTGCATCTTTGCAATTACTGCACTCATCACAAGAAAGAATAGTCAATAGAGATTCCAAGTGAACTAACACAGCTCTACAACTGGGCAAGACGGCTCGATCAGGAGAGAATAAATGAATTACAATTTGAATTCAGATCGTATGGTCTAAAAATTCAAGTCCATATACCACCTTCTGAAACGTTAAACTTATGGACTGCAAAAGTCCATAGTGCATGGAAGGTTTAAATGAACATCAACTTTAATTTTAAAAAAACAAGAACTGAAAAAATTCATACAAAAATGTATTAGCAGTTAGTTTTTCTGGTAAATTGCTGCTCTAAAACTGTGTATCATGGAAATTATTTTTGACAAACAAGCCATTTTCTGCAATACATTCATGAAAAAATACACTAGGCCCTAGGCAGCCTCCCATTTTTCAAAAAAGATTTCAAGATGTTCAAAGACACCAGATTTATGAAGATGTTGTTGTTGCCTAAAAAATACCAAGACACCCTTTCCAATCTTAAAGGCCTCTTTCATAGGACTGCAGAACCCCATCAGAAGCATATCCTTCCAACAACAGAATTAATTGTGGCTTTATACTTTTGGATATCAAGGGGGCTATTTACAAAGTTAACTTATACTTGTGGGTAATTTAAAAGTGTAATTTAAACTTACACTTTTGAGTAGCTTTACTATTCCGCAGCAGTGGCCCATCCATTAGAGCAGAGGAGCATCGCCACCACCCCGCTGCCAGCGCCGCAAAAAGCAAAAAATAAAATGGTGATAGAATGAATTTATTACCATTTTATTTTTCCCTTTCCCCAGCCCGAGTTGTGTTTGGCGGGCGTGGCCATTGCTGCTGACTGGCAGCAGGGGAGTGCTGCTCACTCCACCAGTTTACAGTGTGCATGTTAATTAGGCCGATTGTCTAGCGACGACCAGCCTGACGTGCAGTGTAAAACTTTCCACCCAGCTGTCTAAGACAGCTAGGTGGAGAGCAGGCAGGGACCCGAGAGCCTCCGGGAGCATCGAAGCAGCCTGCTCCAGCCATTCCTGGTGCTGCTCTGATGCTGCTAACATTATCAGCAGCAAGAGAGAAGAGTTCTGATTGGTTTGGAGAACTGCTGCAGCCTGCAGACCAGACCAGCACTGAGGGACTGAAGCAGGAGGACCAGAGGCGAGCCAGCACATGCAGTGGGTGAGCAAATTTTTATTTTGTTATTCTTAAACCACTGATACACTGTAAGGCTCGCACTGCCTTCAGCCTCAATGCCAGAGGTCTCAGTGGTGGTTCTTATAAGGAACCATGACTGACAGCTTTGGCGTTGACCAGCCACTTCCTGTCAGTGGTTGCCTCACCAAATATTTAGGGTGACAGCCGCAACTGCTATTTCAGGCTATTCAGAGTGCAAAGTTTCTCAGAGTCGTAGACTTACAACGTCTCCACATCCTGAAGAAGGGCATGGAGCCAAATGTATGAGTGTAAGTTGCTAATAAAAAAAAGACAGTCATAAGTTCAGAACAACAGATGGCCAACCACTGGTACCACCAACAGACAATAATAGATGAACGGACAATAATTTAAATCCCCCTGAGAAATAATATTAAACTAAAGTAACATATTTACAATAGTTACAAATAGAAATGATTGTTTAAATTAATGTTGGAAAAAAAACAAAAATACTACATATCTATTATTTAACTATACAATATTTTAATAACCTTTCTGTGTGTGAAAGAATATGTGTTATCAAATATAATTACATTACTTTTAATTAATTTGTGACAGCATGTTTACTAAATATTAATGTACAATAAAAGAAATTACTTCTAATTTAAACATCCGAAAAATACATTGAATTACATTTAATAAATATTAATTAAAGATTTAAATCAAAATTAAGTTACTAATGCTTTAGATTTTCTTCCTTTTAGTTCTACATTTAAAATAAATATTTAAAATGAATGTACATGAACTAGTTAACATAAAAATGTTTTACACATTTTTCCAAATGTAATAAACTTTTTACATTTTCACTATACTTCGGCATATCGTGATCTCCGTCCCCAGGATGATGTTACCTTTGAATTCCCTTCCAACACTTTCTTTTTTAGTTGAAAGTAAACTTTATGAAATACAGGCAATGCCTGAAGGCCTCCCTGTTCCAATCTGCATATTAGCAACTATCACACACTGTCTCGATACCCCAACACCTACTTCCTCGTCTTGGCCCCATCTAAAGCGCTTTGTACAGGCCCTGTAATAAGCACTAAAAAGGAAAATGAATAGAAAGTAGAAGAGGATGCCTGCAGATTAACCTTTTCATATTTAAGAATATTTACTTAAGGTCATTAAGTGTTTTGCCATATACATGGTGTTCAGAATTTGCTATAAATTTTATAGTGCAGAGTTCCTCTAATAGCACAGAAAGTATCAACACTTTCTCCTGCATAGCTGTACTAAAATATTCTGTGCTTTAATGCAGAAAATAAGGCCGCACGCGTTAGGGTGGGGGATTCCTATTATAAAGCGTGGCTACTTAGCGGCAAAGTGCTTGCACGGGGAAGCTAGAACTCTGGAACGCCACTAAAATGTTCTCTCTCTATAAAGTGGATTAATTATTTGTGCTGCACAGGCCATTAAGGAGATGGAAAAATGCTTTCCATTTTAGACACATTTGTAGAGAAAATATTAAAAGGTAGAAAAAAAGTGCGACATTTCACAGATCTGTCAGTGAAATGAGCAGGAATCAAAACCCAAAGTAGTTAGATAAAAAAAAGTTGCATGGCATGAACAATTCTGAAAGATACACGTGACCACGTAAACAGAAAGCCACGCAGAGGCAGCGAAAACTTGCAGCACAGGATAACACAAACACCAAAGGGAATTCTGTATCTTTAGGTAAATAGGTATGACATTCGTTCATGGAAAACTGGCGTGCATATGTCTTTTTTTGGATTACAGCAAATGGGAATTATCATAATTTCACATTGTCTAATTGAACGTGTTTAGCATAGAATACATTTCAAATAAACATGAGAGTTGTTGCCTAATAAACTTCATCTTGTTCCTACTTTTTGTAATATCATTTTAAAGGGCAGGAGTTGTTATATGAGTGCTCCTAAAGTGAAATGAGCGAGGGGGAGAAACATGGGACTCTTACCTTGTTTTTAGGGTTATCCACCTGCCAGGTGGCAAGTAATTTCAATGCATTATGCATCACAAATGAGACCATTGCCAAAGTGACTACTGTTTTGAGCCTGGTTTGAAGTTTTTATTCCACAAAGTACATTGTCTGGCATGAGTCTCATTGAACATTTAAAATGTGAGGGCACAGTGTAATGGTTTTAAAACTGCAAATAAAATAATATGTGCTATCACAAATATTTTTATGTCGCTAAAAACGACCAATTGTTTTAGTTTTAGATAGCGCAAACTCACTATGAAGGTAGTGGACCGTTCAGCGGCGGGCCCTCCATTAGGGAGGAGGAGCACTGCCCTCCCTGCCACCACCCTCAAATAAAGCAACAATAAAACTGTTTTTATTTTAATCCCCTGGACACGCCCCCAGGACTCTGACGAGTCTTGGGGGCGGGTCCAGGGGAGGACACTGCTGGTGGGGGCGTGGTAGTGCACTCCCTTCACTGCGCATGAGGGTTTGGCTGGCTGTCTCAGGCGGGCCAAACGCTCATGCGCAGTGAAGCTCTCTCGAGCCCCAGCTGCGTTGCTTGGGCTGGAGTGAGCAGGCGCAGGCTCCCAGTCTGCCTGGGAGCACAAGTTGCCAGCGCTCAGGCCAATCCCAATGCTGCTTTCATGCAGCATCAGGATGTGCCCAGAAGCAAGAAGAGCGTAATGCGGAGGGAGATAGTGGTGGCGTTAAGGTACTTTTTTTATTTTTATCTTTTTATCCCCGTACCCCCCCAGCTCCCTCCCTCCTCCGGCCCACCCCGCCACTTTGGCAGGAGACGGGTAGCTACTGTGATAATTTTGCACGAGCACCACTTACATAAAGTCATTTTCTTTTTTCTAGTCACAAGGATACTATGTGACTCACCCAGACCCAAAAGATGTTGAGCCAACATCAAACCTGGTTCCCCACTGCCAACGTCGATAGCTCTGTTCGTAAAATCATGTCCTTTCCCATTTCCAGCCGCCATCTCACAAGTGATTTCCACCTTTTGTTCTTTCATAAGCAACTTCATAACACATTAGAAGCACAGTTCGCACACGTTCGTGAAAAAAACAGGACCATATTTATGCACAAGTCACGCAGTCCAGCATAGCAACTCATTGAAAGGGACAGGAAAACAGCCGGAAATGCACCCTATTTAAGGCAATACTTCCACTTCCCCTGCCCTGGCACCCTTTTGGCTGCCTAGCACCAACTCAGGCACACTTGCACCATAGTGCAAGGGTGCCTGCTTTGTAAAGAAGATTGTCACAAAAAGAATCCCCTGAGGATTTTTCCTCTTTCTCTGTGCGCTGCAGAATGCCACAAACATAGAAAGATGAAAAAAGGAGGAGGAATAAAGATATTTCTCCTCATTACGCCTCGCCTGGGGAGACCCAGGTTTTTGGTGCATTCCCAGGTCTACCACTTCTGGTAAAGCTGGGAACGCATAAAAATCCATGGGCGTGGTGTGAAAACACCAACGCAATGCCCATGGCAACTCCTCCCTGGTGCAGAGTAATGCTATGCAGCGAGATTTATGAAGCCACTCAGCACCACAAAGGTGGCCTTGCATGGCTTCATAAATCGTATTGTCTTTGCATTGGTGCAGGAGCAATGCAAAGGGTCTTGTATATATGCCCCTTAATGTTTATTGCTAATGGTATTAAACTTGGTGCTATAGTTACTTAATGCCTTTTTAAATATTGATGTTGATGTATTTCACAGCTGTTCCCCTCTAATAAGCCTGGTTTTAGTTTGTAAATACCTTGAAGTGATAGGCATATACAACTGATCAGTGCAAATGTATGGAATGCACAACGAGTAACAGTGTAATGTGGTCCAGTAATACCACTGAGGGGTTCTGGTGACAACAAAACCAAAAGACTGAAGGCTGAGTGGATTGTAAATGTCACAAGAAGCCCTAGAGTGCAGTACTGGACTATTACCCATTACAAGTTGTGCATTTGCTTTACATTATGAGGCTTATTTATGAGAGCCCTGCATCACTTTTGCACCACATAAAGTAGTATATGCGTGACGCAAGGCTCTCATAGATTTATGAAGCCACTCTGCGTGGCTTTGAATGGCCTCATAAATCTTAAGTAAGGAAACGCAGCATAAATTGCTGTGTCTCCTTACTCTGCACCCAGGAGGCATTCCATGGGCATTACAGTCTGTCTTCCCATGCAACATCCATGGATTTAGACTTTGCCCCTGATTGGGCATTCTGCAGCACACATAGAAAGAGGAAAACACCTTTTAAGATTGTTTCTGTGCAGGAAGGTGCTACTTCCTGCACCAAAACAATCCTGCATGCAATGGACGCACCCTTGCACCATGGTGCAAGGGTCACTACGTTGGCGCTTATCTGCCGAAATGGCGCCAGCACAGGGAGAAAGGACAGGAATGCACAGTATTGCATAAATACGTTGCATTCCTGCCCATTCATTCTGGCATAGGGCAGCGCAGAAAGGTGCCTTGCTGCACTTCCTTATGCCAAAATCCCGTAAATAGGCCCCTACATGTTTATGTGGAGGTTAGTTAGCTTTAAAAAGTGCAGTTAACACTGATTGGAACTAGAATGTTGAAGTGATGTTTTCCTTTCATGAAGACATTGCTGATAAAACAATGAAGAATGGTAAGGATCGCAGAATTTTTGGGATCTTGTCGCAGCAGAAACTACACCATAATTGTGGAGTCACTGCATTTGTCACATTAACTGCCCCATAATTTGAGTAATTTCCAGATGTCACAAAAATGTTTCTCTCTCTATTGGATGAAAATAATACTGCTAGAAAATGTGCTCTACAATTTGCATTTTTTGACACATAATTTAAGCAACCTTATTGTGTAGTTCAGTGCACCATGCTGCAAAATCCTAGTAGACCACACAATGGTAAAGATCTGCAGAGTGGATGAGGGCTTTCATTATCATAATGAGATCTGTATAGCAAAGGGAACTCTAAAATATTTAACATATTTCATTGTCTCTTTGAAATATGAGTTTTACAATCAAAGCACCCAAATATCTATCTATCTATCTATCTATCTATCTATCTATCTATCTATCTATCTATCTATCTATCTATCTATCTATCTATCTATCTATCTATCTATCTATCTATCTATCTATCTATCTATCTATCTATCTATCTATCTATCTGTCTGTCTGTCTGTCTATCTATCTGTCTGTCTGTCTATCTATCTATCTATCTATCTATCTATCTATCTATCTATCTATCTATCTATCTATCTATCTATCTATCTATCTATCTATCTATCTATCTATCTATCTATCTATCTATCTATCTATCTATCTATCTATCTATCTATCTATCTATCTATCTATCTCTCTGTCTGTCTGTCTGTCTGTCTGTCTGTCTGTCTGTCTGTCTGTCTGTCTGTCTGTCTGTCTGTCTGTCTGTCTGTCTGTCTATCTATCTATCTATCTATCCATCCATCTATACATCGGTGTCCCAAGGGCCCAAATAGGCCCAGGGAGGTGAAACGCATGGCCCCCACCCCATTCAAAAGTAGGCTGGCCACTCACACACCCACATACCCACTCACAGACTCACATGGGACACTCACAGACCCACTCAGACACCATTTACCCACTTACAGACCCACTCAGACACTCACACACCAAAACACAGACCCACTCTGAGACTCATGCATCCACTCCCAGACCCACTCATGAAACTCATGAACCCACTCTCAGACCCACTCAAACTCACACACTCATTAACAAACCCACTCAGAGATGCAT
Organism: Triturus cristatus; assembly: GCF_964204655.1. Classification (NCBI taxonomy): domain Eukaryota; kingdom Metazoa; phylum Chordata; class Amphibia; order Caudata; family Salamandridae; genus Triturus; species Triturus cristatus. The sequence goes on along the minus strand of NC_140594.1, from coordinate 217,636,442 downwards.
GCAGTCACTCCCAGACTTGCTGCAAAACTCATGCACTCACTCACAGACCCACTCAAAGATGAATGCACCCACTCACAGACTGACTCACACTCATGGAGCCACTTGCAAACCCACTCAAACACCCTCACACCTAACATACCCACTGGGTCACTTACTCAGACACTCATGCGCCCACTCAGATACCCAGACACTCACTACCCACTCACAGACCCACTCAGACACTCATGTAGCCACTCAGATACCCACCCAGACACTTATGCCCCCCTCACAGACCCACTTAGAGACTCATGCATCCACTCACACATTCAGTGAGACACTTATGCAGCCACTCCCAGGCCCACTCAGATACTCACACACCCACTGAGACACTCACACATTCACTCACTCACCCACTGGGATACTCATGCACTCACACACTCACTCTCAAAGTTTACAGGTTACAGTTTGGACATAACATTTGAAAAAACCTTAGAAATTCACTGAAAAAAACAAAGGTTGTAGGGATGTTATAGTTAGGCTCAGATTTCACTAGTACAAAACCAGTGAAAATCAGCAGTTATCGTTGCCTGATCTAGCTAAAACTTATGCTCCCACCAAGCACTGCTTATGACCTCTCATTACATTATCATGGCATGGTCAGTGGCATCACTGATGACATCACTGATGACATATCAAATGACATCACCGATGAGACATCATCTACAGAACCACTCACACACCCACTCACACTCCCATAGAACCTCTCATACACCCACTATCACTCTCACACAACCCCTCACATACCCATTTACAGAACCATACCAGTACTCACAGAACCAATCATTCAACTATAGAGCCACTCACACAACCACTCTCTTCTACACTCAAACAACCACTAACTCAGCCATACAGCCACTAATGCATCTACCCACTCACCAATACAGCCACTCACAGATCCAGTCATACAGACATACAGGCGCTTACACACCCACTCATATACCCTTACAGTCACTCACACACCCACTCAATTACCCATACAGAAACACGCACAGCCGTTCACTAACCCATACAGGTACTCATACACACACCCATACAACCACTCACCCTTCCACTCACTCATCAATACAGCTACTCACACACACAGTCACTTACCCATACAGCCATTGACACAGCCACTCACCCACCGATACAACCATTCACACATCCACTGAACAACTTAAATACCCATTCTCACATCCATACAACCACTCACACACCATTCACTCACACTACAAGCCACTCACACAGACATTCACTCTCCAAATCAGCCACACACCCACTCACCTATATACTCACTCAAACAGCTGCTCTCTCACATACACAGACACTTACACACCTACTCCCTCACCCATTCAGCCACTTACACAGCTTCTAGGTCACCCATACAGCCACTCACATACTTATGCAGCCACTCACACAGCCACTAAGTCACCCATACAGCCATTGACACACCCACTTGCTCTCCAAAACAGCCACTCACACAGTCACTCATTCGCCCATACAGCTACTCACTAGCACATCCATATAGCCACTCACACACCCATAAAGCCACTCAGACATCCACTCACACACTGATACAGACAGTTAGACACACAGTCATTCAGATGAGATATGTTAAAAAAACAGTATGACTAATTACTAGCATGTAAAAAAAACAGTAACTTAACTTATGCTGTAGGTTAGTATATATCTTTAAGTCTCAGAAACGCTTAAAAACTCTTAAGTCATGGGATGATATGATCAGTGATGCTATCTGAAACGTCAGCAGTGATGTCACTGACCATATCAAGAGTGATGTAATATGTGAGGTCATGAGCAGTGCATTGGTTTTGTACAGGTGAATTCTGAGCCTAACTATAGCGACCCTGTAACCTTTGGTTTTCAGTGAATATATATATATATTCCCACAAGATAAATCCGGCGAAAAGGATATCACACGAGCCCACAAGGTTGATTCAGCAGGTGAAGTTTATTCCTGGCAGATAGGACGACGCGTTTCTACCACGTCTGTGGTCTTGGTCCCATGTGTATATATATATATATATCCGCTGCTTTCCGTAGTTTGCGTCGCGTCTGCCCGCTTCTGGTGCCAGCCCACAACAATACAGACACGGACCTCGATCTTCAGTGCAATTTTTTATTTATAAATCTCGCGTGCTAGTCGCCATAACGTTTCGGCTCCACCTGAGCCTTGTTCACATGACAACGTGTTGAACTAAGAACCACCCTTATGTAGGCGTAACTCACTCTGCACGTGATGCTGGCACAGATGCATAGACATGGTAGAAAGATTGCGAGCAGCACATCAATCACATGAGGAATACTCTTACAACAGGTGAGTATAAAGAGAATACAACACGCAAGCATAAATTATGGCAGTTCTTGAAAAGACCGTAAAATAGTTGAATCTAAATCACAGATATGTAAATACATTGTTATCTTTGTCTATTCACCGCTGTCAACAAACAGTATAATACTGTATGTTGAGTATGCCTTTCGTGTTGATACTATCAAACAATGTGTTTGATCTCATCCATGAATGACAGTTTCTGACGGGTTTAATCCCTCCATATTACAGCTGATTTAATCAGCATTTGCATCAATCTCCTGATTTCTGCAGTTGTGTCAGCCTAAAAGGGTGTAATAAAGTGCCTAGTGATATGTGCAAATAGCAAAAAAACACAACTTGATGTGTAATTTATGTATTATTGCTTTTTATATTAATTAAAACCTTAACAAATTAAAAACCGGGATAGCAGCAATTAACTGTTTCAAATAATAAATATAGTGGGTAGTCTGAGCCCAGGCTTACCTCCAATATATATATGTACATATGTGCTATCAGTAAATGACTTCTCAATGAATCAAAGAGTATAGTGGGTCTTATAGCTTCATTTCTTACTATGGCTAGTGGTCATAAGTCACTATGTATGTAGACAGATACCAAATAAATCACGAGATTCAATTAGAATAAAGTGCCTTCAGTGCTATGGTACAGAGTGTGCAAATGTGCCAGGGTTTATAAGATATCACGCATTCATTAGTTGTAACTCAATATGTAAAACCAACTTATAGGTCATGAAAATTCAATGCCTAAAATCAAGTATTGGTAAACATTATTATACCTAAAATGATAAATAATACATAGTACATGAGAAGATAAAATATCAACCTCTGCGTGTTAAAAACCCTTAAAATATTTCTTAAAATGTTCCATAATATTCCATAATATAATTCATAAAATATTCAATAAAACATTCCATAAAATTTGAGTGCACATTTGGGCCAATAAACCAAGAAGTAACAGTAATACAGTAGCCTTTCCTAGTTATATATATTTTATAGCTAGACTACTGTTTCTAGTGGAGGCCAGTATACAGATCCTCAGTAACATTTAAACCAGTAGGCCACTTACTATCAAGGCGGAGTATATATATGGTTTCTAACTTACGAAGCAATGCTTCCCTATTGCCTCCTCGCCTGCTAGCTGGTATTGCATCAATAACAAAGAATGATAATTCTTTGTTGTTACTGCGGTGTGCCTCCTTGAAATGACGGGCCACCGGATACGTATTATCTTGGTTCGTAATGGCCCTAAGATGTTGTAGAATGCGTTTGTGTACTTCTAACTTGGTGCTACCCACATATCTAAGTGCACAGGGGCACTGAAGGACATATATAGCATACTCAGTTTTACAGGTTAGTACCTTCTCAATTTTGTTTTTTCTTTCACTGAATCCATCTTTGTAAGTTTTTGTATTTACCCCGTGTGTGCAAGCTTTACATACCTTACATTTATAGAATCCCCCATTGGTTTGCAGCCACGTAGATTTTTCTATGGTCTCGGGGTTGGTATTGACAAGGCTATCCCTCATTGAGGGGGCCCGACTGAAGGTGAGGGTAGCCCTTCGAGGCAGATTAGGACCTAGTACCGAATCACTTTTTAATGTTGGCCAATTTCTGTTTAAAATACGGTACAATTCCCGATGTTGATTATTGTATCCTGTAATGAATCTAAATTCATTAGATAGACTGGCTGTATTGACAGGTTCCAGATCACTAATAACAGGAGGACCATATTTCACCAATAGCCCCTGTCTCTCCCTTGCTTGAGCTTTGGTTATGGCCTTGTCAATCACTAATTCAGAGTAGCCGCGTTGTAGAAATCTAACCTTGCTTGATGCCTGAGCTTTATTCCATTCATCCTCATTACTACAGACTCTACGCAGGCGCAGCATCTCACCAAAGGGTATGCTTGCAATTAGGTGTTGAGGATGGGCGCTGGCCGCATGTAAAATGGTGTTGCCGGCCGTGGCTTTCCTGAACAGTCTGGTTTCAATTGTTCCCTTATTGATATAGACCTCTGTGTCTAGAAACATAACATTAGTTTGGCTCATAGTTACGGTGAAATTGAGGTTCAATGTATTGATATTAATGGCATTGACAAAGGTTTCAGCCGATTCCCTGTCACCCTGCCAGATTACAAATAAATCATCAATATATCGGTACCAAACAACAATGTTGGATCTCATAATCTCTTCATATTGCACCCTGAGGACCAGTTCCTCCCAAGCCCCCATGTGCAGACATGCGTAGCTTGGAGAGAAACTGGCACCCATGGCTACGCCCTGCAGTTGACGATATAGCAAGTTATTGTACATGAATACATTGTTGTTCAAACAAATATTGAGCATTTCCAAAAGCATAGCAGAGTGATCTTTAAACTGTTCCTCTCGTCTGGCCAATTAGTACATAATAGCTGCTATACCATCTTTGTGCACTATACTGGTGTAAAGTGATGAGACATCCAATGCTAACATCCAGTAATCGTCCTTCCATTGGACCGCTTGTAGTTTGTACAAAAAATCCCCTGTGTCCTGCACATAGGAGTCCAATGACTTCACTGCTCCTTGTAAAAAGTAGTCTATATAGACTGATGTCTTTTCCAGTAACCCACCTCTATATATATATATATTTATATATATATATATATATATATATATATATATATATATATATATATAGAGAGAGAGAGAGAGAGAGAGAGAGAGAGAGAGTGAGAGAGAGAGAGAGAGAGAGAGAGAGAGATAGATATACAGCTAGATAGATATATATGTCTGTTTTAAACAGTAATTGATTTGGCCACTCCTTTACAGCAACGGATGTGGAAAGATGTGCCCAACTGGTGCAAAAAGAACATACATTTTGTGTGTGCTGGTACCATCTTCGCAGTGAATGGGAAATATAATTTTGAGGGTTAATGTTGATGTGTGCCACTCAGATAAATAAATGCACTTTTTACATCAGGTTGTGTCTGTGTCCACTGTCTTTACATCAAAAGAGCAGGCATGATTTCTCTGTACAGTTTTGGGTGTGAACTGTGAATGTGGTCCACAGAGTAGTGGGGCATGTTGCTACTGCCATCCTGACAGGGAGGGTGTAGGATTAGGAGGGATCTGGAGTGGATATTAAGTGAACCATACAACCTGGATTGTGTTCCACTATGAGCCAGTTACATGCTTAGACTGATTTAAGGGATGTTAATTAGTTACTAGGAAGGTCTGATATCAGGGGTGTTGGCATCCTCTGTAGTATGTTGCTAATGTATATTTCATCTCCATGAGGTGCTGTATGAAAAGGATGGCTAACAATGCCCATCAATAGTTATGTGAAAAATGTTGTGAAGCGAGTGGAGTAGCAATATCATTGTAGGAAGCAAACAACGTGCAGGAAAGAGAACTGATTTTAGAGAAGAGTTTTAATGGAGAAATAGGATTGGTTATTCAGACAGTACAATGCTTGAATGTCCCTTTATACAGATTACTGCTAATTGCTTTACTCTTTATTTTTCCTTCTTTCTGAAGAACCAAAGAGAGCCAAATCGGGCAAAAGAAGTAAAGTTGCTAACAGCAGCCTCAACATGGCCAGGGCCCAAGCAGATGATGTTGCTGGGGAAGAAGCCCGAGCTAGAGAAGGCGTTCCTGCTGATGCTGGTAAGTAATGTTTATTATTTATTTCTTGTTTTAACTATTCCCACCTAGTGTATATTCTGGTATTCTGTATTTTTTATTTTCCAAATTTCCCTTTGTCTCCCTTAGTGTTCGTTATCCCCACATGTTTCCTTGTGTTTTCTATATTCTGTGTTTCCACAGTTACCTTCCTCCTCGCTTTCTTCACCCAACCCACTGTTATGGTGGCAGAAACATTTGCCTCACCCCTCTTTTACATATCTATGTTCCATCTCTGTGTGGTTCAGTACACAAAGGGAGACTGCCCATAGCTATCCTTAGTGTCGAAATTTCTAAATTGTACAAAACAGGGGGGGGGAGCAATTTTATTAATAAGAAACTGTGTGTAAGACTAAGAAACTAAGCGTTTTACTTTTTGGAGTTGAATTGAATGGAAGTAAAGAATTGCTTAGTCATGCATTAGATTTGTTTGCCTTTAAATATCCTTCTTTTGAAGCATTCCTACTAATTAGTACTATTCAGCCTCCTCTTTTTTCCCCTTCTTTTCAGGACAGCCCACCACTGCTGACCCCCACTTGCCCCAAAGAACTGAAGCACTTCCACCTCTGCCATTCCTGATAGTGCTGCTGGCAAGTCATGTTGAATATGTTCTGCCTTTAAACTAATATGCATTATGGTCTTCTGTATCTTCCCTAACACCTACTTTAGTGTCCGTCTTTAACCACGCATACTTGCCTCCTTGTGTTTTTTTCATATACCCCAAGTTCCCATAGCTGGCATCCTCCTGTATGTAGCTTTCCACCCCTGCCTTTTTAAGAAACCTTACCCTCGACCCTCTTTTACATGCCTAATCTGAGATTATTGTTGATAACGTATAGAGGAACAAAAGTCTTAGAAATTGGATTTCTGTTTGGCAGATGTATGCTCCCTGTCTAAGCAAGAACCACAATCCAAGTCAGGGTGCATCAGAAACACATTTTGAATTAACTAGTGCTCACTCTGGTAGCCTGGCACAGATTAGGCAGGTTTAACTTTAGAGGCAATGTGTAAAGTATTTGTGTAACACTGCAAACAGTAACACAGTGAAAATACCACAAAAAACCCCACACCAGCTTAGAAAAATAGATTATGATTCTATAAATAAAACAACTAACCCCCCCAAAAAATCCAATAAGTATAAGTCCAGGTAGGAATTTTTAAAGATGAAATGTAAAAATAGTGCGTAGAAGCAATTAGCGCCTATGGGGATAATCTGGTCGCGCTGGATAATGGCAAAGTCAAGAGTTCAGGCCTACCGCGATGGCGCACTAGCGAGATGCGGGGCACAGCTGAGGAATGCGCCGGTGTCGATTCCTGCAGTCAAGGTGATGTGTTGATTTTCTCCACACAACAAAGGCTATGCGCTGCTTATGAAGATGAAGCGCTGAAGCCGGAATACGTTAGTTCCGAAGCCGATGTGAAGTGTTTCTCCAAGCAGTCGAGGGGATGTGTCAATCTTCTCACACTGTAGCGGTGGTTATGTGGTGGTTCCGATGCTTTGGTTCTGGTGGCAGTGCAGTGGTTCCGAGTGCGATGCGTTTGCTCTGTTTCCCAAACAGCGACAATGCATCAGAGGATGCATCGGTTCCACTGCAGCAAGCAACTGGACCTACCTCCAATGGACCAGGCACAGGAGGAGGAGGTGAGAATTTGATATCCTTGCGTCCCAAAACAAGAGGCAAGCCAGCATGCCTTTGGAGATGACTCTGGGTTCAAGCAAGAGTCCAGGACTTTCTCAGCAGGGGCAGAGGGTTGCAGACAGCAGGGCAGCACAACAGAAAAGCAGTTCTTCCAGAGCAGCAGTCCAGTAGAGTGACAGTCCTTGTAGCAGTGCAAACACAAGCAGATGATGGACCTACCTTGTAGCAGCACAGCAGCCCTTCTTACTGGCAGTGTTTCTTTACAGGTCCGGAAGTGTCTGAATTGGTGGGTCAGAGACCCAGTACTTATACTCAGTTGTGCCTTTGAAGTGGAGGTGCCATCAAAGAGGGGCTTTAAAGTGCACAGAGGTGCTCCCTTCCCAGCCCAGGCACCAGCCTCACTACAGGTGGGGTAATCAACCATTTCTATGGGGACAGGACACTGCCCATTCAGGTATGTCAGCTACTCACTCAAATCCTGTCCAGGATGAGCCATCAGGATGTAAATGGGCCCTCAGTCACACCTACCCTTCGTTTGTGTGTGGCTATCTACAGGGAATGTACAATGTACAAAGTCCAGCTGTCACCCACCCCAGATGTGTATTGGAGACAGACAGCAGGCACACAGAGATTTAAAAGCAGAGAAAAGCCATCCTTTTAAAAGTGTCATTTCTAAAATAGTAATGTTAAATCCAACTTTGCCAGCAAAGAAGATTTATCATTACCTTTCCAATGATATTAAACATGAGAGAGCGACTCCTTCTCAATCAGGAATTACAGCTTAAGTGTAATAAGGAATTCCCAATGTTAATCCATAAGAGGAGTAGGTCTCACAGTAGTGAAAAATGAATTTAGGTGCTTTGCACTACCAGGACATGCAAAACTTAAAGCACATGTCCTACCTTTTAGATACACAGCACGCAGCCCTATAGGCTACCTAGTGCCTATCTTTTGGGTGACTTACTGGTAATAAAAGGGGAGTTTAAAGCTTGGCAATGGGTTTAAATGCCAAGTCGACATGGCAGTGTAAACTGCACACATAGGATCTGCAGTGGCAGGCCTTAGACAAGTTTAAAGGGCTACTTGTGTGGGTGGCACAAACAGTGCTGCAGGCCCACTAGTCAACACAAGGAGATGATGAACGGAGTGCCGAAACTTTTCAGACACTCACCCCCAGTCACAGATCTTGGTTGAATCCATCATCATTCTTTAGCTCACTGTGCCTCATGCGAACAAAGAAAACACAAAGAGATGATGGACGGAGTACCGAAACTTTACAGACATTCACCCCCAGTCACAGATCTGGGTTGAATCCATCATCGTTCTTTAGCTCACTTCGCCACCCCAGTTCAGACACAGCTATATGCAAATCAGTCTTGACCCTGTGCCTCATGGGAACAGTCCAGACCGAACTGCCAAGCCTTGTATTCCCTGGAACGGACACAAGCATCCTGGGACCGGTTTCGGGCTAACAGCCCTCATCAGCCAGGCTAGCTTCAATCCAGTGGCAAAGTGACCAAGGGACCCACGTCTTGCAATAGCCTGCCAACTTAGGGCGAGCCAAGCAAACACAAGGAGATGATGGCCGGCATTTAGTTTACAGGCCCTGGGCACAGGTAATGCACTCTGCTAGGGACTTACAGATAAATTAAATACACCAATTGTGAATATGCCAATAAAACCATGTTTAGGGGAGAAGCACATGCACTTTAGCACTGGTTAGCAGTGGTAAAATGTCCAGAGTCCTGTGGCTAGCAAAAAGAATACAGCAAAAAGTGGAGGTAAGTAGGCAAAACATTTGGGGAGGACCACCCTAAAACTGTCAGTTCTAACAACAAGTCTAAGTATTCATAACATGTAGATTGGCACAAGGCTTAATTGAGCAAACAGTCCATAGTAAAGGTATAAAGAGGGTTATCATGGACCCTAACAGGATGTCAGATTCATTCAAGATTCCATGATGTTATGTCAGCACAGCATGGCAGGATACCACCAAATCTTCTTTCTATTCCCCTCCACCCCTTCATTTTTTGGTACTAATCCTTTCAAAGCCATGTCCCAACATTGTGAAGAACTTTGAGTGGTTTACTACTTACTTGATCCATTAAAACTTTCAAAGTGATACTTTGTATCGTAGATAAGATAACTCAACATTAGTGGTGTATTGCTTTGTTAGTTGTGCAAAATAATGTAATGGCTACAGCACGTATCCAAATATGAGCATTATACATTTGTCTATGACCGGAAGTACTTCAGGCTCCTGCGGAGGATAGGCAGAGACCACCATCCATTGGAGGAGGGAGGAGTGGCTGCTTGAACAAGTGGTAAGTCACTTTCCTTTCTGAGTGACAACCACTGTATTTGTTAAGGTTTTCCTTCCTTTCTTCTAAGCCCACTTAGCACTGCTACGTTTCTGTCTCAGTATCTCTACCATTCAATTGTTAGAAGAAAAGATGCAGTGCCCAGTGCTCACTCGCCTATAACGTAACCATTCTTCCTGTCTGACCTAGCCCATTAATTATAATCCCAACACGCATGTGCAACATTTCTCCCTCAGTTTCTGCCTATGTGGCTTCTTTCATGGTTCATTACTGTTCCATCTTCTACCTCCCATTAACATGCAAATAGGCCTACTAGTATATGACACTCAAACAGTCCAAAGCCAAATATAAACCTAGCCCAACCACTTCTGCTTAACTTACCTTACCCTACCCCAGAGGTCTTCCAACTGTGGGGTGCGCCACCCTGGGGGGGCGTGGATGGGTTCCCAGGGGGGCGCGAATACCTCTGCAGATGCATGTAAATGAAGATGGCCTGGAAGTGCGGCAATCTTTATTTGCTGCATTTCCAGGCTGTCTTCATTTATTCCGGAGTACAGTGAGGGCAGGAGTCAGTAAATATGCAGGCAGGGTCAAGGAGGGTGCTTAAAAAGAAAACTGGTGAGCGCGAGGCACAGCGCGCCACTTATCAAGTCATCCCCGAGGCACACAAATTTTATTGTGGGCGTGTGCGGAGTTTCAGTCAAAGGCCTCTGCCCTGGAAACACCGTAATTCCTACCATTGTATGCATTGTATTTCCAGTTGAGGACCATATAGGAGTGACCGGTCTTGCAAGCTGTTGGGACAGAATGTTGAGCTGTGTCAGTCAAGCTATGAATACAGAAATGTGATATACAGAAGCCCCTCGATACAGGGTTACAGCACCACTCAAACAGCAAACAGCACAAATGGGGATTATCACTGGCGTCATTTGTATACAGAGAGGAGCCACGTGCAAGCGGGCGCTGCTGCCTGGGAGTTTCTGTCAGGTGTTTGCATTTCATACACACAAGTAAGTGTTTTGTGTTTTCGCAGTAAAGGTCTGGCATTTGAAAAAGTTAAAGCTATTGGCATCATAAATTGTAATGTTTGTTATTTACTTTTTGGGCCTGTAGTGGAGTGATTGTTTAAGGAAAACAGTGCACCTGATCCTAAATTATTATAATTATTTGGGCCGTTAAGGAGTTGGGGGGTGGAGGGCTATGAAGATAGGTAGAGGAGGAAGGTGGACACAGGTTTAGGTGGAAAAAGATGAGGCGTGAGGTAGAATAGTAAGATGAATTGAACATGCTATGTATGGAAAAGGCAAATAGAAAATTGCAAGAGGTTATGGAAATCAAAAATGGTAGACGGTTGGTAGGTATTTCAGATGTACACTAGGAGAGCAACAGGGGAATAAATGAGCGAATGTGGGGAAAATGCAGATAGATATGCATGCAGCATACTCCTGTGCATGTGTATTTCTCATAAGGAACAACTACAAGAAATCATTTTAGTAGTCTACTGGCCTTAATGGCCCCACGTTGTTAGTTTCAATGTCCCCATGTTTGCTTTTTAAAGTTGCAGACGTCAAAAGATGTTTTCTTTTCCTTGTGGTTCTGTTTCAGTGGGGACACTTTGCTCATTTTTTATTATGTTCAGTGAATCGAGTGTTTCATGTGTCTGTTATTGTACACTAAGGAAATTGGTAAATGTTCTCAAAAACACATATGGTGGACATATTCGTGACTCATTGTGGACAGCATTAATTGCATGTGGCGGCTAATTAGGTCTTTGAGTATTTGAATTTTTTCTGAATGCTACCTAGGAGTGCCATTGTTTTGTTAGAGTACCAGTACTACTGAGGCACAAGTATTGTAAATATGGTTTATTTAGCTCTGTGATTGATGGTTTGCGAGGAGAGGGTTCCTGCCCCTGAACATAGCCATGTCCCTTCCGCTCCCCCAATCTATACATAACGTTTTGGAGGGGGGCCTGAACTCAAAACATTTTGCTTAAGGGGGGCTCAGTGCAAAAAAGTTTGAAGACCTCTGCCCTACACTGTGACTTACATGATCCATAGCCAAGGGTAAAAGTATTTGTAGAGAATTATTTTGGGTGGAGGGTATAGTCTGTAGTCGTAATCAGGATGAGACTCAGGAGAAAGTAGGAAAAGTAAGATCAGGGCCATAGAAATATATGATGGCACGCCACTAGCTGTCTCCATTAATGTTGCAGATTATATAGAAATATAGAAATTGTGCAGCATTAATTAAATGTGCCATATTCATCAATGGCAACATATATTTTATATATATTTATATTTTGCAACTCATTAATTAATTAACATACATTACGTTTGTTGTGCAGTTGGCACCACATGAATTCATTTGAACTTTTCATCTTTCTTTTATGGTGGTGAGAATGGATTAATTCATGTCACGCACTGCTACTGCCTATTGGGAAAAATGTATGGGAAACATTTGCCCTCTGATCAAGAATCACATCAAAAAAGTGGCCGTCGGAGGAGCATCAATTTTGTGGCTACTGTACAATGTATTGAGTACTACAATTCATGCTCTTTTCTTTTTCCTTTGCATCAGCTAGGTCCTACTGCTGGAAGACCTGCAACGGAGGCTCACTCCTGGTGGGACAAACCATTCTTGGGATGCTTGCGTTCTGGTTCAGGGAGGAACTGACCTGTCAGTTTGGGCTAGACTGTTCCCATTGGAGTAGGGTCAAGACTGATTTGTGTATAGCTGGGTCCAAATTGAGGTGGCATGGTGTTCTAAATAACGATGGACTAGGATGCAGCCCCGACTAATTAGCAGTGGCAGAATTTAATTCAAGCATTACATTCATTACATTTTTGTACACTTTAGTGTATCACCCTAAGTGGGGCAGGTATACCCATATGTGAGTCTTGTGCACACTGTGTCATTGGAACAAACCTATACCTGGCTGATGAGCCCTACCTAGGGTGAAACGGTTACTTAAATGTTTGGTTTCTGGCTCAGGCACGATCTGGTTTGGCAGCTCGGCATGGAGTGTTTCCATGAGGACCAGGGTCAAGGCTGATTTGCATAAGACTGGGTTGGGTCATAACTGCGGTAGCATGGTGTGCTAAATAACGATGAAATGAAATTCGGCCCTAAGTAATTACCGTTGGCTGAGCTTAAGTCAAGCATTCCATCCATCACTTTTTTCTATAGTTTAGTGTGATATGATAAGTGGAACAGGTATACCCAGACATGGGTCCCGTGCACCCTGTGTCACTAGAACCGGTTCTAGTTTGCATATATTCTGGTTCAGGAAGGGCATGAAATTTCTGGCTGCACTGTTCCCATTAGAGCACTGTGAAGACTGATTTGAATATGGGTGGGTCCAAACCGAGGTATCATGATGTGCTAAGTAACTATGGAGTGGGATGCAGCCCTGAGTAATTACCAGAAGCTGAGATTAATTCAAGCATTCCATTCATCACTTGTTTGTATACTTTGATGAGGCTGAGCAGCACCCACCCTCCCTGCATCAGTAATACGTGTATACTACTTACTGCCCTTGCCCTACCCTCTATAACTAGCGACCACTAATGGGGTTGGTCAACATACAGCAAAAACAACAATCGCTCCTTCCCAAGATCTACCTTTCATACCTGAGTACCTTTTATATACCTGAGTAGATAAAGCAAACCTCTCCATAATTGGTCCATACCTGAAAGCAGGGTTTTGCAAACGCCCTTCTTAATCTTAGTTGCGATAGACCAAAGGCATTAACAGGAATGTCATCACAGGGATTCCAACAGAACATCGTAAATTAATCTGGTGAGGTGAACTATTGCATTACAGCCACCGACTAAACTTAATGAAAATAGAATGAGTTGAGAATCCAAGACGAAGAATATCATGATAAAACAACAATAAGCAACATGATGTTGAGTTACTTACTAAAGTAAGCATAATGAACCTCTCCAATTTCAGGAGTCAGGAAGTCTCAGTCAAAGGTTACTCCAGTAAAATACCTGGGGCATAGGTTATGGAAAAAGTGCACACTACCTATCCTTGGATATATATTGTTGCAATTAAGTCTCTGCACTATGTCCCTTTTATGCCTAGGTAGTAGAGGGGGGGATGGGCATGAGCAAATGTCAATTGTGGAACTAACCACCTCTTGTAACAGTTGGCATTGCTTTAACCGCATATACCTCACCAAATGTGAGATCTATTTGAGGTTAAAATTAACACACAACTCAACTGATCACACAACCTGGGGGAAGAGGGTTAGAGGTTTATGAATGGATTAGTAGGGGAATTTGGTAAAGGCAAGAGACAGAAACACAACATTCATCAGGTTTATGAGCCCATCACATCTATTATGGAAGGAAGATGGCAGTTAAGTTACCAAAAGCAAACAGTCCTTCAGCCCTCGGACTCTCAAGCTATTTGATTGATTGGTGATCTGTGACTTAAAAAATGCAAAATAAGGAGTAACCGCAGTATATGGTGCATTTGCATTTTTCTGGCATTGTCTGTCTTGGGTGCAGGGCTGAACCACAAAGCTGAAGAGCTATAAAGCATTCTTCTTACAGGTTAACTGGCTTGTGGAGAGCAAAAATATAATGTCAATATTAGAGAGTCAAAGTAAGCATGATGGTGCCTGAGGAGCAAGTTTGCCTAGGCTGGTGCAGTAGTGTGCCATTAACTAAGAAGTGAGAAGAACCAATCTCGTACCAGCTAAGACAGACAACATGTAACCAGATGATCAATCTAAAAATAAAAGCATTTTGCTGTGCGCAGTAAAGCAGACCACAAATTGATCACTTAATTAGAGTTTGTCATTTGAGCCTCTACTCCACATATTGCTAATCAATACACCTCTCAAGTTCACAGGGGTAGACCCCTTTGAGTCTGCTTGTTTTTGCAGCAGATACTAGGCCAATGGACCTTCTTGTGATTGCTATCAACGGTACAGGATAATTTATTATGTCAGTCGAAAGAGATAGTCCTGCAGTGTGGAAAAGAATTTGGTGATTTGAAATTTTTATTTAGTCTTGGTAAATAAACTGACTGGTCTCAGAAGAACCAGGGAATTATATATTTAAGCTAACCAACAGAAAATGAAATATATATTTATATATATATATATATATACATACATGATGTCATCAGTGATGTCATTTGAGATGTCATCAGTGATGTCACTGACCATGTCATGAAGGATGTAATATGTGACGTCATCAGCAGTGCATTGCGGGTGCACCAGTTATAGTTAGCTGAACTAACTATAACGGGGGAATTTCTATGGTTTTGTACGAGAAGAAGGTCCAACTAACTATAACGTCCCTGAAACCTATGGTTTTTTCAGTGAATTTCTAAGGTTTTTTAAATGCTAATTTCTAACTATAACGCCCCTGAAACCTATGATTTTTTCAGTGAATTTCAAAGGTTTTTTAAATGCTAATTTCTAATCATAATGTTCATTAAACCCATGTTTTTTTCTGTGATTTTAAATTATCATCCCATTCTCAACCTGGTGAAAACTGCAGAAATAGCCAGGTTTCCAGCGATAGCTTCCACAAAAATAATCGCCACAAATGAGAGGGACAACTAACACGAATGATATGCAGAGTAGGCGTTCCCGTGCAAAAATAACACAAAAACACCACTTACCGATATTTTCAATGACCAGCTAAATCTGTGATGCGATCCAAAAACAGGCGAAAAGCCACGTTAGCAGTGAGAATTTAACATCTGTCTTTTACTGGTGTAAAGCAGGATGACTACCTACAGTATGAAAGGGAGCCCAGCCCAGAGCCACATCTGAAGACCAACACATGTCATAGAGCTACTGATCATACAGCTCTGACACTCAAGAAGGCCCCAACACCCAACGCCACCACCCCCAGGACCTCCCCCCGGACCCCCCACTACCACCGTGGCAGCACAGAACAGGACAGCGGACCTTCCCAAAACGGCATGGCCCCTCAGCCACACAATAGCTGAATGTTGGGAGATGTGGCAACCAAGTATGTCTGAAGGACGCAAGTCACCCATCAATAACAATGCACACAATGCCAAGTGTAGCGATGATGTGCTGGACAGACCTCACTATGCAGAGTACAGAACTGTCCATGTGTATATATACTGCTGGTGCTTGTAGTGTTGTGGACAGTGGATGCAACCATGTTACCTCAGGCAGTGGGGAAGATCTCAGTCATGTAGCTGTGTCGTCCCCCCTGTAAGAGGAAGTGGAAGCGGAGTAGGCTGGTCTAACGTATGGCACTCAAGCGTAGGAGTGTGAATAAATAGGCCGGGGCTCTGGGCGTGGTTCACTTCTGGGAAGGCCAACGTGTCTGCCACAGCGGCGGCCCTCACCTTGCCATGAGGCTGCCTCTGTGACTGCCGGTCTACTTGACACAGGGCCCCTGCGAACCCAGCAGCACAGCACCACAGAGTTATGTCTGTACAGACTAATGCATTTGATGTACACTGCGGACAGCAGGGCTCACAATTCAGAACGAGTCGCGATTCCAGATGGCGCAGTCCAGTAGGCAAGAGACATTGCTCCCAGTGCAACCCACCCGGACCACGCATCATTGCAGAATGCACACACGCTGAGTGCTTCAGATGCCACTAACTTAGTGCACCACAATTCATCGCCACGTAGCCTTATTAAGGCAGAATTCATTAGACAAAAGACATTGCTACCAGTGCGGCATGCCCGTTCTATGCATCATTGCAGGGTGAGCATACGCTGGTTGCTTCAGGTGCCACTAACTCAGTGCACCACAAGTCATCGCCACATAGCCTTATTAAGGCAGAATTCATTAGACAGAAGACATTGTTACCAGTGCAACCCGCCCGGACCACGCATCATCGCAGGCTGCGCACACGCTGAGTGCTTCAGGTGCCACTAACTCACTGCACCACAAGTCATCACCACGTAGCCTTATTAAAGCAGAATTCATTAGACAAAAGACATTGCTACCAGTGCGGCCCGCCCGGACCACGCATCATCGCAGGCTCCGCACGCGGTGGTTGCTTCAGGTGCCACTAACTGTGCAGCTCAACTCAACACCACATGGCTGTGGACCCGTGCTGACCGCTACCTCCGGCCTACACTGCGGTCATCAGGGCTCACAATTAAAATTGAGTCTTGATTCATTAATTGCAGAGTCCAGTAGGCAACTAAGTATAACGTCCCTAAAACCTACATAATATCTTTTTAGTATCCTTGCTTCGAGAACTTGTTTTATATCAGTTATAGCTTTAGTACAATGACCAAATTCATCTGGCAAGTCCAAAGGAACAATGAATGGCAGTCTACACTGCGGACAGCAGAGCTCACAATTTGAATTCAGTCTGGATTTATTTATTGCAGAGATAACTGTACTCTATGTCCTCGGATTTTGTCAAGAGGAAGTGACAACTGCCTTCGATCTACACTGCGGACAGCAGGGCTCACAATTCTGAACGAGTTACAATTGCAGATGACGCAGTCCAGTAGGCAACAGACATTGCTACCAGTGCAGCCTGCCAGGACCACGCATCATTGCTGGCTACGCACACGCTGAGTGCTTCAGATGCCACTAACTCAGTGCAGCCCAAGTCAACGCCACATGGCTGTGGGCCCTTCCTGACCTCTGCCTCCGTCCTACACTGCGGTCAGCAGGGCTCACAATTCAAGATTAGTACCGATGCAAATTGTGTAAGAGAGTATAATCTGTGAAGAAGACCAAATGCTCCCAATCTGTGCAGCTAAAGTAAATGCCACGTGGCTGTGGGCCTTTGCTGACCGCTGCCTCTGGCCTACATTGTGGTCAGCAGGGCTTACAATTCAAATTCAGACTTGATTTATTAATTTCAGAGTCCAGTAGGCAACTAACTATAACGTCCCTGAAACCTACATATTTCGACAATGTAGTCCATACATATGTCATCTTTTGTTCCATACGCCCACACTGCGGTCAGCAGAGCTCATAATTTGAATTCAGTCTTGATTTATTCATTGCAGACAGAATTGTACTCTATGTCCTCGGATTTTGTCAAGAGGAAGTGATAAAAAGCATTCCTCGATGTCTGTGCTGACTACTGCCTTTGATCTACATTGCGGACAGCAGGGCTCACAATTCAGATTGAGTTGCGATTGCAGATGACGCAATCCAGTAGGCAACAGACATTGCTATCAGTGCGGCCCTCCCGGACCACGCATCATCCCTAGCTGTGCACACACGGAATGCTTCTGATGCCCCTATCTTAGTGCACCACAACTCATGGACCCTTTATGATAGAATCTTTTGTGTATGATTTCAGATCTGCTGCCCCTACCTCAGTGCACCACAAGTCATGAACCCTTTACGATAGAATCTTTTGTGTATTATGTCACATCTGGTGTCCCTACCTTAATGCAGCACAAGTCATGGACCCTTTATGATTGAATCTCTGTGTGATCCGATGATTACTGTTATACTTGTTGCCAGCAACAACCATTCCCTTAGGACTGGCTTACACTCACCCCACACGCACCCAGCATAGACGTCACTGGATATGTGACCCTGGTAATAAAAAGGGGCCAAGCGCACGTGACCGTACCCAGTTCCACTATCTATCTAACTGTGTCCGTGTGTTCATTATGTATGCATGATTCTGCCTCTGGGCCCTACCACATTACATTGTGCTGTGGACAGTGCTCGCAACCATATTACCTCTGGCAGTGGGAAATACTTTGGTTATGTAACTTTGTCTCGGTCATTGTATAAGTACATAGGTAGAGACTGGATCATTAGAGTACTGCAAGGAGAGTGTATAGTGAATTTATAAATGCTTCGGGATTGGCGGAGTGATTGGATAAGTACATATGTTAGCGGAGCCTAACCCCCGAGCATGAGCTTGGCTCTAATTGGCTGCCCCCCATGTACCAAAAATGGAAATTTGAACTTTGCATGACCCTGTATTGCTACAGCTGCAACACTCCACTGAATGTGCAATAAACATTCATAACCAAACAGATATGTCATGTGCACGATCTTTCATGTTTCAGTGATTCCCCCTACCTTCCATGTTGGCCATGTTGTGGAACTTGGATCACAGGGTGACACATTGGCACTTGCGGCCCGCGTAACGCCAACACTACAACAGAGACACCCACATCAGTTCATTCCTCATACAGCCCAGGATGGAACCACGCCCATAGCTCCGAATGCATTGTTCACAGCCTCACACAGAACTGGCATAAGCCAAGCCAGCCCACTCCGCTTACGCTTACAGGGAGGAATGACAACGCTACATGTCCCAAGTCTTCCAGGTAGTGATCTGCTGATCACGGGTCTAGTTGTCAGTATGCCACAGCCACTCCCTCACAAGTGGTTTACACCCATACCACACCCATCAAGCAAAGGCATCACAGGACATGTGACCCTGCCAATATAAAGGACCGGGCGCACATGCTCGATGCCATTTCCATTTCAGACTTGGTGGCACCGGATGCACTGCAGCCGGCACAGGCACACCGCCACAGGACGGTGACTTTCGGTTCACTGAGGTAGGGGCTCCGTAAGTGCTGAGCCGGTGTGCAGCCTGCGATGATGCCCCGTCCGGGAGGTCTGGACAGCTCAGGTTTTGTGTGCCCTGCTGGACCGCAGTGTAGACCTTAGCCATCAGACAGCGGGGGCCTACCGCCACGTGGCGTGGCCTCGCTGGTCACAGTTAGTGGCACCGCAAGGGCTGAGCGGGTGTGCAGCCTGCGATGAAGTCGGGTGCACTGGTATGTCCTCTGCCATGGCAAAATCAAGACCCAGCACCAAATGTGAGACCTGGTGGCCTGCAGAGCGGGTCTGCATGATATGGAGGGTGCCCTGTCTGCGGGCCCCGGAGTTGGGGCTTGCAGCGGCACATGGTGGGCCCTCTTCTCCACATGCAGGTTGTGGAAGTTGAGCAGTGAGACCTGGGTGCACAGGCGCGGAACAGCGATGAAGGCGTGTGCAGTTGTATGTACTCTGCCATTACTGATTCTATACTATGTTTCAGATGAGTGAGCTTTAGGGCTGCAGTATGTTTCGGCATGTGGTTGGAGACACACCGGTCGCGGAAAGGTGAGCAGTGAGGCCTGGGTGCTCAGGACGGACAGTCACATCTGGGCTGTAGGAGTGGATGGTGTGCAGCAGTCTGGGTACGCAGGGGCGGGCAGACACCTCTGGCCGGTGGGAGTGGATGGTGTGCAGCAGCCTGGGTGCGCAGAGGCAGGCAGACACCTCTGGGTGGCAGGAGTGGATGGGGTACATCAGCCTGGGTGTGCAGGGGCGAGCAGACACCTCTGGGTGGCGGGAGTGGATGGGGTGCAGCAGCCTGGGTGCACAGGGCAGGACGGTGATGAAGGCATGTGCAGTTGTACTGATTCTATACTATGTTTCAGATGAGTGAGCTTGAGGGCTGCAGTATGTCCCGGCACGTGGTTGGAGACACACCGGTGGAAGAAAGGTGAGCTGTGAGGGTTTTGTCCGCAGTGTCGGCACTTACTCTCCCTCTCCATCTCTTCCTTTTTCTCTCACACTCTTTCTCTCTTTCTCTCTCTCTTCCTCTCGCTCACTCTTTCTCTCTTTCTCTCTCTCTTCCTCTCTCACTCTTTCTTTTACTCTTCCTCTCTCTCACTCTTTCTCTCTTTCTCTCTTTCTCTCTCTCTCTCTCTCCTTTGATGGGCGCATGACGCACAATCTTATCTTGCTTTTTGTCTTGCAGGCTGTGATTCACAGATTGTAGACCCCCCTGACACAGTCCTCCCACCACGTGGCGATGACTTGAGTTCCACTGAGTTGGTGCCACCAGAGCGGGTGTATAGCCTGCGATGATGCGTGGCCTTGATACACCTTCCTGGCAATCAAGACCCGATTTGAATTGTGAGCTCGGCTGAACTGCATGTACACCACGGCTGATGAGGTTGCTTCGGCACGTGGTGGGCCCTCTTGGACACACGCCGGTGGCGGATGGTGAGCAGAGAGGCTTGTTTGCGCAGCGGCGGGCAGTCACCTCTGGGCGGAGGGAGTGGATGGTATGCAGCAGCCTGGGTACGCAGGAGCGGGCAGACACCTCTGGGCAGTAGGAGTGGATGGGGTGCAGCAGCCTGGGTGTGCAAGGGCAGGCAGACACCTCTGGGCGGTGGGAGTGGATGGGTTGCAGCAACCTGGGTGCGCAGGGGCGGGACATCAATTTAGGCGTGTGCTGTTGTATGCACTATGTCCCGGCACGTGGTTGGAGACACACCGGTGGCGGAAAGGTGAGCTGTGAGGGTTTTGTACACACTGTCGGCACTCACTCTCCCTCTCCATCTCTTCCTTTCTCTCCCTCACACTCTTTCTCTCTCTCTCACTTTTTCTCTCTCTCTTCCTCTCTCACAGTTTCTCTCTTTCTCTCTCTCTTCCTCTCTCTCACTCTTTCTCTTTCTTCTCTCTTCCTCTCTCTCTCATGTGCGTTCACACTAGAGTGCCACATTGAGAGCCGCGCACCCTTCGTATTCACACTTGGGGGCCGCTCTAGGGTCGCAACTCCAAACTTTTTTGAAAAATAAAAAGCGTTCACTTTCATTAATTTACATTTGCCTCGGGGACCCCACCCTCGGGGCATGCACATCTAAAAAAATAATTAAATGGTGAGGGGGCAGCGTGGCACCCTCCCAGGCTACTTCTGGCCCCGGGGACCCCATCCCCTGGGGCCGGGCCTCTCTGTTGGTGACTGTGGGGGTAGCCCCATTGCCCCCACGGTCCCGCTGGCTCACCGCCTCCTGCGGGAGCCAGCATTCCTTTTGGGCAACGGGACCTGCTAACATGCAGCTTCCCTTGCCCAAAAGCAATTCTGCTTTGCTTCATTGAACCGAGAGCAGGTTTTCCTCGTCTCTCTTCAATGAAGCAACCAGGGTTTGCTATGGCAGTGTGCGAGACATGCTTCCACCCTCTCATAGCAAACAACAATGTCCCAGGGGTGAGCTCCCCAGGACATTGCAAAAGTCGTCCCTGGGGAGTGGTGGTTCCCAGGGCAATAAAGGGCTCCAGCAGGGGAGCCGTGCGGCCCCCCTCCCTCTAGTTTCAAAACCCCAGAGAGGTGGTGTTCCGCCCCCCAAAAATTACAAAACAAGCCCCGGGGAGGTGGCGGTCCCCGTGGTTGCGGAGACCCCGCAATATAATTATATAATTATAGGAATGCCCCCGGAACCTGGCCCACCCGGGGGCTCATTTAAATGAAGTGGGGCAGGCCCGCTTCATTTTTTTTTCCATCCTGATTCACGCACCCAGCGCGCTTTCTGATGATTTTATTTTTAAATAAAAACATAATTTTTGGGACTGGGGGTCCTTGTGGGACCCCCATGAGCAGAACTAGGGGGTCAGGGTGTTTCTACCCTGCCCCCTTTTCTTCTCTTTTAATCTTTTTTCGCCTATTTTCTTGTGACTCGGTTCTACCGAGTCACAAGATGGCTGCCAGCACTTCCTGGTTTGGAGTGTTGGCAGCCAATCACAGTGAAGCTCGTGGTCTTGGCAGCCAATCACAATGAAGCGCATGGTCGGGAGGGTGTGCGAATCCACCGCTGCCCCAGATATCGAAACTTTTATTTTTTTAATTTTTCAGCAACTACTGAACGGATTTACATCATTTAAAAAAAAGTCACTTTCTGAATCAAGCACTACCTTTTTGTCAAATTTGGTGTAATTACGTTCAGCAGTTCGGGTTGTAGCCTTGTCTAAAATTTCCTGTGGGAAAATGATTTTTTTACTTTTATTTTTTGAATTTCTCAGCAACTACCGAAAGGATTTACACCATTTTAAAAAAAGGTCGCTTTCTGAACCAAGACCTACGTTTTTTCCAAATTTGGTGTAATTCCGTTCAGCAGTTCGGGCTGTAGCCTGTAATAAAATTTCCTACGGAAATTAAAATGGAGAAAACACTTTTTGGGACCCCCCTTTTTTCTCAGCCCCCGCTTGATGAATCACCCCTACACTTTCAGGATAGAAGCTGACCTGGATAGACCATTTTGTTGGAGAATTTCACGAAGATTCATCAAACGAGGCCAAAGTTATTAGCAAATCAAAAAATGCTTTTCCTATTGAAACAAGAGGGCCTATTAGGATGGCAGGCGGACACCCTAGCAGTGCTGGGACCGTCCGCCAGTGGTGCGGCGGTCTGGCACCGGCAATTAGGATGCCACCACCACCGTGGCGGTGGCATCCCCTATTCCCAGCATTGTGGCGGGCGGTGCTCACAGCACCACCGGCCGGAATGCAGGTCGTGCATTGGCATGCACAAGGTGACAGGCACCACGTGGTGCCTGCCACTTTGTCCATGACAATATGCACCCCCAACTACCTGGGGCCCGCTACTGGCCCCCATAGGCAAAGACTGCATGCCTTTCCATGGTGGCAACGCCCCCATGGAAAGACTCCTCAGTCTGATGTTGGTCCAGGGGACCATATCACCCAGCATCATTTATTTTGGGGAGGGGCACACGGCCTACCACCCTGGGCCAATTTTGTCCCCAGGAATCCCATTCCAGGGGCTCAGAGAAAGTTTTATGGAAAGGGGAGCATGCGCCCTCCCTCCCCAGGCCAACTTCGGTCCTGAGGACGCCATCCTTCATCCCATCATCTTGGGAACCAGGGCACCCAGGGAGCCATTGCTAGGCCCAGGAGGATGCAGTCCCAGAGACCGAAACCAGCCTAGGGACGGGAGCTGTGCGGCCCCTTTCCCCCATTAAATATATATGTATCTTAAGGCCAGGCTTCGGGGTATGGGGTCACCGTGGACGCACAGCCCCATTCACCCATTCAATTAAGGCAAGGTCCCTGGGGCCAAAATCATTATATTTCAGCCGGGCCCCAGGGGATGGGGTCCCCGGGCCGAAATTGACCCGGGGAGGGGGATTGCGCAGCCCTCCCATTAAGTCGTGGCCGGGCCCCAGGGGATGGGGTCACCGGGCCATTCTGGCATTGATGTTCATTTCACAAAAATTAAACCTCAACAGTAAGCACAATAAACATAGCAGGTGCCCCCGTTGAAGCTCCACTTCTGTAAAGGATATATGAGCCTAACTCCTGGGCATGGCAAAGGCTAGCCAAGTGTGTTTTCTTGGCAATTCCATATTGAAAAACTAAATATAAATCGTTTGTGGATATGAATGCATTGATCAATTGGAGAGCAATCTGTATGTGACTGTGACTAGTGGGCTGTTTCTTTTCCTCTCCTGGTGACAGTTCTCCCTTTAATTTGCTAGGGGTATGCAAATGTGGAAATCACTTGGATGCTTCCCCATTTGGCCCCACCTGCTTTTGCCAGGATAATGGACAGCGCTCCCATCCCCGCCCCCCAGGACATTTGCTGCCGATTTTGGTGAGATGTTCTTGATGCCGAGGAATATGAAGACATCTCCACCAAGCAAAGCAGTACCTATTTCATACATTTGAGAGGAAGGACCCTTGTTTGGTGGAGATTTACCTGTTAGTAGTCTTGTTATCTTCTAGGAGGATTCATGTTACTGTGGTAAATATTTCATTACCGGTACTATTTTTTATGCGGTAAAGTCTAGTAAGAATAACTCAGTAAATATAAGAGGCAGAATCCGTGGTATTAGAGGTTCTAAAAGGCTTTATTCCTTCACAAAGGAAATACAATTCGAATTGCAGGCTTCTATTCCATCACCACGAAAGTTCAGGAAGGAAGGGCATACATTATTGACAGATAATCAGTTTTATAGGAAATGCATGACAGTGAAACAGATGCAGGAGGCGTAACAGCTGATAATACAGATAATACAGATAAAATATGCATACGTAACTAATAAAGGCGGACATATGGGCGTAATTTAGTAAACGTCATTATACATGATGTCACAAGTGGGTGGGTCCATAAGAGAATCCTGCAATGTCAGCAGAAATATTTGGCAGAGATGCGCGCGCAGCCGCATGACGTGTGATTGACGTGCAACTAGAGGGTGAAGGGGACTTGACATTTAGCTCTACATGTGGAGACAGAAGTCTGGGGGTCATGTCAACCTAATCCCAAATCATATCTAATATCCTATGTTTAAAGAACTGTGTTTTCCAAAAGGAAAGGTCTCTAGGATAGAATCTATTCTATACTGACTGTTAGTGCGTGTACAAGCGTCTAAGTGTCTACATGAGATGCGAGGGGGTAGGAATATTCCATGGTAACAGGGGCTATGAATTACTTGCATGAGGACAGCGAGGCCTGGCCCTTTGCACGGTAGCTGGAGGAATGTTTACCTAAACTACTAGACAGGAATGCATCGGATGAGGAGCGGAGCAGATAATCTTGAAGGTGAAATACAGTTTTTGGCAGGCAACAGGCTGGATCAGGCACCGTTAGCCGCGCAGGGAGTAGGACAAAGTTCATAGATACAGATGCAGGCTCAGACTGGAGCTTTCAGAGGCAGAAGGCAGGAAAAGGCTTGATGACAGAATTCTGGGCCTACTCGCCTGAATCTGTAAAATGTGGAAAGTGAACCACATAAAGTCGGTGGCCTTTCATACTTAGGAATGGAATATCTGACCCATTCATGGCGGATCTGGAAGAGGACATGTTGACGGTGGACGCACATATATTTGCGTCTTCAAAACTGGAACTGGAGGGAACATACATGTACTTATAGCATGCACATGGAGCCGTTGGGGTCTACGATAGGGGACATAACTGATCACCAAATTCATATTTCCTCATTACTACATATTTCTGGATAAAGATGCACCAGGAACAATCACATTACCAAAACGCACAGAAGGTCACTGGTGACAGTTGCTTGTGCTCCAATATGCAGCTGTAGTGTAGAATACGTCCTGGATATTTACTCAAGGAGGTAGCATTTAGTAATTAACCAGTAGAAAGAACTCTTGGGTAGATATTTTGTATAAAATTGTGTACTCTTGTTGGATAAAAGGGTGTGGTTCCTTTGTGGCTGAGTCACTCACACAGCTACTGAAACTCTCACACAAACACTTAGACACCCACTCACACACTTAGGCACTCACACACCCACTGATAGACCCACTCAAACATTCACACACCCATTCACAGACACACTCAGACACTCATGCTTCCCCTCACAGACTCATACAGCCTCTTACACAGGCACTCACACACTCATTCAGACGCTCATGCACTCACTCACAGATCCATTCAGACACATACACTGACAGACCCACTCAAACACTCATGCACCCACTTACAGAGCCATACATCCACTAACACAGCCACTCACAGATCCACTCAGAGACTTGCACACCCACTCAGAGTCTGACACACCCACTCGTATTCCCACTCAGACACTAATGAACTCACTCACAGACTGACTCACACACTCATGGAGGTACCTGAAATCCCACTCAAAGACTCAAACCTACTCACAGACCTACTTGAGAGCCTCACTCAGGCACTCAAGCACTCACTCTGACTCACACTCAGATACTCATGCACCCACTCACGCAGCCAGAGAGACACTAATGCAGCCACTCCCAGACCCATACAGACACTCACACACCCATTGAGACGCTCACGCACTCCCTCACACACCCATGGAGACACTCATGTACTCACTCACACACTTACTCTGAAAGGTAACGGGTCACAGTTAGGAAATGAAAACTTAAACATATTAGAAATTCACTTAAAAAAATAAAGGTTACAGGGAGGTTATAGTTAGGAAACAACATTATTATATATATATTTATATATATACATTATATATATATAAATACTTTTTTATCGCAGTCTTCCAGGTAACTAATCTGGTATGTAGAATTCATCCCAAAACTCAGGGGGTCATCTGGAGGATAACCACTGACCAAACTTGAGATGTTATCACAATTGCCCTCATCATGCTCAGTTGTTTCAGGAGCACAATAATCCTTTGTAATGAAGACTTTGTACATTTTAATCATCACCAGCTTCTCCACATTTTGAGGTGAGAGACTCGTCCTTCCGACTGAGATGACTGCAGCAGTTCCACTGAAAACACAATCCAATTGCAGGTGTTGGCTGTGAAATTGAAGCTAATGTTGCTGTGGGTTTTGGAGTAGCTGGGGATTGGCTTGGCTGCTGCAGAAATTGCGAGCCAACAGCGGTGTCCTATGTAGAGGCTGCAGGATGCACTTTAGCACTTCTTCCTTGCCCACATATTTTCTGTCATTTTTCTTCTAGATCAGCTGATTTACTGGCAATCCTACTCTTGCAATTGAAGACATTTGTTTCATTAAAATGAATGACTGTAGCCAGCACTTTTTTGTATTGTGGATCCAGTATAGTTGCAAAGATGCATTCTTTAGAGGATTAACTCTTTTTTTAAAACCTTTGATTAGTTTGCAAGTGAAGAAAAAGCTATCCACCTAATAAACTGGTTCTTCATTCACACCGGTGACCTTTTGTTCCACCTTTTTCAAGTGATCCTGGGGCAGATGCAGCAATGAGATTACTTGGCTCATGGTACTGTCTTCCTTGCTAACATCTTGTGTTATAATCTTTAAAGGAATTAGCATTTGTATCAGGAAATGCAGTAGCCCCCATTTGTTCACCTCCATTGTCATGGCTTTGGCAGTTGCATCGCCTCTCCTTTGGGTTACATAATCGATCAACTTGTACTGCTCAAAGAGGAATTCCATCATGTAGTCGGTTGAGTGCCAACATGTTGGCACCTCCTGTAAGAGGGCTTTTTGAGTTAGTTCATTAGCGTGCTGGGGATCCACAACTGCTTCCCTGCTTTGAATGAATGACTGAAATTAGTGCACATTCTTTGGCAGGTGACCAGCATGTTGCTGACTATCTCTTCTTTTTCAAGAAAGTCCTGCACAATTAGATTAATGTGCAATGCGCTAAACACAAGTCTCTACAACAGCCACCATCAGCCATGGCTTTCACTATATTATTATCATTGCCAGTGGAAACAAAGCCAATTGTAAGATCTCACAGTTGAAGCTATTCGTAGAGCTTGGTATTAAACTCTTCCAAGATGTTTGTAGCTCATTGCAATTTCACCATAGAGAACATCTCAACAGTTGTATGCTGCTGAATGCCTTAAAAAGCATCATTCACAGAGAGATGAGCAGCTAGCATTTTCCTAACTCCCTGAAAAGAGATACAGTGTGCAGAGATGCACATGTGATCTGTTGCTTAACAAATGGTCCACATGCCTGTTGTGAGACTGAAGGACTGAACAGCGACCTACTTCATAGTGTTGCCAACCAATTGCAGCAGTTCAGGATTCAACACTAGCACAATGACTCCTGCAAAATAGATCCAGCTGGAAACCTTTAATTATGAGCACAAATTCTAGGAAAGCCCTCTTCTTTCTCAAAAGGGAAATGAAGAAGGTCAAGCACTAACATTTTAGCAAGCTTCCAGTTGTGGAAACCGGCTTTTTGTGGTTCCAGTGATATGCGTACTCCTTGGTAAACATAGCCTTAATTAACGGCTATTTTTCTTGTGAAAGTGACCTACTGATACCAGCAATATATAGACTGTATGGGCACTTCGGAGTGGAAGTTGCTGTAGCCCGCTGTGCCTTGAGGTTGCTGCAGGTGAGGATTGTATACTATGGGGTGGGCCTACTGGGCTGCTATGTGTGATGCTGCTGCTTGCATCCTCTTCTTCCTCCTCCTGACCACCTTATTCTATCACTTCAACTGCTGTTCTTGATCACCACCACCAGCTATGATTTTAAGGTGCCGTGGGCCTGATTTAGACCTTGGCATATGATATACTCTCTCACACACGTGATGGATATTCTGTCCACCGTATTACAAGTGCATTATATCCTATGACACTTGTAATACTGTGAATGTGACAGAGAATCCCATCTGCCAAGATCTAAATCAGGTCCTCTGTGTTGTTTTTTCAAATGGGACTGTTGGCTTCAGGTTTTAAAGAGCCCACCTGGCTTACCACAGTGGACGTTTTGTGGAAAATGCAGCATATTAAAACATTATCCTCATGTGGGCTAAGTGTAAAGAAATCCCAAACTGGGCACAAGAGGTTTCTTATTGTGCCAAAGCCTTTAGAACGGGACGCAAAGCTAGTTGGTTGTGTTGAGGTTTACCATTCTGTAGGATGTGCTTTGAATGTGGTTGGGGTGGTGGTGGTGGTGGCGGCTGCAGGTTTCTAGGGTCTTGCAAATATGGGAGCCAGAGGTGTTGGTTGAACCACATGCCTCTGAGCAGGTTGAACAGAGGTGATGTGTAAATCTTCTGTTCCACTCTTCACACTGGTGATCACTGGCTCATCATAATCATCATCATCATCATCATCATCGTAACCACCTTCCTTGCTTGCAATGCTTTCAGGAACCTTCCTTTTCCCTCAATGTTCGGATAATTAGAAGGGGGTCTTGGAAAAGATGGGGGGGGGGTTCTCTTTACTTTCCTTGCTGGAAATTGTGAAGCTTCTTCTCAACAATATCTTGCTCAGCAAGAACTTTAACTTCCTGTTCTGCTCCTACATACGAAAGATCTGTTGCCGACTGTGGCTCCTGTTGTCCACTGCCCGGTGATAATTAGGTTTTTGGCTGAGAGAATTCCATTTCAGATTCACTGCTCTCCATGACTACAGTCACTTCAGTGCTGAGAGACATGGCCTTCATTTTTGGCGGTTCTTGTACCGCTGATGCAGGAGTTTCAGCCTCCTTCTGCCCAGAGGAGGCTGCAGCAGGTTCATCACGTTTTCTGAAAAAGCATGAGGCCTTGATGTCAGTGGTGGCAACTGACTTCTCCATTCCACTGACCACTTATTTGTCAGGAAGCTCCTTCTTTGGGGCCATCTTCTTAGCACTAGCAGTCAGCACTTAGCATTAGAAGCAGACGCACTTTGTATTGGAGAACTCAGGAGTCACTGTCAGCTTATTCTTTTATGGTCTTCTCTCTGTATAAATACCATGTGTGGTATCTTCTGCAGCACCTGCAAGCAGAGCAACAAAAAAAGTGAAACATGGGGAATCAAAATAATCTAGCCAATGGAACACACATGAAGTCCTTATCTTCATCCTCATCAGTCCAAATGCTTGAAAATACTTTGCCCAAAGCAAAGGAAACAAAAATAAATACTTTCAGTAATTGCTGGTGCCCTATGAGGGCCCATGGGGACCCCACAGGAGGCAGGAGGAGGCAGCAAAAATAAACAAAAATTTGAATTATTGCTGGTGTCCAACCAGGATCCATGGGGACTCTATGGGATGCAGGAGGGGGGACTGGAAAACAAAATAAAATAAAAACAATTGCACTATACTATAATCAGTCTCAAGCACATACAAATATATCAGAAAAAAAGAAAACAAATGCACAAAAATGTCTTAGGGCTCTTCTAGCAATCCCTAGAAAATGTCTTTTAAACGTGGACTAAAGGGATTTCACACACTGGCTGCACAAACTGGTGGAAGCTAGCTCATCCACCACGTAGTCACTGAAAAAGGAGGCATGGAAGACAAGGACGAAATGGCCACCAAACTTACACACACACTATCTGGCTCAACAAAATATTAGTCTCTGCATAGCCAGCAAGAAAGATGGCATAGAGAACACTGACAAATTGTCCACCATGATCACACAAACACACACACTGACTTCACAAAATGGCCAGCAAAGAAGAGGCATGAAGAACAAAGAACACATGGCAATGTATGGAATTGGCAGACACACCACTGGAAAAAATAGAAAAAAATACATCAAATAATTGCTGGTGCCCAACAAGGGCCCATGGGGGCACTATGAGAGGCAGGCAAAAATTTAAAACTTAAATGAATAAAAATAGCTATACTGCACTACAATCAGCCATGAGCACAAATAAATATATCATGTAAAAAGAAATAAATCAACAAAAATGCCATAGGCTTTTTTTTCCCCCCAAGGAAGTGGCTTTTAAAGGTGGAAATGAAGGGAATGACACACATACTGGCTGCACAAAATGGTGTAAGGTAGCTCATCCACCACATGGTCACTAAATCAGAAGGCATGGAAGACAAAGACAAAATCCCCA
The DNA here is from genome assembly GCF_964204655.1 of Triturus cristatus. Lineage (NCBI taxonomy): Eukaryota > Metazoa > Chordata > Amphibia > Caudata > Salamandridae > Triturus > Triturus cristatus. The sequence goes on along the minus strand of NC_140594.1, from coordinate 217,605,470 downwards.
CCAGCTTCACACTAACTGGCTCCACAAAATGGTGGCCACTGCATGGCCATCAAAGAAGGAAGCATGAAAAACAAAGACAAAATGTAAACAGTGACAACACATACAAACACCTGCGCACACTGGTTGCACATGATAAGCGCAGCATGACCAGCAAAGAAGAGGAATAGAGAAAAAAAACACATGGCAGCCTATGGCACTGGCAAACTCACACACTGGCAAAAATACATAAAATAATTGCTGGTGCTCCCACAAGGGCCAATTGGAGTCAGGGGAAAGCAGGCAACAAATTGAAAACATAGTTAAAAATAAAAACAGTGCACTACAATCAGCCATAAACACAAATAAATATATCAAGAAAAACAAACCCCATGTATTTCAAACTAAAAAAATACTCAAACAGCCCAGTCAGGTAAATTATCAACTCGAAAATGCATTTCAAGTTGATTTTCTGGCTGCTCGAGTAATAAATTTACTCAAGACTACTGTTGCTCTTGTTCGAAACCACTGCTGAATGATCTGATTGCATTCACTGAAAGATAATGTTGATTTAGTGTTTCTCACTGTCAAATTTTCCACAAACGAGAATCAGTTATGCGACGTTAGGTCATGGCTTTATAATGGGTAATTCACCATCACAAGAGTAACACGGAATTACCGAATTATTCCAATTACTCCCAGGCCTACTTTTCATCCATCTGGAGATTTTGGTCATGAAGGCAGACACATTTGTGGTGGTGTTAGGTGTCTTTTTGGAGAGAGACAATATGAGCTGGGTGTCTTCACAGAATATGATGTTGATCCTGTGGGCGCAGATGATGCTGGTGAGTGGGGTCATGTAGGCATTCAACAAAGTTGGCTGAGTCAGTATCCTTGTGAAGTTTCGTAGATGAGGTGCAGGGGGCCAGGCTGATCGACTGGGCGATGACTGTGAGGTAGGAGCAAATTCAGCACAGTGCAGGACCCTGGATGCCTCTTTGTGCAGTCGTATGATAAGAATAGGATGGGAGATGGTGTTGAAGGCTGCAGAAAGATCCAGTGGGATGAGGACCGTGGTGTCACCTCTATCCATGATCTCTGTATTGTGGATGGGCCTGAATCTAGACTGAGTGGTGTTGAGAAGGTGGTTGTTAGTGAGGTGGGTAGCAAGGCATTTGTTTATCTTTTTCTTTCCATTACTTTTGCTGGTTGGGTAGAAAAGAGATAGGCAGTGGTTGGCTGGCTTCGTCAGGACTGCTGAGGGTTTCTTGAGGAGGGGGACTACTGTGGCATGTTTGCAGGTGTCCGAGTAGGTGATTGTGATGATGGAGTCATTCATGATTGGGGTAAGGGCTACGCATATGGGGTCCAGTCCCTTGATGAAGACTTGATGGCGGGTTTCTGAGGGAGCTTTTGAATGTATGGACTACATGGTCGTTGTGCTTCTTGAGTAGTGGTGGATTTGGTCAGGTGGTCCTTTGGGTGTTAGTACAGATGGGCAGGAGAGCCGTGAAGGTGTAATGGTCTAGTTGGGGCTTGAAGTTTTTGTAGATGCTGTTGAACATGTTGCTCAAGAATGGGGACAGCTGTGTGCAGATGTTTTGAGAGGGGGCTACGCTGTTGGAGCTTGCTAGTGGAGCTTGCTGCCTGCCAGAGAAATGAAGTCCTATAAAAGTTCCTTTGTGCTATTGGTGCTGCTTTCAATGCAGTCAGTGAGCATGTAGCATTTGGGGACTTTGATTTGCTGATGGTACCATCTGAAGGTGCATTTGTAGGTGTTCTTGTCGGTATCATTCTGACTTTGTTGCCATCTATGTTCAAGTTACATGCAGTGATGTTTGGTGAGTCTGAGGTCTTTCATATATTAGCTTGTTTGTGGCCTTGTTCTCGTGGCTTTCATGGATTTAAGAGGACACAGGGTTCCTGTGCAGGCGGCAATCCAGGTGTTGAAGCTGATATGGATTTGGGCAGGTTGTTATTGTGTTGGGGCCAGTGTTGTAGGAGTTAAGAAGGCCAGGATACTTCTGATATCTTCTTCCAGTTCCGTTGTGAAGATTTGATGAAGGGGTTTCTGCGGTGGTGTGAGATGAATACGCTGAAGTTGATGAGGGTGTGGTCGGATCAGGTGGTCTATGTGGGCTTGTCTACTGTGATGTAGCTGAAGCTGGTGAAGATGGGGTCCAGTAAGTGTCCGGCTGCATGTGTGGCTCCTTACATTCACTGGATGGGTCTGAGGTAGGTCAGGTCCTTGAGGACATTGGTTGTGTTGCCCTCAGTGGGGTCCTCCATGTGGTAGTGGAGTTCGCTGAGGAGGATGAATGCTGGAGTTGAGGATCAGGGAGGTGATGAAGTCTGTGATTGAGCTTCCGAAGTTGCTGTGTGGTTTGTAAGGACGGTAGACACGGGTGCCGCTCAGGGTGTGATGTGAATGAGGCAGTGATGAGGAGTTTGATGATCAAGTTTTCCATGTTGCTGGTGGTTCTCTCGGAGGTTCTTGAGCATTGGATGGACTCTTTCAAGATGATAGCGATTCTGCCCCTGGGTCTGTTTGTCCTGTCTTGTGAGCTTGTTTCTGGGGAGGCATTGCTGAGGCATGACAGGGGCTGGTGAGGGAGTCAGCCAGGTTTTGTACAGCAGATCTGGTGAGTGGTCCTATAGCAGACCCCAAATTCCTGTTGCATATTTAGTGAGGAGCAGTTGTTGAGGGAGAAGTGTGGTGTAGTGGTGGTTAGGCATGTGTGTCTGGGACCAGAAGAAACATTTTTGCATCTGCTGTGCATATGTACCACTTTGCAATTTGCTCGCTAAAAGCTCTTACGCACCATCTTTAACAGTCACGGAATAAGATCATGCCATCACGCCCTATTTTTCTGTTTGCAAATTTTGAGTGCGCAGGTAATAGCCTACCTGGTAAAGTTTACTATCATTGCGGAGAAGCTACTTAAAGCTGGCATACAACCGACCTGAAGATCATCTGGGGTGGGCGGACCTCACGGAGTTTCACTCTGTGGAATTCTATGGAGCTACCCAAAAACTCTGTGAATTCCATGGAGATCCGTGAACAGGCTGAGTGAAAGTGTGTCTCATTAACAACTTGCTGAGGCTGCCAGTTATGCATCACAGAAAAGCAAAAACAGAAAAGGATGCATATGGGGAAAAGAAGGGCATGGCCTAAACACAGGTAACACAAAAGGGATTAGGTGTGCTCTTCAAAGCCTAGTGGCAGCAGGAGAGATCTGAAGCCAGCCTCTGAAAATGAAAGCCCAGTATATCTGGATTCGGGTCAATCACACCTGCGAAACGTGCAGAAGGAGGGTACACCTGGAGAGAGTGAGTGACATCATCATAACCTGGCCATTGTAAGAGGATGGTGGGGAAGGGCAAAAGTCAGTCACAAATAACCCTATTGTCGCCTTAAGTGACTTCCGAGAACACAAACAGTAAATGAGGCATGAAAACAAACCCATGACATCACAGGGGAGATAAAAATCGAACTTTATGCAAAATATTACAAAAAAACTATAAGTTGCAGGAACAACTCACTGGCTGCCCAGGGTGCAAAAGATTTGCCTCTGGAAACTGGAGCAGATGATTGGTGAGCTCAGTTGCAGTGCAGACAAGGTGCTGCCGGTATGGTGTACTGCTCAGTAGTCAAACAGCCACGTGTTCCATTCCCGACCCAGTCCAGGAGTAACTGCAGTGCCGCTGCCTTTGCTGTCCCTGGGCACAGAAGCTTAATTAATAATGGAGTAGCTGCCAGAGCTCCTCCCGCACCCGCCCTCTGCCTCTACCCGAGGCAGAGCTTGAATGTTGTTTGAGATGACAAACTTATGATGCTGCTTGTACTACTGAGGCTACGTTCTGTGGTTATGCGCAGGAGAGAAACACTAATTTAGTGTGTTCTGCTGTCTGATTGGTTCTGATTGATCAGAGACACTGAGTAACCTACTTCCTTGTTAGTGGAAGAGCTCTAGCAGTTACGTCTCTTGTTGCTCCCGAAGGAGGAACTATCAGTCCAGATTAGTGCTAGGTTCCGATTTGAACAGCTAAATATGAATGCCAGTAAACTCCGCTCCGCTGGTGGTTACGGAGTTTTTTTTCCAGAATACGCTGCATTCTAAGTGGGGTATGGAGTGGCAAACCTCCACAAACTCTGCCGGCAGAGCAAAGTTTACCGCCCACTCTTAAAGAACATATTGCCAACCGATTGCAGGGTGCACTTTATAGAGAAACTAAGTACTACATGGAATCTTACGTATGCATTGCTGCCCAATTTAAACATGCTATTTTTACCATGAGCGTATTTTTTTGCATTATCATGGACAATGTTGAAACTGACCATTGGTATTGAAGTGTACGCCAGGAATGGCACTGGATGACTTTGTTAGCACACTTTTATCTGCTTTCACATTTGTTATTTGCACTTTTGATGCACGAACACTTTTATTTTCATGTTTTGCACTACTAAGGACAATATTGAAATGGACTATTGGCACTACTGAGCACGTTTTGAAACATGGCATCGGTTTGATCTTGATAGCGTATAGAATTTTTAAATATGGTTTAAAAGCATTCTTTGCTGATGTACTTGCCTTTTGTCTATTTTTATATCCGAAACTTGTTCTTTTTTTTATCATGTAAAGGTTTAAATTAACTGTATCATGATTAATAAATAAAATACAACTTTAAGTTGTGAATACATACAAAATATAATTTGAGTTTTTTTTGTTTCTCTGCCTGTATGTCTTTTTTTTGTTTTTTCTAATGGTGTTTGTTTAACTGGCAATCATGTTACTAGGTTATAATGCACATTGTTTTGTTTTGTTTTACTACTATGCTCTTTAAATATGTTTCGCTTGCTTTAGTTGCTGATGGAGCAGGTAGTGCAAAATTTTGTATACCTCCTGTATTCCTGCATGAAAATACTAATTATATAATCTATTAATTAAAATATTATTAAACGAGTATTGCATGTATACTAAATCAACATTATTAATAGTTTAAACTACACACGGGGTTTGCTATTTGCATGGCAAAATAACTTTATAAATAAAATCCGTACGCATATTAACAATAGTATATGTGGTAATAGAATACTGCATGATATATGTTGCTTTGTGATGTTGCACCTTCGAGGAAGATCGAAAAAGGTGAATATAATTGCTTTAAATATTGCTATACGCTAGATAAATACAAGCACATAAAGGGATTAGCAAGGGGTTAACATTAGAATCACCATTTCTATGTATTAATTATTCTTTTGTGCTTGTTTCGCTTATGTTAACATCTTGGCCTAATCCAAGATGGCCGCTGACACAGCGTTCAGAAGTGGCCACTGTCTCGCGAAGGCGCAGAATCAATTGCGCATGCGCAAACATGTATCCTGGACCTCTTGGTGACCTTTGCTCATCGTGTCCCTGGTCAAGGATGGCAAATTGGATTTTCGCCCAGAAATGGTGAAAAATCAACCTTACAGTTAACCGGAACAATCCAACACTTGGGCTAACCAGTGACATCACCCCTCGAAATGTACTGAAAATCTGGGAATAAGGATCGGACGATCCCAACCAGTCAATCACCACCGTTTTTTGCCCAAATTTTGTATCTTGTTAACCTAGTTTTTATTATAAAAAGGAGGGGTGGGTTAGAAGAGGGGGTTGTTGAGCTACGCACGGAAGCTACGGAAGTGCGAAGGAGAGGTGTGGGTTGTGACTCTTTCCTTAATGGTCCGGATGCTGCCCGATCGTTTGATGACTGCGAACTCTTTCCAAATCTACGGGCTATGATAGATGCTTGCACGACTTCTGGTCCTTTGAAATCTGGGACTGTAGCATGCTGAGCAGAGAACTTTGGACTTTGAGTCTTGGCCTGCTTATTCGGACAATTTACGACAAAATTTGGTTATGCAGAGATAGCTAAATTAGGTAAATATGATGTTCTGCGACTTATTCAAATTGATCTAAACTCTAAAACTTTGACGAGACAAATGCATATTTAAATCATTATGAAAATATAGATAAACAAAATTGATTAACAAGAAAATATGAGTTTTGTGATTTCATTTAGAAAGTAAGGATTCTGATTCTTAAAATGTGTTTTAGCTGGTTCTAAATCACCATCAACCAATCCAACTAATTGGTCCGTCGACCAAGTGGGTGGAGAGCCTTGATGTTTGAGTATAGGGATCTATAGATGACAAAGATCGATGTATATTTTGTAAATTGATTTTCTCTCCCTATAGGTTATAAGGTGTTCCCCCACATGTCCAGCGCTTGAATCATTCATCCCTTCTGTGTGCAGACTCGTGAATGTTGACGTGTGTGAGTTGGTGTTATGGGCCCCACCAATGAATGCATGTATGAATGAGTGTGCGTGACTTCGGGTCTGCGACGTAGGGAGGATATCGGTACATGTGTTGCTCCCCGTTTCCCCGGTCTCGGGCTGGATCAGTTTTTCTGGTAGCAGAATGATGGTTTTATTGTTTTGGTTTGGGGATTATTGCATGTAAATTGCTTATTGATTATTGATTATTGATTAGTATTGGTTTAAGTATTAACACTCTATGTTGAGTCACGTCGAGTTCTATGTTGTTTGACGGCTTCTGGGATGTAGGAAGTCAAAAGTTTGTAACGATTCTGTAGTACAGCAGAGGTAAGCGTTGCTCTCGGGAAAGACGGGATTGTTGTTGCCCCGTAGGTACATGGGGAAAACGTGTAACGATTGGAGTTGCACGACGCATTGTCTGGGTTCGATTCAGTAACATCGTTGTGTGTTGCCATTAGGGATGTTTCCTGTATGAGAGAAATATATGGTAGCCAAGGTCACCTGTGAAATTTTGGTCTTCGGTACCAGGAGTCCAAAAGGCACTCTGATTACGCTTATCACTGGAGAGGTAATAGGTGTTCCCTAAGCTTGTTAGAAGGATAAAGTAGAGGAAAGTGCTACTTTATTAACGTGTGTCATAATTCTGTAGTAGGACAGACTGTTCGCTGTTCTCGGGAAAGACAGAATTCTGTGTGAATGAACTACATTTTCCATAAGAAAGTGCGTGAATGAAATAGCATTCGGGTTAATTGCGAAACTCTGGTTTTCTTTCTCAGGAGCAAAGCGTCTCCAACTGAGGGGCCGATTCCGATCCTGGAAAAACCGGGTACGAATCGGCAGACGGAGCGTTTTCTCCGTCCGACTCGTACCCGGGAAAAATACCTTACAAACATGCAAGTACGATTCGTACGGAAACACCATTTCCGTACGAATCGTAAAAAACACCGACCGGCAAAAAAATACATACAAATCGGATCCGGGACACCACATACGTGACATGCGCACGGAGTCAGGCAGCGTTTTACGGATCAGCAAGTACGATTTGTACCCACAGCACTTCGCACGGCAACATTTTTACGGGACCCAAAAAGTGCCGGAAAAGCTAAGTACGCCGCGATGCACGACAAAAAGGGGGCCCGGTACGCACCGTACCCCCATCCCTACACGTCCGCACCATACCCCCAGCCCCCCCATACGTCCAGAGCGTACCCCCAGCCCACCCCCGTAGGTACGCGCTGTACCCCCAGCCCACCCCCGTAGGTACGCGCCGTACCCTCAGCCCACCCCCCATGTACACGCCGTACCCCCAGCCCACCCCCCATGTACGCGCCGTACCCCCAGCCCACCCCCGTAGGTATGCGCCGTACCCCCAGCCCACCCCCGTAGGTACGCGCCGTACCCCCAGCCCACCCCCACATGTACGCGCCGTACCCCCAGCCCACCCCTATGTACATGCCGTACCCCCAGCCCACCCCCGTAGGTACGTGCCGTACCCCCAGCCCACCCCCCCATGTACGCGCCGTACGCCCAGCCCACCCCCGTAGGTACGGTGCAGACCCCCACCCCCGTAGGTACGGTGCGGACCCCCACCCCCGTAGGTACGGAGCGTACCCCCACCCCTGTAGGTACGGAGCATACCCCCACCGTACCTACGGGGTGGGGGTACGCTCCGTACCTACGGGGGTGGGGGTCCGCCCCGTACCTACGGGGGGTGGGCTGGGGGTATGGCGCGTACATGGGGGGGCGGGCTGGGGGTACGGCGCGTACCTACGGGGGTGGACTGGGGGTACGGCACGTACATGGGGGGGTGGACTGGGGGTACGACACGTACCTACGGGGGTGGGCTGGGGGTACGGTGCGTATGCAGGCACATGTTTGGACGTCTCCATGGTTGCTACGGGAGTTCGCACCGTACGGTGTTTTTTCCACACGGTTGTGCATTCGGACGGACGGGACGGATCGTACTTGCGCGCTCGGACTTCAGTTTCCCGACTCGTACGTAAAACTGTGCGGGGACGTGTCGGACACTTTTTCCGACCCGAGGACGTGTCGGGGAATTTTCCCAATGCGATTCGTATAGATCTTTTTACATACGAATCGTACTTGCCAGTTTGTACGGGACTTGTACTATTCGTACGTAAAAAAATCCGGATACGATTCGTACGGGGAATATTTTTAACGGATCGGAATCGGCACCTAGGTGTCTTAATTCTGGAGAAACAGTTGGCTAATACTTGTTAGTAGGGTAAGGTAGAGGGATGTGGTACTTTATCAACGGAAGTAACGATTCAGTATAGGGCAGAGGTAAGCGCTGCTCTCTGGAAAGACGGAATTCTTGTAAGACAGGTTTTTAACTATTCTTTTGTTAGCGAAACAGATAATGGTGGCGTTACTAACAGAATTTTTGTAAAAAGTGAATGTAAAAAGTTTGCCGATAAATTTTGTAAAGGAGGGGTCAGCAGGAGCAGGAGTAGGAGCAGAGACAGCGAGAAAATGCTGACGTCAGAAAGAACACGCTGGGAATGGCCAGTCAGTAAGAAACGTAGACGCTTCTGATTGGCGTGTTAGTGTACGCCGCTCTAGGATTGGAGAATTACAGGGTGACGTAGACGCTCCGGATTGGTGCGTTAGTGTGAGTCGCGCTGGGATTGGAAAATTACAGAAGTGACATAAATGCTGTGGATAGGTGCGTTAGAAAAGGAGAAAAAGTCCTGGTTTGGATAAATCAAGAGTTTATTTAAGAAGGACAAACCGATTGTGACTTGGGAGGGACAGTTGCTTTCCCCACCAAAATCACCCGCATCCTTTATGGTTGCGAAATGCGGATACCATACTTGTATTTGGTTGGACAATTGGGCAAAGTATACAAAAGATGATGGAGTTTTTGCATTTCCAGAACATGGTTCATTTAATTTAGCGGTTTTGAGAAATTTGAGAGAGAGAATGATGAATCTAGAACCGAGACCTAGACCAACACAGTTTGAAGCATTGACAGAATGGGAAGACGAGATGCATGACAGAGAAAGACAGAGGAGTGGCGGAAGGTAGAAGTACATGTTTGGTAGATCGTATGGACAGGAGAATCATGATGATAGAATGAGGAGATGGTGAAGTGCAAATATGGCTGATGGTTTGTTTCCTGTGAGACATGCTGAAGAAGTTAGCAGTAGAAAATGTATGGATAAGAGAAATAATAGTCAGGAGGGTATGGTGTGCATGAATCGGAGGATGATGTTCTTGATGACATGTTTTATAAAAATCTACCCCCGCATCATTCAGATTCCAACATATTGACACCAAGTGCCCCAATAAGAGAGACTCCACAAAACATAAAATTTGAATGAGTACCACAAGAGGTAGGGAGAAATAATCCTTTCAGAGAGATCGAGAAGAAAGAGGATGGTAAAAGGGGTAATGAAAATTCAGCAGAATTAGCGAAAACCACTTTAGAGTTAACTGAAAAGATTAGAGAATTAACCAAAAACTTGGAAGCCGTAACTGTTCCTGTAACTATAGGACCTGTAATGCCTAAATTTGATAAACAGAAGGATAGCGAACATTGTCTGACAATTCCCTATCACAGTAATAAACAGACTGAGAAGTCAGGAAAGAATTCAGCCGAGAATCCATGGAGACGAACAGTAGATCTTTCAGAACAAAGTATGCCTAAAAATTTTACAGTAAATCAAAGTCTAGTGGACAGAATAATGATGACGACAGAATCAGTCCCAGGATCCCCAAAAGATTCAGAACAAAGTAGTGAGAAAAGACCAGTGGGACCTACTTCAGAAGAATTAAGCGAATGGCTGAGGAGCTTACAGCGGAAAGATACAGAATCCCAATCTATAAATATGGCCAAGCTAAGAATTGTGTTAGAAGAATTAATAGTAGAGACTATCCCCACAGAGAAGTTAAAAACCTATCAGGATGAAAAATTGTTATTTCTATGCAAAAGTATAACTTGGAGAGCAAGGAATTTACACGAGAGACTAGAAGAAGTGGCAAACGAGATGGGCATAGACTTTGAAAGAGTAAAAGCCTTAAAAATACCATATCAAGTAGATTTTTCTGAGAAAGATATTGAAAATCTGAACAGCACAGGATGAACAACTCCGATTAAAGATATATTCATTTTGTTAAGAAAGTGGGGAGATGTAGGTAAATGGAAGAGTAGGTGGTTTCGAAAAAGAGATGATGTTCCAGACAAAACGATTGCAGCTTTCCCAATGAGAGAAAAGGAAAAGGTAGTAACAGAATGCCCTATAAGAGAAATTCCAGGTGGAGGATATGTACACGTCCCTTGGACTAGACAAGATATTTTGTCATTTACTAATGATTTTCCTCGACTAAACAAAAAGCCAGTTGAGTGGTATAGGCAGGTAGATAGGTTTGTAAAACTATCAAAGTTTTGTGGATTGATTTAAATAGACTATTTGACATAATAGTGCCAGCAGATTTATGAACAGAGTGCAAGATTATGATAAATTGGCCTACACAAGAATACCCTAGAGACCCAAAAACAGGTGCCCCTGATCCGGAGGTGATGAAAAATATGAACAAGTAATTACCTTTCTGAAAAACAAAGTACCTCCCAAAGAGACTGATTGGGTAAAAATTGACCGAACTCATCAGGATGCTAAGGAGTCAGTGCATGCTTACTATGAGAGTCTAATCCTTGCCTTTAAGCAGTTTAGTGGTGATGAAAATTTAAGTGATTTAAGTCATTTTGTATACAGAATTGTATATGGCCTGCGTCCAGAAATAAGTGAAATGATTAAACAGCATACAGTGGATTGGCAAAATAATAAAATAGATGAGGTACCAAGACATGCAAATTATTTTAGTGATGAAATTGAAGCCAAGCAGTGTAAACTAAAAGAGAAGGCTATGTGGGCACAGGTAAAAGAGGCAGAAAGACAGGAAGCTCAGCTGATTTAACAGGCAAATGGTGCAGGATCTAAACCTAAATTTAATGTTGGAAAAGGAAAGGGACACTTTAATATAGAAGAAGCCAAAAAGAAATGGCCATGTCATAATTGCGGAAGAATAGGGCACTGGAAATCCGAGTGTAAATTTCCCCCGAATACTAATGGTGATAATGCATCATTGAATCCGCAGGTGCAGAAAGAGGTGAGTTGTCAACAACAGTGACAGCAGCAGGTTGTTGCCCAACAGAATCAGGCGCCTTTTCCACAGAGCGTAAATTCACAGAAATGCAGTAATGAGACAGGATTCTTCAACGAAGAACAGGTAACTAAGCTGCCACGCACAAGTGCTGTTTCGCAGTATTGGCTACAACGCGATGAGAGTGAGTCAGAAGAAAATTATTGACGTGCCGAGTAGATACTGGTGCCTAGTAGATACTGGTGCTACTCGTTCAACAGTTAGGTCAACTGATGTTAAAAATCTTCCTCTCTCGGACGAAACAATCCAAGTAGTTGGAGTATCCAACAGACAGATTAAAACGTATCTCACTGAACCAGTAAAAGTCAATATAGGGAAATTTTCTGAAATGCACCGCTTTGTCGTGTGTGATTCAAGCCCTGTAAATTTGTTAGGAAGGGACTTACTGTGCAAAATGAATTGCACCATATTTTGCGCCCCTGATGGTATAGCATTTGAGACCCCTGATGAAGATGTACTGTATAAAATGACTATGGCTAATATGGAACCTGAGATTACTGAGGCATTTGCTGTATTCAACCCTGAAGAACTACCAAAAGAACTGAAAAAGACAGTAAAGGCAGAAGTCTAGGATTTCACAGGAGAAGATGTAGGATTAATGAAAAATGTAGATCCTGTAAAAGAGACAGTGAAAGAAGGAGTAAATTACCCAAATATTCCTCAGTATAAATTGACACCCGAAATAATTGAAGGAGTTGCTCCTATAATAGAGAAAATGATCAGACAAGGTATTTTGAGAGAAATAATGAGTAGTCCATAAAATTCACCAATTATGGGCCTGAAAAAACCTAATGGAACATTTAGAATAGTGCAAGACTTGAGAAAAATAAACAAAATTGTTGTGTCATGTTGTCCGATTGTACCAAATCCATCTGTGATTTTGTATCAGATTCCTCATGATGCAGAATGGTACATGGTAATTGACCTATGTCATGCTTTCTTTTCCATTCCATTACATCATGACAGTCAGCAGGTTTTTGCGTTCCGGTTTGGTGAACGTATTTTGGCATGGTGCCGAATCCCACAGGTGATACAGAGAGCCCCTCAATATTCAATCAGATATGAAAAAGGTCCTTAGAAGATCTAGAAATGTCCGAGAGCTCAGTGCTAGTGCAATATATTTACAACCTGCTTGTGGCGTCAAAAACAAGAGAAGCCTGTGTAGAGGATACCATAGCATTGCTGAATCATTTGGCAGATGGAGGACTTAAAGTATCCCCATCAAAATTGCAATTCTGTCAGAAATAAGTACAATATTTAGGCCACAAAATTGAAAAGGGACTGAGAAAAATAACTGCAGATAGAATCAGGATAATAAAAGGAATGAGAGCCCCAATGACGCAAAGAGAAGTGAGAATGTTTCTTGGAATGGTTGGATATTGTCGTCAGTGGATAAGTAACTTTTCCCTGATCACAAAACCTTTGGTACGCCTGACGAGAAGTGATGTAAAAGACCCCATTGAATTGAATAAAGAAGACTTAACAGCCTTTAAACAATTTGAGAGACAGCTTGTGTGAAGCACCAGCACTTGGTATGCCTGATTATGAGAAAGAGTTTGAATTGTACTGCAGCGAAAGGAATGGATGTGCACTTTCTGTATTAATACAGAACCATGGAAAACTGCGAAAACCAATTGCATATTTTTCAGCAATACTTGACCCTGTAGCTGTAGCCTTGCCTGGTTGTCTGAAAGCTGTAGCAGCTACTTATAAGAGTCTAGAACAAAGCGAAGGAATTGTGATGGGATATCCTGTGCGAGTGTTTGTACCTCATGATGTGGCAATCCTTTTAACAAGGAGCCGCACTCAGTTCATGACACATAGTCGGCTGACTAAATATGAGAAAGTCATTTTAGGTGCAACAAATGTGAGCCTGGTGAGATGTCTGAATGTGAATCCTTCAAAGTTATTGCCTGATGCTGAAAATGTGAAAGTCAGAGACAATGTGGATCATGACTGTTTGGATATGCTTGCTTTTTGTACCAAACCACGTCCTGATATAAAAGATGCACCTTTGACAGAAAGTGACTTTGTGATGTTTGTGGACGGGTAATGCTTGAGAGCAGATGAAGGAATTCTGGGTGTAGCATATGCAGTGTGCACAGTAGCAGCAGTAATGGAAGCATCATACCTAAAAGGAGTAAAATCAGCCCAGGTTGCTGAATTGGTTGCGTTAAAAAGAGCATGTAAGTTGGGAAAGAATGTAAGAGTGACTGTGATAACCGATAGTCAGTATGGCTTTGGTGTGGTGCATGACTTTGGCCAAATTTGGGGGGTTTTTGACTTCAAGTGGAACCCCTATAAAGAATGCGGAAGTGGTTGGAAAGTTGCTTGAGGCGATACAGCTGCCTAAGCAATTGTCTGTTGTAAAGTGTGCTGCACATTCGAAGACTGGAGATTACATCACAGCAGGGAATCAATGCGCAAACGATATGGCTCAATATTGTGCGCGAAATCAGAATTCTGTGAACAGGGCAACAGAAAAAGAAATGAATTCATGTCCCTTGTTGTTTACTAAGATTGTGAATACATGGGAGGAAGTGAGGCAACTACAGGAAGAAGCAGGAGATGAGGAAATGAGACAATGGGTAAAAGCAGGATGTGCACCAAGGGAAACAGATCACGTGTGGGCTTATCGGGATGGAAGACCAGTCATGCCTGATAGCATGGTGTCTGCCATGGCACGGATGTATCATGGACAAGCACACATAGGGAGAGACGCCATGATTAGGTCATTTAAGCAGACATGGTACAATACAAAATTTAGACTTGTAGCTGAGAGCCTTTGTCAAAGATGCCTTATATGTCAGCAATTCAATCCTGGAAGAAAAACAGTGGTAAGACTAGGAACGATAGGTCGAGAAGGAGGGCCTTTCACCAGAATGCAGATTGACTTCATTGAAATGCCCCCCTGTAACACGTTGAGGTATGTTCTAGTGATGGTCTGTTGGTTTTCTAGATGGGTAGAAGCATACGCCACAAGAAGAAGTGATGGAATTACAGTAGCTAAACTACTATTGAGAGAGTTCATCCCTAGATTCGGGTTCCCAGTCACAATTGAGTCAGATGGAAGAAAACATTTCCATAATGAAATCATGAAGCTAATTTGTGAAGCGTTGAATGTACAACAGAAACTACATTGTGCCTATCGCCCAGAGGCTTCTGGTGTGGTGGAACAAGTAAATGGCACTATTAAAAACAGATTGGGAAAGATGTGTTTAGCCACAGGTTTGAAATGGTCTGATGTCTTGCCTCTGGTACTCATGACTATTAGATTGATTCCAGACAGAAACACAGGTTTGAGTCCCCATGAGATTGTGCTGGGGAGAGCAATGAGGCATGTATTCATACCAGTCAACAAGCTATTGCCTATATCTGATGACTTGGTGTTAGATTACTCTAAGGGGTTGGCTGACGCCGTACATTCTGTGTTTCATCAGGTTGGATCGGATGCCACCACCCTTGAAAAGAAGCAAGCTCATGATCTGAGCCCAGGAGACTGGGTGAGAATTAAAGTAGACAGAAGAAGGAACTGTTTGGTCCCACGTTGGGGAAAACCACGACAAGTGATTTTAACTACAACAATAGCTGTGAAGTGTGCCGGAGTAAAGAACTGGATTCATGCTAGTCACACTTTGCGAATTCCAAATCCAGTGGATCACAAGGAAGGAGAATATTTTGAGGAGTCAGAAACTAGTTCTGAATCGGATGCTGAAGAAACAAGAACAAGAGACAATCCTGAAAGGGGGGAGTCAGAGCCAAATTTGACCTTTGCCCCAGAAAATATTCCCTTGAGAAGGAAGTTGCAGATTTCTGACACCAGCTCAGACGCAGAGACTGAACAAGTACAGGTACATTCTGGAGAAGAAAGAAGCAGTGAAGAAACAATTAGAGAAATTTTTGACAAGGAAGTTCCTGATGGAAAGCTGAGAGAAATTCCACCAGAAGTAACACAAACAGATGGTCAGGTGCCAGATACAGAAATTGCGGAAAAGATTGTAGCGGAAGACCCCCGAGGAGTTGTAGGGAATTCAAACATCCAGTTAGAAGAAGGGACGGTTAGTCAGCAGGAAGATTGTGTGCAAGAAACACGAGGAGGGACAGAAGTAGGGAAAATAAAAGAAGTGGTGGAAAGAAAAACAGCTGAAAGTAAAAGTCAAGTTGAAACAGAATCAGAGGACAGTGATGAAGAAGTACCAGAAGGTCGAGTTCTGAGAAAAAGAGCATGGAGAGCTGAGAAAAATAAAAAGGGAAATAAATTGAAAAGATCAGCAAGAGATGAAATCTGGCCAAACAAAGTAAAAAGATTGAGATACAGACTGACAAGAGTGAATTCACCCAGAGCTGAACAAGTGAATGAAGTATCTAGTGAAGAGAAATTGAAAGTCGAAGAAAAAACGACAGCAGAAGAAAATAAGAGAACGAGAAAACCTAACCAGAAGTATAAGTCGCCAGAATGGTCATATGTGGCCCTGCCTGAAATAAAAGAAGAGGCGGATAGCCAATAAAACCCAGAGGTGACTGTAACAGAAGTGGTTGAGGAAGACGAAGAATCGGAAATCCTGAGAGTTATCTTGTCCAATATTGGAGAAGAAACAGATGTTCAGGAAGTTCTGTACCAAGATTATGAAAGAAAAGTAAAAGGCGATCCAATGCCAAACTGAACAAGACAAAAAATGATGCTAATGGAAAGACAATAAAATAATGGAAAATACATAACTGATCGAACCAAGTAGGTGCTTAGAGCCTTGGGCTAGACAAAACTAGTTGTGAAGTAGAAGAGGCTAAGTCAAAAGACACTGATCATTTACGAAATGGCAATCACAGAAAATAGAAAATCTAGATGTGTATTTCTTAGAAGATGGTTTAAAATGTGTTGTTGTTGTACAGGATTACTAATGCTTCTATGGAGTGCTTTGGCTTTGATGATTTCATTTAAGGTTACACTAGGAACAATAGAAAGAGATAGTGAGAATAAAACTAATTTAGAGAAGATTCAGAAAGTATATCCGACTAAAACAGATAGTAATTACTTACATAAAGATAGGTCTATAAATGATTTTTCTAACAATGTATTTTCAAAATTACTGTATGAATATCTAAAAACAATGGACGTAAGGGACTGCTACGTCTGCATGCAGTTACCTTCATCTGTTTCAGAGGGAGTGACTTACCATCACCTCCCGGTAACATATGGAATAACATGTAGTGTAATAACTATTTTATTTTACAAAATAGGGAAATTAGAATATTATTTTTCAGATATAGATAACATATTTTCACAAGTACCTGTAGTTAACAAATTAAATTAAGTAAAACCAGCAAAGGTGTTAGGTGAATTTTTCTTGGAAACTAAAGAACTAACTTTGGAGTCTATATTTAGAAATAATCTAACTTGCAGCTTAAAGAAGGAAGAAAGGATTTTCTTAGATATGGTTGAGGAAAGTAGATTAAAGATGCAAAGGAAAATACCTGAAGGGAAAGAAGAAAAGACAATTTGGGATGTTGAAAGAGAAAAGCATTTGAAAGGAGAAGCTAGTCCAGCAATGGCTTTAGATTGGCCCCAGAAAGGAAAATTGTGCATTAGAAGGAATCAAACTGAATATGATCATTATTTTGTAGGCGCAAGTGATTGCCATGATACATATCGAATCCTGGGTGGATGGGGATTTAAAGGAGGAAATGATTCAGTTTTTCCTGGATTATATTTTATCTGCGGGAACAAAGCATATTACCATTTGCCAGACCATTGGTATGGCACATATTATGTAGGCCTGGTTTTCCCAAACATATTCCATATGGGAAGAGGAAAAATGGTGTACATGAGTTAGGTAGTCAACTAACACGTAGAAAAAGAGAATCTTGGTCAGAAATTGTTGGAGACATTTTTGGAGCATTGATACCAGCAGTGGGAATATCTCTGAATGCACACAAAATTAGAAAACTATCAACAGTAGTGGATCGCTTGTCAACAAGCACCACTGGAGAATTTTTATTGGTAAATACTGAAATGGTTGCCACGCGTGCCATGGTACTGCAAAATCGACTTGCCCTTGACATAATTTTGGCGTAAGAGGGCGGAGTCTGTGGAATGCTGAAAGTTCAACATTGTTGTACTTACATTCCTGACGAAAGTCAAGATCTGAAGATCTACATTAAAAATATAACTGATTTGCATGAGGAAATTGCACCACTGGAGGTTGAACATGTTTGGGAAAAGATTGGAAAGAAACTTTCTTTTATTAAAGATTTCTTATTAAAATTAGGTAGTACATTTATAGGTAAGATCATATTTCCATTAACCTGTGTGATGTTTCTAGTATTAATTTTAAGACTAGGATGTCTATGTTATAAAAGGAAGAAAATACAGAAAAAGAAAATTTGGAAAGAAGACAGAATAAAAGACAAGAAAGAGAATTTGAAGAAGTAGAAATAGAAGAGATGAAAGATAGTATGTATAAAACAGCAAGAAGAGAAGAAATCGGGGAAACAGAAATGTGAACTAATAAAAAGAATTCATTTCTCTTTTCATGAAAAATTTATACAAAAATGTAGTAGTGTGGTGGTATAATCACCATAGGGGGGATTGATGGAGCAGGTAGTGCAAAATTTTGTATACCTCCTCTATTCCTGCATGAAAATACTAATTATATAATCTATTAATTATAATATTATTAAACGAGTATTGCATGTATACTAAATCAACATTATTAATAATTGAAACTACACATGGGGTTTGCTATTTGCATGGCTAAATAACTTTATAAATAAAATCCGTACGCATATTAACAATAGTATATGTGGTAATAGAATACTGCATGATATATGTTGCTTTGTGATGTTGCACCTTCGAGGAGGATCGAAAAAGGTGAATATAATTGCTTTAAATGTTGCTATACGCTAGATAAATACAAGCACATAAAGGGATTAGCAAGGGGTTAACATTAGAATCACCATTTCTATGTATTAATTATTCTTTTGTGTTTGTTTCGCTTGAGTTAACATCTCGGCCTAATCCAAGTTGGCCGCTGACACCGTGTGCAGAAGTGGCCACTGTCTCGCGAAGGCGCGGAATCAATTGCGCACGCGCAAACATGTACCCTGGACCTCTTGGCGACCTTTGCTCATCGTGTCCCTGGTCAAGGATGGCAAATAGGATTTTCGCCAAGAAAGGGGAACAATCAACCTTACAGTAAACCGGAACAATCCGACACTTGGGCTAACCAGTGACATCACCTCTCGAACTGTACTGAAAATCTGGGAATAAGGATCGGACGATCCCAACCAGCCAATCACCACCGTTCTTTGCCCAAATTTTGTATCATGTTAACCTAGCTTTTATTATAAAAATGAGGGGTGGGTTAGAAGAGGGGGTTGTTAAGCTACGCACAGAAGCTACGGAAGTGCGAAGGAGAGGTGTGGGTTGTGACACTTTCCTTAATAGTCCGGATGCTGCCCGATCGTTTGATGACTGCGAACTCTTTCCAAATCTACAGGCTATGATAGATGCTTGCACGGCTTCTGGTCCTTTGAAATCTGGGACTGTAGCGTGCAGAGCAGAGAACTTTGGACTTTGAGTCTTGGCCTGCTTATTTGGACAATTTAAGACAAAATTCGGTTATGCAGAGATAGCTAAATTAGGTAAATATGATGTTCTGCGACTTATTCAAATTGATCTAAACTCTAAAACTTTGACGAGACAAAGGCATATTTAAATCATTATGAAAATATAGATAAACAAAATTGATTAACAAGAAAATATGAGTTTTGTGATTTCATTTAGAAAGTAAGGATTCTGATTCTTACAATGTGTATTAGCTGGTTCTAAATCACCATCAACCAATCCACCTAATTGGTCCGTCGACCAAGTGGGTGGAGTGCCTTGATGTTTGAGAATAGGGATCTATAGATGACAAAGATCCATGTATATTTTGTAGATTGATTTTCTCTCCCTGTAGGTTATAAGGTGTTCCCCCCCATGTCCAGCGCTTGAATAATTCATCCCTCCTGTGTGCAGACTCATGAATGGTGACGTGTGTGAGTTGGTGTTATGGGCCCCACCAATGAATGCATGTATGAATGAGTGTGCGTGAAGACGGGTCTGCAACGTAGGGAGGATATCGGTACATGTGTTGCTCCCCATTTCCCCGGTCTCGCGCTGGATCATTGCCATATGGCAAATTGCTTGGTATGTTTCTTTAATTTGAAGCAATCTTTTCTTTATTTACCTTTTTGTGTGTGATTTAGTTTTGTTTGCCCATTTCCACTTCGTGTGCTTACATATTATAAGCGGTATAAGAGAAGTCATCAGTGATGTTACTAGTGACAGCATATGCAATGTCCTCAGTGAATTTGGAGGGATTTTATTGGGATTTCAACAGCTTTTTAGATGTCTCCTGTTAGATCTGGGGGTCTCTAGTTGGCAGAGGTATACACCTTAGACCAAATAGGGACCCTTGCTTCTAGTCAGGGTACAAGGACACACACGGTAGATAACCCCTGCTCACCCTCTAGGTAGCTTGGCTCGAGCAGACAGGCTTATCCCCAAGGCAATGTGTAAGGTATTTGCACGTAGACACCACAATGATCCCCCCTCCGTACACCACAAACTTAGACCACACAGGTGAGTTATATCAAAAATAATATATCTTTATCTAGTTTCCGCAGTTGAAATCAAGTATCACAGGTTTACACTATATTCGCTTTCTTGGTTGGTCGGGATCGGTAAGACGATAGTCTCTAGTCTCTTGCGTGATTCGATACTCACTGAGAATGAATCAGTTTGTAGGCTCTTGATGTTTAGGCAGCTACGTCGCTCCGGCGGTGTCGCTACGCTCGTTGTAAAAGCGCTCCTCTGGCTGTTCGGTGCAAGGTTTCCAAAACTCCCTCGACGAGCCCCCAGTGACGATGTCGACGTCACCGGAGTCAGCCACTCACAGTGCGGCTTCGTAGAGCAGGGAAGTACGACTCTCAATCTGCTTCAGGTCTCCGGGTCGCGGCAAGGCACGTGCCGATGAGCACGTCAGTCTTCTTGATGCGGCAACCGGTGTCAGGCCCGGGTCAGTGCGGCACTCTCCAGCAAGACAGAGAGCAGCCAGCCCACTTCACAGGCAGAGGTTGAGAAGCTTGGTAGAACAGTCCACGGTCCCTGCAGCACACAGCAGCGCAGGGGGGACACAGCAGAGTCTTGAGTTCTTGGCAACCTTTCTATCCCTGGGTTGCGAAACAGGAGGCCAGCTCTTCTCAGGCCCTTGGAGATTCGGTTTAAGACACAGCACACAGCAAAGTCTTGTTTGGTCAAGTGGGTAGGGTCAGCACACAGCAAGACCCCTTCTCCTTCTCAGCTTCGGTTGTACAGCAGAACAGGTCAGCCCTTAGAGCACACAGCAAGGCAATCTTCCTTTAGTTCTTCAGCGGTCCGTCTTTCAGCAGAGGTTCCTCTTGATGGTAGAATCTAAAAATCTGTTGTCAGGGGTCCTTTACTTATACCCCTAAAATTCTTTGAAGTCTTTGTGCAAGTGGGTCCTGAGCCCGGTCTGATCCAGTTCTGGGTGTTGCTGGAGCACTTTGTTTTCCTGGCTTCTACTTTCTTTTCAGAGTGAGGGGCAGAGTCGTCAGCCGCCCAGCAGGAGGTGGAGCCAGCACCGTGGCAGGCAGGCACAGCCCTATTCACTCCCAGGTGCTATCTCCTCCCTCCACTCTCCTTGCAAATGTCACCATTCAGCAGAGGGCTGACTCAGCCAACCTCCCGGGGGATCCCCAGCCCCTGTCACTCTCAAGCCAGACAGTCAATCCACAAGCATGCCCAGGCACACAGAAGGGTCAGACAAGAGAACAGCTACTCTCTAAAAAGTACTATTCTCCAACTCAGGATTTAAAAACAATCTCTCCTAAAAGATGTGTTATTAAATGCTGAGCTCAGGGATATCAAACACTCAAATCTTATCTTGTTCCTATGAGAAGATAGGCGGATAGCCATTGGCACCAGCCTCCCCCATGCTAGCCTACGGAGCAAGATAACCTTGCAGCAGTGAACACACTAAATGGCCGTTGTTCACTACCAGAACATGTTACCTGCACTAGTACATGCTCTACCTTTTGCATACACTGCACCCTGCCCAGGGGGGTACCTTGGGCCTTCCATAGGGATGACTGACGTGTATAAAAAGGGAAAGGTTAGGCCCGGTCAGTGTGGACACTGGCCAGGAGGACATGGCAGTCCGGGGACTGCAGGCAGGCCTGCGGTGGCAGGCCTGAGACACCGTTTTAGGGCTACACAGGTGGGTGGCGCAATCAGCGCTGCAGACCCACTAGTAGCATCTGTCATCACCAGCCCTGGCACACACAGTGCACTTTACTAGGGACTTCATGGTGATACAGATATGCCAATCAGGTATATCCAATCAATATGATATTTTACACAGGGAGCACTTACACTCTGGCACTGATTAGCAGTGGCAGAGTGTCCAAAGCATCTAAACCAGCAAAAACGAAATCCATCACAGCATCAAAAATCCAGGTAGCAGAGGCAAAAGATAGGGGAAAAACCCACGCCAAGGATGTCAGGTCTAACACGTGTCCCCTCCAGCTGAAAGTGGGGAGAACTACCCACCCTCTTGGGAGGTCTCATCGCTAAGGCGGAAAAACCTGGACAGACCATCAGCATTGGCGTGCTCTGTACCGGGATGGTGTTCCACCGTAAAGTCCATTCCCTGTAGGGAGATGGACCACCTCAACAGTTTGGGATTCTCACCCCTCATCTGCATTAACCATCTGAGGGGCCTGTGGTCGGTCTGAACACGGAAGTGAGTCCCAAACAGGTAGGGCCTCAGCTTCTTCAGGGCCCAGACCACAGCAAATGCTTCCCTTTCAATAGCGCTCCACCTCTGTTCCCTGGGGAGTAGCCTCCTACTAATGAAAGCTACAGGCTGGTCCCCGCCCTCGTCGTCCATCTGTGAGAGTACTGCTCCCACACCTTGCTCTGAAGCGTCTGTTTGCACTACGAACTCACTCGAAAAGTCAGGTGCCTTCAGCACTGGCGCTGTGCACATTGCAGTTTTCAGGGCATCAAAAGCAGTTTGACAGGCCTCGGTCCAATTCACTTTCCTGGGCTGATTCCTAGAGGTTAGTTCTGTCAAGGGGGCAACAATGGTGCCGTATCCCTTGATGAACCGTCTGTAATACCCGGTGAGTCCTAGAAAGGCTCTCACCTCTGTCTGCGTCTTGGGGGGTTCCCAAGCCAGAATGGTATCAATCTTCGCCTGTAGGGGCGCCACCTGGCCGCTCCCCACCTGGTGTCCCAAATACACCACCGATCCCTGCCCTATCTGGCACTTACTGGCCTTGATAGTGAGGCCTGCCTTCTGCAGCGCCCTCAACACTTCTCAGAGGTGTTGCAAGTGTTCCTCCCAAGTGGAGCTGAACACAGCAATGTCATCCAGGTACGCGGCGCTAAATTGCTCCAGCCCGGTCAGTACCCGGTTGACCAGTCTCTGGAAGGTGGCAGGGGCATTTTTCAATCCAAAGGGCATGACGCGAAACCGGAAGTGCCCCTCTGGCGTGGAAAATGCCGACCTCTCCTTTGCCCCTTCAGTTAAGGCAATCTGCCAGTACCCCGAAGTCAAATCGAAGGTGCTGAGGTACCTGGCAGCTCCCAACCGATCCACGAGCTCATCAGCTCTGGGGATGGGGTGCGCGTCAGTCTTGGTGACCGCATTGAGCCCACGGTAGTCCACGCAAAACCGAAGTTCTGACGGACCACCGGGTGTAGCAGATTTCTTGGGAACGAGGACCACTGGGCTAGCCCAGGGACTGCTAGAGGGCTCAATTACCCCTAACGCCAACATCTTGGAAACTTCTTCCTTGATGCTGGCCCTGACCTTGTCAGCTACTCTGTAAAACTTCTGTTTCACAGGCAGGCTATCTCCAGTGTCCACATCATGGACGCACCAATTGGTGACACCTGGTGTCAGGGAGAACAGGGAGGCAAACTGACCCAACACCTGGCGACAGTCTCTCTGCTGCTCTGGGGTCAGGGTGGGCGAGAGGACCACACCATCCACTGACCCGTCTTGCTCCTTGGTTGCCAGGAGGTCAGGGAGAGGATCACTATCCTCCTCCCCAACGTCATCTGTAGCCATGAGCATTGTCACTTCAGACCTCTCAAAGTGGGGTTTGAGGCGGTTCACATGCAAGACTCTAAGGGGCTGCCTAGGAGTCTTCATGTTGATCAGGTAGGTCACCTCACTCTTGCGCTCTACCACCTCATATGGCCCGGTCCACTTGTCACGGAGCGCACAAGGCTCCACCGGCGCCATTACCCACACTTTCTGCCCAGGATGAAATTCTACCAGAGTGGTATTCTGGTCGTACCATCTTTTCATCTCCTCCTGGCTGGCTTCTAGGTTCTCCTGAGCGAGCTTCCTGAAGCGCTGCGTTTGGTTGCGGATGGCCAGCACATAGCTGAACATATCCTGGGGGGTTTTCCCACGGGATTTCTCCCACCCCTCCTTCACCAGTGTGAGAGGTCCTCTAACAGGGTGGCCATACAGCAGTTCAAAGGGGCTGAACCCTAAGGACTTCTGAGGCACCTCCCTGTAGGCAAACAACAGGCATGGTAACAAGACGTCCCACTTCCGTCTCATGGGCTCCGCTAGGCCCATAATCATACCTTTCAGGGTGCGGTTGAACCTTTCAACCAACCCATTTCCTTGAGGGTGGTAAGGAGTGGTGAACTTATAAGTTACCCCACACTCCTCCCACAGAGACTTCATATACCTAGAGATGAAGTTGGTACCCCGGTCGGAGACCACCTCTCGGGGGAACCCCACACGGGAAAAGATCCCCATCAATGCACGGCCCACCACGGGTGCTGTGATTGTCCTGAGAGGGACTGCCTCCGGGTACCGAGTGGCATGATCCACCAAGACCAGGATAAACCTGTTGCCTAAGGCGGTCTTGGGATCCAGGGGCCCTACGATATCAATGCCCACCCGCTCGAAAGGGGTGCTCACTACAGGAAACGGCTGGAGGGGCGCCACGCACTTCCCTCCGCTCTTACCACTGGCTTGACAGGTTTGGCAAGACTTACAAAAGGTACCGACGTGCTTCTTCATCTGGGGCCAGTAGAAGTGGGTGACAAGCCTGTGATAGGTCTTGTCTTGCCCCAGATGTCCTGCGAGAGGCACGTCATGAGCCAGACCCAGTAAGAAGTTCCTGAAGCACTCGGGTACCACCAGCACACGGGCTGCACCGGGCTCAGCAAACTTAGGCTCACTATAAAGTAAGTCATCCTCCCAGTAAATCAAATGTTCCTTGGACCCTAGGCCCGCTGCCTGGTCTGCAGCCTGCTGCCGCACACCAAGGAGAGAAGGGCACTCCTTCTGAGCCTGGCAGAATTCCTCCCTGGAGGGACCACCCTCTTGCTGCCAATGGGTCAGCTCAGGCAATTCCCCCAGTTCAGCCACCTGTTCCCCTGTAGGTTCCAGGGCATCCCCCTCAGGTTCTGTTTCCTCCTGGACCGTGGGAACAGTGGGGGCCGGTTTCCCGCGCCCTCTGCCCCTTCCTCTCCTGACAGGTTCCTGGGCCATTGTTCCAGGCTCCGGTTCTACTAATCCACCCTTACTGGCTGTCATGGCACGTGTGGATACACAGATCCACGCTGGCAGCCCTAACATCTCCAAGTGAGTTCTGTGCTCTACGTCCTTCCATGGAGAACTCTCCGGGTTGTTACCCAACAGACAATCTACCGGCAAGGCATCACTGACACAGACTTCCAAGGTACCAGAGACTCCCCCCCATGTAAAGGGAACACGCGCCATCTTGCAGAGGCGCACTGAAGTGTCAGCGGCCACTACTGGGCGGAGCACATTGGGAATGACTTGCTCTTCAGACACCCACTGACACCTGACAGATGTCACACTCGCCCCGGTGTCTCTCAGAGCCTCTATCTCCCTCCCATTGATGGTCACCTTTTGCCCGTATTTCTTAGTGTTCGCAGGTATCAAGGTATCCTGGACCATCTCTTGGTCTCCTAACGAGACAAGGGTCATCATAGCTAATCCCTCCTCCCCACTGGAAATCAAATCCCCTCCCAAAGCTACACTAGCTAGCCCTGGGACTGGAGCAGCAGCTGGTGCTGGGGGTTTCTTGGGACAGTTAGGGGCTATGTGGCCCACTTCCCTACAAGCATAGCAAGTAGTCGGTGGTCTGTTGCCCTTAGGGGGCCAAGACCTCTTAGGCTTGGGGGCTGGGGACTCCTTCTCCTGGGAACTGTTTTGGGGCCCTTTAGAGAACTCCTTACTGTTACCCTTGTCCTCCCCACCTTTCTGCTGGGGACCCTGTCCACCCTTGGCTGGGATACTTACCACCCCTTTGTTGACCCTGGTGCTAGTCCAGCGGTCTGCCTCTTTAGCAAGCTCACTGGGATCAGTTAACTTGCTGTCTAAAAGATGCTGGCGCAGCTCTGGAACACATAGACTACTCAAGTGCTCCCAACTAATCAAGTGACACAACCCCACATAATCAGTAACTTTGCTGCCCTTTATCCAACCTTCCAGTGCACGCGTGTACATACTCACACACTCCACCCAAGTACTTGAATCAAGCTTCTTGAAGTTCCTAAACTTCTGGCGGTACTGTTCTGGTGTAAGCCCATACCTGAGGCATAAGGCCTCCTTCATAGTGGGGTAGGTTAAGGTACCTGCTGCTTCTAAGGGTGCTAAGACATCCCTCCCAGAGGCCTCAAAATGCTTCCACAACCCTGCTCCCCAACTCTTCTCAGGCACTTCATTCATCTTCAAGGCAAGCTCATAGGATCTAAACCACGCATAAATATCCTCACCCCTCTGATAATTCTGTACCAAATCTTTCGGTATGTATACTTTACCCGCCTGTACTGGTTGTGCGCTGCCACCATTCGGACTGGACTCCACTTGTTTAGCTTTAATGTCCAGCTCCCTCATGCTCAACTCATGAGCCAACTGGAGTTTTTTCTCTTCCAAAGCGAGAGCATTCCTCCTCTCCTCCGCCTCTTTCTCACTGTCAAGGCGCATTTTCCTTTCTTCCGCTTGAGCTTTGAGCTTAAAAAGTTCAATCTCATGGGCCCTAATCCTCTGATTTTCCTCCAGCTCCTCTGGAGAAAGGCTCCTACTAGAATGGGTGCTGCCAGCCCTAGACGCTGGCCAATTCACTGGCAGATCATCGGATCCAAATCCGTGCTCCGGTGTGCCATCCCCTTCAGTAGTTTCCTCGGTTGCGCCATTCTTGGCCTCCCACCAGGCCCTTAGAGCTTTCTGTAGCTCCGTCTTGTTGGCGCCGCCCTTCACTGGGCATTCAAGCTGCTTGCAGAATTGCTTTAGTTGCTCCTTCTTATATTCGAGCAACTTTTTCACTTCGAATTGCAATTCCGACTCCTCACCTACTCCATTCAGAGACATGATGCTTCGTCGATCCTCCAAGAATAGTCTTCGCAAAAACTTCGTGCAATGCAACTGCTTACTAGATTAGTGATGTACGAAGAATCACTGCAGGTCAAGTGCAAATACTGGTTCTAATCCGCACCGCTGACCACCAATGTTAGATCTGGGGGTCTCTAGTTGGCAGAGGTATACACCTTAGACCAAATAGGGACCCTTGCTTCTAGTCAGGGTACAAGGACACACACGGTAGATAACCCCTGCTCACCCTCTAGGTAGCTTGGCTCGAGCAGACATGCTTATCCCCAAGGCAATGTGTAAGGTATTTGCACGTAGACACCACAATGATCCCCCCTCCGTACACCACAAACTTAGACCACACAGGTGAGTTATATCAAAAATAATATATCTTTATCTAGTTTCCGCAGTTGAAATCAAGTATCACAGGTTTACACTATATTCGCTTTCTTGGTTGGTCGGGATCGGTGAGACGATAGTCTCTAGTCTCTTGCGTGATTCGATACTCACTGAGAATGAATCAGTTTGTAGGCTCTTGATGTTTAGGCAGCTACGTCGCTCCGGCG
The DNA here is from genome assembly GCF_964204655.1 of Triturus cristatus. Classification (NCBI taxonomy): domain Eukaryota; kingdom Metazoa; phylum Chordata; class Amphibia; order Caudata; family Salamandridae; genus Triturus; species Triturus cristatus. The sequence goes on along the minus strand of NC_140594.1, from coordinate 217,577,986 downwards.
GTGTCGCTACGCTCGTTGTAAAAGCGCTCCTCTGGCTGTTCGGTGCAAGGTTTCCACAACTCCCTCGACGAGCCCCCAGTGACGATGTCGACGTCACCGGAGTCAGCCACTCACAGTGCGGCTTCGTAGAGCAGGGAAGTACGACTCTCAATCTGCTTCAGGTCTCCGGGTCGCGGCAAGGCACGTGCCGAAGAGCACGTCGGTCTTCTTGATGCGGCAACCGGTGTCAGGCCCGGGTCAGTGCGGCACTCTCCAGCAAGACAGAGAGCAGCCAGCCTACTTCACAAGGCAGAGGTTGAGAAGCTTGGTAGAACAGTCCACGGTCCCTGCAGCACACAGCAGCGCAGGGGGGACACAGCAGAGTCTTGAGTTCTTGGCAACCTTTCTATCCCTGGGTTGCGAAACAGGAGGCCAGCTCTTCTCAGGCCCTTGGAGATTATGTTTAAGACACAGCACACAGCAAAGTCTTGTTTGGTCAAGTGGGTAGGGTCAGCACACAGCAAGACCCCTTCTCCTCCTCAGCTTCGGTTGTACAGCAGAACAGGTCAGCCCTTAGAGCACACAGCAAGGCAATCTTCCTTTAGTTCTTCAGCGGTCCGTCTTTCAGCAGAGGTTCCTCTTGATGGTAGAATCTAAAAATCTGTTGTCAGGGGTCCTTTACTTATACCCCTAAAAGTCTTTGAAGTCTTTGTGCAAGTGGGTCCTGAGCCCGGTCTGATCCAGTTCTGGGTGTTGCTGGAGCACTTTGTTTTACTGGCTTCTACTTTCTTTTCAGAGTGAGGGGCAGAGTCGTTAGCCGCCCAGCAGGAGGTGGAGCCAGCACCGTGGCAGGCAGGCACAGCCCTATTCACTCCCAGGTGCTATCTCCTCCCTCCACTCTCCTTGCAAATGTCACCATTCAGCAGAGGGCTGACTCAGCCAACCTCCCGGGGGATCCCCAGCCCCTGTCACTCTCAAGCCAGACAGTCAATCCACAAGCATGCCCAGGCACACAGAAGGGTCAGACAAGAGAACAGCTACTCTCTAAAAAGTACTATTCTCCAACTCAGGATTTAAAAACAATCTCTCCTAAAAGATGTGTTATTAAATGCTGAGCTCAGGGATATCAAACACTCATGTCTTATCTTGTTCCTATGAGAAGATAGGCGGATAGCCATTGGCACCAGCCTCCCCCATGCTAGCCTACGGAGCAAGATAACCTTGCAGCAGTGAACACACAAAATGGCCGTTGTTCACTACCAGAACATGTTACCTGCACTAGTACATGCTCTACCTTTTGCATACACTGCACCCTGCCCAGGGGGGTACCTTGGGCCTTCCATAGGGATGACTGACGTGTATAAAAAGGGAAGGGTTAGGCCCGGTCAGTGTGGACGCTGGCAGGAGGACATGGCAGTCCGGGGACTGCAGGCAGGCCTGCGGTGGCAGGCCTGAGACACCGTTTTAGGGCTACACAGGTGGGTGGCGCAATCAGCGCTGCAGACCCACTAGTAGCATCTGTCATCACCAGCCCTGGCACACACAGTGCACTTTACTAGGGACTTCATGGTGATACAGATATGCCAATCAGGTATATCCAATCAATATGATATTTTACACAGGGAGCACTTACACTCTGGCACTGATTAGCAGTGGCAGAGTGTCCAAAGCATCTAAACCAGCAAAAACGAAATCCATCACAGCATCAAAAATCCAGGTAGCAGAGGCAAAAGATAGGTGAAAAACCCACGCCAAGGATGTCAGGTCTAACATCTCCTTTTTAATCTCCTTTTTTATCTTTCCTTTAGTTATGTATATTTCTTTGCTGCATGGTGTTCATGCTTTTACTTTGCAGATCAAGTCTACTTTTTATTTTTGTGAAGTATCATTCAATTACCGATTATATTCTTGGTTTTATTAGTACTTATTTGATTGTTTTTGTGCTTGTCTCGTTTCTTGTTGCTACTCTTGCATCTGTTTCAATCAATCAATCAGGTGGCTAGTAGAGCGCGACTACTCACCCGCAAGGGTCTCAAGGTGCTGTGGGGGAGGGAACTGATGGTCCGTCGATGACGCTGTGGTTCAGTCGAAGAGCCAGGTCTTGAGGTCCTTCCTGAAGTGAGGCAGTGAGGTAGATTGCCTGAGGTGGAGGGGCAGGGTGTTCCAGGTCTTTGCTGCGAGGTAGGAGAGGGGTTTTCCTCCAGACATGGTCTTGCGGATATGTGGGAGGATAGCCAGGTCCAGTTGACAGTGCGGAGGTCTCTGGTGGGTGCGTGGAATGCAAGGTGATGCTTAAGGTAGGCAGGTCCTGCATCGTGTAGTGCTTTGTAGGCATGTGTGAGGAGCTTGAAAGTCATTATTTTGTTGACTGGGAGCCAGTGGAGGTGTCTCAGGTGGCGGCCAGTGATGTGGCTGCAGCAGGGGATGTTGAGGATGAATCCGGCGGAGGTGTTCTGAATGTAATGTAGTTTCTTGAGGAGTTTCCATAGCCGATTCTGTTGCTGATGAGTGCGTGGGTGACTGTCTTTCTGGAGTCGATGGGGATCCACTTGAAGATCTTTCGGAGCAGGCGTAGCGTGTGGAAGCAGGATTCTGTTTGTATTAAATATTTGCTTTCTTGCTTGTTTGAGAAGCAAACATTTTGTAAATCATACTGTACTATTCTGAATTTAACTGTCAATAAAGCTGCTGTTCTATTTCCTTTGCTATCCTTTTCTCTTTATAAAATTTCTACTTGTTTTTAACTGTCTTTCTCTCTGTTTTATATTTTAAATTGCATTAGTTAACCAGTTTTTAGTTGTTACCGCTCATGAACATATGACCATTTGTAGTGAACTCTTTAGGGGCATAAATCACATTCAATTTGTTTACCTTTCAATACTTTTTTCCGGTGGGAAACCGAGGTTGCATAACTATCAGGGGGGGATGTGTCAATTATTTTGGCAATAAGACTCGCCATGCTATTGTTGTTATTTTATCAAATGCACTAATAGTGTCTTGAATATATGCAACTTGATTTGAGATAATTCATGACAAAGCTTTGTTTGTATATTCTTTGCCATTTAAAGACACATGACCACCCCTGAAATTATGGGTTTCAGCATGAATCTGTGTCCCTTTCTTATTTTCTGCAGTTACATCAAAGGACATGCTTTGCTCTTTTGCTTATGCACAAAGAAACCGAAATGGAAACAATAGTAATCTGTGTTGTACACCAAAGCAACAATCTCTAATATATGATTCATGCAGAAAGCCTCTTTCGTATAAAAAAAACACACAAAAAGACATCATCAAGACCAGAGCGAGCAGCTAGAAAATGTGCCCAATTTAAAGAACTATCACAGTTACCATGGGACCATGAGCGCCAAATCTTCTTCCACACACTCAGTTAAGCATGATGCTTTACATTTTCTATAGGTTCCATTTAGAGATATATTTATTTCATGCAAACAAGCAAAATCGGTGATTTGACGGCGTTGGAGACAGTGTGCCCTATCGAAAAGCGAAATAGTAACCACGAAAACGTATAGGCGTACCGCATATTTCTAACTGGATTATATAGACTTCTAATTGAAATGATAGCCCATTTGATTGACATAATAATGCAATCCACGTATACAGAATGGGCACAGTAGCTTCTAACAGCGGGCCTCGTCGTGCCTTGTGCAGCTCTGGCTTTAAGCGCATCCGTCCATTTTGAATAATAGCAGGTGATAGATATCGCAGCCTCTCCATCGGGATGGGTCACTCAGTTGCTGCTGCTGCAATAATGTGCAGCCGCAGGGGCTGCAGGCTTTCCTGAAAAACACTGCTCAGGTGAAAGCTCCATCAGGAAATAGCATCTGTTGGTTAATTAATTATGACAGAGCAACATTAATATGGCCCTGGCATAAAATACGGCTGCACGTTTGCATAAATTCATGGCTTAGGCTTATTTCACGGGAGCATATTACATTTTTAAATTATTTGTTTTCTTTCAAGTTAGGAATTTCAAGTTAATTTATGAGTCCAGAAATAGCTGAGGAGGGAATCTTTGTGGTTGTTAACTCTAGCAACCTAAAATATGGCTTAGCTGAAAAAACTGTACTTGTGGCCTCGGTAACACAGTATTCCACAGTTTGATTACGAGCATTATTGTTTTTATTTTGGGTAATCTAAGGTGAGCAGACGCAGGGATTCCTTGAGTTGTCTTTAAGTCATGAAGGGGTGGTGGATTACTTTGGTGCTCAGCATAGTTTATATGACAGAGTCTAGTGAGGACCAAGGGCGCTGTGATGTAGTGTGTGCCCTGCTCCTGGTTACCACTGAGAAATTAGGAATTGATATCAAGATTATCTATGTTTTTGTCTCACTGTTTCACAAGACTATATGTAAAATAAGAAGAATCCCTCATGTTCATGTGCTGCCTGTCAGCTACTGCATACACATCAGTGACAATTGACAACATTGTAAATTGAAAATGTACAATGAGTGCTTCTTGGGAGCACCAAAAGCTGCTCTAATATCTGCATCATTCTGACCTTGCACCACATGGAAGCTTTCTTAACCCCTTCCCCGCTCATGATGGAACCCCTCCGTCATGAGCCACGGTTGCGCTGTGCTCACGACGGAGTGGTTCCGTCATGCTGTGGCCGTTGGCGGCCGCTCCGCCCACGCGGCGCTAATTCCCCGCCTGTGTGGGCGATTAGCGCAGTGGGCGGAGACGTGACGGAACCACTCCGTCATGAGCACAGCTCAACCGTGGCTCGTGACGGAGTGGTTCCGTCACGAGCACAGCGCCACCGCGCTGCCCCCAAGCCCCCCCCAGCGCCGCGGCAGAATTCCTGCCGCGGCGAAGGGGTTAAGAAGCCGCCCACTTGAAGGACGCCGAGGACCCGATTCTCAAGAGCATTTGTGGTTCATAAACATGCATTTACAGTTAAAAGTGACACCATTTATAAGTGTCAGCAATTCACAAATTGATTGCTGACAGGCACAAATGATTTTACTACTGCGGATTTCTATGCCAAGAGGCCAGAATAATTTGCAAAAGTAGATCACACACAAGGGGTGGAAAGTGGGAGGGACAAGGTGTGGTTTTACCTTGTAATTTTGTGAGTACCCACAACCATGTACATATCTTGGTATCCACAAACTGAAAGCTGACCTCTTCACTTCAGCCGATGGTTGGAGTAGCACCCTTCCAGGATGAAAAGAAGATCACCCTCAGATTTAGTGGAGTTGTAAGGGACGGGCTTTCTCCACAAATAATGTTTTTTATCCTATGGAGTAAAAGAATGATAAGAAAAGAAATTGTGTTTTTGGCTGCCTTTTCTAGTGTGTGTAAGTGAACACTGCGTACAGCTGGACACAAAGGAAATAGGCAGCCTAAAAAAAATCATGACAGGTGAAATAGTATATTTGTTTTTATACTTATGAAAAATGTGTAAAAGTCTGGTCAGGCAGAGTCATGGAAAAAGGCCCATACTGAGACACCACCCTTCTTGATTCTAGCCAGTTGACAATGAATGCAAACAACTCTTACATGGGAGGGCCAAGTTCTAATATTTAATATGATGGTAGATTTATTTAGTGGATCTAATGACTACTTCTCATCAACTAGCTCGAACCCAGAGTCCATCATGGGTGAATCATGTATATATTTATATATAGATATATATTCACTGGAAAAAAACAAAGGTTACAGGGACGTTATAATTAGGCTCAGGTTTCACAAAACCAGTGTATTCTTTTTATAGTGAAAACAAACTTAACAGTAGTCTTTTATAACTTATAATTATGGCTCCTGGTTTTATGGTATTTATTTTTTGGGCAATTCCGTCTGTATTTATCCATTTAAAAAAATAATAATTGTATCTGTATTTACCCATATATATTTTGGGTTTTGTGTAAAAATGAATCTGAAATAAGTATGATTCCACATTTATTTGTCTGATAAATATGCACTCGTGCCTGAAGGACTGACCGTTTTCAGTAATATAAACATTCTCAGTTGATAAAATATGCACAACCTTGATATTAAAATGTGCATGTTTTCTTTTACGAGTATATATATTGCTGTTTAAGGCTCTTTACTAAAATTCTTTTATTGTTTTAACCCTTTTACGTTTAGAACGACAGACCTATTGTCCTGGTTGTCATGATTGACAGCATTTAGAATCGCAAAAAAAATAACCCAATTTCCATTTTTATCCACATTTTAAAATAAATAGACAGGAAAATAAATAGTTTTCTGTCTGTATTTATCAGAAAAAAATCAGTAAAATCGGAAAACAGGAAGCCCTACTTATAATTTAACAATGTTTACAATTTAATTAGCAGTAATTAACATATAAGTGTAGTAAAAGTGTGACGCAGCACCTATAATACCTGACTTCGAACAACAGTGTTCACATTTCGATACCCAGCTTGAGCGGCATGTTAGCCCACTACTATCTCACTGGTGGCAACACCTTGCCTAATCTTCCCAATGCCCCCGAGCACCGGCACACTTTTCCGGGGGTGGCTGTAAGCTTTACAAATGTTGACATTTTTTAAAATTTAACAGCATAGTGATGACAAATATTAGCACTTATTTTTTTTTCCATCTATTGTGAACGATATTTTTTTTTATGTCTTCTATTTAGATGTTTTTAATCATGAGAATGCAAATGATACAGTTTGCCGGGTAACAGTTTTTAAACTCTCCAACGTAGGTACATATTAAGGACCTTATACGTGTTACGATGGAAATCGAAACCTTTACAGCTTCACATTTTGTAACTTTTCCCAACACGTGCACAAGTTAAACAGTTAAAACGTGAGCACGTGTAAACTATAAAACGTGACATCTAAATAGGCGGAGCCGCATCTTCCTTCCATAGACTACTCAATAACCAAAAAGTATATAGAACACACAGACATGTTTAGAAGCCACTTAAGTGGGAGGCGCAAGCAGTGCTGTAGGTCGGCTAGTAGGATTTAATTTAAAGGTCCTGGGTATAGGTAGTACCTCTTTACTGGGGACTTGCAAGTAAATGAAATCTGCCAATTGGGTATAAGCCAATGTTACCATGTTTTTAGGGAGTGAGCACACCCACTTAGGCACTGGTCAGCAGTGTTAAAGTGCACAGAGTACTAAAGCTAACAAACACAAGGTCAGAAAAAATGGAGGAGTAAGGCAAAACGTTTGGGGGAAGACCAACCTAAGGCTGACAGGTCTAACAGCCCTTAAGGCATGTCCGTGGGAAGTATGGAAGGCCATGGAGTAGAGCACTACCACAATCCAGATTGAACAGCGCTTCTGAAGTCGCTTTCCTGAAGAAAGGGTTTGGCTTTCTTTAGAAGAAAGACCTGGTTACACTCCATCTTTGTTTTTTGCAATGTGTTCCTTCAGAGTGGGGTTGGTGTCCAGGGTAAATCCAAGTGACTTGTCATTCAGTGAAAGTTGGGGTTCGAAGCCATCTAGGTTAATATCATTGAGCCAGATTTCTACTGTATTTAGTTTATTGTTCGTGGCAAATTGCAGGTATTCTTTCTTGGTTGGGTTGAGCTTCAGGTAGGCACTGGACATCCAGTCATTGGATGATGTGCAGGCAGTGTTTGATGCACTGGATGTCTGAAAGAGAGGAGACTTTCAAGTAGAGTTGTGTATCATCAACATATTGGTGAATCTTTGCGTACATCAGACTCACGCTTGCTTTGATAACAACTACACATGGGTGGTGTAGCTTTGTGGATTGCAAGACAACAAACATTTCTCATTTTTCTTGTAGGGCCACATTAAAAAAAGCTTTGTGAAAATGACCATTAGAGTTTTTCTAAAAAATGTCGCTACCACTATAAACTTTAATAGGTCCCCCAACAATAAACCTTTATTATATGGCTCATCCCCTTATGTCTTGTGTGTGACGGTTAAAGCAACATAGCCAAAATGTTGGCCATGTTTCAGGTCGGCCCTAGAGACATTAATAGCCATCTTCATAGTATTGTGTAGTCAACAAAAAAATATAGAACTAATAAAATACATACATACATACATACATACTAATATAGTTTGTTTCCACGCTCTGCAGTCTACAGCAGAATGCAATGGGCCAGACTACTTCAGCCATTGGCTGTCTTGCACTGTGAGTGATTGCATTTACCCTAACCACATATGCCCATCTGCCTAAAAAGAAGTGCACATTAGCACCACTAAGGATGGAACAATAAGTTACTTTGACAGTGCATTTGTTTCCATTATTTCTTCCTTTTTTAAATGTATTTATTAATTTTTTGCAGGTTATGTTAATGCAAAGCCAATATTATCTTTGTTCGTCTCCAATAAGAATCTTATTTTCCTAAATGGATTTTTTTAACCTGTTCTGGGCACACCTGGGGGCTAGGAATTACCCGTACAGTTCTATCAAAATTATTTATCATCGTTAATTTATACATTTAAAATGTTTACTGCAAGCATGTTTAGGCTGAGGCATGTTTTTATCCTTTTTGTGTCTTACACTTGAATTAACATATTTCAAAATGCCACTACATCAGACTTCCAGGGCCAGACCTACTGGCTTTGCCAGTACTGTTTTGTTTTTATTGAAGTGTTGTTTGTGTGGTGTTGCCCTGCCATCCTCCATACATGCCTCTGATAAAGCTTTGCTGAGAATCTTATTTGCTAGCTATGCTTAGCTGGCTCGTTATTGGGCTGGCATCACCCTATGTTCCAATAATGCCTGTGTTTCCAGCTTGACTCTCTTCAAATATGGTTTTGGTTTTCAGTAAACTGTAGCACCGCGCTCCCTCCACTACCAAAGCAGGCTGTTGACAACACATGCAAACTCCCTGACTGGTACCTAATTTGAACCGTGAGCGCCGGAGATGAAAATATATGGCTTTGGACTACATCAATAAGGAGCTCTAGACACTAAATTGCTTTTCATATCTTGCAAGATACCTTACAGCCTGTCCCATATCTGTCACTCCAGCTTGATGAAACCTTTCATGCTACTGTGCTCTCCACACCTGATCTCCCAAAAGTATTGCAAATATCACACGGACCATCTCAAAGAGGCTTGGTTCATGAACTTTTATACTTATGCTCTTGCTCTGTGGAGTTAGTTTTATATTCTGCTGGAAACATCACTCAAGAAGATGTGCCTGCTGTTTCCCTAACCTTCCAGGCCTCTTTAAAGATAAGCAACCGTGCTTTCAGACAAGTGTATTACAGACCCAGAAAATGCAGTGAACTGTGCTTTAAAGAACAATAATTAGGTTTGTTATTAAACCCAGAGGACAGTAAAATGTAATAAAAGCAAGATATCTACACTTTATCGAGATGATTGAGAGTAAGCAAGCGTCGCTTTGGCTCCAGTGGTCAATGTATCTGCAGTGTTTATTGTACTATTATTGAATGCTCTAGAGGGCAATATGGTCAAATAATCGCCAGCCACAGACTAGTTGTGCGTGAGCCGAAAGCCTGGGTGCATAATCAGGGAGAAGTGTAATTATGTCAACGGCAAAGACATCTAGGGCATTCGATGTAGCTAATAACCATAATTAACAGTGTGCATTTCCCTAATGTCCTTGTCGATCACGCCAGTTATTACGTAATGACGTCATGAGTAGACCCTTGAAAAAAAAGCTAAGAAGTACCAGTAGAAAAATTCTAAAACAGCATGGGCTGTTTATCAAGGGCGCAGCAGGTGCAGTGGCACCAGGGCCCGTGTGTGTGTGAGGTTAAGCTGCACCCAACTATTGCTGTTGTCTACTATCAAAACAAGAGACGGGGCACATTTTGCTCGCTTGCATCAGGGACCATGTCAGACTTTCTACACCACTGTCAAGAAATCACATTTTAATTGGCTGGACTGCTGAAGCATCATTACAAATGCTTTACAGTTCTGGGAAGAAGTCCTTTTATTGATTCCACTTTCTAATCACGCGCACCTTTTACATGTTCTAATATTATTAAGAATATTGTTAATGCATATTTTTTCAGTAAAAAACCTACGCATAGACAAATTAACTTTCGAAAATATTAAAGCACTAAAGTTTGTTCCCCAATGGCTCAAAGAAAAAAATAGCTGTCTCGTTTACACTGTATATTTCTTTTCGATTTTAAAAAGAAAAATATTTTAAGATAGTTAGGAAATCTTGATTTATAACAAGACTGGAGAACATTTTTGACAAAATTAAAATACAGACTCACAACATGCCCATCACCTACAGAGGCCCATGAAGACTGTTAAGTCCTGTTTTATTCTTCACACTGCTTCTTAGCTGCTTTTTGCAAACATAATTTTCGCATACCTTGCCCACAACCTCATTGAGCATGAGAGAGACAATTATACTCTGCATCTTGTGCAAACATTTTGACTAATAGACCATTTCTGGTCATTCTGAATTGAAAGTAAGAACTTAGTTAGGGCCTGATTTCGATGTCGGAGGACGGGTTTCTCATCACCACGGTGACAAACAACCCATCTTCCGAAATATAAATTCCATTATGTCCTATGTAAAGGGGGGGCCGCTCGGCCCTCCCGCCCACATGGCGGTGCGGTGCCCCCCCTCCCCCGGCCTCTCAGTGGTGGGGGTGCGTCGCGGGTCGATGACGCGCGCGGCGCGCCCCCACCACCGATAGGCTGATGCCTCTCCCGTGACCGGGAAGCAGCTGTACAGCTTCCGGGGCAGGGGGGGCGGGTCGGGCGGGGGGCGGGCCGGCTGGGACGGCGACCCCCTGTTCGAACAGCGCCTTAAAAGGCTCGGGGAGCGAGCTGGGTGCCCTCTTGCCCCTGGCTCGCTCCCCGCATACCTTGTGTGCCCCACGCTCGGGGCGTGTAATTTTCTTTCTTTGTCCCTTTCCAGGTTCGCGTCCTCGAGTCTGCAGCAGCGGCGGTTTGGGCCGGAGCAGCACAGCGCTGGATAAGGGTTCTTGTGTGAACAAGCGGAGCAGCTGAGGGCGGAGCGGAGTGGGCATTGAGACCGGCGTTGTTGCGTTCTGGGCGGCGCATAGTCCGGTAAGGTGTGGAGGGGTAGCGGGTGCCGGTCGAGCAGCGGAACAGGGAGCAGGGAGATCGACGGCCCGCCTGCATCAGGGTTTGTCTTTTTTCACACGTTGGGCCAGATCATTGCAGGTTTGCTTTTCTCTGGTGGGGGGCCGAAGCAGGACCCAGCAGGGCAGCCACTGGAGGGGAGACCAATGTGATAGTGCTTGGGTTGAACTGTTTATAGCCGGTTTTTTAAGCATAATTTTGGGACTGGGCTAATTTTTGGCACTGGATAAGGGTTTCTGGTTGCTGAAAGTTTTTTCCAGGCACTGGGATTGATTACACAAAGTCTTTTGCACGCTATTAATATTTGTTTTTCGTAGGAAGCATGACTGTGGGTTTTTCCAGTGGCAGATAACAGATCACGGGCGCAGAGCACAGCAACGGGCTGAGGACACACGGGTCATCGGTGGTAAGGGGAGTGAGGCGGGCCTGCACTTCATTGCTTCTGGGGGGCCGCAGGGCTTGAGACCTTCCTACGAGGGGTTGGCGCTCGCCCACACGCTAAGACTAGCTTGGTGTGTTTTGCAGTCACAGTTGCATGGTGCTTACGGCCATCTTCACATCCTCCATCTGAAGAAGGTACAATTTCCTGGGTTGGCTAGGATTAGTTTGCATTGCGTATTGTGGAGTATGCCGGGGGCACGAGTTAATAAGAGTGCCCGCATGGAGCAAATGATGCAGACTATGATGCGCAAGATGACGGTGATTGATAGGCGCTTGGGGAAGGTGGATGAGTTAGGTAGGAGTGTGGCTGAAATTAATCAGAGGTTGGATGGGCCTCCTGCTCCACAAGGCAGGCCAAGAAGGATAATCAACCCACCACAGCCTAGAGGTGATTTTGTCACCCCCCCTAAGAGGGGCAAGTCCAAGAAAACTGCAAGCACAACGCCCAAGAATACAGCTGAGGGGGAGGGAATGCCAGTGGGTGTGCCTAAGGATACTCCCGTGATGCCCAAATTGCACCGGCTGGGCTAGCTCCTCCTACGCCAGCATTGCCGGTTGCCCCACTCGGGGTCATTGCCCCCGTCGGGGTCCCAACCCCCCCGAATAACTTTGTCCCGGTGGAATTGGCATCCCAGATAGCCGCCGTTTTACCCTGGTTACAGTTAGGGGGTATTGCCATCTTCCCAAGATCATTCAGCGGAAGCCTTGAAACTGGTTGAGATGATTAAGTTGGACAGGGCAGGGGAAGGGGCACCATTGGCACCAATTACTCCCCTAACAGGTTCCGCCGGCGAGCAGACGGCAAAGAAGGATGGTGCTATGTCACAAGGCATTGACAGTGGTAAGGAGGTGGCTTTGCCATTACTTAAGGATGGTGCTATGCCCTCAAGGAAAGAGAATTTGGCGCAGCATGTGTCTCAGGCTGTGAAAGAGATGATCTGGGCGGGCAAATATATCAACATCTTCTCCTTGCTGATTGATAATAGGGAACTTGAATATGCCAAGTCACAAAAGGAATGGATGTTGCCCAGTGAATGGAGAATAGAGTTGGTTAAGTTCAGAGTTGAGGAGACATTTGTTAGTTGGATGAGGGCCTTTTCCGTGTTCAGTGCCATTACAGCTGAAAGGTCACCCAATTTACAAGCAGAAATGGCCTGCTACCAGAGCAGGATTGCCATGTGGAGCGAGATGCAAGTGGGGAACGGGTGGAAGGAATATGACATTTCATTCAGGAAAGCTAAAGAATTCAATCCCTCTTTAGCATGGGATATGGTGGATTCCCTGTCATGGTACAATCAGATAACTGGGGGGGCAGCAGCGATGGGGGCAACTGGTGCACAGAAAATATACCCGGCCAAGCCCCAACAGCCCTTTCGGCATGCGCAAGGAAGTGAGGTACCAGGAAAGGGTAAGGGTTGGGGGGATAAAAAGGGCGTATGTTGGGATTTCAACAAACGGTCCTGCACTAGGGCAGCGGGCACATGTAAGTTCAAACACGCCTGTTCCTTGTGTGGGCACCCATCACACCCCGAGACCTCCTGCAGATTTAAGGGTGGCAACCAGGGCTCCAGGGGGAGAAGGAAACCTGAATAGACAAGAGGGGGGTTTAGTATCACACACTCCCATTGACGTCATGGCAATGATTCCCTGGCTGAACAGATACCCAGATCACGCAGCGGCTAAATTACTCCAGGAGGGATTTTTTGGGGGTTTCAGGATACCGGCAGAAGGGTACACAGGTAAGACTGAGTGCAGGAACCAACTGTCTGTAAAGCATAACCCTGGGGTAGTGGCTGCAAAAATTAAAAAAGAATTACGCCTGGGTAGAATAGCAGGACCATTTGATGAGGTGCCAGTGCCCAACTTTGTTTGTTCCCCACTTGGTGTTGTCCCTAAAAAAGAGAAAGGCGAATATAGACTCATTCATAATCTCTCAGCCCCAAGGGGGGCATCCTTGAATGATGCGATAGATGAGAATGTCTGCAGTGTAAAATATGCCTCTTTTGACCAAGCGGTGGAGTTGCTTAGGGGCCTGGGTTCAGGGGCATTGATGGCCAAGTCTGACATAGAGTCTGCATTTCGTCTTCTCCCTGTACATCGGGGGATCACCACCTTTTGGGGTTCAAGTTTGACGGGAAGTATTACATGGACAAATGCATGCCCATGGGTTGTTCGATCTCGTGTGCCTATTTCGAGACGTTCAGTTCCTTCTTGGAATGGGTAATGAGGCAGGCAACCGGGCATCAGCAGGTCATGCACTACCTGGATGACTTTCTCTTCCTTGGCGCGGCTGGGTCTCAGAAGTGTGCGCGGGCATTGCAGGAATTTTGCGTGCTCATGCGGGCTTTTGGGGTCCCGCTGGAGCCGGGGAAGTCAGTGGGGCCAGCTACTTGCTTAGAATTTCTGGGCATTGAAATAGACTCTGTGGAGGGTTGTTTCAGGCTCCCGAAGGAGAAGGTGTCAAAATTCAAGGAGGCACTACGCGCGTGCCTGGCCAAAGAGAAGGTCTCTTTACAACAGCTTCAGAAAACAGTGGGCCAGTTGAATTTCGCGTTGAGGGGGATACCAATGGCTCGCCCCTTTTCTCGCTCAATCGCGCAGGCTATGAAGGGTCTGCGAGAAAAACACCAGCCCACTAGATTGTCGCTTGAGGTACGCCAGGACATGCAGATATGGATGGCATTCCTGGAGGACTTCAACGGCAGGGTTGTGTGGTCCGGCCCCCCCACTACTTCAGCAGAGTTAGGTTTATGGACTGACGCTGCTGGGAGTGTTGGGTTTGGTGCCATCCTTGGAAACAAGTCGGTCACCCACAGGTGGCCGGACGAATGGGTGTACCGTGAGTTGACAACCAACATTGGTTTTCTGGAGCTGTTCCCCATATGGGTTGCATTAATGGTCTGGCCAGAACTTGTGCGTAACAAATCAGTGATATTCTGGTCAGACAACATGACGGTGGTGGAGTGTATCAATCAGCAAGCGGCACGCTGTAGGTTCATACTCCGCCTCTTGAAGGAGATTATGTTGAGATGCTTGAAATTGAATGTTATATTCAGGGCAAAACATGTACCAGGTGTCCTTAATAATGCAGCTGATGCACTCTCTCGCCAAAAAATGCAAGTATTCAGGGAACATCTTCCATCAGCAGAGCCTACACCGACACACTTCCCGTCAGCACTCTGGCAGATTGGTGCCCCAAATTACAGGACCTCGTGGCTGCTAGCTTAGCCCTCAAGACAAGGACAGCGTATGAAGGGGCGTTTGGTTCATATTGCACTTTCTTGGGGCGAGACTGGGAATCCAAATGGGCTCTAGAGAATAGTTTTACAGATTATCTGGGTAAATTGCATCAGGAGGGTCGCTCAGTGGCAACAGCTAACAGGCATAGGGCAGCTGTCTCCTTCTACGCACAGGCAAAGGGAGTAAAAGACCCAACTAACAGCTTTGTGGTGCGCAAGGGTTTGAGGGGTTGGCGCCGCTTACAGGGCAGCACGGCTGACACTAGGAAACCAATTGGCTTGGGGAGGCTGACGGCGTTATTGCCTGCATTGCATGACGTCTGTAGTTCAGACTGGGAGATACAATTGTTTAAAGCAGCTTTCACATTAGCCTTTTATGGAGCTTTGAGGCTGAGCGAGTTGGTTGCAGCCTCCAAGGCAGATAGGCAGGGGGGTATCCAATTCCTGAACACAACAATACAGGGAGACACATTGTGGGTGACAATTTTGAGATCAAAAACTGATCAGGAGGCGCGGGGGGAGACTGTGGTACTGCACAGGGCGAGGGCCAATCCTTGCTGCCCGGTACACCATGTGGAGACGCTCATCAGGCAGAGAGGTGGATTGTTGGGTGGGTTGCTCTTATTACACGCTGACGGCACCCCTTTAACCAAATACCAGTTCAGAAGAGTTATGGAGTTGACTATTACCAGGGTGGGCCTTGACCCGAAGGATTTTGGCACACACTCCTTTAGGATAGGCGCAGCCACTGAGGCAATCACAAGGGGTCTGCATGTGAACAGTGTTAAAAGAATTGGGAGATGGTCACCGAATTCCAATTGCTACAAGCGATATGTGCGGGTACACATGTTGTAAAGTACCTAGAGTTTTCTGATGTTGGGTTGTTTTTTCTGGTTTTGCAGTTTCTTCGGTCTGTGACGCAGGTGGAGAACTCGTTTCGGGTCATCATCAAGATTTATCGGCGACTCATCGCGGCGTGAACAGTCAGGAACACAGGACGCGGTCAGGCAGGGTTTGGATTGTTGGTCATTCATACGTTAATCGTGCTAAACATGTCTTTTTTACAGGCAAGGGTAGAAGGGAGCTAGAGCACAAAAGTTTGTCCATCTCCTTCTTTGGGAGGGGGGTCTCTGCCTCAGTCAGTTTCGGGGATTCTTTGCAGAGTTGGTCGCCCAACATGCAGCACCACCGGCGGTGGTGATTCTTCATCTGGGGGGGAATGACCTTGCTAGACTGGGTAGGAGGGTCCTCCTGGAAGAGATCATCTCAGCAGCGGGTTGGGTAAGGAGGGTGTGCCCTGACTGCACTGTAGTATGGTCCCAGCTGATACCGCGGCTGCAGTGGCGTGGGGGTGATTCCGTCAGGGCATTGAATCACTCGGTAAAGAGGATCAATACCAAGTTAGAAAAACTTTTCCGAACCACGCACTTACAGACCATCCCACATGGGACTATTTGGGGTGGGGAATTGTACTTACAGGATGGGGTCCATTTGACTGAGGCAGGGAATACAATATGGTGTGATAATATCCTAGCTTGGTTGAAGGGCTTTGTGAGGTAGGGATGACCTTCAGGCGGGAGTTGTGGGGGGGCCAGATCGTCGGGAAACAATGCTGGCCTGTGGCGGTAAGGTCATGATCGGTGAGCAGCAATTTAAGGTTCTAGGGGGGGCGTCACCATCCATGGAGGGGGCGGCCCAGGGGGAGGGGCCACAGGTCCCTCCTAGAACTTCAGGGGCAGGAATATCCGCTAGCTGCTAAAGATGCGGGGGAGGGAGTCACGCTTTCCTTAGGCTGGTAGCAACCCCGCACATACATCATGACGTCAGCAAATGACGCAGAGTGTAAGGGCCCTCCTTGTTGGTTAAATGGAGTTCACGATGCCAACGGGGTAGGCGGTCCCCTGTCACGCAAGCGCACCTGTGAGTAAGGGCGTGGTTAGTAGAACTTGACACCGGGTAGCGACCTTGCCGTCGGGCCAGAAATGTTAGAATGCAAAATTCAGGCAGGATGTTAGATTCGGATAAGAAACACGCTGTATTAGACTTTTGTTAAGGTTAGCCTTTGATATTTGTCTTCAATACTGTAGATCTAATGTCATGAATTTTGCGTTTCTTAACATAATTGATATAATGTTGATATTCATCCTTTATTGTTTTGTATAATAAATACGGCCGGGGGGTCCCTGACCCCCCGCCTTCCAAAGACAACTTGCCTATGTCAATCCTTCAAGGTGGTGTGGGAAGCTGGGAGGGGAGGGTACCCAGTCACGGACCATGTGTAAAGGGGGGGCCGCTCAGCCCTCCCGCCCACATGGCGGTGCGGCACCCCCCCTCCCCCGGCCTCTCGGTGGTAGGGGTGCGTCGCGGGTCGATGACGCGTGCGGCGCGCCCCCACCACCGATAGGCTGATGCCTCCCCCGTGACCCGGAAGCAGCTGTACAGATTCCGGGGCAGGGGTGCGGGTCGGGAGGGGGGCGGGCCGGCTGGGCCAACGACCCCCTGATCGAACAGCGCTTTAAAAGGCTCGGGGAGCGAGCTGGGCGCCCTCTTGCCCCTGGCTCGCTCCCCGTATACCTTGTGTGCTCCACGCTCGGAGCGTGTAATTTTCCCCACCCACCAGCCCTAAAAAACAAGCTACTAAACAATGCTAGTCAGAGGTACTATGTAAGTTTGACTTAGGCCTTTTTTCCCGTTACATGTGTAAGAGGTTGACGTGATTGTATGGTTGTACATAGGCCCCCCTTTTTTCTCCTTAGTCATAGCTGAACTTAGGCCTTTTTCCCGTTTTGAGCTAGGATTGGTTGTGATCAAATATGGAGGTTGTGTGTACTTAGGCCTTTTTCCCGTTAGAGCTGTGATTATGTTGTCATGAAAAGAGTAATATTGTGTGTACTTAGGCCTTTTTTCCCATTAGTACAGCATGCTTTGTATTACTATGGTCTGGTTTTAGTTTAGTGTAGTTGTCCTTTAGCGAGTTCTTTTCCCCTTTTTTCCCTAGGTTCATCGTCGTATTTATTAGGGTTGGTCAGGCGGTAAGGTCATGATCGGTGAGCAGCAATTTAAGGTTCTAGGGGTGGCGTCACCATCCACGGAGGGGGCGGCCCAGGGGGAGGGGCCACTGGTCCCTCCTAGAACTTCAGGGGCAGGAATATCCGCTAGCTGCTAAAGATGCGGGGGAGGGAGTCACGCTTTCCTTAGGCTGGTAGCCACCCCGCACATACATCATGACGTCAGCAAATGACGCAGAGTGTAAGGGCCCTCCTTGTTGGTTAAATGGAGTTCACGATGCCGAAGGGGTAGGCGGTCCCCTGTCGCGCATGTGCACCTGTAAGTAAGGGCGTGGTTAGTAGAACTTGACACCGGTTAGCGACCTTGCCGTCGGGCCAGAAATGTTAGAATGCAAAATTCAGGCAGGATGTTAGATTCGGATAGGAAACACGCTGTATTAGACTTTTGTTAAGGTTAACCTTTGATATTTGTCTTCAATACTGTAGATCTAATGTCATGAATTTTGCGTTTCTTAACATAATTGATGTAATGTTGATATTCATCCTTTATTGTTTTGTATAATAAATACGGCCGGGGGGTCCCTGACCCCCCGCCTTCCAAAGACAACTTGCCTATGTCAATCCTTCAAGGTGGTGTGGGAAGCTGGGAGGGGAGGGTAGCCAGTCACGGACCATGTGGGATTTATATTTCGGCGGACGAAATATCGGTCACCTTTGTGACGGAGTAACCCGTCCACCAAGATCTAAATCAGGCCTTTAATCAGGATTTTCTATCCTTTTAATTGGTATGGGAACCTCTAGCTACATATATGCTATAAAAATCTGAAAAAGTTTTTATATTTTCTGCACTTGTTCTATTAGGCATTTCTTGGAATGTGTCATAAGATGGTCAAGGGTTAGATAACCTATTTAGTTATCACCTTGAAGAGGGATGTATGACCTATCTGCTTTCCCTGGGCTGGACTACAATTTTCCTCCATGACTTTTGAGTAACCTCTTATCTAGCAGACCTGCGGAAATTTCAAAAGAGTGAGGGACTCTAAGCACCACACAGGGTCATGTTCTATCTGACCTTGAACGAAGGTGATTTGGAATGGCCACATGACCTTCAAGCTCCACTTCTGGAGTGTCATATGGCAATAATTATGCGTCACTCATGTATGGATGAGGCACCCCAACATTAATATATAAAGAGGTAAACAGAAGTGTCCAGGTTTCAACAGTAACAAGAAATGGAATAACATCTACAGAGAAACTAGCAATGGACTAAGGATGCCACAGACACACCACAAAGGACTGAAAAGTAGTTGTAAACCAAAAACAAAAGTTCAGTAAGGAAAACACAGTGCAAGTATAATAGAGAAGTGGAAAGAAAATATATGATAGGGCATGTGGTGCAAAGTGCAGCCCGGTGTCAGGGTTCACACAGGAGCTAACCTAAAAAATGTCCACCACAACCACAGTGCAAGGATGCAATAATACAACCAGACAGGCAGCTACACAATGCGAGACGGTGGTCACAGAACATGGGCTGGGAGGGATGTATGACGTTACAACGCACACTATTACAACGCATGCACTTACAACGCATTTTTTACAACGCATAATCCATTACAACGCATGACATTACAACGCATGACACTACAACGCATTTTTAAAAAATACCTTTACAACGCACTACCATTACAACGCATACTACCTTTACAACGCATACCATTACAACGCATAATATTAAATTACATTTAAGGTAAGTATTAGATAGTATAGGGGTAAAAATTACTATTCTAACTCCAGGGGGTGCAACAGTAGGGTAAGTGTTGGATAGTGTAGGGGTAAAAATTACTATTCTAACTCCAGGGGGTGCAACAGTAGGGTAAGTGTTGGATAGTGTAGGGGTAAAAATTACTATTCTAACTCCAGGGGGTGCAACAGTAGGGAAAGTGTTGGATAGTATAGGGGTAAAAATTACTATTCTAACTCCAGGGGGTGCATCAGTAGGGTAAGTGTTGGATAGTATAGGGGTAAAAATTACTATTCTAACTCCAGGGGGTGCATCAGTAGGGTAAGTGTTGGATAGTATAGGGGTAAAAATTACTATTCTAACTCCAGGGGGTGCATCAGTAGGGTAAGTGTTGGATAGTATAGGGGTAAAAATTACTATTCTAACTCCAGGGGGTGCATCAGTAGGGTAAGTGTTGGATAGTATAGGGGTAAAAATTACTATTCTAACTCCAGGGGGTGCATCAGTAGGGTAAGTGTTGGATAGTATAGGGGTAAAAATTACTATTCTAACTCCAGGGGGTGCATCAGTAGTGTAAGTGTTGGATAGTATAGGGGTAAAAATTACTATTCTAACTCCAGGGGGTGCATCAATAGTGTAAGTGTTGGATAGTATAGGGGTAAAAATTACTATTCTAACTCCAGGGGGTGCATCAGTAGGGTAAGTGTTGGATAGTATAATGTAATATTATGCGTTGTAATGGTATGCGTTGTAATGGTAGTATGCGTTGTAATGGAATGCGTTGTAAAGGTAGTTTTTAAAAATGCGTTGTAGTATCCTGCGTTGTAATATCATGCGTTGTAATGGATTATGCGTTGTAAAAAATGCGTTGTAATGGTAGTGCGTTGTAAAAGTTGCGTTGTAAAGGTTGTTCCCCAGGCTGGGAGGGAGTAGAAATAGTGTAGAAATCCAACCACAGCTGAGCAAATGAAAGTGTTTGGGGACGGGTTTAGAGTTTGCCCTGCATTAGAGAAATAAAGCATCATACCACTAAACAGACCGAAGGCTGCTGAAAAATCCCCAGACACACCTGCAAAGTGATGCAGCGCAAAGAATACTAACATTTTGACCTTTTACATCAAGTCAATTTTGAAACACCGGGCCCATTTCACCCTGTTCACAATACCTTAAACCATGGTCCTACAACGGATCTTTTTGTTGAGCTAACAGGGTTTAGGATACTTAGAGAACATGACACAATTATTCTATGAGGACCTGGATTAGAATAATTGATAATCTCAAATACTATTTCATAGCCTTTCCCAGACACTGATACTAACATCTTGAGACAAGAAATATGACTAAGAGAATGAGACAGAATCGATAAAGATATCTCATGGAAAACATTTATCTAAACCTCATTTTGGATGGCAGATCAAAAAATTGAATTGTAAAGCAAATTTAATGACAAAATTACTAATACAAGTAGCCTCACAATGCAGTACAGGGCATTAAAAGATAGCTGGAAGTTTGTCTGTAGAGAGAAACAAAATGAGTTTTAGGATTCAGTTATCAATCATTCAAACCAAAGCAAGGCTGATCGATTCAGTTCAATGTTCAAATGGATCTGGCCAAGTCTGAACTGGAGAGCCTCATGCCAGGAGTCAGCTAACACTTCAGCTGAAAGGTTATTTCCTGCTCAACTTAACCTGCCGACAAAGTGCAGGTTCCAGAGTCGCAGTTAGGAATATTTCAGTTTATTTAAGGACTTCGCCACCCGGTATAGATGGGAATAGCATAAGGAAGTCAATAGGAGTCAAAAGTCACTCCAACAACATGCCAGGCAAGAAAATTGGGAATTTTAGCCAGCTCCCACTCCTGCCTTGATGGGGCAATTATACCTAAATAAATTCCTGGTTTACACCCCTTAGCGTGTCAGTTTCATCAGTCCATGGGGTTCTCATTGGTCACATTAATGGTGGCCGTTAATGGGGTGATCGGTGAATCACAAAAATCCGGAAGAATTAGTGATCATTTTGAAAATTTCATTGGAACATTAGGTTCAATTGCATTACTCTTCTGTCACTTCCACTGAAGTAGGTGGAACTTTACTTTGCTCACAGTAAATTCGTTCCCAAGTGCCTTTCCCTGGGTTTGCAATAATATTGTTACATTTATTTTGAGTATGTTTCTAAGCAAAAAGTGAGTCGATTGTTAACCAATACGGAAAAGAAGCTTCACAGAAAGTTCTCACAGTGGCTAAAGTGGCTGCTTCGTCTGATTTTAAATTTGCTCAGGAAAGGAAGCTCATTTGAGGCCTACATGAAAATTTGCTGAATCACTGCCGTTCAATATTATTATAATGTGTAAATGCAACACATGATTGACGGAATGCTGAATGATTCAAACATTCTCCCCCAGTCAAGAGATCTGGGTTAAATCCATCATTCTTTTGCCACTACGTCACCCCAGTTTGGACCCAGCCATATGCAAATCAGTTTTGACCCAATTCCTGATGGGAACAGTCCAGCATGACCTGGCAATCCAGGTCCTCCCTGGACTGGAAACAACCTTCCTGGGCCCGGTTTTGGGGTATCTCACCCCTCATTAGCCAGGCTAGCTTGAATCCAGTAGCATAGTGAGCAAGGGACCAATGTCTGGGCATCCTCATCCCACTTAGGGTGAAAAATGTAGCTGCAACAAATGATGGACGGGAAGTTGAATGATTCAAACATTCTCCCCCGTTCAAGAGATCTGGGTTAAATCCATTTTTACCCCGAAATCGGTCCCAGGATGCTTTTTTCCGGTCCAGGGAAGACCTGGCTTGGCAGTTCGGCCTGGACTGTTCCCATGAGGGACAAGGTCAAGACTGATTTGCATATGGCTGGGTCTGAACCAGGGTGGCTAAGTGAGCTACAGAACTATGATGGATTCAACTTAGATCTGTGACTGGCGGTGAGTATCTGAAAAGTGTCAGCGCCCCATCCATTATCTCCTTGTGTTTCCTTTGTTTGCTCTAAGTTGGCAGGGTATGCCTAGACGTGGGTCCCTTGCTCACTTTGCCACTGGCTGATGAGCGGTGTTACCCAGAAACCGGTCCCAGAATGCTTGTTTCCGATCCAGGGAAGACCTGGCTTGGCAGTTCAGGTTGGACTGTTCCCATAAGGGACAGGGTCAAGACTGATTTGCATATGGTTGGGTCTGAACTGGGGTGGCGAAGTGAGCTAAAGAACGATGATGGATTCAACCCAGATCTGTGACTGGCGGTGAGTGTCTGAAAAGTTTGTGTATTATTTCAGTTATTAGTTTATTTAAGAACTGTGCATCAGTATTTGGTACAGTTAAAATATTCATTGTAAGCATAATTTGCAAGGTGCCATTTTCAAAACAAATTATTAATGTGTCACTCTGAGATATATGTTATTTTGCAATAACGTCACAGGAACTCACATTTGCACATATGTTAAATTCTTCTAAATAAGCAACTCTCTTTACAATATTCTCATGGTGCTGGTATATTTTTTCACATTTTGATACACATATAAATGTTATTATCACGAAATTCTCTGTTAGCATATGTATTTTCTCTCAACACGCATATGTGGTTATGTGTAGTTCTCATTGTTTTTCTCATTGTTTACATTTTCACATCATAGTCTTAAAACACTCTGCATGCTTATACGATGCATCATGTATTTCAACTTAGCAAGTTCACATGATTTCATCCACAAATATTTGTCTTACTTATATTTTACAAGCTACGCTCCATCGATAAGTATATACCGTCACTGATGACCCCAACACTATACAAAGTCAGAAAGTACACTGTGGGTGGTGGGGGCCCAGAAATATTTTATATATGCAGGAAAACACAGCCTGAAGATTGCAATCACTATAAGAACGTAAGACTCTTTGAAGGACCAGAAATGAAAGAGGACAAATGCCTGTAAGGTCAAATCTCACTTTCCTACCTTTAGAACCACAAATAAACACAGCACCCAAACCTGAAATATTCCCAAAAAGTATGCACCATGGTCACTCATTGTCTTCTTCTAATGCTATTAGAGGAAAAGTCACGTTTGCTAACATGCAAGAAAACCATGACTGAATTCACTAGAAAGATTAAACCACTTCATTTCTACTCATACCGGTTCCCACAAAGGCATAAAAAGGAAAACGTTGCTGGTGCTGAAATCAGTATTGATTAAAGGGGTCATCTGATCCAGCCTCTTAGAACACTCCACTGTGATAGTATATTGGGTTTCAAAATCATGAAATGTTATCGTCCTGATGGTCTTAACAGCTTTCATAAAGAGCAGATGCCAGAGGAGTGAGGAGTGGGTTGCTGGGGGACTCACTGTCCCAATCTTCTGTCTGCCTTGCCTGCATTCTGCCCCAGGGAGAGTAGAGGCCACTGCAGTTTGGGAACCCGCACTATGCGCTCCTAAAAACTTTCCACCTCCATTGGCGCGAGGAGCGAGTTGCTGGGGACTCACTGTCCTGGCCTTGCATGCATTTCGCCCCAGGGAGAGGAAGGGCCACGGCATTTCGGAAACCCCTGCAGTGCAGACTTCAGTGCTTTCCACCTCCAACAGCGTGGAAGTGAGCGGGTCGGGCCTGGGCGTGTGGCTGGGTGAAACGTCAGCAAACGCCTGTGGCCAGACGAGACTGGGCTGGGCTGCCCCTCTAAGTTTTGTGCTGGAAGTAAGTACTTATTCAGTTCACCAAGGATATTGTGCTGTTGGCAGTCTTCTAGTTTAAGCTCAGAAGGGTGTGGCTAACATTCACTCGTGCTGCGGCAGTGTAGTAGGATGGGAAAGCAGTAGGGTGAGGAGCCCATTACAATGGACAAGCGGACAAGAAAAAAGAATTCAATCCTAACATTCCTTAACATCGTAGTAGGGGCCTTGACAAGGGAAATTACTCAGGTAGAAGACCTGCTGGTCACTCTTGCTTCGATTGCCTTGATGCCAGGTGAAAGTGAGAATGCCTCCTTACTGGTTCAACCTACACAGTTGTAGCCACAGGGGAGGGTGGCACATTGATTTGAGCAGTACCTTGTGTAGAGGGACTCAATGCTACTGATTTTCTCCATTCTGATCCGGGGGTGATGGTTAATTCTAAGGGCTCAATGAAAACTAAGACTGAAGAACAAGGGCCTTCCAACCAAACCGCTGAGATAAAGCCCTTAGGGAGAAAGTTGAAGAAGTTAGTGGCACAGGAGTTGTTGCAGCAGTTGAGGCTGCCCCGTGTGGAGATTTCATGGACATTCCACGTATAGTCATTGAGGCACCAACCTCGCTTACTTGTTCAATTAGATTGGAACATAGGTTGGGGAAAGTGGAAAGTGGGCTTTCTGATGTTATTAAGCTATTTAAGAGTAGATTTGATCACTTGGAAAAGGGGTTGGCTAAGATCATGAATGTATTGGTAAGGCTTGATGTCAGGCTGGGTGACAAGATAGCCTTGCCAGTAAATATGCCGGGTAGGGGGATACACAACGATAATGTCTGGACAACAGAGCCCACCCTCCAACTAGCAAAATTATAACAACCTCCGTTAAGCAACTGACAGCTGATTCTAGAAACATAACTCTCCTGTAAGTAGTGTGCAGGTAGTTGTTAAGGGGCCGAATACAACACAGAAGCAATGTTCTAAGACAAGGCCCGACCATCATTCTTCCAAAAGGCAGGGGCATACTAGGCAGGGTGAGGCTCTAAGGCCTTCGGGGGATTCCCCCTAAACAGATATGCTTTCCTAAGGCGTTACCTTCTGAGGGGGTACCACTAGTGAAGTTGACCGTTTAGTTGCCCCCGGCGGCATCACCCTATGTTTGTGTCTTAGCAAATGTACCTGGTTTGAAAAATTGAGTCATGGAAAGCTATTGCGGAATTAAGAATAACGTTGTTCAATGGCTTCTATGCCAACTTGATTTTTCACATTTGTTACTGTTTAATGAGATTCTCAGGGTTATTAGGGTGAGCTTGATTGGGGAAGCAGAAAAAAGGGTGACTGTATTGTGAGTAAGTTTAGGAATCCCAGGAGAGTGGAACAGATTTTGTTTCATCCCATGCAGGACTCCTTAAGGTGGACAGGGATGCAATTCATCCATTGGGATTCTTCTATCCTCTGAGGAAACTCACTTGGCTCCAGGGTATAGAGGAGGGCTCGACACAGAAAGTGCTGTCCATCCCTAATTGTCTATTAACCCAGATGTCCAGTTAAGTGACAGGTTTGATACCTTATCTCCGCTTGATGATCAGGATTGACTTTGGGTGCCAGTGGTTAGTATGGACTTGACCATAAGAGACAAACAGCTTCCTTTAGAGAGCCCAAACCAAGTTAAGGCTAATGAGCTGGAATACAGGGGGGATAGGATCTGTTTTAGACATCGATCAATAGGTAAAAAAGCTGAAATCATTCCAAATTAAATTTCTCCAAGAGACAGGGGATGTTTCGGGGATGGCCTACCTTGCGGATATGTAGCTTTTTACGCACTTGCCTTGCCAATGCTGAATGGCAGAGCTAAGGGATGGTTGGCAATTTTTATTAGTTTACACCTAGGCTTTGAGTTGAAGTTAGTCACCTCCGATTCCACTATTGTGTTGGTAGCCCTCCTTACATTTGCAGGCAATATAGTGTTTTTGTGACGAATGTCTACAATTCACGCTCCTCAGGGTAAGTATTAGAGTCAAAGTATCCAAGTTTCTGGAGAAATTCTTTCAGAAACGATCCTTCTCCCCTTGGATATTATTAGCGGGTGACCTTAATCTACATGTTCTTGTGGTAATTTAGACAGGGGGAAGGAAGCAGCTTGGGAGGAGTCAGAGTATGTGCCTTTTTCGCACTCCTGGCAAGGGGATACACTTAATATTTGGACAACAGAATCTAATTTTTTTTAACTTGTTGACTCAATCTAGTTATTCCACTTCTGATTTTGTACAGACTTTAAAGGGGCGAGGGTGCAGCTCTGTCATTGATTTTTATTTTGGTTTCAGCTGGGTTGTTACCCTTGCTTGACAGCTCTACTGTAGAATGGAATAGTAGTAGTGATCATAATCTTCTAGTGGCACAGTTTAGATGGTTTGATTTGAGGGGCAAGGTTGTTACTCCATAGAAGCAGCCTTTGAAACTATAGGAGCAAGATAGCAGGCTTATATGGGGTAACATTTTCCCAGACGATTTCTTAAGTCACCTGATTCAGTCATTGCAATCTGATTTTGAAATCTGTTATTTGACAGACGCCCCAGATCAGATCATATTAGATTTTTTTTCAAACATTTGTAAATCAGTGAAAATGGCCATTGTGATGAAATCTACAAGGGTGGGACTTGTAGGCCCCAAATGGTATGTTAAGAGTTGCTCATTAGCCCATAAGGATCTGATGAAGGTCTTATATAAAAAAACAAGGGATAAGGAGAAAGTGAAGAAGGTCAGAAAGTATTCTAACCTGATTTGTAAGACCTGAAAGAAGGTCCTTAAAAGGGAGGCCTGGGAAGAGCTAATGGTTGCATGTGAATTGGGAGAAAGTTCTGCTTTTTGGAATATAGTGAACCAACCCCTTTTTAGGTCTCGCCTGACCCAGCGCATGCGCTGGTCTGGCGAGACTTTTTGTGAGGGCTCAAAAAAGTGCTACAATGGCCAGCCTAGAGCTACAGTGCATGTGCGAGGGCGCGCACGCCGGGCTTGATCGCGATCACTTTCCCGGCCGCACGGCCGCTTTGTTGTTTGATCGCGACCACTTTAGTCTTCATGGTTGCTTTTACTCAGGCCAGCACCCAGCATGGGCCGAATTGATTAGCAGAGTAGCTCGCTGGCGCTGTTCGCACGCCCTGTTAGCGCACTTTAGTTCAATGACGTGTTAGCGTTTCTGGGTGCTCAAATGGGGTTAATTTCTTATATTTGTTTATTCCTATATGCTTAATTGCTTAATTTTTGCTCGTTAGAAACTGTCACTCGTAGTCTTTGAAATGTCACTCCTAATTCACTGACATTATGAAAATTTCATACATAGCAATCTAACTTTGGCAGCTATGAGCTGCGCAGCCAGGCGAATCAATACCACGTCGGAGATGTCTTTTGCAGGTCATTGTCATTGTTTTCTGTCAAGGTTGCCCCCCTTGTGATCACGGCTTGCAGGGGGATTGGCCTCCTAGACGGCCATTCATTTGGCGGGTGGCAGTTGTGTTTGCCCTAGCGCACGAGTCTCTGGCAGAGCAGCGCCTTTTGTTGCACTCAGACTTGTGTTGGACAAGACTGTCGGGTAGGAGGCAGGTTTTAGTTCTAATTTCAGAGTTGTGTAGGGCCCACCCACACTCGCAACATTCACCTGCCCAGACCTTCACATGTTGTGGCAGAGGGGCACATTTGTCCAGCCCCCGCTCTTTCATGAATTTCATCTGCTCATTTGATAAAATCTTGCTTTAGGGGGACCGGGCACGTTTGTCTAGTCACGCCGAGAGGTTACTCTGGGGTCCCTGGAACTCTTGCTTTCCAGCATCTAAAAAAGTTTTTGAAATTAATCCAGTAATTTTTTATCGGGTTCAGACCTCAACCGAGATCAACAAATACAGATAAGAAATTATTGTTATTGAGTTTAAAATAATTGAAATGGTAAAACTTTTAAAACGCACTATAAAATGGAAAAGTAATAATATATATTTTTTAAAGAAATAGAGTGCATTCGACCATCATTCATTCATTCATTCATTTAGATATTCTTATTCTGTCCCGCCTGATCATTTTGAACCCAGAGAGTTTGAAATAGCAGTTACATATTAAACCACATTCGAGGCTTCCTGGAAAAATCGAGTTGTAGTCTGTGCTTCAGCAGAAGTCATCTTTATACAAAAGCAAATTGCGAATAAGTATTCATGGAGCATTGTTTAATTCTTTTTCGTTTTTTGTTTTCAATGAAAGGGTGCATGTAAACATTTGTGTCTGAGGCACTATTCCTCATTTATAGTTTGAATTGAGACTGTGAGGGATCTGCATCATCCTGTTTAGGTCAGAGTTTATTGATAAATTAGGCAGCATTAACTGCATTTTTTTGCTCTGCAATTTTTGTGATGACTTTTCATTTACATTATCTGAGGAGTGCTTGGTATAATTTTCGCGTAGTAAGCATCGTGAATAAGCACAGTATGATTCACTGCAGAGGGTCATCACATATGTCTTTTTTATTTTTTGGCTCAGCTTGCCGTCATATGTTTGTAGATTAACTCTGTCATATGTTTAAAAGGATTGGTTCGACCTGTGTTGTTTACGACCAGTTTGCGGACTATCCGTTTGCTCGGATGACAACTTTGCTTGTTTTAGTGGTGGGATAATGGGTGGCTAAGCCACCGATATTGGGGTGAATATGATGGTTTCTACACTGGATCTTATCTCTACACATATCGTAAATCCAGCGTTTGCTTATGTTTGGTTTGTTTTTAGCCTTCATGGTTGCTTTTACTTGGGCCACCACTCTGCATGGGCCGAATTGATTAGCAGAGTAGCTCGCTGGCGCACTTCGCACGTCGTGTTAGCGCACTTTAATTCAATGACTTCTTAGAGTTTCTTGTTGGTCAAATAGGTGTAATTTCTGATATTTATGTTTCAGTTCTTGGTTTTTGCTTGCAAGAAAGTGTCACTCATAGTCGTTGAAATGTCCCTCATAATTACACTGAAATTAAGAAAATGTCAAGCATAGCAATCTGAAACCTTGGCAGCTATGTGCTCTGTCACCGACAGTGTGATATGGTAATCACGTGAGCTTGCGCAGCTGAGTAAAAATGCTGTGTATGCTCAAATGATCACCATTTCGTTCCAAATCCGGATATGCTGCAGGTAGTATTGGGCATGGACAAGTTCTGGTACTGAATGGGGGGAAAAAAGAAGTGCCCAGACTCTGTACCAGTGAGTACCAGCCCATTTAAAGCACTGTTCATGGGTGGTGGTGATGTGCGGAAAGTATTTGCTATCCCGAAAGTTAGGTGCAAAAAGTATTGTTACTATACATGAAAGATCATAGTAACATGTCAAGTTCAATTTAAAAGGAATAAACCTCCCACCTTATCTTGGGCACACTGTGCCAGAAACTGCGTGGGTCCTGCCACAGTGTAAGGTCCATCAATCGAGTAGCGCCATCAATGACAGTGTGAAGACTTGGAAATTGATTATAAGCCCCCCTTGCGCCCCCACCTCTCCCGGCCACGTCAAATCGTCACTTGCACTGAGATCAGCGTATCATCCGCGGGCACGGCTTGTCAGAGATTTTCAAAGAATGTATTATATAAAAAAAAAGCGCTACCATGGCCAGCCTAGAGCTACAGTGCAGGTGGGTGGGCGGGCGCGCGCCGCACTTGATCGCAATCACTTTCACTTTCGCGGCCGCACGGCCACTTTGATGTTCTCCGTGTGCCAATGCTTGTTTTTTTCTGTTTATTACTTCTGAGTAGTAATTGTGGCACCCGTGCCTTAGCTTAAACATCTTAGGCTAAAGTAGGGTGCTGAGATTGCTTCAAAAGTAAAGAAATAGACAATTCTTTACTTTTGAAGCAATCTTGGCACCCGACTTTAGCGTAAGTTGTTTAAGCTAAAGCACGGGTGCCGCCATTACTACAGAGCAGTAATAAACAGAAACAAGCATTGGCATAGCCAATAGGTCTCGCTTTTGGGACCTTATAAGTATTTAGTTATGCAACTGTTGCATGGCTAAACACTTATAAGGTCCCAAAAGCGAGACCTATTGGCTATGCCAATGCTTGTTAATGAGGCAGCCAAACAAGAACAGGTTCAAACCATTCCCGTACATGCTTGAGTTAGTCCTTTTGAATCCATTTATGCCAGGGCTAGCCAATATCCACTAGTTCAAAAGCACAGATCCCCTTGGTCAGAGGGAGCCCTTCAAAACTCGACGTCGGTGAAGCTGTCATGCCATTGCTACTTCCCTCCAAATAAAGCTCCAGGGACAGATGGAGTACCTTTTTGAGTCTTGTGTGGATTAATGGGCTCCGTAAGTCACACAGCATCTTAAGGAGCAGCACAAGGTCACTTTACCCCCTCTTGGCAGAGGTCTATCATCGTAGCTGTCTTTTAAAAAGGGAATCATGCAGATCCAGCCTACTCTCAGCCCATTTCTGTAGTGGATGCTGATGTGAAGGTCATAGGTAGGGCATTGCTAAACCAACTGAGGGATTGGGCTGAGACCTAAAATATTCTTTCATATATTCAACATGGTTTTTTGTCGTGCAGAGGTACGGTCGAGCAAAACTTTAATCTTTATTTATCACTAAGTACATCAAGGTGAGGAAGGAGGCGATACATTTGGCCTTCATGGACCCCAGCACAGCCTTTGATAGTGTTGACAGAGCAAAATGATGGGCGGTGCTGGGGCCATGGGAGTGGAGAAGGCTCTCATTAATTTCCTAATAAACTTAAATGAGGTGTTGGAAGCCTCAGTAAGATATGGGCCAACGGGGAATGCACAGCGCACTTTCGGTTTAAATGTTAAGCAGCTGGACTCGTTTTTAGTGGCACAGTGTAAAGATGTTCCTTTGGTGGGTAAAAGGCAGGTGCCACCCTTGTTGCATGGAGAGGATTGGGGGCTTAATTTTATATTGCTTTGTGTGCAAGAGGGCACACCTATTGACATGCATTTGACTTGTATGTGTATGAAATGTGCAAAGACACAATGGGTCTTACAGAAGGGAAGACAAAAGCATCAGTAGACCCTTCTGTAGTACGGAAATACCCATGGAGAGGAAATCGCCAGAACAAATGTCTGCTGCATCCCCAGTGCACTTCAGTGATTTGGCCACTGGATGGATGAAGGGGATCTGGCATCTATCAGGTTTACTGTACAATGTTGATGATTCATAGTACTAAAATAAACTCTGTTCTCAAGGGAAGGCTAACAGAATTCTTTCTTAAACAGCCCTGGCTGAATTTGGAAAGGACATCAAGGAGCTTCAGAAGGGACTGGAAGCCCCAGACATGCCTGTTCTGTGAGGCGGGTCGAAGGAGGCAGACTAGGAGCTTCAGAAGGGACTGGAAGCCCCAGACATGCCTGTTCTGTGAGGCGGGTCGAAGGAGGCAGACTAGGAGCTTCAGAAGGGACTGGAAGCCCCAGACATGCCTGTTCTGTGAGGCGGGTCGAAGGAGGCAGACTAGTAGCTTCAGAGGGCACTGAAAGCCCCAGACATGCCTGTTCTGTGAGGCGGGTCGGAGGAGGCAGACTCGTCCAACTCTCAACAAGCATCAAACCGGCATCTCTTCTGCCTCAATGCTGGACATGCACAGGCTGCGCGCAGACATATTCTAGACCAAGGATGGGCCCATCTTCACCCGTCATTGCCAGGAATGGCTTGGCTATTTGGATGGAGGTTGGGCTCCAATGCTGGTCCATTACTGCAGCGATATAAGCACGAAGATTCTGAAGGAAATTGGTAACAATCGAGCAACCCCAAATAGCAACCCTATGCAGGGACGAAATTAGTACAATTGTCCTCAAATGGGATTATAAAATAAGGAACCAGCCACAAGTGATAGCTGATATACCGAGGATGAAAATTTCAAAATGGCGCTCCCTTTAACTTACTGTTAGAAAGAACTATCTAAATTGGGTGAGATCGAGTCGAGAGAAAGGTATCTCCGGTCCAACCCCTCAGCTGTAGAATTCTGCAAAGGTTGGGAGGCTAGCAGTTTTCTGTTTATCTTCATAGCCGCCCGAATTCTCTAATGCATTGCACTATTTTAAAATTTAGAATAGGATTACACCCTCTCGATGCACACCCTTCAGAGGTGTATTCTTTTAGGAATGAGGAAAGGTTGTGTGGATGTGGCTTGCAGATGCATTGCACAAATGTACATGTACATTTAGACTGTCAGTACTTTTGAGACTTCGAGGTGAATTTCTAAAGCCTATTTTTTTTTATATAATATTAGATCTTGGTTACTAACATAGCAGTTATAATTACAAATACAATTTATGGATGTAACATGTCTTTACATGATTTTGTATTATGATTAGCAATTGTCTCGATTACTTATTTGCCATTTTTACTGTATGTGATTGCTTATGGGTTTTTACAATTTGTTTTATTGTTAAAAAGACAAAGAGCCAGATTCAGGTTTTGGCAGACAGAGTATACTCTGCCAGCCTGACGATGGACTTAACGTCAGCCAGGAGGAGGGTACTCCGTCAGTCGCGGCTGAAGCAGGTAAGAGTGGTGGGTCAAGGCAGGGGCGGAGGGGAAGCCAACAGACGACAGAATAGGGAAAATAAAATAAATAAAATCACTTACCTTGCAGTAGCCGCATCACCGACTCGGTGGCATTAGAACCCTGGGTAACATTCTCATGTACATAGCCAGGTGTCTCAGCCAAACAGAACACAATATGCACAGGAAAGCATGGAAAATACTCCTGTTTTTCCTATTTACCCAGGATACCATCAACCATTAACTGGTTAAGCAGGATCACATATTATATTTTACTCAAGAACGTTGAGAATTAATCAGTCATCCCTTTACCTCTGGGTCTGATGAGGCCTTAAATACTTTAAAGTCTGAAAAGCGTCGACCATTTCCCTTCTTGGAGAGTAAATTCTCAGATGGAAATTATGGATGAACCATTCTTTGATGGGGAATTGCATTAGGAGATATAAAGAAGAGACTGTGTGTCCCCATATATTGTCCCACCAATGTATTTGTTAACTCTGGTGCGAAAGATTTTGTCTGGAGAGGCCAAAATTAGCCAGAATCCAGTTTTTTGTTCGATATGAATGTTTATGTATATTTGTGACGTTGACAATTGTTTGTTTCATTATTTCATTATTTTAAGAATAAAAAAACTGCAAAGGAAATTAAAGCAGCGCCAACAATTGGGTCTGACAATATATGGTTTTATTATTCTTGTTGAATTGATGTTGCCATAATTAAGTAAATTAGCACCTCAAGTAAATTTGTTTTGTTTGGGAAAGCAAACGTTGCTGAGAAGGTTTTCCTGCACTCACCCTCTTTTTTGCGGACAGATTCTTAGAAGCAGCGTAGCTTCAGGCGCCTAGGCTTCGCCTCCTCCTCAACCATGGTGATCTCCTGACCGTTGGTCTTCCTTGGAGGACTCTAAGCTTCTCCACAGCAGGCCAGTCTCTTACCCTGCACAGCCCAGCTACCCATTTGCTCCACTTGCAGGGTGGTTGTCCAACTACAAGAGCTTGTAGGTCCGTAGACAATGATGCACGACAATATTACCAGTACAACAGAAGTCCATGAGACCACCTTGTTCAGGTTCTCCAACACATCCACCTCCCACTGGGCCTGGGAGGAAGTCAGTAAGCAGGCATCATTAGATCTGGATAGAGCGCACAAGACATAAGCACAAAACAGGATTTGGTGCATTCCCAGGCTCCAGGAAGGGATTCTACAGCTACACTAGCCCTTTCTCTGTTCGTCCAGGTTCCTTTTCTACCTCGAGAGTCTGTGCAGCAGCGGCCCGTGCAGGTAAGAGCGGTGAAGCTGGTAGGTGGACTATTTCAACAGATGACGATGAGGGAATTTTTTTTTTTTTTTAATTTTCCCTCTATGTTGACTGTGAATTCCCCCCGAACCCGGCCCACCACCCACCGCTCTTACCTGCATGGGCCGCACCTGCCTTACTGTCACCAAAAGGAACCAGCTCCTGGCCTCTCCCATCGCTGTATTGCATTCTGGGTAGAATTGCAAATGGCAGCCAAACTAAAATTACGGCACGCCTCTCCCTGAGCCAGTGTCCACTCGCCCAGGCCTACCCATTCACTCCAAAACTCTTCCAAGGAACCCTGGCAGGAGGAGGCTCCTGCTGGAAAGAAGAGAAAGAAATCTGTTCCTTTCCTTCAGCAGGGTGAGGACTATGTACATGGAAAACGTGATGTCACAAATAAATTACTTGAAAAAGTAACTAAAAACCGAAAGTCTCTACACATGGGTTCATAGGGGTAAAATCTGATAACTTAAACCTACATATGTCCTTAATTCTTTATGGACCGGTTGCACTTTTAAGCATATATTTGAATTACACATAGAATCATTCCAGCACATCCCCAAAGCTTGCCAAATGTCGGAGTATGAGACCAGGATACAGCACCATGATTTGCGAGTGAAAGCGTCCACTCTTCTTTACCACCTGAAAGATTCTATAATTCCCAAAAATGGATGTGCTCTCGCAGGCTGACAATTTGTTTTTCACACTGCTCCTGAAGTGGTGAATGAAAATCATTTTGGAAAACTGTGTAGTATAAAAAAAAGAATAAAGCAAGTGCTAATTACAGAATTACAACATTTTCTCTCACATTGTACAAAATGTGTCATTCGTGTGAACCTACTTTTGCACTTAGAAATTGGTGTTAAATCCAGTAATTGCTAAAGTGCTCGAGGTGGGTGGACTGACACCAATATTTAAGACCTTGTTTAATTTGTGTTGAAAACATGCCCTGGTTTTATTGTATCCTCTCTCGCTCTCATCTGTCTTTAGAAGTCAATGTTAATTCGAGACGGCTCCAAACTCGAGTTCAGCAAATATTACGGTCTCGTGGTAGCTGTGCGGTCTGCAGTACAAGCAATCTGTCACTAAAATATATAAAATGGTGTAATTTGATTTCAAAATAATTATTATCTTTTCCGAGCGAGTAATCAACATTGAAACAACACACGCCCCCTTCTCCTCCTTTATATGTTTATTGCATCTTGTGTGTTCTCCTTCTTTATTCTTAGTTTGCTTATTAGATATGATTCTACTCCCCCTTTGATAAAGTGACATTTTTATTGATGACAACCTTGTATGAGCCCATAATGCCATGGAGAAAATTAATTTACCTATGTCTTTATTTATTTATGTACTCATGTATTTAAGTATTTATATATCTTAACCTTCTTTCAATAAAACATTGTGCAACAAAAAAAGAAACAACACACGCTACCCTACCAGAGTGTTCTTCTACACATTTATATAATTCATTAAGGAATTATTCTCCCAGTTTGAACTGTGAGCTGGGAGTACAATGCTTGTACATTGCTTTTACAACATAAATCAAATGCACAAACCTTCTCTAAAGAGTTCTCCAGAACTTCCACTGCCTTAAAAAGTAAATAGCAAACTATTTGTGAGATAAGCCATGAGATTTATGAGACATCCTCTTTTCAGAATAACTAGGGCTTACAAAAGTGCAAGAAATTTAAAGCACATTTGATCTTACTCATGGAGTACATTTCTACTTGAATAAGTGCAGTTAGGTATGCGTAATCGTGATATTATAAGTTGGTGATCAGTGACTCGATATGTTGTTGGAAGGTGATATTTTCACAACTTTTCACATTAGTTTATTGATTTGTTATGTATAGTGCATATGAGGAAGGAATATATAGGAAATGGCATCCAAAACTAACCTTGTGGTGGGCGGCGCGCAAGAAGACACTGGATTATTGAAAGGTCGCATTTATCAGAAGAACAAACCATGCACACAACAGCAAATCTCCACAGCATTAAAACAACTAATGCCCTCCCTTCCCCCACTGGTCTCATGCTCCTCTCCCCTTATCTACCTTGTTTCCAGAACCATTTGGAGCTCACTAAACTACTTCAATCACGTTCAATAAAACATCTTAATCCGCTTTCTAAAAAAAACCATCAGTATTACACAGTCCAAATTATGTGCAACATTGTTGGCCCTACAGCCAATCCTGGTCTCTTCTTTACAGGAACACAAGCAACAAAACACCAGCTACAGTCTTTTTTGGCCCTCATCATTAAGATGCACCTTAGGTCCTGTGATGCCCTAGTCAGACTTAGGGCATCACACTAAGAAAAAAAGGGCAAAGGTTGGAATGATGGCAAAAGTCACAGCCAATGGAAATCGCTCAGACTGCATTCCAGTCAATGGCTTTTTTGCCCGCGAAGCCACTATAGACAGGGACCGAACTCATGTAAATCAAACTTGTTCCTGTTCCAGTAGGAACTGTTCAGTTCGAACTGCAAGTTCTGGTGCCTTCTGAAGTGAAACTCAAGCAAATGTGGAGTTATTTGTGCCCTATTTGGCCTCTTCAACGTGAGGCCTGTGGTACATTGAGCATCTGGACAGACCAATCAGATGTAGGATATTATTTTCAGTAAACCAAAAAGGTTGATGGTTGAAAGGCTTGTAAAAGTCTCAGCCACCCACAATTGTGATGGCTTCATTCCAGTCATTGTTTTTTGTCCACTATGCCATTACGAATAAGAACCAGGCCTATGCATATCAAACTTAGACATACTCAAGCCGGATCAACACAAGCCCAATCCAAATTACAAGAGCAGGTCACTCGAACAAAATCAATCCCATGCAGGTTTTAGCCTTAGTGAGTCTCATCAGTTAATTGCTGAGTGAGACCTGGAGAGCAGAGTGCAAGGGACAGATGCTTGGCCAACAAGGTGGATTTATTACATCACACTGAGGAAAAACAAAACGTGTAAGTAATGGTATGCTGTTTCATATGCACAGGGGACTCACCAGAGAGAGCAACGTGTTTGTAGAGGTCAGTGTCAATGGAAATGATAGGTCATCTCTGGCCGGTGCGCTGCATGGCTCTGTCACTGTTGGCGTTCTCCGCAGCTGATCAGATGGCGTTCTGCAGGCTGTATAGACTGCCACTCTAGGAGGGAAATGGGCTGAGTAAGGAAAATGGAAAGGAGGAACGATGTCAAGCAAAGATTTCTTCATCTTGTGCCTAAAACATGCAACGTCTGTGAAGAAAATGTAACTTACTTTAAATCAACTCTTATTCAAGATGGCTGCTTTTCCAGTGTTGCCTGAAGTTACCAATCCAAGATGGTGTTAAACCTTTTTCCTGTGCTGTCATTTTCGCTACCCCAACCATGTATAAGGGATCTTTCCTTGAGATTGATGTGCACATTTGCGTTCTACTCTGATTAGGCAGAGTTGCAGTGATCTGCTTCCATTGCATGAATTTGGATCTTCAACAGGCATACTCCCAACTCCCACTCGCTGGTAGAGACAATACCATTTTCACAGGCACCATAGCAACAGACTAAACATATGCAAACAAAGTGCCTGTTTGGGGAAAAGAGTAAACCAGTGGGCAAGTTCATACTCTTTTGTGACTCTGCCCCTCAATTAATCATATCTCCAAAGTCATATACAGATCTCTACAATGTTACCCCCCCAGCCCAGGATGACAATTGCCCCCAAATCTGACTGACAGTAGGATACTGCTACGTGTAATTATTTATAGAGATCAGCAGTCATGGGGTACTGTCTGGACCCTCCGCAATCAGTGCTTCAATGTCCTTAGGGGCACCTTTGTCTGGGTTCTCCATTGACTCATGATAAGCCAACAGTGTTCTGTCATTGGAGCTGATGAGCTGTGACAACTCTGCTACCACTAGCACTCTAAGCTTGGCGGGAACTATAGATGCATACAGGAAATCCATTTGACTCAATTGTGTTTTAACCTCGAGAATGGATTCCCTCTTCCTCTGAACATTAGCTGCAGTAGGCTGGGAACATGTTAACTTTATTATTCTCCACTATCCTGGGCCCCTTACTTCTTAATGCCTAGAGGACATGATCTCTGCTGTGATAGTTAAATAGTCCCCCCTCTGCTGGCCTACGTGGTGCCCTGGGAACGATGAGTGGGCTGTAACCCTATGTTGATATTTTACCTTCGAGTCTGTGTGGGTCAACCACTCTTTAAGGAATAATCCTATGCTTTGTCCGACAGCTCTTTTCGCGGACCTACAATCCGTATATTATTGTGATGTGAGCGACATTCTGAGTCATCGGCCTTCATCTTGAGAAATTCAACTTTATCTCACAAGTCTTTAATTTCACTCTGCTTATCTTATAAAGATGGCCTCATTGCTGCCAGACTAGCATTATTACTCTTTACCCTTTCCTTAAGCTTCTTATGATCTGCTGTCATCAGTCCCAATTTGATTGTCAATGTATCAAGTTTAGATTCAATGGTAGCTTTGATGTCTATGACTGCCTGCAGGATTTTGTGAAACAGACAGGCCTTCTATTCACCTATTTCCAGGCATCTAAGGAAGATATCCCATGTGGGCCCTGCCACCCAAAGTCCATTGAGCACAGCAAAAAACTTGGGGCCAGAGTTATCAAAATATGATGCAGAGCAGCGCACCAAGAAAACGTGCTTCACTGTGTCAAATGGAGAGGGCAGGAATGTGCCAAATCTGTACAGATGTAGTGCATTCCTGCTCTCTCCTTTCGCTGGCGTACTTGTAGCTGCCTAGCACCAGCCCAGGTACCCTTGCACTATGGCGCATGGGTTCCTGCATTACAGGCAGGATTGTTTTTGTGCAGGAAGGGACACCTTCTTGCACAAAAAAACCCTTAGAGGATTTTCCCTCTTTCAGTCTTGGTAAATCTGGGAATGCGCCAAAATGCACATGTGGGTGGATAGGAACACCCACACTTCATCCAGGTAATGCCTTTCGGGTGCAAATTATCACAAGGCAGCAGCTTGCGCTGCCTTTCGTTAATCCAGATTTACCAAGCCATGTGGGGCCAGGCAAGATGGCCTTGTGTGGCTTGGTAATTCTGATTTAAGGATTGCGCTGCCCTTGTGTCATCTTGGGTGACACAAGGGCAATGCAGTCCTATGATAAATATTGTCCTTAGTTAATAGCGTTATTGGTTTCACAGCCACAGTAGACTAGGCATACAATGATGTGTACTGTTTAATGTGGCTGTGAGGGGGAACAACCTTTATATCGCGGTTAGTACACCGCGATGCAGTTACATCGCAATCATTACAACGACTGCATGTTACCACGCCATGCCATTACAACGCAAGTCTTTACATCGACTTGCGCTAGATGACGTGCTAACATTACAAACAGTGTAGTTTACTATCCCAACACCTTCCCTACTGTTAAGTGGACTGGAGTTGGAATAGTAAATTACGCTTTTCTAATGTTAGCACGCCATCTAGTGCAAGTCGATGTAAAGACTTGCGTTGTAAAGGCATGGCGTGGTAACATCGCAGTCGTTGTAACGACCGCGATGTAATGGTACGCGTTGTAAAAACTCGCGTTGTAACATCATACATCCGGCTGTGAGTGCATAGTCCCACATCAAGAGGCACATTTACTACTATTTCACGCAATGAGGTACAGCAGGGGGACTTGCTGAGCTGCATTGCGTGAAAAGGAGAGGGAAGAAATGCTCCATATTTACAAAGATATGGAACATTTCTGCTCTCTCATTGCACTGGTGCACTGTGTGCTGACTAGTGTCAATACAGGCACTCTTGCACCATAGTGCAAGGGTGCCTGCATTACGGGCTGGATTATTTTTGTGCGGGAAGGGTAATCTTCCTGTACAAAATGATCCTTAGAGTCATATTCCAAATTCTATGTGTGCTGAAGAATGCAGCACAAATGGAGAGAGAAAGTAACAAGGAGAAATAAGAATATATTTCTCCTCTTTAAGCCTCTCTCAGGCAGGCACACCATTTTGGCACAAAACCAGGTTTACAAGTCTTTGTAAATCTGGGTTTGCATCAAAATACATTGGAGGATGCATGGAAACACCCATGCACCACCCAATATATTGCCTGCCCGGCGCAAAGTAATGCAAGGCAGCGCTATGTGCTGTTTTATGTTACTTTGTATTTACTAAATCACACAAACCCACATAAAGTGAATATGCTTGGCTTAGAAAGTGCCAAAAATAATTTATTAAACAATCAAGCAGTATGAGTGAAAATTATATCATTCATCAAATGTATGCACTGGGGTCATGGGTGGCTAGAATAGTTGATAAGGGACACATACACTTACTCATAAATCTGAACAATAGAGGAGTTTATTTAGAAAGTTATTGTTG
This sequence comes from Triturus cristatus, assembly GCF_964204655.1. Taxonomy (NCBI): domain Eukaryota; kingdom Metazoa; phylum Chordata; class Amphibia; order Caudata; family Salamandridae; genus Triturus; species Triturus cristatus. The sequence goes on along the minus strand of NC_140594.1, from coordinate 217,537,712 downwards.
AAAATGTGCCCTTCCCGCAGGGTCGAAAAGGATTGTTTTGCCTTTTATACTGAACCCTATTTTTATTGGCTGTAGAATTCTGCACAGTTTACCCCTGCTAACTAGTGGTAAGGTATGTGTGCTCTCCTTTTTAAACATGGTAACATTGGTAAATACCAGATTGGCACATTTAATTTGCTTGTAAGACCATGGTATATGGTTCCATACATACCCAGGGCCCGCAAACTAAATGCTGGCAGTGGGCTGAAGCACTTATTGAACCAACCACTAAAGTAGCACTGTAAAACATGTCTCTAGACTGGCTACAGTTTCCTAGGTGTGCAGTTTTAAACTACCATTTCGACCTGTCAAAATAAACCATTTGCCAGACCTAACCCTTCCTTTTTAATGCTTATATGTCACATCTAATGTGGTCCTTAATAGCCCAAAGGGCAGGGTGCATGGTAGTTAAAAGTAGGACATGTACATTTAATGGTTTACATGTTCTGGCATTGGAAAAGCTCCAAAGTTGTTTTTCACTGTGGAAAGGCTGGGTCTCCCATAAATTAACTCTGGATTACATTATTATAGTTAATAAGTGCTAAATTAAGTTTGAGAATATCTAGGCAAATATTTCAATGACTCAGTCAGTAATTAATATTACTATTTTGGAAATGCCACTTTTAGAAAGTTGTAATTTTCCTGCCTAGAGCTAAAAGGCTTTTCTGCCAAATTCCAGCTGTCCCCTGACCACTGATGGTTCCCTGTGGTGAGATGTGTATTTCTCCCAGACAATGGACAATGGACATTGGGAGTGGGGAGAGGGTTTCCTCTCTTCAAAGGATGGCCTGGGGCTGTCTCCAGCCCTTTCCCAAGCTTTAGATTATGCCTACCCTGTCACTAATAGATGATGCTTACACTTAAGCCTGCCTCCCTTTTGTCTCTCTAGTCAGGTTTGATCCAAACCTAGTGGCTGAGGAGGAATTAACCAGACCTGGTCAAAGCATTGCCCTCCACCCACAGGCTGGTGCTGGGCATAAACGTGGACACCACTGACCTCTCCTCAGAAGACTCCTCAAACTGTAAAGATCAGAAGAAGGACTTCCCTGCTGCCTGAAACCTGAAGGAAGACTGGGCCTGCTTGGCTTGCCCAAAGACCACAGATGTGACTAAAATGGTCAGTTGGCTGACTTTCTTTTTAAGCTACAGGGACACAACAAGCTTCCAGAGGCTTCTTCTCCTGTAACTGGCTAGCTGACCAGTTCCAACTCATCCTGCCCTGGTGCCTGCTTCTGGCCTCTGTGGGAAGAGCTCTAACCCCCAAGAGGTGCCCCCCAGGTACTGGACCCTTGTCTGATGTTAGAGTGTACCTCTCCTGTCCCCAAACTGCAAGAAGGAGGGCTTAATCAGCACCGATGCTGAGCTGCAACCCATTTGTGTTGAGGCCTTCCTGGGCACAGAGATCAGACTTCCCCCATTCTGATCCTTCTTGCACTCATCAATGACTGCAACGGGACCCCACTCTTCAGAAATCAAACCAGCTGTTGTCGATCCCTGCATTGAATCCATGTTGCAGCTTGCATTATTGGTGACTTGTCGATGACCACTTATTCTATATAAAAGTTCCTAATTTAGAAGGTTAATTTTCCACTGGGACAAACCTGGTCCCTGAATCCCACCTGAGCTCTTTTGCAGTTTGCTTCAACTTTTGACCTTGTCCTGGTCTAATGGGCTGTATCTTTAATTCACACTTTAAAAAATCATATGTAATTATTGGATTTTTGTTGTTTTGGTGACATTTTATTTATTTCAATTCAGTCTATTTTTCTAGATTTTTCTTGTGTAGGGTTTTCACTTTATTACTGTTTGAGTACTGCATAAATACTTTACACATTGCCTCTACGTTAAGCCTGACTGCTTTGTGTCAAGCTACCAGAGGGTTAAGCATAGTTTTATTTAGTGACTTTGGTGGTTCACCTTGACAAGTATTGTGATTATTATTTGAGGGGGGGTTCTCACCCCCTCAACTAATGGCATCCTTTTTTACAATTATGGAAACAGAAAAACGGCTGTGAATATTGTCTATGCCATTCGTCTGTTGTCCAAAGCAGCCCAGATGTTGCTTCACTTGTTCAAGTACAAGACAAGGAGGTGGCATTTGGTGAATGGGTAAATGAGGCAGGACCTTCTAACATAGTATGACATTATATGGATGGCTACAGTCAATGGCTATGGAATTACTACATAAGTATATTCTGAATACATTTTAAACAAAAGAAAAATATCAAGCGTACATCATTATCAGACTTGAGATATGACAAACCAAGACATATACATTTCTATAGTGTTTTAATATTATATAACAGTGTGGAATATCTGTGTGTGTGTTGTTGGGATGAATTAGATGTTTGCACTAAGCCTGGCAGAATTTAAATGACACCAAAGTAATTGGACTAATTTTGGTAATTCCGCTATTGATGCAGATTTACCGATAATGATTTGATTACTCTTGATTGCATAATTAAGAGTAATTTGGGGGACAAATCCTACCGTGAGAACACTTTTAGCAAGCGCGAGCATCTGTTTGTGTTCTGCTGAATTTAGAGCTAATTCTTAGCACAAACTCCATCCTTGCCTCTATTTTGGAAGCAGGAGTGGAAGAGCATTTTGTGCTAAGATAATAGTGCTACATACCCAGAGTAAGTTGGATGAAATGCCTACCCCAAGAGAACTTTGGCCTTATATAGTCTGTTTTTAAAGGAGAAAAAATGAAGAGTAAAGATTGATTATATTTTTTAGAACTAGTCGTATCTAAGCCTCCTTTTTGCATTGTACTTGATTGTCCACATCACCTCAGTATCATGGACATCTGGAATTTTGTTTACTTGAATATGTGCATAAATCAAGAATTGAACCAATCTTTTGAGTGCTTCTCTCTGTGGGATTTTTTTATATGTAAAAAATGGGTCATAAGGCAATTCGAGCCTGGGGTTCAAGCTCTGAATTAATTTAACTTTCTCACTATTTGCTTGTGCCATAGAGTTTAAGCTATTTCTGACAAGAGTGTTGAGGGTTTGAGATTCTCAAGGACATGCAAGACATATAGCAAGTCAGGATGTATGATGGAGAGGATACTTTCGTTACGGGTACATGAGTCAAAGATGGGATCTTTGTCTGCTTCCATTAAGAGCCTTTGTTACCCGCATCTTGGAAAGCATCCACCTCCTCTCATGATGAAAATTTTCTTTAAAGCTCCCTAAGTTACCAATACATTGACAAAGTCTCTCACCTCCTACCACTTGGTCACACTTGGACACTTGAGACTCTATCCACTAGTACAAGAGGGTTGAAACTACTAATTACTATTACTGTGACGAGATTTTTGTCTGGATTTGATGAATACAATGCAGACAGATATTTTTCTCCCTTTCTCATTTTTTTCGTATCTTTAATTTTCACCCTTCTTTCAGAAATTACAGCTTTCCACACTCTCTTGCACTCAATTTTACGTCTGATTATGTAAAATAAGTCCTGGTCACCAGAATGTAGTGCTTGCGTCCACTATTAGCAATCACTAGCACAAACTAAGCTTTGAGTGTACATGGTTTATATGATGAGATATTGCTGACAAACATGCCAGCAACATAAATATTGCCAAAAGATATCGGGGACTCAAATATCAACTTTATATACTTTGTATGCAAAGTCAAAAATATCAACAACAACAATATAGAAGACCACAGAACTGTCAAAAAAGGGTAATTATATGAAATTGTAGCTATTATTTATTACATTAACTTTAAAATGTATATCAACTTTAAAAATATTACATTAAAAAAACGTATAAAAATATATATAAATTGTATAACTTAAACACACATAAAATAAAATATTATGCTTTAAAATAATTGTAAAATATAAACACAATATTTGAAAAATAAATGGTGTGATTTACAGTTTGGGGGGTGGGTAATCCATCACAAATGTGATGGTTATCCCATCCGCTACAAGTGCATTAAGATGATACTGATACAAATTTGCTATAATAGTAAGCATTAGATATTAAAAAATATTTATATATAATACCTATTAACAACCTGAAAAAAAAAATTGTAAAAACATTACATAAACAAATGATTTACAGTAAACTAACTTTTAAAATGAAAACTAATATTTAAATATATAATATATTTTACACACTATATATATATATCACAAAAGGTCAAAGACAAGCACTAAAAAACCTGCTGCAAGATCCCACCATAACCATAAAACCATCGGATAAAGGTGGCAATGTTGTCCTAATGAACACCGAGGATTACAAAAATGAGGCCCTGCGACAATTGAATGATACAAACTGTTATGAAATTATTAGTTGGAAAGATTATGATGAAACAATATCAAGATACCACAATCTCCTTATGATCTGGTGGCAACAAGACCTTCTGGATGATGATGAATACAAATTTCTTAAAAAGGACAATCCCAAGGTACCATGTTTCTACCTATTGCCCAAGGTGCACAAAAGCCTGACTAATCCACCGGGAAGGCCCATTGTGTCTTCTAACGATGGTCTACTTGAGAATACATCGATATTCTTGGATCACTTTTTGGCTGTTTTTGTCAAAGATCTTAGATCTTATTGTAACGATACCACTGCCTTCCTGAAACGCATTCATGATGTTAGGTGGGAGGAGGGTTTTGCTATGATTTCACTCAATGTATGCTCACTGTATACGTGTATTGACCAATTGAAGGGAGTCCAGGCCTGTATGTATTATTTACAACGCCAACCATTGGGGATGTTGAATCATTCCTTAATGTTAAGGGAGATGATGCTTTTTTGTCTACAAGAGAATATATTCCTATTCGATACTACATTATATAGACAAAAAACAGGCACCGCCATGGGCACTTGTTTTGCCCAAAGCTTGGCAAACCTTTTTCTTGGGTGGTGGGAGGAGCAGGTGGTTTGGAGTGAGACATTTGACAAATTCACTAATCATGTTCCCTTGTGGCTAAGGTACATAGACGATCTTTTTATCATCTGGGACGGAGGTATAGACCTAGCGCAGGAGTTCATTGAGGCATTATCTATCAATAACTTGAATTTGAGCTTCACCCATTCCATCAGCAAAACTACATGTGATTTCCTGGATGCAAGAATCACTGTGGATAATATCAATCACAAACTCACCACTGCCCTTTTCAGAAAGGAAACATCGGGGAATGCACTATTACATGCTCGCAGCCACCACCCCCCTTCTCTAATCAGAAGTATCCCTTATGGGGAGATCCTACGAGCCCGTAGGAACTGTAATACCGATGAAGGTTTTACATGGAGAGAAACACCATGATGAATAGATTCAGACAACGGGGGTACAAAGAGAAAATCTTGACACAAGCCGCTGACAAATTGGCAGCCACCACACATAGTGAGGTTCTTTTCGGCAGCAAACAAACTAGCAAAGAGGAACCCACCTCTGGTCCTCGTATAGTGTAAAATCCGGGAAATTAAAATCCCTGCTTACCAAGCATTGGGGTCTTATAAGAGCTGATCCTATTATTGGGGACAAAGTGGGACAAACTCCATCAATGACCTACAGACGACCACCATCACTTAGACACAAATTGGTAAGCAGTTACCAGCCCATGGAATCCAATCCAACTTGGCTACATGCCAGGGAGGGTTTCCACAAATGCAACTCCTGCAAAGCGTGTAAGAACACCGTAAGCTGCAGAAGCTACAAAACGCCGGAAGGCAGGGAGAAACCCATTAGGAAACTTATCACGTGCACTTCAGATCATGTGGTATACCTCCTGGAGTGTCCTTGTAATATGCGTTATGTTGGAAGTACTAAACTCCAACTAAAAAAACGCATCCTGGAACATTTAAGGGCTATAACCAATTTGGATTTTAATTATCCCGTAGCGAGACATTTCCACACGGCACATAACAGCAACAATGCACTGTTAAAATTTTGTGGAATAGACAAAGTCTTGAAGCACATACGTGGGGGAGACAGAGAAAAACATTTACGTATCTTGGAATCAAGATACATAATTGATCTGAACACCAGGGCTCCTTATGGTCTGAACAGGGAAGAAGAACTTAACACCCATATTGGTCTTTAATCCAAACTAGACCTTCTATAACCCTTGATATGTCCTCTGTGTATATATGTGGTTTTATTTTCTCATCACGCTCATTACGTGATTTGGGATGGGTACTTTGAGATGCATTGTATCTTGTAGATATATTGACTCGTTGCATATTATTTTATTTTATTTTTCACATTTGGTATGATTTGAATAATTATGCACAGGTTTGTGACTGTTTTGACGGTGGGGTTGGCACAGACATTGTTCTGTGGTTGTATTATTCCAGTTATTCTGCAATACGCTCATTGTGATCTACATTGATCTCTGTGATTATACAAATTGGGCACTTGTCCTCTATTTTAGGGTATTTTCCCTTACCTCTCCCCTATTTCGGGTTTATGGATCCGATTATTTTCACAGATTACCAATGGGATTTGATTTGGAAATATTGATTATACAACAAACACATCCCTCCACACATCAGTCCTTTCCTTCCCTTGCTGCACTACACACATTTTTTCTATTTGTATTCAACAAACTTTATGTGTCCGCAATGCCGTTCTCGAATGGAGAAATCTTTATTTTCAAGTCGAAATGCTTTAATTGTATTCCCAAACTAATTATGGATTCAGATTGGGTAAAATATATTTGATTAATTTAATTGTTAAGCAGATATTCATATACGATTGTGTAGCTTCCTGGACGGACTATATAGTCTTTCTTTCATTTTCATGCACGAGCAATTGATAACAGTATTAACTGATTCTGCTCCAAATGTATATATATATATTTTTTGCAAACTCAAGAATTTATGTTAAAATTCATGATTTATTGTATCTCAGAGTGAATTACACATGAGATTTACGATGTATACATTTCTTCTATGTCTATGATGACGTATTTTGCTTTAAAATCGGCTTTGTGGAACCAACAGACAACTTGACAAAGGCCGTCCTACGGCTGAAACGCGTTGTTGTTTTGTGAGCGATTAAATACACCTTAAAACACCAGGACGGTGTGCCGCCTCATTCCTATCTGTGGATTGAATCGTACTCATATATATATATATATATATATATATATATATATATATATATATATATATATATATATATATATATATATATATATATATATATATATATATATATATATATATATCCTACTGGCGGCCGCCAGTAGGTAGTTATAGTTAGGACATACTTACCATAGGAAAATTGCAACATTCTATTCTCAATAACTTTGGCGCCGATTGACGAATCTTCGCAAAATTTTCAAAACTCGTGGGGCGCTCCAGTCTGCTTCTATCTTGAAAGTTTTGGGGTGATTCGGCAAGCGGGGGCTGAGAAAAAAGGGGGGTCCCAAAACGTGTTTTCCCCATGCAATTTTCCATAGGAACCTTTAGTCGCAGCTACAGCCCGAACTGCTGAACGGAATTACACCAAATTTGGCAAAAAGGTAGCCCTTTGGTTCAGAGTCATGCCTTTTAGTTAAATGGTGTAAATCCGTTAAGTAGTTTTAGAAATATTAATGGGAAAAGAAATATATATATCTGGGCGGAGCCTAACCACACATCTCATTATGAGATCTGATTGGCTGTCAGCACTTTATCCAAGAAGTGTTGGCAGCCATCTTGGGACCCATATACATGATAACAACTCATTAAAAAGCATTGCAGTTAATAGAAGGTTTTAAGACGTTAGTTACCTTATAAATCATTTGGTGATTGTACCATACTCATTTTAGGAATTGTGGTGTGTTCTAAGGTGATTTTACCATGTGAAAAAGCCTTCTGCTGGGATATCATGAATCATGTTTGAGAGAAAACTATTTTCTCATGCTTTTCCCACAGAGTTTTGGAAGGTGATCTATAAGCTAAACTGAGAGCATACTTTCTGTACATTCACATTATCTTTCTCAGTCAAGTGAGAATGAAGTCTGACATTCTCAGTAAAACATGTATATCCAACAAGGGCAGAGACTGACAGTTGATTCCTTTGTGTTCCACTGCAGCTTCCCAGAGTGTTCTAAAGAACAACTAGAGCGCTAACAGTCCTACTTATGACAAACGTATTGCACACCTGAAGCCATCTTGATTGAAATAAAGTGGTAACTCTTAAAACAATTAATTTAAAAAGGAACAAAATGAGGGGGTTCATTTTGCCATAGAAAGTATGATTAGTGCTGCAGAAAGAAAAATTAGGGCACATTTTGGGTGACTTCTCAAATCCTCTTCTAATTCATTAAAATATTCTGACATGCAGACTGAAACATGCACTTTCAATACCAGCAGCAGACTTCTCTGGTGAGCAGTAGCTTTACTACAGTGATCTAATGAGAAACTAGAGTGCCAACATTCTGAATTTATGGCAAATGTGTGACACATCTGAATGCCTTCTTGATGGAATCAAAGTAAAAAACTGAAAGTATTTCCTACTGAGGAGACTGTAGTAAATGAGGAAAGTAGGAAACTTCATAACAAATAAGTCTCCCAAGATGGCCACCAGAGACAAAAGAGCCCAAATGTAGCACAAATATCACCCAGATGTAGCCCAAGTATAGCCCAATGACAGAATGTCCCAGAGTGTTCTAAAGAGCAACTAGAGCGCTAACAGTCTTACTTATGACAAAAGTATGGCACACCTGAAGCCATCTTGATTGGAATAAACTGGTAACACTTAAAACATTTAATTTAAAAAGGAACACAATGAGGGGGTTCATTTTGCAATAGAACTTATGATTAGTGCTGAAGAAAGAAAAATTAGGGCACATTTTGAGTGACTTCTCAAATCCTCTTATATTTCATTAAAAAATTTTGACATGCAGACTGAAACATGCACTTTCAATACCAGTAGCAGACTTCCGTGGTGAGCAGTAGCTTTACTACAGTGATCTAATAAGCAACTAGAGTGCTAACATTCTGAATTTATGGCAAATGTGTGACACATCTGAATGTCTTCTTGATGGAATCAAAGTAAAAAACTGAAAGTATTTGCTACTGAGGAGACTGCAGTAAATGAGGAAATTAGTAAACTTCATAACAAATAAATCTCCCAAGATGGCCACCAGAGACAAAAGAGCCTAACTATAGCACAAATATCACCCAGATGTAGCCCACATGTAGCCCAATGACAGAAGTGTGCAAAACACTTTTTATTGTTTGTGTTTTTGCAGTTTTATATTGTGCAGACTTGTCAAGTTTTGGAGTGCTTTACATGAGCATTGGTTACATCACACAAGAACAAATTCATTTTGGTTGTAGACATGGGGAGATGAAGTGATTTGACCAGAATCACAGAATGTTCAGCTGAAGCAGAAACTCCAACCTGGATCCCCAGTTGCAAAGTCTGCAGCACTGGAAGTAACACCACATCCTCTCCCCTAAGTGCAACATTTGATCATGTGGTCAACTGGATAAAAAAACATAAAGACAACAAATAATTTAAAAGTGCTTTGTCGCTATTTGAAAACTCAGAAAATATGTCCTCATTTTAGTTTTTTAGCGCACTAACCATAATTTTGATGCAAATAAGACCCTCTCATATATGTAATTTCTAAAGGAATCAAGATGACGTCAGGCGTTCCACACTTTTGTAATAAATATAGAATGTTAGCAATCTAGTTGTTCATTAGGATACTGTTGAGAGGCAGAGGCCAGGGGCACAGACTCTGAAAATTGAAGGCAGGTAGGAGGGTGCAGAGGCAACACTTTGACCTCACTGGGCAGGCAGGAAGGGCAGTGGCAGCACAACATACTATGGAGGGCAGTAGAAAGGGGGGCAGGGGCAACAAACCAACAATACAGGACAATACAGGACTGGCAAGAGAGGCTGGGGCAATATAATAGACCATTGTGGGCAGAAGGAAGAGGCCGTGGTAGTGCAACCATACATGCCAACAGACCCAATTCAGCCAGGAAACGTCCAATGTTTTTAAGCCCAAATGGGCTTTATTTGATCTGTCTCCTGTCTACAATCTCCTCTTTTTCAATGTAAGTCAAAGGGGGAAATCAATACCCCAGTTCTTTTTCAAAATCTCCCTCTTACCAAGTTCAAAATGTTAGCAAGTATGGTACATTGGATCATGGAAGGCAGGAGGATTTGGGGTAGGGACATGACTCGGATAACAGAGGACAGGAGGGACATGGAGAGGTGCACCAAACTGACCCTACAAGGCAGGCATCAGGGTTAGCAGCAGCACAATACACTACACAGGGCATGCGGGATGGGAGTGCAGCACAACAATCCATAGAAAGAAATAGGGAGGGGACAGGACCATGCACATGGACAACAGAGAACAGAGGGGAAAGCAGCAATGGTAGATAGCTGACCATAATGGCCAGTCAGGAGAGAAAGCTGCAGCATAACAGACCATAAAGGGCAGGAGGGATGGATCAGGGGCATTACAATGGAACAGACAAGCCAGGAGGGAGGGACTAGGGGTCTGCACATGGAAACAGAGGACTGGGGGCAAGGGGGCAGGGCAGGAGCAGCAAGATGACCATGGAGGTCAGGCAGGATGGGCACTAGATGCAAGACACACCATGGAGAGCAACTGTGAGACTATGATGGCATACACACAGACCATGGAGGGAAGGTGGGAGAGGGTCAGGGGCAGCTAGCTGATCACACAGGGAAGGTGGGAGGGGCCATGACAGCACAGAAGACCATGCTTGGCAAGCGGGAGGGTTAGTGGCAGCGCAATGGCTATGATGGGCAAGAAGGAGGGTGCAGGGGCATGCACAAAGGACCATGGAGGATAGAAGGGAGGGTCAGGACCAGGGCACAGACAAGAGAGTTCAGGGGAAGGGGCCTCACAACAGACCACGCGGGGCAGGCAGGAGGAGCAGTTGCAGCACAACAGACTAGGGAGGGCAGAAGGGTGTGGTACCAAAATGGACCATGGAGGACAGGAGGAAGGGGATAGGGGCATGGAATGTGGACAGGCAGGGTGGAGTTGGCAGGGACAGGTTACAGTCATCTGACAATGCTAGGCAGGTGAGAGGGGAGTGGCAGCTCAACAGAACACTCAGAGTAGATAGGAGTGGCAGGTCCATGGAACATGGTGGGCAAAAAGGATGGAGCAGGGGCATGCACAAAGACATCGGAGGGCAGGGGAAAGAGAATAGGGGCAGAAAGCTAAGCACAGAGGCTAAGCAGGAGGTCAATGATGGGGCATAAAATTGGGCAATGGAGGGCAGGAGGAGTGGACTGGTACATCATGCTAAATGGAGGGCAGTGGCAGCACATCAGAAGAAGCATGGCAGGAGGGTGGAGGCTAGTCCATGTATTCAGACAACAGAAGATAGGGAGGAGGTGGATGGGGCAGCAAGCTAACTGTTCAGAGAAGGCGGGAAGGCCAGTGGCAGAACAACGGCCACAAATGGCTGTAATAAGGGAGCAGGGACATGGACTTGGACAATCGATGGCTAGGAGGAGGGAAGGCAGGAGCCGAAAGCTTGGGTGGGGGCAGCTCAATGCCAAGCTCTGCTTCCAACCCCCCAGCATCCATTGTGATATGCATCTTACTTACCGTCATACACAACGAGTGAAATTCAGCAGTTATAGTTACCTGAGCTAACTATAACTTACGTCCCCGCAATGTACTGCTAATGACCTCAGACATTACGTCATTCATGACATGGTCAGTTACATCACTCATGACATCTCAAATGAGCTGTGAATGGAATGGAACTATAATCGCAAGAACTTTATTTAGGGATAGTGTGTGCATGTTAACACCCCTTTTTTTCCTTTTCTTTCGTGTAAGAACCATTATAATACGCAACGTGTCCAGATTAATATGGCCGATAGCCTTTCACTTTAAAGTAATGTGTAGTCCATTGTTTATGTTGATGTTTGCAATTCTAGGTATGTTTATTATGAATAAGTCACGTTGACGAACATACTGGTATGGCGGTCACGGGGCAAGATATGCTGAAATGACATTGTGTGCATATTAACACTTGTTTTCTTTTCTTTATTGTGTCAATTCCTGAATTTTCACATCGTGACCAGGCCAATATGGCCGCCAGCTTTTTGGATTACAGTAATATGTAGTCCTTTGTTAATGTTGGCAACTGGAGGCGTTTGTACATTTAAATAAGGATGCTAAAATTACGTCTGTACCGTTATCAAGGTTCGGACGAGCCAAAACACGTGGATCACGTCCTTTGCAGATTAAATACTTCCAAACTACAGCCTGAGTGCTGATTCCTTCATTGAAAGAGTGAGAGATTAAATACAACAATAATAATATATTATAAATTAAGTGTTCACTCTGTTTGCAGCACTGTCATCATTCCAGTTACTAGTGGTATTCTCATAAAATGACCTAGGCACCAACACAAGTACACATAAAATATTCTGTGCATAATCCCTACAAATCTCTATGCAGATACATACTATTGGTCCACTTCATTAAATACTGAAGTAGTACCCATGCAGCGTAGGATACCTCCTGTCAGTCTCATGCAATTCTTCAATCACCCATCCAGCACTATGTTCTTATTGTATCAGTCTGCCAATACCTAAGCATTTATGGGGCAGATTTACAAGCACCCTGCACCACCAGTACGTCACTTTTTGTAACGTAGTGATGGCGCCAGGCACCCCTTCATATTTACAAGGAGAGGAAAAGCCAGCCTGCATGGTTTTCCTCTCCTTGTAAATACGACCCCTTTATACACAGAACTTTGCGTTGAAGGGGCATCCCATAGGTGTTGCTGTGGGTGTTCCCACGCAACACCCATAGAACAAGACACATCTCCAGATTTATAAAAAATCGTAAATCTGTAGATGTGTGTGAATTCTGTGCCATCCTAGAGTTGGTGTAGCAAGGCGCAACAAGGAGAATTGTTTTCATTTCTCCTCATTTTTTACTCTTTCAATGCATGCTGCATTCCACAGCATACATTGAAAGAGGAAAATGCCTTTACTAATTGTTTTTGTGCAGGAAGGTGTCCCTTCCTGCACAAAAACAATCTCCACACGACACAGACATCCTTGCACCATGGAGCAAGGGTGCCTGTGTCACCGCACAGCTGCAGTTTGTGCAGCAGTGCAGAGGGAAGCACAGAGTTGCAACATATTCATGTACATATGTCACATCCCTGTGCTTCGGAAGTGCCACAGTGCAGTGCAGCTAAAGAGCTTGCAGTGTCACGCTGCAGTACTTCCTCATAAATCTTCACCTATAAATTCACCCTACACTACTAATGCATTCTTTCAGTCAATCATGCGGTATACATATATTCAACCAAACTTTCACACATTACCTTGCAATTATAGTTCTTTCTTTAACCAGATAAAGTAGTTCTGATAAGAATTTTTTTTTCTTCTTTTCTCTTTTGTATTTTTATTTTTATTTTTTTTGACAATTTTGTATTTTTTTTTTTTTTTTTTAAATGAACAAAAAAAAGAACGAATAAAACAGGAAACATTTGGAATTACTTATCATTCCAAAAACAAAAAAACAAAAAAATTAACAACGATGGTTGCGTTGCGCAGCACAAACTGCATCCACAGACTGCTCACCGAAGCATATAAGTTTCTTACACTTCACGCAGTGTTCCTCGAGAAAGGCAAATTCTGGCCTAATGTCCATTGCAGGTGTTCCTGAGGACGCTCCAGATGAACTTGCCACAGCAGGTGAGGGGTTCAAAGCATCTTGCCTCATTTCCTCCCGAGCAAGATTGAGAGGATGTGTGATCCGGAGATGCTTGTACATAGAAGCAGTGCCACAAGAGTATTTTTTTCACTGCCTCTTGACAGGACTCAGTCACAAATTTTGCACGTCACCTGTTCACAGGTGGAAAAGTGAAGAATTTCCACACGACAGATTCCGGTCTCTGTGGACATGGTGCCTCCTGAAGGAATTCTTCTTCAGAAGATACTTCCTCCTGCTGCTGCTGCTGCTGTCCAGATGCCATTTTGTTTTAATATTTTTTGAAAAACACCAAAAAAAACAAGCAAAAAGGGTTCTTGTAGGAAAAGAGATGTCTCTCTAAAGACGCTCCAACAAGATTGATTAAAATGGGTGGGGTCCTTCAATAGTTACAGTGGGAAATGTTATGAACCAATGAAAACTTTTTTTTGAGGTCACATGGGATCCGCACACTCTGCGCTCACGAAGCACGCACCCAATGCGACTTCGCGAAAATATATTTAAAAATAATAATACGTTTATTGTAAGTACAAATATATAATTTTTATGAATATCTTAGATAGTCTCTTGCCCTAATATGTATATTAAACACACATACATTTTAGAACATAACATTTTTTTGCACCCAGCGCGCCCCAGCATGTAGATGACGTCACCCGGGTTCCGCCACCGTGCAAGCGTCACGTACTGTAATGCGCATGTGTCGTGAATGCACAGGAGCAAGAGTCGCGGACTGGTCGCATACCAATCGCGCACAAAGCAGTCGCACACCGTACGCGGATTCTTCACGACGTTTCTAAAATGGCAGCTAGAATCCACCCACCCACCGTGATGTGTACGCTTTGGGTGCGCGACTCCGAAAACATTTTGGGAAAAAAAATCAGCAATGGATTGTGGTCGCGCGAGTTATAGTTAGCTGAACTATCTATAACGGGGGAATTTCAATGGTTTTTTACGAGTGAAATGTCCAGCTAACTATAACATGTGTGAAACCTATGGTTTTTTCAGCGAATTTGCAAGGTTTTTTAAATGCTAATTCCTAACTATAACGTGTGTGAAACCTATGGTTTTTTAAGTGAATTTGCAAGGTTTTTTAAATGCTAATTTCTAACTATAACGTGTGTGAAACCTATGGTTTTTTTTGTGAATTTGTAAGGTTTTTTAAATGCTAATTTATGTATGTGATATTATATTTTTTATATATTTATTTTACAATAAACTACCTATGTATATAGTTATGGATTGACTGTATCCTAGAATATGGAATGGCTCAGCTCTTTTTTTTTTTATTTGGATAAAGTTGAACAGCATAGTTAGTATCTTCTATAAACTTATAAACTGTTTAAATGTTTTTTTTTTTTAAGGGGTTTTCACCGTGCGCGCACCACGCGATTTTTTGAGGAAAAAAATGAAATGTTTTTTTCACCCTTCGGGGTCCTTCAGGGACCCCCTGACAAAGGCTAGGGGGTCAGGAACTCTCTACCCTGCCCCCTTTTCACCTTCTCCACCTTTCTTTTTCACTGTCACACACAAAATGGCGTCCGACACTTCCTGATTTCGACCGACCAATCAGAATTACGCTCGCGGACATTTGGTGCGCGCCCCGTGCGAGCACCGTGCGCGCACGGTGCGCGCATATAGATATTTATGGACTTTTAACTGCAATTTTCTCAGGAACTACTGAACAGATTGACGCCATATATGCAAAAGGCACATGCCTGACCTGAGGACTACCTCTTTGCCAAATTTCAAGTAATTCTGTTCAGCCGTTCGGGCTGTACCTTCGACTAAAGGTCCTATGAGAAAATGAATGGGGAAAACGCGTTTTGGGACCCCCCTTTTTTCTCAGCCCCCGCTTGACGAATCACCCCGAAACTTTCAGGGTAGGAGCTGAGCGGAGCGCCCCATTCGTTTTGAAAATTTTGCGAGGATTCGTCTACCGGCGCCAAAGTTATTCAAAATAGAATTTTCAGATTTCCTATGGGAACTCGGTCCTAACTATAACTATCTACTGGCGACCGCCAGTAGATTATATATATATATATATATATATATATATATATATATATATATATATATATATATATATATCTTTAACAGTGTTAGGGGCAGGATCTTTTTGAAGTGTTTTGTAGTTCATTCTGTCATTCAATAGTTTCAAAGTCTTATTTCTGTACATCTCTGTAGGCAGGTTCTTGGTTGCTCCTCCATTGTCAGCAGATTGTATTACAACCAAGTTAGCCTTAGTTTCTCAAAACAATGTTACTCACAAAGTATAGAGAGGGTTTTAGACCTTTTCGCAACCTCCCTAAATGCACATTCATACACAATGACTGTGTATGTAGGTTTCTTTTAGGAAACTTTAGCCACAATCTCTCACGGAACTGTCAAATTTGGATTATTAAATAACAAAAAACAATTAAATGACTAATTCACTTTCTCTGGAGGTTTATTATTCATAGAAAATATATAAAAGTCTAGGAAGTGCATTTATTTATATAATGTTGATTCTCTGTCTCTGGCATATATATTGCTTTGCCTTAATCTGAGATAATCTAATATTTCGTTTCGTAAAAGGGGACAATTTGTTGTGGTCTAGTTCATAAGAACTTTTATCAAACGTATACTCAGATACTTGATTGGAGTATGGTCCTATTTCAACAGACAACTGTTGCTTATTTGTTGCTTTAGTGGTTCAACTATTAAAATAGGTAGCATCATCAATTTGGAACCGTTGATTTTGAATCAAAACAGCTTTTCAAAATGTGCAACATCTTCCAGCATGGCCTTAAATTAATTCATGGGATATCCTAATGGAAAACAAACACAAGGGGATGATAGATGGAGCGCTGAAACTTTTCAGACACTCACCCCCAGTCACAGATCTGGGTTGAATTCATCATCATTCTTTAGCTCACTTTGTCACCTCAGTTCAGACCCAGTCATGTGCAAATCAGTCTTGACCCTGTGCCTCATGGGAACAGTCCAGCCCGAACTGCCAAAGCCAGGTCTTCCTGTGTTTGCTTTATATCCCAATGGAAATCTTATGTTGTCTGCAAAGAAACATATCTTGTGTTCATCTGAGCCAAAGGGAATATCTTTTATGTCTATGCTGTTTCTGATTTTTGTGCTAGAGGATTCTTTGTTAGGGCAAAAAGTAGGGGCTGAAGGGGCAACCCTGCCTTGTTCCACTCTGTAAGAAGAACAGTGCCAAGCACGCCACAGTAATGCAGACCTTTCCCACAGGGGCATTACAGTTATCTAGAATGCGGTTTGCCTGGTCGGGCAGAGACCATTTCTCACCAAATGTATCAGCTAACCCAGCCAAATGTCATATTGTCATCCCTGCTCAGCATGATGGCATGGTTGGGATATGTTTCCGTGTTGTTTTCTCTATGAGAAGGGCTATATCCTGTATGTTTTCAGAGCCCTGTCGCTCTTTTATAATGCCAGTGTGGTCAGGGTCTACTAAGAAAGATAGCCATGCATCTAGTCTATCTGTTAGGATTTTGGTAATTCCTATTGCTGAGCAAGGTAATGGTCCTTCAGAATTCAGAAGGGGTATTCCCTTGCTTTAAAATAGAGTAATGTCTGCTTTCGTCCTTGGTTTCACAAATTAGTTCAAGAGGGTTGTTAAATGGTCTTTCATGTGAGAGAGAAATAGTTTAAAAAAAGAGAGGGTAATACAATCTAGCCATGAGGATTTGTTTGCATGCATCTCTTTAACTGCATTGGTATCTCCTGCCTCAGTGGACCTGTCCTGGTCTTCACTCCAAGTTTGGCAATATGCAGCAATTGAATTGTGTCTAGGTGTGCCTTCATTTCCAAAGTATCCCCCGCACCCTCAGTGTACACTCATAAAAGTTTTTTAAAGCTTCCCTTTTATCTGCTACAGTGGTAGCCCAACTTCCGCTGAAATGCATAATATTATCTATGTAGGCTTTCACTGTCTATGGTCACAACCTATCGGCTAAATATGTCTTCTCTTTATTACTTTTCTCATAAAATATCTATCCTAATTTGAACGGGTGAGCTCTGCATTTTTGGTCCAAATTAGATAGAGTTGACCTCTGGTACTTTTTAACTGACTTATAGTGATCAGTTCGGCTGCTTGTCTTCTAGTGCTTCCATATCCTGAAATTCTGCTACACGTTTTGTTTCTTGCAGCCTTACTTTCCATACTGTTCCAGCTGATATAAATAATGCAATGAACCTGGCTGCTTTGAAGGCATCTCAATGAATGTTAGGTGTGGTGGCTGTAGGGTAATTTAGCTCAAAGTAGTCCTAAATGACTTATGTCATTCAAGCCCTGATCATTGGTCTCGAAATAGCTTAGTACGTAGGTACCAGCAGGTAACACTACATGGGATTCAAGGGAAAGTCAATTTGAATATGTGAAGGATAGGCAACAGACATTTCCACAGTCTCTGCCTGACATAGTGTGTGTATCAGGTCGTGTGTAACGAAAAAGTGATCTATTTGTTAGTATGACCTTTGGACATCTGAGTAAAAAAGTGATACTGTTCATCAGGGTGTAGTGCTCTCCAGGTGTCTCCTAGCTCCCATTCTTCAAGTTTGTACAAGTTCCCTTGTGCAGGTGCCACCTTCAATGGCCCATGATTTATCCACCTGGCAGTTCCAGACTGTGTTTTGATCTCTTCCAATAATTTCCTCACCTTGAAGTTCCTGCATGAACTTTTCGAGTGTGTTGGTCAGGAAAGTGTCTTGCTGTGCATTAGGACGATATATGTTGACTAACATTACTGTTTCTTTCATTCAGTTTTAGTATAGTTTAGTTTCAAGAAGCAAACTTCCTGGTCCCCATCTATTTTGGTGACCTGCCCTTGAACAGAATGCCTAAAAAGAAATACAACTCTCGCCTTGTTTGTAGCAGTCAAAGCCCAAAATTGCCTAGGGTAGTGTTTGTGTTGCATAAGGAAATGATCATTGAGGTGTGGATGAGTTTCCTGCAAATAAACTATGTGTGGGTCCTGTTGTATCAGGTAACGCCATGTATTGTGTCATCAGTTTGGAGCATTGAGGTCCTTAACATTGAGAGAGAATAATTTGAAGTACTAGAGTTAGTTTGTGTTTTTCATGACACCTGTTCCATCCAAAGTGGTACTATTGTGCTTCTGAGCTGAATGATCACCCTTCCCCAACCGTTGTTACTAATTATAGAAAAGAACTATGAACCCTCGCCAACCAGGCACATAGAACTGTAGCTAGGCACTTCACCAGGAGCTGCCGGACAGTTAGTGGCAGCTCTCTCGATTTTGCACCCTATGGTTGTGGTCCATGAGTGCATCTAGGATCATTGGGCCTTGGAAGATATGTATATGTTTCACCTCTCCTTTCTCTCGCGTCCCTCTAAATCTTCATTGTCAAATCAATGGAACAAGATTTAATCTTGGGATAGTTGTAGCATATCTTATTGAAACACCATAACTTCCATATGAAAGTTTCAAAAAATATATTTCCTATGTGCCATATAATGCAAATATTAAAATAAAATGAAGATGATCCTTCAAATATTGAACCCTGAATTTCTGCATGCCTTCTCATAAACTATATTCCTCTGTTGTAAATCAAGGTCTTTTATTTTACAACACAAATCTATCTTTTATCTCATCAATACCTTGAGACATTGCCATGTAATTGCCCAACCAGGCAAAATGAATAATCAAACTAAAAAGATCTTGTCATTACCTCATGATGTTATCTCATAAAACTGCATAGTTACCTGTTGTATGAAGAACCATGTCAAATTGAACATGAGTTTATGAGAATGAAAAATTTCTGTAACTGTATATTCATCTGTGACAATCAAAAATAATTTTTATGAACTATTCACTGTTCGCCAACTTCATATTTTCTCTTAGATAATCATTCTGTGGTTGGTTACATGATCTTTTGACACTGGAAGGTAACTAGGGACCTGAGAGCCTGGCATGAGTGAGATTTCTGTTACCTGTTGCATCTATTTCATATCTGTATCATATGTTTGTCCCAAACTACCAAAGGAGGTTCCACAAGTTCGGCAGTCTTCTAAAGGCTGTAGGTCTTCTGTCCATTACTGTGGTAAATTCTAGGTATCTTTCGGTGTGGCCAGCTATGTTTGCTTTATTTCTTGTTTGCCTGTCTCTATGTGGTTTTTGTGCTGCTCCCCATAGTGTGTCTCTGTGTCCATTCACTTCCCGTGCATTGGTTGTTCTGTTCTCCCCATCTTGGCTCTCAGTGGTATTGCCTGGTTGTCTAAATTAGAGGTCTTTTTCTACATCTTTTATTGTCTGTTCCTTCCTCCTTCATCAAAATGTTATACCTATCTGATAGGGCCATCTATAGCTGCCCTATTGTCTTATCAGATACTTCTTGAGTGGACAGAATTCAGTTTGCTGCTGTAGAGTCATAGATGAAAAATCTTGAAATAGCTGTCTCTTGCTATCTTGAAAAAGGTGCAGTTCTCCTTTCCTTCCTGCAACGAGGATGGTTTCTTTTTTTGTGTGATTTCCAAGTTTAGCTATGATATCTCTGGAACTTGCCCCCAGTTTGCCAGACTTTTGTCTGACTCTATGCACCCTAATAATTCTGATTTTTGTAATGATATCAGTTTATAGAATGTCTTTAAGAGATTATTGAGGCAACCATATAAATCTTCTTACTTTGTTCCCTCTCTAAGCTTGCACACTCGAATGTTCTCTGGTCTGGACCTGTGACTCCAAGTCTTCACATTTTTCTTGCAGTGCCTGAGTGTGGGCTTCCAGAGTGGAGAATGTTGCATGCATCAGTTGGACTGTTGCACCCCTGACGGTAGTTTGGGCCTCAAGCGATTCAATTCTAAAGTCCAAGGATTGTGTATCCCTCTTCATTTCACTCAGTCAACTTCGTATTTCCTCTCTGAGAGAGACAAGTCTCTCTGTAAGTGTTTTCTCTAGGCTTGATTGAGATTCAGTGATTGAAATTCAGCGAGTCTCCTTTCAGGTTTTCTCTTGTGAGGGCAGTTGCCATGTTGCTTGTTGATGAGTATCTGGTAAGTATGTAGAGGGGTAGGCACTGGTAAAAAGAACTTATTGATGAGACCTTTTAATTTCTGGTGGCTCATGGTAGACAAATGCTACCCTTGACCCTGGTGACTCCACACCACTTTTAGAAGTATTCAGCAGGAGCATTCTGGGCTTGCGCATGTGTCAAGATGTGGGTTAAGAAAAGCGCTGGTCAATCAAACAATCACGATTCTTATAGAGCACGGCTAATCACCTGTTAGTGTCTCAAGGCGCTGGGGGGTACTGTAGTTCAGTCATAGAGCCAGTTCTTGAGGTCCTTCCTGAATTGAGGCAGTGAAGGTGATTGCCTGAGACATAGAGGTAAGGTTCCAGGTCTTCGCCACGAGGTAGGAGAAGGATCTTCCTCGGGCAGAGGTCTTACAAATCCGTGGGACAGTGGCCAGGGCCGTGTGGGCAGAGCGGAGATGTCTAGTGAGTTTGACTTCTGCGGGGCAACAAGGTTGAAGAGACTAAGGCATTCATCCACTGATATTCTTTAGGGCTTGGTGTTTAACACTAAGCCAGGCAAGGCTAGTCTCTAATGACGCCCGTTAAGGCTTTTTGTGACATGGAGGTTGCTATTTTATATCAGCCGCGTGCATTTTGCAGGCGCTTGTGGCTCATTATCATTTGCTGCCTTCCTTTCGTTATTAGATGTATAGATCCCTTACAGTTATTTGCCCATTTTGAAGAAGTGCAGGTAAAAATGTGTCTTCTACAAGGTTTTTAGCATTCATAGTTTATTCTCTTTAAGAACAAGCAGGAGGCTGAGGGCCCAATGCGCCTTGCTTTCTCTCCTTAAGGTAGGGCTGCGCATTTCCTTCAAATCTGTTACACCACCTTGAGTGCTTGAAGATGAGAGAAGCAATTCACTCCACCAACGCCTGCCCCCAAGCCACTCACTCCAATCAGGGCCCCATCCTCGGCTGAGCCAGCTTCTCTGCGCTCGCTGCTCACCTTTAATGTGTCTGGCACAGAGGGAGCTTAAAGTGTTTATGGAGCGCAGGAACCTTGCCACACACATCTCCATCCCCTGATGTATCATTGGCACACAGTGATGCAGCCCTATCACCTTCGCACCCTGATGTGTCAGAGGCACACAGAGAGGCAGCCATAGCACCACCACACACACCTGACACACTGGACACAGAAGACGTCTCAGAGGAGTAAGATGTGGAGGGTAATGACTGTGTGAGGAAGGAGGTACTAGCATCCGTCCCCGCCATATGGCATGACACTGCCTGGTTCAACCCTATGCATCATGCCCTGGAACAACACCTCCACTCTCCCCCGAAACAGTCTGCGACATTCACCTGGACCCCGACATGGAATTCATACAATGTGCACCAAATCTCGAATAGGGACATGGAATATTAGGCACCTCACCGTGGAGCCTTTTTCCATGCTAGAGCAGGATAATATAAGCATATGCACGTGTGATTGTTGCACTCACATGAGTGAAGGCCACAGCAAGTCACAGAATGCATATATTGACTGTGCACTGCAGTATTTAATAAAACATGCATTTCTATTACAGACAGGACCTCATGGCAATCTGCACCCATGTAGGGGAAATGGGCCACAGATTGGAGAATCTTGTGCCAGTCAGTCAATGATTGTATGAACCATTTTTTGTACCATTATATATATGAAAGTTAATGCAAAAAAAATCATAAAAGCAAATCTTTTTTTAAATATGTTTGTAATTAAAAGGTCGACCCCCTGTACCTCACAGGCGGTCGCTCCCCCTCCACTGCTGCTACCTGACGCCTGCCTGCCTGCCTGCTGTTACCGCTGACACCCCTGATGCCACTTACCTCATCCGCCGCCGCTGACCTCTGCCCTGCCGCTTGCAGGTACTGCCCTCCGCTCGCTGCCTGCTCTGCTGCCCATTTTCGCGCCAGCTCACCGCCGCCGCTGCCCCGGTCACTCTCCTTCCTTTTCCCGCTTCCCAGTTCCGGTTTCCCGCCGCTGACCCCGCAGTCCCACCTCCCCTTCCTTCCCATTGGCCACCCAGCCTCCCGCCTCCCAGCTGACCCTCCCTCCCGGCTCACTACTTAAGGGGTCCACTCCGCGCTGGTCACTGTGACCCCCTGTACCTCACAGGCGGTCGCTCCCCCTCCACTGCTGCTACCTGACGCCTGCCTGCCTGCTGTTACCGCTGACACCCCTGACACCACTTACCTCATCCGCCGCCGCTGACCTCTGCCCTGCCGCTTGCAGGTACTGCCCTCCGCTCGCTGCCTGCTCTGCTGCCCATTTTCGCGCCAGCTCACCGCCGCCGCTGCCCCGGTCACTCTCCTTCCTTTTCCCGCTTCCCAGTTCCGGTTTCCCGCCGCTGACCCCGCAGTCCCGCCTCCCCTTCCTTCCCATTGGCCACCCAGCCTCCCGCCTCCCAGCTGACCCTCCCTCCTGGCTCACTACTTAAGAGGTCCACTCCGCGCTGGTCACTGTGACCCCCTGTACCTCACAGGCGGTCGCTCCCCCTCCACTGCTGCTACCTGACGCCTGCCTGCCTGCCTGCTGTTACCGCTGACACCCCTGACACCACTTACCTCATCCGCCGCCGCTGACCTCTGCCCTGCCGCTTGCAGGTACTGCCCTCCGCTCGCTGCCTGCTCTGCTGCCCATTTTCGCGCCAGCTCACCGCCGCCGCTGCCCCGGTCACTCTCCTTCCTTTTCCCGCTTCCCAGTTCCGGTTTCCCGCCGCTGACCCCGCAGTCCCGCCTCCCCTTCCTTCCCATTGGCCACCCAGCCTCCCGCCTCCCAGCTGACCCTCCCTCCCGGCTCACTACTTAAGGGGTCCACTCCGCGCTGGTCACTGTGACCCCCTGTACCTCACAGGCGGTCGCTCCCCCTCCACTGCTGCTACCTGACGCCTGCCTGCCTGCCTGCTGTTACCGCTGACACCCTTGACGCCACTTACCTCATCCGCCGCCGCTGACCTCTGCCCTGCCGCTTGCAGGTACTGCCCTCCACTAGCTGCCTGCTCTGCTGCCCATTTTCGCGCCAGCTCACCGCCGCCGCTGCCCCGGTCACTCTCCTTCCTTTTCCCGCTTCCCAGTTGCGGTTTCCCGCCGCTGACCCCGCAGTCCCGCCTCCCCTTCCTTCCCATTGGCCACCCAGCCTCCCGCCTCCCAGCTGACCCTCCCTCCCGGCTCACTACTTAAGGGGTCCACTCCGCGCTGGTCACTGTGACCCCCTGTACCTCACAGGCGGTCGCTCCCCCTCCACTGCTGCTACCTGACGCCTGCCTGCCTGCCTGCTGTTACCGCTGACACCCCTGACACCACTTACCTCATCCGCCGCCGCTGACCTCTGCCCTGCCGCTTGCAGGTACTGCCCTCCGCTCGCTGCCTGCTCTGCTGCCCATTTTCGCGCCAGCTCACCGCCGCCGCTGCCCCGGTCACTCTCCTTCCTTTTCCCGCTTCCCAGTTCCGGTTTCCCGCCGCTGACCCCGCAGTCCCGCCTCCCCTTCCTTCCCATTGGCCACCCAGCCTCCCGCCTCCCAGCTGACCCTCCCTCCCGGCTCACTACTTAAGAGGTCCACTCCGCGCTGGTCACTGTGACCCCCTGTACCTCACAGGCGGTCGCTCCCCCTCCACTGCTGCTACCTGACGCCTGCCTGCCTGCCTGCTGTTACCGCTGACACCCCTGACACCACTTACCTCATCCGCCGCCGCTGACCTCTGCCCTGCCGCTTGCAGGTACTGCCCTCCGCTCGCTGCCTGCTCTGCTGCCCATTTTCGCGCCAGCTCACCGCCGCCGCTGCCCCGGTCACTCTCCTTCCTTTTCCCGCTTCCCAGTTCCGGTTTCCCGCCGCTGACCCCGCAGTCCCGCCTCCCCTTCCTTCCCATTGGCCACCCAGCCTCCCGCCTCCCAGCTGACCCTCCCTCCCGGCTCACTACTTAAGGGGTCCACTCCGCGCTGGTCACTGTGACCCCCTGTACCTCACAGGCGGTCGCTCCCCCTCCACTGCTGCTACCTGACGCCTGCCTGCCTGCCTGCTGTTACCGCTGACACCCTTGACGCCACTTACCTCATCCGCCGCCGCTGACCTCTGCCCTGCCGCTTGCAGGTACTGCCCTCCACTAGCTGCCTGCTCTGCTGCCCATTTTCGCGCCAGCTCACCGCCGCCGCTGCCCCGGTCACTCTCCTTCCTTTTCCCGCTTCCCAGTTGCGGTTTCCCGCCGCTGACCCCGCAGTCCCGCCTCCCCTTCCTTCCCATTGGCCACCCAGCCTCCCGCCTCCCAGCTGACCCTCCCTCCCGGCTCACTACTTAAGGGGTCCACTCCGCGCTGGTCACTGTGACCCCCTGCACCTCACAGGCGGTCGCTCCCCCTCCACTGCTGCTACCTGACGCCTGCCTGCCTGCCTGCTGTTACCGCTGACACCCCTGACACCACTTACCTCATCCGCCGCCGCTGACCTCTGCCCTGCCGCTTGCAGGTACTGCCCTCCGCTCGCTGCCTGCTCTGCTGCCCATTTTCGCGCCAGCTCACCGCCGCCGCTGCCCCGGTCACTCTCCTTCCTTTTCCCGCTTCCCAGTTCCGGTTTCCCGCCGCTGACCCCGCAGTCCCGCCTCCCCTTCCTTCCCATTGGCCACCCAGCCTCCCGCCTCCCAGCTGACCCTCCCTCCCGGCTCACTACTTAAGGGGTCCACTCCGCGCTGGTCACTGTGACCCCCTGTACCTCACAGGCGGTCGCTCCCCCTCCACTGCTGCTACCTGACGCCTGCCTGCCTGCCTGCTGTTACCGCTGACACCCTTGACGCCACTTACCTCATCCGCCGCCGCTGACCTCTGCCCTGCCGCTTGCAGGTACTGCCCTCCACTAGCTGCCTGCTCTGCTGCCCATTTTCGCGCCAGCTCACCGCCGCCGCTGCCACGGTCACTCTCCTTCCTTTTCCCGCTTCCCAGTTGCGGTTTCCCGCCGCTGACCCCGCAGTCCCGCCTCCCCTTCCTTCCCATTGGCCACCCAGCCTCCCGCCTCCCAGCTGACCCTCCCTCCCGGCACACTACTTATGACGCCCCCTCAGCGACCGTGCAGCGGACGCGCGCAGCGGGAGCGCCGAGTGAGCGCCGAAGGTGCGCCAAAGGTAAGCCCGTCTGCGCCCGTCCGCGCCTGGCCCGCGCCCAGCGCTAGACCCCCTGGCCCCCACGTCCGCCACCCCCCCCGCAGGACCTACGATGCCGCCACACTCATCGCACTCAACACCGCCCGAACCCCCGGGTGCTACCGAGCATCCCCGCGACGCACCCATGGACCCTTCGCCTGCCGATCCTGCAATTTCTCCTGCCTCCGTACCGGCACCGCACCCACCAAGACGGACAACAGCAACCACCTGAAGTGCCTCCTGCTCAACACCCGCTCCGTCCACAGACACGCCGTGGAACTCTGGAACCTCCTCGACACTGCTTCTCCAGACGTCGCCTTCCTCACGGAAACCTGGATGAACGCCTCCTCAGCCCCCGACATCGCCATAGCCATCCCGGACGGCTACAAGATCATCAGGAAAGATCGCGTCAACCAGACCGGAGGAGGCATCGCCATCGTCCACAAAAGCACCATTCGCATCTCGACTGACTCCACCGACGCTTTCAACGCCGCCGAATACCTGCACTTCCAGATCCACACCGACCCCAAGACTACCCTCAGAGGTACCCTCACCTACAGACCCCCGGGACCACGCGCACAGTTCTGCGAAGACATCACGGACTTCATCAGCCCCCACGCCCTCCCCTCCACCGACTACATCCTCCTCGTGGACCTCAACTTCCACCTGGAGAACAACAACGACCGCAACACCACCACCCTGCTGGACAACCTGGCCAACCTTGGGCTCAAGCAACTGGTCAACACCCCCACCCACTACGCCGGCCACACGCTCGACCCCTTCTTCTCATCCAGCAAGCACGTCACCTTCAGCCACTCCACCGGACTTCACTGGACTGACCACAGCTGCGTCCACTTCAGCTTCAAAAAGAACACGGTCCACCACCACCCGAAGCAGGTTCCCCACAGGAACTGGAGCAAGATCACCGTCGACCAGCTCGCCACCTCCCTCAGCCAGAACCCACCTGTCAGGACAACGGACCCTAACACAGCAGCCCTCAACCTCACTCAGTGGCTGACCTCCTGTGCCGACGACCTCGCCCCACTGAAGAACCCACTCACCAGGCACAGAAGCAAGAAGGCCCCCTGGTTCACCGACGAACTCAAGAACTCCAAGAAGGCCTGCCGCACCCCCGAGAAGGCCTGGCTCCTCGACAAGACCGCCGACAACATGACTGCCCTCAAACTCGCTACCCGCAGACACCACCAGCTCATCCGCACCACCAAGAAGAAATCTCTGAAGGAACGACTGGACAAGAACGCCCATGACAGCAAGGAGCTCTTCAACATCGTCAAGGAGTTCTCTAACCCCAGCACCGGCAACAACGACATCACTCCCTCACAGGACCTCTGCGACTCCCTCGCCTCGTACTTCCACTGCAAGATCGCCAACATCCACAACAGCTTCGGCGTTTCACCTCCGCACCCATCGGTCGAACCTACGCACCCCGCCGCCATCCTCCAGACATGGACCAAGGTGACCCCCGAAGACACAACACGCATGATGAACACCATCCACTCCGGATCGCCGACAGACCCGTGCCCCCACCATGTCTTCAACAAGGCCGCCTCTACCATCGCACCCCACCTCCGAGACATCATCAACACCTCCTTCGACACAGCCACCTTCCCGGAAAGCTGGAAGCACGCCGAGCTCAGCGCACTGCTGAAGAAACCAACAGCGGACCCGACCGACCTCAAGAACTTCCGCCCCATCTCGCTCCTTCCCTTCCCTGCCAAAGTCATCGAGAAGGTCGTCAACAAGCAACTGGCCGCCTTCCTCGAGACGAACGGATCCCTCGACCCATCACAGTCCGGATTCGGAGCCAACCACAGCACCGAGACCGCCCTCATCGCAGCCACCGACAACATCCAAGCCCTGCTCGACAACGGTGAAACAGCGGCACTCATCCTCCTAGACCTCTCCGCAGCATTTGACACTGTCTGCCACCGCACCCTAGTCCAACGCCTCAACGACACCGGCATCCAAGGGACGGCCCTGGAATGGATCATCTCATACCTCTCCGGCAGAACACAGAGAGTACGCCTCCCTCCTTTCCTCTCTGAGGCCACCGGAGTCATCTGCGGCGTCCCGCAAGGATCATCGCTCAGCCCCACTCTCTTCAACATCTACATGAAACCCCTCGCTGCCATCGCACGCCAACACAACCTCAACATCATCTCCTACGCCGATGACACCTTGCTGATTCTCTCCCTCACCAGAGACCCCGACACCGCCAAAACCAGCCTACACGAAGGGATGAAAGACGTCGCCAAATGGATGGACATCAGCCGCCTGAAATTGAACACGGACAAGACAGAAGTCCTCATCCTGGGACCGTCTCCCTCCGCATGGGACGACTCCTGGTGGCCCCCGGCCCTAGGCACCGCACCCAAGCCTACGGACCACGCACGCAACTTGGGCGTCATCCTGGAGTCCTCCCTATCTATGACCAGACAAGTCAACGCCGTATCCTCAGCCTGCTTCCACAACCTTCGCATGCTCCGTAAGATCTTCCGCTGGATCTTGACCGAGACCAGGAAGACAGTCACCCAGGCCCTCGTCACCAGCAGACTAGACTACGGAAACACCCTCTACGCCGGTACAACAGCCAAGCTTCAGAAAAGACTTCAACGTATCCAGAACGCCTCCGCCTGACTCATCCTGGACGTCCCCCGACGCAGCCACATCTCGAGCCATCTGAGAGACCTGCACTGGCTCCCCGTCAACAAGAGGATCACGTTCAGACTCCTCACCCAGGCACACAAATCCCTCCACGACCTTGGCCCAAGATACCTCAACGACCGCCTGACCTTCTACACGCCCACCCGCCAGCTACGATCCGCAAACCTCGCCCTCGCCGTCGTCCCTCGCATCCTGAGAAAGATCCTTCTCCTACCTGGCGGCTAAGACATGGAACTCCCTGCCCGTCCACCTGCGACTGACCCCGGACCACCTCGCCTTCAGGAGACAGCTCAAGACCTGGCTGTTCGAGCAGTAGCAGACCCCCTCCCTCATGCGCCTTGAGACCCTTCCGGGTGAGTAGTGCGCAATACAAATTTCATGATTGATTGATTGATTGGCATTCGTAAAACACAATTTATACAATTTTTTCTTTAATTGAGTGGAGTACTGTAGAACACAAATTTTGAAGCCCAGTAGAATGTTCATTATCTATCTTACTTGTGCTCAGTTTAATCAACCTCAAAGGATGAAAGTCTAGGCCCATCATTCGAGGGTTCAAACCCCTCACTGTAGATCTATGCAGTCAGCTCTTACTCACTGGGCTATATTCATCCCCTAGCTGTCACATCTTACAAGCTGGGTAAGGATTCGTGGCGTCGAAAATTTGAGTGCTAGATCTCGACCTAATATTTTTGTGGGATGCTTAAAGAAGAGTCTTACCTTTGAAGTGATGCACATTTTATATGAAAACGTTTCCTTAGCTTAATACGACCTATTTTCATAGTCCATATTTGCATCACCAAACAGTGAGAAGGGGAAACAGCTGCAATACATAAACCAGACTTAGAGTGTAAATGGTGTAGAACTAAACCCCCAAAAAATTGAAATTGAAAGAAATAATGCAAAATTATCAAAATATTACAGGTGATGCACACGTTGCATGTACCAATGTCCAATTTTATCTGGATGATTTGGAGGACAATCTTTGATAAATTGAAGAACATTGGACAAAAACTCCATATGACATTTTCTTTTACTATTCATTTTCATGAGACATTCATTAATAGGTCATAGATTAATAGGCTCCTTATGAAAGAGTAAATGAGAACATGAGGAAACTTGGATATGATCATGGAAAGAACTGAATTGCACCTCGGCTTGTCATAAGAAGTAATCACGTAAGGCCCGAATCCTACAAGTATTTGCAGTGATACCATTATTTATAAGGGTGCATTCCCTTAAGACTCTCACAAAATCCAGGTACATAGAAATTATGATTACCAATTCTAAATGTACATATATATACATTTAACTTACAAACGCAGTAATGCAGAAGTCAATATTCTGGATTTGAGAACTTTATAGGTCAATTTGAAAAACTCTAAATTGGACATACATCCTTCATAGAATGTGCAAGCTGGGTGCAGTGATTAAATACACCTTATAATCCATAGTGATAGATAACATCTACAAACCCTCAAGCCCCATTATACCTTCTTCTCAAAACAGAGGTAATATAAACACCTCGAGGTATGTGTTCATATGTGTTCATATGTTTAGACCATCTGTTATATTTTATACATGTTGCTGTGCAGCTCATTTTGTTGCCAGTTGAGTAATCTGATACTTTCCCTTTTTAAATTATACATGTTTATGTAATGCACATGCATACATGTATACATTTTATTTTGTTATATGTATCTTACATGTACATAATGTGTGCACAACCTGAATTATGCAAACGGTTTGCAAACATGTAATTCCTTTTTTTATTCCTTTCTTTCCTATACAGTTAATATTTTTGCATTTTTCTCATGCATGCTTCTAGTAAAATAAATAGATTGCTCTATTTCCATTCGTTTAGCACCATTTAAAAGTATTTGTATACAGTGCTCCTTGTCAGATTATGCCATTTTGAAGCAGCAAGATCATTAACAGGCTCTTACTCCATGTAATGTTACTTGATGTATTGTGATAAAAGGCTGAGTTATTTTCACCAGACGTCAGACTTGACGCCCTCCATGTCAATATTGAGTCTTTACCTCACTAAACCATTTTTTTGGCAATTCATGCTGCATGGAGCTAGGTGTAGGTTGGGTGGTCAGATAGGTGTCGGTAGTGCATTCCCTTACGTTTTTAGTTTACTCTCTGTGACCTTCTCTGATTTGCTTTGCCTTTGCATAAACCATACTCTGGTTACCTTTGCCTTTTTCATTTAAATCCAGATATAATAATCCATGTACGTGGTGTCGGCATTATACACGCGTAAACCCCACATATGCACGAGTGGCAAATGTCTATATTCGGCTATATCTCGCGTAAGGGTGTAATAATGTGCGGGATGACGTGGAAAAGCTGCGAATCGACCCCGTTCTGGAACGCTCTCACTGAGAGTGGCGTGCAGGAATTGCTCCTTCAGGAAGCTAACCAAGTTCCTTTCCTCAAACGGCATGTGTTTGCGCCGAATGAATGGCAGGACACGGATTGTTTGTTTGCTTTTGTTGTCTCTGTTTTAGTGTTGTGCTCTCCACGAGCGGTGATTGATAAGGTACTTTCTGATTCAGGGATCCCAGGACTCCTCTGGGCCTAATGTATGTCTTTGCATCTACAATGCTTGCTGACAGCTACCGCAGAGAAGCTGTGCTGGCAGGAATTTCTTCAGAAGAAATCGAGCAATCAGCAAGTAAGACGTTTAATACATAGTTCAATTTACTTGTTTTGAATTCACCCAGGGCCTTACATGAGATGCCATATTAAGCCACTCTGAATTTTACAGCGATTGAGTTAGGAAGTGAAGTAAAAAATATATAAAGAACAAGGAATGTGTCAGATTTAAAAATAGCTCAGAGCCGGGGTTAAAATGGGAATAGCACAACCCACGCAGAAATAGAAGAGCGGTCCTTATTTCACAGATATTCATTGACCTTGGGCAGAATGGAGACCCCTTGAAGAGTTGGAGGGCCCCTTAATAGCCAGTGCACCTGACTGCAGCTCAAAAACCTGCTCACCAGACCCCAGACCTCAACTTGTTTGCCTTACAAGTATATATGTATATGTCATGTGATCAAGATCCAGGAAGGATCGAAACGCGTCATGGCCGACTGAGCATCTGAAAAATAAAAATACCTGAAGCACAGATACATGGTCCGTGCCCGCTTTCCGTCACCCGTTGTGACACAAGGAACCGTAAGGAACCGTAAGCAGCTTGCGAGCATATATACATATATATATATATTCACTGAAAAAACCATAGGTTTCAGGGGCGTTATAGTTAGCTGGACTTTTCACTCGTACAAAACTATTGAAATTCCCCCGTTATAGTTAGTTCAGCTAACTATAACTTGCGCGCCCGCAATGCACTGCTGATGACGTCACATATTACATCACTCATGACATGGTCAGTGACATCACTCATGACATCACTGATGACATCTCAAATGACATCACTGATGACATCACTGATGACATCATCCAGTGAATGTGTGTTTTTCTGAAAATTACATATGTTTTATATATGTATATCTCAAGGTCGATGGAAGAATAAATGGGTATATAAGTGTCTAAATGGATGATTTGTTTTTGAAAAATTGATTGTATAAGTGACTGATTAAGTGTATCTTAGTGAATACATGGCTTAGTGAGTAATGTTTAAATATGTAAATATCTGTATCAGTCTCTCACTTTGTGTATAAGTGGCTGCATGGGTTGGTGAGTAGCTACATGAGTGTCTACATAGGTTATTAGTTGTTTTTTTTGAGTATCAGTATGAGTGTCTGAGTGTCTGTATGGTTCGGTGGGGGTATTACGTAGTGCATAGGTGCATGAATGGGTGACTCACTGTTTGTATGTGTTGAAGACAGCATGTGTGCAGCACTGTATGGGAGGATGAGCATGAGTGTGTTAGTGAGTGAATGACTGTCTCAATAGTGTCTTTATGAGTAACTACATATGTTTTAAACTAGTATATGTGACTATTGGTGTATATAAGTGAGTATATGTGAGAGATTGAAAGAGTTCCTGTATGAATAAGTATGTGCTTCTATAAGTGATTGTTTAAAAGACTAAGTATGTGTAAGTTTCTGTAGAATTAAGTGTGGTGGTGTGTGTATAACTGTATATGCAAGTAAATGGATGTTTGATTCTTTATTAGCATGAGTGACTATGTGTGTGAGTAACTCTATGGATAAGTGGCGTTGTGTAACAGGATGTATAGGTGTATGAGTACATATGATGAGTGAGTACATGTATGAGTGACTCTATAGGACTGTTGGTGAATGAGTGGATGTGTATGTGGATCTTAGAATTACTGAATAGGTTGTTGTAACTGGTATTGGTCTGTCCATTGTTTTGAACATTTTAGTTTCTATTTTTGAATGTGTGTATCAAAGGTCATATTAGGGGGAGAGGAGGTCTGCCACTCTATCACTAGGATAATGTCATCAGTGATGTCATGAGTGATGTCATGAGTGATGTCACTGACCATGTCATGAGTGATGTAATATGTGACATAATCAGCAGTGCATTTCTGCCGCAAGACTTATAGTTAGCTGAACTAACTATAACGGGGGAATTTCAATGGTTTTGTACGAGTGAAAAGTCCAGTTAACTATAACGCCCCTGAAACCTATGTTTTTTACAGTGAATTTCTAAGGTTTTTTAAATGCTAATTCCTAACTATAACGTGACTGAAACCTATGGTTTTTTCAGTGAATTTCAAAGGTTTTTTAAATGCTAATTTCTAACTATGCCTACAGAGATAGGACATGTGAAGAAAGAAGAAAAAACGCACAAAAAGAAAAAAAAAATGCAGAAAGAAGCAACAGAAGTCCTCAAAGACGAAGAAAAGTGCAGGAAGAAGGATTACGTGCAGAAAGAACAAACAGAAGAGCAGAAAGAAGCCTTGTTGCAAAATCATCCTGTACCCTCAACTTTTCAGATGGATACTGGTGGTAACTGAGTCTGACTAACCAGTCCTTGAGCCAGTGCTATGTTAAAAGACACTCAGAATACAGTGAAAACACCTACATACACAAGGGAACACTATGCGTTGGGGTCCCCCTGTGATTAGCATGGCCTCCTCTGTAAGCCCCTAGTATATATCAGGGCAGGGGATTAAAACTACCTCTTAAAACGCACCACAGGGCGTGTTTGCACACGTCACCTCAGGCCCCGTCCCCTCCCTTCCCCACTGTGTAAACACACCCTGTGGCCGTATTAAGTTGGGAGATTAAGTCCCCTTGAATCCTGAGGGTCCCTAGGGTCCAACTAGACCACTAGGTACCTCCAGTAAGCGCCACAGAGCTGCGTTGCAGAGAGGTGTAAAAAGTGGCACGGCCTGGACCACCTCTCTGCATCGCAGCTCAGTGGCGCTTACTGGAAGCACCTGGTGGGCTAGTTAGCCCCCAGGGGCCCTCAGGATTGAAGAGGAATTATTTCCCCAACTTAAAACGCGCCATAGGGCGTGTTTGCACACGTCACCTCAGGCCCCGTCCCCTCCCTTCCCCACTGTGTAAACACGCCCTGTAGCCGTTTTTTAAGTTGGGAGATTAAGTCCCCTTGAATCCTGAGGGTCCCTAGGGGCAAAATAGCCCACTAGGTACGTCCAGTAAGCGCCATTGCAGAGAGGTGTAAAAAGGGGCACGGCCTGCACCGCCTCTCTGCAACGCAGAGCAGTGGCTCTTACTGGAAGCACCTGGTGGGCTAGTTGGCCCCCAGGGTCCCTCCGGATTGAAAGGGCATTATTTCCCCAACTTAAAATGCGCCACAGGGCGTGTTTGCACACGTCACCTCAGGCCCCGTCCCTCCCTCCACCACTGTGTAAACGCGTCCTGTGGCCGTTCTAAGTTGAGAGATTAAGTCCCCTTGAATCCTAAGGGTCCCTAGGGTCAAACTAGCCCACTAGGTACCTCCAGTAAGCGCCACAGAGCTGCATTGCATAGAGGTGTAAAAAGGGGCGTGGCCTCAGAACACCTGTCTGCAAGGCAGCTCCCTGGCGCATACTGGAGATACCTGTTGGGCTAGTTGGCCCTCAGGGACCCTCAGTATTAAAGGGGAATTAATTCCCCAACTTACAACTGGCCAGGGGGCGCGTTTGCAGAGTGCTGCAAGGAGGGGGCGTGGCCTCCAGCGCGATGCCGGTCTTTTATTTATTGAATTTTTTTAAGAAGGAGGGCTGTGTGGCCCCCCTTCTTTTTCTAATTTACTGGCCCTGGGGACCCCATCCCCCAGGGCCTGCACCCTAATTTTTTTTGTTTAAAAAAATACATTTGGCCCTCCCAAGGCCTTAATCGGCCCCGGGGACCCCAACCCCCGGGTCATGGCCTTTTTTTTTTTATTCTTTAGGAGGGGCTGCGTTGCCCCCCTCCTCCAGGTCACTTATGGCCCCGGGGACCCCATCCCCCGGGGCCGGCCTTTGTTTTTTATTATTTTAACAAAATATATATTTATAGAATCACTTAGGACATGCTGGACAAACCGTATGTACCTATCACCATGACGATTTGCGTGATATTCATTAAAAGGAGACTATGCATAGAATGAATCCACGTGGAATGTATTTACACCGCTAGTGAAGCTCAGACGTGTCTGACGCCCTACCGTGCCTAATCCCGGTGCCCCCGCCGGTGGGTACTCTCCAAGTAGACACCCTTGTCGTTTATTTATACAAACATGGGTAGCTATTGACGGGCACATTTAATATACACGCACACCAAGCCATTCAAAGGGGATTCGACAAAAATTCGACCAAACTTTGCAAGAAACCCCCATCACGGTTAATAAAATACACATCCACCGACGGATGTGTAATACTTTTTATTTTACTCTCTGGAAAGGAGACGAACCTCACTTGAGAGTCACAGCGTGCTCCGGGCTGAGCCCAATGCTGTGTTACACCCACCAGTGCCCGCCGAGTGCCTCACACCTCTGTGTTGATTTCCACCAGCTAGTGCGTATGCTATGACACTCTCTAGCCCATGTGCACTGTAACACCACCCCGTGAATATGTCATGCCACACTTGCCTTCGCACGGGTTATAGTGCCCCATCTAACGTGCCTTCCTCGATGCCTATGTTATAATGCACAGCGCTATGCCATACATATTACAATCTTGGATCCATATCTTTGTCACAGTGCATATGCAACGTTACACTCCCCAGCACATATTTTATATTACAACTTTAGAGACTAGTTAGGTTACACAACACTGCCCTGTGCATATTACACTCCAAGGCGCATATCGCATAGCACGCGCTAGTGCCTGTGCTATCTCACGCTCTCCAATGAATCTGTCACTGCGCACAATGTATTGCATATTATATTTCACGCCCCGGTTCATCTTATATCGCACTTTTTGGTGCATAGTTTATACCATATACTATATCTAGTTTTCATTTTCAATCATGCTCTCAGGACTATGTACTATATAACACTGCGTCCACCTACCCTTTTCACGGGCATTACATTTTGCGATGGGTGTGGAGGGTCAGGGTGTGTTTCTGCCAAGTGAGCCCGGAGTCACAGTCACAAATGTCCTCTTCTTCCTGAATAAAAGTGAGATTATGCTGCATACTTGTTCATATTTTAAGTAGTTCGCACAGACACACATTTAAAAAAAAATAAAGTTCCTAATACCCACCTTTTCTGAACGGTTAGCTTGCTGCCCCATCCACCTCTTTCCTATCCTCTGTTGTCTGAATCCATGGACTAGCCTCCTCCCTCCTGCCATGCATGGTCTGATGTGCTGCCACTGCTCTCCATTTAGCATGATGCACCAGTCCACTCCTCCTGCCCTCCGTTGCCCAATTCTATGGCCCGTCATTGATCTCCTGCTTAGCCTCTGTGCTTAGCTTGCTGCCTCTATTCTCCTTCCCACTGCCCTCCGATTTCTTTGTGCATGCCCCTGCTCCATCCTTTTTGCCCACCATGTTCCATGGACCTGCCACTCCTATCTACTCTGAGTGTTCTGTTGAGCTGCCACTCCCTCCCACCTGCCTAGCATTGTCAGATGACTGTAACCTGTCCCTGCTACCTCCACCCTGCCTGTCCACATGCCATGCCCCATCCCCTTCCTCCTGTTCTCCATGGTCCATTTTACTGCCACACCCTTCTGCCCTCCCTGGTCTGTTGTTCTGCAACTGCTCATCCTGCCTGCCCCGCGCGGTCTGTTGTGAGGCCCCTTCCCCTGAACTCTCTTTTCTGTGCCCAGGTCCTGACCCTCCCTTATTTTCTCCATGGTCCTTTGTGCATGCCCCTGCAACCTCCTTCTTGTCCATCATAGCCATTGTGCTGCCACTAACCCTCCCGCTTGCCATGCATGGTCTTCTGTGCTGCCATGGCCCCTCCCACCTTCCCTGTGTGGTCAGCTAGCTGCCCATGACCCCCTCCCACCTTCCCTCCATGGTCTGTGTGTATGCCATCATTGTCTCATTGTTGCTCTCCATGGTGTGTCTTGTTTCTAGTGCCCATCCTGCCTGACCTCCATGGTCATCTTGCTGCTCCTGCCCTGCCCCCTTGCCCCCAGCCCTCTGTTTCCATGTGCAGACCCCTATTCCCTCCCTCCTGGCTTGTCTGTTCCATTGTAATGCCCCTGATATGTCCCTCCTGCCCTTTATGGTCTGTTATGCTGCAGCTTTCTCTCCTGTCTGTCCATTATGGTCAGCTAGCTACCATTGCCTCTTTCCCCTCTGTTCTCTGTTGTCCATGTACATGGTCCTGTCCCCTCCCTATTGCTTTCTGTGAATTGTTGTGCTGCACTCTCATCCCGCATGCCCTGTGTGGTGTATTGTGCTGCTGCAAACCCTTATGCCTGCCCTGTAGGGTCAGTTTGGTGCACCTCTCCATGTACCCCCTGTCCTCTGTTATCCGAGTCCATGTCCCTATCCCAATTCCTCCTGCCTACCATGATCCAATGTACCATACTTGCGAACATTTTGAACTTGGTAAGAGGGAGATTTTGAAAAAAAACTGGGGTATTGATTTTCCCCTTTGAGTTACATTGAAAAAGAGGAGATTGTAGACAGGAGACAGATCAAATAAAGCCCATGTGAGCTTAAAAACATTGGACGTTTCCTGGCCGAAACGGGTCTGTTGGCATGTATGGTTGTACTACCACTGCCTCTTCCTTCTGCCCTCAATGGTCTATTATAATGCCACAGCCTCTCTTGCCAGTCCTGTATTGTTGGTTTGTTGCCCTGCCCCCTTTCCACTGCCCTTCATAGTCTGTTGTGCTGCCACTGCCCTTCCTGCCTGCCCATTGTGGTCAAATTGTTGCCTCTGCACTCTCCTACCTGCCTTCAATTTTCAGAGTCCGTGCCCTTGGCCTCTGCCTCTCAACAGTATCCCAATGAACAACTAGATTGCTAACATTCTATATTTATTACGAAAGTGTGGAACGCCTGACGTCATCTTGATGCAATCAAAACTGCAATACCTAGAGCATTTCCTTTAGAAATTACATATATGAGAGGGTCTTATTGTCATCAAAATTATGGTTAGTGCTCTAAAACACTAAAATGAGGACATATTTTCTGCGTTTTCAAATAGCGACAACGAACTTTTAAATTATTTGTAATCTTTATGTTTTTTTATCCAGTTGACCACTTGATTAAATGTTGCACCTAGGGGAGAGGATGTTGTGTTACTTCCAGAGCTGCAGACTTTGCAACTGGGGAACCAGGTTGGAGTTTCTGCTTCAGCTCAACATTCTGTGATTCTGGTCAAATCACTTAATCTCCCCATGTCTACAACCAAAATGAATTTGATCTTGTGTGATGTAACCAATGCTCATGTAAAGCACTCCAATACCTTACAAGTCTGCACTATATAAAACTGCAATTACACAAAAAAAATAAGTGTTCTGCACACTTCTGTCATTGGGCTACATGTGGGCTACATCTGGGTGATATTTGTGCTGCATTGGGGCTCATTTGTCTCTGGTGGCCATCTTGGGAGATTTATTTGTTATGAAGTTTCCTAATTTCCTCATTTACTGCAGTCTCCTCAGGGGATAATACTTTCAGTTTTTTATTTTCGTTCCACCAAGAAGGCATTCAGATGTGTCACACATTTGCCATAAATTCTGAATGTTAGCACTCTAGCTGCTCATTAGATAACTGTAGTAAAGCTACTGCTCACCAGGGAAGTCTGCTGCTAGTATTCAAAGTGCATGTTTCAGTCTGCATGTCAGAATTTGTTTATGAAATAGATGAGGATTTGAGAAGTCAAAATGTGCCCTCATTTTTCTTTCTGCAGCACTAATCATAACTTCTATGGCAAAATGAACTCCCTCATTTTGTTCCTTTGTAAATTAAATGTTTTAAGTGTTACCACTTTATTCCAATCAAGATGCCTTCAGGTGTGCCATACTTTTGTCATAAGTAAGACTGTTAGCACTCTAGTTGTTCGTTAGAACACTCTGGGACATTCTGTCATTGGGCCATACTTGGGCTACATCTGGGTGATATTTGGGCTAAATTTGGGCTCTTTTGTCTCTGGTGGCCATCTTGGGAGATTTATTTGTTATGAAGTTTACTAATTTCCTCATTTACTGCAGTCTCCTCAGTAGCAAATACTTTCAGTTTTTTACTTTGATTCCATCAAGAAGACATTCAGATGTGTCACACATTTGCCATAAATTCAGAATGTTAGCACTCTAGTTGCTTATTAGATCACTGTAGTAAAGCTACTGCTCACCAGGCAAGTCTGCTGCTGGTATTGAAAGTGCATGTTTAAGTCTGCATGTCAGAATTTTTTAATGAAATATAAGAGGATTTGAGAAGTCACTCAAAATGTGCCTTTTTGCAGCACTATTCATACTTTCTATGGCAAAATGAACCCCCTTATTTTGTTCCTTTTTAAATTAAATGTTTTAAGAGTTACCACTTTATTCCAATCAAGATGGCTTCAGGTGTACAATATGTTTGTCATAAGTAGGACTGTTAGCGCTCTAGTTGTTCTTTAGAACACTCTGGGAAGCTGCAGTAGAACACAAAGGAATCAACTGACAATCTCTGCCCTTGTTGGATGTACATGTTTTACTGAGAATGTCAGACTCCATTCTCACATGACTGAGAAAGACAATGTGAATTTACAGAAAATATGCTCTCAGTTTAGCTTATAGATCATCTTCCAAACCTCTGTGGGAAAAGCATGAGAAAATAGTTTTCTCTCAAACATGATTCATGATATCACAGCAGAAGGCTTTTTCACATGGTAAAATCACCTTAGAACACACCACAATTCCTAAAATGAGTATGGTACCATCAACAAATGATTTATAATGTAACTAAAGTCTTAAAACCTTCTATTAACTGCAATGCTTTTTAATGAGGTGCTATCATGTATATTGGTCCCAAGATGGCTGCCAACACTTCTTGGATGCAGTACTGACAGCCAATCAGATCTCACGATGAGATGTGTGGTTAGGCTCTGCCCAGATATATCTATCTTTTTAACTCTAATTTTCTCAGGAACTACTGAACGGATTTACACCATTTGAGCAAAAGGCACAAGTCTGAACTGAGGACTACCTCTTTGCCAAATTTGGTGTAATTCTGTTCAGCAGTTCGGGCTGTAGCTGCGTCAACAGGTCCTATGGGAAAATGCATGGGGAAAACGTGTTTTGGGACCCCCCTTTTTTCTCGGCCCCGCTTGACGAATCACCGAGAACTTTTCAGGATAGGAGCGGACCGGAGCTGGCCAAAAGTTTGGAAAATGTTTGAAGATTCGTCAATCGGCGCAAACGTTATTCCAAATAGAATGTTGCGGATTTCCTATGGAAAATAGGTCCTAACTATAACTACCTACTGGCGACTGCCAGTAGGTAATATATATATATATATATATATATATATCATCATAAGGTTGCCCTCAATTAAAGACGCACTCTCAAGGCAGATAAAACTCGGCAGAGTCCTTTATTCAGAAACAGCATTCAGCATTTCGGAATGAGTTCTTAAGCCTTACGCGTTTCAAATCTCACGATTCTTGTTCACAGGCATTGCTGAACGAAACTGGAAACACAGCAGGACTGCACTCTCCGTCTGCATGCTAATTAAATAATTGCCCTCCGGTGGGCCTCTCCAGTGTGTTATTTACTCAAAGCATGCTGGAATTCGTAGTCCCTTCTAATAGACTTTAACCCTTCAGTGGGTGTGCGCCAGAGACATTCACAAACATAATTATTGAAAGCCCTCCAGTGGGCCCCTCCATGGAAAACGCTGTTTGAATGTTCATTTATCCGCCGTACCTTAACGAAGCTCTGAAGAATTCATGGCTTCTGGTCCCACATTGTTTTCTCGTGGTGGTGCAGTCTTCACGGCTGGGCTGCCGTTTAAACATCATCATAAGGTTGCCCTCAATTAAAGACGCACTCTCAAGGCAGATAAAACTCGGCAGAGTCCTTTATTCAGAAACAGCATTCAGCATTTCGGAATGAGTTCTTAAGCCTTACGCGTTTCAAATCTCACGATTCTTGTTCACAGGCATTGCTGAACGAAACTGGAAACACAGCAGGACTGCACTCTCCGTCTGCATGCTAATTAAATAATTGCCCTCCGGTGGGCCTCTCCAGTGTGTTATTTACTCAAAGCATGCTGGAATTCGTAGTCCCTTCTAATAGACTTTAACCCTTCAGTGGGTGTGCGCCAGAGACATTCACAAACATAATTATTGAAAGCCCTCCAGTGGGCCCCTCCATGGAAAACGCTGTTTGAATGTTCATTTATCCGCCGTACCTTAACGAAGCTCTGAAGAATTCATGGCTTCTGGTCCCACATAAAGGACTCTGCCGAGTTTTATCTGCCTTGAGAGTGCGTCTTTAATTGAGGGCAACCTTATGATGATGTTTAAACGGCAGCCCAGCCGTGAAGACTGCACCACCACGAGAAAACAATGTGGGACCAGAAGCCATGAATTCTTCAGAGCTTCGTTAAGGTACGGCGGATAAATGAACATTCAAACAGCGTTTTCCATGGAGGGGCCCACTGGAGGGCTTTCAATAATCATGTTTGTGAATGTCTCTGGCGCACACCCACTGAAGGGTTAAAGTCTATTAGAAGGGACTACGAATTCCAGCATGCTTTGAGT
Source organism: Triturus cristatus (assembly GCF_964204655.1). NCBI lineage: Eukaryota > Metazoa > Chordata > Amphibia > Caudata > Salamandridae > Triturus > Triturus cristatus. The sequence goes on along the minus strand of NC_140594.1, from coordinate 217,496,036 downwards.
AAATAACACACTGGAGAGGCCCACCGGAGGGCAATTATTTAATTAGCATGCAGACGGAGAGTGCAGTCCTGCTGTGTTTCCAGTTTCGTTCAGCAATGCCTGTGAACAAGAATCGTGAGATTTGAAACGCGTAAGGCTTAAGAACTCATTCCGAAATGCTGAATGCTGTTTCTGAATAAAGGACTCTGCCGAGTTTTATCTGCCTTGAGAGTGCGTCTTTAATTGAGGGCAACCTTATGATGATGTTTAAACGGCAGCCCAGCCGTGAAGACTGCACCACCACGAGAAAACAATGTGGGACCAGAAGCCATGAATTCTTCAGAGCTTCGTTAAGGTACGGCGGATAAATGAACATTCAAACAGCGTTTTCCATGGAGGGGCCCACTGGAGGGCTTTCAATAATTATGTTTGTGAATGTCTCTGGCGCACACCCACTGAAGGGTTAAAGTCTATTAGAAGGGACTACGAATTCCAGCATGCTTTGAGTAAATAACACACTGGAGAGGCCCACCGGAGGGCAATTATTTAATTAGCATGCAGACGGAGAGTGCAGTCCTGCTGGGTTTCCAGTTTCGTTCAGCAATGCCTGTGAACAAGAATCGTGAGATTTGAAACGCGTAAGGCTTAAGAACTCATTCCGAAATGCTGAATGCTGTTTCTGAATAAAGGACTCTGCCGAGTTTTATCTGCCTTGAGAGTGCGTCTTTAATTGAGGGCAACCTTATGATGATATATATATATATATATATATATATATATATATATATATATATATATATATATTCACTGAAAAAAACCATAGGTTTCAGGCACGTTATAGCTAGGAATTATCATTTAAAAAACCTTAGAAATTCACTGAAAAAACCATAGGTTTCAGGGGTGTTATAGTTAGCTGGACTTTTCACTCGTACAAAACCATAGAAATTCCCCCGTAACTCACGCGCCCGCAATGCACTGCTGATGACGTCACATATTACATCACTCATGACATGGTCAGTGACATCACTCATGACATCACTGATGACATCTCAAATTACATCACTGATGACATCACTGATGACATCATCCAGTGAATGTGTGTTTTTCTGAAAATTACATATGTTTTATATATGTATATCTCAAGGTCGATGGAAGAATAAATGGGTATATAAGTGTCTAAATGGAAGATTTGTTTTTGAAAAATTGATTGTATAACTGACTGATTAAGTGTATCTTAGTGAATACATGGCTTAGTGAGTAATGTTTAAATATGTAAATATCTGTATCAGTCTCTCACTTTGTGTATAAGTGGCTGCATGGGTTGGTGAGTAGCTACATGGCTGTCTATATAGGTTATTAGTTGTTTTTTTGAGTATCAGTATAAGTGTCTGATGTCTGTATGGTTCGGTGGGGGGTATTACGTAGTGCATAGGTGTATGAATGAGTGACTCACTGTTTGTATGTGTTGAAGACAGCATGTATGGAGGACTATATGGGTGGATGAGTGTGTGCATGGGTGTGTTAGTGAGTGAATGACTGTCTCAATAGTGTCTCTACGAGTAACTACATATGTTTTAAACTAGTATATGTGACTATTGGTGTATATAAGTGAGTATATGTGAGAGTGAGAAATTGAAAGAGTTCCTGTATGAATAAGTATGTGTTTCTATAAGTGATTGTTAAAAAGACTAAGTATGTGTAAGTTTCTGTAGAAGTAAGTGTGGTGGTGTGTGTATAACTGTATATGCAGGTAAACGGATGTTTGATTCTTTATTAGCATGAGTGACTATGTGTGTGAGTAACTTTATGGATGAGTGGCGTTGTGTAACAGGATGTATAGGTGTATGAGTACATATGATGAGTGAGTACATGTATGAGTGACTGTATAGGACTGTTGGTGAATAAGTGGATGTGGATGTGGATCTTACAATTACTGAATAGGTTGTTGTAACTGGTATTGGTATGTCCATTGTTTTGAAAATTTTTATTTCTATTTTTGAATGTGTGTATCAAAGGTCATATTAGGGGGAGAGGAGGTCTGCCACTCTATCACAAGGATGATGTCATCAGTGATGTCATGAGTGATGTCATGAGTGATGTCACTGACCATGTCATGAGTGATGTAATATGTGACGTCATCAGCAGTGCATTGCGGGCGCGCGAGTTATAGTTAGCTGAACTAACTATAACGGGGGAATTTCTATGGTTTTGTACGAGTGAAAAGTCCAGCTAACTATAACGCCACTGAAACCTATGGTTTTTTCAGTGAATTTCAAAGGTTTTTTAAATGCTAATTTCTAGCTATGCCTACAGAGATAGGACATGTGAAGAAAGAAGGAAAAACGCACAGAAAGAAAAAAAAGAAATGCAGAAAGAAGCAACAGAAGTCCTCAAAGACGAAGAAAAGTGCAGGAAGAAGTATAACGTGCAGAAAGAACAAACAGAAGAGCAGAAACAAGCCTTGTTGCAAAATCATTCTGTACCCTCAACTTTTTCAGACGGATACTGGTGGTAACTGAGTCTGACTAACCAGTCCTAGAGCCAGTGCTATGTTAAAAGACACTCAGAATACAGTGAAAACACCTACATACACTAGGGCACACTATGTGTTGGGGTCCCCCTGTGATTAGCATGACCTCCTCTGTAAGCCCCTAGTATATAATAGGGCAGGGGATTAAAACTACCTCTTAAAACGCACCACAGGGCGTGTTTGAACACGTCACCTCATGACCCGTCCCCTCCCTTCCCCACTGTGTAAACACGCCCTGTAGCCGTTTTAAGTTGGGAGATTAAGTCCCCTTGAATCCTGAGGGTCCTTAGGGTCCAACTAGACCACTAGGTACCTCCAGTAAGCGCCACAGAGCTGCGTTGCAGAGAGGTGTAAAAAGTGGCATGGCCTGCACCACCTCTCTGCAACGCAGATCAGTGGTGCTTACTGGAAGCACCTGGTGGGCTAGTTGGACCCCAGGGTCCCTCAGGATTGAAAGGGAATTATTTCCCCAACTTAAAAACGCGCCACAGGGCCTGTGGGCGTTCTGAGTTGAGAGATTAAGTCCCCTTGAATCCTAAGGGTCCCTAGGGTCAAACTAGCCCCCTAGGTACCTCCAGTAAGCGCCACAGAGCTGCGTTGCATGGAGGTGTAAAAAGGGGCATGGCCTCAGAACACCTGTCTGCAACGCAGCTCCCTGGCGCATACTGGAGATACCTGTAGGGCTAGTTGGCCCTCAGGGACCCTCAGTATTGAAGGGTAATTAATTCCTCAACTTACAACTGGCCAGGGGGCGCGATTGCAGAGTGCTGCAAGGAGGGGGCGTGGCCTCCGGCGCGATGCCGGTCTTTTATTTATTTATTTTTAAGAAGGAGGGCTGTGTGGCCCCCTTTCTTTTTCTAATTTATTAGCCCTGGGGACCCCATCCCCCAGGGCCTGCACCCTAATTGTTTTTGTTGAAAAAAATTAAATTGGCCCTCCCAAGGCCTTAATCGGCCCCGGGGACCCCAACCCCCAGGTCATGGCCTTTTTTTTATTTTTTTATTCTTTAGGAGGGGGGCTGTGTTGCCCCCCTCCTCAGGCCACTTATGGCCCCAGGGACCCCATCCCCCGGGGCTGGCCTTTGTTTTTTATTTAAAAAAAAATATATATATTTATAGAAACACCTAGGACATGCTGGACAAACCGTATGTACCTATCGCCATGACGATTTGCGTGATATTCATTAAAAGGCGACTATGCATACAATGAATCCACGTAGAATGTATTCACACCGCTAGTGAAGCTCTGACATGTCTGACACCCTACCGTGCCTAATCCCTGTCGCCCCCGCCGGTGGGTACTCTCCAAGTAGACACCCTTGTTGTTTATTTATACAAACATGGGTAGCTATTGACGGGCACATTTAATACACATGCACACCAAGCCATTCAAAGGGGATTCCACAAAAATTCAACCAAACTATGCAAGAAACCCCCTCACGGTTAATAAAACACACATCCACCGCCGGATGTGTAATACTTTTTATTTTACTCTCTGGAAAGGAGACAAACCTCACTTGAGAGTCACAGCGTGCTCCTGGCTGAGCCCAATGCTGTGTTACACCCACCAGTGCCCGCCGAGTGCCACACACCTCTGTGTTGTATTCCACCAGCTAGTGCGTATGCTATGACACTCTCTAGCCCATGTGCACTGTAACACCACCCCGTGAATATGTCATGCCACACTTGCCTTCGCACGGGTTATAGTGCCCCATCTAACGTGCCTTCCTCGATGCCTATGTTATAAAGCACAGCGCTATGCTATACATATTACAATCTGGGATCCATATCTTTGTCACAGTGCATATGCAATGTTACACTACCCAGCACATATTTTATATTACAACTTTAGAGACTACTTAGGTTACACAACACTGCCCTGTGCATATTACACTCCAAGGCGCATATCACATAGCAAGCGCTAGTGCCTGTGCTATATCGCACTCTCCAATGAATCTGTCATTGCGCACAATGTATTGCATATTATATTTCACGCCCCGGTTCATCTTATATCACACTTTTTGGTGCATAGTTTATACCATATACTATATCTAGTTTTTATTTTCAATCGTGCTCTCAGGACTATGTTCTATATAACACTGCGTCCACCTACCCTTTTCACGGGCATTACATTTTGCGATGGGGGGTGGAGGGTCAGGGGATGTTTCTGCCAAGTGAGCCCGGAGTCACAGTCCCAAACGTCCTCTTCTTCCTGAATAAAAGTGAGATTATGCTGCATACTAGTTCATATTTTAAGTAGTTCCCACAGACACACATTTTAAAAACAATAGAGTTCCTAATACCCACCTTCTATGAACAGTTAGCTTACTGCCCCATCCACCTCCTCCCTATCCTCTGTTGTCTGAATCCATGGACTAGCCTCCTCCCTCCTGCCATGCATGGTCTGATGTGCTGCCACTGCCCTGCATTTAGCATGATGTACCAGTCCACTCATCCTGCCCTCCATTGCCCAATTCTATGGCCCATCATTGACCTCCTGCTTAGCCTCTGTGCTTTGCTTGCTGCCCCTATTCTCCTTCCCCCTGCCCTCCGATGTCTTTGTGCATGCCCCTGCTCCATCCTTTTTGACCACCATGTTCCATGGACCTGCCACTCCTATCTACTCTGAGTGTTCTGTTGAGCTGCCACTCCCCTACCACCTGCCTAGCATTGTCAGATGACTGTAACCTGTCCCTGCCACCTCCACCCTGCCTGTCCACATGCCATGCCCCTATCCCCTTCCTCCTGTCCTCCATGGTCCATTTTACTGCCACACCCTTCTGCCCTCCCTGGTCTGTTGTGCTGCAACTGCTCCTCCTGCCTGCCCCGCGCGGTCTGTTGTGAGGCCCCTTCCCCTGAACTCTCTTGTCTGTGCCAAGGTCCTGACCCTCCCTTCTATCCTCCATGGTCCTTTGTGCATGCCCCTGCACCCTCCTTCTTGCCCATCATAGCCATTGTGCTGCCACTAACCCTCCCGCTTGCCATGCATGGTCTTCTGTGCTGCCATGGCCCCTCCCACCTTCCCGGTGTGGTCAGCTAGCTGCTCCTGACCCCCTCCCACCTTCCCTCCATGGTCTGTGTGTATGCCATCATAGTCTCACTGTTGCTCTCCATGGTGTGTCTTGTTTCTAGTGCCCATCCTGCCTGACCTCCATGGTCATCTTGCTGCTCCTGCCCTGCCCCCTTGCCCCCAGCCCTGTTTCCATGTGCAGACCCTAATTCCCTCCCTCCTGGCTTGTCGGTTCCATTGTAATGCCCCTGATCCGTCCCTCCTGCCCTTTATGGTCGGTTATGCTGCAGCTTTCTCTCCTGTCTGTCCATTATGGTCAGCTAGCTACCATTGCCTCTTTCCCCTCTGTTGTCTGTTGTCCATGTGCATGGTCCTGTCCCCTCCCTATTGCTTTCTATGGATTGTTGTGCTGCACTCCCGTCCCGCATGCCCTGTGTGGTGTATTGTGCTGCTGCAAACCCTTCTGCCTGCCCTGTAGGGTCAGTTTGGTGCACCTCTCAATGTCCCTCCTGTCCTCTGTTATCCGAGTCCATGTCCCTACCCCAATTCCTCCTGCCTACCAAGATCCAATGTACCATACTTGCGAACATTTTGAACTTGGTAAGAGGGAGATTTTGAAATAAAACTGGGGTATTGATTTTCCCCTTTGAGTTACATTGAAAAAGAGAAGATTGTAGACAGGAAACAGATCAAGTAAAGCCCATTTGAGCTTAAAAACATTGGACGTTTCCTGGCTGAAACGGGTCTGTTGGCATGTATGGTTGTATGACCACTGCCTCTTCCTTCTGCCCACAATGGTCTATTATATTGCCACAGCCTCTCTTGCCAGTCCTGTATTGTTGGTTTGTTGCCCCTGCCCCCCTTTCCACTGCCCTCCATAGTCTGTTGTGCTGCCACTGCCCTTCCTGCCTGCCTAGTGTGGTCAAATTGTTGCCTCTGCACTCTCCTACCTGCCTTCAATTTTCAGAGTCCGTGCCCCTGGCCTCTGCCTCTCAACAGTATCCCAATGAACAACTAGATTGCTAACATTCTATATTTATTACAAAAGTGTGGAATGCCTGACGTCATCTTGATGTAATCAAAACTGTAATGCCTAGAGCATTTCCTTTAGAAATTACATATATGAGAGGGTCTCATTTGCATCAAAATTATGGTTGGTGCTCTAAAAAACTAAAATGAGGACATATTTTCTGAGTTTTCAAATAGCGACAAAGAACTTTTAAATTATTTGTAATCTTAGTTTTTTTATCCAGTTGACCACTTGATTAAATGTTGCATCCAAGGGGAGAGGGTGTGGTTTTACTTCCAGAGCTGCAGACTTTGCAACTGGGGAACCAGGTTGGAGTTTCTGCTTCAGCTAAACATTCTGTGATTCTGGTCAAATCACTTAATCTCCCCATGTCTACAACCAAAATGAATTTGATCTTGTGTGATGTAACCAATGTTCATGTAAAGCACTCCAATACCTGACAAGTCTGCACTATATAAAACTGCAAATACACAAAAAATAAGTGTTTTGCACACTTCTGTCATTGGGCTACATTTGGGCTACATCTGGGTGATATTTGGGCTACATTTGGGCTCTTTGTCTCTGGTGGCCATTTTAGGAGATTTATTTGTTATGAAGTTTCCTAATTTCCTCATTTACTGCAGTCTCCTCAGGGGATAATACTTTCAGTTTTTTATTTTGGTTCCACCAAGAAGGCATTCAGATGTGTCACACATTTGCCATAAATTCTGAATGTTAGCACTCTAGTTGCTCATTAGATCACTGTAGTAAAGCTACTGCTCACCAGGGAAGTCTGCTGCTAGTATTCAAAGTGCATGTTTCAGTCTGCATGTCAGAATTTGTTTATGAAATAGATGAGGATTTGAGAAATGTGCCCTAATTTTTCTTTCTGCAGCACTAATCATAACTTCTATGGCAAAATGAACTCCCTCATTCTGTTCCTTTGTAAATTAAATGTTTTAAGTGTTACCACTTTATTCCAATCAAGATGCCTTCAGGTGTGCCATACTTTTGTCATAAGTAAGACTGTTAGCACTCTAGTTGTTCGTTAGAACACTCTGGGACATTCTGTCATTGGGCCATACTTGGGCTACATCTGGGTGATATTTGGGCTACATTTGGGCTCTTTTGTCTCTGGTGGCCATCTTGGGAGATTTATTTGTTATGAAGTTTCCTAATTTCCTCATTTACTGCAGTCTCCTCAGTAGCAAATACTTTCAGTTTTTTACTTTGATTCCATCAAGAAGACATTCAGATGTGTCACACATTTTCCATAAATTCTGAATGTTAGCACTCTAGTTGCTCATTAGATCACTGTAGTAAAGCTACTGCTCACCAGGCAAGTCTGCTGCTGGTATTCAAAGTGCATGTTTCAGTCTGCATGTCAGAATGTTTTTATGAAATAAAAGAGGATTTCAGAAGTCAAAATGTGCCCTAGTTTTTCTTTCTGCAGCAATAATCATAATTTATATGGCAAAATGAACCCCCTCATTTTGTTCCTTTGTAAATTAAATGTTTTAAGTGTTACCACTTTATTCCAATCAAGATGGCTTCAGGTGTGCCATACTTTTGTCATAAGTAAGACTGTTAGCGCTCTAGTTGTTCTTTAGAGCACTCTTGGAAGCTGCAGTAGAACACAAAGGAATCAATTGACAGTCTCTGCCCTTGTTGGATGTACATGTTTTACTGAGAATGTCAGACTTCATTCTTACATGACTGAGAAAGATAATGTGAATTTACAGAAAATATGCACTCAGTTTAGCTTATAGATCACCTTCCAAACCTCTGTGGGAAAAGTATGAGAAAATAGTTTTCTCTCAAACATGGTTCGTGATATCAATTCCTAAAATGAGTATGGTACCATCAACCAATGATTTATAATGTAACTAAAGTCTTAAAACCTTTTATTAACTGCAATGCTTTTTAATGAGGTGCTATCATGTATATTGGTCCCAAGATGGCTGCCAACACTTCTTGGATGAAGTACTGACAGCCAATCAGATCTCACGATGAGATGTGTGGTTAGGCTCCACCCAGATATGTATGTGATTTTACTTTTAATTTTCTCAGGAACTACTGAACAGATTGACACCATATATGCAAAAGGCACATGCCTGACCTGAGGACTACCTCTTTGCCAAATTTCAAGTAATTCTGTTCAGCCGTTCTTTTTTCTCAGCCCCCGCTTGACGAATCACCCCGAGACTTTCAGGGTAGGAGCGGAGCGGAGCGCCCCACCTATTTTGACAATTTTGCGAGGATTCGTCAACCGGCGCCAAAGGTATTCCAAATAGAATGTTGCGGATTTCCTCTGGAAACACGGTCCTAACTATAACTTTCTACTGGCGACCGCCAGTAGATAATATATATATATATTAGGTAGGTAGTTATAGTTAGGACCCCTTTTCCATAGGAAAACCTCAACATTCTATTTTGAATAACTTTGGCGCCGGTCGATGAATCCTCGCGAATTTCTCAAAATAGGTGGGGCGCTACAGCCCGAACGGCTGAACAGAATTACTCGAAATTTGGCAGAGAGGTAGTCCCTAGGTCAAGGAAGTGCCTTTTGTAGGTTTGGTGTAAATCTGTTCAGTAGATTCTGAGAAAATAGCCTTTAAATCAATATATATATCTGAGCCCGCTTACGGTACGCTTACCGTACGCTTACCGTAAGCGTACGGTGGCGTGCGCGAGCGCGATTCCGATTGGCTCTTAGATCTTAGTAAACATTCGAATCGGCCGAAACCAGGAAGCGGCGGCCGCCATTTTGTGCATTTCACTCAGAAAAAAAAGAGTGAAAACAAGAAAAGGGGGCAATGAGGAGAGTTACAGACCCCCTTACATTTGTGAGGGGGTCAAAGAAGGACTGTAAAGTACAAAGAAAACATTTATTGATTTTTAAAAAAATCACGGGGTACGCGTACGGTAAGCTTACGGTAAGCGTACGGTAGAAAAAACAAAAAAAAAAAAATGAGAATCAAATTTAAGTGTTTAGATATTAGGGGGCTCTAAAAAGAGCCTTTGTGTTTATGAAATGATTTTTTAGTGGTACCTACAAGTAAGTACCGATGCAGAGTCTAAGGTTCAAGAGGAAGACTCTGTTCCCTTCATCATTGAAGTGCACACCATCTCCTCTATAAATGTCTTGCATGTCATAACGCAAGTTGTTGTGGTAAATGGCACCCATACCATAGTCACGGAGGAAAGCAGAAACAGATTTGTTGACGTGCTTTCTTGCTTTGTCATCGCACCGCGTGCCCACCGTGCGTGCACGGCACTAACTGCGTAAAGTGGGCGCGCGGTGCGCGAAGCGCACCGCGTGCTCACTGTGCACGCACGGTGCGCGAAGCGCACCGTGCGCGCACGGAACGAACTGCGTTAAGTGGGCGCGCACGCCACGAATGGCGTAAAGTAACTTAGCATTTAAAAAACCGTACAAATTCACTGAAAAAACCTTAGGTTTCACACACGTTATAGTTAGGAATTAGCATTTAAAAAACCTTGCAAATTCACTGAAAAAACCATAGGTTTCACACATGTTATAGTTAGCGGAAATTTTACTGATAAAAAACCAATGAAATTCCCCCGTTATAGTTAGTGCAGGCAACTATAACTCACGCGACCGCAATCTTCTGCTGATGACATATGTGTCTTTATGAAAAAAAAATATTTGTAATATATGTATAGCTAAAATTTAATGGAAGAAGACATGGGCAAATAAGTGTCTAAATACAGTATTAGCATCAGCAGAGGATTGCGGTCGCGTGAGTTATAGTTGCCTGCACTAACTATAATTTCATTGGTTTTTTATCAGTAAAATTTCCGCTAACTATAACATGTGTGAAACCTATGGTTTTTTCAGTGAATATATATATATATATATATCTCGCCACACTATCCCTTTGAACAGGGATTTCCTCCACACTCGCTGCTCCATTATGGAAAGGCAATGATTCATCACTCGTCCATTGATAGTTCAAGGGTGTTTATTTTCCAAACACTGCCAACACACAACCCCAACGCGTTTCAGTCTCAGCCGAGACCTTGCTCACAGGGAACAATTTACAAACACAAAACACCATTACATTTCCGCATATTTAAACAATTAAGACCCAACTTCCTGTTACGGTCATCTGTTGCATTCTGGTATTTGGAGTTTTTGTGATTGCCATGTTAATTTTATAATTTTTATTTACTGATATTAGCCCTTTCTTTCACCTTTTTTTCTTCTTTTTTGTAAATACAACATAAGCAGCATCAAAGCGAAAAAAATCTAAAATTGCAACTGAGCCTTTGCACATTAAAGAACATCATGTAATTGTAATGCTACTATGTACGTATGTTGCCATAATGTGATTGTAACTCAAAAATGATATCAAGGATAAACGATAACATGGCAAACACAAATACCAGAATGCAACAGAAGACCGTAACAGGAAGTTGGGTCTTAATAGTTTAAATATGTGATAAATATGTAAATAAGTGAATAAATACCTATCGTGAATAGAATTATAATTATAATGAAAATATTTAAAATATAACAGTGAAGGGTTTCATGATCCATTTAGGCACACATCTTACACTCCAATGTGTGTCTCCAATTTTTTTGGACCAAAGTTTCCATAGGAAAAGCGTTTTATGTTTTGATAATAACTTTGGCGCTGCTTGTCGAATCCCCACAAAATGTTCACAAAACTTCCCTTTTTGGTTCAGCTGCTGTTTTGAAAGTTTTGGGGTGATCTGTCAAGCGGGGGCTAAGAAAAAGTGGGGGGTCCCAAAACGTTTTTCCCCCATGTTAAGTCTACGGGGATTTTTCATTTTTTGAACACGGCTGCAGCCCGAACTGCTGAAAGGAATTACACTAAATTTGGCAGAAGGCTATATGCTGGTCCAGAAAGTGTGCTTTTTGTGATTTGGTGTAAATCCATTCAGGAGTTTTAGAGATATCTTTCTTTAAAAAATATAGATATCTGGGGACGCGAGTCCTTGCAGTGGACTCGCAAATCCTACTAAAGTTTGATTTGGCTGTCAACACTTCAACCAGGAAGTGCTGACAGCAATTTTAGGATTAGGAAAAAATGTTTTAAAAAAAAAGATTTGGGGGCAGGGTAGGAACAGAGGGACCCCACTAGTGGTAAAAAGAATTTTTGTTGTTGTCATTTTGCCACAGACCCATGGCATACTTTAAAAAAAAACAAGTGCAGGCTCCTGTCCTTGCTTTAAAATAGCCCCTGAGTGGGCCGGGTGCCGGGGGCATTGTGAAAATGTAGGAGGGAGCACATGTGAGCTCCCTCCTAGTGCTATTCAAATCCCGGGGACTGCCACCTCCCTGGGGTAGTATCATCATTAATATATGCGAGGGAGCCTTGCAGAACATACAATGATAGGAGAAATAGAATTGGGAAGGGTGAGATTAAGAGTGAGACAGCATGAGAGACTGTCAGAAAGAGAGGATCAGAAAGATCAGAAAGGAGAGATAGGAGGCATTAAATAGGAAGAGAGAAAACGTAGAAAAGAGACAGCAAGAGAAACTGAAATAAAATGACCTCCATTAAACCATTGAGGGGCCATTTGCCTTCCTGCCCCTTGAATACAGCTGGTATCAGAGAATAGGGTGCAAGCACGAGTGGTGCTGTTTATATGTTCAGGCCTAAGCCATGTCTGGGGAGACTGAGAGAAATTATCTCACTGGGCTCTTCCCTCAGCACTGAACCCCTTGCTGTTCCAGAAAACATCACATGACTTTATATAACTAATGACGTTACTCAGCAGTCTTAATCAGATCATCGCCAGCAGCCCAGATTAGTATGTTGCTGTCACTTGAATGCCAACTTTGAACTGGCCACACACGTTAAAAGCACAATCCAGCATCACAGATTAGTGGGTGAGGATCCGATGGTGAGGCCACTTGGCCGTACGAGACCTCATAGAGCAGACTAGCTCACAGCCAGTGCAGTAACCAGACAAGCCAACCAGGCCTCTGAGCAGTACAGGCAGCACCCCCTGAATTTCAGTACTGTCTGCTGAGGAACCCAGGCAAACAGCTCTATGACTCAGCCTGGCACTGCATTGACAAGTTCTTCTGATGGCACAGGTGAGAATCCAACAGAGCACTGAAGTGCAGAGAAGTTCTTCTGATGGAGCAGGTGAGAATCCAACACAGCACTGAAGTGCAGAGTATGTAAGTGGAGTCTAAGACATCATGGCTTAAAGGGCAAAGTATTCTTTAACTATTTTGGTATTCAATGTTCAACGTTTGAATAAGTTCATAATGACACAATTGTTTTAAAGTAAGATCATCTTAGAAAGTTGTAGTTGGTTAGAGGCCTTCTATTTCAGGCGTTTTCAGGTCTTTTGTAGCAGTTTAAAGATCTTTTTAGAGATTGTACTTGCAGAAAAAAGTGTGACTTCTGATATTTATTGCTTTCCATGCACTTCATTGTTTGTTTTTCTTTGTTGTAAGAGTGTCACTCCAAGTATCACTCATTTGGTTGTTGAATCTCACTTATAACTAAAACCATGGAAATGTCACACATAAGCATTCTGAGAACTTGTGAGCTATGCATTTGGGTTTTTTCATGTCCTCTCCTAGTGAAAGCAGAGTCCATGGTCCTGCATTTAAATTACTACGAGTATGCAAATGTGCAAAATCGCCTGGAAGCTTTGCCCATTTGGCCCCACCTCGCCTACCTTAGTAGTATGCAAAGGTCTTCCTGCCTTTTGCCAGGATGATGGGCAGCTTACAAAAAACTCCCCCAATGCATTTCCTGCCAATTTTGGTGATGTGTTCTTGATGCCGAAGAATATGAGGACATCGCCACAAAACAAAGAAGCACCTGCTTTATATAGTTAAGAGTAAGTATCCTTGTGTGGTGGAGATTCACCTCTCTGTAGTCTCATCGTCTTCTTGATATGAGGATTCATGTTATCACAGATTTGTGGAAAAAGATGCATGAGGAACAATCAAATTGCCAAAATACACACAAGGTTACAGGAGGCATTTCCTCATGGTTGATTATGCAGCTGTAGTGTAGAATATACACAAGACAGCTACCCAACAATGTAGCACTCACAAGTTACCCCAGAGAAAGTACACCAGACATTTGGTGCAATATTGTGGACTCTTGTTGAATAAAGGGGCAGGTGATGTTCCATTGTGGCCTAGTCACTCACACAGCTACTAACCCATACAGACACCCACTCACACACCCATTCAGCAACTCTAACATACACTCACAAACACACAGAGAAATTCATACAACACGCCCATGCAGTCATTCACACACCCACTCACAGACCCATACAGCCACTCAGACACCCACTTAGAAATCCACACACCCACTCACAGACCCATAGAGGCAATCACAAACCCACTTACATACCCTTACAGCCACTCATACACCCACTCACTGACCTATACAGCAACTCACACACCTACTCTCAAAAGTTACAGGCCACAGTAAGGAAATAAAATGAAAAAGCCCATTAAAATTTACGAAAGAACCCAAAGGTTACAAGGACGTTAGAGTCAGGAACTAACATTAAAAAGCCTTAGATATTCATTGAAAAAAACCGAAACACTACAGGGCCATTATGTTTAGGAAATAGAATTGAAAAAAACCTTAGAAATTCACTGGAAAAAAAAAAGGTTACAGAGAAGTTATAGTTAAGCTTAGATTTCCCTCAAACAAAAGCAGTGAAATTCAGCAGTTATAGTTACCTAAGCTAACAATAACTTACGCACCAACAATGCACTGCTTATGACCTCACATATTACATCTCTCAGGACATGGTCAGTTACATCACTAATAACGTCACTGATGACATCTCAAATGATATCACTGATGTCACTGTGGACATCCAAGTTAGAGTCGGATACCTGTATTATTAATCTAGGCTTGCATTTCATTGTGTCATGACATAGTATTATGTTTGTTTTCAAGTGTTAGCTCAGGGATGTTTCGCAGAGAGAAGATGTAAGAAATTGGGTTGTTGGTTGGCTGTGGAGTGAGTATTGGTCAAGCAGCAACCACAATCCTGGTAAGGGTAAGGCACAAGCAAACCCCAAATTAACTTGTGCTCATCCCCCTGGTAGATTAGCACAGAGCATTCAGACTTAACTCAGAGGCAATGTGTAAGGTATTTGTGCCACACTTCATATAGAAACACAGTGAAAACACACCACAAGAAGGAGCCCACAATAGAGTTAGAAAAATAGAGCAGTTTGTAATAAATAAAACAAGAACAAAACAACAAAACTCCAATCAGTAAAGCCATCAACATTGAATTTTAAAGTGTTTAGGTAAAATAGTGCCAAAAGATTTAATGCGCCAACTGTGGATATCTAGTGGAGCCAGATTAGGACAAAATCACAAGTTCAGGCCAACTGCGATAGAGCGTGGGCCAGCTACAGGGACCCAGTTAAGCCTGCGGAACAGAGTACATTAAATCATGGGTTGTGGAGGTTTTCACGGATCCTCATCGAAGACGCATCACACAGCTAAGACGATGCTCCAGTTCAGAGCCAAGATGTGGCTAGGCTGATGTGTCATCATCGAGGCTGCAGTCGACGGGAGATGTGAGGGCCTGCGCTGACGATGCGTCACACAATGGCTGTTATGAAGGAAATGCAGGTTGTAGCGGCGATACAAGTCTCTACGAAGGTTTCAATGCATGTGTTGATTCTGCTTGGGGCTGCACAGCAGAGGTGATAGATTGGTTCCGCTGGATCCACGGAGGCTGACAAAGCACCTTAAGCCCACTTCTAATGATACAGGACTGGGGTGGCACCACTTGGCATGGTAGTGTCACAGATGGCAGAATCTGTTGAAAGGCTGTTATCTCCCTTAGGCTTCAGATCAGGATGCCAGCCAGCTCGCTCTTGGAGTCACTCTGGGCTCTGGGTTCAAGAGATACAGGTCCAGTCCTCATCCAGGAAAGAGGGCAGATGGTCAGCTAAGAAAAGCAGGAGTTCAGCAGTGTGCAGTCTAGCAGAGTGGCAGTCCTTCTGCAGCACGCAGTCCTTCTTCCTGGCAGTGTATCCACAGGTCAAGAAGTGTAGTGAAGTGGTGGTGTCTGAGGTCCATCTTTATATTGTGGTGCCCTGGTCTGGAAGATGTTAGAAGCTTATAAACAGTAGCTTTGAAGTGCAAGGAATTCCCTGCCTCTCTGCCATGGCTGCAAGCTGGATGGAGTGACAATGTAGGGCTAGTAGGCCCTTGTGTGCGGACAGGACACAGCTTATTCAGCTGTAAGTGAGGCTGTGTCCAGCTCCTCCCTCTCGTCCTGCCAGTGATGACCCATCCAGTCATATCTAAGCTGCCATTGCGTGTGGCTGTCTAGGAGGAATACACATACCCCAATTGCTAACTACACCCAGTCATGTGCCCACCAACAGGCTTCAGGCACCAAATTACTAAGGCATGAAAATGACAATTTTTGAAAAGTGGTATTCTCAGATTTGTAATTTCATATCCAACTTCATCATAAGTTAGGATTTTAAATTAGGAATTCAGAGACACCAAACATGAACTGATTATCTCTTACCATTTGGAAATTGCACTAATAAAATGTCATAAGGCAACTCAATATTATCCTATGGGAGAGATTGCCTTTGCAGTAGTGAAACATGAATTTAAGAGTTTTACACTGCCAGGACATGTACATCTTAAAAGTACAAGTCCTACTTTTTAAATGCATTGCACCCTGCCCCCTGGGCTGTCCAGGACCTTCCATAGGGGTGACATATGTATTAAAAAAGAAAGAAGGTTTGGGTCTGGCAAAAGGCTAATTTGGCAGGTTGAAATGGCAGTTTAAAACTGCACACAGAGGCTCTGCAAAGGTTAAAGGGCTATGTAAGTGGATGGCACAATCCGTGTTGAAGACCCACTAGTAGCATTTAATTTACAGGTAGTGCCACCTTACTGGGGACTTATAAGTAAATTAAATATGGCAAGTGGGGATAAACCAATATTAGACATGTTTATAGGAAAGACTACAAACACTTTAACACTGGTTAGCAGTGGCAAAGTGGGAAGAATTGTAATAACAGAAAAAACTGGCTCAGAAAAAGTGGAGAAGGAATGTAAAAAGTTGGGTTGAAGACCACCCTAATGCTGACAGGTCTAACAGAAGACAATTTGGCAATTTCAGTTCTCAATGGTATTTTTGTTGCTTAAAGATTATCTAAGATTTCCAGGCATGTACTCCAAAAGATCAACCCAATGCTTTTGTCATTTCAATTTATTCTGACCGGTTGCTTGTGAGTGGCCTGATCAAAAATGTGTTTGAATGCAGTGAGATGTCAATTTCTTCCTGTAATGTTAACCCCTGCTTCAGAAGGCCTTATACATGTCGCAAACAACTTTGAATCTAGCCCCGGAATCTAGCTAGAGCAGTGAAATGCTGTAAGGGTGGGCTTAACATGGTCACATTATATACATTTGTGTCTCTCATTGTAGACTGTTAAAGAACTTCTTGAATATAAGAAGGTTTAGGTCCATAATAATTCAGCTCTGTCATCATCTGCTCTCCTTTGGGCAGCATGTAAAGTAAGGACAGAATAAAAGGTGTCTTTTTAAGGTCAAGACTACCAGACAATGTAGCTGTCCATTGCAAAAGACTTATTGTTGCTTTACCAAGCACATATAGCAGCTTCATTGCCCCCATTGCTTTCAATTGGTTGGCTTTACTGTCTTTATCATTGGCCTGATTCTTATTCTGTATCTTGCCTTGTGCATCTCGTGTTTGTTCTTACACTGGATCAGTTCCAATTTACTTGTGTCCTTCCACTGCTCACTTTTATGGAATTGCTTTTTTATTTTGTCCTAAACACTTCACAAGGATGCATATGTTTATTAGCTGTATCCCTAGTCTACCTTTCTTCCCCCTTCGCTCTCTATGTTTATCTCTCTTGCCCCTGTGTTTCCCGCACTCCCCACCATAATGCACTCACCCTCATGTGCCCCTCCCTGTGGGTGCTTTCACACCCCATGTGCTTCCACTCTGCTTCTCTCTCTCACACATTTTCTTTCCTTTCCCATGTGTCACGTGGCTCCCTTTCTCGCTCATATTCATTTCTTCACCCCCACCCATGCCTTCCTTGGTGTCGCCCCCACCCCACCCTCTGTGTTGCCTCCCCCTACCCCATCGTCTTTGTTGCTTCCGTATTCAGTCACCATCTTGCTACTGACTCCACCTATGTAGCTTTCCCTTCCCACTTAAAAAAACCTTTCACAGGTTTCTTTCTTTTTATTAGCGTTCCAACTTGGATCGGTAAATAAAAAGAAAAGAAGCACCTGCATCATTTGTTAAGAATGT
The DNA here is from genome assembly GCF_964204655.1 of Triturus cristatus. Classification (NCBI taxonomy): domain Eukaryota; kingdom Metazoa; phylum Chordata; class Amphibia; order Caudata; family Salamandridae; genus Triturus; species Triturus cristatus. The sequence goes on along the minus strand of NC_140594.1, from coordinate 217,478,190 downwards.
GCATGCATGGTGTGTAATTACAAAATAACATGACCTTTAGGCTTTTTAAAATTCTTTTTAAGCCATGCTGCACAGCATTGGGGATGCTGTACAGGATAAATAAAAGTCACTGGCAAAGCCAATAGGTCCCAAAGGCGAGGCCGATTGGCTTTGCCAAGGCTTGTTTATCTATTGCATTTCTGAGGGGAATCAAAGGAATGAGCTGTGTGAGTGATGATATCCACATCTGTAGTTCTGTGTGTTGGGCTTGGATGTGCTGTCATGGCGTGTCCATCTTTTGTACCTCTCTAAATCAGAATGTCCATTCGGAAATTTGTACCACTAAGGCACCAGAAATTCCCTCTAATCAACTGGTGAAAGTGGTTAAGACAGGTTGCAATGCTGGTCTGGCTGCCCATTTCATCTTCCTGATGATTATTGATTTCCTCTGCATATATTTTGGAAATGTTGTTGGTTTTTTAATCCGAGTTAATGAATGTGTGGATATGTAATTGTAAATTTGTAATTGGGAAAGGATGTCCTCGGAGATGGCCTCTCCGATGTAGGTTGGACATACTATAAACATACATACTAGGAATCCATATGAAACCATTTACATGGTCCATGGATATCCTTATAATCAACCTAGATTAAAGCATTTAGACCTACAATGATCATCCCTGAACTAGAGGCTCAGAAACACTTAACAATCATAGGTTTTCTTCATCATAGGAAGATGATTGCCCCATGTAATAGCCTAAGTTTATCTCTTCATCCTTCAGAAATTTAAATCCTGCTTATCCTGACTTGGAATGGAATCTAAGTTAGGGATTCAGCATGCAAATCATTGACTTTGATAATATCACTCTAGTCAGGGCTTGAAAACCCATCCTGTATAAGATAACGTGTTAATAGTACCCAATTTAATGCTTCTCAGTTTACTGTCTCAAAGGATGGAAAGCTGAGATGGCATTGCCTGGATTTCAGCTGGTCAATCAATCAAAAACATTTATAGAGCGCGCTACTCGACCGTGAGGGTCTCAAGGCGCTAAGGGGAGGGGTGCTGTCACTGCTCGAATAGCCAGCTTTTGAGGTGTTTCCTGAAGGTGAGGTGGTCCTGGGTCATTCGTAGGTGTGTGGGGAGTGAGTTCCATGTCTTGGCGGCCAGGTAGGAGTGATGCAGATTGGGGTGTACAAAATCTCCCTACTTCCACGGATAGAGTAATTTCACAGTTACACGCACATACACTCACCATACACTAGGGCCCATTTCACTAACATACACTCAAATACTCTACCAGCATTGAACCTGTGGAAAGAAACCTTCTAAAACTCCTAAACCCCACACCTACACCGAGGTCGATAAGACCTAGCTATTGCAATTGTCATAATCTAAACAATCTATACATCAATAATCAAATAGAGTATTCAATAATTGACAAGAAATAATCACCAACACCGTATTTAAAATTATGATTCTTTATCTAAATTAGTCAAAAGAAATTAATCAGAATAAATCATTTTCTCATAATTACCTATTCTAGCTAAATGTCAGAATGGGTCATCAGGACAAGTCTCTCAGTAGAAATCTCCCAAGTCACCATCTTCACAGCATCGATCCTCACCAACGCAGGTTTGGGAAGAAAAATGGCAAAGTGGCCAAAACGCAATGACACAAACCCTCTCTAGTCTAGTATATTTATAATAATTCAGACAAAAGAAAGAAACATTTAATATTACTTCATCCGCCGAACCGCTGAGCAGAGCGAGAAGGAAAAGGATGTAGCATCGCTACATTTGGAAAAATCTCCGCTCAGAAAAAGTCACAAAAATAAAAAGACAGAACAGGAACTAAATGTTAAATGTATCTTCTCAACTTCCACACATTTCCTCTGGTGAGCTCAGAGTTTAGAGTCTTTCTTTAAAGCTCCTTTGTTTTCCAAGGCTGCCAAGGCTGCTGTCCCAATGCATCTGAAGACTTGCCCAGATCTGCTGCTGTCCTCACGGAAAGTTTTAACCAGGCAAGGACTGTGGACAGATGACTCGCGTCCATATTCAGCAAGGCCTTTTCCATCACAAATTCTCACTCGAAACCAGGCTTCAAAAGTCAGCCATCTTTGATTAGGCCACAATAGGCCACAATAGACCATCTTAATTAAAAGAGACAAAAACAACGTTACCACAGCATAGTGATTGAACAGTGTTAACCCCACTAATACCCTTATGTGTATGCAATTATCTAGCTTTAGCAACACAAAAAAAAAAACATTAATTCAAAAGCGTTTCGTGCTTAAAAATAAACAGCACTCAGCAACGTTTATTTAATAAAACATGCACATTATTATTAGTTAGCACACATATGCATTCCCACGTGTATTTCTCTCTTGTTAAAACACACATGTTGATCAGTATAAAAAACACTTACACAAAACAAATAATTAATAATTAATAATTAGTAGATTAAATTATGACAAATAGACAAACCAGAGCTTCAAAACCTTATAGATTTCATTTAGAAAATCCTGCTCCAGCAATCCCCCCTTTGGTGATTTTATCACCAAATAACCCAAAAAAAATTTTTTAGTGAAATTTAGTCCCATTTTAGGAGAAATTTGAAATGTCTTTTTCCTCCTTACACAACACTACACACCAGACACTCTTTCATCATCCCTCTTTGTTTCTAAGTAGACACTCTCCCTTAATTCTTCTAATTCAATTTCTTGTGGTTCTCTTTTCAACCTTTTATTTCTCTTTTCATTATTTCTTTTAATTAACTTCTTTTTCCCTCCCCTGTTTTTACAACACAAACACACCAATCTCAATATCAATAAGGCAACAATTATACAAGTTAAAGGAAACAATATCTTACCTATAATAGTACTACCTATTTTTGCAATAAAACTCTTAACAGCTATCACCTTATTAGCTATTTTAGTCCAGATACTTTCAGCTTCAAGTGGTACTAATTCTTCATGCAAATCAGTAATATTTTTGATATAGACCTTCAGGTCTTTGCTTTCGTCTGGAATGTAAGTGCAACAATGTTGAACTTTCAGCATTCCACAAACTCCACCCTCCTTAGCCAATAATATATCAAGAGCAAGTCTATTTTGCATAGACATAGCACGCACGGCAATTAATTCCATATTCACCAAAAGAAACCCTCCAGCGGTATTTGTCGATAAGCGATCCACCACTGTTGACAGTTTCCGAATCCCATTAGCATTTAAATAAATTCCCACTGCTGGAATTAAAGCTCCAAAAATGTCACCCACAATTTCAAACCAAGTTTCCCTCTTGAAGCGCATTGGTAAATTAATATGTTCTACATCTTCTATTCTATCTATATGAAAAATCTTTGGAAAAACCAGGCCCACATAACACGTGCCATACCAATGGTCAGGCAACTTGTAATAAGCCTTGTTCCCACAAACATAATACACTCCTGGAAAAATTGTATCTTCTCCACCTCTGAAACCCCATCCTGTTGCAATGAAGTATGTATCATGACATTCACTAGTCCCAACAAAATATGTATCATATTGGGATTTCCCTCTTGTAATGCACAGCTTACCCTTCTGTGGTGCATCTAAAGCTAAAGTTGGACTAGCTCCATTTCTCAATTCTTTTCCCATCTCAATGTCCCAAATTGTCTCACTCACTTTATATTTCCCTGCCTTTTCATGCATACTCAATCTCCTTTCCTCCACCATGTTCAGGAAAGCTTTCTCCTCTTCTTCCAAACTACAAGTTAAATTATTCTTAAAAATGTAATCTAATGTTAATTCTTCTTTTTCAATAAAAATCTCACCAAAAATGTTAGCTTCTTTAGCTGGATTCAGCTCTTTGTTCATTGGCAAGTGCCCAAAAATACTATCTTTGTTAGACATCTTATAATCTATTTTCCCTAACAAATAAAAAACACTACTTAATACACTACAAGAAATTCCAGACGTAGCTGGTAAATGGTGATAAGTAACACCCTCTGAAACGGATGCAGGTAATTGCATACAAACGTAGCAATCCCTTACTTCCATTGTTTTCACATATTCGTATAACAACTTTGAAAAAACATTACTAGAAAAATCATTAATTGACCTATCTTTATGCATGTAAGTATTACTAATTCTAGTTGAAACTACTTTTTGCGAATTCTTTTCTACATTTGTCTCATTCTCAGTATGTATTTCAAATGTACCTATTGAAACTCTAAATGTAACTAATAAAGCTAAAATACCCCATAGTAGCATTAATAATCCAGTACAGCAGCAGCACATTCTACACCATCTTTTTAAGAAGGCACATCTACTTTGATTATTCTCTATGTTAGCCATTTTACTACTTTGACCTTGTCTTTTGACTTAGCCTCTACTACTCCACTACTGTAATTTCTCAAACTTTGGATTACTTCAGACAGCTGAATTTCAGACTTTCTCCTTTTCACTTTTTCCAAGTGATTTCTTCAGTTCACTCAATTTGGATATTCATCACTTTTCACTCCTTCTTCTTCAGCAATATCAAATTGTATCAGATCATCAACAACATCCTGTGCATCTGACTCTTCTCCAATGTCAGTCAGGATAACTTTTAAGATTCCAACAGATTCTTCCTTTTCCTCAACCACTTTTCTCAAGATCCCCTCCGGATTATCTCGAGTCACTGTTTCTTCTTCTCCTTCTTCAGACAGTGCCACATAAGACCATTCCGGTGATCTGTACTTTTGGTTGGGTCTTCTAATTCTCTTTATTTCCTCAGGTTCTCTTGACTCCTTTTGCTCCTTCCTTTTTACTTCGTTTTGACTCGATACTTCATTCACTTGTTCACCTTTCGATGTATTTCCTCTTATCAGTCTGTATCTCAGCCTCTTTACTCTGTTGTTAGGCCAAAAATCTCCTCTTACAACCTTTTTCGGTCTTATTTCTGCATTATTTCTTTCTCCAATCCAAGTTCTCTTTCTCAGAACTCGACCCTTTGATTTTTCACTTTCACTTTCATCCGATTCTGTTTCAAATGCCTCTTGTTCTTCAGCAGTTTTCTTTTGCTCTTGTTCTTCATCAGTTTACTTTCGCTCCACAGTCTTTTTCACCACTATTTGAGACTTCCCTACTTCTTTCCCTCCTCGGATCTCCGACACGCAATCTTCTTGCTGTCTACTTGTCCCTTCACCTAGCTTATTAGAAGTGTTCCCTACACCTCCTCGGGGGTCTTCCGCAATCTGTCCCTCTCTATCTTCTTCTGACCCTACTTCTTCAGAAATAATCTCAAGTGGTTCTTCAATCTCCTCCTCTTCTGATTCAGGAGTAATTTCTGTGGAATTGCTCTTTTCTTTTCTTTTTCCTCCACTGCTTTTTGGAACTTCAGGCTCTCTTTCAGAATCAGATCTCCTTTCTGAAATTCTCAATGGTTCTCTTGAACTTGAAGAAAAGGCTTCTTTTCCTGAACCTTGATTCTTTCTCACTGGTTCTGGGTCTTCATCATCACTGGAATCTGACTCTTCAAAATACTCTCTACCAGTCCCATCCTTTGGGTTTGGAACTCTCAGAGTATGACTCGCATGCACCCAGTTTTTCACACCAGCACACTTCGCTGCAGTCGTCGTAGTTAGAATGACTTGTCTTGGTCTTCCCCACCTTGGAACCAAGCAATTTCTTCTTCTGTGCACTTTAATCCTCACCCAGTCTCCTGGACTCAGATCATGAGCTTGCTTCTTCTCAAGTGTAGTAGCTTCTTCTCCAATCTGGTGAAAGACAGAATGAACTGCGTCAGCCAGGCCTTTACAGTAATCCAAAATCATGTCATCAGTTATTGTCATCAACTTATTGACAGGTACATATGCATGTCGCATTGCACGTCCCATGATTATCTCGTGCGGACTTAAACCAGTAGTTCTATCTGGAGTAGATCTGATAGTCATCAGCACTAGAGGCAACACATCGGGCCATTTCATGCCAGTGGCTAAGCACATCCTACCAATCCTGTTCTTAATTGTGCCGTTTATCTGCTCAACAACACCAGAAGCCTCTGGTCTGTATGCACAATGTAGCTTCTGCTGTATGCTTAATGCTTCACAAATCAAACTCATCAGTTCATTATAGAAGTGTCCACCTCTATCAAACTCAATCGTTACTGGAAACCCGTACCTAGGAATCAACTCTCTTAACAGTAACTTTGCCACTGTTACTCCATCATTTCTCCTAGTCGGATAGGCCTCAACCCATCTTGAAAACAAACAGACTACCACTAGTACATATCTCAGTCTGTTCACTTGGGGCATTTCAATGAAATCAATCTGCATTCTTGTAAAAGGACCTCCTTCTCTGCCTATTGTTCCAAGACTCACCACTGTCTTCTTCCCAGTGTTAAATTGCTGGCAAATCAAACATCTTTGACAGATACTTTCTGCAATTGTCCTGAACTTTGCATTGTACCAAGTCTGTTTAAAAGACCTGATCATCGCATCCCTCCCCAAATGTCCCTGGCCATGATACATCCTTGCCATTGCTGACAGCATGGAGTTCGGCATTACTGGTCTGCCATCTCTATAGACCCAAACATGGTCTGTCTCTCTCGGGGCACAACCTGCCTTAATCCAATCTTTCTTTTCTTCCGCCTCTGCCTCATCCTGCAACTGTTTCACTTCATCCCATGTCTCTAAGACATTAGTAAACATCACAGAACAAAAAGACATTTCACTCTCTCGTTCCCGATTAATAGATTGGTTATTCTTTGCACAATATTGTGCAATGTCGTTAGCATATCTATTGCCAACTGTCACAAAATCATCTCCTTGTCCATGAGCAGCACATTTCACAACTGCTAATTCTTTAGGCAGCTGTATCGCCTCAAGCAATTTCCCAATCACTTCAGCATTCTTTATTGGAGTCCCACTCGACGTCAAGAAACCTCTTTGTAGCCAAAGTTGGCCAAAGTCATGCACAACTCCAAATCCATACTGACTATCAGTCATCACAGTCGTTCTCAAATCTTTCCCAATTTCACAAGCTTTTGTCAATGCAATTAATTCAGCAACTTGCGCAGATTTCACTCCTTTCAATGATGATGCTTCCATTACTTCTGAAACCTTACACACTGCATATGCTGCACATAGCACACCCTCATCATTCCTCAGGCATGATCCATCCACAAACAACACATGATCACTCTCATGCAAGGGAAGATCCCTTATGTCCGGTCTCGGTTTTGTACAGTAATCAAGCACATCCAAACAATTGTGATCATCTTCTGTTTTCACACCCACATTTTCAATATCCGGCAACAATGTCGCTGGATTTACATTCACACATCTCTCAAGAGTCACATTTGATGCTCCCAGAATGACTTTTTCATATTTAGTCAACCGACTATGTGACATGTACTGAGTTCTGCTTCTTGTCAAAAGAATTGCCACATTATGAGGTACGAATACCCTTACAGGATATCCCATTATGATTCCCTCACTCTGTTCTAGGCTTCTGCATGTTGCAGCCACAGATTTCAGACAACCTGGTAAACCCACAGCTACAGGGTCAAGTGTCGATGAGAAGTACGCAATAGGCCTTCTCAGTAATCCATGCTTCTGAATTAACACTGAAAGTGCACATCCATTTCTCTCACTGCAGTACAATTCAAACTCTTTTTCATAATCTGGCATACCCAAAGCAGGGGCTTCACACATTCTGCTTTTCAGCTCTTCGAATGCTGCCATTTGTTCTCCATCTAGTTCCAATGGGTCTGTCATCTCACTTTTAGTCAGCTTAATCAGTGGCTTTGCTATCAGCGAAAAATTAATTATCCACTGACGACAATAACCCACCATTCCCAGGAACATTCTCACTTCCCTCTGGGTCTTTGGGGCTTTCATTTCCCTGATAATTTTGATCCTGTCATCAGTCACTTTTCTCAGACCTTTCTCAATATTGTGTCCAAGATAATGCACCTCTTTCTTGCAGAACTGCAATTTAGCTGGAGATACTTTTAACCCTCCATCTGCCAGATGATTCAGTAAAGCTATAGTATCTACTTCACAAGCTTCACGTGTCTTTGATGCCACAAGTAGGTCATCAATATACTGCACTAATACTGAGTTTTCAGGCATGATCAAACTCTCCAATGACTTTTTCAATAACTGATTGAATATTGAAGGACTCTCTGTATACCCCTGTGGGATACGACACCATGCTAAAATACGCTGGCCAAATCTAAATGCAAAAATCGGCTGGCTGTCATGATGCAATGGAATTGAAAAGAAAGCATGACACAAATCAATCACTGTATACCACTCAGCATCATGTGGAATCTGATACAAAATCACTGATGGATTTGGCACAATAGGACAACATGCCACCACAATTTGATTAACTTTTCTCAAATCCTGTATGATCCTGAATTTCCCATTAGGCTTCTTTAGCCCCATTATCGGTGAATTACACGGACTTCTCAGTAGTTCTCTCAGAACTCCCTGCTGAATCATTTTCTCAATTATAGGAGTTATTCCCTCAATTATTTCTGGTGTCATTTTGTACTGAGGAATTTTAGGATAAGTAATTCCCTCTTTCACTGAAATTCTCACAGGATCTACATTATTCATCAATCCCACATCCTCTCCAGTAAAATCCCAAACTGTCCTTTTCACTGTGTCTCTCAACTCTTGAGGCAAATCCTCTGGATCAAACACAGCATATGTACCAATTAACTCACTTTCTCTATTTTCTAGAGTCATTCGGTACAAAACATCCTCATCTGGTGTTTCAAAAGCTATTCCATCTGGTGTACAAAAAATTGTACAATTCATCTTACAGAGTAGATCCCTACCTAACAGGTTCACTGGACTTGTGTCACAGACGATAAATCTGTGCATGTCTGAAAATTTCCCTATTTGTACTCTTACTGGTTCAGTAAGACGTGTTCTGATTTGTGTATTGGCTACACCAACTACTTGGATTGCTTCATCCGAGAGAGGAAGATTTCTAATATCTGTTGACCTGACAGTTGATCTTGTCGCACCTGTGTCTACTAAAAAAGTAACACCTTCTTCATTTATTTTTCCATCCACAAATGGTCCTGCCTGGTCTATTTCTAGAGTTGCACCAAGTATGCACTCATCCTCCTCTCTTCGGCACCGTCAATAATCACCCTCAGACTCACTCCCTTCATTCTTTAACAAGTACTGTTGTACCTGGTTAGAACGCCTTGGTTTGTTTACCTGCTCATCATTGTAGAATCCCGAATCCGGATTATACTTTTGTGCTCCTCTATTCTGCGGCAAGGGCGGTTTTGGCTCTTGACTCTGCTGTCTCACAACTTTCTGCTGTTGCTGCTGTTGATTTTTCCCCTCGTTCTGCACCTGTTGATTCAAGGAGTTTCCCTCATTATTCACTAATGGTGGATTGGTACATTCTGATCTCCAATGTCCCAGTTGGCCACAGTTGTGACATGGGAACTTTTTCTTAGCTTCCTCAAGATTCCCCTTTCCTTTCCCTGCATACCTAGGTCTATTCCCTGCATTATTTCCTGGATTATTCGCCTGTTCCACCAACTGTGCTGCCTGTCTTTCCGCAACTTTCACCTGTGCCCACATTGCTTTCTCTTTCAGCTTTCTCTGTTTTGCTTCAATCTCATCACTGAAGTATTTTGCATGTCTCAGAATCTCATCTATTTTCTTACTCTGCCAATCCACAGTATGCCCACGAATTCTTTCACTAATCTCAGGTCTCAGGCAATATACAAATCTGTATACAAAATGACTCAAATCCTTGTCACCCAGGTGTTCATCTCCACTGAATTGTTTAAATGCCAGTATCAGCCTCTCGTAAAAAGCATGAACTGATTCTTTTGCTTCCTGATGTGTTCGATCTATTTTAACCTAGTCTGTTTCTTTTGGAGGTACTTTATTTTTCAGGTATACAATCACCTGTTCATACTTTCTCATTACTTCTGGATCTGGTGCTCCTGTTCTCTGATCCCTTGGATATTCCTCAGTAGGCCAACTCACAACTATTTTACACTCAGCCCACAAGTCTGCTGGAACAATTATATCAAACAGACTATTCAGATCAATCCACAGCACTTTTGACAATTTCACAAACCTGTCTACCTGCCTGTACCACTCGACGGGCTTTTCTCTCAATCGAGGGAAATCATTCGTAAATGATAAAATATCCTGTCTGGTCCATGGAACATGTACATATCCTCCTCCAGGTATTTCTCTCATAGGATAAATATCCACTGGTTTTTCCTTTTCTCTCACAGGAAATGCTGAATAAGTCCTATCCCCTGATTCTTCTCTCTTTTTGTACCATCTATCCTTCCACTTTTCAACATCACCCCATTTTCGCAATAAAGCGATCATTTCTTTAATCTGTCCTGTTCTACCAGTACCATTCAAATTTTCTATGTCTTTGTCTGTGAAATCCATCCTGTAAGACTTCTGCAAAACTTTCACTTTATCAATGTCAACTCCATAGTCATTTGCTATTGCTCTTAATCTGTCATGTGTATTTCTCGCTCTCCAGGTAATATTCTTGCACATGAATAATAATTCACCATCATGATGATTTTTTAGAATTTCTTTTGGAACTGTCCCTGCAACAAGCTCTTCTAATTCTACACGTAACCTAGCAACATCAATTGCTTGTGAATCGTTATCCCTCTTTTGAAGAACTTTCATCCATTCATTCAGATCCTCAGCTGTTATTTCAGTAGATTTTCTCACTGGAACCACTTTCTTCTGCGGTTCTAAAATTGGCATCCCTGAACAACTAGCTTCACCAGCATCCAGTCCTGAATTAGACTCCTCTATTCCTTCATTACAGGTGTCATGTCTGAATTTTCCTGCCCTTTTTCCTGAATCTCCTGAAGGACCAGCCAAACTTGTCAATCTATTCCCAACATATGGAATCACCAAACCATTCTCACCCGTCCTCTGCTTATCAAAAACAGGCATAACCGGACCTATGGTTACGGGTACCGTAACAGCGTCTAGATTTTTTGTCAGTTCCTTGATCCTTTCAGTCAACTCCGATGTAGTTCTGGCTAATTCTCTCGTATTTTCGCCACTGCTTCTATTCTCTCTCTCCCTGAAAGGATTACCACTTCTTAACTCAGGTGTCACATTTTCTGTCTCAATGATACGATGCGTATCTCTTATCGGAGAAACAATTGGTGTACTCTCTTCTGGTTCCGGTCTATATGGAGGTGGTCTTTTGTAAATCATGTCATTTAAAACCTCATCCTCATATTCATTAACTCCATATCTTCTCACTTCTGCCTCAGGAACCCTTTCTGCTCGCTCTTCAACTGTTCTCACAGGATATAATCCCTCTGACATACTAGCATCTCGCCATCTCGTCATTCGATCATGATGAGTTTCACGACCATGTCTCCTCCCAAACATATACCTATAGTTGCCTCCAGACCTCTGTTTCTCTCGCTCATGTACTTCCTCTTCCCATTCCACTAAAGCCTCGAATTGTGTCAGCCTTGGTCTTGGGTCAAGACATAACATATTTTCCCGTAAATTTTTCAACACGGCCAGATTAAATGAACCATGTTCTGGAAATGCTAAAACTCCATCTTCTTTGGTATACCTAACCCAATTCTCCAACCATATACAGGTATGATACCCATATCTCGCAACCATGAAGGATGCAGGCATTTTCGATGGAGGTAACAATTCACCCTCTCTCGTTTTTACATCTTTATCCTTGTCGAACCAATTTTTAATCTTTCTGAACAAAGATTTTTTCTTTTTCTCCTCTTGGTAATACATTTTAACGCTTACCAAAACTTTCTAATCCCTTCCGTAATACAACTACACAATATGATTTTTCAACCAATAACAGCGCGACCCACACTAACGCACCAATCCTGGAACGTTACGTCACTAGAATAGCTCCACCAATCCTTGCGCGGCTCACACCAACGCACCAATCTCAGCGCGAGCACTATTCTGATCTAATATCCAATGAGAGCGCGGTCTGTTTGACGTCAGCAGTCGCTGCAGTTTCTCGCTCCTGTCTCCTGTCAGTCGTCTACCCCTCCTTTACAAAATTTCTCAGTAGACTTCGTGTCGAATTTCTACAAAATCTATTAGTTACAACATATAAACATCTCCATTGTCTGCTTCGCTAACCAAAGAATAATAAAGAAAATCTATTTCACAAGAAACCTCTCGTTGACACAGTAGCACATCCCTCTACTCTGCCCTTCTAACATACATTCATTAACTGTTTCCTCTAGGACTTGTCCAAAGAGTCTTACAATCAACTAAATGTATAAACATTCACGCACATTCATACAAGGAAATATAATACATACACACAGAATCCTGCTTTTCCCGAGAACAGCGAACAATCTGCTCCACTACAGAATTATAACACACATCAACCAAGCAGCTTACTTCTACCCAGTTTCTCAAACAAGCTCAGAGAATACCTATTACTTCTCCCGCGATAAGCTTTAACGGCGAACCTTACGGATCCCTGGGACTTAAAACCAGAGTTTCATAGATAACCTTCACTACCAAACGCACTCCTTATATACCAGAAATATCTCTAATAGTAACATATAACAATGTCACTGATTCCGAATCCAGACAATGTGAATTTTCCTGCATACGTACAGGACCAACAATCCCGTCTTTCCCGAGAGCAGCATATACTTCCCTCTGCCCTACTACGGAACTGCTACTAGCTCCCAAGTTCCAGAAGCACTACATATAACTCAACATGACGACTCCAACATATAATATTAGTACATATACCAACATCAATCAATAATCAATAATCAATAAGCTAATGTACAAGCAATCTAATCAGATCAAGACAATCATCAATAACCATCATCACTCTGCTACCAGGAACTTGATGCAGATTGGGGTGTACAAAATCTCCCTACTTCCACGGATAGAGTAATTTCACAGTTACACGCACATACACTCACCATACACTAGGGCCCATTTCACTAACATACACTCAAATACTCTACCAGCATTGAACCTGTGGAAAGAAACCTTCTAAAACTCCTAAACCCCACACCTACACCGAGGTCGATAAGACCTAGCTATTGCAATTGTCATAATCTAAACAATCTATACATCAATAATCAAATAGAGTATTCATTAATTGACAAGAAATAATCACCAACACCGTATTTAAAATTATGATTGTTTATCTAAATTAGTCAAAAGAAATTAATCAGAATAAATCATTTTCTCATAATTACCTATTCTAGCTAAATGTCAGAATGGGTCATCAGGACAAGTCTCTCAGTAGAAATCTCCCAAGTCACCGTCTTCACAGCATCGATCCTCACCAACGCAGGTTTGGGAAGAAAAATGGCAAAGTGGCCAAAACGCAATGACACAAACCCTCTCTAGTCTAGTATATTTATAATAATTCAGACAAAAGAAAGAAACATTTAATATTACTTCATCCGCCGAACCGCTGAGCAGAGCGAGAAGGAAAAGGATGTAGCATCGCTACATTTGGAAAAATCTCAGCTCAGAAAAAGTCACAAATATAAAAAGACAGAACAGGAACTAAATGTTAAATGTATCTTCTCAACTTCCACACATTTCCTCTGGTGAGCTCAGAGTTTAGAGTCTTTCTTTAAAGCTCCTTTGTTTTCCAAGGCTGCCAAGGCTGCTGTCCCAATGCATCTGGAGACTTGCCCAGATCTGCTGCTGTCCTCACGGAAAGTTTTAACCAGGCAAGGACTGTGGACAGATGACTCGCGTCCATATTCAGCAAGGCCTTTTCCATCACAAATTCTCACTCGAAACCAGGCTTCAAAAGTCAGCCATCTTTGTTTAGGCCACAATAGGCCACAATAGACCAGCTTAATTAAAAGAGACAAAAACAACGTTACCACAGCATAGTGATTGAACAGTGTTAACCCCACTAATACCCTTATGTGTATGCAATTATCTAGCTTTAGCAACACAAAAAAAAAAACATTAATTCAAAAGCGTTTCGTGCTTAAAAATAAACAGCACTCAGCAACGTTTATTTAATAAAACATGCATATTATTATTAGTTAGCACACATATGCATTCCCACGTGTATTTCTCTCTTGTTAAAACACACATGTTGATCAGTATAAAAAACACTTACACAAAACAAATAATTAATAATTAATAATTAGTAGATTAAATTATGACAAATAGACAAACCAGAGCTTCAAAACCCTATAGATTTCATTTAGAAAATCCTGCTCCAGCAGGAGAACGATCTTCCTCCGGTGGTGGTTCTGTGGATCCGTGGGATGGCGGCGAGGGCGAGGCCGGCTGATCGGAGCTGGCGGGTGGGAGTGTAGAACGAGAGGCGGTTGTTGAGGTATTCGGGCCCTTTGTCGTGGAGCGCTTTGTGTGCGTGGGTGAGGAGCCTGAATGTGATCCTCTTGCTGACGGGGAGCCAGTGCAGGTTTCTCAGGTGGGCGGATATGTGGCTGTGGCGGGGGATGTCAAGGATGAGTCGGGCGGAAGCGTTTGCGCTGGAGTCGTTTCTGAAGTTTGGCTGTGGTTCCTGCGTAGAGGGCATTTCCGTAGTCCAGTTGGATAGTAACGAGGGCCTGGGTGACGGTTTTTCTGGTTTCGGTGGGAATCCATCGGAAGATTTTTCGGAGCATGCGTAGGGTGTTGAAGCAGGATGATGAGACGGCGTTGACTTGTTTGGTCATTGAGAGGGAGGAGTCCAGGATGAATCCCAGGTTACGTGCGTGGTCAGTGGGAGTATGTGCGGAGCCCAGTGCTGTGGGCCACCAGGAGTCGTCCCAGGCGGAGGGGGAATGTCCGAGGATGAGGATCTCCGTCTTGTCTAAGTTCAGCTTCAGGCGACTGAGCTTCATCCATTCTGCGACGTCTTTCATTCCTTCCTGGAGGTTGGTTTTGACGGTGGATGGGTCCTTGGTGAGGGAGAGTATCAGTTGGGTGTCGTCGGTGTAGGAGATGATGTTGATGTTGTGTTTGCGTGCGATGGCGGCGAGGGGGCTCATGTAGATATTGAAGAGTGTTGGGCTGAGCGAGGAGCCTTGGGGTACGCCGCAGATGATCTTGGTGGCCGTTGAGCAGAAGGGAGGGAGGCGGACTCTCTGGGTTCTGTCGGAGAGGAAGGAGGTGATCCATTCCAGGGCCTTTCCTTGGATCCCGGTGTGGAAGAGGTTATCAGGGTGCGGTGGCAGACGGTGTCAAAAGCTGCCGAGAGGTCTAGGAGAATGAGGGCGGTTGTTTCTCCATTGTCCATCAGGGTCCTGATGTCATCGGTGGCTGCGATGAGGGCGGTCTCAGTGCTGTGGTTGTCTCGAAATCCGGACTGTGATGGGTCGAGTGAGTTGTTTGTCTCGAGGAAAGCAGTCAGCTGTTTATTGACGGTTTTCTCGATGACTTTAGCCGGGAAGGGAAGAAGAGAGATGGGGCGGAAGTTCTTGAGGTCTTTGGGGTCCGCGGGGGTTTTTTTCAGAAGGGCGTTGATTTCGGCGTGCTTCCAGCTTTCAGGGAAGGAGGCTGACGTGAAGGAGTTGTTTATGACGTTCCGGAGGTGGGGTGCGATGATGTTGTCGGCTTTTTTGAAGATGTGATGGGGGCATGGGTCCGAGGGGGATCCGGAGTGGATGGTGTTCATGACGTGCGTGGTGTCTTCAGTACTGATGGGGGTCCAAGCGCTGATGGTGGAGGTGGGGGTCGTTGGTTCGGTGGCTGGAGGCGGAGAATGGGGTCCGAAGCTGTTGTGTATATATGCGATCTTACGGTGGAAGAATGTGGCGAGGGAATTGCAGAGGTCTTGTGACGGTGTGATGTCATTGTTGCTGGCGCTGGGGTTGGAGAGCTCTTTGACAATGCTGAAGAGTTCCTTGCTGTTGTGGGTGTTGTTGTCTAGTCGCTCTTTGAATGATGTCCTTTTGATGGTGCGGATCAGCTGGTGGTGTTTGCGGGTGGCGTTTTTGAGGGCTGTCATGTTTCCTGTGGTCCGGTCGTGGCGCCAGGTTTTTTCGAGGGTCCGGCAGGATTTCTTTGATTCTTTGAGGGCGTCTCCTGAGGGGTTCTTCAGTAGAACGAGGTCGTCGGCGCAGTTAGTGATCCATTGAGCAAGGTTGTTGGCTGCGTCGTTGGGGTCAGAGGTGTCGGCTGGCGGGTTCTGGCCCAGTGATGAGAGGAGCTGGTCTGTGGTGATTTTGCTCCAGCATCTGCGGGGGATTTGTTGTGTGCGGCGGTGGGGTGTATTCTTTTTGAAGGTGAAGTGGATGAATCTGTGGTCAGTCCAGTGTAGTTCTGTGGAGTGGCTGAAAGCGACGTGGTTACTGGCGGAGAAGATGGGGTCGAGCGTGTGGCCGGCGAGGTGGCTGGGTGTGTCCACCAGTTGCCTGAGTCCGAGGTTGGCCAGGTTGTCGAGCCGGGTGGTGGTGTTGTTGACGTTGTTTTTTTCCAGGTGGAAGTTCAGGTCCCCTAGGAGGATGTATTCTGGTGAGGCTGTGGCGTGCGGGCTGATGAAGTCGGCGATGGTTTCGCTGAATTGAGTGCGCGGGCCTGGGGGTCTGTAGATGAGTATTCCTCTTAGGATGGTCTTGGGGTCGGTGTGAATTTGGAAATGTAGGTGTTCGGCAGCGGAGAGTGGGTCTTTGTCGCTGGTCGTGATGTTGATGGTGTTTTTGTAGATGATGGCGATTCCTCCTCCAGTTTGGTTGGTGCGGTCCCTTCGGGTGATCTTGTAACCGTCCGGGATGGCTATGGCGATATCTGGGGCTGAGGATGCGTTCATCTAGGTTTCTGTGAGAAAGGCGATGTCTGGTGCCGTTGAGTCGAGGAGATCCCAGAGTTCGACGGCGTGCTTGTGGACGGAGCGTGTGTTGAGGAGGATGCACTTGAGGTTGTTGTTGCTGATGTTAGGTCCGGCGGGCGGTGTGCAGGTTCGGAGGCAGGTGAATCTGCAGGTGAGGCAGGTGAAGGGTCCGTGTGTGCGCTTCGGGGTGGCTCGGTAGCAGGCTGGTGGTCGTCCGGTGTTGAGTGCGTTGAGGGCGGCGGTGTCGTATTTCAGTCGGGTTCCTTGGTTCCGGCGGGGGCCAGGGGTTCTGGCCCTGGGTGCGGTCCAGGCGCAGACGGGCGCAGACGGGCTTGCCTTAGGCGCGCCTTAGGCGTGCCCGCTGCGCGCGTCCGCTGCGCGGCCTGCATTATGTAGGGGTCGAGGGAGGGAAGAGCAGCTGGGAGGGGGAGCGGGAACCAATCGGGGGTCAGGGGCGGGGCCGCAGGGGACGCAGCGGTGGGAACGAAGGAGCAACGGCGGGGGAAAAACTACAGTGGGACGGGCACAGGACGTGAAAGGAAAATACAATAAATACAACAGACGCAGCAGGGCACCGAACGCAAAAGGAGATACAATAAATCAGTACAATAATCAGTAGATACAGTAAAGAGATAGAAGGAGGCAAAGCTTACGATCACTGGACCACCAGGGATCGAACTGGCCGCAGCAGCAGGGAGGCACAGGGGCACAAGGACACAGCACTAGCAGGGTGTGCTAGCGCGGTGGGGGGGGATCTGGCCTGAAAACAGGGTCAAGGGACGCTCCCTTAGCGCGCAGCAGCCTGCATTATGTAGGGGTCGAGGGAGGGAGGAGCAGCTGGGAGGGGGAGCGGGGACCAATCGGGGGTCAGGGGGCGGGGCCGCAGCAGACGCAGCGGCGGGAACGAAGGAGCAACGGCGGGGGAAAAACTACAGTGGGACGGGCACAGGACGTGAAAGGGAAATACAATAAATACAACAGATGCAGCAGGGCACAGAACGCAAAAGGAAATACAATAAATCAGTACAATCAGCAGTAGATACAGTAAAGAGATAAAAGGAGGCAAAGCTTACGATCACTGGACCACCGGGGATCTAACCGGCGGCAGCAGCAGCGAGGCACAGGGGCACAAGGACACAGCACTAGCAGGGTGTGCTAGCGCGGCGGAGGGGCGACCTGGCCTGAAAACAAGCTGGTGAGGTGCACATTATGTTATGTATTAGTGAGAAGCATTTTAATCACTGAATCGTCCTTCTAGTGGTTCTTTCATGTCTTAACCTTACAATTCTTCTTTATGCAGTACTCCACAACAAAGCCTCACAGCCATGTCCACAGTGTTGAAATACACCTTTGTAATGCTTCTGAATCCAAAGCTGATTAACAAAAGCCATCATTAGTTGTTTCATTAAGTTCCATGGGGAGAGAAAGAGGGACCACATTGTAGAAAATAAGAGGGGGAGAATTTTCAGTTTTTCAATTCACAGTAAGCGGATGCAAAACTGAGGGCAATTGTACTGCTTCCGCAATTGCTGAAAACGGATTCAAAATAACCCTGGGCGTAGTTTGCGAAGTAGCGCTACGCGTAGCTACGCGAAGTGCACCTTGCACTACGTGAGCTACGCGTAGCTTCGCAAACTGTGCAGTGCACTGTGCAAGATGCTGTTCGCACTGATTGCACAGTGCCGGATGCTTGTCCGCACTGTGCAATCAGTGCAAACTGCATCTTGCATAGTGCAAGCGGTCGTTTTCTGCCGCTCGAGTAGATTTCTACTCGAGCGGCAGCTTTCTCAACGTGGACTGGTAGTTTCTCATCGCGAGCGGTCGCGAGCATACGCGACCACTGGCAATGAGAAACCTGACCTCCCCGCGTTGAGAAGCTCGCTGAGAGGTTTATTTTCCACGCTCGCGATTGCCAACTTGATGTTGCTGATCGCGAACGAGGAAAAAGTCTTGCTGGGATGTCATTTTGCTTGCTCGTGGTTGCCAACTTGACGTTGAGGACTGCGAGCAAGAAAAAAATGACCGCTGCACTACGCTACGCGTGTTTGCACTGTGCTGAGTGCAATTCGCGTAGTGCGAAGTAGCACAAACTTCGCAAACTACGCAAGTGTAGCGTAGTGCTTTGCCCAGGCTTAATTAAAAAAAGGGAGGAGTGCAAGCAAAATTCCTGGAAACAAGAACTTTTCATTCCACACATTTAGGAATTTGCGGCATCAGGAATTTTTTGCACCCAGCACTATAAGGGGCTGAACATTGTATTTACCTTAACACTAAATTCCTTAAACTCTATACATTGTCCGGTCTGCTAACAGCACTCAACTGACGAACTCAAAAATATTGCTTCACCGTAATATCATGATCAAAATATTGCGAGTACGAAAACAAATGGAATGTTGGGGAGAGGAGTTGGCCTAACGGTTATGGCGGTCGACCTCGAACCTGGGGAACTGGGTTCCAGTCTCGGCAATGACACTGAACATCCTGTGATTCTGGGCAAATCACTTAAACTCCCCGTACCTAACAAAAATGAATGTGTGTCTTTATGTGACGTGACTGGTGCTATGTAATGCACTCTGATACCCGATTCGGGTCAAGTTCATGCTATATAACCTCTGCAAAAAAAATAGTTAAAAACGTTACTGATCATTTTTAGAAAAGGTATTTCTTTCAGCCTGAGCCATGGCCATGCATAACTACTTTTACTGAATCATAAACCAAGTCTGTGTTCAGAATGATTCACAATGCACTCTGCTGAAGTCTTTGACCTTATTCAGGATGAGGCCCCTGACATCCTTTTTTGACCAAGACTTTGTTCTCTGCTAATACCATGGCAGAGCCCAACTTAGAACATCCTCATGGATATGCCATCAGAACTCTCAACAGAGAAGGTGGGGGGGGGGTATTGGGGTTGTCTTTAGAACTGGTTTTACCTGTTTCCTGACCATAGAAAGCATTACAGATTCTGAATGTGCGTTGGTTAAAATAAGTGTAAACACCAATTTTACCCTTTCGGGCCTTCTGATCTATCGCCCATCAGGGCCGTCTAAAGATTTTATGGAAGCCCTGGTTATTAAAGTGGGGCTGCTGGCTACTAGGACGGCCATCTTCAATATTGTTGGGGACCTCAATCTCCATCTGGAAGCTAATCAGGATAGGGAGATTAGTAATTTTTTAGCTGATTTTGCTGCATTCCAACTGAGACAATATGCCCCCAATAGTACGCATGCAGCCAGACACTTGTTTGACCCTTTTTTCTCGAATATACCAACTTTCACAGCCAGCCATCCACTCTATGAGCTGGACGGATCAATATCTGGTGTCATTGACGCTACAAGGTATTGGCCCTCCCTTAGAGGCTCCTCGGAGACTTATTTTGAAACGTCCTTGCCATAAGTTGGATGCGGATTGCTTCAGCGACCTCCTTCTTACCCAAAGGCCTAGTCTCCCTAATATCCCTGACAGAGCTAACAGTATCCTATCAGACTGGCTCTCGTACACACTTGACACCCTGATCCCAGCTAAATTCACTAACAGCCGCAGAACTTGATCTTGCCTGTGGTTCAACAACAAACTAGCCCAAGCTAGGAGGGCGTGTAAAGCCGTGGAAAGGGCTTGGAGAATCAGTATGACCCTATTCTGAAATTTCAATATCGAGCATGCATCAAACAATATCATAAGTCCATCCTGAAGGTTAGAGCAGACTTTTTTGGTGGGGAAATCAAAAACAGCAGTAACCCTACTAAATGTATATTCTCCCTTCTCAAGGATCTTAAAACTTCTCGGCAACCTACTTCATCTCCCCTCACTTCCAATGAGCAATGTGAGATCCTCACTGCCTTTTTTATTAAAAAGGTTGATGATATTTATAAAACTTTTCCTCACATAGTGCTCCGTTTAGGTTGGTCCTATTTTTTGGTAGCTACTAGTCCATCACTTTCTGTTTTTCCGGTACTTCCCCAGGAAGCCATGCGGTCTATCTGCAACAAACTTAAATCTGGATCTGCGGCGGATCCTCTTAAAACAGACCAATTCAAGGCTTTTTTAACACAGTTATTGCCTGTGTTCTGTGACCTCATAAATGTGTCCCTAACCTCTGCTGGAAACATGCCAAAATGATCCCTCTCTTCAAGAAACCCACACTGGATGACTCCAAGTCTGCAACATTTCGCCCTATTTCCCTCCTCCCTTTGATGGCCAAAATTACCGAAGCTTATATTAATTCCATCCTCTCTAGTTACATTGACACCCACAATGTGTTGGACCCCTCTCAGAATGGTTTCCGTCCGCGTCATAGTATGGAATCGGCTCTCCTGGCAGTCACGGAACATCTGCGGCACTCTCTGGACTCTGGAGGCACTTCTGCTCTGATCTTATTAGACTTAAGTGCCGCATTTGACACTGTGTCTCACCAGATTCTTTTGCAGTGCATGGAGGACATTGGCGTCAGTGGCACTGCCCTGGGGTGGCTTTCCTCATTCCTTTCGGAAAGATCTTTTCAAGTGATCGCCTCCCCTTTTTTTTCTCAGGCTCACAGTGTCCGCCAAGGTGTTCCACAGGGCTCTGCCCTGAGTCCGACTCTTTTTAATATTTACATCCGGCCCTTGGCAGCGTTGGCAAAAGATAGGAGCTTGACTGTTGTCTCCTACGCAGACGATACACCGTTAGTAATCGCTCTGTCCAATAACCCCGCCCTGGATCCTGCTACGTTTAGGGAGGATTTAACAGAGGTCGTGAACTGGATGTCATCAAATTGCCACCAAATCAGAAATCTTGTTGGTTGGAAAAAACACCAATTTGTGGAGTGAGCAATGGTGGTCTTCTGTCGTTGGTTCTCTACCCTCACCTAAGCAAACAGTAAAAATATGGGAGTCTGGTTTGATTCGGCCCTCTCCTTACAGCCACAAACTAAGGCTCTGGGCAGAGTTTGCTTCGGACTCCTTCGAGGTCTTAAACCTCTGTTGGGCTTCTTTGAGCCCAAAATCCAGCATGTCATCATCCAGGCTACCATATTGTCTAGGCTGGACTATGCTAGTGCTCTATATTTGGGAGTTAAAAGAGCAGAGACACAGCGCCTACAGAGAATACAGAATGCGGCAGCCCAACTGTTGTTTGGGCTCCCCAGGATTTGCCAAATCTCAGAATTCATTAATAGACTCCATTGGCTCTCTGTGAAAAAGCGTGTTAGTTTTAAAACTCTGTGTATTACTCACCGGATTCTCAACGCCCAATCCCCAGAAATCCTTGCAGACCTTCTTACACCGTACACACCATCCCGCCTCCTGCGCTCCTTTAATCAGCACCTGGTGGTTATACTGCAGGTTAAGAAAGCCAGAGCTGGAGGACATTCATTTTGAGCTTTAGCTCCTAAACTTTGGAACTCCCTCCCAGTGAACATCAGAAGCATTTATGATCAAATAACTTTTCGTAAGGCTGTAAAAACATATCTGTTCTCTAATTAATGGGTTGGGGCGTTGTCTCTGCTGGTCCTCCTTTAGCTGTCTGTACTTAGCGCTAGGACGCCCCTTTGCTGGGGCAGCCATGTGCTCTACAAATTGTATAACATAACATAATATAACATAACATAGTTATTCAGCTGTATCATAATGAATACACATTAGTGTTAAGCTTTCACTACTGACAAAGTACATTGTCTTCACCTTTGGTGGCAATACAATAATACCATACATGACTCAAATAATATAAACAGATTCTGCAAGTTGAGGATTCCTGTAGATCCACTTATGAACAAGCGCAATAGATTTTGTAATATTTAGAAGGATGACTCCAGGATTAATGTGCAATTCAAAGTCTAAATCCTTGATCTCAAGTGTCAGTCAGAATATTTCCTTGAATCCAACAAGTCTTTCATAACTGAAGATGAAAGCATGACGAGTTCTAGTCTCTTGGCAACAAGGCTCCGGCTGCAGCAACTAAGGTGCAGATTTACAAGCCCCTTGCGCCACTTTTGCGTCACTTTTACCATGTTAAAAGTGACGCAAAAGTGAAGCAAGGGGCTTGTAAATCTGCCCTTAAGTATCTTGATTACCAACAAGGAACACTCTAAACCACAATGACCTAATACTCTAAGGGGCTTATTTGCAAGTCCCTTTTTTCTGCCTGCCTATCATTTGTTCCCATGTTAAAAGTGACGCACCAGCGGCACAAGGGGCTTGTAAATAAGCCCCTAAGAATCTAAGATGACTGCCACATGTGCAAGTCATTTGAGAGTTCCATGACACCAGGCACATATAGTTTGTTTTAAATCCACTTGTGTTTTTTATAGCGTCACTGCCAAGAAGCCTCTGACCAAGTAGCACCCACACTGTGCACATACCTTATGTACTCGTGACCTCCACTACAGCAGAAGAATCGAGCACCTTTGAATGTTAGAAATGTAAAATCCTTGCCCACTCAACCCTCACAGGTGAGCATGGACTGTGGATCACGCCATATTCTGTGAATGTTTAGCCATATATCTGAAGACTTGCTGAAACAATGGGACCCAGCCAGCATGGAAATGTAGTGGGGATAGTTTAAGGGCCCTCAACCAACCTCTGCTGAGTAAGTACTATATCTTGTGGCTTAGTTGCCTTTAACTTTAGAACACCATTTAACAAAGCAAAGAATATGATGTTGGCTCGTCTGTCTGTCTGGGAGACTACTAAGGGATCGGATGCTGTTTTCCATTGTTCCCAAGCTCAAGAGGAGATCCTCAAAGGGACTTAGAAGCTGACCATCTGTAATGCACAGGGAATGAAGCACAAGGAACCACCTTAGAAGAAGGAATTAGCAAGCCTAGGGGGGTCTGAACATTTGGCTGTGGCCCTAAAGAGCCAAAGGCAGATAAATTAATCTCCCCTGTTGTAGGGATTCTGCGTATGCACAGAACTATGCGCAGGAAACCAGAACCTTAGAGAATTGTGGTGTACCAGAAACTCGCCTCAGAACTAAGAACCCCTTATCCGACTAGCTTAGTGTCACATTCGTTATCCGAGATTTAGCTCGGCGGTCCCAATGTATAGACAACCCAGAACATGCGACTTAGTTATTCTCAGGAATGGTGGGAACACGAAATACCCGTTTGCACTTATATATCAGTCCACAACAGAATAACTAAGACACAGTAAAGTTTAAAGAATTTATTCATAAACCTCGAGTCCTGTTATACAGTACTTTGGCTAACATAAGCAGACAAATGGTTAAGATCATTACCATTAGCATTGTTACAATACCATAGAAAATGAAAGGAGCGATCATATTAATAATGACAATGGAAAACAACCACCCTCCTTTCTCTAGCAACTAATAAAATATTATTAGACTATTAGAAGGTCTCATAGGCTTGCATAGGGGACCCCATACCGTATAGATCAGCTTAGGTGTATCACATCACAGGATCAGCTCAGTGTTCTCTGCTTCAGCTCTTCTATCGAATGTGTTCTAAAAACCTGCTGCGCTGTAATATTAAAGCCTACGACTTTCTGGTATTTGCAGCTGCGTGCATGTTATGACTAAACAGTGGTACGATCACCCTGAACACAATCAGCCGGCACCGTCTAGTGTCCTAGAACAGTTCTTTACTCGATGTACAGACCAAGGGCACTAGCAACTGTTAAGGATGTATAAATAACATTCACTTGAGACAAGAGCGAGTCTGCATTTCTCAAATGAATAACATGTAACAACAGTGTCGGGTGCAAAGGCAGCAAAAGCAACAAGATGGCTGTGTAACAGCTAACGTGATTGAGTTAACTTAGCACTGTAAATCGGGAGTGGCCTAAAACCACGTGACATCCCCCTTTGATCGAACCACGGGACTACCAGGGGCGTATATTTTAATAGAACGCAGAGTTCAAGATCAACGATGCAGACTAAAAAGCTTGAAATGTGAGTTTTCAGAAAATGAGAGGGAAAAAAAATTCGAAGAGAAAAAAAAAATATGTAAAAACACAAGCCATCGTCCATAGAAGCCAACGATCGTTTGTGAAAAAATGCAACTCCACATGATTCGCCACCAGACATTGTGAGTACAATTGTCAATCCAGGAAAGTATAAGCAGCATATGCAGCCGCAGCTTCCAGTAGAAAATCATTGGAGTCATCCGCAAAATTGTCTGTCATCCAATTCAGCAAAGAAAAAGAACACACGTGTTCCACAGGGAAATGAGTATCAAGCACTCCACGTGGACAAGAAGCAGGCATCTCGATGTAACTTCGTGCCAGGAAGTCAACTGCTGCCTTCTCGATATCCCATAAACCAAGGACTCCATGCGCCGCACAAGGCCATAAACCCGACTCCAGAACAGTCAAACTCATGAACCACTAAGGGATACATCAGTCGATCAAAATCCAGGTCAGGTGACACCAAGTTTGACAAACACATATCAAGAGCCCATTGGAACGGACATTCGAGACAGTGAGAAACAGGCTGTACACAAGTGAAAAACGGGAACCGGAAGGATAATCCATAAGCGACACTCAAGGTAGCCAGTGGTAAAGTCCCATAGTATTCCCACATCCGGCTACGCAGATGGAACAGGCTGAATCCGTGGTCGAGTAGCGCAAGTCGTGCATCCATAGCGTAGAGCGCAGACCAACAGGAGTATGCCAGCAGTTAATGCGAGAATCAGAGGAAACCCTCCGAAAACCCCAGAAAAAATAGAATGAAAAATAGCTGGTATTATACCAAAGATAGACTGGAAAGACGTCACAAGGCCAGAGCCTACAATTTTAAAAAAATGGACCAGACCAGTCGTGGAAGAAGCATTGAAGATAGTGTGTATTAATGTGCCAAAATGCAGGGGGAGGTCAGTATTCAAAAGAGCTTGAACTTCTGTGCGAGTGTTCGCCACTTGAAGGAGAAATGTTTCACGGGACGAAGAGCCCTTATTCTGCTCATCCTATTGAACTCTGCTTTCAAGGTTGGAATCGTCGGCCAGACGGATATATCAAGTCTGCCTTGCGGGGGAGGGAAAAGCACGTTATTACAGCAAATTACCCTCCGTGAAACTGAAACAATATAGGGAATTCCAGCTAACATCCCACAGCAAGCCTCACTATTTAAAAGCAGATAACTACCATTAGCAAGCAGCTTAAATGATGGCGTTATAACTGGCACAGGAATGCCCTTTAACACGCAAGCTAAATTAGGGGCATTCATATTACACGATCCATGTAATTGGATATGTCTACACACTACGGAATGATCAGGAGCAGACGTACACTCCTCACCCTTCAAATAAACTTCTTTGCCTTCTCTCTCACATCGATATGTAAATGGGAGAGACCAGACTTCATGCAAGAAAGCAGAACCAAGTTTTTCATATCTACCCAAGGTGTAATGTTTCATGCACGAACTAAACCTATACATAGAAATCGGGAGAGTGACCATCCCATGGATGAGCCACACTGCATAATCAGACTCAGCCACTGAAAAAGGCAAAGGTTCTAACTTTTCTATATGCAGTAGTGAATACGTAGCATCTTTCATGGACATGAATTGCTGCTTTGCTGTCAGATTAAATGGGCGGAATAAAGAAGAAACATTCATGTAATCCCAAGGTACTTTCCCCGCCTTTAACATCTGCAAAGTCCAAGCAAATTGCATAATCGAGCGTAATTGATTTTGACCATGATATAACACAGACACATCCTCCTGGACAATATCTACAACAGATGAAACAATGTTATCTAATGTATATATTCTTGAAGATAAGGTGTTAATACTATTATCTATTACTGCCAATACTTTTTCCATATTGGCCTGGTCAATAGCACGGAGCCTGGAAGCAGCCTCAATCTGCGACAACTTCCAAACCTCGTTGTAAACAGCATACAGCATTGGATCTTCCCAATGCGGGACCCTTAACAAAATCATTCAAATCTATTTTGTCATGTAAACGGGACAAGTGAATTTTAACAGAATCTAATGTGGAATGTTGCAGCCATGTCTGGCACAATTTACCTACCGAGTAGGTCGTGACAGTGTGTGAGGACACAAAACGAGGATCTACTCTATCCTGTATGTATCCGGGAACCAACCCCAAAAATCTACGTTGACAGGTATCCGAACCTCTCTGCCATACCAACCAACCTTTAGGGTCAAATGCACTAATATTGAAGGTGGAATTGGAAATAAAAGACTGCAACATAGCAAGGGACAGATCTGTGTGATTCTCCCAACCAGGATAAGCACTCAGATCCGGGATCTAGGGAGAAGTTAATTGTTTAGAAATAGCCAATCCAAAACAGGTTGTTTGAAAAATTGTGGAATTTAAAAATAACATGTGGTTTGGGATGAGGCAGGCACGATGTAAAGCTTCTGTTCCTTGTACTTGCCAAGACTTAGTTCCCCAAACCGATTTGAGATCAATAGTATCTTTCCAAACGTCATACCCTCCAATTGCCAAATCGTCCATAAAGGACTTAGAAAACAACAATTTAGTGTGTGTCAAACGCACCTTTGAAATAGGTTCGTCCCTAAGTTTAAAATAAAAGGATGCATTATTGGATACACTGAAATCTGAAAAATATGAAAATTTGTTGACCAATGTTTTCGAACTACCAATCATCGGGGCAGGGCAATGTTCCCACTGAGTAAAGTTGACTAAACTACGAAATGTGCTTGCCCTATGCAGAAAATGAGTTCCATAATGTTGATAACAAAACTGCTCTGCATAGTTTTCAGTATTCAAATACAAATCCTCAGCATCAAATGCGGCATAGTATTTCAAATCAGAAAACAGTGTCTCTATAGTTTTTACATCCCAATCATCAGAACGAATGTTCTGTTTTACCACATCACCCATAGAAACACGATATACAGATGGCACATTAATCACTTCCGCGGGCCCATGAATTTGAAATTTAACTGCATCCCATGCTATCCCATCACGGACAGGCCAGGCGGTGATGTTCACAAAAGTCTGGTCCCTCTTCATGATGTGCGACGATGAATGTGGGGCCAAAGTTCCATTAATTAATCTGATTGTAGAACGTTCATTCAGGTAGTGTCCATTTATAAGCCTAAAAAACACCACCACAAAGCCAATGGACATGAACAAAAAAATGCAAATGAGCACCAGCCAAACGTAAATCCAGGGGGGAACCAAAAATTGTCTCTTGAACCAGGCAAAAAATTTTGAAAATTTGGAAGGGGCAGTGGAAGTCAATGATTCAGTTCCAAAGGAAGAATTAGACTGGATAAATTCTGTTGAATGCAAAAGGGGCAATGGAACATCAGCAGGATAGGAATACTCAGCATCATCAGGCAAATCACCATCCGCAGGCGATACAGCAGAATCAGAAAGTACTTGCATTTCAATGGCAACCTCAGGCACAATGTCAGATGGTGGCACCACAACAGAACTGCGCATCATTGAAGGGCAAGAAACTGAAGGCGTCAGACTATGGAGAATTGGCCACCCTGTGTAGCTTGACATTGTCAACTGAAATGTACCTGTTGTCTCTGTGACCAGGAAGTGGAGGCAAAACAACTGTACGTGTACCCTCAACTCCAAGCACCGGCACTGGTGCACGATAAGAGGGCCCAAACTCCTTCTTCTTCTCCACCTTCTCACGGACCAGATCACCAACTCTGGGTAGCCAGCCGACTACCGGAATCTGAAGTCCAGCCTCGGACGCAGAGGATATGTGCTCTTTTGCTAGAGTGTCTCTTGCTTCTTGAAGATTCTGTAAGACAGTACAGTGGTCATCTAAGTCAAAAGGCGCGGCCGCCGCCGCCATGTCTAGACCCTCAAGGTCCGGGACAAACATTCGAACTCCGAAGAGCATCATGTACGGGGTCCTCCCACCCAGAGACCTTCTAGGGAGATTATTAAGTGCACGTTGGACGTCATACAAATGGGCTAGCCAGTTTTTGCCAGTACCTAACACCCTGGCTGTCAATGATTGCTTTAGGTCACGGTTCATCGTTCCACAACACTATTGCCCTCAGGCCGGTATGGAGATGAAAATTTGACTTGGACCCCCAAACTTCTCATAGCTTCTTTGTACGCCTTAGAGGCGAACGCAGGGCCCTGATCAGAGTGAAGGGTTCCACATGCAAAACTCCCTATAAAGACACGCAATGCTTTGATAACAGTCCTGGCGTCAGCACTCCTGTGTGGCCACACCCAAAGAAAACGTGTGCACGAATCTACTGCAACCAAGATATACTTGTACGCAGTGTGAGAGGAAAATGGACCGCAGTGATCTAAATAAACACACGCTAGTGGTTGATTAGATATATGCAGCTGCGTTTGTGGTGGACGCGCCACAGAAGACGGCTTTATTTGTTGGCAAATACCACAATTGAGGACATAAGTCCGCGTATGTTTGTACAAACCGTACCACCAATAACGCTGTTGCAACAGTGACACAGTTGCGGACACTCCGGCGTGCGCAGACGCAACACCCTCGTGTGCAGCTTGCACC
The DNA here is from genome assembly GCF_964204655.1 of Triturus cristatus. NCBI lineage: Eukaryota > Metazoa > Chordata > Amphibia > Caudata > Salamandridae > Triturus > Triturus cristatus. Next base: position 217,449,005 of record NC_140594.1, on the reverse strand, counting down.
AAAGCAGGCCTGCAGTCTGCATTGGGAATAACTCTATCCCCAACATCATTAATCCTCACTAACGGGACGTTATCAGGACTTAAGTGATAATGGTATCGAGAAGGGAAACCTCTAGGGAAGTTTGTCCCAGTCTCTGAAGCAGCAATGGCTGCCAAGATGTCATCATCGATCTTACTTTTGGATCTTGTAACTGCTGCTACTAAGTATGTTGCCACTGCTGTTTTAGCTGCCTCGTCAGCCAAACTGTTACCGACAGCATGGACGCCAACTCGTTGGTGACCAAGAGTGTGAATAACATTCACAAGGGGCCGACTGTCTTTTAGTTCAGCCACCCTAGCCCAAAGCGTTTTATGCTTCACTGTGCTACCTTTTGAATCACGAAATCCATTCGCGATCCAAAACGTCAGATTGTCGTTGTAAGATTGAACACAATAGTACGAATCACTCACTATAAGAGTTGTGACTCTATGATCAGCAAACTCCAGTGCAAGCACCAGAGCACGAAGCTCCGCCAATTGTGCGGTACAATCACCCAAAGTCTGCGTATGCACCGCATCCTGTATGAATTCTCCATTCACGAAAGTACCAACAACAATTGCGCAAGCCGCTGAATAAGTGTGCCTTGATCCAGTTGCGGGCTGCGCGGACCCATCAGTGTATATAACACAATGGAACTCCTCCAACGGGCGCAATGTATGTGGAGCCGGATGAACTAATTCATACTCCAAACTCTCCTGAGTCTGTAGCCCTGCGTCAAAGATGTATTCGATGTCAGGCGAGGCTAAGGAGGTTGCCCATTGTATCCACCTTGGATGCAAAGCTTTAGAATTCGGCACACTTGCTTTAGTGACTGCCTCTAGGGCAGGAAACGGTGTCACCACCATCATGCGTTTCCCCTGTGATAGCGCTCGTTCTTTCAGGATTGCCATCTGAACTGCTGTCAAAACCTTTTCGACAGTGGAGAAACGCATTTCAGCTGAAGTATATAAATGAGATTTGTAAGCAATGGGGACTGTGTCGCCCTCATTGTATGTTAAGTACGTGAACCCCTCCACACCCGGTACAATTCTTATGACCAGGTTTGTGTGGTTATCACGAGTTTGTAAATATTTCGCAGTAAGAAGGTCAGACTGCAAAGAGTACAATGCAGCTGAATGCTCTGGCAGCCAGCAAGATTTGGTAAAAGTTGGTTGTACCAAGGCATATAGTGTCTTGATACGCTGGGCATATTCAGGAATGTAGGTACGACCGAAATTCAGAAAGCCCAGCAATGATTGTAGTTGTTTCAGTGTCGCAGGGATACGAAGGCGTGCGCATTTCTCAAGGAACTGCGGAGCCAAGCCGCGGCCCTCATTGTTGAGTTCGTACCCCAAGAATAATACTGTGTACTCGGCAATGTGGGATTTCTTAAAGTTAAACTTGTAACCAAAGTCCGCAAACATAGTAATTATGTTGTCCACGCGAGCAAGGTGTGGAAGCAACTCGTCGTCTGTTAAGTATATGTCATCAACGTACGAGTATGCCTCCGGGTCTACCATCTCTAAGAGAGAGACCACACGGGCAGCAAATACCCCAGGACTATTTTTATAGCCCATAGGAAGCCTTTTGAACACTTTTTGTTTACCACCCGAAGTAAAAGCGGTCCACTCATAACTATGAGGGGATATGTTATGGCAATAAAAGCCATTGGACAAGTCGAGTGTGGTTTTGAACCTCTTTCTCACAAGACTATCGACGAGAGCCGAACTATGTGTATTTTGCACCGCACAATTCTGGCAGTGCGAGTTTAAGTGCCGGTAATCCAAAACTAGGCGGTACGATCCGTCAGGCTTCGTCACAGTGAATAAAGGATTATTCATGGGTGACACACACGTTTCAATTACTCCCTGATATTCCAATTGTTCAAGGATAGCCGCGACGTGAGACCTAGCTTCTCGACGCATAGGGTATTGGGGTTGTGGCTGGGGGTCGGACCGCAATGGAATTTCGTGTAGGGTAGAACATTTATCCCACCCCACCTGATTACGATACAACGCAGGTGCTAGCACCCGCGCCCACTCCTCGGCTAACTTCCTAGACTCCTCCTTGGGCACCACGTGTCCAAAAGAAGGGAGAATGACTTCTTCCCCCCTTGGAGCGTTTAGAACGAAAGCCGGGGGCCAATCTTTCTCCGCCAATAGTATATCATAGGTGGTCGTCAGATTATCCCAAAATACCGCGTTAATTTTCCGTTATATGTAACCCTCAATATTGAGGACTACTTCAAATAATCTCTCAGGGGGGGCTTCGCGAGTATCAGCAGTTTCTACTGTCACATAGATTTTAGTTGCTGTCGCCTCCAGAAATGGATGCAGTGCTCCCCGCACTACTGTAACTTCCGCCGCGCTGTCTAGCAGCGTCAGCGCCCATTTCATGTTCAGAAGCTGTGTCCGTACCATCTGAGGCATACTTCGCTGAGATTGCAGCAACTTTCTTTTTCTGAAACGGGGGACGCGGACGTGCAGAATCTTCTTGCTTGCCTTTTCCGTCCGCCTGTCGGGTCTGGTCTCGACCTTGAGCACCCCGGCCTCTCCCACGGTCTCCGCCACCAAAGTGTGAAGCCGCTGATTCCTGTGAAGAACGAGGAGAGCGCTGGTCAGGAACCTGAAACCTATCAGGCGACTTAATACGAGAACGATCACGCAAATCATAAGTGCGTTCAACATACGCCTGAACAGGAGAGGCAGGACGAGTATCCTGTTTCTGTTGCTGTTTATCTTGTTTCTTAGCTCGCCAATTTTGTTTTGGAAAGTTGGGTTTATCGTCTTTTGTAGACGAACTCACTTTAGTGTGCTGTACTACTTCAGGAATTTTGATGGTGGGTTTCACGCCTAGGGCACTACGTCCAACCATCCTATAGGCTTTCGCAATAACTTTTGCAAACTCCCTCGGCTTATCTTCATCCGCAATTAGTGCCATCATGTTTCCCACTTGAAACTGCATGGCATCTCCTTTGAGATTTCCCATAATCATGGAACATACTATATCGAAGCTGTCGATAAGCCGCATTCCCAACTCAATAGCTGCTTCCGCACCATGATCCTCTTGGACTTTTTTGATAACGGAAGGTAGTACCGACATAGACGTAGTGCCGAAGCACTTCGAATAGGTCGCGGCAAAGACCTTGCCCCAATTGTCACAATCGACAATGTCCGGGACTAGTTCTTTCGGCAAAGTAATAGTGAGTATCCTGTGTTTTTCCACAGGACTAGTGTTAGGAAACACGGCTTCTAGTTGATCGAATTTCTCTGCAAGCCAATAAGGATACTCATCCTTATTCTGGGGGCGCTTGCCAACAACCGCGTTTACCATTACAGGACTGATCACCACCGCATGATGGTGATCAGCCCCGTGTCCCGCAACTGCAGGTGCAGTGCGCAACACATACTGCACTAAAGCCCTATGAACCGTAATCAGGGTTGTGTGTAGTATACGTAAGCTATCCACTCCTACCGTCAGGTAGCGTGGATGAGGTGTATGTCCGGCCAGTACCGGCCAAGTAGCTCCTTCAATTGACAATGGACCCAGTCTCGCCGGGGTGACCGTGTGGGGGAGGGCGCCATTAAACCAAATAGTGTGCTGCCAGGTAGAAATAGGAATTTCTAAAGCCATATATGGGGTATAATGTAGAGGCACCTGCGTAGCAGTGTATTTGTGGAACGTTTTATCGGTATCTTCCACCGCCTCAAAGGTAACCCAAGAGTAAAACAACTCATAAGGGTAAGTGGCATTTGCACTAATGACAAACACCACTGCCATCCCGTCATCAGGCACCCCATACGTCCTCAAATGAGCACGTAGAGACACCCTACTATGAGTGGGAATTTCTACCGCCATTAGGACTAAAAAGAAGATACAACGAGATCTTTAGTAGCACTTGGGCTTAGATTAGTGTAACCTTTTTTATTATCAAGCTTGAAAGAACCTATAGCCTAAAACCTAGGTAGGTTAAACCGTCACTCCCGTTATCCGGAAACCAGAGTGAGGGCGTTGTGGACTAATAAAAGCACTACTAAGGCATCTCAGATATTAAGACCAAACGTTAGGTGCGCCATGTTGTGGGGATTCTGCGTATGCACAGAACTATGCGCAGGAAACCAGAACCTTAGAGAATTGTGGTGTACCAGAAACTCCCCTCAGAACTAAGAACCCCTTATCCGACTAGCTTAGTGTCACATTCGTTATCCGAGATTTAGCTCGGCGGTCCCAATGTATAGACAACCCAGAACATGCGACTTAGTTATTCTCAAGAATGGTGGGAACCCGAAATACCCGTTTGCACTTATATATCAGTCCACAACAGAATAACTAAGACACAGTAAAGTTTAAAGAATTTATTCATAAACCTCGAGTCCTGTTATACAGTACTTTGGCTAACATAAGCAGACAAATGGTTAAGATCATTACCATTAGCATTGTTACAATACCATAGAAAATGAAAGGAGCGATCATATTAATAATGACAGTGGAAAACAACCACCCTCCTTTCTCTAGCAACTAATAAAATATTATTAGACTATTAGAAGGTCTCATAGGCTTACATAGGGGACCCCATACCGTATAGATCAGCTTAGGTGTATCACATCACAGGATCAGCTCAGTGTTCTCTGCTTCAACTCTTCTATTGAATGTGTTCTAAAAACCTGCTGCGCTGTAATATTAAAGCCTACGACTTTCTGGTATTTGCAGCTGCGTGCATGTTATGACTAAACAGTGGTATGATCACCCTGAACACAATCAGCCGGCACCGTCTAGTGTCCTAGAACAGTTCTTTACTCGATGTACAGACCAAGGGCACTAGCAACTGTTAAGGATGTATAAATAACATTCACTTGAGACAAGAGCGAGTCTGCATTTCTCAAATGAATAACATGTAACAACAGTGTCGGGTGCAAAGGCAGCAAAAGCAGCAAGATGGCTGTCTAACAGCTAACGTGATTGAGCTAACTTAGCACTGTAAATCGGGAGTGGCCTAAAACCACGTGACACCCCCTTGGATTACTGGTTTGTGTCTCCCAGAGGAGCTCCAGAAAATCTGTGGGCATTTGAAACATCCCGAATGAACGTATTCAAGTTTCAGAAAAGGTAGTACTTGGAAATATTTCAACTTCCAAGGTGCCCCAGTAACCAGACTAGCCAAAAATGACATGGCCTTAAAGTAAAATGTTACCTGATGTGTTCTGCTCAGACCAAAGATCAAGGCTCCAGTACCCATGCAGAATGCAGGTATTCCATTTCAACCTCCTAGCGTACACCCTAGCTGCATCTCGCTCTCTTCCCCTTCCAGAGGATGTTGAGCTCCAGAAAACAAGCTAAGGGTCTTAGAGTATGGAGGATGAGGGTCATCTGCCTAAAAGCAGTAGATGTCTAGTCTGCCCTATTGAGAGTGCAGAGACATCAATATACTCTAAATAGAGCAGAAAAACATTTATAACCCTGGGCGGAGCTGGCTGAGGTGGCGGAGCTGGACTATGCGGTGGTCCACGGAGTTCGGAACAAATTCTGTGGAACTCCGCTCCGCCACCCTCTCCACCCCCCTTATTAAGAATTAATTAAAAATACATTAAAGGTAAAAGAATAAAGACTTACCTGGACTGCGGCGTCCCCGGGCTGCCGTCCTCCTCTTCCTCGCCATCTCAGGGTGATCTGCTCATGCACGCGTGCCCGCGCATTTCTCGCAAGGAATGTGCATGTGCGGGCGTGCGCACATGCACAGTTTACCCTGAGACGGCAAAGACGAGAAGGAAGGCAGCCCGGGGACGCCGCTGTCAAGGTAAGTCTTTTACCTTTAATGTATCTTTAATTAATTCTTAATAGTGGGGTGGAGGCAGGGGCTGTTTAACTCCGCTCCTCTGCGGAGTGTGCGGAGATTTGCCTACTCCGTGTTCTACGCGGAGTAGGCAAATCTCCACGGGCGGATCGGAGCTCTACGCCCGCGCCTAAACATTTACCAGCTTTGGGAGAATGCCACACATCTCTAAATGTTAACCCAGGCCCTAAGCCTGACCACAAAGCACAGGGCATAAAAAGGCAAAAAAGTTAGGAGACTCCAGCGGTAACAGCTTTCAAGTTTGTTTTACTCAGGGCATCATCAGTACTTTGAATTTGACATTGCCTGCTTTGTGGAGCGCAAGCAGTCACCACCTCCTGCATTGTTACACCGGAAAATGTTGTCCTCAAGGAAAATGACTAAATCAGAAAGTATAACTATTGATCACAACAAACTTGTACACTTAACCAAACCTGTGTTGGACTGCAGTCCTCTGAAAGTTAGCCTCAAACTATGGCCCTAAAATGACATTGACTTTAGCCTAACCCATTATTTTATATGGATGCTTTTTGTTAAAAAAATTAAAACTCCTTATCCCCTTTTTATCTTGGTGTTACTTTTATCACTTTAATTGTTTTCATTTCTTCTAAACTGTTTTATGGACGTTGGTCTATGTAATGCGTTTTTGATGATTCCAGAAAACATTTTTTCTGAAAGAAGTCAATGTCTTTGAGCCACAGTTACCAGGGGTAAGTCCTGGCGTGCTTTTTAAAGCCTGTTTTTATATCTGACAATGAGACAGTTTAAGCTGTTCCGCCAGCCTCATTTAATAGCAAGTCATCAATAAAAATATCTACATATATTCATATATAGAAAGGCTTTTGGGTCTGTCCTTTTTATCTTATGGCCTATAAAATTGTCATTCACATTTTTCTTCTGTCAACTACAGCATACAGTTTGAGGCAAGAGGTCAACCCAATACATCCATTGGCTTTCACATTCCGACCACGTTTTATATTCTATTCTTTATCCTAGTTTAATGTTTCAGCTATAATTGTGTATTCAGTTAACAGCCATTCAAAGTCAACCTTTTCTTCGCTGCAACAGGGATTATAATTTACTGTGATGTGCATTAAAATTAGAAAGGGTTTCTATCACATTCTAATCACAAGAGCCTAGTAGTAAGCACCTACACAGTTTTATTAAAATTATATGCAGTAATTTTTTTTTTAATGTAAAAGTTGAATGGCCATCAGTTTTAGGCAGCATATTTTCTATTTAAACTGCTTTGTACTTTATATTGTTATGATTTGAATAAGAAAGAACAAAAATGATCACACCATCTCTACTGACTTTGCCATTGCTTATTCTTAGGTACAGGCTTTCTTAACTTTGTTGACGTCATTCATTTACTGCGCATCCCTTAATCAATAGTCCAGTTTTTAGGTCTCGCCTAGCATTGCAGCGCGAATGCGTTGCCATCACTTTGCGAGGCATGCAATATACACTTTAGTGTGGTAGCTTTGTGGAAGCTCCGCCCACTCTCCGGCCAATCTTTTTCATTGGCTTAGGTACTAAATGCTGCCTTCCGATTGGTTTTAGGGTTGTTAGTCCCTCCCCATAACTGCCATGCCGTCATTTGTATCCTTCCATGGCTATTGGCCCCTTCACTCCAGCACTATTTTCATCCCGTCTTGCCCTCCACCCCTCCCGCAATCCATGACTTCTTGCCCCACCCTCCCCGCCGCCCCCTCCCATGCATCACCGTTCGTGCCTTCTACAACCTCTGCTCATGTAAAGCGCTGAAATGCCCGCTAAGTGTCGAGTTCGCGCTACATAAAACTGGGAAGGTGGCAAACGGAGGGACTGGGAGAGTGCGCCTTAACAGCTAGGACTGGCAGCAGGTTTGGGAGCCACCGCACGTATGTACATTATTTCTTCAAGCCTCCCTCACTAATATTACAACAGATTGCAGGGAATTCCTGCACCATGTCCAGCCCTTGCTGCCTAACTCCATGATGGCGGCTCCTGTGGGGACGGACAAAGGGCTGGCAGGCAGCAGTCCATCTTCCCTGTCCGCACCTTAGGGTCACGTGATCGTAGGAATGGCTCCTGCTCCTACGCACAGTCTGGACAAGCTGAAGATGGCGGCAAAGGCGAGAGGTGGGTACGAGGGAAGTTCGGATGGGGAGAGGGCGGTGAGGGGCACAGAGGGCGTCACATTTCACCAACGAAGCCTAGGGGCACTGGGTGAGGGTGTCGGGGTCACCTGTCACCAGTGCATGGGGTCTCTGTCACGGGCACAGAGGGGTGTGTGGGGTACTGGGGCGTCATGTCATTAACGAGGCGTGGGGTCACCCGGTGAGTGTATTACAGACCCTGCTAAGAGGCACACATGGGGTGTCAAGGGGTCACCTGTCACCAGTGCATGCGGTCTCTGCCACAGAGTGGTGTCAAGGGGTTACCTGTTACAGGCAGTGGATTGGGGTCATTGAGTGAAGGGTGACGGTATAGAGGGGATGTGAAAGGGATGGGCATATTGATCACTAACTGGGCTCCCATGGGGTGTGAGGTCGGCGTTGGGTCACCGGGTCAGACACTGAGTGGTAAGGTAGACCTTGGCTTCTGTACAGACTCTGCTAGTAGGAGTCTTCTCCTCTAACAGGACTCTTAAAGCACGGCCAACCCCCCGTGAATGTATCCAGGTGCTGAGAACCTGTTCTTGTCAGTCTGGGGCTGTATAGCTTCAAGCAGGAGCAATGTTGAGGTGTACAGTGGCATCACACATTGGGCTGTGGGGCTGGGTAGCCACTTGCAGGACTCGGCAGGGTCTCTGCAGATGGACGTGGGGAGGGGGTCACTGAGGCCCTTCGGCACAGCGAAGTCAGGGGATAGATTCAGGTCTGGCTGCGCCGACCGCCGAGGGGTAACTCTGAGAACTGCGGAGCTGTCAGTCTGGACTATGAGGCCTCATGCCATGCATGCTCCTGAGGGTTCGGTCGAGGCGTCAGACTCAGCCTGGTCTGGGGATGTGTTAAGTTTGGGTAGTGGGGGCTGATGTTCAGCTGAACTGGTGGGCATTGGGTACAACCAGACAGATTTGAATCAGGCTGGGTTTTGTGTTTCATTGTTTTATATTTTGAGGGAGTGCATTAGTTTCTCTGTACTTTTTATCACTTGCTAAAACGATGCAGGAGTTTACCGACTTAGCAAAAATGTCTTCTTGTGTGGGGAGAAATGATTAATATATACCGAGCATCTGAAATGCAATTTTCCCTGCTGCTTAGTTGCCGCTTTTCCTTTGCATTGCACCAGCCAAGACGGGCGTTAGTGCTGTGTCACCAGGGCACTGGGCGCTGAGATCCTGGGCAGTGTGTTTTGAAATATTTTATGGTTTTAAATTAGACTGCTGGAGTTCCTTGTGTGTTATGCGATTTCCAGACAAAAATCAAAGTGGGAAAATAATTCTTGTGATTAATGTTTTAGCTGGAGAGTGAGAGTGTTTTGTCTAGTGATAGTTTTGACTCACCATAAAGTAGCGCAAAGGCTTATTATGCCTGCTGGGAAGAAAGTGTACCATGCAAATCACACGTAGCTAGCTCAGTGAGTAAATGCCCTAGTCGCACAGATCCTTTTGTTATTTGCACTTCATTAGTTACATTCCTAATGTAGAGCATTTCTATTTATTGTCATCAAAGAGTTGCATGCAAACTACCAAGTATATGTTAGAACATTGTGTTTTCCTCACTGTTTCATTATCCTAAACTTCCTAAAAAGTGTTCAGTTTGTGAGAAATAAATTCTTATTAGAAATGCCACTCCAACCACAGTGCTAAATTTTAAATCCTAAGTCTGTGTTTTGAAAAAGCAAGCACTCTTAATATATACTGCCTACCAGTATGGTTGTCTTGTGACTCCTACACTTTGTAGTCCTCTTTTTCTTATGTTACATTTCATTCACACTCATTTGTACACGTGTGATTCATTGTTTCTGCATAATATGGGTGGGAAGTAAAGTGCTCTAATACCCTACACTGCTTTGATTAGTGCTACAAAACAAATGAAATAGGTGTAAGAGAGGTTGCCCTTTCTCTGCCTGGTAAGGGTGCCTTCCTTACCCCCTCCAGATACTGCGAGTGCTTGATCCCTGCTTCTTCCACTTCAGGTGAATTCTGAGACTGTGAGTGGCAGTGGGCCCAATTCTCTCATCTCCTTCAAGAACCAGGATCAGTGGTGTTTTAAATCTACCATTGGTTCCTGTGCAATCTAGTAGACATGGCCTTCTCCCACCTATATGGGTAATTAAAGATATTTTAAGAGAACAGCGATAGTTCAGGGGTCACATATTTTTTAGTTGGCTTCTCAAGGCCTAGGTTACTCTGGAGAAAGAAGAGCAGGAAAACTCATTCTTCAAGCTTCTACGCCGCCCCAAAGTGGAAAGTCTCTTAAGCTGGGGGGATCCTTTTGGGGACACAGCACTTACCTGGCGTTTAAAAGGAAACACTGGAGAATAGCATTGGCAAGTGTGTAAGTTTTGCCATCTATTTCTGGGTGACTTATGTTAAATATAAGATTCTGATCCTGAAAGTTCGAGGTTTAAGTCATTTCTATCTCCATAGCATTATATCTGCTTGGTGGTCTCTTTTGTTATAAATTATTCCAGTACTCATCAGGATATGTAAAAGATGAATACATTTTTTGGAAACCATAAGTGGTCTTGAGGGTTCTTTCAGCTCTATCCTGATACATTTTTGTTTTGTGGCAAGTGCTAACTCTTTTCTTAGGACCAGGATGACCTGGAGAATCACTCTACACTTTACGGACACAGCTATTATGTTAAAGTATGCTCATATTTGTTAATGTTTGTGAGCTAATTTCTCTGATGTTCTGGTTATATAGAGGAGAAAAGAATTCCAGGCCATTGAGTTGAGAAACTGAATCACCTATTTATGGAGGAATACTTGTTTATTCCTTACTTATGGTCCCCTGCCTGATGTAAGGTGAGCATTTATTTTCTCTAAAGAAGAATCTTGCTCTCTCTTTTCTCAGGAGGATTATATTCAGAGGTTAAACAAGGGTACTATGTTGAAATCTTAGTAGTTTTACTCAGTAGGTCTGACATTGGAAGGTGGGTATGCTCATCTAAGGCCTTTATTTTTTAGGTCATGCCTAGACAGCACAGCTGTCAAGTGACCTGTTGCATGCAACTTTGTGGGGTCTGACACATCCCAAAGGTTTGGATTGGCTTATGTCTGCGGCCTTCGAAATCCATGGCATGCAATTGGCTTATGGTTGGTACATACCCCACTTTTTTCTGCAAGTTAACTCACATGAAGTATTGCCTCTTGAATGAGCAGGCTGCGCGCGCTGCTTGCGTGACTGTAACTTCTTGTTTAATTATGTTTTTCTTTAGTGGACTACGCTACTGTAGGATGCGGCACGCAGGGCTGCACTCCCTAACGCTGGGCAGGTCAGGATATTTAAAGTGTCTCGCTCGTGGTCCATGATGGTTTCTGCAGCTGGGTGCCAGACCTTGGTGCTCATGCAGCACTGCGCCGGGGGGGGAGGGGCTGTCTGGGCCATGCTTCTGTTTCTTGGGGCTGGCCTCCTTGTATCCGCCTGAGCAGTGGTGTCACTTCTGCTGCTGGCAGGCATTGCTTGGCGCCTGCACACTGGGCCTCCGGGGCTGATTTTGCTGCCGGGCCCCCCGCCAAAAACCTGTGTGCAAACGGTGGTGAAATGGAAATAAAAAGAGAAGACATTCACTATTCCAGAGTACCTATTTGCTACTGAAGTGCACAGGTACTCTTTTCATTAAAGATATTAAACCCACACTGCGACGTGCTGGTATTCTCACTCTGAAGTTACAGAAGTGTATGTACTCAGTACATGCTGATTTAAGCACTGGTTGGTGGGACAAATGGATGTTACGTTAGGTGGGACGCGAAGCTTTTGCGGCTGTTACGGTGTAAGATCAAAGAGTTCATGAGTGATAATTGAGAGTAGGGCCACCTAGTTGCATTTGGGATCTTGTGTGGTGTATGGAGTAGTGAGGTGTTGCATGTCCCCTTATGTCACATAAACTGTTTGTTCAACATTTGTCAGACCACTAACTATCCTAATTCTCTAAAGAATCAGAGGCGCAGATCCGTCTGACCACACAAGGTAACAGATCTTTGATCTGAATTTAATTACATGTCCAAAGACATCAGCTCTGTGTATAAAATGTCATCCTCTGCTGTGGATGGAATGGGTGTATGCTTGTTTCTTGATAGGTGTCTCAGAATGACGGTGCTGTCGAAAGCTGTGATGTATAAAGCTCACCTGCGGGTAGGAGGAGGGCTCAGTCACAAAAAAATATACACGTCTTGAGTAGCGAGTGGACAGTATGATCTTTTTCTCACTGTTTTTATGTGATGTCACAATCCAAGTCCTGCATCACATCCTACTGACCTAGCAATATATTTCTTAGAATGAGGAACGCATTTGTTGGGCGGGTGGGGCAGATAGTGTGCGGATCAGCATGTCAGTGAACACGAAGCACTGCTTTCAACATATGCCAGGCTAGAGGTTCCCAGCTAGTTTTTTTGATTACAGATGTCAAAGTTTGCAAAGTACTTTTCTAATGAGTGGAATATATTAATTCTAGTAGATCAGAGATGGAGATTTTCACTTGGCACGTGACTTTGCCTGAGCTCTTAAAATAGTCACTGGTTATCTTTAACGTCTGACTACATTGCATTTTGCTCTGTTGTGCAAACAATTGTATTAACTCGCATGCTTGGCGAGTCTCGGAGTTTGCTGCTGGTTTTTCCAGCTTTTGGCACAGTTCATGTGCTTGAATTGTCTTGCTTGGTTGGCCAGTACTTTATTCTTTTCCTTTCTTTTCAGAGAGCTCCCAAGCATGAGCCGCTTTGCTCTGACACCTCGACAATGGTAACCTATTCAACAAACACAGTATGCAATGCCGGGGGCAATGCCTACATTGTGCTGGAATGGCTACCAACGCAAGAACGTGTTAACTGCTAAAGACTCCACAGTGGTGCACAGTCTAGTTACAGTAAAGATTGCTCCACCAGATAGTAATATTGCCCGCTCGCCCATGTAAGTGTATAGCGTCTATTTGCTATTTTTGTGCAGACAGCTGGAAATTTTCAATAAGCATTAATATTTTGTAGCTGAAGCACATATCCTTGCATTGAATGTGAATGTTTTGATTAAAGTGACTTATTCAACACTTGTTCAGTTGTCTACATATTTGGCTTCATGCATGCATCCTGCGCTGCAAGGAAGGAGGCATCGTTTTAGCTGTGCTTGCTCCTGCTGATGTCTTGTAGACTTTAACTTTAAATCAAACAGTTGGTGGTACCAATGGTAATCTTTTGTTGGAATGTTTTGCATTTTATTGAAAGCTGTTGTGCAACTCAAAGCTTGTTTATCTCTAAATTAAGTTAACTTACTGCATCTATTTTTGCAATTTCTTCTTATAAACTGTTTTCCATTTGTTCATGCTCTAAAAGTGAATGTTGTTATGCAGTTGAGAGCAAGGAAGAGTGTCACTGCCAGAAATTTAAAATTAGTATTCTCACTTAATTATTGTGTTCTTTCCTTTTTGTGTGCCAGTTCAACTCATACCGGCAAGCAAAGTACATTTTTCAATAAGCATTTGCAATACAATAGGTCTCGCATTTGCGAGAGTTTGAGCTATTGGCATTGTAAATGACAATGCTTTTTTATATATGTGTTGGTTGTTAAAACAGATAAATAAAAGGCATTGTTGTTTACAATGCCAATAGCTTAAACTCTCACAAATGCGAGACCTATTGCATTGCAAATGTTTGTATGTGTATGTACTTTCTGGGCTCTGGAGATCAGCCCTAGGACTTGCCTGCATCCCCTTAGGGACTTTTTTTCTGTTCAACTGCCTATATTTAACTGTCTTGAGAGAAAATGACCAGCAGAGGTCAGCAAAATACCAGAATCACTTTAGAATTCTCTAGATTCCAGTCCATAGAAATTGTTTCCCACGTAGACCGGTAAACAATAATATTTTTTTCAAATCTTGTATTTTCAGTAATATGACCACCGAAGGCCCTGGTTTTATATTAAAAACAGAGCTTTAAACTATACCATTTCCCGCTGAAAGGTAATATTTCTCTCCACGTGTTACCATACCAGGCGTGTCACGCAGTCTAGTGCTTACTTTCACACCATGTTAAAGAACAGTAGATGTTTCAGCACCCAGGCTAATGTGCTGCATTGCTAAATACATATAAGGTCCCAACGGCGAAACCGATTGCATTGCAAATGCTTTTTCATAGATGCACCCACATAAAGTCCACTCCAAACGTTCCTAATAAAATTACGAATACATCTTCAGTTTTTAATAGAAAGAATACACTCACAAAACACCAAATTTAATTTCAATGTACTATATGGAACCATCCAGGGACTGCCCCTTGAATTGCATAGTGTACTTTAAAAGTACAGTCACTTACTCATTGCTGTGTCCGAACTAATGACATTAAGACATTAGCTAGTAGTTAACTCACTACGTGACCATATGCAATTTAATGCTCTCCCGTTTACTAAACTACTTTAAACAACGTAAGCTAGTATGATATTATTCATATTTGACCTTACTAGGCAAAAAATACATGTATTTATTAAACTCTTATTTCCACATAGGACAAAACGTATAATAATAAGAATGTTTTTATTTATATGTGAACTTTACAATCTCATCTATCAATTAATAATAGGTTTTAATAGGAAATAATACCGATCAATTAAATCTGTGTCATTAAGACAGTTGTCAGAAAGAAACGTACATCAATGAATTTCACGAGCTATTGTTTTCCACTAGAAAAGTTACTAATTCATCCTTTTCCATGAGGTCAGAAGAATACTAATTACTGAGTAGAACAAGAAATTACAACAATTGACTGTGTCGTGGGGGACTCAGTTATTACCAAATAATACTGAACCAGAATGCATGGCAAACATTCAATAAAAACGACAATTAAAATGTATTTTCCGCTTGTGATTCCTATATTTACGTTGAAGACTTTGTGATTCTGCGTTGCTAATATTTTAATATCTTCAATGCCAAATACCAATGATAAAGTGTCATCAAAAGTGCCAAGCAATTTTGTTGCCATGACTGATGCTAATATTTCATTCTATGCCAGTAGAAATATCAATGTTATACCTACCCCTTGATGAATGCCATTATTTCATTTGTGTGCAATGACCACTGACGATAATGCTTTGCCAGGGAGAAGGCCAATAATTGATTTTCTTTCATAGGATATGCAAATAATTAATTTATGACAATGCTTCACTACAAGGATGACTAACACCTGAAACGTATATAAATCATAAATACAAGTGTATATTAATATTTATAAATTATATAGAAATTATAACTATAAATTACTTCTACAGTGTGATGCATGGAAATAATCTTGTCGCATGTATAATACCAAAATTGATGTTCAGCCATGGGAGGCTCCAATAACCCATTCTGTGCTGGGTGCAGTGCCAAGCAATAATGCCATGCCATTATAATCCAGTGCAAAAGTATTTTATAGTAATCGAATTGAATAGTAGACGTGTTTCAAACTATAAGAGTGTAAACGCATTCTGATAAAACCCATTAATTATTTCCCGGTACAACGTCACTATTTAACCTTTCTCAAAATTGTATTCTGTATAGTTTTGCTCATACAACAAACGCAAAGATGCAAAATTGTCAATGGGCACTCGTTTGGTTATGTAGAGGCAACAACATTCAGAGGCACTACAGACTTTTTAGAACAATGATGTTAGAGCTGAAAAAAATCAGAACCTGTCTACACATGGTTTATATTTTTTGAGCTAGAATTAATAAAGCTACGGGGAGCAAAAAGGCGCCGAGGAATCCTAATGGGTTCTGCACATTAGCTGCAGCTGACTTTAGAGCAAACGCGTCCCAACATTTCAATCAGATTTAGTCGCATGAAAAAGGCACAACAAAGACGATTTCAAATTCAATAAAAGGTCCTGGAACAGTGGCCCCTTGAGCCCTGCAGCTTGAATTCTCTGTATTGATTTTCCGTCAGCCTCTTCAATATTTCTGATGCCCTGACTTCAATAGATTATGACAAACATGCCTGCCGGAGAGGGAGGAACTGTGAATTAAAAGTGATGGAGAACAGCTGTGGTGCCGGCAATTCTTTGACACGGCAGTTTCTTAAGCGTAGCTGATCAATTTGGAAGGAAATCACTTTTGTGAAAGCAGGGTGTCTGCGGGAAGGAAGAAAGCTTCACAGTGTACCTTTACAACGTGTCTGTCTGTCTTTTTAGAAATGATGCTCACCTCGCTGTGTCGTAAAGAACGTGAGTATTATGCCATTTAAGCAGCGTGAATGTAAATGTAAATGTAAATGTATGTGTCTTGTAAAGCGCACTGCTGCCCTGAGGCGTCGTGGCGCTGTAGACCGCTGGGGAACCCATCCTGGCTATCCCTGTGAGATGGTCCCTCCTGGGTATCTCCAAGGTGAAACCAGGCATCCCCGGCGAATGTGTGGGGCCGTTGTGGAGATGAGGCAAGCTAATGCCCAGAGTTGCCGAGTGTGTTCCTGGTTAGAGTAGGTACCGAGGCGAGAATTATCAAGTCCGTTTTGACCCTGGTCCACGACCCTGCCGCGTTGGGAATTGAACCCTGGTCCCTGACCGATTCTCTGCTTGCGGATCTGCCGCCTCTAACCAGTGAGCCACACTGCGTGGGCAGTATTATTGGCAACATAATATAGTCGTATATGACCTTATTGTATCGAGTCTGTTTTTATATTTTTCCTATTATCTTTGTAAATGTGCATTCTTTTATTTTCGAATGGGACTGCATTAAAGCTTGGATTGTCAGTGCCTAGTCAATTTCGATTTGTGGGGTAAATGCTGTTAATGCGCAATCTAAATATGAATTATGCGGCAAACACCCCAAACACAGAAATTTCCCCTTGTGAACTTTGCAGACCCACTCTGCAGATACTTAACGGGCCTGCGCTTGGTAAATCTCAAGACATGCTGTGTTGGTTCTGCGAAGCAGCAAAATCTTCACGGTTTAACCCTTTTTTTTCAGGCAAGACTTTGAACAAGTGATAATTAGCAAACCTAATACCTGATCGAACAAGTCGGTGTCTGATTTTATCAGGTGTGAGAATGATATCTGACAAAAGAGCAATCGAGACACAAGCCTGTTTAATGACTCTTCATTTTGGTACCTGATACAGGCAAAGCAACAGCAGATTTCTAAGTAGTTAGGGCATTTCATATGTCATTTTGAATGTTCGTCAGTGTTAATCAGTTATTTGTGATGTGATATTGCTGGGCAGATTCTGTGTGTGTCTTAATGAACTATGCTTCATCTGTGTTTGAGATAGTTTGCATGATATATGCTCTCATCTTAACATGAATCTCAACTTGTCCTCTGTGTCTGTCATAGTGGATCACCCTATTTTCTCTCCAGTCTTTTCTCTTTTTGCTTTACTAGCAATGCCTTTCCTGGTTTCCCGCTTATCATTGTAACTAAACCTTTCCCGGTCTCATTGGCCAACTCATCTTTTGCTCCATTTTATCTTTATAGGGTACTCAAATATCTCTTCTTGGTGCACCTCTTTTCTCTATTTATATCTCCCAGTGTTAACCCTTCCCTAGCATTTACCTCCCTTTCATCCTTCCCATCAGCACTTTATAGCTATTTCTACTTGCCTCTTACCTAAGTCCTTGATGTCCTCAAATGCACTGCATGTGAACCCCTCTCTGACTGAGATGCGTTACTTTCCTGCTGCATCCCCGCATTCCTTCCCATCCTTTTCTAATTTGTCCCACCTCTTTCCATCTCATCCTGCGCTGCTCAGAACATTCGTGACATATTTGACCCCGATCTCTCTTCGCCTGAGTACACATCCATGGTCTCGCACTACTATCGAGAAGGTGTGCACCCTGAATATCAAACCCAAAATATCCGTTGAGCAGAATATTGGGGACAAAATATCGAAAGAAATGTCAACAGGTTATTAAGTGTACATTTTCTTTACCTAATTCCACATTCCTGTATCTACGCCATATATAATCTTCAAGGTATGTAGATGTAGAGCTAGGAGTAGTAAATCCGTGCATGCCTATATGCACATATCTTACGATATTTGGTCCCTTGATATTCGGTCCTCTATATAGTTGTTCCACAATATTGTTGCTGTCGATACTCAGTAGTACAACCTGTTGTGAGCACCTCTACAATTTACTAAAGGATTTGACCATGTCTGACTCTCTGTACCACCAACCTTATTATCCTTACTGTGATCTTCTTTTTCCATGACTGTTGCTCTTCTCTGCTTAGGACTTCTCCAGCATTTCCACTGTCCCCTTTAAAATCTCAATTGAAGTCAGGCATTTTTGATTTCTCTTTATGCTTACTCCCATTCTTCACTTTTCCTCTCCTCTAATTTGCCTATAATGCCTTCATTTCACTTACCTTGACCTCTATTAAATATATCCATAGTCTGCTCTCGCTTAGCTTGTATATTTTATCCAACTCTGTGTGCCCTACTGGCCTCTTCGGTCTTGCTCTGAAATTCATTTATTCCTAAACTCTTTGGGGTATATTCACAAGAACGTGTGATAACTTCCGCAAGGGTAGCTTAACGCAACTCTCAACAATGTAGCATATCGCGGGAAAATAATGCCATGCCAACCAAGTATTCACAACGTGGTGGTAGCATGCGATCGTCACCAGATAACGCGTCAAATGGCCGCGCAAAAATCAACACTATGCCGCAAAAATGCGAAACACGAATGCCAAAAAAGCTGCTATGAGGCCAATCGCGATACAGAAAGCCTCGAAAACCAGCGGAAGGCTAGAAAATCCCACGCGTCTGGCGGGAAAATGCACCATAAAAGCAACAAAAACAACACGCCAGAAAGAATCCAAAGTGCGTAGCAAAATGGATGCACCCTGACCAAGCGCAGAGGCCAACGCGAACCCGACAAGCCCTACAGACCACCAGCAAGGACCAACGGGGTCGGGGAAGGCCAAGGAGAAGAGAGAGAGGAAGACGGGGTGCAGAACGCAGGAAAACAAGACCAGCATCACGGAGGTGACAGACAACTACCAGCAAATGATCCACAAGCAGACTATCTTGATGCAGACGGAGTGTCGAGGAGGCCAATGGAGGAAGCCAAGAGGCGCTGGCATGACGTGGAAACCTAAACCAGGCACAAACCCGCTGCCAGCAGAAAGGCAGCAATGGCGACAGGAAGTACAAGTCCTGCACCATAGGAGGAGCTGGAAGAAATGGAGGCCAGTCATCAGTGTGGAGACGGTGCAAGGAGTTGGGAGTCTGGACACAGCTCGATAGGATCTGGCACAACAACGACAGGGTGAGGATCTAAAAGGTACTGGGGGGACAGGGGAGATGGGCACAATGGCACACATGCGCAACGATGTGTAGCACACTGCACAACCACAAATACCCAAGGACCTGTCCCCCTTCCCCATGGCACACTGCAGCACACACACATAGCAATCACAGCACATCCCATGACAATGTGGCACAAAGTGCAACACCGACACTGCAGAACAGGGGACACAACTGGGTCCGCCCATGCGCAGAAACAGGCTAATCACATTGGACAGAGCAGGGAACTGAGAGATGCATATGGACAGGTACGACTTCACATCAGTCATGTAGTCCAAATGTCCACTGTCCCAACTCAAATTGCCAGCACTGCCCAAACAGTCATGATGTACATTGTCACACAGTCTGCATGTCCACAAGAACAATGCGCCAACATGAATGTCAACACAATATCAACATGCATCTCCCCTTCACAAACAACACCTCCAGCAGGTCACACCAGACAACCCATCAGTGATGCCAGAGACGACCACCACACCTTCGACACCAACGCCCTACAACAGCCCATGGACAATCCATGCAACCCACCACCAGGACCAGGGAAGACAAGCCACTTAGAGGAGAACCCAGCCCCTGCAACAGGCCACACAACATGAAGCACCCACAAGCACGGCAGGCACATAACACTTCACCGACCCACACATGGCACAACAATGCCAGGTGTCAGAACGCCAAAAGGAGGTGGCCCAACAGGTGCCGGTGTGGTCCGAACCCATGGAAGGTGTAACAGAACACATACGTGGGTGTCCATTACCCTTCAGGGACCACCTACACCCCACAAAGGAGACCCACACTGTCAAAGAGACACATGAATATGCAATACACCACGCTCAGGGG
This sequence comes from Triturus cristatus, assembly GCF_964204655.1. NCBI lineage: Eukaryota > Metazoa > Chordata > Amphibia > Caudata > Salamandridae > Triturus > Triturus cristatus. Next base: position 217,428,900 of record NC_140594.1, on the reverse strand, counting down.
CACGCACATGTCAGTCACACACCCACATTGGCTCTGCGTATGGCGGCACAGTCCACTTCCCTTACGAATTGAGTGGGTGATGACAAAGCTACATGTCCAAGCTCTAACCCGCTGCCTGCGGTGACACAGCACAATGTAATGTTGTAGGGTCATGCATACAACAAGACCACAGGGACACATGCAGATATTATGTCAAACTGGCTACGGGCACGTGCGCCAGGCCCCTTTATTGGCAGGGCTACAAGTACAGTGACGCCTGTGCTGGATGTCTATGCAAGCCAGCCCTCAGGGAGTTGTTGGTGTGGGCAACACATACAACAGTTAACAAAATGAATAAGGAAACATCATTACAGGGACAACTGCGAAGCATCATGGAGGTAGCCTGATCAAGTCCAGAGGGCACACAGTGAGCAAACAGAAGTGTCCGTGAGTTGCAGTGCGCTGAGTTTGGGGCACCAGAGCTGAGCGCATCCATGTGAAGAGAATGTCGAGGATTCTGTCCCTTTGGGACCTACATGACACAGCTGCAGTGGGGGGGGTGTCGCTCGTGCATCATCTTCCTCATCGTCGTCCCAGGTCTCACAGACCGGCTGAGGTGACATTGCTGCATGAACCCACCACAGTACATAACCAAGACAGTAATGGTCAATTATTCGTTGTGCACTGATTCAGTGGCACCTGGAGTGCTGAGCAGGGGATCAGGCAGAAGATGGTATCCACGACATGTGGAGGCAACTCCTTCAGTCTGCCAGTACGACCATTTCGACACAGGCATTTTACGGTTAGAGTCGGTCTTGGCGGTGGTGGCATGTGCCTCCTGCGGTGATGCGACGTCCAGGCCGGTCAGAACTCGATTGGATGTGTTAGCCCTGGTGGGCCGCAGTTGAGGCCGGAGGCTGTGGACAGCGCAGGGCCACAGACACATGATGTTGATGACCCCAAGGCCATCCCTTTAGAGGCCATCCAATATCTCAGAAGCAGGGGTCCTGGACAAGACCAGCACAGAGTTAGTGGCCCTGGATGCACTGCGGCCGGCACAGGCACCCAGCCATGGGACGGTGACTTGCGGTGCAGTCAAATGGGCCATGCGACCTAAGCGGGTCCTCATCAATGTCCAAGGTGTATGTTGCGGAGGGTTGCAGGGGACAGTGGAAGGTGTCCTCCAGGGCATGATGCAGAGGATGGAAGCTGTCCGGAAGCAGCAAATGGAGGGGTGGAATGCCACGGCCTAGTTTTCACCACAAAGTCAGTATCACCGCCATGATGGTGACGAAAACCCCAAGTCCATGGACTCAATCGCCACCAAAGTCCAACCAGAAAGGGTCCACGGGTCTTGGGGGAATAGACATAGTGGCATTGGGGCAGAAAGGGGATGCAGTCTGCGATGAGGCCTGTACAATGACATCAAGTCAGCCATAAATAAATCAAGCCTGAATTTGAAATTGTGTGGGACCTATTTGACCTCAGTGTAGGCCGGGGGCAGCAGTCAACAAGGGTCCACAGCCACCTGTCGTTGGGATGCTATGCACATGGTTGCTGCCACTTGACCGAAGAGAGTACAGTGAAGTAGAATCTTCTTTATTGTGCGTACACGGACAATGTATGATCAAGACTCAGTTCCAAATGTGTGACCTACTTGACCGTGGTGTAGGCCGTAGGTGGCAGTAGAGTATGTCAACGAGAGAGGAATAAAGCGGGCCTGTGTCTTGGAGGCTGTGATGGTCGGAGGAGGCTGCTAAGGTCACGGGCCTCGGGCTTGGAGCTTGCGCAGGTACGTGGTGGGCCCTCCTTAACACATGCCGGTGTTGGAAGGTGATCAGTGTGGCCTGGCTGCGCAGGGGCGGGCCTGATGGGTTTAGGGTCCAGCAGGCCGGGGTACGGCAGGCGCACAGGCAACTCAGCTCATGAGGACGGCGTCAGCCTCGTGGCGTGGTGAGAGGCACAGCCCTGGCAGAGACGTTGGGCTTTCCGGAAGAGGACCATGCCCAGGGCTACATGCTTTTTATTCACACCCCTACGCTGGCCTGGTTTACGCCAGGCCCTCCCACTCTGCTCACGCTTACGGGGGGACGTGACAGGCACCATTTCCGCAAACTCCCCCACTGGCTGGGGTGACATGGTTGCGTCCACTGTCCACTACACTCCATACAGCAGAGGTGTATGTCGCCATGGATATGGGTGTGTTCTGCATACAGCGGTCTGTCCAGCACATCTTCGCCACTCTTGGCATTGTGTACTTTCCCAATCACGGTTCTCCTGCATCCTTCACACATGCCTGGTTGCCACCTCTCCCCACATTCGGCTATTGTGTGGCTGGGGTGCCATGCCATTGATGGCTCATGTTCACGGCTTGCCCAGGTTACCATTGTGAGTTGTTCTGTCGTGTCTGGTGGGTGGGCATGTTGTTCTGCATGTTGGTTGTGATTTTGTGACGTGTGCATTGCCAGAGTTGTGAGTTGTATGGTTGTGGAGTTGAGGTGAGTGGGGTGTTCATTTGGAACTTACCAAGGAGCTGTTCATTTCCCTTGGTGCCTTCCTGGGAATGCTGGTTGCTGATGGACTGTCGCAGGAGTGAGGAATCATGCACACTGGCTGGGTATTCGGAGGCGACATTGGTGGAGGTTACACGGTGTTCGGATGTTGCCTGCACATTGATGTGAGACGTGTGCTTTCTGTTGAGGTGATTGTGTGCTGTGGAGTGCCCCCAACATGTGCGTGCATCCAGCTATGGCATATGGCCTGTTGGGCGATGATGGTCAGGATGCATATGATGGTTGTTCTTTTGAGCCTCTAGTGGACAATGACATTGTCAGGTGTTGGGTCTGTGAGGCTGGTGCGTTTCCTGGGGGTCCCCTGTCTTTGTCTGCACTGCCTCTGTGGTGGGGGGGTTCTGGGTGGGGGTTGGGGTCCTGGGGTGGTGGCGGTGGGTGTTGTGGCCCTCCTGGGTGTCCGGGCCACATGACCAGTGGCTCCATGGCATCTGTTACCCTTCCGAAGTGGCTGTGGACTGGGCTCCCTTTTGTGGTGTAGGCTGCCGTCCGACTTTGCACTAGGTCTGAGCAGGTGTTAGTTTCCGGGTGCTAACGGGCCTTATCACCTGTTTTGTGTTCTTATCGCCAACCTGGCTGGTCGTTGGGAATGTTGAGGAGTGGTGTTGTCGCGGCTTTTCACACGGGAACGCCTACTCTGCATCTCATTAGCGATAGTTGCAGTAGTAATCTTTGGCGATGTTTTTTGCGGCTGCTTTCGTGGGTATACTAGTGCTGTGGGCTGTTAACACCAGCTTGTGATTGGGGCGATAGGTTTATCGCAACTTTGGCTGCAATAAAGTGCCGTTAACTCGACGATAGATCCTTGTGAATATGCCTCTTTGTGTCTTTTTTCACTTAAACTCATTCTTTTACTCTCTGACCGACAGCATATACCAAGTGCACACTTCCCATTTGGGTCTCCTGGCGATCTCTGCACTTGCCTCCACACTCTGAAAGTCACTTTGAACTAACTGGCATTCCTCTTTGACTTTGATGATCTTTGTGTCCTACTCCCTAAGGGAATTCTAGATAGCTTTAGTCCTCTCTGCCATAGCTGGACGTCTCACTGTTCATACTAAACATTTACTGTGTATGGTGTTATCTTTTGTGCCTGTTTTCCACCGCACAGAACATAGAACCATTCTAAATGTAAAATACAAATCCCAATAAATTGTATATTAAATTATCTAGCACAGAGTACTTAAGAATGAAAACTCATTTGTGTGCCACAATTGCTTTCAACAAATACTAGCACTCCGCTTGCATTGGGCACATGTGGGTATTGTTTTTTAATAATCCAATAAATAGCGACGTCAGTTCCATAGAAAACAAGGTGTAGATACCACGAGAATACGTTCTCTGTGATACACTATGACATTAGGAGAAGTGACATCCAATTAATGTGCCCCCAATTACATATGTGGAAGTGATGTCACATGTCTTATGCCCCTAGAAACTTCAAAGGAAGTTATTTACTCCTGTAAAGCAAACACGTGTAGTGTCAGCATGATTATTAGTTCCCAAAAATGGTAAAGGGGTGATCCAGTGATATGTTAACTTAGCCTTAATAAGTCAGGAGTGCTTCCATCATCAAAAGGAAGGGCCATAATGTGCCAAACACACCCACAGGTCAGGAGCAGCTTTTAGCACCCAAGCACAGCCTCATAACATATCCATCACTGTTTGTACATTAACAATTATGTCAAGGGTGAGCATAGCATACATAGGAGCATCTTAACATGCTGAGGGACACCATTATAAAAGCAGATTAACCTTTTTATATAAATAGCAGTCATGTGTGCTGATAAAAAGCCTTCTATGCCCACGTACAACCTGTTATACATAGGAGCAGACAGATTATGCTTGGGCCATATTAGACAGGTGCCGCTGTACAGCATAACTACACAGGAACATCCCCTTATGATCAGGAGCAGCCTTATTTACCGAGCTATGCCATCAAATAGCAACTATTTATTTATTCATTTGATTATTTATTTGTTGAGAAAGAAATTATCATTTCAACAACAAATGCTATTCCTAGCAACACAACTATAGTACACAAGATGATACACAGTTTGGGTGATAAACAGATACAGTTTTCCTGGTAGATGCATGGTAAGTGGTGCTTGAGGAACACAATGGAGACTAGATAAAAAAGTAACAATAGACAGGCTGAAAAAAATGGTAGAAGTATACATACTTGCACTAGATGATGTTGGGAAGGTGCAAGAATGCAGGACTGAGTTGGTAAGGATTGGCCGTGAACACTTTCAAATGTAAGTAGGTGAGCCTTCACAGCCATTTTGAAAGCCGAAGGGGAGTGATTGTGATTGGACTGTAGTTCCGCTGAAAGTTGATTCCAGAGGTACGGGCTGACTAACTGAAATGGGTGAAATGTTGAAGCAGCGCGGGAGGATTTGTAGGAGACTAGAAGGTTTAGGTTAGTTGAGTGAAGGCACATCATGCATTTGAAGAGAGAAAGTTTATTTTATGTGGCTGACCTCAGCAGTCACCTCAATATGAGTTCTCAATCACTTCACATCATGATTAAAACAGGCCATCAATTATAGCAACCAATCTTTAGGCTGACTCCTGCTTATGGTATATCATGGAATAACACAAACATTATTGGTGTTTTATATATTCAAATAATATTTCGTACTTGTAAAACAAGTTGCATTGACCAGAAAAAACAGGTAGTACTACTAGTTATAACGCTGTGCACAACAAGTGCATTATATGTTTATGATGCTAATAGTTTCAATTATTTTCATTAGCTGCTTTTAAAGAAATCATAAGTGGTTGCCATTTTGTAACCAAGGGCCTGATTACATGATCCATGCAATTCTCAGATGCAAATTTTGCACATATATTTACCTCTATTGTGAGGGGCAGTGATTGTCAGGTGCAAAATATGCATCTAATTCCCAAGTTGACGCCCCAACATGTGGAACTACAGGGAGTTTGTACATGATTTCACTAAGTCAGTGGATGACAAAAAAGGCATGGCATGCAAATGAACACTTGCAATTTGCACCCATCCGCTAATCCCATTTAGGGTGTGTTAGAAATGAGGGTCTCTAGTTGGCTGTGATGTGCACCTTTGTCAAGGTAGGGACCCTTCTTTCTAGTCAGGGTAAGGGGATTACACACTTTAGATAACCCCTGCTCACCCCCTTGGTAGCGTGTCACGAGCGGACAGGCGTATCTAAAAGGCAATATGTAAAGGATTTGTACCCTAAGCACACACTAGCACAGTGAAAACACCAAAAATGGGCACCACACCAGCTTAGAAAAAAAAGTATCTTTATCTAAACCAAACAAGATCAAAATGACAAAAATCCAACATACATGTATCAAGATATTACTTTTAAAATGGTTACTTCAAAAATAGGATTCGCAGAAACAAGTAGCTTCACCTGGGGCTATTACGACGTTGTGACAGGCACTAATCCTAAGTTTTGCGGTGACTTCGAGATGCGTGGGCCGGTTACACAGTCACATGGACCACCAAACAACAGTATCTTGTAAACAAAGTCAACAGGCGATGCACGGCATCATGGAGGTGAGGCGCCGATGGACGAGTAGAGGCTGGCACCGTGTCCGTGAGGAGGCAGGGCATTGAGTCCATGAGGAGGTGAGGCATCGAGTCCAGGACAGGATAGGTTATGCGGTGTTGGCTGTGAGGTGTCGGTTCCAGTGAGGGGTTACGAAGTCGAAAAGTTTGTGAAGTCACCCTCATCGGCTATCAGCACTGCGATAACGTGATGCTGGCAGTGACGGCATTGGTGCAAGCGCTGGTGTCGGGGAGGCCGATAACTGCAAGTGTCGGCAGGCGTCAAAGGGTGTCGGAGCAGTGGTGCAGATGGGGTGGGGCATCGTGCACTTCATGAGCGGTGCCCCCGGTCTCTGTGCAGGTCGCCACGTCACTGGTGGCATCGCTGATGGCATCAGAGTTGTTCTTCTTGCTTTCCAGCACCAACCACACAATTCTCAGTGCCCAGGAACTGGAATTGGCCTACGTTTGAATACAGGAATCCACAGAGGAGTGCAAGTGCTGGTCAGTAGGTTAAAGCTAAAGTCTTTGTGTCTGGGAGAATTCAGAACAGGAGGTAAGCTCACACAAGCCCTTAGAGATACTTCTCAGGCAGGTTCAAAGCACATTTCCAGAATTTGTCCTTTCTCTGGCAAAAGCAGCAACTGCAGGCCAACCCAGCAAAACAACACCGAAAAGGGGCAGTGCTCCTCCTTACAGCTCTCCAGCTCTTCTCCTTGGTAGAGGTTCCTCTTGAATGCAAAAGTGCTCTAATTCCCTGGGGTTTAAAGTCCAATATTTATACCCCATTTTCTCTTTGTTCTCTTTGTGGCAAGAGTCTCTGACCCCAGTCCAAACCAGTTCTGTCCTCTCTGGCCCAGCTTCACTACAGGAGGTGTGGACATCCTTGTGCAAAGGAGACTATTCAGGTGCTAGTGAAACCCCTCCCACTACTCTAAATGCAGACCAGGTCTATTTAGCACAGCTATGAGTCACCCAGGTTAGGCAGGACACACCTCAACCCCTTTGTGACTGTCTAGAGTGAATGCACATCCCCAGCTCCTGTCATTCTAATACCAGACAGTGAATACACAAACAGGCAGGGGCAAACAGAATGGTTAAACAAGAAAATGCCCACTTTCTAAAAGTGGCATTTTCAAACACACAATTTAAAAACCACCTTTACTAAATGATGTATTATTAAATTCTGAGTTCAGAGAGCCTAAACTCCATTTTCTTTCTTGTCCCAATTGAACGTTACACAAATAAAATATTACAGTGGGGGTCCAATGTTAGCCAATGGGACACACAGCCTTGCAATAGTGAAAAACGAAATTGGCAGTATTTCACTATCAGGACATGTAAAATACCCCAGTACTTGTTCTACCATTCACATACACTGCACCCTGCCCTTGGGGTACCTTGGGACTATCTTAGAGGTGACTTACATGTATGGAAAGGTAGGTTAGGGCCTGGCAAGTGGCTCCACTTGCCATGTCAACATGGCAGTTATAACTTGCGCTCACAGACAACACAGTGGTAGGTTTGAGACACATTTACAGGGCTACTCATGTGGGTGGCACCAGTAGTGCTGCAAGCCCACTAGTAGCATTTGATTTACTGGCCCTGGGCACACTCAGTGCACTTTCCTAGGGACTTACTAGTAAATTCAATATGCCAATCCTGGATAGCCAATCATGATTACAATTTACACCGGGAGCACTTGCACTTTGACACTGATCAGCAGTGTCAAAGTGCCAAAGCATCGAAGACAGTAAAAATGAAATCCATCACACAGTCAAAAATGAAGAAGGTAGAGCTAAAAAGTCAAGGGAAATTATGCCAAGGATGCACAGTGCAAATGGATGTCTGCACGTGAAAGTGTTATACTGGTCTAATTGTAATAATGACCACATGTGATAAAAATTATGTTTATGCATTGTTGCCTTTGTCATTGCACTGCTGAGCCATCATTCATTGGCATGTGTTGTCATTTACCTGCATACAGTGATTCTAATGTAATACATCATTTTGATAAGATACAAGTTTTGTTTATGGTATTTTCGGGGCATTTGTAAACCACACTATCACCCATGAGGGATCCTGGCGCTGAGCAGGTTTGAGTGCCTACCTCTGACCATGGTTGAATGGTTAATTGAAAAGCCAGGTCTTCAGCTTCTGTCGGATTTAATCAGAGGAGGAGACTCTGTTGTGGAGTGGGAGCTCGTTTCCCGCTTTAGGAGCGATGTAAGAGAACGCCTGTTCGCCTCATCTGATTCTATGTATACATGCGATGTGTGTGAGAAGAGTAAAACATTTTTCTGCAGAGCAGTTAGTGGAGTAATGCTAAAATACAAAGGCTGTTTGGCATACACACTTCATTTCATTCTAAAAGTAAGAGTATTTAAACATTAGATGTCATATTACCTCTATGCACAAGCAAGCTCCATTTCTGAAGAGGGAGGCTTACATATCTCTTTCAACCAGCCTCAGTGCTAGCAATTATAGTTGCTGGTCCCCATCCCTTATTCTACTATCTCCAAAAGGGCTGGTCTGGATGAATTCTTTTTAGGGACATTCAAAAGTCAAAACTCAAAAGAATATAAGGTATTTGAAAAGAAATTTGCAGAGGGTGGAAAGGTAGACAGTGTATGAGTGGTTTAAAAAGTTGACTTCTGTAAATGAATGGAATTAAGATGTACAATTGGTTACTGTGTATAAGTATGATGATGATGTTTTAAAATATGACTATTTAAAATGTTCATTACTTATAGTTTTTGTCCCTGATGTGTTATTTAGTTTTTAAGAGAATATATGTTGTGGTTTGACGAATCACATTGTTGCAAATTAGTTTATGCTTCACTCATGCTTTAAAAATTGATAAAAGCAATTTAATAGGTAGGCCTTTAAAAACATTCTTTAATATCCATCAACAAATGGTGACCAAGATCAAGAATATTTTAGAAGGAGATTACTACAAGTTATTCTTTAACCCGCATTACCCAGTAAATGATATCACCGTGGTTTTCAAAACCCAACTAGACGTCATCAAACAAAGGACCATTCTCGAATGGCCATTGTTGGTGATTGTTAGAATCTAGGCTTGCGTAAAGAGAAATTGATTTTGTCGACATTTGATGGCCACTTTAAAATCAAAATAAAATGGGTGTAATCCACATCCATGAATAATGAAATAGGGTGGTGATTGGGCTCAAGTATAAATTAAAGAGTATTTTTCAGATGTGGTTATGTATGCATACTGGTGAATACTGCTTATCTGTATATTGTCTAATACTGTTCCATAACCTTCCTGTGCATGTTTCATGGCTAAACTGTTGGACTGAGAATAAAAATAAAACATGAACCATACTGATGTGAGGTTGCTATATTCGTTTTTCAACATTAACAGATAATCAGATCATTACCTGTGCTTTGCTGCATTCCAGTAATTATGGCAAAATGCTTAGTAGTCAAAAGCCATTTAAAAATATAGAACCATTTCTATATTTTTTCATAGTTAAATTCTTGCTAGCAACATATTATTGTGCTTAATGTTAGGTATCCCTGGCAAAAAAGGACCTACACTTTCTTCCATCCCCACATTTAGCTTCTGGCACATGTGATTGACAAGGTAAAATAGTTCACTATAAAAACAGTAGGTAACATCACATTAAGCAAATTTTACTCCCATACTGTCTTGTTATGCTGCTAGAGAGCTCCATAAATATGCATGTTTTATTTGTATTTATTCAGGCATTCATCTTCCTACTTTGTTTTATAGTGCAGGAGTGATAAACTTTTTAATGATGGGTTTTATACAGCTACAGAGGTTTTCCTGGAAGAACACCAATGTGCATGACAAGCAATTCAAAATGTAATTCACATGAGATGATAAAAGTGCAACTCTAGAGTGTAAATAAATGATATTGCGGCCTTGCTTAAAAAAAAATATTTTTTAGCGAACAGAGAATTCCAGCTGTGACTGTTACAGCTGTCTGCAAGTAATCACTTGCTCAGACAGAAACACAAAAGAAAATGGAACAGGGGTATGGCTAAATAGCCCACAAACAATACATTTTTGGGTTCTCCATGGAGGAAGTTTTTTCCCCATTAGGAATCCCTAAATCTGCAACCCCAGCCCCAATTTTAGGAGTACTTCCTCCCCATTCTCAACATGAGCAGGTACATTCCAGTCCATAATAAGAGTACATCTTGGACCACATCCAGGAATAGAATTTGCTTGCCAAAATGTGTAAATACTTACAAGCTCAGTAGTTTGTTGGTGTTTTAACCAGCTAGACAAGCATCCATGTCCAGGCACGCCCAGAACTCTTCCTGGGAAGTATATTTACTAACATCTGATGTTACTAAATACTGGCGAGCAAATCCATTTATGAATGTAAATTGTGATTCTCTTGATACCAAACATGAATTTAAGCTGCTACATGAAGGTGTTTGCTTCAGTCGGGCAATTTGTGAGTACTGTACATTAAAACTTTCGGCCCACTTCACCCTAGGTGACTCCCTCATATATCGTCCCCCTGGCCCGGTTGGTGCTTTTCTTAAATCTTGTGGGGACGTGGTGGCCAAGCGAGTGCTGCGTTTTTTGCACTATTTGGTCCTAGGAGATGTAAGCCTCCACTTTGACCATCCCGAGGCGGGTGACTCCGCTGCCTTTCTTGACTCTCTTCACTTGGCTCAGCTCTCGCAACAGGTTAGTCATCCTACCCATCAAGGGGTCCACATCTTAACCCTATTTGTTCAAACTTTCCCATCCAGATTGTAAGGCCCCTGCCCGTCTCCTGGCCAGACCGCTTCCCTATTTTTTTTTCTTGGGAAGTAACGCGGCCTGTAAGGCCGGCCCGCAGCCTGCACCGTCCGACTTATAGTAGAATTGATCCTCTCCAGTTCATTAGTTCCTTGGCGGCATCCTGGCCCTCCCTTCAAGAAAACCTTGAGGGTAACGTGTCCAGGTTTTTGGAATGGATTACTGATTCGGTGTCTGCCTTATCCGCTTCACGCCCGCCTAAGCTGATAAGGGATTCCCCTTCCAAGCCTTGCTTTTCCCCCGAGTTGAAAGCCTAGAAACATGATTGTAAAGTTTTGGAGAGGGTGTGGCGCTCCAGTGGTTACTGTTCCAAAGCGAAACGCGCACTTATGCTGCCATTGTGGTCGCTAAAGGCCGATACTGCACCTTGCGAATCGAACTGGCTAACTATAATTCAAAAGAAATATTTGCGATTGTGCAAAGCTTTATGTCCCCCAGTGCTTAGGCTCTTGCCATGCCAGCTTCAGAGTCCTTGTGCAACACTCTAAGTTTTACCTGGAAAAGATACGCAGTATACAAGACACTTTCACGGCCCCTACTGGGATGTCCGCAGTTGCCCCGTTGGGGCTTCTGGCAGCTGGCCCTGTCAATTTGTTCTCCGCTTTTATGCCTATCGACCCGTCTTGCTCACTTAAAATTCTTAAGGGTCTGAAGTCAGGCTTCCCTAATGTCCCTTGTGCTGCTAGACTCCTGGCTGCCATTGCGGACATCATTAATCCCGAAGTCAATCTAATGGTCAATATGTCTCTTCGGGAGGCTGTGGTCCCGGTGTCATGGAAGCAGGCACTAATTCTTCCTCTTCTTAAGAAGCTATCTCTTGACCCGCTGCTACCCGGTAACTACCGTCCTATCTCGCTTCTGCCAAGTTTGGCTAAGGTCTGTGAAAAGGTGGTTACGAGTCAACTTACCAATCATGTGGAGGTATTGGGTCTGCAGCACCCGGCACAATCAGGTTTCCGGCCTTCGTACAACAAAGAGTCGGCGTTGCTGGAGGTGTCGGAGGCGATCTGGGAGTGTCTGGGCGCTGGCGGGAGAGCAGCTTCGGTTATGCTAGATCACTCGGCGGTGCTCGACACGGTGCCCCACTCGCTGCTCCTTGATCGCCTCTCGGAGATAAGCGTATCCGGGTCTGTGCTGAGCTGGATCAGGTCTTTCCTGGAGGGCCGGTCACAGCAGGTCTGGCTTCCCCCCCGTATGCCTCGGTGCCTCAGCAGGTGGCCACTGGTGTCCCACAGAGGTCATCCCTTAGTTCCCTTCTTTTTAACATCTATGTCACCCCGCTGGATTATCTAACGGAATCATTAGAGGCTAAGGTGATGGCCTACGCGGATGACACTCAGCTTATGTTCTCTTGGGGTAGGGACGATGATTCGTCTTTGCTGCACAACACTGCATTTCCTCTGTCTTTCACTGACTCGCTCAGGCGCAAACTGAAGTGTAATGAGGAGAAGTCTGAGGTCCTCTTATACGGTTCGTTTCCTGCCAACTTCAGAGAGAGGCTGCGGCCCCCTGGCTTCCACCTGCCAAGTGCAGAGAGAAATTCCGCAAAAAATCAGGGTGTCTGGTTCAATGAAAACCTGAACTTCTCAACACAGGTCAAGAAGCTGGCTGGGACCTGCTTTGGCACTTTAGCACTTTGAAGGCATTGAGGAAGCTTCTCCCTCTTCTCCCTAGACCTGCCAAAGAAACGGTGGTCCGTGCCTTGATCATGTCCCATCTGGATTATGCTAATGCACTCTTTGTGGGTATCCCTGGCTACCTCCTAAAGAAATTGCAAGTAGTCCAAAACTCGGAAGCTAGACTCCTACTGGGTCTGTCAAATAGGTGTAGTGTGCGCGCTCATCTGCACACCCTGCATTGGCTCCCAGTGGAGTCTTGGATAAAATTTAAAATGCTGACCGTTGCCCAAAGGGCCCTCTACGGTCTGGGCCCTATCTATCTACAGAAGAGATTTGCCTTCTATAACCCAGGGAAACAGCTGCGGTCCTCATCTCAGTTACTAATACAAACCCCTAGGTTCAACCATCAAAGGCCCTGCGGGAGCTCTTTTGTTCGCAAAGCTGGCTTGGCCTGGAACGCACTGCCACTGGCATTGCGTGGCATCCAGGATCCTACAATCTTCAAGAAAAAACTAAAAACCCTTCTTTTTTAGTCCTGCCGGGCTTTAGCTTCCTTTTCCACTGCACGCGCCAGGACACTCTGAGGAGTAGCCGTGCGCGGTATAAATATATATCACATAACATAACATAACATAAAGATCAACAACATGCCTAAGGATTTGAAAAAGTGGGCACATATGGTAAAGGTTTGAGTAGCGTATGTGGGCATGCCACCCTAATTTTGCTTCACACTCACAAGGTAGTGCATTTTTACATAAATCTTTAAAGTATTTGGTACATAGGTCATACGGACTGTGCAGTTACATTTCAGTGAAAGGAAATAAATAGAGGGCTAAGAAAAAGGGATGTTTGATTTTTATGCCGTTGCACTTAAATACTTGATTTGGAATGCACACAACACGAATGGCGCAGATCAGCCAAAAGACATGTGGGTGTTCAAAGGCCCAAGATGGCAGCTGTGCCTGCTGGCTAAAGGAATTGCAGCCATCCACCTTGCCAGCCCTCGGGAAGGAGATATCCCAACCATGCCAAGTACCATGAATCAGGGGTTAGACGAATGCATTTTAGGGCAGGTGTCCGTGTCACCGGAATTAAATACATTAGACAGCTATTATAGCGTCCGACCTCCCCAAGAGGCACACTGTAGGAGGAGTTTCATTTAAATGGCCATCGTGCTGGCAATGAGTGCACATGTGCAAAGAGCAACTGTGTCTTGTTTGTTTACTTAACAGTGGCGCTCTACATAAAATAAAATAAACTCTAGCACCTACGTGGACGAATTTGATGCATTAGAAGCAGAGCCTAAGTGCGTATCATGTGTCTATTTCAAGGTAAACAATTCCAGACCCAGCACAGCACCCCAAGTGGATCTGGGGGACAGTGCCTCGTCTGTTGTTACCACAGAGGCTCTGATTGGCCAGAGGCAGACACTCAGGCAGTGGTCACAGCTTTGTTTTCACGTGCCGTACACATGACTGGCATGGAAGAGGTGGATCATGCTCACAATGTGGCGTGGAGTCCGCAGGCAGGATATTTTCATAGTCCTGCAGCCCCAGCCACCTCAGCAGCCCCCAGCACTGTCAAACAATAGCAGCCATCTGCCCCACCTGCGCTCTGTGTGCATTGGGTCGGTGGGGGGGCACACAGTCTGATTTCACTGGCAGGATTTTTCCAAGGTCCTGCACTCTGCCTCAGCAGCACCCTCTGGATCAAGGAGCAGATTAAGCCCCCCTCCTCCAGTGAATCGCCACTAGCAACAGGTATTTTTAGGTCTCGCCTGGCGTTAGCAGCGCGCATGCGTTGCCTCGCCACGCGAGGGCCTCTTGGAATCAATACGGATTTGTGTCTCGTGTCTCTGCTCCGCCTGTACTTTTGATTGGCGAACGTCATTTCTCATCACTGTTTATGTTAAACCCAGTTTGTTGATTGCACCATAGTGTCTTTGGCCCCTCCTGGTTGCTATCCTGTCCACTTTAGGCTACGCCCACCTGGACTGGATGTTTTACTTGCGGCGTGATACTCTCTCCTTAATTAGTGGGAGAGAACTTTTTTTTGGTCATTCCGGCTATGAAGCGTGATGTTTTAAGTTGTATGTTGACACCGCGCTTCATTTATTTAGTTATGTTTTTGCTTTCATTCAGAGCGCGGAGCCCGAATTAGTGGGTAAACACTTTTTTTGGTTATTATTATTCACCTAACTCCTCATGGGGTGCCTTTTATTTGCGTATAGTAACCACAACGCAGTGATTTACACACTGCGCTTTTACTGCCGTAAACGTTTGCAAACATTAATTCTTACTTTTCAGCAGCGCACACACCGCGCTTTCACTGCCGTGACGTTTGCACTGTTGAAAAGTAAGAATTAATGTTTGCAAACATCACGGCAGTTAAAGCGCCATGTGTGCGCTGTTGAAAAGTAAGAATTAATGTTTGTAAACTTCTTTGTTTGAGACCCGCCCTTTCCTCCTCATGCCGTGCCTTTTTCAAACATTAATTCTTACTTTTTAACAGTGCACACACTGCGCTTTCACTGCCGTGACGTTTGCAAACATTAATTCTTTACTTTTCAACAGTGCACACACCGCGCTTTCACTGCCGTGACGTTTGCGCTGTTAAAAACTAAGAATTAATGTTTGAAAACGTCACAGCAGTGAAAGCGCGGTGTGTGCGCTGTTGAAAAGTAAGTTAATGTTTGCACACACCGCGCTTTCACTTTATTAAAGGGCTGCAGGGGAGAGAGGCAGGGGCAAGGCGTACTGGTTCTCGTCTCTGCTACGCGTTGTTTGGTAGCTGGCAACCCTGTGTTGTGGGTGTGGCCCGTTGGGGTGTATGTATGTGTGTGTAGTTGTTGTCCCTGCCACTTGCAGAGGCGCGCATTGTCAGTGCAGCTCCTGTTTGTGTATGTTGTGTGCTGGTTGGTTGTACTTCAAAAGGAAGGAAGATCGGGGTTGGTGACTACACACGGCAGAAGTATGGTGTCTCCCAGCACCTGTGCCAACAGAATTCTCTCCTTTGTTCCCTTCCTGCTTGTGTTGTTTAACTTGCAGTATGAAGCTAAGAATGCTGGAGGAGCCATGTGTACCGCAGGACACTGTGAAATGCACATATTTAGTTCTACAGAGTAGAACAAGCAATAAAAATGCAGTCTCGCCTATCATGAAGTTAAAGCCATTTGCTTTGCTATACAATACCATTAGCAAAACAAATGGCTTTAACTTAATCAAAGGTGAGACCTATTGCATTTTCAATGCTTGTTCTATAATGCTATAATGAACATTCAGCATGGCCTGCTGCAACCCGGTGCCCTACCACACCTACCCTGCCCTAGCCGAAGAAGACACACTCTTGCTCCTGAGCTGTCTCCCTGGGGCAGCCTCATCCCGTAAGGAGCAGCCATGGTCCGTGTAGGTAAGAGCAGTGGGGCCGGGTGGGGGGAGGATTTCGACTGGCGACAACGATGGAAAATTAAATACATAATTAATATTCCCTCATCACCTCTTGAAATCCCCCCCCCACAACCGGCCTCACCGCCATCTGTTGAAATCCCCATTTCCGGCCCCACTGCTCTTACCTGCACGGGCTGCGGCTATTCAGGAGGCACTTATAGACACACAGTCAGGTAAGTGAGTCCACTCTAACACTGATAATTATAAAACAATAATCTGCATTTTAGATCTTCATTAACACCAGGGAAAGGGTTGTCTCCTCTCCATAACATGCTGGAGCTAATGCATAGTATGGATCCATGACCTTGTCAAGCCAACATGTATCCACAGGCCCCCTTCTTCGGGGGTGGGTACGCATCAGTTGATCACTGCCACTGTAACACAACAGTCCATTTTTGTTTTGATATAAAAATATTCTGTTCTCATAAAGGCCAACAATTAAAACCTTTTTAGAACAGCAGTATGAAAACAGAAAATGGACCACTTCTCCCTTGAAAACATCCTTCTCGGAACTTACAGTTCACATTTAATAATTGTAAATTGTATGGCTTCATCGTGAGTAATGATCACCCGTGTGACAACCTCCAGCTTCTATTGTACTGATATTTCTTGGATGCGGTTGTGTTCTAGGACTTTATTAAGATAATACTGTTCAATCTAGTCTTTTTTTCTGGTGTGAATGCAGCATTGTTACCCCCACATCTCTGTATATGGATCCCATTCATAATTCCCACATGAGCGACAGCTCGTTCATTATCTATTTGTGAGTCGATGGGTATAATGGGACATTGAGACTCTGTAAAAGGCTCCTTATAGTATGCTTTTTCTGTGTAATATCCAAAAGCCAATATATATATATTTTTTTAAACTTCCACATTCAAGCAGTTTTAAAATCTAAGCCTTTTGCCATCATGAAATATGATAAGGTGCTGCTTGGATGCCCTTCCTGTAATGATCATCTTAGAAAAGGGCATTGGTTTAGTGAGCTTTCAATTCAGAGGGTTTTGCAGCAGCTTTCAAATATTTTTAGAGCTTGTCATTGCTTGAAAGTGTCATTTCTGTTATTTATCTGTTTCCATGGACTTAATTGCTTGGTTTTATTCACGAGAAAGTGTCACTCTTAAGTGTCACAAGTTTGGCACTTGAATGTCACTCATAGTACACTAAAACTATGAAAATTTCACACATAAGCAATCTGAAAACTTGTCAGCTATGATATACATGTGGATGCTTCCGAGAACTGTGGACTTGGGGCTGAAGGAGCATAAAAGAAGTGAGTGAGGAAATAAACTACTTTGCTAAGAAGGAGGTCAGGGCACGTGACTCTGGTTCGAAGTCTCGGACACAACGGAGTTGGAAGTCACTCTAGCCTACTGGGAATTAAAGGGTTATGAAGGAACGACCTTTCAATGCACAGGCAGCCAACCGGAGGAAGTTAATGAGTGCACAGGGAACATGGCACAATCACAGCACAGACTAGGATGTAACCACATCGTCTGTTGATCGGGTCAGTGGAGAGATTCCATTCCCTGGGCTAAGCAGAGATCTAAAAACCCATTGCCTGTGTTAACAATACGAGTACTGCTACAGAAGTCTTTCCTAACTTAGAAGAACAACAATCCAAGAAGTGTTAGCGGCACCAATGGGAAGAAATAAAGTAAGTCCTGTGATTCCACACCCAGTGGGGGGGCTAAAAGTGCTCTACTCACTACCTCCTGCTTTGCCTGGTGCAAGTGCACTGAGCTCTGGCCATTGGCACTGTACCCACCATTCAGAGCTGATGGCTCAGAAGGAAGCTCTGGCTCACATCACTTGAGACAGCTTCTAGGTGCAGCATTGTCCAATCTGTGACCTAAGCTATGATGACTAAGTAAGCACTGTACATTTATTTTGTTATGGGCCACTCCCTTGATAATAATGCTGTCTGAAGTACCCTAAGTAAGTTCTGAGAAAGCATAAAGAGCAGATGATTTGACTATGCTGCCCATGAACCTGAGAGGCCAGTCATCAGCTGTTGCTGTCCTGTAACATGCGGGTGCCCTCGTCAGAAAGCCCCCACGGGAACACTGTCTATGTTTGAAGTGTTATAAAGTTATGAAGGACTGAGTACTGCGAGTTCACCACAATAAGGTCCTAGGTGTCAGGTCAATACCTTTTGGTGCATTAAACAGATGACGGAGGCACCAGTAGAACAACAATGGAGAGACCTAGGAACTTTGTTGGACCTGGCCCTTTTTGCAGGGTCTCCCCAAGATATTTGCCTTCTGTTGCTGAACCCATTTTTGTTGGCATTAGTGGTAAAGTGTATGGGCTCTTCTCCCTAAAACATGGGACAATTGACATACACCTAATTGGCACATTTGATCTATTTGTAAGTACCCAGTAAAGTGGTACCACATGTACACAGGACCTGTAAATTAAATGCTACTAGTGGTCCTGCACATTAAAGTATACATAAGTGCCTGCATCATTCAGTGCGCCATCCTCTAAAATAGCTTGTTAAAACATTTCTCAGTCTTGCTATTGCAGCCTGTAGAAAAATTTCAAAGTGCCATTTCGTCCTGACAAAATAAACCTTTTGCCAGGCCTACCTGTTTTTTTTCAATACATAGAAGTCTTGTCTAAGGTGGTAGGTTTTAAAGGCGCATAGGCTAGGTTGCATTGTATTTAAAAAGTAAGACATGTGTACTAAAGTTTTACTTGTCCTGGCAGTGAAAATCACCTAAATTCGTTTTTCACTCTTGCAAGGCCTATTTTTTCCATTGACTAACACTGGGTTATCTTAATACATTTAATAAGGCATCATTTTTGATTGGGTGCAGGTAGACATAGGGTGTTTAAATTCAAATGCATTGTAATTTAAAATCGTCAATAATGGCAAAGTCAGAATTTAAGTGACTATTTGGAAAATGCCACTGTTGGAAAGTTGTACAAACAGTGGAAAATACGCAGCTTGGATGCACTCAAATTTTCTAATTCAAACAAATTAAAAGTTTATACACACTTGAATGGAATTTCAACAAAAATAATGTGTGCACCAGGTTGGGGGCTCTGCAGGCCACCTTATTCACAATGAAAAGAAATAACCCGGAAATGTATCCGGGAATACCAAAATGCACTACAAACAAGTCACTATAAAGTATACTCAATGTTATCAAAAAGAGTAATAAATGATGTCCTTTACTCTTCAATCAATAACAGTCCTCCAGCCAGATTCCAATTAATCAAAAGCAGAAAATCAGATCTTCAGACCATGAGGTTGGTAATAATCTGCTTTACTCTTGATAGTCACAGATGAAATCAAGTTCATAAGAATAACAAAATGTATAGCTTGTATTCAGCGTATAGCAACAAAAACCTTCACATATCCCAATGCATTTCGGGCTTTTTACTTAAGCCCTTCATCAGGGAAATCTGCAATATATCAATAAGCTGATTTTAATAAACAGTATACAACAACATGAAGTTAACATCAATAATATAACTTATGGGTTCACAAGAGAACAGGAAGAACTCCTCACATAATCATCACCTCGTGCAATGTGTCAACCACACCGAAAGCAGCGTGAATCCGAAAAGATACTGAACGTGAAAAATGCCCAAAACAACAACCAAATAGTGACTTTAGTCAAAATACCCGAAGTGAAAAAAAAGGAAGAGGGACAATCGTACCTCCAAACACTGGAGTGAGCACACTCACAGCGGAAATACAAGCCAGTGGAATGCCACTGCAGGCTGTAAAGTAACCAAACCGTAACTGAAGCGAGTATTTAAAAATGAGGAGAAATAAAAACACCGTGGTGGAACAATGGTGCTTACCTAAAGCAATATAAGCCACGCTGTCTCAATAAGCAAAAATTTGACAGCACCTAAAAAAGGAACTGTATTGTGACACGAAATCTATGTAGAATTAAAGTGAATGACAAAAACGACAAGACGCCGAGAACATGCTACGGCGCTTACCTGAAGATAGCAAATTGCATGACAATGAATCCAAAGTGCCAAAATTGTGGTTCGCAGTGCCTGTAAAATGGAACTCGTGTAAATAAAATGTCAAGAATAACCCAAAAAATAGTGAAAAAGCACCTCCTTAATGCGAAAGCTTACCAGTGGCAAGAAGAGCGAAACAACAGACTGCTACCAGGAAGACGCCGGATCCAGCAAGTGAGCCCGCACGTCTGCTGCGTTTACATACGTAGTGACGAAAAACATACAAATAGAAATAGGACCATGCAAGCATTAAAAATTAGAACCTCACGGTGAAAGCTAACCAAATAAACAACGGGTCTAAAAATTCACGGTAAAAGTGAGCGCGCAAGTCATAGAAAAGAAGTTAATCGTAACAAATAAAAGAGACTGTGAAGAAAAACGCGATTAAGTGAATACAAAATTAAAAAATTGAGTGATTACAAAATAAAAAGTGAGATAGAAAAGAATCAAAAAGAAAAAGAATTTACATTATTACCCAATATATAACCCCCAAGAAATTACACATGCAATAGATGACAACAATGAGAAGATTAACCCTACACTAATACACATGATGTAAATCTATCTCAATATGCTCTATTGAGATAGGTTTACATCGTGTGTATTAGTTTAGGGTTAATCCTCTCCTTGTTGGCATCTATTGCATGTGTAATTTCTTGGGGGTTATATATTGGATAATAATGTAAATTTTTTATCTATATGTTGCTCACAGATACATAGAGAAAAACAGTCAGAAGTACAATAACAATTCCAACAAGTTCAGCATTATAAAAAGCAAGACAATTCAAATTTGTCATTCAACCCTTTCGGGGACAGTGTTCGCATGAACCAAATCCAATGCGACTCACGTTGGGAAAGGACTTTAGACAAGTCTCTGTCCAGGCGTGACTCAACCATCTCCAGCACACCGAATCTGAGCTGCGCGATAGTATGTTTTTCAGCTAGCCAATGCTACGCTAGCGGAGAGTTGGCCGTTTTTGTTCTTATTCTACTCTTGTGCTCAGTGATTCGAGTACGGAGAACCCTCTCCGTCTTCCGCACGTAATACAACTCACACGGAAATTTAATCATGTAAATTACATGGTGGCTATTGCAATTTGCATTGAAATTCAAGAAGATCTTATTGCCAGACCGAGGATGTGACACAATCCTGCCTGTAATCACGTTATTACAATGTGAACAATTCATACATTTAGACATCCCTTTATAAGGGACTTGTACTTTGTATACAGGTTTATTTAAGATTTCTTTCAAATTGCGAATAATGGAGGATCAGAAAACATTCCTCTGAAATCAGGTTCAGATCGGAGCAGATCCCATCTTTGCAATATACTCTTCTCAACGAGATCGGAATAGGTGGAAAATGTGGAAACAAACACTTCTCGAGCAGGGTCAGGAGGCTTAATTTTCTTTTTCAACAGATCATCACGGCGTACTATTAATGATCTTGTTTCAGCCTGATCTACAACCTGTTGAGGATAACCTCTCTTTAAGAACTTTTCTTTAGAATCTTGAATAGTCTGCAAGCCTGACTCAAGATCTGACGAGATTCGCCTAATCCTCAAAAACTGAGAAAAAGGAAGATGGGTTTTCAAAGACCAAGGGTGAAAGCTTTGATATAACAAAGCATTGTTGTGATCAGTAGGTTTCTTAAAAAACAATGGTCTCAATGGTGTTACCTGAAAGTTTAAGCAAAACATCTAAATAAGCTATACATTGAGAATCAATCTGATGAGTGAATTGAATCCTCGGGTTAATACCATTCAACTTAAAAATCTGAAGTTGTAAATCACTGCGTGACCCATGCCAGATGATTAGTATATCATCAATAAAACGTCGATATGTTATCAACTTGGATGTCCATGCGGGATCAGACAGAATATGCTCTGTTTCAAATTTAAGCATAAAGATATTTGCATAGCAGGGGGTCCCGAAAAGCCCATAGATGTAACATTGGCCTGAAGAAAAAACTGATCCTTCCGCTGAAAGTAACTGTGAAAGAAACAAAAATTGAGAAGTTCAAGAAGAAATACCTCATTGGCCCTTATGTTATCGTGTCTCAATAATGCCCATTCAATGGCATCAATGCCTTCGAGATGGGGAATAGATGTGTACAACAACACAACATCAATTGTACCTAGCCAAATTTCTGCCATTTCAGGAATGACAATGTCTCGAAGAATGTTCAACAGGTGTGTGGTGTCCTGTAAGTATGACAGACTAGATTGGACAAAAACATCAAGATAATGGCCCAATGGATCATGTATGGATCCACACCCGGACACTACAGGTCTCAAAGGGGGATCCAGAAATTTTTTGTGTATCTTGGGGAGCATATAAAGCCCCAGTCTATGGAGAAAGCGAGTGAATAGAAAATCTCTAGTTTTGATGCTGATCCATTTCATCTCAACAGCATGCGTGAGAATGGACTCGAGCAAGGTGGAAAAAGCAACGGTAGGATCCTCAGATAACGGTAAGTACGTAGTAGAGTCCTGTAGCATCAAACCGATCTTTCCCTCATAGTGTGTGCGGTCCATTACAACTAATGCTCCTCACTTGTCTGCTTTAGAAAAATATAAGGAGTCATTCAGC
This sequence comes from Triturus cristatus, assembly GCF_964204655.1. Classification (NCBI taxonomy): domain Eukaryota; kingdom Metazoa; phylum Chordata; class Amphibia; order Caudata; family Salamandridae; genus Triturus; species Triturus cristatus. The sequence goes on along the minus strand of NC_140594.1, from coordinate 217,406,359 downwards.
TGAAGAAATTTCAATGTGAGTCTCTCATTTTTTGAAAGATTTGGAGTTACTGCAATTTCAGAAGGAAATCTAGCTAAATCTTGTTTCACCAAAGTCTCAAACAGATCGATGGTTTATGAGAAATGGGAGAAACAAAAGTACTGTGTGGCTTAAACTCAAGGAATTCATCATCTTGTGAAGAATCTGGTGTCGTAACAATGGTTGAGAAAAAATATCGCAAACTTAATTTTCTTGTAAATGTATAAAGAGCAACCTGAGAATCAAGACTTTTACCTTGATAGGTTGGTACAAATGAACACCCCTTGTTCAAAACAGATGTTTGGTTATCAGTAAGTTGTTGAGAAGAAATGTTGACTACTAGTGTTTCTTTGTGCGACGTGTTGACCCTGTTTTTGCTGAATCGTTGACCTCTACCGGTTTTGCTTGTTGTGCTGTTGCCTGCGTTGGAGGTTGATTTGCGGCAGGACTTGTCTCTAAAAAAGAAACTTTGACAGTACTAGGACCGGCAGTGGCAATATCACCACCAGATGATTGAATTATAGAAGACACAGGTGGTCGAGATAATTGAGTGTCACTGACTGATGCTAAACTCTTCGGATGAAGTAGTGCCTGGCTTCTGCCAACTCCGTTTGTGAGCATATACCCCAGCCCAAGAATAAAACTCATCTAGTTTATAGTCAATTGTGTCGCGACGGATTTTCTGATCTTACGCTCATGAATCTCTTTGGCGTACACATCAAGTTTTGTGTTGATTTCATCTAAAGTGATAGTCCAAACATCAGATTCCATATGTGACACTAAATTCGCCTGAAGATCTTTGATTTCTGATTCCAAATCTCCTAAAACCTGGGACAACTCTTCAACAATTAATAAAATCAAATCTAAAGAGCACTTATTTAAAATCGCATACCATTTCTCCATACATTTTTTATTAATTTTAAACAACATTGGCTTGATAGCTAAACGTAACCCCCTAGGAAATGAATACGACTGGCTTTATGATATTGGATCAGAGTCGTAATGTGCAGACGTTGATTAATTTCTCTGCACATCAAGTACTCCAATTGACAAATTTGTTGTTGAACTGGACCTAATGTAGCATCGAAAGTCCTGACCTCTCTATTGAGCCCATAAATGTCAGTTGCTTCAGAAGCTGTATAAACTTTAGTCTGTGCTCTGTTCTCAGTGAGATGTAGTATGTCGTCAAACGACATGATAACAATACAATTGTCAATGTGGTGCAAAATTAGCTGCAGTGCAGAAAATTGTACAAACAGCGGAAAATACGCAGCTTGGATGCACTCAAATGTTCTAATTCAATTTAAAAGTTTATACACACTTCAATGGAATTTCAACAAAAATAATGTGTGCACCAGGTTGGGGGCTCTGCAGGCCACCTTATTCACAATGAAAAGAAATAACCCAGAAATGTATCCGGGAATACCAAAATGCACTACAAACAAGTCACTATAAAGTATACTCAATGTTATCAAAAACAGTAATAAATGATGTCCTTTACTCTTCAATCAATAGCAGTCCTCCAACCTGTTTCCAATGAAACAAAAGCTGAAAATCAGATCTTCAGACCATGAGGTTGGTAATAATCTGCTTTATTCTTGATAGTCACAGATAAAATCAAGTTCATCAGAATAACAAAATGTATAGCATGTATTCAGCATATAGCAACAAAAACCATCAAGTTCATCAGAATAACAAAAAGTATAGCATGTATTCAGCATATAGCAACAAAAACCTTCTCATAAGCCCTTCATCAGGGGGATCTGCAATATATCAATAAGCTGATTTTAATAAACAGTATACAACAACATGAAGTTAACATCAATAATATAACTTATGGGTTCACAAGAGAGCAGGAAGAACTCCTCACATAATCATCACCTCGTGCAATGTGTCAACCACACCGAAAGCACTGTGAATCCGAAAAGAGACTGAACGTGAAAAATGCCCAAAACAACAACCAAATAGTGACTTTAGTCAAAATACCCTAAGTGAAAAAAAGGAAGAGAATAGGGAACAATCGTACCTCCAAACGCTGGAGTGAGCACACTCACAGTGGAAATACAAGCCAGCGGAATGCCACTGCAGGCTGTAAAGTAACCAAACCGTAACTGAAGCGAGTATTTAAAAGTGAGGAGAAATAAAAACACCGTGGAGGAACAATGGTGCTTACCTAAAGCACTATAAGCCATGCTGTCTCAATAAGCAAAAGTTTACAGCCCCTAAAAAACTAACTGTATTGTGACACGAAATCTATGTGAACGACAAAAACGACAAGAGTGTGCTCACTCCAGCGTTTGGAGGTATGATTGTTCCGTATTCTCTTCCTCTTTCCTTTTCCTTTCCCCTGGTCTAGCACAAGTAGATGATTGAGAGTGGCGCATTGAGCTTTTAGCAACTGTTGTGTTTTTTTTACTTTATTACTGTTTGGTGCTGCATACATACTTTATACATTGCCTCTAGGTTAAGCCTGACTGATTTGTGCCAAGCTCCAAGAGGGTTAAGCATGGGTTAATGTAGTGACTTTTATGGTTCACCGTGATAAGGATTGGTTGTGGCCTGAGAGGGGATTCCACTCCCCTAAACCAATAACACAATTCCTGACAAACACTAAAAACATGATGTAAAGCTCAATGCTGAAACAACCAATTAGAAAGAGCCAGAACAATCTGAACCATCACATAATGAACTGAAGATGGAATCGACCTGGTCCTGGTCAAAGAGTAAACTCGCAAAATTGACCAGGCAACATTCTTTAGACACTTTTGCTAAGAGTGGCAGTAGTGGCACACTATCCTACGGTGGTTGGGAGAAACCTTAAATATATATTAGACTTAAAGTGGGTAGATTGCACCTGCACTTGCTGTCCTGTGCAGTGGTGAAAACCACTGGAGTGCTAAGGGATTGCATGACACTTTGGGGGCGACAGACTTGTGGAGGGCACTTAACTGATTAACAGAGAATATTCATACTATTCCAGGATCCATGATATACTTGTGCTGTTCGATCGCAATGCTCAAATGCACTCTGCAGTTATCAGAGTGAAGTATCATTTTAAAACACTCTAAGGTACCACCCCTTCCTGCTGACCTTACAGTGCAGGGTACATAGAGGATGGTGGTTCCTAATTGGTGACTATAGGTGACTGCCCGGAAGACCCAGAATTTAGGGACTCGGTAAGGGAAACAAGGATACATTGTTTTAGTATTTCAAGGTTAATGGGTACTTGACATCTAGCACTTCAGTGGAGTGGGAAGCCTTTAAAGCGGAAGAATGCAGGCATGTAAAGCAATACTCAGACTCTGGTTAGAGAACTGGATTCACAGTGTAAGCATTGAAGCCTTGAGAGCATCAGCATTGGGAGAAAAGGAAACATAATCACAACTCATGGAGTGGCTCAGATGTTTTGATCATTGGGAAATCAGTTTATGTCACACAATGAGCACAATAAGGCAGCGAGATTGCGGGCCTGGGTGTGGAAACGTGAGCTGAAGGGATCATTAGTAACTGGAATCCATGCAATAAACTGTGATGCTGAATGAGTACACCAAGAGAGCAAGAACAGAGAAACTTCCATGTGAAGTGGAGGAAGACCTGAGAGCCGAAATGAGAGTAGCGAAGATAAAGGTTGCGGTCACAGGGATGGCCATGGATAAAACACCTAACTCCGACAGCCTCCCCAACAAATTTGTATATAGACCCACTGGCTCCCCTCCTGGCATACATATAAAACACAGCACTAAAGCAGCATTCACTATCCCCAGTGACTCAGGAGACAAAGCTGGTATCCTTAATGAAAGCAAAGCAAGACCAGATTGATATATCATTGTAAAGACCTCTGTCAATGATCAACACTGACTATAAAATACTGAGCAAGATTCTAGCCAACACAATGCTACATTATGTCTCTCAACTGGTATACCTTGATCAGTGTGGCCTCATATCGGAATGTAAGTCAAAATGTTGAGTAAACAATATGATGGGGCCAAAATATTGAGGCTGAAATATTGAGAAGTTAAGTGCATATAGGTAAATAAATATTTACTATTCTTTATTGCACATCTACCTACATTGAAGATATGTATGTCATCAAGCTGCATTTATGTGGAGATTAGTATACTAATCCTATAATTACCAAAATATACTTATCTTGTCAATATTTTTTTCCTCGATATTTTGACCACTTTATTTTTCCCCCTCCCTAAGAAAATCTTTTCCTCAATTTTCTTGTGAACAGCCTCATACCAGTATGTAATGAATTAATGAATGTAATGCAACTGTTCCAGGTCCTTGATGGGTCCCAAACCCTACAGCAATGGGCTTTGTGTGGATGATAAATATTGAAAAGTCATTTAAAACCCTGAGTTGGACATATTTATTTGTGGTTCTTCAAATGATGAGTTTAAGGACGTCTCGCTGGTACACACAGAGCCCACTGCAAGAGGTAGAACACATCAGAACAAATTATCTTCCAATACTGTTGATAGATAGCCACTCATTTTTGCCTTAGCAGTGGAACTGTTTGTGGTTATACTTCAACAAGCAGGTGGGAATGCAGGTGTGATTGTTGGGAACCAGACTCATGTTGTTTCACCTTAAAGGTGCATGCTGAAACTGACCACACTATGAAGGCACTAGAGAGATTTAGGGATATATCAAGCCTCAGGGTGAATTGGGATGAATCTGTCACGTTCCTGATACAGAAGTACATGGATCTAGGAATCAACATACCAAAGGATGGAGAGGAAGCCAACCACATTTTGGGAAACAGATTGGTCACGCTGACTTATTTGATGGAACAATCAGTAAGGAGCATGGGGCCTCAAGCGGTAGTGTTGCCTTCTGAAAAACATTGCTGCTTTCTGTGACAGGGAGAATTGCCTTGTTGAAAATGGTTGTTCTGCAGAGGATTCTACATTACTTCTCAGCCTTGCAGTTACAAAATCAATGGAGTTTCTTTTGAGAACTGGATGAAGTGTTATTAGGCTCAATAATGGGCTAGAGAAGATGCAGTGTGGCACTGAGCAAACTCCAGCTGCCACTAGCAGAGAGATGTCTGGGTATCCTAAAGTATGACTTCTATTATATGGCTGTGCAATTGTAATGGATAGCCAGATTGCTGGGGGAATTGAAGATGACAGAAGTAGGGCATCTGTGTCTTGATCCCATTGTTAGGGGAAACTACGCAATCCTTCATTACTCATGGGGGCAGTGCAGGGACCAAGTCACAACAGATCAGGGTACTCCAGGGCAGCTAGGTAAGTTGTCTCTGACAGACATAGACGCTAATAGCTTACACACCTGAAATTCTGCTAACAGGTTTTCTGGAGCCTCATGAGTGAAGAAACATCTAAGACTGTGGAGGGACAGTTGGAAGAGTCTTATTGGAGTTCGGTACAAAGGAGGTTTTTGAATTAATTTGAGATTAAAGGAAATTTTGCTTTCTAAGGCAGTATTATCTAACTAGTGTGCCAATGATACATAATGCAGTCAACAGCTACAAAGTAAATATATAACATTTGCCTTTGTGTGTACATTATAGTGACTTTTATTCTGTCTGAGATTTATACAATTTTTTTCCTCTTAAAAATCACAGATTATATAGCAGAATCTGCATTCTTTGACAAGTATTTTCATATGCATAGTAGCTCAGAAACATCTGCACCCCTTGAATCTGTTCTGCAGTGAGCATGGCTATAATATCTTCACATTTTAGTAAATTACCTTTCCCCTGCCTTCTTGCCCACCGTTCTAGCTTGTACTTTTTGCACGCTGGCATCAGTTTGAAATTGCATTAATTTTTACCACTGCAGATAATAAGATACATTTTGTAACTCATGTTCTTACATCATATGTATAGTAGTGATGGAGAGGAAATCTCATTTTATTTGAAGGGGTGCATCATATTCACGTGTAGAGCGCACCAGCATATAATCTTCCACTGTATTAACGCGATGTGCTAGAACTGTGAAATGTATTAACATGAATTTGTGACATATTTTAGGTTATTGACAAGTAACATGGAGAATTAATGTGGAAAATGAATGCACCGAGCGGAAATGTTAACATGGAGAACTCGTGTTGTGAAACAGACAAATACTTATGTACTAAATGTGTTTACTAATTATGACATTTCATGCGTAGGTAAACGCATTAGTTGAAACTGCATTAATGTGTATGTGAATTCATAAAGCTTGCATGTTACATTCTTATGTTAGCTGAAAATTGTAGGCCTGAAATGCAAGTCCCTGACAACTCTTACTTTAGAATTGATAGTTGAATTTCATGTGTGCTGTGGAATTTGTTCTTTCTCACGTTTTGTATTGCAGGTGCAGAAGCGCTCTTTTAGGCAGAATAATATCTTTGCTTTATTAGCTAGGCAAGGAGAGACGAAGTTACAATCTTGTTACTTAGTTGATAAAGGAAGAACGTTACGATCCACACAGGAGAAGGTCTTGGAACCAAGGAAAAATTTATCATGGAAAGTACATCCAGGACTGTACCCACAGTGAATGGCGTGATTTGAAATGCATTTTGAGAATGCCACCTGAGGATAACTGGTTGTTGAATTAGGATAACAGCCCCACTTCTTCCTTGCCTTTAGAGAGAGATCATCTCAAGCAAGCTCTATCTTGTGATCATGGCTTTATTCTGCTTGCTCTATTGATGGTGGAAAGACTTCTTTGGAAGACTCAACACGCTGACACCTTTTATCTTTCCTCTTGAAAATGCTTATGTACGGATGTCATCTTAGCATTAGAGAAGAGATAGAATTATGACTCATGCTTTCTGGTTTTCTGTATTCTACTTCTTGAATAATTTTTGGGGTTCATGCTTCAAGTCTAAATTGGATGAACAGATTTGGCTACATGCTAATTCCATAGCATTTCTATACCCTCGTGTTTAGGTGTCTCTAAGTCCAGTTATTTTTGGCTTTGTAATAATAAACTAACTAACCTGAAGTAGTTGTCCGGGAGTAATTAAGTGTTAAGGGGGATTATTGGTTAATTGATTGTCTCCTAATGGCGTCTCTCCCCTTTGCGCTTTCATGCTGCGAAAAAGAACCATTGAAGTATGACTCTAGAACAGGTCTAGAACCTACGGGCCCAGCCCTTGATAATGTTGATTACGCTAATGTTGCAGTTTATCAGCACCAGCTCTAACACTTTGAAGATTCCCTGTCTTTGTTTCAACTGAGCAAAATTGGTGGATTTTGCGTCTTCCAATCTTAGGAATTTTGCTATGTTTTACATGAACAAAATAATTTAAAATTTTAACAAAAATTGTTTTCGTGGAGAAAACAGGTTCAAAAACACCTTTTCCATGGGAATGGTCCAAGAGAGAAGGGTATTGAATGAAAAATCGCCTTCAGAAATGTTGTATAGAGTAAATTAAACACCCATGTGAAGTTGTGCTAAGCTGACAAATTTCACAACCTCACAAACTTGTATATGTCCCTACTCTCCCAGCAGAACTTAAATTCTGCATATCCTTACCCAACATTTATGAAAAATACTTATTTTTAATAATGTGACACATTGGAGGGTCGCTAACACATCACAAATCTTGGATTATCCTTAAAATAATGGAAGATACATTTTCTTTCAGGCCCTGTAAACTATTTCTAAATTATTCACTTAGGGTTTCGGGATGGAGATTTCTCTGTGACAGTGTGATCTTACAAGTGCCTTATGTCAATGGCAAATTCAGTTGGCACATTAGACTCTTAGGGGCCTAGTAACAAAGGTAAAATACACCTGTAACTGTATGCTTACTTCAGTGCAAATGTAATACTTTTGGCTAATCACCATTTCTGTGTGGCAACATACTCCAAAGAGTAGACTTTCATGTCTCCACCCCTGATACAGTCAATAGAGCCAAATTTACCATTGTAAAGTATCTACTTGTAACTTTTCATACTTAGGTCGAGATCTCTGCCACGTTGGTACAGATCTGGACCACTGTGATGAGGAGCTCCCTATGGTAAAGAATAGGTAAAATAATTCAACTTTTTTAATTTTTAAAAAACAATTTTTTTCCTCCAAAATATAGATATAACAAATTAATTGAACTATTTTTACATTGGAACTTATAAAATAAGCTATTGGAGCATATTACCTCTTCAACATAAATGTTCATTAAATAAATAAATAATTTACTTATGTTGATATATTTTATAAATATTTATTTCTAAATAAAATAAAAACACCATACCTTGCAATTTTTATTTTTATTAGTATTTACTGCATGTTTTAAAAGTTATGTTTAAATATTGTAAACAATGTTTTAATTTTTACTTCAAATGTAAAAATGTGTTTTATTTTTAAATAAGTTAACTATTAATCTTTAAACTAATAACATATTTAATTATGCTTTTTTCCATAATTGTGCATACAAATGTATGTACAAATAATTTAAAAGCCAAAATAAATGTAACTCTTTTAACATTTGCTAGAAGGCTGTTATTTTAAGTTCCTGCTGCCATTATTTTCAAAGGGAGGTTGATGCAGTACCCGTTCATGGTCTAGCATGCTGCTAGACTTGCTCCACGACTGGGGTGGAGTACATGTACTACTGTTTTGTCACCTTTAAGGGAGATATAGGCACTTTGTAACTGTCATTTATAAATAGCAATGGCCTTGCTCTATTGTTGGTGGGTGTTAGTATTCACATACCCCTCTCACTCTCCCTCCCACATTTAATACTAAGGGCCCGATTATGATGCAGACAGGAAGGGCTCCGACCGTCGGTTGACCCCTCCTGCTCGCATCGTAATCTGCTGTTCGGATTCTCTTCTGAATGAGCCATTTTGATGGGCTCGGTCGGAAGGGAATCCGACTCGGATTTCCGAATGGCTTCCGACGGGCTTGGAGTGACCCTCTGCCATCTGGAAACCCTGCAGTAATCCCCCGGCTGGCTCTTTCCAGCCGAGGGATTACGATGGCAGTTTCCCACTGCCTTTTTGTGCCTGCCTTTACGGAACAGAAAGGCATTGACAAACAGCTTTGGGGACCTCAGCAGGGCCCCCAAGGGTGCAAGGCTGCTGAGTGGTGGCCTAGGGGGCACCTTTTGGCACCCCCCTGTTGATCCCTGCACCTGATGGCACCTTGAGGTGCCTGCCACGGGGTGGAGGGATGACCAACACCTCTGCTTTTTGCCATTAGAGCATGCATTATGTTCAGAATGCATGCTCCCATAGCAAAGTATAGGATTGCGACCGAACAGGGCTCGGTCGCATCCTAATTGCTGGACTGTAACCGATGACAGGAGGTCATTCAGTTCAATTTCCATAGCGATGTTGGACAGACTCCGGTCCGTCTGACATGGCAGTTGGGCCCTAAGTAGTATACGTACATGTGCAGAGATCTTCCAATAGAAAATATAGGAGAGGTGGATATTTCCACCCATAGATTTATGAATTGCATTTTTTGGTAAATAATTAGTACTACTGTAGGACTGCCTAATTTACTACAAAATGGAGTTAGGGAATTGGGCCTTCAGAGTGTCTGTATTGCAACACTGAACCATGTGACGAAAAGCACGCCTTTGATCACAGCCTCGTATTGCAGCTCATCAGGCAAGTGAAGTAAATACTACTGACATAACTATGAAGGTGAATGATAACCATTTAACAACATACATGATTGAGAGTGTTGTGTCTCTGTGTTGCTTTCAAGGGGAGCTGCAGGTGGTATGCATGGGCTATACATGGCGTGAGTGGCAGCTCATGTAGGTCACTGAATAAATCAATGTTTTAAAAAGAATCAACTCCAAAAGCAATGACAGTGTCCTGGTCTAATATACTAATCACGGGACATCCAAGTAAGGACACCACTTCCTCACTTGGATGGAAGCACACACGACTGGGACCAAAGACTTCAGCAAGGTGGATCCATTGCTCCTTCATTGAGATGAGACGATAAAATCTTGGACAAGGTATCGTTCTAATTAGGTGGTTCCAACTTTTGAAACTTCTAGATCACTGGTTGTAATTCTTGCCTTTCTACTTTTTCCTAATTTGTAATTGCCATTTTGCTAGCAAGAGAGAATATGATTGTCTTGAAGAATTCCCTTACACCTCAAGTGAGGGTGCTGCATTGCCAGAAACAAGGTGGCTTGTCCTTGTGGTCGAATTAATCCCCACATATTTTATCTGAACCATTGGGGTCACAATGAAAAGTTTGTGCCATCCACCAATTTAATAGTTTTAATTCACAGTCATTCCCTCTGCACCAGAGCCCTTCATCTGAGACCCACGCTCTCCTCACACAGCACCCAGTGTGACACAGTCTCTGAAAAAAGGAACACCTAACAAACTCACTTACACAGGCAAAAGCTCACACCAGTATCATGAAGACCAGTGCCAGCAAGGGACCAATGAAGAAGCATGCCACCTACTTGGTGGGTGAAGGCTTTTTGTGCTGTTGATAACAGTAGCTGAACATATCGTGTTCTAGTTACAATACTTTGCTTCCTGACCAGGGTATGCGTATTGTGATTAAATGCTGGTCTCATGTCATCTTTTGCTGTCGGAAGGATGCAGTGATGAGAAGGAGGTCGAGGTCTCCGAAGCAACAGTTAGTGAATGATATGCCTGAGATGGACGCTTTTAGGCTATGAGCCCAATGATTGAGTAGAGCACGAAGGTACTATCACTCCATATTCAAATCGAGGTCCATACTGTGAACCTGGTACACGATTAGGTGGATGTGCCCATATATTCCAGGCGGCAGGTTTGGTCTTGCTCAGTTATTACTGGGTGACAGAGGCCACTTGAGTGGGTTGACCCTCATGCTTTCTACTATGGCCCTGCAATCTGTCTCCCTGGTCTCTGTTCCTGCACTGATGTGTAGTGATTGTGACATATGAGGGAAGTTGTCACTGAGTGACATTGGACACAAAAGTGGATAGTTCCTCATATTTTATATCATGGCCATGTCATCTGCCCCCATAGAGACTGTTTAGTCCTTGGTGTGTAATGATCATAACAAATAAGGTAAGTTCTTGGAAGTCTGGTGCGTCCTAGGTGAGACATTAGAAGGCATCCTGGTCAGGTGGTACTTCAAATATAGGTATTAGTAGGGCTACTTTAGGGAGATGTACTACCCTTGTGACTGTTGCCAATTTGTATGACCCAGATACCTAATCAGACATGTTTCTGTCCTGAGAACTATCACTACTATTTATTCACCTTGTGACCAGTAAGACAGTCTTTGTGTTTTCTTTATGTATAAGGGAGATTTAGTTTGCTATAATAAATTACCAAACCTAGGCACAAAGTCTCTAGATGGAGGTGACTGTTTTACGTCTGAAAAGTGTTCTTGGACCATAAAACACTAGGCGGTGGGGCATGCACACATGCCATGCTTTAAAATGCTGTGTTCTCAGTTGGGGATGGCAGTGAGTGCATATCACTCCCAAATAACGCACAAGCACTCGGCTCTCTGGCAACTTGGGGCCTTCGGCTGAAAAGCAGGTGAAAGTCTATGATTTCTACAGATGCCCTGTGCGCGCAAGGGAGGGCTGACAAAAACAAAACATATGATGAACAAAGGCTTGAATTCCTCTTAGCCACTGGTAATTAGTCTGGGATGCATTCCAGTCATTTATTTTCTCCCTCTGCCGCCACAATCAGGGTCTAATTTTGGTCGTGCTGCAATAGGAACAGACTAGACCGAGGTGCAAGGTTATGTTTTCTCAGAATATAAACAAAAGTAACACCAGAGCAGTTTAAGCCTTGTTTGGCGCCATCAATGAGGTGCAACTTAGTAACAATTAGTTGGCTACACTTCAATACCTATTGTACATCATATGTCGTTTGAATGTGCCCTACGATGCACCTTTAAACACTTGTCAAAATGTCTAAGGTCATTAATAAGTAAGTGGCTGACTTCTTGTCCCTTATTTTTCTTAAACCTGCAGCTCGAATGGCAATGCCATGTCTGTGAATGCCAATGCCTGTTTGCATATCTTCTTCACTGGAGACATGTTTGCGTTATGAGGTCCTGTGATAGCCCCCTAGCACTCTGCCTGGCAGGGAGTCTGTCAGCTTTGATGCTACATTTAACTTGGCATTTCCTGCTCAGGGTTCATTTAAAAAAATTATGGGTTGTCATTTTTGCATGCAAGACAACTAGGCGTGAGCAGGAAATGGCAGTGCACTTGCCCAATAAACAGATTTCTTTACTCTTTCTCAATTTTCATACCACACCACCATGATTTCAAATCTATTCTGCACCAGTAGTCTGCATTGCTGACAAAGAAAAGCTGCCAAGTTCCTATCACAGGCTGTCAAAAAATCCCACTCCAGCGGTGTAATTTAGAGAGAATCTATAATTTAAGTAAAAGACACAGCGCGTTTTAAACTCTGTTTACTGATGCTTTTTATGTAACTTTAAATACTGAACTCTGATGGTCACTTCAGCATGACACTGTCGAGGATAATGAGCTGCATCCGGCTTTTTCTCCATTTTATTGTCGGACACTAATGTTTTAGGGGCTGTCCTTATGCACCGACTATGGCTCTAGCCCTCGTGGTGCCCGGTGTGACAGTCCTTTTTGACGACCCCCCTTGAACCCCTTCTCCCCTAATTCCTGCCATAGTCCACTTAGACACACCTTTCATTTTTTTACAGTGCTCTTCATAGTTCACTCACACTCAGTTCTTTGATCTGCATGCTACACGCTCTGTGCAGCTGGCACATTAACCGCCTACACTACCTTATGATGAATCAAAATTGCCCACAGAAAAAAGGTCTCTCACTAGTAGGAACATTAATCATCAGAGTTATCTTAGCATTTTTATTGTTGTCTGAAAACTGCTCGACGCACAAGCAAGTTCACTGTAGTGTCCTGCTGGACACGTTCTAGTGTTCCACCTTGTGTTGCACCCACACTGTACACCCACCCATCACAGGTGTCACTGGTCAGGTGACCCTGCAAATAAAAGGGGCCGGGCGCACATGCCCTGGGCCAGTTCCAGTACCCTACTACTGCGTGTCAGTGTAGTTATATGTCCAGCATGTCGGCCTAGGGCCCAAAATACCACATTCACGTGCTTTTAAAACCATACGTTATTTTTAAACACAGCGCTAGGGTGACCAAATGGCATGGGTGCAAATTCAGGACGATGAGTGTAAAAATTCATGACAAAGGATCAAAATTCAGGACATAAGATCTAAATTCTGGACAAAACTTCGGGACAAAAGATACGTTTTACAGTCACGTCAGAGGAAGTTGCACAGTAGTATAAAAGTAAGTAAATACACAACCACTTAAGTACAAGTCAAAATAAGTTTATATTAAGTTGAGACAATAATGCACTTCATGGTTTTTTCGGTACGCGCGCAGCTTTGAGCAGCTGTGCAGGTCTTTTTGTGGTATTTCAAATGATAATAATCTATTTATATGGTTACTGCACTGGGTTGTCCTATTGGATATTTTGTTTACAACTCTTGGTCCTGAGCAGGCATGGTTTGGTGAGAGAAGTGGTCAGGAAGATTTGCTCGGATAGACTTTGTTACTAGCATCTCATATCTGAGAGCGATTGTGAGATGTAAAGTGCCACGCATAGGTGAACTAAAGGCAGGATTGCTGTGATGAACCTATTATGGGGAACGCATTATGGGTGTTTCAGCAAGTGGAACTTAAAATATGGAATCTGACTTTGCTTATAGGGGCTTCGCAGAGTTTTGCACTAGCTGACGGAAGACACAAAGGTGCTTTTTCTTGCAGCTTTCTTAAAGAAGGCACTGTCGATACACTATTACATAGTTTATTTTTGACGCCTTGCCTATTGCTACAAACACAATATAAATCTCAAGCACAGCTCATGGCACTATGAGGTTCTCCCTAAAACCTTACATCTAAAACAAAACATGCAAACATTTACAATTACTAGTGTAACATTTAAGTAGCAGTTGAGTGTCGCTCAAAATGTCATATGCATGTTCTATAGATCCCACACCTAAGCACACAGCAAATACAGACTAATAACACATAAGCAAGGGAGTAGCCAGAAAATGTAAATACCTCCCACTTTGAACTAAAGCTCTTATGGCATCAAGAAAGCAAAGTAAGTCATCACAACCCTCTCAAGAAGAGCTCTCTTGTCCAAGGATCTAGCCATTCATCCTTCCATCAAACGCCTGGTATCCACCATTTCAAATTTACATTTTGTCATCTATTAATTCTTTAATCTGTAATTCAGTGTTTCACCATTCATTCTGTCCATCTATCTGTATGCCCATCCATATCTAATCCTTTTCAACCATTTACAAACCTATCCATCATCGATCCTTCCATCCATCATTTCACTCATCCATCCCTCCACCCACCCTTTCACTCATCTATCCATCATCCATCCTCCCTTTCACCCAATCCATCCTTTCACTCATCCATCCATTCACTCATCCATCTGACCATTTGACCTTTCACCCAAACCATCCTTTCACTCATCCATCCACTCTTCCATCCATCCATCCATTCACTCATCCATCCAATCATTTACCCTTTTACCCATCCAGCCATCCTTTCACTTACTCATCATCCCCCAGTCACTCATCATTCCACCCATTTAACTTTTCACTCATCCATCCATCCATTCATCCATCCTAGCTTCCAGCACTCCACCCTCCCTTTCATTCATGTATGCATTCTTTCACTCATCCATCTTTACATTCTTCTTTTCACTCATCCAGGCACCCATTCACCCATCCATTCTGCCAATCATTTATCCATGCTTTCACTCATCCATCCATTCATCATCCCTTTCTTCCTCTATTCCCCTTTCACTTAGCCACCCATCCTTCCATCCACCCTTCATCCATACACCCACTCATCCATTTACTCATCCACTCATGAATCCATCCATTTACCATATCACTCATCCATCCTTTCATACTTTCTCTCATCCATCCACCCTTTCACTCATCAATCCATCCTTTGTCCATCTACCCTCCCTTTCAGTCACTCGTCCATCCTTACATCCACTCTTTCACTCATCCATCCATTCATTCATTCATTCACCCTTGCACTTATCAATTCATCAATCCATCCATCATTTCTCTCATCCATCCACCCATTCACTCCCCATCATCCACCCTTCCACTAATTCATCCATCCTTTTACTGATCCATCCACCCTTTTACCCATCCATCTACCCTTCCACCCATACATCCATATATTTATCCTCATCCATCCTTCCACTCACGCATCCATCCTTTCTCTCATTAGCCATCCATTCACCCTTTCACTTATCCATTCATCCTTTCACTAATTCATCCAGCCATTTACCCAGCCATTTACCCATTCCTTCACTTATTCACTCACTCACCTGTTCACATTAATTATGAACTGAGCCTTTGTTTACTGAGTTGCAGACGAGGCCCATAAAGAACTTCAGCCTCACTTGTGTTCCTAAAGCAAGTGGAGGGGTGGGGTGTGGGAGGGTTTGCTAATTATGCACCTGCAGATAGGCAATCTGAAAACTTGGAAGTCATGCATGATGCACAGTGCCAGGACTTGAGGTGACTGTGACATGGTGTTGTTTCCAGGTCTTGAAGTGAGATGAAAAACTGGGGGTCTCTCCAAGGGGGGTGTCTGATGTAATTAAGGGTGTGGCTTAAAAAATCTAAGCTACAATTATGTGCTGAGCAAAATGTGCCGCCCGACTGGTATTCTGCTGTTTCTATCATTGCATCCTGTAATATAAGACCTACAACAAGCCATGACTATTGGCTTTGTCAATGGATGTTAGTTGCATAAAATAAATAAAAAAGCAGCAACTATGGCTTTGTTGTGTATGTAATATTAAAAATGCTTTAGCACTAAAATTATGAGACTGTGTAAGAACTATAACCTCTTCTTTCACCAGCTTCTTTTCATGTACAGGCACAGAGCAACATGGGCGTCTTTGAACATTTGTTTTGTACATTTCTTCTATCTAACCCTAACAGAATGCCCTACCCTAGACCAGGGAGGACCAGGCTTGGCAGTTCGGGCTGGACTGTTCCCATGAGGCACAGGGTCAAGACTGATTTGCATATGGCTGGGTTCAAACTGGAATGGCATGGTGAGCAAAAAAACGATGGATTTAGACCCAGATCTCTGTACTGGGGTGAATGTATGACATTGTACTGCATTCTGTCCATCAATAGTTTTTTTTGCATTTGTCACCCCGAGTAGGACAGGTATGCTCAGACGTGAGTCCCGTGCTCTCCATGCCACTGGAATCAAGCTATCCTAGCTGAAGAGGGGTGAAACCCCGAAACCGGTCCTAGGATGCTTGTTTCCAGTCCAGGGAGGACCTGGCTTGGCAGTTGCTGGACTGTTCCCATGAGGCACAGGGTCAAGACTGATTTGCATATGGCTGGGTTCAAACTGGAATGGCATGGTGAGCAAAAAAACGATGGATATAGGCCCAGATCTCTGTACTGGGGTGAATGTATGACATAGTTCTGCATTCTGTCCATCAACAGTTCTTTTTGCATTTGTCACCCCGAGTGGGACGGGTATGCTCAGACGTGAGTCCTGTGCTCTCCATGCCACTGGAATCAAGCTATCCTGGCTGAAGAGGGGTGAAACCCCGAAACCGGTCCTAGGATGCTTGTTTCCAGTCCAGGGAGGACCTGGCTTGGCAGCTCAGGCTGGACTGTTCCCATGAGGCACAGGGACAAGACTGATTTGCATGTGGCTGGGTTCAAACTGGAATGGCATGGTGAGCAAAAAACCGATGGATTTAGGCCCAGATCTCTGTACTAGGGTGAATGTATGACATTGTTCTGCATTCTGTCCATCAATAGTTCTTTTTGCATTTTTCACCCCGAGTGGGACGGGTATGCTCAGACGTGAGTCCCGTGCTCTCCATGCCACTGGAATCAAGCTATCCTGGCTGAAGAGCGGTGAAACCCCGAAACCGGTCCTAGGATGCTTGTTTCCAGTCCAGGGAGGACCTGGCTTGGCAGTTCGGGCTGGACTGTTCCTAAGAGGCACAGGGTCAAGACTGATTTGCATATCGCTGGGTTCAAACTGGAATGGCATGGTGAACAAAAAAACGATGGATTTAGGCCCAGATCTCTGTACTGGGGTGAATGTATGACATTGTTCTGCATTCTGTCCATCAATAGTTCTTTTTGCATTTGTCACCCCGAGTGGGTAGGGTATGCTCAGACGTGAGTCCCGTGCTCTCCATGCCACTGGAATCAAGCTATCCTGGCTGAAGAGGGGTGAAACCCCGAAACCGGTCCTAGGATGCTTGTTTCCAGTCCAGGGAGGACCTGGCTTGGCAGTTCGGGCTGGACTGTTCCCATGAGGCACAGGGTCAAGACTGATTTGCATATGGCTGGGTTCAAACTGGAATGGCATGGTGAGCAAAAAAACGATGGATTTAGGCCCAGATCTCTGTACTGGGGTGAATGTATGACATTGTTCTGCATTCTGTCCATCAATAGTTCTTTTTGCATTTGCCATCCCGAGTGGGACGGGTATGCTCAGACGTGAGTCCCGTGCTCTCCATGCCACTGGAATCAAGCTATCCTGGCTGAAGAGGGGTGAAACCCCGAAACCGGTCCTAGGATGCTTGTTTCCAGTCCAGGGAGGACCTGGCTTGGCAGTTCGAGCTGAACTGTTCCCATGAGGCACAGGGTCAAGACTGATTTGCATATGGCTGGGTTCAAACTGGAATGGCATGGTGAGCAAAACAAACGATGGATTTAGGCCCAGATCTCTGTACTGGGGTGAATGTATGACATTGTTCTGCATTCTGTCCATCAATAGTTCTTTTTGCATTTGTCACCCCGAGTGGGACGGGTATGCTCAGACGTGAGTCCCGTGCTCTCCATGCCACTGGAATCAAGCTATCCTGGCTGAAGAGGGGTGAAACCCCGAAACCGGTCCTAGGATGCTTGTTTCCAGTCCAGGGAGGACCTGGCTTGGCAGTTCGGTCTGGACTGTTCCCATGAGGCACAGGGTCAAGACTGATTTGCATATGGCTGGGTTCAAACTGGAATGGCATGGTGAGCAAAAAAACGATGGATTTAGGCCCAGATCTCTGTACTGGGGTGAATGTATGACATTGTTCTGCATTCTGTCCATCAATAGTTCTTTTTGCATTTGTCACCCCGTGTGGGACGGGTATGCTCAGACGTGAGTCCCGTGCTCTCCATGCCACTGGAATCAAGCTATCCTGGCTGAAGAGGGGTGAAACCCCGAAACCGGTCCTAGGATGCTTGTTTCCAGTCCAGGGAAGACCTGGCTTGGCAGTTCGGGCTGGACTGTTCCCATGAGGCACAGGGTCAAGACTGATTTGCATATGGCTGGGTTCAAACTGGAATGGCATGGTGAGCAAAAAAAACGATGGATTTAGGCCCAGATCTCTGTACTGGGGTGAATGTATGACATTGTTCTGCATTCTGTCCATCAATTGTTCTTTTTGCATTTGTCACCCCGAGTGGGACGGGTATGCTCAGACGTGAGTGCCGTGCTCTCCATGCCACTGGAATCAAGCTATCATGGCTGAAGAGGGGTGAAACCCCGAAACCGGTCCTAGGATGCTTGTTTCCAGTCCAGGGAGGACCTGGCTTGGCAGTTCGGGCTGGACTGTTCCCATGAGGCACAGGGTCAAGACTGATTTGCATATGGCTGGGTTCAAACTGGAATGGCATGGTGAGCAAAACAAACGATGGATTTAGGACCAGATCTCTGTACTGGGGTGAATGTATGACATTGTTCTGCATTCTGTCCATCAATAGTTCTTTTTCCATTTGTCACCCCGAGTCGGACGGGTATGCTCAGACATGAGTCCCGTGCTCTCCATGCCACTGGAATCAAGCTATCCTGGCTGTAGAGGGGCGAAACCCCGAAACCGGTCCTAGGATGCTTGTTTCCAGTCCAGGGAAGACCTGGCTTGGCAGTTCGGGCTGGACTGTTCCCATGAGGCACAGGGTCAAGACTGATTTGCATATGGCTGGGTTCAAACTGGAATGGCATGGTGAGCAAAAAAACGATGGATTTAGGCCCAGATCTCTGTACTGGGGTGAATGTATGACATTGTTCTGCATTCTGTCCATCAATAGTTCTTTTTGCATTTGTCACCCCGAGTGGGTAGGGTATGCTCAGACGTGAGCCCCGTGCTCTCCATGCCACTGGAATCAAGCTATCCTGGCTGAAGAGGAGTGAAACCCCGAAACCGGTCCTAGGATGCTTGTTTCCAGTCCAGGGAGGACCTGGCTTGGCAGTTCGGGCTGGACTGTTCCCATGAGGCACAGGGTCAAGACTGATTTGCATATGGCTGGGTTCAAACTGGAATGGCATGGTGAGCAAAAAAACTATGGATTTAGGCCCAGATCTCTGTACTGGGGTGAATGTATGACATTGTTCTGCATTCTGTCCATCAATAGTTCTTTTTGCATTTGTCACCCCGAGTGGGACGGGTATGCTCAGACGTGAGTCCCGTGCTCTCCATGCCACTGGAATCAAGCTATCCTGGCTGAAGAGGGGTGAAACCCCGAAACCGGTCCTAGGATGCTTGTTTCCAGTACAGGGAGGACCTGGCTTGGCAGTTCGAGCTGAACTGTTCCCATGAGGCACAGGGTCAAGACTGATTTGCATATGGCTGGGTTCAAACTGGAATGGCATGGTGAGCAAAAAAAACGATGGATTTAGGCCCAGATCTCTGTACTGGGGTGAATGTATGACATTGTTCTGCATTCTGTCCATCAATAGTTCTTTTTGCATTTGTCACCCCGAGTGGGACGGGTATGCTCAGACGTGAGTCCCGTGCTCTCCATGCCACTGGAATCAAGCTATCCTGGCTGAAGAGGGGTGAAACCCCGAAACCGGTCCTAGGATGCTTGTTTCCAGTCTAGGGAGGACCTGGCTTGGCAGTTCGGGCTGGACTGTTCCCATGAGGCACAGGGTCAAGACTGATTTGCATATGGCTGGGTTCAAACTGGAATGGCATGGTGAGCAAAAACACAATGGATTTAGGCCCAGATCTCTGTACTGGGGTGAATGTATGACATTGTTCTGCATTCTGTCCATCAATAGTTCTTTTTGCATTTGTCACCCCGTGTGGGACGGGTATGCTCAGACGTGAGTCCCGTGCTCTCCATGCCACTGGAATCAAGCTATCCTGGCTGAAGAGGGGTGCAACCCCGAAACCGGTCCTAGGATGCTTGTTTCCAGTCCAGGGAGGACCTGGCTTGGCAGTTCGGGCTGGACTGTTCCCATGAGGCACAGGGTCAAGACTGATTTTCATATGGCTGGGTTCAAACTGGAATGGCATGGTGAGCAAAAAAAACGATGGATTTAGGCCCAGATCTCTGTACTGGGGTGAATGTATGACATTGTTCTGCATTCTGTCCATCAATAGTTCTTTTTGCATTTGTCACCCCGAGTGGGACGGGTATGCTCAGACGTGAGTGCCGTGCTCTCCATGCCACTGGAATCAAGCTATCATTGCTGAAGAGGGGTGAAACCCCGAAACCGGTCCTAGGATGCTTGTTTCCAGTCCAGGGAGGACCTGGCTTGGCAGTTCGGGCTGGACTGTTCCCATGAGGCACAGGGTCAAGACTGATTTGCATATGGCTGGGTTCAAACTGGAATGGCATGGTGAGCAAAAAAACGATGGATTTAGGCCCAGATCTCTGTACTGGGGTGAATGTATGACATTGTTCTGCATTCTGTCCATCAATAGTTCTTTTTCCATTTCTCACCCCGAGTTGGACGGGTATGCTCAGACGTGAGTGCCGTGCTCTCCATGCCACTGGAATCAAGCTATCCTGGCTGAAGAGGGGTGAATCCCCGAAACCGGTCCTAGGATGCTTGTTTCCAGTCCAGGGAGGACCTGGCTTGGCAGTTCGGGCTGGACTGTTCCCATGAGGCACAGGGTCAAGACTGATTTGCATATGGCTGGGTTCAAACTGGAATGGCATGGTGAGCAAAACAAACGATGGATTTATGACCAGATCTCTGTACTGGGGTGAATGTATGACATTGTTCTGCATTCTGTCCATCAATAGTTCTTTTTCCATTTGTCACCCCGAGTGGGACGGGTATGCTCAGACATGAGTCCCGTGCTCTCCATGCCACTGGAATCAAGCTATCCTGGCTGAAGAGGGGCGAAACCCCGAAAACGGTCCTAGGATGCTTGTTTCCAGTCCAGGGAGGACCTGGCTTGGCAGTTCGGGCTGGACTGTTCCCATGAGGCACAGGGTCAAGACTGATTTGCATATGGCTGGGTTCAAACTGGAATGGCATGGTGAGCAAAAAAACGATGGATTTAGGCCCAGATCTCTGTACCGGGGTGAATGTATGACTTTGTTCTGCATTCTGTCCATCAATAGTTCTTTTTGCATTTGTCACCCCGAGTGGGACAGGTATGCTCAGACGTGAGTCAGTGCTCTCCATGCCACTGGAATCAAGCTATCCTGGCTGAAGAGGGGTGAAACCCCAAAACCGGTCCCAGGATGCTTGTTTCCAGTCCAGGGAGGACCTGGCTAGGCAGTTCGGGCTGGACTGTTCCCATGAGGCACAGGGTCAAGACTGATTTGCATATGGCTGGGTTCAAACTGGAATGGCATGGTGAGCAAAAAAAGATGGATTTAGGCCCAGATCTCTGTACTGGGGTGAATGTATGACATTGTTCTGCATTCTGTCCATCAATAGTTCTTTTTGCATTTGTCACCCGAGTGGGACGGGTATGCTCAGACGTGAGTCCCGTGCTCTCCATGCCACTGGAATCAAGCTATCCTGGCTGAAGAGGGGTGAAACCCCGAAACCGGCCCTAGGATGCTTGTTTCCAGTCAGGGAGGACCTGGCTTGGCAGTTCGGGCTGGATTGTTCCCATGAGGCACAGGGTCAAGACTGATTTGCATATGGCTGGGTGCAAACTGGAATGGCATGGTGAGCAAAAAAACGATGGATTTAGGCCCAGATCTCTGTACTGGGGTGAATGTATGACATTGTTCTGCATTCTGTCCATCAATAGTTCTTTTTGCATTTGGCACCCCGAGTGGGACGGGTATGCTCAGACGTGAATCCCGTGCTCTCCATGCCACTGCAATCAAGCTATCCTGGCTGAAGAGGGGTGAAACCCCGAAAGCGGTCCTAGGATGCTTGTTTCCAGTTCTGGGAGGACCTGGCTTGGCAGTTCGGGCTGGACTTTTCCCATGAGGCACAGGGTCAAGACTGATTTGCATATGGCTGGGTTCAAACTGGAATGGCATGGTGAGCAAAAAAACGATGGATTTAGGCCCAGATCTCTGTACTGGGGTGAATGTATGACATTGTTCTGCATTCTGTCCATCAATAGTTCTTTTTGCATTTGTCATCCCGAATGGGACGGGTATGCTCAGACGTGAGTCCCGTGCTCTCCATGCCACTGGAATCAAGCTATCCTGGCTGAAGAGGGGTGAAACCCCGAAACCGGTCCTAGGATGCTTGTTTCCAGTCCAGGGAGGACCTGGCTTGGCAGTTCGGGCTGGACTGTTCCCATGAGGCACAGGGTCAAGACTGATTTGCATATGGCGGGTTCAAACTGGAATGGCATGGTGAGCAAAAAAACGATGGATTTAGGCCCAGAACTCTGTACTGGGGTGAATGTATGACATTGTTCTGCATTCTGTCCATCAATAGTTCTTTTTGCAATTGTCACCCCGAGTGGGACGGGTATGCTCAGACGTGAGTCCTGTGCTCTCCATGCCACTGGAATCAAGGTATCCTGGCTGAAGAGGGGTGAAACCCCGAAACCGGTCCTAGGATGCTTGTTTCCAGTCCAGGGAGGACCTGGCTTGGCAGTTCGGGCTGGACTGTTCCCATGAGGCACAGGGTCAAGACTGATTTGCATATGGCTGGGTTCAAACTGGAACGGCATGGTGAGCAAAAAAATGATGGATTTAGGCCCAGATCTCTGTACTGGGGTGAATGTATGACATTCTTCTGCATTCTGTCCATCAATAGTTCTTTTTGCATTTGTCACCCCGAGTGGGTAGGGTATGCTCAGACGTGAATCCCGTGCTCTCCATGCCACTGGAATCAAGCTATCCTGGCTGAAGTGGGGTGAAACCCCGAAACCGGTCCTAGGATGCTTGTTTCCAGTCCAGGGAGGACCTGGCTTGGCAGTTCGGGCTGGACTGTTCCCATGAGGCACAGGGTCAAGACTGATTTGCATATGGCTGGGTTCAAACTGGAATGGCATGGTGAGCAAAAAAACGATGGATTTAGGCCCAGATCTCTGTACTGGGGTGAATGTATGACATTGTTCTGCATTCTGTCCATCAATAGTTCTTTTTGCATTTGCTACCCTAGGTCCCATGCGTTGGCTGACAACAGACAACGTCCCTCTGGGCGCGCCGTGTATGCTTTGCTGAAAGCGAATGAAACGTTTGTACTGAAGTGTTGAAACAAAACAGAAGATGATGCTTGGTTCCAAACTTTAATTTCAACTCAAAGGTTAAAGTGATAGACTTGATCCCAATGCATTTCGGGCCCTTCGTCAGGGGAATCTAAATAACAAAGAAATATATACTTATCACTGAATGGTGTAATGAGGGGTTTGCCATTAAACAAAAGACTGAAGGACATTGCCTAAAAAAACGAGATTACGCTAAAAAAAATCACAGTGTGACGATGCTAACAGAAAGAACATCACCATGAATTGGTTTGCATGGAGACATTATGAGATCATCATGTCATTAAACAACGTGAAACACAGTCAAAAAGATGTGCCGAAATGTTCACAGTTCTTAAACCACCCATACCCAGTTCGAAGGCTCAACCTTCGATGGGTCGACGGAACAAAGGGAAGAGACCTTAGATTCAGAACAGCTGGTTATCAACATTTCCAGTCATCAAATCACAAGTATGGAATCTCGCACATTACAGAAGGGAACATCGTTTGTACCCACTTTCCACACGAACAAATTGGAGTTGGACATCAGTCTATTCAAATTCATGCGCAACCTCTGATTAAGACACTTTTTTGAGAATGTGGTACAATCTCCCGACAAAAATGAAACTCACCTGTTAAAACACCTTTGCACCAGGAGCACCTATCAGGCACCCATCTCTCACAAAACACTAGACTCTTTTGAGAATCTAGTGAAGAATGACATACAATCTTTCAACTTTAAGAAACGATCGAAACTCCAGAATCTAACCAACAAGGAACGAGCAATATTAGACAAACTGGCTGATAACCGCGACATCACTTGTCAGAAAGCCGTCAAGGGCGGCGCCCTAGTCATAATGGACACGGCTTTTTACCAGGCTCAAGTCAATCAACACATGAACGACATGATTCTACCACAGGATCCAACTGTCGCTTTTCAAACCCTATTACAAGGGATAGTAAACAAGGCTGTGGAAAATGGCACCATTGATGAGAAGACAAAAAAGTTCTTGATTTCTCTGCACCCCAGAACGCCTACACTACACATGCTACCCAAGATTCATAAGGACCTGAAGAACCCGCCCATGCGCCCAATAGTTTCTACGAAAGGCAGTATACATGAGACCATCGGCAAATTTCTAGACATCCATCTTCAGGCATTTGTCCTACAAATGAACACATATGTCAGAGACTGACATATGACTGACTTTTTGATTAAAATTAACCAGATTACACTACCCAAGGATGAAGAAGTTTAGCTATGCACGATTGACGTCAAGTCGCTTTACACCTCGATTCCCCACAATTTGGGGATTGAAGCCATTGAAGAAACACTACTCCATTCTGATTTGGATCATGATTTTCAAATTTTTTTGATGGAGCTTCTTTCTTTCACACTTTATCAGAGCTACTTCAAATGGAATGACAATTATTATTTACAGTTAACTGGCACATCGATGGGCAATTGTGCCGCACCGACCTACGCAAACCTCTTCATGCACGCATTTGAAAGTAAATTCATTTTAAGTTTGGACACTTGGCAAAAACATGCACGCCTTTTTTTGCGTTATATTGATGACATTTTTGTATTATGGTTTGGCACATTGAATTCCCTTCAGTCAGCTTTGGACAATTTAAACCAGATCAATGATCGCATTCAGTTCACTTTTAATATTCACGACACATCTATCACATACTTGGATGTTCTGCTGAAAATATGCGACAAACAACTCACCACATCCGTGTTTAGGAAACCCACCGACCGCAACAATCTTTTACACTACACGAGCTTTCACCAACCATCACTGAAAAACCACTTACCATTCTCGCAACTGCTCAGGGTGAAGAGAATAGTGTCTGATCATTTAGAGTTACATGCACAAACACAGGCAATGGTACAACGATTTGTCAACCGTGGCTATCCTCAAACGATTTTACAAAATGCAGTCACCAAAGTGGCCAGTACATCACGTGAGACTTTATTACAATCAACCACACAAAGAGAACAACATCGCATGGTGGTAGTCTCCCGTTTCTCAACCATGAGCCACAAATTTAAACAGTCTATTAAAAGGCACTGGCCAGTTCTGGCCCTCGAAACCGATTTCAATGGCATTTTCAGCGACCCACCAATGTTCGCACACACCAGGAGTAAAAACATACAGGAACTGATTCGACCCAATATTGAGACATCTATCATGGAATTTCGGGGGACAATCCCCTGTTTAAACTGCAGCAATTGCAACACCATCATTAAAGGCAACAAAATTGCACACCCCATGAGGGGCACCCCGATTAAATTACAAGTGAATGCCACCTGTGACACCACCAATGTAATTTACGTACTGAAATGCCCGTGTGGCCTCGTATATGTGTGTAAAACTGAAAGGAAGATAAAGACACACATACACGAACACAAGAGCAACATACGTACCAGCAATCCCAAATCAACCGTTGCTATGCATTTTCTGGACAATCAGCACAACATTGCACAACTGAAGTTCATGATACTAGAGACTGTGGTGAAAAAGGAAGGCAGAGACAATAACACTTTCTTGTTACAGCGTGAAAACTATTGGATTTACAAATTGGAATCTTTGAAACCAAAGGGTCTTAATGACCGCTTGGAATTTGCTTGTATCTTTGAACTATGACATCTTCAAAATACGCACAGTTGTTTCGAACGTTTTCAGCATCATAGTGTGTTCACAACACCGCATTTCTCACTTTTTCACGCTTGTTCGCTTTTATTTTCTTATCTGTTCTGATTAATCTGGGTTTCTTTCATTCATGACGTCTCACTTTCACTACTTGCAAGATGGCGCTCATTTTCGGTTATTACATTTAATACACACTCGCGGTGTAACATCCGTTTATGTCACTTCCGGTTTTTCACGGATTTCCTTTTTAAGAGCACGCCCCAAGGTACACAAACAAACCCGAGACAGGAACGATTGACACCGTTGCACACAACAGGTATGGAGCCCCGCTTCACCAATGAGTTTTTCTCATCTACGCGTTCTCTTTCGAATTGGTGCACTCTTTGTTTTTCGTCTCACAATACGCTTTTTTCAAACCCTCACCGACTTTCTGGGAACGTCTGAGCACAGGGACACTTCACACGACACACGGGAGTCTTTCATAGAATTTTGGTACGGTTGGAACTTTTCCCCTTCTTTTTCTTTCTTATTTACAAGCCACGGTGCACGTTTTAGGGTGAACTTTTTCTTTAACGTTTCATTGATCAGTTATCAATATTTGCTCGTTTCTCTTTAAGAACTGTGAACATTTCGGCACATCTTTTTGACTGTGTTTCACGTTGTTTAATGACATGATGATCTCATAATGTTTCCATGCAAACCAATTCATGGTGATGTTCTTTCTGTTAGCATCGTCACACTGTGATTTTTTTAGAGTAATCTCGCTTTTTTAGGCAATGTCCTTCAGTCTTTTGTTTAATGGCAAACCCCTCATTACACCATTCAGTGACATGTATATATTTCTTTGTTATTTAGATTCCCCTGACGAAGGGCCAGAGGGGCCCGAAATGCATTGGGATCAAGTCTATCACTTGAGATGAAGTGTGACACAGCGATGTCATTTATGTGAAATAATTTCCAGTATATGATTATACGGATTAACCTTTGAGTTGAAATTAAAGTTTGGAACCAAGCATCATCTTCTGTTTTGTTTCAACACTTCAGTACAAACGTTTCATTCGCTTTCAGCGAAGCATACACGGCGCGCCCAGAGGGACGTTGTCTGTTGTCAGCCAACGCATGGGACCTTTTGATTGAACACACTCCTTGGGTTATGAGAGTGATACCTCTGTGGCACCTGACAACACATTCAATGTTTTCAACGCGCGGTTTGTGCACGATCCAGAATTGCTTTGAACATTTGCTACCCTAGACCAAGGCAGGACGCCCACCACATGCTGTAAGAACCCAAACTGGCCCATTGCCATTCTGTATGTGACAATCAGCCAGCATACAGGATGAGAATGGGCTGTGGGGCTGCTCTTGCTCTCTGAGGATGAGTGCGAGGCGGCCCCAACAGGGAGCTGAGGCCTCTCGCAGGGGAACAGCTCTGCTCCCTGCAAGGCCCAAAATTACGGACAAAAGGCATCCGTAAAAGGAATCCTCACGGACAACGATTGTGAGGTCCAAATTATGAATGGTCTGTGAAATTTACAGACGGTTGGTCATCCTACAAAATGCCCCCCATCAGCGCCAAGTGGGACTGCACAGGTTGCCCCCGCCCCTAAAGCCAGCACAGACTACAGCCTGAAACACCATTTTACATATGGAGCATGCGCACATGCACCATGTCTGGGGGTTTCCGCAAGGCTCTATGCCCTACACACTCTGATCGAGTGACTAACACATTCACTGTTTTTTCATGGTGTAATATTTGACCTTTAATGGAGCCTAAAGCCACGCACAAGGTTGTGTGCAGTGTCTTCATGGGTCAGGGCTGTGCAAAATTCCTACTACGCAAGCGCAAGATAACAACAATCCAGATTATTAGGTTTTGCGTATATTGCTTAATTTCAATTTCAGTAGTGCTTACCTGGTTCATGGAATGTTTCGCTCATGGAAGACATGGTTCAAGCAGAAAATACCTCTTGTGAATTGAGAAAGTGGATGTTTGCAATAGCCACATGGACTGCGCTAGCAACCTATGACATTAGAAAATGTATTTATAATACTTTGAATTGGTATGGGCAGGGTTTTGAATGGGCCGGGTCCCTCCGAGCCTCAGACCCCATTAGTAATCAAAAACTGCCATCAAAACAGTTCACTTTGAGGCATATATTCCTGCCCTCCAATTTACAGGCAAAAACGTTGATCGATTTCTGAATAATGAATGTATAATATGTTAAAATAATCCTTGCGAACGATTTAGTTCCTGTTTATACAGGACATGTTACTTCATCTTGCATTCCTTAAGGTTGTTAGCTATTTCAAGGATGTTGTGTTTCTGTATTTTGTTTTTTTGGTGTAGCATGCTACCCTTGTATAGTACATTCTTGAACCGAGTTGCCTCCAAGTGTTCATCTTTCAACGGGACACAATTAAGAGCTCCAGAGATGAGTGCACAAAGCTTGTCTATGACACGGCCGGACTGGGAACAGCAACCATCCCTGGCAGATTGCTGCCCAACTGGCATGGATAGGAGGCGGGGGGGGGGGTGGAGGGGGGCAGTGCTAGTGAGAAGCACCGCTCCCGCTTTTGTTACTGCTGTAATTCAAGCACCCAGTATCAAAACCAGCCCCCAAGGGTACAAAACCGGCCCCCACCCCTCCAGCCCACCGGGGAAATGCTTGGTGCCCACTACGGCCAGTCTGACCCTGATCTATGAGTGTGGGATGCTAGATATCATTCAAACCCTCCTTACTCTGTGTGAAGCCCCCTCCTGACTCTGAGGGGAGCGCTGAGGTTCTGACACTGGGTGCAGGGGAAAGGCCGGAGAAGCAGAGCTAGATCCTGACATGTGGAGACTGGGAGAGGCAGAGAGTGAAAGGGAGAGACGGAACATGAAAGTGGTGAAAAAGAGAAGCAAGAAAGACTGGAAAAAGATGGCAATGTGAGGGTGAACAAAATGGGCAGGTGAGAGCTGGCAGAAGCAGAACATGAAAGAGGAAGATAGCAAATGGCAGTTGGAAAATAGGCAGTGAGCAGCATGTAAAGTGGTAATAATTAAATGTAAAGGGCCAATGAAAAGTTAGAAGGTGATAGGAGAAACCGGTATAGACAGAGTTTGGTTGGAAATAGAAAGCGGCAAGAGATTGAGATAGGGTTTGAAATGGCAACTGTGTGAGGCAGGGACCTGGATGACCAGCAGATGGTGAGAAGTTAAACAGGAACATGGAGTGGATGATGCAGACTCAGAGGGTTTTGTTTATGAAAAGTGTTGCATCACTGCGATAAAACAGCGATGCAACACTTTTCAGCGCACCCTCCTTGCGACACCATGGATGCGCCGTATTTACTGTACGGAGCTCCAGGTCATAAGGATTGACAGATACGTCAGGAATCCTGATGTATCTGTAGGTACAAAAATGGTGCATTTCTGGAGTGTGTCTGGAAACAGATGCAACTCCAATAATGTGTCATTTCACATGGGGCATGCTCCACGTAAAAAGACCTGTGTCACCCCTCACACCTGCTTCAAGCAGGCATAAGGATTTGACGTAGTGAGGCCGTAGAAGTGCAGCAGTGAAATCTCATAGATTTCACAGCGCCACTTCTACAAACCTTTTCTGTGCCGGAATGCCCACGCTGCATACATTATAACTGCTGCAGGTATAATGTAGGGAAACAACCTTTACAATACAGTCAGTACATCGCACTACATTTACAATGCAGTCATTACATCGCAACATCCTTTACAACACATGTCACTACAACGCAGCCATTACATTGCATGTCACTACAACAAATGACACTACAACTCATCTCACTACAACGCAGGTATTACATCGCATGTCATCACAACACATACCATTACAACGCATAGTACCTTACAATAACCAACACTTACCCTACTGTTGCACCCCCTGGAGTTAGAATAGTAATTTTTACCCCCACACTATCCAACACTTACCCTACTGTTGCACCCCCTTGAGTTAGAATAGTAATTTTTACCCCTAATATCTAACACTTACCTTAAATGCAATGTAATGGTATGCGTTGTAATGGTATGTGTTGTAAAGGTATGATGCGATGTAATGGAATGCGTTGTAAGTGTAGTTTTAAAAAATTCATTGTAGTGGAATGCTATGTAAATATGTGCATTGAAAAGGATGCTGTGATGTAAATACTGTGTTGTAAAGGCATGCGTTGTAAATGTATGCGTTGTAACGTCATACATTCATAATGTAGCGCACGGGTTTACAAAGTGACGCATCTGCCTAGATGCATCACTTTGTAAATATGGTGCAGTGTGGCACCTTTTTTACGCTGCCACAATGTCACAAAACATGACGCAACAGCAGTGTAAGGGCCTCGTAAACAAGGTCCAGAGTGAGCAGGAGAGGCGGGTCATGTCTATGAAAACTAGGGTGTGAAAAGTATGATGAAAAAGTAGGGCACTGAGTATGAAAGGCACGGTGGGTAAGTCACTGAAGGAAAGAACTGAAAAACAAGGAAAAACCAAGCTCCTTGAGTCTATAAATGTGCTTATTTTCACTTGAATGTGTGGTTTCCTACAGAACTTCTATGTTTGGTCTGTTTGCTGTGTCCCTATATTTGTATGTCCTAATAAACCTGTATCTTCGATCGGTTCTCCTCTCTCACCATCTTTCCCCGTATCTTTCTCCCCTTGCATATAAATCCCAGGGTCTCCTGTTTCTCTCTCCCCCATGTTTCTTTGTACTCAGTGTCTTTCTCTGATTCCTTTCCATGCCTGTTATGCCCTATGCCCATCAGTGTTACCCCATAGCTGTGTCTCTACTTGTAAATGTTTCACTTTATTCACTTTATTTCTCCCTCCCTGTCCTCCAAGTCCATATCTCTGTGTCTCATTATTTCTTCCCTATCCACAAATCCTTCCTTAGTCCCCAGCGTCCAAGTCTCCTGCAGTCAGTCTCTGTTATATACTCCCCTTTTCTTTTTGTATCGGGGCCTCCCAGATCCTGTTTCTTTGTTTCATGCTTCCTCGGGTTCTTGTTTCTGTTTTTCTCTGTCTCCACCTGCCTTTGTTTCCCAGTGTTTCATCGTGTTCATGTTTCCTGTGTCCATCCCTCTAAATGTCTAGTTATCACCATGTGTACCCAGTGTCTCCTTGGGCCCGTCCATGTCCATACTTGCCTTTTTCTTCTTCTCTCATGCTGTCTGTGTCTCTACTTATTGGTGTTTTTACATGCCGTGCTAGCCCAGCATCTCTATGTGTCTCCATCTGTGCCAGTTTCTCCATGCCGTAGAGAGGGAATTAGAGCATAATATTTGAAAGTAGATTCAGTGTGTATCAGGGGAGAAATGTACAAAGAGCATGGGATAAAATAGAATCATAAAGAACAGTGTGAGTGTGTGCATGTAGGAGACAGTCAGGGAGAGCAAGGGTAAGAGGAGGGCATAGGAAAGAAGATAAACATGAGGGTTTAGGGCAGTGGTTCTTAACTTGTGGTCCGGAGACCCTTGGGGTCCTCAACTGCTTCGAAAAATAAATAATATTAACAGATTAATAAAATATGTATATGAATAAATAAGCAAAATGTAAAAATAAAATGTTTTAAACCTTTTGTAAATGTGAAGGAATTTGAAATTGAAGGCTTCAAATGTTGTATCGTCAGATTGATTCCTGGGAGCAGTGTAAGGGCATCACATAGGAGTTAGTATGAATGATAAGTGTCCTATATAAATTTGGATTAGCTCCAATCTTCCCATTACAATTAAAATGTAGATTTCTGCTATGTTTGTTTGTGAATTAAATAAAATATTTAATCATTTGTTTATCTGTTTGTGTATTGTTTTGTGGTGCAAATCCTCAAAAATACTTGTTGTGGGGTCCCGCTTCCATTAGGGATTCAGTGGGGTCCCCGAGTTTCAGTAATAATTAGGTGGGGGTCCACAAAGGCAAAAGGTTGAGAACCACTTTTGTAGGGTATTAGGCAAGAGGGAAGGACTACAAGGTCTGCAAGGGAGCAGGGTCTGAGAGATTAAATTAGACGACTGGAAGCAAAGAGATTGTTAGGAGAAACAGCAGATGAGCAAGAGAAGCAGGAAAATGCTAGAAAAGATGTGAGAGCATAATCCTAAAGATAAAAGCAACTCTGAAAGACAAGCATGAGATAGTGCATGATTTAGTAGATGATTTAAGAAGAAAGTGAGTAAGTGAGATGGCTGAATGTTAATTGTGAGATAGAATGTGTGAGTCACTGCATTGCTGTTGGCGTCTGGATCCGCGAATATGCAGAGGATCTGTGGAGTATCCGCATCCCTAGATATACAAATTTGTTTTTCGTTTAATACCACACTGAACGGATTTACACCAAATCACAAAAAGGGTGCTTTCTAGACCAAGATCTACCTTTCTGCCATATTTGGTCTAATTCCGTCCAGCGGTTCGGGCTATAGTCATGCACTTTTTTTACATCCCTGTTTCTCGGCCCCTGCATGACGGCTCACTCCGAAACTTCCCATGCAAAAATAGAATCCCCTGGGCAATTTTGGGGGGAAGTTTCGTGAAGATTGATCACACAGCGCCAAAGTTATAGGCAAGTCAAAAAGTGCTTTTCTTATATATTACAGAGACAGTTTAGAACTGTGCTAAGTTAACTAATGACATCATATGAGTATGTGTTTATAGAAAGACAGCTAGAGAGAAAGATAGGTAGAAAGACAGACAGACAGACAGGTAGATAGATAGATAGATAGATAGATAGATGGATAGATAGATAGATAGACAGACAGACAGACAGACAGACAGACAGACAGACAGACAGACAGACAGACAGACAGACAGACAGATAGATAGATAGATAGATAGATAGATAGATAGATAGATAGATAGATAGATAGATAGATAGATAGATAGATAGATAGATAGATAGATAGATAGATAGATAGATAGATAGATAGATAGATAGATAGATAGAC
The DNA here is from genome assembly GCF_964204655.1 of Triturus cristatus. Classification (NCBI taxonomy): domain Eukaryota; kingdom Metazoa; phylum Chordata; class Amphibia; order Caudata; family Salamandridae; genus Triturus; species Triturus cristatus. Next base: position 217,373,350 of record NC_140594.1, on the reverse strand, counting down.
AGACAGACAGACAGATAGATAGATATTACTGTTCAAAATCCATCATTCATCTCATCCCATCGCCCTCAGTAAGTATCCACTCCATGCCACTCCATGCTATGGAGTATTTCCTTTCAAAAAGCTCCTTGGAGCACTGACACATCTATAAAAAAAAACGAGCATGAAGCCTGGGTTCCTCTGAATATGTAGAAATGTTTCTTGCGAGTATAGCTGTGAATAATAAACAGTAATTTATTGATCCCATCCGCCCTATATACTTCAATGCAGTAGCACTGCATACAGGGCAATGGTGATGTTCAAAACCCACAAGAACATGATATATTTCTTCAGGGGACAACCTCAATGGCAGCGGCAGGGGGTTGATGTGCTTGAGCCAGTGGCGTTGTTTCTTTGCTTTTACTCAGGGCTCAGCAGGAGTTGGGCAGCAGTCTAGATTATTTATGTTCAGACCCCCAGCTCCTTGCATTGATCCCTGTGTATATGGACATGCATTTGGGCTGATGGCTTGAAAGACACATCTGTGTGGAAGGAGGATGTTTGTGCTCAGCAGCAGTTGTAATATTATCAAATCCGCACGCGACACTGACGTTCAAGGTATTGGAATTGGCTTTAAGAGTCATTCGTTTAATGTTTGTTTTCACAAGAATGCAGTTTGACACTTTTTTAAAAGTTTGGAAAATGTATATCTCTTTTTTTTTTAAAGCTATACCTAATTTAGAGAGGTCAATTCTGGGTTCTTCTTGCCCCATATAAAGTTCGAGATCATTTGGCGAAGGACTTTGAAAAAAAAATCTAAAATGGGAGCCTCTGAAGGATTTATACAACTATGGGTGTGATGATCGTTTTACAAGGCTCGGTTTTACAGGACCACATATGAAATTTAAGGGATCATTTAGAAGTTTTTTGCAGTGTGCTTTTATTCATCCATTTATTTTGTAGAGATTTTTTATAAATACAAGGCCTAAGTATTTAATGTTTGCCATAATAATTTTTTTGAATTGTATCCGTATGTGGAAGTGACACAGCACAGGATTTCATACAGAGGCAATCACATCACTATAACAGTTAGTAGTGATCAAGAAGTAGTAGAAGTGAGTATCAAGTCTGTTTGTTACTTTTAACATGGCTTCATTAATTGCTCGGACCAGACTCACGGAGCGCAGCAGTGGTTGTCTTCCGACCACCCTGAGACCATCGCAATCGCCATGGATCAGAGATCCCTGAGAGTGGCGTGGCAGTCTTGAGGCCGCAATATGCTTGTCGGTGCCGCTGCGGCTCAGCCAAGGATATAACGAGTTTCCTCACTGCCATACTTTCCATGGCAGTGTGATCGCCATGAAAAGTGTGGTGGTGAGAAAACAAAGTCCCCTGGTGCCTCTGCGCCATGGGGTGAATACAGGATGTCCAAGGTCCCGCATGGAATGAATTACCCAAAAATATGCATTTAGATCCGTGCAGGAACATGCTTTGACGTTCCCATTACGGGGCCTATTTTAAAGGTACCACTGTGGGAACACCAAAGAACTGCCCGCCAGTGGCTTAAAAAGTCAGAATCTGGTTGGCGATCTGTTTTGGCTTTTGTGGTATGGGAGCAGGCCGACAGCGTGACGGCCACGCAACACACCACCAAAGTCATTATAAGACCCATAATGTTCAAGTCAAACAATAAACATGGTGAATATAGTCAGCCCTATCTCCCTCCCACCCGCCACCATCTCCTACCGCGTGCAATCATACCCTCCCTTCCAATCAAGCATCAAGTTTTCGGATTATGCCATCTGCCACTGCTGAAGGATTTCAGGGTAATCTTGTCCATTTCTGAATTCTACAATTTTCTTGTGTAGTTATGGGTAACTAAAGCTGGGAACCAAATCAGCGTGATCCAGAATATTCAAGCCCCAATTCGTCTCCATGTGATGCTGTGGTTTGAAGTTTTCCCCATGCCAGACTGCATCATTCTCTCCCCTCACACCCTCAGCCTATCCCTTTGGCTTGCGTTTCCCACTTATTTGCCTACTCACAGGATCAGGAGAAAACAAAGCTTCAAATTAATAACACAATCTCACATATAGCCAAGGGCGATTCTTTTTACAGCGGCAAATTCTTCACTGTGACCCTTATTAACACAAACTGTAATTAATAAGATATCGTTTTCTTAGAGAAGACTCAACAGTTGTGTTTTTATTGCCGCCTTTCAATATCTCTAATTTGCAAAGTTTTATTTCTTTAGGAACAAATGTAATCAAGAGTTTAAATAAAAAAGTAGTCATTGCCTCACATTTTTTGAGAGCTGTGCTTTAATTTATCTTTTTTCTATTGGACACCCTTCATCAGCAACAATGTCAATGGGGACAACTGTGTAAAATGGTCACTTTTGCAAAAATGGAGCAACCTATTGGCAACCGGGATAAAGAGTCTTGGACCTCGGTTGAAATGTGCAAAAAAGGTTGTAAAGCAATGCAAATGTATACAAAACATCTATTGCTTAGTACTCATTTTTGTGGTGAACTGCAGTTTTAGAAAAAAAATGAGGTACCTGATTTTGCATGGTTTATGTGCTTTCGTAGCAGAAACGCTTAAGTCAGATTTTACCTCAAACTTATTTTTAGCCTTTTACAATTGAAAAATGGGGAGAATGTATTTTATTTCATCCCATATTAGTTGAACATAGCACTAATAAAGCAAATTAATTATACTCCACTGGGTGCCCCAGAGAAAAGATATTGATGGGACCTAAACTTGTAGCGTGCTACTCGCCGCAAAAAGCGCGTAAATGCCTCGTCAGGGTTTGTAGGAACTATATAAAAATATTTGCAATTTGCCCTAGTCCTTCTTATGTAAGGAAAATGTGCATAGAAGTGTTACATCAGTGCAAAGCGAAAGCGTGCATAAGCTAGTCCAAGAGAAGACGTTTGTTTATGGAAATAAGAAAAATACAAATACCAAAACTTGGAATTCACTTGGGTTTTCTGAATGAACAACAAATGCAAATATTCACCCTGAAATTCTCCATCTGAAAAAAAAATTCTCCTGCATATTATCAGTGTATATCCTTAAAGCTTGACTGGATTTTACTGTTTGGAGGATCCAAAAACAGACCCTTATAAAAAATGTATGGTGAGTGGCAGCATTCCAAGATTCTGAATAGTATTTTTATGCACAGACAATGGAAGATGCATTAAACTGAGCTGTTGCACACAATGTACATTATAATCAGTGGCGGCTGCCTCGGAACGGGGGGTGGGGTGGGGGGATGGTATGTCGGGATTAAAAAAAATACAAATAAACGTACCTGCTTTGCTGCCGCTTCCGCCGCACGTTTCTCCTCGTCTTCTTTTCTTCTTCCCGGCTGCTGCCTGCACCGGAAGCACGGAAGCTTCCGACTCTGGAGGGGTAGCGTCGTGATTGGTCTGAGCAGCCTGTTTGGACGCTCAGGCAGTGCATAGGGAGGCTGGTCCTGTTCTCCATGGGGCTGTGCAACAAAGCCCAATGGAGAACATGTCAACCATGCAAGACTGTTTCGCAAAGGAAGATAAAATTATAATAACTTCTGATTATTATCATTTTACTTTTACTATCCGCTACTCAACGAGCAGTGGGGCGATGTTCCTCCGCCTTAGCGGAGGAGCCGCCACTGATTATTATAAACCTAACACTGTATTTGAATCACATCAATTTTAATCAGCCATTTTAAAAGTGTATCACTTCTGTGATTAAAATGATCACGAACTGTCTTACTTGTGTCTGTGTGCATTCATTTGTCGAGCACTAATAAAAATAACAAATATATGAATCCAGATTAAAATACAACAGAAAAGCAATATTTCTTTTCCAGCCATTGATTTCGATTGTGAACACAAGCCCTTATTTTCCCCTGGAGTGCTGTAACCTATGCCAACCTAAATGGTTTTTGTAAAACTTCTTGAAGATGGAGTGGTTTGTTTAGAGGTGCTTGAGGAGCAAACCTGTCAACTATAGGGCACGGAGATATATTAATAGAACCCACATTTCAATTACTTTTATCTGTATGGGCTGAGATCACGTTTATGAAATTCTTGTCTTCCACTTTCCTCTAAAGCACTGCTGTCAGGGAGACTTTCATGCTGCACTGGTCCTTTTTATTGGTTTCCATCACTTTTGACATTGCCAACAATGAACTTTGAAGTAAAAGTTCAGTACTGTGAGTGTCATTGGAAAAGCGCCTCTTCGTCATTTTTCTAAATTAAGTGATGAATCTGTAGTCTGTGAAAAGAGCACAGTGGAGCGAGGCAAGATATCACTCTGACTACCCTGGCAGGCCTGGTGTGGTGAGTGAGACAGAGAAATCTGTATAAAAAATGCCATTCATTTAAGAGATGTTCAGTGCTAAACAGTTAGAAAATGTGAATTGTGAGAGGAAAATTACCTCGATTATTAATATCAAAAGGAGGCAAGGGGACAAGGCATTAAAAATAATTTAAAGGCTTGATAGTTGACAATCAATACACCTTGAATATTCATTAAATGATGTTATTTAATAAAGGTATTAAAAAATGCATGATTTAGTAGCAATGTAGTGTGAGTTTATTGGATTTAGATGGGTGTGTCAAGTAGTCACCTCAAAATATCCCACCGTCGAAGGATGGTACGTTTATTGCATAAATGTGTGGTTTACACAACTTGCTTCTACTGAAATAGAACATGTATATTCATTTAGGTGTTTCCATTTTCTACATTTGCACAGTGTGAATGTGGTAAGACTTTGGTGGGTTTGTTTGACGTCAATTTGAGGCTTTATTGGAATATGTCAGTCTTTAATGCTTTATTTCAGGATCTCTAAAATGCAGTAAGCTCGCTTCATTTATTTCAGGATACGTCATTAATTATATAATAATCTGCAGCTAGTCTTAAGGGTTAGAATGGGTTGAGTGTTTCTGGAAGAGATAAAGCAAGTCAGGATACATGACAGTATAACATTTCTTTTTAGGCTTTAACTTCAAATGTTAAAGGTATGGTGTCTGAAAGACTACAAAGAATAGCAGGTCTTCACCCACCATTGGGCACGTATACTTTGTTATGTTAAGAATCAAAAGAGTCCTCTAATGCTATTTGAGGCCCTTACACCATAGAAGCTGTGTGGCTCATGAACCTTGGTCGGAGGATTTCCATTCGAGATTGTTGGTTTCACTTCTGACTGCCTAATTACAATTTAGGCGGTCGGAAGTGAAACCGGCCGCACATTCCGGCTGGAATCCAACAGGCTCCGGAAACCAGCCCATAATCCTTATGGATGGCGTTTTCTGACATGGAAAGCCTGTTGGGAAGTGTGTTTGAGGGGCTCCAGAAGAGCGCCCTTCTGTTTGCGGCCTCCGGTTGGGGGCCTCGGGGGCACCCTGAGATGCCTACCACGTGGCGCAGGGATGAATACAGCCTCCTATTTTCCTATGGGAGCTTGTGCTATGGCTGGTTTACGGCCGTAACTCATGCTCACATAGGGAAATGTGAGTATGCAACCACAAGTCCGCCCAACATCATAATAAGCCCCTTGGTGTGAGTCTTTTTAAGATATGCTGAACAAAATCATTAAAGCAGAAATGTCTTAAGCCATTTTCAAGAGGACAAATAATCTTCAATTGTCCTCCCATGTGGAAGTGGTGAGAAGTACACTCTCAGGACAGCATTGATTAAATCTTTGAATCGTCAAGTTCTTTGAATTGTCAGGCCGTAGGATTTGGTTGGGAGAGCTAAGTCAGCAAAAATGCAGGTTCCTCTGACCCACCATAGTTCCTGAGAATCCTTCAGCCCCTCTCTACTTTATCTAATAATGCCAGTCTGTGCAATGTCCAGGCTGAAACTGGCATTGATTATGCACATGATTAAAAACCCAACTAACATCCACCAAAGGTCGATCCTGCCTCGTTGACTTTCTGCTCAGTTGTAGTATTTTAAAGAACTAAACTGCAACCTCTCAAGACCATCTTCAAACCAGATAAGATCTCCAATAACATCATCCTCACTGCACATAATGACCAGAGCATGAGTGTGAATGGTGACAGCTTCGGGTCATTACATATTCTAGATCTTTCAGTCGCCATCGTAGAGCTGAGCATTCACTTTGTTGCTGTGCTTCACTATCAAGTCCTTCTTTTCCTTCCACGTCCGGTGTTTCTCCCAATGAATCCCTGCATAATTTATTTGTGGGGGAGCTTCCCCTGTGCTCTGCCTTGTTGCTTCTATTATATAATAACTGTTGCCGTCCCTTGGTACCCATGTTTCACTCTTGAAGAACCAGGTATTTCATGGAGACTTCAAACATTCAGCACCTAGGAGACGAGATGTAAATAGGGGTCAGAGTGGAGCAAAGTATAGATAGGTGAGAATATCAGACATAAGGGGTGGGTTCTGAAGAGAATTGCACAACAACATGGTACATTATGTAGTAACACGGAAAAAAGGGTGCATTTTGAGAGGATTGAGGATGTATGCTTAGTCACAAGCAATGGACAGGAAAATCTTCCATGGTGGGTGCTGGAGATAATGCGGCTTTCCTTCCTATGACGTGATAAACATGCCAAACTCTTGGAAGGATTGAGAAATATTTGGACTTGTTGCAAAAAACATATGGAGACACAAGTGGTGCAAATACAACTAATGTTTTGAGCCGCTCGACTTTAGCGCTTTCCACAGACTTTGACCCTGTTTACTTCAGAGCCACATCAAAGTAGGAGATTACCCATGCACGTATATTTTTCGTCCAATATGCCACTTTGGATAGAGATCCGCTACGTGCAAGTCAGTCTTGGATCTGCCCCTGCAGGAACAACGCGTCCCAGACCACCGGTCAGGTCCTCTCCAGATAGGAGCACAAGCAATCCTAGATTTGGTTCACATCAATGAGTTGCAGTTTGAGTCCTGAGTCACAGTGTGGACGTAATTCAGACTCAGAGAAAATAGTTTAGAAAAGAATGAGACTCCTCTATTTACAAAGAAACTTTATTCCAAGTCTCATAAATTAGGGAGGCTCCTTAAACAGAGCAACTAACAATTTCAATTCATTGCTCTGGGTTTTGGGGGCCATGCCCCTATACGCATTCTGCATGCAAAGCATGAGTAGTAGATATCGTTACTCTCTGACCAACTAAAGTGCTTCAACCCTTCACTGAAGCTGATCTTCTTTGAAACATTGCATTTTTATTAATATAACGAATACATTTGTTATTCTAGTTATGTACTGCTTGGGACAGAGGTTATTTTCTTTCTGAGCATAGCTAGTTGATATTTGACACAGGAATAAAAATTGATTTTTCCGGGATAAAAATGTTTAATCAAGTGGATAACAAAGAAGAACACTGGTCTCCTGGTTACAGACTATCTAAGTGAGCCATTAAAACACATCATCCTCTTAACAATAAACATGTTGATGACTGTCATATGTAAGTGTTTGTAGGATTGGTGAAAAGATCCTAGAGCTTTTAGATAATTGGAATGTTGAGAGCTCTTTCGAAGAACATGGCGCAGCAGAGGGTCGCTGTTAATTGCCTCCTCCTGAAATTATGGTCCCGAACCGCAGTCAAGGATGCATAACAAGGGGTGAGGGATACAGGTGATGCTAGTAAGGCTATTAGCAAACCCTCAGACCCACGCCTTTAATGGGAAGGGCTTCGGGAACACGCGCAGCCTCGCGTATGAATGGGCTCCATCCTCCCACGGTGCTCCCTGTGCCTTTTCTAATTAAGTTTCTGGTACACAGATGGCTGTCTGGGCTCCTCCCATTTTGGTGAAAGGAAGCCCCAAGAGCCAAATAAAAGTGAAAGAACACGTGTTTACATGTTGCTATTTTTCTTTGACTGATTGGGTGACCCTTCTATAAAACCAAAGGAAGCAGCCCAGACAGCCATCTGTGCACAGGCAGCTCAATTAGAAAAGGCAGCGGGAGGGCTGCCAGAGGATGGAGACATTCGTATCAGCCAACCCTTCAGGTGAGAGGCTACTCTTGCTCCTGCACTGTTCCCTATTGGCCCACATTGCAGGCATTGGCAGCTGGCCAACCACAGAGTGTTTCCTTTGCTGCAATGTTAAATAGAGCCCGCAAAGAGTGCATTCTGATTGGATGAGCACCTCTTAACGTTCTACTCCGAGTGCTAATGGTTAGCATTGACTTCCTTCTTCAACATTTCGGCACTTGCCTTTGAGTTTTTCCATGTTTATTCTAGAACATTCTATCCTCACTGAGTGGAAATGTTCCAGTAATATTATCACCAGTCTGCACCAGCAAGACTGGTTGCTAAGAACCCTCCCCCTCCCTCGGGCCTATAAATTAGGAAGAGGGCATTTTATTGACTCTTATAGGCATTGGCAGCCGGCTACACTAATGCATGAGTAAATGTGATTGATTTCAATGAGCCATCTTTTGAAAAAACATTGTGCCACCTAGTCGCCTTCTGTTCGGATGCAGATAGAAATATTAATGCAGCTTTATCATTTATCCATTTTATTATTTGAAACATTAAAATAATGGTGCCTTTAAATGACTGTCTCCTTCACATACCCCAAAAATATTTTTAAAATAAGTGTCGAATGCTGGAATTTTCAGAAAATGTGTTTCAATGAAAGATGATTTTGTACAGTTAGTTTGCTTTTTATTTGCTTGTCCAGAAAAGCTAAATGATAAGGATATGCAATATTTTAATAAAAGATATGGCTAGTGTGATAATAAAATCCAAAATCAATCTGTGGGGAAATGCCTTCCCGGCAAAGATACCCATTTGCACTACAGTGTCTTGCAAGACCCTTTGTTGCTATTAAAATCAATGTGATGACGCTATTTTTTTATTCATCTACTGCCAGTCAGATTAAGGGCCAGAAAACACAATCTTTGCACCTGCATAGTGTGATTTTGTACCACCATTCACACGGTGACAGTGCAAAATCTACATTATCTTACCACCGGCTTTATATCTGTGCCAACTGACTGATGCGGAATTGCATTTTTGCACTGACCAATCAGTGCAAATTACAGTTTTGCACTGTACATCAGTGCAAACATTGGTGCAAAATTGCCCTGACCTGAAGGAAAGAGATTGTACTACTGAATATCAACTCCCAGAATATTGTAACATAATAATATCGGGGGCAGAATATAGAAAGGTAAGTGCAAATAGGTAAAGATAGATTTACTATTGCCAATTCTACATCTCGAAGAGATATGTACCACCTTGATACAGATAAAGCGCTTTGGTGCCTCCTCAGGGATAGCAAGCGCTATATAAATGCAAATACAATACAATACAATATATGTGGAGCTAGGTATAGAACATCTAGACTTAGTTATCTATTGGTTCTTTTTCTCGATAATCTGTCCTCGGTACACCAAGGAAGAGTATGACTTATTCAATGATCAATTCCTAAGGAGAATCACACTCTGCAGGATACGAATGAGCCATCGTATCTATCCGCTTGAGTACAAAAAGTAGTGTCTAAAGAAATGAACAGCGTTAAGTTTGGGACCATGACACTACATCAGATCAGAATGCGTTGCTGATTCTCATAAGGAGAGCCAAACTCTGAAACTGACAGAGGAGAGAACCAGCAAGGGGTCCCCCTGTGTCCATTCCCTTTGAAGCCTGTTCACAGACACCGCATAACTCAAGGTGCAGGGAAGGTGCAAGATCGCCACAGGGGTAGGAACCGAGTGAAGACAAATTTGGCCTTCAATGAATCAGACGCCTGTGATGTCAGGGCGGCGACTGTTCCTCCCTCCATCAGATCTCACAGCCACGAATCAAACGTGAAGGTGTGATGTTGAAGCCTAAATATTAGATAGTGGATGATGAAAAGAGGCAACTGATCTTTCCCGACCAAGGTGAGGAAGCTGCAAAATTAATCAAACACTTTCTTGTTATGATTTTCTTTTTTTTATTCCAAGGAAAAGGCTGGTACAGGCTTAGTTAGGGTCAAGGGGGAAAAAAAGCCAACGGCATTGTTTAAAAAAAAATCAAAAGGAAATATTTAATACATGAAAAGGAAATACATGTTTGAGGGCCACGAAAGATGGTTCACAAAACTTTGAGTTTTCATAAAAAATATTACGAAATCTGTTTTCAAAAACTACCTTTGCTCTTGGAGAAAGGAAGGAATGGGAGTGCAGACTACAGGGCGTGCACTGCTGCATTGAGAGGTTAAACAAGCATCGAAGGCTGCCTCCCACCCGGAGGGCGTTCTGTGAGCAAGACGAGGAGCCCAGAGATCTGTGAAGGGAGATATGCAGTGTTGGTACCCAAAAGTTTTAACTTCGGCAATTAAGATTTTGGCCCGTCTGCATTTGCTTGAACGCAGCCGTTCAGTTTACTTGCAGACTCCCTCACATGCAGCATGCTCATACCGTTTAAACTTGCTTAACTGGTGACAAATGTAGCAGTCTACGTGCTGAGGTACCCATCGGGAGCTTAACAAAACCATAGGGTGCCTTATTAAACACTACGCGGAGGAGCTCACCCTCAGTCAGACTTTCAAGGTGAAGAGTAGGGGTGGGCGGAATTTGCGTAATTGCGTTACGCAAATCTCCGCGAAACGGTAAAAAAATCTCCGCGAACACGCAGAAATTCCGCGAACACGCGGAATTGCTTGTTCGCGATGCTTTTTTCCTGTTCGCAATTGCTGTTTGCGTGCTCGAGGAGAAATATCTCGCGAACATGCATTTTGAGAACGCGAACAAATAAAAATTTTGCGAAATCGCGGAAAACAGACTTTTGAGCAATTTCGCGTTCTCCGCGGAACGCGAAATTACGCAAATTCCGCAAATTCCGCGAGCGGAACGGAATTTGCCGCCCAGGCCTAGTGAAGAGGAGATGTGTGTGAGGAAGCCCTCCACGACCAGGAGCCCTGGAGGAGGCCCACCCCATGGCCTGGAGCCCTGAGCAAGGCCCTCCCCACGAGCAGGAACCCTGGGCCTCGCCGGCACTGCGGGGGATGCAGGACCTGTATTTTCCAGGACCTACAAGGCTCACACTGAAGATGTCCCCAAAAATGTGCACATCCTAAAAAGTACATCTCCAGCAGGATTTTGCTGCCCGAGAACACTTGTGGTAATGACGGCCATAAACAATGCATTCCCAAAACATCTCACCGCTATCCAAATATTACCTAAAGTTTGCTTATATTTTCAACACTTAAAGCAAATTCTATGTCAGGACCGGAGGCTTCAGATTATGCTTTTCTCTCTTCGCTTTTATTACAATGCGAAATCCAAGCAGCTAGAAAGATAACCAACAGAGCATCACAACAGTAAAAAACTACAACTCCCTACAACCAGGGAGAAAGAAACAGTCCTTAGTCCTTCCATTATTTCCACCATCTGAGGTACATAGTCCCATGTCAGTCTCTCTCCCTCCTCTTTCTTCGCTGCTTCGCAGTCAGTTAAGTTTTTTTTTTTCTATTCTCCTGGTATTTATTAATTGACGCTTTTGTGGGGTTATTTATATTGCCTTTGTATTGTTGCACGTTTTGCCTTGACAGATTCCTTCATCTGCTGCGGGAGCGTTGTTCCGCTCCTTACGCAGCCGGGACCCCTGCTGGTGCGGTGCTCCTGAAGCCCGCTAGAGGGACTCGCTCCACTCGTTGCTCTCGCGGCATCGTTCCTCATAGAGGAGTTGGCTGTGAGAGCGAGGAGTCGAGAGCCTTGTCCCCGTCTGCCTCACCGAGACGCCCGTGTTTACGGGTTGTATTTCCCCACAATATATCCTTTTTTCTATGCACCGGCGGGGGTCCGTACTTGGGGGTCAGTCCCGCTGATAACGCGCTCAAGCGCGGTGGTGCACAACTTTGCCGTTGCGAGTAGCGGTCGGAGCACGCGCCTGCGCCCAGTCCTTTCTCATGCATTAAGCGTTAGACGCGCTGGGAGGCTGACAGCCCGGTCAACTTTGCGGGCTAGCGCATCTGGGGTGAGTGCAGCCCTATTGTAATCCTTAGGGTTACCTACATCTGTGCAGTCTTTTAGTCTGCCCTCCTTGGTGGGGTTTTGTTCCCTATATTAATTCTGTAGTGCCCAGCTTCTCAATCATAGAGGACTCCTCTGTTACCTGGCTCTACTTGATCTGTGTCTTTGGGCAGTGTTGTCTCCCCTCAACTATGGAAGATCAGTCAGAATATTATGAGGAGGAGGTCCAGGGGTACCTACCCTGGGATGATGATTTTTATGAGGCGGTCGATACCTCAATCTACCGAGTGGTTAATGAGGTGGTTGGTCCTATGGAACAACGCCTCTCTGAGAAGATTGTTCAGGAGTGCGCTAAATTGGCAGCAGCTCGAGCAGAGCCTCCGGCGGATTCTATTCCGCCGTCTGGTGTGCAACCTCCACCGGCCAAGAAACAGCGGCCTGAAGGGGTGGACATAGACGCTTTTGCGCACCTTAAGTCTGCGTTTTTGGCTTCAGCACCACCAATCACCCCCGCGGCCATCCCGGCGGCCGCCCCTCAGGACCCCTTAGATCCCCCTTCTCCCGTGACGGACGACGATGCTGCGCAAGGGGATACTGATGACGACACAGGGTCTTCACGGCCTTGGCGCCCGGCGGCGACCCCTTCCACCTCTATAGCTACTGAGGACGCTGACATGCTTAACCCTGATGACATTATGCACCCGCGTTCAGCGGCCTGGGTTCCCGGCGACAAGGTGGCTAGGTTTGTCGCGGGATGGCTCCGCAAGCCCCATGAGAAGGAGGCTCGAGGAGTCTACGGGCGGAATGCCCCAGGCCCTCTTTGGACGATAAAATAGCTTTCACCCCGGAGTTGGATCCTAAGATGGCCACCTTTTTGGGCAAATATGTGAAGGATCCCAGGAAAGGCATTGACAGGTCCTGGCGGTCCTGTCAGGATAAACTCCTCGACGCCATCAGACCAATGACAAAAATACTGGACATGGCGGAAGAGGCCAAGGTCTCAGGATCTTCTATTTTCCCCGAGGTCCTTTCCAATTGTGCCAAGGGCTTTTATCTTTCTGGGCAACGCAAATTTTGCCCTGTCCACCAAGCGTCGCCACTCGCTTTTGATTAAGCTAGACCCCAAACTTGGCGATTTGGCTTCTTCGGAGGCGGGTGCTGTGGCCCAAGGGGGCCTCTTCGGCGACCCCTTTGTTAAAAAAATTAGGAAAGTTTGTTGCAGCATTAACTTCCCTGGACAAGGCCCAGTCCAGTATCAAAAGAGTGTTTAATCAGCGGGTTTTCCGCGGGGCCGGGCGAGGCAGGGGCCGCTCGCCCGGCCGTGGGTCCCAGCAAAACCCCGCAGGGGGACAAGGCTCTGGTCGCGGGCAGTATAACACTACCGCAAACTACACAAACCTCTATCCAACAAGAGGCCAACGTTTCAGAGGATTCGGGACCTTCAAGGCCAACGCTGGAAGTGGACATTCCAACGGTAAGTGTGCTCCCTGCTTCACAAGTTTGCATTGGGGGCCGACTGGCAGTCTTTCGAGATGCGTGGGTAGACATTACTTTAGACGCATGGGTCCTTCAGACCATTCAGGGGTTTCATATAGAGTTTTTCAAAAGCAACCCCCTCGCCCGATACCGTTCAGCGCTCTCGAAGCACAGTTGATCGACGAGGAGGTCTCTGAGCTGCTCTGCAAAGGAGCCATTTGCAGATCATCTCTGCACCCTCACTGGTTCCTCAGCAATATCTTTATGGTGGACAAGGCCGACGGAGGCCGGCGCCCGGTTATCAACCTCAAGGATTTCAACGGGTGGCTGGTGTACCGCCACTTCAAGATGGAGGGAATCCATCTGCTTCGTGATGTCCTTTTGCAGTCCGACTGGATGGCGCGCCTGGACTTGAAGGATGCCTACCTGGTAGTTCCCATCCACCCACCTCATCGAAGGTTCCTGCAGTTTTGTTGGAGGGATTTGGTGTACGAGTTCACCGCCCTTCCATTCGGTCTTTCCTCAGTCCCTTGGTGTTTTGCCAAGGTGCTGCATCCAGCGGTGGAGTTCCTCCGCGCACAGGGTATTCATATGATCGTGTATTTGGCCGATCTGCTCCTGATGGCTTAGAGCCCTTGGACCCTGGCCGTCCAACTGCAACAGGCGTATCTCTTCTGCAGGACCTAGGTTTTATTATCAACGAGGCCAAATCGGTTCTCCAGCCTTCTCAAAAGGTAACCTTTCTCGGGTTCATGGTGGACTTTGTCCAAGCGACTTTGAGTCCTCCGTCCACCGGAGGAGTGTGGTCCGTAGACAAGCAGAATCTTCATATCAATTGTCTGGAGCTTCTAGCGGGCTCCTTTGTGGTCCGATGTTGGACCAAAGACAGGGTGCAGTCTTGTGTTCTCCTAAAAATGGACAACGTCTCGGCGGTCCGTTACGTGAACCGATTAGGAAGTTCTCGCTCCCGTGCATTGGCAAACTTGGCAAAAGATTTTTGGGGTTTCTTTCTGTATCATCATATCTCGGTCACAGCGGAATACCTGCTGGGCCGGAGCAATCAGATTGCGGATTAGCACTCGAGGAACCTTTACGATTCCAGTCTTTGGAATCTGGATCCTCAGATTTTTCACAAGATCAATTCTCTATGGGGGCCGTTTTCGGCGGACCTCTTTGCCTCCCATCTGGACCATCAGGTCCCTCGGTTCTTCAGATGGAGACCAGATCCAATGGCTGTTGCCACGGATGCTTTTCTGCAGGACTGGACCACGGACAGCAGTTATGCGTTTCCCCCCTTCTCCATGATACGCGAACGGCAGCCCAGATCCCCCGACAGGCAACAGAGGTGATCTTGGTAACACCTTGTTGGAGGTCTCAAGTCTGGTTTCCAGTTCTTCTGGAACTTTCTTGGGATTTTCCAATCCTACTCCCCCAGCATCCTCATCTGCTTCGGAATCCAGACGGGATGTCTCGCTATCTGATCGCGCAGGGACGGCTTCGCCTCATGGTGTGGCGACTTTCAGGCAACGTTGGTCGTTGTCAGGCCTTTCGAGGCCGGCTGAAAGCCTCTGGTCAAAGGCTTGGGCGGATAGTACCACGAAGCGTTATCGGTCCGCTTGGACGAGATGGGTTCGCTGGTATCTTCGACGGGATTTGGATCCCGTGGTCGCACGTGTCGTTCACATCTTGAATTGTCTGGCAGATTTGGTGTCCGATGGGCTGGCCCATCGTTCTATAAATGCAATCAGATCGGCGATTTCGGCGTGTCATGTTCCGCTAGACAGCAACCCAGTTGGGGAACACCCATTAGTCTGCAGGCTGTTGCGAGGTATAGGGTTATCTTTGCCCCATGAACCTAGTTATTCGGTCCTTTGGGATGTCAATTTAGTTTTGAACCTCTTTTTATCTTGGCAGACCAATAAATATCTCTCACTGAAAGAACTATCTTCTAAACTGGCTATGCTCTTGTGCTTAATCTCATGCAGGAGAGTTTCGGACTACCGGGCTTTGGACATTTCGGCAAGAACTTCTTCTCCTGATGGAGTAGTTTTTACGATAGGGTGTCATACTCGTACAGTTTCATACCCAGCTTTTCAAGATACACCAAAATTGTATGTGGTAGATTGCCTCAAGGCATATGAGGACATGACCCAAGAATTCCGCCCTCCGGGCGAACGTCAACTTTTGATAGCTCTCAAGAAACCGCACAAGGCGGTGTCTTCTCCCACAATAGCTAGGTGGGTGCGTTGGGTCATGCAGGAAGCAGGTATTAACACAAAGGAATTTGGTGCTCATTCAGCTAGAGGCGCTATGGCCTCGAAAGCGTTTGCACTGGGAGTGCGGATAGAGAATTTGATGCGAGCAGCGGATTGATCTTCGGACTCTACGTTCAAAAGGTTTTATTTCAAACCGGTCTTGGATGTGGCTCATTTGGTAGTAAGTAAGCTTTGAACTAGCATAATCTGAAGCCTCCGGTCCTGACATAGAATCGGAATTTGCCAAGCAGTGTGACGATGAGTTCCAATTCTATTAAGGACACGGAGGCGAGGATTATCCCACCTGGGGCACGATAGTGCGAACCCGCCCATCTGTTAGTAAGTAATCACTTCTTGTGTTTCGGGGTGAGTTGAGATAATGTACAATGTTCAGTCTCGGTTTTACAGTGTTGATCATGTTGTTAATTACATGCTTCTTGAACTATTTTTTCCTCCTCCTGACGTTTTCCTTGTTCTTCCAGGAAACGATGGGTCAAAACAGGACCATGGATGATTTGGCGTGACTCGCGCGAAGAAAGAGGAGGGAGAGAGACTGACATGGGACTATGTACCTCGGATGGTGGAAATAATGGAAGGACTAAGGACTGTTTCTTCCTCCCTGGTTGTAGGGAGTTGTAGTTTTTTACTGTTGTCATGCTCTGTTGGTTATCTTTCTGACTGCTTGGATTTCACATTGCAATAAAAGCGAAGAGAGAAAAGCATAATCCTCGCCTCCGTGTCCTTAATAGAATTGGAACTTACCGTCTCACTGCTTGGCAAATTCCGATTCTGCAGTATTTATCAGATAAGTTAAACACTAGAGGCTTACTATGGGGTCTTGTGTAAACATGTGTTAATTTAAAGTTTATTAGTGTTTTCTCATTTTACTTTGGAAGTTGTTTGAGTCTGGTTATGAGAAGCCTGGAGTATTGTGTATGTTACTAGGTATTTATTTATTTATTTGTGTATTTATTTATTTATTTATTTATTTATTTATTTATTTATTTGGTTTTAGCTTTTACATTGCGCACCTGATTGTACTACTGGACATAGAGGCCATGAAACTGTTCTACAAGAATATTGAGGACAAAATATCGATGACCAAAATATCAAAAGGTAAGAGCACATACAGAAGATATAGATTTACTATTCCTTTTTCTTATATCTTCAATGTACCTAGATGTAGAGATAGGTATCGAAAATCCAGGCCTTCTTACCGAGGGCTAGAGCAGTCGACCTCGAAGCTGGAGAGGTGCAGGGACACTCAACATCCTGTGATTCTGGGCAAATCACTTAATCTCCCCGTACCTAACACAAATGAATGCAAAGCAACTGGCGCTCATTTAAAGCACTCTGATGCCTTAAGGTCAAGTTAGAGCTAAATAAAACTTGAACCCCACCTTCCCTGATATTGTAGCTTTAATATTCCTAAATATCGAAGCTAGAATATCACAACTAGGCCTCAATGTTATTAGGGGGCTTTACAATAGAATATTCAAAAGTAACAGGGTTACATCAGGAAGGGAGCAAGACAGGACGTTAGCAAACATACATGTAGAGGTGAGTACAATCATATACCTGAGGGCCTGTTGCAATGACTGTGAATTTACACAATCTAAATTCATGAACGCGTGCTTATGGGTGTGCCATAAACACGGGGAAAATTAAGGGGCATATTATCAAGAAACGGCGTTAACATTATCGCCGCTTTAGCGGCAGAAAACTGCTGCTAAAGCGGCGATAATGGGCTTGATAATATGCCCTTGAGAATTCCCATAGAAGCCCATGTTCTGGTGTGAACCTGGGCTTCTATTGGAATTCTCTGCGGCATATGATCAAGCCCATTATCGCCGCTTTAGCCACAGTTTTCTGCCGCTAAAGCGGCAATAATGTTAAAGCCGTGCTTGATAATATGCCCCTTAATATTCAAAATGAGAAATGTGAAAAGTGGGGCTGCAGAAGACAAGGGCAAACCAAAATGCACAGCCTCAAATGTGTAGGTGAAACAGAACACACTCTACTCCTGAAACCACCAACGTTCAAGAAGAGGAGAACCTTCCACCGCGCCTTTTCCTGTCTTGCTCTGAGAATTTGAAACGCTCTACCGCAAGAAATCAGAATGAACCCCCTCAACCTATGCATTTAAAAAATAAGTCAAAGGCTTGCTCTTGAATAGTTACATGTGACAATAGTACTGTAGCCTTACAAACCAATGGCACTGACCGTACAACCCTGCCTTCCCTTGTCTACTATGCAATCTTTATCTTGTTAACTGTTTATATGTCTACTTTGTCTCCAATGTGCTTTTGCTGCATACGCTTAGCTATCTGTTATGTTTTTATGTGCCTGTCTAACCAGCTGGCTTCGTTGTACAGCGCTCTGATACCCTGCCGGGTCTTGTTCCAGCTCTATAAAAAATGTAAAATAAATAAATAAATAAAATAAATAAATAAGGAGAGCAGAGTCGGAAAACCTGAGAGATGCACCTATACGAATCCTTTCCTGTGGTATTCTGCATATATCCTGCCCAGATGCAGATCACAGAATTGTCAGATATTTGCAAGACAATCGCAAAGTAGCAGTTTCAGCACACTCGTAAAACTGATAGCCTGAAAGCATGCACATAGCACATGATGAAACACTGATATGCTTTGTATAGTTGTGTCGGATGGGTGCCTTCTGCTGTATTGCAAGCAAGGATCTAAGGGCCTCGTGTACAACGTATTTAAGGGTCCAAACCCTGAGATTCGGTAAATTGGGGGGTTGCTCAATACAAAAACACTTTTTTTTTAAATGTACTAAGCCGAATTAATAATTTAGGAAAGGTTTTCCAAATCGTTAAATGGGTTTCAGGAAAGGTTTTCCAAATCGGTAAATGGGTTAAGCAAACAATAAGGAATCAGTACTTGGAATGGCCACCAGACGTTACACCAATCTAGTGCTGGCCATAGATGAGGGAGCGCTACAAATTCATGTAAAAACGCCCAGAATAAAGTTGATTCTTGAGTCAAGCATCTTTTTTTCCTTGCTTGGTGCCTGAATGCTACTGTTTGTGTTAATGATTCATGGTTATTCTGCTGTGATCAAGGTTCTAAGAAAATATGGATATCTTATTCTACAATTCAGGGAAATACGATTAGTTAAATATTTTTCTTAATTGCTAAAATACGTCTTTTCAAAGAAATTTCATTTGTGCATCAAAGATGGTGGCTTCTACTGGTTAAGGAGGGATATGATCTATTTCAAGTGGTTGTGAATGCGCATCCGAAAATAATCCCATGTCTTTGAAGCTTCATGCCAAGCATTTTTCCCTGATTCACAGCGTCTTGGTGGGCGCACAAAATGGTTCCTTAAATTTGAGTTTTGTAATTGCGTGTTATTGTGTGAGTGAATGCGTCTGATAAAGAGCACTAAAATAAAAGCACCAAACGCACGCTTTCTAAATTTAGGTGAATATGAATGTCAGTGTATTTTCTCTTATTCTGATTCCAAGACTCATTATGGGGCATATCAGCAACACCCGGCGATAATTATCGCTCAGCGCTCTTAGCGTGAGGATAATTATCGCCGGGTAGCGTGGATTTTTATCGCTGAGATAGCGTGCTATTAGCAACGCTTATCTCCTCAGCGATAAAAATCCTCCGCTAACTGCCTAACGTGAGATTATCTCACGCAATGTGGCGTTAGCTTGCTGATAGGGCCTCACAAACTTAGCCATGATATCCCCCTTCCATAGGATATCATGGCTAAATCAGTCCTGAAGCAGGTGTAAGGAAAGTAGCGATAACAGGGGTTATCGCTACTTTTCTTGCCGCTATACTTCATAGCGTGGGGCTTGATGATAGGAGAAATGTCGCTTAGCGACATTTCTCCTGTCATGTTAGGTCAGGAACGCCCACTTTGCATCTCAGTAGAGATGCAAAGCTGGGCGTTAGGAATCCTGACGCTAAAGCAAGGTTTCATGCGTCAGCGTGGCGTTGCAAATTAGGCGATAAAATTATCGCCGCTTTTCGGGCAAAAACGGCCGCAAAAGCGGCGATAATTTTTTATCGCCTGCTTGTAAATATGCCCCAAAGTTGTATGAAAGACTCATAGCAAGTTGTCAAGTGGGAATCCGTTTTCTTGTTTCTGTAAAACCCAGGCGCCCATTTGTGATACCTGCAGTGCATTTCAATACGCAAACAGATTGCCTCCCGGTACACTGTGCCTAAAGGGCCTTTGCTCTGCACCTGCTCAAACGAGGCACACAGCCCATGTACTATTTAAATTAAGGTAAAACTCAGGTCCATTTGTCATAACTCCAGTGTGCCACATCCATGTTGATGTGAGGTCTGCATGAGCCACACCTGTCCCCCCCCCCCACGTTTTCTATAGGCTAGGGTGAGCACTTGGACAAGTATTGTACACCTTATTCTATTTCACCCCCAAAAAATTGGAGACGAGTAGCAAAGATCTGTATAATCATGCAGGTTTCCTTTCTCATAGAGCACAATTAACAGCCGGAGCGTGCATACTAAATAAGAGGGTTAGTGGAACACCTCATACATCCACTTTTACCACTCTATTTGCTCCCAAGTGGTAGATGTATACACTTGGTAAATAAAATAACTTTACAGCTTGCTTAAAGGTACATAACTCTAATTCTATTGCTAATGGAAATGTGCACCTAAAGACCTTTCAACAGACATAAGATCATGGAGATAAAAGGACTTGAACCTTTAATTTTCAAAGAATAAGTCACACACCTCAAACACTAGGACAGAGGTGACTTGCAGAAGGACAGGCAATGAAGCACTGACCACAGGTATTTCTTGTTGCTCTTTGACCTGGTCTCCAGGCAGGGGTGTAGTGGAGGCCTCCCGCGGTGAGCCCCCCCCCCCCCCAGGGTTTCTTGTTTTGGAGGTGGCCCCCTGAGCCTCTAAGCCATGCCATTGCATGCCTTGCAGATTGTGTGCAATAGCATGGAATAGGAAATAGTTAAACGCTCAGGAAAGCCACTCTGCCTTCCGGAGCAGACCCCTGCTGCGTTGCTGGGTGAACCCAACCGTTCAGGGGCCCCCATTGAGCCCAAGACCACTGAATGTCTGTGCGATCTGGGAGACATGGTATCCCTCATCGCATTCTGCAGGCGGGCCCCATCATTTTGTGCTATGCCTCAGTCTCCAGATAAGGGCTGCCAAAAGAGAACTCTGCCTCTCGATGAACATAAACTCATGAAGGCTTCTCCCGTTTGCGGCAGTATGGTAGCATGCAATGCTTGCCTCCCTATTTTTAGTAGATTTCAGGGAGCACTTCAGTACACCTTTCCTGAAGCTTGAAGACTCCAGACTGGCTTCAGTTATCAATCAAACAAAGAAAAAGTGTATTTCGGATTCAAGGAACCATTATAAACACATACAGTACATAAGCATAGCACATTAAAAACATAATAAAAACTAAACTGTCAGTGCAATAAGTAGCGGTACAAAAGGGGGTGGTGATGGACGGAGCATCAGAACCAATCAAACACTCACACCCAGTCAACAGATCTGGGTTTGATCCATCACCGTTCTTTAGCCCACTCTGCCACCCCAGTTCAGACATGGCCACATGCAAATCAGTCTGACCCTGTGCCTCATGGGAACAGTCCAGCCCGAACTGCCAAGCCATGCCTTCCCTCGACCGGAAACAAGCTTCCTAGGACCGGTTTCTGGCATTTCAGCCGTCTTCAGCCAGGCTTGCTTGAATCCAGTGGCAAAGTGAGCAAGGGACTCACGTCTGAGCATACCCTGCCAACTTATGGCGGACAAAGCGGTACAAAAGGGGGTGGTGATGGACGGAGCATCAGAACCAATCAAACACTCACACCCAGTCAACAGATCTGGGTTTGATCCATCACCGTTCTTTAGCCCACTCTGCCACCCCAGTTCAGACATGGCCATATGCAAATCAGTCTGACCCTGTGCCTCATGGGAACAGTCCAGCCCGAACTGCCAAGCCATGCCTTCCCTGGACCGGAAACAAGCTTCCTAGGACCGGCTTCTGGCATTTCAGCCGTCTTCAGCCAGGCTTGCTTGAATCCAGTGGCAAAGTGAGCAAGGGACTCACGTCTGAGCAAACCCTGCCAACTTATGGCGAACAAAGCGGTACAAAAGGGGGTGGTGATGGACGGAGCATCAGGACCAATCAAACACTCACACCCAGTCAACAGATCTGGGTTTGATCCATCACCATTCTTTAGCCCACTCTGCCACCCCAGTTCAGACATGGCCATATGCAAATCAGTCTGACCCTGTGCCTCATGGGAACAGTCCAGCCCGAACTGCCAAGCCATGCCTTCCCTGGACCGGAAACAAGCTTCCTGGGACCGGTTTCTGGTATTTCAGCCGTCTTCAGCCAGGCTTGCTTGAATCCAGTGGCAAAGTGAGCAAGGGACTCACGTCTGAGCATACCCTGCCAACTTATGGCGAACAAAGCGGTACAAAAGGGGGTGGTGATGGATGGAGCATCAGAACCAATCAAACACTCACACCCAGTCAACAGATCTGGGTTTGATCCATCACCGTTCTTTAGCCCACTCTGCCACCCCAGTTCAGACATGGCCATATGCAAATCAGTCTGACCCTGTGCCTCATGGAGACAGTCCAGCCCGAACTGCCAAGCCATGCCTTCCCTGGACCGGAAACAAGCTTCCTGGGACCGGTTTCTGGCATTTCAGCCGTCTTCAGCCAGGCTTGCTTGAATCCAGTGGCAAAGTGAGCAAGGGACTCACGTCTGAGAATACCCTGCCAACTTATGGCGAACAAAGTGGTACAAAAGGGGGTGGTGATGGACGGAGCATCAGAACCAATCAAACACTCACACCCAGTCAACAGATCTGGGTTTGATCCATCACCGTTCTTTAGCCCACTCTGCCACCCCAGTTCAGACATGGCCATATGCAAATCAGTCTGACCCTGTGCCTCATGGGAACAGTCCAGCCCGAACTGCCAAGCCATGCCTTCCCTGGACCGGAAACAAGCTTCCTAGGACCGGTTTCTGGCATTTCAGCCGTCCTCAGCCAGGCTTGCTTGAATCCAGTGGCAAAGTGAGCAAGGGACTCACGTCTGAGCATACCCTGCCAACTTATGGCGAACAAAGCGGTACAAAAGGGGGTGGTGATGGACGGAGCATCAGAACCAATCAAACACTCACACCCTGTCAACAGATCTGGGTTTGATCCATCACCGTTCTTTAGCCCACTCTGCCACCCCAGTTCAGACATGGCCATATGCAAATCAGTCTGACCCTGTGCCTCATGGGAACAGTCCAGCCCGAACTGCCAAGCCATGCCTTCCCTGGACCGGAAACAAGCTTCCTAGGACCGGTTTCTTAATTGTTGCGGCTTACAGTAGGGAGCTAATGTTTGTACATGATACGGTCATAAAATAAAAACTATTTTGCGAAGCAGATGTACACAGTACACAACATTACAATATAGTGCATTCTCATAGGGTGGAAATCTTTCAATCAATAATCATGTCCTAGCACTAAAATAGGCGATTAGCATGCAACCAGCAACTGATGTACAGCACCATCTTATAACAAGCATTGGCATAGCCAATAGGTCTCGCCTTTGGGACCTTATAAGTGTTTAGCCATGCAACAGTTGCATAACTAAATACTTATAAGGTCCCAAAAGCGAGACCTATTGGCTATGCAAAGCAGCCGTGTGGCCGCGAAAGTGATCGCGAATCACGAATCAAAGCGGCCGCGAAAGTGAAAGTAATCGCGGTAAATTGCGGTAAAGCGCGTCACGCGCGCCCGCCCGCGCACATGCGCTGTAGCTCTAGGCTGGCCTGGTAGCACTTTTTGGAGCCCTCTCAATAAGTCTCGCCAGACCAGCGCATGCGCTGGGTCAGGCGAGACCTAAAAAGGACTTGCTCTCATCACTCCAATTGAAATGATTTGAAGCATATGAGGAAGACTTCGGGATTTCACCACAAAGGCAATGCATTTAAGGAGATACAGTTGATGACCGCATTAAAAACGATTAAGAGGATAATCGTCGTGGGATGAGGGCCCTCATCTACATCGACAACAACCCTTGCCCTACAACTGTCCAAAGTACCAGGATTACTACATGCTATATATAGCCTACATTTAAATCCTGGTATAGTTTGCATACAACTTAATGATGAAAACATTTTGCCCTAGGAACAATACACTCACTTGAACAATGAAAATACTGCTACTCACCTTATACAAATCAATGCTGTTACTCAGCTTATTTTACCATATATACATTGTGAAGGTTTTAAATAAATAAATACAAGTATCTTATTCTAAATAAAACCTAAATCAGATGAATTATTTACCGAATCGGTTTCCACAAATCTTAGACACACTTCTGCTCCCCTCAACAAAAAGCAGACTGAGTAGTTTGCACAGTGAAATAATAGAATAGATTTATCTCAGGAGGATCAAGCTCTTCCACCATATTGCCCCAATCTGCATGCCACTGTGGTTAGTCAGCACTGCAAAATGTGAAATCTAAAAATTACGTCCCTCCTCAACGACAGCATGAAATTAACTGCTATCACCCACTAAAATTTCACTAGCTACTGGACCGGGGAATGCTCCAGTTCCATATCTTGTGCTTTGTATACCTACGCCTCAAAAACAATCAGGTCTCTCACACAAACATGAGAATAGCTTTGACCAACCCAGCACCCCTGTATGGGTCCTCACATGCTCATGGAATGCCATGACTGTACTCATGACCCACTGAACATATTGGTACTAACATATGGCAATGTCACAAAATGGGCCACCACTAGACCGTGTTCCATTGTAGGAAAACCCTAAACAACCCAGAAGCATGATCCACTGAACTCTTTGGCATAGGTGCTGGAAAAGATCATAACATCTGACTCCCTAATACACAGTGAGCCTAGGTAAACCCAGAACTTGCAGGCAACATGCTGCCCTTCAGAGGTTCTCATTAGCACTTGTAGGCCATGTAAGTAGCACATAAGTGCTTGATTAGAAGCCGGTAACAGCCCATAAACACAGACCTATCAAGTTAATGAGATCAGAAATTATACCACGCTGCACAAGCATATTCCAAACACTCTGCATGGGAATAGAGATGCTTTGCCATCCAAGGTCCCAGGACTAGGACAAACTTCAATCTCATCAAATGCCAACCCAGTTTCCGTCAACATCAGCGATGCAATGACAACGGGGGGGAGAGAGATAGAGAGAATCATTTGGCTACATGCTTATATAACATGGAAAGAGAGAATAATGTTTGGTACGCAGAAAAAAAAAATAGAAAAAAAAAGAAACTGTTGACCAATACATTTTAGTTTTTAACACCGGTCTGATACATTACTATTTTGCTAGGGATTTAAAAAGTACTCTGATTACTTTTTTTTGGAGATTAAAAATATATGGCCTCACAGTACTTTTTTAGGTCTGACCTTTGAGACAGCTTTAATTTTATGGCCAGACGATTATTTTTCCAAAACATTAATCCATAACATATAGATAGAGAGGGTTTTGGAAAGCGGGCTTCATCGATTGGTCTGTTAAACTGTCAATCACATCTTCATGTTGCCCAGCACAGCATGGGGTTATCAGTCTGCCCACTGCCCTTGGCTCCCTTCACTTTGAATGACTGCACAAAGCCTATGCACAGTGTTCAAATTTCTAAAAATAAAATGTTCACTTCAATGACAAAGTTGGTTCTAAGTATGCTTCTTTTTAGAATTTTTACTTTAAGTACCAGTTATTTATTTTGCGTGCACTTCGGGTGCCAGTTAGATGGCGATTTAATTTCCATCTTCTTTTTATAGTCGCCGTTTTAAAAGGTTTTAGTAACATTGCAACACTGTAGATGCCTGCAATAGGAGTGTTTGGTTAGCTCATGATTTAACCTGGTCTTCTTCACAAAGGATTAATAATAATAATACCCAAGGCTTTGGTTTAAAAGAATTACTAGTAAAACAGCCACATGAGTGATGGTTTCATAAATGTAACATTTTTATTGCAAGCATAGGGCGAACAACGTTTATGACACATTTTTTTAGGCTTTTTCCCGGCAAGTCTTTTTTTTTTTTAAAGGTGGTGCCAAGGAAAAGAAACTTACAAGCTGGCGAAAATCTGCATTTTATAATCACCATGTTGCTGTCCTACACTACAAAGCCTTAAACCGTGGGAAATGCAGAAGAGCACAACCACAGCACTTTACAGCTACTGCTTTGTCGGTCCTTATATAAAAGGACATAAACAACTTGCTTTTCGATAAGCGCCAAAATTGCATTTATTGAGCTAGTAATATCTTGGCGGACTATGCAAATATTATCTTAGTTTCTCATAGCGCTTAGATATAGTGCAGACCTAACTCCAAGAAGCTATAGAGTGTGTTACATTTTTTTTATAGTCGCACGAGAATCTGAACATATGTTTCTGCATAGTATTTATAAGGGACATTTGAGACCAGATTACAGAAAACTGCCTGTGACGGGAAGTGGACAGAGAACGTGATTAGTGCAGCACTATGAAGCGTGCAGTGCAGTTACATTGCGCAACTTTAAATAGAAATACCTAGGTGCAAAAGCGGATAGGATGATCCAGGTATTCAGATTTGAATTTTCGCATCTTGGCTACTACATCACACCATCACTTAGTCATAAAGTGGCAACGTCATACATGGAAAAAAATAAAACGACACGTCTGAGATGACCCCCAAGCAGAAACGGCAAGTATAAAAGTACCTTTATGCTTTTCTGATGTTGAAACTTCTTGGAATCTTGCAAAAATGTAGGAGTATAAATGCCGTGGGCATTTCTACAGCACCCAGTGCGAACAAACAGCTCTCTCCACCGACAACAGGCCTAAATCAGTATTCTCCAACTAGTGGAATCAATTTCATAAAGAAGGAAAGCTGAGTCAGCCCTTCTGGATCTGAATCCGTAATCTTCAGGCTCCATAAAGAACGCTGAAGCAGGTGGATCAACCAACTGATCTTCCCACTAAAAAAAGCTTCTAGTAAGTACCCTGAGAATACGAAAGTAAGAGTCCAAAACATAACTAGGACAAGCGCTGGCCGCGCGCGAGCTGCCGGAGTGTGGTGGGGGAGGGGGAGAAGCGGGAGTTGTGTGTGCGCGTGCGTCATCGTGATCGCTCTGAAAGCGAAAGTGATCGCGATGACGCACACGAGTTTTCAAAGTGCTGCTGGCGGCCGGCTGCGCGCGTGCACGATCGCGTGAACGCAAGCGTTAGGCCAGCCAGCAGCACTTTGAAAATCCCACATACAAAATGTCTCTTCGAGCCAGCGCAAGCGCTGGGGCTCAGCGAGACCTAAAAAGGGTACGGCTGCATATCAATAGCATAAGCCATCAAGGCAAGCCAACGTCAAGTTAAAATAAAGACACCCGTGTCTTGGCAGACAGCATGCCCAAGAAGCTAACTGACATAAATGCATGTTTCAATCTAAAACTATAACTACCACCCCGCAAAAGCTGCCCAAAAGGCAGATATGCAATTTTATTTCTCTACCACAGAAAAATAATTCCATCGAAGGGGAAAAATCGGTCAACACATATGAATCTCTAAAGAAGGAATAGGACACTTTACAACACAAACATATACAACGCGTGCCTTTACAACATGGTTTTTACATAACAACATCCATTACAACGCATGATTTTACAACGCATGCCATCACAACGCATTTTTAGAAACTACCTGTACAACGCATTCCATTACAACGCATTCCATTACAATGCATATCATTACAATGCATAATACTTTTAGGGCAACAATTGGGTAAGTGGTGGATAGTGTAGAGGTAAAAATTACTATTTCCACTCCAGTGAGTGCAACAGTAGGGTAAGTGATGGATAGTGTAGGGGTAAAAAATACTATTCCCACTCCAGTGAGTGCAACAGTAGGGTAAGTGTTAGATAGTGTAGGGGGGAATTACTATTCCCACTCTAGTGAGTGTAACAGTATGGTAAGTGTTGGATAGTGTAGGGTTAAAAATTACTATTCCCCATTACTTACCTTATGATACGTTGCAATGGCATGCGTTGTAATGACATGTGTTGTAATAGCATGCGTTGTAGTGACATGCGTTGTAGTGACATGCATTGTAATGTCATGTGATGTAAAGACAGTTGTGTTGTAAGGACTGCGCTGTAAATGTAGTGCGTTGTAATGACTGGGTTGTAATGGTTGTTCCCCTAAAGAAGTTGCAGCGCCTTGGCCCTTTTACAGGTCAGCCATGCTGAGGCCAAGAATTTGGAGACACAGACATAAATCTTCTCATCAGTGTTCAACCTCATTGGTCTCAAAGCGTGGTCAAATTCCACACACTGTACAAAAGGCTCATGGGTCTTATCCATTTCTTGCAGGCAAAAACATAAGCTTGGTGAAAGAAGAAAAAATGATGTTGTTTTTCCTCTTCTTGATTGCATGATGGACATAAAGTGCTGTTGCAACAGTGTGCTCCCCAGCGTATGCAAAAACTATTGATAGGTAGCGTACGGTATCCAAAACGTAAACACAACTGCTGAAGGGGATGATATCTTATATAAAAAGGGTTTAAACAAAGAAACATACTTGAAATACAAAAATTCATCAGTACAACTTCCCTGATTGGTTTTCCTAATCTTCTCTTCCTAAAACAAAATTAAAAATTCTTCTTTTAGCGTAGACCTAGCAGTAGTCGATGCAGACTCTGAAATATGCCAAGGAATGGCTAAGTATAATTTGAGGAGCATTTCCTTGACATGCCTTAACCAAGTAATCTTTCTAAATATAGTGGGGTACATAAGGTCATCTGCAAAAGGGATTCTCTAAGGTGCCATTTCTTCCTTAGATCACAATCTATACCAGTGGAGCAGAGGCTGCATTTTACAAATCAGGGTAAATTGGGAGTATACCTACATCTATTAGCTGTGGGAGGCGGGCTGTACTTTGGGGAAGATTCAGCAAGGCTTTTACACATTTATTTTCAGCTGAAGAAAGGTTTTTCACTGCTACTTGACCCCAGAGCTCCAGACCGAATAAAGGTGAACTCTTAGCCTTAGCACTGTAGATCTCCACAGCTGGGGAAAGCAGTCTTGTGTTTGTCTTCTGAACCATCATAAGGATCACCCTCGACTCTTGCTGCAGCTTGAGGGATCTCTTTCCTATATGTGAATGCCATGCTAGTTTGCTGGAAAGCTTGGCCCCAAATATTAGGGGTAGGCAAAGAATTCTACTCCGACAACGGAGTTTGCGGAGTTTTGCCGTTGGTTCCGTGTTCTGAAAAACTCCATGAAGTGAAGCAGAGCAGAGTTTTTTTCTCTCGAGTGGCCCCCCCAATGTTAAATTGGTGAGCACTTGTGAAAATAAATCACCCACTAGACCTCCTCCCAGCTATATTTCTTAATGCGAGCGGTCGTGGCAGGTCGTGACAGCTCGCATTGAGTAATCTGCTGCTCTCATTGAGGAAGTTGCAGTTCGAGTAGAATGTCTACTCGAGTGGCAGAAAGCAGCAGTACCCTCTGGCACGACACGTAGAGCCATTCGTGCTAATTTTATAGCTCTTCACGGAGTTCCACAGAGCAAAACTCTACGAACTCCACCCAGGCCTACCAAATATTCAGATTCCTGCACTTATTCTAATACATTGTTCAGTGCCCGAATGCTGCAGCTGCTGGAATGGTAAGTGTTAAAGGACATGAACTTCATCTTTTGGATGTTCAGTTTAAGTCCTCTCTCTTTCCAAATGTGTGAAAACCTTTTTAGAGACCTGAATGGGAGTATCATCTGCAAACAGCAGAGATAGGGCTTTTGTTCCACAAATTTTGGGTGCATCATTGTTCGGGACATCCAAATAATTTACTAGACCGTTACTATACAATGAGAAGAGAGTGGGGGCAAAAACACATCCCGGGCGCAATCCCTTCTGGATAGGACTTGTCAGTTCTCCTTTCCTACCACATCTGAAATTGTTCTCTTCATGCAGGCTTAATATGATTGATAGAATCTCTACCTGTACCCCCATACATCCCAAAACCAATCATAATTTACATCTAGGAATTGAATCAAAGGCCGATTTAAGGTCCACGAGTAGTACGTATAAATGGCCCTTCTCTTTTACCACTGTCTTCCAATGGAGTGTGCTCAACCTAAAAATTTGATCCATAGTGCTTACGTTCTGACGGAAGCCTGCTTGAAAATCAGAGAGTAAATTATGTTCATGAATCCATTCAGATAGCTTTCCCAGAATTTGGTGGCAGAAAGGTTTTTGTAGCACATCGATCAAACCAATCAGCCTATAATTAGGAAGAGCATCCCTGTTGCTTTTTTTGCATATGGGCACAATCTCTGCTGAATGCCAAGACTTAAGTATAGAGCCACTTCTCAAGATGGAAGTAGACAAAAGATTTCAATAAGGGCCCCAGACTTGAGGTTCTGTGGCAAATAGATCACCCGGTATACCATCAGGGCCTGAGGCTTTACCTGTGACTATAGCTGCTATGGACTTGAGCGACTCGCCAAGAGATAATTCAAGAGTATTTTGCTGTCCCATAAACATGGGCAGGCCCAGGTAAGAGGCATCCAGTTAGATGTATTTCCTTATTGGAATAAAGCTTTTCAAAATGATCAACACATGCTTTAAGCTGCATAAAATAATCAAAGTGAGTTGTTGCAGATTTACTGCCATTAGCTATGATGTTCCCAACGGATTTTGAGTCTTTTGCTCAAACTGCAGTGACAAGATAGTCCCACACATCAGACTCCCAAGTTTGTTTTAGTTGTTTAAACTCCCTTCTATTATTAAGTCTCTTTTCTTTAGTTCGATAGAGTTAATTATTACTGATTTTGCTTGTCTACATTGAGTATTGAACAATTAGTGCTTTTTCTCAACCTTGGAAGACCTTTACACTCTTTAAAGAAGAAGATGTATAGCTGGTCAAAAAGGGCATTGTCGCGTTTTACACAATCCACTTGGTTGTCCAATTCAGAATTAGGACCGATCATATGTCCAGTAAAATCAGCAACTGTCTCAATATCTGAGCCATATTAGCAGGGTTGCAAGAAACTGAGGGCCACTTTAAGGCCCGCTTGTTGTTGGTAATGGCGAATTCCCCCTGCTGCCTAGACAGGTACCATTCAACCTTGGTAAAAAGAGCTCTTTTCATCACCAAACCCAAGGCATTATGATCACTATCAGACCTGGGAATGATCCTCATATCCTCTAGCAGTAGCCATAAGTTCAGGAAAATTAAAATATAGTCAATTCTGCTAGTGTAATTGTAGCGCTTGAACATGTGCCCACCCCCCACATCTGAGGTCATCCTACCATTGCTACTCTTAAGCCTGAACATAGAGCAAGCCACAAGGATTTGTGTTGCCAAGCCTCTTTGGCGGCTCTAGATCTAATAGCGGGATACCCCTTGCCTTATCCTCATTTTAAGTAGTACGTAAAACCTCACAATCAATAGGTTTGTAAGTAACATTAAATTCTCCTGCAACAACGGTTGATCCCCCTGGTCAGGTACCCTTGAGACACTCCTCTAAACTATTTAGGGTACATGATCCCCTATGATGGCCTTCACGTCTATTATACACATTGAAAATGTAAATACCCTTCCTCCCAGAAGAAACCAATTGTAGCCCTACTATGTCAGGAAAGTTCAAATGTAACCTTAATATTCTACAGCTGAGCATAGTTTTTTGACCCAGATAATGAGCCCACCAGCTGGGCACCCCTTCTCCAAGGCTAAAGCATTACAAAAGACATTTGTAAACCCTGTTCTGTATACAGTGTCTATGCACTATGTCTCTTGGAATATACAAATATTGAAGGAGTCTATGAAGTGTTCCCAATCTGGGTCGGGGAGTTTGGACATATGTCCGGCTATATTTAAGGATAAAATGTTCCAATTGTCAGGAGGCAAACTGTCAGGACTGCAGGTCAAAAAAGTAGGGGGTTGGCAATCTCTAGGTGTTTCCACAAGTCAGTCCCCTTTGCCTGGGTTTACCACTGATCTCTGGTTAGGGACCGAGGATGTACAGCCAACACTTTGTGGCACAAGTGGATCCTCTTCTTGAAGTGAGAACTTTACCTTAATAATAGATGTGGATGTGATGGCTGATCACACTTTCCAAGCTATAAGTTCCTTGGCCAGTGATTGGGAAGTTAGGAAGATTTCAACATAATAGCCGGCACCTCCAGGAGCACAATAACAAGTGGCCCTAGCAATGTCTAAGTGGACGATGGAAAAATAATTGCGAACACCAGTTAGCCAATGAATCCCTTTGTTGGTTAAAAAGTCGTATTCTTCCATGGCCCCTTCTGGAAGTCTTGAGACTTTATGCCTAAGCACTGGCTTTGCAGCGCTCCTTTCTCTTATTCCCTGGGCCAATTGTGGAGTGGGGCTGTGTGTAAATGGAGCAGTGTCCGAGTTTAAATAAAAAAGTGTTCAGGGGTTCGGAAATGTTGGAAAGGATTGGGCTGGCATGATACTTGCACTGGAGACCCTCCTATCTAACAAGCGGTGGTCTATGAGACAAGCTTGAATTTCTCAACATAGGACCTGTGGCACCATGCCAGAGTACTTCCTGATACTGCTCAACTGCAAAAGGGAATAGTTAAAGCCAATTAGTATGTTATACTTGTGGATACAGCTGCGTAGGTTGCTGTGAGAGCTCAGTTGTAGCAAGTACTAGTCATAGACCTCAATCCTAAATCAAAGAGCCTGAATCACATACTGCCTTTTGTAGTACATAAAGTAGTACTACAGTCATACTACTTACTAAAAAATGTTAATCACAAACCTACGAGTGTGTTGCAGGGATTCTGCTCATGCACAGAACTATGCGCAGGAAACCAGGACCTCAGTGAATTGCGGTGTACCAAAAACTCACCTCAGTACCCAGAACCCCTATCCGACCAGCATCAGTGTCTCATTCGCTCGTCATACCATACAGAAGCTACCAATGATTAGACAACCCAGAACATGCGACTTAGTGTACTCTCAGGAATGGTGGGAATCAGAAATATCTGTTTGTTATTATTCTCATATCAGTCCACAACAAGAGTATTCAGAGACACAATAAAGTTTAAAATATTTATTTTATAAACTACGTGTCCGAAGATGCAGTACTTTGGCTAACATAAGCAGACAAATGATTAAAATTGAAACCATCAGCATTGTTACAATACCATAGAAAATGAAGGGAGGAATCATGTTACAAATGATAGTGGAATACAACCACCCTCCCTTCGTTAGTAAGCTAGTATTATTAGACTAATAGAAGGTCTCTAGGTTTGAATGGGGAACCCCATACCGTAAAGATCAGCTTAGGTGAATCACATCACAGGATCAGCTTAGCTCTGCGCCTGGAAAAGTTCTTCTCCAGAATGTGTGTCTGGTGCATGCAAACGGCAATATTAAAAGCTCTCGACTTTCAGATATTTGCAGCTGTGTGTGTGTTATGGCTAGAGCGTGGGCCGATCAACCTGAACTCAAAAACATACATTGTTTGGTGGCTCAGACTGTTTCTGCACACAATGTTCAGACCAAGGTCGCAGTGCACGTCTAGGGATGTGAACAACAGACAGTTCTCATGTGAAGAAAAGGCAAGTAAGCAGTTTTCAAATAATAACATCTATCTGCAGTGTTGTGTGCAAAAGCAGCAAAAGTGGCAAGATGGCGTTTCTAACATCTAAGACGCTTATGCTAACATAGCAATGTGTGTCATCTAAAGCTCCGCCTCCACTACAAGTGTAAATCTCCATCACCACCTGTCCTGTCTTTTCTTTGGAGAGACCTCACAGGTAAATTTACTATTTAGCAGTAAATGTGGGAGGGACCAGGGGAAGTGGTTTGAAATAGGGGAAAACTTCTCACTAAACGGGAGAGGCTACAGGAGGTCTAAAAAGAGGGGTTATGGAAGTATTAGGGAGGGGTTTACATAGGGATGGTAACCTACCCACAAAAGAGAAGACCCATTCTTATTCACAAACTGCACTTCTAAAATCACTACAGAAAAAAGGTCCTCATCAGGGGTAGTAAGAGATATATAAATACAATATGCATTGATAATTACAAAACAGTAATAAATGTTCTCGGGCTCAGAGCTGGGGTAAGTCCATCACTAAACCTTGCAATCACTGGTACTGCAACACCCCTCCCATAGAAAATAATCGAGATAAGGACCAATAGGAAAAAACATTAAATAACTTAAAACAGTTAAAATTTAACTAAATGTAATTTATTGTTAAAAAATTAACTAGAAATAATATAAATATTTCTTTATTTTATTCTGAAATATTTTAATAACCTTTTCAGAATTTCAATTTGATGTGATAGTAATTGTTATTATAATATCATTAAATTAGTTTTAGTTAATTCTATGCATGAATTGTAATAATTACATATGTATATGTATGTATGTATGTATGTATGTATAGGCTGTTATTTTATAAATTAAACTTAAAAACATAATGTTAATTTATTATATTCAAAATAATTACGTTTCACATTTCAATTAAATTATTAATGCTGCAACTTTTTTTATTTTCTTCTAAATTAAAACTAAGGGGCAGATTTACCCCTTGAGCCACTTTTACGCCGACGTTGCGACGTAAACAATGCACCACATTGCGGCCCAATTACAACGTGATGCATCTAAGGAGATACGTCACATTGTAAAGTCCTGCATCACATTATACCTGTGTCATCCTAGGATGCTTGATTCTAGGATGCTTGTATCCGATCCAGGGATGACCGGCCTGGCAGTTTGGGCAGGACTGTTCCCATGGGGAGCAAGGAGAAGGCTAATTTGCATATGGTTTTTGGCCCAGATTTCTGTACTAGTGGTGAGTTTTAGGTTTTGTTCAGCATTCCCTCCATCATTTGTTCTGTTTGCAACCTTGAGACTGGGCAGATATCATCCTTGTAGGGCATTTCAAGTCTTCCCTCCATAAATGGGGAGAACTGCAGCATGCAGTCAAGAAGCAGGGGTAACTTTGGTACCACTAATACTTCCCTTTGCTATCCTAGGAAATAGCAAAATTTGCCCAAAAGTCATATAAAGATGCATATGTTGTTCAGATGATTGAGAGGTAAGGAAGGTAACGAAAAGGTGAAATATGGACATATTAGACTCTAGTAGCTGTGCGCAACACATGCATTGAGGCTTACAACATTCAATAATTGAGCAAGACACCTCAAGGGCAGAGGGAGAAGGACATTTCAAGTTAAAGAAGCCATTTTGTGTAGATTAAAAACAGTTCAATTTCTGTAATTCTGCATCACATACAACCACCAACTTCAGGCTTTGTTGAATGTTCCTCTATTTGATGGTGTCTGCGTGGGGTTTGCGACCTATGCATCATTCACTGGTAGCCCTTTAAGGTGCAGCATTGTGCAGGAGGCAATTCCTGCCAGGGAGTGATTTTACTCATAATTTCAGCTTTTGTGTCTAAAACCTCTTAATCTCCGTCATTTAGGCTTTTGGTTCTTGACAGCTGTGCATTTGCGTTTCTGTTTCATTAACACACATCCACAGCATTTCCATACCTGTCACATTTCAAAAGCTGTTGAAAGGGGCTTTTGGATGTTGAAAAGACATGTTTGAAGCTCACACACACATTTGCATTTAAGTTGACGAAGCACTGCATCTGGAGTGGCAGAGAGACAATTTACAGCATCACCACAGTCAGCGTTAATGTACTTTTAACAGAGCCGCTTTTATCAAAGTAACATTTTATTTTTCTTTTTGGATGTGTTCACCTACATATTGCTTTTGTTACGCAGGATCATTCTTGTTACGAGGAGGTCAGTTAATGCGTTGCAGGACTGTCTAGGCTCTTCGGCCCCATTTCGAGTTCTAAGGTGATACAGATATATATTTCAATTTCAATCACATTGGGTGACTCTTTCATGTAGGATAAAAGGAGTGTCATTTCGGCAACAATACAGGGATTCATGACATCACAAACCTTTTGACTACCGATATTATTACACATGACCTTTCAAACCGATGACATCACAGAAGACAGGTAAACATATTACAAGTAGTGTAACATTGTGAAAGTATCTTGAAAATCGCTCAATTTATATAATTGGCAAAGGCTAAATGCATTCTTTAGTAGATAACTAAGAAGATTGGGTAAAGGAGGGATTGCAAGTAAATCAACAGAGATTGGGAACAGCAGCAAACAGATAGTGATTGCTGTCCCTAAAATCAGCCCCACTTAAAAACTAATGCTAAACCTATAACTGGGCAGGTCACTTATGCATCAGCTCAATTATTTGAGGGTGGACAGACCTATCAGTCCAGTTCTGGAGGCTGGATAGATAAGCTACAACCCAAAAACAGGTAAATTAAATTTAGCATGCAAGGAGGAGGGTGCACACGTCCTATAAGACAGATGTTCTGCATCGAAGAAAAACAATTAACAATCATTTCTAGATTGCGAATACATATTTATTGTTCATGCAGTTGTGTCAGTAATGCCTGTAAACATTGTGAGGTGGTTTATCGCCTCTTGAAGACTTGTACATGCCAATAGAATACTTCTAAAATACATGAATTCATGAAATCTCCACCCACCCAGACGTTGCTCAAATGATAAGTTGTCGTCTGCAACCGTCATTGAAAAGAGACACAAATCTCTGTCTGGTTCCGAACTGATCACCCACCTATAGTTAAGGGTCTCCGAATGTTAATACAGAGGAGCCGTTTAGGGGTCACTAGGCTCCACTGCTGCGTTGTTTCCTCCTGTGCCTCCTCTAAACCCCCGATGAGAGGGGTACACAGGCAGAACCTAAAAAACACATCTCCAGGGGTACAAGTGTCTGTCCTGTAATTAGGAGACCAGCAACCTACTGCCCCCCCCCCCCCCCCCCCCGCCTTGATGCTGCATGGTATTCTCTCCACCTCTGGATTCCCCCTGCTCACCCAAAAGGAGGCGCAGCCAGGCAGAGAGCCAATGCTCACCTGCACCTATCCTTAGGACTGTACTAATTCCCATTATACTATGTATTGAAAAGGCAAAGAGAAAAGCCACCTTGAAAGCAAATCCCAGCCTTTGGCTGTATTATAAAAACCTCTCTTTAAATTGTGCAAAAAGACTAGCCAGCCTGTGACCTCGTGGTGCAGAGGCATTCTTTTACTAATCCATTGGACAGGTCTGATTTAGAAATCATTGAGCTATCCATTGATTGTCTTGCTGGATATTACTAGAATGCCATTCACTAACAGCTGTTTTTATGACAATTGGGTATATGAAAATAGTATAATTCCAGTTGATATTAGGGAATTCGTCCCTTCTTCTCCATAGTTGTCAAATGCCTGGTTCTAAATGCTTATGATAGTATCAATAGAGCTTCTGTTTGGCTGAAGTTGCAAAAATAGGGAATAAACTCTCTTCCGCTTTTCTTATTAATTGAACTGCACAAAGATTTCTGGATTAAACAACAAATTGTTAATAAAAATAAATACACAAGGTAGATATAATTTAGTAAAGAACTGAAACAGTGTTGCCTTTTGGGACAGCTGTTATTTTCTCTTTATATTTCAGATCTTCTGGATGAATCTAGGAAATATCTGTTCCTTTTCCTCTACTTTCTGTTCTAGAGATGTTTCTGTATTAATGTATGCGCATGTCGTATATTTATTATATGTCACTCCTATAAGTAACTAAAGGAAACTTGTAGCACTAGAAATGTATGCTACACTGAATAAAATAATCAAAACTATTACACAAAGCAATGTTAATCCATTATAAAAAAAGATAGAGGAGAAATATGAAAAATTGGTAGTTGGGGAGACTAGCGTTTCTCCAAGTAAGAGGATATCAGTAGACATCTTAACCATGAAGTCTTCCCACTTTGCAGAACATTTAGGACTTAAATTGGCCTTGGTCACCTCTATCATGGACACTTTCCATGTCGATCACCGGGATTAAATAGCATGTTTAATCTCAATCTCTTTGACTGCTTGTTTGTGCATTTCTGTGAACCACCAATCTTCTCATGTTGGGGAACTGCAACGTCCGAGTAGAATGCCTCAAATCAGCCTGATATGCAGTATAAATCAACAAATATGCATTTCTCGGTCTGACTCAGTTTGTTGATTTTCCTACCAATGAAGGGGGTATACAATAAACCTAATTTTCTGTTCGGCTAATAGCATTACCTGAAAGGAGTTCATGTTTTTGTCATTGTCAGATCACAGGGTTACCTTTTTGAATTGAGTGTTTGATAATCCAAATTCTATGATTCATCCTACAAGTCCCCACTTGGGCCGTGCCAGGTATAGAATCACAAAAGACACACAATTGATGGACGGAATGTAGAACAAATCAAAACATTCACCCCTAGTCAAGAGATCTGGGTTAAATACATCATTCTTTTGCTCACCATGCCACCCCAGTTTAGACCTGGCTATATGCAAATCAGTCTTGACCCTGTGCATCATGGTGACAGTCCAGCCCGAACTGCCAAGCCAGGTCCTCCCTGGACCGGAAACAAGCATCCTAGGACCGGTTTCGGGGTTTCAAATTTGCTACCATTCTTTTTTTATGGAATGCCATTTTATCATCAGCAAAAGCTACACAGTTCTAGAAGCAAGCAGTAGTTACACGTTTATTTAATAGACAAAAACAATAGTTGACAAGGGCTTGAGTAATTCTCTCCTGATTTCAATGCTTCCAGTCTCATTCAAAGTCATTATAAACATGTGAATAGCACATTATCGAACTTTATCAATGAGAACACCAATTAGATCCAACTCAATCTGAATTCACACAACGCCACAGCACAGAAACAGTGCTTATCTCTACCATTGTCAATATGGGATAAATGCTAAGACGGGAGAACAGCTCTGATTTTATTGGATCTCTCTGCAGACGTCATAACTATCTCCCATGACATCCTGTTGATGAGATTGCATGAAGCCTGCATTAGTAAGGGGGATGCTTTCACTGGGTAAGATTCTGCCTGGAGGACAGATGCCAAAATATGAGACCCTTTCAATCCTCATTCAGGACAGTTAAGCATGGTGTATTGCAGAAGGATCTCATTGAGTCCTACATTATTCAAAAGTCATTGTTGTTCTCCTTGTCGGTCAGGTAATTTGGTTTAAGGACTCAAAGGGTCTTAAACCTTAAGCCTTAAGGGATTTCAGTCATGTTTCATAGCAGTGACTTTCTGGCTGGCAGAGAATGCACTGAAATAAAATTCAGATAAAACAGTTCTGATTCTGGGAGGCTCACAAGTTACTTAGGGGTCGATTAGGATGGCAGTAGGAAAACCATTCTGACCGCCGTGGTAGCGGAAATTAACTGTCTGCATGTACCGCGGGAAAATCGGCGGTCAGATTAGGATGAACCGTCAGAGTAATCCAACCGCGGTGGGCAGATTCCACGAAAGTCTGGCAGGAGCGTGCGGAGCAGGTGAAAATCCAAAATGGCCACACGGCCAGCGGATTGACCGCATGTGAAATTAGGATACGATTGCGGTGACAGCGGAACAATCAGCTGTTTCCAACCGCCACGCTCGCAACTATTGATGAATGGGAGAGCAGGTGGAAGGGCTGTTGTATTCTGACCACCGCGGTCGTTCCGGAATAGTAATGGGGGTCAAAAGCAAACACACAGCAAGGCTACCAAGTGTGGCCATTAATCTGGCTCAGCCTCAAAAAACACCTAACACATCCCAATGACACATCCCCATGGCAACCCAAAAATACAAATCCCAGGTCAATCGATACAGCACACCTGACAGGAAAACTCCATTTTGACCCACCCACATAGCCAAGTATAAGACCATCCCCTTCCCTGCCCAGAATCCTTTGCAGTACTCCACAACTGAAGGGTCCAATCCTACAGCACAAAGGAGAGGCAAATCTGCACACATCACACCATCAGAACCACACACACACCAATCACATTACCACCACCACCTTTACACCTGCACCTTTGACCCATTTGCACATTACACACCATATCACAGAAGAAAATGCCCAAATTCACTGACAATGAGTTGTCAGTGATGGTAGATGAGATAATCAGAGTAGAACCACATTTGTTTGGAAACCTGGTCCAACAGACACCATTAGCCACCAAAAATTAAATGTGGGCAAGGATAGTCAACAAGGTCAATGCAGTAGGGACCATCCCGCACACCCAGTAGGAGATCAGGAAGAGGTGGAATGACCTCAAGACCAAGGTGAAAGAGCGCAACAACAAGAACCGCAAGCTGGCTCGGATGACTGGCAGTGCCCCTCCCATTCCACTACGAACATTCACCGCATGGGAGGGAGGAGAAGGTGCTTGCTACACTGCATCCAGAGAGTCTCACAGGAAAACTCGGGGGAATGGAGCCTGGTAAATACCAACAAATGGCTATCATAACACTGCTATGTACTGTCTTGCACAACTACAAAGCAACACCTTCTAGGCCCAAATGCACTCATGCACACCACACTCTCCCCAACATGTCTTACAGATCCAACATTTACTCCCTCTGATTCACCCCAAAGGTAGGTAGCAATATTTCCATGGGGGCATGTGTACAGGCAGCCAGCATTACAACTCCCACCAGGCACCCTTGTCCCAAAGCTGAGCAAGATTTAACACTCCACCCCACAACTCCAACCATGTGTCAGTCATTGCATTGCTCTCCACAAACTTACAGGTAGGCAACCATCTTAACAGGGAGGGGTGTCTGTGGGTGGGAAGCCAGCACTACAACTCCCACCAGGCTCTTTTGTCCCACAGCAGAGCATTATGGAATAGTCCCCCTCCAACCATGTGGCAGCCATTGCATTGCTCTCTTAAAACGTACAGGTAGGCAGCCATCTTATGCCCTCTTGTCCCACCCCTGAGCAGGATGGAACACTCCCCCATCCAAGAGCCATGTAACCTATTCCCTTCTTCTGTTCCACTTCACAGGGAGGTAGCCATCCTAACAGGGAGGGGTGTTTGTGGGTGGGAAGCCTGCACTAATACTCCTGCCAGGCCCTCTTGTCCCACAGCAGAGCAGGATGGAATAGTCCCCCGAACCATGTGCCAGCCATGGCATTGCTCTCCACAACCTTACAGGTAGGTAGCCATCTTAACAGGGAGGGGTGTCTGTGGGTGGGAAGCCAGCACTACAACTCCCACCAGGCCCTCTTGTCCCACAGCAGAGTAGTATGGAATAGTCCGCCCCCAACCATGTGGCAGCCATTGCATTGCTCTCTTAAAACTTACAGGTAGGTAGCCATATTATGCCCTCTTGTTCCCTGATCAGGATGGAATACTTCCCCATCCAAGAGCCATGTATAATCTATTCCCTTCCTCAGTTTCACTTCTCAGGGAGGCAGCCATCCTACCAGGGAGGGGTGTTTGTGGGTGGGAAGCCTATACTACAAACCCCACCAGGCCCCCTTGTCCCACAGCTCAGCAGGATGTAGCACTCCACCTCACACCCATAACCATGTGTCAGCCATTGCATTGTTCACCTTCACCTAACAGGTAGGTAGCCATCTTAACAGGGAGGGGTGTTTGTGGGTAGTAAGCCTGCACTACAACTCCCACCAGGCCACATTACCCCACAGCTCCGCAGAATGGTACACCCCCCACACCCAGAACCATGTGGCACCAATTCCCCTCAACTGTGTCACAGAACAAGTAGGTAACCAGTGCATGCACCCTGCCATTCCTCTCAAAAAGCATAGAGCCATATGACCACACCAGCCCTCACATGTCACCCAACTTGGCATAGATCCAATAGCCACTTCCAGTGTGCCGACAGCTAAGCATATGTAACTGTCAAAGAAATTAAAGCATGAACCACAAAGTCACATGTTGAAGAAATTCAGGGCACAATCATGCACAGCACTGAATGCTATGTGTAGGTGCCATGGTGGCAGAGCATGAAGGCCCATATGAACACAAAACATGCATGGTCAGTTGGTAAAAGAAAGTGAAGCACATGATATGACAAAGGTATGCATAAGATTACAATGGCTAGTTCTTGCTCAGATGTAACGTCTTCCATGCAGAGCAAACCAAAAAGATGCATGACATAAAGTTGATGTGCTGCAAGTCATTAGCTGACGACATGTCCTTGTAATCACACACTCTGTTTGTGGAACATGGTATCTATTTACATGTCACATCATGGACAAGTAATGTAGGTACCTACACATCATGTCATGATGCGCAGTACCTTGCAGGCATACAAAGTGATATCCATTTAAACTTTGCGGTGTATCACATGTAACATCCAAATGTCTAACACCAAGCCTGTGGGGTGCACTTCGGGGTGGGCGGAATTTGCATAGTCGCGCTACGCAGAGCTCCGCAAAGCTCCGCAGAATGGCAAAAAATCTCCGCTAGCACGCTAAAATTCCACAAACACGCGGAATTGCATGTTTGCGATGCTTTTTTTCCTGTTCGCGAACGCTGTTTGCGTGCTCTGGGAAAAATATCTTGCGAACACGCATTTTGAAAGCACGAACAAGCAAACAATTCCGTCAAGCCGCGGGTCGCGGAATATTGGGCAATTTCAAGTTCTCCGCGGAACGCCAAATTACCCAAATTACCCAGGCCTAACTTCAATGACCATTTCACCTCTGTTCAACAGAAGATCAACAATTGACTGCTGTAGAAGACAACACCGACCTGCAGAGCCAGTCTCCATCCTCGGAACATGGACTCTCGGTTGCAGACTCCATACGTTTCTCAGATGAGGAGCCCGAACCTTGCCCATCC
Source organism: Triturus cristatus (assembly GCF_964204655.1). Taxonomy (NCBI): domain Eukaryota; kingdom Metazoa; phylum Chordata; class Amphibia; order Caudata; family Salamandridae; genus Triturus; species Triturus cristatus. The sequence continues at coordinate 217,330,968 of NC_140594.1, read as the reverse complement.
AGACTGCCAGGATGCACCACGTCATAGGCCCCCACTGTTCCCACCACCACCACCTCAGCAACAACAACCATGATGACCCCTGCTGCAATGAACTGTGCAGTTTCAACCACCACCACCAGTGCTGCCTGCAACACTCTCCATGCCTCAGTGGTTACCAACACCATCACACAATCAGAGGAGGACAGGGAGAGTCTGTGGGTCCGTTGAGTGGCAACGCGACAGGTCCAGGACAGCAGGGCAGGTGGGAGGACAGCTGGGGGACAAAATCAAGAGGACACTAGGACCGAAGCCCTGGCCAACATTGCCAGAGTCCTTGGGGCATACAAACAAACCCAGGGACACACGGGCCAGGTTCTGGACGAAGTGCGTGAGCTCCGCCTTCTGCTGAGGTCCATGCACACACGTATGGGCCAAATCGTGGACCTCATGGGCCAGCTTGTAGGTGTTCTGAGGGACAGTCACGCGGCCCAAAGGACAGCTCAACCCCCCTCCAGTGGCCTGCTGGATGATACTCCCAACACCTCAGCTGCGGACACAGAGAGGGGTGAGCTGCAACAGGATGACTCCTCAGACACCGCTGAGCCTGCAGCAGTGCCCCCCCTGGAAAACGCAAAAGGGGTCGTCTGAGAAACACCGCGGGAGGATCATGTGGCAAAGCACCAGCTAAACGCAAGTCAAAGAGCCAACCATGATGGCACCTCTGTTCACCTTGGCATTGACTTTGTTGACTATCCTTACCCACACTGCCATCAACATGGCAGGTGTATGTTGGATTGTGTCACCTCATCAATGGGGTGACTACTGTATTTACTAGTTTACCATCACTGACAACTCATTAATTCACTTAGCTTTGTAAATAAACACTCTTTACACACCTTTCTCTTTGTGTCAGCTCCATGTTCATCACATTATATACAATGTTGACTCAGATTCCAATGTACCAGAAGCTCTGATTGTGACGAGGGGCATTGAGAGGCTGAAGGGACCTAGAAAGACACAAGAGAACAACATTTACTTGTCAGGTGATGGCATCACAGCCAGTACACAACACAAGTCATCAAGGTACACAAACCAGCACATATTACAATGAGAAACAATATCAACATAGACATCATGTGGCTTGTCATGAATACACTGTGCCACAAACATCAGCCATCAGCACAGAGCCAACAACAGGCAGCAGTCAAAAAGCTCCTCTAGGCCTTATCAATACCATCAAAGACAGCCGACAATGGCACTGTTGTACAATGTTACTCACACTCAAGAGAAGTAGCGGTTGAAGAGCTGTTGACACGCGTCAACACCTTCCTCCTCTCCACTATCCTCATCATTGGACATGTGTGGGCTTGCACGTGGGGGCATCTTGCTTATCATCGTCCAGGAGCAGGGGGATCTCTTTGCCCAAGGCCAGGTTGTGGGGCATGCAGCATGCAACTACGATCTGACACACCTTTTGGGGAGAGTAGAGGAGTGCACCTCCACTCTTATCCAGACACCGGAATCTAGACTTGAGAAGACCAAAAGTACGCTCCACCACACAACGTGTCCTCCCATGGGCATCATTGTACCGGACTTCACCCGGGGTCCTGGGATTCCTCAGTGGGCTCAGCAAACAAGGCCGGTTGGGATATGCAGAGTCACCTAGGTGTGAGATACATAGACCAATTTTGTAATATAACTGTAGCTGAGGACAGCATGTCACACATACAGCCACTACTTGACTCTGCATACTCACCCACAATCCACGCATGCTCCGGATGCAGATTTGCAATCAGTTGTGGTACGATGCTGTTACGCAGTATGTAGGAGTCGTGTGTTGACCCAGGAAATCTGGCACATACATGGGAGATTATCAAATCCGCTTGGCATACCTCTTGCACATTAATGGAATGGAAATGCTTCCTGTTCCTGTATATGTGCTCACATGCCTGTGGTCAAACCAGGCCAACATGTGTGCAGTCAATGGCGCCAACAACATTAGGGATGTGGGCAAGGTCATAAAAATCACCTCTCACAGCTACCAATTCATGTCTCCTGGGGAAATGGATGTAGCGGTCCTTGTATGTCATCATTGCAGACAGGATATCACGTAGCACCATGCTGAGCATTGGTTGAGACATCCCACCTTTGCTGGGCACCGTGTACTGGAACGAACCAGTTGCAAAAAAATGCAGGGCGGCCATCACCTTACACGTTGGTGTCAAAGCAGTCGGATAGGTTTGGCGAGGTCTCAGATGGGGCTTCTACTGAGCACATAGGTCTTGAAGGGTAGGTCGATCCAAACGGAATTTGCTTATGATGTCGTCATCCTCCATGTCCGCTAGCAATGTGAATGGATGATGCACATTTGGTCACCTCCTACATAAGATAAAAGGGGACACATGCCAATTCAATTCCACTATGAGATGTGTCCAACATCTTACGTTTTGACTGACACAGCGCCAACAATGTCTGGCCTGAAACAACAGCTAACAGCACAAGTCACATGCAGACAAACCTTGATCTAAAGTAGTTGTACACATGTTCAGTATATACATAGTGAGTACCCCCATAACAGATTCAAACTATGTGAATGTAAAATGGTACATACCGACATCTTGTGTCACCAGCCCTGAGAGTAGTTGACACAGCACATGTCTGAAACAGCAACACTGCTGGCTTCTACGTAGCTGCTGTCCCTGCCACACCTTCTTGCGTGAGTCGGACAGGGCACACATTAACAACACAATGAGCACAGTGTGTGCATAAAGATCAAGTATCAACATGATTTCAGCAATCTACACAGTGAAATAGTCACATTATGTAGTCAGTCCATCATTACTGTGGGTTGCTTAGCCATCTCACACATTGACATGTTTACATAATTGAGAGTCCATCACACAACACATCTGTGTACATGCACAACAACATCATAAGTGACATGTGAGGGAGTACATGCCAATGCATGTAATCCTGTGCACTGACATGGCATGTGTAGTCATCAGTGAGTTAAATGTCACCCTAGCATTGCATTTAACTATCTGGTGGCATGATTCATAGTAAGTGTCTACTGTTCAATGTTGAGAACTGGCCATTGCCATTGCTACAGAATGATGTGTCCATAGGTGCCGTAAGCGTGCACAGCCAACACAATCACGGTCATTGGCACCAATTTAAAAATGCCAATTCGCAGTAGCGACCGCCTGGCCCCCACGGTGTGACACCGCCAATGCCCATGCCCTTTCAGCCAATAGGAACCGCAATCACGGTAGTGAAATACACATTTGAAAATCGCAGGAGGCGTGCCCTGCTTTCACGATGCCGGTGATTGGGTACAATTGAAAGATGCATGATTGTGGTGGTGACTGCCTGGGCTCCGCGATGTGACACTGCCAATGCCCATGTGCAAAAATCAACGAGAGATTTATCCCTCTATACCAATTGTTTGTATATTATAGATGTTTCTATGCCCAGGTATGGGAGGGTCATTTGGGCATTCCCCGTAGTGTTCTTTTGGATTTTCATTGCACTTTGTGAAGTGTGAGGGTGACATAAAGTAGTCTGAGTCCTAAGTTAATTAGGTCCCTTAGATGTACGCATTGATTTAACCAGGCGCAGATATTCCTGGGTGTTTGTCAAGAGGAGTAGATTTTATTGATATTTTGATTGTGTTTTTGTTTTTTGTTATTGTGTTCTATCGTACTCACAGTGTTGGAAGGAAATTTAAATTTGTTATTATTATGACGGAACCCCATATGGTGAGTTATTCTAAAGAGGAAATCAATAGACTGAAACCGTCTCCCTCCTTACTAGTGGGAGATACCACAGGAGATAGAACTGTTAATTCAGATAAAGGAGAAAGATTAATTCAATTAAGGAAGAAAAACACAAGGACACAATTACATGCACAAGTGCTGCTTGAATATCTGAAGACTAACACCATACCAGTAGAGCTGCCGGTGAGAAATGTCCCTGTGATTTTTATAAATGACAAACCGTATCTAGTCGATTTCAGTGGAGTGGGGACAAAGTGTTCACGTGATTGGATTGTGTTGTCCATTAACACTGCATTACGAATTAGTGAAGAGGAATTAAAAGAAATAAAAAGGTTAGAGGAAGAAATTGAGAGTCATTTAACGATTGCAGATACTAAGGCTCTATTGGAAATTATTAATAAAACGCTTGTTGAGTTTAAAACACATACAGTGAATTTAAAAACATCCAAACTGAGCAGGGATATTAAAAACTTCAAACAGGAGCAAGTATACCCATACTTAAAAGAAGACTTTTTTTAAAAACAATAACCCCAGCTCATTAAATTTACCATACAAAGGAAGATCACGTACAAGGTTTCTAACCTTTTCTGATTCTTCTTCAGACTCCGATCAAGGAGCAGGTACATATTATCAGCCATACCACCCATTCTATCAATATCCAAACGCACCCCCGCCTTTTTTAGACAGAGGGACCCGCAGGGGGAGAGGGTTCAGAGGGGGGATGGAGGGCATCGATCCACCAACAACCACAAGAGCAGAATTTCTTTTGAATGCGCCAACGAGTATACAGGCGGTAGACTTAGATGCAGATACTATTAATCACTCTAGTAATCAATCTAATGACACTTTGATGCCTATTTACAATCTATCTAAATATACCCTGATGCCGCGGGAGATGAGGGTTTTACAAAAGGGTTTATCCTTCATGCCCCTAGTCTTACAAGATCCAGTGGACACCAAGACCGAAGTACTACAATTTTTACGCAAGATCAGATTGAAAGTGTTCTTTGCTCACCAAAATGAAACACAGGAATACAATGTGAGTGGATTAAAGAATAAATCTTCTTTTTGCCCAGAGAGTGAGATGATCCCAGAAGAGATTTTATTGTTCGAAAATCAAGTATTGAAGGAAATAGACAATTTGAACAGTAAACATTTGACATTTAAGTCTAACTTCACTAAACAAGAACATATGGCCCTGAGAAGTCTAACGGACAATCCCCTAACGGTAATAAAACCGGCTGACAAGGGAGGGGGAATTGTTGTCTGGGATATTGATGATTATGATAGAGAGGTGGTTAAACAATTGAATAACCCCATACACTATCGCAAGGTTTGCGATAACCCAACACCTACATTAAAAGCAAAAATTCTGTCTTTGACAACTAAGGCTTTAGAATACGGTTACTTATGTAAAAAAGAATATGAATGTCTAAATTTAATGAAGCAAAAAGTACCATTGATTTATGTACTCCCCAAAGTACATAAAAATGCTACCAATCCACGGGACGTCCGATTATCTCTTCATGTGGATCGATACTCGAACCACTTGCCAAGTATTTAGATACATTTCTTAAACCATTTGTGAGTACAACACGGGCATATGTTAGAGACACCATGGACCTCATCTCTAAAATTGAAGATCAAGCTTTCGATGGAGACCAGCAATTGTTGGTCTCCTTCGATATTGAGAGCCTGTATACTAACATCCCTCAAGATGAGGCCCTTTTGGTAATGGAACTGATCTTGGATCAAAGAACTAGGCCACATCAGGTCCCGACTGAATTCTTACTAGAGTTGGCTAGAATCTGTTTGAAAAACAATTTTTTCTCTTTTAAGAATGAGTTGTTTCTACAAATAAAGGGCGTGGCCATGGGTTGTTGCTTCGCCCCGGAAATAGCGTACCTAGTAATGGACCAATTTGAGAGGCAATATGTCTTCAATGAAGCAGCACCATTTCACCATCACACTCATAAGTGGGTGCGCTTCATTGACGACATTTTCCTTATCTGGAATGGAAAAATGGAGGAATTAGAGAGATTCCATATCTGGTTGAACGGATGTACACCAGATTTGAAATTTACAAAATGCGTCAGTAATATACGTATCAATTTCCTCGATGTGTGGATCTTTGACAACAAAGGGAAATTGGAGGTGAATCTTTATTCGAAACCCACTGATCGGAATACACTCTTAGAGTTTTCATCAGGGCACCCAAGAAGTTTAAAAGAAAACTTGCCTTATGGGCAGTTTTTAAGAATACGGCGCAACTGCTCCAATAAGGACGATTACTTTGATAATGCTAAGAAACTACAGGTTAAATTGTGTGCCAGAGGATACCCAAAAAAACTGGTACGAACGGCACTTAAAAGAGCGTAGTACACGCGTAGGGAGAGTTTACTAACTCCAAAAGTGAAAAAAAAGACAGAACTCATGACATGCGTACTGACATTCAACCCAAAAGCAAACAAGGTTAAAAAGATTATCCTAAGAAACTGGAGGTTGATTGACCAATTCAATATACCGAAACCTCGTTTTGCCTTTAGAAAAGGTAAAAATTTGAAACAACACTTGGTAAAAGCCATGAGGGAACCAATGACAAAAAAAGATACAAGAACTTTGCTTGGCCTCCCCGCAGTTATAGGGCATTACCGTTGTAACAATTGCGTCGCCTGTGCTAGTACAAGCGACTCCAAAGCACTGATGATTAATAACAAGGAACATGTGATGCAAGCATTCTCCAATTGTAACACCAAAAATGTGGTGTATGCTGTGACCTGTCCCTGCGGGAAGATGCATATTGGGCAGACAACGCAAATGGTCAAGATGCGGATTTTACAACATAAATCCCGCATTAGATGTAAAATCCAGGGAGCCCCACTCGTACAACATTATGTTGAGTCTGGCCATAGCGAGAATGACATGGAGTGGACAGTCTTAGCTGTAATTAAGGCAAGCAACAAAGGAGAATTGGAAATGAGGCTAAATCGCATAGAAGCGCGACTCATTGAAAGATACCATACAGCGACAGAGGGTCTGAAAGAGAGATGAATTATGGGCCTTGATTTAAGGTAGAAGAGTCATTCCTATTCATCAGGTACCAGGTATAAAACATCTAACCAGGGATTCTATTGAATCATTCAGACTAATGTGATTTTTCCTTGTCTCTTTGTCTGCAAATATAACTGGGCAACTAAGAGATCAAATACTAGGAAGTGACGTTCTAGCTTCCTTGTCAGAATGTAAGCCCGTGTGTTTGAACACACAGTGCATTGGAATTCTCGAGACTTTTGATTGCAGATGCCATATATTATTATTTTTTTGTACTTACAGGAGACGTGCGATTTACTACTAAGCTCTGATAAATGCCTTGGAGATTCTATTGTCTAAATTTTGGACTTGCAGGAGACGTGTGACCTACTTCTTGGTCTTGAAAAACTACTTGGAGGTTTCCTCATTGAGAATTCTCTTTGATAAATTACATTGTGACAGATGGACATTAACAGTGGGAGCGATGAGTACCGCCTAACGAATTTGTAATAGCCAGAAATAAGGTTGATACTATACAGAATGGTGACGCCACTATGGGGATTTAGCATGAAGGTTATGTTACACAGAGACATACACACAGATTTTATGTGCAGGGTGAGGTGCCTATAGCCCAGGTGACATTTAAGAAGATAGGAGAAAGAATTGGTTTGTTTTTGTTATTATTATGTTTTTTAGACAAAAAAATGTTTGCGTTATGTATTTGATGTGGAGTCTGAGGGAGGTTTTTATTTAATTGTTATTTTTGGAGATGTACTGAATCTGGGGCATTGAGTATCTTCTTGAAGGTCGATACTACTACTTAGAAGTTCGTTACCCCAAGCATAGCTTAGAGATCAGTCCCCTGTCTATATCTATAACCCGGGAACATATGACGCGATCACGCGCATACGTATTCATACACGTCCCGGAAGTCTAAGCAGCTCCTGCAGATTGAAGCGTGAGTAGGAAGTGCCGGACGATTGCGCAGCGACTTGGTTTAAACTTAATGTAAGTTTGGATCTTTCGACCCACTGAGATTGTTGATTCAATTGGGAGAGATTAGGCGGTGTGTATATAAAGACATAGACTCGCTATCTACAGACAGTTTATTTGTTTCTTTCCTTGTAGTGACCTGAGGTTATGACGAATCACGTGAAGAATGCCAGGTCCCCTATAGATGAAGCAAGTTTATAGAGGTATTGAAGTAGTACTACATGATTAATGATATAATCCGCAAAAGGATATTGAAAGAGTTCCTTATAAGTAATTGTCCATTATTGTAGGATTACGATATTGATGAATGGGGCCAAAGCAGATGCCTAGTTGCTCTGAAGATTGATTAATTTGGACTACATACAGGTACACTTCCGGTTTTAAAATTGAGATATGGCTTGATTAAGCTGGGTTAGTTTGGCACACAGTCACATTACCGGTGTATATGTGCATGTGGTGTTGACATATCTAAGCATTTTACACCCACACCTGAGTATTCTGCCTCCCGTAGCGTCCCGCCGGTGTGGTGTGGTTTCATTTGATTTTGTCATTTTTGATTGAATTCTTTAGAGATATTTTTTATATGTTTTTTTAGTTAGAGTCACTGATTTTTTGAGACGTCTCCTTCCTTCCGAGCACTGCATGGGCAAATAAGGGATAGAGTGAAGAACGTTAGAACATATGATTTATATAAGTTTAACCATTGTTGTAGAGTGTACCCCTGTCCTGAGAAAGCCAATAAGAAAGTTGAGGCTGAAACGCGACTGCGTCGACATACAGACGAAGGAGGAATCCACCTATTGTTTCAATTAAAACATTAGTTATTTGGCATAATAAATTAAGATAGAGGGATGATACCTCTGATGCCAAGAGGACTACCTCTGAATGTATCACTGAGATGGAGAAGTGTACATATTTAAGAAGTAGTTAGGGGAATATATATGATGTATTTGTTGTATATATGACTATGTATATATGAGTTGTCCTGTAATTTATTTTTGAATACTTGTGATGAATTTGTCTAGTTTTGTGTATAATTTATTTTGATGCTCACTGATGGATATTTGCACCTGATGAATAATTATTGAATTTGCTATAAGAAATAGTGTTTTGCCAAGGTAATTTATAAACTCTTGTGCAAAAATAAACGAGAGATGTATCCCTCTATACCAATTGTTTGTATATTATAGATCTTTCAGCCAATGGGAACCGCAATTTCGGTAGTGAAATACACATTTGAAAATCGCAGTAGGCGTGCTCCGCTATCGCGAGGCCGGTCATTGGGTACAATTGAAAGATGCATGATTGTAGTAGCGACTGCCTGGGCCCCGTGGTGTGACACTGCCAATGCCCATGCCCTTTCAGCCAATGGGAACCGCAATCGCGGTAGTGAAATACACATTTGAAAATCGTGGTAGGCGTGCTCCGCTACCGCAGGGCCGGTCATTAGGTACAATTGAAAGATGCACGATTGTGGTTGCGACCGCCTGGGCCCCACGGTGTGACACCACCAATGCCTGTGCCCTTTCAGCCAATGGGAACCACAATCGTGGTAGTGAAATACACATTTGAAAATCGCGGTAGGCATGCACCGCCACCGCGGTCCCGGTCATTGGTTACTTTGGAAAATAGCTGACCTGGAACACCAATTGCAGCAGCTGAGTACCACTGAAACAACCCCAGGGGGCTATGTATGTCTGGGAGAGAGCTACACATTTCCACTGCATCCAGACACTGCTGCCTGCCATTCATCATCTCCAACTGCTGCTGTTTCTTTTCTCCTGGACCCAGTGATGACGAGAACTGAGAACATCAGGGCCTGTCCCTTCACCACAGAGGAGCTGGAGGTCCTGGTGGATGAGGTGCTTTCACAGTATGGGAGGTTATATGGTGCTCCTGATGTAATGGTAAGTGTTTCAGAGTGAAAGTTTGAGCGTGCAACGAGTTGTCACATGATGTTGCTCTGCTGTAGTATGTGCCTGTGAGTGCAAGTTGATGTGCATGCATCCTCATTTTTGATACACCATGCTCCATACATGGCCTAGCAAATATTGCACTTGAGTTTTTGGGGAGGATAGCAAAATGGACATTTCTACAGCCCTTCTTCAGCAATAACAATACAAACGTTGGTCTGAGACTGGGTAATGTAATTGTGTGATACACTGCCTAGCATGCTGACTTCAGGTAAATGGGGTGTGTAGCCTTATTTCCACAGATCCATGGCTGCATTTAAGGATGGGAGGGACATGCAGTGTTTTTGAAACCATACAGTAACACTGTTGGTTTGGATAGTGTAAGTCCGAACAAGCATTGCCTGTGCTAATGAATGTCATAGTCCATGAAGTTTTCACATGCTCATTTGTGACATTACAAATGTGTTTTGTCCAGAGGGTACTGAAGGATGTGTGTACAATTTTTATATTGCCACCAAGGATATGTATGGATTATGCACAAGATTGAAATGCCTGAGTATTACACTTTTGGTGGAAATTCACCTATGACACATCAGATTAATGTACTTAGGAAATATCATCCTTTCATTGTTTTTATTATGTTTTGTGACTCGCATGTGTAGGCACTGTTTGCCCTCTCATATTGTACATGCATGTGAATGTTCTGATGGCCCACGTTTAACCTCCGTGTGAGTCCCCCTGGTCTGCACAGATACTGCCCAATTTGACAAGGACCCATCAGTAAATGGACAGAGTGAAACATATGTGTTGTCTGCCACCCTATTTCTCAATGAGCTATCTTAGGCCTGAGGATTGCACAAGACAGACCTTGTGAGAAGAGTGTGAGAATGTAAGATCATGTCCCTAAATGTGACCTCCATGACACAGGTAGCCATTCACATTGAGGGGTGTGTAGTGTTGGGCACAGTGAGTCTGCCCCGACACATCATTTCAAATGTATTGTATGTCTTGATCCCTCACATACTGCATCAGAGATGAGGGCCTTCTTCCCATTGCCTTCTGTCCTGGCATTCTGCATGTGTATGAGATGGCCTGGTACTGTGTCCATCATCATACCTGCATACATTTCTATGAGATTACATGATGCAAATGTACTACATGTCATGCTGCATGGCCTCTGCTCAACATTTCTGTATTGGTGTTCTATGTTTTGGCATGCTCCTGTACTGACACACAGTGGTACGTAACACAGTGTCACCGAAACTTCCTCTTCTTGTCTCGAATGCCTGCAGCTTAAGTCCACCAGCGTAAAGCCTTATGGAGGGCCAATGCACGCAAAGTGCATGCTCTAGGTGTCTCCAACCCACGCCACACACACTGTCACAAGAGGTGGAATGACACCTGCTGGCTGAGCAAAAACGTGGCAGAGATGATGATGGGGATGCTCCCTCGGACTGGAAGGTTGGCACGCAGGAGCATGACACCACTAATGTCCCGCATCATGGCAGTGACACAGCCAGAGTTGGATGGACGTTTAAGGGCCCATCAGCAGCAAGTCGGGGTGAGTATTCTGAAAAGGGTGACTTTGGGTGTGAGTGACTGCATGTATCCCAACCCTGAGCCAATGCAGAGCTCTGTGATGTTTTTAGTGTGATGGAATGGCTTCTAAGTGGCCTCTGTGTTGAGTGCAGCTGTCCTGCATTTTCTCTACATGTACTTTCTCATGTGTTTAATACAATGGCCCTTGACATTGCAAGTTGAGATGTGGCCTTATGACATCTGCTGCATTATGGGTGTTATAGACATCACCGGGCAGTGAACCGCAGTGCACATCATGTTAGTGTGCTTTCGTCGATATGTGCAGTGCCTTGTGAGAACTACATATCTGACACCAATGTGCAACAGTTGTTGTGCTTCAAAGCACAACATGGTGGATATCAGTAGCTCATGGCCATTGTAAAAGGACGTTTTGGAGTCAGTATCTGTGTTCTTCCCTTAAAGTGACTCCATATATGATTGATACAACATGTTGAGATGTATATCTAGCTCACCTACAGGCACGTAGGTATGCTTACAGAGATCAGTATGTTAGGTTACAAGGAGGCACTGGCCAGCTATTTGGCTGTGTGAACGTCACATGGGTCCTTAATGTCAACTATGCATGTTGCCATGCATCTTCTGAGTTTTGCAATAAGGTTGTACATGCAGACTGCACAGGGTGATGGGCAACATGGGGGAATCATATTCTAGTTTTGTGTTTTGCTTGCATATGATGTTTGTTAGTATGGCACTATACTGAACCTACATCTCTGTCTATTGCATCATCTACCGAGGGCACGGAAGGACAGTGGTGAAGCTTCTGGCATGACTGCTACACATAAGGTCACTGACACTGATGTGACCAGCACCTCAGAGGGGGACAGGAGTGCCCTGGAAGAGTCACGCCAAGAAACACAAACCTCCACATCATCTGACACCAGCGGTGACTCCTCGATGGTGACGGGCACAGTGAGTTCGAAATCTGCCTCTTCTTCCACCACACATCGTCCAGTGCCCCCCTCCTGGCTACTACCACTAGTGCTGGCCATGCCCACAACCCTAAGAAGGGTAGAGTGTCCTTCCCCCCAGGCACCGCTGTCCATGCCCCTGTCTCCCCTGTTGTCCTCAGTGTGTTGAGGCAGTGGACCTTTTGTGTCAGCTGTGTGTGGGTCAGACTACTCTCCTGAATGCCTTCCAGGATCATGACAAGAAGCTGGAACAGGTAGTTGCCTTCATGGAGGGCATTCATTCTGACGTGGGTGGGCTACCTAGAACTGTCCAGTCTTTGTCCTCAACAGTGACGGCAGCCATTCAGCTGTCACAGGCTCCCAGTCCAGCTCCAGTCCTTTCAGCAACCACCCTGCCAGTGGCACCACCTGACGAGAGTGCCCACACACCGCAGCCCTCATGCACCAAGTACTCCACACGCAGCACACAACAGCAACACTCCAAGCAACCCAGAGCACAGACACCACCCCCAAAACAAAAAACAGACACACAGGAGCGCAATGGCAAAAGCCCTTCATGTGACACTCAGGGGCATCAGGCCAAGAAGCAGGCCTCAGGCTCACATTCATCCAAATCACCCCCATACCAGGACACTCCCATCCCCACCCCTGCTCCCAAAGATCAACAAACAGTTGCCCTGTCTGTTGTGAAGGTGGTGCCTGCAAAGTGTCAGCACACACAGTTCTCTAAGGCAGATTCACCCACAACGTTAACTCCCACCCACACTGCTGTCAAGCTGGGACAGGAGACCAAAGTGGGAGGTTTACTTGGACAACAGGGGATGGAGGGAAAAGGCAAGGCCACTCCAACCGTACCACTAGATCCAGCAAATCCCCACAGGGAGAGCCACCTGTACCTGATATACCTTTGGTGGAGAGAGAGGCTGTTGTGCCCGCCCCACTTCCCACTCCTGCCAAGACAATTCTTACCTATGGAATCCCCAAGAAGTGGAGACACAGCCCTCTACATTCACCCTCACACACTGTGTCTCACGGCAGCATGTCTCCGCCTCCCTGTGCCACAATGCCACTCAGACTCCCATAGCTACTGATGCCTCTACCTCAGCTGGTCCTCTCTCTCCCAGGTCCAGTCCTCCAACTGACCCCGACAATCAGCCACCTCCCAGTTCAACTGACAGCCAAGTCTGAGGCAAAGTCCGCCAACCAAACCCATCTCTCCCACAGCGGTGCCTGGACTGCCCATTTGTATCCCCGGAGCTGTGGTGATTCCCATGACAGTGTACAGTGCTACCCTTTCCCTGTGAAGTTTCTCATGCACACATGTACAGATTTTGAACTATGGACTGGCCAATGGCCTTGCTGTTTGTCACTTTGGATACCCATTCCCTGTGCAGTTTCTCATACACACATGTACATACTTTGAACTATGGACTGGCCAATGGCCTTGTTGTTTGTCACTTTGGATGCCTGTTAGACCTGGTACCATTGCCGTAAGTCTCCCTTCCAGTTTGTTACTGATTGCCTCCTCTGTTTTTGATCTGTTTGCTGGTTTTAGATGCTTTGGGCACACTGCTATTCAGTGCCACAGTGCAAGTGCTCCCTATGTTAAATTGATGAATTGATTAGTGACTCCATGATTGGGTTATTTGATTTACTTGTCAGACTTTAGTACAGTGCACCATGTATATCCATGGCTTGTAAATCAAATGCTGCTGGTGGGCTTGCAGCACTAGTTGTGCCACCCGCAAAAGCAGCCTGTAAAGTGTTTCTCAGGCCGGCCATTGCAGAGCCTGTGTGCAGTCTAGTACTGCCATGTCGACTTGGTAAGTGCACCCACTTGCCAGTCCCTAAATCTTCCTGTTTATTCATATCAGACACACCCCTAAGGTAGGCCTAAGGGCAGGGTGCATTGTAAGTACAAGGTAGGACATGCCCTGGTGTGTGTGGCATGTCCTAATAGTGAATTACAGCCATTTTCGTTTTTCACTATTGCAAGGCTACCAGTCCCCATGGGCCAGAATGGGCAGTTTGATTATAACATCTTATAATCCTAACTGACCCAGGGAACATGGTAGAAATTCAAGTTTAGTATGCCTGAACTCAGAATGATAAAATATATATTTTACTGAAGTTGGTTTTAACATTCTGTGTTTGAAAATACCACTTTTAGAAAGTAGGTATTTTCTTACCTAACCATTCAGCCTGCCTCTGCTAGCTTGTGTATTGTGTGTCTGGTTTTGTGAGTGACAGGGGCTGGGGGATTCCAGGAGACAGGGTGAGTCAGCACAGGGCTGAATAGACCTATCTGCATGTAAAGTGGTGGGAGGAGACAGCACCTGGGTCTGAATAGGGGTGTGCCTGCCTTTCACAATGCTGGCTCCACCTCCTGTGGTGTGTCTGATGTCCTTGGCCCACACTGTCAAAGGAAAGAAGGAGTCCTTCAACAAAGTGCTCCAGGACTGCACAGAACTGGTTTGGGCTAGATACAGGCCCCTCTGCCTCCAGAGGACAAAGGATTTAGGGCCAGATGTAAGTAAATGTGAAATACCGATTTCTTAATACTGAATTTTACCGATTTGGTATTAAGAAATCGGTATTTCCGATGTAGGTAAAAATCGGAAAATAAATACCGAATCCTTAATACCGATCGGTATTACCGATTCTTAATTACCGATTCGGTAAATACTGAATCCGTAATTCAAAATTCCTGCAATTCAAGAATCAGCCAATCCTGTGCATCCTATTTACTCCCAACAAGGAAGTGGCCACACCCAAGCAGCTGTACTGAACCAGAAGCTGTTGGAGAGGCAGGCAGCAGAGAAAGACAAACAGGAGCAACTTTACTACCTGACATCAAACCCCAGAATGGACAGCCAGGACAGGGAAACTGATGGTGCAGAAAGGAAAAGAAAAATCAAATGTAGTGAGAGGGAGCTGGAGATCTTAATTGAGGAGGTGGCAAAGGAACACACCAAGCTATTTGGTAAACAATCACTACAAGTGCCTGACTCACACAAAAAAGAAAAATATGGATTGGAATCCAGGACCTCATCAATTCCATAGGTGTGACCCACCGTGATGTGGACGACCTAAAAAAGAGGTGGTATGACCTCAGGAGTATGGCGAAGAAGATGATGTCTGCAAGGAAAAAGCAAGCAAACCTGACAGGTGGAGGAAAAAATAGAGTCCTGCACCGACTGCCCTGGAACTGCTTGTGGAGTTCACCCTTGAGCCTGAGAGTGTCAGCGGCATCGGGGATGCAGACAGCTCAGCCAAAGCTGCAACCAAACAAGGTAAGATGCATGCACACCAAGCTGCGCCCCCCACTCCCTAACCCCATTCCCCAATGAGGCAGTATGAATCCCACTCCAACACAGTTTTTACTAAACACCAGCAATGCATTATGGAAGATGTAGTCAGGGTCACACTTATCATAACAGTCAGCCCACTGAACCCAAAGGCATGTGACGCACATCAGCGATAAGCAAGCAGATAACAGTCAGATCCATTGGCAGACTTGACATTTATTTGTATGCAATTTCTGCCAGACAAGTTAACTAATATACAATCTGTCTCCACAGGTGATACATCGCACAGGGCTGCGCCAGGCAAGGCAGGAAAGGCACCCCGGCGAGATAGAGTGGAGGAGGAGGATGTAATTTCTCCTGCGGGCCACACCACCACACCACCACCGTCAACAACACCACCATCAACACCACCACCTTCAACACCACCACCACCGGCATAACGACCGGCATCACCAGCAGCGTCACCAACGCCATCATCTACAAGACCCAGGAGGCATGCAGTTGCCAGCCTCCAACAGATGGAGTCGTCCGATGAGGACTGCAGGGGGGAAGAACAGCCAACGGTGCCAGACGATGGCAATATTGCCGGTACATAGTCCTCCATAGAGCAACCACACACAGGTGCCAGATGCCGCAGGGCTCGGGCACACAGTCCAGCTTCGCAGGTCGAGGATCAGAGTCTCTATGCAGGTCTGGAGGTAAGCATGTTAAAGGTGCAGCGCCTGCAAGGAAAGGCGATCAGATCAGTTCAGCGGCAGATGGGGCACATGACAGCACACTTGCAGTGCATAGAGAAGGGCATCTGCACAATGAACACAACACTGGCTGAGGGAATGAGGGACATGGCTGAGGGCATGAGAGACATGTCCGACTCAGTGAGACTGCTGTGCAGCAAGATGGACGATGACAGAATGGCAAGGTGCAGGGAGAAGCAGAAAATGGAGAACTACACCAAGGCGGTGAACCGCCTCTCCACTGCCACTTCTCTGCTCTGCAGGCGCTCGGTGGGCAAGCAGGGGGAGATGGCACACTGCAGCCGGGATGTGGCAAGGTGGCTGGTGACAGTGACCACTGCACTAGAAGTGCTACAAAATAATCTGACTGCCAATACTGGTGCAGGTGATGTGGCGGACAGTGAGGAGACAAATAGCCGCAGTAGTGAGTGTTACAGAGTCCAGGAGGTGCAGCGGACGGCAAAGTGGTGGCACAGGACAGATTGCTAGTGAGGACAGTGTACACAGAGGAAGCAGCAATGTTGTGTGTGGGCGCAGGAGGTAATGCCAGGCACACTTGTTTTTGATACATGGGTGAATTAACCCTTGACGGCTTTGTAGGCTGTTTGGAATTGGGACTGCTATGTTAAGCCCTTCATGATGTGGCGTAGTGAAATTCTATCAAACTACGTCACTCACACACAATTACTGGCTGTGTCTCCTTACTTACCTAGAAATAGTTCTGTGTAATCTCAGACCTTCTTTGTCTCCCATCTGGTGCTGGTGCCACTCCTGCTGTGCTGGGCTCTGGCTGTGGACAGTCATCGTCATCGTCCTCAGAGTCAGTCAAATCGACTGCTGTCCCTTTCTTAGTTGCCAGGTTATGCAGCATAGCACATGTAGCGATGATCTTGCAGCAGATGATGGGTCGGTACTGACGGGCGCCTCCGCTTTTGTGGAGGCAGCGGAACCTGCTCATCAACAGTCCAAACGTCCGCTCCACCACGTTGCGTGTTGATTTGTGCGCAGCAATATATCGTCTCTCACTTGGGGTTGATGGGTTCAGGTGAGGAGTGAGGATGAATGCCCGCACGGCATATGCGCTATCACCTAGGTGAGAAAGAAAGAGCCATTAATAACAAACACCAACACATTCAACAGCAGTATACATCAGGGTGTGTCACAGTGATTTACCTAGCAGGTATCCTTCTCCAAATTCTCCCCCAGCCAGACGTGTGTATATCCCACTGTTGCGGAATATGTAGGAGTCATGGGTGCTCCCAGGAAATTTTGCCACGATGTCGGTGATGATGTTGGCCGCATCGCAGATGACCTGCACGTTGATGGAGTGGGTGGATTTTCTGTTACGGTAGATGTACACGTTGGCTGCAGGTGGGCAGATAGGTATGTGTGTTCCATCAATGACCCTATAACATGCAGGAACTGTGCCTTTTGGTAGAAGTCTGTTTTTGTTTTCTGCAGTTCGGCCTGTGTGGGGGGGAAGCGTATGTAGTGATGCATCCTTTGCATCATGGCATCCAGGAAATTGTTAAGGAACCAAGACAGGCAGCTCTGTGACATGCCTTCTGCCGCAGCTATCACCCCCTGGTAATGTCCTGATGGTAATAGGTGGAGGCTACAGAGCACCTGGACATGTGGTGGTATAGCTTGCGCCCTTGGTGTAAAATGCTCCAGGAGTGGGTGCAGGTCCCGTATCAGGATAGTTTGGAGGTGTAGCCTATACCTTTCATGAATTTCTGCCTCAGTGAGTTGAAATAGTGTGATGCGCTGTCTGTATATGTGCTCCTCCCTTCTCCAGATCCTCATTCCTGCTGCCTGTAGTCGTAGCCGCCTTGCAATAACGTAGAGGGCCGCCATTGTGTGGAGACTGTTGCATTTTGGGGCTGTTTAAATACTGTGCACATGATTACCACCTGCTGTGAGTCAGTGGTAACTATCGACTCTTAAATACCGAATTTCATGAATTTCAGTATTACCGATTTCTGGTACATCTCTTTTACCGATTCTTATTTACCAAATCGGTATTTGGAGTTTTTGGTATCTCCGATTCGGTAATAAGGAATCAGTAACTGGTTCTCCTTATTTTTACTGATTCCTTATTACCGAATCCATTCGGCATTACGTAAATTGCAATTGCCTAAATACCGGTCGGTAACAGTGAAATTTACCGAATTTCACCGTTACCGACCGGTATTTAGCCACCTACATCGGGCCCTTAGTAGTATAAATATGGGGACCCAGACCCCAAGACTTTAGATCACTTCTGGAACAACAAGACAAACCTCTGCCAAGGAGAAGAACCAAATGAAACTGTAGGAGTTGGACTGCCCCCAGTGTGCTGGGTTGCTGGGTTGGCCTGCATTAGTGTCTTGATTGCCAAGGAGAGGAGAAGGAACTTTTTAAGAACTTTCATCATCTTGCAGAATATTTTCCATGGGCTTGATTTGAGCTTGCCTCCTGACCGAAGTCTCAGGGATACCAGACTTCACTCTTTCTCTTTGTCTGCATCTGGAACTTGCTGTTCTGGTGCTACAGAAGGAATCTCCAACACCGACACCGGCGAGCGACGCCGTAATCTGCTACGAAGCCGTGAGCGCTGCTTCGACTTGCAACGTAGACCCGACACCGGCCGCCGTGCCACATCGACGCCAGCGAATGACATCGTAAGCTTGCCATAGCCAAGAGCCCTGCTCCGACTTGCGACGCCGGCCCGACGCCTACTGCTCTGCCGCATCGACTCCGAAGCCGACATCATCACGGAGCCGATCATCGACGTGGGTGGTCAAGAATCCATCAACATTGTGACATCGTACGGAACCATAGTTTGGCGCCATTGTGACGTCACCTCCTCTCCGGTCAGGAACCGACGCCTCCCATGCCTGCTCAAGCATCCAGGTTTCGACGCATCATCTCCCCCAAAGCAAGGGACCAACGCCGCAGTGCCAACGACGCTGCACCTCCCCGACGCCGTGAGCTGTTTTTGTTTTTGCTTTTCCAAGGCTTTGTGGGTCTGTTTTGACTCCCGGCCCGACACCGCGCACCTCGCGGTCGGCGCCTTACTTTGGGATTTCTTTGACCTCGACGTCGTGATAATTCCCGTTCGGGTTATCTGTTACTAAAAACTGCTTTTTAAGTGAAGAACCTATTTTTGAACCATTTCTACCATCTTGAAGAAGTATTAGTGATTACAGTATTAATAACTGGTCAGAAGCGGTCCTCCAGTTAAAAGGTTTTTCCCTGGAAATGGGCCTGAGGGCTGTAAATGGAAGGTCAAAATCAGACTTTGAGGATACCCATACTTTTAATAATGGGATAAGAAGTAGCAGAATAGACTACTTCTTTATCAATTTGGAATTGTGGGTAAGGCTAGAGGATATGAAGGTCCAGAATAGACCAGAAAGTGACCATGACCCCCTAATTTTAACACTTAAAACTAGTGAGCAACCTACGGCAAGGGTAGATACTGAAATAGTCACAGCTGAAGTGACTATGTCCAATGATTGCCGTAGATTAAAATGGGCATTGGTCTCAGAGGATGAGGGTACTATGGACCTGATAAAACTAACCCTTGAAGATTCCTTATTAGTCCTTTCACAGCTTGATCTGCATGAGGCCTCTCTTCCTGCCCTCACAAAGGAGCTCCAAGCAGGCCATACAGAAATCTGCAAAATGGTATGATGGGGCATGCAGGGCTGCTTTTAGTCACCTCTGTCAAGCTGTTAGGTCAGGATTCCCGGGAGAAGTTAGGGAAGCTAGGGTTGCATTTAAGGAAATTCAGCGAAGGGCAAAGAAGACCTTCGATGAAAAAAGATGGCAGGATTTATTAAATGCAAGTAATGGGAAAAACTGGGTGCGGTTCTGGCAGACAGTGAAATGTGGTAGTGGTGATATAGGGCCATTACCAACTAATAATGTCCCTCCTGAAGCATGGGTCATGCACTATAGGACCCAGATTGCTTCAATGAATAGTAGTTTAAGCCATTATCCACGATTAATGTGCGACACTATTCTAACTTTTGATATAGGGGAAATTGAGAGAGCCTTGGATAGTGAGGCAGCAGGTAGGGCTCCAGGCCCGGTCTGCATCCCAGCGGATATTTTTAAATATGATAAGAAAAACTGGCTCAAATATATATATCATATGGCCAATGGACTTGCAAGAGGTGCTCCCTTGCCAGAATCCTGGTGCGGGGAAGAGATCAACCCTATTTATAAAAAAGGGGATCGTGCCTGCCCAAGTAACTACAGGCCCATAAGTCTCATAGATACCATGCAAAAGAATGTGGCCAGACTTGTGCTGAGCAGGGTAAATACCTGGATAGATGACCAAGAAATTCTATCCACGTTTCAAGCTGCATTCCGCCCTCTTGTCAGTACTATTGACCAAGTTTTTAGATTCATGATGATTTATTGGAACTCTGTGGTTTTAACAGGGGGGGCTCTCTATGCTGCATTTATAGATCTAAAGTCAGCATTTGACTGGTGCCCCGCTCTAAGCTGTGGGACTCACTTAAGGAAGTAGGGATGCCCCCTGCGATTTTAAATTTCTTCATTAAACTTCATGAGTCTAACTATGCCCGGGTTCGGTGGGGTCGACAGGGAGAGGTAACAGATCGGTTTCCTGTTACTAAGGGGGTACGGCAGGGCTGTGTTTTGGCCCCCACCCTCTTTTCTTTGTTTATAAATAATGTTATCTCATACTTCTCTGAATATCCAACTGATGACCCTACTCTTGCTGGTGTGAGGGTCCCACTTTTAATGTTTGCAGACAATACTTTAATTTTATCTAAAACACAAACAGGTCTGCAACGTGCCCTTGATAGATTCAGTTTATTTTGCAATGACCATGAACTTATAGTTAATGTTGATAAGACTAAGTTCATGCTGCTGCATATACATAAAAAATTGAAAGGCAGAGTTGTAATGAATGGTGCAACATTGGAACAAACTGACACCTTTACGTACCTGGCCGTAACGATGAGTAAGAGGATGAATTGGAAGCCTGAATTAGATTTGCTAACCCTTAGGCATAATCAGTTGGCAGGGGCCCCTCTAAAAGAGCACCGGCTGCCTTACACTAAACCAGTAGGTCCATCACTTGCCATATACAATGGGAAAATCAGGGCTTCCATAATTTATGGTGCAGAACTTTTGGGCTTCGATAACCTAGGCCCCTTAGTCCTGGCCCAAAATAAGTTTTTGAGATCTTTGACTGGCCTTCCCCAATCATCCCCCCTCAACCCACTATTTTTAGATCTGGGATGCACTTCCATTGAGGAGGCAGCGGGCTTTAGACCCCTCGCGTATTGGAGACGGCTTTGGACAACCCCTGAGTTAGTACCATATGCCAAAGCAGTTAAGTACATCAGAGAAGCTGACATGTCTTAAAAAATCATTTGGCTGAACAAAATCAAAAGCACGCTGATCGATATAGGGCTAAGGCACTTGTGGGAGGACCCAGAAGGGAATCAGTTTCCGTCTAAAAACGATTTTAAATCTCTTTATTGGGACATGGTCTGTCTTAAATCCCTGTCACTGGTGGATAGTGCATCCCTGACAAGCCTCTTTTTAGATCATAAGTATGAACATTGGTTTGAGGCCTATTGGGATGTCATTATGAGACCCGGTGACAGGAAACTGTATCACCAATTTAGAGTGGGTACCCTCCCCCTTAAAACTTTTACGGCAAAGTGGGGAGACGGAGACACAAAATGTACTGTGTGTACATCTCAGGATTAGTCCATACTCCATGTATTGTTTGTGTGCCCCGCGTATAAGGGTTCCCGTAATAAATGGATTAAGCCGATTTGCCGTAATATTGGCACAAGATCATCCCAAATAGCATTGCGTATTCTAAAGACAGATACAAGGGAACCTGTAGTCATAGCTATGGCAAATTTTTTGAGCTGGGCATGGGCCCTTAGAAGAAGTAGTTTGGTTGCTAATGCAGATTCCATTTTGCATTAATGAAGTGAATAATATTATGCTGGATGATTCTCCTCTGATGGACATGTGGGAATATTGTCTTTTCTTTTATGTGGCTCACCTTTTTGATATAATTGTGCTTTGCAATGAATGTAAAATGTTTCCTTTTTCATCTTTTTAAAAAAAATATAATTAATTAATCATTTTTTAATAATAATCGAATTTATAAAGTGTGGTACACATGGTTTTATATAATGTTTTTATATATGTCTCTTTTATGATTGAAACATTATCGAATAAAGAAATTGAATTGAATTGAATACAGTATTGTGGCTCTTTGTTGTTTATGGTCTTGTGATACATCTATATAAAGAATACTTATTTTTATAATACAACCGGTGTGGTGTCCATCTGTAGTGTTTTCACTGTATTACTGTATGTGTTCACAAATGCTTTACACACTGCCTCTGAGATAAGCCTGTCTGCTTGTGCCAAGCTACCAAGGGGCTGAGCAGGGGTTATCCAGTAGTGTAATCCCCTTTCCCTGACTTAGAAGCAAGGGTCTAACAATGCCCATTCCCTGTGCAGTTTCTCATGCACACAAGTACAGACTTTGAACTATGGACTGGCCAATGGCCTTGCTGTTTGTCACTTTGGATGCCCATTCCCTGTGCAGTTTCTCGTGCACACATGTACAAACTTTGAACTATGGACTGGCCAACGGCCTTGCTGTTTGTCACTTTGGATGCCCATTCCCTGTGCAGTTTCTCATGCACACATGTACATACTTTCACATTGTACTGGCCAATGGCATTGCTGTTTTCTACTTTTGATGCCTATCTGTGTATTATGTAATAAAGACAGTTACTCCTGTTGTCTGCTTTGTCAATGTCCTTGCTAAATGAAAGGTTTTATGTATGGGTATAGATTCATGTGCACATGCTCTTATGCCACTTTAACATTGCCAATTGGCTGTTTTACTTTTTCAGAGTATGCCAGAGATGACAGGCACTTTAGTTCTTCTTGACTCTGAGGCTTGAGGGTGCAATGATAGTTGTTTGTGATGATCTACTCTTCTCCTAATCATTCTATGGTAAACATGTCATGTTATGATGGAATACACCAACAGAGATGAATTTCATCCACAGGATTACTTGCGGGCTGGCCAGATTCCATCATATCTGTGTGATCTTTCTTGATTTGTGAACAGCAGTGTTGATGTGTGGTCATCTTGTGTTGGCCTGTCTTCCTAGTCACATGGGAACATTTGAACATGTGAACTTGAGTGGTCAGTAGTGCTGATGTGTGTGTGCCCCTGCAATGCCAACTGCACACATGTATGATCCAGGTAATTAGTGCCTGTTTGTTTCAATTGCCTGCCATTTGCTTGTGATTGTGGGCATACGTAGGAGTTGTAGGTTGTGCACTGTGCAGTGTGTTGGTGTGTCCTTCCACTCCTGGGGGACACCTACTTGATGTCGCTGCCAATTGTGAGTATGTAGAATGTGTGACTGCCAAGTCTTTGTTGTGTTTTGTTGATCAGCCATATGTCTTGTTACTGTTTGGGCTCACTGTGCAGACCTGCTCAGCCACACTGACATTATTTGTGAGTTTTCTCATGCATTGCTGTCACTTGACCCATTTTTAGCTCCAGTATGGTATGTGGTATGTGGAGTCATGCCATCCCCTATATGTGCTTCTGATGCCTACACATTGTGAGTAACTCCTCTATGTGTTTGTGTACTGTACACTCCTCACCTGTCCACTACTGAAGTACACACCTCTTCAATGTCATGTCTTCCACCCCCTGGCTTGCCAGTGTGTGAGCCTCCCCACCACTTCATAGTGTGACACTATACTGTGGGAGGCTGATCTGTGTACAGGACCAATGGGGCACTCAGGACAGTTTCACAATTAGTTATGTGTTATTTTCTTATACTAGTTTGCACTCATGGTTGCTCATGTGCGGTGCATATGTTCGAGCAGCACAGTCCTCTAGTCATGTTGTTTGCATCTGGGTTTCCCTGAGTTGTGCATCTGTGGGTGATGGGAAAGCTGTATCTGCGTTTGCTGAGGTACTGCTACCCTTCCTGAGTATGATGTGATCTGTGTGCTGTGATGATTTGTGTTGTGGGAGTTCATGGTGTGGCACTCAGATATGTTTGCTACTGGTTTGGTTGGTGAGCACACAATGCTTGGTGTGCATGCAGTGCTGTCAGTGTATGTTGCCTTGTACTTGCCTGGTGTGCATCCCCCGATGTCCACCTTAGTTTGCAATGTGATTGATTGGTATGTGCACCTGTTGTGTTTTTGTTGTAGATGTATGCAGTGTTTGGCTGTGTTGGCTCTTTCTACTGACAGATGCTATGTGTATGTGATGTCCTATTTGCATGACATTGTGTGTGAGTAGTTTGTGCATTGTGATATATTCAGATGTAGTTTGCATTACTTGTGTGTCTGTCTCATGCAGCAAGGTGGATTCTTCTTCATGAGCTTGTTTTGAGTGCACATTGGTGGATTGTCCTCCTATTTTTGACCTGTCACTTGTCAGGATTGTGCATGTGCATGCTTGTGGTACCCTATGACACCATGTTCACTTGATGACTGGTGTGGTGTCTCTGTCTGTGTTAGCTGATTTGTCCCATTGATCCCAGTTAGTGTTCATGATCGGCTTCTGATGATGCAATTCTTGTTTGTGTTGGGGTATGGCATCTGTGCATTGTTCCTGAGTGCCAATGTTGTGTATTCCTGTTCTGTCTAGGGTCACATCGACTTTCCACAGTTTGGCTGCACATGTCTGGACTTGTTGGACTTATGTGGATGTTGTTTGTGAGCTTTGTGTTTGGCTATTATTTTTGTGTCAGCATTGGTTCAGGCATCCCTGAATGTGAGTCTGATATTTGTGGATGCACCACAGAGAGTGTGATTCGTTGTCAGTGAACTCACAGGACATCATTTGCACCATTATCTGTGTTTCTCACAGGTGTTGAGTGTTGCAGGTGTGAGGTGGGTAGAGGAGGGGTATGTGTGAAGGTTCTACTTGTGTGTGCCAGTCAGGGAGTGTGACAATGAGCTATGTGTGTTGTGCTGATGACATACACATGTCAAGTAAGTTGACATAGATGTGTGGGTGGTCACTGTATGACTTCAGACACTTCCTATCATTCCTAGACCTATGCATGGCTTGTCTTGATGTATCTCTGAGTTGTTGCACATAGGTCACTTCGGTTTAATTTCTCTCACTATGCCACCAATGTCTGATTTGATGGCCTAAGGGTGGTGTGATATGTACCTTCTCTTGCGTGTGATGTACACAAGGTATGTGGCTTGCTCCATGGTTTTCCAGCACTGTTCACTTCACTTTTGGCTGGCCCATTTATTGTGCTCCATTGTTGCTGACCTATGGTATGTATGTGGCTGAGTGTCAGTGTGGGGTGTTTCTCAGTTACTTGACAGGTAGTGTGAACAGTTCAGTGGATAATCATATGCAGTGTGAGTCTGCATTTTGTAATTATACTCAGTTTGCTTCACATGAGTGAAAGGTAGGTGTGAGGAGGAGGGTTGTCCAGCCCCGAGCTTCTGTGCAGGGAGTTTCTCTTCACCCCCACCTTCCCAGTCAATATTCCTTGTCCTTTGATGTGTGAGGTGCGAGGTCTTGCTACATCTGGTTGATTAATTGTGCAGGGGGGCACAGGAGGAGCACACAGCATGTGCCCAAATGGGCGTGTAATGCGTAGTGTGGGAAGGGTGAAGGTGGAACCCTGTGAATCTGGCCAGACTGCCCATGCCTGGCGCAGGCCCTGCCTAATACATTGTGCACATGTTTTCCCACGTCTTCACTGCAGCGATGACTTTCCCGGGATATTGCAGTGATTTCGTGGTTGATGGGTGACCCAGATGTGGAGTGGCGAGTTTATAACAGGTAGGACATTTGTGGGTACACTGGGGGATATGTTCCTGTCCCTACCAGAGTGTCTGATGTGGACAGGAACCGTATGTCAGCACAGGAGTTGTGTGTTGCGGTTGTACGCGGAGTTGTGTGTTTGCATACCTGCAGCGTTTTCCACGACGGTGTATTATTGCCTGGTATTGGATGAGGTATAGCAGCGGAAAGGCTTGAAGAGCTGGATCAATAGCGGTCAGGAAGAGGTGGAGGGGACCGGGAGTCGGGTTTCGCTCTCCGCAATCATGCTTCCACCGTCTCCGGGTGGGTGGATTCTCTGCTGCGGTGTGATGGGCTGTTTGCGGCATCGTGATTTGTACAGCGGACGGGACGTCATTCTGCACGCCGGTGTATCTCTATTGGCTACCTCTGCTGCGGTGGCGGGTAGGAAATTGTGGCAGATCACGTAACTCTGCAGCGGACGGAAAATGGGCTACGTTTGCCCATCGGAATATGGAGGGTGCGAGGACCGCTGCTGGAGTTCGGAATGGGACATTTTCCGCCACCACCAGCATTACGGATGTGCCTCCATCCACCATCCTAATGAGCCCCTTAGTCTCCAGATTGGTGGCTGAGCTACTGGACTTTTTGCCTAGACCTGTTACAGAGGCCAAAAATCGATGCTTAGGTTCACAGATTTAAACTGCACTTAAGATCAGCCTACATTCCTTTGGATGTTTGTTAATTATGTCTTGTTGTCTTTTTTGCCTAAAGGTGATGCAAATAAGAAACGCGAGATAAAGTACCTCTTTGTATAAATCACTAAACTGAAGAAACAACATAGAAAGATAACATTGATTTTATCATAAAGAGATGTCATTATCAGAGTCATTTTATTAATTAGCAAAGAGCTTATAATGAGTAAAAAACATTTATTTATAGTCTACAAGTTAAAGTGTCTGTATCCAATTAATAACCGGATACCATATTTGATGTAGAGGTCAGTGGTCTGGAATACTATGTGTAGTTGACGTCTCCATTCCACACTCATCAACAAATTGGGACCACCACTCTTGAACACTGGAAGGGTTACTGCCCAAGCATGCCCTTGCTAGCCAAAGTCTAGCACTGAGGATTCTGAAATATTCTACAGCAACATAATCTTGTGAGATTTACAAATAGTTCGCAGGCAGGATACGTTTGGAGGAACAAGAGCAATTAAAGCCTAGCAGATCGTTGGATTCCCTCAGAACATGTTGTCAACAATTGTGTATCTTAATGTAGCTATCAGATATATGTATCCTGTTAACCTGAATTGGAAACAGCAAAAGCACTGTGAATTTGGATGACATCCCCTAGAGCAGAGCCTTTTATGAGCGTTAAATAAATCTTGAATAATTTTGTATTGATGAGTGCCAAGTCTTGATCTGTTTAATATCTTACTGGTTATTGTAATGTTCTTAATCAATTCTTTGTCTGTGACCAGCCTAGTAGATTTTCTGACCAGTGGGTAGCCACATACTTTCAATTATCTGCTTGACCAGCCAATAACATAGTGAGTTATCTACTGGAATGGATATAATTAATTATCTAGTTTTAATTTTTGAATGTGGTGGTGGCTATTGAATTCCTGCTTTTGTTTTCCATTTTCACGACGTGTGCTTTGGGATCGCGATTACCTATGTCACTGTGATCCCCGGCCTCACCACGAAAATATTAAATAGGTTAGCTGAACTAACTATAACAGGGGAATTTCTAGGGTTTTGTACGAGGGAAATGTCCAGCTAACTATAACACCCCTGAAACCTATGGTTTTTTCAGTGATTTTCTAAGGTTTTTTAAATGCCAATTCCTAACTATAACGTGCATGAAACCTATGGTTTTTTCAGTGAATTTCAAAGGTTTTTTAAATGCTAATTCCTATCTATAACTTATCTTTAAGGATATCATGAAAAGCATTCTTTTTTAAAAGTAGGGTGCACATTAGTTTTGTGGAAAGGCATCTTTGTGATTGGTTAAGAAAAAGCAGTTTTAACGTGGAGTACATATCAAAGGATAAAATTTGCTCAGCTCAACCACACCTGCTACTTGCATTTAGAAGGCACGGTTCGAACTTAAAACAATCGTCAACTTTTAACCTGCACGTGTCGTTAAATGTTCCGGAAAATGTTACAAAAAAATATCGTAAAGTTTTAAAAAATTGATGAACTTTTAACCTGCACGTATTGTAGAATGTTCTAGAAAGTGTGTTGATAGAATACGTTGCACTTCTGACTTCTATGTGTTGTTGAATATTACAAAAAACGGTTCATATGGAAAATTAAAAAGAAACCAATAGAGAAGTTTTGAAACCTAAAAGAATCAAGGAACTATTCTAATTTATTCATTACATGTATTTATGTGTGCAGCAACAACATTATAGACACAACAGCACTAGGAAGAGGAAGAAGAAGGCAGTGGGGGGACGGGTGAGATGGGCAGAATGGCACACATGCAAAATTAAGTACAGCACAAGTATAGACAAACAATGGCCAAAATGAAACACACTAACAAGGAGCACAAGTCACACAACCCGCCAACGTCACACCACTGAACGAGCATAGAAGTGAAAACCACGCTGTATTCATACAGGATGTGTACACAGGCCAGTCGTTGGTGTTGTGGGATGTCTGCGACCGTGGTCATCATGGATGAGATGCCCAGCATGTGGCACATGGTCGAGTTCACTGTGTGTTATGCTGCCAAACGGCTGCTCCTCCCTCCCACGAGCCCCCACACTTTTGTACAGTGCGCTGTTGTATCTCGTGCACTCGTACGGCACACCATTGTAATGCCTATTTGCGCATGTCCTGCTACATTCCAACTACAACATCACAGTGCCATTTGGAGGTGGTGCATGCCACTTTACAACATCGACTGCTGCGGCTCTTGAAACAGGCCACACCAGAACACATAGACACACTTACCGCACTTCCTGTACACGGACATGTCCTAGACACCCCGTTCCCCTTGCCGGATAGGCACACCCCTCCACTGACCTGTGAAGCCCAGACCAGCACACGCCAGTTGTGCATGCAGGAGGATGCATGCGTAGCTACACATCCAGGCTCACTGCCAACGCTGAGGTGACAGCACACTGTGATGTTGCAGGGCTCGTGCCTATCATGCTAAGACAATGACCACAGGGACACACTTACTAAGATGTGGGTTTGGGGGGCATTGGCAGTCCTGGAGTTGTTGAGATAAGTCTTTTGGCCCTCATGGGTATCCCTGTATCATGCTCATTGACTCTATGGCACCTATGGGTGTTCTGGTGTGGCTGTTGGCTGTGTTCCCTTTCATGGTGCAGGTAGTTGTCCTGCTTAACACCAATAGAAAACAGGTGTAAAATCCCTGGTGCTAATGTGTCTTATCGCCGGAATTTGTTTCGCATTGCAATTGGTGTGAAAGTTGTGATGTGATTTTTTTCGTGTGCAGAACAATATACGAACTGAGCAGTGTATCTCGTCAAGATCCAGCACATGACACACTATTCCCAATCAATATAAATACAATGAGATTTCTTAATAGATTTTGTGTGTACACTGTAAGTGCAGCCAATACCTCAGTGCAATACAATACAGGATTTTAGTATTTAGAATAAATCGGAAAGGTGCACCTCGTGTCTTTTTGCACGGGAACGGCTACTCTCCATTTCATTATCAGCACTTTAACGGAAGTAAAGTTGAGATAAATCTAATACACTATTCAGAAGTTGGTGCAAACTGCAGATATCACCAGTATTCCAGCGATAAGTGCCCCACAATTTAACACCATGGTGGACTCCATCAAATAACAATAATAAGAACAAGAAAGAGTCACACAGCAGTTAAGAGAACAACCAAAAACATTATTAATTTTTTTTTCAAACTTTATTTTTTATAATAATAAATATATAAACGATAAACTATTTTCAAACTTTATTTTTTTATTAACATAAATATAAACAATAAACTAATAAACAAAATGTAACAACAATAATACAAAACAACAAGGCGGAACACTCCTGTGGGAACCACGGATGTCGACGACAGACCTGGAAAATCAGAAAGATTGTTAAACAAAAAAACAACATGGTATTCTCAACAAAATACCACAAGAAACAAATCACAGATATATAAAATGCATACAGCTAACAAAATGTTATAAGTTCAACTTACAAAAACTGTAAATGTTGCCGCTTTAAAATATTTACCGAAGCTGAGGAACATTTTTTGCAGAAGGCACCACGCCCACAACGTATTTCTTCAGTTTTGAGGAAATATTTTACTTTTTCCAAGGGGTAAACAAAGACCAATGCCACCTTCGTCACTCGCAAGATGTGGCAAAGAGTTCTGTTACGAGGGGATCCTAACAAAAAATACTTTTTTTTTTTTAAAACTCTATTTTGAAACTTTACAGTGAACATACAGCTGTAGACCAATTTCGACCAAGGGTTCACATTTTCAGCAACGTAAATACAGAGGAGGCAGTGAGGAGATACAGAGACGACATGGCAGACAGTGCAAATATAACAGTCCCAACCAGACACAGCAGCAGCCCCCACAGGTGGACACTCACAGAAGCTACTATCACGCCTACCCCGCCTCGGGGGTCTCCCTCTTGGTATTTCCAGCAATAGTATTACGCCCGGCAGAGCCGAGTGGAGACACAACAGACCCATAGCACACCCAACAGAGGGCCTGCAGCCACGATCCGGGCCACCCTCCGTCCGAAGCCCCCGGAGTGACCTATTTGCCCATCTCGGCCTCTCCCGCCAAAAGATAGCATCTCAGCGGAGCCCAGATGTCCCTAGGCCGGGACGTTGGCGGCATACGCTCAGAGAACGTGCAGTTCTGTTCTTGGCAATAGATAAGATCCCGCACCCAGTCCTTGAATTTCGGGGCCCTGCCCCTGCCCCAGCGACACGCAACTCTCCTCTTAGCCAGCAAAAAAGCGAGCGCGATGAATTTGCGATGTGACGCTTGTATCAGCTCCACATACCCCAGCAGGGCCAGAAGAGGGCTCTACATCTGTGCTGATCATTTTAGAGAGCGCTTCAAACACCTGACACCAATACCGATGCACTTCTTCGCAGGCCCAGGCCAGGTGAAGGAAATCCGCCCCAGGGGCCCGGCATCTATCGCAGCGGTCATTGTCTCGGAGCCCATAGCTGTGAAGCCTGACAGGTGTGTGGTATAGTCTATGAATGTATTTGTAATGTATGGTTCGGAACCGGCTACTGGAGGAAATGCGCTCCGTCTGTGACAAGCAGAATCGCCATTGTTTGTCCGTCAACGGGGTCTGTAACTCCCTGTCCCATTTTTCCCTAGCTGCAAGCTGCGGCGCTGGCATTAACGAATGTACCGACCCATATATTTTGGAAACCAATTTAGTTGGGGCGTCGTCGGTTAGAATGCGTTGTAACGGTGCCATCTGCGGGGGTTCCTGTGGAAAACTGGGTGTGAGCGCCCGTATCCCCTGCCGAAGCCGGATATAGAAAAAAACGTCAAGCGGAGAGGGGTCCCAGCCCTCAAAGAGGTGCTCCATAGAGCGAAATGCGCCATTGTGATACAGGTCACCCCAAGTCGCGACATGGATGGCGTGAAGCAGCTTCCGGAATCCCGCCTCCTGCAGCAGGGGCATACTTGGGTGGTAAGCGGTGCGTACAACAAGTCGTGCCGCAAGGAGGCAGCTAAGTGATTCCATGCTGACACTGTGCTGAGTACCGTTGTCGGCGTTTTATCTCTTCCCAGCACTGGGATATAAAATGCGCCCTCCACGGGGATTGGGTGAGCCAGCCAATGCTCAGCTGCGAGCTGTGGCATATATCTGGGCTGCCGTATCCAGAAGTATGCGAAATGCGCCTGGGCTGCCCGATAATACAGCTCAAAATTGGGGACACCAAACCCGCCCTGATCATACGGCCTGGTAAGAATTTCCCACTTGAGCCGGGGCGACTTACCGCCCCAAACTAGTCTTATGAGCTCGGTGCGGAGTCGCTTAACAAAAAAGGCACCAGGATGGAATGGGATATTCAAAAACAGATACAGCAATTGCGGTAGTATTATCATTTTAATCAGCGATGCTCTGCCTGCCATGGACAAGGGCAAGGCGATCCAGCGAGTAACGTAGTCCGCAATGCGGGTAATTGATGTGCCATAGTTAGCCCGCATGAGCTCCTCCCTATTTTTTTCTATGTGTATACCCAAGTATTTAAAATCCCACTCGCACGAGGCGAGGGGGAAGTCCAACCCGAACCGCCCAGTGGAGGCCGTGAGGGGGAACAAACACGACTTACTCCAATTTATCTGGACCCCGGAAATCACACCAAAGCGGATGAATTCCCGAAGAATCGGGTTGAGATTATCCTTTGGGTCGCGTATATAGAGTGATGTCATCCGCGTACAGAGATATCAATATTTGTCTCTGGAAACATCTCAACGCCTTCTCTTTGTGATGTTGCCGCAGTTTCGCCGCCAGAGGCTCCATGGCCAGGGCAAACAGCAAGGGTGACAGAGGACACCCCTGCCTGGTGCCTCTGGTGATGGGGAAAGAAGAAGAAAGCTGACCGTTCACCAGTACTTTGGCTGTAGGAGCAGTGTATAACAACTTGATCCACGAGATAAAAATGCCCGGAAACCCCATGCGTGCCAAGACTTGGAACAAATAGTCCCACTCTAAGGAGTCGAACGCCTTTGTGGCGTCAAGGAAGACTGCCGCCATGGGCTGGTCGTCGTGCACTGAATTCAGAATCGAAAAGAAAGTGCGCAAGTTATGGGATGTAGCCCGACCAGGCACAAACCCGGCCTGATCAGGTAAGATTAGGTTAGGGAGAAGCAGATTAATGCGAGCGGCTATAAGTTTTGCTAGGATTTTCGCATCGCAATTCAGCAAGGACAGGGGTCGGTAAGAGTCGCAGTCATTAGCTGCCTTCCCTGGCTTGAGAAGGGACGTGATGAGGGCCACACGCATCGAGGGGGGAAGGTGGCCCACCTCTAATGCGTCTTCATACACCTCGCGCAAGACCGGCGCCATAAATTCGATGTACGTCTTATAAAATTCAATTGGTATCCCGTCCAGTCCAGCGGCTTTGCTCGAGCTCATATGCATAATAGCCTCGCGCACCTCGTCCAACTCGAAGGGAGAGCTCTGAAACTCTCTTTGCGCGTCGCTAAGCCACCCCAGTGATACGTCCTCAAGATATTCGTGCAAGCGCAGTTCCTCCGACCTGGCCGAAGTGTACAAGTTGCGATAGTGTATAACGAACGCGTTGAGTATGTCCGCGGTATCTCCATATAAGGCACCGGCGTTCCCCACCACCTCCATGATAGTGTTATTCGGCCGCAGCAACCGTACTGTTGCCGCCAGAGCCTTCCCCGGCCTCTCGCCCTCGCCGTACCGGCGGGCGGTCCAATGTTTGCCTCTAAATTTAGTTTCCCTAGTGGCTTCGGCTATATACTCCGAGAGCTTCTCCCGAATACAAGCCAACACCGCATCATCAGGGTTGTCAGCCACCGACGCCTCTAGCGTCTTCAGGTCAGTTTCCAGGGTGTGAAGTCGTGCGGTGATACTCTTCAGTACCCCGGACCCCTTGGCAATGCAGATGCCCCACAACGTCACCTTGAACGCATCCCAGATAGTTTCCACATCTTTCACAGAGTCCTTATTGCACTGAAAGAAATCTAAGCATTCTTCCCTAAGTTCCTCCTGGAAAACAGCATCCAGCAGCATCGTGGGCTGTAGACGTCAGGCCGTCCGCGGGGGGGCCAAGTCAGCCGCCCTTAAGCTGACACGCAGCGGCGCATGATCCGAAAATGTTCTCGGGAGGTGGTGTGCTCGAGCCAGCGCCGCATGAAAGTGTGGGGCCAGGAAGACGTAGTCTAGCCGTGCCCAGGATTTCGCCTGCACCGTGATGTGTGTACCCTCACGGTCTGCAGTGTGTAAGTGTCTCCACGTGTCAATCAAGTGATGCTCCTCTATTATCTCTAACAGTGCCTTTCGGGACTGGGTGTAGTGGTGTGAGGCTGGGTGGGACCTGTCCATTGGAGGATGGAGGGTGGTGTTGAAATCCCCTCCCCATATGAGGCGCTGTGCGCCTATGCCCACTATGAGGGCGCCAAGGTCAGCAAAGAAGCGTGGGTCGTCCACATTGGGACCATAACAGCAGACCAAGGTGACTGTCCTATGTCCTAATCTTCCCCACATCAGGCAATATCTGCCCTGGCTATCACTCTTGGTGCCTGACAAAATAAAGGGGGTCCCCTTTTTCACCAGTATGGCAACCCCACGAGCGTACGAAGAATAGGAAGAAAAGGCAGTATATTGCGCCCATCTGCCGGCAAAAGTAGGAGCGGCCTGTGCCTTGAAGTGTGTCTCCTGAAGAAACGCTATGTGTACTGCATGACGATCCAGATAAGAAAGGATTTGTCTACGCTTCCTAGGGTCCCCCAGGCTTCTGACGTTCCAAGTGAGTATGTTCAAATCATTGTCTCCCATAGGCGGGCAGATACAAACAAGAAATAGTGTGCACTGGTATAGTGACCACCAACAGTCTCCTCCCTCTGGTCATACCTGTCTGCAACCCCACTCTCCCCGCGCAGAGGCCGCGCTTCCTGCGAGCAAACTCAAAGTTCTGGGCACAATAGCATCCATCTCCAATAACTACGCACGTTAGAGAGCACTCTAAGGGGCCGCTACCTAATCCTATGGCACAAACCCATGTCAACTTAGCGAGTAACATCCCTGTAATGTTGGCTTCGCCCAGCATTGTACCATTATTGTCAAACATCATTGTCCCCCCGCCCCACCCCAAAGACACCCCTGCCTTGTATCCTGCATCAATTGAAATAGCAACTCTATATAGAGGCCTAATACAATCCCCCCTACAGCATTCAAAAATAGAGACTCGCACACCCACCCAGGAATGGGAGCCCAGGGGCCTAGCCAGTACCCCAGTGCATCCTCCACCCCTATAACAGAGACAGGTCATCAGTGACCCCAGTGCCGTCATCCGGCAGGTCGCGGCTAGCCCAGGAAACATTAAAATCACAACACCCGGGTAGGCCACAGAAAAGTCCAGCGAGGACTCGAAAGGGCCCCCCCCACCCCCCACCCACTGAAGCAGCCCCAACTTGCCAGAAGATACTCCCCCCCCCACCCCAACACTGCCCACACAAAGCTCAACAGGAGCAACAAAGTCCGATCGTGCATAGGGGTACACCCACCAGGGGACCTTCAGGGGCGCACAGATTCACCCTCTGCCACCCACTCCCGAACAGCAGCACGGGAAGGGGAGAGGATGTTGCCTGGAATACTTTACCAACCGCCGACCAGCAACCGATCTGGGCAGTCTCGTTCAGTCACAGCACTGTCACAGAGGGGGGCACGGATGGAGAAACACTAGAAGAGATGTCTGCAGCACCCCCTCGCGTGCAGGGGACAGGCCCCGGAGAAAAGCAAACGAACAGTTATTGTTCATCCCTCAGATCAGCATCCTCCACGTCTGGCTGCGCCGCTCTAGCCCTCCGAAGGGTCTTCAAGTAGTCCTCCACTTGTTGCGGGTTCGTAAAAAAATGTTGCTTTGCTT
Organism: Triturus cristatus; assembly: GCF_964204655.1. Taxonomy (NCBI): domain Eukaryota; kingdom Metazoa; phylum Chordata; class Amphibia; order Caudata; family Salamandridae; genus Triturus; species Triturus cristatus. The sequence continues at coordinate 217,295,313 of NC_140594.1, read as the reverse complement.
GATGAGTGACTCTCAGCTTCGCCGGATATAGAAGCGCGTTGTCAATTTGGAGGGCACGGAGTTTTTTCTTGACCTCAACGAATTTGCGCCGCTGTTCCTGGACTACAGGCGTAAAATCTGGGTAGACGGTGAAGTTGACCCCCTCGCAGGAGAGATTTTGATTCAAGCGTGCGGCTCGCAGTGCAGCATCGCGATCTCGATAATTCAAGAGCCGGGCGATGATGGGCCTAGGCGGGGCCCCAGGACGAGGCCGCGGCCCCAGGGAACGGTGCGCCCTCTCAACAATGAATTGCTTCGAGAATGTCTCAGGGCCGATGGAGGCCAGGAGGATCTTTTCCACGTACTCCTCCATGCGGCCAGTGTTGGTGGATTCGGGCACACCTACCACGCGGATGTTATTGCGCTGGCTGCGGGCCTCCAACTCCTCGTTCTTGGCCGCTATAATTTTAAGCACATTGTCCATTCTGGAGAGCTGCGTGGTGTGAGAGGCCGTGGTGTCATCGTTATCGGAGATCCGCCGCTCAGCTTCAGTCAGACGGTCCTCGTGGGCATCTAACTTCTGCGCAAACGCATCCATGCGTGACGAGAGGCGGTCCACCTTGTCCACTATGGTGGCAAAGCCTTGTCTCATCTCCCGCATCATCTGTTGGAGGTCCGACGGTGGAGTGGCCGCGTCCACATCCGGGCCCCGCGGGGCCTCTGCATCCGGCGCAGTTTGCAGTCCCTTCTTAGCCGTCTGGGCAGCAAATGTAAGTTTCGGCTGCTTGTTATCCTGTTTACCCATCCTGGGCCAGCGGCGGGGGGCCAGCGCCGGGCGCGAGAGAGCGAGGGCTACCCTCCGCATGATGCACTTGAGTGGCGAATCTCAGGGCGTGGCGTGGGCGCAGCCGGTGTTTGCCGGAAAGAGGGCCTAGGCAAGCCCTCCTATGCAAAGGGTGGGAGCGAGGGCCCCCCCAATTCACCGCCGCCTCCGGGGCCACACCAGCCAGCACCTCCCCACAACAGCCAGCAGCGCCTCAAGCGGGAGGGAAGGGGCCCAAGGGCCGGCTCCCACCACCACAAGTCAGCCAGGGGCCCGAGTCAGCACTCGTAGTCGCGCGGCAGGAGCCTCGCTGCAAATGTTCCTAGGGCTCTCTCCACCAAATTCGCACCCAAGCGCCAGTACCTAGGCCTCAGGCGCACGCAATCCGGCAATCGTGCCAACAATCCAGGTGAGTAGCCCTTAGATCACGGGGCACAGCAACCAGCAAGGCCGCAGCGCTTAGTAGGTCAGTCCGCGGCATCCAGCAGCAGCCCCGTAGAGATGTGCGCTTCGGTCAGCTACGCCGCAAGGGGGGGAAGGGGGGGGGGGCAGACAACCCTCCGTCGCCGCCTTGCAAGCTCCCTCTAGCATGAGTGGTGAGGAGGGGGTCCGGAAAACCCACCTCACGGATAGTCCCACGCAGCGTCGCAGGGCCTGGCAGCCACACAGCCAGTCGAGGGGTCTCCTGCCGCGGTCACCAGTCCCCAGCGATCCCCGGTCCTCACGGCTGCTGAGCTTCACCAGGATCCCGCCAGGCACAGGACGCGTCTTCAAGTCGGGCAGCCCCCGTCAAGCCTCACACGGGTGCAGCCTCCATGGGGCACGCTCACCTGGGCTCCGCTGCGTCGGCTCCACCACCGGGGCCCACCCGCCGCATGGCATGCCTCGGCGGAGCGTAGAACAGAAGTCCGGTCGAGCGCTCCACAAGACTGCGGGCAAGGGTGCCGGCCACCTCGCGCTGCCGATAACTGCGTTCTCCCGCGGCGTACAGCCTCCAAACTTCAATCGGAGCCGCAGGAGGGGAACAGGCACATTTATCCCCGATCAGCGCAAGGAAGGCGGTCAGGGAACAAGGATAAATGTCGGATTAGCCATCCAGGCTGCAGGAGCCTCACAGGAGTGCGGCCATACTGCGCCGCACTCTGTTACACGATATTGTTAATTCCACTATTATGTCAGTGATCCTCACCATACATACAATGTGAGTCAAGAGGTCCAGCTAGGGAACCTGCAACCAGCTTACAAATCTGGTGCCAATTTCAAAGATTTATTTTTTATTTAAAAAAGTTTTATTTTAACTTTTTGCATAAAACAGTACAAAGTGAAAAGGTACAGTGGGACAATGCGTATCAGTCCATGGATAGTTTGATTAGTAGAATACATTTTAGCAGCCATGTATGTATTGCTCAAGGGGGCAGGGGGATAGGTGCAGAAGGCAAAAGAGAGAATGAGATGGGGATGGAGCAGGGAATAGCGGAAGTGGTGTATGGCCCTAGACTAAGAAGTGGGCCAGAACAAAGGGTGTATATGATTAAGGGGATTGACTTTCTGTAGATATATGTCCAGCTTAGACCACAATCGGATAGTGGAGCTGCTATCAAAGTTGACATTGTGTAAAGTGTTGTCTGAGCTTCTTATAAAGCAGACCCATGCTCACCAAGTGTGATAAGATTTTTAATGTGACCCAAAGGAATTGGTGGAGACCCTTTCAAATACCTTCTTGACATCCAACAGGATATCTGAACATTCCGCCTGCTACCCCTGTTTGTGAGGCAACATCAAATATTGAACTTGCCATTTTGGGGTGTGCAATGCTATACCTACTGGGTATTAAACCATGTTACATGGTGGCTACCAATTGCATGATCCTAAAGGTGAATCTGTGAGCCAGAATTTTGGAATAGATGTTGGAAATGCAATTAATAAGAGATATGGGCCTATAAGAACTGCCAAACTCCGGATCTATTCAGTAAAAAAAAAATATCACAGTTTAGGTCTCTTTCTAGGAGAAGGGGAAGCCAGCACCCTTGTAAAATGCATTAATATGTTTAAGGAAGATTAGAATAATGATATTAACAAAAATCTTGTAGAATTCTAAGGGGGTGGAATCTGGTAAACTGGATATGATCTATCTCAGCTGCGGCCCGTGCAGGTAAGAGCGGTGGGGGCCAGGTGGGGGGTATTTCGACAGACGATGAGGGAAAATTAATTATTTATTTAATTTTCCCTCGTGGTGTCTGTCAAATCCCCCCCTCAACCCAGCACCTCTGCCTCACCGCTCTTACCTGCATGGGCCGTGCCTGACCTATCTCATTGTCAAATGCTGGATCAAAGGGCTTGAGGTGTCCTTTTTGTAATAACTCAGCCCAGAACACACTGCATTTCCTGCTCGTCTGCCACTCCTTGAAGACTCAGCGGAATTGCTATATGATACCTGTATTTACATAAGCCATATTCACACAGCAAAGGACATACTCAAATACGTGTAAGATGCATGTGTTATTGATTTTGTAGAACTTTTATTGATATTTACTTGTTAAGCTTTACAATGTTTAGAAGTATATTTTATCTTTCATTTATTTCTGTGGAAGTATGTGTAAAAAACTATAAATAAAAGAACAGAACCTTGGTGGATACTGGTAAGGGATGTGTCTTTTGGGTACACCCATCAGAGAAGTGGAGACTGAGTTGATGTTATGAGATTTACATGGTTCCCTTCAGGTGTACTGAAAATCAAGTCTTTAATTTCCTGCCACCTGGCCTTGTTTCTTGTGTATCATATCTACACCTTTCTAGTTTATCATTGTTAGCATAATAATTTATATGCTTCTTACAACATGCTTTTCCTTTTAATAGATTTGTTTTTAGGGCTGGTTTAGAGAAATTGTAGTTGAATCCCAGCTTCATGAACAATATATACAAATATGTATGCATATATAATTGGGGTTTGGGGTCAGTCATCCTTTGGTGTGTTCAACTCAACTGTAATTCATATTGTGCTTTCGCCCATCAAGACATACAGGTCACCTCTTCAGCCATTGGCTCTCATGCACTCTCAGTGACATCATTTTTCCTTAATCACATGTGCCTAAAAATAAGTGCTCTATGCTTTCCATTCTATATGCTTTTTACATTTTTAGTCTTCCTAGCGTGTTTTATGATGGCTTCAGATTACAGAATTTCAAAACTGAAATTACATTTTCTTTGACCTAATAATAATCGTATGTGCATTAAAACATTGTATCTGTTCCTACTACTGGGAAACACCTGTAGGCACATGTTTACGAGATTGTCACACAGTGCAGCGGAGCAAGCCACCTTTCTGGCCTTTTTCCCTGCGCTGGTGCAGCTATGGCTGCCTAGTGCTAACACAGGCTCCTTTGCACCATGGTACATGGGTGCCTGTATTGTAAGGTGGAGTGTTTTTGCACACAAAAAGAATCTACTGAACCATTTTCATCGATTTTAAAGGTTTTAGATAGCGCAAACAAGACTCTTGCGGGTATCGGAGCGCTTTACATGTCATATATTTGAAATAAGTATAAGCATAAGAACATACAATTTGAGGTGATTTAGATATAAGTTGCTCAAACGTACAAACGAGTAATTACAATACAGTGCTCAATAATACAGACTAATAATTAGAATACAGTAATAAGTAAGTAATTCACGTGAATTTAGCCATGAGAATCGCTTTCACTTCTTTTTTGAAGGAGGCAGTGGAGGGGTTCAGTCTAGTTTCTGTGGGCAAAGCATTCCAGATCCTGGGAGCCATTCCAGAGAAGGATCGTTTATAAGTTTTTTTCTTGGCAAAACGTTGTGGTTTCAGTAGAAGATTCTTGGAGCTTCTGGAGGCTCTATTCCCAGCAGAAAGTACCAGTTTCTGAGCTAGATAGCTTGGAGAATTGTAGTGCAAGGCCTTGTGCGTCATACATGCGATTTTCAGATGAATTCTAGCTTCAAACGGGAGCCAGTTGAGGGCTCTAAGGTCAGGAGAGATGTACGAGGTTCTTTTTGAACCTGTTAAAGAGTCTCGCAGCTGAATTTATAGTGGCTCTTAGCGGGGCTGTCGTCGACCTGGGGCGGCCGCCTAGTGTTACAGCCCCATATTCCACTCTTGGGATTACTAGGGCTTGAACTGCATGTTTGAAGTCGGTCGCTGGCAGGAAGGGTTTCAGTTTTCGCAGGGTGTTCATGTGGAAATTTGCTCTTTTTGTTGCAGCGCTGATATGCTTCTGCATCTTTAAGTTACCGTCCAGTGTTACACCTAGCGATTTCGCTGATTCAACAATGAAAGGGTGCCCTTTGAGTGCTTTTAGGTGCCCTACGTGTGCTGCAGAAATAAAGAGGAATAAATGAGGAGAAATAAACATATTTCTCTGCACTATGCTCACCTGGGGAGGACTAGGTTTTTGGTGCTTTCCCAGGTCTACCACTTCTGGTATATCTGGAAATGCGTCACAATTCATGGATGTTGCATGGGAAAACCCACGCCTCTCTGATACAGAGTAAGGCAATACTGAAATCTGTGCTGCGTTGCTTTACTTGAGCTTTATGGAGCCACTGAGGGCCACACAAGGTGGTCTTGAGTGGCTTCATAAATTGAATTTTTAATTTGCGTCGCTCCTGCAACAATTTGCTCAGTGCAAGAGTGACGCAACGTGGTTTGTAAATATACCCCCTAGTGTTTAGGTAACATTTTATGAAATGTTTATGTTTTTTATTTCCTTATTTATTCTAAGCATATGCCCACCACAATTAATTAGGTGGCAATACATTTTCTTTTTCTTTTCTGACCCTGTGCCTCATGGGAACAGTCCAGCCCGAACTGCCAACGCACGTCTTCCCTGGATCAGAAACAAGCATCCTGGGACCGGTTTCTGGCTAATCAGCCATCATCAGCCAGGCTAGCTTAAATCCAGTGGCAAAGAGAGCAAGGCACCCACGTCTGGGCATACCCTGCCAACTTAGGGCAAACAAAGCAAAACCAAAGGGGATGATGGACGGAGTGTTGAACATTGCAAGCACTCACCCCCAGTCAACTGATCTGGGTTTAATCCAACATCATTCTTTAGCTCACTCCGACACCCCAGTTCAGACATGGCCATATGCAAATCAGTCTGACCCTGTGCCTCATGGGAACAGTCCAGCCCGAACTGCCAAGCCATGTCTTCCCTGGACCGGAAACAAGCATCCTGGGACCGGTTTCTGGTTAATCAGCCGTCATCAGCCAGGCTAGCTTGAATCCAGTGGCAAAGTGTGCAAGAGACCCACGTCTGGGCATATCCTGCCAACTTAGGGAGAACAAAGCAAAACCAAAGGGGATCGTGGACGGAGTGTTGAACATTCAAAGCACTCACCCCCAGTCAACTGATCTGGGTTTAATCCATCATCATTCATTAGCTCACTCCGCCACCCCAGTTCAGACGTGGCCATATGCAAATCAGTCTGACCCTGTGCCTCATGGGAACAGTCCAGCCCGAACAATGGCTACATCTACAACCAAGAAAGTACACCGTTAGAAAAATGAATTGGAAACGTACAAAATAATATTCTAATGTTTTCTATGGGAGGGACACTACAAAAGATGTTGTTGCAAATAATATAAGGGAACACAACCACCCCCCAAATGTGACAGAAATAGAAGTAAGGGAGGAAGTGCAGGATATTTTTATTTATTTATTTATTCTAGGAGTTTTATATAACGCTGACACGACCCGAGTGGTATCAGAGTGCTTTACAACAACGTAAACTACAGAGTCATAAACAGTCACAATACATTAATAAACAGTGATTCTCGATAGATTTCGATTCAATAACATGCAGTCAAAGTTCCGTTCAGGCAGAGTGGGTGAGTTTGATTGGGGAGCTGAGGTGACATAGAGCAGCTATTGTCCAGAGGGATAGAGATGACGGTTGAGGAGAAATTGTTTTTAATTATCTCTTGAAGCTTGTGAAGGGAGGTTGATTTTTATATATTGGGAGAGAGTTGCAGATTTTTGGGGCGTTGCCTGAGAAAGAACTTGAAAGGTCTTTTTGTTTGTGTCTTTTGCGGGGGAGGGGAAGGGGTGTATTGGAGCTTCCTAGGTTTCTTGATTGTTCTGATTTTGTGAGTTTGGTTATGAGGTAATCTGGTTTGCCAGTGTGTACGGCTTTGTGTGTGAGACAGGCATTTTTGAAAAAAATACCGCACTTCGATTGGAAGCTACTTTAAGTTTTGCTGCGGTGATGTGGTCGTGTTTCTTAGCTCCCTTGACCATTCATTCTGCTGAGTTTAGAGTGGCTCTCATGGAGGCTAGATGTGCTTTGGGTGCTCCAGTGAGTGTGGAATTACCATAGCCTAGTCTGGACAGAACTAGAGCTTGTGTTGCAGTTTTTAGGTCACTAGGAGTTTTAGAATGTAGAAGGCACTCTTTGCAGTGGAGCTAATGTGAAAGCTCATGTTTAGCTTAGAGTCCAGAAAGATCCCCCAAGATTTAGCAGAGTCAGGTAGAGTAAGCTTGCAATTTAGGGAGTGTAGGTTATTTATCAATTCTTGGATCTGCATGGGGTGGTCATAATTGGAGAAGACAAGATTTTTATTTTGTTTGGTGGAGTTTGAGGTTGTTGTGTGATAGCCAGCTTTGAACTTTTAGGAGTATGGAGTTAAGTTGTTGAATTTCATTAAGAGAGGATATTTCTAGGTAGAGCTGGGTGTCATCGACATATAGGTGGTATGGGATATTTGCCTGTTTTAGAATGGTAGTGAGGGGTTCCATGTAAATGCTGATGAGCATGGCAGAAAGGACTGAGATAACTTGGGTTATGGGAGAGATGTCTGACATCGAGATGTTGATTTTTATGAGTTGGGATCGGTTGAGTAGAAATGAAGAGAACCATTTCAGAACAGTGCCATCAGCTCTGAAACGCTTTTGTAGAGCATCTAAAAGTAGCTAGTGATCAACCGTATCGAAAGCAGCCGAGAGGTCAAAAGAGGATGAGCAGGCAGCATCTGTTTAGGTCAAGGGAGTTGTGAATGCCATCTGTTATACTAAGTATAGCTGTTTCAGTGCTGCATCCCTTCCTGAAACCTGACTGGTGTGAATAGAGTAGATTGTTGGAATCCAGGTGTTGGTTGAGTTGGTAGAGAACACATTTCTCGAGGATTTTTGCTAGGAATGGAAGGTTGCTGATAGGTCTAAAGTTCTTGGGATCATTCTGGTCTGCCTCTGTTTTTGTTAGCACATAGGTGACTTGATCCTGGTTAAGGCAGTTGGGCATCAGCCCATTGTTCAGGAAGCTTTTAACGATCTTTGTCGATTGAGGGGTTAAGGTGAGGTTGAGGTTTTTAGCTGGGGAGGCGGGTAGTGGATCTGCATAGTGGGGTGAGGGTTTGGATTTGGCAATCACCATGGAGATGACCTCTTCTGTGAGGGGTTTGAAGTCCTTCCAACTCTTGGGTGTGGAGGAGGGTAACTGGATCTGGGTCTGGATATAAGAGACACTAGCACTAAGTCCCAGGAAACCACAACCAAAATCCTAAAAGATACATTCTGTAAAATCCCTGAACACATCACAGTTCAACTGCCATATATACCCACTTTGAAATAATACATTGTACAAACTAAAAAAGACACCAGCATTACTCCTCCTGCCCCTAGAAGATACCGAGATGATATAGAAATATTTGAGCATTTAAAAGTAACACATAATGAGGAACCCTTCCTTATATAGGACAAATTAAACAATTATGTATAATATTTTCTACAGCAGATAACATACTAAAACTAAGCCAATGTCAAACTTGTATGGGACCTTCAAATTGTGTCCCAAACCATTCATTCAGATATATACCATATATGGTGAATATCAAAATACAATTATCTCTTTTATATATGCCCTACTTACTATGAACTCAAAAACCACATTAAACATAAAAAATAATTACCACCCACAAAAAATAGTCATAGACTTTGAGCAAGCCATGATTCAAACCGTTTAAAAAGTTTACCCCCACACAGCCATACAATTTCAATAAAAACAATCTGCACAAAGGGGCCGATTACAAGTTTGATGGTGCAGCAGCGGGACCGTCCCGCTGCCACACCACCAAACCCACTTGAGAACCGCCTGTTAAATAATTACTTTTTTAGTCATTTACGGGCTATTCCTTTGGTGAAAAGTCCCTCCCATGCTGGAACTTCTGTGCATGCACACATGTTATGCCCCCCTGTGTGCATCCACAAGGCATGAGGCATTTCTTTCATCTCTGCCACTGTTTCCATGGAGAAAATACCTTCATAAAATTAGTGGTGGAGATGACAGTCATAATATGCTAGGCGGGACCGCTGATGCCTCCTGACTTCCTTGCAATCACCAGGGAACAGCAGTTCCCTGGTGGAGTCAGTTGTCCCAGCCTGGCATGACCAGAAGGGTCATAATGTGGTGGTCACAAGACTGCCACTGCAGCTCCCCCACGACTCTGGGGGTCTGACTCGTAATAGGGCCCTAAGCGAAGAATATGATACAAACAGTACATTTTCCTCTGAAATAAAAACATGGGGGGCCATTAGGATGGCGGGGGATCACCACTGCCGGCACGGTGGTGGCGATCCGCCTAGCAGGCACCGCCATCAATATTAGGATGCTGGGTCTCAAAGGCCTTTCCATGGCGGCTTTGCCGCCATGGAAAGGCTGGCGGGGATTTGCAATGGGGGCCCGTTGTGGGCCCAAAGGGGGGCTAGGGGGTGCATTTGGGGGTACTCATGGTACCCCTCTCCATTGCCATGCCTAAGGTGACAGGCACCATGCAGTGCCTGCCACATTGTGCATGGGAATGCACTACATGGCACTTTGGCATTGCGAAATGCGACCTCCAGGGTGGAGGTCGCATCCTAATTAGCGGTGCCGGACAACCGCACGTTTGGCGGCAGGTCCCGGCACCACAAGGATGGGGGGTGGACTAAAGTCCGCCCGCCATCCTAATCACCCCCATGGTAGCACTAGCCTATATCCCTGTCGGAGAGGTAGCTAACTACCACCATAAACTAATATAAAGCTCTTTCTACCAACAAAATTAAGACTAACTGAGCCCTGTAATGGATTATTTGGAAGACACTTAGGTTGGCAAACTGCATTGCTCCGGACAAAAATGCCAACTGAAATTCCAAATACTATGGTGGAATGTCTATGACAGCACCTTGGCATGGGAAGCCAAAACAAACTGCACAGTGGAAGGATGGCATCAATGCCTTTTGATTCACATTAGGCAGAACCCAATCTACACTCTAAACAATTGTAGAAGTATTACAAAAAGAGCAAAGCTGCCAAGAGATTCAAATGGCGCAATCTGCAACTCAAATTGCACCTAAACTTACCAAACAAACCAAAAGGGTGTACAAAAAGCTACCATTTTAAGTAAAACTCTTCATATTCAGCAAAGAAACAGATTACATAGAAATAATAGCAAAAGCATATATAAAATAAAAATAACCAATAAAAGTCCCAAAAAGAATGATAAGTAGGGGCCAGCATTTTAGCCGTCTCAAACAGCCGATCTCAAAAAAGAAAAAAATGCAAAAAGAAATCAAATTCAATAGAAATTCCTCAAAGCACTTCAAATTATCTAGGAACCATAAAAAATTTCAATAAGTGTTTAATAAAAGAACCACCGCTGTAAATCCCCCACAAATGTAATCAAAGTTATAAATATTGGTTCATCAGAAACCAAAAGATATCTGACAGAGGAGACCACAGTTCCTCTGGAGCTCTACTCCCAAAGCCCACCTTCCAGCAGCACTGACTCTGTGTAAGGCCAACCAGAGGATCGGAGTGAATAGACGAGGGGGAGGGTGTTTGGGGGGCCTACTGTGGGGAGGAGAGGAAGACCTTGAACAGACAGTGTCCAATGATTAGTGACGATGCAAAACAGGTTTCACACTTGTATGTCTCAAAACAATTTAACAAGTATTACCCACAACACCTCCTTACTTGCAATAAAAGCTTGATAATTCTGACTATAGTAATAACAAGGTCTTTTAATTATTCATGCCGTGGTACTGTATTCAACAGTTCAGGGACTTGGATGCTTTCGCTGTATCATGGCCAAGAGTGTATTAGGAATTGTTCAACAGCTGTATTCTCACATGCCTTAGCTTCACCTTGGCCAATAACAAGTGTACTAGAATGAGCTCAATATAACCAGAGTTAGGCGCTCCTGAGTTACAATGAAACTTGGCTATGAGTTTAGTATGGATTGCACCTTCATTTATTTTCATACGGTCAGTGATTTCACCAGTACACATCTTATAATCAAGACAGTTCACTGTAAATGCACAACTCAGTTCACCAACTCTAATTAACACCTTATATATGCTCAAAAGAGGCTATTTGACTCAGTGATTCCTGTTCGTTATTTGTAAATGTTCAAACCCTATGCTTCTGTTTCCTCTTGTGTCGCAAAATGAGTACAACATGCTCCATAGTGGAGCGTAGGTAATGAGAACTGCAATAACTCATATCTGTTTTAGTACCAAGAGAAAACTAGAAGTGTCCTGAATAGACAAGCCTTACTGGGATATGTCACCAAAATGGGCTCGCGATGTCGGCTTGCTCTCGAACACTTCACTGCAAGCATCTGTTGCCGGGTATGGTTGTTATTTATGGGAAAAGAGCGCTGCCTGGCAACCGTGATATCACTAGCTAACAACAAAGAGCACACTTGCATGATAAGACGCACACATTGAGTGAGCTATGGAAATAAAAAAAGTACAATGTTATGCTGGCATTAAACAAAGAAGGACTACAGCCGTAGTGCCGACGTTATGTCACTGTGTGAGCTGGGCTAAATTAGTTTAGTTTATGCAGAACATAAAAGCACTTGCACTGAAGTGAATCAAATTTCTGAGGGGAGAGAGTGTGGGGAGCAAATACCCCAAACCTGGAGCCACATAGGTGCCGATTCCGATCCTGGAAAAACCGGGTACGAACCGTCGGACGGAGCGTTTTCTCCGTCCGACTCGTACCCGGGAAAAACACCTTACAAACCCGCAAGTACGATTCGTACAGAAACACCATTTCCTTACGAATCGTAAAAAACACCGACCGGCAAAAAAATACATACAAATCGGATCCGGGACACCGCGGACGTGACGTCCGGACGGAGTCAGGCAGCGTTTTACGGATCAGCAAGTACGATTCGTACCCACAGCACTTCGCACGGCAAAATTTTTACGGGACCCAAAAAGTGCCGGAAAAGCTAAGTACACCGCGATGCACGACGAACAGGGGGCCCGGTACGCACCGTACCCCCATCCCTACACGTCCGCATCGTACCCCAGCATCCCCCATGTACGGGACGTACCACCACCCCCCCATATGTACGGGACGTACCACCACCCCCCATATGTATGGGACGTACCACCACCCCCCGTATGTACGGGGCATACCACCACCCCCGTATGTACGGGACGTACCACCACCGCCCGTATGTAAAGGGCGTACCACCACCCCCCGTATGTACGGTACGTACCACCACCCCCCGTATGTACGGGACGTACCACCATGCCCCCGTATGTACGGGACGTACCACCACCCCCCCAGGGGGGTGGGGGTTCAACCTGTACCTACGGGGGGGTGGTGGTACGTCCCGTACATACGGGGGTGGTGGTACGCCCCGTACATACGGGGGGATGGTGGTACGTCCCGTACATACGGGGGGTGATGGTTCGCCCCGTACCTACGGGGGTGGGGGTACGCTCCGTACCTACCCTACGGGGGGCTGGGGGTACGGTGCGTACATGGGGGGGCTGGGGGTACGGCGCGTACATGGGGGGCTGGGGGTACGGCGCGTACTTGGGGGGGTGGGCTGGGGGGGTGTTCGGCGCATATGCGGGCACATGTTTGGGCGTCTCCATGCTTGCCATGGGAGTTCGCTCCGAACTGTGTTTTTTACATATGGTTGTGCATTCGGATGGACGGGACGGATCGTACTTGCACGCTCGGACTTCAGTTTCCCGATTCGTACGTAAAAATCTCCGGGGATGTGTCGGACACTTTTTCCGACCCGAGGACGTGTCGGGGAATTTTCCCAATGCGATTCGTATGGATTTTTTCTTACATACGGATCGTACTTGCCAGTTTGTACGGGACTTGTATGATTCGTACGTAAAAAATCCAGATACGATTTGTACGGGGAATATTTTTAACGGATCGGAATCGGCACCATAGTGTCTTCCTTTTAAAGATAGGGATAGTGAGAAGATTGGCATATGATGACCTCAGATTGCGCATGGTAATTAGTCTTTGAGTGCAGGCAAAGAATACTAAATGGAAGGAAGCAGTAAAAAAAATGGCCGCTAAATGAAAATAAAAAAGGCTATCTCCCCATAGAAATTAATGGGAACTAATTTAAAAATGTTTAATACAAATATTTAAAAAAATTGAAAAACTATTTAACATGAAAAACATATTAAAAATGGTGTACAACATGTTAATAAATTGTGAAATATAGGGGGCGATTACAATGCAATCGTCACGGGGATGGTGACTGACCGCCTATAAGCAGGCGGTCCCTCAAATGGGATTACGATGCGACCGCACCACGGCAGCAGCAAAAGGCACCTTTAACATTGCAGTGGGTGCTGCTGGCTGCAGCACCTGCCACAATGTTAAAAATGCACTGTTAACATTAATCTACACTGCGTGGTAGGTACCATGCAGTGCCTGCCACATGGTGCAGGGAAATTAAGTGCACAAACAAACAGCTCCTGCACAAGGGGGGCCCGCACCGGGCCCCCAAAGTACATCCCCACCAGCCTTTCCATGGTGGCTGAACCGCCATGGAAAGGCTGGCTGGGATCCAGCATCCTAATATGGCGGACAGTGCCTGCTAGGCACCGCCACCATTCTGTGGATGTGGGATGTCCAACAGGCAATCGTAACGATTGTTGTTGTCGGACCCGTGGCAGACGGGCTTTCCGTCTGCCAGGCACACCGCTCGCCATCACAATCTGGCAAGCGGTAATTGGCCTTACGATGGTGGTGAACCCGCCACTGGCAGCCTGCCGGTGGCGGGTTCTCCACCATCGTAATCAGGCCCATAGTTTTAATAATAGTATAAGAAATGCAATTATTTAATATAAACGGAAAGAACTTATAGTAAAATGAAGTTGAAAAAATGTATATGAAGCAATTAAAAAATGTTTTAAAAAAATCAACAACAAAAAAAGTGGAAAATGTACAACATACAATTATATTTAAGTATGATTTATATTTTGTATTTAATATTAAAAATGTATTCAATATTATTTCATTTATCTATACATAAATGTTTATGTAAAAGTAGAATATGTAAGTTCAAACAAGTACGATATACATTAAATCAACTTTGAAAACATAAATAAAAATTGAAAATGTTACACCTGTGAAAATAATGTAATTAAAAATAATATTAATTACGAACATACAACTAACTACAATTGTTATTATATTTTTAAACTACAACAATACTAATTTAGTCGCATAAACTATTATTACAACATACAAATACAATTTAATCAAAGGATTTCATAATAACATAATACATTAAATAATCACACTCATTTGTAAACCACTTTGAAGAATGTGTTTTACACTAAAGGGGTAACATTTATTATTCCCACACCAATATAAACCAATTTGGAGAAGGTGTTCGGCACTAATCGGGTGACAGTTACTATTTCCACTCTTATGTAAACCAATTTGGGAAAGGTGTTGGATACTAAAAGGGTCACATTTACTATTACTACTCCAATCTGTACCAATTTGAGGAAGGTGTTGGGCACTGCAGGGGTGCCATTTACTTTTCCCACTCCAATCTTTATCAATTTGGGGGAGATGTTGGAAACTTAAGGGGTGACATTTATTATTCCCACTCCAATCTTTACCAATTTGGGGAAGATGTTGAACATTAAAGGGGTGACATTTTCTATTCTCACTCCAATCCAAGCCAAATTGAGGAAGGTGTTTGGCACTAAAGGGGTGACCTTTACTATTTCCACTACAATCTTAAATAATGTATGCAAGGTGCTACAGACTAAAAATTGTATATACACAGTCAATCATCCATACTCACACATGATCTTTAAAATAGCCTTAACATTTACTTAAAAACACACTAACTAAAACTACAAACCTATATATTTATAATTAGACCATAACATATGTAAGAATATTTTTAATACTAATAATAATTAATATATTAAAACTACTGCCATTCCGAAACTTTGAACAATAAAATAAAAAAATAAAAAATGAAATCAAAGTTTAAAATGAACAATCATAAAGTTAAAAAACATATGAAACAGATTTTAAAGAAAATCCTAAACAAATGAAAATTAATACATTTTAGAAAATATATTCCCAAAAACAAAACATATTCAAATATTAAACATATTAAAAATCTAATTATTCAATTTCTGTTCCCATATTTTTCATTAAGAAATGAATAACATATAAATATACGACATAATATACATTTCTACATCATAAATAATCCATATATATTATATTTGGATAATTTACTTACACAGCATTTCAAATAAGTTTCAAATAAATGTAAATATAAAAAATATCTATTTATCAAAAATATTTGCACAATAACATATAATAATTTTCGACATAAAAAACCTTAAAAATATTTAAATTTTGATGAAAAATATTTTAGTAAAAATTATGCAATTGTAAAAAATATTAAGCAATTCTACAGTTTGTTTACTTCTAATTTTTGCAGATTTAAAATGTTTACAATGTTGTTGGTGTTTGAATATTTATTTTAATATTTACAATGAAATTTATATTTTTTAAATTTAATATAATTAAGGGTGGCATTTACTATTCACACTCTGATCTAGTTTGTTATAACTTCAATTTATAAAAAAATGTTAATATTCATTTGCATATCATTAAAATAATTAACATTACATTTACATTAAAATATCCACTTTTTGAAAATCTCCCCACCCTTTGCCCCTAAAAACCCAATTGCCCTCTGCCGAAAAAAATAAAGATTCACTTATTATTACTCATTAATACAACTAAAAAGACAAATTTCACCAATTTCATAATTAATAAATTATCTTGCTAGAAACAGATTAAAAGCAATTAAAAAACATATCATCAAATACAATAAATTACATACAGAATAACATTTATAAATGATATTACAGACAATTATATTTTCTAAACCGATATTTTTTACAACAACATTAAAACCAACACTTGAAACTATGGGCCTGATTATGATATCGGTGGGACCGCCACTGACAGGCCGTCACTGGTGGTTCCACCGACAGACAGGCCACCATCAGTCCAGCCATCGCATAATAATGCTGGCAGTCGGAACGCAGAGGTCTGGGGGAAAGCTCGCTGCCTCTGCCAGGATCTAAGATCCGTCAGGGCTGCGGTTGAAATAGTAATCCAGACATAAGGTGCTGCTGAGTCAGACACCACCATTAGGATTATGATTCTCCTTTCTGACAGCCTTTTCATGGCAGTCCCGCCCCCATGAAAAGGCTGTCGGAAACGACCTTTAGGGACCCCAAACAGGGTCCCTATCCCCTGTGGGCAACTCCAGAGTGGCCCTGGGAGTGCATGTGGTACCCCCACAAACATCCGTGCACCGTGTGCCAGGCACCCCATGGAGAATTTATGTGGCTGGCACATGGTGCATGGATGTGCCCAAAGTGCTCCTTAACACTGTGGCATGTGCTGCGGCCCTTTTGCTGGGCCGCAGCACAAGCCCCAGTGTTAAGGAGCACTTCGCGACTGACAACCCGGAAGTCGCATTGTAATGTGGTGGTTGAACTGCCCACTTGCTTGTTGGCAGTCTCCTGACCACCTCAACTGTGGTTCGTGGTTCGACCGCATCCCAGGGTAATGAAGCACTATATTCTTACTTTTGATATACCATTTGATTATATTTTTGACATCCCAATATTTTGACACAATATTTTCGTATATAACAATATTTTTAATTCGTACTTTGTCCCAACAATGACTTTGTCAATAGGTTGCATATCATTACATTGTCTCACATACATTTGTTATAAAAAGAGTTAGAATTTTAGATGTTTATGATCGTTCTTGTAATAGCTAGTGAATACACAATCAGGTTTTGGTATGATTAGTAGTATCAGTAACTACTATCATTAATCGAGAAAGATCTTTTGGCAATAAATATCTTCATAGGTGCATACCACGTCTGGCATTACATGCTGTGCATTAGAGGTGTAGCTACCCTTGGCTTAGTCAAAGAGACCATTTTCTTTGGATGACTACAGTCCATTGCATCCTTGATACGTTAATACTTTGTATCTTTACTGCTTAATACAAAAATATGTTTGCTTTTGAATGCAAAATAAATCCAAGTAAGCAATCATGAAAATCTTTGAGAGAAAACCTGCCAGAGTTTTGTCTCATAATAGGATCTCAATACAAAACATTTTCTTATCAGATAGCTCATCTGGAACAAATGTTTTATTTAAGAATTAAGGGGCCAATTATGATGACGGTGGGACCGCCACTGACAGCCCGACGGTGGTGGTCCCACCGCCCTCGGACCCATGATATCCTCCTGCCATATTTCAATGGAGGGCAGGTGGGTGGCGGTCGGAAAGACTGACCGCCATGCATCCAACGGGCTTCTTGAGCCCGCTGGTGCATTAGAGGGGATCGTATCCCTACAATGGTGGCAGTGCCTACCAGGCCCCGCCGTAGGGATTATGAGGTCCCTTTCCACCCACCTTTTCATGGCGGTTAACTCACCATGAAAAGGAAGGCAAAAAGGGATTTTGGGGGCCTGTAGTTGGTCCATCTCACCCTCCTGTATGGGCACTGGGGGGGCACGTATAGTGCCCCCTACATATCCCTGCACCAAGCGGCAGGCACCGCATGGTGCCTGCCACCTAGTGCAGGGATATATCAGGTGTCCCTCTTTTGCAATGCCGCGGGGGCTGCAGCCAGCGGCACCCACCGCAATGAAAGTATAGGTATTGCGACCGCAGTGGTGATATGGGCATCGTAATGCCTATGTCGGGAACACTGACAGCATGTCGGGTGGTCCCGATTCTCGATAGGGGTGTTCGCCTGCCATCCTAATCAACCTCTTTGTTCTTCTCATAGTTTATTGCTCTCGAGGAAACATATTTTCCTGTGGGATGTCTGCATGCAATGTGGATATGTTTTTGCAATACTGTACTTTCCTTCTTGCAAACTTAAAGAGACACATTCCTATAAATGCTTCAATGTGCTCTACCTGCAGTACCTATGCAGCCAAAGGCATTTGAACAAGGTATTTCACAGATGTTCTGATATATAAAGTGTATTCCTATACTGAAATATTTACTGTAGGAGAGATGAACATAATAGTCACTTTGTCAAGATTCATGGTCAATCTGAACACACCCTACGGATAAATGAGTGATCGTGCTCATTAGACCATGCAGCAGAGTTCTAAGTGATGGTGCAAATCCGGGCCTGCACTCTCTGTGCAATTTTGAACGTGCTTTCGAGAATAAAGAATAATTGTAAAATGTTATAGAGCAAATCAAAACATATACGAAAGGATTACTGACTAATGGGGCAACACTAAACATGTACTTATGATTAATGTGTAATGGTGCCAAAAGGAACATGTACTAAGGATTACTGAGTGATAGGGCAAATCTGAACATGCATTATGGTGGTTGCTCATGATGTATTATTAGTGCTCCTGGCACAATGGATACTCCTGTATACTGCTTGTACTTGCATAATGAGTATAGGTTTTTGTCCTACTACCGTCACTCTTGGTACAATGCTACCCACCCATGTCGCAATGCCTGCATTGGCATAAATGTAGCATTTCTTTATGTGTAGTTGGTATTCTTGGCACAATGGTGGTCAGTCCTGGTGTAATGCCTGCCCCTGCAAAAACATTTTTAGTATTGGCATTTTTATACTATCATTACTGCTTTCTGAGAGCTTATCCTGCATGATAGCTGTCACGTGTATCCCTTGATACAGTCACCCATCCGTGTGTTCATCATTTATACATACACTCACTCGCCTATTAATTATTCATTCAACCATCCAGTCATTCATCCACCCATAGACCCATTCATCCTTCCATTCATTGTCTCATTCTCATATACACCCTGTCAGCCATCCACATAACCATACACAGAAACGCACCATTTCATGAAGCAGCATTTTAGAAAACAGTCAGACCGACTGACTTTGCTAACACTTGTTATTTTGCTGATGGACCTTGCTGTCCGTTCATTACCACTTAATTACTCTCCCTACAAATGTCTGTTTTGTTACGACGGGTTTTGGTTTTTTTTGTTTGAAACCGGGGAGCGGGAGAAGAGGGAGGAGAGTCACATATACTTTGGAACCCCATAGCACCCCTTAGACTGCACCAAGGAGGCCCGAAATAATGCACAGGTCACTGTGTGGGTGTGTGCGTCCTTTCAGGCTTAGAAATATACAATGTCTTTGATTCATATCTGACCATATTCGTTCCTTTCCTTTCTCCTCTGAGACTGCGCTTCAGCGCCGAGATACCCCTGCGAGGGTGATTAGCTGCGCTATATTACGTTTCCATAACATAACATAACATACCAAATTAAGGGGCATATCTACAATGACGGCGATAAATAAACGCAAAGCGCGCTTAGCGCTTTGTTATTTATGGGCATCTATCTCTGGAATTTCTCGCCCTGGTAATGTGTTATTATCAACGCGTTACTCCAGGGTGATAAAAATTCCAGAGATAGCGGGGAAATCACCGTTTTGCAGGGAACATCGCTGGTTTTCCAGCGATGTTCCCTGCAAAACTGTGATAACCTTGCTGATACGACCCACAGGGACCTATCAGCATAATCCACCCCAATGTTAGGGATAGGTAAGTCTGCTTTTTAGCAGACGTTAGTTTTTGGAGAAAAAAAGTAACATGTGCTAAAATGTTGGGGCAGCCTTGTAAATATCGCGATGTGCACATCAGCGATATTTACAAGGTTGCCCAGTGACGCCCACTTTGCATCTCAGGGAGGCGTTGGGTAAAAGGGTGCTAACATGCGCGAATGCATGTTACCACCCTCTTGTTAATAGGGCGATAGTTTTATCTACGCTTTTTTGGCTTTAAAAGCCAAAAAAGCGGAGATAAAGCCCTTGTAAATATGCCCCTAAATTACGTTGTTGCAATTGTGTAACTGCATTCAAATTCTAGATAGGTTTGTGGTATGCTGTGCTACACATCACTTGGTTGACTACAAAAATATAGGGGCTTTCCAAAAGCTGAGAAGGTTAAACATGAACCCGTTCCTGTAGTTGGGATTTCTGCCTGTGTCCAGCTTCCTGATGTCGCAGCCAGTCACATCTGCATTCTTTCCGTAACTGAGATGTCAGGAATCATTCACCCTAATTAAATTGCTACTGACTTTCACTCGCATCTTTAGTCAATAGTCACTTTAATGCTATCACAGACAAGGCTGGCTCTCAGCTAAATATGTTTTCTCTTCTGCTTGATTCATTCTGACTACTGACTGATGTTTTTGATGCTGAGAAGAGGGGAAGCCTGGGGGGATGTCACAACAATATGTAAATGTTGGAGATGACAGGAAAGTTCAAATATCAGTTTTTTTTAGGTTACAAGTGAAAAGATTTCAGGATTACCAAGCGTATTCGTTTCCACTATATATTTACTGGATGATTCTCACGCAATGGAAATATTAAAATGATACGGTCTTATAAATAGTTTGGTGGTAATGAGAAATTCTGTGATTCTTCGAAGAAATTCTAAATCCAAACAAAGAAACAACTGGTGCAATTTCCTCTACCGCAGAAAAGGTACAGTAGAGAAAATTCCACAGGTGGATTATTTACCAGATATAGCAATTTCTCTATAAATGTAAGGATTTTCAATTAACACTTACCTGTAATTCAGGCTTTAGTGCCCGTGATGATAGTTTGTTCTAGGGTAAGTGCAAGCCTTTTCAGAGCATTACGGGGCATATTAACAAGGGCTTTATCTCCGGAGAAGCGGAGATAAAAATATCGCGCTATCAACAACAGGGTGCTAACATGCAAAATCGCATGTTGACACCATTTTTCACTACACTTCCCTTTGCATCTGATGCAAAGTGGGCGTTCCACTGCAAAATAATAGGAGAAAAGTCCTATCATCAAGCATCACGCTAACCCTGTTAGAGGCAAAAAAGCAGCGCTAACCATGGTTAACAATGCTTTTTTATGTCTGCTAATTTTCAGACTTAGCCATGTAATCCAATGGGAGGTGGAATACATGGCTAAATCCACCATGGGCTATCAACAAGGATATCCCTATCCTTGTAGTTTTATCGCTGCATTACCAGCGATAACCTCCCAAAATGCTGCTATCGCTGGATTTTTTATCGCCTAGGCGGTAAGCGTTGTTAATAACACGATAACCAGGCAATATTTTCCAGTGGTAGCGGGCGTTAAAAAAATTAACGCTAAGCGCTCTTAGCGCTACTTTTCCCTGTTCCTTGTTAATATGCCCCCCGATTTGGCAAAACATTTCCCTTGCAAATTAACTTTGTCAGGGTGTCTTCAATCCACGCAGTGTTTCTCTAAAGTAACAAGCATTTGCAATGCAATCGGTCTCGCCTTTGGGACCTTATATGTATATGCAGCACATTAGCATGGGTGCTGAAACATCTACTGTTCTTTAACATGGAGGGAAAGTAAGCACCAAACTGCTGAACACACCAGGTACGGGAAAACATGGAGAGAAATATTGCCTTTAAGTGAGAAATGGTATAGTCCAAAGCTCTGTTTTTAATATAAAATCCGGGCCTTCGGTGGTCATATCACTGAAAACAAAAGATTTAAAAAAAATATTATTGTCTACTGGTGCTTGTGGAAGACAATTTCTATGGACTGGAATCTAGAAAATGCTAGAGTGATTCTGGTATGTTACTGACCTCTGCTGGTTGTATTCTCTCAAGAAAGTTAAATAGAAGCAGTTGCCAGAAAAAGAAAAAAAAAGAAAGTCTATCAGCAGAAAGTAATTCTGGTATTTTACTGACCTCTGCTGGTCGTTTTCTATCAAGACAGTTAAATAGAGGCATCCAGAAAAAAAAAGTCCCTAGGTGAAAGCAGACAAGTCCTAGGGCTGATCTCCAGAGCCAACAAAGTACATACACATATAAGTGTATAATAAGTATATACTAAAGTATATACAAGAGGTCTCAAATGCTCGACGAAAAAATGACATCAAGAGGGATCTCTATCACAGATAGAGGAGGGCCAGATCCAGGACTGATTTCCAGAAAATCACTGACTATGTAAATGATTTTCATCTATATTAATTGTATGCATGTTTATCTCCTTTCCTTTTAAAAATGGCATGATTCTGGTAGCCGTCGGACTAACATAGACTTGACCACCATAGACCTCGACTTAATCCTTTAACTGGTCAAACAAAAAGTATAAATGACTTGCTATGCTCTGGGTTGAATCCCATACTTTAAGTGCCTTACTCTAAAGTGGCTGTCAGTAGGGATGCAAGAGTCTTGCTCCGGGGATTGCCGATACTGCATGTAGTGATAACTCTGAGATGTGGGAATCAATGTAGAATTCCAAATGGGATACTTAGGGCATCCTTGGGAATGAAAAATCACAGATGGGATTTATGTTTCCAGACGTGTCTCCAGCAGAAATCTCTCCAGGTTTTACTTGTTAACATATCCAAGGGAAACACAAGTAACCTGGTTTTCTGCATCCCTCGTGATCAGGGGCGTAGCTACCATTGGTGCAGATGGTGTAATGCACTGGAGTCCCAGTGTGGGAGGGGTTCTTGTCTGCACTGCACCAGCTGATGATATTTTACAGGCTGCCTGTACTGATTTTTTAGACCTAGTGCATGCCAGCGGCTTGGCTGTGTTTACGTTTCAGGGTAGGGGTAGAGTGGAAGTAGATGATAAGGGAACAATAAAGAAGCGAGTGGAAAGGGATACAGGAAAAGGAGAGGGTGAAAAAACCGGGAGGAGGGCAGGAAAGAGTGACTGAATGGAAGAAAGAAATAAGGTTGAGTGAGAAAGAGAAGGAGGCAAGGATGAGCAAAATGAGCAAGGGAAAGGGAAGAAAAAGAAATCAGAAATAAGGAGAGACTGGAAGAAGGAGATGAGGATGAGTGAGACTCAGAGGAGGGGGAAGAGAGAGACTCAAAAAGGGGAGACCATTAAATGGATGAATACGATGAGAGGAGAGTGAGGTGGCAAGAGGGAGGTGAGAAGGAAAGATGAGTAGAATGAGGAACTTGGAGGCATGTATTTTGCATTAGTGTAGCAGTAGAGAGTCCACGTGGCAAAGTTGCTGATTACCCTGTGATATTTTTTGCTGCTTTGCCAGGTAGTGGAAAGGGTCAGAGCGTAAGAGTTTATGTATCAAGTAAGAGTTTGCAGATTGATCTTTGAGGCTTTGAATATTGCCAAATGGATTTTGTTCCAATAGTCAAGTCAAGGCAGGGCCAGCGAAATCCTGGACAGACAGAAGTAGTTTGAATCAGGAAGAACTGGTGATTTGCACTGCTTTACATTGTGTTGGGGACTTTATGCAGATTGATGCAAGATCCTAGGATGAAGCCTAGAGACTTAATGTAATCAGTACTAGAGAGAGGGCAATCAAGGAGCTGTGTAGAGTCGAGCCATCCCAGAACGTAAGGTGGGTTGATTGTGAGGAGATAAGTAATAGATCGGTGATATCTGCTTTAGGTTTCAGATAATTATTCTTCATTCAGGTTAGGATTTTATACAGTGTAAAAGCCACCAGTGAAACATCTTCAGGAGAGGACACCCTAGAAAGTCTCACTGGTGATATGAGAATCCAAATGATTTGAGACTATCTCCCAGCAGATCGAGGTAGAGTGTGAAAAGTGATAGAGGGGCATATTATTAAGCACATCGTTAAAATTATCGCCGCTTTAGCAGCAGAAACCTGCAGCTAAAGCGGATATATGGGGCTTGATAATATGCCCTGAAGAATTCCAATAGAAGCCCATGTTCTGGTGTGAACATGGGCTTCTATTGGAATCCCCAAGGGCATATTATCAAGCCCATTATCGCCGCTTTAGCGGCAGTTTTCTGCCGCTAAAGCGGCGATAATTTTAACACCGACATGATAATATGCCCCAGAGCTGGGATTGATCCTGGAGGAATTCCATAAGTCATGGTGTGCCGGACTGGAAAAGCAGTAATCTACTTTGATCATTTATAAGAGATTTGCTAAGTAAGCAAACTAGTCAAGCGATTTATCCCTAAACCCCATCTGTCCATTTAAAGTGCAGATGATGACATCATGGTTGACAGTATCAAAGGCAGCTGAAAGGACAAGCAGAATCGGTATCAGCAGCTCATTGCCTTCAACTAACTGTTCCACTTGATTATTCACATAACTTTACTGTTAGCAAGAAAGTGCCAGAAGGGTGAATACAGAGCAGACTTGATCTTCAGAGTTAGCAGACAGGTTTTTAGGTGAGTTGTAACTTGACCCATTGTTTTATAATATCTTTTTATTCAAGTTTTCCGTTCTCGGTTGCGATGAAAAAAGGAAAAAAAGTTTACAAATGTATGCCTGGTGTGCGGAGTTTCATTACAATTAATACCTCATATATTCTTGCAGTCCTGTATACCTGGAACATGCATCTTCATACAGTATTACTTAATAAACCTTTTCTGGTTAGCACACCCAATTCTCTTATGTCTTGTAGGCGCTCATCTGGGAAGAACTGCAAGTCTCTGGTTAAATCTTCCCACCTTTCCAGATACTCAGGAAGTTTCTCGTTCTAATTTCTTCAGCCATGCACCACTCCCCCATCCCTCAGCCAGTTAACTATGTTTGGAGTTTTTAAGACTAGCCTATGGACTGCCAGTTGCCTCCTAGCTAATGATAGTGTAAAATCTATACGTTTTTCCCCATTTTACTTTTTGTGCCACTGGCTCCCATACCTATCCGGTAAACCTAGGGGTGCAATTGGATTTCCACTTGAATCCTTGCTTGAAATCTGCGTGTCACCTGTACCCAATAATCATGAAATTTTGAACAATTCCAGGTTAATTGGTGATATACATCTTCAGCTTGTTTTCATTTGGGGCACTGCAAGCCCTTTGTGCTTTCTACTGTATGTAGTATCACTGGAGTAATATGTGTCCTATGTACAAAACTGCATTGCATTAGCCAAAATCTGGCAATACTGGTAGTCATGTGTATGAGATTGAGTGCCTTCTCCCATTGTTTATCTGTAAAAAAAGTTGTCGAAATTCACATCCCACCTCTGCCTGGCAAGCACTTAGGCACATGTGCTCTTAACATTATGTACAGCCTTGAGATAACTCCCATGCCCTGATCCATTTGTAGCAGTAAATCTAATTTGATGGCTTTACGTGTCTCTGTCGCTGTAATCCATAGTTTTTTTGCTGATCTGTGGAGTGCATTATAATACACAACCATACTACACTCTACTGGAAGGATATTCTTCCCACCACTCATGCCTAGTTCTCTGTAGATGTAAAAGCTGGGATCTCCCATCATTACTGCCTTTGAGAATAGGAAAGCAGACTGCCCCATCAAGAGCTAAGCATTTTACAGCCGAATAATGTTGTCTGCCCTATTTGTTGTCTCAGATTAGGTGGCAGTGCTCAGACAACACTCTACTCACATAAGCCTTGTGCTGCACTCTGACTCTATCAATACAAAGTCAAACCCAAAACAAATAGTGTGTGCTGTTCATGATAAGACGGCTCTAGTCGAGGTTTCTGAGGCCATTCGGGAATGTCTGGACGGAGGTGGCAGAGCGGCTCTGATCTTATTGGACCTCTCTGCCGCCTTCGATACGGTCCCTCACTCCCTCTTACTCACCAGACTAGCAGCCATAGGCATAACTGGCTCTGCTCTTGGCTGGTTATCATCTTTCTTGGATAACAGGTCCCAGCAAGTATGGATGCCACCTTTCTCCTCCTTTCCCAAAAAACTCTCTACTGGTGTCCCACAGGGGTCCACTCTAAGCCCCCTGCTTTTTAACATATATATGACCCCCCTCATTTATCTTGCGGAACAGCTAGGAGCCAAAATTATGGCTTATGCCGATGATACTCAGCTTCTGTTTACCTGGCCCAAAAACAACTCGGACACGTCGAGGGTCCAATTCTGTTTATCATCGGTTTTCCGCTGGCTGGCGTGTGCCCAGCTTAAATGCAATGAGAGTAAATCGGAAATCTTGCTGTATGGCTCCTTTCCAGATAACTTTAGCGACTCCCTCTGGCCCACCGATCTCCCATGTCCCAAATCTATTGGTGGACCTGCAAAAAATTTAGGAGTCTGGTTTAATAACAATCTCAGGTTTGAGGACCACCTGAAAAAACTTACTGGAATCTGCTTTTCCACCCTCAAAACCCTGCGCAGATTTCTCCCTCTGCTCCCAAGAGAGGCCAAGGAGACGGTCATTCGCGCTCTTATACTATCCAGATTGGATCATGCGAATGCCCTCTACTGCGGACTCCCAGCCTATTTGATCCACCGCCTCCAGGTCATTCAAAATGCCGCGGTTAGGCTGCTGTTCAACATACCCAGAAGATCTAGTGTCCGCCAACCCCTTAGAGATCTTCATTGGCTCCCAGTTGCTCAAAGGATCTTATTTAAGATCCTCGTGCTAGCATACCGAGCACTTCATCAAACGGGTCCAGCATATTTGAGGAAAAGATTTTCCCTTTATGTTCCCAATCGCCCTCTTAGATCAAGCAACCTCCACCAAATGACTGTGCCAAAGTTTAAATACAGCAGGCTCGGCGGTCAATCCATCTCTGTCAGAGAAGCGAGAGCTTGGAATACCCTTCCGCTTCACTTGAGAACATCCCCATCCATCATGACGTTCAGGAAAGGCCTAAAAACCCACCTTTTTAACATCACTGCCTAATGGATGTCTCTCTAACTCCGCTTGTAATATGATCTGTCTCCCTTTTCTTTCGCGCCAGGATACTATACTTTTTAGTAACAGAGCGCGCTACAAAAGCCTCTATAATAATAATAATAATAAGAAACTTGCAATTGGGGGGTTTATTCTCTCCATACATGTATGAAGTCTAGCTCCTACAAGATCTGTGCCAGCGACCTCCTTATAATCTGCTTATCAGTGGGTCATTGTGGCGACCTGTTGATTTTTTCGTCTGGGACACAGTTAAAATCACCCATCCATAGCATTGATGAGGCCAAATAAGGAATGGCCAACTGGCCTAAAACCTGGATAGCAAGTGTGGTCATCTGTGTTTGGGGCATAAAGACTTATAATTGTCAAGTCCCTGTTTTTTCCCTTTCCATTCACCAGTACATAATAGCCTTCATGGTCGATTATCACCATGGTTTCACCAAATGGCACTTTTAGTGTCATCTATATCCCAACATCTCACACAGTATGGTAGAACTTTCTCTTCACTTCCTATTTATCCTATCTGCCTCTTCAGGAAGAATATGTATCTCTTGGAGACAAGCAATGTGGATGCCTTATCTGTGTAAACATATCTACCCTCTTTTAGTATACATATTTAGTCCCCCTACATTCCAAGTCAACACTTCAATTGTATCTTATATCCATACTTCATTATTGCAATTGCCTTGATGGTTATTCTATATAATGCATTCCCATATCATAATCATCTTATGGCCTGCTCTTGCAGTGGCACAGGGATCTTGGGAACATTAACAGTAAATTAACTGCACCCAGGCATATTTTCCTAAGCCCATGCAGGCATAGGCAGAATGTTTCCAGACAATGGGTCCAACCCACCCAATGCCTCCTGAGGTGCTGTGACCCAATGTGCCCAACAAATCTAACATACTGTGTGTTAATCTAACAGAAAACACACAAGAAAATGAGGGGTGAGAGGATAGAGAACCCTCTTCGACCTCCCGCTCAGTAATTTAATATCACAAATAGAAGAGGGCTAATAACAATGCGTGAAGGTGGATGAGTGTATGGGAATGCACCAAATTTATAAAACTGCCCTCACACACAGCAAACTGTGTCATGCTTCATCATAGGGCTGCTAACACACCTCCGCACCAGCCCAACGCTGGCGGTGGAGCAATAGGGAGGGGAAGACAATACAACATAGAGTGTAAGATCACAGGTGAGAAATGGTGCAGAAAAAGTGATTTAATACTGGTATCAGGGAGCCCTTATCATAATTTTAATATTAGGTACCCTGTCCAGATTTAAAACAAAAAATGTGGATGCTGGGTTGGGGAGCTTATAATGAGACGCCAACCTTTCCACTCTGCAAAAGTGTTGACATGTTTCAGCCGGCAAAACTAATACCCCGGCTTTCCTCAGGACTCTCACCACTGTTATCCCTGGGTGCTCACCCTCCCTCCTTTAAATCCAGAAGTAAAGCGGATGTCACCTTTAGTAGAGCCCCTCACTCTTAGAGAGGAACCGAGTTTATTACATTTTTAAACTCAAACTGGCGGGGGAGTGAGAACAGCTCCGTGTTAGCACTCTTGCTTGCGAGGTCAGCTGTCGCCCAACGAAGTACGTCTCTCCCTGTCCACCGCGTTAATCTAACAACTCAGTTCTGCTCTTTGCTTCCACTGCTCCATCGCCTACACAGGAGTCTCTTCTTGGACACCTTCCAGGTTGGATCCGCATTTACTTTGTGTGGAAGGGAGGAGCTTCTTCTTTAAGCATGCAAATTATTAAGCCACTGTTGATTGGCCTTCCCTTGGGCCTGTCCAATACTTCACCACTTTTCCATGTTGCCAGTCCGTCGTGCCCAGTGTGGGCCTCACTGTTTTCCACATCTCCTTCTACTGCTGAAGTTCCCTCGCTCTCTCCCATCTCTACTGTCCATCTCCTCCAGCCAGTGTCAGGCCTGTTCGGCTCTTGTGACTGGACCCATTTTTAAACAATCAGGAAAAATTCCTTGAGATAGTGATGGATTAAACCGGATCACCCAATAAGGTGCAAGACTAGAGCTCTTTGGTAAGCATAGATGGTAGTGGGTCCATGACATAATTGGATGGTTTAAGTTTAGCAATGATGAGAAGGAGTTCTACCTGTGACAGCTTCTTGAAGTGACGCCAGCTATTCAGTGATCTACTACAGAAGGTAGGAGGGAAAGAGTTGATAAAGTCTGAGGAAGCGTTATCCTTGTTGACAAAAATTGACAAGTCTTCATATTTCTTTTTAGGTTCAGCAACAGTCACGTGAGGTGGGCGATTTAATACACATTTGACGATGTCAAATTACTTTTTTTGCCGATTTTTATGTAGTTGTATTTGAAGTTCGAAGAACAAAGATTTGGCCTGAAAATGTGTTTGATAAGATATTTTGATGTACTTCAAGGGCAGAGCCGCGAGGCGTTCGGCCATCCTGAGGGGCAGATTTACAAGCCCCTTGCGTGACTTTTGCACTGCAGTTGCGTCACTTTTTGACATAACAGCGGCGCAAACAATACGGCCTATTTACAACATGACGCATCTAGGGAGATGCGTCACGTTGTAAAGCCCTGCGTCACATTATACCTGCGTCAGGTATAATGTGACACAGGGTAGGCGTTCCCACGCAGGAAGGCCTCGTAAAAGTGACTCAGTGAAATCTACAAGATTGCTTGAAGCAGGCGTAAGGTTTAGACGCAGTGTAGAGGGAATAGGCCTCAACACGCATTGCTGGAGTTGCGTCGTGCTTGCGACACGACTCCAGCAATGCGTGACTTCTCTGCTAACAGATGCATCAGAATTTCTGACGCATCTGTCAATCCTTGCGCCATAGTGTGCCGTATTGTAAATACGGCGCATCTATGGTGGCGCAAGGGTTTCTAAGGATGGCGCAGGGAAAGTGACGCATCTGTACAGATGCGTCACTTTCTTGTAAATCTGCCCCTGAGTTCCTATTGTTTCATTGATCATCTGCAGAGTATACCATAACATGAGCTCGGATAGAGGAGCAGAAAATAATACTAAGGAATCCAGCAAAAAAGTGCCTGCTTTTGGTTCTAACATGAGTGAATTGCTGAAGAACAAAAGGGCACTTCAACAATACATTTAAAAGCATATACATCGCCTTTTGTACCTATGATTTCAAAATTGCATCAATAAAGTGGTGCTGTTTTCCACCGTTCATAATGTTATTAGAAAGAAGCTGGGAAACAAACATTATAATTACTGAAGATTCGCAGCTATCCCAATGTGTCCAGTGATTCTATAATAATTGCCAGAATGTTGCTTAGACGCTGGTGCGCTGATGATAAAAGATATAATTACCATAATTATAATAGCAGTGTGTAGGTATTAGTGAGCACTTAATACCACAGTTTTTCAGATGTAAACCAGACAAGATAACGTGATTGCAATACAGGAACTACTTCCACTTTAAAAATAACAACACGTTTTTAGATCAAGCTTCAAACAGACCTCTTGATTACCTACATTTATGGTAATCAGTTTGAACTCTGAAAGGCTGGAAGGCGAACTATGCCTTGCCAGGATTCAAACTCGTGACCATCAGGGGCCGTATTATACAAAGTGCCCCAGGGGCAAGGGTGCCCACTTTACTTGTCCCTGGGGCACTTTGGTGTTACAGAAGGGGCTGCAGACGCTTGTGAAGCCGTTTTTGTAATACAGATAGCACTTGTGCTCATACAGCGCTAGGCCTATATCTAGACTGTGTTTCCTCAGTTGCATGCACGAGGACGTAGCCCCATGCAAATGAGGAAATCCCTTTGCCTCTGTGCCCATGCCATTTTATGGGTTTGGGTACAGAGGCAAAGAAGCTGTCAGTGTGCCCTCTGTTGTCAGCCCTCTAGAGGAGGGTAAAGGGGGTCTTATGGACCCCCAGACATCCCATTGCAGGTGGATGCAATCACTACATGCACCCTCCTGCATGGGGATCTCTAATCCTCCTTAAAAGTGCAGGTGGGTTGCCGCCTGCACAATGAAACACGGAGTGGGTGCTTCAAAGCCACTACCTAGTCCCCCACCTCTGCAGCACACATGGCGCTGCCTCTCCTCTGGTTGCAGTCAGCGCTCCTGCAGCTGGCCAAGACCCGCCATCGCCACTTTCGGGCTCACAGTCTGCCATGGACGAGGGGGAAGAGGAAGAGGAAGGATCCGTGAACTTCCCTGGGGTGTGGGTAAGTAACGGCACTGTGCTCCCATCGATCGGTTTCCCCTCTCTGTGTACCCCTTGCCTTCAGCACCCCCCACCACCTTTGGGACCTCTTCTCCCCAGCCACGCCTTTACCCATGCTCATTGCTCACGTAGAAGACCCTTCTCCCCAGGTGCAGTAGTGCCACATTCCATCTTAAACACATCACACACTGTGTGCGGCACACTGGAAGTCACTCATTGAATCGACCGCTCCTAAAACTCCAGGGCAAGCACTTATGAATGGCTCTACCTCTTCATGTCTACAAGTGCCTTCGTACTCAAGGGCGTTTTATTGGAGTCTTAAAAACCATTGCCCGGGCCTCCCCCACTGATGATATTGCGCTGTGTTTTAAAACTTCAAGGGAGAATGGGCCCTTAACAACAACCCAGCCCCCTGATATTCTATACTATAACAAATCCCCCTGGCAGCATAGCAGCAGTTCCTGAAACCCCCAATAGTCAGGCATTAAACCTTTGCTTTTGTCTTAAACCAGCCCAACCCAGTTGGGGTTAAAATATCATGGGATGGATCCAACCGGACGTAGACGGTGCTCATTTACCCCATCCCTAAGACTACTCTATAAACCAGTGGCTCCAAGATGCCCTACCTGCTGCAGGGGCTCCGTTGCTGTCCTGTCATTCCTGCCTGCCGTTACCGCTGTTCCTGGGTGCCTTACGCTGTGAGTCTCCCCTGCTGCCGCAACTCCACCGCGCGGCCATGAGTAGGGGGAGACTACAACTCCCAGGCTCCCTAGCGGCTGCCGACGCCATCTACGCGCCCGGAGGCGCTGAACAGATGGCAGCTTCCTTCGCGTCGCGGGACGCGCGCGGGCGGCGCCGGGCTAATCCTGGGCAAAGGGCGGGCCCTCTGTGGCCCTCCGAGGACCGTATGAGTCCGGGCAGGGCCATCCCCTTTGGTTGCCGCTCCCAGAATCCAGTAAGCGTTTTGTGATTGCTAGACAGTTTGGTGAGCTGTGTGTGCCTCCAGATTCAGGGGATTGGTGTATATCTGTTTAACAGCCCTGCAACTCATAGCCCGTTTCGTACAGCAGCTGTGTTATTCAATTTATGCTACTATGACCAAACAAAAGTCAGCCATGGATAACTATTTGGTCAAAGTTGTAAGCAAGATAAACAGCGACCGTAGAAAATCCTTAGGGCGAGATAATTTGCCTACTCTGCCCCTGCCTTTGGGACTCCGTGAAGAAGATATAACTGACACTGTTGAGCCTGTGGTTATCCATTGTGATCCCGAAGTTTTATCTGTAGCAGTATCTGATGCTCCAGCTGTTTCTGCCTTGATCGAAGACCTATTGGTAGTACCGGAACTTGTCCCACAGCAAGGCCCGTTGGCCCCGCGTGCAGTGAGGGCATGCAGAAAAGTAATTAACAAACGGGGAGGAAATTCTACTAGAAGAAAAGCCGAACCTGCATCCAAGAAGTCTGTTTGTGAAAAAGGGACCTTGGGTAAGGACAATTCTGTTACCATTAATACCGAGCAATTCAATCTACTAGTTGGTAATATTGAGAGTAAATTTAGCTGATTGTTAAGCCATTAACCACCAAAATTAATGAACTTACAGCCGAAGTGTCTAGATTGGAGAGTGCCCTAGATAGGCTTATGACTAAGATGGAACATCCTGGGCTCTCAGTGAAGGATGGCATTAGAGCTGAACCTGCCCCTAAACCGACTAACAAAAGCGCCTGTTCTGTGCAAGTAGCCACACTAGGTACACGAGCAGGTGGTCGGATAAAGCAGGTCCAAGCAGTACCTGCACCGGCAAGTCGGAGTGAATTACAGGCTTGTAATACAAGCACTACTGTGCAGGAGCCTGTTATGACTGCTATACCAGTTAGGGAAGCTGCACCTAACAATAACCGATCCGTAGACCTCCCACCAGAGTGTGCACCTTATGTTGTTGTCCTATCCAATATCCCCGGCTTAGATCTTGGCCGGACTAGAGCCACTTTAGAGTCGCAGGACTCATTAAAAAATAAAACAACCTTTTGGCTAAATAAGCACTGTGGGTTCCCGGTAAAGTTCTTTGATCAAATTATAACTCCAAGAAGGGCTAGCTGGATAGGAAACACAAGGAAGTCATGTAGGGGGGACTGTGTTATCGTTAATTTTCAACACCCCCAACATGTTGCGACGGTTCTGCTAAGAGCAGCCTCTATTTCACAGTATGAGACTGACATAACTGTACGACCTCTTGGTTATTTCTACAACCATCTTAGTAAGCCGCCCCATGCTACTAACAGGGATAGAGTCCCCCTCCTAATTATGCCACTAATAGAAATAGATCATTATCCCCTAATTACGGGTTAGTTTTTGAAATCCCTGTTCAGAATAGATATCAATCCCTGAACTCCTTAGATCAGAATGACTGACATCAGAAGACATTTAGGTCTCAGGCGACCATTACTCTTAGCGGTCTGTCTAAACATTCTGATGTGTTTAAGTTAGCTCATGAGGATCCTCAGTTTAACGATAACCTGGGAACTATTAACAGTGGATCAGTAGTAACAAATGTTATTGGGGGTAACTTGGAATCGATTAATTATGTAGCTAGCAGCTTGGGTGTGTCTGTGATTGACCTATGCTGCAATGGAGACATCTGCAATACTGCCCAAGATGAGCTTAATAACTGCTCCCGTAGGGGTATCTCTATTGCTAGTTGTAATATAGCCGGTTGGGCCTCTAAGGAAAACAATCTGGGATGAGAGGTCCTGTTTAGATCACATTATATTCTTTGTTTTCAAGAGTCTTGGTGTACTGCTCAACCTTGCTTTGATGGTTATATATGTTATAGCTTGGATGCTACTGAGTCTAGACATGGAAGAGCAAAGGGGGGACTGCTTTTCCTTATATCAGTAGACCTTAAGCTGACAGTTGTTAAACATTTAACAGTTGGTGCCCATTCCCAAATTCTCTGGGTGCGACTAACAGAAGGATTTGAAGCGCTCTTAATACATTTTTATAATAACATTTTTAACAATTCCCGGCACAAAGTAATAGCTGAGTTTGACAGTGCCCTCATGAAGCTTGTAGCAGAAGCAAAATGCATTCTTACTCTTATTTGGTTAGGTGATTTTAATTCTACAATATGCAGTCTGTCCTCCTCTAGGGCTTGTGGGGTACAAAACAATAGTGGCGAAAATACGCCTCATTTCCCACATAACACCTATGGGGAGGCTATTAATAGTATAACGGCAACCTATGATTTAGAGCTGGTGAGGCCTGATGTAGAGGCTAGTGGTTATTTTATCCCTACATTTACTGGGAGGAACGCCAGTTCTAGCATTGATCATATTCTGGTTTCTTCTAGTCTAATGCCCCATTGTTCGATCATGATAAAGGATGTCTCCAGCATGAGTGATCACAATTGCATTACCATGCAAATTGAGTCATGGAATTGCAGAGACCAGAAAGCGCCAAGAACCATAGCTAATATTGAACCGCAT
The DNA here is from genome assembly GCF_964204655.1 of Triturus cristatus. Lineage (NCBI taxonomy): Eukaryota > Metazoa > Chordata > Amphibia > Caudata > Salamandridae > Triturus > Triturus cristatus. Next base: position 217,260,868 of record NC_140594.1, on the reverse strand, counting down.
AAAGCTAACGGAACTAGGCTTAGGTGGAAAGGGGAAAAATCTGCAGTAGTAGTGCCTATAATCATATCTAAAAGTCTGGAAGATATTAATACCATTCTAACACCAGGGTGTTCAGCAATCTCCGTTGTGACTAATAGTATTGATATTAATTTGATTATTAATAATATTTTTACTGGAAATAAGCCGGGTATGAGAGGTAAGGGTAAGGGCTGGTTTGATCATGCTTGTACAGCCCTTTTTTCCCCACTTAAAAAAGCACTAGCCCTTATCCCAAGGGACAAGAATCTACGATATGATTACAAAATGGGGCTTACTAGAAGGAAAAAAGAACTACAGCAGGAAGCCTGGGATAACTTAACTCAGGCGGCAGAAACCCTGGACAGCCGCTTATTCTGGTCTACTATTAATTCTCCCTTCCTACATGATGATACAATCCCCCAACTCTCTTCTCATGTGGGAAGTGAGGCCTGGGTGTTACATTTCTCATCTATTTTTCAAGATAGTGTCTCGACTGGTAATGAGCGAAGGCATTGACCCATGCTTCCACTACACATCTCCCTCGGTGAGGTGGAATGCAGTATTAAGGCTAGCAAGGGGGGAAAGGCCCGGGGGCCCGATGGAGTCCCTATTGATGTTTATAAGGCTGAACCGCTGATCTGGGGACCAATACTTACTTTGGTCCTCAATGCAGCGGTAACCACTTTGAATCCGCCCACATGGGAAGATTCAATTATTGTCCCTATTTATAAAAAGGGGGATAAGGCTTTAGCTTGTAATTATCGACCGATTAGTCTGTTGGATTCATCGGTGAAGATTATGAGCAGGGTGTTGTTGTTTAGATTGGAAGCGTGGGCAGAGGAGAATGGGATTCTTGCCAACTCCCAATATGGTTTTAGAAAGGGTCGTGGGACCTTGGACCAGTGCCTCAACTTAGAACTATTAATCGGCAAGTATACCAAGGCTATGCGTGGCAATTTGTATCTTTGCTTTGCCGATTTAAGTAGAACTTTTGACCTAGTTAATCATCCGCTTCTCTGGTCAGTCTTGTTAGAATTAGGCGCCCCCAAGGAAATTATTTTCTTCCTTGCTAGATTATATAACAAGATGCAAGCAAGCGTCCGATATGGGGTCAATGGGGAGTGTACCCCGAATTTTAGTGTGAAACAGGGAATTAGACAGGGCTGTGTCCTTGCCCCTTTGTTGTTCATTTTATTTATTAATGGGGTGGAAACCATCCTGAAAACAGTTTAGGCTGATGCACCTCAGGTTACCGGGATAGGTGTGCCTGTTCTGCTTTACGCGGATGATGCTGTGCTCCTATCTCGGACACCTATTGGTTTGCAGCGCCTGACGGATCGGTTTTCCGAATTTATAGGGGAGAGGAAGCTATTGATAAATAAAAGTAAAACTCATATTATGATTTGCGGGCCTAAGCCCCGTAAGAACCACGCCTTTTTCATAGAAGGAGTAAAAGTGAAGCAAGTCAGAAATTTCTGCTATTTGGGTGTCACTTTCTCGGGCAATGGTAGCTGGGCCCAGGATTTAATTAATAAATGTAAGAACTAAAATGGCCAAAAGTTCCTACGGCATATTCAAATTTGCCGCAAAAATAGGGGATAGACGAATAAGAGACATGATGGAGATATACAAGGCCAAAAGTGTCTCCATTGCCCTATATGGGGCAGGGCTGTGGGGTTATTCTAACGTTGGTTGTCTTCAGAGGGAAGAAAACACCTTCCTCAAGAAACTTATGTGTCTTCCTGCTTCTGCCTCAACAGAGTTAATTCATAAAGAGGTCGGGGCTGCCTATTTGAGTGACCTTGTTTCCCTTAGACCCTTGTCACTTTACAAAGCAATCTGGCATAAGGAAGAGACTGAGTTCAACCAACTTGTTATTAAAGACTGTTTTAAATTAGATAACTGTATGAAAATCCCATGGCTTAAGTATGTTGTCGAGAGCTATCAGGCTATTTTTGGGTTGAACTTGCTATTAGATTGTTATTCCACACGAGTTCTAGTTAAACATGACATGAAAAAATCTTTTCTGTTGTCTAGAACCCAAAAACGTCTAGCTGAGTCTGGTCCCTTTATTACTGTTCAACTTTATAATAAATACACTGAAAATGAGGGTTTTCAGCAGTACCTTAACATGGTAACCCGCCCAGCCCATAGATTTGTCCTAACCAGATTAAGGCTAGGAATGGCGCATGTCTTGGTGGCCTTCCCCCAACAAAAAAGATACCCTGTTGGCCCTTGCCCGTGCGACGGACACTCCAAACAAAGCAGTATGCACTTTATGCTTATCTGCACTCTGTTCTTGAATGTAAGGATTACGTTTTTAAAACCCATGTTTTTAAAATATGGTATTTTTAATCCGGAAGATGCAATGAGGTTGCTTTTTAATATGAATTCCCCTGATATATTTTTTTATACTGCAAGTTTTATTTGTAAAGCTATTTATTATAGAAAAAGCATGATTTTTAAAATGTGTTCCTTTATTAGTATGTATCTTTGTATTTTTGTGTTTTGCTGTGCGCTTTTATGGTCATTATATGTTATGAACCGAATAAAGCTTCATGAATTGAATTGAATTGAGACTACTCTATAACATCACAGAAATACCCCATCTTCTCATCTTCTGTCCATCCCTGACACCTCCACCTTTAAACTGTTTGTACCCCCTAAACCATTAGAGCTATATTATCTTCCTCCGTTTGCACCTTTAAGCACAAGTAGTTGTTCTTTGCTTCACAGTAACCAATTTACAACTACTTTATAGAATTGATGTATGCTTAAAATTCTGGTTATGTACATTTTCGCACCCCCTCCATATATTGAGTTAATGTCTCCTACCAAAAATATACCTCTAGCTCCACAAGCAGGTCCTTGATAAGGGTGTGGCCTGCTTAGCTTCCTATCATGCCTTCAGGGTAATTGGGACCAAGACTGTGCTCTACCTGCTCCCACTATAACTATATTTTTAGTTGATGAGTGCAGCTCATGCATGAATCAAATTTGTTTTAGAAACCCACTTCTTTCCATAGTGATGACAGGTTTGGGTAGATTAGCTTTGCCTTTTAATCCAAATACTGTGTGCAAATTCCTTGTTCGCTTGTTTTTGTTCTTTTTTTCCTTTATTACTTTTGCCAGCCTTAACATTTGGAACAGAAAAGCTTTGCAGGTGTGCATTATTGGTACACAGTAACTTGGATTTATGATGGCGATTAATAAAAATGTCATTCTTATTTTGAGGCTGTAGTTCGTTGAGGTATGTGCAATGTTGTCATTGGGCATGCTGTGGTGGCCTTGTAAGCGAGTTGGTTGCCACTCCTAATTGCCTCTTACCCCTGCACATCGGATTAGCTGCAAATGCCGACACACTCAAAAGATTTAGTTATGCTTCTTTAGTCTACCCTTCTTTCTCTCTTACTCACACACTATTTCTGGTACTCTATCTAGACTTCATTCACCACTTCATCCACAAACTTCCTATCCCTCTCAATCTTATTTTCTATCTATTTTATACAACTCTCACCTCGTCAATTCACCATACCACATAAATCCATTACACAAATAGACTACAAACCACACAATTCCACCCCACACAATTCCACAAATAACAATTCCAATTCAAACCACATAATTCCACTACAAACAATATACATCCACTCCCCTACAAAAAATAAAAATAAAAAACAAAATAATTTACAACACCAATAGCTCTTACTTTCATAAATGTGAGACTGATTGCATTGCAAATGCTTGTTTTGCAGATGATAATGGATATTGTAAGTGTGTGGATGGGGAGGGATGTGTAATATGAGATCTAGGTTTGAGTACAAAAACCTTGTAGCGCAGGAGAGGGTCATGATTTAGGAATAGGTCATGATGTAGGAATAGAGAACCAATTTTTGGGGTTTATTCCATAAGATATCAGCTGTTTTCTTGATGTTGCATAGGTATGTGGAGTTGGAATGACTGAGTCTGGTGTTTTACCTCAAACCCTCCTATTTGTTTTCACAGACCAGTAAAGCCCTGGACCTCAGCCGCGCATAGTTTAAAATATTTACCATTGCACACGTCCCTCAATAAAAACAAGGGAAACCAATGTACTCCAACCTTTTCATAGTCCTCAAACCCTTACTGGTCAGGTCATAGGACTGGAACTGGATATAAATTAAGTGAGCAGATCGGCATCTATATGGTATTCAAAATGACTCTGGTTTTCAGCAGTGACATTTTGGTAACAATTAATGTACATGGTGGCAATTTACATTGACTAAGCCACACATATTAGCATCATATTCTGCAGTTTGCCATAAGAAAAGAGAGCTACTACCTTCTAACACAGCTATTTATTCTCTCTTGAGCAAAAAAGAGGGCTACCTGTGGTAACAAAGCACTTCTGGCACTCACTACAGCTCTTCAGACCTGAAGAACAAGCAGAGGTGAGGAGACCAAGGCTAACATATTTATATGACTCTTTGATGTCCTGGTTACAGGCAATTTTGTTTATGCTGCTGACGTACCTTCTGGAGACTATTTTAACAGATAATCTTGGATCATTGGATCATTCTCTGATACAGCAATGAAACCCTCTAGCTTCCCTCGTTGCATCTCTTTCTAACATGAGTGATGCTTGTCTGTCCGGGAGGACTGTGGGCATGGAGCCTCACATCGTGAGCGTCAATCGTAACGTCTATTGAAATAAATTGTACCATACCCATTTCTCTTTGTTTATTTTTGGAGGATCTTCACTCTTGATACTACTAGTAAAACTTTATCGAAACTTTTACATCATTATGCCCTGATGAAGTTCCATTAAAAGGAACGAAACGCGTTGGCTGTTGTCCTGTGTGTTCCTATGTTTTATATGAAGAAAAATAAAGGATTGTTTTGAATAAGTTCACGTTTACGAATTCGTGACTTCATTCCTGCTGCCGCCTCAATTTTTCTTCAAGAATTCAGATTTGGAGGCCTGAAGAGAGAAGGTTCTGTCTATACATTGACTCGTTAGCGACTGCTTTATTCCGGACGCCGCTTCAGAGACGTTGGTCTATCCGTTTGGGACGCCCGCCGAAGAACTGAGTCTATTATCGGCTTTTGGCCGTTTTCGCCAGCTTCACGCATCCATTGATGAATCTGGTTCACACCGTTTAGTATTTCTGCTTTCTCTCGCACGGAGTACAATGACGTTCCCTGGTGTTTTTTGTATATAGCGGCGACTCGACAAGCAACAGGTTTCTTCGCTGCAGCTCATCCGCCTGCATTGAATCTTTGAAACTCTTGGCGTGTAGATTTTCTAGCGGTGTTATTACCCTTGAGCTTTCCTGGACTTGTATTCTTTCCTGCCTGCAATCGCTAAAGTCATCCTAAATCCCGTGGAGTTTATCTTCTGGATTTTTGTTTCTTCTATCAACGCAGGTCCCGTTTTTGATTTGTGTGGTTCTGTTTCTTGCCCTGAAGAAGGTGGTTCTCCGCTCCTCGGAGTTGTTTCACCGAAACGCGCGTCGGCGTTTTTCCCAAGAGCCCCGCCCTCTTGATCCTTTATATTGGACTCAACATCTAGACATATTGTCTTCCTCTGAAATCTTTATTCCATCCAGAATTTCCATACTCATTTGTGTTCTCGAGTAATTCTGTGAAGACCTCCTTGAGGACTGGGTCCTGGGTGTTTACCACTCATTCAGTTTTTGCATTAACAGCACAGTTATATATATCTTGATGAATGTGTGTGATTGGGTGTGAATGAATGTGTATATGATTAGATTTTTTCTTCTCTGAAGTGGGAACCTGTGTTTTTTGAATTTGTTTTTTTGCATCTGTATTTGTTCTCTGAATTTGTCTTACTAAATAGCCTTTAATGTATCATATCTATTTACAACATTTATTTAAAGCAATGCAATAAATATTTGTATAAAATCTCAATTATTGCTGTATGTGTACTTATATATGTATACAATTGTATGTTCTTTGTCCTTTTTTCTTTTGTGTGTCTCTAGCTGGCATCTAAAGATATTTATTGATACTGTGTACTTTCTTGATAAATAGGGTAGAGTTCTTCTCCGTTTGCTCTGAATTAGTCTCCCCATTGTCTCTACCTCTATTTCTGTTTTTTGGGGGCCCCCTTTTGTTGATTGGCTCTGTCTATACATTGGCCAAAAGAATCTTATTTAGGCCTTTTTCCTATTTTTCTGCCCCGTGGATACCACAGGAGTGTCACATGGAGACAATTATAATCCTGGTACACCCATACTCTCACAGGAGTATTAGACTCAGGCCTTAATGTCTTTGCAGATAAAGGGGCTTATAACGATGTCGGTCGGAGTTGCCTCTGACTGACACCGTCTCGTGATTGTCCCGACTGCCTGATTACTCACTTTTCTCTATGGGAGCTTGTGTTACGGCTGTCAACTGGCCATGGTACCTGCCACTGAGGCCTGGGTTTGACAGGGGGGTACTCTAGGTACCCCCTCCACCACCAACAGTAGACCTCAGAGGCAAGGGGGCCCTGCTAGGGACCCCCAAAGTCACTTTCCGACAGCCTTTCCTTGTCAGAAAGGCCCACACGGAAAAGCTGTGGGAAACCGACATTGTAATCCCAACGGTGGAAATGCCTTCCATAGGGTATTACGGTGCGGTTCTGACTGGCCGTAGGACTCCCAGAACCGGTCGGAACTGTGTCGGAATGACCATATGATGAAATGTGGAATGACAGGCTGGTTTACGCTCAGACCACCAACATCGTAATCGGGCGGTCGGACCGTGAACCGACCGTGTCGGTTGGAAAGCTTCCGACTAGCGGTTGGAAGCTATCCGACCAACATCGTAATCGGCCCCAAAGTGGGATTGCAGTTAGGGCCAGACGGTAGACCAGAGTTTCCCTCTCAGTTCCATTCTTACCAAAACACTGTTCCTCCTTTCTGTGGCCAGATCCAATAAGCTACCTGGTAGAGTTTTGCATATGCTTGAACATGTGCCAGTCCCTTCTTCTTTACTTAGAGCTGATGAGTCATTTGCATGAGTCAGAGGCTTTTTCTGTGACCTCCAATCCAGAAAAACACATTTCCTACGTGGCCTTAGTCATTATGTTTAATCAGTCATGCAGAAAGTATACAACAGTGCCAGTTCACCATTACCTCTGGGTATTTAGAGTAGGTTGTGAGGCTGACAGGTCATGGGTGGTAGTCTGGGGGGTAGTCTGAGGAATTCCCTTGAAGAAAATGTGTTCAGTTGTTATCAGGCATTTCATCACATGTTCATACACCATAACATCATATCCTTTTAGATCCCTTGTTCAGCCTATCTCGAACAAATGTGTAGAATGTAGTTTCTGTTTTTGTATAATGATATGTTAACATAACATGCATTTGTAAAGTGCATGTGTCACCCAAGGGTATTAAGGTGCTGAATAACAGATGTTTATTGTTACCCAACTCAATGGTTTTCATTTTATCGACCTTAGAAGGATGAAAGGCTGAGTGGACCTGCCGAGATTTGAACCTGTGACCATGAGCTCAAACACAGGCCTCTACAGTGGACACATTAGTCCACTAAGTCACCAGACCTGGCATAATGCTCTACATTAATACATGTGATTGGCGCCACACTATGGGCCCGATTCTCAAAGGTTAAGTGAGATGAAAGTAAAACTTTGCTTCTTTCGGTATTCACGAAAGGCATTTAGGAGTCGTAAAGTTGGATTTTTGACTCGGTTAAACGTAAGTTTTGATCTTTTGTTAAACTGAGACCAGGACTTTTAAAGTCAGTTAAAATTAAGAGCAAAGCTTAAGTTTAACTGAGACAAAAGTCTAATTACACAACTCGTAAATACCCTTTATGAATAGCGAAAGTAGTAAAGTTATACTTTCGGCTCAGTCTACCTTTGTGAATCGGGCCCTATATTTTAGTGTAATCTTTTGTTCTTCATGGGGAAGATTTTCTAGGTTATGGTAAATTTTAAATGAGTAAGGATAGGAACAACGGAGACAGATCATGTGGTAATGATGAAAAACTTGCCAGTAATCTTCATTAATCAGACAGAGTCCAAGTTTTTGTAGTTACAGTCCTGTGTACCAACTCCCTCCTTCCAGGGTCATCCTCCCTCGTGCCATTTCTGGCTTCATATAAAACAATGAGAACTAGAGAATTGCATGGCTCATAGATGAGACAGGGGAAAGCCACTAAGAAAAAGCAGAATTATTTAATGTATGCTTTGAAGTAAAATAATTTTTCTTCTTTCATAGAAGGGCTGTGGTTTTCTGTCTCCGGGGCAGATACTCTCCATGAGAAACTAGAAATGGAATACAAATTAATTTCATTGACTAAAAAGGTCAGGTCCTTGCTGTTGATTTAGAACTTTAGTAAAAATACAGGAGATTAAATGCTTAGAAGGCTCCACTCTCGGGCAGCATCACAAGTCTGTGATGCAACTATCCAGGAGAATAATAAAGATGCCTGTACAATCAATCAGCCACCCTTCCCGTACATTGTATTCGGAGAAGTCAAATCTGAGTAAAAAATGCTCCTAAAGTGTCATAGTATCTTCTTTATAGACCACTATATCACCTTCCTTGGTAGTATCTCCATTTGCTAACCTGCTACCAATTGCATGTCGCAAACCTGATGTCAATAAACTTGACCTGTCCATTTGTTGATTTATATTGACATATATCGACTTCAAGGTTTTGGCAGAACACCACACCTCTCCCTACTTCCACATATTTGTATGTATGTATGTATGTATGTCTGTATGTAGTATTTATATCATGTGACCATAGCTAAAAAGCATTGGAGCACTGTACATGGTCAAAACAAGCATAAAGTCAAAGAGTGATAGGCTAGGCAGCTGGTTTGTGACTGTTAATGCACGGTGATGTAGTGTTCTCTAAAGAGGTACGTCTTCAATTTTTTCCTAAATTGGAGCACTTTTGGCATGGTCCTGATGGATATGGGATTGCTTTTCCAGATCCTAGTTGCAGAGATGGTAAAGGCCTAGGGTACAAAGCTCTTATGAGGTCTCAGATGGCCTAATTTGCAGAATCAGGCCGTTTGCGACTGCAAAATATAATATTGAGGGGCCGATTCTTATCCGGGTCAGAAGGGCACCGAACGCGATCTGGCCGGAAAGACTACGAGCCGTACGCGTGTTTTCTGGCCGACTCGTACAGCTGTACGAGCGAGCAAGTACGATGCGAGCTACATGAGATTCACCGACCAAGTCGTTTCCGGGTCCGACCCGCTTCGTACGTCTTGGTCGGAAGCTAACCGTGGTGTGCAATGGATGCGATTTACAACCGAGCCAGTACGATGTATGCGTCGTACGACCAGCTCTCATTGACTTCTATGGAAGTCCGACCGAACCGGGTCCGACAGCATAAGGCCGCATCATACTGGCTCGGTCGGACTGTAGGGGACCGGCTCGGTCGCAAAACACTCCAGATCCAACTCGGTCGGAGTGCTTTCCGACCCGGATCGGAATCGGCCCCTGAATGTACATTACCGAAATTGCTATTTGGGTTTGTGATTCGGTATTAGGAAGGGGCATTTTCAGGGTTTCACTTTCTAAAAATGAATGGTATGTGTGAGCGTTTTGCAAAACATTTGCATTTTGCCACATACTTCAAGTAGGAGTTAACCCATTTGCAAATGGGAAGGGCTCCCCAAGGGACCCCTTTCCCTTTGTGGATGTTTATAAAAACATTTTTTAAGAGCAGGCAGTGGTCCCAGGGACCAGTGCCTACTCTTAAAAAATTATAGAAAACTTTTCATATTTCCTTTTGAAATGCATCCTGTTTTCCTGTAAAAAAAGGGTTCTATTAAAAAGCAATCACAGGTAAGGTGGTCTGCTGACCCCAGCAGGCCACCATCACTGTGATTTTTGCGATTCCCAATGGGTCACAAATTAATATTAATGAGGAAAGTTTATTTGTGACCCACTGGGTTCAAAGAAAGTATAAAGCAGACTTTTGTACATTTATGTTTGCGATTACCAAATAGCGAATTGCAAAAATTTGCTATTTGGTAATCGCAAACCTTTCCCTATGTACATTTGGCCCTTGCTGCCTTCGTTTTTTGCTTTTTTACACTTCTTAGTCTGCAGTTTGATGGTGTCCTGGCCGAAATGGTGAGTTTGTCTGCGAGATAAAGGGGTGATGGTTATGATGGCTTTGTGAATTATGTAACTGGTTTTGAAGATGGGGCAGGCCTGCAAGGGGTGACAATGCAGTTCCATCAGGATGGGGGTTAGTGAGCATATGTCTTCAAGCTTTGGAGGAGATTTGTTGTCGAATGTAGGATGCCCAAAGAGGTCCCAGTGTGGAGTCTGGGAGACAATGGAGTAGGAAATTGGCACCATCTAGATGTGAGAGTATGAGGACTTGAACAGCAGTTCTGATGTTGCTTTCTCAAAGAAACAGTTTCACTTTCGTCAGGAGAGAGATCTGGTACAAAGCTGTGTTTGTTTTTGTGCTAAAATTTTCCTTGAGGTTGAAGTCAAGGATGAATTCAAGTGGCTTAGCATACAGTAACTTTTGTGGCTCGAAGCTGTCAAGGCTTATGTCATTGATCCCGGCTCGTACTGTTTACTGCTTATTTTTCTTGGCAAATAACACAAATTCTTTCTTGATTGGGTTGAATATCAGGTAGATGCTAGACACTCAGGTCTAGATGTTATGTTCTGTTGATTTCCATAGCGCCATATCACCTATGAGGGTATCCTAACGCTTTGCAGGTTGTGGGACTTATGTTGAGATGCCTACTTGAAGAACCAGGTCTTCAGCTTCTGTGGAATTCAGGAAATGAAGAGGAGGCCCTAATGTGGAGTGGAAGATGATTTTTATGCTTTGGGGGTGATGTGGGATAAAGTATGATATGCCGATCTACTTTTGCAAACCCATGGTACGTGAGCGAGTGAGAGTCTGGCTGAGCACAAGTGCCTGGAGGGTTGGTGAAACTGCATATGGCTGAATCTGTGTTGTGTAGTTCTTTGTATTCCTTGGTAAGGAGCTTAGATTGTATGTGTTGATCCAATGTAGTTCTCTTAGATGAGGTGTTATGTGACACCATTCTGAAATGTTGAGAGCCAGGTTGGCTGCTTCATTTTGGACAGTCTGGAGTCTCTTTGTGAGTTGGTTAGTAATTTCTATGTAGAGGGTATTGCCATAGTCTAGTCTTTTGGTGATGAGGGCATGCGTGACAGTTTTCCTGGTGTTGTTAGGTAGCCATTTGAATATTTTTTCAGCGTCTTCAGGGTGCATAAGCAGGTCGAGTTGATGGCATTGACTTGGGCAAACATGTCTAGCTTGCTGTCGATGATGATCCTGAGTCTCCTACTTGTGTGCTGGATGCTGATCCTAGGTCCATAGGCCATCAGGTGGAGTCCCACAGTGAGGTATCCTTTCTGAAAATGATCACTTCGTTCTCATCTGGGGTAGTCGGACTTTATCCCGGTGGACACTTCGGTCATGCACAAGTTGCAGTTGTTCCTGGTTTTTGATGTTTTTTCCAAGACGGACAAAATTAGTTGTGGGTCTTTGGTGTAGGTGAGTATGTTGATTTTCTGAGCTATGATGACGTCTGCAAGTGGCATCATGTAGATGTTGAAAAGGGTTGGGCTAAGTGATGTCACATGGCTAGGTTAGGCCCGGTAAAAAATACTGCCATTTTACATGTACACGTTTTTGAATGTGCTTTCTTTATGACACAATGGCTTTTGACACACATTTTCTTGTGTGACAGTGCAGGGTTAGTTTCTCTGAAAGAACATTGCTTACAATTTCTCTTCATAATCACAACACCTTTTAGTACAAGGCCTAGACACACATTGTGCAAATGTTGTTTGCTATTCGTCCACTAGGCGACATGGCGTGTGTTGAGACAAAATATTGAGTTGGAATTATCGACTTGCAAAAATATTTTGTCATGGAAATATCGCCAGCAAGAATATCGTTGTCAAGAATATTGATTTCAAGGTATGTGATATCGATATTTAAAATATACAAGTCATTATTATCGATTACAAAAATGTTGTTTATAATATGTTTTTAATTATTGTTATGTATTTTGGTATATATTTTTAATGTATATGATGTAATTTTTTTGTATAATTCATGTTTATGTGTTTTAATGTATTAGTAACATTTTTAGTAGTTGTTAAATTTAATTTAAGTCATGTTTGTTATTGTGGGTGTTTAGGGGCACAGAGTGGCAAGTAATTTAATTATAATATATTAATGATTCATTTTTAATGAATATTATTTTTAATTAATAATTAATTATGGTATGTTATGTTAAAATAATTAATATAGCGCTCAACTCACCCGGGGGCATCTCGGCGCTGTGCAGAAGTAGGGATCAGAACAGAAGGATAAAGTTAGAATAAGTGGGATATGAGAAGTATCCCGAATTTGCAGTAGTTTGGACCAGTACAAACATGAAGTGACAGCTGTTTCCAGTAGTGGGGAGCAAGATAAGAAAAAAGCCTTTCCACCACTGCGCGTCAGATGAATACTAGGTACCTATAATAAGGCTTTGTCACAGGATCTTAGGCAGCGTCCTGGGGTGTAAGTTTTGATTTTCTGTTGCAGAAATAGCGGGCCTTTTCCATTTAGTGCTTTATAGGTTAGGCAATAGATCTTAAAACAAGACCTCTTCTTCATTTAATAGTGTAATTATTTTTATTAATATTTTATGTGCAGGTTGTTGGGTTCGGACCCGTATCTGTATTTTTTTACGTACGAGTCGCACAAGTACCGTACAAACTGCCAAGTACGATTCGTCCGTGAAAAATAACTACGAATAGCGTCGGGAAAAGTCTACGAGAGTGCAAATCGTAAAACACAAGTCCGAGCGCGCAAGTACGATCCCGACCGTCCGTCCGAATACACAATCGCATGTAAAATGGCCCGTATGGAGCCAACGCAGTAGGACACATAAACACGGGTAAACTTATGCCCGTGTACGAGCCGTACAGCCCCCCCACCCCCAAATATGTCAGCACCGTACACCACCCTGTCCACACTGTACCCCAGCCCCGCAACTGTACGCGCCGTACCCCCCCAATGTATGCACCGTACCCCCCCATGTCCGTGCCTTACCCCCTGTCCGCACTGTACCCCAGCCCCACACCTATACGCGCCGTACACCCCATGTTCGCGCCTTTCCCCATGTACGCGCATCACCCCCGCATGTACGTGCCGTACCTCTGCATGTACGCGCCGTACCCCAGGGCCGCACGTGTACGCACCATACCCCCATCGCATGTACGCGCCTTACCCCCCCATGTACGCGCCGTACCTCCGCATGTACGCGCCGTACCCCAGGCCAGCACATGTACGCACCGTACCCCCACCGCATGTACGCGCCTTACCCCCCCATGTACGCGGCGTACCTCCGCATGTACGCGCCGTACCCCAGGGCCGCACTTGTACGCACCGTACCCCCACCGCATGTACGCGCCCTCCCCCCATGTACGCACCTTACCCCCCATGTACATGCCGTACCTCCGCATGTACGCGCCGTACCCCAGGGCCGCACGTGTATGCACCGTACCCCCACCGCTTGTATGCACCGCACTCCAACACCGTACCCCAGCACCCTCACCCAGCATCGCGTATGTACAGACCGTACCCACGCTCTGGGGGCGTGGGTACGGGCCATACACGCGTACCCCTACATCACCACTGCAATGGTGGTATGGACCGTACCCAAGCTCTGGTGGCGTGAGTGCGGCCCGTACACGCGTACCCCTACATCACCACTACAATGGTGGTACGGACCGTACCCACACTCTGGGGGCGTGGGTACGGGCCATACACGCGTACCCCTACATCACCACTGCAATGGTGGTACAGACCGTACCCACGCTCTGGGGGTTTGGGTGCGGCCCATACACGCGTACCCCTACATCACCACTGCAATGGTGGTACGGACCGTACCCACGCTCTGGGAGCATGGGTGCGGGCCGTACACGCGTACCCCTACATCACCACTGCAATGGTGGTACGGACCGTACCCATGCTCTGGGGGTGTGGGTACGGGCCGTACACGCGTAACCCTACATCACCACTGCAATGGTGGTACGGACCGTACCCACGCTCTGGGGGCTCGGGTACGGGCCGTACACGCGTACCCCTACATGACCACTGCAATGGTGGTACGGAGCGTACCCACGCTCTGAGGGGCGTGGGTACGTCCCGTACCACCATTGTGGTGGTGACGGGTACGCGTCCACGTCCACTTCCGTTGTGGCGGAACGTGGGATTGGTGGACACGCCCCGCGAAGTGACCAGACCATGGAGGTAATTAATGTGCAGGATGTATTAGTATTTTGTGGGGTGTGGGTTATGTTTCCTGCCCCTTGCACCCCCCCCCCTTTGCCCCTGGGGGTTGTTCTGACCTTCTGCGGCATCTGCGTCGGTTTCTGAACACGAGGTCGTAGGCTATGAGGGCTGGGATGACGCGTAGGTTGGGGTCCATCGCTGTCCGTCGCGTACCGGTGCTCCTTGTTCGCGTCGTCCTCAATTTCCCGGCAGTTTTTGGCTCCCGTAAAAAAGGCTACATGCGGAGTGACATCGGCACGAATCGTACTTGCTGGTCCATAAAACGCTGCCTGACTCCATCCGGACGTCGCGTATGCGCCGTCCAGAATCAGATTTGTATGTATTTTTTTGCCGGTCGGTGTTTTTTACGACTCGTACGGAAATGGTATTTCTGTGCGAATCGTACTTGCTAGTTTTTAAGGTGTTTTTCCCGGGTACGAGTCGACGGAGAAAACGCTCCGTACGACCATTTGTACCCGGGTTTTACAGGATCGGAATCGGCACCAAAGTGTATGTGTGGGTTGTGGAGTTTTTAGGGGTACAGGGTGAAAAGTTATTTAATTTTAATTAAATAATAATTTATATTAATTATTTAAAGTATTCATTAATTATGTTATTTGTGTAAATATTGTTTTACTTTAGGTTTGGGTTGTGAGGTTTAAAGGGATACAGGGTGAAGGTAAATTAATTCTAAGTAATAATAATATTTGTATTTAATAATGATTATGTAATTTATAATTACTTGTGTTAATTGTGTAATAAACATTTTTCAACTAGAATACATTTTTAATTGATAATAATTATAAAAAATAACAAATGTTATGCTATATGTGAAATTAATTTTTAATTAAATTTTAGGAGTGGTTTGTATATTTTTTGTGGGTATATTGTGGATAGTAAATAACATTTAGTTCAACAATATTACTTTTTTTTTATTGATAATTAGTTTGTTGTTATGTCAATATTGAAAATATTTTGTTTTTTAAAATTACGTGTTAGATATTGCTTGTAAACTTTAGGGGTATATGGCAAGCGGTTCCTAAAAAAAAAATATTTAATAAATACATTTTTGTTAATAAATATTTGTTAATATTTTTTTTTTATATTGAAATTATTGTTGGATTTAAATTTTACTGATGTTTTAATTGTTTCAGTGGAGTGGGAATAATACATTCTACCCCTTCACAATCCAACATGTTGCACCGATTGAAGTGGTAATAGTAAATTTGATCGCTTTGCAATCCAACACTTTCCCTACTGTTGCACTGACTGAAGAGGGAATATTGCATTTTACCCCGCTGCAATCCAACACTTTTTCCACTTTTGAACTCATTGGAGTGCGAATAGTCAATTTTATCCCTCCGCAATCCAACACTTTCCCTACTGTTGCACTTATTGGAGTGGGAATAGTAAATTGTATCTCTCTTTGATCTAAAATGTTTTCTAGTGTTGTATTAATTGTAGCGGGAGTAGAAGATTTTAGCTCTCCGTAATACAATATTTTATCAAATTTTGCATTGTGTGAGGTAGGAGTCATACATTTTATGTACTATCAGTATGCGATTTTGTCTATTTTTGTATAAATTGTAGTGGGAATTTTATATGTATTAATTTTAATATTTAATAATTTATTTTACATATTTTTAATTAATATCATTATGTTTTTGTTTATTTAAAATAATATTTATAAACATTAATGTTTTTTATTTGTAAAATATTTTTATTAAATTGTAAAAAATGTATGTTGTTCAGTTTTATTTTTTTAATTTTAATTAAAGTGGTTTGATTTATAAATATTTTGAGCCTAATTAGGATGTCGGGTGGAGATTCCTCATACCGACATACCTGCAGTTTCGAGACTGACCGACCGCGGGTCCGACGACCACGGGTCCACAAGTACAATGCGACCGCATATTTTACAGTCGCAGAGTCCCATTTCCCTATGGGAGTTTGTGCGGCAGTCAGAAACCGGCCGCAGCACAAGCTCCCGGTGCCTGCCACATGGTGCAGGAATTTACAGGGTGTACCATAGGTGCCCACTTGGCCCCAAACTGGATTTCGCAGGGAAAAGTGGGCCTTCCCTAGGGCTCCCAAAGTTGCTCTCCGACAGGCTTTCCATGTGCACTGCCCCTCTTCTTGCCCTTGGGTGGTGATGAAAGAAACGAAGATAGAAAAATGTGGTAGAAATAATCTTCGCAAAATTATTATGACAGGCAAACACTGTACTTATCTAAAATAGATCGCTTATTACTAGATTCAAGTCTTTTGACTGTTGTTGAGTTGGCCATAATAATCCTAAAATCCCTTTTCCAAAGTTCCTTAAAAAAACTGCATTTGGAACTAATGCATTGCAATGAATGATCTTTGATTATATTCTAATTTCTCAACTCAACTCAGTTTATGGACCAACTCAGTCTCCCTTTTTTGCAATGCATAGATGCATGCTACACATCATTGTCAAATAGCTTGGGACTGTACGAGCTACATAAAGAACGCTAGCTCACTGATATCACTGATTCACTATTGTGACAGGAAGACAGAAGAGTCTGCAATGACTTCTTAATTAATCAGCCGCAGCGAGAGCCGATAAGGACCATTAGGTAGTGCCGGAGCAGCTGCCTAGCTGACACTGGATAACATAATAATAATATTCTAACGTAAAATAAACGTAACTTACCTCTAAGTGTGAGCAGAATGCTATTCAGAAAAAAAACATTTGCATTGAAGACACAAACACAACAAATAATTAATACTCACTTAGCTCTGGAATCTCAACACCAAGCAGGTCCAGTAGGTCCTGCTCTCGGTGAAGGATATCTGCCCAGCGGTGTGTCAGCTGCTGGACGGTGTGCCAAACCTGGCTGGTGGGCCGAAAAAACTGGTGCAACCTCGCCCAGCGCAGCCTATGCACTGCCAGGCCTGCCGCATGCTGCCAGTATGGAAAAACAGTGCTGCCACCTCCACTTCACTGAAGATAGCCCTGGGCCTGCACACCTGGGGCCATATTACAGAAAGTGCCCTGGGGGCGCAACAAGCATTTGTGCCCGCTTTGCGTGCCCCCGGGGCACTTTGGTATTTAAGAGGGGGCCACAGACACTTGTGCAGCCCCATCTATAGTACAGATAGCGCTGGCACACATAACGCAACAATGCTATCTGCAGGGGGCATCCCCTCATTTGCATGGGGGCTTGCACCAAGCAAATGAGGTCATCTCTTTGCCTCTGTGCCCGCTTCATACTACAGACGCGGGCCCAGAGGTAAAGAAGCCCACAGGAGGCACACTGACAGTGTGCCATCTAAAAGGTGGTGCACTGTCAGTGCGCCACCGATTGCAACCCTCTAGTGGGGGGAAAGGGGGTTCCATGGACCCCCCAGACATCTCCTTGCAGGCAGGTGCAGTCAGTGACTGTACCCGCCCACAATGGGATTCCTAATCCCTTTCAAAAGTGCAGGTGGGTTGCCGCCTGCACTGTGAAAACACAGAATGGCTGTAAAGCAGCCGTTCCATTTTTCACCTTAATGAGCTGCCCTGGGGCAGTGCATTCATCGTAATATGGCACACTTTCATTGTTTACACCTGGCACACCTTTTTAAAGGTGCGCCCGTTGCAAACACTGAAAATGCTCATATTGTGGAATGTGGCTGCTGGGCGGCACCACAGTCTACAGGGTAGGCAGCCGGTCGGGGGCCCGGCACTGCTGCTCCCCTGTTTTGACATGGCCCTGGGTGGGTGGGGGACATGGGAAGGAAGGAAGGAAGGGAGGAAGTGAGGAAGGAAGGAAGGAAGGAAGGAAGGAAGGAAGGAAGGAAGGAAGGAAGGAAGGAAGGAAGGAAGGAAGGAAGGAAGGAAGGAAGGAAGGAAGGAAGGAAGGAAGGAAGGAAGGAAGGAAGGAAGGAAGGAAGGAAGGAAGGAATGGAACACAAAGAAAGTAAACAAGCACTAAAAAAAGTACAAAATATCATGAAAAACACAAACAATTTAAAAAAATGCAAAATACAAAGACACAAAAACAAACACTAATATAATAATTGAAAATTATGGGTAAATTAATTAGCAGGGTGGAGGATTGAAAAGATTAACAGGGGATTCAAAAATAGGCCTAGCACCATGAACCAAATGGAGAAACCAAGATGGGTGCACCCCTGTGAACCGCCTAGTCCTGTTTGCATGTGATTTCAAATGCAAGGACTCACTCTGTGATGCGTTTGATGTAAAATGTGAACGGGTGCACCTGGAAACTCCGCCTGATTGTGGAACTCCGCGTAGTTCTTCGGCCACTTTGCAGAGTTCTGTGTAGCACGACCCTGCAAACTTCACCCAGGCGTAGTCATCTCCTAGTTCTTTGTAAACTGCAAGAGCTGCCAAAAATAGATCGAGCTGCCTCTGGCTACTTCATCAACTTTGATGACTATTCCTCAGATTCATCTGATCCACCAGCACCGCCATCCGCCATCCCTACCATTTAGGATGAGAGTACGTGTTTTTCATCGTTGGCTGAAAAAGACATAGTTTGTTCCGACATGGTTACACCGTTAGATTACAATTGCATTACTTTTCCTGGTCCTGTGGATTGTTTTTATGAGAGTGTTTTTCTTGCTTCTTAATGGGCACTATCTCCCAGAATGTTCTGCAGTACAACTGGTGAGCTTGGTTCTCAAACCACACTTGTAATCACACAAAGAATGGAGAGACCTTTCCCTGGTGAACATTTCAGCTGTTCCAGTTCCTGATGTGGCTCTTTGGGATAGGGTATTGTATGATGTGTGTGGCCAAACAGAACTTTAACAAATTCCATATTTGTTTAAATTATCTTTAATTTACATTGTCAACCCTAGTACTATCTCTGATGATTGGGATTTAGACACAGTGCATGAAATGCTAGAAGAACTAGGACATTCTACTGTTTTTTCATCTGATGAACTCTACGAAGGCACATCTAATTATGATGAAATGTTCTGTTTTCAACATTACGTTAATTATTGTTTGCATAAAGCAAGTGCTCCATGTGTTGTTTTTAATAGCACACAATGGGAACATTCCCCTACACCACCATGGGGTAGTTCAAAAACATTTGCCCAGAAATTTGCTAATTTTTCTGGTTATGCTGCATTAGATCCAGTGTCTTATTATTATAAACTTGCACCATCACCTGTAAAGAAAAATACAATTCATCAGACGCCAATTGGTGGGGATAGTTAGTTTGGCCGTCAGATACTAACAGAAGTAAAGCATGGTTCCTGGGTAACACCAAGGGATTTAAAATCAACAGGCCTGACCAGTGTTACATGCGGACATAACACTCAGGTGGTGGCAACTTATAGTGCTGGGAAGTTATGCCTTGCTTGGTGAAAAACGTCAACATTGTCAGAGGTGAAACAACACTTGTCCCTTTTTTTGGATTACCTGGAACTATGGGGCTTCTTGCTAGGTACTCGAAAACCACATCAGAAACGCTTCTTTTAAACAATATACAAAGAAATATGGAACGTTTCTCAGCAGTAAGCTGCTGAAAGACTACACAAGATTTACAGGGCTTATTTAGAAAAGGCTTTTGCAGAAATTGACAATGTATTGACAACCTTGTCCTTTAGAATGTACTCCCTGGGTAACATAGTGTTGTCAGCAATAGACAGTATGAACCATAAGATGTTCGCATTTCCAAATGGGCAGTCGCAACTTAGATCCATCCTGCTTTTGAGTTGGACATTTTAGACACTTCATTCTGGTCGCGTACCATGTTGACATATTAATGCCACACCCCTGTTATCACCTTACCAACTCACAAAACAGCAAATACTCATGGCACTCAAAAATGCGACATACACTATGTTACACATGAAGAGATTAGCACATACCAAAATTAGAGAGGCTGCCATTCACTGTTGCTGAACCACCTTTCATGGATTGGATAATCTATGGGTTTATTACTCTGCCTATTTCAACATTTTGTTTCCAACACAGCTTAGAACACCATCAAGTGGGCAGATATGAAGCATTAGGGGCAGGGTATTTACATAATTATTGGGAATTACCTTTTAAAATCTGGTGTTAGAATTAAGAAACTGAAGCTTTTCTCAGCAGTGCCAGCTACAAAAATGCTTTTGGTGGTTCCTTAGTGTGCAAGGAGGTTTTGCTCCATGGTTCTTATAATGCTTTCGCAGCAGACTCATCTTGCCACTTTAAAGGCTCCCGGGCGGTCATGATTTGTCCAACTTTCATATTAATCTCAGAGTTTTTGGAAATTATAATCTTTATTGACATTTCAACAAGTAATATCCATATACCACAGATATTGTAAAGACAAATGCAGAATATCCCTCCACCGATCCACCCACGCTCTACCTTGACTGTACCAATCTTAGTCAACAGGGTTGCAAATTGGCTGTTAAGAACATTCTAGAATTCAACCACACACAGTCATGGACACAAACATTTTCCATCATAGACAGTCTAGGGTCTTAGGCACCTAACATATCAGCTAAGGCTGGACATCATGGTATCTCCATCACACTGCACAGTATACCATTACATTTTCCAAAATCTGAATATCGACAGTCTAGGGTGGTCTAGTGTCTGGGGGTCAAGTAAGTCTGCCAGACTGGCAGCCCACACCTGTAAATCGTCCACCAGCTTTATATCCTTCCTACATTTATGCATTTGCCCCTCCTCAGTACTCTGGGACGAGAGTTATTTGATGTTGAACGATCAAGGTTGTGGCGCGATGAGACCGGGCAAAGCCTATCTTGTCACAGTTTCTTCCGTGGTCACTTGCTGTACACAAGTATTGTTTCCACCTGCCCAAACAGTTAAGGAGGCACCGCTGTGACCTTCAATAAAGCTTTCCACCATGCACTTTGATGCCCTGACGAGACTGAAAGAAAGTCTTACTGTTGCAGAAAGATGTGTCCTTAATATCCTTGAAGGAGAAGTTTAATCTTCAAGTTGCAAGGTCTTCTTCTGAGATACAGTTGCTACTCCGCAACAATTTTCCTCAGCATTTTGGAGAATTGGTGCACTGTATTTTTAACATGTCTCAAACTGTGGGAGTAGCGCATTTTGTTAATAACTTGGGCTCAAGTTAGCTTAGTACCTTCCATACAGTCTTCGGAGTCATTCCATCATTCATTCACTCCGTGCTTGGAAGTGCTTTTGGAGGTCTTCTGCTGGTCCTATTCCTGATTGTCGGGCTGTGATTTTTATTTATTGCTGTGCAATGGATGACCTATTTCAAGAACAAAGATAACTTGTACTACCACATGTGCGCCTGTGCCGTGAACACATGGTACAATGTTTAGGTGCACCCATGCTTCAGGAATTAAAGGAGCATTGTTTCCTACCATTTTGGCCTGTATGGCTTCACTGTGTGCTGCCTGCATTCCACTGTCTGCTGTGCACTTTCAAGTGTGCCTTGAAATTGTGCCTAGGAATGCAATTGGTGCAGCCTCTTAAGATGGACATACTGGTGAACCCCTTAAAGGCTCATTTGTATCACTGTCCTTTGCGTTTACCATTGCTTCTGAACTCATTCTACCAGCCTTCCTGGGACGCTTCTGCTCCTGGTGAGTTGGATCTTTGCTTTTGTTCTGTGGATTTACCACTGACTGTGGTCACTCCTTCAGCACTGGAAGTAGGATGGCAGCACGTTTGCTCCATAAACGTTTCAATGGGATCATCGTCTGCGGCTGCTAGGAACAGAAATGCTTTGTCTACATCTCGGAACACATGAACAACTGGCTATTCCGTTTGGTGAGAACTTTTTGAGTCTGCCTGTTTTTTTAACATCCTAAAAATCCCTTTTAAAATGTTATTTTTTTCAGTTTTACATTTTGTTATGTTTGGCTTTCTGTATGCTTTGGTTTTTCAAACTGTATGATTCCCCTTTTAATTATTTTGGCAACTTTTATATGAACATATGCTGTGGTATTGATCTGTATAGCTTACTTATTATTAGATAACATTAGTCGACTCATGTCCGAGGAGTGGGTGTCACGTGGCTAGGCTAGTCCTGGGAAGAAACACTGCTATTTTACATGCACATGTTTATTTAGATGCCTTTTTTTCGACACAATGATTTTTGACACACATCTGAAACAACATTGCTTACAATTTCACTTCCTAGGCATACACTATCATGACGCCTTGAACATTTAGTACAATGCCAAGACATACAGGTGTATATTTAAAAGCTCCCATCACCACAGGAATGTCACTTTTTGCAACGTTCCTGTGGTGATTGGGGCTTCACCTTCTTTACAAAGCGGCATTAAGCCACTTAACGTGGCGTAATGCTGTTTTGTAAATAAGGCCCCTTTTCATGCTAAACTTAGCAGGAAAGGAGTGGGCAATGGGTGTTCCAGTGGGCGTTCTCCTGCAACACCCATTGATGTTGACGCTGCCCCTTATTTACAAGGGTGGCGTAAATAGGAGGCAGCGCCATTATTAAGACCAGGGAAAACCAGGTGTTAACATGGAGAAACGAGAAGAAATACTTTACTTCTCCTCGTTTTTGCTGTTTCTATGTGTACTGCATTGTACAGCACACACACAAACAGCAAATTGCCATGAATAGTTGTTTATGTGCAGGAGGGTGACCCTTACTGCACATAAACAAGCATTAAAAAAATTACAATTTGCAACTTATATGTGTGCTGCATAAGGCAGCACACATAGGAGTTGCAAATCGCCATTCTGCATTGTTAATGTGCAGGAAGGGAGACCTTCCTGCACATAAACAGTAATTCCTTCAACACAGCCACCCTTGCACTATGTGCTAAGCAGCTGAATTTAGCGCCAGCGCAGGGAAAAAAGCAGGGGCCGGTGTGTCATATCATTGCAAATACGGCGTATCCCTGCATTTTTAAAGTGATGGAGTGCAGCCTCAGCAATTGTGGAGCTAATCCGTGCTCCGCCACTTTCTTGTAAATATGCCCCACATTGTACAAATGTTATTGTTTGTTATTCGTCCATGAGGCGGCATGGCTATCACAAAGACAATATACAATATCAGCCCAGTTGAAGCCTCGGCATGGAAGTATGGATGATCTTATTATAAATACACATGCATTTCCGTGCTCAAATTAAAGGAGCACTCTGCTGTCATTGTAAAGTCGTCGCGGTGTCAGAGTCTAAGTCCAGCTGAATCCTATTTACCCTCTGTGAGGTGGTACAACTAGTGACCAAGACGAGGACCTACATACCTTGCCTTCAGGTAATGGGGATATAGATCATTCCAGTAGGGAATTCTTGGCAGAACACTGTGCTACGCAACTAGGCTAGAGAGCGCATATTAGGAGTACACTATATTCAGTACTTATGTGCCAGCATATCTACACTGTTTTAGCACAATCGTGGAATATTTCATTCTTTTTACTGTCCTTATATTGGAAATCACTTTTGTCTGCTTCTGTCTATTGATTATTGCAGGGGGAATTTACCTGATCTTTAAACGCCGCCATCGTCAGGAGTCATACCGACCAGAAGGTTGTGCCGCCACCGCCAGGAGTCATTCCCAGCCAGTCACAGCATCGCCGCACAACGGGACTACGAATCCCGGCAGCACCAGCGGTGGCGTACAGCACGCACGTCACAACAGCGCCAGGAGGCGCATATAAGCAGTGCAAGGCCGGTGGAGCGGGGGTGAATTTACCTGATCTTCAAACGCCGCCATCGTCAGGAGTCATACCGACAAGAAGGTTGTGCCGCCACCGCCAGGAGTCATTCCCAGCCAGTCACAGCGGCGCCGCACAACGGGGCTACGAATCCCGGCAGCACCAGCGGCGGCGCACAGCACGCACGTCACAACAGCGCCAGGAGGCGCATATAAGCAGTGCAAGGCCGGCGGAGCGGGGGGAATTTACCTGATCTTCAAACGCCGCCATCGTCAGGAGTCATACCGACCAGAAGGTTGTGCCGCCACCGCCAGGAGTCATTCCCAGCCAGTCACAGCGTCGCCGCACAACGGGACTAAGAATCTCGGCAGCACCAGCGGCGGCGCACAGCACGCACGTCACAACAGCGCCAGGAGGCGCATATAAGCAGTGCAAGGCCGGCGGAGCGGGGGGAATTTACCTGATCTTCAAACGCCACCATCGTCAGGAGTCATACCGACCAGAAGGTTGTGCCGCCACCACCAGGAGTCATTCCCAGCCAGTCACAGCGTCGCCGCACAACGGGACTTCGAATCCCGGCAGCACCAGCGGCGGCGCACAGCACGCACGTCACAACAGCACCAGGAGGCGCATATAAGCAGTGCAAGACCGGCGGAGCGGGGGGAATTTACCTGATCTTCAAACTCCGCCATTGTCAGGAGTCATACCGACCAGAAGGTTGTGCCGCCACCGCCAGGAGTCATTCCCAGCCAGTCACAGCGTCGCCGCACAACGGGACTACGAATCCCGGCAGCACCAGCGGCGGCGCACAGCACGCATGTCACAACAGCGCCAGGAGGCGCATATAAGCAGTGCAAGGCCGGCGGAGCGGGGGGAATTTACCTGATCTTCAAACGCCGCCATCGTCAGGAGTCATACCGACCAGAAGGTTGTGCCGCCACCGCCAGGAGTCATTCCCAGCCAGTCACAGCGTCGCCGCACAACGGGACTACGAATCCCAGCAGCACCAGCGGCGGCGCACAGCACGCACGTCAAAACAGCGCCAGGAGGCGCATATAAGCAGTGCAAGGCCGGCGGAGCGGGGGGAATTTACCTGATCTTCAAACGCCACCATCGTCAGGAGTCATACCGACCAGAAGGTTGTGCCGCCACCGCCAGGAGTCATTCCCAGCCAGTCACAGCGTCGCCGCACAACGGGACTACGAATCCCGGCAGCACCAGTGGCGGCGCACAGCACGCACGTCACAACAGCGCCAGGAGGCGCATATTAGCAGTGCTAGGCCGGCGGAGCGGGGGGAATTTACCTGATCTTCAAACGCCGCCATCGTCAGGAGTCATACCGACCAGAAGGTTGTGCCGCCACCACCAGGAGTCATTCCCAGCCAGTCACAGCGTCGCTGCACAACGGGACTACGAATCCCGGCAGCACCAGCGGCGGCGCACAGCACGCACGTCACAACAGCGCCAGGAGGCGCATATAAGCAGTGCAAGGCCGGCGGAGCGGGGGGAATTTACCTGATCTTCAAACGCCGCCATCGTCAGGAGTCATACCGACCAGAAGGTTGTGCCGCCACCGCCAGGAGTCATTCCCAGCCAGTCACAGCGTCACCGCACAACGGGACTACGAATCCCAGCAGCACCAGCGGCGGCGCACAGCACGCACGTCACAACAGCGCCAGGAGGCGCATATAAGCAGTGCAAGGCCGGCGGAGCGGGGGGAATTTACCTGATCTTCAAACGCCACCATCGTCAGGAGTCATACTGACCAGAAGGTTGTGCCGCCACCGCCAGGAGTCATTCCCAGCCAGTCACAGCGTCGCCGCACAAAGGGACTACGAATCCCGGCAGCACCAGCGGCGGCGCACAGCACGCACGTCACAACAGCGCCAGGAGGCGCATATTAGCAGTGCAAGGCCGGCGGAGCGGGAGGAATTTACCTGATCTTCAAACGCCGCCATCGTCAGGAGTCATACCGACCAGAAGGTTGTGCCGCCACCGCCAGGAGTCATTCCCAGCCAGTCACAGCGTCGCCGCACAACGGGACTACGAATCCCGGCAGCACCAGCGGCGGCGCACAGCACGCACGTCACAACAGCGCCAGGAGGCGCATATTAGCAGTGCAAGGCCGGCGGAGCGGGGGGAATTTACCTGATCTTCAAATGCCGCCATCGTCAGGAGTCATACCAACCAGAAGGTTGTGCCGCCACCGCCAGGAGTCATTCCCAGCCAGTCACAGCGTCGCTGCACAACGGGACTACGAATCCCGGCAGCACCAGCGGCGGCGCACAGCACGCACGTCACAACAGCGCCAGGAGGCGCATATAAGCAGTGCAAGGCCGGCGGAGCGGGGGGAATTTACCTGATCTTCAAACGCCGCCATCGTCAGGAGTCATACCGACCAGAAGGTTGTGCCGCTACCGCCAGGAGTCATTCCCAGCCAGTCACAGCATCGCCGCACAATGGGACTAAGAATCTCAGCAGCACCAGCGGCGGCGCACAGCACGCACGTCACAACAGCGCCAGGAGGCGCATATAAGCAGTGCAAGGCCGGCGGAGCGGGGGGAATTTACCTGATCTTCAAACGCCACCATCGTCAGGAGTCATACCGACCAGAAGGTTGTGCCGCCACCGCCAGGAGTCATTCCCAGCCAGTCACAGCGTCGCCGCACAACGGGACTTCGAATCCCGGCAGCACCAGCGGCGGCGCACAGCACGCACGTCACAACAGCACCAGGAGGCGCATATAAGCAGTGCAAGGCCGGCGGAGCGGGGGGAATTTACCTGATCTTCAAACTCCGCCATTGTCAGGAGTCATACCGACCAGAAGGTTGTGCCGCCACCGCCAGGAGTCATTCCCAGCCAGTCACAGCGTCGCCGCACAACGGGACTACGAATCCCGGCAGCACCAGCGGCGGCGCACAGCACGCACGTCACAACAGCGCCAGGAGGCGCATATAAGCAGTGCAAGGCCGGCGGAGCGGGGGGAATTTACCTGATCTTCAAACGCCGCCATCGTCAGGAGTCATACCGACCAGAAGGTTGTGCCGCCACCGCCAGGAGTCATTCCCAGCCAGTCACAGCGTCGCCGCACAACGGGACTACGAATCCCAGCAGCACCAGCGGCGGCGCACAGCACGCACGTCACAACAGCGCCAGGAGGCGCATATAAGCAGTGCAAGGCCGGCGGAGCGGGGGGAATTTACCTGATCTTCAAACGCCACCATCGTCAGGAGTCATACCGACCAGAAGGTTGTGCCGCCACCGCCAGGAGTCATTCCCAGCCAGTCACAGCGTCGCCGCACAACGGGACTACGAATCCCGGCAGCACCAGCGGCGGCGCACAGCACGCACGTCACAACAGCGCCAGGAGGCGCATATTAGCAGTGCAAGGCCGGCGGAGCGGGGGGAATTTACCTGATCTTCAAACGCCGCCATCGTCAGGAGTCATACCGACCAGAAGGTTGTGCCGCCACCGCCAGGAGTCATTCCCAGCCAGTCACAGCGTCGCCGCACAATGGGACTACGAATCCCGGCAGCACCAGCGGCGGCGCACAGCACGCACGTCACAACAGCGCCAGGAGGCGCATATAAGCAGTGCAAGGCCCGCTACGCGGGACGCGTGCGGGCGTGTGCCGGGCTAAGCCCGGGCAAAGGGCGGGCCGTCTGTGGCCGTCCGGGGCTGACCGCGGCTGGGCTGGGCCACCTTCGTTGGCTGTTATTATAGGTATTCTGCTGAAAGTCTAATTCAAGGTGTTCTCTATATATAGTGAACGTACGGTGGCTGTTAAGAATGGGCAAAACCACGCCGATGGCTACTCGTTCAACTGCAAAAACCAAAGCTCCACCGAAAACCCCTCTCCCAAGCTTGACAGCAATGGATAGGATGCTGCAAAAAATGATAGGGGTAGTCGTTAACGCAATTGAGAGCACTGAGAGGCGGCTATCACTACCCCCTAGTCTTTGTTTGCAAGCGCACCAGAACCAAGTCTCTGAAGATCACCCTAACACTGCGTTGAGCATGGCATATTCACAAGAATCCATTCTTATGGCTTCATATGCGGACTTTCCGGCTAAGGACCCTAACTGTGTTATAATCTCGCAAACTACACCTCCTGATGATTTTATGACTCGGGAAAATAGGTTGTCTCTTACTCCCAGATTAGGGTTAAGCGAGGGTCAACCTAACATAAACAATGTGTCTGATCATATGGAGGAGATAATTATTTGTGAAAATAAAGACACAAACACAGTGGGATCAACACATAGTGCTATCCCCTTGCAGGGGACACAAGGGAATCGCTCAAAATCAAACGTTGGGCAGAACTCACGTAAGAAAGGGAAATCAAAACGTAAAAATAAGAAAAATGTACCAATCCCCCCACAAGAAAAAGGGGAGAAAAGAAAGTCACTAAGTAGTATTGAATCCCTTAACCAAGATGATAAGCCCACTATACAAGAAGGAATTACATTGACAGATTTGGTAGACTTCATGATAAAAATTGAGCAGGTAATGAAGTCTTTGATACTGCCAATAGTAGGAAGATTAAAAATTCTTGCTGAAAAAATTGAGGGCTTAGAAAAGCAAGGGGCAGGTAATTTAGAAACACTGGAACATCTTAGTACATTAATTAGACCTATAGCTGTATCTAATACCAACAAATCAGATAATGTTGCCATTAGTGTTTCGCACTCATTAGAACCGGCAATTTTACCTGCAAGGTGTGAGAAGGATAATGTACCCCTTATTCCACCTATGGGGGTAAATATGCTGAACCAAAGGGATTCTGGTTGTAAAAGATTTGAAAGAGAGAAAGGTAAGGGACTTAAGGGGAAGGAGGGAATGGCAGACTTAAATGTGTATAATGGAAACAAGGATGCAAATAATTATGATAAGGACAAAAAAATACATATTGACCTCCCCCCACAGTCAATTCCCTATACAGTAGTGTTGGCAGGGGCCCCAGAGCTGAGCAATAGAAAGACAGAAAATTATCAGGAACTTAAGAATAAGGTAATACACTGGTTGAATTATAATAGGCCTTTACCTGGACAAACACGTGTGGAAATTCTAAATGTTAGGAGAGTACATTGGATACAAGGAGATTGTATTATTGTAAACCTGAGAGATAGAAGAGCGGTGAGTTTTATATGTCATTGGGAACCTAATTACAATATAGGTAGAATTCAAACTGTAGACCTAACCTATTTTTATCCATCAATGGTTTTAAGGAGAGATAATACCTGGTATCATGGGGAGCACAGGTTCAGACATAGAGGTAATGTCAGCCCAAATTTCAATATCCCTTTAGTAAATAGATTTCAAATCTTGCAGGGGCTAGAAGATATTGACTGACTCAAGGGGAACAAAAGACCCACTGATCTGATCACTAGTGAAAGGAGTGAGCTTAAGGACCAAGGGCTTCAAAGTACCATCACTGAATTAGAGATAGTTAAGGTGGTTCATATCAGTGAGAGCCCACAAATTGAGGAACCCTGTGGTGGAAAAACATCCTTCAATAGCAATAATGATCTAGTGGTTGATCAATCTAGTGGGGAGGTATGGTCTATTCTGAGCTGGAATATTGCAGGGTTGAGATCTAAACTGGGTAATGAAAACTGGGAAAAATTGCTAGGTAATTATGATGTTATTAGCCTCCAGGAAACGTGGACAACTGAACCCATACATATTAATGGATTTAAAACATATTTCTCCCCAGCAGTAAGCTCACCTTATGGTAGGGCCAAAGGAGGTCTGTGTACCTATGTTTCAAATTTGTTAGCAGGAATTAAAACTGAGTTAGTTTTTAATAATGTGTATTATCACATTATAAGGATCACAATTAACAAAGGGTTTTCTTTAGTGTTGATTAATTTGTATGATAATATTCAAGGGGAAGACCAAGTGGATGTCTTCAGACTATTAGGTAGTAATATCACTTCGGCTATCGGGAGGAGGACTGAGGACATTTGTATTATTTGGGTAGGAGATTTTAACTGCCAAATATGTAGGAGCGCAGAGAGTGGGTTATGTGGGGTAAAATTAGAACATTCTGGAAGGAGGGGATTATTCAAATGAATTAATATTTGAGAATGATTTGGACTTTGTAAACAGGTTGATTAGTCCAGAAATCCCCTTTTTACCAACGTTTAATGGCAGAGGGGCAAACACAACCATTGATTATGCCTTGATGACTTCTAGTCATAGGGATATGTTACAGAGCTATAGCATTCTGGATTGCCCGCTTAGCGACCATTTTCCTTTAAGTTTTAAAATAAGTATGAGATTTAAGAAACATCGTGGTAGGGCCAAATCTAAAGTTATAATAGATAATATCACCATGGCCCGTAAAAATGGATATGCTCTAAAGTGGACAAAAATTTGCCCAGCTGACTTCCAGGAGAAACTAATAAAAAGTATGTTGCCCCAATTTTATGTATGTACAGATGAGAATGCCAATGATTCTGATATCATTAAAAAAAATGTATTGATTATTGCCCAAATAAGAAAGTTATTGTGGGTTGGTACTAGTGATGGGAATACAAGGCAGAAGGGGTGGTTTGACTCAGAATGTACAAAGGCATATAAAAGTCTAAAGCATGCTATACATGCTAAGGAGAAAGATATGGATTTAATTAGAAATTGTAGGAATGTCTATAAGCAAACCCTTAAAAATAGGAAAAATGCTTTAAAGTTTGAAGCATGGGATGCTTTATGTGACGCCTCTTTAAGTAAAGACTCTGCCTTATTCTGGAAAGTTGTCAATGCCCCTTTTCTAAATTTTAGTCATGCAGACCCATTAGAGGTGGCAATTACAGAGTGGGAGTTGGCTGAATACTTTGCCAAGTTGTATTCCATTGTACAAGACAAGACGGAATTCTAGGAAGGATAATTTTAAATAGAATACATGTATGGGCAGACAAAGCTAATATTTTAAGTGACCTACAGTATGGTTTTAGGAAAGGGCTCGGAACAATTGAACAGTGTTTGAATTTGCATATCTTAACTGAAAAATATTCCAAAGCCAAAGAGGGACGAATGTTTTTAACTTTTGTGGATCTTACCTCTGCATTCGACTCTGTAACACATTGTAAACTTTGGTTAGTTATGAATAATTTGGGAGTAGACAAACAAATTATTAATTTTCTTAGAGATCTCTATGTAGGAGCATCGGCCAGAGTTAGATACGGAAAAAATGGTGAATGTACTAGATCTTTTGCAATCAAAAGGGGTGTACGACAGGGCTGTGTCCTGGCACCGTTCCTATTTACACTCTATATTAACAATGTGGAAAAAACTCTGATAACCGAGTGTAGGGACGTGCCGATTGTAGGAAAAAGATCAATCCCAATTCTGCTATATGCAGACGACGCGGTCCTGATGGCTAGAACACCGCAGGCCATGCAAAGAGTAGTTACATCCTTTTCTGATTTTATGAATCAGCTTGATTTAAGTATAAATTGCTCTAAGACATTTACCATGCATTGCGGGCCGGGTGCACAGAGAAAGAAAAAAGCAATTTATATTGGATCTACCCCAGTAGAGGATACTATAACATTCCCCTATTTAGGGGTTTTAATTGACAGTACGGGCCTATGGAACAATACAATCAAGACAAGGAAATTGTTGTACTGTAAATCTATTATGGCTTTAAAAAATTTTAGTCGAAAAATAGGGAGGAAGACAATTAAAGAAATGTTGACTGTTTATAAAGCGTCTTGCGTAGCTATTGTTACTTATGGGGCAGGCCTGTGGAGGTATGCAAATGTCAGAACTCTACAAGTGGTTGAAAATAATTTTATGAAATATCTTTTAGGGGTTCCACAGAGTGTTTCGACATATGTTTGCCATGTAGAACTTGGGGAGCCATATTTGGAAGACATAATAAAAACCACACCAGTTCTACTATGGCATAGAATATGAACTGCAGATGAGTCTGGTTTAAACCGAATGATTATGGAAAATGCGATGGGTCTAGAGAAGTGTGGAAAAATTAGATGGCTGAACTATATTAATTATTTTTTCACACTATTAGGGATGGGGAATTACTACACAGATCCATCTACTCTATGTAATATATCTAGGAAATGTCTAAAAGAAATATGTATGACCTATTTGCATGAGACCAGAACTAGAACAGAGATTAAGAAAACCACGGTGGTAGCCCATGAGCAAATTGTTTTTTGCAAGTATTTACAGCAATATCTAAAGTTAGTGATGAGTGATTATGAAAGGTTTTTGCTAATACGCTTCAGATTTAACTTATTATTCAGATCACTCAGCTTTCCAGCAATGAATAATTGGTCAAAAATTTTGAGTAAATGTCCCTGTGATGATTTATCAGTCCAATCTGACATGCATATACTTTTTTTCTGTAAGTTTTATACTAGACCTAGGCGAATGTATGTTGTTCCTTTGCTAAAAATTATGGAAATTAATCGCTGTCGCCCGGCTTTTTTAGCTGTACAGAAATTGGATAGTATTTTAACAGTCATATTTATTTCCTCATTACTTAAAAATGTTTTTAAACTACGGAAAACAATTGAGATCTGAACTTATGCAGTTTTTCCTATGTGTGGTCCCAATGACTGTTATTTTTTCTATATGTAATTTTGTCTTTTGTACTTTTATGGTTATTTTGTCTTAATAACCGAATAAAGTTTTGAATCTGAATCTGATTATTGCAGTGCATACATTTTGCACAAGTATCACAATGGTTCAACCATCCCTTTGTGTAGTTCTTCTGTATCTCTCTGAGCGAGCATGAGTGACTGAGTGGAAAGGTTCTAGATCTGTTACCACGATTGCTTGGGGAGTCAATATTCTTATATTCTGAGGTTGCCCAAACCATTTGTTACTCTAATAGGTTTAGGGGTTCTTATGGTGGCACTTTGAGCTAGCTGGTCTCTAGGCCAACATATCCTGAGGGGGTGCATGGAATCAGTGTGCCACCATCCAAAATTTATGTTGTCCAATAAACGAACAGTTCCTACTGAGAAAGTGGAAACTGTACAACAGCGAGGAACCTTGCGGGACTCTGCAAAGGAGCTTCCAGGCATCTGAGGTGTAGGGTGGAAAGTCTACTGTGTTCTTCCAGTAAGTCAAGTGCACATCTATACGAGGGCGGATCCTTGGATGCAAACCTTGTGAAGTCAAATGAATATGATGGAAAGGAAGACTATGTCTAAGGCTGAAGAGAAGTTGAGTAGGATGACGACTGCAGTCTTTCCTCCATCTGGGATAATCTGCATTTCATCTGTTGCTGCTAAAAGGGCTGTCTCTGAGTTGTGGTTAGGTCTGAAGCTTGATTGCGTGGTGTTGAGGAGCTGTGGTTGGTGTGGTGGTCTGTGTGGTGCCTGTTGATGCTTTCTGTAGGACCGTATCTTGGTATGGAAGGATGGAGATCATTTGTTAGAGTACAAGTTTAATGGGTTCTGCTGAGAGCTTCTTCCGAATGGCATTGATGACTGTGTGCTTCCAGTCTTCCAAAAATATTGCTGCGTCAATGAAAGTTTAGAATGGGGGTAAGAGCTTTGCTGAATGGGGTTGAACCTCTGTCAAAGGCATGGTGGGAGTAATGGGGGTGATATGCAGACAGTGCTAGCAACATTGGAAGGTCTGAAGCAGAGGAGGTTATTTTGAAGCTGTTATCTGTGACTAGAACTTAGACTTAGGGGATTAATGTAGAGGTTGAAGAAAACATGAAACAGGATGGAACCATATAGGACACCGTAGGTGACACAGATCTTTTCTGACCTAGAGGTGCCCATGTGAATAGACTGGTGTCAGTTGAAAAGGGCCCATTCAAGACTACATGGTGCATATGAGAGTCTTAAACTTAGAAGTTTGTTTCTTGGAACCTCTTCTTTTTAGTATTTAAAATTTGCCGTCTGTTAAACTATTTTAATGGATGATATCTGTCCTCAACTGCAAAATGACATTTTTAAGGTTTTACAATTGGCGTATTTGTTATGGTAACTCAGTAGATTAAAGGTCATATACTCCAAACTGTGTGTCATGCAAATCACAGAAAGGCATGCCTTTGAATTAAATCAGCCTTTTGTCCTTCAGTGACTGCTAAAAGTTAGTGACCACCATTGCAATCAGCTAATAAAGACACCTTTAACAGTAGTATGTGTTACTTGCTGGGGTGAATGTATGACATTGTTCTGCATTCTGTCCATCAATTGTTGTTTTTGCATTTGTCACCCCGAGTGGGACGGGTATGCTCAGACGTGAGTCCCGTGCTCTCCATGCCACTGGAATCAAGCTATCCTGGCTGACGAGGGCTGAAAGCCCGAAACCGGTCCTAGGATGCTTGTTTCCAGTCCAGGAAGGACCTGGCTTGGCAGTTCGGGCTGGACTGTTCCCATGGGGCACAGGGTCAAGACTGATTTGCATATGGCTGGGTTCAAACTGGAATGGCATGGTGAGCAAAAAAACGATGGATTTAGGCCCAGATCTCTGTACTGGGGTGAATGTATGACATTGTTCTGCATTCTGTCCATCAATTGTTGTTTTTGCATAAGAAACAGTGGCAGGTGCACGGTGCAAAGGTGTTCTGCTTCACCTACTGGAGTTTGTGACTTTCACCTGGGCTGGAGGTTTCCTGCAGTTAGAACCATATGCTTGGATTGGTCTCAATGAACAGTGGCGGCTGCTCCATTAGAGTGGAGGAGTGCCGTCCCCGCACCCTCCACCGCCAGCAAATAACATTTGTTTTATTTTGATCCCCTGGACCCTCCCAAAGGACTCTGACGAGGCTTGGGGGCGGGTCCAGGGAATGACACTGCTGGTGGTGGAGTGGTGGCCACTCCCTTCACTGCGTATGAGGTGTTTGACCGGCCGTCTCAGGCTGGCCAAACCCTCATGCACAGTGAAGCTCTCGCCAGCTGCGTTGCAGGGGCTGGTGAGCGGCACAGGCTCCCCTCTGCCTGGCAGCGCAAGTTGCTGGTGCTCAGGCTGATCCCAACACTGCTTTCATGCAGCGTCAGCATTGGTGTAGTGCATTCTGGGAGCCTGTGCCCAGAATCAGGAAGAGCGCGATGCGGCAAGAGACAGCAGCTGCGTTAAGGTTCTTTTTTTTGTAAACCACCCCATCTCCCTCTTCCGGCCCGGCTGCATCACCACTTTGGCAGGCAGCGGGCACCTACTGGCATGGAGATTAATTCAGTAAAAATTTCCAAAAGCACAGCAGAAGGACTGAAGGCAAGAGATTCAGCACAGCACATGTACAATGTACAGGAACCAATGGGGAGCATAGAAAACAGTAAAGGTGTCAGAGAATCCAACAATACATAGGTTTAGCAGACAATGAGTGTTTACATCTTGCTGCCTTTAATAATGCTGTTATTTAGATTGACTGGTGTTAGACCTAGCACCATTGGCGTGGGTCTCCCTTCCATTTTTTGCTGTTATCTCCTCTGTTTTTGCTGGTATTAGATGCTCTGGGTGCTGTGCCACTGCCATTCAGTGCCACAGCACGAATGCTCCCTGTGTAAATATGACATGTGAATTGGTATATCCATGATTGGCTTATTTAGTTTACCTGTTAGTCCCTAGTAGCATGGCCTGTGTGTGCCCAGGACTGGTAAACCAAATGCTGCTGGTGGGCCTGCAGCGCTGGTTTGCACCACCCACAGAAGCAGCTTGTAAAGTGTGTCTCAGACCTGCCACTGCAGGGTCTGCGTGCAGTCCAGAACTGCCATCTTGGCTGTGAAGTGCACCCACTTCCCAGCCCCTGAACCTTCCCTTGGCATCATGTGAGTCACCCATATGGTAGGGTGCATTGTATGTGAAAGGTAGGACATGCTCTGATGTGTGTAGCATGTCCTGGTAGTGAATTACAACCAATTTTGTTTTTCACTACTGTAAGGCTATCTGTTCTCCATAGGCCAGAATGGGCAGTTTGACTATTACATGTTATAGTCCTAACTGACCCAAATAACATGGTAGATAAACGAATTTAGTATGCCTGAGCTCAGAATATTAAAATACATCTTTTAGTGAAGTTTATTTTTATATTCTGTGTTTGAAAATACCACTTTTAGAAAGTAGGTATTTTATTGCCTAAGCCTTCCAGTGTGCTCTGCTGTTATGTGTATTGGCTGTCTGGTTTTGGAGGGACAGGGCAGGCTGAGTCAGACCTGGGTTGAATAGAGAGATCTGCATTGGAGTATGGGGAGGGGTAGCTCCTTGACCTGAATAGGGCTGTGCCTGGCAAGGTGAATGCTGGCTCCACCTCCTACTGTGCGTCTGATGGCAGACCCCCTCTTTCTGAAAGGAAGGATGCAGCCTGGTAAACAAAGTGCTCCAGGACTGGGCAGAACTGGTTCTGGCTGGGTTCAGTGACTTGTAGCTTCTGAGAACAAAGACTTTGGGGGTATAAATATCTGTGCTGAAACCCCTACAATTTGTATTGCTCCTGGACAACAAGGGGAACCTCTGTTCG
This sequence comes from Triturus cristatus, assembly GCF_964204655.1. Classification (NCBI taxonomy): domain Eukaryota; kingdom Metazoa; phylum Chordata; class Amphibia; order Caudata; family Salamandridae; genus Triturus; species Triturus cristatus. The sequence goes on along the minus strand of NC_140594.1, from coordinate 217,224,489 downwards.
TATAACTAAAGGAATCTGCAGGAGGTGACTGTCCTTGTGCTTGTGTGCTGTTTCTTAGATTGGCCTGCAGTAGTTTTCACTGGACTTGGAAGAAGAGGAAAAGGACTTTGAAGATAACTTTTATTTCAACTTGCTAAAGCAATAAAGCAAGGGCTAGAAGAGAGCTAGCCTCCTGCTGGAGTCTCAGGCACATCAGACTCCACCACCAGCCTCCTGTTTCCTCCCAAAGAGGATTTCTATCTGCAGGTGAGGCTCCTGTGAGTTCCAGGGCCTCTAGTTCTACTACAGAGAAGAGAGTGCTGAAAATCGTTGCTAATGCCCGTTTGCGAGCTGCCGCAGCTGAAGCACGTACGAAAAATCATCGCGCTGCTGCCGCTGAGTGCTCGCTGACCTCAAGATTATCGCATCGCACGTTTGTGGGCTGCCAAAGGCTCGCTAACCTGAAGATCATCGCATCGCACGTTTGCGGGCCTCCAAGTTTTCGCTGACCAAAGATCATCGCATCAAGTTCATCGCTTCAAGACATCGCAGCGCGGATGCCGGGCATCCGCCATTTTCATCGCATCGCACCCGGATCATCGCTCCCTCGCGAAGCGCCATTTCTTCTCATCGGAACAGGGTCGCACACGCAACAGGCTCGGCGCATCATCCTCCCTTGCGGCAAGGATTTCAAAGCATCGCTGGCTTAGCGTGAAGAAGTTTGTCGCTTTGTCCCGCTCACATCTGTAGATCAGCGCATCATCCTCCCTTGTGGCAAGGATTCAACGCATCGCTGGTCTCGCGTGAGGAAATTCATCGCTGCAGCTCCTTTGCGACATTTTGGTTGTTTTGCTACAGAATCCAGGTACTTTGTAAGTAAAAGGGTCGCAGAGACCATTGCTTTGAACTGAACTCCTCTTTGCACACTTTAAACTATGTTTGCAGCATTTCAGGAGTAACCCTATTTTTCCAATATTGTGGCTTTTTTTCTGTTATTGGTCTTGTGTTAAGTCTATATATAAAGATACTTATTTTTTATAACTACTTGTGTGGTGTCCCTTTGTAGTGTTCCTCACTGTGTTACTGTTTATGGTCATAAATGCTTCACACACGGCCTCTGAGATAAGCCTAGCTGCTCGTGCTACGTTACCACAGGGTTGAGCAGGGGTCATCAAAGGATGTAGCCCGCTTACTCTGACTTAGGAAGAAGGGTCCCTACTTGGACAGTGGCCAGCCATTGCCAACTAGAGACCCCCATTTCTAACAACAGGAAAGAGAGGAAGAGATAAAATGGCATGTAGTGAAGGGTGCCATCTTGGATTGGATACTAGAGTGGTAATAGTCAGTTACTCTATAAATCAGTTTTGTTATGAGAATCAAATTGACCATAAGTCCCCAGCCTCCAATGATCTCATGTTAGCCACAACAGCTATTACCCATGGTGCCTTACTCTTACTGGCTTGTGCCAATCTCTGCCTCCAGGCTGTCTTCAAATGTGTGGACCCCTAACCTGTCAGTAAATCCAGACTCTCTTCATCAAGATTAAATTATATCAACAAGACATATTAATCTAACAGAATTACACGTTCATAATAATCTGTGCTGAAACATAGTATTCTACACTTTCAAAACATTTCTCAATACATATTGAAATAATGGAATTTCAAAGGATTTTTAAATGCCAATTCCTAACTTTAACGTGCATGAAACCTATGGTTTTTTCAGTGAATTTCAAAGGTTTTTTAAATGCTAATTCCTATCTATAACTTATCTCTGAAGATATCATGTTTAATGATTTTGATTGGATTTCTATATTTTTCAAATTCAGTGTGTCAATTTCATTAATTATCTTTTTTTTAAAATACTTTTTTATCACCATTTTTTAAACTTATTTTTTCAATTAATTCTTTTAAAAATAAAAAAATGTTATTTGAACTTAATGGGTTTTACAAACATATTTTTTTATATTTTTAAAAATATTTTTTTAACTATATGTTCAAAACTGTATTTTATATATTTTTTTCAATGTTTTTGGATCCGCGCACCTTATGCGCACCGTTCTCGATCCCTACGCGATAGCATCCGTGCATGGTACGAGTTGGGTACGTGTTTAGTGCGCGATCGCAATGCGTCAGGTACGCGACTCCCAGCCTATACGCGACACGTTCGATGTACGTAACACGACGTTTACGCGCTTCCGCGATTCGTCATCTGCGTCTATGACGCGGTAGGTGTGCGGATCTCGCGAAGTATTTAACATTTAAAAAAACATATGTATGTATTTCATGTGAATATTAATTGAAGACAAACTCTAAACTAGTCTTAAAACTAATATATTTTTACATCTAATCCTATAATTTTTTTTTATTCAATTTCAAGGATGCGTGCTGGGTGCGTGCTGCGTAAGCGCAGGGTGCGCGGATCCCATGTGACCTGCAAAAAAAGAGATTTGATTGGTTCATTACACTTCCTCTTCTAACTATTGAAAGACCCCACCCATTTCAATCATTCTTCTTTGACCTTCTTTAGAGCACCAACTCTTTGGAGAGAAGAAGATTTTTTAGACTAAGTTTACACTTAGCTCTAACTTTTTTCAACCAAAAATGGCTTCAGGGCAGCGGGCATCACCTGCATCACCTCATACTTCTGAGGATGAATTTTTGCCGGAGGCACCACCCAAAAAACGTTTTTCTTCAGTGGTGTTGAATTTTTTTACTTTTCCAGAGGGGCAGAATAAGACCAATGCCACCTTGGTCACGTGCAAGATTTGCAAAAGAGTCCTATCGAGAGGGGATCCTAACAAGAAATACTCTTGCGGCACGGCAAGTATGATGAAGCACATGAGGACCCTTCATCCAAACAATCTTGCACGAGAAGAGTGCCGACGGATGAGAAACACTCCCGCTCCTGCGCCATCCACCTCATCGCGGCCGAGCACATCAAGAGTGCATCCATCGGCCCAAACCTTGGACATCCGTCCTCAATTTCAATTTTTAAAAGTGCTCTGCACTAAGTGCAATAAGACTTTGTGCTATGGTGAGCAGTCGATCGATCTGATCTGCCGCCGGCAAGAAAGTCACATTTGCTAGTTTTTTTAATCTTTTTATTGTTCCCTAAATTTCATTGTTTGGTTTCTCCTGTTTTGTTTTTTGTTTTTTGTTTTTGCAGAAAAACCAAAAAAATGTAAAGATTGTTCAGAAACCCCCCAAAAAATTATAAAAGAAGAAAGAAGAAAAAAAAAGTTCTTTTAGGAACTAAGTTTCCTGGTTTAAAAAAAGAGCTAAATTTCTTTGTTAGTGTTAGTTTAGATGAATGTATGTGTAGTATGCAATTGACTGAATGAATGCATTAGTAGCGTATGGTGAATGTATAAGTGCAGAACTATGAGGAAGTGCTGCAGCATCACACAGTAACCTCTTTAACTGCAGTGTGCTGTAGTACTTCCGAAGCACAGGGATGCAACATATGTACATAAATATGTTGCAAATCTATGCTTCTCTCTGCACGGCTGCTTAAACTGCAGCCATGTGGTGACACAGGCACCCTTGCACCATAGTGCAAGGATATCTGTGTCATGTGCTGTTTGTTTTTCTGCAGAAAAACACACCTTCCTGCACAAAAACAATGAGAAAATGCATTTTTCTTCTTCAATGTATGATGAACATTTCAGTATGCATTGAAGATATAAAAATGTGGAGAAATTAAAACAATTCTCCTTGTTGTGCTTTCCTACACCAAATGTAAAATGGTGCAGCATTCACACACATATCGAGAATTATGATTTCTGATAAATCTAGACATGTCTTGTTCTATGAGAATTAAGTGCAATCATGCACAACAACACTTATAGAACACCCTTTCAACACAAAGTGGTGTGCATGATGAGGTTATATTTACATGGAGTATAAAAAGTGCACAGAGTGCCTTTCCCTCTCTTTGTAAATATAAAAGAGTATCTTGCACAATAACTATGTTACAAAAAGTGACATATTTCCGTTTTTAAATTTCCTTGCGAATGATAGAAGGTAAGCACAGAGTTTTGTCTGCAAAGATGTTCAAAGAAGAATGATTGAAATGATTGCGGTCCTTCAACAGCTAAAAAGGTGGAATATTATGAACCCCTCAAATCTCTTTTTTTGCAGGTCACATGATATCTGATTATGGTCAGATTTCAAAACTACATAAACAGAGTGTTTTTAGAAACGTGTTTCAACTTTGTAGCTTCTTGCAGGCCTCTTCATTCTGCATATTGAGACTTAGTTAAACTTACCTTCACAGTAATAGGAATAAAAAATGGTATACATTTTTTTCTGTTTTTCATTAAAATATAAATTCATATAAATTGCTTATTTTAAAATATGGATCTGTGAAAGAAAAGGAAAAAAAATTATAACATGTAATAATACATTTTTTACAACACAGCATAATTTCCAAAAAGTCATTTTTTTGCCTTTTTTGCTGTTCTCAGAATATATTAAATTTCACTAAAAATAGTGATTTCAATCGTACTCATCACTTAACAGCGGGCAAACAAAAGACAATCTCAAAGATTGTTAAAAAAAAACAACATGCCATTCTCAAAATACAAATCACAGAAATATAAAAGGCACACAGCTAACAACATTTTTAACTCTAACTTACAAAAACTGTAAATGATGTCGCTATAAAATTTTCACCAAATATAAAGTTGAATTTTTGGAGGATGCACCACGCCCACAACGTTTTCCTTCAGTGATATGGAAATTTTCTACTTTTCTCGAGGGGGAAACAAAGACCAATACCACCTTTCTCATGCACAAGATTTTCAAAAGAGTTCTGTTACGAGGGGATTGTTAGACCTGGCACCTTGGCGTGAGTTTCCCTTCCACTTTTTGATGGTGTGCCTCGATTGTTTTGCTGGTGTTGTCCGCTCAGGGCACTGCGCCACGGCTAATCCGTGCCGCAGTGCAAGTGCTCCCTAGGTAAGGTGTACCTGTAATTGATGTCCATGATTGGGTTATTGGATTCACTGTCAGTCCCCAGTAAAGTGCACCCGGGGTGCCAGGGCTTGTGAATGCCAATGCCGCTGGTGGGCTTGCAGCGCTGGTTGCGCCACCCACGGAAGCGGCCTTGTAAAGTGTGTCTAGGGCCTGCCACCGCAGACCCTGTGCGCGGTCCGGGACCGTCGCGCTGACTGCGCAAGTGCCCCCACTTGCCAGTCCCTAAACCTTCCCTTACCTACATATTAGCCACCCCTCTGGGAGGCCCAAGGGCAGGGTGCATTGTAGGCATAAGGTAAGACATGCCCTGGTGTGTGTGGCATGTCTTAGTAGTGAATTACAGCCCTTGTCGTTTTTCACTATTGAAGGCTACCTGCTCTCCATAGGCCAGAATGGGCTGCTGGGATCACGCCAACGCTGTGACCCCAGTGGACTCAGAGAGCATGGTAGAAGTGTCAAGTTTAGTATGCCTGAACTCAGGATGATAAAATACTTCTTGTAGTCAAGTTTATTTTAGTATCCTGGGTTTGTAAATACTACTTTTAGAAAGTTAGTATTTACTGACCTGACCATCTCAGTCCGCCTCTGCTGTATGTGTGTGTGTTCTGCCCAGCAACAGTAAGGAGCAGGGTTGGGGAATCCCCAGAGACAGGTTGGCTGCCAGGTGGTGGGTAGAGAGATTACACCTGGATGGGTGGGAGGAGTACACCTTGACTCTTGAATAGACCTGTGCTCTGCCACCACAAAGCCGGCGCCACCCCCTGTGGGGCGGCTGATGTCTCTGCCCTACTGCTGAAAGGAAAGAGCAGAGTCACCATAACAAAGTGCTCCAGAACTGGACTGAGCCAGGCCTAGGCCCCCTGGCGCTGAAGAACAAAAGAATCATGGTATAAAAGTAGGAGCCTGGCTCCTAAGAAATCAGAATCCTGTTTACCACAAAGAACCTCTGCCCGACTAGAAGGAGAAGAAGACGCCGGAGGAGCTGGCCTGCTGCTTGCCTTGCTGAGAGAGGAGAGGAAGAGACTTACTGAAAAGACTTTGCTACTTTGTGCTTGAACATTCTCCAAGGGCTTGATCTGAGCTTGCCCCCTGAACTGAACCCCAGGAACAGTGGGTTCTCTGTGCTTCTTGCTCGTCCTCCAATTCGAGCCGTGTGTGCATCCCGCTGGAAAAGAGACTGCGCCCCTCATCGCCCCTCCTAGGGCCGTGACACTCAGAAGCTCGCCTGCCTCCAACCCGTGAGAGCCCCGCTCCGTCCGGAGCCGCTCTCTGTTCCCGGGCCAGGCCGCCTGCATCCCTGTCACCGCCTGCCATTGGAGTGCGCTGAACGCGCTATCACCCCTCCTGCCGGAAGCCGTCCGACGACTGTGATCTACGCCGGGTCACCCAGCTGCACTAACCGTGCCCTGCGACCCCGCTTCGCTATCCCCGGACTTCTCAGGCCGCGCCGCCCCCGCTGTGGAGACCCTCCTGCACCGCCGTGCGAAAGGGTCGCTGGCCGCGCCTGCCTACATGCCCACACCTGCTGATTGAGGACCCAAGAACACTTCCCAAGCTGAGAGTCGCACCGACCTGTGCCGACTCTCCTAATCACGAAAGAAGTCCAGTATCGGGCTCGGGGCCCGCAACGCCTTATTTCCCCGTTCGCAGGAACCGATCTCTGTGAGTACTGGAACTACGAGTAAAGAGACTACGAAGTATCCATTTGAAACTACGAACCAAGAACATTTGCCTGCTGTATAACCTGGTGGCCTAGCGACAACGTTATTGGTCTTGTGATAAGTCTGTTGAGATATATATACCTTATTTTTACATAAAGAATCGTATTTTTATATATATCCAAGTCTGGTGTCCGTTTCTGGGGGGATTGATGTATTTACTGTGTGTACGATTGTAAGTGCTTAACCAACAACGCCTGAGGAATCGCCTTGGCTGCTCACGCCACGCACCTAGAGGGTGAGCAAGGGTCATTCGCGAGGGGTTATCCTGCGCCCTGACGTGGAGGAGAGGGTTCCTGCTTGACACAAGGGCAACCTTGCGCCAACCAGAGATCCCCGACTCTAACATTGTTGGCAGCGTTTGGGATTTCGGATTTGCACTTGTAATTTGCATACAGTGAATTATTAATCACCAGATAGTGAGAGCAGACCAAATAACGCAGCCACAGGTTTGTAATTGTTGAACTTTGTTGAGACATCTGCCATTACTGCAACCATGCCTGGCTCACACTCCGCTGGGAGAGCACTCTCTGTGATTTCTGGAATAGATGAGGTGGATTGGGAGAGACTGGAAGGCTACACGATGGAGCAATTGAAAGGCTACAGTGTACAATTCAGAGTCCCCCATGCTGGATGCAAGAGGAAGCCCCAGTACACCAAGGCGTTGAGAGCCTGGAAGGAGTCACGAGACCTACGGAATGCGGGGGACATCGTTCCACCCGACAACCTTGAGGAGCCCAGCAGAGTCCGGTCGCCAGAGGAGCTGGCAGACAGGGCAGCAGACAGGGCGCATGCAATGGAGATGGCAAAGTTGGCAGGACAGATGGAAATGGAAAAGCAGAAGTTGGCCCTGGAGGCACAACAACGCCAAATGGATCACGATATCAGATTGAAGGAGTTGGAGCTGAAGGCGAAAAGTTTGGACACCGCTCCTTCTGGTGGCAGCACTCCACCAGCGCAGGTAGAGTCCAAGGTGTACATCCCCAAAGATGTAGTAAAGGAGTATTTTAGAAAGGATGACATAGGGCAGTGGTTTAGGGCCTACGAGGTGGCCATGTCCTCACACCGGGTCCCTGAGAAAGACTGGGGAGCGGGGTTGTGGGGAAGGTTCCTTGCTGAAGGGCGTGACACACTGTTAGATTTACCCTTAGATCTCCAAACCTCATACCCCCATATGAAGGAAGCTTTAATGACCAGGTATGGGTTAACTCCGGAGCTATATAGACAGCGGTTCAGGGAGACGAAGAAGATCCCTGAGAGTACGTATGTGGAATATGTGACCTTTTTCTGCAGAGCGCTGGATGGTTGGGTGAAGGGTAGCAAAGCGAATGATTATCAAGGGCTGCTTGATTTAATTGCATGGGAGCACTTGTCCAGTCAATGTTTTCCTGAGCTACGCCAGCACCTGATTGATAGCAAGCTGTCCAACCCGAGGAAGCTTGCTGAGGAGGCGGACCGCTCGCTCAGCACCAGGGTCCACAAGGGTCAAGTGGGAGACTCCGCCAAAGGTGGGCAGGGTCCCCAGCAGAAGAGTGGGGGGGACAAGGGTAAACAGAAGGGGTTCCAAAAAGGCCCCCAAAGTAATTCCCAAGGGAACCAGCAGAAGGGTTCTCAGCCTCCCCCCCCCCCGCAGCAGAACGGGGCCCCGACAGGTAGACCTGTTCCAAAGGGGCCCTTCAATTGTTATAAGTGTGGTGATCCGGGTCACATTGCCTCTGATCCTAAGTGTCGCCTGTTTGGTAAGACCGCACCCACTGGTGCTCCACCCCGGCAAGTAGCTAGTGTTAACTTTGGGGAGGAAGTAGCAGTCCAGGAGGGTGGGGGTCCCGGGCAGATGACCCTAGTCTCGCTAGGAGACAGTGAGATGGTCCCTGTAACCTACCTGCCCTCTAACACTAAGAAATATGGGCAAGTGGTGACCATCAATGGAAGGAAGGTGGAGGCTCTTAGAGATACAGGAGCCAGCGTGACCTCGGTGAGGCAACACCTGGTGTCTCAAGAGCAGATTGTACCCAATGCCTACTGTAGGGTTGTCAATGCTGACAACGTAGAGAGTCGTTGTCCAATGGCTCAAGTTCCCTTTGAGTGGGGGGAGGTCTCTGGTACTCTACAAGTCGCTGTGAGAACTGACATGCCTGTAGATTGTCTGCTAGGGAACGACCTGGAGAGCTCCCCTTGGGAAAAGGTGGAGAAGACCACGCATCTGAGGATGGTGGGTCTACCCGACTGGGCGTGCGTGACCACCCGGTCCATGGCAGCCAGTAGGGGTGTTGAGAGGGTCCTGGAGCCTGAGGGAGAGGTCCAGGAACCGGCCTTAGGGAGAAGGCGCAGGAGGCGCGGGAAACCGGCCCCCGAAGTTCCCACGGCCCAGGAGGAAGTAGACCCTGAGGGGGATGCTCTGGAGCCTACCGGGGAACAGATTGCCGAACTGGGAGATCTGCCTGAGCTGACCCATTGGCAGCAAGAAGGAGGTCCCTCCAGGGAGGAATTCTGCAGGGAGCAGAAAGAATGCCCTTCTCTCGTAGGTATGCGGCAACAGGCTGCAGACCAGGCCAATGGTGTTCAGGCCAAAACACACTACGTGTACTGGGAGAGTGACCTCCTGTATTCCGAGCCTAAGGCTGCTGAACCTGGGTCAGCCCGTGTGCTGGTGGTACCCCAGAAGTTCAGAACCTTCCTACTGGGGCTGGCTCACGATGTGCCTTTAGCAGGACATTTGGGGATGGACAAGACCTATGACAGGCTTGTCACCCACTTTTACTGGCCCCAAATGCATAAGAATTCAGATTCCTACTGCAGAACCTGTCAGACTTGCCAGGCAAGTGGTAAGAGCGGAGGGAAGCACAAGGCTCCTCTGCAACCTTTCCCTGTGGTCGGTACGCCATTCCAACGAGTGGGTATTGATATTGTGGGGCCTCTGGACCCCAAGACAGCCCTGGGCAACAGGTTCATCCTGGTCTTGGTGGACCATGCCACCCGGTACCCTGAAGCCATCCCTCTGAGGACAGTGACGGCCCCCGTGGTGGGACGGGCACTGATGGGAATTTTCTCCCGAGTGGGATTCCCTCTAGAGGTGGTGAGCGACAGGGGGACCAATTTCATATCCACATATATGAAATCCCTGTGGAAGGAGTGTGGGGTAACTTACAAGTTCACCACTCCTTACCACCCCCAAGGAAATGGGTTGGTTGAGAGATTCAACCGAACCCTCAAAGGCATGATCATGGGCCTGGACGGTCCAATGAGGCGTAAGTGGGACGTCCTCTTGCCATGCCTGCTCTTCGCTTACCGAGAGGTGCCGCAGAAGTCTCTAGGGTTCAGCCCCTTTGAGCTTCTGTATGGTCACCCGGTAAGAGGACCTCTGAGTTTGGTAAAGGAAGGCTGGGAGCAATCTCCCAGGAAACCTCCCCAGAATGTATACAGTTACATGCTGGCCTTCCGAAACCAGACTCGGCGTTTCAGGCAACTTGCTGAGGCAAATCTGGAAGCCAGCCAGGAGGAGATGAAGCGGTGGTACGACCGGAATGCCACTCTGGTAGAGCTTCAACCTGGACAAAAGGTGTGGGTCTTGGTCCCCAAAGCTGCTGCGCCGGGAGCCACACCTGAACTCCGGTTCTGTGTGGACTACAGAGGACTCAATTCAGTAACGAAGACTGACGCGCACCCCATCCCCAGAGCTGATGAGCTCATTGATCGGCTGGGGGCTGCCCGGTTCCTCAGCACGTTTGATTTAACGTCTGGGTACTGGCAGATCGCCTTGACCGATGGGGCCAAAGAGAGGTCAGCATTCTCTACACCAGATGGGCACTTCCAGTTCCGAGTCATGCCATTTGGGATGAAGAATGCCCCTGCCACCTTTCAGAGGTTGGTCAACCAGGTACTGGTTGGGCTGGATGCGTTCAGTGCCGCCTACCTGGATGACATCGCAGTGTTCAGTGCCACCTGGCCCGAACACCTGCGCCACCTCTGGGAAGTGTTGATGGCTCTGCGCCGAGCAGGCCTCACGATCAAGGCAAGCAAGTGCCAGATCGGGCAGGGTTCCGTGGTGTACTTGGGACACCAAGTGGGGAGTGGCAAGGTGGCACCCTTGCAACCCAAAATTGAGACCATCCTGGCTTGGGAACCCCCCAAGACGCAGACCGCAGTGAGGGCCTTCCTGGGGCTCACTGGGTACTACAGGAGGTTTGTCAAGGGCTATGGAACGATCGTTGCCCCCTTGACAGAGCTGACTTCCAAGAAGCAGCCCAGGAACGTGATTTGGACTGACACCTGTCAGAAAGCTTTCGACACCCTGAAGACTGCCATGTGCACGGCGCCCGTGCTTTTGGCCCCTGACTTCTCCAAGGAATTCCTAGTACAGACAGACGCTTCAGAGCATGGTGTAGGGGCTGTTCTCTCACAGATGACTGAGGAGGGCTGGGACCAACCCGTAGCCTTCATCAGTAGGAGGTTACTTCCACGGGAAAGTAGGTGGAGTGCAATTGAGCGAGAAGCATTTGCTGTGGTCTGGGCGCTGAAGAAGCTAAGACCCTACTTGTTTGGGTCTCACTTCCGGGTTCAGACGGACCACAGGCCCCTCAGATGGTTGATGCAAATGAGGGGTGAACACCCGAAGCTGTTGAGGTGGTCCATCTCCCTACAGGGTATGGACTTTACGGTGGAACACCGTCCTGGTACAGATCACGCCAACGCTGACGGTCTGTCCAGGTATTTCCGCCTTAGTGACGAGGAACCCCCTGGGCAAGGGTAGTTCTCCCCACATTTCAGCTGGAGGGGACACGTGTTAGACCTGGCACCTTGGCGTGAGTTTCCCTTCCACTTTTTGATGGTGTGCCTCGATTGTTTTGCTGGTGTTGTCCGCTCAGGGCACTGCGCCACGGCTAATCCGTGCCGCAGTGCAAGTGCTCCCTAGGTAAGGTGTACCTGTAATTGATGTCCATGATTGGGTTATTGGATTCACTGTCAGTCCCCAGTAAAGTGCACCCGGGGTGCCAGGGCTTGTGAATGCCAATGCCGCTGGTGGGCTTGCAGCGCTGGTTGCGCCACCCACGGAAGCGGCCTTGTAAAGTGTGTCTAGGGCCTGCCACCGCAGACCCTGTGCGCGGTCCGGGACCGTCGCGCTGACTGCGCAAGTGCCCCCACTTGCCAGTCCCTAAACCTTCCCTTACCTACATATTAGCCACCCCTCTGGGAGGCCCAAGGGCAGGGTGCATTGTAGGCATAAGGTAAGACATGCCCTGGTGTGTGTGGCATGTCTTAGTAGTGAATTACAGCCCTTGTCGTTTTTCACTATTGAAGGCTACCTGCTCTCCATAGGCCAGAATGGGCTGCTGGGATCACGCCAACGCTGTGACCCCAGTGGACTCAGAGAGCATGGTAGAAGTGTCAAGTTTAGTATGCCTGAACTCAGGATGATAAAATACTTCTTGTAGTCAAGTTTATTTTAGTATCCTGGGTTTGTAAATACTACTTTTAGAAAGTTAGTATTTACTGACCTGACCATCTCAGTCCGCCTCTGCTGTATGTGTGTGTGTTCTGCCCAGCAACAGTAAGGAGCAGGGTTGGGGAATCCCCAGAGACAGGTTGGCTGCCAGGTGGTGGGTAGAGAGATTACACCTGGATGGGTGGGAGGAGTACACCTTGACTCTTGAATAGACCTGTGCTCTGCCACCACAAAGCCGGCGCCACCCCCTGTGGGGCGGCTGATGTCTCTGCCCTACTGCTGAAAGGAAAGAGCAGAGTCACCATAACAAAGTGCTCCAGAACTGGACTGAGCCAGGCCTAGGCCCCCTGGCGCTGAAGAACAAAAGAATCATGGTATAAAAGTAGGAGCCTGGCTCCTAAGAAATCAGAATCCTGTTTACCACAAAGAACCTCTGCCCGACTAGAAGGAGAAGAAGACGCCGGAGGAGCTGGCCTGCCGCTTGCCTTGCTGAGAGAGGAGAGGAAGAGACTTACTGAAAAGACTTTGCTACTTTGTGCTTGAACATTCTCCAAGGGCTTGATCTGAGCTTGCCCCCTGAACTGAACCCCAGGAACAGTGGGTTCTCTGTGCTTCTTGCTCGTCCTCCAATTCGAGCCGTGTGTGCATCCCGCTGGAAAAGAGACTGCGCCCCTCATCGCCCCTCCTAGGGCCGTGACACTCAGAAGCTCGCCTGCCTCCAACCCGTGAGAGCCCCGCTCCGTCCGGAGCCGCTCTCTGTTCCCGGGCCAGGCCGCCTGCATCCCTGTCACCGCCTGCCATTGGAGTGCGCTGAACGCGCTATCACCCCTCCTGCCGGAAGCCGTCCGACGACTGTGATCTACGCCGGGTCACCCAGCTGCAATAACCGTGCCCTGCGACCCCGCTTCGCTATCCCCAGACTTCTCAGGCCGCGCCGCCCCCGCTGTGGAGACCCTCCTGCACCGCCGTGCTAAAGGGTCGCTGGCCGCGCCTGCCTACATGCCCACACCTGCTGATTGAGGACCCAAGAACACTTCCCAAGCTGAGAGTCGCACCGACCTGTGCCGACTCTCCTAATCACGAAAGAAGTCCAGTATCGGGCTCGGGGCCCGCAACGCCTTATTTCCCCGTTCGCAGGAACCGATCTCTGTGAGTACTGGAACTACGAGTAAAGAGACTACGAAGTATCCATTTGAAACTACGAACCAAGAACATTTGCCTGCTGTATAACCTGGTGGCCTAGCGACAACGTTATTGGTCTTGTGATAAGTCTGTTGAGATATATATACCTTATTTTTACATAAAGAATCGTATTTTTATATATATCCAAGTCTGGTGTCCGTTTCTGGGGGGATTGATGTATTTACTGTGTGTACGATTGTAAGTGCTTAACCAACAACGCCTGAGGAATCGCCTTGGCTGCTCACGCCACGCACCTAGAGGGTGAGCAAGGGTCATTCGCGAGGGGTTATCCTGCGCCCTGACGTGGAGGAGAGGGTTCCTGCTTGACACAAGGGCAACCTTGCTCCAACCAGAGATCCCCGACTCTAACAGGGATCCTAACAAAAAATACTCATGCGGCACAGCAAGTATGATGAAACACCTAAGGACCCTTCATCCAAACAATCTTGCACGAGAAGAGTACAAACAGATGAGAAACACTCCTGTTCTGTATCTGTATAAAAGAATCACAAATAAATGTATATTAATAACTTTCAAAATGATACTATTCCATTACTGTACAAACACATTTTATATAAATACTGACTAAGAAACTATGTCCCTGAACCACAAGTGTGACAATGGTTAAAACACTACATTCATAGTGCATACTACTTTGAAGCAGTTCATGACCTAAAGCCTACCTCACTAACGGCCATATGTATGAACACATTTTCCCATAGACACAGAATGAGTAAAACCCTTTGATACATCTGGCCCTTAAACTCTACATGCTAACTTACTAAATGATTAGTATGACAGTACTATAAGGAGACACACTGGGTGAGTGACAGGGTGTTTGCTAGAAGAGTATGAATACTAACTAGGGAATTGAAGGTGTGAAACACAACTGTGTAGGTGATTAGAGGACTGCATAGGCATTTAAAGCAGTCCATGTGCTAAGGCCTGGCTCACTGCATGACTACTTGGGTACTGACTGAATGATTAGAGTACAGCAAGGAGAGTGCCTAGGTGAATTTATAAGTGCTAGGCTTTTCGTACAGGGAATGGATTAGTACGTGGTACTGAATGGGTCACTAGAGGAGTGCAAAGGCAGTGACAAGATGTTTGCACGACTGTATGGATACTGACTAGGAAATTGAAAGTGTGAAAGACAAGTGTCTAGGTGGTTAGAAGACTGCATGCATAGTGCATAGGGGTTTGAAGCAGTCCATGTGCTAAGGCCTGGCTCAGTGCATGAATACTTAGGCACTGACTGAATGATTAGAGTACTGCAAAGATAGTATCTTGGTGAATTTATAAGTGTTTGAGTTTTCGCACAGTGAATGGATTAGTACATGGTGCTGAATGGGTCACTAGAAGACTGCAAAGGGAGTGACAGGGTGTTTCCTGGAAGTGTATGGATACTGACTAGGGAATTGAAGGTGTGAAAGACAATTGTGTAGGTGGTTAGAGGACTGCATGCATAGTGGATAGGGGTTTGAAGCATTCCATATACTAAGGCCTAGGTCACTGGATGAGTACTTGGGTACTGACTGAATGATTAGAGTACTGCAAGGAGAGTGCCTGGGTGAATTTATTAGGGTTTGGCGCAGTGAATGGATTATTACATGATGCTCAATAAGGTCACTAGAGGAGTGCAAGGGGAGTGACAGGGTGTTTGCTGGAAGTGTATGGTTACTTACTGGGGAATTGAAGGTGTGAAAGACAAGTGTGTAGGTGGTTAGAGGACTGCATGCATGGTGGATAGGGGTTTGAAGAAGTCCATGTGCTAAGGCCTGACTCAGTGCATGAATACTTAGGCAGTGACTGAATCATTAGAGTACTGGAAAGAGAGTGTCTTGGTGAATTTATAAGTGTTTGGGTTTGGCACAGTGAATGGATTAGTACATGGTGTTGAATGGGTCACTAGAGGACTGCAAAGGGAGTGACAGGGTGTATCCTGGAAGTGTATGGATACTGACTAGGGAATTGAAGGTGTAAAAGACAAGTGTATTGTATGTTAGAACACTACATGCATACTGCATAGACATTTGAAGCAATCTATTTGGTACTTAGAAACTGACTAAATAATCAGACTACTTCTAGGACAGTGCTTAGGTAAAACTTTTAAATTTTCAGTTCTGCCACAGTGAACAGAATAGTACATGGTACTGCACCTTAGTGTCAAACCCTGACTCATGTTATCAATGCATAAGCAAAGACTAGCTTCTAATGCTACTAAAACTTGACAACATGAGAGGTTTTAAATTAGTTATCTGTCAGCAAATAAACGATGTTACCAAATGCTTCTCTTACAGTGGTTCTCAAATGCACACAGACTCACAGTGTGATTCTAGACAACAACCACTATACCTAGGAGTTTACCAAAAATCATTCACTACTGTGGAAGTGGTAAGGGAACTGCACACAATCTTCATATTTCAGGACTGCGCTTTTGTGTCAAAGCCTGACTCATTTAATGAAAGCATGAGCAAAGACGGGCTTCTAATGCTACTAAAACTCGACAACATGACCGGTTTTAAAACAGTTATCTGTCAGCAAATAAACGATGTTACCAAATGCTTCTCTCACAATCCTTACCCAAATGCACACAGACTCACAGTGTGATTTTAGACAATCAACACTATCCTAGGAGTTTACCAAAACTCATTCACTACTCTAGAAGAGTTAATGGTACTGCACACAATCTACATATTTAAGTACAGCACATCCGTGTCAAAGCATGACTCATTTAATCAACACATAAGCAAAGACTGGATTCTAATGCTACTAAAACTTCACAACATGACAGGTTTTAAAAAAGTTATCTGTAAGCAAATACATGATGTCACCAAATGCTTCTCTCACAGTGATCCCAAATACACACTAACTCACACTGTGATTCTAGACAAGCACCACTATCCCTAGGAGTTTACCAAAACTCATTCACTACATTGCAAGTGGTAAGGGAACTGCACACAATCTACATATTTCAGGACTGCACTTTTCTGTCAAAGCCTGACTCATTTAATCAAATCATAAGCCATAACTGTCTTCTAATACTACTAACACTTCACAACATGACAGGTTAAAACAGTTATCTGTCAGCAAATACACAATGTTACCAAATACTTCTCTCACAATGGTTCCCAAATGCACACAGACTCACTGTGTGATTCTAGACAAACAACACTATCCCTTGCACTATACCAAAACACATTTCTTCATCTAGAAGTAGTACTACATTTTAGTATAGAAACATAACATAACTCATTTCACAAATTCATAAACAATGACTGGTTTCTAATTCTACCAAAATATAAAAACAGCACAGTTATCTGTCTGAAAACACATGAAAAACACAAATGCTTATAACTGAATGGTTTCTACATGCACACACACTATCAATAAGATTGTAGAGAAAAAAAGTACTCCCTACACTTTAGCAGGAGAAATACATTAGTCTGATTAAAATAACTCATCTTTCAAGTTCTTTTGTAGTTTAAGAAGTATATCAGTCACTCACCATAGTATCTTTTACAGAATCTCTGCACTGTGCACCTCTCAGTAAAAACAAAGAATGGAAAAGTTTCCCTTTCATTTTCCACACATATACATGTAAACATCAAATCACATCCTTCACACATAAACGCAAAAGCAAACACACATTTCTATTGGTTAAACATTTCAACCCTTTCCAACTGAAATACATTTCAACCCTTCCCCCAATCTGCCTTCTGCCTGTTTCCATAGAAACAGGTCATGGAACACTGCACTAAGCACACAGGTCAGAAGTTCAGCACACAATGTTCCTACACAAGAGAGGAAGTGTGCTTCACTTTTCAACATATCAGCTAATCATATATAATGTTCCTTACAATTTGTTTTTGTTAACCAATAAGAATCATACCTTTAAAAAACAGAAATATACACCCTACCTTTCAGTGTACAAAGTAGTCATACAATCAAAGATTTCTTGTCTTTTTAAAAAAAAAAATCCGTGGATCTGTGCACCCAACGTGATAGGATGCGCACACCGTGCGCGCATTTTGCCGTTTAAAAAAAAAAAAAAGCGGGCCCCAGGGGGTCCTTCTGAGACCCCCTAAGCACCTCTAGAGGGTCAGAGTATTTCCACTCTGCCCCCTTTATATGTTTTACACACTTATTTACCTTGCTTCGTCAGCCTCGCTTCTACCGAGGCAGAAAATGGCCGCCAACAGTTCCTGGTTTCGAATGTAGAGAGACTCTCGACTGACAATTAGCATTCATCGCGCGATCTGGAGGGTGCACGCTCGGTTCGGGGAGGGTGCGCGTACGGTGCATGTATGGTCCGCGGATCCTCCGCAGCCATAGATATTTATGTACTTTTAACTCTAATTTTCTCAGGAACTACTGAACGGATTCACACCATTTATGCAAAGGGCACGAGTCTGAACTGAGGACTACCTCTTTGCCAAATTTGGTGTCATTCCGTTCAGCGGTTCGGGCTGTAGCTGCGACAACAGATCCTATGGGAAATTGCCTGGGGAAAACGCGTTTTGGGACCCCCCCTTTCTTCTCGGCCCCCGCTTGACGAATCACCACAAAACTTTCAGGGTAGGAGCGGAGCGGAGCTGGGCAAAAGTTTGGAAAATTTTGCGAGGATTCGTCAACCGGCGCCAGACTTATTGGGAATAGAATGTTGCGGATTTCCTATGGAAAATAGGTCTTAACTATAACTACCTACTGGTGACCGCCAGTAGGTGATATATAAATATATATATATGGGAGACGGCAAATTTCCGGTCTATTTCCACATGTATTTTGTATTTTTTATTTTTAAACCAAAGTTCTCTGTGCTGAATACAACAGGCCAACTCGTTTTGGCAAAAGCCTTTTACTGAAGCATTATATATATAATATATATATATATATATACATATGGCGGATCGTACATACAAATGAACACAAACATATATATTTATATGTATCTATATATCTATATCTATCTATCTATCTATCTATCTATCTATCTATCTATCTATCTATCTATCTATCTATCTATCTATCTATCTATCTATCTATCTATCTATCTATCTATCTATCTATCTATCTATCTATCTATCTATCTATCTATCTATCTATCTCTCTCTCTCTCTCTCTCTCTCTCTCTCTATATATATATATATATATATATATATATATATATATATATTCACTTAAAAAACCATAGGTTTCACACATGTTATAGTTAGCTGGACATTTCACTCGTAAAAAACCAATGAAATTCCCCCGTTATAGTTAGTGCAGGCAACTATAACTCACGCAACCGCAATCCTCTGCTGATGACGTCAGATATTACATCACTGTATTTAGACACTTATTTACCCATGTCTTCTTCCATTAATCTTTAGCTATACATATATTACAAATATTAATTTTTCATAAAGACACATAGGTCATCAGTGATGTAATATCTGACGTCATCAGCAGAGGATTGCGGTCGCGTGAGTTATAGTTGCCTGCACTAACTATAACGGGGGAATTTCATTGGTTTTTTACGAGTGAAATGTCCAGCTAACTATAACATGTGTGAAACCTATGGTTTTTTAAGTGAATTTGCAAGGTTTTTTAAATGCTAATTCGCAACTATAACGTGTGTGAAACCTATGGTTTTTTCAGTGAAATTGTACGTTTTTTTAAATGCTAAGTTATGTATTTATTATTTTTTTTTTTTTTCAGGTTCTTCACCGTGCGCGCACCGTGTGCGCTCTGTGGGCACTCGGTGCGCTTCGCGCACCGAGCACCCACTGTTCGCAGTGCATGCCGTGCGCGCGCCGTGCGCGCACCTCGCAATTTAAAAAAAAAAAAAAAATGTTTTTTTCTCCCTTGGGGGTCCGTCCTTCTGTGACTCCCTGACCAAGGCTAGGGGGTCAGGAACTGTCCACTCTGCCCCCTTTTCACGTTCTCCACCTTTTTTTTTCTCCCCCTCAGACTGCGAGAGACAAAATGGCGGCCGACACTTCCTGGTTTCGACCGATTCGAATGTTTACCGACATCTAACAACCAATCAGAATTGCGCTCGCGCACGGCAGGGTGCACGCACAGTGCGCGCACGGTGCGCGCGTATAGATATTGATATGCTTTAAATTGCTATTTTCTCAGGAAATACTGAACAGATTTACACCAGACCTGCAAAAGGCACTTCCTTGACCTTATGGCTACCTCTCTGCCAAATTTCACGTAATTCTGTTCAGCCGTTCGGGCTGTAGCTGCGACTAAAGGTCCTATGGAAAAATGCAAGGGGAAAACGCGTTTTGGGACCCCCCCCTTTTTCTAGGCCCCCGCTTGACGAATAACCCCGAGACTTTCAGGGTAGGACCTGAACGGAGCGCCCCATTGGTTTTTAAAAATTTCGCGAGGATTCGTCAACCGGCGCCAAAGTTATTCAAAATAGAATTTTGAGATTTCCTATGGAAACTAGGTTGTAACTATAACTATCTACTGGCGACCGCCAGTAGATAATATATATATATTGTAACTCAAAGGGGAAAATCAATACCCCAGTTATTTTTCAAAATCTCCCTCTTACCAAGTTCAAAATGTTCGCAAGTATGGTACATTGGATCATGGAAGGAAATGGGGTAGGGACATGGACTTGGATAACAGAGGACAGGAGGGACATGGAGAGGTGCACCAAACTGACCCTGCAGGGCAGGCATCAGGGTTTGCAGCAGCACAATACACCACATAGGGCATGCGGGACGGGAGTGAAGCACAACAATCCATAGAAAGCAAGAGGGAGGGGACAGGACCATGCACATGGACAACAGAGAACAGAGGGGCAAGAGGCAATGGTAGCTAGCTGACCATAATGGACAGACAGGAGAGAAAGCTGCAGCATAACAGACCATAAAGGGCAGGAGGGATGGATCAGGGGCATTACAATGGAACAGACAAGCCAGGAGGGAGGGAGTAGGGGTCTGCACATGTAAACAGAGGGCTGAGGGCAAGGGTGCAGGGCAGGAGCAGCAAGATAGCCATGGAGGTCAGGCAGGATGGGCACTAGAAGCAAGACACACCGTGAAGAGCAACAGTGAGACTGTGATGGCATACACACAGACCATGGAGGGAAGGTGGGAGGGGGTCAGGGGCAGCTAACTGACCACACAGGGAAGGTGGGAGGGGCCATGGCAGCACAGAAGACCATGCATGGCAAGTGGGAGGGTTAGTGGCAGCACAATGGCTATGATGGGCAAGAAGGAGGGTGCAGGGGCATGCACAAAGGACGATGGAGGATAGAAGGGAGGGTCAGGTCCACGGACAAGAAAGTTCAGGGGAAGGGGCCTCACAACAGACCGCACGGGGCAGGCAGGAGGAGCAGTTGCAGCACAACAGACCGGGGAGGGCAGAAGGGTGTGGCAGTACAATGGACCATGTAGGACAGGAGGAAGAGGATAGGGGCATGGCATGTGGAGAGGCAGGGTGGAAGTGGCAGGGACAGGTTACAGTCATCTGACAATGCTAGGCAGGTGGGAGGGGAGTGGCAGCTCAACAGAACACTCAGAGTAGATAGGAGTGGCAGGTCCATGGAACATAGTGGGCAAAAAGGATGGAGCAGGGGCATGCACAAAGACATCGGAGGGCAGGGGGAAGGAGAATAGGGGCAGCAAGCTAAGCACAGAGTTTAAGCAGGAGGTCAATGATGCGGCATAGAATTGGGCAATGGAGGGCAGGAGGAGTGGACTGGTACATCATACTAAATTGAGGGCAGTGGCAGCACATCAGACCATGCATGGCAAGAGGGAGGAGGCTAGTCCATGGATTCACACAACAGAGGATAGGGAGGAGGGGGATGGGGCAGCAAGCTAACTGTTCAGAGAAGGCGGGTATTAGGAACTTTATTGTTTTTAAAACGTGTGTCTGTGCGAACTACTTAAAATATGCACAAGTATGCAGCATAATCTCACTTTTATTTAGGAAGAAGAGGACGTTTGTGACTGTGACTCCGGGCTCACTTGGCAGAAACACCCCCTGACCCTCCACCCCCTATTGCAAAATGTAATGCCCGTGAAAAGGGTAGGTGAACACAGTGTTATATAGAACATAATCCTGAGAGCACGATTGTAAATGAAAACTAGATATAGTGTATGGTATAAACTATGCACCAAAAAGTGTGATATAAGATGAACCGGGCATGAAATATAATATGCAATACATTGTGCGCAATGACAGATTCATTGGAGAGCGCGAGATAGCACAGGCACTAGCGCGTGCTATGCGATATGCGCCTTGGAGTGTAATATGCACAGGGCAGTGTTGTGTAACCTAACTAGTCTCTAAAGTTGTAATATAAAATATGTGCTGGGGAGTGTAACGTTGCATATGCACTGTGACAAAGATATGGATCCCAGATTGTAATATGTATGGCATAGCACTGTGCGTAATAACACAGGCATCGAGGAAGGCACGTTAGATGGGGCAATATAACCCGTGTGAAGACAAGTGTGGCATGACATATTCACGGGGTGGTGTTACAGTGCACATGGTCTAGAGAGTGTCATAGCATATGCACTAGCTGGTGGAATACAACACAGAGGTGTGTGGCACTCGGCAGGCAATGGTGGGTGTAACACAGCATTGGGCTCTGCCAGGAGCGCGCTGTGACTCTCAAGTGATATTCGTCCCCTTTCCAGAGAGTAAAATAAAAAGTATTACACATCCGGCAGTGGATGTGTGTTTTATTAACCGTGAGGGGGGTTTCTTGCATAGTTTTGGTCGAATTTTTGTCGAATCCCCTTTGAATGGCTTGGTGTGCATGTGTATTAAATGTGCCCGTCAATAGCTACCCATGTGTGTATAAATAAACGACAAGGGTGTCTACCGGGATTAGGCACGGTAGGGCATCAGACATGTCAGAGCTTCACTAGTGGTGTAAATACATTCCACGTGGATTCATTGTATGCATAGTCGCCTTTTAATGAATATCACGCAAATTGTCATGGTGATAGGTACGTACGGTTTGTCCAGCATGTCCTAGGTGTGACTATAAATATATATTTTTTAAAAATAAAAAACAGTGGCCGGCCCTGGGGGTTGGGGTCAAAAAAATATAATTAGGAGACAGGCCCTGGGGGATGGGGTCATCAGGGCCAATACATTAGAATAAGAAGGGGAACCACACAGCCCCCCTTCTTAAAAAATTAAAATAAATAAAAGACTGGCATCGTGCCGGAGGCCACGCCCCCTCCTTGCAGCACTCTGCAAACGCGCCCCCTGGCGAGTTGTAAGTTAGGGAATTAATTCCTCTTCAATACTGAGGGTCCCTGAGGGCCAACTAGCCCAACAGGCATCTCCAGTATGCGCCAGGAAGCTGCGCTGCAGACAGGTGTTCTGAGGCCAAGCCCCTTTTTAAACCTCTCTGCAACGCAGCTCTGTGGTGCTTACTGGAGGTACCTAGTGGTCTAGTTTGACCCTAGGGACCCTTAGGATTCAAGGGGACCTAACCTCTCAACTTAGAACAGCCACAGGGCGCGTTTTCACAGTGGTGAAGGGAGGGGACGGGGCCTGAGGTGACGTGTGCAAACACGCACTATGGCACGTTTTAAATTGGGGATATAATTTCCCTTCAATACTGAGGGCCCCTCGGGGCTAACTAGCCCACCAAGTGCTTCCAGTAAGCGCCACTGAGCTGCATTGCAGAGAGGTGGTCCAGGCCGTGCCACTTTTTACACCTCTCTGCAACGCAGCTCTGTGGCACTTACTGGAGGTACCTAGTGGGCTAGTTGGACCCTAGGGATTCAAATGAACTTAATCTCCCAACTAAAAACGGACACAGGGCGTGTTTACACAGTGGTGAAGGGAGGGGACGGGGCCTGAGTTAACGTGTGCAAAAACGCCCTGTGGCCTGTTTTAAGAGGTACTTTTAATCCCCCTGCCCTATTATATACTAGGGTCTTACAGAGGAGGTCATGCTAATCACAGGGGGACCCCAAAGCATAATGTTCCCTAGTGTATGTATGTGTTTTCACTTTATTCTAAGTGTCTTTTAACATAGCACTGGCTCTAGGTCTGGTTAGTTAGACTCAGTTACCACCAGTATCCGTCTGAAAAAGTTGAGGGTACAGGATGATTTTGCAACAAGGCTTCTTTCTGCTCTTCTTTTTGTTCTTTCTGCACGTTATCCTTCTTCCTGCACTTTTCTTCGTCTTTGAGGACTTCTGTTGCTTCTTTCTGCACTTCTGTTTTTTTCTTTCTGTGCATTTTTTCTTCTTTCTTCACATGTCCTATCTCTGTAGGCATAGTTAGAAATTAGCATTTAAAAAACCTTTGAAATTCACAGAAAAAACCATAGGTTTCAGGCACGTTATAGTTAGGAATTAGCATTTAAAAAACCTCAGATATATATATATATTCACTGAAAAAACCATAGGTTTCAGGGGTGTTATAGTTAGCTGGACTTTTCACTTGTACAAAACCATTGAAATTCCCCCGTTATAGTTAGTTCAGCTAACTATAACTCGCGCGCCCGCAATGCACTGCTGATGACGTCACATATTACATTACTCATGACATGGTCAGTGACATCACTCATGACATCACTCATGACATCTCAAATGACATCACTGATGACATCACTGATGATATAATCCTTGTGATAGAGTGGCAGACCTCCTCTCACCCTAATATAACCTTTGATACACACATTCAAAAATAGAGACTAACATTTTCAAAACAATGGACATACCAATACCAGTTACAACAACCTCTTCAGTAATTCTAATATCCACATACACATCCACTCATTCACCTATAGTCCTATACAGTCACTCATACATGTACTCACTCATCATATGTACTCATACACCTATACATCCTGTTACACAATGCCACTCATCCATAGAGTTACTCACACACATAGTCACTCATGCTAATAAAGAATCAAACATACATTTACTTGCATATACAGTTATACACACACCACCACACTTACTTCTAGGGAAACTTACACATACTTAGTCTTTTAAACAATCACTTATAGAAACACATACTTATTCATTCAGGAACTCTTTCAATCTCTCACTCTCACATATACTCACTTATATACACCAATAGTCACATATACTAGTTTAAAACGTATGTAGTTACTCATAAAGACACTATTGAGACAGTCATTCACTCACTAACACACCCATACACACACTCATCCACCCATACAGTCCTGCACACATGCTGTCTTCAACACATACAAACAGTGAGTCACTCATTCATGCACCTATGCACTACGTAATACCCCCCATCGAACCATGCAGACACTCAGACTGATACTCAAAAAACCAACTAATAACCTATATAGACACCCATGTAGCTACTCACCAACCCATGCAGCCACTTATACACAAAGTGAGAGACTGATACAGATATTTACATATTTAAACATTACTCACTAAGCCATGTATTCACTATGATACACTTAATCAGTCAGTTACACAATCAATTTTTCAAAAACAAATCATCCATTTAGACACTTATATACCCATTTATTCTTCCATCGACCTTGAGATATACATATATAAAAAATATTTAATTTTCAGAAAAACACACATTCACTGGATGATGTCATCAGTGATGTCATCAGTGATGTTATTTGAGATGTCATCAGTGATGTCATGAGTGATGTCACTGACCATGTCATGAGTGATGTAATATGTGACGTCATCTGCAGTGCATTGCGGGCGCGCGAGTTATAGTTAGCTGAACTAACTATAACGGGGGAATTTCAATGGTTTTGTATGTGTGAAAAGTCCAGCTAACTATAACGCCCCTGAAACCTATGGTTTTTTCAGTGAATTTCTAAGGTTTTTTGAATGCTAATTCCTAACTATAACGTGCCTGAAACCTATGTTTTTTTCAGTGAATTTCAAAGGTTTTTTAAATGCTAAATTCTAACTATGCCTACAGAGATAGGACATGTGAAGAAAGAAGAAAAAACGGACAGAAAGAAAAAAAAGAAATGCAGAAAGAAGCAACAGAAGTCCTCAAAGACGAAGAAAAGTGCAGGAAGAAGGATAACGTGCAGAAAGAACAAAAAGAAGAGCAGAAAGAAGCCTTGTTGCAAAATTATCCTGTGCCCTCAACTTTTTCAGACAGATACTGGTGGTAACTGAGTCTGACTAACCAGTCCTAGAGCCAGTGCTATGTTAAAAGACACTCACAATACAGTGAAAACACCTATATACACTAGGGAACACTATGCGTTGGGGTCCCCCTGGGATTAGCATGACCCCCTCTGTAAGCCCCTAGTATATAATAGGGCAGGGGATTAAAACTACCTCTTAAAACGCGCCACAGGACGTGTTTGCACAAGTCACCTCAGGCCCCGTCCCCTCCCTTCCCCACTGTGTAAACACGCCCTGTGGCCGTTTCAAGTTGGGAGATTAAGTCCCCTTGAATCCTGAGGGTCCCTAGGGTCCAACTAGACCACTAGGTACCTCCAGTAAGCGCCACAGAGCTGCGTTGCAGAGAGATGTAAAAAGGGGCACGGCCTAGACCACCTCTCTGCAACGCAGCACAGTGGCGCTTACTGGAAGCACCTGGTGGGCTAGTTGGCCCCCAGGGTTCCTCAGGATTGAAGGGGAATTATTTCCCCAACTTAAAACGCGCCACAGGGCGTGTTTACACACGTTAACTCAGGCCCCATCCCCTCCCTTCACCACTGTGTAAACACGCCCTGTGGCCGTTTTTAGTTGGGAGATTAATTTCATTTGACTCCTGAGGGTCCCTAGGGTCCAACTAGCCCACTAGGAATTAATTCCCCAACTTACAACAAAATAAGTGCAACTTTGACCACTACAGTTATTTCAAAATATTAACAAATTTAGATCCTAAAAGGAAAAGGTATAGGAAATTGATAAACGAGATGAATCATATATAGCATTTCCACGATCGAGTTAGTAACGTCACTAGTGGGCGTGCTGTACGATACAAAAAGCCCGGGTTTCCGGAAGATCGTCACATGCACGAACCTGGAAATTTGTTAGAGCAGGGAGGCCGCGAAAACGCGATCCGGTAAGCACTAGGGGAACCTCTAGTGAATATTTTCTTTTTGCGTTAAGCTAAAATATCTTGTATCA
The DNA here is from genome assembly GCF_964204655.1 of Triturus cristatus. NCBI lineage: Eukaryota > Metazoa > Chordata > Amphibia > Caudata > Salamandridae > Triturus > Triturus cristatus. The sequence continues at coordinate 217,198,094 of NC_140594.1, read as the reverse complement.
GTAAGGAGTACTGGAATATAATAGATGGTACTGCAATGAGGCGGAAAACTGCTTTAAACATAATTAATACCCCTCTATATTTATCGGCAACATTAAAGGAGTGTAGACCTCAGAGTTGCCTTTATAATAGGCTGGATTATGAGCGTACTCTATAGCTGCAAAATAGTTGGAAAGACCATCTTTTATATATTTTTATATTTACAATGCCCCCTTTATATGTTCCGGTAAAACTTGAGAGCGAACATACACGAGTGGCACCCAGAATGGTTATCATTCTTGCTTAAACCGTTTGAGAAGTTATACCTAAGATGTCAATAAAAACGCTTGTTCGTTCTGTAATTACTTAATATTGAGTGCACGTATTTTGAGGGTACGGTATAAAATCAAGTGGCAATTTTTGCTATACCCGTCTAGAATTAATACCAACGACTGATAAATTAGTGCATATGTATATATATATATAAAATGAATGCAGATATATAGTTAGTCACGTGGTCTTGGTATATATTGAAATGCTATACCAGACTGTTTTAATTGATAAATGGATAATAGAAACGTACGATTAATTTTACAGACTGGATGCAAACGGAATATCGTTCAATTCATGCCTTAAAAGCGCCAATTGAAAAAGCGCCTCTATATATAAGCTGAAGTGGGAATCGATATAGAAGGACCAAACTTGAGCAATTATACTCGAGTCCACCGAGAAAGGGTAAGAAGCAGGAATAGACTGTCTGAATTTAATCTGTACCCTGATAATAGAAGTAAATACAAATTTTGTTTCTCTCCAAACAAATTCAGGAATAAAAACAAAGACGTATATGTGTTTTTATCTCTACTCCTTAGAAGAGAAGAGATCAATAATTTGTATACCAATTTTTTAAAAAAGAAATAAGACACGGCGGCTCTAACGAATAGAAGTACGCATTATTGACGTCAAAGGTATGCAATCACATTGTAATAAGGAACTATTAATCAAGAGGAATCATATTTAATTTTTGTATTATTAACAGACCAAGATATTGATGGTGACCGGGAGAATTAGAAACAGCATATATTCGCTGATACAAAAAGAAAATATAAAAAAATCTTTTTTTCAAAACAAAAGGTACTGTATCTCTGGTCCAACTAAATATAAAATTACAAGTATAAATATTATAAAGTAATCATGTGTGTTGGATTATGAATATTACTTAGTGGTTATAAATAAAAAACTAAGTCATTAAAGATAGATAACCAAATGGTTAAACAATTAGCAACAAAGTGTATGTTGACATATTAGTTATTTGAAGAATAGGCCCGGTAGAGAATGAATAAACACAAAGGGATATTTTAGGGCTACGAATTTTAAAGCCATCTGACATGATAGCAGTGAGAAAATGAATAGATAGGATCTTGTGGACTTTGATAATATCTATATGACCTATAGAAAAGAGTAGGACGAAGTAGTGATTGCTGCAAAAGTGTAGGATTTCCGTAGGAATGGTTTCTAATCCTAGTATTTCTTTTGCCACACAGATCTATGTATAAAGTTGTTAGTCCTGAGGAAGGTGCTAAACATAAAGAAGTCACCGAAACGCTGCGTCGACTGTTTTTTTAACAACTCTACTGATAAGATTAAAATATTGTTCATGACTGTTTTTAACAATTGTATTGATTATACTAAACATTGCACTGATGTTATTATGATTTTATTGTTTTAACTTTTGTATTGAGTACATACAATAGAGGACAGTCCTTATTTTCCCCCTTTTTATAAAGTGTAATTTAGATTGTAACCTATTACAGGAGGATTAGTAAGGCACTTACCTAACATAAAGTGGCTTAGAATGAACTTGTTTTAATAAATGGTATTGTGATACACTTCATATATTTGCAGCTTTTGCTTACTTTGCTCTTACTAACTAGGATTGTATTATAACAATAGATATTTGATTCCTGGAGAGTACCTTTCCTCCTGGTTGTTGACAACAATAGGGACTTTTTTGCTGAATAGCCAACTTACAACTGGCCAGGGGGTGCGTTTGCAGAGTGCTGCAAGGAGGGGGCGTGGCCTCCAGCGCGATGCCTGTCTTTTATTTATTTTATTTTTTTAAGGAGGGCTGTGTGCCCCCCCTTCTTTTTCCAATTTATTGGCCCTGGGGACCCCATCCCCCAGGGCCTGCACCCTAATTTTTTTTGTTGAAAAAAATTAATTTGGAAGGGGGCCGCGTGGCCCCCTCCCAAGGCCTTAATCGGCCCCGGGGACCCCAACCCCCGGGTCATGGCCTTTTTTTTTTTTAATTCTTTAGGAGGGGGGCTGCGTTGCCCCCCTCCTCAGGCCACTTATGGCCCCGGGGACCCCATCCCCAGGGGCCGGCCTTTGTTTTTTATTATTTAAAAAAATATATATTTATAGAAACACCTAGGACATGCTGGACAAACCGTATGTACCTATCACCATGACGATTTGCGTGATATTCATTAAAAGGCAACTATGAATACAATGAATCCACGTGGAATGTATTTACACCGCTAGTGAAGCTCTGACGTGTCTGACGCCCTACCGTGCCTAATCTCGGCGCCCCCGCCGGTGGGTACTCTCCAAGTAGACACCCTTGTCGTTTATTTATACAAACATGGGTAGCTATTGACGGGCACATTTAATACACATGCACACCAAGCCATTCAAAGGGTATTCGACAAAAATTCGACCAAACTATGCAAGAACCCCCCCTCACGGTTAATAAAACACACATCCACCGCCGGATGTGTAATACTTTTTATTTTACTCTCTGGAAAGGAGACGAACCTCACTTGAGAGTCATAACGTGCTCCTGGCTGAGCCCAATGCTGTGTTACACCCACCAGTGCCCGCCGAGTGCCACACACCTCTGTGTTGTATTCCACCAGCTAGTGCGTATGCTATGACACTCTCTAGCCCATGTGCACTGTAACACCACCCCGTGAATATGTCATGCCACACTTGCCTTCGCACGGGTTATATTGCCCCATCTAACGTGCCTTCCTCGATGCCTATGTTATAACGCACAGCGCTATGCCATACATATTACAATCTGGGATCCATATCTTTGTCACAGTGCATATGCAACGTTACACTCCCCAGCACATATTTTATATTACAACTTTAGAGACTAGTTAGGTTACACAACACTGCCCTGTGCATATTACACTCCAAGGCGCATATCGCATAGCACGCGCTAGTGCCTGTACTATCTCGCGCTCTCCAATGAATCTGTCATTGCGCACAATGTATTGCATATTATATTTCACGCCCCGGTTCATCTTATATCACACATTTTTTGTGCATAGTTTATACCATATACTATATCTAGTTTTCATTTTCAATCGTGCTCTCAGGACTATGTTCTATATAACACTGCGTCCACCTACACTTTTCACAGGCATTACATTTTGCGATGGGAGGTGGAGGGTCAGGGGGTGTTTCTGCCAAGTGAGCCCGAAGTCACAGTCACAAACGTCCTCTTCTTCCTGAATAAAAGTGAGATTATGCTGCATACTTGTTCATATTTTAAGTAGTTCGCACAGACACACATTTTAGAAACAATAAAGTTCCTAATACCCACCGTCTCTGAACAGTTAGCTTGCTGCCCCATCACCTCCTCCGTATCCTCTGTTGTCTGAATCCATGGACTAGCCTCCTCCCTCCTGCCATGCATGGTCTGATGTGCTGCCACTGCCCTCCATTTAGCATGATGTGCCAGTTCACTCCTCCTGCCCTCCATTGCCCAATTCTATGGCCCATCATTGACCTCCTGCTTAGCCTCTGTGCTTAGCTTGCTGCCCCTATTCTCCTTCCCCCTGCCCTCCGATGTCTTTGTGCATGCCCCTGCTCCATCCTTTTTGCCCACCATGTTCCATGGACCTGCCACTCCTATCTACTCTGAGTGTTCTTTTGAGCTGCCACTCCCCTCCCACCTGCCTAGCATTGGCAGATGACTGTAACCTGTCCCTGCCACCTCCACATGCCATGCCCCTATCCCCTTCCTCCTGTCCTCCATGGTCCATTTTACTGCCACACCCTTCTGCCCTCCATGGTCTGTTGTGCTGCAACTGCTCCTCCTGCCTGCCCCACGAGGCCCCTTCCCCTGAACTCTCTTGTCTGTGCCCAGGTCCTGACCCTACCTTCTATCCTTCATGGTCCTTTGTGCATGCCCCTGCACCCTCCTTCTTGCCCATCATAGCCATTGTGCTGCCACTAACCCTCCCGCTTGCCATGCATGGTCTTCTGTGCTGCCATGGCCCCTCCCACCTTCCCTGTGGGGTCAGCTAGCTGCCCATTACCCCCTTCCACCTTCCCTCCACGGTCTGTGTGTATGCCATCATAGTCTCACTGTTGCTCTCCATGGTGTGTCTTGTTTCTAGTGCCCATCCTGCCTGATCTCCATGGTCATCTTGCTGCTCCTGCCCTGCCCCCTTGCCCCCAGCCCTCAGTTTCCATGTGCAGACTGCAGACCCCTATTCCCTCCCTCCTGGCTTGTCTGTTCCATTGTAATGCCCCTGATCCGTCCCTCCTGCCCTTTATGGTCTGTAATGCCGCAGCTTTCTCGCCTGTCTGTCCATTATGGTCAGCTAGCTACCATTGCCTCTTTCCCCTCTGTTCTCTGTTGTCCATGTGCATGGTCCTGTCTCCTCCCTATTGCTTTCTATGGATTGCTGTGCTGCACTCCCGTCCCGCATGCCCTGTGTGGTGTATTGTGCTGCTGCAAACCCTGATGCCTGCCCTGTAGGGTCAGTTTGATGCACCTCTCCATGTCCCTCCTGTCCTGTTATCCTCCTGCCTACCATGATCCAATGTCCCAAACTTGCGAACATTTTGAACTTGGTAAGAGGGAGATTTTGAAAAAAAACTGGGGTATTGATTTTCCCCTTTGAGTTACATTGAAAAAGAGGAGATTGTAGACAGGAGACAGATCAAATAAAGCCCATTTGAGCTTAAAAACATTGGACGTGTCCTGGCTGAAACGGGTCTGTTGGTCTGTTGTACTACCACTGCCTCTTCCTTCTGCCCACAATGGTCTATTATATTGCCACAGCCTCTCTTGCCAGTCCTGTATTGTTGGTTTGTTGCCCCTGCCCCCGTTTCCACTGCCCTCCATAGTCTGTTGTGCTGCCACTGCCCTTCCTGCCTGCCCAGTGTGGTCAAATTGTTGCCTCTGCACACTCCTACCTGCCTTCCATTTTCAGAGTCCGTGCCCCTGGCCTCTGCCTCTCAACAGTATCCCAATGAGCAACTAGATTGCTAACATTCTATATTTATTATAAAAGTGTGGAACGCCTGACGTCATCTTGATGTAATCAAAACTGTAATACCTAGAGCATTTCCTTTAGAAATTACATATATGAGAGTGTCTTATTTGCATCAAAATTATGGTTAGTGCTCTAAAAAACTAAAATGAGAACATATTTTCTGAGTTTTCAAATAGCGACAAAGAACGTTTAAATTATTTGTAATCTTTATGTTTTTTTATCCAGTTGACCACTTGATTAAATGTTGCACTTAGGGGAGAGGATGTGGTGTTACTTCCAGAGCTATGATCAGGTGAAGAGTAATGGGGTGAAACTGCTGTAGACTAAAAAAGTCTCAAACGTGATTTAGTAATCATCTAAATTGTTTGAACACAAATGTACATGATATGTTAACTTATCCAGTTATCAAAATAGATACCAACATAACAATTTGTTAAACAAAAACATATAGAATTGAGATTTTACAAAAACATTCTCTCTTTAGAGTCCTGTTAAGGAACAAGCAACATGTGTGGAACAGAACAATGTAATCTTCATTGCAATGAAAAGTCCCAATGCATTTCGGGTTTTTAAACCCTTTTCAGGGGATACACATGATCGGAGGGAAGTCAATTTCCAAATGGTCCACCGTAATGAAAGCTACAACAGAACAGAAAATCTCATTGTATTCGTGTGTTTGTTACATCAAAAGATTCTAAATAGGATTTGCACTCTGAGATGGAGTTCAGTGAGTGAGTGAATAGTAGACAGAATAGGTGAATACTGAAGGTGAGATGCATGCTCTCGCTAACGTGATCGTCGAGTGTAGTGTGTAGCGTTATGCGTGTGAAGAGATTAGACAAAGAGATGAGGAGAAAATGCCCCGATAATGCGTGAATACTACAGGAAGCGCGCAAATTATTCGGTGCTCAACGGTACCAAGTGAAAAGTTGGAAAAGTAGCAATGAAACTTGTGACATGAGAGAAAGTAAACACAAGCAGCAGAGCGAAACCGGACTTGTAAACAAAGTTATACTCACAACGGAGTTTGTCGCAATACTCAGAATAGCGAAAAAAGGTAAAACAGCTTTCCGATGAAGTCTGATATGTACGTAACCGAAAAAATGGAATGTGAATGTACCGCCCAAGCACTGGCGATAAACTTAGTTATATGACCCCTTGTGTAAGCACCCATGTGTTCTATATAAGATCTTACCCGAAAAACTCAAGATATAACCCACACGTTAGGTCGAAGAAGCTGAAAAGTAAAGGTTAAAAAAACCTTCATGCACAAATCCCGAAGGAACCAGGGAAGACTCCAAGTTCAACAGGGAATAGAGTTTCCGAGATTTGGGAGCGCTGACCGGCGAGTCGGAGAGAGGTTCGGCGTTCTGTCATTGGGCTACATGTGGGCTACGTCTGGGTGTTATTTGTGCTGCATTTGGGCTCTTTTGTCTCTGGTGGCCATCTTGGGAGATTTATTTGTTATGAAGTTTCCTAATTTCCTCATTTACTACAGTCTCCTCAGTAGGAAATGCTTTCAGTGTTTTACTTTGATTCCATCAAGAAGGTATTCAGATATGTCACACATTTGCCATAAATTCTGAATGTTAGCACTCTAGTTGCTCATTAGATCACTGTAGTAAAGCTACTGCTAGCCACGGAAGTCTGCTGCTGGTATTAAAACTGCATGTTTCAGTCTGCATATCAGAATTTTTTAATGAAATAGAAGAGGATTTGAGAAGTCACTCAAAATGTGCCCTAATTTTTCTTTCTTCAGCACTAATCATAATTTCTATGGCAAAATTAACCCCCTCATTGTGTTCATTTTTAAATTAAATGTTTTAAGTGTTACCAGTTTATTCCAATCAAGATGGCTTCAGGTGTGCCATACTTTTGTCATAAGTAAGACAGTAAGCGCTCTAGTTGTTCTTAAGAACACTCTGGGACATTCTGTCATTGGGCTATACTTGGGCTACATCTGGGTGATATTTGGTCTACATTTGGGCTCTTTTGTCTCTGGTGGCCATCTTGGGAGATTTATTTGTTATGAAGTTTCCTAATGTCTTCATTTACTGCAGTCTCCTCAGTAGGAAATACTTTCAGTTTTTTACTTTGGTTCCATCAAGAAGGCATTCAGATGTGTCACACATTTGCCATAAATTCAGAATGTTAGCACTCTAGTTGCTTATTAGATCACTGGAGTAAAGCTACTGCTCACCAGGGAAGTCTGCTGCTGGTATTGAAAGTGCATGTTTCAGTCTGCATGTCTGACATTTTTAATGAAATAGAAGACGATTTGAGAAGTCACTCAAAATGTGCCCTAATTTTTCTTTCTTCAGCACTAATCATACTTTCTATGGCAAAATGAACCCCCTCATTTTGTTCCTCTTTAAATTAAATGTTTTAAGAGTTACCACTTTATTCCAATCAAGATGGCTTCAGGTGTGCCATACTTTTGTCATAAGTAAGACTGTTAGCGCTTTAGTTGTTCTTTGGAACACTCTGGGAAGCTGCAGTAGAACACAAAGGAATCAACTGACAGTCTCTGCCCTTGTTGGATGTACATGTTTTACTGAGAATGTCAGGCTTCATTCTCACATGACTGAGAAAGATAATGTGAATTTACAGAAAATATGCTCTCAGTTTAGCTTATAGATCACCTTCCACACCTCTGTGGGAAAAGCATGAGAAAATAGTTTTCTCTCAAACATGATTCATGATATCACAGCAGAAGGCTTTTTCACATGATAAAATCCCCTTAGAACACACCACAATTCCTAAAATTAGTATGGTACCATCAACAAATGATTTATAATGTAACTAAAGTCTTAAAACCTTCTATTAACTGCAATGCTTTTTAATGAGGTGCTATCATGAATATTGGTCCCAAGATGGCTGCCAACACTTCTTGGATGAAGTGCTGACAGCCAATCAGATCTCACAATGAGATGTGTGGTTAGGCTCCGCTCAGATATATACGTGATTTTACTTTTGATTTTCTCAGGAACTACTGAACGGATTTACACCATTTAAGCAAAAGGCACAAGTCTGAACTGAGGACTACCTCTTTGCCAAACTTGGTGTTATTCCGTTCAGCAGTTTGGGCTGCAGCTGCGTCAACAGTTCCTATGGGAAAATGCATGGGAAAACGCATTTTGGGACCCCCCCTTTTTTCTCGGCTCCCGCTTGACGAATCACCGTGAAATTTTCAGGATAGGAGCGGTCCGGAGCTGGCCAAAAGTTTGGAAAATGTCGTGAGGATTCGTCAATCGGCACTAACGTTATTCAAATAGAATGTTGCGGATTTTCTATGGAAAATAGGTTCTTACTATAACTACCTACTGGCGACTGCCAGTAGGTAATATATATATATATATATATATATATATATATATATTAACCCTGGGCGTAGCTCGCGTAGTCTTGCTACGCAAAAAAGATGTTCTTGCACTACGCGAGCTACGCGTAGCTTCGCGAGCATGCGTAGTTGCTTGGGGCGCTCGCTCGCGATGCCTTTTTCTTGCTCGGGAGTGCATTGTGCGTGTTCGGGGAGCTGTTTGCATGCTCGGGGATAATATCTTGCGATCTTACCCATGCGGTCGCCAATGGGCGTGGCCATCTTGTTTTTCAATTGTCCCGCCCGCTCGCGATGCCTTATTTCCTGTTCCGGGTCGCGTATAGAGTGTTTGCAATGCGCATGTCGTGTTCGGGAGCTTATTTTACTTGTTCGCGACGATTATTGCATGTTCGTAAGAAATATCGCGCAAACTTACCCACAGAACCATGGCCAAGGGCACGTCTAGCTCTAGCGCATCAAAGGGCAAGGGGCCTCTGCCCAAAAGCCGCCTGCCTTGCGGCAGAATGCGTCCTGCAGGGGTGCAGGCCCGGCAACTTTTTGGTGAGGCGGAGGTGGTCGCCCTTGTTTTTTTCATCCAGCGCCACATCCCCTTGACCTTGGCAGCAGGCGGCAGGCCTGGCTCTGGGTACGCTACCCAGGAGCGTCACCGTCGGTGGGCGAAGGTGCACCGGGCAGTGTTCCGGTGCTCAGGGGTCCGGCGCACCCATAATCAGCTGGCCCACCGGTGGTCTGACATCCTGGACCGGGAGCAGGACCTGTTGTACCTGCTAGGTGTTGAGGTCGTTGGGCTTGGTGAGTAACTTATTGTTGTGTATAAATAAAATTTTTGACGAATAACAAGATTACTGCTGCTAACGCATTGCTGATAAATTAAGTTTCAAAATCTTCTGTGATTGTAGGACCCAGGTGCTCGGTGCTACTCTTACTTGTTTGCAACTTTGCGCTAGCTTGGGCTGATTAATGTAAGAGTTTATTTTAGAGAATTGAAGTTAGGTAATGCTATTGCTAGAGAGACTCTAGTCCTTCCATTGTCCTCCTGTGAAATAGTGGTGGATGGATATTGGATACTAGGTTTAGTTAGTATGAGTTAATAATTGTTTTACGGTCTGCGTGATGCCTCCTCTGTCACTGAGTGCTGCTTACCCCAGTCCTCTATAGAACCTTTTGTAGTTTGTTTAGTGAGTGGTAGGTTTAGCAGGGTCAGTCAGTAGCAGAACAAGATCAGATGCAACCAACCCACAATTTGGTGTATGCACAAATTTATGCGTGTCCTCCATCTCATCTATGCATTTGATGGCTAAAAAAATGGAAATGCAGACTTAGTGAACTATTGGCCCGTCTGGAATAGGGGTGGGCGGAATTTGCGAAACCCACTTTCGCAAATTATCGCGAAAATGTTACAAATTATCGCAAACACGCGGAAATATCGCGAAGATGCGGAAGTTTTTTTCCCGCATGTTCGCGAGATTTTGTGCATGGTTGCGGCTCGCCAACTTACCCATGTGGTTGCTCGTGGGCACGGCCATCTTGTTTTCAGTTGTCTCGCGGTGCATGATCGCGAGAAGAAAGACATGATCGCGCGACGCATGACGTCACTGCGGGCGCGAACTGTCGCGAGACAGCGCAAATGGCTAAAAACAATACAACATCTCATGGAGAACGCGACCGGATCAAGAAAACTTGTCGGCGAATACAGGGATTCAGGTAAGGCGATCGTGCGCGCTCGAGAATGTATTATTTTACAGCGCGAGCAAGAACCAAATTATCGCTAAGCTGCGGAATGCGGAAATTTTGACATTTTCGCGCTTTCCGCAGAACGCGAAAATGTCAAATTATCGCAATTTCCGCGAACGGAATTTTAGCCCAGGCCTAGTCTGGAATAGGTGGTCTAGGTCAGGTGGTACTTACTAGGCTTCGTTGGTATTTGTAATCAGAATGATTATGGAACACTGGAGTGTTCATAAATAAGTAGACGATCCATGAATCCAGCAAGCAGCCTAGTAGTCAATCCATCTGATTAGATAGGTCAATTTTATTGCAAATGTTGTTTCCTAAAATGTTTTTTGACTTATTTTTCCAAATGATTTATTTGTTTTACAGCACTCCTTAACCCCTTCGATGCTCATGACGGAACGGTTCCGTCATGAGCATCGGTTGAGCTGTGCTCATGACGGAACCGCTCCGTCATGAGCACAGCCCCCGGGGGAGGCGCTGGCGCTCCCCCCCTGGGGCATCGATCGTGCCCCCACAGAGGCGGATGGCAGCGGAAGAGTTTCCGCTGCCACCCCCGAGCCCCCCCACGCTTCCCCATGACATCAGCGCGCACAGCGCGCGCCGGCGTCATCAGGAAGCGTTGGACGCGCTGGAATCCATTTCTTCCAGAGCGTCCAAGGGGGTAGAGGTAGGTTTTCTTGTCCGGTGGGGGCCGCGGCGGTGAAATTTGTAGTATTGAGGCATCGGGGGAGAGGAAAGAGTATTTCCTCTCCCCTGATGTCTCAATACAGGGCATTCCTGCTCCACGATCGCGCACAGCGTCGCGATCGTGGAGCAGGGATGCCCCACTAGACACCAGGGATGTTTTTTTCTTTATTTGGGAAGCGACCCCTTGGGCAAGGGTCGCTTCCTAGGTGGCCAAATTATTTTGAAGACTTTTCTGCCTCCCCTGGGGGCAGATCGGTCGTCTTTCTGACCGTTTCTGCCCCCAGGGGGGGCAGAAAAGCCCACTAGACACCAGGGATGACTTTTTCATAATTTAGGAGGCGACCCCTTGGGCAAGGGTCGCTTCCTAGGAGTGCCAATTTTTGTGAAGTCTTTTCTGCCCCCCCCTGGGGGCAGATCGGTCGTCTTTCTGCCCGTTTCTGCCCCCAGGGGGGGCAGAAAAGGCCACTAGACACCAGGGATGTCTTTTTAGTTATGTAGGAAGCGACCCCTTGGGCAAGGGTCGCTTCCTAGGGGTGCCACATTATTCGAAGACTTTTCTGCCCCCCCTGGGGGCAGATCGGTCCTCTTCCTGGCCGTGTCTGCCCCCAGGGGGGGCAGAAAAGCCCACTAGTCACCAGGGAAGTCTTTTAGGAAGCGAACCCTTGGGCAAGGGTCGCTTCCTAGGCGGGCATAATAATTTGAAGACTTTTCTGCCCCCCCTGGGGGCAGATCGGTCGTCTTTCTGCCCGTTTCTGCTCCCAGGGGGGGGCAGAAAAGCCCATTAGACACCAGGGATTTCTTTTTCTTTATGTAGGAAGCGACCCCTTGGGTAAGGGTCGCTTCCTTTGCTGCCTAATTATTTAGAAGACTTTTCTGCCCCCCCTGGGGGCAGATCAGTCGTCGTTCTGGCCGTTTCTGCTCCCAGGGGAGGGGGCAGAAAAGGCCACTAGACACCAGGGATGTCTTCTTTTTTATTTAGGAAGCGACCCCTTGGCAAAAACTGTTTGCATTTGTGCTCGATGTGTATTTTCTTGTCTTGTGATTAATTTTTTTTTTTTTTCTTCTTTCTAGTTGGATATCGTTGGTATTTGCTGTGTCACTACAAAGTAGGTTCTGGTGAGTGTAGCTGTCTCTTGTAATTGAATTCTATAGTTTTTGAGTACATTGATCATTGTGATAAAGGTACACATTTCATTACTTACTTGGTTTGCACATTGTTGGTTGTTGTTGACTTGTTTGTGCAGTCTTCAATCTTAGTAAGTATAATGGCTAGCCGCAGGATGACTGCTCAGCAGGTTGTTGGTTTGCTGTTTGAGTCTTCCTCTGATATTGGTTCAGAGACTGACTCTGCATCTGAGGGAGAGGAGGCAGGGGACGATTCTGGCAGTGAGTTGTCTCTCCGTATGGAGTCATCGGATGATGAAGATACTCTTAGTGCGGATGAAGTGCCTGTGTTAGAGGCGGAGGCTGATGTGCCGATAGTGCGGCAAGAGGCATCTGTGCTGCAGCCTGGGGCTGCAAGGCTTCCCGTTGGTGTAGTGCGGCAAGAGGCATCTGGGCTGCAGGCTGGGGCTGCAAGGCTTCCCTTTGAAAGTGATGACCTCTGGGTTTCCCCTGGCATGGTGCAGCCGGCATTGCCAGAGTTTACTGGTGTTCCAGGGTCTAGAGTGAATACTGAAAACTTTTTGCCGGTCAATTTTTTTCAGTTGTTTATGGACGATGTGTTTTTTGCAGAGATTGTTGAGCAGACTAATTTGTATGCCGAACAGTTTTTGAGGGACAACAGTGCCAGTCTTAAGCCATACTCGGTGGACTCCCACAAATGTTGAAGAGATGAAGAAGTTCTTGGGTTTAACTTTTTTGATGGGCTTGCTAAGGAAGCCATCAATGTCTTCATATTGGTCTAGCAGTCCTTTGATGACAACGTCTATTTTTCCGGCAGTCATGACTCGTGACAGGTATTTGCTTCTGCTTCGGATGATGCATTTTGTTGATAATGGTTTAGCGTTGCCACGAGATCACCCTGACTGTGACCGTCTTTTTAAGATTAGGCCTGTCCTTGATCACTTTGTTGATCGATTTTCTGAGATTTATGCCCCTGGGAAAGAAATTGCAGTGGATGAGTCTTTGGTGTTGTTCAAGGGCCGCTTGGTTTTTAGGCAATACATTCCTAGTAAGAGGGCACGCTATGGAATAAAGCTGTATATGCTGTGTGACAGTAGGACTGGATATGTCTCTAATTTCAGGGTGTACACCGGTAAGGAATCTAGGTTTAACCTCCCTGGTTGTCCGACCACTTTTGGAGTGACTGAGAAAATTGTTTGGGAACTTGGAAGAGGATTTTTTAACAAAGGCCACCATTTATATGTAGATAACTTCTACACTGGTGTGCGGTTGTTCAGGGAATTGGCCAAAGTGGACACTCTTGCTTGTGGCACAATCCGCTCTAACCGTAAAGGTTTCCCGAAAGAACTTGTTTGTCAAAAGCTTGTACAGGGACAGTGCAGTGCGTTGCGTTGCCAGGAGCTTCTTGCTGTGAAGTTTACAGACAGGAGAGATGTCTACATGCTGACTACCATCCATGATGAAAGAACTGCACCTGTGACTGTTTGGGGTCAGGTCGCTGAAGCGCGCAAACCTGTGTGCATTTTAGACTATAATAGGCACATGGGTGGTGTTGACAGAGTAGATCAGAGGTTGGAACCTTACACTGCTCTTCGTAAGGCTTACATTTGGTACAAGAAGTTGGCTATCCATCTTTTCCACTTGGCAATGTTTAATGCTTTTGTTGTGTTCCAGGATTCTTGCCCTGAGTCAAAGATGACTTTTGCTAAGTTTCAGGAGTCTGTAATAGGCAGCCTTGTTGTAGTGGAACAGGCAAGTGTTCCTAGAGTGGGACTGGTGGAGGATGTTGCTAGATTGAAAGAACGCCACTTTCCAGATCACATTCCTCCCACACCCGCAAAAGATTTTCCCAGTAGGAGATGTAGAGTCTGTTGGCGAAAAGGTTTGCGGAAGGAGAGTCGTATGTACTGCCCCGACTGTCCTTCTCATCCTGCACTGTGTCTCTCTGCTTGTTTTAGAGCGTACCACACACGAAATAATTTTTGGGAGGATTCTTGAGTGGTAAAGTGAACTGCCTGGTCTTTATTCTTTGGATAATTTGATTCTGTTTCAAAGTTGGTGTTAGTGCAATGTATTTAGTTGCTGATTTTCTGTTAGAAGATTTGTATCTATTTGCAATTTGTTTGTGTTTTTATTTTTTTCTAAAAAAAATCCTAAATGTGATGGCGGTGTGTGTAGGCTTGCGCTTGGCTGTTGGTGTGTGTGGACTGGCACTTTGTTGGTGGTGTGCGTGGAATGGTGCTTGGCTGGCGGTGTGCATGGACTGGCGGTGTGCGTTGACTGGTGCGTGGCTGGTGGTGTGCGTGGACTGGAGCTTGGCTGGCAGTGTGCGTGGAATGGTGCTTGGCAGGCGGTGTGCGTGGACTGGTACTTGGCTGGCGGTGTGCGTGGACTGGTGGTGTGTGTGGACTGGTGCTTGGCTGGTGGTGTCCGTGGACTGGAGCTTGGCTGGTGGTGTGCGTGTACTGGAGCGTGGCTGGCAGTGTGCGTGGAATGGTGCTTGGCTGGCGGTGTGCGTGGACTGGTACTTGGCTGGCGGTGTGCGTGGACTGGTGGTGTGTGCGGACTGGTGCTTGGCTGGTGGTGTCCGTGGACTGGCGCTTGGCTAGCGGTGTGCGTGGACTGGTGTTTGGCTAGCGTTGTGTGTGGACTGGTGCTCTGCTGGCTGTGTGTGAGTAGTGACTTTCTGCTGGTCACTACACACACTGCTAGCTGAGTGCCACTCCACGCAATCCATCAGCCTGTGTAGTTGCTGTGTCTGGATTGTGGGCGTGTGAAAGTGATGGGCCCTTGAATGGCGCTGTGTGCTGGTGTGGTGTCAGTTTTGTTATGTGATGGGCCCGCGGCTGGCGGTGTGAATGGTTTTGTATGTCTCACACGTATGAAAGGTGTATGAATGGCCTGTAAAGAGGTTGGTGCCTTGTCGTGGCTTTACAGCTCACGAGCTGTGAGTCAATGTTCAGTTTCTCGCCCTTTCAATTATTACCAGTGCATTTCATTTCTGTGAAATCACTTGCTAATACAATTGTATCTACTGAACCATCACTCACCCTCGTGCCAAATCCAACCAGTATGTGTGTGTGCTTGCGGATTAGATGGCTGTGCAGTAATACTTGTCTTTCTGAAGCAGGGTGTACCTTGTCCCTTTTTGGTGAATTTTGTAATGTGTTGCTTTTGTGCCTGGTGGTGCGAATGGTCTTGTTTGTATCACGTATGAAAGGTGTTCGAATGGCCTGTTAAGTGGTTGGTGCCTTGACGTGGCTTTACAGCTCACGAGCAGTGAGTCATTGGTTTGGTTTTTTGTGAATTTAATTATTGACAGTGCATTTCATTTTTGTGAAATCTCTTGTTAATAAAATTTAATACACTGAACCATGACTCGCCCTCGTGCCAAATCCAACCAGTATGTGTGTGTGTTTGAGGAATAGATGGTTGTGCAGGAATCTTTGTCTTTAGTTTCTCTGCCAAGGTACACTTTCCATGCAAGAATAACCCACCAACTGTAGATATTGTCGAAAACCCATGGGAGTTCATGGTGATGTCTCTCTTGTGAATTCAAAAAAAAATTTTATCCCCAATGTCCTGCAAACCTCAAAATGTCTGCCACATTTTCTTTGCAATATTATTCCAAAATTCTCACGCTGTAGGAACAATAGTTAATCTGGTTTTGCAAGGGGGGTCACTTTGGTTTTTGGCCCGTTGCTCGGCGGCCATCTAGGGAAACCTACCAAACCCACGCATTTCTGAAAACTAGACACCCGGCGGCTTCCAGGGAGGTATGGCTTGCGTGGATCCCCCAACGTTTCCTTACCCAGAATCCCCTGCAAACCTCAATTTTTGCTGAAAAAATAATTTTTTTCACACATTTTGGGGTGGGAAAGTAGTGGCATCACCGGGCTCACACAAATTTACCACCACCCAGCGTTCCCCCAGGTCTCCCGGTAAAAATGGTGCCTCACTTGTGTGGGAGGCCCAAGTACCCGTGGCAGGCAAGGGCCCAAAACGTAGTGAGGCGACATCAAAATGGCCTATCGCAAAACCACCTGGTTTTGCAAGGGGGGTCACTTTGGTTTTTGGCCCGGTGCTCGGCGGCCATCTAGGGAAACCTACCAAACCCACGCATTTCTGAAAACTAGATACCCGGCGGCTTCCAGGGAGGTATGGCTTGCATGGATCCCTCAACGTTTCCTTACCCAGAATCCCCTGCAAACCTCAATTTTTGCTGAAAAAATCACTTTTTTCACACATTTTGGGGTGGGAAAGTAGTGGCATCACCGGGCTCACACAAATTTACCACCACCCAGCGTTCCCCCAGGTCTCCCGGTAAAAATGGTGCCTCACTTGTGTGGGAGGCCCAAGTACCCGCGGCAGGCAAGGGCCCAAAACGTAGTGAGGCGACATCAAAATGGCCTATCGCAAAACCACCTGGTTTTGCAAGGGGGGTCACTTTGGTTTTTGGCCTGGTGCTCGGCGGCCATCTAGGGAAACCTACCAAACCCACGCATTTCTGAAAACTAGACACCCGGCAGCTTTCAGGGAGGTATGGCTTGCATGGATTTCCCCAACGTTTCCTTACCCAGAATCCCCTGCAAACCTCAATTTTTGCTGAAAAAATCACCTTTTTCACACATTTTGGGGTGGGAAAGTAGTGGCATCACCGGGCTCACACAAATTTACCACCACCCAGCGTTCCCCCAGGTCTCCCGGTAAAAATGGTGCCTCACTTGTGTGGGAGGCCCAAGGACCCGCGGCAGGCAAAGGCCCAAAACGTAGTGAGGCGACATCAAAATGGCCTATCGCAAAACCACCTGGTTTTGCAAGGGGGGTCACTTTGGTTTTTGGCCCGGTGCTCAGCGGCCATCTAGGGAAACCTACCAAACCCATGCATTTCTGAAAACTAGACACCCGGCGGCTTCCAGGGAGGTATGGCTTGCATGGATCCCCCAACGTTTCCTTACCCAGAATCCCCTGCAAACCTCAATTTTTGCTGAAAAAATCACTTTTTTCACACATTTTGGGGTGGGAAAGTAG
The DNA here is from genome assembly GCF_964204655.1 of Triturus cristatus. Taxonomy (NCBI): domain Eukaryota; kingdom Metazoa; phylum Chordata; class Amphibia; order Caudata; family Salamandridae; genus Triturus; species Triturus cristatus. The sequence goes on along the minus strand of NC_140594.1, from coordinate 217,180,906 downwards.
TGGCATCACCGGGCTCACACAAATTTACCACCACCCAGCGTTCCCCCAGGTCTCCCGGTAAAAATGGTGCCTCACTTGTGTGGGAGGCCCAAGTACCCGCGGCAGGCAAGGGCCCAAAACGTAGTGAGGCGACATCAAAATGGCCTATCGCAAAACCACCTGGTTTTGCAAGGGGGGTCACTTTGGTTTTTGGCCCGGTGCTCGGCGGCCATCTAGGGAAACCTACCAAACCCATGCATTTCTGAAAACTAGACACCCGGCGGCTTCCAGGGAGGTATGGCTTGCGTGGATCCCCCAACGTTTCCTTACCCAGAATCCCCTGCAAACCTCAATTTTTGCTGAAAAAATCACTTTTTTCACACATTTTGGGGTGGGAAAGTAGTGGCATCACCGGGCTCACACAAATTTACCACCACCCAGCGTTCCCCCAGGTCTCCCGGTAAAAATGGTGCCTCACTTGTGTGGGAGGCCCAAGTACCCGCGGCAGGCAAGGGCCCAAAACGTAGTGATGGGACATTTGGGATAGGCAATGTTGATGTCGCCTCACTACGTTTTGGGCCCTTGCCTGCCGCGGGTACTTGGGCCTCCCACACAAGTGAGGCACCATTTTTACCGGGAGACCTGGGGGAACGCTGGGTGGTGGTAAATTTGTGTGAGCCCGGTGATGCCACTACTTTCCCACCCCAAAATGTGTGAAAAAAGTGATTTTTTCAGCAAAAATTGAGGTTTGCAGGGGATTCTGGGTAAGGAAACGTTGGGGGATCCACGCAAGACATACGTCCCTGGAAGCCGCCGGGTGTCTAGTTTTCAGAAATGCGTGGGTTTTGTAGATTTCCCTAGATGGCCGCCGAGCACCGGGCCAAAAACCAAAGTGACCCCCCTTGCAAAACCAGGTGGTTTTGCGATAGGCCATTTTGATGTCGCCTCACTATGTTTTGGGCCCTTGGAGCGAAATACACTATTAAGATACAACTCACACCACCCCCGTAATCTAAGAGACAATTTGCCATACGGACAATACCTGAGACTAAGAAGAAACTGTACTCGTAGAGTGGACTACTTTAAGGAATCCGACGTCCTCACGAACCGTCTGAGGGAGAGAGGCTACCCCATGGGTCTGCTGAAAAGAGCGAAAAAACGTGCTTGGTACTGTCCAAGAGAACAGCTGTTAGAAGTCAAAACTAAAGACACCAAAAACAACAACATCGTGTGCGTCACAACATTCAATACGAGGAGCAATGACATCAAAAAAATCGTGAAAAAGTACTGGAACCTGGTAGCGAGTGAACTGATGACCCAGCAAGACCCTATCTTTGCATTCAAGCGTGGCAAAAACATTAAAGACTCGCTAGTACGAGCCTTTCTTGAACCACCAAAACAACCAGATCTGAGGAACTATTTTGGACTGCCACCATTGTCGGGACACCATAAATGTGGGCAATGCAAAGCATGCGACCTCTGCCAAGAGGGGAACAGCTTCAGTTATGAAAATAAAACATACAAATTGCCCCAGTTTACTAATTGTAACAGTTCACAGGTTATCTATGCTATTATTTGTCCCTGTGGCCTTATCTATGTAGGCCAAACCATCCAAAAAGCAAAAGCCAGAATTCTCCAGCATACAAGCAGGATTAGGTGCAAAGTACAAGGTGCGCCTATGGTCGAGCATTTTGTGACACATAATCACCCTCCTGACAGCATCAAATGGTGGATCCTAGAGAAAGTCAGCCCCAATGTAAGAGGTGGTGCAATTTCCGGGACCCTAAACTACAAAGAATGTAGATGGATCCATTTGCTCAACTCTGTACAGACCGGGTTGAACGAAATCGAGGAGACTGCAAGACAGATGGGGCAACTTTAGCCTTAAAATATCTCTAGTGCTATGGGTAATACTGCCACATGATATCCTCATGCATGCCCCTGCATGCTGTTTGGGACACAGACCACGCTGTGTCTTGCTTTGACATAGACCAGGTTGTGCTATAAATTTTAGGCAATCAGATATGTCTCAGAATACTTTGCATAGACTCCTGTGTTTGATATCATCTGCAATCTGTTAAAATGTATATCTATACAATACTTTAATTATTGAATTGCATGTTCAAAATGCTTGAGGTGTTTGGCACACTAATAGATAAGATTTCTATTTTTAATTTATTCATTTTACAAATACGGGAACAACACAGGTCAGATGTGTCAGAAACTACCCGCTATTTTGTTGACCTTTTAAATGTACATAATCACAACATTCCTAAATGTTCACATGAACCAAAATGTTTGCAGGAAAGCCATTGGTGTGTTAATAACTAATATATAAGGTTTTTATTCGTTGATTATATCTGGTTCAAAAATGCCTCCAACACACGATGTATGTAAACAATTTGAATACGTTTAGACAAGTCCTCACTGTGCCATCTTGCCTTTTCATTTCTAACGTAAAATCCATTTATGCAGGATTTTTTGACACATGCGATGATAATATTTTGTGCATAATCCAATTGATAAACTATGGATTGACACTCAATTCCTCACTCCTTGATTTTAACCATGCGAGTCATCACGAGACCGCTCCTAATTATCACCTGGTCGCGCCTAAATGGCCAGCGCTGTGTTAATAATTTCCAGTAACGAAGGCTTGACGTCTTCGACGCCGCCCCAGTCCGGGCCCCTAGCAACGAACGCGTGACGTTGTTGTCTTAGTAACGTACATTCCAGCCAATCCGGATCCCCCACCACAACGAATCAGGACTCAGAGATCAGAGTCACGAGCGTTTCTTAGTAACCTGCACATGACGCGGCCGCACGCGCCAATCCTAACGCGCCCCGTTTCTCCATTTAACTGACAGCACCTGTCATACTCGCTGACAGACTTCGTGAATGACAGGACGCTTGCCTGCGCGCTGCTGATTAAGAAGCATTTGCTACACACCAGACTAACTCGGAGGGTGAGTGTGCGCTAACCCTTCTCTCCCTCTCTTCCCCCCCCCCCCAGAGTCAGCCGTCTGCCTGGTTGAACTTGGAATCTTGACTGAGCTTATTTATTTTATCTTGACAGTGATTCGTCCCTCTGGAGGACAAAACTTTGTCTATGCTCACGCATTTCCCGCCTAGGACGACTTATCCCCAACGCGGGTTTGGTCAAACGATTGAAAAGAACTCACGCACCCACCAAGTGAGTTTATTAATCTTTCCTAAATCATGCGATCATTTTTAGCCACGACCGGGCCCTTACTAAACGCTATTTTCTTGAATTGATTCCTAACCAGGGAGAACAGGATACAACTGCTCTTGCCTCCCTTTACATATCGCCCTACAAGCTACATTGGGCCTCCTCCTTTTGGTGAGTCTTCACCCTGCATGCAAGTGAGTTTATTAATCTTTCCTAAATCATGCGATCATTTTATTAGCCACGACAGGGCCCTTACTCAACCCTATTTTCTTGAATTGATTCCCAACCAGGGAGAACAGGATACAACTGCTCTTGCCTCCCTTCACCTATCGCCCTACAAGCTACATTGGGCCTCCTCCTTTTGGTGAGTCTTCACCCTGCATGCACAATTTTAGACGGCATTCAGTCTTTCGAACGCACCTGACCATATTCCTTACTATTTTATAGGCTGTCACCCCCTGTCCTGATGAAGACCCGTTTTGACTAGCGAATAACGCTACCTTGGGTTGAAACGTCGACACTTGTTCAAGGATCAGTTGGAAATACTCTGCACAAAAGACTGATTCAATCGATCTGCAGATTGTTTCGATTATTCGCTTATACTGGCCTTTGTAAATTATCAGTACCTGCAAAAATCACACTGTATATATTACGCACTTTTCACCACAGCACTGAGCACTTTATGTCACTTTATGCCACTTTGTCACAACTGTGTTTTACATTTGACAGCCATTGTCATTAGTTATTTATGAATGATGCAATTCATAAAGCCTTTTTGAAAACTACTTATGGTCTCTATGTGTGTTCGTATATGCAAAACAAATGAAGTTTGCTTCTTGAAGTAATATTGTTTACCCGACAGAACCGTTTGTACTATTTTGTTGACCCACACAAGTGAGGCACCATTTTTACCGGGAGACCTGGGGGAACGCTGGGTGGTGGTAAATTTGTGTGAGCCCGGTGATGCCACTACTTTCCCACCCCAAAATGTGTGAAAAAAGTGATTTTTTCAGCAAAAATTGAGGTTTGCAGGGGATTCTGGGTAAGGAAACGTTGGGGGATCCACGCAAGCCATACCTCGCTGGAAGCCGCCGGGTGTCTAGTTTTCAGAAATGCGTGGGTTTGGTAGGTTTCCCTAGACGGCCGCCGAGCACCGGGCCAAAAACCAAAGTGACCCCCCTTGCAAAACCAGGTGGTTTTGCGATAGGCCATTTTGATGTCGCCTCACTACGTTTTGGGCCCTTGCCTGCCGCGGGTACTTGGGCCTCCCACACAAGTGAGGCACCATTTTTACCGGGAGACCTGGGGGAATGCTGGGTGGTGGTAAATTTGTGTCAGCCCGGTGATGCCACTACTTTCCCACCCCAAAATGTGTGAAAAAAGTGATTTGTTCAGCAAAAATTGAGGTTTGCAGGGGATTCTGGGTAAGGAAACGTTGGGGGATCCACGCAAGCCATACCTCCCTGGAAGCCGCCGGGTGTCTAGTTTTCAGAAATGCGTGGGTTTGGTAGGTTTCCCTAGATGGCCGCCAAGCACCGGGCCAAAAACCAAAAGTGACCCCCCTTGCAAAACCAGGTGGTTTTGCGATAGGCCATTTTGATGTCGCCTCACTTCGTTTTGGGCCCTTGCCTGCCGCGGGTACTTGGGCCTCCCACACAAGTGAGGCACCATTTTTACTGGGAGACCTGGGGGAACGCTGGGTGGTGGTAAATTTGGGTGAGCCCGGTGATGCCACTACTTTCCCACCCCAAAATGTGTGAAAAAAGTGATTTTTTCAGCAAAAATTGAGGTTTGCAGGGGATTCTGGGTAAGGAAACGTTGGGGGATCCACGCAAGCCATACCTCCCTGGAAGCCACCGGGTGTCTAGTTTTCAGAAATGCGTGGGTTTGGTAGGTTTCCCTAGATGGCCGCCGAGCACCGGGCCAAAAACCAAAGTGACCCCCCTTGCAAAACCAGGTGGTTTTGCGATAGGCCATTTTGATGTCGCCTCACTACGTTTTGGGCCCTTGCCTGCCGCGGGTACTTGGGCCTCCCACACAAGTGAGGCACCATTTTTACCAGGAGACCTGGGGGAATTCTGGGTGGTGGTAAATTTGTGTGAGCCCGGTGATGCCACTACTTTCCCACCCCAAAATGTGTGAAAAAAGTGATTTTTTCAGCAAAAATTGAGGTTTGCAGGGGATTCTGGGTAAGGAAACGTTGGGGTATCCACGCAAGCCATACCTCCCTGGAAGCCGCCGGGTGTCTAGTTTTCAGAAATGCGTGGGTTTGGTAGGTTTCCCTAGATGGCCGCAGAGCACCGGGCCAAAAACCAAAGAGACCCCCCTTGCAAAACCAGGTGGTTTTGCGATAGGCCATTTTGATGTCGCCTCACTACATTTTGGGACCTTGCCTGCCGCGGGTACTTGGGCCTCCCACACAAGTGAAGCACCATTTTTACCGGGAGACCTAGGGGAACGCTGGGTGGTGGTAAATTTGTGTGAGCCCGGTGATGCCACTACTTTCCCACCCCAAAATGTGTGAAAAAAGTGATTTTTTCAGCAAAAATTGAGGTTTGCAGGGGATTCTGGGTAAGGAAACGTTGGGAGATCCACGCAAGCCATACCTCCCTGGAAGCCGCCGGGTGTCTAGTTTTCAGAAATGCATGGGTTTGGTAGGTTTCCCTACATGGCCGCCGAGCACCGGGCCAAAAACCAAAGTGACCCCCCTTGCAAAACCAGGTGGTTTTGCGATAGGCCATTTTGATGTCGCCTCACTACATTTTGGGCCCTTGCCTGCCGCGGGTACTTGGGCCTCCCACACAAGTGAGGCACCATTTTTACCGGGAGACCTGGGGGAACGCTGGGTGGTGGTAAATTTGTGTGAGCCCGGTGATGCCACTACTTTCCCACCCCAAAATGTGTGAAAAAAGTGATTTTTTCAGCAAAAATTGAGGTTTGCAGGGGATTCTGGGTAAGTAAACGTTGGGGGATCCACGTAAGCCATACCTCCCTGGAAGCCGCCGGGTGTCTAGTTTTCATAAATGTCTGGGTTTGGTAGATTTCCCTAAGTGCCGGCAGGGCTAGAGTTCAAAAACTACAGCTAGTCACTTAGCCAAAAAAGGGTCATTTTTCACTGCAAAATTGAGGTGTGACCACGTTGCGTTTTGCGCCGTTTCCTGTCGCGGGCACTAGGCCGACCCGCACAAGTGAGGTACCATTTTTCTCGTAGGACTTTGGGGAACGCGGGGTGGGTGGAAATTTGTGGATCCACGCAGACTCCAGAACTTTCCATCCCAGAAATGTTGGGAAAATGTGTTTTTTTTGTGATTTTTTACCGTTTGCAAGGGATTCTGGGTAACAGACCATGGAGGGAGGCAGTCAAGTCACCCCATCCTGGATTCCCCTGGGTGTCTAGTTTTCAAAAATGTATAGGTTTGCTAGGTTTCCCTAGGTGCCGGCTGGGCTAGGGTTCAAAAACTACAGCTAGTCACTTAGCCAAAAAAGGGTCATTTTTCACTGCAAAATTGAGGTGTGACCACGTTGCGTTTTGCGCCGTTTCCTGTCGCGGGCACTAGGCCGACCCGCACAAGTGAGCTACCATTTTTCTCGTAGGACTTTGGGGAACGCGGGGTGGGTGGAAATTTGTGGATCCACGCAGATTCCAGAACTTTCCATCCCAGAAATGTGGGGAAAATGTGTTTTTTTTGTCATTTTTTTACGTTTGCAAGGGATTCTGGGTAACAGACCATTGAGGGAGGCAGTCAAGTCACCCCATCCTGGATTCCCACGGGTGTCTAGTTTTCAAAAATGTATAGGTTTGCTAGGTTTCCCTAGGTTCTGGCAGGGCTAGGGTTCAAAAACTACAGCTAGTCACTTAGCCAAAAAAGGGTCATTTTTCACTGCAAGATTGAGGTGTGACCACGTGGCGTTTTGCGCCGTTTCCTGTCGCGGGCACTAGGCCGACCCGCACAAGTGAGGTACCATTTTTCTCGTAGGACTTTGGGGAACGCGGGGTGGGTGGAAATTTGTGGATCCACGCAGATTCCAGAACTTTCCATCCCAGAAATGTGGGGAAAATGTGTTTTTTTTGTCATTTTTTTACGTTTGCAAGGGATTCTGGGTAACAGACCATGGTGGGAGGCAGTCAAGTCACCCCATCCTGGATTCCCCTGGGTGTCTAGTTTTCAAAAATGTATAGGTTTGCTAGGTTTCCCTAAGTGCCGGCAGGGCTAGGGTTCAAAAACTACAGCTAGTCACTTTGCCAAAAAAGGGTCATTTTTCACTGCAAAATTGAGGTGTGACCACGTTGCGTTTTGCGCCGTTTCCTGTCGCGGGCACTAGGCCGACCCGCACAAGTGAGGTACCATTTTTCTCGTAGGACTTTGGGGAACGCGGGGGGGGGTTGAAATTTGTGGATCCACGCACATTCCAGAACTTTCCATCCCAGAAATGTGGGGAAAATGTGTTTTTTTTGTCATTTTTTTACGTTTGCAAGGGATTCTGGGTAACGGACCATGGTGGGAGGCAGTCAAGTCACCCCATCCTGGATTCCCCTGGGTGTCTAGTTTTCAAAAATGTATAGGTTTGCTAGGTTTCCCTAAGTGCCGGCAGGGCTAGGGTTCAAAAACTACAGCTAGTCACTTTGCCAAAAAAGGGTCATTTTTCACTGCAAAATTGAGGTGTGACCACGTTGCGTTTTGCGCCGTTTCCTGTCGCGGGCACTAGGCCGACCCGCACAAGTGAGGTACCATTTTTCTCGTAGGACTTTGGGGAACGCGGGGGGAGTTGAAATTTGTTGATCCACGCACATTCCAGAACTTTCCATCCCAGAAATGTGGGGAAAATGTGTTTTTTTTGTCATTTTTTTACGTTTGCAAGGGATTCTGGGTAACAGACCATGGTGGGAGGCAGTGAAGTCACCCCATCCTGGATTCCCCTGGGTGTCTAGTTTTCATAAATGTATAGGTTTGCTAGGTTTCCCTAAGTGCCGGCAGGGCTAGGGTTCAAAAACTACAGCTAGTCACTTGCCAAAAAAGGGTCATTTTTCACTGCAAAATTGAGGTGTGACCACGTTGCGTTTTGCGCCGTTTCCTGTCGCGGGCACTAGGCCGACCCGCACAAGTGAGGTACCATTTTTCTCGTAGGACTTTGGGGAACGCGGGGTGGGTGGAAATTTGTGGATCCACGCAGATTCCAGAACTTTCCATCCCAGAAATGTGGGGAAAATGTGTTTTTTTTGTCATTTTTTAAATGTATAGGTTTGCTAGGTTTCCCTAGGTGCCGGCAGGGCTAGGGTTCAAAAACTACAGCTAGACTCTTCGCAAAAAAAGTGTAAATTTTCAGTGTGAAAATGTGGTGTGTTCAGCTTAGGTTTTGAGCCACTTCCTGTCGTGGGCACTATGCCTACCCACACAAGTGAGGTACCATTTTTATCGGGAGACTTAGGGTAGTTCAGATTTGTAAAGCAACTGTTATTACCTATTGATTTTGGATGCATTTCTCCCTTCCAAATGAAAGACATTGTGTAAAAAAAAAGTCATTTTGAAAAATGACCAATAATTGTCATGCAAGTATGAGTATTCCCAATTTCGAAAATGTGCAAATATGCACTGTTTCTAAACTCTGTAGTTTGTTCCCATTTCAGAAATACATAGGTGTCTTTCATACCGATTTTTCCATGTATACATTTTCCCACAATAATTGCTATAGACCCGGAACAAAAAAAAAAACCATTACAAAATGCTGCTCAGTTTTTTACTCTGGGTTCGTTGGGCTCTTGGTGAACCTACAAGTCCTATATATCCCCACAACCAGGAAGGTCCAGTGGATGTAACGGTACATTGCTTTCTAAGAGATGTGATAATTAGAAGAAGTTACAGGTGAAAACGTTGACTCAAAAGGCTGCTTTTTTCAACTAATTTTTAATTTTTCCTATATTTAACTGTTAGTTTCTATAAAGAAACCTTGATGGATCTACACAAATGACCCCTTGCTGAATTCAGAATTTTGTCTACTTTTCAAAAATGTATAGTTTCCAGGGTCCATTATTGTTTTTGTACCCATTTCTACCATTAACTGGAAGGAGGTTGAAAGCACAAAAAATAGCAAAAAGAGGGTATGTCCCAGAAAAATGCCAAAACTGTGTAAAAAATGTTGGTTTTCTGACAAAATTCTGTCATTCCCTAAAAGCTGGAGAAAGGGTGATTTCAGCCCCACAAACCCTTTTTTGATACCATTTGCAGAGAAAAACCCAGAAGCTTTCATTTGCAGCCCGTTTTTCCCATTTTTCACAAAAAAAACAAAATTTTGCTGTATTTTGACTAATTTCTGGGAACCCTCTAGGAGAATCCACAAACCCTGGGTACCTTTAGAATCCCCATGATGTTGGAAGAAAAGGACGCAAATTTGGCGTGGATACCTAATGTGGTCAAAAAGTTACAGGGGCCTAAGCGCGCACTACCCCAAATAGCCCAAAAAAGGCTTAGCACAGGAGGGGAAAAGGCCTAGCAGCGAAGGGGTTAATGTTTGTCTCTTTCTTTATTATATCTTACATGAACGTCAGCACCACCCAGGGGCAAGAAGACAGGGTCCGAGTCGGCGGGACAACATCAACCAGGAGAGGATCGCTCCTCTACCGAGGCTCCTGCTGCTGGCCCCAGTAAGTCCTCCAGTGGTTAATATTAACAATTATATTTCCCTAACTTTTACTGCATCTTTTTTTTTCCGAACTATAAATTATGGTTTCACTTTCTAATTCTATTTTTTACAAAAGCTTCTTTGACCTTGACTATCTGTTTCCAAATTCTGGTTATCCCTGCCTCTAACTAAGTTCCTTCTAACTGCCTCTGCTATGACTCTCTGTACTACTACTACTACTATCATTCTGTCTGTAGCTAAGCTTGCACAGTTGGCCACTCTTTATTGAAGGATTTCTTTGGAATAATAAAACTCAGATTGACCAATAGCTCTTGCCACTGTGTCCTGTCGTTTGGGTTGTCCTTCTAGTCTTCTTAATGTAGAGGCTTTGACTATTCCCACCAACAAAATACCCAACCAGATATTTGACTAGTATTTTGGATCGGATAGTACATACTACTACTGTTGTAGTGATTCTGCAGAGCCACATACAGAACTATGCACAACAAAATAGGATGTTGGTGATGGGAGGTTGGACCTTACTCATCACACCTCAGTCAGAAAAACCCACAATCCCCTGACAGACTACCTATAGTGTCTCACATTAGGTCCCACTCCCGACCCCCCACACGATGAAGATACACAATGATGATGAGACAGACATCCCAGAACGTAATAACACCCTTTTGCTCACTCACTTGTGTAAGTCCACCCCACCACACCAAATACCACAGAGTATATGTGTAAGTTCAAAAGGTTTATTTTCAATTAAGTAACAAGCTCTGTACGTCGTTATATGATATTTACTACAGCCATCGTCAACAGCAAAAAGCATAAGATTAAAACAGTAAACATTTACAAGTGCAGGACAACAAGAACAAGACAATAGATCTGTGTGAATTCTGGAAGACCCCTCACCTTAGAACGTAGAAATACTGGTTACATCGTGCATCATAAGCTCTGCAAATCTCTGATTTGTAGAAGGGAATCTTCCGCCTATTATGAGAAAAATGCTGCACGTTAGATAGTATACTGCAATAATGCAAGCTTTCGCAGTCATGGCAAAAAGTGTAACATGTACATGTGATGGCTAAGCAATACGGACTAACCAAACTCCATAACAAAGTGGCTTGTTTTTCGACCTCTTCACTTGTACGCAACCGTCATGTGGCCTCAAAGGCGTCTACTGCACATGTCAATAAGCTGCGAGGTATAATTAAATATGCGCAAAAAGAGTAGTAGACATGATGAATCTAAAAGGGTTACACATGGCAGAGGCTAACTTTCAAAAGAGTAGAGTAGGACTAGATGACCCTAGGAACCATATCACACTACTAGTGTCTGTCTACTGACTGTACTACTCTAGTGCTGATGTATGTTGTATTAACTTTTTTTTCAATCTTCCAAGTGAACACTAATAAAATAGGGGGAGGTTTCCAGGCATCTAAAAATGTGTAATGTTTTTTCTAGGCATACTACCAACCACCATTGCCGGCGGGGCCAGAGGCGATAGCAATGCGGCCATTCCAGAGGGGACGGGAGAACAGGCGGCACCTGCAGGAGCTACAGGGGGGGAGCCAGCAGCAGTGGCGGGTGGTGGTAAGTTATATTCATTACTTCTTGACATTACTACTAGATGGAAGTGCGTTCACTTCACTCACTGTACTGTGCGACTTATTAAGTTGTAGTGAACATTATACAACGGTTAAAGAAGACACCCTTTACTTAGCATTTGCAGCATGGGTTGAGTAACCAATGGCCTCTTATATCTGACTCCAACTCAGCTGTGAAGATTTTATGGAGAAGAAAAACTCAGATCAGATGACCTTGATGGATGTGTTGAACAAAGAGGGAAAGAAGGGTGGAAGGACGGGCGAGATGTAATATGACTGACTGGCAGAGAAGGATATGTTGGAAGCATGCATAGGTGGCTGATAGTAATCAGATGCATGAGTTGTTGAAGGATGGGTGGAAGGTGAAAGAAGATGCCTGCCTGGGTGGGCGACACAGTATGGGTGGATAGTGCTAGATAGCAAGAATCATCAGCGGTGTTTGGTTCAAACTCAAAGCCAAGGCAAGCAAGGAAGGAGCGGACGCATGGGTGGTTGTTGGTGAAACCAACTAAGGTTTGTTAAGAGATATATAAAAAAGAATGATAGACAGTTACTTTAATAGCTGTATGCCTGGATGTACTATCATCAATAGACAGCATAGGTGGAGACTGTCACTGGAGAGTCTTACTTTGAAGAAAATGTAAAAGAAACTGCACCAGAGTAGCAAAGCGGAGGGGAATATAAGTAGTATTTTCAGAATACAGTTAACTCGCAGTAGTTTGCAAGCACATCTTATATATCTACATATATTATCAAGCCGAAGCGCCTTCCTCCGACTCCGAGGACCACTCCCTACCTATGTTAATGTATTTTCAATTGTGTCAGCCAGCCTGCAGGGGCTGGGTGGGTGGGAAATAAACTATGTATTACGGCCAAATACAGGCAAGTAAACATAAAAATAAATAAAACGATTTTCATTGTGCGCACTGCACCGCCAAATGCGATGCAGTGCGTGCAACAAAATGTGTTTTATTTATTTATATGTATTTATATGTATTATTTAATTACCTGTGATTGTCCGTAATCCATAGTTTACTACCCACACCCTGCACCTTCCCACGTCACCGCCCGGCAGCACTCCCACCACCGACCGCTACTGACCTGATGTCGTATTACCATCTATAATATAAGCAATGATCATTGGATCCGATAAATAATCTGCCTTTTTGTAGTACCCAGGGCAGGGTGAAATTGAAATTGAGCAGTTGCCCTCATGTAACAGACAGAGTATGGCCAGTGCCACCCATAATACAAAAATATGAGCTTCCCCACCTGCAGACAGTAGTAGTAAATAAAACTAATGTGAGTCTGCATCATGTGACTCATATCTGTTTCTCTTGGGTGCAAGCTTAGCTGACTGAGCTGGCATGCCGGCTACAACAAGGTTATGTAATTTCGCTAAACTAGAGATAAGAACAAGACGACTGGTGTGTACTGGAGTACATAGTGCTAGTATAATGTTGGAAACTCCCACAAATGTTAGAGTCCGAGGAAGTAGGAGTATAGATACTTACCACAAATGTTATGTTCTGTGCTTGCTAGTGATACTGTGCCACTATGTGTTGAATTAATTTTGTGTTACTGTTTTGCTAAGAGTATTGGTTACAACAATATTCTTTTTCTTTCTTGATATAGATACTCCTTCCCAACCAAAACCTACGAGGAAGGAGTTGGCAGCCAGGGCCGTTTACGAGGAATATCGGCGGCTGGTAGCTCAGGCGGAGGAGGAGGCGGCAGCACCTGCAGCTGCAGCCTCCTCCAATGCCCCGGGCCCCATTCAGGCCCTGCCTCCAGTTTTACGGCACCATGGTCAGGCAGCCGCCCGCCGCCGTGCCTCTATATCTAGCACTGCTGCCCCCCACCCTGTATGGAACTGCAGGGCATTTCACCGCCAGATGCTCCACCGGATGGCCCGCTTGGAGGAGCACCTAGAGGAGCATGTCAAAATCCTGGATGACAAACACCTGAAAGCCCGCCGAATTTAGGACCTTGTGGATTTGCCCCTTTTTTAATTCCTTTTGTTGGTGGGTGGGTTTTGGGCATTGGGGTTTAACTTTTTTACGGACATTTTGGACTTTGACTTTTGGACATTGGTTGGGGTTAGGGAGGGGGGTGGGTCAGGTCAGAGTGGGATAGTTTATTTTTGTTAGGGTATATTAAATTATATATTATTTACTTAAACATCCGATGTTAATGTTGTGTTGGTGGGTTACTGTTTTACGAATTCAATTTACGTCACATGGTTTGTTACTTTGTTCCATGCCCGTAGCCAGTGTTTGATTTAAGAGATCTGCCGATTTTGTAACACACAAACTGATAGATGCGGTACCCCTCACTGAGTTATTTTATTTGTCCTACTAGTACTGTCAGTCTCTCCTCCTGGTCCATTATACCTCCCACCATATGTATCTTACCTGTGATTGATGATGGTGAAGTTCGGCACAGTGATGGCTGCATGGTTGGTTTCCCAAATGAATGGAGAAGATGCCATTATTGTGGTGGTAGTAGTAGACACTGGCAATAGCATTTGAAAAAAGAAAGAGAAAGTCACTTGCCTGAGAGAGACTGTGGGAGGAGTAGTAGAACAAAGTAAAGTACAGCATGGGTGGGCAAGCAGAAGAAGATCCTTGCCCTGCCTTGAAATTCACTGTGTGGTACGTGTTCTCCAACACCAACTCAGTCTGTAGTGACTGATTAAGTTTATAATATATTCCATATTACAAAATTGCAACGGATATTGGCCTGCACCTGCAGTAGTAGGAGTACAATGTGGTTATTAAACAACAAGGAAACATTGACTGTCACTTGAGTCACTTTTACTTTGTAGATAAACTAGTATAGTTCGACTTCATGCACATTCACTCATAGTCAGCAAGCATCCAATGCAATGCATGCCATCATTCATAATAATCATTACCTGTCTTTCTCTTTTCTTTGGCTGTCAGATCAGATGCCTAGCCTTCTGACAGTGATGAGTTTCGGCTCGTAAACAAAACGGAAAATAGCTGTAGTCACATTTCACTTCTTATGGAGGGACTGTTAGAGGCAACATGTATTGTACTATTCTCCATCTCCATCCAATCTCTGGCTTGCTTGAAATGTATTTAGGGAGAGTAAGGAAGATGGAGCAGGACTCTGAGGAGTGGAGTGGACAGTTATGCACACAGACGTGCAACTCCAATAGGGAAATAAAAAGAGGAGACGGTGTTGAGGGATTTGTTGTGATTAGATTTGAAACAGAAAAACAGATACACACACAAATAAAGGAAGGAAGAACAATTTGAAAGCCTAGTTGTCAGGGAAGAGGAGCTTGTCCTCAAACTCTGGTGGTTTGGACACAAGTACGTCATGTAACCCACTACTTATGTCATCAAAGTCGCTCTCCTCCTCCTGCTGTGATTCACATATTTTGTACTCCGGTGGTATAAAGTGCTGATTCATTTTGATCATGGTTAACCTCTCCACGCTTTTGGGCGAGAGACTGGTCCTTTTCACAGTAACAATGGCACCAGCAGCACTGAAAACACGCTCTGAAGAGACACTTGCAACAGGGCAAGCCACATACTTTATCGCCAGCCTGCTGAGCACTGGCCATTGGCTTCTTTTCCCATACCAATACACCAATGGGCTTTGCTCCATGAAGACCTCTGTTGTGTCATCCAGATAGGCCTGAACCATCTGCTCAGTGCTCAGGGGTGCTCTGATTTGCTTGGCCTCTTTTGACTTTGCATCAGTAATGGACGTACAAAACCCTTTCCATAGAAACCAATCACCTGCCGTTTTTTTAAATGTGGCTCATGATCCTGTTGGTGCTGTTGTTGATGTTATTGCTGGTAGTGTTGGTGACTGCTGGGAGGCAAACGCACTGCTCTTGAGCTCTGAAGTAGAACTTGCCTCTGGGTGCCCCGTAGTACTTTTTCTGGCCTGGGGTGGCGGGCCTCTAATTAAGAACCATTCATTTTCAAAGTCAGTGGCTTCCTCAGCTATCAAAGTTTTGTACTTGGCAACATCCACTTCTGAAAAAGGAATTACCTCATTACTGCTCAGCAATAATTTGTAACATGGATCCAAAATTGAGGCAGTAGTGTAATGTCTATGTGGCACACTGTTATTTTGAATCCTTGTATTTTCAGATAAGTGAACGGCTAAGGTGCCCGCTAAATAATATGCGTCTACTTTGTCATCCACACCTGCATACATTTCTGACACCTCCTTCAGCTCTTGCTCTAGCATGTACAGCAATGGGATAGCTTGGCCCATAGTACAGTCCTCCCTGCTGACTTCACGTGTGAAGACCTCAAAAGGAAGTAGTATCTCTGTCAAGCATTTGACGAGGTCCCATTGGGCCATCTCAATGGTCATGCCTTTCACAGTAGGATCTCCTGACCTTTTCATGACATAAGCATTGAGTGGTATGTACTGCTCAAACAGATGCTCAAGCATGTAATAAGTTGAGTTCCAACGTGTTGGCACCTCCTGGATGAGTGCTTTGACTGGCATTTTATGCTCACATTGAATGACCCTCAGCTGCTTCCGAGCTTTAAAAGAATGGTTGAAATGTGTACATATTCCTCTGCAGGTGGTCAGTAAGTTACTGACTTTGCTTTCATTTTTCAGAAAGTCTTGAACAACAATGTTAATGCAGTGTGCCAAACACGGGACCCTGACATAGCCACCATCTTTCATGGCCCTAACTACATTACTGCCATTGTCCGTGGCAACAAAACCAATGTTAAGCCCTCTTGGTCGCAGCCACTCAAACACCTTGCTGTTAAACTCATCCAAAATGTTTGCTGCAGTATGAGATTTCTCCATAGCAAACATGGCTACAGTTGCATGTTTGCGAGTGTCATTAAAAATCTCAGCAGTGTCAACAACACCTCCAGATATCTTATCTTTAATACCCGAAAAAGAGACCCAGTGTGCAGTGATACACATGTAATCAGTGGATTGGCAACTGGTCCACATGTCTGTTTTCAGGTGGACACTCTGAACAGCACTCTGTTTTAAGGCTTTTCCAAGCAATTCCAGCACGTCGTGTTGTAGTGCTGGAACAGCAACTCTAGCGAAATAGTAGCGGCTGGGGGCCTTCCATTTTGGGCATATGGTTGTCACAAATTCCAGAAAACCCACCCCTTCAACAAAAGAAAAAGGGAGAAGGTCCAGTGCTAACATTTTAGCCAGCTTCGCATTGTACAAACGCGCTATTGGGTGGTTGCGTTCGTACTGCCCCTCTGGCCTAGTAAACATGCTAAGAATGGTAGGCTGCGTAGTATTCCTTCCTGGTATGTTCAACGTCGCCCTTTTTTTAAAAGCATTACTCCTTGGTGTCTCAGGATGACTCTTACTCTTGTGCCACTGAGATGTTGCTGAGGATGTGGGCATTACCACTGCAGTGCTGGGGACAGGGCTACTTTGTGTACCACTAAGGCAGAGAATATCTTCCCCTTCTTCTTCTTCCTGTTCCACCATGAGTGGACCTTCTAACCGTTTATCCCCACCAACAGCAATGGTTCCAGTTTTTATGTGACGAAGGTGCTCCTACCACTGGATTGCGTGGTGTTTTTTTAGATGGGTCATTTGGCCTCTGGTGCAATAGTTTGTACCAAGCTTACCACGACTAACAGAAGTATGACAAATGGAGCATATAGCAATGTTCTCCTCCTTTTCGTTAACCGTAAAGAAGTCCCACACTGGGGAGCTTAACTTTTGTCTCCTGCTGGAGGTGCCACTTTCAATGCCGGATGAACTGGAGGGTGTGCGTTGAATTTGACTCTATGCACACCACTACCTACTTCTGCTGAGGTGGTGCTTGTGCTGGGTGTAGGACACTGCCGGCCCTTTGCTAATGTAAATATGGAAGCTGGAGGTCGTGTTGGTGTTACCTGTGTTGGAGGTATGCGTGCTACATCCCTCGTACCCATTTTGGATAGGGTAAAAATGTTGGTCTCCATCTCCTCTGGGCCGGGAGTGATGTTCGTGATGACTGGTTCTTCATCATCATCATCATCATCCTGCTCTTCTACATCAACCTCCATAAGTGTAAGGCTTTCTGGAACCTTCCTTTTCCCATGCCTGCTCTTGTGACGTCTCTCCCTCTTAGACTCAGTTTGTGGCTTCCAAGTGGCATCTAGATCATCGGAAGATGGGCTTGGCGAAGAGCTTGATGGACTAACCCTCCTTTCCTTTGTGGGGATTTGGAAGACAATGGAACTTCTGAAGGAGTGGCTTCCTCTTCTTCCTCTGCATGAGGCTCAATTTCCTGAACTGCCCCTACTTTGGGAGGAACAACAGCTACTATTGCGGGCGGTGGTTGCGGCTGTTGTTGTTGACCACTTATCTGCTGTGTTCCCTCCTGCGTTGATTGTGTACTACTTTGAGATAGCGATAAGTTTAGTTCAGGCTCAGCATCACTGATTTCCACCATTAGGCTGGCTACCTCTTCCACACTCATCTGCTTGGGCCTGGGTTGGGCCCACTGATGCAGAGGTGCTGCCCCCAGCTTGGCCCCCGGACACCGCTGCTGCAGGCGTCATTTTTGGTTTCCCAAAAAAGGTTTTGGGCGGCACACCAGCCTTAAGTGTCACTTCCTTCTTCTGTTCCTTCTTCTCAATGGCAACTTTCTTGGTACTGGAGGACCTGCTACCTGCTTTCTTTGGGGGCATCTTCTTCAGATGTCAACAGCACTCAGTTGCACAAGTTGCAGAGATGGCTGGTCAGGTCACTCACACGTCATGTCGTGTACAGCAGCAGGACGTCGGTCTGGCAACACAATGGGCGATGATGACACACCTCCTCCGTCTTTTGTGCACCTAAAAGCAAAGAAGCCAGAAGAACATCAGTCAAAAGATAGTACAATCAAACTAATATAATATATAAATTCTTAGTGTGTGGTGGGTGGTCACAATTATTACATTTTATTAAGTCAGTGAACAACAACAGTGTAGCCATTTATGAGACTGACAACAAGGCCAGGGCTCCTGGTGTACTACTGTACTGTGTACACTCAGGAAGAATAAAAATTGCAAAGAACAAAAACATAAATGTAGTGTAGTCTGTTTGCCCTAAATAAAAATGCGTGCATCACTTGGAATAGATGCAGCATCAGGGAGCAACAACAACGAACATATACACATAAAAAGGCATTTAGTTACAACACCCAAAAAGTGAAATATACCCCAGAAATAAGTAAAGCCCACATTTTGCAATTTAATCCAAAGCCATACATGATGTTGAAATTCAACGCACAATGCAAAAGCAGTTGTTTAACTTCCATGCACCCGTGATGATTGTTGAGTAGTACCCCTGGGCCTACTGGTAGACTAGGCAACAAGCTTGGAGGCCTATGGAAAAAAAGCACAGTGGCTGGTCCCACAAAATGGCCGCCACCACATGGCCAGGCCACTCACAAAAACAAGAAAAGGTCAGGAATACAAGACAGACAATGCAGGTCTATGGCAAGAGCACAATGCCTGCCTTCACAAAATGGCCGCCACCCACTTGCTCAGGCCACCCACCACAATATTACCCAAAAAGTGAATACAAAGGACAGGAACAGGAAGTTGGAGTCTCTGCGGAACTTACTTCCTCTTCTAAAAAATTTTTTTAAAAAGTGACTCCGTGCTCCAAAACTACAGCAAAATGACAACCGGAGGAGTTGTTTTAGCAAAAAGCACAAAATCAGCGTTTTCAAGAAGGTTTTATGTTACTCGCGAGATATTGTTTGCCAGATTGCAAATTCTGCGTGTTTGGCATCGTGAACTGTACAAAAAGTCGTTATTGCGTGCGCGAACACGCATATTGAGAGCGCGAAAATGACAAAAACTGTAAGTCTGTGTTGTCGCGCTGTGCAGAGTTGCCAAAAGTACGCAAGCTGAATTCCTAGGGTTACCCACTGGCTGAAAAGCCTTATTTTTTTAACACACACTCAAAAACTGCAATTCCACCACAAAAACCACCTTTTGCAATTCAATCCAAAGCCATCCATGGTGTTAAAATTCGACAGACACCACAAACAGTTTTTATGTACCCATGATTTGATGATGACTACTGGCAGACTAGGCCACACGCTTGGAACAGAATGGCAAAAGCAAGCACACTGCTTGGATGGCTCCACAAAATGGCCGCTAGCCACACACAACAAGAAATGGAAGACAGACAATGTAAGCCTATGCCAAAAGCACACTGCCTGTCTTCACAAAATGGCCGCCACACACATGGCCAGGACACAACAACAACAAGCATGAGCCAAGGGGAACAAAGAAAAGACATGCAGGCCTTTATGGAAAAAGAAGCACACACTAATAAACTACCACCACAAAATTGCCACAAGCCACATGGGCACTCACAGTCACAACAGGCCATGGAAAACAATGAACTGAAGAAGGCCTATATATGATCGGACAAAGGAGGCCTGCTAAACAACACTGCTTTAATACAAAAATGAAAATAAACAGGGCTACGAAAGGATTGGAAAGATTCAACAGACACCACAGAAACATGGACCCATGGGTACCCTACTGGCTGAAATTGCAAAGAAAAACAACTAGGCCCCTATTGAAAGTACAGCCCACCCACAACAATAATTTGTAAAAACAATGAAAATCCCAGAAAAATGTAGGTACAAACAAGCCCCAATGAAACAAACATGTACACCAATTCTCCAACTTACTTGTAAAATTAAATCTCAACTCAAAAAGTCCTCAAATAAATCCAATCCAATGATATGATGCAGCAGACAGACACAACAACTGACCCTTCCAGCTCCAAATCCAAATGAAAGTGAACAGCACATAGACAAAGCACTGGGAGGAGTCTGCTGGACAGGAACAGGAAGTTGGAGACTCAGGGGCACTTCCTTCCTCCTGAAAAAAAAAGTTAAAAAGAACTTCTTGCACAAAAGACTACAGCCAAATCACAATCTGAGGAGTTTTTCTGAGCAAAATGATCATTTTCGAGAAGGTTTTATGATGCTCGAGAGATATTCTTCGGCAGATTGTAGTTTTTGCATGTTCGGGATCGCGATCTTACCAAGACAGCTGCCGGAAGTCAGCTCGCGCGTCCGAATGACGTGTTCGCATTCGCACACTCTCGCGGGATCGGGCGGCCATATTACAAATCTCGTGGCACATGCGAACGGACAGAAAAGCGAGTTGGTGAACGCAGAATCACGGTAAGACGTTACCGCGCGCGCAAGAATGAATATTGAGCCCGCGAGGAAGCAAAACAACTACGCTACGCTGTAGATTGCGTAGCAATCTGCAACTTCGCGCTCTACGCGAATCACAAAGTTACCTAAACTTCGCAAGCTCTGCGAGCGGAGCGTAGTTCACCGCCCAGGCTTAATATATATATATATATACACTAATGTGTGTGTGTTTGTGTTTATTTGGATGTATAATCCATCGCCTCTCTCAGGATGGCAAAAGAGGCTACGACACAACATGGGATACATTTTTACACATTATATAATTGTGTAAACACCGCAAAATGTGTTTTGGCTGTCTCCCTGGCCTTGCTCACACAATGAGCGCCATTTTGTTGCCATTATTAATACTTTGTTGTATCTCCCAGCTCAACATAGAAGAAAAAATGTGTGTAGTATATCATAGTAACCCTCTGTCTCTTTCTTTCATAATAAACCGTAAACGCAGATTAAGCATTAATTACATTCAATCATTTTGACATGTTAAATCCTACTGCACTAATTTCAAAACATAATTGAATTGCGTTGTTGGTGCATTATTCACAAACTAATTGCAAAAAAAGATATTTTAATTTACGAAAAAAAATATAAAAATGTGTATGATGCCTAATGTTCAGAATAATACTTAATTGGTGTGAATTCGTCATTACCAGCATGGCTGAATAAAAGTTTCAAATTTGTGCGTAAACATATTTCCTAAGTTATGCATTATTACAAAAGTGATATGAATACATCATATAATGGAACCAGTATCTTATATGAAGCTCAAGTGGGCTTTACCTTACTTACACTCAACTGATGTTCATGTAAAATTATTGGAAACAAATTTAATTTCTTTCTAAGATAAAGGCATCATAATTCTAAGCAAAGCGCTCCTCCCTATTGCCCTTATGCAATCATTTCTTTTTCAAGCAGGCCACAATCCTTCAAGTTTGGTAAACATGAATGTTGCAAAACACTCTGTCCTGGTGGGCATTCAATTTGTTAAAAGCTCAAATGCTCAACAGAGACAGAGATTAGTAAAAAACGCATCCTCTAGCATTTCATCATGGTTGAGCACAGTATATTCTTAACTAAAACTGAAAAACAAAAACTTAATTTGGCAGCCATATCATAATATATCACTCCACACTTAAAAGGGACAAAACTTAGAGCTGCACATGTAGCTTTTCTTCAGTGTTCAAACCAAGTGGTATTATGCTGTTCATGTTAAGTATCTGTCGGGGTTCGAACCTCCTTAACCGTTGTACCATGTTCCTACCCCCTGATGTTGCTGAGCACTAACTCAATTACAAAGTAGCTGAGATCTAAATTATTGCTATGATGCATCTCTTCAAAGTGCCTTGCAACAGGGTAACTGTGGTTTTTGTTTTTTATGGCTTTTACATGCTCTAGGATCCTCTTATGTATTTTCAAAGTTGTACTTCAGACAGACAATTTGGCACATGTGCATCATAGTACATATACAACAAACTCACTTTTGCAGCAAAAAGCTTTGCATATTTTGAAAGGAGTGTTCACCAAAGAGGATGTGACTTCAGTTGTATTCACTCCATAGGGACAGGCTTTAAAGTTATGCCACATTCCGAAGCCCATATTGCCAGCTAACCAAACCTCTGATGTTTTCATCTTACGGCTACTCACGTCAACTTCCTGTCACATGGACCTAGCCCTTCTAAGGGTCAATTGAGGTTTGTTGTAAATTGTATCTCTAATGATCGGATCACTTTTGATTTGATGCTAAAGTTTGGTTACTATCTTCCTAACCCTTTTATGAGTTAAACAGTATCGTGTGATCATCCTTATCTGATGTTCATGTTGTGTCTGGTGAGCCTTTTTGGTGAACAGTAGCGTCTCACGTTTTTAAGTGTTAGTCTTGTGTCTATCTGTATGTATAACATCATGACTGGGCCCTCTTTCTTTGAATCTGTCTGCCAGTTCATCTTGTGCTAACATCAGCTGTTCCTATTATTTACAGTTGTGGCGCATATGCACATTTTCAGCCTAGGGAATGCTGTACTTTCATTTATTGGGATGAAAGCTTTGAGCCTGTAATATAGTCTTCCCAATAATGGGCTTTCTATATTTTTTTGTGTGGATCTTATCTTTCACAAATATTTTTAAAGCTAAGAAATGAACTTATTGTTTGCTGATAGAACTGGTGAAATGTAAGTTAAGATTATTGTTGTTTCACCTCTGTGTGAAAAATTTAGCAGAGCACTCAGTTCTCCTCCATATGACATATAAATTGCCAATGTAATGGTTCCAAAGAACCACATGCTTTGTCCATTCTACAGCAAACTTTATGCACACGCACCTGTGCCTCCCACCGCCCATATGCAAATTTGAATAGCTGTGGGCGAAACTCCTCCTGGTTTGCCTGTAAGCCTGTTTGTGAAACAGGAATAAATTGTTGTGTGGTCACCAATGTATCTTGGATAACAGCATTTGTGTGTTTGTAGAAAGACAAAGGTCTAGTACCAAGAAAATATTGCATAGCTCCTAGACCATCTTTATGAGAAAAGCTTGAATAAAGAGATGCCACATGCAGAGTTATTTATTTAGAATTTGTAAGGTGCACAGCTACCCTGAAGCGTTTCCCAGCGCAGAGCAAGATAGGCTAGCAGAGAAGGTTATAAATCAAACTAATTTAAGTACAGCCATGTTATCGGACCTTTACGAAAGGCAAGCAGAGAGGTCTCATCTCGCAGAATAGCCGGTAAATAATTCCATAGGGTCAGTCTTAGATAGGCTAATGACCGGCCTATCATACGGGACTGTCGGATTTTGGGGACAACAAACCGAATTTGCTGGGCAGAGCGCAAGGGGCGAAGAGGCCAATGCCGTTTCATCAAGTCTTGTAGATATTTTGGGGCCAACCCTATTTTGATTTTAAACATGTGACTTCAAAATAGGGTCATATTAGTACCTTATTCCCCTCCCAGGGTACATCATAGATTCTCCTTAGAAAATACCCAGTGTCCTGAGGGTATGAGGACATATTGTGATCATAAATCTATGTACCTGGAGGTGCTTTCAAATATACACCCAATGCCTGATATAATCAGCCTACCTGGAGGAACAGTAGCATTCCCATATACCTTTGGTATAACATACAAAATTGATACTGTAGAGAAATCATTCTTCAAAAACTGATATTCCTCCTGTGTGAGTAGACCAATACCAATATGAGATCATAACATTTTACAGTAGCAGTCCGTGTCATTGAGCTGCCTCATTGCCCCTTTTTCTCTTTCAAATTGGTCTAGTTCCATCATCAATGTTATGTCAGATATTTGGAGGTTATTGACATCCCTCTGCAAGTTTCCTTCTTTGACTCGATTATCGGGCAGTTTCGCCAGCAATATTTTCGTAATTTCAGCTTCAGACATACTTAAATAAATCAATTCTCATTTGGCCGTAAGTACATTTTTCCGGTGCACAGTATCAAAGACCTAGAGATAAAATGTGATCTTCCTATTTGGATAGTTCAATGTCTGACAAGTTCACAATAGTTCGAGCATTTAATGGACTCATTTCTTCACATATCTGGTCTGTTTTGGTTTGCATGCTTGCTTTTGTTCTGCACATCTAATTTTTTTTCCCTCCTCCTTTTGGATATTTTTTGCAATTTGGCCATGGCCTGAGATTTAATGTCCTGTCTAGCCATACAAAGCATACCTCTTCCACCACATAAGAAACATCTTTACTTGACCCTGCACTTCCGGGTCCTTTGGCTCAATCTCAACTGCTGAACTGAATTCCGAGCTGGTCCCTGTTTGTTTAGACTGAATGCTTTTCAGGGAGCTCTCTGACATCTTTTGCTTGCGCATGTTGTCGAAGTGCCTTGAAATCATAAAGACTTGCCCTCTTTGATAGTCCAACTTTAACTTGGTAGTTTTCTGATCTTTTGACTGTTCATATGTTGTCAGGCACCCTTTCATTTCCTTTTCAAAGTTGTTGGCAAATTCTTGTTCAGAACCATTCTTCAGCTCCTTTCTAAGCATCTCAATTGCTTACACTAGAGTTTTACGATCAATATCAGCGTACTTTGCTAATATTGCCATCCTCCTTCGATATAAATCAAAGTTAATTTCAGTCAATTCGCTCACCATACCCAGATTTGGATTCTCGTGAATGGGTGCAATTAAAATTCATAAACCTCTAGGTGTGCGGCCTACTTCCAGGTATTTTGTAAGAGACTTGTTCTCCCACCATTTTGATATTTCATTTAGATGCAGTTTTTCCAATTTCTTTAACTTGGTGCATACATCTCCTTTATGGTAAGATCCACCACATGCTGCCGGTTTCCTCCTTCGTGGTCAATTATTCGGCTGGGGGGGGGATTCACGGCCTGTAGTTGCATCCAAGATTCCTGCACTGGCGGCTATGGTGCTCCTATATATATATATATATATATATATATATATATATATATATTGCACAGAAGTTCTCGCCACACATCCACTGGGAAAGAAGGCGAGCCACACCGGTCTTGCTGGAAAAGTGTAAAGTTTATTCACACCAGCGGCAGAAGACGCGTTTCGGCTGACAAGCAGCCTTGGTCACATGACCTCACCTTTGAACCAGGAAGTATATATCACAGTTTCGATTCAGGCACATCGCAGCGTGCACTAATAAAAAGTGAAGACAGACTTGGTCACATATATATATATATATATATATATATATATATATATATATATATATATATATATATTTTTTTTTTTTTTTTTCACAGAAAAAACCATAGGTTTCAGGGACGTTATAATTAGTTGGACATTTGACTCATATAAAACCAGAGAAATTCGCCCATTATAGTTAGTTGAGCTAACTATAACTCGCGCGCCCACAATGCCCTGGTGATGATGTCACATATTACATCACTCATGACATGGTCAGTGACATCACTGATGACATCACTCATGACATCTCAAATGACATAGCTGGTGACATCACTGATGACAACATCCAGTGAATGTATGTTTCTGTAAAGTTTAAATATCTTTCATATATATCTATGCCAAGGTGCATTGAAGAATAAGTGGATTTACAAGTGCCAGAATGAATTATTTAGTAGGTGCGTGATTGAACATGTGTTACTGAATGTATGGGTTAGTGACTAAACTGTGTGAAAGTGTCTCAGTTGGTGTATAAGTGGCTGCATGGGTTGGTGAGTAGCTATATGAGTGTCTATATGGGTTATTGATTTGTTGTCTGAGTATCTGTATGAGTGCCTGAGTGTCTGTGTGGGTGGGTGGGCGTGGGTGTGACTCTGCATGCATGTCTGAGTGGTTGATTCACTGGTTGTATGGATTCAAAAGTACATCTGGGAAGGGCTGTATGGGTGAGTTAGTGTGTGTATGGGTGTAATGGTGAGTTAATGAATGTCTCACTGGTATATGTTTTAAGGCAGTTTATGTGAGTGTTGGAGTATATAAATGACTATACGTGAGAGTAAGTTATTTAAAGAGTGGGTGTATAAAAAACAGTGTCTTCTTGTATCAGTGATTATATAAGACAGTAAGTATGTGTTAGTATATGCATAAATAAGTGATGTGGTGTGTGTATAAACAACGCAGTTGGTGTGTATAACTGTATACATGAGTAAATGGGTATGTGATTGATTCTTTGCATGACTGACTAGGTGTGTGAGTAACTATGGATGAGTGGCGGACTGTGACTGTATGTATAGGTGTATGAGTGCATATTATAGTACTGTATTGATGAGTAACTGCATGTATAAATGAGTGGATGTGAGTGTAGACCTAGGAAATAGTGGGTGGTATGTAGTATCTGGTGTTGTTGTGTGTATGGTTTCAAAAATAGTAGTCTGTATTTTAGAGAGCGTGTATCAAAGTTTATATTAGGCCATCAGTATATGCATCAGATTATCACGTGGATGATGTCATCAGTGATGTCATCAGTGGTCATTTGAGATGTCATCAGTGATGTCACTGACCATGTCATGAGTGATGTAATATGTGACATCATCACCAGTGTATTGCGGGCGCACGAGTTATAGTTAACTAACTATAATGGGCGAATTTCTCTGGTTTTATATGAGTCAAATGTCCAACTAACTATAATGTCTCTAAAACCTATGGTTTTTTCAGTGAATTTCAAAGGTTTTTTAAATGCTAATTCCTAACTATAACGTCTGTAAAACCTATGGTTTTTTCAGTGAATTTCGAAAGTTTTTTAAATGTTAATTTCATAGTTTAATATTTATAAAACCTAATATTTTGGAACTCTATTATCCTTTTTTTAATTAATTTTAAAAAATATGTAATGTTTTATATCTTCAAAAAAACAAGTATCTATATCTTTTTTTTTGTTGAGAAAACTGAAGTCCCATACCAGTAGTGTACCAAGCTCCATCAGCACGCGAATCCTATCTGCCATATTGCTAAACTCGTAAAGCATGTGCATTCCATATCCGACGGGTTCATGGCACCGCGTCCCGTGTAACATCATATGCGTATGTGGTCGCGCCAGCTGCTACTTTGGTATGCGACGGGTACACAGTACCAAGCCACGCCTTACGTCATGTACGTATGGGGTCACGCCTGCTGCGCGTTGCGTATACAACGAGTGCATGCTGCCAGGCCCTGTGTTACATCATAGACGTATGGTGTCACGCCGGGTACGCCATTCCCTCATTTCTTTTGTCTCAAAACTATATCTAAATAAGTTTAAAGTGTATATAAGAATAAGCGATAATCTAAAATATTTTAAACATTTATATATTTCTAACTGTAATAAATTTTTGGTATGGTAAATATATTTTCTCAAAATCGCGTTGGGTGCAGCCTCCTTGCGCGCTGGGTGTGCAATTGCCATGTGACCTTAAAGAAAAGCATTTGATTGGTTCATAACATTTCCCATTGTAACAGTTGGTGGACCCCACCCATTTTAGTAATTCTCTCTACAGCTTTTGATGAGAGACTCCTCTTCTGCTTAAAGAGCTTTTTTGAAAACTTTTTGCTATGTACACATATCTGACACTACACACAACATGCAACCATCATCTTCATCAATATTCATGCACTGTAAAGTAGCCTTCCACCTGTGATAGCCATGCATCTAAAAGCTACATAACAGAAGCTTTCCCCACTGCCAGAGGTAACATGGTTGCATGCGCTGTCCACAGCACAATGTAATGTGGTATGGCCCAGGGGCAGTATCATGAACAGATAATGAACACACGGACACAGATAGATAGTGGAAGCGGGTACGGGCACCTGCGCTTGACTCCTTTTTATTACCAGGGTCACATATCCAGTGACGTCTGTGCTGAATGCGTGTGGGGTGAGTGTAAACCAGCCCTCAGGAAATGGTTGCTGCTAGCATCAACTACAACAGTAATCATTAGATCACACACAGAGATTCAATAATAAAAGGGTTAATAGTTTGTGCTGCAGTAAGGTAGGGACACTATATGTGAAATAATACAGAAAAGATTCTGTTGTAAAAGAACGATAACTTGTGGTATACTTTGATACAGGCAGTAGATCTGAAATAATACACAAAAAGATTGTATCAGAAAGGGTCCATCAGGTCTAGTGCACTTGCTCGGGCAACTCTGTTTGTTGGATTTATTATGGCTGCCCAGCCGTGAAAGAGACCCGCCGCCTCACAGCGGACCTGAGTAACACCAACAGGCGTGCACCGATTGGGACAGTGGTTTCAAGTATTGGAAAAGTTATTTTGGCAGCTTGAGTTGAGCGGAGAGGTCCCCCAACTCACTTGGGATTTAAAAACTTTATTATTCATGAAGCACAAAGACAACTCACTTGAGTAACACTCCAGCGGCACTACAGGTACCAGAAGGCTGTGTGGACGGCCACGCCCACAGCGGCAGGTACTTGAAGAAGCAATCCAGGTGCACTGTTTGCCTTTGACTCCAGTAATGCCTGTGACAAAGGGTGTTTATCCCGAAACGCGTCGGCTAGGAAATGGACTGGTGGTTCTCTGTTCCCCACGTTGGCAACCTCCAATAAAGGAAGAAGGTTATCCACTTGTGCAGGCTCTTTCTTTGGGGGCAACTCTGTTAGGTAGTTATAGTTAGGACCTCGTATCTATTCAAAAAGGTTTTTTATGCCAATATCTTTGGTACCGTTTGACGAATCTTCGTGAAATTTCAAAAAGTAATTGTTCGCTCAGGTCAGCTGCTTTCTTGAAAGTTTCGGGGTGATTCATCGAGCGGGGTTGAGATAAAAAGGGGGTCTCAAAATGCGTTTTCTCCATGTTAATTTCTATAGGAAACTTTAGTCAAAGCTACAGCCCGTACTGCTGAACGTAATTACACCAAATTTGGCAAAAAGGTAGGTCTTGGTTCAGAAAGCAACCTTTTTTTAAAATCCATTCAGTACTTCCTAAGAAATTTAAAAAATAAAAACATTGATATCTGGTGGCCGAGGATGATTTGCGAACCCTCCCGAGCATGAGTTTCATTTTGATTAACAGTCAACAATGCAAACCAAGAAGTGTTGGCAGCCATCATCTGACTCGATAAAACCGAGTTCCTGAAAAAAGTTTTAGAAATGTAAAAAAACAAGAAAAGGGGCAGGGTAGAAACCCCCTAACCCCCTAGGCCTCCTCAGGGGGTCCCACAGGGACCCCCAGGACCCCCCCAAAAAACAAATTAAAAGAAAAATTGGCAGAATTTGCACCGGGTGCACGAATCCTGCTAAAAATATTTGAAAAACGAAGCGCAGTCTTGCACGCTTAATTTTAATTAGCCCCAGGACGAGGCAGGTCCTGGGGGCAATCAAAAAATATAGTGCGGGAGCCCACGGGGTCCCCCACAGCCCCAGAGACTGCCTCCTCACCGGGGCCATACTGACTATATGCAGGGGGCACGCAGCCCCCCCGCAGCCCCGGTGACCATCACATCCCTGGTGCTTTTATCAAATATAAAATGTGTTGGTGGCTCATGCCTCCCTCCCCGGGGCTTTAATAATTACATGCTGGGAACACGGCCCCCCGCAACCCGGGAGACCACCCCCTGGGGCATACATACATACATTTTGTGGGTCCGTTGCTGACCCTTCGGCCCTTGGGACCACCCCCTCCCTGGGGCTATGTATCACATTGGGAGGGGGGCTGTGGGGCCCCCTCCTGGAGCCCTCAATGGCCCTGGGGACCACCACCCCCCAGGGCCGGCTCCAGCAATGTCCCGGGGTGCCTACCCCCAGGACATTGCAGTTTGCAATGACAGAGCAGGAGCACAGCTCATGCCCTGTCATTGCAAACTTCTGCTTTGCTTCGTGGAAGCGTGAGCAGGTAACCTGCTCTCACTTCCATGAAGCAAAGCAGAATTGCTTTTGGACATGGGGAGCTGCCAAGTCAGTGGCTCCCCTTGTCCAAAAGCAATGCCGGCTCCTGTAGGAGGCAGGGAGCCGGCTGGGATTGCGGGGGCATTGAGGCTCCCCCGGCAGTCCCCAACGTGTGGCCAGGCGACCCTTCAATGATTAAAAAAAAAAAAAAAACGAGGCAAGGATATGTGGTCCCGGGGCCAATAATGGCCTCAGCTACCCCCTCCTTAAAAAGGTTTATTTTTAAATTAAAAAATATGTGGCCATGCCCCGGGGGAACGGGTCCCCAGGGCCAAAATCGGCCATGGGAGGGGGGGCCGCGCGGCCCTCTTCCCGTTATGTTTTTAAAACAAAAAAATGCTCAGACCCTGGGTGATGGGATCCCCAGGGTCCAAAAATAATTAAGGGAGGGGGGCCACACAGCCCCCCTTCCAAAAAGCTAATTAAAAAAAAGCTGGCATCTTGCCAGATGCCCTGCCCCTTCCTTGCACCACTCTGCCAACGAAGCCTCCTGGCGTGTTCTGGATTGGGGGATTAAGCCCCCTTTATTACTAAGGGATCTTAGGGGCCAACTAGCCCACCAGGTACCTCCAGTAAGCCCCAACTGTGGGATTGCTGAGAGGTGGTCTGAGGCCACGCCCCTTTTTACACCACTCTTCAAATGCGCACCTTGACACACTGCTGGTGGGGCAATGAGGTCCCTTTGTGTCTTGAGGACTTCAGGACTAAAGTGGACTTCATCCCCCAAGCAGCAGTGCGCCATGAGCTGCGTTTCCAGAGTGGAGTAAAAAGGAGGCACGGCCTTGGACCACCTCTCAGCAATCCAGCTGTGTGGGTCTTACTAGAGATAACAGGAGGGCTGGTTGGACACCAGGGACCCTCAGGACACAAGGGGACTTCATCCCCCAATCCAAGAGAGCGCCAGGAGGCGCGTTTGCAGAGTGGTGGAGAAAGGGGTGTGCCCTCTGTCTACCTCTCAGCAATCCCACTGTGTGGGGCTTACTGGAGGTAACAGGTACGCTAGTTGGCCCCTAAGGACGCCCAGCAGTGAAGGGGACTTCAATCCCCATCTAAGAGCACGCCAGGGAGCATGTTTACAGATTGGTGGGCAAAGGGGGCGTGGCCTGCTATGAGTACTTAGCAATCCTGCTGTGTGAGACATACTGGAGGTAATAGAAGGGGTAGTTGGCCCCCAAGAATGTCCTTGGGGGCAACCACCCCTCCTGTTACCTCCAGTAAGTCCTATACAGTGGGATTGCTAAGAAGTTTTTGGAGGCCACGGCCCCCTTTCTCCACCACACTGCAAATGTGCCTCCTGGTACACTACTGGCTGGAGGATGAAGTGCACTTTACTCCTGAGGGACTTAGGGCGAACAAACATTCATGGTACCTCCTGTAAGTCCTACGCAGCGGAATTCCAGAGGACTGGTCGGAGCGTAGCCCCCTTTACCACCACTCTGCAAATACGACTACTAGTTAAAGAAGCATTTGGAATGTAATAGGTCGCGCATTTTCAAAAGTTATGGCTATTGGCATTGTAAATGTAAACGTTTTTTACGAATTTTTTTGGAGTGGAGTGGACGTACGTTTTGTGCAGTGGAATTATGCAGTATGTTGTGCATTGAAATTATGTGGATAGAAAGTATGCCTAGGTGGTAAATTCCGTTCCACTCACGGAATTTGCAGAATTTGGGTAATTTCGCGTTTTGCGGAGAATTCGAAATTGCCCAATATTCCGCAATCCGCGGCTTCGCGGTATTTTTTGCTTGTTTGCGCTTTCAAAATGCGTGTTTGCAAGATATTTTCCACAGAGTGCGCAAACAGTGTACGCGAACAGGAAAAAAGCATCACGAACAAGCAATTCTGCGTGTTCACGTAATTTTTGCGTGCTCGCGGAGATTTTTTATCATTTCGCGGAGCTTTGCGTAATGCGACTACGCAAATTCCGCCCACCCCATATGTGGTATTTATTGTATAGGAATTATGTAGAGTGAAATTATGTTTTATGGAGAGTAATTATGTGGTATGGTAGTCTGTGTTGTGGAGTTGTAACCTCAGGTTTAGATTTCCTCGCTTCCATAGAAGCTAAACTATAAACTCAATGAGACAAAAAAAGTAGGAAAAACTGAGGAGCACTACTGGACCTAGTCGGAGGTATGAGCAGGGCCACTGGAATTATGCGACTGTTTGGCTGCACCCACTTTCGCACAATGATACATTTTCTGCATTTGCCACATAATCCATAATCTGCTGCATAATCTGCAGATTTGAACAAAAAAAACCTTGGTTCCAGCTAAAACGCTACCAAAAATGCAGCGACAAGTGTTACAGCGTGGTGGAAGGCTCTTGAAAACCTACAATAGTCACCTATTACTTATTGCTAAATGTGGGTATTAAATTGGTACTAATGGTGTGCAAACCACTCTTGCTTCTTTCTGGGCCTCTTTTGCCCCTTTCTGTATTTCTGTTGCTTCTTTCTGCACCTTTTATTTTTCTGCACTTCTTTTGCCTCTTTCTGCTCATCTCTTCTACTTTCTGCACATCTCTTGCCTCTTTCTGCACCTCTGTTGCCTCTTTCTGTACCTTGCTTGCTTCTTCCTGCACCCCTCTTGCCTCTTTCTGCACCCTTTTCCCTTCTTTCTGAACCACTCTTGCCTCTTTATGCACCCCTGTCCCTCTTTTTGCACCTCTCCTGCCTGTTTCTATACCTCTCTTGCCTCTTTCTGCACTTCTCTTGCCTCTTTCTACACCTCTGTTGCTTCTTTCTGCTCCCCTCTTGCCTCTTTCTGCATCCCTCTTCCCTCTTTCTGTACCTCTCTTGCCTCAGTCTGCCCACCTATTCCCCCTTTCTGCACCCCTTTTGCCTGTTTCTGCACCTCTCTAGCCTCTTTCTGCACCTCTCTTGCCTCTTTCTGCACCTCACTTGCTTCTTTCTACAGCCATTTTGCCTCTTTCCGCACCTCTCTTCCCTCTTTGTGCAACTCTCTTGCCTCTTTCTACACCTCTCTTTCCTCTTTCTGGACCACTCTTGCCTCATTCTGCACCTCTGTTGCTTCTTTCTGCACTTCTCTTGCCTCTATCTGCACCCTTCGTGCCTCTTTCAGCACCTCTGTTGCTTCTTTCTGCAGTTCTCTTCCTTCTTTCTGCACCCCTGTTCCCTTTTTCTGTACCTCTCTTGTCTGTTTATGAAACTCTCTTGCCTCTTTCTCTAGTTCTCTTGTCTCCTGCACCTCTGTTGCTTCATTCTGCACTTCTTTTGCCTCTTTCTGCACCCTACTTGCCTCCTTCTGCACCTCTGTTGGTTCTTTCTGCACTGCTGATGCTTCTTTCTGAACCTCTCTTGCACATTTCTGCACCCCTGTTGCCTCTTTCTGCACCCCTCTTCAATCTTTCTGCACCTCTATTGCCTCTGTCTGCACTCCTGTTCCCTCTTTCTGCACCTCTTTTGCCTATTTCCGTAACTCTCTTGCTTCTTTCTGAATTTCTCTCGTCTCTTTCTGTACTCAAATGGGAAGTGCAAGCTGCCAAGTTTAAAGGTCAGCGTGCTGTCGTGACTGAGGTATATGTCTACTTGTAAATGTATTCTTATATGTGTTATGCATCTGAAGAGTGTAGCATAAAAAGCAGGTAACTTCTCCCATAGGTGGTCAAATCTTCTCAGTTCTGCTCTGTCATTTAGTTGCACAGGCAGGCATGTCTTATGTATATATGTGTTATAGAGCCCCTCAAATATCCTATTGAATACTCATGTGCCCTGTATAATGTGCAGAAAGAAATACATACACCTTTTTTACACAAATTTACAGAGTATGCAAACGTGAGTACTACGTTTTAGTTAGAAATTAGCATTTAAAAAACCCTAGAGACTCACTGAAAAAACCTGAGGTTTCAGGGACGGTATAGTTAGGAATTAGCATTTAAAAAAACCTTAGAAATTCACTGAAAAAAACACAGGTTTTAGGGACGTTATATTTAGGGATTAGCATTTTAAAAACCTTAGAAATTCCCTGAAACAAACACGGGTTTCAGGGACGTTATAGTTAGTTAGACATTTCACTTGTATAAAACCAGAGAAATTCAGCCATTATAGTTAGTAGAGCTAACTATAACTTGCGCCCCGCAATGCACTGCTGATCACATCACATATTACATCACTCATGACATGGTTAGTGACATCAATGATGACATCACTGATGACATCTCAAATGACATCACTGATTACATCACTGATGACATCATCCATGTAATCATCTGATGCACCTCCTCACACCCTAATATAACCTTTGATACACTCACTCTAAAATTCAGACTACCAATATCGAAACCATAGACAGACCAATAGCAGTTAGTACATACCCGCTCAGTGATTCATATGTCTACACACACATACACTCACTAACCCATACAGTCACTTATATGCACATTCATTCATCAATACACATATTGTGTATCCACTCATACACCCATATAGACACTCACACACTCCCACTCACCCAAAGAGTTACTCAAACACCTAGTCAGTCAACCAAAGAATTAATTACACGGCCATTTACTCATCTACACAGTTATACACACACACCACCTCATTTATTCATACAGATGATACCATATACGTATTCTCTTCAACAATTACTGACATAAGCACACACTTATCCATGCAGCCACTGTCACAATCACTCACTGTCACATATACTCACTTATATACTCCAACACTCACATATACTGCCTTTCACATATGTAGTTACTTACGCATATACCACTGAGACATCCATTTACTCATCAACACAGCTATACGTACACTCACTCACCCATACAGTCCCTAACACACGCACTCATAAACCCATACACCCAGTGAATCACCCTATTGCACATCTGTGCAGGGAGTCACACACACCCCTCCCACACAGACACTCAGACACCCATACAGGTACTCAGACAACCAATCATTAAACCATATAGACACTGATGTAGCTACTCACCAACCCATGCAGCCAATTACACACCAACTGACAGGCTGATACAGACATTCACACAGATTAATCACTCACCCATGCATTTACTAAGACACGTTTAATCACTCACTTATACAGTCAGTCACACTCTCACTAAATCATCCATTCAGACACTCATACACCCACTCATTCTTTAATACACCTTGGCATATATATATATATACCATTTTAGAATTTTTGAAACACTCATTCACTGGATGATGTCATCAGTGATGTCATCAGTGATGTAATTTGAGATTTCATCAGCTCATCAGTGATGTCATGAGTGATGTCACTGACCATGTCATGAGTGATGTAATATGGGACGTCATCAGCAGTGCATTGCGAGGGCGCGAGTTATAGTTAGCTCTACTAACTATAACAGCCGAATTTCTCTGGTTTTATGAGAGTGAAATGTCCAACTAACTATAACGTCCCAGAAACCTGTGTTTTTTCAGTGAATTTCTAAGATTTTTGAAATGCTAATCCCTAACTATATCATCCCTGAAACCTGTGTTTTTTTCAGTGAATATGTATATATGTATATATGTGTGTGTGTCTGGGTGTGGACATGTCAGCTTAAAATGCGCAAGTGCAGAAAGACAGCAGAACAGCGCCACATCTTAGTATAGATGGTGCTGCACTGCTCTCTCCTTCTTCTTTGTAAATCTGCGCTGTATTTGCAGGATGACCAGCCAACAGTGGCGGCTCACCGAGGGAGTGCTGCAGGGCAGTGGGGTGGGGGAGGGGCAGGGCGCTGGGGTAGTGGAGTCCAACATACGACGGACAGGAGTAAGGTAAGTAATTAAATAAATAAAACTATTTACCTTACGCACGCTGCATCGCTGAGTTGGCGATGCAGCGTGCGCAAGGTAAATAATTTTATTCATTTAATAACTTACACACTCCTGTCCACCGTATGTTGGACTCCATTACCCCCTCCCTTAATCCCTCCCCGACCCGCCTCACCGCCCCGCAGCACTCCCTTGGCGAGCCGCAACTGCTAGCCAATAAAGACTATATACACAAAAGTCAAATTAAAAGATCACACACAGGAGAAAATAGTGTGGTCTACCCATTGCAAAAATATGCCAACGCATGTTACACTTAAAATATTAAAATCTACGATTAAAAAAGAAATGAGGCACCTTCATCTACAAAAGTTTATATTCATTTAGCCTAGTGCAGCAAGTGTTGTACCAATTCCCATAAAGTACCGTGGTGTTCTATAGCTAGCAATATCAATGCTAAAATTGGCCATTTGTAAAGTCCCACTGCAAAATTGATTATCTCTGGGTGCATTGCCAATAAGTGCTGTTATCCAGTTTAATTTTACTGATTTTAGTATTGCCAAATTATACATCACAACCACAAACTGAGTTGTCTTATGGTGAACACAAGAATGAGTTTGTAAGCACAAAATAGGAATGGTTACTCAGCCTTATCGTAACTTGAACTAAGACTTGAACTAATAAAGATCTCTCAGTTGACCCTGTGCTTAACATGTGCACAGACAGGTTGCAAGCAGAACTCTTCCGCCAGCCTAAAAAAATGAGCTATTTTACCTACTTAAAATTAAAAGAATTGTTACACTAGTAATATAGTCTGATTCCTCTAAAGATATTATCATTATTACCTAAATCAATGAAACAATAATCTAAACAGAAATTGTAGTAGCTCTCAGATTATTAAAATAAATTAGATAATTTTATGGAACATTGATCAGTATTTAAGGGTGCATGACGATTAAAAATGAACTAAAGATTTTAAAGAACCACACTACTATGGGGCCTTACCGATAGCAGCATTTCTGAAGATAAACACCTGTGAAAGTCCTGTGCTAATTTGTGTGCTATAAACTGTCTTTAAGTAAATGCTGCAGTAATGGGTTGCCATTGCCATTTTGCAAGAGAAGCTAAAATGTTTTGTTGTGGGAACATTATCCATGCTATCCCCCTAATCATTACACATGGCTAGAACGCATATATTTTCATTTCCCCTCCCCGCCGTACTGGGAAACAAAGCAGAACTTTAATTTTAATGTTCATTGAACATGGAAACAAAAAAAATCAATTTAATAACTTGCATTCAAAAGCAGTGCCTCAAGGCTACATAGGAAATGCTGTCTGGGGAGACCCTAAGATAATACATTTCAAGGTTTGCTGCTTCAGACCTGTGCCACTCAGAAATCTGAGGCTACAGTTAAATGGCACTGTCTACAAACACATTTTGTCACACCACAGTATATGCTTCAAGAATATTCTTATTGTGCCAAAGGCTTCATGCTGGCACATTTTTTATTAGTTTTACAAGCTTGGCCTAGCATTTAAAAATAATCTATATTTCCTCTTCTTTCTTTGTTCAAGAAATCCAAAATATATTTGCATGAATAGATTTTTCAAATCATGAGCCATTATGTACCAACTCAGCTATTAATGCTGATAATTTATTATCAATATAATTCCTGGACATTTTGACTGTTGAGTTTGTCTCCTTTTAAGTTGTATTAGTTGATAAATGTATACTCACATTAAAATACACTAAACTATTTACTTAACAATTTGGGAAGTAATGGCTGGTGTGGAAAATCAAATGTATGGGTATTGGGAGGCGGTTAAGGTTAAAATTGTTTTACCACAGGCTGGAAAAAACATTTTTATTTGCTGTAATTTAAGGCTAAATTAGCAATGTGTGTTGTTAATACACCCTGCACTACAAATGGACAGTGGACAAGAGGCAAAGTCAACCATATTCTTTCCAGTAATTATCAGGATAATTACAAATTGTACTCCTTGTTGGGTGCATGTTGTTGAGATGCAGCCACAAGGGCTGGAGATGCTCCATATATCAACGAGAACCTCTAACTTTATAAATAGTTGAAATGTAGTTTCTTTCTATGTAGATGTATTCCATGTGGAGATCCTGAAAATCAGGTACTCAAGAGTAACTATGGATATCAGGCTCAACCAATGTGACAAAAGGCAGAATTTAAGATTACAACTCGTAGAATCATTCATTGTTTTTCAGGGCCCTCAGACTGTGTCGGAACATTTCCCAAAACATTCTAACTTATTTCTACCAAACATTTATGGTTAAAATTACTGAAACATGCTTTTGCACCCTTTGTACCATATTATAGCAATGTGCCTTCAGATAACCTGTTTGCCTTTGCACCATGGTCAGCAATGCGGCAAAGACACAAGGTCAAATGATTCCCTCTTTTGTTGGGGCAGGCCCAATGCAAAAGAGGGAACAGTTTGTTTACAGAAGGGGCCCAGAAGCAATATAAATTCCCTTCTTTAATGCAGAAATTACTTGAGGGCATGAAACATGAGTGCAAACACGGAAGCGCCCCGCTGTACTTTCAGAATCTGGGCATTGGAGTACTGGCGGGTGCATTGAGGTAGGGACGATAGGTGAATTAGAAATAGAGTGCCAGTGCCAGCATTGTACAATTGAGACCACACCCAAGTTTACGTTTTTTATATATAATGGACCTGACTTAACGTTGGTTAGTATGTCAAAATCCTTCAATTGGTAGAGCAGGCTAAATCTTACATTGTAGGATACACCTCATGATAAGATTACTTAACTATTGAAATGATTTCCCCCTTATTGATGGTATGCAAGTGGTAATTTCTCTGACAAATCCTCCATAGATTTTCAAACAGAGGATTTAGCAGTTTCTCCACAAATCGAGGATTTTACACAGCCATCCATCTTTGAATAAGCTTTGCACTACATAGATTTGAATTCATGGTTGATGACAGAGATAATTACTCCTTTTTAACCTATCTCCAAGGATAAATAGATAATTAACCTTATTGGGCTTAATGCCTGGATGGACAAGTTCATCACAGTCTCCTGGGATGGCCCCTGTGCATTTCATCCCAAGCACAACACATGAACACAACTCCTCCCCGCTTACTCACCAGGTCAAAACCTTGTGCTACTCAGAGTGGTACAAATCATTCCGAGGTATCACTATACTGGTAACGTTTACAGAATGGTGTGATTTGATTCATTACTGCATTTGCATCATTTATGGATTGAAGTTATGGCATCAAAGGGAAGTGCATTATACAGTAACATGTGTACATAAGACCATTTGAACTGTTGATGTGTTTACAAAAAGGCAAATTGAAGAACCATAAAAGTGTAAGCAGAGGGACACCAGTGGTACCAGTAACAAATAATTGCAGGTGATATATACACTTAAGATACAATCACATTCCGCGTAGCAAGGTGGCCATTCATTTCTGATGCTCTGCATTTTGGTTCTGCTTTGACATATTTAGGGTGTAGACTTTGAACAGGCTTCAGATTTAAACAATAATTATTGAGATGCTCTTTTTTGGGGGAGAGCAGCCCTCACATCAAAAGAAGACATTTCCAATGAAACGCGTAATAAGACAGTAAAAGTAAAATGGCGCTCAAGGCAGAAGCACACAAGGAGGAGATGGTTGGTGGACGTCAGCAGACAGGATAACACAGCTAGATGTATGCAGCTACCTGCCTTGCTAATAAAAGCGTGTTTATAAGTCATAGAGTACAATGGTATGGGACAATAGGGGCACATTGTCTTGATGCTGGGATGCCGATGTCTGATGTGAGTGACTGTGATGGTGATAGATGTATATATTATTTACAAGTTTTGTAAAGTGCTGCATGTTGCCCTTCAGTTACTTCATAGCACTAACAGACAAGGAAACGCAGTACATTGTAATACTTAGAAAGGAAAGTTACGGTCCAATTGGGTGGGTCCTTCAGTCACAACCTCTGTATTGAGTTTGGTTGAAAGCAAGGCTGAAAGGCTCCCTGTTTAGCCATTCCCTAAACTTCTTGTGATTAGGTTCAACTTTCAGAGTGAGGTTAAAGGCATCCAGAGTCTTGGTCCTTGCACACCCATTGAGTGCTTTCATGTTTCATCCTCTTATGGGAGTATGGGTTAATCTAATGGGGAGGCCTGTCACTGGTTGGAATGTAGTGCAGTTCTTATTCTCCTGAGGCACAGGTGCAACACCTGAGACTGGGCAGCACTGAA
The DNA here is from genome assembly GCF_964204655.1 of Triturus cristatus. Lineage (NCBI taxonomy): Eukaryota > Metazoa > Chordata > Amphibia > Caudata > Salamandridae > Triturus > Triturus cristatus. The sequence goes on along the minus strand of NC_140594.1, from coordinate 217,140,946 downwards.
GGCAACACAGAACACGGGCCTAGCATACCTCAACAGTCGCATCTGCTTTCACAAACCTTGTAGAAACCTTCGCTCATCCTGACTCCTATTTGCACACATCTCAAGCATATGGAAAACCAGATCCAGCGATCAAGCCTTCTCCTACATCGCTCCTAAAGTGTGGAATGACCTGCCACTACACATGAGAGCCTCCTCCTCATTTTTTTAATTCAGGAAGAAGCAGAAGACCTTTTTTTAGTAGTCTCACTAGGTCCTAGGTTTGTCTAGCCTCACACCTGCTCAGCACCAGGATACCCTCTCGAGTGATAGTGCACGCCACAAATCTGCATAACATGACATAAAATAACAACAACTGAATATGAACCTGAATTTCCACCTTCTGAGTGAGGTTAATATCCCACTATTTGCCTCTATCAGCAACCTACAACAATAAAAGGGTTAGACGGATAGTTTCATCATGAAACCTAGCACATGGAAATGGTTTCTCTAGGAAACTATTGTGATTTCAAGAAAAATGAAAACAATGGTATCACTCAAGGGACTGAATGCAATGTCAGTAGCACGGCAGTACATAGGCGTGCTACAGGGAAAGATCACCACACTAGAAAGATTCTCGATAAAGACACTACACGGAAGGTAGATAAAATTGCACTATGAGAGAAAGAAACAACCGTATTCACACTCACAATTGTAACCGTTAGTCACTGAGAAGTGGAAAAACAAAATAAGTCAAACAGATAGCTGCTTCACTGGGTGGGTGAAAACCTGGTAAAATGTCCTGGCTTCCAAAGAAGGAATTTCTTTCCACACATATGATTGACATTAAGGATGTTATCAGGTTGTGATATACACACAGATAGGTATTATTGAGATATTGTAGAAATAGCTAAAAAGTTGTACTTTCAGCCACAAGCCTGTTTGGCAATGCCTGACTGGCTCTTTAATGCAGCGGATAAATCCCCAGGGGGGTTGGGGCATTGGAGGACAGTTTGAAGGCACTCCAAGCCTGGTATTTGAGGCCCCTTTCACTCTCCAGTTCTTAGGGTGCTGTTGCATCCCAGCCATGCATTGCAGTGCTCATGCTGCCCTTTGCAGAGTCAGACAACTACATGGCTCGGCATAATGTGGGGGAATTGTCAGCACATGACAGCCATCGTCATACAGGCCTCAGTCTCCACTGTCTCCCCTTGCCAAGGTGAAAAGGAGCTTGGGTTCAGCATCATCCATCAGTTGTCTCCACACCTCATCCCAACCCAGGTTACTCTAATTGTAACTATAAATGCATTTATATCAAACTTACTGTTCTTGATTAGTCACTGAAGTGCTTTACAGCGGGTAGCACACTAATCCAGAAACAAAGGTTACAGGCAAATAGGTGCTAGATTAGTAATTTCTGCTTGCTTCCTTTTCCTTAAAGGATTATTTGTGTTAAGTTGGTGCTTTCGAGATCTCATTCATTTACTCTAGCGTTTTAAATAGGGATAGAATAATTGAAAAGAGGCAATTCCCTCAGACAAGATGGCTCGTGTATGAATGGCTGTGCTGGTCGCTCCTCGCTGCTCGGATCTATATGCAGTAAAGCAGAGGATATCCCCTAATGGAGACACAATAATCACCCAATGAGAATTTACTGGCTTGGGTCGTTCATTACGGATGTGTTGCCGACAGTCGAGGTGGCTGTGGCACCTGCGATAATCACCGGCGTGCGGGGGTCTCGGAGAGCTTTGCAGCTTGCATCAGCAGCTACTCCAGTCTGAAGGAGAGGAGGGGCCTGCAGGACCAGGTGACTCACAGCTCGGATCCGCACCAAAAGAGGGATGCCTCCTAAGCCAAGTCATGCTGCTCGGGCCAAGAACTCTGATGCAAATGCTAGCGCTGATACACCAGCCTCCCCTAACCAAAGCAGCAATATGCCTCTGCAGCACTCCAAGCTGGGGAAGCCAGGAACCAGCACTAATACCAACGCTAAAATGTTCCTGAAAGGAAAACAGGGCCTGGACATTTAAAAAAAAGAAGAAATGAAAGGTGAAGGAGGGCAGGAGAAAGATAATGGGGAAAATAAAATTAGAGTCTCAGGATTGAATCCTTACTCCAGCTGCAGGCACAGCCTCAGACTCAACCCCAGCAGCAGCAACAGAGCATCACAGAATTTTTCCCCACTGTTGTAATCCCCGCTGATGACATCGATGAAGTAATGGGAGCCCTCAGTGACCTGAAGGACCTGCAAGGGGGTATCGATAGTTTGGAGGAAGAATAAGCCTGGTGTGGTTGACCTTTTAAGCAAGGCAGATGTGATAGGTGAGGTACTGACTGGGCCGGCTTGCACTTGGGAATGGTTTAACCCTGAGGGTGCCTCAGGACGGGGCCTGTAAGTTGTGATAATCAGAGGCATTTGTCTCTACCTGCACAAATGGCCTCAATCGAGGCAAATAGGCATCAATATCCTGCCGGTCCCTCATACCTACAGACACGGGCCTTGGTCGATTTGGACATCAGTGCGCTAATTGAGGGGGCAACAGGGCAGAAAGGGCTGGAAGACTCTCAGGAGCTAGGCAACAAATTCTTCTCACTAACCGGGCTCCGATATTAGCTCCAGTGATTCAAAAGCTGGGAGGGACACCCAGCTCTCCAGCTCAAGCCTGAGCACCTAGCAGGCGGGACCTGGGACAGTGGTGAAAAGGAAGAGGCTCTTCAAGAAGAACTGAGACCCTCAATCGTCTGAGTGAATTGCGGATGAACTTGCTAGGTCTAATGTAAAATCTGCTTTGAAATGGGACTTTTCTGCTACCCAGAAAGTCTACCCCGATCCTCCAGGGCAGGAGGAAGTCTCCAGTAATGTAAGGATAACGCAAATTGAAAAGCATTCTTTGAAATTAACCTATGAATCCATCAAGCAGCTCCAAGAAGAGACCTGACTAGATGGGAAAAAAAATGGCTGTCAACTAAAAAGTTTCAGGGCGCTGTGCAAAAGATGGCTAAAGCCTGTGTAGACATAAACACAAGTTTGTTGGCTATAGATGAGCACACTGCAATGCTAGAAGACAATGTGGCCAGAGCCCAAACTGGGAATGAGTCGCAGATGGCACAACTGACAGATTTCCAATGGAAGCTGAAAGATTTCGAAAATCGTCAAAAGAGGAACAACTTGCACATTCTTGGCACCAAAGAAGGAGCAGAGGGCAATGATATTCAAGCCTATATGCTGAAATTAATGAAGAAAGCCTTTTGGGAACTCCAGCACTGGAATTGAAAAGTGGGTGCATCGCTTCCCACTGTCTCTAAAAAACCCAGGTCAGCCACGCAATGTACAAAACCCAAAGCCGAGGGCAATCTTGATTTACTTTGGGAACTATCTGCTCTGGGAAGAAGTGATTTCAAAAGCGCGTCCCGAAGCCCAAACGAATGTATGAAGACCACTTTTCTTTGCAAGACCAGACTTTTGCCACTATACAGTGGAGAGACGGTGGAGACTAAGACAGTTGATTCAACTATGCCAAATCGTAGGGGCTGAAGCCTATTTGATGAATCCAGCTTGCCTGCAAATCATCTATAAAACACCGCATGAGTTTTTACTTCAGAAATTCAAGCCAAAGAGTATATTGATAAACTAAAACCTAGTAGGGTGAACAGCCCCTCTCTATAGTAAGGTCTTTGTCAGATGAAAAGGGTTTGTGATGGGATATCTCACAAACAGATATAAAAGGGCGGTGGGATCCGGCTGGTTGCGGGGGTCTGTTGTACAGGCTCCATCACTCATACCTTCGGACTGCTTGTCTCACAGTGTAGGTGGAAGGAGGTGGGTGGGAGGCTGCAAGGACAGAGGAGCGTGGGGTAGCAGGGTGGGGGATGGGTCATTCTGAGGGGTAGGCAATGGGTTAAAAAGCAACAAAAAACACTACATGAGTAAACTAAGGAGGAAGGGGGAAAAAAGGAGAAATTGCTGGAACAGGCTGGAAAAGCGCAGTCAGAATGCAAATTGTGACGATAAATATATGTTGGCTGAATGACCCGGCAAAGTGACGGAAAGTCAAAGAAGAGTTTGGGCTGTTGCATGCCGATATTCGGAGCACACAGAATGGCCATCACCAATCATACTCTGTGGTGACCTGAATATCAATGGTCTGGGGGGCTATGGAATGGGAATTTGGGTAATTATACGGTCTGGGAAAACAAATGTGCATCACACCCTCACTCAACAGATAACAGGCTTACTGATGTCTGGTCACACTTAAAACCCCTGGAGGGGGGCAGCACATATTTTTCAGCCCCACATGGAGCAGTGGCACGTTTGGATTATTTTTTGGTCTCGCATCAGTTGCTCACGACCTGCACCACCAAGAAGATCCCCCGGGTTATGTCTGACCATAACTCCTTGGTCTTAGAAGTAACAACCACAGGGGCAGATGCACCGGAGCACACCTGGACATTTGAGAGAGGTTTTGCTTCAAGGCCCTGAATATGTTCACCATATGAGAAAATGGCTGGAAGAATTCTAGAGGTCAATAGGGGCATTGCTGGGTGTGGGATGGTGTGGGACGCTCTAAAGGCCAGGGTTAGAGGGGGGACCTTGAGCTACTCTCTGAATCGGAACAAGAAAGTCATGATCTATAGCACAATGATAGACACAGAAGAGGAACTTATTAGGGCTATAGCTAATAGCTTCAGCATTGAGAGGATTCTCCAGAAACTTGCACTAGTAAAGGCATCTGCTGCGGAAAACGCTGCAACAGGAGCAGCAAAGAATTCCTGGCCTGTAGGCAAAGCTGCCATGGATATAGCGAGCAAGTTGGGCACTTGTTAGCCGTCAGGACAAACAGGGCCGGACATTTAAAAAAAAGAAGAAATGAAAGGTGAAGGAAGGCAGGAGAAAGATAATGGAAAAATAAAATTAGAGTTATAACTCTATTTGACGGCACATCAGTTACCGGAGACCTTATGGCACTTATTCTACTCGATGCCGAGAAGGCCTTTGATAGGGTCTCCTGAGAGTACCTCTGGGCCTCACTTAAGAAGGTGGGGATTGGAAAGGGGTTTATTGAGGCCATACAGACATTATATAGAGTTCCCAGGGTCCGACTCATCTAATGGGTGAATAAACCAACCCTATCCTTATCACGTGGGGGACTAGACAGGGGTGTCCTTGTTCTCCCCTTTTATTTGCACTTTACATAGACCCCCTAATGCAGAAAATTTAGGCCAATATAGGAATCCAGCCTATCCGGCTCCATGGCTTCAATACCAAAATTCTGGGGGACAAGGGATCAGACGTTAATGACATCTAACCTGTATGAAGCCTTAAGGGAGATAGAGATTGAGGCCCAACGCTTCGGGGTGGTCTCTAGCTATTTGCTTAGTCGGGGGAAAACACAAATTGCTATCAACAGTAAGATCTGCTTGCCGGATCCACTGGTGATGGAATCTGTAGTTTATTTAGGGATTATCATAACCGCTGAGCTGGGTAAGATCATGGAAAAAAATCTGGCCCCTGTGATCCAAAAGGGGAAGTAAGATTTTGACAGGTTCAATAATTTGCACCTCTTGATTGTTGGACGATGTAACATAATTAAAATGATATTTCTCCCAAAGATTCTGTATTTCTTCAGAACGATACCCCTAGTGTTTGAAAGTTACTGATTTATGGAGAAGGAAAAAATGGTCAACAAGTTTACATGGGCATATGGAAAGACCGGAAGGGCCCTCAGGTTCATGTCCCTTCCCAGGGAAAGGGGGTGGGTGGGCTGTCCCAGACTTAAAAATGTATTACTGGACTGCAGTAATTCAATACATGCAGGAATTACTCTGAGGAAAGGTCATGGACCAGTGGAGAAGTGATGCTCCCCCAGATGTATATGAATTGCTACTAGAAAAAGAGGCCCCTAATTGGCTATTGAGATACAGAGCCCCTAGATATTAAAAAAAGTCTAATTTAAGACCCTAGGGGCAGCAGTTTCTGTCTGACTATTGTTAGGAAGAAACTAGGGTTAGGTAGGATGCATTTGTACACTCCCCTTTTTGGTAATCCATCATTCACAGGGATATTCACTGATGGGGAATGTCACAATGGGATGCACTAGTAGTGGGTAAGAAGGAGGACTTGCTTGATTCAAACAGAGTAATACCATTTGAGAAGGTCCAGTTGCTCTTCAATATTGATCGTAAAGAATGTTTTAAATACCTTTAGGTTTGAAGCTACATCTCAAAAAAGAAAGGGGAGGAAGCTTTCTCTAAATAACCTATTATGGAGGCAATAGGAGATCCAGAGGGCTGTTCTATCACCCAGATTTATGGAGGGATGAAGCAAATGATGGATGATGACTTAGATAAACATCGCAAGAAGTGGCAGCAAAAGTTAAGCATTGAAGGGGCGAGTCTCTGGACTCACTTAAGCTGGGCCACTCCGTACTGAGATCAGCATTATAAAATGATCTTTTCTTTATACCACACGCCAGCTATGATCGCCCAATGGGGTTTCAAAGAAGGGATTCTCTATCCCCGATGTTGTAGTGCCCATGCCGATATTATTGACATATTTTCTTCTTGCCCATTTTTAGAGCCTCTGAAGATAGCTATAGACACATTTTTGACACAACCTTTGAGGATTCAAATAAGACTTACAACTGATCTAATAATATTAGGGGTTGCGAAGGAAGGAGTGCCAGTGGCACAGCGAGGGTTTGTCTTCTTGGCCATGGCTGTAGCTAGAATTTGTATATCATCAGCCTGGTTGGACCCTGCCCCCTCACCCCCCACTCCAAAAGTGGATTTCCCGGCTTTTAGCTATTTCTAATCTTGAAAAGGGTACATACGAGAGGAAAGTATGGAGGGCTAGAAAGCTAGGGAAACATATCGGGCCCCGTTCAATAATTAGAAAATCGATATTGAGGCGAGGCAAGCCACAACCTTAACAATATATGGCCTCTGGGGTATTGAATGCAGCCTAATATTTGTATTTTACGTCATGTAATTTTTGCATGTTTTTTTTACTCCCTTTCTTATCCTATTTATAATTGGTATATTGTTTCCTCATGTATTTATTTATGTATATATTTATATAAAAGTGCTTAACTGATAGTGGCATAACAAATAAAAATGTTAATAAAATTATAATTTAAATGAATTAGAAAAGGAAAGACGTGAGAAGTTATTGGGATTGGTGAATGTGTGCAACTGTTAGCTGCATTTATGCAGACGCATATTACACAGTCATATCTCCATACAAAACATAATCCTTATATGTTATCCAGTGGTCGTTGCAAGGGGTAGTTATAGTCAGGACCACATTTGAAAGAAATATAGATTTTTTTGATTTGCTTCTAACTTTGGTGTCGTTTGACTAATCTTCACACAAATGTTCAAAAAAATGTCATCCATCTCAGCCCTTATCTGGAAAGTTTCAGGGTAATCTTTGAAGTGGGGCAGAGAAAAAGGGGAGGTCCCAAAACCTGTTTCCCCCATGCAATTTTCCACAGGAAAACTAGACGCAGCTGCAGTGAAAACCGCTGAATGTACCCGGACAATCATATTTTTAAAAGATCTTATCACACTGTTTTAAAAAACAGCCCCCTGGGTGGGCCAGGGCCTGGTATGTTGGCAATATTGATTGTTTGTAGGAAAGGACATGAAGCCCTTTCCCCAGGCCTTTAGGGGGCCCAAGGTCCCCACCCCAAGGGTCAATTCTTTTATTTTGAGAGGGGGCACATGGCCCCCTCCCTGAGCCTTTGTAAGGTCTCAGGAACCCCATCCCCTAGGGCGAATTTATTTATTTGGGCAGTGGGTTGTGCAGTTCCCCTCCCTGTGCTTCTTTAAAGCTCAGGGGATCCCATCTACTGGGCCAAACTAATAATTTAGAAGGGGGAGCATGGGGCCTTTCTCCCTCAGCCTCAGAGAGATCCCGGGGACTCCATGCCCTAGGTTAATTTATGTAATGGGGATGGGGGCATCAACTCCTCGCCCCAAGCCATAGACTGTGCCCGGGGATCCCACCCCCCAGGGCCTGATAAAAGCATTGTCCCAGGGATCCCATTGCCAGGGACACTGCTTTTCCCAGCCCAGTAGAGTGCAGGTAGGGTATACAAATATAATTCCCTGCCCACAATCTCCCGAACAGGGAACACAACTTTGCTCCCGCTCGATGGAAGCTGACTGGGGTGCTAGTAGGGGCCTTAAGTATTCCCTCACAGCCCAAACCATTTCCATATGGCTACTGGCTGGTGAGCCAGCAGTGGCCATGGGGCCTTTGGGATGGCCCCTGCGCACCCCACATAGAAATTTTGTGAGTGCCCCAGGGCATGCATGTTCATGTAACGCATGAACATGAATGCAGTGTCCTAAACATAAATCGCTTCAAATATATATGTATATACTTATACACACACATTTATATCTTATATTTTATACATATTTCATTTTATATATATACGTCATACACCATGAGATGTAAATTAAAATGAAGCATATATTCCCATACTGCTTCCTCCTCATTGAGTGCTGAATTCCGTTGGCGATTGACAAAAAAGAAATCTGTGGGAATATATTTATATTTAGGCAAAAAATATATATTTGAAAAAATGTTGCGGTAAATATGTGGAGGACTTCCAAATCTGTGGCAATTTCTTTAAAAAAGGCACAAGATCCTGCACTTTTAAAATATAAACTTCCCGGGGTGGTCAAGGGTACGGTAGCTAAGGGTTCTTGACACAGCAATTAGAAATAAAGAGTCAGTTACATTATGCTGATCTAATATAGATGATGGTCAAAAGGTGAAATCCATCAGACAGTGACTTTTTCGGTTGTTCCGTTAAACCTCAAGATCTTTAGACAGATCTTACCACGGATAATATTTTATCACCATTTATTGCATAAGGAAGGAGTAGTAATATCCTCTTGGTCAAACAAGGATGGATATTTCTCTACTCTTGGTGCCATGAACAAGTCCACATGTAAGTGGACGAAACACGTTGGCTGACCTTTTTGATATGCAGTGATGACACAACAATAAAAGGAAGAGTTCCTACTACCTCCAGAACATTGTGGATATGCTTTAAACATTGGGACTGTGGAAGTGGTGCACCGCTGTTTGCTTTGTTAACTTGTTTTCACCTATTGCAGGTTGGCACTCGTAGGGCAAAGGGTGCTTACAGTGAGTGCACACATTGCTATATTGAAATTACCTGATTGGACAAATTAATTGTTGGGAGATAACGGTTGTGTTTGCAGCATTTAGGTTTGGTCCACTGCCTGTTGCTATATTTATCATATTTGCGTCACTTTTGCACCAGACAATATGGTGCAAAAGAAAAGAAACCATTGCCATGCAATTGATCAAGCCAGATAAGGCCACCTTGTGTGGCCCTGAGTGGCTTCATAAATTCAGAGTAACGCAATGCAGTGCAAATTGCTGTAATAATAGTAATAATATCTTCTTTATTCGGTTTTTTACAGATTTAAAAACCATAAAAGAACATTTTTAAACAGTAGAATACAAAATAAGAACACATATTTAAAACAGAAAAATGGTAGTTAAACCAGACAGATGTCGTATAACCTTCGACCGAGGATTCACAAAATTTCGCTTCGTCAACAGGGACTAAAATCAAAATCCATTTTACAGGTTGTTCCTATGTTTCACAATACATCTTAAAAAGTTAAGGACATGATAACAGATCAATTCAGATTCTAACATTTGAAGACGTAGCATCGCCGGGTGACATTGTCTTAGTCCCCATCGCTTTAATACAGGTAGTAACCAAACCTTCCTATGTGGATGATAAAATTTACAAAACAAAATTGTATGTAAATTTGACTGCATTGATACTTCATCACAAGGACAGGTGGTGGGAATCAAATCCCATCTATTTCTCTCGGGGAAAGATACTAATCTATAGAAATAATCTAGTCTGAATCTTGTCAGTAACATTCTGTGATAGGTGCTAATCTGTAATGTTAAATATGGTTGGATGGAATGAGTGGTCTGAATCAAATTGGCGTGGAGGACCGATGATTTTGTTGCCTCAGATGTCAACCTCAGGGACTCTAAATGAGTTAGAGCCAGTTTTTTCAGCTCTCTCTTCGGTAGTTCAATGATTTTTTTGGGTTCGGAATAATATTTCTCCAGGCCAAGATCCTTGAAGAAATTTCTTATATACCGAAGCCAATTTATTTTTAGAGAATGGTCAATGGTCATTGAGTCTATCAAAATTTCCTGTGATAAGGCATTATTATCAGAGGTCAAAATACGCCGCCAGAGCAATAAAGGCTGAATTCTTATCAGATCCTCGAGATAGGAGATTCCAAGTTCCAGATGGAGGGCATAGACTGAGGTGCTCGTTGGTACAGCTAAAAGAAATCTAAGGAAATTGTTTTCAGCGACCTGAAGATCACCGACATCTACGAATCCCCAGACTCCAGCTCCGTAGAGGGCAATCGCCTGGCATTTGGCTAAGTAGATTTTTAATAGCTCCACTGGAGGCCTTTTCCCTAATCTCTGTGAGAAACTTGTCAGGGACATTATGGCTCTTTTGAACAGATGACATCTAGCCTCAACTGCTGGTCTCCAATTAAGCCTGTCGTCAATCATTATTCCCAGGTAGCAATACTTAGTGGTCACCTCCAATTTTTGTTCATTGAGGTAGATGTTCTTTACTCGTTTTTTGGCTCGACCAGCTACCATGACAAATGTTTTTTTGACATTGACTTGTAGGTCCAGGCCACCCATAAACTCAACCTATCTATTCAGGGACTTCTGCAGTTCACGTGGAGTGCGTGCCAAGATGACCACGTCGTCCGCATAGAGCAAAGCAGGTATCAAACGCCGTTTTACCCGAGGTAGGTCCAAAGCCCCCCTCAACATCTCCACCTCCAAGCCATTTGTGTACAGAGAGAAGAGGAAGGGAGCGAGGACACACCCCTGCCTAACTCCTCGCTCCACGTCGAAGGGCGCGGTCAACTCCCCCTTCGTGCCAAAGCGCACCCTTGCAGAAGCCCCTGAATATAGCTCTCTCATAAAATCCAAAAGAGGGGGGTCCACTCCCATATATGTCAAGATTTTCCAAAGTTTTGTGTGTGAAACACAGTCAAAAGCGGCGGATAAATCTACGTAGGCCATATATACCATTTCTTTTTTTGCTTGGCAATATTTTCCCATAATCAGGCTAAGATTAAGGGCCTGCTCCACCGTTCCAAACCCCTCCCGAAATCCAAATTGAAGGTCTGAAATAATGTCTCCCTCCTCAGCCCACTGCCGGAGTCGTTCAAGCACGACTCTACCAACCACTTTGCCTAAAGAGTCCAGTAGGGAGATAGGACGATAACAATTAACGTCTTGACGATCTCCTTTTTTAAAGATTGGAACCATAATTGAATTTGTCCATGATTTAATCAAACCCACCTTTGCCGCTGCGGTGCATACTCTGGTAAGGATGGGGGACCAGAGATCCGGATTAAATTTAAACAGGTCTACTGGAACCCCATCAGGGCCTGGGGCTTTCCCACTCTTACTTACTTTCAGGGCCGCTAGGACCTCAGTAATGTCAAAGTGCAGGGAAATAGGATAGTCAACTTTTGGGAGAGAGGGTTCTGGTCCTGTTCTTACTGTTACTGTTTCTTTAAAGATCTTAGAAAAGTGTGCCACCCAAGTATCTTCATCAATGGCCACTTCTATCTTGGGGCTATCTGAATCCAAGAAATATGGTGTTTTGACAGTTCGCCAAAAAACCAAACTATTCTTTGAGACGGCACTAGAGTGTAAGTCATCCCATCATTTCTTTTTTAATTCAAGGATTCTTTGCTTCTGTGCACAAACATATTGCAGCCTCAAAAGTTGGATCATTGCCGGAACTCTATCTGTTTTTTTCAATTCCTTCTTTAGATTTGTTAGGGCCGTGGTACAGCAATGATTGAACCACCCTTTGTTAGTTGGATGTGACCTCTTTGAAGTTGTGGTAAGAAGTACCTTGATCTTCTCTAGTATTTGTACGAAGTTAGTTAAAATTTCTTCATCAGATTGCGATAAATCAAGGCATTTAATTATATTTATATATGCCTCTTTTACCAATTTTCCAGTAATTACTTCCGGATTGATCGCCTCCCACTTCAGTGTATAACCGTTTATCCTGCCTAGCTCCAGATTGTTCTGTGCGAGAGTTGTCGCTATAGCGGCAGTTGCAGGTTGACCCTTCGTTCGATATAGCTCTAATCTAAGAGCAGAATGATCACTTAAAGTGTTTAACAAAACCTCAAAAGACCTCACTCGGGGGGACAAACCTGACGAGAAGAAAATATAATCTACTGTCGTACTATGGCCCCTGCCCACATAAGTTGGTTGCAAAAAATTTGACCCTGGAATTAATTCATTTGCTATTTCAAGTTCTAAGTCTAATAACACATTGTTCATGGCGGTCCCCACTTTGCTATGTGTAAAGTGCATAATGGGAGCATTATCTTCATCCACGATCCCACATCTGTTTTTCCCAACGTGTGGGCATGGATGTAGATTCAAATCTCCACCACATATGAGGTGGACTGGCCCTTTACCAGCTATAGAATTATTTATCAATTTCTCCTTAATATTGGAGATAAGAGACAAAAATGTATCGTCCTCTAAATTATTATACAAGTTAAGCAAGAGGATAGGCTCGGTTTTATTGGGAACAAGCTTAAATAGTTGGAAATTTGGGTCAGATGCAACTAAAGATGTTTTGAAATAATTTACTGTGTTAGCAATATAGGTGGTCAGCCCCCCCTTGGGTCTACCAATGCCACCTCCCAAAGCTGGCGTAAAGTATGTTTGAAAACCCGGGTGATGAAGCTCCGTCAAAGACCAAGTCTCCTGTAGACATATAATTTTACCCTGCTCTAGGAAGTTTGCTGCCGAACCATCTTCAATTTTGGAGCGAAGCCCCGCTATGTTCCAAAAGAGAATAGATAACGGCTGCGGTTCTGCATTTGTCACAACTTCATGTATTGGGCAATTCGTTATAGAATTAGACGTTGAATGTAATATGCTATGGTTGGTAACTTTAGATGGAATTAGTGGTCAGTCAACCATTTCAAGGACACTGAATCTATTGTCCGTTGGAATACTGGACCAGGGTTCCCTTTGGGGTGGCTCTCTGTTTGGCATCCGCTGTGAGTGGGCACCCCATTCATCTCGTCCTCCACCCCAATATCGTGGTCCCGGTATGTACCGAGAACCACCATGCTCACGGAAACGGGAACCCACTACTTGCCGTTGGTTGAAATATTTGCCGTGAACTGGAGCTGTTGTTTCCCAAGGAGGAGCATTGTTATTGGGAGACTCCCTAAGAGACCTACAGGGATAAAAGAAGGAGAGTCGCCTGGTTCCTATTTCACCGTATGCATTCGGAAACTCCCATGAGCATATGTAATCCGCCACCCAAGGATGTTCGAATGAAATCAAGATACAGTCTCCCGGTATCGTTTTCCTACTATTTCCCACCCAAGGGGTTCTGCGGACCATCAGAATCCTAGATGACCCAGGTTCTGAGATGGGGCGATTGTTGTTTAGCCAGTATTGAACCTTATTTTTCAGCGACCATGTGGGTTCCATGACATGGTCTTCTAGCTCGGGCACTCCTGTCATAACTACAACAAATGGGCTTGCTTCCGGTGGCAAGTCTACCGCCAGTCTACTTTCAGGAAATCCCCCCATATCGGCTCTGCTGGTTTCAGTTGTTACTATTTTAGGAGCCTGTTTATTTAAGGTCAGAGTATTAGTTTGAAACAACGATTTTTTGGGGGGAGGAATTTTAGGACCTGAAGTTTTTACTATCGGGACATTATCCTGAAGAGAGTATATATTATTGTTAACGGAAGGTTCTTCTGCTCTATCTATATTTCGTGCTTCAGAAGACTGTGATTTAGATGGAATTTCTACGGGTGCAGTTTCGTATTTTTTGTTTTGCACGTGTGGCATCTTTTGAGGAGGTGGCTTAGTTCCCCTCTTTTTTTTATCCCCCAGTACTTGGTTAGGTTTCATGATATTAACAAGGTGCAGTAGCTGGTGCTCCATCTGGGACAGTCTTAGTTCAAGTGGAGCAATGAAGGTTTTTAGAAGCTCTGCGATGTTATTTATCAATTGTGAATTTGCATTGTCCCTTTGCGTGTTACTAGATGGAGAATGGGTGGAGTTTTCCACACTGATAGGATCTAGATTCTCATGTAAGGACTGGTTAATGGCCGAGGAGTCAGGAAAGTAATCAACATGTGGAGGTGTTGTAACTTTTTCTTCATGTTGGATGCTAATATCATGGTGGATAGTATTTTTTAAATTTGTCTTTCGTTTCCTTATCGCCCCCTCCCTCCTGCCTCTAGTATTATTTCTTTCATCTGGTGTTAGTTCGGGAATTAATTCTGGCATCCTTAATAGATCTAAGCTTAGTTGAAAGTCGGAAAGTTGGGAGGCCGACAGGTCTACATTATTTGGAAGGCTTCTCCTGCCCTTACAAATCGGCCCACGCCCACTATTATCCGGCGCATCCGGGGTTTTTGCATCCCTTAAATTTCCTATAGATGACCTTTTTGCCAACGCAAGATCTAAAGACACCCTGCCTTCAATTAGACTAATGCTTTGGTCTATAAAAGTATTTGCCTTGATGATAAAATCATCCATAGGGCCTAGAGACTTTCCCCCACACCCCTTTACTTTAGTTTTGCTTCCTCTCGTTAGAACCATATCTACTACGGCCCAATACAGTTACTTGACGGCTAATATGAATGGAATCAAACAGATGCAGTCAATTAGGGGGCGATCACACACAAAGATGGTAACCTGGCGATGTCGGTGGTTTTCAAAAATGCAAACCACTACATATAGCAGATTCGTTTTTAGGGACGGGGCCCGGTCCGGTCTCTTCCGTTCTCTGACGGCCTCAGACGGCCTGCAAATTGCTGTGTTGCATTACTATGCCCCAGGGAGGCATTCTTTGGGTGGTGCATGGGTGTTTCCATGAAAAAAACCATGAATTTGAAGCATTCCCAGATTTATCATAAGTGGCAGACCTGGAGATGTGCCAAAACGGCTAGGCCTCCACAGGTGAGGTGTAGCAAGGGGAAATATCTTTATTTTTCCTCCAGTTCTACAGCACACATTGAAAGAGGAAAATGCCTCAGGGGTTTGTTTTCATGCAGTCCCTTCCTGCACAAATACAATCCTACTAACAACACAGGCACCCTTGCACCTTGGTGCAAAAGTGCCTGCTCTGGTGCTAAGCAGCACAATGTGCGCCAGCACTGGGAAAAGCAGGAATGCGCTGTCTGTTGTGCAATGTTAAGTACAGCACATTCCCGCCTTTACCTATCAGGCAGCGCAGCAAGGTAACTTTCTGTGCTGCATGATATACTGATAAATATGGCCCTGAGTATGCAGCTGGTAAAAGAAATGTGCATGACTCAGCTTCTACTGTCTTACAGTGATGTGGGATGTGAGGAAAAATAACAAGAAGTTGTGTTCAGTGATTCAGAGCTGGTTGAGGGGTGATAATATAGTGTTGTGTCTCATTGTGGAGTGTCTAAGTGTAATTATTACAGTTCCATATCACTGTTATAGCCTTGGACATTATCATGTTGAATTTTTTTGCTCTTCTTAAAAGCGCTCAGACTGCCTAATCGTGGCCCTATGCATGCACTGTTCTTTTACCTCACTCTCAGCCCTAAGCCTCACTCCAGTTCAGATTTTGTCATTAACCAATGAATGACCAAAACCTGTGTATGCATGTACATGATCACAGGCTTTGCTCCAGCTCTGATTCTGGTTTAAATCCTTAAAAATGGGCCCTATCGGCCGACTGCTCCATGTGTAATCCCCTAGTAGAATGCTTCCTTTCTTCTCCGTATTAGAGTGGAAGGATTTTTCCATTTTTTTTATTTATCACTACTTTGCATTTGTATGATGTTATCCCCCCGCTTACATGTCAAAATATATGTATGATTGTGTCATAACCCCTTTCAGAGTTACTGGATGCAACCTTGTGGGTTGAGGCCTTTTACTCCTGAAGTCCTGGGTCTCAACCTGCTATGGATTCTCAGACAAGTACCCCTTCAACACTTGACTTTCAGGATTAGCGTGGTACGAGCAGTCCATGGCTCCCATGGGGGAAGTTGGATACAGGGGTTGTTAATAGGCTGACATTTCAACATGCACAAAGCAGCAACAAGAGATTATTGTCCAGCCAAACGCTTACGTTTGTGATAAAAACAAGTATTTTAATACAACATTCACACCTGAGACCGGGGCTCCAGTGTTTCCTTACACAGTTCTCTGGGTTCCACTCGCTCCTCGCTCTTGGCGATGATGGTTATTCCCCATTCACTATAGACAACATCCAGGGTAAGCCTCACTAGAAGTCTGTGTATTAAGAGTCTACTCTGACTCTATATTAAGAGTCAGAGATATCTAGCAAGCAAGTTCAACCATGACAGAATGGCCCCAAATCAGTTTAACCTACACCAGCAGGATCGAAGTGACTGGTGTACCTGGCTCACCACTATTGTGGGTGCTGAAGCAGCAGCAGCTGATTCAAGTGAGTTTTCTGCATGCAGCCCAAGTATGTTGCACTACCCAGTTGAAGAGTTCCTCACACGCAGTTGTGCCAATGCTGCGACCGGATGTTCTTAGCAGCTCCTTCATGCAGGGTAAGTCTTTGGTCCATCCCGCAGTGGGGTGGAGAATTGCTAAGATCCTGGTGCAAATCCTTTGCCCTGGTACAGGTACACAGGTGTCCCAATGGCCTATGCCGATGACCACCTCTGGTATCTGGGGTCACAATAGCCTCACTGTATAGGGGCTCCAGCCTAATCGGGTCACCACTTTTCCTCAAGCCGCCGCCTCAGTGCCGAGATCCGAGAGCGCCGGGATCCGAGAACGCCGAGTAGATACACCGCATCACCACATTAGACAGACCGAAACCAAAAAGAGAATTACGGAGAAAGTCCTCAACTATGCACACTATACTATACACTACGCAGATGATACGCAGCTGGCTTTCTCATTGGAAGGAAAACAGGCGGTCCCCCTAGAACAATTCCAAAACTACATGAGGCAGACCATGGACTGGCTACAGAGAAACTGCCTGCAGTTCAATGGAGATAAAACTGAGTTTCTGTACTATTCGCCGCTAAGACAGATTCAACATTTGCCGGTGGATCTCAGGCTCGTTCCGGATGAGGCTCCACTGGCTCCAGCTAGTACAATACGTAATCTCGGTTTCCTGTTTGATAGTAATCTCCAGTTAGATTCGCAGGCACACAAGACAGCCAGCGTATGCTTTGGGCTACTACGGCTCTTACGCAGAATCCTCCCACTTCTGCCTGAAGACTCTCGAAGTACGGTCGTAAGGAGCACGGTATTAAGCAGAATGGATTATTGTAACTCCCTGTACTTAGGAGCCCCCCAATACATTCTGCAGGGGCTACAGAGAGTCCAGTCAGCTGCAGCGAAGCTTGCGTTAAAACGCAAGCACGACTTTTCTTCCACTCAGGCGCTTCAGGAGCTTCATTGGCTGCTAGTCAGAGAAACGGTTCTCTTCAAGTCTCTCTGTCTAGTCTATAAAGCAGTCCATGGGACGGGCCCGGTCCCTCTTCAGGAAAGATTTACATGCTATCTTCCCTCGAGTCAGCTGCGATCCTCCAACGCTAACCTGCTGGTACAACCCAGGTTCAAACGAACAAGGTTGGGTGGGAGGGCCTTCAGTGTGGTGGGCGCTCGGATGTGGAACGAGCTCCCACTGCGGATTAGACAGATGAATTCTTTATTGGAATTCAGAAAGAGCCTTAAGACCTGGCTCTTTCCAGCAGCTTGATGATCCCTGATTGACTCTCTCCCTCAGTACTAGTGTTTCCGTTTTCGTCAGCGCGCCAGGATACCTGTAGGGTGACAGTCTGCGCTATACAAATACTAATACAATACAATACAATACAATTAAGGTGAAGTTTACTGCATTTTCATCCGTTCATGTTGTTTTTTCAATACTCGCCTGGGAGCGAGATTCCGAGCCTGCGACTGCTACTAGCTAGCGGCTGCCATTTTCCCCAATGGTTTTCCAGCCTAATCGGTACAGCAAAGGCCTCAGTAGCTGGCCCTCCTGGCATACAGGGTCGCAACTCACCACCGCTCTAAGGCTATTGCCCTCATGCATGGAAATCTTCTCATGACAGCCCTCCTGGTATACGGGATCACTGGCTCCTCACTACGCACTGACTCTGGCATGACCTGCACATCAATGCACATAGCTCACTTCATGGTGGTCCTCCTCTGACATACGAGGATCACCGACTTTGTCCTGCCCATGGGTAATGACCCGATCAGTGCAGTAACTATCTCCTCACACCTCTCAAAGGGTGTCCACTGGACAGGGCTCTCCACTAGACCTGGCTCTCTCCAAAGCTCTCCTCTTCCTCACAAGGCACACTGATCTTGGCAAGCAGGCAGGGGATGGTGCTTCAGGCTCCAAGGCAGGTGGTCTTGGATTCCCTGGGTGATGTCTCCTCACCTATTAGGGAGACTAGCAAGCTTTGTCCTCCAGCGCAAGTCATAGGCAGAGGTTTTGCAAAGCTTTCCTTTCTTACACAGCCCATCTGACTGCTGGGTAGTTTACAATTGTGTTGGTCTCAAGCTCCTCTTCTTATAGTTCATATCCAGACACCAAATGTGATTTAGAGTCTGAGTCATTGAAGTTTATGTTGGGGGTCTGCATCCTTGTGAAGTGCCCACTCATCTGCCCTCTTCCTCTTGGAAGAAGTCACTCACAGTGAGAGCGACTCAAAATCTAATAGTCCCCCAGCACAGGCCATGGGGGAACTAGAGTTCACTCCTGGATGCCTGCCACAGTGATATGTGTATCAAAAGGTTATCCCAGGGCCTCCACTCTACTCTTTATGATTCTATTATCAGCCCCATCTCCTTCCTGTGACCTCTCTTCTTTGCCCAGTATGTCCCATCCAGCCTACAGGAATGCGCAAGCCTACAAGCTGACGAGCTTTGGAGCTCCTACATGGTCTGGGTAATTTTGACCTGAGGAAGTTTGTGGCAACATGTTCAGCAACCTCAGAATTAATATCTACTGATGTCGGAATAATACAGAAACACATGTGTCTAGAGATACAGCAATGACTACACCAGCTTTGGTAAACATTATGATGAACTTTGATGCAAGCGCAAAATCCTGACATGCACTAACCAGAATGCAAAGGGGTAATGGCATTGGGATGTGAGGCAGTGTGCTCCTATGCCCCCTACTGTTTGAAAAGGCTCCTGTGCGCCTACAAGCTGATGAGCTTTGGAGATCCTGTATGACCGAGTGGCATTGACCTGAGGAAATTTGTGGCAGCATGTCCAGCAACCCGAGAATAATTCTCAACTGGTGACGGAATAATCAAAAAACATGTGTCTACATTTATGGCAATGACAGGACCAGCTTTGGTAAAAATTATGACGAAGTTTGATGCATGCGTGAAATTCTGCACTACACTAAACAAGTTGCAAAGGGGTAATGGTGCTGGGATGTGAGTAAGCCTGGGAGGAGTTCGCAAGGTTCTGCTACACGCAACTCCGCAAAGTGCAAAAAAAACTCTGCCACGCTACACAGAGCTCCGCAAGTGGCTGGGTGCGTTGGATAAATGCTGTTCGCAGTGGTTTTCAGTGTCAGGTGCTTGTCTGCACTGTGCAATCATCACGAAGGGCACCATGCACAGCGCAAGAGGGCACTGCTTCCTTTCTGCCGCTCGAGTAGATTTTTACTCGAGTGGCAGCTTTCTCAACGCGAACCGACAGTTTCTCAATGAGAGCGGTCGCGAGCATACACGACCACTCGCAATGAGAAATCTGACGGCCTGCGCTGAGAAATCTCACCGGGAGGTTGATTTTCCACACTCACGCTCACCAACTTGATGTTGACGATTGCGAACGAGGAACAATCTTGCCTGTGGGTGAATTTTCCTCGCTCACCAACTTGATGTTGATGAACGCGAGCAAGGGAAAAAACTTTGCTCCGCTATGTGGAGCGGAGTTTTTCAGAACTCCGCGTAACGCGGAAATCTACGCAAACTCCATGAGTGGAGCAGAGTTCACCGCCCAGACATAGATGTGAGGCAGTGTGCCCTTACCCCCCGTTACCTCTATACACACATATGTTGAGTGGTTTCATCTACCTCCTCTCCATGTTTCATTGTGCAGGCCTGGGTCTCCCAGAATGGAACCCAGAGTCTGCAGTGTATTGTACTATTCATAGGGACACACACACTCATCATCACATGCATGTAACATGCATGCACTGAACAGCACTGAATGCTTGATGTATTGTATCACTGACAGTCACACATACATCCAGTACATACATTCAATATGCATGCCCTGCACAGCACTATATCCTTCATGTATTGTACCTTTTCCAGGCACACATACACCCATTCAGATACACCACTCATGCACAGCGCAGCACTCCACATTAACCAGATATAGGCCAAGAGGTGACTTAAGCACACAGCAGGGGAACTTTAAATGATTGAACCTGCAGGCCTCACTCCAGTGACACAGGTTAAGAAGGACCTGTTGTTTCATACAGATCAATACACGGTATGCTGTCACCACCGCACTGGTGCTGCTTAATACCTGGTGAAAGCAGTAGCCTTCCACAACTATGAGGGTAGTGCTTTGGGTGCTCCTCCTGGTCCACTAAGTCCGCAATCTGTGAGACAGTCCTACGTGATGGAGCACATGCATGATCCATGTTTGTCTATGGCAAAGAAAAACAGCATTAGGGATCCATTTATCAGTACAGTTAGGGTACGCAGGGCAGGAGTGCACGTCCATTACCATGCTGAGGACTTTTCCGCTCCAACAGATTGTTAAATATTTTAGAAAGATTCCTGGCTTTGGTGAACAAAGCCATATCTTATGTTATTAAAGCTCATAACAACCTACGTGACTATGCACACTGGCAGCAGTATGAGTCACTCTGCAACACTTCGGGAAATGTTTGTTACATTGTGTTGCCTGTGGCTGGGTGTATATTGGAGGCTAGTTTTCTTTGACCCATCATGTATTGTCTGACCTCCTCTTCTTAGATCACTATTGGCTGTTGGAAAGTAGCTGAGTGAGAAATATTGTAAAATATGTCTTGCCACTGGGCTGATGCAATTGTCCTCTTTCCAAGTATAATTGAACAAACTCTAGCACGAAATGAAATGGGGTTCTACTGCTCAGTCAGCTGCTCATAAACTGCAAAGTTACCAGTCAAATATACTGACCACTTTCACTATTTTTCATTTCTTGGCGGGAGACCCATCCACATAATTAAAGGGGACTACATAGTCTGCTTCCATTTAGGCCAGGTAAGATCAACAGAACTATCCACCGACTCCCAACTCATGTCATATTGCCCATATATTGCAGGCATCCTTGCCTTCTCATATGGGCATGCATCTCATGCATTCCATTGTCACACAGCCTTCCCACTCACACATAAACAGATAATGCCAGAAATACATATGTTGTTCTGTTGTACCTTAGCTTCCTGCATTCCCTCTGCATGCCTAGAGAAAGTGTCAAAAGATGTATCCCTCTATGATTGTAAACTATGTGGGCATTGGTACACTACATGGGTGACAGGAAACTTGGATGACATGAATAATTGGTAATTACATGTAAAGGTCTCCTAACAATAAGGGGACTGTGTGATGACTGAGATCCGGGAAATGGAGGGGACAATAAGCATCAAATCCAGCCCCCTTAAGAACATTAGCACCCACCAGCAGGACCTCCTATGCTTGACGGAAAGACAGTCCTGCTTCATGAGGAACATAGACAAAAGGTTCTGGGACCTCATTTATTTTCACCATGAGCAACTCCGGTTGGTGAGGGTGGAGATGCATGGCTGCAAGCCAAAGTCAAGCAGCTCAACAGCCCCTCCTTCCCAGTGTCCCATCTCAAACTACCGGACCAAGTCATTTTCCTCAAACAACTGGTGGTCGACAACCACTAATTGATGATCAACATCAACCTGCAGGGCCCACCAACAACATTAATCCACCTGCCTGCAGTACATAAATGGATCCTGATCCAACTGTAGGCACTTTGTGGCATAACTGTGAGTGTAGACAACACTTTCCAGGCCACAAATGGGAACCACCACTTCCTCAGTCATTCATGGACTAGTTATTGCCTGACTATAATATCACACCCCTATGTGTCTCTAAACAGTAAATTACTGATGTCACCTTTCTCTCACTCACTTATGCAATAAACACTTTTGAATGTAACTTTACACCATGTGTCAACTCATGTATACCTGTGCCTACATATGCGAGCATCTTACAACTGGAATGGCACATGCAGGTCAATCTTCGTCAAGTGCTAAGTACTCTCCATTAATCACACACACAACCATAATAAAAAGGCATATTCATTGAGAATTCACATAATAATAACTTTACAGGCATAATTTTCAAAACATTATTTTGTTAGCACAAATATTTATCTAAATAAAAAACAATGTGGCAAATTAAGAGACAAGGGACGTAAAGATTTTGTTTAGGGTCTGGATAAGAAATGTCGAGAAGAGGGGTTATCTAATTTTAAAACTTCCTCAGACCAGGGAAGGAGGCTAAAACTGGGGGTAGGGAGAGTCAAACTAATGTAAATGCTGGGATGTCAGAGGAAAATGTATTCACACCATCCCAGTGTGAAAAGTCAGGTAAACAAGTAAAATGCACAAATGAATAAGCCCAACAGAAGTCCAAAAGACCCAGATGAAAGTAAATGGCAAGCAAAGATAAAGTCATTGCTCCAACTCAGACCTAGTCTTCTTATTGGACTCCTCCAATGAGTCTCCTCAGTGTTTGAGATATGGACCATCTCCACTACTGTCTTCTCTGCACATATGGTAGTTGTTGAAGCAGGCCCTGACACCCTTTGAGGATTGGGGTGCTTTGAGTGAGATGAAGAGGTAGTGATGTTTCACAAACAGCGTAAAGCCTCATCTAACGATAATGGTGTTCAGGATGAGCACTCTTTGCGGGTGTAGGACTAATGGGAGAGGCAGCTTTAGGCCCCAGTATTGTGGGCACCTCATCAGTGGTAATGGAGGTGGCTAGATGTCCTAATGGTGGAGGAGCCTGTTCTTCTGAAGCTATAGGTTCTTCATGGTCAAGAGAAGCCCATCATTGCAATATTCCTGGCATGTGCTTCAATGGTGGCTAACTTCTTTGGAGGCCTTCTCCCAGAGTCTTTTTAAATGAGACTGTGTCCTTGCAAAAAGGTATACAGCCACATGCAGGAATGCAGGGTTCCGGTCGACCTTTCCATCTGTGGAGACAGGTACTATAAGAGTAGCTGCTTCTGTTAGAGTTTTCAATGTTAGAGTCAGAATGAATGATAAGTTGTCAGGAGATTTGCATCACTGGAGTGCATCGGCCATGCCTGAAATATGTCTCGCTCAGCCGCGGTCCGTGCAGGTAACAGTGGTTGGGCATTGGGGCCAAGTAAGGGGGGATTTCGAGGGACGATGCTGAGGGAAAATGTATTATTTATTTAATTTTCCCTCTGCATTGTCCCTCGAAATCCCCCCTTACTCGGTCCCACTGCTCCACCTCTGTTACCTGCACGGACCGTGGCTGGTATCGCTGTATGTGAGAGACTTCACAACCTAGGGATCCAGGGCATTCTCATGTCTTGGACTCGGTCCTACCTTAGCGGCCAGACGCAACAAATTTCCATCCTTTCTTTTGTTTCCGAAGAGAAACCCTTGAGTTATGGGGTACCCCATGGGTACGGCTTTAAGCCCTCGTCTATCTTTCCCACCTCGCAGCCTTGGTTGAATCTCACGGGATAAGAGTGATCTCTTATGCTAACGACACCCAATTGGTGTTTTCCTTCGATGATCACTTCGAAGCGGCATTTGCAAATTTTAGATAATGCCTATGTAACATCTCTTCTTGGATGTCTCTAAACACTTTGAAACTCAACTCGGATAAAACCGATATTCTTTTTAATCAAAAAGCCAGCCTCCTCCGACACTCTGGTGGTCTTCCAAGCTGAACCCCCCTCCTAAGCCAGTGAACTCCGCTAGGAACCTTGGTTTCCGGTTTAATAACGATCTGTCCTGCAAATCCCAAATCAGTCAGGTATCTTCTTCCTGCTTTGCCAGGCTGCATATGCTCCATAAATTCCTTCACTTTCTTCCCCTGGTGTCCTGTAAGACCATTGTCCATGCCCTAATTACTTCTCATCTCGAATACGCAAATAGTCTCTATCTTGGGGCACCAGCCTATTCGATCAGACAACTGCAAATTTTTCAAAACGCGGCGGCCAGATTGATATGTAGAATTCCTTATCGTCATTCGATCACCCCTCACCTCACGGAGCTTCACTGGCTTCCGGTGAGCAAACGTATTCAATTTAAGGCTTTCGTCCTGACCTTTCGGGCTTTTCAAGGACGTGGCCCTGGCTTCCTTCAGGCTCGCCTCAAGCGCTCTCAACACAGTCCTAACCTTAGATCTAACCATCATCTCCTTATGACTATTCCTCGTTTTTGCCGTTCTAGAATGGGTAGCAGAGCCTTCGCAGTGATCGCCACCAAAGCTTGGAATGGCCTGCCACTCTCTCTACACACTGCTGAGACAGAACCCATCTTCCGACGTGCTCTAAAGACCTGGCTCTTTACTAGCGTCTAGGCTCCTGCTAGTACCTTCTCCTGCTGCCTGTCTTAGCGTCGGGACACCCCCGTTGGGGGTAGCTGCGCGCTCTATAAAATCCTGAATAAATAAATACATTGTAAGGGGGAGACCTGCTTTATGGAGATTGTTGGAAATTGCCATCTTTAGCATGCTATTTCCCCAGATTTTTGCCTTCTGTTGCTGAACCCCTTTTGTTGCCTATGTGACTCTCTGCACTTTACACCTGATAACTAGAGGTAAAGTGCTTTTGCCCTTCCTTTAAAACATGCTTAAACTGATATACCCCTTATTTGCACATGCAATGTGCATGTAAGTCCCTAAAATTTGGTTCCACTTCTACCCAGGGCCTCCAAATTAAATGTTACTGGTGGGCTGCAGCGCTCTTTGTGCTACCCACTAAAGTAGCACCATAAAACATGAATCCAGGAGGACTACTGCGGCTGGGTGTGCAATTTTAAACTGCCATTTCGACAAGGTACAATAAACATTCATTTTTAATGCTTATTAGTGACCCAAAGGTCGATAGTAATTTACAATCCAACCTAATGGTCAAGTTTGATTACCATGTTAGAAATTACACATATAGAAAGATGTCATTTACCTGCCTAAAACCAAAAGGCTTTCCTGCAAGTGTCCAGCTGTTACCTGACCCTTGATGAATCATGTGTGGTGAAGTGTGTATTGCTCCCAGACAGTGGACAAAGGGCTCTGGTTTTGGGGATGGAGTTTCCCTTAATGACAGGATGGCCTAGGGACTGTGCCACCTCCCTTCCTGAGTGTAAAAGGATTGTATCCAGTCACTGGAAGATGAAGCTCTCCTCTTGTCTCTCTAGC
This sequence comes from Triturus cristatus, assembly GCF_964204655.1. Classification (NCBI taxonomy): domain Eukaryota; kingdom Metazoa; phylum Chordata; class Amphibia; order Caudata; family Salamandridae; genus Triturus; species Triturus cristatus. The sequence goes on along the minus strand of NC_140594.1, from coordinate 217,115,425 downwards.
CATCCTGACTCCAAACCCTGTGGGAGGGGGAAGCTGACCAGAACTGGTTTAGAGGGTGGACAAAGGATTTCCCTCCCCTTACAGACTTGCAACTGCACTCCTGGACATGTGAAGAATCAGAGGACGGACTGCACTGCTACCTGAAGAACCTGAAGGAAGATTGGACTTGCTTGCTTTGACCTTATAATACCAGAAGTGTCTTCAAGGATCAGTTGGCTGACCTCCTGTTTGAGCAACATTAACACAACAAGCTTTCAGAGGCAACTCCCCATTCAACTGCCCAGCTGACCATTGCCAGCTGGCCCTTCCCTGCACCCTGCTGCTGGCCTCTGTTGGAGTAACTCCTAACTCAAAGTGGAGACCCTTGGCTGGGGTTCGAGTGTACCCGTCCTGTCCTCAAATTGCAAGAAGTAAGACTTAGAAACCGGTTGACAAATTTCTGCCTGAAGAACCAACAGAGACTGGGGTAGCCCACCGAACACCCAGCAACCAACAGTGATTCGTCAGTCAATCTCAACTTGCCGGAGATACACAGCAATCAACAGTGATCCATCAGTCAATTTCAGCTTGCCGGAGATACAACTTTCAGGATAGGTTCAAAAACCGAAAGTAGATGGTTTAATGGGCACAACGCATAGCAACATCTGATTGACCTTGAGGTCTTCCTGGGCACAGACATTGGACTTTATCCACTTGGAGCTTTCCTGTCTTCGTCAATTACTGTACCGTCATGGTCGAGTCATTGATCCATCGCGGCCAGCCTTATCTTTTGACTTTGACCTGGTCTAGTGCGATCAGATACCCACAGTTGGTACTTTGTGCTTTTTAGAGCTCTTTCTAATTCAAACTTTAAAAATGTCTTGGATTTTTGTTGTTTGTGTAATTTTATGTATTAAAATTTTCTATATATTTCTCGAATTTGGTTTGGGATTGTTCTTGTGTTGTGTTTTCATTTTATTACTGTTTGAGTGCTGCGTAAATACTTTACACATTGCCTGTAAGTTAAACCTGGCTGCTTTGTGCCAAGCTACCAGAGGGTAAAGCACAGGTTTATTTTGTGACTTCACTCTGACAAGAATGGTGTTATTATTTTAAATGGATTCTCACCAGAAACTGTGAACCGAAACTGGCCCTGGAAAAGAGCTTGGCTGGCCCCAGAGGGTGGGGGTGGGGGTGGGTGCGGGGGAACTAGCGGAAATCTTTGTGCCGCTTTTGTTGCCGGTGGGCGATATTGCATCTACGCTGAAAAACCGCCCCCTGGTGAAAAAAAACTGCCTTGCAGGGGTTTAAAACCAGCCCCCACCCTGGCAGCCCACCAGGGAAACACCCAGTGCCCGCTTTGGCCGGTCCGGCCCTGATTTTCACCTCCTTCAACTTACACTCCAGTTTCATTCAGAGGTCCTTGTTATAATCTACCCATTTCCTGGTGACCCTTGTAGGGCTCTTGAATATAAAGTTTCATTTTGTAATGCTCCACCGGCCTCACCTGCCACAACTATATTCATATAATATTTGCTATTTTCTTTTTTTCCTTTTATATCATTATTTTAAAAAATAGTTTAATATTTGATGTTCATGTTGATATCTACACACAGGGATAACGTGGAAGAATGCACACTCAAAAAGGGTCACACTGTAGCCGAAGAAGTTTTACACATGTACAAATCTGTTTGTAGGGAGGAAAAAGAAAAAAAGTTAGAAAAGAAAAATACACTTTTCCTGTTCATTTACACATGTATACATGCACAACAGGTAAATATAAGAATGTGCAAATGCTTAGGAATGTGAGTACTTTTTGTGAATTCCAAAACAATTGTATATTTAATCCAAACATAAGGGTAAATGTAGGAGAGTAAATGACGTTGTTTTATGTTAATAGACCCTCAAGCCTTTAGCCCCCCAGAAGGTACAGCTTCAGGGAGGAAATAATACTTATCAGACCATAGCTGGGATTTACATTTTTTTGTAGCCTCCAGTTCTCTTTAACCTACGGCTCCATTTTTTGTAGGCTTTTTTTCTTGATGTGGCCTTAACTCAGCATTGGGCATACCTATAAATATTTGGCCCAGATTTATCAAGCCTTTGTGTTGTCCTTGCATCACGCAATGCGATACAAGGACAATGCAAAGGCTTTATTAATACTTACATAGCCACTCAAGGGGCGATTGGCACTGCCTTGCATGGTTTTATAAAGAAATGTAATGCAACGCAGCTGCTTGCGCTACGTTGCATCACATTTCAAGCTAGTAAGCGTTCCATGGGTGGAGCATGGGTGTTGCAATGCATCAATTCCCGGATTTTGGTGCATTTTCAAATTTACTAAAGCTAGTAAACATGGGAATGCGCCAAAATGCCACACCTTCACCAATGAGGCATAACAAGGAGAAATATCTTTCTTTCTCCTTGTTACTTGTATTCCACTTTGAATACATTCTGCAGCGCACATAGCAAGAAGAACCTGCCTCTAAGGTTTATTTTTTGAGCAGTCCATTGCACTATGGTGTGAAGGTACCTGCGTTGGCGCTAGGCTGCGCACAGTGCATAGTGCAAGTACAGAGCTGAAATGTTCCACATGTTTACATAGATGGGTCGTTTCTGCTGTCTCTCTTTCATGCGACGCAGCAAACCAACTTTTCTTGCTCGCTTCTTTGCTTGCTTCCCTGTGTTGAGCGAAAGGTTGGTAAATATGCCTGCTTTGTATACTTCTCTTTCTCCATTTTGGCAGAGAAAAGGCAATGTGATTGCAGATTATATGCGACTTTCCGTACAGCAGCGAGAAAGACAATACTAAAAGTTGCAATGACGTGTGGGCGGGACTTTTAATTCCCCAAGAGGCGCAGAATGAGAATTCCACGAGGCTCTGGGTGAAGTGCTGCCTCCGGAAATCGAAACAATGGAAATCACGTACACCCCCCATCTAACAGTACTTCAGTTTCCGAACTAAAAAGTTACATTATAGCACGAGACAAAATATGTCCTTCAATCATCTGCGAGAGACGCTGCTTTTCCTGTATCATTAAAATAAAGACAATTTAAGAACATCTGTTCTATTGTTTTTTCCTTGTGGAAAGTTCCTTGCAAATCGCTATCTGCAAAAACATGGCAATGCTTTCTATGGGCATGTCGCTGAATGCCAAGCCTCACAAAATTATAGCACTGTTTATGCTGGATTCCTTTTGGTAAATAGGATGTTAATTATGGCACGCGGTGAAGGTCACACTCTGTTTTGTACTCTGTACTGTACATTCCCTTTTCTCCCACAAAGACACAATTTGCAATGAGCAGAAAATTAAACAATCAACAGCATTGTCCTCGTTCATTCTTCTAATAAATGTAGCTTCCAAGGTTGCTCATTTAGTACAAAATTATTTTAAAAAACTTTTTTAACGAAGGTTAAAAGTCGATTACGTTCAACAGTCTTTGAATAACAGAGTAATTGTTCCTGCGTCGTCCTGTCATGAGACACTCTGCTTCTTAACTGGGACTAGTTCTCTGTTAGAAACGTGATGTTCATTGTTTTTCTATCCCTTTTCTAATTGCTACTTTCATAAACATCACCAGCTTCCTTCTTTCTAAAGTTCATGCTTTGATCTAATATTTCTCGGCCCCTGAATATGAAATTATTGGTTTAAGAAAAGAACAAGGTACAATAGCTACACATTACCAAAAGAAGGCAGGAACAAAACATCCTAAAATCATTTGTTATCCGCCTACCATCCTCTAACCCTGCTCCAACCAAGCTTTCAGTGGTTAAAAGCCTTGAGGCCACAATATTCAACTGTTATAAAAATATCCAAAGAATGAAAAACATCAATCTGGAGAAAATGAGTAAGTACATTTCTTTCTCCATTCAGGGTGTCCAAAAAATGAGCTCAGAGGACTGTTCTGCTTCCTGTTCACTTCCTTTTTGCCTGACCCGCTCTGAGAGAGCTGGATGGAAATGTCTCTGCAGAGAGGGACTATGTGCTGATCTCCCTGTGGCGATGAATTTTTGAGTCCCACCTCTAAAGAAGGTGAGATACCTTGGCACTCACATACAGCTCATTAACATCATACCTGCTTTTTGGTCAAACAACACACTATCTAGATTGTTGGGCCATATGGTGAGTGATGTCACAACGCATTTCAAAACCCCGGCTGATGTCATCAGATAAGAAACATTCTATTATTATTGGCATTGTTAGAGATGCACAAATGGGTAATGATATTTGTTTTTGCCTTCACTACAATGGCCACATTAAGATCATCATAAGAATGGATTGATTATATCCTTTAAGACCTCAAACATTCTCTGATCTTTTTCTTCTCCTGCGTGTTGTGCCCAGCAATTATCTGTCTGATTTTGATCAGCTGCTGCTTCCTACCAGCTCCTAGATTTGCCATCATTCATTTGCACAGGAAGTGATATCACTGGATTTCCCCATCATCCATCTGCACAGAAAGAGACACCATCAGTTTTCCAACAACGCCTTCTTTAAAAAAAAAAGAGACCAAGCAAGAGGACTTCATTTCCCATCTTCCATCCACACAGGAGGCACAAGCTTGTACATATCCCATTCCTTCAGTCTCGTACTCATTAACGCTCACTCTGCAGTACTGCATGCAGCAGACCTCATCACCTATAAAAAGCTTGATGCCCTCTTTATCACCGAAACATAGTTCACACTCACTTCTTCACCTATCCTAAATGTCCTTCTTACCACAGGTTACAGCATACAATTTCAATTTCAATTCAATTCGATTTATTGTTTGATTAGTTAAAATCATTACAATTCCCCACACTATTTACATAAAAATCATGGTAAAAAGTACAAAAGAGTATAAAAAGTACAATTAAGATACGTTAAATACATTTACAGTAATTCCTACTCGCAAAAACATTCTGATCGATGCCTACATAGCGGCTATATTACACTTGGGTGCCCTAATGCTAATAGCTTTTATTGACTTTACTGTCTATTTCAGCTGGTAAAGGGGCGTAGCTTGCTATCCACTGAATTATTGTGATGGATTGACTATGAAAAAATGGCTACAATCCAGATTGCACACCGTCAGCGAGATATAAAAGTTTTCGGACCATTGTCATATATTTGACGCCCTGGCAGGCCAAGATGGTGGACGTGCCCTCCAGACATCTTATTACCGCTTGCCTGCCCGAGCGAATTTCCAAGGCGTTAAAAATAAGTTTTAAGTACTGTCTCCTTTCAGGCAAAACTGCTGGACAGGCACATAGTAAGTGGATTAGCGATTCAAATTTATAACCACATAGTCGGCAGTTCTTAGATAAAAAAGGCTTTTTCCAAGTTGGATACAGGTCTTTTGAATCATGCACACCCATTCTGAAGTTTGTAAAACTCTTTTTTAGCTGCTGGCTGAAGTGAGCAGATAAATATGCTTGAGGCCTTAAGATTTTGTATGAGTTAATAACTGTCCACCCATGCCGGCGCTTGCTGAGTTCTTTTTTATCTGCCAGCAGAGATTTCCTTTTTGCTGATGCGTTTGCAGCTTTGCTGAAACTTCCTTTATCAGCCCCGTTTTCCCATGCAGTTTGTAATTCCAGCTCGTCCAAGGATATTTTCAGAAAGCTGCCCCATGACATCGGTGTTTCGAAGTTCATCTGATCCCTAATTTCATCCCAACATAATCAATTCATAGAGTCAGGTGCAGCGGAGCGAAATTTGTGACACAATTTGACAAAACCGCTCATTCCTCTGAATTTTTGGTGCTGAAGGCCAAATTCCAGACGGACCTGAGCCAGAGATGCAGATTTTGGCAATGCAAAGACGGCCTTGTAAATCCTTAACAGTAGCTCATTTAGCATATTAGCTTCCTTACCACACCAGGTGGCTAGACCATACGAAAGGCTAGGCAAGATTTGTGCGGACATTATTTTTAGCAAATGCGTATAATTCGGGCAGTCGATTTTTTTGCGTAGAAACTTGTACGAATAAATTAATGATTAGGCTTTAGCTTTGAGGGCAATTTATGATCTTTGTAAGAGGCATTTTGCCCTATTGTTACGCCGAGATATTTATAGGAATGCTGTTCTTCCACTGCTGCCCCGTTAGCCGACCATTTAAATTTCGCTTTTTTATGATCCACTAGTCGAATGATTTTTGTTTTTTCTTTGTTTAATTCAAGATGTTCCTGTTCCAGGTAGGTTACTAAATTGTTTATGGATCTCTGTAGACCAATTGGAGATTGGCTCAGCAGTACGATGTCGTCTACATATTGTAAAATGGCGACTGACTCGGCCATTTTGGGCGGATGACATTCGGCTTTTTCAAGATGCGGTGCAATATCTGAAAGAAACAAATTAAAGAGGCTGGGAGCTAGAACGCATCCTTGTTTCAAACCTTGCTGCGTCTGAATCCTAGGAGTTGTACTATATCCGTCGCCCACCTTTACTCTTGCCCAAGTATCCGAGTATAAGGTGGTTATGGCGTTAAGCATTGTGCTCGGCAATCCCCAAGCCTTAAGTTTCTTGCAAAGTTGGCCCCTATTAACTCGATCAAAGGCGGATTTGATATCCACGAAGCATGCAAATAATCGTGATTTCTTTCTTTGCGCTTTTTCAATTAAAAGGGCTAGAATAGACAAGTTAGTTAGGGTGCCCATCCCTTGCCTGAAGCCCGTCTGGAACTTTGGAATTTTATTCTTCTCTTCCATCCAGTCTTGAAGCTGGACCATAAGACCATAAGACAAGAAGCATAAAGTTTAGCCTCCACGTCTATCGATGAGATCAGTCTGTAATCAGTCTGTAATTACCTGGATTGCGGTGGTCACCCTTTTTAAATATAGGGTGAATAATGTTCCCTTTCCAGGAGGCCGGTACATTAGATCGTGTATAGATCTCATTGAAGTCGGGAGTAAGACGAACTGACCAAAAGGCTGGGTCGCTCTTAAAAATAGCATTTGGAAGTCCATTGGGACCTGCCGCTCCCTTGGTATTAAGTTTTAATATAAGAGTTCTTAGCTCCTTTTCATTGGTTAGCTCGTGGCTAAATGCTTCTGAGCTTACTACAGATTCTTCCGAATTGTCCGGGCCAAAAGCTAATTGTTTTGCCTCCTGTTCAGAAAGCTGCCCACTTTGCTCTTCTGTAGGGCCTGTTTCTGTGTTACTGTACATGGATTTAACATGGTGAACCCATGTTTCTTGACTGATTCCAGCTTCTTGCTGTAATTTTGGGCCCGATGACAATTTATTTATAATGCTCCAGAAGTCGCTGCTATTAAACTTTTTAATAGCGGTCAATAGATGTAACCAAATGCCCCTCTTATATGCTAACTTTGCGCTTTTCAGGTTCTTCCTATATTTGCTCCTCAGTTGGCACAGCTTCCATTTTTCTGATTTCCTACCTGCTTTTACTGCACGTAGTTGAGATCGCACCTCCCGTGCGAGCCCTCTTTTTTATTCTCTTAGGTCGTAATTGAACCAGGGGTCTCTTTTGATGACTATCCTTGAGTTGCAACTCCTTGTAGCTGGGAATCTTTGAACTAATAACTCAACCAGCTGTTCCCAGGGTTTAACATAGCCGGCTTCTGGTTGGTTAACCTCAATGTCCAAAAATTCCCTAGCTGTCTCTTGAATTAGTTGTGGACATTCTCCCAACCAATTGAGTTTTCGAAGGTTAAATTTATCCGGGTAAAGCATTATGGATTTAATTTTTTGGGCAAGCTTAGCTTTGATAATCATTTTTAACAATCAGAGGAAGATGATCGCTCTCAACTCGAGGTAAAACTTTGAGGGTATCAACTTGCGAGAGCAGGTTATTACTTAAAATAACAAAATCAATTGTTGAAGCAGTATTTCCACTCAGAAATGTGACTGCCGCTGGAATATCACCCGAAGTTTTTCCATTCAGGATTATCAGGCCAAGAGATTGAAGTTGTTTTATTAGCATTTTAGCTCCCTGTTTGTCTTGCCTTTTGCTTACATGCAAGGTACTAGTTATTAAATTGCAATTGAAATCACCCGAGATGATGATTTGGCAGTACTGATGACTTATCTGCAGTGTTTTTATTAGGGTTATAAGTGTGATATATTTTTCATTTTGCTCTTTCCTTTCCGGGTGAATATAGACATTAATTGCTAATAATTGCCGCATATGTTCTTCGGGCGAATGTCTACTGCTTAGTTTGGTCACTTGGACCCATGCAATCGCCGTGTCCAGTTCTTCTAATGACCAGTCCAATTTTTCGTTTACAAAGGTTGAGAGGCCCCCTCTTGAGTGTCTTTTGGCGAGAATGTGGAAATCTATAAATCCAGGAAGGGAAATTAGTGACATGTTCCAGGTTTCCTGAAGCAGGATGATGTCTTGTTGGGAGAAAAAAGTTAATGTTTCGTGGTCCTGCCCCATGTCTTTGAAGCCATGGACATTCCATGAACAAATCGAGATGTTGACTAAGTGAACATCTTCCTGCCTGGAGACCGGCCTCCCTTCTCCTCTTAAATTTTTCATTTCTTCATTAGGTACGCTTGTTATTTAATGTTTTTGACACCCAAGACCAATCTCTGGGCTCCAAGATGCTTTCTTCCGGACTTCTAATGGTTCCTATTATGTTTGACCTGTCATCATTACATAGCGTGACAGGAGAATTTGAATGTGCACCTCGCACACATGTCAGATTGTTTTTCGCTGGTGGACCTGCGTCTTTGGAATTTTTAAGAAGAGGATGTGGATATCTTGGGTATTTGTAAGCCTTCAACATGATACCCCATGCTCCGAACCTTGTGCTTGTTGAGTGAATTCTATCCACCAGGTCCTTTGAGGCCCAAGTAGTCAAGGTCCCTTCAACTCCCGCCCTTTGCTTAAATTCAACGGCTATTAGATCTCCGGAATGGATTCCTTTTAATTCTGGAATTTCTTTAAATAGCCTCAATAGGTTCCCTCTGTTTAGTGTGTCTTGTGTTCCTGTGATCTTATATTCAGGAACAAATATAAATTTTGTTTCGGGCCCATCTAATTCATTTTGGACATTGGAGTATGCATATAACTTTTCCTTGCTTCCCATCTCTAAGGTGGTTATTGATAGCGGGCCCTTAGGGGGTCGCAGTTCGCAGGCCTTCGGATCGGTTTTTTTCTCTTCCGTTATCCGTTCCCACGGGCCCGGTTTACTAGTCGTATTGATGTCATTTTGTTCTGGGCCGAGATCCTGGTGGTGGAGCTTACAGTGTCGAGCTGTTCCGCTTATTGTGATCTCAATTTGGTTGGTGAGGTTTTGTGCCCTGGGGGATGTAGGTACCTGAGGCAATTTAGCTGGCGGCGGATTCCGATCTCCCACTACTAGACCTTTTTTCTTTTCCTGTGTATCCACATTTGGGCCACTTTTACGCCTGGCTACATTTTTGCCCGACACTTGAATTGTATTTCCGGGTCCCTCTCCTTTTTCTACAGCTTCGTTATTTTCCAATTGTTGCACTTCATGATTAAATTCCTCGCATGCATTGCCCTCTATAGACCAATTACTCTTTTGAAAGAAGTGAACTATCTTTTGGGGTATCGCAGGGGAGATAAGGCTTTGTTGTATTTCGCTAGGTACCTGGGAGGTGTTTGTGTTTTCTAAATCCAGGTTAGTTGCCCCATTGGGAAGAGTGAGGGTTTTTTCCCCTTGAGTAGCTTTTGATATAACTAGCAAGGGTGTTTTCTTCAAAACAGGACTTAACTGTTTGTTTTGTTTAGGCCGAGCTTTCCTTGCACGCTTTCTTTCCCGTTTTGTAGGGTTTGCTCCCCCCATGACCTTAAGAAGGGTTTGGGGAACGTCTATATGGAAATCTGTTAGATCCGTTTGGGTCTGATGATCCGCTCTCACTGTGTCATTTACGTTGTTGGTTCCCATTTTTATTTGTTTGGTATAATTTATTTTTGCCTCTTGCTCAACGGTTTTTTGCAGTTTGGCAGACTGCTTACTGAGACAGGATTGTTTTACTTCCCCTAAGATGTCCTTCAAAATTTCTGGGAGGGATGACAGCTTCTCTATATTAGAGCCACAGCCACAGATAGAAGGTTGGCTGTTATTGTCTATTTGCTGATCCATCTTTCCCCTTCTTGTTAATAACGATGTTATTAAATCCATTTTGGTGTTTATGCCAGAAATGTGACTGGCAATAAGGTTAACAAGGTCAATTTGAACATCCAATTTGTCTGATTGGAGGTTTAATACCCTTATAGTTTGTTCCAAAGAATGAATCAGAGATTGGGTCCAATGTGAGTTTGACTGATTTTCGTTATAGTTCGTCAAGACCTCTGACCCCAGCTCAATCCTGCTGACTGAAGAAATAGTTATTGGTGGTGAAAAATTTTGATGACTTGCTCTAGAAGAGCCTTGAAAATCCTCCACGGGTCCTACGCTCTGAGAGGCTGGTATGCCAGATGAATTTAGAGGTGTCGATACGGCAATTTTAGGTCTTCCCTGTGGGGTTTTATTACTTAAATCTAGTTGCAAATTGTTTCCTAGAGGATTTATTTCGTGACTCTTGGATTACAATAATTCCAAGATTTCCACCAAATTAGAGTTGTTTAGCGTGAAAAGTAGTTTAGCAGGTTCTTCTTCGATAGAGCATGCCTCTGCAAGAGTGGTTGTTGGTTGTTCATTTGAATCAAGTGTCTCTTTTGAATTAAAGAGGCCTTATTCTTTGAGGGATGCCAAGTATTTTCCTACCTTTAGGCCTGTTGACGGTATATTGCAATCCGTGGCTAGATAGTGGTCTGCGGAACTTGTGCTGGAGTTAAACAGTGCACTCCTTTCTGTAAGGATCTCGGTACCCCCCTCTAATTCAGCATTATCCACTTGCTTAGGTATATTCAAATGGGGAGAATTATTTTTGAGCATTTCTAATTTGTTTGTAAATGTGGTGACTAAAGTTGAAGGCGTTGACTGATGAACCTGAACTGTTGTAGTTAGTGTCTTTCCCTCTTCTGGACAAACCTTTTTTTGTGGGGATAGTTCCCTATGTGAGACATTGATTGGGTCTTCTAGAATCCGAAGAGGGTTGGCTCTTGGTTTGTCGGGGCGCATTGGACTTGGCAACTGGGTGGCTTCGATTGTTGGAGCATATATTACCGCCATTGGATCTTTCAACAAAAAGAATTTGCGGATCCCTGTTTTATTTTTTAGATTTGGCATTGTTATTGTTGGCGTTGGAACAGAGACCAGCCTCTCCCTTGAACCTTTTTCCTTTGTTGAAAGAATAAGCAGAGAAACCTCTTCTTTGGGTTTTTTATTTTTTGATTTTTTACTTGTTTTTCTGCCCGTTGCCGCTTGGCGGATTGTCCCCGATCTCATTTGAGCAGCCCTTGCTTAGCCTAGCACCAGAATACCTGACGCCAGAGCTAAGATATTCGTGCTTAGGAGCAGCTCTCTGTGAGACTGCTAGATTTGTGCAAAACAGGGGGTAAATGAATTCCTGAAACGTACAAGTCTAAGTGGGCGTGTTAATCAGGATGGAAACGTAAATGAGGTTATAATCCTATTTTATTTTGTAACCAACCTGGGCCTTCCTTTGTAACTTAAGCTTAGATTTAGACTTTGGCATTTTACAGATGATCAATAATCAAGGGTGCGCAATGCCCAGATAAGAATTCGATCAGGAGGGGCTCTTATTTCACCGCTTGCTTGCTTTGTATTGGTGTTTTTAGAATTTTATTCAATCCTTTCAATTTGAAAATTGGTGTTTCCGTGCTTAAGTGCTTAAGGCTTGATCAATTCCTTGCGGGGGGACTTTAGTGCAACCAGTGAATTTCCCCCACCTTCCCCCGTCTTCTGTATTTTAGTTTTAGTTTTACTTTAAAAGAGCCTGGTACACCTAGACCATCTAGCTCACCCGCTCCAATCGATGAACTGTTCTGGCGTCATCACCACCCTCACTGCTGCCACTTGCTCTGTGAATCGGTGAATCGGAGAGTCGGTGCTCCTGAACCAGCCGCTCCAGCCGCCGCTCACCTCTCGCTCCCCGCACTCCGCCCAGTCCCGCTCCTCGGAATCGGCACCTCACGCTGTCTGTGCTGCCGCAGCAAGGAGAAGTCAGTCACAGGAAGCACAAAGACCGCCTGCCTCCGCCACGGCCGCCGCCGCGGCCGCCGCCTCGACCTCACATTAGCCAAATGGAGTGAAGCGGGAGGAATAACACTGCCCCCGGCGGGGCCAGGGGGGGACTCGGACTCCACGAAGATTAGAGGCACTAGAGCAGCTCTGCAGTGTCGCGGGTGACGTGGGTGACGCGGGTGGGCAGCTCACCGCTTCCCGCTTGCTGCTCTGCTTGCTGCTCTGCTTGCGCTCGATTCGCTCTGCAATCCTCGCTCCTCGCTCGGAAATCTGGGCCTCGATTCGCTCTGCAATCCCAAGTGAGTGAGTTGCCTGAACCAATAACCAATCTGGGGACCACCACAGGCTACAGCATACGTGTTTACCACACATATAAGAAGGGAGGAGGCATTGCAGTCATCCATAAGCCTTCCAAGTCCTTCACTCTCGGCAGGCAAGTAACACTCATCTCCATGGAGCTGCTGACATACCATTTACCACTCTCTGCAACTCAGGCTGTCCCCTTCCATCTCATCTACTACATGCCTCCTGGGCAGGACAAGGACATCTTTGATGAATTCTTGGATTTTCACACCACCTTGTGCATCCAACATGCCCACACCACCCTCTTAGTTGAATTCCACCTCCAAAACCGTATAAGCTCAACAAAAACAAGAGAGACCTTCTTAAACCTCATTGATACGCTCAACACTTCAGCATGTCCAATGATAGCACCCTTCTAAGCAATTTAAATATATAAATTGGAAAGCTATGTTAACAGCCACAACCCATAGACCTTGCTGACAATAAATGATCCACCCAGAGATAGGAAAGAAAATGGAAGAAAAACAGAACTTCCTAGGACCTCTTGATACTGAAATCTTTCCACCTAACACACAGACAGATCATCACATCAGTCCTAGCAAAGTACTATACCAACACAATCATTGAGCTGCCAACAAAAACATAACATAGTTCAAGACACTGCATTAACCCTCTGTTAGACTCACCTATGCCTCACTCTACAGAAAAGTGCAATGCATTCAACCATTTCTTCAGTGAAAAAATACAGATGATCCCACAGCATATCAACGACACTAAACCGGCTTCTTACACCCACCCATTCCTATGGAACCCAACAATGGTCAGCTTTCAAAGCCCTATCTCTCCCACGACCTGGCTGACATACTCAACTCCTTCAACTTCTTATGAAGATGATGTCTTACCATTGTTGCGCATCATAGTTTTCTCTGGGGATGCTTTCTTACCCCTACCTATCATTGTCAATGCCTCCCTGGCTATTTCCCAGAAGCTCTCAAGACAATCCAGATTCTCCCACTCCTAAAGAAACCTACACCAGACCCTGATGACCTCGCCAGCTATTGGACAATCACTCTCCCACCATTCATCAGCTAGATCATTGAAAAAGCAGGCTATGTAAAACTCTAAGACCACATCTATGCTAACCATCTCATGCACGCCTTCTAATCTGGCTTCAGATGCCCTCTTGAATACAGATGACAATGACCTCTGCCTCCTGATATTGCTGGACCTCAACTGCTTTTGACACTTTTTACCATTCCACCCTCATAAGTACTTTGGAGTCTTGAATGGGATTCACCAGCATTGTCCTTCAATTGTTCTCTTCCTACCTTTCCAACTGACACGAATTTATTCACAGGGGCACAACCAGGTTACGAAAGATCACTTGTGTAGTCCTCCAGGGCTCCATACTGTCTCCTGTCATCTTAAATCAATATATGGAGCCGCTTGGTGCTCTACTCACAGATAAAGATTCAGCAATATGCCTTTGATACATAACTCCACTTGAAAGTATCCTCTGCTTCAGACATCAAATGCCTCAAACACTCCTTGAGCATTTTCCAGACCTGAATGTCCAACACCTACCTGAAGTTTCACCCAACCAAGATAGAATTCCTGTTAATTGCCAAGAGCAATAAACAAGATACAATGCTCAATGGCATGAACCTTGATGGATTCAAACCCCACATTTAACTGACTGCCAAGTCACTGGATTCACTCCACCCTAAAAAGCGAATTGCCAGTATAAGAAGAATGGCCTGGTTGCAACTCTCTCTTCTAAAGAAAGTCAAACCATGTATTTCCAAAAGTGATTTCAGGACTGCTGTTCATTCTCACATCTGAATGGTGGTAATGCCCCACTTCCTAGCCTCCAAGACTCCACACTGGCATCACATTACCCCCGACCTGTTGAAACTTCATCGGCTCCCCTGCCACCAACTTCAAAACTAGCTGCGTCATTACAAAGTTATCATGATCAGCAACCTGCTTATCTTATAGTTAAACCTACCATCACTGGTGGCTCTTTTCACACACACAGCCAGGACACCATAAGACTGCAGACTAAGAAATGTAAAAAAAGAAAAAACGTTTAGGAAAGAGTTTATAACTCAACTCTTTAAAGAACACTACAACACTAGGAGTGAACCTAACTTATATAATTTGCAGTACTGCAGATACATGAAAATACAGCAAAATTAAATGATGCAAGATTACACGGAATCACACGAGGAGCCTACCCCAGCATTTAACACTATTTTCTTAGCTCAAACAGCACCCTTGCGTATAAATTGGACCAGAGGGTATATTGTGCTCTTAGAAAACAACACTAAATGCAGCACAACAGTTTATTGTTCTTTTGCGACTGCTGTTGTTTTGTTAGATACAAATTACTCATAATTACACTACCAGGCATACTAGCATAATTTTTGGTATTTCGGGTCAAAAGAGTAACACAAAATGTCCGAAAATACTTCAATTACCCTGGTGTAATTAAAATTTAACCCAGGTCCATACAGCAAGATACATTAATCATCCACAATTGAGCCAATGCATTGAGGTGTTTTACCTTGTAGCTGGACACCAAGATAACTAATGGACAATTCAGCTGAAACAAGATGGAGTAACTGGACCTCAATCATCTTCTGAATGGTCGATTATTATAGTCCAGCTATGGATTGATTGGCAAATGAATAGGTGAGAAACTACAGCATTGCCTGGCCAGAATATTTATTATTTCCAGGCAACTCAAACAAGCAGATAAAAATAAATTCCTGTGATGGCTTTTATCAAAAGATCTCTGCCACATGCCACAGGTGTCTGTCCAGTCACCATCAGGGGACGTAACGAAACTTGAGGGGGGCCCCCGCAAAGTGCAAGGAGGGGGCCCCCCACACTCCGGACCCAGTCAGAAGCTTTCAGGCCAGAGGTCTGCCACCCATGCACAGTGGTGGAGGGAGCCCTCTGGAGCTAGGGGGCTGTGGGGGCTAATTTTACATCACTGGTCACCATTACTCTTCAAAAAACACATGAGGCTACACACAGGTGTTATTCAACAGCATCAATTACTGATTTAGATGTATATTGATGCCACCTAAATGCTCCTCCATCTGTAATACACAACTGAACATAAAACTACCAGTGCAAGCAAACAAAATAATTTCTATCATGGGAGGAGAGCGTTCAGTGTATGAACAGAACCAAATGAGAACAATCCAAGAGAGATGAAGCAAACCCATTCAAATGGTCAGTCTCAGGTCAATGAACTGAAATTCTCTCTCTTAAAAAGGTGCTAAATACCCCACTATGGATCGCTCTACATTAATACCCCTACGAATTCAGCAACATGGATTTTGCATAGAACAGCTTGGTGCATCCCAGGTTGCATGGTGCATTCTTAGCACCACTCTTTCTCTACAGCAAAATGTATCCTCAGTCTCCACCTGCATCATGTTGCCCCTATGATGTCACAAAGAAAACACAATGGTTTGCCCCCAACACTCTCCATAGACATGATCCTATGATGCTTCCACACCCTAAAATGCAATTTTCCTTATTTCGCTTTTGCAGGCAATGAAGTCATTCCCAAGTAGCACAATGTCAACCACCAGAATATTGCGCTCCCCATAGGCAAGGTGTGACTGAAAAAGCAACATGTTGTTTGCACACCCTTTACCTTCCAGAGGAATAGCATTGTTATTCAGTAAGCCCCTGTCTGACTCTCCCATTGCAAAATCTGATTCCTTTGCATCAAAGCCTCTACATTACTCCAAATGTATTGGACATTTTCAATTGGGCCCCTGAGTTGATGGATTTCATGGTGGTGGTGGCTTCTTCTGGGGTGATGATGGACCATGTGGTTAGCATTGGTTCATTGGATAAGCTCAGGAGGTGTTTGGCTAGGTCTGTCAGGTCTGGTTGTGTGTTGAAGTTGCTGTAAATGGTGGTAATGTTGTTGCTGAAGAATTGAGAGAGATTGTTGCAAAGATCTTCGAGTGAAGTGAAATGCTTCAAAATATAGATTGTCCATTGCTTCTATTGGTGCTGGTATCAATGTGATCTGCCAGAGTGGCATGTTTGGTGGTCCAGTTTATTTGATGGTTTCCTGTCTGTATTGTCCTGGCTCATTCTCCATTTGCACTCCAGTTGTATGCAGTGACGTTTTGTCAGTCTGAGTTATTCCATGTACCAAGTGGCCTGGGGTTTAGATCTTGTTGTATTGCTGTGTTTGAAAGAGGCCAGGGAATCAAATAGCCACCCCTTTGTATCGTATCTCCTTTGTATCCCTGTACATTCTTCTGTTACTTACCAGTTAGTTTTGCATTTTAAAATTCGCAATGGACACATATTCATGCAAATCTAACAAATATGCTTTGCCGACAGAAACAAACTACGATTATGATGCTTCTTCTTAAAAAAGAAAAAGAAAACTGTTTGAGTTTTAGATATTTGCATCACTGTTCCACTTAAAATCGTAGAGTCTAAGGACATTTATTCTAGAGTATTATGTCATTGGGCCTGAATTTTGTCCTAGAACTTTCCCATCATTGTGTCAGAAATAGGTCCAACATATTCTATCACTGCAAGCAAGTATTCCCTCTTTGTACCAGAAGTATGCCAGAAAACGCTATCACTGATATATAGATTATGGAGTGGCCAGAATATCACATCGCTATGTCAGACTGGATCCAAACATGTAGTCTTGAGCCAGAGCTATTTCAGAATATATTGCAACAGTCTCAATGTATCCCATTGTTGCTCATAAACAGAATATGCCACTTCTGTGCAACGTGGGCCAAAATATCCCATGGTTCTGCCAGAACAAAGCCAAGCTAATCTCATCATTGTGCCAGTCACGTCATTATTGCAGTGTCATAATATCTCATCTTTTGCTGGAAAATGCCACTAATGCTGCGTCAGACTACAACGTTGCAGTTCTATTATTTTCAATTGGAATGGCAGAATACGGAATGCATGTGTCATTATATCACATCAGATTAATGGAATATCCATCATTATTCAATAGAAACTATTGTCTGCTCCTACAACAGACTGCCTCTGCTCCTACTGGAACCTTCATCACTGAAAGTGAAAAGCAATAAGCTAGTATGCTTTACCGTAAACACAAAATGTTTTTAGAGTTTGATGCAGCTAGGACCTGGTTCCAAGAAGCAGCAACTCTCATTATTGTTGCAGCATCCTGAATACTGTACCTAGAACTGTGTGCGTGGCCTAGTGAGAAACTTTGAGTCCTTGCATTTGGGATAGTATTAGACAACATACAGTATGGCCATTTGCCCCAGAATTACACAATTCATTTGAATCTAGTGGTTTAACTTGGCTCGAGATATAATCCGAGAACTCCTGGTACCCAGGTCAACAGTACAGCTACAAAATCACATCTCGTATAAATCACATAACATCATGGAAGAGTTGCTCTGGTGTTAATCTGCCACTCTATCACAGTTATATATTGATATACATGGGAAACATTCTCATTATTTACTGCATTATTTACTGCTTTCAATTCCAATTAAAAGAGGTGCTTGGCGTGACTATGTTAGTAAATCTATCAAGAGATTGTGGCAAAATCACCAATGAGTAAATTGAGAGGACATGCATGTAACTCTAAGGGGAATTAACTAGTGGTGTGCATAACTAATTTTGCAATCTAAATTGTGCAGTTTTCAAATTATATATTAAACATGAAGCAAGACGGATTATATTCTTTTGTCATTTTTAAGACTAAGGCCTTACATAAAAGTCACCTTTCAATTTTTGTAGCAAAATAAACGATTAAAGTGTATTTCGTATATTATTTTGCAGAATTTTTTTTCTCTTAATGGTTACCCTTTAAATGTTTTTCACCCACAATTGTTAGAACAAATTGTACATGAAATTGCCTGAAATGTCCAACGTTTTTCCCAAAACAGAATGAAATTAGCACAAGCAAAGTTGTGCACACCCCTATGAAAAGTTCCATTTAGGGAGCCAGTTTCAAGGTGGAAAGTATTCCAAATTCAGGAGTCACCCAGAGTTACCTATTAAATTACAATTACACTATTTGTGGGCACACTGCACTTCTGATTTTTTTCCATCAGGATAGTTCGCCAAGATAATCCTAGGAAAATGTTCAAGAGCAAAAAGTGGCCTGCAGCAATCGGTGCAGAAGCACTGACGCCCGAGTCAATTTAACATTCTTCCGGTGACAAGTCATAATGCCAAGGTAATTCTGCATCTCATAATTAATTACCTATCCCCGTGATGGTAGTAATTCTGAGTACAAAATTACCTGATTGGATTTACCAATGCACCTATTAAGTGGGTCTATGTGAGTGGTGAAGTCTATCAGTTTCTCCTAGACAAAATACATTTCCCATTTTGGATGGTATAGCACAGTGGTGTAAATCAAGTGGGGTGTGGATATTTAAAGTTGGCTTGGAGGTACTCAAAGGAGAATGTCATAGAGAGAGTTATTGCATTATAATGTATATGGCTAATGAATTAACTATCATGAGTTCGCCGTGCTCCTGTCCTGTCCCATTTAGAGCTGGAGAAGCACTAGGGGGCAGATCTACAAGCCCCTTGCGCCACTATTGCGTCATTTTTCACATGTTAAAAGTGACGCAAAAGTGGCGCAAGGGGCTTGTAAATCTGCCCCATGATTTCCAGCAACATAACGTCAGCTGGCTGTGCCAATGCAAAGCCCTTAATATAAGGGCCCATATGCTAATGGGCTGCCGGGTCAAAACAATATTCACTGAGCCGTTTTAGGGGGGGCAAGACAATTACTAGATTTACCTGCCTGAGACATGGACAGGCATGGTGGTCCCAGGCAGGGATATGGCTAAATGCCCCCCATGTGCTGGCAGAAAACACCCTGCACATCAAGGTTTTAAGATTTGTATTTTTCAACAATAAAACCATGGTTTGGGAGTTAGTGAAAAAAATGCCAAAATCATTGTTTATTGTGGTTTGGGAGCACAAGCACTAGATGCAAAGGGTGCATGGACACCACAGCAGTCACAGATTAGAGGACTGGGTGCTGAGCCTGAGCGGAGACCATGCCTTGTGCCCAGTGGTTGCTGACCAAAACCGAAGGACATTGTGCGTGGGTTTGGGGCACAAGTACTATGTCAGTCTGTGGTTGGAGTCTATTATTTTCCGTCATTCTCAGTTGCACACAGCACAAGGTTCCCAAGGATGAGCTTAGTGGGTTTGAGACCAATTAACACTGAGTGCAGGGTGCGGCTGAAGTGACATCATCAATCATATCAATAATGATGTCATATGTGATTACACCAGTGGTACCCTTGATGATATCATTTATGATGTCACCCTTCATGTCATGTGTGATGTTATAAGTAGTATACAGTGGGGGTGGGACTGAAGTGGTTTTCGTGGAGTTTGATGGAGTTTGTGCCATTGACACTCCATCACATTTGACAGGGTTTGACTATGTCTTCCAATTTGTAAGGGGCTGATTTCAATGTCGGGCGGGAAGACCGCCGGCCGCTATTGCGGTGGTCAGTGTAGTATCCTCCGACGTGGGGTAGCGGTATAGGCTACCCGCGTCGGAGGTGAGGTGCGAGCGCTGACGCATGACGTCATTTGCTCAGTATAAATAAAGGGGCGTGGCCCGCTAACGGCAGTCGGGACCACGCTGGAAACTACACCGTGTGTCCATGTGATTTCATGAGCGCTGCAGCGCGCTAGCCACGAGGCAGCTGGCCTAGAGGCCATCCTGGAGGAGTTCAAAGACGTCTTCAAGGGCATCCGATGCCTCAAAGGTAAAGAAGTATCCCTCCACATCGACCAGTCGGTCCAACCGGTGGCGCTGAGGCACAGGCGCATTGCATTCCATTTGCGCAAGAAGGTGGAGGATGAGCTAGAGGCACTGGAGAGGCAAGGGATTATCGAGAAGGTCAGTGGACCCACCCCGTGGGTGTCCCCGATCGTAGTGGCGAGAAAACCGAAGCAGACGGGGCAGGTCCGCATCTGTGTGGACATGCGACTCCCCAATGCCGCGGTGAAGAGTGAGCGTCACCTAACCCCCACCATTGACGACATCCTGGGAGAACTGAACGGTGCCAGATGGTTTTCGAAGATGGATCTTCGGTCCGGATATCACCAACTGCCGCTGCACCCGGACTCTCGCTACGTCACCACCTTCTCAACACACGTCGGCCTCAGGCGGTACCGACGCCTCAATTTCGGATTCTCAAGCGCCGCGGAGGTGTTCCAAAACGCTATCCGAGAGGTCCTCAGTGGGCTACCAGGGGTCCTGAACGTAAGCGATGACCTCCTGGTGTACGCCTCGTCGATAGAAGATCACCATCGGAGACTGCGAGGGGTCCTCCAGAGGATCAAAGAATTCGGACTGACCCTACACAGGGAGAAGTGCCAATTCCTAAAGAAGAAGATCAGTTTCTTTGGGTACACATTCTCCGACCAAGGAGTCGCCCCGGACCCGGACATGGTCAAAGATGTGCAGGACGCTCCAGAACCTTCCAACATCTCGGAAATAAGGAGTTTCCTGGGGATGGTGAACTTCTGCGGGTGGTTCGTCCCGGACTTATCGAACCTCACGAAGCCCCTCCGGGAACTGACAAAATCCACCACCCCGTGGCAATGGGGACCAGAACAGGAACAAGCTTTTAAGGACACCAAGGCGGCGTTGTCGGCTGACACCACCCTGTCATACTTTAATCCGGCCCGGTCCACCAATGTTGCAGTGGATGCCAGCCCATATTGGCTAGGGGCAGTGCTCGCGCAGCTGCAGGAGAATGGTGAGTGGGCCCCGATAGCCTATGCGAGCCGCTCTTTGACGGACACAGAACAGAGGTACTCGCAGATCGAGCGAGAAGCGATTGCCATCCATTGGGCCTGCCGACATTTTCACGTCTATGTGTACGGTAATCCATTCACCGTGTCCACGGACCACAAACCCCTCATTCCCCTGTTTCAGGGATCGGCATCAAAACCTCTGCCGCGGATCGAAAAGTGGATCCTTCAGCTACAGGACTACGACTACCGAGTGGAGTACAAGCCAGGCTCCTCGAATCCCACGGACTATCTCTCGAGACATCCCAGAGTAGCCACTAAAGCGGAAGAAGAGGACGCTGAAGACACGGAAGAATATGTCCGGATGGTATCAGAGAGGTCCCGGCCATTTGCCCATGAGCCTTGAAATGATCGTAGCAGCCACTCAGAGGGACGAATGTCTGCAACTGGCCCTGACGGCCGTCCAGTCAAATGACTGGCGCCCCATCCAGTCCTCCATGGCCAGACGAACGCTGCAAGCCAAGGCCATCCTGGAGTCGCTCATGCGGGTCAAGGATGAACTCTCGGTTGACACCAGCGGGTGTCTTCTTCGGGGCCCGCGACTGGTGATCCCATCCCGTCTGACCCAGCAAGCGGTGGACCTGGCACACCGGGGCCATCAAGGCATGGTGAAAACAAAGAGTCGGCTGAGAGCCAAGGTATGGTTCCCGGGGATGGACCCTATGGTGGAGCGAACGGTCCGAACATGCTCCTGGTGCCAGGCGTCGGGTCAGCCGGATCACCCCCACCCCGTCATCAGTGAGGAAAACCCGCAACGACCATGGGAGAGAGTGAGCACAGATTTTGGGCACCTCCCAGATGGACGCTATGCCCTGGTGATCATCGACGACTACCCGGGGGTCGAGGTGGTGGGAAGCCAGACCGCCGCGGAGGTCATCACAAAGTTCGAGAAGACTATCGCCACGCACGGAATATTCGAAGTGGTCAAGGCAGACAACGGCCCACCCTTCCAAGGGCAAGAATTTGCAGACTATCTTAAGGAGTGGGGAATCCACCACCGGAAAGTGACCCCGCGCTGGCCTCAAGCCAATGGGGAAGCGGAGAGGTTCATGCGGACCCTCAACAAAGTGGTACGCATTGCGCACGCTGATGGGTCGCCGCTCGAGAGGGCCATCTACAGCTTCCTGAGAGAATATCGGCTGACGCCTCATCTCACGACAGAGGCAGCCCCTGGACCGGCGAGCATGGGCCGAGTAGTGCGAGACACCATCCCGCATCACCCAAGCTGGATTCCGCCTCAGATTGACGCTGGGAAGGTCCTAGCCAACAGGACCCACTCCAATGAACAGGTCGGTGCCGACCGGGAAGCCCAGACGTCAACCATTCAAGTAAGAGACAGAGTCGATCTCAAGGACAGGTATCCCGGGAGCAAATTCCGGCTCCCCTTTGAACACAAACCTTGGACAGTAGTCCGCCGAACTGGAACTCTGGTCACCGCGAGGAGAGGGACCGAGGAGGTCACCCGGAACATATCGCTCTTCAAAAGAGTGCACCCCGGGACCTCAGACCCGCATCTGTCGGAACACCAGGCAACTGGCCGTGTCAGCCCCCAGCGGAGGAAGGCCAAGAAAAGGATCAGGGGACCACCCCCACAGTCTACGAGAATCAACCAGACCAGAGTGCAACGTCACCGCCAGGAACACCAGGTGGGAGGTCGCCCAGCCCTCAGGTGAGGTCCCCAGGGAGCGCAGCCTCGCAAGGAGTGGTCCCGACAACACCATCAGTGCGGGGACAGCAGTCCGGATACTGCCTGAGAAGAAATCCAGCGCTATCCTACCAGCTGGCTGACTTCCTAGTGTGACAGACCTGGAACTGGAATTCCAGTGACTGGTAACAGACCTACAGGGTCAAATGTTTACTGTTTGTTTTGATAAAGGTTAGAAGGAATGTAGTATCCTCCGACGTGGGGTAGCGGTATAGTCTACCCGCGTCGGAGGTGAGGTACGAGCGCTGACGCATGACGTCAGGCGCTCAGTATAAATAAAGGGGCGTAGCCCGCTTACGGCAGTCGGGACCACGCTGGAAACTACACCGTGTGTCTGTGTGATTTCATGAGTGCTGCAGCGCGCTAGCCACGAGGCAGCTGGCCTAGAGGCCATCACAGTCAGGAGACCGCCGACAAGCATGCAGGATATTTCATTGTGACTGCCGGGTTGGCGGTCGGAAGTCACCGATACCACAGCAGGAGCATACTGCAGCAGAAGAAAAGAGCCGCAGCAGATGCCGCCACCATGCAGCGCCTCCACCACACGTCTGTGCACCGTGTGCCATGCACCATGTCGGGATTGACAAACAATGCACACACGACAGTGCCAGGAAATGGGGCAGTACGTGTGCCCCATACACATTTTTACTTTGGGCGCCGAAGCCTGGGAGCCCTATTTGGAGCCCTTTTGTACCCTTTCTGGCACACTTTTCATGGTGGGGAAGGTTGTCGGAAAGAGCAATCCTGATCCTGACGGCGGTGTCTGCCTCAGCACCCTCGCCAAATCCTGGACACTTTTTTCAACTTCCACACCGTTGGGATCTATGATCCCAGTGAAGCAGGCGGTCTTGCAGCCAACAGCTGTGGGTCTGACCGCCAGTATCATAATACAATGGTCAGAGCGAAGGCGTGTCATCTCGGACTATCACCGGCAGCCTGTCAGTGGTCTATCCGCCACTATCATAATCAGGCCCTAAGCCCTAAAAAAATAAATACTTTGTGATAATTTTGTACGTTGATTTCACACTTGTCTGAGGGAGGGAAGATGACCTAAGGTTACAAATGATGCTTAAAATGCTATTCATCAAAAATTATGAAAGGGGCCTGGGAGGTGGAGGAGTATTCAATAACTGAACTTAATGATAGGTGGCAGAAAAACAATGCAGCCACACAGTGAAGAAGTGTTAAGGAAATAAAATGCTAAAGCAAATATAAAAAGAAGTTCCCAGCTGCCTACAGGTGTCTTGATTCTAACACAATATTAACCTAACCTTAGGTTAACCTGAACGTTTGTTTATAACTACTTCACATGGAACAAACACCGTGGCATGAGCCATACATTCAGATCCGCATTAGCTATGTGCCATACAACACCTCTGTTGAGGGAGGGGTGGAGCAACATGACGCACTGAAAGCTTTAACACTCTTAAATCATGGCTCCTCCCCACATCCAATAATGGTAATACATGGCATGTTACACATTGTGAATCTGCATATGTATAATAGGTATAAACATTTGATGCAGCCTGCTCCTTTGGCTAATAGTTTATGAATATTTTAACTCATACAATCCAGCACTCCACTTGGCAGCACTATTTGTTCAATAACATCACCCCATCCAAATTTCAGAAACTCATTTAAATCTGGACATTCATTCTGATATTTTCAATCTGCCATTGAACCTGGAAACATCAGCAGCTCCCTCGCTCTTCATGTAAAATGCATGACCGCGATGAAGCCATCCCATTGCAGAGCAGAAGAGCGGCATACTGCCTGCAGCTAATGGCCTTTCGTCTCTTTTGTAGGCCTGCCACTGTCTTGCTGTGCTCCTTAAGCCATTCAGCTGCACCATGGGAACTTTGCAAAGTTAATATATCTCATCCGTCGAAAATTGGCAATAGGGTCTAAATACTCTGTGCTAACTACAGTGAAGGGTACTGTGCATTAGTGGCCTTCATTTACCTGCTTACTTCAAGAAACCTTGTCTCTGGCGCCAATCTATCTATCTATCTATCTATCTATCTATCTATCTATCTATCTATCTATCTATCTATCTATCTATCTATCTATCTATCTATCTATCTATCTATCTATCTATCTATCTATCTATCTATCTATCTATCTATCTATCTATCTATCTATCTATCTATCTATCTATCTATCTATCTATCTATCTATCTATCTATCCATCCATCCATCCATCCATCCATCCATCCATCCATCCATCCATCCATCCATCCATCCATCCATCCATCTATCTATCTATCTATCTATCTATCTATCTATCTATCTATCTATCTATCTATCTATCTATCTATCTATCTATCTATCTATCTATCTATCTATCTATCTATCTATCTATCTATCTATCTATCTATCTATCTACCTGCCTACCTGCCTACCTAGCTACCTAGCTACCTAGCTAATGTTTCCTCCTTTGTAAAAAAAAATATCCTGGTGTAATTCTCACAATAAATCAATCAATTGAAAAGTTCATTTCGGTTTTAAAATTCCTTATTCAAAACAAGATAAAAAATTTGAAATGTCATTGCAATAAGTAACATGAATTAATTGTTTCAATTTACAATAAAATGTTGGAGTTTGTACATGGTATTAACTAATAGTTACGACGTTGAATAAAAGCTTGTTCACAGAAATGGATGTAAACATTACACAACATTGCAGTAAATCTTCAAAAAATAGTCACAACCAATCACTAAAACGGACAATTGCATGTCCAATCATAAATCATCAAGGCATGTCAGCATCCAATTGGCGTAAAATGACCGTTGCCGATAACAAACTGCATGCGTGAGGAGACTGACCGGCGTCACTACATATCAAAAGAGCAAATATGCACTTTTAATTCTCTAGCACAGAAAGATATATTCATTGGAGATGGTATAGCAAACCAGGCCGCTAAAGGCTCTAGAGAAGTTGACACGCCTTAGAAGCCAAGAATTTGAAAACACAAATATAGATCTTCTCATCAGTGTCCGACCTCATTATTTTCAGTGCGTGGTCAATTATCCATACACCTGGCAAAAGGCACATACGTCTAATCCATTTCTTATGGGCAACAACAGACTTGACAAAAGAAGAGTAAATGATGTGGTGTTTCCTCTTCTTCGTTACATGGCCGGCATTGGTTGCTGGTGCAGTAGTGAGTACCCCATGTTATGCAGAAACTATTGATTAGTAGTGTACCTTATCTAAAGCATAAAAACAACTGTTTTGCTAAAGGAGATGATATCTTATCTAGAAAAGGCTCAAACAAGCGAATGTGGTTGTAATAAGAAAAAAACTATTGGTACAGCTCCCCTGATTAATTTTACTTTTCTGCTCTTCCCAAAGCAAGAGTTTCAATTTTTTTTAAATGTAGACCGAGCAATAATGGATGCGGACTCCTGGTGTATCCCAGAGAGTGGCCATGTTTAATTTAGAGATCTTTTCCTTAGTGTGCCTAAGCCATGGGATCTTTCTAGTAATTTGAGGGCACATATGGTCTGTCAAAGATATTTTGGACGGTGTTAATTCTTCCTTTGACCCCAATCTGTGCCAGTACCGCAAAGACCGCATTTCACAAATCAAGGCAATTGGGAGTATGCCTACATCTTTTAGCTGTGGGAGGCAAGGGCTACTCTGGGGAAGGTTCAACAGGGCTCTTACAAATTTGTTTTCAACCATAGATAGACTTTTTACTGTTTCCTGGCCCCAGAGCTCCATAACATATAAGGCAGATCTCTTGGCCATAACATTGTACAGTTCCACAGCTGGGGAAAGTGGTCTTGTTTTTGTCCTCTGTATCATCGCAAGAATCACCCTCCACTCTTGTTGTAGCTTGCGGGAACTCCTGACTGTGCGTGAATGCCATGATAGGTTGCTGGCGAGTTTGACCACCAAATTATCTAATGCCTGTACTTTCTCTAGAACATTGTTCTGGGCTCTAATACTATACCTCCTAGAACGGTAAGGGTTAAAAGCCATGAACTTGGTTTTTTGAACATTAAGTTCCAGCCCCTTCTCTTTGCAGAATTGTAAAAACCTGTTCACTAGAGTTTGTAGACCTGAGGGTGTCATTGAAATTAGCATGGTATAATTCCCAAATAGCAGAGTTGCGACTTTTGTTCCACCGATGTTGGGTGCATCACTGCTCGGGACAACTAAATAATTTGCTAGATCATTAATGGACAGCGAGAAGAGAGTGGGGCCCTCCTGCACTCCCTACAGGATCTGGATGGGACTTATCAATTCTCCTTTCCAGCCACATCTGAACCGGGCATAGTTCTCATCACATAGTCTTATGATGATTCATATAATCTACTGGGACCCCCATACTTCCCAAAACCAACCACAGTTTAACAACTAGGAATTAAATCAAAGAGCGATTTCAGATCCACAAATACTATGCATAAGTGTCCCTCCTCTCGCATAAGTGTCCCTCCTCTTTCACTGCTGTCTTCCGATGTAGAGAGCACAACCTAAAGATTTGATCCATAGTGCTTATGTTCAGTTGGAAATCATCCTGAAAGTCTGAAAATAGGTTGCCGGTTCAATGCACTCCTAACCGCGGAAGTCTTAACCACACAGAAGCTTTTACCACACATACCAACAAAATATGCCTTGGTATGGCATGTATGGCAAAGACATATGTATGGTTAAAACTTACCTATATACTCCGATTCCTGCCTCCCACCATGAGCCCTAAAATGCCTCTAAGGCAAAAATCTACTCTGACCCCAGCCCCCTGCACCTGCCCCCCGCCCTGAGCACTAAAACGACCCCAGGACAAACATCTACCACAACCCCAGTCCCTCCCCCCTGCCATGACCCTGAAAACGCCCTGGGCAAAAATCTACCCCAACCAGAGGCACCCCGCCCTTAGCCCTAAAACGGCCCCCTAAGCCAAAAAAAAACTAACCCGATCCCTGGCCCCCACCTGACCCCTAAAATGGACCCCTGTCCAAAAAACTACCCTGTGCTGCCCACCCTGAGATCTAAAACTACCCCCTCCCTTCTGAAACTTCCCGACCCCTCTAATTCCTAAAAACTACCCTGACCCTACAGCCCTGAAAACTACCCTTAACAACTAATCCATCCCCCAATACCCAGCCACAGCACCACTTATCTCACTGCGTCCTCTCCCGATGCTTCCTCTTCCTGGGCCCATCCATTCCATGCATACTAGCTTTCCTAGAACCTGCCTGCAAACCAGTTTTTGTAACCCATCGATCAAACTGATCAGCCTATAGTTATGAGGGTCATCCCTGTTGCCTTTTTTTATATATGGGCACTATCTCTGCTGACTGCCATGACTTAGGTATGGGGGCATCTCTCAAGATAGATTAGATTGGAGATCTAGATAAGGGCCCCAAACATGGGGCTCTGCAGCAAATATATCACCAGGGCTGCCATCGGGCCTGGTGCTTTTCCAGGGATATGGCATCTATGGCCTCAATTGACTCACCAAGAGAAAATTCAAGAAAGTTATGCTGTTCTCAGGATGTAGACAGGCCCATATTGGGGACATCAATTAAATGTGTTTCCTTATCAGAATAAAGCTTTTCAAAGTGGTCAATCCATGTTTTATGCTGCATAAAAAAATAAACATGGGTTGTAGCAGATTTATTGCAAATAGTTACGATATTCCAAAAGGATTTTGTGTCCCTCTCTTTCACTGCAGGTATAAGGTCATCCCACACTTCAGACTACCAAGCTGATCTTGCCTTTTTTAGCTGTGGTTTATACTCCCTTCTTACTTTTACTATTAGGTATCTGTTCTTTGATTTGATAGAGTTGGTTACTGTCAACTTAGGCCGTGGCAGCTAGCATGTACGGAGGGTGATGGAGCGGGTGTGAGAAAAATAAAAGTAAATAATATAAATAAAAAAATGACTACACTTACTTTCCTGGCGCGAAGTCCTCTTCGCTCCAGTCTTCTCCAACGCAGGACCCAGGAAACTGCACTAACCAATCCGGGCACTGCTCTCATACTGCCTGAAAGCAGCACCAGGATTGGAGGGAGCAGCCTCATCTGGCGCTCCCAGGGACACTGGAGCCCTATGCTTTCCATAAGCCATCTATCTAAGACAGTCGTTAAAAATGTGAATGTCTGATTGGCCGTCGCAAGACGTCCGGCGAAAAGAGACATGCACGCTTTAAACTTAAAGTGCCTGACTGGCAGCAGTAGAAAGCCCCACCCTCCATTCTGACACTCAGCTCGGGACTCGGTTTTGAAAAATAAAATGGTAATAAATTAACTTTATTACCATATTATTTTCCATCCCTCGGGGCAATTTGATCAGTAGGATAACAGAGGAGCCACCCCTGGACTTAGCTAGACTACATTGGTTGGTAAACCATGGAAGCTTTTTCCCTACCTTGGGAGGTCATTTATAATCTTTATGAAATTAAGTGCCCAACTGGTCATAAAGATGTTGTGGAGTTGATTGCTTCAGGTTCGGGTCCAATCATATGCTCGATGGAGTCGACGACCTTCACATATATTTAGGCAATATTAGCAGGGTCGCAGGGACCTGAGGGCCATTTTAAGGCCTGCTTGTTGTTGGTAAGAGCGAGTTCCCCCTGCTGCCTGGACAGGGACCAGTGTCCCTTGGAAAAAAAAGATTGTCTCATCTCCAGGTGTAGAGCATTATGGTCACTGTCAGACCAGGTGATAATCCTCATATCCTCTACCTGAGGTCATACGTTCAGGGAAATTAAGATATCATCAATTCTGCTTGTGGAGTTATAATGCTTAAAGGTATGCCTGCCCCCCACATCTGAGGGGTTCCTGCCTCTACAGGCTATAAAGCCAATTAGCAAGAGTTGTGTTGCCAGGGTAGAGAACTTCTTCAGCAGCTCTAGATCTAATTGTGAGATTCCCAGTGCCTTGTCCTCCTCCTCTGTAATACACAAATCTTTGCAAGCGATGGGTTCATAAGTGACATTATTATCACCTGCGACAATAGTCGATCCACCTGGCAGAATACCCAAAAACATGAAAAGAAAAATTATAATTTTTTTTAAATGCATCCCGTTTTCCTTTAAGGAAAACCTGCTGCATTTGAAAAAACGAAGTTGCTCTATTGAAAAATCAAACACAGACATGGGGATCTGCTGTCTCCAGCAGGCCACCATCCATGTGTTTGCAGGCCATTCCCAATGGGTCGTAAATTGCGACCTGTCTCATGAATATTGATGAGGCAGGTCTCTTGCGACCCATTTGAGATTCGCAAACAGTGTCTCAGACACTGTTGCACATTTCATTTTGCGAGTCGCAAATTGCAAGTCACAAAATGTCGGAATTTGCGACTCACAAAATGGAATGGCTGTACATCTGGCACCATGTTTCTTGAAATATACAAATGTCAAAGGAGTCGATGAAATATCCCCGATCTAAATCAGCAAGTTTTGATTTGAGCTCACCAATATCCCAGGATAAATGTTCCAATTCTCAGGAGGTGGACTGACAACATTTTCCCCAATGGTTTCCTCTTGCGTGCTGATGCGCTTAGGGACCCCGGAGACCTTCACATGGTCCACAGGTGCCCAGGGTTTCCAGAACAGGGAGAGTGGTCATGCAGCTCAAAGGACTTGTGTTCATATGTGCGGTGGCAATAGCAGCACTATTAGCCTCCAGCATATATTGTCAGTCATTGCCCTCCAAGCTCGTGAGCATCAAGAATCTGTTCCCAGACATTGGCTGAAATGCAGTGTGCAGCCTATTAGGAAAGTGCCTAAAGGTTTGTTTTCCATTATTTAAAGGTTAGTGGGGGCTCAATGTTTATAAAAGTAGCACAGAGGCAAACTCTTTAGTGGGCTTGATTTTACAGTACTTGTGCCAGAAATTCCCCAGCAACCAAGGGTCTTAGGAAGTTTATAATTATAAGATTGTCAGAGAATTATCTTGATAAGGGCCCTATGCCCCTAGCTCTACGTACAAGGAGTATTCCTTTGTAGATATCACAGTAGCATCTCATGTTAGTGTTGAGCCAATGAGTCACCATGTTCTTTAGATCCACTGTGGACTGTACAGACACGTTGGCTAGAATAGCTGCTTACAGACAAGAGGTTGGAGGGAGGTTGATCACAGGAGGGGGATCTGAGCTGGCTTGACTCCTGTCTGATTGATTGCCAAATTGTGCAGAGGGAGCAGATTGACTGACCCCCCTGCTTGGGGGTCTAGTGGCAACTCCTGTAACTGCAACAGATCTCTAGGCGCTATTGTCGTCCCATTTGCACGCTGGCATTTGGATGCATGGTTGTTACTGAGAGAATTGGCCTTGCCTCCGAGCTGGGCTGCTCCTCCAGTGAGCCCACAGCACACCCATTCTTGATGTTAGGCCTTTCAGGCTAGCCTAAATAGCATTGAGCCTGTCATGTACGGGCCAAAATGTGAGAGCAAGCAAGTTGCTAAGGCATCAACTTATACTGCCCCAAAGAGCAGAGCTCAGTATTGGGGAACTAGACTCTGCACATGTGTGACCAGTGAGGATTTTGAGTTCTCCGGTTTAGGCTTCAGTGTTCTTGTCCTTTGTTTGGCCACTGGGCCAAAGCCAGGTGAATGTACAGCAGGCACAGGACTATTTGATCCCTCCTCTTCCATCAGCCCATCTCCAATACTACTACCATCACAATTCCCTCCTGATAAAGAGTTCACACTAGGGCGGCCATCGGTCAACATCTTGCTGTGAGAGTCAGCAGTGGGAGAAGCATGGGTAGCGAAGTTGAAGTGATATCACCAGCTGAAAGGGAAAGCTGCCGTTCAGCCACTTTGATCTCATTGGAGTTAACATCAACAGATCACACCAAAAAACTATCAATTGTAGTGCTGGGTTGGGGTTGAGGACCCAGAGTAACGATAGAGGCAACCTTCCTTTTTCCCATTGTATCCAGAAGAACCACAAAAGATTAGAAAGGCATATCACACAGAATCTTAAGGATCGTGGAGGACTCCAAAGGATAGAGCAGCTGCAGGAGGACAAGAACAAAGAAGGGTGGGCTAGCTCAGCTTCTTCTGGGCTATGATGGGCCCGTCTAGGCCCGGGTGCTAGCCCAGGTGCATCTCGTGCTGCTGGAATCAACTAGCGTATTTAAGTGCTTGATAGCAGGCAACAACTGTGTGTATGTAGGCAGAATCATCCCTCTCCTCTAGGCAGGAATGCTGGGTGATGTAGTCCCAACCCAGCCACGGCCCCACAAGCAAGAAACAGAGGTCTGGGCATCCAGCGTTGCGGGAATCACGTAGCGCTTTTAAGTGCTTGATGGGAGGCAGCTGTGTGCAGACAGAGAGAGTAGGTCCCTCCTCCAGGCAGGAATGCTGCAGGACATAGTTCCACCTCAACCATGGCCCCACAAACAGAGGTATGGGCATCACATTAAATCCATTTTTGTATTTTTTCCATATAATTTCGTTCCAAGGACAGCAGGTTACACTCAGTTGTATAATGTACTTTAAACTTCACACATTAAAAGACAATACATGAAAGCTAGGTATAAAGGCTTTGAAGTTCGTGAAGGATTTCCAAAACTCTTAAGGCCAATTACCTATGCTTTGTTGAGGAATGTAGAGAAGACAAATAGCAGAAAAAGCTGTTCTGTATGATGGTGTAAATCCCATATGATTCCAATCTCAACAGATTACAATGTAGCGCATGCCACTCTTGTGTTATTTTGCATTGGAAAGCCATTACATGGGTGGAGAATGGGTGGTTCTGTTTTTGGGTGCAAATAAGGCGGTATCCCGTAGGCTGTAACTTGTGCAAAACTCTGCTGCCCGACTCCTATGTGGGGTTCCTAGATGTCCTTCTATCTCCCATCTTCTCCGTGACCTTCACTGGCTTCGAATTGACAAGCGGATTGAGTTCAAAGCTCTGACCTTTATGTACAAAATTAAATGGGGCTTAGCACCGGACTATTTACAGACCCTTGTCTGTCCGTATGTCCCAACTCATCATCTCCGCTCTGCCTCACTTGAAAAATTCCATGTTCCCAGGTTCAGACTTTCTAGAATGGGAGGTAGATCCTTCTCCGTCTTGGGTCCCTCTCTCTGGAACTCAATTCCTCTTGCCTTACTTAGGGAGCCTTCGTACCCCCACTTTCGTCGTTCACTGAAGGCTTGGCTTTTTAATCAATAATTTCTTCCCTTTTCAGTTTTCGCGTCCAGGCACCGGGAAACCCTTGTTGGGTAGCTTTTGCGCCATATAAATTAAATAAATAAAATAATAAATTCACCCATTTATTTCGACACAAATCCATAGTTATTAAAATCAATAAACATGGGTATGCGCTAAATTGGTGTGCCTACCCGAGCCTGGCATATTCAGGAGAAATACTTTCATTCCTCCACATTAATTCCTCTTTTCAATAAATCTCTAAGAATAGATTTTGTGCAGAAAGGAATGCTTTCCTGTGCAAAAACTATTCTGACCACATGCAGGCCCCCTTGCGTCATGACGCAAAGGTGCCTGAGTTGGTGCTAGGCTACCAGATGTGATCCAGCCCTATGAGAGAGTAGAACTGCATCATATCTTAGTAGGTATGGCACATTTATGCTCTCTCTCTATTTGACACAACACAGCACAGCAGCTTCCCTTGTGGTGGTGTGTCAAAGTTTGGTAAATCTGCCCTCAGGTGCTCAGAGTCAACAGATTAGACAGACGTTTGATGCTGAGTAAACGTATCTTATGGACCCGCCCTGAGGCCTTTTCAAAGATGTGCATTTTAAAGGTGTCAATTCTAGACATGACAATTGCAAGAATCTATTTGAGATAAGATACCATTTTTTAATGGTGTCTTTCAAAACAGAAACCTCCTGGTCAGTTTTTTTTATTTTTTTACAGAAAAAGTTTATTTATGTATAGAAAAATCCAATGTGAAAGAACACAAGATAAAATCAATGTACACAAAATTGCTAAATCACTAAATAAGCAAGAGAGAAAGGAAATAATGGCAATATATCAACATAATCACTGTGTAATAATTATTGTAGAACAGAGAGTAAATGAAGACAAAAACTTATAATAAACATAGTAATACAATAGAAAAAAGTTTTCATGGGGGTTTAGGCACTTCTTTAATTCGGGGGTTATGAAAACTTGTTTTATTTGCAGACATATCTAAATGATTAGTTATGGGTAACCATAGAAAATCTCGCTTGATAGCTAGAGAAATTGGAGAAACAAAT
Source organism: Triturus cristatus (assembly GCF_964204655.1). Lineage (NCBI taxonomy): Eukaryota > Metazoa > Chordata > Amphibia > Caudata > Salamandridae > Triturus > Triturus cristatus. The sequence goes on along the minus strand of NC_140594.1, from coordinate 217,081,343 downwards.
TACATGTCTAATCCATGATTATAACAGACACCATACCACCAGGCTTGGTAAGACACCTTAGCACAATCCTTCCAGCTCTAGTAATCTGTTTAAAAGCAACAGCGAGAAGTAAATCTATGATGTGAAAATTACTAGTCTGAGAAGCTCAGTCTTCAGAAACACCACCTAGAAAAGCATGAATAAAATGAAAAGGGATTCGTGTGTGAAAAATGTTATTGATTTGTTGCCAGACGTGCAACCAAAAAGTATAAATATGGGAACTTTCAAATAGCATATGCTTGAGATCTGCTGAAGTAGCATTACATGACCAACACGAAGAAGAAAGAGTAAAATTTATTTTATGTAATGAAATAGGAGTATACATAAGCCGATTGTAAATGAAAAATAATGTTTGAATAGTATTTACTGCTTTAGAAGATTTCCTTATTTTAGTCCAAATTCTATTCCAAACGGAGATGGAAAAGGAAGTTTGGAAATCAGATTCCCAAGAGAGTTCCACCTCTGTTTTATTTCAAATTTCAGAAAAAGAGGATAAATATTTTTATAATTGAGACACAGAAGGCGAAATAGCTAAAAACGAAAGTATATCAGGGTTGGAAGAGGTTGAAATAGGAGTAGAGGAAAGTTGATTATAAGTGGATTGAATCACTGAAATTAGAGAAATGTATTTAGATTCATAGGAAGAAGGTAAGGAAAAATGTGTTTGAGCAATTGTGAAAGGGATACAAATATCATCATGAAAAAGGTGATAAAGCCAACAAATTCCTTTAGCATGCCATTCCTTCAAGAATAAACATTTGTTATTAACTTTAAGATATTTGTTGTACCATATTGAGGATTGCAAACATTGATCCTCAGCATTGTGACAAGACATTAAAAAAAAGGATGAAAAATGTACATGTATTGTAAAAAATAGTAAGGGATAGTGAGATAAGCCTGTGTAAGCAATAGAAATTCCTTAATAGAAAATGGCTGAAAATAATATTTGTTAATATTAGTCCATAAGAGTAAGTTGAATGAATCATCCTCTTGTAATAACAAAGTAGATTGCTTGAGGAAAAAGGATGTATGGTAGGAGAGGAAATCTGGAAAATTAACTCCTCCCAAATGTTTGAGTCGTTTAACTTTATGAAGAGACATTTGAGCTTCGTTGTTACTCAATACGAATTTAGATTAAATAGAATAAAGTATCTTACATTGAGAATTAGGAATATTAATAGTAATATTAGAAAGATAAAAAAAAGTATTATAGGAACTAGCATCATCTTTATTATGTCATGGCGACCCCACCAGGATAAAAGAAGGATTCCACCGGAATGTAAGAGATTTCAATGTCGCTTGTAATTCTTTGAAGTTAAGAGATACAGCTTCATTATTAGAAGACTTAAACCATAAACCAAGATATTTAATTTTATCTGGATTCTGATTAAAATTAGAAGAAGTAAAAGCTGCATGAAAACAGAACTTATTTAAGGGAAGGATTTCACATTTGTCAGCATTTAATTTATATCCTGTAGTACTGGGCCAAAATTCCGTTCCGTTCGCGGAAATTGCGATATTTTCGCGTTCTGCGGAAAGCGCGAAAATGTCAAAATTTCCGCATTCCGCAGCTTAGCGATAATTTGTTTCTTGCTCGCGCTGTAAAAAAAATACATTCTCGCGTGCGTGCGATCGCCTTACCTGAATCCCCGCGTTCGCCGACAAGTTTTCCCGACCCGGTCGCGTACTCCACGAGATGTTGGATTGTTGGTAGCCATTTTGCGCTGTCTCGCGACAGTTCGCGGCTGCATTAACGTCATTTGTCGCGCGATCATGTCATTTGTTGCGTTATCACGTCTTTCTTCTCGCGATCATGCACCGCGCGAGTATGAGAAGATTGAGATCTCGAACGCGTCATTCTACATCACGAGCGAGAGGGTGAGGACGCGGGCACGTCTAATCGAACGCGAACAGGAGAAAGAGACCCCGAACACATCATATCCAACGCAACAGGGACAAAGAGAACGCGATCATGTCATTTTCGACACGCCGGCGGAAGTAATGTGAAGCTCGAGAACTCGAACATGTAAAATTTTCAATTTGGAGAGGAATATCAGCTCTAGCAGCATGAAACCTTCTGCAAATGCTGATTTTGGATGAAAACAACTCCTTGTAAACACAAGGAGAGGAGCTCAATAGAGTCCAAAGGGACAGAGCACCAAGATATACTGTAAAGTAAAAGATTCCCGTTGGGCTGACTCACAACAATAATAAAGGCACTGCTAAGGTGTCTTGTCCAAGCAAATTATCACCTATTGAGATGTCTGTGAAGACCAGGGGGCATATGTATCAACCGATTTTTTAATCGCAAACGCTGCGATTCGCAAAATAACAGCGTTTGCGATTAAAAAATCGGTAATCGGGATGTATGAGCCAAACCCCAACGCAAAATTAAGGAATTGCTAATTTAGCGATTTCTTAATTTTGCGTAAGCATTTAAGAAATCGCAAATTGCGATTTCTTAAATGATATGTAAAATCACCCAAGTTGTGCGAATTATCCTTAAGAAATCGCAAATTACCACCAACTTCCAGTTGGTGGTAATTTGCGATTTCCTTTCCAAATGCACTTTTTTGAATTTTACAAAGTGCCACGTGGCGCTCATACATGCCCTTAGGGCATGTATGTGCGCCGTATGCACACACATGCTCATTTCAGGGGTGCATCAGGGTGTCATCATGACACCCTTGCACCTTTGAAATTATTCTCAAATTGCGATTAGCAAATTGCGATTCGCTATTTGAGAATTACTTCCCATTCATTCCTATGGGTCTTCTGGCCCATAGAAATGAATGGGCAGGTATTCCTTAATTGCGATTTCGCAATTTGCTAATCGCAATTAAGGAATTTTAAGAAATCGCAAAAAATTTGCAATTTTTTAAATACATCCCGTTTTGCAATTCTCAAATAGCGATTCTTTAAAAATCGCTATTTGAGAATCGCAAATGGTGATGTTGATACATATGCCCCCAGATGAATGGACCTATGATGTTCAAAGCACCCAGAAGACTATTATAACAAAAATAGGGACAGGGAATGGAAAAATCTTTCCAACAACTTGTCACAAGGGCGATCCAGTACACAGCAATAAAGAAAACGAAAACATACATCAAATAAATTCAATTGATCAATACAAATTTTATTAAAACAAGTTTAAAACAAAGGCGTATTATGGATGCACACAATAAAAATAATTGCACAAATATATATAAAATAATTTTTTTCTAAAAATGTTTTTTTCTTAAACAAAATTTTCTGCACACATTCACAAGCAATCTGTCTCATAAGTCTAATCACACAAATCTAATGGAAGGACACATTTTACAGTGAAAGCACCACAATCATGCTTTAGTAGTGTTGGTTTGTGTACCCTATGGACCAATTCCCACCGGGCACAATATACCCCAGTATTTGGCAACCTTGGTCCCAGGGACAAATACAACTCAGATTTTGAGCGTCGACGCGTTTCGGTGGGGAAATTTATAGAGCCACCTTCTTCAGGACGGGTAATAGAAATCCTTCCTTCTGAGACTCGTACATCTAACAATACCTAACAATAAAATACATATATATCATACAGTTAGACTTCATAAATAGTGAAGCAAAAAGACATATATATCTCCAAATTATATAAAACATCCTATAAACGTTGTGTCTACAAATTTAAAAAAGCTAATGTTGCAATTCATTTTTAAAATATCAAATTTAACCTCAGTATTACTATATTGATGTGATAGGATCAAACCGGGGAGGACAAATTTCTTGATATAGAAAAAGGGGGGCAACCAGGCGTCTAGAGCCAAAGTAGATCATTTCCGTAAATGCGACAATCAATGGACTCAGTATTAAATCCAAACTGCAGGCACAGTGGGTTTTTTTTCCAAACAAAAGGCCAGCATAGTTTGGAATGCATAATAATAAAGCAGACCTTTCTAATTGTTTAACGAGAAAGCAGAAATAAGCCAACATGTACAAGATATATACCTCAATATGTACGATTAAAAAGATGCCTGTGGTCTGTAATAGTTAGTTGAACACTCGCAGTCTCCCCATAAAGATTCGGCTAGTTCACGAGATGTAACAAAATAGATGTGGGTATATCTGTCAAATGGCAGAAAAAACAAACTGCACTGGTTATCAAAAGGCTTACTTAATTGTAGTAGGATGTTACATAAGTGATAAAAAGTCGATACTCACTTTAATAAACTTCCCCTCACATCGTTCAATTATGGTTATATTTTATCAGATTATTAATTGGATGAGGTTAAAACCCTGTTGGCTTTCAATCTGCAAATGAGAAAGTATCTAGATTTAATACTAATCTTAGATAAATCATAGTAGAGTTAGTCTCACTTTTGTTAGGAAGATAGCTGACGCTTACCTATCAGCAGCACGTTTATTCATAAACGGAAGTTGAGGGGGATGAAAGTTGGTAGTTAATAGTCTGTATCCAATTGTTTGCCAACTCACCAGAGTTAGATCTTTTCTGTTTTAAAACTGGTAGCCTATAGAGGGAAACAATGCCCCAATTTAATAAAAACAAAAACCAATCTTGACCTCACACTATTGCATATTCTATCACAATTAGCTATCATATATCTTTAGGGTAAATACCCCCGTATCTAGATAATACACACGAACGTCAGGCACCCGATTATGCAGGTAAAGTGCCAAATCATCGGGAAATTTTTGAATATTGTGCACGGTGTCAGCACATTAGTATTGACCAAAAAAGGCCACTGAGGGGGACCTAGCACCATCAACACATCCCCAAAAGTCAGCGCTGAAATATGCAACGATATTGTAATCAGTGTCCATAAACATAAAGGACAATAAAGGTCGAACATTATATATTCCTTCTCATTCTAAGTGCCATGGTATATTATCGAAGCTCGGAGTGGTGTTAGCCAGTGTTGTTTCCTCCCTGACTTGCCTGTATAGCTCTACAGCTTCGGGATTCCGTTACGCCACCTCGTTCATCACGGGCAAACACATTAACCGTGACATGGATTCCTTAAGTACACGGCGCCACACCCATCAACGTCATATGTGTGGGACTGCCCATATCTCTGTGATGTAACTTTACAAGATATAACTGGGAGCCATCTTGGATTGTCAGAGTCAATAGTCCAACCATTGAACACACCATATCAGATGACCCGTACTGACATGGGGGTAGGGAGGCGCATACGCCGAATCTCGCAACGAGTAGAACGTGAAACTGTCTTAACTACCTCACGGACTAATATCATTGATGTCATGAAATACGAATTTAGTACTAGATGTTTAACAGGGGTATTCTAATAAAGAGTACACTTCGTAAATAACGCAAAAAATGTATTTGTGTATCGAAACAACGTATCAATCTTATTTTATTAAAGGCTCATCCACATCCGAGAAATGTTGTTTAATCATATCCCCAAGGTCGAAGAAGCGCACTCATTGCAGGACTACTACCGACGCCATTTTGAAACAGGTGCTCAATGCTCAATAAGGTTAGAGAAAATAGTTTCGCAGTAACACGCTAATTCAATTTTTAAACAGGCGCCACAGAGAAATTGGTAAGATAACTAATGGACATTTAAAGGTTTATATATGTCCAATAAATTGTTAAATAACACCATTTTGGAAAAAGGTATACCAAAGATCACCATAAGTCTTACCTCCATTCGGGAATATTAAGTGGTCAAATTCGAAAAACCCAACTGAGGGGTTACACTATAACTATCCCATTGGGGTGGAGGAGACTGATATTTTATGTAATTACTACACTCTTGTTGAAACAGCAACTACCAAGCAATCTATTATGTACCAAATTGCATCATTAGAGACCCATGCCTAAAAAAATAAAACAACAACAAAAAAAAAAAAAAATTATTTCATGGGGGTCCACGATTACAGTTTCTATATTGCCACTTTCATTCAGTGTTCCTAAATGTGTGCTCTTTATTGTTACCAAAACTAATCATATACTGTCCAAAGTGTCAGGTTACATCAGTGGAGGGCAAAACCTAAGAACGATAAAGTCATATGACCCATAACGAAATATCTAAACAGCTAATCAGATTCTCAATTCCTAAATGTACACTCCTATTGCTCCTGCCGGTGAGATCAAATTGTTCAGTTTTGGGACCTGCCCCAATGGAAAGCTAATCATGATGGCCACAGGTTTGAAATCTACATTACCAATCTCATCCAGTCCTCCTTGGTGTTTAGGCCCCTATCCACACTATCAAGGATGGATATATACCATTGTTCTCTATTTTTCCGTTTCTTTTCCATGTTGCCCCCTCTGATGTTTCCAGTAATTTTCTCAATCACAAACCATTTGAAGTCTGTGTGTTTGTGTTTTAACATTTCATAATGTTCTACAAGGGGGGCGTTATGTTTCTTGGTTTTTAATGCTGATCTGTGTTCTAATAATCGCAGCCTCAGCTCTCTACCAGTCTCACCAACGTAGACTAATTCACATGGGCAAACTAGGAGGTATACCACGTTGCTGCTCCTACAGTTATTTAGACTCTTGGATGTAAGTGTAGAATCATTATATGACACTGATTTGGTGTTTAAGCAGTGTTCACAAATACTGCATGATCCACAAGGAAAGTTGCCTACAACTTTCTTCATGTGTACTGAGGCCTGAACTTGGGGTTTACTGGATCTGTAGGTTGTGACTAAATTTTTCCGAATGTTGTCATTGCGCTTAAAGGCAAACAGTGGTTTTGGGAGTTTGATTTCTATACCTTCATTTAGAATGTTCCAGTTAGAGTTAATAACGTTTTTCAGTTTATTACTAATGTTCGAAAATTGTGTTACACAGACAAGGCGTTTTTCTGATGTTGGATCTTTTTTCTTTCTATCCTCTTGGTTTTGTTCGAACATACTTTCGCGATTGTAAAACCTAGCATGTTTTAGAGCTTGTTTAATAAGTTTCTTCGGATACCCGCGTTCAAGTAGTTTGTTCTTAAGTACCTCAGAGTGTTTGTAAAAATCTTCCAAAGTTGTGCAGTTCCTACGTAAGCGAAAAAATTGGCCAAACGGTATATTGTCCCTCTGAGCGCGGGGATGGTAGCTTTTATAATGTAAAAGTATGTTCTTGTCCTTACATTGACATTTGGCTGTCCTTTTTTGTGCAAGGAGTCCTTTTTTTAAAAGGTGGAGAGAGGGAGGAAGTGACACAGAATCTCCAACGTCCTGTTCCTGTCCAGCAGGCTCCTCCCAGTGCTTTGTCCATCTCCTGCTCATTCTGCCTTTGGATTTGGAGCTGGAAAGATCACTCTTTTTGTCTGCTGCATCATTGCAATTGGATTTGAGGATTTTTGGAATAGGATATTTTACAAGTAAGTGGTTGTTGTGTCTGTTTGATTGTGGGCATTGCAGTTGTTGTAACTACAATTTATTTTTGATAATTAATTATCATCATTCCTTTTTTTATTTTTTATTTTGTGGGTAGTAGTAGTAGGCCCGAGCTAGCCATGGGCATGGCCTCATGGGTGTGTGCATGATGAAGCAACTGTTCCTTTTGTTGTTTTTTTAATGTATTTCATTTTCAAGCACATTTAGGGCATTGATGGCATTGGATTGAGTTGGGGAAGTGTGCTTTTTGGGGGTGGCCTTTGTGATGTTGTTGGGCCTGGCCATGTGGCTGGTGGCCATTTTGAAGCCTAGGCCTGCAAGCTTGCCTGGCCTTGTCTGCCAACAGGCCTGCTTTTTCATCCACTAGGATCAGAGCAGGTAGCCACAGCTTTATTAATCAAGTGTTTTCTGTGTGATCTGTTGAATTTAGACATCATTTAGGGCATGGATGGCATTGGATTGAGTTGGGGAAGTATGTTTTTTGGGGGTGGCCTTTGTGATGTTGTTGGGCCTGGCCATGTGGCTGGTGGCCATTTTGAAGCCTAGGCCTGCAAGCTTGCCTGGCCTTGTCTGCCAACAGGCCTGCTTTTTCATCCACTAGGATCAGAGCAGGTAGCCACAGCTTTATTGATCAAGTGTTTTCTGTGTGATCTGTTGAATTTAGACATCATTTAGGGCATGAATGGCATTGGATTGAGTTGGGGAAGTGTGTTTTTTGGGGGTGGCCTTTGTGATGTTGTTGGGCCTGGCCATGTGGCTGGTGGCCATTTTGAAGCCTAGGCCTGCAAGCTTGCCTGGCCTTGTCCGCCAACAGGCCTGCTTTTTCATCCACTAGGATCATTGCAGGTAGCCACAGCTTTATTGATCAAGTGTTTTCTGTGTGATCTGTTGAATTTAGACATCATTTAGGGCATGGATGGCATTGGATTGAGTTGGGGAAGTATGTTTTTTGGGGGTGGCCTTTGTGATGTTGTTGGGCCTGGCCATGTGGCTGGTGGCCATTGTGAAGCCTAGGCCTGCAAGCTTGCCTGGCCTTGTCTGCCAACAGGCCTGCTTTTTCATCCACTAGGATCAGAGCAGGTCGCCACAGCTTTATTGATCATTGCAATTGGATTTGAGGATTTTTGGAATAGGATATTTTACAAGTAAGTGGTTGTTGTGTCTGTTTGATTGTGGGCATTGCAGTTGTTGTAACTACAATTTATTTTTGATAATTAATTATCATCATTCCTTTTTTTATTTTTTATTTTGTGGGTAGTAGTAGTAGGCCCGAGCTAGCCATGGGCATGGCCTCATGGGTGTGTGCATGATGAAGCAACTGTTCCTTTTGTTGTTTTTTTATGTATTTCATTTTCAAGCACATTTAGGGCATTGATGGCATTGGATTGAGTTGGGGAAGTGTGCTTTTTGGGGGTGGCCTTTGTGATGTTGTTGGGCCTGGCCATGTGGCTGGTGGCCATTTTGAAGCCTAGGCCTGCAAGCTTGCCTGGCCTTGTCTGCCAACAGGCCTGCTTTTTCATCCACTAGGATCAGAGCAGGTAGCCACAGCTTTATTAATCTTGTGTTTTCTGTGTGGTCTGTTGAATTTAGACATCATTTAGGGCATGGATGGCATTGGATTGAGTTGGGGAAGTGTGTTTTTTGGGGGTGGCCTTTGTGATGTTGTTGGGCCTGGCCATGTGGCTGGTGGCCATTTTGAAGCCTAGGCCTGCAAGCTTGCCTGGCCTTGTCTGCCAACAGGCCTGCTTTTTCATCCACTAGGATCAGAGCAGGTAGCCACAGCTTTATTAATCAAGTGTTTTCTGTGTGATCTGTTGAATTTAGACATCATTTAGGGCATGGATGGCATTGGATTGAGTTGGGGAAGTATGTTTTTTGGGGGTGGCCTTTGTGATGTTGTTGGGCCTGGCCATGTGGCTGGTGGCCATTTTGAAGCCTAGGCCTGCAAGCTTGCCTGGCCTTGTCTGCCAACAGGCCTGCTTTTTCATCCACTAGGATCAGAGCAGGTAGCCACAGCTTTATTGATCAACTGTTTTCTGTGTGATCTGTTGAATTTAGACATCATTTAGGGCATGAATGGCATTGGATTGAGTTGGGGAAGTGTGTTTTTTGGGGGTGGCCTTTGTGATGTTGTTGGGCCTGGCCATGTGGCTGGTGGCCATTTTGAAGCCTAGGCCTGCAAGCTTGCCTGGCCTTGTCCGCCAACAGGCCTGCTTTTTCATCCACTAGGATCATTGCAGGTAGCCACAGCTTTATTGATCAAGTGTTTTCTGTGTGATCTGTTGAATTTAGACATCATTTAGGGCATGGATGGCATTGGATTGAGTTGGGGAAGTATGTTTTTTGGAGGTGGCCTTTGTGATGTTGTTGGGCCTGGCCATGTGGCTGGTGGCCATTTTGAAGCCTAGGCCTGCAAGCTTGCCTGGCCTTGTCTGCCAACGGGCCTGCTTTTTCATCCACTAGGATCAGAGCAGGTAGCCACAGCTTTATTAATCAAGTGTTTTCTGTGTGATCTGTTGAATTTAGACATCATTTAGGGCATGGATGGCATTGGATTGAGTTGGGGAAGTATGTTTTTTGGGGGTGGCCTTTGTGATGTTGTTGGGCCTGGCCATGTGGCTGGTGGCCATTTTGAAGCCTAGGCCTGCAAGCTTGCCTGGCCTTGTCTGCCAACAGGCCTGCTTTTTCATCCACTAGGATCAGAGCAGGTAGCCACAGCTTTATTGATCAACTGTTTTCTGTGTGATCTGTTGAATTTAGACATCATTTAGGGCATGAATGGCATTGGATTGAGTTGGGGAAGTGTGTTTTTTGGGGGTGTCCTTTGTGATGTTGTTGGGCCTGGCCATGTGGCTGGTGGCCATTTTGAAGCCTAGGCCTGCAAGCTTGCCTGGCCTTGTCCGCCAACAGGCCTGCTTTTTCATCCACTAGGATCATTGCAGGTAGCCACAGCTTTATTGATCAAGTGTTTTCTGTGTGATCTGTTGAATTTAGACATCATTTAGGGCATGGATGGCATTGGATTGAGTTGGGGAAGTATGTTTTTTGGGGGTGGCCTTTGTGATGTTGTTGGGCCTGGCCATGTGGCTGGTGGCTATTTTGAAGCCTAGGCCTGCAAGCTTGCCTGGCCTTGTCTGCCAACAGGCCTGCTTTTTCATCCACTAGGATCAGAGCAGGTAGCAACAGCTTTATTGATCAAGTGTTTTCTGTGTGATCTGTTGAATTTAGACATCATTTAGGGCATGGATGGCATTGGATTGAGTTGGGGAAGTGTGTTTTTTGGGGGTGGCCTTTGTGATGTTGTTGGGCCTGGCCATGTGGCTGGTGGCCATTTTGAAGCCTAGGCCTGCAAGCTTGCCTGGCCTTGTCCGCCAACAGACCTGCTTTTTCATCCACTAGGATCAGAGCAGGTAGCCACAGCTTTATTGATCAAGTGTTTTCTGTGTGATCTGTTGAATTTAGACATCATTTAAGGCATGGATGACATTGGATTGAGTTGGGGAAGTGTGTTTTTTGGGGGTGGCCTTTGTGATGTTGTTGGGCCTGGCCATGTGGCTGGTGGCCATTTTGAAGCCTAGGCCTGCAAGCTTGCCTGGCCTTGTCTGCCAACAGGCCTGCTTTTTCATCCACTAGGATCAGAGCAGGTAGCCACAGCTTTATTTTTTGTGTGATCTGTTGAATTTAGACATCATTTAGGGCATGGATGGCATTGGATTGAGTTGTGGAAGTGTGTTTTTTGGGGGTGGCCTTTGTGATGTTGTTGGGCCTGGCCATGTGGCTGGTGGCCATTTTGAAGCCTAGGCCTGCAAGCTTGCCTGGCCTTGTCTGCCAACAGGCCTGCTTTTTCATCCACTAGGATCAGAGCAGGTAGCCACAGCTTTATTAATCTTGTGTTTTCTGTGTGGTCTGTTGAATTTAGACATCATTTAGGGCATGGATGGCATTGGATTGAGTTGGGGAAGTGTGTTTTTTGGGGGTGGCCTTTGTGATGTTGTTGGGCCTGGCCATGTGGCTGGTGGCCATTTTGAAGCCTAGGCCTGCAAGCTTGCCTGGCCTTGTCTGCCAACAGGCCTGCTTTTTCATCCACTAGGATCAGAGCAGGTAGCCACAGCTTTATTAATCAAGTGTTTTCTGTGTGATCTGTTGAATTTAGACATCATTTAGGGCATGGATGGCATTGGATTGAGTTGGGGAAGTATGTTTTTTGGGGGTGGCCTTTGTGATGTTGTTGGGCCTGGCCATGTGGCTGGTGGCCATTTTGAAGCCTAGGCCTGCAAGCTTGCCTGGCCTTGTCTGCCAACAGGCCTGCTTTTTCATCCACTAGGATCAGAGCAGGTAGCCACAGCTTTATTGATCAACTGTTTTCTGTGTGATCTGTTGAATTTAGACATCATTTAGGGCATGAATGGCATTGGATTGAGTTGGGGAAGTGTGTTTTTTGGGGGTGGCCTTTGTGATGTTGTTGGGCCTGGCCATGTGGCTGGTGGCCATTTTGAAGCCTAGGCCTGCAAGCTTGCCTGGCCTTGTCCGCCAACAGGCCTGCTTTTTCATCCACTAGGATCATTGCAGGTAGCCACAGCTTTATTGATCAAGTGTTTTCTGTGTGATCTGTTGAATTTAGACATCATTTAGGGCATGGATGGCATTGGATTGAGTTGGGGAAGTATGTTTTTTGGAGGTGGCCTTTGTGATGTTGTTGGGCCTGGCCATGTGGCTGGTGGCCATTTTGAAGCCTAGGCCTGCAAGCTTGCCTGGCCTTGTCTGCCAACGGGCCTGCTTTTTCATCCACTAGGATCAGAGCAGGTAGCCACAGCTTTATTAATCAAGTGTTTTCTGTGTGATCTGTTGAATTTAGACATCATTTAGGGCATGGATGGCATTGGATTGAGTTGGGGAAGTATGTTTTTTGGGGGTGGCCTTTGTGATGTTGTTGGGCCTGGCCATGTGGCTGGTGGCCATTTTGAAGCCTAGGCCTGCAAGCTTGCCTGGCCTTGTCTGCCAACAGGCCTGCTTTTTCATCCACTAGGATCAGAGCAGGTAGCCACAGCTTTATTGATCAACTGTTTTCTGTGTGATCTGTTGAATTTAGACATCATTTAGGGCATGAATGGCATTGGATTGAGTTGGGGAAGTGTGTTTTTTGGGGGTGTCCTTTGTGATGTTGTTGGGCCTGGCCATGTGGCTGGTGGCCATTTTGAAGCCTAGGCCTGCAAGCTTGCCTGGCCTTGTCCGCCAACAGGCCTGCTTTTTCATCCACTAGGATCATTGCAGGTAGCCACAGCTTTATTGATCAAGTGTTTTCTGTGTGATCTGTTGAATTTAGACATCATTTAGGGCATGGATGGCATTGGATTGAGTTGGGGAAGTATGTTTTTTGGGGGTGGCCTTTGTGATGTTGTTGGGCCTGGCCATGTGGCTGGTGGCTATTTTGAAGCCTAGGCCTGCAAGCTTGCCTGGCCTTGTCTGCCAACAGGCCTGCTTTTTCATCCACTAGGATCAGAGCAGGTAGCAACAGCTTTATTGATCAAGTGTTTTCTGTGTGATCTGTTGAATTTAGACATCATTTAGGGCATGGATGGCATTGGATTGAGTTGGGGAAGTGTGTTTTTTGGGGGTGGCCTTTGTGATGTTGTTGGGCCTGGCCATGTGGCTGGTGGCCATTTTGAAGCCTAGGCCTGCAAGCTTGCCTGGCCTTGTCCGCCAACAGACCTGCTTTTTCATCCACTAGGATCAGAGCAGGTAGCCACAGCTTTATTGATCAAGTGTTTTCTGTGTGATCTGTTGAATTTAGACATCATTTAAGGCATGGATGACATTGGATTGAGTTGGGGAAGTGTGTTTTTTGGGGGTGGCCTTTGTGATGTTGTTGGGCCTGGCCATGTGGCTGGTGGCCATTTTGAAGCCTAGGCCTGCAAGCTTGCCTGGCCTTGTCTGCCAACAGGCCTGCTTTTTCATCCACTAGGATCAGAGCAGGTAGCCACAGCTTTATTTTTTGTGTGATCTGTTGAATTTAGACATCATTTAGGGCATGGATGGCATTGGATTGAGTTGTGGAAGTGTGTTTTTTGGGGGTGGCCTTTGTGATGTTGTTGGGCCTGGCCATGTGGCTGGTGGCCATTTTGAAGCCTAGGCCTGCAAGCTTGCCTGGCCTTGTCTGCCAACAGGCCTGCTTTTTCATCCACTAGGATCAGAGCAGGTCGCCACAGCTTTATTGATCAAGTGTTTTCTGTGTGATCTGTTGAATTTAGACATCATTTAGGGCATGGATGGCATTGGATTGAGTTGTGGAAGTTTGTTTTTTGGGGGGTGGCCTTTGTGATGTTGTTGGGCCTGGCCATGTGGCTGGTGGCCATTTTGAAGCATAGGCCTGCAAGCTTGTCTGGCCTTGTCTGCCGACAGGCCTGCTTTTTCATCCACTAGGATCAGAGCAGGTAGCCACAGCTTTACTGATCAAGTGTTTTCTATGTGATCTGTTGAATTTAAACATCATTTAGGGCATGGATGGCATTGGATTGAGTTGGGGAAGTGTGCTTTTTGGGGGTGGCCTTTCTGATGTTGGTTGTCTTAAAGACATACTTTTTTTGTATGTGTCTGGTCACTGGTGTGTTGGTGTGCAATGCATGCACCCTGCAGAGCTTTTTGGGGCCTGTGAATGTTCGTATTTACATTTTGTTGCATTAAAAAGGCAGAGTAGTGTGCTTTAGCATGCATCCTTTACCTGGCTTTTATAGGCCTTTTGTCAGCTCCTGGTGTTTCCCAGGCCCCCGGCTTGTTTGTGATTTGTGAGTGTCCATGTGGGTGGTGGCCTTTTTTGGTGTTTGGACTGTGAGTTATTAGTGTCCTGCTTTTGCCATAGGCCTGCATGGTTTTCCTATTGGCTATTTGGCTTACTGCTTCCATCCATCCACCCCCTTTGCCAGCAGCAGCTCCATGGATGCTGAGATGCTCAAATAATTTAATGGTCCACCCCACTTTCATTACATTTTTATTTTGGTGGTTATTATTAACTTTCCTATCCTTCCTGAGAGTGTAGTGTGTGGCTGTACACAGTAGTATAACATAGCTATAGTTAAAAAAAAAGTCATAAATGGCTAGACTATCTTTTGTTTGCACTAGTACAGTACTAAGTAACTGAACCACAACAACAAATGCAACATTTCACTGATGTTCTTCTCCTGTCTTATTTGCTTTTAGGTGCACAAAAGACAGAGTAGGAGGTGTCATCAGCATCACCCGGCTACCCGTTGTACTGCCAGCCAGACAGAAGTCCTGCTGCGCATCATGTCCACGTGTGACCAGAACTTGTTGTGCATCTGCAACCTGCCTGACATCTGAAGAAGATGGCCCCAAAGAAAGGTACCAGGTCCAGTACCAAGAAAGTTGCCGGTGAGAAGAAGGAACAGAAAAAGGAAGTGCCATTAACCACGACTGGTGGTGTGCTGGCCAATGTTTTTTTTGGCACCAAAGCGTTGTCCGGGAACCAAGCTGGGAGCAGCACAGCGGTCCAACCCCACCAACCTAGGCCCAAGGGCTTTAGTGTCACAGAGGTAGGCAGTCTACTAACGAGCAGCGATGTTGAAGAAATGTCATTACCGCAAAGTAGTACACAATCAAGTTCAACGCAGGCGCAAACTCAGCAGATCAGTGTGCATCCACCCCAACAAGAACAGCAGCAGCCGCCGCAACAAGAACAGCAGCAGCCGCCGCAACAAGAAAAGAAGCAGCCGCCGCAACAAGAACAGCAGCAGCTGCCGCAACAAGAACAGCAGCAGCCGCCGCAACAGCCCACCATAGTAGTTGTTGCTCCTGACGTAGGGGCATTTCAGGAAATCGAGCTTCCTGCAGACAAAGTGGAGCAAAGTCAAACCACTGTTTCAGAAGATCTATTGTCTTCCAGACCACCAGCAAGGAAAAGGAGGCTTAGTCCATCATCTTCTTCTTCAAGCCCCGCTTCTGATGATCGTGATGACACTTGGGTCCCACCAGCTCGGTCTGAGAGTGATATACGCCACAAGACAATGCTTCTGAAAAGGAAGGTCCCAGAAAAACTTAGAGTTATGGAGGTAGATGTAGAAGAGGGGGGTGATGATGTTGATAAAGACGAGCCAGTCATCACGCACATTACTCCCGCCCCAAAGGGATTGGAGACCAACATTCTCACCCTATCCAGGCTGCTACTGAGCGGGATGTAGCACGGATCTCACCAACACAGGTAACACCACCACTACCTCCAGCTGCCATATTTTCCAAGGCCCGGCAGGGACCTACATCCAGCTCAACCATCTCAGTAGGTAGTGGTAGTAAAAGTCACAGTGTAGGTGCACAGGGTCACACATTTTCAAACACCCCCTCAAGTTCATCTGGTGTTGAAAGTGGCACATCCAGCAGTTCCAGAAAGTTCTCCTCCCCAGTTTGGGACTTCTTTTCTGTTAACGCCAAGGAGGAGAACGTTGCTATATGCTCAATTTGTCGGCAAGGTGTTCGGCGTGGTAAGCTTTGTACAAATTATGGTACCGGAGGACAAGCAAGTCATCTCAGAATACACCACACTATCGTGTGGGAGGATCACCTACTTAAGTTAAAAGAAAGTAGAAAAAGTCAACCCATTGAAGTTGATCAGGATGAATCAGAGAGCGATATTATTGCGGTGGCAGGTGAAGAAGAGGGAGGCATTTCTAGCCCTGTCCCCAGTAGTGCAGTGGTGGTAACGCCCACATCCTCCTCAGTAACATCAGAGTGGCACCGCAGTAAGAGCCATACTCAGAGTCTGGGTGAGACACCAAGGCGACCGGCGAGTACCTCAATGAGACAATCTGTGTCGTTGAGCCGTAGTGGGTTAATGAAAACAGCACCACTAAGGAAAGTAAGCCAGCCTACCATTGAGAGCATGTTTAGGTTGGAGGGGCAGTTCCAACACAACCACCCAATGGCAGGATTGTACAATGCGAAGCTGGCTAAAATGTTAGCGCTGGACCTTCTTCCTTTTTCATTTGTGGAAGGGGTGGGTTTCCTTGAATTTGTGTCTGCCATCTGCCCGAAATGGAAAGTTCCCAGCCGGTCCTATTTCGCAAGAATTGCTGTTCCGGCACTACATCATGATGTGCTGGAATTGGTTGGACAAGCTTTGCAGAAGAGTGCTGTGCACAATATCCACATGACAACAGACATGTGGAGCAGTTGCCAAGCCACAGATTACATGTGCATCACTGCACACTGGATCTCTTTGTGGGGGTTAAAGATAAACTATCTGCACGAGGTGTTGTTGATGACACAGCTGCGATTTTTGAAGGTACTCGGAAACATGCAACTGTAGAATTTGAATTTAAAATTATTTATAAAGCGCACGTTCACCAGCGGTTTCATGGCGCTGCAACTAACAGATATCTGGGCAAGGGAAGCCGAAGCTGAGTTAAAAAGAAACAGAAACTGCTAATAATCTAGTAAAAAAATTTAGTAAACAAATGAGCTTTGAGCTGTTTCCGGAATTGCGGATAAAGAGTTAAGGCTCTAAGCTCAAGAGGCAGGGAGTTCCAGAAGAGTGGAGCAAGGGTCGCAAATTTCGATCCTCCCCATTTCTTCCTCCGGAACCGCGGGACTGTGAGCAGGGATTGAGTGTGTGAACGCAGTTCCCTGGAGGGAACATAGGGAATGATCTCAGATGAGATAAAAGCCGGGGCCGTGCCCAGTCGTGCTTGGGAGGTGATGGAAGCAAGCTTAAACTGGACACGCGCGCGGACAGGGAGCCAATGTAGGGACTTGAGGAGGGGAGTGACGTGGTGAGACTTTGGAAGTTTAAACACCAGGCGCGCCGCCTGGTTTTGGATCTGCTGCAGACGCCTTAAACTATATGCAGGTATACTTGCATATAAGGCGTTGCCGTAATCCAGGCGGGAGATGACCATTGCCAAGGTGATCAGTTTCAAAGCGTCAAAAGAAAAAAAACGAGACACCTTGCGTATAGTGCGCAGTGAAAGAAAAGAAGAAGAAACCACAGAACTAACCTGGGAGTGAAGGGTGAGTTGAGAATTGAGATTAATGCCTAATGTTTTTACTGAGGTAGAGGGGACAGGTGGAGAGCCAAGGGAAGGGGGCCAAAACAAGGAAGACCAGGGGCTGGATGAACCACCCGTCAACACCAGCTCAGTCTTGTCTGGGTTGAGTTTCAGATGGTTGTGGTTCATCCAGTCCCGGATATGAATCATGATAGATTGGAAGTTAAGAACAGAAGCAGGGGAAGAAGACAGATTAAAGACAAGTTGGAGGTCATCCGCATAATTAAATACGGTGACCTCCATTTGCTGCAGTGAGAAAATAAGAGGGGCGATGTAAAGATTAAACAAAAGAGGTGAAAGGGAGGAGCCTTGAGGGACCCCGCACTGAACTTTCCGAAAGTCCGCAGAAAAATCACCCAGGCGAACTGCCTGGGTGCGGTCCCTCAGGAAGGAGGATAACCATACCAGCGCGGTGCCCCCGATCCCCGCCGCCCTGACACGGGAAAGCAAGATGGTATGATCAACCGTGTCAAAAGCGGCTGAGAGATCGAGGAGAACCAAGGCCTGGGTCTGGTTAGTGTCCATTCCCTCCCTGAGGTTGTCGAGGACCGAGATGACTACGGACTCCGTAGAGTGTGCGGGGTGGAATCCGGCCTGGCGGGGGGCAAGAACCCCGTACTTCTCCACAAAAGAGCTCAGAGCGCAGGTGACATGGCGCTCGAGCACTTTCGCCAAGACAGGCAGGAGAGAGATGGGGCGAAAATTGGCAGGGACTGAGGGGTCTGCGCCCGGCTTCTTCAGGATGGGAACAATGACTGCTGTTTTGAGTGGATTGGGTACCACGCCCTGGGAGAGAGAACTATTGAGGAGGTGAAGGGGGGTCTGAACAAGTAGTAAAGATGTGACGGAGGATGTGGGCAGGGCAGGGATCTAACGGAGAGCCGGATTTGACAAGGGGAATTATGGAGGTCAGGGATTCCTTGGTCAAGGAAGGGAAAGTAGTGAGTTGTCCCTTGGGGGGAGGACACTGGGGATCCACAAAGGTAGGAGAGGGGAGAGGGATATTGGCTTTAATAGTGGCTATTTTCTGAATGAAGAAATTGTTTAGGGAGTGACAGAGTTCCTGGGAAGGGGTGGGCTTCAGAGTGGTTCTGTCGGAGAATGCCAGGTTGTGCACAATCGAGAAGATTTCCCTCGATTGGTTCTCAGCTGCGAGAATTTTTGAAGAAAAATAGGTTGTTTTGGCCGCCAAGATAGCCTTTTTATATTGAGTCAGAATGTTAATGAACTCCAATCGCAGTGAGGGGCAATAGTTTCTCCTCCAGGCCCGCGCCGCTCGACGTACCGCTAGTTTGGTGGCCTTAAGATCTTCATTAAACCACAGGTTGGCATCCTTCTCCCGCTTTGAGGTGACCCGTTTCAAAGGGGCAATAGAGTCGCAGCCTGAGGAGAGCCACTGTTCAATGGCCGTGAACTGGGAAAGGGTGGATAGACCTTGTAGGGAGGGGTAGGAGGTGGTGAGTAGGGTGGATAAATTTTCAGGGTCTATTCGCCCCCAAGCACGGACCCAGATGTTCTTAGGAAGTGGGGGCTTGGCCGGAGGATGTGTGGGAAGGGCAAATGAGATCAAATGATGGTCTGACCACGTACAAGGTGAGATGGATAGGGAATCTACGAGACAGTTCAAGGACCAAATCTGGTCTAGGATGTGACCCTTGACATGGGTAGGAGAGTGAATATGAGATGTGAAGTTAAGAGATTGAAGGGTGTCTGAAAATTCTTTTGAGGATGGGCATTCTGCGGGGTCTGAGGGCCAAAAATTAAAGTCACCCAGGAGCAAAATGGAGGAGTTGTTAACTGTTATCGTGGCCAAAACTTCCAGAAAATCGGGGAGAAACAATAAAGGGGATTGAGGGGGACGATAGGTAAGTATGCAAGTGAGGGGAGGTGTAATAGAAGTGGTACGGATAGCCAGGTACTCCGTAGTGGCAATATCTGGCAAGGAAAGAGTTTGAAAGGGGAGGTCAGTTCGGGCGATGACCGCAACACCGCCCCCAGCTCTACCATTTTGGCGATCCGCACGTAGAGCGTAATATGGGGCTGGGAGAGTGGCCAATAGAACGGGGAGGGAGTCATCGCAAAACCATGTTTCTGTTAAAAAAAGAAGATCTGGTGCATGAAGGTCTAGCAGCACCGATAGTTCATGCGAGTGGGCTACTACAGACCGGGTGTTTAAGTAGTATACCGAAAGGGTTTTAGAGGATCCAGGGTTAACATCACCCACAGGGGGGTGAGGGGGAATGTGTTGAAGGGGAAGGATGGCGGGAGAAGGAGCAGGAGACAGGCCGAGAGAAGAAATGCGGAAACAGGTAGTGGCTGGTAAAGACCATGGGCCCTGGAGGCTGCGGAGTTGGGCGGGGGAATGGGTGATAAATTGGGCATAGTGACGTGCCCCTAGCCCCGGACAGCCACGGACGGGCGCAGACGGGCTTGCCTTGGGCGCGCCTTCGGCGCGCAATCGTCGCGCCCGCTGCGCCCGTCCGCTGCGCTTCCGGCCCATACACATTGTTTTATAGGGGCGTTTTAGAGGGAGTGGAGAAAAAAAAGGGGGCGTGGCCGGCGAAGTGGGCAGAGCTAGCTCGCTCGCTCGCTGTTGATACGGCTGAAAACATTTTACACGAGTTTCGCACCAAGGTTTTGGAATGGCTGCGGCCCAGAGGGCTTCGTATTGGTTTTGTTGCCACAGACAATGGCAGTAATGTACTTAAGGCCATGGAACTTGGTTCCTATTTCAGGGTTCCGTGTTTGGCGCACTGCATAAACATTATAGTTCAAGACTTTCTGAAAAAAGAACCCATAGTCAGCAATTTACTGCCCATCTGCCGAAGAATATGCACTCATTTCAGCCATTCTTTTAAAGCTCTGAAGCAGCTGAGGATCATCCAACGTGAATTTAGGATGCCAGTCAAGGCACTCATCCAGGAGGTGGCAACACGTTGGAACTCAACGTATTACATGCTTGATCGTCTGTACGAACAGCACATGTCACTCCATGAATATGTCTGGAAACGAAGAGGGGATGCTAGTGCTACTGTTAAAGGCATGAACCTTGACATGGAGCAATGGAGCCTAATTAAATGCCTGACTGAGATGCTTTCTCCTTTTGAGGTCTTCACACGTGAAGTCAGCAAGGAAGACTTTACAATGGGCCAAGCTATCCCATTATTGCAAATGCTAGAGTATGAGCTGAATAATGTGTCTAAATCATACAAAGGTGTAGAGGACAGAAGGCAAGCCCATGACTTGGTGGAGAGCTTATCACGGCGCTTAACTGAAAATGTAAGGTTACAAAATAAATTTTTTGTCACAAGAACATTACATTTGTGCCACAATTCTGGATCCACGTGCAAAATTGGGACTACTGAAGACATTCCTTGCTTTTTCCGACAATGATGTTGCCCGCTACAAAAGTTGTATAGCTGAAGCAGCCAGTAAGTTGGAAAACGAATGGCTGCTAATTAAAAGCCCGCAAGTTCAACCCACAACAAGTACTGATACTGAAGCAGGCCATGCAGAATCAAGTGCAACTTCGTCGGCTGAGGGCAGTGCGGTTGGCTCACAATCACAACACTCACCATCACTATCGACTACAGAAACAATAACTGGATCATTAGGCCGAGTACAAACATTATCATTACAGGATTGGTATGTAAAGATGGGCTATTGTAAGCACAGTGCTGATGCACAGAAAAAACAGCACAAAAGCTTACCAGCAGCAACCCTGAACATTGAGCGGATGGTCCAGGCCTATCTGGATGACCCAACAGAGGTGTACGTTGATCAAAACCCATTGCAGTATTGGTATAGGAAAAGGTCTGAATGTCCACAGCTCAGCAGGCTGGCGATAAGCTACCTGGCTTACCCTGTCGCACGTGTCTCTTCTGAACGTGTTTTCAGTGCTGCTGGTTCCATTGTAACATTGAGAAGGACCAGTCTATCTCCAAAAAACGTGGAGAGGTTAACAATGATCAAAATGAATCAGCACTTCATACCACCGAATTACACAATACATGAATCAACGGAGGAAGATGAGGACAGCGGCTCAGGTGACGGAAGTATTGTGTCAGATGATTACCTACTACTGGCTGAACCCCAGAGTTTGAGGACGAGCTATACTTCCCTGACAATTAGGCTTGCACTTACTGTCTTCCTCCCTTTTTTCCCCCTTTGTTTATGTGTCTGTCGTTCCGGTTATAAACTTGTGAATCACAACAAATCCGTTACCACCGTCTTCTACTCTTCTAATTTAATATACAAGTTTCAGGTGTCTGCTATTTGACAGTACAGTCCTCCGAATCCAGCTCCTCCGCTCCATCATACTGAATCTCCTGCTCAATTCCATTTCCCTCATGAATGATGATTGGATGATGGTAACAACAAATTCAAACTTTCCTAGTCCTTCCAAAAGAAGTGGACCATGAATCAGATGACTACTATAGCTATCCTTCTTTCAGAGTCGAGAGAGACTGGCCATTATCTGAAAATAAGATGGAACAGGTAATGATTGATGCCATGCATTGGACGCAGAGTCGCAGACTAAATGATTTAGATTTTGTTGTGTTTGTTGTGCATGAATCTATGTAATTGTGCACTGCCACTAATCAACTTTCTACAGAACACACTAATTTTCCCCTTCTTGCAAATAAGAAATTTGTACTTCTCCTGCAGCTTGGTGATACATTGCTTTTAATTCAATACAGGAAGGGGACTCACTCAATCTGCGCAATGAGTATGATTGACACAACAGCACCGTCTGATGGCGAAATAGACGGCCCGTTAACTTAAGATGAGAAGGAACAGGTAATGATTGATGCCATGCATTGGACGCAGAGTCGCAGGCTGAATGATTTAGATTTTGTTGTGTTTGTTGTGCATGAATTTATGTAATTGTGCACTGCCACTAATCAACTTTCTACAGAACACACTAATTTCCCCCTTCTTGCAAATAATAAATTGGTACTTCTCCTGCAGCTTGGTGACCCATTGCTTTTAATTCAATACAGGAAGGGGACTCACTCAATCTGCGCAATGAGTATGATTGACACAACAGCACCGTCCATCATGATGATGGCGAAATAGACGGCCCGTTAACTTAAGATGAGAAGGAACAGGTAATGATGACAATTAATGGCATGCATTGGACACCTGACTCTAAGCTATTGGTCTTTGTGTTTGCGTTGTTTGTTTGTTGTGCACAAAGTGATGTCAAAGTGTACTAGTAATCTATCTTTCTGTAAACAATAAAGAATGACTCAAGTCAGTAATATTTATATTTCTACTCTTGTTGTGTCATAAAAATTTTACTTATACTGCAGGCCGATCTTCACAGTCAGTCAGTAAAAGTATCAGAGATGATGATGATTAAGTCAGGACTCAGGAGGACATTTCATGAGTGGCATAAAACGGAAAAGCCAAAAGGTAAACAGTGAAACACGTCAACAACAACAACCACAGCAGACCCAAATGTCTGTGTAGAAGTTGAATAGAGTGTAGCGGTGGGATGACTGCAGTGCATTGATTTTACTAACTTAAACTGTAAAATGCTATGTTTGGAATGGATAATGTGCTTTGCGTTTGTCCAACTCTTTGAGAGAAAAAAAAAGAATTTTAAGTGTTAACGTAGGATGTGCTAATGCTAAGCACTGAGGGCCTGCTCTCTCCTGTTACTGTTGAAGGTCAATGCTGGAAACAGACTAGAGTAGAGATGATGCATAGATGCCACCTCGGAAAGTGTTCTTGTTGCACTACACCATCACTTGTGCATTTGTTTTAACTTTCTTTCTCAATATCCCCTTTGCTTTTCAATCTACAATTACAGGCCGGGCCTTGCCTGAAACTTTGTAAAACATTACAATGCATATTAATTACCTTACCAATCAATCACCTTTTTTTTTCCAGCCGGGCAGTGACGAGTGGCGAGGCGACACACCCAAGATTGATGGACGAGAGGAGCAAGAGGAATGCCGAGATGCAAAAATCCAGTCCACATTTTCGACCAGGATAAGACAGTAACAGTATCCACTTTTATCTTCTTTTAAATAATTTGATTAATATCTTGTATACAATCTTTACAACAGTGTGTTCTTGGAGTTGTTATTATCAATCATCATTAGGTTTGCTCTGTGTTTACGATTCTTCCCTACCAATATTTAAAATTTCTATTTGCTATCTGTTAAAGTATTAAGGCCGGAACAACAGAACAAGAACTAGAAGTGTATGTAATACGGGTCTCTCATCATCATGCATGTATTGCCTTTTTCTCCCTTAACATATGGATATGGTAGTCTTCAATGATTGTCGTTTGTTTGTCTATGTATGCATACTGTTTTTCTATGTCAAACCTTTCCCAAAACCCTCTTCCCATCCATTCAACAAACCCTAACCCTCTTCCCCCGGACTGTGTGACTTATTGTCGAGGTGTAACTAAATTAAATGTACACCAATACTTAATCACACACTTGCTGGGGCGGATGTGGTGAAAGCAACACTACTTCAATTTCAAGGCAGAGCGATGATCTTCTTCTGCTTGGCCACCCATGAGTAGGATATTTCAGAGGTTATTTTTTTTAACAAAGGAACATATACCTCAGCATGAATTGCCGGCATTGATTGGATTTGTTTCTTGTTATTCCTTATATACAGCACTAACCGTTAGGCTGTAGGCCTAGTCAAGTGACTCGACACAACTATAGTTTGTAACTCTGTCTAGTAGGCTATCCTCCTAACCACCATTCTGTTTTTTTGTCAAATATTTGAGCATATTATTGTTGCTCGGTAAGTTCTGTACTGTACTTCATTAAACTACTCCTAACAGTCTCTCAAAGGCGATTGACTGTCTCCTTCTCTTTTTTTGCAAATGCTGCCGCCCTGCCAGTGTCTACTACTACTACTATGCTGCTACCACCACCACCACCCCAATCATGGCATGTATGAAAAAGGAAACCATCTTCACCATGCAGCCAGTGCTGTGCCACAGTTGGACATAAACATCAAGCACCGGTAAGAGACAAGTTTGGGGGAGGAAGAATTAATAATGGACATGTTGTCAATGATTTCATTTTCACACACCAGTACAAAGAATGCATAGACTAGAGGACAGACTGAAAGTACTAGAAGGACCAGTCAATGAGTGAGGTGTGTTGCATCTATCTGTGTCTTCTACAGTCAGCCAATTATTGAAATCAAACACAGGCTATGGGCGGCCATGCATCAGCAAGGAAACAGTGTGATGTAAAACAGTTACCCCACCTACAAAACATTAACAACATTGCATGTAACATAGAAAAATATATTTAATTTACCCTAACAAATAAACTAAACCCACAAAAGCTGACCCACCCCCTCCCTAACCCCAACCAATGTCCATAGAAGTCCGTAACGCCCAAACAAGATCCCACCCACCCACCCAAACAAGAATTAAAAAAGGGGCAGAACAGGATGACAGGGACTAAGTGGTGGGGCGGGACTCCAGGAGGACACACATCTGGCGCATCTCGCCCTCTAAACGGGCGACGCGGCGTCTAAGGGAGCGGCAGTTGCAGCCACAGTGGTGGGGGGCACCGGAGATGGCACGGTGGCGGCGGGCAGCCGCCAGACAGTGGTGCCGTACCGCTGGAGGGCGGTGGCTGGGGCCCGGGCCACGGGAGAAGGCTTTAACAATTGCAGCCGCAGTCTCCTCCTCCTCCTCGGCTAAGACCACCAGCTGCCGGTATTCTCGCTGGATTGCCTCCAGCTTCCGGCGCCGTGCCTTGGCGGCCAACTCCTTCCGATTTTGTTTCGGAGTAGCTGTGTATCAAAAAGAAAAAAACAAGAAAATTGTAAAATATACTCTTAGAAAAACAGTAGGACAAGGTAATTATTTATACACATAGTGGCATGGTAAAGTAGCACAATAAAGCACAGTAGTACATAACATTTTAAATGTCGCCCGTCCTTTTTCCTTCCACCCGTCTTTCACTTTTTAGTTGAACAGTGCACCAGGTGCTCTTCTCCATAAAACTTTCAAAGGTGAGTTGAAATCAGATAGATGTGGCCATTGGTTACTCAATACTCCGGCTCCTATGCCAATTAAAGGGAATTCTAGTCTTCTAGTTCACTCTTCAAACGTCCCCAACAACTCATACTTACTTACGACATCGGATAGCGGGCGGACTTTGTCCGCCCGCCATCCTCATGCTAAAAAGGGTGGGGGTCCCGTGGGGACAATTAATTAGGATGATGTGCCCGGCACAGTGGCGGGCGAATCCTGTTTTTTTTTTTACATTCTGGTTGGCTTTGCTGAAAGCAATGCTAAAATGTTGTGCTGCTTTTCCAAGCACAACATGACGGGCCCCGCACGGAGCCTGTCACGTTTTGCTTTGAAAGGCGGGGGGGTACCATAACATAGGTAGGTACCCTCCATGGGGGCACCCAAGCATACTCTGCAATGTCTGCATGCCTTTCCGTGGCGGACAGCAATGCCGCCACGCAAAGGCATTCCAAAATGCAGATTATATGGCTGGCGGTGTGTTCAGAGAGACACCACCGGCATATTGAACCCTTTTCCACCTGGTCGACATGTGGGGGGTCTGAATATTTTTAACAGAGATGGCGGGAGGTTTGCCCCTGCGGTGTCGGCAGTGATTCCAGCCGGCCCGGCGGGGGCAATACGCCCACCATCCTAATGGGGCTCTAAGTCACAACTGTACAGTATACATATACATACAGTACACCTTTGCAGTGAGTGTACTGTCAAGTTCAACAATAGTTAAGGCTTATGAATCTAACTTACCACCGCCTGCCACTGGTGCTGCCACTCCCCCTACCGCTCCATCGTCGGTATCGGCAGCAACTGCCGCATCCTCGCCCTCCGCGTCGCCTTGTTCGCTGGGCCCGGCAATGGTGGTCGGTAGTGCGCCTAGAAAACATTACACATTTATTAGGCGTCATATACACCTATTGATCAGTAGCAAGGTTGAAAAATGAGTTAATACTAACATACATCACTAGTACAAATCAGGTAGTAGTAGAGTAGACACTAATAGTTATATATGATCATTGTAGCCTTTGCTTAATTAGCCCTAGCCATGCTACCATTTTACCTTTGTGCCTTTTATTTTTGCACATGTGACGTTACCTTTACCTTGCAGCTTAAGACACCTTTGAGCCCACATGACCTGCCTCACACTGCTACTGTCTCGTCAAGCGGTCAACAAACATTAACAAGCCACTTTTTTAGGAAGTACTGGTGTACTACCGTTACTGTTAGTCCATATTGCTTATCCATAAATGCTACACTTTTTGGCACGGCTGAGAAATGCTTGCAAGTTGCAATATACTAACGCACACCATTTCATTTTTCGCATTACAGACACGAGATTCCCGTCTACGAACCAGAGCTTCTGAATGATGCAACAACTACCAGTACTAGGTTCTTTTAAGGTGAGGGGTCCCTTCACTCACAACTTCATTTATAAATTTATATAAACTAAATTGCTATGGGATGGTGGTGCTGCCTTCCACCACTGTTCAGTTATCATGGTTTAATTCCCAACTGTATATGTGTAACAATGTATATTGTTTTAATGTTATTGATTTTCCGGTTGGTGCTGCATTTATAAGAAAACAGTGTACAGACCTTCTCAAACTGAAATAAACATTTTGAACTTACATAGACTTGGTGGTATTTGGTGTGGACTAACTTACACGAGTGAGC
Organism: Triturus cristatus; assembly: GCF_964204655.1. Classification (NCBI taxonomy): domain Eukaryota; kingdom Metazoa; phylum Chordata; class Amphibia; order Caudata; family Salamandridae; genus Triturus; species Triturus cristatus. The sequence goes on along the minus strand of NC_140594.1, from coordinate 217,054,202 downwards.
AAATTAAAGTAAGGGTGTGCATGTGAATTGCTTCCACGACTGAGAGGTTGGGTGTGTTATGTTCTGGGTTGTCTACTTGTTGGGTATCTTAGGGGGAGGGTTCCGAGACCTAATAGTTATGACAAGACAGTACTATAGTCAAGCAGTGGAATTGTGGTATGTACGGAATTTCTGATTGAGGTGTGCAAGGAAGGTCCAACCTACCATCACCAACATCCTATTTTCTGGTGCAAATGTCTGTGTATGTGCAAGATCCCTACAACAGTAGTATGTCCTATAGGGTATCATATCAAAATAGTAATAAATCTGGTAGGGCTGTTGCTGTGAATTTTCAAAGCCCCAAGATCTATAAGAGTAAAAGTAGTACAAGACAACGACCCAACAGATTGGACTCAATGGCTCGAGCTACTGGTGAATATGAGTTTTATATTACAACCTTTCACAAAGAGTGGCACTGGCCAACTGGGCAAGACTAGCTACTACAGTACAGACAGACTGATAGTATGTAGTAGTAGTAGTACTCAGAGTCATCATAGCGGAGGCAGGGATAAGATTTTTGAAACCGTACAGATCGAAGGATAATTGGTGGTAAAAAAATAGCATTTGGAAACAAACAATAGTTCGGGAAAAATATGGGGCAGTACAAGTTATGGAATAAGAAATATTATTAAAAACAAGAAGACTTACTGGGGCCAGCAGAGGAGCCCTCAGCGGTGTCCTCCTGGTGGTGTTCTGTGTGTCCCGCCGACTGCCCAGTCCCTGTCGGTCTGCCCCTGGGTGCTGATGAACAGGAAAGATATAAGAAAGAGACAAACATTGATGGATGGTGTCAAACAAATACAATATTTTTCAACAACGGTCAAAAAACACTTATGTAAACAACAATTAACTAAATTGACCGATTTCATCTGGTCAACAAGTAATATCGGGGGATTCGCAGTTCGACTACTTAAGTTACTATTTATCAACAGTAATCCAGTCTTCCATTCTGATTCCAGAATACCAAGTTACAACTAAGCCTAAGTACAACGTACCACCCAACCTAGCCCACCTATTCCAGGCATGCCAATTGTACATTAAGTATGCATTCCACTGTATTCCTCAACAATGCATATGGTCAAATCATGGAGGACACATGAACATGACTACATGTTTTGTATACACCAAATTTGGGTTTGATTGATTGATGCTGATCTGCTAGTGCTAAGTAACTGCTAAGCCTACCACCACTCATTGAACAAACTAGGAACGGTTCTAATAAAGACAGCCGTACTACCAGCACGTCACGTAACTGAGTGAGGGGGCATCACGCATACCACTAACAAATTAGAAGCTCATACAAAGTACCTAAACCGAAGTATCAATCCGCCCCTATCTATTAGTGACAGGACAAAGTAAGGAGTGGACTAGAGTCACTGTAGCATTACGTAACTTAATTTCTCTAAAATAAACTCGTAAAGAATCACGCTAAGCAAGCGCAAACGCAAAGCTGCAAACAAGTAAGATTAGTAGTAGCGCAGAAGAGCACCTGTGTCAAAAAAATCACAGTCTTTTAAACGTAATTAACCTGGAATGTAAGCAGCAACATTCTAGCTGGTTGGAAGAAAAAAAAGATATTTGCGATATATAACACAGAGCAGAAGAACAGACACAAAGTAGTAATAATTAAATAGGTACTCACCAAGCCCCGGGACCTCCACTCCCAGCAGGTCCAGCAGGTCCTGCTCACGGTCCAAGATGTCGGACCACCGGTGCATCAGCTGCGCCTGGGTGCGCCGAACACCAGAGAAGCGTGATACTGCCCGGCGCACCTTCCCCCACCGCTGCCGACGCTCCCGGAGGCCGTACCCGGACCCAGGCCTGCCACCTGCTGCCAGGGTTTAGGGGAGGTGGCGCTGCACAAAGAAAATTAGTGCAGCCAACTCCACCTCCCCAAATAAGGCCCATGCCTGCACCCCTTGTGGGCGCCGCCTTCCGCAAGGAAGGCGGTTGCGGCTCTGGCTGCGCCGGCGAACAGCCCTACCCTTGGACATGGTTCTGGGGACGGGGCGGGAAAGAAAAGGTAAAATAAATAAAGGAGTAAAGGAAAGAAATAGCAGGCAATAGAAAGAGAAAAAGTAGCTAAAAAACAAAAAAAAAGTAGACAAAAACCAAAAATATAGAGGCCAGAAAATAGTTAGAGAAATAATAAGTAATAAAGATAAAAAATAAGTGGCTATAAACAAAGGATTGAAAAGATTTTGGGAGGATTCAAAATCAGGCCGCGCCCATTGCGACCACGTGCGCAAGTTCGCGTGATATTTTCTCCCGAGCAAGCAAAAAGCAACGCGATCAAGTAAAAGCGGTCGCGAACAGGAAATATCGACCGCGAACGGGCGCGAACATGCATTGCGCGACCCGGAACAGGAAGTAAGCATTGCGAGAGGGCAGGACAAGTGAAAACAAGATGGCCGCGCCCGTGAGCAACCGCATGGGTAAGTTGGCGACCCGCGATCACGCAAAAAAAAACGCGAACAAGCGGGAAAAAAACTTCTGTGTCTTCTCGATATTTCCGGCGTGTTTGCGGAGATTTTTAGCATTTTTGCGATAGTTTGCGAAAGTTAATTTCGCAAATTCCGCCCACCCCTAATATCCTGACATAGAGACAAAATTAATTATCTCTGATAAAAAGGCTGGTAATGACGTTTGTGGATGTGAGATAAACAGTAAAATGTCACCAGCATAAACTGGGAGTTTTAATTGATTATCACCATATTAAAACCCTCTAATTTGGGAGTTGAGATGAATTTTTATCAGAAAAGTTTCAAGGGCAAGAAGAAACAGAAGAGGAGAAAGAGGGCAACCTTGTTGAACTCCACAATATAGAGAAAAAGATGGAGAGTCTAGACCATTCACTAAAATAGCGGAAATGGAGAGGAGTACAACCAAGAGACATAATTAATAAAAGTAGGACCAAAACCAAACCATGATAGAGTAGAAAAGATAAAAGGCCAACTAACATGATCAAATTCCTTTTCAGCATCTAAAGAGATAGCTGCCAATGAATGTTTATAAAATTTAGATTTGCTATGGCCATCAAAACATCATCTATTGTTGTCTCAAATATGTCTACCCTTAATAAAACCACACTGTTCTTTACCAATCAATTGAGGTAATAAGGATTCTAAGTGAACAGCCAAGATTGTTGCAAAAATTGTATAATCTACATTATTGGGCCTATCATTTTTACACAGGATGTGATCCTTATTATTCTTGGGAAGAAGACAAATTAAGCATCCTGAAAAGAACCACTAGATTTTTGAGAATGTATAAAAAAGAGGAATAGTTGATGTAATTAAGGAAGAAGAAGGTCAGAGAAATGAGAATAAAATTCAATGGCAAATCCATCAGGACCTGGCGCTTTACCACTTTTAATAGCATGTGTGGCATTAGAAATATCTTGCATGCGAATGTAATCATCTAATGTTGAAAAATCTATATTATGATGAGAAGGAACATTAATGGATGATAAATAATGGAGAATATCATCTTGAAGTGTAGGAGAGTCTGGAGTATAAGGATTCTGGAAAAAACATGTAAATTCTGATAATATTTCTTCATTTTTATAGACCAAGTGATTATTAAAGGTGAGTATAGAATCAATCTTGGAATGTTCCTTTTTTTAATTTTAAGTCAATTTGCCAAACGTTTTCCAGCTTTATTCTGACCACCATAGTATTTGGCAGAAGCTCTAAATAAAAATGAATTGGCAGTTTCTTTAGTTAATTTATTAAAAGCAAAATTGGATTTAATGAGTTCCTCTAAGCAAGTTTTAGAATGGGTATGGTAATACGAGTTTTCTAATTGTTAATACATGCTGTAAGTAAGTTCAATGTATTCAACAAAACTTTCTTTTTATGCGTTACAAAGGAAATAAGGAAATCCCTGGAGACAGCTTTAAAGGTATCCCACATAATATGGGGAGAAATGAAATGGGTTCTCAATTTCAAGGGAAAAGGTATTGGCAAAAGATTTGAAACTTTGAGTAAAATTGAAATCCAGGAAAAGGGAGTAATTAAATCTCCCACTTCGAGTACCTGGAATAGGCACAAAAAGATCCAAATCCAAAGTGACAGGGGCATGATCTGAAATTAATATGGAGCCAATAGTAGAATCAATAATGTGTTGTGCAAGCAATTTAGAGAGAAAAATATAATCCAAACGAGGTTGGGAGGATTATACAGGAGAGAAGAATCTATATTCTAAAAGGGTTACAAAGTCTCCAAGCATCCACTAGAGACCGTTGTTGAATAGGAGATGTAAACTGAGAAGGCATGTTGGAAGGGAAACATTTTGATTTAGAATTGCGATCAATAATAGGATCAAAGACCGAGTTACAATCACCACCTACTATTAAACAATCATCCTTGTAAGTCATTAATGTAGACAGGATGCCGGGCCAAAAGTAGTTGTCTGGGGAAGTGGGTGCATAGAGGTTAAAGATAGTCATGGGGATTTTATTAACCAACAGAGAAACAGAAACCCATCTACCCAACACATCAGTGTCTTGTGTGAGCACCCGTATATCCAAACTTTTGTGACATAAAATGGCTATGCCATTACGTTTGCCTGTGCCAGGTGAAGCAAAAATGGCCAACCCATTGACGTTTCAGCTTAGATATTTCTTTGTCCAGAATATGAATTTCTTGCAGTAAAGCAATCTCACATTTTAAATTAGAAATATGCATTTGTACTCTATGACGTTTTATAGGAGAACCTAAACCTTAACATTCCAAGAGAACTCTTAAAGCCATCAGTAACATATTAAAAAATGCACAGCTTTGATGTACATAACAACAGCAGTTAAACTAAAATGAAATCTATAAAAAGTAAACATTATCAAACGACAAGCATAAATAACGCTGCAAAATTGTTTAGCATATGAGAAAATGTAAAATCATGAATGTAGAAAAAATGGAATGCCAATAGAAAGCTAGATATAAGATAGAAAGAGTACATAAAGTATGAAACAAGAGAAAATATATTGTAAAGAAGATATATTGCCAGAAAAGAGATAGAAGAAAAAAAATAGGAAATGAAGAAGAGATACAAAAAGAAAAAACAAGAACCATATAAATAAGGAACAAACTAACATACCAAAAAGGACATAGAAATTTTAATTTTTTTGTAAAACTTTTTATTGATAAACAAACAGCAGCAGTACAATCACATTTCAGAGGAAGTAGCACATCAGGCTTCATGGGAACAGAAGGTAATACACGTTATACAGAGTATACTTTGGAAGGTCTAGGGAGAAGGGGGATCTTCGTTACTGGAGACAAGGGAGGTTGACATATATATCCTCAGTAGGAATTCCACAAACCCCAAACACGGGTCCATTTCTTGGGACATCCACGGGCCACATACACTGTTTTTTCCCGAAACATTGCCCAATCCAAGTCTCTTTCCCAGTCCCCCACCATAGGAGGAAATGGTGCTCCCCATCGCTGGGCAATGTTTCTTTTGGCGAGCATTACTCCCAAATTGACCCACTGTGTCAAGCAAACATTCAAATCTGTTGGCTCCCAGATATTCAATAAACACCTGTGGGCCTGCATACAGAGGTGTGTGAATAAAACAGTGTTAATAATATTGTGAATGTTACGCCAATATGATTGGATCAGTGTGCATTCCCAAACTATATGGATAAAGGTACCCAACTGGCCACATCCTCGTCTACAATCCCCCCCATCAGCCCTCCCCATCCGCACCAATTGAGGCCCCATCACGTATACCTTGTGTAAGAATTTTAGTTGGACAAGTCGGAGACGAGCGGGCATTGCCACTACTTCAGGCGAGGAGATAGCCTCCTGCCACTCCTCATCGTCCATCTCAATGCCGTCCCTTGACCACTTCTCACGAAAGGGCCCAGAGGGGATCTGGCAAGTTGTTAACCAATTTTTTGTATATCAATGAAATGGTGCTGTCAGGGATATGGCCGTCCAATACTCTATCCTCTAGCAGAGAGGATTCAGGTGGCATGGCCCCGGGCTGCAGATGAGTGCAGAGTGCGTGTCTGACCTGTGTATAGCGGAAGGGTTCCGAGTCGGCCAATTTGAATTGCTGCTGCAACACGGCAAAGGTCGTAATGTCTGATTTTCCCCGGAGATCACCTATACGAGAAATGCCTATAAGATCCCATTTGTCGAACCCTTTACTCCTCCACAAATTACCCAGCTGTTCAGAGTCCCATAATGGTGTCGCAAGTATAAGCCTCCGCCCCGAACCAAGACATTTAGTGGCAGTTTGCCAGACATGCACAGCATGTTTGGTGGGGCCTGTAAGTGTATAGCACCGGGGCTTAGAGTAGAGGGCTCTGTTGAAGTTCTCCCCAGAGAGGAGCCATCTATCCATAGGATATAAAAAATTGAGGGTGTGGAAGCCACATAAGGAAGACAATACAACCAACCAACCAGATAATCAGGTGCCGGAAAACAAGGGAGGTAGGGACACACCATCCTAAAGGATCAGGAATTACAATGGTCAAACAAAAAAACCAAGAGAAAAGAGAACAACGAAAACCACACCTAACAGAAATAAGAGACATGAAGGGTAAACAACACATATTATCAACAACCAGAAAATACAGTTAAAACAAGCGGAAATGAGAAAAGCAATTAAACATGTTCAACAAAATCCAACTTTGGAAAGCCTGGTAAATCCATATCTTCTTCTCTACAATTGTCCAAAAAACGTTGTAATAAAGCAGGATCCTCAAAAGCTGTGGATGAAAGAAAACAAATCGAGCATTGATATTTCGAAGCGCAAGTCTCACGCCCAAAAATATTTTCCTCCTATTCGCCATTTCTTTGCCATTGTCTTGGGAAAAGAAAAAAGGAGATCCCTGTCAGGAAAGTCAACTCTTAAGCTTGGCATTTTGTAGAACTTTCAATAAATCAGTATATTCTGAGAAGTAAATGATAACACTTTTATAGCTTAGTAGAGGAAGTTGCGGAGCGTGGACCATGAACTAGGCAATGAGCTCTTTGAATATTTAAGACTGGAGTGTCTGGGAAGTCAAGAACTTCAGAAGAAAATCCTTGTAAAATGAGATGGGATCCAAACCTTCCAAGCCTTTTGCCAGACCATACATGCATAAATTGTTATGCCTGTTAAGATTTTCAAGATTTTCCACCTATTCTTTTTAGATGAGCAATTACCAATTGAAGAGGAGAAACCTTGTTCACCATAGCTTGAAAAGATTCTACTTGTTGCTCCATTTATACCACTTTATTCTCCATGCATGGCCATTTATCAACCAAATTTTTAAGAAGAGCCCGATTCTCCTCAAGAAGTAGTTCCATGAACATAGAAAGAAGGAGATGTGACTGGCGATGGAGGTTTTTTTTTAATACGTTTGCCAGAAGAAAGTGCAGAGGAACCAATTTCTTTTGAAGCATGTTTGGCAGTTGGAAGTGGAATATTTGAGGACGATGGCGTAGATCCCACTGGGGATATAACGTGTTGCATTCTGAATCCTCCATGCCTGTTTGAAGAATAGTAAAAGGATTATATTCTTCCAAAGATGATGAGGGAGGAAAGGTAGTGTAAGTGCGACTCATAGGTTTCATTCTACCCGTAAACAAGCTAATGAGCCACAGAAACCAAGACCCTTAGAGTGTGAAAAGATATAGCCACAAAAAAGCACAGTCAATTCTAGTGCGATATGAGGGCCAATGAATCCAAAGACGAAATTCAAGAAAGAGCAAAAGTTCTGCACAGGGCTCCAAAGTTCTGAAGAAAATGAGGCAGGGCACTCTTCTCAATAGACAACATAAATTTTTAAGAAATTCAGAAAATATGCCAAAGGCTGAAAGTACCTGAAGTCATTGTGAATCAAGGAGCTCTTATGGGGGAAATCCAGAAGAAAAATAATGAAATATGCCATGTTTGGTGCTAATTAGCTGTTTCCTAAGCAAAACATTGCAGCGTAGACTGCCAAGAATGTCAGCAAAAACAGTCAAGAAAGGCCGCTCCGTTTCTCAGAAAACAAAATGGCGGGTGCGAGTTCCTGAGAAGAGGCGCGCTCACAGAGTAAACTAAAAAAGTACCAGCTTTCACCAATACCACGAAAATGAATTGTCTGGCATCAGGAGTCCTTCATATGCTTAAGGACTCCACTTTGAAGAAATGTGTGGCGCTCGGGCACCACTGAAATTCATGAAATCCAGAAATGTAAATGCAAAAACCAATGCCTGCCTTCTTTAATCAGGCAGCCACTTGAGTTTGTGTGGCTACTAAAGCTGACCATGATGCTCCCCTTTCAGTTTCATTGGGCTTCATCCATATCTAGCATCACCTCACCTTCTGATATCTTGCTATCTACCAACAGTGTATCACTTGCTTTCCTGGCGCTCTCTTTCTCCTGTATGCATGTTTGCTCTTATTATTAACGTAATGGCACCTTTACTAAGAAAAAAGCTAAAAGGATTCAGAAAGTCTTAAGGTATGAATCCAGTAGGCTTCTTAACGAATATATATAAAAAAATATATATCACTAATGAAATGCTCATCGAAGACAAGTAGGTTAGCAAAGTTAGTGATGCAATAAAAACTGCCCAATTGTTTTCCAGCAATGGCGCTAAAACTTGGCCTATTTGTCTGATGAACATTTTCTTTTTCTTTTTTTTAAATTTGTGTTTATTGGCATTTTGAGTTTTAATGGTTAACATCAACTATTACATAGCATAGACAATAAATCTAGTGACAATAGATAGCGAGTAGAATATGTTCACAGTTCAACGCAACTACAATTTCAGTATGTCAATTCCTATATTTTATATTAGGATTATATCCGTAAGTGTTGGTACTCCTGGACTGGGCATATCTAGCTTCAGTGGTCAAGTAACTACAGAGAGGGGTTATCTAAGGAATATCAGTATATTACAATTAGTGGTGGAGGGGTCAGCCAGTCACCCTGATCTATGAGGATTAGAGGAGATTTGCCTTGAGAGGGCCCCATATATCTCGAGGTCTGGAACTTTGTGGCAATAATCTGCATACCTGGTATTCTGTTCTAGGCAATATACCATATCTTTTGACCATTCCTTAAACTTAGGGGCTCTTTCCCGCCCCCACCGACATGCTACTCAGCTTTTTGCCATGAGCGGCCCCAGTGCCACGAATCTCCTAGCTGATATTTCTACTTTTTTGGTGTAGCCAAGTAGCCCAACCAGCCGGGTAATGTTTATCTGTGTGTCCACCATATGAGTTAGGGCCTCTCCCACCTCCTCCCAATATTTGCAGACAGCTCTGCACCACCAGGCTAGATGATGGAAATCAGCCCCTCCCATCCCACATCTTTCACAATTATCAGTGTCTTTAAGCTTATACCGGTGTAGCCGTTCTGGGGAGTAATACATCCTGTGCAATAACTTGAAGTGGATAATCCGTAATCTGAGGCTGGCCGTAATCTTTTCTGTTTGCGGACAGCAATATGCTCATTGTGCGTCATCTAATGAGTGCTCCAGCTCCTCTTCCCAGCCTTTTCTTGCATCATACTTGGTATCAATTTGCGACAAAAGGATAGCTCTGTAGGGTCGCTATACTGCGTGGGAAGGATGGCCTAAAGCATGTTGTGTAGTGGGACTAGTGTAGGCTGTTCCTCAGGGAAGTTCAGTGTGGCTTCCCTAACGTCTTGTCTTAGCCTTATGTACATGAAGAGTTCAATGGGTGAGGGAGTGCTTACACCAAAGAACTCTTCCCTTTGTATAAACCTTCCCTCTGTGTACGGTGTCCCCCAGGTATGAATGTTATATCGGGGCATCTTTTGCCGACGTACCCCTTTGTGAGTGACCGGAAGATTTTGCTGATATGCTAATAGAATTGCGGGTGAGTATACCATAGGTGCTCGCAGTCTTTTAGCAATGTTTTTCCAGGCTTCATTAGTGCACACAACAGTAGAGTCCCCCCTCCAGCCTCCTTCCGGCCAGCTTCCAAGAAGCCGGTCTATGGTATGGGTGCCTTGTATCCCTGCTCCACCTTGAGGTGCGGGATAAAGGGAGGGGGTTTGTACCAATATGCTGCGTAGTGTGCTTATGCGCTTAAATAGTATAGCTCTGGGTCTGGTGCTTGAAATCCCCCTTTAGAAAAGGCCATTGTGAGAGTGCTCCACTCGATTCTAGGCTGTTTACCCCCATGCGAGTCAGCTTTTCAAACTTTGGAAAAATTGGCATTAAGAATGTTTATAAACAAGTATAAGAGCCTCGGCAGGATCACCATCTTCATTAGTGCTATGCTTCCGGGAAGAGACAGTGGCATTACGATCCAGCCAATTAATAGTATCCATTATAGAATTCAATGCCCTGCCGTAGTTAGCTTTCAGCAGCCCCTTCTTGTTCCTGGTGACTATTAAGCCTAGATATCTAAGTTCTGTCTTGCTCCACTTCAGCGGATATTCTAGTAGAAAGCTGGGAGTATTTGGAGTGAGTGGGATGATTTGGGACTTCTCCCAATTGATTGTGATGCCCGAAAGCGTGCCAAACTTAATGATTTCCCAGAGTACACCACTGAGGCCGACCTGAGGATCCTTGATATACAGTGTGATGTTGTCCGAGTAGCTCGACACTACCACATGTCTAGTTGGGTATCTCAGTGCATATTCCCTATGGTGCTGCAGTAGCATAGCTGCCAATAGCTCCACTGCCAGTGCAAATAAGAGAGGCAACAGAAGGCAGCCCTGCCTGGTGCCCGAGTTATTTCAAATGCCGGGGACTGTACGCCGTTATGAATCAGCTCAGGTCTGTGGTAAAGCAGCCTCACCCATGCCATATACATCTGGGGGAGTCCGATGCGCCTCAAACCGCCATCAACTAGTCCGAATCAAACGCTTTTGTGGCATCCAGGAAGACTACCACAGCATTGTGTTCCAGGTTTATATCCTGGATAATTGAGAACAGTGTGCGCAGGTTGTGCGATGTGGTCCTACCCGGCAAAAAGCCAGCTTGGTCAGGGCATACTATCCCCTCCATGAGTAGGCTTAGTCAACTTGCCAACAATTTGGCAAGTATTTTTACATCACAATTTATTAAAGATAGGGGTCTATATGACTTTGTGTAGTCAAGTGGCTTGCCTGGGTTTGGGAGGGAGGCAACAAGGGCCTCGCGCATAGATTGTGGTAGGGTACCCTCTTGCAGTGCCTTCTCATACACCTGTTTCAATTATGTGACCAGTATATCTATATCTGCTTTGCAGAATTCGGCCGGTAGCCCATCCGGGCCTGAGGTCTTACTTGACCCAAACTGCATCATAGCAGCTTTAATCTCATCCTTCTCAAAATCGGCCACAAGAAACTCCCGCTGTGTGTCACTTACCCAGCCTAAGTTTACTGCATCTAGGTAGGAGTCTGCTCCCGGCTCCGGGTCTTTCTGGGGTGTCCCGCCTTCATCCCGGATTTCTAAAATGTGATTGGAACATCTGGGTTTGTGAGTCAGTTCTGCCAGTGCCTTCCCCGGTCTTTCCCCCTCCCCATAACTCCTGGATTTGTGATATTTCCCATGAAAAAGATATTCCCTTCGGCCGTGTCCTGATATTCAGTGAGTGTCTCTCTGATTGCGGCCTGTATCTCTGTCTGCGTGTAATTATACCTCCAAGGGCCGTAGGTGTTTTTCGAGCTTCCCCAGATTCCGTCTGATGTCTTTTACTATGCCCCCCACCTTAGCTATGCACACACCCCTTATGGTCACTTTCAATGCTTCACATACTTTAGCTAGGAATTTCACCGATTCTACATTGACCTAATTCGACCCTGAAAGGGGCATCTAGCAACACCCTTGTGGGGAGGCGCCAGGACATGTATTTGTACAGATTCCCTGGCGGGAGCAACTGCATGTACACTGGGGAATGGTCCGAGTATGTGCGCGCGTGTATGGGTTATTCAGGTCGCTATTCCCCTGGAGACCAGCCAGAGGTCCAGCCGGGACCAGCTGGAGTGAGTAGTAGAATAGAATGTTCCTTCCCTATGTGCCTGGTGGGCGTCTCACCATGCGTCTATCAGTCGGGGTTCTTCTATAATCTGCTGTACTTGCCGTTGGCTCTTGGTGTAATGCTGTGGTTGACGAAGCGGATGAAAATTTTCACTATAAATAAAGACTACCCTTTAACTTATGGTCACAAACCACTTGCTCCAACCCATAGTGACCAAATATGCAAAGACCAAAAATAACAACTGCAGATCACCAACTATGACAATAGCAAAATCAAGGTACAATCGACCTAAATAAAGCTCCATATTTTCTCAGAATTTTGTTCCAAACTCAAAACACATGCTACCTCATGAACACAGTGTTCTGTCAACCTAGCAGTGCCCATACATCACACTATGCAGATTGCTTGTCACCACTTTCAATGGCACATAATTTTTGCCTTTTCATAGGAGTGTATCCAAACTCTCCTTGCACCCTAACCTCACCAAACACACCTCCATCCATGGTATTATCAACACCTGACATCTCACTTGACACAGTTCCATCTCTATCATCTGCTACCAGTTCTTCTTCCAATTCTTCTTCAGAGGGTAGAACTTCCCTATAAATAATTCCTTAAATTTTCCTCACTATTCCTACAAGCAATGAAACAACTTTTAATGGGCTTGGGTGGCTCATTGCATATCTTTACACTGGGAATCTGTCCTACAGCATGAGCCAGCATTGGGAAATATCTGAAGTGAGACACCGGAGGTCTGTGGCACATTAGGCCATACTCCCCAGGACTATGTCTCACAGGTAGGCAGCCTTGGATGGGCCCAGAGGACAGGTGACTTGCGGATACTCAAGTGGAACCGAGACCCAAAATTAGGTTGAAACACATTGCACCAGTGCCCCACGGACCTGACATTTCAGACACACTACATCTAGCCACAGACTTCATTACAGACATTTCCTCCAACCCAGGCCCTTCACTATGTTGAAATCATTCACGCAACTCCTATTAACAGAAGCTGTGATGGAAAAGGAGAATAAAGATGGGAAAAAAGCCTATGCAAAGCAAGACTCCACTCTAGAAGTCATAATGAAATACCTAGGGGTGCCCAGAACTACACTCTCGGAAGAGACGGAAAAAATGTCCAAACCATTCATGAACATACAGACTATTCGTCAAGACATCTCCCCCTGTAACCAGAGTGTAAAGTGCGGAACCCAGGGATCAAGTCAACAACATACTGGCAGCTTCTGTAGATGGGAGGCACGATCACTGGTCCCCTCAAAAAAACATTTTAGAGTTTGAAGAGTGGAACGGCATCCACAACCTCCAGATCTCAGGAGTGCCAGAAAAGATGGAGGGATACAACACCATAGGGTTTCTTGCACACTTTATTCGGAGTAACACTAAGAACCACTTCAGTCTGCTGCTGGAGTTCCAACAGGCTTATAGAATAAGGCCAAGATCCCAGCAAATAAAGAAGGGCCAAGACAAATTATCACTCTCTTCTGTTTTGAAGATCAGAAGATATTTATCTCGCAGAACTTTACACAGGAAACCATGGCCACTTGAATACGATTCCTACACTTCTGCCCCATATTTAAACAATTGGGCAATCTATACATGCTCCTGGATCTAGCAATAATGCTGATAAACTTCAACAACAAGGCCACAGAATTCCATATCTATGCCAATTTGATGGATACTTTTTTTTAACACAAACTTTATTGTGTTTTTTCCATGTATACATTGAAACAGTTTGTACCATTGCCAATACATAAAATTTGCCAATACAGCCCACCTTGCGAGCTTTACCGTTTTCGTCTTGACACACGGATGCCTGTCCTCTATTACAGTGCACATAGTTATATTGCATAAACCTTCCACTTTATACATACACCCTTTCTGCATGGACCACACTCTACGATTGCAAGTGTGCAGTGCATATTCCCAATAAACATAATAGAACCCCACTGAATCCCTCCTCCTCCCCACCCCGCAATTAGCTAACTGGGAAACACACTTGGTATCCGCTCTAGCATACAAAGTAGTACACTATTACATTTGTGATATCAAACCCCAAAGCAGGTTGCACAATACAGATTGCCACATCACATTCTGGATAAACACATGAATAATATTTACTTCCCCAACACCATCCACCCCACGACTTAAGAGGTCTGCCCGATAATGTACTGCAACAACATGAATGACCAATGGCGATACCTATTACATTTCAGTTATGGAATCTTCCGCCACCTGAGTGGACCCATCCCATGCATGAAGGCTTCACATGCCATTGCCATGGGTACTTTTCTCTGTCCTCGTTGCTCCTCCCTGCATATCGCAGCGCTTTCTGCTAGGCTCCACTTCATTACTTCCTCCTTCCATGACTCTATTTTTGGTGGCTTTGTTGCCTTCCACCTCCTAGTAATGTGCCTCTTTGCTACTATTAACTCGAGGTTAGCAAAACATGCCTGCACCTTGTAACCCTTAGGGTTTGGATATAACCCCAAAATGCAGCTCTTTACCGTATTCCAGGTCTGCCCGCCAACCACGTCTGCTAACATTTGTGCTATCTGCGTCCAGTAGTGTGTGAGTGCTGGGCATGCCCACAGCATATGAACAAAGCCTGAATCTGCCTCAATACATCTCAGGCAGTTCGATGATGCCGAAGGGAACATCTTGTGGAGTCTGTGAGGGTTTAGATATGCCCTCTGCGTGATAAAGTATTGGATACATTTTAATTGTGCATTTCGTGACACTGCTTTTGGATAGGCAAGACGTGTCGTCCATTCTCTATCCATCAGTTCCGTCACTTAATCCACAAGGCTCTTATTGGAGAATCCTGTGTTTCCCTAATGCCCATGTACAGCAATTTAGTCAAATGCCTGCCGTTACCCATTAAATGCAACATGTAGACTAGTCTATTTGTTGTTGGTTCTAGCCTTGTCCGGATCCTACATACTTCTCACATAGTGCGATAATCCCCTGTGTAAAAGGAATAGAGTGTCCGGCAAGCCATTAGCATTAACAAAGTCCGCATGTGACATCAAGATGCCCTCCTGAAACATTGCCTCGGCTGTTGTTATCCCTCCATCCAGTTGCCCCCACGTGACTGTAACTTGCTATGGGCAATCCCAAAAGAGGGGTACTCGGTGCATAGGTTAGGTGTGGTTGTGTATATTTGACAGCGTATTTCCAATATTTCAGTGCTATTTGCAATAGTGGAGAGTCTGTGCTGTTGATTGGGTGCGTGCTATGTAAATGTTCATGTAGTTTACTCTGCATCAGCATTCTGGGTGTATAGCCAATTTCCTGTAAATTACGACCCGCTAACCAGTATGAGAGCCATTGTAACTGACTCGCCATACAAGTTCAAGGACAGCTTTATTTGATTGCTATTTCAGACAATCATAAAAGCAGAAATATTCGAAAAATATGCACATGATTAAAACGAAATAAAATAAAACATCCTATATACAAGTTATTAGTTCAATTCATTGTATGTGGGATAAAAAGCATAACCATTATTACAAGAAACAGCAATAGGAAGCAAGGCTCTTAAAAATCTTAAAAACGATAATACCAAAATTTCCTTTGCTCCAATATAATCCTTTAAACTTGAATAGCCATCCTTTTCGCTGGCCGACATTGTCTCAACCCAAATCCTTTTAGGATAGGAAGAATCAACGTTTTTCTCAGTTCTCTGTAAAACTTACAAAACAAGAGGACGTGTATGTCGGATTGAGCTGAAACATTATCACATAAAGATAAGTTCAGTTCACGAGTCCAGTCATTCATTATCGGAGGACTAACAATTCTAAAATAGATCCCCAATCTAAATCTTGTTAGTTAATATCGACCGAAGCCCCCAGGATCAGCTGTCAGATAGGGCTGAATAGTAAAGATGGTTAAAATCTGCTGATTCTGCAGGACGCTAGGCTTTAAGATCTCGGATGACATTCTTGTAGCTTCCAGAAGTTGAAGGCCCTCTCTTTTTAGGTTCTTTCTCGTAATCATATGTAAAGTGCTTGGATTATTAAAAAACTCAGGATGTCCGAGATCATTCATAAAATTGTGAATATACCTTAAAGACCCCTTCCAGTTTCAGGCCATCCGATATTATATCTCTATTGAGCTGTTTCTCTATTTTTGTCCACACACTGTGCCAGAAGAGAATGGGCTCAAGTTTAATGAGATCTGATATATATGACAGGCCCAGTTCTGCATGACACACAAACGAGGATGTGCTGGTCGGGACAGACAGAATGTATCTCAGGAACTTGTTTTCTACTATTTGTAGAGGGTTAGTGTTAGCAAACCCCCATACTCTGGCTCAGTACATGGCTGTAGAGATGCTTTTAGCTTTGTATATCTTTATAAGCTCTGCCGGGGGTCTCCTACCCAGTTTCCTCGAAAGATTGACAAGAGCTGTGGTTGTTCTAGAAAAGGCTAATTTTTTTGCTAATATTGCGTGAGTCCATAAATCTTTTTGGTCAAAGAGTATCCCAAGATATGAGAAGCTCTTTGTGGGCTCTATCTTTTGTGCCTCCACAAACATGTCCTTACAGCTTTGATTTCTCTAGCCCCACTTCATAACAAAAGTCTTTGATTTATTAACCCTGCGTCCAAGACCATTCATAAAGTTAGAGAAGTTATCTAGCACCTTCGGTAAAGCTATTGGCGTACAATACATTAAAACCGCGTCGCCCGCATACAGGAGAGCGGGAATAAGACGGCCAGCTATCTGGGGGAAGTCATGGCTATCCTTAATCAGAGCCTTTTTCAGACCGTTAATATAGAGGTTAAAAAGAAAGGGGGCCAGAACACAGTCTTGTCTGACCCCTCTCTTAATAGGAAATGGGTCAGTACATTCTCCACTTACACCAAATCTGACTCTGCCCTGTGCGTTTTTATAAAGGTGCCTGAGAAAAAGGATTATTCGAGCTTAAACCCACGTTGCTCCAAGAATCTTCCAAAGCTAATCATGTTGCATGGAATCAAAAGCAGCAGTGAGGTCCACAAGGCTAAAAACAGTCTGCCCCCTTTCACCCCGGTGTATTTCCCGATAAAAATGGCTAAATTTAGACTCTGCTCCATTGTTCCTGGGGCCTCCCTAAACCCATATTTGATATCAGAGAGGACTTTGTTATCCTCTGCCCAGGAATGTAAGCATTCTAAGATTATTTGGCCCACAACTTTAACCAGGGAATCCAACAATGAAATGGGCCTGTAACAGCCCGGATCCTGGCAGTTACCTTTTATAAAAATAGGCACAATAAATGACTCAGTCCAGGTATCTAAAAAGGGGGCATAACAACAAGCATTGATTACCTGGGTAACGATTGGAGCCCACAAGGCCAGATTTACCTTAAACACAAGTCAGCAGGTACCCTGTCAGGGCCGGGTGCTTTGCCACCCAGGGTTGCAGAAATGGCCCGAATAACTTCCTCCAGAGTAAACTCAAGACTGTAATACTGGATATCAGTATCCGGTAAAGTATTCCCGAAGCTGACTTCAATATTATCACCAGGAACATATACTTTTGTAAAATGGTCTATCCAAAGGTTCTCACTTATGGCGATTTCCATAGACGGACTTCCTTCGGTGTTCAGAAAGGGTACTTTAACAGCTTTCCAGAATGCCAAGCTGTCACCTTGTAATGCTGCTTTATGCAAAGATTCCCAGGCATCGTTTTTTGTAACTCAGATTTTCTTTTCTTAATCAGATCTTGTCTGTCTCACACCAATCGGGTTTCGTGGGGTCTCCTGTAATAACTTTTTTAGGTTTTTATAGGCTTGAGAACAGACTGTATCAAACCATTCCTTCTATTAGAGGTCTGCACATGTAAAGCCTTCCTCACCTCTGCTGAAATAAATTGAAAGGAGGACAAAATATTATCCGATGAAGCTGTATCACTTAAACAAGTCTCAACGGCAATCTTACTGGTTTGGAGCACTTTTTTTGTAACTATGAAAGGGTCCACTAATGCCCAACCCAAGGTATACCCATTTGTCTTATCCAGCATGATATTGGATATGACCTGATCATTGCTGTCAGCTCTCAGGGACATCTTTAACGGCAGTACAATGGAGTAGCATAATGGAAAATGATCGCTTAACGAAATATCTCCAACCACAACGGAGCGAAGATTAGAAAAGAGGCTATTTGTCAGGAATACATCATCTATGGTGCTATACAGACCTCTTCCATTAAAGGTGTATCCCATGGGCAATGGCTGAGCACAAATCTCATTCTCAAAACCTAAATCAAGGCTAAATACCATTTCATTATACAAGTCCCCCAGCACAGAGTGATAAAAATGGGTATTACTGAACCCCTCTTCATATATAAAACCACATTGCTTTCCGTCCACATTTATATATAATGAGCAATTAAAATTCCCTCCCACAATAACCATCATATCTTTTGAGCTTTTACTACATATAGCCTTCACATCCTTGATAAGTTTAGTCACTACCAACCCCCCTTTTCCAAGTGGAATATTATTATAAAAATTAACCATTTATAAGCATTGCCTTCTATCAAGGTCCATTACGATTATTTGATAGTAGTTCTCCTCCAGATGAATCTCAATCTTTTTTACATTTAGCATAATTGAGATATAGGTGCAAAGTCCTCCCTTCACCCTCCCACTTGAACCCTCCACTGCCAGAGTGTGGAAGGTTTTAAAACCAATAATATGGGCTGGCTTTTTCAACCAGGTTTCCTGGAGGGATACCACATCATAGGCCTCTATAAACTCACATTATATGGGGTTGGCTAACTTTGAACGTAAGCCTGCGATATTCCATGAGACAAAGTTACAGATTACCTCGTCACTCTTGCCCCGTGGAGTAAAAGGGACTTCTGCATGTGGGGATTGACCTACTACCACAGCTGGTACCTCATCTTTGCTTTGGAGCTTAAGAACCTCCTGTGATTTTCCCAATGGCATGCAGCTGTGACCTCCCGAATCCCCTCCTTGCACTAATGCGTTTTGTGTAATTAATTGAGGGCCTACTGTTGAATGAAGTCTGTCAAAATTTGGATAATCCTTAGAAAATCTATTCCATCGTGGCGTCTTAAGGATACTCTCAAGCTTTGGGGATGTATCTCCTGTATGAGCCGTACATTTAGCCAGTCAATCTACTCCTTCAAGCGAGTCAAAGATTTCCTATCGATTACTAAGTGGGATTGCATTGCTATACTGCCTAGCCCATGGATGTGTTTTATCAACTCTCAGTTGCCGTTGAGACTTAAACAAGTCTCAACGGCAATCTTACTGGTTTGGAGCACTTTTTTTGTAACTATGAAAGGGTCCACTAATGCCCAACGCAAGGTATACCCATTTGTCTTATCCAGCATGATATTGGATATGACCTGATCATTGCTGTCAGCTCTCAGGGACATCTTTAACGGCAGTACAATGGAGTAGCATAATGGAAAATGATCGCTTAACGAAATATCTCCAACCACAAAGGAGCGAAGATTAGAAAAGAGGCTATTTGTCAGGAATACATCATCTATGGTGCTATACAGACCTCTTCCATTAAAGGTGTATCCCATGGGCAATGGCTGAGCACAAATCTCATTCTCAAAACCTAAATCAAGGCTAAATACCATTTCATTATACAAGTCCCCCAGCACAGAGTGATAAAAATGGGTATTACTGAACCCCTCTTCATATATAAAACCACATTGCTTTCCGTCCACATTTATACATAATGAGCAATTAAAATTCCCTCCCACAATAACCATCATATCTTTTGAGCTTTTACTACATATAGCCATCACATCCTTGATAAGTTTAGTCACAACCAACCCTCCTTTTCCAAGTGGAATATTATTATAAAAATTAACCATTTATAAGCATTGCCTTCTATCAAGGTCCATTACGATTATTTGATAGTAGTTCTCCTCCAGATGAATCTCAATCTTTTTTACATTTAGCATAATTGAGATATAGGTGCAAAGTCCTCCCTTCACCCTCCCACTTGAACCCTCCACTGCCAGAGTGTGGAAGGTTTTAAAACCAATAATATGGGCTGGCTTTTTCAACCAGGTTTCCTGGAGGGATACCACATCATAGGCCTCTAAAAACTCACATTATATGGGGTTGGCTAACTTTGAACGTAAGCCTGCGATATTCCATGAGACAAAGTTACAGATTACCTCGTCACTCTTGCCCCGTGGAGTAAAAGGGACTTCTGCATGTGGGGATTGACCTACTACCACAGCTGGTACCTCATCTTTGCTTTGGAGCTTAAGAACCTCCTGTGATTTTCCCAATGGCATGCAGCTGTGACCTCCCGAATCCCCTCCTTGCACTAATGCGTTTTGTGTAATTAATTGAGGGCCTACTGTTGAATGAAGTCTGTCAAAATTTGGATAATCCTTAGAAAATCTATTCCATCGTGGCGTCTTAAGGATACTCTCAAGCTTTGGGGATGTATCTCCTGTATGAGCCGTACATTTAGCCAGTCAATCTACTCCTTCAAGCGAGTCAAAGATTTCCTATCGATTACTAAGTGGGATTGCATTGCTATACTGCCTAGCCCATGGATGTGTTTTATCAACTCTCAGTTGCCATGGAGCTTCAAGTGGGGTCAAATCTCTGCCCTGCCTGGTCCCTGAGAATGTATGTCCCGCTCTTGATTGCCTGTAAGCTATAGGGGGTTGATAGAAATAACTGAGAGGGAGAATTTTTTATCTCCTGCACCGCAATATGACTTTTTCCAGCCCTCTCCAGGATTAATTGCACCAGGCCTGGAGACTTAAAGGTTAACACAACACAGTCACCAGGTAAGGACTTACGTGATTTACCGACCCACCCCACTCTCCGAGCCATTTAAAACTCCTCGAAGAGCCTGTCTTTAATCCCTGTCCTAAATGCAGACATTTGTTTCGCAAGGCCGACCAATGTTCAGGAGCATTGGACTGTAAATAAGGAACGTTTGCCAGGACTACTACGTAAGGAGTTGCCTCTGGTGGAAGGTGCAAGTTTAGGTTTGGACTGATAGCAGTCCCCTCAATATCGTTCTGCGTGGTCTGAGTTATGGACTGTCTTGGTCTGCTCCCCAGATTAGGCTTCCCGTGGTAGCTGCTGGTCTATTTGCAGGTTTAGCACCAGTTGAGCTTGGCTGGAGGTTCGGTCCTGGGGATATGGAAGATGTTGGTCTCTGGTATGGTGAAACAGTCAATTCTGGATTATCAACTATTGCCGGAGATTTTAGGGCGGTGGTCATGGCAGGAGACTAAATTACCAGTAGGGATGCTGCTCTTAGTTCCCGGTTTGTTCAGAGGAACTGAGTCATTGCCCCTACCTGGGCATGTGTCCAGATGGGGGTTGGTAATATTAATAATAGACTCCTCTAGCTTTGCGAGTCTAGCCTTAATGTGGAATAATTTGTGGGACAGAGGGTCCAACAGCGATACAAGCATAACCTCTAGTCTTTTCAATGATTCCTCCTACTTGTGCCCCTGAAAGAGCCCATTAGCAGGACTCGTAGTCACTAAGCTATGTCCCTGTCTGTTAACACTTGCCAAACAGTAGACCCTAAAATCTAGGGCTCCCATTCCTCCATCCATTGTGGATAATTGTAGCTTCTTTAGTGCCACCCTACGCCGTCCTGCACCCCATACCAGCTCTATCAGCAGTGAATCTAACACCTTGAACACATTCATGGGGATTTTGTATCGGGAACGTCGTAAAATAATACAATACCCTTGGCAGCGTTACCATCTTTGCAATGGCCAGTCGGCCTGTAGCAGACAGTGGCAGTGTGATCCAGATTGCTTTTTGTGATCGTAATGCAGCTATTGCATGCTGCACATTACCGTCTAGCATATCTCGCTGCATCCTATATATGTGCGCTCCCAAACACTTAAACGTGATTGGAGCTGTTTGTATCCTACTATCACCATAATCAATCATGTGCAGCGCATCCGGCTGTTTGATGGGAAAAGCTACTGATTTGTAAAAGTTTACGTGGAGCCCCGACACTCTGCCAAACCTCGCAAAAACCGCTGCAGCCTCAGGGAACCCGCTATATAAGTCCTGAGTGCACAATATTATATCATCTGCATATAGTGATGCAGCGTGCATCATCGAGCCAACAGGTATTCTCCAGCTCTGGGCTGACACAAGCCGTTTGTACGCAAGTGGTTCCAGCACTAGTATAAAAAGCATTGGGGACAGCGGGCATCCCTGTCTTGTGCCTCTATAAATCTTGTACTCACTTGAGATATGCTTGCCTGACCTAACACGAGCCGTCAGTGCAGCGTACAACAGCCTGATCCAGATCAGATATTCAACTGGTATATTATACTGCCCCAATGCCACCAAGATATATTCCCAACTCAGCATATCAAACGCCTGTCGCATGTCCAGGGATAGACAACCCGCCGCTGGGAATTGGTCCAGAAGGGCACACATTACTTGCGTCCTCACATTATGCACTGTTCTCCTACGTGGCACAAACCCACATTGGTCTACATGTATCAACTTATTGAGGCAGGGCATTAATCGTGTCGCTAGAATCTTGCTCAATATTTTGTACTCAGTGTTTAAGAGTGACAAGGGTCGGTATGCTGTAATATCAGCAGTATTCAGCCCTGGCTTCGGCAACGATACCACCAATGCCTGATTTGTGGGTGGGAGAAGTGTACCTTCCTTCAATGCCGCTTCATACCGCTTACCTAATGATAGTGCTAACTCTTTGGCATCTGCCACATAACATTCTGTGGGCAGGCCATCTAGTCCAGGGGTCTTATTCTGTGGCAGATCACGGATAGCCGCCTGAATTTCCTCCGTTGTGATCGGTGACATTAAGCTATCTTTGTCTGCTTCATCCAACTTTGGTTGGTTCGCTCCATGGAGGAATTCCCTAATATCTTGTGTACCTGAACACTCAGGCGCACTATACCGGTGCATGTAATACTTGTGGAATTCCACGTTTATCTTTAGCTGGGTATCTGCCACATCCCGAGGGGAGAGTAGATCTTGGTTATTGGAGTTGCTTGGGGTTGGTTCCGTATGATACATGCTAGCAGAGTGCTGGTTTTATCAGCCTCCACATGAGCTCTCTGTACATACGCCCTATAGTCTACCGCTCTTAGCCTCCCCAGCAGGTCAGCATATTCTATCCTCGCCTGTTGTAGTTGGTCCGCCTTATCTGGGAAAACGGCCGCTGCTTTCTGTAGAGGTCCTAACTGTCCTTCCACTTCAGTCAGGCTGACACTATCTCTTGTCTAGCTCCCACCGTTGTCCCAATAGAGGTGCCTCTCACCACTACCTTGAACGCTTCCCATTCAATTAACGGGGAGGAGGCAGAACCAGCGTTCCGGGAAAAGTAGTCAGTAACAGTGGTTGACAATTGTGCCTTAAAAGCCCAGTCTTCTAGCAATTGGGATATAAATATCCACGTCGGCACAGGGAGGGGAACATAGCCCCATTCCCAAACCATCTCCAACGGACTGGTCAGAGAGCATTTTTCCCAAATATGTCATGTCTAAGACTTGCAGGAGAAGGGTGGGAGAACAGAGAATGTGGTCTATTCTAGTGCATGGACAGGGGAATAAAAAGAGTACTCACACGTTGTCGCGTTCTTACTGCCCCACGCGTCCAAGAGTTCCCATCCGTCTACCCACTCTACAAGTACAAGTGTCCTAGCTTGTCTCATTGCCAAAGCTCCCTGTCAAGGTGGATGAGACCAGTCCAGGTGCGTGTCCAGCACCGCATTGTAGTCCCCACCCAATATCCAAGGGTAGTGCGCCCAATCTGCCAGTGCGGTGCTTAGTCATTGCAGGAACCCTAATTGCACAAAGTTCAGTGCATATATACTCCCTATCACCAGGGTCTGGCCATCCATTTCCCTTTCAGTAGTACATACCTGCCCTCACAATCCACCCTCCATTCTAGTAGTCTGAAAGGGACCCCTGCTTGTATCCACACTGCAGCACCTCCTGCAAATGCCAAATATGTTGTGCTATATAGCTGGCCTCTCCACTTTGTCTGTAGTTTGCTCGCCTCACTGGGATTCAAGTGTGTCTCCTGCAAGAGTACTATATGTACTTTGCGCCTACTCAGCTGTGCGTGAATGCGATACCTCTTGTGTAAGGAGCCCATGCCTCACACATTCCACATGAAAAATGTATATGATGCTCTTGACGCCATTTACCCTACATGTGCTTTGTATAATTAGCATGTGTGCCCTGTCTGTACTTTCTGGTGCAATCTGTCTCGTGTCCCAATGTGTTCCCTTGTAACTGCATCGTCTAGAGCTTGAACTACCCAAAGTCGCCAGTCCAACCCCAAAACTGTGTTCAACCATACTGCTGCCAAAAAACAACAACAGCTTTAATTACATTTGGCTTTCACTGGGGGGGTGGGGGGGGGGAAGATACGCCAGCCGCAGACAATTTCACCCCATGCCAAACTTTCTGTGCTGCACCAAATGGCCGCATTACAAGAATTACACGGTAATGTCTGAAAGCTTAGATTGGAAAACATACATACTTAAAAAGAAAGCAAAGAAGAGAGAAAATAAGAGGCTAAGGGGAAAAAGTGGATTTGCTTCCCGGGCCAGGGGCACACCCCCTGTACAACATATATTAAACATGATTATGCCAACACAGTTACTAACTGCTTCCAGCTCCCACAACACGCCTTCTTCATGTTTCAGCCCACAATGTCTCTGGTCGTTGACTGCAAGGGCACTCTCCCATCATCGCCTGTGTTCTGCCGACATACCCACGATGTATTCTGCCATTGTGGTCAGTCTCCCAGGTCCCTGACAGTCTGCGGCGTCAAAGAGGGGAACAGTGGTTGACTAGTCTCTGAGTTCGTTGCTGGCACTGAATCTGAAGACGATTTCCGCCTGCTAGCTTCTCCTGTCATTCTCCATGGTGCTGCCACTATCAGTGCTGCCCTCTGTAGGCGCCCTCTCATCCCGCGTCTTCGGCTGCCCCCGTGTTCCGTAGCCCTCTGCACCTGCATCATTGGCTCAGCCTCCGAGGCTGTCGGTGTTTGTCTAGTATCGCGAGGTTCGGAAAGTTGGTCTCTATCCATGGGCGTCCGCAGGGAGGGGCAAGGAGGGGCGCTTGCCCCCCCCCTGAGCCCCCCTCCTTGCCCCCCCCCCTCGTGTGTGTCAGATCACTGGAATTTATATGTGAGGCTAACCGGCTATGAGTATGACTGTGATTACAAGTGCAAGTAACATAACTTGAGAGGCCGAGTGGATGTACTCAGACATTTCACGATGATCTGAGACTGACTATCTTGTGTACTGCTTACTATCGCCAATGATTTCGTACCGAAGCTTTCTGATGGAGCGGGTGTTCTCTTTTTGTTGAATCCACTGCTCTGAGTGCCGACATAAGGGCCGAAAAACTACAGCTGCTGTCTGATTGTGAGGAAGGGGTGTCTACTTTCCAGATTATTCGGGGGTACTTTTCTCAGTCCTTGCACTGGATCTGGCTTAATTACTGTACAGTATGCACAAACTACATAAAACCAGGAAGAATATGTTTCTATTCGACCCTCCCACTCTTCATTTCTCTTTTGGTCTTAGTACCGTTTCCAGTACTATTTCCAGTACTTAATTTGTAAAAAAGTAAATAAATAGGTTTAGCGACCCAATTTTTTTTAAGCTGCCAGCAGCACTGCTGAACACCAGGGTGGCCATATACCAAGGCTGCTTACTCTTGATTCCAGCTCACGCCTCTTCTGTTCACCACCTTATACTTCTCTCTCTTTCTCTGAGTCTTTCCCATTCTTTTTCATCCATGCTTCATGAACCCAGTTCATTAGTGGAGCCTCTTATCCTCCTTAGAATTCAGAGAGGGATCTCCCCTCAACTCTTACACTTCCAATAAGTTTTGGGTTTTGTCTCTTCCTTGTCAGTTGAAAAATTAGATCTGTTCTCTGTTACTACAGATGATTTGAGTCCTGCAGTTATGGTAAGTTGACACTCACTTGGGCCATGTGCCACAAAGTCCACTGTAGAACTACATGCTGTATGCCACTAGTCACGCTAGTCGCAGAGGCAGCAGTAGATGGGCTTGCTAAACAGATTTTTGTAGCATCAGCAAGTCAAAATCTATATATAGATGTTAAATCACGCAAACAACCACTATATGGTGGCAGATACTGGAGGTGCCTGCATTCTCTTTCCTCAAGGACAATTTATTAACTTACAAACAGGTGCTTTTGAGTCACCTCTGTCGCTCATGGTCCAGGTGATGCTGTCTTTCCTGAGAATGTTTCTAAAAGGCCGAGCAACACCCTGATTATCAGACAAAAAGGAACCATTAACTGAAAACATGCTGAACAAAATAGGGTGCTATGGGATCTTACATACAGCATATTTGCGCTGTGGAAATGTTGATGACCTAGAGGCATATTTACAAGGAGGCGATAATGAATTATCGCCGCTTTAGCGGCCGTTTTCGGCCGAAAAGCGGCGATAATTTTATCGCTATATCAGCAAGGTCACGATAACGCGTGAAACCTTGCTTTAGCATGGGGATTCCTAACGCCCATCTTTGCATCTCTAATGAGATGCAAAGTGGGCGTTCCTGACCTGACATGACAGGAGAAATGTCGCTAAGCGACATTTCTCCTATCATCAAGCCCCACGCTATGAAGCATAGCGGCAGGAAAAGTAGCGATAACCCCTGTTATCGCTACTTTCCTTACGCCTGCTTCAGGACTGACTTAGCCATGATATCCTATGGAAGGTGGATATCATGGCTAAGTTTGTGTGTTCCTATCAACAAGCTAACGTGAGATTATTGCTGGGTTTCCAGCGATAATCTCACGTTAGGCAGTTAGCGTTAGGATTTTTATCGCTTTGAGATAAGCGTTGCTAATAGCACGCTATCTCAGCGATAAATATCCACGCTAGCCAGCGATAATTATTCTAGCGCTAAATGCGCTTAGCGATAATTATCGCCGGTTGTTGTTGATATGCCCCCTAGTGTCCTTGCACTTTGCTATCAAGAGGCCCCAGTTGAGAGTCTCATCTCTGGGAGTCCTGGTGTTTTAGCCAACCGCAGTTTGGATTCTGCAAATCTGCTGTGATGCAGACAATTTCAGAGTCTTAGGCAACATTACATTTTATCTTTTGTCAAAGTATTTCCCATAATAATAAGGCAAATTTAGACCACTTGTTGTAATTTTTCACTTCCTCCTGTTCATTTGTGACAGTGCTGTTAAATAACTGCCTGCAACAAGGTAAGAGTGGTGGGGGATTTCGATGGACAATGCAGAGTGAAAATTAATTATTTATTTAATTTTCTCTCGTCATCGTCAGTCGGAATACACCCGGCCCACCCGGCCCCACTGCTTTTATCTGCAGGGACTGCGGCTACATCCGGCCCATTAAACCCTGATAATCCCAGCACCAGAGCCCAAAGCATCTATACTGCTTTCGTGGGATAATACAAAATAAACATATATGGCAGTGGGAATTTCCATAGATTGAGTTGTATCTTCAGAGCAAAGACCTTGCCCAGAGAATGATGTGGTTGCCAAGTCTGCCAACATTCTGATTATTTGCTGGATCGGGCTGCACAGTACTAGATGGGGTCCTGAAAGTTGGGGTTCCATCCACTGATCTTGTGGCAGTTTTCACTCAAAAGAAAGTTTCCCGTCAAATTGTGTTGCATGAGTTCTGTGATTTTTGGCCAGATTTACCACTCACAAATTTTACATTTACAAAACACTGATAATGTTGTTTCGAAATTGTGAAAATTAGTTGTCAGATAATACTGCGGGGGAAAAATGGTTGACAACGATGCTAAATCCTAACTTCCAGAAATGTAAGTGATTGGGGGGGGCCTCCACTCCTAAAAAATATTGTCAGGGGGGACTTTGCCTAAAAAAGTTTGAAGACCTCTGATCTACACAGTGAGACCTTCGGGAGGGGCTGGATGCCAGGACGACAGTACTGTTGATCAGCCCGACTCCTCTGAATAGTATCAGAAGAGCAGGCAGCAGTTTTTAAGTAAGTTCCAGTAACTTTAATGCATTCTACAGCATCAGCATTACCTACTGGCTTCAAATCTAGGTTACTCCAAGTGAACGGTGTTCTAGACTTACATGCATGGAAATATCAAGGAGGACAGTCCCCTCCGAATTTGCAAATGTAGTGTAAGCTTGTAGTGTTCAGCTTTTGGGGTACCAGGGGGTAACTTTAGGTTTCAGGTTGGGTGTGGGTTTTAGGGTGCCAGGGAGTAAATTTAGGGTTCAGAGTGGGTTAGTGATTGGGGTGCCAGGGGGTAATTTTAGGGTTCCAGGTGGGTATGGGTTTTGGGGTACCAGCTGCCAGGGGGTAATTTTAGGGTTCCAGGTGGGTATGGGTGTTGGTGTGCCAGGGGGTAATTTTAGGGTTCAGTGTGGGTATGGGTTTTGGGATGCCAGGGGGATAATTGTAGGGTTAGGATAGGATAGGATATATGCTTTTATAGCGCTCGAATGCCATGGTGTCTTGGCACTGGTGTATGTGAAAATGGTACAGTCTGTATTAGCAGGGAGCTAGATCGAAGCGAACAGCCACGTTTTCAAGTCCTTCCTGAAGGACTGTCGATTTGGTTGGAATCTCATGGCTATTTGCATTTTGTTCCATAACTTTGCCGCACAGTTTGAAAAAGTTCTGCTGCCCCATCTTACCCGCCTAGTCCTATCAATCTGGAGGAGGCCTAAATTACTGGACCTAAGAGCATGAGCGGGTGTATAGGGTAAAAACATTTTTGGGATGTCCCTGGCCCCTCCCCCATAAAGTGCTTTATGAACCAGGCCTAAGGCCTTGAATTCCGCGCGCTGCTGTACAGGGAGCCAATGCAATGCTTTGATTCCTGCCGAGGTTGATTGACCTCCAGGTATATTAGAAGCAGCCGTGCTGCGGCATTCTGTAGGGACTGCAGTTTTCTCATCTGGGTTTTATCAATGCCCAAAAACAGGGCATTGCAGTAATCAAGTTTGGATAACAAGAGAGCCACCACCACAGTCGTTTGTAGTTCCTGTGAGATGAAAGGAAATAGCTTTCTCAAGGTTTTTATTAGAAAGAAGCAGGAAGAGGTGAGGCTGTTTACCTACACAGAAACATTTAATTGGTCATCGAAGAGGACTCCGATGTTTCTAACCTTAGGCAAGGGGCAGGGCCATTCCCCCGCTCCCACCAGCCACCAGGAGTCATTCCACAGGGATTGGCCCTGACCAAACTCTATGACCTCCATCTTATCTGTGTTAATTTTCAGGAAGCTGTGGTTCATCCAGGTCATAATCTCGGTAAGGCATGCATGAAACCTAATAGCTGTATCTTCAGTAGGATACCAGGGCGAATCCATGCTTCCTGATGAGTCTGGCCAGGGGAATGACATAGATGTTAAACATCGTCGGGGATAAGGCCGATCCCTGTGGAACCCCACAGGGAAGATGGAAACTATCTGATTGCAGACCGTCCCAGTACAGGCTCTGCTCCCTCCCCTCCAAAAACGATGTGAGGTGGGTCAGGGCAGTACCCTCGATCCCCACTTCCTTCAGCCGCTGCACTAACACTGTGTGGTTCCCGGTGTCAAAAGCTGCTGACAGGTCTAAAAGTACAAGGACTGCTCTACCCCCTCCGTCGACTCTTCTACGGACCTCCTCCGTTACTACAATCAAGGCTGATTCGGTAGAGTGGTGCGACCAAAAACCATGCTGAGTAGAATCCAGCAGGTTATTGATGTCTAGATAATCAGTCAGCACCTTGTTCACTGATTTCTCCAGGATTTTAGCTGCTATTGGTAAGCCAGCAATTGGACGATAGTTCTTAGGTTCCGAGGGGTCTAGGGTGGACTTTTTCAGAATCAGCCTGATCATTGCTTTTTTCCAACATACTGGGTAACTACCTGATTCCAAGACTTGATTGACTAGAGGGGTGAGTTTGTCACAAATTCTCCTAGCAGCCAAATGCATAATCGCGGGAGGACAGGGGTCTTTGGGTGAACCAGATTTTATGGAAACGAGAAGTTTGTGTACCTCACCGTTTGTAACTGTCTGAAAACATGCTAATCTGCAATGTATTGATACAGCCTCATCAGATGATTGACATGACTTATCCGGAACCATTTGAGTGATCAAAAGGTCATTATAAATCACTTGAACCTTGTTCTGGAAATATAGGGTCAGTTTATTGCACATAGCTTGGTCTGGTTGAAAAGCATTAGCCTGCTGCCGTTTAGACAGCAGTGTGTCAGTTTAAAAAAGTTCCTTAGTGGAATTTCCGGCTTCCTCTATCTTAGTTGTGTAAAATAGTCTTTTTGCGGTAATGATTGCATCCTTGTATTGTTGGAGAGCAAGATTAAAGCTAGTTTTCTTATCTTTACTATAGTCTTGTCTCCAAAGACGTTCCGCTCTCCTGCAGTTTACTTTTAAACATTTCAGCTCAGGGCTGTACCAAGGTGACGAGGTCTTTAATCTTTTGACCGTCACTAATTTTTCAGGGTGGGTATGGATTTTGGGGTACCAGGGGGGTAATTTTAGGGTTCAGGGCGGGTATGGGTTCTAAGGGGCCAGGGAGGTAATTTTAGGGTTCAGGGTGGGTATGAGTTTGGGGGGGGCAGGGGTAATTTTAGGGTTCAGGGTGGGTATGGGTTTTGGGGTGCCAGGGGGACAATTTTAGGGGTCAGGGTGGGTATGGGTTATGGGGTTTGGGGTGCCAGGGGGCTAATTTTAGGTATCAGGGAATGTATGAGTTTTAAGGGGCCAGGGGGGTAATTTTAGGGTTCACGTGTGCTCTAATTGTTGTCCAGTTTCAAATGCAGAATTCACCACTTTTTTTTCTCCGCTTGGCCTGATTGTCTGCCATTTTAGCCCCGCCCCTATTGATTAACATTAGCCACGCCCCTTCATTTGCCAGGTTCGCCCCTCCCTGGAAAAATTTCTGCAGACGCCCATGTCTCTATCCATAGCCACGCTGTCTCGACATCTTCAAAAAAATGGCTGGCATTGTCATGCATTACTTTCAATTTGGCCAGGAAAATTAGTGCATAATGCAGGTTAAGCTGTTGGAGATGTTGTTTGACCCCAAAGAACGCCTCTTGTAGTGTTTGCACCTGTACTGTATAATCTGGAAACAGGAAAACGTTTGAATTTTCATAGAGGAGTGGTTTATTTTCTCTTGCTTTGCGGAGAAGTGCGTCCCTGTCCCTGTAATTCAGGATTTTTGCCACTATTGGTCGCGGTGGCTGCCCTTGTTCTTGTTGGTACTCTGTGGGCCCTCTCCACACTGAACATTTCTGTTAGCCCCTCAGGCGTCACTTCTGTGTGCAACCAGTTTTCAATAAAGCATGTGGGGTCTCGGTCTTCACTTTTTTGGGCAATTCAACTATGTGGATATTACTTCTGCATCATCCACCTTATCCTGCAGCTCCTTTACCTGCCTCTGCAGCTGTGAGACTGTTTCCGTCTTTGCCTTTTGCCAGGGCCTAATATCTGATAGGGCTGTTGCTTGGGTCTGCACCCTTTCCTCCAGTTTTTTGTGTTCTGCACAAAGTAAACTCACATCTGTTGTGAGAGTGCCCAATTGCTTTTCTAGCACTGTTATGGATTCACGTATTTCCCGCAGAATAATGTCTAGTTTGTCTGTGGGTTGCTCCGCCTGCATCTCAATGTCTGGAATTTCTTCCTGCGTAATTGGAGAATTGCATAGTGGGTTAGAGCTAGTTTCTCCTGGCAGGCCCTGGTCCACCTGTTTTCCTTTTGTCCTTCCCATGCCGGTTGTTGCACAATCCACCAAATAACAGCCCAGCACGGCTGTGCTATTGTTCTTCTCGGGTATTCTGCGCCCCGGACTGGCAACCAGTACCTCTTTGCCACGCACTGGCGTTATGAAATAGTATGCACCTCAGTGCACATCCTCTAGCCCGATCAAAGTAAGCACTGCTCATCCCTTGACCACTGGCTCCTCGGTTGCCCATGACCAACCCCCTCTATCTCCAATCCTCAAACCAGCTGCACGTCATCTCACATACCACAAGACCAGGACTGATTACTCAACAACAGCACTACTGAGTGGCCTTTCTGAACATTAATGGACTCATCAACTATACCAAATGGAAGAAAATATTTGACAACACCTAATCTCTGTGGTTGGGCATAGCCCTTCCGCAAGATACACACTCATAAGAGGCAGAAAGCCAGAAACTCTTCAGGGAATGGGTTAAAAGAGAATATCACAGCACTAAACTCATATCAGGAGACAGTTAAACTCACTCTAATAAACTTCACCGTAAGGGTGGAGTTGCCATCTTCCTGGCTCAGCACCTTTCATTCAAAACCCACAAAAACTGGAGGGACCCACTCTGTTACTACATGCTTATTATGGCTTCTTTACATGATCAGACACTTTTAATAGGCTCCGTGTATGCCCCGACCCACTCGAAGAGAAACAACTGGGGAGGCATAGTCATGTTCATACGGCAGCAGCCTAAAACTAAGTTACTGTTAGAGGGCAATTGGAGCATGGTACGGGACCGATACATAAAAAAATATGACCATCCCTTAGCACACAACACCTCCAACAGGGTCCTTCTTCAATAACTATTGTCATAGTTCTCCCTGCAGGAACCATGGAGACTCCTGCACTTCAAGATAAGAGACAATATATATATGTTATTTGTCATAGTAACAGCACTCAGATTGATTTCTTCTTGCTTAATACACCACAAGTGGATACTGCAATTGTACACACAGGAGTGTCTAATCATAATGCTATAAAGATCTGGCTTGACATGGTCATGTTACAACCCCCAGCAAGTCACTTGTCGTAAATAAAATATTACGCTCTATGTATTTCAGAATATCAATAGGATCATGCATAAAGCAAGAGGCTGAGTCTGTGGTATCAGGTTCAAAAAGGGCTTTATTCCAATAACTCGAGTCAAAGGGAGAATATTACCATCACCACAAGGGATCTGGAAGGGACTCAAAAGTATTCTCAAAACATTATTCACAGAGTACAGTATATATACATCGGAAACGAAAAGAGCAAAAGAGAGTGAGATAAGAGCATGAGGGCGTGCAAGTAGGTGTGAAGGTGGGCGTCCATGTGGGCGTCCACTTGATGATAATGGGTAATTTGTCATAGGTGGGTGGATACCTGGAGGGGGTTGTGTGGTCTGCTGGAATTGTACTGGAACTTTGCCTTACTTGTGCTTAACTCGAGTATGACGCGTAACTGACGTGGGGAGGGTTGCTATGCAACCGGAAAAGTCTGGAAGTGAGGCCTTCAGTGAGTGAGTCCTTCAGTGTCAGGACGACCAGCACATCTTGTTTTCTCTGATATCTGATGTCTGGAGCAGGGACTGATTTGTGACATAAGTTGCTCATCACCAAGAGCCGATGTGGCATCTATTTCTCCATTTACTTCATTTACTGCAGAGGCCTTACATGGAGGCTATGGGCTTTTTACTGACGTGAGCTTTGCAATCTCGCAAAGAGAGACAGAAAGGCTAGGCTTTCTCCTTTGCTGATCCCTCCTTCTCCAGGCAGGAATGCGGCTCTGTAGGAGTAAGCAGATAACCGTGCTTAATACTGTCTCGGCACCTTGTAGCAGGGCCCCTTTGGCTGAGGCCCAAGTGTGTAAGGCCAAGGATACGCAGCTGCAGCTTTTCTGAACATCCGAGGCCTGAAACCTCTGTTCGGGTCTAGCTGAGCCACAAACACGGGTTTGTATGTGGTGCAGGAAAACATGATGCAAAACGTGTAGGCCTCAATACAGATTTGTCGTTTCTCTCATGGGGAACTGAATGATGACAGGCCACGTTTATAGCATAAGTAACATGATAGGAAAGGCCATGGAGGGGAAATGCATAGGTTACATGCACGCGCACATAGGCGTTGGGGGGGGCGCATGGGGACATATAGGCCTCATAGATTTTTATTTTCCACACACTGGAGACCGAACGTCTCTCAAATTGCCTACCGTCAAGGAATGGCTTCTCTCGCACCTACAAACTTTTCTAGACCTCAATGAAGACACAATTGCGTTCTTGGACACCTTGTAGGCAGCGGGAAAGTTCACTGTCAGGGGGGTCATAATGAGAGAAATGGCTCATTAGAAATGGGAGGCAGCACACAAAAAGACTAAATTTGATACTGACATTGCTACACTGACAACCCAAAACTCCCAATTACACTCACCGACCACGTTACGGGCTCTGCTGTGAGCAAAGCACAAACTTAACTCATTATAAACCTCTAAGGATGAAACAGCCCAGTTTCACCTCAAAAAGAGATGCTATGAGCGTGGGGAGAAATCAGGCTAACTTTTAGCATTGCTATTACGGCAGCAAGATTCTCCACAGACCATACCAACCATTCTCTAAATTGACTGACCACCTCTCACAACCCACTTGATATTCTGGAATCATTAAGAATCTACTATAACACCTTCTACTCCTCCAAAACAGTCGGTCCTCCTAAGGACATCTCTTCTTTCCTGGCCTGGCACAAGATCCCTCTACTCATGCCAGTCCAAAGGCAGTCCCTTGAAGCATATATTACAGTAGAGGAGATTGGCACGTCTTGAGGCATGGATAGCTACCAGGCCAAATACTACAGAATGATATAGATATCCTTGCTCCCTTTGCTCTGTTAAGTATATGCTAAAGACTTCCCCTAACTCACCACTCTCTCTGAGACCAACAATGCAACCATTACACACATCCCTAAACCAGGTAAAGACCTGTAGCTTCATGCTAGTTACAGACTGATTTTGCTGCTTAATGTCAATACAAAGGTATTGGCTATACTCTATGGTGAATAGGCTAAAATGTGTCCTCCATTCTACATACACAAGGATCAGATTGGGGTTGTTCCACATTGCACATCAGTGCCACACCTCTGAATACTAGCGAAAGGAACAAATGATGGACGGAATGCTGAACAATGCAAACATTCACTGCCAGTCGCAAAGATCTGGGTTTAATCCATTGTTCTTCTGCTCACCACTCCACCCCAGTGTGGACCCAGCCATATGCAAATCAGTCTTGACCGTGTTCCTCATGGGAACAGTCCAGCCCAAACTGCCAAGCCAGGTCCTCCCTGGACTGGAAACAATCAGCCTGGGACCGGTTTTGGAGCATCACCCCTCATCAGCCAGACTAGCTTGAATCTAGTGGTGCAGTGAGCACGGGACCCACGTCTGGGCATACCCTTCCCACTTAGGGTGACAAAAGCAAAAGGAACAAATGATGAACAGAGTGCTGAACAATGCTAACGTTCACTCCCGGTCACAAAGATCTGGTTTTAATGCATTGTTCTTTTGCTCACCATGCCACAACAGTTTGGACCCAGACATATGCAAATCAGTCTAGACCCTGTTCCTCGTGGGAGCAGTACGACCTGAACTAGCAAGCCAGGTCCTCCGTGGACCAGAAACAAGCAACCAGGGACCGGTTTCGCGGAATCACCCCTCATCAGCCAGGCTAGCTTGAATCCAGTGGTGCAGTGAGCACAGGTCCCACATTTGGGCATATCCTTTCCACTTAGGGCAACTAAAGAGACAAAGGAACAAATGATGGAGGGAGTACTGAACAATGCAAACATTCACCATGAGTCACAAAGATCTGGGTTTAATCCATCGTTCTTTTGCTCACCACCCCACTTTGGACCCAGCCATATGCAAATTAGTCTTGACTGTGTCCTCAAACGACTTATGGAGGTCCTTGAGACAACCCTGAAAACATTCTTGGGGGGAGGGCTGAAGCCCCGGCTTAATCTTGGGAAAGTCCATGAGGCAACAGCCAGAGATTGCCTAACTTATGCAGCTTCTGGCTAGAGTCACAACTTGCACCCCTCAGGTACTTCTCACATAAAACACTGGGATACCCAGACAGGTGAAGTTAGAGATGGCCCTTGTAAGGCGCAACAGCAGCATGAAAATGTTACAAACAGGGGACCCTGACAATTTAAAAAAATCATACCCCATCATGGCCACCACCATCTGCGCCTAGTATACAGCACAAAAACTACTACAGTCGAGCCAAACTATATATGTACAAGCCCCTCCACGGTAGAACGCCAAACTGCTGATATGAGGCAAAAACCCTGCTGGAGAGCATTTGAATACAAGGGTATCAATCAGTTCTCAGACCTTATCACAGACAGGAAGTACAAACCTTTTGACAAAGCCCAAGATGCTAATTTTGGAATTACCAATGTCAATTCCAATGCCTGAAAATGGTCCTGGCCACTCTCCAATTGGACCTGCAATCCTAGCAGTTTATGGACTATCTCTGGAAATGGGGGACCAACAAAAGGTTGATTTCAGGTCTGTACTAGCTACTGATACATCATCAATACTGATAATAATGACCAACTCGACAAATTCAGCAGCTCGTGGATGAAATTTCTCAAGGACCCATGACCCCTGACCTGAACACTTTCCTGTCCCTGGGACCATATGCCTATGCTGCTTGCCCCGGCTGAAATGTTCACAGACCTGTGTCCCGCCCGCAGCACTGCACCTGTCCTCACCTCGACTTCATTACTACTAAGATGGGCAGAACTGTCCCCCGGAGAATGAAACTGGCCACACCTAAGGTGAACCTTTATTGTTATTATGCAGAGACAAGATGGACAAAGGAGCCTCAAGACCTGGAGCCCCCCCTCATGAAGGTTGTCTCTCAGACTATCCCCACACTTTCTACCATCCCCCGTTCACTGTCTCTACTGCTATGGTACCTTTCCTGTATAATTGACCACAATGGATGATCATTCTAGATTTCAACAGTAGTTACACAGACCACAGGACAGGCTATGGCCACAGCTGATACTGATCACCATTCTGCAACTTCCTGCTATGCAATGTCTGAAATCATGAGGTTTCTGATGTATCTAATTACTGAAGGTTATTTTCTATCTGTGTACCGCATACACACTCTAATAAAGAAATGTTAATTAAAAAAAGAAGCTTCCCCCTTTTGAGCAATGAGATGATCTAAAAAATCCTTTAAACTACTGAAAAATTCTGAAACGAGACCACTAACCTATCAGCTGCAGCTACTAATCAATTTCTAATAAAGAAGGGTGGTGACTTAATAATAATAGGAGAATGAAATTAGATTCACAGAAGTATATTTCACGGGTGCCAGGAGTGTTAAATGTGCAGGAAGTCAGGCATACATATACTACCATAGGATTTCTTTCAGAGTGCATATTCTTGATTACGCACATGCCTCAGACATGAGGAAAAGCCTGGGCTAGCTGAGGAGGCCCCCTTGCACAGGCTTCAAGGCCCAGAGCAGAAGGATTCTATAGCTCCTTATTTCCATGAGGTTAAAGAATTAAGTATTACAGAAGTTATGAAGAGTCATTCAGTTCAAACCTAAAACCTTACCACATAACATAGCAGTACCCTGGAAAAAGGAGAGTGAAAAAAAGGTGCCTATTAATAGACCTTCGTTTCAAACAGAATACAGAACCTTTCCTTTCATCAAAGGCACATTCTCAGACAGACTAAATCTGCAAGCACCTGTTCCACTACACTCAGGAAGCAGGTTGGCTCAGTTAAGAAAACAGGAAGATTAAAGATCATTAATTAATCAGGCGCAATACAATGCAAAAGCCTCACTCATACATACATACCTGAATAATGTGTTAGTGATGAATTTGACTGAACCGAGCCGGCCTTGCTGTCTGCTCTCTTCACTTGAGATCTTCCCTGTGAGGAGAGGAATGAGGGTTGGGACACAAGCTAATTGTTCTTGTTTAGCAGTGTCATTACAGTAAATAACTTTGCTGAGCTCAGGCTGAGATGATCTCCAGATCAACCCACCTCTGCTTGACTTGGGCCCTACTCACACTGCCTACACTGACAAGCTGCTGAGTCTCACCACTATAATTTAATATGCTGCAGTGCCTTCTAAAGCACAATAAGAGATAGATTGACAATGTGGTGATCGGGACACCAGCACTAAAATGAAGTACTTTAACACGTGATGCATGTTACTTGGAAGGAACACTGTTTTTGACAGTATATGGTATGCTTATTATTCATATATTTATTATTTCTTTCATGCTGTATTCCAAATGTCAATGCCCTCTGCTATACTAAGTTAAATGCCACTTCCAGCAAATTCTTCCAAGCCATTGCTGCAGTCGCTGCCAATCACACACCCTCTGAAAGCAAATTACATATAATCTACCATTCACTAGCAGAGCAACAATATATTCATTGAACAACATCTTGACTTTACACAACTGCTCTCTTTCTATAAACATAGAATTCTCATCAATTCCAGCTTTCCATGGAACAAAC
Source organism: Triturus cristatus (assembly GCF_964204655.1). NCBI lineage: Eukaryota > Metazoa > Chordata > Amphibia > Caudata > Salamandridae > Triturus > Triturus cristatus. The sequence continues at coordinate 217,015,932 of NC_140594.1, read as the reverse complement.
CTATTGACTCTCCCACCAAGCACCTCAAATTATTTCGTATGAAGACCAACCTAACCCAAAACCGCAGTCTTTCTATCTGTTACAAATGTGCCACCTAAGAGTTAGTGATCCCCAATTCTAGTCATATTATTATAGACAATTCAATACCTGTTGACTTCTAGGACCACTTGCTCACCTTACTTCGGATCCCTAAATCAGCAACACCTGTGTGCAACAAAAACACATAGATACTTGCCACTGTCAAGGAAGTGAAAAATAGTGATTATGATGAACTAGGCTGTAAGATCCCATCTCACACACTAGATAAACCTCTCTCCAATGACCACACTGAACTTCTAAATTACCATAACATTAATATATCAAGAATAGTTGACATAACTGCAATAACTACATATAAATGCAAGACTTTCAAAATGACAGCCATTGGTTTAACAAAGAAATAAACTCTCAGAGAAATGCCATTCCAGACTACCAAACCGTATGGGAGGAGTTCCATCCTGATAAACTCTGAACTACAGAAAGAAAAAGGTATAAAAATGATATAGCAGGGACGACTATTATTTCAATGCTCTAAACCTCAGAATGCTATCTATATACGAAGACAAAGTTCCAGCCGAAGCGTCTTTTTGGTTTTCTAGCACTAGGCCCATACAGTTTGTCTATACTAACTGAAGAGCATATCTACAAGGCGGCCATAAAAAATTATCGCTGCTTTTGCGACCGTTTTCGCGCGAAAAGTGGCAATAATTTTATCGCTATATCAGCAAGGTCATGCTATCGCGGGAAACCTTGCCTTAGCGCCTGAATTCCAAACGCCCATCTTTGCATCTCTAATGAGATGCAAAGTGGGTGTTCCTCCCCAGGATAACGGGAGAAATGTTGCTAAGCGACATTTCTCCTATTATCAAGCCTCACGCAAAGCAGCATAGCGACAAGAAAAGTAGCGATAACCTCTGTTATCGCTACTTTCCTTACGCCTGCTTTGAAACTGACTTATCCATGATATCATATGGAAGGTGGATATCATGGCTATATATGTGAGGCCTTATCATCAAGCTATCGCCAAACTTCGTTTGGAATATCGCTGGGTTTCCAGTGATAATTTCACGTTTGGCAGTTAGCGCTAGGATTTTTATCGCCTTTGAGATAAGCGTTGCTAATAGCACGCTTTCTCAGTGATAAAAATCCACGCTAGCCGGCGATAATTATCCTAGCGCTAAGTGCACTTAGCGATAATTATCGCCGGTTGTTGCTGATATGCCCCTTAGTCACTTCACTCAGATTCTATACTTCACCCACAGAGCCATTGGTCCTCAGATGGACCTTTCTTCGTCGTAGTAAGGTGTGAGGAAACAGGGTGTCAAATCAGATCAGGTTCAAATACACTACTCTCAGAACCAATCTATAGAAATATAGTATTGCAATTGGAAGACCCAACATTCTAAAGAAGTTAAATCTAACAAGAATTATACAAGCCAGAAGCTCTGGTGTGGCTGCACAGAAAAAGAGCAAAATAACCTGATGTTCTGAAAATTATCTATTACTCTCTCTCTCTCATGCATTTAGAAATCAGATAGCTGTAAACATAGTTTCTGCAGGAAATTCAAACTCAGAAGCCTGCTTACCTGCTGGTGGTCCCGTTCGCTGGTCTGCTCTGCCGGCCAGCGCTGCTGTTGCCGCTGCAAGGGTTCCCTCGGCCACATCTCTCCCCCGCCGCCGCCACCATAGTATTCTGAGGACGAGAGAGAGGGGGAGACTAAATTACCCAGACTTCTTATCGGACCCTCACGCCCTGACGCCACCTACGCGCCCGGAGGCGCTCAAAAGACCGAGGCTCCCTCTGGGGAGCAGGAAATTCAAACTCAGAAGCCTGCTTACCTGCTGGTGGTCCCGTTCGCTGGTCTGCTCTGCCGGCCAGCGCTGCTGTTGCCGCTGCAAGGGTTCCCTCGGCCACATCTCTCCCCCGCCGCCGCCGCCATAGTATTCTGAGGACGAGAGAGAGGGGGAGACTACATTACCCAGACTTCCTAGCGGACCCTCACGCCCTGACGCCACCTACGCGCCCGGAGGCGCTCAAAAGACCGAGGCTCCTTGCGCGTCGCGGGACGCGCGCGGGCGGCGCCGGGCTAAGCCCGGGCAAAGGGCGGGCCGTCTGTGGCCGTCCGGGGCAGGAGGAGGCAGGGCTGGGCCACATCTCCTTCGTTTGCGTACTGTAAGTAGCCCGACCATGTGAAGTTGTGTGTTGCTGGGACCGAGTATACCAACTTTTGTGACAGTGATAACGAACAGTTTACAATCTCTTGTGTGAGCTCCAGAAACTGTTACTCACACTCATATACTGTTGTCCAGCTGAAAATTTTCGGGACTGAGTAATTTGAAGTGTATAGTGCCTTGGTCTGAGGATGGGGAAACAGGCTTGTACTGTGAGACAACACGATCCTACCCCCTCAACGAGCATGTCCAAACCCACATCCATAGATAGAATGTTGGAGAAAACCTTAAGTGTAGTGGCCACTGAAATAGAACGTACTGAATGGCGTCTCTCTATCACTCCAAATCTAGAGCAGACTACTCAAGTTTCTGATTCTTTAATCACCACACGATCACTAGAAACAGAGCCCCCCAAAGAACATTCCCTAATTGAGGTGATCCAAACCTTAGATTGTCCAAGAGAGGAGGCTCCCCGCTGCGTTGGTCGTAAATGTAAAGAAAAAACCAAACACATTACGAAACCATCCATAAAAAAAAGCAAGGGACAGGCCGTGCCCTTGGAGAAGGGGAATCAAGGTAGGCCTACTGAGGCTGATATTGCAACTGCAAATGTTCAACCTGAGTGGGTCACTGCACTGATGACGAATCTGCAATTGCAGATAAGACTCATCATCAAAGAAGAACTAACCCCTGTACTAGCAAGGTTGGATAGCCTGTTATCAACGTGGAATGCACGGGCACAAAATCAAGAAACGTCAATCAATATAAATAATGAAAGGAGTATGGCGAATGTCCCGGCCCCAACGAGCAATAAGCAATCTGGGTCGACCTTAGCAACTAAGGCCCCCTCCAATATGACCCCACAGGGAATAACTGTTGATGACAGGGTGGGTTCTGTCCTTAATGCGGGTTGTAGTCTGGCCCCAACCAACTTGGCGTCCCAAGTTCGACCGCAAACGCCATTAGAGGTCACACGTAGATGGGGGCCGGTCGAAACTCTTCCAAATCAAGATTACAACGATTTTGTTCCAAACATTCAAACACAGGGTCCCCCAACTATCAATCTACCACCCGAGTCTGCACCTTATGTTTTGATCCTAGCAGGAACCCCTGCTCTAAGGGAGGGTACATTCGAATCTCATGAAGAGCTAAAATATAAAACCATCCATTGGCTTGCTAATCACAGTAACTTTAGCTATGAGTATACCCATGAGATCTTGACCACAAGAAGGGTAGGATGGATTGGTAAACACCAAAAGGACATTCAAGGAGACTGTGTAATAATTAATTTTAGGAATTCATGTATCATTGAGCACATTCTAGCGACAGAGCACGGAAAAAACAGGGGGTCCATTATTCTACTTCCTCTGGGATATTTCTACCCCCCCGATAAGGCCTCTCTACCAAAAACATCTATTCCAGTTAAAAAGGAGAGCTCCTTTTACAAAGATGGATCCTCCCAAACCGGCTCAATTGTTTTATAATCATCCAATTTTTAACATCCCCACCAGTAATAGGTATAGTTCACTTGAAGGCGTGGATTGACATGGGGACCCAGACACTATCAGCAATGTGGGAACAGATACGATAACACCCGATTTTGAGCTCCAGGATAGGATAATAGGGATGATTTCTAAGACTAGGGAAGAACAAGTTAAAGCGAGTCAGAGCGGCTCCAGTAACTTAAGTTTTTCTTCTCTGTGTTGCGATCTTTCTGAACCCATAGATCACCCGAGTCACCTTGTTTGTAATCCTATTGCCACTGTAGAACCATTAAATGTTCCCCCATATAAAATAGCTATGTTACCGTATAAGAACTCTTCTATAGCCGAAATTACTAGGGTTTTATCTTGGAACATAGCGGGATTGACCAGTAAACTTGATGATCCTGAGTGGGGTACGTTCATTGATGGGTTTGAAATCTGCATGTTCCAAGAAACCTGGGCAAGAAAAGAGGTTCTTAAACTAGGATATGCCAGTTTTAACATCCTGGCATCCTCGAGGGGAAAAGGAAGACCCTCTGGGGGTCTTATTATTTGGGTACGTTCCCATCTGGGGTGCTCTGCAACCGTAATAGACACAGGCTCTAATGATATTTTATGTGTCAGGTTACAGTTTCCGGCTAGGCCCCACGTTGTTTTAATAAATGTATACTCACGCCCGTCTCCAAAAGGTATTGAATCCAATACTTTGGAGGAATTAACTACCTTCCTTGGTACCATTGATACTAACCAGTTGATCATATTAGGTGGGGATTTTAATTGCCAATTTGAACCGCTGGAAGGCTTGCCACTGGATGGTTTGTATGATGAGGACCAGTTTTTAAAAATCCCAGAGTCAGGGTGCCCCAAAGTTAAAATTTGGTCCCCTTTGGCGATCCAGATGAGTTGTCTCACTATGAGGCTTAGTCTTCGTGCCTGTAATGGGAGAGCAACATCTGTGACATCGAATAGCCATACATTCTATAGCAAGAACAAGGGGTCTATACTAGATTATATTTTAATTAATTCACATTTTTGGGACATGATGCTGGATTTTAAGATAATTCCCCGCACTGACAGCGATCATTCCGCCCTTGTGGTGGAACTTAAAGCGCTGAACATAGGGAGTTTGCTGGATATGGGTAACCCCCTTGACCCTAGGCTTGTGGTCTCCCACTGTAGAAAGAGAGTGAAATGGTCTAATTTTATCCAATCAGAAACAAAAATGGCCACTTTATACGATGCCTTGCTCCCAGTTTTTATAGATGCGTCCAACCTGTCGAACTTGACTGAAGAGAGTTTAGACCTTCAGCAGGCCCAATTAAATTTTGATAAACTAGGTAAAATTACCTATGATTTCTTTTTTCCAACAAAAAAACGGAAAAAAGATAAGCAGCCTATCCATCCTTGGTATAATAGCTCCTGCCGTAAGGCAAAAAAGGAATTGGTATCAGCTATTAAAAATAAAGATCGTTCTTCAATAAGGATGGCTAGAGCACGCTACAAAATAGTTATAAATAAAACAAAACAAAGCTGGGAAGTAGAAAACTGGGCTACTATGAAAATCGCTTTGGGTGATAGAGACATGAGGACCTTCTGGGGAATAGCCAATTCAGGCACAACTACTTTACGCAGTGCGGTCGAACCAAATTTAGATGAACAGACCTGGCGGACCCACTTCGAAACCTTGTATGCCAAGGAACCTGAAGTTGTCCACGCTCATGGCTGTGATCCACCAACCTCTTGCCCAGTGATTAACAAAGATTTAAATCCTTTATTCGAAGATGATCTGATATTGACCATCTCAATAAAGGAAATAAATACCGCATTAGCTAGTATAGCTCTGGGCAAAGCCCCAGGGTTGGACAAGATACCCGGTGATCTATTTAAAAGCGAATCTGTTATTTGGGCTCCTTATCTTTGGATGCTTTTTAATTCAATTATGCAAGGCATGAAGATTCCTAAAAGCTGGTTAGGTGCGGAAATAATTCCGATTTTTAAAAAGGGTTCCCCACTTCTCCCCACCAATTACAGACCCATAACAGACCCATAAGTTTAATAGACATGTCCCAAATTTTTTTTGCGAGAGTTCTCCTCCTCAGACTACAGTCCTGGATGGAGGAGAGGGACATCTTGTCTATCCTCCAGGCCGGGTTCAGAGAAAAATTATCAACTCTGGACCAAGTCTTAAGACTGCAATTATTATACTGGAAAACTGTGTGCCTGCAGGGGGGTAGTCTTTTTTTAATATTTGTTGATCTAAGATCAGCATTTGACCTGGTCCCAAGGGAGAAATTATGGTCTGTTTTAGGTAGGATGGGGGTTCCTGTTTATTTAATAGATCTTTTTAAACGTTTGCATGAATGTAATTACGCCCAAATTAGGTATGGGAAGGATGGAAATCTCACTGCTCCTATTCCAATCAATCGTGGAGTTAGACAGGGTTGTGTTCTTGCACCAACCCTGTTTAGCCTCTACATTAATGGCCTAATTGATACCCTGTCAGCAGCAAAAGACCTAGATGCCCCCAAGCTAGCCACTCGCAGAATTTCGGCCATGATGTTGGCCGACGACACCCTTTTGGTTGCCAAATCATCCATGGGGATACAAAAGGTTTTGGATAAATTTGAGGAGTTCTGTAGGGATCGTGGTTTAGAAATAAACCTTCAAAAAACCAAATTCATGGCATTTAATTGCCCAAAAAGTACACGTCCCAATCCATGCCTAAATGGAAACCCCTTGAAAGGGTGTCATCTTTTGTGTATCTGGGACTTACAATAACCGAGTCTGTGGACTGGGGGGCATACATTACAAAATCTACGTTAAGATTAGCACAAACTTCAGCAGGGATCATGAAGGTTTTTAATAAGTCCAGCAAAAGAAATGTTAGTCCAGCTGTGGAAATTTATAGGGCTCAGGCAAGGGGTGGAGCATTGTATGGTGCAGAGTTATGGGGCCACCTAAACACGCCAAAATTATTGCAGGTGGAGAACCAATATTTAAGACAACTATTTAAACTGCCCCATAGTACCCCTCTGGTCCCGCTTCGCCTGGACACAGGCATAACGCCAATAGATGAAGTAGCGGGACTTAAACCCATTATGTATTGGCGACGCCTGTGGACAACCCCCGAGCTTACATCATACAGGGAGGAGCTCTCTGAGGTACTAAGGTCATGTGGTTCTTTGAAAATTCCATGGTTTGACCATATAAGACTTCTCCTAACTAGCCTGGGCCTTGGAGATTGTTGGCTTCATCCCGAGTCTGCTTGTTTGTTAATATCAAAGGGTCAAATGAAGGCTTGTTACAATGATTATAAACTAGCACAACTTAATAATTCCTCTGGGACAGGGAAATGTACTAGTGCCTTCTTAGAAATCAAAGCCTTTCCACGCTTTGAACCGGCAATTGATCTCATTACTCCACCTGCAGCCAGGAAGCTCTTTTTACAATTTAGATACGGGGTACTCCCACTACGTTGTTTTACATCTAAATGGAGTAAACAAAACCCGACCCATTGTCCAATGTGCGATCACCCTGAGGAAACAGAGCTCCACGTTTTTTTCTGTTGCTCTGGGCACCAGAAGGCAAGGAGTCGCTGGTTGGCCCAGATCTGCAGGAACCTTGGCACCAGGTCTTGTTTTGAAGCATTTAGGATACTGAAATCTGATACAAGTATCCCGATAGTTTATTCGGTGGCCGGTTTTCTATTTTCGGTATGGTGCACTAGAAGGGCCCATTTGAGAACCCAGAATGTAAATTGATTGCGTTAGCATATGTTGTATTTTTATCTCTTACCTATCTATTCATGCATTAGTTTTAATTATAGGAATCTCTCTTCCTATTTTTATTGGAAAATTGTTTTTAGTTTAATTTATATACTTATTGCTCCATGAACTCTCTAACTAAAACCGTGAAATCTCTGTCCAAATTTTATGATGCAATGTTTCGATGATTTTCTAAATTTGAAATTGTATGCATAACTGTATTGTTTTTATTTATTTACATGTACTTTTTAGGACATTTTGTCCGAAATAAAGTTTTTTGACTTGACTTGAGTTTCTGCAGTAAGACTTTTAAGACACAATAAGACTCAGACAAATTTAGATCATTTGGTTATTGTATTAAAAATCCAAAATCAATGCATACAATTAACATTTTAAGAAACTCTGTCATGAGTCTTACAGCTCATAGTATAAAACCACACATTTAGTCAAAGAAAATCTATTTCTAAAAAAGTAATCCATAAAGAGGATGCTTAAAGTTAGAATTCGTTCCATCAACAAATAGATGAGGGGGGGGCCTGGCTTAGCACGCGATGAGACCAGACGTGCCCGGGTAGAGCTCCCGCTTGAGCCTCCCTGCCCCGGGTCGTTTCTCTGTTAAAAACTCCTTTACACGGCCCGATACTGCCGGCGGACCTGCTCCGGGAACTACTGCCTGCCCTGGCTGACTCTGGGGCGAATCGGAGGTGGGACCCCGCACCGACCCTGACGACGAGACTGAGGCCGCCTTGGTGGACGCGCGCCTGGAGACAACGACTACGCGAGCCCGCGGCTTCAGATGGTTCCCTGGGCCTTGAGCTGCGGCCTACGGGGGAAATATCGCGGCGACGAAAGGAGGCCCACGACCGTTGCGGACGTGCCCCCGCAGGACTGGCACTGCGATTGGAGACGCCTGGGGACCCCCCTCTCCCCAACGAAGAGCTAATTGACGGCGGTGGCGAGCTGGGGACGACCTAGAGTGAACAAGTGGACGCAGCCTGCAGTGCCTGGCATATGAGTGAGTTGTTTGACCGGGGCCCTGGGAGCGGCGGGGTGGAGCCGGGGAGAAGACGGTGCCTAGCCACTGCCGCATACAAGCGGATGCCCTCGAGCTACCGCCGGACTGGGATGACCTTTGGGAAGAGCGGGATTCCGCAACAGCAATAGGGGACCCAGGACCTACGAAGGGACACAGAGGCTCCACCTCCCCCCCCCGCTCTGGCCTGGCTACTGTTGAACTGAGACAGTCTCTTCCCCTCCTAGTTTCCTGCAAGCCTTTGGACGCTGGGGGCGGATTCGCTCTGGACGGGGGTTGCACCACTGCAGAACACAGCAGCCCATGTCGCCGCTGCCCGAGGGCGCTGAGGGTACTACCGGGGTACCTGGCTGGACCCCTTAGACCCGCGAAGCACAAATCCTGCGCCTCTGGCCGCTGCGGGGGAAGAGCGCGAATGCGGAGTGGAAAGGGGGCGCACGCGCGACCCAACCCTTTGGAGGGAGCCATCAGACATCTGTCTAGCTGCCATTGAACCCTTCGCTGCTCGGAACCTCTGGACCTGCGGCGACCGCGACACATTGCACGCGGCCCGGCGGCTTGGAGCAGCAGAACCCGGCGCTGCACTGGAATGGACGTGTGAGCCGCCCCTCTCCCTGGAGGTGGTACAAGGCCCGCAACGACGGCCTCGACGTCGCGGAGGTGAATCGCCACGCGCGACGGGCCTCCACCCCTCTGCGGCCGGAGAGAATACCTTGCACGCGCCACCAGCTCCATGCCTAGAGGGGCCCGAACACGCACCGGACCGGGAACTGCAACGGCGAGGGGACAACAAGTGAAAACAGCGCCCAAGATGGATACCGAGCAAGTAGCGGCGAAGCTGGATAGCGTCCTGGCTGCCATGGAACGGATGGAAGAATCCCTGCAGCAGACACGCACCTCCCTGGAGACCAGAATCGATGGCGTGGCGATAGACTTAACCCACCTCCGAGCCGATCATAAAAAGCTGCAAGATCGCACAAAGACGCTGGAAGACACAATGGCAGTTATCGAGCCAATGGCGGTGCAGACAGACAAAAAGGTACACGATCTCCTGACCAGAGTGGAACTCTTGGAAGGCCGAGCCGAAGACGCGGAGGGCCGGGCACGAAGAAATAACATCCGCCTAGTGGGCATTCCGGAGAACTGGGAAGGAGCGGATCCCGCCCGCAGGGTTGAGGACTGGCTACGAGACCTGCTGCCAGACAACGCGCTTTCCCCCTACTTTGTGGTGGAGAGAGCCCACCGTGTGCCCACGAGACCGCTCCCCCCGGGCTCTAACCCTAGACCGTTTCTCCTTCGGGTTCTCAACTACAGAGACCGAGATGCCATACTGCGCGAAGCCAGGAACCTAGGGAAAGTCACCATCGACAACGCCGCGGTGATGTTCTTTCCGGACTACACAGCGCGAGTGCAGAGACAGAGGCATTCCTTCCTGGCAGTAAAAAGAAGACTGCGCGAAGCGGACCTCAAGTACTCGCTACTTTTCCCTGCCAAACTGAGAGTGGTGGCACATGACAGGACACATTTCTTCACGAGCCCCGAGGAAGCGGAGGCCTGGCTGGATGGAGGAATGCCGGACGCGCCGCGAAGGGTGCCGGGAACTGCCACAACAGAGAGGGCCAGAGGATCAAGACAGCGGCGCCGCCGCAGGTCGCCCACGCCACCGCTGGTCAGAGGAGCGATGAGTCACTCCCCACCGGTGGACCTCGTTCAACAGGAACAGCAAGATGCTCTGCGCAGGGTGGCGGCAATCAGCAATTCCCCGGCGCCGTTGCTCCGCCCGGGCGCTAGCCCGGCAGTGTCCTCCACGGACGATGAGGCGCTCTATGGCATCCCGGATACACAGAGCTCTGGGGGACCCCCAGAGGTCACGCCGCAAACAGTGGATCTCTTTGGTTGACGGGACGCGGTAGCGGACTGCCATCTGCCGCGTGGCGCGGGCCACCCTGAGTTCCTGCTTAGCTGCCCCGCCTGCCACTAGAACTGCCTCGGGCCTACCTGCGCCCACACCGTCGCTGCTCTGGGGGACTCGAACACGGAGCTGGACACTGTAAGTACATTTTCTAATCATAGACACGTGAATCATACACCCACCTCGCAGATATGCAAATGTGCCCCACAGTGATCTACTGCCGGCCCGCTGCCACAAGAACCACTTGGAGAGAGGCATGCCCCCCCTGGCACCCTTGCCTGCACTTGACTGGTAACTGGGCGCACAGCAGCCACGGCATTGAGCGACAGACACTAGACGTCCGCCGATCAGCAGCGGCTTGCACACCTCACCCGGGAGAGATGCAGGGTGTATCCAGGACTGCACTGTTTTGATTACTGATAAGATATAACCCACAAGATCCCCCTAAGACTGTATAGTTTACGAGCTCACTTGAGTGTTTGGACAGCGAACTGTTGTGCAGCCGACCTTTTGGTATTTTGGACTTTGTTGCCATGTTAAGGCTTTATGTATTCCCTTTCTTCCCTATCCCCCTACCCTGCTGGAGATCAAGACACTGCGCGCACGACGCTCAACCTAACTGCACAGTGGGAGCGGACTGCTGGACCTGGGGGGCCCTTGAGCTGGAGGCCACGCCTTGGGGGGGTGAGGGAGGCGCGCACACACGCGACTGCTATGGCTAATGTACAAATATGCACCTGGAACGTCAGGGGAATGCACACACCGGCTAGACGTTATCATATATACTCATACCTAAAGCGGCATAAAATCAACATAGCGCTGCTCCAAGAAACCCATTTGAACGGAGCTGAGGTGCGGGCACTGCACCGTAGATGGCGAGGGCAACTGTATGCTACGGAATATTCCTTATACGCTCGCGGAACACTGATATGGGTCCGCCCTGGGACTCCTTGGGAAACCACAGAAACTGTAGTGGATCGGGAGGGCAGATATACAGCTGCGCAGGGCAGGCTAGATGGACAGCTTATTACACTGGTGTCCCTCTATTCCCCCAATGTCGATCAGGGCGGCTTCCTGGCGCGGCTCTCAGCGACCATGGCACCTTGGCATGCAACCTCGTGGATAATAGGGGGCGACTATAACTGCACTCTAGATATAACACTGGATCGCTCCTTCCCACCCCCGGCTAACGCCTCTACAAGGGGAGCCACGAAAGCACTATTGGAATGGGCCGCACAATGGGATCTACATGATGTTTGGCGGCTGCGCAACCCGGGGACGCGGACATATTCCTACTACTCTAGCGCTCACGACCTACATGTCCGCCTGGACCGGTTCATGGCATCATCTGACCTCCTACCCCACGTGACAGACACACAATACATGGGCCGCACGCACTCAGATCACAACCCACACTTCATGTCCATGGCCTGGGTCCGCCCACACCCTCCCGTACCCACATGGCGCCTACAACCTGCGCTGTTACTGGACGCGGCTTTCCGTGATGCCTTGCTTGCGCGCGCCGCGCAATACTTTGAGGATAATGCCGGTACGGCATCCACTCCACAGGTGGAGTGGGACGCCTTTAAGGTAGTGCTCCGGGGGCACTGCCTGCATGCACAAGGACACGTGAGGCACCAACTGGAGAGGGACTTAACTAGGCTGGAGTCGGACTTACTTGCACGAGAGGAGGGGGCTATAGATGGTGACGGGGACCCGCTACACGAGGCCCACACGGAACATGTGCGCCTCTTGGAGCGACTCCGAAATGTCAACTATGCCGCACACTCGGCGAGAACACATCACCTTGGCGAGAGACCAGGCAAACTTTTAGCGTGGCTGATCTCTCAAGAAGCCCGCTCGACCCCGGTGGCGGCCATACGGACGGAGGGGGGGAACTAGTATACACGCAACTTGGCATACATGACGCCTTTACTGCTCACTATGACGCATTGTATCGCTCCCGCTTAACAGTTCCTCATCCTGATATAGCCGGCTATCTCTCCCCCCTGCAAATGCCGCAACTGACTATTGCGCAGCAGGACGAGTTGGGAGCCCTGCTGGAGTCAGACGAGCTCCGAGAAGCCATCTTTAACCTGTCAAATGGCAAAACCCCGGGCCCGGACGGGCTGCCGGCTGAGCTTAACAAGGCCGGCTCGGACATCCTTGTCCCGGAACTACTGCGAATGTACCACACGGCAGCGGAAGATGCCGCTTTACCCCCAACGTTAAATGAAGCCATGCTGGTCTCTATTCTTAAACCTGGCAAGGATAGCACACGGGTGGGCTCTTACCGCCCATTGGCGCTGCTGAACACGGATTATAAAATCCTGGCTTCTGCATTAGCCAGGAGGCTGGCCCCTCATGTACCCGCTCTGGTGCACCGAGATCAAAATGGATTTGTTCGCACCCGCCACACTTCCTACAACATCCGCCGCCTCTTTCGGGTACAGGAATACGCCACGCAGCAGTGGCCAAGAGCGGGATGCCTGATACTGGACCTGGAGAAGGCCTTCGACTCAGTCGAGTGGCCGTATCTGAGGGCGGTCACAGAGAAGTATCAGCTGGGGGGGGATACAGTGCTATGATTGACCTGCTTTATGGCAGGCCGACAGTCCGAGTCCGTACGGGCCGCCTCCTCTCAGCTGCCATCCGGGTCCGCAGAGGCACTTGCCAGGGCTGCCCACTGTCGCCATTGCTGTTTTCTCTGGCCATGGAACCCCTGGCCGCGACTCTCAGGACGCACGGGCTGGAATGGGGAATCCCATTGGCGGACGGTCTACATGCGGTGTCACTGTATGCGGATGACTTGCTGCTGTACGTCAGGGACATAACTGCTATCCCTGCCTCCCTCACTGACATCTTCCGCACCTTTGAGGAGGTATCGGACCTGAGAGTCAATTGGGCCAAGTCGGGGGCCTATCCCTTTAGCCCAGACACACCTGAATGCCATATCCGGCTGGGAGGGGACAGGCTACAATGCCATCCCACCACCTTCCGCTACTAGGGGATAAGGATCTACAGAACCCCAGCAGACGTCCTGGAGGGGAACCTCCTTCGCGCAATCGCTTCTGTCCGAGCACAAGTTGGCTTCTGGAACACCTTACCCCTTAACGTGCCTAGTCGCGTGGCACTGACCAAAATGATAGTGCTGCCTCGCCTACTCTATTACTTTGCGAACATGCCTCTGTATGTTCCCACCAAGCTATTCCGCGACCTAGAGGTGCTGTTGCGTAGCCTCATCTGGAACAAGGGGAGACCGCGAGTGGCGCTGGCTAAATTATACATGCCCACGGATTCGGGGGGCTTGGCGGTCCCTAATATGGAACTGTACTACCTCGCGGCACAGATGCAATGGGTGGCAGGATGGCTGAGCGGCAAGCAGCTTGAGGACACTGCCTCGCACGCGGCTGCTTGGACACGAACGCAAATAAATACGCTGTTCCACCTGATAACCAGCACGCCCTGCCCCTCACAGATCTACCTGGCGGTAGCGCGCAGATGTTTCCTGTGGTGCCTCCGTCTCATGCGCGCGACTACGCCATATGCCCCGAGTTTGCCACTCTTGGGCATGCCTGGCCCGACGGGGCCGCTCACAGAGGTCCACTTGGCTGGCTGGGAACAAGCGGGAGTGGACACACTGAGCGATCTGTATGCGGATGGCGACTTACTCACATTCGCCCACCTGGCTGAAGACACGGCTCTCCCGGCGGGGCAGTTCCTCCTGCATGCCTCCCTCTTGCACACACTCACGACTTCCTGGGGCGACATGGCGGTGGAACCTCCGACGCATGCCTTCATACAATACCTGCACGTTATGGGTACTGGTGCGCACATCATACACTGGCTAGCACAGGCACTGCAGGCGCACTCGCAACCATCCACATTAACACTGAGGGAGCGCTGGGCGACAGACAGGGGAAGAGACTGGACAGACAAAGAATGGGCACTGATACTGGCCGGCCCGACCAACATCCCACGCAACCCCCGCTTTAAAATTATACAATACTACATACTGCAGCGCGCATACCTCACGCCCGAAAAGATTAACAGATACTTCTCGCGGACAGACGCAACTTGCCAGCGGTGCTCGCTACCGGGAGCGGACCTCTTACACATGCTATGGCACTGCCCGGATATACAGACATACTGGGACGACGTACTGACACTGCTCACACGCGGCGCTGACAGACGACTACCGCACACATGGGAGGCATGCATACTAGGGTTGTATAAGCGCACAAAAGATAACAAAGCGCAGGCACGCTTTTGGGACATGGGTCTTATAACGGCCAAACGCTTGCTCACTAAGCATTGGAAGGCAGCAGCCCCCCCACACATCGGACATTGGAAAGCCTCCTTCGTTAATTGGGCGCGGGCGGAGAGTGCGGTGCTTCTTCGCGAGGAAACTGCGGGGCTCCGGCAGTTCCCCATCGCCCAGCTTTGGGATAACCTCCTCGCAGCGTTTCAGGTGGCCTGCCAAGACCGATGGACAACCTGAGTCTCTGGAGTTTGCTGCTCCCTTGCTGGTGGGGCAGTGACAACCCTAAGATCGCGATGGAATTAGCTCCCGCCCCCTTCTGCTTGCCCCTGGTGCCCCCTACTTTCACCCTACACGAGACTGCTGCCGGGAATTACTCGCTGTACAACTATAGCGTGTGCACAGTGACCGCTGCCGCCGCAGTCTGAAACAACACGCACGATGTCCGGCTGTGGGCCCGGACGGGAAGGCATGACCACTCCACTCCACCCAGCCGCTCCCTCCCTGGCACAGAGGAGCGCCCTATATATAGAGAAAATGGGTGCGGGCACCGACGCTATGGGATCCCAGCCTTCCTGACAGCCCCCTTCCCCCCCCACCCCCCCCTCTAGCCTGCTGCTTCCCACGTATATCGCGTGGTCCCGCTGTGCCCCTCTCGACAGTTGATGCCCCCTCCCGCTCCAACGCAGAATGATCTCCTCCTCCCTCCTCCCCCCTTCCCCTCGACCCCGCCTGAGTTTACGACCCTGACCTTGATTCCCCCTATCGGCGCACATGCACAGGGAACAGTTTGTTTGTTGGTTAAGTTCCCTGACCGGATCCCTACCTAACCGCAGATAACAGACGAAGGATGCGTCGTCCGGCGCCCCCGAGGCGCTACCCTACCTAGCGTGCCCCGCTTACTGACGATGAGGCAGCGATGGCGCATACTCCCTGCAAGGGATGGATACGCCCGGAAAGTGCAGAAAGATTTTACCCAGAGCGCACTTTGTTGCATACCAGGTGTGCCCCGACACTTAGCGGCTTGAGGGGCGCAGCGCTGGAGGGACGGATGCGCGCCACGTAGCACACACATAGCCTTGAACTGCGAAGCTGCAAGCTGGACTCGCCGGATATATGTGTTGCCATATATGCCACAGTGAGCTATACCGAACCGTCCTTGTCGCGCTCCAGCCTACACTATGAGCACGACGCTGGCGCTAAGCTGCCCGGAGGCCTTTGCACTTGGGGGTAACCACCGTGCCCTGTACGACTCAAGCTAAGGGCCTGGGTGGTAACCGAAATAACCGCGGTGTGGGCTGGAACACAGCGCCATCCTCTGTTTGCTGACAACGCGCATAAGGAACACCACAACAAAACACCGAAAAGCACCATAGGCCTACCTTTTAACAATGTACGCACCTAATTCCTGTAAAAATGTCAACTTGCACAACGCCGCCGGACCTCTGGGTTGCCGGCTGAATGGCTGTGTCCTACCATCTGGAAACGTGTGCTTATTGTCTAACTGATTCGACACCTTGGATGGTGAATGTACATTGTAAGATGATGCAACTGCAAATAATAAAGGTTTTTCAAAAAACAAAAAACAAAAAAAATAATCAACAAATAGACGAGAATGGTTCACAAGAGTTTTCTTAGCAGGGGCAGAGGAATCAGATTAGAGTCCACTAAGCAAATGTCCATGGGCATGGGCAAAGGGGGTTGGAGCAATAATCAGTAAAATTCAGGTCTGGTCTCTCACCATACAGCTCCAAATAGTCTAGCAGATAAATTCATCAGCAAAGAAAAAAGGCAAGCGGCATGTAAAAATAGTCTATCAGGCAGTCTGGAGGCAATGGAAGAGAAGGGGTGAAAATGCAAGACAGCTTGGCTGAACCCCTCCTCCTATGAAAGTCACTTTTTATACTCCAAATTGTCAGTTTGTGACATCTGTTGTCACCATACGGTGTTCTTTCATTCATCAAGTACAAAACTGATACTCCAACATATTTTTCTTGTTGCTCATGAGAAACAACTGTCCATTCAGTTCTCACAGGTTAGTTGACAAAGAGCTTATTTAAATTTTTCCTCTTCATATATTAAGTCGAGAGGTCTAGTTCCCACCAATTCACACACAATAACGTACAGGAAAAGTGTCTTGTTGATTAAAGAATGTTGCATAAAAACAACAGATAAAGCAACACATGAGGAAAAGTAACAAAAGTCCATTACACCAGGCTATGAAATAATGCAGACTAAGGAAAAGGCAATTCAATGCATTTTAAAGTTAGCACTTCCGATTCAGTGAAAGAAACTCATAATTAATTTCAATCATAACGAAATAAATCATGCACATCATATATGGGCATATTTGTAACGTTGTCAGTGATTATTACACAAAGAATTTCAACTCTACTTATGGCCTACTACCAAAACTTTTAAAAGTATCTACATGAAAACTACTCCTAAAAAAAATATAACACTTTTTTGGAAAGTTTCAGTCATATAGCGCATTGCATGAATCTTTTGCACCACTTTTGATTTTGTTATGTGCATTATAATAAAAGCAATAGGTAATCAGTTAATAAACATGTTAAATTCATTATTTTATTAATCCTGCTATTTCTACGTATGCATGCACATTTTCACTTCAACTTTTCTCACTTTCAGTGTTGTTTTTCTAAACATGTACAAAGTGCACATTAGAGTTTCGTAGTCATAATCAATTTTTATGTTGTGTAAAGAATAATCAGCTTTTACACTGTAACAACAGCTTTTCAAAATCATTCATGACTGTCAAGGATCTATCACCCAGCACTCCTAAAAGAGATGACTCAGCAAATCACATCTCCTTAACACTTCCAAAAATCAGAGAGGAGTTTGAGCCTATTCCTCCTTAAAATAAACCTGAATATCCTCCAATGACTAGGGAAGCACCTCTGTAACATGTTTCTCCTGCGTCCCCTAATTGGGATTTGACCTGAAGCAGGAATTAAACCGTCACCATACTCTCACAACCCTTTTCTACATTCTATAGTCAAATATCATGCTGACACTCTCATACCCAGGTGACAGGCCATTATAAGCTCCTCTCTTTCTATTTCTTTCATCTCCTTAATGTAGACCCTATGTGTTCTCTTTTCAGTGAATAATTTGAGCTGGTTGTTGCCAGTGAGGGCCACCGGCACTCATTTTTGGTACCGGCACTGATGTTTTAGCACGAGACATTTACCAAAAGCAAAAGAGGGAAAAACACACAAAGCAGAAAGACAAAGGAAGAGAAAGGTGGAAAATAGTCATTTGGGAGAAAGCAGGAACCTTCCAGAGAGAGATATAGGATGGGGGGGGTGTCTTGTAGTAGATCCAAGGAAGGGCGGCCGACATTTCATGGCACTGGCCACGGGCCTCAGAGCAGAGCTTTGAGGCCTGACATTCATTGTTTGACAAATTAAGCACTGCGTCTTCTTAAAATGAATAATGATGACCCTGGCAACATTGATAACTATAGTCCTGTCACGTGGTTACCCTTCCAGTTCAAAAACACTGAAAAATGCTTATTGAGTGAATCACAGAAATGTTAATCAAATAATCAGGTTCTGGCATTGCTCAGCTTGATGTACCACAGTATAGAGGCCACTGTTTTGAGATAATTGATGACTATCTTTGAATCTTTCATGAGGGCAAACACTGCATGCTAACGCTATTTGATCATTCTGTGGCCTACAATGTGATTGACCATAACATTGTTATGTCATATCATGTTATATTAAATTTACAAACTTCTAAAACATGCTATTGTCCAATAAATGCAAAAAGAACTTATGATTAATAGAATGCTGAACAATGTCATACACTCACCTCAGTACAGAGATCTGGGCCTAAATCCATCGTTTTTTTGCTCACCATGCCATTCCAGTTTGGACCCAGCCATATGCAAATCAGTCTTGACCCTGTGCCCAATGGGAACAGTCCAGCCCGACCTGCCAAGCCAGGTCCTCCCTGGACTGGAAACAAGCCCTCTAGGACCGGTTTCGGGGTTTCACCCCTCTTCAGCCAGGATAGCTTGATTCCAGTAGCATGGAGAGCACGGGACTCACGTCTGAGCAAACCCATCCCACTCGGGGTGACAAATGCAAAAAGAACTATTGATGGACAGAATGCAGAGCAATGTCATACATTCACCCCAGTACAGAGATCTGGGCCTTAATCCATTGTTTTTCTGCTCACCATGCCATTCCAGTTTGGACCCGGCCATATGCAAATCAGTCTTGAGCCTGTGCCCAATGGGAACAGTCCAGCCCGAACTGTGAAGCCAGGTCCTCCCTGGACTGGAAACAAGCATCCTAGGACCAGTTTCGGGGCTTCATCCCTCTTCAGCCAGGATAGCTTGATTCCAGTGGCATGGAGAGCACAGGACTCACGTCTGAGCATACCCGTCCCACTCGGGGTGACAAATGCAAAAAGAACTATTGATGGACAGAATGCAGAACAATGTCATACATTCACCCCAGTGCAGAGATCTGGGCTTAAATCCATCTTTTTTTTGCTCACCATGCCATTCCAGTTTGGACCCAGCCATATGCAAATCAGTCTTGACCCTGTGCCCAGTGGGAACAGTCTAGCCTGAACTGCCAAGCCAGGTCCTCCCTGGACTGGAAACACGCATCCTAGGACCGGTTTCAGGGTTTTACCCCTCTTCAGCCAGGATAGCTTGATTACAGTGGCATGGAGAGCACGGGACTCACGTCTGAGCATACCCGTCACACTCGGGGTGACAAATGCAAAATGAACTATTGATGACAGAATGCAGAACAATGTCATACATTCACCCCAGTACAGAAATCTGGGCCTAAATCCATCGTTTTTTTGCTCACCATGCCATTCCAGTTTGGACCCAGCCATATGCAAATCAGCCTTGACCCTATGCCCAATGGGAACAGTCCAGCCCGAACTGATAAGCCAGGTCCTCCCTGGACTGGAAACAAGCATCCTAGGACCGGTTTCGGGGTTTCACCCCTCTTCAGCCAACATAGCTTGATTCCAGTGGCATGGAGAGCACGGGACTTACGTCTGAGCATACCCGTCCCACTCGGGGTGACAAATGCAAAAAGAACTATTGAAGGACAGAATGCAGAACAATGTCATACATTCAACCCAGTACAGAGATCTGGGCCTAAATCCATTTTTTGTCTGAACTGGGGTGGCGTGGTGAGCAAAATAATGATGGCTTAAACCCAGATCTGTGACTGGGGGTGAATGTTTTGCCAATGTGCAACATTCCGTCCATCATCTTGTGTGTTTTGCTGTTCGCCCTATGTGGGAAGGGTATGCCCAGACGTGGGTCGCGTGCCCACTACGCCCTTGGAGTCAAGCTTTCCTGGCTGAAGAGGGGTCAAACCCCGAAACTGGTCCTAGGATGCATGATTCCGGTCCAGGGAAGACATGGCTTGGCAGTTCGGGCTGGTCTGTTCCCATGAGGCACAGGGTCAAGATTGATTTGCATATGGCCATGTCTGAACTGGGGTGGCGTGGTGAGCAAAATAATGATGGATTAAACCCAGATCTCTCGACTGGGGGTGAATGTTTTGCCAATGTGCAACATTCCGTCCATCATCTTGTGTGTTTTGTTGTCCAATAAGGGCATCTTCCCGCTAGCAGGAGACAGAATCTATCATCTAAGACTATGAGATCAAGCATAGCAGAGGTGGGCCTTTTAAGCCTTTTGAAAATACAAATGGTCATCAATCTGGTGCTGGGGTTGTGGAAGAGCATTCTGTACTTTTGTCGCCAGGCAGCAGAAAGAGTGACTTCTTCTGCAAATACAATGTAATAAAAAAAATTAATTGGAGCAAAAGATAATCTGAGTAATTAGAAATAACAAGAGGAAGCTATGAGACTGTAATACAGACAGTTTCAATAATTAAGTTGTTAGAGAAAGACAGCTAAACCCACTCTTTGACAAACAGAGCAAGATAAAATTTGGGATTTTAAAAAACAGACATAGTTGTTAGGAAACTTTACCAATCTGAGGAGAGAGAGAGCTACTGATCAAAAAGAAAACCAGGATTCCTGACTGAAAAAATAGGAGTTGGGGCAATGGCAAAATAAGAAGGCCATGTATCAGGAGAACAGATTGAGGTTTTTTAGGCCAATGATTAGGATCTTTGTTTTGCTGGCAATGATGTTTAGCAAATTCCCATGCACCCAAGGTACAACTTCAGAAAGGCAAGGAACTAGTTTGGTGTGAGGATACGCCTGGGAGTAGTTTAGCTCGATTAGGATTTAAGCATCATCGGTGTAGGTCATAACATAAATGAGAAATTGTGTGAATGAATAAGTGCAGCAAGAGAGCAATAGTCACACCCACACATTTAATGTAATGAGTTTGGCATCAAAGGCAGAACACTAAAATGGTTCAAAGCTTCTCTAGCCAAAGGAAATCAGTGCATAAAAACTGGTAATTTATAGTCAGCACTCACTGCTGTTCCATTTGGAGTCCAACAAGACTCCATACCAGTGCCCCTACTATTCAGCTTGTATGTCACACCATTAGGTGGCTTCTTCTCCAAAGAAGGTATCAATTCTGATACACAACGGTACCTTAAGAAAGACAGCACTTAACATTTCAGCACATTACCCGAGTGTTTACCCAACATTATTGCATGGAGACAAATTAAACATAAATTTAACCAAAACACGGCAGATCTCTCTTACTTTTCCACAACAGTGCGAAGGCCCTCCCACCAGACTAAATTGAAAAATCACAAGCCCAAAACATTGCACTCAAATTTTTTAACTCAGCCAACACCCTGGGATTTGCATTAGATAAACCTCTCCATTTTGACCTTTCGATTAAAGAAATCACACAAAGTATTTGATTAAAGCTACAAGTGCTCCAAAACACAGAATTCCGATCCTTGGTGATATCCCTCATGGAGAACATAAATGTTCTATTAACTGAACTGCGTCAGTACTGTCTGCCCCTCTTAAAACTGCCCTATTTTCGGCTTCCTGGTTTCTTACGCCTCTGAAACAAATTGAGAGAATAACACTTGTAGTCCACACCCTCACCTGGCTAACTCCCAAATCTCACTTTCATTGACAAAACAGTCTGCCTCTCTTAAGAGGCCATGCACCTAAACTCCATTCCTATCTTGCCCAAAAAGTACAATTGTCCAGCAAAACTAGAACATTTTTATGTCTTCTCAAAAACACTGCATTTTAGACTGCTCAACTTCACTTCAACTGGAACTCCTCTAGGATCTGGAGTGCCCTACATACCCACTTCAGACTTGCACCTTCAGAGTAAACCCTCAAAGCAAAATAGATAAGAACACCTCCAGAAGAAAAATGCATCTTTGACTATTTGTGCTTCTACATTCCTATCAAAATGAGATCCCCCTCTTCTCCACGTGTGCTATGAGACTTAGGGGCATATTTACAAACCCTTATTGCTACAGGAACATCACTTTTTTGACATTCCTCTGACGATCAGGTCCTCGCCTTATTTGCAAGGTGGCGCAAAGCCACTTAATGTGATTCAACACTGCCTTGTAAATAAGGCACCCTTTTATGCTATATTTAGCGCGAAAGGGACGGGCAATGGGTGTTGCAGTGGGCATTCCACCGCAACACCCATTGTTCTTTGATGCTGCCCCATATTTACAAGTATGGGGCAGCGCTAAAGATAGGACCAGGAAATACCTGGTCTTAAACAGGCGATACGAGGAGAAATGTTTAATTTCTCCTCGTATTTTGCTCTTTCCATGTGTGCTGCATTCTGCACACATAGAAACAGCAAATTGACTGTAAAGATTGTTTCTGTGCAGGAAGGTGTCCCTTCCTGCAGAGAATCAATCCTCCCTGCAGTGCAGGCAACCTTGCAACATGGCTAAAGGGTGCCTGCGCTATGGCTAGGCTGCTTCTTTAACGTAAGTGCTAGGGGAAATGCAGGGATGCGCCACATTTTCGTAACTACGGCACATCCCTGCATTTCAAAAGTGATAGAGCACGGCGTTAGCCATCTTGGCTTAACACCGCGTTCCACCACTTTGCTAGTAAATATGTCCCTTAATGTTTGCTAATGTCAATAGTGTATATATCTAACTACACTATGTATACGCTCTCCTCTCTACCACCTTAATGAGATCTGGGGTGACACCTTCATCGTTCTCCCCATATTGTCTACATATGATGTTTATAATGCATAATGCTTTCTACAGCTTCACATATATGCACCTACCTCACTACTATATTTCTTATGTCATACATTCACCACACAACTCGACATATGGTAAGGTACTTTTGTTTTAAAAGCTCTGCAACACAATTATGTGCAGCAGCATATAAAAAACTATTGGAAAAACAAATAAAAATTGCACAGTAACATCTATGTAAAACTGCCACCCAACGTGCACAGAAACCACAGTGTTCACGTTTATGTGACAGAGTTGAATCGGTAGGGGTTTTCTCAGTTTTAGAATGCATATAAAGCTTTATCACATGTGCATGTAAGTTCAGTGACAGCCATATTATCTTTCCTAAAAGGAAAAATAATAGCTGTCATAGAGCAGCCAAACTAGTAACGATTTACTAATCACACCTGTCAGTAACAATCCACTTTGTCCTCCCCCAACTAACTCTCTTTTATTAAAAAAAAAAAAAAAGCAAATTCCCCCTACACCGCAAGATCTGATTGATTCTCAATGTCAAACATCCTTGGCTTATTTGCTGGGTATCAGGCAGCTTTCGGGTTCATTTTTTCTGCAAACATTCAGCTTTGCACAGTAAATTAGTGAAGAGAGGAAGCTACAGTTTTTTAAAAATGTTAACATTACAGCTTTCTGAGTTTCTGATACAGCTATGGGACTGGGAGGTTACACTTCTTAAGCAATTGACTTTTACGAGGGAACCTTTAGAACAGGCACTTATTGCCCTTTTGAGTTTTGCAGTCGGCGAGCATGGATAGATATCAAGTGTCCCCGAGTCATGTATTTCATGTCATGTATACTATCTACGGCTAGTTTAGGGGTTTTGACTAACAGTCCGGTGAACTCTCTGAGTTCAGTACCATAGGCAAGGTGACATGGGCCCAAGTTAAATAAAGGTAATTGGGCTCCTGGCTGCTGCTTGGATGATAAAATACAACAATAATCAGGGTCAGTGGGCCCCTCAGTCCCCTGGGCCCCGGTGCCATTGCACCTGCTGTACCAATGGGAGCTACACCCCTGTCTAAGACCCTAATTACAAGTCAGGAGCAGAGACACAATGGACGAAATTAAGGTTTTTGGCACCAGTTTACCCCTATTATTAGTTATTGTCTCACAGAATGGAGAATAACTGGGTCGACCTGGTTTTCTGATTGGAATTCCACATAGAATTCCCAGCTCTGTGGCTGTTATCATTCACATTTCCCACCTGCTGTAACCAAGTAGTCCTGTGTACAGTAGAACTGTGTGGCAAGGGATGAGGAGGGGTTTGTGAAGGACTGCCAAGGGGAGAGGAGCATATGGTATGGCAAAGGGGAGCAATATATAGTCTTCATGTGCCCTAAAAGGGGGTTGGGTGGGGGCGTGAGTCCCGGTCCTGGCTGCTCTTGCAGCTCAATCCCACAGTAATTTAAAAGTTGCATTTTCCTGCTGGTAAAATCAGGTCCAGCGTTCCCACACCAGGAAAATCAGGCGCAGGAACACAGAGCCACTTATAATTGAATGGAGTGGTGTCTCAAATCAGCCTTCAAGATTTGTATGAAACTATCAAATTCAGGTGTAATGGATGAATCTACACATTCTGCCAATTGTCTTCCTAGTATACTAGACTCTAGGTAACTTAAATGGCTTGTGCATATCAAAATCCACTTAGGGCCTGATTACAAGTTTAGCAGTGTGACGCAGGGTCCGCCACGCTGCCTCACTGCCAAACTCATGGTCTGGCCGCCCACCAGATTACGAGGGTTTGGTGGGCTTTTTTGTACATTCCCAAGGCGGTGCCTCAGAAAATGGTACCGACATGGGAACGCCAAAAACAGTTCCTGCATGGTATGGACTGTAAAGTTCATGCTGTGCAGGAACTGGTGTGCATGCATACAGGGGGGCACTTGTTGTGCCCCCTGTGTGTATTCACATAGCATGAGGCACCAGGGCACTCGCTTCCTCTCTGCCACGGTTTTGATGGCTGTGGTACTGCCATGAAAACCGTGGTGGAGAGGAAACTTGTAATATGCTTGCCGGGACCGCAGTGGTCCTGCAAGGCAAATTATTGCCTCTACACTGCTGCACCACCACCAGGGAACTGCAGTTTCCAGGCAGCTGAGTCTGGGCAATGGTGGTCCGACCACCCTAATTGTAATAGGGCAGTCAGGAGACGCCACCACCACAGCTGTGGAAATATGATTTTTTATGGTCAATTATGTCCCCTATCTTAGACCCCAACGGCTCCATGTACATGCTATAAGTACATGTATGTTCCCTCCAGTTCCAGCTA
Organism: Triturus cristatus; assembly: GCF_964204655.1. Lineage (NCBI taxonomy): Eukaryota > Metazoa > Chordata > Amphibia > Caudata > Salamandridae > Triturus > Triturus cristatus. Next base: position 216,990,806 of record NC_140594.1, on the reverse strand, counting down.
TAAAGACGCAAATACATGTGCGTCCAACGTCAACATGCCCTCTTTCAGATCCGCCATGAATGGGTCGAATATTCCATTTCTAAGTATGAAAGGCCACCGACTTTATGTGGTTCACTTTTCTAGTTTTGTAGTTCAGGCGAGTAGGCCCTGAATTCTGCCATCAAGCCTTTTTCTGCTTCTGCCTCTGAAATGCTCCAGCTTGGACCTGCATCCGTGTCCATGAACTTTGTCTTACTCCCTGCTAGGCTAACGGTGCCTGACGCGGCCTGTTGCCTGCCAAAAACTGTATTCAGCCTTCAAGTTATCTGCTCCGCTCCTCATCCAATGCATTCCTGTCTAATAGTTTAGGTAAATATCCTTCCAGCTACCGAGCAAAGGGCCCGGCCTCGCTGTCTTTTTGCAAGTAATTCATAGCCCCTGTTACTATGGAAGATGCCTGCCCCCTCACATCGCATGTAGACACATAGACGCTTGTACACGCACTAACAGTCAGTATAGAATAGGATCTGTCCGAGAAGACCTTTCCTTCCAGATAATATAGTTCCTTAAACACAAGATATCAGATATGATTTAGGACTAGGTTGTCCTGACACCCCAGACTTCTGTCTCCACATGTAGGGCCAAATGTCAAGTTCCCTTCACCCTCTAGTTGTACGTCAATCACACGTCATGCGGCTGCGCGCGCATCTCTGCCAAATATTTCTGCTGACACTGCAGGATTCTCTTATGGATCCACCCACTTGTGACATCATTTTAAATGACGTTTCTAGTATACGCCTGTATTTACGCCTATTTTCATTACGTATGTGTATTCTTATCTGTATTATCAGCTGTTACGCCTCCTGCATCTGCAATGCTTTTTATATATATATTGTTACTTGCCAATAATGTATTTGCTGATCCCTTCCTGAACCTTCGTGGTGATGGAATATGATTGCCTGGTTCGAACAATAATTCCTTTGTAAGGAATAAAGCCCTTTTCAGAACCTCTAATACCACGGATTCTGCCTCTTATTTTGACTGAGTTATTCTTACTAGACTTTACCGCATAAAAAATAGTACAGGTAATTTAAATATTTACCACATAAATTGGCGCCCGAATAGGGACACTTTCTCATCTCACGCGCCGGAGGTGCGTTGCAGGCCCGGTCTCCTGCCACAGCTGGACGGACAAAAACGCGTACCCGCAGGATTTCCTGTATCTCCCTCCGGCCAAGCGGGGGTGACTGAGGCTGCGATCAACACCCAGACGAGGCGGTGAGAGGTGCGAAGTATCCCGACCAGAGCCTAGCTGAGAGAGCAAGATCCGAGGTATACAGAGGCCCACCAGGTTCCGAAGTTCCGAGTCGAGTCGAGTCGAGTCCAGTCCGGTCCAGTTCAGTTCAGTTCCGAGGCCTTCCGTTCCGTGCTACCCGGTGAGTACCGTTGCTGGGGAGGCAGTTAGACGTGCACATTAATTCGTGCTGGTCCTGACGGGTTTGGGTACACAGATCCGGTCTGCACTGTTGTAGCAGTGTATCTGTACTGTTTAGCAGTATATCCAGTATGTTCATGTATATAATTCAATATCATCTAGTATTAGTATTATGTCAGTAACTAGTTTTCTTCTAATTATCATTGTTCGTTAAAGGTTAAATGTTAAATGTTTTACGGTGTTCAAAAATTGTGGTATGAATGAGTGTTTATTATTGTGTTTATTGTATTCATTGTGTTCAAGTCCGGTTCAAGTAAGAATCAAGTAACAAGGTTTAAAGATGCCGTTCTTTTCAAAATTAAGACAGATCAAAACTAGAAAAGGAGTACTCGAAGAAGCTGTTCCCATTCCACCTAGGGACACTCCAGGGTATTTTATGTATCATAAACATGGCCTAGATGCCGTATTATATCTTGACTTATGGGTGGACTACACCAAGGATCTAGCAGAAAGTCAGAGGTGGCCCGCAGCTGGGACATGGGATGCAGATTGCATCATGAGAGTAGAAGAAGAATTATGGAAAAAGAAAGCCAGACAGTCACAGAAAGATGCTATTGAGTTATGGCGTAAAGAATCGCATAGGCGTACAGAGAAAGCGCTCAGACTGGAAGAGAAAAGTAGGGAGAACTCAAATAGAGCCCGAGAAAACGTATTAGTTGAGGAAGGTATCCGAGTAAAAACAGAACAAGTAGAGAGACAACGAAACACTCTTATGAATGGTATGTATCCTCTTTTGACCGAAGGTTTACCTAAGGCCACCCCGGAAGTACCGACAGATTTGCCAACCCCATTACTCCCGATTAAAGCACATCCCAAGACCGCAAAAGATATTTTCCTTTCCTCCTATTTAGACGATATAGCTCCAGAATATGTTAATGGTCCACCACACACGCCACCTGTCGATGGTGCTCAACGCCGAGATCATCCGCCCCCACATCCGCAACAACAAACTCCTCCGCACAATCCCACAGGTCCATCTGTTTCCACCGCTTTTCCTGCATCCACAGTCTCTACCTTACACCCCACAAATCCTTTTGTGCCTAGCACCTCAGAAGGTGCGACAGCAATTTTTGCTACGCCACCATCACGAAGTAAATCGTCTCTTAGAGATTTAGCAAACCAACGTACACCCCAAATAGCAACGTCCGACATGTTTAAGGAACATCTTGTAGATTGTAGATATGATCCAGTGCCCGGTAAAAATGATAGAATGCTGCTATCATCACTACGTATACGACGGGCTTCACTATATTTAACGACGCTACCAGGAATGATTAAACATTTAGACAATATATATCGCTTTGTCCAAACAGGGCAAGGCCCTGAAAGTATTGACGAAGCCATGGAATACCAGAAAGCGGATATACAGAGACAACTGTTACGTTTCTTCATAAACTGCTTGATCAGAGACAGAGATAGGTCCGAGGTAGACCAGGATGAAATGCAAGTACTTACCCGATGGGGTCAGAATATATCCGAGGGAAAACATGATAAACAGACATGTATAGCAGCTATGTGCCGAAAGATCCGCAAAGAATTAGAACGAACACATAAAGCCAGAATGGAGGCAGACAAAACTGAATCAGAGGGAGAGGAGGAGGAAGAATCAGAAATGCCCACAGGACAATTAGAAACGATAGCCTATGTAGGTAGGGGAAGACCTTGTAACAATACCAGATACTTTAATGACCCGACACGTCCGATACGTCCAGAATATAACAGACAAATTCAAGCCCCTATGTTAAATACTAAGTCCCCTGAACACTTATTCCAGGCTGCTGATAAATTACTCCGAGATCGAAGGGGGTATCATATGCTCGATTCTATGGATGAACAAGAATTAGCCAGGTCAGCGGTACAATGGGCTGACAGTTCTGAAAAATACAGTGATGATGCGTTGGCACACACGTTTTTGAATCTTACCCCAGATGAACAGCGTTTAGCTGGTATATACATGATACAACACCTCCTTATATTATATAGAAGCCAACACTCCGATCCTGGTCCCCTACCTGATATACTGATAGAATTACTCACGAATAAATGGAGAGGTTCAGGTACTGATTTAATTAAAGAAATTCTAGAATATCGACATCAGTACATTGTCTTCGTATGCCCAGAACATGTTTCAGTTCCCCCCAATTTGGAAAGAAAAACGTATCACATAGACAGACAGAATCCCTTACGCGAAGTGCACCCAATAAGAGGTGAGGACAATAATTTTAAACGCGTGTTTGTGTATGCGCCCATAACTAAAATTGAATTATTAGAAATGAAGAAAGTAGTACCTAGCCATGACAAAGACCCAGCAGGTTTCCACCGTGAGATAAAAGACATGTTACTCATGGGAGAGTATACTTACCCTGACATTATGAAAATATTAAAAGTCCTATTACCCGCCGGTATTTACGAGAAACTCAAAGAAAAGGAATGGGAGGTGGGAGACCAAAAGATAGATTGGACAGCATTAGAAAACGAAGAAAAGGCCCGAACTGCAGGTTCAGGGCTTGGGGAAAGGACTACAGCATTACCAGGATTATTAGTGCAGGTACTACCACGTTTATTAACTACGAAAAAGGAAGATTGGGGTGCAATCTCAGCCTGTAAACAAAAACAAGATGAAGACACTAGTGATTTCTATTCCCGATTTGAAAAATGTTTTGGTATTAATAGTGGCATAAAAGCAAGTAGTGAGTCATATCCACATCTGTTTGTGACAAAATTAGTTGAAAATTCCCTGCCCCAAGTTAAGAGTAGAGTATTAAAATTCGAGAGTACTTGGCAAGGTAACACACCGTCACAGATGTTACAAATGTTACAATATCATCACAATAGAATTAGAGAAGAACAAGAACATGAACAAAAACGTATGAAAGACACGAAAATGAAAATGCTTGTTGCTCAGTCAGTTCCAGCTGACGGTCATAAAAAGGGTATGACACAGTCCAATGATTCAGTAGGTCCTGTTAGAGGGACATGCAACTATTGTAAACAGCCAGGTCATTATATACACGATTGCGCAGTTTTGAAACATAATATCTCTACGGGTATAACAAAAGAGAGACCACGTCCGCCTAGACAGGATCAGATCCAACGACAAGTACCTCAGAATATACAGCCTTTGCCAGCTGCACAACAGACCGAACCACAACAACAGCCACAGCCTATTGCTGCAATACAAAACACGACACAACAAATGTACCAGTATGCACAAAATGACTATCCAGAGTATCAACGCTACACATGAAATAGCCTAGAGAGGGAAGTTGGCCTACCCCTTATCGAGGTTCCCGTAGATCAAGAGGGTCCTTACGTACAGAGTCAAGTATTAGGGAAAGACAGAAAGTTTCTACTCGATACAGGGGCAAGCAGAACCACTATCAGTCACAGCGAAGTCCCAGGGGCACCCCTCTCAGGCTCACAAAATATTTCCCTTGGTTTTTCAGGAAAGCCTACTATTAACGAAGTATCACAACCACTTGCATTTACAGTCGGTCCATTAACACGGACTACAGATCTATTGCTTACGAAATCATGTCCAGAAAACTTGTTAGGTATAAAAACATTGAAGGCTCTAGGAGCTGTAATATGTTGTTCTCCGGAAGGAGTGCGACTCTTTTTGCGTGACTTTAAGGGTCACTACGTGTCTAGAGACATGGATCACCGGTTACAGAATCTACCTGCACATTTATGGGCACAAGGCCCCACTGATGTAGGTTGTATGCACATTACCCCATACCGAGTCACACTCAAAACAGGAGTGGTACTACCACGAATGCGACAATACAAATTACCGCCAGATGCTGTTGTGGCTTTACTGCAAATCATTGACGAGCTCATCGCACAAGGAGTGGTTGTAGAAACCGACTCCAATGTATGTAATTCCCCGATAATTCCGATTCTTAAACGAACTGATCCAAAGGCACCACCAGTATATCGATTAGTTATTGATCTGCGAGAATTAAATAAATGCATTGTCCCACAATACCCCGTGGTCCCAGATATCTCTTCATTATTAACGGCCATAGATTCAGAAGCAACGTTCTTTACTGTAATTGATCTCAAGAACGCTTTCTTTAGCGTCCCAATCGATCCGGAAAGCCAATATTTGTTCGGATTCAGTTTAAATGGACGAAGTTTTAAATTCACACGCGCACCTCAAGGATTCACAGAAAGCCCCAGCATCTATAGCCAAGCACTGAAAAGAGAACTTGACAGTATTCACATGCCAGCTAACACTGCCCTGCTTCAATACGTCGATGATCTGCTGATCACCGCACGAAGCGAACCTGAATGTGAAAAAGCATCACTGACGGTTTTACATTTCTTAGCCGACAAGGGGCACAAAGTGTCCCCTTCAAAACTACAATTCTGTGTCCAGCAAGTTGTGTACCTAGGGCACTTGCTGTCCAAATGGGGGACAGTTAATTGTAAACATGCCACCACCCAAGACACAAAAGGAGGTACGGGCCTTCATAGGCCTCACTTCGTACTGTAGGCAGTGGATCCCCCAATATGCATTTTTAGCTAAACCACTCATTCAGTTGACAACACAGGAGGCAGCGACACCGACTGTCCTCCCTTGGACTCAGGAACATACACAAGCTTTTGAAAACTTAAAGAAAGCTTTATGCCAAGCACCTGTTTTAGCAACGCCATGTTACAGCAAACGTTTTACACTTTTTGTTACAGAACGTGAAGGTACTGCTTTGTCAGTACTCACGCAGGAACAAGCAGGATCACACAAGCCATGTGCTTATTTTTCTAGTACATTAGATCCCGTAGCTCAGGCTCTTCCTGCGTGCCTGAAATCAGTCGCAGCAACAGCTTTAGCAATCAGACAAAGCGACGCCATAGTGTTAGGACATCAATTGACAGTACAAGTACCACACGCAGTAGAAGTTCTCCTGAACCGGACCCAAACACAACACTTGACTATAGCAAGACTGACGGGTTATGAATTAACATTATTCCAGCCACACATAGAAATCAGACGTTGTAGTACATTAAATCCTGCCACACTTTTGCCATTAAATGGAACAGACCCATTGGCACATGATTGCATTGAAGTTATTACTATTACGACGAAACCCAGACAAGACTTGACAGATATTCCATTATCAGATCCAGACCTGACATTATATGTAGATGGTTCATGCATGAGAACAAATACAGGAGAGTTAGTGGCCGCTTATGCAGTCACAACAGATACTGAAATTATTGAAACAAATTGTATCGATACCTTGTCAGCTCAAGCAGCAGAACTCATCGCTCTGACACAAGCCTGTATTCAAGCCAAAAATAAGAAAGTCAACATATACACAGATTCACGTTATGCATTCGGAGTCGTCCATGACTTCGGCGTACTTTGGCGAGAGAGAGGTTATTTAACTTCTCACGGTGCCCACATCCAGCACGGTCCCCTTATTCAAGCTCTGTTAGATGCAATACATCTGCCTACTTCAATATCTATCATGAAGTGCAAAGCCCATACGAAAGTGACAGACATTATTTCTCAGGGTAACGACCTAGCTGACAGAACAGCTAAACAGACTGCTCAGAATCAGACTCATCCAACTGACACGACAAAGACAATAGTTCCGACACCAACACACTGCATGACAGTTAAGGATCCCACCCTTGATGTAATTGACATACAGACACATGCTACACCAGAAGAAATAAAGAGATGGACTGAATTAGGAGGGATCCAAACGGATCAAGGATGGATGACGAAGGGAAAATCTATATGGTTTCTCCCCGACTCAATGGTTCAGGTCATCATTAACACAATACATAGTCCAGCGCACCTAGGAGAGAAAGCTATGCTAGACAGTATTCAACACATTTGGTTCAATAAACACTTGCGAGCAGCAGCTAAACAGAAAGTACGTACCTGTATGATTTGTTGTCAGTTCAATCCAGGAAAAGGCGTACCTGTAGACCAGGGTGGATTTCAACCCCCCGATCACCCTTTTGAAGTCCTCCAGATGGATTATATCCAGATGGAACGTTGTCGAGGATTCAAATATGTCCTCGTAGTTGTATGCGCTCTTTCCCGGTGGACAGAGGCGTATCCCGTCTCAGATTACACTGCCCCGACTACTGCCAAACAGTTAGTTCGAGAATTCTTCCCACGGTATGGTTTGCCCCGTATCGTGTACTCAGATAATGGCCAGCCGTTCTCATCCGAGCTAATGAAACATGTTTCACTTCTGTTAGGCTACCAATGGAAATTCCACTGTGTCCGACATCCCGAGGCAGCAGGTCTAGTGGAACGACATAATCAAACTCTGAAAATTAGACTGTCCAAAGTATGTAGAGAAAAAGGTGTCGACTGGATAGTAGCCTTACCAGTTGCGCTCTTTTACATGAGAATGGTAGCACATTCTCGAACAGGGCTATCCCCGTATGAGGTGATCTTCGGCAGACCACCAAATATGTGGGGGACGCCTATACCTCGTAAAATCACTGATGTCGACTGTAATATGCTGACAGATTACCTGGCTTCCTTGATGTCTGCACTACAATCTTGTCGTTCACAGGTAGCTGCAGCTTTTCCCGACAACACTGAGGTGAAGCCCCACGACGTGGTTCCGGGGGACCTCGTGTTTGTGAGGAATTTTGACAGGAGGAGCCAGCTGGAGCCTCGGTGGCAGTCGCCGAAGCTCGTCTTATTGACCACAAGGACAGCCGTGAAGATTGAGGGACGTAAAGGGTGGTTGCACTCGAGCCACATCAAAAAATTTCATGGACCACCGTCCAACGTGAACCCTCAGCCCTGCATTCCCTCACAGACTGATTCAAAACTACCCCTGGTTGAAAAAACCAAGAGTGAAAACTATAAACTGAAACTAAGGTCTAGCAAGTCAGACAATTTGATTGTTTAAGTCCTCTCCAAGGTGAATCGGTTGAATTTGTCTCTGACATGTATCCTCTAGACCGAAATAGAGAGAGAAATAGACAGAAACATGCATACTGTAAATCACTTCGTAGTCACTGCATAGTGACATTGTTAATTATGTTTTTTCTAAGTCTTCTGATTATTATTTCCAGTATATTATTACACATGTATTACCCTATTTCCAAGCGTGCTTTCAATGCTACTGCCGAACATTCTTTTAGCGAATTACCCCCGCATGAGTTGTCCTATAGATTTGCGCTGCGCAACAACACCTTCATTAGTATGTTACATCATTCTCATCAGATCAGCAATGCTACAAATTGTTGGATATGTGGCCGACTTCCTCCCTATCAGAAATACAAGGGAGTTCTGCCCCTCTTTCCGTATCCATTCACACACAATGGCTCCTGTGGAGCATGGTTTAGTTTGATTAATTCCCTAGATTCAAATACAGTAGTTTATCAAGACAATTTGGTATGGGGAAACCTGAACCTAGTTTTACTTAAAGTCTGCTACCCTAACAAGGAGGGACTTCCCAAAAGAACAGGAACTGATCTAGAAAATGAAGTATATGGATTAGGTAACTTTACCCTTAATCTCATGATCTTGAATGTTGAATCCGAAGCCACATCAGTCTTGCCCACTATGTCAGTATTTCCAGTTAGAGGCGAATTATGTGTAAGAAAGAATGGTTCAATACACATGGGACATAGTAAATGTACCACTGTAATAGAATTCAGCGATAAAGGCGAGTCTACATTTAGAGCTTCTCGTCACTCCTACTTCATCTGTGGTCACACCGCATACATACGCCTACCCCTAGATTGGGATGGTACCTGTTACATTGCATTCCTTCTGCCACCTGTTTTCCTAGCCCCGCCTGATTATCATAGGGACACCCATTTAGTACACAATAGACAGCAGAGAGATCTCCCGATTGTCGACTACACTGAAACAGCATGGGAGAAATACACAGATTTCAATAAAGGTTTCTTTCCCTACATAGGTACAGTCACTAATAGTAAGCTGATACGTAGATTAACTAGAACCCTTGAAGCAGTAGTGAATGAAACTACTTCCGCCTTGGGCAACTTAACAGAGGAGCAGTCTGCGATGCGGATTGTTGTTCTCCAAAATCGTCTTGTCCTTGACGTCATTCTGGCCGATAGGGGCGGAGCTTGTAGGGTCATCGGATCAAGTTGCTGTGTTTTTATACCAGAAAACGCGCCGTCAGTATATAAAGCCATAACTCGACTTCATAAGATCGTAAGCCAGATACACCAGAATTCAGGCACCTGGACTTGGTCCGGTTGGTTCTGGAGCGTGTTGTCAGCCTGGGGATGGAGGATCCTATCCTTCCTAGGTATTGGCTTTCTCATACTATTCAGTTGCTGCTTGTGTCTACAATGTGGGCCAGCGATTTGTGGTCTATGTGCCACATCGTGTATCCCACCTTCAAATTTTCATTCGAGATCCTGGAAGAAAAAAGAAGAACAAATGATGCTATATGAACAGATTGATGGATTGATGAAGATGGATATTTCATAAGGGTCCGTAGGGGACAAGGAGGGAATGTGGAAATATGAATTTTTATGGTCAATTATGTCCCCTATCTTAGACCCCAACGGCTCCATGTACATGCTATAAGTACATGTATGTTCCCTCCAGTTCCAGCTATAAAGACGCAAATACATGTGCGTCCAACGTCAACATGCCCTCTTTCAGATCCGCCATGAATGGGTCGAATATTCCATTTCTAAGTATGAAAGGCCACCGACTTTATGTGGTTCACTTTTCTAGTTTTGTAGTTCAGGCGAGTAGGCCCTGAATTCTGCCATCAAGCCTTTTTCTGCTTCTGCCTCTGAAATGCTCCAGCTTGGACCTGCATCCGTGTCCATGAACTTTGTCTTACTCCCTGCGCGGCTAACGGTGCCTGACGCGGCCTGTTGCCTGCCAAAAACTGTATTCAGCCTTCAAGTTATCTGCTCCGCTCCTCATCCAATGCATTCCTGTCTAATAGTTTAGGTAAATATCCTTCCAGCTACCGAGCAAAAGGCCCGGCCTCGCTGTCTTTTTGCAAGTAATTCATAGCCCCTGTTACTATGGAAGATGCCTGCCCCCTCACATCGCATGTAGACACATAGACGCTTGTACACGCACTAACAGTCAGTATAGAATAGGATCTGTCCGAGAAGACCTTTCCTTCCAGATAATATAGTTCCTTAAACACAAGATATCAGATATGATTTAGGACTAGGTTGTCCTGACACCCCAGACTTCTGTCTCCACATGTAGGGCCAAATGACAAGTTCCCTTCACCCTCTAGTTGTACGTCAATCACACGTCATGCGGCTGCGCGCGCATCTCTGCCAAATATTTCTGCTGACACTGCAGGATTCTCTTATGGATCCACCCACTTGTGACATCATTTTAAATGACGTTTCTAGTATACGCCTGTATTTACGCCTATTTTCATTACGTATGTGTATTCTTATCTGTATTATCAGCTGTTACGCCTCCTGCATCTGCAATGCTTTTTATATATATATTGTTACTTGCCAATAATGTATTTGCTGATCCCTTCCTGAACCTTCGTGGTGATGGAATATGATTGCCTGGTTCGAACTATAATTCCTTTGTAAGGAATAAAGCCCTTTTCAGAACCTCTAATACCACGGATTCTGCCTCTTATTTTGACTGAGTTATTCTTACTAGACTTTACCGCATAAAAAATAGTACAGGTAATTTAAATATTTACCACACAGCCCGCGAGTCTGGCGGCCCATGGACCGCTAGACTCGTAATCAAGCCCTTAGAGTGTAGATTGTACCTGTCATTGCGATGTTTGACACAGAGTAGATTTTGTCCGATGCGGTCACTGAAAATTGCTCAGTTGCAGGAATAACATAAAGCCATCATTTTAAATGTTATTTGTGCTTCGCATCTTTTTAGTCTAATGATGGCAACATGGAATAGCAAAGCTCTCTAGTTTCCCTGTATCCATGGATGAGTTCCTTATCCAGTTCATGTTCTGGTGCATCTGGTCCTGTTTATACCATTGTAAATTCAGTACTATATGTAACTTTATGCAAAGAAAAGAACCTAGATTGCACCTATTCAGCAGTCTAAGTGAACTTGAAATAAACAGAAAGAAAGTGGGTGTACTTCAAAGCCGTATATTGCTATCTCCTACCAATATACTCAAATTATTAATTTGATGGATGGGTAAAATTATTTTTTTTCCCTCCGCTTTAAATTATTATTAAAAAATATTGTATATGTAATATAACTGTTGATTATGCTATGCTTTATGTATCTTTCATTATCCCTTTAATGTAATAGTGAAAGTATTTACTATATTTTTTATATCAAAATTAAATAAAATAATATATTTTTTAATATTAAATCTTTTCTGGTCACATATTGTCTTTGTTTAGCAAAGGTCCACTTTTTATCCGTTTCCTAAATTGTTATCTACAAATAATATTTCAACCCTGATTTAAGAAATTTTTGTCAGGGGTACCCCTTTTTCTTTGAACATATTACTGTTGAGCCACCAGCAGACACCCAATACAGGAAATTAGTGAAACGAGAGAGGCAACAGAAAATCAGGGAGTCGCCCCTTAATCATGTTGATGTTGACAAAGGATGGGCAGGAGCTACAAAACCAAAGTTCAGAATCTTGTAATGCCAGAGGTCTGCGTGGTCTTGTTCCTCGACCCAACTATCATTGTAGGTCCTCCTTCCAGTAGAGATTGTCTAAATATCATCAAAGATATGGTGATGTAGTCTAGTGTTAATAAAAGTATGTGCGCCCAGATGACCCAGCCAATGTTGCAGCAGGTTAGCCGTATGGCTGCCAACACTTCAAACAAGCTGTCTACGGACGGCCGGCCAACAAATTACACACAGGAAGGAATCTGCGAGAGAGTAAGTTTCGAGCCTAATTGCCTAAAGAAACCTTGCTGTGGAACTGAAAAGCACACATCCTACAATGCCATAGCAGCTCCACATTTAGACAGAGCACACTCTGCATTTCTCTCATGGCCATACCGTGAGTAAAAATCAGCAATGTCAACAAAGCCATGTGGAAATAGAAGAAATTCCCCTACACTTGAGCAGCATCTCTTAAATGGAAGCAACTGTGGGGGATCCATGTTGTTGCCCTTGCAGCAGACATTCTTTGAACTGAAATACGTAAACCTTAACCGGTACAGCTTCAGAATTTGTTTCACTGAAATACCTGCTGCCAATGACATGGAAATTGTGATGTCCATACCAATGCCCATTTTTGCACTCCCTGGGGGCTGGATTCATCAGTGAACTAATTAGGCAGACCATCCAGTGGGTGACATTCTCATTTATTTATAGCTTGTTTCTCTAATCAGCAGGTAGTGCCGGCCAATTTTCCTGGACAAACCACTCCCCTTGACCTGACTCTAATCTCACCATGAACCACTTCATGAATACATTGTGTTGGAGAAAGGGATCTTAAAATTCATTGTGGGTCATTTCATGTAACACAATCCTCTTTGGATAACACTATAAGCCTCTCCATTCCACCTGACTATCACCACCTTTGTCACTCTGAAATACCCAGGGAATGTCAGGGTGTACACACAGTCAATTGGCAAGCCTTCAAAAGGAGACTTGCAGAGATTACATAATTATACAAGCATGTCCTCTACCACCAAAAAGGAAGATTCCGCCTATTGGGCCTACCTTCTCCCTAGTTTACCATCACACTCCTGTCCAGGTGTTCTGTACATCGCCAAGCACATCGCATATTCACCCAAGGCTAAGCTGCAAAATGCCTTCAAGGAACAGTATTTTATTCGCTTTACTGCCATTATGACATACTCATATATCTTGAAGTGCATATGAATGCTTTGTAACCCTTGCAAAAGGGAAGTTAATCTGGTGCCAAAAACTCCAAAAACCTGGAAGTAAATATGATGTCACATCACCTGCTTCTGGAATATTGTCCCTGAATTTCACCAGGATGTAAGGAGACCGATGATGAGCAACTAAGTGTTTGCTTTCCTTCTTGAAACAAACAAAAAACACAGTCATTTGTAAACAACGCAAAATAAGTGAGGTAAACAATCGTATTCTGGGGCAGTTTGTAGAATGTCTATTCAAGACCTATACCACGGAAATTACTGGTACAGGTCTTGAGCAGGCACTGTGAACTGAGAACCAGAAAACAATGCTCATGCTTGGCAATTGTTCACTCATGATTGCAGCCCCACTTAATCATTCAGGTCATCTTGTGGCACGTACCCCTGTCAACATCAATTCATGGCTTAAAGGCTTTTAAAAAAAATGAATTTATGATTGAGTCATAAAACAGCGCAAGTTACCCACGTAGAGAAAAGTCAGTTTAGTGGAATCACTCTATTTGGAAAACTCAACTGGACAATTAATGACAAAGGGCCTATTTCATTGTTGACGGAGTACCCTTTCTACCAACCTGAAGGTCCCCCCACGTCAATTAGTTTCAGGTGGACCTTCAGTGTATAGATGGCAGAGACATAGTTTGGGCCATCGGACAATTGACTATGTTGCAGGGATTCTGCTAATGCACAGAACTATACGCAGGAAACCAGGACCTCGGTGTATTGTAGTGTACCAAAAACCCTCCTCAGTGCCCAGAACCTCAATCCGACTAGCATCAGTGTCTAATTCGTTCTCCGTGCTACAGCGAAGCTAACAATGATTAGACAACCCCGAACAAGCGACTTAGTGAACTCTCAGGAATAGTGGAAATCAGGAACACTCTTTCGGTTTAACACTTATACCAGTCCACAACATGAGTAATCAGAGACACAATATATTTTAAAATGTTTATTTTAACTACGTGCTCTAAGATGCAGTATTTTCGCCAATACGAGTAAAAAGATGCATAAAAACAATCAGCATTGTTACAATTCCATAAAACACAAAAGGAGAAATCATATTATAATGATAGTGGAACCAGGACTATAGCGCCGTGTACCACCATTCCCAGGCTAGGAACTAGTTTATATAATAATGGATCTCTAGGTTTAAACGGGGAACACCATACCTCCAAGATCAGATGAAGGGAATCACATCCCAGGACAAGCACAGCTCTCAGTAGATGGAAAGGTTTTCTCCAAGTGCTCCCTACATGCATGCAATGGAATATTAAAAGCACCCGAGTTCCAGTTATTTGCAGCTGTGTTCATGTTATGTCTAAGTGAGTGGGACTGATCAACATGAATTAACAGCAGACCTTGTTATTCGACCTTGAACACTGTGCAGACCGAGGTCGCAGAGTAAGCCTGTACTTGTGAAAAACAGACCGCTCCCATGTGAAGAAAAGCCAGCAGTTTTATTTATGGGAACAGAAGCATGAAGCGTCGGGTGCAAAAACGGCAAGATGGTGTTTAAGCATATAGTTCACTCATGCTAACATAACAATGTCTGCAGGCAATATTGTATCCTCACTACAACTATATGTCCACTCACCTAATTTAGGTGGGAGGATATATAGCCATTTTTCGGTGTCTGTCACCGCCAGGAAAAAACTGGTGGTAAGGGCCACTGAAAGTGCTCAATACGCCTCTCGCCATGGGAGGTAACTCCCATGGCTAGGAGGGCACTGTTTATTTTATTTTCACAAAAAAAATTCCCCTTTGGAACCAAAGTTATAAGCATGATGTACGGCTCAATCATGTTGTTGGCGCCATCTGTCAAACCTAGAATGCCTTTCCAGGAATCAGCCTTGATGCAGGTTGCTTTAAATTCTAGAGATGTCTGTAGTGGCAGTGAACATCTCTAAATACGCCAGGTGGATTACCCTTGCCATGGGGGGAGTAAAGCATTTCACCATGGCACAGGAATTATTCCCTCCACCAAGATCTGAATTAACCCCTAAATTTGCAATGACATCACCTTCTTAGACAGTTGCCAGAACCTCACTGCTGTCTAAACGCCTCTGACATGTTCCTCAGCAGCTTAGTATCAAAGTCTGTCACCTATTCCTTACTCTCCTCCACATTCGATAACACCCCAATCTTGTGTCATCCCCATAAATGCATTCATCACCTTGCTGCAATGTCCTGTGCTGGTTCTACTCATAAACAAATAAAACATTGTATTTGAGGGCAAGTCCATCCAGTGTACCTTTCATCGATATGTTGTGTTGGTCCTGCCACTGGGTAAGTGTAGAGTAGCCAAGACTTGGGGACAAGGTCAACTGTCAAAGTTAGACAAATGGTTGACTGACCTCTCAATATGTGTTGAACACTCTAAAACATATATGACCCAACTCGTTAGTACTTCTCCCTTCAGAGCTAGTTGGAATCCATTAAGAACCTATCTTGACAAAAAAAAACACCACCACACCCTAACTGACATATGATGGACACAATTAGTATAAAAATGATCGTCTGAATTCTGAATACTGATCTATAATTCATCTAGTTTGTGTTCCAACACTGTTCATTATGTTTGTAATATATTGTCAACTTTTCTTAAAGATCTGTCTGATACACTGTAATGCACTTCATGAATAGGTGGTTTATGTTATGCTGCCTCTAATTTCTATCAAGGTGTGAAATGTTATTAATCAAGCAATGCAGAGTAAACAACACATAAATCACTCTCAAACCTTGAAACAAAGCTTACAGGTCTGCTGTTTGCTGAAAACCTATTGGCTTTGCCAATGCCATTTTTAATCAATCAGTTCATCTTTACTACAAAAACATATAAAAAATTGCCACCCTTGCAACACATGTGTGAATACTCATTCGTAGTTGAAAGCTCTTATCATAAAATTGACAGAAACGTTTAAAGATTGCCACTTTTGTGTGCTCGTGTACATGCACTGGTGCACCTCTGAATGATTTTGTAATAAAGTTTTACAAAAACATTCTAAGATGGCCTTCTTTCTGTTTGTACATTCAGCCGCATATGCACTCATGTGTGCCCATTTTAAAATAAGATTAAAACCAATTGAAAAATTTACGATGCGTGTAGTGCCCTTGTGGGGGGTAGTACACTATAAGTTGCAACAAGTGTCCAGTTACAGCAAGCAGACAACTGTCTGGCCCTCAAAAAATAATAAAAACAATTTGAAAATACATATATCTGTCAAAACTGCCCCTTTGTGTGTGGTCATCCCCATTTTTTGCTGACACGTGTTACTGGTTTTTAACTCTGCCCATTGGGGTACGACTGTCCACTTCCCAGTGTATTTGCTCAAACCTCTATAACATGGTAAAATTGACTAATATCCGGTTTTCATATTAGCTTTCCAGCAAGTTCATGGTATAAGGTGCAGGAAACTCCAACAATGGCACAGAAAGTTAAATGTAACCTGTTTACTGCAACACCAGTGTTCCACCCACCACGCTGACATTGAAAACCATGACTACAGGTCAACATGTGTAGCCTGACCGCTGCATCTCTTAAACCTACAGTCAAACCTGTCAAAGGAACCCTGTTTGACAGGAAGAAAGCCTACTTTTATATATTAAATAAGTCATCCTTCGTAGGCTTTACATCCCACAAAGTAGGGGTACCTATTATTTAAAAATGGAGTGTGGTAAGATTTGATGTTGACATGTTCGTCTGTGACTAGTCCCCAGAGCTATTTTCACTGTAAAGGGTTGTAGCTGATCCTATGAGAAAAACTAAAGTTCAAATAAAATATTATTTTTGCTAACTTTGGCTTGTTATAAGCTACAAACGTGAATTAACCACTGCTTTTACTATGTGTTAAAATCCAATTCAATGATAAAGTTGAAACCTTGATAAATATGAGGAAAAGTACATATTAAAACGTTAGCGAGCCTGAAGATACAGTAGGATAACCAGCATTATCAAGCAGCTATCCCCTGCCAGTGTTTTCGCCTTAATGAGGTGTGAAACCAGCTCTCAGAGCAGAAACAATGGCCTAGACCTTTTGGAAGGAAGGCTTGGGTGTGAAGTATGAGAATCCTTACAGAAAGGGCAGTTGGGAAGGGCTTAGGAACTTCATTAACTTGAAAATGACCGGGGAGAGGCCCGACCATTCATAGTTAAGTTAAAAGGCATGCTTGGGAAGAGAAGCCCTTTAATCCTAGGACACCATGGAGCCAGCTTGACCCCATTCCAGAGGAAGGGGAGCTGTCCCAGAACCTGTTTGGTGTGGGTGAAGGGAAGGGGGCTGCTCATTTTCCTAGGCACAACCCTGGGAAGTTCTGCCATGTTGGATTTTACTCAGAATAATGCATTGTGTGCCACAAAGGATTAGAGGTTTGCCCTTGGGAACTTTTTTCATTGGGTATTAGGTGTTCAGGAGCCTCGCTACCCACTGGCTAATAAATCCTATAAGAGTGGAACCTCACACCCAGCTAATCAGAAGACTTTCAGACCCATATTTTGTATGGGTCTCCCACAGCTCCACTGCTGTCTAATGTATACCTGTTTGATGGGTTCAGCACAAGAGAGACAATTTGACTGTGGACAAACACCATATACAATTGTAGAAGTCAATATAGGTCCCCTCCCCCATCTGATGGAAGGCGACACCTTAGGCAATGGAAGATTCCCTCTCATTCTCTTTGATGAAAGTCTTTGTCGGAAACATCTTGCTGTCTATCACTAGCAATGTGCAATTCTATAATATCTGTAAATCATATATTGTAGGAAGGACAACTGATTTAACACTTGTTTTTGAATACCGTCGAGCTGTTTTTGAGCACTGGTATTAGTCTTCTATAATACATCTTCCATATCTTTGTTAATTTTTCAAGAAACATCCCGGAGTCAGTTAGAGGAGGGTGAAATTCAGTGGTCACCCCGTTCACCCACTTTATGATTTCCCTGTCTTTTTTAGAGATTGGGGAACTAAACTACATTTCTAATGTATGAGTGTAAGCCAATTCCACTGTCAGAAGCACCTTGCCAGTGGGCCAGCTGCCAAAGAAGTGTCAACTCCACAGTGTCAGGAGACCTGCTATTTTCAAGATGGGGTTTTTAATGCTGTTTTCCTCCTAGGTAAGCCATGGAAAGCAAAGCATGGCAGCATCGGGCAGAAAAACTAGAGCCATGTCTCTAATGCTCTAGTAGAATACTGTAAGCACTTCCAGAAAACTTATTGTTTTCTTTTTTAAAGAATGCCCTCACATTTGTTCTTTTTTTAATAAAAATTGCTAACCAGTCCACTATACCACTATGTCAGGATTACCATTTTCATCCAAAGTATTTCTGACTTGTCTGCAGAAGCACTTTCAAGAATAAAGATGTGGATAGGTACCATGGGGCTGGCAAAAATAGGACCTTCACCTCAGCATTTGGAGGCCTGTCCACACGAGCCTAAATGAGGCTCTATGTTGCTTGTTCAAGTCGCGGATAATAATATATTTCCATCTGTCCCTTTTCATATATCGTGCATTCTTTGACAGTGAAATTGTTTTTTTCTGAACTTCCACGCCTTTATATATGTTGTGTATTTCTCATAAATATTGTGGTTAATCTTCATCTTGGCATAATTTCCAATATGGCTGTTGTTTTGGTTCTTTCAAATTATGGCTGAATGAATTAACTTGAAACCATTTCTGGAGAAATAAATAGTCCCTAAAAATTCCATAGATTACGCTGCAGAATCTTTCAGTGGGGTAGACTGATTTCTTAAATTTTTCAAAAAGTAGTAGTGCATGCTCAAACTGACTATATGCCAAGTATATATGCAAGAAACTGTGGTAGGATTTCAAAGAAATCCGTCTGTTCCGCCCATTGAAATAGCAACAAGTGAATAGGCACGTTCCACAGATTTTGCAAATTCAGAAATATGAGACCATTCTCGAATAGCAAAACGGGATGCATTATTTCACCTAAATCTAATCCAGATGTATGATATGTAATATCTTCTGTGGGAGTTTTTACTTCTTCACTCTGTATGGTATGAAAATACCATGACTATCACTTCAATTCAAGGTGCTATTTATGACACCTTAAAAATAAGGATATCACAGGATTTTTTATTTATCAGAATACAATAGAAAGGATCTATCACAAGATTTTGGGTATACCATGTGGACACCAGACTGCACCAAACAATCCTTTTCCCATGTTAAGTCCTGGCAGGTTTTACCGACCGAAATTTAACAAAGGGTGAGATATTGAACACACCCAGAGACTACTCAGTGTGTTAAATAACTACCAACTCATGATTCCAACCCCAGCGCAAACAGGAGCTTGCACAGGGGTCAGAAAAAACAACCCACACTCATAGAAGCCTAAGTGTCTCTTTTAAAGGCCAGTGTTTGGCCCATAAACCTTAATACTTGGTGGAGGCCCATGCCACATTCCCCAGCAGAGGATCTGGTACCAAATTTAGATATCCTGCATGTCTGGTGCATATGTCAGTGGCGGTTCCTCCGCTAACGCAGAGGAGCATCGCCCCACTGCTCACAGAGCAATTGGTTGGGGGGGCGGGGTGGGGATGGGCTGTTCAGAGCAGGGGGAGGAGTGGTAGGCCAAACATTCATGCGCACTTTGCATGTTCTCCACCAGGCTCTGTTGCACAGACAGGGTGGAGAACATGCAGAGCCTCCCAGTCCCTCTCTGAGGGCAAACAATATCGCTCATACCAATCACAACGCTGCTGTAAGGCAGCGTCGTGATTGCCCACAGATTATGGGAGGTTGTGTGCTTCCTGCTGCTGGAGAAAAGAACGGAGAAGAGGCGTCCGGTGGCACCCAGGTAAGTCCTTTGATGTATATTTTAACT
Source organism: Triturus cristatus (assembly GCF_964204655.1). NCBI lineage: Eukaryota > Metazoa > Chordata > Amphibia > Caudata > Salamandridae > Triturus > Triturus cristatus. The sequence continues at coordinate 216,970,686 of NC_140594.1, read as the reverse complement.
GCTCTGTAAAATTCCAAACTACTCCGCACGTCCAAAAACTAAACATCTCTCTACACAAATGGACAATTAAAAAAAGCTTGGGGTTATGCTGAAAAAGCAAGCATATTAAGGGTTTAATCAAAATACTGTGGATCAGTTAAGTTACTAGTACCTTAAAACATAAATAACAGAAAAGATGAAGAGAGAATTAATATCTCTCGCAATCTCAAGTTTGAGTGTAATACCATACCACAGTGCAAATCCCAACAAGGAGAAGCCACCGGCACTCTACGCCCAAATAATAATAAAGTGCACACAACCACCAACTCCAGCAGCTGGCTTGGTTGCAGTGGCGTAGCTAGGGGGGGGGGGGGGGGTGGTGGGGGCGGTCCGCCCCACGCGGCACTATTTTGGGGGCGGACAAAGGCATTCAGATAAGGCTCGGCTTGCTTTCGTGGACGTTCGGGGACGGGCAGAGAAGGAATAGGACTCGAGCAATGTCCTCTTCTTTTTTGTGCTGGCAGCTGTCCCCCCCTCTCTTCCTATTATTCCCTCTCTTTCTGTCTTGCTCCTTACTTACTGATAACTGTAACTTGAAGAAACGGTTCACTACCTCTCTTCCCTTCTTTCATTTAGTTGCTTCCCTGTGAAATGGATCCAAAAAAGAAAAACACTCTTGCGGGAAATGCCCTTTTTCTGACATTTTTCTATTCCAAAGTGCAGCGGGATGGAGAGAAATAGAAGGTTTTAAATATGAACAATAAATACATAACTAAATAAAGCCAGACAGAGTGGTTGCAAAGTGGCCAGATTGGTTTTATTCACATCCAAACACATCAGCCTCACTTTACAGACTTTGCAGTGAAGCGCTACTTTTGTTTTATAGTCTTTCTTTGAACAGCCTTGTTGTTCCCAGGTGGGGAAGTGCACCATTCCTGGAGGTACTGCAATACCTGGTTGATGGATGGATTGGAAAACAAAATGTGTACCATGGCTCTGTTTATGGATGTGGTCTTTTTAAACCATACTGCTTACGTTTATTAAGGATATAACAGCAATGGACATTGAAACGGTTCCCTTCAGGGCCCTGTAGTCATGTCCTTAACTTTTCAAGTAGAACCACTCGCTGATTTCTGAATAGTGAGTGAGAGATCGTTAAGGTAACCATGTTGTTTCTGCTTATATTTCACATGCTTTACTTAATCTTGCATTCCCTATGAGTGTTTGCATTTTTTTTTTTTTTAGGCAGCATATTACTCTTATCAAGTGCATAATTTGAATTGAGCCACATCCAAGTGTTTATAGCGGGCACAATTAGGTTGTAGCTGAAGGCAGTGCGAGTTTCTCTCAGTGGGGCAGTATGGTGTTCAGTGGGGGAGAGGATGTGGCACTATGGCCAGAGCTGTAGAATTTGGAACTGGGAACTGGGTTCAGCCTTCATGACCAGTCCACCAGACCACTCTACTGAGGGAGCACATTCCCATGCTAGACCTTAGAAGGCCCCACTAGACCTTAGAAGGCTTGATGTCTTAGCACAAGCAGGTGTACCTTTAGTGGTGTCAATTGTGGGTTAACCTTGAAGGCCTGTCCACCACAATCCATACTGAAGTTCATCTCCAGTCTTGCCGGCAGGCCTACGAAGCAGCACACCCTAGAGCAACAGTGATCCAGTCGATGTGACTCTGTCACTGAGGTCACATGAACCTTGAGCAGGTTAGGGCGATGCGAACGGTATGACTGCACTGGGTACCTATTTTGGGTGGGTGCGTAGTGTTTGCAATTATATTATGGTTTAAAAAAAACTTGCTGTCACCTTCCTGGCCTCCAGCAATTTTCAGAAACAATAAAAATGTCATGATAACTTAGGTGATTAATGTTCTTCCTAGAGAGAGATCCAAGTTTTGTCTAGTGGAAGGGTTGACTCCTGGAAAGGTAGCACAGAGGGTTAATATGCCTGTTGCAAAGAACATGTGCCATGCAGATCACAAAGTGCACTGCTTTAATGGGGGGACCATGATGAATAGTCATTTAATGTCAGCTGTAGATGATGGATCCCTGAACAGTGTCATGTATGTGCATGTTTGCATTGTGCTGAGGGGATTCACGCAGCTCTCTGATGGATGTCACATGTGTTTTTTTTTTTGCTGAGTCCCCAGATAGATCATGCAGTCTGTGTGTTCTCTTTTGTACTGCCAGCCACTGCCAGTCACCGGTGTATTCAACTGTGTAGCTTTGGACCGTGTCATGTATGTGCATGTAACTTGCATGATCGAGGTAACTATTAGCGGTGATACTACGTGTTTCGGTCCTCTTTCAAGTGCCTGCCGTCCGTTTTCCCCAGCACCCCCCCCCCCCCTCAGGGGCAGCAATCTGAGGGATAGCCCCAGGCGCCACAAGCTCTAGCTACGCCTCTGCTTGGTTGAGGCGATGCCAATACTGGCACAACTTCAAAATCAATAAAAACCCAGCTGCACTGTTGGTGCATTGTAAATGATGATGGTCCCATAAAAGTCTGAAAATGCAAGGACTGAAAGTCACAATAATAGATAATGCGTCATGGCAGTGCTTAATTTTAGCCGGTGGTTTCCGGTGTTAAACTCCAGCACGTGATTTTCAACAACAGCACTTATAATAGTCTGACACCTTATGTGCTGTTTGTCTAATTTAACAATGAGCTCAACAACAATTGTTCATCAATGCAATATATATTTAAAATGTCTAGTGCCTGCCACCCAAGTCATTCTTATAGCCATGGTACATGGAGTATTCTGCTGTAACACTTGCAGGAGTTTGATAGTTAGAAGTTGGGTTGGTAGTGAGATTGGCAGCACTGAAAGGGACTGCGGGTGGTGCAAACTGCAGGGGTTCTGACAAGGGCCCTGGCACTTGTTCGTTTACATACTAAGCGCTGCGTAATGGTATTAGAAGATTAAGGCTTTCTGTAGTTAGGATAATATGCATGATGCTCAATTCTGTCAAGGTATGTATGCCAAAACAAAACCCAATGTGAAGGCTGCAACTTCAAAAGAAAATATATTTCAGGTTAAAGTACTGATACTGTGTGTTTATCTTTGTCAAAACCATCCCTCACCATGTTGCACAGAGAACATCCTACCTGGGAACTGAAGAACATTTGGCAAAGGTTTTTCTTGTGAAATTCCTAACTTCCTTTTATCGTGGGTCTATATTTATGCTTCTTTAAGAAATCAGATTTAAAGAAAACACATCTGCACAGAAGCACCTGTGGGAATGCACTTCAGAGATGCAATCTCATCTTGTTTATTCTCTTTACACTACGCATCATGCTTCACTGTTCGTTTTCCTCTCCTGCTCCTTGGTGCAGTCAATTCGCAGGTGTCTCTCCGGCTGGCAGTGGCTCTATCATTCTACTGATATACCAGCCAACAAGGGACTCAGGGTCGGCCCTGAAAGCGTTGGTGTAATGGGGCAGGTGGAGTCTATTCCCATCTTTAAATTTGTCCTCATGTGTTCCTTCATTTGTGATCCTGCTGGCGCTTTTTTTCTGGGAGTCGGCGGTGCAAGGTTTTATAAAGGCTAGAAAACTGGACATGTGTGTGCTGGTATGATTTACTTTGAATTTTAAATTGACGTGAAAACGTGTAGTCATTTGCTTTAATGGGCGTTGATGCTGGAAAATATATTTTATTGTTTGTAGAAAGCTGGCTCTTTATATAGTATACCAAAAAGAGGTATACTTTGCAAAGAGGCCAGGTATTCCCTTATAAGTAGACAGGGGCTTGCGCTAGCAATCCAAGGTGTTCTTCTAGGGGGTAGTGTGGTTAAGCAGCCTTAGAATTATCAGGGAGGAGTGTTAGACATCTGAAATACACACAGAGTCAATAAATGATGCACATGACTCAATAAGGAGATCCACACCAATTTATAAAAATATTTTGTATCTTTATAAACATTTTGGCAGCAAGATCATCAAATTCGGTAAGCATGCTTCAAAATAGAAATATTTTTAGGTTTCAAATTCCACACAATGCAATTTTCAGAGGTGGCAATGTTATCATATGGAGAAAAAGCAAACATTGCATTCAGGTACTTCACAGCAACTGATGGGACCAATCTCCTAGACTTAAGGTAAGTATGGGGCAAGGTCCAAGACAGCACCAACAGGTCACCTTGGGCGGCACTGGGGCGGCTGGGTGCAGAGGTGCTTTTCAGTGTCGGGTGCCCATTGTTATTCAAAGGGGATTGGTTCGGTTGGAAAGAGGATGCAGGTTTGAACTGAGAAACCAGTCAGGCTGACCCAACAAAGAGGCTTAGGTGTCACAATGCTCAGGGATGTGGGGACACCTTTGGTCCACTTCCACTCGCGCTGGGGCGAAGGGTGCAGAGGTGTCTTGAGGCATTTGGTTTTTCACAGCCAAGTCACTCGCGGTTGGGGGGGCTGCAAAAAGAGGTTGCAGGTTACATCGAGGAGTCCCCTCCAGACAAACCCAAGGTGGGTTTTTTCTGTGGAGGCTGTGGGATCATGCTGGCAGCATTGGCCCACTTTAACTCAGACTTGGAGCAAGGGGTGCAGTGGTGATGACTGATGTCGGGTTTACGTGATCCAGGGTACTCACAGCTCTTTCTTTGGTACCTGCTGGGAAGCAGCTCCACTACTCCACCTGAGTTTCTGAGTCTTGACAGAAGCATTGGCTGTCCTCCCAGGCATTTGGAGGCATGGCAGCTTACAGTATGAGTCAACTTTGGCTCAATCATCGGGAACAGATAACAGGCTGGCAGCGTTGGCGCCAAGTCAGTTGCTGCTTCCAAAGTTCTTGCTTTTTGTAGCTCTTCAGTCCTTCTTCTTCTTTTAGGTTGGCAGAATATAATTTCCTTGTGCCAGGAGATCCCTTAAATGCTAATTTATGGATGTTAGGGGAGTGTAGGGTAGTAACCAATGGGCCACTGACACACAGGGTCACTATGCCCCTTATATGACCACTTCCTGTGGGAAGTGGGCATAACCCTGTACAAGAGTTCCTAAGCTTACCATAAAAAAGATGCCAGACTTCTGATTTTCTATACTTAAGGAAGCCCACCTTAGGGGTAAAACTAGCCTGAAGATGAGCACGCCTCTCTGGCTACTAATTTTCCCAGGTGAGGCATCTAAGGCCTCAGGGTCTACCATGGGAATCCTCGATCCCTTTGGAGAGTGCATGTTTGAACCACTTCCCCTCCCAACACATAGGGGAATATCTTTCATTTTGGCTCCGTAAGGAAATCCCCAAAGAAGTAAGATCACGACTGAGATCTGAATGCCCTCGGCCCTCCCTCCCTGATAAGGTAGCTATGACCCCCGACCTTGATAACAAGGTGGTGGCATTCATTGCCAAAACAGGAAGAGACCCGAGAAAAGGTCTTGACAAGGGTCTTAAATCTTGTCAAGATAGACTGCTAGACATTACGGGTCCCCTGAATAAAATATTCGAATTGGCTGAAACAGGCTTCCTCAATAACAGTCCCATAGACCCTAAAGAGCTGCGCCAATGGGTGCAAAGAGCAATCTGCCTGTTAGGCAACGCAAACACCGCACTCTCTAATGAGAGACGGAAAAGCGTGCTCCTAAAGATTGACCCAAAGCTTGTGGAACTGGCTACCAAAAAGAGGAACCGTCCTCCCAAGGGCTTCTCTTTGGAGAAGAGTTTATCAAAGAAATGGCCAAATACGTTGGAGTATTCAACTCTATCCAAAAGTCTCAAAAGGACATTAAAAAAGTTTTTACCAGTAGAGTTTTTACCAGGGCCGGGAGAATGCGGGGTCGACTCCCCGGCCGAGGAAACTTTTCATCAAGACCCTTGGTGGGACGAGGAGGAAGATTTCCCCAGTCTAGCTGACATCCTAAGGAAAGGAGATTGGCTCACTCGTCCAGACTTAAAGGACGCTTATCTAACCATTCCCATATGGCCCGCGCATCAAAAATTCCTCCAATTTCTATGGGAAGGAAAACTATGGCAGTTTTCAAGCCTCCCCTTCGGCCTATCCTCTGCCCCTTGGTGCTTTACCAAGATCCTCCGCCCAGTTGCGGCCTGGCTAAGGAACAAAGGAATAAGACTAATTGCATATCTGGATGACATTCTATTATTGGCACAGTCAAAAGTAGTAGCCTCTCAACACACAACCCTAACTCTAAAACTTTTAGAACACTTGGGTTTCGTGATAAACACCAAAAAATCTTCAACAACCCCAACCCCAACCTAAGTCACTCAGTTCCTTGGTTTTACACTAGATACAGTTCAAGCAGAATTAAAACTCCCCGGGGAGAAACTAAGAAAACTCAGGAAAGAGTTAAGGAAAATTCTAAAGAGCCTCCTGTCTTCGACTATCCAAGCCATATATATACCGGGCCCTCCAGAGGCTCAAGGGAAAAGCCCTGAGAAACAATCCTTCCTACTCTCAGATCGTGTACCTGGACACAGACTCCAGGAAAGAGATACTATGGTGGTTGAGGAATGCAGAAGCGTGGAACGGCAGAGCCATCTTTGGAGAGGAACCGGACCTGATAATAGATTCCGATGCGAGCCTAGGGGGATGGGGTGTCACGTGCGGCAACTCTTCAACAGGGGGCCTTTGGACTTCCCAAGAGAAAGAGCTACATATCAACTGCCTAGAACTACTAGCAGGATCCTTTGCAATCCGGAGCTTTACCAAAGACATGATCAAATGTTCAGTCATGCTCCGCATGGACAATGTTTCTGCTGTGAGATACATGAACAAAATGGGGGGCCCTCACTCCAAAGGTCTTTCGGACCTGGCCAAGAATTTTTGGGGCTATTGCCTCAACAAAGACATCTCAGTGATTGCAGAACACATTCCAGGTCTGAACAATGGGGTAGCAGACTGGTTCTCCAGGAATTTCAAAGATTCCAGCAATTGGAAACTGGACAGACAAGTTTTCCTGTCCATTCAATCCTTATGGGGTCCCTTTGGAATAGATCTGTTTGCAGACAGATTCAACACTCAACTACCGAATTTCTTCAGCTGGAGACCAGACCCTCAGGCCTTAGCGGTAGATGCCTTCCTTCAGAACTGGCTTGGTCTGAAACCTTATGCTTTCTCTCCTTTTGCCATGCTCCCACGCTTTCTTATTCAAGTTCGGAGAAACAAGGATCCAGTGGTAGTAGTAACCCCACTTTGGAGATCCCAAGCTTGGTTTCCAATTCTAATGGAAATGAGCATAGACTTTCCAATACTCATTCCTACGTTCGGGACGATAATCACAGGTCCTCATGGAGAACGCCACCCCCTTGTGATTCAGGGCCTCCTGTCATTGATGGCTTGGAGGATTTCAGGAGACAATGGCGCTTGCCAGGAATTTCGGAGAACGCTTTCAGACTCATATCAGAGTCCTGGGCAGCTGGAACAAGGAAAGCTTATAGACTGGCTTGGCGTAAATGGGTTTGTTGGTGCGTTCGACGAAATTACGATCCCATTTCAGTCGGTATAATTCAAGTTATTAATTTCTTGTCTGATATCTTCGCGTCAGGCCTGGCTTATCGTACCGTTAACGTCTATAGATCGGCCATTGCAGCAGGTCACTGCCCAGTAGACGGTACCTCGGTAGGTCAGAACTTACTAACCAAAAAGCTCATGCGTAGTATGCGTGTCTTAAACCCTCCCTTACCCAATATTCCGCCTTATGGGACGTCAGGGACGTTCTTAGACTAATTACAAGTTGGGGTGAGAATTCTTCCCTCTCGTTAAAAAGAATCTCCTATAAACTCACTGTTTTATCGTGCCTTGTCTCCTTCAGACGAACATCGTACGTCAAAGCCCTAGACATCTCTAGTAGGGCTTTTCAACCTGAGGGAGTTTGTTTCTTCCTTAAAAAAAGGACTAAAACTATGTCAACTTCGGTCTTCTACCCCTCTTTTCCACAGAATGAAAGCTTGTGTGTTGTCAAGTGTTTGTTAGAATACGAAAAAAGAACATTAGGGTTGAGAAGTTCTGTTGACCAATTATTAATATCTCACAGATCCCTCATAGAGCGGTTTCTTCCCCCACCTTAGCTAGATGGGTTAAGGATGTTATGAAAGAAGCTGGAATTGATACTTCCATTTTTGGTGCCCATTCTCTTAGAGGTGCTTCAGCTTCAAAAGCCTTTGTTTTGGGTGGTGGCCTTCAAGATATCCTTAGGGCCGCAGACTGGTCAAATGAATGGATTTTCAAAAGTTGTTATTTTAAACCTGTAACAAATGCTATTGATAATGTGTTGAATACACTTTGTAGTTGCATAATGTTGGCCTCCGTGTTATGCCATAAAATTTAGATTTTTCACAGCCTGGTGGGCAGAAAATCTGGATTTTATTAAGGACATGGAGGCCAGGATTATCCCTCCACATTTAAACCCACCCTGGTAATATAATTCTGTTCTTTTCTTTCAGATTAAATGGTTTCAGAGACCTTTCAGATGTCTTCTTTAAGAAATTTATTTGAAAAGAATTTTAAAGTTATCTTGTTCGCTGCACAAAGAAGGGAGATGACTACGTGCACATGGACTTTATACTATGTTGGAATGTTTACGAAGTTCTAGATCTCTTCATTGTTGCTGCTGTGAGCTGCGCAATAAAGGAGATTTGCATAATCCTGGCCTCCGTGTTCTTAATAAAATCCAGATTTTCTGCCCACCAGGCTGTGAAAAATCTAAATTTTCCTGCCTGTCCAGGGGCCAAATGGGCCCTGGACATGGGTGGAGGGGATTGACAACCTCTCCTGTGGGGAAGCCAGATTCACATTCCAAAGGTGGAAGGCTGTTTGAAGCCCCCTGTTTGGAATGCTAATTTGCAGGTCGTCCTGTGGGTGGGGATGTAAACACCCTCTGCCCGAGAAGGCTTTGTCCCTAACCTCCTGAGAGCAAAGACCCTCACCCCTGGAGGTCAGAAACTCATCTGTGGTGGCAGGCTGACTAAGATCAGTCACTTGACATAGTAGTAGTTGGTAGGTTTTTAGGGGGCACATCTAAGGTGCCCTCTGGTGCATGTATTAATAAATCCATCACTGGAATCAGCGTGAGTTTATTAATATGAGATGTTTGATACCAAACGTTTCTAGTTTCATTGAAGCCATCATGTAGCAGGGGATCTTCGTTTTTGACCAGTGTCCAGCACATGCATTTAAAATGACTTCCTGGTTCACTTGTACTAGCAGTAATTGGCCTGGACAGCACAGGGGCATATTTGCTCATGCAGATATGTCTACACATGTAAAATAATGCACTCTGCCTTAGGGCTGTAAGGCCTGCCGTATGGGTGACCTACAAAGAGTACATGCAGTGTTTGAGCACATGTGCCACAAGTCTGTGTCATGTTGTGTTTTCTCTTTTTAGAGCATCTTGTCATGAACCCTGCAGTGGAAGTCTGTATGAGTGGGCATCCAAAATATCTGGGATACTCTGAAAGCTGGAATAAGGGGCGATACCACACAGTTTGGATGGGAGTTGCAGAAAAAAGAGAGGAATCGGATCAAGGAATTGTATGATACACTGGCCAAAGCTGAGAATCATCTGGTGAAGGTTTTATCAGAGGGAGGGGATGCCGAATTGGCTCAAACCGGGATCTTAATTGCCAAATCCGCTATAACGGAGATCTCATTTGCCAAATCCACGGGCAGATATCTGGCGTGGCGGTCTAAGCTCTATGAGAGCAATGAAAGGGTGGGCCATATGCTAGCGTTGCGGATTAGAGAAAAGAAGCACAAAATCGGATTATCGGCATTACAGATTCAGACATAGGTTTAGTAACTGACCCAGGGGAAATTCTTTCGGTGTTTCAGAAATTTTATCAGAAGCTGTGTTCTGAAGATATTAGTGATAATTACAGGATACAAGGGGAAATTAAGAGATATCTTGAAGAAGTCAGAGTAGATCTATTATCTCCTACAGACCGGGATACTCTGGATGCCCCGATTAGTCTGGGAGAAATAACCCGGGCACTAGACTCATTACCTTCAGACAAAGCAGTTGGCCCCGATCTTCTTCCAGGCATATTTTTCAAGATCTTTCAGACACAGTTGGCATCTATAATGCTGGAAATGTTTTGCATAGTTCAGAGTGGAGATACACCCCCAGCGTCATGGCGGAATGCTAAGATAGTCGTATTTTAAAAAAAAGGGAAAGTGGCGACTGACCCGGGGGCATATTGGCCTATCACATTAATAAACAGTGATATTAAGATTATTTCTAAGATTTTTGCAAACAGATTGGCCTTAGTCATAAAAAAGATGGTATCTCCACAGCAGCATGGTTTTGTCCCTGGTCGGGAAACTATATATCACATACGACGGGTAATAACACTGTTTGACTACACTAAGGTTACAGGAGACCCTATGACCTGTGCGCCAGGGAGAGGCACAGAGACCTGAGAGGATTGTGGCAGCTTTCTCAGCAAACCCCAGAAGAATTTCGTTTTATCTCTACTGAAGAAGGATGAAATCCAGAAACACATGTGTCTAGAGATTAACAGCACTAACCTGCACCAACTTTGGTGAGACACTCTGCAAAATTTCAAGTAAGCATTTAAATTGAAGTGCATGTACCAGGATGCAAAGGGGCGAACTGTGCTGGGAGGTAGCAGTGTGCTCCCATCCCCCTTCTGTTTCAAAAAGGCTCCCTTGAGCCACTGGGCTGACGAGCTCATGGGAGGCACCTGTGCGTCAGGGAGAGGTACAGAGACCTGAGAGGATTGTGGCAACTTTCTCAGCAAACCCCAGAAGAATTTCGTTTTATCTCTACTGAAGAAGGATGAAATCCAGAAACACATGTGTCTAGAGATTAACAGCACTAACCTGCACCAACTTTGGTGAGACACTCTGCAAAATTTCAAGTAAGCATTTAAATTGAACTGCATGTACCAGGATGCAAAGGGGCGAACTGTGCTGGGAGGTAGCAGTGTGCTCCCATCCCCCTTCTGTTTCAAAAAGGCTCCCTTGAGCCACTGGGCTGATGAGCTCATGGGAGGCACCTGTGCGCCAGGGAGAGGTACAGAGACCTGAGAGGATTGTGGCAGATTTCTCAGCAAACCCCAGAAGAATTTCGTTTTATCTCTACTGAAGAAGGATGAAATCCAGAAACACGTGTCTAGAGATTAACAGCACTAATCTGCACCAACTTTGGTGAGACACTCTGCAAAATTTCAAGTAAGCATTTAAATTGAACTGCATGTACCAGGATGCAAAGGGGCGAACTATGCTGGGAGGTAGCAGTGTGCTCCCATCCCCCTTCTGTTTCAAAAAGGCTCCCTTGAGCCACTGGGCTGACGAGCTCATGGGAGGCACCCGTGCACCAGGGAGAGGTACAGAGACCTTAGAGGATTGTGGCAGCTTTCTCAGCAAACCCCAGAAGAATTTCGTTTTATCTCTACTGAAGAAGGATGAAATCCAGAAACACATGTGTCTAGAGTTTAACAGCACTAACCTGCACCAACTTTGGTGAGACACTCTGCAAAATTTCAAGTAAGCATTTAAATTGAACTGCATGTACCAGGATGCAAAGGGGCAAATTGTGCTGGGAGGTAGCAGTGTGCTCTCATCCCCCTTCTGTTTCAAAAAGTCTCCCTTGAGCCACTGGGCTGACGAGCTCATGGGAGGCACCTGTGCACCAGGGAGAGGTACAGAGACCTGAGAGGATTGTGGCAGCTTTCTCAGCAAACCCCAGAAGAATTTCGTTTTATCTCTACTGAAGAAGGATGAAATCCAGAAACACATGTGTCTAGAGATTAACAGCACTAACCTGCATCAACTTTGGTGAGACACTCTGCAAAATGTCAAGTAAGCATTTAAATTGAACTGCATGTACCAGGATGCAAAGCGGCGAACTGTGCTGGGAGGTAGCAGTGTGCTCCCATCCCCCTACTGTTTCAAAAACACTCCCTTGAGCCACTGGGCTGACGAGCTCATGGGAGGCACCTGTGCGTAAGGGAGAGGGACAGAGACCTGAGAGGATTGTGGCAGATTTCTCAGCAAACCCCAGAAGAATTTCGTTTTATCTCTACTGAAGAAGGATGAAATCCAGAAACACATGTGTCTAGAGATTAACAGCACTAATCTGCACCAACTATGGTGAGACACTCTGCAAAATTTCAAGTAAGCATTTAAATTGAACTGCATGTACCAGGATGCAAAGGGGCGAACTGTGCTGGGAGGTAGCAGTGTGCTCCCATCCCCCTTCTGTTTCAAAAAGGCTCCCTTGAGCCACTGGGCTGACGAGCTCATGGGAGGCACCTGTGCGCCAGGGAGAGGTACAGAGACCTGAGAGGATTGTGGCAGCTTTCTCAGCAAACCCCAGAAGAATTTCGTTTTATCTCTACTGAAGAAGGATGAAATCCAGAAACACATGTGTCTAGAGATTAACAGCACTAACCTGCACCAACTTTGGTGAGAAACTCTGCAAAATTTCAAGTAAGCATTTAAATTGAACTGCATGTACAAGGATGCAAAGGGGCGAACTGTGCTGGGAGGTAGCAGTGTGCTCCCATCCCCCTTCTGTTTCAAAAAGGCTCCCTTGAGCCACTGGGCTGACGAGCTCATGGGAGGCACCTGTGCGCCAGGGAGAGGTACAGAGACCTGAGAGGATTGTGGCAGCTTTCTCAGCAAACCCCAGAAGAATTTCGTTTTCTCTCCACTGAAGAAGGATGAAATCCAGAAACACATGTGTCTAGAGATTAACAGCACTAACCTGCACCAACTTTGGTGAGACACTCGGCAAAATTTCAAGTAAGCATTTAAATTGAACTGCATGTACCAGGATGCAAAGGGGTGAACTGTGCTGGGAGGTAGTAGTGTGCTCTCATCCCCCTTCTGTTTCAAAAAGTCTCCCTTGAGCCACTGGGCTGACGAGCTCATGGGAGGCACCTGTGCGCCAGGGAGAGGTACAGAGACCTGAGAGGATTGTGGCAGCTTTCTCAGCAAACCCCAGAAGAATTTTGTTTTATCTCTACTGAAGAAGGATGAAATCCAGAAACACATGTGTCTAGAGTTTAACAGCACTAACCTGCACCAACTTTGGTGAGACACTCTGCAAAATTTCAAGTAAGCATTTAAATTGAACTGCATGTACCAGGATGCAAAGGGGCAAACTGTGCTGGGAGGTAGCAGTGTGCTCCCATCCCCCTTCTGTTTCAAAAAGGCTCCCTTGAGCCACTGGGCTGACGTGCTCATGGGAGGCACCTGTGCACCAGGGAGAGGTACAGAGACCTGAGAGGATTGTGGCAGCTTTCTCAGCAAACCCCAGAAGAATTTCGTTTTATCTCTACTGAAGAAGGATGAAATCCAGAAACACATGTGTCTAGAGTTTAACAGCACTAACCTGCACCAACTTTGGTGAGACACTCTGCAAAATTTCAAGTAAGCATTTAAATTGAACTGCATGTACCAGGATGCAAAGGGGCGAATTGTGCTGGGAGGTAGCAGTGTGCTCTCATCCCCCTTCTGTTTCAAAAAGTCTCCCTTGAGCCACTGGGCTGACGAGCTCATGGGAGGCACCTGTGCACCAGGGAGAGGTACAGAGACCTGAGAGGATTGTGGCAGCTTTCTCAGCAAACCCCAGAAGAATTTCGTTTTATCTCTACTGAAGAAGGATGAAATCCAGAAACACATGTGTCTAGAGATTAACAGCACTAACCTGCACCAACTTTGGTGAGACACTCTGCAAAATGTCAAGTAAGCATTTAAATTGAACTGCATGTACCAGGATGCAAAGCGGCGAACTGTGCTGGGAGGTAGCAGTGTGCTCCCATCCCCCTTCTGTTTCAAAAAGGCTCCCTTGAGCCACTGGGCTGACGAGCTCATGGGAGGCACCTGTGCGCCAGGGAGAGGTACAGAGACCTGAGAGGATTGTGGCAGCTTTCTCAGCAAACCCCAGAAGAATTTCGTTTTATCTCTACTGAAGAAGGATGAAATCCAGAAACACATGTGTCTAGAGATTAACAGCACTAACCTGCACCAACTTTGGTGAGAAACTCTGCAAAATTTCAAGTAAGCATTTAAATTGAACTGCATGTACCAGGATGCAAAGGGGCGAACTGTGCTGGGAGGTAGCAGTGTGCTCCCATCCCCCTTCTGTTTCAAAAAGGCTCCCTTGAGCCACTGGGCTGACGAGCTCATGGGAGGCACCTGTGCGCCAGGGAGAGGTACAGAGACCTGAGAGGATTGTGGCAGCTTTCTCAGCAAACCCCAGAAGAATTTCTTTTTATCTCTACTGAAGAAGGATGAAATCCAGAAACACATGTGTCTAGAGATTAACAGCACTAACCTGCACCAACTTTGGTGAGACACTCTGCAAAATTTCAAGTAAGCATTTAAATTGAACTGCATGTACCAGGATGCAAAGGGGCGAACTGTGCTTGGAGGTAGCAGTGTGCTCCCATCCCCCTTCTGTTTCAAAAAGGCTCCCTTGAGCCACTGGGCTGACGAGATCATGGGAGGCACCTGTGCGCCAGGGAGAGGTACAGAGACCTGAGAGGATTGTGGCAGCTTTCTCAGCAAACCCCAGAAGAATTTCGTTTTATCTCTACTGAAGAAGGATGAAATCCAGAAACACATGTGTCTAGAGATTAACAGCACTAATCTGCACCAACTTTGGTGAGACACTCTGCAAAATTTCAAGTAAGCATTTAAATTGAACTGCATGTACCAGGATGCAAAGGGGCGAATTGTGCTGGGAGGTAGCAGTGTGCTCCCATCCCCCTTCTGTTTCAAAAAGGCTCCCTTGAGCCACTGGGCTGACGAGCTCATGGGAGGCACCTGTGCGCCAGGGAGAGGTACAGAGACCTGAGAGGATTGTGGCAGCTTTCTCAGCAAACCCCAGAAGAATTTCGTTTTATCTCTACTGAAGAAGGATGAAATCCAGAAACACATGTGTCTAGAGATTAACAGCACTAACCTGCACCAACTTTGGTGAGAAACTCTGCAAAATTTCAAGTAAGCATTTAAATTGAACTGCATGTACAAGGATGCAAAGGGGCGAACTGTGCTGGGAGGTAGCAGTGTGCTCCCATCCCCCTTCTGTTTCAAAAAGGCTCCCTTGAGCCACTGGGCTGACGAGCTCATGGGAGGCACCTGTGCGCCAGGGAGAGGTACAGAGACCTGAGAGGATTGTGGCAGCTTTCTCAGCAAACCCCAGAAGAATTTTGTTTTATCTCTACTGAAGAAGGATGAAATCCAGAAACACATGTGTCTAGAGATTAACAGCACTAACCTGCACCAACTTTGGTGAGACACTCTGCAAAATGTCAAGTAAGCATTTAAATTGAACTGCATGTACCAGGATGCAAAGCGGCGAACTGTGCTGGGAGGTAGCAGTGTGCTCCCATCCCCCTACTGTTTCAAAAAGACTCCCTTGAGCCACTGGGCTGACGAGCTCATGGGAGGCACCTGTGCGTCAGGGAGAGGTACAGAGACCTGAGAGGATTGTGGCAGATTTCTCAGCAAACCCCAGAAGAATTTCGCTTTATCTCTACTGAAGAAGGATGAAATCCAGAAACACATGTGTCTAGAGATTAACAGCACTAATCTGCACCAACTTTGGTGAGACACTCTGCAAAATTTCAAGTAAGCATTTAAATTGAACTGCATGTACCAGGATGCAAAGGGGCGAACTGTGCTGGGAGGTAGCAGTGTGCTCCCATCCCCCTTCTGTTTCAAAAAGGCTCCCTTGAGCCACTGGGCTGACGAGCTCATGGGAGGCACCTGTGCACCAGGGAGAGGTACAGAGACCTGAGAGGATTGTGGCAGCTTTCTCAGCAAACCCCAGAAGAATTTCGTTTTATCTCTACTGAAGAAGGATGAAATCCAGAAACACATGTGTCTAGAGTTTAACAGCACTAACCTGCACCAACTTTGGTGAGACACTCTGCAAAATTTCAAGTAAGCATTTAAATTGAACTGCATGTACCAGGATGCAAAGGGGCGAATTGTGCTGGGAGGTAGCAGTGTGCTCTCATCCCCCTTCTGTTTCAAAAAGTCTCCCTTGAGCCACTGGGCTGACGAGCTCATGGGAGGCACCTGTGCATCAGGGAGAGGTACAGAGACCTGAGAGGATTGTGGCAGCTTTCTCAGCAAACCCCAGAAGAATTTCGTTTTATCTCTACTGAAGAAGGATGAAATCCAGAAACACATGTGTCTAGAGATTAACAGCACTAACCTGCACCAACTTTGGTGAGACACTCTGCAAAATTTCAAGTAAGCATTTAAATTGAACTGCATGTACCAGGATGCAAAGGGGCGAACTGTCCTGGGAGGTAGCAGTGTGCTCCCATCCCCCTTCTGTTTCAAAAAGGCTCCCTTGAGCCACTGGGCTGACGAGATCATGGGAGGCACCTGTGCGCCAGGGAGAGGTACAGAGACCTGAGAGGATTGTGGCAGCTTTCTCAGCAAACCCCAGAAGAATTTCGTTTTATCTCTACTGAAGAAGGATGAAATCCAGAAACACATGTGTCTAGAGATTAAAAGCACTAACCTGCACCAACTTTGGTGAGACACTCTGCAAAATGTCAAGTAAGCATTTAAATTGAACTGCATGTACCAGGATGCAAAGCGGCGAACTGTGCTGGGAGGTAGCAGTGTGCTCCCATCCCCCTACTGTTTCAAAAAGACTCCCTTGAGCCACTGGGCTGACGAGCTCATGGGAGGCACCTGTGCGTCAGGGAGAGGTACAGAGACCTGAGAGGATTGTGGCAGATTTCTCAGCAAACCCCAGAAGAATTTCGTTTTATCTCTACTGAAGAAGGATGAAATCCAGAAACACGTGTCTAGAGATTAACAGCACTAATCTGCACCAACTTTGGTGAGACACTCTGCAAAATTTCAAGTAAGCATTTAAATTGAACTGCATGTACCAGGATGCAAAGGGGCAAATTGTGCTGGGAGGTAGCAGTGTGCTCTCATCCCCCTTCTGTTTCAAAAAGTCTCCCTTGAGCCACTGGGCTGACGAGCTCATGGGAGGCACCTGTGCACCAGGGAGAGGTACAGAGACCTTAGAGGATTGTGGCAGCTTTCTCAGCAAACCCCAGAAGAATTTCCTTTTATCTCTACTGAAGAAGGATGAAATCCAGAAACACATGTGTCTAGAGTTTAACAGCACTAACCTGCACCAACTTTGGTGAGACACTCTGCAAAATTTCAAGTAAGCATTTAAATTGAACTGCATGTACCAGGATGCAAAGGGGCAAATTGTGCTGGGAGGTAGCAGTGTGCTCTCATCCCCCTTCTGTTTCAAAAAGTCTCCCTTGAGCCACTGGGCTGACGAGCTCATGGGAGGCACTTGTGCACCAGGGAGAGGTACAGAGACCTGAGAGGATTGTGGCAGCTTTCTCAGCAAACCCCAGAAGAATTTCGTTTTATCTCTACTGAAGAAGGATGAAATCCAGAAACACATGTGTCTAGAGATTAACAGCACTAACCTGCATCAACTTTGGTGAGACACTCTGCAAAATGTCAAGTAAGCATTTAAATTGAACTGCATGTACCAGGATGCAAAGCGGCGAACTGTGCTGGGAGGTAGCAGTGTGCTCCCATCCCCCTACTGTTTCAAAAACACTCCCTTGAGCCACTGGGCTGACGAGCTCATGGGAGGCACCTGTGCGTAAGGGAGAGGTACAGAGACCTGAGAGGATTGTGGCAGATTTCTCAGCAAACCCCAGAAGAATTTCGTTTTATCTCTACTGAAGAAGGATGAAATCCAGAAACACATGTGTCTAGAGATTAACAGCACTAATCTGCACCAACTATGGTGAGACACTCTGCAAAATTTCAAGTAAGCATTTAAATTGAACTGCATGTACCAGGATGCAAAGGGGCGAATTGTGCTGGGAGGTAGCAGTGTGCTCTCATCCCCCTTCTGTTTCAAAAAGTCTCCCTTGAGCCACTGGGCTGACGAGCTCATGGGAGGCACCTGTGCATCAGGGAGAGGTACAGAGACCTGAGAGGATTGTGGCAGCTTTCTCAGCAAACCCCAGAAGAATTTCGTTTTATCTCTACTGAAGAAGGATGAAATCCAGAAACACATGTGTCTAGAGATTAACAGCACTAACCTGCACCAACTTTGGTGAGACACTCTGCAAAATGTCAAGTAAGCATTTAAATTGAACTGCATGTACCAGGATGCAAAGCGGCGAACTGTGCTGGGAGGTAGCAGTGTGCTCCCATCCCCCTTCTGTTTCAAAAAGGCTCCCTTGAGCCACTGGGCTGACGAGCTCATGGGAGGCACCTGTGCGCCAGGGAGAGGTACAGAGACCTGAGAGGATTGTGGCAGCTTTCTCAGCAAACCCCAGAAGAATTTCGTTTTATCTCTACTGAAGAAGGATGAAATCCAGAAACACATGTGTCTAGAGATTAACAGCACTAACCTGCACCAACTTTGGTGAGAAACTCTGCAAAATTTCAAGTAAGCATTTAAATTGAACTGCATGTACCAGGATGCAAAGGGGCGAACTGTGCTGGGAGGTAGCAGTGTGCTCCCATCCCCCTTCTGTTTCAAAAAGGCTCCCTTGAGCCACTGGGCTGACGAGCTCATGGGAGGCACCTGTGCGCCAGGGAGAGGTACAGAGACCTGAGAGGATTGTGGCAGCTTTCTCAGCAAACCCCAGAAGAATTTCTTTTTTCTCTACTGAAGAAGGATGAAATCCAGAAACACATGTGTCTAGAGATTAACAGCACTAACCTGCACCAACTTTGGTGAGACACTCTGCAAAATTTCAAGTAAGCATTTAAATTGAACTGCATGTACCAGGATGCAAAGGGGCGAACTGTGCTGGGAGGTAGCAGTGTGCTCCCATCCCCCTTCTGTTTCAAAAAGGCTCCCTTGAGCCACTGGGCTGACGAGATCATGGGAGGCACCTGTGTGCCAGGGAGAGGTACAGAGACCTGAGAGGATTGTGGCAGCTTTCTCAGCAAACCCCAGAAGAATTTCGTTTTATCTCTACTGAAGAAGGATGAAATCCAGAAACACATGTGTCTAGAGATTAAAAGCACTAACCTGCACCAACTTTGGTGAGACACTCTGCAAAATGTCAAGTAAGCATTTAAATTGAACTGCATGTACCAGGATGCAAAGCGGCGAACTGTGCTGGGAGGTAGCAGTGTGCTCCCATCCCCCTACTGTTTCAAAAAGACTCCCTTGAGCCACTGGGCTGACGAGCTCATGGGAGGCACCTGTGCGTCAGGGAGAGGTACAGAGACCTGAGAGGATTGTGGCAGATTTCTCAGCAAACCCCAGAAGAATTTCGTTTTATCTCTACTGAAGAAGGATGAAATCCAGAAACACGTGTCTAGAGATTAACAGCACTAATCTGCACTAACTTTGGTGAGACACTCTGCAAAATTTCAAGTAAGCATTTAAATTTGAACTGCATGTACCAGGATGCAAAGGGGCAAATTGTGCTGGGAGGTAGCAGTGTGCTCTCATCCCCCTTCTGTTTCAAAAAGTCTCCCTTGAGCCACTGGGCTGACGAGCTCATGGGAGGCACCTGTGCACCAGGGAAAGGTACAGAGACCTTAGAGGATTGTGGCAGCTTTCTCAGCAAACCCCAGAAGAATTTCGTTTTATCTCTACTGAAGAAGGATGAAATCCAGAAACACATGTGTCTAGAGTTTAACAGCACTAACCTGCACCAACTTTGGTGAGACACTCTGCAAAATTTCAAGTAAGCATTTAAATTGAACTGCATGTACCAGGATGCAAAGGGGCGAACTGTGCTGGGAGGTAGCAGTGTGCTCCCATCCCCCTTCTGTTTCAAAAAGGCTCCCTTGAGCCACTGGGCTGACGAGCTCATGGGAGGCACCTGTGCGCCAGGGAGAGGTACAGAGACCTGAGAGGATTGTGGCAGCTTTCTCAGCAAACCCCAGAAGAATTTCTTTTTTCTCTACTGAAGAAGGATGAAATCCAGAAACACATGTGTCTAGAGATTAACAGCACTAACCTGCACCAACTTTGGTGAGACACTCTGCAAAATTTCAAGTAAGCATTTAAATTGAACTGCATGTACCAGGATGCAAAGGGGCGAACTGTGCTGGGAGGTAGCAGTGTGCTCCCATCCCCCTTCTGTTTCAAAAAGGCTCCCTTGAGCCACTGGGCTGACGAGATCATGGGAGGCACCTGTGCGCCAGGGAGAGGTACAGAGACCTGAGAGGATTGTGGCAGCTTTCTCAGCAAACCCCAGAAGAATTTCGTTTTATCTCTACTGAAGAAGGATGAAATCCAGAAACACATGTGTCTAGAGATTAAAAGCACTAACCTGCACCAACTTTGGTGAGACACTCTGCAAAATGTCAAGTAAGCATTTAAATTGAACTGCATGTACCAGGATGCAAAGCGGCGAACTGTGCTGGGAGGTAGCAGTGTGCTCCCATCCCCCTACTGTTTCAAAAAGACTCCCTTGAGCCACTGGGCTGACGAGCTCATGGGAGGCACCTGTGCGTCAGGGAGAGGTACAGAGACCTGAGAGGATTGTGGCAGATTTCTCAGCAAACCCCAGAAGAATTTCGTTTTATCTCTACTGAAGAAGGATGAAATCCAGAAACACGTGTCTAGAGATTAACAGCACTAATCTGCACCAACTTTGGTGAGACACTCTGCAAAATTTAAAGTAAGCATTTAAATTTGAACTGCATGTACCAGGATGCAAAGGGGCAAATTGTGCTGGGAGGTAGCAGTGTGCTCTCATCCCCCTTCTGTTTCAAAAAGTCTCCCTTGAGCCACTGGGCTGACGAGCTCATGGGAGGCACCTGTGCACCAGGGAGAGGTACAGAGACCTTAGAGGATTGTGGCAGCTTTCTCAGCAAACCCCAGAAGAATTTCGTTTTATCTCTACTGAAGAAGGATGAAATCCAGAAACACATGTGTCTAGAGTTTAACAGCACTAACCTGCACCAACTTTGGTGAGACACTCTGCAAAATTTCAAGTAAGCATTTAAATTGAACTGCATGTACCAGGATGCAAAGGGGCAAATTGTGCTGGGAGGTAGCAGTGTGCTCTCATCCCCCTTCTGTTTCAAAAAGTCTCCCTTGAGCCACTGGGCTGACGAGCTCATGGGAGGCACCTGTGCACCAGGGAGAGGTACAGAGACCTGAGAGGATTGTGGCAGCTTTCTCAGCAAACCCCAGAAGAATTTCGTTTTATCTCTACTGAAGAAGGATGAAATCCAGAAACACATGTGTCTAGAGATTAACAGCACTAACCTGCATCAACTTTGGTGAGACACTCTGCAAAATGTCAAGTAAGCATTTAAATTGAACTGCATGTACCAGGATGCAAAGCGGCGAACTGTGCTGGGAGGTAGCAGTGTACTCCCATCCCCCTACTGTTTCAAAAACACTCCCTTGAGCCACTGGGCTGACGAGCTCATGGGAGGCACCTGTGCGCCAGGGAGAGGTACAGAGACCTGAGAGGATTGTGGCAGCTTTCTCAGCAAACCCCAGAAGAATTTCGTTTTATCTCTACTGAAGACGGATGAAATCCAGAAACACATGTGTCTAGAGATTAACAGCACTAACCTGCACCAACTTTGGTGAGAAACTCTGCAAAATTTCAAGTAAGCATTTAAATTGAACTGCATGTACAAGGATGCAAAGGGGCGAACTGTGCTGGGAGGTAGCAGTGTGCTCCCATCCCCCTTCTGTTTCAAAAAGGCTCCCTTGAGCCACTGGGCTGACGAGCTCATGGGAGGCACCTGTGCGCCAGGGAGAGGTACAGAGACCTGAGAGGATTGTGGCAGCTTTCTCAGCAAACCCCAGAAGAATTTCGTTTTCTCTCCACTGAAGAAGGATGAAATCCAGAAACACATGTGTCTAGAGATTAACAGCACTAACCTGCACCAACTTTGGTGAGACACTCGGCAAAATTTCAAGTAAGCATTTAAATTGAACTGCATGTACCAGGATGCAAAGGGGTGAACTGTGCTGGGAGGTAGCAGTGTGCTCTCATCCCCCTTCTGTTTCAAAAAGTCTCCCTTGAGCCACTGGGCTGACGAGCTCATGGGAGGCACCTGTGCGCCAGGGAGAGGTACAGAGACCTGAGAGGATTGTGGCAGCTTTCTCAGCAAACCCCAGAAGAATTTTGTTTTATCTCTACTGAAGAAGCATGAAATCCAGAAACACATGTGTCTAGAGTTTAACAGCACTAACCTGCACCAACTTTGGTGAGACACTCTGCAAAATTTCAAGTAAGCATTTAAATTGAACTGCATGTACCAGGATGCAAAGGGGCGAATTGTGCTGGGAGGTAGCAGTGTGCTCTCATCCCCCTTCTGTTTCAAAAAGTCTCCCTTGAGCCACTGGGCTGAAGAGCTCATGGGAGGCACCTGTGCACCAGGGAGAGGTACAGAGACCTGAGAGGATTGTGGCAGCTTTCTCAGCAAACCCCAGAAGAATTTCGTTTTATCTCTACTGAAGAAGGATGAAATCCAGAAACACATGTGTCTAGAGATTAACAGCACTAACCTGCACCAACTTTGGTGAGACACTCTGCAAAATGTCAAGTAAGCATTTAAATTGAACTGCATGTACCAGGATGCAAAGCGGCGAACTGTGCTGGGAGGTAGCAGTGTGCTCCCATCCCCCTTCTGTTTCAAAAAGGCTCCCTTGAGCCACTGGGCTGACGAGCTCATGGGAGGCACCTGTGCGCCAGGGAGAGGTACAGAGACCTGAGAGGATTGTGGCAGCTTTCTCAGCAAACCCCAGAAGAATTTCGTTTTATCTCTACTGAAGAAGGATGAAATCCAGAAACACATGTGTCTAGAGATTAACAGCACTAACCTGCACCAACTTTGGTGAGAAACTCTGCAAAATTTCAAGTAAGCATTTAAATTGAACTGCATGTACCAGGATGCAAAGGGGCGAACTGTGCTGGGAGGTAGCAGTGTGCTCCCATCCCCCTTCTGTTTCAAAAAGGCTCCCTTGAGCCACTGGGCTGACGAGCTCATGGGAGGCACCTGTGCGCCAGGGAGAGGTACAGAGACCTGAGAGGATTGTGGCAGCTTTCTCAGCAAACCCCAGAAGAATTTCTTTTTATCTCTACTGAAGAAGGATGAAATCCAGAAACACATGTGTCTAGAGATTAACAGCACTAACCTGCACCAACTTTGGTGAGACACTCTGCAAAATTTCAAGTAAGCATTTAAATTGAACTGCATGTACCAGGATGCAAAGGGGCGAACTGTGCTGGGAGGTAGCAGTGTGCTCCCATCCCCCTTCTGTTTCAAAAAGGCTCCCTTGAGCCACTGGGCTGACGAGATCATGGGAGGCACCTGTGCGCCAGGGAGAGGTACAGAGACCTGAGAGGATTGTGGCAGCTTTCTCAGCAAACCCCAGAAGAATTTCGTTTTATCTCTACTGAAGAAGGATGAAATCCAGAAACACATGTGTCTAGAGATTAACAGCACTAATCTGCACCAACTTTGGTGAGACACTCTGCAAAATTTCAAGTAAGCATTTAAATTGAACTGCATGTACCAGGATGCAAAGGGGCGAATTGTGCTGGGAGGTAGCAGTGTGCTCCCATCCCCCTTCTGTTTCAAAAAGGCTCCCTTGAGCCACTGGGCTGACGAGCTCATGGGAGGCACCTGTGCGCCAGGGAGAGGTACAGAGACCTGAGAGGATTGTGGCAGCTTTCTCAGCAAACCCCAGAAGAATTTCGTTTTATCTCTACTGAAGAAGGATGAAATCCAGAAACACATGTGTCTAGAGATTAACAGCACTAACCTGCACCAACTTTGGTGAGAAACTCTGCAAAATTTCAAGTAAGCATTTAAATTGAACTGCATGTACAAGGATGCAAAGGGGCGAACTGTGCTGGGAGGTAGCAGTGTGCTCCCATCCCCCTTCTGTTTCAAAAAGGCTCCCTTGAGCCACTGGGCTGACGAGCTCATGGGAGGCACCTGTGCGCCAGGGAGAGGTACAGAGACCTGAGAGGATTGTGGCAGCTTTCTCAGCAAACCCCAGAAGAATTTTGTTTTATCTCTACTGAAGAAGGATGAAATCCAGAAACACATGTGTCTAGAGATTAACAGCACTAATCTGCACCAACTTTGGTGAGACACTCTGCAAAATATCAAGTAAGCATTTAAATTGAACTGCATGTACCAGGATGCAAAGGGGCGAACTGTGCTGGGAGGTAGCAGTGTGCTCCCATCCCCCTTCTGTTTCAAAAAGGCTCCCTTGAGCCACTGGGCTGACGAGCTCATGGGAGGCACCTGTGCACCAGGGAGAGGTACAGAGACCTGAGAGGATTGTGGCAGCTTTCTCAGCAAACCCCAGAAGAATTTCGTTTTATCTCTACTGAAGAAGGATGAAATCCAGAAACACATGTGTCTAGAGTTTAACAGCACTAACCTGCACCAACTTTGGTGAGACACTCTGCAAAATTTCAAGTAAGCATTTAAATTGAACTGCATGTACCAGGATGCAAAGGGGCGAATTGTGCTGGGAGGTAGCAGTGTGCTCTCATCCCCCTTCTGTTTCAAAAAGTCTCCCTTGAGCCACTGGGCTGACGAGCTCATGGGAGGCACCTGTGCATCAGGGAGAGGTACAGAGACCTGAGAGGATTGTGGCAGCTTTCTCAGCAAACCCCAGAAGAATTTCGTTTTATCTCTACTGAAGAAGGATGAAATCCAGAAACACATGTGTCTAGAGATTAACAGCACTAACCTGCACCAACTTTGGTGAGACACTCTGCAAAATGTCAAGTAAGCATTTAAATTGAACTGCATGTACCAGGATGCAAAGCGGCGAACTGTGCTGGGAGGTAGCAGTGTGCTCCCATCCCCCTTCTGTTTCAAAAAGGCTCCCTTGAGCCACTGGGCTGACGAGCTCATGGGAGGCACCTGTGCGCCAGGGAGAGGTACAGAGACCTGAGAGGATTGTGGCAGCTTTCTCAGCAAACCCCAGAAGAATTTCGTTTTATCTCTACTGAAGAAGGATGAAATCCAGAAACACATGTGTCTAGAGATTAACAGCACTAACCTGCACCAACTTTGGTGAGAAACTCTGCAAAATTTCAAGTAAGCATTTAAATTGAACTGCATGTACCAGGATGCAAAGGGGCGAACTGTGCTGGGAGGTAGCAGTGTGCTCCCATCCCCCTTCTGTTTCAAAAAGGCTCCCTTGAGCCACTGGGCTGACGAGCTCATGGGAGGCACCTGTGCGCCAGGGAGAGGTACAGAGACCTGAGAGGATTGTGGCAGCTTTCTCAGCAAACCCCAGAAGAATTTCTTTTTTCTCTACTGAAGAAGGATGAAATCCAGAAACACATGTGTCTAGAGATTAACAGCACTAACCTGCACCAACTTTGGTGAGACACTCTGCAAAATTTCAAGTACGCATTTAAATTGAACTGCATGTACCAGGATGCAAAGGGGCGAACTGTGCTGGGAGGTAGCAGTGTGCTCCCATCCCCCTTCTGTTTCAAAAAGGCTCCCTTGAGCCACTGGGCTGACGAGATCATGGGAGGCACCTGTGCGCCAGGGAGAGGTACAGAGACCTGAGAGGATTGTGGCAGCTTTCTCAGCAAACCCCAGAAGAATTTCGTTTTATCTCTACTGAAGAAGGATGAAATCCAGAAACACATGTGTCTAGAGATTAAAAGCACTAACCTGCACCAACTTTGGTGAGACACTCTGCAAAATGTCAAGTAAGCATTTAAATTGAACTGCATGTACCAGGATGCAAAGACGAACTGTGCTGGGAGGTAGCAGTGTGCTCCCATCCCCCTACTGTTTCAAAAAGACTCCCTTGAGCCACTGGGCTGACGAGCTCATGGGAGGCACCTGTGCGTCAGGGAGAGGTACAGAGACCTGAGAGGATTGTGGCAGATTTCTCAGCAAACCCCAGAAGAATTTCGTTTTATCTCTACTGAAGAAGGATGAAATCCAGAAACACGTGTCTAGAGATTAACAGCACTAATCTGCACCAACTTTGGTGAGACACTCTGCAAAATTTCAAGTAAGCATTTAAATTTGAACTGCATGTACCAGGATGCAAAGGGGCAAATTGTGCTGGGAGGTAGCAGTGTGCTCTCATCCCCCTTCTGTTTCAAAAAGTCTCCCTTGAGCCACTGCGCTGACGAGCTCATGGGAGGCACCTGTGTGCCAGGGAGAGGTACAGAGACCTGAGAGGATTGTGGCAGCTTTCTCAGCAAACCCCAGAAGAATTTCTTTTTATCTCTACTGAAGAAGGATGAAATCCAGAAACACATGTGTCTAGAGATTAACAGCACTAACCTGCACCAACTTTGGTGAGACACTCTGCAAAATTTCAAGTAAGCATTTAAATTGAACTGCATGTACCAGGATGCAAAGGGGCGAACTGTGCTGGGAGGTAGCAGTGTGCTCCCATCCCCCTTCTGTTTCAAAAAGGCTCCCTTGAGCCACTGGGCTGACGAGATCATGGGAGGCACCTGTGCGCCAGGGAGAGGTACAGAGACCTGAGAGGATTGTGGCAGCTTTCTCAGCAAACCCCAGAAGAATTTCGTTTTATCTCTACTGAAGAAGGATGAAATCCAGAAACACATGTGTCTAGAGATTAACAGCACTAATCTGCACCAACTTTGGTGAGACACTCTGCAAAATTTCAAGTAAGCATTTAAATTGAACTGCATGTACCAGGATGCAAAGGGGCGAATTGTGCTGGGAGGTAGCAGTGTGCTCCCATCCCCCTTCTGTTTCAAAAAGGCTCCCTTGAGCCACTGGGCTGACGAGCTCATGGGAGGCACCTGTGCGCCAGGGAGAGGTACAGAGACCTGAGAGGATTGTGGCAGCTTTCTCAGCAAACCCCAGAAGAATTTCGTTTTATCTCTACTGAAGAAGGATGAAATCCAGAAACACATGTGTCTAGAGATTAACAGCACTAACCTGCACCAACTTTGGTGAGAAACTCTGCAAAATTTCAAGTAAGCATTTAAATTGAACTGCATGTACAAGGATGCAAAGGGGCGAACTGTGCTGGGAGGTAGCAGTGTGCTCCCATCCCCCTTCTGTTTCAAAAAGGCTCCCTTGAGCCACTGGGCTGACGAGCTCATGGGAGGCACCTGTGTGCCAGGGAGAGGTACAGAGACCTGAGAGGATTGTGGCAGCTTTCTCAGCAAACCCCAGAAGAATTTCGTTTTCTCTCCACTGAAGAAGGATGAAATCCAGAAACACATGTGTCTAGAGATTAACAGCACTAACCTGCACCAACTTTGGTGAGACACTCTGCAAAATGTCAAGTAAGCATTTAAATTGAACTGCATGTACCAGGATGCAAAGCGGCGAACTGTGCTGGGAGGTAGCAGTGTGCTCCCATCCCCCTTCTGTTTCAAAAAGGCTCCCTTGAGCCACTGGGCTGACGAGCTCATGGGAGGCACCTGTGCGCCAGGGAGAGGTACAGAGACCTGAGAGGATTGTGGCAGCTTTCTCAGCAAACCCCAGAAGAATTTCGTTTTATCTCTACTGAAGAAGGATGAAATCCAGAAACACATGTGTCTAGAGATTAACAGCACTAACCTGCACCAACTTTGGTGAGAAACTCTGCAAAATTTCAAGTAAGCATTTAAATTGAACTGCATGTACCAGGATGCAAAGGGGCGAACTGTGCTGGGAGGTAGCAGTGTGCTCCCATCCCCCTTCTGTTTCAAAAAGGCTCCCTTTAGCCACTGGGCTGACGAGCTCATGGGAGGCACCTGTGCGCCAGGGAGAGGTACAGAGACCTGAGAGGATTGTGGCAGCTTTCTCAGCAAACCCCAGAAGAATTTCTTTTTTCTCTACTGAAGAAGGATGAAATCCAGAAACACATGTGTCTAGAGATTAACAGCACTAACCTGCACCAACTTTGGTGAGACACTCTGCAAAATTTCAAGTAAGCATTTAAATTGAACTGCATGTACCAGGATGCAAAGGGGCGAACTGTGCTGGGAGGTAGCAGTGTGCTCCCATCCCCCTTCTGTTTCAAAAAGGCTCCCTTGAGCCACTGGGCTGACGAGATCATGGGAGGCACCTGTGCGCCAGGGAGAGGTACAGAGACCTGAGAGGATTGTGGCAGCTTTCTCAGCAAACCCCAGAAGAATTTCGTTTTATCTCTACTGAAGAAGGATGAAATCCAGAAACACATGTGTCTAGCGATTAAAAGCACTAACCTGCACCAACTTTGGTGAGACACTCTGCAAAATGTCAAGTAAGCATTTAAATTGAACTGCATGTACCAGGATGCAAAGCGGCGAACTGTGCTGGGAGGTAGCAGTGTGCTCCCATCCCCCTACTGTTTCAAAAAGACTCCCTTGAGCCACTGGGCTGACGAGCTCATGGGAGGCACCTGTGCGTCAGGGAGAGGTACAGAGACCTGAGAGGATTGTGGCAGATTTCTCAGCAAACCCCAGAAGAATTTCGTTTTATCTCTACTGAAGAAGGATGAAATCCAGAAACACGTGTCTAGAGATTAACAGCACTAATCTGCACCAACTTTGGTGAGACACTCTGCAAAATTTCAAGTAAGCATTTCAATTGAACTGCATGTACCAGGATGCAAAGGGGCGAACTGTGCTGGGAGGTAGCAGTGTGCTCCCATCCCCCTTCTGTTTCAAAAAGGCTCCCTTGAGCCACTGGGCTGACGAGCTCATGGGAGGCACCTGTGCACCAGGGAGAGGTACAGAGACCTGAGAGGATTGTGGCAGCTTTCTCAGCAAACCCCAGAAGAATTTCGTTTTATCTCTACTGAAGAAGGATGAAATCCAGAAACACATGTGTCTAGAGTTTAACAGCACTAACCTGCACCAACTTTGGTGAGACACTCTGCAAAATTTCAAGTAAGCATTTAAATTGAACTGCATGTACCAGGATGCAAAGGGGGAAATTGTGCTGGGAGGTAGCAGTGTGCTCTCATCCCCCTTCTGTTTCAAAAAGTCTCCCTTGAGCCACTGGGCTGACGAGCTCATGGGAGGCACCTGTGCACCAGGGAGAGGTA
This sequence comes from Triturus cristatus, assembly GCF_964204655.1. Classification (NCBI taxonomy): domain Eukaryota; kingdom Metazoa; phylum Chordata; class Amphibia; order Caudata; family Salamandridae; genus Triturus; species Triturus cristatus. The sequence goes on along the minus strand of NC_140594.1, from coordinate 216,941,774 downwards.
CAGAGACCTGAGAGGATTGTGGCAGCTTTCTCAGCAAACCCCTGAAGAATTTCGTTTTATCTCTACTGAAGAAGGATGAAATCCAGAAACACATGTGTCTAGAGATTAACAGCACTAACCTGCATCAACTTTGGTGAGACACTCTGCAAAATGTCAAGTAAGCATTTAAATTGAACTGCATGTACCAGGATGCAAAGCGGTGAACTGTGCTGGGAGGTAGCAGTGTGCTCCCATCCCCCTACTGTTTCAAAAAGACTCCCTTGAGCCACTGGGCTGACGAGCTCATGGGAGGCACCTGTGCGTCAGGGAGAGGTACAGAGACCTGAGAGGATTGTGGCAGATTTCTCAGCAAACCCCAGAAGAATTTCGTTTTATCTCTACTGAAGAAGGATGAAATCCAGAAACACATGTGTCTAGAGATTAACAGCACTAATCTGCACCAACTTTGGTGAGACACTCTGCAAAATTTCAAGTAAGCATTTAAATTGAACTGCATGTACCAGGATGCAAAGGGGCGAACTGTGCTGGGAGGTAGCAGTGTGCTCCCATCCCCCTTCTGTTTCAAAAAGGCTCCCTTGAGCCACTGGGCTGACGAGCTCATGGGAGGCACCTGTGCGCCAGGGAGAGGTACAGAGACCTGAGAGGATTGTGGCAGCTTTCTCAGCAAACCCCAGAAGAATTTCGTTTTATCTCTACTGAAGAAGGATGAAATCCAGAAACACATGTGTCTAGAGATTAACAGCACTAACCTGCACCAACTTTGGTGAGACACTCTGCAAAATGTCAAGTAAGCATTTAAATTGAACTGCATGTACCAGGATGCAAAGCGGCGAACTGTGCTGGGAGGTAGCAGTGTGCTCCCATCCCCCTACTGTTTCAAAAAGACTCCCTTGAGCCACTGGGCTGACGAGCTCATGGGAGGCACCTGTGCGTCAGGGAGAGGTACAGAGACCTGAGAGGATTGTGGCAGATTTCTCAGCAAACCCCAGAAGAATTTCGTTTTATCTCTACTGAAGAAGGATGAAATCCAGAAACACATGTGTCTAGAGATTAACAGCACTAATCTGCACCAACTTTGGTGAGACACTCTGCAAAATTTCAAGTAAGCATTTATATTGAACTGCATGTACCAGGATGCAGAGGGGCGAACTGTGCTGGGAGGTAGCAGTGTGCTCTCATCCCCCTTCTGTTTCAAAAAGTCTCCCTTGAGCCACTGGGCTGACGAGCTCATGGGAGGCACCTGTGCACCAGGGAGAGGTACAGAGACCTGAGAGGATTGTGGCAGCTTTCTCAGCAAACCCCAGAAGAATTTCGTTTTATCTCTACTGAAGAAGGATGAAATCCAGAAACACATGTGTCTAGAGATTAACAGCACTAACCTGCACCAACTTTGGTGAGACACTCTGCAAAATGTCAAGTAAGCATTTAAATTGAACTGCATGTACCAGGATGCAAAGCGGCGAACTGTGCTGGGAGGTAGCAGTGTGCTCCCATCCCCCTTCTGTTTCAAAAAGGCTCCCTTGAGCCACTGGGCTGACGAGCTCATGGGAGGCACCTGTGCGCCAGGGAGAGGTACAGAGACCTGAGAGGATTGTGGCAGCTTTCTCAGCAAACCCCAGAAGAATTTCGTTTTATCTCTACTGAAGAAGGATGAAATCCAGAAACACATGTGTCTAGAGATTAACAGCACTAACCTGCACCAACTTTGGTGAGACACTCTGAAAATTTCAAGTAAGCATTTAAATTGAACTGCATGTACCAGGATGCAAAGGGGCGAACTGTGCTGGGAGGTAGCAGTGTGCTCCCATCCCCCTATTGTTTCAAAAAAGCTCCCTTGAGCCACTGGGCTGACGAGCTCATGGGAGGCACCTGTGCGTCAGGGAGAGGTACAGAGACCTGAGAGGATTGTGGCAGCTTTCTCAGCAAAGCCCAGAAGAATTTTGTTTTATCTCTACTGAAGAAGGATGAAATCCAGAAACACATGTGTCTAGAGATTAACAGCACTAACCTGCACCAACTTTGGTGAGACACTCTGCAAAATGTCAAGTAAGCATTTAAATTGAACTGCATGTACCAGGATGCAAAGCGGCGAACTGTGCTGGGAGGTAGCAGTGTGCTCCCATCCCCCTACTGTTTCAAAAAGACTCCCTTGAGCCACTGGGCTGACGAGCTCATGGGAGGCACCTGTGCGTCAGGGAGAGGTACAGAGACCTGAGAGGATTGTGGCAGATTTCTCAGCAAACCCCAGAAGAATTTCGCTTTATCTCTACTGAAGAAGGATGAAATCCAGAAACACATGTGTCTAGAGATTAACAGCACTAATCTGCACCAACTTTGGTGAGACACTCTGCAAAATTTCAAGTAAGCATTTAAATTGAACTGCATGTACCAGGATGCAAAGGGGCGAACTGTGCTGGGAGGTAGCAGTGTGCTCCCATCCCCCTTCTGTTTCAAAAAGGCTCCCTTGAGCCACTGGGCTGACGAGCTCATGGGAGGCACCTGTGCACCAGGGAGAGGTACAGAGACCTGAGAGGATTGTGGCAGCTTTCTCAGCAAACCCCAGAAGAATTTCGTTTTATCTCTACTGAAGAAGGATGAAATCCAGAAACACATGTGTCTAGAGTTTAACAGCACTAACCTGCACCAACTTTGGTGAGACACTCTGCAAAATTTCAAGTAAGCATTTAAATTGAACTGCATGTACCAGGATGCAAAGGGGCGAACTGTGCTGGGAGGTAGCAGTGTGCTCCCATCCCCCTTCTGTTTCAAAAAGGCTCCCTTGAGCCACTGGGCTGACGAGATCATGGGAGGCACCTGTGCGTCAGGGAGAGGTACAGAGACCTGAGAGGATTGTGGCAGATTTCTCAGCAAACCCCAGAAGAATTTCGTTTTATCTCTACTGAAGAAGGATGAAATCCAGAAACACGTGTCTAGAGATTAACAGCACTAATCTGCACCAACTTTGGTGAGACACTCTGCAAAATTTCAAGTAAGCATTTCAATTGAACTGCATGTACCAGGATGCAAAGGGGCGAACTGTGCTGGGAGGTAGCAGTGTGCTCCCATCCCCCTTCTGTTTCAAAAAGGCTCCCTTGAGCCACTGGGCTGACGAGCTCATGGGAGGCACCTGTGCACCAGGGAGAGGTACAGAGACCTGAGAGGATTGTGGCAGCTTTCTCAGCAAACCCCAGAAGAATTTCGTTTTATCTCTACTGAAGAAGGATGAAATCCAGAAACACATGTGTCTAGAGTTTAACAGCACTAACCTGCACCAACTTTGGTGAGACACTCTGCAAAATTTCAAGTAAGCATTTAAATTGAACTGCATGTACCAGGATGCAAAGGGGGAAATTGTGCTGGGAGGTAGCAGTGTGCTCTCATCCCCCTTCTGTTTCAAAAAGTCTCCCTTGAGCCACTGGGCTGACGAGCTCATGGGAGGCACCTGTGCACCAGGGAGAGGTACAGAGCCCTGAGAGGATTGTGGCAGCTTTCTCAGCAAACCCCTGAAGAATTTCGTTTTATCTCTACTGAAGAAGGATGAAATCCAGAAACACATGTGTCTAGAGATTAACAGCACTAACCTGCATCAACTTTGGTGAGACACTCTGCAAAATGTCAAGTAAGCATTTAAATTGAACTGCATGTACCAGGATGCAAAGCGGTGAACTGTGCTGGGAGGTAGCAGTGTGCTCCCATCCCCCTACTGTTTCAAAAAGACTCCCTTGAGCCACTGGGCTGACGAGCTCATGGGAGGCACCTGTGCGTCAGGGAGAGGTACAGAGACCTGAGAGGATTGTGGCAGATTTCTCAGCAAACCCCAGAAGAATTTCGTTTTATCTCTACTGAAGAAGGATGAAATCCAGAAACACATGTGTCTAGAGATTAACAGCACTAATCTGCACCAACTTTGGTGAGACACTCTGCAAAATTTCAAGTAAGCATTTAAATTGAACTGCATGTACCAGGATGCAAAGGGGCGAACTGTGCTGGGAGGTAGCAGTGTGCTCCCATCCCCCTTCTGTTTCAAAAAGGCTCCCTTGAGCCACTGGGCTGACGAGCTCATGGGAGGCACCTGTGCGCCAGGGAGAGGTACAGAGACCTGAGAGGATTGTGGCAGCTTTCTCAGCAAACCCCAGAAGAATTTCGTTTTATCTCTACTGAAGAAGGATGAAATCCAGAAACACATGTGTCTAGAGATTAACAGCACTAACCTGCACCAACTTTGGTGAGACACTCTGCAAAATGTCAAGTAAGCATTTAAATTGAACTGCATGTACCAGGATGCAAAGCGGCGAACTGTGCTGGGAGGTAGCAGTGTGCTCCCATCCCCCTACTGTTTCAAAAAGACTCCCTTGAGCCACTGGGCTGACGAGCTCATGGGAGGCACCTGTGCGTCAGGGAGAGGTACAGAGACCTGAGAGGATTGTGGCAGATTTCTCAGCAAACCCCAGAAGAATTTCGTTTTATCTCTACTGAAGAAGGATGAAATCCAGAAACACATGTGTCTAGAGATTAACAGCACTAATCTGCACCAACTTTGGTGAGACACTCTGCAAAATTTCAAGTAAGCATTTAAATTGAACTGCATGTACCAGGATGCAGAGGGGCGAACTGTGCTGGGAGGTAGCAGTGTGCTCTCATCCCCCTTCTGTTTCAAAAAGTCTCCCTTGAGCCACTGGGCTGACGAGCTCATGGGAGGCACCTGTGCACCAGGGAGAGGTACAGAGACCTGAGAGGATTGTGGCAGCTTTCTCAGCAAACCCCAGAAGAATTTCGTTTTATCTCTACTGAAGAAGGATGAAATCCAGAAACACATGTGTCTAGAGATTAACAGCACTAACCTGCACCAACTTTGGTGAGACACTCTGCAAAATGTCAAGTAAGCATTTAAATTGAACTGCATGTACCAGGATGCAAAGCGGCGAACTGTGCTGGGAGGTAGCAGTGTGCTCCCATCCCCCTTCTGTTTCAAAAAGGCTCCCTTGAGCCACTGGGCTGACGAGCTCATGGGAGGCACCTGTGCGCCAGGGAGAGGTACAGAGACCTGAGAGGATTGTGGCAGCTTTCTCAGCAAACCCCAGAAGAATTTCGTTTTATCTCTACTGAAGAAGGATGAAATCCAGAAACACATGTGTCTAGAGATTAACAGCACTAACCTGCACCAACTTTGGTGAGAAACTCTGCAAAATTTCAAGTAAGCATTTAAATTGAACTGCATGTACCAGGATGCAAAGGGGCGAACTGTGCTGGGAGGTAGCAGTGTGCTCCCATCCCCCTTCTGTTTCAAAAAGGCTCCCTTGAGCCACTGGGCTGACGAGCTCATGGGAGGCACCTGTGCGCCAGGGAGAGGTACAGAGACCTGAGAGGATTGTGGCAGCTTTCTCAGCAAACCCCAGAAGAATTTCTTTTTATCTCTACTGAAGAAGGATGAAATCCAGAAACACATGTGTCTAGAGATTAACAGCACTAACCTGCACCAACTTTGGTGAGACACTCTGCAAAATTTCAAGTAAGCATTTAAATTGAACTGCATGTACCAGGATGCAAAGGGGCGAACTGTGCTGGGAGGTAGCAGTGTGCTCCCATCCCCCTATTGTTTCAAAAAAGCTCCCTTGAGCCACTGGGCTGACGAGCTCATGGGAGGCACCTGTGCGTCAGGGAGAGGTACAGAGACCTGAGAGGATTGTGGCAGATTTCTCAGCAAACCCCAGAAGAATTTCGTTTTATCCCTACTGAAGAAGGATGAAATCCAGAAACACATGTGTCTAGAGATTAACAGCACTAATCTGCACCAACTTTGGTGAGACACTCTGCAAAATTTCAAGTAAGCATTTAAATTGAACTGCATGTACCAGGATGCAAAGGGGCGAACTGTGCTGGGAGGTAGCAGTGTGCTCCCATCCCCCTTCTGTTTCAAAAAGGCTCCCTTGAGCCACTGGGCTGACGAGCTCATGGGAGGCACCTGTGCGCCAGGGAGAGGTACAGAGACCTGAGAGGATTGTGGCAGCTTTCTCAGCAAATCCCAGAAGAATTTCGTTTTATCTCTACTGAAGACGGATGAAATCCAGAAACACATGTGTCTAGAGATTAACAGCACTAACCTGCACCAACTTTGGTGGGAAACTCTGCAAAATTTCAAGTAAGCATTTAAATTGAACTGCATGTACCAGGATGCAAAGGGGTGAACTGTGCTGGGAGGTAGCAGTGTGCTCCCATCCCCCTTCTGTTTCAAAAAGGCTCCCTTGAGCCACTGGGCTGATGAGCTCATGGGAGGCGCCTGTGCGCCAGGGAGAGGTACAGAGACCTGAGAGGATTGTGGCAGCTTTCTCAGCAAACCCCAGAAGAATTTTGTTTTATCTCTACTGAAGAAGGATGAAATCCAGAAACACATGTGTGTAGAGATTAACAGCACTAACCTGCACCAACTTTGGTGAGACTCTCTGCAAAATTTCAAGTAAGCATTTAAATTGAACTGCAGTGCTTAATTTGTGCCGGTGCTTTCCGGTGCTTAGCACCGGCACCTTTTTATCAGGGCCGGGTCTACACTGCCACTGCCAACTTTCATCAACATGACGACTGCACTGCAGTCTGCACGTCATGTGTCAAAGAGTACATTAAATATTATTGATTTACGGTATTGTTCACTTCCCTCTCCAACAGACAGTCTCCAGAGTCCCAAGGTGAATAAGAGTATTGCTATGCAGTGCGTAGCGAGCGAGCCTGATAATAATGCCATCTCCATGTTGCGATTACAAATCAATTTGCTTTTAGTGTTGCTCGTGGGCGGGCCTAAGATTGGGCTGTATTTGGCTCTACTATAGGGGTAGAGGGCTGGGCCAGCGTGCCGTGCGTAACTTTTTTTCATTCCAGGGACGGTTGACCACACCCCGGCACACACGCACTGCACAAGTAACCAGCACAGCAGTTAGCACAACGTGGAGGCGGGCATTTTCAACCTGCAGCAGGCTTCTTAATAAGGCAGTGCCACCAGCAGTAACCGCAGTGAGTAATAAAAAACAATGCTGCTTTATCTGGCGCGTGGTGCCGATCACCTGAACCGAGTCAGAGCCTCAGAGGCCCCAGCAATCATGCCACCGGTGTGGGGCGGGGTACTGTGTGCAGTGCAAATGCTCCAAGGCTGCCGGAAGGGCAGGACCTTGCCTAATTTATTTTAACCCCCGTCTACTCTAAAGTGTCTGACATACTTACTTTTACTTGGATGGCACTGCTCACAAGAAATCAAATCCATGAAAGCCATTGCGGGATAAATATGATAAAGGTGTGTCAATATTTCTGTAAATGTACATCATCATCCTGTGATTTGCACGGTGAGGGAAGTGCCACCAGCAGTAACGGTAGGGCCCGTGCAGCCTTCCTGTCCATAGACGGCAGTTCCTGCTGGTTCATGAGCCCCTGTTTTGTGTGCTTCTTAGGTACACAAAACACAACAAATTGTGTTTACCAAACAGGGACAGCAATAATTCCAGCAACCATTCACAATTGCCAAAACACACTTTATTTTGCGATGGGGTTGGAGCCTTTGTAGTGGGGGTTGTTAAAATGCCCACAGTAAACATGAACACAATGCTGCCAAGTAGCTCAATGTAATATGTGACATCCTCAACAAGGCACAGGTTTTAGACCATGAATAGCAATTTGCTTGGCTGTTCAGGCACTACAACACCCAGAATGCAATATGCTCTCCCGTGTCCTCTGAAAAACAATTGGATGTTGGTGACACGCATGGGATGGATGCCACTTGTCAACCATGTAAAGTTAAAATCGACAATCACAGCCAACTAGTAGTTTGAGGCCAGGGTCACAATGGCTGTTGGAGCAAACAGGGTGTGGCTGAAGGGCTGACCGCCTGCCCTCTCACCGATCACTCTGAGGGCCGTTTTTTGTGGGCTTGTTTTATAGTCTGCTAGGCCGGTTTTTATTCTCGGTTTTACTAACAGCAATGAGGAATAAAAACCAATGTTGCTTTTACTGGCGAATGTCCACAGTCACCTGAACCGAATCAGAGCCTCAGAGGCCCCAGCAATAATGCCACTGGTGTTGGGCGGGGCACCGTGTGCAGTGCAATGCTCCGAGGCTGCCGGAAGGGCAGGGCCTTGCCCTTACTTAATTTAACCGGTCAACTCTAAAGTGTCTACTGCTCTACAACGTACTTTCTTTACTTTTACTTGGCTGGCACTGGCAGTGCTCTAAAGAAATGAAATCCATGAAAGCCAAAGGGATAAAAGAATGTGTCTGGTAATCTTTATGTAAGTCATGTGATTTGCATGGTCGGTGTGGGAAGGGCCACCAGCAGCAGTAACCACAGTAAGTAATAACAATAGTGACCACACCGTCATCCGCTTCAGTCAACACGCATACACAGACATCACCCAAAGATTACACTGACACTTTATTTGTGGGTGAAGAACTGCTGCAGGTTTATTTCATACAACACAGTATGATAATAAAATTGGGTTATCTTACGGGCGATCCAGGGCAGGCAGCCCCTTGCTGCCCGCCCGCCTGGTGAGCCAGCACACACGGTGGGTCGATGCCCGGCAGTGTGGCACATAAATATCTGCAGATCATCCACTGGGTCACGTGATCTGCCTCCTACTCCCGCCCCTTCCGACAGGGGCGGAGCGTGTTGTGGCCACCCCCGGTTGGTCAGGCCCCCCAACCGCCCGAAGGACTAACGGGGCGCCGTCGCGGTCTTCCCAGAACCCCCTTCGGCTCCTGGACCTTGGCTCGGGCACCCTTACTGTGCCGGACAGGGGTACCCTTACTGTACCGCCTGTCGCAGAGGTACCCTTACTGTACCAGTCTGCATCCAGATCGCCCTGTAACTCCGCCTGCAACGCAAAAAAGAAAAACTAAACATTCCAATAACGCGCTGAGCCTGACACGCGGGGTAAGAGGAAAGGGTGGGATAACGCGTGTCCAGGCTGGGTGCGGCGCGCAGGAGACAGAGGAGGAACTGGGCGAGAGGGCCCACTAAGTAGGGAGTAAGCCGCCCCCCAGCCCGCCCCCAGCTCCACGCGATAGGGGGTTTTTCCCCAAGTGGGCGTGGCCTCACGCGCGAGGCAGCAAGGGGGGGGAAGGCTCCGACGGGCGGCCACTAGAATGCTGCCCTGCTGATGTCCCACTGCGTGGGACGCGGGCAGCGGCATAGTGACCACACCGTCATCCGCTTCAGTCAACACGCATACACAGACATCACCCAAAGATTACACTGACACTTTATTTGTGGGTGAAGAACTGCTGCAGGTTTATTTCATACAACACAGTATGATAATAAAATTGGGTTATCTTACGGGCGATCCAGGGCAGGCAGCCCCTTGCTGCCCGCCCGCCTGGTGAGCCAGCACACACGGTGGGTCGATGCCCGGCAGTGTGGCACATAAATATCTGCAGATCATCCACTGGGTCACGTGATCTGCCTCCTACTCCCGCCCCTTCCGACAGGGGCGGAGCGTGTTGTGGCCACCCCCGGTTGGTCAGGCCCCCCAACCGCCCGAAGGACTAACGGGGCGCCGTCGCGGTCTTCCCAGAACCCCCTTCGGCTCCTGGACCTTGGCTCGGGCACCCTTACTGTGCCGGACAGGGGTACCCTTACTGTACCGCCTGTCGCAGAGGTACCCTTACTGTACCAGTCTGCATCCAGATCGCCCTGTAACTCCGCCACAGCTCTGGGGAGGCTACCGTCGCTGCCAGAGCCCCCCTTCCTCCCTTCGCTGTTATAGGTGCCCTGCCCCTGCGAGCCAGCTTTAGTATGCTAAACTATGGGTCCTGTTCTACAACCCGTAAATGACAGCATTAATTCGCAACATTACCCAGGAGACTACCAAGGATGTCTTGTTGCCCTACTGCCGTTCAGTTTAGACGTTACTGGTGTTCCTAACTTCCTTTGCGATGCCCCTGCAGATCTTCTTAACGTAATATGGGAAGATCTAGCACCTACATATGGCGCCAGAACTGAATCATAGCTGAATACGCCCCCATCGAGTCTACCAAGGTGAAGTATAGAGAGCGTCAAGGTTCCTGACTTGCTGCCGCTACTGCGAGGGGTGTATGATTTCTCGGCAGGACAAAACATTAAACGTGACTGCCAGATGGCGGCTTTCCTCATGGCTCCGGATAAAGCCAATCTGACTGACTGAGCTGCCGACGAATACATCTCTCAGCTCGAGGACCAAACCCCACCTCCCAGGCTCCAAGGGGAGGATGAGCGAGAAGAGCAACACCTAACTGTGTCTCAGGCTGGAGAATATGGCATGGGAAACAAGGCATTGGTGAAATAGGCGCTTATGGACCTGCAATCCTATTCAGATTTTCCACTTGGCCAAATTAGGTGCCTTCCTGGCTTGGAATTTTGTTCCCCCCGGCTACAGCACAAAAGCAGGGTGAAGGTAACGTGTGAATCAACCACTTTACCTACGTATATAACACAAGCTGACATCACGGGTATCTCAATTTTCTTCCTTTCACATCTATTATCCTGTCGTTTACTGCAACTGACCCCTATCTTAGCAACATCTCCTCGTTTTGGGCTTTCCACTTGCAAATAAAGTTACATTAAATTTGACGCTCGTCTTATACTAGTCCCGCTGGTAGTCCCAATCTATCCGTACTCTCTACTGGGACAGCGTAACCAATACCAAATTCCGTGCTTGTTGAATAGAAGCTAGCTATTGGACTTTATTGCTGCAGGAGGAGTTCATAGGTTCGCCTACAGTCCTTGTTATACCGGTGTTGCTGGGCTATAGGTAATTCGTTGCACCGACATCGTGGCTTGCAAATGAAAACTTCTTATCTTATCAAATAATATGTTGGGAGCCCCAGTGATGATTTTGTTGACACCTTCATAGCTGGCAGTGTCCCTATCTTGCCAATACCTGGGTCACGTCCGCTTTAAATGACGACATTACATCTGGCTTTTCCGCTAGCCTTGCCCGTTAACATGCCAGCTGTCTGTGGAGGTGTGAAGCCCTTTCCCTTACTAGAAAGTTTAAAAGCAAATTCAAGAGGTATGGTCGCTCTCTCAATTATTACCATGTAGCTGAGGGCATGCCAGTCATGGGTGTCAGGTTAAAGTATGCACAGGTCATTGACACTCTCCCACGTGCAGTGCTGCGAACCGTTCGAAGTAGTTCATCGGATTCCGCCTGCCACCCCCTAGGTGGAGGTTTGCACTCCCAAACTTCTGCTTGTGTAAAACCCGGCCACACCTCTAGTTCAGTGAATTGTAGAAATTCACGACACTGACAACCCCAGGGGCCAAATACTGGGCTGTGTAACTGTGGCCCAATCCCACCAGGAACAATTAGCTTGGAGTGGATGGGTGTTAACCTAGGCTGGCTGAAGGCAAAACCTTTGACAATCACTCCCGGCAAGATGTGCCAACGCAGGATGAATAAAGAGTTATCCAGCCCTCCTTACTTCCTTTCCCAGTTCGACACCGGTCGAAGAAGAATGCCCCTTCCAGAAGGTCATGGCCTTATCCCTGAAGCCTATCCGACAGCATTCCACCGGAAATCAACAGCATTGTAACGCTTTTTTTTTTTGGTTCCACGATTATTTGTGGTCGATATGCTCCCTCAGTTCGAACAACCGGCCAACCGTGGTGGGAACCACTCCTGTATATTCTAGTACATAAGGTCCCAGTTCACCTGTCACTGCCTGATGTACGTGACCTAGGTACATGGTCCCCTTGCATGGCGGCATGCCATTGAGACCAACCTCCAGTCCCCGATAAGTACCACTATCTACCCACGCTACAATCTTGTCTGGCGTTCCTTCATGCCCAGATATACCATGCGATGATTGCTCTCTCCCGTCACTTGACCCGACCACGCCTAAAAGACAAACACAGCGAGAGGAAGCGGCCGGTGACCTGCCCCAAGACTCTACGAAATCCTCCTACCGAATGATGTGGGAGCTCGCCACCAACCTCTGTCCAAGCCTGCCAACCCCACAAGTATTTGGACCCCTATTGCTCCAAGAATTGGGGGGGGGGGGGGGGGAGGGGCAGTCCTTTCTGGAGATGTGTGTAATGGGGGACATGCGTCCTGGAGTACCTATTGTGTGGGTGCACATGGCAGTACGACGAGTACTAGTTGTGTTTAATAATAATGACAGTAGTAGCAGTAATGAGCTCCAGTTACGTACCATACTAAGCATGTCATCGCATCCCTACACACTGGGCACAACATGCAACAAGCCCCTCTATTGGTTCATCAGTGCTGCTAATTGCATATAATGAAGTAATTCTCCCATTATAGCACAATTGTATGGACCCGAGAGCTATTGATACCAGAACAAAATGACTTTCGGGATTTAGCACCATGACCACTTGATGTGCCATTGGCTTGACTATTTGGCAATGTCCTTTTCAAAGGAGTAGGGCTCTCAGATATCATTCACCCAACACAGGGAATCTATGAGCGACACCAAGTATTTACAGCTCCTTGTGCTTACTAAATGGACCCGCCCCTTAGTTTCCAGCACACAATGCACTTAATGTCACCTGGGCCAGGTGCCTAACAAACAACTGTGACAGCCTCTGTCACCTTCATACAATAAATAAACGAACTTCAAAAGGTCGCAGAAGAGGCAAGCCCGGCTAAGTCTCGGTAGACCATGTCACTGTGGGCTTTCCCTTGCCTCCCTGTGGAACAGGGAGAATAACCTTAAAGATGTTAAGTATGACACACAAACCCAGGCCTTCCACATGTCTCAAAACAGCACAGGCTGCTGACTTCCCTGTAGAGACTAAGCTGCACTATGACTGAGTTGCAGAAACATTACCCCAGCTGTTTCCGAATAGCAAGGCTAAAGATGAAAGGCAACAGCATCTCTTGACCTAAGCGTGGAACTCACAATAATAAATACCTTCAAGATGCTATGTATGACACACAAACCCAGGCCTTCAGCTTGTCTCAAAACAGCTCAGGCTGCTGACTTTTCTGTATAGACTAAGCTGCCACTATGACTGATTTGAAAGAAACATTACACCAGCTGTTTTCGAATAGCAAGGCAAAGATGACAGACAGCCGCATCTCTTGACTCAAGCGTGGAACTCACAAAAATAACACTGGTAGACCAATTTCCGTGTTACACCTTTCTACAAGCTGACCATTGCATTATGGTTGAGACTGGGTTATCGGCTGAACCTTTGACATATTTGTACTTTGTCACTACAGGCATGGAACTACTGCCAAAGATGATTCCCCCCTAGTACCGGATAACCCTGATAAATGCTGGATTTTGGGACAAAGATACCAGAGAACCTATGTAAAGGGCCTTCCAGTGCGTGTGAACCCATGTCATTGCGATTAGTAACTGTTGCTCTGTTTGAGCTAAAAACATGCGACTCTATTCATTTAATCATTTAATCAGCAAAGCATGCTGGAGATGAAGGAATATGCGGCCGGCCCAAGGATATACAAAATGAGCCACGGCATTGCATGGTTCCAGAGACATGGCTGAGTGGAGCGGCCTGGCGCAGGAGTCTCATTTAGGTATTAGACTGGTTGCTGCGTTTTGCGTAAAGGGGGGTTGCCCCTAAAAGACTCTAAAATTATCATTATCATGACTTGAAGTTGTATAAAACCAACAGCCCTCAAACAACACTGCATAAGGACATACGAAATGTGGGTTTTTATTCCTATTAAGTGCGTGCCTATGCACGATGATGCTGGGCCGTTACCGAAGGCAGTTGGCCCTGGAGCACCACAATGCAAACTTGCCTGTATCACAAGAAAACCTTCCCCAACATGGACATACACACACCCGCCTCTCTAGTGTCCTGCAATATCAGGTCTTCCGAATCCGGCTAACGAAAACTACCATCGGCCCAAGCTAAAACTAGTAAAAACTAGACCCATTGTGCGTCCCAATGCTTGTCATGCCTAAATTGCAACCGCAGGTTAGAAATCGGCCGCCATAATTATGCGAGAACCCCACCACATTAATCAATGTTCTAATAACGCATGCTTAGCGGCGTGTATGCAGCTCTAGGATGAACGTTCGCAGCTCACTGTTGACTATTAGGGCTTTAAGATATACATTGCAAGTCACAAAAGGATGCCTCTTTTGAACACAGTAACCTGCTGACCTATTTACATCATACGCACTCTGCAATCTACCTGGCACGCGTTCTTTGCAGCAGGCCCATTAACCCTCTGCACTAACTGCACCGAAGTCAAAACCTCAACTATACAACAACCTGATTTCTCTCCAGGAAGATAATGATAATTCTTTTTATTAAATGACCATCGCTCCACCCTATCATGAGTTACAGGTTGGGACCACGATGTATAAACACTTGCACAAAACAACACCAATGCATAGATATCTTCTTGTACTCGACCGTGCAAGCCAGCATGCGGGAAGTGTACCCACACGACACTCACCCACTGTCAGGCTGTGTCCCGCGTATTCTGCCAGCGAGGCCCCTGCACGCCACGCGGTTCCGAGGCAGCGGACGCCTGTAAAGGGGGGGGGGGGGGCAGCATTAACGCATATCGTGTGTAGTTCCGAGCACTGTACCTGCAGCAGCCAGCGCAGGAGAGCGTGGCGTTCGCCCCCCCCCCCCCAATCGAAAGCAATACCAACTCGATACAAACGAAACCTGCAGCCTGAAAATCGGGGACGGCTGACACACAAGCTACTTGAAAACTAACTGCCAGGCCCCTACAACGCCGAGTCGCTGTCCCCACTGCCCGCCGCGCCCCGCCCCGAATAGATGGGGCCCACACCTGCGCACCGCACACCAAAGCAGGCCACGGAGGGGTAGGGAAGATGCGCGATCCATGCGGCCGTCAGGCCTGGGAAAAAGAACACAGCGCGAAACTCGGCCCGAATCCCACAAGGTGCCAGAGCGCAATACACAGCACCAGCCACGTCACCTGAGGACACCGACTCGAACCCAGATCCCCCAGGTTCGAGCCCGAGCGCCGCAACCGCCGGTCAACTCCTCTCCCCAAGACGGAGCGCACACCCGCACTTCCCCGCCAAAACCGAGACAGGGGTCTGGGGGGAGATGGGGGCCGCCGAACCGCACGGACACTGACGCAATGAAAGTCCACTCCAACCTAGGAAAGCATGCATGTTAGCCGAAGACCTGCACCTGCTACATCCTTCATAGCGCAGCTGTGCAAAGCACCAACTTGCCGGGATCCAATCCGGCATCAGGGCGCCCGACACAGCACCAGCTGCGCTGCATGGGGACGCAACCTCCATATTATGTTGGGCACGGGGAGACCGTGACTTGCCCAGAATCACCGGAGGACCAGCGTCAAAACCGAACTCGAACCCCGGTCCCTAGCCAGAGCGCCCCATCCCCACTCGCCAAGTGCCAGAAACCCACCTGCCGCGCCCCAAAGCCGAGGTGGAGGATTGGCGCGACTCGACCCGAAGGACTGGAGCGCTGGACACAGGCACCGCAACTACACCACCCAAACAGGTACGGGGAGACGAAGCGACACGCCAAGGATCCCAGGGTGTGGACGCGACCTCGCTCGAACCCCGGTTGCTTGCCCCAAGGTCGGCAGCGCAGCCGACGGACCCCATCTCCTCCCCAGTTGCAGCTGAGTGACTTGCCCAGAACCACCCCATGCAGCGCCAAAGCCGGGACTCGAACGGTGAGCTCCAGCGCCACAGATCGCAGCTCTGCCCAAGGCCACATCGTCACTCGAGATCGAAGCCCCACCAACTGGCCACCGAGCCACGACCCAGGGCTGCCACAACCATGGCTGGGAAGGTGGGTGGGGACCAGCACAAGGCAACGACCGACCGACATCTTGCTCCACCATCAACTGATGCCCGACAACTCCCAGCCCCCCTTTCTATCCGGTAAAAAGATCTCAATTCCCGCAGCACCAAAAGAGCCGCCCATCTGACCAAGATCACACACGGCACTCGCGCGCGGAGAGGTGCGCTGTGGACCGACACAACGTATGCCCCGAAGGTGACGACTCATGGGCACGTCGGGTCACTGCCTGGGCCCAAAGCAACAAGTGCGCCCGGATGTCCACCCCACCCAGTGGGACATGCAGCCTCCCCAAAGACCGCCCTATCTACCATGGAAGGTGGCTGCTACGGCGAGACAAATCACCCAGACATGCCAACTGCAAGCAAGTCGGGACCCGCGACGAACCCAGAAAAGCCTCGGGGCAAGGGCAGGGGCATCCAGCCCCCAAAAGATAGTGCCGCCCAATCTGCCCGCCCCCCCCCCCCACAGGTGCACCGGGACAAGAAAAAGGGGGGGGGGCAGCGGCGACCGACGACCACCAACGCCCGGTGGAGGCAGGGGCATCCAGCCCCACAACACAGTGTCAGGGGGTGTGAGAACCGCAGCAAAAGGGGGCCCAGACTCACCGCAGAAAGCCTCCGACTCTGCTCCTCGACCAGAGAACACGACCGACGCGGAACCAGAAGCCGACCCGCAAACGGCGCGTCCGACAAGGCGAGACGAGCGGGATCTCGCACGGCCAGGAGGGAAACAGGAAGCAGAGGAACGCGTGTCCAGGCTGGGTGCGGCGCGCAGGAGACAGAGGAGGAACTGGGCGAGAGGGCCCACTAAGTAGGGAGTAAGCCGCCCCCCAGCCCGCCCCCAGCTCCACGCGATAGGGGGTTTTTCCCAAGTGGGCGTGGCCTCACGCGCGAGGCAGCAAGGGGGGGAAGGCTCCGACGGGCGGCCACTAGAATGCTGCCCTGCTGATGTCCCACTGCGTGGGACGCGGGCAGCGGCAATAATGCTGCTTTTACTGGCAGTGGTGACGGTCACTCAACCGAGTCAGAGGCCCCAGCAATCATACCACTGGTCTTTGGCGGGGCACCGCACCATGTGTATTGACACGACGCAGCGCAAAGAATCGTTCTGGTCACATACATGTGACACAAACAGTGCACAGCCAAATGACGTCCCGCCTGCCCTGATTTCCAACATCCCCAACGCACTCTATGTACAACACTCCCTGGTCGAGATGACCTGTCTAAAATAAAAATAATCTTTGCACAGCCCCCTGCAGCTGGCTGTAAGTCCATTTGTGCCACATTAAACACTTAAAAATACAGAGAACAGTAAAGAACACTTTTAAACACCAGGGGCCAATAAAGCACACTTGCTAACTGACATATGAGAACGGTGATGCAGATAAAAGACACAACTCAACAATACCTGCTATTTGCCACTTCACTGGTGTCCGTCAACATTGTCCCTGCCTCCATTAAATGTCAGTACACAATCTACTTAGTTTAGCATCATCTTGCTACCAATTCAATTCAAGGAACAGAAGGACCACCAGCGCTATAATTAAGGCAGACCCATTGGCACACTGACATTCTGCACGCACAAGTGTTCTCTCTCTTTCAGCAGCACCCTTTTTAAGGTATCATTTCCTAATTTATTTTATTCGTGTCGAGAGTAGTTTCACCGTCTTTGTGTAACCTCTTTCAAATCATCTCCACTGAAGCGGTGGGATCTCATCAACAAATTTCGAAGTCTTTCTTATTGCCCTACACTCTTTTGTTTGCACAAGCAGTTTATTCATATTTATTTTCGAACAACAATACTGATTGCATAAAATACAGAAATGTGCTTTAATTGCACTTTTGATTTAATCTTTTTCAAAATGTTCGCACGGCAGGGGAACCTCCTATCAAAACCTTACTTGGAGGATGGGTCCCTTGTTGAAATTCAGATTGGGTATTACATCTGCCTTTCATCAGTGCCAGTTGAAGATGTGGGCTGAGCCAATAGCTTAAGTGGGTGGAGCCTGTGGAAAGTGGGTGTGGCCTCCGACAAATATTTGAGCACCTGGACTGCATATTTTGCAAATTAAGCACTGTTGAACTGCATGTACCAGGATGCAAAGGGGCGAACTGTGCTGGGAGGTAGCAGTGTGCTCCCATCCCCCTTCTGTTTCAAAAAGGCTCCCTTGAGCCACTGGGCTCACAAGCTCATGGGAGGCACCTGTGCGCCAGGGAGAGGTACAGAGACCTGAGAGGATTGTGGCAGCTTTCTCAGCAAACCCCAGAAGAATTTCGTTTTATCTCTACTGAAGAAGGATGAAATTCAGAAACACATGTGTCTAGAGATTAACAGCACTAACCTGCACCAACTTTGGTGAGACACTCTGCAAAATTTCAAGTAAGCATTTAAATTGAACTGCATGTACCAGGATGCAAAGGGGCGAACTGTGCTCGGAGGTAGCAGTGTGCTCCCATCCCCCTTCTGTTTCAAAAAGGCTCACTTGAGCCACTGGGCTGACGAGCTCATGGGAGGCACCTGTGCGCCAGGGAGAGGTACAGCGACCTGAACGGATTGTGGCAGCTTTCTCGGCAAACCCCAGAAGAATTTTGTTTTATCTCTACTGAAGAAGGATGAAATCCAGAAACACATGTGTCTAGAGATTAACAGCACTAACCTGCACCAACTTTGGTGAGACACTCTGCAAAATTTAAAGTAAGCATTTAAATTGAACTGCATGTACCAGGATGCAAAGGGGCGAACTGTGCTGGGAGGTAGCAGTGTGCTCCCATCCCCCTTCTGTTTCAAAAAGGCTCCCTTGAGCCACTGGGCTGACAAGCTCATGGGAGGCACCTGTGCGCCAGGGAGAGGTACAGAGACCTGAGAGGATTGTGGCAGCTTTCTCAGCAAACCCCAGAAGAATTTCGTTTTATCTCTACTGAAGAAGGATGAAATCCAGAAACACATGTGTCTAGAGATTAAAAGCACTAACCCGCACCAACTTTGGTGAGACACTCTGCAAAATTTCAAGTAAGCATTTAAATTGAACTGCATGTACCAGGATGCAAAGGGGCGAACTGTGCTGGGAGGTAGCAGTGTGCTCCCATCCCCCTTCTGTTTCAAAAAGGCTCCCCTTGAGCCACTGGGCTGACGAGCTCATGGGAGGCACCTGTGCGCCAGGGAGAGGTACAGAGACCTGAGAGGATTGTGGCAGCTTTCTCAGCAAACCCCAGAATAATTTCTTTTTATCTCTACTGAAGAAGGATGAAATCCAGAAACACATGTGTCTAGAGTTTAACAGCACTAACCTGCACCAACTTTGGTGAGACACTCTGCAAAATTTCAAGTAAGCATTTAAATTGAACTGCATGTACCGGGATGCAAAGGGGCGAACTGTGCTGGGAGGTAGCAGTGTGCTCTCATCCCCCTTCTGTTTCAAAAAGGCTCCCTTGAGCCACTGGGCTGACGAGCTCATGGAAGGCACCTGTGCGCCAGGGAGAGGTACAGAAACCTGAGGGGATTGTGGCAGCTTTCTCAGCAAATCCCAGAAGAATTTCTTTTTATCTCTACTGAAGAAGGATGAAATCCAGAAACACATGTGTCTAGAGATTAACAGCACTAACCTGCACCAACTTTGGTGAGACACTCTGAAAAATGTCAAGTAAGCATTTAAATTGAACTGCATGTACCAGGATGCAAAGCGGCGAACTGTGCTGGGAGGTAGCAGTGTGCTCCCATCCCCCTACTGTTTCAAAAAGACTCCCTTGAGCCACTGGGCTGACGAGCTCATGGGAGGCACCTGTGCGTCAGGGAGAGGTACAGAGACCTGAGAGGATTGTGGCAGATTTCTCAGCAAACCCCAGAAGAATTTCGTTTTATCTCTACTGAAGAAGGATGAAATCCAGAAACACATGTGTCTAGAGATTAACAGCACTAATCTGCACCAACTTTGGTGAGACACTCTGCAAAATTTCAAGTAAGCATTTAAATTGAACTGCATGTACCAGGATGCAGAGGGGCGAACTGTGCTGGGAGGTAGCAGTGTGCTCTCATCCCCCTTCTGTTTCAAAAAGTCTCCCTTGAGCCACTGGGCTGACGAGCTCATGGGAGGCACCTGTGCACCAGGGAGAGGTACAGAGACCTGAGAGGATTGTGGCAGCTTTCTCAGCAAACCCCAGAAGAATTTCGTTTTATCTCTACTGAAGAAGGATGAAATCCAGAAACACATGTGTCTAGAGATTAACAGCACTAACCTGCACCAACTTTGGTGAGACACTCTGCAAAATGTCAAGTAAGCATTTAAATTGAACTGCATGTACCAGGATGCAAAGCGGCGAACTGTGCTGGGAGGTAGCAGTGTGCTCCCATCCCCCTTCTGTTTCAAAAAGGCTCCCTTGAGCCACTGGGCTGACGAGCTCATGGGAGGCACCTGAGCGCCAGGGAGAGGTACAGAGACCTGAGAGGATTGTGGCAGCTTTCTCAGCAAACCCCAGAAGAATTTCGTTTTATCTCTACTGAAGAAGGATGAAATCCAGAAACACATGTGTCTAGAGATTAACAGCACTAACCTGCACCAACTTTGGTGAGAAACTCTGCAAAATTTCAAGTAAGCATTTAAATTGAACTGCATGTACCAGGATGCAAAGGGGCGAACTGTGCTGGGAGGTAGCAGTGTGCTCCCATCCCCCTTCTGTTTCAAAAAGGCTCCCTTGAGCCACTGGGCTGACGAGCTCATGGGAGGCACCTGTGCGCCAGGGAGAGGTACAGAGACCTGAGAGGATTGTGGCAGCTTTCTCAGCAAACCCCAGAAGAATTTCTTTTTATCTCTACTGAAGAAGGATGAAATCCAGAAACACATGTGTCTAGAGATTAACAGCACTAACCTGCACCAACTTTGGTGAGACACTCTGCAAAATTTCAAGTAAGCATTTAAATTGAACTGCATGTACCAGGATGCAAAGGGGCGAACTGTGCTGGGAGGTAGCAGTGTGCTCCCATCCCCCTTCTGTTTCAAAAAGGCTCCCTTGAGCCACTGGGCTGACGAGATCATGGGAGGCACCTGTGCGCCAGGGAGAGGTACAGAGACCTGAGAGGATTGTGGCAGCTTTCTCAGCAAACCCCAGAAGAATTTCGTTTTATCTCTACTGAAGAAGGATGAAATCCAGAAACACATGTGTCTAGAGATTAACAGCACTAACCTGCACCAACTTTGGTGAGACACTCTGCAAAATTTAAAGTAAGCATTTAAATTGAACTGCATGTACCAGGATGCAAAGGGGCGAACTGTGCTGGGAGGTAGCAGTGTGCTCCCATCCCCCTTCTGTTTCAAAAAGGCTCCCCTTGAGCCACTGGGCTGACGAGCTCATGGGAGGCACCTGTGCGCCAGGGAGAGGTACAGAGACCTGAGAGGATTGTGGCAGCTTTCTCAGCAAACCCCAGAAGAATTTCTTTTTATCTCTACTGAAGAAGGATGAAATCCAGAAACACATGTGTCTAGAGTTTAACAGCACTAACCTGCACCAACTTTGGTGAGACACTCTGCAAAATTTCAAGTAAGCATTTAAATTGAACTGCATGTACCGGGATGCAAAGGGGCGAACTGTGCTGGGAGGTAGCAGTGTGCTCTCATCCCCCTTCTGTTTCAAAAAGGCTCCCTTGAGCCACTGGGCTGACGAGCTCATGGAAGGCACCTGTGCGCCAGGGAGAGGTACAGAGACCTGAGGGGATTGTGGCAGCTTTCTCAGCAAATCCCAGAAGATTTTCTTTTTATCTCTACTGAAGAAGGATGAAATCCAGAAACACATGTGTCTAGAGATTAACAGCACTAACCTGCACCAACTTTGGTGAGACACTCTGAAAATTTCAAGTAAGCATTTAAATTGAACTGCATGTACCAGGATGCAAAGGGGCGAACTGTGCTGGGAGGAAGCAGTGTGCTCCCATCCCCCTACTGTTTCAAAAAAGCTCCCTTGAGCCACTGGGCTGACGAGCTCATGGGAGGCACCTGTGCGTCAGGGAGAGGTACAGAGACCTGAGAGGATTGTGGCAGATTTCTCAGCAAACCCCAGAAGAATTTCGTTTTATCCCTACTGAAGAAGGATGAAATCCAGAAACACATGTGTCTAGAGATTAACAGCACTAATCTGCACCAACTTTGGTGAGACACTCTGCAAAATTTCAAGTAAGCATTTAAATTGAACTGCATGTACCAGGATGCAAAGGGGCGAACTGTGCTGGGAGGTAGCAGTGTGCTCCCATCCCCCTTCTGTTTCAAAAAGGCTCCCTTGAGCCACTGGGCTGACGAGCTCATGGGAGGCACCTGTGCGCCAGGGAGAGGTACAGAGACCTGAGAGGATTGTGGCAGCTTTCTCAGCAAATCCCAGAAGAATTTCGTTTTATCTCTACTGAAGAGGGATGAAATCCAGAAACACATGTGTCTAGAGATTAACAGCACTAACCTGCACCAACTTTGGTGAGAAACTCTGCAAAATTTCAAGTAAGCATTTAAATTGAACTGCATGTACCAGGATGCAAAGGGGTGAACTGTGCTGGGAGGTAGCAGTGTGCTCCCATCCCCCTTCTGTTTCAAAAAGGCTCCCTTGAGCCACTGGGCTGATGAGCTCATGGGAGGCGCCTGTGCGCCAGGGAGAGGTACAGAGACCTGAGAGGATTGTGGCAGCTTTCTCATCAAACCCCAGAAGAATTTTGTTTTATCTCTACTGAAGAAGGATGAAATCCAGAAACACATGTGTGTAGAGATTAACAGCACTAACCTGCACCAACTTTGGTGAGACTCTCTGCAAAATTTCAAGTAAGCATTTAAATTGAACTGCAGTGCTTAATTTGTGCCGGTGCTTTCCGGTGCTTAGCACCGGCACCTTTTTATCAGGGCCGGGTCTACACTACCACTGCCAACTTTCATCAACATGACGACTGCACTGCAGTCTGCACGTCATGTGTCAAAGAGTACATTAAATATTATTGATTTACGGTATTGTTCACTTCCCTCTCTAACAGACAGTCTCCAGAGTCCCAAGGTGAATAAGAGTATTGCTATGCAGTGCGTAGCGAGCGAGCCTGATAATAATGCCATCTCCATGTTGCGATTACAAATCAATTTGCTTTCAGTGTTGCTGGTGGGCGGGCCTAAGATTGGGCTGTATTTGGCTCTACTATAGGGGTAGAGGGCTGGGCCAGCGTGCCGTGCGTAACTTTTTTTCATTCCAGGGACGGTTGACCACACCCCGGCACACACGCACTGCACAAGTAACCAGCACAGCAGTTAGCACAACGTGGAGGCGGGCATTTTCAACCTGCAGCAGGCTTCTTAATAAGGCAGTGCCACCAGCAGTAACCGCAGTGAGTAATAAAAAACAATGCTGCTTTATCTGGCGCGTGGTGCCGATCACCTGAACCGAGTCAGAGCCTCAGAGGCCCCAGCAATCATGCCACCGGTGTGGGGCGGGGTACTGTGTGCAGTGCAAATGCTCCAAGGCTGCCGGAAGGGCAGGACCTTGCCTAATTTATTTTAACCCCCGTCTACTCTAAAGTGTCTGACATACTTACTTTTACTTGGATGGCACTGCTCACAAGAAATCAAATCCATGAAAGCCATTGCGGGATAAATATGATAAAGGTGTGTCAATATTTCTGTAAATGTACATCATCATCCTGTGATTTGCACGGTGAGGGAAGTGCCACCAGCAGTAACGGTAGGGCCCGTGCAGCCTTCCTGTCCATAGACGGCAGTTCCTGCTGGTTCATGAGCCCCTGTTTTGTGTGCTTCTTAGGTACACAAAACACAACAAATTGTGTTTACCAAACAGGGACAGCAATAATTCCAGCAACCATTCACAATTGCCAAAACACACTTTATTTTGCGATGGGGTTGGAGCCTTTGTAGTGGGGGTTGTTAAAATGCCCACAGTAAACATGAACACAATGCTGCCAAGTAGCTCAATGTAATATGTGACATCCTCAACAAGGCACAGGTTTTAGACAATGAATAGCAATTTGCTTGGCTGTTCAGGCACTACAACACCCAGAATGCAATATGCTCTCCCGTGTCCTCTGAAAAACAATTGGATGTTGGTGACACGTATGGGATGGATGCCACTTGTCAACCATGTAAAGTTAAAATCGACAATCACAGCCAACTAGTAGTTTGAGGCCAGGGTCACAATGGCTGTTGGAGCAAACAGGGTGTGGCTGAAGGGCTGACCACCTGCCCTCTCACCGATCACTCTGAGGGCCGTTTTTTGTGGGCTTGTTTTATAGTCTGCTAGGCCGGTTTTTATTCTCGGTTTTACTAACAGCAATGAGGAATAAAAACCAATGTTGCTTTTACTGGCGAATGTCCACAGTCACCTGAACCGAATCAGAGCCTCAGAGGCCCCAGCAATAATGCCACTGGTGTTGGGCGGGGCACCGTGTGCAGTGCAATGGTCCGAGGCTGCCGGAAGGGCAGGGCCTTGCCCTTACTTAATTTAACCGGTCAACTCTAAAGTGTCTACTGCTCTACAACGTACTTTCTTTACTTTTACTTGGCTGGCACTGGCAGTGCTCTAAAGAAATGAAATCCATGAAAGCCAAAGGGATGAAAGAATGTGTCTGGTAATCTTTATGTAAGTCATGTGATTTGCATGGTCGGTGTGGGAAGGGCCACCAGCAGCAGTAACCACAGTAAGTAATAACAAATAATGCTGCTTTTACTGGCAGTGGTGACGGTCACTCAACCGAGTCAGAGGCCCCAGCAATCATACCACTGGTCTTTGGCGGGGCACCGCACCATGTGTATTGACACGACGCAGCGCAAAGAATCGTTCTGGTCACATACATGTGACACAAACAGTGCGCAGCCAAATGACGTCCCGCCTGCCCTGATTTCCAACATCCCAAACGCACTCCTCTATGTACAACACTCCCTGGTCGAGATGACCTTTCTAAAATAAAAATAATCTTTGCACAGCCCCCTGCAGCTGGCTGTAAGTCCATTTGTGCCACATTAAACACTTAAAAATACAGAGAACAGTAAAGAACACTTTTAAACACCAGGGGCCAATAAAGCACACTTGCTAACTGACATATGAGAACGGTGATGCAGATAAAAGACACAACTCAACAATACCTGCTATTTGCCACTTCACTGGTGTCCGTCAACATTGTCCCTGCCTCCATTAAATGTCAGTACACAATCTACTTAGTTTAGCATCATCTTGCTACCAATTCAATTCAAGGAACAGAAGGACCACCAGCGCTATAATTAAGGCAGACCCATTGGCACACTGACATTCTGCACGCACAAGTGTTCTCTCTCTTTCAGCAGCACCCTTTTTAAGGTATCATTTCCTAATTTATTTTATTTGTGTCGAGAGTAGTTTCACCGTCTTTGTGTAACCTCTTTCAAATCATCTCCACTGAAGCGGTGGGATCTCATCAACAAATTTCGAAGTCTTTCTTATTGCCCTACACTCTTTTGTTTGCACAAGCAGTTTATTCATATTTATTTTCGAACAACAATACTGATTGCATAAAATACAGAAATGTGCTTTAATTGCACTTTTGATTTCATCTTTTTCAAAATGTTCGCAGGGCAGGGGAACCTCCTATCAAAACCTTACTTGGAGGATGGGTCCCTTGTTGAAATTCAGATTGGGTATTACATCTGCCTTTCATCAGTGCCAGTTGAAGATGTGGGCTGAGCCAATAGATTAAGTGGGTGGAGCCTGTGGAAAGTGGGTGTGGCCTCCGACAAATATTTGAGCACCTGGACTGCATATTTTGCAAATTAAGCACTGTTGAACTGCATGTACCAGGATGCAAAGGGGCGAACTGTGCTGGGAGGTAGCAGTGTGCTCCCATCCCCCTTCTGTTTCAAAAAGGCTCCCTTGAGCCACTGGGCTCACAAGCTCATGGGAGGCACCTGTGTGCCAGGGAGAGGTACAGAGACCTGAGAGGATTGTGGCAGCTTTCTCAGCAAACCCCAGAAGAATTTCGTTTTATCTCTACTGAAGAAGGATGAAATTCAGAAACACATGTGTCTAGAGATTAACAGCACTAACCTGCACCAACTTTGGTGAGACACTCTGCAAAATTTCAAGTAAGCATTTAAATTGAACTGCATGTACCAGGATGCAAAGGGGCGAACTGTGCTCGGAGGTAGCAGTGTGCTCCCATCCCCCTTCTGTTTCAAAAAGGCTCACTTGAGCCACTGGGCTGACGAGCTCATGGGAGGCACCTGTGCGCCAGGGAGAGGTACAGCGACCTGAACGGATTGTGGCAGCTTTCTCGGCAAACCCCAGAAGAATTTTGTTTTATCTCTACTGAAGAAGGATGAAATCCAGAAACACATGTGTCTAGAGATTAACAGCACTAACCTGCACCAACTTTGGTGAGACACTCTGCAAAATTTAAAGTAAGCATTTAAATTGAACTGCATGTACCAGGATGCAAAGGGGCGAACTGTGCTGGGAGGTAGCAGTGTGCTCCCATCCCCCTTCTGTTTCAAAAAGGCTCCCTTGAGCCACTGGGCTGACAAGCTCATGGGAGGCACCTGTGCGCCAGGGAGAGGTACAGAGACCTGAGAGGATTGTGGCAGCTTTCTCAGCAAACCCCAGAAGAATTTCGTTTTATCTCTACTGAAGAAGGATGAAATCCAGAAACACATGTGTCTAGAGATTAAAAGCACTAACCCGCACCAACTTTGGTGAGACACTCTGCAAAATTTCAAGTAAGCATTTAAATTGAACTGCATGTACCAGGATGCAAAGGGGCGAACTGTGCTGGGAGGTAGCAGTGTGCTCCCATCCCCCTTCTGTTTCAAAAAGGCTCCCCTTGAGCCACTGGGCTGACGAGCTCATGGGAGGCACCTGTGCGCCAGGGAGAGGTACAGAGACCTGAGAGGATTGTGGCAGCTTTCTCAGCAAACCCCAGAATAATTTCTGTTTATCTCTACTGAAGAAGGATGAAATCCAGAAACACATGTGTCTAGAGTTTAACAGCACTAACCTGCACCAACTTTGGTGAGACACTCTGCAAAATTTCAAGTAAGCATTTAAATTGAACTGCATGTACCGGGATGCAAAGGGGCGAACTGTGCTGGGAGGTAGCAGTGTGCTCTCATCCCCCTTCTGTTTCAAAAAGGCTCCCTTGAGCCACTGGGCTGACGAGCTCATGGAAGGCACCTGTGCGCCAGGGAGAGGTACAGAAACCTGAGGGGATTGTGGCAGCTTTCTCAGCAAATCCCAGAAGAATTTCTTTTTATCTCTACTGAAGAAGGATGAAATCCAGAAACACATGTGTCTAGAGTTTAACAGCACTAACCTGCACCAACTTTGGTGAGACACTCTGAAAAATTTCAAGTAAGCATTTAAATTGAACTGCATGTACCAGGATGCAAAGGGGCGAATTGTGCTGGGAGGTAGCAGTGTGCTCTCATCCCCCTTCTGTTTCAAAAAGGCTCCCTTGAGCCACTGAGCTGACGAGCTCATGGGAGGCACCTGTGCGCCAGGGAGAGGTACAGAGACCTGAGAGGATTGTGGCAGCTTTCTCAGCAAACCCCAGAAGAATTTTGTTTTATCTCTACTGAAGAAGGATGAAATCCAGAAACACATGTGTCTAGAGATTAACAGCACTAACCTGCACCAACTTTGGTGAGACACTCTGCAAAATGTCAAGTAAGCATTTAAATTGAACTGCATGTACCAGGATGCAAAGCGGCGAACTGTGCTGGGAGGTAGCAGTGTGCTCCCATCCCCCTACTGTTTCAAAAAGACTCCCTTGAGCCACTGGGCTGACGAGCTCATGGGAGGCACCTGTGCGTCAGGGAGAGGTACAGAGACCTGAGAGGATTGTGGCAGATTTCTCAGCAAACCCCAGAAGAATTTCGTTTTATCTCTACTGAAGAAGGATGAAATCCAGAAACACATGTGTCTAGAGATTAACAGCACTAATCTGCACCAACTTTGGTGAGACACTCTGCAAAATTTCAAGTAAGCATTTAAATTGAACTGCATGTACCAGGATGCAGAGGGGCGAACTGTGCTGGGAGGTAGCAGTGTGCTCTCATCCCCCTTTTGTTTCAAAAAGTCTCCCTTGAGCCACTGGGCTGACGAGCTCATGGGAGGCCCCTGTGCACCAGGGAGAGGTACAGAGACCTGAGAGGATTGTGGCAGCTTTCTCAGCAAACCCCAGAAGAATTTCGTTTTATCTCTACTGAAGAAGGATGAAATCCAGAAACACATGTGTCTAGAGATTAACAGCACTAACCTGCACCAACTTTGGTGAGACACTCTGCAAAATGTCAAGTAAGCATTTAAATTGAACTGCATGTACCAGGATGCAAAGCGGCGAACTGTGCTGGGAGGTAGCAGTGTGCTCCCATCCCCCTTCTGTTTCAAAAAGGCTCCCTTGAGCCACTGGGCTGACGAACTCATGGGAGGCACCTGTGCGCCAGGGAGAGGTACAGAGACCTGAGAGGATTGTGGCAGCTTTCTCAGCAAACCCCAGAAGAATTTCGTTTTATCTCTACTGAAGAAGGATGAAATCCAGAAACACATGTGTCTAGAGATTAACAGCACTAACCTGCACCAACTTTGGTGAGAAACTCTGCAAAATTTCAAGTAAGCATTTAAATTGAACTGCATGTACCAGGATGCAAAGGGGCGAACTGTGCTGGGAGGTAGCAGTGTGCTCCCATCCCCCTTCTGTTTCAGAAAGGCTCCCTTGAGCCACTGGGCTGACGAGCTCATGGGAGGCACCTGTGCGCCAGGGAGAGGTACAGAGACCTGAGAGGATTGTGGCAGCTTTCTCAGCAAACCCCAGAAGAATTTCTTTTTATCTCTACTGAAGAAGGATGAAATCCAGAAACACATGTGTCTAGAGTTTAACAGCACTAACCTGCACCAACTTTGGTGAGACACTCTGCAAAATTTCAAGTAAGCATTTAAATTGAACTGCATGTACCGGGATGCAAAGGGGCGAACTGTGCTGGGAGGTAGCAGTGTGCTCTCATCCCCCTTCTGTTTCAAAAAGGCTCCCTTGAGCCACTGGGCTGACGAGCTCATGGAAGGCACCTGTGCGCCAGGGAGAGGTACAGAGACCTGAGGGGATTGTGGCAGCTTTCTCAGCAAATCCCAGAAGAATTTCTTTTTATCTCTACTGAAGAAGGATGAAATCCAGAAACACATGTGTCTAGAGATTAACAGCACTAACCTGCACCAACTTTGGTGAGACACTCTGAAAATTTCAAGTAAGCATTTAAATTGAACTGCATGTACCAGGATGCAAAGGGGCGAACTGTGCTGGGAGGTAGCAGTGTGCTCCCATCCCCCTACTGTTTCAAAAAAGCTCCCTTGAGCCACTGGGCTGACGAGCTCATGGGAGGCACCTGTGCGTCAGGGAGAGGTACAGAGACCTGAGAGGATTGTGGCAGATTTCTCAGCAAACCCCAGAAGAATTTCGTTTTATCCCTACTGAAGAAGGATGAAATCCAGAAACACATGTGTCTAGAGATTAACAGCACTAATCTGCACCAACTTTGGTGAGACACTCTGCAAAATTTCAAGTAAGCATTTAAATTGAACTGCATGTACCAGGATGCAAAGGGGCGAACTGTGCTGGGAGGTAGCAGTGTGCTCCCATCCCCCTTCTGTTTCAAAAAGGCTCCCTTGAGCCACTGGGCTGACGAGCTCATGGGAGGCACCTGTGCGCCAGGGAGAGGTACAGAGACCTGAGAGGATTGTGGCAGCTTTCTCAGCAAATCCCAGAAGAATTTCGTTTTATCTCTACTGAAGAAGGATGAAATCCAGAAACACATGTGTCTAGAGATTAACAGCACTAACCTGCACCAACTTTGGTGAGAAACTCTGCAAAATTTCAAGTAAGCATTTAAATTGAACTGCATGTACCAGGATGCAAAGGGGTGAACTGTGCTGGGAGGTAGCAGTGTGCTCCCATCCCCCTTCTGTTTCAAAAAGGCTCCCTTGAGCCACTGGGCTGATGAGCTCATGGGAGGCGCCTGTGCGCCAGGGAGAGGTACAGAGACCTGAGAGGATTGTGGCAGCTTTCTCAGCAAACCCCAGAAGAATTTTGTTTTATCTCTACTGAAGAAGGATGAAATCCAGAAACACATGTGTGTAGAGATTAACAGCACTAACCTGCACCAACTTTGGTGAGACTCTCTGCAAAATTTCAAGTAAGCATTTAAATTGAACTGCAGTGCTTAATTTGTGCCGGTGCTTTCCGGTGCTTAGCACCGGCACCTTTTTATCAGGGCCGGGTCTACACTGCCACTGCCAACTTTCATCAACATGACGACTGCACTGCAGTCTGCACGTCATGTGTCAAAGAGTACATTAAATATTATTGATTTACGGTATTGTTCACTTCCCTCTCTAACAGACAGTCTCCAGAGTCCCAAGGTGAATAAGAGTATTGCTATGCAGTGCGTAGCGAGCGAGCCTGATAATAATGCCATCTCCATGTTGCGATTACAAATCAATTTGCTTTCAGTGTTGCTGGTGGGCGGGCCTAAGATTGGGCTGTATTTGGCTCTACTATAGGGGTAGAGGGCTGGGCCAGCGTGCCGTGCGTAACTTTTTTTCATTCCAGGGACGGTTGACCACACCCCGGCACACACGCACTGCACAAGTAACCAGCACAGCAGTTAGCACAACGTGGAGGCGGGCATTTTCAACCTGCAGCAGGCTTCTTAATAAGGCAGTGCCACCAGCAGTAACCGCAGTGAGTAATAAAAACAATGCTGCTTTATCTGGCGCGTGGTGCCGATCACCTGAACCGAGTCAGAGCCTCAGAGGCCCCAGCAATCATGCCACCGGTGTGGGGCGGGGTACTGTGTGCAGTGCAAATGCTCCAAGGCTGCCGGAAGGGCAGGACCTTGCCTAATTTATTTTAACCCCCGTCTACTCTAAAGTGTCTGACATACTTACTTTTACTTGGATGGCACTGCTCACAAGAAATCAAATCCATGAAAGCCATTGCGGGATAAATATGATAAAGGTGTGTCAATATTTCTGTAAATGTACATCATCATCCTGTGATTTGCACGGTGAGGGAAGTGCCACCAGCAGTAACGGTAGGGCCCGTGCAGCCTTCCTGTCCATAGACGGCAGTTCCTGCTGGTTCATGAGCCCCTGTTTTGTGTGCTTCTTAGGTACACAAAACACAACGAATTGTGTTTACCAAACAGGGACAGCAATAATTCCAGCAATTGCCAAAACACACTTTATTTTGCGATGGGGTTGGAGCCTTTGTAGTGGGGGTTGTTAAAATGCCCACAGTAAACATGAACACAATGCTGCCAAGTAGCTCAATGTAATATGTGACATCCTCAACAAGGCACAGGTTTTAGACAATGAATAGCAATTTGCTTGGCTGTTCAGGCACTACAACACCCAGAATGCAATATGCTCTCCCGTGTCCTCTGAAAAACAATTGGATGTTGGTGACACGCATGGGATGGATGCCACTTGTCAACCATGTAAAGTTAAAATCGACAATCACAGCCAACTAGTAGTTTGAGGCCAGGGTCACAATGGCTGTTGGAGCAAACAGGGTGTGGCTGAAGGGCTGACCACCTGCCCTCTCACCGATCAGTCTGAGGGCCGTTTTTTGTGGGCTTGTTTTATAGTCTGCTAGGCCGGTTTTTATTCTCGGTTTTACTAACAGCAATGAGGAATAAAAACCAATGTTGCTTTTACTGGCGAATGTCCACAGTCACCTGAACCGAATCAGAGCCTCAGAGGCCCCAGCAATAATGCCACTGGTGTTGGGCGGGGCACCGTGTGCAGTGCAATGCTCCGAGGCTGCCGGAAGGGCAGGGCCTTGCCCTTACTTAATTTAACCGGTCAACTCTAAAGTGTCTACTGCTCTACGACGCACTTTCTTTACTTTTACTTGGCTGGCACTGGCAGTGCTCTAAAGAAATGAAATCCATGAAAGCCAAAGGGATGAAAGAATGTGTCTGGTAATCTTTATGTAAGTCCTGTGATTTGCATGGTCGGTGTGGGAAGGGCCATCAGCAGCAGTAATCACAGTACGTAATAACAAATAATGCTGCTTTTACTGGCAGTGGTGACGGTCACTCAACCGAGTCAGAGGCCCCAGCAATCATACCACTGGTCTTTGGCGGGGCACCGCACCATGTGTATTGACACGACGCAGCGCAAAGAATCGTTCTGGTCACATACATGTGACACAAACAGTGCGCAGCCAAATGACGTCCCGCCTGCCCTGATTTCCAACATCCCCAACGCACTCCTCTATGTACAACACTCCCTGGTCGAGATGACCTTTCTAAAATAAAAATAATCTCTGCACAGCCCCCTGCAGCTGGCTGTAAGTCCATTTGTGCCACATCAAACACTTAAAAATACAGAGAACAGTAAAGAACACTTTTAAACACCAGGGGCCATTAAAGCACACTTGCTAACTGACATATGAGAACGGTGATGCAGATAAAAGACACAACTCAACAATACCTGCTATTTGCCACTTCACTGGTGTCCGTCAACATTGTCCCTGCCTCCATTAAATGTCAGTACACAATCTACTTAGTTTAGCATCATCTTGCTACCAATTCAATTCAAGGAACAGAAGGACCACCAGCGCTATAATTAAGGCAGACCCACTGGCACACTGACATTCTGCACGCACAAGTGTTCTCTCTCTTTCAGCAGCACCCTTTTTAAGGTATCATTTCCTAATTTATTTTATTCGTGTAGAGAGTAGTTTCACCGTCTTTGTGTAACCTCTTTCAAATCATCTCCACTGAAGCGGTGGGATCTCATCAACAAATTTCGAAGTCTTTCTTATTGCCCTACACTATTTTGTTTGCACAAGCAGTTTATTCATATTTATTTTCGAACAACAATACTGATTGCATAAAATACAGAAATGTGCTTTAATTGCACTTTTGATTTCATCTTTTTCAAAATGTTCGCAGGGCAGGGGAACCTCCTATCAAAACCTTACTTGGAGGATGGGTCCCTTGTTGAAATTCAGATTGGGTATTACATCTGCCTTTCATCAGTGCCAGTTGAAGATGTGGGCTGAGCTAATAGATTAAGTGGGTGGAGCCTGTGGAAAGTGGGTGTGGCCTCCGACAAATATTTGAGCACCTGGACTTCATATTTTGCAAATTAAGCACTGTTGAACTGCATGTACCAGGATGCAAAGGGGCGAACTGTGCTGGGAGGTAGCAGTGTGCTCCCATCCCCCTTCTGTTTCAAAAAGGCTCCCTTGAGCCACTGGGCTCACAAGCTCATGGTAGGCACCTGTGCGCCATGGAGAGGTACAGAGACCTGAGAGGATTGTGGCAGCTTTCTCGGCAAACCCCAGAAGAATTTCGTTTTATCTCTACTGAAGAAGGATGAAATTCAGAAACACATGTGTCTAGAGATTAACAGCACTAACCTGCACCAACTTTGGTGAGACACTCTGCAAAATTTCAAGTAAGCATTTAAATTGAACTGCATGTACCAGGATGCAAAGGGGCGAACTGTGCTGGGAGGTAGCAGTGTGCTCCCATCCCCCTTCTGTTTCAAAAAGGCTCCCTTGAGCCACTGGGCTGACGAGCTCATGGGAGGCACCTGTGCGCCAGGGAGAGGTACAGAGACCTGAGAGGATTGTGGCAGCTTTCTCAGCAAACACCAGAAGAATTTAGTTTTATCTCTACTGAAGAAGGATGAAATCCAGAAACACATGTGTCTAGAGATTAACAGCACTAACCTGCACCAACTTTGGTGAGACACTCTGCAAAATTTCAAGTAAGCATTTAAATTGAACTGCATGTACCAGGATGCAAAGGGGCGAACTGTGCTGGGAGGTAGCAGTGTGCTCCCATTCCCCTTCTGTTTCAAAAAGGCTCCCTTGAGCCACTGGGCTGACGAGCTCATGGGAGGCACCTGTGCGCCCGGGAGAGGTACAGAGACCTGAGAGGATTGTGGCAGCTTTCTCAGTAAACCCCAGAAGAATTTTGTTTTATCTCTACTGAAGAAGGATGAAATCCAGAAACACATGTGTCTAGAGATTAACAGCACTAACCTGCACCAACTTTGGTGAGACACTCTGCAAAATTTCAAGTAAGCATTTAAATTGAACTGCATGTACCAGGATGCAAAGGGGCGAACTGTGCTGGGAGGTAGCAGTGTGCTCCCATCCCCTTCCAATTAAAAGTATGTATAAAGATCCAGTTGCTAAAATTGCTTTGATGGGGGCCCAGTCTGGGGAGATCAATATAATGTGTGGAATGAGACAAGGATGCCCGTTCTCCTCTTTGTTATTTGCCAACTATATTGATCCTCTAATTAGGAAGATTCAGGAGAATCAATTAATAGAACCTATCTGTGCTAGAGGGGGAGACGTAAAAATGTTGGTTTATGCAGACGACCTAGCTATTACAACAGCTGCTCCCCGTCAGGCGTTAGAAGAAATAATTACTTTAACATCACAATTTGGCAAGATATTGGGATATCATCTGAATGACAGCAAGACTCAAATTGTTGTTAATGATAAGGTCACATTAGTTGATCATCGGATAGTTTCAAGTGCCAGATACCTAGGTATAGAAATAAGCTCTAAACCCGAAGACATTGTGAATAGTAACCTTAAGCCATTACTCCAGAAAATTAACTCGGATTCCCGTAGAATGAATAATTTACATTTAACATTAGTTGGGAGAAATAACGTTTTAAAAATGATCTTCTTGCCCAAAATGTTATACTGCTTCTGAGCAATCCCGTTAGATATGCATAAAGTTTGGTTTACAAAGCTAGATCAGCTTGTCTCATGGTTCCTGTGGGCTGGGCAGCGCCCTAGAAGGGCTCTTAGATATACGACTCTACCTAGGGATAGAGGCAGTTGGTCTGTCCCTAATTTTCAAATCTATTACTGGGTAACTATGCTCAAACAGATGGGGGAGTTGCTAAATGGGGCGGATTTGGGATGCACCGAGATCTCAATCTATCACCTAATTTATGGGGCAGAAGCAAGAGGACTTCTTTTGCGTCATATAGATTTTGCCTATTACAAGAGGGTTAAATTCAAGGTTCTATTAGGTGCCTATAGGGTTTGGACCACGAATAGGAAAAAGTTTGGTATTGGGCGGGTTCATCTATACTCTCCTTTATTTAATAATACCCTACTCCCGACAATATTTCAAGATGGCTATTTTAGGAATTGGGTTTAGAAAGGTATTCAGTGTATAGGAGATCTTATACTGAATGCTGAAATGCTTCCGTTTGAGGCTATCAAAGAAAAATTTGGGATTGAGAACAAATACATTTTTAAATACCTACAGATAAGGGATTTCCTCGCCAAAAAACTCAATAATCGAGACCGAATCCCTTTATTAGATCTAATTATTGGTGGCCGAACCATAACATCTACTTTATATGAATGTATTAATGACAAGATGGGGGATGATTTGGCCAAGCACTTCGAGAGATGGCAAACTAGTCTACAGGCGGGGCAAGGTGAGTGTGAAGACTCCCTTCTGTTCAGCCAAACAACATGTATCTCCGCCAATCTGCAGGTACAATGCTTTAAGACTTGGTGTAATTTATATATTACTCCGGCGCGTATCCACCGATGGGGGGGGGACATCGGGGATACACCGTCCCCGGTGTGGGTTGTTGGCTGCAGATAGCACTCATATGTTTGCCACCTGTTCCGATCTTTCTCAATTGGTGGTTAAAATTGAATACCGTTTGGAATCTATATTGGGACATGTCGTATTACTGATCCCACAGGTTATTATGTTAGGGATTTCCAATCAAGAAATGGAGGAAGCAGATCGGAAAATGTTGTACATAGCGATGGCAGATTTTCGGCTCTGCCTGGCTATGGTTTGGCTTGACCCAAACCCTCCCTCGAAACATGTTTGGTTCAGCAAACTATTATTTATCTATAATTGGGAGATATCTGTATTTAGAAGAAGGGGGAGTAGGGCAAGAGCCAAAGGCGAAAAGATTTGGGACTCTTTAACTAAATGATTCAATAAGGATTAATTGTCAATATGATTGGGTGTACCCTTAGTCTGTTCTGTCAGTGTTAGTCGCTGTTCTATAAGTTTGTGTTTTCCTCCTTCTTATGTAGGGATCCACCTGGGGTGGGGGGGGAGTGTGGGTTAATAACCAGGGGGAAAAATGTTGGCCTCCGATATGGGCTTGTCTTTTCTTCTTTTTTTGTGACTATATGTTACATTGATTTGTTTGTTTCTGTATCTGTTGTATTGTATTGTATTGTATGGCGTATTTGTATAGCGCAAAACTATCACCCGAAGGGTATCCTGGCGCTTCAGACAATTATACCAACACCACACAGAGCAGTCGAAGAAATTAATCAAACCTAGGAAAGAGAAATGTTTTTAGTTCCTTCCTAAAGGAGGAGAAGTCCCCGGAACTTCTCAGCGACAGGGGAAGAGTATTCCAATGTTTAGCTGCCACAAATCCAAAAGCTCTCCCACCCATCCGAGCTCTCATTACCTTGGAATTACCACCAAATGTGCTGATAAAGACCGAAGGGAGCGCGTGGGCACATACCACTGGAACAGATCCTGCAACGGAGCAGGTCCTTGCCCATGAAGTCCTTTAAACACTAAACAAAGTGCTTTGAAGATGACTCGTTGTGGGACAGGTAGCCAATGAAGATCGACTAATGCCGTGGAAGAAGAAGCGGAACGGTGCCGGGACAAAGCCAGCTTAGCCGCCATATTCTGCACGCGTTGCAGCTTAGCCACCAGATTAATTGGGGCTCCCAGCAGTAGTGCGTTGCAGTAATCCAGCCTGCTCAATATAGTGCCACGCACTACTTCTGGCCGAACGTGGGCCGGCAGTAGCGGAAGAATCTTCCACAACATACGTAGCAGCATCATACAAGTGGCCACAGTTTTATTTACAAAAAGTTCCAATTGAAGATTGGGCCCGAGCACTACGCCCAGATTTCTGGCGGAGACCGCTGCAGAAGGAGCATCCGGAAAAGAGGTAGGCCAAAAATCAAAAGGCAGAGGCCGAGGGACCCGATCCAGCGAGCAGTGTAGTACCTCTGTTTTGGAGCCATTGAACTGCAGAGAGTTCTGCCTCAACCATTCTGCAGTTGACGCCATACACTGGTGAAAAGTCACCAGAGGCACCGCATCCTTGCCCTCGATGGAAAAGATGAGCTGTGTATCATCGGCATAGTTAATAACCGAGATGCCGAAGGATTTAATCAAACTCACTAGAGGGCGAAGATAGAGGTTGAACAAAATAGGGCTGATGGCAGACCCTTGCGGAACCCCCTGCTTAACTGCTTTAATCTCCGACTGGAAGGGTGGCAAGGCCACTACCTGCTGCCTATCACCCAAGTAGGAGATCAGCCAGTCACGAGCCAAGCCCTTCACCCCTACATCCTCGAGTCTTCTAATCAGGATGTCTTGGTTGACCGTATCGAAGGCGGCCGACATATCGAGCAGCACTAAAAAGGCTGCTCGGCCAGTGTCGGCTCGCGAACGAAGATCGTCCAAAACGGTCACCAGGGCAGACTCCGTGCCGTGTGCGGGTCTGAAGCCGAATTGAGACGTGTCCAGGCAGAAGTTGGTCTCCATAAAACTGGACAGATGTCTAGTAACCAGTTTCTCCAGAATCTTAATGGGAAAAGGGAGCAGCGATATAGGTCTATAATTCGCTGGGCAGGTAGGGTCCAATGTTTCCTTCTTCAATAAAGGTGAGACCACTGCCAATTTCCAACACTCCGGGACACGTGCCAAAGAAAGAGACTGGCAACAGATAGCATGCAACGGAGGGAAAAGCTCCACCTGGAATACTTTCCAGTATTTATGAGGCAGTGGGTCCAACGGGGAACCAGAGGATACACTATTCGCCAGCAGGCAGAATTCCTCAAAAGATGGAAGAGGAAAGCTATCCAACTGTGCCCGTTTACCAACTACCCCTTTCATCTCTATAGCGGTCGCTGATATGAGGCCCTGTGCAGGCTGAATAACAGATGTAGTCGTTAAAGCAAGCTTGCTTAGGATCAGAGCGATCTTATCTTCAAAGGCCTGCGCCAGAGAGGTACACGGAGCTTGGGAGGCAGGGATATCGTTGGCAGCAGAAGCAGGTCGAGAGAGGTCCCCAACAATCTTGAACAAGGCCTGCGTTTTATTCGATGCATTTAAGAGCGACTCCTCCAGGAATCGCGCTTTTGCAGCTTTAATCTGTTTTTTATAGGACAATAAGGCCTGTTTAAAGGGAGCTTTCTCAGAGTCAAGATAGTTTTTTTTCTCCAAGCTCACTCCGCACGTCTACAGCAAAGCTTCAATTGTGATAGCTCAGCGGTAAACCAAGGCATAGCGATCTTGGATCTATCTCTGATTTTGCGCAGAGGGGCCAGCACCTCTAAGGAATTAACGATTTTCCGGCTGAGGCACTCATAGCTTGCATCCACACTATCTCCTAAGGATATTTCGCCACCCAACAAGGATGGCAGGCAAGGTTGTTTAAGCAGCTTTGACCACTGCCTACCCATCTTAGTTCTAGTGCCGGTTCTTCCGCTCCCAGTTGTTGCCATAGGGAGTGCAACAGAGAAAAGGACCAAAGCATGGTCCGTCCAGCACTGAGGGAGGATGTCTCGAACTACTACCTGTCCAGTGTCTGCAAAGATCAGGTCGAGAGTATGGCCCTTAGTGTGGGTCTGTGAGTGTACCAACTGCTGCAAGTGAATATCACTACAGGCCTGAACCAGCTCCGAGAGGGCAGACCCTGTAGGGCCATCAGGACAAAGATTAAAATCTCCCAAAATCAGAGTCCTAGCATGGGTGTTAGAGAGCTCGAAGATAGTATCAATTAGCTCAGGTACTGCTGACAGCCTACTGGCAGGGGGCCGATAACATAACAGCCCAGAGTAGAGAGTACCTCCGTGCCCTTTGATGGAAAAGGCCAGGGTCTCACAGCCCAAAATACTCTTAGTGTCAAGCATTGAGACATCAAGCGATTCCCTAAATATAAGGCCCACACCACCTCCTCTAGCTCCCTCCCGCGGGTTGTGTCTGATCTTATAGCCAGGAGGACAGGCTAACCCTAACTCCACCGTGCAGTCCGCTCTGGTCCACGTTTCTGTCATAAACAGAATGTCTAACTTACCAGACTCTATGAGTAATACAATTTCCTTTTTTTTTTTTTTTAATAAATTTCTTTATTACCAACATGAAAGAAAAAGAAAGATTAATACATTTTATACAATTCAATAAGTTTTAGGCAAATAAGTACAGGCATAGGAACAGGTAATTATATCATTTCTATAAATATATTATCCTTCATATCTACCTATATAACTATTAGCCCTCATTGCAGGGGAGAGGGGGGGGAGGGAAGAGAAAAAAAAAAAAAAAAAAAAAAAAGGGGGGGGGAGGGGGAGAGAAGAGGGACCCCTTTTGCAAACATTTTCAGAATAGTGCACCCCATATCTTATTTACTTTACATAATGCCTTCATCCCTCTCGTTTTTGCCAATGCTAGTTCCATATCATATGTTTCTTTAACTAATCCCCACCATTCAATGGTCGATGGAGGTGTGGGTAAGATCCATGCACGGGCGATTGTTAACCTTGCGCTAGCCAGTAGTATTGAAATTAAATCTTCATATCTGCTTGTAGTGTTCTGGGCTCCAGTTAATACCTCTGTTGCTGAGATCGTCATTACACTCCCTAGTTTTTGAGAGATCAGATCGGTTATCGTTGACCAAAACCTCTCTAATGCAGGACATAAAAAAAACATATGTTTTAGATCAGCAGACTGTAGATTGCACTTTGGACATTTTGTGCGTTCGCTAAAAGAGCCATGGGAGGACCATTTTGATATTCTTTCTGGAGTGTAATATAATTGACAGATTGTTTTAAATTGTTGTATCCTAAGGTTGGAAGAATATACAGAGTTATTAAGCCTAGAGAGAGCCCGTGTTATGGTGTTAGCTGTCACTGATGCCCCTACACTGCGTCCCAAGTGCTCAGCTAATCTGTGACAGTCATCTGGCTTAAATGAGCATAAGATTTTGTAGCCAGTGCTAATTATTGATTTTAAGTTATCTTTATGCATATAATCCCATATAAGCGAACCTGAGATGTTTGTCAGTTGCATTCTACGGATAAGATAATCTCGAATTTGAAAGTATTTAAATTGCATGCCTGACGTTATTTTATATATAATCTGTATTTTTTCGAAAGTCATAAACCCATTTTGATCATATATATCGCCCAGGTATTTTATGCCAGGCCCAGGCTAGCCCATCGTTTACCCTCCATGTCTTGAAAGATTTCTGGCAAACCTGGGTTGCCCCATATGGGCAGCTTATCGTGATAAAATGATGTGTTACAATTAGAAGTAATTGCAAACCATATATTGACAACATCGCGTGCCACCTTGAATCTGACTCGCTTAAAATAGTTTGGATCATTAATTCTGAACAAAAACATTTCGTATTCCTTACCGAGCATAAGCTTAAAGAAAAAGGGTGCGTTACATCCTACGGGGTGTATTAAACTTCTCAGTCGTTTGATAAAAGCTGCCCAAAAGTATAATTTGAAGTCCGGAAAATCCAGACCTCCTTGATTATATGGGAGTTTAAGTAGTCTAATAGCCCTACGGGCTTTTTTATAACCCCATATGAAACTGCCGCAAATACCATCTAATCGTTTAAAAAAGGACACATTTAATCTTAGCGGGATAGACCGGAATAAATAAATAAATTTAGGTAGTATTTTCATTTTGATTATGTTTATACGACCCCCAATACCTATAGGAACCTTATGCCATTTTTTAAGTAGTGTTGCAGTCTCCTTAAGAAGAGTCTCGTAGTTTATTTCTATTATTTTATCTATTCTAGTGGTTATCTTGACCCCTAGGTAGGTAGCCGTGTTGCATAACCCTGTCGTTATTCCTACGTCTTTGTAATTCATTATTATTTGAGTTTTGTTGATATTAAGTCTGTAGCCAGAGACCAAACCATACCTTTCCGCTTCTTTAACCACCTCATTTAGTGCGGTTTTAACATCCGTTGAAAAAACAGCTATATCATCGGCATATGCCGTAATTTTTAGGAAGTGAAGGGTTCAGGAAGCAAGATGGCGGGCTGAAGCCGCCTCTAGGAGTGGACTGCTACGGCTCCCGGTAACCGGACCTCCTCTGCCGAAAAAAAGCGCTAAAATAAACTACGGCGCGACGGCAATGAAGCGCTAAAATAAACTACGGCGCAATGGCAATGAAGATGAAGATATAGATACACACGATTACTGAGAAACGGAGAAGACTCTGAAGGCTAGAGAAAACGTTTGGTAAACTCTTTCACCATAACATCGCAATACTGACCGGATGCAGTTTCCTCTACGAGCACGGCACAGCTGTCTGCTATTAACTCGCCACCTCGAGCGAGTCCCGGTTTGGCGCTCGGCCTGGCGGCTGACATCTCACTCTCCTAGCATCAAATCTCGCAGCTGTAAACCAGGCTGCAACCCAGGCGATTTTCGAATGGCACCCACAAGAAGCGGCCGAGGAGCGAGGCCCCCACCTATGGAGACGGAGACACCTGCGGCAACAAACTCATCGTCTATGGTGAGTGGGAGTGACACTGGCAGTATTAATAGTGATACTAATGCAGGCTCCGGTGATGATAGAGGTCTGGTGGAAGGGGGGCCGGCTGTGGGATCACTGGAAGGAGCAGAAGGGATGGAAACTCTCGCTGATACTGCCCCCTCGAAACTTGGGCGACAGATGATCCAGTATTTAAAGTCTGGAAATATTTCTGAAATTACAGAGAATGTGTTACTTTCTGGGGGTGATGACCTGGCAGAGACAATAATTAATGCCATAACTAACAACTCCAAGCAAAACAATGCTGATTTGAAAATGCCAAAAAGTATTAACACTGGCATCCATTGTACGCAAGACACTCAACACCAATCTGACGTTAGGGATCTTAATATGAGAGCCAACGACACTAAACTACAGCTTGAAACTGATCCCAAACCATCACTTAGTCTCTCTACTAAAGAGATAAAAGCAAAATCAAACAAGGACGCTCCCAGCACACTAAGGTGCAACAGTGATGATTATAATATTAGCCGACAGCCTCTTACTCTCCTAGACGAACAGGATTCCAACGTATTAGAGGCACAGACAGAGAGCTTAAAGGGTTTGAAAGGGGCGGATGGCTCTATAAAACTACCGGACAATGCAGTACTAGGCAATGGGCATATGTATCAAGCACCTACATCTTTAAGAGAGCAGCGCTTACCAAGAGAATCTAAAAAGAAAACTATAATCAAAATAGATCCTCTTAAAAAGACAAAACATACCAAAGAACTTAAAAGGATACAAAGCCCACTCAACACAGGAATATTATCTGAAAAATATACGAAAGAAGACTCAAAAAAAAATAGCCCAATGAGGAAGTGGGTTCAGTCTAAAGGTGGGATCAAGAAAACTATCGCCAGGCTATCAGGAGCAGGGCTTACGGACGGGAGCATGCTAGCCGGTCCTTTACCAGCAACAGAAGCATTGTCAACTGACCAGAAGGACTATTCACTTTCTGGTTTAGTACAAGATCCTACAAAAGAAATAAATAATCAAGACTCTGCTACTAATCAGCTTTCTATTCCTGGCAACGATGAATTTTCTTTTTCTATCCCTGCAACTCCACCAAAACCACCTATAGCACCACATCAAGAACTCACTCTGACTTTCCTAGCCCTCCTCTAGAGGATCAAGCTTCTGTGGGACAGGACCATTACAATGCTCAAGATCAGGGCCAGGAGACATTCATGCTTGCTAAGATATTGCAAGCTTTAAGTGAACAGAGGGAAGAAACAAGGGCACTCTTCTCACAGGTCCGAGCTGATAATGGAAAAATCCAGCAGTCTATGAAAGAGGTGATGGAGAAAGTGGGATCGGTGACGGAAGAAATGGCCGAGCTTCAACAAAGAGTTGTCAACATAGAAGAGGCCTCATCCAAAAGGGATAGCTCTGTGGAGAGACAAGAAGTACAGCTAAGGGAGGTACAGGCCAAGCTGGAGGATTTGGAAAACAGGCAGAGACGACAGAACCTTAAATTATTTGGTATTCCCGAAGGCTTGGAGGGGGCGGATCCCAGAGCATACATCGTCCAGATCATGCAGAAGGCTTTCCCGGAGCTGGGGGACTGGGACTGGGATTGCCAGATACAGCGAGCACACAGACTACCAATAATACAACGTCAAAAGAACTCCCAGTATCCCAGACCTTTTCTAATTTACTTTGGCAACTATCTGCTGCGCCAAGCTGTTTCTCTAAAAGCTAGCCCTAGGTCACCTGTGGCAGTGGATTCTTTTTCTCTGGTCTTCCGATCGGATTTCTGTAAACTTACGATGGACAAAAGATGGCAGCTAAAGCAAATGATCGATCCGTTCAAAGCATTTGGTGTTCAAGCTTACTTACAGGAACCTGCCCGGCTTAAAGTTATCAAGAATGGGCAAAGCTACTTTTTCTTCTCTCGCACGGAAGCAGAGGAAGTATTGCAGAAATGGAAAGGGGAATGCTGTGGCTAAAAATAGTCTGAACTAGGACTCCCGAGATGATTCTTAATGTGTCCTAATCTGTCCTAATGTGTCTTAACACACACAAATAGCTTATAGATTACTTAGTTTCTCTATCTACTACTTACTGCTTATTTTTTTTTGAAAACGGTTGGGGGGGTTTCTAGACCGGGGGCTGGGGGCGGTTGGGTCCTAGTTGACTGTCACATCAACGGCAGTTACCAGAAGACGACCTCTCCTTCAAGAATAGGGTGGGTGGGGAGGGAGGCAAGAAAGGGAAAGGTGGTAAAGGGGTTAGGGGTTTGGGGTGGGGGTTTTTTCTGATGTATAAAATGATTGCTGTTGTGAAGGATAAAAAAACCAACATGAAAGTGATTTCAGTTACTGATATAATACAAGCAAGGACAGGTTCTCTTCTTTTTACTCTTTTTTTTTTTCCTTTTTGATGGCTGAAATAAGAATTTTAGCCTGGAATGTTGCAGGCCTTAATGGGAGGAACAAGAGACGCTTAGTGGCAGAGGAATTGCTGATGTATAATCCACACTTAGTTTTATTATCAGAAACCCATATTGCATATAAAGATAAAGGGCTCC
Source organism: Triturus cristatus (assembly GCF_964204655.1). NCBI lineage: Eukaryota > Metazoa > Chordata > Amphibia > Caudata > Salamandridae > Triturus > Triturus cristatus. The sequence continues at coordinate 216,897,869 of NC_140594.1, read as the reverse complement.
TTAAACAATTGGGATACGAAATTGCTATTGCTTCGGACCAAGATTCCTCAACCAGAGGAGTAGCTATCTTGAGACATAGACATCTAAAATGTATAATTGAAAAAACATTAACGGATAAAAGTGGTAGGTGGGCCATTGTGCAGGCACAGGTTGAAGGTACTAAATATGTATTTTGCGTAGTATATGGCTCAAACAACGATAATTATCAAATAATTGATAGACTGAATATTGAATTGCTAAGTTGGGAAGGTGATAAAGTCGTGATGGGGGATTTCAATTGCATAATGAATTATGAGATAGATACCACAAGACGCCATGCATTTCAGAGGATGAAAAAGACACGCACAGCAATCAATGTGCTAGGGCAAATACATGGTCTTAAAGATGTTTGGCGGACAATACATTCTAATATACCGGGCTATACTTATTACTCTGCGGCACATAAACTCTGCTCTCGTATAGATATGGCCTGGGCATCAGAAGAGATTATAAAACTATGTACTATGGAGATATGCCCCAGGGTTACCTCAGACCATAACCCCATCCTTTTGAACTTTAAGATAGTAACAGCAAGGAAACAGATTAGGGGCTTCTCATTTCCTAGATATCTCCTAACAGACGAAACTTATCTATCTAGCATTAAGCAACACTTAAGGGAATATTTAGAAATTAATAATGGTTCTGCGATACCAACAATAGTTTGGGATTCGTGTAAGGCTAGCATCAGGGGGTTCACACAGCAATATATTTGGATACAGAATAGGCAACGCAAGATAGAAATAGATGGGATTCTCAAAGATGTTAAGATCATGGAGGATCAATATGCAGAAGCATTACTAAATTGCTCTCTAAATTTAGAAACTATAGGATACGAACTAATAAACTTAAAATCAACAGTTAAACAAACTTTCAGGGAGAAAATAGCGGTTAAAATTAATAAATACAAATTAACTCAATACGAAAGCGGGGAAAAAATTGGGAAGCTTTTAGCCTATAAAGTAGCCGACGAACAAGCTAAGACACAAATAAAGAAAATTAAAGGCTTAAACAACGAGATATATGAACAACCAAGCCAGATATTAGCGCAGTTTGTCACATATTATAAAAATCTATATACGCCAGAGGCTCAGTCACAAATGCTTGATATTATAAAATATGTCCAGAAGTATATCAAAAAAACATCGGTAGCTAATGAAGTGTCAGCAACATTGCTGGATGATATCGCACACGACGAGATTAGAGCCGCCATCTCTTCTTTGCCGTCAGGAAAAGCATCCGGAGATGATTCAATCCCTTTAGAATTATATAAAAAATGCTTAGATGAGCTACTGCCAACTTTCTCCCAAGTCATTAAATATATCGAAGCAGGGGGGAACGCCCCAGACTCCTGGAATACGACTCGGATAATTTTTTTTCTAAAAAAGAATAAGCCTCCAGAGGAATGTGGGTCTTACAGGCCGATATCACTCATAAATACAGATGCAAAAATTTATGCTAAAATTCTGGCAACTCGTTTAGCACCCATAATGCCGAAACTTGTTTCACCTCAACAACACGGGTTTATTTTAGGACGGGATACTACATCCCACGTGAATACGTCCATAGCAGCGTTTGATATTGCTAAAGTTAGATCCACCCCACTCGGTATGATATTATTAGATGCAGAGAAAGCATTTGACCGAGTGGGATGGGACTTTCTCTGGGTCACGCTATATACATTTGGCATTAAGGGTAAATTTTTACACATGATCAAATCACTATATCAACATCCTACAGCTAGGTTAGCTTATGCAGGTTTACAGTCTGATATGTTTTCAATCTCACGGGGTACCCGTCAGGGCTGCCCTCTCTCACCTCTCTTATTTGCTTTATCAATAGAGCCATTTATATTAGCACTACAATCGCAAACTCGGATCATACCTTTTATACATAACTCAAATGGAGTAATACAATTTCCATATGGTGTTTACTCAATGATCTAACGTTCAGCAGACCGCACAACAAGGGCTGTACACACCGCTCGGTATCAAGAGGCTGATGGCACGAGCTCGAACCTAGATTGAGTTTTAGCAGCATGTCTCTAGTATATGTTAACCGAGCATCGGATGATGGAACAGGGTCCCCGGCTCCCAGCGCGACCTGTGTTGCGAACGGGCGCAAACGGGCTTACAAACGGGCTTACCTCTGGCGCGCCGCCGTCGCGCTCGCTGGTACACACATCCCTTATATACTGTGGCGATAATCCGCGCGGGAGTCCTGCGAGGACACACCTCTAGCCCCACCAAAGATGGCACCCGAAGGCAGTCTGACCCAATTGGCCTCACCTAAGATGGCGGCCGGAACGCCGCGATCGCGTCCCAAGTAGTCCCCCCGAATTAAACTAGATCCCGCAAAGTGCAGGTGAGTTGTCAAATTTTAAATGCAAGTATGACCTAGCTATTCCCTGCAACAATGAGCCTCAGAAAGTGCAGAGCGCCAAAGATAGCGGCGCGAGTTGCAATATTTAAAATTTACATAAAACAAAAGCAACAGCATCAACTACGCGTTAGCGCTAAGGTATAAAATCTGTTGTCCAATAAAAAAAAGGAAGTCTGTATGAGTGTGGTGCTGGGCCCATTAGAGTAGCACATGATTTGCTGCAGCTTCTAGGGACCCTCTGTAGCACCTATGTCCTAGGTACCAGAGGTGCCCAGTGGCGGTGTGTCCATTAGGGCGCTGGGGCGTTACCTCACAAGCCGCTCGTGCCCGCAAAGTAAACAAACGATAAACTAACTGACAATGCATGTCAGACAGTCAGCATGATGCCGGAGGCCAGACTGCCCACCCCCTTCAGAGTCTGAAGGGGGTGGGCAGTCTGGCGTCATGCTGACTGACTGACATGCATTCTCAGGCAGCCAGGGGGTGGCGCGGAGCACACAGCAGCCAGCAGCAGAAGTGCGCATGCTGGGTGAAGGTCGGAGAATTTTTTTCTCCGCGCCCAGTCATGCGCACTAGTGTACTGTCTTGCTGGTGGCTGCGCATTAGGAGACCGAGGGTTGCTCAACGCTGCAACCCTCGGTCTCCTATTGGGAGGCAAGGCGGCGAGTAACCCTGCTAAGCCAATCCTGGCGCTGCTGAAGCAGCACCAGGATTGGCTTAGAGGGGTTGCCACTCCAGTGACGTGCTGTTCCTGAAGAAAGTTGGGCACCAACGGGGGACCCCGGGGCCGGCCGAGGAGCAGAGGCGGTCAGGTAAGTTTTCTTAATTTTATTCTCCCCCGGCCCACGACCCCCCACGAGTATTGCGATCCACAGCGACTGTCTAGTTCCAAAGTAATAGAGAGCTGTACAGAGAGCGGAATTGACAGTTGTGTGCACTGTACACGTGGGGGTTTGCAGGGGTGTGTGACGTATGGGAGGGAGCTTTAATGTGGGAAGTGCTATACAAGATGGGTTTTACAGTGGGTAGCGCTGTACAAATAGGGTTTTACAGTGAGTATCACTATACAAGGGCGGTGTGCACTGGGTATCCCTGTTAAAAAACAGGTTTTGCAGTGGGTGCACTGTACAAGGGAGGGATTTTTATAGTGGTTAGCGCTATGCATGACGAATTTCATAGTGTGATGAGGGGGGTTTTACAGTGGGTAGCACTGTACTAGAGAGAGGATTTGTGTAGCATTGTACAAAAACTGTTTTCCCTGTGGGTAGGTAGCGCTGTAGAAGAGGGGATTTTTCAGTGGATAACACTACATGAGAAAGGGTTTTCCAGTGAGGTCACTGTACAAGACGGGTGTTTTAGGTGGTATCACTGTAAGAGAGGGGTTTTGCAGTGTGTAGTGCTGCAAAAGAGAGGGGGATTTAAAGTGGGTGGTGAGGCCTGCACCCGCTGCCCCGCGCGCATTGAATGCATCTGCAGGAGGATGGGCACTGGCAACCACTGCAGCAGGACCTGCTGCAGTGGTTGCCAGTGCCCGTCCTCCTGCAGATGCATTCAGTACGTGCGGGGCAGCGTGTGCAGCAGGGCACTCAGACGTGGGTCACAGGACTCGATCACTCCCAATTTGTGAATGGCTTTCCTCTGCGCGCGGATTCTTTGCCACAGTCTTAGTAACCTTTGAGCCATTTGAGCTTGAAACACATTTTCTTCCCGTTAAAATCTGCAGATAATGCAAGGGGGCCCAGGTTGCCCGCGCTCGTTAGTGGTAAAAATATCACTCCCTGCCTGCTTGCGGGCACTCCCCGGCATGGGCTGTCTGCCTATGTTAAGAGATCAGTGTGAACGCTGAGGCACCGAGGCATGTGTGTGGTGTTCGGTGGCATGCCTGCATGTGTGTGCTCAGCAAGCATAAGCACGTCACGTTTCAAGGACTGTCACAGAACTGACAGAATAATGGCTGACGTCTGCAGTTTCCTGATCTATCCTTGCACCTGTAGGTGCGAGATATAATGTAAAATGTTTCCCAAAACACATGACAGCAGCCCAGAACTGCAGTCATACAAAGCAGGCTGGTTTGAAATCTACTGTGCCTAGGTTGCTGTGCAAACCCACTCTTGTGTTCTTGGCAAGGTTTGCTTAACATACCAGTTGCAGGTGGTCTTTGCTTTGCAGCTAGGGCTGATTTTAGTACAGCTGTGCTTGATTCTGTCATTGTGCAAGCGGGTGGGCTTGGAGTGACTTGCACCAGTGAGCGTTCATCCAAACAGGCAGTGTTGTCACAATGTCACCACGTCCCATGTAGATCTGCTCATCTTCCACAGCTCGGGCCTTGTCAAAGGACGGGTTCGGCGACGACATCAGCGACTGTTAATTGAATCCCCCTTCAGACTGATTCCCCAACCCGGGGTAATTTTACGTGTTTTTTGCAAACTCAAGAGTTCCTCAGGAGACATACAACGACATCATCTGTGGTCGTGATTTGAAGGCTCCCTTCAAGGTGGAAGTTCACCTGCAGATTGATGTCACCATCATCAGTGTTAAATGCTCATGTCCTGTGCTCACTGGTCGGGCCCAGCGGAGTCAGGAAGAGGTGCCCAGAAGGTCTGTGCTACAGAGAAGGGAGCTTTGCTAGGGAGGAGGGATTTTTCAAGGGAGCAGTAACACGGAGCCCCCCTAGCAGTTATTGCTAGGGGGGACTCAAATAGGAAAGCGAGCTGTGCCGGTGGATCATGTCAGAGAATTGAGTTGTGCTACTAACAAAGCGAACAAAGCTATGTGAAGAGGTTTATTGGCAACGGAGCAGTCCAAGTAAGCAGGGATGTGGGAGAGGGTGGAGGTGCCTAAGTGAGGCAAGATATGATAGAGCCCGGGCAGGGGTTGTTTAAGTACTCGGACCTGTACCAGAGCAGAGAGGCTAGGTTAGTTGTGTCGGCGGAGCAGCATTGTCAAGGTCGAGCTGGGTGCCCCCTCAGTACCTCCTGCACGCTATCCTGCTCGGTCGCGGTGCAGTGTCCTGGTCAGCAGGAACGCCATCTCTCCCTGTGCTAGTGCTTAGCTGCCACACCACAGCGCTTGCGAAGACTGGGAAACGGCCTAACAGATTAGTAAAAAGAGAGAAGGCCATAGTTCGATGTAGAGAGATGAGGACAGCGGTGGCACGTAAGAAAGAGTGCATGAGGACAGAGAGAGGGAAAACACCAATAAAGGCAGCATAGAAAGAAGTGCATGGAGAGCAGAAAAAGCACAGGAGAGGGAGTGGAGAGAGATAGAGAACTGACAGAGGAAGGGGAACAGGAAAAAGAAGAGAGAAAGTGCAAAGAGTGGAGAGAGAAAATGACCGCTATAAGGAGGACACAGAAAGGAGGCATAGAAGGTCAACAGAGAGAACACAGGGGAGAAAGCAGAGGGGGAAGGAGAGGGAATAGAGCAGGAAGTAATGAGGTGGGAAAAGAAGAGCGAAAACAGAAGCGAGAGGCTACAAAGAGGAGAGAGGCATATGTATTATGAAGGGATTGGATGGAGGGAAAAATAGAGATGTGGTACATAGATGAGAGGGATGGAAAAGAAGAAAGGGGGTACAGAGATGGGGGAGAGAGAAAATTAGAGCATAGATACTCAGTTGAAAGAGGGAGAAAACGACATGAAGGAAGAGGACTGAATAAAATGTGGTGGGGTGAGGAGAAAGTAGGCCAATAAGATAGCAATGACAGCAAAAGAGAGGCATACAGGCACTAGTCACAGGGTGTGTCATTGTGAGTCTGCGTTACATGTCTTTATTTACTCCATTGAGTTAATAGTCAGTCGCATGGTTGCTTTGAGTGTAATTGTGTATTTGGGGTGAATAGGTAATGTATTACGGTAGCACGACACTAAATGAGCCTTCTACAGCGGACATCTGTCGGGTGACTCATGGCGCCTCTCGAGCACGCGCACTTTAGAAATGTTGAACATGCATTGAAGGTACGCGTTCAAAGTCGCCTTTCTGATACTGAAACCGCTCAAATCTCGAGACTCTTTCTATTATTGCACGCAGTAAGAGCACAAATTCCCTCACAAGAGCTGCTCTGCCTTTTGTGCTTGTTCTTCTGGAAGCATTTCTCAGGATTTGCTATTCTTGGGCGTCAGCCACGCACTTTCTGATGTCTTTCTGGGGGAAATACTTTTTAGGGACGAGTGTCGGAAAAAGCCTCAGGACGCTAAGAAACCGTTTTTGTCATGACGTTCTTTAGCAGCCTCACTCTTGGGGTATTGGAAAAGGTGCTACATGCTGCATGTCACTCCGGTATCTAGCTTTTCAATGGTTGCGTTGCTCAGTAGTATTACAAATAGATGGTCATGGAAATTCTTTATTTTCAAAGTAAGCTTTCAAAGACCTCATGTGGATAATGTAGGCTGTGTATTGTGTAACCATCGAAGTACTTGGTCTTGTGTGTGTCCGTCTTAAAAGGCACACCGTTGAGCAGCAGAAATGTAAATTGGATTTTTTTTTTTTATGACCGAGGATGTGGTAAACACATGAGGGCCTGTGTATTACAGGAGGCTGATTCTTGATGCGTGCTCGATAATTAGTAAGTCTTTTACCCAGGCCTTTAAGAGACATTGTATATCTCCTCTCTAGTATGAATTATAAAGATATTTATAGAATGAAAGCATGTTACAGCATTTGATGATTTAAATGTTCATAAGTCATTCGCAGTAATGTTTTCTGCATCCCAGTTATCTTTGGTGCATTCAAACCACGTACAAAGCTTTCTTTGCCCTTAAAGTATCCTGCAACCCTGTCATATGCTATGCATTCAAGATACCTACAGCGCTTTGATTCTGACTGCACCCCTCTCATAACTTTTGTATCCAAGTCATTTACAGTGCTTTCTAGTAAAGTATTGTGCATTTCTGTCATATGCGATGCATCCAAGTCATTTATAGCTCTTTTATTCTGCACCCCTGTCATAAGTTATGTATCCAAGCCGTTTTCAGCAGTGATGGCGCGTGAACAATCCAATGTGTTTATGTCACCCAACACAAGCAGTTCAGACATTATTAATCCCAGAAGGATGGTAAACCTGTAACATTTACACAGATTTTTGCAGAAGGCATTCACTCGAGCTGTATGGGGAATTTTCATGTGTATTCTTGGGAAGCAATTTACATATTACAGTAACTGTTGAACAAATTAATGCAAGAAGATACGGTTCAGTTTTTAATGTGTTTAATATTTAAAGACTATGCGTTCCCACTGGTTAATAAGCCTTGCTTTATTGCTGCATTCATTTGCTTTAAAATGCACCATTTGCCAATCTTTTTTACATTTCTTTCTCAGGAGAGGGACTCTCCCTAGACCCCAGATTTGTCCATTGAACTTGTTCACATCGCTATCTAGTGTTTTCTATTGGAAAGGATAGAGCCAAAGCAGTCTTGCTTAGTACCCTACCCCTCTTAAGTAGGCAGACTTGCTTGGCAACCCAGTAATTCTCTGAAATAATGTATGAGTTTTCTTTTATGAATGCCTAGAAAAACTGAATTTTTAGTCCATTCATCACAGAGATAGTGCTGAAAATCACACCAAAAAGATGCCAATTTGTAAAAAAAAATCTTCACGGGGGGGAGAACCCCCCCCGACTCTCCCTTATTGCCGTCGCACTCGCTCGCTGCGCTCGCTCGCAAACGCTCATTCGGTTTCCATGGGCCTCACCACTTTCAAATTCCACCAGCCACCAATGGAGGTGCCTCTTACTAGGGACTTACAGAGCTGCTAAAGACTGGTCACTTAGGAATCAAGTGACCAGTTGTCTTGTTTTGGGGAAAGAACACTGGCACTGGGGACTTGGTTATCAGGAAACCAGTGCATATCAGTCAAAGTTGCATCAAATACCTGACAAAAGTGGAGGGACTACTGCAACAAAAACCCAGTTTCCAACATTACTGAACAAGGCATCAACTAGCAGGGGTGGGTGAAGTTTTTAATGAAATAGAAACATAGGTAAAAAGATGCCAAAATTAGGTTTTCTGTTCGAAAGGCCTAGCAAGAGTTTCGATAAGCAACATCATTATTTTACGAAAAACTTTTGTATGAAAATTCTCCACCTTGAAAGGTTTTATCGGAAAACCTCACTGGCCATGTGTAATCAGGCAATGTGCACCACCTTTGCAGCTTCACAAAGTGTGAAACCGTCATCCTTTGCACAACTTGGTAAAAAAAAGTTACAATCCTGCACCAGTCTACCACTTACATCATTACTATAATATTGTATTCAGTTTTTAGCATACCACCAGAGAAGGATATTCTGAGATAGAAAGGATTCAATTAAGCTATCCTGTATAATTTAGCTGACTAAAAACCTAATCTAAAAGAGAATCTCAGATCAGTTTTTTTCTGTAGAGAAAGGGAGCTTGTGAGGGGATTTTGGCCCTGATTTACAGTTTGGTGGATTTACATCAGTCCATCAGGGTGGTGGATCACATTACTTCCACCACCATGACAGAGGACGGACGTATTTAGAGATCACAGCTGGTGCTGCAGTGATCTCTGGATATTCAGAGAATCCGCGGCCCCAGTAGCTCTTCTGACTTGTACCAAACGTCAGTTTCAACAGTTGGCAGCCAAACTTTTCATTTTTCATAAACAAAGTCCCAAAGTGGGAGTTTGCTTTTTAAAAATGAATACCTAACGCCCCTAACATCCAGGGAGTTTTTCCTTGGGTATTGGAGTAATTACTTAATTATTGTACTAATGGGAGGATGCTTAAGCCACACTCAAAATTTAGCAGGTTCTTCTAAATTGTGAATGCTTAAATGCTAAGGTTCACTGGCTTCATAACATTAATTATAGATATCTTTTAACAGAAGTTGTTTAATGCATCATTGTGTTATCAGTTTTATTAGTCCAATTGCGTGCAAGTAAATACACAGTGGCCAAGACTGTCACCATGACAGTGGTTTCTGCCAATGCATAGTAACTTTGCCGGATGGCTCCATCAAACATGACAGAGCCTTCCAGCAAAATTTCAATATTTTATATAAAATAAAATTCCAAAGCATGATTTTCTTTTTGAAAATAAAAACAATTGCTGCCCTCATCATGGGAATTTCCTCCGATGGCGAGAGGGTCATTGAGCACTTTTCAGTGCCCTCTCCACCAGTTTCCTTTTTTGGGGGGTTGGTGAAGGTCATTGAAAAAGGGGTACATGTCCATCCATCTAAATTAGGTGGGTGGGCATATAGCCAAATCTCAAACGGTGGTTTTGAAGGAAGTCCATGAGGCATTGTTTTTTAGTGTGAGTCTGGATGGGCAGGTGGGTGAGACCGTGAAGGAGGGGTAGAAAATGGCACTGGGAGAGACAGAGTATGCGCCTCCAAAGTCCTCTGCAGGTCGGTCTTCATATTTTCAGTCTTCTCGAGTAAGAAGGAAGCAAATTCCTTGCAACTAGCAAACAAACTGGATCTAGCTTGTGGATGTTTGAGAAGGCCATTTGATTGTGATTTCACAAGTTCAAATCGTTTTTTTGGTTGGTTTATAACTTGGTCTAGTTGGTTTCTTTTCTTTTATTATTGTTTTCATCTGTTTGTTGGATAGGTTCAGAATTGAGTGTTAATTTGTGGTTGTGATTCAATTTTTCTGTATAATTTTAAAATCTAAATAGAAGTTTGAAATTTAAAACCAATGCTATTGTACATTAACTCTTAATTGTACATATTTTAAATATTAGGGAACAAATCAGAAATTATTTGTCTGTGAAGTCTATGGAAAACACCTAAGGGTGTCCTCTTTTCCACAAATATGATTGTACATAGCTGCCACATCAGTTTCATTTGCCTATTTTTTTATCGCAGTTAAATTGTTGCACTCGTTGTATAATTAGGAGAAAGTTAAAGGTTATATTTCCTGAGTCTTATTTCAACTAAAAAGTATTGAATTATGAGTTAGGCCTGACTTTGTTAGCATGGTTTACCCTAAACGTTTTGCCTTCAATCCTCCTGTTTTTGCTAACTTCATTTTTGCTGGCCATAGGACTCTGCACACTTTAGACGGCTAACCAGTGCTAAAGTAATTGTGCTCTCATCCTAAAATATGGTAACATTGGCTTATACTCAATTGGCATATTTCATTTACTTGTGAGTCCCCAGCAAAGTGGTACTACATGTAACAAGAGCCTGTAAATTAAGTGTTACTATTGGGCCTGCAGCACTCATTGTGCCATCCACTTAAGCAGCCCTGTAAACATGTCTCAGGCCTGCAATTGCAGCCTATTTGTGCAGTTTATGCTGCCATTTTTACCTGGCAAAATTAAACTTTTGCCACGCCTAAACCTTGCATTTTTAATACATATATGTGAAACAGCCCATAGGGCAGGGTGCAGTCTATTCACAAAGCTGGACAGGTACTTTTAGGTTTTACATGGCCTGGCAGTGAAAGACTCCTGAAGTCGTTTTTCATTACTGTGAGCCTAACTTTGGGTTGCCCTGTTACATTTAATAAGTGATAACATTAAATTGGGAGCAAGTAGGAATGTTGAGTTTGGTCTCTGAAGAATTGCAATTTAAAACCCTTTTTAATTGTAAAATTAGAATTTTAATCACAATTCTGAAAGTGCAACTTTTAGAAAGTTGGCATTTTCTTGCTCTAAGCATTTGGTGCCTGCAGCCAGTATCCTGGGTCACATGATTAGGTGTAATTGGCAGTTGGTCTTTGTATTTGGGTCCCGTACAGTGAGTCAAAGGGGGGATGTTGGCAGTATAGGCCCTCTCTAACTTGATAGTGGGGCGGAGCTGTCACCTGCCACATTTGCACATCATAAGACTCTGCCTCAGCACACGCACAAAGTCAATTGTGCCCCCAGAAAAGCTGTCTGAGGGCAGGGATGTAAGACATTCCAGATACCTCTGTAGGAGGAATGCTCTAGAAGCTTCATAGCAGGCACCAAGTATAAATATTGGACCCTCAGACCCAACCTTTCAATACACATCTGGACCTATGGAAGATTCAGAAGAAGGCCTGCTGTGCTGCTCTGTTGTAAGGAGGACCTATACTCTGCTGCCCTGCTGCCTGAGAGATAAGGGCTGGAAATGCATCTTGAACCGAGGACCACACGAGTGACTCCAAGGGCTAGTTGACTGGCCTCCTGATCAGAGCCTAAGGGACGAAAAAGTCTCCAACAACCTTGAACTTAGTACCTGGACTCTGTCTGCTGTGAGTCTTGCCCCCCATGTGGTGCTACCCCAGTCCTTGACCCTTGGAAATAGCCAAAATGTGCCTTGCCAGCCCAACATGTGGTTTAAGCATCACATCAGAACTGCAGCTGTGCAACGCATCCCTGAAGCAGGACCTCACATCGCAGTCCCACAGCTCGTTGGAACCACCATTGCATGACTCACCCTCAACACAAGACCTCGCATTGCAGTCCCGCAGCTCCTTTGAACCGCCACTGCGTGATGCATCCTTGACGCAGGACCTTTCATCACAGCCCGTAACTCCTTGGAATAGCCACCACGTGACGCATCCTCTTCGCGAGACCTTGCAATGCTCAGCAACCCGGATTAAAGGTACTTTGAACAGTGGGCCTGACCTGGTCCCTGTAGCTGAACTGTGCTCCATAGTAGTCAGCCTTATTTTGTGACTTTGTTCTGGTCCGGCATGAGCAGATAACCACAGTTGGCATTTTGTGCTTTTAAGCACTGGTTTAACTTAAATCTTCAAAATTGCATATCTCTGGTTCTACTAATTGAATTATTGTTTTTTGGTGTCAAATAATTGATTATATTTTTCTAAATTGATGTGGGATTTTTGTTATGTTGTGTTTTCCCATTATCACTCTTTGTGCCCTGCATAAATATTTTACAAATTACCTCTAAGTTAAGCCTGACTGCTTTTGTTCCAAGCTACCAGTGGGATAAGAACAGGTTAATATGGGGTTTGCCTGTGTTTCATCCTGATAAGAAATTGTGGTTGCTGCTTGAGTAGGGTTTCACCCCCAGAACAAGTAAACCAATTTCCTACACTATGTAAGCTGTGCTGAAAAGAGACCTGTCTAGTTTGATTGTTGCAGATATCAATTTAGTTGTAAGATGCAGATATCACAAAGAATATTTGAGCACATATTTTTGACCATTTTATTAACATTCAACATAAAAGCTTGCTTCCGGGACAATTACTGAGAATGACTGCACTCGGTGAAGGTCTGTCAAGTTATCTTCTTGATTGCCCAATGTATGGGTGACTCCTCCCAGTAGTCACAGAGCTAATCTGTTCCTAATACTACACGTGAAAGGTGTCAAACGTGTTCTCAAGAGGGTTCCACTTAGGAGGAAAAAAACGAAAAGGGGGAAAAAAACTCCCTGGCAATCTTGTAGCTCTTGGTTGAATATGAAGATTACTGCAGAAGTAAATAAGCAAGCCAGAACACCCAGTTGAAAATCCAAATGGAACCATGGTTAAAAGGTCAAAAATCAATACAAAAATAGGAGCAAGTGGGCAATATTTGTGATGAAAAATAAGAGTACAAATACATTGCAGCACATTCTTCACTTATTATGCATCCTCTATGTTTCATTCAAACAGGAATTGACATCACAAGAAAAGATACAATTTCACTTTTGAATGGGGAACTCACACAGTTGACCTCTAACTTGGAAAGAGCATTTTCTCAAACGACTATTTTGTACTCTGGATCCAACATGAGCGATGTACTCTTTCATCTCTCCCTCCTTCCACCAATGACCATATACACAAGAGTCTGAGGGTCAGTGGTAGAAACATGGAAAAGGCATTAGCATAAGAAAGAAAACAGAGACTCTGGACTCCACCACTCTGACCTGTCAATTTTGCTGGGCATTGATGTCTATAGGACACAGTGGATATGTTAATATAAACATATTCCTTTAGCAACTTGCTATGAAAGTTCTACTTTTAACTGTAACAGTGAATATATTAAACATAGAGATATCTCTATGTAAACAACTTTTTTCAGTTCCAGAAACAAAACATACCAGAGATGAGTTTCTTAATCATATGTTCATTCACACGTCTCTTTAAAGTAAAATAACTTTCTCAAGCTACCTCACTCTGCACTCTCTGTGGAAGATGAGTTGTGGAAGAGGAGTTACAGTTTCTTCTTGATGCTTGTCCCACTGTAAGGTAAGAGGCAACTTTAACATAAACATAAAATATCTAACACTCTATACATTGACATGTACACATACCTTTTTTTTTTTTTAAATATTTTTATTGAAAAAAATTTTCCCCACATTTTATTTCCCCCCCCTCCCCCATTACATGGACAAGGCACAATAAGTTTCATAAGGCAGCCACATACTCAACTACATATTCAAAAGAAAAATGGAAAGTGAAATATTACAATATACATACTACATACAGATCCTATCATAATATATACGAATACAAATAATATATGTTAACATTCCATAATACATACATTCCTCAAAATACCTTATTCAGTTCCAGCCTTCCATTGAATCAAAGGACCCCAGATTTGTATACCCAGCTTTTTACCCTTTCTCCCTTTCCTAGAGTAAATAGCTGTTTCCAATTTTTGTATTGACAAAGTTTTTCCTAGCCATTGATGATACGTAGGAGGATTTGGATCTAACCAAGTTGAGGCCACAAGCAGTCTAAAAATCGACATTGCTACAAACAGAAAATATTTACAATTAATTTGTCCGTTGGGGGATATTCCCAACAAAATAGTTGCTGAGTCCAACTCTATTGTTGTGTCTAAGGCATTCCGGAAAAAATTCCCGATATCTTGTTTTATCTTATCTAAGTGTGGACAAGTAGAGAAAATATGTAACAAATTGGCCTCCATACTGCCACATCTAAAACACGAGATGCCCGACACAGCCCCCCATTGAGCAATTTTCCATGGCGTATAATACAGGTGATACAGGCTCTTGTAGTGCTGGGCCTGAAGAGACGCTGAGCATAGTAATTTACATCCCATCTCAAGTGATTCAGAGAAAATATCTCTTTCTCTAGCTATATCTAAATCTGAGGACCATTTAATTATCCATTTGTCAAGATCATCCTTTTTTAACTTTGTCATTTCTAAATAAAATCTTTTTATAGTACAGTCATTACCTTTTTGTATGAGATCCATCATTATACTCCTCCCAAAGCCTAGAGCTCCCCCTTTTTTATTTAATATACAACTCCTTATTTGAAGGTATTTAAAGAAATGATTTGTGTTTAACATATACTTGTTTTTCAAATCTATAAATTGTAAGATGCCATTATCATCCCACATATCACCAATCATTCTTATACCTTGACTCTCCCATTCCTCATATACCATTCCTGAGAACACAGCCCTAGGTAATGAGGGATTATTTTTGAGTCTAGTATATACACTATATTTCCCTATTCCAACTTTTTTGGAAAATCCTTTCCATATGCTGTAGGCCGCCATAATTATCTTGAAACGTGTTCTTTTAAAGTAACTTCCATCAGTAAATCTTAAAAAAATATTTTCAGCATTTGTACCCAGAGCTAAACCATATATAGCCAGCGAGCCTGTCTTATCCCATCCATCCATCTCAGGCCCCCCAATTAATCCAGCCATTCCTTGTATTGCTGCAGCCCAATAATATACCTTTAGATCCGGCAGTGACCACCCCCCTCTCTCCCTGGGAAGGGACATATACCTCAATGCCCTCCGGGTTTTACCTCTAGCCCAAATAAAACGATTTACCATACTTTCGCAAATTTTAAACCACTTATTTTCAATTAGAAGAGGGATTGCCCTAAAAAGATACAACAGTTTGGGTAAGATCAGCATTTTAATAATATTAACTCGCCCAACTAATGATAAATGTAAGTTCTCATAACGATCCAAATCTTTTCTTGCCTTTTCGATTACTGGGGCAATATTATTATCCACCAAACTATCTAAATTAGACATAATATTAATTCCGAGGTATTTCCCTGCCGGCACTACTCTTCTATCTTCACAAGGTGTAAAAGAGTTTTTAATAATCTGGGTTTTAGACGCGTTCAATGAGTACCCTGAGACTTGTCCAAATCTTAAGGCCTCGGCCTCTACAAATGTAGTTGCTTCCGTTGGGCAAGGTGTTATCACCGCAACGTCGTCAGCATAGGCTAATATCTGGCATGGCCCAAGAACTGTATTGACTGGGGTGATCTCTGGTGCTGATTCTATCTTCCGTATTAAGGGATCCATATAGATGGCAAATAGCAAGGGAGAGAAAGGACATCCCTGGCGAGTTCCTCTCTTGATTTTAAATTGACCAGTTATACCCCCGTTTATCCTTAATGCTGCACCTGGATCCATATATAGAGTCTGAATTGCTTTCAAATAGCCTCCTCTAATCCCAACTCTAGCTAGGGTCTGCCACAAATACTGCCAGGAGACCCGATCAAATGCTTTTTCCGCATCCAAAAGCATAACTGCCATCGGGTCTCCTGCTACTTCCGCCACATCAAATAAAGTTATAACTTTTCTAATATGGTGAGTTGTCCCTCTACCAGGAATAAACCCATGTTGGTTATCACTAACCAGGTTACTTATAATTCTTGCAAATCTTGCAGCCAGTGCCTTTGAATACATTTTGGTGTCATTATTCATCAATGTTATTGGGCGGTACGACCCTGGTTCATTCGGGGGCTTTTCTTTTTTTAAAATTAATACTATATCTGCCCCGCTCCAGGATTTGGGAATGGATACCCCACTTTGTGCAGCTTGAAACATTTGAGTTAAATTATTACCTAAACATCCCCAGAAAGTTTTATAAAACTCGATCGGTAGCTGATCAGGTCCAGCAGCCTTCCCCGAGGGTAGAGCAGTCATTGCTTCTTTAATCTCAGTTTCGTCCAATACGGTCTCTAATTCCTCTGCATCTTCAGGGGATATAGTTTTTACCTCAATGTTCTGGAGATATTCATTTATTCTATCGATACTACTGGGATCTTTCTCATCATATAAAGATTGGTAAAACTTCCTAAAGACCTCCCGAATTTCTTCTGGATCTGAATGTAGTTGTCCCTTTTCATCCTTTATTTCCTTAATCGTCCCTGCCGCCGCTATCTGTCTGGTTCGTATAGCAAGGACTCGCCCTATTTTCTCACTGAACTCGTAACATCTCTCCCTTCTGATTGTATATTGCTTTGCGGCTCTATTAGCAAGTTCTTCCTCTGCCTCACTTTTCACCTTCAGTAATTCTATTACGAGTTGTTCAGTCGGCTCTCCCCTTATTACACAGTTATTAAGTTGTTCTTCTGCCTCCAGTACTTTTCCCTCTTTCTCCTTATATCGCAGTCTTTCTGTTTTCCTCTTGAAGGCGCTATAACTGCACGTTTCACCGCGTGCTCCTGCCTTAAAGGCATCCCATACTATGCCAACTGCAGCAGTTCCTCTATTATATTCAAAGAATTCAGTAATCCATTTAGACATATGTTTTATATAGTCATCATCTAAAAGCAATCCCCTTTCGAATGTCCACTCCCTTCTTATTGTTGTTCCCCCACTCTGCTTTATCGTTAGGATTAGGGGATTGTGGTCACTAAGTATCCGAGGAAGTCTATCAATTTCCACTATACTAATTAAATCATTGGAAACCAGGAAGTAATCCAGCCTAACGCATATCTGATGCGGTGCTGAATAATATGTATAACCGAGTTGTTTCGATCTGATTGACCCCCAGACATCTCGCAATGTATTATTTTCTAAAAGATCAGTAAGGGCCTTGTAGACCTTTTTTTTCCTCCCCTTATACTGTCTTATTGAGCCTGATCCTAGACCCTCCGCTCCGTCAATATTTAAGTCTCCACCTATAATAACTCGAGGGGCCCAGTCTGCCAACTCAGAATCCAAAAATTGCAGAATTTCTGGATCGTCCTGTGTAGAACCATATGCTGCAACTAATGTTGTCCACACCCCCCCTAATAGTACCTCAACCATCGCCCATCTCCCCCAATTATCTCTTAACTTTCTCCTTGTTACTACATTTTTATCCCTCGATAGAATCGCTACCCCTCTCTGTTTAACTCCTTGTTTAGAAGCAACTATTAATTGAAACCCCAGCTGATTAAGATATATCTCATGGGTACTCATTACATGTGTCTCCTGAAGAAACACAAAATCTACGTTCATTTGCCGTAGCCGTATTCCTATCTTCTGCCTTTTCGTTACATCATTTAGGCCGCATACATTCCATGTCACTAATCTAATAGACATTTTTCATTTTTTTTTTTTTTTTTTTTTTCCCCAGCCAGTTCTCTTCAGACCCTATCTGCTTGCTTTTATTTAATGTTCTAGAAACGATATACAATACTAGGCCTAGCACACTGCATAAATAGACTTCCCTGTTAATTTCAATATTGTCTTCCACATCTTCAGTGTCACTACCCATATCATACAGTTGATACAAATTACTTTTGTCAAATCCTCTTAAGTGTCTTGTACCTTTGTGCCCTGTCCATTTCCCTGCCCATCCCCAACCCCACCCCAGACTGCCCACCCTCAGAGTCC
This sequence comes from Triturus cristatus, assembly GCF_964204655.1. Lineage (NCBI taxonomy): Eukaryota > Metazoa > Chordata > Amphibia > Caudata > Salamandridae > Triturus > Triturus cristatus. The sequence continues at coordinate 216,879,957 of NC_140594.1, read as the reverse complement.
CACCCCCCCTACAGGCAAATAGGTCCAACGGACCTATGTCTGGCCGACTTTTGCCTCCTGGATGTCAAACCCGTAAACCCCCCTAACTTTCCCTTCATCTTACTGTGCTCAGTGTATGTCCAACAAATACCACCCCTATTCGTGCTCAACCTCTACCCCAACTCTTCTTATATTAATACCAATCTTTACTTATTGAAGCAGAAAAAGCTACAACTCAAGAAAACCATCCGATAAAGAGGAGTAAAACATCAAATAAATTTTTCATAGACCTTGAGCAAACCGATTCCTCTATTATTTTAAATAAGTCCTCATATGTAGCTTTCGTCCCCAAAAATTACTTTACACAGTCTCTATTTTCCATATTATATTTATCTTCGTTTCTTTTGGGGAATATCCCTAAGAGCTACTGCATGATCATTATTCTCAACATTCTCCTTGTGCCTTGTTTTCCGTTGGTCTTGCAGAAAGTTAAGATATTCTTGTGCAAGTATCTCAGAGTAGAAAATTTTAAAGTTCCCATTTACTCCAATCTTCAAACGAGCGGGATACAGAAGGTAAGCCTCACAACCTATGTTTTGAAATGGGGTAATGAGCTGCCTCATCCTCCACCTTCTTTCCACAGTGGTGTGGCAAAAGTCAGGACGTGCAAAGAACTCTACGCCGTTGTATTTGCATTTAGCTTGGGGCTTTGCTTTGTTAATTATCTCTTCTCGCAGAAGAAAATTCCCCACGTATAGAAGTATTGCGCGAGGCTTACTCTGCGCTGCTTTCTGGATCAGAGGAAAACGATGCGCCCTTTGTATTTCATGGTCAAGATCCCATGTAGACAACTCTGGGAGGGCACCCTTTAATAAGTCAACAACATACCCCCGAACATCACTTCCTTCTTTCCCTTCCTGTATTCCAATCAGGCGAACATTGTTGCGTCTTTGTCTGTTCTCAAATTCCTCGAGTTTCCATAGCATGTCGGCCGTAGTCTTATCTTGTTCTTTTCTGTCATCCTTCACTTTGACCATATCATCTTCTAATTTCCCGGTTCTAGTCTCTACTTCAGAGACTCTCTCAGCCATCTCCTCATACAACCTGCTGACCTTACGCAAGGAGGATTGTATTTTCCTATTCGCCTGTTTAGCCCTGCGCTTTGCTTTTTGGCTCTCAATGCGAGCCTCACTCTGCATTTGTTTTAATGTTGTAAATAAGACTTCAAAATTAGACATACCACCATCCGCTCCACGGTCCGCAGAGTCCAGAGTTTCACCATTTACAAACTCATCTGCCGGTATTCCAGAATTCTCTGCCATCTTATCCAAATTTAGTTTTTTTACTACTGTTTTCATATTGCCTCTGTGTTCCTTTGACAATCTCTGTTGTCTAGATTTCCCTTTTCGTTTGCTTGACTTCCTTTTTTTGCTCTTAGTTTTAATTTTTTCCACAGATCTGATACTGCCCTCAGGATTTGTCTTTGATCTAGAAGAGACGTCTTTTTGCAATGTTTTTTTAACTGAATCCTTATATTCTTTATCAATAGGCTCTATCTCACTACTAATAGGAGTTGAGGAGTTTTCAGAGTCAGTCCCTGATACAGTCTCATTACTTCCCGTGTCAGTATTCACTGTTTCATCATCTGAACTCTCCGTCTCTGACTCCGTGTCTGTCGTTGATCCCAGACCTCCATTCATACTTTCCTCATCATCCGCCTCGTCATTACCAGTGAAAAAAACCTCATCACTGGGAGAGGCAGGAAGTGCATCAGGTAATTTGCGTGTGCTTGCATCCCTCTTATTAATTGAATCCAAGTTAATATCTTTATCAACCCTTAGCTCTGTTTCAATTAAGTTAGTTGCAGCCTCAGAATTACTTTTTTCCACAACAGTATCCTCCACCAGGCTTTGTTCTGCGCCTGGCCCTTTAACTCCAGATACCACTGGTGCCAAATGAATTGTGGCTTTCTCCTTGAAGAGCTTGGGTCCGCCCACTTCCACAGCAGTAGAAAAGTCTCCGCCTTCTGCTGCCTCTGTAACTTCAGTTAGAGGCTGTACCTCGAGCATGCAGGTACCATCCCCATCTGCTCCTGCCTGTTCAAACGGTTCCCTCTCCACAGCAGGCTGCAACATCCTGCACAGGCTCACCAACGTGGGGACTCTCACTCCCTGTGGCAGATTCGACTGCAAAGTTGTTTGGTCAGTCGTTACTGGTGTTGCTGCGGGCAAAAAAGTCTCAACTATGGTCATCTGGCGGAGTGCAGTTTCCTTTCCAAGTACCTCCCCAGTGGTGAGATTTGCTTCCTCTCTTCTCCTTACAATAGCTGACACTGGGACAGTCACGTTCTTTTTTTTCCCTCCTTCCTCTTTTTCACGTATTTTCTTTAATTTATTTTCCTTTGCCGCTTCTCGCCTTTGCTGCACTTTAGATCGTGCTTTCCCTCTTAAATTAAGCGCTGGGGCCCCGAGGTTATCCATATCCTCCTCCACCTCAGAGTCACGGCTCCAATCGTCTCGGTCACGATTCTTCCTTGAGTAAAGTGCAGGTTTTGTAGCCATAGATTTTGAAGCAACTTTCCAATAGCGACTTCCAGGTAGGGGCGAATGGGAAATCAAAGCTGAACAGTGTTTGTGCAGATATTTCTGCAGAGCCCACATGTACACATACCATGGGCAACATAATCTTCAATTAGGACTCCCTCCTGTTCTGCTACAGGACAAACCTTCAGTGTAATGCGACAACCCTACAGTCTTTAGAAAGCTTATTTGAAATGTTCAAATATAGTTCAAGTTTGTTTCATGACACAATTCCACCACCATAGCCATTTGAAGATGATCTGTTGCATAGACAGAAACAATACAATGTGGTTCTTCAATTGGCAACCTGTGAATTTCTTTGTGCTGCTAACTCTTTTTTATGACATTAATTTTCTATTAACCTCACTTTTGTTCAGCAAGAGCTGTAAATCACAATATAGCTCTAAATCAGCAGAAGCTCTTCTTTACATTCTAGAAGTTTAAAATAAAATCATTTGAGAACTGCAGCACAAGGATGTGTTCCAAACATGCCTTCTGTTTGTTAGTCGCTTTTCCTACAGTTGCCCCAATACACATGGAATTGGATGGCAATCCATTGGTAGACAAACACTCACCTCTGCAGCACAGAAAAGGTTTTACTACCCCTGACAAATGGTTATTTTTGATATCATTAACCTGAAATTGAAGTTTCATGAATACTTCCTACAAATAATATATATAACCACTGAAATACAGCAGTTATCGTTATGTCAAGTAACTATGACTCACGCGCTTAAGATATTTTAACTCGCACCCTTGCAATGCATTCTTGTAATCAATTGCGTCATTTCAGATGTTTCAATCATATTAATAATGAACATATTATGAGTGATGTCATATATTAGTTCATAAGCAGTGCATGGTGAGAGAGCAAGTTATAACTACTTTAAGGTACTTTGAAATCTATGACCACCTAAAGCCAGTCCAATCCACCACTGCATGCCAGTAGGAGCGTAGGTTCAAGTTTAAGTCTGCCTCATTCATAAGCCCTTTTGGATTAAGGCTTGCATGCCTATAAAAGCTGGTACCCCCATTAAAGCCTCATCAGAAATCAATCACCCACTTCCCATTTGATTCTTCAACACCTACTCAAATGTCAAAAACACCGTGGTCATTCATTAGTAGTACAGGAGCCGTGTGTAAAGGCAGAACCACATGAACTCTGACCCGGGAACCCCCTAAAATAGCACTCTTTAGATGCTTGTTTACAGATGTAGTGCTCTTGGGCCAACCATGGTGTGCACCCTGAATATCAAAAGCAGAATATCAATGGCACAACATCTCATGGACAAAAAATCGCAACTGCAATCAACAGGTAAGTAAGTATACAATTTGTATAACTTACTCCGCACATATGTACCAATGCAGTACATATATCTCAGGGTACACAGATCTGGGGTTGAGAATAGTAAATCTATAGTTCCTTCTATGCACTTATGTTTTGCTATTTTGTCCCCTAATATTCTGTCCTCAGTTACCATGTAGGTCCTTATTCTGGGGTTGTTATTCAGTAGTACAACCCCCAGTGACTGTAGAAGATTGGATAAGGATTCCTACTTCCAAGGAGACTCTGACCAGGTTCATCATTTTATCCTTACTCTTTTTTATTTTATATGTGGGTGCTCTGAAGTGACATTAGGGTGGAATAAAAACCCTATGTGTTAATAACATACGCTTTCATGTTAGTCATACGCTTGTGTGTAATTTTTCAAACATACTGGATGGTACCAATTGCCTACGCTTTTAGTTTTAACTGGGGGCTTCAACCAGTTCACACAACAACTGAGCTGGGTTTGCAAAGAAAATGAGGATAAATCACTAATTTATAATTGGTAGAAAAATATAAAAAGGCATATAAAAAGGCATTAGTAAAACAAGGTCTCAGACGTCTCTGGTGCAAACATTTCTAAAGGCACTCCACCCTTGTTAGGAAAACTCTATATATGGTTTGTGCTGCTCGGGCGATTATGAGCCCACAAATTTGGTCCTTATGTAAATTAATCCAGTTGGTAGTACCTCTGTATCTCAAAGCTTCAAAATACAAGTATGTGGCCTTGTCCTGGCTGCAGCAAAATCTGGAAAAAAACTTTTGACGTTATTGTATCACTCACGGACGAATCTTAGCCAGTGGTGATAGCCAGTGAATGGGATTAAAAGACAAGCAAAGCAGATTGTTTCATAAATGGGTCTTTGAACTATACTCCAATTTTGCAGGCTTCACTTAAACTGTGCAAGCACCTGGATACCCTCACGGGTGATTAGTGTGCTATACCAATCGACATAACATAACATATCTCACTCTTGCTGGTTCCTGCTTTCTCCCCTCATCACTGTTATCCTGTCTTTCTCGGTCTTTCCCCATGTGTGTTTTTCCTCTCCTGTTCTCAGTCTGATGAAGAAAAATAAGTGCAGGACCAAAATAATGAATGCCGGTGGCCCTCACCAGCAGCCATAGGCCAGACGAGTGCCTCTCTGCCTTCCCTGACTGCACAGTGATCCTCCGTTTGTTCCAGTAATGATGAATGCCCCGGTCACTTATAGTTAATCTTTATTGCTTCGAGTCTAGGTCTTCCCCCAATATAGTCCTCACATGCAACTTGTAATCTCTGTCCTGCAAACCTGATTCCCTAGCCTACACAAATGAGTTCCTCCAAGATGGTGGAAATTCCCCAGCCATCCATATAACAAGGAGGAACTACTATGTCATATTCTGTTAATTATCCAAGCACTAAACACCCAACAAAATAATAAAACAACAAATAATGTAATCAATCTGAAACTCCAGGAGGAAGGGTGGGATGCAGTTCTGTATTAGGGAAGACCTAGACTAGGAGTAAGGAAGATTACTGGTAAGTAACTGGAGCATTACCTCTTTGTCTATCCTTACCCGATATAGACTTCACATGCCTGACAATACTCAAGCACAACAAATTGATTATATTGCAGGAAAATAACCCCAAAACATTGTAAGTGCAATTAATGGAAAAGGCCACCTCTCTTGAATACCCCTGCATTAGGAGAAGTATCCATTTAGGAGCCAAACCACCAGATTCAGAAGGCTGAGATATCCCTGAGATAAAGTTGGCTGAGTTAAGCGGGAGGGATGAAGAAGAAATATCCATGGTGGGGCTATTGCCAACTGAATGAGGTGAGGAACCACGGCCTCCTTGACCCCTCTGGTACCACCAACAGAACCCTGGTGTGATCTTTTTGAATTTTCTGCAAAACTAGAGGAATTCGAGGAAAAAAGGGGAGGAAATAAAGAAGACCTTGAGGTCAAGTTATCGAAAGAAAACATCAGCTGCCCATGGTGTCAGAGAAGGAATCAGGGACCAAAAGTGAGTGAGATGAGCATTTTCTTCTGCCATAGAATAACAAACCTCTGAGACATTCCCTGAAAAGCCTTACGAGCCAGATAGAGGGGAATCAAGGAGGGAAATCTTCTGCTGAGCTGGTCGGCATGCCCATTCTCTTTCTCCAGAAGACACACTGCCCTCAGAGTGTGGAGATGCAGTTCTGACCATGAGCAAATCTCCCGGGCAAGGTGAAAGGGATACATAGCCATCCCTCCCTGCTGATTTAAGTAGGCTCTCACTACCTGTTTGTCAGTGAATGATAACCGGCTGATACCTGATCATGGAAAGGTAACTCCCTCCAATTGGTTGAATAATGGGACTCCTGAGAGCTCCATCAGCCCGAGCTTTGGCTGCCCTTCGAGGAACTAAGATGTTTGTGAAAACTTGCTGGTAGTGCTGGCCTTCCACTGAGAATCATAGAAAATGCAGATGTGCTGGAACCATTGGAACATAAAGATATGCATCCAGCATAACCATTGATGCCAGATAGTCGTCTTGCTGCAGCATCAAGAACATGCTCTGCAATATTATCATCTTAAAAGTCTGATGTATTAGATAACGGTTGAGACCTCTAGTGCTGCCCAAAAGTCTCCTGATATTTTTTCCATGGCCCTGTTCCTGAGCAGGGGACTGGAACAATTGCTGCTTTGAGAAGGAGCTCTTGAATACCATCCAAAAGTGTTTGTCGCCATTGGGAATCTCCTGGTAGAGTAGTTGATGTGAAATGGGACCATTCTCTTTTAAATCTCTAAGAAGTAAAGAAGGCTATCCCCAACCGGCGTTTCCTGTCAACAATTATGCTTTTGGAGGGGTGGGGTTGGTGGAGACAGATTGGGACCAGAGTTTTTCAAAATTCTGAGCCCTCTGGCCATGACCCCTACTTCCAAAGGACTGCAAGGATCCCTTTGTAACCCTCGGAGGAAAAATGTTTCTGTAACCAAAACCCCCTACCTCTGGGGTTAACCAGGGCAAAAGCTTTTAGTTCGTTACAGTTTTCATTATCACGTTCTCCAGCTGTTGGCCAAACAGTTTGTATCCATTGAGGGGTAAATTCAGCCATACAGATCTTTGCTCTGCATCATCTTTCCAAGACCTCATCCAGAGGTGATGGCGGGTCGAGACTGCCGCTCCAGAAGCCGCTGCAGAAGCATACATGTTGCTGATGAACAAGTCGGAGAGAAAACTTACTAAGAAGAGAAGAACAGTCAAGACCCTCCAAGATACGATCTGCCAAGGTCTGAAAATCTCTTAAGAGCGACTTGCTCTGAGAGACAAATTAGAAGCAATATATGACAGCTTGACTACACCATCCACTTTCTTTTCAATTAGGTCCTGAAATTACATTCCCCTGTGAAGCAAGACTTGCCATCAGGTTATCTGCCTTGACAACCGCTGGAAATTTCTCAGAGAATGTATCCACTGTATAGCGCTTTGAAAGGTATCTCTGAAAAACAGTTATCACCTTCATGCTCTAGAACTCGTCTAATAGCCCCATGCAAAATGAGTGACTCTGGCACAGTTTGTTGATATTGTGACAGAAAGTCATCTTCATTAGGAGTGGATTTAGGACGAGGCAGATTTAGTTTTTCCCCCAAGTGCTGAGGTACTTCAGAAAGTTCAGGATCTTGTGTAAAGCACCCCTTTCTGGCCTCCTCCTCTGTATCCACACCAGGATCTGTAGAATATTCCAACCTGGGAACCTTGCCTGAGTTTAGTTCTTCTTTGGCTTGGAAAGCAGCTTTGACTTTCACTTGAATTGCAGGAAGCGAAGGAGCCTCAATAGATGGACCAGGTAAATCCTCAGCTGCTTCCTCCATCTAAGGAGATGTGTGCAATACAGGAGCTCCAGAAAGCACCCACAAAACCATGTGTTGCAAATCAAGAACTGCCGATGTTTCCTGCATCAGCCGCTATCAAAGCCTCCAAAATATTGTGGTTGCTCTCACGATTAGACGGCTTGCAACGTACCATATTGGGTCAGGCATCGCTTTTAAACTAATCTTTGAACATTTTAAGCACTCTGCATCCAATGTACGCTACCCGACCCAAAGGTTGGTTAAATAGCGGGGAAACACAACATAAGGGGTTGAACAATCCTCTAGCTCCCCATAAGAACTGCTAGAGCAATCGCCGACTGAAGAGAAATGTGAGTTCTGGTCACCCTTCCTGCTGGAGCAAAGCGTTAGAGCCATACAAAAAAACAGAAGATTGCTATAGCAAATCTCCACAGAATAATGTGAACAGAAACATATTATAGACCTTAATAAACGCCTTTCTCACTTTGCTGAGTCAGCTAGGGTCCCAGCTGCAGAAGGAGAAAAACAGTTATGACTTTAGCAGTCATTTCTTGTTATTGGGATGGTTGGGTAATAGCAGCCATCTTGGAGGAACCAATTTGTGTTGGCTAGGGTATCAGGGCTGCAGGACGTATATTACTTGTCTCCTGTGAAGACTGTATTGTGGAAGACAGACAAGGAGATAAGGATGAATGGCTATCAGCTTAATTTCAAGAGAGGTGACACTGGGTGGAGGTGTATGTCTCTGCATTATTTGAAGCGAGAGAAACTGAAAAGGTCTGAACTTGGCCAGTCAGTTTTATTTTCCATTCATAATCTAGCATCACAACTAGTGGGGAAAGGCAAAAAGATGGGGGCCCGCTGCAGAATGGGCTTAGGGCTGCCCAAATCTTCCATTTCTCACAGATATTCATAGCTAATAGGCTAAATAGAGGACTCCTGAGGGGTGACACCCCCCACGCCGTAGAGGCTGCTGCAGGGGTCTGCGTTACACCCCTGACTAAATACAGCCGGGCAAGAGGTTTGCTTTCCAAATGTCCACTAAAAAATAACAGAACTAATCTCATTTCACAAACTGGAAATAAATGGATGGTCAAAAACGTCGGAAAAGCAAGGGGGGCAGCAGCAAACGGGGAGGACACCGTCGTGTCAGAACCATGTCATTGGGAGGGTCTGGGCAGCAATGCAGGATCGTCCTGCTGCGGCAACAAGGACGCTGCGTGTACCTTTCCCTGTGGCACATGCCAGGAGGAATTCATAATCCCCTCTGTGTGTGAACCCGCCGCGGCATGCCCTAGTGCAAGTATAAGGGGGCGGGGGGCACGTGGTGGAAGAAGGAAGGGAGGGGAAATAGTGTATATATGACTATGTTGCAGATGGGAGCGAGCGAGGAGTCAAAGATGAAAGAAAAGACAGGAAATGTGGAGGCGATAGTGCGGTACGTGAGGAGTTGGGCTACAGCTGGGCCTAGTCCAAGCAGACCTGCAGTTTCTTGAGAGAAAGGAGGACCTGGGTTGGGACAGAATACATTTAGAGATATTTACAGTGTAAGTTTGAGATTAATAATGGGGCAGTCTTAAGCTTTTATAAGATGGGTTGTGAAATATTTAGGAGAAGAGGGATGGGCCAGTTGACAATTGTTAGGAAACTGTTTAGGGGAAAGGAGTTTGTGCAGCTTAACCAAAGGATGTACATAGCGTTAGCACTACTTGCGTCCAAAAAAACAGACTTTTTGAGAACACAGTGAGCGTGGTGGTGATGTGTTCCCTCCAAAACTGACATACATCTCAAGCCTGTATCTCTTTCAGTTGGGAGAGGCAGGGTACAAAGTAATTCATGCAGGTTGTGCTTGGACAGCATCGATAATCGGTCAGACAGTTGTGGCCGGTGCAGGTAAGCGTAGTGGGGCAGTGGAGTGGGGCGTGGGGAAGTCGACAGACAATGGAATAGGTTTTACTTCTGGGGCATATTTACAAGAAAGTGACGCATCTGTACAGATGCGTCACTTTCCTGCTCTACCCTTAGAAATACTTGCGCCACCATAGATGCACCGTATTTACAATACGGCGCACTATGGCGCAAGGATTGACAGATGCGTCACAAATTCTGACGCATCTGATGGCGGAAAAGTCACGCATTGCTGGAGTCGTGTCGCAAGCACGACGCAACTCCAGCAATGCGTGTTGAGGCCTATTCCCACTACACTGCATCACTACTTACGCCTGCTTGAAGCAGGCGTAAGATTTTGACGCAGTGACGTCCTAGATGTGGCGCAGTGAAATCTTGTAGATTTCACTGAGTCACTTTTACGAGGCCTTCCTGCTTGGGAACGCCCACCCTGCATACATTATACCTGACGCAGGTATAATGTGACGCAGGGCTTTACAACGTGACGCACCTCCCTAGATGCGTCACGTTGTAAATAGGTTGCATTGTTTGCGCCGCTGTTGTGTCAAAAAAGTGACGCAACTGCAGCGCAAAAGTCACGCAAGGGGCTTGTAAATCTGCCCCTATGTATTTGATTTTACCTATTCCGTCGTCAGTCGATTTCCTCCCCCTCCCATCCTGCCCCACTGCACCGCACTTACCTACGCCTCCCGCCGCTGAGGTCAGACTTGTGCCCCCAAAATGTAGGTACAAATGTGGCAGAGTCAGTCACAAAGCAAACGTGCCACTGAATGGCCATTACTCTTTTAAGCAGTCATTTACACATTAAGCCACTGTCTTCAAAGGTCAAAGTTGTTCTGGCTGAGTCTTCCACATAAGAGGCTAGTGCTTCTGAGAGACCAATACACGAGGGTTAATTGTCAGCCCAGAGGTAGGCCTGGACCTCTGAATGGTCAACATGGCTGTATTAGTCAATCAGACACCCAGGGACATTGCGGCATAAATGAGAAAATTTAGTGGCGCAAAAACGGAAATTGAAAGTTACATTTTGCAGTATTTTTGCGACAAAATATTGTTTATTTTTAAAAACAAAACAAAAACTAACCCAAGCAGGTCCAGCCATATGCCCACGGGTGGCCGGCCTGTACTCTTTCACATTTAAAAAAATATATTGCCCCAGCTGCAGGGCCGGCTTTAGTGTTGACTGCCCCTGATGCGACAATCTTTTATGGTACCCCTCATGACTTCGTCATCGGATTCCCTCACTACCACACGGCAAAAGTGCCCCTCATCTCTCAATAGTCCCTTTCTCATATAAATTCCATGTTTTAAAGTACCGGTAAAGGCTGGCCTTACTAATCCACTCAGCTATTCATATAAAATACAGATCGGTTCTTTGCAGCAGGCGTATTTACCCTGTGAACTACTTTATGACGAGTCAAAACCGCACCTAGACAAAACTCTGACCTCTCTTTCCAGCAGGAACATTAATCACAAGAGTTTTAGTGGCAATTGTGTTGCTGTCTGAAAGCTGGAAGCACAAGGAACTCTGCAGCAGGTGCTTGAAATTCGTGTTATTGCTAAACACAGTGTCCCCCCTGACGTCAGTGCCCCCTCCAGGTCAGCACCCAGTGCAGCTGGACCGGTCACACCTGCGAGTGATCTTAACGTGTGCCGACGGGCCCAATTTTTTTATTTTTTAAATAGTACCCAAGAGGGGTACGGGCATGTGAGCAAGAACTCTTACTTTGAAAAAAAAAATGCCCCAGCGGGTCCTTCTGCATGCCCACGGGCGACCGGCCCGAATTCTTACTTAACAAAAAAAATAGTGCTCTAGCGGGTCCCGCCGCATGCCTCTAGGCGGCGGGCCCGAATTCTAACTTAAGCAAGCATTGGCATAGCCAATAGGTCTCGCCTTTGGGACCATATAAGTGTATAGCCATGCAACACTTGATGTTGTTGCACCAAGGATATTGTGCTGGATAACTAAACACTTATGAGGTCCCAAAGGTGAGACCTATTAGCTAAGCCAATGCTTGTTAGTTAAGTTATTCACTTTCTAAATACTTGGGGTTACCTATATTTTATTTAATGTAAGCTTTTTAATTCACTCCTCGATACCATACACATTACCAGTTAAAGAAAACAATCAACCCTCTGAATGCACAAAAGAGGTCTCATATTGCTGCCACAGCAAACAGAAGATCTCCTCTAATCAACCAAGAAGGTGAAGCATCTCAGAATGAAACACCAATAGCTTGGATTAGAAGATGGAAGCCTGCAGCCAGGCCTAGGAATGATCCAAAACCACATCACTGCTTACGCAAGCCACCATCTTGGAGGTCATTCCAAAACAGGTGAAAATTTGTTGTGGTAACTGTGCAGACGGCAATGTGTGACGCTGCATGGTGAAATTATTAGCGGGCACGTCGTTACCACTTCATTGTAAGCCTCAGACCTCGGAAAAGTGCATGTTTTGCCCTTTCTGTGTTGGGCAAACTCAAAATGTGCATTATTTCCCAAGGTTTTACCTAGTGCAAACGGCCCATTTTGCGCCCGACTTGTAATTCAGAAATAGGAATCTGAGATCTAATCAGAATTTGCGCTCAAGTCAGAAGAAAAGCCTTTGTATTTTATTTCAATATTTTTTTTAGTTTTAATGTTAACAGCAAAATGAAAGCTAAGATAGAACACTAATACCAAGGCGTTTCAGAAAGCACTACACATCATACCCAAAGACAAGAAGCATAATCAACACTTCTACCTATAAACATGCAAGATAGTGGTGCAAGGATGGTCGGATAAGGTTAATGAAGTGAACAAGCTCTAGCCAGTAGAAATATGGGAAAGATTACTCGGAGACCAACATCAGATCTGCAGTGGATGTTGCAGAACTAGTAAGTTATTCTTCTAGTTGATAAATAGCCCACAAGAGCTAAGGAACATCATCCTCTCAGTTGAGTTTAATCATGGCATGATCACTAACCCAGTTGAACCAACAATCTATCTGACTGGCCAGCTTCCAGGTGAACGGCGATAGTGATGTGCTCACGAACGTAGACCAAGGTCTCTAGTGAATACCGATTTAGGAATATGCTGATCAGTCCTTGAAGAGTTTGTTGCTTGAAGAACAGCCATGATTGGATCTTAAACTTCATCACAAACTCGCGTAAATCAAAATGAAACTGCAATTTCAACTATCTGAATTCCAAACTGAAGTTTTTTACCGTGCTAATACCCAGTTGTTTTTTTAACTCTCTAGAGTGTTATGTGACCATGGGCAAGCTTTGGTTTCACTAACCAAGCCTCGAATCTGGGTTGTAACTGTGTGGTAGTCGTTGTTCGGATTTGTTCATAGAACATACCTAAAACATATGTGCGTTTTGTCCACAATTCTAGTTAACGGTTGCAGGTACAGTTGTGCAACACAGACACTTAGGACGAGCAGGTAATCAAAGAAGTTCACGAGGCAACGCACAACAAGCATTGGCCTCGCGGCTGTGAAAGTGACACGGCCGCACGGCCCGCGAAAGTGAAAGTGATCGCGATCAAGCGCTGTGAGCGAAGTGATCTGTGATGGGGAGGGGGCGAAGCGGGAGTTGTGTGACGGAGGAAAGACAGATGGTGGCTGCGCGCGTGTACGCTCGCGTGCATGCAAGCTTTAGGCCACCAAAAGCCTGTGGCAGCACTTTGAAAACCCACACACTAAATGTCTCGCAGGGCGGCGCATGGGCTGGCTCCGCGAGACCTAAAAAAAAAGTCCCCCAGAGGGGCCCATTGCATTCCCTCGGTGGCGGGCCCAAATTATTCCTTTGTTTTTAAATAGTGCACCTGCAATCATACCATCCACTTTCAGCTTGTGGGTGGTGGGAGTGCTGAGGGCGGGGGAAGAGGAGCAGAGAAACTTCATATCCTTGCTATTTGATGCCCCGGTCTGAGCAGCAGCAATGTTCTCCAGGCACCACCAGGCAGGAAGATGCAACGCAGCAGGTGAGTAAACAAACACCTCACCTGGTCGCTGATCCTGTCCTTTTATTTGGCTCAGTAGTCAGCACTGGGCCAATAAAAATAATTTTGCAGGAACTTTTGTAAAAAGTGTGGCCTTTTTACAAAAATTTTGATTTCGCCATTGTTTTGCAAATTGCAAATTCATGGAGGATGTGGGCAATCACAAATTAGCCCTGTGCCTCTAAAAGGTCAGTATGTCTTTTGCAGAGTGACCCAGAAGTCAAGACTGAGTTTATGAAAGAAAATAGCACTGGGGTTACTGTCATTCATATGCCCGGTCTCTAAAACAGACTTACCATATGTCCATGATTTTCACGGACGACTATCATTTCGGGAAAACTTTTACCAGACTCTGGGGCATATTATCAAGGAAGGCGTTAAAATTATCGCCGCTTTGGCAGCAGGAAACTGCCGCAAAAGCGGTGATATAGGGCTTGATAATATGCCGCAGAGAATTCCAATAGAAACCCATGTTCACACAAGAACATGGGCTTCTACTGAAATTCTCTGTGGCATATTATCAAGCCCATTATTGCCGCTTTTAGCAGCAGTTTCCTGCCGCTAATGCGGCGATAATTTTAACGCCGTCCTTGTTAATATGCCCCATAGTTTGTCAGTAATTTTAATACTATTTGGTGACTCAATCTGACTCTCTCTCTCATTCTCTACCTCTCTCATTTTGTCTCTGTCTCTCATACAGTGCATGAAATATTACTTGGGTTTTCGAGAGATGGTAAAGCAGATGTGCAAATAGTTACATTATAGACATGGACAACGTAAAATACCCTCACCCACCGGCAGTGTTGTTTAGAGGTGGGCGAGCCAGACGATTCGTGGGATGAACCGAACCAGAGTCAAGCCACGGGTCCAGCTTGGCTCTAAGAGCCCAAGTACGAGCTGAGCCCGCAAAAAAACCAAAAAACTGCAGCATCCACAACATGACATATAATGGACAGTGCTGCTGAGTTCAGTGCACCTTGTCAGTCTCCATCTCCTCCCTCCCATTTCAGGTGTGCCTCTGTCAGATGCAGAATTCCAGCAGCTGTAAATGTGGTGGGTGCACAAGGGGAGGGGCTAGCATGTTACACCCTCTTTAAGTTTCCTGCTGACTCAAGTGCTCTGCAAAAGCTTGCATTTCTTTTGTCTGCGAATTCCTTTTATGAAAATCTAATTGCCCTATTAAGGTCCATCACTGACAATTTCCACACTGCTTAGACCTGAGAGGGTGGGGATCGAGGGGGTATTTGAAAATTCAAAGAGACCCTCCATTGACACTGGCTTCCACGGGTTGCCACCATTCCAATAGATAAATACTGGCCATTTGTCTCTCTTTTAAGTGTCTGGAAAGGCCCGGGCATTATACTTAAAGAGAATATCATATAAAGTCACCTGTATTCGCTTGTAATATATTTTTCCATTTTTGTTTACTTTTCTTATCAGTCAGGGTTCATTATAGCAGCCCTAGAGCATGTTTTAAAGGTTTTCTTCTTATAGTTTCCGTTTAAATTATGTACTGATAAAGGGGAAAATACAGTTTTTTCTCTCTCTTGCCTGATCCACCCCTTCCTTTAATCTCCCTCTTTTCTTTTTGCATTTTATATTGCCTGAACATGACCTCTTAGCTATTGGAACACTTTACAGGAGGACCAGTTACATTACACAAGGTCACATTCATTTTTTTATAGGGACGGGAAGATTAAGTGATTTGCCCAGAATCACAGGCAATTGAGGCGACTCCGAGCCTCAAACCTAGAACGCCGGGTCCAAATTTAGCAGTTCTGTCCATAATATAACATTCCCTCCCCTCCATGCTGGTGTTTTTAGCGTTTGGCTGTAAAAACCATCATTGTGTTAAAACTCTAAGAAACAACAAGACAGGTGCATTGTCAATTAATCAGAGATACCAATAGACAATATGTCCATGTTTGTATTTCATCACAATGCATCCCAGGATGCTTGTTTCCGGTCCAGGGAAGACTTGGCTTGGCAGTTTGGGCTGCACTGTTCCCATGAGGCACAGGCTCAAGACCGATTTGCATATAGTTCGGTCTAAACTGGGGTGGCAAAGTGAGCCAAAGAACGATGATGGATTCAACCCAGATCTGTGACTGGGGGTTGAATGGCTGAAACGTTTCAGCACTCCGCCCATCATCTCCTTGTGTTTACAATGTTGATTTTCACAGTCACTGTAAATAATAAAAGGGGACCCTGAGCTGAGCCAGAGTGGGACATCTGGCTCGAGCCAGGATCGAGCTTTCAAGGCTTGCCCAACTCACATTGGATCTACAATCACTGGGGCACAATATAAGGAGCTTACAGAGATAAGTTGGACTTAGGGGGCATATTGATTGACCACAGACATATTTATTCTGACCAGGTTAATAAGCTCAGCTGCCTCTACAAACTACTCAAAATGGCCGCAATAGCTTATAAACAGAGATAATGATCTATCTATTCATGGATTGAATTAGTAAGAAAGTAACAGAGGACTTCTCCCTAGTATTCACCACTGAGACAATAAAGAAAGGACCAATCTGCACTATGTAGATAAACACAGAAAAAGGATTCACACCAAGAAGACCCCTAATGGAAATTGAAAAAGGACCAAATCACAAGCACAGTTCTAGACAGTAAACAGGTTGGCCATCTTGGAATGACGCATTTAAATGGGTGGGCGCCCTAAGCACACAGATAACATCCTCATCTCTGAACCCAACAATAGCAAAGGGGAGAGTCCCGCTCATCAGTCCTAGTGCCACCTCTTACTCAAAGGGCAAACCACCGCATATACCCCTCCCAGCTCCTCCCCCTCTCACAAGCTTAATCCCGCACAATCAAGCGCACTGGCACCCACACCTATTCCATTATCTACCTCCCCAACCTCACAAAATAGCGGCTAAAGGATTTAAACACTACATTCTAAAATCTCACCCAGAAACCCCAATCTCTGATCCGTACTTCTCAATTAACAAAGGGCATATTACTAATGACATCATCTTCTACACTAAAAGAAGAGCTCAATGAAGCAAAGCCTTTCTCGCTCTATTCACAGTCACCGCTACGAGGAAAACAGCACATGGAATCATGCTATCTATCCTCCCCTCCCCATTCTATAAAGCAGCAGCTACAATCTCTATCATAATGGAATCATCCTCATGCAATCTTCGGACCGCAACCTAAACCTTCTAGATAACATCTTCCCTCGCATCAGGGATAAAGTTGTAAGAACACACCCCCCCTCCCCAGCCAATCACAATCACAGCTCAACTACAAACCCCAGATCTGACTCCCGCTTAAGTCATGATATCCATTCGTCCCTCCCTACACCTACACATACACCCAGCTCAGACCTAATTGGCACCAGGGTTGACAACACATACCTCCCTGAGCCCTATTCGCACCCTAACACCAACACTACACACACAGCTCCATTCACTCCCCACTCCCCTATCTCCCATCACCCTGCCCTACCACCCCCAACATCTCCCCGCACCTACACTCCCACCATCCCATTCACACCCCATAGCCAATCCATCACACCCCCTCATGGCGCCACTCATCCCCCCTATACTTATTCCTCCCCCTTCTACAGTAATAGCCACACGGTATCTGCCAATTATTTAACCATTACTTCACATCATCCCGACACCCCAACCATCCCTCCCATCCCCACTTCTACCTTCACAGTACCTTATATTACCCACATCCAGCCCCCTTCTCACCCGGCCTTTTCACTCCCCCTCTCCATAGATAACCACAAAGAAAGAGCTCATCACAAGGATCCCGATTACGACCCCCCTCAAACTGCTTACAAGACACAACTACACCTCCCTCACCTACAATCCTTCCACTAAACATGGCCACTCTCACTCCAGATCCCAAACTAGATGAGATATTACTATCTCTTCAACAACTCAAAGCTAACATCCAAACTTTGCACGACCTAATTCTTCAACAACCTAAGCTTTTGTGCACTAAAACTGAATCCAGAACACTCTCATACATCAAAAACTCAAAGCGCACCCAACAAACAGAAGTAAGCTCCCAAAATCACGAGGACCCATGTTGGAGTACAGTGCCTTACCCCAACACATTATCCCGCCCAATCAGGATGAAAAACCTCCTATCTCCGAAATAATTGCTCTCCCTACTCCACTCAGTCATACCCTCCACCTACCGCTGGGCAACCTGATAACTTACCTATAGATTCCCTAATTCAGTCTATCCCTATCAACTCTCACAGAGTCACAAAACACAACCCCAGAGGCACAACCCCAGAGGCGAATCCCTCCCACACAAGAACCCACCACAGCACCCAACAAGATGAGGCTAAAATGTATACTCCTAAACTGCAGGTCAGCATCTAGACATGCAACAGATATAGAGGACCTTTTACTCGCTAACGAACCAGACCTTTCAATTCTGACTGAAACATGGCTAAATGAATCATCTACGCCCCTTCTGGACTTACTAGTACCCCCAAACTATGACATTACTAGACTAGACAGAATTGATAGATTGGGTGGTGGGATTGCCTGCATTCATCAGAGCAATCTAACAGTGACCATCTCCAATGCCCCGGCACTGCCCTCCTGTGAATACCTTTGTGTAAATATCTCTAGTAATAACAAACAAATATGCTCACTACACACTTTTTACCACCCTCCAGGAGATAACCTCACATTCATAGAACACCTCATGGATACTCTTGCTACAAATGACGGCCAACAAAATATGCAAATGTTCTTGGGTGACTTCAACTTACACTGGGATGACCAAAACGACCCGGCGGTCAATAGCCTCAAAGCTTTCCTCTCAGACCTAAATCTTAACCAAATATGTAACAGCGCTACACACGACAAAGGCTCAACCATCGACCTAGTAATCTCCAAAACTAACTCAATTCAGCTCGACTCAATCCTCCCTTGTGATTGGTCTGACCATCACATCATCACTTTCCATATCATGGAATCAGTTAAACTGCTTTCGACACAGCCCCCAAGAACAAAGATCTGGAAGAGGAATCGTAAAAACGTCTATCCCAACCTACTTGCAATCTCTAATCCTAACATCTTTTGTCCCCCGGAAGACATAGCCAATGTACAATGTCTGACCAACCACTATTTCCACTCCATGAACAACTTATTAGACGAAATAGCTCCTTTACAACTGAAAAGAACCACCACGAAAGACTCACAACCCTGGTATGATGATAGGCTAAATGAAGACAGGCGATCACTAAGCGCAATTGAACGTCGATGGAGATCTGCACCGTCCTCTGACCACCTCAAATTATTAAGAACCACTAGAAACTCTTACTTTAGAAAGATCAGAAGATCTAAAACCGACTTCTTCAGTACTCAACTAGACCAAGCCAAGAATCGCCCCAAAAAACTATTCGATCTGATCAAAGCCCAAACCAAGAACGTATTCACCCACCCCAAGGCTACCCCCGACACCTTACCCAATTGTGAGGAATTTGCCTCATATTTCATTATGAAGTCAGAAACCATAAAAACCGACTTGCTTAATGATCTTTTAACCCTTAAGGACACGCAAAAGAAGTTCTCAGGGCCCCAGACAGGTGACCCAGTGAAAGGTTCCACAAAATTCAACCTTAAAAACAACGCATCCTGGTCCACCTTCAACACTTACAGTGAAGACACTACACTAAAAATGCTAACCACCTTGAATCCCTCCAGTCACTTCACAGGCCCGCTTCCTTCTAACTACTTAAAAGACTTCATTCCACTGCTACTACCATTATGGAACAAGATTATCAATACCTCCCTCCTCCAAGGAACCATCCCAGAAATCCTGAAAACAGGGCAGGTATCCCCTGTTCTAAAAAACCCAACAGCTGACCCATCGGACTTAAACAACTATCGCCCGATATCCAACATCCCCGCTCTAGCCAAGCTCTTAGAAAAATGTGTTAACATGCAGCTTAGCAACCACATTGAACAATTCAACCTGCTCAACCAATACCAATCAGGCTTCCGGGCACGTCAGAATCAGCCATGACCCACAGAATAGACGACGCACTAAAAATCCTTGACCAAAACAAAGCCTGCTTACTAATCTTACTCGACCTTTCATCGGCATTTTACACTGTCAAACACGACAACCTGCAGGAGCTCCTAAATCATAGAATGGGACTAACTGGATCTGTTCTTACCTGGTTTACCTCTTTCCTCCAAAATAGATCTCAAAGATTCAAGGTCAATCAATCCTTCTCTAACGCCGTCCCAGTCACGTTAGGAGTATCGCAAGGCTCTTCCCTTTCACCCACACTTTTCAACCTCTTCATGGAGCCTCTCACCAAACTTCTCAGTCTCTCCAATGTCTGCTTTCACATGTATGCAGCAACACCCAACTCTACATTAAAATCCACTCACTTGAGGATATCAAATCTCTCAACTCAACGCTATAAAAAACTCAAGCATGGTTGGCCAAAAACCATTTTAAACTAAACTCCCTCAAAACGGAATTCCTCTTAAGCGCCCCCCCCCCAACAAATCGTCCAGCATCCTCGACAGAATGAAGCACCTAACAGCACTCAAAGGACAACCTCTCATTGGTGACTCAGCGAAATCACTGGGTGTGACACTGTACAGAAACCTAAAGATGCAGAAACATATCAGCGCCTCCACAAAAGGTACACATTTCCACATGAACACCTTGAGAAGACTGAAACCCTTCCTGCCAGCAAACGACTTCAAACAAGCTGTTCAAGCCCCTTGTATTCCCAAGAGTGGAATATGGGGCTGTAGCCCTATGCGGCCTCCCCAGATCGACGACAGCTCCGCTAAGAGCCGCTACCAACTAAGCCGCAAGACTCATCACAGGTTCAAAAAGAAACACATCTCCCCAGACCTTAGAGCCCTCAACTGGCTACAGTTCGAAGCTAGAATTCATTTGAAAATTGCATGTATGACGCACAAGACCTTACATCACAACACTCCGAGCTATCTAGCTCAGAAACTGGTGCTCTCTGCTGGTAATAGAGCCTCTAGCTCCAGGAATCTTCTACTGAAACCACAACAATTTGCCAAGAAGAAAACTTATAACCAGACCTTCTCGGGAATGGGCCCTAGGATTTGGAATGCGTTGCCTACAGAAACAAGACTGAACCCTTCTACTGCCTACTTCAAAAAAGAAGTGAAAGCAATTCTCATGGCTAAATTCACTTGAATTATGTAATTACCACTGTATTATAATTATTAGTCTTTATTAATGATCTCCTGTTATCGGAATCAACTATATTTCTATTTTTCTATGCAGGTACCTGCGTCCAACATTATCCTTGTAAAGCGCTCTGATACCGACAATGGTCTTGTTCGCGCTATATTAAATCTTCAAATAAATAAATCAATAGTGTTCTTGCCTATGGAAATTGGCCACTCACACAACAAATACAAAAACAAAAGGTTATGATGCATGTATCCTTTCTCTACCCTTGACTGATTGAAGCAACCGCCTGTCCTCTTCCATATACAGTAGCTCATTGACACATTAATCAGTCTCTGTCACAGTGCAGACAGCCTCATCCCACCACCACAGATTGTTACTAGAGTTTGTGCAAGATGTAGTGCTGTGAACGGTCTTAAGATTAAAAGTAATATATAATGTGCCTTCTGTTGGACTTGGCCCTCTCTGCACGGTCATCTCCTAAGTTTTCTGAAACTATTTGTGTTGGCCTTTAGGACTCTGCACACTTTATCACTGCTAACCAGTGCTAAAGTGCTTGTACTCTCTCCTTCAAATAGGGTAAAATTGGCTTACATCCAATTGTCACATTTACTATACTTGTAAGTCTCTAGTAAAGTGGTACTTCAGGTAACCAGGGTCTGTAATTTAAATGATACTAGTGGGCCTGCAAAACTATTGTGACATCCACTTGAGTAGCTTTTTTAAAGGTGTCCCAGGCCTGACTTTGCAGACTGTGTGTTCAATTTTAAACTGCTATTTCGGGCAGGCAAAATAAAGGTTTTGCCAGGTCTAAACCTTCCTATTTGATACAAATATGTCACCCCTAGGATAGAAAAGCCCATTCAGTGGGGTACATTTTATTAAAAAAGCTGGTCTGGTAGTGAAAAACTCTCTAATTAGTTTTTCACTATTGCAAGGCCTACTTTTCCCATAGGATAACAATGGGGTACTGTTTTACATTTCATACATGATGCATTTGTATTGGAAACAGGTAGGAACGTCGTTTTGTGTCTGAGAAATTGTAACTTAAATCTCTCTTTAATAGAAAAGTCGGAATTTAAGTCACAATACTGAAAATGCACAATTTTAGATATTGGTATTTTCTTTTCCTAACCATTTTATGCCTGTAGCCTGCTTCCTAGGTCACATGACTAGGTGTAGTTAGCAGTTGGCCTTTTGTGTATTCCTCCCAGACAGCATCACTAAAGAGGGTCTGGGTATTGACAGGTTAGGACATCCTGGCTTAATACGGGGGCGGGGCTGTCACCTACCACACTTGCACTTCAAAGGTACTGACACAGCACATACACATAGGACATCACTCTAGCCTATCATGCCCCTAGACAGACTGGGGCCAGGGCAGGAAAGCGGGAAATTTCAAACACTTCTGTAAGGGGAAAACTCCGGAAGCTTCTCCCACTTCAAAGTGGGTACCAGGTATAAAAAGGGGACACTCACACTCACTTTTCAGTACACTCTTGGACCTGTCGATACTACAGAAAAAGGATGTCCTGCTGCCCTGCTTGAAGCCTTCTCTGCTTACTAGGAGGAAAGACTGTACCCGCTAATTGATTCTGACTGTCTCTTGTTCTGAGCTACACGGACATAACAAGCTCCAAAGGCCTGCCTCCCACCTGACTTGCTGTCTGGACCTGCAATTGGAACTGCAACTATCCTGAACAGCAACTATCCTGAAGTGCAACTATCCTGAACTGCCTGAGCCATGCTGGCCTCTGCAAGAGTGATTTCCTGATCCCCAAGAGGTGCCTCCCCAGGTCCTGGGCCCTTGGCTGGCATCAGAGTGCACTCCTCTGACTCAGAAACTCTCAAATTTTGGACTCTTTGCAGCTGCAAACAGGCCAGTTTGTGCCAGAATCATACTCCCACGCAACTCGCCAACTCGAAGCTTTGGTGAACCTGACTCTTTGCACTACGGTCACTGCCAACAATGACTGGCAATGCAAGATGTGCACTTCATGCTACAGCATAGACAGTCACCAGTGGCCATCAAGATGAATCTCCAGCAATGACCATCTACGATACCCAACAGAAACTTCAAACTACAGCGACGAGGATCCGTGACCCCATGCCTGCTGCTCTCGCTACAGTGATGATTATCTGCAATGCTCTCCCTGCTCTTTGTGGCCTCCTCCACTGAGAACTGAATTCGTTGTGCTGGACTTTAGAAGGTAACTTTCTCAGTGGGACTAACCTGAGCCCTATATCCACCCCGTGCTCCATCGCGGTTGGTCTGAACCTGTGACATTCACTCTGTCTCACACAACCAGAGAAGTATGAGTGGTGCTTCGTACTTTTAGGCGCAAAACGTACCTGAAATCTTTAAAATTGCATATCTGTTGTTCTACTGATTGGATGAATGTCAATATGGCGTCAAATTATTTTTTATATTTTACTCTATTTTTCTAAACTGCTGTGAGATTTTTCTTGTGTTGTGTTTTCACTTTATTACTGTGCAAAGATTTTCTGTGCTCTACTCTAGAGAAAATATATTTTATGTCTTCTTTAATCTTTCTCAGTCACATTAGTAGGACCATTTTTGGTACTTGTGCTGTAAATTTTAATTGTAAGTGCCCTGACTTACCAAGCTTTATGAAAGCACCATCCCAGAACAGATATGATGGTATTGTTATTAAAATCGACACCTGCCCAACAGTGATGCCTTTTTGCAAATGACCCAACATGTTCCACATTGCAATGCCTATGGGTCACTAATCAGCTGTGCTGGAAAAGGACTGGAGTACAATTCAGGTTGAGAGGATGTGTGTGCTGTCCAGGGATTTTAGTGGGCCAGGTCTGGCTGGGTCTGGGCACCAGAAGTAATTAAAAAAGGGAATTGAAACTGGTCCCTTTCCGTCTCTATATTAATCCTCTTCATAATTACTGAGCTGAAAAAAAAACAGCAGCAGCTCCGGCAAACAAAAGCTTTGATTTGCAGGCAGGAACTTGGTAACCTGGTTCACCATTGTAATTCCCAATAGTATCACTGCAGCCTGCACCAGGAAGGTAAACAACCAGAGGTGGGACTGGAAAGAATGGTAGCCATCCCAAGTCTATTCCATGCTTTCTTTTCTGCCACTTTTGGAGCTCAGGATCTTCTTCACACAGGACTGGACTCTCCTGAGGAGCTCACCTCGCAGAAACTGGCAGACCCTGTCTTCTGTTCTATTGTGTTCTGTTACTGCTGGCTGCAGCATAGACACCACACCGGTAAATGATGAGGTATGGGTCTATTGACAATCAGATTGTTTTTAGGTCTCGCCTGCAACAGCACAGATGCTGCATGCACTCTGACTTCAAAGAGGTATTTATTATAATAAGGGGCTTACAGCCTGCTGATTGATTAACATTTGTTGGCTTCACTGTCACTCTTATTTGCTGCTTTCTAATTTGTGAGCGCATGCTGGCTTGACTTCCTCTTCTTTTGGCTGGACCGCAGACCACTGATTGCTTCAGCATGATTGATGTCCTTCCACTGATTGCACTTTGAATCAGGCACTACTTAAAAAAATTTCTACCTCACTGTTTGTTGAACCTCTTGACATTTGTAACTATGTTTTACTGTGTCACGCACACGTCAAAGAAGTTTAATTCTCCTTTGAAATGGATGTTTAGTGTGACAACAGATCTCATCTGCTTTTATGGTGACAGCAGATCCCCTATGCCCCATGAGGATCCACAGAAAGATGATCCAGTAGTAAACAAAGTTCTACAATGTTCAAATGTTGTGCCCATCACCTTACTGGCAGCGGTAGCGAGGACACAGATTGCCATGGAGACAGACACATCCCAGATCTGGTGACAGCAGATGTTATCTTCTTCCAAAGGTATTTTCACTAAGACATGGACATTGGCACAATTGCTTTCTTTATGTGATAGGATTTTTGCCAAATGTCATATGTTTTTTCCAGGTGTATCCATGGAGAGATTTATTGATTTGCTCAGAATCGCAGCGGTGTTGTGCCGGGACCTAACAAGCATTGGCAAAGTCAATAAGTTTAGTCTTTGAGACTATTGACTTTGGCATTGCATTTTGTTCATGCTGTACAGCATGGGCATTGCTGACTTTGGCACTGATTTGTAGCAATGCTCTACAGCAGTGTGGCTGCTAAAAATACATTAGCCCAGGCTGCTTTATATTGCTTTCATAAACTAGTTTCAGCCACACTGCAAAGTTGACAGGTTGCTGTACAGTATGGCTACAAAACATTGCCAAAGCTAATAGCTCTCAGAGGCGATCCTTATTGGCTTTGCCAAAGCTTCTTGTTGCTGTTTGCATCTGCGGGAGACAAGGTGGCTTTGCCTTTCTGGGTCCTCTATTGGGTGGGAAGGAAAATAATGAGTTTGTGGAAAAAAAAGTCTTATCTGATTTTCAGATCAGCAGCTTTTGGAGCAAAGGGAAATTGCTATGATTGAAGTGGGTGTCGTTTTTGGTTTGCATGATTTCTTCTACCACGTTTTGCTGCATGACTGGTATCAAGCGGAAAGAGCAAATTTAAATCTGCCTTTTTCCTCAAATGGAGAAAGGCTGCATTTCTCATCTATCCCCTGGCACTATGATATTTTATGAGAAAATTGTGAACCGCGGTTTGCGGGTCACGATCGAGTTTCACAGCCTTATGAACATCGGTATTCAAATTAATACACCTTCACCTTAGTAATTCCAAATTTGATATTTTAGCCTTAACCACTCTTTTTAGCCACCGTTTCTGCTCTGGTGAACGTCTTTCCCACTTTATCCACACTACGAGGCATATTACAACGAAGTGGAGGAGCGCGACGTTAGCCTCGTTGGCTTAACACCGCGCTCCGCCACTTCAGAAATGCAGGCCTGCATCATATTTACAACAATACGGTTCAGCCCTGCGTTTCCCCATACGCTGGCGCTAAACTTAGCAGCCTAACACACAAGATGATGGACGGAATGTTGCACAATGGCAAAACATTCACCCCCAGTCACAGATCTGGGTTAAATCCATCGTTATTTTGCTCATCACACCACCCCAGTTCAGACATGGCCATATGCAAATCAGTCTTGACCCTGTGCCTCATGGGAACAGTCCAGCCCGAACTGCCAAGCCATGTCTTCCTTGGACCGGAATCAAGCATCCTAGGACCGGTTTCTGGCTATCAGCCGTCACCAGCCAGGATAGCTTGATTCCAGTGGCATAGTAAGCAAGGGACCCACGTCTGGGCATACCCTTCCCACATAGGGTGAACAGCAAAACACACAAGATGATGGACGGAATGTTGCACAATGGCAAAACATTCACCCCCAGTCACAGATCTGGGTTAAATCCATCGTTATTTTGCTCATCACACCACCCCAGTTCAGACATGGCCATATGCAAATCAGTCTTGGCCCTGTGCCTCATGGGAACAGTCCAGCCCGAACTGCCAAGCCATGTCTTCCTTGGACCGGAATCAAGCATCCTAGGACCGGTTTCTGGCTATCAGCCGTCATCAGCCAGGATAGCTTGATTCCAGTGGCATAGTAAGCAAGGGACCCACGTCTGGGCATACCCTTCCCACATAGGGTGAACAGCAAAACACACAAGATGATGGACGGAATGTTGCACAATGGCAAAACATTCACCCCCAGTCACAGATCTGGGTTAAATCCATCGTTATTTTGCTCATCACACCACCCCAGTTCAGACATGGCCATATGCAAATCAGTCTTGACCCTGTGCCTCATGGGAACAGTCCAGCCCGAACTGCCAAGCCATGTCTTCCTTGGACCGGAATCAAGCATCCTAGGACCAGTTTCTGGCTATCAGCCGTCATCAGCCAGGATAGCTTGATTCCAGTGGCATAGTAAGCAAGGGACCCACGTCTGGGCATACCCTTCCCACATAGGGTGAACAGCAAAACACACAAGATGATGGACGGAATGTTGCACAATGGCAAAACATTCACCCCCAGTCACAGATCTGGGTTAAATCCATCGTTATTTTGCTCATCACACCACCCCAGTTCAGACATGGCCATATGCAAATCAGTCTTGACCCTGTGCCTCATGGGAACAGTCCAGCCCGAACTGCCAAGCCATGTCTTCCTTGGACCGGAATCAAGCATCCTAGGACCGGTTTCTGGCTATCAGCCGTCATCAGCCAGGATAGCTTGATTCCAGTGGCATAGTAAGCAAGGGACCCACGTCTGGGCATACCCTTCCCACATAGGGTGAACAGCAAAACACACAAGATGATGGACGGAATGTTGCACAATGGCAAAACATTCACCCCCAGTCACAGATCTGGGTTAAATCCATCGTTATTTTGCTCATCACACCACCCCAGTTCAGACATGGCCATATGCAAATCAGTCTTGACCCTGTGCCTCATGGGAACAGTCCAGCCCGAACTGCCAAGCCATGTCTTCCTTGGACCGGAATCAAGCATCCTAGGACCGGTTTCTGGCTATCAGCCGTCATCAGCCAGGATAGCTTGATTCCAGTGGCATAGTAAGCAAGGGACCCACGTCTGGGCATACCCTTCCCACATAGGGTGAACAGCAAAACACACAAGATGATGGACGGAATGTTGCACAATGGCAAAACATTCACCCCCAGTCACAGATCTGGGTTAAATCCATCGTTATTTTGCTCATCACACCACCCCAGTTCAGACATGGCCATATGCAAATCAGTCTTGACCCTGTGCCTCATGGGAACAGTCCAGCCCGAACTGCCAAGCCATGTCTTCCTTGGACCGGAATCAAGCATCCTAGGACCGGTTTCTGGCTATCAGCCGTCATCAGCCAGGATAGCTTGATTCCACTGGCATAGTAAGCAAGGGACCCACGTCTGGGCATACCCTTCCCACATAGGGTGAACAGCAAAACACACAAGATGATGGACGGAATGTTGCACAATGGCAAAACATTCACCCCCAGTCACAGATCTGGGTTAAATCCATCGTTATTTTGCTCATCACACCACCCCAGTTCAGACATGGCCATATGCAAATCAGTCTTGACCCTGTGCCTCATGGGAACAGTCCAGCCTGAACTGCCAAGCCATGTCTTCCTTGGACCGGAATCAAGCATCCTAGGACCGGTTTCTGGCTATCAGCCGTCATCAGCCAGGATAGCTTGATTCCAGTGGCATAGTAAGCAAGGGACCCACGTCTGGGCATACCCTTCCCACATAGGGTGAACAGCAAAACACACAAGATGATGGACGGAATGTTGCACAATGGCAAAACATTCACCCCCAGTCACAGATCTGGGTTAAATCCATCGTTATTTTGCTCATCACACCACCCCAGTTCAGACATGGCCATATGCAAATCAGTCTTGACCCTGTGCCTCATGGGAACAGTCCAGCCCGAACTGCCAAGCCATGTCTTCCTTGGACCGGAATCAAGCATCCTAGGACCGGTTTCTGGCTATCAGCCGTCATCAGCCAGGATAGCTTGATTCCAGTGGCATAGTAAGCAAGGGACCCACGTCTGGGCATACCCTTCCCACATAGGGTGAACAGCAAAACACACAAGATGATGGACGGAATGTTGCACAATGGCAAAACACCAAAGCACGCACCCTTGCACCATAGTGCAAGGGTATCTGCGTTGAGGGGAAGATTGTTTATGTGAACTTGCAAAATGTAATTTTTTTTTATTGTTTATGTGCAGGAAGGGTCACGTTCCTACAAATAAACAATCAATGGCAATTTGCTGTTTCTATGTCCGCTGCACAATGAAGCGCACATGGAAACAGCATAAAGCATTTCTCCTCGTTTCAACTGTTTAAGACCAGGTTTCAATTTTGGTGCTGCCTCCTATTTACCCCACTCTTGTAAATAGGGGACAGCATCAAAATCTATGGATGTTGCGGAGGAACGCCCACCGCAACACCCATTGCCCTCTTCTTTCACGCTAAGTACAGCGTGAAAGGGTGCCTTATTTACAAGGCAGTGTTAAGCCACGTTAAGTGGCTTAACGCTGCCTTGTAAATAAGGCAAAGCCCCTATCGCCACAACAACGTCACTAAAAGTGACGTTGTCGTGGCGATAGGTGCTTGTAAATATGCCCCTTCATGTCCTGATGGGCTTATTATACAGCGCCTAATAACTCGCTGAAATGTCCCCGTCTGCTGTAACTATGTCTTATAAATAGAAAGTCCTTGCTAGCTTTGTATTTTTATGTGAATAGAAACGCAGAAACACACAGTTAATAGCTCATGCATGCAACAGTGTGATGTGTTTGGTGAGAGGTCGCTACAATAAATGAAAGGCCTTGTATTACCTCACAGAAATTCAAATACACCTTGTAAAGTGCTACTGTTTGTTGAGTAAGACTTGGTGAGTTTGTGAGGAATAAGATTCTAGACTCACTTGATTTAGGTAACACCATTATTAACATAGGTCCGACCCTTAGAAAACACTTGTGGTGATGCTTCTGAAGCCAAAACACTATAAGAGACCCCCCACTTTTTATCCCACCTAAAGCCCTGGTGCTATCTCTTCCTCTTCCCACTCAGTTCTCCCTCTTCCCCTCCTACATTGCCTCTTCCCACACTGTGGCACTTCAACAGTCCTCTCTCGTCTATCACCTCCCATCTGACATTCCCTTTTTCCACCAGTCCTAACATTTACCTCCCCTGGCACTAACTCATGCCACTCAGTACTTCACTTGTCCACCCCGTAATGCTGCTTCACAACTTGCGCTATTTCTGATTCTGCCACACTGCACTCCCCCTCCCCCACCCCCATACAATCTCCGCTGAGTCCTTTTTCAGGTTTCACCTGCACAGCTCTTGCGTTGTTCTTGAGAAATCTATTGTTTTTAATATAAACTTAAAAGGACTTACATCCTGCCTCCTCTCTTTCCTGGCTTCTCATTGGTTTCTATCCGTGCCACTTACCTTTCTTCCATTTCTATTGGCTGTAGAACAAAGGAAATGGATCGGTAGGGTTTACAAGGTCAAACAAGGTGAGCACAGGGGCAGCTTGCTACTCTATCCATATCTGCACATAGAGGAATGGTGGGCAGGTTACAAAGAACCGTATTACTGGAGTGTCCACCTCACAACACTTCTGCCGTGTCCCTGTTATGCACCCCTATCTAAACCTTGGCAGTAGGACTCACTATTGCAGCAAGGGTGACTGGTCCTACTGTCAGCAATGACACTGGGGCCCCCAGCAAACTGGTGTCACATAAAAAAACATACACTAATATAGGCAAAGTGGGCCCCACACACTCCTGGGCCTCGGTATTGCTGCAACAACCACACTCTTTATAAGTACACCCTTGGAAAAACCAGTGTAGAAGGCTGAATTCCGTATAATGGGAACGTTTCTTGCATTGCCTCCATGCAATTGATTGTGGTTTGAATGTGCTGGTGGGGCATCAGGCACTCCATAATGATACTTGTTGCATGGAGGTTTTCCAGGAAGAAGGTCTCATGACGTCTATTGGGTCCACAGCGTTGGTATCTGTGCACCACTACAGTAACAGAAGCATCCAGAGTATGCTCCAATGTGTCCACGGGGAGGGTCAGATGACTGTGACAGAATGCAGAAAACTTATTTTGCTAGTGGTGAATTTTTTTTTTTTTGCAGAGTTTTATATAGCGCAAACCCAAATCCAATCAGGTATCAGAGCACTTTACATAGCACCGGTCACGTTACATGAGGACACACATTCATTTTTATTTTTTGTTAGGCACGGGGAGATTAAGTGATTTGCCCAGAATCACAGGAGGTTTAGCGTCGATACCGAGACTCGAACCCAGTTCCCCCAGGTCCGAGGTTGAGCACCCTAACCGTTAGGCTAACTCCTCTTCCCAATTCTACTATGTCTTGCCACAGCTGAACAGCAGTCGAGGAAAGTATGACTATGCTAGCCCAACACTACCACTGCCACTAGGCGACATGCCTTAAAAGGCTCACAGAGTGGTGATGGCTTAGACTGACTCCAGCCCTGCTTTCAGTGCACACATCAGCTCACCCATTATGGTTCGATCCTAATATGACAATCGTACTGGTCAACTTCAAGATGTCTGTGTCACAGGAAATGTTGTATACCATTGGCATCTGAGAGTCTCCCAAACACCATTGTTCATGTGGAGCTCAGGATCTTCTTCACACAGGACTGGACTCTCCTGAGGAACGCACCTCGCAGAAACTGGCAGACCCTGTCTTCTGTTGTATTGTGTTCTGATACTGCAGGCTGCAGCATAGACACCACACCGGTAAATTATGAGGTATGGGTCTGTCGGCAATCAGACTGTTTTTAGGTCTCGCCTGCAACAACACAGATGCTGCATGCACTCTTACTTCAAAGAGGTATTTATTATAATAAGGGGCTTACAGCCTGCTGATTGATTAACATTTGTTGGCTTTACTGTCACTCTTATTTGCTGCTTTCTAATTTGTGAGCGCATGCTGGCTTGACTTCCTCTTCTTTTGGCTGGACCGCAGACCAATGATTGCTTCAGCATGACTGATGTCATTCCACTGATTGCACTTTGAATCACGCACTACTTTAAAAACTTTCAACGTCACTGTTGTGAACCTCTTGACATTTTTAACTATGTTTTACTGTGTCACGCACACGTCAAAGAAGTTTAATTCTCCTTGAAATGGATGTTTAGTGTGACAACAGATCTCATCTGCTTTTATGGTGACAGCAGATCCCCTATGCCCCATGAGGATCCACAGAAAGATGATCCAGTAGTCAACAAAGTTCTACAATGTTCAAATGTTGTGCCCATCACCTTACTGGCAGCGGTAGCGAGGACACAGATTGCCATGGAGACAGACACATCCCAGATCTTAAATGATGAAGCTGGTCTCCCTTTTACTATAGGCGTGGGAGAGCAGGGTGTTATGTATATCAGTGTCATAAGTGAAATCATAATCTCCCCCAATGAATGGGAAGCATTGGAAATTACAGACATACAGAAGTCAAGAAGTCTAAGGATCATTAGGTGCCCTTGGCTCATTTATTGAAGGTGGGTTGCTAAGTGGACATGGCTTTCAAAGGGAGGTTCTGGAAAGCAAGATTCAGATGAGTAAACTTGCAGTGTGACAGTGAGCAGAGATGCCAGAGGAGAGCAGTGAGAAGACCTACACAGAAGGTAACTGTAAAATCCCAGACAGAGTGTTAGGCAACACATTCTACATGATTTACACAAGTTAGCAAGGAACAGAATCCAACATTAGCGGGCAGATGAGCCTAGGTGCAACATAGAGAAGATCAGCATGTACAAAGGAATGAGGAGGCACACGTGTATGATAGAGCATTGGCACTGCAAAGTCTAAAATTGACTGAAAAAACCTGTAAAGTTATATGTCAGCATCATATTAGTTACTGGCCACAGCACGTAAGGTCTAGTGTGATCTAGTACATTTATCAGAAGGCACATCCTCTGGACGAATTAATGTGGGCACACAAGTGCTGTCCAGTCTGTTGGTGGATGGATCCTGTACCTTTCTGAGTCTGTTGAAACAAGCCTCTCTTGCATTGTATCTAAATAACATGAGCAGATGCGGGTTGTGCTTGGTGCAGTGTAGACATGGCATCTCATCTGCAAGTACATACCTCATAGTATTCCTCAGTATTTCATTCCATTTGGATTAGCAGTCCTGTATCCATGCAATAACCCTTGCCTCCATTTTAGCTCTGTGCAGGCTGTAGTGAGTGTGTGGTTATGGTAAACCCACTTGGAGTGATAGTCAATTAGCAAAATGAGATATTTTAGATCATGAGAAAGAACATCATAAGGTCCAGAGAAGTTTAGCCAACCTTCTCCCAAGGTTTATTGGGGAACGGAACAGGATGTAAGGGCGTGTTCATAACTTTCCATTTTTTGTCAGATAACAGACATTCAGGGCACGAGTCAATGTGAAACTTGACTTGAGATTCAAGAGATGGCCACCAATAGTGAGACTTAATAAGTTGTGAAGTCTTTGAAATTCCAAGATGACCATGGTGTGCAAATTGAATAATATCATTTCTGAGACTGGAGGGAGGTACAAAAGAATCATGTCTCATTACTAAACCCTTAACCAAAGATAATTCTGATGCAACCATGGCAAATGCTCTCAACTCATTAGAAAGTTTCCTATTTTCTGGCCAACCCTTGACAATATATTCAGTTAGTAATTTTAAATTTTCATTCTGATTATGAGCTTCAAACCAGGCCTGTTCAGAAATGCAGGGGCATAATTTGGTGGCATCAAGAGCAGCGACCACACATTCAATGTCTTCAACATCATCAACTTCAGAGGGCTCCTGAAACGCCATGTGCGAAAGACAATCCGCTCTGAAATTTTTTCCCCCGAAGTATGTTTAATAGAAAAATGAAATTCATGTAACTTGGACAGAAGTCTGACAAGCCTGGCTGAGGCTTTACCAAGCCCATTACCATTGAGCAATTGCGTGAGGCGTTCATGATCCGTGAACAAATCAAACTTGCGCCCCAAATGTAATTTTTGAATTTATCGATAGCCCAAACGCATGCGAGGGACTCGCGTTCAATGGTGCTATAATGTGTTTCGGAAGGTTTGAGCATTCTTGAAGAAAAAGCTATGGTGTGCTGCTTTCCTGATACCCATTGGCCCAAGACAGCCCCCAGACCCGTGAGACTGGCATCCACCATTATGAAACATCTAGAGGAGTCATGAAAGGGATGTAGAGCCGGCGCTTCAATTATGAGTTTTTTGACTTGATCAAATGAAGAAGCAATTTCTTCTGACCAATCAAACTTGGAGCCTTTTTGTAAAAGGGCACGTAATAGCTCAACTGTTTGAGCATATCCTTTGACAAAACGGGCATAGTATTCTGCTAGGCCCAAGAAGAATCGAAGTGAATCTTTGTCTTTTGGAGGGGTAGCATGACTGATGGCTTTAATAAGGGATACTTTGGGTTTGATTCCTTCCGGGGACAAGGTATGACCCAAAAAATCCAATAATTGTGTGCCAAATTTACACTTGTCAGCTCTGATAGTCATACCCGCCTCATCTAATTTAGATAAGACTTAAGATAACTTTGACAAATGTGATTCCCATTTATCTGAAAAGACCAAAATGTCATCTTGGTAGGCCTGGACTCCGGGCATGTTCTGAAAAAGATTGTCCATGATCTTTTGAAAAACACTGGCTGCAGAGGCGAGGCCAAAGGGAAGTCTGAGGTACTTGTAAACCCCAGAAGGTGTAATAAACGTGGTGAATTCTTGTGAATCCTTAGTTAATGGTACCTGATGGTAGGCTGAGCGCAAGTCAATGATTGAAAAAACTTTTGCTCCCCCCAAGTTGGCAAGAAGTTCGTGAATTTTGGGGAGAGGCTGTCGGTCGATCAGAATGTTCTTATTGAAGGTGCACAAGTCCACACATAACCTGACCTCTCCAGATTTTTTCCGGACTATAACGATAGGAGAAACCCACTCCGAAGAGTCAGAAGGGGCAATAACACCATCATTCCACAGAGATTTGAGAACTGACTTGAGTTCATCCTTCGCACTAAGGAGCAAAGGACACACCTTGTGAACGACAGGTTGGGCTTGTGGCTTGAGTCTAATTTTGTGTTGAAAACCTTTAACAGTTCCCAACTTATCTGAAAACAGTTTGGGAAATTTATCCAAAATGTTCTTAATGTCAGAAGTGTGGGCAGTGAGACTCAAACATTCATTTCTGGGATGTGGAACATTTCTAAGACCAGCGGGCGAATAACCTTGTGGGGGTTTACCAAAGGCGATTGGGTTTACGGAACCTGGAATCAAATAAGGACCCATTTTTGCAAGGTCTTGCCACCCAATAATGTTGCTTCCTTTGACCGCAACATATACTTTTGTGAAAATAGACCTTCCTAAACATTCTAACCTAAAATTAAAGTAGCCCAGCATGTCAATATCAAACTCGCCAAAAGCTTTTGGGTTGACGTCCGTTTGAAATAAAGATACTGATCATTGCCATTTTTCCAAAAACATGACATCTGACAATATAGTAATTGGAGATCCAGAATCAGCCATGATAGGAATCTCTATGTCACCAAAGAA
This sequence comes from Triturus cristatus, assembly GCF_964204655.1. NCBI lineage: Eukaryota > Metazoa > Chordata > Amphibia > Caudata > Salamandridae > Triturus > Triturus cristatus. Next base: position 216,845,121 of record NC_140594.1, on the reverse strand, counting down.
TGCCGTACCTGAAGGACGTTTCACCAAATGTGGGGTAAAAATAGAGTGACACTCAATTGAGGCAACCATATCCTGGAAATGATCTATACAATCATCAACAGTTTCTGAGTATTAAATACTGTTGATACGGGTGGGTCTTTTAACAGATCTACATGAAGTTTGAAAATTTCCTATTTTCTTACATAATACACATCTCTTTCCAATGGCAGGGCATATGGGGTTATTTCCCAGGTGTGATTTAGATCCGCATCTATAACAAACAGTATTAGTTTTTCTAAACACTTGTTTAAAAGGTTTGTTAGCGCTAACAGCATTAACTGAAATGGTAACATCTTGTAACAGCGTTTTAAAAGAGCTGCAAGATTGATCATTTTGAAGAACTTTGGATGTAGTGATAGACCTCTCGATGCTCTTGGCGATATCTATAGTTTCTAGAAGTGTAGGTTTCCTACAACTCAGTAAGCGTTCTTGAATTTTTCTTGAGTGGCAAGCAAAAACAAATTGATCCCGTATGTAAATGTCTGGATTTGCTTCAAATTCGCAAGTCGAAGCTAAAACTCTCAATTGTGCAATATATTCTTCTACTGTCTCATCTTCACGTTGTTTTCTCTTAAACAAATGGTGTCTTTCTAGCATAATATTTGACTCTACATCATAATGATTTGCGAGCCGAGATAATGCCTCATTATAAGAATTCCAATGATCTGCATCACCAGCCTCTCCAGTCGGAGTTGGAATTTTGGGTAAGTTCTCAAATACATGTTGAGCTGTAACACCTAGGCAACCATACAAAATTGCAACTTTGCATTCAGGAGAAAACTTGACAGTATCAATAGCGACAATATGGTTCTCAAATGCCTTTACCCACTGGAATGCTTGGTTTTCCAGGATGCTGTAAAAAAGGAGGAGGTTGCGCAAACTGTTGTGATGAAGCCATAGAAGAAAGACCAATGTATTGTACAATTTTAGACGTAAAAAGTTAAAACAGCATTAAAATTGAAAATAACGCTTTCTTATAAATGCCAACGCAGTAAAATGTGAAACGAAATAGATAAATGAGTGCAAACTGTTAATGAGTGATGATCCAGAAGGGTGAAAGGTGTAGGCTTAAAAAATGAAAGGTGTGCCTGTCACCGTTAGATTGCACAGAGTGAATGAAGTAACCTGGTTTTAAATTCCTTTGAAATATAATGTAAAAGGTGTGCCTGTCACCGCAGAAGAGTGCAGGCTATATCCTACCTTCATGGAGATGCAAAGGAATGAAGCCGCGCAGGAATGCGTGTCTTCCTGCTCCGGTGAACTTAAACCAAGTGTTTACACGCGTTGCCAGGTAACCAGGAGTGCTCAAAATGGCCGCTCGACGCTTGCGTAGAGACACAGATGTGGCGTTCCCTCGACGTTCCAATCCGTGTTGAATAAGCCGTGATGTGTGATCTTGTAGTTATGGGAACCTTCGAGGACAGCTGACGTCATCAGGGGGTCCGCGAAAAGCCAAATCAGCGGAGACTCGCCCAAGAAGAAGAGGAGGAGCCGAACATGAACTTAAGTCGAGGACTGGAACTCGATGGAGGCAGGATAGGGTCAGCAAGGCAGGAGGGAAAGCAATTCAGGAGGTGGCGAAGTCAGGACAGCTTGGCTGGTGGGTGCTGGGGTGGATTTTTCGTCCGCTCGTTGCCAATGTTATAAATAAAAGTGCTGGGACTTCTTTATGGCTGAGAGCATGAAGTTTATTTCAATTTCAGTAAGCACCCACAACCAGCCGCTCCCGCTGCGCACCAGGACTCCAGACAACTGACTAACGTTGTCAGAACCCTGGAACGCATTGAGCAGCGTCCGATCCTGGAACCTCATTTAAATAAATACATCAACCACGTGAAACATCCTCGCGCCGGAGTGCAGCGCGAGGATGAAGCACAACAACACACTACAGTGGTGTCTAGTGACATGGCTGTGGAGTCTAGGGAAAGTGAAGGTGTGACTGTGCACCTAGTGACAATAGAAAAGAGGAATACTGATGCTCTCCATTTTATTATGACATCTTAGGGGCAAGTGTAGGCCTTACCACTGAAATGCAGAGAAGCCACAGATGTCACAGTAGTTTCTCTATGTTTGTGTGTCTATGGTGCACAAGGGAAGGGGTCGTGCCAAGTCACATGGGGTTTTAGTGTATCCTCGACTCCACAAGTGAATAGTTCTGCTATGATAATCGGGAATCCTGGAGGGAACTAGAGGCGTTGTATCATGTCGTACTTGCCATTTGTTTGCCAGCTGACATTTCTTGCAGCATATTTTTTTGGGGCGTTTTTAGGACGTGATTGACAGAGCAAGCTCTCCTTTGCATGGCCCTTTTTGTCCTGTGGGCTCTCATCTTTCTCTCGATGCCTCTCATGAGCATGCGTGCCAGCGCTGCATATCACTGACTTTCAGCTCTTCTCGCAGGTTGTCAGCTGCAGTACACCACATAGCAATTTACATCATTCATTTGTTATTGTATTCAGTTATTTTAAGATGTTATATTGGTGAATGCGACCTTTGGGAGTCGGGGTGCTTTACAGATAAAGGATAACGGTACAGAAACACGGTCATAAGCAGACACAATATAAACACAGGGGATCATTGCAGATGCAGGGTATACCTATTCTGTACAGTTCAAAGAAGGGGTGACCATGCAAAAAGGATAATGTACCAGTGAATGGAAGGAACACGGGCAGTAAGTCAAAAATTAGTAATGAGAAAACTTACATATGAGGTGAAGCAAGTAAAGCAGTTACATGTGACAAGAGCAACCAGTGAAGGAAGACAGCGATATGAACATATTACAGACAGTAAGCAAAGCCATTAGAAATATGCGTTATAACAAGGTAGGTTTGGAAGTAAGGAAAAGAGTAGGTCTGAGGTGAGGTAGGAGAGAAGCAATTAGACTCTAACATATGACAGAGGGATAGACTTCATTAGCAAGGCCTGTGAGGTCCAAAGCACATTCAATTAGAAGCATTCTACTCCTTTGATTTGTGAATTTACTTGTTTGAAATGTTCATTTGTCCTGTGCTTTATTTGCCTTGCTTTGTTTGATCTGTATTCACACCAGACTGTCTCATTTCCCTTTTGGAAGTAAATCACTGTGTTGGTAGGCTTGAGAAAAGTACTTTTCACGCCACTTAGAATTAAGCATGGCTATTTAAACAGATGTTCTTTTTATTTTATTTTCCTAATTGGATAGCAGTTTTCGCTTTACTTGATCACTCAGGTGTTTATCTTCTTTGGACATAATGCACCTACCTCACTTTCCAGGAACAGCAGAGGAACTTTTTCTACTGGCGCACAGTCCAAAAGAGTATGTCATTTTGTTTGTGATGGGGAGACCTGGGGAGGGCGGGAAAGAGGGAGGAAGGAAGCAAGACAGGGAGGAAGGAAAAGGAAGGGAAGGAAAAGGAAGGGAAGGGATGCGATCTGGGTCTTTAGGCTCTTCCTGGATGCTTTTATACAAACAAATATATCAAATCAGAAAATTCCTAAAGGCACAAATGTTTCTTGGCTTAAAACGTTCCTTTACAACATTTTCAACATATGGACAAAGGTATAAGAAGTTCCAGATGTCTGTTTCTTGAAATCTGGGAGCCAGATTCACAAAGGTAAAGCTAGACCAAAGTCTAACTTAGACCAAAAGTCTAACTTCATTACTTTTTGTTATTCACAAAGAAACTTAGGAGTAGTGTCTTTATGCCTGCTGAGGTTCTGCACTCAGGGTGGAATCTTCACACTTGGGCGGATCACAGCAAAGTGAAATAAGAGGGCAGTAATTGCTGTATGCAGCAACACATATGCCTAGATCTACACATCATGAGATCTATGGCATCTAGTTGTACAAGCAACATAGTACAAAATGCCTCACTCAAAATAACAAAAAACAGCTATATGTAGGCACTAAGCTGTTACATATGTTTATGTGTATGGAGTGTGTTGGAGGGGTTCATGTGATTGGAAACACACACACCTTTGCTACAGTGTAGATAAATCATGTAAGAAACAATACCATGAACCGATCCATATGGCCCAACAAGAACATCACATGTATATTTGTCACAGCAGCTCTTCTACATGTGCACATTTAGCAATTGTAATGTAATGTCTTTCACAAACAGTTCAAATGTGATTGTTATATACAACTCAAAACACATAATCAAACCTCAGTTTTCCAAGTTTCTCCCAAACACTAAACACACACCCGTGTTAGTCCTTAACGTCCCCTCACCCAGCTACAGCGGAAAGCCGTTAGAAAAACAACCAATCACAGTCTTGCTGCATACATAAAACCGAGCTGTCACACTCAAACCGTTTCAGACCTTACAACATGTTCCAAAATATGTTTGTCAGTTTGCTCCTTGTGATGCAACAGAATGATCTTGGGAGAAGGAGGAGGAGTAGGAGGAAGAAGAGAGCAGAGAGGATCTTCAGACAAACGCTTAACCTCTTTGGGATATCCTGCCAAGATGTAAGCTACAGATTCCGTTTTCCCCCGATGTCATCATGTATAGTTTTTGAGTGGGAGCAGGATCTTGACTCTGAGATGTGCCACTCCCACGCCATCCCATTCTATGTCAAGATCCTAGCAGTGCTACATTTCTTTGTCACTGGGTAATTCCAGAGGGTGTCCAGTGACAGAGCAGGCATTTCTCAGGCAAGCCGGTCCTAATGCTTGCATCAGGTTCCGAGCTGCATAAATTGGAGTGCTTCTCTCTACATATCTATGCCACATACGCTGGCAGAGAAGGCAAAGGGTGGCTAGGGATTGCGACTTCTTGTCCCACTCCCCACGTAAGGTAGGTGCAATTGATTGCTCTCATGTGGTACTTCAGTCAACTCACGACAATGCCCAATTCCACAACAGACACCGCTGGCATGCCATTAATGTGATGAGTATGCGTGATGCCAGTGACTGTTTTACTGTTATGTGTGCAGTGTTCCCAGGCAGTACACATGACAGCTACATATTCCGCAGGTCACCTTTTTCCGGTGGCTCGCAACGGGGTATTTTGCGACATGTGCATTCTGGGTAAGTACTCAAGCACCAGACAATTTGGATATGTATAAATGTTGTTTCAATATACACTGCTGTTACAAATTACTAATTCTTGTGACACATGCATGCCCCATCAGACACTGCATGTACCATTTCATACATAATGAACTCTACAGATGCAAGAGGGACATGTACACATATTTCCTCATTTTACTCCTGAGGTGATGTTGCATATGCACTTTCCCCTACTTTCCTCACACCATACAGAACGTACAATAACTGTACCTCAGCATAGGTTCAATAGGGCACATATAAGTACACGAGCCATCATAGAGCGCACTTTTGGTCTCCTAACATCGTGATTCAGATGTCTTGACCATACGGGGGATGCTGCTGTACTCCCCTAAATTGTGTGCAAGCAATACTAGCCTGTTGTGTCTTGCACAACATTGCAGTACGTCATGGCTCACACATACTTCTGAACCCTCATCTATGTCTAAAACCAGGAAACCGGGCCATTGTCCAAAACAGAGGGCAGAGTATGCAGATGCATGATCAGCTGGTTGGTACTTTTTTCTCTTGAGCAACCAGTTGTGGCCTTTATGTGATTTCACAGTTTGCTGTCAATAATGATTGGTGGACATGTAACACTCTGCCCATAATTTTCATCCTGAGACTACTCTGTAAGCCATACATAATGTATGTTAACAACAGCTGTTGTCAAGAGTCATGAAATAGATCATACAACACATTTCTTGAACATGTTAGTGATTAGGGCGTACAAAGTCTCAAAGGACTCAATTGCCTTAGGGAAGTTTATGTCACTACATGTGTGAGATCTCCCCAGACAGTGGACATTGGAATATTTGTCTGCACCCGGCGGCACAATGGGTCATGTCTATACATAGAATCAGTTAAGATTGGTATTGTGTACAAGATGGAAACCTAAAGGTATATGTCAAACAGATGAGATTAGAAATAGGTGCTATCTTTAGAATTTTGGGTTAGCCATACTACAAACAATCATGCCTTCCACATTGTTCATATGTGGCTTGTTGTGTGGCACACTGTACTTTGGACAGTGGCCCTTATAAACAAATGTTACATGGTGGTCACAGAAAGCGTTAAAAATATATTGGCCCAATCACTATATATTTTATGGACATCTAATAATCACAAACTATATACTGGTAATTACAATAGGAATGTAATGTCAGTGTATGAGACACAGTAGTTGTGGTGCTGACAAAGTGAGGCTAGGAATGTTCAAAACTTTAGTGGCCATGATCTACTGTTTACCAATGTTGTATTGTGATGGCTAGCATGCTGGTCCAGTAACATACTACACACTCCTTCTACCTCCAAGTTGGATATGTGATGTACTCAGACATAACTGAATGCATAATGGTAAGTGTATGTGTGGAGTTGTACTTAGGATTCAATTCAATAAACATATCTATGTACAGGTAGGGAAATATATATTGTAAAGATGTGTGCATGCTGCTACTTATGTGGCATTGTAGCTGTATGTCTGTCATGCGTTCTCCTTGGTACTAGTGTAGGTGTGTAATAATCTGGATTGTCCATGCTCAGAAAGTGATTCCTTTATGCACCCAACTAAAACCTAGAAGTCATTTTGTGACTTGTGTGTGTGTGATGCATTCAGCATCACACACACAAGTCTAATGCCCACCTGTTATCATTTGTCACTATCTCATGAATAGTTTCAAATACCATGGTAGATGGTTGGCAAGGAGTTAATGACACTGTTTGAGATGTAAATGGGGAACTGACACATCCTGCCAGTGCTTATGACACATCTTGCCTCGCCACTGGCACACACCCACTGCACTGCTGCGCGCAGCAATATCACAACTGATTTGCATACACACTGCATTGACCAACTGGCTATCAGGGCCCCAATTAAGCTAAGCCTAATTTTTGAGTACCCTCAGTAACTCAGTAAGGATGCTCAATTCAGACTCACTGAATAGCAATTAGGTAACTATCATTCAAACTATTTTTAGGGGAGTGAGCACAAGCACTTTAGCAAAGGTTAGCAGTGGTAAAGTGCACAGAGTACTAAGGACAAAAAAACTTTCTGCTAAATTGGAAGAAAGCAGGCAAAATGTGTGTGGGAAGACAACTCTAAGGCTGACAGGTCTAACATTGAAAACGGTGAGAGCTATCTAACCTCCTGTGAGTTCCCTTCACTAAGGCAGAAGAACCTGGAGAGACCATCATCAGTGGGTTGGTCTACCCCAGGTATTACACCATAAATTCCATTCCCTGTTGGGAGATGGACCACTTCAACAATTTTAGATTCTCACCCCTCATTTGCATCAGCCCCCTGAAGGACCTGTGGTCTGTCTGAATCTAGAAGTGAACCCCAAACAGGTACGGTCTCAGCTTCTTCAGTGCCCAGACTACAGCAAAGGCTTCCCTTTTAATAGCACTCCACCTCCTTTTCCTGGGGAGTAACCTACTAGAGAAGAAAGCTACATGTTGGTCTAGACCCTCCTCACCTAGCTGTGAAAATACTGTCCCATGCCATGCTCCGAGGCATCAGTTTGCACAATGAATTCCCTGAAAAATTCTGGAGACTTGAGCACAGGAGCTGTGCACATGGCCTGTTTTACGAAGTCAAATGCTTTCTGGCATGCCTCTGTCCAAATCATATTTCTTGGCTGCTACTTCAGTGAGATTAGACTTAGGGGCAACAATGGTACCATATCCCTTGGCAAATCGCCTGTAATAACCTGTGAGTCCCACGAAGGCTCCCACCCAGGTTTGAGTTTTGTAGGGCTTCAAGGCCATGATGGCCTCTATCTTGGCCTGGTGGGGCTGCACCTTGCCCCTGCCTACCAGGTGCCCTAAGCACACCAAAGATCCTTGCCCTGGTCTGGCATTTACTGGCCTTTAAAGCCAGGCCTGCCCATTGCAGGGCCTAAAGCACTTTCTGCAGGTGAAAAAGGTGGTCCTTCTAGCTGTTACAGAAGACGGTTATGTCATCAGTAAGCAGCACTGAAGGCCTCTATACCAGCCAAAACCTGGTTCACCAGCCTCTGGGTGGTGGCAGTGGCATTCTTTAATACAAAGGGTATCACTCTGCATTGGTAGTTGCCCTATGGAGGGGAGAAGGCTGACCTCTCCTTAACTCCTTTTGTTAGGGCAATCTGCCAGTACCCTGAAGTCAGATCAAAGGAACTCAGGAACTGAGCCGCCCCTAACCAATCACTAAGCTCATCAGCCGGGGGAATGGGATGAACATCAGTCTTGGTGTGTGGTAAATAAAAATTCCTTTACCGGGACTGAATTTGATACAGAAACATTATAAAATAGCTCAGTAAAATGAGAGGCAGAATCCGTGATATTAGAGTTTCGGAATGGGCTTTATTCCAATAATCGATTATAATCGGATGCTTCAAGTTCCATCACCACGGGGGTTCAGGAAGTGAAGTACATACTTTATTGACAAGAAGTAACTTTTATAGTACATACATTATAATGAAGTGAATACAGTAGGCGTAACAATTGATAAGGAAATTGACGTTTGGTCTGCGTAACCGAAAATGGGTGTAATAATGAGTAAAAAGGAACATGATTGGTTATGATGTCATACATAGGTGGATCTATAAGATAATACTTGGCCTAAATGCGCGCGCAGCAGTATGACGTGTAATTGACGTGTAACTAGGGGGTGACGGGGACTTGACATTTAGCTCTATATGTGGAGACGAGAAGTCTGGGGGGTCAAGTCAACCTAATCCCAAATCATATCTAACATCCTATGTTTAAAGAACTATGTTATCCACAAAAGAAGGACTCTCGGACAGAATCTATTCTATACTGACTGTGCGTGCGTGTACAAGCGTCTAAGTGTCTACACTGAATGCGAGGGGGTAGGAATATTCCATGGTAACAGGGCTATGAATTACTTGCATGAGGACAGAGAAGTTGGGCCTTTTTGCTTGGTAACTGGAAGAATGTTTACTTAAACTACTAGGCAGGAATGCATCGGCTGAGGGGGAGGCAGATAATTCGAAGGTGAAATACAGTTCTTGGCAGAGAATGGGCTGATGTCAGGCTTCGTGAGCTGCGCAGAGAATGAGACAAAGTTCATGGTCACAGATGCAGGCTCGGACTGGAGCTTTCAGAGGCAGAAGGCAAGAGGAGTCTTGATGACAGAATCAGGGCCTACTTGCCTGGACTGTAAAGTGGCATAAGTGAACCATATAAAGCCGATGGCCTTTCATATTTAGGAATGGAATATCCGGCCTATTCATGGCGGATCTGTCAAAGGACATGTTGACGGTGGACGCGCATGTGTTCGCGTCTTCATAACTGGAACTGGAGGGAACATACATGTACTTGTGACATGCACATGGAACCGTTGGGGTCCAAGATAGGGGACATAACTGACCAGAAAAATCCATATTTCCACATTCCCTCCTTGTCCCCTACTTGCCCTTCAAGAGATATCAATCTTCATCAATCCATTGATCTGTTCATATAGCATCATTTGTTCTTCTTTCTTCTTCCGGGATCTTGAATGAAAATCTTGATGTGGAATGCACGATGTGGCACACAGACCACAAATCGCTGGTCCACATTGTAGACATAGACAGCAACTGAATAGTATGAGAAGGCCAATACCTAGGAAGGATAAAACTCTCCATCCCCAGGCTGATACCGCATTCCAAAACCAACTGGACCAAGTCCAAGTGCCTGGGTTCTGGTGTATCTGGCTTACAATCTTATGAAGGCGAGTGATGGCTTTATATACAGATGGCGAATTTTCTGGTATGAATACGCAGCAGCTTGATCCGATGACCCTACAGGCTCCGCCCCTATCAGCCAGGATGACGTCAAGGACAAGACGATTTTGAAGCACAACAATCCGCATAGCAGACTGCTCTTCCGTTAAATTGCCTAAGGCGGAAATAGTCTCATTCACTACTGCTTCAAGGGTTCTAGTTAATCTACGTATCAGCTTACTATTAGTAACAGTACCTATATAGGGAAAGATGCCTTTATTAAAATCTACATACTTGTCCCATGCCGTCTCAGTGTAATCGACAATGGGGAGATCTCTCCGTTCTCTGTTGTGTACTAAATGAATATTTCTGTAATAATCAGGAGGAGCTAGGAAAACAGGTGGCAAAAGGAATGCAATGTAGCAGGTACCATCCCAATCTAGGGGTAGACGCATATATGTCGTCTGACCACATATAAAGTAGGAGTGGCGGGAAGCTCTAAATGAAGATTTTCCTTGATCACTGAATTCTACTATAGTAGTGCATTTACTATGGCCCATATGTATGGAACCAACCTTTCTTACACACAATTCACCCTTCGCTGGGAATACTGACATGGTGGGTAAGACTAGTTCAACCTCGGATACGACATTTAGAATCATGAGATTAGGTGTAAAATTTCCTAATCCATATACTTCATTTTCTAGATCAGTTCCTGTTCTTTTGGGGCGACCCTCCTTGTCAGGGTAACAGACCTTGAGTAAAGCTAGGTTCAGATTTCCCCATACCCAATGATCTTGGTAAAATGCTGTGTCTGAGTCTATGGAATTAATTAAACTAAACCATGCTCCACAGGAGCCATTATGTGTAAATGGATGTGGAAAGAAAGGCAGGACTCCTTCATAATTCTGATAGGGAGGGAGTCGGCCACACACCCAACAATTGGTGGCATTACTAGTCTGATGGGAATGATGTAACATACTAATGAAAGTGTTATTGCGCAGCGCAAGTCTATAAGACAATTCATGCGGAGGTAAGTCACTAAAAGAATGTTCAGCAGCAACATTATAAACATGTCTAGAAATAGGGTAATATATGTGCAACAACATACTTGTAATAATTATTAAAAGACTCAATAAAAACAAAATTAATAATGTCACTATGCAGTGGCTACGCAGTGATTTACAATACGCCTGTCGTTTCAACATTTTTCGGGTATTTTCTCTACTCAGGTCCAAGGGATACATGTCAGAGACAATTCAACCGCTTCACCTTGGAGAGGACTTAAACAATCAAATTGCTCGACTTGGTGGGCCTAAGCTTTAGTTTGTAATTTTCAGATTTGTTCGGTTCAACAAAAGGGAGTTTTGTATCAGTCTGTGAGGGAGTGCAGGGCACAATGTCTATATCCGAGGATAGTCCATGAAATTTCTTGATGTGGCTTGAATGAATCCAGCCCTTGCGGCCCTCGATCTTCACGGCTGTTCTTGTGGTCAACAGGACCAACTTGGGTGCTTTCCACCTGGGCTCCAGCTGAGTCTTTCGGTCGAAATTCCTCACAAAGACAAGATTACCCGGAACAACGTCATGGGGTTTCACCTCAGTGTTGTCGGGAAAGGCTGCAGCTACCTGTGAACGAGAAGATTGTAGTGCAGACATCAAGGAAGCCAAGTAATCTGTCAGCATATTACAGTCAATATCAGTTATTTTGCGTGGTATAGGCGTCCCCCACATATTCGGTGGTCTACCGAAGATCACCTCATACGGGGATAGCCCTGTTCGAGAGTGTGCTACCATTCTCATGTAAAAGAGTGCAACTGGTAACGCTACTACCCAGTCGACACCTTTCTCTCTGCATATTTTGGACATTCTAATTTTCAGTATCTGGTTATGTCTTTCTACGAGACCTGCTGCCTCGGGATGTCGGACACAGTGGAATTTCCACTGATATCCTAACAGAAGTGAAACGTGTTTCATTAATTCGGATGAGAACGGCTGGCCGTTATCTGAGTAAACAGCACGTGGTAAACCGTATCGTGGGAAGAATTCTCGAACCAACTGTTTGGCAGTAGTCGGGGCAGTGTAATCTGAAACCGGGTATGCCTCCGTCCAACGGGACAGAGCGCAAACAACTACGAGAACATATTTGAATCCTCGACATCGTTCCATCTGGATATAATCCATCTGGAGGACTTCAAAAGGATGATTAGGAGTATGAAATCCACCCTGTTCTACGGGAACGCTTTTTCCTGGGTTGAACTGACAACAGATCATACAGGTACGGACCTTTTGTTTTGCTGCTGCTCGTAAATGTTTATTGAACCAAATGTGTTGAATGCTGTCTAGCATAGCTTTTTCTCCTAGATGTGCTGGACTATGTATAGTGTTAATTATAACTTGGACCATTGAATCAGGAAGGAACCATACAGACTTTTCCTTCATCATCCATCCTTGGTCCGTTTGGATCCCTCCTAATTCAGTCCATTTCTTTATTTCGTCTGGTGTAGCATGTGTCTGTATGTCAATTACGTCAAGAGTAGGATCTTTAACTGTCATACAATGTGTCGGTGTTGGGACTATTGTCTTTGTCATGTCGGGGGTTTGAGTTTGAGCAGTCAGTTTAGCTGTTCTGTCGGCTAGATCATTGCCTTGGGAAATGATATCAGTAACCTTCGTATGGGCCTTACATTTCATAATTGATATTTCAGTGGGTAGATGTATTGCATCTAATAATGCATGAATGAGGGGTCCGTGCTGAATGTGGGCACCGTGGGAAGTTAAATAACCTCTCTCTCGCCACAGCACGCCGAAGTCATGTACAACTCCGAATGCATAACGTGAGTCAGTGTATATGTTGACTTTTTTATTCATGGCTTGAATACAGGCTTGTGCCAGAGCGATAAGTTCTGCGGCTTGAGCTGACAAAGTGTTTATACGATTAGTTTCAATGACTTCAGTATCTGTTGTGACTGCGTAGGCGGCTACTAACTCTCCTGTACTTGTTCTCATGCATGAACCATCTACATACAAGGTCAGGTCTGGATCTGACAATGGGACATCGGTTAAGTCTTGTCTGGGTTTTGTTGTTATTGTAATAACTTCAATACAGTCATGGGCTAGTGGGTCTGTTCCGACTACTGGTAAAAGTGTGGCAGGATTCAATGTGTTACAGCGTCTGATTTCTATATGTGGCTGAAACAATGTAAGCTCGTATCCTGTAAGTCGCGCTATAGTCAAGTGTTGTGTTTGCGTTCTATTTACAAGAACCTCTACTGCGTGTGGTACTTGAACTGTCAATGGATGTCCTAACACTATGGCATCGCTTTGTCTGATTGCTAAAGCTGTCGCTGCTACTGATTTCAGGCATGCAGGCAAAGCCTGAGCTACGGGATCTAATGTACTAGAAAAATAAGCACATGGTTTGCGTGCTCCTGCTTGTTCTTGTGTGAGTACTGACAAGGCAGTACCTTCGCGCTCTGTAACAAAAAGTGTAAACTGTTTTCTGTAACATGGCGTTGCTAAAACGGGTGCTTGACATAAAGCTTTCTTTAAGCTTTCAAAAGCTTGTGTGTGTTCCTGAGTCCAAGGGAGAACAGTCGATGTGGCTGCCTCCTGTGTGGTTAACTGAATGAGTGGTTTTACTAGAAATGCATACTGAGGGATCCACTGCCTACAATATGAAGTGAGGCCTATGAAAGCCCGCACCTCCTTTTGCGTCTTGGGTATTGACATGTTAGCTATTAACTGAATGCGGTCGGGTGTAAGCTGCCTTCCCTCCTTGGACAGCGAGTGTCCAAGATAAACAACTCGCTGGACACAGAATTGCAGCTTAGAAGGGGACACCTTGTGCCCTTTTTCGGCTAGAAATTGTAAAACTGTCAGTGATGCTTTTTCACATTCGGGTTCGCTTCGGGCGGTGATCAGCAGATCATCGACGTATTGAAGCAAGGCGGTGTTAACTGGCATGTGGATACTGTCAAGTTCTCGTTTCAGTGCTTGGCTATAGATGCTGGGGCTTTCTGTAAATCCTTGAGGTGCGCGGGAGAATTTAAAGCTACGCCCATTTAAACTAAATCCGAACGAATATTGACTTTCCGGATCTATTGGGACGCTGAAAAAGGCATTTTTGAGATCTATTACAGTAAAGAATGTGGCTTCGGAATCAATAGCTGTCAATAATGACGAGATATCTGGGACCACAGGAAATTGTGGCACAATACATTTGTTTAACTCGCGCAGATCAATAACCAATCGATATACTGGCGGAGCTGTAGGATCTGTTCGTTTAAGAATCGGAATTATCGGTGAATTACATACATTGGAGTCTGTTTCTACAACTACTCCTTGGGCAATGAGCTTGTCAATGATTTGTAGTAAAGCCGCTACAGCATCTGGTGGTAACTTGTATTGTCGCATTCGTGGTAGCACCACTCCTGCCTTTAGTGTGACTCGATATGGTGTAATATTCATGCAACCAACATCAGTAGGGCCTTGTGCCCATAGATGTGTAGGTAAAGTCTGCAGTCGGGGATCCATGTCTCTAGATACATAGTGACCTTTAAAATCACGTAAAAACAACCTTACTCCTTCCGGAGAACAACATATTATGGCTCCTAGGGCTTTCAACGTTTTTATTCCTAACAAGTTTTCTGGACATGATTTAGTAAGCAATAGATCTGTAGTTCGGGTCAGAGGTCCTATCGTAAGTGGAAGAGGCTGTGATACTTCATTAACAATAGGTTTTCCTGAAAAACCAAGGGAAATATTCTGAGAGCCTGAGAGGGGTGCCCCTGGAACTTCACTACGTTTTATAGTTGTTCGACTTGCCCCTGTATCGAGTAAAAATTTTCTATCTTGACCTAATAATTCACTATGTACATAAGGTCCTTCTTGATCTACAGGAATCTCGATAAGGGGTAAGTCAACTTCCCTCTCTAGGCTAGTTCATGCGTAACGCTGATACTCGGGATATTCATACTGTGCGGTCTGATACATTTGTCGTGTTGTTGTCTGTGTGGCAGCAACAGGCAACGGTGGTGCAGCTGGCACAAACTGTATTGGCTGTTGTGCGGCTGGCATGGCCTGGGCATGCTGCATAGCTCCTTGTTCATTCTGATCTTGTCTTAGTGGCCGTGATCTTTCTTGTGTTTTACCTATGGCGATATTATGTTTTAGCACTGGACAATCGTGTACGTAATGACCTGGCTTTTTACAATAATTGCATGTCCCTTTTACAGGTCCTGCTGAATCGGAATGTGTCATACCCTTTTTATGTCCTTCAGCTGGAACTGTCTGGGAAACTAGCATTTTCATTTTCGTGTCTTTCATGCGTCTGTGTTCATGTTCTTGTTCCTCTCTAATTCTATTGTGGTGGTACTGTAACATTTGTAACATTTGTGTTGGAGTGTTACCTTGCCAGGTACTCTCGAATTTTAATACTCTATTCTTTACTGGGGGCAGGGCATTTTCCACTAATTTTGTTACAAACAGATGCGGGTATGATTCGCTACTTGCTTTTATGCCACTATTTATACCAAAACATTTCTCGAATCGGGCATAGTAATCGCTAGTGTCTTCATCTTGCTTCTGTTTACAGGCTGAAATTGTACCCCAATCTTCCTTTTTCGTAGTTAATAAACGTGGCAGTACCTGTACTAGCAGACCTGGTAGTGCTTTAGTTTTGTCCCCAAGCCCCGAACCTGGACCTCGGGCCCTTTCTTCTGCTTCTAATGCTGACCATTCTATCTTTTGGTCACCTACCTCCCACTCTTTTTCCTTGAGTTTCTCATAAATGCCAGCAGGCATCAACACCTTTAATATTGTCATAATGTCGGGGTAGGTATACTCTCCCATGAGTAACATGTCTTTAATTTCTCGGTGAAAACCCGCTGGGTCTTTGTCATGACTGGGTACCACTTTCTTCATTTCTAACAATTCTATTTTCGATATGGGCGTATATACAAATACGCGTTTAAACTGATTGTCCTCGCCTTTTATTGGGTGTACTTCTCGTAAGGGATTCTGTCTATCCAGGTGATACGTGGTTCTTTCCTTGACAGGCAATGAGACAGGCTCTGAGCATACAAAAAGAATATACTGCTTTCTTGATATTAGAATTTCTTTAATTAATTTAGTACCTGGACCTCTCCATTTATTCATAAGCAATTCAGTCAATATGTCAGGTAAGGGACCAGGGTCCGAATGCTGACTCTGATATAGTATAATGAGTTGTTGAATCATATAAATCCCAGCTAACCTCTGCTCATCTGGGGTGAGATTCAAAAATGTGCGTACTACTGTCTCATCACTATATTTTCCGGGACTGTCCACCCAATGGACAGCTGCCCTTGCTAAATCTTGTTCATCCATAGAATCGAGAAAATGATAATCCCTTCGTTCTCGGAGTAGTTTGTCGGCGGTTTGGAACGAATGCTCGTTAGACCTTATGTTAATTATAGGTATTTGGAAATTCCTGTCATTATCTGGACATATTGGACGTATTGAGTCAGTATGACATCTAGTCTGATCCCTATTACAAGATCTTCCTCTACCTACATAGGCTATGGTGTCCGACTGTCCTGCGGGCAGTCCTGACCCTTCTTCCTCGCTTTGTTCGAACTCGTCTGTCTCTAATCTCTCCTCGTGTAGGCGTTCTATTTCTTTACGGATCTTTCGGCACATGGCTATTATACAATTTTGCTTATCGTGTCTCCCTTCTGATATATTCTGGCTCCATTTTGTAAGAATTTTCATTGCTTCCGGATCTACCCCCGGTCGGTCTTGATTTCTGATCACACAGTTTATGAGGAAACGTAACAGTTCCCCCTGTATCTCTACTTTCTGGTATTCCATAGCTCTGTTAATACATTCTGGATCTCGCCCTGTTTGAACAAAATGATATATTTTATCTAGATGCGCAGTCATTCCTGGTAGCTTCGCTAAATACCCTGCGGCTCGTCTGATACGTAATGATGCCAGGATCATTTCGTCCTCTTTACCGAGCACCGGGTCATATCTACAATCTATAAGAAGTTCCTTAAGCGTACGATCACTTACGAATTTGGGTGTACGTGAATGCGCTGACTCTTGAAAAATAAGTTTATTTATTCTAGGTGGCGTAGAAAAAATATTGGTAGCACCTCCCGTGGCCCCGTCTGGGGCGTCGGGTGTGAAAGGATTCGTCGAACGTGACACAGCAACTATAGGTGTGGACTCAGCTATAGAAGTACCTGTAGGAACAGATGCAGAAACAGATGTGCTTGCCGGAACTTGTAACTCGATTTGTTGCTGTAGGGATACGGGTGCTGGATCTTGGCGTTGGACCTCCCTGGTATGCGGTCTACGTGGGACGGAATTAGCATACTCGGGAGCTGCGTCATCTAAATATGAGGAAAGAAAAACATCTTCTGCGGTTCTAGGATGCCCCTTAGGATGTACCTTGATTGGGAATAATGGGGGTGGCAAGTCTTTCGGTATCTCTGGAGTAGCCTTAGGTAATCCTTCGGCCAGAAGGGGATACATACCATTCATAAGGGCATTTCTTTGTCTGTCTACTTGTTCTGATTTCACTCGGATACCTTCCTTAATTAATAGATTGTCTTGAACTTTGCTTGAACTTTCTTTACTCTTCTCTTCCTGTCTACGTGCTTTTTCCATACGTCTATGAGATTCTTTACGCCATAACTCAACGGCGTCTTTCTGTGACTGTCTGACTTTCCTTTTCCCTAACTCTTCCTCGACTTTCATGATGCACTCTGCATCCCAGGTTCCCGCTGCGGGCCATCTCTGACTTTCTGGTAATCCCTTGGTGTAGTCTACCCATAAATCAAGAAATAATATAGCGTCTAAGCCATGTTTGTGATACATGAAGTGCCCTGGAGTATCCCTAGGAGGAATAGGGACGGCTTCTTCAAGTACCCCTTTTCTAGTAGTGATCTGTCTTAATTTCGAAAAGAGCGGCATATTGACAACTGATCTGATACTTAATCTTGAACACACTTAATAAAAAAGCACACTTAATGAACAACCATTCATACCACAATATGCAGGACGTTTAACACATTAAACATTAAAACATTAAACCTTTAACTGAAACAACAATGATGATCGTCTGCATAACTAATCACCATGCTTAATTCTTGACAATAACTAGATACTTCGGAATACTTGATATACTGCTAAACAGTACAGATACACTGCTAAAACAGTGCAGACCGGATTTGTGTACCCAAACCCGTCTTGACCGGCACAACCTATGTGCACGTCAGAAATGCCTCCCCAGTAATGGTACTCACCGGGTAGCTTTGGAAACGGAAGGCCTCGGTAAATCTTGAACTTGAACCGGACTGGACTTGACTCGACTCGTCGGAAACTGGGCTTGACTTCGAACTGGTGGGTCTCTGTATACCTCGGATCTTGCTCTCTCAGCTAGGCTCTGGTCGGGATACTTCGCACTTCTCACCGCCTCGTCTGGGTGTTGATCGCAGTCTCAGTCGCCCCCGCTTGACCGGAGGGAGATACAGGAAATCCTGCTGGTACGCGTTATTGTCCGTCCAGCTGTGGCAGGAGACCGGGCCTGCAATTCACCGCCGGCGCGTGAGATGAGAAAGTGTCCCTGTTCGGGCGCCATCATGTGGTAAATAAAAATTCCTTTACCGGGACTGAATTTGATACAGAAACATTATAAAATAGCTCAGTAAAATGAGAGGCAGAATCCGTGATATTAGAGTTTCGGAATGGGCTTTATTCCAATAATCGATTATAATCGGATGCTTCAAGTTCCATCACCACGGGGGTTCAGGAAGTGAAGTACATACTTTATTGACAAGAAGTAACTTTTATAGTACATACATTATAATGAAGTGAATACAGTAGGCGTAACAATTGATAAGGAAATTGACGTTTGGTCTGCGTAACCGAAAATGGGTGTAATAATGAGTAAAAAGGAACATGATTGGTTATGATGTCATACATAGGTGGATCTATAAGATAATACTTGGCCTAAATGCGCGCGCAGCAGTATGACGTGTAATTGACGTGTAACTAGGGGGTGACGGGGACTTGACATTTAGCTCTATATGTGGAGACGAGAAGTCTGGGGGGTCAAGTCAACCTAATCCCAAATCATATCTAACATCCTATGTTTAAAGAACTATGTTATCCACAAAAGAAGGACTCTCGGACAGAATCTATTCTATACTGACTGTGCGTGCGTGTACAAGCGTCTAAGTGTCTACACTGAATGCGAGGGGGTAGGAATATTCCATGGTAACAGGGCTATGAATTACTTGCATGAGGACAGAGAAGTTGGGCCTTTTTGCTTGGTAACTGGAAGAATGTTTACTTAAACTACTAGGCAGGAATGCATCGGCTGAGGGGGAGGCAGATAATTCGAAGGTGAAATACAGTTCTTGGCAGAGAATGGGCTGATGTCAGGCTTCGTGAGCTGCGCAGAGAATGAGACAAAGTTCATGGTCACAGATGCAGGCTCGGACTGGAGCTTTCAGAGGCAGAAGGCAAGAGGAGTCTTGATGACAGAATCAGGGCCTACTTGCCTGGACTGTAAAGTGGCATAAGTGAACCATATAAAGCCGATGGCCTTTCATATTTAGGAATGGAATATCCGGCCTATTCATGGCGGATCTGTCAAAGGACATGTTGACGGTGGACGCGCATGTGTTCGCGTCTTCATAACTGGAACTGGAGGGAACATACATGTACTTGTGACATGCACATGGAACCGTTGGGGTCCAAGATAGGGGACATAACTGACCAGAAAAATCCATATTTCCACAGGTGACTGAGTTGCGCTCCCTTTAATCCACACAGAACTGGAGTTCTAGGGTAGTTCCACCTGAGGCAGATTTTTGTACCAACACCACAGGGCTGGACCAGGGGCTATTTGAGGACTCAATCACTCTCAACTCCAACATCTTGGAGACCTCCTCCTTAATGCTGACCCTCACTTTGTCAGACAGCCTCTATATTTTGTTTTTGACAGGAAGGCTGTGGTTTGAGTTGGTTGATATGGAGAAACTTTTGGGTGGTATCTGGGGGTCTTGAGGTCCACCAAGTAGGTGGCCTCCACCTTCCTCTCAACAATTTCATAAGCCAAGTCTTGGAGAGCCTTGGGCTCCATGGGCTCCATTACCCATACTTTATGTCCAGGGTGGTATTCCACAGGGGTAGCCATCTGGTCAAACCACTGCTTCATTACCTCCTGGATGGCCTCCAAGTTTCCAATCAATCAATCAACCAATCAGTATTTCTATTGCGTGCTCATCACCCTGGAGGTATCCAGGCGCTGCGCGGGGTGAGGTTTATTTGAACAGCCAGGTCTTAAGGCTGCTTCTGAATTCGGCGAGGGAGGTAGAGGTTCAGAGGTGGATGGGAGGTCGTTCCAGGTCTTGGTGGCGAGGTGGTAGAAGGCACGTCCTCGGGCTCAAGTGCAATGCATGAGGAGGACGGGGGCGAGGGCCCGGGAAGTAGACTGCATTTAACTGGTGGGAGGGTGGAAGGTGAGATTGTTCAGGAATTTTGGTCCCGAGTTGTGGAGGGCTTTGTAAGTATGCATTAGCAGTTTGAAGTGGCATCTCATCTTGATGGGGAGCCAGTGAAGGCTATGGATGGGAGGATGATGTGGGATCATCTAGGGAAGGTCCCGGATGACTCCAGAAGGCTTCTTCCAAAACTTAGCCATTCGGTTCCAGGGGGTTAGCATATAGCTGGCCACTTCCTTAGTGGGTTTTCCTGGGAGCTTGCTCCAACCCCTCCCTAATCAGGCTGAGAGATCCCCTTATATGGTGGCCGAACAGAAGGTCAAAGGGGGTAAATTCAATGACCTTCTGAGGCATCTCTCTGTAATTAAAGGACCGGCATGGTAAGAGGATCTCCCAGTTATGCCTCATGGCCTCAGGCAGGCCCTTGATCATGCCCTTGAGGGTCTTGTTGAATCACTCAATGAGCCCATTGGTTGTGGAAAACTTGTAAGTAACTCCACACTACTCTCACACTGACTACATATAAGCAGACATGCAGTTGGTTCACTTGTCAGACACCACTTCTTTGGAGAAGCCCATCTGGATACAAATCCCCATTAGGGGGATAGCCACTGCAGGTGCAGTTACAGTCCTCGAAGGTATGGCCTCTGGGTATCTTGTTGCATGATCCACCAGGTCCAGGATAAACCTGGTGCTAGAGGCTCTCTGGGGATGCTGATTCCCACCCTTTCAAAGGTGGTTCCAATGAC
Source organism: Triturus cristatus (assembly GCF_964204655.1). Classification (NCBI taxonomy): domain Eukaryota; kingdom Metazoa; phylum Chordata; class Amphibia; order Caudata; family Salamandridae; genus Triturus; species Triturus cristatus. The sequence goes on along the minus strand of NC_140594.1, from coordinate 216,824,096 downwards.
AGGTAAGGGATTCAGGGAAACGTTTAGCTTCCGCCCTGTCTTCATGCTAGCCTGGCAAGTTCAACAAGTCCTACAGAACGTTTCTGAGGAAATCTTCATCCGGGTCCAGTAAAAGTGGGGAAGAAGCCTAGCAAAGGTCTTGTCCTGGCCCATATGTCCTGACAGGGGTATTTTATGAACCAGCTCCAGTAGGAAAGTCATGTAGCATTTGGGGAACAACCAGTGCCATTGTTGCCCCATGCAAAGGTGCCTTAGACTCACTATGCAGGAGGTTTCCCTCCCAATAGATGCAGTGACTACCAGAGGCATCACCAGCTGCCTGGGCTTCGTCCTGTTGCCTCATGGCCTCCAGGGTCGGGCACTCTTTCTGTGTCTTACAGAAGTCCTATCTGGTGGGTCCTCCTTCTACTTGCCATCCAGTAGGTTCTGGCAGGTCACCAAGGGAGGCAATGCCCTCTTCAGTGGGCTCCAGGGCAACTTCCTCTGGTGCCTGATCCACCTCAGCTGGAGATATATTCAGGGGGTGGTTTCACAATCCCCTTGCCCTTCCCTCTTTTGGCAGCTATCCGGGCCATTTTTCCAGGTTAGGTTCCAGACCTCCTTGATTACCTTCCTGGGCAGCCATGGACCTGGTGGTCACACAAGTCCACTCGGGTAACCTAAACATTTCCAGATGTGACCTAAGCTTTATTTCCTTCCAGGTAGTGTGCTCAAGATCATTCCCTAGCAAACAGTCCACATGCATGGCAGGACTCATTGCAACTTTCAGAAGACTGAGACCCCTCACTACCCCCACTCAAGTGTAATAAAGTAGTGACCGTTCCAGTTGCCTGCTGCTGCAACCTGGTGGAATGTACTGGGTACAATCTGCTCTGGGGCCACCAGCTGACTTCTTACCCTAGTCATACTGACTCCTATGTCCCTCAGGGCCTCAACCGCTTACCTATTGATGGTGACCCATTTTCTTACTTACTTTGCAGTATCAGAAAGGCATATGGTTTTTAAGTACCATCTCCACATCACTAAGAGACACTAGGGTAACCCCACTGACTTCTCTCCCACTAACTGGGACAAGCTCCTTCCTGAGCACTACAATAGCCAACCCTAGTGTCTTTCCTCCAGTGGGAGGCTGTGCCCTTTATGGACACCTGGGATCCCCTTGTAGTGCCCAAACTCATAGCACTTGGGAGTTTTGCTCTGATTCTTATCAGGGTGGCCAGATTGGAAATGGGACCCTCTCTCTTGAGAATTATTTTGGGGCCTTGAGAGATCTTCTTTTTATCTCCCCCTTCTTCTTCTGTTGGGAAACCTAACCACCATTTTTGGAGTCCACCCAGGTGCCTTCTTGGAAACTCTAGTGCTGACCCAGATGTCTGCCCCCTCAGCAAGCTTCCTGGGGTCAGTCAGCTTGCTATCAACCAGGTGTTGCTGCAGCTCTGTAAAACAAAAATCCAGCATGTACACCTCAAAACTAGGTTTTACAGCCCAGTATAATCTTCTACCTTGCTGCTCCTTACTCGGCCCTTCAGTGCCTTGCTAGAATAATCTAGAAAGTCCAGCTAGGTCTGAATGTGAGGTTTATGGCTGTCCCTGAACATCTGTCTGTATCTCTCAGGGGTCAACCGAAATGTACTAACAAATACGGCCTTCTTGGGTGTGTACTGCGTCTGGTCTTCTACTTTTAGTGTTAGGAATGTGTCCCTACCTACCGTGGGCATGTACCTCCACAATCCATACCCCAGCACTCCTCAGGAACCTTGTGCACCCTTAGAACCAGTTCAGATGTGGAGAACCACTTGTCAATGTCATCCCCCATGACATAACTGGGTACCAAATCCTTGGTTATGTGGACCCTTCCTTCTCCAGTGGACACTGCAGGTACGCTGCCACCATTACTGCTGAAATCAATCTGTTTAGAACAAATCCAGCTCTCTGAGACTGAGCTAATGGACCATCCTTAGCTCCTCCATGGCCAGTCTCTTCTCCTCCAAAGCTTGCTCCTTCTCTTATTTAGAAAGCTCCAACCTGAGTTCTATCTCCTCCCTCCTGTTCTCCAGCTCGTCTAGAGATAGGCTCCTTGAGGACACACTGTTTCCTGCACGGGGATGGCTTGCTAATCCTGCTAATCCTGGTAGAATGTTTCCCCCCCGCTCAACAAGTTCAAGACCCTCAGGTTGGTCTTGTTCCAATTCCTCCTCAGCATCCAATCCTTCCTTCCCATCATCTGTGGGAGTCTGGTGGGACTCTGCCCATGTCTTCATGACCTTAAGGAGCTCCACCTTTTTAGTGCTCCTCTTGGCAGGCAACTCCTTCTCCTGGCAAAATTCTTTGAGTTGGGCCACAGCATAGCTCTCCAGGTTGGCCAGCTCAAACTCCATCTTTGCAGGTGAGGTCACAAACACAACAGGTAGGTAGGGAGAGGATCAATTTTGGCAAATAAGAAATGTCAATCAAGGAGAATTTACTCTAATTTAGCTTAGATGTGGAATAGTAGTGTACACAAAGATGCTCTATGGCTCTGCAAAAACACAAGGCCTATCCTCAGCGGTGATTACCAATGGTAAAAATGTGGTTCCTGGTTGACTGGGGCGGAAGCCGTGGTCAATGAGTAACCACAATCCTAGTCAAGGTAAGTCACAAACACACCCTAAATTGACCTGTGTTCAACTTATGGTAGCTTGGCGCAGAGCAGCCAAGCTTAATTACGAGGCAATGTATAAAGTATTTTTGCAACACTTCAAAAAGTAAAGCAGTGTAAATACCACACCAGGTTACAAAAATAGTTCTTAATTTAATAAATAAAACAAGACCAAAACGACAAAAAGCCAATAGGTAGTACTTGAGAATATATCAATCAAACTATGTTTAAGGGAGTGAGCACAAGCACTTTAGGACTGGTTAGCAGTGGTAAAGTGCACAGGGTTGTAAGGCCAACAACAAGATTCAGTAAAATTGGAGGCAAGCAGGCAAAATATTTGGGAGAAGATCACCCGAAGCCTCACAGGTCTAACACATCTTTACTTTACTTCTTTCTTTCCCAATATAAGTGCATTCACTAGGGATCACAACTGCTTTAAATATATATTAGGTATCTTGTACAAGCTACATTGAAATAAGTACAGGCATCTGTGCAGCAGGATCCTTTTAGTTATTGCTGCTCTCCGAGCCACCAATAATGGAAGCAAGCATCAGAAATCTATAGATACCTTAATACCGTGAATTAGTCTGATAGTATTCGGTGCGTGCCATTTCCGTTCTGAGGTGATTATCATTACCCCTAGGTATTGAAGGCCCTTGTTTACCATGGTATCTCCAGGTCAATTGTTTCCAAGAGAACTGCTGGTCGATACTTCAGTAATTTCTATTTGTTTATTCACAGTCCTGGCTGTTTTCCAATGCTGTCTAGAATATTAAGAAGGTGTGGCAGTGCTTCCACATGCCTTTGCAAGTACATGAATAGGTTATCTATGTACAGGGACACTAGCTGTTTCCTGCGTCCCACATCTATGGCTTAGTGCGACAGAAAGGTCCTAAGTTGGCAAACCAGTGGTTCGGCCCCAGTACATTGAGTAATGGGGACAGCAGACACCTCTGCCTCATTCTATGTTCCAATACCCATTCTGTTGATATTATCCCATTCATCTTTGCCTTGACGATAGGGTTGGTGTATAGTAGCCTGGTCATCACAATAAAAGTCGGGCCAAAATTCATGGCTCCTAGTGTCTCAAATCTATAGTGCCAAGATACTCTCTCTAAAGCTTTTTTGTGTCCAATGACACTAGTGCTGTGTGTTTGCTTTCCATCATTGTTTACCAAATTATATGTCTTAGTCCCCTAACATTAAGTGCCATCAGTCTACCTGGTATTAAGCTGCACCGATCTGTGTCTCTTAAATTGCCTAATATTTGTTTTAATCTACTAGATATAATGTTCCCCATTATCTTATTACCTGTATTCAAAACCAGCAGCAGGCAAAACACTCTGTATTTCAGTGGGTCTTTCCCTGGCTTTGGTACAACTATAATCATGGCTTCCCCTGCAGAGCGTGCCAGAGTCCCCTTAGTCAGTGCTTCTCTATAAAAACTAGCAGTTTTACCTCCCAGCTATCTGGCTGTATGGCTGGTGCCATTCTGCTGGAAGCCCATCCGGGTCCAGGGTTTTGTTGGTGTTTAACTCTTCAATGGCGTTCTTAATTTCATCAAGTGTAATTGATGTTCCAGTTGTTCCCTCTGGCCTGTGTCAGTTTGCATGGGCCCTGCACTGTTAGTATTGGATAGGTTTCTGTGTTATTAGCAACTTGTATGTTTTTGTATAATTGCTTATAATATGTGTAAAAGATATTATTTATTGCTTGCTGTGTGTCAGTTATGGAACAATTCTTGAGCTTAATGCCTTTGATGCGTGCTAGTGTGTGGTCTCTTTTTAGGAGCAATATTAACAGTCTCTCCAGCTTGTCTCCCTCTCAATGCAGAACCTATAGGGACAAACGGTTCTGCAGTAGTTCCCTTTTCATAGTTTTTTCAATAATGTATGCACACAGGGCCTTATCTGGATTTAGCGTGGACATCCTCCTCAGCAGTATTCTGTTGTCACCTCAGTTCTCTGTCTCGGTCCAGTATCTCTGTTTCCAGGTGCCTGGTCTTACATATCACTCGAGAGCCTGCAAAACCTCCTTGCACTGCTACTTTTAGCACATCCCATTCTATGCCTCTAGTGTTGGCTGTGTCTTCGTTCACAGTGAAATATGATGTTATTGTCTCTCACATAGCCAGATGGAACTCTGGATCATGCAGAGCAGACACTAGCTACCGTCATGTGGCAATGCATGCTCTATATTTGGATATGGTATAGTCCATGCTTACTGGTTAGTGATAAGATATTGCCCTCCCAATGTGTGTCACTTGTGACATGCATGCCACCTGACTTCTATCTACTAAAATGTAATCCATTCTAGAATATGTATGACTGGGACATGCATAATGGGTGTATTCCTTCAGGTGTGGGCTAGTCTTCCTCCAGACTTCTAGAAGATGCAAGTCCTTCATCACTTGCTGTAGCGAACCAGAGGTTGTGTTTATATGCAGAGATTGATACACAGTTGAGATCTCCCATCCATATTAGTTGTGTATCTAAATAGGGTGTTCATCTATTCCTAAGTTTAGAGAACCATGTGTTTGCACTTGCTACGTTTTAATAATCGCTGTATTCGGGCACATCTATTGGTACACAGGCCTCTACAATCAAGTTGCATGTTGTGCCACATTCTCTTGCCTTTAGATGCTGATGCAATTAATGACATAGCATTAAGTAAAATCAGAATAATAACACAGAACTAACTGCTACCATCAGTCATTTTCACTGTTTAGGTAGCTTTGATGCTTACCCTGACATTTCCGCCTGGATTGGTTGGGCTCCAACATAAGGCACCAATGCAAGCAACAGGTCCCAAACATGTCAAGGAGGGAGGTACATCACCTCATGCTCTAGTGGTGGTTCATATATTGTCTCCCATTCTCAAGGCTAATTTGAATGCATCAAGTCATCCCTTGTGCATAGTGTTGTGGTCAGGACAGTCAGGGGACATTGATTTTCCTCTACAGTCTGGGTTGGTGCAATATCAGCAGTGTCAAATATCTCATTCTCCTGGGCAGAAGGATGTCTCCATGTGTGCTGGCCTCTGCGTTCCGTGATGCTATCTCGTGTGTCCAACCAATGCCACGCTTGGCTTGTTTCTGTAACAAAATGTGTCTTGCCTCTATATAGGATTTTGTGTTTTGCTGAATAGAACACCATGTATTTCACATTTGGATCCCTGCATTTCTTCTTTACTACCTTGAGCGATCATCTGAATTTCTAGTACATGTTACGTGTAATCCGGGAACAACATGAGCCTCCTCTCTCTGTAATATGTACTGCTCCACTTTGTCTCGCTACTTGCAACAATATATAACAATCCCTATAATTGACCAGGCAGTGGAGGAGATGGGGTTGACGGCATTCTATTGACCTTTTCGTTCAAAAATTATCACAATGGTCCCCTATGTTGCCATTTTTCAAGGATCTACTTTTCAAGGTAAAGTTCCAAGCATTCTCCACCTGCATATTCTGGTAATCTCATGATGCCCCAAAGAAACGTCTATACGCCATAATAGTCAGCCCAGGCCTCCCTCCCCCAAATCTTGACCATGGTACTTTTCAACGTTGTTCCTGTGAGATCTACCTTCTCCATCTTCCACACGAGATTCCAACTATTTTGTTCTGCATAGTTGAAGTTCCTCCATCACTTTTTTCATATTGCTCGGATCTTTCACAAGGTCTGTGATCGGTTGTTCCATATGTGTGACTGTTTGGTGACTTTGCACAGGTCCACTCTTACCAAGTTCAGGTCCATTGCCATCGCCATCGCATTAACGTTGTAGTCCAGTGAGGTTCTTGTTTCGTGGACCGCTTTGAGAATGTCTTACAGGGTCAGGTTGCAGAAGTCTTGTTCCGTTTCTTTTTGTTGCCCTGTAAACAACAATGGCCTAGTGTATTTATCTATATGGGTCTGAGCCGCAACCCCCTTGGCCCCTTAAAGGTTCACGATGGTGGCCACTACCACAAGTGAAGGCAGCCCAAGATCACCACGGTCTACGTGCAAGTTATGACCCACCTCCATCCGCTGTCTGTTGTAGGGGGCTCTGCCTAATCGTTAAATCGCTGGATTATAATGCAGGAATTCTCGAAATACATTCACAGTAAGGGAAGCAATGCCCCTCAGTATGTCCGCTGACTCCTAGCTACACCAGTGCACAGTCTAATTTCTCCATCTCTCTCCGGATCCCCGCGCCTGGGCCGCCAATCTCACAGTGTGACTCGCTTCTGCCATGGGGCCTCCAGTCAGGTTCTCAGGTGACCTCCGTCCCTTGGTAGGTTGCACTCATGCCAGTGCCCTACTACCGCCTCAGTATCAGATCGCACCCTTTTCAGGAGCCGCAAGGTGCAAGGCTCAGCGCAGGCCCGAGCAGTGGCTCTACCTCTATAGGCCCCACTCACCCCACACCAAGGCAGAAAAGTATTCCAAAGGAGCTCCTCACCCGCTTCCACTCTATTTGCCTGGCTGGTCTCATGCGCCACTTCCCAGTTCCAGCTTTGCTGCTCCACTTTGCCACTGCCCCCCTTCCCCAGGAATCAGGCATGCTCCAGCATTGGCTTCTCCACTGCAGTGAGAGCTCAGTTTGCTTCCAGTCAGACACTCTACGTGCCACACCTCGTCACCATACGCCCCAGCTACATTTAAGTCCTTTTTCTGCCAGTAATGCTCAGGACCATCCTCGGTATAATACATTTGCTCTTGTGTTTATCCTCAGGATCAACAGGTCTGAAAGGATTCCTAATAGTCAGTAAGCAGCACTGAGACAAACAGGCTTTTTGGACAAATAGAGCAGGTCGTTGGCTTATTCAATAATAACCCTGTCTGTGGAATCATGCTGTGGATGACTTCTGCTTTGAAGGCATATGTGCTTGTCATAGAATAGTGTCACTAATCACCTGTAATAAACTATCACAGGTGAGTAGTGATCTCCATCATCTCTTGGGATGGTCTTGCCTCAGTGTGAGCCGTGCTGCGAGAGAGATCCAAACCCTGCTGCTTGTGCTCCCAGTCCTCCGTCTCACCCAGATTAGAAGATGAAGTGTGGGTCCAGCTGCTTCAGGCCTGCACCAGCCCACAACTTTGTGAAGTAAAGCAGGGACGAGATACAATGGGTGACAAGGCTCAGGCATCCTCACCCACGCTTGAGCAACCTCTCTCAGTCTAAGAGTGAGAGAGGGCCTGGGAGAACAGGGGCAGGTGTTAAAGCCTGTCACAAAGTGCTTAATTTGTATACAAATAAGTGCCGGGGTTCTCTTGAAGATGCAGCTTGCACCAGCCCATTTCTCCTGTTAGTGCTGCCTAAAAAAGAACCAACTACTAACCATGAAATGGGGAGAGGATGTGGGGTAATGGCCAGAGCTGCTGACTTCAGAGCTGGGGAACCAGGTTCGAGTCTGGGCATCAGCTCAACATCCTGTGATTCTGGGCAAATCATTTAATCTCCCTAGTACCTAAATGAATTTGTCCTTGACTGGTGCTCATGAAAAGCGCTGGTGTTGATGATTAAGCGCTGGTGCTCAGCACTGGAAACCACAGGTTCACATTAAGCACTGCTTTCAGAGCACTATTTGCATATCCAGATCCTCCACATCTCCGAGGGGATGATGACGCTGCGCAACTGGTGTCAGGCCTTAATAAGTGCAGCTCGTGCTTCTCACCTTGGAACCAGTCAGGTGTGATAGGCAGCACACTGTGATGGACAAGCTGCAGTAACCATCACAGTGGTGCCTTGAGATGTACGGGGACCAGCCAATGGTGGCCTTCATCATCAGATCTCTCATGTTTTCCCAGTTCTGTGATCAGCAGTTCCTACACTCTGGAATTTTCCTTTGCATTCTGATAGGTGACGTCATGCTTCTCCCACATAAAGCCACAACTATGCGTGCCAGAATGCAAAGAACAATCCTGGGCTGCATTAACTGCTGACTCATGCCTTTCTGAAAGGTAAGATATTTACACTATTACCCACAACAGTACCTGGGTCGTCTATTCATAGATGCCTTCCAAAACCATGCATTACACACTACAAGTGACATTACGCATTTTTTTTTTACATTACTCAGTGTAATTTTGGGGCTTTTTTATAATCTTGAAAATGTTATTGATGGAAGTCACTGTGTATGAAATATTATGAAATATGTTTGTGAAATATTAATTTTCCAGTGAATCCTAAATTAAACATAAAATGACCTATTGATGCAATAGATATAGGATACACAATGGATGACCTTGTATTATGACCCTGTACTGCCAAGAAGGCTGTCTGGGACAAGATGAGAAACTACTAGATCGAGTACTTTGTAAATTAAATTATCCTCCCCTGACCGAACTATTCGATGTTAATGCAAATGTTATTTTGTTGAAAATGCTGGATGCGACCTGCCATGTAAAACAGAAATTTTAGTTTTAAACACTAGAATATTCATTAAAAGCAGCACGCTGACTATTGTAGTACTTGTCTATTTGTTTGTTTGGAAACACATATTGCAATATAAAACAACCTAGAAATACACTGAAATAGAATAATACAATATTACACAAATCTATGTGGGTACAATTCTCGTTCTGCAACCAGAAGAAAATTATTAGAAAAAATAGCCATTTGTGTTAGTGTGAATGCGTGGTTTAAGTAAATACATCTTAGTTAATTTCAAATAGTTGTTCTGAAAACATATTTAACCTGCGAAAACGCTGAATGTTTTTCACGTAGCTGCGCTGCCCTACTTTAAACAGAACCGGGACAATTTTTCAAAAATTCCGTTCAGATAAAATCTGCAATTTAACAGAATGGTGTTATTCCCCGAAAATAAGCAAATTATTAGGAGGTATGTTATCATATCCGTGAATAGGGGCTTAAAATCCACTGCTGTGGCGATAACAATAGTTAAACATGAAAAGTAATGTCAGACTGCTAACTAACCTGCATTTTTCACGCTTAGTTATTTATTCAGCTGGAGTCATTTTACATAGTATGATTACATATATACGTACACACATACCTGTGTATTCTCAGGGATAACATATATTTAAGGTGAATTATTTTAACTTCAGAGAGGAAACGATGCAATTAAAAATAAACCTAATGGTATAAAGGCAGGTGAGTAATTTTGCACCAAGAGAGAGAGCAACGCAGTTAGCACAAACCTTTCAGAAAACTGCAGTCAGGAGAAGAACAGTAAAGCTCTCATTTATTATCGGCCTGGTGGGGACATCCGTCAGACAGCGGAGGGCGCGAGGCGCCATGGAAAGGACTTCCTGAGAAGAGACAGTACTCATGTGGTATCGACTTAACTCCCCCGTGGAACTGTAGGCAGTTTATAACCAGGACAGATGGAGCAGGAGCCCTTTGCCCTAAGAGACCTAGAACATGGTGTGGAGTACAGCCATCCACGCCAGTTTTATCCCAGCCGCAAGCTGTGCACCTTGCGCACCTTGCGCTTATTTAGAAGCCCCTTACGCCGCCGGTACGTACCATATGACAAGTGAGGCACGGCGGCACAAGGGGCTTGTAAAAAAAACCCGTAGAGAGATATTCACAAGGACTGGCGATACCTATCGCAAACACCAGTTAGTGGCTGTTTTTTATCACCGCCTAACCCTGAAAACTATTGCCATATTAGCAGCGTATTAACAAGCCGTCACTACACGGCGATAGTATCAGGGAACGGCGGTGAAAACCAGTGGCGGCTCCTCGAGGGAGTGCTGCGGGGAGGTGGGTGGGCGTGGGAGGGGCAGGGTGGGGGGGTAGTAAACTCCGGAATTGGGCCGAACGGAGTTGAGTAAAGAAATAAATAAATAAAACGAATTACATTGTGGCACTGTAACGCGAAATCGGCGATGCAGCGCGCAATGTAATTAGTTTTATTTATTCATTTCTTTACTCAACTCCATTTGGCCCAATTCCGGAGTGTACTACCCTCCACCCTGCCTCTCCCCTGCCTCACCGCCCTGCAGCACTCCCTCGAGGAGCCACCGCTGCTGAAAACTGCCACTAACATCAGCGCAAAGGTGATAGGAAATCCAGCGTTAGCGGGTGAAAACTACCGACAGGCCCATTAGCGGCAAAAAAACTCATGTTAGCCAGCCCAATGTGATTTCTTTTTGTCTCTAAAGCTAAAAATAGCCTATCAGTCAACATCCAGTAGAAAATAGGCATAAAAACCACCACAAAAAAAAATGCAGAATGGAGCTGCCTGGGCAAAGTGCAGCACACATCAACAACCCCTGCAAGCCACCCAACATCCAGGATGAGCAGGATGAGAGCCAGGATGCCTCGCTGGACCTGCATCTTGAGCCTGGATGCCTCGCTAGACCTGCGTCTGGAGCCTGGATGCCTCGCGGGGCCTGCGTATGGAACCTGGATGACTCGCTGGACCTGCGTCTGGAGCCTGGAGTGGGATGCGGAGGAGCTGTGGAGACGATGAGCCGTGGCGGTAGACTGATGGCCAACAATTGCCCGTACCTGGTGGTGAAGTCTGGCAGGTCGCATGGAGACAAGTTGCTGACCTGTGTGAGAAGACCGCCTTGCGACCCTTGGAGCTGTTAATAGTAGAGGTGCTCCTGCGCCCCAATGTACGGAGGACTGCATCACATACTACGATCCACCACTACACCGGGGTGCACGGAGGGGATTACCAACGGTGGGTGCCGCCTCTCTGTATCACAGGCCGGATGATGTTAGGCTGGCCGGACGCTGTGAAGGGTGAGGCCCATGAGCAGCGCCGAACTTGTGTGGCGGGAGCGCTGCAACTTTACGCCAAAGGGGCCCTGCTGCATCAACTGTATCGGGAGGTTTACCAGCGGACTTGGCGGCAACTGCTGTACCCAGGCTTGTGAAATTCCACCTGGCTGAGGCTCCTGTTGGCTGAGTCACATATTTGGAGAGAGTGCAGTGGGGGTTGAGTCGCCCAGGCCTAGCACACGTAGACTGATTTGCATATAGCTGTGTCTGAACTGGGGTGGCAAACTGAGCTAAAGAATGATGTTATGTTATGTTATGTTATATATGACTTATAAAGCGCACGTACACCAGATTGGTTTCATGGCGCTACTTTAAAGGACACCGTAGTCCTGGACGTTACTCGTATGCCTGTCTAAATATCCATGTTTTTAAAAGTCACCTAAATCTCATGAGATCAGTACAGGATCTAATTTCTAAGGGCAAGGAATTCCAATATCTGGGGCCTAGTACGGCAAACCTTGTTCCACCGAGACGCTTCAACCTGAATGATGGAGAGGCCAGAAGATGCAAGTGGGTGGATCGCAAATTGCGAGTAGGGATGTATCTTTTAATAATTCTGTTAACAAATTTGGGGCTCTTGCCGTTCAGGGATTTGAAGATGAGACATCCCACCTTGAAGGCGCATCTTAGGGGGAGCCAGTGTATTCCTCAAAAGAGGGGTGACATGTTGACGCCTGTTTTCCTGCAGGATCAGTCTTGCTGCCTGATTCTGTACCAAATGGAGTCGGTGGATAAGATTACCTGGAATGCCAAAGTATAGGGAATTGGCATAGTCTATGTGCGAAATCACCATAGCTAAAACCACCTGTATCTTAGCTGAAGATGGATTCAACCCAGATCTGTGACTGATGGTGAGTGTTTGAAAAGTTTCAGTACTCCGTCCATCATCTCCTTGTGTTTGCTTTGTTCACCCTATAATGGTAGTGTATGCCCAGATGTGGGTCCCTTGCTCACTTTGCCACTGGATTCAAGCTAGACTGGCTAAAAAGGGCTGTTAGCCAGAAACCGGTCCCAGGATGCTTGTTTCCTGTCCAGGGAAGACATGGCTTGGCAGTTTGGGCTGGACTGTTCCCATGAGGCACAGGGTCAAGACTGATTTGCATATAGCTGTGTCTGAACTGGGGTGGCAAAGTGAGCTAAAGAATGATGATGGATTCAACCCAGATCTGTGACTGGGGGTGAGTTTTTGAAAAGTTTCAGCACTCCGTCCATCACCTCCTTGTGTTTGCTTAGCACACGTAGATGACGCACCCTCCGTGGCGGCTCATCCACTATGGCGGAAGAGCATCGCCCCACTGCTTTCAAGCAGTGCAGAAGAGGAACAATCATCACATAATGATAACTTACTGATGTAACCGTGCTATGTTTCCTTTGCGGGTGGAAGGGTGGGTAGGACTGTTCCAAGCACGGGCCAAGGCATGGGCAGATTGGCATGCCCACTCAAGTGCGCAATGACTGTTTGGTTGGCCCACTCAGGCTGCCCAAAGCAGTTTCCTCTGCTTAATGCAGGCTGAATAACAGCCTGCATGAAGAACATACCCACCCCTCCAGCCCCTGGTTGCATGCCTTGTCCCATTGCCAATTACCAATACCACTGCCGCATCGCAGCGTTGTAATTAGCTATGGGGAGGGAGCCTGGCTGTCTACTTCCTGTTCCTAGAAGCAGACGCAGGAGAACAGGAGCAACAAAGACATGGGACCCGGCTTCGATGTAAGACTTCCCTTATTAAAATATTTACAACACCCACTCACACACACATCCCCGTGTTCACGCCCCATCCAGTTTTCTTTCCATCGTTTACCACCTCCCAGCTGTCCAGCCCCCCCACACTTACAAATTGCGGCCGCTGTGCGCCCATGAACAGAGGGCGTGCCACTTGTGTGCCAAAGGCACATATGTGGTTGCTACGCATGCCATAACATTGCATTCCATTCCAATGAATACTAATACTAGGCATATTGCAACAGTAGAGTAGGTGTTGCATAGCGGAGACATTAATATCACTATTCCTACTTCAGTGAGTTCAACCCAAAACTAACCTTTGCACACCAAACCCAACCGTGAACCCTGGAATTCCTTTTAGAGCCCCCATAATACATACAAACATCAAATTAGACCCAAAACACCCCCCACTTTCCATATTTTACCCCAAAAAACACCCCAATTTCCATATTTTAGCCCACAAAACATGCCAATTTTCATATTTTACCCCAAAACACAGCCCAATTTTCATATTTTACATCCGGAACCCATACCCAACCGAAATTGTTTTAATTACCCCATTACCGACCTCACAATGCGTTGTAACCAACTGTGATGTAAAGGCACCTGCGTTGTCGGAGTTGCGTTGTTAACGATGTACTGCCTTCATTGTAATGGTCGTCTCCCGTGCCAAAGGCAACCCATAGGCTACGCCGTTTGCGTCCGTCTGCCCCTTGACCACGCTCAGCACCAAGGAGCCTTCCTCTTGGACACTCCACTGCTACGACGCCAGAACCCTCCACGTCATCGACCCTTGACACTACCTCGCCTGCCAGGACCAACCTCTGCTCCGGACCGGACATCGCCATCGCCATCACTAATGGCTGAAGTATCACCCACAAGGAGCCCCCTGACCATCAAGGAGGAGGCATTACCATCACCTACAGAAGCACACTCCGACTGACCACGCACTCTAATGACCCAAGGGTGACCATGGAGCACCTCAACTCCCAGATCCGGACCAAGCCCAAGCACATCCTCTGCGGCACCCTCATGTGCAGGACCCCGGGCCATGGACACCCATTCTCCAATACCATTGTAGACCTCATTGCACCCCAGGGTCTCCCATCCACTGACGACATCCTACTCAGTGAACTCAAGTTCCACCTGGACAACCCCAGTGACCAGGACACCACCCCTTCCTAGGGAAGGTCCCCTTCATCAGATACAAGCAGCAAGTCACCTCAACAAGCCACATAGCAGGACACACAATCGAGCACATCACCTGCGCCAACGGGAATTTCAACTACTGCCACAATACTGGACTCTCCTGGACCGACCATCATTGGTAACATCACCTCTTCATCTTGCCCACCGGAAGCCACTGCCATCATCGCACCCCCTCGCAGCTGGATCAAGGCCACCGAAGAGCGTCTTCTCAACTCCCTCCGCACCAACACTCCACCAACGCTTACAGACGATGACACCACAGCGTGCAACCTCCACCGATGGATCTCCAACAGCGCCGACATTCGGGCACCCCTCATGAACGGCACTGCATTAGTACCATCTGCCTGCCTGATGGCAGGCGTGAGGGGGACACAGTGCCACAGGGATAGGCAGGCCCCATGTATTGATGGAGTTGCGTCATGGTTGTGACACGACTGCAGCAATGCGCGACTTTAGCGCAGACAGATACGTCAGGATTCCTGACATATCTGTCATTACTTGCGTCATGGAGCGCTGTCTAGTGAATGCAGAGCATCCATGCTGTTGCAAGAAGGGCGTAGTGATTAGTGTTGCAACACTGTCTTGTCGCGGCGCTGCAACACTTTTCATGACTGGGGCCCAGGAATGCGCACTATCTTATTGATGGTGCGCATTCCTGCCCTGTAGTTTTGTGACAGGGCAGCACTGAAACATTGCTTTCAGCACTGTCCAACACCAAAACCTGCTGAGATGAGGCCCCAAGTGTGATCCCCATTTTTAGGACCAGCTATTTTCTGGTCTTAAGTAACTGGCTCTAGCTGCAGTTAGAGACAGTTTTTTGGGTCTTCAGAACTTCAAGGATCCCCTTGTGAATATAGAGTATTGGGGTTTGCAGCCGTTTTTGCATGGGAACGCCTCTCCTGCATATAATTATCGCCAACAGGAGTAGCGATCTTTACAACAGACATTTTTGCCAAAAAACTGTCGCTAACGGCTGTTAGTGACAGCTTGGTAATAGGGCGATAACTCCTTGTGAATATGCCCCGTAGTCTTTATAGAGGCAGCCTTACCTGAGCCTCCCATGTTTGAAACCACTCAAGTGTATGCTACACCGTGCAATGTATGAATTTTTAAATCTACATAATGTGCACATTAACACAAGTAAATATTAATACAGCTAGGGCTACCAGGATTATTTTGAATTTCATGGGATGATATCAATTAGTGACGAGTGAGGATAATTGGTAGAAAAGTATTTTCCAAAGTCCAGTGAAAAACATTAGCAAGAGCTCGAGAAATAGGGAGAAGGTGAAGGTCAAAAAGGAAGCACATTTGTTAATGTGATTGAAATGTGACCGCAATAAACCTAAGGGTGGGCGGACAACTCCGTTCCACCCACGGAATGTGCGGAGATTTGCCATTCCGCCTTCTGCGGTAATAGGCAGAAAAACAGGGCAAATCTCCGCACACTCAGGGCGTAACGGAAGTTGTCCGGCCGCCCTATTAAATACATACAAAAATACATGTTTAAATAACCTTACCTGATCGGCGGCGTCCCCGGGCTTCAAATCTCTTCCAGCGCGCCTTCTTCTGAGAACTGCGCATGCGCGGGAGCCTGCGCATGCGTACTCCTGCCGAGGAATGCGCATGCGCGGGCTCCCGCGCATGCGCAGTTGTCAGGGGGACTATGCGGAACTATAAGGGAACTATGCGGAGAGTGCAGAGATAGGTTCTATCTCCGTGCCTCTCCGCGTAGGTCCCTTACACATATTACGCCCACCCTTAAATAAACCTCAACCACCTTTTTCTATCAACTCAAATCCTATCCATAGTCTGCATGTGTTCAACATTTTTGCTGCTGGCAAGGCTTTTAACTATGTTATTGTTGGCAAATACCCTTCTAGCAGCTACATGGATGAGCGCCACCGTAAATTGACACAGGAAGACTGATTTTCGAAAGCATTTATGACTAGGAGAAGTAGTACTGCAGAAGGACTGCTTTACGGACTCTTACATGCCTTTGTGAATCGTACTGGAACATCCACCTGCCTATTAGTAAAAGTGCAGGGAGGGCAACATCCTTTCTATTTGTAGTAATTGCATTATAATATATCCTGAATATTACCATTTTATTCCCATTCTAAAAGTTTGAGATCAATTCAGAAAGGCATTTGAGAATAAGTAAAACAGTATCACAGGACAGGAATGCTACTTTATGTACTCTTACATTCCTTTGTGAATAAGCCCAGAAACATTCAACTATTAGTAATATCATGTACTTTCCACTTTCCAGCAGGAACTGGTGTTTGTTGGGCAATGTAAACGTTGGGATGGTGACAGACTGATTCCAAACACCCCCTCAGGTTACGTTGTCCTAAAGGCCAGCTAACTCACAGTAAGTACCCCTAAACCTAGATAGGTAGCAAACTTGTTGGCAAACACAGAACATTACAACCGTGATCCCTCCCAGAAAACATGATAACAGATCTGGAACCATTTTGCTCCATCACTCATGCTCTCTTTCTCTCGGAGAAATATACAAGGAATACATGGGGCCTCATGTAGGTAAATAAATTTTACCGGTTCTTAAATACCGAGCCGTACCGAATCGGTAAATTAGAATCGGTAAGTTATATGTAGGTAAAAATTCGGTAACAGTTACCGATTCGGTAACATTCGGTAATCACGAATCGGAATTCACCGAATCGGTAAATACCGAGGTGGTATTTACCGAATCGGAAAATACCGAGGTGGTATTTACCGAATCGGAAAATACCGAGGTGGTATTTACCGAATCGGAAAATACCGAATCGGTATGTACGGATTCGGTAAATAAAATCACATGACTTGACGAAACAGCTAATCCTGTGTAACGACAGCCCACCCAACCAGGAAGTGCCCACACCCAGGCAGGTGTACATAATTAGCCGAAGTGGCCACACCCAGGCAGGTGTACATAATTAGCCGACCCTGGAGAGGCTTGGAGTGCAGAGGAGAGGCAGGGAGCCGTTGCATGTGCGAGCGGGTAAACGAACAGCATGTCCAGCCAGAGAACACAGAAAGACGGAGGGGAAAGGAGGAGGAAGCTGAAATTTAGCCCCAAGGAACTCCAGGTGCTGGTGGAGGAGGTGGTGAAGCAGCACCAGAAGCTGTTTGGAAGGCAATCCCTGCAAGTGCCTGAGGCGGAAAAGCGCAACATATGGCTGGCCATCCAGGCGCAGGTCAATGCTGTGGGAGTGACCCACAGGGACATTGAGGTCCTCAAAAAGCGCTGGTATGACCTGAGGATTGTAACCAAGAGGAAGATGGGCGACATCCAGAAGGAGGCCAGCCAGACCGGAGGTGGAACCAACAGGGCACCTGCCCTCACCGAACTGGAGGAGCTGGTGGCGGCCACAATCCAGCAGGAGAGCGTCGTGGGTCTTGGGGACGCCGACAGCTCTGCCAGAGCCGCAACACACCAAGGTAAGACGAAAGCACAGCAATGTAGCCCCCCCTACCCCTATCCCACATCCCCCATTGTGAAACGAGAATCACACTGCAGTCCACACGTGTCAGTGCAGACAGGCAATGCATTCCGGGAGATGTAGTCAGGGCAACACTAACCATGACGTAAATGTTACAGGGCAACAAGGCATGTCACGCACTCGAGGCACAAGGAGACAGAGGACATATTGGAATGTGAAATGTTTTATTGTGACGCTTGCAATGCAGCCCTTCGGGGACACTGAGCCAATGTTGTATTTCTGTCCACAGATGTGACATCATGCAGGACAGGGCATGCTGCAGGAGAGACGGCACACCGGCCACAAGTATCACCTCTAGCCAGCACAAGTTCAGACCAGGGAGCAGGCCCACTGGCAGCCGCACCACCAACACAGCCAGCCTCGCCGCACCCAGAGCCAGCATCACCTCACCGAGAGCCAGCATCACCACAACCAGAGCCAGCATCACCACAACCAGAGCCAGCATCGCCACTCATGTTCGAATCACCGGCCACATCACCGCTTGCAGGTGTGAGAATGAGGAGGCGTCCAGCAGCCAGGCTACGAGCCTTAGACACCTCGTCAGACGACAGCATGGGCCCAGAAGACCGCACCGGGCCCCAGGAAGGGAGCCATGCCACTGTGCCCCACACCTCACAGGCAGCACAGACGGGAGCAAGAGGGCGCCGCAGGTCGCGTGTCCAGAGTCCACCAGCACCCACTGACGGCCATGGTGTCTTCTTGGGTCTCGAGGGCCAAATGTTGAAGCAACAGCGCCTGCAATCAAAGGCAGTCATGTCAGTCCAGAGGCACATGCGGGTGATGAGGACAACATTAGTCAACATGGACAGTAACATTAGCGGCATGGCTGCGGGCATTCGGGACATGTCCCAGTCAATCCAGCAGTTGTGCAGCAAATTAGATGCTGACATCGAAGCACGGCGCCGGGAACGCCAGAGAAGGGACACTACCAGCAGGGCACTCAACCGTCTGGCAACTGCGACTTCTCTACTGTGCCGGCGCTCTGTGACGATGCAGGAGGGCCTAACACAGTGCTGCAGCGACCTGTCTCGGGGGATGGTGCAGGTGACAAGTGCACTAGGGGTGCTATTGACTAGTCAGGCGTCGACAACTGCTGCAGGGGATGCTGCGGAGAGCATCGACACCAGCAGCAGCATCACACCCCCCGTCCCAGAAGCACGCAGGAGCAGCAGGCGGCTTGGGGTTGGCTCTAGTGAGGATGCACAGGCCGTGCAATCCACCACTGCAGCGCGTATGCGCAAACATTGATGTAGCCCTGCTAAGCCACTTCCCATTGGGTGACGTAACCCTGGACATACTCCTTGTATAGATGGTATATTGCCTGATTGGCCTGTTCATGTGTTCATGGCGTGGTGCCACATTAAAACTACGTCAGGACTTCTCACAACTCGCTGTGTCCCCTCACTTACTCAGAAATAGTTGCATGTGATCTCTGCCCGTCTCTCTCTCCCATCGATTGCAGTTGGCACTCTAGCTGCGTTGCCCTCTGGCTGGCCTGACTCATCCTCGTTGTCCTCAAAATATGTTAGTTCCACATCTGTACCTTTTTTCGTGGCAAGGTTGTGCAGCATTGCACAAGTGGCAATAATCTTGCAGCAGGTGATGGGTTTGTACTGGCGTGCGCCTCCGCTCTTGTGCAGGCAGCGGAACCTGCTCTTCAGTAGTCCAAACGTGCGCTCCACCACATTGCGTGTTGTTTTATGTGCCACGTTGTATCGTCTCTCACTCTGGGTTGCTGGGTGTAGGTAGGGAGTGAGGATGAATGACCGGCATGCATATGCACTGTCGCCTGGATGAGTAAAAGGGAACCATCAGTAACATGCCTCTATACACTATGATTTGCAGGTTTCAAGGGGCGTCACTGTTACTTACCTAGCAGGTATCCCTCTCCGAATTCTCCGGCACTCAGTCGTGTGTAGATCCCACTATTCTGGAAGATGTAAGAGTCGTGGGTGCTCCCAGGAAACTTTGCAACAATATCTGTGATGATGTTCCCTGCATCACAGATCACCTGCACATTGATGGAGTGGGTGGACTTCCTGTTCCTGTAGATGTGCTCTGTATCAGCTGGTGGACAGATTGGGATGTGTGTACCATCAATACAGCCGATGACATGGGGGAACTGTGCCATGTGATAAAAGTCTGTTTTTGTTTTCTGCAGTGCAGCCTGTGTGTTAGGGAAGCTTATGTAGTGGTGCATTCTCTGCATCATGGCATCCAGGAACTTCCTGAAGAAACGTGACAGGCAACTCTGGGATACCCCACCCACCGCAGCTATCACCACCTGATAACTGCCGGATGCCAACAGATGTAGGCTGCAGAGCACCTGCACATGTGGGGGTATGGCGTGCGCCCTTCTTATTGGCTGGTCCAGGAGTGGGTGAAGGTCCCTGATTAAGTCCATGATGGTTTCGGGGTGTAGCCTGTACCTCTCATGTATCTCTGCATCAGTCAGCTGGAATAGTGTGATGCGCTGTCTGTAGATTTGTTCCTCCCGTCGCCACACCCTCAGTCCTGCTGCCTGTAGACGTAGGCGCCTTGCAATGACGTACATGGCGGCCATGTTGTCCACGCTGTTGCATTTTGGGTTTGCCTATATGCATTGTTGATGGTTACCACCTGCTTTCAATCCGTGTTAATTACCGACTCTTATTTACCGATTTTCCTGGATTTCTTAATTACCGAGTGCTCCTACATGTCATTTTAAATTTTACCACTTCATATTTACCACTTCATGTTTACCGAATCGTTAATTATGTATTCGGTAACTCTGATTCGGTATTTTGGAATTCGGTAAATATGAATCGGTATTTACCGCCTCATATTTACCGAAAAGTGGTTTTTGGACTCCTACATCTCACTTGTCTGAATACCGGTCGGTAACGGCATATTTACCGAAAATCGGCCGTTACCGACCGGTATTTGGCTACCTACATGAGGCCCATGGTGAGGTATTTTTCAATGTTTATTGAACTATCGTGATTCTTGTATAGAATATATCTACCGCAATGATCAATAGACAGAAGCAGAAAGAGTAATTGGCAATATAAGGACTGTGAACAGGATGAACAGTTCCCCAATCTTGCTAAACAATGTATATATGCAAGCATATAAAACAATATATAGATAGCGCACTCCAACTATGCGTTCCCTAACCTAAGTGTCTAGGATGAGTATGCGCTCTGCCAGGAATCCCCTATTGGATGACCCACCCCATTAACTGAAGGGAAAGGATGTATGTCCCCGTCGTGCTCATGATTTGAGCATCCTTCCTCGCAGAGGGATCGGCAAGCAGTTGGGCTGAGGTTTCAGCGTGTAGTGACCTCCCAAATGACAGCAAGTGCTCCTCTGCCTAATTTATAATGAAACGCATCCTTACTCTGAGCCTAGACCTCGTCAGGCCACCATTGTTTATGTTCTATAGATAGCTGTGTCACCGCATGGACAAACACCAAACAACCTTATTTGCACAATGCATGTTCAGACCTTGTACAGGAATTTCAAGATATTGTGCTAATGTTCTTACTAAGTGGAATTTGTAAGCAATGCAGTTTCAGAGAAACTAATCTTGCATTGACACAAGTGCAAATGTGTGTTAAAAGTCATTGTGTGAAAAGGAAGGCAACTTAGGAAACGTGTACATGTTTAAAATGGCAGTGTTTCTCTCGAGGTCTAACTAAGACACATGACAGTAAAAGTGCTGGGTGGGCACTTTCTATTTGAACTAATTGTCTATAAATATTCTCCAAATATTACCTATTTGTTTCTATACTAGAAGTTATGGGGCCAATTGAGAAAGACATGTAAGGGTATGTAAAACAGTATCACAGGAGTACTACTTTACCGACTCTCTAATATTCCTCTGTGAATCGGCCAGTAAACATTCAACTATTAGTAAATGTGCAAGGAGGGCACTTTCTGTTTGTACTAATTGTCTATAAATAATGCCTTTGTGGATCGCCCCGTTTGACTCCAGACTGATTTTGCTGCTGTTTGCTTCAAGACAAAATGGCTCTGTGATTGGTATTCAGCAAGGCACGCAGAACGGCCATGGTCACCTCTGCAGACTGCCGCAGGAGCTTATTAAATCTACCATTGATTATTTGACCTACACTATCAGGGATCCAATCCATGTCTCAGCAAAGCAAAATCCAGATCAATTTGTTACAGCCCCAAAAAGAGGGTTATGCGTCATTTACTATGTGTCCTGAGATTTCTATCAACCCTCGAGTGGCAGACTGATAAACGAAGTATAAATGTGATGCCTTTTGAGCAAGAGCTTTTGTCCTGAGCGGCATGGGCACAACTGACAAGAATATTAGACAATCTGAACCTGTAGGTTTACAATCTCTCATGGGTGCAGAGTATGCAAGAAGACACACAGGAGTGACTGCTTCCTGGAATGCTCCTGGAAAAACAAAATGTGAATTCTGAATTTCGACAGTGGAGAGCCACTCTCTCAGGCGTTACTATCTACTGTACAACTAAGCATGTGGAAATGCCGTGCTCTTGGCTTATGTTTTTTTTCTTCAACTGAGGAGAAATCCTTTCCTGTACAACCTCAAGAATTGAATTCCATTTCTCTTTGTGCCCTGGAAATGAAGATATCTGGCATGTGAAAGACCAGCACACCGCTTACCAGTGCCAAGTGATAGCAAGACCTGCGGTCAAAGCTTAGTGTTGGGAGATTTGGATTCTTCTACCTACCTATTGACAAATATTGACAAAGACAAATGTTCTCGCCTTTGCTAATAGTTTTTAGCAAGGTTGTACAGCATTCCTGATGCTGTGCAGCGTGGCTGAAGAAGACAGAGAAAGAGCCTCTGGCATGGCTAGCCGTCTCATTTGTAGGTGCACGGGCACCACCCATGCACCAGCCTACAAAATGACATTGCACGTTGTTTTCTTTTTATTTACTGATCCAATTGTGTTGGGAGAAGTAACACAAGAAAAGTAGGAAGCAACATAGAGGGCATAGTTTGCATAAGGTTCTGGCCTTGATTACGCCTGAGGGGTGCTGCCATTGTTTGGCCAGGAAGATCAGTTTGAGCAGGAGCCTTCCTTGGTAGTCTAGAGCAGGACAGCAGCATAACAAATGTAACCATGATTCATATTTGTAATTGTATTGCCTGCCGTCTTTATGATCTTCTGATCCCACCCAGGCTGGATTTTTTTTTTTTTATTGGGAGCGCTAGTAGGAAGGTGATGAAGTAACTGGTGTTTCCGTTGTGGGCAGCCAATCGATGTAAAGCACCCCAATACGAACTGGTGAGTGCTACGCCATGTTTAGCCTAGCAAAGCATAAACAGCCATCGTAATTGCACATTGGTCACTTGCTAACCGCACTTGAACATCTTAGGGGCATATTCACAAGAAACTATAGCCGAGTCAATGGCACTTTATCGCAGCCAAAGTTGCGATAAATCTATCTCCCCATTCACAAGCTGGTGTTAACAGCCCACAGCACCAGTTTACCCATTATAGCAGCCGCAAAAAACATCGCCACAGAGGACCCGCGCAACTATCGCTAACGAGATGCAGAGTGGGTGTTCCAGTGCCAAAATCCGTGACAACATCACACCACAACATTCTCAACGACCAGCCACATTGGCGATAAAAACACAAAACAGGCGATAAGGCGCGTTAGGACCAGGAAATCTACACCTGCTCTGACCTGGTGTAAAGTCGGACGGCAGCCTGCACCACAAAATGGAGACCAGCCCAGGGCCACACCCGAAGGGCAACAGAAGCCATGGAGCCACCCATCATACGGCCCGGACACGCAAGAGGGCCACAACACCCACTGACACCACCCCCAGGACCACCCCTTCCTGGCACCCCTGACAGACAAAGACATGCCACATCAGCTACACCTAAACATGCACAAAATAATCCGCCTGATGTCGCACAATCACAAATGGTGACATGCATGTGTCGACACAGAAAAGAGCAGCACACATTCGCTTTCAAAGCAACAAATGAAACTTTATTAAAATGAAAACTGAAATGAAATGAAGACACATGGCCTCATCCCTTGGGACAATCCATATGTCCTAGCCTGCAATACAAAAATCATGATGAGAAGGTGTGTACTCCGCACATCAAAGGACAGAGAGAGAGCGAAGGGGAGAGAGAGGAAGAGAGGGGGAGAGAGAGAGAGAAGAAGAGAGGGGAGAGAGAGAAGAAGAGAGGGGAGAGAGAGAAGAAGAGAAGAAGAGAAGGGAGAGAGAGAAGAAGAGAGGGGGAGAGAAAGAGAAGAAGAGAGGGGGGAGAGAGAGAGAGAAGAAGAGAGGGGGAGAGAGAGAGAGAAGAGAGGGGGAGAGAGAGAGAGAAGAAGAGAGGGGGAAAGAGAGAGAGAGAGAGAGAAGAAGAGAGGGGGAGAGAGAGAGAAGAAGAGAGGGGGAGAGAGAGACAGTGCAGCCCCTGCGCATCCAGGCCACACTGCTCACCTGCTGCCACCGGTGTGTTTCCAACCAAGTGCAGGTATGTATCGCAGTTCACCAGGTCACACAACTGAGTCAGAGCCGCCAGCTGAAACTGAGTCCAGATACATGACTTGCACAGTACACACACCTGTACAAGACAACATCGCCTGCCCGCCCATGCACACCCAGGCAGAGGCACCCCAACCCCTCCCGCCGCCCATCGGAGCATGCCCGCCCATGCACACCCAGGCCTCACTGCTCACCTTTCGCCACCAGCGCGTAGACGGGAGGTCTCACCACGTGCCACTGCAAGCCACAAGCCCGGGGCCCACAGACATGGCACCCTCCACACCATGCAGCCACGCTCCGCAGGCCAACAGGTCTCACATTTGGTGCTGGGTCTTGATTACTCCATGGCAGAGGACATGCCAGTGCACCCGACACCATCGCAGGCTGCACACCCGCTCAGCCCAATGGGTGCCACTAACTATGGGATCCCGGAAGCGACGCCACGTGGCGGTAGGCCAGCACTGCCCGCTGGCTCTGGCCTACACTGCGGTCCAGCAGGGCACACAAAACCTGAGCTGTCTGGACCGCCGAGACGGGGCATCATCGCAGACTGCACACCCACTCAGAAGCTTAAGGTGCCACTGACTCAGTGCACCCAAAGTCACCGTCCTGTGGTGGGGTGCCTGTGCCGGCCGCAATGCTCCAAGTGCCACTAACCCTGTGTAAGCCCAGTCAGCGCCACATGGCGGTAGGCCCTTGTCATGCGCCAGGCCTCAGATGCCACCAACCCTGTGCGCAACAACTCATGGGCCTTTTATATGAGAAGCGTGGAGCATCCATCATCCAGTCACCACCGGAAGAGTGTGTGAAAAAATGCCCTCAGGGAGTGGCTGTGACATGCTGAAGACTAGACCAGTGAACTGCACACCACCAGCGAGTTCACCTGCGACAGGTAGCAATGATGGCCCCCCCCTCAGTGCATCATCGGAGTGGTCTGGCCTGCCGTACACCGGACCAGCGCAGGGCTTGCCACAATGACTCGTGGGCTCGGGGCATGGTCCAGTCCATGTCCGGACAAGGAAGTGACTGATGCGTGTGTCCCTGTTGTAGTGTTCACGGGACCAGGTATACAAAATGCAATGTCGCACCCTCTGACTCGCATCCCACAAGATGAACATCATTGCTGCAAGGACAGACACTGTCCCCACATTCATCCACACATCCATACCTGAATGATGTAAGACATGACACAGCAGTGCGTCACTGGATGTTTATTTGCACATCCAGTGCAGCTATGCAGCTGGAGCGGTACAGGGCAATGCCGAGCACACTACACAATATTGGCCCGCGGAGGGCCAGCCAGAGTGCTGTACTGTACTGGATGACATGTACTGCGGAAGAGGAAGGGTACAGTCCGCAGTCTGTCCGCCGTGTCATTGGTCATCGAACAGGATGTGGCAGTTCATGTCGCTGTCCAAGGTGAGTGCATCGGAGTGTATTGGGGGTCAGTGGAAGGTCATGAGGCTATGTGCGGCACCAAGCAGAAACAGGCCAGGTGGCAGAAATTAATGCTAGTGCCTCCTGATCACAAACCCATCCATGTCCTCGTCCCGGGATGTGTGCCCTGCCCCCCCGTGGGTGTTGCAGTCCCGGCTGCGCCACTGTGTGCCACTGACACATCAGGGGCCTGGGTGGATATGTCTGCCACACTGTGAGGCACTGACACACCAGGGGGCGGGGATGTGGATGGTGTTGGGGCAGCAGCATTCATCAGCGCCATGCCTTGTGGCGGCAATGCCATGATGGAGGTCTGCAGGGCATGATAGATCCCAGCTACATTCCGATGATGTGCAGCGGTGGCTACCATCCTTTCCGCCTCCATCCGCACATGTCCTCCATGAGCCTCTGCATGTGTGCCAGCTCACGGCTGGTATCGCTGGAGCCACTCTGAGCGGACAGCTGTTCTTCTCTCTGTGTCATGACTCCAGCGATGTCTGTCAGGGTTCGTTGGAGACCATGGGACGGACATAGACACCCAAGGATGGGGTCCAGTTTGGCAGCCATAAGTTCGAACCCCACCCGCACCTGTTCAGCCATCTCCCTCTGGCCCTCCAGCAACCGGCATTGGAAGGCCATTTGTTGTTCCTGGGAGACTTGGGAGGGTGCCGGGGCTGTGGGTGCCTCATGCTGGGTGGTTTGGGTCTCCTCGATGTAGCTGGGCTGCCCTGATCCTGGAGTTGAGTCGCGGATGAGGTCAATGATGTCTAGGAGGGCTTGTGCGTCGATGCTGGTGTTGTCCTCCTCGTCATCAGTGAAGAGTGGCTGGGACTGCTCTGCAGGAGGTGTTGGTGATGCCCCTGCGATGTGAAGGGGAGATGGTGTATTACACAATGAGTCCACATGTATGTAGCCGCATGGTACAGGTTGACATTCTGACAGCATGGTATTGTACATTGTGACAGTCTGTGGGTCTAGGCGAGGCGCCAGGGTCATTGTGGGTGTGTACTGTGCCCTGCTTGATTGTGCATCACTCACCCTGTTGTGGTTGTGTTGTGTCCTGTCAAACAGTGTCCGGTCCCCCGACTCCGGTCGCAGTATCCACACTGAAGACTGTCGACACCAGCTCCTCCATGTCATCCAGCACGAGCTGTGGCACTGGTCCCCCGCCTCCGGTCTGCATTGCTGCCTTCCGGTTGGCGGAGAGTTTCTCCTTGGTCTTCTGCTTGATGTCATTCCATTGCCTCTTGACCTCGTCCATTGTCCGATTGTGCTCTTCGACGGCATTCACCTTGTCGATGATGTCCCGCCATATTGCAGTTTTGGTGTCCAATGACACGTTGTAGTTGTGGTGGTGTTCCATCACCTCCGTGACTCTGAATCCTGTTCGCCTGCGGACTGAACTTTGTCTTCCTCGTCTTCTTGTCTTTGCCCTTCCCTGTCCCCGATGTCCCGGGCTGGTCGTCCGGGGTGCTTGTGGGGTTGCGCTCGTCCTCTGCGCCTGCTCCGGCTGCCTCCATGGTGCTTGGGAATAGGTCTGTTTGGATGTGGGTGTTTTTTCTACTTTTATGGTGATTTTTTCTGCCTGCTGGTGTGTGTTGCAGGCCTGCCGCTGCTAATCGCTGATTTCCTCATCGCGCTTTGGCCCATCGCGTGTTTTCTGGTGTTATGGTTTGTGTTTTTATCTCCGTCGTGGTGGTTGTATCGCGGACATTGTCCGCGGTGTAGGCGGACTATCGCATGGTTCGACGTTGACACGTGGTTATTTTCCCGTGATCGGCTGCGATATTGGAAGTTGCATTACGCTACTCTTGCGGTAGTTATCACACATTCTTGTGAATATCCCCCTTAGTTGTTTATACTGACTGTTTTTTTTGGTGGCAGCCAATCGATGTAAAGCACCTGAACACAAACTGGTGATCGCTACGCCAAGCTTAGCCTAGCACTGCACACACTGCCACTGTAATTACACATCAGTCATTTACCAACTACACTGTGGACATAGTTGTTTTTACCTAATCTTGCTTTTTGTAATGTTATTTTATTTAATGGCAGTAACTGCATATTGGTAAGTTGCAACCTAAACTTCGATCATTTCAGCTATTTATTGGCTTTTAGCCGACTGGAAAGCTTTTATGAACTACTGTAACTATACAATGGCTATTTGCACACAGCACTTTCAATACTGACAATTTAAATCAGAGTTTGCCACTTTTCATGGTTTTTATTAACTAAACAATAACGTTTTTGAACAAAATTAAACTCATCCAAATGTTCAACAGAAAGGCCTTCATTAGTGATTGTTAGAATGCAAAATGCATGATAAGTGTATACTAAGTTGACCTCTGCACATTTAACAATATTTTTTTGTTTAAAAAGTGGTAATAAATACTACATCAAGAAATATGCCAGTGCCCCTTCAGTGCATAGGTAATCTGGGACTGTGTACAAGCAAAACACTCTGGAACTAACTCACACTTTTAAATGCGGAAATAGATGTGGAAACTGTGGTTAACAAGCTCTTCTTGATTAAAAGCTAAAATCACAGTTAATGTCAAGGTTTCCTATTGCAGTAATGCAATTACCTGAAATGTTGTATTACCACAAATGGCTCAAACTTCTCTAACCAAGGGTCAAAGTAGTGACCGGTATGTTCAAAGGGCTAGAACGATAGAGGTAAGCAAGAACAGTACAAAGGGTTGTTGCCATGAAAGCATAAAAAGAGAAGTATAAACTAAAGAAGAGAGAACAGATAATCTTTATGGATAGGAAGAAGATTGATAGGGTTTACATTCAGACATACACAGTTTGAGCACACATTAGATATAGGCCTGGAGCAGGATGTCCAATTGTAAAGTAAAGCAGTTCTGCAACATATCTGTTTCGTAGTTCTATAATTTCCAACACCCAATCAACGTGTGATTATGCCCCCTTCCAAAGGCCTATCAACATCCTTGCATACCCAGAAATCTGAATCTGTACCTGGACTAGCAGTCACATTTTAAGGAGTTAAGGTTAATACTCTTTTGGGCCTAACATTTGAATTGTACTTGCTACATTAGTGCAATGCATATAGCATGCTCAGTTAACACCTAGGGTGCATTATGGACGGTCGAAACTTTATTTCCTGGAGAAATTTGGCAGTAACGTTGATATTAAGTTCCAATGAAACAGTTTTAAGGCTGAATTGAAGCGAAAAAGCATCCTACTGAAAGAATTTCACCATCAATAATTTTTGGGTTAATTTTATTATGTGCCCTCACATTTCAGTAGTATTCCACTATCAGTTTATAATTTAATTGGTGTCACCTTTGGTGTGACATTTTACAGAAAGAAAAGGGTGGTACTTACATTTTTCTTGTGCCTTGATTACTCTAGCTTAAGCGTTCATGTTTGCATTAAAAACCAAATCTGGTTATGTGTTTTTATAAAATATCTCTTGAGTGTGGTTTAATATCCATTTTAAATTGATTAAACAAAGGACACGCAATTGATACTTTCTTATGATCATGATTTGTTGATTTACAAATGTGTTGCTTGCAGATTATTGAGGAGTATGCCAGAAAAAAATAGAAAAGCTATGTCATGGTACATGTTATGTTATGTTATACCATATTTGTATAGCCCACATACACCAAAAAGGTTTCTTGGCGCTGAGGTAAAGAAAGATAACATCTAACCAGGATTTTAGCTATATGCTTGTGTGAATAGACAAGTTTTCAGGAGCGTCCTGAAGCTCTTGTAATTTGCTGCTTATATTATTTCAGTCAGAAGTAAGTTCCAGATATGGGGACCTATCAATGAAAATCTTGCCCCTCTCACCCTCTTTCGCATGAATCTCGGTACCATTAAGAGGTTCATTTGGGTCTATCTGAGATTGCGCCTTGGGGTATAGCTCTGGATTCTCAAGGATATAAACTTCGGGCTTTTATTGTGAAGTGATTTAAAAAAGATGCAACATGTATTTGTACAGCGTATATCTACCACCTGTGGTTTGATCTCTTAACATTTATTGGGCCATCAGGACTATGAGTTGATGCCCTATTTAGGACTGTCTGAGATGTGCCTGATCACACAATGTAGGCTGTGGCACTGCTGCTCAATTCTTGGTGGCTTAAAGGTCAAAGCATGGAGAGCGTGATGCATGGGCGTATGTGAAGGCAGAATTTGTAATGACATCGCACATAACGGTAATAGTGGGTATGTTGATGCTACCAGGAAAATCAATCAATCAATCAGGGATTTATAAAGCGCACTACCAGTGCTTAATTTGGGCAGGTGCTTTCCGGTGCTCGGCGCCGGCACTTAATTGCGGGCACCAGCACTTAGGACAGCCGCTCATTTAAAGATGAGCAGAAAAATAGTTGTTTAATAATTCAATACATGTTTAAAACAACTAATACCTGCACCCAAACAATTCTTAAAGCTTGAGGGGCTCGACCATTCTGAATTGTCACACGTGTAGCAGTGTGATTGTTAGTGGTTGTGTAAGCTCTGACATTGGCAGCGCTGGCAGTGGCAGTGTGTGGTGCAAACGCAAACTGCAGTGGCATCATCACGAGGGCTCCGGCACTTATTTATTTACAAATTAAGCTCTGCGCACTACTCACCCATGAGGGTCTCAAGGTGCTGGACAGAAGGGCAAAACCCTATGTTAAAGACATTTGCTACTGAAGTGCAACAATACCAGGAGTATGACCTTTGGGGCCTGTGGCAGACTGACAAGATGAAGGGATTGGATGCATAGCAGTTGGCAGGAGAGAGGCAGGGGAAATATAAACATTATGTTGAAAGTGTGAGGTTGCCTGTGGTGTGGCTTTTGCATCTGTGATGGATTTAAATAGCATAACAACTTGTAACAAAAAGCAATGTATATATTAGTAGAGAGACAGAGAAAGCAGCACACGTGTTGTGGTTCATAATGAGGATGGAGAGTGTTGTAATATTTTTCCTCCTCCTAAAGCTTGAGCATTGAAGCATGGGGTTGCTAGCCCAGCCATAGTATTTTGATGGATATTTCTAACAGCAGATTCCCCACCTGAGAATACTACCTATGTGCCAGACTGGAACTGGAAAACTTTCTCCATATCAGTGCTCCCGTGCGCCACAGGGTGGTGTCGTTCAGCTCTGCGCTGACTCCACACTGCTCCAGAAGTGACAGAGCAGGAATGCATATAAGCACCACTACTGCACACTGGCATCAGTTTGTTTCTTTCCACAAATTCCAATCCAGAGCCCCACTTCAGTTTTTTCTTCGTTGACTTCTAAAATTTCACAACAACTTGGTTCAAATTAGGTTACGAAAGGTAATCAATCTTATGTGTGCTCCTGGGGTGGCGTCTTCCATTCAAGGCATCATGTGAATCACTAATAGCTGCACATCCTGGGAGGGGTGAGTCTCCCTGGGCAAAACGTTATGTCAAATTATAGGATCCTCAAGTTATAAATAAAGATAATCCAAAGAGAATATTCAATCAGTATTTGTTATGCCTGGACAAAGCACTACGCTACGCTCGCATAGTTTGCAAAGTTTGCGCTACTTCGCACTACGCGAATTGCACATAGCACAGTGCAAACATGCGTAGCGTAGTGTTGCGTAGTGCAGCGGTCATTTTTTGCTTGCTCGCGGTCCTCAACGTCAAGTTGACGGCCGCGAGCAAGCAAAATGACATCCCGGCGAGACTTTTTCCTCGTTCGCGATCAGCAACATCAAGTTGGCGATCACGAATGTGGAAAAGAAACCTCCCGGCGAGGTTCTCAATGCGAGGTGGTCAGGTTTCTCATTTTGAGTGGTCGCGTATGCTCGCGACCGCTCGCTATGAGAAACTACCAGTCCGCGTTGAGAAAGCTGCCGCTCGAGTAAAAATCTACTCGAGTGGCAGAAAACTACAGCTCGCACTGTGCAAGATGCCGTTTTCAATGATTGCACAGTGCCAGCTGCTTGTCCACACTGTGCAATAATTGAAAACGACATCTTGCACAGTGCGAACAGGGTACTACGCAGTTCGCAAGTGCTACGCGTAGCTCGCGTAGTGCGAAGTGCACTTTGCGTAGCTACGCGTAGCGCTACTTCGCGAACTACGCCCGGGGTTAGTATTTTTATTCATTTGTTGATGCTTATCATTATTGCTTCATCTTTTTATTGCGATGAGCTTAAATCATAATGACTGGATAAAAGCATACTATGCATTTCGGGTTTTCCACCCTTCGTTAGGGATCAATCCTAAAACAAGCAATATAACATCATGAGGGACTAAAAATAGTAGTTATTTATGTTTCAACATAGTAGTGATGCATTTAAATTCATGCTATCATGCTAATCACAATCATATATAATACGTGTTTAGGTCAAAGCGCTGAATTGCTTCATACTGGCATATCAAAATGTGTGTTTACACGTATGGATTCACGCTTGTAAATGAATCATGCTGGGAATATTTAGAAACAAAATAAACATTTACTGATAAAGTGCGCGGTTTTAGTCTGTTAGCGAAGTGACACTGAATATTCTTAGAGTCGCAACGTGTTGTTAAATGTTAATGCGTTACGGTAACGGGGATGCGGTGCGATTATGAGTAGTGCGGCATTTTGTAAAATGTCTCTTGATAAACGTGAGCGTATTAGTACCCGAGACGGGTACAATCAGTGCGATTGCGAGCAAGATGATTTGAGCGAGCAGTAGTTGAAAAGAGAGTTACTAAAGTGATACGATGTGGTATGTGAAACGGGGTGTTTATAACGTGAGCTATTCCTTTCTGCACAAGAATGTGAACGGCGAGATAAATGGGGTGCAGCATGCTTAAAAGGTGGCAAAAATAGGAATACCATTGAAACCATCCCTTTGCAAAAATGCACAGAAATTCAAGGATCGCTGGTACGCGATCCTCAACAAATGTTCTTTAGACTTAATTCTACTGATCATTGAGGAACTTTCCTTTATTTTGAAGGAATTGTCAAAAGAAATAGTCACCGTCACTAACGAATTGACAAACTCTCTGTCAGCTGACGAATGGACAAAAGTACTGGATGATATAAATGAGCAACTCACAAAACACTCACAGGAAATAAATGAAAGGAAAATACGCAAATTCCAGCGTGACACAGTAGACTACAAATTAGGGGAGGTCTACAGCTGGGCAGAAGTTTACGCCAGATGTAGACAAAATAAACCGTACACACAACATACAGATACCTCATCAACTGGCAGTGACACCACCAACAGACCTACACCACAGCGGTCTACAGCAACATCATCAACTGCACAACCTCAAACCTCGGCATTACTACAGACCTCAAGACAGCCTTTTTTAGAGGAAGGCCACAAGGATAGAGATGACCCCAGAGGTCCAAAAGAAAGAGAAACTCCAAATACCAGGAGTACCACAGGAGCAAAAAAAACAAGGGGAAGAAACAAACAATGACTTGAGTCTTGTTATAAATATATCAGACTATCAACTCAGTAACTTAGAGCTAAACACCCTACAAAAGGGCACATCATTTGTACACACCACCAGTACCAATCATTTGGAACTAGAAGTGAACTTATTCAAACTTGTGCGAAAATTACGTCTGCAACATTTTTTGGAGAATATACTTCCACAGCAATCCATCACAGAACCGGATCAACTGAGGGGTTTATCCCCCGCGAGTTCATATATGGCTCCAACTAGCCATAAAACATTGGATACATTCGAAAATTTGGTAAAACAAGTTCTACAAAAACTGAATCTTACTAGAAAGCAAAGACACAAGAATCTCACACAAAAGGAATTGAGCATCATAAAAAACATTGCTAACAACCCTAATATTACATGCCAAAAAGCAGACAAGGGAGGCGCCTTAGTTATTTTGCACACTACATACTATGAAGAAGAAGTCAACAAACACGTCCTGGAGGAATCCACTTACATCAAATTGGATACAAACCCCACTGAAGCTTCTTCCATTACATTAAAACACTTGATTAATTGAGCCCATGAAAATGGAGTAATTCATGAGAGAATGAAAAGATTCTTGACTACAGATCATCCGAGGAGCCCAACCATTTACATGGTACCTAAAATACATAAGGATCCCTTACACCCGCCATTCAGGCCCATAGTGTCCACCAAAGGTAGTATTCACGAACCAATTGGACAATTTATAGACCGATATTTACAACCCAATTTTATGAAAATGCAAACCGTTGTGAAAGATACGACGGATTTTCTTAGCAAATTACAACAAACTCAAATCAACAGGAACAAGACTGTACTCATCTGTAAAATAGATGTCAGATCTTTATACACATCAATACCACACAACTTGGGGATAGAAGCGGTTGAACAAACACTTCTACATACGGACCTAGACCAAGACATACAAACCTTCATAATGGAGTTGTTACATTTCACCTTGTTCCAAAGCTATTTCAGATGGAAAAAACAATGTTTTTTACAAATGACAGGCACTTCCGCACCGGCGTATGCTAATTTGTTTATGGAAAGATTTGAGCAGGACAATATTCTAACTAAACATCCATGGGTTGAACATTGCAAATTGCTTCTACGGTACATAGAAGACATGTTTTTAATTTGGAATGATCCAGAAGCTACACTAGTTGAAGCTCTTAACACACTGAATCTTGTAAATGAAAGGTTACAATTCACCTATGACATACAGAAACAAAGGATTACGTTCCAAGATGTTGAAATAACACTCACAGAGAACAGATTTGAAACAGACATCTACAGAAAGCCTACTGATCGCAACAACACCCTACATTATGGAATCTTTCACCAAAACCCTTTGAAATGCCATTTACCATATTCCCAAATGCTTAGGGTAAGGCGGATAGTATCCAATTCACAAACAGCCGACAAACGGCTAGATGAAATGACTGAACGCTTCAGAGAAAGAGGTTACCCTACATCTGTATTACATCAAGCTAGACAGAGATGCCAGCTCAAAAACAGAACAGAACTTCTACAGAAAACACCCAACAAAGCTTCTAATCGTATAGTGATGGTGTCTAAATACTCTACCGCAAGCAAAAACGTTAAACGAATCATAAAACCCTAGAACCGGATTTTAAGCAATTGTTTTCAGATTTTCCGATTTTTGCATACACCAGAAATAAAAATATGGGTGTAATGTTGAAATACACCAGAAAGGAAGATCAAATAACTCACAAAGGCACCATGGCATGCCACAACTGCAATAACTGTCACAACATAATCCCTGGCGTTACCATCACACACCCCAGGAAGGGCGACAACAACAAAATTATGAGTTACAGCCACATGTGACACAATGAATATCGTTTAATTACTTAAATGCCCTTGTGGACAAGTATATGTTGGTAAAACAGAACGCAAGATCAAAGTACGAATCAATGAACATAAATCCAACATTCGGACAAAAAACATCAAATCAGTTGTGGCGAACCATTTCCATGAAAACCACCATAACATTAGTCAATTAAAATTCTTGATCCTCGAGGTGGTTACCAAAAAAGAGGGTTGTGACAACAGAAAATACCTTCTTCAGCGTGAAAATCAATGGATAAAAAGATTGGACTGTTTTAAACCGCATGGTATGAATGAGCGCATAGAATTTGCTTGTTATCTTTAATGAAAAAGATGAGAGAACTTGTGAATACATCAACATTACTCGTACTGTACTTTATTTATAATGCGTGTAATATTCCATTTCACCTCAACGGATCAGAATACCAGCTTATAGCATTATAGTACAATTAGTTTGATTAATCATACACTTACACTGATAACACCACTTGATTATGTTGTTACTTCAACATTATTACATCGCTTGCAGTGTGAACACACCCACTCTCATTCCTTATCACATCGATAACACCACTCTAAGATGGCCGCCAACCACAGAGTCGAATAGTCCTTCGTCGTACATCAGCACTATTGGTTTAAAACACCCTTAATCACGCGTGACTGCGCTAACGTTGAAATACATTTTGAATCAAGAAGTCAAGTAACGAACAACACGACTGTATTGTAAGTTATTTTTGCCACCTTTTAAGCATGTTGCACACCATTTATCTCGCCGCTCACATTCTTGTGGAGAATGGACTAGCTCACGTTATAAAAACCCCGTGTCACATACCACCTCGTATCACTTTTGTAACTCTCTTTTCAACTACCGCTCGCTCAAATCATCTTGCTCGCAATCGCACTCATTGTGCCACTCACGGGTACTAATACGCTCACGTTTATCGTGAGACATTTTACAAAATGCCGCACTACTCTTTCTTAATCGCACTGCATCCCCATTTTTTATACCGTAACGCATTAACATTTAACAACACGTTGCGACTCTAAGAATATTCATTGTCACTTCACTAACAGGCTAAAACCGCGCACTTTATCAGTAAATGTTTATTTAGTTTCTAAATATTCCCAGCATGATTCATTTATAAGTGTGAATCCATACGTGTAAACACACATTTTGATATGCAATTCAGCGCTTTGACCTAAACAAGTATTATATATGATTGTGATTAGCATGATAGCATGAATTTAAATGCATCCCTACTATGTTGAAATGTAAATAACTACTATTTTTAGTCCCTTATGATGTTATATTGCTTGTTTTAGGATTGATCCCTGATGAAGGGTGGAAAACCCGAAATGCATAGGATACTTTTATCCAGTCATTATGATTTAAACTCATCGCAATAAAAAGATGAAACAATAATGTCAAGCATCAACAAATGAATACAAATACTGATTGAATATTCTCTTTGGATTATCTTTATTTATAACTTGAGGATCCTATAATTTGGACATAACGTTGTGCCATGGGGAACACACCCCTCCCAGGATGTGCAGCTATAAGGTTTCAAGCAATGCCACAACTACAGAAAAGAGATGTTGGGTACGGCCCCACATGAGGTAAGACTCTGGTGTCTGAGCTCGGGACACGAGTCTTAATCATGTGATAAGTTCATCCTTATGCATTCACCACAAATGCGAACTGAGACCAAGAGGCAAACCTAAATGTATAAGATATAGAAGTGCGACTCCTTTCTTTCAGGTCTCTGACTACAGATGCAACTCCTCAGTTGGTTCTAACGTGCCTCGAATTCCCCAGGCCATCTTTGACCGTGCTGAGGATCAAGTCCTTCAAAGATGCCATGCTGCAAATTTTCAGTGTAGTTCCAGCTCTATCTAGGCATCATGAATTCACATGGGCCTCCCATCAGGATTACAACTGGTTGGGCTCATACCGACACCCAGTATTGACTTCATCTGCAGTCTGGACCCCCAACTTACATCAGCTCAAGTCCAACTGATTGATGTTGCACCGCGAAATACCAAAAGTGCAACTGTTTGACATGCAATCTGGTTCTAACTCAGTGCCTCTTCCATGTTGCAGCTACCAGAAGATGCTCCATAATCTTTTTTGATTCTAACTCTGATCCAATGCCAGAGCCGAGGGCTCTCCAACATGGAGATGATAATAGTTGAGATATTTGCTTCCCCCTCCTTACCGTGATGAGTGATTTACAGCTGCCAGTGGGCTTAATACACTTGGGAGAGAACTTGACTCGCCACTTGGACTACTAATGGAATAGAGCACCTCATTTGTAGTGGTGGTCCAGAGAGCAGCGGGCACCTAGGGGTGCCCTATATGGAAAAATAATCTAGTTTAAGACTTTGGAAGTACCTTTTCTTCCAAAGTCGAATTTGGACATAGTTTTATTTTAAAAGCAGCCTGCAAGGAAAGGCTGGCTTTTAAAATGACAGCCGGCAACACAGCAGTGCACACTTAAGTGCATTAAAACTACTGGGCCTCTAAACCTTCATGCTCTACAATATACAAGAGACTTATAGGTAGGTTTTGATACCAATTGTAATTAGACTTAAGTACCACATACCTTTTAAACAGAGCACTGGCCCTGGGCCTGGTTAGCAGGGCCAAGGGTACAATCAGAGTTAGTAACCACCAGGATCAGTAAAAAAAAATGGGTGATGAGGGCAAAAAAGATGACTGTCTCACAATAATTAAATATGTACAAAAATGTTTAAAAAACACTGTACTACACTATATTTCCACCTATGACACGGAATGCAGACTAAGTGTGGTCTAAACTATATTTTACACTATAAATCTTTGAATTGTGAAATAGTGTTTAGGCCACACTTAGTCTGCTTTCTGGGTTTTAAGGGGAAATATAGTGTAGTACAGTGGACTTAAAAAGTAATCACATTTTTAAATATGCAAAACAAAAACACTGTACTACACTATATATCCACTTAAAAAACAAAACGCAGACCAGGTGTGGGACTGAGTACATGGTGGGGACAAGCCAATGTTACCAGGTTTTAAGGTGTAAGCACGCGTACTTTAGCACTGGTTAGCAGTGGTAAAGTGCACAAAGTGCACAAAGTCCTAGGGCCAAAAACAAGGAGATCAGACAAATGAGGAGGTTTGCCTCCATAGTGTCACTGGGTGCTGGCAGCTCACTGCATGTCTTCACATGGATATTCAGTACTACGGCAAGATCTGGCACCATGGGAAATATCTGAAGTTAGACCCAGGAGGTCTGTGGCACGTTAGGCCATCCTCCCCAGCACTCTGCCTTGTAACACCACAACACGGCCTACAGAGAGTCTACCTGCGACTGGATCAGGGGCGGGTGACTCGTGGAGATGGAAGAGGGTCCAAGACCCAAAATCAGGTTGAAACTCATTGTACCAATGACCGAAAGCCTGACATGGCGATCGCGCCACGGCTAGCTATGGACTTTGCTACACGGGTTCTCTCCCATCCAGGCCCTTCATGATGTTGCAGGGTTTGAGCCTGGCAAAAGGTTTATTTTATCAGGTTGAAATGGATGTTTAAACTGTGCACACAGGCTGCTATGGCAGACCTGAGACAAGTTTAAAGGGCTACTTAAGTGGGATGCACAATCAGGGCTGCAGGCCCACTAGTGGCATTTAATTTACAAGCCCTGGGCACTGGTACGGTAACTTTCCTAGGGGGCTATAAGTGAAATAAATATGCCAATTGGGTATAAACAAATTCTACCTTATTTTAAAAAGAGAGTGCAAGCCCTTTAGCCCTGGTAAGCAGTGGTAAAGTGTGCAAGGTACTCAAGCTAGCAAAAATTAAGTCAGCAAAATTGGGGGTTGGAAGGCCTAACACGTGTCCATGGTAGCTGAAAGTGGGGAGAATTACCCAACACCTTAGAAGTTCTCATCACTAAGAGAAAAAACTCTCTAGAGACCATCAGCATTGGCATGGTCTGTTCCAAGACGGTGTTCCACCGTAAAGTCCATTCTCTGTAGGAAAATGGACCACCTCAACAGTTTGGGATTCTCAACCTTTCTCTGAATTAGCCATCTGAGGGGTCTGTGGTCTGTCTGAACCCAGAAGTGAGTACCAAATAGGTATTGTCTTAACTTCTTCACTACCCAGACCATTGCAAAGGCTTCCCTTTCCATTGCACTCCAACTCTGTTCCCTAGACGTAACCTTTGCTAATGAAGGCTACAAGTTGATCTAGACCCTCTTCATTCAGCTGTGAGAGCACAGCCACTATGCCATGCTTTGAGGCATATGTCTGTACAATTAATTCTCTAGAGAGGTCAGGGGCCTTGAGCATGGGTGCCTGCATTTGGCCTTTTTCAGGGGGTCCAAAGCGTTCTGGCATGCCTCAGTGCAGATCACCTGTCTTGGTTGTCAAGGGATCAACAATGGTGCCATACCCCTACAAAAATCTCCTGTAGTATTGGGTGAGATCTAGGAAGGCTCCCCACCTCTGTCTGGGTTGTGGGGGTTCCCAAGCCAGAATGCTTTCGAATTTGGCCTGTACGGGCTGAACCTTGCCCCCTCCAACTTGGCATCCCAAGTAGACCACTAAACCCTGCCCTATCCCGCACTTACTTGCCTTGATATTCAGTCCTGCCCTCTGAAGAGCCTGAAGCACTTCCCTGAGGTGGCACACGTGGGCCTCCCAGCTAGAACTGAAGACCACAATGTCATCTAGATAGGCATCACTGAAGTTCTCCAATCAAGCCAGGGCCTGGTTGATCAACCTCTGGAAGGTGACAGGGACGTTCTTCAACACAAATGGCATTACCTAGACTTGGAAGTGTCCTTTAGGGTTAGGAAACATGGACCTCTCTTTGGACCCCTCAGTCAAGATAATCGGCCAGTACCCAGACGTTAAATCAAATGTGCTGGGGAACTTGGAAGCTCCCAACCAATGTATGAGCTTATCAGCTTGAGAGATGGGGTGTGCGTCACTCTTGGTGATTACATTGAGCTCCCGGTAATGAATGCAGAACCTAAGCTCTGGGGTGGTACCTAGAGATGCAGACTTGGGGGCCAACACCACTGGGTAGGACAACTGACTGTTTGAGAGCTCAATGACCCCTAGCTCCACCATTTTGGAGACTTCCTCCTTTATGCTGGACTTCACCTTATCAGAAAGATTGTAGGTTTTACTCTTCACATGCATACTGTCTACAGTATCAATCTCCTGGGTGCATCATGTATTGGATCCTGGGTAAGAGACAAGAGAGAGGCAAACAGCCCCAACAATGGTTGGAAGTTCCTCTGTTGTTCTAGCGTCAGGGTAGAGGAGAGGCTGACACCCTCCACTCACCATCTTGCGCCTTGGAAGAACAGAGGTCAGGGAGAGGTTAACTCTCCTTCTTTACTCCATTATCCTTGACCAGGCGCATGGTTATCTCAGGCATTTTGAAGTGAGGTTTGAAGCCATTGATGTGCAAAACCCTTAAAGGGTTCCTGAGAGTCTTGAGGTCTACCAGGAAGGTAACCTCATGCGTTTTTTCACCTTATAGGGCACAGACCAGCAGTCTTGTAGGGCCCTGGGCCACTGGCTCCATCACCCACACTCTCTCGTCAGGCTGGCACTCAACCAGAGTGGCCTGCTAGTCATAACACAGATTTATGACCTTCTGGTTGTCTTCTAGTTTCTCTTTGACGTTCTTCCAGAAGCGCTTTATCTGGGTTCAGAGTGCCAGCATGTAGCTGAACATATCCTGGGGGGCTTTCATGGGAGCTTGCTACCAATCCTCCTTTACCAGACTGAGAGGCTCATGCACAGGGTGCCCATACAGAAGTTCTAAGGAGTTTAATACAAACCTTTTCTGCGGTAGCTCTCTGTATGCAAATGGCAAGCATGGCAAGTTGATATCACTGTTTTGCCTCTAGGGATCAAACAGGCCCATGGTCGTGCCCGTCAGGGTCTTCCTGAACCTCCCATAATCCTGTTAGTTTGAGGATGATAGGGTGTGGAAAACATATAGGTTTCCTGCACTCCTGCCACATGGACCTCATGCATGTAGACATGAAGTTGGTACCACAGTCAGATACTAACTCCTTGGGGAACCCCACATGGGTAAATATCCCCATCGGTGCCATGGCCACCACGGGCGCAGTCACTGTTCTCAGAGGTATGGCCACTAGGTACTGGGTGGTACGGTCCACCAAGACCAGCATGAACCTGATGCAAAGGGCTGTCTTGGGGTGCAGGAGCCCAACAATGTTGATGCCCACCAATTCAAAGGGGGTGACAATGACAGGAAATGCTGCATGGGAGCCTTGTGTTTACCTCCTAACCTTTCACTGGCCTAGCAGGTAGGGCATGACCTGCAGAATGCATCTGACACCATCCTCATCCGGGGACAATAACAGTGGGTGATGAGCTTTTCAAAGGCCATGTCCTGCTCTAGATGACCTGCCTCGGGAATATAATGAGCCAGCTCCAGTAGAAAGGCCCTGTAGCACTGGGTGACCACCAACACATGGGTTGCACCAGTCTCAGGAACTTAAGGATCACTATACACTAGATCATTCTCCCAGTGGATCATGTGATCACCAGAGTTGTCGCTAGCTGTCTGGGCCTTGTCCTGCTGCCATAAGCCCTCCAGAGTAGGGCACTTCATCTGCACTTTGCAGATCTCTTCCCATTTGGGACCCCCTTTCTTATGCCAGTTTTTAAGGTAAGGTAAATATTTATTGTACAGTTAATTAAAACCATTACAAAAGTGTCCCTCATAAGATGGGGATGGCTGTACATTTAAAAAAAGCTGCATTCAAAGTTTGAGAGTCCTTAGATCAGTTCCAGCACTGGGAAAATATGAAAAGTGCCGAGCTAAAGCAGTTCTCGCGTATCCTGTGGGCTTTTCAAGCCTAACCTGGTTAATGTTACTCTGTCAGGGTTCGGATTGTGAAGTGTCAGACCGTAGTGACAGTATTGCGAGGACATGTTCTCCACCTGTTATTGTATTCTACGCTGGTTTAGCAGTCTCACTGCACCATAGTAGTCCTTAATGACCAAGTTTTGTATTCCCACCGGAGGGTCGGATGTAGAGCTTGTTTCCTTTTGTGTATTTTCCTTTTGTCATCTGGGTTGTTCCTGCTCCCTTCTTAGAAGTTTGCAGGCTTAATTATGTTGTGAAACCTGATTATAGTTTTTCTTGGTGATCTTCTGTTTTAAGTCTGATTTCTGCAATTTCCAGGAATTTTACAAGACAGCAGCTCAATTGGACATTGTCGCCCGAGAAGCAAGCCAAGACAGCTTGCCTACAAGTTCTTATTAGTTTTTCATTAAAGATTGGCTTTAGAATTGAACGACGCTCTTGTTGCAGAACCTTGCAGATAGTGATAAGGTGTAAGATGTTTTCTGCACCATTTCCACAAAGGCGACATTTTGCTGGCAAGGTAGAGCGTAACCATGGCGCTATATGGGTTGCCGATGGCAGTAAACCTAAACGAAATTTTAAGAACTTTTCTTTTGTTCTTTTAGTGAAACAGGATTGCAGGTATTTTTGTGGACTAAGGCTGGTGTATGTTTGTATGGTTAGCCAGCCATGCGCTCGCTCTGCCAGTTGGATCTTGTCCTGCAGGAGTGATTCTTTTTTAACGATGTTATTTACCGCTTTTTTGAGGCCTGCCACTGGTCCTCGTAGATTCCATAGTTGGTGCAGCCCCAGTGATTCTAGTGCATCTTCCAAGAAAAGCCTTGCTGGACAGTTTTTCCTATATTGCAATTCTTTCCAAAGAAGGCCGTTTAATGTGTTTTCTTCTCCTTTGGAAATTTTGTACCAGCTTTTTAGATATGCTCCTTTGCGGGCCAGATCTTCCCTGGTAAGACCAAATTCAAGCCTAATTTGCGCTGGTGATGTCTACCTTGGTAAGCCGAAGATCATACGCATTGCTTTAGTTACTGTTCCATCTAAAACCTCTGCATCCCTTCCTCTCATTGCTTCACTGCCATAGGTGATAGATGGTATCAGTTTTGCCTGTATCACCTTTAGTAGAGGTGAGAGGGTTGGTCCAGTGATCTTATTTTTGAGGTTTCTTAGGGATACTGCTGACATTAGACCTCTCTTTTTTATTTCCTCACGTTGAGGTATAAAGCTGCCCTTGGCGTCAATGGTGACCCCCAAGTATCTGTATTTAGTGGTAATATCCAATTTTTGGGAATCCATGAACCAGTTGTTTGTTGTCTTCCTTGTTTGTTTAGTAATACAAATAACTTTGGTTTTTTCGTAGTTAATTTTGAGTTTGTTTGTGATAGAATTCTGAGATGTTATGTTTAATAGTCGCTGTAGGCCTATCGGGGTCTGACTAATTAGCACCATATCATCCGCGTAGAGTAAGTTTGACATCTGTGTCCCTCCCAGTTTTGGCACGT
Organism: Triturus cristatus; assembly: GCF_964204655.1. NCBI lineage: Eukaryota > Metazoa > Chordata > Amphibia > Caudata > Salamandridae > Triturus > Triturus cristatus. The sequence continues at coordinate 216,780,664 of NC_140594.1, read as the reverse complement.
GAGAGTTGCTTTTGTTCAGCAAGTTTGATAATTCGGCCAAAAAAAGATTAAACAACATTGGTGCTAGGACGCATCCTTGTTTCACTCCAGTGCTTGTAGGAATTTTTTTGGACAGAAAGTCTCCTTCACCTAATTTGACTTGTACCCAGGTGTTACTATGCATGAGAATTAGTTGATTCAGTAACAGTGAGGGAATTCTCATTTTCTTTAATTTTTGCCAGAGGATATTCCTGTTTACGTGATCGAAAGCAGAACTATAATCGATGAAGCACAAAAATAGTGGTTGTTTTATGATGAGTGCATGGTCAATCAGAAGTGACAGAGAATGTATGTTTGTAGTCGTGCCCATACTTTTGCAAAAGCCAGTTTGGTTGAATGGAATTGTTTTTGCGTCACCCACCCATGCTGTTAGTTCCTCGAGTAGAAGGCCTGCATAGTATTTTGCCTCGTTGTCAAGCAGTGCTATGAGGCGATAACTTCCTGGGTTGCTCCTGTCGCCTTTTTTTAAAATTGGGGAGATTATTGCCCCCCTCCAAGACTCTGGAATTATTGATGTCTGCAGGATTTTATCAAATGTTGGTATAAGGACCTTAGCCCAGTATTCAGGGTCTTGTTTGAAAACCATAGGGGGGATGCCGTTGGGACCTGGTGCACCTTCAAGTCTTCCTTTAGAGATTCTTTTACGGATCTGTAAGTTGTTTATCACAATTCCTTCGTTTTGTGCAGAGCCGTCGTTGTGTAGTGGTGCCCATTCCTCTGTATCCTTTTTGGGGGTGTATGGTCTTTTCCACCGTTCCAGATCTTCGTTTAGGTGTTTGCCAAGAAAGTTTGCCCAAGCTTCTTCTGTGGGGCAGGATTCGATCCCGTTGTTTCGCTCACCAATCCTCTTATTGATCTTTTGCCAGAATTGTACATTGTTATTTGTTTTGGCATCATAGAGGAGTTTTCCCCAAAAGGTTTCGTCTGCTTCTTTTCTTAGTTGCCAGATTAATTTTCGGCGAATTTCTTTTTGCTGTTTCAACTCGTGGCGTGCAGAGGGTACCGTCCTCACTTTGCGTAGGAGATGGTTAATCTTGCGCTTTAAGGTTTTGACCTGGGTGTTGATACCAAAGTTATAAACGTTCTTGTTTCTTGATGTATTGATCTTGCATTTTTTCCGAGCATTTTTGTCTGATCCGGCTCTTCCGCATAAAGTTTTCGTGAACCGCACCCACCTCTCAATTGGATCTACGCATACTATTGGTACCTCTTCGAATGCTTGTTTTGCTTGCATTTGGAGTTTTTGCGGATTTGTGATTTTACATTTTATCCTTCTGTCGTTGAGGGTGTATTCTGAGCCAAGTGTGTTAACGGCCGAGGGAATTAATTTCACTGGAGTCCCAATAGTGATTTCCTGGGGTAGATGGTCGCTGTAATCCATCGTGCCAATTCGGTAATCACTCACCTTTTGAAACATGTTCCGAGAGAGGAATGTGAAATCTATTGTAGAGCTGACCTTAGAATTATGAAATGTGGCCACTTGTGTGCGATCTCCTGGAAATCTGCCGTTGAGGGCTCGTAAGCCCAGCTCTTCTAATTTTTCCAGTAGTCTTCCCGCTGTTTTGGAGCTGCTGCCGCCAGAGGTGTTATCTTGTTCACATGGTTCCCATGCAAAGGTGTCCTCTCGTACTGTCGGCGCTGCGGTTCGATTATTGAGCATGTTTAAATTAAAATCCCCGCTAAAGATGAGGTTGTTGGAGTTTTCAGTTTCCAGTAATTTTGTTAATTCTTCCTTCAGTTGCTGTGCTCCCTTATTTTTCTCCTTGGAATGTAAATAGAGATTTGTTAGGAGTATATTTTCATTTTTTTGTTCACGGATTGTCAGAAGCAAAGTCAATATTGCGTTTGGGGAAGGTAAATTGTATGCCAAGGGTACTGCTGCAAAAAAGGTCTTAAGCGAGCAGTATATTGCATGGCCTCCCTTCTTGTGGCCGAACGGGGAGCTCTGTGTGGCGGGCAGGAAGTTTAAGTTGTATCCCGGAATGGTCGGGGGCGAGTCAGTCCATGTTTCTTGTAATATAATGATATCGAATTTGTGCAGGTATGTTGTTAATTCTACGTCCAGGAATTTGTCCCCTATGCCATTAATGTTCCAGGAACACAGATTGAGATTGTCGTGTTCTTTCCCCTCTATTGCATTATTGTGTCATTGGTTTTTAGCATTAAGGGATTTGGAGAGCCAGTTCCAATTTTGCAAAGTTGGGCTGTTAATAAAGGTTTTTTTTTTTGGGCTGGTCTTGTTGAGTTGAATTCTCGGGGGTTTTGCTCCGAGCTCCTCGGAGTACTGAGATCGTCGAGGGGTATTTATTAGTTTTGTTTTGTAAGCTGTCAAGAATCAGAGGGTCCGGGTATTTTGGTTTAGGGAGTTGTCGGAGTTTTATGCCCCACGAGTTGAACTTTTCTTCTTCTTTTAGCAATCTTTCAGGAAATTTGGCCGTTGCCCATACAGTTTTAGTTGCTTCTACCCCTGGTTTTTCTGATGATTCTATGAACTCAACTGACTCCAAATCGCTGGAACGGATGTCTTTTAAGCTGTCAATAGTTTTAAGTAAACGGAGGATATTTCCCCTGTTTAAGTTGTCGTTTTTGCCCCTTGATTTGTACTCCGGGTAGAAGACCAACGTAGAGGTGCCTGTTGCCCCATCTGCTTCAGGTGGATTATTGGGCTGGAGGTTCGGTTCATCACCTGAGCCGACGATTTCTTCTTTTCCTCCAGCTTGTGTGGGAACTCTCATTTCAGTGTTTCTCTTTTCTCTCATTGTTGCTGATCCTGTGGGGCTAGGTGTTGTTATTGTGAATCGGGTACTTTGAGTACCCCCTCGGCAGTTTGTTTTCGTTACTTTCTCTGACCAGAGGGGTTTTCTTAAGGGGTCTCTTTCTGGAGGTTCTTTTCCTTCGTGTTTTTTTCCTCCGTCCATAGGGCCACTTTCTTGGGAGTTATGTTCCTCTTCCAATTCTTCTTCCAGCTTGATCTGAATGGCTTGCAGTACAGGAGGGGGGGGGGTTTCAAGCTATTGTTGCCCTTTCCCCAGGCTAGTGCGATTGTTTTCTTTTTTTGGTTTCTACCTTTTCTTTTCTGCTTCCTCCCTTGTTTCCCAGGTAGATTGTCCTCCATAACAGGTTCTTTTTGTAGGTTTTTTCCTAGCGGCAAAGATGTTGGAGTTAGGGGTAGTTGAGCTCCCTGGTTTTGATGGCTTCTATTCGGCGTTTTATTCTTCTCATCCATGCGTTGATCGAGTTCATGGGGCAGTTTTTTGCTATCTTTTGTTAAGTGCTGGGGTTCCAGTAACTGAGGGATACGTGCTTCTGCTCCCTTTTTTATCAAAGTGTCTGGACGGTTGTTTTTTACAACCAGCCTAATATCTGAGAGAAGATGATCCATAGCCGTTGGGAGTGTTGCCAGTTTGTCTACTATTGTTGCACAGGAACAGTTGAGTTGTGTAAATTAGCTCTCAGTTTGAGCCCTTTTGACAAGGTTGTTTAGTTCAGCTAGCTTGCCATCAATGTTAGATACGAATATTGACAATGAATTAAGGACAGAGAGTTGAAGATCCATTTTGTCTGACTGGTATTGAATGGCATTTACAGATAGTTGCATTGTATATAGGAGTGAGGACCAGATGTCTTCTTTTGTTTCGGTTGTTTCCCTTCTGGGGGTTCCCTTGTTGGAGAGACTGACCCCTCTTGACGGGTCTTCCAACTTAGGGACCGTATATGAGACTACAAGCTCTTCCCACTCCTCAGGGGTGAGATATGAGGTTTCTAGGCCACTATTTAGTGTTGATTTTACCGGTGTACTGATTGAGGAACGTGGACTGGAAGGGGATAAGTTGGTATCTTTTTGTTTTCTTCCTACTACTTTTTCCTCAAGCCGGTGGACGTCTATATTAGTTGTTTTCTCTCCCCACCCGTTGTCATCTTGGTTGGGTGAGGGGTTTGGGTACATCGAGTCTACTTTTTCTGATTGTTTTCCGGTTGTTCCTAGACTGTTCTGTCTCTTTATTTCTGCTGACCCTGGCAAAGACTCCTCAGTCGTTAGTATGTGTTGACAAATGACTGATTCTTTTTGCGTTGATGGATCTTCACAGTACGAGTGTTCACCATTGAGCATGTTACCCTTGTTCTTGCATTTAATGGTGCCTTCACACTTTAGAGAGTGGTGCCAAGGTGGAGTTGTCGTGTCGCCCTCCGTTCTTTCATGACTTTTTAGTACTCTGTTTACTTTTTGGCCACACTCTGCGGTTCCGCAAAGATCGGGGGATTCAGTGTCGGAGGAATCTTTGTCTATATTTGTTTGATGTCCACTCAAGGGCTTCTTCAAGTTTATTGTCGTTATACTGAATTTTTGAGTTTTTGTCACTTCATAGTCTACTGCTCTATTCTCCTCTGGGTTTTTGGGGTTTCCCCCTTGTGATTTAGTGTTCTGGCTTACGAATGGATTCCTCTGACTGCATCCTTGTTCCTGAGCCAGACCCGAGGCCTGCATGTTTTGGTTCCCAGGGCTCCTCCTTCCAGAGCCCTTACTCAGGTCTTCTCTCCTGGCATCTTTATTTTCTGCTGCACTGTTCCGCTCATTACTTATAAGAGTTGCGCCTTCGCTTGATCCCTTCCATGGTGGTTGTGACAGGGAAATGTCCCTACTAGCCTTGCTTGGTTGTAATGGAGTTGGTAAATCGCTCATACTAGAGCTTTTAAGGCAGAGAATGGATCCGGGATCTTTAATAAATGAGAATTTTGTGTAGATTTTAGGCTGGAGGCTGGATTTGGTCGCGGAAGGTGTGCCTGTTCTTCTCTTGGAGTTTGGGGAGCTTATGGGGCTTGTACACAAGGGTGATATCAATAAGAATTCCCCCTCTGCTACATTCCTCCTCCCTTCTGATGTCACATCTCCCTCGTCGCCAACCTTCATTAGGTCGCCCTTTTGATTTTTCTTCCCCTTCCTTGTTCTCCTCAGGCGGTCGGCGGGTGCCGTATAACTCCGTGTATTCCCGGATCTCATTACACAGCTTTGATCACCCTCCTTCCTCCTTCCTCCTTCCTTCCGTTCCTTCTTTCTTTCACTTCTCCCTTGGTGAGTCCTCCTTCTGGGGGTGCGCTTGTCTTGAATCCCTTTCCCCCTATACCTCGTCTGTATCTTTTCCTTCTTCCTTCCTTCTTTAACCTTCCTTACCCTCCTTGACCATTAGAGAAGGGCAGTAGATTTTTTGATGGGTCTATTTTGGTGATGATAAAGGATAGAGGAAAGAGCAGACAGGATCGGAGGGGATTTTTCGGCACCCCTCCTGGGCCCCTGTTGCTAAAACCCCATGATTTTGTCTTGGATAAGACCTCTCAATAAGGAGTCGCGGTGAGCGTGCAAGTGCGGTCCGTGCTCTCAAAAGGGATGGGGAAAGGGAGTCTGCTTTGTCGTGGTCGAAGGACGTTTTGGCTGTTTTTTGGCAGTCTAACCGCAGACCAGCGCTCTAATGGTCACTGCTCCACACCGCTCTGTTCTCAGAACCAGTCTCGGCAACGGCATCGGCATCAGTCAATTCTCAGCCAGCTCTCCGCCACCCCCCCCCTTCATGTCCCCTGTGATTCTTCCCTTATTTCATTAGGGGGGGTAACTTCCAGTGCCACTCACCGCTCACCGTGGACTACAAGGCCCAGGCTGCAATCGCAAACTGTCAGGCTATCAGCAGGCTATCAGCTGGCTGCAACACTGCTGTCGCTCTTCACCCGCTTTGGTCTTTATAAATGGGCTCCTACCTTCTAGTACTACGTTGACTCCTTGGTTCCTGCTCCTCATAGCAACAAAGGCTGACAGCAGAGCTCTTCCCACTGCTCGGGGGCGGTTGTGCGGTAGTTGGTACGGTAGTTGATGGCCAGGCTCACCACACGCCACTCGCCCCTCACCTTCGCGGCTCTTCCTCACTGAATCCGCAGCTCTGCACACCGAGTTCTGCTCTAATTCACTCAGCCTCCGCGGCCACTTGCCCTGCAGGTTTGAACGGGACGAAGAGGGAAACAAAAGCCGCGAACAGGATCCTCAGCTCGGCGGCGCTTCTCTCGGAGCGTTTCTCTCGGAGCTGCGGCGGCGGCGTTTCTCAGCAGCGGTACCTCTCACACTGGTGGCTGGCGGCGGCTGTTCGCAAGAACCGGATCTGGAGTCTCACGGCAAACACTCAGGAACAGGAAATTACCTGAAAATCTCTCAACGTGTACAAAGGACATCAGACCGCAACGTCATAGGTAGGGAAGCCCCTTTCTTATGCCAGTTAGTCAGTTCAGACAAGTTTCTCAGGCAGCATTGTCCTCCCCTGTAATTTCTGGAGTGTCACCTTCAGGCTCAGACTCCTCCCAGACTGTGGGAGTTTCAGGAGCTGGTTTCCCACACCCTTTGCTCTTCTTCTTTTTGGGATGCACCTGGTCCATTCTTCCAGGCTCCAAGTCCTCCTTACTGCCCTCTCGGGCAGCCATGGAGCATGTGGTCAGGAGCACCCACTCAGGCAATCCTAACATCTCCAGGTGTGACCTGATCTTCAACTCTTTCCAGATGGTGTGCTCTAGGTCACTGCCAAGCACACAATCCAGAGGCATGGATGGACTCACAGCTACTCTTAAGGAACCTGAGATCCCCTCCCCACTCAAAGGGAACCAGAGCCACTAGATAGTGACTCATGGTTGTCAGCTACAATAACTTGGTGGAATGTATGAGAGTTGTCATGCTGGCTCCAGTTTCTCTCAGAGCCTCAACCCTTTGCCCATTAATGGTAACCCACTGCCTGTATTTCTAGGTATTAGTAGTCCTTGGCACCATCTCTCTGCCACCCTGGGAAACACATGAGTTACCACTACAATACCCCCTTACTCTCTGGGGCAATCTCCTTCCCGAGAGCTACATTAGCCAGCCCCAGTGATTGCCCACCAGTGGGGGGCTATGCCCATGTGGGATACTTGGCATTCTCCTTGTGGTGCCCAATCTGTTGGCATTCATAGCACCCACTGGGTGCTTTCTCCGAGGATTTATTATCAGGAAACAACTTATTTTTCTGCTCCGGTGGTTATTGGGAGTCCTGACCCTTAGAATTCGTTTCGGGACCTTTAGAGAAGTTCTATTTTATGTTTGTCTACCCCTCTTTCTTCTGGTGTGGCCCCTGTACATTCCTGTTGTGTCTAACTCAGGGCAGTAAAATCCACTCCGCTCGCGCAGTTTGCGGATTTTTGGCAACTTCGCGTTCTGCCTAGAACACGGAGTTGCCGAAGACTCTGCAACAAAGCAGAGTTTTTTTGTTTGCATGTTCAAAATTGTTAGCCGGCCGTACTGTCCTGTGAGAGTCTGCGATCGTGAACACGTCATTCGGACGCACCATCGGACTTCCGGCGGAGGTTTCGTGAAGATCGCGATGCTGAACATGCAGAATTTGCAAGCTGGAGAAGAATATCTCTCGAGCAGCATAAACCTTCTCGAAAATTATGATTTGGATGAAAAAAACTCCTCAGATTGACATGTGGATGTACTTTTTTGTGCAAGGAGTCCTTTTTCTTTTTTTACTTATTGTTTGAAGAGGAAGTGACTCCAACTTCCTGTTCCTGTCCAGCAGGCTCCTCCCAGTGCTTTGTCCATCTCCTGTTCACTTTTCATTTGGATTTGGAGTTCAAAGGATCCCTTTTTTTGTCTTCTGCATCATATATCATTCGATTTTGAGGACTTTCGGATTTGAGATTTCACAAGTAAGTTGGAAAATTGGTTTTGGTTTTGTTTGATTGGGGCATTGCACCTACATTTTTTGTACTTTTTCATTGTTTTTTTTCAATGTATTGTGGTGGGTGGCCTGTAGTTTCAGTAGGGGCCTAGTTGTTTCTTTGTATGTAATTTCTCTTCTAGTTTTCTTTTATAAAGGAAACATGTTGCAATGTTCACTACATTTTCTCCAACTTTTGCAATCAATTTGCAACATTTATTCAATTCACTAGCTCAGTATTCTGCCAATAGGCCTTTTTCAGCCAGTAGACCCAGAGCTACTCATGTGTGCATGAAACAATAGTTTCTGTGGTGTCTGTTGAATTTAAACATCATGTAGGGCATGGATGGCTTTGGATTGAATTGCAAAATGTTTTTGGGGGGGTTTTTCACTTTTTTCGTCTGTGTTAAATAAATGCCTTTGTTAGATGTGCGTGGCTAGTGTGGTTGTTGTGTAACTTGCAAACCTTTTTTAGCCCTGTGGATTTTTGTTTCTGCATTGTTGCATTAAAGCTGCGTTGTTTAGCATGCCTCCTTTGTCTGACCATATAGGTCTGCCTGAGTTCATTATTTTACAGGCATCCTGCTTGTTGTTGTGTGAGTGACCATGTGGCTTGTGGCCATTTTGTAATTTTTTTGTGGTGGTAGTTAGTGTGCTGCTTTTGCCATAGGCCTGCATGTCTTTCCTTTGTACCTCTTGGCTTACTGCTTCTTGTTGTTGTGGCCTGGCCAAGTGGCTGGTGGCCATTTTGTGAAGTCAGCCAGTGTGCTTTTCCCATAGGCTTGCATCGTCTGTTTTCACTTTCTTGTTGTTGTGGTGGCCTGGACATGTGTTTGGCCGCCATTTTGTACAGGCAGCCAGTGTGCTTTTGTCATAGGCCTGCAAGCTTTTCTTGTGGTGGCCATGCCTTGTCTTGTTGTTGTTTTGCATGCGATTTATTTCTTAGTGCCCACCAAAAAAATGCACAACAGTTCACTACATTTTCTAATACATTTGCAATATTATTGATTTGAATTGATTCACTATGTGGCCTAGTCTGCCAATAGGCCTTTTTCAGCCAGTAGGCCCAGAGCTACTTATGTGTGAATAAAACAACTGTTTCTGTGCTGTCTGTTGAATTTAAACATCATTTAGGGCATGGATGGCATTGGATTGAATTGCAAAATGTGTTTTTTTTTGGGGGGGGGGGTATTTTTACTTTGTTTGTGTGTGTTAAATAAATGCCTTTGTTGGATGTGTGTGGCTGGTGTGGTTGTTGTGGAACTTACAAACCTTTTTTAGCCCTGTGGATTTTAGTTTTTGCATTGTTGCATTAAAGCTGTGTTGTTTAGCGTGCCCCCTTTGTCTGGCCATATAGGCCTGCTCGATTTCATTGATTTACAGGCCTCCTGCTAGTTGTTGTGTGAGTGACCATGTGGCTGGTGGCCAGTTTGTAAAAATGTTGTGGTGGGAGTTAGTGTGCTGCTTTTGCCATAGGCCTGCATGTCTTTCCTTTGTTCCTCTTGGCTTATTGTTTCCTTCCGCATTGCCAGTAGCAGCTTCCTGAATGATGCTGCATCCCACGTGATGTACAATCACATTCACAAATTACAATGCCAAACATTATAGTATATTTGTTCTTCTTCTTTCCTATCCTTCCTGAGTGTACACAGCGCACCATGATGAAAGCTCTTGTTGTCAAACTCTCACAAATGGCTACACTGTTGTTATGTTATTTAAATAAATAAACTGAGTTAATACAATTTATTAATATTAAATAACACTAACAAGTGTGACCACACACTAAGTTATTTATTATATTTGTTTGTTTGTACAGTAGCAAATTGAACCACAAAAATAATGCCACGTTTCACTGATGTTCTTCTTGCTTATTTGCATTTAGGTGCACAAAAGAGGAGGAGGCGTCATCACCCATTGTATTGCCAGACAGAAGTCCTGCTGCGCACGTCACGTGATGTGTGACCACAGATATCTCTTCAACTTGTGCCACTGTGTGCTGCTGACATCTGAAGAAGATAGCCCCTAAAAAAGGTACCAGGTCCTCCAGTACCAAGAAAGTTGCCAGTGAGAGGAAGAAGGAAGTGCCACTTACCACTTCTGGTGTGCCGACCAAGATCTTTTTTGGGAAACCAAAAATTGCGCCTGCAGCAGCGGTGTCTGGGGATCAAGCTGGGCTCAGCACCCCCGCATCAGTGGGCCCACCACACCAACCTAGGCCAAAGCCCATGTCTGTCGCAGAGGCAGCCAGCCTCATCACGACAATGCCAGCGAGCAGCGATGTTGAAATTGACTTATCGTTATCGCAAAGTAGTACCCAATCAACGTAGGAAACTCAGATAAGTGGACAACAACAGCCGCAATGACCGCCCACAATAGTAGTTGTTCCTCCCGAAGTAGGGGCAGTTCAGGAAATCGAGCTTCCTGCAGAGGAAGAAGAGCAAGCCACTCTTTCAGAAGATCCATTGTATTCCAGATCCCCAGCAAGGAAAAGAGGGGTTAGTCCATCGAGTTCTTCTGGAAGCCCCCCTTCTGATGATCTAGACGCCACGAGACAAGGCTTGGGAAAAGGAAGGTTCTGTGAAAGCCTTGGAGTTATGGAGTTGGATGTAGAAGAGGAGGAAGATGATGACCCAGTCATCATGAACATCACTCTCACCCCAGTGGAGATGGAGACCGACATTACCCCATCCCAAATTGCTGGGAAGGATGTGGCATGGATACCACCAACACAGGTAACACCAACACCACCTCCAGCTTTCATATTTGCTTTTTCAAAGGCCCGGCAGAGACCTCCATCCAGCACAACCACCACCTCAGTAGAAGTAGGTAGTAGTGGTAGTGGTGCACAGGCACAGAGTCAAATTCCACACCCACCCTCCAGTTCATCCGGCATTGCAAGTTTTACCTTCAGCAGCACCAGAAAGTTCACCTCCCCAGTTTGGGACTTTATTTCGGTTAGCAGTAAGGAGGAGAACGTTGCTATATGCTCAATTTGTGGACAAGGTGTTAGTCGGGGGTGGCTTGGTACAAACTATGGTACCGAAGGCCAAACAACCCATCTGAAAAAACACCACTTGGTCCAGTGGGAGGCGCACCTTAGCGGGCAAAAAAACTGCACCCATTGCTGTTGTGGGGATGAAGAAGTAGAAGAAGATACAATCACGGTGGAAGGTGAACAATAGGGAAACATTTTCTCTGGTACACTAAGTAGCCCTGTCCCCAGCAGTGCAGTGGTACTGCCCACATCCTCATCAGCCTCAGCAACATCTCAGTGGCACAAGAGTAAGAGTCAGGCTGAGACACCAAGGCAACAGAGTGCCGCAATGAAAAAATGTGCAGGGTTGAGTCTAACAACATCTAAGTTCAATAAGTCACCTGCATCAGTGGCACCAGAAAGGAAAAAAATCCAGCCTACCATTCTCAGCATGTTTACGCCAGAGGGGCAGTACGAATGCAAACACCCAACGGCACATTTGTTCAATGCGAAGCTGTCTAAAATGTTAGCGCTTGACCTTCTCTCTTTTTCTTTTGTGGAAGGGGAGGGTTTTCTGGAATTTGTGACAGCCATCTGCCCAAAATGGAAGGTTCCCAGCCGGTCCTATTTTGCCAAAGTTGCTGTTCCAGCACTACATCACAACGTGCTGGAATTGCGTGGACAAGCGTTGCAGCAGAGTGCTGTTCACAGTATCCACATGACAACAGACATGTGGACCAGTTGCCAAGCCACTAATTACATGAGCATCACTGCACACTGGATCTCTTTTGTGGGGGTTAGAGAAAAGATATCTGCAGGTGTTGACACTGCTGAGATTTGTAATGGCACTCAGAAACATGCAACTGTAGCCATGTTCGCCATGGAGAAATCTCATACTGCTGCAAACATTTTGGAAGAATTTAAGAGCAAGGTCTTTGAATGGCTGAACCCAAGAGGGCTTAACATTGGTTTTGTTGCCACGGCCAATGGCAATAATATAGTTAAGGCCATGCGCACTGGTGGCTATTTCAGGGTCCTGTATTTGGTGCACTGCATTAACATCATTGTTCAAGACTTTCTGAAAAAAGAGGACCGAGTCAGCAATTTACTGACCACCTGTAGAAAAATATCCACACATTTCAGCCATTCTTTTAAAGCCCGGAAGCATCTGAGGATCATTCAACGTGAGTATAGAGTGCCAGTTAAAGCACTCATCCAGGAGGTGCCAAGACGTTGGAATTCAACTTATTACATGCTTGAACATCTGTTTGAGCAGTACAGACCAATCAATGACTATGTCATGCAAAGACTAGGGGATGGTACTGTGAAAGGCATGACCGTTGAGATGGACCAATGGGTCCTAGTTAAATGCCTGACAGAGATGCTACTTCCTTTCGAGCTCTTCACACGTGAAGTCAGCAAGGAGGACTGTACTATGGGCCAAGCTATCCCATTGTTGCACATGCTAGAGCAACAGCTGAAGGTGGTGTCTGCAACGTACGCAGGTGTGGAGGAAAGAAGAAGCATATGAGTTGGTAGAGAGCTTACCCCTTCGCTTAGCTGAAAACACAAGGGGGCAAACTAAGATTGTGTCAGCCAAACATGACATGTCTGCCACAGTTCTGGATCCACGGTACAAAGCAGTACTGAACACTAAGACATTAATTCCTTTTTCAGAAGTGGATATTGCCAAGTACAAAACTTTGATAGCTGAGGCAGCCAGTGACTTTGAAAAAGAACGGCTGGGAATTAAAGGCATGCTACTCCAGCCCACAACAAGTACTGCAGGGCAGTTGGAGTCAGGTTCAACTTCAGAGCCTGAGGGCAGTGTGTTTGGCTCACAGCAGTCAAAAGAACCATCATCAACAACAGCAAGAACAGGATCATCAGCTCCAGTAAAATCGGCACAGGAATGGTTTCTACAGCAAGGGTTTATTAGGTCCAGTGCTGATGCAAAGGCAAAAGAGGCCGGGCAAAGCGGAGCACCCCTGAGCATTGAGCGGACAGTACAGGCCTATCTGGATGACCCAACAGAGGTCTAAATTGATCAAACTCCATTGCTGTATTGGTATGGGAAAAGGTGCCAATGGCCAGTGCTCAGCAGGCTGGCGATAAACTATCTGGCTTACCCTGCCGCAAGTGTCTCTTCTCAGCGTGTTTTTACTGCTGCTGGGGCCATTGTAACAGTGAAAAGGAACAGTCTCTCACCCAAAAATGTGGCAAGATTAACCATGATGAAAATGAAAATATTAAAAGAAGAAACTACGACTGACTCCTGGTTTAGCACTTAAGTCCCAATGTATCAAAATTATATTCAAATCCTGTGCACAAATCTTCCGGATTGCTCCGTAGAACAACTCCACTGAGAGCCAGACGAAGAAGATAGAAACAAAAGAGGAAGGTGCACCAGCAAAAAAATGTCCAAATCAGAAAAAAGGTCCTTAGTGTTTCTTTTATTCTTGTAGTTCAAAAAGATAAAACTCAGCCAACGCGTTTCATTCTACACAAGAACTTCTTTAGGGCAAAATAGAAGTTTTGTAACCTTCAGCAGTAAAAATGCAATGAAAACGGTCCCATGTGCATGAAAGATTTCTAAGAACGACAATCCGAAATAGAAAAGATGTTCAGCATGAAGTGAGTATGGCCCGGACAGATACATCTAAGAATATGTCCATTAAATATTTCATAGTGTCACTCCAGTAATAGTGTAATATACCGTCGCTTACTTTGTTGGCGTCCAGTATTACGAGACTTCTAAGATTTTTGGAACCCTTTTGACTGCAGTCTTATTATGGAGTGACATGACTGACAGCGGTGCATTGATTTAGTTAGTTACCTAATTTGGAAAATGCTATGTTGCTGTATATGTGTGCTCTGTCTGGCTAAGTCAAAATCTAAGGTAAGCTAAGTGGAGGTTGGGTGGACGCCGTGGGCCTGCTCTATCCTGTTGCTGTTGTATGTTAATGCTGGAAATAGAGTAGAAATGATTTAGCCATGACGCCTCTGAAAGTATTTTTACTCCTCCGTAATTTATGCATTTTTGTATGCTGGTTTTGCATCTACACTTACAGGCCGGCCTTCACTCTGTACTAAACAGAGAAAAACAGAGAAAAACAACTCACACTCACCTACCAATCCGCATTCACCAGGCAGGCAGTGGCACCCAAGATTGACAGGCGCAGCGTCCATGGAAGGGAGGACCAAGAGTAATGCCGTGACGCAACTCCCCAATTTGACCAGGATAATACAGTAACTTTAGTATCATTCATAATCTTTTAATTAATTTGATTCATTTTTTCTATTTGATCATTATGACTGTGTGTTATTGTTATTATGTTTGCCCTTTGCTTACAATTGATCCCTACAGCTATCTTTTATATTTCTTTGCTAGCTTTAAAATGAAGCCCAGTACAACAGAACATAAAATGCATGTAATTTGGGCAGATAGGCAAGCCGAATTGCATAATAATAATTAATAATATACTTCTGCCCTGTACTGTCTACAAGTCTAGTTAGTAAGTACTACTTATCATTATTCATTAACCATCAAGTCATCATCCTGAATGCATTCCCTTTTTCTCCCTTAACAGATTTATGAATATGATGGTCGTCTGCCAAGATTGTGTGTTGTTGTGTTGTCCATGTGTAGTGTTTGTCTTTGTCAAACCTTTCCCTCAAATACCCCTTCCCAACCATTCATCCAACCCTAATCCTCTTCCCCCGGGCTGTGTGATTTATATTGAGGTGTGACTAAATTAAATTAACACCAATAATTGATCACACACTTGCTGGGGCGGATGTGGTGAAAGCAACACTAATTCAATTTCAGCAAGGCAGGAGGAGGATATTTTTTCTGCTTGCCCACCCATGCTCAGTATTTGCAAGTCAATTTTTTGCCAAAGGAACATAATCCATCATAAATTATAATTAATTGCAGGCATCGATTGGACGCATCATCCTTACTAGGCCTGGGTGGTAAATTCCGTTCCGCTCACTGAATTTGGGTAATTTCGCGTTCCGCGAAGATCGCAAAATTGCCCAAAATTCTGCATTCCGCGGCTTAGCGGAATTTTGTGCTTGTTCGTGTTCTCAAAATGCGTGTTCGCAAGATATTTCCCCCCGAGCACGCAAATAGCGTTCGCGAACAGGAAAAAAGCATCGCGAACAAGCAATTCCGCGTGTTCGCGGAATTTCTGCAAGCTCGCTGAGATTTTTCACCGTTTCGCGGAGCTTTGCGTTGCGCGACTACGCAAATTCCACCCGCTCCTAAACCTTACACAGCACTAAAGGATATGCTTGTCCACTGCATATGTCTGTTGAGTGACTCAAGTCAACTACAGTTTGTAACTGTTACTTGTTGTACTAGGCTATCTTTGCCACCATTATGTTTTATTTTCCTTTAGCATTGCTAATCATTATTATGGTTTCTTCTTCTTGATGACTGTACTGTACTTCATTCTACTACTCCTTCCAGAGTTTCGCTCAGGTGACTGACTGTCTAATTTTCTTTTTTTTGCAAATGCTACTGCCAGTGTCTACTACTAACAACACCACCATGGTATCTTGGGAAACCAAATCAATCATCATGCAGCCATCACTGTGCCTAAGTTTAAACATCAATCACATGCAAGAGAAGAAGTTTGGAGGAGGTATAATTAATAATGGAAATTAACTCATTCATTTACACACCAACACCCTTCCGAGTCCAGTTGCAGACTGCATAGACTAGGAGGAGAGACTGACAGTACTAGTAGTACAAGTCACTCAGTGAGGATAACGCATCGATCTGTTTGTGTATTACAATTCAAATTGGCAGATTATTTAAATCAAAAACTGGCTGCGGTCCTGCAGCAGCAAAGGAAACCGTGTGACGTAAAAGAGTAACCCCCCACAAAACATTTACATTGTGTGTAAAGTTTAAGTATAAATATAATTTGATCCCCTAACAAAATAAACTAATGTAAGAAATCCCACAACACCTGACCCAATCCTCTCCCTAACCCCAACCAATGTCATTTGAATTCGAAAATTGTCCATAAATATAAATAAACCCCAACTTTTCCCCAACATACGAATAATGCCCACCCACCAAACAAAGAATAAAAAAGGGGCAATCCAACGTGATCTTCTATCCATGGGCTCGCTTGTTACCTGCCAGGACCTCCTTCATCTGCTCCTCTAGGCGAACCATTTGGAGGAGCATACAGCGCTTGAATGCTCGACAATTGTATCCACAGGGGGGGCAGCAGTGTTGGATGAAGTGCAGCAGGTGGCTGCCAGACCACGGCGCCGTAGCACTGGAGGTGTCTGGCTGGGGCCCAGGGCATTGAAGGAGGCTGCAGCTGCTGCCGCCTCCTCCTCCTCTGCCAGGGCCACCAGCCGCCGAAATTCTGTGCAGATGGCCTCCAGCTTCCGGCGCCGGGCCATGGCTGCCAACTCCTTCTGGTCTGGTTTTTTGGTTTGGAAGGAGTAGCTATATCAAGAAAGAAAAAATACTATTGTAACCAATATACTCTTAGCAAAACAGAAAGACAAATTAATTCTATACAGAGCGGCAGAGTAGCACTAGCAAGCACAGTATATAACATTTGTGGTATCCTCCCACTTCCTCGGCCTATAACATTTGTGGGAGTTTCAGGCATTACACTAGCACTATGCACTCAAGTACACCAGTCTTCTTTTTCTCTCATGTTTAGCTAAATAAAGTAACATTGTTGTAGCCAGCATGCCAGCTCAGTCAGCTTGTGCCCAAGACAAACATCCTTTTGACGCGCACTCATGTCACATTATTTTTATTTACCACTGTCTGCAGGTCGGAAAGCTGACTACACAATCATCCTATTTTTCTATTATGGGTGGGTTTACTCTCTGTTACATCAAGGGCAACTGCTCAATTTCACTTTCATCCTGCCCTGACTATTTTAACAATGCAGATGATATCTGATCCAAATGATCATTGATTATATATGGGACGATGAGGTACTTTGTTTTGAGTGATTGTGTAACCATGCAGCCGATAGGCCACCCATGGCAGGCTGACATAGTCGAAAATAAATTAACATAGGTAGGGAGTGGGCCTTGAAGTCGGAGGGAGGCGCTTGATAACAACATCATACATGCACAATATATATGCTGTGCTTGCAAACTACTGTGAGTCAAGGGAGTATTCTGAAAAAACAACTTTGAATAAAAAACCTTGCAAATAACAGTCCTGTGTTTCTCTTCCCAGCGATTTTTCCATTTATCAATCATTGCATTGCTCTTCTAGCCTTATATTTTTTTAATTCTAATCTTCTATTCTCCTTGGCTTCGCTACTCTTGCGCCGTTTATTTTTCTTTTACATTCTCTTCATCCAGTGACAGTCAGTCTCCACCTATGCTATGATGATTGAATACCATCCAGGCATCCATCCATTCAAAGTAAACATGTCTATCATTCTATTTCATCTCTCAACAAACCTTAGTTTGTTTCACCAACAACAAACATTTATTATTTTTTTTTCAAACCACCACCCATCCTTCCTTTCTTGCTTGCCTTTGAGTTTGACTCATGAAACACCCCGGAGGATTCTTGCTCTCACCCATACAGTTTCACCCACCCAGGCAGGCATCTTTTCTTTCGCCTTCTACCCATCCAGGCTTCAACCACCCATGCATCTGATTCTTCCTATCAGCCACCTATGCATCACACGTATCCTTCTCTCCCAGTCATATGTATTGCATCTCGCCCGTACTTCCTCCTTCCATCCTTCTTTCCCTTTTCGTTCAACCCAAACATCAAGTTCACCTGACTCTTAGTCTTTTCCATAAGACTTTCCCAGGTGAGTTGAAGTCCGATAGAAGAGGCCATTAGTTACTCTACTACTCCGCCGCTAATTCTATTGCTCTACTGCCAAGTAAAGGGTGTCTTCTTCTTCAACCATTGTTCACAACTTAGTGTCTCTCATCAGTACAGTGTGCACCCTTGCAGCGATTGTAATGTCAATAAGTAAGGAATATAACTTACCACCGCCCGCCACAGCTGCTGGCTCACCCCCTGCAGCTGCCCCATCTTCTGCTCCCTCCTTACTGGCATCGCCTTCGCCACTGGCCCCGGCACTGGTGGTCAGTACGCCTAGAAAAAACATTGCACATTTTTTTGATGCTATATACACCTCCCCCTATTTATTCTTTTTCACTAGCAAGATTGAAAAAACAAAATTAAAAACTTACATATCATATACCACATACATCACTAGTGCAAATCAGGTACTAGAGATGAGTAGAGTAAACACTAGTAGTAGTATGTCCTATCCTATCACAAATAGTAAAATATCTGGTTGGGCATTTGTTGGTGGGAATTGTCGACAAGCCTCTCAAGATTAAGAAGACTAGAAGGGGACAACCCAAAGGGCTGGACTCAGTGGCTAGAGCTATTGGTGAATCTGAGTTTTAAAACCATTTAAATAAAGAGTGGCCAACTGGGCAAGCTTAGCTACAGACAGACTAATAGTAGTAGTACTAGTACAGAGAGTCAGAGCAGAGGCAGTTAGAAGCAGGGATAAAAAGAATTTAGAAACAGATAGTCTAGATAGAAAAAGATTTGGTAAAAATAGAATTAGGAAACGGAAATAATAGTTCGGAAAAATAAGGTGCAGTAAAAGTTAGGGAAATATAATTATTGATATTAACAACAGGAGGACTTACTTGGGCCAGCAGCAGAGCCCTCGGTAGAGGAGCGGTCCTGGCCCTGGGAGGCATCCTGTCCAGCTCCCGCCGACTCCGACCCCATCTTCTTGCCCCTGGGTGCTGATCATGTAAGTTGTAATAAAGAAAGAGACAAACATTGATGATTGGTGTGAAACAAATACAACATTTTAAAAAACGCTCACAAAAACATTTTTGGAAATAACAATTGCAATAAAATTGACCTATCTAATCTGATGGACTAGTAGTATCGCGGGATTCGCGGACCGTCTAGTTATTATTTATGAACACTAATCCAGTGTTCCATTCTGATTCCAGAATCCTAAACTCAAGTACCACCTGGCCTAGCCCACCTATTCCAGATGGTCCAATTGTTCACTAAGTCTGCATTTCCATTTATTTTAGTCCTCGAGTCAAAATGCATATATGAAGGACGCATGCAAAACTTTTTGCATACACCAAATTGTTGGTTGGTTGCTGCTGATGTTCTGCTAAGCCTATTATTCACTAACTAGCAAACTACAAAAGGTTCTACTAAGAACTGAAGTAAGCAGCACTCAGCAGCACGTGAGGTGAGTGACAGAGGATGCGTCACGCAGACAGCAAAAAAATTACCAACTAAATAATACTAAGGGGTCCATTACGATGGTGGGCGGACGAAGTCCGCCCGCTACGGCAACGGAGCATGGGACCGACCACCGAAGTCGCGGCGGTCCCGCAATGCAAATTAGGATGCGCCCGCCACACTGGCGGACGCATCCTGGGCATTTGACTTTGCGGGTGGATCTGCTGGCTGCGGACCTGCCCGCAATGCAAATGCAATGCCTACATCATTGTCATGTGCTACATGGCAGGCACCACGTGGTGCCTGCCACATAGTGCATGGCAATGAGGGGGGGTACCATGGGTACCTCCATGTGCAACCCCCACCCCCGACACCCTCGGGGCCCGTAATGGGCCCCCAAAGTCAGCCACTGCATGCATCCTGATATGGATGGCGTTGTCTTGCAGACACCGCCACCATATCATGTCCCTTTTCCGCCCGGTCGACTAGTCGACCAGCAGAAAAGCGGCGGAAGGAGGACGGTTTTCCAGTCCGCCGCAGTGCCCCCCACCATCGGCGGTATCGATCCCCACCCGGATCGATACCGCCGGCCCGGCGGTAGCCACCTCCGGCCCGGCAGTGGTGATCCACCCGACATGCTAATGGAGCCCTAAGTAACTAAACTACCTATCAATCCACCACTATCTTAGTAACAGGAGGACAAAGGAAGGACTAGAGTCTCTCTAGCATTACCTAACTTAAGTTCTCTAAAGTAAAAACTCTCTTACATCATCAACCCAAGAGAGCGCAAAGTTGCCAACAAGTAAGATTAGTAGCGCCGAGCACCTGTGTCTAGAAGGATAACAATCACAGAAGATTTTTAAACATAATTTACCTGCAATGTAAGCAGCAGCATTCTTGCTATTCAGAAAAAAATTATATTTGCAATAACAGTAACACACAGTCTACAGAACACTCAATACTACTAGTATAAGCTACTCACCAAGCCCCACAACCTCAACACCTAGCAGGTCCAGCAGGTCCTGATCTCGGTCCAAGATGTCTGACCACCGGTGGGTCAGCTGGTTATGGGTGCGCCGGACCCCAGAATAGCGAAACACTGCCCGGTGCACCCTGGCCCACCGGCGGTGATGCTCCTGGGTAGCGTACCCAGAGCCAGGCCTGCCGCCGGCTGCCAAGGTCAAGGGGAGGTGGTGCTGAACAAAAAAAACAAGGGCGGCCACCTCCGCCTCGGTAAAAAGGGCCCGGGCTGCACCCCTTCCAAGCACCGTCTGCCGCAAGGAAGGCGGCTATTCATCGCGGCAGGCGCCTTCCCCTGGAGGAGGTAGTGGTATCCCAGCCATGGTTCTGGGTGGGCAGGGGGCAGAAAAGAAAATGTAGGGGTAAAAAATAAAGTCAGGAGAAGAAACAGGAAAGTTAAAAAGCAAGTAATATAAAACAGTGGAAAAAGTCAAGAAATAAAACACAAAATATACACTTAGGGGCAGAGAAAAAAATCAGAAAGAAAGTGTAAAACATAAAGGATTGAAATGAGTAGAGAGGGATGAAAAACAGGCCCCCAGAACCATGCAAAGAGTAGGAAAACAAGATGGCCATGCCCATTGGCGACCGCGTGGTGAAGTTTGTGCAATATTTCCCCCAGACATGCCATCCGCATTGCCGAACGTCAACAACATCTCGCGAGCACAGGCGAGCACACGCGAGCCTGCATAAACAAGCAATTCCTCATGCCCGCATAACTCCGCGTAGCGTTGTGGAGTTTTTGTACCGCTTCGCATAGCCTTGGGTAGCGTGGCTACACAAACTCCGCCCAGGGTTAGTTGTGACCCCCTGGTGCTGAGCCTGCGACCTGACTCTTTAGCAAGTTCCCTGAAGTCTGTGAGGTTTCAATTACGTCTTTCGGCAGCTCTGGAAAAAGATTTAATGAACATGTCTCTTGCAAACTGATCATACGGCTACTTGTAATCATTCACCTCACTGCCCTTCACCCTACCATCCAATGTCTTGGAAAAGGATTCCACAATATTGACCGAGGACTGTTGGTGCAGCTTCTGGCTTTCCCCAAACTTCTGCTTGTACTTATCAAGGGTGAGGCCATATTTTCTGTCAAGGGTTTCCTTCATGGGGGGATACCTCACCCTGTCTCCCTTCTCTGGGGCTAGTAGATTGTCATTACCCTCACTAGGGATATATTTCCAGAGGCTAGTCACCCAATCCTCCTCAGGGATCCTACACATCTGTAAAGCAACCTAATAAGTTTCAAACCACTTGCTAATGTTGTACACCACAACAAAGTCAGGCACCAGACCTTTAGGGATGGGGACCCTCTTGTCTCCAGAGTGCACTGTAGGTGTGCTGCTGCCATCATTGCTGGACCCTGCCTATCTGGCCTTGAGGTCCAGTTCCTTAAGACTCAATTTATGAGCCAACAACACTTTAATCTCCTCCAATGCTCTTTCTGTGTCAGCCTTCTTTTGTTCTGCCTCCATGGTCAGTTTCTTTTTCTCTTTTTTAATGATTAAATGGGACATTTGCAGCCTAAACCATCTCTCCGTCTTCCTGTCTGCCAGCTCCTCTGGGAACAGGCCTCGAGAAGACACACTGCTCTCCGCTCAGGCAGGGAGCTCCAATGCGGGGGTGAAGTCATCCCCCTCAGCTGACTGCTGCATTTCAGGGTTGGTATCCAGGCCCTATTCTGGCTGGCCCACATCATCCTCTCCATCCTGGACCACCGTGACAAGTAACTGGTGGTCCTCTGCCCACGCCCTCAGACCCTTTTGAAGCTTCACCTTCTTGGTGCTCCTTTTTAGCGGTCAGCCCCCTGTTCTTGCATATTTCCTTGAGCTCAGCCACAGTGTAGCTATTCAGATTGCGAAGCTCAAATTCAATCTTTGCAGGTGAAGCCACAAGCACAAACAGTCAATTAGGATAAGGGTGAATTTGAAAAAAGCAAAAGGCCCAATCAGGAAGAATTTAAAATTCAAACTGGTCTCAGATCATTTATCTGGGATTTTTAGTGTAACACAAAATTACATGTACGGCACTGCACAAACACAAGTCCTAATCCTTAATTTTTGTGGTTATGTGTTTTTCCGTTTGTGATATGGCATGCTCTGATTAAGCCTCGATGTTGTTTTAAACTGGGGGCATACTGCTTGTCCCCTGTGCGCGACGGGTTGGGTCCTGTGCACTTCATTTGTTCTAGTTTCTACCGGTTCAGGCGTGTTTACGCTTTATACTACTATTTTACTTTGACAACCCGGGTATAAGTAAATTTTTTCCTGACGGATACAGTTCTCATGATTTTGTATCCTATAGTGTGTGATAAGTTTTACATTATTATTTTACACTGTCTTACATGTTCGCTATATTTTTGGCTTCCCACTTTTTTGGATTTAAAAAGGGGACTTTGGTTGCATTTATCATATTATGTATTCAGCTTGGTCTCATTTTTTCCTATAAGTGAGCAAATATTTGGTATGTGACAATCATGCTGTATATCTATTAAGTAGTGAGCGCTATTAGATAGATCCATTCTAGATTATTTATGGTTACAGTAGTAAAAGTTTGGCACAGAATGCCATTTATCATGATTTTGGATACTGTGTTTTCTTACAGAAATCTGAAGTATATGTGAAATACACTATACTTCATGAAAATCTCAAGATTTGTTCTATTTTCAAGAACATATACATTGATTCAAGGTATGCATGTCTACTTTAATTTGGATTGTTTTCCGCTATACATTTACTCCCTCTTGTATATATTCCCTTTCTTTTCTATTTTGTTTCTGTTCACACTTATTGAGTCTTTCAATTACACTATTTCTACATATAGTTTCTGATGTTGCTTGGGCTTTCAAAAAACTTGTTGCCTCCATTGGATGATAGTAGATTAATAGATCAGGTGTACACTAACTTTAGGTTGGTCACGGTTAGTTTAACATCTGTTTACAAATATCTATCAGGTGGACAGTTTTCCAAAATTAAGCTGCCGTCAGTTAAACATTTGTTTGTATATATGTACATATTGAGATAAAAATGTTTTACATGTCAATCCATGTGATTTTATGGGTACTTTTTAATGTTGTCAAAGAAATTTGTTTTGTCTTTATAATTTTCATGTTATATGGTTATTTCTTTGTGTTGTTAGTCCTGTGCTTTATGATTTATTTGTAATATCTATGTTATTTTATCATGTTACAGCCCTGATGAAGTTCCCCTTGAGGAAATGAAACGCGTTGGCTGACCATTCCTTTATCTACCGAAATTTAATTTGAATTAAAAAGGACATTTCGTTACAACGTTTTGGCTCATTGGACTATCTCATTCATGCACCCCCACTTACATTTGTTTAACAAGTCCTAATCCTCACTGCTGATCACCAATGTGAGAAATTGAGTTACCGGTTGAGGGGGGTGAAACACTACTCAAGCAGCAACCACAACCGTTGTCAAGGTGAGGCACAAGCAAACCCCAAATGAACCTGTGCTCAACCCTCTAGTAGCTTGGCAGAGAGCAGTCGGGATTAATTTAGAGGCAATGTGTGAAGTATTTATGCAGAGCTTCAAACAGTAATGAAGTGAAAGCACAAGAAATTCCCACACCAATTTAGAAACATAAAGCAAAATGTAGTAAATAAAACAAGACCAAAACTACAAAAAGCAGTAGAACCGGAGATATACAGTTTTAAAGATTTATGTGAAAATTATGTAAAAAGGCCCAAAGCACCAGTATTGGCTATCTGGTCTTGCGAGACCGGGAGAATGTCACAAGTTCAGGCTGACCAGCTTAGTCCTACTGAAAAGTTACCTGCTCTGTCCAGTGCAAAGAGACCTGTTTGCGGTGAAGGGGGGCCGCAAGGAGCACAGAAGCGTCGGGGATGGTCGTCGATTGAAGAGCAGGCCATCCATCGCAGACAGTTGTTGCTATAGCGTGTTGTCATCAGGGGGGCCATAGCTTTGTGGTGGCGCTCCCAGCTATCGGTCGATGCTGTAGTGTGAAGTGTAGGGTTGACATAACTTCACGTTGGCAGGCTGTGCAAGTGACAAGGTTTTGGTGCCAACGGGCCCTCTCCCGATTGCAAAGAGGCAAAAAACTTTAATTCAGCCTCTCTGAGGGCACATCAAGGGTCCATGACCTGAGGGGCAACACTTGCTCCAGCTGGATCTAGGTGTTGGCTCAGGTGGTTGTGAGCCTGTTATGTCCCTGTTGTTATGAACAGGGGGCCAGCAGACTTGCCCTTGGAGTCACTCTTGGAGTTCTGGGTTCAGGTGCAGGTCAACATCTCTCTGACTCAAGCAGGAGGGCGCAGCGCAGCAGGGCAGTCGGGCAGCAATCCAGCAAGGCAGAGACCCATTAAGGCAGTAGTCCAGCAGGGCATCAGTCCGGCAGAGTGGCAATCCTTTCAGCAGCACAGCAGTCCTTCTTGGCAGAGTTTATATGGGTCCAAATGTGTACTAAAGAGTTGGTGTCTGAGGTCCACTATTTTGACCTGGGTTTTCCTTTGAAGTGGGAGATGCTTCTAGATATTTTCCTTTGAAGTACACAGGTTTCCTGCCTCCTCTGTCCTGGCTCCAGAATAACTAAAGGCAGTCTTTAGCCCTTTGTGTGGAGGCAGGACACAGCCTATTCAAGGGTAAGTAGGGCTGTGCCCAGATCCGCCCTCCCATTCTTCCAGTGATGGTCCATCCAGGCACACCTCTCTGTTGTGAGTGGCTGTCTAGGAGGAATACGCAAAAGTCAGATGTCAACTACACCCAGTCATGACCCAGATACAGGCTCCAGGCATTAAATGGCTAAGGCAAGAAAATGCCATCTTTCTAAAAGTAAAAGGAACAGATGATGGACGGAATGCTGATGTTTTTCCGCTCGACACGCCATTCCAGTTTGGAGCCACCCTATGCAATTCAGTCTTGACCCTGTTCCCCATGGCAAACAATCTAGCCCCAACTGCCAGGCCAGGTCCAAACTGGGTTGGCATTGTGGACAAAAAAATGATGTATTGGGATGCGCCCCTGAGCGATTGCCAGTGGCTGAGATTAATTAAAGTATTCCACCCATCAACTTGTAGTTTTTTAATTTGCTGCCCTAAGTGTGCCGGCTATACCCAGACATGGGACCGGGGTTCACTGTGCCACTGGATTCAAGCTAGCCTGGCTGATGAGGGGTGATATTATCCTGAAACCAGTCCCAGGATGCTTGTTTCTGGTCCATGCAGTTCAGGCTGGATTGTTCCAATGGGGAGGAGGGTCAAGACCGATTTGCATATGTCTGGGTCTAAACTGGATTAGCATAGTGGGCAAAATAAACAATGGATTGAGATGCGACCCGAGCGATTGTCAGTGGCTGAGATTAAATGAAGCATTCCATCCCTCATCTTGTAGTTTTTGCATTTACCACCCTAAGTGTGCAGGGTATGCGCAGACATGGGTTCCAGGCTCACTGTGCTACTGGATTCAAGCTAGCATGGTTGATGAAGCGTGATTCCCGGAAACTATTCCCAGGATGCTTGCTTCTGGTCCAGGGAGGGCCTGGCCTGGCAGTTCAGACTGGACTGTTCCCATTGGGACCAGGGTCAAGATTGATATGCATATGGCTGGCTGCAAACTAGGGTGGTATAGTGGGCAAAAAGATTATGGATTGGGATGCAGTGTGAGCAAATGCCATTGGCTAAGATTAATTCAAGCATTCCGTACTTAACCTTGTCGTTTTTGCATTTGTTACCTAAGTGCGCCGGGTATTCTCAGACATGGGTCCCGGCTCTCTGTGCCAGTGGATTCAGGCTAGTATGGTTGATGAGGGGTGATGAGGGGTGATACTCCAAAACAAGCCCCAGGATCCTTATTTCTGGTCCAGGGAGGACCTGCCCTGGCATTTCAGGATGGACTGTTCCCATGGGGAGCAGGGTCAAGACTGATTTGCATATGGCTGGGTCCAACCTGGGGTGGCAAAAAAACAAGTTATTGGAATGAGGCCCAGAGCGATTGCCAGTGACTGAGATTAATTCAAGCATTCCATCCATCACCTTGCAGTTTTTGAACTTTTTAAAAGTGGCATTTTCAAAATTGTAATCCGATTTTAGCATGATAGAGAATTTTTCATTACAATTCCAAAGACACCAAACATGAACTGAGTACTTGCTCCTATTTGGAAATGATCACTTATTAAATATAGAGGAGTATTTGACCTGCGTTGCTTGCTGCCTACTGGAGTCCCGTAGGGCATTGGCCTGACTTAACCTGTGTCCAGGGAGCCCCGTTGGGCATTGAAAGTTGACCGGGGAGCTGCTGTGGAGGAGGACGGGACTGCGAGGACCAGCAGGCTGTGCGTGTTCCATCCAGCACACCTGCCGCCTCTTCCCGTGACTCCGCCCCCTGCTGACCGCTGATAACTCCTCGCGGCCCCCGCTTCGCGGGTGCCACTCGTAGAGGAGTATTTGACCTGCGTTGCTTGCTGCCTACTGGAGCCCCGTAGGGCATTGGCCTGACTTAACCTGTGTCCAGGGAGACCCGTTGGGCATTGAAAGTTGACCGGGGAGC
Source organism: Triturus cristatus (assembly GCF_964204655.1). Lineage (NCBI taxonomy): Eukaryota > Metazoa > Chordata > Amphibia > Caudata > Salamandridae > Triturus > Triturus cristatus. Next base: position 216,754,136 of record NC_140594.1, on the reverse strand, counting down.
TGCTGTGGAGGAGGACGGGACTGCGAGGACCAGCAGGCTGTGCGTGTTCCATCCAGCACACCTGCCGCCTCTTCCCGTGACTCCGCCCCCTGCTGACCGCTGATAACTCCTCGCGGCCCCCGCTTCGCGGGAGCCACTCGTAGAGGAGTATTTGACCTGCGTTGCTTGCTGCCTACTGGAGCCCCGTAGGGCATTGGCCTGACTTAACCTGTGTCCAGGGAGCCCCGTTGGGCATTGAAAGTTGACCGGGGAGCTGCTGTGGAGGAGGACGGGACTGCGAGGACCAGCAGGCTGTGCGTGTTCCATCCAGCACACCTGCCGCCTCTTCCCGTGACTCCGCCCCCTCCATCCACAGCCAGTATAAGACCTGAAGGTATTACGCGTCAGCGGGACGCGTGTGCGGGACATCACCCGGGACAAAGCCCGGACTAAGGGCGGACCCTCTGAGACCCTCCGAGGCCGATCGAGGCTGGGCTGGGCCAGGAGTGAATCCGCTGCACTGTGGTAATTGGGAGTTTCTTCTTCTTTGAAATATTACCATGGCTTCTAGTGAGAATGTTTTGCCGGGGGAGAATCCAAGGCCAGTGGTAAATGGCCCTCTTGACAGTTATTTTAAAAAGTCTTTCGTAACGGACAAGGAGCTGGACACTACCCTGGAGGAGCGTAGACTAGAACGTCGTCGCTCTATTGAAAATATGAAACGCAGAGTTCCAGAGGTTGTTTCCCCAAACATTCCTGTTGTCGAGAGTGGTAGTAATGGTGTAAACGACACCCCCCTCTCGCAAGAGGGTGTTCCACTATTGTTACGTGACTGTTCACCCACAAACTGTGTCCCTAGTGTTCAGGTTATCAGCGATTCTCTCCCCCCACATGCCATAAGTCATTCTAAAATTTCTAATACGCGGCTCGTGGGACGGGGGGTAGGAAATAAGGCTAAGAATCCGACCAAGGGGATTATTCATGGCCCTCCTCCCAGGAAAAAAAGGCGTAGGGTGGGGGTGACCAATGGCCCTAGGATACAGCATTCAGAATTTGGCCACTATCTTTCTAAAGGGTCTGTTTCTGGGTTATTAATTGGGCCAGATCATAGCCAGACGGCGGCCATTAGTACCTGTTCAACGGCTGTGAACCCTGTTGTGACCCCCCCAGAGCCTGCTTTATCAGCTGTAGTTATCCCACAGGTGCCCACTTCCATAGATTTTTTACCCCAACTGGGGGATATGATCAGCACCCTCCTTTTACCCATTACTGACACCTTAAGGAAGCTGGAGTATAGGCTAGCGAACATCGAATCTACAATGAGAAATATGGCCTTTGTAGGTAAGGTTACAACGGATGGTACTAGTAAACAGGCTGGAGCTCCCCTTATAAATCCACCCAGGGAACCTCCTGATCTCAGTAGGAATGTAGTGCAGACTGTGGGCCACCCAGTCCCGGACCAGGGCAGAAATGAACCTTTGTTGCCGAAGGAACATCTAGTTAGCAAGCCCGTTTTGGATCTGGTGGAGGAAGCCAGCATTGCCCCAGTAGGGAGCACTGTCCAGGCGCAGGGTAACCCTAGGTGGGAGGGGGTCCCAGGGATTCATGGTCTTCGGGTTGATTTACCCCCAGAAGCTGCACCCTTAGTGGTGGTGTTGACTGGGGTACCTGTTTTAACCGCTAATAAGAGTGAGGATTATGCCCAGCTTAAAAATAAAACTATCCACTGGCTAAGAACATATAGACCCATAAATAGGAAAGTAAATGGTGAGATATTACATGTTAGACGTCTCCCATGGCTTGGTGGAAGGAATTAAGATGTTGATGGCGATATAGTTCTGATTAATTTCAGAGACCCAGAAGCGGTAGCTCTTATATTGAACTGGCCCCTAGGCAACGGTAATAGCCAAATTCGCCCTCGATCTTTAACCTATTTCTATCCTAGGTCTTTGGTTTTCCCCACATCCTATGTAAGGAAAAATCGTTCAGTTTACGCAAATGACCCCACTGCCCTTTATGCACCAAATCAGCGAATTGATCACCAAGGTTGGAATATGGTTCCCTTTAGTGGCCACAGGAATAATAATATTCGGGGAATGGAGCACCTGAGGCCTTTTACTCCTTTAGAATTAGGGAACAGGTTTGATGTTTTTTCCAGCATGGATGATTGTGATTGAAAATTATGGTTTGGGCAGGGTAGGCGGGAGAGTCCAATTGGAGGTGGAGTTGTGGGTAACGTTACTGTGTTACCCAATGTGGTAGATGACCCTCAAAGTCGTGATGGGCTTCTCCAGGATGCGGAAAACACTACTTTAAGAATTTCTAATGTGTTAGATACCACCACATGTACTGACGGAAAAAGTATGTTAAATCCAACAATATTAACGGCCACAATAGTTACCAACCCATCCCAAGTAGCCTTAGAAGAGAACCTAAGGGCTATTACGTGGAATATAGCTGGGCTAGCCTCTAAGGTAAATACCCCCATATGGGTTGATTTTACTAAACAAGGCTATGATATTATTTGCCTGCAAGAAACTTGGGAGAGGGCTGAAGTACATGTTGAGGGCTATACTTCTTTTAACGTGCAGGCTGTGGCATCCCAAGCTGGTCGAGCTAAGGGCGGACTCGTGACCCTGATATCCACTGCACTGACTGAGTTCTGTGCTAGTGATCATGTAGTTCTAGGTGAACACGCCTCGGTTCTGCGTATGGTCCATAGCGGATGCAGAGACTTAATAATAGTGAACTTTTATAACAACATTGCCGGGCACAAACAGGGAAAGTTTATTTCTGACATAGAGCAGGCCATTGATGCCTTTTTATTGAGTACACCCAAACCTGCTGCCATCATATGGGTGGGAGATTTTAACATTAAATCATGTACTTATGCACTCAAGGGGGCTTGTGGCCATAGGGAGGAGTACTCGGGAAGGGAAACAACATGTGTATATAATCATTTCCCGCATAATATTTATGGTAGTGCTCTGAATAACCTATTGGCCAAATATGACCTGGACCTCCTAGAGTGTAATAAGAACAAAAACAATGTTAGATGTCCAACATTCCATGGGAGGAACAGTCAATCATTCATTGATCATATTATGATATCTTGCTCTGTAGCTTATATTAATGTTTGGGTGATTGAACAAAAGGTCAGTGATCACAACAGTGTAACCGTTGAACTATTGGGTTGGGGAATCAAAAGGAACACCTTTGGTCAACCAATTCAGGACATTGTTGCAGTAAGACCGAATGGGATGAGAGTGAAATGGATAAAAGTTGACCCCATTAAACTTGTTGCCAATGTGATCACAAACTGTTGGGGTGAGGTCGAGTATTGCTTATTGCTGGACCCATGCCCACGAATTCTGTTATCCAAATTCCTAACTATCACAAAAACCATTGAGAAATCCCTGACGCACAAACCTCGGAAATCAAGGGAAGTTAAGGCGGTGTGGTTTGATGACCTTTGTGCGCAGTCATTAAAAAGGTTAAAAACCTCACTTGATGCAATACCAAGAGATGTTTGTAAGATCAGGGAAGAGCGCCATAATTATAAAACTGCACTTTCCATTAGGAAGAAGGAATTGCAGGATGCGGCATGGGAAAAATTAGATCTGGCTGCAGATACCAAAGATCATAAACTTTTTTGGGACACCGTAAATAGTCCATTCTTGAAGAATGACAATGTCCCTGAACTAACCTCGCATGTCAGTTGTCAGGCCTGGATAGCTCACTTTACCGAGATTTTTAACTCTGATTTTACTACTGTTTTTAATTCTAATGTTTTAACTGATCCTCCAACCTGCTTTAAATGGGAGAAAATATTGTTCTCGGTGACACTAAGCGAGGTGATTGTGGCAATTGAAAAGAGTAAGGGGGGGAAAGCCCCGGGCCCAGATGGGGTCCCCGTGGACTTTTTCAAATCTGAGATTGCTTTATGGGCCCCCATTTTAACCCGTTATTTTAATGCTGCAATCGAGGACGAGTTACCAACCTCATGGGGTCAATCCATCTTAGTACCACTTTTTAAAAAGGGTTCTAGGGCTGAAGCACGAAATTATCGCCCAATTTCACTTTTAGACTCATCGTTAAAGATTCTAAGTCGTATACTTTTGGTGAGACTAGAGACCTGGGCCGAGGACAATAATGTTCTTTCGCCTATTCAGTTTGGATTCCGAAGGGGTCTAGGAACTATGGAGCAGTGCGTGAACCTTGAACTTATCATCGGCAAGTACACTAAAGCTAAGGAGGGGAATTTGTTTATGTGCTTTGCCGATCTAAGTTCTGCTTTTGATTTAGTGGAACACGCACTGCTCTGGCCAGTACTACTGGATATGGGCGCACCACCTGAAATCATCCACCTCTTGGCCAGAATGTATGGTAACCTTTCAAGTAAGGTTAGATTCGGAACAAATGGTGAATGCACCCCCCTTTTTAAAATTGGTAGAGGGATCCGACAAGGGTGCGTGCTAGCTCCCCTTTTATTCTCCCTTTTTATAAATCAGGTTGATCAATTTTTACAAGAATTTTATGCTGATGCTCCCATCATCAATGGAAAGCAAATACCCGTCCTATTATATGCGGACGACGCGGTCCTGATTTCCAGGACCGCGAATGGGTTGCAAAAGTTAATTGAGAAGTTTTACATTTTTATTCAGGGCAGAAAGCTTAAAATTAACAAGGGTAAGACTATGACTATGACTTGTGGTAAGAAAATAAAGAAAAACAAGTCATTCTTTTTAGATGGGGATAAACTTGAGGCAGTCCGACATTTTTGCTACTTAGGTATCACCTTTTCAGGTGATGGGAGATGGGTAAATGAGCAATCCTGTGTTGGTATGAAGATGACCAGAAATACAAATTGCATCTTCAGATTTGCCTCGAAATTGGGGGGTCGTAGAATCCGTGAGATGATTTCTATCTATAATTCAAGGTGCATGTCCTCTGCTTTGTATGGAGCAGGGATATGGGGATATAATCGTCAAATTGCTCTGTCCATCCAGCAAGAGGAAAACAAGTACCTGAAACGATTATTATGCCTCCCCGCTTCTGCCTCAAATGAGATTACCCACAGAGAGCTTGGCATAAATTATGCCGCAGATCTGATTGCATTGCGTCCCTTGTCCCTATGGCGGTCCATATGGGCCAAAGAAGAAACTAGGTTTACCCAGGAAGTAATTTTGGACTGTATTCAACTAGATCGTCATTCGAAAATCCCCTGGTTAGAACATATTCACTCCTGGTATAAGATTCTCTTTGGCCAGGATATTTTTAAAGATATTTTAACAACATCGGTTTTAACAAAGCGTAACCTTAAAACTATTTACTTGGACCATGCAAAAGGGACCAGAACGAAGGAGTATGCAATGCAAAGTACGTTCAAATTATATTTGGAGTACAACCTTAGTACAAGATTCCCACCTTATCTTACATTTGTTAGTATTAATTCTCATCGCTTCGTTCTAGCACGCCTGAGGTTGGGAATAGTCCACCATCTGGTGGCTTTCCCAACCGTAAAAAAACCCGGGTCATGTCTTTGCCCAATGCTATCGGGAAATCTAAACAGAGCACTTGCCACTTCTTACTTTTTTGTAAATTTTATACTGGTTTTAGGAAATTTTATTTGAAGCAACTATTTTTAGAACATAAGATATATAATACAAGAGCCGCAATACAATTGTTGTTTGATTTGGCTTCCCCGAATGTGTGCTGTCGCGTGGCCACCTACATTTTAAAATGCACCTGGCACAGGAAATCAATTATTATATGATTCCCTTATCCCGTTATCCCCGTTCACCCGTTGGCTATCAGATTTTATGACTATTGGTGATTTACTGTTAAGTTACATTGTTTGTTGTGTATTTATTTTTGTAATGGCATTTGCACAAACTTTCATTACAAACAAATTGCTGCTAAAATGTCTAAACTGAATTAACTCCCCCCTTTATAATTATTACTAAAATGTACTTAATGATTAATTTAACTCTGTACACAAAGTGATATATTTTATTGATTTAACAATATTGGCATGGATAGTGATGTAATTTTATATGTTTCTTTATTTAATTTTCATAAATTTGATTCTTTATTGTTTTGATGTATGTTGCTATATGGTTGTACTCGTACATACCGAATAAAGCATTTTTTGAAATTGAAATATAATAAGGTAACTCCAATTATATCCTGTGGGAGAGAAAGGTCTTGTAGTAGTGACAAATGAATTTAGGAGTGTTTCTTTACCAGGACATGTAAAACTAAAAAGTACACACCACCTTGCCCTCTGGGCTGTCCAGGGCCTAAAACTAGGGATGATGTACATGATTTCAAAAAGAAAGGTTTGGACTTGATAAAATACTTATTTTGCCTGGTGGAAATGGCAGTTTAAAACTGCACACAAAGGCTGCAATGGCAGATCTGAACCATGTTTAAAGAGCTATTTAAGTGGGTGGCACAATCAGTGCTGCAGGCCCACTAAAAGCATTTAATTTACAGAAACTGGGCAGAGGTAGTGCCACTTTATTAGGGACTCACAAGTAAATTAAATATGCCAATTTGGTTTAAGCCAATTCTATCATGTTTTAAGAGAGCACAAGCACTTTAACACTGGTTAGCAGTGGTAAAGTGTGCAGAGCCAGCAAAAACAAAGTCAGTAAATCAGGAGGATGAAAGGCAAAAAGTTAGGGGAGTACCACACCAAAGATGCCAGTTCTTACAAACACTGTGCCACTCCACTCTAACATACTGTAATACATGCCAGTCCACTCTAAGCCACTTAACTCTGCAACCTTCTACTGCAATGCATGCCCCTCCTGTGTATGTTATTCTACCCCACTCTACAACTCTCTACGGCATGCCACTCCACTGAGGGACATGCTACTTCACTATATAACATGTGACTCCCCTCTACGACACTCCACGCCTATCGACAACTCTCTATGTCACGCCACTATACAACATGCCATGCCACTGCAGGACAGAACACTCAACTGTAAACCACTCCACTGTACGTCTCTCCAGTGTACACCACTCCACTCCACTCCACTCTACCCCACTCCACTCTACACGACACTCTATATCATGACACTAAATGCCATGACACTATACTTCAAGGCACTTTACTCCACTCAACTCTACACCACTCCACTCTGCACTATTCCACTCTATGCCACTCTACTCTAATCCAGTCAACTCTACGCTATTCAACTCTACATTACTCCACTTTTCTCCACCCTACTGTACACTTTACTCTACGTCACTCCAGTCTACGCCATGCCACTCTACCATATTCCACGCTACACCACTCCACTGAACGCCACTCCATTGTACATGAGTCAACTATACACTATTCCACTTTAAGCCACTCCACTGTGCGTCACTCCACTTTACACCACTCCACTCCACTCTACCCCATTCCATCTGCACGACACTGTACATCATGACACTGTATGCCATGTAACCCTGGGTGGTGAACTCTGCTTTGCTCGTGGAGTTTGCGGAGTTTTACGCAGTCTGTATTACGCGGAGCTCACAGAGTTCCGAAAAACTCTGCTTTGCGCAACGGAGCGGAGTTTTTTTCCTCGCTTAAGTTCACCAACATCAAGTTGGGGAGCGCGAGCAAGGAAAATCCGCCTCCTGGCGAGATTTTTTCTCGTTCGCGATCATCAACATCAAGTTGGCGAGTGTGAAAAATAAACCTCCCGGCGAGATTTCTCAACGCGAGAGGGTCAGGTTTCTCATTGCGAGTGGTCACGTATGCTTGCGACCGCTCGTGTTGAGAAACAGCCCGTTCGCATTGAGAAAGCTGCCTCTCGAGTAAAAATCTACTCGAGTGGCTGAAAAGGGAAGCTTGCTCTGTGCATGGTGCCGTTCGCAATGATTGCACATAACGGACAAGCATCCGGCACTGTGCAATCAATGCGAACAGCATTTTACTACCGCACTCCACCACTTGCGGAGCTCCGCCTAGCGCAGCGGAGCGGAGTTTTTTTTCCACGTCGCGGAGTTTCGCGTAGTGCAACTCTGAGAACTCCACCCAGGGGTAATGCCATGACACTATACGCCACAGAACTCTTCTCCAATCAACTCTACACCACTCCACTCTGCACTATTCCACTCTATGCCACTCTACTCCACGCTATTCAACTCTACATCACTTCACTGTTCTCCACCCTACTGTACACTTTACTCTATGCCACTCCAGTCTATGCCATGCCACTCTATCGTATTCGGGGCGCCGTAATCAGTCTGTGGCATTTTTGCTGAGGGACTCTGCACTAACCTGTGCCTGCCTGTGTCCGCCTTGTCTCCCTCCCGCCGCCGCATCCTACAATTTCGCAGCCGCCGTGTGGAGGGGGACTTCAATCCCCAGGCTCCCTAGCACCGGAAGCCGGCACTGCATCATCCGCGCCTGGAGGCGCTTTAAATATCATCACGGCCCCGGTGGAGCGGGCGCCGTAATCAGTCTGTGGCATTTTTGCTGAGGGACTCTGCACTAACCTGTGCCTGCCTGTGTCCGCCTTGTCTCCCTCCCGCCGCCGCATCCTACAATTTCGCAGCCGCCGTGTGGAGGGGGACTTCAATCCCCAGGCTCCCTAGCACCGGAAGCCGGCACTGCATCATCCGCGCCTGGAGGCGCTTTAAATATCATCACGGCCCCGGTGGAGCGGGCGCCGTAATCAGTCTGTGGCATTTTTGCTGAGGGACTCTGCACTAACCTGTGCCTGCCTGTGTCCGCCTTGTCTCCCTCCCGCCGCCGCATCCTACAATTTCGCAGCCGCCGTGTGGAGGGGGACTTCAATCCCCAGGCTCCCTAGCACCGGAAGCCGGCACTGCATCATCCGCGCCTGGAGGCGCTTTAAATATCATCACGGCCCCCGCGTCGCGGGACAGCGCGCGGGCAGCGCCGGGCTAAGGGCGGGCCCTCTGTGGCCCTCCGAGGCCCGAAGAGACTGGACTGGGCCAGGTACTTTGCAGCTGTGTTCCGTACAACAATTATAACTCATAGCTGTGTATTATTACATGTTCTGGTAGTCTATTTGAGGGGGTTATTTATCCCACTATATTTGTGGGCTTAGCGGGCTTGCCTTGGGTGCAGTTCCTCTCTTCTCTTGCCTGATTGTAATGACCGACGTCGGCAAATTACCTGCCCTGATGACTAAGGGCAAAGACGAGAGGCATTTGCACACCACAGGCCCTATGGATAGCTATCTTATTAAAAAAGTAAGTCAGATTAACACTGATAGGAGGGCCTCCTTGGGCAAGGTGAGTCCCATTAGACTTCTTGAAGACATAACCCCTCCCTTACTGTCTCCGACTATCATGACTAGTAATATCTCTTGTGGAGCAAATAAGAGTACCACGATTACCGCTCAGGTGCATAACGCTAGGCATTCTAGTGCTACTTCGCAGCTCCCATTGCCACCTGCTAAAACGGCTAGAAAACATACAAAGGTAAAACGCAGACATAGGGGGAAGCATGCACAACAAAGTTCAGCAACCCTTAAACAAAAAGTTTGCTCCCTAATACAGTCTCCCTTGGATAAAAACCCTGCCTCAGGGCATTTGGATGCAGTGCCATTTTCTACGCTCCAACCAAATAATTCTCCTTTATTTCCTACTTCACCTCGTAAATCTGCTGTTGAAGATCTTACAGGGTCAGGCGTGGTTAATTGTTCTGTAACTGATTCCCCCTTAAACACGCCCATCAATGCCTCTGCATCTCTGCTGAGCTTTTGCTCTAGCAGTGTTGATGAAGGCTCTCCAAATTTGCTCTGCTTTTCTCCTGTCTCACCCCCTATATTAACTAATGGGGAATCTGAAGGGACTAATTGTGACAATGGTTCTGAAGATTCAACTTTAAAATGGCTATCCGAGAACCTGAAGAAAATTATCACCCCAATTTTGATGGCCACGATGGCCCAAGTGTCTGTTCTTAATCAGCCTCTAAAGACCAATTATGGTTGCACGACTGCGACCGACACTTTGGCCAAAATCGACCAAGTGATGAAATCCCTAATACAGCCCCTTCTGGATAATATTTTACTATTAAACACTCGCTTGGATTCTATAGAGAAAAAGCTGGCAGATAATACTCTTGCTATTTCGGGCTGCGTGTCAGGTTTAAAAAACATCACTTCTTTTTATACACCCGCTAAAGCCTTGACAAATATTAGCTCTGGACCTCCAAGCCATCCTACTATTTTACCATCTACTCAGAAGGGTTACTTGCCATCTCATCCTCTTTCCCCTATAATACCCACACTAACGAATAACATTGCACACAGTAAAACATCTGATAATTCAAAGGTTAATCCAAGTCTAGACTCAAAATCAGTCCCACCACAAAGTCTTGATAACCCAGCCACTAAAAACTTTGGGATTGGAAGTGACCTTAATAAAGACTGGCAAAATAGCGCAATAGTGGACCTTCCTCCTGAAGCTGCCCCGTACGTAATCATTTTAGCTGGCGTTCCCGAGCTCCCTAGTGGGACTAGGGAAGATTTTCAAGGTCTTCGGAACAAAGTTGTTTACTGGTTGCGTAAAAACAGATCCTTGCCTGCTTATATTAATGGGGAAATATTGCACGTGAGGCGTTGTGAATGGGTGGGGGTGCGTCCCAAAGACAAAAAAGGGGACGTAATTATTGTGAATTTTAAAGATCATAGGGCAGTTAGGCACATTGGGGACTGGTATGTCCACAGTAGTAGTGATGTTATCTCTACACATTACTTGAATTATTTTTATCCATATGTGCCAACTCCATCCCCTATGAACCAGGCGGATAGATGGCAGACAGTCACTAGGTCTGCTCGTATTCATCATGGTCATAGCCGGACTCCCTTTGTACAACCTCGTGGTCCATACAATCACCATCAGTACTTCAGACACCCTTACCCCTTGCATAGAGGCCCGAATAATTATACATGGGACGGGAATGACATTGCCCCGTCCATTTATAATTTGCCTACTCAAAACCATTTTGATGTTTTTTCAGGTTTGGAATTTGTGGATTGACATAGGAAAACTGTATGTGACAATTCTTCCATTAGGCTAGGGCCTAAACTCGATAATGTCCCGTTGATCCCCAAAATTCAGGCCCCCTTACCTCTCACTGAGGACGCTACCCCGGTACAAATTACCCAGACTTTGATTAATGACAACATAAGCGAGGTTAGCTGTAGTAACACTCACAAGGCTCTCTTCTTACTCGAATCAAACGTTGAGGGACCTATTGGTGCCTCTACTTGTATTCAACCTGAGGAAACAAAGGTATCTTCCTCCCAAAGTAATCAAGGTACTAAAGTAATCAGGAAAGCCTGTACATTCTTATTCTGGAATGTGGCCGGTTTAAGGGAGAAAATCAACAATCCATCATGGGGCTCCATTATTGAGGGCCATGATATCCTGGCTTTCCAGGAAACCTGGTCCTTGGATCCGGTAAATATTAATGGATACAGAAGTTTTTTCACCCCGGCTGTGGGGAGCACCCATGGAAGAGCTAAGGGGGGTCTATTAACCTTAGTTTCCAATCAGCTTAAATACGAGGTTATCCGGTTTTCTCCTAAATCTAGTTTTTATCATTTAATAATTTTAAGGAATAGCAAGGGACTAAATGTTGCTGTAATTAATTTCTATAATAATATACCAAGGAAAGAAATCCCCAGCGTTCTATCCACGCTGAGGGATGATATACATTATGAAATAGACAAAACCGATAGAGAAGTTATGTTTGTTTGGGGGGGGGATTTTAACTGTAAACTCTGCACTAAAGGTAAACAGGGTTTATGCGGTTTAACTATCGAACAGGAAACAAATTCAACTCATTTTGAACATTCTCTGATTGGGGATTTACTAAATGACATATTGTTTATGTATGATTTAGGTTTTGTAAATGAAATTGCTCAAATGCCCTCTATCTTTGTGCCAACTTTTGTCGGTAGAGGAGCACTGTCTATTATTGATTTTATTATTGCCTCTAATAGCTGTCGCCACAATATTATTAAGTTCAACATTATAGACCAGCCAGTGAGTGACCATCTGCCTCAGATTATGGAAATTGAAAATCTTTTTTTGGACCAACAAACGGACGCGCCTTTGCTTCATGTAGTTTCGGACGTGGTCCTTGGTAGACAAAACGGGTATAGCTTAAAATGGAATAAGGTGGTCCCGGAAAGGTTTTTAGATAAATTACTGGGTATCTGCTCTACCAGTTTTGCCACATGCTTGGACGATAATTCTAGTCCTGATTCTATAATTGAACATTTTAACTTAATAGCTCTCACTATTAAGGAAGATTTATGGGTTGTGGCAAATGAGAGGGCAAAGGGTAAAAGGAGCTGGTTTGACAACGCTTGCACCAGCTCCTTAACCTCCCTGAAAAGAGCTATCCACCAAGTACCACGTAATACTACTGAAATAAGAATCCGCAGGAAAGCATATAATGAAGCCCTAACAAATAGGAAAATGGTTATAAAAAAGGAGGCCCTGGAAGCGCTATGCGAAGCGTCACAACAGAAGGACGCGTCTGCCTTCTGGAAGGCTGTTAATACCCCTCTTCTTTATGATAACACCAAGGCGCGTATAGAAAATGCCATCACTGAGGAGGATTGGGTTATGCATTTTTCTTGTCTTTATACACCGCATGACAATCTTCATATTACTGATATTTCTCCCGGGGTCCATATAGCGCACAAGGCAGTTAAACTGGTTGTAAATTTGGAGGAAGTCAACTTGGCTTTGAATGTAACGAAGGGTGGCAAGGCTGCAGGGCCTGATGGTATCCCTGCTGACCTGTTTAAAGATAATGTTGAGCTCTGGGGCCCCATGCTTGTGCAATTATTTAATGCAGCTCTGGCTTGGGGCCTAAATCCGTCCTGGTTCACCTCCGTGATTGTACCTATCTATAAGAAGGGCGACAGGCAATCCTGCGCCTGCTACAGACCAATTTCTCTATTAGATTCGTCCGTTAAGATTCTTGGGAGAATCATTTTGGTCAGACTGCAAACCTGGGCAGAAGAAAATAAAATAATGAGCGATTTACAATATGGTTTCCAAAAGGGTATTGGAACTCAAGAACAGTGCCTAAACTTAATGATTATACAATCAAAATACCTGAGGATCAAGGGGGAGCGCCTCTATTTCACATTCGTCGACCTTTCATCGGCGTTTGACTGCGTCTCCCATGCTAAATTATGGACCATTTTAAGAGAGATAGGCGTGGAAGATTCCATTGTTTGTTTTTTGAAGGATCTTTATTCAGGTGCCTCAGCTTCGGTCCGCTACGGCCGTGAGGGCCAATGCACAAGGTCATTCCAGGTTGGCCGGGGCGTTCGCCAGGGCTGCGTCCTGGCACCCTTTTTATTTTTGTTGTATATTAATGGCCTTGAGCGTCATCTTCTGCGTGATCGCGGGGATATACCTAGGGTTGGGGGGAGGTTTATCCCCGCACTCCTGTATGCGGATGACGCAGTTTTAATGGCCCGCACACCCGTGGCTTTACAAAATTTGATAAAATCTTTTGAGTGCTATATGTCTAGTCTAGACTTAAAAGTTAATTGCACTAAAACTTTTTCAATGAACTGTGGCACTAAATCTGGTAATCATGCAAAAAGAATGTTTTTAAATAACGTTCCATTGGAATCTACCTCTATCTTCCCTTACCTTGGCGTACTGTTCCATGAAACTGGGGCATGGTCTCACGCGGTAAAGGCAAGAACTCTCCTGTTTCAAAAAACTACAATGGCCCTAATGAATTTTATTAAAAAACTGGGAAAGAAACCAATTAAGGAAATTTTAACTATTTATAAAGCTACATGTACCTCGGTTGCTATGTATGGCTCGGGACTCTGGGGCCACACTAACATTGATCTACTTCAGAAAGCTGAGAATAGGTTTCTGAGACATGTTTTGAGAGTCCCCCAAAGTGTCGCGACCTATATTTGTCATTCTGAACTTGGTCTAAACTATATATCTGATTTGATCAGAATTCAACCTATTCTTCTGTGGCACAGGGTTTGGACAACTGATGAGTGCTCCCTGAATCGAGCCATCCTTCAGGATGTTATAAAACTGGAAAACGTGGACCGTTTAGATTGGCTAAACTACATCAAATCATTTTTTGCCAAAATTGGTCGCCAACACCATTTTGCAGATCCATCCTCAATGGAAGGTTTATCCAGGAATCTTCTGTCCAAACTATCCCTGGACTACCTTATAGAAAATAGAAGCCAAGAGGAATTGAAGAAAAAAACTGTGTCTCTGCATTTTTCCCTTCTAACGAGCAGTAGCCTGCAGCCTTACTTAACATTGCCGATGTCTAATTATGAACGTTTTATTCTGACTCGTTTTAGATTGTCTATTGTTTTTAGATTATTGTCTTTTCCAGTTATGAATTCTTGGCCATCGAGCCTACCATTATGTCCGTGTGATGACTTTTCATCCCAGTCAGATATTCATATTCTGTTTTTCTGCACTTTTTATACCTTACCTCGTAAGACATATATTATTCCACTCCTCAAAGAATGGAAAATTAACAAATGTCGCTTGGCTTTCTTAGAGCTTCAGAGAATGGACACTGTTCTTACTGTTACCGCAGTTTTAACTTATTTAAAAAACGTTTTTAAACTTAGGAAATCACTGAGTCTAGATGTATTTTAAGTTTACCTTTCTCCCTTTTATATCTTCTTGTGTCTGTATTTAAATTGTAATTTAATGCTGTAACTTTCATGGTTTTTTGTCTTTAAAACCGAATAAAGTATTCTTGACTTGACTTGACTATCGTATTCCACTCTACATCACTCCACTGAACGCCACTCCATTGTACATGAGTCGACTCTACGCTATTCCACTTTAAGCCACGCCACTGTATGCCACTCTACTGGACACCACTCCACTCTACGCTATTCCACTCTATGCGACACAAGTTTTTTGCAACTCTACTGTGCATCACTCCACTTTACACCACTCCACTCTCTGCCACTCCACTCAATGCTATTCCACTTTATTGACTCATTCTATACAAACTGATATTAATACTTGAATGTATAATTTACACACTACCTTCAAATTCCTATAACTTTATTTATTCTTTCGATACAAACCAAACTTAAACAACAAAAACATTAGAAATTCTGAAATATAGTTATACCTTTAATTCATAATAATTTATGCACCACCATCAAATTAGTGTAACTCGCACCTCCATACACAAAATTCTCAACTCCCTAGCCCCACTATAGTAATTATAACTTGCACCTTTACGATGCACTGCTTATACCATTTCATAGTACATCACTTGTGCCATATATAATATTAGCATTTATAACAACACTTATGATATCTCGAATGACATAATTTGTGAGAACACTGGGCATGGTAGAGTAGCAAGTTGCAGTTAATGTAGTGTGGTTAGTAAGTTGAGACCAGTGTGTATGGAGATACACGAGTTACAGTAATTTGATGTGGTGTATAAATTATTATGAATTAAAGGTATAACTATAACTTTAGAATTTCGAATGTTTGCGTAATTGAAGTTAGTGTAGTTGAAGTTGTTTTAGAAAGAATGAACAAAGTTATAGTAATCTGAAGGTGCATAACCTCAACCCGAGTTATAAGTCATGTGCGTGAGCCAGGAGGGAGGGTTGGTGGCGGACAGATGTGGGAAGTTGGGGTTTGTTATTTCTTATTTGCTCTAATTCCCCTATAGTGAAAGCATTAGGAGATGCACAAAAACAACAACTATGACTAATGGTGGAGTTAAAATGTGGATTAAATATAACGGATGCCAAACGGCGCATAAAGCGAAGTATTCATAAGACAATGATCACATTGTTATGATGCAAACCCTGCAATTCTGTAATGTATACCATTGGTAAAAGAATGCAATATTCTGTTATGCTGTAGCAAATCAAAATCAATAAAAATTATGTTTCAAAAAATTCTGAAGGTGGTTTGTGTATTTAAGTATTTAAGTTTAGTTTGTAAAGAAAGAATAAATAAAGATTCCCCAACTATAACTAATCTTTAACCTTTTTTTATAGATATATATAATAATAATAATAATAATAATAATAATTATCTTTATTCGGCATATATAAATATGACCATAAAAGAAACATCTTAAAATATACAAACATCAGGCGATGGCGGTCTTAATGGCTGCAGCCACATACATGCTAAAACCAAGTTTCTATACTATCCTTGTATTGTATTGTATTGTATAAGTTTTTGTATAGCGCGTCTGCCACCCTACGGGTATCCTGGCGCTTGGAGACCATGATAACATGAAGCATATAGAACGAGCAGCCACTAGTCAAAAGACGATGCTCTTGAGGGCTAGTTTAGCTGCCATGGACTGTACTCTTTGTAGTCCCTGCACAATGTATTGGGGAGCGCCCAGATACTGGGAATTACAGTAGTACAGTCTGCTCATGATCACGCTCTGGACCACCAAGGACCCAGTCTCGCTTGGGAGTAGCGGGAGAATTTGGCGGAGAGCTCTCATCAGGGCGATACAGGTGCTGATTGTTTTGTTGGCCTGAGATTGCATCTGAAGGTCTTCGTCCATCATGACCCCCAGATTACGAACTGTTTTTGCTGCAGCTATGGGGGCGTCCTCTGGCCTAAACCTGACCTCGCCCATAAGATGTTTGGACATTTTAGCTGCACCGCAGTGCAATAGCTCCGTTTTCCCAGCATTCAGCTGTAACGAATTGGCCTTCAGCCAGTCAGAGACCTACCTCATGCATGCCTGAAAAGAGCTCAAAGAGACTGCGTGCTCTCCTTCAGTGGAGAACAGCAGTTTAATATCATCCGCATAATTGACCACTTCGATCCCATAAGATTTTATTATGGGGATCAGGGGCCCTAAATAGACATTGAAAAGAATTGGGCTGATTGCTGAGCCCTGAGGCACTCCATGGCATACCGAGGACCAAGGGGAGACAAAAGGCGTCAGGGTGACTGCCTGTTAGCGGTCAGCCAGATAGGACTGTAACCATTTCAGGGCGCGGCCCGTTACCCCCACGCCTTCCAGTCTTGCCAGCAGGACCACATGACTAACCGTGTCGAATGCTGCCGACATATCCAACAGCACCAGTACTGAGGAACTTCCACTGTCGGCTCGCATTCGAAGTTTGTCCAACATGGTTCTCAGGGCGTTTTCCGTCCCATGCCCTGGCCGAAATCCAAACTGGTCCCTACCCAGAAGGCGATTTTCTTCCAGAAAATTAGACGGGGACTTGCTGACCATTTTTTCCAAGATTTTGACCGGAAATGGCAGGAGGGATATGAGACGGAAATTAGCTGGCATCGATGGATCTAAGGATGTTTTTTTCAATAGGGGGGTAACTGCTTCCAACAGCTTGGTACAGCTCCTTCATTCAGGGATTGGCAGCAAATTTGCCACAGAGCCGGGAATAAGTCGGGGCCGTACTCCTTCCAAATCCTGTGAGGAAGGGGATCGAGAGGTGACCCGGACAATATCTCCCGGGCTATGCTGTTAAAGGAGTCCTCCGTGGGGGGTTGAAAATAGCTCCAAGTGATGTCCCTCCTGATATCTTCAATAATCAGAGCAATCTCAATGACATTCTGATGTTATGTTATGTTAAATAGTTTGTAGAGCGCGTGAATCACCCCCGTAGGGGTCTCTCAGCGCTGGCAGAACTGTGCGAAAATATAAAAGAGATGTCACTCCGTAAACATGGTGGTTTTCAGAATCTCAAACCCACCCACAATGTTAGCGACTTTATCAATGAAAAAAGTGGCGATTTAGTTGCACAGATTTTGTGATGGCTGGACTGTGTTGGCAAGACACCCAGGATTACTGAGATCCCTTATGATGTTAAAGAGGCCCTTAGTTCCATTAGATGCCTATAAAATGGAGCTAGCGTAGAATTGCGATTTGGCCTCCCTGATAGCCAGCTTGTATTGAGCTTGTATTAGTTTTAGAGCTTTTTTATCTGTCTCTAGATACGACCTACGCCAGCTTCTTTCAGCCTGTCGGCGAGCTGAACGCAGCACTTTAAGCTCCTCACTAAACCAAGGGGCCGAGGGAGTTCTCCTCATCCTGATCTTTTTTCTTGGGATACATCCCTCCAACACTTTATTAATAGATTTACTATAACTATTATAGTTTTCCTCAGGCACCTCCTCTGGATTAAACAGGTTCTGTCTTGAGAAAAGGGGGGCTATGCCCATTTTAGAGAGTTTAGCCCAGTCCCTCCCCCACCGAAAGTTAGTTTGATTTTTTCCTGCCGGCTTGTCTCCTGGTATAGTCAGCCTGAATTGTATTAAAAAATGATCAGTCCAGCTTAACGGTAGTATGCTGAGTACCTCAGTTTCAGGCTGCTTAGCAAAAACTAGGTCGAGCATATGCCCTCCCTTGTGATTTGGTTTTTGGATAAGCTGGAGAAGGCCGCAGTTCTCACAGGTGTGACTCAGGGCTTGCAAGTGGTTCCCTAAGCTCCCTGTCTCCCAGAGATTAAAATCGCCCAGAAGCAACAATCTAGAATTCGTTGATGCTAAGGCGACAATAGTGTCCAGTAGGGCCTGATGGTTGGAATCCAGGCCCGGGGGCCTATAGCAGACCAGACCAGTCAGCATTCTCCCCTTAGTCTCCTGTAGGGTGAAGCCCAAAATTTCATATCCTACTATATCCTTAATCTCATTGAAGATTATCCCTACCCCTCCTCCTCTCCCCGTCAGACGTGGCTTCTGGATGATCTTGTAACCAGTAGGGCACGTGAGCCCTAGCTCCACCGAGGAGTTTGGGTTAGCCCAGGTTTCTGTTATAAACAATAAATCGAGGTCCAGATCTTCCAGCAGGTAACTGATCTCTTGGTAGTGCTTTATCAGAGACCTGCTGTTGATCAGACCACATGTCAAGGCCTGCTGATCTTCCCCCAGCTGCCTATTGCCAATGTTGAGTAATGACTCTCTGGAATAATAAGTTCTGCCTGTGCAGTTTAGGGCAGCATTTCTGGCGCTAAGCGCGGCCGGAGCGCGGACGGGCGCAGTCGGGCTTGCCTCTGGTGCGCCCCCGGCGCGCCATCGGCGCGCCCGCTGCTTGCGCACGTTGCGCGCTTGCATTCCCCTCTTTAAACAGTATTTAGCCACTAGAGCGCTAACAAAGATGGCGCCCGGAGGATGGCCCTTGAACAATGAAATATCGCTAATAGCGATGTGATTCTCTTTTTAAGGTGCAGGTAAGTGGACAAAGTACAGTAAAACAATTTTTTAAAATAACCCCAGCACTCGGCTGATTAAAACGAAGTAGCAGCAATAATACATAAAAAACACCACCCTTGTGCCTCTCGGCGGAGCGTTCTGCAGCAACAGGTTTAGTGTGTTAATCGTCTCGTTATTGCGCGCGCTTGCATTCCCCTCTTTAAATAGTATTTAGCCACTAGAGCGCTAACAAAGATGGTGCCCGAAGGATGGCCCTTGAACGATGAAATATCGCTAATAGCGATGTGATTCTCTTTTTAAGGTGCAGGTAAGTGGACAAAGTACAGTAAAACAATTTTTAAAATAACCCCAGCACTCGGCTGATTAAAACGAAGTAGCAGCAATAATACATAAAAAACACCACCCTTGTGCCTCTCAGCGGAGCGTTCTGCAGCAACAGGTTTAGTGTGTTAATCGTCTCGTTATTGCGCGCGCTTGCATTCCCCTCTTTAAATAGTATTTAGCCACTAGAGCGCTAACAAAGATGGCGCCCGGAGGATGGCCCTTGAACAATGAAATATCGCTAATAGCGATGTGATTCTCTTTTTAAGGTGCAGGTAAGTGGACAAAGTACAGCAAAACTATTTTTTTAAATAACCCCAGCACTTGGCTGATTAAAACGAAGTAGCAGCAATAATACGTAAAAAACACCACCCTTGTGCCTCTCGGCGGAGCGTTCTGCAGCAACAGGTTTAGTGTGTTAATCGTTTCGTTATTGCGAATGCTTGCATTCCCCTCTTTAAATAGTATTTAGCCACTAGAGCGCAAACAAAGATGGCACCCGGAGGATGGCCCTTGAACAATGAAATATCGCTAATAGTGATGTGATTCTCTTTTTAAGGTGCAGGTAAGTAGACAAAGTACAGTAAAACAATTTTTAAAATAACCCCAGCACTCGGCTGATTAAAACGAAGTAGCAGCAATAATACGTAAAAAACACCACCCTTGTGCCTCTCTGCGGAGCGTTCTGCAGCAACAGGTTTAGTGTGTTAATCGTCTCGTTATTGCGCGAGCTTGCATTCCCCTCTTTAAATAGTATTTAGCCACTAGAGCGCTAACAAACATGGCGCCCGGAGGATGGCTCTTGAACAATGAAATATCGCTAATAGCGATGTGATTCTCTTTTTAAGGTGCAGGTAAGTGGACAAAGTACAGTAAAACAATTTTTAAAATAACCCCAGCACTCGGCTGATTAAAACGAAGTAGCAGCAATAATACATAAAAAACACCACCCTTGTGCCTCTCGGCTGAGCGTTCTGCAGCAACAGGTTTAGTGTGTTAATCGTCTCGTCCCCCATTTATCACTTAATATCAATGTGCATCCAAGAAAATTTGATACAAGTTGAAAATGCAGAAGAACAATAATATACTCAGCTAATACTTTTATAGGAGCAAAACTTAGTGCAAAAATGTCCGGAATTCTTCTGGGATCCAAGCACCCCTTGTAGTTCTTAATTTTAAAGTGGATCTTAAAAAGTTGAAAACACAGAAAAGTGTAAAAACATCTGTTGACAATTTTAAAAACAGCTAGGTGACACATGCCTGTTTAAATCCAAGCCGTTTTACCAGACCCTTCAGGAACATTCTTCTGGGATATGCAAAGTGCGAACAGAGAAGGACTAAATGTAATGTGTCCTGTGGAGACCTATTGTTGCAGCCACAGGGTCCTCTCAGTTGTGCATTCACAATAAAACTAGCAGGCACAGCCAATAGATGGTCAAATAAGTTTAGTTTAAAATGAGTGAGTAAATAACTGTCATGTGCACTGGTTATGATAGATAAACATGGTTCTGTGCCCTGTGTTGACTTAACTAAAATGCGTTCTCTCACCGTGGGCTTATAGAATTCACTATCCTCACGTTGCCTCATAACATACTTAAAATACAGGTCTTTAATATGTGCCTTTTCCTTAGTTCCCAACTTTTCAGGGTTAGTGAACAGGTCTGCACACCCTCAATCAATCAATCAATCAGGGGGTTTATAAGGTGCACTACTCACCTGTTAGGGTTTCAAGGCGCAGGGGAGTGCAGGGGGCAGCTCCGGATCAGTCGAAGAGCCTGGTCTTGAGGTCCTTCCTGAAGGTGTGCAGGATTGGGGAGCGTCTGATGTTCACAGGGAGCTCGTTCCAGGTCTTGGCTGCGATGTAGGAGAAGGCTTTCCCACCTGTTCTGTTCCTGCGGATGTGCGGGACCTATGCCAGGGCGAGGCCGGCAGAACGGAGGTCCCTCTTGGGTACGTGGAAGGAGACTCTCTCGTTGAGGTATTTGGGTCCGATGTTGTTGAGGGATTTGTAGGTGTGGGGAGGAGTTTGTAGGTGACCCTCTTCTCAACGGGGAGCCAGTGGAGGTCTCGTAGGTGTTGGGTCATGTGTTTATGACATGGTGTTCCGAGGACAAGTCTGGCTGCGGCGTTCTGGATGGTTTGAAGTTTGTGTAGAAGGGTTCTGTTTATTCCGCCATATAGGGTGTTGCCGTAGTCTAGTCTGCTGGTTATGTGCGCGTGGGTGACGGTCCTTCTGCAATCGGGAGGATCCATTTGAAGGTCTTGCGGAGGATGCACAGGCACTTGAAGCTGGTGGAGGCGACGGCGATGATCTGGCGGTTCATGAAGAGGGAGGAGTCGAGGATGATGCCGAGGTTTCATGCGTGGTCTGTAGGGGTGGATGGCTTCCCGAGGGCAGAAGGCCACCAGGTGCTGTCCCAGGTGGAGGTGCAGGGGCCAAGGATGAGGACCTCTGTTTTCTCTGAGTTGAGCTTCAAGCAGCTGTCTTTCATCCAAGCTGCGACGTCCTTCATTCCTGCGTTGAAGCAGAGTCTGGTGTCTTCGGGGTTCTTTGTGAATGAGAGGATGAGCTGGATGTTGTATGCGGAGGATACTATGCTGAGCCCATGCTGTCTGACGATGGTGGCGAGGGGGCCATGTAGATGTTGAAGAGCGTCGGGCTGAGCGATGATCCTTGGGGTACTCCGCAGTTGATGTCAGTGGGTTTGGAGCGGAAGGGAGGGAGGGAGGGAGTATGATCCTCTGGGTTCTGCCAGAGAGGAAGGACTGGATCCAGTCGAGGGCAGCTCCTTGTATTCCTGCGTTGTGGAGTCTGGCTCTGAGCGTGCGATGAGAGACAGTGTCGAAGGCTGCGGAGAGATCTAGGAGGATGAGGGCCGCGGTGTGTCCCTGGTCGAGTAATAAGTGGATGTCGTCCGTGGCGGCAAGGAGGGCAGTGTGGAGAAGGTATCCTTTACATATTTTAACCACGGAATTTTGAACGCGTGGTCGAGGGAGAGGCAGTCCTGGATTACCAGCCTATTAAAACCAGCTGCTTCATTTACCCAGATCTTCGCCCAACACAGTAGGGGTCTAACAGCCACCAAATCAGAAATGTATTTAGACCCCAATTCTTCATGCACAATATATGCAGGGGTGCTTTGAGGAACTTTCAGCAAGAGCCTAAAGAATTTGTTCTCTTCAGTTTGTAACTTATTAACCTCCTTGAATCCCCAAACCTCACTTCCATATAAAACTTTAGTGTAGCAAATGGAATTGTATAACTTTAGAATCGTTCCTGGTGACCAGCGGCCTAGTCTGTGAGCAAAGTTAGCATTTGGTCCTGTGGACCTTATCAGAGCGAGGCACTTCTCCTCTAATAAGTGTTTAAAAATCAGTTTTCCATCAAATAAAGTTCCCAAATATGAGAAGGCTGGTACTTTCCCTAAGATATGTGTGCCTATTGTATAATTGTGAGGCTTACTGGGCTTCTTCCCAATTTCCATAATGTTGGGAGACAGATCCAGATTATTTATGAAGGTCACAAAACCGTCTATTAAAAGCTGCAGACCCTTTGGGGTGCGAGCGAGGAGTACTGCATTGTCTGCATAAAGCAGAACAGGAACCGCTCGTGTGCCTATCCTGAGGGTATCTGCATGTATGTCCATCAGGGCACAATCGAGGCCGTTAATATATAAGGTAAACAAGAAAGGCACTAATATACAGCCCTGTCTAACCCCACTAGAACAGTTAAAATGGTCCGTGATCTTCCCCTCCGGTGTGTATCTGACTACTGCCGTGGTGTTAGAGTGTAGGAACGTTAAGATGTTAATTACTGCCGGGTCCACACCAAACTCTCCCATGAGTGTCCAGAGTTTGGGGTGGTTCACTCAGTCAAAGGCCGCACTGAGATCCATAAATGCTAAATGCAGCGCCCCTGATTTAGCTAATGTGTATTTAGCAGTGATAAGATAAAGATTGAGGCATTGGTCTGTGGTAGATTTCCCAGGTCGTAACCCATATTGGGCATCTGTTATAATTCGATTGACTTCTGCCCATTTCATCAGCCTATTTAAAACCACCCGCCCCAAAACCTTCACAGACAAATCAATGAGAGATATGGGGTGATAGCAATGTGGACTGTCCCCATCTCCTTTCTTAAAAATGGGTACAATAGTGGCCATGGACCATGATGCTGGCATTACTGATGCTACTATCGCATTTAAAACCCTCACTAGGAGCGGCACCCATACCTCTGTTTTACATCGGAAGAGGTCTGGCGGGATCCCATCTGGTCCTGGCACCTTATTCCGCGTGAGATCCTCAATTCCTGTTCTCACCTCATCCAGATTGAATATAATGGGGTCGGCTCTTTGTTCCAGGTTAGGGGCCTGAGGTTGTTCTATTCTAAATATATATTGATATATATATATTCACTGAAAAAAACATAGGTTTCAGAGACATTATAGTTAGTTGGACATTTGACTCATATAAAACCAGAGAAATTCACCTGTTATAGGTAGATGAGCTAACTATAACTCGCGCGCTCGCAATGCACTGCTGATGACGTCACATATTACATCACTCATGACATGGTCAGTGACATCACTCATGACATCACTCATGACATCTCAAATGACATCACTGATGACATCACTGATGACATCATCCAGTGAATGTGTTTTTCTGTAAACTGTAAATATTTTTCTTATATATCTATGCCAAGGTCCATTGAAGAATGAGTCGATGTATAAGTGCCTGAATGGATTATTTAGTAGATACATGACTGACTCTATAAGTCACTGATTGAACTTATGTTACTGAATGCATAGATTAGTGACTAAACTGTGTGAATGTCTCTATTAGTCTCTCAGTTGGTTTGTAAGCAGGTGCATGGGTTGGTGAGTAGCTACATCAGTGTCTATATGGGCTATTGATTGTTTGTATGAGTATCTGTATGGGTGTCTGAGTGTCTATCTGGGTGGGTTTGGTGTGTCTGACTCTGTGCAAACATGTCTGAATAGCTGTTTCACTGGTTCCATACATTCAAAACTGCATCTCGGAAAGGCTGTATGGGTAGCTAACTGTGTGTACAGGTGTGTTGATTAGTGAATTGATGTCTCAGTTGTATATATGTAACTATATATGTTTTTAGACAGTATATGTGAGTGTTGGGGTGTATAATTTACTATACGTGAGAGTGATTGCAAGAGTGTCTACATACACAAATGTGTACTTGTATTGGTGATTGTATAAGAGAGTAAGTATGTGATAGTATCTATATAAATAAGGGAAGTGGTGTGTGTATAAATAAGTCAGGTGGTGTGTATATATCTGCATAGGTGAGTACATGGGTGTGTAATTGATTTTTGGCATCACTGAGTAGATGTGTGAGTAACTCTATGGATCAGTAGCACTGTGTGAATGTATGTATAGGTGAAAGAGTAGATATTATACTGATGTTATTATGAGTGACAGCATGTATGAGTGACTGTATCAGTGTATGTCCGGCTCACAATTTATAGATAGGAATCAGTGGATGGGTATCTAGTAACTGGTATTGGTGTGTCTATGGTTTTGAAAATGTTAGTCTGTATTTTAGAGTGGGTGTATTAAAGGTTATATTAGAGTGTGAAGAGGTGTGGCAGACTATCACGTGGATGATATCATCAGTGATGTCATTTGAGATGGCATCAGTGATGTCATCAGTAATGTCACTGACCATGTCATGAGTGATGTAATATATGTCGTCATCAGCAGTGCATTGCGAGCACGCGAGTTATAGTTAGCTCAACTAACTATAACAGGCGAATTTCTCTGGTTTTATATGAGGCAAATGTCCAACTAACTATAACGTCTCTGAAACCTATGTTTTTTTCAGTGAATTTCTAAGGTTTTTTAAATGCTAATTTCTAACTATAACGTCCCTGAAACCTATGGTTTTTTCAGTGAATTTCTAAGGTTTTTTTAAGTGCAAATTTCTAACTATAACGTCTGTAAAACCTATGGTTTTTTCAGTGAATTTCAAAGGTTTTTTAAATATCGAACTACTATTGTGCTTTTTGTCATTACTACTGTTTTTTCTAACTTTTCAACTACTATGTAATGTAATATATTTCACAAATTACAGTAAGTTTTTAAATAATACAAAATAATGTAACCTTCAGAAAACAATTTTTCTCCCTTTTTTTGCTCTCATCAGCTACTACTTAACTTCACTATTCACAGTGATGTCACAGTAGTTTCATCATAAACAGCAGGGGAAAAAAGCAATCAACTAGATTGTTAAAAAACAACAAATCCCTAATTCTCACAAATATAATATAAAATCAACACAATTAACACATCCAATACTATTTTCAATCTTCAAATCTTACCTTTGCTTCGTAGTTTCTGTGAACATCAATACACCAAATAATGTATCAAACATTTCGCATTGAAAGCATCCAGTATGAATTCCTTAAAGTATCTTTACACCTTCCCACAAAGCCGAAAGGTGTATCTAAAATCTTTGTTTCAGAAATATCAAGTATGAGTTGGGTAATTCATAAGGCAATCTCGGTTTCATTTCCAAGTGTGTATCATTGCAGTGACTACAACCGTTATTACACTTTAAATAAACTGTATAATGTCCACTTGTGGTAGTACTTCCAGCATGGAAAACAATAGCAACAATTGCAAAAGTTCTTCCAGAAATAGATACTTGACTATCAACAACATTTTTAATTTTGGTTTCCACTTTTCTTCCATTTGGTCTACAGCATTGAAGAATTATAATCAAATATTTTCCATATCTTTGTAGGCATAATGTAGATAGCATTGTTGATTTACAACGAGCACAGATCATCTCGTGATCTGCTTCTTTTAGTAATTTGGAAAATGGTGCAAATATGCAGTCAGGTATTGTCAAATATAGAAATCGTTCTCTGTCAACTATAGTGCTTGAAGTTAACGAACACTGTTCACATTTATGTTCCCATTTGTAACTGAGTCCAAATAAACTCTCAATCTGAATTCCTTCATCTTCTAGTACTCCAAGCATAACCATCAGAAATTCTTGTGCATCTTGTTGTATATTAGCACTGAACGTTAAAGATCCAGTACATGTATCGAACAGTTGGCGAATACCGGAAGCAGAATGAATCTGAATTCTATCAGCTCACAATTCTTGAAATAGTGCAGAACATAAAGTTTTTTCCTGACTTTCCATAATCTCACCACAAACATCTTCAAGATAAAATATAACATTTAGAATGATATTACCATAGCAGTTGACACCAGAAGCATTTTCTAATTGGTATCCAACAACATCATCACTTGTTTGTATTTTCTGCTTCTTTACATCTTTTCTTTTCTGTTGATTTTCTTTCTGCTTTTCAACCATAGTTAACTTTTCAACATATTTGCGTTTTGAACACACAACACGTTTCTCATAAATAGGATATTCACCTAAATGGGGAGCCTAAAGCCTTCTCAAATGATTATATTCTCTTACACAATTAAAATCAGCACTAACCTTGTTCTCATCAAAATCAAATAAATACAAACCAGACAACTTTCTAACTCAATATAATTCACCATATACCATTCCCTCTTTAAACACAGTTTTTCCAACATTTACCAACGCAATATCTACACTTAAACCTTGTGATTTGTGAATAGTTATTGCATATGCTAAACAGAAGGGAAACTGTTTTCTACGAACATACAAGTCTTTTACAAGCAAAAAACGTGCGGCAGAACGTGCAATCTGTCTTACCTCTGCAATCTGATCAAATTTAACTTTCAAAAATTCAATTCCATTTCTATTTTGATATTTCACAAAATCAACAACCTTCGCCATTGCTCTACTCACTAAACCTTCTTCTATATTCAGATTACGCTTCAAAATTACCCGACAGTTTAAACATACATCTAAAAAAAATTCTAAGCCAACAGTTTTTGATACAGACTTTTCCAAAGAATCCAATTTAGTCTGTAGTTTTCCTGAAAGAACAATTGTTATTCCTTGATGCTCTATTTTATCAGTAGCTTCAATGTGAACTATTTCTTGATTTTCCAATTTCATAAGCTCTCTATTAAATGTATAACACTCTTCCACTGTAGGCATTAAGCAAACCATAGCCTTTTTTTCTTTCATTTTCTTGTACATTACTTCTGCTGGTGTGTTTTCATTTGTAAACAAGTTCTTTAGTAGACGACTTTGAAAAGCTTGTTTACCATGTTTGCTTAGAACACCAATTCTTACATCTTTTAGAATACTTCCATAATCTTCATCTCTTGCTTGTCGCGTATTCTGAGTGAGTTTTTTATATTCAAAATGTGACCACAGATTCACATTTCCAATACTTCCCAAAGATTTTTAATTGTCTTCACGTAGAAGAGTTTTAAACACTGGTTCTCCTTTTACAGAGGTTAGTTGTTGCAGATCTCCAAATACAATTAAATGTTTTCCCCCAAAGAGAACGTTGTAATCTGCTTTTAATACCTGTTGCATTCTTAAGTGTACAAAAGCAAGCATTAAGTTTGAGACCATGCTCACCTCATCAATAATGAAAAGTTTAATTTTCTTCAGCACTCTTGACACTTCATAAGAAGCTTCTCCAGACAACTTCTGATATTCTAATTTATTATCATGCTCCACTGGTAACATCAATAATCTATGCAAAGTAACTCCTTTAACATTGTGTGCAGCTAATCCAGTTAGAGCTGTTACCACACAACATAAATGTGAACCAGTAGTTTTTGAAGATAACTGGTCAAAACTTTAATTAAAAAACTTTTACTTGTCCCAGCTTCACCACCGATGTACATCAGAAGATGTTTAAAAGATGAACACAGACATTCTTTTTTTTCATGCAACAAACCATGTTCTATCCGTTCTCTCATTTGCACATATATTTCTTTCTGTTCAACATTTACTTGTTCTTCTAAGTTTTCCAATGTTATATTCTCCTCGTGTGCTTGTTGCATTGCAATTTCGACTTCATGCATAGCAATCGCTGCTTCATTTTCCAGCATTGGTTGTCCAAGAAGATCTTGACTACATGGACCACTACTTTGATTATCTTGAGAACTTTCAAAAGCTATTTCAGCTATAATAGTCTTTTCCTGTTCAAGTTCATCATTCAACATTTTTAAATATGTAGGGAAAATTGGACATCGAATGCTATCTTTACAAGCATTAAAAGAATCTTTGTAGCAGTCAAACTCTCCAAGTAATTCTCTTTCGCTACGCCATGGTTTAAACAGCTGCAGAAGTGCTAAATAGTAAAATTCTCGCTTATCTAGAGTTTCACAACTAAGTTTCTTATGGTTAATAAGATTACCCTTTGCATGTTTTACTAAACAACCATCACATCCAACTACTGCAAACTTTACTTCTTTTAAATTCTCGTTAACATTTCTTTTGAAGCTGTAATTTTGAAGTACTTCATACAGACATAGCTGTTCCAGATGTTGACTCTTTTTCGGATACTATGTGTCCAACATATTAGTTTTAAGAATGTCTGTACTATCTGGCTAATTTGCTGCTAATTCTTCAATTTCTTCCAATGATTTCAACACTCTATTTCGTTTGCAGGCAAGACCTAAACGTACCCAAATGATTCCTCGTGACTTTGAATATAAACTTGAAAAACATTAAGCGGTCTGAACATTTATACGATCCAATGTCTCGGTGGAAAAACATTTTCAAACTAAAGCTGTACAATTTTTTGCTAAGACTATTCTCTTGTGCAATTTCTTCCCACATTTGTTTCATCTTTGTTTTTTCAGATTTAGTTATGTACGATGTAACATAACGTGCAACAGCAATTGTGTTATCCGGAACATACTGGATGTCCAGGTTCGCATTCCACATTTTTAAAATGACTGGATTGTAGTCATTGATATACTTTGACACTTCTACTCTTTTTAAATTGTAGGTAGTCTTTGGAGCTTTCCGAGTTATTGTGTGCCTCACAGAAGAAAAAAAAAAAATGTACGCTTCCTTTACAAATGATTGGACGGGGAAAACCAAACAGACATTTGGTGTAAATTTTTCCTTTAGACTTGTATTTTCTTCTGCAATACTTTCCACAACGGTGACTTTGGAAACGTAAAACTTGCTGTCTCAAGCTTCTATCTCCTCCTTCTCTTGGAATCTCACATGTCACATACTGTTCGATAAAAGACAATACTGTTTCAACAGAATCATTTCCAAATTTAGGTGCATCCTTGATCCATACTAGCATATGTATATGATGTGCACCTCTTGCTTGATACTCCTTTCTCCAAAAGAAATCGGTAACTTCTCCAAGAGGTGGATTCTTTTTATTACAGATAAAAGACATCATACCTTGAAACTTATGATTCAAATATCTGCACACATTTACAGGATCCAATGAACACAGTTCACCAGGAGTCTTTATTTCAACATTTTTTATATTAGAATTCGCTTCTCTTAAAAACTCAAGCAAATCTTCCCATGCATACTCTGCACAGCTAAGGGTGACAAACCATGTTGGTGTACCTAAGTTCCGTAACATACACTTGAGTTCTCCATGACGACGATACCAATACTCATTTGTTCCATGTTGACATGCCATCAAATTGATTAACTGTGCTTCTAAATTTTCATCTCTTTCTTGAACTTTCTCCACAAATTCTTTCGCAGAAAGAAGTGATTCATGAAGCCCAGTTTTAAGTATATGATTCACTGTATATGAGAGAGAAGACAGATCATTTTCAAACAAAAGGTGAAATATGTATGGAATGCACTGTTGAAATCTAGGATCTTCAGAATATAATCTTGTTGACCTATATTCTGAAGCTGGAATCCGTACACGCCGGTCATCATATCGCCCACCTTCTCCAGTAGGAAACAACTGTGGAAAACAACGAGCTTCCAAGCTTTTCTCCCATACACTCATTGGAGTTCTCTGTGCTTTTTTCATTTGAAATAACTCAATGCTACTACCTATCACTTCTTTTGAATGCAAAGGACATATTGTATAATGTTCATAAATCTATTCAGTCCTTGACTTGTCCACTTTCTCTATTTGACCACTTGAAATTTCAAAATCATCTTCTAAACATATTACCTGTTCATCCACATTTACATTTTTGTAATAAATATTGTTCTCTATAAGATATAAGGTAGCCTTTTCAACTTTATTAACATCCACAAATTCTTGCCATATTTTCCGACTCTTTGTGGGTACACCATTTACTAAAATAACTACCGCCTCATCTTCCTCTTTCTCTCCTGCAATAGTTTCAATGTTTTTCTTAAAATCCAAAGGTAAGTACACCACTCTTCCTTTCAGCCCACTTTGCAAGTCTGTTGGTGGCAGTTTACCTGTTTTAGGCTCCATCCGAATTATAGTTTGAAAAGGATGAACAGACTGAATTAGAACCGACTCATATGGATTCAATTTGGCCAGTTCCTGCGGAATAGCTAATAACTCCAACTTATTATGCATTGCTCTAGCAGGCATTTTGTTCTCTTCTAATTTGTTGTAACAATATTTACATATACGTTGATCACTACCTAACTCAAATCGACCTTCAACAAACAAGTACGTTGCAAATTCTTCCCACTTACCATTGTTCTCCTTTTTACTTTTCAAATACAAATCAACATTCCTACTTTGACTTTTATAATGAGTAAGTCGACAACAAACACAAACATAGTTTGGTATTTCAGAGCACACTACATTAAACTTTCCAATTTCTTCTTCAAACTGATCAGTGCTAATCACTTTCTCATCTCCTCCATCATCTGTAATTGTCAAACTTTCACTTTCTATGAACTGCTCTTCTGAACCAAAATATCGCATTTCAATATCATCACACTTTTTTTGAACATCTGATAAAGAACCATATAAAAGACTTCCATTCAGTTCACTTAAACTTTATGCAGGACTGTTTACATAGTACAGTTTCTTTACAAAGTTCCGTATTTCTAAATGGTGAACTGCTAACATCCTCAAATGATGAAAAACACTTTTACAAACTTTTCTTGAAAGACAAGCCAGAGAATGCCCATACTTCTCAGTATATTTTCATACATTACATGGATCTAGTCCTTGTAACAACTTAAACTTCTGTTTTATACTTTTCTGACAATATTCTCGTAGCAAATTTCGCATTAGATCAATGGATTCCTGTCGAATACTACAAATGCTACTACAACTCCACTTATACACAGGAGCTCGTGGACGTTTCCCTTGCACTTCTTCAGCTATTAACTCTTCTGCACTATTACCAACCATTTCCTCCTTTGGAAGAGGAACATCATCCTGAACTTCGTAGCAACGACCTCCAGTATCAACTACAAATGATAAACTATTTTCCTGGAAGTAACTTTCCTCATTAAAAAAAGGCTCGGTACTAGAAGTATGTCTCCAATGTCCACTAAAGATTTTACAAAAGTTGGTTCTGGTCACAGGTCTTTCTTTTCTACTTTTGTCTTTCAATACTTTGACTGTTTCATCCAATACTTTCATTCTCTTTAAAATCTAAATGAACAACTTCTGTTTCAAATTGAAAGCAGGATCCACTATACTTTCAATACGATGCTTCTCTTTGAATTGGAACATTCTTCTTTTATATTTGCAGCATGTTTTCAATAAATTCTGAATCACTCTAGATCGAAAATGTCTCTGATGAATTTCTTGAAATTGTTTTTGTCTCCGAGTACCAGATACTATTTCTTTATCATCTTTCCTTTTCCTCGTATTTGAAATTGAACTCTGCTTCACCTTACTTGAAAAATTCTTCTTTTTGCTTTGTGTGATGTTTTTCTCTTTAAATGTTCGTAATATTTTTTTCAAATATATATCTTTCTTCTCTTTTCTTTTTTTTCACTTCTTCTAGGCATTTCCAAATTTCAATCCAAATGAAATAATTTTCTGAAAAACAAAAAATAGATTTAATTATTTTTCACATTTCTTCACTATGTTAAAATAATAACATACAATTGCCAAACTTCCACTAACAACTTCCAGACCCAGTGCTGCAACGTGATGGAGCACGACAGATGAGCACTAGGATGACAAGTAGTGCCATAGAACATACAGCAAGTATTTGTTTAATTATTTACATACTCCTTTACAATTTATATATAACTGCACTACCTCATACTTTTCACCTCTCCGCCATACCCCACCACCCCACACCACTTTCTCTGCAACCCACCACACACAACTTTATAAATAGTATTTTTTTAAATTTTAATCTATTTACTTAGAATGATATTATCAACCAAACAGCACACATAAAAATTTCCATTATTACCTAACAATTTTATCAACAACTTCACAAACATAACAATGCACCCAGGGCTTAAACGGGAGCGGGTGTCTGTGGGGATGTGACCACCAGCACTTTATTTTTGGGAGCCTCGAAACGGGTCTTTATAGGGCTCTATTTTCAGACCTCACAAACGTAATCCGTTTTTTTTATCTTTATTGCACTGCAGTGACACTGTGAGAGCATGCACATTGCTCACTACTTAGAAGTGCAGACATCATGCCAAGTGACTCGCATTGTAGGAGAAGGGAAATCCTTTAAAGAGAGACATTTTCTCTCAGTATTTCCCTTCTCTTTTTGCAACGCACCAGCAACATCATCGTGGGGTGATTAGCAGACAGACCACCAGGCATGCAACGCCCATTGCCCCGGCCTCTCTGACACAGCTTCCCGGGCGCACACACAGAGCCGCACCTGAGTACTTCACCGGTCTTCAAAACATCATTTTTTTGTAAAGGAGACTTTGTTCTTTTTCACCCCTTTTTACAACCCCTACATGCCCACTCTACCTAATGCTGAAAGAATTAGGCTCCCCTGAAATTTCCCTCTGGTTGCGCCTCTGCAAAGACCACAACAAGGCAACTCCAGCACAAACCTGCTCTCACCTTAAACACGGTCTTGTTTTAGTGCTACGAAAACACACACTTTGCCTGCCTCACTAAGTTCTCACACCCCCTCTTTAATATGAACATAAAAGCTTTCCAATTACTTTTATATTCCTATACTGTACTTCACATGGAAATATAGAACTCAAGGTTCTCACCACCCCAAATTAGCTCTCTGGTATACTTTCTCAAATATAAGAAGTACAGGTATTCAGTATCTGTCAGTCACAGCCACTTTAAAACAGTGTACCTATAAACATTTCTTTCGCTAGATGTACCTTTGTTTAAAACACCACCAGAGAAGGGTGTTGAAGTATGCTCCACAAAGAGTAACTCAAAGCTTTGTTATTCTATATTAAAAAATCTGCCTGTCAATGATTTTCGCAAGCCTTTTCAACGCCTTAAGAGGGTAGCTGGATGAGTATAATACTTCGTATTTAAGATCGGGGCGGACGATGCACTGAAATAAAAACGTATAGTTGAATAAAGGGCGAGTGGATGCATGGCCAGATGCATCAATGGATAGATACATAGATCAATGTATCAATGTATGGATGGATGGAAGGATGAATGAATGCAAAGACCAGTACTTAAGATAGACGGGTGGGCTGATAAATGCTTAGGATTGATTCTGGGACAGATATATCTATGCATATATAGGCGTATCGCTGCATGAATGGCACAGTGTTTACTATAGGTGAGTGCGCTCATAGATGCTTAAGATAAGCAGACAAACAGATTTATGTATATATTTAAGTAGGAATATATGCATCAATTAAAAGATGGTTGAATGGCGCAGTGCTTAGGATGCATGGATACTGCGCTTTAATTTGGCCGGGTCTGGGGCCCGTCACTTATTTTCAGGCAGCCTCCAAACGACTCTTTACCAGGCTCTATTTTCGGTCCTCTCAAAGATAGTCAATTTTCTTTTTTATTACACTGCAGTGACAGCATGCACATCGATGTACGTATGCCTATTTTGCTCACTACTGAGAACTGGAGACATCACGCTAGGTTACCCACGTTGTAAAAGAAAGGGAAATCCTTTCAACAATATTTTTTTATGAACCTACGATAATTGGAGAGGATTTTCTAAAGCACACAATGATACTTATCTTGATTTAGACCACGGCCCAACTTGCATAGCCCACACCCCTTTAAGAGCTTTGCGCCCCCTTTTAGAGCACCCCCACTTTTTTTTCTCCCACTTAGAACCCTAACTATACCATAGTAACAAACAGTATAACCTTCCATTAAAATCTACAATGGCACCAAGTTTCATAATTTTCCATCAACGCTATCAGCCTTCTACAACAGTACAAGAGTGTCTATCAGCACGAAGATGTCTTATCCACAGAAATGTTGTGTAATTTCTGTACCTGTCTGCTGGAACACTCATCACCAAAACGGATTAAAACATGGGTATTTGCCAGAAAAACAAATACCATACCATAAACCGATTCATAAATGGGCGCACTGCCACTGCACCACCCTCTTTTCCATCTTTACTTAACTTCACAAAATTAAAGAAAGAGCCACACCAAACCTAGTAAACACACTATACCAATACAAGAACTTAATTTCAACAACCGTCTACCGGAACGCTCATGAGCAAAGCGTATTAAATCAAACAAATTTGTGGGTAAAACATATACCATGCCATAGGGCACTTTATAAGTGCTCCCAGTGGTACTACATCACCTTCAGTAGCTCGACATCTGTACGTTACTAAATTCTGTCTTTAAATCAGAAACATACACACCTCCCCCACATCCACCCCCGCCCTTCCTTAACCGTATGAAATCAAACAGAAACTCCCACCATTCCTAGTAGCGCCACTATACCCATACACAAGCTTAATTTTAACAGGTGTGTGCCGGAACACATCACCAAAAGTATTCAAACATGCAAATTCACTGGAAAAACATAAACAATACCATAGCATGGTTAATAAATAGGCCCACTCAAACTACATTACCTTTACTAACTACACATGCCCACGTTACAAATGTCCGTCTTATAATCAGCAACATACGCACATCCCCCACCCCCACCCATACCCATGCTTAACCTTACGAAATCAAACAACGAGCCCCTGCACTCCCGTTACCACCACTATAGCCATAGATAAACTTAATGTCAACAGGTGTCTGCCGGAACGCTCATCAGCAAAACCTATTAAAACTTTCAATTTTGCAACTCAAACATACACCATACCATAAGACGGTTTATAAATAGTCACAGTACCACTACACTACCTCAACACCCGTCCTTGCTTAACTTTACGCAATAAAAGAAAGAGCCCAAGCAAACGAAGAAACAACACTATAGCCATACACAGCCTTAACTTCAACAGATGTCTCCTGAAAAGCTCATCAGCAAACCGTATTAAAATATGCAAATTTGCGGGTAAAACATATACCATGCCATAGGGCGCTTTATAAGTGCTCCCAGTGGTACTACGTCACCTTTAGCAGCTCCACAGCTCCACATTACTATATTCTGTATTTCAAACAGCAACATAACTACCTCCCCCACACCCACCCCCGCCCTTGGCTAACAGTGCGAATTCAAACAGAAACCCCCCATTCCTAGTAGCACCACTATACCCATACACAGGCTTAATTTTAACAAGTGTCTACCGGAACACTTTTCAGCAAAAACTATTCAAACATGCTAATTTACGGGTAAAACATAAACCATCCCATAGCACTGTTTATAAATGGGCCCAGTGAAACTACATTACCTTTAGTAACTACACATGCCCACGTTACAAATATCTGTCTTATAATCAGCAACATATGCACCTCGCCCACCCCCAGCCATCCCTTGCTTAACCTTACGAACTCAAACAACGAGCCCCAGCACTCCCGTTACCGCCACTATAACCATACATAGACTTAATGTCAAAATGTGTCTGCCGGAACGCTCATTAGCAAAACCTATTAAAACCTACAATTTTGCAACTCAAACACACACCATACCATAAGACGGTTTATAAATAGTCACAGTACCACTACACCACCTCAACATGCGCCATTGCTTAACTTTACGCAATAAAAGAAAGAGCCCCAGCAAACGTAGAAGCGCCACTATAGCCAAACAGAGGCTTAATTTCAAAAGATGTCTCCCGAAACGCTCATCAGCAAAACGTATTAAAACATGCAAATTTGCGACTAAAACATATCCCAGTGCTCCCAGTGGCACTAGATCACCTTTAGTAGCTCGTCATGTGCACGTTACTATATTCTGTGTTTCAATCAGAAACATAACCACCTCCCCCACCCCACCCCCGCCCTTGCTTAACCGTACGAAATCAAACAGAAACCCCCACCATTCCCAGTAGCGCCACTATACCCATACACAGGCTTAATTTTAAAAGGTATTTGCCGGAACACTTATCAGCAAAAAGTATTCAAACATGCAAATTGGCGGATAAAACATATACCACCCCATAGCACGGTTTATAAATGGGCCCAGTCGAACTACACCACCTTTACTAGCTAGACATCTATATTTTACGAAAGTCGTTTAAACACTCTGTAGAGTGTATAGCAGGGCATGGGAAGAGTAAACAAAGTTCTAATTCCCAAACTTTTGATATACAGTCCCTTTACTGTATCTATATTAAAGATATTAAATGGAATGAATAATTTGCCGAGTGTCTCAAAAGGGATAGTGAAGCTCACCATCAGTAAAACAGGAACTACTTCAACACCTACATATATCTGCCATAACGACACAGCCTGAGAAATAGTATCACTTATAATCACATGTAGTTCTCTAATGTCAACAAAGTCATACAGAAAATATACCGCACATTTAAAAAAATATTATCTCTCACACATTTATAAAACATCTCTTCTAAAGAAGCACTCCCCAACTACTTCTATTCCATAAGAACAGACAATAATTAATACGTTTACTACCATATATTTTAGTATATCTACCTTTTTATTATTCACGAGTCAGAAACTACAAAAACTATTCACTATACCCAAATGCAAACCAGAAACCATATTCATATTTATCTCAACTTAAGATCACATGATTCAAACTATGCGTACATATAAAAGGAACGTATCACTTTTCCTATCTCCATCTCCTCTCCATGTAATCTCCAAACACTGTACACGGCCCCACTGTACAACAACCTACCCTGACTTTCATTCAAACCTACCTCTCAGTGTCAAAAATAAGACCACAACCTGCGCACATAACATTTCTGCATTTCGTTTTATCGCTTTTAACTTAATAACACATACGTCTCCTACCACCACCCCCACCCCACTATTTCCACAAAAAGTATCAGTTGCAAACGTGCAACCTTTTCTTTATCTCCCCAAATACATTACAAACTCAAATTAACGCTGTACCTCATTTTCAAAACAATACAGTCCTATAAAGATGAAAAACGACACTTCTTCTCTGTGAAAAATTCCTAAACATATATAAAATACTTATCTAACAACAGCTCAAATTTTATGCATATTTCATAACCAATATCAAACACCACACTTTACTAACACTATATTACTTTGGAATAAAAAATACTTTCAAAATTAAAAACATCACCTCAAATACTTAATCAATACTATAAAACACATAACACACCTTGTTCATTTCTAACTCACCTTTGTAGTTGTTATCCAGATTTCAAATGACACACGCATACAATTCTCTCTTTCTCACATAGTACATGTAAAGCTCTGACTTCATTAAGAATGAAACCAGGAATGGCATAATTTCTCTGTCGCTCCACACATAAATAAATGTAAAGAACAAATCAGAATACTTCATTCCTTCAACGACATTCCAAAACTTACCTCCATTGGTTAATTTTGAATTTTCCTTCCGAAAAGCTACTTAATATTCCGTGCCACATACAGGTAACAAGTTCAACCTAGTTTATCACCACACCTTCTGGAACCTTCTACGACACCTGCAGGTTAAAAGTTAATCATTTTTTTTTAACCTAACAATATACTTTTGCAACATTTTATCAAATATTTAACGGCACGTGCATGTTAAAAGTTCACAATAGGGGTCAGTAGTTCATCAGCTTTATTCCCAACTCCAGCATCACCTCACCTTACGCCCCCAGCGCCATCAGACCCGTAGAAGTCAGTGCTTTCCACTTTCCAAATCCCAGATTAATATCATACACACAAATTTACCTTCGCACTCCCTATATAACACCCCTAACCAGCATACACAAGTTACAATGTTTGAAACAAAAGTTCCTCCAAGTAGCTATAACTACATGCTGACACTACTTGCACAGATGTGGCACAGCGGCCAGAGCACATGACTTCACAGCATATGACACACAGTTTGGGCTCACGCTTTCATCCCCGAGCCCGGCAGCAGCTCAGCTTAGCAGCATGAGACTCTATACACTATCTCACATATTTTCTGTACCCTAGAACTTTCAGACCAGTACGGGTCAGTAGTTCATCCTAGTAGTTCTAAACACATGCTGACACTACTTCCATGGCTGTACTGCAGTGGCCACGGCACATGACTTTGCAGCATAAGACACACAATTTAGACTCACGCTCTAATCCCCGAGTCCCGCACCAACTCACCTTAGCAGCATCACACTCTAGGCAATACCTCACTTAATTTTCATAGCCTAGCACTTTCACACCGGTAGGTATGATTAGTTCACTTCGCACCCCCTCTATAGCACACCCTAAACACCCCACAGAGGTTACAGTGCTCCTACTCTCCTATTTCCCACTTTTTTAACCCTTTTTTCCCCTTACTCGCTTCAACGGAATAACAAAATGGTGGCCAACACTTCCTCCTTCCATGAGACTCTAGACAATACCTCACATATTTTCCGTATGCAGGACTTTCACACCACTATGGGTCAGTAGTTCATCCTAGTAGGTATAAACACATGCTGACACTACTTTCAAAACTGTACTGCAGCGGCCAGGGCACATGACTTCATAGCATAAGATACACAGCGTAGGCTCACGCTTTAATCCTCGAGTCACGCACAAGCTCACCTTAGAAACATCACACACTAGCCAATACCTCACTTAATTTTTGCAGCCTAGAACTTTCACACCGGTAGGTATGATTAGTTCACTTCGCACCCCCTCTATAGCACACCCTAAACACCCCACAAAGGTTACAGTGCTCCTACCCTCCTCTTTCCCACATTTTTCACCCTTTTTCTCCCATACTCGCTTCAACGGAATCACAAAATGGCGGCCAACACTTCCTATTTGCAAACGCTCGCAGCGCTTGCACCCAATCAGCCGCAAGCTTGTGCTCGTAACGCCTCAGCCAATCAGATGGCAGAATTCCTAAATATCGATATCTGTAAATTTCGATATTTCTCAAAAACTACTGAACGGATTTACACCAAATAAACAAAAGTGTGTTTCTCAACCAAGACCCTTCTCCCTGCCAAATTTGGGGTAATTCCGTTCACCCGTTCGACCTGTAGCCTTGTCTAAAGTTTCCTATGGAAATTAACATTGAAAAAAACACGTTTTGGGACCCCCCTTTTTTCTCAGCCTCCGCTTGAAGAATCACCCCCAAACTCAACATGGGAGCTGATCTCAACAAAGAATTAGTTTTGAAAATTTTCACGAAGATTCATCAATCGGCGCCAAAGTTATTGAGAATAGAATGTTGCCATTTTCCTATAGTAACTAGGTCCTAACTATAACTACCTACTTGGCAATCGCCAGTAGGTAATATACATATATATATATATATATATATATATATATATATATATATATATATATTCACTGAAAAAACCATAGGTTTCAGGCACGTTATAGCTAGGAATTAGCATTTAAAAAACCTTAGAAATTCACTGAAAAAACCATAGGTTTCAGGGGCTATATAGTTAGCTGTACTTTTCACTCGTACAAAACCATAGAAATTCCCCTGTTATAGTTAGTTCAGCTAGCTATAACTCGCGCGCCCGCAATGCACTGCTGATGACGTCACATATTACATCACTCATGACATGGTCAGTGACATCACTCATGACATCACTGATGACATCTCAAATGACATCACTGATGACATCATCCAGTGAATGTGTGTTTTTCTGAAAATTATATATGTTTTATATATGTATATCTCAAGGTCGATGGAAGAATAAATGGGTATATAAATGTCTAAATGGATGATTTGTTTTTTGAAAAATTGATTTTATTACTGACTGATTAAGTGTATCTTAAGTGAGTAATGTTTAAATATGTAAATATCTGTATCAGTCTCTCACTTTGTGTATAAGTGGCTGCATGGGTTGGTGAGTAGCTACATGAGTGTCTATATAGGTTATTAGTTGATTTTTTGAGTATCAGTATGAGTGTCTGAGGTCTGTATGGTTCGGTGGGGGGTATTACGTAGTGCATAGGTGCATGAATGAGTGACTCACTGTTTGTATGTGTTGAAGACAGCATGTGTGCAGGACTGTATGGGTGGATGAGTGTGTGCATGGGTGTGTTAGTGAGTGAATGACTGTCTCAATAGTGTCTCTATGAGTAACTACATATGTTTTAAACTAGTATATGTGACTATTGGTGTATATAAGTGAGTATATGTGAGAGTGAGAGATTGAAAGAGTTCCTGTATGAATAAGTATGTGTTTCTATAAGTGATTGTTTAAAAGACTAAGTATGTGTAAGTTTCTGTAGAAGTAAGTGTGGTGGTGTGTGTATAACTGAATATGCAGGTAAACGGATGTTTGATTCTTTATTAGCATGAGTGACTACGTGTGTGAGTAACTTTATGGATGAGTGGCGTTGTGTAACAGAATGTATAGGTGTATGAATACATATGATGAGTGATTGCATGTATGAGTGACTGTATAGGACTGTTGGTGAATGAGTGGATGTGTATGTGGATCTTACAATTACTGAATAGGTTGTTTTAACTGGTATTGGTATGTCCATTGTTTTGAAAATTTTAATTTCTATTTTTGAATGTGTGTATGAAAGGTTATATTAGGGGGAGAGGAGGTCTGCCACTCTATCACAAGGATGATGTCATCAGTGATGTCATGAGTGATGTCACTGACCATGTCATGAGTGATGTAATATGTGACGTCATCAGCAGTGCATTGCGGCGCGCGAGTTATAGTTAGCTGAACTAACTATAACGGGGGAATTTCTATGGTTTTGTACGAGTGAAAAGTCCAGCTAACTATATCGCCCCTGAAACCGATGGTTTTTTCAGTGAATTTCTAAGGTTTTTTAAATGCTAATTCCGAGCTATAACGTGCCTGAAACCTATGGTTTTTTTCAGTGAATTTCAAAGGTTTTTTAAATGCTAATTTCTAACTATGCCTACAGAGATAGGACATGTGAAGAAAGAAGGAAAAACGCACAGAAAGAAAAAAAAGAAATGCAGAAAGAAGCAACAGAAGTCCTCAAAGACGAAGAAAAGTGCAGGAAGAAATATAACGTGCAGAAAGAACAAACAGAAGAGCAGAAAGAAGCCTTGTTGCAAAATCATCCTGTACCCTCAACTTTTTCAGACGGATACTGGTGGTAACTGAGTCTGCCTAAGCAGTCCTAGAGCCAGTGCTATGTTAAAAGGCACTCAGAATACAGTGAAAACCCCTACATACACTAGGGCACACTATGCGTTGGGGTCTCCCTGTGATTAGCATGACCTCCTCTGTAAGCCCCTAGTATATAATAGGGCAGGGGATTAAAACTACCTCTTAAAACGCACCACAGGGCGTGTTTGAACACGTCACCTCATGCCCCGTCCCCTCCCTTCCCCACTGTGTAAACACACCCTGTAGCCATTTTAAGTTGGGAGATTAAGTCCCCTTGAATCCTGAGGGTCCCTAGGGTCCAACTAGACCACTAGGTACCTCCAGTAAGCGCCACAGAGCTGCGTTGCAGAGAGGTTTAAAAAGTGGCACGGCCTGCACCACCTCTCTGCAACGCAGAGCAGTGGTGCTTACTGGAAGCACCTGGTGGGCTAGTTGGACCCCAGGGTCCCTCAGGATTGAATGGGAATTATTTCCCCAACTTAAAAACGTGCCACAGGGCGTGTTTGCACACGTCACCTCAGGCCCCGTCCCCTCCCTTCACCACTGTGTAAACGCGCCCTGTGGCCGTTCTGAGTTGAGAGATTAAGTCCCCTTGAATCCTAAGGGTCCCTAGGGTCAAACCAGCCCACTAGGTACCTCCAGTAAGCGCCACAGAGCTGCGTTGCATGGAGGTGTAAAAAGTGCCGTGGCCTCAGAACACCTGTCTGCAACGCAGCTCCCTGGCGCATACTGGAGATACCTGTTGGGCTAGTTGGCCCTCAGGGACCCTCAGTATTGAAGGGGAATTAATTCCTCAACTTACAACTGGCCAGGGGGCGCGTTTGCAGAGTGC
This sequence comes from Triturus cristatus, assembly GCF_964204655.1. NCBI lineage: Eukaryota > Metazoa > Chordata > Amphibia > Caudata > Salamandridae > Triturus > Triturus cristatus. The sequence goes on along the minus strand of NC_140594.1, from coordinate 216,711,391 downwards.
TGCAAGAAGGGGGCATGGCCTCCGGCGCGATGCCGGTCTTTTATTTATTTATTTTTAAGAAGGAGGGCTGTGTGGCCCCCTTTCTTTTTCTAATTTATTAGCCCTGGGGACCCCATCCCCCAGGGCCTGCACCCTAACCTCCTAACGGTTAATAAAACACACATCTACCTCCGGATGTGTAATACTTTTTATTTTACTCTCTGGAAAGGAGACAAACCTCACTTGAGAGTTACAGCGTGCTCCTGGCTGAGCCCAATGCTGTGTTATACCCACCATTGCCTGCCGAGTGCCACACACCTCTGTGTTGTATTCCACCATCTAGTGCTTCTGCTATGACACTCTGTAGCCCATGTGCACTGTAACACCACCCCGTGAATATGTCATGCCACACTTGCCTTCGCACGGGTTATATTGCCCCATCTAACGTGCCTTCCTCGATGCCTATGTTATAAAGCACAGCGCTATGCCATACTTATTACAATCTGGGATCCATATCTTTGTCACAGTGCATATGCAATGTTACACTACCCAGCACATATTTTATATTACAACTTTAGAGACTACTTAGGTTACACAACACTGCCCTGTGCATATTACACTCCAAGGCGCATATCACATAGCAAGCGCTAGTGCCTGTGCTATCTCGCGCTCCCCAATGAATCTGTCATTGCGCACAATGTATTGCATATTATATTTCACGCCCCGGTTCATCTTATATCACACTTTTTGGTGCATAGTTTATACCATATACTATATCATTTTCAATCGTGCTCTCAGGACTATGTTCTATATAACAGTGCGTCCACCTACCCTTTTCACGGGCATTACATTTTGCGATGGGGGGTGGAAGGTCAGGGGATGTTTCTGCCAAGTGAGCCCGGTGTCACAGTCCCAAACGTCCTCTTCTTCCTGAATAAAAGTGAGATTATGCTGCATACTTGTTCATATTTTAAGTAGTTCGCACAGACACACATTTTAAAAACAATAAAGTTCCTAATACCCACCTTCTCTGAACAGTTAGCTTGCTGCCCCATCCACCTCCTCCCTATCCTCTGTTGTCTGAATACATGGACTAGCCTCCTCCCTCCTGCCATGCATGCTCTGATGTGCTGCCACTGCCCTCCATTTAGCATGATGTACCAGTCCACTCCTCCTGCCCTCCATTGCCCAATTCTATGGGCAATCACTGACCTCCTGCTTAGCCTCTGTGCTTAGCTTGCTGCCCCTATTCTCCTTCCCCCTGCCCTCCGATGTCTTTGTGTATGCCCATGCTCAATCCTTTTTGACCACCATGTTCCATGGACCTGCCACTCCTATCTACTCTGAGTGTTCTGTTGAGCTGCCACTCCCCTCCCACCTGCCTAGCATTGTCAGATGACAATAACCTGTCCCTGCCACGTCCACCCTGCCTGTCCACATGCCATGCCCCTATCCCCTTCCTCCTGTCCTTCATGGTCCATTTTACTGCCACACCCTTCTGCCCTCCCTGGTCTGTTGTGCTGCAACTGCTCCTCCTGCCTGCCCCGCACGGTCTGTTGTGAGGCCCCTTCCCCTGAACTCTCTTGTCTGTGGCCAGGTCCTGACCCTGCCTTCTATCCTCCATGGTCCTTTGTGCATGCCCCTGCACCCTCCTTCTTGCCCATCATAGCCATTGTGCTGCCATTAACCCTCCCGCTTGCCATGCATGGTTTTCTGTGCTGCCATGGCCCCTCCCACCTTCCCTGTGTGGTCAGCTAGCTGCTCCTGACCCCTTCCACCTTCCCTCCATGGTCTGTGTGTATGCCATCAGTCTCACTGTTGCTCTCCATGGTGTGTCTTGTTTCTAGTGCCCATCCTGCCTGACCTCCATGGTCATCTTGCTGCTCCTGCCCTGCCCCCTTGCCCCCAGCCCTCTGTTTCCATGTGCAGACCTCTATTCCCTCCTTCCTGGCTTGTCGGTTCCATTGTAATGCCCCTGATCCGTCCCTCCTGCCCTTTATGGTCTGTTATGCTGCAGCTTTCTCTCCTGTCTGTCCATTATGGTCAGCTAGCTACCATTGCCTCTTTCCCCTCTGTTGTCTGTTGTCCATGTGCATGGTCCTGTCCCCTCCGTATTGCTTTCTATGGATTGTTGTGCTGGACTCCCGTCCCGCATGCCCTGTGTGGTGTATTGTGCTGCTGCAAACCCTGATGCCTGCCCTGTAGGGTCAGTTTGGTGCACCTCTCAATGTCCCTTCTGTCCTCTGTTATCCAAGTCCATGTCCCTACCCCAATTCTTCCTGCCTACCATGATCCAATGTACCATACTTGCGAACATTTTGAACTTGGTAAGAGGGAGATTTTGAAATAAATCTGGGGTATTGATTTTCCCCTTTGAGTTACATTGAAAAAGAGAAGATTGTAGACAGGAACCAGATCAAGTAAAGCCCATTTGAGCTTAAAAACATTGGACGTTTCCTGGCTGAAACGGGTCTGTTGGCATGTATTGTTGTATGACCACTGGCTCTTCCTTCTGCCCACAATGGTCTATTACATCATCACAGCCTCTCTTGCCAGTCCTGTATTGTTGGTTTGTAGCCCCTGCCCCCCTTTCCACTGCCCTCCATAGTCTGTTGTGCTGCCACTGCCCTTCCTGCCTGCCTAGTGTGGTCAAATTGTTGCCTCTGAACAACTAGATTGCTAACATTCTATATTTATTACAAAAGTGTGGAACGCCTGACGTCATCTTGATGTAATCAAAACTATAATGCCTAGAGCATTTCCTATAGAAATTACATATATGAGATGGTCTTATTTGCATCAAAATTATGGTTAGTGCTCTAAAAAACTAAAATGAGGACATATTTTCTGAGTTTTCAAATAGCGACAACGAACTTTTAAATTATTTGTAATCTTGTTTTTTTTACCCATTTGACCACTTGATTAAATGTTGCATCCAAGGGGAGAGGGTGTGGTGTTACTTCCAGAGCTGCAGACTTTGCAACTGGGGAACCAGGTTGGAGTTTCTGCTTCAGCACAACATTCTGTGATTCTGGTCAAATCACTTAATCTCCCCATGTCTACAACCAAAATTAATTTGATCTTGTGTGATGTAACCAATGCTCATGTAAAGCACTCCAATACCTGACAAGTCTGCACTATATAAAACTGCAAATACACAAAAAATAAGTGTTTTGCACACTTCTGTCATTGGGCTACATTTGGGTGATATTTGGGCTACATTGGGCTACATTTGGGCTCTTTTGTCTCTGGTGGCCATTTTAGGAGATTTATTTGTTATAAAGTTTCCTAATTTCCTCATTTACTGCAGTCTCCTCAGTAGGAAATGCTTTCAGTTTTTTACTTTGATTCCATCAAGAAGGTATTCAGATATGTCACACATTTGCCATAAATTCTGAATGTTAGCACTCTAGTTGCTCATTAGATCACTGTAGTAAAGCTACTGCTCACCACAGAAGTCTGCTGCTAGTATTAGAAGTGCATGTTTCAGTCTGCATATCAGAATGTTTTAATGAAATAGAAGAGGATTTGAGAAGTCACTCAAAATATGCCCTAATTTTTCTTTCTTCAGCACTAATCATAATTTCTATAGCAAAATGAACCCCCTCATTGTGTTCCTTTTTAAATTAAATGTTTTAAGTGTTACCAGTTTATTCCAATCAAGATGGCTTCAGGTATGCCATACTTTTGTCATAAGTAAGACAGTAAGCGCTCTAGTTGATCTTAAGAACACTCTGGGACGTTCTGTCATTGGGCTACATTTGGGCTACATCTGGGTGATATTTGGGCTACATTTTGGCTACATTTGGGCTTTTTTGTCTCTGGTGGCCATCTTGGGAGATTTATTTGTTATGAAGTTTCCTAATTTCCTCATTTACTGCAGTCTCCTCAGTAGGATATACTTTCAGTTTTTTACTTTGATTCCATCAAGAAGGCATTCAGATGTGTCACACATTTTCCATAAATTCTGAATGTTAGCACTCTAGTTGCTCATTAGATCACTGTAGTAAAGCTACTGCTCACCAGGCAAATCTGCTGCTGGTATTGAAAGTGCATGTTTCATTCTGCATGTCAGAATTTTTTTATGAAATAAAAGAGGATTTCAGAAGTCAAAATGTGTTTTTCTTTCTGCAGCACTAATCATAATTTATATGGCAAAATGAACCCCCTCATTTTGTTACTTTGTAAATTAAATGTTTTAAGTGTTACCACTTTATTCCAATCAAGATGGCTTCAGGTGTGCCATACTTTTGTCATATGTAAGACTGTTAGCACTCTAGTTGTTCTTTAGAACACTCTGGGAAGCTGCAGTAGAACACAAAGCAATCAACTGACAGTCTCTGCCCATGTTGGATGTACATGTTTTACTGAGAATGTCAGACTTCATTCTCACATGACTGAGAAAGATAATGTGAATTTACAGAAAATATGCTCTCAGTTTAGCTTATAGATCACCTTCCAAACCTCTGTGGGAAAAGCATGAGAAAATAGTTTTCTCTAAAACATGGTTCATGATATCACAGCAGAAGGCTTTTTCACATGGTAAAATCACCTTAGAACACACCACAGTTCCTTAAATGAGTATGGTACCATCAACAAATGATTTATAATATAACTAAAGTCTTAAAACCTTCTATTAACTGCAATGCTTTTTAATGAGGTGCTATCATGTCTATTGGTCCCAAGATGGCTGCCAACACTTCTTGGATGAAGTGCTGACAGCCAATCAGATCTCAGGATGAGATGTGTGGTTAGGCTCCGCCCAGATATATATATGATTTTACTTTTGATTTTCTCAGGAACTACTGAACAGATTGACTCCATATATGCAAAAGGCACATCCCTGAGCTGAGGACTACCTCTTTGCCAAATTTCAAGTAATTCTGTTCAGCCGTTCGGGCTGTACCTTGGACTAAAGGTCCCTATGGAAAATTGCATGGGGAAAACATGTTTTGGGACCCCCCTTTTTTCTCAGCCCCCGCTTGGCGAATCCCCCCGAGACTTTCAGGGTAGGAGCGGAGCGGAGCGCCCCACCTATTTTGAAAATTTCGCGAGGATTCGTCAACCGGTGCCAAAGTTATTCCAAATAGAATGTTGCAGATTTCCTATGGAAACACGGTCCTAACTATAACTATCTACTGGCGACCGCCAGTAGATAATATATATATATATATATATATATATATATATATATATATATATATATATATATATATATATATATATATATATATATATATACAGATAGATAGATAGATAGATAGATAGATAGATAGATAGATAGATAGATAGATAGATAGATAGATAGATAGATAGATAGATAGATATAGATATATATATGTTATCTACTGGCGGTCGCCAGTAGATAGTTATAGTTAGGACCGTGTTTCCATAGGAAATCTCAAAATTCTATTTTGAATAACTTTGGCGCCGATTGACAAATCTTCGCGAAATTTTCAAAACTAATGGGGCGCTCCGATCAGCTCCTACCCTGAAAGTCTCAGGGTGATTCGTCAAGCGGGGGCCGAGAAAAAAGGGGGGGTCCCAAAACGTGTTTTCCCCATGCATTTTTCCATAGGACCTTTAGTCGAAGGTACAGCCCGAACGGCTGAACAAAATTACTTGAAATTTGGCAGAGAGGTAGTCCTCAGGTCAGGTAAGTGCCTTTTGCAGGTCTGGTGTCAATCTGTTCAGTATTTCCTGAGAAAATAGCATTTAAAAGCATATAAATATCTATACGCACGCACCGTGTGCGCACGGTGCGCGCACGTTGCCGTGCGCGAGAGAAATTCTGATTGGTTGTTAGATGTCAGTCAACATTCGAATCGGTCGAAACCAGGAAGTGTCGGCCGCCATTTTATCTCTCGCACTGAAAAGGAAAGGGGGAAAAAAGGTGGAAAACGTGAAAAGGGGGCAGGGAAGAGAGTTCCTGACCCCCTAGCCTTTGTCAGGGGGTCACAGAAGGACCCCCAAGGGTGAAATAAACATTTTATATTTTTTTATAAAAATCGCGGGGTGCGCGCACGGTGCGCGCACCGTGCGCGCACGGGGAAATACCTTAAAAAAATATATATATTAATAAATACATAACTTAGTATTTAAAAAACCGTACAAATTCACTGAAAAAACCATAGGTTTCACACACGTTATAGTTAGGAATTAGCATTTAAAAAACCTTGCAAATTCACTTAAAAAACCATAGGTTTCACACAGGTTATAGTTAGGTGGACATTTCACTCGTAAAAAACCAATAAAATTCCCCCGTTATAGTTAGTTCAGATAACTATAACTCGCGCGACCGCCAGTCTATCACAAGGATGATGTCATCAGTGATGTCATGAGTGATGCCACTGACCATGTCATGAGTGATGTAATGTGTGAAGTCATGAGCAGTGGATTGCGGGCGCGCGAGTTATAGTTATCTGAACTAACTATAACGGGGGAATTTCATTGGTTTTTTACGAGTGAAATGTCCACCTAACTATAACCTGTGTGATGCCTATGGTTTTTTAAGTGAATATATAGATAGATAGATATAGATAGATATATAAAATAAAAAATACATAGGATTGAGGTACATTAGACTTACAAATTTTCATTTAAAAAACCTTTGATATTCACTGGAAAAACCATAGGTTTCAGGCATGTTACAGTTAGAAATTAGCATTTAATAAAACCATAGAAATTTACTGAAAAAACCATAGGTTTCAGGCACGTTATAGTTAGAAATTAGCATTTAAAAAAACATAGAAATTAACTGAAAAAACCATAGGTTTCAGGAACGTTATAGTTAGTTGGCATTTCACTCATACAAAACCATAGAAATTCTGGCGTTATAGTTAGTTCAGCTAACTATAACTCGCGCCCCCGCAATGCACTGCTGATGACGTCACTTATTACATCATTCATGACATGGTCAGTGACATCACTGATGGCATCTCAAATAACATCACTGATGACATCACTGATGACATCATCCACGTGAAAATCTGATGCACCTCCTCACACCTGAATATAACCTTTGATACACCCACTCTAAAATACAGACTACCATTTTCGAAAAAATAGACACATCAATACCAGTTACTAAATACGCACTGACTAGTTCCTAGGTCTACACACACATCCACTCATTCACCCATACACTCACTCATACATGCAGTCACTCATCAATACAACACTATCATATGCACTCATTGGCTATACAGACACTCCCACGCTGCCACATATCCAGAGTTACTCACACAGTTAGTCAGTCATGCAAAGAATCAATCATACTTCCATTTACTAACCTATACAGTTATACAGACACAACCTCACTTATTCATACAGATACTAACACATAATTACTCTCTTATAGAATCACTGATACAAATACACACTCATCCATGCAGCCACTCTCACAATTACTGACTCTCACATATAGTTATTTATATACACCATCACTCACATATACTGCCTTTTACAAATGTAGTTACTTGCAAATGTACCACTGAGACATCCATTCACTCACCAACACACCCATGCACACACTCCCCCACCCATACAGCTGTTTCCACATGCACTCTTGAATCCATACACCCAGTGAATCAACCACTCACACATCTGTGCACAGAGTCACACACCACCCACCCACACACATACTAAGGCAGCCATACAAATACTCAGGCAAGCAATCAATAACACATATAGACACTCATGCAGCTACTCACCAACACATGCAGCAGCTTACACAACAACAGACAGACTGATACAGACTTTCACACAGTTTAGTCACTAACCCATGCATTCAGTAAGACACATTTAATCACTCACTTATACAGTCAGTCACGTACCTACTAAATCCTCCATACAGACACTTATACACCCACTCATTCCTCATTACAGCTTGGCATATATAAAACAAAATTAAACTTTACAGAAGCACACAGTCACTGGATGATGTCATCAGTGATGTCATCAGTGATGTCACTGACCATGTCATGAATTATGTAATATGTGACGTCATCAGCAGTGCATTGCAGGGGCATGAGTTATAGTTAGCTGAACTAACTATAACACCGGAATTTCTATGGTTTTGTACGAGTGAAATGTCCAACTAACTATAACGTTCCTGAAACCTATGGTTTTTTCAGTTAATATATTAATATATAAAACCTTCTGATGGTCGCCAGTAGGTAGTTATAGTTAAGACCTAGTTTCCATAGGAAAAGCATTTTTTTATTTGCCAATAACTTTGGAGTCATTTGATGAATCCTTGTGAAATTTTTTAAACTAGTTTGCCACTCACTTCAGCTGTCTTGAAAGTTTCAGGTGATCAGTTAAGTGTGAAGTACTGGGAATTTTAAGCCCAGCGGTGCAGGGGAACACACCCTATGACTTCGCGTTCTTCCTGTTTCAGACCTACAGAAACACAGAGTCTTCTGGGTGAAGTCAAAGATCAGTTTATTGGCTGCAGACCAATTACAGGTATCCTAGAAGTACAACAGCGTGTATGTTCTCAGGAGACTGCTAAAAGTTACAGAAACAGGCTTCTCCTTAAATACAAAATATCATGCTTCAGGCACACATTCCTTGGTTTACGATATGGCCATATAAAGTATACATTACAAACGAAAAGGCAGAGTCATGATGACCATCCCACATTCCAGTTAAGCCAGCCCGCAATTATTTACCCAGCAAGGCTCAGATCCCACATCAGATATCGATAGGCCCCAATAAACATGAGCATCTCCTGTTTGGAAAACAAGCCATAAAGCAGGAATAGTCAGGTGTGAAAGAGATTAGCTGGAGGCTTGTGTAGGATGAAAAGGCTTTATGGTGTGTCAAGCCCTGATGCTAATCACAGGTGGCCGAAGGACAGGGAGCTCGTGGGACCGGACTGACCTGGGGCAGCGGAGCCAAGCTGCCCAGGTCACAGAGAAGTCAAAGGAAGGTACATGTGCTCTAAAAGACCCGTATTTGCTTCATGATATGTAGCCTATGTGAGGGCAACCATAAGATGGCCACCGCTCTAAGATGGAACCCACGTAGTGATGTATAATAACGTATACACAGTGCATTCATAGCTAAAACGTTACACAAAGCACTTGTACATAGCGCATTAACCATTCGCGGTTCGCTAATACCGGGATAGACAAGGGTAGGGCCCTGCCTCCTATGCGGTCCCAAATTCTAAAGTACGACAGACCCTCCTTTTGCCCTTACATAGGCAATAACTATACTCATTTCAATCCGAGTCTAGGTCAATATTCACGAAGTCATGGAGATGTTGCTTAGCTCGTCCCTCGATACAGGTTTCCTTACACATAATGTAGCACAGAGGCCACATATCGCAGGAGCACACTGTATGCACACACAGAACAGGAAAAGGATGGCTAAGATCATTCCAATGACCATCAGAACTTTCCAACCCCAGGCAGATATCAGTTCCCAGAACCACTCCACCAGTGACCAATCTCCTTTATCCACGTGTATGGACTCAGATATTTTATGTAGTTTGGAGATGGCTTGATAAACTATTGGAGCGTTATCTGGTATGAAAATGCAACAACTGGATTGGATAACCTTACATACCCCACCGCGGTCTGCAAGTATGACGTCTAGAACCATGCAGTTCTGCAAAGTCATGAGGCGATCCGCTTGGAGCTCAGCTGTCAAATTACCAAGGGCACCAGCCGTAACATTAACAGTGGATTCAACCACACGAGTCAGTTGTCTCAGGTTCCTACTATTAACCATAGTCCCCAAAACGGCAGGAAACCCAAAAAGAAATCTCCCGCTTCCTGACCGGCAATATCCTCCTTACTAATCACGCCTCTCACAACTCTGGTCTTGTGATAGTCAGAGGCGGCAGTAAATGTTGGCGGTAGCAGATTTGCAATATAACATGTGCCCGAGAAGTCAGGGGGCAACCATGTATATGCTCGGTCATTGCAGACAAAATATGTACCCTTGGCAGCCAAAAACGCTGGGGAAAACTGTGACAGAAAAGTGTACGTTTCAGTACAGTCACTTCTTCCCAGTTGAGCTCTAGGATTCTGACCATTACCTTGCAAACAGAACCGACCTATGTGGGGTACGACCCAGATTGGGGATGAGATTTTTCGCTGTCTTTCACCCAGACTAATACTATACCCCGTCGCGTTCCACCCTACATAAGCTCTCAATTCTTCTTTGGGAATAGATGAGTATGCATCGATATCTCTGCTCACATCGGCAACTCCTTTCACTAAGGCTTTATTATTGGTGCTAGGTCTGATGGAACGCGGTTGTCGCGGGGAGTAGGCGTCTAATGCGAAGAGAAACATGGTCTGGAATGCCCATGACGATCCATTGTAACTAAACGGCAGCACTAGATAAGGAATACCCTTATTAATGGTATGTGGCATTAAACCACACACCCAGCAATTTGTTGTATTCATGACTAGTTGGTGCTGGTGCAGGAGCTGAATAAACGAGTTATTCACAAACTCTGATCGTCTAGCTTGTTCGTGTTCAGGCAGAGGGTGGAAAGAGTGTGAGGAGATAGTAGGAGGAGGTATAGGCTGTACAGTGGGTGCAATGGGCTCTTGAGAGGAGAAGAATACAAATCCTACAGTAAACACTACCATACTACATAATACAAACAGACATAAAAATACAAAACGTTTGCTCTTCATTACTTTACACATTCTTGCTTTAAAGTTCATTTCCTCAGCGGGTCTCTCCATCTTGAAAAACTCCATCCTCTAATCGTGCCGCTCGCGGCGGGTGAGTATCTTCTGCTAAGGAGTACGCCTGTCAGTCCAGGGAATGCCCTAGACCAACCAGAACCGTTGACCTAACGTCTTCGGCCTGTACCCCAAAGTCTTGGCACCGCGACCCTGCGGCTGAACCCGGATGGTGGTTCGAAAAACAAAAATCAAGAAAGTCCTTCAGATGGGAGAGCTCTGGTTATCAAAAAATAAAAAGGTAAAAGAAAAAGAATATTTATTTGTCCATAGGCCTTGGTCTTAGATTATAGTGGAGACGGCCAGGTACTGTCTGATCTTGGAACAAGAGTTCAGGCTCTGTGGTGTCCAATCGAATTGACGGTGGCACAGCTTCTTGCAAAATATCGTCACTCTGTTGTGCTGAAGTTGTGCCTTTTATGCGTGCATCACTGAACGGCACAAAACGAGGTACAGTGTCTGTTTCAGAGTCAGCGATACCCTCCTGGACCCACTGGTCATACGGCAGAGGCAAAGGTATCCGTTTAACATGGGCGCCGTGGATCCAGTTCTTCTTCCCCTTTACTCGAACAGCTGATCTTGTAGACAGAAGTACGAGATGAGGACCGATCCAACGAGGCTCATCGTTGCTTTTGCGCTGGAAATTTTTCACCAAAACCCACGTGCCAGGGTCGATAGGGTGTCCTGGAGCCTCAGAGGCCTGGGGAAGAGTATCGTGCACCTGTTGGTGTAAAACACGCAATTTAGCCGTCAATTCGTACAAATAATCAAGCAGTACTGGATGTTTGATTTCACTGAATTTCGCCGGTCTTGGCACACTCCATACATTAGCCGGGCGGCCAAAAACGACCTCGTAGGGACTAAGTCCCACTCGTGAATGCACAGTCATTCTAGTGGACAGGAGTGCTAGAGGCAGAGCGTCAGGCCATTTAACCATATTACTGCCCATTGAAAATCCTTCAGTGCCAAGCCATTTAATGACTTTTTGGAGTGCTTTGCTTCAACATGCTGTAGTTTGTGTAATTATGATCATAATGTTGGGAAACTATATATTTTTGGTTTCAGTACTTCTTGTACTATTTATTCATATATAAAACTTACATTTATAAAACACCCTGCAGTCACATGACACAATTCAAGATGGCCGCCAGGTGACTGTGAAAATGATAAGAGTAAATGACCGCGTTGGTAGGGTAATAAAAAAAATAGTGTTTTCCAAAAGCAGACACGCAGAAATATTTATTAGTCTGTTTGCTCACCTGGTAATAGGACAGATTTTGATTTAAATTTTGTTTTTGTGTTTTTTATGGCTCTTTGTCATACAATGACATAGATATATGGCACATACATTTTTCATGTTTTTCTATTGTTGTGTAGAATCTAAACTTATATAAGCCTAGCAGAATTGGTTCGCAGAAGTAAAATGGATGTTTCAGAGACTACTGTTAGTAAATATATGAAAATACATATTTTTGCTGCCTTTCACAGCACTTTACATGCTACAAAATGGCCGACATGCTGTTTCGTCTGTTGATGTTTTTCATATAATGATCTTAGTCTTGTTATTGGACATTTGTTCAACACCTCAAAATGTATTTTCTGACTTTTATGCACAGTAGTGATGCATATTTTGTGAATAGTTGGCATATGATTTCATGCATATAACTCCTGAAGGTCACAGTCCTTGACCTTTGACCCTATATGGTAGCTCCTGCAAGTGTACAAAGGATATATCTTTGTAACAGTGAACTTGTTTTTGCAAAGTGAGGTATCTTCGGAAAGGTCATTGTCTGGTCTCACAGGTCAACTAGTCAAATTTTATGAGAGGTGAACAAACGTGACCTTTGACCCCTAAATACACATCTTTTTTAACCTTTTTTCTCTTTATTCTGTTACCCTTGGATCAATTTTAAGAAGTGTGGCATTATTGGACTAAACATGCAAAGTACTATTTTTTTCCTTTTTCAAATTATTGTAGAGGTCGTAATATTTGACCTTTGACCTCTATTTGCCATCATTGTAGGTGTTTTAAGGTGTTTATTCCATTATGGTGAGACCATTGTTTACAAGTGTTGCAGTTGTTGAATTGTAATGATAAGTACTTACATTTTTGTTCATTAAATTGGTGGGAGGGGGTCATGCAATTTGACCTTTGACCTCTATTTACACTGTTCTAAGTGTTTCATGGTCATTAATCCATTACTGTTAGATCATTTATTACAAGTGAGGCATTATTGTAATTGTAATTATGAGTACCTACATCCTCCTTAGTTACTGTGTTGGAGGAGGTTATGCTTTTTGACCTTTGACCTCTAATTATACTTGTTTAGGTGTATCAAGGTCGTTATTGCACTACCCTTGGATCATTTGTTACTAGTGTTGCATTGTTGTAATTGTCTTGATAAATACTTGCATTTTCATTGGTTTAATTGGTGTCGGGGGATCATCTCTGTTGACCTTTGACCTCTAATTACACTTTTCTAAGTCATTAAATGTCAATGCATTACGGCAGGATCCTTCCTGCCCCTATGACCCCCTACACCTCTACTTACCTCTGCAATCATTGGTCTCTCGCATGCAACCTCCAGTACCACTCCTGTAAACTTGTTGTCAAAAGAAGAAACTCCATTGAGAAGCATTGGGCGCCTGGCGCTTAATTGGCACCCTGCACTTGGCCACCCCTGTGCCCCTGGCGGTGTATGTTTGGTTCTGCTTTGAAGCCCCCCTGTGCTTGAGCTAACCCCCAAAGCTTGGCACCTGCAACCGATCTACTTATCTGCAAGCAGTGTGGCTCTAGGCACTCCCAGTCTCCATGGGAAAGCATTGGGCCAAGCTCCGACTTTGACCTCTGCACCCGCCAGCAGTTCAGGCTGGACTGTTCCCATGAGGCACAGGGTCAAGACTGATTTGCATATGGCCAGGTCTAAACCGGGGTGGCATGGTGAGCAAAATAATGATGGATTTAACCCAGATCTCTTGACTGGGTGAATGTTTTGATTTGTTCTGCATTCCGTCCATCAATTGTGTGTCTTTTGCTTTCCCAGCCGCCCCTGTGCCACTGGTGGTGCAGTTTTGGTACTCTCCTTACCCTTTGCCCTAGCTGACCTTTGGTCCCGAAGACTGAAACTACAAATGTGGTACTTACCTGTTTTACTGCTATATTGTTTTCACCATAGGATATTGAACTGTTCTGAAAATATTCTGTCAACTTATGAAAGAGAAAAGTATTTTTATTTATAAACGTACTTACCTGATTGTGAAGATCTTAGTCTTAAAATAAAATACAAACAAAGTATATTTTCTAAAATTGTTGTGGATCTCCTTTTTGAGTCATATGTCCTTTATTGATCACGGTTGTGCAATCCATGTTTTACAGTCCTCTGTGTTAGGCCTAATGCTGCTTGCTAACACTACCACTAATAGAGTATTTTGGGTTCAACATTGAGCCCTGTACACTTGGAGACCCCTTGGACTCTCTGCATGGTATTATCACCTAGTGGCAATATCACATACGGAGCCAGCTTCCTACACTTTTTCACATAATTCACTTTGTAAACTCCTTTCACTTTGCAGTCAGAGAAAGAAATGTAAACACCAATTCTGCAGCAATTTGTCAGAAGAGATAGCCAGATATTTGACCTCTGTATTTGAAGCACTTGCAAATGTGACAAGTTATACACAGAACTTAAAGGCATATTTATTTTTTCTAGGACTTTCCCAACTTCCAAAATGACACAAAGTATGATTGAGGATGACACCTTTTCATTGGGCCATTCCCTTATGCCTACAATCAAACACCAATGTGCACTGACACCCATAGATCCCACTGCTTTAGACATACCTACAAGTTGAATATTGTTGACAAATGAATTGCTTGATTTATCCCTACAGAGAACCCTTTCTTTGCAATACTTTTAAATGCCCAGGTTTTAGACAGGTTATTCACCTCCCCTCTAATTTGCTTAATATCATCCAATATAGCAGTCAGGTATGCAACTCCCTGCAGGTGTCAAAAAGCACCCACACCAGGCAACATGTCACAATTCCCACAAAAAACGTCCATAAACAGATTGAACATCACCCTGGACCGATTGGTAAAGTAGTTTGCTTCAGGTACATAAAAGTTCACAGGTGGCCTTATCATCTGAGACAGCCTTCAGAGGCTGAGACAGAAATAGTCTTGCTCTGTGAAGGTAGGGCAATGCAGTTGTACAACACAATCCCTATGTCAATTCAATGCCACCCTTAGCCGAGTTGAAAACATTGTCATCCATATCCAGATAAGAATCAAGCAAAGGTGGGGGGCGGAGCTAGCCTTGGAGCGCGATGGCCGCTTGTTAAGCGAGCTCCTCGCGCAAGCCCAAATATCCTTCAAACCGATCCTTTCAACGCTATCTGCATGAGACTGCACCCTAGGTGAAAGAGAGCTGAGGAGATGGAGCCCGCGGAGGAGTGACGTCCGGCACCAAAAACGGTGGTGGTGGCCTGCAACGAAGACCTAATAGCTGCGCTCCTCCGATAGAAAGCGAAAGCGGAGCCGCGAGACGAGGTGAAAGGACTCGCCGTGACGTACAGCGCGCAGCGCGGCCCTGGGAGACAGTAAGACCCGCTGAAGCCGCGATTCCGGGCCTAGACCGCCTGGCACACGGGTGGAATTTGAACGTGAAGACTGGCGCTGTACACAGTGCTCAGGGAGGGCGGCGGAAGATTTATTGCGGCCCGCTGCGTGCTGGAGACCTGCTAGAGGCGCGGTAAGTGGACTTTTTAAAGTTAAAGATCGGGGGCACAATCTAACCTACCGCTGCTCAGCACTGACGGCTGAAGGACACCGGGTAGTGTATAAGCGGCTTCCTGTGCGTGAATTGAGGTGAGAGAGACACAGGGAGGAGCGACCTCGCTAGAAGGCCACACTGAGTCAATGAAAAGAAGGGCACAGGTCCGATTCGATTGCAAGCTGGGATTACTTGCTGTGGCGGCCTCGGGGCCAGGTCAACGGGGACACTGACTGCCTGGATGTGCCTGCAGATAATTATGTGAATGAATACCCTTTGGGCGTGATCTACGGTGGAGGTACGGAGGAACACAGTCCTTGAGGTCGGCTGGACCCGGAGGGGGGGAACCCTGGACCGTCCCCTCCCCACTCAGCTGAGCCACTAAGCACGTGTCAGCATTTCTCTTTCCAACAAGAGTCAACTGACTGATAGAACACAAGGGTGGCACAAGTAAGAGGCTGAGTCCGTGCAAATATAACTGGGGGCAGACTGACGTTAGTGTGGGGCCAAGAGACAGAGGCGGAAGACTACACCAGCAAGACACACCCCCCGACAATTTGAGATATTGGTCAGTAAAACAAGGCCCAGAGAATCCCTGTAAAACCCCCGTGTGAATTGGCACTTCCATCTGCCTACCGGAACCCGCAGTGCTGTCACGGCATAGTGATTTGAACTACACACACGCACTGGACCTGAACGTCATAAAACGCAGAGCTCATCGACTCACTACAGACTGGACGGAGAGTCCTAAATTAAATCGCCTCCCACCTGGGGTCGCAGCTACCAATATCCCTGTGGGTAAGGTTAACCACATATCGTAAAATGGGTAAAACAGATCGCACCCATCCCAAAATCACCTTTGATCACACGAAGAAACATCAGGACCAAAGTGCTGCTGTGCAGACAACGCCACAATCAACAATGGGAGCAACAGGTGGGGTGACGAACGATGACATCCAAACCATGTTCACCACAATTCAAACGGCACTGTCGAACATAGATGGGAAGATTCACTCCTTGACGTATAGAGTAGACAGGATGTCGGAGCTTATGGATAAACACACGGAAAGACTTGACGACGCGAAGCGGCGAATATCTGAAGCCAAAGACGGACAGGTGCAGATGGAAGCGAAACAGTCGAAGATGGAGAAGCAACTGGCGGTCATAACGGCAAAGATGAAAGACTTGGAGGCTCGGTCCCGAAGGAGTAACCTCCGCTTAATGGGAGTTTCAGAGACGACAAATACGGGCCAAATGGAACACTATGTGGAGCAGCTGCTCGTATCCCTACTGGGTCTGGAGATGTTCTCTGAGGTATTTATTGTGGAGAGAGCCCACAGATCGCTGGGACCCAAACCTCCTCTTGACTCCAGACTAAGGCTAAATATCACCAAGATATTAAATTACAGAGACAGAGACGCGAGTTATCTTACGAAGGCATGGATATCTCCATCTATCCAGATTTCACGGCATCGCTGCAGGAAGCACGAAAAAAATTCTCCACAGCGAAACATAAATTGAGAGAATTGAATATTCCGTACACCATGCTATATCCGGCCAGACTAAAGCTCACAGTGGATGGTAAAACTCGGATCTTTGCTGAACCATCGGAGGTGGTGAAGTTCGCGCAGCAGAGGGATACGCTGGGACCAAGAAGAAGATCACCCAGAGGAGACCATGGGGACCAGTCTGCTACATCAGATGTGGAGTGATCACGATCTAATGAACACAAGTGGGCTGCAACGGCGAATTGCCTGAATGTGGGGCGGACTCATCCCATGGGGCAAGGACTGAACATTGCTAACACATAGATGGCACACGGACTGATGGATCAGATAAGTTAATTGTAAACAGTTATACCTTTGCTCTTCAAGCGGTCATGTTTATCACTGTTTGGCTGCGGGCAGAATTCTCTGACATTCGCAGGAGGGTGCTCTCTCGCAAAACTGCTTAGAACTACAGTACAGTGTTGGAATTTATAGGATGTATGTCAGGGCGGAACCCATGTGGCCTAGTCACAAGAAACAGGTGGGCAACTCTGACCCCTACGTGTGCACCACACCAATTGTTAGGTTGTTTTTTCTTTTTTGTTTATCTCTACGGAGATGTTAAATGTTACTATTGGGTATGGCTCCACTAGGGAAAGGGAGGTGGAGTGGGTGGGGGGGAAGAGGGGTAAGCAAAAAAATCCAGATGGTGGCACTATAACAGACGGACGCGTGAGGGACACTTTCATACACCATAGACACTCGCACCAGGCTGATGGCGGAATACCGGCAGATGGCTGACGCTTTGCAGCAGCACAGACCACTGACGCTCCTAACATGGAATGTTAGAGGACTGCATGACCCACGGAAAATTCGTAAGGTACTAGCATACCTGGACAGGCGTAAAATAGATGTTGCCTGTTTACAGGAGACACATCTGACAGAGTTAAGAGAGACACGAATAGGGGCCAGATGGGCCACATATAGGTTGGCGTCGTCCTACTTCTCCTACGCGAGGGGGGTACTTATATGGATCAAACGTAATACACCCTTTACGCTCATTAAATCTATCAAAGATGACCAAGGGCGATATGTTATAGTACAAGGCTGCTTTGGGGGCACGGTGTTAACAATTGTAAATGTATAGGGCCCGAATACTGATGACCCTGCTTTTTACGCACACATCTGGATGCAATTACGCAACCTCCATCCCGGAGCTATTCTCTGGGGTGGGGACTTTAATACATGCCTAGACCCCACACTGGACAGGTCAACTGGGATAGATAGATATGGTAAACAATCGCAAAAGTCCTAAGAGACGGGATGGGTGATTGGGACATGGTGGATATATGGAGAGTCAGGAATCCAGACCGTAAAGAAGGGACGTGCATCTCCTCAACATATCTCACATGGTCCAGGCTTGATTATTGGCTGATATCCCGAGTTGCATGTACGTGGACAACGGCAATTACACACGCACCTAAAACGCTTTCGGACCATGCCCCAGTCATCCTCACACTGCAAATCCCAACACACACTCCAAGACAATTCACGTGGAGGTTGAGGCCAACGGCATTACAAGACCAGGTATTCAGGGAAGAGCTACGTCACGCAATAATAGATTTTTTAAAAAATAATGCAGGCTCAGTACAGAGCACTAGAACACTGTGGGAAGCATTTAAAGTTACTATACGGGGCCACTGCATTGGGAAGCACGCAGGAATATTGAAGGATATACAGGGACAATTAGATAGGATGGAAGCTGAAATTGTCAGACTGGAACAAGAATTTGAAAACACACAAGATACAACATTATTGGCCCATATTAGAACACAGATCGACACATATAATGCACTTGCAGAGAATGAGATTAAACACATTTTGCGCAAGTACATCGCCAGAAACTATAGGGAAGGGGGGAGACCTGGCAGAGCGCTGTCATTCAAAAATCAGACCCGCCCACACCTCTACGTACATTACACAGATTCAGGACACACAGCATCAAACAGTCTACGACACCCCAACCATATTAGATTGCTTCACTAAGTTTTATACCAATCTGTATACTGCCCAGAGCAAGTCTTCCACGGCAGAAATTCAGGATTATCTCGATGACTTGGCGCTGGCTTGGCAATCAGACGCCCACCAAGAATAACCTTTGCCATCATATCACCCGCGACGAAATAATAGATGCCATCAATTCACTGCCCAACAATAAAGCGCCGGGACTGGATGGTCTTCCGGGTGAATTTTATAAAGAATATTGTGACCTACTGATTCCACATTTTGCTGAAATGCTTGAAGACGCTTATGAGGAGGGCACACTCCCGTCCTCCTTAAATGAGGCGCTCCTGATAGCACTCCCGAAGCCGGGCAAGGACCCCAATGAGTGTGAATCATATAGACCCTTATCCCTGATAAACATAGACGCTAAGATATTAGCAAAAAATAATAGCGAACAGAATACAACCTCTCCTCTGTAATCTGGTGCTGCCTGACCAGGCAGGCTTTATGCCAACACGGTCAACCACCCACAACATTGATACCATTTTTGCACTAAACCATCAATTAGACCCAAACACGCCAGCGGCCGCGGCTCTGTTAGACGCCGCAAGGCATTCGACTCAATGGAATGGGATTTTATGTTCACCACCCTCCGCACGATGGGATTTCCAGAACAATTCCTAAAATGGATATCGCTATTGTACTCGGTTCCCAAGGCTCGGGTAAGAATAAATGGCTCCACATCCAACCCCATAGAGATAAAACGCGGCACCAGACAAGGCTGCCCACTGTCGCCAATGCTCTTTGCACTAATCCTAGAACCACTGGCATGCAAGATTAGACAGAAACACTTGAGGGTTGCAGAACAGAGCTCAAAAAGTACTTGTGCCAGGATCGTGTTTATTTAGGTCAGGTAAAACTGAGTGCACTAACTCAAAGCACGGAATCATGATTGACTCTCTACTCCACTAGATCCCACTCTGTCATGCGAAAACAGAAAAGGCCGACTGGTGAGACAATCTTTAAGCCATTTAAACGCTGAGTGCTATGAAGATATGATTGGAATGTATGTTGTGAACTGGCAATAAAGATATGTTAAAATAATAACATTCTTGGCAGAGCCAGGAGACACACAACAAGAGCGAGGTTGCCTTGAACCAACTGTACAAAGTGGTGCTGTGGCTTTGCTGGCAGCAAACGCACCTCACTGAGGGCATTAGCTAAAGGCAAGCTGCAAAGCATGTACCTACAAACTTTCCCTAGTCTAAACATGTGTTGTTGATGGTTGTCGAAGCGCCTGGTCCACCTAGAAGGGGAAAAAGAGAGAGAGTGTGCCTACAACCTGTCCCTGTTCTAAACACTCATGGCAGAGCCAGGAGACACAAAACAGTAGTGAGGTTGCCTTGAACCAACTGTACAAAGTGGTGCTGTGGCTCTGCTGGCAGCAAACGCACCTCAGTGAGGGCATTAGCTCAAGGCAAGCTGCAAAGCATGTACCTACAAACTTTCCCTAGTCTAAACATGTGTTGTTGATGGTTGTCGAAGCGCCTGGTCCACCTAGAAGGGGAAAAAGAGAGAGAGTGTGCCTACAACCTGTCCCTGTTCTAAACACTCATGGCAGAGCCAGGAGACACAAAACAGTAGTGAGGTTGCCTTGAACCAACTGTACAAAGTGGTGCTGTGGCTCTGCTGGCAGCAAACACACCTCAGTGAGGGCATTAGCTCAAGGCAAGCTGCAAAGCATGTACCTACAAACTTTCCCTTGTCTAAACATGTGTAGTTGATGGTTGTCGAAGCGCCTGGTCCACCTAGAAGGGGAAAAAGAGAGAGAGTGTGCCTACAACCTGTCCCTGTTCTAAACATTCATGGCAGAGCCAGAAGACACAAAACAGTAGTGAGGTTGCCTTGAACCAACTGTACAAAGTGGTGCTGTGGCTCTGCTGGCAGCAAACGCACCTCAGTGAGGGCATTAGCTCAAGGCAAGCTGCAAAGCATGTACCTACAAACTTTCCCTAGTCTAAACATGTGTAGTTGATGGTTGTCGAAGCGCCCGGTCCACCTAGAAGGGGAAAAAGAGAGAGAGTGTGCCTACAACCTGTCCCTGTTCTAAACATTCATGGCAGAGCCAGGAGACACAAACCAGTAGTGAGGTTGCCTTGAACCAACTGTACAAAGTGGTGCTGTGGCTCTGCTGGCAGCAAACGCACCTCAGTGAGGGCATTAGCTCAAGGCAAGCTGCAAAGCATGTACCTACAAACTTTCCCTAGTCTAAACATGTGTAGTTGATGGTTGTCGAAGCGCCCGGTCCACCTAGAAGGGGAAAAAGAGAGAGAGTGTACCTACAACCTGTCCCTGTTCTAAACATTCATGGCAGAGCCAGAAGACACAAAACAGTAGTGAGGTTGCCTTGAACCAACTATACAAAGTAGTGCTGTGGGTCTCATGACAGCAAATGCACCACAGTGAGGGCATTGGTGGAAGGCAAATATTGATTTAATAAACTGATGCTAAGCTAACTCTGTGTCTATGTTGCCATGTTTAGTGGTTCACCTGCAAAAACATAAGGTATGCCTATAACCTGATCCTATGCTAATCATTTGAAAAGAGTAGGTTATAGATTCGGATTCCTAGAAAATATACCAAGATGCTTTTTTTGGACCCCCAGGAGGTCCACTGATTTGGTATACCTTCTAGTCACCGACTTACCTTAATGACACCTTTACGGCAAAGGCCAACAGTCTTGCATGCAGGGCATCGTGTTTGATCAGGTTCTTATTCAATTCACCTCCAGTACAGCCACCACCATCATGGTATGGTTTCCACCATGTAAAGAAAAAAAATGATGTTAACAATTAAGTGCTAGTAGTCAACAGCTACCATTGTCTTCACAACAATAAAAGATGTTGAGTCTTTCAATTATCACTGCATTTACAGAAAGCTGTGTAAATAAAGCAATAACTGAATGTATTGTTAAGGGGGCAAATGCTTGGAATCGTAGATTCTGAGATCCCACTGTAGATAATTAAACTGAAGAGACAGGATTGTTGACAGAAGTTGCCATTCTCCCTCCAGGACAGTCCCAAATATGAAAGCATTTTTGACCATTCTAAACACACTGCTGTGTGATCCATTCCTGTCGAAGGCAATAGGCCCAGGCACACAAGAGGGGTAGATTTTTTATCGGGACAAGTGGGGGAACGTTGGCTGGTAGAAAATTTGTGGATCCATTCACATTCCTGTCATTTACGTCACAAAAATGCAAGGAAAATTAGTGTTTTTATTCAACATTACACATTTGTAGGGTATTCTGAGTAAGAAAACGTTGGGAAATCCATGCAACCCACACCTCTCTGGACACCACAGAAAACACAGCTGGCTTCAAAGACCTCCAGCATCTGTGAAACTTACTTGGAGGTGCAGTGCAGGCATGGAGTTGCAGGGGGCATGACCAGGCTCCAGACTGCAAGGCTGGTATGTTCTTTCCTACCCCCTTCTGTCGCCATAGCAGCCAAGATTTCTGGTCTATGTGTGATAGCCTGCTTTTTCCACACTTTTTAGGTCTCGCCTGACCCAGCGCATGCGCTGGTCTGGCGAGACTTATTGAGAGGGCTCCAAAAAGTGCTACCAGGCCAGCCTAGAGCTACAGTGCATGTGCGTGGGTGTGCGTGCGCCGCGATTACTTTCACGGCCGCTTTGATGTTTGATCGCGATCACTTTCGCGGCCCCACGGCTGCTTGTTTGTTTTGGGAATCTGGTCACCCTAACCCTAACTGGTTTTCCTGGGTAGTGTAAATGCATTCTTTTATTTTGTGGACTAATGGTGCATGTACTGTGTGGACTTTTGAGATGTGGCCAAGTAAAATTTTGCACACTTGCACCAGAGCGCTGTGGGGAACGTGCTAGCTTAACTAAACTGATCAAACGACCCTGCGGTGTAACCTGACAGATAGGATCGGCTTCTCCCTAAATCCAGCTTGGGCATATCATCGATGTGGTGCTGAAAGGAAGCTCACAGGATCACACGGAGCAGCGAACCTCACCTGCATTCTTACACGACATGTTTCTGCACGCTGTAATGTTTGTTGGTGCACATTAAGCTGCTGAACACCGCTGTGCCACAATTTACGCTGGGTACGCACAGACACTGTGCCATGTAGCGCTGCACTTTGTGTTTGCTGATGTGACGTGTACCGCTTAGTAGCATGGCGGGCGCTGCACGCTTTGCTGCTGTACATCAGGGCGCTATACAAGATGGCTTTTGTCAAGCGTCGGTGTTGTTTGCGGTGCTAAATGGCTGTACTTATGATGCAGTGCAGCTAAGCGCTTTATAATATTGCGCTGCACTTTTTGGTACCACACTTGGTGGTGAGAACTGCGGCCAGTGCTCAGTTGCTAAGGGACATACCTTAAAGCTCCTGATTCAGCATTTATGGTGAATTTGCATTCTGGGAGCATGAGGAGGACCTGTCTGGAATATGGTACGTATCTTGTGCCCAACGGAGAGTATAAATTCCCTAAGGTGGGGTTTCAAACAGGGTTACACATGAAATGCCTGCCTGTCTTACGAATCTGGCTCCACTTCATCAGTAAAACATGCTTTTTTCCTTTAAATAATAATCACTCCACAGCAAAGAAAAACATAAATAAACCACATTGCCATTTACAATACAAATAGCTCCAACTCCGACAAATGCGAGACCTATTGCATTGCAAATGCTCGTTTTCTATGAATAGAGGGACTTGCAGTCTTGTTTTATTTTGGAACAAAACAAGACTGCAAGTACCAGAATTCGAAAAAAAGACTATACTTCAACAGCACATTATGCATGAACTTGGAAATATTAGCAAAGCTGCTGTCCCCTCGTGTGATTTTTGAAGATGGGAAAGCAGGGCCTGGGGACAGCAGTCAGTCAGCATGTACACAAATAGGAGCTCGGTTTGAGAAACGTGCTGAGTTTGGGGTTGCTGTGCATACTGGGGGGGCAATCAAAACTCGCATTAGGCAAACACAAACGTATCAATAATTTAATTATGTAAGCAAAAGTCTTGAAAAGTCTGCAGAAAATAGATTTTTGTGTGTTACATGCTGCAGAATTCATCTTCACCATTTCCCCAGCAGCATATGTCTCAAGGCCTTTATAGATCCACTGAAAGTTTCATTCCGAATATTTTAGAAAGAAAAGATGCCCATAATTAAAAATGTTCATTACATTTAATTTGCAGTTCCTTTGTAAATTGCATGCTGCCAAGTATTGACCACATTCCCAGTTTTATTTGTAGGAAAGTGTTCCAAAGACCTAGCATACCCCATTCTCATACTTTCAACCCTGCAGAGCTTTATGCAACCACCAATAAAGACGACATGCTGCAAACTGCATTTTGAAAATATAAACCATTGTCCATTTGCACTTGGAGAACAGCTGCTTGAGGGGCAGTTCATCTGGTACTATCCCCAAAAATCTAATAAAAACGTATTAGCACAGTAGTGAACTTTGCGTGCTGTTTTCAAAGCATACACAACTAAAACGAATAACTCCCAGCAAAGGCTTTCCAGACACTAAAGTTTTGAATCTGACCTCCCTCCCCCCTAAACCTCAGAGAATGCCTCAGCCACACGTTCTTATAAAACAAGGCTATCAACGAAGAACTGTACAATACCTGGTCATACGGGACTTAGGCTGTGTGTGGGGCCCGAGCAAAAGCCATGATGTGACAAAGCCACGTGCTGCACTGTCTCTAAGGCTGCAGGGCAGACTCCGGTAGCCAATAGCTGTGTGAACTGTTCCCCACCCCCATCTGGTGCTCTGGGTTCATGCTTTTGCCTGTGAGTGAAAAATAACACCAAACGAGGCAAGTAAACCACAGTTTGTTGTTCTAAAATGACGCCTGTAGTCAGGTTGTTTCTGAAGCTGCATTTGTGCTAACTAAATTCACTTCATAGAGTAAGTAACATGTATAAAACGTGGCAACGTTCATCATTGCTCTTCAGTCTCGGCTGGTCCCTGCAAGATTATAGTATGGTTATCGATCGTGTGTACACATATTTGCTGTAGCAAGATAAATATGCAAATCAGTTTTTTTCACTTAGCAAGAAATGACAATGTGTTTGTACCTGGTGCACATTGAGCGGAAGTGTTCAATCCAGCAACACACGTATGGGAAAAAGTGCAACAGTAAAAAATGCACCTAAGTAGTTTCGAAAAGAAAAATGTTAGGGAATTTCGTCACTCTGTCACTCATTCGGAAAATTACAGTACAGAACAGACATGAGGATCGCTGAAGCAATGGTTTTAATTTCAAAATAACGAGGAAGCAATCGTAATCTATGGAGCATTTGCTCATCAAAACATACCTGGTATTCAGTCTTTGTTTTGCTGCTCAAATGACTTTATCTGAATTTTTACTGGAACAAGTTATGCCGCCGGGATGTTTTTCTCCTTTGACGCTCTACTCGAGCATGTCGTTCTTGCTGAGTCATACAGTTCAGCTCCCTCTACAGGTGAGCTGAAGCATATGCGGGCTGAATTTCAAGTATATGTACAAACTCCCGGGGAGCATATTTTGAGTCCGTTTTTTCATTGCTCCCTTATTTTTGAACAGGCAGAGCATGGCGGAAAGGGCCTTGAGACCTACCGGGGCTAGGAAAATGCAAGAAACAATTGAAAAAACGGGTCCCCGGGGCTTGTAAGCAACAAATGCTGACTCCCGTAGCTAAGCACTGTAAGACCAAATAAACACTGAAGTGGAGCGTGAACAGTGCATTTTGGAGGCTCTTTTTTGTCTGTTAGGGGAAAGCACATAACTGGAGCTGAATCCCAGTAATAACAGAAAGGGTTATAAATTGGTAGAAACAAATACAGAAAGAATTCATGAAACGCAGGCTAATAAAAATTCTTTCCACTAGAGGGCAGAGCTCAAGGCCGATCAGATCGGCCCGAGCACATTCAGTTTTAACACAGGGCCGATTAGATCGGCCCGTGGCACTTCTTAGGTTAAGACCTGGGCTCGCCTGGATTTTGGCCAGCTTGAATTTTAGAGCGCCATTGTAGCGCTCTACTAATCCAGCTGATTGGGGGTGATTTGCAGCGTGGAATTTCTGCTTAACCCCTAATCCCTCACACACATTCTTCATTACTTGACCCACAAACTCACTCCCATTATCACTCCACAACATTCTTGGCATTCCAAACCTAGGGAAGAATTCCTTCACAAGGGCTTTGGCTGTGGACAGAGCAGTGTTGTCCTTTAGGGGATAGGCTTCTATCCATTTTGAAAAAGCGCAAACAACCACCAATACATATTTCAGGTTGTTGCACCTTTCCATGTGGATAAAATCTAGCTGCAAAACTTCAAATGGATATGATGGAGGTGCAAAATGACCAGCTGGAGTTGGGGTTCCCCTACCAGAGTTGTACTTCAAGCATACCATACAATTCTTGACCACATTCTCTGCACACTTGGGAATTCCAGCATTCTGCCATACTGGAGCCAACAACTTACAAATTCCTTTCGTACTGATATGTGCCATTCCATGTGCCATAGTAACCACTGGAAGCACATATGCATCAGGTAACAACCATCGCCTATGTTCTGACAGATCAATCCAACAACCATTCTCATCCAACTTACCCATACTTTCTCTCCACTTACTCAACTCTTTCTCTGTGGCTTCAGCTTGAAGGGACTTTACACTTTCTATTGTGTTTTCACACATTCCAACATCACCAACCCATCTGGCAGGGCCTGCAACATACATTCTAGTCTTTACATCTTTTGCTGTTTCTTTCGCGACTTCATCAGCAAACGCATTACCACGACCAACATCATCAGTAATTTTCTTGTGCGCACTGCATTTCATAATCGCAACTTGCAACGGTAAGGTCAGCGACTCAAGGAGATCATTCACCAACTTGCCATTCTGAATCTTAGCTCCATGCGAAGTCAGGAACCCACGTTCTTTCCACAATCGCCCAAAACTATGAGCCACGCCAAAGGCGTACTGGCTATCCATATATATGTTCACTTTCATTCCTTCAGACAACACGCATGCTCTCGCAAGGGCAATCAATTCTGCTGCTTGAGCCGAATTTTGTGGCACACGCGCAGTTTCCACAATCGTGTGCAAAGTCGTGATAGCATATGCAGCAGTCGTATCACCATTCGGAAACTTGAAACACGAACCATCCACCCATAAAGTACCATCACACTCAGTCAGGGGAGTATCTTTAAGATCTACTCTTCCTTTCGTCTCTTCTTCTGTTCTGAACAGACAATCATGTTGCTCAATCTCATCTAGGTCTGCTGGAGCTGGTAATAATGTAGCTGGATTCAACGTGTTGCATCTCCTTATGTGTATATGATTTGCTAACAGTGTCAGCTCATATCCAGATAATCGCGCACTAGTTAAGTGTTGTGTCTTGGTCCTGTTTAACAATGTGTCCACAGCATGTGGAACCATAACAATCAATGTATTATCCATTACTAGTCCAGCAGACTGTCGAATAGACATAGCTGCGGCGGCTGTGGCTCTCAGACAACTTGGCAATGCCCTCGCTACCGGGTCCAAGGTTGACGAAAAATATGCGCATGGACGCGGTCTATCGCCAAAAGGCTGTGTTAACACTGATAATGCGCAACCATCTTTCTCATGAACATACAATGTAAAAGGCTTGTTGTAGTCAGGGGTACCCAACACAGGAGCTGAACACAATGCATTACGCAATTCCCAAAAACTTTTCTGACACTCTTCAGACCATGGGATAGGATTCGGTGTGTCTTTGCATGTTAATGCTAACAAAGGTTTTGCCAACAAGGAAAAATTGGGAATCCAATGCCTACAGTATGAAGTAATGCCCAAGAAAGCACGCACTTCTCTCTGTGTTCTTGGCACACTCAACTGTGTAATGGCTTGAATTCTCTCTGGGGTCAGTTTCCTTCCCTCCTTCGATAAGAGATGACCTAAGTAGGTCACTTCTTGTCGACAATATTGCAGCTTTGAGAGAGACACTTTGTGATGGAAGGCAGACAAATGACGCAACAATGACAAGGTAGCGTTTTTGCAAATCTTTTCAGTATCCGCGGCGATTAGTAAATCGTCAACATACTGAATAAGGATAGCGCCACTAGGTAAAACAAGTGCATCAAGCTGCGCTTTTAAAGCCTGACTGTATATTGATGTACTTTCACAGTAGCCCTGGGGAGCGCGTTTAAAGCGGAAGCTGCGACCTCCTAAACTAAAGCCAAAAATTTCTCTGCTCTCCTCTGCAATTGGGATGCTAAAGAAAGCATTCTTTAGATCGATCACTGAGAACCATGCAGCGGAGGCTGGAATCATAGTTAACAAGGCAGTTATATCAGGGACAACTGGAAACTGTGGTACAACAATCTTATTAACCTCTCTAAGATCAATCACAAATCTGTAAACAGGTGGCTGTGAAGGGTCCGTTCGTTTTAAGACAGGTAAAACAGGACTATTGCAAACGTTGCCTCTTGTCTCTTCAATTACATCCTTTTTAATCAAATCACTGACAATTGCTAACAATGCTTTCTGACCTTCATTGGAGATCTTGTACTGGGGCATACGTGGCAATCTGACATTGGCTTTTAAAGTGACCACATATGGCGGTATTTCCAAAAGACCCACATCATTGGGACCAGTAGCCCAAAGGACATCCGGAAGGGATGACAATTCAGGTGGCATTGCATTTGTAGACAAATACATCGGGGAAATCACCTTCTTGCCTAATGTAAGTTGTACTCCTGAGGGAGAACAATATAGCGTTGCATGCAATCTTTTTAGCAAATCTAATCCTAGCAGATTTTCACCACAACCTGTTGTTAGGATGAGGGGTGCTTTTAACTCACAAGGTCCCACAGAAAGTGACATAGGACTAGAAATCGGGTTCCTAACTGGGGCGCCAGAAAAACCTACTGAAACATTCATTTTGCCAGACAAAGGCGCGCCAGGGAGTTTTGAATGCATGATTGAACTCTTTGCAGCACCAGTATCCAGCAGAAAGGGCTCCGTTACATTTGCTGTAGTTACTTTGACATAAGGTCCGCTCTGATCCACTGGCACTGAAACAACTCCCTCTCTCTGTCTACGGCTGTCCTAGTAATTGTTATCTTCTACATTGTCATCTTCTGCATAATAATCATTATTGTAGTACTGAGCTGTATTACCAGTCGCATTGGCTTGCTGATCAAAGCTATTTATTGTATTTTGAGGCGGAAGAGGACGCGCGTTCTGGGGAACATTTCCACGCCCTCTGCCTCTAGGAGCTTGCTGACCACCTCTACCTCTTGCGCCATACGCATTACTGTTACGCTGCATTAATTTAGGGCAACTATATTTAAAATGACCTTCCTCTCTGCAATATGAACATTGGTTGGAACCTACAGGGATTCGTGGTTGATAATACCCATTCATTTGCTGGTTATTCTGAAATTGTTGGGGCTGCTGATAGATACCTTGTGTTTGCCTATAATTATTCTGTCCTCCACGTGGTGGATAAGCCTGCTGCAAGAGGACCTTTGTTTTTAGTTCTTTCGTTTTCTTATCTGTTCTATCCTTCTCATCTTTGTCTCTATTCTCATAATACTGTGCAGTAGCCAGTATTTGCGCTGAAGAGGAAACAGCCCAAGAACTTTCTGAGTCTTTTAATTTTTTACACAACTCGGGATGTAGATTCTGCACAAATTTATCAACAAATAACCGTTGGCCACCTTCGGTGCTCATGTCTTGACCACTGTGGTCGATAAACGTTTCTTCAAACCTGGTAAAGAAATCGGACACTGTCCCATCTTTCTTCTGCTTACATGCGGATAGTTTATCCCAATTTACGCGCATCGCGGGCATTATAGTCTTCATGTATGTGATAATTCTACCAGGGAGTTCTGCTACCAAAGGGTCAGGTTTCGCACCACCAACTTGGCCAGCATCTGCAGCAATGATATTAGCCCATGTGTTACCCAATTCTGCAGCGTGATCTACATTACGAATGAATCCCCATAAAGGCTGTGGAACCACATTCCCAAACAGCATATCTATGTCAGCCAAATTTATTGCACATGATTCTGCAGTTTGTGATAACTCCTTATAATAACCGGTAGGGTTTTTACGGGGGTCAGGCAATGTCTGCTTAAGTGCTAACACCTCAGAACGCTTCCATGGAACATGTACCCAAACACGCTTAAAATGAGCTGGGACAGCTGGATTAGCATTTAGATCAGCAGGTCTCCACACTGGAGGAACCTCACGCATCCGATATTGGCGCGCTTTTACCTTTTTCCCCACAGGGAGTTCCTGTTCGAACAATGATTGCTGACAATCCCCATTTCTGAGGGACAGTAAAGTCGCAACTGCTTTATCTACATTGGGACCCACAATCGTATCTTTTTCAAAATCAAATCGCACCGACACAATTCCTGTGGGTTTGGGTTTGCACCATTATCCTCCAATTCCTCACAGAGGAATTCACACATTTTGTCAAAGACATACCTCTGTGTTGGGGCATCCCATTGGTGAAAAACGGTAACAACTGATTCCACATTATTGAGTAAAGGGAAACCAATCCACCTACGCGCCAGATGATCTAACACCTCTTTCTCGTCAGGACCAGGCAGCTGACTGCGCAATTGCTTACGCTGTAAGCCAGGAGTCGCACTCGATGACCCAAAGAGAGGCGACATTAAACTAGTAACTACATTAGCTAGTCGTTGTCGTGCTGAAGGAGAAGTTGAGGCGAAAACGGGGGGATAGACAGAGGGAAGAAAAACAGATTCAGATACAGGTACCTGGGTAGTGTAAGAAGGAGCGCCAGGGGAAGCCGCTGGCATGCTAGGCAAAGTCACAGGAAGCGTGGGGGTAACAGGTAACAAAACTGGCGGCCCTTGAGAGGGCTGCACTGCAGGGATAGGAGCCAGCTGAGGAGGAGCTGGCGGCTGTGGGAAGGCTTGCGGCATATTTACTGGAGGCTGCACATTTACAAGCTGTGGAGGTGCTGTGGCATTTTGCGCATATGGGGGTGGCGAACTTAGCAAATGGGACATTAGGGAATCTTTCTCTTTCTCTTTTGTCTCATCTTGCACAAGGGGTGACAAAACAGGGTAACATTTATCAATCCCTAGTTTGCGCTGTCTGTGCAATTGCTCATTCATTTGTTCCTCCTCATTATCTTTAAATTGCACAGCTGCTTGCATGACTGACATACCTCTTTCTCTCTTATTCCTCTTTGCTAGCTTAATTTCCTTCTGTTTGGCTTCCTTTCGCCATAGGCGGAAAGAATCAAACATCGCCGGCCGGGCTTTCTTTTTAAACAATTTAACTTCCAAATTATCTAAGATATCTGTATCGAAACTACCATTTTGGGGCCATTTTAAAACACCGTCCTTTCTGGTGTATCGGATCCATATTTCATTATATGCAATGGGGCCCACGCCATGTTTTACATAAAGCTCATAAGTTGGAGTTCCAATTGGAGGAACCGGACATGAATCCTCTAACTGGAAATCCCTTCCACAACTCAAACAAAATAATCTTCCAAATACACTAGCACCAGGCATCTTCGCTCACTAGTCTAGTTCCAAACTTCAAAGGATTATCGATTACGATAGTCTCGTGAATACACGAGTCCTCTGGCTTTGGGGTTTGCAAACTCCAAATCAAAATAATCCCGAAGGATACCAAATTCAAACTGGGAGACGCTCCACTTATACTTAACTGAATATCGATGATCAATGGCGTCACCAGAAGACTCTCTCGATTGTTTCACTCTACCAAAAATCGTCAAGGGTCCAAAACAGGGCGATTAATCAGGGCAGCAGTCCTTCGTAGCCGTCGGGACGCGGAGAACCTCGCAGAAAAGACTTTCGGACCACGTCGACATGCAGGGGTCGATGAAGTGGCGGCCTTCCTCCAGAATTTCCACACGAAGCTCCTCACGAGCCTCTGGCTTGGACCGGTACCGCTGAAATCGCGCCGAGTTGGGCGCCAACTGAAGTACTGGGAATTTTAAGCCCAGCGGTGCAGGGGAACACACCCTATGACTTCGGGTTCTCCCTGTTTCAGACCTACAGAAACACAGAGTCTTCTGGGTGAAGTCAAAGATCAGTTTATTGGCTGCAGACCAATTACAGTTATCCTAGAAGTACAACAGCGTGTATGTTCTCAGGAGACTGCTAAAAGTTACATAAACGGGCTTCTCCTTAAATACAAAATATCATGCTTCAGGCACACATTCCTTGGTTTACGATATGGCCATATAAAGTATACATTACAAACGAAAAGGCAGAGTCATGATGACCATCCCACATTCCAGTTAAGCCAGCCCGCAATTATTTACCCAGCAAGGCTCAGATCCCACATCAGATATCGATAGGCCCTAATAAACATGAGCATCTCCTGTTTGGAAAACAAGCCATAAAGCAGGAACAGTCAGGTGTGAAAGAGATTAGCTGGAGGCTTGTGTAGGATGAAAAGGCTTTATGGTGTGTCAAGCCCTGATGCTAATCACAGGTGGCCGAAGGACGGGGAGCTCGTGGGACCGGACTGACCTGGGGCAGCGGAGCCAAGCTGCCCAGGTCACAGAGAAGTCAAAGGAAGGCACATGTGCTCTAAAAGGCCCGTATTTGCTTCATGATATGTAGCCTATGTGAGGGCAACCATAAGATGGCCATCGCTCTAAGATGGAACCCACGTAGTGATGTATAATAACGTATACACAGTGCATTCATAGCTAAAACGTTACACAAAGCACTTGTACATACCGCATTAACCATTCGCGGTTCGCTAATACCGGGATAGACAGGGGTAGGGCCCTGCCTCCTACGCGGTCCCAAATTCTAAAGTACGACAAGTGAGGGCCGAGAAAAAGGGGGAGTTATTAAAATAAAATTTTCAATTGTATAGATAGGGATCCAGAGGATCCGCGACCCCTCCGGATCTCATGCTGAGATCTGATTGGCTGCCAACACTTCAAACCAGGAAGTGTTGGCAGCCATTTTGGGACTAGGATTGAGCTGAGTGCCAGAAAAAAACATTAAAAATAGGGGGGCAGGGTAGAAATACCCTGACCCCCCTTGGCCTCTTGGGGGTGGTCGCACAGGGCCAAAGAAGCATTTTTTTTTACATTTTCGGTGGGAGTCGTGTTGGATCCGCGGCTTCTGCAGAAAATGTAAAAAAAAACAGAAGCGCAGAATCCCACGCTTCTGTAGTAATCGGTCCCCGGGTGGGCCGGGTCCCGGAGGCATTTTGTAAATCAATGATTTACATACCCCCCCCCCCTTGTGCCGGGGACCACCACCTCCCCAGAGCTTGCAAATTTGTAAGGGGGGCCTCAGGGACCCTCCCAGACCCAGGGACCACAACCTCCCCGGGGACAACTTCAACAAGAAAAGAGGGGCCCCTCCTGGAACCATTAATGGCCCTGGGGACCCCCACCCCCCCAGGGCCGGCGGCTACTATGTCTTGGGGTGCCCATCCCCGGGACACAGCTGTTTGCTGTGGATTCGTAGGAGCTTTAAAACTCCCCACAAGTCACAGCAAATGCTCCACTTCTAGCAAGCGAGAGCATTAAAAATGCCCTTGCTTACTGTCAGCTAAGAAGAATTGCTTTCACACACATGGAGCTGCCTTTCCAACTGTTCCCTGTGTGTGAAAGCAATGCTGGCCCCCGCGGTCCCAGTGGAATGTGGGTACTTTGGAGGCACCCACTTCAAGATGTCCAGGCCCCAGGGGATGGGGTTTCTGGGGCTGAATTCGGCCCGGAGAGTGGGGCAGTGCAACCTCCCTCCCCTGCTCTAAATAACCGAGCCCTGGGGAACGGGGTCCCTGGGGTTGAAATCGGCCTGGTGAGTGGGGACCCTATCTCCTAGTACTATTTTAACATTATAACAAAAGGCCGGGCCCTAGGGGATGGGATTGGGATTCCAGCGGCCATAATTGTCCCACGGAGGGGGGCTGTGCGCCCCCCTCCCCTATTATTGTGTGAGCTGCAGTGCACAAATTCTAATCCTGGTAAATTAGTTCTGTCGGCAATGCGTTGTGCTGAACATCTGCATGTAACTTGCAAGCTATGTGTTGAATTCCTTCCAGGTTTTAAGTCGAAATTTCGTTCTACTTAAGTTATTTAAATGAGAAGCACTGAGGTGGGTGGTAATCAAGGCCTACTAAGTGCCCAAAAATATTTTACTTTGTATTGTGTGCTGTAATGATGGTCCTTATAGTGTAACTGTAGACACAGAGAGTTAAACACAAAATTCATTACACCAGAAATCATTTAAAAATACATTATTTGCAGATGAGGAGCTGAAGAGCATTTAATGATGGGCATCAGGCCAATAATTATTATCATTGTTATTATTATTGTTGTTGTTGGTGTTATTATTGTTATTGTTGTTATTATTATTGTATATTATTTATTACTGTTGTTTTTGTGTTGTTGTTGTTTTTACAAGAAATTACTGTGCAAACATGTAATTAGTATTTGCAGTAGTAGTAATTGTTCCTATTAAAAATTAGCTAACAAAGCTGTAGAACCTGTAACACAGTAAAAATATCAAGAACAAAAAAATAAAAAAAATTATAGTAATAATAATTTATTACACAACTCAACAACGTTCGTTTGACTGAACTCTGGAGGAAGAGCTGGCCCTGTCCAGATACAAAATCGGGAGATGCAGGCCTTGCAAGCAAGAAAAGACAGAGCAATGTCCATGCTAACAAAATATATAATGAGTCCTTACTCCTCTGCAATGGGCTGAAAATGAGTCGGTGTGCTTTTTAAGGGCAACCACCCAGAGCAAAAGTCCACATGGTCACCACTGACTGCAGTTCAGAACTGACAGATTAAATCCACTCTCCGTGAAGGGTCGGGCAGCAGCGGCGCATGGCACCTCAATGCAAACTCCTCCCTCGAGAGCCCTTCCTCGTCGCCACTGCGCTGCCCTCTACCCCTCAGCGCACCAGCCAGCAGTACTGCCTCCCTTTCATTCGTGTTCATTCGTACCTGACTAGTTTACTACCACTGACAGTCAAATAAATAGCACTTGTCATCGGTCTCCAGTCCTGAAAAAAGACGGTGCCATCTTGATTGATGGCGCTATCTGCCGCGAGCCCTCTCTCACACTCCGGGCTTGCCATAAGCGGGTTACCGCCAGCCGCCCAGAACGCAGTAGGCCTCGACAAACAAACAGCCAGCCTGCGGCTGACCCCCAAGCAGATCCCGCGCCCCCCGAGACTGCCCGCGGAGAATAATATATTGTGGGGAAGATCCTTGTCTGAGAAATCATTTTAGGAGGCATGAAGGAAAACAGACCCGCTTAGATATTGCTTCCAAGAGAAAAAGCATTAATATTCACCTTTGGGATGTTTGCGGGGAAATGGAGACAATACCGATAAGATAGAATGATTCCTCGCAATGTAGCCTCCCAATAATTATTACCCTGTTTCATATCTCCGCCAGCCGGTGATGAATGATCAAACGTCGCCGAGGCTCAAAATGCAGAGAATCTAATCTTGTGTAACATCGACAAATCAAGGCTGTTCATTATTGGAATGCTTTATTCAGATTGCACGCGGGGAGGCGGGAAAAAAACACTGCTGCCGCCGATCCGTCCAGTCTTAAGAAAAATCGTGCGCGTTTCGCGGAAATAAATATTCCGCGCACAATCTGGGGCAGCTGCGTATGACACATAATAGAGACGCGCCGAACAATATTGCCGCGGATCTGCTAATCTGACATTTTCAAACCCGTCAGCTTTTAATGAGGTTGATTCGGCATTGTCGCTCTGACAACTTACTTAGAGAGGAGATAAGATTTGGGTTTCCAAGGCGCCGAGATCTGTTACTTTTGCCCAAAGCCTGCAACAGAATTTCACAAAAACTTCTTTTTTTATTTCGACACGGTAATAACTCGCGCCGCAGCGTCTCTCTTCATCCTAATGGGATTGTAATGTCGTTTGACAATCAGAGCCTTTGAGCAGCAGAGATATTTCCAACTCCTGGTACATTCGTCTTTCACTGCGATCCATTCTGCAGATTTGTATCATTAAAGTAATGTGGAAATTACCATTGAGGAGTGACAGAGCCACAAAGGGGCAGTGTTACGGTGCTATGTTGCAAGGTCACTGCGAATTCTCTTTGCATATGCCGTGTTACTCGGAGTGACCGCGTTCCAGCTGCAGATAAAGACGTGTCTGACATGCAGCTTTTGAAAAGGCAGCTTTTGTTTGTCGCCAAGGAATAGCTGCTAGCGCTCTTCACAACTATCCTCAGTGTTTCACTTTCATGAGGCAAATTCAAGCTCAGGACACTTTACACTGCAGTGAATAGGGCTCAGGGAGAAGACACCGTAAATGCGTAAGTCACAAGAGTAGAAATGTGGACATGTATACTATATCATCCTTAATAAGGCTTTACTAATGTACGGGTATTCACAATATACTCATGCCACGCACAAGTAATTAATACCTGTATGTAATGTATGTTAAAGTAAGGTATTCAGGTATATTGGAGACATATGAAGAGGTCTCTAACTTGATTGTGTACATTATGCATGCACAAAGTTGTGAAAAATATGAAATTCTATACAATGCGACAATCGGAGCTTTCCGGGAGTATCATATGGTCACACATGCAATTGTACATAGAACAAATGCACAGTGTAAATGTTTAACAGAAGTTCATACAAACTTTTTTTTCTGCCTGCAAAATATTATTTCCACCAGTGAAACACCTTTCCTTGTACACCCACTAACTTAGAGAAGCAAGAGCTTCAGGAGTGTCCTGAGCATCGGCAAATTGTGATCCTTCCGCCTTTCCCAGCCTCTCTTCTGCCGGTAACTGGAGTAAACTTACAATGCAAATGCCCCATGGTAACATTTGTGGATATCCATTTAACTGTCCCCTTAAGAGCAACATCTTGCTTAGACTTCTGCCCTTGC
This sequence comes from Triturus cristatus, assembly GCF_964204655.1. Classification (NCBI taxonomy): domain Eukaryota; kingdom Metazoa; phylum Chordata; class Amphibia; order Caudata; family Salamandridae; genus Triturus; species Triturus cristatus. The sequence goes on along the minus strand of NC_140594.1, from coordinate 216,674,494 downwards.
TAATCTATGGAGCGCACCGGGAAATGCATCTACTCCATCACATACCCTCCTAACCTCACTAAAAAAGCAGCCAAAGGCTTCAAACACAACTTATTAAAATCTCATCTGGAAACCCCTATCTCTAACCCTTACTACTCAATGAACAAGGGGCTCATTAAGAACGAGATCATATTCTACACTAAAAGAAGAGCTCAATGGAGAAAAGCCTTTCTCGCTCTCTTTAAGGTCACTAACTTGAAGAAAACAACGCATGGTTTCACCTTATCTATCCTTCCCTCTTATTCTTCAATGCTGCTGCCACCGTCACTATCTATCATAATGGTATCATCCTAATCCAACCCACCAACCACAACCTCAATCTGATCAATCATATTTTTCCGCTCATTAAAGATAGAGTCACTCTTACACTCCCCTCCTCCCCTTCCACTCACTTGAACATCTTCAATTCCCATCCTGCTCTTGAAGTAATTCAGAACTCCCAGATTACCCTACCCACCACAACATTATCTTTAGACCCCAACGACAACCCACCCAACAACACATTCCACCTTACAACCACCCCACGCCATAACATCGCCAATTTACTCACCACCCCCCTCACCCTGCACTTTCTCACCCTCCCTCCCCATCACTGTTACTCCCAACACCTCCCTTCCACGCTACAGCCCCACCTATACCCCCTCGGATCCCAGCACTGACACCCCACAAACCACTCACCCTGCTCTCCATATCTCACCCTCCCGCCTCACCTCTACTCCCAGCGCTTCTTGTCAGCTTATCAGCCCCACTTTCACCCCTTTCGGATCCCTGCTTGGACTCCCCGCACATACCCCAAACCACTCACCCTGCTCTCCATATCTCAGCCCCGCTCCACTTCTTCTTACAGCTCCTCCCATGGACCCATCAATCCCACACTTACCCCCACGGCTCTTGACACAGCCATATCTAATGAAACAACTTCACCGTCCACTCCCTCTGTCCACCCATCCAATAACGAAATGATCTCGCCTGACACCAGACGTGACCTGATATTATCAGCCCTTCAACAAGTCAAATCGGACATCCGAACCCTTCAAGACCTTATCTTACAACAAACCAAGTCCCAACACCCCAAGATCTATAGTCACATCCAACATCTTCCTGCAAACTCCCAAGACCATGGGTCTCCACGTTCGAGCACAGTCCCACACCCTAATGCCACATCTCGCCCTATCAGAGGGTTAAACCCTCTATCTGACTTAGACCTAGTGGCCCTCCTCCAATCCAACGAGCTACCCTACCCTCCACATTACGCGGGAATTACAGTTAGCCCTCAATCAGACTCCTGAATTCATTCTATTCCAATCAACACACACAGAGCCCCCAGACTCAATTCCAGAGGCATTGTTGAAAATAACCTCACTAGAATCCCCATCACAGTCGAACCCACCACTGTAATCAACCAGCCACGTCTAAGCTGTATCCTCCTAAACTGCAGGTCTGCCTCCAGACATGCAGCTGATATAGCTTACCTACTTATCACGAACGAACCCGACATTATGATCCTGACAGAAACATGGCTAAATGAAACATCTACCCCCCATCATGGACATCTTGTTACCTCCTAACTATGACATCACCAGACTTGACAGAACCGACAGGCCTGGCGGTGGGATAGCCTGCATACACCAGATCAGCCTAACAGTGACCAACTCCAATGCCCCCGCTATATCATCTTGCGAATACCTATGCTTAAACATCGCCAACAACAGCAAACAAATTTGCTCTTTAAACACCTTCTACCATCCTCCGGGAGATAACCTCACTTTCATAGAACACTTTATGGACATATTAGCATCAAATGACAACCAACATATTAAGCAACTTTTCTTGGGGGACTTCAACCTTCACTGGGACGACCAGAACGACCCTGGGGTTAACAGCCTCAAAGCCTTCCTCACAGACCTCAATCTCAACCAAATATGCAACAGCCCTACACTAGACAAGGGTGCAACTCTCGACCTAATTATCTCCAAAGCGGACTCCACACAGCTCGACTCGATACTCCCATGCGACTGGTCTGACCATCATATCATTACTTTCCAAGTCCTGGAAACCTTTAAACGACTCCCTACACAACCCCTGAGAACTAAGATCTGGAAGAGAAACCTGAAAAACATCGGATCTGACCTTTCATCCTTAGCTAACTCAAACCCTCTTCTTCCCCCGGAAGACCTGACTGATGTACAGGGGCTGACAATTCACTACTTTCACTCCACGAACAACCTGCTAGACAAAATGGCCCCATTGCAACTGAAAAGAACATCCTCAAAAGACTCTAAACCATGGTACGATGGGAGGCTAAATGATGACAGACGCTCGCTTAGTGATTGAACGACACTGGAGAGACACACCCTCAACTGACCTCCTCAAAACTCTAAGAACATCCAGAAATACCTATTTTAGAAAGATCAGAAAATCCAAAACAGATTTCTTCAGGTCTCAACTAGACCTAGCCAAGAACCGCCCCAAAAAACAATTCGACCTTATCAAAGCCCAAACTAAGAGCCTACCTAATGCCCTCAACGCCAGCCCACTCTCTCTACCCAACTGTGATGAGTTTGCTTCCTTCTTCGCCTCTAAGACAGAATCCATTAAATCCGACCTACTCAAGGACCTAAAATCCATATCAGACTTGAAAAAGAGCCCTTCACTCCCCCTGGCTGGTGCCCTAGCTAATGTCCTCCCATTATTTAAACTAAAAAAACAATGCAACTTGGTCCCATTTCGACACTACTGTGAAGACTCCATATTAAAAACGCTAAACACGCTGAAGATTGTAAATCGTTCCATGGTTTTTCAAACACTTGTGCCTGATCAATTTATTAGTTTAGGTGCACAATAAGTGTGGAAAGAGCATCTCTTTGTATCTGTGATTCGCGTTTAGTGGAATCCCAGGTGGATTGAATGCCCATGGCCACTCTGCTGACAATGGTATTGTTATGTCCACATTTCACACCTGATTCTGTATGTATCCTATGTAGGCGTTACACACATAATTCCTACACAATAGTTTCACATGAGCACACAGAGTACATTTATGTGCCACGTTGTGAAATAAGCCTTATAAATTAACATATATAGATAAAATGGTGTTTGGGATTTTTCACATACACTAAAGTTACAACCGTAATACAACTACACACAGGGAGAAAGTAACCCTTGTACCCACAAAGTGTTCTTAGTCCCTTATAAACCTTGGTTATGGTCCAAAGGGCACATCCACGTGGGTGGAAAGGAGTTCACATCCTTCTTTTTCTATTCAATACCACAATCCAGGCGTGTCCAATCTCTGGAATAATATTTATTTCAATTTAGGTATGGATACAAGATCTTCTCCAACTTGGAACATCAACCAAAGAGACACAGAAGCTTAAACTCAGAGAAAAAGACAATCAGATCCGTTTTTATTAATCCTTTTCTAGCTATGACCTGGTGTCTGAACTTAACTGTCACTCAAATCTCACTTTTCTGCTGCCCCTTGCTGAGATGAATAATCAATTTTCGTGACATGCTATTACATGGCAGTGAGTTTCCTGGGAGAGACTTGTGACTGGTTCAGAAGAGTTGTGTAGTCTTTTTTTAATTAAAGGGCCATTGCTTAATGTTGTGCATACATGTGTATGGTATGCTTTACTTCACAGGTGATCCATCTCATAAGTACCCTCGCAGGTTCTCTGCTTTATTTTGTTGCTGCCCTCAGAAATGTTCTAGACTCTGCTGAGCAGTAGGGGTACAACTAAAGTGGAACTCCTTGGAGGGTACACTACTGTTCCCATATTCAGGTCAGGACATGACTAACAGTAGTGGCAGATATTTGATAGTCGTGTTTACTGGTCTTGCTCTTGCCCTCCAAGCTGGCAAGATTGCCTACTGCTCTTCCCTTTCAGATAAATCCATATAGTTAGTCATGACTGATCCCTCTTATTTTCCCTGAGGGTGAGAGTTGTGTCTACAGTCCCTTCTCCCTCTCTCCATGCTACCCATTGTAGGCAGGGCCGGCTTTAGCACTGGTGTCGCCCTGTGCGACAATGTTTGATGGCGCCCCCCAATGACCACCTCTGCCATGGATTCCCTCACCACCGCCCTTCAACAGTGCTCGCACGTCTCCAGAACCACGGACTCTCGGATACATTAAGTTTTACAGCACCACTCATACCAGTGTAAGGTGTCAGAGCACTTTACATCACACACACATTGCACAGAGACAATCATAGGTTTGTAAATCATCGTATAGGAAATGATACATCAGACGGGACTACAAGGTGTAGTGTAGGAGTGACATGTCACCGATACTAGTAGGCAATATAGTTTAAGAGTCCTTATTCTGGAAAAGCACAAATTCAGAATTTAAAACATAACATCGTTGTTAGGGGTACTCTTTAATAATCTGAATTATTTTCCACCCAAATAAACTCTTTTGGCAAGATTAGGACAATGAAAGACTGGGCTAAAAAACATGTAGCTCTAACATATACCTTGATTTTACACACAGCTCTTTGATGACAGTTAAGAGCTCAATGTTCTATATTACGATTTTGACTTACAAACGACAAGTAACAAAAGGAGCGCTCTTACAGAAGCAGTAACCCACTGACCTATTTACATTAAATGCACTTTGATATCCACATGGTACACGTTCTTAGCAGCAGGCATTTTAACCCTCTGCGCTACCTTTGGATGAAACAAAACGTCTACTAGACAAACCTCCGGTCTCTTTCCAGGAACACAATAGATCACGGGAGTTATCTTGACGTTTTAATTGACGCCGACAAACATTGCTGGAGGCCAGAAATGCCCAGCTGGTTGGTGCTTTTAAAATAATAATACTTGTAAAAATGACGCCTCCGCCCCAAGTCAGCATTCGGTGTGGGGGCACAGATCGCACCGCCCTAGAGCCGGCCCTGATTGTTGGCAACATGCAGTGTGTCTGGTTCTGAATTCACATCCGCCTACAAAGAACAAAAAATAATTCTCAGTGTTCCCCTTCCCTGATTCATACCTGTTCCATACTATAAACATATGGCCTTGAAAAAAGTAACATGCAAACATGAACAAGGGCATGGTTCTTACCTTCACTTCAACAAAAGTGATAGACTGCTAGTCATACCCGACATTCCTTGCCTAGCATTGGCAAGTGGAGCAAGTGGAGCTGGTCCCAGAAAAAGTCACTGAATAGGTGCAGATGTGTCTCAGACAGATTCACAAACCCAGTGGACTTTATGGGAGGATTGCCCTTCCCATGGAAACAGAGTGACTGTGCATACCATGGAGAAATGTTTCCATGCGGATAATCTGTACCTGGTGCAGATGCCCTTGGCATTGATCACCGTCCTCCAAAATTTCAGGTTTAGCTTTGAGTCTGAGCTGTGAATTGGCCTGACACGAGCTGCCACCATTTCTGCATCTAACCTGGCGCGGTGAGCTGGGCATCCAGTTTGACAACTTGATTCTATAGAGCTCTGTGCACTAGCACAAAACAAAAGGATGAGCTGGAGACTGGACCAAGAAAAGCCTTCTGTTTCTGACAACTGAGGAAAAGAAGGTGGCCTATATTGAGCTTAGAACCTACACATACCTACTGGAAGAACTACTTGATAGAGCTATAGGAACCTGCCAGTTTGAGAACAAACCCAAGAGCAGAAGGCCACTACTGTATCGATCCTCGTAGTTTTTATCACAATGAAGGTGAGTGCCCTGACTCTCTGAAATAAGCTCCATCTGAGAAAGGTGCTCCCTTGCACGTGGCACTTGATGGTAGAAGGGAAGACCTTGAGATTCTTTGTGTGATGGACTACTTTATTCTACAAGTCTGCCTGAGATATTGTTCTTTCCTTCAACTTTGCTTCTCCCATGTTTAATTCTGTTTCTTTCCAGTATGTGTACCTTTTCTGCACGTTCCCTGATTGCCACATTCTGAACTTAATCCTGCCAACTGTTGAGTTGAAGAGGAGCTTCTGCTCGTCCTTACCTGATAGCCACTGCACATCACTGCTCTACTGTAGAGAATTGTGAGTCAACCCCAGCAGTGGATCTCCTCCCATCCTCCGCTCTCTGTTCTTCAGCGGAGCCAACCGGTTCCATCTCTGAGTGTCAAAGCAGGATTATGTGACCACATCATTTTAAGAACCCGTTTGCTAATAAATTGTCTCTCTCCTAGACTACCCATTGCATCAGCATGTCCCAAAGGACATATTAGCTGAGACAAACTGCTTTAGAACATACAGAAATTTATAGTAACCAGATCAGGCCCTCAGAACTCAGGCCAAACTATAGTCTGAACATGCAATTGTTCCACATCTCCTGTGTCCTAAATGCACTCTGCGCAAAGGCGTTACATTTAAAGCAAACAAGTATTCTTTGTTTAAAGAAGACCTTTATTGATTACTAATCAATAGCAAGCGTACTATGCTGCTGAACTTATCAAAGATTAAATGTCCTGTTTTCTTTGTAAATGTAATAGAACTGATGGAACAATTCAAAGAACTGAGCACTATTTTAAGTGTTCAATATATTGGGGTTTCTGCCCCACAAGCTACCTTCAAGAGTCAATCTTGAGCTCTCAACCTTCTACCCCACAAGGGGCAAAATTCAAAAAGAGATACTTCTGTGAGCTTGAAGTAATTTCTGATTCCTGTAGTTCCATGGGCAACCCACAATACTTGTCACAACATTGTCCTATTGCTCTATAAGACTGCAAGCCCAGGAGAACTGATGTAACAATGTACCACAAACTAACTGGATGCATAGTGACCAAGTCTGATGGCTAAAAGTATAGAGCTGACTTGGTGGCAGTAGCAATACCTTCCTGACGAACTAAGAGTGTTCGTATATTAAAAAGCAAGCACATTTACAAAGACAAATATAATTAAATTATGCAAACCAGAACTTCTGATTTCAGCTCATAAGGAGAGTGTTCTGAAGAAATTATCCTATTTCGTGCTACTTTATTACAGTCACTGCCAATCCTGGATGCAACAGAAATGGCTTTAAAGCTTAATCATCTCGAGCCTGTGTTACTACGATTAATTTTAATTAAATCCGGTGCAACGTGTTTGTTCATCTGCTTGAGTGAAGAACACCAAAAGAACTGGAGCCATACTGTGCAAGGTCAGTCATTGGTTACGCAGAGTTGGCTAATCAGGTACTGCATGAAAAAGAAAACCCACATTGCCTTAAAATGGGAGAAAGAGCAGCTTTGGAGATGCAAGAAGAGTTAACTGAAATAATATACAATGATGCTGTGGTGATGTGATGCTGGTAGTGACCTATGAATGTTAGTTGGTGTCACCTAGAGTGTTGGCAGACATTCTGTTCTATATGTTCCATGGACGGCAGTTGCTGCTTGTGCCTTGGCTGTGCCAGCTGGGACGGCTCTCTGTACCCCCGCAATAAATCTTCACATTAGAAATCTACTGCTGCGTCCATTGTACTTCACTTCATTGGCGACAGAAGATGGGATACGACTCTTTCATCCCAAAGGTATTGGCTATCCATGATTCTGCGAAGCTACTGTGAGTACGTTTTTTTTTTACTACTTCCTGAGGCACTCCTGGTACAGAGAGCCGTGCCCAAGTTCATTTTAGTGCAGGTCTTGCGTGTACCTCGCACTGTATCCTGACATCGTCTACTCTTACTTCAGGCATTTATCACAATCTACAGCCTGATTTCAAGAAAGTGTGATTCCTCTTTGAACTTCAATACGACTTTTTCGTCTGTTGTTCAAGGACTTTCCACAAAGACTCAAATCGAGCAGTTCATCGTTACCACATCGGAAAAAAGTAAAATAATTTATCTTTGCCGATGTTAACCTCATAAGACGCTCTGCCTTACCTCGCACCCTGACCTCCCGCTGTCTTTTCCACGATAAACCTCGCGCTTGAACTCGTGTGCGTCCTCGGCCATTATCACGTCTTCAGCCGGATCACCCGATCACGCATCCTAGCAACGTACGCAGTGTTGGTGCGTCACGTCCGTTGCCAGGTTACAACAACAACAATCAGCCTTTGCATATCATCCTGGGAAGCGCGTCATCTGGAGCTGTGTTCAGAGCTGGTTTACGATAAACACTTCAGGACTCAATAGAGTTTTGCCTGCTCCAGCAATACGTCATCCTAGGAAGTAATTACAACCTGTACACAATATTCTTGGCTAAATTCAATCTCGCTTGTCCTTGCACAACTTAAAACGCAAGCTTTCTCCTTTACGCTGACACGCACAGCTTACATTGTGTGTCAATATTTCTAACCTTCTTCACTTCGCTGATACACACAGCACTGTGTGTCAGTCTACTACCCTGCAACATTTAACACCGACACACACAGTAACTACTAGAATAATTTCGCTGACATACACAGCATTTCTTCATCATGTGTCTTTACATGCACTGACACACACAGTTTCATCTTCAGTAAAGTGCAGTGAAACATTCACCATTTTGCGAGACTGCCATCCTATGGCCAAATAAAGAACTACTGTTCTTCTCCTCAGTTTCATTATTTTAATTAATTTTTCTATTTTTTTTCATCTCATTTCTCTTTACTTATCTTCTTCTTTTCCTCTATTCACTTTTCCTTCATTTAATTTTTTTTCCTCCTCTTTACAGACATGCAAAGTGTCACACCCCCTGCACCTTTCTTACAGGAACCTGGTGAGCCACAACTTGAATGGAAGTTATTGATTAGATCCTTTAAAGCATACTTGGGTGCGATAGAAGGTCAACGATACAGACCTGAGAGGAAGAAAAATGTAATGTCTTACCATTTAGGAGTCGAGGGACAAAATGTTTTTGATCACCTATCTCCTTATGTACCACCCGAAGGTGAAGACCCCGATGAGTTTGAAACAGCAGTTACGCAGTTAGACAAGTACTTCACCAAAACAAAAAACATTGTGGTACGCAGATATTTTATTTTTACAAGGACACAAAAACCAAATGAAAACATAAACACTTTCATCACAGCTTTAAAAGTACTTGCTGCAAAATGTGAATTTGATAACTTCACATCCCAACTTGTAAGCAATCAATTGGTTGCACGATGCTTTTGCTAAAAAGTCCAACAAAGATTACCTACCTGCAAAGATCCCACCTTAGATGAAGCCATCGACATGACCAAGAGCATTGAGAGTTCGATGGATGATGCAATACAACTTGAATCTGCTTTATCTAATTCCACCATTTCCGGTGCCGTATCTGCTAAACCTTCTTTTTCTTCCCCTTCTCTTCCTAATATCTCCAAAAGCTCTACCATACCTAGGGGTGGAAGAAACTTTAGACCGAACCGAGGTAGAAAATTATTTACACCTAACAGACAGTTCAACTATAGAATAAGTTCCTATAGGTGTGGATCCTCTATGCATGTCCTTCTTTCAAAAACTGTCCCGCTATTAATCAACAATGTGGTCATTGTGGAAAGATGGGCCATTTTGCAAGTGTTTGTATGGGGGAAAGAAGGGAAATGTAAGGTGTGTACTCAATAATTCTGATGACCAATGTCTTGACAAATTTGATGATGTTCTAACTAGTCAAGAGTATGTTGTTGTAGTCAAAAATTATTCAGATGAATGTATCACACAACACATCCCTGATCCCGAAGTCGATGTCACTATTGAAACTAACCATATTCGACTCCTCGTTGACACAGGAGCACGCATCACTATTATTTCTCATGATAGATACCTGAAGTTTTGGTCTACCAAGACTTTACTACTCCCTGACATCCTCACTGTGGCTTTTGAAGGCAGTAGAATTGATTTACTAGGCTATTTCTGGGCTAGAATAAGTGTTCTTGGGACAGTTATCAATGGAAAAGTGTATGTAGCTAGACGTGGAATAAATGTTCTTGGTCTTATTCACCAAGCTGAGTTTGGTCTCACCATCAAACCTGGTTTTTCCAATCCAGTTTTTATTGATCATCAATCTAACATCAATCACTCCACTCCCACTAAAAATATCAATTCTCTTTCTGGTACAGAATTGATTACTCCATGGGAGCAGAACTACAGTAACATTTTTGAAGACCATCTAGGCAAGATCACGAACTTCCAACATTTCATCAAAATAAAAGAAAATGCTGTACCCATCAAGCACAGACTAAGAAATGTTCCTTTAAGCATCAGAGGTGACCTTTCCAAACATCTACAATCCTTATGTGACCAAGGCATAATTGAAAAAGGGGAGTCAACACTTTGGCTTTCACCTATTGTTTTGGCCAAAAAGAGATCTGGGGACTTGAGGATGTGTGTCGACTTGAGGAGCCTTAACAAAGCAATTTGGGTCAATGGTTTTCCTTTGCCACGCATTGAAGATCTCATTGCCAAAGTTGGTTCCTCCTCATGGTATTCCAAACTCGATCTTAAGGCCACCTACCATCAAGTCGAACTACATCCTCAATCCCGACATTTAACAGCTTTTGTTACACCAGATGGTTTATTTCAATTTTGTCGTCTCCCCTTTGGTCTTGCTTCGGCTGCTGCCGTATTTCAGAGACTGATGACTGAAATGTTCTGTCACAATCCCCATGTTGTTGTTTTCCAAGACGACATCCTCATTTTCACCCAAACTGAAGCTGAGCATGATTCCGTCCTTGACCAAGTATTCTGTGTTCTAGCGAACAGAGGAGTCACTTTACAAAAGAACAAGTGTACCTTCAAGGTCAAGGAAATTGAGTATCTAGGCCATATCATCTCTGAACAAGGTATCAAACCCAGACCAGGTCTTATAAAAAGCATAGCTGATGCTTCTCCTCCCCAAAACAAAGAACAACTCATGTCCTTTCTTGGACTCTGTGAGTTTTACTCAAAATTTATGAGGGACTTCGCCAAAACAACTGAATGTTTCAGGGCACTTCTAAAGAAAGGGTCAACCTATGTGTGGTCCGAGGACTGCCAAAAAGGTTTCCAATCTATCAAGGATCACATAGTGCAAGCTTCGGCTTTGCAAGCATTCGTAGAAGGAAAACAAACTACTATCACTGTCGATGCCTCCGAGTATGGTCTAGGACCTGTTCTCTCTCAACAAGCTAATGGAAGAGAAGATACTATTAGATTCGCATCTAGAACTCTTCGTCCTGTTGAACGGAAATATTCCGTGATTGAAAAAGAACTTTTGGCCTGTGTATGGAGCATCGAGAAATTCAAGCAATATGTATGGGGTAGATCTTGTATCCTCAAAACAGACCATCGTCCATTAGTAGACATTCTTTCAGGTAAAAACATCAAGCGCACCACAGCTCGTCTAGCGCGTTTGTCAACAAAACTCTTAGAATATACCTTCAGTGTAGAATACATTCCTGGAGGAAAGAACTGCAGAGCAGACTGTCTATCAAGGCTTCCCATCCCTGATACAGATGAGCAAGACTGGGAAAGCGAGGTAGAAGAATGTTTCGTGGCTCTTATTGGTCAAGACAACTTATCATTTGCAGAAGATGACTGGTCTATGCAAATTGACAAGGATCCTATCCTCAAGGAGGTTGTATCTTTGATTAAGAAGGGCTGGCCAAGAGAGAGGTGTCTCTCACCAGAGCTTCAAATGTTCTGGAAAGTAAATGACGAAATTTCAGTTGAAGGTGGGAAACTAGTCAGGGGTGATAAGCTCATCCCTCCTTCTTGCTATCGTGAGAAGATCATTATAGCTGCACATTCTGGGCATCGCGGAGCCACCATTACAAAGAGGAAAGTCAGAAATGAGTTTTGGTGGCCCAGGATGGACATGCAAATTGATGACTTGATGAAACAATATTCACGTTGTAACGCCAGCGACAAAGTCTTAGTATTTGAAGGTTCAGTTGAATCTTCCGTGCCTCCTCCTGACAGAGCTTGGCAAAAACTCGCCATGGATTTTCTTGGACCTTTTCATGTCCTCCCTTCGAGCTCCAAATACTTTTTAGTTCTCATCGACCATTTATCCAGGTGGGTCGAGGTTGAACCCATCTCTACACCCAATTCAAAGAGTGTCATTAAGTGTTTGAGTGCCATCTTTCAAAGCGAAGGTTATCCTGAAGAAATCCGCACTGACAATGGTGCTCAGTTTGTTTCACATGAAATGACCTCATTCCTGCATTCTTGTAGCATCAAACATATCAGGACACCACTCTATCATCCACAAAGTAATGGTAAAACTGAAAGATTTAATAGAGTTGTAGTGGAATGTGTGCAAGCAGCTTTTAGGGCTAAAACCTGCATTTTTCAAGCTGTGAAAGACCTTGTCTGGTCATATCGCACGTCACCTCATGTTGCTACCAATTTTTCTCCCTTCGAACTTATGAGGGGTAGAAAGGCATCCTCCCAAGTGTATCTTTTTTGGATGGTGAAATCATTCCATCTTGGTTGCAACATGAAGTGCTTGTGGGAATCTGCAAGAAAAACTTCAGAGGAAACTTGTTCCAAACCTCACCAATTCCCAAGCACGAAGGAAACTCAAAGACTTAATGTTGGAGACTGGGTCAGAGTAAAAAATCATTATCAGTGAGAAAGGGTTTTTCGAAATTTCTAGACTCACAACAAATTGTAGAAATTCGTAAGAATGCTGTTAAGTTGTCTAATGGGAACTGGTGGAGTACTTCTCGTGTTGCCAAGGATCCCTGTGTTCATTCTGAAAGTGTCAAGAGTAACCAAAATATTTCAGGGGGAGATGGCGTTAGGAAGAGTACTAGAGTCCATGTTAGACCAGGGAAATTACAAGAGTATGTTTAGACTTTATACAAGTCTGCATTTAAGCTTAATGCTCTTTCTGTTGTTTTCTGTTTTTCTTTTTATCCGCTCTTTTTCTTTATGTACACTTTCTTGTTACCTGTTATTCTATAGTTATTTTAATCAAAAGGGGGGAGGTGTGGTGATGTGATTCTGGTAGTGACCTATGAATGTTAGTTGGTGTCACCTAGAGTGTTGGCAGACATTCTGTTCTATTTGTTCCATGGACGGCAGTTGCTGCTTGTGCCTTGGCTGTTCCAGCTGGGACGGCTCTCTGTACCCCCACAATAAATCTTCACATTAGAAATCTACTGCTGGGTCCATTGTACTTCACTTCAGATGCCCCATCCTGTGCTGCTTTCAGCAGTTTACACCCTTCCTCTCCCTTTTAGTATTTGCCAGGCTTTTAAATAGTCTTGTTAAATCGGTGCATTTAGTACAAGTTTTACATTTAGAGATAAGTGGCCCTCAACACCAAGCAATGCAGAAAAAGCACGTTGCTGCATGGAAATGTTGCTTGTTACCACCACAAACATGCATTGGCAAAGCAATAATTCTCACTTTTTAATATTGGCTTTTCCAGTGCTTTTTGAGGATGCTATGTAGCATCAGAGAAAAACAGGTGCAATTGAACGGCCGCTGCTGGCAGCAGCATCATTCCCAAGGTCTGTGTCTGTGTGATGACATATGCACATGCATGCACCACCACACTTCCGTACACCTTGTGAATAATGGGGACACCATGCTCTTGATTGTTTATTCACCTATCCAAGAAGGCGAATGACATTTGGATTGGCAAATTAAAAAAGATATATATATTTGAGTTGTTTGAAAGTGATTTTTGCATTGTGGAGCAATCTGACAACACGTCAACTGCCCTTTAAAAAAAATATAAAATAAAAAAAGGATTTGAGTGGTTTAGGGAGCAACAAAGGAGCGGGTGGGGTGATGGGGAAGGAGAACCAATGGGTAGTGGGCAGGCATGAGATCACAATGGAGACACTTGAGGCTGGGTAAGGGAACGCCGTAAATAAAAGAAAGCCCCCAGAGGGGCTGCTAAAGCTATGGGCGAGTATGGGGGGGTGAGGAAGAAACACAGAGCATGGGGAGATTGGTGTTTAATGAGATGGGAACAAACAGATGAGATAGCTAGATAACACATGCACTCTCATGGAGTGCTGAAAGAAAAAAAAAAGTAGCCCCTGAATGTTAACAGTGAAAGTATACAAGCCAGCCAATCAAAAAGATGATAAAGAGGCCATGCTCCAGGGAAGGGACAAACAGAAGAGGAAGACAATCAATCAAATGAGAAATGACATCAGCATCCTTCCCTGCAGGCTGGGAACACACAGAAGTGAAACCAGTAGCTGCTCCTGGAGGGAGTGCTGCGGGGCGGTGGGGCGGGGTGGGCCGGGGGAGGGGCAGGGTGGGGGGTAGTAAACTACGGAATAGGGCAGAACGGAGGTAAGTACATAAATAAATAAATAAATAAAACGAATTAAATAGCGCACGCTGCATCGCCATTTGGCATTGCAGCGTGTGCAATGTAATTTATTTTATTTATTTATTTATTTATGTACTTACCTCCGTTCGGTCGTATTCCATAGTTTACTACCCCCACCCTGCCCCTCCCCTGCCCCGCCCCACTGCCCCACAGCACTCCCTCCATGAGCCGCTACTGAGTGAAACCCTTCCTGAAAAAACCCTCCACCGACCCTACCAAGCTTAAGAACTATCGTCGATTTCCCTGCCCCCCATTCAGGCTAAGATCATTGAGAAAATGATCAACATGCAACTTACCCACAACCTGCAGCACCTTGACCTTCCGGACCCTTCCCAATCCAGATTTCCCACCAACCACAGCACGGAGATGGCTTTGATAGCATCCACAGATGACATCAGGGCTCTGCTATACTGCGGTGAAATGGCAGCCCTCATCCTCCTGGACCTATCAGCCACTTTCGGAACCGTCTCCCATCCCATACTGATCAACACACTTCACCACATCAGGATCCAGGGACACGCCCTCAAATGGATAACATCATTCCTCTTGGAATAACCCGGAAGATCCTTCTCCCACCGTTCACATCAGAGCCCAAGAAGAACATATGTGGAGTTACCCAAAATGCAATCACTCAGCCCCACCCTCTCCAACACCTACATGACTCCCCTGGCACACACCGTCAGATCACATGTACTCAACATCATCTCTTACGCCCACGACACCCAGCTCATCATCTTGCTGACCGAATACCCCTCCACAGCCAGAGCCAACTTCCACACCTACATGATGTACGTCATCAAATGAATGAGAGACAACTGTCTGAAACTCAACATTGACAAGACAGAAGTCCTCATCTTTGGGAACAACACCTTCATCTGGAACGCGAACGATGCAACTGTCGGCTCCAGCAGACCATGCCCGCAATCTCACATCATCCTGGACAGCAAGCTCTCGATAGAAAAACAAGTCAAAGCAGTCTCATTGTGCTGCTTTCACACCCTCCACATGCTTCCCACAATATTCAGGTGGCTCCCTGTCAACACTAGAAGGACCATCACACAGGCCTTTGTCACCAGCAGGCTGGACTATGGAAACTCACTTTACATATGAATCATGGCACGTCTCCTGAAGAGGCTGCAGACAATACTGGATGCAGCAGCAAGACTCATCCTCGTCCTGCCCAGAAGGACCAATATCACGCTCCAACTCAGGAAGCTACAATAACTCCTGATAAATAAGAGATGCCAATTCAAGAGGCTGACCCCCTCCTACAAAGCCCTACTTAATGAAGGACCAGCATGCCTCAACAAAAGACAGAACTTCTACCAACCAACCAAACACCTCCAGTCTGCCTCCGTTTCTTCACAGACACCCCCCCCGGATCCGCTGAACCAACAGCGAAGAACGCTCCTTCTCGCACCTGGCAGCCAAGACATGGAACTCCCTTCACTTGCACCTAAAGACCGCCCCATTGCTACAGCTATTCAAGAGAGAACTTAAGACCTGGATGTTTGAATGAGAGACGACCATGCAGAAGCTATAAGTGCCTTGAGACCCTGAGGGGTGAGTTACCAACCTCTATAAATGTTCGATTGATTGATTTGCAATCATGTCAAGGTATATGTGGAACTCAGAATAGTACATTTATGTTTAACTAGCTATATCTTTAACTATAAAATAATATTTTCCCGCTCTCGTCTCCCAGCTGGCTTGCCTGTGCCATTGTTTTCTGCCCTCCTGCCCATTTTTGCTGCCCCTTTTTCCCTGCTGCTGCTGCCCCAGCGGCCCCTCCACCCTGCCAATTCACGCTCCCGCCTCCCAGCTGCGCTTCTCTCCCCCTGCCCCTATTTAATGGGGTGCGCTGTGCGGCCATGCTGCTGGTACGATGAAGGCAAGCCCATCTGCGTATGTCCGCGACCTGATCTCCGACCACCCACCGCTACGACTTAGCCACACTCCTCGCACTCAACCACAGAAGAATCAACAACTGCCATCTGGCCACCCCGAACACCACCCACAGCCAGTTCTCCTGCCATCCCTGCCACCAGACCTTCAGCACCCTCTGCACCCCCACGGTCACTGCCCGACATCAGACGCCAACACCACCGAAGCCCTGAAGTACATCTTCCTCAATGTGGGCTCCCTGCACAGACACGCTGTAGAGATCTGGGACCTCCTTGACACCCTCTCGCTAGATGTCGCCATCATCACAGAAACCTGGAGCAACGCCTCCTCCGCCCCCGACATTACTATTGCCATCCCTGACGCATACAAGATTCAGAGTAAGGACCGCCCCAACTGCCCAGGAGGAGGACTCACCATCGCACACAAGAGCTCCCTCCGACCCTCCACCTCCACCACAAGCAGCGATTCCTCCACCACAGAACACCTTCACTTCCAGATTGAGCCCAGCTCTGGAACCAAACTTCGAGGCACTCTCACTTACAGACCCCCCGGACCTCGCGCTCCATTTGCCACTACCATCGTGGACCTCATTGCACCCCACGCCATCGCCTCCGCAGACTACATACTCATCGGAGACCTGAACTTCTACCTCAACAACCCCAGTGACCCCAACTCCACCACCCTCCTGGTTAACCGCACCAGCATCAGAATGAAACAGCTCATCACCAACCTTACCCACAAGGCAGGACACACCCTCGACCTCATCTTCACAGGAGGTAACAACATCCGCTTCAGCCACACCACGCAATCCCCATGGATGGAGCACCCATGGATGGAGCACCACTGCGTACAATTCTTCGTCAACAAACCCACGCCGCCCAAACCTGCACCCTGCCCTCCACAAAGAAACTGGAGCAAGGACACCGAGGAGCAGCTCAACTCCATCCTCAACCGCGATGCCCCCACCGCCTCAACCGATGCCAACCTCGCAGTCAACGAACTACACAGATGGATCACCACCTGTGCAGACGAGCTCGCACCCCTACTTAACCCTGACAGACAATGCCCCAGAAAGGCCACCTGGTTCACCACAGACCTCCAAGAAAACAGATGCACCTGCAGACATATCGAGAAGAACTGGAGGAGCAGCAAATCAAGACCCCACCACCCTCAAAAACACCATTACAGAATACCACCAACAAACCAGATCCACCAAAAGGACCTTCACCCAGAACAAGATCCTCACCAACTCCAGCAACCTCAAGGAACTCTTCAGCATCATCCAGGAATTCACCAAACCCCCCAGCGAAACTGTAGACATCACCCCCTCCAAGGACCTCTGCAACAAACTTGGATCCAACTTCCACCTGAAAATCAAGAGCGTCTATGACAACTTCAACAACCAGACACCTGACTCTGAAACTATTCCCACATCCAGAAACACCAGCCAGCCCACCATCTCCTCCTGGAACCCAGTCACCACCGAAGCCACTGCATCAACCATTAAAATGCATCCACTCAGGAGGTACCCACGGACCACTGCCCACGCACATCTTCCATAGAGCCGCCGCCGCCAGCGCTCCGGAACTATGACACACCATCAAGGCCACCTTCGAAACCTGCATCTTCCCCGATGACTGGAAACATCCAGACGTCAGAACCCTACTAAAGACGCCCTCAGCAGATC
Source organism: Triturus cristatus (assembly GCF_964204655.1). Classification (NCBI taxonomy): domain Eukaryota; kingdom Metazoa; phylum Chordata; class Amphibia; order Caudata; family Salamandridae; genus Triturus; species Triturus cristatus. The sequence continues at coordinate 216,656,669 of NC_140594.1, read as the reverse complement.
CCACGGACCTCAAGAACTACTGACCATCTCCCACCCATCCTTCACAGCAAGGTCACCAAGAAGACCGTCAGTGTCCAACTAACAACTAATTGAAGAATACTCCATCCTCGACCCCTCCCAATCCGGATTCTGTAGCAATCACGGCACCGAGACTGCTCTACTCGCCGCCACAGACGGCATCCGCATCCTCCTCAACCAAGTACACACCGGGGCCCTGAATGTGTTCGACCACTCTGCAGCCTTCGACACCATCTCCCATCCCAGACTCCATGACGCCGGCATACAGTGAAGAACCACCCTCACCTGGCTCTGCTCCTTCCTCACTGGCAGAACCCAAAGAATCAGACTGCCACCCTTCATCTCTGAACCCACGGAAATCAACTGCAGATTACCCCAAGGATCATCGCTGAGCCCCATGCTCTTCAACATCTATATGGCCCCCCTCACTGCCATTGTCAGACAGCACGGACTCAGCATAGTTTCCTATGCTGACGACACCCAGCTCATCCTCTCCCTTACCAAAGAGCCCATCACCACTAGACTCAACTTCCAGGAAGGAATGAAGGACGTTGCATCCTGGATGAGCAGCAGCTGCCTGAAGCTCAACTCGGAGAAGACAGAAGTCCTAGTCGTTGGACCCTCCCCCTCTGCATGGGACAACACCTGGCAGCCCACCACCCTCAGCAGCCCCCAACCCCCATGGACCATGCCCAAAACCTCGGCGTCATGCTCGACTCCTCCCTCTCCATGACCCAACAGGTCAATGCTGTCGCCTCCACCTGCTTCAACACCCTTTGCATCTTCCAGAAGTCCTTCAAATGGATCCCCCCCGAATCAAGGAGGACCGTCACCCACGCAGACATAACCAGCAGACTGGACTACGGAAACACCCTCTATGCCGGGATCAATAAGTCTCTGCTCCGCGAACTCCAGACCATACAGAACACCGCAGCCAGACTCGTCCATAGCATCCCGTGACACGAACACCTCACCCAACACCTGTGCAACCTCCACTGGCCCCCCATTGAGAAGAGAGTAACTTTCAAGATACTCACCCACACCTACAAATTCCTCCACAACACCGGCCCCCAATACCTCAACAACAGAATCTCCTTCCACATACCCAAAAGAAACCTCTGATCAGCTGACCTCGACCTCGCCGAACCCCCGCACATCTGCAGAGCAAGGACAGGTGGCAGAACCTTCTCCTACATCGTGGCCAAGACCTAAAATTAACTACTGATCAACATCAGAAGCGGCCCCACCCTGCAGATCTTCAGGAAGACCCTTAAGACCTGGCTCTTCGACGGACCGGAGCTGCTCCCCCCCCCCAAGCCTTGAGATATTCACGGGTGAGTAGCGAGTTTAAAGAATCCCTGATTGATTGATTGATTTCCACTGGACAAACACCTTTCCTTGTACACCCACTAGTTTCAAGAATGTTCCTTTCACCTTACCCAGCCTTTCAACTGCCCGTAACTGGAGTAAATATGCAACTTTATGTACAATGTGACTGCAACATGGTAATGTATGTAGATATCCACTTCCTCATAATGTTATGGATTCACTAGTTACAATCCTCAGTCCCTATTTGTTGCTATTGAGCAGAGGGACATGCAAGCAGTGGAACGTACAGAAAGTAAATATGTTTGCTAAAGCTCTGCTTACTTTATTTTTCTGTCACTGCCTTCATAACCCCCAAGAACAGAGACAATCAAAAGCAAACCAGGATAACACCTATGACACATAATTGATGATCATATATTAAAGAACAAGAGAAAGGATATACCAGAAGCCTAGGCTCAGAATGGTGCAGTACTTTTCCAGCATAATCCTAACATTTATGATAATCCGAAGAGGAAGCATGAATCCCTGTGGAAAAATGAATATGTCTTTAATATAAGCATTCATTTTGTTTTGATTTAAGTAGTAAAGATGGGACAATGTTAAACTGTTGTTTCGAAGATGCTATCTACTTATTCACCACACCTAATAAACCTGAATTATGAAGCACCAAGTGACTGAGAATTTGTCACCTGAATCTTAGTTACCCCATTTAAGGCATGTATAAGACATATGCAAAGGTGGCCAGGAGTTGTATTGTATTAGCAACATCTAATGTGTTTCTCATTTTATATGTAGTTTGACTTTAAAAGTGAAACTCAGTTGACCAAATCTTCAATGAAAAATGTATATGCACCCCACGCTTCCCCCTCTTTTGAATTATGAATTTACTTATTTCAGAAATTCTCAGTGAATTCCAAGATTACCCCAGGAAAGCTATGAAAGTCGCAGGTTTTCACTTGTACTTTAGGAAATCTTTTGAGAATTCACTTTTACAACAATGATACTGCATTTGCACATGCACAATTGAATATACTAGTCTAAAAAAAGCAATGAATATGCCATTTCATTAGTACAATTACACTTTAAGAAAGCAACCTAAACTATCCATATACAGAAATTTTGGTCACTATATATTGATGCGTTGAACAAGACAACTAGACATTGGGAGAAAATGTATTATATAAAGGAGATGATTTTGTAGCAGTTGGTGTGGTTCCATAGTTTCCATATGATGGAGGGAGAGCGACACAGGGCAAATATTGACCTCGTGGACAAGCCCCTCCCTCTGCATGCCCATCAATTTTTGGAGTGTTTCACATGATTGAATACACTATAAATGAGGTACAATAAGCTATATGGGGGCTCCATTGTCTGATCAATGCAAATCACAATCCAATATTCCCAATTGTAGATTTCATGACCTGTGGTGGTTGGGTCCAGAACCTGGGATTTTAAAATGCAAAGCAGTAGTCCAACTGTACGGGTGTGGTGTGTTCCAGATGTGCTGAGGAGTATTTTATTTGAAGAGGAAAGGGGGTTTCAGTAGTAGTAGTAATAGTATATTTTAAAAATTATATTGCTGAGCGGGGTGAAGAAGACTTTGGCATGGTAGAGGTGGAAAAGGCATGTTGGGCTATACCAGATGTCCCACAGCACCTTAACAAATCTACCTGTAGTCTGAAACAAACTACAGGTCTTCTAAAGTACTCCCGCAACGTATTTTAGTAGCTTGACTACTGTCAAGTCTTGAATCACACAGGAGGTGAATTTAAATGATGTGAATAACATTTGATCAGACTTTCCGCTAAACGTTTTTAATTTGTAACAGCGTGTCTTTTTAAAATCTTGGCTGCTGGGTCCATGACCCCACTTCTTTCTGAGGCACCCAATTTCCAGTACTAAATCAGTAGTAACCTGACTGAATCAAACCAGAATATTAGTTTTTTTATGACAAAGTCTTACTGAGGGGGTCCTGATGCCAACATCTGATGGCACAAAATGGTGCAACATTCTATTTATTGCTCAAGGCTTGCTGTCATTAAGGTATCAAGCAGCTTGCAGAAAGGTATTCTAAATATCACGCACTTTTTGGGTTTGAGCAATTTTGAATCCCATTAAGCAATGGTTTTGGGTACGAAATTTTATGCCAGCCATTTTCACTAGTGCTGAATATTGGGAATTAGATAGGAAAAGAGGACAAAGTTCTCCAATCCTGTTAGAGGTAAATATAACTTTTGATAGACAGAAGAAAACACTAGACTTGGGCTCGAGATCTTCTAAGCCTGTAGATGGACTCTTGATGGTTAATACAACGGTGCCTGGGACTTGTAACGTTCCTAATATCTGTTCATTACAATGTGAAGACCAAAGTACTCATCTCTTAAATAAGATACTGACTGCTCTAGGCACACAAAGACACTGGCTCTGGCAATAGACTCTTGCTAACTAATGGTTTGTGGATATAAGTTCATTTACACGCCTCAGTGAGTTATAGTTATCTCTGCATTTTTTAAAGGCAATGTATGTGCACTCTCTATTTAAATGATCACTGTAATAATACTCAGATGCTTGCATTTACTCCTTCGAGCACATACATAACAAAAGAAGCCACATTTTCTTTTAACCAAATGTCTAATTTATGTCCCTTCACATTTAAAGCCTCTGCCAATCTTTAGGACATAGGTAAATGCTGACACCAAATTGCCTTTTCAGTCATCAAACATTTCCATGGCATTATTTAATGTCACGAAAAAAGGGAACGATTTTCAAAAATGTCCTCCCATCACTTTGGTTAGGGGAGACATGTTAATTTCATGTGATGTGCAGCAATGCAAAGGTCCTGGGTAGAAATATCAAAGAAATGCAAAAGTAGAAAAAGTTGGGAATTGCGATTCTAATAGGTTTACTGATTATAGAATCAGGATTTTATTAAAGACAAGGAGGCTAGCATTATACATAAAACTTTTATTTCCCACTTCTGAGCAGCACCATTGAAAGCTCGTAGAACCTTAAAACATCACAATCAAAAGGAATCTTCAAGACCATAAATAACATGTGACCGCCATCTTCTTCCTCTTTTCATTTGCTTCTTCTAGTTTTTCTACTCGCCATCAACTTGAGTCAACCAACAATAATTCTCTACAGCAAAACATAAAAACAAATTTAATAAGAATAATAAAACCTTTAGTTTCTTGAAACAAACAATTGAAATTCAATCATTAAAACATCTTAACAACACCCCAAGGGAAGGGTATAAGGGATAATGCCAGCCTCCTTGTCTTTAATATAATCCCGATTCTATAATCAATAAACCTATTAGAATCGTAATTTTATGTCAAGACAGGAGGCTAGCATTATGCATGTTGAACGCTTTTCTAAAACACATTTTGAAACATGTTTAACCGATTTAAAATAGAATTTCCTGAATGTAGAAACAGAAGACCAGTCTGTTGCTTTCATAATGTCCTCTAATCTTCCACCTAGCACACTCACCATTTTTACCAAAACTCCACAAGCAGAATGCGCAGTGAATTTAGACTTATTAACACCCGCTTTCTTCATTGAACATTTAACTCATCTAGCAATAGTAGCACAAAAAATTGCCTTATAAGGTTTCACATAATAGATCAAGATCTGATTTACACCCGCTCCCTTTTTCCTCTACAACCTGTTTTCATACTCCTTTAAACAACGTACCACACATAAACTAGGACACTCATCATAAACTGGATAATAAACGGAACTAGATATAGTCTTAGTCCTTTTGCATAACTCAAAAAGAACACCATTAGGTTGATAAAGCCTATGAGAAATCTCCAAAGCCTTAACATCGAAACTCTCCTAAAAGAAAAAAGACACAATAATGTAGCCAACTTCCAGGATAATTTCCTAGAGTCTAAAAATGTATTACTAGGCCAACCTACAAACAACTTCAGTACCAAGTCAATATCCCATAAAGATTTATACTTATATTGCGGTGGCATCTTAACCCGAATTCCTTTCATAATCCTACAAACTAATAGACTCCTTCCAATGGGCACACCATTACTTAAAGAATGGCCCGCAGAAATCGCTGATCTAGGGCAGTGCACAGTCCTATAAGACATACCCTTCTCAAACAAACCAGCCAGAAAATTAGCTACCTGAACGTCAATGGTTTCCAAGGGATCCAAACCCCTTTCCATGCACCAACAAAACCAGACCTTCCAAGCTCCTCTATATGTCTTTCTTGTTCCTGGAGCCCACGACTCAAACAATAATTCTGCAGCAGTTCTTGCAGATCTGTGAATGTTCTTGAACCCCTGATATCGTCCAAACTAGAAGGTTGAGAGACCCAGACTCCCACAAAGGATGTTAATCTCCTTCCACATTCCTCAAAAGACCTCTGAAAGCCCAAATCAAAAGAGGCTCTGTCACCGCTAACTCCATCACAGAAGGGAACCAAGTCTGACTTCCAAAAAGGAATTACCAAAACCATCTCGCATCTCTGCTTCTTCACCTGAACTAAAACCCTCTGATTCATAGAGAACGTGGGAAAAGCATAGCCTTTCACCCCTCTCCAATCCTGCACGAAGGCATCCACTGCCATGGCTCCCGGATCCTGACTCCAACTCACATACCTTTCCAATTGAAAGGTTAACCTCGACGCAAAGAGATCCACTTCTAGAGGACCCATTCTCTCCAATACTTCCACAAAAACCTCCTCTTTCAGCTTTCAATAGCTGCAATCTATCATATTCCTCGAGTTCCAATCTGCCAACACATTCATTACACCCGGTAAATATTCTAACTTTGGACCAATTTTGTGCTCCAGACAAAACTGCCACATTTATTTTGCTAAATCTGCTAATCCTTTTGACCGTGTTCCACCTAGTCTGTTTACGAAAGACACAGCAGACACATTGTCCATCCTGAGCAGTACTGACCTTCCCAACAAACCTGATTTGAAACTCTTCAAGGAAAATAAGCCTGCCCTCATTTCCAGACAAATTATATGACTCCCTTTCTCCCACAGGGACCACACTCCCCTTGTCTTTTCTCCCAGACCAAATGCGCCCCAACCAAGATTGCTCGCATCTGTCTCCAAAACATACTCTTGGCATAAACCAAAAATCTCCAGACTATTCCACGCATCCATGTTCTCTCTCCACCAAATCAATTCCTCCTTTGCTTCCAAAGAAACATCCACCATGTGTCCGTACCACAAACTCTTTGATAATCCTGACTTTTTCAAACGCTGTACGGCTCTTTAATGCAGTGCGCCCAGAAAAATCACCGAAATTGACGAAGACAGAAGACCAATTATTCTTGCCAGATCTCGCAAAGAAACTCTCTCTCTGTTTATTACCCCCTGTATTTCTTGCTTTATCTCCTTCACCTTCTTCTCCGGTAGACACAATTGACATGCAACTGTGTCCACCACAAACCCCAGTAATTCCACCTTTCTTATCGGCTCTAAAACTGATTTCTCTAAATTTATTCAAAAATCTAGACTTTCTAAAGTGCGCTTCACAAAAAAAAAATGTTTCTTTAAAATCACCAGATCTTGATTCCTTATCAAAATATCGTCCAGATAAATTATCATCCTTATACCTCTCTCCCTGAAGTAACCTACCACTGATCTCATTACCTTGGTAAAACACCAAGGGGCAGAGGATAGTCCAAATGGAAGACATTGAAACTGAAACAACTGACCCTTCCACCTGAACTGTAGGATGTTTTTACTTTCCTTGGCTATTGGAATAAAGAAATATGCATCCTTCAGATCCATTTTCACCATCCAATCTCCTTCCTGAAAAACATCCCTTAAAAGATGAATGCCCTCCATTTTGAAATGCTGATAAGTCACATGTTGATTTAAATTCCTCAGATTTATTACCCGCCTCCATCCTTTCTCCTTCTTTTCTACTAGGAACAGCGTACTTACGAAACCTTTCTCTTCCTCTCTTACTTCCAAAATAGCATCCTTCTCTACCATCATACTCACCTCGTTCTCTACTATCAGTAACAAATCTTCTTGAAAAACCAGCTTGTGTGGTTCCTTCACCTGAATAGGGATTGAATCGAAATCTCTTGGAAAACCTCTTATTGTCGTTAGAGCCCAACCATCTTTGGTTATTTCCTCCCAATTTTCTTTGTAATACTTCAATCTTCCTCCTACACTTTTTGGGATAAAACGCAAACCAATCTTCATACTCTCCCTGGTTCTGATTTTGGCCCTGGCTTTGTCCTCTTCTCTGGTGCCACGAGCCCGGCTTCTTCCCCTTTGTGGAAAGAAATTATAATTTCCTTGTCCTCTAGGGTTTCCACTTCCTTGACTCTGATAATTGGCTCTAAAATTTGCACGGCCGGTAGCTTACCGTCTTCTACCGGCTCGACCATAAAAACTACTATTATTGAAGATCCGGCGCAATGAAAAATGTGCCTTGTCTAGACTAGTAACAGTACACACGTACTTGGGAAAGGATTTAATCATTCCTTCTCCGAAAAGTAATCCACATGCTTCTTCACAAGACTCTTTAACAGCTAAATCACACAACTTTGGCTCAATCCTCATCAGGATAGTTTTCCTTCTTTCAGATAGTAATCCAGCGTTAGTATTGCCTAAAAAGAAAATTACCCTCTGGCACCACCCACGCAGTAATGCAATGTCAACATCTAAATTCTTAAGATGAGCCTCCTCCACAGCATCAAAAATGTTAGCCAATGGCCCCAAAATGTCAAGCACTTTATCTTGACACTGTTTTAAAGACCTGTCTAAACCTTTTCTAGGATCCTTCCCTATTTTAAACAGATATGGTATCAACTCTGGGTCATTGTTAGGAGTTAAAGTTACTTTCTCCTCTATATTAGGCCGAGAGCATTCATCTCGCATGATGTTTCCTCTTTCTCCAGAGGTTTCCTTAATCTATACTTTATGTAGTCTGCCACATGTTCCAGCGGCCACCAATCTTTACCCTTAGGGTGTCTAATGTCCTTCTGGCTAAACTAAAACTCACCAAAAGGATCAACAACAGAATCCTTAACTTTCTCTTTTCCACTCTCTTCAAACTCCTTACCTAATCCATCCTTATATTCAAGGTCCAAAATATATTCATCCAAATCATCATCACTTATGTGATAAACATCACCAGATGTTTTTCCCCTCTTTCCAGAGTACAACTGGTTCTCTTCTGTATCGCGTCAGATACCTCTCAAATTTGAGCCACTTGGGACTCCACTCTGACTCTTCTTAACATTTAAATGTTCCCTCCTAGATAAACATTTCCCTCCTGGACCTCTTTCATTTTCTTCCTCAGAAACTGAAAAATACTCTTCCTCATTATTTTTCCTTTTCCCTAAAGCTTGCTTAACTGTCTCCTGTATAGTCTCCTTTAACTCTTTATTTATTATTTCTCTAATAATCTTTCCATGTTCTTCATTAACATTTTCCATTTTCGAAAACTTTAAATATATTATTTCTAATCATAAAGATGTAAAAATCTCTTTCTCTTTCCTCAAAACCAACTCTTTTAAACTTATTTGCTCTTTTCCCTACCAAAAACCACTTTCTAAGCTACTTGCAACACCAACTGTCACTTTCTCGTCAAGGAAGTCCACACAAAGCTTCGTTTCCATGAAAACGAGCCCTGTAGAGCTAATTCCCTTCGAAAGAAAGCTTACGCTGCAAAACAAGCCCTAATTTCCTTTAACAACATCTGCATCATTAGCCAATGGAAGAGCGTCTTTACGTGCGCTCGCGCATCACGAAACTCGCTCTCCCAACTTCATTCAACACCGGGGAAGGCTCGAGACTGCTCGTGCTACTGTAGCTGAAAACAAAATACACGGTAAGCACGAGCTACTTTAAAAAATATACTTTAAAACTGAAACTCGAACCGCAAATACGCGCGCACTCGCGTATTCATAATATCAAATCCAAATCTATCCCTGAAATCATCCGTTATGCTCATTCTTAAAAAACTTAAACAGTGCTATTTTAGAAAAAATTCATATAATCAAATTGATCATAAATAAACTCTCTAAAATTAAGATCCTAAACATACAATCTCACACAAACAAACACCCATAAATTGGATTTTAACAACATAAAAACTCCACACAATCAACCATGAAATAATTATTACACAACTAATCTTCCAAAAATACATTTTCTAAATAAATAAATATACCAATACGTATCTGCACAGAAGCAGCAAACAAAAGAGGAAGTAGATGGTGGTCACATGTTATTTATGGTCTTGAAGATTCTTTTTGATTGTGATGTTTCAAGGTTCTACAAGCTTTTAATGGTGCTGCTCAGAAGTGGGAAATAAAAGTTTTATGCAGAATGCTAGGCTCTTGTCTTGACATAAAATCTGGTCTTCTGGTGGAAGGAATCCTGGCTGGATTCTTCGAAGCTACCTGTTTCACTACAGTTTTCTAGTTCATTTGAATTTGAGAGCATTGGTGCTCCAGTCAGTCAAAGTAAAGAGATTTCATATTCAAGTTGAGGACTTTTGGTAGTTTTGTCTACCTTGTATTTACCTTCTGAGGGATGAAGGAGAAAAGTCATCGCAGAAGGCGCGTGAAACAATTGAAAGCGCTATGCCACTGGACCAATAAATTCAATCAATTAAATTGATGAGTGAAGAGTGACCCCGCCGCTACATAAAGAGGTTGGTCCCATCGCAATGTTTTGCATTTTTCTGAAACAAGCCACCCCATTTGCTTCACTAGGGATGTTCACATGCATTGGAGCCCAACGCAACTGTTCACAAAAGTCACAAAGTGACCACCTCAATAATATTATCGATGTGGAATTGAGTTACGACTCCTTGGAATTAAGCACAATTGATGGGACAAAGACCTGCATGTGATAACAGACTTTAATTCCAGTATTGATATTATCAAATTTCCAACCCAATTAATATTATTAAGGAGGGTGGTTTGTTCCCCTTGAATAGTCAGGGATGTCATCGTCCCTCAGACTGCAAAGGATGATACTGATCACACCGCAATGTGAAACATTTCATGAGACCAGGTTTTTCTGAGGATCATCCCCAGTTTAGATAGTATTTCATCTCCACTTCTGGCTTTTCTAATGATATACAAAACTGTTGCTACTATTACAAAATTTAATAATATTCAATTTACTGACTTCGGAAAATTGGAGTCGATCTTCCCGGGATGCAAACTCAGGACTTCCAGCTTCCGAATTTTAAATATAGTGATCCAAGGGGATTATGTTTTTCACCCATGAACGTCCAGCCTCAGATAAATACATGATTAAGATATTAAAATCCGTAATATCAAAGTCATTTGGTTATTTTAAAGAATTGATGAACAATAAGTAAAAATACAACAAACTAACAAAAACCTTTAGCCTAACATCCTTGTATTGTACCCAAATCAATCAATGAAACATTTATGCAAACAGTTCTACTTTTATTTTGGTCATGGTACCTTTTCTTATGAAAACAAACAATGCATTTCCTATGCAAACAGAGCAGACACTACCCATAACTGCCTTGTGTGGCATACCTTGTCACAGCTTAGAAAGGTGTAAGCTTGTTTTTTAATTTATTTTCAAAAATACTTGTTCCATCTTTTATCACAAAGCTCTCAACAGTCGTTGGCTTATAGTTGGGTTTTGTTAAGTTATTTTCTGCTACACATCATAATTCTGATAGTCCTAACTGAAAAAAAAGATATTAGATTTGTGAAACAATGTAGAAAAGATGCTTGCAGATTTCAAAATTTAAGTTGCCCAAACCTGAACTGCTAAAACAAAATCAATTGCATTTCTATAAAGCAAAATAAAAGCAGTCTTCTTTCTGTAAAATAACCATTCAAACTGTGTACAGTATGTGACAAGTGTGTGCCTTTCATACAAATGCAAGCAACTTGGATAAGTATAAGTACAATGTGCATACAGAAAAGAATAGTAAGTTCACTGTGTGTCACTAAGGTGAGTGCTTTAGCAGTTACGAGTACTGATGGGATATGTTCAGACATGGTGCTCTGCGGTATTGGGTAAGCTATGGATTCAAATATTGGGTAGTTGACTTTAATATCCCTGTAGTCACATGGTAATATTTCCATACCATCTCGGATAATCTCTGTATGAAATTTGGAAATCATACGTTTTAGAGTTCAATCAGCACTATTATAAAGCGACAAAAAGCACGTGGTGCAGAGTCAGTATGAGTGATTTAAAACCTAGCATAAGTTCAGAAGAGGTCAAGCATGGAAATTGTGAAAGACATATATACATATGCGTACTTTTAAAATATTAAAACAATATGCAACCATTTAAAACATGCATTAAAAAATTGCTTAACATATACGCATCAAAAATATTTATAACATTTAATTGAAAGATAAAATTATTGCAAAAGCAACAAAATTAAAATACAAATAAATATACAAAATATTTCTTTTTATAAATAATAACAAAATATAAATATAAAAAATTAAAACAATGTTTATCCTAACTAAACAATAGCAGGGAAACTGTTGGATTTGAAGGGATCAAAAGTAGGGAAAGTGTTAGACTTTGCCTTCCTATTTCTTACCCAGCTTTGGCCTTCTTTAGGTCCTGCCTCCTTCTAACTGACTTTTGCCTCCATCTAACTGTTTATCCCTGACATTTTCCTCCTTTTGCTCCCAACTTTTGCCTGCTTCTCACAGACTTTTGTCTCCTTCTAAGGGGCCGATTACGATCCTGGAAAAACCCGGTACAAACCGTGGGTCGGAGCTTTTTCTCCGTCCGACTCGTACTGGGTTGTAAAACTTTACAAACATGCAAATACGATTCGTACGGAAACACCATTCCCGTACGATTCGGAAAAAAGACCAACCGACAGAAAAATACATACAAATGTGATCTGGGACACCGCGGACGTGATGTCCGGACGGAGTTAGGCATGTTTTTACGTACCAGCAATTACGATTCGCACCGACTGCAGTCCGGATGGGAAAATTTTTACGGCACCTAAAAAGTGCCGGAAAAGCTAAGTACGCAGCGATGCGAGCTGATTAGAGGGCCCGGTACGCGCCGTACCCCCCCGCCCCCCGTATGTACGGAGCGTACCCCCCAGCCCCCCGTATGTACGGAGCGTACCCCCCAGCCCCCCGTATGTACGGAGCGTACCCCCGTACCCCCCGCCCCCCGTATGTACGGAGCGTACCCCCGTACCCCCCAGCCCCCCGTATGTACGGAGCGTACCCCCGTACCCCCCCCGCCCCCGTATGTACGGAGCATACCCCCGTACCCCCCAGCCCCCCGTATGTACGGAGCATACCCCCGTACCCCCCAGCACCCCGTATGTACGGAGCATACCCCCGTACCCCCCCGCCCCCGGTATGTACGGAGCGTACCCCCCAGCCCCCCGTATGTATGGAGCGTACCCCACGCTGGGGGTCCGCACCGTACATATGGGGGTGGGGGTACGCTCCGTACATACGGGGGGCTGGGGGGTACGGGGGTACGCTCCATACATACGGGGGGCTGGGGGGTACGGGGGTACGCTCCATACATACGGGGGCGGGGGGGTATGGGGGTACGCTCCGTACATACGGGGGGGCTGGTGGGTACGCTCCGTACATACGGGGGCTGGGGGGTACGGGGGTACGCTCCGTACATACGGGGGGCTGGGGGTACGCTCCGTACATACGGGGGGCTGGGGGTACGGCGCTCCCATCCGCGGGGGGGCTGGGGGTATGGCGCGAACATACGGGGGGCGGGGGGGGTACGGCGCGTACCAGGCACTTGTGTGGACATCTCCATGGTTGCCATGGGAGTTCGCTCCGGACGGTCTTTTTTCCATACAGATGTACAATCGGACGGATGGGACGGATCGTAATTGCGCATTGGGACTTCAGTTTTCCCATTTGTACGTAAAAATGTCCGGGGACGTGTCGGAGACTTTTCCCGACCCGAGGACGTGTGGGGGAATTCCCAATGCGATTTGTATGGACTTTTTCCCATACGAATCGTACTTGGCAGTTTGTACGGCGCTTTTACCATTTGTACGGAAAAAAGTCCAGATTCAATTCGGTTGGGGAAATTTTTTCCAGGATCCTAATCGGCACCTCTGTGTTTTTACTGACTTTTGCCTCTGCCAAAACTGCATTTTTCCTGTGCTTTCCCCACTTGCTTTTGGCACCCCAGTGCCTCTCTCACTCCCGCTTCCCACCTTCAGCTGACCACATATAGCACCCCTCGCAGGAACCTATTTAATGGAGACATCAGCGTGACCCCATTGAGAAGGTGCCCGGATTAACTCCCAAGAGCTGCAGCAGTTCGAACGCTCTGCTCAAGCTCACACCGTTCTGCCAGTTTTATATTGTTTTTTTCATTTTAACCTGCTTTGCTCCCGACTTTTGCCTCCTTCTAACTGACTTTTGCCTCCATCTAACTGCTTCTTCCCAACTTTTGCCTCCTTTTGCGCCCGACCTTTCCCACCTTCTCACTGACCTTTGCCTCCCTCTAACTGTTTTTCCCGACTTTTGCCTCCTTATGCATTCGACTTTTGCCGCCTTCTCACTGATTTTTGCCACGCTCTAACAGATATTTCATAACTTCTACCTCCCCTTACTCCTGACTTATGGCTCTATCTCACTGACTTTTACCTCCTTCTGTTTTTAACTGTCTTTTGCCTCCTTTTGATCCCAACTTTTAACTCCTTCTCACTGACTTTTTCCTCCTATGAACTGCTTTTTCCCAACTTTTCCCAACTTTTGTCTCAGAAGCAAAAGTCAGAAGCGAATTCTGACTTTTGCCTCCTCAAAACCTGCATTTTTCCCACACTTTCCCTGCTCGCTTTTGGTGCCTTCAGCGCTGCCCTCCCACCTGTTTGCCACCTTCTGCTGACCCTGCCCAGCACCCCTCCCATGAACCTACTTGATGGAGGCCATAGAGCGGTTGCACTGCTGGCCTGCCGCAGGCACGCCAAAGGTAACCCAAAGGCAAGCCCGTCTGCACCTATCTGCACCTGGACCACACCCAGCACCAGGACCCCTGGATCTCCACCCACCCACAGCTACACCAGCTCCAAGATAACAGCACTGAATCCTGGACCCCGCAGCAACAACTGCAGCTGCGCATCACCAATCTCAATGACAGGACCTTTCTCCTGCCGACACTGCCTCTTCTCCTGCTATGTCATAAGGCCCACCCATGGGCCCCTGCCCAGCACCACTGAGCCAGGTCAACTCCAATGCTTACTGATCAACACCCAATCGCTCCACAAACACACCACCGAGATCTGGGACACCATCATCCCCCTAACCCCCGGCGTCGTCTTCCTCACTGAGACCTGGCTCAACCCCACATCACTCCCTGACATTGCAACCGCCACACCAAATGGATATAAGATCATACACTGGAACTACATCAACATAAACAGAGGTAGAATAGCCATCATCCACAAAGAATTCCTCCACAGAACAGCCGCCATGATATCACCCCCATCATGGAACACCTCAACTTCCAACTCAACACCACCATCAGAGGCACCCTCACTTACCGAACACCAGGACCATGACCCGCCTTCTACAAGGCCATCGCCGAATTCATTACCCCTCTGGCCATCAACTCCGAGAACTTCTTCTTCCTATGAGACCTTAACTTTCACCTCAATGACCCCAGATACGCCAAAACAGCCAACTTCCTCAAGAGCTTGAACGACCTTGTTCTCTCCCAAATTGTCACTGAACCCACTCATATTGCCCGGGCACACACTAGATCCCATTTTTACAGCCAGCAACAGAGTCAGGTGTAGCCACGCAACCCAACTCACGTGGCCAGACCACTCAATCGTCCACTTCTCCATCACCACTGCCCACAAGACCTCCACCAACCAGCCTAAGAACTACCACAGGAGCTGGAGCAAGATTCCTAAACCCCTATGGAAAAACACCCTCTACTCCTCTTCTCCAGACTCCTCCTCCAGCCTCAAACTGGATGTCATTAACTTTAATTCCTGGATCTCCAACGGTGACCACTTGATAGCCCCCATCAAACCCGCAAAACAAGGCAGACCCGCCAAGCACATGAGCTGGTACACCCCAGAACTAAAAACCACTGAATGCAACTGCAAATTACTGGTACTGGTAAGGATCTGGCGCGCTAGCAAGGAGCCAAGCGATCGAGCTATCTTTAAACTGGCTCTCAACAACTACCACCGGCACTTTAAAAATACCAGAAAAGATGCTCTAGCCACCTGCCTTGAAGCCACGTCCAACCACAGCAAGTAACTCTTCAACATCATCAAAAAGCTCTCCAACCCCTCGGCAACCAAAAGCACCGTCATTCCTTCCAAAGATCTTTGCAACACCCTAGCAGCTTACTTACACAACAAAATCTCCACCATTTATGAACACTTCGACCCCCAACCACCTTCACCAGCATCCGCAGCCTCCTCAACTCCAATGACTCCAACCCCAACCTCAGGATTGCAATATGGGACCAACTCACCATGCAAACCATCTCTGCCATTATGAGCTCAATCCACTCAGGAGTGCCCAGGCTCCCCTGCTCCCACCACGTGTTCAACCTAGGGTACAACACCATCAGCAAACAACTTACCACCATTCTCAACACCTCCATCACCTCTGCTACCTTCCCAGTGGAATGGAAACACACAGAAGTCAAACCACTCCTCACAAAACCATTCAAAGATGCCTAAGACCTCAAGAATTACTGACCCGTCTCCCTGCTCCCGTTCCCCACCAAAGGTCTGGAAAAAGCCATCAACTGCCAACTAACCACCTACCTAGAGAACAACGACCTCCTGGACCCACCCCAATCTGGGTTCCACTCAAATTACAGCACATAAACTGCCCTAATTGCAGTCACCGATGACATCAGGACTCCCCTAGAACAAAGAGAAAGTACTGCCCTGGTCCTCCTCGACCTCTCGGAAGCTTTCGACACTGTGTCCCACTACACCCTTCTAAAAAGGCTTTACCAGATGGGGATTCCCTCAAATTGATCAAATTCTTCCTCACTGGAAGAACCTAGAGTGTCTGCCTACCACCCTACACATTGGGTCCCAGTGACATGATCTGTGGCATTCCCCAAGCGTCCCAACTCAGACCTACCCTGTTCAACACCTACATGGCCCCACTGGCCACCTGGTCAGGAACTATGGAATGGCACCATATCATACGCTGACAACACATAGCTCATCCTCTCTCAATCCGGTGACCCCGCCACCACCATGGCCAACTTTCACCTATGCATGGCAACCGTCGTTCAATGGATGCAGTACAACTGCTTCAAACTCAACAGCGACAAAACAGAGGTACTTAATATGAGCAACACATGCTCGTGGAACGACTCCTAGAAGCCAGAAGAACTGAGACCTTCACTGACACCCACAAAACATGCTAGAAACCTGGGCATCATACTGGACAGCAAACTCACCATGAATCAATGCAGTATTCTTAGACTGCTTCCCAGTGGCGAATCCTCCATGTGGGTGGAGGAGTATTGCCCCACTGCTTTTTCACATTGTGAGAAGCAGAAACATAAAATGGTATTTTGATATTTTAAATACCATTCTATGGTTCTGCTTCTCTCACTGTGAGAAAGCAGAAGAATTTGGTTGTGGGCGGGCGGGTGGGTGGTCCTGCAGGAGTCCAGGGGAGGAGTGGCTTTCCCACTCTGAGTGCGCTGACTGTTTGGTTGGTCCCAGGGCTGACCAAACTAGTCATACGCACTCTGCATTTTTTATCTGTAGGCTGCATGCAGCCTACATAGAGAAAATGGCCTCCCCATAGACACCTGTGGGGTCAGCGTCCTAGCCAATCACAATGCTGCCATAGCAGCATTGTGATTGGCCTATGGGAGGGGAGGGAGGCTGCCTGCTTCCTGTATGGAGAAGAGAGGGGAGACGCGACGCAGGACTGGAGGAGTTGGTAAGTACAAAAAAAGAATTTTTAATTGAATTAACCCCCCTCTCCACAAGACCCCCTCCCCACGCAAGCCATGACTGCTGGTTCCTCAATCTCCGCACACTCCAAAAAATCTTCAAGTGGCTTGCAGACAGCACCGTCAACCACATCCTTGTTTCCAGATACTTTGACTATGGCAACACCCTCCACGTAGGAATCACCTCACACCTCCTGAACAGACTATAGATCATTCAGAACTCAGTGGCCAGACTCATCCCCGACCTCCCAAGATGAGCCCACATGACCCCCCACTTGAAAAAGCTTCACTGGCTCCCCGTCTAAAAGAAGGGCCAGTTCAAAATGCTAACCTAAGCCTACAAGGCCCTTCACAATCAGGGTCCATCGTACATGAAACCCTGGGTAGACGTCCACCAGCCCTCAAGACAACTGTGCTCTGCCTCCCTCGCCCTGACCCCCACATCCACTGAAGCAGGAGCAGTGGCCGCTCCTTCTCCTACCTGGCCACCAAGACCTGGAACGGCCTCCCACTCCACCTCTGAACCTCCCCCTCCCTACACGATTTCAGAAAAGATCTGAAAACATGTCTGTTCGACTGACCACAATCAGCAGCAGAAACCTCAGAGACTGGATACCCTCATGGGTGACAAACAGTGCTATACAAAGCTATTTGATTGATTAACTTTGCAGGGGTAAGACTTACTCTTCCCACTCCAATCTGTACAACTGTAGGGAAAGTGATGGACTAGGCAGTTTAAAATGTACTGATCCCACTCCAATGTCAGTGAAAGTGTTTGACATTTACTGTTCTCATTCCACTCTGAGCAGCTGTAGGAGAATTGTTGTACCTTGACATGGTTAGGTTTACTTTTTCAGATTCTAATCTGAGCAACAGTAGGAAAAGTGATGGACTTTGGAGTTCCCTATTCCCACTCCAATGTAAGCAAAAGCCAGTAAATTGTTGGGCTTTGGAGGCTTTAGATTTAATATTCCCACTCCAGTGTGAGCAACAGTTAGGAAAGTGTATAACCATGGAGGGGTTAGATTTACTACTCTCACTCTAATCTGATCAACAGTAGGTAAACTGTTGGATTACTATTCCAGCTCCAAAGTAAGAAAATGCAGGGTATGTGTTGGACTTTGAAGGCCTTAGATTTCCTATTCCTATTCCTGCTCTAATCTGAGCTACATTAGCGAAATTGTAGAATTTTGGAGAGGGTTGATACACTCTGCTCATTCTAATCTTAGCAATGGTAGGGAAAGTGTTAGACTCTTCAGGTGTCCCAGTCAAATGTCAGCAAAGGTTTGTAAAGTGTTGTCCTTTCGAGGATTTAGTTCTCCTATTCCTGCTCCAATCTGAACTGCATTAGGGAAAGTGTTCGACTTTGGAGAGGTTCGATATACTAGTCCCACTATAATTTTAGCAACTGTAGGGAAATTGTTGAATGCAGCAGGTGTCAAATTTACTATTTCTAGTCCAACGTATGCAAAAAAAGGGAAACTAGTGAACTTTGAAGGGGTCAAATACATTATTCCAACTTATAAACATTTAATGAAAACATTTAAATAGTAATAAAAATAAAAATGTTTATACATTTTACAAATAAAATATATTAATTAAAGGTAGAGTTAAATTAAATAAAAAAATATGAATTGTGTTCTGCAAATAAAATATAAAATATAAAAGAATTGAAAATATTTATAATAAATACACTTCCTTCCCGACTACCCAGACACAAAATCAGCAAATTATTTAATTATTGTAAGAGATAGATAAAACTATGAAAGTTACAAATTACAAACATTACATTGATTATTACATAAAACATTAACAAATGTAAAATTCAACTGCAACATTTTATATCTACACTTATCAAATAATTAAAACCAAAAACAATTAAAATGACAAATAATCAATTCAATAATTTACATAATTATAAAATAATTTATTTAATTTACATAGAAGGTAATAATACTTAAAAACAATAACTTACATTCTAATTAACTTCAGACCCTAATCCCCTACAAACCTAACAACCAGCTACTAAATTAAAAATACAAACTAAATTTAAAAAAAAAATCATTTTAAAAATTGCAAACTATCCTAAAATAAGATTGCTCAGTGCGTTTATGCTTACCACTAACATCTACCATGATCTGAAGATCGTGAGTTTGAATCTCTGCAAGGACAACTTGGCAGTTGTGATAGTTGTGTTAAACATAGAACCAGTGCTGTCAATGTTGATCTTAGAGTGCTCAATCCATGTAATATTTTCAGGGTGAGTACTAAGCAGATAATGAATGTGTGGCATGGCAATGCTGTCACGAGTTCTGACACAAGCAATGAAAACAGACTCTTCTGTCCCAGTTAACCTCTTCGACGCCGATGACGGAACGGTTCCGTCATGCACGTCGGTTGGGCTGTGCTTATGACGGAACCGTTCCGTCATGGCCCCACCCGCGCTCAGAACTTTCAGCACCGCGCGGGAATCCGCGCAGCGCTGAAGAGGTTAAGGTGATAAAGGGCAGGCAGAACTGGGTGGAATGTGTCCCTTAGAGCCCTAGGTTCTCGATACACATCTCCTGCTGTGTTATATCCTTCTGAGCTTGATAACGTTTTCCATTATATGGGGAAATAATAATACCTGTTATTTACTGAGTTTAGAAATGACAGACGAGTGGTCCAAAGTCGAAAGTAGTTTTTAAGGAGCCTTATGATCATTGTTTTTAGGACCATTTTTGATTAGTGCTATCCTGTCCATAAGTTAGCTCTAATGAAATGGTCATTCAGAGCGAGAGATGCTCCAGACACATTTTCTGGTAAACAGGAGAATAATGGGTGTCCCCTGGATAGTTGGAAAAAATGATAGTTCTCTCCAACAAATAAATGATCATGCAAGAATTAAGGACAGATCTTAAATAAATGTGGTGGGAGAGGAAAGACCTAAATACCGAACATAAATAGGTAGAAAGGCAACCTCTGATAATTCAGTGGGTTCACCGTTCTTCTATTTTCTTTAACATGAAACAAAATAATTGATTACAAATGAGCTGCACCCACTAGATGTTGTGTATTTTCTCAATCATGAAATCAAGGTCATATGTTTGAAATGCAGGGATAGGTTGAAAATCACCAAAGAGGATGTTCCGTCCTGTCAGCCTACACTAATAACTGCACCCTGTTGTTAGCTCTTTCAGTCTCCCACATTACTACTAATGAGACAGATAATCAGTGGGCACACAGGCAGATCAAGGCTGTATACATACAACCAAATGTGTCAAACTTTCGTCCAGGAGTGCAGGATTCATACTACATTTCTAGGATATGCACGTAGTTGATACGTGATCAGTGGTATTGCAAAAGTGCTATGGGCCCTAATGTTAGCAAGGAAAATTGCCACCCCTGGGTGATAAAAGAAAGCCATAATTGGGGTGCAAGATGTCCCTTGCTTCTGCTGCACCAATGACAGCTATATCAGTGTAAATGATTCCCATTTGCATTCGTTGTGTAAAAATATACCTCCCAAAAATATGGCATGGAGCCAGGCCTCTAAGATTGGTAGTAAATATCAAAAATTAATAGACAATGAACAAATAAATCAAACATTAGGTAGAGCGAAAAAAGTGATAGGAAGGTCAGTGGAGATATATAGACTCTTTTTGTCATTTGAGCTATGTATTTTACCAGCGTATGGTTTGTCGTGCAACCACAAAACACTCATGACCTGTGATTAGCGTAAAATGCCATTTATTAGGAAATGATTGCAACATAACCATATTAAACAATAACATAAAATTTGTTACACAAGGCATGATCCGCATACATCATGCAGCCACTCACACCTCACACCAACTTCCATTCCACAAAGCGCCGTACCTTGTTCCATCCTTCCCTGATCCAATCCTTATGTTCTTACCATCTCCCCAGGCTCTCTTTCCTTTATCTCCCAAACACCCTCCCCTGTGGACAAACCTTTATTAATTTAATTAAATCCATCTCCCCCTGCCCTTCTGATGTGTTTTAGATCAGCGCAACCATATCCCAACCGTCCCGGGTTAACGCTCACCTCCTCATGCAATACGCCAGCCGGCAGTATTGAACGCAACAACTCCGAAACTCGAAAAGCCCCAAAAAACATCCACACCATGCAATGCCAAAAAATGTCTACCTCGCACTCATTGTAACAACAGGCAGGTGAAAAAGCCAACAGGTCCCCCAACAATTCGAACCTAATGGCCTCCCTCAGTGCCACCCTCGCTAAACTCCTTTGTCTGCCCTAACCTTTCAACATCCGGCCTAAAATCTCATCCCCGGCATGGTCGAAGCCCCAATGCAGCTTGCCGTAGAAGGAAATCCCAGCCAACTTGTCCCCAATGGTGGTAGGCAATAGATCCCTGTCAATACAAAAAAGAACAAAACGTAACATTCTTCTTTTGACCTCGCCATGATCATTATCCCAGCCCTGTGGTGCATTTCTTTTGAACACCCAGAATTTGCTCCACACCAACCTTTAGCTCTTCTCGGTGGATGCAGCAAATGATCCCTCAAACAGACTGATGACCCTCACTCACCCATCTCCAAGACATCTTCTGGTAGCGGCGTCTTGACGGCGTTAGCCTTGGGCACCAGGGTTCAGAAATGTTGCTTTCAAATTAGATAATTCTGCACTCCAGGTACATGCCCTGCTTTGAAAACAATGTTCAAACGCAAGTACGTCAGCAGACAACCTCTCAACAACCTCAAAACCCGCAGAGCCCTGGCCCTCTGTCTGTTAATTAACTTCACCACTGTCATGTTGTCAGCATAGAAAAGCACGGTCCTGTTCGCCATCTCTCTTCCTCACACTTGCAGCGTACCCAGCAAAGGAAAGAATTTGAAACAGGCAATGCTGCGCCACTGACGCATCCAATGCTCTGGCCAGCACTCAGAACACAAACGGCCATCACAAAACAGCCCAAAACTGTGTGCACCAGCCACATCAGAAAATGCCTTACACTGCCAGACTTAGTTCTCGTCCAAAAAATTCATGGGTACACCATTGATGTCCTCAAAAAATGTCATCCACACCCGCAAATCAGCCCTGACTGCCATGGAAATCCTGACCCCTGGTGCAGGCTGCCTCCTCCTTGCCCCCTATTATCTCTTTTAGGGCCCCTCAGTGCTCTTTAATTTCTTAAGGGTGGGTCCCTAGGCACTGGGCCCTCTGGTTGTCTCAGAATTGTTGGGGAGACTCTGCCCCTCCCTCCAGTCAGATCTCTTCTGGAGTCCCGGCTGGTCTGCAGCCTTGCCATGCTTCCTGGTCTTTCTTGATGCCTGCCTAGCGCTGTGTCCCCGTCCTGCCCGAGGCGTCCTCAGGGCCAGAGGTATGCTGAATCTTGGAGCCAGGCTGGGAGACTAGCACGCCTCCTGCCCGTGCTCGATTCTTTCCTCAGGCCCCTGCCACTCCTCCCCCGCCCATGCTGACTGGCCTTTCTGCATTGGCCAGAATCCGGGAGGCATCAGGCTACGGCGGCGGCCCCTCCTCCAGACGCAGACCGCGTGGGGCTGGTTAGGCCCACCCATGTTTCCTCCAGAACACCCAGCTGCAGCATCCCCTGCCGGCCGGCTGCACCCAATGCCTACAGCACGGCTCTCACCTCGTCTGTGGAGGATGACGCCATGGCCACAGCGCCAAATAACGCAGACTGGATTGACCTGAACCAGAGGCCTCACTTACCGCCCTTACTCCAGCTGGAGCTGAATGATGTCGTGGTCAGGTAATGGCTAGACCCCTACAAACTTTTATTAATACCCACTCCTCCCATTCAGTGATGCATAGGGTCCTGAAGAGACAGATCACGCCTCTCCGGACACTTATATATTTCCCCTAACACCAAACCCTCCCCCCCAACTACCTATCCCCACCTATGTCCTGTTTTGAGCAAGGAATACCCCGGGGCAAGACTAGTCTGCAACGTGCTCTACCCCAGGGGCCATCATTCTGCAGATGGCAGTATGTGTCCACTGGCGTCTTTACAGGGGGGCAAATGGGGCAGGTGCCCCAGCTTTATTTACCCTGGCCCACCTTTGGAACCACCATTACAGCTTTAGAATATGCCAGAAGGCAACACAAACAAACAATAAGACACTACACCTTGCTGCACATTTTTTGCCCACTTACCTTTTACCGAAAAGTAATGTTATTTGTTTAAAATGGTTACATCTGACTTTTATGCATATCCATCCATCTATCTATCTATCTATCTATCTATCTATCTATCTATCTATCTATCTATCTATCTATCTATCTATCTATCTATCTATCTATCTATCTATCTATCTATCTATCTATCTATCTATCTATCTATCTATCTATCTATCTATCTATCTATCTATCTATCTAT
Source organism: Triturus cristatus (assembly GCF_964204655.1). Taxonomy (NCBI): domain Eukaryota; kingdom Metazoa; phylum Chordata; class Amphibia; order Caudata; family Salamandridae; genus Triturus; species Triturus cristatus. Next base: position 216,633,038 of record NC_140594.1, on the reverse strand, counting down.
CTATCTATCTATCTATCTATCTATCTATCTATCTATCTATCTATCTATCTACATATAAACACACATACAAAGTCAGATTTACACATTTTAATCAAACATATGTGTATGGCGTTTGTAGGTGGTCCCACTAGTTTTATCTGTGGCCCAATGTGCACCCTCCCCCTAAAATTCACTTCTAGATTCGCCACTGCATGCTGCTGTAGGTAAAGAGCTGGTCGATTGAATTCCACTAGCTTGATAGTACTTTAGTGCCCTCCCACTCAAATGAGTGTGATATTCGTTTCCAATGTTGCAGCGCACCTGGTCAGCCAGTGAATAATTACTTTCAGGACAGATGATAAATCCATTGGTGCCCGCATTAGGTCTGGCTCCAGTAGATTGCCTTGTGAGGAAAACAGTGGACATCTTCCTGCCCGCATTAGCGAGCCTGGCTCATACTAAAGGCCTAATTAATCAATTGCAGATGGCACACGTGGAATAGAAAGTGTGAACCTCTAAACTGCTGTATAGATAGTGCGAGTCGGGCGCTTGCCTGCTATTGTGAAACCTAAACATAACTTGAAAATATATATAATAGCCATAACACATTATCTACCAGGTTTCCTATGCTACACCGGACATTAATTTAGTCTTATACATTTGGTATTTAACCACATAAAGTTACACAAACATTGCTGCTATCAACAGATATTTACGTTGAGATTAATGCTTTAATAAATGATCTTTAAGAAACCTGGAGCTGTGCAGGAAAGCAGCAGATTTCAGACGGAGATATTCTCTTTGACAAAGTCATCTCACCTTAGATTATCCTCCTTTTAAAACAAGCAATGTCCCCTCTTCCTTTACAGGCCTGTACAGCCTAAAATGGCTGCAGGAGTGAGTGGTCTGGCTATCAACAGCTCCCTTCACCTGTCCTCAGCAAGGAAGAACAGAAGCAAACAGAGGCCCGGGATTTATGTGAACTTCGAGCTGCTAATAAAAAAAGGTCTTTGGGGAACAATATCATTTCTTTTTCGGCCAGAAACTCCACTACTTTTAGAAACTGCCATGGGCATTTTCAACCGCCCTTGGTTCTGCAATATTTGTTCTTTCCTACTGGGAGAACATGCTATATAAAACAAATGGCAGAGGCCTCGTCTTAACGTTGTCATGAGAGGTCTGTGGTAGAGTTAAGAGTATCGCAGGCAGAGTGAAAGGAAAAAGAAGATATTCTGTTTACTTTCAGAGGTTGTTTTTATGGCAGCTGTTTGCTACAACAGAGATTCAATGTTAGCAGCATCATTTTTTACATCGAGGTCCTCAAACTTAAGAGCTGGGTCCCAGCAGGTCACCAAGAGGTCAGAAAAATGCTGTATGAACTGTGCCTTAGGGAAGTATGGAGATTTTTTGCAGTGCTAGTGCAAATGAAAGTCTGGATGGGCTGGTGGTAAATAAGTCACATATGCCAAGCAAGAGGAAGGTGTTATCTCTGCAACAAGCCTCAAGGCATGTAGGTGGCACCAACCTGTTTGCAGATCTAAATTCTTCTTCTGAGAGTGCGTAGTAAGTGTGCAGTGGGCCATAATGCAAGTTATGAAAATGGACTTGCATACCCCATTGTTAAGTAGTATGCTATAATTGACCTTAATGCAAGTAAGGAAAATGGACTTGCATCCCCCTAAGTTAAGTAGTATGCTATAATTGGCCTTAATGCAAGTAAGGAAAATGGATTTCCATACCCCATTGGTAAGTAGTATGCTATAATTGGCCTTAATGCAGGTAAGGAAAATGGACTTGCATCCCCCTAAGTTAAGTAGTATTCTATAATTGGCCTTAATGCAGGTAAGGAAAATGGACTTCCATACCCCATTGGTAAGTAGTATGCTATAATTGGCCTTAATGCAGGTAAGGAAAATGGACTTCCATACCCCATTGGTAAGTAGTATGCTATAATTAGGGTGCAGTGAGACCCTTACACCCAGGGCCTCGGTGCCACTCCACCCGCATCACTGACAATTGTTACTCAAATCACATCCTATCTCTTTCTTAAACACGTGCGTTACTGTTGGTCAGGCTGCAACTAACTTCATGACCTTGAACCAATGCAGATGCATTTGGAAGGAGCTCTTCATTGGCACCTTTGAGCCCTTCTTCTATCCTCATTAAAATTCAAGATCTGGTGTTCTGCCCTCTTTACTACATGTATTGGTCTTTATTCAACACTTTATAATATTATCACATCTTATGTTACTAAGTTACCTGCATACATTTTGGCTAGTGATCCATTAACAAGTGTCAAAAAGGTTTTTTGGATTCAAAAATATTTCTGTATAATATGTTTAATGCATATCTACTGTCTTCATGTCAATTCATATTTCTTTCATATTCAGTGTGATGAATGGGCCTGAGAGCAGTATTACTTTGCCGATGAAAAGCATGAAATTGCCTGAGCAGACAGATGGCAAGGATGACGCTTAGTGTGACCGATATGTTGCATGTGAAAGGATTAGATAAGGTATTGAGTAACTTTAAAGTAGGCTGCATGGAGTGTACTGAGCAGAGAGAGGTTAAAAAATAGCGTTCAAAGAAGCTCCTGGCCAGAGGCAGTGAGGAGCCCCTGAGAAGGTTAAGTGGCAAGAGGGGATGTCTTGATATAGTGAAACTGAAAAGTTGATATGTAACCTCTTTAAATGTAAAACACCTTCTGATTAAAGTTTTTACTTTTTGACAAATATGATGAAATTCCATTCAAATGTGTTTTTCTGTATCTGCTTCAAATGTTCTTATGGGAATTAACAAAGGAAGCCCACGTGTTACACTCCCCTCACATTATTTAGGACCCCTCTTGACAGACCACCATGTTAGACCTGGCATTTCTTGGCGTGGTTACCCCTGACTTTTTGCTTTTGCCTCTACCTCCTCTATTTTTGATGCTCTGATGGATTTTGTTTTGCTGGCTTATATACGTTGGGCACTTTGCCACTGCTGATCAGTGTCAAAGTGCAAGTGCTCCCTGTATAAAGTGTTATGGTAATTGGTTGTCCATAACTGGTATGTTTGACCTACTAGTAAAGTCCCTAGTAAAGTGCTGTAAGTGTGCCAGGGCTGGTAATGCACATGCTGCTAGTGGGCCTGCAGCACTAATTGTGCCACCCACACAAGTCGCCCTGAGAAGAGATCTCAGGCCTGCCACTGTAGTGCCTGCACGCAGTTTGTTAACTGCCTTGTTGTCCTGGCAAGTTCACCCACTTGCCAGGCCTTACCCTCCCTTCCCATCAGAAACCCCTATAGTAGGCCCAAGGTACCCACCTGGGCAGGGTGCAGTGTATATGAAAGGTAGGACATGTACTGAGGTGTGTACCATGCCCTGACAGTGAAATACTGCCAAATTAGTTTTTCACTGTTGCAAGGCCATCTTGCCCATAGGACAGAATGGGGAATGCCGAATCCCATGTTTCCAGCATAGGCATAAGATGGAGAGATGGAGTTTAGTGTGCCAGAGCTCAGAATTTAATAACACATCTTTTTGTGCAGATAGTTTTTGAATTGTGTGTTTAGAAACCACGCTTTTAGAAGTGGCTGGTTTCTTGTCTTAAACCAACCTGTGTGCCTCTGCCTTGTTGTGTATTACCTGTCTGGGTTTGGATGTGACAGGGTCTGGGAAGTGTCCTGACCCCAGGAAGGAGTAGGTGAGACAGCAACAGGCTGGCCTGCGTTTGGTGTAGGAGGGAAGAGTAGCCCCTGGATATGAAGAGGGCTGTGTTGCTGCTCCCAGACGATGGTTCCACCTCCTGCCGAGTGTCTGGGCACCAGACCCTGACTGTCAAAGGAAGAGGGTGTGCACTGGCAGGAAGACACCCAGGGCTGGTTTGGACCGGGTCAGAGCTCCCTGAACACAATGACTTCAAAGGCATTTAGGGGTATAAATGTAAGAGCTGAAACCCCTGAACTCAAGACTGAAATCCATACTGAAAAAGGATTGAAACTACTTTGTGATCAAGAGGAACCTCTGCCAAAGAAGAACAGCTCAAGAGACTGAAGAGAAGGACTGCCCTTGCTATGTGTTCTTGTGCTGGCCTGCAGTGTGTTGATTTGACTGAGAAAAGGACAAGGGCCTTTGCTGTGTGCTGTGTCCTCCTGCTTAAGAGGACTTTGCTGTGTGATGTGTCCTGAAGTAACTTGTCTCCAAGGGCCCAGGGAGAGCTGGTCCCCTGTTGTGGAAACTCAGGAACATAAAAGTTTCCAAGTGTGTCTAGGCGATGCTGTGTGCGTGTGCTTCTTGCATGCCTGAGTCTGCCATGTGGTTTGTGGTGATGTTTACGAGGTGCCCCATAACCGCATTGCCCCCTCAGCGTGAAACATCGTCCACGCTGCTGTATTGCTGTTTGTGGCCTGAGCCGTCATTGTAACTGAGGCTGTGAGTAAAGATCACCGCCACCGGCCTGAGCCGTAACGTGCTAAAGGCTTACTTGAAACTACGGACCATGTCTCAGCGACGCAGTGTGTGTGTGCTTCTTGCACACCTGAGACTGTTGTGTGGTCCATGGTGCTGTTTACGAGGTGCCCCCTGACTGCATTGCCTCCCCAGCGTGAAACATCATCCACGCTACTGCATTGCTGTTTGTGGCCCGAGCCGTCATCGTAACTGAGGCTGTGAGTAAAGATCGCAGCCGCCGGCCCGAGCCGCAACCTGCTAATGGATTTCTTGAAGCTAAAGAAGCTACAAGGTGAAAGGGATCGTGATCGTTGTTCGTCAAAAGGAATCTGCCCTAGATCGTCAACGAAGGAGAAGGCAGTGCCGTAACCCGTCTGGCTACAGCGTCGCCTAGCAACAGAGCTGCAATGTGATCTGGATCTCCCTGCCAGACGGCCAAAGAGCGGAGAGAGAGAGCGAGGCAGTGCACCCCACCAGGTAAGGCTTGGACTCCGGTTGGGAGCCGCAAGCGTGTGTGGCCTGGGGAGGCATGCAGGAGGAGTGCTGGGGTGATTCAATCTCTCTCCCGCTGCACCACTTTAGACGCGCTGAGTCCCTGAGCAGCTCGTACCTGCCCAGTAGTACCAGGGCCGCCCCTTTAAGCTAACGACCGTTGTCTCTGTTGTTGGGGCCTAGTGGTGCCCGAGTTGACTGCGTAGATTGGCTTACCGCATTATTCTTGCATTACAAACTGCATGATTCTTGAATTACTTACCGCATTATTCATGCATTACGAACTGCATTATTCTTGCCTTATGAACTGCCTGATTCTTGCATTACGAACCGCATTATTCTTGCATTACAAACTGCCTGATTCTTGCATTAAGGACTGTCTTATTATTATATTACGAACTGCATTACGAACTGTATAGCATTGCATTAGGACTGCATTAGAGATCGTGAATTGCTCATTAATACCGCAAGAACCTACAAGTGATTGCTGGCCTAATAACCGGCAATGCAAAATATTACGAATACGCATATCTTGGATTTCTATCGTTTGGTCTCATTGTATTCCTTTTTCTAAAGATACCGCTATAGATATATATATATATATATATATATAGATATATATATATAAGACCCAATGCTCTCCCTTGCACGAAGGAAAGCTCGACACAGCTTCAGAGTAACAAAGGCAACTTTAATGATATTCATGTACGCGGTGACAGGCAGTCCATGAACGCTAACGGCAGACGCGTTTCAGCTTTGGTTTGCTTTCTTCAGTGCTGGTTTCACGGGCTCCTCACTCTCACAGGGGTCTATCCAGATGGAGTTTATGAAGTAAATACTTCCAGTCAGGTGGTTGCTTGCCCCTCCCTCTTCTCAAGGGTATGTCACAAAAGTATCGCGTTGGCCTCACCAGGCAAACAGGATGCTGGTACATGAAGTCCTCCAGGACTCCCCATTTAATAATAAGGAAAACCCGACACCATGTGATGTCCCAATCGTGGATTGGATGTCGGGCCCCATGCCAGCTCGAGTGCCCAGTGTGGAATAAAGCTGCTTTGGAACTCTTTATCAGGTAATGGCATTTACCTCCTCTCTCCCCTTTGTATGCAGAATTAGACCTCGTGTAGTTCTTCAGACTGCAGGGGGGGTAGCACGGTGTGCAAATTGCAAAAGTCCAGATGCTGTCTTGCCGCGCTACTCCAGACCGAAAGGGCGCGTCGAAAAGCCAGCAGCAGCTTGCTGGCAACACATAAGACCCAATGCTCTCCCTTGCACGAAGGAAAGCTCGACACAGCTCCAGAGTAACAAAGGCAACTTTAATGATATTCATGTACGCGGTGACAGGCAGTCCATGAACGCTAACGGCAGACACGTTTCAGCTTTGGTTTGCTTTCTTCAGTGCCGGTTTCACGGGCTCCTCACTCTCACAGGGGGTCTATCCAGATGGAGTTTATGAAGTAAATACTTCCAGTCAGGTGGTTGCAGTCTGCAGAACTACATGAGGTCTAATTCTGCATACAAAGGGGAGAGAGGAGGTAAATGCCATTACCTGATAAAGAGTTCCAAAGCAGCTTTATTCCACACTGGGCACTCGAGCTGGCGTGGGGCCCGACATCCAGTCCACGATTGGGACATCACATGGTGTCGGGTTTTCCTTTTTATTAAATGGGGAGCCCTGGAGGACTTCAAGTACCAGCATCCTGTTTGCCTGGTGAGTCCAACGCGATACTTTTGTGACATACCCTTGAGAAGAGGGAGGGGCAAGCAACCACCTGACTGGAAGTATTTACTTCATAAACTCCATCTGGATAGACCCCTGTGAGAGTGAGGAGCCCGTGAAACCAGCACTGAAGAAAGCAAACCAAAGCTGAAACGCGTCTGCCGTTAGCGTTCATGGACTGCCTGTCACCGCGTACATGAATATCATTAAAGTTGCCTTTGTTACTCTGGAGCTGTGTCGAGCTTTCCTTCGTGCAAGGGAGAGCATTGGGTCTTATGTGTTGCCAGCAAGCTGCTGCTGGCTTTTCGACGCGCCCTTTCGGTCTGGAGTAGCGCGGCAAGACAGCATCTGGACTTTTGCAATTTGCACACCGTGCTACCCCCCTGCAGTCTGAAGAACTACACGAGGTCTAATTCTGCATACAAAGGGGAGAGAGGAGGTAAATGCCATTACCTGATAAAGAGTTCCAAAGCAGCTTTATTCCACACTGGGCACTCGAGCTGGCGTGGGACCCGACATCCAATCCACGATTGGGACATCATATGGTGTCGGGTTTTCCTTATTATTAAATGGGGAGCCCTGGAGGACTTCAAGTACCAGCATCCTGTTTGCCTGGTGAGGCCAACGCGATACTTTTGTGACATACCCTTGAGAAGAGGGAGAGGCAAGCAACCACCTGACTGGAAGTATTTACTTCATAAACTCCATCTGGATAGACCCCCTGTGAGAGTGAGGAGCCCGTGAAACCGGCACTGAAGAAAGCAAACCAAACCTGAAACGTGTCTGCCGTTAGCGTTCATGGACTGCCTGTCACCGCGTACATGAATATCATTAAAGTTGCCTTTTTTACTCTGGAGCTGTGTCGAGCTTTCCTTCGTGCAAGGGAGAGCATTGGGTCTTATGTGTTGCCAGCAAGCTGCTGCTGGCTTTTCGACGTGCCCTTTCGGTCTGGAGTAGCGCTGCAAGACAGCATCTGGACTTTTGCAATATATATATATATATATATATATATATATTCGCTTAAAAACCCATAGGTTTCACACATGTTATAGTTAGGTGGATATTTCACTCGTAAAAAACCAATGAAATTACCCCGTTATAGTTAGTTCAGATAACTATAACTTGCGCGCCCGCAATCCTGCTCATGACGTCACGTATTACATCACTCATGACATGGTCAGTGGCATCACTCATGACATCACTGATGACATCATCCTTGTGATAGAGTGGCGGTCACGCGAGTTATAGTTATGTGAACTAACTATAACGGGGGAATTTCATTGGTTTTTCACGAGTGAAATATCCACCTAACTATAACATGTATGAAACCTATGGTTTTTTAAGTGAATTTGCAAGCTTTTTTAAATGGTAATTCCTAACTATAACGTGTGTGAAACCTATGGTTTTTTCAGTGAATTTGTACGGTTTTTTAAATGCTAAGTTATGTATGTATTATTATTTTTTTTATATATTTATTTTACAATAAACTACGTATTAAAAACATTTTTTTTTTTTCACCGTGCGCGCACGGTGCGCGCACCCCCGCGATTTAAAAAAAAAAAATTAAAATGTTTTTTTCTGCCTCCGGGGTCCTTCAGGGTCCCCCTGACAAAGGCTAGGGGGTCAGGAACTCTCTACCCTGCCCCGTTTTCACGTTCGCCACCTACCTTTTTCACTCTCGCACTGAAAACAAACAAAATGGCGGCAGACACTTCCTGATTTCGACCGATTCGAACGTTGACTGACATGTAACCACCAATCAGAATTACGCTCGCGCACGTTAGGGTGCGTGCACGGTGCGCGCACGTTGCGCGCATGGTGCGCGGCTATAGATATTTATGTGCTTTCATTCCAATTTTCTCAGGAACTACTGAACAGATTGACTCCATATATGCAAAAGGACATCCCTGACCTGAGGACTACCTCTCTGCCAAATTTCAAGTAATTCTGTTCAGCCGTTCGGGCTGTACCTTCGACTAAAGGTCCTATGGGAAAATGCATGGGGAAAACGTGTTTTGGGACCCCCCTTTTTTCCTAGCCCCCGCTTGACGAATCCCCCCGAGACTTTCAGGGTAGGAGCTGAGCGGAGCGCCCCATTAGTTTTGAACATTTTGCGAAGATTCGTCAACCGGCGCCAAAGTTATTCAAAATAGAATTTTAAGATTTCCTATGGAAACACGGTCCTAACTATAACTATCTACTGGCAACCGCGTACGGTGGCGTGCGCGAGCGCGATTCTGATTGGCTGTTAGATCTTAGTAAACATTCGAATCGGTCGAAACCAGGAAGCGGCGGCCGCCATTTTCTCTCTCGCACTCTGAGGGGGGGAGGAAAATCAAAGGTGGAAAACATTAAAAGGGGCTGATTAAACAGCTCCCAACCACCTAGCCTTAATTAATGTGTCCCAAAAGAACCACCAAGGTAAAAAATTCAATTTTTAATTTTTTCGAAAAAACGGCGATTACGCTTACCGTACGCGTACGGTAAAAAATAAATATAAAAAAAAAATTATCCACATTTTCCCCCACCCCGTGTGCAAATGGTGCCCGAAGTGCACCATTTGTGCATGACATACCTAACGAAATGAACATTTAATATTTAACATTTCACAACGAAGTGCATAATATGTCCTCCGTGTGCGGACGGTGCGCGAAGCGCATCGTGCGTACATGGCCCATCTAGCGTAACGTGGGCACGCGGTGCGCGTAGCGCACCGCGTACCCACTGTGCGTGCACGGCACTAACTGCGTAAAGTAAGCGCGCGGTGCGCGAAGCGCACCGCGTGTTCACTGTGCGCGCACGGTGCGCGCACGGAACGAACTGCGTTAAGTGGGCGCGCACGCCACGAACGGCATAAAGTAACTTAGCATTTAAAAAAACTTACAAATTCACTGAAAAAACCATAGGTTTCACACACGTTATAGTTAGGAATTAGCATTTAAAAAACCTTGCAAATTCAATGAAAAAACCATAGGTTTCACACATGTTCTAGTTAGCTGGACATTTTACTCATAAAAAACCAATGAAATTCCCCCGTTATAGTTAGTGCAGGCAACTATAACTCACGCGACTGCAATCCTCTGCTGATGACATATGTGTCTTTATGAAAAAAAAAATATTTGTAATATATGTATAGCTAAAATTTAATGGAAGAAGACATGGGCAAATAAGTGTCTAAATACAGTATTAGCATCAGCAGAGGGTTGCGGTCGCGTGAGTTATAGTTGCCTGCACTAACTATAACAGGGGAATTTCATTGGTTTTTGATGAGTAAAATGTCCAGCTAACTAGAACATGTGTGAAACCTATGGTTTTTTCATTGAATTTGCAAGGTTTTTTAAATGCTAATTCCTAACTATAACGTGTTTGAAACCTATGGTTTTTTCAGTGAATATATATATATATATATTATCTACTGGCGGTCGCCAGTAGATAGTTATAGTTAGGACCGTGTTTCCATAGGAAATCTGAAAATTCTATTTTGAATAACTTTGGCCCCGGTTGACGAATCATCGCGAATGTTTCAAAATAGGTGGGCCGCTCCGCTCCGCTCCTACCCTGAAAGTCTCGGGTTGATTAGTCAAGCGGGGGCCGAGAAAAAAGGGGGTCCCAAAACACGTTTTCCCCATGCATTTTTCCATAGGACCTTTAGTCGAAGGTACAGCCCGTACGGCTGAACAGAATTACGTGAAATTTGGCAGAGAGGTAGCCATAAGGTCAAGGAAGTGCCTTTTGAAGGTCTCGTGTAAATCTGTTCAGTATTTCCTGAGAAAATAGCATTTAAAACCATATCAAATTCTATACGCGCGCACCGTGCACGCACTGTGCGCGCACCCTGCCGTGCGCGAGCGCAATTCTGATTGGTTTTTAGATGTCAGTAAACATTCGAATCGGTCGAAATCAGGAAGTGGCGGCCGCCATTTTGTCTCTCGCAGTCTGAGGCAGTGAAAAACAAAGGTGGAGAACGTGAAAAGGGGGCAGGGTGGACAGTTCCTGACCCCCTAGCCTTTGCCAGGGGGTCACTGAAGGACCCCCAAGGGTGAAAAAAACATTTATTTTTTGTTGAAAATGTGCGGGGTGCGCGCAACGCCAGATATGACATCCCTGATTACATATGTGTCTTTCTGAAAAATAAATATTTGTAATATATGTATAGCTAAAGATTAATGGAAGAAGACATGGGTAAATAGGTGTCTAAATACAGTGATGTAATATCTGATGTCATCAGCAGAGGATTGCGGTCGCGTGAGTTATAGTTGCCTGCACTAACTATAACGGGGGAATTTCATTGGTTTTTTACGAGGGAAATGTCCAGCTAACTATAACATGTGTGAAACCTATGGTTTTTTAAGTGAATATATAGTTATAGTTAGGACCTATTTTCCATAGGAAATCTGCAACATTCTATGGGGAATATCTTTGGCGCCGATTGACGAATGTTCGCAAAATTCTCCAAACTTTTGGCCAGCTCCACTCCGCTCCTACCCTAAAAGTTTTGCAGTGATCCGTGAAGCAGGGGCCGAGAAAAAAGGGGGGTCCCAAAACACGTTTTCCCCATGCAATTTCCCATAGGATCTGTTGTTGCAGCTACAGCCCGAACCGCTGAACGGAATGACACCAAATTTGGCAAAGAGGTAGTCCTCAGTTCGGACTCATGCCTTTTGCATATTTGGTGTGAATCTGTTCAGTAGTTCCCGAGAAAATTAGGGTAAAAAAGTTAGTGATATCTATGGCCGTGGAGGATCTGCGAACCGTACCCGCACCGTAAGCGCACCCTCCCCGAACGGAGCGCGCACCCGTCTGATCGCGCGCTGAATGCTAATTGGCTGTCGAGCGTCTCTCTACATTCGAAACCAGGAACTGTTGGCGGCCTTTTTTTGCCTCGGTAGAAGCGAGGCTGAAGATGGAAGGGGAATAAGTGTGTAAAAGATATAAAGGGGGCAGAGTGGAAATACTCTGACCCTCTAGATCTGCTTAGGGGGTCCCAGAAGGACCCCCTGTGGCCCCTCTTTTTAAAAAAAAAGAAAGCGGCGAAATGCGCACACGATGCGCGCATTCTATCGCGTTGGATGCACGGATCCTCTCGCGGTGGGTTCGCGGATCCAAGGGAAAAAAATGAAATTGTTGGGAGATAAAGATTAAGCTTAAGTGTTTTGTTTTTAGACCACTTTGTGTTGAACGGGTGTTCTATAAGTGTTGTTGTGCATGATTGCAGTTAATACTCATAGAACAAGACACATGTCTAGATTTATCATAAATCATAAATCTTGATATGTGTGTGAATGGTGCACCATCAATCAATCAATCAATATGAACTTTATTCGGATAAAAACAACATATCCATAAAAGTGCAGTTAAAAAACATTATTTACAGTTGGACATAGAAGAAATTAGTCCGAAATCATAGAATTACGAAAACGTACAGCCATTTTTAAAAAGGATCCAACTCGGAAACATAATTCATCATTATCAATTGCAAGCATCAACTCATAGGCTGTTTTATAATCAGTTACGCATCGGGATTTAAAGTACGGAATCAGAAATTTTTTCGTGAGCGGTAAATAGAAGGAACAAAAGAATGAGAAATGTAACATTGATTGTTTCAGATTGTGGGTACATGGACAGGGGGTGTGATCAAGGTTCAGAGAATAGCCAGTTGGAAAAGACAGTAAGTATTTCATGGTGTCGGTCCTTAGCCTGAAGAATAGACCCCGTTCCCAACAGCCAACAGGTTTTAAGAGATATGTAGGCATTACTGTGGATACATGCTCTATTCGCATATATCTAGCAACGGAGGTTTTATTACGTTCAGCTGCTAGCCTAGTTTCTTTATACGATGCATAGAGTAGTTTTTCCACAGTTTTAATGCTTGGGGGGTTGTGGGCTAAAGGGTTTATAAAAAGATGTTCCAAATTCAGGCTAACTAAGCTTTTGTGGACTCCGGCCAACCATGATATGACCAGCCCTCTGTCACATTTTAAACAATCCAGGATAATTTCCCTGGTCAGTTGTGCGGCCGGGTTTTTCCAAATCCTAAGCCAGAATAATGTCGGGCGTGCCTTAATAAAATCCTCTATATAGGATAAGTGAAGCTCGCCGTGACAAGCATATGTAGATGAGGAAAATGGGGCACCCAATATTTTGCGACAAAACCTGTTCTCTTCTCGTTGGATAGGTGAGCTGGCAGTGTTCCCCCATACCTCTGCGCCGTACGTAACGGTTGGAATGCATTGTTGTCTGTAAATTTTGACAATAGCAGGCACTACCTCTATGTTTTTGGGTTTGGGTAGCCTGAGAATTGTATTAATAGAATTAATAAATTTCCTATTGCAATGGGCAATGTGATCATTCCACAAACCGTTAGATGCAAAGACCTGGCCCAGATACGGAAAAGTGCTGGTGCTAGACAATCTGGTAGAGTTAGATACAATAGAAAGGTTAAAATACTTCTTAGTCCCACATGACATTAAAAATGATTTCTTAAAATTAGTACACAGATCTAATGTTGCCATAAATTCCACAAAACCGTTGACCAAAGCTCTCAGGGCATTAGGGGTACGCTCCATTAGCACAGCATCATCTGCATAAAGCAGCGCGGGGATTTTATTCCCGTCGATGCTAGGGACGTCCTCAGTTAGGGGCAGTAGAGATTTAGATAGGTCATTGATGTATAAAATGAATAGGAGGGGGGCCAAGACACAGCCCTGTCTGACCCCCCTACCAATTTCAATTGGCTTAGAGACCTCACCGTTCCTTCCAATGCGAACCCTGGCTTTCAGGTCTCTGTGTATATATGCTAAAAAGGAGACTAATGAGTCGTCAAGGCCGAGAATTAAAAGGGTTTTCCACAGCTGGGATCTGTTTACAAAATCAAAGGCTGAGGTAAGGTCCATGAATGCCAGATACATTGGTGTTTTCTTAGCTACGGTGTATTTACTGACAATCAGGTGAAGATTCAGGCATTGTTCAACAGTGCCGACCCTACTCCTAAAACCCAATTGAGACCGATGCAGGACCTTGTTATCCTCAGCCCATGAATTAATTCTGTTAAATAACACCCGTCCCAGGATTTTTAGGGTGTTATCAATCAATGAGATTGGCCTATAACAGCTCGGGTTGGATCGGTCTCCTTTCTTAAAAATTGGGACAATAGTGCTAACTGACCAAGTGTCTGGGATAGATGAGTTGGTGAGATTGTTAAAAACATTCGTAAGAAGTGGCGCCCAAAAATCAGGTTTACTTTTAATAAGGTCGCTTCTTCGACCTCATATAGTTCAATCAATATCCCACCAGTGTATATGTATTCTTTTTTGGGATTATTGGAAATTGGGGCAGCATAAATCTTACTAAAATGATCTTCCCAAGATTCACTCATAATGTTACATGCAATTGGTGTGGGGATATTACCCATAGATTTCATATCCTTAACTGCCTTCCAAAAATTCTTGCTGTTTTTTAACACATTAGCCTGCACAAGATTTGCCCAGTTGTTATTAGTAAGCTCTTCCTTTCTGCGTTTTATAACTTTTTTATAGTTTGCCCTGAGTGATGATATAGCGGACGCCACTCTGGGTTTGCTTACAAGGGCCTTTCTTAATGCTCTATTAGCCGCAGAGCATTCAGCATTAAACCAACCAAGCTCATAATTCGGCTCCCTTATTGGTTTAGACAGTATATTTTTAATGCCAGAGCATAGCCCTGAAAAGGCGTTAACTACCTTTATATTATAAAGGCAGGGCGTTAAACAAATGTCCACCAGATTTCAGTGGTGTTTAATCATTTTTTCAAATAAAGTGTTGTTGTCAATATTGCGCCAAACTACTCTGAGTTTGTCATTTGATGCCACCAGATCTCGTGCACCGAGCGCAAAATCATGCGCAGGGTGACGTGAAAAGCTTAGAGTAGTACTAATCGGATTATGGTCGCTTTGCATAGTTTGTATCACCTCTGCCTTTAACACATAACTTTCTAAAGAGGCGGTTACAAATATATAGTCAATAATAGAAGTGGAGCCTCTGCTTCTATAGGTAGGAATTGCGCTACTGTCAGGGGGGGAGGGATCGGCAATCTGCATAACATTCCGGAAATTATGGGAACTTAAAAGATTCACTAGTTGTTCCCCTCGTTGACTCAGAGGAACTTGTGTGTCAAGTCGGATAGCAGAAAAAATGTCTTTGTGAATCTTAACATTAAAATCACCGCCCAAACATATACCCATAATTTGGTCATCGCACGTACTAGATTGTAATTGTAAAACAAAATTAAACAGAGATGAAAAGTTCATATTGGGCACAGTTTTAAAATCATCATTGTAAAAATTTATCAAATAAATTGAAACTCCCCTAGTATAAAGAACTGCATGAAATTTGTCGCTGTTCGTAGGTATAATTCTGAAACGACCACCTGCCTTAATATTAATCCAAATTGACAGACCTCCAGCAGGTCTGCCTGATGTGGGGATGGGGGACAAGATATTAAAACATTCAAACCCCTCCATATACAAATCCTGGGTTGCCCAAGTCTCCTGGAACATAACAACATCCTGCTGATTAATTAATGCTTGCCAATCCACTAAATTTAGCTTGGATGACAAACCAGCTATATTCCAACTTAAGATTTTAAGTGTCTGATTATTTTCCCTGGTGTCTAATATATCCAATATGGGAGCATGGGGACTATCTTGGGTTGGTACTAGGATTGTAGCGTTAGTTCTTGGAGCATTCACTGACTGAGTACGCAGTCAATCTTGACAGTCCAAGCCCGACAACGGGGTAAATCTGTTATAAGTTGTAGTGTAATCATGTATATTACGGGGTGGCACTTCAAATACAGGTTTATAGAAATAAACTAAAGGTAGGGCCCAGATATTAGTATCTTGACCCATCTGTTCCATCTGGGGTGTCAAAATAGTTTTAGCCACTGATTGTCGTCGAAAATTGATGATAATGCAGTCACCATCGATATCTTTGGGTGAAGTCCCCAACCAGCCTACTCGTCGTACCATAATTATGTTCCCGATCAATGAGGGCCTGAATCTCTTATGTTTGGTAAGCCAATCCACGCACTTGCAGCGTAGTTGCTCCCAGGACTCAAACTGATCTTCTCTTAAGGGGGGAACACCTGCTAAAATTACGACGTATGGGCATGCCTCAGGGGGCAGGTTTAACACCTCCTTGTTGCCCACAAGATTAGTTGTTGGCTTTGGGTTAGTATCGGCCTCTTGTATGGTTTTATTTATTTGGTTTATGGGTACATTTATGGTGTGTGACTTGTTATTTGATACATTACCATCTGAAATTTCAATAACACGGTCCAAAGGGCTATTGGCATCCCTAATATTTCTCACATCAAGACAGGTGCGAATCTTATTACAAGTCACGCAATTACTAGGTCCCGGAATTGGATTGGGTGTCACTTCAGTATTTGGCTGGGGAATACATTTACTATTTGAGAGAATATTAGCATTTCGCCCGCCAATATCGGCACGGTCACATGTATAGGCAACTGCTTGAGGTACCACGTTCGGAGGCTGTGGTACCGGATTAGGAAATTGAACAAGCAGCAGGCCGTTAATACGGTCTTGTAAAGAGGAGAGGAAATTATCGAGAACTGGCTTAATATGATCTGTAATAACAGTTACTAGATAACTAGTATCAATTACTCTGTTTTCAAAATCATTGTCAGTAGTGGAAAAAGGGCGACTATTGTCTGTTTGTGTTCCAACCGTACGGGAGATCATATCAACCAGAGAAATGTCCTCAGATATTTGATTAGTGGATGGGTGAAACCATGAGGTTAGGGTCGAGCGTGTAGAGCAGGGTCGGCTAGGTTGTTTTCTCTTCACGCTTGCAATCTCTCCGACTTTCCTTTTGCGTTTGGCCCCCATAGTAGATGTCGGTACGTTTCTAGCATCTGGGTTTGGTACAGGTGAATCTGATGTTATAATGTCACATGCCGCTTCAGAAACTGAAGCAGGGGCTATGGAATTGTTAGCGGATAGGTCACAAGTCTCGTCAGTGAATCCGGTAAGTGGTGCAATAAGTGGAGCAGATTGTCCCAGACCGAGAGATAGCCGCCTCTCCGTAAGTTCAATTTCATTACTTACGATGCTAACTGCCCTTTCCAACATATTTTCAATACAAGTAGTAGTTGATTTCGTAACCGTAGCGTTAGTGCGCTTCCCCATGGTTTTCAAAGTGGCTATACAACAGTATTACAGGGGAGTAACAATGTCAGAATAGAATAGAATAACAATGGGGGCGGGTGGCGCTCACCTGCGCAGCGATCGATGGCTGCTTTCAATTGTCGGAGGTGTGGCCCAGACCAGACTCCTCCGGGCTCTGACGGGCAAGGACGGGCCCGCCCTTGGCCCGGGCTTCGCCCGGGCGTCGCCCGCGCGCGTCCCGCGCCGCGTTGAGCCTGTGTGGGTTTTAAACAGGCTGGGCGCAGGCTGATCTCCTCACAGCCGGGCGCCCAGCAGCAGGGCCTCTGGGTAATGTAGTTCTCCTCCCTCACGGTGTGGCCTCGGGAAGTGACAAGCACAGATTTCCCCAGCAGCAGGGCCGTTCCCCTCACGGCAATAGCAGCAGCAAGTTTGCCAGGTCACAGGTAAGGTCTTCAAAGAGCGCGTCCCGCGCCGCGTTGAGCCTGTGTGGGTTTTAAACAGGCTGGGCGCAGGCTGATCTCCTCACAGCCGGGCGCCCAGCAGCAGGGCCTCTGGGTAATGTAGTTCTCCTCCCTCACGGTGTGGCCTCGGGAAGTGACAAGCACAGATTTCCCCAGCAGCAGGGCCGTTCCCCTCACGGCAATAGCAGCAGCAAGTTTGCCAGGTCACAGGTAAGGTCTTCAAAGAGCGCGTCCCGCGCCGCGTTGAGCCTGTGTGGGTTTTAAACAGGCTGGGCGCAGGCTGATCTCCTCACAGCCGGGCGCCCAGCAGCAGGGCCTCTGGGTAATGTAGTTCTCCTCCCTCACGGTGTGGCCTCGGGAAGTGACAAGCACAGATTTCCCCAGCAGCAGGGCCGTTCCCCTCACGGCAATAGCAGCAGCAAGTTTGCCAGGTCACAGGTAAGGTCTTCAAAGAGCGCGTCCCGCGCCGCGTTGAGCCTGTGTGGGTTTTAAACAGGCTGGGCGCAGGCTGATCTCCTCACAGCCGGGCGCCCAGCAGCAGGGCCTCTGGGTAATGTAGTTCTCCTCCCTCACGGTGTGGCCTCGGGAAGTGACAAGCACAGATTTCCCCAGCAGCAGGGCCGTTCCCCTCACGGCAATAGCAGCAGCAAGTTTGCCAGGTCACAGGTAAGGTCTTCAAATGGTGCACCATTCTACAATTGGTGTAGGAAAGCACAACAAAGAGAATTGTTTTAATTTCTCCACATTTTTATATCTTCAATGCATGCTGAAATGTTCAGCATACATTGAAGGAGAAAAATGCATTTTCTCATTGTTTTTGTACAGGAAGGTGTGTCTTCCTGTAGAAAAACAAACAGCACATGACACAGATATCCTTGCACTATTGTGCAAGGGTGCCTGTGTCACCACATGGCTGCAGTTTAAGCAGCCGTGCAGAGAGAAGCATAGATTTGCAACATATTTATGTACATATGTTGCATCCCTCTGCTTCAGAAGTACTACAGCACACTACAATTAAAGAGGTTACTGTGTGATGCTGCAGCACTTCCTTATAGTTCTGCACTTATACATTCACCATACGCTACTAATGCATTCATTCAGTCAATTACGTACTACACATACATTCATCTAAACTTTCACACACTAACAAAGAAATGTAGCTCTTTTTTAAACCAGGAAAGTTAGTTCTTACAAGAACTTTTTTTTTTCTTCTTTCTTCTTTTATAATTTTTTGGGGTTTTCTGAACAATTTTGTGATTTTTTTGGTTTTTCTGAAAAAAAAAACAAAAAAAAAAAACAGGAGAAACCAAACAATGAACTTCAGGGAACAGTAAAAAAAACAAAAAATTAAACTATCAAATATGACTTTCCTGCCGGCGGCAGATCAGATCGATCGACTGCTCACCATAGCACAAAGTCTTATTGCACTTAGAAATTGAAATTGAGGATGGATGTCCAAGGTTTGGTCTGATGGATGCACTCTTGATGTGCTCGGCTGCGATGAGGTGGATGGCGCAGGAGCAGGAGTGTCTCTCATCCGTCGGCACTCTTCACGTGCAAGATTGTTTGGATGAAGGCTCCTCATGTGCTTCATCATACTTGCCATGCCACAAGAGTATTTCTTGTTAGGATCCCCTCTCGATAAGACTCTTTTGCAAATCTTACATGTGACCAAGGTGGCATTAGTCTTATTCTGTCCTTCGGGGAAAGTAAAAAATATCCACACCACTGAAGCAAAACGTTTTTTGTGTGGTTCCTCCGGCAAAAATTCATCCTCAGAGGTTTGAGGTGATGCAGGGGATGCCTGCTGCCCTGAAGCCATTTTTGGTTGCAAAAAGTTAGAGCTAAGTGTATACTTAGTCTAAAAAAATCTTCTTCTCTCTAAAGAGATGGTTCTCCAAAGAAGCTCAAAGACGAATGATTGAAATGGGTGGGGTCTTTCAGTAGTTAGAACAGGAAGTGTAATGAACCAATCAAATCTCTTTTTTTGCAGGTCACATGGGATCCGCGCACCGTGCACTTACGCAGCGCGCACCCAGCGCGCATCCGCGAAATTGAATTAAAAAGAAATATAGGATTAGATGTAAAAATATATTAGTTTTAAGACTAGTTTAGAGTTTGTCTTCAATTAATATTCACATGCAATACATAAATATGTTTTTTTAAATGTTAAATACTTTGCGAGATCCGCGCACCCACCGCGTCATAGACGCAGATGACGCATCGTGGAAGCGCGTAAACGTCGCATTACGTGCATCAAACGTATCACGTATAGGCTAGGAGTCGTGTACCGGTCGCATTGAAATCGCGCACTAACCACGTACCTGCCGCATACCTTGCGCGGATGCTATCGCGTAGGGATCGAGAACGGTGCGCTTAGGGTGCGCGGATCCAAAAATATTGAAAAAAATATATAAAATAAAGTTTTGCACATATAGTTAAAAAAATATTTTGAAAAATATAAAAAAATATGTTTGAAAACCCCATTAAGTTCAAATAATATTTTTTAATTTTTAAAAGAATTCATTAAAAAAATACATTTAAAATGGTGATAAAAAAGTATTTTAACAAAAATGTAATTAGTGAAATGACACACTGAATTTGAAAAATATAGAAATCCAATCAAAATCATTAAACATGATATCTTCAGAGATAAGTTATATATAGGAATTAGCATTTGAAAAACCTTTGAAATTCACTGAAAAACCATAGGTTTCATGCACGTTATAGTTGGGAATTGGCATTTAAAATACCTTTGAAATTCACTGAAAAAACCAAAGGTTTCAGGGGCGTTATAGTTAGGAATTGGCATTTAAAAAACCTTAGAAATTCACTAAAAAAACCATAGGTTTCATGGGCGTTATAGTTAGCTGGACATTTCCCTCGTACAAAACCCTAGAAATTCCCCTGTTATAGTTAGTTCAGCTAACTATAACTCGCGCCCCCGCAATGCACTGCTGATGATGTCACATATTACATCACTCATGGCATGGTCAGTGACATCACTGATGACATCACTGATGACATCTCAAATGACATCACTGATGACGTCATCCATGTGATAAATTAGTGCATCTTCTCACACCCTAATATAACCTTTGATACACCGACTCAAAATTTCAGACTTCCATTCTCAAAACCATAGATACTCCAATACCAATAACTACATACACCCTCATTGTCTCTTAGGTCTACACACACCTCCACTCACTCACCTGTAGAGTCACTCATACTTACAGTCACTCAGTACAGGACTATCATATGCATTTATATACCTATATAGACACTCAGACACCACCAATCATCCATAGACATCCTCACACACCTAGTCAGTCATGGAAATAATTAATCACACTCCCATTTACTCACCTATGCAATTATACACACACAAGTTCACTTACTCATAAAAATAGTACCACATTCTTACGCTCTTATACAATCACTGATACAAGCAGACACTCATCCATACAGCCACTCTCACAATCACACACTCTCACATATACCCACTTATATACTCTTACACACATATATGCTGCCTTTCACATATGTAGTTACTCACACATGTACCACTGAGATATACATTCAATCACTAACACACCTATACATACACTCACCGAACCATACAGTCCATCATAGATACACTCTTAAAAACATGCACCCACTGAATCACCCACTCACACATCTAGTCACAGAGTCACACACACCCTACCCACACAAACACTCAGGCACCCATACAGATACTCAGACAACCAATCAATAACCCATATAGACACTCATATAGCTATTCAAAAAACCATGCAGCCACTTATACACCAACACACAGACACATACAGACATTCACACAGTTTAGTCACTAGTCTGCAGTAAGATACATTTAATGACTCACTTATAGAGTCAGTTACGCACCTAGAAAATCATCCATTCACAAACTTGTACACCCACTTATTTTTCAACAGGCCTTTCCCTATATATATTAAACATAATAAAACTGTTCAGAAACACATACTCAATGGATGATGTCATCAGTGATGTCATTTGAGATGTCATCAGTGATGTCATCAGTAATGTCACTGACCATGTCATGAGTGATGTACTGTCAGCAGTGCATTGCGGGGGCGCGAGTTATAGTTAGCTGAACTAACTATAACAGGGGAATTTCTAGGGTTTTGTACGAGGGAAATGTCCAGCTAACTATAACGCCCCTGAAACCTATGGTTTTTTTAGTGAATTTCTAAGGTTTTTTAAATGCCAATTCCTAACTATAACGCCCCTGAAATCTTTGGTTTTTTCAGTGAATTTCAAAGGTTTTTTAAATGCCAATTCCTAACTATAACGTGCATGAAACCTATGGTTTTTTCAGTGAATATATATATATATATATATATATATATATATATATATTCACTGAAAAAACCATAGGTTTCAGGGATGTTATAGTTAGCTGGACATTTCACTCATAGAAAACCATAGAAATTCCCCTGTTATAGTTAGTTGAGCTAACTATAACTCGCGCCCCCGCAATGCACTGCTGATGACGGTTAGTGACATCACTGATGACATCTCAAATTACATCACTGATGACATCACTGATGTCATCATCCAGTGAATGTGTGTTTCTATAAAATGTAAATATGTTTTATATATATATGCCAAGGTATATTGAAGAATGAATGGTGTATAAGAGTAGGATGGATGATTAAGTAGGTGTGTGACTGACTGTATAAGTGAGTGATTAATTGTGTCTTGCTTAATTCATGTGTTAGCGACTAATACAGACATTCACAAAGTTTAGGTTGTCAGTTGGTGTGTAAGCAGCTCCATGGTTTGGTTAGCAACTAAATGAGGATCTATATGAGCTATTGATTGCTTGTCTGAGTACCTGTATGGGTGCCTGAGTGTCTGTGTAGGTGGGTGGGGGGTGTTACTCTGTGCATAGATGTGTGAGTGGATAATTCACTGGGTATATGTGTTCAAGTCTGTATCTGTGAAGGGCTGTATGGCTTGGTGAGTGTGTGTATGAGTGTCTTGGTGAGTAAATGGTTGCCTCAGTGGTACATGTGTGAGTAACTCCATAAGTGAAAGGCAGTATATATGAGTGTTGGACTGTATAAATGACTATATGTGAGAGTGAGTGATTGTGAGAGTGCCTGTATGGATCAGTGTGTGCTTGTATTAGTTATTGTATTAGAGTGTAAGTATGTGTTAGTATATGTTTAAATAAGTGACGTGGTATGTGTATAACTGTACAGGTCAGTAAATGAAAGTGTGATTGATTATTTCCATTACTGACTAGGTGTGTGAATAACTCTATGAATGAGAGGCGGTGTGTGAGTGTCTGTATAGATATGTGACTGGATATGATCATGCTGTATTGATGGCTGACTGTATGTATGAGTGACTGTATGGGTGAATGAATGGATGTGTGTGTAGACCTAGGAATTAGTGAGTGGATATGTACTAACTGGTATTGGTGTGTTCATGGTTTCGAATATTATAGTCTGTATTTTAGAGTGGGTGTATCAAGTGTTATATTAGGGTCTGATAAGGTGCATCAGATTTAGACTTGGATGATGTCATCAGTGATGTCTTTTGAGATGTCATCAGTGATGTCAACAGTGATGTCACTGACCATGTCATGAATGATGTAATATGTGATGTCATCAGCAGTGCATTGCGGGGGCAGGAGTTATAGTTAGCTCAACTAACTATAACAGGGGAATTTCTATGGTTTTCCATGAATGAAATGTCCAACTAACTATAACATCCCTGAAACGTATGTTTTTTTCAGTGAATTTCAAAGGTTTTTTAAATGCTAATTTATAACTATTACGTGCCTGAAACCTATGGTTTATTCAGTGAATTTCTAAGGTTTTTTAAATGCTAATTTCTAATTATAATGTTCATTAAACCTATCTTTTTTTCTGTGTTTTTTAATTATCAACCAGTTCTCAACTTGGTTAAAACTGCAAATCTCACCACTCTTCCATCGATACCTTATGCCAACAAAATCGCAACAAACGAGAGCTCCAACTAACGCTAATGAAATGCAAAGTAGGCGTTCCCGTGCAAAAAAAACACAAAAACACCACTTCCCCATATTTTCAACGACCAGCCAAATCTGCAATGCGATTTAAAAAGCAGGCGATAAGCCGAGTTAGCAGTAACAAATTAACATCAACTTTAACTGGTGTAAGGAGGTCGACTATCTACTCCGTGAATTGAACCCAACTCACAGCCACATCTAAAGACCAACATATGATAGAGCTACTGATCATGCAGGTCCGACACGCAACAAGACCACAACACCCAACGCCACCACCACCAGAACCTCCCCCCCTGCACCACCACCCCTACTACCACCAAGGCAGGGCAAAACAGGGCAACGGACCTTCCCAAAACACCATGCCCCTCAGCCACACAATAGCTGAATGTTGGGAGATGTGGCAACCAACTATATATGAAGGAGGCATGTCACCCTTCAACAATAAAGCATACAATGCCAAGTGTAACGCTGATGTGCTGCACAGACCTCACTATGTAAAGCACAAACCTCTCCATGTGGAGATATACTGTTGATACTTGTAGTGTAGTGCACAGTGGGCGCAACCATGTTTCCTCAGGCAGTGGGGAAAATCTTGGTCATGTAGCTGTGTTGTCCCCCCCTGGAAGCGGAAGCGGAGTGGGCTGCTCCAATGTACGCCACTCCAGCGTAGCAGTATGAATATATAGGCAAGGCCTTAGGTGTGGTTCACTTGAGGGAAGACCAACGAGTCTGTCACAGCGGCAGCCCTCACCCTGGCACGTGGCTGCCACCATAACCGCGGGCCTCCTCGACACAGGCCCCCTGTGAACCCAGCGGCACAGGACCGCAGACTTATGTCTGTACCGACTACTGCCTTTGATCTACACTGCAGACAGCAGCGCTCACAATTCAAATGCAGTGGCGATTGCAGATGTCGCAGTCCAGTTCGCAAGACAATTTACTTCCAGTGCCGCCCGCCCAGACCACGCATCATCGCACGGGGCGCACACGCTGTGTGCTTCAGGTGCTACTAACTCACTGCACCATAAATCATCGCCATGTAGCTGTGCTCCCATCCTGACCGCTGCCTCTGCCCTACACTGGGGTCACACAGTTCACAATTCAAGATTAGTAGCGACGCAAATTGTTTAAGACACTATAATGGGTTAAGAAGACCACATGCTCCCAATCTGTGCAGCTCAAGTCAACATCACCTGCCTGTGGGCCTTTGCTGACCGCTGCCTCCAGCCTACACTGTGGAAGACCGACGACACGTGATGCCAACTAACCCTGTTCAACACAAGCCGATCTCACATGTTTAAGTGTGTCCTGAGTCCTGAATTGCAGCAACCACAGTACCAGACTCCCTTTGATCAGTGAGGGGTATTTCCATATGGAAGGCCGGCGACACGTGGTGCCACTGAACCTGCACTACGCAGGCCGGTGGGGCCACCAACGTATGCACGTGGCTGTGGGCCCTTGCTCACTGCTACCTCTGGCCTACACTATGGAAGACCGGCAACAAATGGTGCCACTAACCGTCTTCAACACAAGCCGATCCCACATGGGGAACTGTGCCCTAAGTCCTGAATGGTAGTGACCCTAACTCCGTGAGACAATCACAGCACCAGACTCCCTTCGATCAGTGAGGCATATTTCCATATGCAACGGAGGCGACACATGGTGCCAATAACTCTGTTCAACACAAGCCGAACAGTCCCACATGTGGAACTGTGTCCTGAGTCTTGAATGGCAGTGACCCCAAGTCCATGGCAGCGACCACAGCAGCATACTCCCTTTGATTAGTTAGGCATATTTCCATATGCAACGACAGCGACACGTGGTGTCAATAACTCTGTTCAACACAAGTCGAACAATCCCACATGTGGAACTGTGTCCTGAGTCCTGAAAGGCAGTGACCCCAAGTCCATGGCAGCGACCACAGCAGCCTACTCCCTCTGATTAGTTAGGCATATTTCCATATGCAACTGCGGCGACACGTGGTGCCAATAACTCTGTTCAACACAAACCAATCCCACATGTGTAACTGTCTCCTGAGTCCTGAATGGCAGTCACCCCAAGTCTGTGGCAGCGACCACAGCACCATACCCCCTTCGATAAGTGAGGCATATTTCGATATGCAAGGCCGGCAATACGTAATCCCACTAACCCTCTTTAACACAAGCCGATCCCACATGTGTAACTGTGTCCTGAGTCCTGAATAGCAGTCACCCCAAGTCTGTGGCAGTGACCACAGCACCACACTCCCTTTGATCAATGAGGGGTATTTCCATATGCAACTACAGACTCCAGTAGGCAACTAACTATCACAGTACTACACCCTACAGATTATCCTTTAAGCATCCTCGCTTCAAGATTTTTTTTTATATCAGTTATAGCTTTACTGCAATGGCCAAATTAATCTTCAAATGCAAACTAACATGGAATAGCAGTCTACACTACAGGCAGTACAGCTCGCAATTCCAATTTCAAATGCTAATTTCTCACAAGATTGTACTCCGAAAATACAACACTTCGTCAATGTATTCTATACTTATTTCATCTTTTCATCATACGCCTGCACTGCACTCAGTAGGGTTCACAATGAAAATGATTTCTTCATTCATTAACTACAGAGTCCACTATGCAAGTGACTATTACAGGCCTCAAATCTACATAATATCCTTTTAGTATCCTTTCTTCTTGAACATTTTTTATATCAGTTATAGCTTTAGTACAATGACCAAATTCATTTTCAAGTACAAATGAACACTCAGCAGTCTACACTGTGGGAAGCAGACCTCACAATTTGAATTTTGGACACATGGTGCCAAATAACACTGTCCAACACAAGCCGATCCCACATGTGTAACTGTGTCCTGAGTCCTGAATGGCAGTGACCCCAAGTCCATGGCAGCGACCACAGCACCAGACTCCCTTCAATCAGTGAGGCATATTTCGATATGAAAGGCCAGCGACACATAGTCCCACTAGCCCTCTTTAACACAAGCCAATCCCACATGTGTAACTGTGTCCTGAGTCCTGCATGGCAGTGACCCCGAGTCCGTGGCAGCAACCACAGCAGCATACTCTTTGATCAGTTAGACATATTTCCATATGCAAGGCCGGCGACACGTAGTCCCACTAACCCTCTTTAACACAAGCCGATCCCACATGTGTAACTGTGTCCTGAGTCCTGAATGGCAGTGACCCCAAGTCCGTGGCAGTGACCACAGCACCAGACTCCCTCTCATCAGTGAGGCATACTTCCATATGCAAGGACAACAGCACGTGGTGTCACTAACCCTGTTCAACACAAACCGATCCCACATGTGTAACTGTGTCCTGAGTCCTGAACGTCAGTGACCTGAACTTCGTAACCGCAACCACAGCACCACACTCCCTTCGATTAGTGAGGGGTATTTGCATATGGAAGGCCGTCGACACGTGGTGCCACTGAACCTCCACTATGCAGGCCGGTGGGGCCACCAACGTATGCATGTGGCTGTGGGCCCTTGCTCACCGCTACCTCTGGCCTACACTACGGTCAGCACGCCTCACTATTAAGATAGAGTCCTGATTCCACATGATGCAGTTCAGCAGCCAAGACACATTGCTCCCAGTGCGGCCCGTCCACACCAAGCATCATCACAGGCTCATACAGTCTCAATACTTCTGGTGCCACACTAACCCTCTTTAACACAAGCCGATCCCACATGTGTAAAAGTGTCCTGAGTCCTGAATGGCAGTGACCCCAAGTCCGTGGCACCAACCACAGCACCACACTCCCTTCAATCAGTGACGCATATTTCGATATGCAAGGCCGGCAACACGTAGTCCCACTAACCCTCTTTAACACAAGCCGATCCCACATGGCAGCGACCACAGCACCAGACTCCCTTCAGTCTTAGTTGTTGTTCTCTTCTTTCAATAATTTTTTTTATATGTAAATCTATACATGACTAAGATTCTTTTTTGTCCAACCGCACAGGGACACTTCCAGGCCCAAGAAGGTTGTTGGGGGTATGATGGTAATGTTGGAAGAGGGTGCGTTACCTGCTGATGTTGGGAGAGGCAGTGTCAAAGGGGTATCTATCACAGAAAGAACTTCGATATGTTTTCACAAATGCCTCGGACAAATGCCAGCTGACGGACTGAATCACAAAATGGTTTTTCAATGCTTATGTAGTGTGAGTTATAAACAGTTCGAACCCAAGCTCGCAGAGGGACAGCTGTGGCCCGTCCGCTCGACTCACAGACGCAGTACTACGAGCCGTCCGCGTTATTGTAGCTATCCCTGCCCTGTTCTGTCGTACGCCACACCACTGCGATTACGTCCCGACGTTGGCCCCACATAGCTACCTGTCGCAGGCGTACTCGCTGTTGGTGTGCAGGTCAGTGGTCTAGTTCTCAACATCTCACGGCCACTTCCTCAGGGCAGGTTTGCACATACACCACACCCATCCGGCACATGCGTCACAGGCCATGTGACCACACAAATATAATAGATCAACAACGTCACATCCTTTATTGCCAGTGCTGACTAGATGGCGGACGCTCCACGCGTTTCAACCATAAAGAGTCTTTTAAAAGTTGTGCAGAAGGTTAGTCGCACCCTGATCTGTATAGCCATCAAGGGCCTACCACCCCCTTGGCACGGACTTCAGATGCACAGGGTTAGTGCCACCCGAAGCTCATATGCCCATCAGGGGCCTACCACCACGTGGCACAAATTTAACTTCCACAGGATTAGCGGCCCCAAACTGATGTAGTCTCCGCCAGTGATGACTCAGGACTCAGAGACATGTGTGAGATCTGCCGGGCCATGGAGACGATGATGTGGTCTCCGCCATTCATGACTCAGGACTCAGCGACATCTGTGAGATCCGCCAAGCACCTGATGTGGTCTCCGCCATTCATTACTCAGGACTCAGAGACATATCTGGGATGAGTTTTGACGGGCAAATGGAGTGCCCACTGCTGCACACTCCGGTGACACAAGGTAATTATTTGCTCATGGATGCGCAGAGGCGGCAATGTCTGTCTCTCTCTCTCTCTCTCTCTCTCTTTCTCTCTCTCTCACTCAACCTTCTTTTCCTTCTATCTCTCTAACTCTCTCTCTTCCTTCTCCCTTTCTCACACCCTTTCTTTCTTTCCCTCTCTTTTTCTCTCTGGCTTTTTTTTCCTTCTCTGTTTCTCTGTGCCTCTCCCCTTTGATATGCCCATTACACACGTCCTTATTTTGTGCTTTATTTTCCAGGCTTTGCCGTCGACATCCATGGTCCCCACAGGAGTGTTCTGCCTTCTTGTTTTCTATTATTTGTGTTACATTTTGTTTATTAGTTTATCATTTATATATATGTTAATAAAAAAATTAATTTTGCAAACAGTTTTTTGTTTATCGTTTACATATATATTTATACAAAAATAAAGTTTAAAATTTTTTTTACGTTTTTGGTTGTTCTCTTCACTGCTGTGTTACTCTTTCTTGTTCTTCTTACTGTTATATGATGGAGTCCACCATGGTGTTAAATTTTGGGGCACTTATCATGGGAATACTGGTGATGTCTGCAGTTTACACCAACTTCTGAATAGTGTGTTAGATTTATCTCAACTTTACTTCCATTAAAGTGCTGATAATGAAATGCAGACTAGCCGTTTCCGTACAAAAAGACACGAGGTGCACCTTTGCGATTTATTCTAAATACTAAAATCCTGTATTGAATTGCACTGAGGTAGTGGCTGCACTTACAGTGTACACACAAAATCAATTAAGCACTCTCATTGTATTTATATTGATTGGGAATAGTGTGTCAAGTGCTGGATCTTGACGTGATACACTGCGCAGTTTGTATATTGTTCTGCACATGAAAAAAATCACATCACAACTTTCACACCAACTGCAATGCGAAACAAACTCTGGCGATAAGCCACGTTAGCACCAGGTATTTTACACCTGCTTTCTGTTGGTGTTAAGCAGGACGACTACCTGCACCATGAAACGGAACACAGCCAAGAGCCACACCAGAACACCCACAGGTGCCATAGAATCAATGAGCATGATGCAGGGATACCCATGAGGGGCACAAGACTCATCGCAACAACTCCAGGACCGCCAATGCCCCCCAAACCCGCATCTGAGCAAGTGTGTCCCTGTGGTCATTGTCTTAGCATGATAGGCACGAGCCCTGCAACATCACAGTGTGCTGTCACCTCAGCATTGGCAGTGAGCCTGGACATGTAGCTACGCACGCATCCTCCTGCATGCACAACCGGCATGTGCTGGTCCGGAGTACACAGGTCAGCGCAGGGGTGTGCCTATCCGGCAAGGGGAACAGGGTATTTCGGACATGTCTGTGTACAGGAAGTGCCGTAAATGTGTCTCTGTGTTCTGGTGCGGCCTGCCACAAAGGCTGCAGCACTCGATATTGTAAAGTGCCATGCACCACCTCCAAACGGCACTGTGATGGTGCAGTTTGAATGTAGCAGGACATGCGCAAATAGGCATTACAATGGTGTGCCGTACGAGTGCACGAGATACAACAGCACACTGTAGAAAAGTGTGGGGGCTAGTGGGAGGGAGAAGCAGCTTTTTGGCAATGTAACACACAGTGAACTTGCCCATGTGCCATGTGCTGGGCATCTCATCCATGATAACCACGGTTGCAGACATCCCACAACACCAGCGACCGGCCTTTGTACACATCCTGTATGAATGCCGCATGGTTTTCACTTCTATGCTCGTTCAGTGGTGTGATGTTGGCGGGTTGTGTGACTTGTGCTCCTTGTTAGTGTGTTTCATTTTGGCCCTTATTTGTCTATACTTGTGCTGTACTTAATTGTGCACGTGTGCCATTCTGCCCATCTCCCCCCCGTCCCCCCACTCCCTGCTTCTTCCTCTTCCTGGTGCTGTTGTGTCTATAATTTTGTTGCTCCACACATAAACACATCCAAAGAACAAATTTGAGTAGTTCCTTGATTCTTTTAGGTTTCAAAACTTCTCTCTATTGGTTTCTTTTTAATTTTCCATATAAACCGTGTTTTTTAATATTCAACACCACTTAGAAGTCAGAAGTGCAACGTATTCTATCAACACACTTTCTAGAACATTCTACAACACATGCAGGTTAAAATTTCATCAATTTTTTTAACTTAATGATTTTTATTGCAACATTTTCTCGTACATTTATTGGCATGTGCAGGTTAAAAGTTCACAATTGTTTTAAGTTCGAACAGTGCCTTCCAAATGCAAGTAGCAGCTGTGGTTCAGTTGAGCAAATTTTTATCCTATGATATGTACTCCACGTTGAAACTGCTTTTTCTTAACCAATCACAAAGATGCTTTTCCACAAAACGAATGTGCACTCAACTTTTAAAAAAGAACGCTTTTCAACTCCCAATCACGTATCGTTTTGTATGGCAAAAAAAAGTACTTCCCCATCTTTAAACATATCTCTTATTCTACCAAGGAACTGCATGAGCTACAGACATCTTTCCATACCTTCCAACCATACCTTCAAAATGCTAATGTGGATCGTAGGACATAGCTATATTTTCAGGTGCAAGAGGTATGCAGAACACAGACGTATTGACTTAGACCTAGGTTTACAAAATGTGGACATTAAATGATTTACACAGAGAAGATTGAAGTTGCACCAATTGCTACCTTTGGTTAAAACCTATTTGCATCTTCCACACCCTGACCTCATGATTGTGCATTGTGGTGGAAATGACCTCGGCACATTGACTGGGGTAAGTTTGGAAATGCTTATGAAGGACACCTTTGGACACCTCAGCTCATCACCATGTGACTCTGAGCAATAGCTCATTTAATAGCTCACATAATTTCCACGCCAGCCTCGAGGGCCTTCAGACCCATAGCGGTGAGTAGTTTGCGCTTTACAAATACCGTATTGATTTGATATGCGCAAATGTACCTTCGCACTCCCTGTATAACATCCCCTAAGCACCATACACAAGTTACAATGTTCAAAACAAAAGTTCCTCCGAGTAGGTATAACTACATGCTGACACTACTTGACAGATGTGGCACAGCGGCCAGAGCACATGACTTCACAGCATATGACACACAGTTTGGACTCGCACTTTCATCCCCGACTCCGGCAGCACCTCAGCTTAGCACCATGAGACTCTAGACAATACCTCACATATTTTCCGTACCCCAGGACTTTCAAACAAGTAGGAGTCAGTAGTTCATCCTAGTAGGTATAAACACATCCTGACACTACTTCCACAGGTGTGCTGTAGTGGCCAGGGCATACGACTTCACACCATAAGACACACAGTTTAGGCTCATGCTTTCATCCCCGACTCCCGCAGCAGCTCACCTTAGCAGCATCAGACTATGCAATACCTCACTTAATTTCCGTACCCAGGACTTTCAGACCGGTAGGGATGAGTAGTTCACTTCGTACCCCCTCTATAGCACACCCTAAACACCCCACAGAGGTTACAGTGCTTCTACCCTCCTCTTTCCCACATTTTTTGCCCTTTTTCCCACTTACTCGCTTCAACGGAATCACAAAATGGTGGCAAACACTTCCTAGTTGCAAACGCTCGCAGCGCTCCCAGCCACTCAGCAGCAAGCACGTGCTCGTAATGCCTCAGCCAATCAGATGGCAGAATTCCCAAATATCGATATCTGTAAATTTCGATATTTCTCAAAAACTACTGAACAGATTTACACCAAATAAACAAAAGTGTGTTTTCTATACCAAGACCCTTCTCCCTGCCAAATTTGGGGTAATTCCGTTCACCCGTTCGACCTATAGCCTTGTCTAAAGTTTCCTAGGGAAATTAACATTGAAAAAACACGTTTTGGGACCCCCTTTTATCTCGGCCCCCCTTGACGAATCATCCCCAAACTTTCAACATAGGAGCTGATCTCAACAAAGAATTAGTTTTGAGAATTTCACGAAGATTCATCAATCGGCGCCAAAGTTATTGCGAATAGAATGTTGCCATTTTCCTATAGAAACTAGGTCCTAACTATAACTACCTACTGGCGACTCCCAGTAGGTAATATACATATATACATATATATATATATATATATATATATATATATATATTACCTACTGGCGGTCGCCAGTAGGTAGTTATAGTTAGGACCACGTTTCCATAGGAAAACCTCAACATTCTATTTTGAATAACTTTGGCGCCGGTCGACGAATCCTCGCGAATTTCTCAAAATAGGTGGGGCGCTACGCTCCGCTCCTACCCTGAAAGTCTCGGGGGGATTCGTCAAGCGGGGGCTGAGATAAAAGGGGGGTCCCAAAATGCGTTTTTCCCATGCATTTTTCCATAGGACCTTTAGAACGAGCTACAGCCCGAACGGCTGAACAGAATTACTAGAAATTTGGCAGAGAGGTAGTCCCTAGGTCAAGGAAGTGCCTTTTGTAGGTTTGGTGTAAATCTGTTCAGTAGATTCTGAGAAAATAGCCTTTAAATCAATATATATATCTGAGCCCGCTTACGGTACGCTTACCGTACGCTTACCGTACGCTTACCGTAAGCTTACGGTGGCGTGCGCGAGCGCGATTCTGATTGGCTCTTAGATCTTAGTAAACATTCGAATCGGCCGAAACCAGGAAGCGGCGTCCGCCATTTTGTCTCTCGCACTGAGTGTTGTTTATCAAACATGATGGCCAAAAACATGTTACGGGGCTGTTTTGACAACTCCCTCCCACATAGTCATGTTGAGGGAGTCCCCAAACATCCCCCAAGAGCAAAAACGGTTTTATTTTTTTTTCGGCAATTTCGCGGGGTACGCTTACCGTACGCTTACCGTACGCTTACCGTAAGCTTACCGTACGCTTACGGTAAAAAAATAAAAATAAAAAAAACACTATCCACACTTACCCCACCCCCTGTGCTTTTGGTGGCCGCAGGCCACCAAATGTGCAGGGCTTATTAATAGAGAAAAAAAACGTAATTTTGGCAACATGAAATTATAAAATCGAAATAAAAAAAACACTATCCACATTGACCTCACCCCCTGTGCTTTTGGTGGCCGAAGGCCACCAAATGTACAGGGCTTATTAAAGTTGATAAAAACCGTGCACGGAACGAACTGCGTTAAGTGGGCGCGCACGCCACAAATGGCGTAAAGTAACTTAGCATTTAAAAAACCGTACAAATTCACTGAAAAAACCATAGGTTTCACACACGTTATAGTTAGGAAATAGCATTTAAAAAACCTTGCTAATTCACTGAAAAAACCATAGGTTTCACACATGTTATAGTTAGCTGGACATTTTACTGATAAAAAACCAATGAAATTCCCCCGTTATAGTTACTGTAGGCAACTATAACTCACGCGACCGTAATCCTCTGCTGATGACATATGTGTCTTTATGAAAAAAAAATATTTGTAATATATGTATAGCTAAAATTTAATGGAAGAAGATATGGGCAAATAAGTGTCTAAATACAGTATTAGCATCAGCAGAGGATTGCGGTCGCGTGAGTTATAGTTGCCTACAGTAACTATAACGGGGGAATTTCATTGGTTTTTTATCAGTAAAATGTCCAGCTAACTATAACATGTGTGAAACCTATGGTTTTTTCAGTGAATATATATATATATATATATATATATATATATATATATATATATATATATATATATTGTAGAAAATCCCTTAGCAAGTCAACAAAGGAAACTCTCGCACTCCAAGGCTTGTTTTCAAACAGAATTTTCAGCCATTAAAATTCTGTTTGAAAACGAGCCTTGGAGTGCGAGAGTTTCCTTTGTTGACTTGCTAAGGGATTTTCTACAAAATATTACCAGGACCCGAAACCCGGGATCTCGCACCGACCCCGAAAGGAGTGGAGCTGACGAAATCGGGGGACTTCTTCTCGCACCGACCCTGGAAGGAGTGGAGCTGACGAAATCGGGGGACTTCTTCAATAAATAGATATATATTCTATTCCAATCCTGGCGGCGGCGAACAGTCAGGCACAGACTCCGTGAAATAGTGGCACAAAGGTATTTTTATCAAACAAAAGCTAGACGCGTATATGTTTTGCCAATGGCTTTGGCTCAGTATTCTGAATCTCTGAGAACCTTTCACAAAAAATCTGTCATTTGAGATGCCATCAGTTATGTCATCTGACCATGACCATGTCATGAGTGAAGTAATATGTGACGTCATCAGCAGTGCATTGCGGGGGCGCGAGTTATAGTTAGCTCAACTAACCATAATGGCGGCATTTCTCTGGTATTGTACGAGTGAAATGTCCAACTAACTATAACCTCCCTGAAACCTATGGTTTTTTCAGTGAATATATATAATATATATGCCGCCAGGATCATTGTATTGTTCGGTAAGGCGTCCTAACGGAACTGATTTGAATATTATTGTTTTCTTTAGTAATGTCTGCCGCAGCGTTACGGAATCGAGAAACAGCCGCTGAGGAGATGTTTTATACACGTGCATAAAAAATGTAGATGGTCTCAAAGCCGTGGAATATTTTTTAGCAAACAGGCCTCTCAAATTTGCACGGCACAATGTTATGTTGTTGGATATGCTGGCATTTTGTTTGGAAAATAACCTATTCATGTTCAAGAATCAAATGTTTCAACAGATACAGGGTGTGGCCATGGGGGCCAGCTTTTCCCCCAGCTATGCCTGTTTATTTATGGGGTGGTGGGAAGAGCTGGTCCTCATGAGGAAACATGAAATTGTCTTTAAGAAAAATGTAGTTTCGTGGCTTAGATTTATTGATGATTTGTTTGTTATTTGGAGTGGATCGGAAAATGAGGCACATGAATTTGTGGCATCTTTAAACAGCAATGATGTGAATTTGCAATTTACCTCGAATGTCAGCAAGACAAATATAACTTTTTTGGATGTACAAATTAACATAGTAAATAATAATATGACAACTTCCCTATATCGTAAGGATACGGCAGGGAACACTATGTTGCATGCATCCAGCGCACACCCTCCGCATTTAATACAAAGCATCCCATATGGGGAAATGCTGCGCATTCGTAGGGTTTGTAGCGATGATCATGACTTGCATGAGAAACAGTTAGAAAGTAAAAAACGATTCCTGGAAAGGGGGTAAAGGAGTGTATCTATTGACAATGCCATTGTTAAATCCAGGAAATGATCCAGACAAGATTTACTTAAGGTAGAGAGCGAATCACAGATAGCGAGCAGAAGCAAAGGGAAGACGGACCAGGAACCAACTAGATTGATACTAACCTATTCCAGGCAGGAACAACAGCTGCGAACCATCATTAGAAGAAATTGGCCTATAGTCCGGGATGATCCAGTAATTGGAGCAATGCTCCCTAAGCATCCGGCTATAACTTACAGAAAATCATTTTCTATGGCCAATGCTTTGGTTCGGAAAAATCCTGAAGAACAACAGCAGACAGGATGGTTAGTTGCTAGGAATGGTTTCTTCAAATGCTCTAGCTGCAAAGCATGCCAGTATGGCATAAATAAAACCTCATATAATACGGCGTTCAGTAGCAAAGCCTCCGATATAAAACAACATTTGACATGTCGGACGGAATTTGCAATCTATGTCTTGCAATGTAGCTGTAACCTTTCATATATAGGCAGCACTAAGTTATCTGTCCACAAACGCATTCTGCAACACACAAGGGCGATCGTCAACAATGACCCAAGTTACCCGGTAGCAAGGCACTTTAAATTGCACCATGGCAGTAATCTTAAACATTTGAAATATTTTGTCATTGATGCCATCCCTCCACTAAAGAGAGGAGGTGATCGGGAACATAAACTAAGGCGCCTTGAAACTAAATATATTTTAGAAATGGATACAAAGCAGCCGGGTGGTCTTAATACTAGTGAGGATTTGCACACCTATTTAGATTGAGAAGGACATCATCGACATCTTCTATAATGAGCATGCCAAAAACGAATACATATATTTTATACCCAGAATCTGTGTTTGAACATTTGCTGAGTCAGGGAACCTTTTATCCTCTGTGTATTTTCGTCCTTTTATGCTGTTTTTTAATATATATTGTAAATTTGGAAAGATTTTATGGAGTAATTTTAGTAATTGAATTGTATTTATTAACATTTTATGTATTTAATATTTATATACATATTTATATTAATTTTAAAGTACAATAGTGGGAATCAATTACTCTAAAATACATCCATAAACTCCTTTTTTGCAACCCTGTCTATACACTGGTGCGTCAAATTCCCTTTATCGCCTCCTAAAAATGAAAGATGCATATGATATATAATCAGCATACAATGAGGTAAGGGGAATTTGACAATATTGTAGTAAATAAAGCACGAGCACTTTTAAAAAAATCGGAAAAATTAAGGAAAAATATAGCTGTTTGTAACAAGGGGATTATTTTAGATTTTATTAATTTTCTCACATAATAAGTGGTCCATTCTAGACAACTAATATTACGCTATGCCAGCCCTTCATTGCATTCAAGCAAATTATTATGAGAAAAAAGCAATAAACGATTTAACATTATAATGGGACTGGCACATGTTTCACAATACATAATTCAGGAAACCAGCATTTATGCAAATTATTAAATTCTGATTGTGTTTTTGTAAATAATGTGTTGCTAACTCAGTCTTATTTGTATTTATATATTTATATTGTATGATTGTTAGCCACATGATTTGTTTGAGCATTTACGCGTAAATAATGTCTTCTATGTCTATGAATTATTTGATTGGACACTGTCACTTTAAATGGATTGAGCACACGAAGTAATGCTGTCATGTGATCAAGGCAGGGAGCTGTCGAAACGCGTCATGGCGACTTACTAAGGAAATAAAATAAGAAAACCAGCACTTATCTTGGGTACACTCTCGTTTGTTGGTGTTGAGAAACTTGATGAGACGAGACTGTTTCATATATATATATATATATATACTGAAAAACCAGAGGTTACAGGGACGTTATAGTTAGGAAATGGAATTAAAAAGTGTAGAGATTCCATAAAAAAACAAAGGTTACAGAGGCGTTCCAGCTAGGCTCAGGTTTTACTCGTACTGATTACATCACTGATAACATCTCAAATGACATCACTGATGACATCATCCAGTGACAGTGAGTGCTTTTAAAAAGTGTATGAGTGTTAAATATATATACCAAGGTGTATTGGTGAATCAGTGAGTGTATGAGTGCCTGTATGTCAGTGGGTGCATGACTGACTGTATAAGAGAATGATTAGGTGTCTCAGTGAATGTATGGGTGAGTGGCTAGGTTGTGTGAATATTTGTATCAGCCTGTCAGTTGGATTCTGAGTGGCTGTATAGGTAAGTGAGTGAGTATGTAAGTATCTGTATGGGGGATTGATTGGTTGTCTGAGTACCTTTATGGGTGTCTGAGTGTCTGTGTGGGTGGATGAGGGTATGTGACTGCCTGTATGGATGAGTAAGTAGGTGAGTTAGATGCTGTATAGGTTAGTGAGTGTGTGTGAGACTGCTGTATGGGTGAGTGAGTGTGTGTATAGCTGTGTGGGTGAGTGGATATGTCAGTGGTATATGGGTGACTAACTGGGTATGTGAAAGGCAGTATAGATGAGTGATAGGGTAAATGATTGACTGTATGGGTGAGTGAACGAATGTGAGAGTGGCTGTATGGGTAAGTGTGCATTTGTGTCAGTTTCAGTATAGGTGAGTGAGTACGTGTTAGTATCTGTATGAGTAAGTGGGTGTGTGAATAACTGTATGGGTGAGTAAGTGACTGTGTGATTGACTGTATGGGTAAGTTAGTAGGTGTGTGAGTAGTTCTATGGGTGATAGACTCAGTGATTTTGTGGCTGTATGGGTGTATGAGTGGATATGTCAGTGGCTGTATCAATGAGTGAGTGGGTAGGTGTAAGAGTGGCTGTATGGGTGAGTGAGTGGATGTATATGTAGATCTATGAATCAGTGAGTGGGTGTGTAAGTACTGGTATAGGTGTATGAATGGGTTTCCGAATGGTTTTGTGGGAGCGGGTGTATGAAAGGTTCTATGGGGTTGTGGGTGAGTGCCTTAGTCATTTGGTGGATGATGTCAGTGATATCATAAGTGATGTCATGTGAGATGTTATCATTGATGCCACTGACCATGTCATGAGTGATGTAATATGTGAGGTCATAAGCAGTGCATTGCAGGGAAGTGGGTTATAGTTAGCTATAACTACTTATTGTCACTGGTTTTGTATGAGTGAAACCTGAGCTTAACTATAATGTCCCTGTAACCTTTGCTTTTTCAGTTAATTACTACGTTTAAAAAAAAATTCCATTTCCTAATTATACTGTCCCTGTAACCTTTGGATTTTTCTGTGAATTTCTAAGGTTTTTAAAGGCTAATTCCTAACTATAACACCCCTGTAGCCTTTGGTTTTTTTCAGTGAATTTCAACAACTCCTCCTGTGACCTTAAGTAAGGCCCACACAGCTGGATTGCTGAGAGATCATCGGAGGCCACGCACCCTATCTGCACCACTCTGCAAATGCACCTCCTGGTGCACTGGTGACTGGGGGATGAAGTCCACTTGGCTCCAGAAGATCCTTGGGGGCCAACTACTGCTCTTGTTACCTCCAGTAAGTCCCACACAGTGCGATTGCTGAGAGGTCTTTGGAAGCTATTCCCCCTTTTCCCATGAGTCCGCAAATGTGCTTCCTCGTGCACTTCTGGTTGGGGGATGAAGTCCAGTTTACTCCTGAGGGTCCTTGGGGGCAAACCACCCCTCCTGTTGCTTCCAGTAAGTCCCACACAGCTGGATTGCTAAGAGGTTTGGTTGGGGGAAGAAGTCCACGTTAGTCCTGAGGCCTTCAGGAGTAAAGTGGAAATCATTCCCCAACCAGTATTGCACCAGGAGGCACATTTGAGTGGTGGAGAAAGGGGGCGTGGCCTCCAAAGACCTCTGCAGCTAAGGGGATTTCCACCCCCACCAGAAGTGCACTAGGAGGCGAGTTTGCAGAGTGGTAGGGAAAGAGGGTGAGGCCTCCGACAACATGGCTGTTTTAAAATGGATTTTATTTTTTAGGACGGGGGCTACATGGCCCCCTTTCCCTGTTCTGTTTTGGGCCCCAGGGACCCCATATCCCAGGGTCAGCTCTTTTGTCAATTGAGAGGTGTGCTATGCGGGCCCCCTCCCAGGCCGGTTTCGGCCCCGGGGAGCACATCTCCTGTAGCCCGACCTTTTTTTAAAAAAAAAATCATAAATAATTATGTGGGGACCCACCTCTAGTCTGGGTGCCCTGATGCCACCCAGGGCACACAGACACTTTGTTGGGGACATCAGGGGGAGCCTGAAGGCCCCCACTATCACTGCCAGCTCCCCACATCCTGCGGGATCGGGCATTGCTTTTGGACGGAGGGAGCTGCTGAACATGCAGCTCCCTCTGTCCAAAAGCAATTCTGCTCTGCTTCTAGTAAGAGAGAGCATTTCTAATGCTCTCGCTTACTAGAAACGGAACAGAGTTTGCTATGGATTGGCTGGAGCGGTAATGCTACCGCCAAGCCATAGTAAACTGCAATGTCCCAGGGATGGGTACCCAGAGACATTGCAGGAGCTGGCCCTGGGGGGTGGCGATCCCCAGTGACATGTATGGCTCCAGGAGGGGGGCCATGTGGCTCACCTCTATTTGACTACACATCCCTGGGGAGGTGGTGATCCTGGGGGCTGCGGAGCCCTGTGGCCCCCTTATTTAGAGTTTCCCCAGAGAGGGGGCATCCCTGAGACTGCGAGGGTGCCCCATGGGCACTCACACTAATATCACTGTAGGCCCAGGGAGGTGGCAGTCCCCGGGGCTGTGAGAGGAAATGCAGCCCTCGCATTAATGTTTTAATTTGCCCCCAGGTGGTGGTGGTCCCCAGGGATGCTAGGGGACTGTGTGGCCCCCTCCGCATTAATGTTTCAATTTGACCCCGGGAGGTGGCAGTCCCAAGGCTGTGGAGTTGTCAAATAGGCAACTCCCACATTAATTATTTCAATAAGTCCCGGGGCATAATAAGCCCCAGAAGGGGGGGGCTCTTGTGCCCCCCTCCTTTAATCATACTATGCCCATAAGACCTGGCCGACCCAGGGGCCAATTAATAACAAAGCACGGGAGCCCACGCTTCATTTAAAAAGAAGTCATTTGGCGGGATTTGTGGATCCAGCGTGACTCCCGATGCTGAAAATTAAAAATATATATTTTTGG
The DNA here is from genome assembly GCF_964204655.1 of Triturus cristatus. Lineage (NCBI taxonomy): Eukaryota > Metazoa > Chordata > Amphibia > Caudata > Salamandridae > Triturus > Triturus cristatus. The sequence continues at coordinate 216,592,582 of NC_140594.1, read as the reverse complement.
CCTTGAAGGGTTTCTGTGGGACCCCCCCCCCCCCCCAAAAGGCTGAGGGGCTCAGGGTATTTCTACCCTGCCCCCTTTTCTTTTTTTTACCTGTTTTTCTGTGACTTAGTTCAACAGGGACGTGGCCTCCGAAGTCCTCATACCAATCGTGCTCTGTGGAACTTACTGGAGTTAACAGGGGGGGTAGTTTACTCCAAGGACCCTCAGCATTCAAGGGGACTTCGTCTCCCAACCAGCAATGCACCAGGAGGCACGTTTTCAGAGTGACATTGAAAGGGACGGGTCCTTCAAAGACCTCTCAGCAATCCCACTGCGTGGAACTTACTGGAGGTAACGAGAGGGCTTGTTGGCCTCCAAATACCCTGTGGACCTAAGGGGACTTCATCCCCCAACCAGCAGTGTGCCAGGAGGAGCATTTACAGAGTGGTGGAGAATGGGGGTGTGGCCCCTGAAGTCCTCTCAGCAATCAGGCTGTGTGGGACTAACTAGAGGTAGTAGGAGGGCCCTCAAGAACCCTTAGCATCTAAGGGGATTTCATCCCCCAACCAGCAGTGTGCCAGGAGACACGTTTGCAGAGTACTGAAGAAAGGGGGCATGACCTCCGACAACCTCTCAGCAATCCCACTGTGTGGGACTTACTGTAGGTAACAGGAAGGCTTGTTGGCCCCCAAGGACCCTGTGGACCTAAGGGGACATCATCCCCTAATCCAGTGTGCCAGGAGGTGCATTTGGAGAGTGGTGCATGAAAGGGGGCGCGGCCTCCGGCGACTTGCGTTCAGCCTTTCTTTAAATGTTTTTTTATTTACTCTGGAAGTGGGCCCATGTGGCCCCCCTTCTCTGGGCCAATTTCGCCCGAGTGACCCCATCCCCAGGGGGCCGGCCATGTACAGATGGGGAGGGGGCCTGCGCGGTGCCCTCCCTATGCCGAATTGTGCCCCTGGGACCCCATCCCCGGGGCCAGGCCATTGAAAGTGGGTGCCTCCAGGTCATCCACTCTCCACTGGGTCAGCAGGGGGTGCCTGAAGGCCACCACGGTTCTTGCCGTCTCCCCGTCTCATGCGAGACTGGCATTGCTTTGGCTCAGAGGGGGCTGCCAACATGCAGCTCCCTCTGTGTCAAAGCAATTCTGTTCCGCTTTGAGCAGTAGGAGCAAAATGCTCTTGTTTGCTCAAAGCGGAGCACAGTTTGTTATAGTTTGGCAGGTGTGGTAAGTCTCCCACCAAGCCATAGCAAACAGCTATGTCCCGGGGAAGGCACCCTGGGAGATAGCAGGAGCCGGCCCTGCTGGGTGGTGGTCAATGGGGCCATCTAGGGCTCCGAGAGGGGGGCTGCACATCCCCTTTCATTCTTCAATTTTGCACCGGGGATTACATTTTAGAAAAGCCCCGGGGAGGTGGCGGTCCCTGGGGCTGAGAGGCTGGGGGGTCAAAGTGGCCCCCCATTGTTAAATAAATAAGTCACAGGGAGGTGGTGGTCTTCAGGGCAGCAGGCGAAGCCATACGGGCCTCCCCCACATTTTTTGTTCACGAAGCCCCAGGGGTGTGGTGGTCCCCAGGGCATCAATGAGCCACAGGAGGCGTGGCACATGCGCCACCCCTCCTTTATTACAATGCCCCCGGGACCAATTAGAAATGAAGCGCGGATCCCACCAGATTGTTTTTTTCAAATGCTTTTTTTGGCCATGCAAGGTACCTGTGGGACCACCCCCAAGACGCCTAGGGCCCGATTCACAGAACTAACTTAAGACAAAATCCTAAACTTACTACCATTTTGGTATTCACAGAAGGCACTTACTCATTTTGGTATTCACAGAAGGCACTTACTCATTTCGGTATTCACAGAAGTTAGGAGTCCTAACTTTAGGACTCCTAAATGCCTTCTGTGAATACCGAAAGTCTTAAAATTAGGATTTTTCTCAATTTAGTAGTCCTAAGTTTAGACTTAGGACTACTAAATTGAGAAAAATCCTAAGTTTAAGATTTTCGGTATTCACAGAAGGCATTTAGGAGTCCTAAAGTTAGGAGTACTAACTATACTACTACTAAACTGAGAAAAATCCTAATTTTAAGACTTTCGGTAGTCACAGAAGGCATTTAGGAGTCCTAAAGTTAGGAGTCCTAAACTTAGGACTACTAAATTGAGAAAAATCCTAATTTTAATAATTTCGGTATTCACAGAAGGCATTTAGGAGTCCTAAAGTTAGGAGTCCTAACTATACTACTACTAAACTGCGAAAAATCCTAATTTTAAGACTTTCGGTATTCACAGAAGGCATTTAGGAGTCCTAAAGTTAGGACTCCTAACTTCTGTGAATACCGAAATGAGTAAGTGCCTTCTGTGAATACCAAAATGAGTAAGTGCCTTCTGTGAATACCAAAATGGTAGTAAGTTTAGGATTTTGTCTTAAGTTAGTTCTGTGAATCGGGCCCCTAGGGTATAAGGGTATTTCTACCCTGCACACCTTTTTTTTACATTTGTTGTGGGGCTTTGCTTCAAGCCGAGGCCCAAGATGACTGCCCACACTTCCTAGTTGAAGTGTGGGCAGCCAATCAAATTTCGGTAGGATTTTCGGCTCCCTGATATCTATATTTTTAAACTTATATATCTCTGAAACTACTGAACGGATTTACACCAAATTACAAAAAGCACGCTTACTGGACCAACATCTAACTTTCTGCCAAATCTGGTGTAATTACGTTCAGCTGTTCGGGTTGTAGTCGTGTTCAAAAAATGAAAAATCCCCATAGAAATAACATGGGGAAAGTGTGTTTTGGGGCTCCTCTTTTTTCTCAGCACCCGCTTAACGGATCACATCAAACTTTCAACACGTTGTTGCTCCACCCACCTAAAGGAGTGAGAAAAATTTCCCACTGGTATGCCTACCAAGTAAAGACATGTGGGAAAACTTTGAAAATATTGAAGTGTAAATGAAGGAAGCATGCATCTGAGGACACCCGGTCCCTCACACAACTCCAAGACCACTAAGCACACTGATAAAAAAATGGGTATTGCAAGCTAAAGACCGTTCCTCTAAAAAAACAATTACAATTTATCCAGAAACTATCCTATTGAGCTATTCATCATTCACAAAGAAACATTCAACTTCCTCTCAGCAGCTTGATGAGCCCAGGCACTAAACCTTATCCAGTTGTATTTCAGACAAAATCATCGCAGTCAGAAGAAGATCGACTCCTACCGCTACACCGATGATAGGTTCACTCCCAGAAACATTTTCTATAAATAGTAATTTTGATCTTCCTGCAAAAAACTGTATTAAAAAAGCTATTATCAAGAAAAGGCAAACTCAAAACTCCAATAATCCCATCCCTCAATGCATGATCAAGAAACACCTATGTCCCTTCAAATATCTTTGACTAATTTGTATTGTTGTCTTTTTCCAGCATGGTGCTGTACCAGACACTTTCAAAATCGGCCATGTCTGAACTCTACTAAAGAAGACAAATGTCAACACCAGCCAAAAGACAACTTCAGACCAATCACATGTCTCCCATGCCTAGCAAGATGACTTGAAAATGTCATGGCGCTTCAATTTAATGAGCATATCAATAACAACCAACTACAAGGGTGTTTTCAATTCTGCTTTGGAGCTGTACACAGCACTAAAACATTGATAATGCCCTCCAACTCATTGATTAATAAAAAACATGCCTACTGGTGTTACAAACCTCAGCATTTTCTATGATTGATCATGACCTATTTCTCACCCTGCAATCAGAACATATGAGTTTTGAAGCCGTTGTTCTTAATTGGTTCAGTAATTATCTCACCCACCTATAACAGCAAGTAAAAATTAACAACTCAACATCAAATTTCATCCCTCACTTTTTGTTTTGCCTCAATACCCCTCATCGGAAACCATTCTTTTAACCTTTACATTGAACCACAAGGCTACCTCCTATTGAAAAGAGGGGTCTCCCTTCAACAACATAAAAATTACACCAGCTACACCTAACAATGGATTGCATGCATAACTTTGAGCCTTAAGACCTGTATAGCAGAAATGCACACCTGCATGAGAAATATACAACTAAGGGTCAACTCCCAGAAAACAGAATTCGTCATTCTGTTTAAAAAACAAAACTGTTAACTACATTGCAAGTGGATGGGGATTGCACCCACAATCATTCCTTTACCAATATCCCTAGGAATGATTGTAGAATCCAAATAAAATATTGATTCTCACATAAAAACAGCAGCAAATCTGTTAACTTTGACAAGATGGTGTTTAGCAGGCACCTACTAACAGCGGATTCTAGCGCTGTAGAAAGGGTAAACATCGGACGCCATCGCTGGTAACGCGAGGCCACGCCCATATCCTCTTTCCATAAATGTGCATCCCACGTAAGCGCAGCGGAAGAGCGCAGCGGGAGCGCCGTTTGCGCGCCGAAGGCGCGCCTAAGGCAAGCCCGTCTGCGCCCGTCCGCGGCCGGACGGGGTGCGGGGCTTCGGACCCTGTCACCTTCAAGTCCCAAGAGAGGCGGTATGATAGACAGGTATTGCTGGATCTATGCCCTAATACTGCACTCCCCTGCAAACATTCTATGGAGGCTATATCGCTACATGGTTGCAACATATGTCCCTTCACTCCTGATAATAATTGCCTCACCACTTCTAACACGAAAGGGCTGCTAAAAGCGGCATTATTGAATTGCAGATCCCTTAGGAAGCATTGTAATCAAATCTATCATCTCCTTGAGGATGAAGAACTCAATATCTTGTTTCTCACTGAGACCTGGTTAGATGAGCATTCTGACCCTGTCATAATTGAGGCCTTGCCACCGGGATACTCCCTCTCCAGACTTGATAGGAAGGATGGTAGAGGTGGGGGTATCGCTATAGCAACTAGGGCACCTTTAGAATGCTCCCTATCTCCTCTTTCGATAGATCATAGTGAAGCAGGCTCCTTTACCATCTTAATAGGGCCGAAATATTCCCTCTCGGGTATCCTTATATACCGACCCCCAGGAAGACTCTATGACTTTACATCTAGCCTTATGGAGGCTACAACTCACCTAGCACTGAGAAAATCCAGATTGCTAGTGTTGGGAGACATGAATGTCCACTTTGACAACCCTCTTGACAATGAGGCAGCTGACATAAAGTCTGATCTGCTCTCTTTACAGCTAGAGCTTAAAAACCAGGACCCAACTCACCAATTAGGACATTTGCTGGACCCCATTTTTGGGAACTGGACTGGAGTACTCCCTCTGGCCCCTCTACCGATACCCTGGTCTGACCATTTCGTGATTCCGATGCAAATACAGATCCCTGCTACCGAACTCAGCTCTGATACTGCTTATCGCTATCAATGTAGAAAATGGAAAAATTTCTCCCTTGACTCTTTTATTAAGAAATTTGATAACGCTGGACCTCCTGGAGGGTCTGATTGTGAAACAGCTTATAGTCAGCTACAAAAATGCATCACAACTGCTTTAGATAGCACTGCCCCGATTCGTATGCTGACTAACATCAAGAGAGCCAATAAAGCTAATCCGTGGTTCACTCACGAACTACGTCTAGCCAAATCCGCTTGTAAAAAACTTGAGCGGACTTGGCGTATCAATTTTTGCCCAAAAACTAAAACCCTTTACAAAGAAGCGCAAAAAAACTATTATAGAATGATCCGAGCCTCCAAAGCATCCCACTATAACATTCGCATTATAGAAGCAGAGAATTCCTCGAAGGAGCTTTTTAAGATCTTTAAAGAAATCTCTGTAACTGCCTCTAATAATATTTCCCTTAATGATTCAGTTGATACTTGCAATAAGATCGCTGAGTATTTTTCCGGCAAGATCACTGACATCTATGCCAACTTTTCGGGCAACATAAAACCAGGACATGACTTTGCTGAGAGTGATGATGCCGCTCCCACAGATTTATGCCTGCGTAATTTCACGGTCCCTTCCCTGGAAATCTTTGTAAAAATCTGCCAAAGTATTAAATCTGGTTCCCCTCGGGATCCGGCTCCTCCCAAAATAATAGCTGCTAGTCTGGCTGTTTTGGAGCCCCACCTTAGGCACGTGCTACAAATTTCCTTTTCTACAGCCTGTCTGCCTGAAGACTGGAAAAAAGCAATCGTACTTCCAATAAAGAAAAAGCCCAATGTGAGTCAGGATACCCTAGACAATTTAAGACCTATATCTCTGCTACCTTACCTAGCCAAAGTCGCAGAGAAAATAGCAAATATTCAACTCATGGCCTATCTCGAATCCCAAAATGCTTTACACAGCTCTCAGTCTGGTTTTAGATCAGGCTATTCAACAGAGACAGCGCTCCTGAGAGCGACTGAAACTTTACGGGAAGGCGCAGATGAGGGTAAGACCATGGCACTCATTATGCTGGACCTCAGTGCTGCGTTTGACACTGTAGCACACTTCATCTTGCTACAGTGTCTAAACAAAGCTGGGGTCACCGGGAAGGTACTGGGCTGGCTGAAAGCTTTCCTAACCAACCGGAGCTTTCAGGTTCAGAGAGGCAATTTTCTCTCGGACAGCATAGCGTTAGAACAGGGGGTACCTCAGGGCTCTGCCCTGAGTCCCACCCTGTTCAACCTGTATATGGCCCCACTGGCAGGGGTGGTCCAATCGTACGGCGTAGAGCTAGTCTCTTACGCCGACGATACTCAACTGCTGATCTCCCTGTCCCAAGTTCCCTCCTTGGCTGCTGAAAATTTTAAAACCTGCATGAGCAATCTTGCAGATTGGATGACCCAACATTGCCTCAAACTTAACGGCTCGAAGACTGAGGTGTTGATAATTGGAGGCAAGGACACTAGCTGGACCAAGGAGTGGTGGCCATCCTGTCTGGGGCCTCTGCCTACTCCCGGCAGAGAAGCAAAGAATTTAGGTGTCTGGGTGGATACCAAACTCTCCTTTGACAGCCATGTAAATAAAATAGTAGGGAAGTGCTTTGGGGTCATGAAAACTCTCAACCGTACCCTGGACCTTCTCCCTTTGGAGGCCAGGCGTACCTTGACTCAGGCCCTAGTAACCTCTCGCATGGACTATGGCAATGTACTTCTTCTTGGTACTTCGGAAAAGAACATCAGGAGACTGCAGGTACTACAAAACTCGGCAGCACGGCTAGTATTGAGATTACCCAGAAGAGTTGCTTCTAAATCCACCTTGGCAACCCTTCATTGGCTGCCCATCAGGAAGAGAATTCTTTTTAAAGCCCTTCTTTTATGCTTTAGAATTATCTCTCACAGTGCACCGTCCTACTTGTCTGACCTAGCTGTCCCTTACGAGCCTAACAGAGCACTTCGCTCGATGGGAAAGGGCCTCCTCATGATCCCCCGTATAAAAAAATCCAGAATGGGAGGTCGATCTTTTCGTTCCCTGGCAGCAACCAAATGGAACACCCTTCCCATCAATATTAGGTTAGCAAAAAAATGAAGCCACCTTCAGGAAACTTCTAAAAACACACCTATTTGCCCTTTAGGCTCTTCCCCTCCTCTGATCTCTGACTCTATTCCTCAGCGCGGGGATACGCCGGTAGGCGTCACCATGCGCTCTACAAACCCCTTTATTATTATTATTATTTACTTCAATTGTAGGCACTGATTTTTCTATGGGTGTGGCTGTGCAATCAATTTTGCAAATATAATATGTGTTTCTGTGCATCTCAAAAGAACCCCATATAATATCAAAATCAATATATTTTAAAGTGTTATGAATATAGTATCAGGACAGGCCTTACAAAGATCTTGACATCAAAAACATTAAAATGTGTGGTGTGAACCTGTGTCCTGCGGAGGGATGAGCCAAAGTGGAAGCATTTGGAAATGCTAAAGGAGCGGCATGTACATATAGGCAAAATAGTGGGCACCGGTAAGCCTTAGATACATAGCTGATCCTCCAAATCACAACATCATGGACAGTAGGATGGTGTACATTTAATATTGTATAGAGTATGCTGTCTATACTTCCATTGCCCACTAGCATTATACATCATGACATCACTAGTTTCCCTCCAGAACCTTCTTTAAAAGAAGAAGCCAAGTAAGAAGACTTCATTAACCATCATTCATCTGCTCAGGAAGTAACATTACTGGTCCCAAATAAAACTGTTCTGAATAAAAGAAGCCAAACAAGAGGACTTAATTTCCCATCACCCATCTGCACAGGAAGTGACATCACTGCATTTCTCATCAGCCATCTAAACAGAAAGTGACATCACTGGTTTACTGTCTCACTGTCTTTAAAAGAAGTAGCCAAGCAAGAAAACTTCATTTCCCATCATCCATCTGCACATATCCTACTGTCCCTTGTACTCTTCCCTCCACCCTAGCCGTACTTAATAGGCAGATGTACAAACGGTGAGCCCGCCTGCATCTGTCTGTGCCTGGACTATGCTCCGGTCCTCCCCTACCTACCACTACCATGCTGCACACCTGCATGCTCTCAACCCCGGGTGCTGCTCACTACACTGATGCCACATCGGACATTGCGATCTGAATTGTGTTGCTGGAAAGTGTGGGGGGCTGTTACCTTGTCGCTGGAAATAAGGCTTTTTTTATTGTGTGAACTTTTAAAACAAATTTCATGCTGCTATTTTATTTGTTTTAAAAAAGAAAAATATATTCCTCATTCTTATTTTTGAGTCGCTAACCGCGGTGTCCCCGCGGGCTTGCCGGAAGGTTAGCGCACTAGCTCTCGTCCTTTTTGGAGCGCACCCTGCCCATAAAACCGGATGCAGCCGAAGGCGCGCCTAAGGCACGCCCGTCTGCGCCCGTCCGCGTCCCGGGAGCGACCAGCGCCAGCTACGCTGTGTGTCCCGTGGCAGAAGAGCGTGGAGTTAAGAAGTTTAACAGAAGCCAATTGATGGCTTTGAATAGTGTCAGTTGCTGTGGTGGGGTGAAATGGGAAGTCCTTCAGAATCTCCATAGGACCTGCCCTGCCTGCAAGTTTCGCTTTTGCACAAAGAAGGGCACCTCTGCCCCGTGCACTGAGGACTCTACTACCATTCGGGCTGCTCTCATTAACTCACGCTCCATGGTCAAACATGCCCTGGACATAAATGAACTTTTGTCTGATGAATCCCTAGATCTGTTGTTTATATTGGAAACGTGGCTTAATGATTCTTGCGCGCCTTCAATTGAACAGGCGATTCCGTTAGGATTTAAAATTGCTCGACTGGATCGGAAAAAGGGGAGGGGGGGGGACTGCTGTTGTGTTCAGAGATTCCTGGGCCTTTTCTGGTGAAGCCTCAATGGGATTAGTAGAGGGGGAGGATTTTGACTTTAGTATTGTTATTTTGCCCCACTTTACCTTAGGTGGCACCTTGGTGTACCGCCCTCCTGGCCCCCCGGGTTCATTCCTCAAGGCCCTAGACGATGCGATTACTCAACGCGCTTTGCGCTTCTCTAATTTTCTCCTTCTCGGCGACTTTAACATTCACTTAGACTGCCCTGAAGCCCCTGGTGTTAGGGAACTTACTGACCTGTTCGATCTGGCCCACCTCACACAGTGGACAGAATCCCCCTCACACCAAGGGGGTCATATAATCGACCTGGTCTGTTCTAACTTTGGTCTATTAGTATTGGACCCTTTACCGGTTACTTGGTGTGACCATTATCTGGTACAGTTTTCCTGGTCCATCGGGAAATTCTTGCCCCGTCCTCGTCCGGTCCCTAATCTATCGACTTGTAGGATTGATATCCCTGCCCTTTCTAAGGCCCTCCTGTCGTCCTGTCCTCTGGCTACTAATGATCTAGAGGATGCGGAGGAGGGTTTCTATTCGTGGATTAATTCAGGAGTCAGGGCGGTGTCGAAATCCCCTTCTGCTAGTCGTTCGAGAACAGTTCCTAAACCCTGGTACTCAGCCTCTCTTAAAGATCTCAAATTGTCATGTAAAACTCTGGAGCGGAACTGGCGTCGTGACTACTGTCCTTTGGCCAAAATTGCCTTGCGTAAAGCACAGAGGAATTATTATGCAGCTATTGGGGCAGCTAAAAGCAGTTTCTATGCTGTGCGGATTGATAAAGCCAGGAACAATTGCAAAGAGTTTTTCTCTATTGTTAGCAGTTTTCTATCGCCTGTCACTGAACAAACAACCCTTCCAGTTTCATCTGAATGGTGTGAGGAATTGTCCTCTTTTTTTGCTGAAAAAATTCAGACGATTCAAGATAGGTTCAGTCGGGACCCTCTCCAGCTGGTCGACCTGGTTCTCTCAATGCCCCCAGTCCCCTCGGCCCTTTCTTCTCTTTTCATTAAGTTTGCGCCGGTAGACAGTTCGGATACCTTGGCTATTCTAAAATCTCTTAAGTCGGGGTCTCCATCTGACCCCGTTCCTGCCAGGGTGCTTGCCGGTGTCGCTGAGGCTGTCTCTCTCTCTCTCGAGGCAAATAGGATTATAAATCTATCTTTACTGACTGCTGTTGTCCCTAGGAGTTGGAAACAGGCCAAACTCCTGCCTCTTTTGAAAAAACCCTCTTTGGACCCAACAAAGCTGATTAGCTACCGTCCTATCTCTCTTTTACCAGCTATGGCAAAAATCTGTGAGAAGGTGGTTTTCCGTCAGCTGGAGACCGCCGTGGAATCTTTTGGCCTCCTCTATCCAGCGCAGTCTGGGTTTAGGGCATCCTACAGTACCGAGACTGCTTTGGTGGAAATGACTGAAGCAATTCGGGAGTGCCTCGACGCGGGCGGCAGAGCAGCCTTGGTCTTACTCGACCTCTCTGCCGCCTTCGATATGGTACCCCACCAACTGCTTCTTTCTCGCCTTTCTTCTATCGGTGTTGTCGGCTCCGCCTGGGATTGGCTCAAATCTTTCCTGGAGGATTGGACTCAGCAGGTATGGATGCCTCTCTTCTCCTCTACTGCCAAAAAGCTGTCTACTGGTGTCCCTCAGGGCTCTACCCTGAGCCCTTTAATTTTTAATATCTACCTGACTCCTCTGATCTTCTTGGCAGAGGAGATGGGCGCAAAAATAATTGCATATGCGGATGACACACAGTTGCTTTTTACCTGGAAGGACTCTGATTTGAATCTGCCCAGAACTGCCTCTCCACGGTGTTTAAGTGGTTGTCCTCCGCCCAACTGAAATGCAATGAGGATAAGTCCGAGGTCTTACTGTACGGCCATTTTCCATCTGCTTTTAGAAAATCCTTATGGCCTCCTGACTTTCCCCATCCGAACTCTGAGGGAGCCCCTGCAAAAAATCTGGGGGTCTGGTTTGAAGAAGACTTACGGTTTACTCACCAAATTAAGAAGCTTTCTGGACTGTGCTTTGGCATCCTTAAGTCCTTAAGAAGGTTCCTTCCGTTGCTGCCGCAGTCAGCTAAGGAAATGGTTGTGCGTGCTCTTATTCTCTCTCGCCTCGACTATGCAAATGCTCTGTATGTGGGGATACCGGAATATCTTCTCAAAAAATTACAGACCATACAGAATGCCGCTGCCAGACTTCTGTTTAATATCTCCAGAAGAGTCAGCATAAAAAAATATCTACGTGACTTGCATTGGCTGCCTGTTGCCCAAAGAGTGCAATTTAAAGCCCTTACTTTGGCACATAGAGCACTGCATGACTCTGGCCCCATGTATATTCGGAAGCGTTTTGCTTTCTATGCTCCGAATAGAGTGCTGCGGTCTGCACCCACCGCAGGATGTCGATTCCTCGCTTTCGCAGGACTCGGCTAGGGGGCCGATCTCTATCAGTTAAAACAGCTATGGCTTGGAATGCTCTACCTCAGGAGATGCGTAATATCCAAGATTTTAGATCCTTTAAAAAACAATTGAAAACGTTCCTATTTCCAGAGGCGTGCTAAGGTCTTGCTCATCGGTCACTCTTTATTTTTCGCGCCAGGACACTCTTGAGTATTAGTGCGCGGTATAAGTCTATTATAACATAACATAACATAACATAACATAACATAACATAACATAACACATCACACCACACAACACAGAGGGAGCATTCACATGTGCCTCCTGAAAGTTATCATACACTCTCCCACACCCTACATCCACCACATCAACAGCACCCAGCACCCCATTCACTCACTCACACTCACATAACCCAGCTATCTGCTCATGCTTACACAAATGAACCCCCACCCACACAACATTCCTACTCGCATGCACGCCCCTTAACACCTGATCTCTTGTGAAGCAAACCCGACAGAACCATTGTTTTCTTGTAATAATCCTACCCAGGTTCTGAGGGACACAGGGTCACCCCATTGCTTATACATTATAATTCGTGCAGGTGCTGACCTGCGAGGGTATTGTTCTCTCATTTGTTTGTCTCTTATAAATGTGTTGATATTTCTTCAATATCAGTATTTGTCCTTGTAAAATATCTTTCAGTGTATTATGTCTGAAAGAGAGACACTGTCGTATACTGAAGAGTATATAGCCAACCTAATAAAAGAGCAGGGGAGCTCCGGCTTCCTCCTAGGCCCAGACAGATTATCAGTGGATGTTGGTCTCAATGAGAAATTGGCTAAACTAGAGCGTTTGGAGAAGAAATTAGTGCGCTCCAGATTGCATGGCCACGTTCTGACCAAGTACCTTGAATCAAACATAATTCCCAAGGGGTTACAGGTTCGCAATGAGCCAGCAATATTCATAGATGTACCCAAATTTAGGGAAGGGTTCAGCTTTGTGGCAAATAATTGTTCCAGGCACTGGATGGTGCTTGGAATAGAAACTGCCATTGAATACGTAAAAAAACTCACACAGGAGATTTCGGACCTCAAGAGAGAAATCCTGGGGGATAGTGCACTAACAAATGCCAAGGAGGCCCTGGAAAGGGCTGAGAAAACCCTAGTTGAGTTCAATACAACAACGTTGAATAAAAAACTGGATAAGTTGTCTAAGGACATCAGAAACTACGACAAGAAGTTTACATACCCATACCTGGCGGAGGATTACTATCAACAGGATAGTCAGGGTTTCTTTTCCACTAAAAGCAGACAGGGCCCCAGAAGATATAAGACCTTTTCTGACTCTACGGTTGGGAGTGGTTCAGATCCAGATCTGGATAGACCTTCCACCAGTAACCAGGATAACCAATTGTCCCTTTTTTTAGGGGAGGGCCATCGGCAATCAAACAGGGGTGGAGGTCAGGACCTGTTCTGGGGACGCTCAAGAGGATGGAACAACCGCAGAGGAGGGAACAGTCGACGTACCAATTCACGAGTCCGTTTCTTCCAACCAGAAGTCCACGGGGAGATCTCGACCCGCAGGCAAACGTACCGTTGGTAAATGTACATTCTGTTGATGCAATTGCTATTGGTCCACCGCCACTTCCGAATATGCCATTACCCCTACAGCAAGGCATAGGAATTCCAATATCTGATGACAATCCACCAGCCATAATCACAAGTGAGACCATATTGGAGCATCATGTAGACATACCGATGGCAACCTTACAGTTGGAGCAGACTACTACCGGTGATCTTGGTAATGATACTTCCCATCTCGTAGGAATCCATCAAGCTAACACCAGCCTCGGACTAAGCCAAGCAATTCCTGATCCCTTGCCCTCTGACACTCTGGATCCTATAATCAATCTTTCAGACTATATATTAACTAATGAAGAAAGGAAGGTCCTAGCGAAAGGATTATCATTTGTACCCACATCTATTCCTGATTCCTTTAATGTTAAGGTTGAATTGCAACGCTTCTTCAGGAAAATCCGGTTGAAATATCATCTTTCTAAAAACATCTATACCCCGGTTGCCACAGCCACACCTTTTAGACCTGCCTCAACATTTACACCGAGTGCATATATGATGAGTGAAAAAATACTCGCCTATGAAAAGATTGTGCTTGAGGAAATCATGGACCTACTTGAGAAAAAGGAATATATCAAATATAACATCAGTAAGCCAGAAAAGCTGGCCCTTTCAACCCTGGGAACTAATGAGGCGATTGTGATTAAAGCTGCAGATAAAGGTGGAGCTGTCGTCCTGCAGAACACACAAGACTATGTTGCAGAGATCGAACTACAATTGGGATGTAGAGACAGTTACTGCCCGATTCCGAGAGATCCCACACCTGAAATAAAATCATTGATTGAAAACATTACTATGGATGGAGTGACACGAGGCTTCTTGAGTCAGTCTGAGTCTGACTTTCTGAACAAATGTGAGGCTAGGATTCCAACCATATACACCCTCCCGAAGATCCATAAGCGCCTGGAAAAGCCGCCAGGCAGACCAATTGTCTCAGGATGTGGGTCGATACTGGAACCCCTTAACCAATTCATAGATCATTTCCTACAGCCATGGATACCACTGACCAAATCGTATGTCCGTGATACGATGCATATCATCCAACTGTTGGAGGGTCAACCATTCGACACTCAAACTCAGCTACTGGTCACGCTTGATGTATCCTCGCTTTACACCTCCATTCCCCAGACAAGGGCTCTTGAAGTGATTAAAGAAATTCTTGACAAAAGACCGAGACCACACTGGATACCGACTGATTTTTTGCTGGGCCTTCTGGGAATTGCTATGCAGCATAATTTCTTTATTTTCATGAAGCAATTCTATTATCAATGTAAAGGCGTGGCGATGGGGGCTACCTATGCGCCGAGCTTGGCCAATATTTTCATGGATGCGTACGAAGAGGAACACCTCTACAATCACCAAAATCCGTTCATTGACCACATTACTGTTTGGAAACGTTATATAGACGATGTTATAATGATCTGGTCTGGTACCAAGAACGAACTCAATCTGTTCCACAGCTGGCTGAATGCGAGATCGAATGATATCCAGTTTACTATGACGGAGGATAACAGTACCATCGATTTCCTGGATCTCACCTTTGTGGTGGATGATGGACAACTAGTCTGTGACCTCTTTCGTAAACCAACGGAACGGAACACCCTCCTTAAGTATGACTCTCACCATCCACGCAGCTTAAGAGATAATCTTCCGTATGGTCAATACCTTAGACTAAGGAGGAACTGTACACGCAGAGCCGATTTCTTTGAAGAAACAGAGATCCTCACCAATCGATTAAGAGAACGTGGTTACCCGTTGGGTCTGTTGAAACGCGCGCGTAAACGCGCCTGGTATTGCCCGAGAGAGGAACTCTTGCAGGTCAAGGAAAACAGACCGAAGAAAGAAAATCTTGTATGTGTTACATCCTTCAACACGAAGAGCAATGGCATGAAGAAAATCATCAAGAAATACTGGAATTTGGTGGCCAGCGAACTTCCGAATATTGAAGAACCGATCTTCGCGTTCAAGCGGGGCAAGAATGTGAAAGACAGTGTTGTCAAGGCATACCTTGAACCACCTAAACCACGTGGTCTCAGGGAACAGTTGGGCCTACCTCCCCTCGTGGGCCATTACAAGTGTGGCCAATGTAAAGCCTGTCCTTTGGCAATAGAGGGCTCTTCCTTCACCCATAACAACAGAACATATAACTCATCCACCTTCACGAACTGCAACAGCTCCAATCTCATATATGCGATAAAATGTCCTTGTGAATCCATATATGTGGGACAAACAACACAAAAAGTCAAAGCGAGGATATTACAACACATGAGTCGCATTAGGTGCAAGGTTCAAGGGGCCCCCATGGTGGATCACTTTCTGGCACAAAGCCACCAGCCCGAAGACTTGAAATGGTGGGTACTAGAAAAGGCAAACCTGGCGCCTAGAGGGGGGTCAATGGTCTTGAACCTAAAGAGAAAAGAATGTAGATGGATTCATTCTCTTAACACTGTCCAGCAAGGGCTCAATAGTCTCGAGGAAACATCTAGAGAGATGGGTCAACTGTGATACTCCCCTTCTGTAATTTGTAATTTGTATATATGATTTGTCATCATGAGCCCGGCTCAATCACAATTTCTACTGAGTAGTTCCGTTGTAAACGGATACTTTCACATGTGAATCTGGGACGGCCATCGAGCTCTATTCACCCAATGTTTTTGAGGTTGCCATTCTAAATTGCTGTTTTTATTGCACATCCGTGTTGTAAACAATGACGCATGTTTTCCCTTGAAACTGTTTTACATGATTTTCACTCATGCAGTGTATGTCTTAAATAATCCAATGTTTTTGATCTCGCTATCCTTAAAAAGTTCATCTATCGCATATCTGTGATTTTAACTATGATCTTACCAGCCATATATGTATTTACATACACTGGAATGGTTCTGCAAAGTCTTTTGGTATTACCACATTGTTGTTACTGAACGGCTTCTGGTCCTAGAAGTAATTTCTAACATTAACATTTAATCATTCTCTCAGTGCAAGTATTTTTACGCACCGCTGGCCTGTTCATTTCAACTGCTCCTCAATGAGCTAATCACGTAGTTTGACACAGCTACTGACGTCAGCCTTTCGCGCGATCCTTCTCGTGCTGGTCTCAGCTGCTTCGGCGCTCTGAAACGCCCTTGGTTGCTAGGCAGCTCGCTCGACTCGTCACACTGTCTACGTCAGACAGGACTGCCCCGGATTCCTTTCATTTAGCAGTCGTTCTGTCAGTTGCGGCTTCCTCCGACCAAGAGAGGAGGTGCTGCAGCGTGAGTCATGATCGCTTAGCTTCGACTTCCAATTCAAGTAAGCACCGAATCCCCTTCGTTTTGTTTTTCATGGATTAATCACCCGTTCATGATTGTGCCCTCAACGAGTGTTTTTTGTTACAGAACTCAGTTTGAATTTCTGACGTATCCCACTCACCGGACGCGGTACGCCCGTGGAGGTGAGCCACCCCCCTTTGAAGCATCGTTGTTGGTTTTCGATAACCCGTGATTGCCGTGCCTGGCTTCTCAAACCGGTCACAATAGGAGTTAAATTAGCATATTCTCCAACAATCACCCTCTCCCCCCTTGCTGTACGTTTCAGAGGCGCATTTTGAAGCACCGTGGTCGGTTCCCCATCTCCCGTGATTATCGAGCCCAGCTTTCCAACCTTTCATAATAGGGGTCAATTAGTTTATTCATTAACTATCACTCTCCCCCCTTTTTGTACATTTTAGAGGCTCATTCTCATTTTGGTTTAACAAGGGCAACACACGCTCCGTTCTGATTTACAGAGACTATGGCTCTATACGTTAACCTAATCACTATGGGGATTAACCGGTGTATGTATTAACCCCCACCCTTCCTCACTGTGATATCAGAGAGGCGCTCTCTCTTTTTGGACCAATGAAGGCATGACACCCTCCCCTTTAACTTACAGAGACCACATTTGATGAGGCGCTCTGTCTTTCGAAACGCAAACAACTGATTGCCAGGCCATCCTAGACCACTGGCTAGGTGAGTCACCTTGTCACTGATACACTGCTTCACGTTACAGTTTATTTCGTTGGTAACCTTGCGTTACAAGTGATATGGGTGTTTTCATATAAATGCTGAAATTTATATAAAGAATGACATCACACCCTCCAAATCCAGCGTTAACGTGATTTGCTCTTTTAGTTTGTGTGGTCATTTCTTGATTCATTTGCATAACAAAGCAATTGTTTTACTTAAACCCGACAGAACCATTGTTTTCTTGTAATAATCCTACCCAGGTTCTGAGGGACACAGGGTCACCCCATTGCTTATACATTATTACTCTTGTGAAGCATGGCACAGAAGTATGGGGCCTACGACACTCACTCCAGATCTGCCTTTTTTCACTGCAACATGGGTAAACTCAACTCTGTACTGGACATTGCTACAGCCATACCCACTGTCTACAAGATCACCAGGCAAGACTGTTTACGCAGGCCCAGAGGTGGAGTCACCATCACAGTCGAAGAAACCATCAGCTTCACCACCTACACAGACCACCTCAACAGCTACATGGAATACCTCACGTTCAAGATAATCATCAAAGCCAACATCTCTCTTGGCGTAACTCTTATATACAGGCCACCAGGATCCCACACACATTTTGCCAGTGACATCACAGACATCGTCTCACCCCTCATCATCAATGCCAGCACCCTCATTCTCCTTTGAGATTTTAACTTTCATCTAGAAGACCACACCGACCCAAAATCTACAGCCCTTTGAGAAAACCTTCACCTCCCACCATTTTACCAAACCCATCCACACCACTGAACCATTATTGCACCCGATTTTGTCCTCAATTAGCTACACTGGCTATCAGGGAGGTAGGGAAACCTTGTGCTCAACCTTTGGGTAAGGTGCCTGAAGGTCCTTTTTGCTGTATACACTGTGGCTTTGATTCCTGGGCCACTAACTTGCCTTTTACGAAACCCCCCTCGGCGGGGCACAATATTAAGATTTGCAGTCTGAACTGCCATTCGCTAGTGAAGCACTTCCTCGATGCTCACGAGCTGTTGCAGGACGAAGCTCCTGATGTTCTTTTTTTAACGGAAACCTGGCTGTCAGCCAATATGGTGGCTGAGCCCGGTCTGGCGCTCCCCCTAAGCTTCAAAATTATGACTCTTAACAGAGACTCTAGGGGGGGCGGTATTGCAGTGGTTTTTAAATCCTGCTATACTTGCACCTTCGCCAAAATGGTTGTGGGTGGCTGTGAGTGTGCTCGTTTCAGGATTTCCTTTAACGCAGGTTTTACCCTGTCAGGATTATTGATTTACCAGCCCCCAGGACCCTCTAAAGAGTTCAGGACAGCACTCTAGAATCAGTCAGTTCGTTGGTAACGAGAGCAGCCAATTTTACTATCATTGGGGACTGGAATTTGCATTTGGACAGTCGTCTGGATCCGGAGATTGGTAGCTTGTTGGCAGACTTTGAGGTATGTCAGGTGGTTCAACTAGTCCAAGGCCCTACTCACTGAACCGGCCACTTGTTGGATCCAGTCTTTTTGAACCTCCGCTCCCTCACAGTCAATCCCCCAGCCCCTGTGTGCTGGTCTGACCACTACTTGATGTTGATGAACCTCACTGGGGTAGAGCCCTCTCAGAAGGTGGCTCAGCTCTTCTCCTAAAGGCGCCCATGGCATAAATTAAAGACCGAACAATTTCATGCTCTTCTGTCCACAAATGCCCTTAACCTACCGGATGACCCGGATGCTACTGACAAAGCACTGTCGGACTGTAACCGTCAGCCACTAGACTTGCTCATTCCAGCTAGGTGGTGCAAGTGTCGTAACACCAAGTCTAGTCCATGGTACAGTAACAAGCTTGCCAGCATGCATAAAATCTGCAAAAGGTTGGAACGGGTGTGGAGATGTGACTATGATTGGATCGCCAAGGGGCATTATCAGGCAGCTATCAAGGACTACCAGAGGGCCATTCAGTCAGAGCAGGCAGCCTATTACGCAGCTGAGATCAAGGGCAGTAAAAACACTGCTAAATGTATCTTTGGTATACTTAAAGATCTTAAACAGGAAGGGCTACCCCCAGCACCCCACATGACATCAGACGAGCAATGAGAGGCTCTTGCCACCTTTTTCGTGGAAAAGGTGGAGAATATCTACAATTCTTTCTCGGCAGCTTTACCATCTTTGAACCCAGCACTCAGTCCCTGTACCACCTACACTCTTGCGTCCTTTCCATCAATCTCTCAGGACGGGCTGCGTGTGCTATGGAGCAAGGTGAAATCAGGTTCTCGTGCTGACCCCCTTAAACCGGAGTATTTTATGAACTCCTTACCCATGCTCCTGTCTCCTTTGTGTCAGGTATTCAACCTGTCCCTACCCAGAGTAGTTGTCCCCAGGACATGGAAGCAAGCGAGGGTGACTCCCCTGTTAAAAAAGCCTTCCCTGGACACAACCAAATTGGAGAACTTTCGTCCCATATCTCTCCTCCCATGGATATCTAAGATTGCTGAGTCTCATGTCAATTTCATCTTGAGAGGCTACCTGGAAGACAATAACATCTTGGACATTTCTCAGGAAGGCTTTCGCCCATGGCCATAGCACGGAATCAGCCCTCCTAGCAGTGACTGAACATCTGAGGGCCGCAATGGATGAGGGACGTACGTCGGCACTGATTTTATTAGACCTCAGTGCCGCTTTTGATACGGTCTCCCACCAGATTCTGTAGCAACAGCTGGAGGAGGCGGGGATTTCAGGTTAAGCCCTCGACTGGTTTGTCTCCTTCCTTTCTGAGAGGACCTTTCAGGTGTCGGCTCCCCCTTTCTCCTCTCAGATCCATACTATTCAACAAGGGGTGCCACAGGGCTCAGCACTGAGCCCTTCGCTATTCAATCTGTACGTTCAACCCTTAGCAACGGTGGCTAGGAGCAGAGGCCTGACACTGGTATCGTATGCCGACAATACTCAGTTGGTAGTGGCACTTTCTAGCAACTCAGCGCAGGATGCCTGCATGTTTCGGAGTAATCTTATGGCCATCTCTGAGTGGATGTCTGCCAACTGTTTGCAGCTCAACTCAAGCAAGACTGAAATCCTGTTGGTTTGGTGGGATGGTGAGCTATGGAGTGAGCATTGGTGGCCTACTACCTCGGGCTGTGTCCCTACCCCCAAACGGATAGTAAAGAATCTGGGTGTTTGGGTGGACTCCGCTCTCAGCTTTCAGGCCCAAACCAAGAAAGTGGCATGCCTGTATGGGTATTCTGCATGGGCTCAAACCATTTCTAGGTTATTTCCACCCATCCACTCGGATGGGCATCATCCAGGCTGCCATCCTGTCGAGATTAGATTATGCCAACTCGCTCTTCTTGGGGACCAACAAGTCAGAGATCCTAAGATTACATAGAGTCCAGAATGCGGCGGCTAGAACCCTCCTTGGCCCCCGAGGACTTGTTCCACCTCTGCCGCCATCCGCCGACTACATTGGTTGCCGGTGGCCAGACATGTGGAATTCATATCTCTTTGCATCGCTTTTAAAATCCTGAAGTCCTCTTCCCCGGCCATTCTGGCCACCCTGCTCTCGCCCTACAGTCCTCCTCGCCAACTTCGTTCGATGGGCCAACACATGATGGTGGTTCCTAGGGTAAGGAGAGCACGGGCTGGGGGACGTGCCTTACACACACTGGTGGCCAAACTTTGGAACTCTCTCCCACTGTACATGCGCAGCCTAAACAATTATTTGGCATTCTGTAAGGCAACTAAGACTCATCTTTTCCCTTCACCGTAGGTTCATATACCTTTTCTGGTAGTCCTCTCCTTCTGCCTGTTTTTAGCACCAGGACGCCCCTTTTCTGGGGCAGCTGCGCACTCTATAAGCTACATTACATAACATAACACTATAGTCAGCAAGTCAGCAACTATGACCTGGACAGAACACGCCATTGTCAGTTTCCCATCCCACAACAACACAGGCCTTCCAACACTGAATTCACCCACTAGAAAATCATAACAGAACGTTTCAAAAGGTATTGAGAACCTCAACATCTGGATCACTGCATACACCATCACCTTGGCTCCTCTTAAGCGCAACTCAATGGTAAGAGTCAAACCACAGGCCAACACAGATACACAGAGGAACTCAGGCTGATAAAATGTCACTGCAACTGGAGCGCAAATGGAGAACAAGTCAAGACACCATGGATAAAGTCATCTTCAACTAACCCTAAAATGCAATCACCAGCTGATAAGGAGTAAAAGGCACACAGCTCTTGCAGACCACATTGACATAGGCACAAACAGCAGCAAGGAAATCATTGCCATCATCAAAGATTTCAATGCACCTACTTTTGCATCATTCCTTTGCAAAAACTTTTCGACAAGCTCTGAGAATTCTACTTCCATATACAGCACGTTCGACCCTCTACCTGACCCCGTCAATGTTTCAACTCAACTTCCCATCACAGCTGAAGAATGAACCCTGACATCATGGCCCACCGCCACCACTGTAGAAACCACTACTACCATCCACTTGGGGGACACATCTGTCCCCCACACCTCCTTCACCAAAGGACATCTATTGACCAATGATGCACTAACACCCATCCTCAACACCTCCATCTACTCAATCCTGGACACCAGAAAAGATGCCACCATCAAGCCTCTCTGACACAGCCACACTTTCCAACTACTGACCCATCTCCCTCCTAGCACACCTAACCAAGGCCTTAAAGAAACTAATCAACTGACGCCCCACCAAACACAGAAGCAACCACCAGCAAATAGACACCACACAGTCCAGATTCATGCTTAACCCCAGTACAGAAACAGCACTCATCGCCACCACAGACAACATCCACACATGAGTTTGACAGAGGAGACCCAGCAGCCCTCATTTTCTGCTTTCACTTTCTGAAGATGCTGAGTAAGATGTGCAAAGAGCACCCAAGCCAGAAAAAGCAAGCAAGTTGGACAATGGGAACACTCCAAGCAAATCACCAAAAAATACAAATGATCCAGAACTCAGCAACAAGACTCATCCTCAATCTCTCCCAGAGAACTCACATCACACAACACCTGAGGGTGCTCCACTGGCTTCTGATGCACGAATGCCCTCATTTTAAACTCCTCATGTACACATTCAAGGCACTACACAATGTAGGCCTTATTTGCCTGAACAGTCAATTATCCTTCCATCAACTGCCAGACACCTACACCCCTCCTGACCCATACTTGCACACATCCCATGCATTCACAGAACAAGATCAGCATGGTGGGTGTTCTCGTACATCGCTCCTAAAGCATGGAATGACTACATCACACATCAATGACCACATCAGAGCCTCCTCCTCTCTTCTTGAATTCCACAAAAAGCTGAAGACCTGGCTTGTCAATTAACCAACCTTCCCGAGGCAGCACCAGGCACACACCTGCTCAGTACTAGGATAGCCTCATGGGTGATAGTGTATTTTGAAAATTCACAAAACAAAACATAACCTTCCCTCCAGTCCTACAGCACAATATACAAGTTGGGCCCGATTTGCAGAACTAACTTAAGACAAAATCCTAAACTTACTACCATTTTGGTATTCAGAGAAGGCACTTACACATTTTGGTATTCACAGAAGAAACTTACTCTTTGATGAGTAAGTGCCTTCTGTGAATACCAAAATGAGTAAGTGCACTTACTCATTTTGATATTCACAGAAGGCACTTACTCATCAAAGAGTAAGTTTCTTCTGTGAATACCAAAATGAGTATGTGCCTTCTGTAAATACCAAAATGAGTAAATGGTAGTAAGTTTAGGATTCTGTCTTAAATTAGTTCTGTGAATCGGGCCCGGAGATCTTAATTTTAACAACTCCCTACATCTGCTCTCCTTTCTGCACTTTTGCTAAGTTAAAGTCTAGAAGGTGTCCACTTGAAACTCCTTTCCCAGTTCCTGTAAATGATATACACCTACTATGTTGCATGCATTACATTGCATGACAATAATCTCATATCCATTGCACTGAAATAACCCTGCATTGTAATGGTTAGGTCGATATAGTGAATGCAATATTATTGTAAGTTGATATTACTAACCTCAATACAGTGTCATACATCATTCTAAGCTATAACAGTTAATAATATGTCTGATTCAACTACCTATCTGCTTTCAGAATTTTGCTATTTTTCATATTAGCTCACAACAAGTTATTTTCAAGGTAGGAGGTGAATTATTGCAAATGTGCTGAAAGGGTAGGTGGTAGGTTATGCTACCTATTGAATTTCAGTAGCATTTCCATTATGAAGAAGGCCTTTATTGACGTGCATGTAAAATGTGTAGGTGCCATATTTCCTCATTTGCATACGGGCGTGTACCATACGGATGATTACAGTCTCATTGGATCTGCATGTGCTGTGCCAATTTAGCACCCAAAAAGAGTGCAAAAAGTTGGCACTAGGCGTTGGTCTTTATTTTCCACCCTCCATCACAGGGGTCCATTGGAAGGGTTAAGGAGCGTACCATTGTGGCTTGGCACATAATGACACGCTCAAAGGTTCTCCGTCACAGTCAGTGTACACCATAGTTAAGAGCAGTTTGCTATTCCAAAAATATTAGAATGTTATTAATCAGATAATCCACTTTTCCCAGGACATGTTTTCGAACACAATAATCACCGAAAATCCCCAAAACAGAAAAGCCAGTACAACATGTTACTTCTACTTTCTCAAACATCTGTTGAACAATTAGGGGCAGATTTATGTTGCACTTGCGCCACTTTTGCGCCGCCGTTGCGTCACTTTTGTGACGCAGCAGCAGCGCAAATCCTGCGCCATGGTGCGGGGTATTTACAACGTGACGCATCTGGGAGATGCGTCACGTTGTAAAGCCCTGTGCCACATGTAGGCGTTCCAGGGCAGGTGGGGGCGTTCCGGCGCAGGAACGCCTCCTAAAAGTGGCTGAGTGAAATCTACAAGATTTCACTCAGTCACTTTTAGGCCCATGCTGCGTCAAAACCCTGCGCCTGCTTGAAGCAGGCGTAAGGATTGACGCAGCATTGTACAGATAGGGCCCCCCAGAACATTGCTGGAGCTGCGTCGCGCTTGCGACGCAACTCCAGCAATGCGCCACTTTTACGGCACAGATGCGTCACGCATCTGTGCCGTTTTTGCCCCATGGTGCACCGCATTATAAATGCGGCGCTTCCATGGTGGCGCAGCTGTGGCGCATAATAATTGGCGCATCCCTGCTGATATGCAGGGATGCGCCAGTTAACATAAATCTGCCCCTTAGTGCTTAGGTACGTGGGAAGTTGTGTTTTAATTGGCTTTTTTAGACTGTGCGCCATATGTGAGTACACACCCAATCATTCAGTAATTCATGAACAAACATTCAAGCTATTCTTATAACTCATCCTGTATTCCTAATCTGCATTTACAAACCTTACAAAGCCAGCCATTTAAATGTAGAAAATGTGTTTGAAATGAAAAATGCCTCCATAAGGCCTCGGCTCATAATGTCTAACTGTAGATCTCCAAGGGATCAATAAAGTTTCTAATTAAAGAACCATTTTGTGATGCACATGCTATCTGAATTCCAGTTAAAGCTCTGCAGATTTGAAAGATCAAAATCAATGCGCCGTATTTCTTTGAATAATTACATTTTACATAGGACTTTTGATCTTTCTGCTTGTGCTGCAGCCATGAACTGGTCAGTCTGCACACAGGAAACATTCATATATGATAAGAATAATGTGGAGGGCATAACATAATCCACTTAGAGTCCAGGAGTATCTGTCAGCCAGAAGCAATGCAACACATCCATCATGTTCTTCCGTTTTAATTATCTGTTGTTTGGAAAGACATGAAAACGATTGCATTTTCGAGATTAAGCACACATAGAACAGATTTTTCGTTTCAGGATATAACAAAAAAAAAAATCCAGATTATACATCATCTAAGGATTCACACTGTAGGGCCTCAGTAACCATTTTTGAGTTTACTGGACAAAGTGTCCCTCACCGAAATCGCATGCTTGACATTTTGTAAAACCAAAGAAAAGCACTGAAATACATAACTAATGAGAAACTCTGTGTTAGAAATCAGGGTCTCTAGTTGGCAGAGGTAGGTACCTGTGTCCAAATAGGGACCCTTGCTTCTAGTCAGGATAAGGCGGATATACACTTTAAATAATCCCTGCTCATCCCCTTGTTAACTTGGCACGAGCAGACAGGCTTATCCCAAAGGTAATGTGTAAAGTATTTGTACTCAAAACACACAGTAATACAGCGATAACACCACAAATGGACACCACACCAGTTTAGAAAAATAAAGTATCTTCATCTAAACCCAACAAAACCAAAGCAACAAAATTCTAACATACAGGTGAAATATAACAGCTGTTGCCAAAAATAAAGCTTGTAGAAAGCAAATAGCTCCACCTGGTGCTATTACAACGTTGTGACAGCAATAAATCCAAAGTGCGGTGCAGACCGTGAGGAGCGCGGTGTCGGACACGGACTCACATGGACCCCTAAACAAACAGTACCTTGGAAACAAAGTCTATGATGATGCATGGCATCGTGGAGGTGAGGCGTCGGTGCAGAGGTCGAGTCCAGCTCCCTGGCAGCCACAGGAAGGGGCGAGGCGCCAGGTCCTCGAGGACGCAACATGTTGAGTCTAGGACAGGGGAAGACGGTTGCTTCGGCGGTGAGGTGTCGGTTCCCATTAAGATGTGAGGTTGGCGAGTTCGTGGAGTCACCCTCTGCGATTACTGGTGCCGCGATAACAGGATGCAGGCGCTGGCGAGGATGGAGTCGATGCGAGCATTGGTGTCGGGAAATGGCAATAAGTGCAGGCGTTGGCAGGTGTGAAAGGGCATTGGAGCTGCGGTGCAGGCCGGACGGTGCATCGTGCACTTCTTGAGCAGTGCCTCTGGCCTCAGTGCAGGTCACGGCATCACAGCGGCGTCGCTGACGGCATCGGAGAAAGGTTTTCTTGCTTCTCTTAACTTTCTTCCAGCTACCAACAGTAGGAACAACCTCCAGAGGTCCAAAACTGAAATAAATAGGCACCTCCTGGCAGGTCAGAACTCTCAGCAATAGAGTTCAGGGGAGCTGGGGATGACGTCTTTGTATCCCTGGGGCTCCAGAACAGGAGACCAGCACACACAGGACCTTGGAGATTCTTCTTCAAGCAGGTTAACAGCAAAGTTCCGGTCTTTGTCCTTTCCTTGGCAGAAGCAGCAATACATAAATTTCGCACACACCTGTTTAAACTACGATTATTGATGTGTAAAAGCGATCAACGATTCTTTATCCTTATAGCTCTATGCCAAACCATACTTAGTGCAACATCAGTGGATATCTATGATGTTTTTGGTATGAATTTATTGGTAATAGCAAGTGTTTTTTTAAAATTATAATATTGTTTCTTCACTGATTTGAACGGAGTGCCGTAACTTCGCTGAACAAAAATTACTTAGAATCTTTGCATACCTTTAAATGAAGAGCCGGGAGAACATGGCCTTCATCCTTGTCAAGCTCTCGCATTGCAAACACAGTGGCCTTTGGCCAGCACCATGCCAATATCCCCTGTTTTCCGAGTCCTCTGACACAACATTTGACAATGCTCCTCATGCTTTGTGCCCAGATCGTAGCTTAAAGGGCAAGGATTTCTGCACTTTCCACCGCACCCACTGTCCTATCTACAAATTGTGTTGAGCTTTTACTTTGACAATGTTCTTTCTGCTTTACAATATATTTTATTTTACTTTCAGATTTTATTAAGCGCGACTAAACATCCCATTTAGTCGTTTCAGAGCTCTAGAGAGGGTGAAAGTGATTGGTCATTTGAAAGTGAAACTACTGTCTAATGATCCCACAATCCAAAATTGATGACAAAGCCCTAGATATAATGCATTTCCAATAAATGTATGTGGGATATGCAGTTCTTGAGGAAGGAGTGTTTATGTGGGTCAGCGACTATTCTGTAGGGTACACAGTGGGCCTGATCCTGCAAGAAACAAATGCTCTCACACACCTGGATAGGTGTCATGCTTCATCATAGGGCATTTGCTCCTCGTTGGGCCGGTGCTGCAATGCCCGATGGGCACCCTCAATGGGGGCTCTCTGCTTAAGGAGTAGATTGGTTTTGGGATCTGAGAGAGCCAGTCTTGACCAAACTCAAGCAAACAGCGCGCCATTTTGCACAACTCGAGGAGGCACAAAGTTTTACCCAATTTGGGTCATCGCTAAATAAATCACAAAACCGAAAACAAGGTATGTGTGATTGGGAGAAAATAAATGAACCCACACATTAAAACTCCAATTACTAAGTAGATTAGGTTGATATTGGTCCAGATGAACAGCTACTATATCATTGTTATGAGTACACGGAAGCTAGAAACATGTTGACCTTTAGCTATCTAAGATAACTAAAGTCTAATAGATAGCAGCACACATTTTTAATATAGGTAAGAGAACTTGTTCATTAACGTTTTTTCGAGTGTGGTAGGTTGTAGTGGGTTTGCAATGTGTGGAAATCCATAAGCCCATCGGCGTCAAACATGTCGCCTATTTGCTTACAGTTGGCCTCCTGCCAGGGCTTAAACGCTGCCCCTGTGAGTGCCAGTGGAAAGTCTGGGTTGCCAATCATAGGTGTTTGTGGTGATATTGGAGTGGAAAGCTCATGTCGTTGCTGTACCCTATCCCACACCCCAACTGTGGCATGTGTGACTGGGGAGACGTACACGCCCATAGGTCTGTGTGCTTTCAGCAACTAGGGTATCTTCCAAATATGGGTGGCTGCGATGGCCTGGTCGATGAAACACCAATGTTTTTCAGCGAGTGGACGAGACCATTCCACCATGTAGCGGAACTGCACCACCTGGTAATAACACCGCAGGTTTGGGACACCCAAGCCTCCAGCAACCAGGGGGAGGTAGTCTCAAGCCTTGGACATTCGCGGTCAGTTGCCCTCCCAGATAAAATCCCACAGGAGAGATTGTATCCTATCCTGGACCCGTGTGGGAGGTTGAAGGGGCTGTGTTTGCTTAGTGTAGAGGAGCTTAGGAAGGAGTTTCATGAAAGCCTATGCGTCTTCCATTTGGCGAGATTGTGCCTCGCAAGTACTAGGAGGGCCCCATAATTGTGAGCGTTAGGAGCTGTGATTGTGGAGTGCACCCGTAGACCGAGGTACGGTATGCTATCCTCTGCCCAATGGTATGGATATTTGCCCTGCAGCTGAGAGCGCTCTATCCCAGGGATGGTCTGGTCAGGCCGAGGAGCAGGGACTTCTGAGGGTTGATCTTAAATCCTGAGGCCACTTGGAAATCAACCATCTCAGCGGAGACAGCATCCAGGAAGGTGTCGAGGTTCGTGAGAGCGAGAAGCACGTCATCTGCAAATAACATTATTTTATGCTGCCTGACTCCCATTCTGACCCAGGAGATAAGTTGATTAAGCCTTATTCCTTCGACAAATGGCTCCATGTAGAGCGCTAAAGGTAGTGGGGACAGAAGGAAGCACTGTTTGGCCCCTCTCTTAATGGGGAAGGCAGATCACTTAATGCCGGTGACTTGTACATTCGCCTGGGGGGCAGAGTAGCAGGAATGGATCCAGCTGCGAAGTCTGGGCCCAAATCTGAATCTCTCCAACACCTGGTATAGGTAAGTCCAATGTACGTGGTCAAATGCTTTCTCTGCATTGATGTTTAGCGCTAGGGCTGGGGCCTGTGTATGTTGAATTTTGTCCCGGAGATGGCACAGTCTTTTAGTCATGTTGCTACATCCTCTTTCCTGGATAAAAACGGCCTGATCTGAGTCCACCAATCCCTGCACATAGGGGGCCACCCTGTGTGCGAGGATGCAAGGGAAAATGTTTGCATCGACGTTCAAAAGTGAGATTGGGCGGTAAGATGCACAGTCCCTAGGGTATTTTCCTGGTTTCAGGATCACTATGATAGTTGCTTGGGGCATAGATTCTGGCAGCCTCTCCCCATCCTTCAATGAATTGTACATCCTTGCCAAATTGGGGGCTATTTGTCCGCCAAAGAGCTTGTAGAACTCCGCCCCGTACCCATTGGGGCTAGGGGCCTTGTTAGACTTTAGTTTCTGGATTGCAAGGAGGACCTCTCTGCGGGTATGTCCTACTCTAGCGCTTCAAAGGTGGGACCTATTCCCCACCGGCAGTGACACCGGGGCCAAGTAAGCCTCAATGTCCACATCATGGAGATGCTTGGCCTGATAGACCTTCTGATAAAAAATCTGGGAAGGCATTGGCTACCTCTACGTCCGAGGAGCAAAAGGGGCCGTCTATAGATCGTATCTCCTGAACCCCCCGATCTGTTGCTTGAGCTCGAAGGCGGTGGGCTAACAGGCACTCAGCCTTATTTCCCCCTGCATAATATGTCTGGAGTTATTCTAAGAAGGACATACTCAGCACATCCCATATCTAGCACCCGCAGATTTTTCCTTGTCTTTCAATTGGCGACAGATGGCCACTGATCCCGACCGGACATGTGTCGGCTCCATGTCTTTAATATGTGCTTCCAGCCTGCCTCTTTTCTCCCTTGGCTCTCTATTGAAACCTGCTAATATATCTAGAAAGTGCCCTCGCAATACCACCTTCAAAGTTTCCCAGAGGATATGTATGGGTGTCTCGGGGAGATCATTAAGCTCCAAGAAGGAGTGGAGTACCATTTGTGTATCAGCTCCTATTTTATCATATGTCAAAAGTTTAGCGTCTAGTCACCAGTGGAGAGGGGTGGGCGTCTGTCCCCCATATTTAAATTGCAAAATTAAAGGGAAGGGATCCGAAAGTGAGGCTGCCCCAATTTCCGCCGAAAGTGTGTCCTGAGTGATCCGGAAAGTAGTGAGAAAGTAGTCTATGTGTGCATACATCTGCAGAAAACAAAGTGTAATCTATTGCCTGGGGGTGCAAGTGTCTCTAGATATCCGTGAAGCTTGCTTCACTCAACCACTGCCGGGTACCCATTGTCAGTCCTCCATCCTGTGTTGCCCTCGGGGCTGATCTATCCTGTTGGGTGCATTGCTATGTTGACGTCTCCACCCACAACTATTTCCCTATCGAGAGAGGTGAGCAGCATGCACAATGTATCCCTAAGAAAAAGTTCATGCTGCTCGTTTGAGGCAAAAGTGGTGGCAACTGTGAGCCTGGCACCCTGAATAGTGACCTGCAATGCCAACATCCTACCTGGAATCTCCATAAGCACCCACCCCAGTCTTTTTGCAAAGTGAGTCACAAGCAAGATCGCCACACCCCCTTTTTGGAAGTTCCTGAGGAGAAGTATTGCCTGTCTAACACGCAGGAACGCAGTCTCTGCCATTCATCCTGGAGGAGATGGGTTTACTGTAGTAGGCAAATATCACATTTTGAGTCCATAAGCAGAGCCAGGACAGCTAGCCGCCTGGCAGGGGCATTAAGGCCTCGGATATTGAGGCTAATCAAGGACACGACCATGAGGAAACATTCGAGGAAGTTTTTGTACCTTCCGCAGCTACCCAAAAACGTCGAACCAACCCTTTACAAGGATGAAGGCCAAGGAAAATCCTCCTGGGGTAGTGTGGTAAGGAGGCAAGATGTAGAGAAGAAACCGCAATAACAATACAAAGAACTTTCACCTCCGGGGGCACTCGAAGAGTTATAATGAGATGGGTTCATGTCACCAGCAAGCGCAGTCACCAACGGATGTCCAGCAGGTTGGAGCTCCACCAGACACAACCCTCCTTGCCTGGCACACCAGCCAGACAGGAGCCTTCACTGCTGAACCAATGAGGAGAGCCACATCAGATTTCTTTCTGCTGAAGATGGTGGAGTAGCCTAGTACGTTCCTCTCTGCTATCTGCTTCCATAGGCTTGCCCACGATCTTCTTCACACATATGGTTGAGCGGTGGGTGCCCTGTGTACCCCTCCCTGAACCACGCATAGGCGATCCAGACGGCCCCGTCTCATCCAGCTTAGGGAGGTCTGGCAGGTTGGCGGCCTTGTCCAAAGTGCGGATCACCCGGATCTCATCTCACAAGACGAACTGGAGGTGGAAGGGGTGGCCCCATTTGCATCTGATCTTCTGAAGCTGCAAGAAGTCTGTGAGTGGTTTGAGGGATCTGCATCGCTGGAATGTGATTGAGTAAAGGTCCTGATACAGGCCCTCGAATTCAATATCTTTTAAATCTCGTGCAGCTGTCATTATGGCCTGTTGGTAGTAATGGAGGCAGGTAAGTATGTCTTGTGGTTGTCCAAGTCCGGTAGCTGGTCTTCCCACGCGATGAGCGCGGTCAAGGATGATATCCTGGTCCTGCAGCGATGGTGCTTGAAGAGGTGAACCACAAGGTCCTTTAGGTGGCCCGTGACTGCCTGCTGAGGAACTCCTTTAATATGAATATTGGAGCACTGAGATCTGTTCTCCAAGTCCTCTATCTGATACTGGAGCTCCATATTCTGGTCACGCAGCTTCAGCAGTTCCTGTGAGTGACCCTCCAGCTCCTCCTCTCTGGCATCGTGATTCTGCTCCAGAAAGGTCACCCTCTGATCCAACACCTCGACATCATGACGGATCCCTGTAAAATCAGTGGCTATATCCTGTTTAAGTTCAGCAAAGTCTCCGTGGAGGGATTCGAAGAGCCGCTCAAGGAATGATTTAGTGATAGGGGAGTCATCCCCTCTGGGTGCATCGCCCATGACGACATCGCCCATTGTCTCCGGGTCGCCCATCTCCAAGGTCTCCTTTGTTCTTTTTGTAGAGGACCCGGTGAACATATCCTTTACTGACATGTCCTTCTCAAGGGTCCGGTGGGTCACATTGGTTGCTTACCGGTCAAAAGTGAATTCACTCAGGGCCGTCCGTCGCTATCAGTGGGGTCCCGCACTCCACTACTTTGGTTGATGATGGGCTCTCTCAATGGGGAGGATACCACGCAAGGCAATAGCGCAAGTCCCTTTCGCTTCGCTGCCTTACAGCGCAGCTGTGTGCGGCACTTCCTCTTCGATACAGCATCTAACCCTCCTTGAAATTTATTGGAGAACCCCGGAGTTCGCACCCAGGGCTAGGAACAGCAAGCAAGTCTCCTGGGGACGGGACGGTCTACCTCTCTCCAGACTGTTCAGGCCCAGAGAGCAACAGGGTGGCAATCCGGCTTCAGCGCTGGGGGTGACCCCCCACCAGGCGTCCAACTATAGACCTGGTATTACCCACGCTCTCTGTCACCCCCTATAGGACGGTCCAACCAGGGGCAGGGCCCAGCATGAAACTTTCCGGGGATGGGCCTGTCCGCTCCCACTAAACCACGGAAGGCACGCCGCAGCGTGCCCTCACCCCCTACAGGTCACTTTACCCATAGTGGGAGACTCAATGTGCCCCTGCTACTGTGCCCCAGGTCACTGTTGTGATTGTGGGAGCCCCCCACCCAGCTCGACCACCAGGCCCAGGGACAGGCACTGTGGCGCCGCATGTGGCAACCCGAGGGGCATCCCACCAAATCACCAGGTAGTGTGGGGGCCCTGTGTCCCCAACAGATCACATGAGGTAGCCAAACTTATTTATTAGGGTGGGCCAGTGCACTAACTGCCAAGCTCCGGGACCACCCCACGTCAGGGACCGGGCCTCAGACTGCCTGCGATGTCCGCTGTGGGTCCAGGGAGCCAGGGCCCGCTCCAGCCCAGAGTCCAGTGTGGTTATCCAAAGCCCCGAGGCCCTACCTATCCCGCTCCCAGGGATGCAGAGTCACTCAAGATTTGGTGCTGGGGGAGCGGGCCGATCACCGTTCGCCCCCGGGTCTGGATTCTCTGCGTGTGTAGGCCACGAGCGCACCACCTAGCGATGCCGTGTCCACCCTTGAGTCCCGGCCCGCTGCTCCGCACTGCTCAATTCACCCCACCAGGAGTCCACGACTGTCGCTGCTGAATCCGCCGAGGCCCAGGCCCTCAGGTCACCCTGGGCTTCCAGGCAGACGATTCTCTGATGCCACCTAATTAGCTCCCAGGCTTCTTGGCCTGCTTGCCTGGTGAAGCTCTGATGGCTGCGACCTACCCTGCCGCCATCTTGGACACGCCCCTGTAACAGTGCATTTTCAGTACATTTTTACCACAAATAGCACATAATTTCACAAGGTGACAGAATGTAATTTTGGGAATATCACCTAACAAGCATATTGTGAAATTCCTGAAATTACACTGGCAAAATTTACATTTTAGCCTTTTATACTAGATATAAGGCAATAGCTGCTATTCTCAGTTAGATTCATCAATCTCCTTTTATACCACCCCACTACGGTGTAACTCCTGTCTTCTGACTGTCATCTCACGGAAAGGAAACTCTAGGTGAGGCCATGGTTACTCTCCTGGAACAATCACCACTCTAAGACCTCCCAGATGTCGGCTCTTTAAGTGGATGCCAACAAGTTGACCTTGTGGGATAGCCAAGCATGCAGGCAGGGCTGGCATGGGCAAAATCCACCTCTGGGAGTATGAGTAGATGAACAGGCTTCTGTGTTGTATGAGATTTGGGAAATGTATGGGACCATGCACACTATCTCACCTGTGTGGGGGACATTCAAGGTTGATGAAGACAAGCCTGAGTCTTAAAAAACCCTAGACAAAGGGTTTTAGGACCTCACTGAGGTGCGATAGTTAGTTCTTGGGGTGTCACGAGAGGAGGAAGCAAAGTGCCTTGCCGAGGTCATGTATTTCCACCAGTCACTGCCTCCAGTGAACTAACTTCAGAAATTAATACCCTTAGCATCTGCCTTTCTGCTGTGAGTCATTTCCTGTGTAAATGAATCAACAGGTGTGAGTATTTTGTAACTGGAATAACTGATGCAATCTTTGTATTTAGGTTTCGCTTAACAACACACAAGTGTAGTTGCTGCAAGAGGTATTGTATGCAGTGAATGGCTTGGAGCCCCATCATCCCCTACCATTTGCAGGCTCGATTGTCACTCTTTGTAACACCCTCCTATTTGGCCACCATATGCCTGACATCACATCCTTTTATTTTTCCGGGGCATTGACAATGTACTAATTCCTTTTGTTTAATTAGTGTCCTTCAGTGCTTTAAATGGGCCGGTACTCACTGGTACTGAGTACCGGCACTTCTCAGTTTTCTCCCCCTGAGTACCGGGAATTGTTTTTGGGCAAGGAGAGTACCGGTACTCCCAGAAGCAGCAGGTCTCAGGCCCTGAAGTACGGGTACATGCAATGAAAAAGCTACTGATAATGACTAAGCCTGGGCAAAGCACTACGCTACGCTCGCGTAGTTTGCGAAGTTTGCGCTACTTTGCACTACGCAAATTGCACGTAGCACAGTGCGAACACGCGTAGCGTAGTGTTGCGTAGTGCAGCGATCATTTTTTGCTTGCTTGCGGTCCTCAATGTCAAGTTGGCGACCGCGAGCAAGCAAAATGACATCCCGGCAAGACTTTTTCCTCGTTCGCGATCAGCAACATCAAGTTGGCGATCACGAGCGTGGAAAATAAACCTCCCGGCGAGATTCTCAACGCGAGGAGGTCAGGTTTCTCATTGCGAGTGGTCGTGTATGCTCGCGACCACTCGTGATGAGAAACTACCAGTCCACGTTGAGAAATCTGCAGCTCGAGTAAAAATCTACTCGAGCGGCAGAAAACTACAGCTCGCACTGTGCAAGATGCCGTTTTCAATGATTGCACAGTGCCGGTTGCTTGTCCGCACTGTGCAATCATTGAAAACGACATCTTGCACAGTGCGAACAGGGTACTACGCAGTTCGCGAAGTGCTACGCGTAGCTCGCGTAGTGCGAAGTGCACTTTGCGTAGCTTCGCGTAGTGCTACTTCGCGAACTACGCCCAGGGTTAATTATGATCCTTTCAGATGGAGCGTGTTTATGTGCACTCTGGCAGGCAACTGGTGGTGTATTCCTGCAGTGATAGGTTCTAATTGGCATTGCAACAAGAATGAGGATGTGGTCAGAATGAACTGGTTCTATATATGATACATGCTTTTTGATTTTTTAGCAATCCTTTAAATATTATATGTGTAAATTTTTGTGATAACGAAATAATAATGATATTGGATCGAAAATGTACTGTTTTATTACTAGATGTGCTTGTCATTGCCAAATGTACTTTTATGGTCTAATATATTTTTGATCGAATAAAGATGAAGAATTGAATTGAGGATGTGGCAGAGATGCCGACAGTGGAACTGGGGAACTAGGTTCGAATCCCGACGTTGGCTAAGCACCCTGTGATTCTGGGCAACTCACTTAACCAGTGGTCAGTGACGGCCCATGTAGGGCGTTTTACCGGGGCGGTGACGTGGCGCAGAGGAGGGGCAGGGTGGGGGGTTGCAAATGCGGCAAACGGCCGAGTTCAGGTAAGTTACGAAAAAAATTAATGAAACGAATTTCGTTACGCGCGCTGCATCGCCAAATGCGATGCAGCGCACGCAACGAAATTCGTTTTATTATTTTTTTCGTAACTTACCTGAAATCGTCCGTTTGCCGCATTTTGCAACCCCCCACCCTGGCTCTCCTCTGCGCCACGTCACTGCCCCGGTAAAACACCCTACACGGGCCGTCACTGCCAGTGGTGCTTAAAAATATGTAGGCTTTAAGGCGGATGTTCTGACTATCATGTAGAGTGCTTAAATGCCCATGGCCCAAATTCGCGCAATCTCAAACTGCCAATAATTAGGCTCTGCACCTATGACATAGAAGCTGATGCTTGCCATGCCTCCTATGTAATAAGGCAGTTTGATATTGTGCGAATTTGGCCCATGGGCGTTCAAGTGCTTTACATGACTATCATAACATTTGCATTAAAGCTTACTTATGTGGCTAATGTTAAATTCCTGGCTCATAGACACGGCCCTAACGGCCCAACCAGTCTAATTAGTGAGTACCAGCACTTCTCATTTTCCATTTAAAGCACTGGTGTCCTTCCACTATTTGCCAATGCTGGTACTCGAACCTGGTTCCCCAGTTCCAACGTCGGCAACTCTGACCATTATGCCAAAAACTCTATGACATGGCCTGCATTCATCGCATTATAGCACATTTTTTTTTTCTTTTTTTATATCGATCTGGAGAAAATTGACATGGCGTGGATATTATCCCAGAAGTCATAGGGGTTGATAAGGATGGCGGGCGGATCGCCACCTCTGCCCGCACTCGCAACCCAATTTACCCCCCTGCCATATTAGAATGGCGGGGGGTATCGCGGTGAGTCCGCTACTTTTTGCCGACCGGGTAGACTTGGGCCACAATATGGTGGGCACCGCCATCCATTTTAGGATGTGTGGCATTCAAGGCCGCCATGGAATGGCTGTCGGGGATTTACATTTGGGCCCCGTTGCGGGTCCCCAGGAGGGTGGCGGGGTAGGGGGCTGCACTTGGGGGGTACCTATGGTACCCCCCTACATTGCCATGCAAAAAGTGGCAGGCACCGCACGGTGCCTGCCACGTTGTGCATGGCAATACACAACATGGCATCTTCACCATTGCAGCGGGCGCTGCAGCCAGCAGCACCCGCCGCAATGTTGAAGATGCCTGATGCTACCGCCGCGGTGGCGGTCGCATCATGAATCATGCCTGAGTGGCGAGACAGCCGCATGGCTGGCGGGCGGTCCCGTTACCGCTAGGGTGAGTCCGCCCTCCATCCTAATCACCCCCATAGTTCTGATTGCTGTGAAACAGAGCTTTGTTAAGGAAACAGTCAGAGTTCAACATTTCTCATGTAACCAAGATTCCTGTCTTTCAGATGAAGCTACTCTGAAGAACATATTGTTTTCCAGAAAAAGAGAGGAAGGGGAGGGGTCTTAGCTTCTCCTATTGGAGAATTCGAATTTACAATAGATACTACAAAGCAGTATAAATTAAAAATGGACTAAACACACGAGGCTATTAAAAAAAAGTAATTTCTCATTTAGAGAAACTGTTGCTTTCCTCCATTCATGGGAACTTCAATCATAGGGTAAGTACTGTGACAAGAGAAAAGAGGACTCAGAGTAATGAAACATACTAGTAAGTAATCTTGTCATTCAATGACCATCCTGCCAGCAGCGGCAGAGATGAATCAAGCCTCGCAGCAGCTGCCGCTGGCCAGCACTACCGCCCCATCTAACCATGTTACAAGACAGACACGAAGTGATTGGAAAGGACAAAAAAAAACAAAAAGGCGAGTAATTCTGTACCAAAAGATATTTAGGGAGCTGGAGAAAAGTACTCCTGCAAGGTATCTGCAGGGGGCAAAACTGCCTACACACCTAATAGCATTGTTCCACCGAACTTCCCCTCCCCTCACCCCATTGTGCCACGGAAAGGCGCCTTCCCCTCACCGCATTGTACCACGGAAATGCCCCCTCCACTCACCGCATTGTTCCACAGAAAGACACGCTCCCCACACCCCATTGTTCCACAGAGAGGCTCCCTCCCCTCACCGCATTGTTCCAGAGAAAGACACGCTCCCCACACCCCATTGTTCCACGGAGAGGCTCCCTCCCCTCACCGCATTGTTCCACGGAAAGGCACGCGCCCCA
The DNA here is from genome assembly GCF_964204655.1 of Triturus cristatus. Classification (NCBI taxonomy): domain Eukaryota; kingdom Metazoa; phylum Chordata; class Amphibia; order Caudata; family Salamandridae; genus Triturus; species Triturus cristatus. The sequence goes on along the minus strand of NC_140594.1, from coordinate 216,554,856 downwards.
CACCCCATTGTTCCACGGAGAGGCTCCCTCCCGTCATCGCATTGTTCCACGGGGAGGCCTCTCCTCTCACTGTATTGTTCTTAAGAGTCACGCCATTTTTCTAGGCTGAAATAGATTAGTCTCTGTGATAATCCCATATGAAAGTGTCTGCATTTTAACCTTCACAGAGATGTACTAAAAGCAGGCTAATTGAGGAGGGACGCACTGCAGCAGGGACATTAGGATGTGAAGCTTCTCTCTGAGTGAAAAGCTGTGATAATGACTAAGTGAACAGGCTTGCATTTTCCAGTGGGATTTCAATGATGTTTCTGAAAGTTACCTACCAAAATCGAGTGTTCTTCCCTGAAATGTCTCCCATAGATAATGCGGTTATTCATAAACATCTGAGGATGCCTAATGTGGGGCTAGAACCATCACGCTATTGTATTTCCCTTTTACAGTAAATCACACTTGCTTCTGATTAGTTTCCCTAAATGTATTTTATCCATTTATTTTCAGCAGCTGAGGAGCTCATAAAAGAGTCATCTTTCACAATATTCAGAAATGATCCAACATGTATTAATGGCAAGCACAGCACCAAAAGAGGAAGACACTTTCTTTGCAGATGCCGTTCAATCAAGACATGTCATGTCATGTTACGTTGATTGTCCATTTAGGGAATTATGTGGCCCTAAGATGACCTCAAAGCACTAAGGGAAACGAGGCGAGATGGAAAAAAGGGACCAGGAGCAAGAAGGCAATAAGTAAAGAAATTTAAAAATGCAAGTTTCAAAATGTTCGCTCCATTACCAAACAAGGAAGAAGGCCGTTTTGAGAGAGCTTTTTTGAGAGAGATCAGAATCCGATTTAAACGTTGGTGGGCTGCCAGTTTCTCTTCCAATGCAAAAGAGTGAATTACTCTGCCACCTCGACCGAGGTGCCACCCCCCCAAATTTAGAAATGGCTGCTAGCCCAGTGGACATTTTCAGCATTGGTGGGAACCACTATCATGGCGTCCTATCAATGCATTTAAGTACGATAGATAACTCAGTGATGTCACAGATCATGTCATGAGTATGTGAGGTCATAAGCAATGCATTGCTCGGCATAAATTATAGTTAGCTCAGGTAACCATAACTGATGAATTTCAGTTGTTTTGAACGAATGAAATCTGAGCCTAATTTTAATGTCCTTATAACCTTTGGTGTTAGACCTGGCATCTTTTGGCGTGTTTCCCCTGTCTCTTTGCTTTCTGACCTCCTGTTTTTGACTGTATACTGGACTTCGTTTTTGCTGATTGTTGTAATCTATGCCTATATTTTACATGTTGTGCTACCTGTTATATAGATGGTATCTCCCGTCCCAATCTCCCCTCCTTTTCCTCCACTATTGGTTCCTCCCCTCCTTAGAATGTTGAGAATGAAGCTCACCTTAGAATGTTGGTGAGCGTCAGTTGCCAGCTGGTGCCTGAGGATCTGGTCATTAAACAGCTTCTCTTCTCATTTGAGTCTGCTGCTTCTTTCTAACACTGATTTGTTGTCTCTGTCCACTTTATCACTGCTGATCATCTGTAAATTGTGTTATTGAATGGTACTTCCATGATTGGGTTATTTGATTTACTATTAAGTCCTTTGTAAGGTGCACAGCTGTGCCCAGGGCCTATAAATCAAATGCTACTAGTGGGCCTGCAGCACTAATTGTGCCCCCACCTAAGTTGCCTTTCAAGGGTGCCTCAGACCTGCCACTGCAGTGTCTGTGCACGCAGTGTCTGCCCTGTCGACCTGGCAAGTGCACCCATTTGCCAGGCCTATCCCTTCCCTTTCATTTAATTGAAATCCACTCCTAAAGTAGGGCCAAGGCAGTCCCATGTGCAGGGTGCAATGTACTTAAAAGGTAGGACATGTAGTGGTGTGCTTTTACATGTCCTGATAGCGAAATACTGTGCATTTCGTTTTTCCCTATTGCAGGCCTATCTCTCTCATAGGTTAACCCGGGGGACTGCCTGGAAATACCTTTCAAGTGCAGATTACCATTGGAAGATGATAGGAAGCTCAAGTTTTGGACGACTGAACGTACCATTTAAAAATACACCTTTTAGTGAAGATGGTTTTAAATGGCGTGTTTGAAATTGCCACTTTTAGAAAAGGGGCTGCACTTTAGACAGTCACACAATGGGAGTTGAGGTGTGCCCTGCATATCCTGTTGACTCATTACCCGGTTGATGGGCCTACCTGAGCTAGAGTGGTGGGAGGAGTTGTCACTGACATCTGAAGGGGGCTGTGCCGATCCTAACACAATGCTGTCTCCACCCCCAGTAGTGTGTCTGGGGGCTCTGCCCCCACACGTTTAGAATACTCTGGACTAAGAAATCTGCCAAGAAGAAGAGCTGGAAACGCTGTCAGGAGAGACTACCACTTTTCTGCATTCTCGCTGTGTTGGCCTGCTGTGTCCTGCTTCTGCCTTAGGTTGTGGAAAGACTGGACTGAACTTTCTTGGTCCTGTTGTTTATGTTTCTTCAAGGGCTTGAAGTAGAGTTTGCCTACTGTTGGAAAAGTCAGGCACATCAAAGACTTTGACTTCATCTGTTTACCAGCACTGGAAACTGTGTGTTTGTGCAGTAACAGAAGAAAAAGTAACACCAATGCCATCTCCGATGCCATCCCCAATGCCGTCACCAACGCCGCTGCTTGCCCCGTGTCCACTGCACGTCAAATCGCTTCGCTTCATATCACAGCTCTGGTATCACCGACAAAGACACTCCCTGCTGACATCAATGCCACTGCCTGCACCGTGGCCTGTGGACACCGATCTTTAGGTGCACAGAGCATTGCCCCGTCCCACACCACAGCCCTGGTCCACCGACGTCAGCACCATCGACTCCTGCATCATCAACCATTGCTGCTGCTTGCACCACAACCTGTGGGCATCCCACACCGCATCGCCCCGCTTTGCATCACAACCTTGAGTTTATCAACGACAGAACTTCAGCAAGATGCCAAGCACCTACCGGCACCGTGACCTTTGGACACTGCACGTCGCATCGCATTGCTTCACATGGCAGCCTGATCTCACCGACAATGCCGGACACTGTCACAAAGCCATTGCCTGCACCAAGACCTGGAGGCACCGCACATCGCATCGCCCCTCTTCCCATTGCTGCCCCAGTCCTGCCGATGCCAACACTCCTGACTTCAACCTCATGAAGTTCGATCTGCAACCGGTGTGACTTCAAGGGCCCGATGACTTCTGCACCGACATCCGAAGCCGATGCTTGCCGACGCCAGCGATGACGAATCTTCGGATCCCATTTCAAGGTCCACAATGCCCTGCATTTCCAAGGTACAGTTTGCAGGTCTTCCCGACACTGTAGCTGGCCTGCGACCTTGTGGCCGGTCTGAACTGTTGGATTTATTGTTTGCGACGTCGCAATAACCCAGCACGGAACTATCAGCTTCGAGTAACTGTAATTTAAGCTGATTCTTACAACATTTGCATCTTAATTTGTGTATGTTGGATTTTTATCCTTTAGGTCTTGTTTTACATAGATAAATATTGGCTATTTTTCTAAAACTGGTGTGGTGTCAGTTTGTAGTGTTTTCACTGTGTTACTGTGTTATGTGCAACGCTTTACACATTGCCTCTGAGATAAGCCTGTCTGCTCAATTCAAGCTACCGAGGGGGTGAGCAGGGGTTATTTTGGGTGTGTAACTCCCTTATCCTGACTAGAAGGTAGAGTCCTTACTTGGACAGGGTGCAGACTACTGCCAACTAGAGACCCCCATTTCTAACGTTTGTTTTTTTCAGTGAATATCTAAGTTTTCTTTAGTTCTATTTCCAAACTATAATATCCCTGTTGTAGAGGCTGGCCTGGTATATGATGTGCACTTATGTAAGTGGACACCCTGCACCAGTCAATACAACCCTTATGGTAATTTAGAAGGTCTTAGACAACCTTAGAAAGCTCTCTAAGTGGTAGCTGTGGAGAGCAGCCTTCAGGCTTAGTCCAGAAGGAGTGTAAAGCAGCTTGTTGTACCAGAATACAAGCTTATAGGTATAGATTAAGTGAAAAAGAACTACACAAGGTATTTATAAAAATATGTATTAATTATATAACACTCACTAATAAGTACAGATATCTCATACCCGAAGATATACACAATGCACACAATACTTTGCCGAGAAATCAAGCAAATAGCACGGAATACACAGTGGACCCCAGGGGGGGACCAAACCAAATACTAAGAAAGTGGTATAAGAACCACCACTTGCAGAAGTGAGATATTTTATCTGTCTCACGGGTGCAGGGCCACCCCTTGTCTACGGGTTCACAAATGAGGATCGACACTGGAGTGGAACAAAACACAAGTTTATTACATCTCATGAGATGGCTCAGTCATACAGACACTACAAGTGCCTGAGAGGGAATGAACTAAAAAAGTTTCAAACCTGCCTTTTATACATTTTGGGTACCATAGGAATTCACCATGAACCTCTTTGTCATGGCTACATCACACTTTACAAAACCCTCTTATGGCATTTTTACATAACGCTTACACAACCCCTTACAAAGCCCCTTACACAATGATTACATGCTGAACTGTGGAATCCTGATAAACCCCTACCCACGTCATCTTTGTAGATAGGCAAGGGAAGTTACAGGCGTTGGTGGGCAAACAGATAAAGCATCTGTTCACTTAGGCCCTTCGGCAGGGCAGGTCGGCTTACTGTGACACGCGAGCATTATCAGTATAATCAGCTTTCAGTAAACACGCAACTTCTAACTTTACGAAAGTCCCTGCAGAAACACAAAATGGGGCTGATAGACAAAATGGCTGAGAGCAGAGGCTAATTTAACAAAATACAATTTTTTACCGTTTAACACACTCATGTCAAGACAATGCCCAGAGGACGTAGAAGTGCTGGGAACCCAAGGAACCACCCAAGGTGAGTGACTAGGAGCCCCATGAAGGGTGATGCCACGAAACCGGTCCCAGGATGCTTGTTTCCGGTCAAGGGAGGAAGGACCTCACTTGGAAGTTTGAGCTGGACTGTTCCCATGAGGAATAGGGTCAAGACTGATTTTCATATGGCTGGGTCCAAACTGGAGTGGCGTGTTGAGCAAAATAACAATGGATTAAACCCAGATCTTTGTGACTGGGGTGGATGTTTGCATTGTTCAGCATTCTGTCCATCATTTGATCCTTTTGCACCTTCATTTGTAGAGCACAGACACTGATTTAATTTATCTTACATTGCCTTGTCTACAGTTCGGGAAGACAAAAAGACACTTTTTTGGACAATACCAGAACGCATAATTATTTACACATGCTGAGGAAGTATGTTGACTATTGGAGAAATGCCCAGGTCTGCCCCCAGACTCCTCCTGAGAGGAAAACATTACCAGTATTTATACACAACTCCGCGGTCATCAGGTTTCCTGTAAGTTGAGGGCTGCACAACCATAGTGCCTGATTTAGAGTCTGGCCTAGAGGATACTCCATCGTAAATGTGACAGAGTACCCTGTTTGTCAAACTCTTGGTCCGTGCATCTAATTTAGAGACAAGTGGACTATAAGACTTCTGTCATTAGTACTCCAGTTGGTGGCACTGAGCTGAAAGCTTTCTCAGATGGCCCAATGTAGTGGGGCCATTACAGGAAGGAAATTTGACCGCCTGCTCTTTTTAGAGTGGATTGTGAAATGCTTTTTTTTTTAGTTCATTCCTGGTGGGCAGAGGCAGAAAAAAAATGACTCCCACAACCTGGGTGAAAACACACAGGGTTTGGGGGTCATTAGGTTTTTTGTTTTTCAGAAACAAACCCCCACTTCCATTCTCTGTCCCCTGCTTCTTACCTTCTTGTTCTACTGCTGTTATGGCCATCTCTCCCCTCCATGCTCTATTCACCTCTCTTCTCTCCCCCACATCTTACCTTCTCTTGGTGATTCTGTTTCTCTTACACTCAATTCTCGCACTCCTCTCCACCAACAGCTTATTATCTTTTTGCTGGTTCTGCCACTCTTACTACTACCTCCCAACTTTCCCCTGACTCTCAAGTCTCTAGTAGTTCTTCACTGGTTCTGCCCCACTTACCTCTGCCTCACCCCACCTGACTAGCATTTAGTTATGTTGTGCCATTTCTATTGACAGGGCACACTAACACACTTACTGACAATGCTAGTATTTTTAAATGCATATAAACAATATAAACAAATCAGCAAGCAATCAGCTTCTTTTTGAAATATGAGGTTAACACTGTAAACATGTGCATCAATAGTTTTAAAATATTTCCATGTCAAATATATATAATTTCTCAATGATTATTAAAGCCAACAAGGGCACAACTGTAACGCTGAACATACATGCAGCAGATTTAAAAACAAAATGTATTAAATTACTAAACCCATTCAGAATCTCAAACCTGAACAAATGTCTGCCATTTTTGTCTCTCTGAAAAAGGTGTCAACTCTATCTTCGCGTTTCACCTCCCTCTGTACATTCACTTGCCCCCTTCCTTGCATGCTCATCTAATTTTACCTAACCCAAAATGAGCAGTGGAAATTGTAATGATTGTCCCTTCTATTGTTGGGAGTGTTGCAGGCTCCCCTGCTGTTCATTCCAGGATGGAGAGGGCTGACACCTGTAGGCACTTTAAGTGCCCTAGTCAGCTGCTGCTATCATGGAAAGACTGCGATTATTCTTAGAGGGGAATTAGCAGTAGCAGCAGCGCCTCTGCTAAAGAAAGGATAAGAAGCTATGATAAATGTAGGGGCTTGTGTTGCACTTTCCTCAGCGGTAGGAATGCAAGTGCAATACTTTAAATGGGACTTGATTACTGACCAGCTTATGGCACCGGATGGGGCAAGGTGGCTGAAGCCCTTTCAGTGCACTGATCAGTGCACTCCTGGGGCTGCATATAGTAAGGGCACCCTATTACTGATAATGTACTACCTCCGTGGCACCTGTGAACTTGTGGTGGCCTGTGGCAGAGCATTAATGAATGACAGAGCGGCACTCGGCCTGCACTTTAAGGAAGGAAAGAGATACCCCTGCAGTCACTGTATCCCTTTCCACTGCAGAATGGTGCCGAGGAGGGTGAGAACTCACCGCACGCAATTTATTTGTGTCATGCAGTCAGTTGGTACCCTGACAGCTTCTTTACTTCTGTGCAACATCCCTAGTACAGCGGGTGCAAAGGCTAAATATTTCCCTCATTTGCATTGGGTCATACCCCATGCAATTGTGGGAAGACCCCTATAGGACAGAGCCTGAGCTATATGTTTGTCGGTGCTATCTGTATTACAGAAGGGCCAGTGCAACTGAATGTATCTTCTTTTCTGATACTAAGGTGCCTTGGGAGCACAGAAAGCATGCACACACTCCTGTTGTGACCTCCTGGGCACTTTGCACAATGTGGCCTCTGGTTTGCTGCCCATGGACTAGCTTGGAGATTGTCTGAGCTACTGAATGCACCGTCAGCAGTGCAACTTGTAGAGAAACAAATGTGCAGTACACATCAGTGTCTTTGCTCCACAATGTATGGCTTCATGGCCATGCTACAGCCCTCTGTCAGCAAGTCCTATGGAAATACTGGAGGAACAGAGATCAGGTAAGGCCATATGAATTAATGAAGCAAGTTAATAGGCTAATTGATGTGGAAGGCAGGTTGAAGAGTCTAGCAGTGTGAGGTTACTAGAATTCCTAGAAGGGCAGGGTGAATAGGTTAGCAGTGTGAGATGACTGGAATGGGCATCTTTTTATAATGACAAACGTTAACCAGAGTTTGAACATGTGGGACTAAGGAGCAGAATATATTTCTCCAAGCAGTTAGTATTAGAACACTGTGAAGGCATTTATTTTGCTTTGCTGGGTTGAAAATGTGATTTGTCTGAACCAGCAACATACCTGTGCACGTGATTTAGATATAGCATCAAGAAAAAACTGAGAATTTCAATAAAACTTACATAATAGGATTGTGCCCGAAAGGGTACCATAAATGATCCCGAAAAAATTGTGAGCAAAACCCCTTTAAACCTTGTCCTCTGGTAAAGCCTTTTCAAGTCAACATGGCTTCCACAGTAAAGTATTGATTTTTGAGCAGATTTATCAATCTTTATGTTGGTGCAAAGCCACTATAATCGATGCAGGCCAGAGCACAGTCTTGATGAACTATTTACTTTCCAGCACAAAACTATGCACCACACTGGCATTCTCATGCAACCACCCATGGGTTTTGACTCAAAGCACTATTTGCCAACAATTGTAGATAGGGATTTGCATTAAAAAATAATGCCTCCTCGAGTTAGGTGTTAAGGGAATTTTTTTTTCATTTCTCCTAACTTTTTCAACGGTACATGTGTGCTGTTTGTAAAGCACACCACAAAAATGGAAAATGTTTTAAAGTTTGTCGAAGCATAGAATTTTGCGTCCTTTCTGTACAAATCCTATGCTAGAAACAATAATGCAAGAGTGTATGTGTGAGACATAAGGCAGACTCAAAGAGAGCCAGACACTTTTGATGCTGCACTGCGTTGCATGCAATATTTGTCAATCTGCCCCTTCAGGTTTTCTTTCTTTCAAACTCTGGAGTTCTAGTTGAACATGCCTAAGTGTGCACCATCTGGAATTGTTTGCCATTGAGCCGGTTACAATGAACTGTCTACACAGATTGCCTGTAAGGTCAAACAGGCAATTTTTTATTTTAGCTCAGACTTAAAAGTCTCCCAAATGGAGGTGAAGTGATCACATTTGCTGGCAGCATAACTGTCTGCAGAGATGTTGCACGCCATGGATGCTCACAAACATTCTGTCTGGGGCCAAAATTACAGTATGGTTTGTGGCGGAGGGCTTCACTGGTAGGGGTGGGGTCAGTGGGGGGCGGGGTCAGTGGGGGAGGCAGGGCTAAAATAAAAAAATCATACCTGTTTCAAAACAGACAATGCAACAATGCTGTATTTCAAAAGCAGATGTAACTACAAAGAGCACATTTTGATAATACATTTTTATTAGCAGACAGTAGCAATCTTTAGAGGCATTGCATAGCTTCATACACACGTTGACCCCAATTCCATCACAGTCTCTCTCTCTGTCAGTCAGTCTCTCTCTCTCTCCGTCAGTCAGTCTCTCTCTCTGTCAGCCAGTTTCCCTCTCAGTCATTCAGTCTCTCTCACTCAGTCATTCAGTCTCTCTCTCTTAGTCAGTCTCTCTCTGTCAGTCAGTCGCTCAGTCAGTTAGTATCTCAGTCAGTCAGTCAGTCAGTCTCTCTCTCTACTCTCTCTCCTCTCTCCACTCTCTGTCTCTCCACACACTCTCTCTCTCTCCACTCTCTCTCTCACCCCATTCTCTCTCTCTCCCTCTCTGTCCACTCTCTCTCTCTCCGGGGGGCCATGGGTACATTACCTGAAAGGTCCAGGGCCGCCAAGGAAGGCCTGACGGGCCGCTGGTGGCCAGCGGGCCGTACTATGAGGACCACGGTTTTACGTCATGGGCAAATTGCGCAATTGCCCAAACTCATCACTTTACAAGGGGCCCAATGTGAGAGTGATTTTTCTCAGTCGTTGTCTTTTTCCCTACTTTCTCTCACCTACCTCTGCCTCTGACTCCCTCTCCCAAGTGTCATCATATGGTTTTTAGGGTCGAGCCTGGGGGAGCATACCCTACCACATGTGTCTTGCTTGCGAGACACTGTTGTATACCTAAAAGGTCTTGGAGCTAGCCTGTTGCTTACCATTTTAGTTTGCGAGGCACTCATCTTTAAAGCCTTGTAATTCATCAAGGCAGGCCTAACATCATTTCCATTCCTCTCTGTGGAGCAGGGACCAAGCATTGATTGTTTCAAAATAATCAGTGCCTGTCTACTGCTCCCAACGTGACTGAGGTACTATTTTGTTCTGTTTAACTTTTAGCACCCTGAAAATAAAAAGCATGTGACTTGTTTTAGCATGCCATGAAAGACAAACAACATTGCAAAGAGTTATTTTCTATAGTTACGTTTCTTTTATTTTGCCAAGTCTTCTTTTCTCGCTTTGCACACATATTTTTTATTTGGTTTTGCTCATGGACATTGTTTCTTTCTTATTTGTAATTTCTGAAATGATGCTTTAGCACATAATTGTGCACTACACCCCAACCCACCCCACTCCAATCCACGCCAACCCATCTCACCTCTCCCCACCCAATCAAATCCACCCCACTCCAAATTAAGCCACTCACCCCAATCCAATCCACTCCAATCCACCACACTCCAGTCCTCCAACCCACTCCACTCCAATCTGCCTGACTCAATTATGCCCCACTCTAATCCAAAATGATCAGCCCCACTCCAGTCCAAAACAATCTGCCCCACCCCAGACCAAAACAATCTGCCCGACTCTAACCCAAAACAATCTGTCCCAAGTCAATCTAAAACAGTCTGCCCCACTTCAATCTGCCCCACTCCAATCTGCCCCATTCCAATTCAAGACAATCTTCCTCACTCCAATCTGCCCCACTTCAATCCTAAACAATCTGCCCCACTCTAATCTGCTGCAAAAACAATTTCTTCCACCCAATCCAAAACAACCTGCCCAACTCAAGCCAAAATAATCTGCCCCACTCCAAACCATTCCAATCTGCCCTACAGCAATTCACCCCACTCCACTCCAATCCACCTCACCCCAATCCACCCACTCCATCCCAATTCACCCCACTCCTATCCACCACAATCCACCCCTCTCCAATCCAATCCACCTCACAACAATCCAATCCACACAAGTCCAATCTACCCCTGTCCAATACAAACCACCTCTCCCCAATCCATCCAACTCCAATCCAATCCAATCCAGCCCACTCCAGTACTAAACAATCTGCCCCACAACAATCTGCCCCACTCCAATCCAAAACAATCTTTCCCACTCCAATCCAAAGCAATCTGCACCACTCCAATCCAAAACAAGCTGCCCCACTCCAATCCAAAACAATCTGCCCCACTACAATTCAAAACATTGTGCCCCACTACAATCAGCCCCACTCAAATCCAAAACAATCTACCCCACTCCAAATGTGCACTTTTCCAGTGTGTCCTACTCCAATCCAAAACAATCTGCCCAACCCACTCTCCCCCACTCCAATCCAAAACAATTTGCCTCACTCCAATTCAATCCTCCTCACCCCAATCCAATACACCTCACCCCAATCCAATCTACCACACTGCAATTCAGTCCACCCTACCCATATCCAATCCACCTCAATCCCACCAAGTACAATCTATCCCACTCCAAACTGGCCCACCTCACCCCACTCCAAGCCACCCCACCCCAATCCAATCCACCTCAATCCAATGCACCCTACTCTAATCCAGGTCACCCCACCACAATCCATTCCACCTCAATCCAATCCACCCTACTCAATCCAATCCACCTCACTCCAATCCGTACCACTCCATTGCAACCCAATCTGTTCCACTCCAATGCACCCCACCCCATGCCAATCCAATTCACCCCACTCCATTCCACTCCACTCCATTCTATCCCACCCCACTCCATTCCACCCACCCCACTCCCCTCCAATCCACCCACTTCACCCCACTCATTCCAATCCACCCCACTCCAATCCATCTCACCCCATTTCAATCCACGCCACTCTAATCTAATCCATCCCATCCAGTCCGCGCCACTCTACTGCAGTCCAATGCCCCCCACTCTACACCAATCCAATCCAACCCACCCCAGTTCAATCCGATCCACTCAGTCCAATACAACCAGCCCACCACATTCCAATCCACCCTACTCCAGTCCAAACCACCCCACTCCACTCCAATCCCCTCCACCTCACTACAATCAAATCCACCCATCTCAATACAATCCACCGCCCTCCACTCTAATTCACCCCACTCCAAACCCCTCTACTCCAATCCAATCCATCCCATCCCAATCCCAGGCACCCCAATCCAAACCAATCTAATTTACCCCACTCCAATCCAACCCAGTCCAATCCACCCTAGTCCAATCCCTGCAACCCATTTTGATCCACCCAACTTCAATCCCATCCACTGCATCCTGTACACCCACTCCAATTCACACCATTCTACTCAATCCAATCCACTCTAGCCCAATCCAATCCATCCCAAGCTACTCCAATCCAATGCACCCCATGACCTCAATCCACGCCAACCCCCTCCACCCTATTCCACCCCACTTCACTCTACATCACTCCACTCTACAACACTGTACTCTACAGGGCCGTTTCTAGGTGTTTTGCCGCCCTAGGCGAGAATTGAAACATGCCGACCCCTCCCTTTTACTACCATCACTCTCTCTCCCTTTCATCCAGGCTAGAAGAATTAATGCATTAGATATAAAAGAAGGTATAATACCATACTGTTTAGGCTTTAATTTACATCCGCATAACGCAAAGCAGCCATGGAAATAATTCAAGCGTCTGTAAAACTTGCTGTTACATAAAACGTCATAAAGGTGGCCAATGCCACTCGTGACACCATCAGCTAATACAGTCCATTCAGCCACTTCCCGATGCATTCGGTAACTTGCGCTTTTGTTTTTACCCGTGTAAACACGGACTATGAATCTACAACCCGAAAGTGTTTTTTGCCCCCCTTCCCCAAAAAAGAAATGATTGGATGAAGGTGTCTCACCTGGCACAATGCCACTAATCCCAACACAAGTATGGCAAATGCAACACTCAAGTGCCTCAGGCCACGGGTTGTTCTACCGAGAGAGTAAGTACATTGGTTGTTGCAGTTATTTCGGACTTCACAGCAGAAGTGATTGTTGCTGCATTTTAGAGAATAAACAAAGACTATTGTAAATCGAAATAACGCTTCTATTGACGCTATTTTTGTCATCGCATTAAATCCGCAATCGACCAGTCTACAGAAAGTATTTCCAAACGTTATGTATATTTAGATTCGTATTTATGTCAAAATATTCTATTGACTATGATGATTGGGATGTCCTTCCCCTGTACTAACCGTGTTTATCCTAAGAACTGACTTTTATGCTGCGTGGCATTTTTGAAAGTTCAAATAATTAATGTGAAAGTGTTTTAAAAAAAACTTTAAATAGCTTGATGGGTCAATGCACATGTTGCAGAAGGATATGAAGAAGAGCTTCCCTACAGACAGCAAGAGGTTGTAGGTTTGAAGCCTGGTTTGGTCAGATTAACTCAACCTTTCATCCTCTCAGGCTTGATGAAATGAGTACCAGTAATCTCGGCTTTAACTCATTCTTTCATCCTCTCAGGCTCGATGAAATGAGCACCAGTAATCTCGGCTACGTTAAGGTGATATTTGTTAGTTGACAAAAAAACGAGTTTTGAAATGGTTATTTTATTTAAACGTAACCACTTTTCCGCTCAGCAGCACCATTTTATGAAGGGTGAGCAATAAAAATGCTGTAGGGCGTCAAAGGCTCGGCAGAGCGACCTCTGCTGAGTGACGCTCAAATAACAGGCTCTGTGAAGATTAGGAAGTGTTCACTTTATTGCACCTGTAAATTCTGGGAATACAATTTTGAGACTATAATCTAGAAAGGTGTCTGCAGAGCAGAATAGCACCATATCCAGAGGCCAGGGACTACTGCGTCTTCAAAATGATGAAAACATGTGGCTTTTGTTCACCTTTGTATGGTGTTGTGTTTTAGAAGGCAGATGCCCGTGCGTACAGTGGGCTTAAATCCGCCCAAAAAGTAGCCCCCCGCCACGTATGGGTAAAATGTTTCCCCATTTTGCCGCCCTAGGCAGCCGCCTAGTCTTGCCTAATGGTAGAAACGGCCCTGGTACTCTACGACCCTGCACTCTACGACACTCTCTGCCACAGAACCACTGAACTCTACTCCATTCTATTCAACTCTACAGCGCTCTACTCTCTCTTCTCCACTTTGCGACACTTTGCTCCAGCAAATCCAGTCTGTGACACTCTAACCCCCCCCCCCCCCCCCCCCCACTGAATTCTAGGACACTCCGTGCCACTAACTTTTAGCTATGCTGAATGCCAGCCACACTGGTGTGCAACATGGCAAAAACACATTGCCAAAGTCAATAGCTCTTGTATAGGTGAAGCCTATTGGCTTTGCCAATGCTTGTTTAGACTGTAGCCAAGGCACAATTCAATTGTTTTTCTACTTCCCTGTTTCTGAAAAATTGGTGTATAATTCAATACTGTTTGCCATAATTAGCGCAATCTTGAAAAAAGTGTAATAACATGTAAAGCTCTTCTGAACCAGGGGCACTAAATTCCTTAAAATGACACTGCAGGACTAGTAGGGATGAGGGGTTCGAGTGGGATTAATGAGGTCTTAAATCTACTGGGTGAAACTAAATTCCCAGTCTATACTCGACACCGCCAATATCGGTACCACAGTGTAAAGCTTTGCCGCTGACAACATATGGAAGACCTTTCTTTCAGGAAAACCTGAAAATGAACAGACTTAACCAAGGATTTTCCTATTTCCACAAAATAGGTGTGCCAAAGGTCACTCGGTGAAGGAATCCTGGGGCGGTAACAGTCCTCCAATGAACACTTTCTGAAGACGCTGTCTGACATTGAAAATCGAAAGAATTAACATAATGGGGTGAGTCACACTGGACAAATGAGCACGTGTCGTTACAAGTAGAAAAAAAGGTATGCGCTGGGATTTAGAACTTTCTGAAGCAGAGCAGGTGTGGGTTGATGGGAGGGTGGCGTCACAACACTCGTGAAGATGTGGGTGTAAAACGAAGATGCCTCTGTATCGCTGCACCTGCCTAGCGCTTTCACAATTTGGAGGAAGGATGCGCCCTGCATTGCGTTGAAGGCTTAATTTACTCAGCCTGTCACCATTAACGGAAGCGGTTTGCAAAAGCTTTTAACAAGTGCACTATCTAAGAATGTACAATCCTAATAGAAAAACAGCGCAAGCACAAAAACGCGCTAAAAAGCAACAATAAATGGCCGTCATTAGCAGCTATCATTTTGGGATTCTAAAATGTGACATTATAGCAATTTAAAACATGTAACAAGAACATTTGTGCTAACAACTAAAAGATAAAATAGACTTCGTAGATAAAGTATGATGAGCAATAGTATGCCAGGGATTCTTACTTTTCAGAGCAATATGCTTGATACATATTTCCAAGGCAGCGCCATCTTCAAAGCCAGCATAGCCAGCGTCACCTCTTGTCTGAGCTCACCATCTCTGGGGGCTCTCGGCACACCTGCACCCGAGACACCTAAGACACAATCAGAATGGAGACAATAAAATGCACACAAAAATACCCAAAGCGACTGGGCTTCGCCATCAATGCACAAGTGTCAAACAATAAACCTGTATCCATCAGGACTGCCCCAATTTTGCTCCAATTTAGCACAGAGTTTAAGAGACACCTCTTTAAAGAACAATATATTATGTGCAAACAACTTTGCAAAAAGCAGCTACCGCTCCAACAACCTGCTAACTGTATCATGCGTTTGACCATTTACAACAATACCCTGCCTTTTAGCTAGGTTCACGCTATACCTATAACACATGCATACATGTAGCAAAAGATCACCCAAAGTAGAATGGTCGAGTATTAATGAAATATTAAGCATCTTAGTGCCATCGTAATAAGAGATTACACAGTTTAACACAAAGGAAAGGGTGGAAAAGGCATTCGCCAGAGATGGAGGTGCGGGTAAATCAATATTATCTGATAATTATTTCATGAGCCAGGCATGATTTTAGAACAGGGTTAGCACTAAAGAGATGTGATTGCAAGTATTACTTCAGAAATGACAAATGGATGGACTTTAAAGAATTGTGTTTTGAGAACTTGTGGCTTTTGTCTTGACATTTGTCTCCTTTCAGCAAGGACAAATGTGAGCAGAAATGCAGTAGGTTTTATTGGATACAATTTCACTGCCAGCAAAACTCCCAAAGTGGGTGTTCACTTTCACAAACCAAAACGACCTGCAGGCTGCCATGTGCTGCTAATGTCACACTTCCCTACGTAGAGCATAGCGTGTGCCACTGTGAGCTGGTGGTGCTGTAGCAATAGGCCGCAGGGTAAGGATTACCCAGATGGAGCTAGCTGAGGCTCTGCCAATATAAACAAAAGGCCAGATTTATCAATGGATTGCGTTGATCTTGTGTCACAAAAACTGATGCAAGAGCAAAACAATCCTTAAGTCAGACTTACCAAGTCACGCAAAGCCAAGCTGTGAGACTTGATAAAAGGCAGCTCAAGTGACTGCTTTGCATTACTCTGCAGCGGGAAGGTGTTGCATTAGTGGAGAGTTGGTGTTCCTACCCATCCACCTATGCTTTATGGTGCCTTCCCAAATATATTAAGAGTAGTAAACTTTGGAATGCGTTAAAATTGTATGCCTTCCTGATAGAGGTGCACCGAAGAGAAATAGCCTTATTTTTAGGTCTCGCCTAGCGTTGCAGCCTGAATGCGCTGCATTGCTGTGCGAGTCATGCAATACACACTATAGTGTGGAAGCTTCGTGGAAGCTCCGCTCACTGTCCAGCCCATCTTCTTCATTGACTTAGGTTATAAATGCTGCCTTCCGATTGTTTTTAGGCTTGTTAGTACCTCCCCACGACAGCCATGTCAGTCATTTGTATCCTTCAATGTTTACTGGCCCCTTTACTGCACAGACTACTTTCTTACCGTCCCTCCCTACCCACCCCTACCACAGTCCGTGACTTCTTGGGGCCCCACACCCCCTCCCGCGCACTCCCACGCATGCTCGTGCCTTCTCCCGCCTGCCCGCACTCCTGTTTTCAATGCAATAGGTCTCGCTTAAATGGAAGTCCTATTGCATTGCCAATGCTTGTTTTAATTCTCATTAAGAGAATGTACCCCGTTCCAAAATGGCAGAATCTGTACTGGCAGCAGTTAAGTATTGGTGCGTTAGTAAACGCGGAGGGGATCTGTGTTAGGATTCACGCTGTCATCTTAGAAGTTAAAGTAAAGGTGGGAAGCCTCATAGGTGCCATTATGAATAGGGATGTGTTCCTTCAGCGCGATAGTTCGACGAGTCATTTTGCATTGGGCCGGCTGTATGAGTAATTGTACGCGGTGGCCATCTTGCTATCTCGGAGGGTTCCCAGCCGTTAATTACCAGCGGGTACCGGAGCGCAGACGTCGGGGCGGAAGCTGCTGAAGTGGACTCGGGGCGCTAAGAAGACACAGCAACATGTGGGCCGGCTTAGCCAGCTGGACAGTGACTCCTACTGCGAAATCAGCATGTACCGGGACCAGCACTTCAGGGTATCTGAGGCTGGGGCAGTGGTTGGGAGGGGTGACTGGCCGGGGTTTCAGCGCGAGGGGCACTTTCCAGTTTGGGACTTGTAGTTTTATTCACTTCCTGTTATAACACAAACATATGCTAGGGTTACTATCTTCCCAAGAGAAAAATCGAGGCCATTTGTTGTTGTAAGAGACTGTAAAAGGCCCGGACATGACACTAAAGAGGACTTTAAACAACGTGGAATGTAGTCATTTGTCACATGACTTTTCAGTGTTTGTTTACTTAATTATTAGACAGGAGTAGTTAACGCAGCTCTAGAGCAAATTTAAGAGTGTTTTCGGTTTATATCTGTTGTTTGAAGTATGTACAGATAAGGGCTAAAAATATAACGCTTTTGGGTTCTGCTTATTTTGGTTCCAGCCGGGTCGTTAAGATACCGGTGTAAAACCAGTAAAGTGTCAACCCTGGTTTCTGCAAGTAACGCACAACCCGGACGGGACATGCTGCTCGCGCCTGGTTGTACACTGGAAACTTGAGTCACTTTTAGCCAGTCTGTTTTATGAGCAGTATGGCTTTGGTGTCTGGGATTTATTACTATAATTTTACGTGGGGTTGTGTAGCGTCTCTGGTCACCTCGATCACTGTGGTGCTCATAATTCCCTTGCCATTCTTCCCGCAGTTCTATACAGACAGACCAAGCCTTTGCAAAGCCAATACATTTCAGCTCTAAAACGCAAACCAATTGGATAGGACAGTGCTTTTTCAGGTATTTATTCGTTTATGAGTTTTATATAGTGCGAACTGTACCCGAAGGTATCAGAGCGCTCTATAGAGTAAGCACAGCAGCAGTAACACGAGTAACATGGAGAATAGATCAAATATATGGTGACGGTAAAAAGAGTAAAGGGTAGACAATGGGATATGTAAACAAAAACGCAGCAGGTACATAGTGCGCGTTATGCTTGCACAAATGGTAGTCTTGGAATTGGTTTTCTGTTAAAGAAAATACACAATAAGTTGGCTGTTGACTCACACACATGCGTTGTGATGCATAGCTTTATTGTTTAATGTGATGTTTTTACATGTCCCTGATTATAACGATAAATTAAAATTCAAAGACAACGTTGAAAAAAGACATAACACCTTGCAGCAGCCGGACCCTTTTAAAGTAAATATATTTGAAGAGGGCACCAGGAGGAAGAAGACCACACATGTGGAAAGACAGAGGAGCAAGCTGGAATGTCACGTGCTCCTGTTTAAATGGTATGCGGCCAAGAATGCTGTTACATATAGGCATGACGGGCAAATGGAAAGAGTGTTGGTAAGGGACATAGTTAGGTTGATTGGAAACCCAATATCCAGCCTTTCAACTTTCATTTTATGTATTTCATTGGGATGTACATTTATGGGAAAGATAACGTTGTTTTTTTAGTTGGTTGTATTCAACTTGAGAGAGAGTAGCTGTAGAACGTTCATCAACCCACGTAAATATATACAACTAGAAATTCATAATTTATTGGCAAAATGCCAGGAAGAATTTTTGAGCTTAGTACATTGGTGTATTTTGTGTAAGTGATGGCATGAATAGTGTGAAAGATATATTGCTGAATGCAAAAGCAATGTGGGTCATTGCCAGGAAGTTCAAACAGCAGAAGACCTAGCCATTGCATTTTTAATTTCACATGTTCATTAATTAACTGTTCCCACTTGGACACTTGAGGGACTTGTACTCCGACCAGAGTTTACTCCTACGTCAGTAGTTTAGCGCTTTGTGGATGCGTTGTTGCTTTAATGTGTTTTTCTCTTTATTTCTTTATGGCTGGGTGGCGATCGTGGAAGTTGCTGCAAAGTTTGGAGCTGGCAGAGGTCAGTACCTTCGGAGGCTAGGCTGTGTGACTGGCAGCCCTCCCTCCAGGACTGACGATTAACACCTCTGGCATGAGCACCTCCTAAAGC
This sequence comes from Triturus cristatus, assembly GCF_964204655.1. Lineage (NCBI taxonomy): Eukaryota > Metazoa > Chordata > Amphibia > Caudata > Salamandridae > Triturus > Triturus cristatus. The sequence continues at coordinate 216,535,712 of NC_140594.1, read as the reverse complement.
TTTGGTGAGCAGGAGGCGTGTAAATATGGTGTTGTAAAACATGTTATTATTTACGATGAGGCAATCTGCGATTGCGGACTGTCCCTCATTCATTCAACCACTATTTTCTCTCTAAAATTGAATGTTAAGTATTTGCATAACCCCAACTTGTCTGCTCTTTCAGAAGCTTTGAATGTGGGAAAGAAGGATAGATTTGGGTTCCTCATATGCCTTTGGTTTCCTGAGCTAGCACGTTCAGTGAAGGTCCATATTCAAGCAACTTTTTAAAAAAAATTTATTTATATTTTTATTGAGAACAGGAAAAAACAAAAATAAATGTAATCAACCAATTAATAAATCAAATAAAGCATATGAAATCAAATAATTAGAAAAGAATACCATTCTGATAAAATATACGAAAGTTATAATTCTCATGAAAAACTTTTACATAATCAGTTAATAATAAATACAATCAGTCTGGTATAAAACAACATTTTCCCAGTTGCGGATTATCTAAGGATACTCCCTTGATTTTATATTATGACTGACGTGATCATGATCATAATAAAATAAAAAATAAAAATTATACAGAGTACATATGATTCTAGGAACAACAAATATCTCGGATCACTTCGTATATAATCCAGCATTTCCTAAAGTGCATTGTACATTTATGAAATTAGGATAGATTAGAAGAATTTGTTTTCCAGATCCTCGTAAATTTCACACTTGCTCCTACACGTTTGGCGCAGGCCTCCTTGAATCTGCAAGTCCGAACCATTTTATTGAACCAATGCTCAATGGTCGATTGTTTAACGGTTCTCCAATTTTGAAGAACCAATGACCTAGCTACAGCGATTGAAATCAATACAAAATACTGCTGTTTTTTTGTTAAACCTTTTACCTCGCCTGAGGAACCAAATAGCACCAGGGTACCGGATGGCTCAATTGTTACAGATAAAATCTGAGAAATCTCAGCAAAAACCCCTTGCCAAAATTGTTGTAAATTATTACATTCATAGAAAATATGTACCCATCCGCCCTCACCCTGTTTACTTTATCTGAAACATCGATTGGGGCATGTTAAAAACATGTTAGATGATCTCTGAGGTGTATAACACAACAATCATCTTGACAAAAAATTCATTCTCTTAAAATTTGCGCCTCTGAGTGCTTTGTTTGCTAATTCGCTGAGCTGTTGCCATTCTTTGACATTAAACCTACAACTTGTCTCAGAATAAATTTTTTGTAACTCATTCGTAATAATCTAATCAGAGTAGGCCTTTTGATGAAGTAGGCGATACCAATTACCGACCCCCAACATTCTGTTTGCCATTTGTTTAACAATTTGATGTGTGGTTTCGCCCAGCATTGAATAATTGATTTTAAGAAAATTCACTAGCTGTAGAAAACTCAGAGAAAGAGCAGTGCTCATTGTAGTGATTCTCATTTGAACTATAGCCCAAGAGATTAATGTTTCATGGTTATAAAAATCCCTGAGCTGTCTAAAACCTGATTCTTGCCAGACCCGATAAAGCCCTTTAGAGAATTTCAAACCACCTACTTCAGAATCCTGAATAACGGTATATGCATGGAATGCCAGAATAGCTCGTGATTTAAAAAATAACTGTGTTCTTTCAGGTCGAATCAATATTACCTTATATCTAGACTTCTTAGGAAGTTTCGCCAGCCGTAAAAACACAGGAAGTCTTATAGCACTCTCCTTCAACATTTTGTTTAGCAAAAAATTTTCATAAACAAACTTATCCTGAACCATTTGAGAGAGTAAGTTAACTAACGAAGCCTGGTAATAAGTTGAAAAGTGTGGAAGTTCCAACAGCCTGATGTAACATCTAACTGTAATGTGGCCATTTTAACCCGAGGATGTTTAACATTCCAGACAAATTTTCTAATTATTTGATCTAATTCCTTAAAATAATAATTCGGAAATTTCAAAGGAAGATTAATAAAAAGAAACAAAAACAATGGGAGCACAGACTTTTTAATCATCGATATCCTCCCTATTAGAGTTAATTGCAGCAGGGACCAATTATCTAATAATTTTTTTACTTTCGTAAGCGTACTAATATAATTCAAGGTAAATAATTGCCCAAAGTCACTTGTAAGGTGTATCCCCAAGTATCTAACTGGACACAATGGTTTTAACTGAATAGATGATGGAATATCCGAGGGAATCACATTAACAGTTACAATTTCAGTTTTCGCTTGATTGATCTTATATCCGCTGACCTGTGTGAACCTCTGAATCTCATCTAGAGTGTTCTGTATATTAGTTGCTCCGGCTTTTAGATATAGAATAATATCATCAGCATAAAGCTTGATTTTTGCCATCCCCTCAATTGGAGGCAAAATCATCAAGCATTCATGGACTTTTATAGCAAGAGGCTCAATAAACAGTGAAAACAGGAGAGGGGATAGTGGGCATCCCTGGCGTGTGCCACGTTTAATCTTAATTTTTCCTGCTTCTAAACCGTTAATAATGACTTTAGCCTCTGCATGGCTATATATATCTTTTAACATATGTACAAATTGTAACGGAAAACCACATTTTTCCAAAATAAAAAATAGGGCCATCCAGTCAACCAAATCAAAAGCCTTTTCGGCATCCATCATCATAATTACCGCGTTAGATTTATTCATAGAAAAATAATCAATGGCTTGAACTAAATAATATGTATTAGATGCCATCACACGTCTGGGATACAACCATTTTGGTCAGTATGCACCAATTGTTCTGCACAGGGGGCTATCCTTTTCGCCCATGTTTTCATAAGCAGTTTATAATCTGTATTTAACAGACTAATAGGATGGTAAGAACTAGGATTAGTAGGGTCTTTATCTTTTTTAAGGAAAACAACTAATACTGCTTCCTTAAAACTTAGTGGAATATCTATACCTCCTTTAATCTTATTAAAAAGTTCTACCAAAAAAGGTAATAATTCTTCTTGGAATGCCTTATATATTTCCATAGGAAACCCGTCCGTTCCACTGGCCTTTGCATTATATTGGTCTCATCTGACCAGCCTTTGTTCCTTGAACATTTGCCTCCTGTTAACGTACTAAACCGACAACTGCTGAATTGCCCTCAGTCCCAGGAAACCTCTCGGATAGCAGGAGAGAGGTCAGATCAAGATCAAGTGGCCGACATTGAGAGAAGGGGCTGGCAGGACGTGGAAGGTTTGACTACTGAAGCTACACAGCAGCTTGAGATAAAGACTTTGCTTAATCTCATATTGGATGAGATTAGGGCAATGAAGAAGTCGCAGGAGAATGAGATAGCTACTCTTCATCTTCGTTTTGAGAAAATTGAGCAATCAGTTGCAGGAGTTCCCGCAAGATTTCAGGAAGCGGAACTCAGGATAGTTCATGTAGAGGATCAGATGAGCTCCATGATTCAGAAAATCAATTCTGCAGCATCAGATAAGGCAGTACTCGAGAACAAGCTCGATGAACTTGAAAATCATTCCCGCCGATCTAACCTGCGGATTGTTGGAGTGCCTGAAGGGATTGAGGGTATTAATACTCTCTCATGGGCTAAAACTTTTATTAAACAGAAAGTACTCCCAGATTTTTCAGGAGACCTAACATTAATAAGGGCGCATCGGGTTCCGGCACATTCTATTCCTAATGCTAAATTCCCGCATACAATTCTTATTAACTTTGCTGATTACAGAGTTAAGGAAAACGTTTTGTCAAAAGCAATTCAGCAGAGACAGTTTTCTATCAATGATGGGACTAAATGCCGAATTTTCCCTGACATGTCTGCTATTTCAGCCCGTAGACGTAAGGAGTTCGTAAAAATGCTGTACTTGTTTAAAGCCCAGGGAGCTCAGGCACAGGATTTATTGAAGGAAATTTCCGTTGTAAAGTGAGTTTGTGCCTCCATGTTTTTGCACGATGAGCGGAGCACTGTTTTTCTTCCCCCTTTTTTTTTTTTTTTACAACATTTGGGGGGGGAGGGCCAGATCATCTAGGGTGCAGGAACAGGGCACCCCTTTAAGTGAAGCAGGGAGGGGATGTGGCTTGCGGGGTTTAAGGGGGTGTCCACATTTCCCGGGTTGGGTTTCAGGGGTGGGAGTGAGGCTGGGGTAGAATTAGGCATACTAAAAAAGGAACAGGAAAAATACAAACTGATCAGGATTAGAATCGTTTTATATGGAAATTTTGGGAGCTGTGGAGGAAATCAAATAAAATGGGGCCAAAAATGCAGAATATAAAAATTGTCACTTGTAATGTTAATGGGTTACTTAATCCGCGGAAAAGTGGGTCTATCTTAAACTGGATAAGTGCTCTCTCGCCTCAGATCATATTCCTACAGGAGACACATTTTAGGACTAATACTCCAAAGATGCTACTTCCAAAGAAATATCAGTTAGCATACTTTTCTTCTGCTAATGCAGTGGTGTGAGGAGTAGGTATTGTGTTATCTAATACTTATGACTGGCAGGTCGACGAGATGGGAAAGGCAGATGGCTATGGGTTCAAGTTAAGTTACAGGATATAGTTCTCGATTTGCTAAATTATTATGGTCCTATCGAGGACGATACTGAAGCACTGGGTCAAATATATCAATTAGTGGCACAAATGGAAGGGATATTAATTTTAGGAGGCGATTTTAATTTTATTCAGAAGTTGTCTTTAGACACATCTAATAAAACAAAGCGTCAACTCAAGCCCCAAACGGCAAAAATAATAAATAATCTAATAAAAGATTTCTCGTTAATAGATTCCTGGAGACAGGGTCATCCCAGTCTTTTACAATATACTTGTTATTCGGCAAGATATAGATCAGCCTCCCGATTTGATTATTTTTTAGTAGATAAATCAGTCGCCAATGGTCCGGCAGAAATATTAGCTAACTCTTTTTCAGATCATTCTCTAGTTTCATTTACGTTGAGGTTAGATATAGCTGCAAAAAAAAGGGCCAGATGGCAATTCGATAAATCTTTATTACATGATATTACTTGGATGACGGAAACCAAAGGGTTTATTAAGGAGTTTTTTCAGTTTAATTTAGATACCGCCCCTTTGTTTACGGTCTGGGAGGCATTTAAATCCACTCTTAGAGGTCGAATTATATCTTATAAGGCAAGGACAGGTAACCAAAGGAAACAAAAGATTTTGGAATTACAGACTGCTGTTGAAGATGCTAGATTAAAAGCAACCCTAACGGATACCCCAGAACTTATAAGAAAATAACAACTTCAAGAAATAGTTAGAGCTAAGGAAAATTTAAAGGATTTTTTTTATTAGAGGAAATAGCAGGAAGTGAGGCATATCAACAAAAAATATATGAGGAAAGTCAACAGATTGGTAGGTTTCTGGCTTGGTCCACGAAATCTCAGAAAGCTGCTCAAATAATTAGTCAAATTAAAAATTCAACAACTGGTATATTGGAAGACGATAAGTCAATAATTGCTCAGGTTCTTTTAGCATATTTTAATCAAATTTATGGAGAAATACAAGTTATAAATCAGGAAGAATTTTTGAATTATTTTGAAGCATTAGAGCTACCACTATTGTCACAACAACTTCAGGAAAGATTAAATGCTAAAATAGGCATTGTTGAAATTCAATCTGTATTAAAAATTATGCCTAATGCAAAGGCCAGTGGAGCGGACGGGTTTCCCGTGGAAATATATAGGGCATTCCATATCCTAGCAACTTACTTGTGACTGCAGTGCGGCTGCAACTTGTAGTAATGACAAGGTTCCAGGCCAAGTGCTCCCTTTGAAGTAAATCATCTCTTTGCCTTGCAGTGTTGGTAGTTGAAGGTAAGCTTTAAGAGGTTGTCATTTGAGACAAGGTTACTTTTTGGTTTGAAGCAATACCTCTAGGCTCTTACCTAAGTTGCCTTGGGTTGAAGCCACATTCCAAGGGTATTTTTTCGGTCGAGCTTAGACAGCGCTTGCGTTGTCTGGAAATCTGCTGTATGTACTTTTTTTAAATTTTTTATTAGCATTTCGTTAAGATACGGAACATTTCAACAACAGAACAGGCCTGGTTTTTTGTTACAGCAATACGGAACATGGCTTATTCGCATATCATGCATTGGTACAGAAAGCAATAGTTGGTCTTGTCGTGCTTACATCTCTAATAAATGGGAACACTAATCACATAAATCCAAAAGCTCTTTGACAGCAGTATACAAAACTACGAGTTCATAGAACACAGAATAGTATAATACTACTCAGCTTTTGTACAGGCCTAATCAAACATATACAATTATCACCACAGTCCTCAAATTGTTAAAATCAGGGGTCCGTCACAGAACCTGTGGTACCCGCTAGCCCTCCATATCTATTCCGCAGTCTACGTGTCACCAGTTTGCTCCGCCCCAGCAAAGTCACTCTATCCCCGAACCCATGTCAGGAATGGTTCCCAAATGTCACGGGGCTGAGAAGTGGGGGGCATAAGTGAGGAAATATGAATTTTGTGATCAGTTATGTCCCCTATCGTAGACCCCAACGGCTCCATGTGCATGCTATAAGTACATGTATATTCCCTCCTGCTCCAGTTCTGAAGACGCAAATATATGTGCGTCCACCGTCAACATGTCCTCTTTCAGATCCGCCATGAATGGGTCAGATATTCCATTCCTAAGTATGAAAGGCCACCGACTTTATGTGGTTCACTTTCCACATTTCACAGATTCAGGCGAGTAGGCCCGAATTCTGTCATCAAGCCTTTTCCTGCCTTCTGCCTCTGAAAGCTCCAGTCTGAGCCTGCATCTGTGACCATGAACTTTGTCTTACTCCTTGCGCGGCTAACGGTGCCTGATCCAGCCTGTCGCCTGCCAAAAACTGTATTTCACCTTCGAGATTATCTCCTTCGCTCCTCATCCGATGCATTCCTGTCTAGCAGTTTAGGTAAACATTCCTCCAGCTACCATACAAAGGGGCCAGGCCTCGCTGTCCTCATGCAAATAATTCATAGCCCCGTTACCATGGAATATTCCTACCCCCTCGCATCTAGTGTAGACACTTAGACGCTTGTACACGCACTAACAGTCAGTATAGTCAGTATAGAATAAGATTCTATCCTAAGAGACCTTTCCTTTTGGATAACACAGTTCTTTAAACATAGGATATTAGATATGATTTGGAATTAGGTTGACATAACCCCAGACTTCTGTCTCCACATGTAGAGCTAAATGTCAAGTCCCCTTCACCCTCTAGTTGCACGTCAATCACACGTCATGCGGCTGCGTGCGCATCTTTGCCAAACATTTCTGCTGACATTGCAGGATTCTTTTATGGATCCACCCACTTGTGACATCATGTTTAGTGACGTTTCTTGAATTACGCCCTCTATTAGCTACGTATGTACCTGTTATCAGCTGTTACGCCTCTTGCATCTGTTTCACTGTAATGTATTTTCTATAAAACTGCCTATCTGTCAATAATATATGCTCCCTTCCTTCCTGAACTTTCGTGGTGATGGAACAGAAGGCCCACAATTCGAATTGTCTTCCTTTGTATAGGAATAAAGCCTTTTAAAACCTCTAATACCACGGATTCTGCCTCTTATATTTACTGAGTTATTCTTGATAGATTTTACCGCATAAAAAATAGTACCGGTAACGAAATATTTACCACATAAATTGGTGCCCGAATAGGGACACTTTCTCATCTCACGCGCCGGCGGTGCGTTGCAGGCCCAGTCTCCTGCCACAGCTGAACGGACAAAAACGCGTACCCGCAGGATTTCCTGTATCTCCCTCCGGCCAAGCGGGGACGACTGAGGCTGCGATCAACACCCAGACGAGGCGGTGAGAAGTGCGAAGTATCCCGACCAGAGCCTAGCTGAGAGAGCAAGATCCGAGGTATACAGAGTCCCGCCAGGTTCCGAAGTTCCGAGTCCAGTCGAGTCGAGTCCAGTCCGGTCCAGTTTCAGTTCCGTTCCGAGGCCTTCCGTTCCGAGCTACCCGGTGAGTACCATTATCGGGGAGGCATTTTACATGCACATAGTCTGTGCCGGTCAAGACGGGTTTGGGTACACAAATCCGGTCTGCACTGTTTCAGCAGTGTATCTGTACTGTTTAGCAGTATATATAGTAATATAGTATGTCTTGCATATAAATAAGTATTATCTAGTGTCAGTATAATGTCAATAACTAGTTTTCTATTAGTTATCATTGTTCGTTAAAACTATTAAGCGTTAAATGTTTTAATACGTTCTATATATTGTGGTGTGAATGACTGTTCATTATTGTGTTTTCTTGTATAAAGTGTGTTCTAGAAACAAGATCTAAAGATGCCGTTTTTTTCAAAACTAAGACAGATTAAAACTAGAAAAGGTGTACTCGAAGAAGCTGTTCCCATTCCACCTAGGGATACTCCAGGATACTTTATGTATCATAAGCATGGTCTGGATGCCGTATTATTTCTTGATTTATGGGTGGACTACACCAAAGAATTACCAGAGAGTCAGAGATGGCCCCAACGGGGACCTGGGATGCAGATTGCATCATGAGAGTAGAAGAAGAATTATGGAAAAAGAAAGCCAGACAGTCACAGAAAGATGCCATTGAATTATGGCGTAAAGAATCATACAGACGTACAGAAAAAGCACACAGACAGGAAGAGAAAGGTAGAGACAATTCAAATAAAACTCGAGAAAATCTATTACTTGAGGAAGGTACTCGAGTAAAATCAGAACAAGTAGATAGACAAAGAAACGCCCTTATGAATGGTATGTATCCACTTCTGGCCGAAGGGTTACCTAAGGCTACTCAGGAAATACCAAAAGACTTGCCACCTCCATTGTTTCCGATAAAAGCACATCCCAAATCACATCCCAAAACAGCAAAGGACGTTTTTCTTTCGTCCTATTTAGATGACGCAGCTCCCGAGTATGCTAATGCCATACCACCCACACCGCTTGCCGATGGTGTTCAACACCAAGAGCATCCGTCTGTATCCCCGCAATTACAAACTCCTACACAAGTTCCAACAGACCCGTCCGTTTCTACAGTTTTTCCCGCATCTACAATCTCTATCCTACACCCAACGAATCCTTTCGTGCCTAGCACCTCAGACGGTGCTACAGGAGGTACGACAGACATGTTTGCCACCCCGCCGCGAAATAAACAGACTCTTAGAGATTTAGCCCTCCAACGTACGCCCAAACTAGCAACTCCCGACATGCTTAAGGAACTTCTAGTAGATTGTAGATATGATCCTGTGCCCAGTAAACGGGACGAAATGCTGCTGTCATCATTACGTATTCGACGAGCTGCAATATATTTAACGAAGCTACCAGGAATGACTACACATTTAGAAAATATGTATCACTTTGTCCAGTCAGGGCGAAGTCCTGAAAGTATTAGCAGAGCCATGGAGTACCAGAAAGCGGAGGTACAGGGACAATTGTTACGTTTCCTCATAAACTGTGTAATCAGAAATCAAGACCGGCCTGGGGTAAATCCGGAAGAAATGCAAAAACTTGTCACTTGGGGTCGGAATATATCAGAAGGGAGACATGATAAACAGTTATGTATAGTCGCTATGTACCGAAAGATCCACAAAGAAATAGAACGAATACACGAAGAAAGATTAGAGGTAGACGCCGCTAACCTAAACAGAGAAGAGGAGGAGCAAGAGTCAGAGCAAGTAGAAACGATAGCTTATGTAGGTAGAGGAAGACCCCATAATAATACCAGAGGTTTTAATGATCCGGTACGTCCAATACGTCCAGAATATAATAGACATTTTCCAAACCCTATGCTAAATACAAAATCCCCCGAACACTTATTCCAAGCCGCTGATAAATTACTCCGAGATCGAAGGGGGTACCACATGCTCGATTCCATGGACGAACAGGAATTAGCCAGGTCAGCAGTACAATGGGCTGACAGTCCCAGCGAATACAATGACGATGTACGTGCACACACGTTTCTGAATCTAGATCCATATGAACAGCGTTTAGCTAGTATATACATGATTCAACACCTCCTTATATTATATAAAAGCCAACACTCCGATCCAGGCCCCTACCTGACATATTGACAGAACTACTCACGAACATATGGAAAGGGTCAGGTACTGATTTGATTAAAGAAATACTAGAATCCCGAAACCAATATTTAAATTTCGTATGCCCAGAACACGTTCCAGTTCCCATAATGGGAAGAAAAATGTATCACATAGATAGACAGAACCCGCTACGCGAAGTGCACCCAATTAGAGGTGCCGGTGATAATTTTACACGCGTATTTGTGTACACACCTATAACTAAATTAGAATTATTAGAAATGAAGAAAGTAGTACCCAGCCATGACAAAGACCCAGCAGGTTTCCACCGTGAGCTAAAAGACATGTTACTCATGGGAGAGTATACCTACCCCGACATTATGAAAATATTAAAAGTCCTATTACCCGCCGGTGTTTATGAAAAACTCAAAGAAAAAGAATGGGAGGTGGGAGACCAAAAGATAGATTGGACAGCATTAGAAAACGAAGAAAAGGCCCGAGCTGCAGGAGCAGGGCTTGGGGAAAAGACTACAGCACTAGCAGGATTACTAATACAGGTACTGCCACGTTTATTAACTACGAAAAAGGAAGACTGGGGTGCAATCTCAGCCTGTAAACAAAAGCCAGACGAAGATACTAGTGATTTCTATTCCCGATTTGAAAAATGTTTTGGTATAAATAGTGGCATAAAAGCAAGTAGTGAGTCATACCCACATCTGTTTGTGACAAAATTAGTTGAAAATTCTCTGCTACAAGTCAAGAATAGAGTATTAAAATTCGAAAGTACCTGGCAAGGTAATACCCCATCACAGATGTTACAGATGTTACAATATCATCACAATAGAATTAGAGAAGAACAAGAACACGAACAAAGACGTATGAAGGATACAAAAATGAAAATGCTTGTTGCACAGTCAGTTCCAGCCGATAGTCATCAAAAGGGTGATTCCGCAGGTCCCGCGAAAGGGACATGCAACTATTGTAAACAACCAGGTCATTATATACACGATTGTCCAGTCCTGAAACATAATATTGCTACAGGTAGAACACATGAGAGACCACGTCCACCTAGACAGGATCAGAACCAACAACAAATACCTCAGCAAGCACAACCTAGGTTAGCTCCGCAACAGCTAGCTCCGCAACAGGCAGCTCCACAACAAATTGTAGCACCACCACAAGCGCAGCCTATTGCTGCAACACAAGCAACGACACAACAGATGTATCAGTATGCACAAGCAGATTATCATTATCCCGATTATCAGCGATACTCATGAGATAGCCTAGAGAGGGAAGTTGGCTTACCCCTTATTGAGGTTCCTGTAGACCAAGAGGGACCTTATGTACATAGCGAACTATTAGGGGAAGACAGAAAGTTTTTACTTGATACAGGGGCAAGCAGAACAACCATAAGACGTAGTGAAGTTCCAGGGGCACCCCTCTCAGGCTCACAGAATATTTCCCTTGGATTCTCAGGAAAACCTATAATTAATGATGTAACACAACCTCTTCCACTTACGATTGGTCCATTGACACGTACTACAGATTTATTGCTTACTAAATCATGTCCAGAAAACTTGTTAGGCATAAAAACATTGAAAGCTCTAGGAGCTATAATATGTTGTTCTCCGGAAGGAGTACGACTATTTCTACGTGACTTTAAAGGTCACTACGTATCCAGAGACATGGATCACCGACTGCAGAATTTACCTACACATTTATGGGCACAAGGCCCCACTGATGTTGGTTGCATGAATATTACACCATATCGAGTTACACTGAAACCAGGAATAGTACAACCACGAATACGACAATACAAGTTACCACCCGATGCTGTTGTGGCTTTGCTGCAAATAATTGACGAGCTCATTGCACAAGGAGTGGTTGTCGAAACTGACTCCAATGTATGTAATTCTCCGATAATTCCGATTCTTAAAAGAACGGATCCAAAAGCTCCACCAGTATATCGATTAGTTATTGATCTGCGCGAATTAAATAAATGTATTGTGCCACAATACCCCGTGGTCCCAGATATCTCTTCATTACTCACAGCTATTGACTCAGAAGCAACGTTCTTCACTGTAATTGATCTCAAGAATGCTTTCTTTAGTGTCCCAATTGATCCGGAAAGTCAATATTTATTCGGATTTAGTTTAAATGGACGAAGTTTTAAATTCACACGCGCACCTCAAGGATTTACAGAAAGCCCCAGCATCTATAGCCAAGCACTGAAACGAGAACTTGACAGTATCCACATGCCAGTTAACACTGCCTTGCTTCAATATGTCGATGATCTGCTGATCACCGCCCGAAGCGAACCTGAATGTGAAAAAGCGTCACTGACGGTTTTAAAATTTTTGGCTGACAAGGGGCACAAGGTATCCCCTTCTAAGCTGCAATTCTGTGTCCAGCGAGTTGTTTACCTTGGGCACTCGCTGTCCAAGGAGGGAAGGCAGCTTACATCCGACCGCATCCAGTTAATCGCTAACATGCCACCACCCAAGACACAAAAGGAGGTACGGGCTTTTATAGGCCTCACTTCATACTGTAGGCAGTGGATCCCTCAATATGCATTTCTAGCAAAATCACTCATCCAGTTGACAACACAGGAGGCAGCCACATCGACTGTCCTCCCTTGGACTCAAGAACATACACACGCCTTTGAAAGCTTAAAGAAAGCTTTATGCCAAGCACCTGTCCTAGCAACACCATGTTACAGCAAACAGTTTACACTCTTTGTTACAGAACGCGAAGGTACTGCCTTGTCAGTACTCACTCAGGAACAAGCAGGATCACACAAACCATGTGCTTATTTCTCTAGTACATTAGATCCAGTAGCTCAGGCTCTTCCTGCGTGCCTGAAATCGGTGGCAGCAACAGCTTTAGCAATCAGACAAAGCGATGCCATAGTGTTAGGACATCAATTGACAGTACAAGTACCACACGCAGTAGAGGTTCTTTTGAATCGCACACAAACACAACACTTGACTATAGCGAGACTCACCGGTTACGAACTGACATTGTTTCAGCCACATATAGAAATCAGACGTTGTAATACGTTAAATCCTGCCACACTGTTACCAGTGAGCGGAACAGATCCATTGGCACATGATTGTGTTGAAGTTATTACTATCACGACGAAACCCAGACAAGACTTGACAGACATCCCTTTGTCAGATCCAGACTTGACATTGTATGTAGATGGGTCATGTATGAGAACAAGTACAGGAGAGCTAGTGGCCGCTTACGCAGTCACAACAGACACTGAAGTCATTGAAACAAATCGTATTAACACTTTGTCAGCTCAAGCAGCAGAGCTCACCGCTCTGACACAAGCCTGTATTCAAGCCACAAACAAAAAGGTCAACATATACACAGATTCACGTTATGCCTTCGGAGTCGTCCATGACTTCGGCGTACTGTGGCGAGAGAGAGGTTATTTAACTTCTCACGGTGCCCACATCCAGCACGGACCCCTCATTCAAGCCCTATTAGATGCGATTCATCTACCTACTGAAATATCGATTATGAAATGCAAAGCCCATACAAAAGTTACCGATATCATTTCTCAGGGTAATGACCTAGCTGACAGAACAGCTAAACAGACTGCTCAGAATCAGACTCTCACAAGTGACGCGACAAAGACAATAGTCCCGATACTAACACATTGCATGACAGTTAAGGATCCCGCCCTTGATGTAATTGACATACAGACACATGCTACACCAGAAGAAATAAAGAAATGGACTGAATTAGGAGGGATCCAAACAGATCAAGGATGGATGACGAAGGAAAAATCTATATGGTTTCTTCCCGACTCTATGGTCCAAGTTATTATTAACACAATACATAGTCCAGCACACCTAGGAGAGAAAGCTATGCTAGACAGCATTCAACACATTTGGTTCAACAAACACTTGCGAGCCGCAGCTAAACAAAAGGTTCGTACCTGTATGATATGTTGTCAGTTTAATCCAGGTAAAAGCATCCCCGTAGAGCAGGGTGGATTTCAACCTCCTAATCATGCTTTTGAAGTCCTCCAGATGGATTATATCCAGATGGAACGATGTCGAGGATTCAAATATGTTCTTGTAGTTGTCTGTGCTCTTTCCCGTTGGACAGAAGCATACCCGGTTTCAGATTACACTGCCCCGACTACTGCCAAACAGTTAGTTCGAGAATTCTTCCCACGGTACGGTTTACCACGTGTTGTCTACTCAGATAACGGCCAGCCGTTCTCATCCGAACTAATGAAACACGTTTCCCTTCTATTAGGCTATCAATGGAAATTTCACTGTGTCCGACATCCCGAGGCAGCAGGTCTCGTGGAACGCCATAATCAAACTTTGAAAATTAGATTGTCCAAAATATGTAGAGAAAAAGGAGTTGATTGGATAGTAGCCTTACCAGTTGCGCTCTTTTACATGAGAATGGTAGCACATTCTCGAACAGGGCTATCCCCGTATGAGGTGATCTTCGGTAGACCACCAAATATGTGGGGGACGCCTATACCTCGTAAAATCACTGACGTTGACTGTAATATGCTGACAGATTACCTGGCTTCCTTGATGTCTGCACTACAATCTTGTCGTTCACAGGTATCCGCAGCTTTTCCCGACAATACTGAGGTGAAGCCCCATGACGTGGTTCCTGGTGACCTGGTGCTGGTCAGGAACTTTGACCGGAAGACCCAACTGGATCCTAGGTGGAAGTCACCGAAGTTGGTTTTACTCACCACAAGGACAGCCGTGAAAATCGAGGGAAGAAAAGGGTGGTTGCACTCGAGTCATATCAAGAAATTTTATGGACCACCACCTGGTGTAGATACTCAACCCTGTATTCCCTCACAAACAGACTCAAAGCTCCCCTTGGTTGAGCAATCGAACTCAGAAATTTATAAACTAAAATTGAGGTCTAATAAGTCAGACAATTTGATTGTTTAAGTCCTCTTCAAGGTGAATCGGTTGAATTTGTCCCTGACATGTATCCTCTAGACCGGAATAGAGAAAGAAATCAGCGAAAGCAGCTGAAAAAGCATGCGTATTGTAAATCACTTCGTAGTCACTGTACAGTAACGTTATTAATTTTGTTTTTTCTAAGTCTTCTGATTATTATTTTTAGCATACTATTGCATATGTATTACCCTATTCTTAAACGTGCTTAAAATATAACTGCAGAACATTCTTTTAGCGAATTTCCTCCGCATGAGTTGTCCTATAGATTTGCGCTGCGCAACAACACATTCATTAGTATGTTACATCATTCCCATCAAACCAGCAATGCCACAAATTATTGGATATGTGGCCGACTCCCTCCCTATCAGAACTATAAGGGAGTTTTGCCCCTCTTTCCATACCCGTTCACACACAATGGCTCCTGTGGAGCATGGTTTAGTTTGATTAATACCCTAGATTCAAATTCCGCAGTTTATCAAGACAACTGGGTATGGGGAAACCTGAACCTAGTTTTACTTAAAGTCTGCTACCCTAACAAGGAGGGACTTCCCAAAAGAACAGGAACTGATCTAGAAAATGAAGTATATGGATTAGGTAACTTTACACTTAACCTCATGATCCTGAACGTTGAATCTGAAGCTACACCAATCTTGCCCGCCATGTCAGTATTCCCAGTAAAAGGGGAATTATGTATAAGAAAGAATGGTTCCATACACATGGGCCATAGTAAATGCACCACTGTAATAAAATTCAGTGATCAAGGCAAGTCTACATTTAGAGCTTCCCATCATTCCTACTTCATATGTGGCCAGACCGCATATATATGTCTACCTTTAGATTGGGATGGTACCTGTTACATAGCATTCCTTCTGCCACCTGTTTTCCTAGCTCCTCCTGATTATCACAGAAATACCCATTTAGTACACAATAGACGGCAGAGAGATCTCCCAATTGTCGATTACACTGAACCAGCATGGGAGAAATACACAGATTTCAATAAAGGTTTCTTTCCCTATATAGGTACAGTCACTAATAGTAAGCTGATACGTAGATTAACCAGAACCCTTGAAGCAGTAGTGAACGAAACTATTTCCGCCTTAGGCAATTTAACAGAAGAGCAGTCTGCTATGCGGATTGTTGTGCTTCAAAATCGTCTTGTCCTTGACGTCATCCTGGCCGATAGGGGCGGAGCTTGTAGGGTCATCGGATCAAGTTGTTGCATTTTCATACCAGAAAATTCACCGTCTGTATATAAAGCCATAACCCTCCTTCATAAGATTGTAAGCCAGATACACCAGAGTCCAGGCACCTGGACTTGGTCCGGTTGGTTCTGGGGCGTGTTGTCAGCCTGGGGATGGAGAATCCTATCCTTCCTAGGTATTGGCTTTCTCATACTATTCAGTTGCTGCTTATGTCTACAATGTGGGCCAGCGATTTGTGGTCTGTGTGCCACCTCGTGTATCCCACATCCAAGTTTTCATTCGAGATCCCGGAAGAAGAAAGAAGAACAAATGATACTATATGAACAGATCGATGGATTGATGAAGATCGATATCTCCTAAGGGTCCGAAGGGGACAAGGAGGGAATGAGGAAATATGAATTTTGTGATCAGTTATGTCCCCTATCGTAGACCCCAACGGCTCCATGTGCATGCTATAAGTACATGTATATTCCCTCCTGCTCCAGTTCTGAAGACGCAAATATATGTGCGTCCACCGTCAACATGTCCTCTTTCAGATCCGCCATGAATGGGTCAGATATTCCATTCCTAAGTATGAAAGGCCACCGACTTTATGTGGTTCACTTTCCACATTTCACAGATTCAGGCGAGTAGGCCCGAATTCTGTCATCAAGCCTTTTCCTGCCTTCTGCCTCTGAAAGCTCCAGTCTGAGCCTGCATCTGTGACCATGAACTTTGTCTTACTCCTTGCGCGGCTAACGGTGCCTGATCCAGCCTGTCGCCTGCCAAAAACTGTATTTCACCTTCGAGATTATCTCCTTCGCTCCTCATCCGATGCATTCCTGTCTAGCAGTTTAGGTAAACATTCCTCCAGCTACCATACAAAGGGGCCAGGCCTCGCTGTCCTCATGCAAATAATTCATAGCCCCGTTACCATGGAATATTCCTACCCCCTCGCATCTAGTGTAGACACTTAGACGCTTGTACACGCACTAACAGTCAGTATAGTCAGTATAGAATAAGATTCTATCCTAAGAGACCTTTCCTTTTGGATAACACAGTTCTTTAAACATAGGATATTAGATATGATTTGGAATTAGGTTGACATAACCCCAGACTTCTGTCTCCACATGTAGAGCTAAATGTCAAGTCCCCTTCACCCTCTAGTTGCACGTCAATCACACGTCATGCGGCTGCGTGCGCATCTTTGCCAAACATTTCTGCTGACATTGCAGGATTCTTTTATGGATCCACCCACTTGTGACATCATGTTTAGTGACGTTTCTTGAATTACGCCCTCTATTAGCTACGTATGTACCTTTTATCAGCTGTTACGCCTCTTGCATCTGTTTCACTGTAATGTATTTTCTATAAAACTGCCTATCTGTCAATAATATATGCTCCCTTCCTTCCTGAACTTTCGTGGTGATGGAACAGAAGGCCCACAATTCGAATTGTCTTCCTTTGTATAGGAATAAAGCCTTTTAAAACCTCTAATACCACGGATTCTGCCTCTTATATTTACTGAGTTATTCTTGATAGATTTTACCGCATAAAAAATAGTACCGGTAACGAAATATTTACCACATAAGTTCCCAGAATGTACTCAACTGTGTGTGGCCGTAGGTAACATCGGCAATGCAACCCTTAATCAATGGTGCCCCAATGTACCACAATTTGTCGCTTAGCATATAGTAGAAGTAGGGCATGCAACTTTCGCAGCTTGGGCAGTGTGTCCTTGACATGTCCCAATAAACCTAGAACGGGAGATGGAGCGTCTGGCACTCCAACAATTTGGTTCACTGAGGTAAATATTCTGGACCAATACTCTGCAATCTTTGGACAACCCCATGCCACGTGAAGAAACGAAGCAGGGGAATATTTGCAACGCCACCAGCTATCATCCTCTGTTATTTCCATACAATGTAGACTTATGGGTGTTCTATCAAATCTGTGCACAAATTTAAAATGCATCAGTCGGAGCCTGTAGTTGGGAGAGAGCTCTTTCAGTTGTCCACAACAGAAGACCGACTGTGCTTCTGTCAGTGGGGTGGAAAGATCTTCGTTCCAATATTGAAGGGATTTAGGCTTTACCAATGGGGAAGTGTTTTGCATGTGCGTGTAGAGTTGCGTGATAAGTTTGTGGGGAGAGGGGGATTTCAACAGGCTTTCCAATGCAGGTAGAGCCGGGGGAGCCACCAGGAAGTCCCTGCAAAGGGCACGACATGTCGGTCGTAACTTATGATATAGGAATAGTTCGGAGAAGGGCGCCGTCTGACCCTCGTCCACTGTCGGAGGGGGCCTTAATTCATTGTCGGGAAATAGGTCAGCGAATTTGCATTTTCTGTTCAAGTGACTTACTAATCCCGTCTCCGATACATGACAACATTGGGTTCTGTGCCAGCGGGATCGAGGGGGCATACAACACCGGGATTCCTGCCCGTTTACGCAGCTCATCCCATGACCAACGCAGCGTACAGGCACTGTCTATGTCTCCGTGAGGACGCCGCAACGGTTTATAAATAGCCACTTTAAGCGGGATAGTCGCAACTGCCTCAAGCTCTACTGCTACATGGCGTTGGAATGACGTGGGGTGTACCCAAAAGTGCAAGAACTGAGCCTGAGCGCAGAGCACATAAAGGTGCATGTCCGGAGCGCCCAATCCACCCTGATGCAGCGGGAGCGTTAACATGTCCCAGGATGCCCTAGACTGTCCACCCGCCCAAGCCAAGGAAATAAAATGCGACTTAAGAGTGGTAAAAAGTGCAGCGTGAGTGGGATCAGAATATTTATAAATAAATACAGAAATTTGGGCAGAACAACCATTTTAGCCAACGCTATCCTCCCAGCTAGGGACAGCGGCAGCTTAGCCCATATTTTAACCTTCTCCTCCAACCACACGAAAGCCCACCCATAATTCAGATTCCAAACCACCTGTGTATCCTGACTAATCCAAATGCCCAAGTATTTGACCGCCTCAGCTTCCCACTTTAGGGGATATTCGGAAGAGACCCATGGCATTCCATTCGTCAAGGGAAATATCACTGATTTGCCCAATTTACAAAAATACCAGCCAGGCCTCCGAAACGGATAAACTCCCTCAAAACTGGCTCAAGATTCTCATCCGGATTAACTAGATAAAGAGTCACATCGTCAGCATATAACGATATAAGTAGGCTCCTGGAGCTAAACCCTATACCTCGTGCCATATGATGTTGCCGGATACGGGCAGCCAGGGGCTCCATTGCTATCGCGAACAATAACGGGGAAAGGGGGCAGCCCTGCCGTGTGCCGCGTGATATAGGGAAGAGATCAGATAATAATCCGTTCACCCTGACCTGAGCGCTGGGTAGGTATATAATTACCTTATCCGATTGATGAAAAGTGGGCTGAACCCCATACGGCCCAGTATGGTAAACAAATATGGCCACTCGAGTGTGTCGAAAGCCTTAGTGGCATCTAAAAAAAACACTGCAGCGTGAACCTCTGGATGTAGATAATGCAAAGCTGAAAAGATAGTACGTAAGTTATGAGTGGTCGACCTCCCCAGGATGAACCCTGACTGATCCGGGAGCGCAACCATAGGGAGCAATGGTTGTAGCTGATTTGCAATCAGCTTAGCTAGGATTTTTACGTCCACATTTATCAACGATAGTGGTCTATATGAATCTACCTGCGTTTCTGGCTTCCCTGACTTCAACAAAGTAATAATTATGGCTTCCCTCATGGACTTAGGCAGCACTCCCTCCTCCAGAGCCTCTTCATACACCGCCAGCAGCCTAGGCGCCAATTCCTCAACATACGTTTTGTAAAAAGAAGTAAAGCCATCAGGGCCGGGGGCCTTATCAAGCGGTAAGCTTTTTATGACCTGGGCGACATCCTCGGTGGTGAACGGGAGGTCCATATATTTTCTGTGGGTGTTATTGAACCAGACTAATGCAATCGAGTCCATAAAGGACTGTATCCCCTCTGGGCATGTATTCTGTGTGGCAGTGTACAGGTGGGAATACAAATTGGAGAAAG
Source organism: Triturus cristatus (assembly GCF_964204655.1). Lineage (NCBI taxonomy): Eukaryota > Metazoa > Chordata > Amphibia > Caudata > Salamandridae > Triturus > Triturus cristatus. The sequence goes on along the minus strand of NC_140594.1, from coordinate 216,515,579 downwards.
CGTTTAGAATTTCTAGCTGTCCCCTGACAATGGTGTCTGGTGCAGTGTGTATTTCATGGATAAACGTGGTGGATCTAGACGGCCTGATCATACCAGCCAACGTGCGTCCTGGCCTATCCCCCTCCCCTCATCACCTCACCTCTGAGGAACTTAACCCCCCCGCTGCGCCTCCTCAGAGAAATACAGCAGCTTGGCCTTCAGGAGGCCGACAGTTTCTGAGTCACCAGTGGAATTAAACCTCTCCTCAAGCTCCCTAATTTGAGCCTCCAGGGAGGCAATCGTGCCCCTGATAGCCTTCAACACTCCCGCCTGTCTGGCAATGCACTGACCCCTGATGACAACCTTAAATGTCTCCCAGAGTGAAGCCTCTATGTCTACTGAACCCGCGTTCAGATCAAAATACTCATTAATATCCGTCTGTATCTCCTCTTTAAAGGATTCGACAAGTAGGGCATATGGTGCGAGACCCCGGTGAAGGCGCGTTGAGGCGATCTCAGAATCGACAATTTCAACAAACATGGAGCGTGATCTAACAGTGAGCGTGGCATGTGCATTACATCTGAAGTCCAAGTGGCTACATCGCGAGATATTAGCCAAAATTCCAAGCGGGACCATGCGCTGTGATGATCAGAGATGCAGGTGCCCTCCCTGATCAATGGGTGTCTGCAACGCCAAATGTCTACCAAGTCGCCATCAGTAATTATAGCCCTCAGAGCTGCGCCGGCCGCGGGTTGTAAGGAACGGGAAGCTCCCTGCCTGTCCAAGTAATCATCTAGGATAACATTGAAGTCGCCTCCCCACAATATCGTACTGCAGTCTGTCACCCTGACTTTCATCCAGATATTGCTAAAAAACTCAGGGGAGTCTACATTAGGGCCATAGACGGCCACAATAACCATGAAGACCCCACATAGAATTCCTTGTATAAAGGTATATCGTCCCTCGGAGTCAACATGTACCTATTCCTCCCTCCAATCCAACCCCCAATTAATCAACACAGCCACTTTGCGTGCATAATTGGAATATACAGAGGAGTAAACATTTCCCCACCGACCATGACAGAGCCTCTGTGAAGGTGTAACATTGAGGTGTGTCTCCTGCAGTAAACAGATATCTATATTATGTCTGGATAAGTAAGCATGGACCAATCTTGATTTTCTACCGTCATTGAGCCCTCGGATGTTCCAAGTAATGCAATTTAGTGTATTATTGAGGATGTGTGTAGTTCGCACCCACAGATCCCATATGGGCAGCAACGACGAGGCTTCTTCCAACCATGAATTGCACAAATTAGCCAATAAATGACATCCAAACTGGCAATGAACAGTAAAACAAACCCTTCCCTCCCCCCACCTCCCACTCCAACCCCCCAATCAGGTTGCAGAATACCCACCCTAAAAAAGGAAAACCACAAAGATGTACATATCGAAACAGGGAATACTCCCATGGGGGCGCAGTTACACCGGCAAACTACCTCGTTCACACAAGGTGGCCGGGAGTACTGTGGATGGTGCTATATGCCCAAGATCTCGGCTTCTCATTTCAAGGAATAACAACATATCGGAGAACACCCGGTCCCATATTAACAGCTGAATCAACATTTCTCAGTGCCCGCAGCTCAGCTATCTAAAGTAACAAGCCAGCAAACAATACGATACCCATATCAGTCATTCTCACTGAGGTGGTCTCCTGTAGACTTCTCGGCCTCACAGTTGCCTTTGTTTTTCTTGCCCCCTACATGTTTCGCGAATTTCAATGCAGACTTCGAGTCAGTGAAGAAGTGGGCAGTCCCGTCGAATGACACTTTCAACTTGGCTGGGTAAAGCAGGGAGTATGAGATCTGTGCCTGCAAAAGGATGCGTTTGGCCGGGAGGAATTCCCGTTGTGCCGCCTGCACCGCCGGGGTGAAGTCGGGATAGAATGAGATGTTGTTGCCTTTGTGCAGTATTTGACCTTTCTCTCTAGCTAGCCCAAGGATGAGGTCCTTATCCTGGTAGTTCAAGAGTTTTGCTATGATGGGCCTGGGTGGCGCACCAACAGGGGGCCTTTGCCCCAGCGAACGATGGGCTCTCTCCACCACAAAGACCGAGGATAGTTGGGGATCAAATAGTTTGTGAAGGAAGTCTGTGATGAAGGCCTCCATTTTTGATATGGCGGTCGTCTCTGGAATTCCAGTAATTCGAAGATTGTTACGTCGTGACCTCACTTCCAAATCATCATTCTTGGCTCTGATGATCCCAAGCAGTTTATCCATGTGATGCAGCTGCTCTTTCGTCTCCACTTGGAATTCATGGAATTCAGTATGGCGGTTCTCCAGTGCATCAAGGCGTGTCTCGTACCGTCACCTGTGATTTAACTGAGTCCAGCTGCGATGTCAGGGTATCCAGTTACCTGTCTATGTTGCGGAGGCTGGAAAGCATTTCTAACATAAGGGTCCGCAAGTCCTCGCCTTGATCTTCCACTTGTGTGTCATGCTGGCTGCCCGACTGTACCTCATGCTCCGATTCAGTATGCCGCGTGGCGCGTTTATTTTCGAAATTTAACTTCGGCTGTTTGGTGTCCTGTTTGCCCATGATTACAGAGGCCCTGGATGTTGGACCGGGAATCTTCGACTGGGGTCACACCTAACAGGCTGCACGAGAGTGTGGCACCACGCCTCTCCGCGCCACCAATGCGCAGCCTCTCTACGATGCAACGCCTCACGTCTCGCAGTCCCCAATGGCACAGTGCAGTTCGTGCAAATCTCAGGCGAGCCAAATCAGGACCGCGTCACTGATATTCCCAACCTCTCTTCATACACTATGTAGTGCACGGAGCAATCAATATCCTACAGTATGACGTGTTAAATGCAGTCAGGCATCAACAGTGTTCGCGATGGTCCTCAGGTGTCATATGCAGATTGAAACCCACTCTCGCACACGGGCTCCAAATATGGCTGTAGGGCGCCCAGGTGTAGCCGACCCAGCAGTCAAGTCAACAAACTGCACAATATCGACGTATGAGTTTAGGCTGGCACAGCCGCTATATACTGCTCTTTCGGCATATAGGGGTCCCATCCAAGGCAGCTCTCCTCAACCCTAGAATACAGCAGCAGGGCCTCCAGACACTGCCACCACAGCAGCAAGTTCCCCACGATCGCTACAGCGGGTAGGAGATCTCACATCCACACCCCCAAGATGGGCACCTGCACCAAATTGGCGGCCATTTGGGAAGGGGCAGCACACAGGTCACATTGCGCCTCACCTAATGTCCAGCAATCACGGTCGACGCGCAGATAGCGCCGCCGCCTGTGCAGTGTTTACAGCGCGTCCACAGCAGGAGCAACAGCCTCTTCAATATTGCCCGTGTTCGCCTCAAAATGGCAGGTCTGGAGTTATGTTCAGGGCGCCGTAATTTCTCATCTCACGTGCAGCTCCTATGCACAGGCAGGGGCTTGCAGGCATCCCGCAGTCCTCCACAGCCCGGCTCCAAAGCTGCGCGCAACAAGCTCCAGCCCCGACGACAGGGAGTGTACAGCCGCTCTTCCGTCAGTGCCAGCCCGCGGCCCATCAGCAGCCGCGGGCTCAATTTTCGCGGCCTTCTGCCAGTCGCCCAGCCGTAATGTTGCAAGGCTCCGGCTGCGATGCCTCTGTTCATGCAGCTCGGCTACGGGGTGAAATCCAACCACCGGATCACTCACCCCACGATCTAAAGGTGTTCAGCCAACCATGAACGAGATCAGGGCCACTCAGCAACCACACGTAGTTTAGGATTATTGCAGGATTTAATCCCGGCCAGCGGAGCACACTCAAAGAACGGCCATTCCGCTGCGCAGCAGACCACGCCCCTGCTGTATGTACTTTGTGGTCTCTGGAGATCAGCCCCAGGACTTGTCTGCTTCCACTTTTGCTCAGGGACGGTTTTTCTGTTCAACTGCCTCTATTTAACGACCAGTAGAGATCATTAAAATACCAGAATTGCTTTCTGCTTGTTCAACTGCCTCTATTTAACAGTCATGATAGAAATCGGCCATTAGAGGTCAGTAAAATAACAGAATTGCTTTCTGCTTAGGGATTTTATTTTTTTATTTTCCGGGCAACTGCCTCCATTTAACTTTTTTGATAGAAAATGACCAGCAGAGGTCAGTAAAATACCAGAATCTCTTTAGCATTCCCGAGATTTCAGGCCATAGATACTTGTTTTCCACAAGCACCTGCGGACAATAATGTTTTTTTCTTTAATCTTGTATTTTCAGTGATATGACCACCGAAGGCCCTGATTTTATATTTAAAACAGAGCTTTGGACTATACCTTTTCTTGCTGAAAGGCAATATTTCTCTCCATGTGTTCCCATACCTTCCGTGTTCCGCAGTTTGGTGCTTACTTTCCATGTTAAAAAACAGTAGATGTTTCAGCAACCAGGGTAATGTGCTGCATAACTAAATACATATAAGGTCCCAAAGGCGAGACCGAATGCATTGCAAATGTTTGTTCTTCAATGTTTCTTCTTTCTAAGTGTTCTGCATTCTGCAGCCAGCTTAGCAAAATGACAAAGACTATAAGTGTTGTTTTTGTGCAGCAAGGTGTCCTTCCTGCAGAAAAACAATCCTACCTGCAACACAGGCACCCTGGCACCATGGCGCAAGGTTGCCTGTGTTAGCACTAGGTAGCAAATAGTGTGGCAGGGCAGTGAGAGAGCAAGAATGTGCCATTTCTTAGTATATATCGTGCATTCCTGCCCTCTCCATTTGACATAGGGCAGCACATTGTCTTGCTACTGTGCACTGCATCAAATATTGATAAATCTGGCCCCATTGCTTTTGTGACCCCACATAAATCAGGGTGAACCAAGAGTTTGACACCACCAGGTTTACAGTGTAGCTCCCACTCCACCAAACTCTCAACGACGCTGTGTATTTTGTATTCTGGAAGTGGGCTACCTTGGAACTCTGGAATCTGTCTGCATCCTTTACTTGAGCTGCTATCCTACCTTACTGGCTAGACTGGCGGATATAGGGGACCTGAACGAAGTTGGCTTGCCTCCTTTCTAAAAAGTTGGGTACCTGTTTTTAGCCCACTTTCCTCACTTGTAAAGTGGAGTTCTTCAGGTCTTGTCATAGCAATATAAGGTATGATGTCATCTGATTAGAAAACACATGAACATTTCTTCATATCTGAATCCCATTTATGTGCAATTTTTGGTGATGTTAAAGTTGGGCGAAGGTCATATGAAATTGGTTCCAGTTATGTCATCACTATAAAAATTAGAACTGTTTAGGTCAAAATATGATAGCAGGTACAAAGGCTATGCAGACCTGAACTCAATGCTCCTGCTTCCCACCAACCACTCCTAGCCCCTCTTCTGGTCCCAGATCTGACCTCTCCAGTTGCCTATGGCTGCTATGGCTGTCCTCCCTCCTCCCTAAGGTGGTGGTCTCTCTGAGGATCTCAGACTGGTTCCCTCTTCTTCTAAACTGCCTGGACCAGTCTCCTACGTCCACTCTTTATGTGGTGCATCACCACTCCCCTCCTGGCATGTTTGTCCCCATGCCTCCCCAATACCACCCCAGCCTTAATGGTATTACTAGTATTATTTTAGTTATTAAAAGGATTATAATTATTATTGTTGTTGTTATTATTAATATTATTATTACGTGTGCTTTCTGTGCAGTGCCAACACTACTTCTACAACGTACACTTTGACAACTGTAAAGCAAGGTGTGTATATTTGCCGGGTGTGAGATTTTTAACAAACTAAACTGACTACGGATCCATGTGGATATGGTAGTTTACACAGAGGTCTGACTTTACCCACCACTTAAACTCGAAGGACTTGTAAGGACTTACATGGAGGACATGAGTGTCCTTCTATATGGAAGAGAGGCAGGAAAAAAGACGAGCATGAGCGGAATCAGTGAAGGGTGACAATAAGAAATAGACATGCAAGTCATCTGCCTAGAAACCTGCATGAGTTTGAAAGAGGATGCGATAGAACCACCGGTGGAATATTGGTGGACCAATGAGAAAGTAGCAGAAACGGTCTCATGTTTTGGGAGAAAGACAGAAATGAAGCGGGTGAGAGGAATACAAACAGGAAATAACTGACCCTCAAATGCCCATCGACCACACAGAACGAACAAGAGTGAAAAGTGTTCAACAGTGTCAAAAGCAGCAGAAAGATACAAAAACATCAGTATAGAGGAAAGCTGATGGTGATGAGAACAAACGATAAAATTAGACACAGCCACGAGACATCAGGCCGAGGATCCCCATTAGGAGAATATAAAGTCTGGGTGGACAAGGCAAGATACTTGGTCGTTTTGAGCAGCCTACCCCCACCCCCTTGCACAGTGTTGTGAAATAGCCTTTTGTCATAAATTGTGTGTATCTGAAAATTGACATGAGAGATGATGAAGGATTGCAATGATCAAGTGCGTAGCCTAGTAACAGGGGCGTAACACAGGCCCCTGCAGCCCCCACGGTGCGGGGGGCCCCCAAGCTCCATGGGGCCCCCTCAGCACAGTGCTCAGGCGTCGGATCAGAGAGCTCCTGATTGAGTCAGCAGGAATGAGAGAGCCACCACCACCAACTACTATGTGGAGGGACTTCACACCAATGAAATGTGGCTGGCCCTTCGAGCATACTGTGTGCAGCGCGAGGATCCCACTCTGTGTGGCCTGAATGATTTTAAGGTATGAATGTGTGTGTCTGATTGTGCCTGAAATGTATATGAATTTATACGCTTGTGTTTTGCTCTACTTTGGTCATTGCCCCAGTCTGTATTTAGCATTTAAAATGTATATAAAGCAAGTTGGGCTGGTTGTGTATTTAGTGTATTGGTCCATACGGGCATTGCCCAACAGCAAGAAGGACTGAATAAAAAGAAACATACTAAAGATCACAGCTGAAGCAGGCAGCTGTAGTGAGTGTTCTTCACAGGGAACAGAGAACAGACAGGTGAGAGCCATGCGCCTTCACTCGGACAAAAACAAGCATATGTGTGCTGGGTGCAGGAGGCTGAGCGCAGTATAGCATAAAAACAAAACTTACAAAAAAATACTCAGGTTAAGGACAGCTGTGCTTAAATACACGAAGAACAAAACACACGTTTGCTAAAAAGAGAAGAACCTCTCTTTAAAAATGTTCAGTTGAAGATATTATGGATTATCTCTCTCAATGGCCTGCTGGGCAACTGTATTACCCCATGGCCTGCGTCTTTTATGTCATTTTGTTGTCAGTTTTTACCGGCTGTTATTGCTTTATATCATTATATCGGTTGTTATTGCATTATATAATTGCATTATGGGTTCCTCAATTCCTATGTAAAGCTCTCTGATACCCACTAGGGTCATGTTCGCGCTATATAAAACTTTTAAAATAAATAAATACTCTTTCCGGATCATGCACAGACCCTGCTCCTCCCTGTCTAGGCAGGACACCTCTCGCTTTCTCACGCCATCTCTCAGACTCCCTCTCTCTCCTCTCTCTTCCCTCTCTCAGACTCTCTCCCCTCTCTCTCAGACTCTCTCTCTCTGACTCCCTCTCTCGCTCAGACTCCCTCTCAGACTCTTACTCTCACTCTCGCTCTCTTGTACTCTCTCTGTGTCTCTCTCGCTCCGTCTCTCTCTTTCTCTCAGACACTCTCTCTCTCCTGCACTCCCTCTCTCTCTCCGGTTGGGCAGGGACATCTCCCTCTAACCTGGCATTTTTAAAGCGCAAACAAATCACCCCTAAGGGTCTCAAGGCGCTGGGGGTCGTCGGAAAGATTAAGTGAGCTATTGCCCAGAGTCACATGGTGCTGAGCTGAGCTGCTGCCGGAACCGGGGATCAAACTGTGAGCCCTGTGCTCCGAAGTCAGCCGCTCTGGCCGCTGTGCCACACCTCTCCCCTCTACACCCTCTCTCTCTCTCCCTCTTCCTTTCTCTCTACGACTCTCTCTCTCTTACCCCCTCTCTCTCCTGCACTCTCTCTGTCTCTCTCTCCTCTCTCTCATACACTCTCGCACACTCACTCACTCTCACTCTCACTCTCTCTCTTTCAGACACACACTCTCTCTCTCCTGCACTATCTCTCCAGTTGATGCCCCCATCCATGTCTGGGCGCACCCCTCTCTCTCTCCATCTCTTTCTTTCTCTCCCTTTCCCTCACTCTCTCTCTTTCAGACTCTCTCTCTCTCTTTCAGATTTTCTCTCTCTCTCTCTCAGACTCTCTCTCTTTCTCTCCCTCTCTATCTTTCACACACAATCTCTCCAGGGGCGTAACACAGGCCCCTGCAGCCCCCACGGTGCGGGGCCCCCCCAAGCTCCAGGGTGCCCCCTCAGCACAGTGCTCAGGCATCGGGCCGGAGAGCTCCTAATTGAGCCGGCATAGAGGCATAGAATTATCCACATCGTTGTTTCTAAGGGGGATCATTTAAGTATTTTTCTGAAGTCAACTCCCTGGATTGAAAATACTTCAGTGCGCACCGGAAAACAATTAAACAATAATTGACCTGCAGGTTAAAAAAACGAAGGTCCTTCACATTGCATCAATCTGGACGGTGAGACGATTTATGCAGAGATGCCGGGGGCCCGCATTGAAGCAAGTAAGTGCACTCTACATTTTACAGAGTGCTATTTATTTCCTTGTGATTTTCAATCCGGAGCGCAACGTATTTGCCAACCCTAATTTGTTACAGCAAATGTGTGTCCCAATTTGGTATTTACAGCTGAGACATGTTTTACAAAATGTATTTTAAAAGTATGCCTGTTATTCTCATACACAAGCGCAGCACATTTACCACTAATTGCCCATCTGCGCACCTCTCAGCCGAGTCCCACCAATTGGATAAATCTATTTTTTTTAAATATACCTCTAAAAACAGCTATTTCCGTTCGCCTTACACTTCCTAGGCTCTGGTCTGTTTTTTGTGCCCGATGATCATGTTAGTGCTTAGAAGCAGGCCCTCTATGTCGTGCATTATCCATGTAGCTCAGTCTTTCCACCAGGGAGGTTGAATGCTTCTTTCCCACTCAGCATGCCCCTTGCCACCTCTTTGCTTCCCAAGTGCCCCTCTATTTATGGTGCTTTGCAGAAGTTTTAAAATCTTCTTAAAGTTTCTCATTGCTCAAATTGGTTTAATTAATATGTTTCACTTTTCCTAATTGCTTGACTTTTCACATGGGAAAGTGTCACTCATAGTTGCTGAAATGTCACTCATAATTCAGCTGAAATTATGAAAATGTCACACATAGCAATCTGAAACCTTGGCAGCTATGATGCACTATATGGATGTGGATGGTAATTATAAAAGCAATTACCATCCTATTTTAAATGATATCAAAAGCATCAGCGTGACGTCTTGGAAAGGGTGGGGTTGCAGCATTTGGAAAATGGCATGACGTCAGAGCGGTCATGTGCTCTAAACAGTTATATGGCGCAATTCGTCTGTGTCTCGTGTATTCTGTTTTGAGCTGTAATTGAGAGGCGATTTCAGGAGTTGCAGCTGGGCCTCATTGAAAGGGAGCACCGTGGACTGTTCTGATGAGACACCGACATCTGGCAACATGACTACTAGTGATGGGTGAGTGTTTTTGGTCCTCCTTGGGTGTCGGAGTGTCTGCTTCACTTTCTCTCCCTAAACCCCTTCCTCTCTTCCTTTCCTCCACTGCCCTTGGCCTGTCGCTCTCTCCTTTAACCGCTATTTCCTCTCGAGTAGCAGCAGTGGGGACGATTCATACAACTAGTTTAAATTAAGTGCTTTAACTGAAGTGTCATTGAGCACGTCTCCTGTGCTGTAACCCCAAAGCCTGGCAGACAGTGTGCCTTCTGCCTGAAAGAAATGCAAATGGGGCCTACTAGTTAATCTGCAAATGTAAAGGGAAACATCTGCAAATGTAAAGGATGCTTGGGAGTTAGTACGTGTACTGGCTTTAATTGATCAAAGGTTTGTGATGGCAAAAGACATTCTTTTTGAGTGGTAGTGCAAAGAGTTAACAAGTGAGTTGAGTGTTTTTAATTGGCATGATGTTGAAGGCATAGTAATGTTAAAAAAAAATAATTACGTACAGTCTCAGTATTATTAAAATATATATTTTGGAAACACCATAATATCTTAACCTTTTAAGCATTTTGTAGCAGTATATCTTCTACTGTGTGTACCGCAAGCTTAAAAAAGTGAATTCCATAATCTCAGTGCTTTCTGTCACAGACTGACCTTGTGGCACTAGAAATACACAAGTAACTATTCTCCACTGCACTAAGATGTAATTCTGTGGCTCTCTGGTTACACACAGACCTCGGCAGTGTATTAACTAATAGACTTTCATAATGTACTACAGTGCACTTGCCACTATCATTTAAAAAAAAAAACATTTAAGTTGCAAGTTATATTATGTGTAGCTACCTGACAGTAAAGCTTTCATAATATTTTGGCTTTTTAGCAACACCTTTTGTACAACTGATATTCTGAACTCCCATATTTAAAAGTGCATGCATACGTGATAATGAAGAAAATTGAGTTTTTTAAAAATAAAATATTTGCCTAAGATCACACCATTTAAGTAGAGTAGCCGTGATTGATCAATATTTTCTGGTTTCGCTTTGTACAAATCAGCCACTAAATGAGTATCTATTTGTCATTCATTATGTTAAGGCTTTGTTATCAACCTCTTTTTGCAGTTTTTATATTCCACAAACTCGACCCAAAGTAATAGAGCGCTTTATGAGCACCAGTTACATTACAAAAGGTCGCATTTCTTTTTTATAGACACATGTGAAATTAACTGATATGACCAGAAATGCAGACAATTCAAGTGAAAATTAAACCTGGTTCCCCAGTTCCTAAACAAGCAGCTCTGGCCGTAACATGACATCCTGGGTGCATAAAGGGTGGCAGGGTGAAGCCAGTATTAGAACTCTGGACCTGATTCAGAAAGGGCCTCCGCACTGTATGGGGCTTTGGAGCTCGAATATGGAACTGTAAGGCACATCGAAGGTTCACAATTAAAAGTCTCATAGTTTTGTTGAGATTGTAAATTTAAAAAAATCTGTGGAGGCCCAGAGTTTTTTTAAATACATGTTGCTGATACACTCGGGCCTTTCCTAAACTCTCTACCAGGCACATATGCTCAGTGTGCAACACCTATGCATTTCAAAAAGAAATTGCCTGGACTTCAGACATGAAAATTCAGGATTCACAGCCTCCAGGTAGTCCTCCGGTCCCATTTTCCATTATCTTTCACCCTCAATCTCTGCCAAGGCAAACCTCCTCCTCCCATCTGCCAAACCAGGACTGAAGTGATTTGGGAGGCAGTGCTCCATGAAACATTTCACACTAAAGTTGAAAATCCCTGCAATGGCACATTTTCCTAGTTCTGATACTTGTGCTTGTGTTTTAGGTGGTGTCATGTAACACTTAATGATTTCCTTCCTGGGGCATGCTTCTGTAACGCTACAGACACATTGCCTCCCTTTTTTATTAGGTGTCAGCAGAACTCCAGGTGTCCCTTGCTTTTCTTGTAGGGTAACCTAGTGGGTTAAAGTATCAGCAGAACACTGCATTAAACCTACAGGCTATGGTCTCAATACCTTCAGGACAGACTTAGACCTTTATCCTCCCAAGAGTGATAAAATTAGTGTACTGTGTGTGTAAAGGTAAAAAATGTTGCAGTCCAATAGCATTTGGCATAAAGAGTTACATGTCACACAATGGTGTGTGAGAGTGGACTCCTCCTACATGGTGCTCCATGTGCAGCAAATGTGAGGTTTTCATCCATATCTTCATGATGTCTGCTTTCTTTACAGCTATGAAACCAACCACTCATGTGGCAAAGCCAGGACCAGGACACTAGACAAGACCTGTGTACATGGCAGGCAACTGCACTACACTGTTTGATATAGCTTAGTTAAATACATGGATGAGGTGAAGCTGAGGCAAACCTCTACTGGTAATGTCTCATCCAAACATGACCAAATCTGGAAAGGCACATTTTAAAGGCAAGGCACATTGTGGACATTTTATTATGCTCCCTTTGTTAAGAATAAATTAACAAACCATGTCAGTTCTTGACCATTGTTCATGCTTCTCCACGCCAACCACCCTACACTCTTTCATCTTTGAATTCTATCTACTTTCTTCTCCAGCCACCCTCAACGTTTGACTACATGCATGCCTTTTGTTTCATCTAAAACCCAGTCTTCCTTGAATATTCTCAAAACAATTTGTTTTTGAACCTACATCCACACATCTGCTTTTTTGCCCACTCTGAATCCCAGTCCCCCTTCCCATCCAGCTTCAAATGTGTTTGTTAAATCTCCCCTCCATCAACTATTCAACTATTTTCCTTCCATGTTTTCGTCTTCATATCTCTCATGACTTCCTCGACTCGCTACTAGCACCCTTGAACTGTCAACCCTCGTTGCTTTTTGTCCTCCACCTTTTTTAAACTCCATTTTTTCATAAGTTTTATATTTGCATTTATTGGGAAATGCAGTACTTGTTGATTGGATTTACTAAAATGAAATTGCTGTCAGGTAATCCAGTGCGCATACGTGAATTTGTGTAATTTCTGTTGCTCTCAACATTGGTTTTTCACTAAGTATATTAACACAAATAAGGCTCTTATGCTGCAGTCGCAGGTATGATTATCTTCCCCAACCAAGCCTATCATCTATCAGTCTACCATTAACATCTAACACATGGTTAACTATTGTTGCAGACACAGTGACGTATGGCCTCTAACACTGGCTGCTTCACCCTAACTGGTTGTTTATAAGTAAACTATTTTATAGGTAACTGACTAAGTCACAACCTTACATGCACCCATCACGCTCGATTCCAAAACACATAGGTAAAAGACATTGTAATTTACAATGCCAATAGCTCTAACTCTCGCAAATGCCAGACCTATTGCATTGCAAATGCTTGTTGATTTTAAATGCAGTTTTCACAAATCCACATGTGAAGCAAGCTAAGCAGAAGTTATGGGATCCAATTGTAACAATAGGTCAATGGAAAATGTTGGATACACATTTTTCTACTTGTAAAGTTACTGTCAAATTTCAAGCCAGCTTGGTGCTTTATGAAGGGATTTCAGATTTTTCTGGTATGAATCAACTGGGCATTGGGCACGAGTGACGAGACAAGATCAGAGAGAGAGTGCCTGCTTTAGCACTGATGGCGCCTGGGGCAATATTGTTTGTTGGCACCCTCCCTTCCCATGGTCCACCCCCAAAAAACCTTTCTCCACAGATTCCCCTCCACTACCACACTGACACTCTAACATTGCCCCTTATCTCACCATAGCCCATCTCTCATGCAATTCTGTTTTATACTGCTGTATGTAGTGTGTACACTGTAGTTGCAGTGCAGGCTAAGGCGGCTGCTAAGGCGTTATATATTTCAACGTGAAGACTGATGGTACGGTAACCTATGCATATCTTGCTGTCACAATCATTACAATACCCAGACTCTAAAAGCCCACAACAATGGTTTCAATGCTTAGATGATCAAGTCGTTGCATCAGTTTTGTACACTTTTATATTTCTGGTCTGGATGTGTGACTCCTGCTGTGGTCTTTTGAATGGTGAACTAAATGAGTCCACAATATGCATATCTTCTCTTATTCCACCCCCCTCCCAACATGGCATGGGATTTGCCAGGGAGAATATCATATCACCAACATCACCAGACAGGCAATATGTTAATCCTAAAATGTATTCCTGAATGCTGCTAGTTTGTGACCTTTTTAGTTGGTTTGTTAAATAAAAACCATCTATGAGGTACTCAGCATTGTATCTCAAAGTCTGTTATGAAGCACTGTGGTTATACTGAATAAGCAGCTACCTATTTTATTATATGATATCTCTTTATTAATGTAATAACCGCACTTTCACAAATGCTTTAGTAACCATCTTTCTTTCTCACATTTGCTTGAAAATGCACCATTTTCCGACTCTTTTTCAAAATTTTCTCGGGGAGCGAACACCCCCCCCCCCCCCCCCCCCCCCACACCGTATCCCCTTTAGGTTGTTCGGGCTCACTCGCTTCGCTTGCTCGATGCCGTGCATTACAAAACAAATTTTACGCCCACCACTTTCAAATGTCACCAGCCACCACTGCAGGAGGGGGCCCCTCAGCGTACCTTGAAGGGGAGTTCCCTCAAGTTTCGTTACGCCACTGCCTGGTAAGCTGTGGGTGAATGTCAAAGCACAAATCCCTTTGACAATATCTCTTCCCCTTTTCATGGTACACTCAGGAAATCGAAAGAAATATACTCTCAGCAAGACATTTGTTTCGTAAATGTAAATGTAGATTTCATCTTTGATATTTATTACGAGTTTTACTTGATCTTTTCCTTTGTTGCTCGTTATTTTATTCCAAAATGGGTAGTAGGTAGTATGCTGTTTCTCTTTTTCAAGTGATCTGTATGCCTAACTTTACTATGTACATTTCTGAAATTAAGAAAAAAATTGATGCTGATGATTAATATGGTTGTGTTCGGATGCTTGATTCGCGAAAACAATCTTAAATGTAAAATATATTGTGCTTGTTCTGTAAAGAAATATCAGATCTTGAGTCCCACTTTACGGCAGAGGATATGAGATAGAGGAATCCTATATAATCGCCGCCCCCTTCAGTTGAAGCTGTTCTTGATTAGTTTTGCTGGAAAATAATATGTTTAATTTCAGATAATGGGAGCATGATTTATGAAGCTATTGCCGAGTGAGGAGGGTTTGCGCCAGGCTCAGCCAGGCACTTTGTTGATTTATTGTCTCTTGGACTGTATAAAACTAACGTGATGCTTTACCACTAAAAGACAGCACAAGCGCCATCCATCCTCGTGCCCAGTGAATGACAACACCCCCAAAAGCAGCAGAAGGGGCCAGAGAGCAGTTCACCGCCTGGCAGATCTCGACCATCTTCTCAAACTGACCTCGGCTCCTCCTGGGAGTGAGATGAAAGATATCGGCCTGTGCTGCTTGCTTCACCGGATAATTTGTTTTATAACCATGGATCCTAAACATACATCAGGCTGTGTCACAAAATCAGTTTGACAAACAACCCAATTTCACATTTTGCTTCATCCCAGACTGTAGAAAACACAAGAGGTTACTGAACACAGCACTGCCTGGCATCACTTAAATGTCTGCTTCATTTTATTCACAGGTTGCAATAAGGTGAAAGAAATGTTGCTTTATTCTGTTAATGTATAGCAGAAAAAAAATATATATGACCTGGACTGTGAAAAATCCCGCAAGGAATTTAGGAAATTAGGTTTGCAGCACTTAGGAATGCCACTTCTTTATTTATAGTAAAAGTAAAGCATAGCTATTAGCAATACCTGGGCAGGAGTGTTCGCAGTTTCATGTTTCTGCTGCAGCTGCAATGTTCAGTGCTGGCCCTACTCGTAGGCCAGAGAGAGGGGACCAAGGAGTGCCAGTGGGGTAGGGTGAAGCCACCCTATGGCAGCCTGGATATGCATTGCCAGAGGTCAGCACTGGTCATAGGTAGATTATAAACATTAAGGGAGAATAACATATTCAGAACGAATAAGTTCAGAGCCTGCTCCACATAAAAGAGTAATATGGGCCATATTTAGAGGAAGGCAGACAGGAAAGGCCAATGACCTTCACATGCAGGTGGTTTTCTACAATTACTAATTTTTTCCTGCTCGGTGCCCTCATGTTGTCCCAGACAGAAAAAGGATGAAATGGCATTAAACGGGTCTGCTTTGAATAGGATGGACCTTCCAGTGCCATGTTGGCCAATGGTCCCGTGCCGTTGATGGCCTTTCCAATGCAAATCCAACTCTCATAAAAAGAAGAGTGCTCCCCTCACCTTTAAATGAAGGGTTGGACCTGAGTGCAGAGAAGATGGGGCATCTAACAAGTTTTGGCTGGTGTCTAATATTCACCCAGCTCAAAAAGAGGCCAATATTTAAAGATGCACAGTCTGAACCTGGTGCACTACATCTACAAGCCCTCTGATCGGCAAGTATCGAATATCTGTTGGCATAGGGCATTTCTACAGAAGTGTGTCAGCCTGTCCATCTTCAAAGATTGTTTTGGCAGTGATATATACCATGGGAATCAGCATCAAAACTGTGGATAATGGTGTACAGGCCTTGGCAGTGCAGGTGAGGTGTAGCACGCAATGCCTGCATGTCTGGGTATTCAGATCCACGAGGAATATGACATGCATGGTGGTCAGGCAGGGTCCAGTTTGACGGAAACCTAATGTGTAATGTCAGAGGGGTCTCACCCACTTGCTGGTGGAGCCAAAAAACTATCCAAATAGCCAGCTATGTTGTAGCACTCAACACAAG
Source organism: Triturus cristatus (assembly GCF_964204655.1). NCBI lineage: Eukaryota > Metazoa > Chordata > Amphibia > Caudata > Salamandridae > Triturus > Triturus cristatus. The sequence goes on along the minus strand of NC_140594.1, from coordinate 216,499,293 downwards.
GAGAAGACATCTAAAAGTAATCAGGACAAATGTTGCTGTACCGTGAAATTGAGGGCACACATCAGAACACAATGGGCATCCAAGATTGGGTATGTTCAGTGGCCATCTTTGAATATTAAGGGAAAACAATGTCCTTTCTTCATGTTTATGGCATGCAGCAATCCTCTTTAAATAACCAAGACAAACCTAGTCCGTTTTTGTGTCGAAATCTCTTTGTGGCGGTATATGAAAAATGAAGATAATCCTTTCCTCTCTCTATGTAAATGGAGCCTGGTGGCATCTTTGAAACACTTGCACTCATCGTAGAACACATCCCGCACAGCATCTTTTTGTGGAGTTTATCTTGTGGTAATGGAAGGAGTACACGTATTTTGACAGAGGCAGAATAGTGTAGAATAGTGTCATCTTGCAGGACAGGCACCTACTAGTGATATTTTTGTTCCAGATTTATGACCTACAGAGTTTTGAGAACTTTTATGGACATAAAACCTGCAAACATATGATGCATATAAGACAATATGCAAAAAAATGTACATCAGATTATGGAAACATGGGAGCTAGCCAATTAGATAGCATAAAGGCAGTTGCAGTAGTCCAATCTTCAATTGGTGGTGGCGACAACCACTACGGCTTTACTCATTGTAGAATGCAGAGGCAGAATGGGCCTGATTTGATCAATTAATAGAAGCAGCTACCTCTTACAGATTCAAATTATTATTAAGGCATGTCTGCCTTAATAATAACATCTAGAGCTTTTACCGCTATGAATGTTTTGAGGTTTTGCTCAAAGATATCTGGAGTTGAAACAGGCTGGGTCCATTTTTGCCTCCAAAATGGATAACCTCAGTGATGAAACTGCTCAATGGTATATAGCTACTTATCTAAGCTTGAGCCTTATTTGGGATTTTCTGACATTGGAGGGAAAGTTATATAAACCGGCCATTGACCACATACAAGACTACCCTCCCAACTGTGCATTATTGACAATGTGAAAAACAGATATCATAAGTGGTTGATGGGCTCGGAGAGACTCTTTTGATAAGCTAGGACAGGAAGAGACAAACCTTGTCATGGAATAAGAATCTGCACCTGCCGCCATGACCAACCTGTCTAAAGAATGGAATACTCTGATGTCAAATGCAGTGTACGGTGCAGTATAACCAGCAAATAACCAGCCTCATGATCAGTAAATCTGAGAGCATCTTCCTAAAAACCATGGAGAGCAATTTCTGTGCAATATTTAGGCCGAAATTTTGAATAGAGGGGTGCTAGGCAGTTTTAAGCATCCAGATCCATAGTGTTGAGTAACAACAATCTTTTCCTTGATCTTACCTAAGACAGAGAGTTGGCTATTGCCTGAAATTGGAAAGTGCACTGGGATCCAAACCAGTCTTTCTTTTTATAATCAGACGCTTTTAAGTGATCTAGAAAAGGTGCTGTTGATTAGGTCATAAATAAGGGGGTGCAAAAGGGGCCATGCTCTTTGAGGATGCAAACTAATGCTGGGTCCATGGTGGAGTTGTGGGCTTAAGAGCCGGTAAAAGAGGTTCTACTTCCTCTGAGATGGTGGGTTGTAAGGACAACTTACACACATAGCTGTTTAGCAGTTATAGTTAGCCTCTGGCAGATTGTGTTGATTTTGTTAATGAAAAATGTAGTCGTTCCTTGCAGAGCTGAAGAGAGACCACCCCAGAGCAGCAGTGAAGGGGGCTGTATTCAAAGTTACTAATTTAAACAGTCCTCTGCACTGAATTTCAGTCCTCATTATTACTTCTGCTCCTTAACTTATTTAGCTGCTTTAATGGCTGTGTTGTATTTTTTTAGAAGTTTGATAGCACAGTTTATCAGCATGACATTTATTTTTTCTCCACCTAGTCTACACTTTATAGTTAGCTGCATCTGAGCTTTTATTTCCTATCAAAAGGACATGATGTGACACAGATCTAGACTTTGCCCTGTGTGAGTCACTAGTGGTAGGACTTTCAGTGCTGTTTTTATTTCACAACCTCTCTTTTCTTACATAAGTTGTACAAAAATTGGGAGATACCCAAGGCAATAATATTAAATGCCAAGTTGAAGTGTCAATAAACTGCACACACAGGCCCTGCAGTGGCAGGCCTGAGGCAGGGTTGACAGGCTACTTGTGTTGGTGGCACAATCAGCGGTGCAGGTCCACTAGTAACATTTAGGTTATAGGCCCTGGGTATATGGTATACCACTTTACATAGGACTTACAAGTAAACCAAATATGTCAATCAAGTGTACACCAATGTTACCATGTTTAGGGAGAAGTACATGCATGTTAGCATTGGCCAGCAGTGGTAAAGTGTTCAGAGTCCTGATGCCGACAAAAGATACAGCACAAAGTGGAGGGAAACTCTCAAAATGTTGGGGGAAGACCATTCTATGGATGGCAGTTGTAACACTGACCTTTAACAAAGTCAGCCAGTAAAAGGAGGTGGCAGGATCTTCCTTTTATCCCTTCCTTACCCAAAGCCTTCAGGAAACAACAGAGGCTTCCCCCGCCACCAGAGATCAACGCTGTGGCCCAGTAATTTTTTTAAATGTTGGATGCGTTCATGCATGTGTATATGTATGAACATTTGTTTATTTGTGCATGTATGCATAGTGTAAATGGGTGTGTGTGTTTATGCCCTGGGTATGAATATGTGTGTGCTTGTGTGAAAGAGAGTGCATGTGTGTGTGAGACGCCCCACTGCTGCTGCATATTACCAGCCATCACTGGGCCTAACCTATGCATTTAAAAGTTCCTTCTAAGAGGATCGTCAGCAGCAGGGAGGCAGACGAGGTCAGACAGGAGTGATCAGCATACCGGCAGGGAGTCAGCAGAGCAGGAACGCTCCTTTCCTGGTCATTTGCTCTTTTTCCTCAGTTAAAAGGCATATAGTGGGATGTTGGGGATATGCTACCTAGGCCGGGTGTGAGGCAACAGCTCTAAATGTAATGCATTTTTTTAGGGGGGGCATTTATTCAGTTCTATGTTTTTTCTTTGCATTCTGGAACTTCAAATGTTGTTTCCTCACATTATAAATGTAGGACAGCACGTACCAGGATGCCACTCAATCCTGGGGCCACCTAATAGTGGTTAGCAGCACCAACTGCAGGACCCTGGGCGGGCAGCGATCGCCCTGTGAGCCTGAGGTGATACCGCCTTACAGAGTCTTAATTTTAGACATAGGCAGCGGGGAGAGCCTGGCTAAACAAGTGAGGTTTGGCAAATCAGTAGATGGCCCTTTCCCTCGAAATCGTGGGCCTCCCTTTGCCTTGTACCATCCCTAAATCACAGGCGCTATCAGTAAGTGCAGGAAAATCTCTGAAGATCTTTGTGATCTTATCTTTGACGAACTCTGTCACCCTATTGAAGACAACTTGCAAATTTTCTACTGTCTGGTGTACAGGAGGAGACAAAAGGTACCGCACCGTATTAAATAGTTAATGATTAAGCAGTTTTCCTCCACAGGCTCCAGAAATATACCATTTCGCTGCCTCCTTCACCCTCTCTATTTATCTATACCACACAATTCTGAGGCCACATCATAGTGGTTAGCAGCACTTTAAAAAATAAACAAATGAAAGATACTATACAGTAATAAACGAGTTAGTCAGAGTTGCTTTACAAATGTTTGTAAAGTTGGGAGATGCCGCCTGCTCGTGTTCAGACAGTCCTCCTCATCCCTGTGGCAGTGCCAGCTCATCTCCAGTCCAGACTCTGAATGGAATAGTGTCATGGGAACAGTGGACCCTGAATGGCACTCCCCCCAATGCTCCACACATTCTTTATGTCCAACAAAATCTATGCCAACAGGAGCACAGGTGAACCCATGCTGCATCATATGACGTCATTGGCCTCCTAGAGATTGGAGAACACACACCTACTAGGGTTAGGCAAGTTTCTGCGTAAATGCAAGTTGAGCCTGTTCTAGGCAAAAAGGCACAATGTGCATATGAGGTGATCAATCTGCCCTACCAGGTATAACAGGAGGTGACATTTGCAATGGTCACTACCTTGTCACAAGAAATTGAGAAGAGAGTAGTTTCTTGTTTCTGGAGTGATTCCATTTTGAAAATAACAACTAGCACATGCATAAGAAGCACCAAGATGTGTTATATTAACGTAAACACTAACATGCACTCCTTAGACAAACATGGCTGCTAATGAACCTCTATGGGGATGCCGTCTTTTTGTGACATTGAATACATCACCATGAAACGGATGAAGAATGATCTCTAGGTGAAATATTGAAGAGGTATATGTAAGACCTAAAAGAAGTATACCATAACAATACCTCAAAGATAGGACGAATTAGGCAAGCTGAAGAGGATGGCCGGTCTAAAATTAAGTAGGGTGAAAGGAGCCAAAAATTAGCAGTACTATTTTCAAAGGAAAGGAAAGAGTTCTTGTGTTGCATATAGAGGTAACCCATTTAATTTCTTCTTTTAATGGGTAAATATATTTTATTGTGAAAATGCTAGAATAGTTGCATTGCCGGGTGAGGTTCAAGTCACTGAGTTGATGAAGTGAACATATTAAAACACGACTCCTACAGACATTCATTCATGGATTTTAATGTCAAATTAAAAAATGTTCTGGGATAGCGCATGCCTACTGTAGTTTGTACTACCATAGCAGGTGATTATCTTCTTGCACTTGTTATGAAGTTAACAAATTACCCTGAGATGCTGCCTTTCCAAACCCGGGCTGTTATTGAACACATTGATGCATTTAGTGTATGGTAGCTCTGTTTCAGTTCACCTGCACTACAATATGCATAGTTAGGTTAACATAGGGAAAATGTCAATGTCCATGTACGAAACACACAATGTCATCAGTGATGTCACTGACCATGTCATGAGTATGTGAGGTCAAAACCAGTGCACTGCGGGGGCATAAATTACAGTTAGCTCAGGTGACGATAATTGCTGGATTTCTATGGTTTTGCACATATGAAATCTGAGCCTAACTATAACGTTCCTGTAAACTTTTTTTTTCCAGTGAATTTCTAAGGTTTTTTAAAATCCTATTACCTAATTGTAACATTCCTGTAACCTTTGTTTTTTTCAGTCAATTCCTATAGTTTTTCACTGTTATTTCCTAACTGCAAAGTGCCTAGCTGTAGTTTTTTAACCCTGGCTCTGCCGACACCTAGGGAAACCTAGCAAACCTATACATTTTTGAAAACTAGACACCCAGGGAAATCCAGGATGGGGTGACTTGACCGGTTTTCACCAGGTTCTGTTACCCGGAATCTCTTGCAAACCTAAAAAATTGAGAAAAAACCCACATTTTCCTCACATTTCTGTGGTAGAAAGTTCTGGAATCTGCGTGGATCCACAAAATTCCACCCACCCCACATTCCCCAAAGTCTTCAGTGAAAAATGGTACCTCACTTGTGTGGGTAGGCCTAGTACCCGCAACAGGAAACGGCACAAAACGCAACGTGGAAACGCCACATTTTCACAGTGAAAAATGACCCTTTTTTTGCAAAGTGCCTAGCTGTACTTTTTTTAACGCTAGCTCTGCCGGCACCTAAGGAAACCTAGCAAACCTATACATTTTTTAAAGCTAGACACGCAGCGCAATCCAGGATGGGGTGACTTGATTGGCTCTCACCAGGTTCTGTTACCCAGAATCCCTTGCAAACCTAAAAAATGGACCAAAAAAAACCATTTTCCTCTCCTCTCATTTCTGTGGTGGAAAGTTCTGGAATCTGTTTGGAGCCACAAAATTCCACCCACCCGCGTTCCCCAAATTCTTCTACGAAAAATGGTACCTCACTTGTGTGGGTAGGCCTAGTGCCCACAACAGGAAACGGCACAAAAAGCAACCTGGACACAACACATTTTCACAGTGAAAAATGACCCTTTTTTTGCAAAGTGCTTAGCTGTAGTTTTTTAAACCTGGCTCTGCCTACACCTAGGGAAACCTAGCAAACCTATACATTTTTGAAAACTAGACACGCAGGGAAATCCCTTGCAAACCTAAAAAATTGAGAAAAAACCCACATTTTCCTCAAATTTCTGTGATGGAAAGTTCTGGAATCTGCGTAGATCCACAAAATTCCACCCACCCCACATTCCCAAAAGTCTTCAGTGAAAAATGGTTCTTCACTTGTGTGGGTAGACCTAGTACCCGCAGCAGGAAACGGCACAAAACGCAACGTGGAAACGCCACATTTTCACAGTGAAAAATGACCCTTTTTTTGCAAAGTGCCTAGCTGCACTTTTTTAACCCTAGCTCTGCCGGCACCTAAGGAAACCTAGCAAACCTATACATTTTTTAAAGCTAGACCTGCTGCGCAATCCAGGATGGGGTGACTTGATTGGCTCTCACCAGGATCTGTTACCCAGAATCCCTTGCAAACCTAAAAAATGGACAAAAAAAAACTATTTTCCCCACATTTCTGTGGTGGAAAGTTCTGGAATCTGTGTGGATCCACAATATTCCACCCACCCCGCGTTCCCCAAACTCTTCCAAGAAAAATGGTACCTCACTTGTGTGGGTAGGCTTGTGCCCACAGCAGGAAAAGGCATAAAAAGCAATCTGGACACAACACATTTTCACGGTGAAAAATGACCCTTTTTTTGCAAAGTGCTTAGCTGTAGTTTTTTTAACCCTTGCTCTGCCGGCACCTGGGGAAACCTAGCAAACCTATACATTTTTGAAAACTAGACACCCAGGGTAATCCAGGATGGGGTGACTTGACTGGCTCCCCCAAAGTTCTGTTACCCAGAATCTCTGCAAACCTAAAAATTAGTCAAACAAACCACATTTTCCTCACGTTTCTGTGGTGGAAAGTTCTGGAACCTGCGTTGATCCACAAATTTCCACCTACCCTGCATTCCCCAAAGTCTTCTGAGAAAAATGGTACCTCACTTGTGTGGGTAGGCCTAGTGCCCGTGACAGTAAACGGCCCAAAAAGCAACGCGGACACAACACATTTTCACAGTGAAAACGGACCTTTTTTTGCAAAGTACCAAGCTGTAGATTTTGAACCCTAGCTCTGCTGGCACCTAGGAAAACCTAGCAAACCTATACATTTTTGAAAACTAGACACCCAGGGAAATCCAGGATGGGGTGACTTGACTGGCTCTCACCAGGTTCTGGTACCCAGAATCCCTTGCAAACCTAAAGATTTGTGTAAAAAAACACATTTCCCTCACATTACTGTGGTGGAAAGTTATGGAATCTGCGTGGATCGACAAAATTCAATGCACCCCGTGTTCCCCAAAGTCTTCTAAGAAAAATGGTACCTCACTTGTGTGTGTGGGTCAAGCACCCGCAACAGGCAAGGGCCCAAAACCTGTTCATGCAACATCAAAATTACCTATCACAAAACAACCTGGTTTTACAAGGGGGTCCCCTGAGTTTTTGGCCTCGGGCTCGGCGGCCATGTCAGGAAACCTACCAAACCCAGACATTTCTGAAAACTAGACACCCAGGGCATTCCAGTGAGGTATGGCTTGCGTGTGTCTCCCATCATTTTCCTACCCAGAATCCCCGGCAAACCTCAAATTTAGCTGAAACAAATCAGTTATTTTCAAATTTCTGTGTGGGAAAGTTCAGGAATCTGCGTGGATCCACAAATTTCCTACCACCCAGTGTTCCCCCAGGTCTCCCGACAAAAATGGCACCTCACTCACGTGGGTGGTTCAAGTAAACGCGACAGGCAAGGGCCCAAAACCTTTGATGCAACATCAAAATTACCGATCTCAAAACAACCTGGTTTTGCAAGGGGGGTCCCATGAGTTTTTGGCCCCGGGCTCGGCGGCCTTCTAGGGAAACCTACCAAACCCACATATTTCTGAAAACTAGACACCCGGGGCATTCCAGTGAGGTGTGGCTTGCGTGCGTACCCCAATGTTTTCCTACCAAGTTGTGGGAAAGTTCTGGAATCTACGTGGAGCAACAAATTTCCTACCACCCAGAATTCCCCCAGGTCTCCCGATAAAAATGGTACCTCACTTGTGTGGGTAGGCATAGTGGCTGCAACAGGAAATGGCCCAAATCATACTGTGGAGACTTCAAATTACCTATAACAAAACTACCTGGTTTTTGGGGGGGGGGGGCATGGGGTTTTGGCCCCAGGCTCGACGGCCATCTTGGGAAACTACCAAACCCACACATTTCTAAAAACTAGACAACCGGGGTAGTCCAGCGAGGTATGGCTTGCATGGATCCCCCAACATTTTTCGACCCCTGATCCCCTGCAAATCTCAAATATAGCTGAAAAAAGTTCCCTTTTTCCACAAATTTTTGTGTGTAATCATCATGCCGGCACAAATGTCCTACCCCACAGCGTTCCCCTCAGTCTCCCGAGTAAAATTATACCTCACTTATGTGGGTGGGGCAAGGACCTGTGACTGGGAAGAGACAAAACATAGGGATTAAGAGAATAGCACAGAGGATTCTAAGGGCTACATTTTTTAAAAAAATAAGTTTTTTGCCAATTCTGTATTGGTCACCCACGCAAGTGAGGTATCATTTTACTCGGCACACTAAGGAGAACGTTGTGAGGTAGGACATTTGTGCCGGCATGGTGATTCCACACAAAATGTGTGGAAAAAGTGTTTTTTCCAGCTTAAATTTGAGGATTGCAGGGGATTCCTGGTAGGGAAACGTTGGGGGATCCACGCAAGCCATACATCGTTAGACTCCCCAGGGTGTCTAGTGTTCAGAAATGTGTGGGTTTGTTAGATTTCCCTAGATAGCGGTGAGCCTGGGGCAAAAACACCAGGTGCCCCCCCCACAAACCAGGTAGTTTTGTTTTAGGTAATTTTGAAGTCTCCACAGTATGATTTGGGTCATTTCGTGTTGCAGCCACTATGCCTAACCCCACAAGTGAGGTACCATTTTTATCGGGAGACCTGGGGAAATGCTGGGTGGTAGGAAATTTATGGATCCACGCAGATTCCAGAACTTTCCCACATAGAAATTTGAGAAAAAACTGTTTTTTTCAGCTAAATTTGAGGTTTGCAGGGGATAATGGGTATGAAAATGTTGGTGGACCCACGCAAGCCATACCTCGCTGGAATGCCCCGGGTGTCTAGTTTTCAGAAATGTGTGCTTTTGGTAGGTTTCCTTAGTTGGCCGCCGAGCCCGAACCAAAAACTCATGTGACCCCCCTTGCAAAACCAGGCTGTTTTGTGATAGGTAATTTGATGTTGCCTCAATAGGTTTTGGGACCTTCCCTGCTGCGGGTACTTGGCCCACCCACACAAGTGAGGTACCATTTCTATTGGGATACTTGGAGAGATGCTGGGGGTAGGAAGTGTGTTATTTCTTTCTGAAGCGTGAACATTTTGGCACAATAATGCAAGGAAAAAGTGACAGTCACAATTTGAGGTTTGCAAGACATTGTGGGTAAGATAACTTGTTGAGATCCACAAGAGAGACATCACCATGTACTCCCTTGGGTGTTTAGTTTACGACAATATATACAGGTGGTAGGTTTTTCTTAGATAAATGTACACCTTGGCAGAGAGACAAAAAAGACAAATATTGCTGCACAGCCATCTATTCCTCAAGCACACACATACTGGTTGGATTTGGCACGAGGGCGAGTGATGGTTCAGTATATAACAATTTATTAACAAGAGATTGTACAAAAATGAAATGCACTGTCAATAACTGAAAGGACAAAACACAGAACCAGCGACCCGCAGCTCGTGAGCTGTAAAGCCACGTCAAGGCCCCAACCGCTTTACAGGCCATTCACACACCTTTCATACGTGATACACACAAGACCATTCACACCACCGGCACAAATGCCAACACATTACAACATTCACAGAAAGGGACAAGGTACACCCTGCTTGAGTAAGACAGAAAAGACAAATATTTCTGCACAACCACCTATTCCTCAAGCACACATACATACCAGTTGGATTTGGCACGAGGGTGGGTGATGGTTCAGTATATACAGTTGTATTAACAAGAGATTTCACTAAAATGAATGAACTGTTAGTAATTGAAAGGACGAGAAACTGAACCATTGACTCACAGCTCGTGAGCTGTAAAGCCTTGACAAGGCACCAACCTCTTTACTGGCCATTCATATACCTTTCATACGTGTGACACTTGCAAAATCATTCACACCGCCAGGCACGAGCCCAGCACATTACAACACTCACACCAGCAGACAGAGCCATTCAAGGGCCCATCACTTTCACACACCCACATTCCTCAAACAGCAACCACACCAGCTCACGGATTGCGTGGAGTGGTGTTTGGCTATCAGTGTGTGTAGTGACCAGCAGCAAGTCACTACTCACACACCGCCAGCCAAGCGCCAGTCCACACACACCGCCAGCCAAGTGCCAGTCCACGCACACCACCAGCCAAGTACCAGTCCACGCACACTGCCAGCCAAGCACCAGTCCACGCACACCGCCAGCCAAGTGCCAGTCCACGCACACCGCCAGCCAAGCGCAAGTCCACCCACACTGCCAGCCAAGCGCCAGTTCAAGCACACTGCCAGCCAAGCGCGAGTCCAGGCACACCCCCAGCCAAGCGCCAGTCCACACACACCGCCAGCCAAGCGCCAGCCCACACACACCGCCAGCCAATAGCCAGTCCACACACACCACCAGCCAAGTGCCAGCCCACACATACCGCCATCACATTTAGGATTTCTTTATATAAAAAAGAAAACACAAGCAAATTGCAAATAGATACAAATCTACTAACACAAAATCTGAAACTAAATACATTGCACAAATGCCAACCTTGAAACAGAACAAAAAATATAAAACAACAGAGACTAGGCAGTTCACTTTACCACTCATGGATGCTCCCAAAAATTATTTTGCGTGTGGTACATTCTAAAACAAGCAGGCACACACAGCCCAGGGTTATATGGATACTCGGGGGGCAGTACATACAAGTCTCCTTCCGCGTACCTCTCTGCCAACAGACTCTACATCTCCTACTGGGAAAGTCTTTTGAGGGCGTGGGAGGAATGTGATCAGGAAAGTGGCGATCTTTCAATCTAGCCACATACTTCACCACTCCAACTCTAGGAACACTTGCCTGTTCCACTAGAACAAGGCTGCCTATTACAGACTTCTGAAACTTAGCAAAAGTCATCTTTGACTCAGGACAAGAAACCTTGAATACAACAAAAGCATTAAAGGTTGCCAAGTGGAAAAGATGTATAGCCAACTTCTTATACCAAATGTAAGCCTTACGAAGAGCAGCGTAAGGTTCCAACCTGTGATCTACTTTATCAACACCACCCATGTGCCTATTATAGTCCAAAATGCACACAGGTTTGCTCGCTTCAGCAACCTGACCCTAAACAGTCACAGGTGAAGTGCTTTCATCATGGATGGTAGTCAGCATGTAGACATCTCTCCTCTCTGAAAACTTCACAGCTAGAAGTTCCTTGCAACGCAATGCACTGCACTGTCCCCCACAAGCTTTTGACAAACAAGTTCTTTTGGGAAACCTTTACGGTTAGAGCGGATTGTGCTACAAGCAACAGTGTCCACTTTGGCCAATTCCCTGAACAACCGCACACCAGTTTAGAAGTTATCTACATCTAAATGGTGACCTTTGCTAAAAAGTCCTCTACCAAGTTCCCAGAAAATTTTCTCAGTCACTCCAAAAGTGGACGCACAACCAGGGTGTTAATCCTGGATTCCTTACCGGTGTACACCCTGAAATTAGAGACATATCCAGTCCTACTGTCACACAGCTGATACAGCTTAATTCCATAGCGTGCCCTCTTACTAGGAATGTATTGCCTAAAAACCGAGAGGCCCTTGAACAACACCAAAGACTCATCCACTGCTATTTCTTTCCCTGGAGCATAGATCTCAGAAAATCGATCAACAAAGTGATCAACGACAGGCCTAATCTTAAAAAGACGATCACAATCAGGGTGATCTTGTGGCAACACTAAACCATTATCAACAAAATGCAGCATCCGAAGCAGAAGCAAATACCTATCACGACTCATGACTGCCGGAAATATAGCCGTTGCCATCAAGGGACTAGTAGACCGATATGAAGACATTGATGGCTTCCTTAGCAAGCCCATTAAAAAAGTTACACCCAAGACCTTCTTCATCTCTTCCAGATTTGTGGGAGTCCACCGGGTAGCTCTAGAGTGGGGCCTAAGGCTGGCACTGTAGCCTCTCAAATACTGTTCGGCATACAAATTAGTGTGCTCAACAATCTCCGCCAAAAACACATCGTCCATAAACAACTGAAAAAAATGTATTGGCAAAACAATTTCAGTATTCACTCTACACCCTGGAACACCAGTAAAGTCTGGCAATGCCGGCTGCACCATGCCTGGGGCAACCCAGAGGTCATCACTTCCAACTGGAAGCCTTGCAGCCCCAGGCTGCAGCCCAGATGCCTCTTGCTACACTATCGGCACATCAATGTCCTCCTCTAAAACAGGCACTTCATCCCACTAAGAGTAGCTTCATCCACACTGAGAGTAGCTTCCTCATCCGATGATTCCATGTGGAGGAAAAACTCACTGCCTGAATCTTCCCCTCCCTCCTCTGCCTCAGATGCAGAGTCAGTCTCTGAACCATGGTCAGAGGAAGACTCAACAAGCATTGGAATAGCCAATAGGTCTCGCTTTTGGGACCTTATAAGTATTTAGTTATGCAGCACAATATCCTTGGTGCAACAATATCAACTGTTGCATGGCTAAACACTTATAAAGTCCCAAAGGCGAGACCTATTTCCTATGCCAATGCTTGTCGCTACATTTTTAGTAACTTTGGGACCGTTTGAGACAAAAATAAAATGTCTTTTTTGTCAAATTCTGAAGATTATGTGGCAGATGATGGATTATGTGGCAAATGTGGCAAATCTATAATTATACAAAAATCTGTTCCTCGAATATGAATTTACCTTGAAAAAGCTAAATCGGCATTCCTGAGGGACGGCGCACGTCAGTTTCTTTATAAGGGGTAATCAAAAAGAAAAGTTGGACACGCAGTTGCATTGAGGACATATGTCACGCACGCCAGGGTAGACTTAACGCTGTTCCTGTTTATTTTGCGCTGCAGGTTTTTCTCTGCATTAAGAGAAAGTGTCCCACAACACAAACCAATGTCTAAGGGGAAGGTGGAACACATAACATACGGTGATTTGGGGGCAAGGTGGCTCAAATTTAAGTACGGGCATTAAAAGGAGACCGCAGGTGTGATGATTTCACGGTCCGGTCTTTGTACAAGGGGGAGGAGGAATATATGCCAGTAGATATACTCAGGACAGGTGCCAACTGCGTGAAGGTCAGGTTGCACAATATGCCATTTTGCATGCATATGGCTGCCCCAAGATCATGTGGCAAAACTGCTGCAATTTCAAAGAAAGTAGTAATACAAAGTGTCTGGCTGTACGGCGGGGATTACCTCTTCCTACAAGGTTCGGGAGACTCCACATTCTGTGCTGGGACCAGCACCACTTCAGCGCTTATCACAAGACTATCATCCAGGATGTAAAAGAAACAGCGCTCATTGCGTAAGCCGCACAGCCATAGAGAGAAAGGGGCAGCTAGAGAGGTTTACGAAAGGGGAAAGAGTGAGCAGCGCTGTTAGAGTTAGAGACTGGCCGACATCCAAGATTAGACGCAAAAAGAGGACTTGATCCAAGTAAGCTGCACAGCCATAGAGAGAAAGGGGTGGCTAGAGAGGTTTACGAAAGTGGAAAGAGTGAGCAGCGCGGTTAGAGTTAGAGACTGGCCGACAGCCAAGATGTAGACGCAAAAAGAGGACTTGATCGAAAGATCGGGAAAAAGAGACGACCGCATTGGATGCAGATTTGTAAATATTTACTGTATAAACTATTCCGGGGTGAAACAAAACACTTGACTCAGCTCCGTGTGAAGTGATGCATTGGAATTAAAGATATTTCTAAATTAACCATTGCGATCCCGATCGTAGGTGTGAGAACGACAATGGCTGTGTAGGGAGCACGACGTTATCTTTTACCAAGACGTGCGGCCACGAACAGGAGTTGTGTGCGCGCGCAAAAAGGAAATGAAAAAAAACACGCAGGATGGCGAGTGGTGTGCGCGCACCATGACGAGAGAGGAAAGCCATATGGCACCTCTGCTCATCATTGTGCGCATAACCGCACGCTCTAGGCCTGCCAGCTTTTGGTAGGACTTTTAAAAGCCCGTTTACTAAATGTCTCGCAGAGCAGTGCATGCGCTGGCTCAGGCGAGACATAAAAGGCCACAGCATGACAGCAGGACCTATCGCAGTGCCACGCAAATGCACGGTTTATTCAGAAGGCTTCCATAAACTTCACTTGTTTCTTAGTAACAGCCATATAATTTCATACTCTGATGCCTGCTCAAATGAAAATGCCTCTAGAGAGCTGGTTACTAGAAAGCTGGTTGCATGACCATCTCATTGCTTCAGGGAAACCACTCTAGGCCCTCCCCAGGTGCCTAGTGTGCCCATCCCTGGAGACCTTGATTCATCAGTGCATGCTACCGCCCCCTGCACAGCTGCTAGTACACACCAGACTGCAGCCCTGTTAGCAGCATTTGTCTACTTGGCAAACTTCCCAATGGGCTTCATGTGCTCACAGCATAAAGACAAGGCCACAGGCAACTACACTAACTCACCTCCGAGGTCACTGAAAAAATGGGCACACAGCCATGAGTTGTGTTCTTTGGCCCGCGATGGGAGTGCTCGAGAGAAGAGTAATGGTTGCATGATTTTTCACCAAGTTGAAGTTCTGTGTCGTCGCTTCTCCCCCTCCCTCCCCCCTGCAAGAGGACTTATGACCTGCCCAGTGCTCCCACCCCTTTGAGACACCAGAGAAGCCCATATTACCATGGGACTCTCCAGGGCTCCCACCGCCGTGACACCATAGGGCTCGCACCCCTTTAAGATCACAGGACTGTGTGGGCAGCAGATCTCCTCCCTCATATTGCGCCCAGGACTCCCACTGTCTGGAGACTGCAGGACTACGTGCCAATGGGCATGTGCCAAGGGAGCTGGGCACCACTCTTAAGGTCGAGGATTCTGTACTAGTATACCGCCCTCCAAGTTGCAGGGGCATCGTGCCTGTGAGACCTGACATGATAACTGAATATTCTTTTCGCTCTTATCAACTTGAAACATCACAGACTACTGGTGCTGGATAAGTGTTATTGAGGCAGGCTCCTCTCATAGTACATCATAAGAGTTGCACTATCTACGGCATGGACACAACTCTGCGTCAGCATGCTTATCATCCTGAATTTAAAAGGTACAGGTTTCACTATTTTGATCATGTATTTGTCCACATAAGGAGATGTAATATACATGAATAATACCTGCTGTTAAAACCTGTGTTTACGTTGCAGGCCAATGATTTGTGTCAAAACTCTGTGGTCTAGTGGAGCTCTCAGTCTTTTCAAAGGAAGGCATGGTCGGGCTAAGCAGGAACTTAAATGGCCTTGTATTAACTATTTGGCTGTTGTACTTCAAATCTTTGAATAGTTAACAGGGCGACCCGCTTCCAAGAGATATACTTTTGCATCAAGGACAGAAATATAGTGCACCACTGACTTTTACATGCACCATCTTTGGAAGATACCAATGTCTTCATGGAGACAAATGACCTTAGTCTTAGAACAGGCTGAATATTTCATATTTCTTTTTTAAATCAATTTGTAAGCACAAAGCTTCAAGCACACACACTTAAAAAAGTGCCCAGCACAACAAACAATGTTACACAAAATGTGACCAGTTGTTTTGTCTATTTGCTTATGTTTGTGAACTGGCAGCTTCTGTGCTGCATAGCTAAACACTTATATGGTCCCAAAGGCGAGACCTATTGGCTATGCCAATGCTTGTTTATGCTTTGTCTTTGTTCAACTTTTATTGGTTTGGGGTCAAACGGTGACTAACATATTTTGAAGATAAAATAAAGGCAGGGCGCGGCCTTTATTTTGACATGCTTTTTATTGTGATCATTAAACTAGGTTGAATTAACCTGTATTTAAGCACAATCGAACATGCTACTTACTCACATCACCCTACATAAAAATATAGAAAACAAAAATAAATACAAGACATGAAAGAATTGCTTAGAGCGGTCTTCACAATATTCCTCATGATATTCCTCTTAGAGTCTACGCACAATATGATGGCGGCAGCAGACCATCTCTGAGTGCTGGGACTTTCATCAGGACCATATAATCATCCTGCACAACAAGCTTGGGTACTGGTTCATCAAAATCCCAGGGGAAGACGAAGGGACCGCATGATCCTTTGCCCCACCCAACAGATAACGTCACCAGTTAGATCACTTATCCCAATCTTAGCCTCTCAACAAGCTCTTCTTTGTGCTAAAGAAGTAGTAGGGAAAGGTGTGTAAACTACAGGAGGTAAATGTAGCCCACAAAGCCCTGTTTACTTTATGTTCCTGTTGCTGCTGTCAGGACTCTCGAGGTCCAGGTGTCGTAAGGGCAGTAGCAGGTTTGCCTGATTGCTCTGAAACAGTTGGCGCAAATGCATGAGTTAATACAATACTTACTAGGCACTAGCATACACCGTGGAGGCATCTTGGCGCTAGGAATATGAGAGAAGAAAAGGAGAAAAATAATAGCAGTGTCCTACAGACTGTTCCGAACTGATCTTAACAGGTAGGTCACAAATGTCTTTATATTTAGACAAAAAGATAGATTTTTTTTTTAGAAAGATGCAGTAATCCACAGTTGCTTGGTGAACACTTGGCAGTTGACTCCACACCTTAAAGGGCCAGAACTAAAAATGACTTTCCTCCTCGTCAGGCTTTTCTGACACTGAGATCAATTGCCCTGACCTCCATGGCAGATGCCAAAACACTCCTATGTGTATATTTGGTAAGGTAGGCCATGAGAGCAGGTGCAGGGTGACCATTTGTCACTTCATGGGCTAGGCATTACTTGCATAACTAGAATTTATAACTGGATCCAGTTATGTGTTCATATTTTCAAGACCTAGCCTTACAACTGTATTCTGGATCAGTTGAAGTTTGAACAGAATTTATTTCACTAAAGCCTAGTAGCAGACATTGATATTGTTGAACCTGTAAAGGATGGATTATGTGACTACCATGGCCAGTAACTCAGACAAGATGACTCATTGGGAGTTAAATTTGTAGGAGCATGAAGACCCAGCGTTCATTTTTTGTCTCTAGGGACAAGTCTTTGTCATTTTTAAGGCATACGTTTTTACCACATTGACTGGATTAGTTGAAGAACCCACATTTACATGCCAGAAACTGTAGTTCCATAAAGAGTCAGGACACTTATTGAAATTTCTATTTTTTTCCGCTTTCAGTTTTTAAAAGTATTTTCCTCAGGTTTGGAGAGCAGCAAGGCACGGCTAAGGAAATTAGGGATTTCCTTCAGTAGGATGGTTGAAGCAAAATGGTAGCTGAGTGTTGTCAGCATATGCCCGGCAGTCGAGGTCAAAGAAGCAAATAAAAAGATTCAAAGGTCGAGCATCAATGGTAAAGAAAATCTGGGAGAATGAGCGACTCTGGGGGACTCCTCATTTCACTTGAGTTACTTTGGAGCTTAAATGTGTCATTAACAATAACTAACTTCAACTTGTCAAATATCAAGAGACCCAAGCAAGGGTACACCATGAAAGTCCTATCAATGCCAAATGGTCACTCGTGATAGCATGTTCAACCACGTCAAACGTTGCAAAGTGGTCTAAGAGGAAGAGACCTCTGGCATGTCCACTTCTATGATGGAAACCAGGGCAGCTTTGGTCACTATTTGAGGTCGAAATCCAGTTTGAGCCACATCCAGTAGATTATCCTGTTCTAAGTGGTTTGAAAGCCCCTCAGCTAGATACTTCTCCCCTAATTTAGAGATCAAAGGGAGAAAAGATATAGGTATGTACCTGAACTCCGATAACGGGTTGAGATTGTATTTTGTCAACAGTGGTTTGACTAAAATCTTTTCAGTTTACTGGAACCTGGCCAGCCGCAGTATACAATTGGCAATATTTGAATTCCAGTTAAATCGGAAAACTACACATTACACAACAATGGACTGTACCTCTGTGCTTTGGTGTGATACTTTTTATCTGATATGACTACAAGCGACAAATCAAGCTCCCCCAAGTTTACTTGCTGCTTTTTGGCGAAGACTCTCCAGCGCCCAGAAACTCTTGTCCAGATATGCAAGCACTGGCTGCACCAACACTAACTGCAAGCACTTCTTTACCCGTGAGCAGCTATTCACAATTTGAGCTGCAAATACCAAAATGTATAGGGAAAGCTGGCGCTGATATGCTGGTGGTGCACTTCCTCCCCCATCAAACTGCACAGTCATTTTTATTATCCTCCACATATATCAAGCCTCATGAGAGTGTAAAAACAGCCTAGAAGCTTACAGCCAATCGCATGCAATTCCAGAGAAAGAATTTGCATGTATTTCATCTTTCATGCCTACTGTATGCCAAAACAAGTATTGGACGTATGGAAATATTAGACCATTTTCTTTTCTTCTTTTTTAGAATTTAGCAGCTTTCAAAGACTGTGCGGTAAAGCTGTACCCCTCCATGGCACTCCTACCAATTCCAAAGGTAGTTTTTATTGGTGGGCGAGTAGGCAACTCTAAATTCGGAGGACGGGTTGGTACTCCGAGGTCTAAATTAGGCCCATAATCTTTTAGATAAAGGTTTGGCGCTCCATCACATCAGTCAGGCTGGCATATTGAGCGTTAGTCATCATAATTGAGTCAGTTCAGCTAGGGTTATAAAGGAACTCTGCTTTTTCTTGCACACTTAGCACTAAATGTGCTCCCGGACTATGAATGTGTGTCTGCTTCTCTTGCTGAGTACAAGAAGTACCGTGAAGACAACTTACGAGACCAGTATGTGTCATCATTCCTGCCTTTCAGCAAGTAGTTTAACGAGGTCTTCCTTCAGATTTAGGGAAAACCTTTCCCTCTTACTGGCCACGCAAGTTCTGAAATACATTGACTTCCTTGGCCATCGTAATTTTTAGGTCTCGCTGAGGCCAGCGCATGCGCTGGCTCGGAGAGACATTTTGTAGTCGGGAATTTTAAAGTGCCGCCTGTGGCCTAAAGCTTGAGTGCACGTGAGCGTGCACACGCGCAGCCGCCATGTGTTTCGCCGTGCTTGATCGCGTCTCAGATCACTTTAACTACTTCAAATGCAGTGCGCGCACCCCTGCTTTCACTTTTGCCGTGTCCGTGATCACTTTAACCAAATGCAGCGCTCGCGCCCCTGCTTTCAGTTTTGCCGTGTCCGCGATCACTTTAACCAAATGCAGCGTTCGCTCCCCTGCTTTCACTTTTGCCGTCTTTTCACCCCTGCATTCACTTTTGCCGTCTTTATTATTATTATTTTTTCTTTTAACTACTTCAATTGCAAAGCACCTTGTTTTTCCTGCACGGCGTTCCATACCGAAGAAGCCTCCTGGACGAAGGATGACTCAGGTTCGCTAGAGAAAATAAACGCCTCTCGTGCTAGTGCGCTGCTCGGATCAGTGGGAAATTAGATTCAGTCCGCCTCGCAGCTGCGCGCTTCTTCTGTTTCTCGCTCCTTTTGTTTACTCTCGCTCCCTAGACTAGCTCTGTTTGTTGGGCATTGCTCTTGCCGGAAGTCCTCCCTGAATCCTGGATGGGTGCTGGAGTACACCCAGAGTTCATGTTTTATTTGGAAGCGTTCCGTTGCAGCTCTTTTGATTGAAGTCTCGGGCTGGGAAGGAGGTTGGCGAGAGGTAAGCGTTTTCATTGAAATTTTTTTTTTTATTGACATTTGTGTGAGCTGATGCCCGCGACATTGAAGCACACGCGAGCCTCAGGTCTATTTTTACACATTTTCACGCTACGTGCACAAGGCAGGTCGCGCTCCCACCGTGATACAAATCATTACTTTCCAAACACTCTCATAGCGGCTGAAGAATAACAGCCTGAACGAAGCGCGACCTGCGTCCGCCCCATTAAACCCCGAGCAGATGGAATCGCCGGGCATTCACAGCGTTGCGCAGCGTTTGACTCCCCGGTGATGGCTTGCACCATGTACAATTATGGCTTATTTTTAGAGCGGGGCAGAGAAGAGGCGGTAACCCCCGAGGCGCGTGCATCCCTGTGTGATCGTGGACAAGACTAGTGCGGCGCTGTACACCTCAGTTTCATCTTCGGCCCTAGCTATTGATTTGAACCAGGTCTGAATCTCGCGTGAGTGGCTACCTCGACCTTAGGGTTCAGGGAGCTGGCCAAGTGAACCACTAAAATACCGCTTTATTTGCATGACTTCAAAGGCTCAACAGAAAGACTCCTCTGTGTTGAAATATGACTGCCGTTTGGGGGACTCCTACACATGGTACACGGACTATGGCATTTTATCCTTTTTTTTGCACTCAAACTTCTTAATTCTGTCTGCCTCTCTCTACAACCCCCTCCACCCAGACCATCCCACCCCCCCAGCTCGTGGTCCTCTCTGCCATTCTTCACTCTTTATTTCCTTCTGTTTCTTGCTCTCTATCGCCCACTCTTTTCCAGTTTACCGATTGTTTCTTTGTGTCTCTCCTTCTACTCTTTGTTTCTGGGTCTTTCCTGCCGCTCCATGTTTCGGCTCCCCTCGGTACCACTCTGTGTGTGTGTGTCCCTCTCTCCACCACACCTGTTCCTCGCACCCCTTATTCCCATCTCTCATCCCCTGGCTTCTCTCCTCTACCCTTGCCCCTCTCTTGTCTCATTGTCCCCTCTCCCTTCTCTGAATCCACTTTCCCTCGCTCCCTCCTCAATCTTTCCTATTCTCATCTTTACTCCTAATGTAAATCGATAAAAAGCGCATTATTGATCTAATTTGAGGCTCCTGGTGCCACCGGTTTCTGCTTTTAACACATTTCTCCTTCTTGCCCTGGTGGGTGTACTTTGAGGGGTCAGAGGTCTCGCCCTGCAGACCCACACATGCTAGGTGGGGTATAAGGCGGTCAGTGGGGTGGGGGCATCTGTTGGGAGCTCCTGCCTCTCTCTACTCCAGTCCTGCTGAGGATGGAGACAGTTTCTTCCAGACATACCCTCTCATTACAGACATCCTAGTTGTTCGTGTGGACTATTTAAACATTTTGAGGAATCCTATCTCCCGAACTCCAAGGGCTGGCGAACAGTGGCCCACTGTGTGCAACGTACAATCTTAACCATTCACTCCCACGCAGGAGAGGAGGTCCTGACAGTAACATGACCACGCTTGTTTTAGTTGGTTCTGCCCCAAGCTTCTATACATATACTGGTCCAGTGCACATCGCCCCTTTGGCAGGCTGCTCCTTGCATGTATATTGCTTCATTAGTCCCAGCCCTTCTATCCCATTCTTCTTCATACTGACTGAAATGGCCTCTCCCTAATAGAAAGCTCCAGAATGTCCAGAGGTCATGCACAGGTTACTGTACCCATGTGTTGTACAAAGTAGGTATATTCCTACAAGTATCTTCCTGTGTTCTGTAAAGAATGTTGATATCACTTACCAGTAATAGTCATTTCTCCTAAACTTACGCGCCAACACCCCAATCATTACTACTAGGATCAACTCCACCTCACTGAGGCAGGACTTTCCAAGAAATGCTGAAAATGAAAGCCCTGCCGCCCCCACCCTCACCCCCCCCACCTGAACTGGTGAGAAAATTGTTAATGGAAAATATATCAGAAAGCTACATGAAAAGGTACATATAAGGAACAATAATATCAAGAGTTTTATATAGCTCTATATAACGGCCAACTCACGTTTTTCACTATCCTATGTTATATAACTGTTACCCAATTCATGGTTCTCAATTCACCCACCTCAGATGAATGGAGAAGGGAGTCTGAGTTGCCATGATTCGAAACCCATAACCTCATCCAGCAACTCTTTCACTCTCATCATCCAACCTTTCATTCATTAATCCATCCAATCTACACCACATAATTCAACACTAAACCACATAATTGAACTCAACACAATTACACTACACGCCACATACATCCATTCCACACCATAGAATTCCACATCATGCCACACAATTCAGAAGGATACCACATAATTGAGTCATCGAGCATAGCCAATAGGTCTCGCCTTTGGGACCTTTTAAGTGTTTAACCATGCAACAGTTGATGTTGTTGCACCAAGGATATTGTGCTGCATAACTAAATACTTATAAGGTCCCAAAAGCGAGACCTATTGGCTATGCCAATGCTTGTTTATCTTAACACTGGGCAAATCCACTGTTGGTCTCTAAGCATACGTGCAATAATTTATATGCAAATCTTAACTATGGTAAAGTCAAAAACCGAAAAAACTGTGAACGGATGAAATGCTTCAGTTAGTTTTCGAATGCAGTTCTGCACATATAAGAAGCAACTATTCTGAAGCTAGTAACTTGATTGAGTAGCAGCACATCTACAGTAGCAGGGCCCCATCTTCTGGCTTGAATAGCCTGTGACCCAAACCAAGTCCTGAATTTAGGCTTCTCCGTTAACATTAAACTCCATAATATAAAATTCACTATGTTTGTTTACCTTGGCCCTCTCAGAGGAGTAGTAGTCGGGTTCATAAACATAATCTATATTGTGCAAGCACACTTTAACTATTTCTGCTTTGCAGTGGCCAGAATAGATGAATTCAGTCCTCTTTGACTCCATAAAGGCCATTTTTGGTGGTGCACAAAGAGGAGTTCATGATTGCTCTTGCTTGGATGACTATAACCGTGACATGGAAGGGAAGGGTCCTGTCTCTAGCACTCTCACAGGTTTCTTAAAGACGCTTGTGCTTGAAATACGGAATCATGTAGAAGGCCACCTAGAATGAAGGCCCGATGTACCTGGAAAACCTGCCACATCACTGAACACACACAAAGCATTTTCAATCTGTCCCCCAGACTGATCAATCGCCAGCCTTTGAAGCAGGGACGTCCTGGTGCTCCATCATCGGGTATGCAGGGTCACACACTGGAATACACCGAGCCTGTGCCTAAGGGCAGAACAAACAAGCGCGCGCGCGCCTCACGCAAATCGGGGGTGGGGGGAGTGCGGCCGAGAGCAGGCAGCGTTTCCCTTGCGGGAGCGAGCGCAATAACTGCTACCATATGGCGCTGCTCGCTCCCGCAAGGGAATCGCCAGACGTGCACGCGTTGCCATTGGAAGCAATGCAACGCGTGCACGTTTTTGCCCACAAAGCTGTGCCGATGACTATAGGTCTCTCCTATGCAGCGTATGCACGCTATGTAGGCGAGACCTAAAAAGCATACCAACAACCTGCTGAGCAGTAATCCTGCGGCTAGCCATTATCCTCACTAAGAAAGGAGACTGCACAAACAAGTCAACAACAACCAACACTGCAAAATAAGTAAGTAAAAAAACGTGTGCCTTTATCACACAGCTCTATATACTCAGAAATTATACGATTCACTTGCAAGAGGCAGCTACACTCACCAGCACCTATTCTGCAGAGAGACAGCAAAAACCAACGATATCCCACCAGAAAGAAAAAAACAAAACCAATTACTCACAAGAAAACAAAATACACATCAAGCACAAATGCAAAAAGTTTTTGACACTCAAAAAACAGAAGCCAAACATACTGCTTTTATTACACCATTTGCAAAAAACACATTCATGCAGAGAAATTAAAAACATTTACATTGCACAAAAAAGTCTCTTACCAAACACATACAACTACACAAACAGCAGAACCACCAGTAACGAAAAACCGCAACTTAGAACAGTCTAAAGAGCAAAAGCCTTGAACTAAAACAAAAAGGGAGAAATAAAGCATTACAATTGCAATTCACAAGAAATAAAACAATTATATGTCACTACCCAAATTGTCAATCTGCCAGATGGGCCTTCAAGTAGGGCTGAAAAAAAATGGGGGGTGATCTTTCCCAAGAGATCGGGTGAGGTTGTCTGCCAGGCCGATCTGTCCCCCAGGTGGGGCAGAAAGCAGCAGACAGAAATGTGCCCGCTTGCTAAAGAAATAAATCCCTGGTGCCTAGTAGGGTTTTCTGCCTCCCACCTCCCGCCTAGGGCGGAAAGGCCAAAAAAGGGGCAGATCTGTCCCCAGGAGGGGCAGAAAACACATTAACCAAATTTTACCTCTTTGGAAGCAACTATGTTGCTTCCATTACAACAAAATCTGTGGTGCCTAGTTGATTTTCTGCCACCCCCGGGGCAAAAAAGCCAAAAAAACAGGCCGATCGGCTCCCCCGGGGGGGGGGGGGCATGGGGGGGGACAGAATACACACATTAAAAAAATCTGCCCCCTGGAAACGACCCTTGCCCAAGGGGTCGCTTCCATTTTAATTTTAAAGAAGTCCCTGGTGTCTAGTGCGGTTTTCTGCCCCCCCCCCCCCCCCCCGGGACAGAAAGCCCCAAAAAAGGGGTGATCTGCAGAATACACATTAAAAAACATCTGCCCCCTGGAAGCGACCCTTGCCCAAGGGGTCGCTTCCATTTAATTTTAAATAACTTCCTGGTGGCTAGTGGGGTTTTCTGGGGGCAGAAAGGCCAAATAAACAGGCCGATCTGCAGAAAACACATTAAAAAAAAATATGTCCCCTGTAAGCGAACCTTGCCCAAGGGGTTGCTTCCAATTTATTTATTCTTAAATCCCTGGCTCTAGTTGCCTTTTCTGCTCCCCCCCTGGGGCCAGAAATGTCTTAAAAAGTAATAAGGCCCATAAGGAAGCGACCCTTGCCCAAGGGGTTGCTTCCATTTAAAATTTAAAACACTCCCTGGTATCTAGTGGGGTTTTCTGCTCCCCCTGTGGGTAGAAAGGCGAAACAAACAGACCGATCTGCCCCCAGGAGGGTAGAATAAACTTGAAAAAAATATTGCCCCTGGAAATGACCCTCGCCCAAGGTGTCGCTTCCATTTAAAAAATGTAAAACATCCCTGGCTCTAGTGAGCTTTTCTGCCTCCCCCCCCCCCCCGGCCAGAAACACCAAAAAAAGCAGGCGAACAGTCCCCCGAGCGGCAGAAAAGTCTTCAAATAATTATCCCCCTAAGGAAGTGACCCTTGACCAAGGGGTCGCTTCCAATTTAATTTAGAAAAAATTCCCTGGTGTCTAGTGGGGTTTTCTGCCTCCCTGGGGGCAGAAAGGCCAAATAAACAAACCGGTCTGTCCCCAGGGGGGGCAGAAAATACTTTAAAAAAAAATAAAGCCATTACCCAAGGGGTCGCTTCCAATTTAATTTAAAAAAAATTCCCTGGTGTCTAGTGGGATTTTCTGCCCCCCTGGGGCCAGAAACGCCAAAAACAATTGGGTGATCTGTCCTCAGGAGGGGGGCAGAAAAGTCTTCAAATTAATTACCCCCCTAAGGAAGTGACCCTTACCCAAGGGGTCGCTTCCTTTCATGATAAAAGACATCCCTGGTGTCTAGTGGGGGCATTCCTGCTGAACGATCGTGACGCTGTGCGCGATCGTGCAGCAGGAATGTCCTGCATTGAGACATGAGGGGAGAGGAAACACTCTTTCCTCTCCCCCGATGCCTCAATATTAACAGATGTGCCCCTCCAGCCCCACTGGAGCAGAGAAAACGTATCCTGCCTCCCTCGATGCCTGGAAACAAATGGTTTCCAGGCGTCCAGCGCTTCCTGATGACGTCGGCGCGCGCTGTGTACGCTGATGTCACAGAATCACCGAGGGGGGGTCGGGGGTGACAGCGGAAGCTCTTCAGCTACCATCCCCCTTTGTGGCACGATGTTGGGCTGCCCATGGGGGGAGTGCCAGCACTTCCCCCATGAGTGGGTGCCATGACTGAGCGGTTCCGTCATGAGCACACGCCCACCGTGGCTCATGACGGAACCGCTCCGTCATGCGAATGTGTTGCCACCTATTTGAAGTAGGTGGTAAAAGGCAAATATTTTGCAACCACATTTCGGTCACAAAACATTCCTACCTGCCGTTGCGATTCGGTAGGAGGAAGGCCCGCCCTAAACATGCCCCGTCCTAATACCAACTCAGTACGTTTTCCCAATTCCAAATTGCAATTCGGAACATGTTACCAAATCGGAAATTGGAATTGATACATACAAAAATGCATTTTGCGTGGCGCAAACTGCCCGATTCGCAGACAGGGAAAATGCATGATGCATGTGGCCCTAGAGATAGATAGGAAAACTTACTAGTAAAATTCATCTACCTATCTCATTCTTTTTCTCCCTCCTCTCTCTCTATATATATGTATATGCATTTTACTAGTAAGTTTTCAGATCTATCTATCTATCTATCTATCTATCTCTCTCTCTCTCTCTCTCTTTATATATACATGTATACATATATATATAGAGAGAGGGAGAGATAGCAAATGCGCACAACACCCACCTACACAAAGCCGAAGGTTTGTAGACCTTTAAATAGGAATAAAATATCACGAAGAAATAATTTTCAAAGCCTTGGAAAAAAATGAAAACATTATTCAGTGCATTTGCCTCATTCTCCCACCGCAGCCCCACCACATGAAGCAATGTGAACTTTAGCAGATTTCAGTTCTTGACATTTACATATCCATCTGAGGTTACAGTGACTCAAACACAAGAGACTACATTGAATAGCAGGCCATCGCCGCTTTGCCTTTTCATGAAAAGACCTCCTCGCGTGAGCGGCATTTTAACAAAAGCGGTTCTATCAGAGAATATTTCCCCTGAACTAAGGCACTGAACCTAAAAACCTTACCCCGAGCAGATCTGAGTCGACCAGCGGGGGTTAGTGTAGATAAATGGACCGATCGATTGGCAGTCATACAAATGCGCTGAGGATGAATTTGCCTTTCAAATGGTTTTCCTGCCTCCCCCTGGCTGATGGCAGCCTTTCTGTTTACAGTTATGTAAATGTCGTATTGTTTTCTACCTGTTTTATTTGAATCTCTGTTGATTCAAATAAATATGCAGGATGTATGTTTATTTTGTGCAGCCATATTGCCTATCGGTTTTAATTATTTAGTTAAAAGGGTAATCATGTGGATTCTGTTTCAGTAGGCCTCACGCCGCATCAGGTAGCAAGCATAGGAACTTTCTGGAATCTTTACTGTCTGTCATTACTGGTGATTCAATTTTAAACAGGCATTGACAAAGCCAATAGCTCTGCCTGTAGCAAGATGACACCATTTTTTTCAGTTTGTGTTACAAATCATATGCCACAACATTAACATTTTTAAAAAGAAAATATGCAGCCACCTACACCTGGCCACTTATACTTGCAATAAAAAGGAAAAAAAGTATTTAAAAAAAGCCTTCACAGAGGTGATTGTCTAAAGCCTTTCAGTTGTGCTGTGTATTTTATTATTATTATTTGTGAAGGAGAAAAAATATATACCATCTAACCCATCACTCAGATGACAGATGTCTATCATGTTACAATGCTATTTAAACACCTTATAAGAGCAACAATAAAATTGTAATTGGAAAATAAATCATCATCTAATTGGACGCCTAAAGTGCGGGCTAAACGAAGCAGATATTTGAAGTTAGTATAAAAAATAAATAAAGTAAAACCCTCTTGGAACCAGAATTGTCTCTGAAGAAAAGAGCTATTTTCAGGCGGATGTAAATAATGGGCATAGGTTTTGTGCAGTCTTTCAAAGTAAAGCGAGCCCATGGATAAAATGGGCTGACCTGTTGCCCCATGTTTTATGCTGTGGTGTGTACAAGAAGAAAGTGATTGACAATTTAACACACCAATGGATGAAACCCATTAACTAAAAATGCGTCTATGTAGAGTATGCATGATTTGTTTGGGAAACCTGTAGTATGGTGAGATAGCTAAGGTTGTCTCAAAGATCAGTCCTAAAAATATAAAGTCAACTTCACACTTAGGCCCTCATTATGAATTTCATCAGAAGTGATACCTCTCAATGAAATTCCTCATATCCCAATTAGAAGTCTCTCCAAGCTCAGAGTTATCAGATCCACAAACTCCGATCCTAATTCTAAGCCTGGAAACACCAGGGCTGCTTCAGCAGGAGCAGAGGCCGTAGGCATCAGTGCAGAACTGAAAAAACAACTGGCACCTCATCAGGCTCCCAGCACAGGATGCACAGCTGAATGAATCATCCAACAAAATTCCAAACAGTGAGTTCTTATTTCTTAATGCACTCTTTTCACAGGTAATCCAGTTTTATGACAAACATGATTGTCTCTCAGTTTCTCCAAAGTTCAACGAGTGGTCAGAGGCTTTACTCCGAGACGCGGAAGGTTCATGATCCCATGTAGTTCAACATTTCGATGGTACTTTCAATGCAAGTATGCCCATCTTCAGGGAGAGAATCACATAAGTGCCACATAACATATGATCGCAGATACAAATTAGCTCAATTTCAATTCACTGGTGGGCTCTTGAATACATGCACACATGGTTTGGTAAGGCATGATAATTATTCTACTCTCATAGAAACCAAAACCCAAACGGTGAATCACCCATGTGCCGGGAACAAAATATGAAAACAAAAATATAAAAACTAAAGCGTAAAAGCAAAAACAGACCTCCACCACTTCATTATTCCGTCCTTCATCAAATCATGTGTGTGTTTATTCAAGAGACCGCCAGTGAATCGATATTGAGCGCATTTTTGTTTGCAATCCTATGTCATGATTGTGTTGGTCGGTCCCTCCATCTGACCGCAGGCATCGTAATGTATCAGTCGGACGCAGCAGTAGATGCCGTTCCGACCGCAAACAACAATACATTAGTTGCTGTCTGAACTGCATCATAAGCAGGCCCATTGTGTTTGAAAAAGACGAAGAAAACGACAAATGTTAAATGGATGTTATAGTTAGGTGAAAACTCATTCCCTCGCCATGCATAGTATTGTTATCAATGATGTAATTTCAGGCGTTGTAGTGATTTTATCAATGCTGTCATTGAACATGTCATGAGTGATGTAATATTGGAGGTAATTAGCAGTACATGGAGAGGGTGTGAGTTATACTTACTGTAGGGCATGAGTGATAGTTATTGGAGTTAACTGTACCTACTGAATTTCAGTGTTTTTTTCAGTGTAAAATGGTATGTTTAACTGATATTTTCACCTAACCATAATGTCCCTTTAACCTTTGTTATTTTTCAGGAATTTGTAAGGTTTTCGTTTAATATAAAGTAACATGTTTACACTTCCTAACTAGAACGGTAGGAAGTGTATTGGAAGTGAATTTACATGAGGTAAGATGTCGATAGGTGGGCACACTCAATATAAAATAAATGCTTGGTGTTGCCCCTTTCCCTTTTAAGGGCACCACCAGGCTCCAGAAAATCAGCCAGGGCATTATGGGGCACTCCTTGCTTGGACCAGTGAATAATAATGAAGAGCTCCTGCCACTCATTTATTATTTATTTGTTGTGTGTCTTTTTTTTTTGGTGTTCTGGTACCAACCCGAGCCATCCACGGAAGCAGCTTTTCTTTGGCTACCACAGAGCGGGAGCAATTCTGTGTCTCCTTACCCACAACAGCATGGGCAGGAAGAAACCTTTGTGCTCTCACCCAGTTGAGGCACATTAGACTTCCCTGGCCACACTCAGGCAGGGAAACAATGGTGTTGCAGAGGTTGGGGCCCCTGGGACACCAACCAATAGCTGATCCCTTGGGAAATGGGGCCCCCCGGGCCAAAGAAGGGCACACAGAGGGGACCCATCAGCCATCTTCCCTTTACTTAACTATCAGACCTGGGTGATTGGGTCCCTGGGGCCTCAAAGAGGCTCTGGGAGGGAACTTGCATGCAACCCCCCCTATTAAATGGACTGTGCCACCCATCAAGATCAGTCCCACCCCAGGAGATTTGTTTTTATAATTTTGCTTTTTGTCTATCACTTTATTCAACATTGCGGCCACGGTAGATGGGGCCCCAGGATCTTAAGGAGGCTCCGGCAGAGGAGCCTGCATGCCCCCTTTTCTCAATTTTTTAATCAACCCTGGAGATGGGGATCCTTTTGACCTCAAGGAGGCTTGAGAAGGAGTTCCACACCCCCTTTTATTCCATGTTGGTCTAAGGGAGTGGGTTTCAGGGGGCCTCAAGGAGGTGCAACGAGGGGGGGGCCGGATGCCACCCTCCCTTTTAATTGCATACCAGCCCCAGGGGGTGGAACCCCATGGCCTCAAAGAGGCTTTGGAAGGGGGGGCTGCACATCCTCCTCCCCTACTAAATAGATTGTGCCACCCCCCTGGGGCCCTGGCATTTATCAGCTCAGCATGGATTGCACTAGTTAATCCTATGCTTTAAAACTTATAAACTTTGCTGTAAAAATGACAAAGGACCTTGTCACTTTATAGCTCGGTGTGGATGGTATTACGCCAATCCTATGCCAAAAAACGTTGCTGGAAAAACAAACATTTGAGGTGAACAGATTGAGAGAATCTCTGGTGCTCTATATAGGAGCTGCTCTTAACCTAAACTTGGTAACAACCCAGAGTCCTAGCTCCCTTTTTTTACAAAATATGTGTAGCACTCTAAGCCTGAAAGTGTATTCTTTTTACTTATACTGGATGCTCTCTTGAGACAAAGCTATACCCCTCAGAAGATCTCATAACAAGAGCAAAACATGTGTCAGGGTTGCTTTTATTCTTTCCAGATTGTCTTGGATGGTATTACCAATCCAAAGTTGTAATATTTTGCCTGGAGTGGTAAAGGAATTTGTCATTTTTCAGCTCGACATGGATGGCACTAGTTAATTCTATGCTTAAAGAATTTGCTGCAAAAACAGCAAAAGACTTTGTCACTTTCTAGCTCTAAGCGTGCATGGCACCCTTTACTAATCCTATGCCTAAAAACGTAGCTAAAAAAGAAACATTTGAGGTGAACAGTTTCAGAGTGTCACTGGTGTTGTAGGGTGCTCTATAAAGAAGCTGCTCTCCTCTCCACCTAAACTTGGGAATTTACCCAGAGTTCCTTGCTTTCTTTTTTCCATAAGTTATGCTGCACTCTAAGACTGAAAGGGTATTGTTTTTCAAATTCTAATGAACTAACTGCTGGTAATCCTCAGGAAAGCAGATCCATTCACATTCCTCAACACCTCAGTCATTGTTCTTAGGAACACTATAGGAAATTACCATCTTTAGTGTGATGTCTTCCCTCAGGTTTCTGCCCTATCTGTTATTCTGGTTTTACAACTCGGTGCACTTTACCTGTGCTAACTAGCAGCAAAATATGTGTGCTCCCCCTTTAAAAATTGTCGAATTGGCATACTCATAATTGGTATTTTTAAATTGCCTATAAGTCCCTAGCAGGTGGCACAAAGTTTACCGAGTGCCTTGAAATTAAATGCCATTAAAGGACTGCAGGACCTATTGTGCCATCCACTACAGTTACTGTGCAAATATGGCTTCAGGCCTCCCATTGTAGCATGACTGTGGAAGTGTCAAAAATGCAATTCGACCTGTCAAAATAAACCCTTTTGACAGGTTGAATCCTTCATTTTAAACAGTAATGTCACCCCTATGTGGGCCTTGTATTCTACAAGGCAGGCCGTATGATATTTAAAAGGAGTGCATTTAAATTTAATATAAACATGCCTTACAGTTACTAGCATTCAAATTTTATTTTTAATATAGGAAGGTTGACTGGCCCACAAAGAAACACTTGGAAGTAATATTGAATATTCATTCTTCTATTCAACAACTCTTTTTAATATTTATTGAAAGCCCAACTCAATGGTGAAGTTGAATTTTTAATATATTTTAAGGAAAAGTAACTTTTAGAAAGTTACCTTTTCCCTACCTCAAACTCCTAAAGGCTCAATTGCATTGACCTTCCAACTGGCAGCCAGCTGGTAAATTCCCCAGATTGAGATATGGAAACTGCTCCTAGAGCACAGAGAAAGGACTGGGTGTGGAGAGGTGTTTTTGTTCCCCTGGCAGTATGGCCAGTTGGCGTGGGCCCAGGATCATAATTTACTTCAAAGAGGCAACTCCTGTCACAGGCAACTGTTAGCTGACACCTCGACAGCCCCATTCCTTTATTGCCCCAGGAAGGTACCAAACCAAGTGAGAGGACAGCTGGTCCTGAAACTGGTTTGGAATGACCATAGAGAAATGGCTTCTCTTTTTGCGACATTGCTGAGTAAGTACACATCTCTGCACAAGGGGAGAAGTGTTTCACTATTTTTCATTTTACAACTGTGGGGCACTGCGGGATTGTTTGCAGTAGGTCTTACAGGAAGTGCTGCAAATGTGGGTAGTGTTACCCTGGGAACCTTTACCCAAATGGTTAGGGAGGAACCAGAAGTCAGCCCCACCCACAAACTAATGCCAGGTATAAATCTGTCCTCCCCTGCCACCCTTTTCACAACACTACTGGAACTGAGGAAGAGCAGAGGAGGACTGAATGCTGTGACCTGAGTGGAGCCCTAAAGGACTGGACCTGATCCTTTTTGTACACAGAACAAATAAGTGGACTCCAAGGGTCATTAGGCTCACATGTTGTTCAAGCTACAGGGACACAACAAGCTGCATGAGGCCTTCTCTTTCAACTGTACAGCTTGCCACTTCCATCGGGATCTAACCTGGGCTCTGCAATTGGCCTCTGCTTCAGTATGTCCTAACCCCTAAGTACTGTTTCAGAGATACACACACCCTTGGCTGTATGTAGCTGGACTTCTACTACCATCCCTGAAAATCTGGGATTTAAAAACATGTTCAGCTTCAATACACCAGGTGGATCAGGACCAAACTGTTAAGCCAATCTGCCCAAGATCCATTTCCGCTGGCTGAAGATCCAGGTTTCTCTTTCTCAGGACCTCTCAGCAGCAGCAAACCTGATTCTGCAGAAAAGTGTGAATGTAGAAATCTTGACCGGGGAGGTGCCCAAAAAATCCAGCTGTTGAGATGATTTCCCTGGTGGGCAAATTTAAATGTACCCGCTCTGAGCTTTTGCTGACTAAACCAACGGCTTCACTGGGACTAACCTCATCGATCCCTCTTTGGCTATCGCTTCTCCCTTGCCCCGCTGGACCTTTTTTTTACTTTAATTTTTAAGAGTCAGTCTTTAGGTAAACCTCTAACGTGGTTGAACCTGGTTTCTGTATCTAACACATGCTCCATTGTAGTTGGCCTGCCTCAAATCACACCTAGGTCTTGGTTTACCATGACCAATTGACCGCAGTTGGTGTGCTTAACAATATTTGACACTATTTTTATAATAAAATTTTACAATGTCACTTTATTTACTCAAATGTAGTCTATTTTTCAAATTTGGTTTGGGATTTGTTATTGTGTTTTGTTCTGACTTTATTACTGTTTTGGTACTGCAGACGTGTTTTCCACATTGCCCTAAGTTAAGCCTGCCTGCTCTGTGCTAAAGTTACAAGGAGGTTGACTTAGGTTAATGTAGTATCTACTGTGGACATGGTTCTGATGTCACCTTGGTGATATCAGAATGTGCATGCTTCGAGGGGTTAATGTTATTACGGTCATTCTCTGGAAGCTGTATTGGGGAGCAGCAATAAATACATCTGGCTCATCATCTACTGCCTGTGTGTGGCTACTTCAATTGGCGACGCAATGGGATACGGCTGCTCACCCAAGAACCCATGAGTGCGGAATCTCTCAAGCTGAAACTCTGTGTTGGTGAAATTATTCTTTTAAAAAAAAAATAAAAAAAAATCTTGGAACCTATAACTGCGTAATCGCAGTGGAATCGGAACAGTATTATTTCTATTTACAAGGACATATCGTTGCCGATGGGACACTCGGTCTCGGCATTGACAGCTGTCATCAAGTTGATCTGAAAAACGACTGAACTGCACAGGTGATAAGAAAACATTCACGGCGCAGTATCAAGCGGTGCTAATTAGCTTCACCTTACTGTCTGGCTGGCGATTGGTCTCCCGGTGAAGTTTTGGTTATCCCAGGATTGGTGCATCGCAGTGAGAGGAGCCGAGATTCAATCGGGCAGTTGGTCTTCACTCTTTGATGCCGGACGAAGTAATGATGACGTGTGATGCGCGAGGGCGATGACGAGTTCACGTTCATCACGTCGCCTCTGAAGAGTCAGCGGTGAAGCGTTCTAAAGCGTTTCATGCCGGGTCACATTTTTCGAGTGTTTCTGAACAGCTGCGAAGCGCTCTGAGGTGGTTCACGTGGCATCGTTTTGTGACAGTCAACTAGGTACTCATTACACAGCCTGACAGTTACGAAGAGGTCTACCAGCCAAGGTGCTTTTGTCTTGTTCTGCAGCTCGTTATTCTTAAAGAATCAACCCACCGGAGCAACGAACAAGTGTCCATTTTCAGGATATTAACAGTGGTTGAGCGCCATCTGGTGGATATTAATAGATATGTAAAAGACTCGGTTAAAGTGCAGTATAAAGGGTATATGTTTTTGGGTTTCTCACGTTACAAGATAAGTTCAACAAGTAGAGTAGCATGTATCAGCATGGAGAGATATAACTAAAAAAAAAATATAGTAAGATTACTAATTACAATAAGAAGTTAGTAGTTGGGAAAGGAGGATCAGTTGCTGGTTATTGTAAAATTGTAGAGTGTGCTCAAATTGCATTTTTTGTGTTTAAACATGCAGAATGTACAAGCACCGTCCCCTTTCCTACAGCTTCCAGGAGACCCACCAGTAGAGTGGAAAGTATGGTATAGGGCATTCACTAAATATTTAGGAGCCATTGGTGGTCTTAGATTTAGTGCAGAACGGAAAAGGTTTATTCTGGAACATAACCTTGGTTTTGAGGGCCAAGCTGTGTTAGAACACTTACCGTTACCTATAGTAGCAGAGGGGGAGGAACCACTGAATGACTTTGACCAAGCAATATCAATGTTAGAAAAACAATTTGATGTTGAAAAGAGTTTGGTAGTAGCTAGGCACAAGTTTTTTACGAGGGAACAACAAACATCAGAGAGTATAGTGTCTTATGTTGATTCTCTACGTATATTGGCATCTGAATGTGAGTTTGAAAATGTCACCTCTCAACTCATCAGAGATCAAATAGTTGTAAGATGTAGAGATAAAAAAGTACAACAGAAGCTACTAACGCTAAAAAAACCCTCGCTGGAGGAGACTATCTCCATAGTCAAGAGTATAGAACTTTCTCAAACGTCCTCAAATGAACTTAGATTAGAAAAAGCAATGGTGGGTGTAGTTAATGAAGGGAAGAATGGTGTGGACAAGAATAGTGGGTCTGATAAAAACATAAATGATATGAAAGGGAAATCACCTATGTTCAGACAAGAGAAAAAACAAATTTACAACCAAAAGAAAAATGTGTGCTCCAAATGCGGTTTTCCTTCGCATTTTCCCAATTCACGCGTATGCCCTGCTAGGAATGCTTCTTGTAGAAATTGTGGGAAGCAAGGTCAATTTGCCAAAGTATGTACTGCCAGGAGGAATATCAATGTTGTGTGGGAGGAGAATGACAAAGTGGAGAATGACACTGAAGTGGTAAGCTCCATGAGCGATTTAATGTTAGTGGTCAAAGACGATGGCGAGGAATGTGTAAATCCCATTGTAGACATTATAGTCGATGGAAAAAGTTTGAAGTTGCTTGCTGATTCAGGAGCACGTATGACAATGATCACTGAAGAATTGTTTGAATCTGTGTGGGGGGATAAGCCCCTTGAACCCCTTGATAGAAGTCCTGTATCGTACGAAGGAAGGAAGATTCAATTAAAAGGGTTTTTTGAAAGCACATTGGTTTTCAAAGAGAGATCTATAACTGGCAAGATTTATGTGGCTATAAAAGGATTTAACATTTTAGGGTGGTATCACCAAGGTTTATTTGGAATGACCCTCAGACCTGGCACAAAGGAACCAGTGTCTATTGTAAGTGAAGTTTCTGGTAATGAAGATCTTTCCAGTTGGGGAAGGGAATTCCCTAAGGTTTTTTGTGACACACTAGGTCTCATTAGCGGGTTTAAACATCTCATCAAAGTGAAAAAAGGAGCTACTCCAGTTAAACACAAATTGCGAAATGTACCTCTGAGTGTTAGAGATGATTTAGCGAAGGAGTTAGAAAAAATGTGTGAATCAGGTGTGATCGAGCCCATCGAATCTTCTCTTTGGTTAAGTCCATTGGTGGGCACGTGAAAAAAAAATGGGAATATCAGAGTCTGCATTGACTTGCGCTGTCTCAACAAAAATATATGGGTGGACTCACACCCTCTACCCCGTATTGATGACATTGTAGCTAAGTTCCAGGGGTTCAAATGGTTTTCGAAGATAGACTTATCTTCGGCTTATCATCAAGTTGAATTGGATGCTACATCCAAACATCTAACGGCGTTTGTGTCTCCATCTGGGTCTTTCCAGTTCAGAAGAATGCCGTTTGGTCTAGCTTCGGCGGCATCCGTGTTTCAACGCATAATGGAAAAAGTCTTGATGGGTGTTAAAAACACGGTTGTATTCCAAGATGATATTTTAGTGGCAGGAGTCTGTAGATCTTCACATGACAAAAGTTTGCATGAGGTTCTAAATAGATTACAGGAAAAAGGGATTGTAGGAAATTGGAGCAAGTGTGATTTTTGTGTGGAGTCCATTGAATATCTTGGACATTGCATTTCCGGAAAGGGGATTCTGCCTAGATCTGGTCTGATAGAAGCTATTGTTAAGTTTACCTCTCCCAAAACCAAAGAGCAAGTCTTTTCGTTTTTAGGGATGTGTGAGTTCTATTCAAAATTTATTTCAGCCAGAACTTCTCATTTACGGGAACTTTTGAAGAGAGGGACTGTTTTTGCATGGGATCAAAAATGTCAAACTGACTTTGATGACATCAAGAGTGAACTTGGTTCTTGTAAAATTTTGACTCCGTTTGATCCTACTTTGGAATCCATAGTATCTGTGGATACAAGCCTGGATGGACTTGGTGGTATGTTAACTCAAATGGAAGGTAGTGTTGAACACACGGTTGGTTTCATTTCTCGATCATTACGTCCTAGTGAGAAAATTACTCAGTCATCGAGAGAGAACTGTTGGCCTGTTGTTGGGCAATTGAGAGGTTTAAAAGTTTTCTATGGGGTAGATCTTTTAATCTATTAACAGATCACAAACCTCTCATTCCTATTCTCAATGGCATTGTAGTAAAGGATCATACTCCTAGAATCACCAGATTGAGTTCCAAACTTCTCCAATACAATTTCGTTATTGAACATATTCCGGGAGAGAAAAATATAAGACCTGACCTACTCTCCAGACTACCTTTGCCCGAAACAAAATGTGAATCGGATGGGGATAAAGATGAGGAATGTTTGATAGCATCTATTGATGTGTGTAAAGAGGGGTGTTTCAAGGAGGAAGAGTGGTTCGAGGCAATGCAGTCTGATTCAGTTCTCAAAGAAGTGAGAAGATGCATTATTAAAGGTTGGCCAAAGGAAAAACTTCTAGAGAGCGATTTGCAACCTTTTTCGAAGGTGGCTGATGAGTTGTCTCTTGAAGGGGGTGAGATGATTCTACGTGGTGATAGATTTGTACCCCGTGCAAGCTTGAGGGAGCGTATAATTTTGGCTGGACATGAGGGTCATCTTGGGCAAACATGCACCAAACGTAGAATTCGGTCGATTTATTGGTGGCCCGCAATGGATCGCCATATTGAGGGTGTGGTTGAGAGGTGCTTTACTTGTTGCGCTAGTGACAAAGTAATTAAGACGGTTGTTCCACCCAAAGTGAAAGTTGACTTACCGTCTGGTCCCTGGATGAAATTGGCATTAGACTTCATTGGGCCATTCAATGCGTTGTCCAACAAATACAAGTTTGCTTTGGTTATTGCAGATTACCACAGCAAATGGTGGGAGATCTGTTTTATTTCTGATCCTAACACAAATGAAGTTATTAAGTTAGAAAGCCTGTTTGCAAGGGAGGGTTTTCCAAAGGAGATAGTGTCAGACAATGGGGTACAGTTTGTATCCAAAGAAATGTCCAGTTTTTTAAATCAATCAGGTATTATCCATCGGTGAGTGGCTCTTTAGCACCCACAAGGGAATGGGTTCATTGAGAGCATGAATCGAATTTTGGTGGACTGTGTGCAATGGAAACTTTGACATTAAAAGAGCTGTTCAGAGTATGTTATGGGCCCATCGGACCACGCCAGGCACTGAGTTTGGGAAAAGTCCTTTTGAATTGTTGAGAGGGAGAGTGGCTACGTTTAGTATGTGTCCAGCTTGGATGAGGCAGTGGGGACTTTCGTCCAGGTTGTCTGTGTTGTATTCTCAAGGAGAAATGGAGAGAAATACGCAGATATTTTCTGGAAAAAGAACTAATGTGGAAGAAAACAAGTTAAACATTCAGCGCATTTGGATAACAGAGAAGGATGGTCCCACAAAATCATGGTGGGAGATTGGGTTTAAATTAAAAGTCCTCACAATGTACCTAAAGGCCTTTCAAAATTCAGTCAACCAATGTGTGTTGATTCAGTTTCGCGTTTAGCGGTGAGAGTAAATGGGAAAAATTGGTGGAATGTTTCCAGAATTTATAGAATACCTGATAAAGTTGTACATCAAATGGGTTTAAAAATCAATCCTGATTGCTCCACTAGTAAATCATCAATTGATAAGATGGAGATAGATTTGAGTAGTAACAGATCTACTGGAAATGGCTCATGTCAAAATATGTTTACTACTCCATCTGTTAGGAAAAGCAGCCATATGAGATTTGTTCCTAAACGTATGGATTTATGAAGTCGTTATTAGGAATTCTAAATTCATTTGTTCCCAAATGTATGGAGTTATGATATGCATTAGTTTTTAGGAATGTTATTTTTTGTTCTCTTATATTTTCTCTGTTTCTCTGTTTCTGTTTTGTCTATTTATTTTATTTAGTTTTGTTTTATCATTTGTCTTTTAGTTTGTTTATTTTTCTTCATCGGTGAGAAAGGGAGATATTGTAGTATCTACTGTGGACATGGTTCTGATGTCACCTTGGTGATATCAGAATGTGCATGCTTCGAGGGGTTAACGTTATTACGGTCATTCTCTGGAAGCTGTATTGGGGAGCAGCAATACATACATCTGGTTTATCATCTACTGCCTGTGTGTGGCCACTT
Source organism: Triturus cristatus (assembly GCF_964204655.1). Lineage (NCBI taxonomy): Eukaryota > Metazoa > Chordata > Amphibia > Caudata > Salamandridae > Triturus > Triturus cristatus. The sequence goes on along the minus strand of NC_140594.1, from coordinate 216,460,334 downwards.
CAGTTAATTTGGAGAGTTTAAGGGTGTCCCTCTGAGAAGGACTGTTATTATAATTTGAGTTGCGTAGTCACTCACCCCAATTAAAAATCCAATATCTTGAAGGCACCGATACCTTCTCTTAAGGCACTGGCATCTTATTGGCAACATGCAAATAACTTGGCTCTCAGTGGCTACTCTTCTGCATAAATTAATTCATGCTGCTGCTCCTAAAGGAGATGGGGGGTTGTAGCTTACCCAGTCAGTGTACCCCACTATCTACATTCGTATTACTATTTGACTTAAACATGCACACAAATACATATATGCACCAAAGATAATAACATTAAGACGAAGTCAAAAGCACACACTATCTACCCACATAAAAAATTGTCAGAAAATAAAGTTCACTCTTGTTCTTAGTACACAGACTGCACGTGTGTGCTGCACTGGTGTAGGGGTGATTTTGTGCTAACATTTCTTCACTGCACATGCTTCAATGCTGCCATTGAAATGAGGGACCATTTGCAAGTGCTAAGGTGACATTTGCTCGGAAACATGTCGTCGTCAGTGCCAAGAGATGTGCAAATGCGATTTTCAAAACTGAACTAGTGCGATCTGCATAATCGGCCAAGAGGGCCCTGGTCTGTGAAGACAGTCTTTCTTCACTCCCAGACACATTCAGAAAGCTCCCATGAATAGGACCCTACAAACACAGCATCTTAATATTAACTATGAAGGCTATTTGATTCTTGCATTTAGTAAGAGCTTTGCAACGCACAGATCTTACTCTCCCCACCACTGTTTACTTGTCTCCGTCTGTATTAGCTAATTGCACAGGAACACAAAAATACCCATGAATTGTAAATGTACTCTCCTCCCACTCCCCTTCTGGAAGCATCTTCCCACTCACTTCACAATAACTGCACAATATATCAATCAGTCAAAGAACAGCATAGTCATTCACAAAGAAATTAATGTTCTGCCACTGACCCACACCTAGCCAGTCACTCAGTAGCGTTGACCGTGAAGGAGGGATATGGGGTCCCTGACTTCTGCTTGAATAAAAAAAATACTGATATATGGCCTCTCAAATTCCCTCTTACACTCCTTTAAACAATGCTTCCTCATTGATACTTTTCCACTAAGGACACAATGGGGCATATTATCTAGGAAGTGGCGGTGGGAGGCATTAGACTCCTTGGCTTAACGCCTCTCATCGCCACTTCGGAAACGCCAGGCTGCACCATATTACCAAGGATATGGTGCAACCTGGCGTTTCCCCCTGCGATGGCACTAAGTCTCATGACTTAACGCCAACGCAGGCACCCCTTGCACCAGAGTGCAAGGGTGTCTGCGAGCAGGGAGGTTTCTTTATGTACAGGAAGGTGTCCCTTCCTGTACATAAACAAACTTAAAATGCCATTCTTTAACTTACATGTGTGCTGCTTCATGCAGCACACATGTAAGTTACAAAATGGCATTTAAAAAAAAAGGTTTGTTCATGTACAGGAAGGGACACCTTCCTGTACATAAACAAACCTTGGCATTTTGCTTTTTCCATGTGTGCTGCACAAGGCAGCACACATGGAAAAAGCAAAAACGAGGAGAAATGAAGCATCTCTCCTCGTTTCGCCACCTTAAGATCAGGATTTTCTTGGTCTTAAGTTTGGCGCTACACCAATTATCACCTCTCTTGAAAATGGGTGGCAGCGTCAAAGTGAATAGGTGTTGCGGTGTAATGCCCACCGCAACACCCACTGCACACTCCTTTCACACTAAGTTTAGCGTGAAAGGGGCCCTATTACCAAGGCAGCGTTCAGCCACTTAACGTGGCTTTTAGCCACATTATGTGGTTTAACGCTGCCTTGGTAATACCGCGCTGACCCTATCGCCACCACAACGTCACAAAACGTGACGTTGTGGTGGCGATATGGCCTTGAAAATGTGCCCCTTAGTTTAACTTCTAACAGGAAAATAAAACTTTTTAAAAAAACAGTTGGCGTCTCGAGTACGACCCTCGGGTGATTCCAGGTGAGGTTGTTGATTTTTTACTGCTTTTTTAATTTTCGAAATCTGGTTCACAATTATATGTATAATATTATTTTTTAGAAACGAGAAGAAAATTAACTAACATTTTGTCTCATCTCTTAAAATTATTGGTAAATAGGACCGTAAAAAGTAAAAACAAAATGCAGGTACTACGGAATCTTGAAGGTACCCCCTCTGCTTGCATGTTGATATTTTGCTCTTTTCGAAAAAACAAACTGCGCTTTTGACTACTCATAAAGCATTATAGTGTTACTTCTTTAACTCTACTTTGAGCCTGAAATCTGAAATCAAGACAGGACCGTGGAGCTAAGTGATACTAGATAAAACGAAGGTTGGACAAAGTTGAGAAATTTTGCCTACATCTACATCACTAAACTCAGGGAACTTCTCGAACTAGGGGGCATATCAGCAAGCAGGCGTTAAAAAATGATCGCCGCTTTTGCGTCCGTTTTCGGACGAAAAACGGCGATAATTTTGATCGCCTTATCTGCAAGGTCACGCTATCGCGTGAAACCTTGCCTTATCTCCATTTCCCATAACGCCCACTTTGCATCTCTAATGAGATGCAAAGTGGGCGTACCTACCCAGGATAACAGGAGAAATGTCGCTAAGCGACATTTCTCCTATTATCAAAACTCACGCAAAGCAGCATAGCGACAAGAAAAGTAGCGATAACCTCTGTTATCGCTACTTTCCTTACGCCTGCTTTGAAACTGACTTAGCCATGATATCCTTTGGAAGGTGGATATCATGGCTAAGTATGTGAGGCCTTATCAGCAAGCTATCGCCAAACTTCGTGGGATTATCGCTGGGTTTCCAGCGATAATCTCACGTTTGGCAGTTAGCGCTATGATTTTTATCGCTTTTGAGATAAGCGTTGCTAATAGCACGCTATCTCAGCGATAAAAATCCATGCTGGCCGGCGATAATTATCCTAGCGCTAAGTGCGCTTAGCGATAATTATCTCCGGTTGTTGCTGATATGCCCCCAGGCGTTCTGAGTGAAGTTACAGAAAAGTACATTCAGAGGGAGAGAATTCGATGGCAGAAATGAATTTGCCAGCAAAATCACCCACTAAAATATGTTTTTCAGGAAATCTTCACTCTGGAGACAATTCGGGCGAATTATAGAACACGTTAACTTTGGAAAGCATCAAAGTAATATGCTTAGAGTTATCAGCATAGGCGAGATGTGGTATTTCTTTTGGCCCCTTGCACAAAGTGTGCCGCCAAATGGAAGATGGACTTTATATGAGAAAGGTGGATTTTGGGGAGGTCTGCAAGGAGATAAATACAATATTCAACAATGTTTTTCAGGTCTTGTTTGGGAATAAAACATAGGATACCCCTTAGAAGGCGCAGTTGGTAGCATGCATTTTTGGCCATGGTGTTGATTTTGGGATTGGAGGTCAAGTCTCTTGTCCAGGATGACTATTAGTGATTTAGAACGGTCAATTATGGCAGGCTTGCATTTAAGAATGTTCAGATTATCCATCCAAGATTGTAGAGGAGGTGGGGAGTTTGAGATAAGAAGGAATTCAGTTTTCGAGGGATTTAGTTTTAGGTGGTGAGATGTTATCCATTCTTGGATGTAGTTGAGGGTGGTGGCAAAGAGTGAAATGCCATGTGTGGAAGACACCTTGAGGTAGAGTTGGTTGTCATCAGCATGGAGGCAATAAAGGATCCCAGTCTTTTTTTAAAGTTCTCCCAAAGCTTCCTTGTAGAGATTTAAAAGGGTGGGAGGTAGTATAGATCCTTGAGGGACACCATTATCAAAAGCCTCCGATGTTTAGAGACGGTTTTCACTTTTGATCATCTTAGATCTGCCTGTGAGCTATGATTCAAGGCAAAACCAAAGGGGATTATGGACGAGTATTGAACAATCCAAGCACTCACCCCCAGTCAACTGATCTGGGTTTAATCCATCATCGTTCTTTAGCTAACTCCGCCACCCCAGTTCAGACATGGCCATATGCAAATCAGTCTGACCCTGTGCCTCATGGGAACATTCCAGCCCGAACTGCCAAACCATTTGAGAACTACATCTTCGAAACCCATTGTGTGTTTTAGTGTGTTAAGAAGTGTGTGATGGTTTACAGTGTCAAAGGCTGCAGAGAGGTCAAGCAGGATCAGGAGCTACCTGAGTCAAGGACTGGAAGGGCATTGTCGATAACCTGTAGCAGCGCTATTTCAGTGGTGCAGCCTTAACTGAAGCCAGATTGAAATTCATAAAGAAGGTTGTTCTTGATGTCTTGGGTGAGTAGCTCTGCTACACATCTTTCAGTGATTTTTAGCAAAGAAAGGTAGTATGGTGATAGGGCGGAAGTTGTTAGGGACGTTCACATCAGTGGATGGTTTCTTTAGTACTGGGGTCACCTGACCTATTTTGAGGACATCAGGAAAGGAACGTTGGCTGAGAAAGAGGTTTATCAGATTAGATCAATAGGGGAGAGTGTGGGTGTAAAGGTCAATCGAAAGGTCACTTGATATAGGGTCTAGGGAGTGGTTAGAAGATTTTGCTTTCAAAATGTTCTTGAGGATGGTGTCATTGGTGATGATGTCAAAGGTGTCTCAGGAACTTTTGGATTTGCATTCCTCATGCGGGATTGGATGTGAAGTATGATCAAGGAGAGAATTAACTTTAGTATCAAATAATTGAAGAAATTCTGCTGATATCTTGGGTGAGTCATCACATTTGATGATTGAAGATGATGGAGTATTAGTGGTAGAACTGATAAAGTCAAAACATTTCTTTGGTTTGGTCTTGGCAGAGACACAAACATATTTACAGCTGTAAATATAATGGGAAAAATTCTTCCTTTGCGTTTGCCAGAAATTCACAAAAGGATCCTTGGCGAGCATACACGAAGTTACTCCCACAGATTTCCCTACTTGAAGTATGGAGAAATCGGAGGTGGTAAATCCCACACAAGGGTCGGAAAGTGGGCATTTCAAGGCACGGTTTGCTTTGTAAGCTTACGAACATCCACAAACACATACATTTGTGGGCATTTTCAAACTGAAATCCAACCTTTTCCAACCTGGAAAATAGTCAGAGAGTTATTGCAGCCAGGGAGTAGTGTAACTCTCCTTCCAGAATGGGGAGGGGACCGAATCAGCACCAGATATGCTGGGGGTGTAGGGTAAGAACTTTCTATGTAGGAAAATGTTTTCTCTTTGGAGGAAAAAAAATAAAAATGTGTATTTGTGCGCTATGCATAATTTGCATAGGAGAAAAAGGAATTTCAGGTATACAATTTCATCTGCTTTGTGAATGCTGATAAAGTATAAACTAAGCCTGGGTGGAGATCGAGGAGTTCCTCTATGCAAACTCTGCAAAGTGCAAAATAAACTCCACCGTGCTACGTGGAGCTCTGCAAGCGGTGGAGTTTCTTTTGCTAAATGCCATTCGCAATTATTTTCAGTGCCAGGTGCTTTTCCGCACTGTGCAATCATTGTGAACGCCACCATGCGCAGCGCAAGTGGGCGCTGCTTTCTTTCTGCTGCTCGAATAGATTTGTACTCGAGCGGCGGCTTTCTCAACACAAACAGATGATTTCTCAATGTGACCGCTCGCAATGAGAAATCAGACCGCCCGCAGAGCGTAGTTCTTTTGAACTTTGCGAGCTCCGTGTAACGCAAGTGTGGAAAACTCGGCAAACTCTGCGAGCGGAGCGGAGTTCACCACCCGGACTTAGTATAAACGTACATTTAGACAAAGTTATCGACAGTGTTTAATTTGTAAAAGAGAGTGATGGTGTTCAAAGCTCTGCTCAGAATCCTGTAGCCGAAGCAAGTAAATGCTTGTGTGACAAATGTGTATTGAGAATCCATCCTATGCCTCTTTTTCCCATACTAGACACACTATCCCCATTTATCTCACTCTTGCAGGTTCCTGCTTTCTCCTTGTCTTTCCCTGCCTTCTTTTTTCCCCTTTGTGTGTTTTCCCCAGAAATGCATTCCAGTGGGCCCCATCAGCAGCCACTGGTTCAAATTAAGCACTGGTTGTTGGACATTGTCTGTACTTTTACACTTTCGGCATAAATTGGGTCAATGTGTACTGCTGCTATAGATTCACAATTGTCTGTTTCAGAGTTTTCAGAAGTTGCCATGAAGGGAAGTAGCTACTACCTCAGCTCAACCTTAGGCATCTTTGGCACTGCTCTTGCAGTCCCTGGTCTCAGGAGTCAAAAGTGCAACAGCAGAAACCGAAAAAGCTGTTTACTTTGTGTAACTTAAACTCCCATGGCCCATTAGCAGCAAATAAGAGGCTGTTGTCATTGCTGCCATCCATTTTATTACAATCGATCCAATTGAATTTCGTCAGGAATATAACTCCCAAAATATAGCCAGTTGTCTGATGAATGCCAGAGACTGGAAAAATAGGGCTAATTTACAAAGGGATTTATTTAAAGCAATAATGCTATGGTACTTCTTAACATACACATAAATGTGTTTGTTAATTGGCCCAAAAATATTTAAAATGATAAGATTTAAGGAATAGGACATAATATTGCCCACATAATTATCACAATAATAGGAAACACCCAAAAATATCAACAAAACAAATATGGACAGCGCATACTTTCTATGAAATGAATAAAAATATTGAATACAAAAATATAGTAGATCAAAATCCTGTCACTTAGGTGCCGATTCTGATCCTGTAAAACCCGGGTACGAATGGTCGTACGGAGCGTTTTCTCCGTACGACCCGTACCCGGGAATTCCACCTTACAAACCAGCAAGTACGATTCGTACAGAAATACCATTTCTGTACGAATCGTAAAAAACACTGTACGGCTAAAAAATACATACAATTCTGATCCTGGACAGCACGAACGCGACGTTCGCACGGAGTAAGGCAGCGTTTTACGGACCAGCAAGTACGATTCGTACCTACAGCACTCCGCACGGCTATATTTTTACGGGAGCCAAAAAGTGCCGGAAAAGCTAAGTACGCTGCGATGCACGATGAAAAGGGGGCCCGGTACGCAACGTACACGCCATCACCCACATCGTACATGTCATCATGTACAGTGCGTACCCCAACATTGCATATGTACAGACCGTACCCCCACCCCCCGTATGTACGGACCATACCCCCCCAGCCTCCCACCCCTCCCACGTACGTCTGCACCGTACCCCCCACCCCCATATGTGCGGACCATACCCCCCACCCCCCGTATGTACGGACTGTACCCCCCCACCCGTGTATGTCCACACCGTACCCCAGGCGTACCCCAATCCTCACGTATGTACGGACCGTACATACGTGAGGATTGGGGTACGCCTGGGGTACGGTCCGTACATATGCGGGTGGGGGGTACGGTCCGTACATACGGGGGGTGGGGGGTATGGTCCGCACATATGGGGGTGGGGGTACGGTGCAGACGTACGCGGAAGGGGTGGGAGGCTGGGGGAGCCGTACGACTCGTACCCCGGGCACAAGTGCACTCGGGGTAGGGGTCGTACAAAGTTCGCTCTGTACAGGGCGTTTTCCATGCGCTTGTGTTTTCGGACGGGCGGTACGGATCGTACTTGCGCGCTCGGACTTCAGTTTTCCGTTTGTATGTAAAACTGTCCGGGGACGTCTCGTAGACTTTTCCCGAAGCGATTCGTATGTATTTTTCACGTACGAATCGTACTTCGACGTTTGTACGGGACTTGTACGATTCGTACGTAAAAAAATACGGATACGAGTCGTACGGTAATTTGTTTTAATTGATCGGATCCGGCACCTAAATAGGTAACTATATTGAATTTATAATATTTGACTTTACATTAATTCTAAAAAAAGGTATTTAATTTTAAGAAATTACATTAAAAATACACATATAATATAGAAAATATGTAAATATATTTCATAACTTAAAAATATAAAATACAAATATTTACTTTAAAATAAATGTGAAAAATAATATGCATAAAATTGAAATACAAAATATTAGATACATTTGAATAATAGGACTATTAGTAAATAAATTCTTAATTGCATTAATACAATTTGTCATTTAACGTATTATAAATAACGGCAGAAACTTCATTAAACTGTTTAAAAGAACACAGCAATATGAGTAGCTGTGAATCCAGTTTAAATAAATTAATTATATTTAAACTTAGCGTCATAGTGTTCGTAACACTTGTAAAGTGACCAGGGCTGCTACTGGCAAGGACAATCATCAATTTTAATTTAAAGGGCCAGTGTTTGCTGTGTGAGCAGCTTTTTTACTTGGAGCAAAAACCTGGTGCCCTTGCAAGAAGTCTGAACACTGTGATCATTCAATACAGCCATCACTGCAGGGCGGCAGGATCTAATCTGAAGGGCTCTCAAAGTTGGACGGCTGGAATGTCACATAAAAAATGAAGTAGGCTTTCTTGGCTATAGCCACATAGACAAAATGGAGATCCGGCCAAGACTGCTTCCAAGTGGGGACCAGGTCTTTTGATGGAAAGCGTCAAGTCGCAATAGCAATAATGAAAGTTGAGTAGGTGCTGCAAATATAGGATGTCAAATATGGTTGCGGGCTCCAATAAGTATAGGAGTGCAGAACTGTCCATGACTGCCTTTTCTAGGCAAACTCTGCCTTATCGATGATCCAAGATTGTAGCTTTTCAGCCTTGTTGGTAATCTTTTTGAAGCGTTACAACAAACAAATGATGGACGGAATGCTGACAATGCAGACATTCTCCCCCAGTCAAGAGATCTGGGTTAAATCCATAGTTCTTTTGCCCACTACACCACCCCAGTTTAGACATGGCCATATGCAAATCAGTCTTGACCCTGTGCCTCATGGGAACAGTCCAGCCCGAACTGCCAAGCCATGTCTTCCCTGGACCGGAATCAAGCATCCTAGGACCGGTTTCTGGCTATCAGCCGTCATCAGCCAGGATAGCTTGACTCCAGTGGCGTAGTGAGCACGGGTCCCACGTCTGGGAATACCCATCCCACTTAGGGCGAAAAGCGTTACAACAAACAAATGATGGACGGAATGCTGACAATGCAGACATTCTCCCCCAGTCAAGAGATCTGGGTTAAATCCATTGTTCTTTTGCCCACTACACCACCCCAGTTTAGACATGGCCATATGCAAATCAGTCTTGACCCTGTGCCTCATGGGAACAGTCCAGCCCGAACTGCCAAGCCATGTCTTCCCTGGACCGGAATCAAGCATCCTAGGACCGGTTTCTGGCTATCAGCCGTCATCAGCCAGGATAGCTTGACTCCAGTGGCGTAGTGAGCACGGGTCCCACGTCTGGGAATACCCATCCCACTTAGGGCGAAAAGCGTTACAACAAACAAATGATGGACTGAATGCTGACAATGCAGACATTCTCCCCCAGTCAAGAGATCTGGGTTAAATCCATCGTTCTTTTGCCCACTACACCACCCCAGTTTAGACATGGCCATATGCAAATCAGTCTTGACCCTGTGCCTCATGGGAACAGTCCAGCCCGAACTGCCAAGCCATGTCTTCCCTGGACCGGAATCAAGCATCCTAGGACCGGGTTCTGGCTATCAGCCGTCATCAGACAGGATAGCTTGACTCCAGTGGCGTAGTGAGCACGGGTCCCATGTCTGGGAATACCCATCCCACTTAGGGCGAAAAGCGTTACAACAAACAAATGATGGACGGAATGCTGACAATGCAGACATTCTCCCCCAGTCAAGAGATCTGGGTTAAATCCATTGTTCTTTTGCCCACTACACCACCCCAGTTTAGACATGGCCATATGCAAATTAGTCTTGACCCTGTGCCTCATGGGAACAGTCCAGCCCGAACTGCCAAGCCATGTCTTCCCTGGACCAGAATCAAGCATCCTAGGACCGGTTTCTGGCTATCAGCCGTCATCAGCCAGGATAGCTTGACTCCAGTGGCGTAGTGAGCACGGGTCCCACGTCTGGGAATACCCATCCCACTTAGGGCGAAAAGCGTTACAACAAACAAATAATGGACGGAATGCTGACAATGCAGACATTCTCCCCCAGTCAAGAGATCTAGGTTAAATCCATCGTTCTTTTGCCCACTACACCACCCCAGTTTAGACATGGCCATATGCAAATCAGTCTTGACCCTGTGCCTCATGGGAACAGTCCAGCCCGAACTGCCAAGCCATGTCTTCCCTGGACCGGAATCAAGCATCCTAGGACCGGTTTCTGGCTATCAGCCGTCATCAGCCAGGATAGCTTGACTCCAGTGGCGTAGTGAGCACGGGTCCCACGTCTGGGAATACCCATCCCACTTAGGGCGAAAAGCGTTACAACAAACAAATGATGGACGGAATGCTGACAATGCAGACATTCTCCCCCAGTCAAGAGATCTGGGTTAAATCTTTTTGAAGGCAATAAAGTCCAGTACTACTACTAATCAACATAAATTCAAAAACACTAAATATTAGCAACTATACAAAAATAAACAGAAATAATAATATTATTTAAACTAAAAAAATTATAAAAATAATATCACTCCAAAATAAAAAGAAAATTACAATAAACTTTAAACTAAATTACCCTCTAAATGAAATCACAAAACAAGATATGTTCTACAAATAAACCAAATAGAAATTCAAATAAAGAAAGAATTTAGACTTTGGTGGGATCAAATTTACTATTCCCACTCCAAACAGAGCAACAGTATGGAAAGTGTTAAACTTTGAATTGGTCAAATTTACTATTTCCATCCCAATGTATGCAACAGTAGAGAAAGTGTTGAAGTTTGGATGGGTCTAATTTACTATTCTCACTTCAGTTTGAGAAAAAATAGAAAAAGGGTTTGGACTTTGAATAGATCAGAATGAATATTCACACTCTAATCTGAGCAACAGTAGGGAAAGGAGTGGACTTTGGAGGGGTCAGATTTACTAATTCCGTTCCAATTAAGTACTGTATTTTTGTGTATGCACTGCTTAAATCCTGCCTAAAACTTTCCAGTTCGCTATTCATTCTTGTGCAAAACGCTTTCTTCTGCCTACCTCTCCACTTCTGACTCCCTCTTCTTCCGCATTCTCCCCGTTCCACCACGGGTGCTCCCGGTTGTTGTGGAGGGAGATCGCGGTGACATTCTCTCTTTCCGGGCTAGAGGGGAGGCTGGGCGCATCACGTGACCCCGGTCACCTGACCAAGGGCTTATTTGCACGGCAGCTACTTCGCGCAGCAGACGTGCATTGTGTACCTAAGCCTACCACTGAAAGGCTGCTCTGCTGGTACATCATTTTAACTTGTTTTTAAACCTATTAAGTACTGTATTTTTGTGTATGTACTGCTTAAATCCTGCCTAAAAACTTTCCAGTTTGCTATTCATTCTTGTGCAAAACGCTACCTTCTGCCTACCTCTCCACCTCTGACGCCCTCTTCTTCCGCATTCTCCCCGTTCCACCACGGGTGCTCCCGGTTGTTGTGGAGGGAGATCGCGGTGACATTCTCTGTTTCCGGGCTAGAGACGAGGGGAGGCGGGGCACATCACGTGACCCCGGTCACCTGACCAAGGGCTTATTTGCATGGCAGCTAGTCCGCGCAGCGGATGCGCATTGTGTACCTAAGCCTACCACTGAAATGCTGCTCTGCTGGTACTTCATTTTAACTTGTTTTTAAACCTATTAAGTACTATATTTTTATGTATGCACTGCTTAAATCCTGCCTAAAAACTTCCCAGTTTGCTATTCATTCTTGTGCAAAACGCTACCTTCTGCCTACCTCTCCACCTCTGACGCCCTCTTCTTCCGCATTCTCCCCGTTCCACCACGGGTGCTCCCGGTTGCTGTGGAGGGAGATCACGGTGACATTCTCTGTTTCCGGGCTAGAGGGGAGGCGGGGCGCATCACGTGACCCCGGTCACCTGACCAAGGGCTAATTTGCATGGCAGGTACTTTGCGCAGCGGACGCGCATTGTGTACCTAAACCTACCACTGAAAGGCTGCTCTGCTGGTACTTCATTTTAACTTGTTTTTAAACCTATTAAGTACTGTATTTTTGTGTATGCACTGCTTAAATCCTGCCTAAAAACTTTCCAGTTTGCTATTCATTCTTGTGCAAAACGCTACCTTCTGCCTACCTCTCCACCTCTGACGCCCTCTTCATCCGCATTCTCCCCGTTCCACCACGGGTGCTCCCGGTTGTTGTGGAGGGAGATCGCGGTGACATTCTCTGTTTCCGGGCTAGAGGCGAGGGGAGGCGGGGCGCATCACGTGACCCCAGTCACCTGACCAAGGGCTTATTTGCATGGCAGCTACATCGCGCAGCGGACGCGCGCAGCGGGTGCGCCGGCGGTGCGCCAAAGGCAAGCCCGTCTGCGCCCGTCCGCGCCCAGGGGCCATAAACCCTGGTCCTAATCCTTTGCACCCCCTGGAAAAACGAACCTTTACTTCAGAGCAACTTTTAGCCCTTCGCAGTAATATCAAGCCTGACTGCACTCGCTGCTTAGCGATGAACGATACCATAGATACCTGTCCTGGATGCAATTTTTCTTTCACCAACCGCTCTTTACGTATGAACAGTACTACAGCCTTTTCATTCCTTAGTGTAAATTATCGCTCGCTCCCAAAACATTAACTTGACATTTTTGATCTCCTCTACGATGTCAAGCCCGATGCCTTATTCCTTACGGAGACCTGGCTCCATGAGAGCTCAGGTCCAGGTGTTGCAGCAGCCTTACCTCCCAACTATGTTATTACTAGGAAAGATAGGTTGATTTCTTCTGGCGGCGGCATTGCCATTATTCACAAAAATACTTTTCGATGTAAATTCGACACGGTAGACATTCCTCATTGTGAAGCCGCTTTATTTAAGTTAACTCTTAACCCCCACTTCACTTTCTCTGGCCTCCTTATATATCGTCAACCCGGCCCGCCCAATTCCTGGGCCACATCTTTTCCGGACTACCTCACCCCTCTGATCATGAATGCTAATAATTTCTCAATGCTCGGCGACTTCAATTTACATTTAGACAATCTTGCTAATCCCACTTGCAGCAATTTTATTTCTGATCTTGCCGCTATGAACATCTTTTTGCATAACTCGGGACCCACTCATAAAGCTGGTCACCTCCTCGACCCTATTTTTTCCAACCTTCCTAGTCTTCATTGTGACCCAGCATTGCCCATTCTCTGGTCTGACCATTTCCTATCTTCATTCACTATCTCGACTCCCCTTGCATCCACATCTCTATCTCATTCTCTAAAGACTTCCAAAAGAGACTGGAAAAAATTCAACCTGAATGCCTTTAATGATGCCCTATGCCTGAATGGTCCTCTACCTGAATCTAATGTTGAGTCTTTTTCCGATAATGTACATAACTGGCTTTTAACTGCCATTGATTCCTGCCTTCCTCCTACTCAGAAAAAATTCACCAATCACCGTCCTCCGGCTCCTTGGTTCAATGATGCTCTAAAAATCGAAAAATTGAAATACAAATCCCTGGAACGTAAATGGAGGAGAGACTATATGCCAGAACTTAAAACAGCATACATAAAATCAAAAAAACTTAATCACAACTTATGTAAATCCACCAAGGCTATTGTTGTCTCGAACTCTATCACCTCGGCTACAAATTGTTCCAAGACACTCTTTAGCTTGGTCAAAAAGCTCGCCGGATCTGAGACCCTGGCTGCTCCTCCCCCTCTGGGAAGCTACCAGTGTGAGGATCTTGCTCACTTTTTTAAACAAAAAATGGAGAAGATCCACCTTGATATTGCCAACTCCCATCCTGATATCAGCCTTTCAACCACACCACTTTCTACTACCGCTCAGAATTCCCCATATCTAGGTATCGATGAACAGTCTGCTGTTGAGTCACCGGTTGTGCACACCAATATGACTCCTCTTCTTGACACCTGGCCTCTTCTTAATATTGATTCTCTTAATCTAATTTTAAATAAAGTAAAGTCCGGCTCACCTAGCGACCCCCTATCCCCCTCTATTCTTAAACAGCTGGATCTTTCCCACATGCATATCGTTCTGAATGTCCTCAATGCATCTCTCAGCGAATCGGTAGTTCCAACTCTTTGGAAACATGCTATGGTGACTCCCTTGTTGAAAAAGCCATCTGCTGACCCCCTCATTCTTTCTAACTACCGCCCTATTTCCCTTCTGCCAATTTTTTCTAAGATTTTAGAGAATCACATTCACTCTCACTTTGCCCAATTTGTTGAACAGAATAAAATCCTTCATCCTTCTCAATCCGGTTTCAGGTCCAATTTCTCCACTGAAACCATCCTTCTAGGCGTCACAGAGAAGCTCCGCCACCATCTTGACTGTGGAGAAACCGTGGCGCTTGTCTTGCTCGACCTCAGCACAGCGTTCAACACCATATCACATTCTACACTTATTAAAACTTTAAAATCCTTGGGCATAGGTGGCTCTGCTCTGGACTGGATCATCTCCTTCTTGAATGGTCACACTTTCCAGATGTTTTCACCCACTAACAACTCCGACACTCACTCATGGGGTACCCCAGGGCTCCATACTTAGCCCTCTGCTTTTCAATCTTTATGTAAGGCCTCTTGCGGACATAGCCGATCAAGCCGGCCTCACTCTCTTTTCTTACGCTGATCCCCATTCAACATCTGATCTACAACTTGGCCTGACTAACATCGCCTCATGGATGGCTAAACACCATCTTAAACTTAATGGTGATAAAACCGAGGTCTTAGTACTGGGAAAGGATAAAGACCTCTGGGGTCCATCTCACTGGCCTACCGAGATGGGTACCCCCCGGTACCCTCTAATCATGTACGGAACTTGGGCGTCTACATTGACGACTCTCTGTCTTGGCACCAACAGGCCGTCAGGGTCGCAGCAACATGCTTTACCATCTTGAGATGGCTGCGAAAAATCAGTTGGATGCTACCCTCTACCACACAAAAAAACGTGGTCCATGCCCTCATAACCTCAAGGCTGGACTACGGAAAAGTCCTGCTACTAGGTGCCAACAAGACTGTAACCCGCAAACTGCAGCTGGTTCAAAACGCTGCAGTCAGACTTCTGTGCAAAATTCCTAGAAGCTTGCACGTTTCCGGTTACCTACGTGATCTTCATTGGCTTAGAGTGGTAAGTCGCATAAAATTCAAAGCATTGAGCTTTATGTTTAAGATAAGGCAGGGTCTGGCACCATCGTACCTGCATACTCTTGTTCGCCCTTACATTCCTACGCGTCACCTTCGCACTTCGACGCTTGAGAAATTTAGGGTAGCTGTCGCACCTTATAAATTTAACTATAAATAAATAAGCTGAGCAGGAGTAAGGAAAGTGTTGGAATTTAGAAGGGTCAAATTTATTATTCCCACTCCAACCTGAGCAATAGTAACGAAAATGTGAAACTTTGAAGGGGTCAGATCGTGAAAGACCATGTCTATACCAGTACTAAAAGACACTAAGCTTTTGTCATGACTGGTTTATGGAACCATGCAAAGTCCGATCTAAACCCTATGATTCTGGAACTCTCAAACGACTTCTGAAGGCTTCATGGGAATTGAGGATTTTGGGGAATATGGGATGGGTCTCTACGAAACTCCTCATGATATCCATGTTGGACTTGTTCTCATTAGTTCAAGAATTCTACTCTTATGATCATTGGACATTCAATAAATCTGCCAAACACAAAAAGAAACAACACTTATTAACTATAACTCTTTTTTTTGTTTACATTGCTAAGAGAGATTTCCTTTAGTTCCAACACTCACCTTAAAATATAATAATTTTCACCCCTGAGGTTCCTTGTCCTTTCTTGATTATGCTTTCAAATTGCTGATATTGTTACTTGTCATATCATCTCCCATGTGAAGGTGGTCTATGGCCAAATTCTATGTTATTTGGCCCCAACAAGACTTTCCTGAGTTACTTAACTCTTGGAAAGTTGATAATAGAAATAAAAACTTAAACCCAAAATCTCGTGGACTGGTAAATTGTTTTGTAGATGCTTTTGTATTTGAACAGATCTTGACTTTCAGCAGTTTTATGGGCCTGTGCCTTTTTGAAATTGCAGGCCTGATATAAATGACCTTCACTTTTCTTGCAGGTGGGTTGCCAGATTTGAGAACTACCTTTTCCAGGGAAAGGAAGACTGGAGCTGGAGATGCCGATTCTCGCAGGTAAAAGTTGGATTGGTTATCTGGAACCAGAATGAAGGGAAAAATGAACATCAATAGGAGCAGAGAAAAGATCAAGCGATGAGTTCAACCATGGGTGGAGGTTAAACTGTCTATTCCCCAAGATATCCATCTGAGCCCATAATCACTAGATCTTCCAGTTTCTAGAATGCTCCTGTACCTGGGTGTGCTTTCAACATGGGCTGCTTAACTGAAATCAAAGGGTCAAGTAGGGATATTTATATTCATATTCTACAGTCGACCTATTACAAGTTGTGATGTCTGAAATGCCGACCGCAGCCACAGCACTCTGCCCTTCGAGACCACGGCGGTCTGCAATGTTTGTGTTGCGTCCACCAATGCCGTCAGGGCTGCGGTGTACCTGCCGAGCCAATTACGACTACACAATCATACTGGTGGTCTCCCAGTGGCAGTTACCATACGGCGGTAGACCACCACGGTACACTTACCAAAAAGCACCACAACAGTGACCATTGGATGGTTTTAACACCTGTAAATTACACTATAACACAAACCCCATCCCTGACCATGATTCTTTGCCTCTCCATTGCAGCACAGCAAGACAGACATCACAAATGTTTGTTGAGATAAGGCAGGCCTTATTTCATTTTATTATTTAGCCACCACCTCCAAATTTAGATTTACACATTTTTACCTGTATCACTAGTTTGCTTTTCCTTTCATATAGCTACTCACATTTTCATTTTTTTTCCATGCTTGGACACAAAACTCCATGCTTCAATGAGGGACAGTTGACAGTTATGGTGGATTAAATCATTAAAGTAAAGTCCTAAATTTTTGGTTCCCAAGACCAGCATACTCCTCTCAGTAGGAAAACTGAAATGTGGGACAGGATAGTCAACAGAGTGAATGCTGTTGGTACTACCCTGCGCACACAGAACAACATTAGGAGGCGAAGGACTGATTTCAGGTTGAGTGTCCGTACCCAGCACAATAACCACCACCTGGAGGCTTCGGGGACAATCGGTTGCCCTCCCAGAGCCCCATTACAATTTTTTCCCTGGGAGGCGAAGGTCTTGGCCATCCAGCATTCTGAGGGTTTGACAGGAATAGCTGGGGAGAGGGCTCTGGTAAGTTACACTTCAATGACTGTCACGATATCACAATGTCCTGTGTGCTATCAACTCTGATTTTGCTATTGTGTTCTCTATTTACTTTCCTAGCATGCAGTACTTAAAGTATCTGAGATGTCGGCTTGTCTGTCTCAATGTGTACTGGCGCACATAGGAGCACATGTATCCAAATCCGTGACATGCCAAATTTTGGAAAGGTCTCTGTAAGTGGATAACCATAAACACATAATTTCAGGACACATGATATGTGGTAAAATGTAAATGCATGGCCCATTTCAAATGCATGTTGCCAACAGGTATAGTACACCAAATATTTGTCAAGTGTTGGTAAACTGAGATTGAAGTGACTACAACTACCATGAGGCCCTGTGACTGGAGCTCTAACCAAGATGCTAGACTCCTTTTGCCCCTTCTCACTTGTCTGCCATGTCACTACTGATGTTTACTCATCATGCAGGTTACCATTTGTCAAGTGTTTGTAAGTCTAAATAGATTTCACTACAACTACAGTGAAACCATGTGACTGGAACTCTAATCAAGATGCTAGACTCCTTTTGCCCATCCTCACTTGTCTGCCATGTCACAACTGATGTTCACTATTCAAGCAGGTTACCAATTGTCAAGTATTGGCATGTCTACATGGATTTCACTTCAACTACCATCAGGCCCTGTGACTAGAACACTAACCAAGATGCTAAACTCCTTTTGCCCAGTCTCCCTTGTCTGCCATGTCTCTACTGAGGTTCACTATACAAACAGGTTACCAATTGCCAATTTTTGGTAAAGTGAGATTGAAGTGACTACAACTTCAATGAGGCCCTGTGACTCGAACTCTAACCAAGATGATAGACTAATTTTTCCCCTTCTCACTTGTCTGCCATTTCACTACTGATGTTCACTCATAATGCAGGTCACATTTGTCAAGTCCTGAAAACTCTACATATATTTCACTACAACTATCATGAGGCCCTGCGACTGGCACTCTAACCAAGATGCTTGACTCCTTTAGCCACTTCTCACTTGCCTGCCATGTCACTACTGATATTCACTCATCATGCAGGTTACCATTTGTCAAGTCTTGAAAACTCTACATACATTTCACTAAAACTGCCATGAGGCCCTGTTACTGGAACTCTAACCAAATGCTAGACTTCTTTTGCCCATCCTCACTTGTCTGCCATGTTACAACTGATGTTCAGTATTAATGGACTATGAAATGTACAGGCAATGCCCTACTCAGATATATGTCTGAATACTTTGCTTGATGGTGTCCTGGTCTCATCAACTGAAACTATTGATGACATGAGTGACACCCTCACAACTATGTACCCCAAATATATGTAAGCCATGAAGGAAACTCAGCTGATTAGCAGTGGCAGGTAACCCCTTGACTCTGACATGATGAACAATGATAAATATACAACCAAGCTATGTGTTGACATGTATTTTACACAACTAGGCCTTAGAATGGACAAATATACATGTTACGACTACACTGTTTTGGTTGAACTGTTTTGGAGATGTCATGTCAATCACTAAAACATAATGACACATATCTGCACATCTAATGAGCAGATAAAATCTACTACATGTATTTAATGTATTAAAATGTCCATTAACCAACTTCAACCCCATGCAAATTGATTCAAAATACTAATCTCTATTACTTTGACACAAATGACGTGGATGCAGATACCTTACTTTCACCAGTAGCAATGTTCTTAATTTCTCATAAGGTCGATTGGCCGCAGAGGTTGGACACCGAACAGAGTTCTGCTCCGCCCCAGGAGGAAACCCTCAGTGATGACAATGCTCCTGGAGATGTGGACATGGATGACGGGCCTGGTCCATCAGATCAGCCTGGGCAGATGGCAACAGTGAATCTAACTGTGCCCGCAACAACCCCTCCTACCACAGCTGCAACAACACAGACAACCACTGCACCCCCAACCTGTGTACCTAGCGCAGTCACCACCATCCTCTGCCCCCCAGTCCTGGATTCTGAGGTGGCTATCACCATCCCAGTCACTGAAAAAACAGGACCCAGGGGAAGGGTGAAGTCTGTGCCAAAGGCACAGACCCCTGGGGGAGGGTTATTGGGAGGGTAACTGTGGGCCCACAGAGTTGGCCCACTGGGGCCAGGGACATGAAGGCTGCCATCAACCAAGTCCTGGGAGTTTACCATGACTCCCAAGGTGTGGTGGGCCACATACTGACTGAAATCCACGAAATGAAGCAGCTCTAGAGTGACACATATCAGGAGGTTGCCGGCATCCACACGAGGTGGCCAGCATCAACGTCTACATGGTCTCTCTGGTTGGGGTGCTGCAGGACATCAACTCCACCCTCTGCAGGGCTTTTCCACCTGCATCTACCCCTTCCTGTGTCAAAGTCCATCCAGGCCATCCAGATCTGCCACAACCACAGGAAGGGGAGGCCCTGTCAGAGGAGGACACGCCTGCATGCGCCTCTGTCTTAGCAGCTGTGGACCCCTGCCGCCAAAAAGTGGGGACATCCATGCAAGAGCCCAGGAGGAGGGGATGGCAAGACACCCACCACCACCAGTAAGAAACCTTGCCACTAATATCCTCCTGTGTGTGCTATACATTCACATTTTGGACTATTCCTGCCCATGTTTCCATATCTGAGGAGAGTAATATGTTGGTCTTTGGACACCAGACAATTTGGACTGGTCTGCAATGTTTACATCCACAATGACTCCACTTCTGTTTTTCACTGTGTAATTTTTTGTATATTACTTCATCTTATCCTTATTCACTTCATTAAAATCACATCACTAAATCATTGTCACCTGTTGTTTTTACATATAACAGTGTGAATGTGCTAGACTGTTAACTTTGCAATGTTAAAATCTACTTCAGGAAGCATGGGTATGTTGTATGTAACCAATGTTCAACTTAGGATCACTACCATGTGTTTACTGCCCACCATGAGCAAGATGAAGTCAGCGTGAGTGCTCGCGCTGCTCGGCTGCTCACGCTGGACGCGTAGATGATCGGCTAGCCGCCCTGCGTCCCCGCGATGCGATGCCAGTTCGCAGAACACAGAGAACGCTGAGAACGCTGAGGCTGTCATCAAGAAGCTACGAATCTCCGCAGCAATTATATGGACGCGGTATCTCTAAGGAAGGAAGAATTAAGGCCACCTTTCGTTTATTTATTTGTACATCGGATTTCCTGCCTCCGGCCCTGCCTCTGCTAGAGCGGTGCTTTAGCGCGGCCTTGACCTGGACCTCATTACTTACTGCACCTTTGGCTCCTGCTTTCAGCAAGTCTCATAATTTCAACATGAGCGCCCGGGGAGCCAAGAAGGGTGGTAAAACGAAGACAGCTTCCACTCTCGAGGCCAGAGATCGCAGGAATACAGCATCTGCAGAAGCAACCTTTAAACCCAAGCAAGAGGTTAGTGGCAGCAAAATACTGCTGGGAAGAGCTGGGGGGGGGGGCGGGCTGCCTAAAGACGTTAAAAACTCCCAAGTTGCAAAAGATTTAACCCCTATGCAGCCCCCATTTGCAAAATTGTTTTTGGGAGCCAGAGCCCAGTCCTCAGGCGGTACTTCCAAGTCTCTTGTAAGCCCCACCGAGAGTGTCACTGAGAGCATCACAACGGTCTCACTAACTATGCTGACTACACCAGCATCTGCATCTAGCTCACAGCAAGAGGCCTGCTTAGCGGCTAACCAAGAGACTGCTTTGGCAGAAAACGGACCTAAGGAAATTCTAAGCACTGACGACGACATTAGCACCAATGGTACCAATGGTACCTCTGTGGCACTACCAGACCAGGCTGCAAACTTGGGCATCTCTCTCTGTGTACCCTCTATTAACCCCCTAAAAGGGGCGTCCATGCAACAAGCTCTACCAACTCTGCCTCTTCTTGCGCAGGAACCTGGCAGCGACTCAAAGATCGATACCCTTCTCAAAGCGCCTGAAACACAGATGTCGGGTATAGCCAACTTTATTCAGCACTTAGAGGCTCCTCTCGGCGTACAAGCTCCCTGGACCCCAGAAGTAGGACCTGAGCATTTCTATTCTGTCTCCGATAGCACACCCACCTCCTCAGGCGAGGATGGGTCCAACACAAGTGAAGGGGAAGCCTCAATCCAGGACACTGGCACGGTTCAGCGACCAAAGAAACCTAGAAGTAAGAACAAGCGGCGTAGCCAGCTGAAATGGGACTACTCAGACTCCCAAATGTCTTACCCTCTGGACGATGATGACCCCAATACTACACAGTGGGGATCTACCAAAAACCTGCCGGCAGACCCAGCTGAGCCATCCCTCGCCTCTATCCTAGCTTCCATCAAAGAGTTTCAGGAGGAGGTCCGGGCCGATAACCGCGCGGCCAAAAGTGCTTCTAAGAAACTTCAGGGAGGAATAAGAAGGCTGAATAAAACCTGCACTGACATCAGTGACCGCGTCTCCATGGTGGAGGCACGTACCGAGCACCTGGAAACCGAAGCCGTGGCAATTAAACAACAGAGCGAATCCAACAGTGCCTGCCTGGTAGACCTAATGGCTAAGATGGAGGACCAGGAAAATCGCCAGCGCAGGAATAACCTTCGTCTGCTTGGCATTCCGGAAGGGAAGGAAGGGGACGACCCGAGACGCTTCATTGTGAAACTTTTGCAGGACTCCTTCCCTGACCAACAGGGCTGGGATTGGGATCGCGAGGTCCAGAGGGCGCACCGCTTTCCCTTCAATCAGAGACAGCAACACGGCCGCGGCAACACCACTGGAGGACAGCCAAGGGTATTCCTGGTTTACTTTGGCAATTTTCTTCTTAGACAGTTAATATACGACCAGGCTCGCCCCAACTCCAAGAAAGGGGCCAATGGTATAACATTCTTCGCTAAACCTGACTTCTGCCATCAGACAGTAGAGCGAAGATGGCGTCTGAGACAACTGATCTCTCCGTTTCAGCAGCTAGGGGCCGAAGTATATTTAATGAACCCTGCTAGACTTAAAGTAATTGTTAATGGGGGGACCAAAGTTTTTCTTTCTGAAGTTAAAGCTGGAGAATACCTGAACGAGCTAAAATCTAGGAAGAATCTTAGATGAAAAGTTAATTTTCTTCTGCCCCTGTTATTCTCTCTCTACTCTTATTCTTACTCTCTATAAATATGCAAACCTGGTTTATGGTCATATCACGGCAGCATTATGTGAATTTTCAAACCTGACATAATGGGCAACCCTCCTGGGTTTCTTTTTTCTTTTTCTTTCTGATTATTTGCATCGCTGTTTGCTTCATTTTCTCAAAGGAGAGCAAGGGGGCTACTAGCCGATTGAAAAAGCTTAATTTGGTTTTTCTTATGGCGTGGCTGACAGCCGGGCCTCATGACTGACTATCATCATTCAGGTTATTCCTGATTGCTCAGATGAAGGGGGGGGTGGGCAGGGTGGGGGGGGGGGAGGGGCACTAGAAAAGGCACAGAAGAATCAAGGGCACTTTTTGGCACATACATATTTTTGTACTCACTTGGTAAGATATTGGGCAAGGAGAATGTTTTATTCTTAAAATTTAGATGGCTAGGATAGATTCACTCAGGCTTGTCTCTGCTAACATTTGCGGTTTGAATGATACTTTTAAAAGGCAAAATGTTGCTCAAGGCTTACGTTCATTAGGGGGCAACTTAATCTGCCTTCAAGAGACCCACATAGAGTGTTCACAGAAGCACTTGTTAGATACATTAGGGTTTAAAGTTATTGGGGCTACTACACAGGGTGTCAAGACAAAAGGGGTAGGCATTTTGGCGGATAGAAGACTTTCTCTTAGCAATCCCCGGGTTAAATCAGATCCGCTGGGCCGATGGGTGATAGCTGAATGCCACCTTACCTTTAACCTTCCTTTTACCCTCTGCTCACTGTATGGCAGCAATGTAGATGACCCAGGGATTATTAACATGGTCTCAGGGGAGCTGGCCCACTGGCCTACTCCTGTCATCCTATGTGGTGACCTCAACATACATCTGCCCTCTGACTGGAAATTTGATAATAAATGGAGATATAAAGGCAGAAAACCCCGAGTATATCAAGCACTAATGAACCTTGCTCAGACCCACGGATTGAGTGATGTCTGGGCCAGTTTAAATCCCACACAACCTGGCTATACCTTCTTTTCGGCCCCACATAGCACCTTTGTTAGATTAGACTACTTCTTTGTTTCATCTTCACTCCTTAGCAACTGTACCATAGACATTGCACCTCGATTTATGTCAGATCACAACCCCCTTATAGTAAATATTAAGGGATTAGGGAAGTGGAAGGAGGCACCTAGATGGAGCTTCGAGAAAGCCCTGCTACAAAATCTTGACTATAGGGCTCATATGCAAGGTTGGATCCAAGAATTTCTGGAAATAAACGTCGGAACCGCTTCCATAATGACTGTCTGGGACACACTAAAGGCGGGGGTCCGGGGCGAAACTTTGAGTTTCTCAGCAAGGAGAAATAGGAAGGAGAAGCTGGTAATTAATGACTTACAGGAGAAATTAAGAAGAGCAGAAACAAACTTGGTCCTATTGGTTAAGTCAGGACAAGATACCGAAAATGCCCAAAAAGAAGTAGTCCTCGCTAAAGCAGATATAGGGGCAGTATTTGCAGAAAAAACTGCAGCTAAGTGGGCAGCACAGCGGGAAAAAAATTACGAGTGCAGTGATCGCATCGGGCATCATCTAGCCGTCCAATCCAGGCAACAATCTACAAGCATTGAGATACACACAATTAAACTAACCACAGGGAACGAGACCAATGATCCTAACGAAATACTGAAGGGATTTCAGGAATTCTACTCCGACTTATACACTGAGGAGAACTGTAGTGCGGCTGGCCCACTCGAAAGCGAGATAGCCAGCTACCTAAGCGAGATAGATCTTAGACAGCTCACCCCTGATAACACTGAACTACTAGAACTTACTCCAACCTGGGACGAAATCTTGGAAGCTTTATCTAGTTTACCAGATGGGAAAGCTGCAGGAATGGATGGTATTCCTGTAGAGTTCTACAAGATCTTCGCCCCTCAAATCAAAACTATATTCACCGATGTAGTTAGGTCTATCTTTAATGGGGCTTCTCCTCCTGCTTCTTGGTCCAATGCTAGAATCTCTATATTCCTCAAAAAGGATAAGCCCCCACTGGAGATGAGTTCTTACAGACCCATCACCCTTATTAATTGTGACTCTAAAGCCTTCTCTAAAATATTGGCATCCAGAATCTCGTCTGTGATCGAGTCCTTAGTTTCTGAGCGGCAACATGGTTTTATTCCTAAAAAAGGCACCACAGAACATGTCAGGAGAGCCATTACCCTGTTTGACGCAGCGCAGGTAGCAGGAGACCCGATGTCTTTAACACTACTAGACGCGGAAAAAGCATTTGATCGGGTCTCCTGGCGGTTTCTGTGGGCTGTCATGGGCAGGATGGGTTTTGGGACGAGACTCACTCAGGCGGTACAGGCATTATATCTACAACCAAAGGCATGTGTCTCCATTAATGGGCGACTCACTGATCAATTTAACATCTCCCGGGGAACAAGACAGGGCTGTCCCTGTTCCCCGCTGTTATTTGCCTTATACCTAGACCCATTCATTAAACAAATTGAAAGGAATCCCGCCATCTTAGCAATCAGCACCCAGGGCATTAACACCAAAATTTTGGCTTACGCAGATGACCTGGCCATAACATCCCCTGATCCTGAAAACACCATAATTGCATTAGAGCTAGAGGCACAAAAATTTGGGAAAATCTCGGGCTATGCCTTGAACAAAAATAAAACCCAAATAATTATAAATAAAGAAATTACCTGGACTGACGCAAGGGTGGTGCCAAAAGCTAAATACTTGGGGGTTTCTATATCTGCTAGTATTGATGAAATTGTAGCAGATAACTTAACTACTCTCGCTGTAGAAACCAAGAAGGCCCTTAAAAAGATTGATAACCTCCATTTGACCCTCGTTGGAAGATGCAACGTCATTAAGATGACATACTTCCCTAAACTTCTTTACTTTTTCCGTACCGTACCTCTGGAATTTAGCAAAGCTAATCTACAGAAATTTCAGCAAATCTATACGCAATTTATTTGGGCCTATTCACAACCAAGGAGGGCTCTAAAGCAGCTATCTCTTCCTAGAGAGCGGGGTGGGTGGGCCTTCCCTAACATTATGCTCTACTACTGGGCCGCAGTGATGCAATATAGTTCTGAGCTGGTGAGAGAACCCCCCCCAGAAGCCACATTTGGTCTCTCTTCACCATTTAAACTTTTACTCGGTGAAGACCACTGGGGCTGCCTCCTCCGAGAGACCTCTTTCGGATATTACAAACGTGTGAGATTCAAGACCCTCATGAACTCATACAAGGTTTTTCGTAATATCCGCAGAATATTTGGGCTGGGAAGATTTAACTATTACTCTCCCATTATGACAAATTGTAATCTTCCCGCCATTTTTGGCAGGTCCTACTTCTTAGACTGGCACAGGGCAGGTATCACGAAACTGGGGGATCTCATTTCCAGCGAGGGAGTCAAATCATTCGCAAACCTGCAACTTAAATACAGTCTGAAAAATCAAGATGTTTTCAAATATTTTTCCATCTCTAACTTCCTCTGCAGAAAGGTTGGGGGTAAGGCAGGATTCACGGAAGTAGATCTTCTCAACAAATTACGCGACGCCACGGCCCCTCGGATAGGTCTTTTGTACAATATACTAAATAGACAAACCCCAGACGACCTACAAAAGATAGCAGACAAATGGCACACCAAACTCGATTCTTCATCTAGTATATTTTTTAACTCATTAGTATTATCCCAAAATATTTTGCTTTCAGCCAAACTACAGGCACAACACTTTAAAACTATTTTTTTTCTGTACATTACCCCCAACAAGATTGCTAAGTGGGGAGCTGGCAAAGGAACTTTATGCCCCCGGTGTTCTGAGTTTGGTGTCGACTCAATCCACATTTTTGCAACCTGTCCTAAACTTGTCTCAACCCTTCGTAAAATACAGGAATTTCTAGGGGAAGTCACCTCCCAGACTACTGTACTAACCCCAACAGTCATCCTGCTGGGGACTCAATCTGAAAACATCAGGATCAAAAGCGTGGGCCTAACCTTCATTGCAATGGCAGTCTGGAGGATCTGTGTTGCTTCCGCATGGTTAGATACTGATCCTCCACCATTTTCTCAATGGCTGGCCAGACTAGTCGCTACATACCACCTAGAAAAAGCAGTTTACGCTAGGAAAGGGCGCAAAAGCCGGAAGAAGGGCCTGGATGTGTGGGGAAAACTGACTTCGTGGTTAGAACAGCCGGGCTGACCCGTCCTGTTTTTTTTTTTTTTTTTTTCTTTTCTTTCCATGCTTGTTCCTTTTTTCCTATGCTGTCACACTTTTTCTTGCTTCTCTCCTTTCTGATGTCTGGACTACCTTTCATTACCTTCTCTTTTATTTTTTATTTCACTTCTTCTTTTCTTTTCTTTTCCCGACTTTTATAAACGCCATTTAATTATGTTTTCCCTTTTCTTCAGTGCCTTTGATTCAGTAAGATACACAGAGTGGGGGGAGGGGGGAGGGATGGGCGCCTTGAATATCTTTTCTCTGTACCATCCTTTTTTTTGGATTTTGCAAAATAAAAAAAAAATAAAAAAAATAAAAAAAAAAAGGATCACTACCATGTCACAACAACACATACATACAAGTATCTGGGATGACAACATATTTATTCCATTGTTCTAATCATAGGCTGTCATGATGTCAGAAACCTAGCAAATCATACCGACTCAGTAATTGTGTGTCAGTGATGACATAATCACTTGCAGACAGTCACAACATGGAAGGAGGTTATACAATGGACAATATCCTATAAAATAGGTAGCAATAAATTAGGCCTACATCATCAGCTGGAGCCATATTGCCTACTTCACAAAATGAATCATACAGCAAATAAACAAATAGAGACATGTCAGTGCAACAGTTTCTGACTGCAGGGTCATTTCAAATCCAGTGTTGCTTGCATTTGCTGAAATGCCACGAACAAATGCCAGTGATGTGCCACAAACACTTTGGCCTACAATGAGGAGACACATCAACAGCTACATATAGTTCATACACAATGAGGAATTAGCCAATTTAAAGGCAGAAAAGCATGAATAAGGCCCAACACAACAATGTGTTGGATCACATAATGGCACACACATTGCATTAGGACCAACATACCACAAGGAACAAGTGCAATGGAAGGCACGTAAATTCCATCTTATCACTATGCAAGCTGTCAACTCTGTGACAGCCCTTCACAGTACGACTTCGTGTTCACTTTGTAGTCTGAACAGCAGCATGTATAGGCCTGGGCGGTGAACTTAGCTCAGTTCGCGGAGTTTGTGGAGTTTTCTGCACTCCTCACTCCGCAGAGCTTGCGGAGTGCAGAAAACTCCGCTTTGCGATGTGCAGCGGAGTTTTTCCCCCCACGAACTTACTGTTCGTGATCGCGAACTTACTGTTCGCGATCACGAACAGTAAGTTCGCGATCGCGAACAGTAAGTTTGCGAGTGGGAGCTGCTGCTCGGGTAGAATTTCTACCCGAGAGGCAGAAATACCAGCACAAACTGTAGTCCACAGTGTACTCTGCCTCTCGCGGAACTTTGCGGAGTTGTTTTGTAACATCGCAGAGTTCTGTGTAGCAAAACTCCGCGAACTATGACCAGGCCTGATCATGTACTTGCCAATGTCACTGAAATGTCCAAATGAAGATGCCATGGTGAAGGAATCTAAAACAGACCAACACAGAGAGATATTAGCTAAGAAACCATAGAAATGGCACAGATCACACTGTAAACTCCTGGAAAACACAGTCCCAGACAACATTTAGAGCTGAACAAAGCTACACTTACAAACAAACACCTTTCTCCAGATTTTGCCAGACCCATATATTCCTTTTATGTAGCATTGACTTCCTACTCACAGCATCACTACAAGAGTTGCAATAATAGTCAAAGTCATCACATCTCACACCATACTTACACTCAGAAGTAGTAGTTTTGGATGAAATCTCAAAGCAAGATAATTTCTTCCTCTTCACCACTATCTTCATCATCATTTGGTATTTCAGGTTCCTCATCCGGTGGCTCTTCATGGCCTGCTTCCTCTGCTATGCAAGAGATGTTCCATCACACTGCAATGTTGTGCAGCAGGCCACGGTGATCTTATACACCTTCCCAGGAGAGAAGAGGATGGTCTCCCCAGTCTTATCTGGTGATCTGAATCTGGCTTTCTAGAGCCCAAAAGCCCAAGCCACTTGCCGCCGTGTTCTTCCATGGACTTCATTGAAGCAAACTTCCCCTGTTGTAGTAGTATGATTTCTCAGTGGTGCCAACAACCATGGCCAGTTGGGATACGCTGAGTCACCTAGATTGAAGACAGACAGAAGTGTAACAATGAGTTACACACTTTCAGATTATACTACCTGACATTACCTACACAAGGTTTGGACACATCACACATACCTACAAGCCAGGCTCTCACCAGTAGTAGTTGTGCCATCAGCTGGGGTATGGTGCTGTCCCGCATTATGAATGAATCATGTGAAGATCATGGGAACTGGTCACAGACAGACATTTGAGATGTACAAATCCGGTACGCAGACAATTTGCACGTTGATAGAATGGTAGTGCTTCCTGTTGTGGTACACATGTTCCCTGGCTTGTCGGAGGTGACCAAAAGCATAGAAATCAATCTTCACAGTGCCTAAATCCTCACGTCTGGGGAACTGGATGTAGCTGTCCACGTGTCTCAACAGTGCTGCTACCACCTCTTGGAGTACTCGAATGAACAGAGGTTGTGACATTCCACCTGGAATACCGACAGTGAATTTAATTGAGCATGTGGCCAAAAAAAGCAATACAGGCATGATTTTCAAAATGTAGTGGGATTGATTTGTGATAAGTGATGTAAGGTATGAGGTCAGGCTCCAACTGATGACACAAGTCCAGTATTGTTTGATGATTCAAATGAAAGTTTTATATCATATGTCTCTCATCGATAGTCTGAAGGTCTGGAAATGGGTGGTACACTGGAACGTGGTACCTTCTCCCTCTCTCAGGGTACTTATGTAAGGAGTAACACACAACCTTTAATTGGTCACAGAGTGCAGAGTAACATATATGTAGAGTAAGGCAAAAGTCATGTGTCTGAACATTGATGCTTCATGAAGCATTACACATTTCAGATCATTATTGGCAAATATTTAACATTCCCACAGTCATCCGTAAGGTGGCCTTCACATGTCTGTAACAGAACTGTGCACATAATCAAATCAGAAATAGTAATTTGGCACTTTAGTGAGGGTATCATTACATGTCATTTGAAATACTGTCAACCGCGGTGTACAGTGTACCAAGCACATTTTGCCTATGTACGCAGTAATGTGCTATGATGTTTTGTACTGAACATGACATAGGAATGGAGGTTTTCAAAAGTAAACATGTTTGCCCTCATTTGTAGTGGTGGTGATGCACCTAACTGTCACCAATACTATTTTCCCAACTGCTAACATGGCGTATGCCTGACTTTGCTAACAGGACATTTTGAACGTCCACTGCCAGCAGATGTCGACAGCGCAGTAGGCGGTTGCATGCATAGCAGGCACAGCCATAGGCTAATGTTGGTGATAGTGATGGTCACGGTCCAATGGCTGTGTGTGCCAGTGCTGATGACCGCGTACATTTACGCTGTGGTTTAAAAAATAACTTACTTGCCTCCTGACACTGCTGCTATCAACACCACCTCCATTTTAGCTACTGTTTGCCACCTCTGGGAGCAATTATGGCATGCCATACTGGTGAGAGGACCCATCCCCTCATGCCTGAGGAGCTGGATGCCCTTGTAGATGAGGTTTTCCCCAGTATGGCTCACCAGACGAACAGGTAAGAATCTCTGTTAAATATGTAACTCTATTTAACTGCTTCCTTCCAATTCCCATGGCTACAATGTGCCTCGTAGAGTCAGAGAATTAGAATTATGTTGATTGCATATATTGCGAGTTGCTTACATAGGACACACATGTAAAGGATTATGGGGCTCTGTACTTTGTGGAGAGAAGAACACCATTGTAATATGTGATAAGGGGGATTTCTAATTGTGTGAGATGCATTTATCTATGCAGGGCTCAAATTCATAGTAGCTACAATGATTTGTCAGATCACATCATGGTATATGTGTATAGTTTTGTGACACCATGAGCCATGTCTGTATACTGTTATAAGCATTTGAGGATGATGTTAGCCATGTGTAGCATCCCACAGATCTCTCAGCGCACATCAGGCTTTGTAAAACCGTTGTCTGGGAGGTGGCTCTAACTCACAGACCCCTTTAGAGTGCCACACAACCGTATGCTCACATATGAGATGAGCAGAATATTCAATTGTATGTATAGAATTGGTGGAAGTGTGATGTTCATGTGGGATCAGCAGGCACAGGCTGCAGACAGCAAGGCCCGACAATGAGTTGTGGGCAGTCTGGGCCATGGCCTAGCATGGGCCTGAGTTACTGTGGCAGTAGAAGTGAGGCATAGAGTACTGTCCATGTAGACCTACTGATCAATGGATGTTCCCTGAAAGCGTTATCTGTCCTACTAGTAGACCTAATATGTGTATCATGGATGATATTAGGACTGGTGACTGAGGTGGCCCCATGACTTTATACTTCTTTACATTAACCCACAGTGTCAATGTGTGACTGTCACAAATACCAGTCCCCTCACTCCGACAGGTCTGTTAACACGTTTCCTATAGTGTTGCTTCCACTCTACAGGCCTATTGCACATCTTGGACATGAACAGTGTAGATAGTGGGTTACTGCAGACTAGATTTTGAAATGTGAATCATATGCTTGGTTACAATATTTCCTATCACAGAACACATACAATGTTATTTTGAATGTCGTCCCTGTTACAGTGCCACATACAGCAAAGGTGTGTCCTGTGGTGGCAGTACATGGAACACAGACATATTCTGCTGCACTATGATATCCCAATTAGAAGTCCAGATGTACACATATCCCCCCGAGAGGTAGGGGATAGACATACCAGTCCTTACATTGTGTCCTTAGGCTTGGAATGTTGAGTATGCTATGGTACTCGCCTCTATGGACCATATGGGGTCTGGACAGTAATGCACAGGTAGTTTACCCTTCAGAAATGGTGTACTGTGTGTCATGTTACCTCGCATCACATTCCATATCAGATGTGACTGGCCTACATAATGTTAGTGGGCTGCCTCCGTCAGTGTAGGTCATGACTAGGGTTGAGGTTGGTTATCAGATGACCACACAAATGTGCATCCATGCTTTAGTTGTGGTTAGCATGTGACATGGACACATGTATTATGTTGACTCTTGATGAATGCTTGATGTCAACATAATGTGTATTAACCCTACAGATATCCTTATTTTTCCAGTTACAATCTGTTTCTACATTTATTGCATCCATACAGGTCAACGCCCAACAGAAGAAGGCCATTTGGTGAGCCATCGCCTGAAAAGTGCGGACCCTGGGAATCTTCAACCGGCATGGCGTCCACTGCAGAAAGAGGTTAAGGACCTGCGGTGCTGGACCCGAAAGATCGTGGAGGTCCAGCTGGGGAAGTCAGGGGACGTGCCGGACTCTGACCTCCCTAATGACCCACAAACTGGCAGTGGCCTACCTGGAGCTTGATTGGCAATTGAGGGCACAACAGCAGCTACATGGGGGTGAGTCCTGCCCAGAGTCTTACATGTAATATTGCCAACTTTGAGTGTTACAGACAAGCATTTCACCAACCATATTGGTGGTTGTCCATGTGCCACACAACAAGATGAGTCATTGTTACTGTAGGTCTCGTAGTAGGTGCATGCTGCTGAGCTGTGCCTATTGTCTTTCTGACCTGAAACACAGCAGAGTTGTGTCCACATCGAATTCTCTCCTTTTGAGCAGACACCTCACTGAGTGAAGTGAGTGATCATCACATGTTCTCAGTCAATCTGGGTGACAATTGTACCACACAGGCAACTTGTCTTCCTTGAGTGAGGAGTGATGTTCCTTCACTACTGTCTCTCAAGTGATGGTGGCCAGATTACAAGAAATGGGGTTTCTGGTTGGCTAGGGTGTATACCTAAGCCAAGCAGAACCCACCACTCTAGCCAGGACAAGCAAGTTGCACACGGAAGATAACCCCTGCTCACCTCCTTGGTAGCTTGGCAGAGTAGTCAGGCTTATCCCAGAGCCAATATGTAAAGTGTTTGCGTAACACACTCACACAGCAGTGACACACTAGGCACACCACAAAAGAAACTCCACACAAGGTTATATAAAAATATCATTTGCATTATCCATAAAAACACATTCGATCACGCATATCAGGTTAAGTACCATGCATGCATGCGCTCATGCTAAATTTGAAGCCTATAGAGTAAACCATGAAGCTGGTTTGATATGTGGATTTCTTCAATGTTTCTGTTGCGTTGTGATGGTCAGGTGTGAGAATACAGTTGCAATAAACCCATGTTCCATGTCATTTCAGACACATCCGGAGCAGGCAGAGGAGAAGGGGCCAATGTCGCCGTGGACACAGCTGGTCTGGATGTGAGATGACAGACACAGAGGGACCTAGTGACCAGTAGAGTGTGGGGAGTGCATCGGAGGACAGCAGCTCAAGCTCTTCATCTACTGAGTCATCCTTCAACTCCAGAGTGGTGGTGGATCCCATAGGATCATTACCACAGTATTCCTTGTCTGCAAATCCCAGTTCCATCACCACCCTCTCTCTTGTCCCCCAGAAGTTGGCCGTTCCCGCTCCCCTAGGAGGGGAGCTGTCTCCTTTGCTCCAGGCACCTCAGCCCCTGTACCTGTTAGCTGTGCTGCTCTGAGTTAGGAGGTTATTGACCTCCTGAGGAGCATCTCTGTGGGTCAAAATGCAGTCCTGAATGCCATCCAGGGGGAAGGCAACCAGCTGGCCTACCTGGAAGGCATTCACACTTCAATATTTAGCCTACAGAGATCTTTTCAGGCACTGGCCTCCTCCTTCACATCAGCCTTCCACCCATCCCAACCATCTAACCCACCTCCACCCCTTTCCAAATTTCCTATTCCCATTCCTATCCCAAGTACATGCACACCTAAGCACACACACACATTTTAACAGACACAAGCACCACACCCCAACACAACTCAAACATGCACGTACACAGCAGACACTCACCCCTCCCTCACCACTAGGCCCGGGCGGTGAACTCTGCTCCGTTCACGGAATTTGCAGAGTTTTCCAAACTCTGCGGAGCATGCAGAGTTATGAAAGTGTAGTTTTTTCCTCGCTCATTCGTGCTCGCAAACATCATGATGGCGAGCGATGAAAATCCACCTCCCGTTGAGCTTGCTCAATGCAGGCAGTCGCGGATGGTCCCGAACGCTGACGTTGCAAAACCTTCCGTTTGTGTTGAGAAAGCTGCTGCTCAGCTAGAAAATCTACTGGAGTGCCAAGAAAAGAAACAGCACCCACTAGCACTACACATGGTGCAAGAGGGTGCATGGTTTGATCTGATTTTACAGTGCGCGACAAACACCTGGTGGTGATAATCAAAGCGAACGGCATGACCATATGCACTCTGCTGCTTGCGGAATTGCGCATAGCGTGGTGGAGTTTTTGGCCACTTCAAGGAGTTCCACGTAGCGGAACTCATAGAACTCTGACTAGACACAACCATACCCACAGACAACACAGCAAAACACATAGAGCCCTCCACAGACACAACCATACCCACTGACAACACAGCAACATGCACAGTCCCCTCCACAGACACAACCATACCCACAGACAAAACAGAAACATACACTGATCCCTCCACATTTACCACCCTTCCCGCAGGCAATATAGGAAGACACACTGACCCCTCCACAGACTCAACCATACCCACAGACAACACAGCAACACAAATAGAGCCCTCCACAGATACAACCATGCACACAGGCAACATACACAGACCCCTCCACAGACACAACCATACCCACAGACAACACAGAAACATACACTGACCCCTCCACAGATATAACCATACCCACAGACAACACAGCAACACACAGACCCCTTCACAGACACAACCATACCCACAGACAACATCAACAAACACAGACCCCTCCACAGACACAACCATTCCCGCAGACAACATCAACACATGCTGATCCCTCCACAGACACAACCAACCCCACAGACAACACAGCAAGACACACTAACCAATCCACAGACACAACCATACCCACAAACAGCACAGCAACATATATAGAGCCCTCCACAACACCCAGCATGCCCACTAGACACACAGGCACAAAACTCAAATGCTCACTGTCTCCCACACAACAGACACAACACAACACACAATGCAGACAGCAAACTCAGCTCACACTTTTACTCCCTCTTCCTCCAAACCATAACTCCATCCTGACTTCATCCTGAACATCCTACCCATTTTCCACTTGATGATGTCTTGTTTGCCCTTGCCCTTACCTGTTTGAAACCCAAGTCCCACCCTCTCAAAGTCACAGAAAGCTCTCCTATACCCAAAGTCATCCTTTCCACTTCCCACTCCACCCCAGAGAAACAGCATCCCCACCCCCCTGAATCCAGCACAAAACGAAAAATTCATAAAAAACACTCCCAAGAACAATCCCACCCCTTCCACTTCCCACTCTACCCCAGCAGCATCCCGACCCCCCTGATCCCAACCCAAAATATAACAGATAAATGTAAAAATCCCTCACAAGAACAAACCCACCCCTTCCGCTTCCCACTCCACCCCAGAGAAACAGCATCCCCTTAAACCAGCCAAAATCTATAAAAACCCCTCTCAAGTACAAACCCACCCCTTCGACTTCCCACTCCACCCCAGAGAAACATCATCCCCTCCTCCTTAAAACCAGCCCAAAATCAAAAAACATGCATAAAAACTCTCCCAAGGACAAACCTACTCCTCCCTAAAACTCAACTCCTGCCATCCCAAGTACCATCTTCGAAGTGCCAGCTGTGCCCAGTGGATGCTCCTTTGTGAGGAGATTCCCTGGCAGAGTCAGTAAGGGCAAGTTACGTCTGACAGCATTGTGCTGTGGCACTAGACATGAGAATGAACTGACCAATAGTCTTTGTTTTCCTTGATGGGTTGTTCGAGTATAAATAAAGCTTTTCTAATTTTTGAAGACATTGGTCCTGCTATTCTAACTATTTTATGTTCTTGTACTGTTAGTGAAGAGTAACTACAGTTGTGTTTGATCCCTAATTGCTGATCCATTTGCAGTTGTTGATATGATTGGTGCAGACATTGCATTGGGTATTCTGTGAGACGATAAGTATGTCAGCTTGTCCTGGCCAATGTCCACATGATAAAGGTTGCACTTGTCCCCATGATGTAGGTTCGATGTGTGTTAGGTGTGTTCAAGTTGGATATTTGTTTAGTCACACATGGACGGTGTTAACTTGTCATACCTTTGTGGAGCTCTGCATGCACATGGGACAACATTCTTGTGTGTACCTTACACCTACTTTATCTAGATGTGTGACACATGCTGTTTGTGCTTTCATGTGTTGCACTTACACATTCCATACACATGCATGGCACTTGGTAATGCTATTGGTTGTACCTGATATACTTTAATTCACAGGTCCAGTCCACATTGAGTTTGTCAGTCATGAGCAAAAGTTTACTGTGCCCCGGGACCCCAACCCTTCATGGTTTCTCTTGATTGAGTCATAGCTATCCTGCAGAGGGTGTTTCCATTCTGCCATTAGATTGCTTTTCACACTCATTCTATGTAATCCTATTGACTGACATTGCCTTTTCATGTGGGTGACAGGTGACAGTCCAATACAGAGTTGTAGTAGAGAAGGTGAGTTTCAGTTTAATAACACATCCATACAGATGTTTCTTTGACATCAAAACAGGACCTGGGATGTGTGCAATGTGAGGGTGTCACTTTCCCATTGCATCTTGGATTGAGTTGCTGTCACAGGGCCTCATGGTACTTGTAGTGATTTCTATGTGGACTTACCAGGACTTGACAAATGGTAACCTGCATGTTGAACTAGTAGTTACTCATAGTTGAATGACTTACTACTGTTATATTCCACAACTGAGTGGGTTTTGGACATAATCGAGCATGTACAGTGGTGGAAGAACATGCAGGACTGGCTGCATGGCGGTACAAGATGTGTAGAGGTGATTAGAAGTGAGATTTGACCTTATATCCCTCCCTTTCTGCCATCTCAGCTGTCGTGGTTGGTCCACCATGGTTACGACGGCTGTAAAGCAACTCGTAATTGGGCTGGCAATTTTATTGACAGTCCAAGCCTCCCACAGGCTTCTTGGCCTATTCTGCTCCAGCTGAAGTAGGAGTTGGCCAGCGGTGTCAGTGGGAACGCAGGGATGTTTCTTTTATTGAACCGCATGTCTCGTAATAAGGCGGTTGGACCACTGAGCTCATGGCTGTAGGCACAGCAGTTCCCTGACTGCCAAACTCATAATCAGCCCCTTAATAAAGAACTTTGGATTATCTATTGATTAGTTTCTAAATAACATTGATTATATCAATGAAAATAAAATTAGCAAATTAAAATTTATAAAATAAATTATCTATACTCAGGTATTGCATTTATATTAGAAAACATTCCAATGTACTCCCCTACAAACCCAACAACCTACCAATAAATACATAAAGATTAAACAAAAACGTAAATATATTACCAAAGCAGAAGGAGAACAAACAATACTAAAAATAATTCTATATAATTAACATTACAATAATAGCAATGCAAAGCACAAAAAGTAATGAAACATTACAAAATAATTTTAAAACAATATGATGTATAACTCTATTAAAATATTATGTTAAACATCTAAAAAAACAACATTCTTACCTGTGATATTCTGCCCCCACAATTTTTGACATACTATTTGTATCAAACAATATTTTTTCAATGATATTGGAGCTGTGCATATCCTCATGATCTCACGACTCACCTACCATCCATCAACAATATAATAAAAAAATTAGTAGGTACTCAACTCCAAGATAATGCCGGGTGGGTATCTCTGCTCCTCTAGCGGAGTTTCCAGAGTTTTGCCTGCTCCACGTTTCACTGGGAAAGCAGAGTTTAGGCAAAACTCTGACTCCGTGGCAGAGCAGAGTTAACTGCCCCCTCCACCCTCCCAAAGTTATTATAATGTTTAGAAAAAGGCACTTACCTGCCGTGACTGCCTCCTCCTTGCCATAGCCCACTCTCCTTTCTCATCCTTGCCGTCCTTCTTCTTAGATAACCCACTAAGTTGTACATCTTGCGTGTGCGCATGTGCACGCACAGGATGTGCAACGGAGGGGTTATCAAAGAAGAAGGGTGGCAAGGACGTGGAAGAAGAACGGCCATGGCGAGGAGGAGGCAGTCACAGCAGGTAAGTGCCTTTTTTTAACATTATAATTACTGTGGGAGGGGGCAGGGAGTGGAGCGGAGATCCACTGAGTTGTTTTCCAACTCGTTGGAACTCCGCGTAGAGGCACTACGTCTGCTCCACCTAGGCTTACTCCAAAATCACAACAACACGAATCATCTTCTACACAGTTACCAGTCGGGCTTTAGATCATGCTGCAGCATTTAGACGGCTACCTTACATATGAAAACAATACCCTCCTGACCACAGATGAAAATGATCTATGTCTATTGATATTGATGGACCTCTCAACGATCCCACTTTCAGCAACACCCTAAAGTCTCAAATGGAATTCACAAGCAATTTAATACACTGGTTCTAAAACGACCTATCCAACCAACACCAATTCTTGGGTCCCAGAAGACCCCTATCACCTGTGGAGGTCCTCTCCCACATGTTCCATACTGCATAACAGCAACAGAATTCACTGATATGCCGATGATACGCAACTTTACTTGGCAGCCTTCTCCACTCCAGGCACCCAAAACCTCAAACACTGGCTGCACTACATCCAGATATGGATGTCCAGCATATACCTAAAGTTCAACCATACAGAGGCAGAATTCCTGTTATTTGCCAAGAACAACAAGCTAGAAAAGGTACAAACCTGGCTTAATTAAATGAACCTTAACAGCTTTGAAGCTCAACTTTCAGCAAATGCCATGTTACTTGGATTTGCCCTGGACACCAACCTCACCCTCAAGGAACACACTGCCGAAAATGGCAGCCTGGTACCAACTCTCTGTTTTAAAGAAAGTGAAATAATATCTTCCAGAATGAGACTTCAGAGATGCTATTCTAGTGTTGAAAACAAAGAAGGGTACGCGGTTCCCCAACGGTGATGGAACAACGAGAGTAGGAACCAAAAGAGGGGAGCCCTCCAAAACAGAACTAGAGTCCTCACACACCCATCAAGCTGGGTGTCATGCTTCATCATATGGACTCGTTCCTCGTCGGGTCAGCGGTGCAATACCCGACGGACACCCATAAAGGGGCTCTTTAGCGGAGATCTTCTGTTCCTGCCGTATGGTGCCATTTGTGTGAGGGCCCTAGGGGTAAGTGTAGATGTGAGTGAGTGATTCTAAAAAAGGTTGGATAATCCAAAAGAGAATTTTAATGGAATGGTCATCCACCTTATAAAAAATACAAAAGAGCAGCTGCTCGCTGGCTCAATGGTCCAGGGGAGCAATGCTCTGCTCTAAAATTGTGGTCGACATGTTTCACGCAGTGTGTTCAAAATGATACAGTGCATTTCATCAGAACCTATAAAAACTATCTACACACGGTGGTTAGGTGGACGAGTTCCTACCTACCACTATTCTTACGTGTGAGCACGTGGTCTCGCCAGATCTATTGGTAACCTAGACAGGGATGACAAAAGCAAACACAAATAGAAATGGTAATCCGTATAAGTGAGAGCGGAGTCATCTTTACAGCCCCACAACAAGTAGTCCATCAATTAAATGCATAGGTGGAAATGCAGTGCATTCATTGTTAAATACAAGTTAGAAATTGTTAAAAACACAGAATGACTGGAAGAGAACGCAATCAAGAAAAGGGGAAACTAAAACAAGTACAATGTAAGATGCCTCACCTAACTAGGCGATGGCGCTGGCTTCTACGGTTTTCTCAGCCCTTAACACCTCAATGTTGGGTGTCCCGTATATAGGGGAATAGAGCAGTTCAAAATGACCTACAAAGCCACAGGACCCATCGTGGCGGCGCGAGGAACAAGGGACTCCCCACTCAGTGAGCAGGCGTGCCAGTAGCCTGCCCTCACCTTAACTCAGTCAGTGTTAACCGCTAGAGGTCATTAGCAAGCCCGATCAGAATCGATCGTGGAGGTTAACAAACGGAATCGAGTAGGTATGGCGATCGGCCCCACAGAGCATGGATGCATCAGTGTTCGCTCTGTCGGACCCAACCAAGACCGCCAGCCCCCAAAAAAGTAACCACGCGGACACACAAATCAGAGCGCCCGGTGGAAGCGGGAGTGCCGGGCGCGAAAGTCTCTCAAAGGTAGGGAGAGACTTAGTAAAAACATCGCACTGCCTCAATAACACACAAGCACAGGCTGAAGCCCAGCCTGTGCACTCACCTGTCCTTTATCGAACACGCGCCGGAAATCTGCCCAAGCGCCAAGCCGAGAAACCGGAGCGGTTAGAAGTCGGCATTGTGGCA
Source organism: Triturus cristatus (assembly GCF_964204655.1). Classification (NCBI taxonomy): domain Eukaryota; kingdom Metazoa; phylum Chordata; class Amphibia; order Caudata; family Salamandridae; genus Triturus; species Triturus cristatus. Next base: position 216,420,429 of record NC_140594.1, on the reverse strand, counting down.
TTGTGGGGTTTAAATATACCGCTATCCCGGTTCCCACATCTGGATGATGGTACTGTTCTGCTTCGTGACCTCACAGACTCCCCACTGACCCCATTAAGGTCATTCTACATGCTGCATAAGGTCTGAATGCCTGAAGAGTAATGATCATGTCACCTCTATCCTAAGGGAACTCCTCTGGCCTCCCTTGTTAGCCCACACATCTTCAAAACCAGCTGTATCATTTACAGCCATCGCAACTGGCATCCCTGCCTATCTGGCTTGCAAGTTCACCGTCTATGGTGGCTCTCAGCACACCCGCACCCAGTACACTATCACACTTAAGACAAAGCAGTGTGGTAGAAGAAAAAAAGAAGACAACAGGCCTTTTCATCTACGTACACAGGATCTGAAGATCAACATCCCAGTACTCACCAGGACCACACAAACCCTGCTGCTGTTTAGGAAAGAATGCAACACCATGATGTAGTAACAGTACACTTCTGCTGCCTAAACCCAACCAGGGCCGGACAGGGAAACCAAAGTAGCCCTGGCAATTTTGTCAGATCAGCCCTGTGGGAGGGGGGAATGCAAGTGTGAAGCACTGCAGCTTTTGTTACTGGGGGCCAATATTGCAGCACTGCACTGAACCCAGCTCCCTCACCAGTCACACACTGACTGCATATTTACCTTTGTCTCTGTACAGCACTGTGCTGACGTTTCCCAACACAAATACCACATACAAACATACATGCATACTTTTACAAATAAGCAGCCTGACACTTCGAACATGCATTTATTAGAAGCCGAAGCACAGAATCCATTAGTGCTGCTTCACATATTCGTAAATGCCTTTATTAATTATCCCCATGCAGACGAAAAGCATAGAACAAAATGGCAACCGACCTAGAAGCATCTAACAGAAGAAACTCTCGAAGAGAGTTAGATTTGAAAACAATCCAGATGCGCGCCCACCGGAGAGCTGGCCAACACATTGCTGTTAAAGAATACAAGCACAAAACTTTTATTTTAGTTTACAAAGTTCTTATTTCAAAGGTGAAGGTGAGGGAAATTGGCTTTAGAAGAGCATGCCACCTGCCTGCTTTGCAGAGAGCAGGATGTGGAGAAACACAACGTGTCACTATAAATGTGTTTTGGAAAATGAAAGGTTTTGCCTGTCCGTCAAGGCTTCGGATCAGCGGGAACTGGGCCTGCTGAGAAGAGCACAAATTAGGCCCAGTGTGAGGTGCCATCATAGGGGCTGGTAATTGCCACAAGACACTTTCAGCTTAATTAGCCACTGTGTCAGAGCAACAACATCACTTTCACTTCAAAACCCATGCAGATTGGGGCGGGAGGAGGTCCCCGCGCACCAAAAATATCTACCGCAGGGTTTCACGCTGTGCCCTCCTCAAAATGTATCCTTCCGATATCCTCTACCTGTGCAGAGTCACAAGCTTCCTTTTTGTGCGTAGAAACACTTACGCTTCTTTTCCGTTCTCACCCAGCGCAGCCTGTCATAACAAGACTCTTTGTACCGGGGGGCGGGGCATGGCGGCCATTCTGAATGAATTTCAATTTAAGCATACAATCCTGTCCCCATCACCAAACGTGTTATTTGATCCTTTTCTGCATGCTTCATTGAATACAAATGCACTGCTCTTGAACCAGTAAGGTGTACTCTTAATTTGCTTTCGCTTTACGACTCTTGTGGCGTTTAGCAAAACACTTGGAATGTTTAGTGAGTCAAACCGAATGTGCGTCAGGGCCTGCCTTCCAACTTAATGAAAGCCTCACATAAATAAGGGAAGGATTTATGTGTGCTGGCGAATACTTATTGTAAACTGCTTTTACCCGGAGAATAAATCCAGGAGTTTGACAGAATTCATTCTGAAGAGGTAATGGATTGAAGGGATCAACCAAAAGGCCATTTTGCTGAAATCTTCAGACATTCTTTAACTCTCCAAGACAGTTCTCATGGACAAAAAAAGAGATTTTCTACAGGCTGCATTGTGGCCATCAGAAATGGAAACTATTCATCTTGAAAACTTATTTTAATGGTGGGTGCAAGTCGTGCTGAACTGATTGCCATCTGTGGAGAAGTACATGGTTTGTTCACAATGCTGTCATCTTTTGGAAGAAGAATGATATTTATGTAATCAAAACAATAATTGAAAATTAGATTCTGTGCGGAACGCTGGTGCAGTTGCTTGAAATGTAGTGCGTTTTGGGAGGGTGCCACACTGCCTCCCACACAGGCGGTATGTGAATGAGATTACCATACGGGTGATAGCAGCACTGACAGTGCGGATTGTGGTAAAGGAAAGCAGCTTTCTCAGCTCCTTTGAAGCGCGTTGGCTGTATAGATGCAGACAGAGCAGTAACAAAAAATGCAACAGACGCTCTTTTATGTAGGGTAGATAATGAAAGGCCACATTCACAAACAATTTTACAGGTATAAAAGTGACATGCTACTGGAAAAGTCATAACTAGGTCATAAATAGTATGCTCTATATCCATAAATCGTAAAAATACCTACATGGATTTCATTTATAAGTGGTGTTATGGCACCCATGCATACACTACACACGTAGGACCAGATTTACTTAAAAATGAGGCAACGCAGAGCAGCAACCAAAGTTGCTGAGTTGTATTGAATGAAATGGAAACAGCAGCGCAGCACAATATCTGCTATTGTATGCCGCTGCTGCTGTCATCCCCTGCGCTGGAGCACTCTAGGCCGCCTTGCACCATCCACACACCCTTGCACTACTATAGTACAAGAGTGTCTGTGTGATGTCTAGCATAGGTTTTGGACAGCAAGGGTACCATTCCAGTACAACATACTATGTTTAGACACAGTTAAAAACGTTGTGTGGTGTGTATGGGAGCCATGCATTACAAAACACATACAAAGTTAGAAAAATATTGGGAAACGACAATGTTTCTCAAACGATATGCTTGCCTACAGAAGGTGAACAATTTGGCACGAAGCCATGCCTTCCATTTTAAGTAGACTTTATTTTATGTTGTGTTATATTATGTTGTTTTATATTATGTTGTGTTACGGTGGCCTATGTTATGTTACATTATGTTACGTTATGCAAATTTGAAGCGGACATATCACCCAGGAAGGTATCATGGCGCTGAGCAGGTGTGAGTGTAGCCACACCTAGGAAAAAGTGGGACTACGCTAACCTTTCCTTCATAAACTTCAAAACACAGCTTAAGGATCTCCTCCTCAATCCACATCTCAACCAACTGGATAACAATCACCCAGTGCAATAGGGTGTCTCTACAACAGGCATCTTGCCCAGATGTTTAACAATCGCCCAACGTAGGAGGGTTTCTAGACCCCATGACTTTTGTCCCCCTTCTATGTTCCCCTCCAGCCCTTCACTAAATTCGCCTCACGACACTGCTGTTTGCTGAACCATTGTTTGTCTGTTATCGGCATGATAATTGTTATAAAGTGCTCCGATACCTTCGGGTCCGACCAGCACTATATAAATCTCTTAAATAAATAAAATAAAATAAAATAAATAAGCCGGGTCTTCAGCTTCTTGCAGAATTCAAGAAGTGAAGAGGAGGCTCTTATGTATAGTGGCAGGTCGATTCATGCTTTAGGAACGATATAGGAGAATGCTCAGCTCTCAATATGTTTTTTCCGTATGCGTGGGATTTGTGCAAGTAGGAGCCTGGACAAACGCAGGTGTATGGAAGGTTTGTGAAAGTAGATGTGATTGTTGAGGTATGATAGACCTGGCATTTTTAGCGGGTTTACCCGCAGTCTTTTTGCTTTTTGACCTCCTGTTTTCTTACCCTGTTTTTGTTGCCTGCAGCACTCTGGGCACTTTACCACTGTTGATCATTGCTCAAGTGCATGTGCTCTCTGTATAAATTGTGATTATGATTGGTTATACACGATTGGCATATTTGATTTACTGGTAAGACCCTAGTAAAGTGCATTGAGTGTGCCAGGGCCTGTAAAGCAACTGCTACTAGTGGGCTTGCAGCACTGGTGCTGCCATCCATATGAGTAGCCCTGTAAATGTGTCTTAGACCTACCACTGTAGTGTCTGCCGGCACAATTTTGAACTGCCATGTTGACATGGCAAGTGCACCCACCTGCCAGGCTCAAACTTTCCCTTTTTCTTATATGTAAGGTATCCCTCAAGTAGGCCCACGGTACCCCCGTGGGCAGGTTGCAGTGTATGTGAAAGGTAGAGCATCTACTGGTGTGTTTTATATGTCCTGATAGAGGAATACTGTGTATTTCGTGTTTTCACTATTGAAAGGCTGTCTGTCCCATAGATTATCATTGGGGCTACACTGTAACATTTTACATGTTTATTTTCAATTGGGACAAGATAGAGCATTGGAGTTTAGGCTCTCTGAACTCCGAATTTATTAACACACCATTTAGTAAAGGTGGTTTTTAAATTGTGTGTTTGAAAATGTCACTTTTAGAAAGTGAGCATTTCCTTGCTTTACCAATCTGTGTGCCTCTGACTGGTTGTGTATACACCATCTGGTTTTGAAGGGACAGGAGCTGGGGATGTGCATTCACTCTAGATAGTCACAAGGGGTTTTGAGGTGTGTCCTGCCTTTTTGGGTGACTCATCGCTAGGCTGAATAGACTTGGTCCTGTTTTAGAGTGGTAGGAGGAGTTTTGCTAGCACCTGAATAGGCTGTGTCTCCTTTGCACAATGCTGTTTCCACCCTCTGTGGTCATGCTGCACAAAGGAGGTCAGAACCGGTTTAGACTGAGCTCAGAGAACAATACGGAAATGGGGTATAAGTATTAAACCTAAAACCCCAAGACTTTAGATTACTTCTGGGCTAATAGGAAACTGCCAAGAAGATGAGCTAAAGAGCTGTCAGGAGGAGTACTGCCCCTTTGCTGTGTGTTGCTTTGCTAGGTTGGCCTGCAGTTGCTGCTTCAATCTGTGGGCAGTGGATAGGACTGGACTTTTGACTTGCTGTGGTATCCTGCTAAAGAAGATTCTCCAAGGTCTTGAAGTAGAGCTTGCCTCCTGTTCTGAGGTCTCAGGGATTGAACAACTTCTTGTGCATCTTGCTGAAAAGCACCCAGACTCCTCAGCTGGACTCCTGATAGCCAAAGGGTGCAATTTCCAGTTCCTGGGCCCTTGGAATCATTGTGTGATTGGTGCTGCAACCCAAGGAATAACAACAGCAATGCTGGCAACGACACCGCCTGTGACGCAGCGACGTTCACCAGGCCGTGGGCACCACTCGGGAAGTGCATGACTCACTGCCCTGCCTGCACTACAGCTCCGATGCCCATTGACGCCTTCAAGTTATCGATCTCTCTGACGTCAGCGCTCGCACCAATGCCTGTTGCCACCAGCACCTGTGACATCGTGGGCCGTTAACCGATGTGGTGGCTTCCTGAACTCATTGACACTGCACTGCTGAACGGAACTGATGCCCCGCCGCAGCCTCACTTCCCCTGCCAGCCCGGATTCAATGCCTCACCTCCTCATTGACTAAATGCCCATATCTCCTGTGGCAGTAAGGAGCGGCCCTGACTTGGCCATCAACACCTCACCTCCATGATGCTTTGTTTTCCAAGGTAATGGTGCTTGAGGGTGCTACTTGTAGGGAACACCACCAGGCTTTAAGAAATATAAGTAAGAAGACCTTGCAGCAATAATAGGGCGTTCCTTCTCTGCAGCAGTGAATAATAAATACCATTAAAAAATATATATATATATATATATATATATATTCACTGAAAAAACCATAGGTTTCACACATGTTATAGTTAGCAGGACATTTCACTCGTGAAAAACCAATGAAATTCCCCCGTTATAGTTAGTGCAGGCAACTATAACTCACGCGACCGCAATCCTCTGCTGATGACGTCAGATATTACATCACTGTATTTAGACACTTATTTACCCAAGTCTTCTTCCATTAATTTTCAGCTATACATGTATTACAAAGATTTTTTTTTCAGAAAAACACATATGTCATCAGTGATGTAATATCTGACGTCATCAGCAGAGGATTGCGGTCGCGTGAGTTATAGTTGCCTGCACTAACTATAACGGGGGAATTTCATTGGTTTTTCACGAGTGAAATGTCCTGCTAACTATAACATGTGTGAAACCTATGGTTTTTTCAGTGAATTTGCAAGGTTTTTTAAATGCTAATTCCTAACTATAACGTGTGTGAAACCTATGGTTTTTTCAGTGAATTTCAAAGGTTTTTTAAATGCAAATTTTTTTTGAGATTTTTGTTAAAAAATAATATCCAACCTATATATAAAATAATATATGTACTATACCCTGCATTATGGAATGGGTAATTTTTAAAAAATTAATGTTTACATACAGTTGTACATCACAGTTATTATCTTCTACAACCCTTGAAACTTTTTTTTTTTTATTGATTTTTTGCCGTGCGCGTACGGTAAGCTAACGCTACGCGCCCCGTACGTCATAAGTACGGTGCGCTTACGTGATACGTACGTGACGTACGCGTACATGCATGCGCGTTGCGCGGAACCAACGTTGCGGTTACGCGGGTGTGTGTAATGCGCATGCGCGAGTGCGTCCTACGTACGTGCTCCATAAGCGCTCCGTAAGCGCATGTTTACGTCACGTTTGCGCATGCGTACTTGTTTACGAGCGCGTACCGTAAGCTTACGGAGCGCGCACGGTAGGTCATGTGATCCACAAAGAACACTTTTCATTGGTTGAAACTACTTTCAGTTCCAGAAACTTCCAACACCACACCCATTCCCCTCATTACTGCTTGAGATCCCCTAGGAGAAGGAGCTGAATTGACATTGAGATACAATGGCAGAGCAGCAGTCCTCTTCTGAGAGTGAGCCTAGCAGCACCATCATCAGACAGAGAAGGAGGAAACAAAAGGATTCTTTTGTGTGGGAGTATTTTACTTTTCCAGAGGGGCAGAAAAAGGTCAATGCTCCATTGGTCACTTGCACACTTTGTGACCGTGTTTTATCTAGAGGAAATCCAAGGAAGAAGTATTCCTTTGGAAATCACTCTATGATGAGACACATTAGGGATAAACATCCCAGGACCTTTGCTCGACATACTGAAGAAAACTCTTCAGTAAGTCAACGGAGCCCAACCTCAGAAGCTCAGCCGAGTACATCATCGGCAGCTCAGCTGAGCCCTTCCTCTGAGGTGGGAGCATCACCTTCTTCAGCTCCTCTGGACATTAACCCTCGATTTCGGAGGGTTTCAATGAGGTGTACAACGTGTTGTGGTCTTATTGTTTTTGGGGAGACCAGTGTTTCCCTTATTAACAATAAGATAGACCAAACGTTTGTAGACGTTCATAATATTCCCATTCTTTCTTTCCTCTATCCCTGTATTAACACAACAGCTCTTTTAAGAGCCAACCTTACCTCACAATTTTAATTTTGTATTTTTAATCTCTCCTTTTTGAAAAAATTTTTTTGCCGTGCGCGCACGGTACGCGTAGTCGCGGAATCGTTACGCGAAGTTCGTGGAATTTTTCCGTTTACGCCGTGCGCGTACGCTACGCGCATTCCGCGATTTTTCGAAAAAAAACTTACAATTAATTTTTGCCCTTGGGGGTCCTTCTGGGACCCCCTGACAAAGGCTAGGGGGTCAGGAACTGTCCACCCTGCCCCCTTTTCACGTTCTCCACCTTTGTTTTTCACCCCCTCAGACTGTGAGAGACAAAATTTCGGCCGACACTTCCTGATTTCGACCGATTCGAATGTTTACTAAGATCTAACAACCAATCAGAATCGCGCTTGCGCACGGCGGCGTGCGCGTACGGTAAGCTTACGGTACGCGCTCGGAGCGCGCCTATAGATATATATATTGATTTAAATGCTATTTTCTCAGGAAATACTGAACAGATTTACACGAGACCTTCTAAAGGCACATCCCTGACCTGAGGGTTACCTCTCTGCCAAATTTCAAGTAATTCTGTTCAGCCGTTCGGGCTGTAGCTCGGACTAAAGGTCCTATGGAAAAATGCATGGGGAAAACGCGTTTTGGGACCCCCCCTTTTTCTCAGCCCCCACTTGACGAATCCCCCCGAGACTTTCAGGGAAGGAGCAGAGCGGAGCGCCCCACCTATTTTGAGAATTTCGCGAGGATTCGTCAATCGGCGCAAAAGTTATTCCAAATAGAATGTTGCAGATTTCCTATGGAAACACGGTCCTAACTATAACTATCTACTGGCGACCGCCAGTAGATAATATATATATATATATATATATATATATCTATATCTATATCTATATATATATATATATATATATATATATATAAATATATATATATATCCTTAAAGCGAAGCCCCTTCTGGACAGCTGTCACCCATGAAAAGTGGCGTACACGCCAGCGGAGCGTGCTGGCAATCCTCAATGCAAAAAATCCCAAAGTACGTACACTCTCAGTCAATGAAAACACGCTCTCAAAATGAAATGCGACTAGGTTTATTCCACACAACGCGCAGCCTTGCTCACGTGAATATGGTGCACTGACACAGAGTATACATTAGGTAGTCACGGACATTACGTCGTAATCAACAGACATGGAAAAAGGACAATGATACTGTAAATCTTGGCCGCCATATTGGAAGTACCACATAAGTTCATTACTTTGTGTAAAAACAACATAAACTTAAGTACATAAATCCTGTACAGAAATTCGTATCATATCCCTGTATCTCAGAAGGTCTATATACAAGTGTCACGAGTGGTATGCGTGATTATGCCCTCATGTCGAAATAAATAACTAAATGATAATATCACAAGGAGGAACTAGAAACCAGGAAAATGACATCGCCATATTGGACTAGTAAATCGTAGCTATCTACTCAGTGTCTTAGTAGCAGCCTAATGCGTATTAGTGCGGAGATCAGAAGGTAGATAAAAAGTAAAGCGTTGCGAATAATACGAAAATGAGAAAAGTGTGAAGGCATAGTGCTCATCTGCATGTGAATCACATAAAACGTAAAAATGTATTCTCCCTTAATGTAAGCGGGATTGCTCAGAAAAACATGTTTGTTAAGTCATATGCTAACCTAGCCAGTGCTAGTTAAAAATTATTCAGCATTACCAAAACCATGAATTACTAATGCCATCATAGTGTAAAGGCACTGTTATGTAGTAAGCATATCCGCATTATCTCGCTATTAAAACGCTCTAAGGATATCAGGAAGGGCATCTGTTGATACATCCAACAATGATGTGCCTAGTGCACCATGAATTTCTAGCTGATATCATTAATAAATCTATAAGTCCATAGTGGTGAAAAATAGTAGTAAAAATTGGTGTATACAATACCATTTTCTCAACCAACAAGATCTCCGCATATGAAAGAAAAGACGTATTAGCTTATTATCCTCCAAACGTGTGAACAATACAAACTGTCCGTGATACCATCGTGTACACCAGAGTCATAAAATATCCAAATAGTGATGTCAAAAAAAGTGAAGTCGAAGAAAAGGGTAGGCAACCTGTGTAGTGGTTAGGTACCTTCCTTCTCTCCTGCAAAAGAAACACAATTAAATAAAGTTACAATATAAAACGACAAAATTGTTAAAACCACAGTTCCTAATGCACTTATTATAAGGATGAAGAAGGCTCCTACATATTTCTCATCATGTGTGATCACTCAGCTCTAATCGAAATTTCGAAAATTCATCACACTGAAAGACAATAAAGAAAGAAAGAAACTCGAGAAAGAAAATATGGACAGAACACAGGAAAGAAAGAAAAGAAATTACAAAGTCTCATGATACAAATAAGATTTACTCTTTCTTCAGATGTATCGACAGTTCTTCATCCTGATTCATGCCGCCTGGGGCTCTCGTCTGCAAATCTATAATATACTTTGACTCTTTTTGTCGGAGTCTCAGTGTTCTGTTCCCCCCTCTATGATCCCTCCGGATCTATTCAAAAATGAAATATTTGAGTAACGAGGAGTTGGAAAAATGTCGTTCTTGAAAGTGGCGAGCCACCGGATACTTGGGATCATTATTAGTGATAGCTCGCTTGTGTTCAAGAATTCTCTTTTTTGCCATAAGAGTGGTACTGCCAATGTAGTATAACCCACAGGGGCATTCTATGGCATATATAACAAATGTGGTGCTGCATGTCAGGAATTTAGTGATTTCTTTCTGATTAGGACCACTAGTGTATTCTTTGCGAAAAGTGCTAGCCGAACACGCTTTGCAATGCCCGCACGGAAAGAAACCTTTGAGATTCTGTATGCTCCTGTCCTGTGTTTGAGTGATGTCGCTGTGAACAAGCAGATCTCTAAGGTTCCTCCCTCTTCTGTAGGTAATATTCGGTCTATCCTTGATGGTGTGACCTATACTACCATCATTCCTGAGTGTATTCCAGTTACGTGATAGAATACGTTTAATGTTATCTGATTCAGAGTTGAAAGTGAGGATCACCCTGGTGTCCACATCCATAGTTTCTTCTAAAATGGATGTTTTTTCCACCAGAGTATCTTTTCTTTCAATACCATCTACTCTGTTGATCACTTTTTTCAGGACCCACGTGGGATATCCCCTCAATCTGAACCTTTCAATCATTTCAGCACTCTCTTTGTCAAAAGCAACTTTACTGCTACAGTTCCTTTTTGCCCTCAGCAGCTCCCCATTTCGTATTATTCGCAACGCTTTACTTTTTATCTACCTTCTGATCTCCGCACTAATACGCATTAGGCTGCTACTAAGACACTGAGTAGATAGCTACGATTTACTAGTCCCATATGGCGATGTCATTTTCCTGGTTTCTAGTTCCTCCTTGTGATATTATCATTTAGTTATTTATTTCGACATGAGGGCATAATCACGCATACCACTCGTGACACTTGTATATAGACCTTCTGAGATACAGGGACATGATACGAATTTCTGTACAGGATTTATGTACTTAAGTTTATGTTGTTTTTACACGAAGTAATGAACTTATGTGGTACTTCCAATATGGCGGCCAAGATTTACAGTATCATTGTCCTTTTTCCATGTCTGTTGATTACAACGTAATGTCCGTGACTACTTAATGTATACTCTGTGTCAGTGCACCATATTCACGTGAGCAAGGCTGCGGAGGCAGTTGAAACGCGTCGTGTGGAATAAACCTAGCAACATTTCATTTTGAGAGCGTGTTTTCATTGACTGAGAGCGTACGTACTTTGGGATTTTTTGCATTGAGGATTGCCAGCACGCTCCGCTGGCATGTATGCCACTTTTCATGGGTGCCAGCTGTCCAGAAGGGGCTTCGCTTTAAGGATTTAATAGAGGACAGCACCCCACCGGCCGTGAGGAGCTTATTGAGACGGACATCGTCATCCAGACACAGGAGTGTGCACCAGTAACTGCGTGGAGGTAAGCCCGTATGGATGTTTTCCGCCCCTTGGGACTATTGGGGTGAACGCGCATCGGAGGGTGTGCGTGGCAGCTTTATATACCGGGGCAGCGGGGACACTCATTGGGTGGTTACCATCTATGTAGAACGGGCACGAATACTAGATCGATTAAGGCTTTGAACTGGTTTGGTGCAGATTTGAATACACAGTATTTGCTGAGATGTGTTAAGATGGATCATTTCATCGTCACGCACACATACATTGTCGTCATCTCTCGGTGGTCTCCACTTAGAGTTTAGTTCATCTTTCCATCTACGCCATGTGATAAGACCTAACGAGCAGATGCAGGATATGGAAATAGATCGATCCAGGATACAATAATCGTCACTTTTGCTGGAGTTTCAGAGCCTGATACCAAATTCCTGTGACTGTGTGCTGTGCCAATTAATTTCTTCTGAGTCCATATCACGGCAAAAAGAACCCGACATCTAGGAGTCAGGGGGTCGATTAAACACACTGTCTCAGTGTATATATTTTTAACGCGACTAGTAGGTGCACGATGGAGGAGGAGGCAGAAAGAAGAGCGGCTGCTCTTACTTTATTAGCAAGAAAGCCGGGGCAAAAAACACAAATAGAGAGCGCTAACCCCGAAATTAGATCAACGGAAGAGAAATTAAGAAAGTTTGAAAAGCTCAAAAGGGGAGAGATATCGAAATGGTGGGAGGCCATTTCATTACAAAATTACATTGACCAAGAAATGGCACCTAGAGGTTTGAGAATTTTCATCACTCCCTCATATGAAAAACCCAACCCCAAAATGTTGGAAGAATGGTCTCTCAACTCAGCACTAAGCTCCAGACGTATGTTGGAGATACTTATCAAGTATGCCTGGAGCGACCGTGAGAGATTGCTACAGGAGATTAAAGATCTACAAGAGGATCTTTTGAAAATTATGGGGACTGAGGCGTTTAATAAAGCCATGGCCAACATTAAGGAAAGACTGTTTAAACACGAGGAAGACATCAAGGGACGGAAGCAGAGGAAACTTAACAGAGATTATGCAGATTATGAGAGTGGCAGGATATTAACATTCAGCCGCAAATATGATCATTTATACAAAGACAAAGAAATATTGACAACTAGAAACGTCAATATCACTGAAGGAGACATATCCGGGGCATCTACAGCCAGTGAAACAGAATCTGATGTGTCGAAAGGAGAAACCTCAGGGGAAGAACGCAATACACGTGCGATCACTTTTTTAGACGAGTACAGGACAATGCGCCAAACGAGACAAACGACGAGAGAGACAGAAACAACAAGATCGAGAGGTCAGAGAGGACGAGGTCGAGGTCGAGGCCGAGGAGACGGAGGAACAGACGCCAGCGAATCCGACAACAATGGCAGAAGAGGCAGAGGAAGGGGCCGCATGGGAAGCAACAAGACGCGCTCCAAAAGAACATACTAATGGACCAGACTATGGTTAATAAAACTATCATTAATCTCTCTAAAAAACAATTAAGTGATGTAGAGAAGTATACATTATGTTTAGGATTATCTTGCTGTCCTTCCACCAGATTCAACTATGTGGAAACCAGAATAGATCTTTTTAAATATGTCAGAAAGTTGAAACTAAAAAATGGCATTCACTACGACGACAAAGACCCAGATTAGATGTTAGAGCAGAAGGGCAAGAAATGGAGAACAATGATCTTAACATTGAAGACATGGAAACACTCACTACCATGTTTGAGCTCCATAGCGACACTGCTTCTAACATTATAGAGACAGGCGATACAGATGTTCTTAAAACCATGGGCATAACATATGATTCTGCGGCATCTACAGGTTTTAGACCACCATCTACCTTCCTACCCACCTTACCCCATGATGGCATAGATACGTTCCACGACAATGTCACAAAGGCCCTGATAGATTTGAGGCACAAATCATATAACAATAAGAAGTCTAATAATAACATGACATACGAACAAAGACAGCTGCTTAAATCATTAGCTGAGGACAAAGAGATAGTGATACGACCTGCGGATAAGGGTGGGAACATAGTCATCCAAGACAGGGAGCAATACATCACAGAGGCCCTTAGACAACTAGGGGATGCTGTATCCTATATACAAATCAGCAAAGAAATATGTAATGACAGCATCATTAGTGTATGGGACAAACTTGCTACTTGGAGGGACAAGGGTATCTTGGAGTGGGAGGAGTACTGCTATCTAAAGAGAGATTTCCCTAAGATACCAGTACTATACCTGTTACCTAAGGTTCACAAGAACTCTGAGATATCACCTGGCCGGCCCATTGTGTCATCCATAGGCAGTGTGGCCGAGCACATATCTAAGTATGTGGATTTTTTTCTCAGAGAATATGTCACCAAACTTCCTAGCTACGTAAGAGACACTAAGGATTTCCTTAGCATATTGGAAGTCATCAAATGGGAAAGTGGTTTTCTGCTCATAACTCTAGATGTACAGTCTCTTTATACGATCATTGACCATCAGAAGGGTTTGGCAGCCTGTTCACACTTTCTCAAACAGAGAAACATAAAATATTGGGAACATAATCACATGATTATTGAAATGATAGAGTTTTGCCTCACTAATAACATCTTTATGTTCGACGGCACCCTCTACAAACAGTTGGTTGGAACTGCAATGGGTTCATGTCTGGCTCCCAGCTTTGCGAATTTGTTCATGGGCCTCTGGGAAGAAGAACTATTCTCTGGGGTGATTACCATTACGAACCTGAACAAAATAGAACTTTGGCTCAGGTTTATTGATGACTTGTTCATCATATGGAAAGGGAGTTGCACAGAGGCCCGTGAATTCATTGATGAACTTAATAAGAACGATCGCAACATACACCTTGCAGGGGACATCAGTGACAACAAGGTCGAGTACCTTGATGTCAGAGTGGAAATCAGACAAACCAAGATACATACTTCCCTTTTTCGCAAAACCACTGCAGGTAACAGCATCTTACATGCCTCAGCAGCCACCCAGAAAAACTCAAATGGAGTATTCCCTATGGGGAGCTGCTGAGGGCAAAAAGGAACTGTAGCAGTAAAGGTACTTTGGACAAAGAGAGTGCTGAAATGATTGAAAGGTTCAGATTGAGGGGATATCCCACGTGGGTCCTGAAAAAAGCGATCAACAGAGTAGATGGTATTGAAAGAAAAGATACTCTGGTGGAAAAAACATCCATTTTAGAAGAAACTATGGATGTGGACACCAGGGTGATCCTCACTTTCAACTCTGAATCAGATAACATTAAACGCATTCTATCACGTAACTGGAATACACTCAGGAATGATGGTAGTATAGGTCACACCATCAAGGATAGACCGAATATTACCTACAGAAGAGGGAGGAACCTTAGAGATCTGCTTGTTCACAGCGACATCACTCAAACACAGGACAGGAGCATACAGAATCTCAAAGGTTTCTTTCCGTGCGGGCATTGCAAAGCGTGTTCGGCTAGCACTTTTCGCAAAGAATACACTAGTGGTCCTAATCAGAAAGAAATCACTCAATTCCTGACATGCAGCACCACATTTGCTATATATGCCATAGAATGCCCCTGTGGGTTATACTACATTGGCAGTACCACTCTTATGGCAAAAAAGAGAATTCTTGAACACAAGCGAGCTATCACTAATAATGATCCCAAGTATCCGGTGGCTCGTCACTTTCAAGAACGACATTTTTCCAACTCCTCGTTACTCAAATATTTCATTTTTGAATAGATCCGGAGGGATCATAGAGGGGGGAACAGAACACTCAGGCTCCGACAAAAAGAGTCAAAGTATATTATAGATTTGCAGACGAGAGCCCCAGGCGGCATGAATCAGGATGAAGAACTGTCGATACATCTGAAGAAAGAGTAAATCTTATTTGTATCATGAGACTTTGTAATTTCTTTTCTTTCTTTCCTGTGTTCTGTCCATATTTTCTTTCTCGAGTTTCTTTCTTTCTTTATTGTCTTTCAGTGTGATGAATTTTCGAAATTTCGATTAGAGCTGAGTGATCACACATGATGAGAAATATGTAGGAGCCTTCTCCATCCTTATAATAAGTGCATTAGGAACTGTGGTTTTAACAATTTTGTCATTTTATATTGTGACTTTATTTAATTTTGTTTCTTTTGCAGGAGAGAAGGAAGGTACCTAACCACTACACAGGTTGCCTAACCTTTTCTTCGACTTCACTTTTTTTGACATCACTATTTGGATATTTTATGACTCTGGTGTACACGATGGTATCACGGACAGTTTGTATTGTTCACACGTTTGGAGGATAATAAGCTAATACTCCTTTTCTTTCATATGCGGAGATCTTGTTGGTTGAGAAAATGGTATTGTATACACCAATTTTTACTACTATTTTTCACCACTATGGACTTATAGATTTATTAATGATATCAGCTAGAAATTCATGGTGCACTAGGCACATCATTGTTGGATGTATCAACAGATGCCCTTCCTGATATCCTTAGAGCATTTTAATAGTGAGATAATGCGGATATGCTTACTACATAACAGTGCCTTTACACTATGATGGCATTAGTAATTCATGGTTTAGGTAATGCTGAATAATTTTTAACTAGCACTGGCTAGGTTAGCATATGACTTAACAAACATGTTTTTCCGAGCAATCCCGCTTACATTAAGGGAGAATACATTTTTACGTTTTATGTGATTCACATGCAGATGAGCACTATGCCTTCACACTTTTCTCATTTTCGTATTATTCGCAATGCTTTACTTTTTATCTACCTTCTGATCTCCGCACTAATACGCATTAGGCTGCTACTAAGACACTGAGTAGATAGCTACGATTTACTAGTCCAATATGGCGATGTCATTTTCCTGGTTTCTAGTTCCTCTTTGTGATATTATCATTTAGTTATTTATTTCAACATGAGGGCATAATCACGCATACCACTCGTGACACTTGTATATAGATCTTCTGAGATACAGGGACATGATACGAATTTCTGTACAGGATTTATGTACTTAAGTTTATGTTGTTTTTAACGGGGCGCTAGCGAGCCCGGAGCAAGATGGCTGCCCTGTAGTGCAGCTCCGCTGGTCGAGCTATCTATCCGCCTAATATCCATGCATACCGGCGCCGCTGGTGACTATTGACGGCGGTTACCTGGCTTTCCTGACTTGCAGACCTCGCTGGTGGAAGAATCGCTGCCCTTTGCTGTCCCCCTCGCCGAGAATCACAACAAGAGCTGGCGACTCGCGCTGAGCAGAAAAGTGCGGCTGCGTGGAGACCCGGCTGATGGCCCCGCCTGCGGAGCTTCCTGCGCCGGCTGATGGTGGTTAATGTGTGGCGGCGCTCATGTGCTGTGGACGATTGGCGCCTCTCTGGGGTGTGCCTGCCGTGGCCTGCTACGAGGTGATTAGTGGCCCTGGTGGTGTCGCTCATACGGCCGGGTGAGGCTGCTGAGGTCTGTCGCCGGGAGCAGATCCCTCGTCGGGGCTCCAGCGTCTGGTGCTGTGCCGGGAGCTGCGGGCCGGGCCCGGTGCCTGGTTCTGTCCGATCTGACGGTGCTCTGAGGGGAACGAGGCGCTGACTGTGGAGGCTCAGACAGCTTTGGGGAACGACGCCGTACTCGGGACCCGGCGAGTTGGCGCTTCCTATCACCGCCGACGCGGCCTGAATGGACCTGAGAGGCCAGCGGCGGTCCTGGGCGATGCGGCGTGGTCGGGCACACTGGTGAGTGGGTGCTGGCTGAGAGCCTCGTGGGTGCACTGATCCCGTGGTGGGGAGACGAGCGGTGCGACCTGAGGGGGCCCTTCGGACACTTTCGCGGCCTGCTGGGGAGGTACTAGTGCACTCCATTGGATTGTGTGCTCTGCTGCGGTACTCGATTGTTGGCTGCTCTCAGGTGGGGCCGAGTCGGCGCAATTCTGATCGGGAGTGTGTGCGCCAGTCTCGTGTCCAGTGCGAACTGCCCTCGTGTAGCTTGCTGGTCTGATTTCCGCGGACCCTGCGGTGGCTTGGCCCCAGACCATAGTGTGCAGACGGGGGGAGGACTCGGTGACGACCCTCCCCCGCTTGGTGAGAGACATTGCAAACATGGGCCGCACAGATAAGCAGCAGAGCAAGCTTCAATTCAAGGCTAAAGCGCATACTAGGGCTTCTGCGTCTGCCACCCCTAATCAGGAACCGGAGCCGGAGCAGTGTCCGAATACACGACTGGAGCAAATGATGCTCACAATGCAGCAAAGTCTTCAAACTATTGATGCCAAAATCGACGGTCTAAATCTCCGAATGGACAGTATGGCCTCCAGACTTGACAAGCATGGTGCGCAAATTGTCGAAGCGGAGACCCTCATTTCAGAGGCAGAGGACCGCATGGAGGTGATGAGTACATCCTGCGCTACCATGGAGAAAGTGCTTGAAGTTATAAAGGCCAGAAGTGAGGATTTTGAAGCCCGTTCCTGGAGGAACAACCTGCGCATAACTGGGGTGGCCGAGACTACCAACACCGGTCCCATGGAGCTGTATGTGGAATCACTGCTCACAACGTTGCTGGGTGCTGAACACTTCTCCAAGGTGTTTATTGTAGAGCGTGCTCACCGTTCCCTGGCTCCTAGACCTGTCCCGGGGGCCCAGCCCAGACCGATAATTGCCAGGCTCCTCAATTATAGGGACAGGGATGTGGCTCTCCCTCTGGCCAGAGAGAAGGGGAGGCTGGACTATCAGGGAATGAAAATAGAACTGTTCCCAGACTTCACCGTGGCAGTGCAGCAGGCACGTCGTGAATTTCAAACAGTGAAGAAAAAGCTGCAATCCCTAAAAATCCAATATGCCATGCTGTATCCTGCCCGGCTGCGAATACAGCACGAGGGGAATGCACACATCTTTACGACCCCAAAGGAGGCGATGGTATATGCTCGACGGTTGGAGCGGCAGGCACCGTCTGGCATGACCAATAGACATTTGGACACAGAGGACTGAGCGTAGGGCGCTGCGATATTGGAGCTGCCTCTTGCTATTCTAATGTTTCATGGTTCCTTATTGACTGCATTCATTACTATGCTAATGCCATTTATTATGACCAGATTGAAGGGGGTAACCTCAGGGCGGTGAAGGGGGACATGCCTGGGAGGCTTGGCTGTGCCTATTGATGAGGCCAGGTGACCATAGCCGGGTTCCTTGCACTCCTCCTACTTATTCTTATCACGTTCCCCAGATGGCTGCCACTCTCCTTCATGCTCGACCCACCCCGCCTCTGCGGGGGGCCAGGAGCCGCTGGTGACCCCTGATATGGGAACTTCCCACACAGTTCTGGGTGTTTGTAGATGCCAGGTTGGCGTTACTGTTGGGGCACTGATGTTCTTCGATCTCTGTTTCTGGTGTATTAGGAGATTGCAGTTGCCCTCTGTTGGGTTGGTTCATACTAGGGAAAAGGTGTGGCAGCTGTTTCTAGCCACAGTGGGGGGATGGGGCGGTTGGGGATTTATGCTTCAATATGTTGATGTGATGCAGATTCTTAGGCTACATAACACATGGTACTGCAGCTGTGGCTGCTTCTCAACTGCTTGTTTCTATTCTACTATGCACTGCTGTGGTGACAAATAACGAGTCAACCCTTAAATGGCTGAGCTGGAATGTTCGGGGGCTTAACAATGCTAGGAAGGTGAGGCAAGTGCTCGCCTATTTGGACAGGCATAATGTGCAGATTGCACTGCTGCAGGAGACGCATCTCACGCAGCAATCCGCCCAGAAGGTAGCGAATGGTTGGGCGGGGGTGCGGCTGGCTGCGTCCTACTCCTCATATGCTCGGGGGGTTATGATTCTGGTCAAGAAAAATGTTCCCTTTGTGCCCCAACTGGTTGATGCTGATGCAGACGGCAGGTACATTATAGCCCAGGGCACACTTTATAATATGCCGTTAACTATTGTCAATATATACGGTCCGAACACGGATGACCTGGGTTTCTTTGATGCTCTTTGGAGTAAGCTTGCCAATACCCAGGGTGCAACTGTTGTATGAGGTGGGGACTTTAATGCGGTATTAGATCCTGCACTGGACCAAAAATCCACAGTGGTCTGCCCTTCCCGGAGGGCTCCGGGTACAATACGGGAGGGGATGAGGTCACTGGGACTAGTTGACATTTGGCGACGGAGGAATCCTCAGACCATGGAAGGAACGTGTCACTCATATGCAAGGCAGGCTTGGTCCCGTATAGATTATTGGTTAGTAGCGCCTGATGTTTGCAGTTGGGTGGTGCGGGTAGGACACTTGCCTAGAACACTGTCCGATCACTCACCAGTGGCAATGGACATGGTGGTGCCTGCGCGAATCCCACCCCCTTTTCAGTGGCGTATGCAGTCCACATCCTTGTTAGACCCAGTGTTCAAAGAGGGGGTTCGTGAAGCCATAACGAATTACTTCACAGTAAATATGGGATCGGTTGCGACAATGGAGACGCTGTGGGAAGCCTTTAAGGTGACCATTCGTGGGGAATGCATCGGCCTACAGGCTGGCGTCTTGAAGTTTCTCTGTCGCATGATGACGGCTCTAGAGAGGGAACTGACGAATCTGGAGCACTCCTATAGTGTTCGGCCTAGCCCAACCATCCTGGCGCAAATAAAGGAAAAAATTTCAGAGTATAATGATACTGCAGATCGAGAGATTAAGCATCTCTCCCGGCGCAGCAGGGCACGATATTATGGGGAGGGCGGAAGGCCGGGGAGGTCACTTGCCTCTCGCATTCTTGATCCCCATCATCGGGCGCATGTGGTACAAGGCATCAAGGTTGACGAGGAGGTCCGACATGAAGCTGGTGGTATCTTGCGAGCATTTGCGGACTACTACACTGATATATATAGTCACCGGCCCACGGCGGGGCCGGATGAGTTAGACCAATATTTCGATGACATCGCACTAGTGTGGTTGTCGCGTAGACAACAGGAGTTTTTGATGCACCAACTGACGCTGGGGGAGATTCAAGATGCCATTAAGGCGCTTCCTAGTGGTAAAGCGGCGGGCACCGATGGCCTGCCGGCTGAATTTTATAAAGAATATGCGGACCAATTAGCACCATGCCTGTTGCAACTCTATGAGGAGGCGTATGAGACTCAGTGCTTGCCACCGACGCTTCGGGAGGCGCTGGTGGTCGCCCTTCTAAAGCCTGATAAGCCACCTGATCAATGCGATTCGTACCGCCCATTGTCGCTCATAAATACTGACGTCAAAATATTGGCAAAGGTGCTGGCCACGAGGCTCCAGCTCCTACTTCTGGTTATGGTCCTCCCGGACCAGTCGAGGGTTTGTCCCCGCTCGCTCCACATCCCACAATCTTCGTACCATTTTTGCGGTCATACATGTATTGACTCCTGCGCTCCCAGCAGTGGCGGTGCTACTTGACGCTACCAAAGCGTTCGATTCTATAGCATGGTCCTACATGATAGCAGTCCTTCATCGTATGGGGGTCCCGTTTGTCTTTACGAACTGGATCAGCTAACTATAACATGTGTGAAACCTATGGTTTTTTAAGTGAATTTGCAAGGTTTTTTAAATGCTAATTCCTAACTATAACATGTGTGAAACCTATGGTTTTTTAAGTGAATTTGTAGGGTTTTTTATATGCTAATTTATGCATGTAGTGTTATTTTTTATATATTTATTTTACAATAAACTACCTATGTATATAGTTATAGATTGACTGTATCCTGTAATATGGAATGGCTCGTTTAAAATGTATATATATTTTTTTTAAGGGTTTTTCACCATGCGCGCACGGTGCGCGCACCCCGCGATTTTTTGAAAAAAAAATTAAATGTTTTTTTCACCCTTCGGGGTCCTTCAGGGACCCCCTGACAAAGGCTAGGGGGTCAGGAACTCTCTACCCTGCCCCCTTTTCACGTTCTCCACCTTTCTTTTTCACTGTCACACACAAAATGGCAGCCGACACTTCCTGATTTCGACCGATTCGAATATTGACTGACATGTAACCACCAATCAGAATTACGCTTGCGCACGTTATGGTGCGCGCACGGTGCACGCACAGTGCGCGCATGGTGCGCGCCTATAGATATTTATGTACTTTTAACTGCAATTTTCCCAGGAAATACTGAACAGATTGACTCCATATATGCAAAAGGCACATGCCTGACCTGAGGACTACCTCTTTGCCAAAATTCAAGAAATTCTGTTAAGCTGTTCGGGCTGTACCTTCGACTAAAGGTCCTATGGGAAAATGCATGGGGAAAACGCGTTTTGGGACCCCCCTTTATTCTCAGCCCCCGCTTGACGAATCACCCCGAGACTTTCAGGGTAGGATGAGATGTCATGAGTGATGTCATGAGTGATGTCACTGACCATGTCATGAGTGATGTAATATGTGACGTCATCAGCAGTGCATTGCGGGCGCCCGAGTTATAGTTAGCTGAACTAACTATAACGGGGGAATTTCAATGGTTTTGTACGAGTGAAAAGTTCAGCTAAGTATAACGCCCCTGAAACCTATGGTTTTTTCAGTGAATTTCAAAGGTTTTTTAAAAGCTAATTTCTAACTATGACTACAGAGATAGGACATGTGAAGAAAGAAGAAAAAACGCAAAAAAAGAAAGAAGCAACAGAAGTCCTCAAAGATGAAGAAAAGTGCAGGAAGAAGGATAACGTGCAGAAAGAACAAACAGAAGAGCAGAAAGAAGCCTTGTTGTAAAATCATCCTGTACCCTCAACTTTTTCAGACGGATACTGGTGGTAACTGAGTCTGACTAACCAGTCCTAGAGCCAGTGCTATGTTAAAAGACACTCAGAATACAGTGAAAACACCTACATACACTAGGGAACACTATGTGTTGGGGTCCCCCTGTGATTAGCATGACCTCCTCTGTAAGCCCCTAGTATATAATAGGGCAAGGAATTAAAACTACCTCTTAAAACGCGCCACAGGGCGTGTTTGCACACGTCACCTCAGGCCCCGTCCCCTCCCTTCCCCACTGTGTAAACACGCCCTGTGGTCGTTCCAAGTTGGGAGATTAAGTCCCCTTGAACCCTGAGAGTCCCTAGGGTCCAACTAGACCACTAGGTACCTCCAGTAGGCACCACAGAGCTGTGTTGCAGAGAGGTGTGAAAAATGGCACGGCCTGGACCACCTCTCTGCAACGCAGCTCAGTGGCGCTTACTGGAAGCACCTGGTGGGCTAGTTAGCCCCCAGGGGCCCTCAGGATTAAAGGGGAATTATTCCCCCACCTTAAAATGCGCCATATAATAGGGCAAGGGATTAAAACTACCTCTTAAAACGCGCCACAGGGCGTGTTTGCACACGTCACCTCAGGCCCCGTCCCCTCCCTTCCCCACTGTGTAAACACGCCCTGTGGCCGTTTTAAGTTGGGAGATTAAGTCACCTTGAATCCTGAGGGTCCCTAGGGGCAAAATAGCCCACTAGGTACGTCCAGTAAGCGCCATTGCAGAGAGGTGTAAAAAGGGGCACGGCCTGCACCACCTCTCTCCAACGCAGAGCAGTGGCGCTTACTGGAAGCACCTGGTGGGCTAGTTGGATCCCAGGGTCCCTCAGGATTGAAAAGGAATTATTTCCCCAACTTTAAACGCGCCACAGTTTGCACACGTCACCTCAGGCCCCGTCCCCTCCCTTCACCACTGTGTAAACATGCCCTGTGGCCGTTCTAAATTGAGAGATTAAGTCCCCTTGAATCCTAAGGGTCCCTAGGGTCAAACTAGCCCACTAGGTACCTCCAGTAAGCGCCACAGATCTGTGTTGCATAGAGGTGTAAAAAGGGGCGTGGCCTCAGAACACCTGTCTGCAACGCAGCTCCCTGGCGCATACTGTAGATACCTGTTGGGCTAGTTGGCCCACAGGGACCCTCAGTATTGCAGGGGACTTAATTCCCCAACTTACAACTGGCCAGGGGACGCGTTTGAAGAGTGCTGCAAGGAGGGGGCGTGGCCTCCGGCGCAATGCCAGTCTTTTATTTATTTTATTTTTTTAAGAACGAGGGCTGTGTGGCCTCCCCTTCTTTTTCTAATTTATTGGCCCTCGGGACCCCATCCCCCAGGGCCTGCACCCTAATTTTTTTTGTTGAAAAAAATAAATTTGGAAGGGGGCCGCGTGGCCCCCCTCCCAAGGCCTTAATCGGCCCCGGGGACCCCAACCCCCGGGTCATGGCCTTTTAAAAAAAAAAATCTTTAGGAGGGGGCTGCATTGCCCCCCTACTCAGGCCACTTATGGCCCCAGGGAACCCATCCCGGGGGCCGGCCTTTGTTTTTTATTATTTTTGAAATATATAGAATTATAGAAACACCTAGGACATGCTGGACAAAACCTATCACCATGACGATTTGCGTGATATTCATTAAAAGGCGACAATGAATCCACGTGGAATGTATTTACACCGCTAGTGAAGCTCTGATGTGTGTGACGCCCTACCGTGCCTAATCCCAGCGCCCCCGACGGTGGGTACTCTCCAAGTAGACACCCTTGTCGTTTTTATACAAACATGGGTAGCTATTGACGGGCACATTTAATACACACGCACACCAAGCCATTCAAAGGGGATTCGATAAAAATTCGACCAAACTATGCAAGAAACCCCCCTCACGGTTAATAAAACACACATCCACCGCCGGATGTGTAATACTTTTTATTTTACTCTCTGGAAAGGAGACGAACCTCACTTGAGAGTCACAGCGTGCTCCTGGCTGAGCCCAATGCTGTGTTACACCCACAAGTGCCCGCCGAGTGCCACACACCTCTGTGTTGTATTCCACCAGCTAGTGCGTATGCTATGACACTCTCTAGCCCATGTGCACTGTAACACCACCCCATGAATATGGCATGCCACACTTGCCTTCGCACGGGTTATATTACCCCATCTAACGTGCCTTTCTTGATGCCTATGTTATAATGCATAGCACTATGCCATACATATTACAATCTGGGATCCATATCTTTGTCACAGTGCATATGCAACGTTACACTCCCCAGCACAGATTTTATATTACAACTTTAGAGACTAGTTAGGTTACAGAACACTGCCCTGTGAATATTACACTCCAAGGTGCATATCGCATAGCACGCGCTAGTGCCTGTGCTATCTCACGCTCTCCAAGAAACAGGTGGAGAAGTGTGGCTCAATGGTTAGAGCAGCAGACCCTGATGCAGAGATCAGGCCTGGGACCAGGGTTCAATTCCCACCTCTGCGGGTCTTGGGCTCAATTTCCTCAGACCTGATAATTCTCACCTCGGTGCCTATTCTAATCATGGGTCCCACTCTGCAACTCTGGGCAATAGCTTGCATAATCTCCACAATGGCCCCAACAGCGCTGGGATGCCTGGCTTCACCTTGGGGGTGCCCAGGAGTGTACATTTCACAGGGAAAAGCCAGGAAGGGTTCCACAGCGGTGTGAGTACAGCGCTAGGACACCCCAGTCCGGGGTATAAGTGCGCTATACAAGTACAATTTATTTCATTTCATTTCAAGAATCTGTCATTGCGCACAATGTATTGCATATTATATTTCACGCCCGGTTCATCTTATATCACACTTTTTGGTGCATAGTTTATACCATATACTATATCTAGTTTTCATTTTCAATCGTGCTCTCAGGACTATGTTCTATATATCACTGCGTCCACCTACCCTTTTCACGGGCACTACATTTTGCGTTGGGTGGTGGAGAGTCAGGGGGTGTTTCTGCCAAGTGATCCCGGAGTCACAGTCACAAACATCCTCTTCCTTCTGAATAAAAGTGGGATTATGCTGCATACTTGTTCATATTTTAAGTAGTTCGCACAGACACACATTTTAAAAACAATAAAGTTCATAATACCCACCTTCTCTGAACAGTTAGCTTGCTGACCCATCCACCTCCTCCCTATCCTCTGTTGTCTGAATCCATGGAGTAGCCTCCTCCCTCCTGCCATGCATGGTCTGATGTGCTGCCACTGCCCTCCATTTAGCATGATGTACCAGTCCACTCCTCCTGCCCTCCATTGCCCAATTCTATGGCCCATCATTGACCTCCTGCTTAGCCTCTGTGCTTAGCTTGCTGCCCCTATTCTCCTTCCCCCTGCTCTCCGATGTCTTTGTGCATGCCCCTGCTCCATCCTTTTTGCCCATCATGTTCCATGGACCTGCCACTCCTATCTACTCTGAGTGTTCTGTTGAGCTGCCACTCCCCTCCCACCTGCCTAGCATTGTCAGATGACTGTAACCTGTCCCTGCCACCTCCACCCTGCCTGTCCACATGCCATGCCCCTATCCCCTTCCTCCTGTCCTCCATGGTCCATTTTACTGCCACACCCTTCTGCCCTCCCTGGTCTGTTGTGCTGCAACTGCTCCACCTGCCTGCCCCGCGTGGTCTGTTGTGAGGCTCATTCCCCTGAACTCTCTTGTCTGTGCCCAGGTCCTGTCCCTCCCTTCTATCCTCCATGGTACTTTGTGCATGCCCCTGCACCCTCCTTCTTGCCCATCATAGCCATTGTGCTACAACTAACCCTCCCGCTTGCCATGCATGGTCTTCTGTGCTGCCATGGCCCCTCCCACCTTCCCTGTGTGGTCAGCTAGCTGCCTCTGACCCCCTCCCACCTTCCCTCCATGGTCTGTGTGTATGCCATCATAGTCTCACTGTTGCTCTCCATGGTGTGTCTTGTACTCCATGGTCATCTTGCTGCTCCTGCCCTGCCCCCTTGCCCCCAGCCCTCTGTTTCCATGTGCAGACCCCTATTCCCTCCCTCCTGGCTTGTCTGTTCCATTGTAATGCCCCTGATCCGTCCCTCCTGCCCTTTATGGTCTGTTATGCTGCAGCTTTCTCTCCTGTCTGTCTTTTATGGTCAGCTAGCTACCATTGCCTCTTTCCCCTCTGTTCTCTGTTGTCCATGTGCATGGTCCTGTCCCCTCCCAATTGCTTTCTATGGATTGTTGTGCTGCACTCCCGTCCCACATGCCCTGTGTGGTGTATTGTGCTGCTGCAAACCCTGATGCCTGCCCTGTAGGGTCAGTTTGGTGCACCTCTCCATGTCCCTTTTTCCTCTGTTATCCGAGACAATGTCCCTACCCCAATTCCTCCTGCCTACCATGATCCAATGTACCATACTGGCGAACATTTTGAACTTGGTAAGAGGGAGATGTTGAAAAAAAACTGGGGTATTGATTTTCCCCTTTGAGTTACATTGAAAAAGAGGAGATTGTAGACAGGATACAGATCAAATAAAGCCCATTTGAGCTTAAAAACATTGGACGTTTCCTGGCTGAAACGGGTCTGTTGGCATGTATGGTTGTACTACCACTGCCTCTTCCTTCTGCCCACAATGGTCTATTATATTGCCACAGTCTCTCTTGCCAGTCCTGTATTGTTGGTTTGTTGCCCCTGCCCCTCTTTCCACTGCCCTCCATAGTCTGTTGTGCTGCCACTGCCCTTCCTGCCTGCCCAGTGTGGTCAAATTTTTGCCTCTGCACTCTCGTACCTGCCTTCAATTTTCAGAGTCCGTGCCCCTGGCCTCTGCCTCTCAACAGTATCCCAATGAACAACTAGATTGCTAACATTCTATATTTATTACAAAAGTGTGGCACGCCTGACGTCATCTTGATGTGTAATCAAAACTGTAATACCTAGAGCATTTCCTTTAGAAATTACATATATGAGAGGGTCTTATTTGCATCAAAATTATGGCTAGTGCTCTAAAAACTAAAATGAAGACATATTTTCTGAGTTTTCAAATAGCGACATAGAACTTTTAAATTATATGTAATCTTTATGTTTTTTTATCCAGTTGGCCACTTGATTAAATGTTGCAGTTAGGGGAGATGATGTGGTGTTACTTCCAGAGCTGCAGACTTTGCAACTGGGGAACTAGGTTGGAGTTTCTGCTTCAGCTCAACATTCTGTGATTCTGGTCAAATCACTTAATCTCCCCATGTCTACAACCAAAATGAATTTGATCTTGTGTGATGAAACCAATGCTCATGCAAAGCACTCCAATACCTGACAAGCATGCACTATATAAAACTGCAAATACACAAAAAATAAGTGTTTTGCACACTTCTGTCATTGGACTACATATGGGCTACATCCGGGTGATATTTGTGCTGCATTTGGGCTCTTTTGTCTCTGGTGGCCATCTTGGGAGATTTATTTGTTATGAAGTTTCCTAATTTCCTCATTTACTGCAGTCTCCTCAGAAGGAAATGCTTTCACTTTTTTACTTTGATTCCATCAAGAAGGTATTCAGATATGTCACACATTTGCCATAAATTGTGAATGTTAGCACTCTAGTTGCTAATTAGATCACTGTAGTAAAGCTACTGCTCACCAGGGAAGCCTGCTGCTGGTATTCAAAGTGCATGTTTCAGTCTGCATGTCAGAAGTTTTTTATGAAATAGAAGAGGATTTGAGAAGTCAAAATGTGCCCTAATTTTTCTTTCTGCAGCACTAATCATAATTTCTATGGCAAAATGAACCCCCTCATTTTGTTCCTTTGTAAA
Organism: Triturus cristatus; assembly: GCF_964204655.1. NCBI lineage: Eukaryota > Metazoa > Chordata > Amphibia > Caudata > Salamandridae > Triturus > Triturus cristatus. The sequence continues at coordinate 216,392,594 of NC_140594.1, read as the reverse complement.
TTAAATGTTTTAAGTGTTACCACTTTATTCCAATCAAGATGGCTTCAGGTGTGCCATACTTTTGTCATAAGTAAGACTGAATTCTGAATGTTAGCACTCTAGTTGCTCATTAGATCACTGTAGTAAAGCTACTGCTCACCAGGGAAGTCTTCTGCTGGTATTCAAAGTGCATGTTTCAGTCTGCATGTCAGAAGTTTTTTATGAAATAGAAGAGGATTTGAGAAGTCAAAATGAGCCCTAATTTTTCTTTCTGCAGCACTAATCATACTTTCTATGGCAAAATGAACCCCCTCATTTTGTTCCTTTTTAAATTAAATGTTTTAAGAGTTACCACTATTCCAATCAAAATGGCTTCAGGTGTGCAATACTTTTGTCATAAGTAGGACTGTTAGCGCTCTAGTTGTTCTTTAGAATACTCTGGGAAGCTGCAGTAGAACACAAAGGAATCAACTGACAGTCTCTGCACTTGTTGGATGTACATGTTTTACTGAGAATTTCAGACTTCATTCTCACATGACTGAGAAAGATAATGTGAATTTACAGAAAATATGCTCTCAGTTTAGCTTATAGATCACCTTCCAAACCTCTGTGGGAAAAGCATGAGAAAATAGTTTTCTCTCAAACATGATTCATGATATCAGAGCAGAAGGCTTTTTCACATGGTAAAATCACTTTAGAACACACCACAATTCCTAAAATGAGTATGGTACCATCAACAAATGATTTATAATGTAACTAAAGTCTTAAAACCTTCTATTAACTGCAATGCTTTTTAATGAGGTGCTATCATGTATATTGGTCCCAAGATGGCTGCCAACACTTCTTGGATGAAGTACTGACAGCCAATCAGATCTCACGATGATATGTGTGGTTAGGCTCCGCCCAGATATATCTATCTTTTTAACTCTACTTTTCTCAGGAACTACTGAACTGATTTACACCATTTAAGCAAAAGGCACGAATCTGAACTGAGGACTACCTCTTTGCCAAATTTGGTGTAATTCCGTTCAGCAGTTCGGGCTGTAGCTGCGTCAACAGATCCTATGGGAAAATGCATGGGGAAAACACGTTTTGGGACGCCCCTTTTTTCTCAGCCCCCGCTTGACGAATCACCGTGAAATTTTCAGGATAGGAGCGGACCGGAGCTGGCCAAACGTTTTGAAAATTTCACAAAGATTCGTCAATCGGCGCCAACGTTATTCCAAATAGAATGTTGTGGATTTCCTATGGAAAATAGGTCCTAACTATAACTACCTACTGGCGACTGCCAGAAGGTAATATGTGTAGCAAAACTCCTTCTCGCAGCCACTTCTCCTCTGCGCACAAATGAAGTACGGACCTCAGTTACGTGCAGCTTTAACATTTTATTCAGCTCGTGTACAACTCCATCAGCATGACGCATTTTGATCCCATATATATATATATATATATATATATTACCTACTGGCGGTCGCCAGTAGGTAGTTATAGTTAGGACCCTGTTTCCATAGGAAATCCGCAACATTCTATTTTGAATAACTTTGGCGCCGGTCGACGAATCCTCGCGAATTTTTCAAAATAGGTGGGGCGCTACGCTCCGCTCCTTCCCTGAAAGTCTCGGGGGGATTCGTCAAGCGGGGGCTGAGATAAAAGGGGGCTCCCAAAACGCGTTTTTCCCATGCATTTTTCCATAGGACCTTTAGACAGGGCTACAGCCCGAACGTCTGAACAGAATTACTAGAAATTTGGCAGAGAGGTAGTCCTCAGGTCAAGGATGTGCCTTTTGTAGGTTTGGTGTAAATCTGTTCAGTAGATTCTGAGAAAATAGCCTTTAAATCAATATATATATCTGAGCCAGCTTACGGTGCGCTTACGGTGCGCTTACCGTACGCGTACGGTGGCGTGCGCGAGCGCGATTCTGATTGGCTCTTAGATCTTAGTAAACATTCGAATCGGTCGAAACCAGGAAGCGGCGGCCGCCATTTCGTGTGTTTCACTCAGAAAAAAAAGAGTGATAACAAGAAAAGGGGGCAAGGAGGAGAGTTACAGACCCCCTAAAATTTGTAAGGAGGTCAAAGAAGGACAGAAAAGTACAAAGAAAACATTTATTGATTTTAAAAAAAATCACGGGGTACGCGTACGGTAAGCGTACGGTAAAAAAAAAAAAATGAAATGCAGACTTAAGTGTTTAGATATTAGGGGGCTCTAAAAAGAGCCGTTGTGTTTATGAAGTGATTTTTAAGTGGTACCTACAAGTAAGTACCGATGCAGAGTCTAAGGTTCAAGAGGAAGACTCTGTTCCCTTCATCATTGAAGTGCACACCATCTCCTCTATAAATGTCTTGCATGTCGTAACGCAAGTTGTTGTGGTAAATGGAACCCATACCATAGTCACGGAGGAAAGCAGAAACAGATTTGTTGACGTGCTTTCTTGCTTTGTCAATCTGCGGACAGAAATGATTGGACCAGTTCCATTTTTGCCTTTGGCATATGTTAGAAAACACAAAGGCAGTTTTAGGGAAAAGTGAAAACAGTTGTGCAAAGGTGTCCTTCATAAGCATTTCCAGACCTACCCCAGTCAAAGTGCCTAGGTCATTGCCACCACAGTGCACTATTATGAGGTCAGGGTGTTGGTTTTGCATGAAGGATTTCACCAATGACATCAATTGGTGCCACTTTAACCCTCTCTGACCAATCCATTTAATGTCTACATTTGGCAAAGCAAGGTCTCTCACCATACCTGTTTTCTCTGCAAACTTTTCACTCCAGAAGACATAGCTGTGCCCTACAATCCACACTGTGAACATCTTCAAAGGAGAACTGGATGCACTCAGGAGGTGTAATTCAGTAGAATGGTAAAAAGAAATGAAAGACAGTTTGGAAATGGAGGCATACATATTTTTTTCATAAAAAAAAGAACTGATTGGCTGTTTCATACCATTCTAGAATAAAAACTAGGCTGTATGTGTAAATTAATAGAAGCATGTTTTGTATTGGTACAGAAAAATGTGTTACCAAAGAACAGTACTATGGATTTGCTGTTAGGTTTGAAAAGTCAAGCACTCTTGCTCTGTGGAATTGAAACATTGTTTGGCGAACTTCTGACCTAACTCCACACAGCAGTGTTCCATGAGCTGTTGCTATGGTAGCAGGCAGAAGTCAAGATGGGGGAAGGGTACTAGGCAGAAGTCAAGTTGGGGGAAGGGTACTTTTGGAAAAGGGTTGGTTTTCAACCAATAGAAATGTGTGATTACATTTGAAAAAAAGGGGGAAGCACTGAGATTTGAAATTAACATGTATATATGTGGAAAAAGAAAGGGAAAGTTTGCCATTATCTGGTTCTGCTGAGAGGAGAGAGGTGTAAAGAACAGAGATCCTGGCTCTGATAATCTGCTGGTTGAGAGCCACATTTCTTTCACAACTAACTAATTTTAATGGTGAGTTTAGAGTTTGAGAGGGGATGTATATGGTAAATTAAGAAATGAATAATAGAAATGCAATTCTTTTTGTTGAAGTTGTGTTTATTATTTTCTGTTTTGAGAGAAATTTAAATGTGAGGAACAAGTAAAATAATATGGACTATGTTTTCACAATAAATTAAGGTGTACTGGTATAAAAAAAGAATAGTTTAAGGGTTTGAGGTTGGACTCAGTAATGCAAATACATTCAGCATCACTAAGGCTGTTTGCCCTTGCTGGAGTGTAGGCAGTCACCCAGGTTACAAATGATGCTGGTCTGAAAAAGCAGTTTGGACATGTGCTTTTTAAAAAATCTGAAAAGTGGATTCATAATGTGTCAGTCTGTAAAAGTGTTTATCACTTGCCAAAAAAAAAAACAGTAAGTGTGCTTTCAAATTGGCAAAGAAATTTCGTTTTGTGACTAATGTGAAAACATGACTCTCTGTGCAAAGAGGAATTATAGGCAGAGATTTATTGTGTATTGCTCTGGTGATTTCACAGTTGCATTAGATGGAAAGGGGGAGCCATTTTTTGGTGCAGAAGCAGACTCTTAGCACACACCCAGCTGCTTACTATGTGGAATCATGCACAGTATTCACAAGCGAGTGGGGTTTGAGGTTTCAGTCAGTAATGCAAATACATTCAGCATCACTAAGGCTGGTTGCCCTTGCTGGAGTGTAGGCAGTCACCCAGGTTACAAATGGTGCTGGTCTGAAAAAGCAGTTTGGACATGTGCTTTTTAAAAAATCTGAAAAGTGGATTCATAATGTGTCAGTCTGTAAAAGTGTTTATCACTTGCCAAAAAAAAGAGCAGTAAGTGTGATTTCAAATTGGCAAAGAAATTTCGATTTGTGACTAATGTGAAAACATGACTCTGTGTGCAAATAGGAATTACAGGCAGAGATTTATTGCGTATTGCTCTGGTGATTTCACACTTGCATTAGATGGAAAGGGGGAGCCATTTTTTGGTGCAGAAGCAGACTCTTAGCACACAGCCAGCTGCTTACCATGTGGAATCATGCACAGTATTCACAAGCGAGTGGGGTTTGAGGTTTCAGTCAGTAATGCAAATACATTCAGCATCACTAAGGCTGGTTGCCCTTGCTGGAGTGTAGGCAGTCACCCAGGTTACAAATGGTGCTGGTCTGAAAAAGCAGTTTGGACATGTGCTTTTTAAAAAATCTGAAAAGTGGGTTCATAATGTGTCAGTCTGTAAAAGTGTTTATTACTTGCCAAAAAAAAGAGCAGTAAGTGTGCTTTCAAATTGGCAAAGAAATTTCGTTTTGTGACTAATGTGAAAACATGACTCTGTGTGCAAATAGGAATTACAGGCAGAGATTTATTGCGTATTGCTCTGGTGATTTCACAGTTGCATTAGATGGAAAGGGGGAGCCATTTTTTGGTGCAGAAGCAGACTCTTAGCACACAGCCAGCTGCTTACCATGTGGAATCATGGACAGTATTCACAAGCGAGTGGGGTTTGAGGTTTCAGTCAGTAATGCAAATACATTCAGCATCACTAAGGCTGGTTGCCCTTGCTGGAGTGTAGGCAGTCACCCAGGTTACAAATGGTGCTGGTCTGAAAAAGCGGTTTGGATATGTGCTTTTTAAAAAATCTGAAAAGTGGATTCATAATGTGTCAGTCTGTAAAAGTGTTTATCACTTGCCAAAAAAAAGAGCAGTAAGTGTGCTTTCAAATTGGCAAAGAAATTTTGTTTAAGGGCCTAATGTGAAAACATGACTCTGTGTGCAAATAGGAATTACAGGCAGAGATTTATTGCGTATTGCTCTGGTGATTTCACAGTTGCATTAGATGGAAAGGGGGAGCCATTTTTTGGTGCAGAAGCAGACTCTTAGCACACACCCAGCTGCTTACTATGTGGAATCATGCACAGTATTCACAAGCGAGTGGGGTTTGAGGTTTCAGTCAGTAATGCAAATACATTCAGCATCACTTAGGCTGGTTGCCCTTGCTGGAGTGTAGGCAGTCACCCAGGTTACAAATGGTGCTGGTCTGAAAAAGCAGTTTGGACATGTGCTTTTTAAAAAATCTGAAAAGTGGATTCATAATGTGTCAGTCTGTAAAAGTGTTTATCACTTGCCAAAAAAAAGAGCAGTAAGTGTGCTTTCAAATTGGCAAAGAAATTTCGTTTTGTGACTAATGTGAAAACATGACTCTGTGTGCAAATAGGAATTACAGGCAGAGATTTATTGCGTATTGCTCTGGTGATTTCACACTTGCATTAGATGGAAAGGGGGAGCCATTTTTTGGTGCAGAAGCAGACTCTTAGCACACAGCCAGCTGCTTACCATGTGGAATCATGCACAGTATTCACAAGCGAGTGGGGTTTGAGGTTTCAGTCAGTAATGCAAATACATTCAGCATCACTAAGGCTGGTTGCCCTTGCTGGAGTGTAGGCAGTCACCCAGGTTACAAATGGTGCTGGTCTGAAAAAGCAGTTTGGACATGTGCTTTTTAAAAAATCTGAAAAGTGGATTCATAATGTGTCAGTCTGTAAAAGTGTTTATCACTTGCCAAAAAAAAGAGCAGTAAGTGTGCTTTCAAATTGGCAAAGAAATTTCGTTTTGTGACTAATGTGAAAACATGACTGTGTGCAAATAGGAATTACAGGCAGAGATTTATTGCGTATTGCTCTGGTGATTTCACAGTTGGATTAGATGGAAAGGGGGAGCTATTTTTTGGTGCAGAAGCAGACTCTTAGCACACAGCCAGCTGCTTACCATGTGGAATCATGGACAGTATTCACAAGCGAGTGGGGTTTGAGGTTTCAGTCAGTAATGCAAATACATTCAGCATCACTAAGGCTGGTTGCCCTTGCTGGAGTGTAGGCAGTCACCCAGGTTACAAATGGTGCTGGTCTGAAAAAGCAGTTTGGATATGTGCTTTTTAAAAAATCTGAAAAGTGGATTCATAATGTGTCAGTCTGTAAAAGTGTTTATCACTTGCCAAAAAAAAGAGCAGTAAGTGTGCTTTCAAATTGGCAAAGGAATTTCGTTTAAGGGCCTAAGGTGAAAACATGACTCTGTGTGCAAATAGGAATTACAGGCAGAGATTTATTGCGTATTGCTCTGGTGATTTCACAGTTGCATTAGATGGAAAGGGGGAGCCATTTTTTGGTGCAGAAGCAGACTCTTAGCACACAGCCAGCTGCTTACCATGTGGAATCATGCACAGTATTCACAAGCGAGTGGGGTTTGAGGTTTCAGTCAGTAATGCAAATACATTCAGCATCACTAAGGCTGGTTGCCCTTGCTGGAGTGTAGGAAGTCACCCAGGTTACAAATGGTGCTGGTCTGAAAAAGCAGTTTGGACATGTGCTTTTTAAAAAATCTGAAAAGTGGATTCATAATGTGTCAGTCTGTAAAAGTGTTTATCACTTGCCAAAAAAAAGAGCAGTAAGTGTGCTTTCAAATTGGCAAAGAAATTTCGTTTAAGGGCCTAATGTGAAAACATGACTCTGTGTGCAAATAGGAATTACAGGCAGAGATTTATTGCGTATTGCTCTGGTGATTTCACAGTTGCATTAGATGGAAAGGGGGAGCCATTTTTTGGTGCAGAAGCAGACTCTTAGCACACAGCCAGCTGCTTACCATGTGGAATCATGGACAGTATTCACAAGCGAGTGGGGTTTGAGGTTTCAGTCAGTAATGCAAATACATTCAGCATCACTAAGGCTGGTTGCCCTTGCTGGAATGTAGGCAGTCACCCAGGTTACAAATGGTGCTGGTCTGAAAAAGCAGTTTGGATATGTGCTTTTTAAAAAATCTGAAAAGTGGATTCATAATGTGTCAGTCTGTAAAAGTGATTATCACTTGCCAAAAAAAAGAGCAGTAAGTGTGCTTTTAAATTGGCAAAGAAATTTCGTTTTGTGACTAATGTGAAAACATGACTCTGTGTGCAAATAGGAATTACAGGCAGAGATTTATTGCGTATTGCTCTGGTGATTTCACAGTTGCATTAGATGGAAAGGGGGAGCCATTTTTTGGTGCAGAAGCAGACTCTTAACACACAGCCAGCTGCTTACCATGTGGAATCATGCACAGTATTCACAAGCGAGTGGGGTTTGAGGTTTCAGTCAGTAATGCAAATACATTCAGCATCACTAAGGCTGGTTGCCCTTGCTGGAGTGTAGGCAGTCACCCAGGTTACAAATGGTGCTGGTCTGAAAAAGCAGTTTGGACATGTGCTTTTTAAAAAATCTGAAAAGTGGATTCATAATGTGTCAGTCTGTAAAAGTGTTTATCACTTGCCAAAAAAAAGAGCAGTAAGTGTGCTTTCAAATTGGCAAAGAAATTTCGTTTTGTGACTAATGTGAAAACATGACTCTGTGTGCAAATAGGAATTACAGGCAGAGATTTATTGCGTATTGCTCTGGTGATTTCACAGTTGCATTAGATGGAAAGGGGGAGCCATTTTTTGGTGCAGAAGCAGACTCTTAGCACACAGCCAGCTGCTTACCATGTGGAATCATGGACAGTATTCACAAGCGAGTGGGGTTTGAGGTTTCAGTCAGTAATGCAAATACATTCAGCATCACTAAGGCTGGTTGCCCTTGCTGGAGTGTAGGCAGTCACCCAGGTTACAAATGGTGCTGGTCTGAAAAAGCAGTTTGGACATGTGCTTTTTAAAAAATCTGAAAAGTGGATTCATAATGTGTCAGTCTGTAAAAGTGTTTATCACTTGCCAAAAAAAAGAGCAGTAAGTGTGCTTTCAAATTGGCAAAGAAATTTCGTTTTGTGACTAATGTGAAAACATGACTGTGTGCAAATAGGAATTACAGACAGAGATTTATTGCGTATTGCTCTGGTGATTTCACAGTTGGATTAGATGGAAAGGGGGAGCTATTTTTTGGTGCAGAAGCAGACTCTTAGCACACAGCCAGCTGCTTACCATGTGGAATCATGGACAGTATTCACAAGCGAGTGGGGTTTGAGGTTTCAGTCAGTAATGCAAATACATTCAGCATCACTAAGGCTGGTTGCCCTTGCTGGAGTGTAGGCAGTCACCCAGGTTACAAATGGTGCTGGTCTGAAAAAGCAGTTTGGATATGTGCTTTTTAAAAAATCTGAAAAGTGGATTCATAATGTGTCAGTCTGTAAAAGTGTTTATCACTTGCCAAAAAAAAGAGCAGTAAGTGTGCTTTCAAATTGGCAAAGGAATTTTGTTTAAGGGCCTAATGTGAAAACATGACTCTGTGTGCAAATAGGAATTACAGGCAGAGATTTATTGCGTATTGCTCTGGTGATTTCACAGTTGCATTAGATGGAAAGGGGGAGCCATTTTTTGGTGCAGAAGCAGACTCTTAGCACACAGCCAGCTGCTTACCATGTGGAATCATGCACAGTATTTACAAGCGAGTGGGGTTTGAGGTTTCAGTCAGTAATGCAAATACATTCAGCATCACTAAGGCTGGTTGCCCTTGCTGGAGTGTAGGAAGTCACCCAGGTTACAAATGGTGCTGGTCTGAAAAAGCAGTTTGGACATGTGCTTTTTAAAAAATCTGAAAAGTGGATTCATAATGTGTCAGTCTGTAAAAGTGTTTATCACTTGCCAAAAAAAAGAGCAGTAAGTGTGCTTTCAAATTGGCAAAGAAATTTCGTTTAAGGGCCTAATGTGAAAACATGACTCTGTGTGCAAATAGGAATTACAGGCAGAGATTTATTGCGTATTGCTCTGGTGATTTCACAGTTGCATTAGATGGAAAGGGGGAGCCATTTTTTGGTGCAGAAGCAGACTCTTAGCACACAGCCAGCTGCTTACCATGTGGAATCATGGACAGTATTCACAAGCGAGTGGGGTTTGAGGTTTCAGTCAGTAATGCAAATACATTCAGCATCACTAAGGCTGGTTGCCCTTGCTGGAGTGTAGGCAGTCACCCAGGTTACAAATGGTGCTGGTCTGAAAAAGCAGTTTGGATATGTGCTTTTTAAAAAATCTGAAAAGTGGATTCATAATGTGTCAGTCTGTAAAAGTGATTATCACTTGCCAAAAAAAAGAGCAGTAAGTGTGCTTTCAAATTGGCAAAGAAATTTCGTTTTGTGACTAATGTGAAAACATGACTCTGTGTGCAAATAGGAATTACAGGCAGAGATTTTTTTGCGTATTGCTCTGGTGATTTCACAGTTGCATTAGATGGAAAGGGGGAGCCATTTTTTGGTGCAGAAGCAGACTCTTAACACACAGCCAGCTGCTTACCATGTGGAATCATGCACAGTATTCACAAGCGAGTGGGGTTTGAGGTTTCAGTCAGTAATGCAAATACATTCAGCATCACTAAGGCTGGTTGCCCTTGCTGGAGTGTAGGCAGTCACCCAGGTTACAAATGGTGCTGGTCTGAAAAAGCAGTTTGGACATGTGCTTTTTAAAAAATCTGAAAAGTGGATTCATAATGTGTCAGTCTGTAAAAGTGTTTATCACTTGCCAAAAAAAAGAGCAGTAAGTGTGCTTTCAAATTGGCAAAGAAATTTCGTTTTGTGACTAATGTGAAAACATGACTCTGTGTGCAAATAGGAATTACAGGCAGAGATTTATTGCGTATTGCTCTGGTGATTTCACAGTTGCATTAGATGGAAAGGGGGAGCCATTTTTTGGTGCAGAAGCAGACTCTTAGCACACAGCCAGCTGCTTACCATGTGGAATCATGGACAGTATTCACAAGCGAGTGGGGTTTGAGGTTTCAGTCAGTAATGCAAATACATTCAGCATCACTAAGGCTGGTTGCCCTTGCTGGAGTGTAGGCAGTCACCCAGGTTACCAATGGTGCTGGTCTGAAAAAGCAGTTTGGATATGTGCTTTTTAAAAAATCTGAAAAGTGGATTCATAATGTGTCAGTCTGTAAAAGTGTTTATCACTTTGCAAAAAAAAGAGCAGTAAGTGTGCTTTCAAATTGGCAAAGAAATTTTGTTTAAGGGCCTAATGTGAAAACATGACTCTGTGTGCAAATAGGAATTACAGGCAGAGATTTATTGCGTATTGCTCTGGTGATTTCACAGTTGCATTAGATGGAAAGGGGGAGCCATTTTTTGGTGCAGAAGCAGACTCTTAGCACACAGCCAGCTGCTTACCATATGGAATCATGCACAGTATTCACAAGCGAGTGGGGTTTGAGGTTTCAGTCAGTAATGCAAATACATTCAGCATCACTAAGGCTGGTTGCCCTTGCTGGAGTGTAGGAAGTCACCCAGGTTACAAATGGTGCTGGTCTGAAAAAGCAGTTTGGACATGTGCTTTTTAAAAAATCTGAAAAGTGGATTCATAATGTGTCAGTCTGTAAAAGTGTTTATCACTTGCCAAAAAAAAGAGCAGTAAGTGTGCTTTCAAATTGGCAAAGAAATTTCGTTTAAGGGCCTAATGTGAAAACATGACTCTGTGTGCAAATAGGAATTACAGGCAGAGATTTATTGCGTATTGCTCTGGTGATTTCACAGTTGCATTAGATGGAAAGGGGGAGCCATTTTTTGGTGCAGAAGCAGACTCTTAGCACACAGCCAGCTGCTTACCATGTGGAATCATGGACAGTATTCACAAGCGAGTGGGGTTTGAGGTTTCAGTCAGTAATGCGAATACATTCAGCATCACTAAGGCTGGTTGCCCTTGCTGGAGTGTAGGCAGTCACCCAGGTTACAAATGGTGCTGGTCTGAAAAAGCAGTTTGGATATGTGCTTTTTAAAAAATCTGAAAAGTGGATTCATAATGTGTCAGTCTGTAAAAGTGATTATCACTTGCCAAAAAAAAGAGCAGTAAGTGTGCTTTCAAATTGGCAAAGAAATTTCGTTTTGTGACTAATGTGAAAACATGACTCTGTGTGCAAATAGGAATTACAGGCAGAGATTTATTGCGTATTGCTCTGGTGATTTCACAGTTGCATTAGATGGAAAGGGGGAGCCATTTTTTGGTGCAGAAGCAGACTCTTAGCACACAGCCAGCTGCTTACCATGTGGAATCATGCACAGTATTCACAAGCGAGTGGGGTTTGAGGTTTCAGTCAGTAATGCAAATACATTCAGCATCACTAAGGCTGGTTGCCCTTGCTGGAGTGTAGGAAGTCACCCAGGTTACAAATGGTGCTGGTCTGAAAAAGCAGTTTGGACATGTGCTTTTTAAAAAATCTGAAAAGTGGATTCATAATGTGTCAGTCTGTAAAAGTGTTTATCACTTGCCAAAAAAAAGAGCAGTAAGTGTGCTTTCAAATTGGCAAAGAAATTTCGTTTAAGGGCCTAATGTGAAAACATGACTCTGTGTGCAAATAGGAATTACAGGCAGAGATTTATTGCGTATTGCTCTGGTGATTTCACAGTTGCATTAGATGGAAAGGGGGAGCCATTTTTTGGTGCAGAAGCAGACTCTTAGCACACAGCCAGCTGCTTACCATGTGGAATCATGGACAGTATTCACAAGCGAGTGGGGTTTGAGGTTTCAGTCAGTAATGCAAATACATTCAGCATCACTAAGGCTGGTTGCCCTTGCTGGAATGTAGGCAGTCACCCAGGTTACTAATGGTGCTGGTCTGAAAAAGCAGTTTGGATATGTGCTTTTTAAAAAATCTGAAAAGTGGATTCATAATGTGTCAGTCTGTAAAAGTGATTATCACTTGCCAAAAAAAAGAGCAGTAAGTGTGCTTTCAAATTGGCAAAGAAATTTCGTTTTGTGACTAATGTGAAAACATGACTCTGTGTGCAAATAGGAATTACAGGCAGAGATTTATTGCGTATTGCTCTGGTGATTTCACAGTTGCATTAGATGGAAAGGGGGAGCCATTTTTTGGTGCAGAAGCAGACTCTTAACACACAGCCAGCTGCTTACCATGTGGAATCATGCACAGTATTCACAAGCGAGTGGGGTTTGAGGTTTCAGTCAGTAATGCAAATACATTCAGCATCACTAAGGCTGGTTGCCCTTGCTGGAGTGTAGGCAGTCACCCAGGTTACAAATGGTGCTGGTCTGAAAGAGCAGTTTGGACATGTGCTTTTTAAAAAATCTGAAAAGTGGATTCATAATGTGTCAGTCTGTAAAAGTGTTTATCACTTGCCAAAAAAAAGAGCAGTAAGTGTGCTTTCAAATTGGCAAAGAAATTTCGTTTTGTGACTAATGTGAAAACATGACTCTGTGTGCAAATAGGAATTACAGGCAGAGATTTATTGCGTATTGCTCTGGTGATTTCACAGTTGGATTAGATGGAAAGGGGGAGCTATTTTTTGGTGCAGAAGCAGACTCTTAGCACACAGCCAGCTGCTTACCATGTGGAATCATGGACAGTATTCACAAGCGAGTGGGGTTTGAGGTTTCAGTCAGTAATGCAAATACATTCAGCATCACTAAGGCTGGTTGCCCTTGCTGGAGTGTAGGCAGTCACCCAGGTTACAAATGGTGCTGGTCTGAAAAAGCAGTTTGGATATGTGCTTTTTAAAAAATCTGAAAAGTGGATTCATAATGTGTCAGTCTGTAAAAGTGTTTATCACTTGCCAAAAAAAATAGCAGTAAGTGTGCTTTCAAATTGGCAAAGGAATTTCGTTTAAGGGCCTAAGGTGAAAACATGACTCTGTGTGCAAATAGGAATTACAGGCAGAGATTTATTGCGTATTGCTCTGGTGATTTCACAGTTGCATTAGATGGAAAGGGGGAGCCATTTTTTGGTGCAGAAGCAGACTCTTAGCACACAGCCAGCTGCTTACCATGTGGAATCATGCACAGTATTCACAAGCGAGTGGGGTTTGAGGTTTCAGTCAGTAATGCAAATACATTCAGCATCACTAAGGCTGGTTGCCCTTGCTGGAGTGTAGGAAGTCACCCAGGTTACAAATGGTGCTGGTCTGAAAAAGCAGTTTGGACATGTGCTTTTTAAAAAATCTGAAAAGTGGATTCATAATGTGTCAGTCTGTAAAAGTGTTTATCACTTGCCAAAAAAAAGAGCAGTAAGTGTGCTTTCAAATTGGCAAAGAAATTTCGTTTAAGGGCCTAATGTGAAAACATGACTCTGTGTGCAAATAGGAATTACAGGCAGAGATTTATTGCGTATTGCTCTGGTGATTTCACAGTTGCATTAGATGGAAAGGGGGAGCCATTTTTTGGTGCAGAAGCAGACTCTTAGCACACAGCCAGCTGCTTACCATGTGGAATCATGGACAGTATTCACAAGCGAGTGGGGTTTGAGGTTTCAGTCAGTAATGCAAATACATTCAGCATCACTAAGGCTGGTTGCCCTTGCTGGAATGTAGGCAGTCACCCAGGTTACAAATGGTGCTGGTCTGAAAAAGCAGTTTGGATATGTGCTTTTTAAAAAATCTGAAAAGTGGATTCATAATGTGTCAGTCTGTAAAAGTGATTATCACTTGCCAAAAAAAAGAGCAGTAAGTGTGCTTTCAAATTGGCAAAGAAATTTCGTTTTGTGACTAATGTGAAAACATGACTCTGTGTGCAAATAGGAATTACAGGCAGAGATTTATTGCGTATTGCTCTGGTGATTTCACAGTTGCATTAGATGGAAAGGGGGAGCCATTTTTTGGTGCAGAAGCAGACTCTTAACACACAGCCAGCTGCTTACCATGTGGAATCATGCACAGTATTCACAAGCGAGTGGGGTTTGAGGTTTCAGTCAGTAATGCAAATACATTCAGCATCACTAAGGCTGGTTGCCCTTGCTGGAGTGTAGGCAGTCACCCAGGTTACAAATGGTGCTGGTCTGAAAAAGCAGTTTGGACATGTGCTTTTTAAAAAATCTGAAAAGTGGATTCATAATGTGTCAGTCTGTAAAAGTGTTTATCACTTGCCAAAAAAAAGAGCAGTAAGTGTGCTTTCAAATTGGCAAAGAAATTTCGTTTTGTGACTAATTTGAAAACATGACTCTGTGTGCAAATAGGAATTACAGGCAGAGATTTATTGCGTATTGCTCTGGTGATTTCACAGTTGCATTAGATGGAAAGGGGGAGCCATTTTTTGGTGCAGAAGCAGACTCTTAGCACACAGCCAGCTGCTTACCATGTGGAATCATGGACAGTATTCACAAGCGAGTGGGGTTTGAGGTTTCAGTCAGTAATGCAAATACATTCAGCATCACTAAGGCTGGTTGCCCTTGCTGGAGTGTAGGCAGTCACCCAGGTTACAAATGGTGCTGGTCTGAAAAAGCAGTTTGGACATGTGCTTTTTAAAAAATCTGAAAAGTGGATTCATAATGTGTCAGTCTGTAAAAGTGTTTATCACTTGCCAAAAAAAAGAGCAGTAAGTGTGCTTTCAAATTGGCAAAGAAATTTCGTTTTGTGACTAATGTGAAAACATGACTGTGTGCAAATAGGAATTACAGGCAGAGATTTATTGCGTATTGCTCTGGTGATTTCACAGTTGGATTAGATGGAAAGGGGGAGCTATTTTTTGGTGCAGAAGCAGACTCTTAGCACACAGCCAGCTGCTTACCATGTGGAATCATGGACAGTATTCACAAGCGAGTGGGGTTTGAGGTTTCAGTCAGTAATGCAAATACATTCAGCATCACTAAGGCTGGTTGCCCTTGCTGGAGTGTAGGCAGTCACCCAGGTTACAAATGGTGCTGGTCTGAAAAAGCAGTTTGGATATGTGCTTTTTAAAAAATCTGAAAAGTGGATTCATAATGTGTCAGTCTGTAAAAGTGTTTATCACTTGCCAAAAAAAAGAGCAGTAAGTGTGCTTTCAAATTGGCAAAGGAATTTCGTTTAAGGGCCTAATGTGAAAACATGACTCTGTGTGCAAATAGGAATTACAGGCAGAGATTTATTGCGTATTGCTCTGGTGATTTCACAGTTGCATTAGATGGAAAGGGGGAGCCATTTTTTGGTGCAGAAGCAGACTCTTAGCACACAGCCAGCTGCTTACCATGTGGAATCATGCACAGTATTTACAAGCGAGTGGGGTTTGAGGTTTCAGTCAGTAATGCAAATACATTCAGCATCACTAAGGCTGGTTGCCCTTGCTGGAGTGTAGGAAGTCACCCAGGTTACAAATGGTGCTGGTCTGAAAAAGCAGTTTGGACATGTGCTTTTTAAAAAATCTGAAAAGTGGATTCATAATGTGTCAGTCTGTAAAAGTGTTTATCACTTGCCAAAAAAAAGACCAGTAAGTGTGCTTTCAAATTGGCAAAGAAATTTCGTTTAAGGGCCTAATGTGAAAACATGACTCTGTGTGCAAATAGGAATTACAGGCAGAGATTTATTGCGTATTGCTCTGGTGATTTCACAGTTGCATTAGATGGAAAGGGGGAGCCATTTTTTGGTGCAGAAGCAGACTCTTAGCACACAGCCAGCTGCTTACCATGTGGAATCATAGACAGTATTCACAAGCGAGTGGGGTTTGAGGTTTCAGTCAGTAATGCAAATACATTCAGCATCACTAAGGCTGGTTGCCCTTGCTGGAGTGTAGGCAGTCACCCAGGTTACAAATGGTGCTGGTCTGAAAAAGCAGTTTGGATATGTGCTTTTTAAAAAATCTGAAAAGTGGATTCATAATGTGTCAGTCTGTAAAAGTGATTATCACTTGCCAAAAAAAAGAGCAGTAAGTGTGCTTTCAAATTGGCAAAGAAATTTCGTTTTGTGACTAATGTGAAAACATGACTCTGTGTGCAAATAGGAATTACAGGCAGAGATTTTTTTGCGTATTGCTCTGGTGATTTCACAGTTGCATTAGATGGAAAGGGGGAGCCATTTTTTGGTGCAGAAGCAGACTCTTAACACACAGCCAGCTGCTTACCATGTGGAATCATGCACAGTATTCACAAGCGAGTGGGGTTTGAGGTTTCAGTCAGTAATGCAAATACATTCAGCATCACTAAGGCTGGTTGCCCTTGCTGGAGTGTAGGCAGTCACCCAGGTTACAAATGGTGCTGGTCTGAAAAAGCAGTTTGGACATGTGCTTTTTAAAAAATCTGAAAAGTGGATTCATAATGTGTCAGTCTGTAAAAGTGTTTATCACTTGCCAAAAAAAAGAGCAGTAAGTGTGCTTTCAAATTGGCAAAGAAATTTCGTTTTGTGACTAATGTGAAAACATGACTCTGTGTGCAAATAGGAATTACAGGCAGAGATTTATTGCGTATTGCTCTGGTGATTTCACAGTTGCATTAGATGGAAAGGGGGAGCCATTTTTTGGTGCAGAAGCAGACTCTTAGCACACAGCCAGCTGCTTACCATGTGGAATCATGGACAGTATTCACAAGCGAGTGGGGTTTGAGGTTTCAGTCAGTAATGCAAATACATTCAGCATCACTAAGGCTGGTTGCCCTTGCTGGAGTGTAGGCAGTCACCCAGGTTACAAATGGTGCTGGTCTGAAAAAGCAGTTTGGATATGTGCTTTTTAAAAAATCTGAAAAGTGGATTCATAATGTGTCAGTCTGTAAAAGTGTTTATCACTTGCCAAAAAAAAGAGCAGTAAGTGTGCTTTCAAATTGGCAAAGAAATTTTGTTTAAGGGCCTAATGTGAAAACATGACTCTGTGTGCAAATAGGAATTACAGGCAGAGATTTATTGCGTATTGCTCTGGTGATTTCACAGTTGCATTAGATGGAAAGGGGGAGCCATTTTTTGGTGCAGAAGCAGACTCTTAGCACACAGCCAGCTGCTTACCATGTGGAATCATGGACAGTATTCACAAGCGAGTGGGGTTTGAGGTTTCAGTCAGTAATGCAAATACATTCAGCATCACTAAGGCTGGTTGCCCTTGCTGGAGTGTAGGCAGTCACCCAGGTTACAAATGGTGCTGGTCTGAAAAAGCAGTTTGGATATGTGCTTTTTAAAAAATCTGAAAAGTGGATTCATAATGTGTCAGTCTGTAAAAGTGATTATCACTTGCCAAAAAAAAGAGCAGTAAGTGTGCTTTCAAATTGGCAAAGAAATTTCGTTTTGTGACTAATGTGAAAACATGACTCTGTGTGCAAATAGGAATTACAGGCAGAGATTTTTTTGCGTATTGCTCTGGTGATTTCACAGTTGCATTAGATGGAAAGGGGGAGCCATTTTTTGGTGCAGAAGCAGACTCTTAACACACAGCCAGCTGCTTACCATGTGGAATCATGGACAGTATTCACAAGCGAGTGGGGTTTGAGGTTTCAGTCAGTAATGCAAATACATTCAGCATCACTAAGGCTGGTTGCCCTTGCTGGAGTGTAGGCAGTCACCCAGGTTACCAATGGTGCTGGTCTGAAAAAGCAGTTTGGATATGTGCTTTTTAAAAAATCTGAAAAGTGGATTCATAATGTGTCAGTCTGTAAAAGTGTTTATCACTTTGCAAAAAAAAGAGCAGTAAGTGTGCTTTCAAATTGGCAAAGAAATTTTGTTTAAGGGCCTAATGTGAAAACATGACTCTGTGTGCAAATAGGAATTACAGGCAGAGATTTATTGCGTATTGCTCTGGTGATTTCACAGTTGCATTAGATGGAAAGGGGGAGCCATTTTTTGGTGCAGAAGCAGACTCTTAGCACACAGCCAGCTGCTTACCATATGGAATCATGCACAGTATTCACAAGCGAGTGGGGTTTGAGGTTTCAGTCAGTAATGCAAATACATTCAGCATCACTAAGGCTGGTTGCCCTTGCTGGAGTGTAGGAAGTCACCCAGGTTACAAATGGTGCTGGTCTGAAAAAGCAGTTTGGACATGTGCTTTTTAAAAAATCTGAAAAGTGGATTCATAATGTGTCAGTCTGTAAAAGTGTTTATCACTTGCCAAAAAAAAGAGCAGTAAGTGTGCTTTCAAATTGGCAAAGAAATTTCGTTTAAGGGCCTAATGTGAAAACATGACTCTGTGTGCAAATAGGAATTACAGGCAGAGATTTATTGCGTATTGCTCTGGTGATTTCACAGTTGCATTAGATGGAAAGGGGGAGCCATTTTTTGGTGCAGAAGCAGACTCTTAGCACACAGCCAGCTGCTTACCATGTGGAATCATGGACAGTATTCACAAGCGAGTGGGGTTTGAGGTTTCAGTCAGTAATGCGAATACATTCAGCATCACTAAGGCTGGTTGCCCTTGCTGGAGTGTAGGCAGTCACCCAGGTTACAAATGGTGCTGGTCTGAAAAAGCAGTTTGGATATGTGCTTTTTAAAAAATCTGAAAAGTGGATTCATAATGTGTCAGTCTGTAAAAGTGATTATCACTTGCCAAAAAAAAGAGCAGTAAGTGTGCTTTCAAATTGGCAAAGAAATTTCGTTTTGTGACTAATGTGAAAACATGACTCTGTGTGCAAATAGGAATTACAGGCAGAGATTTATTGCGTATTGCTCTGGTGATTTCACAGTTGCATTAGATGGAAAGGGGGAGCCATTTTTTGGTGCAGAAGCAGACTCTTAGCACACAGCCAGCTGCTTACCATGTGGAATCATGCACAGTATTCACAAGCGAGTGGGGTTTGAGGTTTCAGTCAGTAATGCAAATACATTCAGCATCACTAAGGCTGGTTGCCCTTGCTGGAGTGTAGGAAGTCACCCAGGTTACAAATGGTGCTGGTCTGAAAAAGCAGTTTGGACATGTGCTTTTTAAAAAATCTGAAAAGTGGATTCATAATGTGTCAGTCTGTAAAAGTGTTTATCACTTGCCAAAAAAAAGAGCAGTAAGTGTGCTTTCAAATTGGCAAAGAAATTTCGTTTAAGGGCCTAATGTGAAAACATGACTCTGTGTGCAAATAGGAATTACAGGCAGAGATTTATTGCGTATTGCTCTGGTGATTTCACAGTTGCATTAGATGGAAAGGGGGAGCCATTTTTTGGTGCAGAAGCAGACTCTTAGCACACAGCCAGCTGCTTACCATGTGGAATCATGGACAGTATTCACAAGCGAGTGGGGTTTGAGGTTTCAGTCAGTAATGCAAATACATTCAGCATCACTAAGGCTGGTTGCCCTTGCTGGAATGTAGGCAGTCACCCAGGTTACTAATGGTGCTGGTCTGAAAAAGCAGTTTGGATATGTGCTTTTTAAAAAATCTGAAAAGTGGATTCATAATGTGTCAGTCTGTAAAAGTGATTATCACTTGCCAAAAAAAAGAGCAGTAAGTGTGCTTTCAAATTGGCAAAGAAATTTCGTTTTGTGACTAATGTGAAAACATGACTCTGTGTGCAAATAGGAATTACAGGCAGAGATTTATTGCGTATTGTTCTGGTGATTTCACAGTTGCATTAGATGGAAAGGGGGAGCCATTTTTTGGTGCAGAAGCAGACTCTTAACACACAGCCAGCTGCTTACCATGTGGAATCATGCACAGTATTCACAAGCGAGTGGGGTTTGAGGTTTCAGTCAGTAATGCAAATACATTCAGCATCACTAAGGCTGGTTGCCCTTGCTGGAGTGTAGGCAGTCACCCAGGTTACAAATGGTGCTGGTCTGAAAGAGCAGTTTGGACATGTGCTTTTTAAAAAATCTGAAAAGTGGATTCATAATGTGTCAGTCTGTAAAAGTGTTTATCACTTCCCAAAAAAAAGAGCAGTAAGTGTGCTTTCAAATTGGCAAAGAAATTTCGTTTTGTGACTAATGTGAAAACATGACTCTGTGTGCAAATAGGAATTACAGGCAGAGATTTATTGCGTATTGCTCTGGTGATTTCACAGTTGGATTAGATGGAAAGGGGGAGCTATTTTTTGGTGCAGAAGCAGACTCTTAGCACACAGCCAGCTGCTTACCATGTGGAATCATGGACAGTATTCACAAGCGAGTGGGGTTTGAGGTTTCAGTCAGTAATGCAAATACATTCAGCATCACTAAGGCTGGTTGCCCTTGCTGGAGTGTAGGCAGTCACCCAGGTTACAAATGGTGCTGGTCTGAAAAAGCAGTTTGGATATGTGCTTTTTAAAAAATCTGAAAAGTGGATTCATAATGTGTCAGTCTGTAAAAGTGTTTATCACTTGCCAAAAAAAATAGCAGTAAGTGTGCTTTCAAATTGGCAAAGGAATTTCGTTTAAGGGCCTAAGGTGAAAACATGACTCTGTGTGCAAATAGGAATTACAGGCAGAGATTTATTGCGTATTGCTCTGGTGATTTCACAGTTGCATTAGATGGAAAGGGGGAGCCATTTTTTGGTGCAGAAGCAGACTCTTAGCACACAGCCAGCTGCTTACCATGTGGAATCATGCACAGTATTCACAAGCGAGTGGGGTTTGAGGTTTCAGTCAGTAATGCAAATACATTCAGCATCACTAAGGCTGGTTGCCCTTGCTGGAGTGTAGGAAGTCACCCAGGTTACAAATGGTGCTGGTCTGAAAAAGCAGTTTGGACATGTGCTTTTTAAAAAATCTGAAAAGTGGATTCATAATGTGTCAGTCTGTAAAAGTGTTTATCACTTGCCAAAAAAAAGAGCAGTAAGTGTGCTTTCAAATTGGCAAAGAAATTTCGTTTAAGGGCCTAATGTGAAAACATGACTCTGTGTGCAAATAGGAATTACAGGCAGAGATTTATTGCGTATTGCTCTGGTGATTTCACAGTTGCATTAGATGGAAAGGGGGAGCCATTTTTTGGTGCAGAAGCAGACTCTTAGCACACAGCCAGCTGCTTACCATGTGGAATCATGGACAGTATTCACAAGCGAGTGGGGTTTGAGGTTTCAGTCAGTAATGCAAATACATTCAGCATCACTAAGGCTGGTTGCCCTTGCTGGAATGTAGGCAGTCACCCAGGTTACAAATGGTGCTGGTCTGAAAAAGCAGTTTGGATATGTGCTTTTTAAAAAATCTGAAAAGTGGATTCATAATGTGTCAGTCTGTAAAAGTGATTATCACTTGCCAAAAAAAAGAGCAGTAAGTGTGCTTTCAAATTGGCAAAGAAATTTCGTTTTGTGACTAATGTGAAAACATGACTCTGTGTGCAAATAGGAATTACAGGCAGAGATTTATTGCGTATTGCTCTGGTGATTTCACAGTTGCATTAGATGGAAAGGGGGAGCCATTTTTTGGTGCAGAAGCAGACTCTTAACACACAGCCAGCTGCTTACCATGTGGAATCATGCACAGTATTCACAAGCGAGTGGGGTTTGAGGTTTCAGTCAGTAATGCAAATACATTCAGCATCACTAAGGCTGGTTGCCCTTGCTGGAGTGTAGGCAGTCACCCAGGTTACAAATGGTGCTGGTCTGAAAAAGCAGTTTGGACATGTGCTTTTTAAAAAATCTGAAAAGTGGATTCATAATGTGTCAGTCTGTAAAAGTGTTTATCACTTGCCAAAAAAAAGAGCAGTAAGTGTGCTTTCAAATTGGCAAAGAAATTTCGTTTTGTGACTAATGTGAAAACATGACTCTGTGTGCAAATAGGAATTACAGGCAGAGATTTATTGCGTATTGCTCTGGTGATTTCACAGTTGCATTAGATGGAAAGGGGGAGCCATTTTTTGGTGCAGAAGCAGACTCTTAGCACACAGCCAGCTGCTTACCATGTGGAATCATGGACAGTATTCACAAGCGAGTGGGGTTTGAGGTTTCAGTCAGTAATGCAAATACATTCAGCATCACTAAGGCTGGTTGCCCTTGCTGGAGTGTAGGCAGTCACCCAGGTTACAAATGGTGCTGGTCTGAAAAAGCAGTTTGGACATGTGCTTTTTAAAAAATCTGAAAAGTGGATTCATAATGTGTCAGTGTGTAAAAGTGTTTATCACTTGCCAAAAAAAAGAGCAGTAAGTGTGCTTTCAAATTGGCAAAGAAATTTCGTTTTGTGACTAATGTGAAAACATGACTGTGTGCAAATAGGAATTACAGGCAGAGATTTATTGCGTATTGCTCTGGTGATTTCACAGTTGGATTAGATGGAAAGGGGGAGCTATTTTTTGGTGCAGAAGCAGACTCTTAGCACACAGCCAGCTGCTTACCATGTGGAATCATGGACAGTATTCACAAGCGAGTGGGGTTTGAGGTTTCAGTCAGTAATGCAAATACATTCAGCATCACTAAGGCTGGTTGCCCTTGCTGGAGTGTAGGCAGTCACCCAGGTTACAAATGGTGCTGGTCTGAAAAAGCAGTTTGGATATGTGCTTTTTAAAAAATCTGAAAAGTGGATTCATAATGTGTCAGTCTGTAAAAGTGTTTATCACTTGCCAAAAAAAAGAGCAGTAAGTGTGCTTTCAAATTGGCAAAGGAATTTCGTTTAAGGGCCTAATGTGAAAACATGACTCTGTGTGCAAATAGGAATTACAGGCAGAGATTTATTGCGTATTGCTCTGGTGATTTCACAGTTGCATTAGATGGAAAGGGGGAGCCATTTTTTGGTGCAGAAGCAGACTCTTAGCACACAGCCAGCTGCTTACCATGTGGAATCATGCACAGTATTTACAAGCGAGTGGGGTTTGAGGTTTCAGTCAGTAATGCAAATACATTCAGCATCACTAAGGCTGGTTGCCCTTGCTGGAGTGTAGGAAGTCACCCAGGTTACAAATGGTGCTGGTCTGAAAAAGCAGTTTGGACATGTGCTTTTTAAAAAATCTGAAAAGTGGATTCATAATGTGTCAGTCTGTAAAAGTGTTTATCACTTGCCAAAAAAAAGAGCAGTAAGTGTGCTTTCAAATTGGCAAAGAAATTTCGTTTAAGGGCCTAATGTGAAAACATGACTCTGTGTGCAAATAGGAATTACAGGCAGAGATTTATTGCGTATTGCTCTGGTGATTTCACAGTTGCATTAGATGGAAAGGGGGAGCCATTTTTTGGTGCAGAAGCAGACTCTTAGCACACAGCCAGCTGCTTACCATGTGGAATCATGGACAGTATTCACAAGCGAGTGGGGTTTGAGGTTTCAGTCAGTAATGCAAATACATTCAGCATCACTAAGGCTGGTTGCCCTTGCTGGAGTGTAGGCAGTCACCCAGGTTACAAATGGTGCTGGTCTGAAAAAGCAGTTTGGATATGTGCTTTTTAAAAAATCTGAAAAGTGGATTCATAATGTGTCAGTCTGTAAAAGTGATTATCACTTGCCAAAAAAAAGAGCAGTAAGTGTGCTTTCAAATTGGCAAAGAAATTTCGTTTTGTGACTAATGTGAAAACATGACTCTGTGTGCAAATAGGAATTACAGGCAGAGATTTTTTTGCGTATTGCTCTGGTGATTTCACAGTTGCATTAGATGGAAAGGGGGAGCCATTTTTTGGTGCAGAAGCAGACTCTTAACACACAGCCAGCTGCTTACCATGTGGAATCATGCACAGTATTCACAAGCGAGTGGGGTTTGAGGTTTCAGTCAGTAATGCAAATACATTCAGCATCACTAAGGCTGGTTGCCCTTGCTGGAGTGTAGGCAGTCACCCAGGTTACAAATGGTGCTGGTCTGAAAAAGCAGTTTGGACATGTGCTTTTTAAAAAATCTGAAAAGTGGATTCATAATGTGTCAGTCTGTAAAAGTGTTTATCACTTGCCAAAAAAAAGAGCAGCAAGTGTGCTTTCAAATTGGCAAAGAAATTTCGTTTTGTGACTAATGTGAAAACATGACTCTGTGTGCAAATAGGAATTACAGGCAGAGATTTATTGCGTATTGCTCTGGTGATTTCACAGTTGCATTAGATGGAAAGGGGGAGCCATTTTTTGGTGCAGAAGCAGACTCTTAGCACACAGCCAGCTGCTTACCATGTGGAATCATGGACAGTATTCACAAGCGAGTGGGGTTTGAGGTTTCAGTCAGTAATGCAAATACATTCAGCATCACTAAGGCTGGTTGCCCTTGCTGGAGTGTAGGCAGTCACCCAGGTTACAAATGGTGCTGGTCTGAAAAAGCAGTTTGGATATGTGCTTTTTAAAAAATCTGAAAAGTGGATTCATAATGTGTCAGTCTGTAAAAGTGTTTATCACTTGCCAAAAAAAAGAGCAGTAAGTGTGCTTTCAAATTGGCAAAGAAATTTTGTTTAAGGGCCTAATGTGAAAACATGACTCTGTGTGCAAATAGGAATTACAGGCAGAGATTTATTGCGTATTGCTCTGGTGATTTCACAGTTGCATTAGATGGAAAGGGGGAGCCATTTTTTGGTGCAGAAGCAGACTCTTAGCACACAGCCAGCTGCTTACCATGTGGAATCATGGACAGTATTCACAAGCGAGCGGGGTTTGAGGTTTCAGTCAGTAATGCAAATACATTCAGCATCACTAAGGCTGGTTGCCCTTGCTGGAGTGTAGGCAGTCACCCAGGTTACAAATGGTGCTGGTCTGAAAAAGCAGTTTGGATATGTGCTTTTTAAAAAATCTGAAAAGTGGATTCATAATGTGTCAGTCTGTAAAAGTGATTATCACTTGCCAAAAAAAAGAGCAGTAAGTGTGCTTTCAAATTGGCAAAGAAATTTCGTTTTGTGACTAATGTGAAAACATGACTCTGTGTGCAAATAGGAATTACAGGCAGAGATTTTTTTGCGTATTGCTCTGGTGATTTCACAGTTGCATTAGATGGAAAGGGGGAGCCATTTTTTGGTGCAGAAGCAGACTCTTAACACACAGCCAGCTGCTTACCATGTGGAATCATGCACAGTATTCACAAGCGAGTGGGGTTTGAGGTTTCAGTCAGTAATGCAAATACATTCAGCATCACTAAGGCTGGTTGCCCTTGCTGGAGTGTAGGCAGTCACCCAGGTTACAAATGGTGCTGGTCTGAAAAAGCAGTTTGGACATGTGCTTTTTAAAAAATCTGAAAAGTGGATTCATAATGTGTCAGTCTGTAAAAGTGTTTATCACTTGCCAAAAAAAAGAGCAGTAAGTGTGCTTTCAAATTGGCAAAGAAATTTCGTTTTGTGACTAATGTGAAAACATGACTCTGTGTGCAAATAGGAATTACAGGCAGAGATTTATTGCGTATTGCTCTGGTGATTTCACAGTTGCATTAGATGGAAAGGGGGAGCCATTTTTGGGTGCAGAAGCAGACTCTTAGCACACAGCCAGCTGCTTACCATGTGGAATCATGGACAGTATTCACAAGCGAGTGGGGTTTGAGGTTTCAGTCAGTAATGCAAATACATTCAGCATCACTAAGGCTGGTTGCCCTTGCTGGAGTGTAGGCAGTCACCCAGGTTACAAATGGTGCTGGTCTGAAAAAGCAGTTTGGATATGTGCTTTTTAAAAAATCTGAAAAGTGGATTCATAATGTGTCAGTCTGTAAAAGTGTTTATCACTTTGCAAAAAAAAGAGCAGTAAGTGTGCTTTCAAATTGGCAAAGAAATTTTGTTTAAGGGCCTAATGTGAAAACATGACTCTGTGTGCAAATAGGAATTACAGGCAGAGATTTATTGCGTATTGCTCTGGTGATTTCACAGTTGCATTAGATGGAAAGGGGGAGCCATTTTTTGGTGCAGAAGCAGACTCTTAGCACACAGCCAGCTGCTTACCATATGGAATCATGCACAGTATTCACAAGCGAGTGGGGTTTGAGGTTTCAGTCAGTAATGCAAATACATTCAGCATCACTAAGGCTGGTTGCCCTTGCTGGAGTGTAGGAAGTCACCCAGGTTACAAATGGTGCTGGTCTGAAAAAGCAGTTTGGACATGTGCTTTTTAAAAAATCTGAAAAGTGGATTCATAATGTGTCAGTCTGTAAAAGTGTTTATCACTTGCCAAAAAAAAGAGCAGTAAGTGTGCTTTCAAATTGGCAAAGAAATTTCGTTTAAGGGCCTAATGTGAAAACATGACTCTGTGTGCAAATAGGAATTACAGGCAGAGATTTATTGCGTATTGCTCTGGTGATTTCACAGTTGCATTAGATGGAAAGGGGGAGCCATTTTTTGGTGCAGAAGCAGACTCTTAGCACACAGCCAGCTGCTTACCATGTGGAATCATGGACAGTATTCACAAGCGAGTGGGGTTTGAGGTTTCAGTCAGTAATGCGAATACATTCAGCATCACTAAGGCTGGTTGCCCTTGCTGGAGTGTAGGCAGTCACCCAGGTTACAAATGGTGCTGGTCTGAAAAAGCAGTTTGGATATGTGCTTTTTAAAAAATCTGAAAAGTGGATTCATAATGTGTCAGTCTGTAAAAGTGATTATCACTTGCCAAAAAAAAGAGCAGTAAGTGTGCTTTCAAATTGGCAAAGAAATTTCGTTTTGTGACTAATGTGAAAACATGACTCTGTGTGCAAATAGGAATTACAGGCAGAGATTTATTGCGTATTGCTCTGGTGATTTCACAGTTGCATTAGATGGAAAGGGGGAGCCATTTTTTGGTGCAGAAGCAGACTCTTAGCACACAGCCAGCTGCTTACCATGTGGAATCATGCACAGTATTCACAAGCGAGTGGGGTTTGAGGTTTCAGTCAGTAATGCAAATACATTCAGCATCACTAAGGCTGGTTGCCCTTGCTGGAGTGTAGGAAGTCACCCAGGTTACAAATGGTGCTGGTCTGAAAAAGCAGTTTGGACATGTGCTTTTTAAAAAATCTGAAAAGTGGATTCATAATGTGTCAGTCTGTAAAAGTGTTTATCACTTGCCAAAAAAAAGAGCAGTAAGTGTGCTTTCAAATTGGCAAAGAAATTTCGTTTAAGGGCCTAATGTGAAAACATGACTCTGTGTGCAAATAGGAATTACAGGCAGAGATTTATTGCGTATTGCTCTGGTGATTTCACAGTTGCATTAGATGGAAAGGGGGAGCCATTTTTTGGTGCAGAAGCAGACTCTTAGCACACAGCCAGCTGCTTACCATGTGGAATCATGGACAGTATTCACAAGCGAGTGGGGTTTGAGGTTTCAGTCAGTAATGCAAATACATTCAGCATCACTAAGGCTGGTTGCCCTTGCTGGAATGTAGGCAGTCACCCAGGTTACTAATGGTGCTGGTCTGAAAAAGCAGTTTGGATATGTGCTTTTTAAAAAATCTGAAAAGTGGATTCATAATGTGTCAGTCTGTAAAAGTGATTATCACTTGCCAAAAAAAAGAGCAGTAAGTGTGCTTTCAAATTGGCAAAGAAATTTCGTTTTGTGACTAATGTGAAAACATGACTCTGTGTGCAAATAGGAATTACAGGCAGAGATTTATTGCGTATTGCTCTGGTGATTTCACAGTTGCATTAGATGGAAAGGGGGAGCCATTTTTTGGTGCAGAAGCAGACTCTTAACACACAGCCAGCTGCTTACCATGTGGAATCATGCACAGTATTCACAAGCGAGTGGGGTTTGAGGTTTCAGTCAGTAATGCAAATACATTCAGCATCACTAAGGCTGGTTGCCCTTGCTGGAGTGTAGGCAGTCACCCAGGTTACAAATGGTGCTGGTCTGAAAGAGCAGTTTGGACATGTGCTTTTTAAAAAATCTGAAAAGTGGATTCATAATGTGTCAGTCTGTAAAAGTGTTTATCACTTGCCAAAAAAAAGAGCAGTAAGTGTGCTTTCAAATTGGCAAAGAAATTTCGTTTTGTGGCTAATGTGAAAACATGACTCTGTGTGCAAATAGGAATTACAGGCAGAGATTTATTGCGTATTGCTCTGGTGATTTCACACTTGCATTAGATGGAAAGGGGGAGCCATTTTTTGGTGCAGAAGCAGACTCTTAGCACACAGCCAGCTGCTTACCATGTGGAATCATGCACAGTATTCACAAGCGAGTGGGGTTTGAGGTTTCAGTCAGTAATGCAAATACATTCAGCATCACTAAGGCTGGTTGCCCTTGCTGGAGTGTAGGCAGTCACCCAGGTTACAAATGGTGCTGGTCTGAAAAAGCAGTTTGGACATGTGCTTTTTAAAAAATCTGAAAAGTGGATTCATAATGTGTCAGTCTGTAAAAGTGTTTATCACTTGCCAAAAAAAAGAGCAGTAAGTGTGCTTTCAAATTGGCAAAGAAATTTCGTTTTGTGACTTATGTGAAAACATGACTGTGTGCAAATAGGAATTACAGGCAGCGATTTATTGCGTATTGCTCTGGTGATTTCACAGTTGGATTAGATGGAAAGGGGGAGCTATTTTTTGGTGCAGAAGCAGACTCTTAGCACACAGCCAGCTGCTTACCATGTGGAATCATGCACAGTATTTACAAGCGAGTGGGGTTTGAGGTTTCAGTCAGTAATGCAAATACATTCAGCATCACTAAGGCTGGTTGCCCTTGCTGGAGTGTAGGAAGTCACCCAGGTTACAAATGGTGCTGGTCTGAAAAAGCAGTTTGGACATGTGCTTTTTAAAAAATCTGAAAAGTGGATTCATAATGTGTCAATCTGTAAAAGTGTTTATCACTTGCCAAAAAAAAGAGCAGTAAGTGTGCTTTCAAATTGGCAAAGAAATTTCGTTTAAGGGCCTAATGTGAAAACATGACTCTGTGTGCAAATAGGAATTACAGGCAGAGATGTATTGCGTATTGCTCTGGTGATTTCACAGTTGCATTAGATGGAAAGGGGGAGCCATTTTTTGGTGCAGAAGCAGACTCTTAGCACACAGCCAGCTGCTTACCATGTGGAATCATGGACAGTATTCACAAGCGAGTGGGGTTTGAGGTTTCAGTCAGTAATGCAAATACATTCAGCATCACTAAGGCTGGTTGCCCTTGCTGGAGTGTAGGAAGTCACCCAGGTTACAAATGGTGCTGGTCTGAAAAAGCAGTTTGGACATGTGCTTTTTAAAAAATCTGAAAAGTGGATTCATAATGTGTCAGTCTGTAAAAGTGTTTATCACTTGCCAAAAAAAAGAGCAGTAAGTGTGCTTTCAAATTGGCAAAGAAATTTCGTTTAAGGGCCTAATGTGAAAACATGACTCTGTGTGCAAATAGGAATTACAGGCAGAGATTTATTGCGTATTGCTCTGGTGATTTCACAGTTGCATTAGATGGAAAGGGGGAGCCATTTTTTGGTGCAGAAGCAGACTCTTAGCACACAGCCAGCTGCTTACCATGTGGAATCATGGACAGTATTCACAAGCGAGTGGGGTTTGAGGTTTCAGTCAGTAATGCAAATACATTCAGCATCACTAAGGCTGGTTGCCCTTGCTGGAATGTAGGCAGTCACCCAGGTTACTAATGGTGCTGGTCTGAAAAAGCAGTTTGGATATGTGCTTTTTAAAAAATCTGAAAAGTGGATTCATAATGTGTCAGTCTGTAAAAGTGATTATCACTTGCCAAAAAAAAGAGCAGTAAGTGTGCTTTCAAATTGGCAAAGAAATTTCGTTTTGTGACTAATGTGAAAACATGACTCTGTGTGCAAATAGGAATTACAGGCAGAGATTTATTGCGTATTGCTCTGGTGATTTCACAGTTGCATTAGATGGAAAGGGGGAGCCATTTTTTGGTGCAGAAGCAGACTCTTAACACACAGCCAGCTGCTTACCATGTGGAATCATGCACAGTATTCACAAGCGAGTGGGGTTTGAGGTTTCAGTCAGTAATGCAAATACATTCAGCATCACTAAGGCTGGTTGCCCTTGCTGGAGTGTAGGCAGTCACCCAGGTTACAAATGGTGCTGGTCTGAAAGAGCAGTTTGGACATGTGCTTTTTAAAAAATCTGAAAAGTGGATTCATAATGTGTCAGTCTGTAAAAGTGTTTATCACTTGCCAAAAAAAAGAGCAGTAAGTGTGCTTTCAAATTGGCAAAGAAATTTCGTTTTGTGGCTAATGTGAAAACATGACTCTGTGTGCAAATAGGAATTACAGGCAGAGATTTATTGCGTATTGCTCTGGTGATTTCACACTTGCATTAGATGGAAAGGGGGAGCCATTTTTTGGTGCAGAAGCAGACTCTTAGCACACAGCCAGCTGCTTACCATGTGGAATCATGCACAGTATTCACAAGCGAGTGGGGTTTGAGGTTTCAGTCAGTAATGCAAATACATTCAGCATCACTAAGGCTGGTTGCCCTTGCTGGAGTGTAGGCAGTCACCCAGGTTACAAATGGTGCTGGTCTGAAAAAGCAGTTTGGACATGTGCTTTTTAAAAAATCTGAAAAGTGGATTCATAATGTGTCAGTCTGTAAAAGTGTTTATCACTTGCCAAAAAAAAGAGCAGTAAGTGTGCTTTCAAATTGGCAAAGAAATTTCGTTTTGTGACTAATGTGAAAACATGACTGTGTGCAAATAGGAATTACAGGCAGCGATTTATTGCGTATTGCTCTGGTGATTTCACAGTTGGATTAGATGGAAAGGGGGAGCTATTTTTTGGTGCAGAAGCAGACTCTTAGCACACAGCCAGCTGCTTACCATGTGGAATCATGCACAGTATTTACAAGCGAGTGGGGTTTGAGGTTTCAGTCAGTAATGCAAATACATTCAGCATCACTAAGGCTGGTTGCCCTTGCTGGAGTGTAGGAAGTCACCCAGGTTACAAATGGTGCTGGTCTGAAAAAGCAGTTTGGACATGTGCTTTTTAAAAAATCTGAAAAGTGGATTCATAATGTGTCAGTCTGTAAAAGTGTTTATCACTTGCCAAAAAAAAGAGCAGTAAGTGTGCTTTCAAATTGGCAAAGAAATTTCGTTTAAGGGCCTAATGTGAAAACATGACTCTGTGTGCAAATAGGAATTACAGGCAGAGATGTATTGCGTATTGCTCTGGTGATTTCACAGTTGCATTAGATGGAAAGGGGGAGCCATTTTTTGGTGCAGAAGCAGACTCTTAGCACACAGCCAGCTGCTTACCATGTGGAATCATGGACAGTATTCACAAGCGAGTGGGGTTTGAGGTTTCAGTCAGTAATGCAAATACATTCAGCATCACTAAGGCTGGTTGCCCTTGCTGGAGTGTAGGCAGTCACCCAGGTTACAAATGGTGCTGGTCTGAAAAAGCAGTTTGGATATGTGCTTTTTAAAAAATCTGAAAAGTGGATTCATAATGTGTCAGTCTGTAAAAGTGATTATCACTTGCCAAAAAAAAGAGCAGTAAGTGTGCTTTCAAATTGGCAAAGAAATTTCGTTTTGTGACTAATGTGAAAACATGACTCTGTGTGCAAATAGGAATTACAGGCAGAGATGTTTTTTGCGTATTGCTCTGGTGATTTCACAGTTGCATTAGATGGAAAGGGGGAGCCATTTTTTGGTGCAGAAGCAGACTCTTAACACACAGCCAGCTGCTTACCATGTGGAATCATGCACAGTATTCACAAGCGAGTGGGGTTTGAGGTTTCAGTCAGTAATGCAAATACATTCAGCATCACTAAGGCTGGTTGCCCTTGCTGGAGTGTAGGCAGTCACCCAGGTTACAAATGGTGCTGGTCTGAAAAAGCAGTTTGGACATGTGCTTTTTAAAAAATCTGAAAAGTGGATTCATAATGTGTCAGTCTGTAAAAGTGTTTATCACTTGCCAAAAAAAAGAGCAGTAAGTGTGCTTTCAAATTGGCAAAGAAATTTCGTTTTGTGACTAATGTGAAAACATGACTCTGTGTGCAAAAAGGAATTACAGGCAGAGATTTATTGCGTATTGCTCTGGTGATTTCACAGTTGCATTAGATGGAAAGGGGGAGCCATTTTTTGGTGCAGAAGCAGACTCTTAGCACACAGCCAGCTGCTTACCATGTGGAATCATGGACAGTATTCACAAGCGAGTGGGGTTTGAGGTTTCAGTCAGTAATGCAAATACATTCAGCATCACTAAGGCTGGTTGCCCTTGCTGGAGTGTAGGCAGTCACCCAGGTTACAAATGGTGCTGGTCTGAAAAAGCAGTTTGGATATGTGCTTTTTAAAAAATCTGAAAAGTGGATTCATAATGTGTCAGTCTGTAAAAGTGTTTATCACTTTGCAAAAAAAAGAGCAGTAAGTGTGCTTTCAAATTGGCAAAGAAATTTCGTTTAAGGGCCTAATGTGAAAACATGACTCTGTGTGCAAATAGGAATTACAGGCAGAGATTTATTGCGTATTGCTCTGGTGATTTCACAGTTGCATTAGATGGAAAGGGGGAGCCATTTTTTGGTGCAGAAGCAGACTCTTAGCACACAGCCAGCTGCTTACCATATGGAATCATGCACAGTATTCACAAGCGAGTGGGGTTTGAGGTTTCAGTCAGTAATGCAAATACATTCAGCATCACTAAGGCTGGTTGCCCTTGCTGGAGTGTAGGAAGTCACCCAGGTTACAAATGGTGCTGGTCTGAAAAAGCAGTTTGGACATGTGCTTTTTAAAAAATCTGAAAAGTGGATTCATAATGTGTCAGTCTGTAAAAGTGATTATCACTTGCCAAAAAAAAGAGCAGTAAGTGTGCTTTCAAATTGGCAAAGAAATTTCGTTTTGTGACTAATGTGAAAACATGACTCTGTGTGCAAATAGGAATTACAGGCAGAGATTTATTGCGTATTGCTCTGGTGATTTCACAGTTGCATTAGATGGAAAGGGGGAGCCATTTTTTGGTGCAGAAGCAGACTCTTAACACACAGCCAGCTGCTTACCATGTGGAATCATGCACAGTATTCACAAGCGAGTGGGGTTTGAGGTTTCAGTCAGTAATGCAAATACATTCAGCATCACTAAGGCTGGTTGCCCTTGCTGGAGTGTAGGCAGTCACCCAGGTTACAAATGGTGCTGGTCTGAAAGAGCAGTTTGGACATGTGCTTTTTAAAAAATCTGAAAAGTGGATTCATAATGTGTCAGTCTGTAAAAGTGTTTATCACTTGCCAAAAAAAAGAGCAGTAAGTGTGCTTTCAAATTGGCAAAGAAATTTCGTTTTGTGACTAATGTGAAAACATGACTCTGTGTGCAAATAGGAATTACAGGCAGAGATTTATTGCGTATTGCTCTGGTGATTTCACACTTGCATTAGATGGAAAGGGGGAGCCATTTTTTGGTGCAGAAGCAGACTCTTAGCACACAGCCAGCTGCTTACCATGTGGAATCATGCACAGTATTCACAAGCGAGTGGGGTTTGAGGTTTCAGTCAGTAATGCAAATACATTCAGCATCACTAAGGCTGGTTGCCCTTGCTGGAGTGTAGGCAGTCACCCAGGTTACAAATGGTGCTGGTCTGAAAAAGCAGTTTGGACATGTGCTTTTTAAAAAATCTGAAAAGTGGATTCATAATGTGTCAGTCTGTAAAAGTGTTTATCACTTGCCAAAAAAAAGAGCAGTAAGTGTGCTTTCAAATTGGCAAAGAAATTTCGTTTTGTGACTAATGTGAAAACATGACTGTGTGCAAATAGGAATTACAGGCAGAGATTTATTGCGTATTGCTCTGGTGATTTCACAGTTGGATTAGATGGAAAGGGGGAGCTATTTTTTGGTGCAGAAGCAGACTCTTAGCACACAGCCAGCTGCTTACCATGTGGAATCATGGACAGTATTCACAAGCGAGTGGGGTTTGAGGTTTCAGTCAGTAATGCAAATACATTCAGCATCACTAAGGCTGGTTGCCCTTGCTGGAGTGTAGGCAGTCACCCAGGTTACAAATGGTGCTGGTCTGAAAAAGCAGTTTGGATATGTGCTTTTTAAAAAATCTGAAAAGTGGATTCATAATGTGTCAGTCTGTAAAAGTGTTTATCACTTGCCAAAAAAAAGAGCAGTAAGTGTGCTTTCAAATTGGCAAAGGAATTTCGTTTAAGGGCCTAATGTGAAAACATGACTCTGTGTGCAAATAGGAATTACAGGCAGAGATTTATTGCGTATTGCTCTGGTGATTTCACAGTTGCATTAGATGGAAAGGGGGAGCCATTTTTTGGTGCAGAAGCAGACTCTTAGCACACAGCCAGCTGCTTACCATGTGGAATCATGCACAGTATTCACAAGCGAGTGGGGTTTGAGGTTTCAGTCAGTAATGCAAATACATTCAGCATCACTAAGGCTGGTTGCCCTTGCTGGAGTGTAGGAAGTCACCCAGGTTACAAATGGTGCTGGTCTGAAAAAGCAGTTTGGACATGTGCTTTTTAAAAAATCTGAAAAGTGGATTCATAATGTGTCAGTCTGTAAAAGTGTTTATCACTTGCCAAAAAAAAGAGCAGTAAGTGTGCTTTCAAATTGGCAAAGAAATTTCGTTTAAGGGCCTAATGTGAAAACATGACTCTGTGTGCAAATAGGAATTACAGGCAGAGATTTATTGCGTATTGCTCTGGTGATTTCACAGTTGCATTAGATGGAAAGGGGGAGCCATTTTTTGGTGCAGAAGCAGACTCTTAGCACACAGCCAGCTGCTTACCATGTGGAATCATGGACAGTATTCACAAGCGAGTGGGGTTTGAGGTTTCAGTCAGTAATGCAAATACATTCAGCATCACTAAGGCTGGTTGCCCTTGCTGGAGTGTAGGCAGTCACCCAGGTTACAAATGGTGCTGGTCTGAAAAAGCAGTTTGGATATGTGCTTTTTAAAAAATCTGAAAAGTGGATTCATAATGTGTCAGTCTGTAAAAGTGATTATCACTTGCCAAAAAAAAGAGCAGTAAGTGTGCTTTCAAATTGGCAAAGAAATTTCGTGTTGTGACTAATGTGAAAACATGACTCTGTGTGCAAATAGGAATTACAGGCAGAGATTTTTTTGCGTATTGCTCTGGTGATTTCACAGTTGCATTAGATGGAAAGGGGGAGCCATTTTTTGGTGCAGAAGCAGACTCTTAACACACAGCCAGCTGCTTACCATGTGGAAGCATGCACAGTATTCACAAGCGAGTGGGGTTTGAGGTTTCAGTCAGTAATGCAAATACATTCAGCATCACTAAGGCTGGTTGCCCTTGCTGGAGTGTAGGCAGTCACCCAGGTTACAAATGGTGCTGGTCTGAAAAAGCAGTTTGGATATGTGCTTTTTAAAAAATCTGAAAAGTGGATTCATAATGTGTCAGTCTGTAAAAGTGATTATCACTTGCCAAAAAAAAGAGCAGTAAGTGTGCTTTCAAATTGGCAAAGAAATTTCGTTTAAGGGCCTAATGTGAAAACATGACTCTGTGTGCAAATAGGAATTACAGGCAGAGATTTATTGCGTATTGCTCTGGTGATTTCACAGTTGCATTAGATGGAAAGGGGGAGCCATTTTTTGGTGCAGAAGCAGACTCTTAGCACACAGCCAGCTGCTTACCATATGGAATCATGCACAGTATTCACAAGCGAGTGGGGTTTGAGGTTTCAGTCAGTAATGCAAATACATTCAGCATCACTAAGGCTGGTTGCCCTTGCTGGAGTGTAGGAAGTCACCCAGGTTACAAATGGTGCTGGTCTGAAAAAGCAGTTTGGACATGTGCTTTTTAAAAAATCTGAAAAGTGGATTCATAATGTGTCAGTCTGTAAAAGTGTTTATCACTTGCCAAAAAAAAGAGCAGTAAGTGTGCTTTCAAATTGGCAAAGACATTTCGTTTAAGGGCCTAATGTGAAAACATGACTCTGTGTGCAAATAGGAATTACAGGCAGAGATTTATTGCGTATTGCTCTGGTGATTTCACAGTTGCATTAGATGGAAAGGGGGAGCCATTTTTTGGTGCAGAAGCAGACTCTTAGCACACAGCCAGCTGCTTACCATGTGGAATCATGGACAGTATTCACAAGCGAGTGGGGTTTGAGGTTTCAGTCAGTAATGCAAATACATTCAGCATCACTAAGGCTGGTTGCCCTTGCTGGAGTGTAGGCAGTCACCCAGGTTACAAATGGTGCTGGTCTGAAAAAGCAGTTTGGATATGTGCTTTTTAAAAAATCTGAAAAGTGGATTCATAATGTGTCAGTCTGTAAAAGTGATTATCACTTGCCAAAAAAAAGAGCAGTAAGTGTGCTTTCAAATTGGCAAAGAAATTTCGTTTTGTGACTAATGTGAAAACATGACTCTGTGTGCAAATAGGAATTACAGGCAGAGATTTATTGCGTATTGCTCTGGTGATTTCACAGTTGCATTAGATGGAAAGGGGGAGCCATTTTTTGGTGCAGAAGCAGACTCTTAACACACAGCCAGCTGCTTACCATGTGGAATCATGCACAGTATTCACAAGCGAGTGGGGTTTGAGGTTTCAGTCAGTAATGCAAATACATTCAGCATCACTAAGGCTGGTTGCCCTTGCTGGAGTGTAGGCAGTCACCCAGGTTACAAATGGTGCTGGTCTGAAAAAGCAGTTTGGACATGTGCTTTTTAAAAAATCTGAAAAGTGGATTCATAATGTGTCAGTCTGTAAAAGTGTTTATCACTTGCCAAAAAAAAGAGCAGTAAGTGTGCTTTCAAATTGGCAAAGAAATTTAGTTTAAGGGCCTAATGTGAAAACATGACTCTGTGTGCAAATAGGAAATACAGGCAGAGATTTATTGCGTATTGCTCTGGTGATTTCACAGTTGCATTAGATGGAAAGCGGGAGCCATTTTCTGGTGCAGAAGCAGACTCTTAGCACACAGCCAGCTGCTTACCATGTGGAATCATGGACAGTATTCACAAGCGAGTGGGGTTTGAGGTTTCAGTCAGTAATGCAAATACATTCAGCATCACTAAGGCTGGTTGCCCTTGCTGGAGTGTAGGCAGTCACCCAGGTTACAAATGGTGCTGGTCTGAAAAAGCAGTTTGGACATGTGCTTTTTAAAAAATCTGAAAAGTGGATTCATAATGTGTCAGTCTGTAAAAGTGTTTATCACTTGCCAAAAAAAAGAGCAGTAAGTGTGCTTTCAAATTGGCAAAGAAATTTAGTTTAAGGGCCTAATGTGAAAACATGACTCTGTGTGCAAATAGGAAATACAGGCAGAGATTTATTGCGTATTGCTCTGGTGATTTCACAGTTGCATTAGATGGAAAGCGGGAGCCATTTTCTGGTGCAGAAGCAGACTCTTAGCACACAGCCAGCTGCTTACCATGTGGAATCATGGACAGTATTCACAAGCGAGTGGGGTTTGAGGTTTCAGTCAGTAATGCAAATACATTCAGCATCACTAAGGCTGGTTGCCCTTGCTGGAGTGTAGGCAGTCACCCAGGTTACAAATGGTGCTGGTCTGAAAAAGCAGTTTGGACTTGTGCTTTTTAAAAAATCTGAAAAGTGGATTCATAATGTGTCAGTCTGTAAAAGTGTTTATCACTTGCCAAAAAAAAGAGCAGTAAGTGTGCTTTTAAATTGGCAAAGAAATTTCGTTTAAGGGCCTAATGTGAAAACATGACTCTGTGTGCAAATAGGAATTACAGGCAGAGATTTATTGCGTATTGCTCTGGTGATTTCACAGTTGCATTAGATGGAAAGGGGGAGCCATTTTTTGGTGCAGAAGCAGACTCTTAGCACACACCCAGCTGCTTACCATGTGGAATCATGGACAGTATTCACAAGCGAGTGGGATTTGAGGTTTCAGTCAGTAATGCAAATACATTCAGCATCACTAAGGCTGTTTGCCCTTGCTGGAGTGTAGGCAGTC
Source organism: Triturus cristatus (assembly GCF_964204655.1). Taxonomy (NCBI): domain Eukaryota; kingdom Metazoa; phylum Chordata; class Amphibia; order Caudata; family Salamandridae; genus Triturus; species Triturus cristatus. The sequence continues at coordinate 216,355,023 of NC_140594.1, read as the reverse complement.
ACCCAGGTTACAAATGGTGCTGGTCTGAAAAAGCAGTTTGGACATGTGCTTTTTAAAAAATCTGAAAAGTGGATTCATAATGTGTCAGTCTGTAAAAGTGTTTATCACTTGCCAAAAAAAAGAGCAGTAAGTGTGCTTTTAAATTGGCAAAGAAATTTCGTTTAAGGGCCTAATGTGAAAACATGACTCTGTGTGCAAATAGGAATTACAGGCAGAGATTTATTGCGTATTGCTCTGGTGATTTCACAGTTGCATTAGAAGGAAAGGGGGAGCCATTTTTTGGTGCAGAAGCAGACTCTTAGCACACACCCAGCTGCTTACCATGTGGAATCATGCACAGTATTCACAAGCGAGTGGGGTTTGAGGTTTCAGTCAGTAATGCAAATACATTCAGCATCACTAAGGCTGGTTGCCCTTGCTGGAGTGTAGGCAGTCACCCAGGTTACAAATGGTGCTGGTCTGAAAAAGCAGTTTGGACATGTGCTTTTTAAAAAATCTGAAAAGTGGATTCATAATGTGTCAGTCTGTAAAAGTGATTATCACTTGCCAAAAAAAAGAGCAGTAAGTGTGCTTTCAAATTGGCAAAGAAATTTTGTTTTTTGACTAATGTGAAAACAAATGTAGTAATATATTTAAATAAAATAAAGGAATTTTTTTTTAGTTTTTTGAAGGTATTGCTGAAGAGCAGTGAACAAAATTTAAGATGCCTACAAAATCCAGAGTAAAAAAAGACCACAAAAAAAACCTATATTTGAAGACAACTGGAGGACCTAAGTTAGTTGAAGATGCTCATGTTGGGAAAAAGAAAAAATCTTCTGGTAAGCAGACAAAAATTTTTCTAAAAAACATATTCAAAAAAAGGAAAAATGTACAAAATGTCTGTACTGGAAAGAATGATTTCAATCGAAAACGACAGGAAAAAATTGAGAATTTAGTTAATGCAAATATACCTTCTGCAACTACAAAGATTAACTTAAACAGAAAAACAGCGTTTAAAGAGATACGTAGAAAAATGTTTCAGAGAAGAGTTATGTCCAATTTGATAAAGGATGTGAAGAAATATAAGCAAAAGGCTAAGTTTTATAAGAGAAAAAAAGAAATTGAAGCCATTGCAGCAAAGGCATTAAAATTAAAAAGGAAACTATTCATTTTAATTTTGAATAGGATGCGTACATTAGACAAAATGGTTAATGTACTGAAATCACATAGCAAAAGGAAAAGAGTAGTGAACAGAACAAACTTTTCTAAAGTGTTTTTAGGAAAATGGATGCATAGTTCAAGTAGTGAACCTTATTTTAATGAAGAGAGTTATTTTCAAAGTAATAGTTTGCTGCATGCAGTTGACACCAGAGGTCGTGCTTATGAAGTGAAAAATGGTTGCATAATGGAGAAGGAGATAATGGTTCCAAGAGATGAGGTACAAGTGATGGCGGATGAGGCTATGGGGAGACGTCCTAAAGCCCCAGTGTACACTTGGAATTGTAGTAGTATTTGCACTGTGCGTCAGGAATCTATTGATAAATTTCGTGAGTTTCTAAGAGAATATAGTAAAAAAAGTGTAAAACAGAAGATTAAGGTGCTTCAAAGTTTGGATCCATGCAGAGTGAGAGAGAATACTGGTTTGCAGGGTCATTCTCTGGCTTGTCTATCTAGAAAAGTGTGTAATAGTGTTTTCCATCATTTTAGGATGCTGGCTGTTCATCATACTGAAATGAGAAAGTTTGTGAGACGGTTGTATTTTGCTAAAAGTCCAGCAATAAAGTTAGATGAATTGAATAGGGCTCTGTTCCGTGGAACGGTATCAGATGTAGAGAAGGTCTTGATGAAATTCAGTTTTGTTACTTTGGTCCTGAACAAAACAGTGCAGAGAAGGACACAGTAAATGAGGAAGAAGTGGAAGAGAATGTAGAACCCTATGTAAGTAATACATTTAATGATCACATAACAAAATTTGCAATAATCTCTAATGAAAGACCAAATATTACTTGTATTTGTTGCCGCAGAACTCATTATAGAAAACAAACCAGGTATGTTGATCTCTACAGAAAGAGTGAAAATGAAGATAATTATAAGTGGAAGGATTTTGCCACATATATATTTCTTAAAAATTGTTTTGAATTGGGTGAAGTTCAGCGTATTTGTAAATACTGTTACAACAAGTTAGAGGAAAATAGAATGCCGACCAGAGCTGTACATAATAATTTAGAATTGGATGCTATTCCTGCTGAACTTTCTGAATTAAATACATATGAGTCTATACTCATTCAATGTGTTCATCCATTCCAGACCATAGTACGTATGGAGCCCAAAACTGGTAAATTACCTCCTTCAGATTTACTGAGAGGTTTAAAAGGTAGAGTGGTGTATTTGCCCTTGGATTTGAAAAAAAATATGGAAACTATTGATGCGGATACTTTGGAAACTGAACCATTAATTATTCTGGTTAATGGTGTACCTACAAAGAATAAGAAGATTTGGCAGGAGCTGGTAGATGTACGGAAAATACAAAGAGCAAATTTGTATTTGAAAAGAAATAACAAATGGTATGAATCAATTTATATAGAAGAAGAAGAAGAAGAAGATTTACAAGAAGACACAGAAACACCAACTGGACAAATTGAAAAAGTGGACAAGTCAAAGGAAGAAGAAATTTATGAACAATTTAGCATACATCCTCTTCATTCAAAAGAAGTTATGGGAGACAATATTGATCTATTTCAGATGAAGAAAGCAAAAGGAACTCCCGTGAGTGTATGGGAGGAGAGCTTGGAAGCTCGATGTTTTCCCCAGCTGTTTCCTAAAGGAAAAGGAGGACGATACGATGAACGTCCGGAACAGATTCCAGCTTCTGAGTATCGGAGTACAAGACTATATGCTGAAGATCCCAGATTTCGACAAAGTATTCCTTATTTGTTCCATCTTTTATTTGAAAGCGACTTGTCTGCATTGTCTTATGCAGTAAATCACATTTTAAAAAGTGGAGTACATTTGCAAAATGTGTCTGCTAAGGATTTTATGGAGAAAGTGCAGCACTGAGATGATCATTTGGAAACACAACTGATCAATCTGATGGCTTGTCAGCGTGGGACAAATGAATATTGGTACCGACGCCATGGTGAATTAAAATGCATGTTACGGAATTTAGGAACACCAACATGGTTCGTTACCCTAAGCTGTGCGGAGTACGCTTGGGATGATTTACTGGATTTTCTACGAGAGGCAAATTCAAACATTAAAAACATCGAATACAAGACAGCAGGAGAACTGTGTTCATTGGATCCGGTTAATGTTTGCAGATATTTCAATCATAGATTTGAGGCTATGATGTCCTTCATCTGCAATAAAAAAAATCCACCTCTAGGAGAAGTAGTGGATTTCTTTTGGAGAAAAGAGTACCAGGCAAGAGGTGCTCCTCATATTCATATGCTGTTGTGGATCAAGGATGCCCCAAAGTTTGGAACAGATACTGATGAAGCAGTGTTATCTTACATTGAAGAATATGCAACATGTGCTATACCAAAAAGCACAGAAGAGAAAAAGTTAAAGGAGCAAGTTTTACGTTTCCAAAGTCATCGGTGTGGAAAATACTGTCAACGGAAATACAAGAGCAAAGATAAATACTACACTAAATGTCGATTTGGATTTCCTAGACCTGTTCTTTCAAATGGAAGAGTTAACAGTTTTATGTCATCTGTGAGACATACTATCACAAGAAAATCACCTAAGAATACCTACAACCTTAAAAGAAAAGAAGAATCAAAAAATATAAATGACTACAACCCAGTGATTTTATCCATGTGGAACGCTAACATGGATATACAGTATGTAGCTGACAATTCCATTGCTGTTGCTCGATATGTAACGTCTTACATTACGAAATCAGAAAAAACAGAATTGAAGGAAATGTGGGAAGAGATTTCTCACGAGAAAACTGTCAGTAAGAAGCTGTACAGTTTCAGTTTGAAGATGTTATCGCATCGAGAAATTGGATCCTACAAATGTTCAGATAGGTTATCTTCTGCAAGTCTCTACTCGAAATCAAGAAGAATAATTTGGGCAAGTTTAGGCCTTGCAGCAATGAGAAATCGGGTACTGAAATCTGTTGGAGAAATTGAATATTTGGCCGAGAATGACCCAGAAAGTACAGATATTTTGAAATCAAACATGTTGGACACATATTATCCCAAGAGAAGTCATCATCTGGAGAACATGTGTCTCTATGAAGTGCTGCAGAACTACATTTATTCACGGAAAGCCGCAGAAGACATCAACAATGGAAAATATAAAGTCATTGGTGAGGAAGGATGTTTGGTGAAGCAAACAAAAAGAAGTTTGATAAATCACCGGAAGCTGAGTTGCGACACTACTGACAAAAAGGAATTTTACTACTTGGCTCTTTTACAGCTGTTTAAACCATGGCGTACAGAGGATGAACTACTGGGAGAATTTCAAAGCTATGAAGATTCTTTTAATGCTTGCAAAGACAGCATACAATGCAATACATTCACAACTTATCTGCAAATGTTAAATGAAGAAATTGAACAGGAAACTACAATTGCAGCAGAAATAGCTAGAGACAGTTCTCAGGACAGCCAAAGTTCAGGAACACTCAGTCAAGATCCCCTGGGACAACCAATCGTTGAAAATGAAGCATCAATAGCCATGAATGAAGTGGAAATGGCTATGAATCAAGCTCAAGGAGAATTTATAGACTTACAAAATTTGGAAAGACAACTGAACGAAGAGCAGCAACAAATTTATGAAGAGATCAGAAAAAAAATTGATCACGGATTTCTACATGAAAAAAAAGAGTGCTCATGCACATCATTTCATCCAATCAGGATGTATGTAAGCGGACAAGCTGGAACTGGAAAAAGTTTCCTAATAAAAGTCATCAGAAGCTACCTACAGCAAAAAACGGATTCTACTTTGTCTTGTGTGGTTACTGCTCCAACTGGGTTAGCAGCATATAACATAAAAGTAATCACTTTACATCGTTTGCTAATGTTACCAGTGGAGCATGAGAACAAAATAGAATACAACAAGCTAACTGGAGAAGCATGCTTGGAAGTTTCAAGAGTATTGAAGAAGATGCAAGTTCTCATTATTGATGAGGTGAGCATGGTATCAAACTTAATGCTTGCCTTTGTGCATTTAAGAATGCAGCATATTCTGAAGACAGACTATGACGTGTTATTTGGAGGAAAACACGTCATAGTTTTTGGAGATCTTTTGCAACTTACTCCAGTTAAAGGACAACCAGTGTTTAATACTGTGACACATGAAGACACGAAGAAGTCATTGGGAAGCATCGGTAATACAAATAGTTGGTCCTTCTTTGAGTACAAGGAACTTACAACTAATATGAGGCAAGCAAACGATGAAGAATATGGAAGTATTCTGAAAGATATCAGGATTGGACTACTCACAGAAGCTGGCAAAAAAGCATTACAGAGTCGGCTGCTACATAATTTATTTCCAAAGGAAGAAATAGTTGCAGAGAAGATATACAAGAACATTGCAGAAAACAAAAGTGTCATCTGCTTAATGCCAACTCTACGTGAATGCTCAATATTCAATGAGGAGCTTTTGAAATTGGAAAAGGAAGATATCAGGAAATTGGAAGCAGTGGACAAAATTGAGGATGGAAGAATTACTGTCACATTAACAGGCACACTGAAAAATAAATTGGATTCACTAGAGAAGAACATTTCCAAAACAGCTGGATTAGAAAAAAATCTATATGTTTGCATGAACTGTAGAGTATTTTTAAGGAGAAATTTGGATGTTGAAAAAGGTTTAGTTAATGGAGCTATGGGAAGAGTTGTGGGTTTTATTAATTATCAGAAAAAAGATGGAATTGAATGTTTAAAAATAAAATTTGATGAGATAGAAGAAGTTAAAGACATTTGTCGTTGTTCAGTTCGTTTCATGCTTGTGAAAGACTTATATGTACGTAGGAAGCAGTTTCCGTTTTCGCTAGCATCTGCTGTAACTATTCACAAGTCTCAAGGATTGACTGTAGATTGTGCATTTGTGAACATTGGTTCAACTGTGTTCAAAGAAGGTATGGCATATGTTGCTTTGTCACGAGTGAAAACATTATCAGGTTTATTCATGATAGACTTTGATGATTCAAAAGTTAGTGCTGATACAAATTGTGTAAAGGAGTATAATAGATTAAGAAGAAGCTATGCTCCTCATTTAGGTCAGTATCCTGTGTTGGAGAAACGTGTAGTTTCTCGTAAAAGGAAAAATGAGAATATCTGTAATGAAGATGTAGAGAGGAGGAAAAAAAAGAGGAGTGATGTAATTGCAAGCAAAAAGAATAAGGAAAATGAAGAACAGGTTGTAGGATGTTATTTTGAAAATAGCTCTGGTGTCAACTGCTACGCTAATGTAGTGCTGAATGTTGCATTTTATCTGGAAAGTTTGCAAGAGCAGATAATAGTAAATCAGGGAAAAAGATTCTGTTCTGTGCTGAGTCTCCTTTTTGAAAAGCTGAGTAATGATAAAACTCAAATAGAAAGTGCTACTGAAATTAGAAAAGTTTTAGATGTATGTTCAGGACGAACACAGTTTTCTCAAAATGTACAGCAAGACGCACAGGAATTCTTGATTTATTTTCTTCAGGTACTGGAAGAAGAAGGGGTTCCCATTGAAAATGTATTTGGTCTCTCTTATGAATGGGAACATAGTTGTGAAAACTGTTATAATATATGTGGCTCTAATGTTGATTCTGAAAGGTTTATTTATTTAACATTGCCAGAGAGTAAAACAGTCACTTTTGCTAAATTAGTTAAAGATGCTAATCATAGCATGCAATGCGGTGAGTGTAAATCTGACATGTTTTCAACATTAATTTTAAAGGAATACAGACAGTATGTAATTTTAATGATGCAACGATGTAGAGCTGATGGTTCAAAATTGGATACTTTAATAAAGAAGTTTACAGGACAGCAATTATCAATTTCAGGAAAAACTTTTGTAACAGTTGCAATAATTTTCCATGATGGACCTACTGTAACTTCTGGTCATTACACAGTTTATCTTAAATGTGAAAAAGGCTGGACACTGTGTAATGATGATTCCCAATTGATTTTTAAGCAACGTTTGCCTTTTGATTTAGCAAATTCCTATCTAATCTTCCTGAAACCTCAATTTTAGAGAGATTTGGCAACATCTGGACAAAACAATTTTACCATTTTATTGGATTACCATTTGGAATTTACAAATAAAAAGATTTAACAAATTATCATTTGGCCTAATGGAAAGGTAACCAATTGTAATGTGGAATTTTTCCATTTTTTAAGGAAACTTTGGAAAACCAAAAATTTAGAAAAAATCGGTAACATCTGCACAATTTAAATTTTGGAATGTTATTGGATTGCCATTGGAAATTTTTTCAAAAAAGATTTTTTAAATTACTATTTGGCCATGCGGAAAAGTAAACAATTCTATTGTGGACTTATTTAATTATTAATTAATCTTTCGGAAACCAAAATGTTACAGAGAATCGGTGACATCTGTACAATTTAAACTTTAGATTTTTATTGGATTACCATTGGAAATTAAACAAAAAAAGAATTTTAAAATTACTATTTGGCCTAAAGGAAATGGAACCAGATGTATTGTGGAGTTATTTGAGATATATTATTGTGATTATACTTCTGAAAGAAAAATATCAGACGGTATTTTAAAGAAATAAGTATTGATATTAGATGATATTTTTTAAGAATATTATGCATTTCTATAAAGTTATGTTTATGCAAAAAGAGATTGTGGGCTTTTTTAAAACAATCTTTGAGATTGTTAATTTTTTTTTTGCCTGCTGTTAAATGATGAATGCAATTGCTTTCACAATTTATAGTGAAATGCAATATTTTCTGAAAACAGCAAAAAAAAGGCAAAAATATTTTTTGAAAAATATGTAAATATGTGTACTGTATTATAAAATGTTTTATTAAATATTAATACTTTTTTCTTTTTTTTCAGATTGAGATAGAAAATTTTCGAAAACTAGAACCATTTTTAAAGCAATTAAAAAAAAAATTAAATGAATAAATCTTTTTTTGAGTGGGTATGGTAAGTCAATAATGTCATGGTCCCTTTTTTCCACTTCTCTACAATCACATTTTCAGTTTTTAATTGTAGTCTCTCAAGGACCTTGTAATGTGATAATTGATTTTTAGTGTTTTTTAAAAAAAAAAAAAAAAAATTACGCGTACGGTAAAAAAAAAAAAAAAAAAAAAAGTTTTAAAAAAAATATATAAAAAATAGATGAAAGGTAAGGTTGGCTCTTAAAAGAGCCGTTGTGTTCATGCAGGGACAGAGGAAAGAAATATTGGGAATATTAGACGGTACGACAAGTGTGCTGATCTATTTTACAGTTCACTAGGGAAATACTGGTCTCCCTATAAGTAATTAGATCAGGACAAGTGGCGCACCGTACTTCAACCCTCGCAAACCGAGGGTTAATTTCCAGAGGACCAGAAAAAGGAGATGCTCCCCCCAAAGATGAAGGGCTCACCTGACCTGCAGAAGAAGGACTCGGCCCTGCAGATGATGGTCCAGGCTGAGCTGCTGTGGATGTGCTTGGTTGATTTACTGAAGGGTTACCTTCAGTAAGTCGAGCATGTGTCCTTCTGTGTACATCCTTAAGGTGTCTCATCATGGTGTGATTCCCAAAGGAATACTTCCTGTCAGGATTCCCTCTTGAAAGTACACGCTTACACAGCTTGCAAGTCACTAAGGGTGCATTTACCTTTTGCTGGCCTTCTGGAAAAGTAAAATACTCCCATACGTAAGAGGTCTTTTGTTTCCTCGCTCTCTGCCTCAAGGTAGTGCTGCTAGCCTCACTCTCAGAAGAGCTCTGCTGTTCTGCCATCGTATCACAAAGACAACCCAGCTCCTTCTCCTAAGGGATCACAAGCAGAAATGAGGGGAATTGGTGTGGTGTAGGAGAGTTCTAGAACTGAAAGTAGTTTCAACCAATCAAAAGTTGTGTTTCATGATCACATGACCCACCGTACGCTTACGGTGCGCTTACGGCAAAAGTACGCATGCGCGTAAAAAAGACACGCGCTCGCGCGCATGCGCATAACAGTCACTCCCCGACACTTCCGCGTAACGTGCGCATGTAGCGTACACGCGTACGCGCCCCACGCGGAGTACGCGCGGCTACGCAAATTGCGTAACTATACGCAAACAGCGTAGATAAATTACGGACATTGCGTTAACCGTACGCTTACCGTAAGCTTACCGTACGCGCACTAAAAAAAAATAAAAAAAAAAGGAAAAAATGTATTGCTAATTAATTTTACCTGTTTATTTTATAAAAAATGTAAAATAAAAACATATTGTAGAATTTAAAAAATTTAACCATAGTCTTTAAAAAAGGATAGAAAATTAAAATAAAAATATGTAAAAAAAAAAAGAAGAAAAAAAAAAAATTAGCATTTAAAAAACCTTGCAAATTCACTGAAAAAACCATGGGTTTCACACACGTTATAGTTAGGAATTAGCATTTAAAAAACCTTTGAAATTCACTGAAAAAACCATGGGTTTCACACACGTTATAGTTAGGAATTAGCATTTAAAAAACCTTAGAAATTCAATGAAAAAACCAAAGGTTTCACACATGTTATAGTTAGCTGGACATTTCACTCGTAAAAAACCAATGAAATTCCCCCGTTATAGTTAGTTCAGCTAACTATAACTCGCGCGCCCGCAATGCACTACTGATGACGTCACATATTACATCACTCATGACATGGTCAGTGACATCACTCATGACATCACTGATGACATCTCAAATGACATCACTGATGACATTATCCTTGTGACAGAGTGGTAGACCTCCTCTCACCCTAATATAACCTTTGATACAAACATTCAAAAATAGAGACTAAAATTTTCAAAAAAATGGACATACCAATAACAGTTACAACAACCTATTCAGTAATTCTAAGATCCACATACACATCCACTCATCCACCAACAATCCTATACAGTCACTCATACATGTACTCACACATCATATGTACTCATACACCTAATCATCCTGTAACACAATGCCACTCATCCATAGAGTTACTCACACATAGTCACTCATGCTAATAAAGAATCAAACATCCATTTACTTGCATATACAGTTATACACACACCACCACACTTACTTTTACAGAAACTTACACATACTTAGTCTTTTAAACAATCACTTATAGAAACACATACTTATTCATACAGGAAGTCTACCAATCTCTCACTCTCACATATACTCACTTATAAACACCAATAGTCACATATACTAGTTTAAAACATATGTAGTTACTTATGAAGACACTATTGAGACAGTCATTCACTCACTAACACACCCATGCACACACTCATCCACCCATACAGTCCTGCACACATGCTGTCTTCAACACATACAAACAGTGAGTCACTCATTCATGCATCTATGCACTACGTAATACCCCCCACCGCACCATGAAGACACTCAGACACTCATACTGATACTCAAAAAACCAACTATTAACCTATATAGACACTCATGTAGCTACTCACCAACCCATGCAGCCACTTATATACAAAGTGAGAGACTGATACAGGTATTTACACATTTAAACATTACTCACTTAGCCATGTATTCAAAAAGATACACTTAATCAGTCAGTAATACAATTAATTTTTCAAAAACAAATCATCAATTTAGACACTTATATACTCATTTATTCTTCCATCGACCTTGAGATATACATATATAAAACATATTTAATTTTCAGAAAAACACACATTCACTGGATGATGTCATCAGTGATGTCATTTGAGATGTCATCAGTGATGTCATGAGTGATGTCACTGACCATGTCATGAGTGATGTAATATGTGACGTCATCAGTAGTGCATTGCGGGCGCGCGAGTTATAGTTAGCTGAACTAACTATAACGGGGGAATTTCATTGGTTTTTTACGAGTGAAATGTCCAGCTAACTATAACATGTGTGAAACCTTTGGTTTTTTCATTGAATTTCTAAGGTTTTTTAAATGCTAATTCCTAACTATAACGTGTGTGAAACCCATGGTTTTTTCAGTGAATATATATATATATATATATATATATATATATTACCTACTGGCGGTCGCCAGTAGGTAGTTATAGTTAGGACCCTGTTTCCATAGGAAATCCGCAACATTCTATTTGGAATAACTTTGGCGCCGGTCGACGAATCCTCGCGAAATTTTCAAAATAGGTGGGGCGCTACGCTCCGCTCCTACCCTGAAAGTCTCGGGGGGATTCGTCAAGCAGGGGCCGAGAAAAAAGGGGGGTCCCAAAACGCGTTTTCCCCATGCATTTTTCCATAGGACCTTTAGACACAGCCACAGCCCGAACGGCTGAACAGAATTACTTGAAATTTGGCAGAGAGGTAGCCATAAGGTCAAGGAAGTGCCTTTTGCAGGTCTGGTGTAAATCTGTTCAGTATTTCCTGAGAAAATAGCATTTAAAAGCATATATATATGTGGGCGGAGCCTAACCACACATCTCATCCTGAGATCTGATTGGCTGTCAGCACTTCATCCAAGAAGTGTTGGCAGCCATCTTGGGACCAATATACATGATAACACCTCATTAAAAAGCATTGCAGTTAATAGAAGGTTTTAAGACTTTAGTTACATTATAAATCATTTGTTGATGGTACCATACTCATTTTAGGAATTGTGGTATGTTCTAAGGTGATTTCACCATGTGAAAAAGCCTTCTGCTGGGATATCATGATTGAGAGAAAAATATTTTCTCATGCTTTTACCACAGAGGTTTGGAAGGTGATCTATAGGCTAAACTGAGAGCTTATTTTCTGTAAATTCACATTATCTTTCTCAGTCATGTGAGAATGAAGTCTGACATTCTCAGTAAAACATGTACATCCAACAAGGGCAGAGACTGTCAGTTGATTCCTTTGTGTTCTACTGCAGCTTCCCAGAGTGTTCCAAAGAACTACTAGAGCGCTAACAGTCCTACTTATGATAAACGTATGGCACACCTGAAGCCATCTTGCTTGGATTAAAGTGGTAACTCTTAAAACATTTAATTTAAAAAGGAACAAAATGAGGGGGTTCATTTTTCCATAAAAAGTATGATTAGTGCTGCAGAAAGAAAGATTAGGGCACATTTTGAGTGACTTCTCAAATCCTCTTCTATTTCATTAAAAAATTCTGACATGCAGACTGAAACATGCACTTTCAATACCAGCAGCAGTTTTCCCTGGTGAGCAGTAGCTTTACTACAGTGATCTAATGAGCAAAAAGAGTGCTAACATTCTGAATTTATGGCAAATGTGTGACACATCTGAATGCCTTCTTGATGGAATCAAAGTAAAAAACTGAAAGTATTTCCTACTGAGGAGACTGCAGTAAATGAGGAAATTAGGAAACTTCATAACAAATAAGTCTCCCAAGATGGCCACCAGAGACAAAAGAGCCCAAATGTAGCCCAAATATCACCCAGATGTAGCCCAAGTATAGCCCAATGACAGAATGTCCCAGAATGTTCTTAAAAACAACTAGAGCGCTTACTGTCTTCATTATGACAAAAGTATGGCACACCTGAAGCCATCTTGATTGGAATAAACTGGTAACACTTAAAACATTTAATTTTAAAAGGAACACAATGAGGAGGTTCATTTTGCCATAGAAATTATGATTAATGCTGAAGAAAGAAAATGAGGGCACATTTTGAGTGACTTCTCAAATCCTCTTCTATTTCATTAAAAAATTCTGACATGCAGACTGAAACATGCACTTTTAATACCAGGAGCAGACTTCCATGGTGCAGTAGTTTTACTACAGTGATCTAATGAGCAACTAGAGTGCTAACATTCAGAATTTATGGCAAATGTGTGACATATCTGAATACCTTCATGATGGAATCAAAGTAAAAAACTGAAAGCATTTCCTACTGAGGAGACTGCAGTACATGAGGAAATTAGGAAACTTCATAACAAATAAATCTCCCAAGATGGCCACCGGAAACAAAAGAGCCCAAATGTAGCCCAAAATCACCCAGATGTAGCCCAAATATAGCCCAATGACAGAAGTGTGCAAAACACTTATTATTTTGTGTTTTTGCAGTGTTATATAGTGCAGACTTGTCAGGTATTGGAGTGCTTTACATGAGCATTGGTTACATCACACAAGAACAAATTCATTTTGGTTGTAGACATGGGGAGACTAAGTGATTTGACCAGAATCACAGAATGTCGAGCTGAAGCAGAAACTTCAACCTGGTTCCCCAGTTGCAAAGTCTGCAGTTCTGGAAGTAACACCACATCCTCTCCCCTAAGTGCAACATTTAATCAAGTGGTCAACTGGATAAAAAAACATAAAGATAACAAATAATTTAAAAGTGCTTTGTCGCTATTTGAAAACTCAGAAAATATGTCCTTATTTTAGTCTTTTAGAGCACTAACCATAATTTTGATGCCAATAAGACCCTCTCATATATGTAATTTCTAAAGGAAATGCTCTAGGTATTACAGTTTTGATTACATCAAGATGATGTCAGGCGTTCCACACTTTTGTAATAAATATAGAATGTTAGCAATCTAGTTGTTCATTAGGATACTGTTGAGAGGCAGAGGCCAGGGGCACGGACTCTGAAAATTGAAGGCAGGTAGGAGGGTGCAAAGGCAACAATTTAACCACACTGAGCAGGCAGGAAGGGCCGTGGAAGCACAACAGACTATGGAGGGCAGTGGAAAGGGGGGCAGGGGCAACAAACCAACAATACAGGACTTGCAAGAGAGGCTGTTGGAGGGAAGATCTATTACGGGTCAAGGAAGCTAGGGGCGGTCCCCAGATCCCCGGGAGCCACCACAGAACTGAGCAGGAGTGTGAGTCCGGGACAAAAGGGGCACCTTAATTTGAGCCGGGGTGCCTAGGAACGCTTGCTCCAAAAATGAAGAAAACAGACATATGAGACATGGAATTGGAGGCAGAATACAATGGCAGTTTAATGAGAAGATGCAACTTCAAAGAAACCGCAGAATAGAGACATAAAGTACAAAATACAGAATCCAGATAATCATACAGCTGTCATAATATTCTCTGTATCTCAATTAATGTACTGACAGAGAGAGAGAGAAAACACATCTATAAATGCATCATGAGAAACAAGTTACACCAAGGAAAATGTTACCTAGGAACACACACGTTTACTCTTAGAGCAAGCATTCCTGCAATTACAATACAAAATCTTTTAAATGCAAAAGTAAAGAGAACAATGGTTAAACATAACATGACATTTCATATAGGTAAAATAGAATAAGATACTTCAAGCAAAGCAGAGCAAGACATTTTAAGCAAAGGAAGACAAGAGCTCCCAGCTCTTGGGGAAAACCTGCACTGCCTGTTAACCTACATACAGACGGCGAGGTAGTCCGTCGATATCTGTGGGTGCTCCCTTTTTATATCATTTTGTGGGCTCCTTTGCACGCTACATCTACCTACGTATGCTACCCAAAAGCTTCGTCTGCAGATTTTACCAGACATTTCGTCATTTACCCACTTAATGCTGACAATGGACTGGGTGAAAAGGTCAGTCTCTCAGGCCAATCGCTTATCGTAAGTTCAATAGAGCAAGCAGAAAATAATGGGTATTGTACGGGAATTCAATATATTCATGTATAAAATCTCCTCAGTTCTCCTAACTTGACGCTCTGCGGTTGCCACTTCCTTAAAAGCGGGAAACCTGCCCAGGAAGCAAGTACCAGTCCAGGATGCAGCCTACTGTATGTCGACAGCTTCAGGGGGATGTTGAACTTTGATACCGAGCACGGAGCACTCGGGTAGGGTGGGGGCTACTAGTTTGGATAAGAAGGCCTCGCAGACCTGCCTTCAGACTGCTATACACTAAAATTGCAGAGCTATGGTCAATTTAACAAAGAGGCCTACATATTGAACAGAAGGGCCTACACAGGGGTTTTATGCTGGCTGAGTGGTAAGGATGTCTCAGGATAATTATATAGCAACACAGGACCCGCTGGTCAATTTAATACGGCCTACAAATGCAGCTGGCAGGGCAAGGACAAGGGTCTCATACTTCAGGTGTGGACAGAACGGGCCAGGGGCCCCCTGTGATACAAAATCTACCCTCCTTCAAGGCTATGGCAATGTAATAGACCATTGTGTGCAGAAGGAAGAGGCAATGGTAGTACAACCATACATGCCAACAGACCCGATTCAGCCAGGAAACGTCCAATGTTTTTAAGCTCAAATGGGCTTTATTTGATCTGTCTCCTGTCTACAATATCCTCTTTTTCAATGTAACTCAAAGGGGAAAATCAATACCCCAGTTTTTTTTCAAAATCTCCCTCTTACCAAGTTCAAAATGTTCGCAAGTATGGTACATTGGATCATGGAAGGAAATGGGATAGGGACATGGACTTGGATAACAGAGGACAGGAGGGACATGGAGAGGTGCACCAAACTGACCCTGCAGGGCAGGCATCAGGGTTTGCAGCAGCACAATACACCACACAGGGCATGCAGGACGGGAGTGCAGCACAACAATCCATAGAAAGCAAGAGGGAGGGGACAGGACCATGCACATGGACAACAGAGAACAGAGGGGCAAGAGGCAATGGTAGCTAGCTGACCATAATGGACAGACAGGAGAGAAAGCTGCAGCATAACACCATAAAGGGCAGGAGGGACGGATCAGGGGCATTACAATGGAACAGACAAGCCAGGAGGGAGGGAGTAGGGCTGGGGGCAAGGGGGCAGGGCAGGAGCAGCAAGATAGCCATGGAGGTCAGGCAGGATGGGCACTAGAAGCAAGACACACCATGAAGAGCAACAGTGAGACTGTGATGGCATACACACAGACCATGGAGGGAAGGTGGGAGGGGGTCAGGGGCAGCTAACTGACCACACAGGGAAGGTGGGAGGGGCCATGGCAGCACAGAAGACCATGCATGGCAAGTGGGAGGGTTAGTGGCAGCACAATGGCTATGATGGGCAAGAAGGAGGGTGGAGGGGCATGCACAAAGGACGATGGAGGATAGAAGGGAGGGTCAGGACCTGTGCACAGACAAGAAAGTTCAGGGGAAGGGACCTCACAACAGACCACACGGGGCAGGCAGGAGGAGCAGTTGCAGCACAACAGACCAGGGAGGGCAGAAGGGTGTGGCAGTACAATGGACCATGTAGGACAGGAGGAAGAGGATAGGGGCATGGCATGTGGACAGGCAGGGTGGAGGTGGCAGGGACAGGTTACAGTCATCTGACAATGCTAGGCAGGTGGGAGGGGAGTGGCAGCTCAACAGAACACTCAGAGTAGATAGGAGTGGCAGGTCCATGGGACATGGTGGGCAAAAAGGATGGAGCAGGGGCATGCACAAAGACATCGGAGGGCAGGGGGAAGGAGAATAGGGGCAGCAAGCTAAGCACAGAGTTTAAGCAGGAGGTCAATGATGGGGCATAGAATTGGGCAATGGAGGGCAGGAGGAGTGGACTGGTACATCATTCTAAATTGAGGGCAGTGGCAGCACATCAGACCATGCATGGCAGGAGGGAGGAGGCTAGTCCATGGATTCACACAACAGAGGATAGGGAGGAAGGGGATGGGGCAGCAAGCTAACTGTTCAGAGAAGGCAGGTATTAGGAACTTTATTGTTTTTAAAACATTGTGTCTGTGCGAACTACTTAAAATATGAACAAGTATGCAGCATAATCTCACTTTTATTCAGGAAGAAGAGGACGTTTGTGACTGTGACTCCGGGCTCACTTGGCAGAAACACCCCCTGACCCTCCACCCCCTATCGCAAAATGTAATGCCCGTGAAAAGGGTAGGTGAACACAGTGTTATATAGAACATAGTCCTGAGAGCACGATTGAAAATGAAAACTAGATATAGTGTATGGTATAAACTATGCACCAAAAAGTGTGATATAAGATGAACCGGGCGTGAAATATAATATGCAATACATTGTGCGCAATGACAGATTCATTGGAGAGCGCGAGATAGCACAGGCACTAGCGCGTGCTATGCGATATGCGCCTTGGAGTGTAATATGCACAGGGCAGTGTTGTGTAACCTAACTAGTCTCTAAAGTTGTAATATAAAATATGTGCTGGGGAGTGTAACGTTGCATATGCACTGTGACAAAGATATGGATCCCAGATTGTAATATGTATGGCATAGCACTGTGCGTTATAACATAGGCATCGAGAAAGGCACGTTAGATGGGGCAATATAACCCGTGCGAAGACAAGTGTGGCATGACATATTCACGGGGTGGTGTTACAGTGCACATGGGCTAGAGAGTGTCATAGCATATGCACTAGCTAGTGGAATACAACACAGAGGTGTGTGGCACTCGGCAGGCAATGGTGGGTGTAACACAGCATTGGGCTCTGTCAGGAGCACGCTGTGACTCTCAAGTGATGTTCGTCCCCTTTCCAGAGAGTAAAATAAAAAGTATTACACATCCGGCAGTGGATGTGTGTTTTATTAACCGTGAGGGGGGTTTCTTGCATAGTTTTGGTCGAATTTTTGTCGAATCCCATTTGAATGGCTTGGTGTGCATGTGTATTAAATGTGCCCGTCAATAGCTACCCATGTTTGTATAAATAAACGACAAGGGTGTCTACCAGGATTAAGCACGGTAGGGCATCAGACATGTCAGAGCTTCACTAGTGGTGTAAATACATTCCACGTGGATTCATTGCATGCATAGTCGCCTTTTAATGAATATCACGCAAATCGTCATGGTGATAGGTACGTACGGTTTGTCCAGCATGTCCTAGGTGTGTCTATAAATATATATTTTTTAAAAATAATAAAAAACAGTGGCTGGCCCTGGGGATTGGGGTCAAAAAAATATAATTAGGAGACTGGCCCTGGGGGATGGGGTCATCAGGGCCAATAAATTAGAATAAGAAGGGGAACCAAACAGCCCCCCTTCTTAAAAAACTAAAATAAATAAAAGACTGGCATCGTGCCGGAGGCCATGCCCCCTCCGTGCAGCACTCTGCAAACGCGCCCCCAACAGGCATCTCCAGTATGCGCCAGGGAGCTGCGCTGCAGCCAGGTGTTCTGAGGCCAAGCCCCTTTTTACACCTCTCTGCAACGCAGCTCTGTGGCCCTTACTGGAGGTACCTAGTGGTCTAGTTTGACCCTAGGGACCCTTAGGATTCAAGGGGACTTAATCTCTCAACTTAGAACAGCCACAGGGCGCGTTTACACAGTGGTGAAGGGAGGGGACGGGGCCTGAGGTGACGTGTGCAAACACGCACTATGGCACGTTTTAAATTGGAGATATAATTTCCCTTCAATACTGAGGGCCCCTGGGGGCTAACTAGCCCACCAAGTGCTTCCAGTAAGCGCCACTGAGCTGCATTGCAGAGAGGTGGTCCAGGCCGTGCCACTTTTTACACCTCTCTGCAACGCAGCTCTGTGGCACTTACTGGAGGTACCTAGTGGGCTAGTTGGACCCTAGGGACCCTCAGGATTCAAATGAACTTAATCTCCCAACTAAAAATGGACACAGGGTGTGTTTACACAGTGGTGAATGGAGGGGATGGGGCCTGAGTTAACGTGTGCAAAAACGCCCTGTGGCCTGTTTTAAGAGGTAGTTTTAATCACCATGCCCTATTATATACTAGGGGCTTACAGAGGAGGTCATGCTAATCATAGGGGGACCCCAACGCATAATGTTCCCTAGTGTATGTAGGTGTTTTCACTGTATTCTAAGTGTCTTTTAACATAGCACTGGCTCTAGGACTGGTTAGTCAGACTCAGTTACCACCAGTATCCGTCTGAAAAAGTTGAGGGTACAGGATGATTTTGCAACAAGGCTTCTTTCTGCTCTTCTTTTTGTTCTTTCTGCACGTTATCCTTCTTCCTGCACTTATCTTCGTATTTGAGGACTTCTGTTGCTTCTTTCTGCACTTCTTTTGTTTCTTTCTGTGCATTTTTTCTTCTTTCTTCACATGTCCTATCTCTGTAGGCATAGTTAGAAATTAGCATTTAAAAAACCTTTGAAATTCACAGAAAAAACCATAGGTTTCAGGCACGTTATAGTTAGGAATTAGCATTTAAAAAACCTCAGAAATTCACTGAAAAAACCATAGGTTTCAGGGGTGTTATAGTTAGCTGGACTTTTCACTTGTACAAAACCATTGAAATTCCCCCGTTATAGTTAGTTCAGCTAACTATAACTCGCGCGCCCGCAATGCACTGCTGATGACGTCACATATTACATCACTCATGACATGGTCAGTGACATCACTCATGACATCACTGATGACATCTCAAATGACATCACTGATGACATCACTGATGACATCATCCTTGTGATAGAGTGGCAGACCTCCTCTCACCCTAATATAACCTTTGATACACACATTCAAAAATAGAGACTAAAATTTTCAAAACAATGGACATACCAATACCAGTTACAACAACCTCTTCAGTAATTCTAAGATCCACATACACATCCACTCATTCACCAACAGTCCTATACAGTCACTCATACATGTACTCACTCATCATATGTACTCATACACCTATACATCCTGTTACACAATGCCACTCATCCATAGAGTTACTCACACACATAGTCACTCATGCTAATAAAGAATCAAACATACATTTACTTGCATATACAGTTAAACACACACCACCACACTTACTTCTACGGAAACTTACACATACTTAGTCTTTTAAACAATCACTTATAGAAACACATACTTATTCATACAGGAACTCTTTCAATCTCTCACTCTCACATATACTCACTTATATACACCAATGGTCACATATACTAGTTTAAAACATATGTAGTTACTCATAAAGACACTATTGAGACAGTCATTCACTCACTAACACACCCATACACACACTCATCCACCCATACAGTCCTGCACACATGCTGTGTTCAACACATACAAACAGTGAGTCACTCATTCATGCACCTATGCACTACGTAATACCCCCCACCGAACCATGCAGACACTCAGACTGATACTCAAAAAACCAACTAATAACCTATATAGACACCCATGTAGCTACTCACCAACCCATGCAGCCACTTATACACAAAGTGAGAGACTGATACAGATATTTACATATTTAAACATTACTCACTAAGCCATGTATTCACTATGATACACTTAATCAGTCAGTTACACAATCAATTTTTCAAAAACAAATCATCCATTTAGACACTTATATACCCATTTATTCTTCCATCGACCTTGAGATATACATATATAAAACATATTTAATTTTCAGAAAAACACACATTCACTGGATGATGTCATCAGTGATGTCATCAGTGATGTCATTTGAGATGTCATCAGTGATGTCATGAGTGATGTCACTGACCATGTCATGAGTGATGTAATATGTGACGTCATCAGCAGTGCATTGCGGGCGCGCGAGTTATAGTTAGCTGAACTAACTATAACGGGGGAATTTCAATGGTTTTGTACAAGTGAAAAGTCCAGCTAACTATAACACCCCTGAAACCTATGGTTTTTTCAGTGAATTTCTGAGGTTTTTTAAATGCTAATTCCTAACTATAACGTGCCTGAAACCTATGGTTTTTTCTGTGAATATATATATATATATATATATATATATATATATATATATATATATACATATATATATATATATTAAGTCCAATCCTGCTTGTCTCCGTTAAGAACAGGCACTGACACCGTGGGATGATTTCAAAGATGTTTATTCCATCAACAACGCTCCAACACCAAGACGCATTTCGGCGGACGAGTCCGCCTTGCTCACTTGCCCAATTTTTTACTCAATTACGGTCCTATCTCAGTTTTCAACACTCATATCAAGCCCAATTGGTTGCCTTGGCGACACAAGGTTAGTAAAGGACATAGAAGAGTTCTTAAGGTAAGTGAAAGACTGATGGTTGACTCTCGTAAAGAACAAAGAATAACATATATATATTGGATATATATATATATATATATATATATATATATATATATATATATATATATCCAACATCAAAGGTAAGTATATATATATGTTTAGTTCTCCAATACCCACAGAGAAGGAGAGAGGCACACGACTGCAACCATCCGATCTGTTTATTCAGATTTATTCACCAGGACATAACACAAAGAGTGCCTCCCCGACACGTTTCGGTCATCTGACCTTAGTCATGGGTGTAACCGGCAAATCAGCTTGTCATGTGACTGTAGTCCTTTATACCAATGGCACTTCTGATACGCCAGACAATAGGAGTTGCATTTATGCATATTGGTTATTATAGTCTAAAATAGAAAATCAGAAACAATCATGTTTTAGCAATCCGACTGGAATATATATTTTGATATAAATATCACAGTTCTTGTAATTAATTTCAGTCTATTCTCTTTGGTCATGTCCATAAAACAATCACTTTGCTTTCTGTCCCATGTATAGCCCTACTCCAAAGCCAAACACGGGCCCTCTACGCAGTATAATCTGCGGCAGCACAAGATTTGCCGGTTACACCCATGAATAAGGTCAGGTGACCGAAACGCGTAGGGAAGGCACTTTTTTGGTATGTCCTGGTGAAAATAAATGGAATGGATGCTTGCAGTCGTGTGCCTCTCTCCTTCTCTGTGGGTATTGGAGAACTAAATTATATATATATTGATGCGATCAAGGCCCTTGGGGCTCGAAACACGTCATAATGGCTGGTGTTGGAGGAGTTTAAATAAAGACTTCTATTTTGCACTAAAAACATGGTCCGTGCTCCGTCACTAACACTGGTGGCAGAAGAATGCGAGCGGAGTTTGCAGATATATATACATATATATATATATATATATAAATACACAAAGGTTGCCCTGTTGAGGAAGTCGCTCCTGAAGGGGTTACTGCACACAGCTACCGGCAGCAGCAACGTTCAAACAGCCCTCCAAATTTCGTATTGTGACTGCCAAACGCGTTTCAAGCTATGGATGCTCTTGTTCACTGGCCCTCTTCAAACAAACATGAAAAGCGGTATTAAAGTGGAAGATATATTTATTCAAATACATAGTCCCGCCCATGTGGGCGTCAGCAAAGCAGGGCATGCTGGTCTCTGTAGTAATGCCCGTAGCTGCTTAGACAAAGTTCCATCTAAAACCCGGTTGGGTGTCGCTGGCCAATTTGAAAAGTTCACATTTTAATATTAACCCCAGTGGGCACGAAAAGTAAAAAGGCTGCTTAAGGTCCTGCCAATATGAGCCCAGCAGCTAGGCCCCCTTCACTCCAAGCAGCACTTATAATTGCAAACGCCACGGATCCGCAAGGCAGCGGCGGGACCTCCTCGCGGCTAGGCTTGCCGCTATATCCAAATACACAAAGGTTGCCCTGTTGAGGAAGTCGCTCCTGAAGGGGTTACTGCACACAGCTACCGGCAGCAGCAACGTTCAAACAGCCCTCCAAATTTCGTATTGTGACTGCCAAACGCGTTTCAAGCTATGGATGCTCTTGTTCACTGGCCCTCTTCAAACAAACATGGAAAGCGGTATTAAAGTGGAAGATATATTTATTCAAATACATAGTCCCGCCCATGTGGGCGTCAGCAAAGCAGGGCATGCTGGTGTCTGTAGTAATGCCCGTAGCTGCTTAGACAAAGTTCCATCTAAAACCCGGTTGGGTGTCGCTGGCCAATTTGAAAAGTTCACATTTTGATATTAACCCCAGTGGGCACGAAAAGTAAAAAGGCTGCTTAAGGTCCTGCCAATATGAGCCCAGCAGCTAGGCCCCCTTCACTCCAAGCAGCGCTTATAATTGCAAACGCCACGGATCCGCAAGGCAGCGGCGGGACCTCCTCGCGGCTAGGCTTGCCGCTATATCCAAATACACAAAGGTTGCCCTGTTGAGGAAGTCGCTCCTGAAGGGGTTACTGCACACAGCTACCGGCAGCAGCAACGTTCAAACAGCCCTCCAAATTTCATATTGTGACTGCCAAACGCGTTTCAAGCTATGGATGCTCTTGTTCACTGGCCCTCTTCAAACAAACATGGAAAGCGGTATTAAAGTGGAAGATATATTTATTCAAATACATAGTCCCGCCCATGTGGGCGTCAGCAAAGCAGGGCATGCTGGTCTCTGTAGTAATGCCCGTAGCTGCTTAGACAAAGTTCCATCTAAAACCCGGTTGGGTGTCGCTGGCCAATTTGAAAAGTTCACATTTTAATATTAACCCCAGTGGGCACGAAAAGTAAAAAGGCTGCTTAAGGTCCTGCCAATATGAGCCCAGCAGCTAGGCCCCCTTCACTCCAAGCAGCGCTTATAATTGCAAACGCCACGGATCCGCAAGGCAGCGGCGGGACCTCCTCGCGGCTAGGCTTGCCGCTATATCCAAATACACAAAGGTTGCCCTGTTGAGGAAGTCGCTCCTGAAGGGGTACTGCACACAGCTACCGGCAGCAGCAACGTTCAAACAGCCCTCCAAATTTTGTATTGTGACTGCCAAACGCGTTTCAAGCTATGGATGCTCTTGTTCACTGGCCCTCTTCAAACAAACATGGAAAGCGGTATTAAAGTGGAAGATATATTTATTCAAATACATAGTCCCGCCCATGTGGGCGTCAGCAAAGTAGGGCATGCTGGTCTCTGTAGTAATGCCCGTAGCTGCTTAGACAAAGTTCCATCTAAAACCCGGTTGGGTGTCGCTGGCCAATTTGAAAAGTTCACATATTAATATTAACCCCAGTGGGCACGAAAAGTAAAAAGGCTGCTTAAGGTCCTGCCAATATGAGCCCAGCAGCTAGGCCCCCTTCACTCCAAGCAGCGCTTATAATTGCAAACGCCACGGATCCGCAAGGCAGCGGCGGGACCTCCTCGCGGCTAGGCTTGCCGCTATATCCAAATACACAAAGGTTGCCCTGTTGAGGAAGTCGCTCCTGAAGGGGTTACTGCACACAGCTACCGGCAGCAGCAACGTTCAAACAGCCCTCCAAATTTCGTATTGTGACTGCCAAACGCGTTTCAAGCTATGGATGCTCTTGTTCACTGGCCCTCTTCAAACAAACATGGAAAGCGGTATTAAAGTGGAAGATATATTTATTCAAATACATAGTCCCGCCCATGTGGGCGTCAGCAAAGCAGGGCATGCTGGTCTCTGTGGTAATGCCCGTAGCTGCTTAGACAAAGTTCCATCTAAAACCCGGTTGGGTGTCGCTGGACAATTTGAAAAGTTCACATTTTAATATTAACCCCAGTGGGCACGAAAAGTAAAAAGGCTGCTTAAGGTCCTGCCAATATGAGCCCAGCAGCTAGGCCCCCTTCACTCCAAGCAGCGCTTATAATTGCAAACGCCACGGATCCGCAAGGCAGCGGCGGGACCTCCTCGCGGCTAGGCTTGCCGCTATATCCAAATACACAAAGGTTGCCCTGTTGAGGAAGTCGCTCCTGAAGGGGTTACTGCACACAGCTACCGGCAGCAGCAACGTTCAAACAGCCCTCCAAATTTTGTATTGTGACTGCCAAACGCGTTTCAAGCTATGGATGCTCTTGTTCACTGGCCCTCTTCAAACAAACATGGAAAGCGGTATTAAAGTGGAAGATATATTTATTCAAATACATAGTCCCGCCCATGTGGGCGTCAGCAAAGTAGGGCATGCTGGTCTCTGTAGTAATGCCCGTAGCTGCTTAGACAAAGTTCCATCTAAAACCCGGTTGGGTGTCGCTGGCCAATTTGAAAAGTTCACATTTTAATATTAACCCCAGTGGGCACGAAAAGTAAAAAGGCTGCTTAAGGTCCTGCCAATATGAGCCCAGCAGCTAGGCCCCCTTCACTCCAAGCAGCGCTTATAATTGCAAACGCCACGGATCCGCAAGGCAGCGGCGGGACCTCCTCGCGGCTAGGCTTGCCGCTATATCCAAATACACAAAGGTTGCCCTGTTGAGGAAGTCGCTCCTGAAGGGGTTACTGCACACAGCCACCGGCAGCAGCAACGTTCAAACAGCCCTCCAAATTTCGTATTGTGACTGCCAAACGCGTTTCAAGCTATGGATGCTCTTGTTCACTGGCCCTCTTCAAACAAACATGGAAAGCGGTATTAAAGTGGAAGATATATTTATTCAAATACATAGTCCCGCCCATGTGGGCGTCAGCAAAGCAGGGCATGCTAGTCTCTGTAGTAATGCCCGTAGCTGCTTAGACAAAGTTCCATCTAAAACCCGGTTGGGTGTCGCTGGCCAATTTGAAAAGTTCACATTTTTTAATATTAACCCCAGTGGGCACGAAAAGTAAAAAGGCTGCTTAAGGTCCTGCCAATATGAGCCCAGCAGCTAGGCCCCCTTCACTCCAAGCAGCGCTTATAATTGCAAACGCCACGGATCCGCAAGGCAGCGGCGGGACCTCCTCGCGGCTAGGCTTGCCGCTATATCCAAATACACAAAGGTTGCCCTGTTGAGGAAGTCGCTCCTGAAGGGGTTACTGCACACAGCTACCGGCAGCAGCAACGTTCAAACAGCCCTCCAAATTTCGTATTGTGACTGCCAAACGCGTTTCAAGCTATGGATGCTCTTGTTCACTGGCCCTCTTCAAACAAACATGGAAAGCGGTATTAAAGTGGAAGATATATTTATTCAAATACATAGTCCCGCCCATGTGGGCGTCAGCAAAGCAGGGCATGCTGGTCTCTGTAGTAATGCCCGTAGCTGCTTAGACAAAGTTCCATCTAAAACCCGGTTGGGTGTCGCTGGCCAATTTGAAAAGTTCACATTTTAATATTAACCCCAGTGGGCACGAAAAGTAAAAAGGCTGCTTAAGGTCCTGCCAATATGAGCCCAGCAGCTAGGCCCCCTTCACTCCAAGCAGCGCTTATAATTGCAAACGCCACGGATCCGCAAGGCAGCGGCGGGACCTCCTCGCGGCTAGGCTTGCCGCTATATCCAAATACACAAAGGTTGCCCTGTTGAGGAAGTCGCTCCTGAAGGGGTTACTGCACACAGCTACCGGCAGCAGCAACGTTCAAACAGCCCTCCAAATTTCGTATTGTGACTGCCAAACGCGTTTCAAGCTATGGATGCTCTTGTTCACTGGCCCTCTTCAAACAAACATGGAAAGCGGTATTAAAGTGGAAGATATATTTATTCAAATACATAGTCCCGCCCATGTGGGCGTCAGCAAAGCAGGGCATGCTGGTCTCTGTAGTAATGCCCGTAGCTGCTTAGACAAAGTTCCATCTAAAACCCGGTTGGGTGTCGCTGGCCAATTTGAAAAGTTCACATTTTAATATTAACCCCAGTGAGCACGAAAAGTAAAAAGGCTGCTTAAGGTCCTGCCAATATGAGCCCAGCAGCTAGGCCCCCTTCACTCCAAGCAGCGCTTATAATTGCAAACGCCACGGATCCGCAAGGCAGCGGCGGGACCTCCTCGCAGCTAGGCTTGCCGCTATATCCAAATACACAAAGGTTGCCCTGTTGAGGAAGTCGCTCCTGAAGGGGTTACTGCACACAGCTACCGGCAGCAGCAACGTTCAAACAGCCCTCCAAATTTCGTATTGTGACTGCCAAACGCGTTTCAAGCTATGGATGCTCTTGTTCACTGGCCCTCTTCAAACAAACATGGAAAGCGGTATTAAAGTGGAAGATATATTTATTCAAATACATAGTCCCGCCCATGTGGGCGTCAGCAAAGTAGGGCATGCTGGTCTCTGTAGTAATGCCCGTAGCTGCTTAGACAAAGTTCCATCTAAAACCCGGTTGGGTGTCGCTGGCCAATTTGAAAAGTTCACATTTTAATATTAACCCCAGTGGGCACGAAAAGTAAAAAGGCTGCTTAAGGTCCTGCCAATATGAGCCCAGCAGCTAGGCCCCCTTCACTCCAAGCAGCGCTTATAATTGCAAACGCCACGGATCCGCAAGGCAGCGGCGGGACCTCCTCGCGGCTAGGCTTGCCGCTATATCCAAATACACAAAGGTTGCCCTGTTGAGGAAGTCGCTCCTGAAGGGGTTACTGCACACAGCTACCGGCAGCAGCAACGTTCAAACAGCCCTCCAAATTTCGTATTGTGACTGCCAAACGCGTTTCAAGCTATGGATGCTCTTGTTCACTGGCCCTCTTCAAACAAACATGGAAAGCGGTATTAAAGTGGAAGATATATTTATTCAAATACATAGTCCCGCCCATGTGGGCGTCAGCAAAGCAGGGCATGCTGGTCTCTGTAGTAATGCCCGTAGCTGCTTAGACAAAGTTCCATCTAAAACCCGGTTGGGTGTCGCTGGCCAATTTGAAAAGTTCACATTTTAATATTAACCCCAGTGGGCACGAAAAGTAAAAAGGCTGCTTAAGGTCCTGCCAATATGAGCCCAGCAGCTAGGCCCCCTTCACTCCAAGCAGCGCTTATAATTGCAAACGCCACGGATCCGCAAGGCAGCGGCGGGACCTCCTCGCGGCTAGGCTTGCCGCTATATCCAAATACACAAAGGTTGCCCTGTTGAGGAAGTCGCTCCTGAAGGGGTTACTGCACACAGCTACCGGCAGCAGCAACGTTCAAACAGCCCTCCAAATTTCGTATTGTGACTGCCAAACGCGTTTCAAGCTATGGATGCTCTTGTTCACTGGCCCTCTTCAAACAAACATGGAAAGCGGTATTAAAGTGGAAGATATATTTATTCAAATACATAGTCCCGCCCATGTGGGCGTCAGCAAAGCAGGGCATGCTGGTCTCTGTAGTAATGCCCGTCGCTGCTTAGCCCCTTCCATGCTCATGACGGAACGGTTCCGTCATGAGCCACGGTTGAGCTGTGCTCATGACGGAACCGTTCCGTCATGAGCCCGCCCGCGCTCGAACCCTTCAGCACCGCGGCGGAATTCGCCCAGCGCTGAAGGGGTTAAACAAAGTTCCATCTAAAACCCGGTTGGGTGTCGCTGGCCAATTTGAAAAGTTCACATTTTGATATTAACCCCAGTGGTCATCAGTGATGTCATTTGAGATGTCATCAGTGATGTCATGAGTGATGTCAGTGACCATGTCATGAGTGATGTAATATGTGACGTCATCAGTAGTGCATTGCGGGCGCTCGAGTTATAGTTAGCTGAACTAACTATAACAGGGGAATTTCAATGGTTTTTTATGAGTGAAATGTCCAGCTAACTATAACATGTGTGAAACCTTTGGTTTTTTCATTGAATTTCTAAGGTTTTTTAAATGATAATTCCTAACTATAACGTGTGTGAAACCCATGGTTTTTTCAGTGAATTTGCAAGGTTTTTTAAATGCTAATTCCTAACTATTACGTGAGTGAAACCCATGGTTTTTTCAGTGAATTTGCAAGGTTTTTTAAATGCTAATTTATTTTTTTTTTTTATTTTTTTTTTTACATATTTTTATTTTAATTTTCTATCCTTTTTTAAAGACTATGGTTACATTTTAAAAATTCTACAATATGTTTTTATTTTACCATTTTTTAAAATAAACAGGTAAAATGTATTAGTATTACATATTTTTTTTTTTTCCTTTTTTTTTTTTTTAAATTTATTTTTTTTAACGTGCGCGTACGATAAGCGCACGTCTTGCTTTAATTACGTTAGATTTCTACGCTGTTTGCGTTCATTTACGCAATTTGCGTAGACGCACGTCACGCGCGCACAGCGCGTAACGCGTACGCTGCACGCGCACGTTACGCGGAAGTGAAGGGGCGTGCCTGTTTTGCGCATGCGCGCGTGCGCGCGTGCGCGTGTCTTTTTTACGCGCATGCGTACTTTTGCCGTAAGCGGTACCGTAAGCGCACCGTAAGCGTACGGTGGGTCATGTGATCATGAAACACAACTTTTGATTGGTTGAAACTACTTTCAGTTCTAGAACTCTCCTACACCACACCCATTCCCCTCATTACTGCTTGTGATCCCTTAGGAGAAGGAGCTGGGTTGTCTTTGTGATACGATGGCAGAACAGCAGAGCCCTTCTGAGAGTGAGGCTAGCAGCACTACCTTGAGGCAGAGAACGAGGAAACAAAAGACCTCTTTCATATGGGAGTATTTTTCTTTTCCAGAGGGCCAGCAAAAGGTAAATGCACCCTTAGTGACTTGTAAGCTGTGTAAGCGTGTACTTTCAAGAGGGAATCCCAACAAGAAGTATTCCTTCAGGAATCACACCATGTTGAGACACCTTAAGGATGTACACAGAAGGACACATGCTCGACATACTGAAGGTAACCCTTCAGTAAGTCAACCAAGCACATCCACAGCAGCTCAGCCTGGACCATCATCTGCAGGGCCGAGTCCTTCTTCTGCAGGTCAGGTGAGCCCTTCATCTGTGGTGGGAGCATCTCCTTTTTCTTCTCCTCAGGAAATTAACCCTCGGTTTCTGAGGGTTGAAATACGGTGCGCCACTTGTCATGATCTAATTTGTTATAGGGAGACCAGTATTTTCCTAGTGAACAATAAAATAGATCAGCACATTTGTCGTACCGTCTAATATTCCCATTCTTTCTTTCCTCTGTCCCTGCATGAACACAACGGCTCTTTTAAGAGCCAACCTTAACTTTCATCTATTTTTCATATATGTTTTTAAAACTTTTTTTTGATTTTGTTTTTTACCGTACGCGTACGGTACGCGTAATTATTATTATTTTTTTTAAAAAACACTAAAAATCAATTATCACATTACAAGGTCCTTGAGAGACTACAATGAAAAACTGAAAATGTGATTGTGGAGAAGTGGAAAAAAGGGACCATGATATTTTTGACTTACCATACCCACTCAAAAAAATATTTATTCATTTAAATTTTTTTTTAATTGCTTTAAAAAGGGTTCTAGTTTTCGAAAATTTTCAATCTCAATCTGAAAAAAAAGAAAAAAGTATTAATATTTAATAAAACATTTTATAATACAGTACACATATTTACATATTTTTCCAAAAAAAATGTTGCCTTTTTTTTGCTGTTTTCAGAATATATTGCATTTCACTATAAATTGTGAAAGCAATTGCATTCATCATTTAACAGCGGGCAAAAAAAAAATTAACAATCTCAAAGATTGTTTTAAAAAAGCCCACAATCTCTTTTTGCATAAACATAACTTTATAGAAATGCATAATATTCTTAAAAAATATCATCTAATATCAATACTTATTTCTTTAAAATACCGTCTGATATTTTTGTTTCAGAAGTATAATCACAAAAATATATCTCAAATAACTCCACAATACATCTGGTTCCATTTCCTTTAGGCCAAATAGTAATTTTAAAATTCTTTTTTGATTAAATTTCCAATGGTAATCCAATAAAAATCTAAAGTTTAAATTGTACAGATCTCACCGATTCTCTGTAACATTTTGGTTTCCGAAAGATTTATTAATAATTAAATAAGTCCACAATAGAATTGTTTACCTTTCCGCATGGCCAAATAGTAATTTTAAAAATCTTTTTTGAATAAATTTCCAATGGCAATCCAATAACATTCCAAAATTTAAATTATGCAGATGTTACCGATTTTTTCTAAATTTTTGGTTTTCCAAAGTTTCATTAAAAATTGAAAAAGTCCACATTACAATTGGTTACATTTCCAGTAGGCCAAATGGTAATTTGTAAAATAATTTTTTTTGAAAATTCCAATGGTAATCCAATAAAATGGTAAAATTGTTTTGTCCAGATGTTGCCAAATCTCTCTAAAATTTAGGTTTCAGGAAGATTAGATAGGAATTTGCTAAATCAAAAGGCAAACGTTGCTTAAAAATCAATTGGGAATCATTACACAGTGTCCAGCCTTTTTCACATTTAAGATAAACTGTGTAATGACCAGAAGTTACAGTAGGTCCATCATGGAAATTATTGCAACTGTTACAAAAGTTTTTCCTGAAATTGATAATTGCTGTCCTGTAAACTTCTAATTTTGAACCATCAGCTTTACAGCGTTGCATCATTAAAATTACATACTGTCCGTATTCCTTTAAAATTAACGTTGAAAACATGTCAGATTGACACTCACTGCATTCCATGCTATGATTAGCATCTTTAACTAATTTAGCAAAAGTGACTGTTTACCTTTCTGGCAATGTTAAATAAATAAACCTTTCAGAATCAACATTAGAGCCACATATATTATAACAGTTTTCACAACTATGTTCCCATTTATAAGAGACACCAAATATATTTTCAATGGGAACCCCTTCTTCTTCCAGTACCTGAAGAAAAAACATCAAGAATTGCTGTGCGTCTTGCTGTACATTTTGAGAAAACTGTGTTCGTCCTGAACATACATCTAAAAGTTTTCTAATTTCAGTAGCACTTTCTATTTGAGTTTTATCATTACTCAGCTTTTGAAAAAGGAGACTCAACTCAGAACAGAATCTTTTTCCCTGATTTACTATTATCTGCTCTTGCACACTTTCCAGATAAAATGCAACATTCAGCACTACATTAGCGTAGCAGTTGACACCAGAGCTATTTTCAAAATGACATCCTACAACCTGTTCTTCATTTTCCTTTTTCTTTTTGCTTGCAATTACATCACTCCTCTTTTTTTTCCTCCTCTCTACATCTTCATTACAGATATTCTCATTTCTCCTTTTACGAGAAACTACACGTTTCTCCAACACAGGATACTGACCTAAATGAGGAGCATAGCTTCTTCTTAATCTATTATACTCCTTTACACAATTTGCATCAGCACTAACTTTTGAGTCATCAAAGTCTATCATGAATAAACCTGATAATGTTTTCACTCGTGACAAAGCAACATATGCCATACCTTCTTTGAACACAGTTGAACCAATGTTCACAAATGCACAATCTACAGTCAATCCTTGAGACTTGTGAATAGTTACAGCATTTGCTAGAGAAAACGGAAACTGCTTCCTACGTACATATAAGTCTTTCACAAGCATGAAACGAACTGAACAACGACAAATGTCTTTAACTTCTTCTATCTGATCAAATTTTATTTTTAAACATTCAATTCCATCTTTTTTCTGATAATTAATAAAACCCACAACTCTTCCCATAGCTCCATTAACTAAACCTTTTTCAACATCCAAATTTCTCCTTAAAAATACTCTACAGTTCATGCAAACATATAGATTTTTTTCTAATCCAGCTGTTTTGGAAATGTTCTTCTCTAGTGAATCCAATTTATTTTTCAGTGTGCCTGTTAATGTGACAGTAATTCTTCCATCCTCAATTTTGTCCACTGCTTCCAATTTCCTGATATCTTCCTTTTCCAATTTCAAAAGCTCCTCATTGAATATTGAGCATTCACGTAGAGTTGGCATTAAGCAGATGACACTTTTCTTTTCTGCAATGTTCTTGTATATCTTCTCTGCAACTATTTCTTCCTTTGGAAATAAATTATGTAGCAGCCGACTCTGTAATGCTTTCGTGCCAGCTTCAGTGAGTAGTCCAATTCTGATATCTTTCAGAATACTTCCATATTCTTCATCGTTTGCTTGCCTCATATTAGTAGTAAGTTCCTTGTACTCAAAGAAGGACCAAATATTTGCATTACCGATGCTTCCCAATGACTTCTTTGTGTCTTCATGTGTCACAGTATTAAACACTGGTTGTCCTTTAACTGGAGTAAGTTGCAAAAGATCCCCAAAAACTATGACGTGTTTTCCTCCAAATAACACGTCATAGTCTGTCTTCAGAATTTGCTGCATTCTTAAATGCACAAAGGCAAGCATTAAGTTTGATTCCATGCTCACCTCATCAATAATGAGAACTTGCATCTTCTTCAATACTCTTGAAACTTCCAAGCATGCTTCTCCAGTTAGCTTGTTGTATTGTATTTTGTTCTCATGCTCCACTGGTAACATTAGCAAACGATGTAAAGTGATTCCTTTTATGTTATATGCTGCTAACCCAGTTGGAGCAGTAACCACACAAGACAAAGTAGAATCCATTTTTTGCTGTAGGTAGCTTCTGATGACTTTTATAAGGAAACTTTTTCCAGTTCCAGCTTGTCCGCTTACATACATCCTGATTGGATGAAATGATGTGCATGAGCACTCTTTTTTTCATGTAGAAATCCGTGATCAATTTTGTTTCTGATCTCTTCATAAATTTGTTGCTGCTCTTCGTTCAGTTGTCTTTCCAAATTTTGTAAGTCTATAAATTCTTCTTGAGCTTGATTCATAGCCGTTTCCACTTCATTCATGGCTATTGATGCTTCATTTTCAACGATTGGTTGTCCTAGGGGATCTTGACTGAGTGTTCCTGAACTTTGGCTGTCCTGAGAACTGTCTCTAGCTATTTCTGCTGCAATTGTAGTTTCCTGTTCAATTTCTTCATTTAACATTTGCAGATAAGTTGAGAATGTACTGCATTGTATGCTGTCTTTGCAAGCATTAAAAGAATCTTCATAGCTTTGAAATTCTCCCAGTAGTTCATCCTCTGTACGCCATGGTTTAAACAGCTGTAAAAGAGCCAAGTAGTAAAATTCCTTTTTGTCAGTAGTGTCGCAACTCAGCTTCCTGTGATTTATCAAACTTCTTTTTGTTTGCTTCACCAAACATCCTTCCTCACCAATGACTTTATATTTTCCATTGTTGATGTCTTCTGTGGCTTTCCGTGAATAAATGTAGTTCTGCAGCACTTCATTGAGACACATGTTCTCCAGATGATGACTTCTCTTGGGATAATATGTGTCCAACATGTTTGATTTCAAAATATCTGTACTTTCTGGGTCATTCTCGGCCAAATATTCAATTTCTCCAACAGATTTCAGTACCCGATTTCTCATTGCTGCAAGACCTAAACTTGCCCAAATTATTCTTCTTGATTTCGAGTAGAGACTTGCAGAAGATAACCTATCTGAACATTCGTAGGATCCAATTTCTCGATGCGATAACATCTTCAAACTGAAACTGTACAGCTTCTTACTGACAGTCTTCTCGTGAGAAATCTCTTCCCACATTTCCTTCAATTCTGTTTTTTCTGATTTCGTAATGTAATACGTTACATATCGAGCAACAGCAATGGAATTGTCAGCTACATACTGTATATCCATGTTAGCATTCCACATGGATAAAATGACTGGGTTGTAGTCATTTATATTTTTTGATTCTTCTTTTCTTTTAAGGTTGTAGGTATTCTTAGGTGATTTTCTTGTGATAGTATGTCTCACAGATGACATAAAACTGTTTACTCTTCCATTTGAAAGAACAGGTCTAGGAAATCCAAATCGACATTTAGTGTAGTATTTATCTTTGCTCTTGTATTTCCGTCGACAGTATTTTCCACACCGATGACTTTGGAAACGTAAAACTTGCTCCTTTAACTTTTTCTCTTCTGTGTTTTTTGGTATAGCACATGTTGCATATTCTTCAATGTAAGATAACACTGCTTCATCAGCATCTGTTCCAAACTTTGGGGCATCCTTGATCCACAACAGCATATGAATATGAGGAGCACCTCTTGCCTGGTACTCTTTTCTCCAAAAGAAATCCACTACTTCTCCTAGAGGTGGATTTTTTTTATTGCAGATGAATGACATCATAGCCTCAAATCTATGATTGAAATATATGCAAACATTAACCGGATCCAATGAGCACAGTTCTCCTGCTGTCTTGTATTCGATGTTTTTAATGTTTGAATTTGCCTCTCGTAGAAAATCCAGTAAATCATCCCAAGCGTACTCAGCACAGCTTAGGGTAACGAACCATGTTGGTGTTCCTAAATTCCGTAACATGCATTTTAATTCACCATGGCGTCTGTACCAATATTCATTTGTCCCACGCTGACAAGCCATCAGATTGATCAGTTGTGTTTCCAAATGATCATCTCGGTGCTGCACTTTCTCCATAAAATCCTTAGCAGACACATTTTGTAAATGTACTCCACTTTTTAAAATGTGATTTACTGCATAAGACAGTGCAGACAAGTCGCTTTCAAATAAAAGATGGAACAAATAAGGAATACTTTGTCGAAATCTGGGATCTTCAGCATATAGTCTTGTAGTCCGATACTCAGAAGCTGGAATCTGTTCCGGACGTTCATCGTATCGTCCTCCTTTTCCTTTAGGAAACAGCTGGGGAAAACATCGAGCTTCCAAGCTCTCCTCCCATACACTCACGGGAGTTCCTTTTGCTTTCTTCATCTGAAACAGATCAATATTGTCTCCCATAACTTCTTTTGAATGAAGAGGATGTATGCTAAAATGTTCATAAATTTCTTCTTCCTTTGACTTGTCCACTGTTTCAATTTGTCCAGTTGGTGTTTCTGTGTCTTCTTGTAAATCTTCTTCTTCTTCTATATAAATTGATTCATACCATTTGTTATTCCTTTTCAAATACAAATTTGCTCTTTGTACTTTCCGTACATCTACCAGCTCCTGCCAAATCTTCTTATTCTTTGTAGGTACACCATTAACCAGAATAATTAATGGTTCAGTTTCCAAAGTATCCGCATCAATAGTTTCCATATTTTTTTTCAAATCCAAGGGCAAATACACCACTCTACCTTTTAAACCTCTCAGTAAATCTGAAGGAGGTAATTTACCAGTTTTGGGCTCCATACGTACTATGGTCTGGAACGGATGAACACATTGAATGAGTATAGACTCATATGTATTTCATTCAGAAAGTTCAGCAGGAATAGCATCCAATTCTAAATTATTATGTACAGCTCTGGTCGGCATTCTATTTTCTTCTAACTTATTATAACAGTATTTACAAATACGCTGAACTTCACCCAATTCAAAACATTTTTCAAGAAATATATATGTGGCAAAATCCTTCCACTTATAATTATCTTCATTTTCACTTTTTCTATAGAGATCAACATACCTGGTTTGTTTTCTATAATGAGTTCTGCGGCAACAAATACAAGTAATATTTGGTCTTTCATTAGAGATTTTTTCAAATTTTGTTATGTGATCATTAAATGTTTTACTTACAAATGGTTGTACATTCTCTTCCACTTCTTCCTCATTTACTGTGTCCTTTTCTGCACTGTTTTGTTCAGGACCAAAGTAACAAAACTGAATTTCATCAACAACCTTCTCTACATCTGATACTGACCCACGGAACAGAGCCCTATTCAATTCATCTAGCTTTATTGCTGGACTTTTAGCAAAATACAACCGTCTCACAAACTTTCTCATTTCAGTATGATGAACAGCCAGCATGCTAAAATGATGGAAAACACTAATACACACTTTTCTAGATAGACAAGCCAGAGAATGACCCTGCAAACCAGTATTCTCTCTCACTCTGCATGGATCTAGACTTTGAAGCACCTTAATCTTCTGTTTTACACTTTTTTTACTATATTCTCTTAGAAACTCACGAAATTTATCAATAGATTCCTGACGCACAGTGCAAATACTACTACAATTCCAAGTGTACACTGGGGCTTTAGGACGTCTCCCCATAGCCTCATCCGCCATCACTTGTACCTCATCTCTTGGAACCATTATCTCCTTCTCCATTATGCAACCATTTTTCACTTCGTAAGCACGACCTCTGGTGTCAACTGCATGCAGCAAACTATTACTTTGAAAATAGCTCTCTTCATTAAAAAAAGGTTCACTACTTGAACTATGCATCCATTTTCCTAAAAACACTTTACAAAAGTTTGTTCTGTTCACTACTCTTTTCCTTTTGCTTTGTGATTTCAGTACATTAACCATTTTATCTAAAGTACGCATCCTATTCAAAATTAAAATGAATAGTTTCCTTTTTAATTCTAATGCCTTTGCTGCAATGGCTTCAATTTCTTTTTTTCTCTTATAAAACTTAGCCTTTTGCTTATATTTCTTCACATCCTTTATCAAATTGGACATAACTCTTCTCTGAAACATTTTTCTACGTATCTCTTTAAACGCTGTTTTTCTGTTTAAGTTAATCTTTTTAGTTGCAGAAGGTATATTTGCATTAACTAAATGCTCAATTTTTTCCTCTCCTTTTCTATTGAAAACATTCTTTCCAGTACAGACATTTTGTACATTTTTCCTTTTTTTGAATATGTTCTTTAAAAAATTTTTTGTCTGCTTACCAGAAGATTTTTTCTTTTTCCCAACATGAGCATCTCCAACTAACTTAGGTCCTCCAGTTGTCTTCAAATATAGGTTTTTTTTGTGGTCTTTCTTTACTCTGGATTTTGTAGGCATCTTAAATTTTGTTCACTGCTCTTCAGCAATACCTGAAAAAAACTAAAAATAAAATCCTTTATTTTATTTAAATATATTACTACATTTTTTATGTTCTTTAGAAATCTTAAAATACTATAA
Source organism: Triturus cristatus (assembly GCF_964204655.1). Classification (NCBI taxonomy): domain Eukaryota; kingdom Metazoa; phylum Chordata; class Amphibia; order Caudata; family Salamandridae; genus Triturus; species Triturus cristatus. Next base: position 216,317,824 of record NC_140594.1, on the reverse strand, counting down.
ACCCCTTTCCTATAAATGAAAATCACAATAACACATTAGTCACAAAACAAAATTTCTTTTTTTTGGCAAGTGATAAGTACTTTTACAGTCTGACACATTATGAATCCACTTTTCAGATTATTAAAAAAGCACATGTCCAAACAACATTTTCAGACCAGCAAAATGTGTAACCTGGGTGACTGGCTACACTCCAGCAAGGGCAACCAGCCTTAGTGAAGCTGAATGTATTTGCATTACTGACTGCAACCTCAAACCCCACTCGGTTGTGAATACTGTGCATGATTCCACAGGGTAAGCAGCTGAGTGTGTGCTAAGAGTCTGCTTCTGCACCAAAAAATGGCTCCCCCTTTCCATCTAATGCAACTGTGAAATCACCAGAGCAATACGCAATAAATCTCTGCCTGTAATTCCTATATGCGCACAGAGTCATGTTTTCACATTAGTCACAAAACGAAATTTCTTTGCCAATTTGAAAGCACACTTACTACTCTTTTTTTTGGCAAGTGATAAACACTTTTACAGACTGACACATTATGAATCCACTTTTCAGATTCTTAAAAAAGCACATGTCCAAACTGCTTTTTCAGACCAGCACCATGTGTAACCTGGGTGACTGCCTACACTCCAGCAAGGGCAACCAGCCTTAGTGATGCTGAATGTATTTGCATTTCTGACTGAAACCTCAAACCCCACTCGCTTGTGAATACTGTGCATGATTCCACAGGGTAAGCAGCTGGGTGTGTGCTAAGAGTCTGCTTCTGCACCAAAAAATGGCTCCCCCTTTCCATCTAATGCAACTGTGAAATCACCAGAGCAATACGCAATAAATCTCTGCCTGTAATTCCTATTTGCACACAGAGTCATGTTTTCACATTAGTCACAAAACGAAATTTCTTTGCCAATTTGAAAGCACACTTACTACTCTTTTTTTTGGCAAGTGATAAACACTTTTACAGACTGACACATTATGAATCCACTTTTCAGATTCTTAAAAAAGCACATGTCCAAACTGCTTTTTCAGACCAGCACCATGTGTAACCTGGGTGACTGCCTACACTCCAGCAAGGGCAACCAGCCTTAGTGATGCTGAATGTATTTGCATTACTGACTGAAACCTCAAACCCCACTCGCTTGTGAATACTGTGCATGATTCCACAGGGTAAGCAGCTGGGTGTGTGCTAAGAGTCTGCTTCTGCACCAAAAAATGGCTCCTCCTTTCCATCTAATGCAACTGTGAAATCACCAGAGCAATACGCAATAAATCTCTGCCTGTAATTCCTATATGCACACAGAGTCATGTTTTCACATTAGTCACAAAACGAAATTTCTTTGCCATTTTGAAAGCACACTTACTACTCTTTTTTTTGGCAAGTGATAAACATTTTTACAGTCTGTCACATTTTGAATCCACTTTTCAGATTCTTAAAAAAGCACATGTCCAAACTGCTTTTTCAGACCAGCACCATGTGTAACCTGGGTGACTGACTACACTCCAGCAAGGGCAACCAGCCTTAGTGATGCTGAATGTATTTGCATTACTGACTGAAACCTCAAACCCCACTCGCTTGTGAATACTGTGCATGATTCCACAGGGTAAGCAGCTGGGTGTGTGCTAAGAGTCTGCTTCTGCACCAAAAAATGGCTCCCCCTTTCCATCTAATGCAACTGTGAAATCACCAGAGCAATACGCAATAAATCTCTGCCTGTAATTCCTATATGCACACAGAGTCATGTTTTCACATTAGTCACAAAACGAAATTTCTTTGCCATTTTGAAAGCACACTTACTACTCTTTTTTTTGGCAAGTGATAAACACTTTTACAGTCTGTCACATTTTGAATCCACTTTTCAGATTCTTAAAAAAGCACATGTCCAAACTGCTTTTTCAGACCAGCACCATGTGTAACCTGGGTGACTAACTACACTCCAGCAAGGGCAACCAGCCTTAGTGATGCTGAATGTATTTGCATTACTGACTGAAACCTCAAACCCCACTCGCTTGTGAATACTGTGCATGATTCCACAGGGTAAGCAGCTGGGTGTGTGCTAAGAGTCTGCTTCTGCACCAAAAAATGGCTCCCCCTTTCCATCTAATGCAACTGTGAAATCACCAGAGCAATACGCAATAAATCTCTGCCTGTAATTCCTATATGCACACAGAGTCATGTTTTCACATTAGTCACAAAACGAAATTTCTTTGCCATTTTGAAAGCACACTTACTACTCTTTTTTTTGGCAAGTGATAAACACTTTTACAGACTGACACATTTTGAATCCACTTTTCAGATTCTTAAAAAAGCACATGTCCAAACTGCTTTTTCAGACCAGCACCATGTGTAACCTGGGTGACTGCCTACACTCCAGCAAGGGCAACCAGCCTTAGTGATGCTGAATGTATTTGCATTACTGACTGAAACCTCAAACCCCACTCGCTTCTGAATACTGTGCATGATTCCACAGGGTAAGCAGCTGGGTGTGTGCTAAGAGTCTGCTTCTGCACCAAAAAATGGCTCCCCCTTTCCATCTAATGCAACTGTGAAATCACCAGAGCAATACGCAATAAATCTCTGCCTGTAATTCCTATTTGCACACAGAGTCATGTTTTCACATTAGTCACAAAACGAAATTTCTTTGCCAATTTGAAAGCACACTTACTACTCTTTTTTTGGCAAGTGATAAACACTTTTACAGACTGACACATTATGAATCCACTTTTCAGATTCTTAAAAAAGCACATGTCCAAACTGCTTTTTCAGACCAGCACCATGTGTAACCTGGGTGACTGCCTACACTCCAGCAAGGGCAACCAGCCTTACTGATGCTGTATGTATTTGCATTACTGACTGAAACCTCAAACCCCACTCGCTTGTGAATACTGTGCATGATTCCACAGGGTAAGCAGCTGGGTGTGTGCTAAGAGTCTGCTTCTGCACCAAAAAATGGCTCCCCCTTTCCATCTAATGCAACTGTGAAATCACCAGAGCAATACGCAATAAATCTCTGCCTGTAATTCCTATATGCACACAGAGTCATGTTTTCACATTAGTCACAAAACGAAATTTCTTTGCCATTTTGAAAGCACACTTACTACTCTTTTTTTTGGCAAGTGATAAACACTTTTACAGACTGACACATTTTGAATCCACTTTTCAGATTCTTAAAAAAGCACATGTCCAAACTGCTTTTTCAGACCAGCACCATGTGTAACCTGGGTGACTGCCTACACTCCAGCAAGGGCAACCAGCCTTAGTGATGCTGAATGTATTTGCATTACTGACTGAAACCTCAAACCCCACTCGCTTGTGAATACTGTGCATGATTCCACAGGGTAAGCAGCTGGGTGTGTGCTAAGAGACTGCTTCTGCACCAAAAAATGGCTCCCCCTTTCCATCTAATGCAACTGTGAAATCACCAGAGCAATACGCAATAAATCTCTGCCTGTAATTCCTATTTGCACACAGAGTCATGTTTTCACATTAGTCACAAAACGAAATTTCTTTGCCAATTTGAAAGCACACTTAATACTCTTTTTTTTGGCAAGTGATAAACACTTTTACAGACTGACACATTATGAATCCACTTTTCAGATTCTTAAAAAAGCACATGTCCAAACTGCTTTTTCAGACCAGCACCATGTGTAACCTGGGTGACTGCCTACACTCCAGCAAGGGCAACCAGCCTTACTGATGCTGTATGTATTTGCATTACTGAGTCCAACCTCAAACCCTTAAAGTATTCTTTATTTTTACCAGTACACCTTAATTTATCGTGAAAACATAGTCCATATTATTTTACATGTTCCTCACATTTAAATTTCTCCCAAAACAGAAAATAATAAACACAACTTCAACAAAAGGAATTCCATTTCTATTATTCATTTCTTAATTTACCATATACATCCCCTCTCAAACTCTAAACTCACCTTTAAAATTAGTTGGCTGTGAAAGAAATGTGGCACTCAAACAGCAGATTATCAGAGCCAGGATCTCGGTTCTTTACACCTCTCTCCTCTCAGCAGAACCAGATAATGGCAAACTTTCCCTCTCTTTTTCCACACATATACATGTTAATTTCAAATCTCAGTGCTTCACCCTTTTTTTCAAATGTAATCACACATTTCTATTCGTTGAAAACCAACCCTTTTCCAAAAGTACCCTTCCCCCAACTTGACTTCTGCCTAGTACCCTTCCCCCAACTTGACTTCTGCCTGCTACCATAGCAACAGCTCATGGAACACTGCTGTGTGGAGTTAGGTCAGAAGTTCACAAAACAATGTTTCAATTCCACAGAGCAAGAGTGCTTGACTTTTCAAACCTAACAGCAAATCCATAGTACTGTTCTTTGGTAACACATTTTTCTGTACCAATACAAAACATGCTTCTATTAATTTACACATACAGCCTAGTTTTTATTCTAGAATGGTATGAAACAGCCAATCAGTTCTTTTTTTTATGAAAAAAAATATGTATGCCTCCATTTCCAAACTGTCTTTCATTTCTTTTTACCATTCTACTGAATTACACCTCCTGAGTGCATCCAGTTCTCCTTTGAATATGTTCACAGTGTGGATTGTAGGGCACAGCTATGTCTTCTGGAGTGAAAAGTATGCAGAGAAAACAGATATGGTGAGAGACCTTGCTTTGCCAAATGTAGACATTAAATGGATTGGTCAGAGAGGGTTAAAGTGGCACCAATTGATGCCATTGGTGAAATCCTTCATGCAAATCCAACACCCTGACCTCATAATAGTGCACTGTGGTGGCAATGACCTAGGCACTTTGACTGGGGTAGGTCTGGAAATGCTTATGAAGGACACCTTTGCACAACTGTTTTCACTTTTCCCTAAAACTGCCTTTGTGTTTTCTAACATATGCCAAAGGCAAAAATGGAACTGGTCCAATCATTTCTGTCCGCAGATTGACAAAGCAAGAAAGCACGTCAACAAATCTGTTTCTGCTTTCCTCCGTGACTATGGTATGGGTTCCATTTACCACAACAACTTGCGTTACGACATGCAAGACATTTATAGAGGAGATGGTGTGCACTTCAATGATGAAGGGAACAGAGTCTTCCTCTTGAACCTTAGACTCTGCATCGGTACTTACTTGTAGGTACCACTAAAAAATCACTTCATAAACACAACGGCTCTTTTTAGAGCCCCCTCATTTCTAAACTTCTAAATCTGCATTTCATTTCTTTTATTTTATTTTTTTTCTACCATACGCGTACATTGAGCTTACCGTACGCGTACCCCGCGATTTTTTTTAAAATCAATAAATGTTTTCTTTGTACTTTTCTGTCCTTCTTTGACCCCCTTACAAATGTTAGGGGGTCTGTAACTCTCCTCCTTGCCCCCTTTTCAAGATATCGCTCTTTTTTTTCTGAGTGAAACACACGAAATGGCGGCCGCCGCTTCCTGGTTTCGACCGATTCGAATGTTTACTAAGATCTAAGAACCAATCAGAATCGCGCTCGCGCACGCCACCGTACGCGTACGGTAAGCGCACCGTAAGCGCACCGTAAGCTGGCTCAGATATATATATTGATTTAAAGGCTATTTTCTCAGAATCTACTGAACAGATTTACACCAAACCTACAAAAGGCACTTCCTTGACCTGAGGACTACCTCTCTGCCAAATTTCTAGTAATTCTGTTCAGCTGTTCGGGCTGTAGCTGTGTCTAAAGGTCCTATGGAAAAATGCATGGGAAAAACGTGTTTTGGGACCCCCCTTTTATATCAGCCCCCGCTTGACGAATCCCCCCGAGACTTTCAGGGTAGGAGCGGAGCGTAGCGCCCCACCTATTTTGAAATATTCGCGAGGATTCGTCGACCGGCGCCAAAGTTATTCAAAATAGAATGTTGCGGATTTCCTATGGAAACAGGGTCCTAACTATACCTACCTACTGGCGACCGCCAGTAGGTAATATATATATATATATATTGGCTCCAAACCGGGTTCCATACATACGAAACAGGCACTGACTCCGTGGGTGAAGTTTGTCAAAGAAATTGCTTTATTTCAAAAAGCTGTGGCCCAGACGCGTTTCGGCGAACGAATCCGCCTTGCTCACTGTGTCAGACCAAGTTCAAAAACAATGCTTATATACTAATTACGTGCATGTGAAACAAACCCCCAAGTTACTTAGCAACCAGCAACCAAGGTTGACATAAAAGAAATACTTGCAAAAAGATATATAAGTCTTTCTTCAGACTAGTGTCTTTTTTCGTGCAACGCAAAAAATTGCATCAATCAAACATTAATTCATATTAGGGTTCTAGAGATAACCAGTGAATTAAATATATATTTGTACAATTTATAAATCATATTGTAGACTTTTAGTGAGATTAAGCCCAAGTGGGCCTACTTCATCATTGTCAATAACCACTGCAAATTCCTCATTTAAAAGTCTAATGTTAATGACTGATTCAATTAATGTAGCATCTTAATGTCTTCATAAGTTTGTCACATGTTAGTATGGGGGACAAAATTACACAATAGACACGTATAAAATAATTTAACCAATGAACAGAAACTGGGTCTAGACTTTTCAGGATTGTTACAAGAAACTTAGAGAGGCAGTTGTGAATTTATAAATGAACGCTTAATGCTTCGTCGGCATTCAAGCCATTTGGAATCTTGCAGTCTAACTGTATTATATATCGTGACTCTAACCTCCTTAGTGCCGGTTGTCTGTTCCCGCCCCTGATGTTTTTCTTGACACTGTCAGCAACAAAATATACCAGATCTTCTGCTTTACCATCATGTACACTATTGATGTGTATATATATAATAAACTAAGATCGCAGTCACGGTTGAAACCCATTATGGGGGACGGAGGAAAACAACCAGCAAAACTGTAAACTGTGTCTGCCGCAATCTTGGGGTGAAACGGAAGGTTGGGGAAGCGATTTATATATACATATCTAACAACAACACTGGGAGAACACTGTGTCTTGGGACTTAATAAGAGCTCTAGGAAAAAAATATTTTAAAAAGATATGTGGGCAGGCTAGTGATAACCTGCCCCCTAGGCCTGGTGGGGGTCCCAGAGTGATACCCCCCCAACCCGGGGTCGAAACATTTATTTTTTAAATGTTTCCACAACTTTGTGGTGAATTACAAAACTGGGCCAGGGCTTAGGGGGGCATCAATATATATTTTTGGGGGATGAGGCATGTGTCACCCCCCTCCCTGAGCAGGCAGGAGGCTACAGGGACTCCATCCCCTGGAGCCATTTGAAAATTAATGTACCTACTCTCCATAAAAACAAATAAAGCTGTAGGGATGGGCTGCTAGGGCTTGTAAAAGATTGGGAAAGGGGTGCCTGCCCCATCCAGTAAAAAAATGAATATGGCCTGGGGGATGGGGTCCCCGGGGCCTGTAAAGGCTTAGGGGGTGGGCACTGACCCCCCAAAATGTAAAATAAAAAAATATATAGAATTGCTGACTACCTCTGGCTCCCAGGATGGGTGTTGCCGTAGGAGCAGCTGGGCCCTGAATTTCCTCCCACAGCCCCCAACAAAAATGAAGGATATGGATGCTCAGGGTAGGCACTGGGACACTTTTCGAAATAAATAAAATAGAGTAATAAATGAGCAGCAGGAGCCACGCATTTATAATTCACTATTCCTTGAAGGAGCTCACCGTAATGCCCTGCAAGAGATCTTTAATCTTTTTTGGGGAGTTTGGTGATGCCCCTAGAATGGACAGGAACACCACCAAGCATTTTTTGTGATGTTGTAGGGTGAAGCAGGTACTGCAGCCCTCCAGCAATATTAAAAAAAAAGTAAATCACCTAGGTCATTGAATCAATAAGCCAGGAGAGTTTACCATTTTTTAAGCACTCTTAGCTGAAGCTTTAAGCTCTTGAACTGGAGTGCAAACCACCTCGGGGTGGGGTCTATGGCTGCACTTTGCAACGTGAATTTTTTTTTAAAAGACTCAAAGATATGTTGGTGGTTTTTTTAAATTAAACTTTATTACATATTTATAAGACAATCACTTTTATTAAACATTGCACTCTATGCATTGTTGAAACATATATTTCATTGTAATCCTTTGACAAAGTCAGTAGCTCTGCCTTACTTAAAATGACACCAAGGCCTTGTGATAAACTCCCCATGGCTTGGCCACAGGGGAATTGGGTTGGGCTCTAGCGCATGTTGGGAGCAGGACCGGGCCCTTGGCCAATGGCTGAAGACTGCAACATCTGAAATGATATAATTGATAGCAACACTATACTTGGTGGGAGTGCGTGTTATAGTGAGTTTAGAGGTTGGGTTACAGTTACTTGTGATAACTATGACTGGTGGATTTCAGTGGTTTTGTTAATTTAAAACGGAATGTTTTAACTGACATTTTCACGTAACTAATTTTTTGAACCATCTTTATTGAGTTTCTTATCATTACAAAACATGAGATACATTATGACTGTACATGTTTGTCATCTTTACATCATGCACTCAGCAAGTAATGTATATGTGCCTCGCTTAAAAATTTGAACTCTAGCCTATGCCCCTGATGTGGGCTAGCGCAAATTGGGATTTATTATGTGCAGTGGAGACCCGGGTGGGCTCTCCTCGCCCCTGATAATATATTAGAACATTGCCTAGGGAGTGTTCGTACTCCGTACCTCTGACCAGTCCTAACCATACCAGGGGCCTCACTTGAATGTACGGTGGTTAGGTATCATCACTCAGGTCAGTCTGGAGTGCATAAATAATACTTCTCATACTGCTGCTATGGGATGTTTGCTAAACAACGCATTTCCTCCTGTTGCAGTGCCACAGACTCCCCCTCTTTCCATTGAATCATTGCGGCCTGCCAGTGTGAAGCCCCGGGCAATGACGCCGCTTTCCATCTCATCACAATCGTGTGTCTAGCTAACAACAGTGCCAAATAAAAGAAGCTAGTAGCCACTTATAGAGGCCCAAGACCCAAATGTCTACTTTGTTCAGGTCTTGTCGACCCCTTACTGGCAGAAGTGTCCTGCAAACAGCATCCCAAAAGACTTTTGCAAGGAGGCAGTCCCAAAACATATGTAAGCTATCAGCTTGGGGGGTTGGACAATGAGGGTAGGCGAGTGATGCCGCAGAGTAAACTCTGTGGAGTCTGGACGGTGTCAAATAGGCCCTGTGGAGGATATTATGTTCTACAGATTGAAATCTGGCAATACGGGAAACCTTTTGTGGGTATATGAGTGCCCTTTGCCATTCTTTGGGATCCAACGCATACCCCAAGTCCTGCTCCCATTTCTGCCACAATTCAGCAAGGGCGTCTGTGGTCTTGTCTGGAAGGGCTCTTGTAACTCAGAATATGAGCCTCCTTCTGTTGCCTAATGAGAACAGTATTTGAATTAGTGAGCGTATGGTGGGTTCGCTTGCTGTGACTTCCCATATGCTTTCTACTTCAAGTACAAGGTGCCTGTGTGTCAAAAACTGCCCTGCTTGGAGGCCAGTCTACTCCAACAATAAATCAAAAGGGAATAAGTTGCCTTCTTGAAATAAATTGCCCAGTGTGCCCAGACTTAGTAAATCTCACATTTCCACTGCCTGCCACTGCTGAGAACTCTTACAATGACTGCAGAGGGATTTCCGACATATAAGGTTCACACCCAGTAAGACCCACAATGCACTCTGATAGCTAACATGCGCCACTCAGAGGTTGGCGTTTAGGGTTGTAGGCAGTGATGCTTTGGGAAGGAACTATTTTAGTACTCCGTTCAGCCTATCTCGGCCAACCACAGCCGATACATCCATCAAGTTAAGTTCTGCTAACCAACTAGTCGCCCATTGGAGTCAGAGCCCACAAAGCAATGGTATTCATGGGAAATTGTAACTTGAAAAGAGCCACTCTGCGTCTACCGGTATTCCATATCAAATCACCCAGCAGGATGGAGATGGGTAGGTTTGCAAAGTGATAGAGCAATTTCAGAAGCTTAACCATTTGGACAACACAACCCTACCCTGAACCATGATAGGCAAATAATAGACTTCAAAAATGTGGTTTGAGGCCAGACAGTCCTGGTTGTCTACCATGAGTGGGAGAACCGGGCATTCCTAATATAGTGGAAATAAGCTGGGTTTTGACCAGTTAACCCCCAGGCCCGAGATAATTTTTAAATTGCTCAACTCTCAAGCTATGACATCTACACCATCTCTTACATCCCAGACATATAGAAGTAGGTCATTGGCATACAATGATACAGCATGCGTTCACCTGATAAAAGAATACCCCAGATCCTTCCAGAGTGGCGCAGTTTCTCAGCGAGGTGTTCCATGGCTAGAGCAAAGAGTAGCAGTGACAATGGATAGCTCTGGTGTGTTCCCCAGCCCACTGGAAATGCGGCAGATATCAAATTATCAATATTTACCATGGCCACAGGATCCATGTAGAGCAGTTTCAATAGGTGCATTATTCAATCACCTATGTCTACTGCAAAGACTGCGAGCATATAATCTCAGTCCAGCATATCAAATGCTTTCTTGAGGTCTAAGAACAAGCAGACAAAGTATGGCCATTGCAGAGTGGCTTCGTCAAGGATCCGATGGAAGCTATTTGGAATTAATCTGTTTTTTTCGTTGTGGACCAGTTGTGGCATACATTCCAGTAGTTGGGTTGCGTGCATTTTTACGAAGTATTTGATAATCGCAACCCATCATGGCCAAAGACCGATAGGTGGCAACTTCTAAGTGGTCTCTACCCGTCTTGGAGAGAGAAACTAGTAAGGTTTCACACATAGAGTTTAGATAGATACCTGCAGAGGTATATAATTCAGCCAATTTGGTGATCAATGAATCAGAGAATGTCTTATAGAACTCTATGGGCAAACCATCAAACCCTGAAGTTTTGTATGTAGGAGAGTTCAGGGTGATGTGCCTAATCTCTTGCTCTGGTATTGGGGCATTGAAGGCCGGAATCTGATGAAAGCATTTGTATAGCTGGGTGGCACATGAAATGATCGAGGTGAACATATAAATCATAAGGAGAGGAATAAAAGGAGATTTCTATGACGTCTGAGTGCATCACACTCCATCTGTCAACTAATAATGGCCACTGAGCCGCCCATTATGTTAGATAGGTTGTTGTGTGAACAATGGGGGATTTTGAGAGGGGGTGTGTGAGCGATCTAGTGATGTGTCAAGAGCACAATTAAAGACCCCCTTAATATCCAAGGTAAATGCAACCAGGGCAGTAAGCAGGTCAAGAGGGCAGCAAAAATGTGGGATTGTCCATTTTTTGGCAGGCAAACACTAACCAGCAATACTGCAATTCTGTCTAAAATTCCATCAACCAGGATATACCTCGCCCTCCGGGTCTATCTACAGCGTCATTCGGAGGAAAGGTACTGCTGGTATGAGCCACCCTCTTACGTAACCGGAGTAACCAGTACCGTAACACTGCCCCTTTCCAGCATTTTAGAAGTTTCGTGTCTTCCCACCTCGCAAGATGGGTTTCTTGCAAGGAAGCGATATGTGCTGCCCGCCTTTTCATATACTGATACACGGAGCACCGCCTCCGTGCAGTGCTTATGCTATGGATGCTTCAGATCAGCAATGTTAATTTATCCATTAATTATAGTGTCTAGTTGTGGTCGAAAGAGGTGGTCTGAGTAAGTAAAGGTAGAGAGGAATTAGCACCGCATGGTCTGCCCTGCCAAAGCATCCCAAACAGTGTCATGCATAGTAGGCTCAACAACATGAACTTCCCAACTTCCGAACCCCAGGGCAGCAGAGCAACATCTGGCTGCTCAAACATGGGAAACAAACAGGTTGGTATAGTAGAAACACTTTTATGGGTATAGTCCCACTAGCCATGGGCTATAGGGTAGCAATAGGGGGTAAAAAGCAGGAAGAGGCAAGGATGTGATGGATGTGATGTCAAAGGCAGTCTATCCGAAAGCAATCATATGCACACATGTGGCTGACAAGGCATGTGATGGGAGAAGTCAACGTGGGGGGCAGCAGGCCACGGAGAGGCATCACACTGCACAAGGAGAGGACAGGCCTCCATACTGCCAGTAGGATTGCTTATTGGGTTCTCAGATTGCCATAACGAGGGGGACACCATTCATTGGTAAAGTTAGATTATTTCGTCGGATGTCTATGGCATGAAGAATGGGGCATCAAAGCGTCGTGCAGGCCAGCGAGCCTTCGGACCCTCTAGCCAAAGCTGCACCATATGAGGCTTCTCACAGCGGCCAGCGATGGAGCACTTGATGTTCCGAGGGGGAGTCCGTGGTACATGGAAGTCTCTGGCTCCGTCTGCACACAGGTGAGTCCTTCACCTCTGGCGAGTCATATCCAATCTCAAGCATCCCCGGGTTCCATGAAGAAGCAGGATTTCTCGGTAGCTAGCATGTTCAGCCTTATGGGGAACAGCAGTGAGTACTTAAGGCCACCCTCCCGCAGCTGAAGTTTGCTCCCATGAGAGAGACCCTCTGGCCTTTTACATTGCACAGCGACGGTGTAATCAAGGGGAAAGAGGAGAATCGGCAGCCAAGGGGTTTGAACCAGTCAGGGGAAGAGCCAGGGGGTGGCAGAAGCAGTCGCCATCTCATTACATGACCCTTCCAAGGTCTGCACTGCCAGTGATGGTTTTCTGCTTTTTTGACACACCGTTCCCTGTGGCTCTCAGTGTTCCAGTGCTAGCACAAACCGTGTATGAGGCTGGCCAAGTGTAATTATCATTCACAGAGGCCCACTGTCCCCCAGCTCTTTCCTTTGAGTCTTTGTGAGCTGGGGATGTATGAGCAGCCTCGTGATATGCACTGTACCCTGCAGGCGTCCAGGGAGGAGGGGCTCCGGAGGGTGTTTGAGGGGGGCACCTTATGGGGCAGGTGGTCTGCGTTGCTGTTTCGGCCATCTGCTGTGGTCATGGTTTCCCATGTATGGAGTGGAGAATGCAACTGGTCTCATTTGCAGTGATGGGGGGGGGGTCCCTCTAATCTCCCCCAAAGTCTCCGTCCCCCTACAGCAGGTCTTCAAGCTTTTTGATGCCAAGACCCCCCGTCAAAGAACTTTTAGGCGTAAGGACCCCCTCTTGACAAAAATTTATAGAGCTTGGTCCTCCTCATCATTGCCAACTATCCAGCGGCGGCCGGCTCAGATAACTGCGGTAGGGTGATGGTGCAGGGCAGGGCATGGCAATGGGGGAAGCTGACGGATGACAGAATAGGTATTAGTTATTTATTTATTTCATTATACCTTTTCTGTCGTCTGTTGACTTCCTGCCCTACCTCGCTTACCTGAGCCGGCCGTCGCTGCAACTATCGACAACCATAAATACCCCCCAATTCCAACAGCAAACCATTTTTACATTGGGAAAATAAATAAAAAAAATGTTTAGCAAACCAAAGGTCAGTGAGCGTGGGGGCATGGTCAAAGGTGTGGCTAAAAACCAATGTGCCTCATTTAGGAGGCATTTATGTTGGGCAGCGCCACAAGTCTTCTTGCTGCGCTGCCCTACGTCAATGTGAAAGGGCAGGAATGCACCTTATTTAAGAAATATGGTGCATTCCTGTCCTTTCCCTCTGCGCTGGCACACAAATTGCTGCCTAGCGCCAACATAGGCAGGATTGTTTTTGTGACAATCCTGAGAGAGGGTTTCCTCTTTCTATGTGTGCTGCAGAATGCAGCACACATGGAAAGAGGAACAAACATTTGCAATGCAATAGGTCTCGCATTTATAAGAGTTTGAGCTATTGGCATTGTAAAATTACAATGCCTTTTATTTATGTTTTGGTTTTAAAACAAATAAAAGGCATTGTCATTTACAATGTCAGTAGCATAAACTCGCATAAAAGCAGTGTGTGGAGTGCAGCAGTGTGCCGCGTGCAGCAGTGTGCGGTGTGCAGCAGTGTGAGGCGTGCAGCAGTGTGCAGCATGCAGCAGTGTGCGGCGTGCAGCAGTGTGCGGCGTGCATCAGTGTGTGGCGTGCAGCAGTGTTTCGTGTAGCAGTGTGAGGCATGCAGCACTGTGACATGCAGCGGCGTGCAGCAGTGTGCGGCATGCAGCAGTGTGCTGTGTGCAGCAGTGTGCGGCGTGCAGCAGTTTTTCGTGTAGCAGTGTGAGGCATGCAGCACTGTGGCGTGCAGCGGCGTGCAGCAGTGTGCTGCGTGCAGCAGTGTCGTGCAGCATGCAGCAGTGAGTAATGCAGCAGTGTGCAGCAGTGTGTGGCGTGCAGCAGTGTGCCGGTTGCATCAGTGTGTGCCGTGCAGCAGTGTGTGGCGTGCAGCAGTGTGTGGCGTGCAGCAGTGTGCGGCGTGCAGCAGTGTGTGGCAGTGTGTGGCGTGCAGCAGTGTGAGGTGTGCAGCAGTGTGTGGCGTGCAGCGGCATGCAGCAGTGTGTGGCGTGCAGCAGTGTGAGGCGTGCAGCAGTGTGAGGCGTGCAGCAGTGTGAGGCGTGCAGCAGTGTGTGGCGTGCAGCAGTGTGAGGCGTGCAGCAGAGACACGTGGAGGGTGAGGACAGACACGTGGAGGGTGGGGAGAGACACGTGGAGGGTGAGGAGAGACACGTGTAGGGTGAGGAGAGACACGTGTGGAGGGTGAGGAGAGACACGTGGGGAGGGTGAGGAGAGACACATGTGGAGCGTGAGGAGGAGACACCTGTGAAGGGAGAGGAGAGACACGTGTGGAGGGTGAGGAGAGATGTGGTGGGTGAGGAGAGACACGTGTGGAGGGTGAGGAGAGACACATGTGGAGGGTGAGGAGAGACACGTGTGGAGGGTGAGGAGAGATATGTGGAGGGTGAGGAGAGACACGTGGAGGGTGAGGAGAGACATGGAGGGTGAGGAGAGACATGGAGGGTGAGGAGAGACACGTGGAGTGTGAGGAGAGACATGTGGAGGGTGAGGAGAGACGTGAAGGGTGAGGAGAGACGTGGAGGGTGAGGAGAGACCCGGAGGGTGAGGAGAGACACGTGTGGAGGGTGAGGAGAGACGTGTGGAGGGTGAGGAGAGACACGTGTGGAGGGTGAGGAGAGACTTGTGGAGGGTGAGGAGAGACACGTGTGGAGGGTGAGGAGAGACATGTGGAGGGTGAGGAGAGACGTGTGGAGGGTGAGGAGAGACACATGGAGGGTGAGCAGAGACACGTGTGGAGGGTGAGCAGAGACACATGTGGAGGGTGAGCAGAGACACGTGTGGAGGGTGAGGAGAGACACGTGTGGAGGGTGAGGAGAGACACGTGTGGAGGGTGAGGAGAGAGACGTGTGGAGGGTGAGGAGAGAGACGTGTGGAGGGTGAGGAGAGACGTGTGGAGGGTGAGGAGAGACACGTGGAGGGTGAGCAGAGACACGTGTGGAGGGTGAGCAGAGACACATGTGGAGGGTGAGCAGAGACACGTGTGGAGGGTGAGGAGAGACACGTATGGAGGGTGAGGAGAGACACGTGTGGAGGGTGAGGAGAGACGTGTGGAGGGTGAGGGGAGACACGTGTGGAGGGTGAGGAGAGACACGTGTGGAGGGTGAGGAGAGACGTGTGGAGGGTGAGGAGAGACACGTGGAGGGTGAGGAGAGACACGTGAAGGGTGAGGAGTGACATGGAGGGTGAGGAGAGACATGGAGGGTGAGGAGAGATACGTGGAGTGTGAGGAGAGACACGTGGAGGGTGAGGAGAGACATCAAGGGTGAGGAGAGACGTGGAGGGTGAGGAGAGACCCGGAGGGTGAGGAGAGACACGTGTGGAGGTTGAGGTGGAGGGTGAGGAGAGAGACATGTGGAGGGTGAGGAGAGACGTGTGGAGGGTGAAGAGAGACGTGTGGAGGGAGAGGAGAGATGTGTGGAGGGTGAGGAGAGACACATGGAGGGTGAGCAGAGACACGTGTGGAGGGTGAGCAGAGACACATGTGGAGGGTGAGCAGAGACACGTGTGGAGGGTGAGGAGAGACACGTGTGAAGGGTGAGGAGAGACACGTGTGGAGGGTGAGGAGAGACACGTGTGGAGGGTGAGGAGAGACATGCGGAGGGTGAGGAGAGACGTGTGGAGGGTGAGGAGAGACACGTGTGGAGGGTGAGGAGAGACACGTGTGGAGGGTGAGGAGAGACTTGTGGAGGGTGAGTAGAGACACGTGTGGAGGGTGAGGAGAGACACGTGTGGAGGTTGAGGTGGAGGGTGAGGAGAGAGACATGTGGAGGGTGAGGAGAGACGTGTGGAGGGTGAAGAGAGACGTGTGGAGGGTGAGGAGAGATGTGTGGAGGGTGAGGAGAGACACATGGAGGGTGAGCAGAGACACGTGTGGAGGGTGAGCAGAGACACATGTGGAGGGTGAGCAGAGACACGTGTGGAGGGTGAGGAGAGACACGTGTGAAGGGTGAGGAGAGACACGTGTGGAGGGTGAGGAGAGACACGTGTGGAGGGTGAGGAGAGACATGCGGAGGGTGAGGAGAGAAATGTGGAGGGTGAGGAGAGACACGTGTGGAGGGTGAGGAGAGACAACGTGGAGGGTGAGGAGAGACGTGGAGGGTGAGGAGAGACACGTGGAGGGTGAGGAGGGTGAGGTGGAGGGTGAGGAGAGACACATGGAGGGTGAGGTGGAGGGTGAGGAGAAACAGAGTTGGAGGGTGAGGAGAGACAGAGGTGGAGGGTGAGGAGAGACAGAGGTGGAGGGTGAGGAGAGACCGAGGTGGAGGGTGAGGAGAGACGGAGGTGGAGGGTGAGGAGAGACCAAGATGGAGAGTGAGGAGAGACTGAGGTGGAGGGTGAGGAGAGTCCGAGGTGGAGGGTAAGGAGAGACCGAGGTGGAGGGTAAGGAGAGACCGAGGTGGAGGGTAAGGAGAGACCGAGTTGGAAGGGAATCAGAAGTGGAGGAGAGAGAGAGGTGGAGGGTGAGGAGAGACAGTGGTGGAGTGGGGGGGAGGGGAGGATATCACTTTTACTTCCTCTCCTAGTGTAAGGTAACGCCCCCACCCCACAGGCCCTGCCGGGGCCGAGAGCAGATCACTGTTCGCATCAGCTGTCACCCGAGACCGCTCCGTACTTGTTGGTAAATAGAGGTTCACTATCTGTTGATAATGGGATTAACTTGGGGGGCTGACTTACCTCCTCCTCCCCCAGGGCCAACACTGAGAAGGCATCAGAGACCTGGTGCTGCCTATGCTGCAGTACTGCGAGAGAGAGGGATGGGGGTGCGGGCAGAGGAAGAGGAGTGGGGTTAGAGAAGGGACAGGTGGGGAGAGAAAGAGGAGAGAAGGGACAGAGACAGAAAAGGAGCAAAAAAAGAATTAGAGAGAGTAAAGAGGAGAGTTGGGGAAAATGAAAACATTACGAGAGAACATGTAGCAAAGAGGTGGAGAGAGAAGATGGGAGAGAGTAAGGACGCAGCCAATAGATAGGGCAGAGACAAAAAGAATCGAAACAACACAAAAGTATTTTCCAAACTCGTAAAAAACCACGGGCCAAACAAATGATCTGCAATGAAGCATCCGAATCCGGTATATCATGACATTAACCATGCAATAAAAAATAAATTAAAAAAACACCCAAAAACACGTATACACCATGTTGACCCTTTTCCATGCAACGTATTCTAAAACGCCATTCTCATTCATACATTCACAGCAAACCTGTTCACAAGAGTGACAGAAAATGTGGTATTAGTGTTACATTTTTGTTTACATCCATACCCGCTCACTTATGCAATTAAAGGATTCATGACCACACGGTTAAACAAAACGTACTGATTGGCCTTGCCGTGAAGGAGAAACACGTGTTGACACACACTCCCGATCTGTGAAACGTTCACCCCACTTTCTCGAAATTGAAACCAGTGCATGTGTCCGACGAACTTCCTGCCGCTTATCTGAATGCACCAGTGGCAGAAGATAGTCCCCATCTTGCAACAACACAATTAAAGGGAGGCATGTCTGTCTCGCCCCACCGCCACATGTCTCTGAGTCTTACTGTCTCATGCGAGATCTCCCTCTAGGAGACAGCTGACACCGACTCTTTCCCTGAGACAGTACAGGAGATGCGTGTGTGTGCATAGTGTGTGTGTCTATATGTATATATCTGTGTGTGTATGCATGTATGTGTGTTTGTATGTGTATATGTTTGTGTATGCATGTGTGTGTTGGTGTGCAAGTATGGGTGTGTCATTGTGTTCATTTGTCTTCATGGATGTGTACACATATGTTTGTGTGTATACCTATGTCTGTGTATGCATGCTTGTGTGTATGTATATGTGTTTGAGTATGTTGGTGTGCGTGCTTGTTTATATGTGTATGTGGGGTTGGTGTGTTGGTGTGCATGTATATGCATATGTTTATGCATGTCTGTGTGTGTTTGTATATGTTCATATGTGTGTGTAAATGCATGTGTGTGTTTGTATGTGTGCATAGTTGTGTATGCATGTGATCAGATGGAAGAGTGCACTTGAGGGCAAAGAGGAAAACATACAGGGAAGAGTATGTGAGGGCAGAGAGAAAAATACAGAGGGAAAAGCACGTGAGGGCAGAGAGAAAAATACAAAGGGAAGAGTCCATGTGAGGGAGGAGAGAAAAATAGAGAGGGAAGAGCTCATGTGAGAGCAAAGCGAAAAAAATACAGAGGGTAGGGCGCATGTTAGACCGGAGATAAAAACATAGAGGGAAGAGATCATGTGAGAGCAGAAAGAAAAATATAGAGAGAAGAACACATGCGAGGGCAGAGAAAAAAATACAGAGCGAAGAGCACATGTGAGAGCATAGAGAAAAAATGCAGAGGGAAGAGTACATGTGAGGGAAGAGAGACAAATACAGAGGGAATATCATGTGTGAGGAAAGAGAGAAAAATAGAGAGGGAAAAGCACATGTGAGGGCAGAGTGAAAATACAGAGGGAATAGCACATGTGAGACCAGAGAGAAAAACATAGAGGGAAGAGCATATGTGAGGTCTAGACGCCTTACACAATTGGCACCCTAAGCCGCATTTCCTTTTCATGCCCTGGCACAATCAATCTTACATTCTATGTCACATCACTCAGGAGTACAACCTCGAATGCTAAACACTGACCAATGAAATTACGTGGCGAAACACAAGCCTATTCAGTGTCATGGACCCCAGGGCAAGTAAGTAAATGACCCCCCAACCTCCTCAATATGCTACAGTTATATTAAATACACGAATTATCAGCGTTCGTGGGCCCTGGTGCCACTGCACCTGCTGCACCAATTGAAGAAACGCCCCTGGGCAAAGGTACACAAACAAGGAATCAATGACTGCCGACCTACCGGAACCACTGCAAAATGATAAAATAAAAATACTTTCCACAGAACATTTACGATGGAATGCATAGAAGCGCTGCCATTATAGCATTATTAATAGAAGATCGTTGCAACACGTTTGTTTTTGAAGTGTCGAATTCTAACCTGGAGAGTGAGGATGGTATATTTTAGGAGGGCTGAAGAGGCGCATGGCGTGAGATCGCGCTAGCATGCATCACAGCTCACAAACCTCGGACACATTAGGGGCAGCGGAATGTACAACATACAGAAAGTATGTGCATCAACACGTCGTTACAAAATTGCAGAAACCTGATGCTTTGGTTAAAACATGGCCACAATGTTATCAACTACTGCAGAAGAAAAGATGGCCAAATGGGAAACGTGTGGAAGGAGAGGAGTTTTCTTGTTTGAGAACAAGGCTGTAAGATTACGACGACATTTAAAAGTCAATTGCTTCACTTAAGGCGAGAGTTTATTATTAAAGTAAATTAAAGGGAGTGGACAAAAATAACCGGTTCCTAGTCGGGAAAGATGGGTCTAATGAAGCAAAGGTGACCCAAACAAGATGGACTTACAAAGGGATTTAAGGACAGTGAAAAGGAATCGAGCAGAGCATCAAAGGGCTGGGTGAGAAGGGAGGGGGGAATGCAAGGGTCAAAGCGGCGAAAGTGAAAGTAATCGAGCAGAGCATCAAAGGGCTGGGTGAGAAGTGAGGGGGGAATGCAAGGGTCAAAGCGGCGAAAGTGAAAGTAATCGAGCAGAGCATCAAAGGGCTGGGTGAGAAGGTAGGGGGGAATGCAAGGAGCAGCTGTGCACGTGCACGCACAGCCCTAGTCCAGCAAAACCATGTGGGTAGCACTTTTGAAAGCCCACTTACAAAATGTCTCAAAGAGACAGCTTTCGCTGTCTCAGCGAGACCTAAAAAACGAGGAGGAATGTTTTCAAGCCTGCTGTGGGAGGCATAACGTTTAGGTGCTGCCCAAGGTTTACATGGTTTTCAAATCTGGGGCAGCATTAAAATCCATGAATGTTGCGTGGAAAAAACACCCACCGCAATGCCTCTGGAACGCCAACTTGGCATAGAGTAAGGCAATGCAGCGACTTGCGCTGCTTTGTCTTACTCCATATCTATGAGGCCATGTAAAGCCACGCAGGGTGACTTTGCCTTACCTCATAGATATGATTGAGACGCTTGTGCCGCCAAAGCTTCAAAAAATGTGATGCCCCGGAGGCGCAAGCCTCTCATAATTCAGCCCCAAAATATTTTGTTTGTTTTAAAGGTCTTTCACCATCAGGTTGATACTTATAAAATAATGGGTAGCATAAATGAGAAATACATTTACAAAGTTGTTACTCAGTGGGAAATGCACTATATAGTACATTATGAAGTCTCTTTTATGTAATGCACTGCAGAGGTCTGTGTGTAACCAGAGAGCCACTGAATTAAATTTGATTGGTGCAATGGAGAATAGTGAGTTGTGTATTTTTAGTGCTACGAGGTCATAGCCTGTGACAGAAAGCACTGTGAATGTGTACGTCATTATTTTATACTTGCATTACACACATTATAAGATAGCCTGATACAAACTGTGCAAATAGTTTTAGGATAAAATGGAGCTTCCAAAATGTAGATTTGAGTAATATCAGACCATAAGTTATGCATTTTGTTTTGCATAACTGTCCCTCAACTACTCCTCAATGGTACTAAGCGTTGTGTAAATGCAGTTGTGATTAAAAGCACACACTTCACATCCCAGTTGTTAACCACCATGCAAACAAAAACCCACATCTTTGCCATCGCAATGCATGGAGTGATTCGAGCAATTGAAGCCAGAACCCCTCCCAAGCATCCTTTACATTTGCAGATTAACTCTTAGCACACATTTGCATTTCATTCAGGCAAGCAGGCACCCTGGAAAGAAGGCTTGTATGAAGGATTGTTTTACCTGTCTACTGGGCCTCTTCGTTTTACAGCACATAAGACTCAATTTACTTCAGCTGAAGTATTTTAACCGTCGCGGTTGTCTTTGTCCAAAAGGAAGAGCAAATGTTTTGGATATCAGGCAGAAGTAAGGCCTGTAAATGCACTACATCCTTCCCAGGACTCCACAGCCTCCCTGGGGGCCACGCCCCACAGATTGAAGACCTCTGCTCTACAGTGATGATGTCATTGGTGGATGATGCGGGATACAATCCAACCATTTTACTAGGCCTGCCATCCCCCAGCACTATCTGTCGCACTCAACAAGGCTGGAGAGGCCTGAGCAGCCTCATGATATGTCTCAGAGATTACCCCACACAATGTTTGCCTGAGAGAAGTTGATGGGGAACATACAGGGGAAGTCCTTGTGGTCAATAATGTCCTTGTGCCATGCCCCTTCTCTGGCTGCAGGGGACTAGGGCGTCCTAGACTTGTGGTGCCCCCATCCCGACGCCCCAAGACCTCGCTTACATCCTGCTCTGGCAGGACAGGCCTCAACGATCGAGAGGGCAGGCTCACAATACACAACACTCATCTCAGGGCCGAGCACCAGACCGAGCGGGCACCAAACACTTCCTTCTTCCCACCGCGGGCGGTGCAGGACTCACTGCTCATATCCGGGGGGGAGGCATCTTTAAGCAGGAAATGCAACCATCTCCTGGTGTGCGGGGTGAAGAGTGGATCAAAGACCTGCAACTAACCCAACTCAGCATAACCTCCAGTCTTGCGAAGCGAGGGTTGATTGCCATGGGGTGCTGGTTCTATCTGAAGGTTGTGCACTGTTGGTGTTGGCTGCCCACAGAGTTTAAGAGCGTGACCCGGCTGGAGACGAGGCCCTGTGGCCAAACCCACGCTGTGCATTGCTAAAAGCCAGATTGGATGCCCAAAGAGGGCCGGACAAATTGATCTCTTGGCTGTGATATGTGATTAAAAAAATCACTGGAAAGAAAGCCGGTATGCAATGGGTTACATTTGTATAATAAGGTAAAATCACTTTTACAAGGCCTACCTTAAGACATTTGCTTTCCTGCATAATGTAATTATCACATTCAATGTGTGAGACAGCAAACAGTCCTGGAGAAATTTTCAAAAGTCCATATAAGGGAGTAGGGTCAGCACACCCTGACAACCAGGGCCATGTGGGGAGGTCCCAAAGGGACCCCTGTTGAGCTAAATTAAAAAAATAGACATATATATTTTGGGGTCACTGGTACAACATACCAAAACCCAGTACTGTGGTACCCAACGAGGCCAATCATGTGCTACCATAGTACTGATATCAGTACTACTCTACCAAAAAATATTTTTCTCAAAAATTGCAAGGGTCAGTCATAGGCTGAACGTCCTGTGCAGTGGGGGTGTGACCACCCGTGGGAGATGGGGAAGTTGGCATCATGGCCTGGCACAGCGTGTGCATTGGCTTCAGTTTATCTAGGGGGTTGGGCTCAGACTCAACTTTGAATAAGATTTGTTTTTAAAGTCAGAAATTCACTAAAAAAATCCTAATGGTTAAAGTGGCATTATAGTTAGTAGAAAGATAGATAGATAGATAGATAGATAGATAGATAGATAGATAGATAGATAGATAGATAGATAGATAGATAGATAGATAGATAGATAGATAGATAGATAGATTGATAGATTGATTGATTTCCTAACATAGATGGTAGATCACCATCACATGTTAAAGTCTTTGATGCAGAAGACAGGAAAAGTAACACATGAAGAGAAATGTTTGTGCCTCAGTGTAAATGTAGTTTTAAGTTTCCCATGTGCAAACCTTTATGTAATATGGTGAAGCAAAGTTTGGTGCAATAACCGATCTCCTCCATTTAGTTTTGCAGCATGAATGGTGGCAATTGGCCCAGGTCTGTTTTAATCATATGTCGTGTAGTGCTAATGGTTATTTCTCTCACACGTAGCTATGACCCTAATACTTGCTGCATTACTTTTATTATCACATTTACCCCGTTTTGCTTGATATGATCAAACGAGGCTCATAGTTTAATCAAATACAATCATAATTTTAGTCTTAAATATAATTTTTCCACTGAAAGAAAAGTGATTTTGCACTCCTCTCAGACAAAATAGAACTGTAATCTTTGAAAATAATGTTACATTTTTGGTGCACAATCAACATGAACTACATCGGTTTGAAAAATTATTTTTCATGAATGCAAGATTGACTTCTGCTGTATTTTAAATCTTGCACTTTCAGTACAAAAAAAAATGTTCTGCGTGTTCCAATCTTGAATGTGGTCTAAGCCAACATGATCAGATGGCAGCAAGTATGTACAATTAAAATATTACCATGCATCGTTGAAATGAAAGAAAATGTTGGTTCCATAGATGTACTTTTAAGTAAAACTATACACAAAACCATATGTAGCTGTTGATTATTATTAGAAAAGAAGGCGAAGAGTGATGATTAAATATTCAAGGCTGTGTTAAAGCAGGAAAACCTTCTGCTTCTCTGTAGAAATCCATACTGCATCGCTAGTTAAAGCTGGTTATTGAATTTTTTATTTCGTACATTTATTTGATTAAAGCAGTGAAGTTGTTTTCAGCTCCTAAAATGTGTGGGAGCTGTGTGCGAGGAAGGCATTGGCTAGTAGCTGTGGGCGAGGGAGAATGGGCATTTCTACTGTGTCCTTGGATGCTCCTCTATTTCTTATCCTACATTTTGACCTTGGCAGCGACCTTGACCCTGATAAACTAAAGCCACAATCTCCGTGCTGTATGCCAATTCTCATCAGTAATATATTTTTCTTCAAGGTTCCATCTCTTGTTTGTAATTACTTAAACAGCTGGGTTAAATGCTCTCCAAGATCACTTTGGGTGCCCTTGGCCAAATTAGCACATATCTGTGATCTCATATATCAATGAGAAGCTTGGTGTAGCCCAGTCAAA
Organism: Triturus cristatus; assembly: GCF_964204655.1. Lineage (NCBI taxonomy): Eukaryota > Metazoa > Chordata > Amphibia > Caudata > Salamandridae > Triturus > Triturus cristatus. The sequence goes on along the minus strand of NC_140594.1, from coordinate 216,293,732 downwards.
TAGCATTAAAGCAGTAATGTTTTTCAACTATAAAGCTATCTCTAAAAAGACAATGCTTCAGAATCCACAGAAAACCTTTTTGTAAGGTCAGTATGCCAAAAACTGAATGGACCAACCCCAAATATTAAGAATCAAATATTGGAAGTAAATTTCAAATTTCGTGCCACAATATGTGTAATTTCATTCAGCATAGTGCCAATATCGGCAAATGTCGTCGCATAACACACATAATACATCAATAAACCACACAACACTTTTGTAAGTGGAGAAATATTGCTGCAGGTTTATTAGCATAACCAATATGCAAACATGGTGGGTTATCTTACGGGCGATCCCAGGGCAGGCCAACACCTATGCCGCCTGCCCGTGTGATAAGCCTAAATTACACCGTGGCAGTCGCCAATTGGTGTATATCAAATATTGGGAGTGGCCACCCCTCCCATCCGTGGACCACCAGTCCACTTGCTTACTCACGCCCCCCCCGGAAGAGGTGGGTGGAGCATTCATGGCAGCCCCCGGTTGCTCAGACCCACAACCGCCCGTAGGACTAACGGGGCACCGTAGTTCTTCCAGGGGACAACGCTAAGACATCCCTGGGTATCCTGGCTTAGCACCACGCTGTGCTGCTGCATGAAGTACCCCTTGGTATCTGCAGACTCTGGATCGCCCTGTAATTCCTCCTGCAACACAAAATAACAAGTTAGAAAACCTAACCCCCCTCACCCTTGTACCTCCGGCTGCCGGGTAAGCGGAGGGGCGGGCAAGGCGAGACGTCGAGGGACAAGAGGGCGAAAGATGGGCGGGGACAGCCTAAATACCCCTGTCCCCTCCCCCCTCCCCGGAAGTAGGTCGGCTCGACGTCTTCCCTGGCCGTGGCCCAGGGACTAGACCGGCGACTCCAGTGCCTTCCTGTGGCACTAAGGCGGCCGCCCTTTTAAGGGGGGCTGCTGCGCAACCCCCCCGGGCAGACTTGCATAGTGCCAATATCGGCAAATGTCGTCGCATAACACACATAATACATCAATAAACCACACAACACTTTTGTAAGTGGAGAAATATTGCTGCAGGTTTATTAGCATAACCAATATGCAAACATGGTGGGTTATCTTACGGGCGATCCCAGGGCAGGCCAACACCTATGCCGCCTGCCCGTCTGATAAGCCTAAATTACACAGTGGCAGTCGCCAATTGGTGTATATCAAATATTGGGAGGGGCCACCCCTCCCCTCCGTGGACCACCAGTCCACTTGCTTACTCACGCCCCCCCCCGGAAGAGGTGGGTGGAGCATTCATGGCAGCCTCCGGTTGCTCAGACCCACAACCGCCCGTAGGACTAACGGGGCGCCGTAGTTCTTCCAGGGGACAACGCTAAGACATCCCTGGGTATCCTGGCTTAGCACCACGCTGTTCTGCTGCATGAAGTACCCCTTGGTATCTGCAGACTCTGGATCGCCCTGTAACTCCTCCTGCAACACAAAATAACAAGTTAGAAAACCTAACCCCCCCTCACCCTTGTACCTCTGGCTGCCGGGTAAGCGGAGGGGCGGGCAAGGCGAGACGTCGAGGGACAAGAGGGCGAAAGATGGGCGGGGACAGCCTAAATACCCCTGTCCCCTCCTCCCTCCCCGGAAGTAGGTCGGCTGGACGTCTTCCCTGGCCGTGGCCCAGGGACTAGACCGGCGACTCCAGTGCCTTCCTGTGGCACTAAGGCGGCCGCCCTTTTAAGGGGGGCTGCTGCGCAACCCCCCCGGGCAGACTTGCATAGTGCCAATATCGGCAAATGTCGTCGCATAACACACATAATACATCAATAAACCACACGACACTTTCGTAAGTGGAGAAATATTACTGCAGGTTTATTAGCATAACCAATATGCAAACATGGTGGGTTATCTTACGGGCGATCCCAGGGCAGGCCAACACCTATGCCGCCTGCCTGTCTGATAAGCCTAAATTACACCGTGGCAGTCGCCAATTGGTGTATACCAAATATTGGGAGGGGCCACCCCTCCCATCCGTGGACCACCAGTCCACTTGCTTACTCACGCCCCCCCCCCCGGAAGAGGTGGGCGGAGCGTTCATGGCAGCCCCCGGTTGCTCAGACCCACCACCGCCCGTAGGACTAACGGGGCGCCGTAGTTCTTCCAGGGGACAACGCTAAGACATCCCTGGGTATCCTGGCTTAGCACCACGCTGTGCTGCTGCATGAAGTACCCCTTGGTATCTGCAGACTCTGGATCGCCCTGTAACTCCTCCACAGCCTTGGGAGTGGCCACCGTCACTACCAGGGCCCCCCACCAAGGTAGGCCCTTTTACTTACAACATGCTGATACCGGGCTTCTCCCAGGTCCAGCCAAACAAGTCTTAGCCCATACAGGACCGGAGGCCAGCATGCCCCTTCAGAACAGGTGGCCCCATCCTTTCTAAACTCCCCGTGGATTTTTGACTGATATGACCTGAAACATATAATTAGGCGTTGGTCCAATGTTACCATTGCCTGGCTGAAGAGCAATACCCTTGACAAGCCACTCCTGCCAGTAAGTGCCAATGCGGGTGGAGGTAAGAGTTGACACGCCCGCCTTACTTCCTCCTTCACTCAGTTGTCTGAGTCTAGCACTAGTCGGAGTGTGTCCATCGCATTCCGTCAGTCACCACCCTATGTGCAGCCTAGCCCTTACAAACTTCTGCTAATATACCAGGGATTAAATAAATAAAACGAATTTCGTAGCGCACGCTGCATCGCAAAATGCGATGCGGCGCGCGCTACGAAATTCGTTTTATTTATTTAATTGTTTACTTACCTGTAATTATCCATATTCCGGTTTTTAGAACCCCCCACCCTGCCCCTCCCCCCCCGCCCCCCCCCCCTCCTTACCACCCCACAGAACTCCCTCCACGGGCTGCGGCTGAACCAGGTGCAATCTCACTTGGATAAAAACTGTGACCATAATTGATCTCACATGATTGCAGTTAGGTTTACATGTGTCCGCTTATGAGAAGTGCAATCTGAACTTGGACCTGGCGATTGCCTGGGACTCCTTAGACCTCCTTCCATCTGCCAGCTCACAGTCATTGCATCAATGACCGTGCGTCCCGAAATGCCATGAATCTAGAACCCCGTCGATAATACCCAATAGTGCCACTCTGAAGTCGGTAAACTTGACAGAGAGCCTTGACGCATCTAGCAAGGTACCGGAGGACCCGGCGTGCGCGGAGCGCTGTACATGAGCACCGAATTTACAATACCTATTCCGACACAGGGATAATAAGTGATTTGCCCATAAGCACAGGATGTGGACGCGACCTCGAGGCTCGATCCCAGGTTTCCTGCACCAAAGTCAGCGGTTGAGCCCCGGAGCACTGCGCAACCCAGGCGTTCCACCCACCCCACTGCTGTGCGTTGCACCTCCACCCCGAGATGCCTGACGACCATGGGCAGCCGAGGTATGCGCCGCCCCGCAGCCCACCAATGTGGCCTCTCGGCGCCCGTCGTCCCTACTGAAAAAGATACTGTTACAATGACTCAGATTCGCCCAGCGTGGCACGCAAACTCAATCCGACACGGGCCACAACAGAGGAGGCCCCCCAGCTCCCACCTGCAATCATGGGCCAGGTACGACCCCACCGGCCCGCCCGCACATGCCACTGGGCCATGCCCTCAAGCAGCCCCCAAGAATGTACACCAGATCCGCCGCAACCAACAGGTCAGTCACCATATATAGTCATACCAACATTGCCACACTGTGCAGAGCTGTCTGCACTGCTCTGCTCAGCTGTCGAATTATATGTTTAAAACACCTATCAACTGCCAGAAGGTGGTTCCGGTTGCTCCCGCCTCGAAGACAGCCACTCCGGGCCAAGATGCACCCCAAGACCTCCTGTAGTTCATAGGGGGGGAGGGGGATAGGCGCGGGCGGAAGAATGATAAGTTTGGAATATCCTAGGCTCGTACCGCACCTGCGCCCGCCCCGCTGCCTGCTATTCTGCCCTGCTGCGACCGAACCAAGCTCAGGTCGGAGAGGTAACCGTCCCCGCCCCTTCGGATTTGTCCCAGCGCTCAGCAGGCAGGACTAACGGTAACCGATTGCAAGACATGCATAGTGAATCTCCAGCTCACTCCCCCCCTCAACCAATGCATCTACTTGCTGCAATTCTGCCCTTCTTCAGCTTAGACCTGACCAGATGTCACTTGAGGGTGTCTCGCGGAGAACTGCAGCATCCTGTTGTGTCTGCTATTCCTGTCAGCGGGAATCTCGGCATGAACACAAAGGATTGATGGCTCTCCTGAGTGGAGAAGGACTATTGGGGAGAGGGGGGGATATTACGCAACACGTCACATACAAATTAAGAGCAGTCGCGTTCCATGCTACATGTTTGCTATTCCCGTGGGGCAAGATGGATAGGGTGACTAGGGCCAATTCACAAAATTAGAACAAGGACTACAATTTTACCTCAACAGAGCGCACAGAATGGCAGCGATTCTCAGCGAAGAATTCTCTGCGCAGCAAACGGAAATGCTGCCTGCAGCAGGCCGTGCAAGGCAGGGAGCGGCTGCGGCGCCCCACTCCGCGCCTGCAAGGGAATCCAAGATTGGAAATGGTCAAAGGAACAGGAAGCCCCACACATGGAAAGACAGGGACCGACAGCAGAGGAGGAGACGGCAGGGAACCGCGACAGAGGACAAGACATCAGAACATGGTGGCGTGCCAAGCGCCGTACTCATCTACCTTTAGCCGAGATGCTTCCATAGCATTTGGCATCGAAACGGACACTTCAAGGCACTCGAGATAGACCAGGCCATAGCAATTCCTTTGTTCCTTGGAGTGCCCGACCACCAAGTGAAACGGCTCTACAGCACCGAGACTTGGGCTGCCAACCCGACATTGTCTCGTCCCCGCATCCACCACCAAACAATGCTCCAAACACACCGCACTGGTTTCTGGTGTGACCTCCACAGGATAAAACTGAAACGCTTGTGCACCATGCACAGTCCTATCTATCAGGCAGGGCAGCGCTTCATCCAGTACGCACCCGACCGACTGCCGTGCCCATCCAAGGCTAACCCTACCACACCTGGAACCAAGAAACCGCGGGCCGGCGACCATGTTGCCGCAGTCCAGGCAGCCCCACCACGGAATGCTCCACCGTCTTCAGCCGCGCACGACTGCCAATCCACGGCTTCCACGCATCCAAACCTCTGCAGTATACATGACAATAGGGCCACCCATTCCGGTGATCCCTCCAGACAGCAAACCCGACAATTGTGGCCATCACCAGCGCCCAAACCCCTTTGCAGGCAACAGTGTACCCCAGACTTGGAGCGGCGACCCGCAGCAGCTGGTCCGCATGCCTCCAGACAGACCATGAGGGAAGCAATTCCACCCCCCCCGCACAGCGCCACCTCCTCCCCCGGACACCGAGCATCCACCCCACAAGGGGAACATGGAACAACTCCCCCAACACAAAGAAACATAGGGCAAACAGTGCGCGCAAGTGAACCAATGCACGCTCGAGCCCCCCCCACCCATGCCCCGAGGGAACAAAAGGTGGCACACGATCCAGCGACAAACAGGCAGAGCGGCACCCCCATACCAGGGGACTCACCCGAAATTCCCTGCAGGCACCCACGAACGCGACGACGACAAACCACGACGCCAGACAAGCAGTCGAGGCGGTGCGTCAAGGCGAGACGTCGAGGGACAAGAGGGCGAAAGATGGGCGGGGACAGCCTAAATACCCCTGTCCCCTCCCCCCTGCCCCCTCCCCGGAAGTAGGTCGGCCGGACGTCTTGCCTGGCCGTGGCCCAGGGACTAGACCGGCGACTCCAGTGCCTTCCTGTGGCACTAAGGCGGCCACCCTTTTAAGGGGGGCTGCTGCGCAACTCCCCCGGGCAGCCTTGCAAATGTTTTCCTAAAGCAAATAACTAAAATTCCTAACGGGGCTAAAATGGAAAATATGTATTTTTAATCCCTCCCCTTCAGTTTTCCCGGCTTGATAGGATCGTTTTAAAACTTGGCACATTGAAACATGGCTGGATGAACCATGCTAGTGCCAACTTTGTGCACATTTGTTAAACAAAGTTATTAGCCAAGCAAACAAAGGCCTCTAGAATGACAAGAGCATCTTATCTGAAACCACACAGTTGCTTCCACAGACTGTGTAATGTTTAGCAATGTAATTTTCTTTCATTTATTCATTGTTCCACTGTACATTTTACAAAATGACTGTTGTCAGTGCAATACGTACATTGTCTTACAGCTGTATCTCTGATTCGTTCTGTCTTTATCACTTATGTACTTTGTATTCATAGTTAAGTAAGTATTTCAGGGACACATGGATTCGGGGGAAATGGCATAAGCAAGACTGAACAGGATTTAGACCAACAATAGGGAGCTGAAACATTAACAACATAGAGACGAAGCTCAAAACAAAAATTAATGGGAGATGGTGATGTTCCAAGAGCTCTGAGACAATCATCACACCTTGTTTATTAGGAGCTGTCTCCACTGGGTATTTCCAGAGACTGATCTCACACCCAGCATGTTCCAACCCATAGAAAAGACAGCAGGCCGCGAATTAATTTCCCTTGAATCTCTTTTCATATTTGATTTCCTCTTTCATGATAAATGAATAAATCGAACGGATGAGGCAAACATGCCTGAGTGTCAGTTTTTTTAACTTTTTTGTGACTGCCTCTCTTTTGTTCTCAAATAATATCTGACCCTACGTTCTTTATTGTATCTCACGGTGCGGACTATTTTTTTCATTTATTTACTTATAAAACAAATAGTTGTGCACGGCAGACACAGATTTATCTATAATATTTTTGAAATCATTTTTTGACACAAAACATAAATGCGAACTTGCTTCGAAAACCACTCTGCATAACCAACCCTCACATGTATGACGTACTACTACACGCAATTGCATATGCCCTAATGTAAATACACCAAATACGGTTTCCAAGCCTTATAGGATAGGGCGGCGCCACTAAGCAGGAAAGGAATGGGGAAAGTTGGGTTCATCCTAAAATTCAGAGAGAACATATTCTTGTAGAGGAAATAAAAAGCTAATTCACCCGCCCTTAAAAACTGTAAAAAAAAATGAAGGTCAGGCACTGGGGGTCCTCCCAGCTTGTTCATCGGCACCAAAGAACATCTCACCACCTACCTCTGCAGAACCCCACCACCCGCTTCTACAGGTACTAACACCGCAGCACGCAACATCCATCACTGGATCACAAACTGCTCCAACACCCTGGCTCCACTCAAGAACACCCCTCCAGCAAACAACACGTCAAGAAAGCAAACTGGTTCCCCCCGCCCTCTTAAAGTTCAGAAGCAACTGTAGACTGCTCTAGAAGAGAAGGAGGAACAACAAAACCCACGCCGTCTTCAAAGCAGCCACCAACGCACACCACCACCTCATCAAAACCACAAAGAAAAAAGAAGACAGAATCAACCAGAAAGCTCCCATTCAAAGCTCTTAGGTTAAGATGTTCGAGTTGCCATAACAGATATTTGTAGCTTCTTGTGAATTTTTGGAGAACACTGATTTGGTACTTCCCAGGCAGCGCTAAGGTCTTGATCGTGGGATTCTATGATCCAGAGCCAATAAGATGCATGTTAAAATCACCTGACAGGACAGGGAAATCCGCGTCCTCCTCATCCATTATCTTTTATGGTACTTTTAATAGTTCCTTGGCAGCTTTTAGTTTTTGTTTGGGGTGGACGTACACATTAATTATTATGACTTTTTGGCATGCGTTGTTGAGCTTAAGTGTTATCTTCCCCTCTGGTAGGAAGCTTGGGGGTGCTATTTGTGCATCTATTGGTGTAATTTCTCCTATTGTTGTTATGGATGCCAAGGTCATTAAGCTCCCCGATTGGCAGCCAAAGTGGGAGCCCTTTATTGCTGGGACGCAATGGGTGGTGTAGCCTTGAAGCTTAAAGGTTTTTGTCCTCCCAGGTTTCTTGGAGTAGTACCAAGTCGAATGATTTTAAGTGTGGCAAAAACTCAGCGTCCTCAGTTTTTCTGGCTAGACCATTGATGTTCCAGGTGCATATCCTGGTTCACCTGGGCTCAACCGTTGCTGGTCGCGGGCTGCTCCCCCTCTGTCAATTTGTTTGATACACGGTGATTGTGCGCTGTATTTTCCTCCAGTTTTCGGTTGCTGCCAATGAAGCGTAACATGCTTTCCTTGGATCTAGATTCGAGGCAGATGCCTTTATATCTAAGGCATGTACTCCGGGGGAGCTGTTCCTAGCTCCCTTTAACACTGAGATGATATTTTCACGTTGAGAAATCATGCTGGAGGGTAGCAAAGGTGTCTGAAAGGGAGGTTTTTGTTCGACCTCCAATCTTATCCCCATTGCTTGAACGTGTTATCTTCTATCATGATTTTGTCAACTACCTCGCTAGAATTCCAGGTTGCTTTAGTTACTTCTGGGCACTGCGGGTTGTTGGTTGGTTGAAACTCTATTGAGAGGAGATGGGCAGAGCTAATACTATCTAGGCTTGTGATGGAATGTAGAAGCTGCTGTATATCCCCTCTATTCAGTATATCTTTTCTGCCCCGAGATGTGTATTCATGTGTGAATCAAATTGAGATAATGGGTTCCCCGTACTGCACCTCCATTTGTTTTATGAAGGGCGCCTCGTTTTCAGGTGGTCTGGGTTGAGTGAGATGACTTGAGGTGACCCCTAGGTTGACGCTTGTGGGGTGAGTTTGCTGTTGGTCACATTGCGACCTTGTGTTCCCAGAGCCCCGTGTTGCATTCAGGATCTCTCCTGTTGACTGTTGCATTAACTCTGTGTTGTTAAACTTAGTATCACTGCAGGGTCTTAAGCTTGTGAGTTGTTCAGTTTTAATGGTCTTTCTTGGGTCCGGGTTTGATGGAATTACTCCTTTTCTAGCTTCAGATAACGCCTGCTTGTTGTCACCAGTTAGAGCATTCTGTGTTGAGTCTAATGGAGGTAGGTCAGATACCATTAGCGAAACGGCATTGGAACCCGTAAAGGAGCATTCGGGGTCATCAACCGGGGAAGAGATGGAAACCTGGTGTTCTCAGCGGCTGGCCCATGGGTGGTTAAGGTAATCCTTCGCCTGCTAAGTTCCTGTATCTTCCCTTCCTTTTTTGCTTCCAGCGAGCTTTCCGCGGTGTCTGAACTTTAATTGCTGCGGTCTCTGCTGATGTTGGTATTGGTTCACAGGCTGCTAGCTGGTGATTTCTGGTTTTAATTACTGCACTCTCTAATGGGGTTACTAATGCTTCATGCCCGCTGTTAAGGGGTTCATAGTAACCCTGGGCGAGAAATGCGCATGCGCGGACGTCCACGCATGCGCATTTGTCAGAAGAAGTTGGAAATGGAAGAGGGAGCCCCGGAGACGCCGCGCTTCAGGTAAGTTTCTTTACTTCTTATTTATTTTACATGCGGGGTTTGATTTAAAAGGAGGGCGGGCGGGAAGCGGGTGGCGCGTGGTGGGGCTACGCGTAGCGCGCGAGTGTGCGTAGATTTGGGCACACTACGCGCTGCTTCACGTAGCTCCACTACGCCCACCCTTAGTTCATAGTTTGCGCCTGCTCTGCTTTAGAGTGCTCTAGTGCCGTGGTTGATGGTCTAGGTGATACGCTACACTACGCTGATGGGATTTCGGTAAGACAGTTATTTTTAGCTCTGATATCAGGTCTCCTATCATAGATGGTAATGTTTGTAGCTTATCTACAATCGGTGCACAGGAACATACTAATGGCGGTGTTTAAACCACTTGATCTGCTTTCTGTCCTCGCTTTATGAGGCCGTTGAGCTCAGATATGTTCCAGTCAATCCAGGAGATGGAATCAGCCATTGTTTGGAGGACCGTGAGCTGCAGGCCCATTTTGTGGGATTGGTTTTGTAATGCTGAGGCTGAACTTTGCAGAATACTTAGAATTGTTATCCAGATGGATTACGGGATGAAACTTCCGGTGTTATTGGATTTTTCCCACCGTGGGATGTTGGTTGCTTCTTCTGTCGAGTGGTGCAGGACGGGTTTTAGATTGTAGGAGGCGACAAGTTCTTCCCATTCCTGTGTAGCTATAAAAGTCATATCGGTATACGTTGAGTGGGAGTCATCATAAGGTAGCAGTGTGCGATGCACTGGAGGTGTGTTTACTGTTGAGTTGTTGTGCCCTGCTGAAACATCCTGGGCGTCTGCTTTAGCTGCTTCTGTTTGAATGGGAGAACTGTTTTTTGGCTGAGGTCATGTGGTTTTTGGCCATGATGGTCCTGACCGAGGGTGAAAGCAGGTAAATCTATGAGATCCCTAAGATCCGCCAAGTCATCAGTGTCTGTTTGACTTGAGTTTTTCACGGCACGTTTGACTAAGTAGCTGTGTGTGTCCTGTTGGGAGGGTCTGCCCACCTTCTGACAGCCCAGCGAGCTGTTTTTGACACTACAGGGCATGTCCTTGATGTTGCAAGGCGAGCTGGATGGTGGATTGACACCAATTCTACCAGCTCTGGCCCCTTCTAGGCTGCCTGCCTCACCATTGGTCAGGATGGCTATGCCCCCCCATTGCCTTTGCCGTAGTTTTCCAGGGAAGTGGATGGGAGCTAATCCTTACACATGGTGAAGGCTCAGCACAACTGGTGTTAGTCAAAGGGCTATGATCGAGTTTGCTTGGCTGAAGTCGTGTTTGCAGCCCCTTTATGTTCTCAGTGATTGAGTAGATATCTGTTCCGGGGTCTTTCAGGAAGGAACATTTTGTGTAGATCTTGGGTTGATAGGTACACAACTTTTTTCTCTGGGGCATCTCTTCAATGGTTACAAGATCCTGTTGGTTTGATCCCTTGGTGGTAGCGATAGTGAGGTTGGTAATGATAATGGTAGTATGCTGTCCACCAGGGTTAGAAGACCGGTTGACGCTGAGTCATGGGCCTTACACGCCCCTCGGTTCTCCGCAAGTGTGCTTGTGGGGGAACCACTTCTGGGTTGTGTGAGATCATTCTTATTTGTGATCATACTTGCTCTTGTGCTTGTACTTGTGCTTGTACATGTACTTGTATTGTTACAGACGTGGTCTTGAGCATGGACCTTCTCGTGGGCCATCTCTAATTCTTCCTTAGGGTCAGTTTTCCTCTTTTTTGACTTGAGTTTTGGATCTAGAAGTGGTTTCCTAACTCGGACGGATCTTATGGCGCCCCCTTGTGGTCTTAATTATTACCAATGCTTGGTCAAGGCTTGGTCAAGGCTCTAACAGGGAGGAGGCTAAATTGCAGGCTCATGGTTAGTTCCTGGCTTGAACAGTTGGACACTGGTTCTTGAAGATGCAGGTCACTCAATGCTCCTCAATGCTCTTCAATATCCCTCAGCGTGCACTTAATCATACATGGGAGGCCACACTACACTAGGTAATGTTTAGTGAAGCTGGGGAATATGATGCTAATGCTGACCCTGTGATTCTGGTGGGCTAGAGGTAAGATTGTGAGTGGCTAATAAGGTAGTATAATTGGGTAGAGGTGGAGGACAGCAGGAGGGAGCAGCCAGTACTCTTGCACACACGACATGTGCTGGCCCTTTTGTCAGCTGGCTGTGGCTCACTGTTGCTGACAAACAAACGGTGCTAGGCCAAACCGCACTGCATCGCGCCACACCACGCGGTTCTGTTGTGCTCCGCGATCTCTGCCAGCAGCAAAGATGGTGATGCTGGCCTCTAGCCTCTGGCCTCTGAATAAGCCTCTAAGTTGAACGGGGGGTGAGTACGTGAAAGGTGGGAGGCAAACCAAGAAACGAATCACTGGAGCCCTTGGCCAGCCACACTAATCTGCAGGTCTCTCCCTGCCTTCCCCTCCTCCTCCTCGGCTTTACACACCGGTCGAGCCGGCTTATGAGGTCCCAGGACCTGCTGACCTTCGGAAGACTTCTCAAGACCAGGCTGTTCAAGCAGTAGCGGCATTCCCCCCCCCCCCCTTTAGCGCCTTGAGACCCTCGTGGGTGAGTGGTGCGCTCTACAAATGGATTGATTGATTGATTGATTGATTGTTGCGGTGAATGGATTGAGCAGTTTAAGCGATGGGCAGGGCAGGGCATTACAGGGCAAATCCGGGCCGGGCTGGACCAGAGTTGATTGGAGGGGGGGAGTGTAAGAGCAGGGCACACTGGGCACCGCAAGCCGTGCCCAACCTAGTTGGCCGCCTCCACGGTCGCACCTGGGCACTACACTCTGCGGCCGCCACTGATGGCGGCCGCACTCTCGCGCTCTTCCTACCTCCTACCGTGCCTTCCTTGAGCCCTCCTTGGGCCGCCTCCTCACGTAGTCTGACAATTTGTGGAAACGCGGCTCTGACCGCCAGCCGCTCTGCCTCGCTCCTCGCTCTGCCTCGCTGCCTGCCTGCGTCTCGCGTCTCACGTCTCACTTCAGGTGACTGGACAGACGACGACGAAGGAAAATTAAGTATTCATTTATCTTTCCCTCGTCGTCGTCTGTTGAGGCCTCCCCTGCCTAGCCCCACCACTCTACCTGCATGGGCCACTCCTGGTCAGAGTATTCCCATTATTTGAATTCACTCTCTTGTCAATGTTAATATCATTCTACTTTTGTTCTCTGTTTCCTCATTTCTCCACTTATTTCTTTTTTTGGTGAATACGAGATCTTGTCTATTGTGTGCAGTTGTCCTTGCAATACTTCTTTCTATTGTCTTTTTCGCCTATCCCTTATTTAAAAATGTCATTGTTGTCTCATTATTCATTCAGCCAATTTCTCTGTTGTGGAGACGCCCAATGATGTTTCACATTTCTGTCTGAAGATTTCTCCATTAAAAAGAAGCATGTTATATTCTAAACAGATCTTCATCATTTCCTAAATCATTAGCATATGGTTAAGCATATTTATATTCCTCTATTTGAGAAAGTAATGACACACTTCAAGGCCCACGTCATGCTTGATACTCATATTAGGTGAGACACCATCCATGGCTATTAGATGATAGAATTCATCCCCAGGTATTTCCTGTAGATGGGTTATCAGGTCTGTAGTATCCCTCAAATATGAGCATAGGTCTTTCATCAATCATACTAAGAAATAATCATTGAATATCGAAGAGTTTTTCAACATGGAGCACTTAAATGAATCTCCCTGAAGGATTATCTAAGCCTTTGTGGCTCTTCGGCAGAAAATAAATCGTAGCCATGACTATATTTCTAAGTGCTAAAAAATTATACTCATCTTAATTTAATAGCCCTTGATCAATCCATTTTGTTAGTTTTTAGACATACAAACTTTTCACTTCTTTTACTGGTTTTTCTTGTAGATTTTCATAACAATCTGTTTCCCCCAGTTATCTAAGCACCTCCTGACAATATTGATTTTTATCCAATATTACATTGTTGCCACCATGGTATTTCCTCTCAGCTTTTTCATTGCTTCTCTTTCCTCTTGTGTAAGGTTATCATGATCCTTCCAATTGTTTTTCATTGTTTCCAGGTTTGTCATTACTAATTCATGGAAGAGATCAACTTTGTTGCCTGCTTGCAGGTTTGAACAAAATTTTGATTTTAAGTTCATCAAGCTTGTTCCTGCTCTTAGCATGCCAATTCCTGTCTCACTGAATAATGATGTATATAAACACTCAAGAAATGTGGCTGAAGAGTTTATTACATCTTTACATACCTACATATACTTACCTCGATGATATAGTGGTATTTGATATTCCACACTCAATATATTTATGTGGATCTATATTTGCAAGCTCTATATTGTGACATACAAACAAGACTGGACCACAGCCTTAGCTGCATGTGCTATTCAGAGAAAAATACGTAAGTTCTATTTATAACCAAAGAGTGGACTGCGCTCCCTTTTTCTTAAACATCAATTCATTGATTTTATATTATTACGTCATTACAATCCAGGTCCATTTCATAAGGAACATGCTCCACTATCTCATAATCTGGTACTTTTGCATACAGTAATGAATCTCTTTAAAACAAGGAATGAGGTTTAGACTTTTATTTCAACAATTTCAACAATAAACAAGGCAGAACTCATCTCTCTCCATGAACAGGGTAACAGCTATGCAGCTCGGTTCTGCACCTGTGCAGCGTTGTTATCTGGGCGCTGGTGACTGGGATGACCTCCTCTTATCATACCCTCCCTTAATGGTGACACAGGAGTGATAATCTCCTGTGTTCCCCTCGCGGATGATTTTTGGCAATTCCCTGATTCCTTATATCTCCCGGTTGGTGTGTCTTGGTATTCCAGGAAAGTGGATGTTATTTCTCTCCAAGCACCAGCCATTGTCTTTCTACTTATTCCACTGGCCTCCTCATGAACCAACGCCTCCTCCTCTGCCCTGCCCAGTATTCCACTTCCTGATACTTGGGGTGGGGGAACTCACGGAGAATTCATCCATGGAATGCTGCAGAGTTACATGAAAACTCAGCGAGATTCTACAGAGTTCAGTGATGGGGCGGGATTAGGCATGCCACGCTGCTCACAATGATTTTTAGTGCCAGAAGCTTATTCTATGCTGAAACATCAGTGTGAATGGCACCATGGGGTGCTTCAGAGGGTGCATCTACTTGAGTTGATTTTGCTGCTGTTCGAGCAGACTTTCTACTTGAGCGGCAGTCTTCTCACTACCACCGGTGGTGACCGCCCACATTAGAAACACTCACCAAATGTCCTCCTTGCGACCGGAAATCACGCTAGGGGACACCAAATCTCACTCGCGCTATTTACCATTCTGGAGCATCACATGAGAAAATACTCCACCACGTGGCGATTGGCAGAATTTGGCGGGAACTTGGTGATACAAGAGTAACATCAAGTCACCAAAATTCCGCCAGTTGCGCTGGCGGAATGGAATATTTTGCCCACCCCTAAAAAATATGTAATTCATAATATTATTTATTACTGACTTACAACTAACTATTATTCCAAATACCAACCATACTAATGGTATAATACAAACTATGTTCACTACATTGAAATACAATTTAAACAAGTAATTTCACATTAAAAATATCAAATTAAATGATCACACTACGACTTGAACCACTTAAAATTGGAGAAGGTGTTGGACAGTAAAAGGGTGACAGTTGCTATTCCCATTCCAATCTAAACCGATATGGGAGTGGTGTAAGACGCTAAATGGGTGACATTTACTATTCCCATCCCAATCTATGCCAATTTGGAGAAGGTGTTACACAGTAAAGGGGTGACATTCATTAGTCCCACTTCAAGATATACCAATTTGGCGAAGGTGTTGGACACCAAAAGGGTGATATTTACTTTTCCCCTCCAAAATCATTATCAAGTTGGGGAAGGTGTTGGACCTTAAATCGGTTACATTTATTATTCCCACTGCAATTTAAACCAATTTGGGAGAGGTGTTGTTCTCTAAACTGGTGACATTTATTATTCACACTCCAATCTAAAACAATTTGTGGAAGATGTTGGACAGTAAAGGGGTGGCATTTACTATTTTCACTCAGATCTATACCAATTTGGGGAAGGTGGTGGACACTAAAGGGCTGGCATTTACTATTCCCACTTTGATCTAACCCTATTCGGGGAAGGTGTTGGACACGAAAGGTGGCATTTTCAATTCCCACTCCAATTCAGCTAATTTAGAGAAGGTATTGGACACTAAAGGGGTGAGATTAACTATTTCCATTGCTTTCTAAAATATTCCTAAACTTTGAACCATAAAATAAAAAATAAATCCATAATCCATGATTAACAAACATAAAATTAAAAAAACATAAAACCACTTTCTCAAATAAAAAAATACAATAACATTATGATTTACAACAAATTAATATATTTTAATTAGGATTTTGTTCCACAAAAATTATGAAATGTAAAATTGTAATTAAAAATATTCACCATTTTGTCCAAACACTGACACAACTGTTGGCATCGGTTGAGCTACAGGGTGTTCTTCCATGATGTGAATAAACTATGTCATACTCGTGGCCGAACCTTTTCCACTTTCCATCCCTGCATGTCTCCTCTGTCTGAACATGATGCAGTGCCGAACGTCAAAATCCCCCTTCGGCACAGACCAACTACCTCGTCATCCAATTTCCTCACACCCATTCATTGGTGGGGCCCATAACACCAATATACTTACACTCGGTTGACCTGTTTTCTGAGGGAAAATACGTTTCACAACGCTGACATGAGAGGAATACCTTTACCTCACCTTACACACATTGACATTAAACCTGAGATATCCCTCCCACACGGAGATAGATCATTTAGTTGAGTTGGTACCTGATGATTTACTCGTCTACCTTTGCTCTATTTCTTTTCTCTTAATATTCTTCTTCAAATAATCGACACAACACATTTGTCAATTAATCAATTATTCTTTATCTAAGCAATTGAAGGAAATGTTAAAATCATCATCAGCATTTCAAAGCATCATATTTACCTATTCTGGCTAACGTCGTCCTCTAAGTCAGTCAGTCAAAGATAAATTTTATGCAAAGTTTAGGCCGCAATTCAGTCTCTCAACGTCTCAGGATAACAGCTGTCCAGCAGTGTCACCGTCCTCTCCGTCAGCATAACATCAGGAAATCGAGTTCGTCAAGAAGAGCAAGCCGATAGCGTAGCGTCGAGATAGAGCGAGCCATCCTACCCTAATTCCCTACCTACTTTTATAATGAAAATACTAACCAATTTGTATCAAGGTTGGGTTTAGAGAGTTCTTATTGGTCAATTTCAACTGGCAATGAGCAGTTCTCAGGGTGTTGAAAGATGAAGTCATCAAACTTGCTTGTTCCGGCTTTTAAATTGAGCATTGTCTCTTAGTCTTGGACGGGTTCCAGGAATGACCTTGGAGGGTACATGTTCTCCCGGGGTCAGGTCCAGGCCACTGTTGCTGGCGGTGACACATGCGCACTTCACCCAGAACCTCGTGTTGTCAAGGCAGTCACGTTTAACGTCTCGTTCAGCCATCTTGTATAGGCCGAAATGGTCAACTTATGCAAAAGAAACACAAAAACGTAATTAAAAGATGGAAATGACTAATAAAATGTTATCCCCTTACTAATACCCATATGTGTGTGTATTTATCTAGCAGAAGCAACACTCAGAGCGGTTTATACTCACTGAATAAAGCACAAATCATAAATACATCACTTAAAGCAACATATAACATATAATATTCTAATTTTCTACTATTAATATGCGTACTCAAGTTAATTCACAATTAATATAGCCATGCAAAGTGCAATTCCCACGTGTAATTCTCTTGTTAATATAGTTGGTGAGTTATCACTTCAAACAAATTAATAATATTACAATTAATTGATTATTCGGATTAATATAAACATGCAGAATGGGGGGTATACAAAATGTTGTACTACCCGCTCCAGCAATCCCCCCTTTGGTGAATATATCACCACATTAACATAAAATTTTGTATTCTTTTTACGGAAATTTCGAATTGATTTCTTGTTTCATTCATATTTCAGTTTCCCCCGTTTCTTCCCTTTTTGCTGTTTTATACATGCTATCTTTTAACTCTTCTAGTGCTATTTCTTCAAATTCTCTTTCTTGTTTCTTATCCCTTCTCCTTAGGTTCTCTCTTTTTATTCTTTTCTGGTTTTTATTCTTTCTACAACAAATACAACCTAGTCTGATTATTAATACTAAGGAAATCACACAAGTTAATGGAAATAATATCTTACCTATAAATGTACTACCTAGTTTTACTACAAAGTCTTTAATAGCTGTTATTTTCTTACCAATCTTCTCCCAAACACCTTCAACCTCCAGTGGTACAATTTCGTCATGGAATTCTGTAGTTTTCTTAATATAAATTTTCAAATCTTTACTTTCGTCAGGAATGTAAGTACAACAATGTTGAACTTTCAGCATTCCACAGACTCCACCCTCCTTTGCCAATAAAATATCAAGGGCAAGTCGATTTTGCATTACCATAGCACGCATGGCAACCATTTCAGTATTTACCAATAAGAATCCTTCAGCTGTGCTTGTTGACAAGCGAACCACTACTGTTGAAAGTTTTCTAATTTTGTTCGCATTCAGAGATATTCCCAGTATCAGTGCTCCAAAACTGTCACCTACAATTTCAACCCAAGATTCTCTCTTACTACGTGCTAAATGATTACCTAAACTATATACACCATCTTCTCCTCTATCCATGTGAAAAATCTTTGGAAAAACCAGGCCAACATACCATGTGCCATACCAATGGTCTGGCAAACGATAATATGCCCTGTTCCCACAAATGAAATACAGTCCTGGAAAGACTGGATCTCTTCCACCTTTAAATCCCCATCCTCCCATGATTCGGTATGTATCATGGCATTCACTATTCCCTAGAAAATAATTGGCATACGCCGTCTGATTCCTTCTTACACACAATTTCCCTTTCTGAGGCCAATCTAAAGCCATAGTTGGACTCGATTCTCCTCTTAAATGTTTCTCCGTTTCTACATCCCAAACCGTTTTCTCCACATTCCCTTCTGAAACCTTCCTTTGCATTTTCAATCTCCTTTCTTCAACCATATCCAAAAATGTCTTCTCCTCTTTCTTTAAACTGCAAGTCAAGTTATTTCTAAATATATATTCTAACGTTAGTTCATTTGTCTCTAAGAAAAATCCACCTAATACTTTTGCAGGTTTGTTAATTGCTGGTACTTGTGCAAATATAGTATCTACATCTGAAAAAAAGACTCTAATTTACCTGTCTGATAAAATAAACTAGCTATTACACTACATGTTATTCCATATGTTACAGGAAGGTGATGATAAGTCACTCCTTCAGATACAGATGCAGGTAATTGCATACAAACGTAGCAATCCCTTATGTCCATAGGGGCAGATCTATGTCGGAGATGCGCCACTTTTACGCCGCCCTTGCGTCACTTTTGTGACGCAGCGGCGGTGTAAACCCTGCGCCACGTTGCGCCATATTTACATCGTGACGCATCTATGGAGATGCGTCACGATGTAAAGCCCTGCACCACGTAAAACCTGCGTCAGGTTTCACGTGGGCGTGTCGACATAGGGGGGGGCGTTCCGTCGCAGGAACGCCCCTGAAAAGTGACTCAGTCAAATCTATAAGATTTGACTGAGTCACTTTCCCAACGCTGATGCGCCAAAACCCTGCGCCTGCTTGAAGCAGGCGTAAGGCTTGACGCACCATGTTAGGGATAGGGTTGGTTGGAACAGTGCTGGAGTTGCGTCGCGCTTGCGACGCAACTGAAGCACTGTGCCAACCTTACGCCATTGGATGCGTCACGCATCTGTTTATTCCTGCGCTATGATGCGCCGCATTATAAATGCGGCGCATCATGTGTGGCGCAAGGGTAAACTTGCGTGACGCATCATTCCTGGCGCATCCTTGCTGATTTGCAGGGATGCGCCAGGCAACATAAATCTGCCCCATAGTTTTTACATATTCATATAACAACTTTGAAAACACATTGTTAGAAACATCTGTTATTGACCTGTCTTTATGTAAATACTTTTTATCTATTCTAGTTGGAACTGTATTTTGAACCTTCCCTATATTAGTTATATTATCACTCTGTCCTTCTAATGTATCAACAGTAACTTTAAATGAAATTAGTAGAGCAAGAATACTCCAAAGAAGCATTAATAATCCTGTACAACAACAACACATTTTGCACCATCTTCGGAGAAAGGTACATCTACTTTTGCTACTTTCTATGTTTGCCATCTTTCTAAAATGAGCCGTGTCTTTTGACTTAGCCTCTCCTACTTCACAACTAGTTTCTAACCCTAGGCTTCTAAGCACCTACGTGGTTCTACCAGTTTTTATCTTTTTCAGTATTTTATTGTTTTTTCTTCAGTAATTTTCTTGTCTCATTCAGTTCGGCATCTCATCATTTTTCACCTTCCCTTCGTTTTCAACATACAGGTTGTCCTGAATATCCGCTTCTTCTCCAATATCGGACAAGATAACTCTGAGGATTTCCGATTCTTCGTCTTCCTCAACCACTTCCGGTACAACCACCTTGGGATTGCCTCTTCCTTTACTTCAGGCAGGGCCACATATGTCCATTCCGGTGATTTACACTTCTGGTTAGGTTTTCTTGTTCTTTTGCTTTCTTTGATTACTGTTACTTCATTCACCTGTTCAGCTCTTGGCGAATTTACACGTGTCAGCCGATATCTCAGTCTCTTTATTTTGTTTGGCCATACTTCATCTTTGGCCGCTCTTTTCAATTTACTCCCTTTATCATTCTTTTCAGTTCTCCAAGCTCTCTTTCTCAGAACTCGGCCTTCTGGTATTTCATCTTCGCTTTCCTCAGATTCTGTTTCAACTTGCTTTTTACCTTTGACAAGTTCTTTTTCCACCTCTTTTGTTTTCCCTACTTCTGTCCCTCCTCGAATCTTCGTCACGCAATCTTCCTGCTGACTACTTGTCCCTGCTTCTAACTGGATGTTGGAATTCCCTACACCTCCTCGGGGGTCTTCCGCAATAATCTTTCCCTCTCTCTCTGTATCTGGCACCTGTCCATCTAAAGGTGTTGTTTCAGGTGGAATTTCTCTCAATCTTTCATCTGGTACTTCCTTCTCACAGATTTCTTTTATTGTTTCGCCACTGTCCTTTCCTTTGTTCTTCTTTTGTTCTTTCTTGGATGAACGGGCTCTTTGTTCTGTCTCTGAGTCTGAACTGGATTCAGAAATCTGTAATCTTTTCCTTAGGGAGTTACTTCTGGGGACCAAAGTTAACCTTGAATCTGTCTCCCCCCTTTCAGAGTTTTCTCCTTCTTTATCTTTTGGCTCTCCGTCATCTGACTCAGTACTGGATTCTGATTCATCAAAATACTCCTTTTCTTTACAGTCAACTGGATTTGGAATTCTCAAAGTATGACTTGCATGGATCCAGTTCTTCAATCCAGCGCACTTCACAGCTGTTGTTGTAGTCAAGATGACTTGCCTTGGTTTTCCCCACCTGGGAACCAAACAGTTTCTTCTTCTGTGTCCTTTTATCCTTACCCAGTCCCCTGGGCTTAGATCATGAGCTGGCTTCTTTTCAAGAGTTGTGGCATCCGCTCCAACCTGATGAAACACAGAATGAACTGCGTCAGCCAGGCTTTTACAGTATTCCAATACCATGTCATCAGTTATTGTCATCAGCTTGTTGACTGGTATAAATACATGTCTCATTGCGCGTCCCATGAGGATCTCATGAGGACTCAAACCAGTAGTTCTGTCTGGTATTGATCTAATAGTCATGAGTACTAGAGGCAAGACATCGGGCCATTTCATACCTGTGGCTAAACACATTTTCCCTATTCTGTTTTTGATAGTACCATTCATTTGTTCTACTACACCAGAAGCCTCTGGTCGGTAGGCACAATGCAGTTTTTGTCGTACATTCAATGCTTCACAAATCAATTTTATGATCTCATTATGAAAATGTCCTCCTCTGTCTGATTCAATTGTTACTGGGAACCCAAACCTAGGTACAAATTCCCTCAACAATAATTTTGCCACCGTCACTCCATCATTTCTTCTTGTTGGGAACGCCTCTACCCACCTGGAGAATAGGCATACCATTACCAAAACATACCTCAACCTGTTACAAGGAGGCATCTCAATGAAATCTACTTACATTCTGGTAAAAGGCCCTCCCTCTCGGCCTATTGTTCCTAGACTCACCACTGTCTTTCTTCCTGGATTGCATTGCTGACAAATTAGACATCTTTGACAGATACTTTCCGCCACAAGCCTGAACTTGGCATTTTACCAAGTTTGTTTATAGGACCTAATCATGGGGTCTCTCCCTATATGTCCCTGACCATGATACATCCGTGCCATGGCAGACATCATGCTATCAGGCATTACTGGTCTTCCATCTCGATAGACCCACACATGATCTTTCTCTCTTGGTGCACATCCTGCTTTTACCCACTGTTTTACCTCTTCCTCTCCTGCTTCTTCCTGAAATTGTCTTACCTCATCCCATGTTCCCACAGTGTTAGTAAACATTGCGAAACACGAAACCAATTCTTTTTCCTTTGCCTGATTGATTGAATTCTGATTTAGTGCACAATACTGTGCCATGTCGTTGGTGAATTTGTTTCCAGTGGCAATGTAATCGCCACTGCGACTATGAGCAGCACATTTGACCACAGCCAATTGCCTAGGCAGCTGTATTGCCTCAAGCAACTTTCCAACCACTTCAGCATTCTTAATGGGAGTTCCACTTGAGGTCAGTAAACCTCTTTTCAGCCAAATCTGGCCGAAATCATGGACCACCCCATAGCCATACTGGCTATCAGTTATCACAGTCACTCTCACACTCTTCCCAATCTTACATGCTCTGGTCAGGGCAATAAGTTCAGCTACTTGGGCCGACCTTACTCCTTTCAAATAGGATGCTTCCATCACTGCTGCAACTGTACATACTGCATATGCTGCACTTAGCACTCCATCATCTGTTCGCAAACAGGCTCCATCAACAAACATGACATAATCACTTTCTGGTAAAGGGTCATCTTTTATGTCAGGCCTTGGTTTTGTACAAAAATCAAGTACATTCAAACAATCATGATCTGCTTCATCTCTTACCTCCACATGCTCCACATCGGGCAACAATGTTGAAGGATTCACATTTACGCATCTCACAAGACTCACATTTGTTGCGCGTAGAATGACCTTTTCATACTTAGTCAGTCGGCTGTGCGTCATATACTGAGTACGACTTGTTAAAAGAATCGCCACATCATGAGGCACAAACACTTTCACAGGATACCCCATCACAATTCCTTCACTCTGTTCCAAACTTCGACATGTAGCAGCTACTGCTTCCAGACACCCAGGAAGGGCTACAGCTACTGGGTCCAACATGGATGAAAAATACGCAATTGGTTTCCTCAGTTTTCCATGCTTCTGAACTAGAGCAGAGAGTGCACATCCATTTCTCTCACTGCAATACAACTCAAACACCTTATCATAATCAGGCATACCCAATGCAGGCGCTTCACACAATCCTTCTCTCAATTTCTTGAATGCTGCCAACTCCTCTTTGTTCAAATCAATTGGATGTCTCACATCACTTCTTGTCAGTCGTACCAAAGGTTTTGCAATCAAGGAAAAATTTCCTATCCATTGACGACAATATCCAACCATTCCCAGGAACATTCTCACTTCTCTTTGGGGCATTGGTGGTCTCATTCTTTTTATGATCCTGATTCTGTCTATGGTTATTTTCCTTTGTCCTTTCTCAATGCTGTGTCCCAAATATTGGACTTCTCTTTTACAAAATTGTAGTTTAGATGGTGACACTTTTAGCCCTCCATCTGCCAAATGATTTAACAAAGCTACTGTGTCTACCTCACAAGCTTCACGAGTTTTCGATGCCACAAGTAGGTCATCGATATACTGGACTAGTACTGAATTATCAGGCATTTCTAGACTCTCCAAAGACTTCTTCAATAGCTGATTAAATATTGAGGGACTTTCTGTATACCCCTGTGGAATTCGGCACCACGCCAAAATACGCTCGCCGAAACGAAATGCAAAAATTTGCTGGCTGTCATGGTGTAATGGGATGGAAAAGAATGCATGGCACAAATCAATCACTGTGTACCATTCTGCATCAGGAGGAATCTGATACAAAATCACAGATGGATTCAGTACAATGTGACAACATGGTACAACAATTTTGTTTATCTTTCTCAGATCTTGCACTATTCTGAACTTCCCACTAGGCTTTTTCAGTCCCATTATCGGTGAATTACAATGGCTACTCATTATTTCTCTCAATATTCCTTGCCTTATCATTTTCTCAATCACAGGAGTAACTCCTTCGATTATTTCAGGAGTCAATTTATATTGTGGAACATTTGGATAACTTACTCCTTCTTTTACAGTTATCTTTACTGGATCTATATTCCTCATCAATCCTACATCTTCTCCTGTGAAGTCCCAAACTTCTGCCTTTATTGATTGTTTCAATTCTTTTGGTAGTTTGTTAGGGTTGAATACAGCATATGTTCCTGTAACCTCTTTCTCTCTGTTTGCCAATGTCATTTTATACAACACATCATCATCTGGTGTTTCAAAGGCTAGTCCATCTGGAGTACAAAATATAGTGCAATTCATCTTGCACAATAAATCCCTACCTAACAAGTTCACAGGACTAGTGTCACACACTACGAATCTGTGCATTTCAGAAAATTTCCCAATACTAACTTTCACTGGTTCTGTAAGGTAAGTTTTAATCTGTCTGTTGGAGACCCCAACTACTTGGATCGTTTCATCCGAGAGAGGAAGATTCTTAACATCAGCAGATCTAACAGTTGATCGAGTAGCACCAGTGTCAACTAGGAAAGTAATATTTTCATTATTAACTTTCCCATCTACAAATGGGCCTGTCTGGTCTACTTCTAGAGTTGCGCCAAGTACGCACTCTTCTTCCTCCCCTCGGCACCGTCAATAACCCTCTTCTGAATCGCTTTCATCGCGTTGCAGCCAATACTGCGAAGCAACGCTAGCGTGTTGCGGCTTATTTACCTGTTCTTCATTGTAGAATCCATTCTCCTTACTATACTTCTGGCAATTTTTGTTCTGTGGAAAAGGTGGTTTTGACACCTGATTCTGTTGTGTTACACCCTGCTGTTATCGTTGCTGTTGACCACTCACCTCATTCTGCACCTGTGGATTCAAGGATGAATTTTCATCATTAGTACTTGGTGGATTCTTACACTCGGATTTCCAATGCCCTATCCTACCGCAATTATGACACGGAAATTTCTTTTTAGCTTCCTCAATATTCCCTTTATTTTTCCCAGGATTAAATCTTGGTTTTGACCCTGCTTGTTCCACTAATTGTGCTTCCTGTCTCTCTGCTACTTTTACCTGTGCCCACATTGCCTTCTCTTTTAGTTTTCGCTGTTTTGCTTCAATTTCATCAATGAAATATTTACCATGTCTCAATACTTCGTCTATTTTCTTATTTTGCCAATCTACCATATGCTGTTTTATCATTTCACTAATTTCTGGACGAAGACCATATACAAACCTGTATACGAAATGACTCAAATCCTTGTCACTCAAATTCTCATCTCCACTGAATTGTTTAAAGGCTAAAATTAACCTCTCATAATAGGCATGTACTGATTCTTTGCTTTCTTGATGTGTCCTGTCAATTTTCACCCAATCTGTCTCCTTAGGGGGTACTTTGTTCTTCAAAAATGCCATAACCTGTTCGTATTTCGTCATTACCTCAGGGTCTGGGGCTCCTGTCTTATGATCCCTTGGGTATTTCTGTGTTGGCCAATCTATTACTATTTTGCATTCTGTCCATAAATCGGCTGGTACAATTATATCAAACAAGCTATTCAAATCAATCCATAGTAATTTAGACAATTTTACAAATCTGTCTACCTGTCTATACCACTCGACGGGCTTTTCACGCAGTCGAGGGAAGTCATTCGTAAATGACAAAATATCCTGTCTAGTCCATGGGACATGCACATATCCTCCTCCTGGAATCTCTCTCATAGGGTATTCTGTCACAACTTTCTCTTTTTCACTCATAGGATAGGCTGAAAACGTTTTGTCTGAAACTTCGTCTCGCTTACGATACCATCTGCTCTTCCATTTGTCCACATCTCCCTATTTTCTCAACAAAATAATTATATCCTTAATCTGACCTATTCGTCCTGTAGTATTCATGTTTTCAATGTCTTTTTCAGTTAAATCTACTCGATAGGGTTTCTGTAAGGCTTTTACCTTCTCAATATCAATACCCATCTCATTTGCCACTTCCTCTAATCTTTCATGCAGACTTTTTGCTCTCCATGTTACGCTATTGCACAGAAATAACAGTTCCTCATCTTGGTACGTTTTTAACTTCTCTGTCGGGATAGTTCCTACTATTAATTCTTCCAGTACCATTCGTAATTTTGCCACATCTATTGACTGAGATTCCTTGTCTTTCTTTTGCAAACTTCTCAACCATTCACTCAACTCCTCTGTAGATTGTCCTACTGGCTTCTCTACATTTCCTTGTCCAAAATCTTTTTGTGTTTCTGACATGGTCTCTATTATTGTCATACGTTTCTCTGCACAGTTCTGACCTACAAACGGGTTATTTGAAAAAATCGGTTCAATCATACTCATAGTCTGTCTCCATGGATTCTCACTCTGACTCACTCTTGGTTGTTCAACCGATTTATTACTTTTATAAGAGACTGTCAAACAATGTTCACTGTCTTTTTGCTTGTTAAAAATAGACATTACTGGACCTGTCGTTACTGGTACAGTTACCACTTCCAGGTTCTTAGTTAATTCTCTTATTTTCTCCGTTAGTTCTAGGGTTGTTTTGGCTAATTCTGCTGAATTTTCTCCATCCAATTTTCCTCCAGACTTCTTTTCTACCTCTCTAGTAGGATTGTTTCTTCCTAAATCTTGGAACTCTGGTTCAGATTTTATGATTCGTACTGTTTCTTTCATTGGGGCACTTGGAGTTAACATTTCTGGTTCTGGTCGGTATGGTGGTGGATTCTCATAGAACATATCATCAAGAACATCATCCTCGGACTCATTCACTCCATACCCTTTCGTCTCCACATTAGGCCTCTTTTCTACACACTGTCGTCCTTCATTCTCTCCTGCAGTTCTTACGGGAAACAAACCCTCAGTCATACTCGCATTCCGCCACCTTCTCATTCCATCATCATGCGTCTCATGTCCATACGATGCCAAACAAGTACCTATATCCTCTACCATTTCTCTGTCTTTCTCGGTCATGCATTTCGTCTTCCCATTCCGTCAAGGCTTCAAATTGAGTCGGTCTAGGTCTCGGTTCTAAATTCATCATTTTCTCTCTCGAATTTCTCAAAACAGCCAAATTAAATGAACCATGTTCTGGAAAAGCTAATACTCCGTCCTCCTTTGTATACTTAACCCAGTTGTCTAACCAAATACAGTGTTATATCCATATTTCGCAATCATTAAAGATGCAGGGGATTTCGGTGGAGGAAGTAACTGTCCTTCCCTAGTTTTGACCGGTTTGTCCTTCTTAAATCACTTCTTAATTTTTCAGAACCATGACTTTTTCTCTTTTTCTGGTGGATCGTAATACATTTTCCTTTCTTTTCGTGTCTCACTAGTTTCTCCCTACAACTGTAACGCTATTCTATCAAATCACAGCGTGACTCACAATAACGTACCAATCCGGAGCGTCTACGTCACTGTCACAATTCTCAAATCTCAGCGCGACTCACACTAACGCACCAATAGGGAGCGTTTTACGTCACCCTGTATTTCTCCACTCCTAGCGCGGCACACACTAACGCACCAATCCGGATCGTTTTGCAGTTCTGACCAACTGTCCAATCCCCGCGCGGTCGTTCTGACGTCAGCAGCCGCTGCGGCAGCTCCTGCTCCTGTCTACCCCTCCTTTACAAATCCGCTCAGTAAGTTTTTGTTTCAATTTCTGTTAGTAACAACGTACAAACATCTCCATTGTCCGTTTCGCTAACCAAAGAATAGTAATAGACCTTTCTCACGAGAATTCCTTCTTTCCCGAGAGCAGCGCTTACCTCTGCCCTACTACGGAATCGTTACTTCCGTTGATAAAGTAGCACATCCCTCTACTTCACCCTTCTAACAAGCATTAGCTAACTGTTTCTCTAGTATTTAAGACACTTAGGGGCCGATTCCGATCCTGGAAAAATTTTCCCGTACGAATCGTATCCGAATTGTTTTCCGTCCGAATCGTACAAGTACCGTACAAACTGGCAAGTACGATTCGCATGGGAAAAAATACATACGAATCGCATTGGGAAAATTCCCCCACACGTCCTCGGGTCGGAAAAGGTGTCCGACACGTCCCCGGACGATTTTACGTAAGAATCAGAAAACTGAAGTCCGAGCGCGCAAGTACGATCCATCCCGTCCGTCCGATTGTACAGTGCGTACCCCCAGCGCTACGCTATGCTGGGGGTACGCACCGTACATACGGGGTGGGGGTACGCACCGTACATACGGGGGTGGGGGTACGCACGTACATACGGGGGTGGGCGTACGCACTGTACCTACGGGGGTGGGGGTATGCACCGTACCTACGGGGGTGGGGGTATGCACCGTACATACGAGGGTGGGGGTATGCACCGTACATACGAGGGTGGGGGTACGCACTGTACATACGGGGGTGGGGGTACGCACCGTACATACGGGGGTGGGGGTACGCACCGTACATACAGGGGTGGGGGTACGCACCGTACATACGGGCTGGGGGTACGCACCGTACATCCATGGGGGGGCTGGGGGGACGGCGCGCACATACAGGGGCAGGGGTGGTACGGCGCATACCGGGCCCCCAATTCCGCTCGCATCGCGGCGTACTTCGCTTTCCCGGCAATTTTTGGGTGCCGTAAAAATATTGCCGTCCGAACGGCTGTCGGTTCGAATCGTACTTCCTGGTTCGTGAAACGCAGCCTGAATGCGTCCCGACATCACGTCGGCGCTGTCCCGGATCCCATTGGTATGTATTTTTTCGTCGGTCGGTGTTTTTTACGATTCGTACGGAAATGGTGTTTCCGTGCGAATCGTACTTGCATGTTTGTAAGGTTTTTTTCCCGGGTACGAGTCGGACGGAGAAAACGCTCCGACCAACGGTTCATACCCGGTTTCTCCAGGATCGGCATCGGCACCATAGTTGGAGACCCAATGCTCCTGAGAAATAAACCCAGAGTTTCACAATTAACCTGAATGCTATTTCGTTCACGCACTTTTACACTAAAAAAATGTAGAACATTCACACAGAATCCTGTCTTTCTCGAGAACAGCGAACAGTCTGTTCTACTACAGAATTATAACACACGTTAACAAAGCAGCGCTTACCTCACCTTTGTCCTTCTAACAAGTTCAGAGAGTACCTATTACCTTTCCAGTGATAAGCGTTATCGGAATGCCAGTTGGATCCCTGGTACCTAAGACCAGAATTTCACAAGTAACCTTCGCTATCATACACACTTCTCTCGCACAGAAAATGTCTCTAATGGCAACACACAGCGATGTCACCGAATCAAACCCAGACAATGCGTCGTGCAACTTCAATCGTCACACGTTTTCTCCTGTGTACCTGCAGGATAACAACAATTCCGTCTTTCCTGAGAACAGCGCTTACCTCTGCTCTACTACGGAACTGTTACAAACTTCCGACTTCCTACATCCCAGAAGCCGTGCAAACAACATAAAACTCAACACATTTAGTACATAAATCAATAACAATAACCAATAATCAATAAGCTATTTACAAGCAAATAATCACCAAACCAAAACAATAAAAAACATCATCTTGCTACCAGAAGACTGATGCAGCGCCGAACATCAAATTCCCCCTTCGGCACAGACCAACTACCTCGTCATCCAATTTACTCACATACATTCATTGGTGGGGCCCATAACACCAATATACTTACACTAGGTTGACCTGTTTTCTGAGGGAAAATACGTTTCACAACGCTGACATGAGAGGAATACCTTTACCTCACCTTACACACATTGACATTAAACCTAATATATCCCTCCCACACGGAGATAGATCATTTAGTTGAGTTGGTACTTGATGATTTACTCGTTTACCTTTGCTCTATTACTTTTCTCTTAATCTTCTTCTTCAAATAATCGACACAACACATTTGTCAATTAATCAATTATTCTTTATCTAAGAAATTGAAGGAAATGTTAAAATCATCATCAGCATTTCAAAGCATCATATTTACCTATTCTGGCTAACGTCGTCCTCTAAGTCAGTCAGTCAAAGAGAAATTTTCTGCAAAGTTTAGGCCGCAATTCAGTCTCTCATAGATTCAGGATAACAGCTGTCCAGCAGTGTCACCGTCCTCTCCGTCAGCATAACATCAGGAAATCGAGTTCGTCAAGAAGAGCAAGCCGATAGCGTAGCGTCGAGATAGAGCGAGCCATCCTACCCTAATTCCCTACCTACTTTTATAATGAAAATACTAACAAATTTGTATCAAGATTGGGTTTAGAGAGTTCTTATTGGTTAATTTCGACTGGCATTGAGCAGTTCTCAGGGTGTTGAAAGATGAAGTCATCAAACTTGCTTGTTCCGGCTTTTAAATTGAGCATTGTCTCTTTGTCTTGGACGGGTTCCCGGAATGACCTTGGAGGGTACATGTTCTCCCGGGGTCAGGTCCAGGCCACTGTTGCTGGCGGTGACGCATGCGCACTTCACCCAGAACCTCGAGTTGTCATGGCAGTCACGTTTAACGTCTCGTTCAGCCGTCTTGTATAGTCCGAAATGGTCAACTTAAGCAAAAGAAACACAAAAACGTAATTAAAAGATAGAAATGACTAATAAAATGTTATCCCCTTACTAATACCCATATGTGTGTGTATTTATCTAGGAGAAGCAACACTCAGAGCGGTTTATACTCACTGAATAAAGCACAAATCACAAATACATCCCTTAAAGCAACATATAACATATAATATTCTAATTTTCTACTATTAATATGCGTACTCAAGTTAATTCACAATTAATATAACCATGCAAAGTGCAATTCCCACGTGTAATTCTCTTGTTAATATAGTTGGTGAGTTATCACTTCAAACAAATTAATAATATTACAATTAATTGATTATTCGGATTAATATAAACATGCAGAATGGGGGGTATACAAAATGTTGTACTACCCGCTCCAGTAATCCCCCCTTTGGTGAATATATCACCACATTAACATAACATTTTGTATTCTTTTTACGGAAATTTCGAATTGATTTCTTGTTTCATTCATATTTCAGTTTCCCCCGTTTCTTCCCTTTTTGCTGTTTTATACATGCTATCTTTTAACTCTTCTAGTTCTATTTCTTCAAATTCTCTTTCTTGTTTCTTATCCCTTCTCCTTAGGTTCTCTCTTTTTATTCTTTTCTGGTTTTTATTCTTTCTACAACAAATACAACCTAGTCTGATTATTAATACTAAGGAAATCACACAAGTTAATGGAAATATTATCTTACCTATAAATGTACTACCTAGTTTTACTACAAAGTCTTTAATAGCTGTTATTTTCTTACCAATCTTCTCCCAAACACCTTCAACCTCCAGTGGTACAATTTCGTCATGGAATTCTGTAGTTTTCTTAATATAAATTTTCAAATCTTTACTTTCGTCAGGAATGTAAGTACAACAATGTTGAACTTTCAGCATTCCACAGACTCCACCCTCCTTTGCCAATAAAATATCAAGGGCAAGTCGATTTTGCATTACCATAGCACGCATGGCAACCAATTCAGTATTTACCAATAAGAATCCTTCAGCTGTGCTTGTTGACAAGCGATCCACTACTGTTGAAAGGTTTCTAATTTTGTTCGCATTCAGAGATATTCCCACTGCGGGTATCAGTGCTCCAAAACTGTCACCTACAATTTCAACCCAAGATTCTCTCTTACTACGTGCTAAATGATTACCTAAACTATATACACCATCTTCTCCTCTATCCATGTGAAAAATCTTTGGAAAAACCAGGCCAACATAACATGTGCCATACCAATGGTCTGGCAAACGATAATATGCCCTGTTCCCACAAATGAAATACAGTCCTGGAAAGACTGGATCTCTTCCACCTTTAAATCCCCATCCTCCCATGATTCGGTATGTATCATGGCATTCACTATTCCCTAGAAAATAATTGGCATACGCCGTCTGATTCCTTCTTACACACAATTTCCCTTTCTGAGGCCAATCTAAAGCCATAGTTGGACTTGATTCTCCTCTTAAATGTTTCTCCGTTTCTACATCCCAAACCGTTTTCTCCACATTCCCTTCTGAAACCTTCCTTTGCATTTTCAATCTCCTTTCTTCAACCATATCCAAAAATGTCTTCTCCTCTTTCTTTAAACTGCAAGTCAAGTTATTTCTAAATATATATTCTAACGTTAGTTCATTTGTCTCTAAGAAAAATCCACCTAATACTTTTGCAGGTTTGTTAATTGCTGGTACTTGTGCAAATATAGTATCTACATCTGAAAAAAATACTCTAATTTACCTGTCTGATAAAATAAACTAGCTATTACACTACATGTTATTCCATATGTTACAGGAAGGTGATGATAAGTCACTCCTTCAGATACAGATGCAGGTAATTGCATACAAACGTAGCAATCCCTTATGTCCATAGTTTTTACATATTCATATAACAACTTTGAAAACACATTGTTAGAAACATCTGTTATTGACCTGTCTTTATGTAAATACTTTTTATCTATTCTAGTTGGAACTGTATTTTGAACCTTCCCTATATTAGTTATGTTATCACTCTGTCCTTCTAATGTATCAACAGTAACTTTAAATGAAATTAGTAGAGCAAGAATACTCCAAAGAAGCATTAATAATCCTGTACAACAACAACACATTTTTCACCATCTTCGGAGAAAGGTACATCTACTTTTGCTACTTTCTATGTTTGCCATCTTTCTAAAATGAGCCGTGTCTTTTGACTTAGCCTCTCCTACTTCACAACTAGTTTCTAACCCTAGGCTTCTAAGCACCTACGTGGTTCTACCAGTTTTGATCTTTTTCAGTATTTTATTGTTTTTCCTTCAGTAATTTTCTTGTCTCATTCAGTTCGGCATCTCATCATTTTTCACCTTCCCTTCGTTTTCAACATACAGGTTGTCCTGAATATCCGCTTCTTCTCCAATATCGGACAAGATAACTCTGAGGATTTCCGATTCTTCGTCTTCCTCAACCACTTCCGGTACAACCACCTTGGGATTGCCTGGGCTATCCGCCTCTTCCTTTACTTCAGGCAGGGCCACATATGTCCATTCCGGTGATTTACACTTCTGGTTAGGTTTTCTTGTTCTTTTGCTTTCTTTGATTACTGTTTGTTCTTCTTCTTCTGATTTCTCCTGACTCGTTACTTCATTCACCTGTTCAGCTCTTGGCGAATTTACACGTGTCAGCCGATATCTCAGTCTCTTTATTTTGTTTGGCCATACTTCATCTTTGGCCGCTCTTTTCAATTTACTCCCTTTATCATTCTTTTCAGTTCTCCAAGCTCTCTTTCTCAGAACTCGGCCTTCTGGTATTTCATCTTCGCTTTCCTCAGATTCTGTTTCAACTTGCTTTTTACCTTTGACAAGTTCTTTTTCCACCTCTTTTGTTTTCCCTACTTCTGTCCCTCCTCGAATCTTCGTCACGCAATCTTCCTGCTGACTACTTGTCCCTGCTTCTAACTGGATGTTGGAATTCCCTACACCTCCTCGGGGGTCTTCCGCAATAATCTTTCCCTCTCTCTCTGTATCTGGCACCTGTCCATCTAAAGGTGTTGTTTCAGGTGGAATTTCTCTCAATCTTTCATCTGGTACTTCCTTCTCACAGATTTCTTTTATTGTTTCGCCACTGTCCTTTCCTTTGTTCTTCTTTTGTTCTTTCTTGGATGAACGGGCTCTTTGTTCTGTCTCTGAGTCTGAACTGGATTCAGAAATCTGTAATCTTTTCCTTAGGGAGTTACTTCTGGGGACCAAAGTTAACCTTGAATCCGTCTCCCCCTTTCAGAGTTTTCTCCTTCTTTATCTTTTGGCTCTCCGTCATCTGACTCAGTACTGGATTCTGATTCATCAAAATACTCCTTTTCTTTACAGTCAACTGGATTTGGAATTCTCAAAGTATGACTTGCATGGATCCAGTTCTTCAATCCAGCGCACTTCACAGCTGTTGTTGTAGTCAAGATGACTTGCCTTGGTTTTCCCCACCTGGGAACCAAACAGTTTCTTCTTCTGTGTCCTTTTATCCTTACCCAGTCCCCTGGGCTTAGATCATGAGCTGGCTTCTTTCCAAGAGTGTTGGCATCCGCTCCAACCTGATGAAACACAGAATGAACTGCGTCAGCCAGGCTTTTACAGTATTCCAATACCATGTCATCAGTTATTGTCATCAGCTTGTTGACTGGTATAAATACATGTCTCATTGCGCGTCCCATGAGGATCTCATGAGGACTCAAACCAGTAGTTCTGTCTGGTATTGATCTAATAGTCATGAGTACTAGAGGCAAGACATCGGGCCATTTCATACCTGTGGCTAAACACATTTTCCCTATTCTGTTTTTGATAGTACCATTCATTTGTTCTACTACACCAGAAGCCTCTGGTCGGTAGGCACAATGCAGTTTTTGTCGTACATTCAATGCTTCACAAATCAATTTTATGATCTCATTATGAAAATGTCCTCCTCTGTCTGATTCAATTGTTACTGGGAACCCAAACCTAGGTACAAATTCCCTCAACAATAATTTTGCCACCGTCACTCCATCATTTCTTCTTGTTGGGAACGCCTCTACCCACCTGGAGAATAGGCATACCATTACCAAAACATACCTCAACCTGTTACAAGGAGGCATCTCAATGAAATCTACTTGCATTCTGGTAAAAGGCCCTCCCTCTCGGCCTATTGTTCCTAGACTCACCACTGTCTTTCTTCCTGGATTGCATTGCTGACAAATTAGACATCTTTGACAGATACTTTCCGCCACAAGCCTGAACTTGGCATTTTACCAAGTTTGTTTATAGGACCTAATCATGGGGTCTCTCCCTATATGTCCCTGACCATGATACATCCGTGCCATGGCAGACATCATGCTATCAGGCATTACTGGTCTTCCATCTCGATAGACCCACACATGATCTTTCTCTCTTGGTGCACATCCTGCTTTTACCCACTGTTTTACCTCTTCCTCTCCTGCTTCTTCCTGCAATTGTCTTACCTCATCCCATGTTCCCACAGTGTTAGTAAACATTGCGAAACACGAAACCAATTCTTTTTCCTTTGCCTGATTGATTGAATTCTGATTTAGTGCACAATACTGTGCCATGTCGTTGGTGAATTTGTTTCCAGTGGCAATGTAATCGCCACTGCGACTATGAGCAGCACATTTTACCACAGCCAATTGCCTAGGCAGCTGTATTGCCTCAAGCAACTTTCCAACCACTTCAGCATTCTTAATGGGAGTTCCACTTGAGGTCAGTAAACCTCTTTTCAGCCAAATCTGGCCGAAATCATGGATCACCCCATAGCCATACTGGCTATCAGTTATCACAGTCACTCTCACACTCTTCCCAATCTTACATGCTCTGGTCAGGGCAATAAGTTCAGCTACTTGGGCCGACCTTACTCCTTTCAAATAGGATGCTTCCATCACTGCTGCAACTGTACATACTGCATATGCTGCACTTAGCACTCCATCATCTGTTCGCAAACAGGCTCCATCAACAAACATGACATAATCACTTTCTGGTAAAGGGTCATCTTTTATGTCAGGCCTTGGTTTTGTACAAAAATCAAGTACATTCAAACAATCATGATCTGCTTCATCTCTTACCTCCACATGCTCCACATCGGGCAACAATGTTGAAGGATTCACATTTACGCATCTCACAAGACTCACATTTGTTGCGCGTAGAATGACCTTTTCATACTTAGTCAGTCGGCTGTGCGTCATATACTGAGTACGACTTGTTAAAAGAATCGCCACATCATGAGGCACAAACACTTTCACAGGATACCCCATCACAATTCCTTCACTCTGTTCCAAACTTCGACATGTAGCAGCTACTGCTTCCAGACACCCAGGAAGGGCTACAGCTACTGGGTCCAACATGAATGAAAAATACGCAATTGGTTTCCTCAGTTTTCCATGCTTCTGAACTAGAACAGAGAGTGCACATCCATTTCTCTCACTGCAATACAACTCAAACTCCTTATCATAATCAGGCATACCCAATGCAGGCGCTTCACACAATCCTTCTCTCAATTTCTTGAATGCTGCCAACTCCTGTTTGTTCAAATCAATTGGATGTCTCACATCACTTCTTGTCAGTCGTACCAAAGGTTTTGCAATCAAGGAAAAATTTCCTATCCATTGACGACAATATCCAACCATTCCCAGGAACATTCTCACTTCTCTTTGGGGCATTGGTGGTCTCATTCTTTTTATGATCCTGATTCTGTCTATGGTTATTTTCCTGTGTCCTTTCTCAATGCTGTGTCCCAAATATTGGACTTCTCTTTTACAAAATTGTAGTTTAGATGGTGACACTTTTAGCCCTCCATCTGCCAAATGATTTAACAAAGCTACTGTGTCTACCTCACAAGCTTCACGAGTTTTCGATGCCACAAGTAGGTCATCGATATACTGGACTAGTACTGAATTATCAGGCATTTCTAGACTCTCCAAAGACTTCTTCAATAGCTGATTAAATATTGAGGGACTTTCTGTATACCCCTGTGGAATTCGGCACCACGCCAAAATACGCTCGCCGAAACGAAATGCAAAAATTTGCTGGCTGTCATGGTGTAATGGGATGGAAAAGAATGCATGGCACAAATCAATCACTGTGTACCATTCTGCATCAGGAGGAATCTGATACAAAATCACAGATGGATTCAGTACAATGTGACAACATGGTACAACAATTTTGTTTATCTTTTTCAGATCTTGCACTATTCTGAACTTCCCACTAGGCTTTTTCAGTCCCATTATCGGTGAATTACAATGGCTACTCATTATTTCTCTCAATATTCCTTGCCTTATCATTTTCTCAATCACAGGAGTAACTCCTTCGATTATTTCAGGAGTCAATTTATATTGTGGAACATTTGGATAACTTACTCCTTCTTTTACAGTTATCTTTACTGGATCTATATTCCTCATCAATCCTACATCTTCTCCTGTGAAGTCCCAAACTTCTGCCTTTACTGATTGTTTCAATTCTTTTGGTAGTTTGTTAGGGTTGAATACAGCATATGTTCCTGTAACCTCTTTCTCTCTGTTTGCCAATGTCATTTTATACAACACATCATCATCTGGTGTTTCAAAGGCTAGTCCATCTGGAGTACAAAATATAGTGCAATTCATCTTGCACAATAAATCCCTACCTAACAAGTTCACAGGACTAGTGTCACACACTACGAATCTGTGCATTTCAGAAAATTTCCCTATACTAACTTTCACTGGTTCTGTAAGGTAAGTTTTATTTTTTTTGGTGGAGACCCCAACTACTTGGATCGTTTCATCCGAGAGAGGAAGATTCTTAACATCAGCAGATCTAACAGTTGATCGAGTAGCACCAGTGTCAATTAGGAAAGTAATATTTTCATTATTAACTTTCCCATCTACAAATGGGCCTGTCTGGTCTACTTCTAGAGTTGCGCCAAGTACGCACTCTTCTTCCTCCCCTCGGCACCGTCAATAACCCTCTTCTGAATCGCTTTCATCGCGTTGCAGCCAATACTGCGAAGCAACGCTAGCGCGTTGCGGCTTATTTACCTGTTCTTCATTGTAGAATCCATTCTCCTTACTATACTTCTGGCAATTTTTGTTCTGTGGAAAAGGTGGTTTTGACACCTGATTCTGTTGTGTTACACCCTGCTGTTATCGTTGCTGTTGACCACTCACCTCATTCTGCACCTGTGGATTCAAGGATGAATTTTCATCATTAGTACTTGGTGGATTCTTACACTCGGATTTCCAATGCCCTATCCTACCGCAATTATGACACGGAAATTTCTTTTTAGCTTCCTCAATATTCCCTTTATTTTTCCCAGGATTAAATCTTGGTTTTGACCCTGCTTGTTCCACTAATTGTGCTTCCTGTCTCTCTGCTACTTTTACCTGTGCCCACATTGCCTTCTCTTTTAGTTTTCGCTGTTTTGCTTCAATTTCATCAATGAAATATTTACCATGTCTCAATACTTCGTCTATTTTCTTATTTTGCCAATCTACCGTATGCTGTTTTATCATTTCACTAATTTCTGGACGAAGACCATATACAAACCTGTATACGAAATGACTCAAATCCTTGTCACTCAAATTCTCATCTCCACTGAATTGTTTAAAGGCTAAAATTAACCTCTCATAATAGGCATGTACTGATTCTTTGCTTTCTTGATGTGTCCTGTCAATTTTCACCCAATCTGTCTCCTTAGGGGGTACTTTGTTCTTCAAAAATGCCATAACCTGTTCGTATTTCGTCATTACCTCAGGGTCTGGGGCTCCTGTCTTATGATCCCTTGGGTATTCCTGTGTTGGCCAATCTATTACTATTTTGCATTCTGTCCATAAATCGGCTGGTACAATTATATCAAACAAGCTATTCAAATCAATCCATAGTAATTTAGACAATTTTACAAATCTGTCTACCTGTCTATACCATTCGACGGGCTTTTCACGCAGTCGAGGGAAGTCATTCGTAAATGACAAAATATCCTGTCTAGTCCATGGGACATGCAAATATCCTCCTCCTGGAATCTCTCTCATAGGGTATTCTGCCAGAACTTTCTCTTTTTCACTCATAGGATAGGCTGAAAACGTTTTGTCTGAAACTTTGTCTCGCTTACGATACCATCTGCTCTTCCATTTGTCCACATCTCCCTATTTTCTCAACAAAATAATTATATCCTTAATCTGACCTATTCGTCCTGTAGTATTCATGTTTTCAATGTCTTTTTCAGTGAAATCTACTCGATAGGGTTTCTGTAAGGCTTTTACCTTCTCAATATCAATACCCATCTCATTTGCCACTTCCTCTAATCTTTCATGCAGACTTTTTGCTCTCCATGTTACGCTTTTGCACAGAAATAACAGTTACACATCTTGGTACATTTTTAACTTCTCTGTCGGGATAGTTCCTTCTATTAATTCTTCCAGTACCATTCGTAATTTTGCCACATCTATTGACTGAGATTCCTTGTCTTTCTTTTGCAAACTTCTCAACCATTCACTCAACTCCTCTGTAGATTGTCCTACTGGCTTCTCTACATTTCCTTGTCCAAAATCTTTTTGTGTTTCTGACATGGTCTCTATTATTGTCATACGTTTCTCTGCACAGTTCTGACCTACAAACGGGTTATTTGAAAAATTCGGTTCAATCATACTCATAGTCTGTCTCCATGGATACTCACTCTGACTCACTCTTGGTTGTTCAACCGATTTATTACTTTTATAAGAGACTGTCAAACAATGTTCACTGTCTTTTTGCTTGTCAAAAATAGACATTACTGGTCCTGTCGTTACTGGTACAGTTACCACTTCCAGGTTCTTAGTTAATTCTCTTATTTTCTCCGTTAGTTCTAGGGTTGTTTTGGCTAATTCTGCTGAATTTTCTCCATCCAATTTTCCTCCAGACTTCTTTTCTACCTCTCTAGTAGGATTTTTTCTTCCTAAATCTTGGAACTCTGGTTCAGATTTTATGATTCCGACTGTTTCTTTCATTGGGGCACTTGGAGTTAACATTTCTGGTTCTGGTCGGTATGGTGGTGGATTCTCATAGAACATATCATCAAGAACATCATCCTCGGACTCATTCACTCCATACCCTTTCGTCTCCACATTAGGCCTCTTTTCTACACACTGTCGTCCTTCATTCTCTCCTGCAGTTCTTACGGGAAACAAACCCTCAGTCATACTCGCTTTCCGCCACCTTCTCATTCCATCATCATGCGTCTCATGTCCATACGATGCCAAACAAGTACCTATATCCTCTACCATTTCTCTGTCTTTCATTTCGTCTTCCCATTCCGTCAAGGCTTCAAATTGAGTCGGTCTAGGTCTCGGTTCTAAATTCATCATTTTCTCTCTCGAATTTCTCAAAACAGCCAAATTAAATGAACCATGTTCTGGAAAAGCTAATACTCCGTCCTCCTTTGTATACTTAACCCAGTTGTCTAACCAAATACAGTGTTATATCCATATTTCGCAATCATTAAAGATGCAGGGGATTTCGGTGGAGGAAGTAACTGTCCTTCCCTAGTTTTGACCGGTTTGTCCTTCTTAAATCACTTCTTAATTTTTCAGAACCATGACTTTTTCTCTTTTTCTGGTGGATCGTAATACATTTTCCTTTCTTTTCGTGTCTCACTAGTTTCTCCCTACAACTGTAACGCTATTCTATCAAATCACAGCGTGACTCACAATAACGTACCAATCCGGAGCGTCTACGTCACTGTCACAATTCTCAAATCTCAGCGCGACTCACACTAACGCACCAATCCGGAGCGTTTTGCAGTTCTGACCAACTGTCCAATCCCCGCGCGGTCGTTCTGACGTCAGCAGCCGCTGCGGCAGCTCCTGCTCCTGTCTACCCCTCCTTTACAAATCCGCTCAGTAAGTTTTTGTTTCAATTTCTACAATTCTGTTAGTAGCAACGTACAAACATCTCCATTGTCCGTTTCGCTAACCAAAGAATAGTAATAGACCTTTCTCACGAGAATTCCTTCTTTCCCGAGAGCAGCGTTTACCTCTGCCCTACTACGGAATCGTTACTTCCGTTGATAAAGTAGCACATCCCTCTACTTCACCCTTCTAACAAGCATTAGCTAACTGTTTCTCTAGTATTTAAGACACTTAGGGGCCGATTCCGATCCTGGAAAATTTTTCCCCGTACGAATCGTATCCGAATGGTTTTCCATCCGAATCGTACAAGTACCGTACAAACTGGCAAGTACGATTCGCATGGGAAAAAATACATACGAATCGCATTGGGAAAATTCCCCCACACGTCCTCGGGTCGGAAAAGGTGTCCGACACGTCCCCGGACGATTTTACGTAAGAATCAGAAAACTGAAGTCCGAGCGCGCAAGTACGATCCATCCCGTCCGTCCGATTGTACGGTGCGTACCCCCAGCGCTACGCTATGCTGGGGGTACGCACCGTACATACGGGGTGGGGGTACGCACCGTACATATGGGGGTGGGGGTATGCACCGTACATACGAGGGTGCGGGTATGCACCGTACCTACGGGGGTGGGGGTACGCACGTACATACGGGGGTGGGCGTACGCACCGTACCTACGGGGGTGGGGGTATGCACCGTACCTACGAGGGTCGGGGTATGCACCGTACATACGAGGGTGGGGGTACGCACTGTACATACGGGGGTGGGGGTACGCACCGTACATACGGGGGTGGGGGTACGCACCGTACATATGGGGGTGGGGGTACGCACCATACATACGGGCTGGGGGGACGCACCGTACATCCGCGGGGGGCTGGGGGGACGCACCGTACATCCGTGGGAGGTCTGGGGGGACGCACCGAACATCCGCGGGGGGGCCTGGGGGGACGCACCATACATCCGTGGGGGGGGCTGGGGGGACGGCGCGCACATACAGGGGCGGGGGTGGTACGGCGCATACCGGGCCCCCAATTCCGCTCGCATCGCGGCATACTTCGCTTTCCCGGCACTTTTTGGGTGACGTAAAAATATTGCTGTCCGAACGGCTGTCGGTTCGAATCGTACTTCCTGGTTCGTGAAACGCAGCCTGAATGCGTCCCGACATCACGTCGGCGCTGTCCCGGATCCCATTGGTATGTATTTTTTCATCGGTCGGTGTTTTTTACGATTCGTACGGAAATGGTGTTTCCGTGCGAATCGTACTTGCATGTTTGAAAGGTTTTTTTCCCGGGTACGAGTCGGACGGAGAAAACGCTCCGACCAACGGTTCATACCCGGTTTCTCCAGGATCGGCATCGGCACCATAGTTGGAGACCCAATGCTCCTGAGAAATAAACCCAGAGTTTCACAATTAACCTGAATGCTATTTCGTTCACGCACTTTCACACTAGAAAATGTAGAACATTCACACAGAATCCTGTCTTTCTCGAGAACAGCGAACAGTCTGTTCTACTACAGAATTATAACACACGTTAACAAAGCAGCGCTTACCTCACCTTTGTCCTTCTAACAAGTTCAGAGAGTACTTATTACCTTTCCAGTGATAAGCGTTATCGGAATGCCAGTTGGATCCCTGGTACCTAAGACCAGAATTTCACAAGTAACCTTCGCTATCATACACACTTCTCTCGCACAGAAAATGTCTCTAATGGCAACACACAGCGATGTCACCGAATCAAACCCAGACAATGCGTCGTGCAACTTCAATCGTCACACGTTTTCTCCTGTGTACCTGCAGGATAACAACAATTCCGTCTTTCGTGAGAACAGCGCTTACCTCTGCTCTACTACGGAACTGTTACAAACTTCCGACTTCCTACATCCCAGAAGCCGTGCAAACAACATAAAACTCAACACGACTCAACATAGAGTGTTAGTACATAAATCAATAACAATAACCAATAATCAATAAGCTATTTACAAGCAAATAATCACCAAACCAAAACAATAAAAACCA
The DNA here is from genome assembly GCF_964204655.1 of Triturus cristatus. Classification (NCBI taxonomy): domain Eukaryota; kingdom Metazoa; phylum Chordata; class Amphibia; order Caudata; family Salamandridae; genus Triturus; species Triturus cristatus. Next base: position 216,251,565 of record NC_140594.1, on the reverse strand, counting down.
TCATCTTGCTACCAGAAGACTGATGCAGCGCCGAACATCAAATTCCCTCTTCGGCACAGGCCAACTACCTCGTCATCCAATTTACTCACATACATTCATTGGTGGGGCCCATAACACCAATATACTTACACTAGGTTGACCTGTTTTCTGAGGGAAAATACGTTTCACAACGCTGACATGAGAGGAATACCTTTACCTCACCTTACACACATTGACATTAAACCTAATATATCCCTCCCACACGGAGATTGATCATTTAGTTGAGTTGGTACTTGATGATTTACTCGTCTACCTTTGCTCTATTACTTTTCTCTTAATCTCCTTCTTCAAATAATCGGCACAACACATTTGTCAATTAATCAATTATTCTTTATCTAAGAAATTGAAGGAAATGTTAAAATCATCATCAGCATTTCAAAGCATCATATTTACCTATTCTGGCTAACGTCGTACTCTAAGTCAGTCAGTCAAAGAGAAATTTTCTGCAAAGTTTAGGCTGCAATTCAGTCTCTCATAGATTCAGGATAACAGCTGTCCAGCAGTGTCACCGTCCTCTCCGTCAGCATAACATCAGGAAATCGAGTTCGTCAAGAAGAGCAAGCCGATAGCGTAGCGTCGAGATAGAGCGAGCCATCCTACCCTAATTCCCTACCTACTTTTATAATGAAAATACTAACAAATTTGTATCAAGATTGGGTTTAGAGAGTTCTTATTGGTCAATTTCGACTGGCATTGAGCAGTTCTCAGGGTGTTGAAAGATGAAGTCATCAAACTTGCTTGTTCCGGCTTTTAAATTGAGCATTGTCTCTTTGTCTTGGACGGGTTCCCGGAATGACCTTGGAGGGTACATGTTCTCCCGGGGTCAGGTCCAGGCCACTGTTGCTGGCGGTGACGCATGCGCACTTCACCCAGAACCTCGAGTTGTCATGGCAGTCACATTTAACGTCTCGTTCAGCCGTCTTGTATAGGCCGAAATGGTCAACTTAAGCAAAAGAAACAGAAAAACGTAATTAAAAGATAGAAATGACTAATAAAATGTTATCCCCTTACTAATACCCATATGTGTGTGTATTTATCTAGGAGAAGCAACACTCAGAGCGGTTTATACTCACTGAATAAAGCACAAATCACAAATACATCACTTAAAGCAACATATAACATATAATATTCTAATTTTCCACTATTAATATGCGTACTCAAGTTAATTCACAATTAATATAGCCATGCAAAGTGCAATTCCCACGTGTAATTCTCTTGTTAATATAGTTGGTGAGTTATCACTTCAAACAAATTAATAATATTACAATTAATTGATTATTCGGATTAACCCCTTGCATGCCCGCCCCTTTCCCCGCCCAGTGCCGCGCCTTCCATTAGCGGGCGGAGTTCATGACGAGCTGGACTCGTCATGGGCACAGCGCCACCGCAGCCCATGACGAGTCCAGCCCGTCATGGGCACTGAAGGGGTTAATATAAACATGCAGAATGGGGGGTACACAAAATGTTGTACTACCCGCTCCAGCAATCACAGAACACAACCTACTTTGTCATGTGTCCTTGCCTTTAAATCTATTATTAATGTGTTCATGAAAATAAACCACACCTCATTGCAAAGATTATAACAAACTCCTTTGTAGGTAATACCCCTCCATTCCCCCAGCACATTTATTAATCCAACCAACCCTCTACAATAACTCACATATACCTTTCTAATGATCACACCTAACTTCTATTGCACCTCGTTGTCTATTTTTCGAAAACATCTGAAGACCTGGATGTTTTGAGTCTGCATGGCCTGGTCAGACCCTGGTCAGACCCTAACTTTCGCTAAAACGCCAGGAAAACCTCTGTTGGTAGGTGAGCTATATACAAGATTTCTAATAATAATAAAACAGTACAAGTTCCAAATAACCAACAAAGTACTAGTAACAACCCTTGAATTTGCAGAGCAGTGTGCTGGCCTGGTGTAATCCGCTTTTGAGTTGACTCAGTGAGACTTTATGAGTGGTCGCGGATGCATAGATGTGTCTTTTACGAGTTTTCTGTGCTTCGAGACTCAAGCTGCAACTGAGCTAGGAAGCTCTTTAGGGCCAAGACTTGTCTGCGATTGCTTGTGTTCCTATACAGAATAAACATAGAATATAAACTGATCATTTATGGTGAGTTTAAGAATGTTTGGTCCATTGTTTTTGTCACGACTGCAGATGTGATAAAACAAAATGGACTAGAGCGATACACAATGGAATTATCAGGGATCTCAAGAAATTGGCCAAGCCATTTTGATAACTTGCATGCTATTTCAGTGAGTCCTCATTTGTAGGAGGGGTATTAAAACTATCCCGAGCTTGTTGTAGCTAGGGATTTGACATGCACCTAACTAATAGGATCGCAGATGGTCAAAACTATCAACACTACACACTAATAAATATTAAGAAGATTTTTAAAAGTGGGAAGATGGGCTTGAACAAAGATAGGTACATACAATTTAAAAAGACAATAAAATATATAAATAGAAATACATTGAAGTTACTAGCTTATGAAAGTTGTTAAGCAATGATGTTAGAATTGTATATGTAAATTAGAACCTTCCAATAAAAAGCATTGGGAGTGAAACCTATTGGTTTTTCGAATATCTTTTAAGTGAGATGGCTCACCATAATTGACATAGGGACATGTCACCAGCGCTAAGCTGATTTCAGATTCTATCACTGTTAAAGGGTTCATGCAATAAGTATAACAGACCTGTGCTTGTAAATAGGAATGTTTTTGATAATATGATGATTTTTAACTCAAAATTGTAATGGTTTTAATTAACTATACACAATAAAATATATTTTAAGTGAGATGGCTGCCATAGATATGCATGCATCGCCATAATTGTCTGGGTTTATTAAAACATTACAAATGCATATCAAGATAACTGCCAGGGATCTCTATGCAGCTTGCTGGGCATTGTGAGTAGGCTCCAGATTTCAGAGGGTTCTCAGTGTCCCATTGATTGTGAGGAGTCTATGCTCGACTGCTGTGTAGAAATGGAAGTGGGAATTGGGATCTCTGCCACCCTTGACTATAAGCAATGTGTTCCAGATGGCAGCATGGCCAGGATCAGGTGTTTGTGTGGTACCAGCAACAGTTCCTCCATGGGAGCAGAGGAGCATCATGAACCCACACACACTGCTTCAGAAAAAGTGGAAAATGAAATGGCAATAAATTATTATATTACTATTTATTTTGTACTCTCTGATGAACGGAGTTTGGGGGTGGGGGCAGTGCGGCATTACTGCTGATTGGCAGCAATGACAAATGGCCCTTCAGTTTGAAGTGAGCATGTAGACTTGGCCAACTATCTTACTATGGTCAAACCGACATGTGCAATTCAAACCGCTCCAACCCAGCGGTCTTAGACAGCTGGGATGGAGAAAAGGCAAAGCCCTCCAGGGCCTTTTGGAGTGCTGAGGCAGCCTGCTCCATCCAATCCAGGTGCTTCACTCATGCTGCTTCACAGCGTGAGAGCAGCATCTGGGCTGGATAAAGTAGCTGGCTGTGTGACATCATGTCGTGCTCTGAGGTGTCTGGAGTCAGGGACTGAGAGCATCGAGGATGTGCTGCAGGATAATGTGAGTGAACATTTGGTGTTTCAAGAAATAGCAAGAGCGCCAAATCATGGTGGACGTTTTCCATTGTGCTGATGTAAACATCAAGCCCAATCCCTTGCTGCCTTCTTAGACTCACCTAGCCCAGTCATACAAACAAACTGCAAAGGACCTTGCATCACAACCAGCAAGGCACTTAAGGAAGAGGTCAGTTCAATGCTTTTAACGAGCCTAGAATAAAGTCTACATTGCTAGCATCCTTAGTGAAAACTGTACCTATGTTGGAGGGCCCCTATTTAAGACACTAACATCCTAGAAGACACTAACAACCTGAGCTGAACTGTACTGAAAAGATTAACCACAAATTATGATATTAGACAATAACTGCCATTAACTAATCCACCAACAGCCGGTGTTGAAACCAGATTGAACTAAATAGCTCATAGGCGCTAACTGCCGTTAATCAACCCACATACAGCATATGCTGAAACAGGAAAGTTCTGTGTATTCCAGGCACAGTAAAGAAACAGCACCAAGCATCAACTTTTGACTTGATTGGTCAGCAATTACTACTGAGAAGAATCTCTTGGGTGCAGAGTCTATGGGCAAATCCTTAATTTTGTGTCTTCCCCACTGTACCTGCGTTCCAAGAACAATATCACATCTCAGAAGAAACTAAACAATAAGACAGAGCTTAATTGATGCAGGGACTGAGGTGGTGTAGGACCGTGCAAACGGCTGCCACAATGCATAGGCTTGTGCTGTGTTAGCAGTCTCTCTTGTGTGTATAGGGAATCAAAGAAAAAAGTAGCCTTATCTTCCATCATTGACCTTTAGAAGAGCAACACACCAAGCAGCAGAACCCCCATCAAATTATTTGCAACAGTATAATCCCACATCACATCATCGCTGACATCTGACACTGAGGCACAAAACTCATCTCCAACCGCAATCAACACGTCTGTGGCAGGTTAAAATAGAATAACAGCATGAAGAAGATGAAACTGAATGTACATGGCTACATGCACAGGCTTTAAAAAATAATTGTAACTGTTGCAGCTGAAAATACCAATCTGCTGCTAATTGGATGGGGCAGGAAATAAACAAAGCTCCTGAGGTAGAGGAAGTAAAAATTACTGTCATCCAGAAACTTTATATTTTAGCATTGCAATCCTGCATTTACATACCCAACATTGACGTGATGATAATATTACGACTACTTCTACTGTTAACACAGATAACACAACAATACTAATAATAATACTAATAATAATAATAATTAGTGTTTAAAATCCACATTTATATTGAGTTATTTGTCAATTAATCAATCAGGGGTTGGTTAAGTGCAACTACTCACCCGAAAGGGTCTCCAATCGCAGGTGGGAGGGGAGTGGGCCGTCGCTCTTGGATGTTCACGGTGGTTCGTCGAACAGCCAGGTCTTGAGATCCTTCCAGAATTTGGAGATTGTTGGTGTCTGCCAGAGGTGGAGAGAGAGGGTGTTCCACGCCTTGGCTGTGAGGAAGGAGAAGGAGCAACCTCCTATTCTCGTCTTCTTGATGTGCAGCACCGTCACAAGGGAGAGCTGGGCTGAGTGGAGGGATCTTTGGGGTGTGTGGAAAGAGAGGTGGTGGTTCATGTAGTTGGGTCCAATGCTGTGTAGGGCTTTGTGGGCGGGGGTGAGAAGCTTGAAGGTGATTCTCTTCTCAACAGGGAGCCAGTGTAGTGTCCGTAGGTGTTGGCTGATGTGTTAGTGGCGCGGTAGGTTGAGGACTAATCTGGGGGGGCCATTCTGGATTTTCTGGAGTTTGCGGGTAAGGTTCTTGTTGATCCCGGTGTGGAGTGCGTTCCTGTAGTCATGTCTACTGCTGATGAGGGCGTGGGTGATGGTTTTACTGTGTTGGAGGGCAATCCAGATGAAGGCCTTTCATAGGAGACAGAGGGTGTGGTAGCAGGAGGAAGTGACAGCATTGATTTGGTGGTCCATTTTGTGTTCGGAGTCTAGGATGATTTCGAGGTTGCGTGCTTGGTCTGTGGGGGAGGGAGGGTTCCCGAGGGTGGAGGGCCACCAGGTGTCATTCCAGGTGTCGGGGTGTGGGCCCATGATGAGTACTTTGGTTTTGTTCTTGTTTACTTGTAGGCAGCTGTTCTTCATCTACCTGGCCAATGCTTCCATTCCTTCTTGAAAGTTGTTTGGTGATGATGGGTTTGTTGGAAAGGGAGAGGATGATTTGGGTGTTGTCTGCATACAATACGATTTTGAGTCCATGTGATCTGATGATGGTTGCGAGCAGGGTCATGTAGACGTTGAACAAGGTGGGGCCGATGGAGGATCCTTAAGGGACTCTGCAGGTGGTCGGTGTGGGTGCCGAGAGGAAGAGAGGGAGTCTGACCCACTGCCAGAGAGAAATGAGTGGATCCATTTGAGGGCGTTGTTCTGGATTCCTGGAGTTTGTGGGCTAGGGTGTGTTGAAGGCTGCGGAGAGGTCCAGGAGAATGAGGGCCACAGTGCCTCCTCTATTGAGGAGGGAGCGGATGTCGTCTGTCACGGCGAGAAGGGCGGTTACGGTGCTGTGGCTTTTCCTGAAGCCTGATTGGGAGGACTTGAGGATATCACCCATGAAGGAGGCGAGTTGAATGTTGGCGGCTTTTTCAATGACTTTCACAGGATATGGGAGTAAGGAGATCGTGCTGAAGTTTTTGAGGTTGGTGGGGTCTGCCGAGGGTTTTTTTCAGGAGAGGGTTGATCTCGGCGTGTTTCCAGTCATCAGGGAAGGATGTGGTCTCGAAGGAGCGGTTGATTATTCATTAAAGCTGAGGGCGATGATATCTGCGGCTCTGTGGTAAATGCGGTGGGTACAGGGGTCTGTGGGGGCCCCGGAGTGGGTTCACTTCATAGTCTTCAGGGTGTCTTCAATGCTGAGGGTGGTGCAGCTGTCAAGTGTCGGCGGCGTGGTGTAGGAAACGGTGGGTATTGGTTCCGCGTGTAGGTTTTTGTCTTCGAAGTTGTCATAGTTGGTCTTGATTTTGTGATGGAAGGCGGTGCTGAGTCTGTCACAGAGATCCTGGGAGGGTGGGTTGTCAGTTGTCTCACTGTTAGGTTGGGCAAACTCTTTGATGATGCTGAAGAGTTCCTTGCTGTTGTGTGCGTGGATGGAGATTCTGTCCTGGAGTGCTTTCTTCCTAGAGTATCTGATAAGTTTGTGGTGGGTGGTGGTGGCTGCTTTGAAGTTGTCGAGGTGTGCTGTGGTTTTGAAGTTACTCCATAACTTTTCAAGGCGTCTGTAGGTTCTTCTTGATTCTCGGAGTTCGGTGGAGAACCAGCTGACTTTTTTGGTGTGTGAGTTGGAAGTTTGCTTGAGGGGGCGATGGTGTTGGTGCAGTCAGTAATCCAGTTGTGTAGGGTACGGGCAGCTGTAGTTGGGTTGTTGTCTACGGCGGTGGGAGCGGAGCTGCTGAGGGAGGCGGTGAGCTGGTCATCGGAGATCTTTTTCCAATTCCTGCTCTGGAGTTGATGTGGATGTTTGCGGGTGATGTTAGTGTTGAAGGTGAAGTGGACGCAGCTATCGTCCATTCATGGGAGTTCAGAGGTGTGGCTGAAGGTGATGGAGTTTCCTGCTGTGAAGATGGGGTCGAGGGTGTGTCTTGCTGAGTGCGTGGGTTCTCGTACGATTTGTTTGAGCCCGATGTTGAGGAGGTTGTCTCCGAGAGAGGTGGAGTTGGGGTCTTGGAGGTTGTTGAGGTGGAAGTTGAGGTCTCCCAGCAGCATTTAGTCGGTGGAGGTGATGCTTGCGGGGTGATGATGTCGGTGATGGAGTCAGAGAAAGGTGCACTGGGTCAGGGGGGTTTGTATACAAGGGTGCCTCGGAGGGTGGTGGTCGGGTTGGTCTGTATCTTGAAGTGGAGGCGTTCCATCAGGTCTGTGGTCCTGTTGATGTAGGTGCTCAGACAGAGGTTGGACTTGTGAGCGATGGCGATGCCTCCTCTGGGGTGGTTGGGGCAGTCCTTTCAGGTGATCTTGTACCCTTCGGAGATGGGGAGTGCGATGTCAGGACCTGAGGCAGCGTTCGTCCAGGTTTTGGTATGAAAGGCAACGTCAGGGGTGGTACTGTCGAAGAGGTCCCAGATTTCCGTGGCGTGTCTGTGAAGGGAGCAGACGTTGAGTAGGATACATTGCAGGGTTTGGGGTGCGATGGAGTTGTTGCAGGAGGGTCGATGTGGATCCTGGGTCTCAGTGGAGGTGGGTGTTGAGAGGTAAAGAGTGCTTGCAGTTGTTGTTCTTGCCAACGTTGAGGGCTTAGAGAGCCGAGGAACTACAGCTTTGGCGAGTCGGAGGATCAGGGTTCCTGTCACTGGTCGCGGTCACGGCACGGCCGTGCAGGGAGCGTGAGGGGCTGCGGGGGCAGTAGCAGTGGGAAAGAAATGGCAGAAGGAGGCACAATCGGGACGAAATAGAAAGGCAAGAGGAGGAAAAAAGATAAATGAAATAAAGGAATTAGCAAACAGGAGCAGAGAGGAAGCGGGCAGGCAAGAGTAGAGCCGAGTGAAACTGGCTAAAGAAGCGAAGGCAGTCTGAGGGCGAAGCACAGGTCCTCGAACCGCGGTCGGCGGCTGTGAAGGGCAGAGGCACTACCAAATGCACTATTGGAGAAGCTGGGCGCAGGGAGAGCAGAATCCCAACCAGAAGGTCAGAGGACTTGCTCCCTTGTAGGCAAGTTCAATTTCTGAGTGTTCAAAGAGCATACACAGTTTAAACCAAAATCAGAGTAGCTTTTGTTAAATATCATTTTCTACCACAGTTATGCCTTCTTAATTTTATGAATCACATTTATTAATGCAACTGATTGGCGTTATTTTCAAAATGCTATCAGGATGAGAGGCTGAGCTGACCTTCCCAGAGTCATACCTGTCTGGCTGAGCTAGAATAATTTATCCACACAACTTTACACATGTGTACGTTGCTCTATGCTCAGCGAGCAGAACTTGCCAAGGGCAGATACTGGTTACTAAGAAGGTGCTCCAGGTTTACCATAAAGTCCCCCTTTCAATGTTTTCTTTTGTAGGAAAAGGTAGGAGAACATTTTAAATGTCATTTTGTACTCGTCATGTGTGTTTACGCAAACAGTTCAGAGGCAGTGGAAAGGCATATATTTTGAGAACTGCATGGGAAACCAGCAGACTGGACTACCTAAGGATGCTGCTGCACTGGCAACCAAATGCAGCCCCAGAAAATTATTTAATACCCACCTACCTTCCGGTGAGTAGAAGATGTAGAACGTCTGAAAGGCAGTCAAAGGGGAGGGGGTCTCTACCTCAAGACACTTTTTGAAACCATCTATGGATGAATGGTACACTTCATGCCACAGTTTTACCAAATAAATTGACTGAAATATATCTTAGCACCAAGCTCTGTAGGAATTGAAATAAATATTCAAATGTGTCAGTCTTTCCCATGTTACACTAGGGCAGCAGTGCTCTGCAGCCAGTGGTCAAGGTGCATAAAGAAATGTATGGGAACTGTGATCCTGGGTAAAATGGGGACAGGGTCAGGGAGTGTCAGGGCAGGGTCAGAGACATGACTAAAAATAATGAAATATTCTGTAAACATTTTGTTGGTCTTTCACTTAAAGGTAACTATATATTAAAAATATGATGCACACACCTTCAACAAAATGCCATATACCTTTTTCTGGAGTTGGTGAATGTGGTCACTTCAGATGTCTGCGAGTGTTACCGAATGGTCATTGATTTTAATTTTGGTCGGTATTCTGTGAAAATAATAGTACTAATAGTGCTACCCCTGTGACAGAAAGCACTGTGAATATGCAAGTCATTTGTTTAAAAAATATATTACACAGAGTAAGAGATATGTTGCACAAAGTATAAATAGGTTGTCACAAAAAGTGTGGAAAGATTGTGTTTAAATGTTCAGAGTTCTTTTAAAAGTTATGTTTTAGTAATGCTGTGACTGTACCTTCTGGAAATCTTTTTCATAGGCTTCCATTAAAAGGATACATTTCAAATTCTATCAATTAAAGCCATTGGATTTTGGGGTCGCCAGGGTAGGCAGCTGTGACCCCTGCCTTCCCCCTAGCAACCCCTGTCACTGCATTTGTGATCCCTGGTCTCAGATGTGGCAAATCTGTGCCAGAAACTGTAGGGCAGCTCCTCCTTACTGACGTCAATTGGCGCTCCACTCTCCTTGTTTTGTGTCAATTTTTCATCATATTAATATACATTATTCATTATTAGTGTAATTAAAAAGTGGAGTACAAATAGCTAGAATACGACCTTCCCTAGCAGCTGGTATAAGTAAAAAAAAGCTTTTAGAATGTATGTTGTATGCATGCTTACGGATGAGAGTATGTTTATGAGTGTGTGTATGTGTAAGAAGAGTGTGCATATATGTGAATGTTTTTGTAGTCATAAGCATGTGTGTGTGAGTGAAATGTAAGGTCATAGGGCATGCAATGTCGCTTCTACTTCGTGAAGAGTGCTGATGCCCCGAAACCGTTCCCAGGATGCTTTTTTACAGTCTGGGGAGGATCTGGCCTGGCTGTTTGGGTTGGACTGTTCCCATGGAGAGCAGGGTCAAGACTGATTTGCATATGGCTAGGCCTGAACTAGAATGGAAGGGGGAGCAAAGTAAAGATGCATTTAGGCACAGATCTCTGTACTGGGGTGAATGTGTGACATTGTGCAGCATCCTGTCCATCAGTTGTTCTTTTTGCATTTGTCACCCCGAGTGGGATGGGTATGCCCTGACTTGGGTCCTGTGCTCTCCATGCCACTGGAGTTAAGCTAGGCTGGCTGATGAGGGGTGACACCCCGAAACCGGTCCCAGGATGCTTGTTTCCAGTCTGGGGAGGATCTGGCCTGGCAGTTCGGGCTGGACTGTTCCCATGGGGAACAGGGTCTAGACTGATTTGCATATGGCTGGTTCTAAACTGGAATGACATTATTAACATAATTAAAAAATGGAGTACAAATAGCTAGAAGATGAACTTTCCTAGCAGCTGATGTAAGTAAAAAAAAACTTTTAGAACGTATGTTGTGTGCGTGCTTACGGAGGAGAGTGTGTTTATGAGTGTGTGTATGTTTAAGATGAGGGTGTGTATTTGTGAATGTTTTTGTATTTATATGCATGTGCGTATGAGTGAAATGTAAGATCATAGGGCATGTGATGTCACTTCTGCTACCCCATAATGAGGGGTGATGCCCCAAAACTAGTCCCAGGATGCTTGTTTCCAGTCCAGCGAGGATATGGCCTGGCAGTCGGGCTGGACTGGTCCCCTGGGGAACAGGGTAAAGACTGATTTGCATAGGGTTGGGAATGAACTGGAATGGCATGGGGAGCAAAAAAATTATGGATTTAGGCCCAGATCTCTGTACTGGGGTGAATGTTTGACATTGTGCAGCATTCTGTCTATCAATTGTTCTTTTTGCACTTCTGCTACCTCGGGCATTTTGGTGAATTGGTGCCCATGGAGACCCTTTCACACTGCACCACTAAACAATGCAGGAACAGTTGTTATTTATTATGGAAACTGTTTTGATCAAACTAGACAGCTTGAGAATTTTGTTCCCCGGTACCTCTTCTCACTTCGACCTTTTCTGTAGCACAAAGTCATGCAGTTACCTGGAAGAATATTCAGTGGAAGAAACATGTTTTGACATGCACAGCAGTCAAATATCCATGCTTCCTCATTATATAAGAATATGTTAATTTAAAATGCTATGCGATATAGAATCACACCAGTTTCTTGGGAAGCCTTGTTAATGAGCACACCTCTCATACCACTCAGCCCCATACATAACTTTACTATGAAACATCAAGCATAAGCAGTAGGCAGCAACTTTGCTAAGGAATGTCAGCAAAAGCTGGTCACCTATGGTGCAAGCTAGAAGATTTTTGCCAGATTGCCTCAATAAGCATTACAGCTTACTTCTTATTATTGTGTGAGGTGTCAAAATGTAACTTCATCCAGTATGGCTAGCATGTTTGAATTGGCACTAGCTAGTGAAATGCATATTATCAACATTGAACAAACACTTAGGGGCCAAATTACAAAAATAAACTTAACAATTCTCACAAATTAATTGTATGACTGGGTCTTAAGTTGCACCAATTAGTAGCATTTTCAACATAGTCCTCACCACAGAGGCACAAATTAAGGGGCATAAGGAACCATTTTAAGTGGATCAGATTCAGTGGTGTAACGAAATTTGAGTGGGTCCCCCTGCAAAGTACAGGGAAGGGCCCCCCTCTGGACTCAGTCAAGAGCTCTTTGGCTAGGTTACTCTGTTGAGGGGGCCCCTGGAGCTCGGGGTCCCTCCGCACTGCAGGGGTTGCGGGGGCCTATGTTACGCCTCTGATCACATTTACTAGAAAAACAAACTGAGCCAAACGCTTGCTTATTTCAGGCATTGAGTAAAATAGTTCTGTTCAGGTTTGAGACATTTCTAGTATTTTTTAAATTACTTTAGAAATCCTTTCTTCTCAGAGTTTTAACTAGATTTTCCCCAATACACCCCTTATTCAGTGACAACTGGCGTGATTGTTGCTCCTTCCATGCTTTCCACAGCCGTTATGAATACAGCTTCCACTCATACATAAAAGGCAAGTTTGAAAAGGCCATTTTCAACCACGCACCTATGATTACACCTGGTAAGCCTGCCAGGAATTCACAAAATAAATCTTGCCAGTTGTAAATAGTTTTACTGGTGCAGACTCCTCTACCACGCATTCAGAGAAATCCATAGTAGTGACTGTAGCGTCTGCTCCAACCCTGGAGCATGCATATGAATCACGCCACACGGGAGCTGTGGTTAAACACATATTTATTTCTCAGCATGCACTCACACACACTGTGCATTATCTCATACTCAGCATTTTTCACACCCTAACACCTCCCCCATATGATGTAGTTCCTGTTCAAAGTTCACCCTAGAACCACGAGCCTCCCAGTGTGCAGAACATCAATATGCTACATCTCCCCCTTTGTTAAATTAAAAGTGGTGAACATTTTGAAAATCAAATTTTTTTAATCAGTCGGACAGGTGATCACACTTGTCAGCCGGACTGGGTGATCCGAGATGATCGAGTTCCACCCTGATCAGACAACAGTGGCATATGCTCAGGTGATGGAGCAAGATCTGCTGGCAGGGTTGCCGCATGCAGGGTTTCAGGATTCAACAAGTGTTGTGGTAGATGTTTGAAATGTGACGTCTGCCAAGTAATGGATTGTCCAGGATGATCTGCTGTTATCATATGTCCCTTGCAGACCACAACCTGTAGAGGATCAGCAGCATAAGGAGTGTCAGTTTCAGGTCATTGTTTCTTTTGTCAAAGACTGTCTCCTGGGCATGACGACACTGATCGATTTTCATTTTCCTTTTTCGAGTCGTGGTGTTGTCTCAAACCTGGCCAATATTCTCTGATTGATCTGAGGTCCATAGAGGTAGGTTTGTTCTGATGGCTCTCCCAAATAGCAAGGTGGCTGGACTCTTACCAGTTATGGAGTGAGGAGTTGATCGATGGGCCCAGAGGGCCTGGCACATGACTTGGTTGAAATCAATTCCTTCCATGGATGCTCACTGCATGACTTTGATGAGGGTACCCAGGAATCATTCAACTATGCCATTGGCTTTTGAGCCAGAGCGGTGTACTCTTCTGGTGTTTGGCGTTGAGTCGGATGTCAGAAGTTGTCCTAGTATATGCAGTTCACTAGTTAAAGTGAACACCTTGCACCAGTACAATTCAACTCTTATGGTAGTAGGTTTAAGACAACCTTTAAAGAAAGCTATCCTAGTGGTAGCTGTGGAGAGCAGCCTTCAGGCTAAGTCTTTAGAGGAATGTAAAGCAGCTTGTTTTACCTTATAATCTCCTGAATTACCAAATGAAAGGACACCACACAGGCATATATATCAAATATATATGTATTTATTACTAAACAGCTCTCTACTAATCTCTTTATGAGATTAGAAGGCAGGAACATATGCACAAATCAACGTTTCACAATAAATTAAGTACAAATATGGCTGGCGCCCTAGGGGCGTATCAGACCATATACTAAAAAAGAGAATTAGAGATAACAACTTGCAAAGGGACAAGGCCTAGGACCTTCAGAAGCATTGGGGCCTCACAAAACTACCCAAGGCAGGTAAGTAAAGGACCCACGGGGGACGCATGCAGTGTGTTAACACAGCCGCGAATCCCTATTGACTTCAATGGAGCAAGTCGTGATTGGAAATTACGAGTTTAAGGATACTTCGGGAGAGTCTACAAGCAATTCACTTACAGGGTGAGTAGTTCTAGAGCCAACACCCACAGGAGCACAGTAGTGCTGGAGTTACCTCACCCAGGGAAGCCGGGTGCATAGGTGTCTTTTGGTGTCGGGTCGCGGCATCGTTTTCAAAGGGAGCCAATGATGACTTGCTGCTTGTGAAGACAGGAGAAGTGTCCGGTGGAATCGAAGCCTGGATTCAGAAGAAGGAAGACCTGAAAGCAGAGGGGACAGTGTTCAAAGTCACTTGGCAGTGACCCGGGGCAAGGAAGATGGATGCCCACAGTCGTCGGGTGATTTCAGGTGATTCACTGGTGCCTTGACTCTTCAGCCACAAGGTCCAGGAGGTGTGAATGATGACCAGGAGCTGGATTCGGCGTGTCCCCCAAAGTCTGCAGCTTACTACGGTGTCGGGGACCAGATTGGAGCCAACAAGCCTTGGTAACAGCAAGTCTCGTGGAAAGGATAAAAAGTCACTGGTGAAAACGAGCAAGGTCTGAGGGACTCACCCTGCAAGGGTAAGTCAGGGCAGTCCTGGTGTAACCAGGGGAGCCCTTTGGAACTATAGAAAAGTCTTCAGGGGACCCACAAGCCAACTGGCAAGGGATCGCGAAGATGCCTCAGGAGGATCCACTCAACAGGGGCCCACGGTCACTCGGGACGGGTAGGCCTCTGATCTTTGAAGGGATCCCTGCTAGATGCTTGGACCACATGTGGTCCAATGCACAGGTTTGTAGAATGTCGTGAAGGGGTTGCACTCAAAAATAGTGCACGGCACCCAGGGATTGCGGTTCCTCATCACTCATGGGGTCCACTTGCCTCAGCGTCGCTGGGGACTCACGATGGCCTTGGAGAAGTCAGGAAATCCTGGGCTGCAGGGACTTTGGGCTCCGGCGGGAGCGATGGAGTTTGAGACCGCAGTTTGTAGTTTTTGGTGCCTGCCAAGCAGGGGAGTCACTCCTTGACTCCAAGGGAGATTCTTCCGTCTTCCAGAGGTAGTGGAACGTCGAAGGTCCGGGATTCATATTCAGAGCATCATCCAGGGGTATCTGGTTTGCAATGGCAATGGTTCCCTAACTTATACTAGAAGGAAGGGAGGGACTAGTTCTATGACCCCACCTATGGGAGGGTCAGGGGAGTGGGTGGCTACACCCACTTTCCTTTTTCTAGTTTTGCACCAGAGCAGGGGCAGGTAGCCCCTGAGCCGGTTTGAACTGGTGTATGCACAGAGGAGCCTACTGCTCCCCCAGTGCAGGACTTCAAAGCACTCTAGGAGTGCACCCACCCAGCCCCAATACACTAAACCCTGTCTGGGAGGTGGTCACACCTCCCTGTGACAGGATACCTATTGTTGGGCTTCCTCCACTGCGAGTTTCAGTCATCAGCAGGAGGGCAGCCCAGTGTCTGTGACTGGTGGCATCCATTTTGTGATGCCAGGGCTCTTGAGGATTCTACTGTGTTTCCACAGTAGGTACATGTCTATCCCTCTAGAAGGGTGGGATCATACTCCCACACCAGTTACTGGTGTGGGGGTATGATTCCAAAGCGTTTGACACCAAACACAACCTGTTTTGATGCAGCCATTCCAAAGTTAGCATTTACCGCAAGGTTATAATGCACTTAAGAGTATATGGTTTGAACGCATCCACAAACAGCCCCAGAGAATGGACTCTGAGAGCTGCAGAGGGGCCCTGCTCAGGCAGAGGTACCCCCTCACATGGAAACCAAGCACCCTGCCCTCAGGATTGATAGGGTCTGCCTTAGGGGTGACTGATAGGTTTAAATGTGTGTGCAGGAGAGATATAGTGAACCTATATCTCAGTGAGGTGTGCTAGCACCACCTCACCCAGGCTGTAGTAGCAGGCCTTTGGTGTCAGATTTAGTCTGCTTCCCAGGGGTGGCATAATACATGCTTCTGCCCCTGGTAGGCCTGTGAAGTATCTATGCCCTTGGTATCTAAGGTACTATATACTAGGGAGTCACAAGCCACCACAGTATCCAATCACTAGTGCACCGTATATGCACTCCATGTTGTTTAGAGAGAACAGAGAGACTGGGGCCCTGATTAGCAGGGTCTCAGCCAGACTATAGCCAGAAACCAGTGTAAACATCAGAAAAAAAGTGGGGGCAACATAAGAGGCAGATCCTACTCACCTTCATCGGACAAGAAACTTTATGCTGTTAAAGGATGGGCCAGTGTCAGATTTTAGGGTTTTGGAAATGCCTCACATTGCAAAGATGTCATCAAGTTATTCTATGACCTTGTCATGGGTTGTCCAAGATAGATCTTCCACTAAAGGAAAATGCAAACACTCATCAATGACTACCATGAGATGTTGTCCCTGTCCTAAAAGTCCAAAATAGGAAACTGCAACTCTCTCCCAAGTATGAGCAGCAAGGTCAGACATTGTCACTGGGTGTTGCATCACATTAGGAGACAATCAATTCCAAATGTGGCACATTTGAACCCAGGGCGGAGCTGGCAGAGTGGGACTCCGTAGATGTCCACGGAGTTGGGAACAAACTTCGTGGAACTCCGCTCTGCTCCGCCGCCCGCCTCCACCCCACAAGACCACAAATGACAAAAATCCACAATACTGTACTCAAAATTGACTTAAAGATGGTAGAATTAGCTTAGTTTAAATTGTTGGTAAATGCGACACAGTTCTCACAAAAGTACCTGGATGCATAACGCAAAATAAACAAAAGACTTGCAGCGTTGGAGATGCGTCGGTTCCTTGCTTCAGGGGAGACGATGCGTTGCGCCTCAATGCTTGCGCAGAGTAGGGGATGCGTCTTGATCCTTACCGGAGAGGAGGTGATGCGTGGATTCTCGTGCTGCAGCCTGGTTGCGAGGCGGCAAGATGGCGCCTTGATGCGATGCGACAATCCGGTGTGATGCGATAAGATGGCGCCCTTGATGCGATGACGTTGAGACGATGCGACACGACCTGGCAGCCTTGCGGCGACTCTGTATTATGGAGCCGCGACAGGCCCTGCAACACGCTTCTCTGGTGATGCGACGGCGACCCTCACGGTTACGACACGCTTCTCCGGTGATGCAACGGCAGACAGCTGCGACGAAGGCACGCTTCTGGGAGATGCAGCAGCGGCACGCTTCTCCGGCGATGCGGTGACTACAGCTGCGCCGGCGACACGCTTCTTCTCATTGCGTCGCGCTTCCAGCTCCCAGCAACACGCAGGCTTCTGCAAATAGAATTCCCAGCAGGGAAATTCAGAGGGGAGCTGGTGGTGAAGTCTGTTGTCCCTGAGACTTCAGCAGGAGGCAAGCACAAGTTCAAGCCCTTGGAGAAATATTCTGCAAGATGATGAAGTACACACAAAGTTCCTTCGCCTCTCCTTGGCACTGAAGACACCACTGTAGGCCAACTCAGCAACACAGCACACTGGCAGGGGAGCAGTCCACTCCTGCAGCTTCCTTTGGTTCTTCTCCTTGGCAGAGGTTTCTTCTTGTTGTTCCAGAAGTGATCTAAAGTCTTGGGGTCTAGGCCCCTATATTTATACTACTTTTCTCTTTGTTCTCTGAAAGCAGAGAGGCCTTTGCCTAGTCCAAACCAGTTCTGGTCAGTCCTGGAGCACTTTGTTTACCTGACTCCTTCTTTCCTTTCAGAGTGCAGGGCAGAGACATCAGACACACCACAGGAGGTGGAGCCAGCATTGTGGAGGGAAGGCACAGCCCTATTCAGGTCCCAGGTGCAACTCCTCCCACCCATCTACATACAGATCTTCCTATTCAGCCCTGTCCTAGCAGAGGCAGGCTTGGACAGTTTAACAAGAAAATACCTACTTTCTAAAAGTGGTATTTTCAAACACAGAATGTTAAAACAAACTTCACTAAAATATGTATTTTATCATTCTGGCATACTAAATTCGAATTTCTACCATGTTCCCCGAGTCAGTTAGGATTATAAGATGTAATAATCAAACTGCCCTTTCTGGCCTATGGGGAACAGGCAGCCTTGCAATAGTGAAAAATAAAAATGGCTGTATGAAAATATGGGAAGGTTTAGGAACTGGCAAGTGGGTGCACTTGGCCAGTCAGCATGGCAGTACCAGACTGCACATAGGCTCTGCAATGGCTGACCTGAGACACACTTTACAAGCTGCTTCTGTGGGTGGCACAACCAGTGCTGTAAGCCCACCAGCAGTATTTGATTTACAAGCCCTGGGCACACATGGTGCACTGTACTAGGGTCTGACAAGTATATCAAATAACCCAATCATGGAGTCACTGATCAATACATCAATTTAACATAGGGAGCACTTGCACTGTTGCACTGAATGGCAGTGGCACAGTGCCCAAAGCATCTAAACCAGCAAAACTTATAAAAAACAGAGGAGGCAAAATGGAAGGGAAACTCACGCCAATGGTACCAGGTCTAACACGCTTGATTTAGTGTTAACCCAAGTTAATACCCCACGTGCATGTGTGGTGAAGCCCGCTGTATAGTATTACCCTTGCAAGGTTTTAAGTGTCAGTATATTGCGTGTGGGTGCCAAGTGCACCTCCTAAAGTAGCGTGACATACATCTTTTGCCTTTTAAGGTATGCCACAACCTTCCTAACTTTTCTGTGGTTGTTTAAGCCTCGCTCATTCCATGTAATAGACCTCAGCAACCTGCATACTTTATGGTCCGCTTCTGATTGCATTGTGTCACCCATGCAGCCCAAAAAGCAGCAATTCGTGTCTGCACACTACTGACCAAGTGATCCCCTTTCATCAGAATAACTTTTGTTAAGGTATACTTTAGGCATGAATCCTCCCACGCCATGCCCTCCCAAACAGAGCATAGTCAAATTTGTACCCTCCCATATCCAACCCTACAAATCCAAAACAAAAACTAGCGGTGAGAAAGTGCCCTGTTTCTGCATGGTTGCCCCCAATTTTGCTGAACTGCTGATGTGCTTTGACTGAGTGTGCCCTGGGCTCCAGCTAATCAGGTACCCAGGGCCTATGTTCTTTCCCTAAAACTGCATTGAAGACCAAACCCAATTGGCATTCACTGGCCACAGGTCAGTCCCTGGTACATGGTACCACAGGTACCCAGGGCACTGTGACCAGGGAAGGCCTCTAAGGGCTGCAGGACTTATTGTGCCACCCTTAGAGGCCCATTACCTTCACACTCACACACTGCCTTAGCAGGCTGCGTGTTTTGGTGCAGAACAAAGTGAAGAGTTGACACGGCACACATCCCTGTGTGCCATGCCTACAACCCACTGCCCTGGAATAGATCAGTCAACCCTCTAGGTGGGTGCACTATACCAGTGGTGAGGGTACAGGTGCATGAACCCTGTACCCCTACAGTCCATTATTAGACATTGTAAGTGCAGTGCTACCATTAAGAGTATATGGTGCGGGGAGTTTGGCATTAGGAACTCCACAGTACCATAATGGCTATACTGATAACTGAGTGGTTTGGTATCAAACTTCTCAGCACATTAAACCCACACTGAGGCCAATGTGGGATTTAATGTAAAATGCACACATAGGGCATCTTAGAGATGCCCCCTGAAAAACGACCTACCACTAGTGTCCAGGCTGAGTGGCTGCTTTCAGCTGCCACCACCAGACATGTTTCTGGACCCCTGGGTCGGGAGCATGTTGCTCTTGGGGGCCTGAAACAATGCACATCCTGGGATGCGGTGCTAAGCCTCCTTCACCAGGATGGGCATGTTCCACAAAGAGGAAGCTTCAAAGGCCTGCCAACTTTGTGAGTTTCCCCAGGCCACTTGCTGCTTCCAGCAACTGGTCCCCACTGGTTCTGACCCAGGTTTTGGGCAGGAGAACCAGTGGAAAAACCAAGTGACAAAGGGAGGTGTGCCCACCTCTGCCAACTCCACTCCTCAGGTGGGGGAGGATAGGTGAAGCACAACTCCCAGTCCCCGCCATCTTGCAGATGGTGGACCCAGCCAACCAGGGTAAGGCATATGCCCAATGCCACTGGAGGGTGGCATAATAGGGGGTGTACCCACCCCAGGGAAGAAACCTATTGGTCCCAACCTTTTACCAACCTGTAACACCCCTAAATCTAGTATTTAGGGGAACCCCTGAACCTTACTTCCTCAGACAGGAAACAAGAAGAAAAGAAGGACCAAACAACCGTGCCAAAGCTAACAAGAGGAGGATGCCTACTGACTTGGCTCCAGCCCTACTGGCATGTCCCCACCTCAAACCTGCAGAAGTTAAACCCCCGTGTGTTCTGCAGCCAGCAACCTCATGAACCCCGAGAACCTGCCCTGCCTTCCAAACCAAAGATTTTGTCTCCCGTGAACACCAGATTTGTTCACCAACAGACTCCAGCTCTGGCAGGATCCGCGAGTCTGCACCACTCTGCACCAAACGCCCATGGCCCGAGTTCAAGTGGCCCAACACCACGAGGAGGTCTCCCCAGTGATCGTGACCCAAGATCCAGTGACCTCTGACCTGCCTCAAGCCTCCAGCCAACGCCTGCAACCTCGAACCAGATAGTCCCCCCCAACCGCGACCAGGAGCTGGTAAGAAAATCCAACCCTAAAAGGCACCCCTGCACCCGACACCCCACGGCCTTGGGTGACCCAACTGACGGTGCCTAACCAACCCCTTGCATCCCAACTTACCTCTCCAAGTGGTGGTCACACCCAGAAGACCTTCGTCCCCGAACCTGCAGTTTGTTTGCAAACCGGAGACTCCCCATTGAAAGCTACCGGGCTCCCGACGCCAAAAAAGGCACTCTGCAACCGGCCGCCCGAGTGCCGCTTAGGGTGCACCTTTTGTGCTGGCTTGAACCCCCATTTGTCCTGAGCTTAAGTCCAGGAGATTTGCTCCCACAACCTCGCCAGCAGCCACCAACTGGAAGCCCACTATCCCCCATTGGATAACATTGGGCCTCAGCACTCTTCACCCGGCCACCCTAGTGCCGCTGAGGGTGTGACAAGAGTGCATCCCTGACCCTGGGGGACCCCTGGGTCTACCCCCAGAACACCAACTCCCACAACAGAATACTTACCTTTGAACCGATAACATTATTTTTCTCCATAGGATAACATAGACTGTTTTCTATGAAAAGTTTCTAAGTAGGGTATTGGAAAATATATGAAACCCTTTAAAACTGTAACTAAATAACAAAAACGCTTTTACTTACCTGTTTACAGGAAATGTCCCAGGGCAGTATCCAGGTATACTGCACTGTGTAAGAAAAGTAATCTACTTGACATTCTTCTAAAACGCCAATACAAAGTATATGTACAGTAGTTCAAAAGCATTGCATTATTAGTAGCTCTACTGTAATCAAACCAAAGTGCATATACAATTCAAACTGTTTACAAACTGCATTACTCCTGTAAAGTATTTATTGCTTACCTGTGCCAGGCTTCATTGGTTCTAGAAAATAAAATAACTAAAAGAATATTTTTATACAAAACCAATTGGTCTGAAGTTCAGTCTTTGAGTGTGTGATTTGCTGATTGAGTGTGTACAAATAATGCTTAACACTACATTCTAATAAAGCCTTATTGCTCGACCACACTACCACAAATATAGAGTAAGGTGCTATCTACTTTTACCTCTGCCTACCTTTGGGGTTCCACAGGACTCTGTGTACACCATATCTCACTTTGATATAGTATATACAGAGCCAGCTTCCTACACTAGCAAATAAACCACGTTCCATCTTTGTGGCGCACACATGGCGGTGGATGTTGCCGGCTGTGTTAGCCCATCGTTCAAGTCCCAACTTCCTCAGTAACAGCACATTGTATATCACCAAATATGGATGTGAGATAGATAGATCACCCCTCACAACACTCTCTCCCCCTGTCCTCCTCCGGGATAGCTATTCATCAGTCATTGTACCAGCTAGTAACATTCTTACCCAATTCTTTTATATCTTGTCCTATAGTGGCGAAGTTCCTCTGCACATAGACTAATCAAAATGTCCTTAAGTCCCAGTATGGTACAACGTCCTTCGCCAGAGCCCTCCCCGAAGTTCTTTCCTTATTACATGTTGACTCTAACTCTCATCTCTTTCGATGCAGCACAAAACAGTTCAATTGCAAGACACTGCTCTTTGGACTCCGGTGCATCATCTTCCTGTTGTGGGGAGTGATCAGGGGCTCTCCGTGGTGGCCCAGAGATCTCTCTCCATTTGAAGAATTGTATAACTTGCTGTGGGTCGGTGAATACATGGGATTTGACATCCACCTGTATCTGGAGTTTAGCTGGGTACATCATATTGTACTCCAGATGTAATTCACGAAGTTTCCTTTTCGCTGGCAGAGTTTGACAGTGTGCTTCCTGGACCTGCTGTATAAAGTCCGGGTAGAGGCAGAGGTCCATCCCTTCAAATTGTAGATTTTTTAGGTCCCTTGCTTTGCGAAGAGCAGCATCGCAATCTCCATAGTTCAGCGATCTTCCAATTATAGAACGGGGAGGCACCCCAGGGACTGGCATGCGGGCCAGCGCTCTATGCGCTTGCCCCACAACAAAGATTTCAGAAAAAGTATCTCTCCCTAACAGGGTTATCAACAGTTGTTCCACATAAGTTTCCATGTTGGGGATATTGGTGGATTCTGCCACCCCAACTATCCTCACGATATTGCGCCTGGTGCGCGCTTCTAAAACCTCCACCTTCATTTGTAAGGACCATTTTTTTGTGGTAGGCAATTTAGTTTGTAGGGAATCCTCTGCCTTTGAGACCCTTGTCTTCACTATATCCAACCTCTAAGTATGTTTATCTAATCATTTGGTCATTCTATCCATGTGGAAAGTTAAAGCATCAATCTTACCGTCGATTTTTGTTAGGCTGCGCTGCATAGCTGCCAGGATCTGCTTTAGTCCTGCATCTGCCGGTAGGTCACCGGTCTGGGATCCTGATTGTGAAGCATTTTTGTCTGATTCTTGCTGTCAAATTGATTTACGTGGCTCAAAGTGCAGCTTAGATTGTGCCTTGTCTGTTTTGCCCACTTTTGTGTAGGCCCTAATTATGATCGATTCAGAAAGTTTCCCACTCTCCTTACCTTGTAAACCAGTATACTATCCGATGGCTTTCCATGCAAATCACATATGTTATGTCCGCTGTCCAACTCTGGCACTACTGTTGAGGAGCAGCAGGTCTATGCTGCGTTCTAATAGAGAGTGTGCATCAATGATTTGTTAGGCTTCAGTACCTTAGTATGATGTCCAATGCCCACCCGGCCGACCGGCGTCTTCCTCACAAGCCCAGACCGCACAACCAAAGGAGAGTGGAAGCGCTGTGGGTGCGAGGCGGGCAGGGTATCAGGTCAACCAGTTTCCAGGCTGCAATCGGTATCAGGCCATGGTACACTATATGCCTCGAACATGGGCCTCCTGTCTCTTCAGGCACTGGCCTAATGCACGTTTCTCCTTTAGGATTGCTCTGATCCTCAACCGAGGGGACAGCGGGTGTATCCTGCACCTCAGGCAGCTCAGTGCTGGCTGGGTTACAGCCTCATTAAATCTTGCACCCCAATCTGCGGGTAGGCCGCGATATGCGGGCAGCCACTAAAGCGGACCTATTACCTTCCGAGGCCTTGGCTTCACATGAGCTCTTCTCT
This sequence comes from Triturus cristatus, assembly GCF_964204655.1. Classification (NCBI taxonomy): domain Eukaryota; kingdom Metazoa; phylum Chordata; class Amphibia; order Caudata; family Salamandridae; genus Triturus; species Triturus cristatus. The sequence goes on along the minus strand of NC_140594.1, from coordinate 216,228,115 downwards.
GATCTCAGGCCAGGGGACGGCGGTCTCAGCCAACACCTCTCTCCAATCAGTCTTCAGCGAGTATGTCGCCACCGGCTTGTTCATTCTTCTCTTACCGGGTTGCACTCCACGCGTGCAATTCTGTCGTCCGCCGCCCACCCAGTCCCATGCTTCTAGGTCGGTGGGCTACGGTGAGTGTTTCAAGGCAATTGCGGTGAGGTCAACACCGCTTTGAGTCAGGACGGCTCCGCTGTGTATATCGGGCTGTCCTCTCTGCCAACTGTGTGGTCATCTAAGCGGCTGCGTTGTTGTAGTCCCAGACCCACCTGGTAAATCACTCGAGGCACGACCTCTCCCAGCCAGGGCACTCCCCTCTAGTCAGCCTCCTCCGCTCCGAGGTCCCGCTCCACTTCAGCAAATGCCTCAATCGCTTCCCGGCCAGCTCCCAATCCTGGGGTGATTGCAATTTCTGTGGTTGGGATCCTTACTAGCGAGGATTCTGCAGGATATAATCTTTAGCAACTTTAGTGTGCGGCCAACTTGGAACTTGGCAAGCTCTGCCCCTCCAGTTGATGGTATCCTTTATTTAGATTGAGACGGAAAAAACACTTAGGTCCCGTTCAATTGCATGATGCCAGGGTGTCTCTCCATTTCAATGTCTTTGATTGCCTGGCGCATATCAATGCAAATGTGCATTGCCCCATTACTGTCCTTTTTAGGTCTCGCATAGGCAGCGCGCATGCGCTGTCTCTCCGAGACATCTAGTAATCCATATGGGTGTTGAAACTCCGCCCATTGCTTGTTACTTTCTCGTGGCTTGCGATTGGATAACTTGTGCATTTTTTGTTGTTATCAGCGTCATTATTGGCTCTTCATGCCATACGTAACTTCCGTTCATTCCGGAAGCAGCACGGCCTAACTTCAGTATCCTTAAGCGTAATTGTTTTTTTTTTAAATAGTGCGCATTAACATGCACGCGCATCCCGGCCGCCAAATGCAGTCCCGGACTCACCCCTCTCCACCCCCACTGCTTCCTTGCATCCCGGCCACCGAACGCAGTTCCAGACTCACCCGTTCTCGCCCCCACTGCTTCCTTGCATCCCGACCGCCGAACGCAGTCCCGGACTCACCCCTCCCCGCCCCCACTGCTTCCTTGTTCACCAAGCACCCTGTTTAAGTGCCCGTTGTGCGCTTTTATGTAATGGCCGCTTGCCTTGCACGGAACAGATGGTTTGATTAATGTTATACAGGAAGCCGCACTTTATAACAACTTTTTTAAAAAATGCTGCTTTTGCCACCATACAGTACTTGCGAGCCTTGGGAGCAGCTACTGCACACAAAGGAACAAGTGCGACTGCTTCAAGCTAGCTCCGAATTCCAGTGACAAAACTTGGCTGCGTCTCTCTTTCAACGCATGTGAAAATGCTACGATGATATCTTCTTTCACAGTCAGCAGCAGAAACAATTTTAGCACTTAGTTAGTAAGGAAACAAAACACAGTCATGGCCCGGACAATGAGTCTGGGCCATCCAACAGAAAACATCTTTCGTTTCCTACCATATTTTCAATAAAACGAATACGAAAGCATTTTGTAGCTGCTCATGTGACCTCATGAGTCAGTGTCTGAGGATAGGCAGTTGCCAAGCTTCTCTCAGCACTCGAGCACTTCCTGCCCCCAGTCATTGTCGGCATGGTAAAGCTGACCCCCATGGTCATGTTCTTAAGGAAAAGGGGCGGCCCAGGAATGAGGTGCGAAGTTTGCCAGCAGTTCTACCGGGTTGTCACTCCTGGGCTGGGCCCCCCCTGCATTACAACTCCCACGTTCTGCAGAGAGTGCGGTACCAGGATACCCTTTACTGCTGTTGGTGCTCCAGGTAAAAGAATAACTAACCCTTACATTTCAAATTTTTCTCGTAACCGAGAAATGAGGTTTTGGTTCCATCACTTAACTTCAGTCGTTGGTTCTAGGTGGGTGAATTTTTAATGCAATAGGTCTTGTTTATATACCGTGTACTCGACCCGAACGTATTTGAGCACCTTACAGAAGCACCAGTTTCGTTACACAACTACAATGGCATAAATTGTGTGGTGCGGCATTTGGTGGCAAAGGCTTCATGTACCAGGCCGTCTTATTTCAGAGTGCTGTCCTCTGCATTTACTAAAAGCAGAGGGGAATGGGCGGGTGTGGCAGACTTAAGTTTATAAAAGTTCAGCAGCTCTCCTTTGCCTTTCCCCGCCGATTATTAAATCCCCCTCCTCACATTGTGTATGCTTCAGTTCTGTGTTTCCTGCCTTCACCGCTTCTCCTCAGGATATGTGGAGCTCTGGGGGAACTGTCAAAAAGTAAAATAACCTTTTATAATAGCAGCCAAAAGCATTTATGGGCCTCCTGGATGTAACATGTAGTTTCATTTTCATTCCCTCCCCCCCCCCCAATAATGTTTCAGCGGCATAGCTTCTTTTTCGGACAAGCTCTGTCAGGTAAGGAGGGCACAGTTGGGCTTCGTTTTTATCAGAGAGACTTTGCTTTAAAAATGACAGAAATCTGAAACAAAACTGGTCTAAGAGTTGCAGCCGACTTGGGTAATCTTATAAATATCACTGGAAATTTGCACTGTTGTGAAAAACAGGGCGCGCCATTTTAAATGATTTATACTGCTTTTGTAATATGGAAAAGAGACCATTGTAATTGTGTGAGACAACTCATGAAGCAAACTATGTTGACAATATTTCCATTACTTTTTAATGTCCCAGATTAATTTACACTTGTAATAAAAACAGTTTGTTACCGAAGAAACACAAGCATTTGCAATGCAATAAGTCTCGCATTTGCGCGCATTTAAGCTATTGGCATTGTAAATGACCATGCCTTTTATGTATGGTTTCAAAACCAATACGTAAATAAAAGGCATTGTCATTTACAATGCCAATGGCTCAAACTCTCGCAAATGCGAGACCTATTGCATTGTAAATGCTTGTTTGGTATTGTTACTATGGGCAAAACTCATGGTGTGGGGAATGTGGAACGTTTAATGATGTCATGTTTTAAAAGCACTTTTCTCTACAGCCTCTTAAGCAACTATATAGTGTCGCTGAGCAACTAGATGAATGGCTTCATTGATGTGAAGCTGTTCTTTTATTTTCTTGAGTTTTCCCAGGCCATGAAATAACATTAGGAATAAGCTTGTTATCTCAGACTTGAGCACATAGGTTGTAGTTGAGAGATATTTATCCCAGGTCAGCAGTGGTAGCAAAATGAAGCAAACAGGCTTTCAACGGGAGAATCAAAATTCACAGCGGAATCATAATTTTGATTTCTTTAAAGCTCCCAACTTACATGTATCTTGTTTTTGCTTGTGCTTGTTTTAAATGGCTGATTGACTGTGAGCTGTTCCTGTGTTAAAGATGGCAGGTATTGCTGTTAGCATGAGCTAAAAGCTATTTTGTTCCTGGCAGCCATTTTAGTTAGCCATGTGCTTTCTCCCTCTTTCAGAGCCTTGCACATGCTCAGAAAGGTTTAGCTGATAGAATGCACCTGCTCCTAGTATAGAACTGTCAGGCTATTCTTGCTGATGTAAGGCGAAATATCTCTCCTCCCACTTTGTTGAGCAAGCACATTTTGTATTTTTTTTTTTTTTTTTTTTTTTTAATCCTCATTTTGCGATTGAATTGATAAGGAGGTTTCTGGAGTCTGATGATCTTTTCTTTCGTCAATCTTTGCCTTTCCAGTCCCTTCGTTTTCTGGAGAAACTCATAGGAGAGTATCACTTTCATTCTTCGATCCATCAGTTTTCCTCCAATTACCCTTTATCTTTTCCCATATTGCCATTGGTTTGTGGGGAAGAGCTAGCCAAGTTGGCTACTCGGCAGAAATCATTTCTGCCTGGTATTATGGTTTACGCATTAATCATTGGATTTCTCATTTATGACCCAGAAAAGCGATCAATTGCTTTGGAAGTAATTTTCCCAGATTTCCCAAAAATCTGTTCTCTTTGTATGGCCTCTGCTTCTATCGAGATTATTGATTTTTAAAATGTAATTTAACCAATTCGTATAATTTGGAGCGATTGGTTTAACCCAGTTAATACAAATTTCTCTCCGAGCTAATAGCATTAATACGAAAAGTACATTTTCCTGTTTTTTATTTAGCTTATTGCTATCCGTCTCTATACCACTATGGATCCCAAAAATGATAAGAGAGGTACTTACAGTTATGTTGGTTGTTAAGATCTTATTCACGGTCTTACCAATCTCCTCCCAGTAGTTGTTTATTGCAGGACATTTTTGAAACATATGGATGTCATCGGCTCTTGCTTCTCCGCATTTGGGACAGAGCTTGATACTGGATCCTTTAAATTTAGACAGCTTTTTTGGGGACCAATATGCACGGTGTACTGTGAACAGATGGTTTCTCCTTAGTGGTGCTGATTTTATGCAAGACCAACATTTCCCCATAGATTCCTGCCACATCCTTTGTAAATCTATATCTTGGTCTGGTATATCACTTCTCCAAACTTTCTCCGGAATTAGGAAATCTTCTTCCCCTGATTCAATTAGTGTCCAGTACCACTTTGATATTTCTTTTCTTATTAATGTGGATCTTATCATTTCATTTTCAATAATCTCATTTCCGATGTTGTCTTCTTTTAAGGACTTGGCCCAATTTGATAATTGATAACATTTGAATTTTGATATCTTGCCTTCCGTTTGATCATATAGTAAATTCCAGGGAATTATCTCGTTACCGTTTAGTAATTGTCCCCATAATAGTATTCCTGCTGTTTTAAGTGGTAATGCTAGAGAGTCTTTTAAGCAATCCGGCGTCCCTGGAGAATCCCATATTGGTGCTTTAGTGCTATAGTATGGTATATTTACTAAACTTCTTAATTGGAACCAAAGTTTAGCAGCATTGAATAGAATCTTTAATTTTATTTTTTTTTTAAATTTTGGGTGACCAAATTTATACAAGAAATGATCTGTGTTCTCCGTCATACTTTGCAGGAAACTTGGGTAGTATTGATGCTTCCTTAGTAGAGATCTAGAATTCTTAAATTGGAAGGACCTATAATATTCAAATAAATCAGGACTAGCTATCCCTCCTTGCTCTCTCTTCCTCCTTAGTTTGTTCCAGGCTATTCTCGTTCCTTTGGAGGCCCAGATGAAACTTGCAATTTCGCTTTGTATCTTCTTCATGGGTTCTTTTTTAAAATCCAATGGTATAGTGTTAAAAAGATATGTAAACTTTGGAATAATCGACATTTTTATTACATTTGATCTTCCCAAAAAAGTTAATGATAAGCTTGACCATGTTTTAAATATTCTTCTCATTTGTTTAGCGATTATCATTAAATTTAATTGTGGGACTTTATCCAGTTCTTTGACTAAAGTGACTCCTAGGTATTTTAATTTGTCCCTATTATAGGGCGAAGTTGGGTTGCAATTCCAGCTCATTGTTTCCGTTTTTTCTTTGTTTGTTAAGTAACCTGAAACTTTACCAAAATCGCTCATCATCTTGTCCACTACTTTATGTGTATTTTCGTATTCTGTTGTGAAGACCATTAGATCATCCGCATATAACGCTATTTTTTTGGACCAGTTTTGGTATTTGAAAGGGAAAATCTGTGGGTGACCTCTAATCAGAACAGCCAATGGTTCAATATATAGGTTAAAAAGTAACGGCGACAGTGGACACCCTTGCCTTGTACCACGTTGTATTTGAATATTATTGGTAAGACTGCCATTAACTATAACTTTAGCTCTTGGGTTCTTATATATTGCTTTTATAGCATGAGCAACACTATCCCCAAGATCGTATTTTCCTATTGCTGCGTTTAGAAAGGCCCAATTTACCCTGTCAAAAGCTTTGGCTGCATCGTACGTGATTATAGTTAGAGGAAGTTTTTTGGAAGTGGCGATATCAATTGCCGCAAACAACTCATGGGTAATTTCATGGATTTGCCGCCCTTTTATAAAGCCCTTCTGATCTGGGTTAATCAATTTAGGCATAACCTTGGCAAGTCGTTTTGCAATAACCAATGTAAAGATTTTATAATCGCAGTTAAGCAGCGATATTGGTCTGTATGACTCACAACTCTTTGGATTTTTCCCCGGTTTTAAAATAATGCTGATTATCGCATCATTCCAAGAGTCTGGAATTTTTTCATGATCTATATATATGCAATTCATTAGATCTGTTAGTTGGTTAACTAGAGGCTCTTTTAATGTTATATAAAATTAATTTGGTAGGGCGTCTGGTCCAGCGGCTTTTCCTCTTTTTAAGTTGTTTATTACTTCTTTGACTTCCTCCGATTTAATTCTTTGAGTTAACTCTGCCTTTTCTTCCTTTGTTAGTTTAGGGATAGAGATAGCTTCTAGGTATTTCCCTATTTGTTCTTCTGTTGGATTTGTATCTTCGTCATATATACCCAAATAATATTTTAAAAACTCCTGTCTTATTTTATCGTCGTCGAAGGTTTCTATTGATTGATCTGGTATCTGGATGCATGGTATATTACTCCTAGATTGTTCACTTTTGATTTTCCATGCCAATAATTTCCCGCAGCCTTCCCCGTATTCATAATCCGCTAATTTACTATTTTCCCATTTTTCTCTCACTATATTTTCTAAAAAACTTTCTAGTTTTTCTTTTGATCTTTGGAATTTTATCCCCAGTTCTTCTTTTCTTTCCGGAACAGTTTCGTTCTCTAATTCTACTTCCAATTTTTTGATATCCACTTCCATCTTATTGATTTCCAATTTCTTCGTTTTTAATTTATGTGCTCCTAGACTGAGCAATTTTCCCCTTATCACAGCTTTATAAGCATCCCAAGTTATTTGTTTTGAAGTGTCCGTTGTATTTTCTTCAAAGTACTGTGATGTGGCCGTTTCTAGTTGATTGATATACTGTTGTTTATGTAGTAAAGAACGATCTACTGTCCATCTACCAGGGGTTGTATGTTTGGGTGCAAGCAGAGTTAATTTTACCGCTGAGTGATCGGAAATGTGAGCCGGAATATGTTCAATACTAATGACTCTATTCTGTAAAGATATGTTTAGGAGAAAAAAATCTATCCTAGATTTGTGTCCTAGTTTCTTGTTGTGGTAAGTAAAAGGATATACCTTATCTCCCTTTTGTGGCCACATATCTTGTTAAAGATGGCAGGTATTGCTGTTAGCATGAGCTAAAAGCTATTTTGTTCCTGGCAGCCATTTTAGTTAGCCATGTGCTTTCTCCCTCTTTCAGAGCCTTGCACATGCTCAGAAAGGTTTAGCTGATAGAATGCACCTGCTCCTAGTATAGAACTGTCAGGCTATTCTTGCTGATGTAAGGCGAAATATCTCTCCTCCCACTTTGTTGAGCAAGCACATTTTGTATACCCATATTAGTCAATAAGCATGCTTGTATGTGCCAGGACCTCCCCTTGGTTTTATGCTGACTATGTAACCTATGCATATATAAGGCCCTTGTTCTCTGTACTCCTTAGAATGCCTCCTACAGTTGCCTGAGGGTACTGTGTGATGTAGTCTCCCTCATCTGGGGACCAGGTGTATCAGTGAACCCCTTAAAAGGTTTTTATTTCTTCAAATGGCGCCCAACGTGGACATCATCAGAGAAGCGGCTATCCAAGGGAGTGGTATTGACAGGAGACAGGAATCTACTGAGGAGGACAGGTAAGGAATCTACTAAGGAGGTACCCTGCGCACGGAGAGTCTCTGTCTCTGCAGCCCAGTATATTTCTGGTCTTCCTGATTTGATCCTCCAAATATTTAACGCTCCTGACTGTGAACCTTTTTGGCGTGAGTATTATAAAAACAACTGTTAGGTCATTCAGAACTTGGCAGTGTAGGCTGGAGATTTGTGCTTGGAAAGGTCGTCGACATGTGAATTGTTTTGGTTTAGGCCAAAGATTTTGGAATTTGGAAATTTATTAATTGCAATTTGTGTAGGCAGGTAATGAGGAGATTTTTCTCTAACTTTTGAATAATTTGTAACGGCATATATTGTGTTAAGTGCCACTGCTGTATAATATTGTATATGCTACAATATTTTTGACATGCCTGTTTCAAGCGCACATCGAAGAATGTGCTGCTTTCTTGGAGGTACCAATGTGAATCTTGAATGGAATCAGCCGGCTCCCCTAGAGGGGATACCTAAATAGGTTTAGGTATATTGCAAAATGTATTTCTTCCTTGGTGACTAAGTACCCCATGGAATTAAAATATGTACATAAAAAAAGGATCCTGGTCTATGCACTTAGTAACAGTCATAAGTGGTGATATGCAGAGCGCTTTTTGAATGTTCTGCCAGCCAAAATTGGCAAATTTTGGCTCCTTGAACATGGAACAGTCTTTTGGGCTACTTTTGAGAGCTTTTCTTGTAAATATGATTTACAATTAGTATTTACAAAGGGTATGGTTTCAATACAGTCTGTGGGCTGTCTTTTGTTTCTGTCCTAAGTGTTGATTGGTGGGTTAAATGTGTGTTTAAATGTCTATGTGGTTTGTGGTTTGACACCAGTGGTACTTGTGTGAGTGAGTAGCGATTGCGCTCTTTGTGTAAGAATGGCTGGCCTTAAGCGCACTGTATTATGTGTTCTGAGTGTATGACCCCCTTCTGAAAATGTCTGGAATGAGCTCAATGTGGTTTTTTTGTCATCATTCTGTTATGCAAAATGTAATTGAATGAATTTCATTTTTTAACAAAAAATCCAGAAATGAATTATGTAATATATGCTAAATAGCTGCACGCTATCATTAAAATTGAAAGAGTAAGAAACTATGCTAAAGATAAAAATTAGTATTCACATTCCATAGGAACTAAATAGGCCTCATAGAAATGAAGGGAGAAAACAAAATTGTGGGCTTTACAATAATTTGGACTAAGATACAAAATGTTACAGCATTCTCCTTAGATACATTATATTAGATATTTAAAGGCATTCACATCATCTGAGTAAATTTGTTGTTGCTGAACCAAACACAACATTACAGAATGATAGATCTTGACTGACTTGAAATGCCTGACTTTTAAATAGACTGACTTTTAAATAGACTGTGACGCTAGAAACAAATTCTTTCAAGCAGCTGTGTTTAAACTGTTTCACTGAGAAGAAGCTATTGACACAACAAATGGAGATTAAACTCTTACAGGACATTACAAATACAGAAAAAGGTATTGTTTTTTTTTGTTTCCTGAGAAAGGTGCAGAATTTGACGCCTGCTGGTCAGAGCAACAGCTGCGTAAATAGCACATGGCTATTCCTGACCGCAGGCCACAGAAGGAAAATGCTGACTTAGTGCCAGCCTCGTATAAGGCCTGCATTACAGACTGTTAATTTTAAAAGTTACAAAATTCAGTTTCATTATTTTGGATAACAGAGAAAAGATTAAAAGTAGGGATTTCCTTTCTTAAAACGTTTTACATAAGCATATCTGTGGTTCTGATGTTAAATAATAACTGTCCTTTAAAAAGTGGCACAGACTTTTCATATATAAAGTAAGGCTTCTGTGCTTAGGGTTATAAATGAATGCGTTTAAGTATGATAGGAAAGGAATGAGGCTTTCTTTTCATATGTGGAACTATAAAAAGGGTTGGTGCTAATTTTTTTTTTGATTTAAAAAGGACATTTTGATTATATGACTGTAGCAGGGTGAAGCCGAACGAGAAAACAACCGGCAGGTCATCCAAGGTGATCGACATGCTGTCCCCTCTTTTTTCCCATCAGCAGACTGAGTGGATCCCCTCGGGAGCGCAGTCCCCCTTCATGCAGGAAGAAACTGGACACCGTTCCTTTAACTGGAAAGGGTTCGCGTACAGCCCCGCCCATAGCAGTGACGAAGAAGAAGGAGGGGTTGATATACCAGGAAGTGCGCTACCGCCGGTGTACGTGGACACCAGGGAAGGAGAGGAGGACGACGGAACGAAGAGTGAGAAAGAGACTCTAGACAGAGGAGCAGAGAAAGAGGAGGGAGCCTCGGACAGCAGAGCGGAGAGCGAGGACGCGGTGCTGGACGTCGGACGGAGGAGAGAAGGTCGGAGGACGAGCCCACGAGATGAAGCAGTCTACGGGTTACGAGAGCCAGGAGGCCAACAACACCGTGAGCCGCCCAGCCACGTTCCCGGAGGAGCGTGGCTCTCGCAGGTACACGAGCGCTTCACGGGCTGGGTGGGGAGAAAGGGTGGGCGTCCGTAAAGGGGGGGAATAAGGGGACATCTGGGCACTTACAGTTGCTGTGCTGATGAAGATCCCGATCACAACCCTCCCTGAGCACCCAGTCACACGCTTCTTGACCCCTTGTGCACAGAGTGTTCCCTCACCCCCTTCCCTATCACTATCAAGGAAAGACAGAGTGCTCACCTCAGGTTCTTTTTGTGTTTTCCGGACCAGAACCCGGGAGAGGAAGGATCACGGCGGACAGGAAGGAACCCCGAGAATGGGCCACAGAGACTCCCCTACCTTATTACCGACCCACCCCCATAAGAAAACGTGTGCACAAAGCAATAAAGACTCTAAAACCTCCAATACGCTCTCCAGTGTTATCTTCCCCTTCACAATGACAAAAAAAAAAGTTTAATAAAAATAAGTCACTTTACCCAGGCATACAAAAATCATTTTTATAAGGGTGTACATTATACATTACTGATCCCCATTCCTGGGATATGTAGGGGACACTCTGGGGATGACTAATATGCCAAAACATTGTAGGTTATTCATTTTTAAGTGCCACTAACACCAAAGTCGAAATTCGGCAAAATTCACTGTTTAAAAGCATTTCTGCCACTCAGAGCAGTTTTCAAACTGATCTTAGGCTTCAGTAAATGCACACATGTAAGTATAGAACAAACAGCTGACCTCTATACTGCTAGAAAGCACACCGCACACTGCTTACAATTGAAAATATGTATGAAAAAACCCAGCAGAAGTTATTAAGCGTACCTCTAAATTACTGGAAAACAGGAAGGGAACAGGACTGCCTTTCTCCCTCTCCCTCATCTGAGGTTAATAAATGCATTGTTTTTATATTACAGCTTCTGTGCCAATCTCTTCTTTGATGGTTTAAAAGGACCAAGTGTATCAGCGAACCCCTTAGAAGGTTTTTATTTCTTCACCTGCTTCCATGTTAGCAGCTTGTCGGCTTGCTCGTTCTTCTGCTGTACGAGCCATCAGCATTTTCTCCATGCCTTGCGTTTCTCTCAGCATGCATCTTCTAAACGAATCTGAAAGGCAGCCATCAATGACTCTGAGGCTCATAGCTTCTTCGTCAGTGTAGTCACAGAATTTTCTGTGTTTAATGAGTGTACCAAGTCTTTCAAGAAATGTGTCCATTGTTTCACCTACCAGTTGTGGTGCTTGATTGCTGATATGCCTTTCAGAGTCGACATTCGGCATTGGGTTGAACTTGGCCTCCAATGCTTCTTTTACCTTTTGCTTTAGTTCTTGAAATCTCCCTTAGCACTTTTTCAGCCCATCACTTGCAAGGTTTTATTTGTAAATATTTGATAATCTTCTGTTCATATTCTTCTTCTAGTGCATCTATGAAGTCATCGAACATTTTGATCCATGTAGCCCACCTGGCGCCAATGTTCTGCTTCTTAGAAGTGTTGAAGGGCGGTGGTTGCTTCAGGAACACGGCTGCATTGTATTTCACGCTCCCTTTTTCTGCCATTGGGAGCACATGCTGTTCAGACACCTTTGGCTGTACCCTGGTTCCTGCAACTTTCGCAAGCACAACCCTTGTGCTAAAACCTGGGTCACCATGCCCGATCTAAGGTCATAGAATGCTTCAATTGTCCTTAAGAGTGTATACATTTTTGTTTCTCGTACCTGTTTGTCGCTGCCATTATATTTCTGCTTTACTTAAGTAATTGCTCCATATTTGGGGTGTAGAGTAGCGTCTCCGTCGACCACTTCACTGGCAGTTTTTGGGAGTGTTTTGATTATGATCCTTTGCAGAGCTTTCACTTTCTTCTTTGGCCATGTATGGGCAGTAGCAGGACTTTGACTCCACATGTGCTAGTTTCAATCTGCTTTGCATCGATTTTGAGGCACATCTGGCATGCATGAGCAGCTTGCCGTACTGGTGCAAACTCTCAGGGAGAGCGACTTTGTTTTCTTCGATGTACACATCCCTTACTCATCGCCAGATTTAGCATCTTCCCCAGCCCTCGTGAATGCAGATGAATTCGGCCACAAAGGAGCCGTAGTTAAACACATCTTTATTTCTCAGCATACGCTCACACACACTGCACATTATCTTATACTCAACATTAACCACACCTTAACACCTTCACTAATATGACGTAGCTCCTGTTCAGAGTCTGCCCCAGAATCACGAGGGTCCCAGTGCGTATAACATCAATATGCTACAGTACCTTCCACGCAAGATAAAGAAAATGGGAAGAACAGGGCATGAACAAGGCATGATTAGGCATGATATGGGTATACCCACAAACATGAACATTTTTGGACATTCACAAACACATTCACAAACAGAAATCCAACTCTTTCTCCAGTGCCTAATTAGTACAGAATAAATGCAGTACCCCAACATTATTTTTGGAGCCTGCTGTTTGTGTTGCCGAATGAGGAATGCCAGGATTGTCAAATACCAAGGATCCCTAGTTGTGATTCCCTTTCATGTTTTTTCCTTCGACCGCATACACTTTCAGTTTTCCTATTTTTCTTTGTCTCCTTCATTCACCCTTTTCTTCCCATTTCTCTATTGCTCTGGGTCAAAGTCTGACAGTACAAAATAAGTCCTGGTCACAAAGAGTGCTGGTGACCACAATCTGCAACCACCGACATAAATTACAAAATGCCTTTCCCACCCTGGAAATGGAGAAAGATTGGGACTAATTCAGCCGCAAGTTTGATGGGGGTCTTAGGTGAGTGCTTTCCTCGCTGGGAAATATGTTTTCCATGCGGAGATTTACTTTTGCACAATCTGCTGTCCTTCCCCTTAAGTGGCGGAGTAGGCAATAGGCATCCTTTAAAAAGTGATATGTCAAATGAAGTAGAAGTCCTGGATTCCTGGATCCTGCCCCTGGTTTGACCATTTTTGCGCATAGCAAAAATGGTAAAAGTACATTCAGACGGAGTAATAGAACACCTACCATACTTTCACATTTTTGTATGCGAATCAGCCCCAACGTGTGCAGATACGTGTGGGAAATATAATTTCATCTGATGGTAGATATTTCTCAGCTTGTGGTGTGGGAATGTGCATACAACTACATGACATTCTCGCATTATACAGAGGCTCCAGAATATGCACGTCTTCAAGAGCAGAAGAGGAGGAAGGGTGTGCAGAATTTCAGTTCCATTTGGACAGAAGCTTCACATCTCACAAAGAAACAGTCCGTTAAATACCTGAGTTCCACTTTCACTGTATCTACTTTGAATTTAAAGGGCAGCAGTGCAAGGAGGACCTATAGTTCAGGTGCCACCACAACAGCTCTAACTGGATCACAGTTTTAGGTGATCTTGATAACACCCAAAATGTTACACTCTAGTATGTGTGCCCCATATTTGTATGGGATTTCCCTTACCAATACCCTGACCACTACCAGGGATTACTCTGAACAAAAGCATGAGATTATGTCAGTTACCCAAACTAGAGAGAGTTGCGCGCTAATATTTCACTATCTCACACAATTTCATCAACTTCTGTAAATATGATGTATCTTACACAAGTGAAAACTGCACGTTCTAGCCCATTCCAAACTTAAATCTGGAAATCTCATTTGTAAATTGGCACCATATTTTCCAAACAGTTTCAAAATCTAAAGACTTTCCCACTTTAAAAGTAACTTTTCACTCAATGGCAAACATTTGACCTATTACGATTTCCTTAGTATGAGGCTCCACAGTGTGATATTGTTGAGAACTATGGAACTTGCTGAAACTAGAGAGGTAAGAAATGTGAAATGTGAAATGTGAAATGTGAAATGCGAAACAAACAAAATGGGAATAAATATCCACCTTTAAGTGCAGTTGAAAAAGTACAAACCTTTTGGTGATCTATAACCCCTTTGACAACTTATATGCTCCTCCTGGGGCATGTAGATTGGTGTTTATTAGGGCTTATTTACTTGAGGTAAAGGAGAATTTTAAAAATACTTTGCATCGTAGGATCTAATCCCAATATTGTCAGAATTACCAGGCAAAAACACGTGCTAGGGTAAACCTGTTGCTACGCTCTGCAGTATTATGCCAAGGAAATGTTAGCACCCCATTCCAAGGTCATAAGCATAGGCGCTGGAAGCAGTGGTGCTGGGGGTGCTGCAGACCCCTAAAATAACCATACTGCAGTTCAGAAACGAGCGATAAAGATGCCTTTAATTTTTGTTTTTATTTGATAACATTTGCTGTGCTTCAAAGACAGAGGTCAATTGCCTGGCAATAACTTCTGGCAAATGACTGGTTTCCTTTTAAAATGCAGATTGTTGATCACTTTATCAAACTGCAAAGTCAGATGATTTTGTAAAGTGAACTATTTGGAAATCTTGCAGGGGTATAGTAGATGGCATTTTTTCAAACACAGAAAAATGTAAATACCTGTAAACAAACTGCACACATGTTTCAGACTATAGCAGCAGTTAAGAAAGCACAAATGGAGCAAAATGTCTTTTTAATTCTCATTCCGGTAGAAACAAGTAGTGCTATCCGGCAAACAAACATTACATAGCACAATAATTTAAAAAAAATCCTTTATAAACAAATCCCCTTCTCCGATTTCATGATCCCTAGCCCATTAAAATCCGTCTAAATACACCTATTACAGTCTTATCTGCTTTAAGACTATTTGCCTCCATTTTTACTAAAATCTGTAAAAAAAAAAAAATTGATCAATTTTAAATATATTAACACATTTTCTGAAGTCCTCATTGACATTACTTAAGTAACTTAGCGGATTTGCAGAGAGTTACGCTGGTAATAAAATGTAACTTCTTTTACTAATGAAATATGTACCAAAAAATGATTATATGCAGTAAGGATAAAGCGCCTGACTTACAAAATCTACATTTACCGTTAGTCATTGCTCAATTTAAGCGGGTGCTTGCCCAAATTTTAGTTACAAAGCCCGCCTCGAAGTGGGCAATTTGGGATCTTTTCCTATAGTCCTCAGCATCCTGTTCAAATACAATGCATCTCACTATTCGTTTTATTAAGATTTCCAAGAAAGCTTTGAGATTTCCACCACTTTCAGTATCTGGTCTATCTTTAATTGCTCCATTATCATTTGTTAAGTATCTTGTCAGGACTTTGCACTGGATTTCAGCATATGGGTCTGCATTACGTGCCTTAGTGCACTCCGGGGATCTCTTCCAAGGTGATCATTGTAGATGACTAACCCCTGGTAGTACTTAAACAATATGTCCTTTTTCCCCAGGTCCAGTCGTGCTGCGCTGTTCAGTGATCCTTTTGGCAAACCTCCCCATGATTTCCAGATACTCATTTCCACTGTCTGTAACCCCTGCATTGATTTCTCTTCCAATATTTCATACTCACACAGCAGGTGGCTTTCTACTTCAAATATAAGCCAGTTTCAGTGCTTCCACTAATTTGTATCCTAACTTACTCTCCAGTTTGCAAAAAGCGCTTGAAACTGCTCTTGCATTTTGAGATAATTTCTCACTGTGAGACTTGAAGTTTAGGTTGTATTTAAACAAGACTCCCAGGTACTTGTTTTTAGAGCTCATCTCAATTTGCCTCCTGGTCTACCACCACTTTAAGCCCAGCTTCTTTCTCCCCTGGTCTGCAAAAACTATGATTTTCGTTTTCTCTATATTGACCATGAGATCATACGGTGCATAGTATTTTTCAAATAAGTTGGTTTGATGCTGTAGACCTACAAGTGTCAAGACTAGCCATAATGTAACATCTGCATAAAAGAGGTGAAGAACTACTACCTTGGTCAGTTTAGGTGGAAATGCACGAACTGCCACATATCTGATATATATTTTTAAAACCAAAGCGGAGCCAAGATACAGACTAGCCGCAGACCATTCGTTGTAGAGATATTTCTGGATAATGCCCTGTTGCGCCCTAGCTCGAACTGCGTCCAAACTCAATAATGCAATTAGATAATCAACTTAAGTAAGTCAATTTTGCAGAGTTTATATCTGCAAGTGTTTTCCACAGTTTCCCTCTGTTCATACTATAGAACGCTGCAGTTACGTCCATAAAGATCCCTTAAACTAGCGGATTTTATGGCAAGACAGGAGGCTAGCATTATGTGTAGATTTTGTTTGTTATGTCTAGGACAGTAATTTCTTTATAATTCACAGATTGAGCTCTTTGTCCTATTTTATATATTTTCCAGGATTTCAATGTTATAATTTCCTGAATAACAACCTTGTATACAGGACCCAGGACACATGTCCACAGGTTGGCATCGAGCTCCAGGAGTTCTGCCGACAGGCCATCGAGTCTTTGTAACCTTGAAGGCTTGAGCTTCTTGATTATTGCTTCAATTTCCTTGATTGTGGGTGACATCACCACCTGAGAAGTTGTTTCCATCAATTCACGCAATCTAATTATCGCCTCTCCTTGGTCTACAATATTGCCCTTTATCTTATAGAAATTCTTAATATATTGGACCCAAGCTTCCTCTGCGACCAGATGAGCCACCACTTTTTTCACAGCATCTTTTAATTTTGCTATCAGGTCTCAAGATAGTTTTATTCTCCCACTCAATAAGGCAACTATTACCTGACTTCATCTTTTTGTTTGGCCAACCATTCCACACGCCTGACTTTCCTACTATTTTCATTTCTTTATACCTTTATCATTGCTTTACGTTGGAGTCAATTTCAAGTTTCTTTAAAGGCTTCGCTTATGTTTTTATCTAATTTTGTTCTTGCTTGTTCCTGCTTAGATTGGGGTGGGGGGGGGGTTACTGCCTCAAATCCATCCCATTATTTCAGTGCATATTTGCCTTCTGACTGGTTTCTTTTACTAAATTAGTATATTCTCCAAATTTCTCGTTCTTACTCTGTGTTACAGGTTGATTTAATATCTCTGTTGCCTGTTTATATGCTTATTGTTTCAATTGTGTTGACCAGACAATCTTCATTTCATTTATAATTTTTGTAATTTGATTATCAAGCCAGGATATTCTCTCACTTACCTCAAGATCTAACAGGAGACACAGGTAATTACGATCACTTCCATACTGCTTTCTTATGTCAAGAACTTTCACCCACTGGAAGCTAAAAAATGAAATCACCGCATGGTCTAACAGGGATGATGACCTTCCATTGTTAAACGTATCCTTTGCTGGAGCGTCACTCCATGTTCTACCAGTTATTATTGTTAAATTAAAAGCTTTGAAGTTGCTCTGATTTTAATTTTACCTTTGCAGATATTAAGATAGCCCAAATATTGTCGTACTTTAAGGGCCCTACCCCTGTCTATCCCGGTATTAGCGAACCGCGAATGGTCAATGCGGTATGTACAAGTGCTTTGTGTAACGTTTTAGCTATGAATGCACAATGTATACGTTATTATACATTGACTCCGTGGGTTCCATTTTGTAGCGGTGGCCATCTTATGGTTGCCCTCACATAGGCTATATAGCATGAAGCGAAAACGGGCCTTTTAGAGCACATGTGCCTTTCTTTGACTTTCCTGTGACCTGGGCAGCTTGGCTCCGCCACCCCAGGTCAAACTGGTCTCACGAGTTCCCCGTCCTCTGGCCACCTGTGATTAGCATCAGGGCTTGACACACCATAAAGTCTTTTCATCCTACACAAGCCACCTGACTGTTCCTGCTTTATGGCTTGTTTCCCAAAACAGGAGATGCTCATGTTTATTGGGGCCTATCGATATCTGATGTGGGATCTGAGCCTTGCTGGGTAAATAATTACGGGCTGGCTTAACTGGAATGTGGGATGGTCATCATGACTCTGCCTTTTCGTTTGCAATGTATACATGTGAATGACCAACTGCAAGAGAAGGGCGGTGTTGCCCAGAGCGTAACATTCTCCATAAAAGAAGAGACTGGTTTCTGTTCTGCAGACTGCCTCATTCAGTTGCTAAGGCTTCTGTGCGACGTAATCTCACTCATTTGAGTTTAATAAAGATGTCTTTTCAGATTTCAGCTTCTGTTGCCAAGTTCTTTGTTATATTATCAAGATATGCAGAATTCTATAATACCACATCAGGAAGTACTCGAAGTCATAGGGTGCTACCCCTAGCACCTCTGGGGTCTCAAAAATTGGAGTACTTCAGTTGGCGCCCACCAGCGCGGCCTCATCAGAGAGGTGACTTTCTGTGGGAGTGATCTTGTCAGGAGACTGAAATCTACTGAGGAGGACAGAACGGGATTCTACCAAGAAGGTACTCTGTGCACAGGGATTCTGGAGATTCTTTGATTATGTAGCCCGGTATATTTCTGCTCTTCCTGATTTTGATCCTCCACATGATGTCACTCAAAAGGTGAGAAAAAGAACCCTTTTGGCGTGAGTATTATAGAAGACGTTTGGTCATGTAGAACTTGACAATTAGAATTTGGATAACCTTTTGATTATTAAGAATAAGAATTAAGTATAAGTGGGTCGCTCCCAGTCCTTTGGTTCTTTGGGTCTTTAATTTGGTTATCGCAATTACCAAAGCCGAGGGGTTGGTTTCTTGGTTTCTGATTTGGTCATTGCAATTACCAAAACCGAGGGTCTCGCATATTTGCGAGTGTATTGGTAGAGATAACCCCTTGAAGTTTGAAGCTAGATTAGTGAGCTATAAGATGCCTGATCTTAGCAAATTTGGAAATGTAGCTTTTGGTTTGTATAGGTTTGGATATGCGAATTGCAATTTGTGTAGGCAGGTAATGAGGAGATATTTCTCCATTTGGTTTTGATTATAATACTTGCGTTTTCCGCAGTATTTTTGGCATGCCTGTTTGTAAGCTCACATGGAAAAATGTGTTGCTTTTTGTTTTGAAAGGTACCATAGTGTGGGAAATATCTAAATAGGTTAAATTTAAAAACATATTTCTTCCTTGGTGATTTTGTATCCCCAGGGAATTAAAATATGACATAATACAAAACAAGGATCCTTCGTTCTGCGCAGTTTCATGAATGAAGATATGCAGAACGATTTTGTGTGGTGTTCTGCTAGGCAAAGCTAGTGAATTGAGCGCATTCACTACTTCTTGGACATGCATCTGTCTGTGGGGCTGTTTATGCAGCCTTTACAACTAGTATTTGCAAATGGTTTGTTTCAAGTATAGTCTGTGAGCTGTCATGCGTATTGATTTGTAAGTCAACTGTAAGTAAATTGCGACGGCGCTATTTATGAAAAATGGCTAAAGCGCGCTGTATTGTCTATTTAACCCCTTTCTGTTTATGTCTGAAATATACTCAATATGTGTTTGTGGGTCTTCTGATGTTTCCAGTCTGTTAAATAAATTGTTGGTTAATTAATATCAAGTAGAAACTTAAAAAAGAAATCCAGAAACGAACCATGTGACGTGCTAAAATAGCTATATGGTGCTCTTTAATTTATAGAATGAGCAATTGTGCACATATACAAAACTGCCGTTAAATGCTTAAAGGATAAAATTAGAAACACATTCAATAGATATAAATCAGGCCCCAAAAACGAAATTATCTATTTTTGCAAAAGTAAATAAATTTACAGCATTTTCCTTAGATGCATTGTATTAGATGTTCACAGGCAAACTTTTCAGCTGCAGTATATTTGATAGAAATGTTCATTCAGCCAGCACCTTCCCAGTTGAACACGGGTGGAATTTTGCAGAACCGTCCTTTTAAATGAAAGTGGCGCAAAAATGTGACGTGTTTCAAGTTGGGCTTATGCGCTTAGGCGTGTGAGTTAGTGTGTCCAAAATGATAGGCAAGGGATGCAGCTTGTTTTTTATACATGGATTTATCACAAAAACGAATAATTGGGATTTTTTAAAAGAAAATTATTAATCATGGAAAAATTATTTTAAAAAAATAAGTGCTTTTCAAAATCGTTTTTTGATATTTATAAAGCTTAATACTCATACTATGACCTCCTAGCATTAAAATTTGATTTAAGTTGTGTTGCATCACTAAAATGACAAGCATTCGCGTGTACAATTTTCCCTTGGCGCAGGCGCAAACAAGCTCATTTTTATAAAGTATAAGTTATTATTTCCAATGCCTGACTCATGGGTTATGTAATAAACATTCTGGTAATGCATATTATGCACAGAAATTGTAGGATATTCATTTTTTAATGCCAAAAGAATGAAAGTCGAATTTGGGTAGAAAACACTGTTTGAACTGCATTTTCCTCCATTCAGAGTACTTTTTAAAGTGTCTCAGACTTCAGTAAATGCATACGTTTAGGTTTGATATATATTTACAGGTTGTGCCTTCTTATGATTCAATGAGTCAATGTGCCAGTACAAAGGCTTGTTTTAATATCAGGGTTGAAGGTTCTAACTTTAGCTGTGTCTGTCACGATACTACTGAACACGCTATGAAAAACAGGACCTTTTTAAAACTTGGAGAAATAAAATAAAATATGGTGTCGCAACCCGCAACTATTTGATGTTAATAAAAAACGGCCTTAATGGAGTTAGCACCCACATAGAGAAAGAGAAATGGAGAATTATTTTTTGATGAAGGAAAAAGAGGATGTTTGTGAGCAGGTACGTGATGAAGTCAGTAATGATAGAGGGGTGGAGAAATGTAGAATTATGGTTATAGGAACTAGGTAATACGTAGGAAGGAGAAGAACAATTGGGAAAATAGAATGCCGTGGAGGGAAGAGAGATGATGAAGGGGAGTAATAAAGACATGAAGAGTAGCGTGAGGAAGGTTGTATTGACGAAGGGAATAAAAAGGAATGTGGTATCGGTTTGAGTAAGTAGGAGGGGAAAGATGAGATTGCAGGTTCTAGCAGTAGGGGTGAAAATATTGTAATTACCTAACGGGAGGCACTGAGTTTCATATGCTAATATGAAAGCGACGAACAGAGCTTGAATAAAGGCAAGTGACTAAATGATGAAGAAAATATCAAAACTCATTGCAAATGCAATTCGCAGTGCCAGTGGACTGGGGCAGAAAGCGGTCCCAATTGCTGGAGTTCAGTCTAACTTTAGCTGGGCCTACTGAGACGTTCATTCATTTAAGGTTGTTGAAATGTGTACCATTACATAGGATTGTAACAAGGATTTATTCTAAAAAGTGGTATGTGTGTTATTAAGTTTCGTGAATTATTCACAGTAAATGTAGTTTAATAATCTGGGAATAGAGATAATTTTTTTTTTTAGCGCCTAAAAAGGAGAAATTATTTTTCAAAATAGAGTGAATTATTGCAAGTTAGGAGGAATTAGGAAGGCCTTCTGGCTTTGACAAATTCAGAGTGGCAGGAGCTGGGGGTTGGAGAGCTGCAGAGGCTGGCTCAAGTTACGCTGTTGAGATGCTATCTTTAGTTCAATGGAGTAGGCTGCCACGTTGACATTTATGACCTTTTAAATTAGGGCCTTGCCTCTGTGGAATGCAGAATGACCTTGCTACACGGGCCTCTGAAGGTGGGGTTTCTGGTTTCTCCATAAGAACATCAATAAATCTAAAGAACTTAATTCCAAAGGGAAAATATAGCAAAGGGGTTTCTTTGGAAGCCCAAACATCATGTTAAATGCTTTGCAGAACTGATACATTTGCGTCTCTCTCTAAAAACAATTAAAAAAAAGAGAATGATGCCTGCTATTAGCTCTTATTTAACAGAAAACGGAGTGTTGCATTAAGTCTTAGACAGACAAAAAGATTCTAAAATTTTTTTTAAGGCTACATGCCTAAATGTGAACGAATTGCTATCATGAATTGTTCTTGTTAGTCCTGTATGTTAGAAGAGAGACAGTATATTTGACAGCAGATTTCCATTGCCTGGTGATCTACTGTCAAAAAGGAGGGTAAGGATTTTAAACCTGACAAATTAAACAGGCCCGTATATTGGGTTTTGGGCTGCAGGTTTACAGTGCATAAAAGTACATGACATGGTGTTGTGTGTCACCGCTTATTTTACATATGCTATTGTTTTGTCTATGCTTTTTGTGCTGGATATACAGCAAGTATATCTGATGGCTTGACGTTTTGTGCGTTTTTATTATTTTTTGCATGTTTTCGTTGTTTTTGTTGCTGCTTTTGATACTATTACAAGTTTACCTGTGTTGTGAGGGGATGGTCATGACGATGCCCATCGCTACGCAACAGTTGGTTGAACTTGTTCTGGTTACTAAATTCCACAGCTAATGATATTTCATGCTGTGAACATGAGAGACAACACTTCACCAGTGCATGTCTAAATTGGCTATAATGGTATTACAGAAAACTAAAAGAGATCTACAGGATCAAAGTGTGTCACCTGCAGTTAGTCACGTTACTGCCCCTTTCCTTTAAAGGAACAGGCAGCCCTACGTTTATGTATCCTTGATTGGACCTAAGGATGAAATTATAGATCTGTGACTCAAGGTGGCCTAATTTCTATATTACATTAGTTAATGGTGTCCTGTCTCCTAAGTAGCATATGGCCTTTGCTTCTTAAAAGGAAACTAGGTTTTCATTTTTCCCTGCAGAAGGAACTGGAACATTAGCTAAGATTACCGTATATGGTGTAGTCGCCAGCGGTAGAGTTAAAATGTATGTAACTTTGGCCTTTTGTGTACCACCCGTACTCTTGGTGTAGTGTTACATGCCTGACTATCACCCAAGTAAATTCTTGTCCTTCCTATAGATTTTTATTTTTTATTGCTTTTGTTGCTTCTTCCCTGACCGATGTCGCATCATGCTTAGTTATTGGGGATTTTAGTTGTGTCCTAGTTCCAATTCCCTTTTCCGTATTCCTTTCACCAGTCAGCCCATTTATTATTGTAGGTGTATTGTTCAGGTACACACTTCCAGACTGCAGTGATGCACCAGGAACCTCCATATTATGTATAATCCCCTCTTGTATGACCAGACTGGTTTTCAAGAATTGTCCCTAGGCCTGCTTTAATGACTGTCAAGTATATTATATTATAGTAAGACAAGATTTCCATCCCGATAGGAGATAACTTACGTTTACCTTTTTTGAACATGACGAATTTTCAATGTCTATTTTTTAATGTGGTTTTTACCCTTTTGTTCCTGCTGCTTTAATTTTTGGTGGGATCAGAAGTTTCTAATCATGCAAATATCAGGACCCTCTAGTTCTTGTCTTTTGTTTTCACATCTGACTATTAGCCTGTGTATTGCCTAGTGCACCTGATGTGAAAGGTTTCTACCTGCCTATGATAATCTGTACCATGTGATTTCTCTATTGAGATGTCCTAGATAAGGAATTTAGAAACACTTATATGTAATCATTGAAAAAAAAAAAAATGTGTTTGCCCTATTAGACAATGCCACCATATGTGAAGACATCCATTTAGATAGAATTCTCGTGTAGTTATTTACCCTTAGATGATGGAGGCTCTCACACGGAAACCCAATTGAAAAGCTTAGAAGCACTGTTTTGCCTACTGCCTTTTTATTTGTATTGCTTCCTGAGAAAGACAGTGTATTCTAGACGAAAATTGTCCCATGGCGTGTGGCCACTCCTTTGAAAATCACAGGCCACCTGTTTACAGTCCCCTTGTTATACAACGAACTGTTTAAAGCATCACACTTGCTTCATCAGAAGGCGTTCAACATCAGAAAAGAAGGAGGAGCTGGTTTTGCCACAGAACCAGAATTCCAGTGCAAAAGAGCGCCTGTCATGTGCTGGTAACCTCTGACAGTGTGCAGTCCCTTGAGCCCCTTGGCCTGAGTTTTTGGCCACACACCCCCCCTCTTTTCCTTTGCTTCAATGGAAGTGCAGTGCAGCGGCGGATCCAAGATTGACAGAAGGCACTACATTCCAGTGCCCATGGAAGAGCAGCCTGAGCGTCCTCTGACACTGAATGACGAGTGTTGGAGTCTGAGAATGGTCCCGAATCTGCACGATATGACCTGTGCCCTTGATCAATGGAGAGCACACTACCTGTAGTGCCTGCTGCAAAGGAAAAATACTGGCGCACTGCCTTGAGACATTGAGACTTTTTCGAGTGAGCTGTGGGTGTTTGCCAGGAGGGCACTCCAACTAAGCAGTACTTTTCTCATGAAAGGCTTGAATGAAGAGGCCCAGGCAAAAGAAAACAACAGAAGAAGATTTGATGGACAATAGAAGCCTGCCAGAGAGGCTTTTTGAACGGACTCTGGGCATAGGTGGTTTCACAAGAGGTTTCCGTGTGATTGTATAGACTAGGTGTTAGAAGACTGTTTGTTTTGCTGGCATTGTCTAGTATAAGCAGAATAAAATCCATTTTCCGTGGAAGAGTACCCCCTTTTCACCTCAGAGCATTGATGAGGGTCACCACTGTTTCACCTGAACATACAAAATGTATAGGAGCCCTAAAATGTTACTAAATAATTTTAGGATTTGCTTTTTGCTCAGGGTTGTAGACAATTAATATTTCATTTGTAATAGTGGTCGCTACTTTCTCCCGTTGTCTATATGTTTTTAATAACGAGTTTTCTAGTGTTTTTTAAACATGACGTTGTCATTTATGGGTGGGATCGTTTTTCTCTACTCAATTGACTTCTGCACCCTCTTCCCAACCTATGTCTTTCCCTACCACTGTTTCATTGCACTTTTTTTCACCCTTTTCCTGAACATGAGCAGGTTAAAAGATCAGAATTCGTAAGCAATTCTCTTGTACAGCTTCTGCATCGACACTAGTTAGTAGTAAACATCACTAATTGTTGGGGGTGTGATCTTATGCCACCTAGATAGAGGTATTCCTTATTTTGTCCTGCCATATGTGGCCTTTGTGCTACTACATGTGTAAGGCGACGTGTCCCGTGAGAGTCGCTAAGTAATAGGATGATGCTACAGCCACATCTCCATGACTTCATGTCTGTAGACCTGGACTCGGATTGATGAGAGTATAGTTATTGCCTATGTAAGGGCAAAAGGAGGGTCTGTCGTACTTTAAGGGCCCTACCCCTGTCTATCCCGGTATTAGCGAACCGCGAATGGTCAATGCGGTATGTACAAGTGCTTTGTGTAACGTTTTAGCTATGAATGCACTATGTATACGTTATTATACATTGACTCCGTGGGTTCCATTTTGTAGCGGTGGCCATCTTATGGTTGCCCTCACATAGGCTATATAGCATGAAGCGAAAACGGGCCTTTTAGAGCACATGTGCCTTTCTTTGACTTTTCTGTGACCTGGGCAGCTTGGCTCCGCCACCCCAGGTCAAACTGGTCTCACGAGTTCCCCGTCCTCTGGCCACCTGTGATTAGCATCAGGGCTTGACACACCATAAAGTCTTTTCATCCTACACAAGCCACCTGACTGTTCCTGCTTTATGGCTTGTTTCCCAAAACAGGAGATGCTCATGTTTATTGGGGCCTATCGATATCTGATGTGGGATCTGAGCCTTGCTGGGTAAATAATTACGGGCTGGCTTAACTGGAATGTGGGATGGTCATCATGACTCTGCCTTTTCGTTTGCAATGTATACATGTGAATGACCAACTGCAAGAGAAGGGCGGTGTTGCCCAGAGCGTAACATTCTCCATAAAAGAGGAGACTGGTTTCTGTTCTGCAGACTGCCTCATTCAGTTGCTAAGGCTTCTGTGCGACGTAGTCTCACTCATTTGAGTTTAATAAAGATGTCTTTTCATATTTCAGCTTCTGTTGCCAAGTTCTTTGTTATATTATCAAGATATGCAGAATTCTATAATACCACATCAGGAAGTACTAGAAGTCATAGGGTGCTACCCCTAGCACCTCTGGGGTCTCAAAAATTGGAGTACTTCAATATACCTTTTACTCCCCTTGTAGTAAAACATCAGTAGACTTCAAATAACAGGGTAATCAATCTACTTCTTTCCTCATAAAATTGCTTCCGAAAAATTCCAATCTCTTTTCAACCCTGCAATATTGATTGAGGTATTGTTAATAACTTCTCATCAGGAATATTTTGGCTTGGCTACTATCCCTCGGGTATGATCGTTGAGGCTATACAATTACAGTCCTGTTGTGCACCCTCCTCATAAGAAGTATTTACTTTAGTTTTATAATTCCTTCTCCTTGATCCTTTTTTAGTTATCAATGTTCGCTTCATCTTTTTATTATCAGGATCACATCTCTCTTTTGGTTCTCCCTCCTGCCATACCTTTCACCTGCAATTCTTTGATGTCTAACTGTCTTATCATTTTTCTCCTGGCTTGGGATCTTCTTTCAATTCTTCACCTCAGTGGATTATTTCAAACAAGTCATACCAGAGGCATGTTAAGTCATCTGTGGTAGACAGGACTAGATCAACAATAATCCTTGAATAGAATTATAGATGACCCTCTCTGGGCATATCTTGCCCTGTGATTTTTTGGAAAGTAAAACACTGCAATGTCTCTTGCTGCAACTTTGATATCAGATGAAATATTGTTAACACACTCAGTGTCACAATCTCCATAGTTATCTCCAAAGATATCAACCAGTTGCACCTCAAGCAGGTCTGTTTGACGCAGGGCCGGCTTTAGCGTTGGTGGCACCTGGTGCGACAATCACTTTTGCCGCCCCCATGACCGCCTGCTCAGTTTCTCTCACTACCATCGGGAAAAAGTGCCCCTCATCTCTCCAATTACAGGATATTGCTGAACACAGTGCCCCCCGCCCCCTGAGGTCAGCACTCCTCTCCACAGGTCAGCGCCCAGTGCGACTGCACCAGTCGCACTGCCCTGAAAGCAGCCCTGCTTTGATGGGACATCGTTCCCATATTCTTTGTTTCCTTTTACATCAATTGTTTCTATTGGGAGGCCCAGTGCCATACTGGCCTGTACTCTTTTTCCTTGGCCAAACCCAACCCTACGTCGTCTGCTAGCAAGTTATTAGGATGTTTGTTTGTTCTATTTAGAAGCCGTTCGACTGCTTAACCCCTTGTGTTTTCTGGGCTCCCTACGGACACCTGCTGTCTGTCTACATTGGCTTTTTCGAAGGCTAAAATTTCTGATGGCTTCCGTCTAAATTCTGGGGAGGATTTTTCTTTGAGATATCGGATTCCATTTGTGCCAGCATGATTTTTTTCTTGTGAGACACCCTTCAAGTCCTGATTGTGAAGGATATTCCCATCTGGTTTCTGAGGTGACATTTGAGCTACCGATAGGTTTTGCATATTTTATATTGCGCTCCAGAGAAGCCCTATTTTCTGCAGGCTTTGTTTTTAAACCTTACTAGTTTCTTTTTATTTAACTTTTGCATGACGTTCAGAGTTTTTTTTATTTAAAATATAAAAATATCTCTTTTGGTTTGCCTAGATTTTTATTTTTATCTTTGGTGTCTTCCGGGTGGGCTACCTCCTCTGGGATGTAACTTCCCCATTTGTTGCCAAGCTCGTGTGCAGCTGTGAGCTAGTTCTGGGGCTTCTACAGTCTCCCAGTTTTATCGTGGATTTCGACATGAACACTTTGTCCAATTGCCCTTCTTGCATGCCCTGCATATCTTTGTTCTCATACTCTGTTTTTCCTTGACAGAAGTGGCAAATGTTGTGCCCATTACATAATGGTTCCTCTGTCTTCCCTTGCTCTATGTCTCTAGTTCTAGGCCCTGCTACTCATGTTGTTTCGGCATTCTGTTCCAAACCACTAACCATCTTTATTAGCAATTGAATCATCAAATTCCAATATTTTCGGTACAAACAAATTCCCACTTGTGGTTTTCATAGTTCCTGTAATACAGGACTTAATTCTGCATTGCTTCTACAGTCATCTTTATTTTCTTTAGTCACACTTTCTCCCAAATAGGAACTCCCATTCCGAAAGGATGCATACCACAGATATGGTCTTCTTGGTTGATTATCAGTACCACAAGTTTGTTCATGGTCATTGAGAGTAGCATATTTCAAGATGGAGCTGGAAGTGCTCTGCGCTATCCCTGTTTCTATCATATCTGACGTGTAGAGCACGGAGGCATTTCCTCGTTGTCCACTTGTATTTAAAATGTATCTTCTAACAATGTTTCTAGAAGGATTTATCACTTATAATGTCCAACTCCCATTGTGTATGTTGTTTTTCGTTTAAATGTTCTCTGCAATTTGTAAACAGATGTTATCCTTTAGTGTGACAGGCTTCACAAGTTTTTATTTGCATCCTCATTGTTTTCATTTTAATTGAACTATTTAGGTCCCCTTCATCTTAGAGTGAATTACTGTCTGATCCTAAATTTTTGGAGGTCTCCCTTTGATTAGGGCTTTGGAAAAACACCATTGTCTTGCTTAATTCCTCTGGGCTATAACTCTGCATTAAATACAAGAATTCACATCTTGTCATCACACCTCTATATGTGCTCTTTGCCATTTTTAGGCTTACCGGGCCATCTGTAAATGATTCTTCCTTTACTGCTACTGTTGACCTCCAATTTCTCTTAGGGTCCTTTAAGCCACTTTCTGGAAAAAAAATAGTCCTTTATTGGCATGGTCTTTTGATTGACATTGTCTTTACTCATCTTTTCTTCTTTCTGACCTAGCTCCCCCAAGACTTTTTTACATCACCCCCAGAATGTCCAGTCCGACTAGATACAAACCCCTTGGAAATCTCTTCTTCTTTTATTGTTTCCTACCGCCCTCTCCCTCCCTCTCCAATTGGTTATCCATTTCAGGATCCTCTCAATACTCCCCTTTTTGTATTTTTTCCCTTTAGCTTTTGCTTTTGCAATCACTGTTCGCAAGAGATCTGTGATGCTTGTGAGTTTATTTATCTTTTTATCTTTGTTGCTTTTGTTCAAAAATGGCCCTCTCTGAAGGGTCACCCTAAACATATTGCCTTCTTCCTCTTTTTCTGACCTAAGTGCTAAAGTGTATGTGCTCTTCACTCTAAACATGGTAACATTGATTCATACGCAATTGGCATGTTTAATTTACTTATAAGTCCCTAGTAAATTGCATTACATGTGCCACGGGCCTGTAAATTAAATGTTACTAGTGGGCCTGCAACACTGATTGTGCCACCCACACAAGTAGCACTTTAAACCTGTCTCAGGCCTGCCACTGCAGAGCCTGTATGTGCAGTTTACACTGCCATGTCGACTTGGCATTTAAAATCTCTTGCCAATCCTTAAACTCCCCTTTTATTACACATAAGTCACCCCTAAGGTAGACCCTAATTAGTCCATAGGGCAGGATGTTGTGTAATTAAAAGGCAGGACATGTACTTTGAGGTTTTGGATGTCCTAGTACTGAAAAACACCCACATTCATTTTTCACTACTGTGAGGCCTACTCCTCTCATAGGTTAGCATTGGGAATTATTTATTACACTTACAATCTGTAATTCCAGATTGAGAAGTAACTCTGTCATGTTCCATATCATTGGAATGGTAATGTTCAATCCTCTTCACTAGTAAAGATGAATTTATCACTACCCTTTTAAAATTACCACTTTTAGAAAGATGGCATTTTTCTGCTCGTTGCCCAGTGTGCCTGCAGCCTGTCTCCAATACACGTCCAGTTGGGACACAGCTGGACTTTGTGCATTCCCTCTAGATAGCCACACACAAAGAGAGCTTAGATGGGACTGAGTGGCCATCCACATCCTGATTGGCCATCCTGGGCAGGATGGGCGAGAGGAGTGAACACTTACATCTGTCTGGAGCTAGAGCTGGGAGGGAGGTACCCAGTGCACTTCAAAGCCTCTCATTGAAGTCCCCCCACTTCAAAGGCCCAACTGGGTTTAAATACTGGGTCTCTGACCGCACCAAATCAGGACACTAGTGGGCCTGTGAAGAACTCTGCCAGGAGGAAGGACTGCTGTGCTGTTTCAAGGACTGCCACTCTGCTGGATTGCTGCTCTGGAATAATTGCTTTTCTGGTGTGCTTCCCTTCTGCCTGCTACACTCTGCCCTGCTGAGGGAGAGCTGGACTATCCTACTTGAACCCAGAGTTATGAGGGCATGCTGGCTTACCTCCTGTTTTGCAACTCAGAGATACTAAAGTCTTACCCCCTGCTTCTGTGCCTGATCCATTGGAAGTAGATCCAGGTGCTTGCTCTAGTGGAACTGACACATCCTCTGCTGCGTGAGCTGAATCGACGCATTGCAGTAGTTGCAGGAACAGTAACTGCAAATCGCACCTGGAATTAGCGTTTTGCCATAGGAACCGACTAATCTGAACCACCGCATCCCCATCACTTAAGTGAAAGACAATTGACGCATCCCCTCGACTATGTGGAGAAACCAGGTGCATCGCACTCAGAACCAATGCATCACGGATTCGGCACTTCATCTTCAGAACTGGCGCATTGCCATCATCGCGTGGAGAGAATTGACGCATCACTTCGACTTCGAAATTGGCACCGGTGCATCGCTCAGCTGCACCACACATCTAGCTGTTGCGACCGAGATCAAGGTACCTTTTGTTCAGCGGGCCTTGTGTGGCTCCTGTATCCAATCCGCACTCCACCGAGACCAGGTAACCCCATGGGCAATTATTTTTCACTTTTAATCTTTAAAAATTCATATCTTGACTTCTACTTATTGGATTTTTGTTGTTTTGGCCTTGTTTTATTTATAAAATCATAATCTATATTTCTAAACTAGTGTGGAGTTTTTTGTGCTGTTTTTACTGTGTTTCTCTTCAAGTGTTCAGCAAATACTTTACACATTACCTCTTAAGTTAAGCCTGTCTGCTCTGTGCCAAGCTACCAGAGGGTGAGCACTGGTTAAATTATGGTGTGCATCTGACTTACCCTGACTAGGATTGTGGTTCCTGATTGGACAGGGTGCATACCTATGCCAATTAGAAACCCAATTTCTAATACTTTTGTTACTTTTCCTGCTCTCAATCCCTTCCCTATGCATCAGCCGTTTTTTTTGTTTTTCCCATCAACCACAAAATAAAGTGTGGGATGTTTCCTTCAGGCTGGTGTATCACAGCCTAGAAGCATCTAGACCTTAAACAATATTTGACTAATTTGACAGACTAAATGAGTGGCTCCTCCAATTATTAATCCACTGTCCTACTGAATATATTTGCTACACTTGTTCTGTGAGTGTGATGCTTGGAATGTTTCCTTTGACTTCGGTGATGTAAGATCGATGCCAGCACCCCTATTCAGAAAATTGTTCTAGTACCACTAGTCATGAGGTTAGAATTTTGAATAATTAGAAAAATGCAGTTTTACCAGATCTAAAATCACAAAACTACACTTCTTACATTCAATAGCCTCTTCTACCCAAGCAAATTATTTCAGGTAATACCTGGAAGAGTTTGTACAAGGAAGCTAGAGAGTGCAGTCATTTTCTGAGCCTGCTTCTCGTGTTTTCTCAGTTCTTAGGCTCAATCATTTGTTTCTCTTGAAGATTTGTCCTTTTCATAGGAAAATAATTGACTTTATGTGTTTTAATACTAGTACTTTCATCAATAGTTTAGCTATAACGCCTAGACATCCACAGGTAGTAGTGCGCTTTAGAAATCCTAATTTCATATATCTCAGGTTTTCAATTCATAACAAACAGCTCAACTGTTTTCTTACTCAAAGTTTTGTCTCAGACGCTTGTGGAGTCTCAACTTCACCCCCTTTTTTCTCTGTCCCCTTTATTGTATATGGGGGATATCAGAAACCTTAAGCTTTCTGGTACTTTCAAAAATGTTATTTTCTGAGAGTCAAATCACAACGAAATGAATGCCGCTGGGATGAAACAAAAGACCTAAAAGAGACCCTCCAGCTCCAGTTAAATCTACACCGCTTCTATGGAGTTGATTCTTGAAGAAATGCGTGCATTGAAACCCTTCATGGAGGAGACTATCAACAAATTGTAACATTTGATTCCAAAGGGTATTCTCTAGAATCACGAGTTTTAATGGTAGAGTAAAAAGCAGAAAGTCTTCGAACAAGCATCTTCGCGTATTTCTCATCTGGAGTCGGAAATCTCTCTTCTCAAAAAATGCACCACAGATCTTGAAAACTGAAATCGCAGGAACAACCTGCACTTATATAGACTTCCGGAAAACACTGAGTGTTGTGATCTGACCACCTACTTTCAGTTTTTTCTGCCAAAACTTCTTGACAAGTCCACTACTACTCCTCTCAACATACAAAGGGTAGGTAGACTTGGTACCAGCATTTCTACGAAACCACGAGGAGTTATTTTATTCTTCCTGCAATACACTGACTTATACAAGTTATGTTGGCTGCCACACCCCAAAAACGAATTTTCTGGGCTAGTCACAGATAGTTTTTTTCTCAGGATATGGCCAAAGTTACTGCAGATTGCCGGAAGCAGTTCCTGGATATGCGTCCTCAGTTGAGTGCTATGAACACTAGATTTGGTCTAATCCATCCGTGCCTGTTTAAAGTGACTTACAAGGAAAAAACAACCACTTATGAGAAGCCTGCTGAACTTAAGAGATTTCTCCAACAACACCGAGCAGAAGATCTTGGCACTTCAATAATTATTTGAATGACATTTTGTCTCTCTTGCCTGTTTTTCTTTTTAATAATAATTAATAGTTTCTTTTATGTAGAATAGTTATGATGTTTTTTTCTCTTGCTAGATCAAACTTTAATTCTGTGATGTCTTTTTCCTTATGATACAGGTATATGTCTTCATATCTCGTTCTTGTAAGGTCTCAATTTTATGTGATATCTTCATTCAACTCAAGGCTGCCCAGCTGAACTATGGAATTTGAGTGTTGTCACTCACCGTTGCCTTCCGGTGTTGCCACGCTCCCTCTCATTTTTGTGTTTTGTAGGTACGTTCTTCAGGTGGCATTGTATAACTTGTACTATATTTTTGTTTTCTGTTTCACAGTTTTCTTGCTACGGTTTCATTTGGTCTTTTCTTCCTTCCAGTTTCCTGCCCTATCTCCCTTCTCTCCCTTCTTTTAATACTTAATTCTTTTTTTATTACTCTTGCTACTGCAGACTTATTGATTGTGCATGCTATTGTTCCAGTAATTCATTCCGGGTTAACACATGGAATATTAAAGGGTTAGGTAACCCTATTAAGTGGCAGAGGGTGTCATCCCATTTACCTAATTTTAAAAAGATGCATTACTTCAAGAATCACATCTTTCTGAATTAGAGTTTGCTAAGTTAAAAATATGTTAGGTAATGTTTTTGCTTCTCCCACTATGGGGGAAGAAGAATGGAGTACTGATTCTTTGCCAAAACAAAGTACCATGTTACAGTTCTGAATCAAGAATCTAATTCTGAAGGTCATAGGATCATTGTTAAGCTTTTATTGATAACATACTTTTAACTATTTTTTATATATATGGTCCAGTTTTTGTTGATGATAATTTTTGGACTACCATTTCTGATAAACTTTTTTTGTGTGATGATGAATATATTATTTCTGGTGGTGACTGCAATCAAATTCATGATCCTATCCTGGATAGAAACTCAACAATCAAATCTGTCCATACTAAAATTTACTGACAATTCAAATCCACCATCCAGCATAAATAGTTAGTTGATATTGGAGATTATGTAACCCAGATCTCTGGGAATATCCTTTTTATTTGGCCCCATATCACTCATAATCCCACATAGACTATCTTTTTCTCAGTAAATCATTGCCCCAACTTGTTCTTCAGTTTGATATAGGGTCAATTTTAATATCAGGCCATGCACCAGTATACACAGGCATTGATCTTATACCCTTTTGACCACATGCAGGTAGGTAGCCCATTAACAATTCACTACATTTAGATATTAAAGTCACATCCCAATTTGAAACCTTTGCTTCTGATTTTTTTGATATTGACAATAACACTGATTCTTCTTTTGTAATGATTTAGGATTCCTTTAAAGCAGCGGCAAGATGTTTTATAAGAAATGTTTTCTTGCAAAAGAAAAAATCTCTGTAAGCTCAATCCAACCAATTAGTTGATAAAATTAAACAAGCATTGGCATAGCCAATAGGTCTTGCCTTCGGGACTTTATAAGTGTTTAGCTAGAGCTATTGACTTTGCCACTGTTTTTAAGCTATGTTGTAGAGAATTGTGGCTGTTGTGCAGCATGTTAAAAAGCTATAATATAAAAGTGTCATTAGCATTTTTGTTACTTTATGTTTAACCAAAAAGGCATTATGTACCACTGAACAATCCTATTGAAAAACACAATTATCATAAAACATGTCTTCTATTATGTTTGACTTTGCAATGCTGGCAACCTCTTCCTGCCTGTTCTAATGCTTGTTATAGGAAGGTATGATATAGAAGACAGGCACAGTGAGGGAGAGATAGTGGGGACCGAGATTGGCAGTTTCCTGCGAGACCAAAGCAAATAAAAAGAGAGACAGATGACATTAAGCCATTTAGAAAAGAAAAACAGGCAGGAAAGGTGGAAGGGGAATGTGGAGGGAGGCACTAACTAAATATACAGAAAAGGGTGACATGAAGGAAGATGCACAGGCAGATAGGCAGGCAGGGCTGGAGTCAAGCATACAGAGAATGAGAGAAAGCCTGGCAGGCAGGAGAAGGAAGGACAGGCATAGGTGGGCCACAACAGTCACAGAAAGAGCAGGGACAGATTATAGGAGAAGCGTGAGTGACGCCCTCAAGCGGGTCTGGTGTGGGGGTCAGATTAAGTGAGGGAGTGAGCCAGGAGAGGAGAAAGGGAAGGGCATGCTTGTGGGAGGCAGAGAGTGAACACTGACAGGCAATAGATAGGGACGGAGAGATGTGCGCCCAGAGAGTGAGAAGGAGGGTTTGGAGAGAGACATGTAGCTATACAAAGGCAAAGAGAAACAGGCTTAAAGTTAGAGAGAGGCACAAGCGCATGCCGATAGCGAGGGGTTTATGGACAGACAGAGTGCACACAGGTAAAGAACAGAGAAGCACAGAGGGAAAAAGATACAGGCAGACAGAAAGGCAGTGAATGGAGAGAGGTTTTGATGGGGAGACGGCGCAGAAGAGGAACGCTGGTGGACAGAACAGGGCAGAGAGGAGCAGAGGTTTCTGAGGAAGTTTGCTGTTCAATCCTTCCACGTAAAGACTCTGTGAAAATATCCTGAAAATGTTCAGTGCTTATAAAACAAAAGTATTAAAATCTTAGAATAAAGATTACTGCGTTAACATTATAGCTCCTAAAAATGGAAATTAGGATACTGCATCCCAATAACAGATTGTGGTCACATCCACTGCCTCCCTTTCATCACAAATAATACAAGAAAAAATTGCCCATTTAAATAAACTTTTCATTCAGGTAGTATCTCACATCAGATGAGGGGTTTGGAAGAGGAGGGGGGCGTTCCAGCAATAGATGTGATGTACATTTTTGAAAGAAAAACCATTGACAGAGATGAACAGATCTCTGTCTATTTCTGACTTGCTTGTCTCAAACCCCTACAGTGGTGCATAATAAATACACATTGTAAATACTTTGTGTTCAGTTTACCTGCAAAATTTGAGAACAGGTAGGTGGGGGGTGCTCATTCAAATTCATGTGGCCTTGTCTCCAGTCAGGTGGGTGCAGTTTAGGCGCATACCCCCCACCACTTCTGTCAAACTAAGGTTTAAAAAAAAAATTGCGTAAGCATTTTGTGGCCCAAAAAACTGACTCCAGCAACAAAGTGTTATCTGCCATCATAATTGAAACCTAACCAAAGTAAACATGTTACTGTTATTGACGATGCCCCTGAAGGGCTCGAGAGGCACTTCACACTTAGTAGGTAGGATGCACAGAAATACAGTTAGTTTCCTGACAAGCTGGCCTTATAAGAAAGCATTTAAAAGCAGCAGAACTGCTCTGCCCTTACAATGGATTTGTAAAGTGTGCCACTCTTTTCAAAACAGAGATTTATTCATAACGTGTTTTAAAGACAGGACTTTGAAGCACTGTGCAGGACTTCAAGCGGCGATACAGAAAGGGGTTATTTACTTACTTAAATTCTAAAAGAAAGGATGCCAGATTGCCGAACTCAGCACCAAACACTTGCAAATTACCAAATGCATCATCAGTGATTGCCGAGAGAATACAAGCGGCCCCAAGCTTGGCGTGCTTCCGTGGCATGCAGTTGGGCTGCTTCGTAATCTCCTAAGAAGCCATAGCGGGCACTGAAGGACCGGAAGCCAACGTGGCTAAGTAAGGAAGTAATCACCCGGCCACCTCCCTATCGCCAAAAAGAAATGTGAATGTTGGGAGGAAAGTTCCCAACACATATTGTAATTGTATTGCCCAAGATTGTGATCCCACACACACACTCAAAGATATTCTTGGAGCCAGGCACATGGACTATGCCAAGGTAATCTGAGACATTGCACAGGCATCGAGTCGCGCACCTGGGGGTGCACTCAGCTTTCATCATTAGCTCAGGGACGTGCATACGTAACTTTTGTAGCCTCTGCAGCGCTGGGTGCAGCAAAGCGAGCACCACGAAACATGACAGATTCAATAACGCGTCAGAAATTAATCGGTGTTTAGACATTTCAGTGCGCTTTACAAATGAATGGCACCATTCTGTCTGCGCCCCTGAGAATGATCCGGAAAAGCTGTGTTCAACGTGTGAAGGCAGAGCCCTTTTTTGCCTTTAAGTACAAAGGGGCATATCACCAACAAACGGCGATAAACATCGCAGAGAGCACATAGCGCAAATTTGTATAACGCCGGCTATCACCGGAATTAATCGCCGAGATAACGCGTTATTATCAACGGTAATCTCCACAGCGATAAAAATTCCAGCGATAACGGCGTAATGAGGGAACATCACCGGAAAATCAGCGATGCAACTACAGCGCTAAGGGAATCCTTGTTAATAGGGAGATGTGGACTTAGGCTTAGAATCCACCTTCCATTACAAATATAGCTAAGTCTGACATTTTGCAGACTTTAGCTGATGGCGATAACCGCGGTTAGCGCAGATTTTTATGTTGCTATGGGTATCAGGGTCCGGCTTGATGATACCGCAATGTGCGGTTAGCGACTTTTCCAGGTTTTTTTTTAGAGGGAACGCCTAGGGAATGCCTACTTTGCATGTCATTAGCGATTATTATCGCTGACATGCAAAGCGGCAATGACACGGACGCTATTGCCAGTAAGCCTGCTGATAGGGCGATAAAAATATCGCCCCTTTAGCAGCAAAAAGTACAGCTAAAGCGGCGATATTGCCCTTGATGATATGCCCCAAAGAGTGGCAGATTACATGGTGGTCAACGAAATGGCACACATTTGTGCTTTTGCATTCAAGGGGAGCCGAGATGCACTCTATATATGAGGCAGTGATTGATACCGGCAGCGCCAGGGTTAATGCCTCTAGCCACGTCGTCCAAGGTGGCGGCCGGATGAAGGCGTAAGACGCACGCGAGGCAGAAGAATAAAACAAGAAGCATTACAATACATGGCGCACAACCTTCACAAAATCAGACAAAACAACAAGATATGCTTTACAGCCGTTGGCTGAGTGCATTTTGTACGCCAAGTCCAACGAGACACGAAAAACAAAAAAGAAAATAGTGCGGTCAAAACATACATAGCCAAAGCTGAAAGTACACAAGTCACAGGGTGTAGGAAGGTGGATATCTGACTATGGTTAGCCCCAACTTTTTTGGCTTAGTTGGCCTGAGATCCTGCCATTCAGGATCTCAGCCTGTCTGCTCTCTCGTTAAAATGGACTCCATGTACCCTAGGTACATACACAATTGGTAAGGATCACCTTATTGGACCCTGTACAGTGTACCCTAGGTACCCAGGGCATAGGTGTACCCTAGGCCTCCCAGGGGCTGCAGCATGTATTATGCCACCCCTGGTCTGGCCTTCCAATTTGACACAACTGGCTGATCACTCAGCTGGGGTAAGTTGCTGTACCCACCTCTTACTTAGGTGTAGTATGCCTTTACCTAACCTTAAATGGGACACATGTTAACCTATAAGTCACTCCTATGGCAGGCCTTAACAATCCTGAAGGCAGAGTGCTTGGTTTCATGTGAGATGGTGCTCTGGCATGAGCTGAGCCTGTCTGCAGTGGTCGGAACAACTTCCTTCTACCGTTTCCAGATATCGCCATACCATATACTCTTAAGTGCATTATGAACCTCACGGTTAAATGCTATCTTTGGTTTGGCTTTATCAAAACATGTCGAGTAAGGTGTCATACAAATTGGAATACTAACCCCTGGCCAATTCTGGCGACGGGGTTAGCATTCCACCCTCCTAGAGGGACACGACATGTACAGAACCTGAAACCCGGGTAAAATCAGACATAGCCTCAGCTCCACAAAATGGACGCTGCCACCACAGACACAAGTCTGCCCTCCTGCTGCTGGGAGTCCTTCCAGCTTGGGAGACGTGGACAAAGGGTTTCCTGCCAGGGGAGGTGCGAGCACCACCCCAGACAGGATTTTGTGTAATGGTCAGGTAGGGCTTGAATAGAAACAGACATGCCTGAGGCTCACAAGGAGCTTCGGTGCATATGCCAGTTCAAACCGGTGCTGGGGCACACCAGCCCCAGACCTGGGGCGAGCTGGACAAAGGATTGGGGGTGTAACCACCCCCCTTCCTGGTCCCACCCTTAGGGAGGGACCTAGCAGGTAGTCCGGCCCCTAGAATCCGCTTAAAGGTAGGAGCTGTGTCCTAAGACTTCAGACATCCTGGAATCAACTTGAAACTAAGAAGAAGACGGGAACTTCGACGTTCTGCTGCACAGAAGACTGAAGGAAATCTCCCCTATGGTCAGGGAGTGACCATCTTGCTAACGCAAGCACCATCCAGCGAATCGACGTCTGCTTTGCCGCCGCCTCCCGCCGGAGCCCAGAGACCAACAAGAACTGGCCCTCCAGACCTCTCACAGCCTGATCCACAGTCCCTGCAAAAAAGGAACCCGTGGAGGCACCGAGACACGTGGAGCCAGCCATCTTGGAAGACACTTGACAAGCTGCAAGCGCAACAACAGAGGCTCCCTCCAAACTGTGCTTTGGGTCCTGAGAAGCCCAACATCTGAGCAGCATCTGCACCAAAGGTGAGCCCTCCAGCATCTCCACGATCTGCGTGGGGCCCCTCTGCACTTTGCGACTCGACGCGCCTGCCCGGTCCCTGGCCCGTTGGCTAGTGGCCATCTTGGCGAACCTTTTTGAAAACTACAATGCTGGTCTGGTTGCTCCTGACTGGCCCCTGCCTCCCTCCAAAGGAGCAGCCCCTCTTACCTTGCTGGTCAGAGCTAACAGCTTTCTTCGATTCCTGCGACTCCTGCTTTTGCCAAGGCTTGTTTGCTTCTTCTGAGTTGCCGACACCGCCGACAGCGAGAGCCTGCGTGGGACAGCTCGTGAACCGACTCCTGGACATCTTCGACCTTCAGGGACCACGTGGCTGCAGAGACAAGCTACACCTCTTCACCTGTTTGCACCCGACATTGCCTGGTACCTACCTGGTGCCACGCCGGTCACTGGCTAGTGACTGTGAACACTGTCCCCTCTGCTTACAGGTCTTCTACACTTCCGATCCACCCTTGGATCCACCGCATCTCTTCTGGACCGACCGCCTGCAGTATCTTTGTCATCAGGCTCCATTGAACAGATAGACGAAACCCGACGCACTTCGAGCCCTATGCACCCGCTTCCTGTGGGTGAGGTAAAGCTGGCACTCCGGTGCACAAGTGTAGAGTAACATCTCTAATGTCTAGGTTTGAAGTCTAAAGTTCGTAGTCCATCCAGAAGACCCTTCTAGCAGTAACTTTTAAACATTTACGCACCCATTGAAAACCTATGGGCGCCCGCGTGTAACTTTCCTCACTGCACACGCGACCCGTGGACCTCCTGGTCACTAACTGAAGTTAGCTCCTCGTAGGCCCAGCGATTCTAGAGGCCCTAGGCCTTTTCCCTTTCCTGTTCGTGGTACTTATACCTCTATTTTAGTATATGGTTTGAGCGGCCACCAGGGCCTATCCATATAAAGTGCAACTTCTGTATATTGTGATACTTTCTTGTTTAACGATTTGTGCTCCTGTGCTCATAAAGAGTCTAGGGGATACTTTGAGTAATAAATACATATATATTTTGAATATATATCTGTGTGGTGTCCTTTCATTGGTATAAAAGGGGGTTACATATGGTAAAACAGCTTGCTTAACATGCCTAAACGAGTTTAGCCTGAAAGACTGCTTAGCCTACGCTAC
This sequence comes from Triturus cristatus, assembly GCF_964204655.1. Classification (NCBI taxonomy): domain Eukaryota; kingdom Metazoa; phylum Chordata; class Amphibia; order Caudata; family Salamandridae; genus Triturus; species Triturus cristatus. The sequence continues at coordinate 216,188,027 of NC_140594.1, read as the reverse complement.
CACTAGGGCAGCTGGTCCAAAAAGGTTGACTTACAACCACACCATAAGGGTTGCTTGGCATGGTACAAGGTGGTCACTTTAATTAGTGAACATCATATACCAGGCCAACTTCTCACATTGGTGGCAGCGGTGGGATTTGAGCTTGCTGTTGTTTTACCTCTGTAATCTCTTTGTTACCAATTGAAAGATCATACAGGTACCTTTAGGTACATATAAAACAAGTTAGTTATATACTTAAGTTCTACTGAACTTAGTTGTTGTAGAGCAAAGGGAGTAGCACACCCTGACTACTACTACTAGATAGGTTTAGTAGGAAAACCCAAGTGTAGGTAGTTGCAACACATCCACCCACACTTAAGAGCAATGGCTGGGGCAGAGGGGTCCAAGGTACCCATCTCTGTCGAGAGTGACCCCCAGAGGGCACCATCCATCTTTGCTACCCTAAACCAGAATGAGCTCAGGCAGTTGGCTAATTCCAGGGGCCTTAAAAAGCCCAGGAACCCTACCTCTGCTGAACTCAGAGAACTCTTGCAAACTGATGAAGATCAGAGAGCTCTCAAGAAAGCCTCCCAGTTAGGCCCCTTAGGGACTGGAACAGGAGGCCCTCCTTCTGAAGATGCTACTGAAGCACCCCTTCCTAACAGTCGCCCCTTAGGTGAGAATCAGCCTACAGATGATGAGGATCAGCATAGGGACAAGGATGACAAAGGGGGTGAGTCTGATAGTAGTAGTAATTCTGATGGGAGAAATAGCCCAGTACCAAGTGTTATATTTGGCACAGCTAACTTAAGACTATTTGGGAATGACAATGGGTTCCCCCCATTGAATCTCCCCAGTGGACTTAACCAGGGGTTTGGGAGACAGAGGAATTACTTAGGTGACTCTAATGCTTCTCATGCCTCTAGAGGCTCTCAGGGTCATTCCAGAAGAAGGATGACCAGCCCTAAGAGGAGGGAGCATGAGGCCAGAATGCAGGAAGCCCAGCTGAGGATCAGGAAACAGGAGCTAGAAGTAGCCCTGATGGAAGAGAAACTGAGCAAGGCTAGGCAACCTAGAGAGAGTGGGTCTATACCCACTGGTGGCAGCATTTTCCCGAGGGAAAAAGATAGGGTCTTTGATAATAGGAACCTGTCCAAGGTTGTGCCCCCCTACAAAAGTGGGGATGATATCCACAAGTGGATGACTGCTCTTGAGAGAGCCTGCAAGGTACAGCAGGTTCCCGAGGACCAGTGGGCAGCAATCTTATGGCTCTCCTTTGAAGGTAGAGGCAGAGATAGACTCCTCACTGTTAGAGAGGAGGATGTCAGAAACTACAGAGCCCTGAAGAGTGTCCTGGTTGATGGGTTAGGCTTAACCACTGAGCAGTACAGGTTAATGTTCAGAGATACCCAGAAGGCACAGACGCAGGACTGGTCTGAATATGTGGAATGTGCCACTAAGGCTTTGGAGGGTTGGTTGCTAGGAAGTAAGGTTTCAGATTATACAGGATTGTACAATTTGATGATGAGAGAACAGATTTTAAGTAACTGCCAAAACCAGCTTCTCCATCAACACCTGGTAGACTCAGATTTGACCTCTCCCCAAGAATTGGGAAAGAGGGCAGATAAATGGGTCAGGACCAGGATTAGGCCTAAAAACCATGGTGGTGACCAAAAGAAAGATACCACCAAGCCTCAAGAGAAGGGTGGGGATAAAGCAAAAGAGAAATCTTCCTCAGGGCCCCAAAACTCCACACAGGGTGGTGGGTCCCAAGCTCCCTCCTCTACCACAGTTAAAAAGCCTTACTGCCATGAATGTAAAATTCCTGGGCATTGGAAAACTGACAGCAGTTGCCCAAAGGCTAAAAACAAAACTGTTCCTCCAATTACTCCTGTCACACCACCTATTACTGGCAGCAGTAACTCCCCAGGTGGTGGGAGTGCCCCCAAAAATTTGGGTGGGTTTTCTTGGGGAACACAGTGGGACCCTGGCTTAGCCAATTCCCCTACAGCAACTACTCTTGTCTGTGATGGTGGCATGGGGTTTGCCAACTTCACTGCCTGTCCCAACACTTTGGGTAGGTACAGACAGGACCCCTACATCAATGGTAGAAAAGCTGAGGCCTACAGAGACACTGGAGCTAGCATCACTATGGTGGCCCATAGGCTAGTTCCCTCTGAGCAGCTTTTGCCTGGTTTCTCCTACCAGGTAACTAACATTGATGGCAAACAGAACAGTCATCCCATGGCAGAGGTATGTCTCAGCTGGGGAGGTGTCACTGGCCCTAAAAGGGTGGCAGTGTCCCCAACCTTGCCTGTAGACTGCTTACTGGGGAATGACTTAGAACTCTCAGCTTGGGCTGGAGTTGAACAAGACACCCATTCTAAAATGGTAGGCCTTTCACAAAAGGGTAGTGGGGTTGTGCCAGCCACAACCCCTGTCCAAGTAGATTTCCTCGCTGAAAAGGTTGGAAGGGCAGTGGTAGCCACAGCCCAGGCACAGACAGACTTCCCTGTAGAGACTGGCAGAGCTGTGACAGTCACAGCTCAAACCCAAACTGAGTGCCCCCCTGAAAAGGTTGGCAGGACTGTAATGGTCTCAGTCCATACTCAGACTGACATAGGTGTAGTGAAGCCTGAAACTATGGATCACTCCACACAAACAGAGAGTAGTGGGGAGGAAGAAAAGTCTCCCTCTCCCCAGACATTAAGGAAAGGTCAGCCTCCTCAGGGATCTGACCTCACCCCTTGTGAAAGAACTGCCCCAGAGGTAGCCAGGCCTAGCCTAGCAGAGCCTCTGATGTCAGTGGACCTTTCCAAGGTGGGACCCAGTCTGGTGCAGGTAGCCTGCCTCTCTCTACCCTGCCTCAGTCAGCCCAGGGCTGCAGAGGTCAGGGAGGCCAGTGGCCCCAAGAGGGCCCCTGTCCACAAGAACCCCCCATCAAAAGAATGAGGATTGCCTGGCTAGTAGCCCTAGCCAGGTGATGGGTGAACACATTCCTGAGGTATCCCCTTTACAGGTAGTTAGGGACCTCCCCCAGAGGGATTCTGATGGGCACAGGCAAACATGGGACCTTAGGGCCCCAAACCTGACCTGTCCCTCCAGTAAGCCCACGAAAGGGACCCAGCCTCCAGCTTTAGGTAGCCAGAGGCTGACCCTGAGAGCACAGTGCAACTCAGTTAAGGAAAGAAAGGCATCCATGGTGGAGGATGATTGGAGGAAGCCGAGGCCTCACTTTGAGGACACTCACTTCAGTACTCCATCTCAACACCAGCCTTTTACTTTGCAAAGACACACCAAAGGTAGAGATTCCCTATGGTGGAGACCCTATGATACCTTTAGGGTGAGGGATTGCTTAGTGGACCATGAGACAGGGGGTAACCATGCCAGTGCTGGTTCTTCCTTATATGGCCACTTGGGCAATATAGGCTTACCTGGTCAAGGACAGCCTTATCTCCCTTCGTTTGGGGGGGGGGGGTTGTGTAGGAAGGTGGATATCTGACTATGGTTACCCCCAACTTTTTGCCTAGTGTCTAGCTGGTTTTTCGACTTAGTTGGCCTGAGATCCTGCCATTCAGGATCTCAGCCTGTCTGCTCTCTCGTTAAAATGGACTCCATGTACCCTAGGTACATACACAATTGGTAAGGATCACCTTATTGGACCCTGTACAGTGTACCCTAGGTACCCAGGGCATAGGTGTACCCTAGGCCTCCCAGGGGCTGCAGCATGTATTATGCCACCCCTGGTCTGGCCTTCCAATTTGACACAACTGGCTGATCACTCAGCTGGGGTAAGTTGGTGTACCCACCTCTTACTTAGGTGTTGTATGCCTGTACCTAACCTTAAATGGGACACATGTTAACCTATAAGTCACTCCTATGGCAGGCCTTAACAATCCTGAAGGCAGAGTGCTTGGTTTCATGTGAGATGGTGCTCTGGCATGAGCTGAGCCTGTCTGCAGTGGTCGGAACAACTTCCTTCTACCGTTTCCAGATATCGCCATACCATATACTCATAAGTGCATTATGAACCTCGCGGTTAAATGCTATCTTTGGTTTGGCTTTATCAAAACATGTCGAGTAAGGTGTCATATGAATTGGAATACTAACCCCTGGCCAATTCTGGCGACGGGGTTAGCATTCCACCCTCCTAGAGGGACACGACATGTACAGAACCTGAAACCCGGGTAAAATCAGACATAGCCTCAGCTCCACAAAATGGACGCTGCCACCACAGCCACAAGTCTGCCCTCCTGCTGCTGGGAGTCCTTCCAGCTTGGGAGACGTGGAAAAAGGGTTTCCTGCCAGGGGAGGTGCGAGCACCACCCCAGACAGGATTTTGTGTAATGGTCAGGTAGGGCTTGAATAGAAATAGACATGCCTGAGGCTCACAAGGAGCCTCAGTGCATATGCCAGTTCAAACCGGTCCTGGGGCACACCAGCCCCAGACCTGGGGTGAGCTGGACAAAGGATTGGGGGTGTAACCACCCCCCTTCCTGGTCCCACCCTTAGTGAGGGACCTAGCAGGTAGTCCGGCCCCTGGAATCTGCTTAAAGGTAGGAGCTGTGTCCTAAGACTTCAGACATCCTGGAATCAACTTGAAACTAAGAAGAAGACGGGAACTTTGACGTTCTGCTGCACAGAAGACTGAAGGAAATCTCCCCTATGGTCAGGGAGTGACCATCTTGCTAACGCAAGCACCATCCAGCGAATCGACGTTTGCTTTGCCGCCGCCTCCCGCCGGAGCCCGAGCCCAGAGACTGACAAGAACTGGACCTCCAGACCTCTCACAGCCCAATACACAGTCCCTGCAAAGAAGGAACCGGTGGAGGCACCGAGACACGTGGAGCCAGCCATCTTGGAAGACACTCGACAAGCTGCAAGTGGGACAACAGAGGCTCCCTCCGAGTTGTGCTTTGGGTCCTGAGAAGCCCAACATCCGAGCAGCATCTGCACCAAAGGTGAGCCCTCCAGCATCTCCATGATCTGCATGGGGCCCCTCTGCACTTTGCAACTCGACGCGCCTGCCCGGTCCCTGGCCCGTTGGCTAGTGGCCATCTTGGCGAACCTTTTTGAAAACTACGATGCTGGTCTGGTTGCTCCAGACTGGCCCCTGCCTCCCTCCAAAGGAGCAGCCCCTCTGACCTTGCTGGTCAGAGCTAACAGCTTTCTTCGATTCCTGCGACTCCTACTTTTGCCAAGGCTTGTTTGCTTCTTCTGAGTCGCTGACACCACCGACAGCGAGAGCCTGCGTGGGACAGCTCGTGAACCGATTCCTGGACGTCGTCGACCTTCAGGGACCACGTGGCTGCAGAGACAAGCTACACCTCTTCACCTGTTTGCACCCGACATCGCCTGGTACCTACCTGGTGCCACGCCGGTCACTGGCTAGTGACTGTGAACACTGTCCCCTCTGCTTACAGGTCTTCTACACTTCCGATCCACCCTTGGATCCACCGCATCTCTTCTGGACCGACCGCCTGCAGCATCTTTGTCATCAGGCTCCATTGAACAGATAGACGAAACCCAACGCACTTCGAGCCCTATGCACCCGCTTCCTGTGGGTGAGGTAAAGCTGGCACTCCGGTGCACAAGTGTAGAGTAACATCTCTAATGTCTAGGTTTGAAGTCTAAAGTTCGTAGTCCATCCAGAAGACCCTTCTAGCAGTAACTTTTGAACATTTACGCACCCATTGAAAACCTATGGGCGCCCGCGTGTAACTTTCATCACTGCACACGCGACCCGTGGACCACCTGGTCACTAACTGAAGTTAGCTCCTCGTAGGCCCAGCGATTCTAGAGGCCCTAGGCCTTTTCCCTTTCCTGTTCGTGGTACTTATACCACTATTTTAGTATATGGTTTGAGTGGCCACCAGGGCCTATCCATATAAAGTGCAACTTCTGTATATTTTGATACTTTCTTGTTTAACGATTTGTGCTCCTGTGCTCATAGAGAGTCTAGGGGATACTTTGAGTAATTAATACATATATATTTTGAATATATATCTGTGTGGTGTCCTTTCATTGTTATAAAAGGGGGTTACATATGGTAAAACAGCTTGCTTAACATGCCTAAACGAGTTTAGCCTGAAAGACTGCTTAGCCTACGCTACCACTAGGGCAGCTGGTCCGAAAAGGTTGACTTACAACCACACCATAAGGGTTGCTTGGCATGGTACAAGGTGGTCACTTTAATTAGTGAACATCATATACCAGGCCAACTTCTCACACAGGGCCAGTAGCCATAGACAGGAGCTACTCCCCAAGAGGAGGGACAAATATAGGGGATTAACCACAGAAAAGCAAGTATTTCGTAAGGGCACATGAAGGAACAAATGGAAAAAGGTGGGCGTTGTCTAAGCACACAGAGGAGCTACTGCATGTCGAGAGACAGCGCATGCACGCTGCCCAGGCTCGACCTAAAAATTGGAATATACATACTATCACTCTAAAAATGTAACATCCCTACAACATTTCATTGACACCAAACTCACCTTTAATAGATCAACTATGAACGTCGGCTCCTCTTACTTATTGAAGAGCAGTGCACGTTGCAATGTGCGGCAAAATAGAATGGGGAAATTGTTTGCAAACTATTTAAAAATCAGAAGAGATAGAACCAGAATAGAATCCTTATGAAACAGTACAGGAACTACTCTCTTGAAGAATAAGAATATCTTACATGAATTAGTTAACTTTTACATACATTTATATTCCCCTGAAACATAACCATTGTAATCAGATTTAATCAAATACTTCATGCCGTCACATCATATTGATTTAGATTCACTAGGGGCAAATATTTCACTTTCATAAATTGCTCATGCACTCTCTATATTACGTAGAGGAAAAGCTCCTGAGCTTCTCCTTCCCAACCTTTTACTTTTATTTAACTCTTTTGTCACTAAGGGTGCCTCTCTGGGCTCCTTCCAAGAAACCTTGATTTGCTTAATCCAAAGGATAATAAAGATCTCTCACAGTGCAAGAATGACCGTCCCATTCCTTTAGTTACTACTGATTTCAACATTTTTGAGAAAAATTTGGCATTGTGCATTGAACCTATTTTACCTGATCTCTTAGGCCCAGAGCAATCCAGTGGTGTTAAGGGTCAATTGGCCTCTGACAATGCTAGAGCATTTTTCAATGAAAGGCCTCTACATTAGATCATCCCATTGCCACTATTGCTTTAGATGCAGAAAAAGCTTTTGATAGGGGCAGTTGGGATATTATGTTTCAAGCATCAAAGTGGATTGGCTTCCCACCAAAATTGATTGCTTTAATTTCCTTGCTATACACAGGCCCTAAAGCTGCATTTTTTGTTAATGGTATGCTTTCAGACTATTTTCCTTTGTTCAGAGGGGGTACGCCAAGTTGTCCATTATCACCTTGCTTGTTTATTATTGCAATTCAACCCTTTTCAACCACAATTCGACAAGATGCACATATTTCAGGTTTTCAAATTGGGTCTCACCAAATTAAAATGCCAGTTTATGCTGATTACATCCTTTCTATATTTTTCTAGCCCCACAGCTTTCCTTCCTCCTTTTCTTCAATAAATTACTAATTTTTCCCTTTTATCGGCCTCACACTGATAAATGTGAGGTATTACCTTGTGCTGCGGTCGGAAACCGGCCGCAGCACAAGCTCCCATAGAGAAATGGGAGTTTTTGTTAATCCCTGCACCGCATGGCAGGGACCTCACGGTGCCTGCCATGTGGTGCACGGATTAATAGGGGGGCCCCTATGGTGCCCCCCAGATCCCCACCGGAGGCTGCTGAGTGAATGGGGCCCTGCTAGGGGCCCCAACAGTCACTTTCCAGCAGGCTTTTCATGTTAGAAAGCCCGACATGAAAAGCCTGTGGGAAACCGACATTGTAATCCCGGTGGCGAAAACGCCGTCTTTAAGGGATTACGGGCCGGTTCTGACTGGCCAACTGGCTCCTTGAGCCCATTGGAAGCCAGCCAGAATGACCAGCCGGTTTTATCAATAAAGGAGGCAAGAGTCTTATTTACCAATTTAAAAAGTCAGCAAATGTTACTTATATTGTCTTTGCTGCAGGAATGTTTCTGGCAGTTATGAAATATACATTTTGCAACCTGCAAGCCACAGAGACAAAATGTTGCATGTTTCCAGATAACCATTTTAGGTTGCCATAAAACAGTAACTTTCTGTACACAGAATTCATTTCAGACATTACTTGCTAAGAAGAAATCAAAGTAAAGTACAGCTTGTCATGTACCCAAACTTGACAGATGGCAGAGATAGTTATTTCAGTGTTGTTGGACATTTTACTAATACTCTAAATAGAAATAGGGAAGAAATATTTTTTGGCTCCAACTCAGCGTGCCTCTATAAAGAATGTCCTGATTATAGGACTCATTTCCTCCGGAGGAACATGTTCAGAATTTGAAAATATGTTATAAGCAGAGCATCCTGAAAGCTATTTTTTATGCCTCGCATACCTGAGTTTATTTATTTCATTGGAGTTAGTATTCTTCAAATCATGATTTCCTTCCACTTTATTTATTATTGTTATATGCAAAAGTACATTGTAAAAGTATTTTTGTTAGACATTATTATTGTTCATCAAATAAATTGAACATGATAAAGGAGGTGACCAATAGGTTGTTGATGTTTACCTCCTACTCATAGACAATCTGTAAGGCCTTTATTGCTGGATTATATATGTTGCACCACTGCTATGATAATTTTGCACCACATTTCCCATCAACATTTGGACCGGGGTGTAATGTCATTTTTACACCAGTATTTTGATGCAAATGTCAATTAAGCATTAACGCTGGTGCACGCGTCACAGCAAAATTGCATTGGATTGCTTATGTATTCTGGATTTGTCACTGCAACTGGCAGCCAAAATGTGCCTACATCTAGGGAAATAGGATAAAGCCAAAGCCGGCCAGGGACAATTCACCTGCCACCAGCCCTAATGGTTCAGCGGTCGAGGGTATATGCAAGGTCTGATACTGCACTACACACCACCCAAGAGCTACAATCATCAAATCCAGTCAAACACACCACAGGACACATTACACATGGGGCTAACAGTCCCATCTGTGTAACTGCACCCGTAAGTGTGTGCACCAAACACAGACCGGGACAGTACACCCTATCACAGTAAATGCACTATTACCAATGCAAGTGTACGTTCATGCCTACACTGTGAACTGTGGTGTGCATGGCGAAGGCAGACATGTTAAAGGCATCTGAGTGGTAAAGCATATGCAGTTAAGGTATGTGAAAATATTGTATGGTAGTGGATGTTTCCCTAAATTATGCAGTACTGAATGTAAGAGAACACACCCGGCCTCCCCAATATTACAGAAGTTCAAGTTAGAAACTATACAAGATCTAAGAAAGACACGTTCTATTTCCTCTGCCTCAGAGGAACTATATTCAAATACATAATACCTCAAGTTGCAGAAGTCGCAACTGAACAACTCTCACTCAATGCACAACCTGGATAATGGATGAGATTTTTCAATCATGCCCCCCACCATTTACAATATTTCTACCTGCATCACAATACTAACATTTATCTAATATACACACTATTCCCTAACAAAGTGCAATTTACAAAGAACTTCTAACAAATTATCAAGGAAAAAATAAACCTCTGTTACAGCCCATTAACTATTAACATCTTCGAGAGGCCATGGGAAGCACACTCTTAGAAATGGACCCAAAAATATTCATACAGGGATACTATTATCAATGTAACCAGGCCTCATAGACGTGCTTTCAAAGGTCAGCACTTAGCTTAGACTTCACACCAGGGGCCTTGTTATGGTAAATGTGCATTTTCATTGTTTGCGCCGGGCGCACCTTTAAAAAGGTACGCCGGGCACAAACAGTGAAAATGTGCATTATTACCATGTATTCGCTGCTCCTAGGGCAGCCGCAAATTCGTGCTGCCCTGTATGCATCGCATTCCAGTGAAAAATTGAGCGGGTACTTTACAGCCGCTCTGTGTTTTCACAACGCAGGCCGCAACCCGCATGCACTTTTGAAGGGGATGTCCGGGGGTTCCATTGGATCCCTTTTACCACCTACAGAGGGCTGATATCAGGGGGTGCACTGACAGTGCTCCACCTTTTAGATGGCGGACTCTCAATGCGCCTCCCGAGGGTTTCTTTGCTTCTGCGCCTGCATCTGTAATACGGCGCAGAAGCAAAGGGATTCCCTCATTTGCATGGGGCACGCCCTCATGCAAATGAGAGAATGCCCCTGCAGATAGCGTTGGCTCTTTATGTGCGTCAGTGCTATTGGTATTACAGAAGGTGCCGCACAAGCATCTGTGGCCCCTTCTTTAATACCAAAGTGCTCCCGGGGCACTGTATGTAATACAGCCCCTGATGTACAATTTGCATTTGAAATATAAAAGTAATAGCACTAGCCTATGTGCCATCTACAGAAGTGAAAAATCACTACAATTTACTCATGGGCACATAGAATGACCCTTCCACCAAACCATTGAACAGAAAAGATCCCCACTACTTGACTATTTGGAAACCACTTGGGTTTGATGTCTTCTCTAATCAGATCATAGGCACCAACCCAAGTTTCAGGCCTCTGTTGGGACTTTCACAAGTAGTAAAAACCAACAGTGCAGTAGAAGGATAGCTCAACTCATTTCAAGTTACTCTGGAGATGACAACAAATAAATTAATAACATAGTATTTAGAGAAATAATTTGAACATGATACATATAAAAAATAAATCCTAAATAATTCAAATAAATAACATACAAGCAGCATTCAACTTTAAATAAACACATATTTACAAAATTAAACATAAATGAATTATTTAATGCATAACCCTATAAAAACAAAACATAGGACCTGATTACGATGTTGGGTGAACCGCAACCGACAGACCATCGGTGGTGGTTCACCCAAAAGACAGGCCATCGGTCCGTCCGCCGGATTACAACGCAGGTGGGCAGGCTGTCGAGGTCAGAGGGAAAGACCGCCGATGACGACATGATCATCTGAACCCAACGGGGTGGCGGTCGGAATCGTAGTCCCTAGGTGTCCCTCACGAGTCAAATGCAAAAGCATTGAAACCCTTTCATGAAGCTGCAGTTCCACTAGCCGTTACTAGGTGTCCCTCATGAGTTAAATGCAAAAGCATTTGACTTGAGGGACACCTAGCAACAAGTAGTTGAACTGCAGCTTGATGTAATAATTTCAATGCTTTTGCATTTGACTCGTGAGGGACACCTAGCAACGACTAGTTGAACTGCAGCTCTTTGTAGAATTAGTTTGATATTGGATACTATAATATTCACTCCTCACTGCTGATCTCGTCCCAAAATGCTTTGCAGGGCCTTTGGTTGGGATTGTATTTTTGCCCATAAATGTGCTTGGGGTGGTCCTAAGAGGATTGGACCACCACTGAATCGTTCAGCATGATATGCTCTTTGTGTTCAAGGCATCTGCTTGGTCCTCCCCCTAGGTTACGGGGGACCCCAAAATCATCACCTCTCTCATTGCCTGATTTTTTCTCATTTTCAAAGTTCACTTTTGTGAATTGGTTATATGCTTTTTAACATGTAAAGTTGCTTTATCAAAGCATTTGTGGGTGCAGTTTAGTAGCTGACTCTGCTACGTGGAGGAACAGAGTTTTTGCCTGAGTTCCATGTCATTAATGGAATGCGTAGTTAACAAATCACCGCAAACTCGGAGCGGAGTTCATTGCCCAGGGTTAGTGTTTTCTAAGAGTTGGTCATTGTTAAACATACATACTAACCTACTACAAAATGTATTTACTAGGTTCTACTAATGAGTGATACTAATTAAAACTTGTGTTATTTGAGTGGCTATGTGACTCTGTGTATCTGTGTGTGAGTGGGTGTGAGTGCCTGTATAGGTGTGTGACTGGCTATATGGGTGAGTGAGTGGGTGTGCGAGTGGTTGTATGAATGAGTGGTGTGGCTGGGTGTGTAAGTGGCTATATGGGTGAGTGAGTGGCAGTTTGAGTGGATGTTTGGTTAAGTGAGCTGCTGTATTGGAGAGTTAGTGTATTTGTGAATGGATGTATGGGTGAGTGAGTGAATGGATGCATGCTTGTATGGTTGTGTGAATAGGTATGTAAATGGTTTTGTGGGTGAGTGAAGAGTGATTCTATGGGTAAGTGAGTGGTTGTGTTGAGAGGCTGTATGGGTGAATTAGTGGGGGTGTGAGTGGATGTATTGATGAATAAATGGGTATGTGAGTAGGTATATGGGTGAGTGTGTGGCTTTGTGTTGGCTGAAGGATGAGTGACTGGTTGTATTAGTAGCTGTATGGGTAAGTGAGTGGCTTGGTGAGTGAGTTGGAATGTGAGTGACCCTATGGGTGAGTGAGTGGTTGTGTGAGTACCTGTATGGGTTTGTGAATGGGGATGTACGTTGTTGTGTGGGTATGTGGGTGCATGAGTGGTTATATGGGTGGGTGAGTGGTTCTGTTGGGAAGCTGTATGGGTGAGTGAGTGGGGGTGTCAGTATCTATATGGTTGAATTAGTGGGTGTGTGAGTAGTTGTATGAGTGAGTGAGTGGCTGTGTGAGTAGGTATATGGATAAGTGAGTGGACGTATGGGTGAGTGAATGGTTGTGTGAGCGTTTGTGTGGGTGTGTAATGTAATATGTGAGATCAAAAGCAGTGCATTGCGGGGCATAAGTTACAGTTAGCTCAGGTAAAGATAGCTGCTGAATTTTACTGGTTTTTTACAAGTGAAATCGGAGTCTAACTATAACGTTCTAATAACCATTGGTTTTTTTGTGAATTTGTAAGGTTTATTTAAATTTTATTTTTGTAACTATAACCTGTAACCTTAGATGATGGGTGTGAGTGGTTCTATATGTCTTTGAGTGGGTGAGTGGTTTGCTGTATTGGTGAGTAAGTGGGTGTGTGAGTGGCTGTGTGGGTGAGTGAGCACCAGTGTGGTTCTGTGAATGGGTCTGTGAGTACCTGCGTGGGTCTGTGAGTAGGTTTGTAAGAGCCTGTGTATGTCTTTTAGTAGGTGTGTGTCTGGTGCTGTGCATTTTAGACATTTGCATATTAAGGGTATTTAAAAAGAGGAATCATGGACCTACTCTCACCAGTAGACGATGAGAAAGAAATCATTTGTCACAGTCACCCAAGATCAGATTTTGCTCCAGTAGATCAATGATGCAGTCACTTCTATTAAGGATTTCAGATCGATTTTTAATGTGGAATATGAGAAGAAACACACTTGGTTTTCTTTAGCCAAGCCTAAGAAGGTAGGATCGTTTGTGCATTACTAAAGTGAAGCTTGCACTGGGGCACCTGCTATATTTATAATTGTACGTGTTTCTCGTTGAGGTTTAATTTTTGTGAAATGCACACTAGAGTCTGAATGCAATCTAATTTTTTCCAAGAGTCCCCAGTTTTGCCAAAAATGTCTACCCAACTAGAGAACTTTCATCTGGTTAATTAGTAGGTGCTACCTCTTTGGGTAAATGTCTAGTGCATATTCTGCACTATAGCTGTGTAAAGGACCACTAGGTAATGTTTGCAGTGACCTTGTGTGCATGTAATTTTGGCAATGGTATTGTTCCTTGAGCGTCTTCATGCACAAATCTGTGATAACGTCAATCATCGTGAAGAGAAGACAATGAGACTACAAAGAGGTGAATCTTCACTAAATAAGGGCTCGTCCTCTTGACTAAATGAAGTAAATGCTTCTTTGTTTGGTGGGGATGTCCTCGTGATTCTCTGTATCAATAAAGCGTCAGCAAAATCATCTGGAAACGCACTCGGGTGTTTTTGTTAAGCTGTCCATCAACGTGGGAAAACCTTTACATGCCAGTTACTAAAACAGGCAAAGGGTCTGTGCCTGTGTTTCCTTTACCTATCTGCACACACCCTTGCGGTGCTAGCAGTTGATGTCCCTCACTGTGCCTTTACCCTTTATCAATGCCACCCATTTAGCTGTTTGTGCGTGCCTCTCCATGCCCTTTTTGTGATGCCTTAGTCACTATATTTTTGCTTCATTTTTTTTATTTTTTGCAAATTTGTTGCGAAATATCACGTTACGTATTTTCCAGTGTTGTGGATATTCACGAAGATAGCGTGTTTTTGAAAAAGTGTAAAACACATATATACACACATTGTAATTAATGTTTAAGAGGAGTTGTTCACTAATAGTGTTTAAGTTTATATTTCTACGACTCATGTTATTGTTCAGCACTTTTAAATTGTATTTGGCGTCTTAGTGACGATGCCGGTTTTCAGGCTTACATCAGCGTTTGCGAATATTATGTGACTTTGTAACAAAGACATTTAATTGGAGAAGACCCTTTCATTAATCTTCAAAGGAAGTTCCCACACATCTCTCTCTTTTTGAAGGTTCCAGTAGAGGTACTTGATTATTGCTAGCAGGTGTCCTGTACTTTCACCGTAGAAGTGCCTTTTTGGTTTTTTTGTGTCTTTTTATGTGATATAAAAAAGCAACTGGAGGAAGAGAGTCAGTCAAAATGAAAGTTTATTTGGACTAGTTAGTCCTTAAACATTTAAAATCCATAAATACAGACTCTTAAAATCTCATATTGTGAATAAAATGTATTATAAAATTCATACATTTAAAATTCATTAGTCTTTCAATCATTCCGTATCATGTACTATATATCTGTTAATATTTGTAAAACAAGTATTTTAATTCTACTCACATTTAAGAATTTTTTAAACTTTTTGGATGAACTTCCCCATAGCACAAGCTATGTCTAAATTACTCAGGAGGAAGAGAGGAGCAGGAGGTGCATGAAGGAGGTGAGGAGCAGGAGCCACGCCCATGTCATGGAGACCCTTTTGGCAAAGAAGAAGAGCCATCCCCAAAACGGCAGTCTATTGCATAGGATTTGTTTATGATCCCCTCTGGTAAAAAAAACATTAATCAAATATGTTAAGTGCACCTTGTGTGACAAAACGGTTCCCTACCAAGAAATTCTTGTGGGATAACAAGTATATTTTCCCATTTAAATCCTACCACAACAATCACCTGAAGGGGGCACAGAGGGAGAAAGGTGGAGAGCAGCTGTCAACTTAAAGTGCTACACCACCTACTCCAGGAGAAAAACTTCCTCAAGAAATGGAGAAGCAGCTGCCAGAAAAATCTCTGGAGCTAAAGAGAACAGGCACGTTTTACATAGACTGTAGGACAACCACTACAGCTGACGAGCAGTGTGGTGCTGTGATTTTAGAAACAGCCAAAAAACATGCATTTATTTTTTGTTTATGACACTTTTTCCATGATTTTTGAGTTTTTATACATAACGTTTTATTTTCCAAGATGCCATTTTATTCTAGAAAAAATTTCATAAATAGTTCCAAAAAAAAGAAGAAAAAAAAGGTTCTTGTACAAAACGCCTTTAATGGTAAAAAAAAACTATAAACTGTCTGTCAGTGTATATATAAAGAAGAGTGGTTTTATAAGTGAGTGACTGAGTGGACTAGTGGCTGCATGGGTAAGTAATTGGGTGTGTTAGTGGCTGCATGAGTGAGTGCCTATCTCAGTAAGTGGATGTATGGGATGAGTGAATGGCTGTGCAAGTGCCTGTATAACTGAGTGAGGTTTTGTGTTAGTGGCTTTATAGGTAAGAAACTGTGTGTGTTAGTGTCCTGTATGAGTGACTGACTGTGTTGTGAGTGTCTGTATAAGTGAGTGACTGGGTGTGTAAATGAGTGGCTGAGTGCCTGTATGGGTGTCTGAGTGGCTGTGTGAATGAGTAAAAGGGTGCGCCAATGACTGTATAAGTAAGTGGCTGGATGTGTGAGTGGCTGTATGGGTGATTGCATGAGTGGATGGTTAGTTGCACGGGTGAATGGGTGGTTGTGTCAGTGACTGTATAGGTGAATGAGTATCTGTATGGGTGACTGAGTTGGCGTACGACGTGCTGTATAAGTGAGTGAGTAATGTTTGACAGTATGAGGCACAAGTAATTATATCTTAATTCAGTGCAAAATCCACTTTGTAAAGCAAAAAGGAAAATGTTTCTTGTTGTAGTAGATTTTTTGTTCACCGCAACTTCCTTAAGGCTATTCGATTTGCAAGGTCCTTTGTATAGTCCTCAATTGTGGTTGTTTATTTCAGCCCAGATAATGTATATATGGTATCACTGTGTCCCAGATGGTAGACACTGCTGATTTTGATTATGTCTTCAGTAACCCTGTTCTATTCCAAGCCCTCCTGGGATCATAAATCTGTTGAGTGATCTATAGCAGCAATAGTACTGCCTCCTTATATTCACTCAGATAATTTCTATGTTTACAGGAGAATCCTCCCTAAGGAATTATCAATGCTCGCATCTGAGCGAGTAAGCTGCAGACTGGCCTGCAGCTTACTTGCTCGGACACGAACAATGATAATTCCTTAGGCAGGATTATACAACGTACTTTGTAAATTGAATAGCCTTGAGGAAGTTGTGGGGACACCCCCCCAAATACAATGAAACATGTGTTGGTTAAAGCTTGTGAGATGTCTTTAAGAAGAGGTCGAAGTACTGAACAATAAATCTACAACAAGAAGAAAAGTTTTTCTTTTTGCTTTACAAATTGTATTTTGAACTGAACTATGATATAATTTCATGTGCCTCATACTGTCAAGCATTGCTGATCAATCCTAGGATTGTATTAAGGGAAGTGGGGCATATCTCTCCTTCTTGAGAGTACCATTGGTGAGAACCTTTACCACCAAGATTTATATGTGACTGTCAATTGAGTGACACAAACCTATCAAACACCCAACAGAGCAGATAAGTGACTGAGTGGGTGTGTGAGTGTCTGTATAAGTGAAGGCCTGGGTATGTGGAAGAGTATATAAGTGAGTGACTGGGTATGTGAGTGGCTTTATAAATGAACAGGTTGGGACATGAGTTTATATATGAGTGAGATAGTGGAATTGTGAGATGTTGTTTTAGTGAGTGATTGGTTGTGTGAGTGGCTGTATGGGTGAGTGAATGGGTGTGTGAGTACATATATGATTGAGTGGTTGTGTGAGTGGTTACATAGGTGAGAGATTGGGTGTGTTAGTGCCTGTATGAATGAGTGACTGGGTGTGTAAGTGGTTGTATGGGTGAGTGAATACTGTGTGAGTACCTGTATAATTGAGTCAATGATAGTATGAGTGGCTACATAGGTGAGAGACTGGGTGTGTTAGCACCTGTATGAGTTAGTGATTGGGTAGGTTAGTGTGTGTATGACTTAGTGATTGGGTGTGTTAGTTGTAGGGGGAGTGAGTGTATGGGTAAGTGTGTGTATATGTTTTTCAATGGGTATGTAAACGGTGGTATATTTGACTGAGTGGGGGTGCACGCGAGTGTATGAGTCAGTGACTGGCAGCATCATCAGTTGTGTGGGTGAATAAGTAACTGTGTGAGTAGCTATATGGGTGAGGGAATGTATGTGTAACTAGGTCTATAAGTAAGTCAGTGGCTATATCAGTGTATGCACCAGTGTGTGTCTCAGAGGCCATATTATTGGAGAGGCACTGAAGACTAGGGGTGGGCAGATCTCGCAGAGTTTCACTCTGTGGAAGTCCTTGGAGTACCCAAAAAACTCTGCCAAATTCCACAGAGATCTGCTTGCAGGTGTAGTATAGCAATTAACGCAAACATAGTTAGCTTTCATCGTCAGACAAATAGCTAAGGTCCATTGCTTTTTTCCAATCAGGAGGGCTCACCAACAGCCAGTGAGGAATTTCCTTTTGGGTGTTTTCTTTTTGCAAACATAATTGAGGAGCATTTGCTGTTGTTGCGGGAGGCTCCTGCCCTGGCTGAGTTGGGGGAGTTGAGAGCTGCTGTGCACTGGGCGAACGTCTACTGGGGGAAGCGTGATGCAGCTCGCCAGCTCGGCTGCTCATGCTGCAGGCTCCATTGCTCCTGCCCAGTCTGCCTTCCTGCCTTCCTGCCTTCCTACATGCGTTACATACCCCCAGGATCACTGCTATATTGCAGAATAGCTAAGTGTCAGCTCCCATATAAGAAACTGACAGAACCCCTGTCCCCCTAGCCCTCCCTCTTCAACACCCCCAGCCATACCCTGATATGTGCAGTGTGCCCCCGAAGCCAGGCATTGGTGTCTTACCCTCACCTCAGTTCATCACCTAAAGGAAGAGGCGGGGGCAGGAACCAGGTAGACAAGCTTATAGAAGACAAACAGCCACACAGTGTGCACAGCACGTAGCTGCCTCACAGTGCTCCCGTAGTACCAAAGGCGAGCACCCTCACCACTCAACAGCCTGCCTGATGGGCACCACCTAATTTTTGTGTCATCACACTGCAACCGGCTTGCACCGCTGCCCCCACTGCTAATTAATAAATTGCAATGCAAAAACCTATGCGGGGGCATGCATTTTTCTTCCACAATTACCAAAGAAGCGGTGGAGTCTAGAGACAATTGACAGACCCCTAGCTTCTGACGAATTTGAAATGTCTCAAACGCAAAGCACGTCAAAAGCTGAAAGCGCTCTGGTAAACAAACGAACATGCAATGCTGCTGCTAATTCCAGGCTGCTGCAAACAACATTAATGAACAGTCCAGGCTCCAAGGTGAGCATCTACACTCTCATATGTCACTGTCTCCCTTTCCCCTCCGTGCTTCTCTCGGTCTCCTCACCTTAGTAGATCTTATTCTCACCTGCATCATTGTAGCTGTCTCCTCCATCATCCCTCTCTTTCTTTCCCATGCAACCCTTCCTCTCTCATGGGCACTCCCTATCTCTCCAACAATGCCCTGCTGTCTTAGACACAGACAGATCCCCTTCTTCTGGGTGATGTCACTTCCTCTAAGGGTGAGGGGTTTTGCGGGGGTCAACAGGATGACCCTATTGAGCTCACAGCCCTATGAGGCCCGAGTGCAGAATATGCCTTCCTGGTCCTTGGGATATGGGCATCTTGAGGATCAGCAGACGACAGACAGCATCCAACCGGCACCCGGTAAGCTGGAACTCAAAGGAGACTGAGTAGCAAGACTGGGGATGTGAACTTTAGAGACCTCGCTTTACCCTGAATCTACGAGTGAACAGGGCACAGCTCATTGCACCGGTAAACTCTGCTCCACCAGTGGTTTGCGGAGGTTTTTTGCAAACTCTGCGTTCCTCTTCAAGCGCGGATTGGCAAAACTCCGCCAGCAGAACGGAGTATACCATCTGCCCCTACTGAAGACCGAATTTGATACTGATTCAGGTATCATATGGGGGACACTATTGCCCCATGTAATGTTGGTTTAGCTGCAAACTCTTGCCAGACTTGCCTTTGGAATATGGAGATTATTGAACCACATTTTGCATGACACGACCAATGAACTTCCAATGAACTTGGATATTGTTATTATCAATCTATGAACCAGGAGTATAATGAATGTTAAGGTGTAGTTAACAGGTCCATAGTTGGTGTTTGATATTTCTGTTTGCCGTATTATTGTGTGTATGGGTGTAATAGTGTATAGGACAGTGTGTTCCTAGGTATATCAGGGTATTCTCAAAACTGTGTCTGGGCATGTCAGTGAATGCCCAGGTATGATACTGTATGTATCAGTGTGTATGTGGATCTATTAATGTATGAATGAGTTAGTGCCTAGGTGTGTCAGTCTATGTATGGGTTTGTGTGTCTGGGTGTGTTAGTGTCTGTATTGGTGTGTGCCTGGCTGTGGTAATGTATACAGCAGTGTGTGAACGGGTACGTCACATTCTGTATCTGTGTGCAAATGGGTGTGTGAGTATCTTTATACATGAGTAAGCAGGTGCAAAATATTTCTATCAATAGCTATTTGGCTATGTGAGTGTATTTAGAGATGAGTAAGTGACTTAGTTACTGCCTGTATGCAATATGTTTGGCAGTACCTACATAAGTAAGTTACAGGCTGTGTTACTACTTGTTAAAGTAAGTAAGTTAGTGTGTGCGTTACTGTTTACAAGGGTGAAAGGCTCTCTTTCCAGCTGTGTGAGTGAATGATTGGGAGTAACAATAGTTACATGGGAAAGTGACTGAGTATGTTACTGATTGTGCACATGACTGACTGCTTCTATAAGGTACTGTATAGGTATTTCAGTGCATGTTTTGCTAGCTATATTAGGAAGCAGCTAAGTGTGTCAATATGTGTAGGAGTAAGTAACATCATGTAGTAGAAGGCGTGCTCATAAGTGAGACGGTGTGTTACTAACTGTTTCGGTGAGTTAGTGGGTAAGTGAGTGATTAAATGGTTGAGTGACTGGGTATATGAGTTGTGTAATGAGTGTTTGTGAATGTGTCAGTGGCTGCATAAGACTCTACCTTGGTATATCGTTTTACAGTGGTGGCAAGGTATGTATTGGCCCTTCATGCATAAAACACTCTCCAGGGTTAGGTTTAAGAAATATTTCTGTGGTACAACAGCTATTTAGAGATCTAAAGACGTAGCACTCCAGACCCTATTGAAAAAGACAAAGAGCATATGGTAAGTATTTCATGTTCAAAATTGCAGAAACATAGCAATACACAGTATATCACAATATAGTAAAGCATTCAATGTTTCCTTCTTTTACTATTCTCAGCTTTCATACTTTTAAATGATGTACTGCATGATGCTTCATCCTTGAATAGTGGGGAAAAACAATTTTATGAACTGTAGAAAGAAACTGCACAGTATATCAATATAAATAGGTAACACTAATCATTCCACTCACTACAATTCATTAATCAGTTGTTTTACCTACAGTTGATACACTAATCTAAACAACCATATCTTAAAAATATTTGTTATATATCATGTCTGGTACAACACTACTAATAAAAATAACCCACAATTGAATTTTTGAGGGCCTTTTGAAAAAATCATCCCTGGTAGGACAAATGATGTCTATAACACTGATGATCATGTGGACAAAATCCCATAAATTACTTTTTTCACACAAATAGTACATAGAGGTTTGGTTAAAGAAACAAAAGGTGACAATTTTGTAGTTTGAAAGGCAGTGTTGCTTTGTATTTAAGATTCCTTTGATTGAATTGTGTCCATCCAGTTTCAGTTTTTAACTAGACAGTGTAGCATCCAGATGTAATTGTAAAACATTTCTGAATGATAAAAGGACTCTTTAATGTTGTACAACTTTTTAAAGACATTACCCCGATGGGCCAAATAATGTCTAAAACACTAATGATCCACATAGAGGAAACACCATACAACACTTTTTCTCCAGAAATGCTCCTTAGAACTTTGATTGAAGAAACACAAGATAAGAGTTTGCTAGCTTGAAAGGAAGTTTTGGTTTTAATGTAATGTTGCTGTTATTGCATTCGGTCCATCCAGTTTCACTCTTTAAATACACAGTGTAGTGTCTGGATGTTATATTGTGTCCTTCGTAAAAGATAATAGCTAAGCAGTATAAGTTTTCCCAGAAATTGATATTTGTACAGCCTTGAAGTTTGCAATTTGAGTTTCTAATTTAGAGTCCTCTGCTCTGCACCATTGTCACAGTAATATAAGGTATTTTCCAGTTCTTCCTAGATGCAACGTAGACATTGCATCTGTTCAACAATTTGGATATGTCATATTTTGGTTTTTAACCATATCTCAAAAGGTGCAAATTTGCTTCTGGTAGTGTTACAGAAATCACTCAGAATTTATTTCAGTGGTGGATATGAAAGAGCAATCTTCACAGTCATGGTTCCATTTGTAACTCAGTCAAAAGAAATCATCAATATTTACTTCTTCTTGTTCTAAAACTCCAAGGATGACTATGACAAATTCTTGTGCATCTTGTTGAGAGTAAATATTAGTGATCTGCTACATATATCTAAAAGGACACGAATGCCTGAAGCAGATTGTCTTACAGATCTGTCAGTGAGTAAACATTGGAGCAAATGATACAGTGCACAACACAACCTCTTATCTCTTTTTGGGTGAATTTGATTTACAAGATGCGTTAAATGGAATAATACATTCAGAACAACATTTGCATAGCAATTGACACCTGAACTGTTTTCTAACTGGTATGCTTCTATAGCCCCCTCATTTTCTACTTACTGCTATCTTCTGGCTTCTCTTTGTTTTCTTTCTTTTCTTGAACATCTGTCAAGTCTTGTTTAACTTCTGATTAGGACAAATTATCCATTTCTCATAAATGGAATACTGTCCTAAATGAGAAGTGTATTGACTTCTTAACTGATTGTACTCTCTGACACAACTTGCACAGCACAAACTTTCTTATTATCAAAATCAATTAAAAACAAACAGGACAATGTTCTAACTCACAACAATGACATTCCTTCTTTAAATACAGTATTTCCAATATTTAAAAAAGCTGCATCTACACTTCAACCATGTGACTTATGGATAGTTATAGAATATACTCGAGAGAGTGGGAACCGCTGGTGCCACACATATAAATCTTTCACTAGCAAAAAATGTACAACACATTGGACAATCTGTTTGATGTCATCAATCTGATAAAATTTTATGGCAATGTATTCAACCTCATCTCTATTCTGAAAATTTATATAATCCATAAATTTACCCTTGCCACCATTTACTAACTCTTCTTCATCATTTAACTTACGCCGTAAAATTACAATACTGTTCATGCACACACGTTGTAACAGTCCTGGATACAGGCTTCTCCAAAGTATATAATATTGTCACTCCCTGATCTTTCATTTTATTGATAGAAGTCATTTCCAAAATATCTTCTTTCTCCAGTTTTAGTAATTGTTCGTTGAAGTTCAAGCTCTCTTGCAGTGTAGGCATGAAACTAACTATGGATTTCTGTTGCTCAATAAAATTGGACTCTAGTTCTGCTGTTGTAATCTTAGATGGAAATAGTTTCTTGAAAAGACCACTTTCGAAAGAACATTTTCCATTGTTTGTTAGAACTCCTATTCCAATGTCCTTAAGAATATTTCCATAATCCACATCTGATGAGATGCATTCATTTCACTATTTCCTTGTACTCAAAGTGTAACCAAATATTTACATTACCAATAACCCCCAAATAATTTCTTGTTTCATTATGGACATGTGTTGTCCTTTTACGGGGTACGATGCAATAGTTCACCAAATACAATCAAATGCTTTCCTCCAAAGAGTGCATCATACCTAGATGTTAAAATCTGCTGCATTCTTAAGTGTATAATGGCAAGCATTAAATTTGATACCATGCTCACCTCATCAATAATTGAAAGCTTCAGTTTCTTCAATACTCTTGATACATCATGACAAGCTTCACTAGATAATTTCTGGTATTCCAGTTTATTGTCATGTTCAACAGGTAGCATAACTAGTTGTACAGCTAATCCTCTTGGTGCTGTTACTACACGTGACAAATTAGATTCTGTAATCTTCTGTAGATAACTGGTAAGAACTTTAATTAGGAAGCTTTTTTCTAGTACAGCTTGACCACTGATGTATAGTAGAATTTAATTGGTTTAAACAAAGTACATTTACGTTTCTTCTCATGGAGAAATCCATGTTCTACTTTGTCTTTAACTTCAATGTGCATTTCATTCTGTTCATTGTTCAGTTGTCCAACTGTTCTAAATCAACTGTTTCCTCTATTGCTTGCTGC
The DNA here is from genome assembly GCF_964204655.1 of Triturus cristatus. NCBI lineage: Eukaryota > Metazoa > Chordata > Amphibia > Caudata > Salamandridae > Triturus > Triturus cristatus. The sequence goes on along the minus strand of NC_140594.1, from coordinate 216,164,490 downwards.
CTTGTACTCTCTACCTCATTTATAGCTAAAACTGCTTTATTTTGAATAATTGGTTCTTCAAGAGGATCTTGAGTTAGTGGTCCAGATTTGGCTTATTTGTGAACTCTCCTTGGCTATCTCAGTAGTAATGGTTTCTTCTTCTTTATTACCATCTTTCAACATTTGCAAGTTGGTTGGAAAGACTGGCCAATTTATTGTTGTCTTTTACAGTGTTAAAATAGTCTTTGTAACAGTCATAGTGTCAAGGGAAATCTGATTCAGCACGCCATGGCTTGAACAACTGTAAATGTGCCAAGTCGAAAAACTCTCCTCCCTCCAGAGTTTGGCAACTAAGCTTTCTGTGGCGAGTTAGCTTCTCTTTGTTGTCTCTCCCCAAATAACCATCACATCCAAGTTCCTTCTTCTATACTCCTAGTTACATTACTTCTATATGCATAGTATTGAAGTACTTCAAAGAGGCACATGTTTTGAAGATATAAACCCTTTCTTGGGTATTATTTATTCAACATATTAGATTTCAGAATGTCTCTACTTTCTGGATCAAATTCTGCTAGATACTGTATTCCTGGGAAAGACCTTAATACTCTATTTCAACTGCCTGCAAGGCCAAGACTTACCCATACAATTCCCTTTGAACTTGAGAACAAACTAGCCGAGTTCAAGTGTCCGAGCAATCATAGGATTCTATCTCTCTATGGGAAAGCATTTTTAAGCTGAAACTGTACGATTTCTTGGTAAGACTCTTTTCTGCAGAAACCTCCCCCACATCTCTTTCATCTCTGCATCTCTGTCTTCTCTGATTTTTTCTATATGAAGTGACATAGGGAGCAAGAGCGATGCAGTTATCTGCAACAAATTGTAGATCTATATTGGCATTCCACATCAACAGTAACACAGGGTTGTCATTAATATACTTGGAAGCCTCTGTGCTTCTGAGGTTGTGTGCACTTGTCAGCGATTTCCATGTCAGTGTATGTTTGACTGCAGACAAAAAGCTATTTACTCTTTCTTGAGAAATCTGACAGGTCGTGGGAATCCAAAACAACATCTTGTGTAAAATATTCCTTTGCATCTGTATTTTTGACGACAGTACTTCCCACATCTATGACTTTGGAAACATAGAACTTGTTGTCTCTAGCTCTTTTCATCACCGTCTTTTGGGATGGCGCATGTCACATACTGTTCTATGAAAGATAAGACACACTCATCACTGTCTGTTCCAAACTTCGGTATATCTTTTACACATAACAGCGTGTGAATATGTGGAACGCCTCTAGCTTGGTACTCTTGGAAATCAGTTACTTCACTCAGAGGAGGATTACCTTTGTTGCAGATGAAAAACATCATGGCTTGAACCCCGTGGTTAAAATATCTGCAAATATTTCAAGGATCCACGGAGCTAAGTTCTCCAGCTGTTTTCACTTTGATGTCATTTATGTTTTAATTTACGTCTTGCAAGAATTCAAGCAGTTTATCCCATGCATACTCAGCACAACTGAGTGTTAGAAACAAAGCAGGTGCTCCTAGGTTTCTCATCATGCATTTCAGCTCACCATGATGATGATACCAATACTCATTAGTGACACGTTGGCACGTCATCAAATTAATCTAGTTGTATTCCAGGTTTTCATCGTTTCCTTGAACTTTTTCAACAAATTCCCTTGCTGCGAGATTTTTCAGATTCACTCCTGTCTTGAGAATGTGGTTTACTACATAAGACAGTTCTGACAAGTAACTCTCAAATAAAAGATGGAATATATAGGGAATATACTGGCACAATCTAGGGTCCTCTGAATATAGTCTGTACTCACTGCTGGTATCTGTACACGCCGGTCATCATACCTACTACCCATTCCAGTGGAAAACAGTTGTGGAAAACGCACAACTTCTAAACTTTTCTCCCACCCGCTCAAGGGGGCAACCTTTGCTTCTTTCATTTGAAAGAGCTCAATAGCATCATCAATATTCTCTTTAGAATGCAGAGGATGGATACTGTAGTGTTTATGAATTTCTTGATGGTAATGTGTCATCCGCCATATGTGTTATATCGTGAAGAACATCTACATTTTAATAATAAATAATATTTCGTACCAATAATAATATTGCTTTTTTAGCTTACTTAGATCCATTAACTCTTGTCATATTTTTTTATGGCCACCATTAACTAGAATAATAAGGGGTTCTTCAAACTCTCTCTGCACCCCTACATTTGTAATATTCTGTTTGAAATCTAATGTGAAGTACACAACTCTACCTTTAAGACTTTTCTGTCTTTGGCTCAATACAAACTATAGCTTAGAATGAATATATACGTTGTATTAGAATTGAGTCATAAACATTTCAATCTTGAATTTCTCGCAGAATTGAAACAACTTCTAACTTGTTATAGACTCCTCTAGCTCATATTGTGTTATCTTCCAACTTATCATAACAGTACTTACATATAATTTATGGCATGGAACAATCAAAGCATTCCTCTACAGATAAATAGGCTGCAAATTGATGCCATTCATCTCTCTTCTCTTTTTCAGTTTTTGAAAACACAACAACATAATAAGTTTAACTTTTGTAGTGAGTGCTTCGAGAACATATACTAATACAGTTTGGTTTCTCCGAACAAACTGTGTTCAACTTTATAATCTCTTCCGAAATGTTAACAGCAGTAATAGCTGTGTCCTGTTTATCTACACCTGCAGATACTTAGGAGGTGATTATGATGGCGGGTGGATCACCACCCCCCAGCTGGCAGTGGCGATCCGCCCGCCTTCACAACCACATTTACCCCGCCATAATACCATGGCAGGGGGTACCGCGGCGGATGCAAAGTACGTCTGCCGCTTTTCTGCCAGTCGGCAATCGTTCCGATTGCTGGCCAGGCGGACCTCGGGATAATATGGTAGAGGTACCTTCTAGGCACAGCCATCCATATTATGATGCCATGTGTAAAAGGCCTTGCCATGGCGGCGATGCTGCCATGGAAATGCCGATGGGAATTGCTTTGGGGGCCCATTGCGGGCCCCCAGGGGGGTGGGGGCTGCACTTGGCATTGCCATGCACACTGTGGCAGGCACCGTGCGGTGCCTGCCACGTTGTGCATGGCAATGCACAACATGTATTTTTGACATTGCAGCGGGTGCTGCTTACATCACAACCACGTTTACCCCCCACCATATTACCATGGCGGGGGGTACCGCGTCAGATGGAAAGTCCATCCGCTGCTTTTCCGCTGGTCAGCAATCGTTCCGATTGCTGGCCGGATGGAGCTCGGGGATTATATGGTGTGGGTGCTTTGAAGGCACCGCCATCCATTTTATGATGCCATGTGTAAAAGGCCTTTCCATGGTGGCATTGGGCCAGCGGGAATTGCTTTGGGGGCCCTTTGAGGGTGCCTGGGGGGGTGGGGGGCTGCACTTGGGGGTACCTATGGTACCTTCCTCCATTGCCATGCACACGGTGCCAGACACCTGCCGCAATGATAACTATATGGAATGCGACCGCCACGGTGGCAGTCGCAACCTAATTGGCGGTGCGGGACCGCACACCGCTGGCGGCCGGTCCCAAAACCGCTAGGGTGTGCGCCCGCCATCCTAATGTGGCTCTAAGTCCTTATTTTCTCAATGCTCCTGTTCAGGACCCAAGAAACGAAACTGAAGATCATCCGAATATTTTTCTACCTCTGATACTGTACCATGTAGAAGAGCTCAATATATTTCTCCAAAACATAGCGCAGGAGTTTTGACATAGTAAAGCCTCTTAACTACAGTTCACATTTTTCAAGTGGTGAACAGTTAACATTCTGAAATGTTGAAAGGTGCATTGACACACTTTCTTTGCTAGAAATGCTAGTGAATGTCCTTGTAAATTAGTATACTTCCTTACTTTGCATAGATCTAATCCTTGCAAAATCACTATTTTCTTTTGCATGGAAAGTTACGTACGAAACTTCTCAATATATCAATAGATTCTTGCTAAACACTGCAAACACTGCTACATATACAGGGGCCTATCTATGTCTTCCCTGTACCTCTTCAGCTATCTCTTCTTAAACATTCCTAGCTACCATCACCTCTTATGGAATAGGATTGCCATCCTTCATCTCATAACATCGTCCAGATTCTTCAACTACATGCACTAATGTGTTCATCTGAAAGTAGCTTTCTTCATTAAAGAAGAAAGTCTCAGTACTAGAAGTATGTCTCCATTCACAGCTGAAAACATTGCAAAAGTTACTTTTATTGACAAGTCTTTTCTTTAGGCTTCTTCTCCTCACAAACAACACTATTTTATCCAATGTCCGCATTCAGTTTAGAATCAAAATAAATAGCTTTGAGAGCAAAGGCCTTATCAACTATAGCCTCAACATGTTCCTTTTTTCTGACTGCTTCTCTTCTTCTTTTATACTTCTTCATAGTTCTTATGAGATTCTGAATTACTCTACTGCAGAACATTCTAACTGTGATTTCCTTAAAGTGCCTCTGTTTTCTGGTTAAACTGTCTGCTTTTGTGTATGATTTTTTACTCTTCATATCATGTAATGTCGTGTAATGTAATTTTTGTCCTTTCATAGATGATCTCAAACTTTGCTTTTAGTTTACTTGATTTTACTGAATGTTCAGTTGTCCAAGTACTATTTTAAGAAATGTCTTGGTTCTTTTACAAGCAGCTATTTTCTCTTTCACCTCTTTCGCCGCATTTTGCCCCTTTTGGTTGTCAGTTGTTAGGAAATAGTATCCTTTCATCTGTCTCTTTCTTCTCTCACTTTTTGACGGCATTGTAGCTGTCTATACTTAACTAGAAATTGATGCCTGAAACAAAATAAAATAAGTACATTTACCTTTTTTCCTGATTACATATTTAAGTATTTAACTGCCAACCTAAAACAGTTGTATAATATAGCTAACATTACTCTATTAATTTCCATGTTTATGTCTGTCTCTTTCAGTGTATGCATTAGTCTTGCATGGGGTATACTACCATATCCATTACTGTGTTCCTGTGTAACTACCCATGTGTAAAGAATTACTTGTCTGGATGGGTGATTAGGGTGTGTCAGGACCTGGCTGCATATCTGAGTGTAGGAATCCACCTGTAGGAGTGTCATCAGATGTTTAACCCCTTCGGTGCTCATGACGGAACGGTTCCGTCATGAGCCACGGTTGAGCTGTGCTCATGACGGAACCGTTCCGTCATGACCACGCCCGCGCAAGATTCCGTCAGCACAGCGGCGGAATTTGCGCAGCATGGAAGGGGTTAAGTAAGTTTGCTGGTATAGGACTGCATGTTTAGCTAACTATATGGCTCACAAATTCACTATGTAAGTGGGTGAACAAATAGCTCAGTGTTAGTGAATACAAGGGTATTTAAGTGTGTCTGCAACTGCCTTTGATAGTGCTGCAGGCATAACTAGGGTCTGAGTATGTGAGTGAATATCTTAGAGTCTCTGTTGCTGTGTGAGTGGGTGAGAAAGAGCCTTCATGCTTTTGGAAACATATCTGTCACTTGCATTATAGAAGGTATACTCTATGTCAGTGATACTCAAAGTACGGCCCAAGGCCGCATGCAGACCTCCTGACCTTTACATCTGGCCCCCTGAGCAGTAGCGGAACTGGGCTACTGTTTACTCGACTAGCACTAATCTAAAATAAATATACAGCAAGCACTTATTAAAAGGTTAATTGCACTTAAACAAAAGAAAGTAACTAGGCCCTTAACTTTAGGAACACCTTCATTTTTAAAGACAGCAAACATGTAAAAATACAATAGTCTTATCAAAATTCAAAAAGTGTATTTCATTGACCTGTAGAACCATTTCACCTTAGTAAATCAAATTAAAGCATTGCATTAAGAAGTATTTGTTGAAAGTGATTGTTTTCAAACATCAATTAAGAAACGTTCATGCTTCCCACTCCCCTCACCCTGACAACAATGAAGATAAAGGAGGGAAATTAAAATTGAAATATTTGGCCAGGGCCACACAATCTTGTCAAGTGGATAAGCCGGGATTCATCCCAGGTGTTCTGGGTTCAAATTGCACAATTGAGTTCAGCCAGTAGATATACATGCTTCGCTTGCCCTACTCCCACTTTCACCCCCGTCCCCCACTGGCATCAGTGCAGCACTCAGTCACACCAAAGACCAAACCTTGCGGCCCCCAGGAAAATGTTTGTGAGTTCCCATGCTCTATGTAGTACTTGCCATAGGGGTCTTCAAGTGCATGAGTAACTTATTGAAACTGAAAAGGACATCTCTTACCGTTTAAACACAAAACACTGTGCGTTATGGCATACCTTCAGCCTACCTCAGAAGTGTGTCATGTGTACTAAAAGGTTGGTTTAAGACTTGGTGAAGGGATTTTTTATGGGAAATTGAGCTGGCACCAAACGTGTAGAGATACCCTCTGCACTAGTAGGCCTCACCTACACAATGCGGAGATACCCTCTGCAGTACTAGACCTGACCCATGTTTAAATGGCTACTTGACTTTATAGGTGAGTAGGTTGTGTCTGTACTTGGCTGCACATCTGAGAAAGTGTAGGAGTACACCTGTAGGAGTACCATCAGATGTTTAAGTATGTATACCATCACATGACTGTCTGTTTAACTAACTCTTTGACTTACAAAATCTATATAAGTGGCTGAATAAATAGCTCAGTGCCTGTGTTGGTGAATACAGGGGTATGTAAATGTGTCTGCAACTGGCTTTAACAGTGCTTAAGTGTAATTAAGAATGCCGATATATTACTAACTGTTTTAGTAGCTCTATGACTCTCTCAATGTCTACGTAAGTAGCTGAATGAATATTTGAGTGTCTGTGTTGGTGAATAGAGGGGTGTGTAAGTGTGCTGGCAACTGCCTTTGATACTACTGTATGCATAAGTAGTTTCTCAGTATGTGAGTGAATGTTTAAGTGCCTCTGTTGCTGTGTGAGCAAGTGAGAGAGAGCCTCCATGCTTTTGAAACCATGTATGTCACTTGGATTACAGGTGTCGTACTCTATATAGTACTTGGCATAGGGGTCTGCAAGTGAAAGAGTAATTTAGTAAAACTTTAAAGGACAGCAGGTACCTTTTAAGAACAAAGCACCATGGTTTATGCTATATCTAGAGGCTATTGCAGGGTGTGTACTAAAAGGTGTGTTTAACACTTGGCTACGGGCTTTTCATGCCAAGTTTAGTTGCAAGTAAATGTTCACAGTGATACTCTGCAGTAGTAGGCCTGCTTCATGTTTAAAGGGATACTTGTCTGGATGGGTAACTCGTTTATTTCAGTACGTCTCTACATGTCTGAGTTGGTGAATACAGGGGTATGTAAGTGTGTATGCAACTGACTTTGATAGTGCTGCATGCACAACTAGTTTCTGAGTATGTGAGTGAATGTATAAGTGCCTCTGTCGCTGTTTGAGTAGGTGGGAGAGAGCCTCCATGCTTTTGAAAACATGTATGTCACTTGCATTACAGGTGATGTACTCTATGTAGTACTTGGTATAGGGCTCTGCAAGTGCACAAGTAATTTAGTGAAACTGAAAAGGACATCTTGTATCTTTTAAGCACAAAGCACCGTGCTTTATAGACCTACAGTCTATATCAGATATGAGGAGTTATGTGTACTAAAATGTGGGATTAAGACTTGGGAAAGGGCTCTTTCATGCCAAGTTGAGTTGCAGGTAAAAGTGCACAGAGATACTCTACAGTAGTAGGCCTGATTCATGTTTAAAGAGATACTTGTCTGAATGGGTAACTCAGTTATTTCAGTACTTCTCTACATATCTGAGGGAGTGTAGGAGTCCACCTATAGGAGTACCATCAGTTGTTTAAGTAAGTATGCCAATATATGACTGTCTGTTTAGTAACTCTATGGCTCTCTAAATGTCTATGTAAGTAGCTGAATGAATATTTCAGTGTCAGTGTTGGTAAATAGAGGGGTATGTAAGTGTGGCTGCCACTGCCTTTGAGACTACTTTCTACATAATATTCTTAGTAAGTGATAGAATGAGAAGTGCGTACGTCACTGTGTGAGTGGGTGAGAGAAAGCCTCCATGCTTTTGAGAGCATGTATGTCACTTGCATTACAGGTGATGTACTCTATGTAGTACTTGGTATAGGGCTCTGGAAGTCCACAAGAAACTGAAAACCTCATACCTTTTAAACACAAAGCACCATGCTTTATGCCATATCTACAGCCTATGTCAGACTTGAGTTGTATGTACTAAAATGTGGATTTAACACTTGCCAAAGTGCTTTTTTCATGCCAAGTTGAGTTGCATGTAAAAGTGCACAGAGAGGCTCTGCAGTAGTAGGCCTGACCCATGTTTAAAGGACTACTTATCTTGATGGGTGACCAAGTTCTGTCAGTACTTCTCTACATATCTGTGTGAGCATAGAAGCCCACCTGTAGGAGTGCCATAAGATGTTTAAGTAAGTATGCTGGTACATGACTGTATATTTTAGTAACTCTATGGATCTCTAAATGTATATGTAAGTGGCTGAACAAATACCTCAGTGACTGCGAGGGTAAGTAAATGTGTTTGGAATGGCCTTGGATACTGCTATATACATAACTACGTTCTCAGTATGTGAGTGAATGTATAAGTACCTCTACTGCTGAGTGACTGGATTAGAGAGAGGCTCTATGCTTTTGAAAACATGTATGTCAGTTGCATTTTGGGTGGTATACTCTATGTAGAAGTTGCTATAGGGGTACACAAGTACAGCAGTAACTTAGTGAAACTCAAAACGACATCTTTTGCTTTCTAAGGATAAAGCACTGTCCTTTCTGACATACCTACAGCCTACCTCAGAGGTGAGTTATGTGTACTAAAAGCTGGGTTTAAGACTCGGTGAAAAGCTTTTACATGCCAAGTTGAGCTGGTACTAAAACTGCACAGATACCATCTGCAGTAGTAGGCCTAAAAATACAGAGATGCCATCTCCAGTAGTAGGCTTGCCCCTTGTTTGAAGGATTACTTGTCTGCATACGTGACTAGGTTGTATCAGTTATTGGCTACATATGTGAGTGAGTGTAAGAGTGAACCTGCTGGAATGCCATCAGATGCTTAAGTAAGTTTGCTGGTATATGACTGTCTGATTTAGTATACCTATGGCTCTCTAAATATGTATGTAAGTAGCTGAATGAATAGCTGAGTGCCTGTGTTAGTGAATACATAGGGTTGTAAGTGTGTATACAACTACTTTTGATACAGATGGATATATAAGTAGTTACTGAGTATGTCAGTGAATATAGAACAGCCTCTGGCTGTCACACTGTGTGAAAGAGAGACAGTATGCCTTTGAGAACATGACTGTCACTTGCAGTAGAAGTGCACAAATAGGCTCTGCAGTAGTAGGCCATGACTAGGTTGCATAGGTACTTGACTATATACCTGAGTGAATGTAGGAGTATATTTAATTGTGCCTAGGGGTCTCAAACACACATGTGACTGACTGAGACTTTAAAGTGCACGTCACACCTTCTAACCACATAGCACTCCCCCTATGGCCTACATACACTTTACCTTATGGCTAACATATAAGGAGTTGAGGGAATGTTAAAAATTTGACAATGAGTTTAGATGTCAACTCAACTTAGCAGTAGAATACCAGAAGCAGGCCCAACACATATTTTAGGGTTATTTGACTGCAAGGGTGATTAGGAGTATCACTACTTCAGTATATACCTAAATTTGTCCCACTCAGGTTGTATAACTAGATGTGTAAATGAATATGAAGCTATATGACTAGTTGTTTTACTATCTCTATGGGTCTCTCTATGTGTATGTAACTGCCTGTATGGATTGCTTCCTGGCTGTATTTGTATGCACTGGGGTATCTAACTGTGTGTGCAACTAACTCTCTTACAGGTCAATATACAAGTGTTGTATAGCATGTGACTGAATGGGTAACTGCCTCTTGGCTCTCTCTGACTGGCTGTATGAGTACATCTATGTTTTCCTTAATGGGCAAGTATGTCGCAGTATGGGTGCGATACTGCATGTACATCTCCACATATAGATCTATAAGTACACATATAGGTTAGTAAACTTAAAACTACATTTATCTAGAAACAGTCTCTCCTATAGCCTACCTAAAGCCTACCATACAAATCAGTTGCATGTAATTACTGCTGCATACATAAAGTTTGTATAGGTATGTCACTGAATACCTATTTTCTCGGACTCAGTCTGACAGACTACATGAGCACTAATTGTTTCCTACATATGTATAAAACATGTACACTTGGAACACTGCATATTTAACTATGCCTAGGAGTCTCAAACTACACATGTGATTCAGTTGTATTTTAAACAGCATGTCTTACTATCTAAGCACATGCAAACATGCCCTATAACGTATGTACAGCTACTCTAAACGTTATCCAAGTTTCAGAGGTTCATGCGTTATGTAGTGCATCTTTTCATTTCACTTCTGTGACTAGTGTTCCTCTTTTAAAATAGAATAAATAAGACTACAAGTCCCAGAGTTCAAAGAATTTGTTTTTTTGGAGCAGCACATCATGTATGGACCTCTAAAACTTTGCAGTTTCAACTACATTGTGAAGTATAAATGTAAAGCTTGGCAAGCCGATTTCTTTATGCCAACTAAAGCATGCAGCAAAACAACACATGTACAATATACAATTCTAGGGCAGCACATTGTTAAGCAACTTCTCACACACCTAGCCTTGACCTCAGGCAGTCACATACTCACACACCCAGAAAGAGACTTACATACCCATTAATAAATATGTTAAAACACGCTCATAGCCACTCATAGATCGTCTCATAAACTTACAATACTTTTCTATATATCATACTCACTATTGTCAACCTCATGTACCTTTTCAAAGAAATATTTTGTAGAAGTTACAATCTAATTCACATTCCTGAAAATTTAGTTTCTTGGTCAAATCGTTTTATTTGCTCTTATTATGTAGAGCCAATACTCTCAGCAAATGTGAAAAGTAAGCATAAGAATGGCACACCACTCTCATACAAAGCAATCATTACTGTCAACCTTTTCAACTTTGCACTCTCTGATATTATGAAAGGCAGCAAATAAAACATGCCTTCCATATTTTAGTTTTATTACTCAACATCCGAATGGTTAGTATGTGTTAACCCTTTCATGCACTTTTACAAAAAAGCCCAAAAAGGAAGACCATTTGTGCATATTTTCAAATTATTCAGGACCATCACGATGTATTCAGAAACAATTATGGAAGTCCGAAACCATATTTAGCTAGATTATTTTATTACTTTAAAACTACGCTATACTTCATTAAAAAAAACTCAGTAGGAAAACAAACTCTTATTCTTTAACAATAAGTCTGAACTCCTCTAATTAAAAAAAAAGAAAACTCTATCTTTAACACTAGAACCAGTAGGGCACAAGTTTGCAGCAAATTCTAGAAGGACCATACTGGTTCACAATCAACTGCAGCAGGTGTGGTTGACTATGCGCAATTAAAAACATGTCCAAGTTTGCATTACATTTATTTCTAGAGCCAATCACAAAGCTACTTACTTATGCTCCAAAGACACTACCTATTTTTATTCACCTGCATATTAACAGCAACCAATCAAATATATTTTTTTTAAACAGGACCGCACCTCAATTTTAACTGCCTTTCATTTTGAAAACTGTCTCATCAGCTCTAGTGTTCTTGTCTCTGCTACTGCTGCTTGTCATTAAAATTGTTAGAATGCAGATTGTGGGTTACAGCAATGTGGTTTGGGCTAGAGTGTGTTCTAGAAAGAGTGGCATTGACAAAATCGAGGGTTTGTCTGATGTGAACATTACTTGGATTGGTCACAGAGGGTTAAAGTGGCATCAATTGCTGCCTTTTGTTGAAATCATTGGGGATTTTCAACCCCCGGACCTCATGAGTGTGCACTGTGGTGACAATGACCTAGGCACACTGACTGGGGTAGGATTGGAAATCTTAATGAAGGATACATTTGCACAATAAATAACACTATTCCCTCACACTGCCTTGATCAAATCAATTCTGTTCAAGTATTGACAAAGTCAGGAAACATATCAATAAAACTGTTTCTGCATTTCTCAGAGACCATAACATGGGCTCTATCTACGACAACTTGTGTTTTGAAATGCGTGGACTCTATAGAAGTGATGCAGTTCACTTAACAGCCGAAGGCAACAGGGAATTTCTCAGGAACTTGAAACTATGCATCCTATCTTATGTATAGCTGTCATATGCAAACAATGAACACAAAGGCTCTTCTCAGAGCTAAACGTTTCCCAAAATATTGTCCATTTCCTTAAAAAAAATTTTTTTTTCATTTTTGTAAACTTCCCGAATACGTTGCTAATACGCAAAACAAAAGCAGACATTCAATAGCCACCACTATATTAAAAAATCATAACTATGTAACAGATTCTGTGTATCACACTGGGTGCATCACTATCTAAATAAATCTATAAATGCATGTATAAGTCTCTAAATGAGTCTGTGAATGGGTGTGGGAGTCTTTGAGTGAGTCTGTCAGTGGATGCATGAGTATTTCAGTAGGTTTTTGAGTGGGTGTGTGAGTGTCTGAGTGGGTATTTATGTGGGTATATGAGTGTCTGAGTGAGTCTGTGAGTGAGTGCATAATTGTCTCAGTAAGTCTGTGAGCAGGTGCATCAGTAGCTGAGTAGATCTGTGAGTCAATGCATAAGCATCTGTGTGAATTTGTGAGTGGGTTCAAGAGTGTTTCAGTGTGTCTGTCACAGGGTGTGTCAGTATCGGAGTAGGTCTGTGAGTAGGTGCATGAGTGTCTGGCTAGGTCACTGAGTATGAGTATCAGTGTCTGAGTGGGTCTGTTACTGAGTTCATGAGAGCCTGAGAGGGTCTGTGAGTGCATTTATGAGTCTCTGAGTGTGTCTGTGAGTGGGTGGTTAAGTGTTTGACTGGGTCTTTGACTGGGTACATGAGTCTCTGAGTGGGACTGCGAGTGTGTTTGTGAGTGTCTCAGTGGAGTCTGAAAGTGGGTGTATAAGTATTTGAGTGAGTTGTGAGTAGGTCCATGAGTTTTTGAGTGGGTCTGTGAGTGGGTACATAAGTGTCTTATTGGGTTTGTGAGTGGGTGCGTGAGTGCCTCAGTAGGTCTATGAGTAGATGCATGAGTGCCTGAGTGGATCTGTGAGTGGATGCATGAGTCTCTCAGTGGGTCTGTTAGTGGGTGTGTGAGTGTCTGCATTCACCTGTGAAGGGGTCTGTGACTGAGTGCATTAGATTCCGAATGGGTCTGTGTGTGGGTGCGTGAACATCTCAGTGGGCCTGTGAGTGGGTGCATGAGTGTTTGAATGACTCTGTGAGTGGGTGAATGAATATCTGAACAGGTCTGTGAGTGGGTACATGAGTGTCTGAGTAGGTCTGTGAGTGGGGGTCAGAGTGTCTGAGTTGTCTGTGAGTGGGTGTATAAGTGTCTGAGTCGGTCTGTGAGTAGGTACATACGTCTCTAAGTGGGTCTGTGAATAGGTGCACAAATGTGTGAGTGGATCTGTGAGTAAGTGCATAAGTCTCTGAGTTGGTCTGTGAGTGGGTCTCTGAGTGGATGCATGAGTCTCTGAGGGTGTGAGTGGGTACATGAGTACATGTGTGGGTCTGTGAGTGGGTGCATGAGTGTCTGAGTGGGTCTATGAGTGGTGCATGTATCTCTGAGTGGGTCTGTGAGTGGGTGTTTAAATCTCTGAGTGGATGATTGAGTGGGTCTGTGAGTGAGTGTGTGAGCCTCTGGATGGGTCTTTGAATAGGTACACAAATGTGTGAGTGGATCTGTGAGTGGGTGTGTGAGTGTCTGAGTGCATCTGTGAATAGATGCATAAGTGGGTGCATGAATGTCTGAGTGGGTCTGTGAGTAGGTGCATGAGTCTCTAAGTAGGTCTCTGAGTGGATGCATTAGTGTCTGAGTATGTGAGTGGGTGTGTGAGTCTCTGAGTGTGTCTGTGAATAGGTGCAAGAGTGTCTGGGTGGGTCTGTAAGTGTCTAAGAGGGTCTCTAAGTGGGTGCATGAATGTATCAGTGGGTCTGTGAGTGCGTGCGTCAGTGTCCCAGTGGGTCTTTGAATGGGTATATGAGTGTCTAAGTAGGAATGTGAGTGTGTGCATGAGTGTCTGAGTAGGTCTCTCAGTGGATGTGTAAGTGTCTGAGTGTGTCTGTGATTGTCTAAATGAGTGAGTGTGTGAATATATTCTTTTGGTGATATTGGCAAATTTGTCGAGATGTTACACGGGGCTGCGCTGAGCTTTGTGGAGAATTCAAGAATAGTGTGTGTGGTACAGAAAACCTTTTGTTCATAGTTTTTTGCCCATAGCATGTCCCAGAAACACCCTTATATCCCACTCATGGGGTCAGGGAACATTCAACCTGACCCCTTATCCCACTTTCTGTGTAGCCTAGGGACTGTACCGATAAACTAAAATGTTGACCACAACTTTCTGCTCAGGTTGCGGCCAGCCAATCATGGCATTCCTGTTGGTGGCGCATTGGTAAATTGTCACCAAATAATTTCAAATTAGCCCTAGATATCCAAATTTGGATTTTCATTAATATTCTGCAAACTACAGAATGGATTTACACCAAATAACTGAAAGTGTGCTCTGCGGACCATAATCTACCTTACTGACAAATTCCGTGTACTTCCATCCAGCAGTTCGGGCTGTAGCAATGTTCAAAACCTTTATGGGAATTAACATGGGGAACAAACTATTTTTGACCCCCCTTTTCTCGGACCCCACTTGATGGATCACCCCGAAGTGTTCCATGCGCAACTAGAATGACCAGAGCACTTCTTTTTGGAAAATGTATTAAAATGTAAATATATATATATATATATATATATATATATATATATATATATATATATATATATATATTCACTTAAAAAACCATAGGTTTCACACATGTTATAGTTAGCTGGACATTTCACTCATAAAAAACCAATGAAATTCCCCCGTTATAGTTACTGCAGGCAACTATAACTCACGCGACCGTAATCCTCTGCTGATGCTAATACTGTATTTAGACACTTATTTACCCATGTCTTCTTCCATTAATCTTTAGCTATACATATATTACAAATATTTATTTTTCAGAAAGACACATATGTCATCAGTGATGTAATATCTGACATCATCAGCAGAGGATTGCGGTCGCGTGAGTTATAGTTGCCTGCAGTAACTATAACGGGGGAATTTCATTGGTTTTTTATGAGTGAAATGTCCAGCTAACTATAACATGTGTGAAACATATGGTTTTTTAAGTGAATTTGCAAGGTTTTTTAAATGCTAATTCCTAACTATAACGTGTGTGAAACCTATGGTTTTTTCAGTGAATTTGTACGTTTTTTTTAAATGCTAATTTATTTATGTATTATTTTTTTTATATATTTATTTTACAATAAACTACGTATTAAAAATTATTATTTTTTTTTTTTTGGTTTTCACCCTGCGAATTATTATTTTTTTTTTTGTAAAAAAAAATTATTTTTTTTGTGTTTTTCAGGGTGCACCCCCGCGATTTTTAAAAAAAAATAAAAAAATGTTTTGCCTTCGGGGTCCTTCAGGGACCCCCTGACAAAGGCTAGGGGGTCAGGAACTCTCTACCCTGCCCCCTTTTCACGTTCGGCACCTTCCTTTTTCACTCTCGCACTGAAAACAAACAAAATGGCGGCCGACACTTCCTGATTTCGACCGATTCGAACGTTGACTAACATGTAACCACCAATCAGAATTACGCTCGCGCACGTTAGGGTGCTCGCACGGTGCTCGCACGGTGCTCGCACGGTGTGCGCACCCTGCGCGCATATAGATATATATATGCTTTTAAATGCTATTTTCTCCGGAAATACTGAACAGATTTACACCAGACCTGCAAAAGGCACTTCCTTGACCTTATGGCTACCTCTCTGCCAAATTTCAAGTAATTCTGTTCAGCCGTTCGGGCTGTAGCTGTGTCTAAAGGTCCTATGGAAAAATGCATGGGAAAAACGCGTTTTGGGACCCCCCTTTTATCTCAGCCCCCGCTTGATGAATCCCCCCGAGACTTTCAGGGTAGGAGCGGAGCGTAGCGCCCCACCTATTTTGAAAAATTCGCGAGGATTCGTCGACCGGCGCCAAAGTTATTCAAAATAGAATGTTGGGGATTTCCTATGGAAACGTGGTCCTAACTATAACTACCTACTGGCGACCGCCAGTAGGTAATATATATATATATATATATATATATATATATATATATATATATATATATATATATATATATATATATATATAATTACAACCTGATCGTCTTTCCACAAGCAGGCACCAACTCCGTGAAATATTTTGGCACAGAAGGCGATTTATTTCAAACACAGGACAGGCGCGTTTCGGCGGCAAAACCGCCTTGCTCACTGCATGACTTGTTCTGTCAGTGTCAACCATACATATACTGCAGCCATTTATCCACAGTTGTCATGGCAACCACAAAGTGTCATAGACATAGAAGTTTTACATCATGACTCTGCAAAAATGCATATGTATGTAAAAAATATACATCAAATAGAGAAATTCTAACAATCAGCATAATAACATAAATGCATTCCAAAACGGGAATTGAGTTACAAATTCACTCAAAACAAGGGATAACATAGATAACAAAGGAAAATGAAAATATTGTTTTGGAAAGGCTGCGAATACCGCTTTGGTGGAAACCTGATCTAACCGGCTCAGTGTGTCTCGTCTGCTTTGCTCTTTACCAATGTGACGGTAAGTGTGTACAAACGGGGGTACCGTTAGTAATGAAAGTAATGGTATTAGTGAACATTCGAAAAGAAAATTGATTATAAAAATTGTAAAAATTGTGGGGGCAGTGATGCCAGCCAAATGCTATCTCGTAGGCAAGTGCCGCTAATGGGAAAACCCAAGTTGGTTGTGTGTCTCCATAACTAGCCTCTAAGTCAAAACAATAGTGCCTCATTAAAGAGAAGGGGCATGTTACGTACACTAAGAGAGAAAGAGAGAGAGAGAGAGGGGGTGCCCGCCCAAGTGGGCATAGACGCACTATATGTGATCTCTCATGGCTGGTCAACACCAAACAGTATGTATAACTGGAAAAGTCAAAAAGTCAAAAAATCAAAGGCTCGCTAGCACCATACTCTCCTACTATGAAAGGAGGGAGGGAATAACTGAGATTGCGGGTATATGAAAATAGATACCCAAAAGGCGCAGAGAGTTTATGTGTTCAGCGGTATTAGTTGTGGATAAAAGGGTGGTAAAGTCACAGGAATGGCAGGGTTTGGAACAGACATGTTACGAGGAAACGGGTATAAAACGAGAGGGAGGTCTCCTCCACAATGGAGGGTTAGAGATGTACACTGAGCGCTTCATCGGCATTCTATATCTATATATATATATTCCAAACGAAAACACGTACTATTTAGTAACGTAATGCAGGCCACACCAACAGTGCTTTGCATAATTATTTATCTCAAGGCAAACAGAATGCATAACGCGTTTCAACTCTAATGAGTCTTTGTCAAATGCTTACATTCGTCGGGCAAGTTCCTTGGTTCTTTTGAATGTTCGAAGCTGTCAACACTGAGAACGGACTGATAGCTCACATATTACAATTTAAAGCAGCAGTGAAACACATTTCTCAGATTTTAGATAAATTAACTTTGGCCATGATGTAAAGTATTCTTTTCAATTTGGTTAGTAAATCCACTTTATACACATATAGTATTTTCAATCTACCATCATTAAATGCCTCCAATGTCTTTGTTTGGTGGTCATCTGGACCTCAACTACCATGATGCTCCATTCCTGCTGTTCGTATATAATTAGTCATTTAAATTTGTTCCCAGTTTAACTATAGTCTTATTTTCCACTCTGTGACACAATCGCATTTTCACGGAAAAGTTCCATATCCTGGCAAGAGTCACATTAGTAAAATCAGAACCGCTCCAACTCAGTTCTTAATAGGTTCATACTTGCCTCAGAGATAATGTTCACGAAGGCACTGCGTGCAGATGAATTGCATACTCCCAACACTGGCTGATACAAAGTCCATTTTCAAAAATAGAAGCGGGCCTCCTCACAGTGGCCCTGCCATCAATATTTTGTTCATGTTCCAATCTCCAGCCAGCGAGTTCACATTCAAGGAAGCAGATATACCCAGAAATCCAACTGCAAACCCTGGCCGATTCAAAGTCCATTTCCCAGAATAGAAGCGGGCCTCTCAACGACGGCCCTGCCATCAATATTCTGTTAGTGTCCAATTCTACAGCCGGCGGGCGCTCCTTTAACATAAACTCCAGACGAAATCCTGACGAGAGGAGTGCCACAGCCTCTCGGGTCGGGGCCCTACAAGGTGCGCCAGACACCTTAAATATTCCAAACGAATACACGTATTAAATAGTACGTGTTTTCGTTTGGAATATTTAAGGTGTCTGGCGCACCTTGTAGGGCCCCGACCCGAGAGGCTGTGGCACTCCTCACGTCAGTATATATATATATATATCGCCAGTAGGTAGTTATAGTTAGGACCCTGTTTCCATAGGAAATCCGCAACATTCTATTTTGAATAACTTTGCCGCCGGTTGACGAATCCTCGTGAAATTTTCAAAACTAATGGGGCGCTACGCTCCGCTCCTACCCTGAAAGTCTCGGGGTGATTCGTCAAGCGGGGGCTGAGAAAAAAGGGGGGTCCCAAAACGCGTTTTCCCCATGCATTTTTCCATAGGACCTTTAGACACAGCTACAGCCCGAACCGCTGAACAGAATTACTTGTAATTTGGCAGAGAGGTAGCCATAAGGTCAAGGAAGTGCCTTTTGTAGGTCTGGTGTAAATCTGTTCAGTAGTTCCTGAGAAAATAGCATTTAAATGAATATATATATCTGTGGCAGCGCTCCGTGCGCTTACCGTGCGCTTACGGTAAGCTTAAATTTGAACATTTAATAGATAACCTTTCACAACGAAGCGCATAATATGTCCTCCGTGTGCGGACGGTGCGCGAAGCGCATCGTGCATACATGGCCCATCCAGCGTAACGTGGGCACGCGGTGCGCGTAGCGCACCGCGTGCCCACCGTGCGTGCACGGCACTAACTGCGTAAAGTGGGCGCGCGGTGCACGAAGCGCACCCCGTGCTCACTGTACGCGCACGGTGCGCGAAGCACACCGTGCGCGCCGGGAACGTACTGCGTGAAGTGGGCGCGCACGGCACGAACGGCGTAAAGTAACTTAGCATTTAAAAAACCGTACAAATTCACTGAAAAAACCATAGGTTTCACACACGTTATAGTTAGGAATTAGCATTTAAAAAACCTTGCAAATTCACTGAAAAAACCATAGGTTTCACACAAGTTATAGTTAGCTGTACATTTCACTTGTAAAAAACCAATGAAATTCCACGTTATAGTTAGTGTAGGCAACTATAACTCACGCGACCGCAATCCTCTGCTGATGCTAATACTGTATTTAGACACTTATTTGCCCATGTCTTCTTCCATTAAATTTTAGCTATACATATATTACAAATATTTTTTTTTCATAAAGACACATATGTCATCAGCAGAGGATTGCGGTCGCGTGAGTTATAGTTGCCTGCACTAACTATAACGTGGAATTTCATTGGTTTTTTACGAGTGAAATGTACAGCTAACTATAACTTGTGTGAAACCTATGGTTTTTTCAGTGAATATATATATATATATATATATATATATATATATATATATATATATATTAACTACTGGCAGATAGTTATAGTTAGGACCTTTTTTCCATAGAAAAAGCATTTTTTGTTTTCCCAATAACTTTGGCGCCGGTTGACGAATCTTCACAAAATTTCCAAAACTCGTGGGGCGCTCCGGTCAGTTCCTATCTTAAAAGTTTTGGGATGATTCGGCAAGCGGGGGCCAAGAAAAAAGGGGGGTCCCAAAACGGGTTTTCTCCATGTTATTTCCCATTGGAAACTTTAGACACGACTACAGCCCGAACTGTTGAACGGAATTACACCAAATTTGGCAAAAAGATAGCCCTTGGTTCAAAAAAGAGACCTTTTTTTTAAATGGTGTAAATCCGTTCAGTAGTTTCTGAGAAATTAAAAAAATTGAGGTAAAAAAATCAAGTTCCAATAGGAAACTTTAGACACGGTTACAGCTGAAACTGCTTAACGGAATTACACCAAATTTGGCAAAAAGGTAGCCCTTGGTACAGAAAGAGACCTTTCTTTTAAATGGTGTAAATCCATTCAGTAGTTGCTGAGAAAATCAAAAAATAATAGTTTCGATATATAGAGGCGCGGTGTAACCGCGCACCCTCCCGACCACGAGCTGCATTCTAATTGGCTGTCAACACTTCAAACCAGGAAGTGTTGCAGCCATCTTGTGCCTCAAGGCACAAGAAAAGAGAAAAAGAAACGCGCAAAACAAGAAAAGTGGGCAGGGTGGAAACACCCTGACCCCCTAGGCCTGCTCAGGAGGTCCCACAAGAACCCCCAGGGCCCAGAAAAGCATTTTAAAAAAATTCAAAAAATCATCTGGGTGCGTGAATCCGGGCTCCCGCACTTCGTTTAATTAAAGCTCCCGGGTGGGCCGGGTCCCGGGGGCAGTTAAAAAATGTGTTGGGGGCCCCCAATTCCCCCCACACTGCTCCGGGGACCACCACCCCTGGGGCTTTTATTATTAATTTACTCATTAATTAGAGGGGGCACATGGCCCCCCGCCTCCCCAGTGCCCGCCACCCCGAGGCTGTTTTTAAAATTAAAACACCTGTGTGGGGGGCCCACCCCACACATGCCCCGGGAACCACCAGCTCCCCGGGGCACTAATATTTAAATGTGAGGGTCTGTAACGGACCCCCGAGCCCCGGGGACCACCACCCCTCGGGGGTTTGTCAATGTTGGGACGGGGGCCGCGCGGCCCCCCTCCTGGAGCCAGTCATGGCGCTGGGGACCACCACCCCCCAGGGCCGGCTCCTGCAGTATCCCGGGGTGCCCACCTCCGGGACACTGCTGTTTGCTATGGCAGGGCGGGAGCCTCACGGCTCCTGCCCTGTCATAGCAAACTGTGGTTTGGATTTTGGAAGAGAGAGCAGGAAACCTGCTCTCTCTTCCAAAATCCAAACCACATTGCTTTTCCACACGGGGAGCTGCATGTCAGCAGCTCTCGTGTGGAAAAGCAATGCCGGCTCCCGCAGGACGAGGGAAGCCGGCAGGGACCGTGGGGGAATTGGGGCTCCACCCACGGTCCCCAACGAGAGGCCAGGCCCCGGGGGATGGGGTCCCTGGGGCCAGAAGCGGCCAGGGAGTGGGGCCACGTGGCCCCCCTCCCCCATAGTAAAATAAAAATAAAATGTTTTTTAAAAAACACGCAAAGGCCAGCCCCGGGGCATGGGGTCCCCGGGCCATAAATGGCCTGAGTAGGGGGGCCATGGAGCCCCCCTTCAAATAATAAAAAAAACACTGGCCATGCCCGGGGATGGGGTCCCCGGGGCCAAATATGGCCTCAGGACGGGGGCCACACAGCCCCCTTCCATTTTTACAAAAATTAAAAACTAGGGGATGGGGTCCCCAGGGCCCATAAAATAGAAAAAGAACGGGGGCCATACAGCCCCCCTTCTTAAAAAAGAAAAAAAAGAAATGTACGCGCGAGCGTGCCGGAGGCCCCGCCCCCTCCAGCAACACTCTGCAAACACGCCCTGTGACACGTTTTAAGTTGGGGAATTAATTCCCCTTTCATACTGGGGGTCCCTGGGGGCCAACTAGCCCACCAGGAACCTCCAGTAAGCGCCTCAGGGCTGCGTTGCAGAGTGGTGGTCCAGACCATGCCCCTTTTTACACCTCTCTGCAACGCAGCTCTGTGGCACTTACTGAAGGTACCTGGTGGGCTAGTTGGACCCCAGGGACCCTTAGGATTCAAGGTGACTTTATCCCCCAACTTAAAACGCACCACGGGCGTGTTTGCACAGTGGTGAAGGGAGGGGGCGGGGCCTGAGGTGACATGTGTGCAAACACACCCTGTGGCATGTTTTAAGTTGGGGGATTAAGTCCCCTTGAATCCTGAGGGTCTCTGGGGTCCAACAAGCCCATCAGGTACCTCCAGCAAGCGCCACAGAGCTGTGTTGCAGAGAGGTGTAAAAAGGGGTGTGGCCTCTGAACACCTCTCTGCAAGGCAGCTCCCTGGCGCATACTGGAGGTACCTGGTGGGCTCTCTTAAACAATCACTTTTAGAAACACATACTCATTTATACAGGTACTCTTCCAATCTCTCACTCTCACATATACTCACTTACATACACCAGTAATCACATATACTAGTTTAAAACATATGTAGTTACTGATAAAGACACTACTGACACTCACTCACCAACACACCCATACACACATTCATGCACCCATACAGTCCTGCACACATGCTGTCTTCAACACATACAAACAGTGACTCACTCATCGATGCATCTATGCACAAAGTAATACTCCAACGAACCACCCAGACACTCATACAGATACTCAAAAAAACAACTAAGAACCCATATAGACACTCATGTAGCTACTCACCAACCAATGCTGCCAGTTATACACAAAGTGAGAGACTGATAGAGATATTTACACATTTAAAGATTACTCATTAATCCATGTATTCACTAAGATACACTTAATCAGTCAGTTATACAATCAGTTTCACACAAACAAAATCATCCATTTACACACTTATATACCCACTTATTCTTCCATCGACCTCGACATATACATATATAAAACATATTTAAATTTCACAAAAACACACATTCACTGGATGATGTCATCTGTGATGATATTTGAGATGTCATCAGTGATGTCATGAGTGATGTCACTGACCATGTCATGAGTGATGTAATATGTGACGTCATCAGCAGTGCATTGCAGGGCCGCGAGTTATAGTTAGCTGAACTAACTATAACGGGGGAATTTCTATGGTTTTGTACGAGTGAAATGTCCAACTAACTATAACGCCTCTGAAACCTATGATTTTTTCAGTGAATTTCTAAGGTTTATTAAATGCTAATTTCTAACTATAACGTGCCTGAAACCTATGGTTTTATCAGTGAATTTCAAAGGTTTTTTAAATGCTAATTTCTAACTATACCGTGCCTGAAACTTATGTTTTTTTCAGTGAATACATATATACACATTATTTCTATACATACATATATATACAAGTATATGTGTATGTATATATATATATAGTGGTTGGGTATGGGTTTTTGAGTGGCAAGGGTATTTTTAAGGTGCAGGGGGTATGGGTTTTTGGGTGGCAAGGGTATTTTTAGGGGTTAGGATGGATGTGGGTTTTTGGGTGGCAAGGGTATTTTTAGGGTTTAGGGTAGGTATGGGTTTTTGGTGGCAAGGGTATTTTTAGGGCTTAGGGTGGGTATGGGTTTTTGGGTGGCAAGGGTTTTTTAGGGCTTAGAGTGGATGTGGGATTTTGGGTGGCAACAGTATTTTTAGGGTTTTGGGTGGGTATGGGATTCTGGGGGCAGGGGAATTTTTAGGGTGTATGGGTATTTGGGTGGCATGGGCATTTTTAAGGTTTAGGATGGTATGGGTATTTGGGTGGTAGGGGTATTTTGGGGTTTATGGTGGGTGTGGGTTTTTGGGTGACAAGGGTTTTTTAGGTTGGGTATGGGATTTTGGGTGGCAAGTGTATTTTTAGGGTTTAGGGTCGGTATGGGTTTTGAGTGGCAAGGATATTTTTAGGGTTTAGGGTGGGTATGGGTTTTTGGATGGCATGGATATTTTTAGGGTTTAGGGTGGGTGTGGGTTTCTGGGTGGCAAGGGTATTTTTATATGGGTATGGGCACTTGTGTGGCATGGGTATATATAGGGTTTAGGATGGGTATGGGTAATTGGGTGACAAGGGTATTTTTAGGGTTTAGTGTGGGTGTGGGTTTGGGGTTGCAAGGGCATTTTTAGGATTTAGGATGGGTGTGGGTTTTTGAGTGGCAAGAGTAATTATAGGGTTTAGGGTGGGTGTGGGTTTTTGGGCAGCAAGGTTATTTTTAGGATTTAGGGTGGGTATAGGTTTTTGGATGGCAGGGGTCTTTTTAGGGTTTAGGGCGGGTATGGGTTTTTGGGTGGCAAGGGTATTTTTAGAATTTAAGGTCGGTGAGTACGGGTTTTTCGACAAGGGTATTTTTAGGGTTTAGGGTGGGTATGGGTTTAGGGTTTGTGGGTTAATAAGGTAAGATATATATATATCTTCATCAGTGATACCATGTGAGATGTCATCAGTGATTTCATATGTGATGTCACTCACCATGTCATGAATGATGTAAAATGTGAGGCCATAAGCAGTGCATTGCAGGGGCACGAGGTATAGTTAGCTCAGCTAACTATATAACTGCTGAATTTTACTGGGTTTAATGAGCAAAACTTGAGCACTACTGGCTGGGGAATGAAGTCTCCTTGGCTGCTAAGGGTTCTTGGGGGCCAACAGGCCATCCTATGACCTCAAGAATGTCCCACATAGGGAGATTGCTGAGAGTGCTTCGGAAGCCACGCCTCCTTTTTCCACCACTCTGCAAATGCACCTTCTGTCACACTACTGGTTTGGGGATGAAGTTCACTTTACTCCTGAGGGTCCTTGGGGGCCAACAAACCATCCTATCACATCCAGTATGTCCCATATAGAGAGATTGCTGAGAGGTCTTCGGAAGCCACGCCTCCTTTCTCCACCACTCTGCAAACGCACCTTCTGCTGCACTACTGGTTGGGGCAGAAGTCCAATTTAGCCCTGAGGCCTTCAGGAGTAAAGTGGAATTCATCCCCAAACAAGCAGCATACCAGGAGGTGCGATTGCAAAGTGGTGCAGAAAGGGGGCGGGGCCTCTGGTATTGTGCCAGTAGTTTGTTCTTCTCTTTTTATTATTTTAAGGGAAGGGGGGCCATCTGTTCACATGGGCACCTTGGTGAACTGTCTAAACTAGCCAGGGTCACCCCGCACAAAGCACACGGTTTAGGAAACACTATAAGACACATAAACAAAGGTAAATAGCTAATAGACCACTGTTTCACAAATGTAAAAAAATAGATGCAAGGAGCGTTTGACTCAGTCACAACACACTCACCTCCAGTCGCAGCCTGGAATAAGTAGATAAAGAGATGAAAGAGGAAGTTGGCATTGGGGGAGACTCGGATATTGTTTGAAATGTCAATAACTTGGATGGGCCGAATAAGCATGCGACTGACTTGCTCATGTTTTTTAACAGACCGCATTCATCCTAGCAGGTCCAGCAAGAAAAGAACATTGTTGCCTGTTTGTAACCAGTATAAGTATTTCTTTTCTTTGTTTTGCCTGTATGTTTTTTTGGAAAGTGAATCTTTAAAAAGATGGCTGCAAAAGTATCCCTACAATGTTTTGTCATCGGCAACAGGGAGATTGTTGTTTCCCCAAAACTAATCAGAGTATTTCCTTTATTGGGTCATTGCTCTGCGATTGTATTTTTTCCTAATACCACCTTTACATTATCATGTTCAGGCCACCTCATGGCTGAACAGTTAAATGCATACATTGTTTACATAAATGTTTGTAAAAGTGTACTGTGCCAGAGGAAGGGCCGGCTCTTTTGAAGGTAGATTTCTAATGATGACCCTTGGCATGTGCGCTCAGAAGGGGCTCCGGTTTGAGGAGTCTGATGAATATGAGCCTGTTCTTACTTCAAACTGAATTTTGCGGAACTCTTGATCAGAGTACAAGCATGGAGTCCCGGGAGACAGCACATGCTCCTTGCTTCATTCTGCAGCCTCCAGCTCCCAGTAATTGTTGCAGGAATACACAGTGACAAGTCTCCGGAATGTGTGGGGGTCTCCCTGGGTGCACGCAGGCTGTTACACTCTGTTTAAGTATTTCTAGGAAATTGAAGATATACACTTCCCACTTTTCAAATATTTAAATTGGAGACAGAAACGAAATTGAAATATTCATCACTGCTTAGAGTTAAATAATTAGATAAAAGTCAGTCACGCAGATTTCTGAGATATAAAGAAAATATGAGGAAAAATGTATTTCTAAGTAATATTGTGAGAGAAGGAATTGAAGTGGCATCTTAATCCACATTTTTCATGTTAAAGACGTACCAGATAGATTTCAGCATGACTGTGCAGAATTTCCAGATAGACATGATTATAAACCATTATGTTTTTGTTCCAACAAGAGCCCTTTAGTAATCATACAGTTCACTTGATGGAAATGTCTCCCCACCTCTCTCTTAAGCATTCAGATCAACTGAAAGGACAGTTAGGCTTAGTTACATACATTTTTCGTGATATAATATTTGTGTAGGCCTATAACAAGGTCTCCGCTTCCTTGGTTCAAGTCAGATACAATTGATGGGAGGAATAGCAAGGGCTCCTCCGATAAGTAGAACTGAACAATTTGGTGCTTTTATACTGACCAATTTTGAAAAAGTCAACTTAGTGTCCAATTTTCCAGCATGTTCTAAAGACACACCTCTTTACAGAGCACTACATAACAATGCAGTAACAGTTCAGTTCTCTGAGAATCCTATGTCCCGCCAATCACTCATTGACACTTCATAGGCAGGGCTGGACTGGGCGTAGCGGGCACCGGGATCTTTCCCGGTGGGCCATCAGGGTAGGGGACATTTTTGGGTCCCTGGGGGCCATTTTTGTTACCAGGGGACTGCAATATCAGCCCCCGGTAACAAAATCGGCCAAAACCAGCCCTGGCAAACAGCACAGCCGCACCCCACCACCCCCACCCCCACCCCCGGGGGCCAGCCAAGCTGTTTGCCAGGGACGGTTTTGGTTCCCAGTCCGGCCCTATTCATAGGGCTCTGCAGTTGATTGGAAAGGATTACATCTATGATTACAATACCTTCATCAACTTCATTCCAATTATTTTCAGGGATAAAAATGGAAGTGCTCCCAATGTCGTGCTTACATCCCTTAACGCGCCACAAAATAGTAACATGATGGAGAGCCATGGCCAATGGCCAATAGGTCAAGGGAGGCGAGGTTTGAAAAAGTTTGGGAACCACTGATATATACTACACACACACACACACTCAGGTATCTATGTATAGGGTTTATACTTACCTGTAGACTTTTTACAATCCATATATGCCTTTACTATGCATGCCTTTACAGTAAAAATGCAAGTATTTTGAAGGTAGATTTAAACCATTTATATTTATAGATTAAGGGTTTATACTAACCTGCAAAATTCTTACATTTTCTTTGTAAAGGCATGCGTGATAAAGGCATGTTTCTTGTAAAAATGTTTGTGGTAAAGGCATGTGTGGTAAAGACACATGCTTTGTAATGACGCGTTGTAAAGGCATGCATGGTAATGACATACATGATTCCATCATATAACCCTTGCCAAGTACTCCAATATTCACAATCAAAAACATAAATTCATTTAAAAAATGAAAATATCGTTAAAACTAAAATCCATGAAACTAAGTCTTATCATCTACAGCAACACCCTGCAAAACCCATAAAATTAGAAAATATAGAATTAACGCTCCAGGACGTTTACAAAAACACAAACAAAACATATCTAAAATGTTGGACAAAAAACCCAACTTGTTTTTCTTGCATAAAAAAACTGCAGTAGAATTCAAACACCATCTGTCCTCAACTGTAGAAAACCAATAAAAAAAAAAACATACACACCCACCAAACATACTATACTACAAAACACATTAAATAACTCTTACCTAGAACTAAACTACATAAAGTCTCTGTAAACCTAAACAACACATACATAACCAACAATACACAATAAGGAGTAAAGCATTTATATAACTAACCAACCCTATTTCCAAATCCTATGTAAACAAAACCCTAAAACTATACTAACCTACACAAGCGAACTTACCAACCCACCCAACTCACTGAAATAGATAAAAAATTAAGACAATTACATACTTATCTAAATAAAAAAACGCATCCAGAAACAGCCATCCAGCAGAAGACTAATGAGGAAAACAGACTGCAAAATGCTGTGAGTGGTAAAAGTAAATAGTGGCAAAATATAAAAGAAAAATAACGTTATATATTTTATTTACATGGAAGAAAGATTTGGACATGGGTGGGGGGGGCAACCTTAGCCACATTATGGAAAGATTTGAACTCTGAATGGGTCATATTTACCATTTCCATTCCCCATCCCAAAGATAGCCACATTGGTAAAAGTGTTGCACTGTTGGAGGAGTGTCTGATTAACAATTCCCACTACAAATGTAACCAAACTGGGAAAAGTGCGCTGAGTGGGGGTAACAATCCCCACAACTATTGTAACCAAACTGGGAAAAGTGCTCTGAGTGTGGGGGTAACATTGTGGAAAATCTTGGACTTTTGGAGGTCTTATTTACTATTCCCCATTGCATATTTACCCCCAATTTAGGCAAAGTGTTTGGCTCTAGGGTTTCTGATCCACCATTCCCAGTGTTTGATTCACTATTCCCAATCCAAACATAGCTACACTGGGGAAGTTGTGGACTCTGAAGGGGTCAGATTTACTACTCCCAAATCAATCTTGAGCACAATGGGAAATGGGTCAACCTCTGAGGGGTCACATTTACTATTCCCTTTACAAACTCAGCCACATTGAGGAAAATACTGGACTATGGGAGTGCTCAAATTTACTTTTCTCGCTCCAAACGTAGCCATCTTGCATCCTGCTGTGCATGGGAAAAAATGTGTGCTATATAAAACAACTCAGTCAATATACATTAAGAGTACGCGGTACTCCAACAATGTAATGTGAGCATTATATAGAATGTGTACCACCCTTTAAGCAATTAAAGCTGTAAAAATCATCTCAAGATTCTATGGCCATAGACCAGTCAAGTTCATCATACATTTTTCATTCTGTATATCCTTCCCAGTAGGGAAGGTTTTGGAATCAGGTAGCGGCATGCACAGGAGTTGCAAAGGGATCTTCTCAATGATTGTGACCACTGCATCAGTAAGACTAAAGTGCAAAAGACATGCATCCACAACATCTCACATCTTTGTAGTTTCCAGTGGGAAGGAGCCTGGGGCAGGTGGGCACATGGGCAGCAATCTCTAGTAAGATACACAAAAATACCTACCACAGGGCACTTTGTCAACATATGCCTTTTTCCAGTAGCTGTCTCCTCATGCAGACTGTCCATATACTTGGGGCTGCAGTGGTGATAAGATCAAAGTGCAATTTGCCAGCTAAAAGTGCAGACTCCATTCTCAAGGTCTCCATCATCATGAAAGTAAACATGTATACACTAACAATGCATTTTAACTAAATTAAGCTTTTTGTTCATTTTAAGAACAGTATTTTAACAGATTTTCTGTCTGCAGCATTCAGGCGAGTGGCAAACCATAAAATTAAAAAAATAGATCCATGTTTCATGAAGCCCATTGCGTCATATGGAGCCAGAGATGGAAAGTGCCATACATTGGTGTACTAATTATGAGTGAGTGCTTTATGCAACATCAATGATGAAAGTATTGGGAAAGAGTGAATGTAGAGAAAATATAAACGTTATTACAGAAGGCAAACCAAGCCGCAATTTGAGTTGCATGTACTTACAGGAAAGCGTTAATCTAACACCTCTGTTCCCTTTCTCCTCTGCCTGACCAAGGATATAGTGTTATGTATTTGTATCTGAGTGTGTGTGTGCCTGTCTGCGTGTGTGTGTAATAAAAGGAACAGGTATCTCAGTGTTTTGAATTTCCAAGATTTAGTCTACTTGAATGCTTCTGGAAATTGATTCCCAGCATAAAGGGACATTTTCACAGTAGTATAACACATATATCAATGACCATTAACTGTTATATACGTGAAATATAACAGTGCCATTATTTCACTGAACAACTCAAGGCCCTTTGTTGGGCGGGCCACAATGTTTATGCAATTCCACTCGCTAAACAAATCTGAGGGAAAAACAACTTTGAAAAGTATACATGTTTCATAGCTAGTGCATGCATAACAGTCATGAACATAAAATATAATATTTAATAACATAACTAAGATATATACTATATGGCATGCCTATAACCACGTATAAAGACAAATAGCATTTTACTTTAGTAAACTATTGCTTAAAATGTGTTTTATTATAAGCATACTATTAAGCACGAAATAAATGATCCATTCAGTTTGTTCAATAAAAGTAGTTCAAATTTCTGTGAATCAACTTAATTTCCACTACTAAATCATTTTCTTGCTGTCTCCCATTGTGTCACAAAATTATAGCTGTGTTGATTCATTTGATCAAAAACAAACATGTTACTGATTCAAAAGGCATTCATGACTTCTCAGTTGATGCTATAAGTGA
The DNA here is from genome assembly GCF_964204655.1 of Triturus cristatus. Classification (NCBI taxonomy): domain Eukaryota; kingdom Metazoa; phylum Chordata; class Amphibia; order Caudata; family Salamandridae; genus Triturus; species Triturus cristatus. The sequence continues at coordinate 216,134,181 of NC_140594.1, read as the reverse complement.
ATATGACATTTCATGCGCTGATGTTTTCTTGGCTTATAAATTGATTTTGGTTTAAGATGCACGTAATTACAATGCTAAAATAAAGCTCTAGAATTTTTTATACCAACATTGACATTTTTCCTATTTAAGGTTTTAGCTAAGTGTGCTTGAACACAGCTTCTCCAGCTCAAAAACAAAGCACTTGTAAAAAAAGTCCTCATCTCTGTGTTCTGGGTTGTAAGCTTGTGACTTTATAGAAATATCCAGAAGCGCAGACGTATCACCAGAGAATTATCTCTTTGTTTGTGAGCGGTAAGCTTCAGGCATCCAAGTACATTGTTGATGGTTTTCTGACTGAGCTGCTTCGCAATTGACTCTTTCTTCAACAGTATATAATCTTTCAACAGACCAGAGCAAGTGTGCCTCTTCTCCACTACCGCTACTGTGTAAATCTGACTTGTAAACCTTGTTTTTTACATCTCTCCTCAGACTGAACCTGTGAGTTTCCATGGCATCGCCCTTTTGACCAATATTTATTAGGCCACTTGAATTACTCCAAGCAGAAACGCCACAAGGAGGCACAGTTGGTACTTTCTAATCCTAAACTACTACTGATACTTTAGCACTGTATTTCTAATGCATGTCCTAGTATATCCCTAAATATTTCAACTATAGATATCACAACATTGGTTGACCCGTGACAAAGACTACACATACTTCCATGTTCAGCAACCTAACCCGGGTCTAAAAATGTACATTATAACATGTCAATAATTAATTTTTTATATAATGTTTTAAAATACATAAGATATATCATCAGGCCAGTGACCATATCAACATATGTTTAAAATGTAATACATAGGTAAATGCTACCTTTATAACTTGTTTAGTGTCATAGGTATATGAGAGTTATGCTAACAGATTGATCTTCTTGGCATTCAATAAGGCCCCATGTCTATTGATTGGTTATATAACATGTAATCCACTTTCAAGGTGCTAAGGGAAGGTGCTATAAACATATTCTTGACAATGATATTCTGTGACCGAATACCTTTTATACTAACAATATTCTTGACATGATATTTAGGTATCACAATATTAAAACTCAACATCGATGCAACAATTCACTCAGACTTTCATAAGATTCTTCAAGGCAAATAGCCCACCAATGAATCTAGCTAGCTGCTGTTAGGGTTTCAGTCATGAGAAAAGCAAGTTTAGACTACGATTTGATACCAGCTCTCCACCATCAACATTATTTCCCCAGTTTTTGTACTGGTTTATTAGCAAAATGTCATCATCATTCAAGTCATGTATTTTAGTCCCCATACAATACCTTGTGAGTTCTCAGAAATATAACTTGAATGCTTTCTAGCATGAGACACAATGCAAGATTGGGACCACAGTGAATTTGCACAATTTCTCATTTTGTTTGGAGCCAAGAATATTTTATTTCATTTTAACTTGATTTCTATAAGCAAGCCATAACAACCTATAAAAATTCCACAATATAACATTATTGGCAACATACAAGCTGTTCCATAAAACGTAGAAAGAAATACATATAGAGACAATGGTTCAGCTAAGGTCATTTCTTGCATAATATTAAGTCTTAAAAAATGATTGAACCTTTAAACTAATAGTCTTATTCTATGTACCATCCATGTTGTGTGTATTTTAGATCTGAAAACTGACTCTTCACAGCTGTGACATCGGAACTGTGAAAGACGAGTTTTGAGAGCACTGAAAACCCATGATCTGGATCTAGTGCCCTAGTGAATGCTGACCTGCTTTGGATCTTAGAATCATGTTTTAATCCTAAATATATAATACAGAAGGTTTCAGCATTTTTAAACGTTCCTCGCACTACTACCTACAACTCACATGTTCCTATACCGAATTCTGTGCCTGTAGCAAACATCTGGTTGTACCAGAGCCGCAAGCAATCACTCTTTTCACAATCTATACACTTACATATATTATAAACTGCAACAAAATTGAAAAGCACAGAAAATTTGAAAAATATGTATTATTTTTAATCCTATTATGATAAAATATCCTTTACAATCACATACATGAAAACAACAAATACACACAAACATCACAAGTACATTTACATAAAACAGGGAGATGATTTAAGATTATAAAATTAGTTTTTACAAAAATAAACTTCTACTTTTTTGTCACTGGGTGCCCATGAATTAGATCAGTGAGATATAAGGACCACCAGTGCACTGTAGATCGTGCCTTCAATTCTCTTCGACAAGTTTTGGTGGAAACAATTTATAACAACCACCTTCTTCAGGACTACTCTATAGATATCTCCTCCCCCAGTACAATCTTGTATGATATTTATTTTTAAAAACACATGATAAATCATATTAAATATTAGCACAAACTACAGAATGAACAATGTATTACATACACAATACAACACATTGCCAGTTCATAACCAAAATTCTAATACACCCACTTTAGGTATTGTTTGTGAATTCATTTTACAATCAATACCAATATATGTTTATAATGAAATAGCCCCTTCTTTAACAATGTCAAATACTGGACCTATCTGCAAGGGCCCTGAGGAATAGCTAGATGAATATATCACATGCCTCAATCAGGGGAATAGTCATCTTATATCGACTACCACCGAGAGTAAGCAAAAGTGGGACTTTCTGGATGTAACTGTTAAAAAACTCTGGGGCCAGTTAGAAGTTGAACGTCTCAGTAAGCCTACAGACAAAAACACATTATTGTATTATTCAAGCTATCATCCGATAAACAAGGAGGATAACTTCCCTTACGGACAGTTTCTCCAATTGCAAAGAAACTGTATCTCTTTTGAGGACTATAAAGGGTATTCTTAGGTATTAATAAAAAAACTCAGAGAGAGTATCCAAACAAATTGGTAAGGCGCTCATATAAGAGAGCTAGCTACTATAAGCGGGACAGTATGTTCTTACAAGGAAAGGGTGAGAAGAAAAATTAGCAAATTGTCTTTGTCAGGAACTTTTCAGGAGTAAGAAACAGGGTTAAGAATTAAATCAATTGAAATTGGAACCTCTTTTTTATTTGTCTTTAGTATCATTTCACATGAATAGATAATGAGAATGAAACACATCAACATTGCAGCATTGTCTCCAATATTTATATGCAATACACAGTCTCTCTGAGATGGCCAGAATAGGCGGCAACAGGAGGTGTCATTCATTCATTTACTGTCCTACCAATTACAACTTACAGTGACTCAGTCCAGGTCCCAAGTCTAGCTGGCACACAGTACTCCAGTTTCTACCCAGGGGTGCCCAGCCTCCTACCAACTTCACTCTGCTAAAAATTATTCACATCCACCTAAGGGGATTCAGCATCCACAGTAGGGGGAACCCATTAGGGATTTCCGCCCTCCCCTTCCACTCTCTCCAATTGCTCTACCACCTTCCCCATACCTCCAGGTTGTGCTCTGCATTGTCGTCAGTCCTCACCTCACCAGTTTCAGCCTACACTCCTAGGCCACAGTCCATTCCAATAGGTCTGTCAGCCATTTGGGGGTGGGGGGTTCTGTACTAATCCAATGAATCTCAATAGGCCGGCTGGTAAACACCAGTCCCAGTAAAGCAAATCTATGCCTCACCTTCCTTCCCATTTTGGGGATTGTAAGGAGGTCAAGGAGGCAATGGCGAACCGTTAGCTCCAGCCTGACACCGGTGACCCTGTGGAGCATCCGCACTTCCCCAGCCCAGTAGGCTTCAAGTTTGGTCAAACCCAATCCCAGGGGGGGTGATTTTGCCAACATTCTCAATATACGTGAGTGCAGATGGATACATTCTTTAGACACGATTAAACGAGGCCTGAATGAATTTGAGGAAATTAATAGACAGGTCTCTGTACTAAGTAATGGATTAAATTGATTTTGAATACACTATGGAGCTAGTGTGCTTTTCAACCTGGTTGTATAGATACATCTTGATCACTAGGCAGCTAGTACTTCCATAATGAACAAAAGGTGTTTTGTAAACTGAACTGGTCCCTCTCATGGGATACACATGTATTTGTTCTATTGACAGGTTAGTCTTTCATCCCTCTCTGGAACATACCAGCGGCGTCACCCGACGCACGCGCGGTTCTATTCGTTAAAAAACGTCCTCGAGGTGGCCGCTCTTCCAGAACCCAGCCATATGAGGCCGAGATTGGAGACAGATTAATGCGCTCAAGGTAAACAACACCCCTCGGGCTGCCGATATCACGCTTGACATTAGGGCTGCTTAAATTCCATTACTTAAATGCCCTTTCCATTCCTTTCAGTTCTGAAATTGATCGAGCATTCACTGCTACTATTATTCAATGGTCGTTTAAACTGCACGGACCGCTTGCCCCTACACATTTGGAATTACACTGGCGCAGCTGATTTAAGGTAAAATGACCGCCAAAAGCGTTTTTTTGGCTCTATACATTAGATACCTATGATTGAGTGGGGATGCTTACTCACTCTTTCTTTTTCAGCTTCAGGCCATCGCTCTGAAACATAATCACGAGCGGACCTAATCTACTTGGCCACAGCGCTTACGTGGCCCACCATCTCTGACTAAGAATCCACATCCCGCAAGTGATGGCGGGTAAGCCTATTTTTAGTAATTGGCGCATAGAATTAGGTTGTTACCCCCAGTGCAACATCCTGAACCCTGCCTCTCTATTCACCCTTAGGTATGTGACTAAGCCCCATACCTATCCAGGTTGCCCCACCCTGTCCTGAAGAAGACCCGCACGGCCGAGCCTCGAACTACCCCCAGGGCCATAAGATGGGTCAAAACGTCAACACCCCCAGCCTGGACCCCGCACTCATCCCCTAACGTGCCACTCAAGAATTTATTTCTATGTGAATTAAAATTGTAACTAATTTAAGACTCTCTACTGTGAATGTGGAAAAAGGCTTGATAGGACAGTGATTTACAACGAGTCCTACTGTTTTAAATTATCAAGTTTCCTTCTTTATATCACTACTTGAAAGTCTTTTCCCTTACTTCCTTACACTTGAGCACCCTTCTCCTACGCACGTTCCCTCTGGAGCAGCCTCCTATTTTCAATAATTAAGTACAGTTAATTAAGTTTCTCAATTGTAAACCGATTGCATAAGAATAAAATGCATGGTGAATTGGACTATGTTTTGTTGCACTTTTTTGGTTTAATCTTTGAATAATGTATTCAATACTATGAGCAGTTTACACTGTGCTTAGGAATGCTCACAAAATTTGTTACTGAATGTACCAAACAGGAAATTGATTCATGTCACTTCAAATGAAGGTCTAGGACCGTTGTTTTTTGTATCGTACAATAAAGTTTGGAATATAATCATCGGACCTACCTGGAGAAAAGGCCTAACCTGGTCCACAGTCACAAAGGTGCCATTCAGGTAGAGGTCACCCGCTCTCTGACAACCACCCACCATCCTTTGGGACATATCCATCAGTGATTGTATGAGCCGAAAAGGCTGCAGCCACCAGTAAGAGAGAAGCTTAGTATATGGGCCAGGCGCATTTGTAGATCTTCTGTCCAGAGCTGACCCCTCTAATTCCTCCCACTTGGCCTCTGCAAGCCGGGTCACAAGAACACACTTTAGGAAGACCCACATCCCATTCACTGTGTCCCCAGCAGCCACCCCATACACCCCTGCTAGGTGATCGCATAATAACTCATTAATACCAATTTGTCACGCTACGGAAGTTCCTTCTGCCCCGACCAAGGATAGAATCAACAGGGGATCTCTGTCTTTTGAGCAGGCATGCCAGTAATTGCCATAATTTTTCTCATGCTCTCGTGAGGCACAGCATGTATATACTTGTACGAATTCCTGTGACCCCCTTGGGCTGTAGCATCCCCATTGTCCATTACTGCTGCAGCTGTTTAGTCTTCTCAGCACCCGCAGCATCCCCCAGGGCCACATTGACCCATCAACCCTGTGGCGCTATCAATTACCAGCAAGTCTAAAGCAGGGTCTATGTGGCAGAGAGTTCTGGCTTGTCCTCCACTATGTCCGTGCCACTCTCAGCGGAGGTTGCTGACATGATTGTCTCCACTAGGGAAGCGAACCAGCTACTTCCGCTACACACAATCTGCTTCCTCCTCTGACAGAGTCCCCCTGGTGCATTAGGGGGAAGCCTCTACAAGTGCCCTTTACTCTGCCAGCCTTCAGGGATCCAGTGCCTGAATCATGTGGCCCGTGGCCAGGGCCCACTGCGTGCTGCCACGTTAGTCATCCCTACTCAATCACAGGCCTCCCGGTGCATGTGGTGGCCCGAAAGGGTATCAAATGTGCCTTTTCATCATCTTTGAGCAGCAGAGCTCACTACTGGGCTTGCTGCAGCCTAAGAGTAGCAAGTTGTTGCAGGATTCATTCCATGGGCCAGGAGCTCCCTGTTAGTCCTGCATGTTGGCCTTCTTGCCCCACACCCCTGAAGTGGAACATCTTTGAAATCATAGGAATCAGGGTGTAAAATTATATATATAAATCTCTTTAATACTTTCAGAATGATAATGAAAGTATAGAACACCAGGAGGTGACCTGGGTGAATTCTGTATTTTATAAGATCAGGAGATGTCTATGTGCCAAAGGTAAAGGGTAATCTTTGATATTGATGGTGGGACATGACGGTGCCTCACTGCATCTAGTAGGAGTTATGTTGATTTCACAGAGCTGGGGTACAAGTCAGTATTAAATCTTCATCACCTGGAGGGATTATAATGATCTCCTACAAATAGTGCCCCTTGGAATATTTGAACAATTGCACTGGACATTTACACTCTATGTAAGCTGAGGTGAGACAATAATGTGGAATGAGGAGACATATATTGGTCTTGGAATGAAAATAAATATTTGAGTGAGGTTGTTGTTCCTTTAGGACAACGTTGAAGTTATTTTAACTGTGACTGGATAGAGTGGAGCACATGGTTTGGAGTGTCCCTGAAGGTGTACAGCATTACTGATCATTGCATAAACAGCCGGTAGTATGGTAACAGAAAGTAATCTGTGTATTTGAGTGTCAATTATCTTATGAATTATAATGGTAACAATATAAAATGATTGAAAGCATAGTATGTGGATTTTAGCATATTTATAAAGATGAATAGGGAGTTTTATGAAAACCACAGGATCTTGGATGGATGTATTGGTTTTAACTTATTATATTGGTATTGATTGTAAAATGAAATCACAAACAGTACCTAAAATGAGTGTATTAGATTATGAGCTAGCATTATGTTGTATTGTGGATCGTTGGAATACATTGTGAATTATGTAATTTGTGTTATTGTGTATGTAATATATTGTTCATTGTGTAATTTGTGTTATTATGTAATGTGATTTATTATGCTTTTTACAGCTATCATTTGGGATTGTATTGGGAAGGAGACATATATAGAGTAGTACTGAAGATGGTGGTTGTTATAAATTGTTTCCACCAAAGTGCATCATACGAGAATTGAAGGTAGGATCTACGGTGCACTGGTAGTCCTTATATATCATTAATCAAATTTATGAACACCCAATGACAATGCAGAAGTGTATTTATGGAAAGACTATTTTTATTATCTTAAAGTGTCTTCCCGTTTTATTTATATGTACATGTGGTCTTTATTTGTATATTTTCTATACATACATGTGATTTTAGAGGACATTTTCTTATCATAATAGGATCAAAGCCATAGATATTTTTCAAATTTTCTGTGGTATTCAGTTTTTTGTCTTTTAGAATGTGTGTAAGCACATAGATTGTGGAATTGAGTGATTGCTTGTGGTTCTAACCTTTGCCTAGGGGAATCTTTAGTTTTTTGGTTTATACAATCCTGTTCTGTTAGTGTGAGGGGTTGCTCTAATTTTTGTTAGGTTAACATCTGGTTGTACTAGCAAGACATACTTATGAATCCTTACAGAACTGATGCAGGTTTGTTGTAGTGAGGCCGATGAAATGAGTAACAATGGGTTGGGTGGCACTTTACACTGAAGACTACGTACTAAATGAATTCATTTCTATTTTATTACTAACTTGTGACACTTCATACCATGCTACTGCTGTTTCTCAGCATTGTAAGTAGCAGTCAATACAATGATCCAATTTAATGGTACACTATTTAGCAATCTCAAGGGGAACAAAACCTAAAATTGCTTAGACAGGACTCAGACTGTTGATCTCGATACCACTGAGTGTTAAACTCACGTGGCCATCCTACTGCCTATATTGCACATACTATATGAATGGCCAATATTAGTATCATTAGTAACCCTGGGCGTAGTTTGCGAACTAGCGCTACGCGTAGCTACGCGAAGCGCACTTCACACTATGCGAGCTAAATATAGCTTCGCAAACTGCGTAGTGCACTGTGCAAGATGCTGTTCACACTGCTTGCACAGTGCCGGATGCTTGTCCGCACTGTGCAATCAGATTTCTACTTGAGCGGCAGCTTTCTCAACGCGGACTGGTAGTTTCTCATCGCGAGCGGTTGCGTGCATGCGTGGCCACTCGCAATGAGAAACCTGACCTCCCCGCGTTGAGAAGCTCGCCGGGAGGTTTATTTTCCACGCTTGCGATCGGCAACTTGATGTTGCTGATCGCGAACGAGGAAAAAGTCTCACCGGGATGTCATTTTGCTTGCTCGCGGTCGCCAACTTGACGTTGAGGACCGCGAGCAAGCAAAAAATGACCGCTGCACTAGCACAAACTTCGCAAACTATGCGAGCGTAGCGTAGTGCATTTCCCAGGCTTAATCAGTAGTAACAAACACCGGCACACACATGCAACATTTCATTACACTGTATATAATGACTAGGCATGTCATTTTTCTGAACAAGGCAGGATGTAGCTTTTCTTAAAGAAATCAGTTGCTCCTGTCTTCCTTGTACACAGAGAGACCCTGTGGCACCAAAATTGCACCCATCCTGTGAGGTACCGCTGTACTCCTGTGAGAGATGCTGTTCAAGATTCACATCCCTTGGTACTGTGGCACCTTGCAAGCTTTCTAGGGGAAGCAATGCACTAAAAATATATTGCTGGAACCTCAGATAATGTTTCTCCATCCTTTTGTCACCTTTTCGATGATTTTGCCCACCACACCATATATGCACCTTACACTCCTTGCAATAGAGCACAAATACTCTAATGTGTGGATTACTCTCTCCAAGATCTCTCATGGGACATTTTTCAAAGGGTCAGCCTCCTGTGTTTCTACACACGTTTTTTTTTTCTTTTGCCATTTTGCAGTCTCCTTCTCTTGCATGCTTTTGTGGTTTTCTTGCAACGATATTCTGGTAGTCCCATGGTAGTTCCATAGTCTGTATTGAGTTATTAAAATGTCCTTCTTACATGTTCTTGTATTGCACCATATCCAACAATTAAATTTCCCTTCGGATTACATTGCTGTTGCAAACTCTTAAGAAAACGATATAATAAACTGATTGACCATGCCTTGTAAAGATTCTGTGGGCCCAACCCTATTCTTTAACCTTGTTCTGTGCCTTTGACCTACCCTTCTGCCCCCTCACAAGACCTTTGTTTGATCCGTTCCTATTGAGGGCACTTGGCCCAGCCACACAAGTGGCACAGTTTTTTTATCAGCAAAAGTGGGGTGACGCTGGGTGGTAGGAATTTTCTGGATTCCTCCGGATTCTGAAGTTTCAATAGCAGAAATGTAAGAATATTGGGTGATTTCAGACAAAGTTTGCAGGAATTGTGGGTATGAAAACCTTGTGGGATTCATGCAAGACACACCACCCTGGAATCCCCTGGTTGTCTGGTTTTCAAAATGCCTGCGGTTTGTAGGTTTGCATGGATGGCACAACAGCACGTCCCCAAATAACGCAGCTACCCCTACTGCTTATCTCTCAATGTCCTGCTTTAGGATCTTTTGTGTGATGGTCCCTTGGCCCACCCACACAAGTGCGGTACCGTTCTAGGGGTGTGCGGAATACACAGAGTTCCATGTAGGGGTGGAATTAGACTCATCATTCTGCTCATGCTGAGTTTTAACTCGGGGAGCTGGTTCCGTGTTGAAAAGTCACTGTAAATGGCACCACACGGCGTTCCAAAGGATTCTGCTTCCCGAGTTCATTTTGATGCCACTTGAGTAGATTTTCTACTTGAGTGGCAGCTGTCTGACCACGAACGGTTGTGACCGCTCGCACTTGCCCGAATGGGGGAAATCTCGCCAGGTGTCCTCCTAATGACTGAAAATCATGCTAGGGGATGCTAAATTGCACTTGCACTCGTCAACTTACTGTTGGTGAGCTATGCATTAGAGGTGGGCGGAATTTGCATAATCGCGTTACGCAAATCTCCGCGAAACAGTAAAAAATCTCCGTGAACACGCAGAAATTCCGCGAACACGCGGAATTGCTTGTTCGCGATGCTTTCTTCCTGTTCACATTCGCTGTTTGCGTGCTTGGGGAGAAATATCTTGCGAACACGCATTTTGAGAACGCGAACAAGCAAAAAATTTCTCGAAATCGCGGAAACCAGACTTTTGGGCAATTTCGCGTTCTCCGCGGAACGCGAAATTCCGCAAATTCCGCGAGCGGAACGGAATTTACCGCCCAGGCCTACTATGCATGAGAAATAACATGTGGTGGTTGGAGGAATTTGGCAGGAAGTCCACTTTACATGCATAATGTGGAGTGGCCAAAACTCAGTCAACTCCGCCCGGCGGAGAGGAATTTATCGCCGGCCCCTATACCACTCTTATCTGGAGACATGTGGAAACTCAGTGTGGTAGGAAATTTGTGTCTCCCCTCAGATTCCAGAGCCTTCCATCACAGAAATGTGAGGAAAATTAGCTTTTAGTGAAACTTTCAGGTTTGCAACGATTGTGGGTAAAACAAATGTGGTGAGAACCATGCGTGTCACCCCATCCTGGATTCCCTTAGGTGTCTAGGTTTAAAAAATGTTTAGGTTTGCTAGGTTTCCCTAAGTGCTGACTCAGCTAGGGTCCAAAATCCACAGCTACCCAAATGCTGCAAAAAAAGACTCTGTTTTGAGTGGAAGAATTTTATGTATCCATGTTGCGTATTGGGCCACTCATGTTGAGGGCATTAGACCTACCCACACAAGTGAGGTACCATTTTTATCAAAAGACATGGGGGAATGCTGGGTGGAAGGAAGTGTATGCCTCTCCGTAGATTCCACAACTTTCCATCACAGAAATTTGAGAAAATGTGTTTTTAAGTCAGAATTGGAGGTTTGCTAGTGATTCTGGGTAAACAAAAACCTAGTGAGAGCCACGTAAGTCACCCCACCTTGGAATCCCCCAGGTATTTCGTTTTTAAAAATGTGAAAGTATGCTAGGTTTCCCTAGGTGCCGTCAGAACTAGGCCCAAAATCCGCAGCTACCCACTTTACAAAAAAGGGTCAGCTTTAAGTGTAAAAATGTGATGTATCTATGTCACTTTTTAACCTGTTTCCTGCTACGGCACTAGCCCTACCCACAAAAGTGAGGTACCATTTTTATCAGAAGACTTTGGGGAATGTAAGATGGAAGCAAGTTTGGGTTAAAAACCTGGTGATAGCCACGCAAGTCACCCTGCCTGAATTCCCCTAGGGGACTAGTTTTTAATAAGCTGTCAACTGAGCTAGGGCCCAAAAACTACAGCTACTCACTTTACAAAAAAAGGTCAGTTTTGAGTGGAAAAATGTAATGCATCCATTTTGGGTTCTTGGCCATTGCCTGTTGCGGGCACTAGGCCTACCCACACATGTGAGGTACCATTTTTAGCTGCAGACTTGGGGGAATGCTGGATGGAAGGAAGTTTGTGGCTCTCTGCACATTCCAGAACTTTGCATCACAGAAGTATGAGGAAAATGTGTTTTTTTATCAAAGTTTGAGGTTTGCAAGGGATTCTAGATAACACAACCTGGTGAGAACTATGCAAGTTACCCCATCCTCAATTTCCCTAGGTGTCTAGTTTTTAATAATGTACCGCTTTGCCAGGTGCAGCCTGAGCTAAGGCCCAAAATCCACATCTACCCACTTTGAGAAAAAAGGGTTTGTTTTGAGTGGAAAAATTTGATCCATGTTGCGCATTGGCCCACACAAGTGAGATACCATTTTTATTGGAAGACATGTGGGAACATAGAATCATAGAACATTTGGTATTACCAATTAAATTTCACTGCATTCATGACTTCCAAATGCAAGCCAGTGTGTAAGAAAGAAGACACCTTGAAAAATGCCCTCTGAATCACACGCTAGCATGGGTGCGTACAAATTCAGAGATTGACAAATACCCACTGCTCCCAAACTGTATATCTTGTGCCCATTTTAGAAATACATAGGTTTCCTTGATACCTATTTTTCACTCTACATATTTCACCATATATATTGTCACACAATGAAAAACCATTCTACGGTGCAGCTCAGTTGTTGGTTCTGGATACCTTGGGTTCCTGGAGAACCTACAAGCCCTAGATATCACTGCAACCAGAAGGGTCTAGAAGATGTAACTGTATATAGCTTTTGTTATTGGGCCATCGTGACAAAAATTTACAGAAAAAAACATTGCCACAAATGGCTGTTTCTTCCCTCTCACTTTCAATTTTTCTTTATTTTAACAGTCGGTTTCTTTCGGAAAACCTTAAAGGATCTATACATATGACCCTTTGCTGAATTCAAAATTGGGTCAACTTTTTAGAAGTCTATAGCTTTCCTTGATCACTCATGGTTTTCACATTGGTTTCCACCACAAACTGGAAGTAGTTTGAAAGCACAAAACATAGGAAAAATGGGCTTCCACTTTGAAAAAATCCCAAACTGTGGTAACAAATTAGGGGGAATATTTATTAATGAGGTGCAGCCCCCTTGCACCACAAAAGGGGGTGAAGGGCAATGCAACTGCTAAGTCAAAATTATCAAGTCATTTAAGGCGACCTTGTGTGGCCTTGCATGGCTTGATAAATCTAGAGTAATGGGACGCAGCGCAAATCGCTGTGGTGCATTACTCTGCCACAGGAAGGAGCACCATGGCAGGAGTAGGATGTTCCCATGCATTCTCCCATGGGTTTTGGTGCATTACCAAATTTACTATTGCTGATAGACCTGGGAAACATCAAAATGTTACGCTTTCCCTGGTGAGGCGTAATAAAGAAAAATAGCTTTATTTTCCTTATTTTGTCCTCTTTCAATGGAAAGAGGTATATGCCTCAGAGGATTGTTTTTGTGCACAAAAATAATCCTGTCTACAATTCAAGCACCCTTGCACCACTGTGCAAGGGCGCCTGCATTGGCGCTAGGCAGCACATAGTGAACAAGCTCAAAGAAAGGACAGGATTGCGCAGTATAATATTAAATACGCGCATTTCTGCCCTTTTGCGCAGCAGGGAGTCACGCTGCATTGTGTGACATGCTGATAAATCTGCCCCTAGGTTTTTTGATTCAGCTCTATATGTTGCTGACAACTGGGAAGATGGTGACTTTTGCCCCATGTAATTTTTAGGAAAAATAGCAGGCTCTTTTTTGCGGAGCACTTTTTTCCTATTTGCCCCCAAAACATAGCTATATTTTGGCTTTTTTCTAGGGTCCCTTGAGGGGAATTCACAAAACCTGGATACCTTTAAAAGCTCGAGGGTGTAAGTAAACAAGCATTTGCAATGCATTAGGTCTCGCATTTACGAGAGTTTAAGCTATTTGCATTGTAAATGACAATGCCTATTATTTTTGTTTTTTAAAACGTAAATAAAAGGCATTGTTAATTACAATGCTAATAGCTTAAACTCGCGTAATTGCGAGACCTATTGCATTGCAAATGCTTGTATCTGTTTGTATTTAGAACTTTTTTCCTCAATCCCGAGGCTGCACTTTGGAATAGAAAAACGTTAGTAAAAGACTACATTCACAGGGGAACAAATGAAAGGAAGGCGAGGAGAGGGTAAGGGTGATTTGGTTGGCATGGTTTTCTACAAGTGAGAATGTAGTAGCTTCTCTGTAGCTTGATGTCCATGCATGTTGTATTCTAATGATGTAATTTTCATGACAATGGAATGCTATGCTTTGAATACCAGGAGCTTGTCAGTTCCTGGAAGCTGTGGAGATGAACAGTCAACAAAGTAGTCGTTCTCACACTTACCTGGCCCTGTGTGATTACTACAAATTTGGCGACGAGTTGGACTGTTCCTCTATCCACCCACGTGTGCAGCGTTGTTTCCTGCGTTTCCAGCCTTATCTCCTGTGTTTCCAGTCTTCGTGGATCTTCGTTGGTGTCAGTCCTTTTACAGCACTGCGGAGAGCCACTGTTCCTGGATGTTGGCAGTGAGATTAAGCTTTGTATCATTTGTCATGGATTGTACTGGATACATTGTGCTTTCTCTGCTTGATCGGCATCTCTGGTGAGCCACGTCTATGTTTTAAACTGAACTACTGTGTCGAACAATATTGGGGAGATTGTTCATTGTGGTTGTCACAGGAGTGCAGGTGTTGTCGTGCTGCAAGTTTGGAACTCAGTTTCCGGTTTGGTGTATCGCTAAGGGGAGAAGTGGTCGGGTGTCTCCCCTCATGCCCTGGCTGCTTTGACCGTTGGAGTTCACTGGAGGAGAAATCCTTTGCCTGCCAAGGTTTTCCACAAATGATGATGTCTTCGAATCTTGTTTGAGGAGACAAACGCGGCGTAAGCAGAAGCTACCGTGTTCACCAGATGCTTCGCTCTATTTCCTTACGAACTTGAAGCATTGACGAGCAGTGCGTCCTTGTAGCGCGTCATCTTATGGAGTTTTTTTTTATTCGTCTATGTACCAGGAAGTTGAAAAGCAGTGTGTGCGCGAGTGCGTCACCAGAGGCTTCCAAGGTGACGGATAACAGAAAGGAAGTGAAGTTCTTCGCTGAAGTAAGAAATTACGCGACGCATGTGAGTGAGCCTTCATTTGAGGGAGTGTCCTTCATCAAAGTCGGGAAGCAGTGTGTGCGCGAGCACGTCAACGGAGGTTTCCAAGGTGATCCTAAACAAAAAGGAAGCGCATTTGTTTATTTCTCAACAATTCTGCTCATTTCCCCGGCAAGTCTGCATGCACTCTTAAGACTTGAGTGTTTGTTTTTTCAAATGGAAATGTATCATTTCTGATTTCCTTCCTCCTTATTGGAGGTGCATCAATTTATATAACACTGTATTTGCTGCAGTGCTGTGTTTTATTAAGTGGGAAAGAAGCACAGCTGTGACTGTTTTTATTAACTGTTTGGTATTCATGTTTTATTTTCTTCTAGTGAAGAGACAAAGTGAGGGTTTTATTTCAAGGTGGCGAAGTCTTAGCAATTCATTAACTAACATCATATTTTTATTTTTGCAAGTAACAGTTGGACTATTTCAAGTGTGACAATTCTTGCTTCTTGTGTTAATTGTGTTTTACTTCACAGGTATCCGGCTGACATATTGCTTTTACCTATCTAACATATCCATTTTCAAGTGTATTTATATTTTCATTTTGTGCTCAATATGCAGAACGTGCAACCTCCTCCTCCTTTTTTACAGCTTCCAGGTGACCCGCCTGTTAAATGGAAATTGTGGTATAGAGCCTTTGGAAAATATTTAGACACTATAGGGGATTCGAGGTTCAGTGCTGAAAGGAAGCATTTTATTCTAGAGCACAATTTGGGGTTCGAGGGTCAAGCTGTTTTAGAACATCTTCCTCCCTTAGTTGCTGTTTTGGGTGAAGAGGAATTGAATATATTTGATCAAGCTGTGGGCATGTTGGAGAAACAGTTTGATGTAGAAAGCAGCATAGTTGTTGCTAGGCACAAGTTTTTTATGAGGAAGCAAGAGTGTGAGGAATGTGAATTTGAACAATTTACTTCTCAACTTATTTGTGACCAAATTGTTGTACATTGTTGGGAGAAGAAAGTCCAAGAGAAATTACTGACTTTAAAGAATCCCACTTTGGCTGAGACGATTACTATTGTCAAAAGTATTGAGCTTTCTCAAAAAGCATCAAAAGAACTCAAAATTGAAAAGAGCGTTATGGCTGCAGTGAAGGATCATAAAGATGAGGGTGAAAAAAGTCAGATAGACAAAACTAAAACACAATCTGAGCAAAGAGGGAACAGATTTGTCTCCACTAAGATTGAGAAAAAAGGTTCTTATTCAAAGAATATATGTAATAAGTGTGGTTTTCCATCACATTTTCCCAATTCAAAGATATGTCCGGCAAAGAAAGCGTCTTGTCGCAAATGTGGGAAGCAAGGTCATTTTGCCAAAATGTGTGGTTTCCGAGGGAGTATAAATGTGTATTCTGAGGAACCCAAGAGTGATTCTGTATCGGAAGTTATTAGTTCTCTTACTGATTTTGTAGTAGTTGTCAAAAATGATTCTGAAGATTGTGTTGGTCCCATTGTAGATGTGTTGGTTGAGGGGAAATGTCTACACCTATTGGTGAATTCGGGGGCGCATATGACCATGATCACGGATGAGTTGTTTGAGAGTACTTGGGGGAATAGGCCTCTTAATCCTCCTGATAGAAGTCCTGTCTCCTATGAAGGGAGGAAAATTGACCTATCAGGGTTCTTTGTGACTTCTCTAGTTTTTAAGGCTAGGCATATCCAAGGGAAGGTGTATGTGGCCAAAAAGGGCTTAACATTCTGGGTTGATACCACCAGGAGTTGTTTGGGATGACTCTTAGGTCTGGTACTTCTGAACAGGTGTCGGTGGTGGGTGAACAAACTGAAGGGGAGAGTTTTGTTTCCAGGTCCATGAAGTACCCCAATGTTTTTCGTGACAAGCTTGGTTGTGTTAAGGGGTTCAAACATTTAATCAAAGTCAAGGAAGGCGCTCTCCCGATCAAACACAAATTACGCAATGTGCGTTTTAGTAACAGGGATGATCTCTCATTGGAGCTTAAGAAAATGTGTGCGTCTGGAGTTATTGAACCGATTGAGTCCTCACTATGGTTATCTCCCTTAGTGGTTGCGCGCAAAACGAATGGTACTCTTAGGGTATGCATTGACTTGTGCAGTCTCAACAGAGAGATTTGGGTGGATTCTCACCCTCTTCCCCGTATTGATGACATATTCTCAAAATTGGCTGGTGCTATGTTATTCTCCAAGATTGACTTAGCGTCCGCATACCATCGGGTTGAACTGGATCCAGATTACAAGCATGTGACTTCTTTTGTATCACCAGTTGGTACCTTCCAGTTTAGGAGGATGCCTTTTGAGTTAGCCTTGGCAGCCTCAGTTTTCCAGCATGTTATGGAAAAAGTTTTAGAGGGTGTCACAGATACTGTTGTTTTTCAGGATGATAGTTTGGTGGCTGGGAAGAACAAAGAGTCGCATGACAGGAATCTGGCTGAGGTTTTGGGGCTTCACGGGCTCTATGCCAGAGTGAGAAGAACTACTCGGTCATTGAGCGAGAATTGCTTGCATGTTGTTGGGCTGTTGAACGCTTCAAGAGCATTTTGTGGGGAAAAACGTTCACACTCCTTACTGACCATAAACCCTTCATTCCCATTTTGGAGGGGAAGATTGTCAAAGATCAAACTCCCAGGATTGCCAGGTTGAGTTCACAGCTGCTGCAATACAATTATGGGGTAGCACATATTCCTGGTGGTCATAATACACATGCAGTTTATCTTTCTAGGATCTCCTTTGCCTCTGGGTAAATCTGAACATGATAATGATGCTGATGAAGATTGTCTGATTGCTGCAGTGGATGCTTGTGGTGTGACTTCTTTCTCTGAGTGTGATTGGTTTCGTGGTATGGAGTCTGATTCTCTGCTTAAGTGAGTTAAGGATTTTATTGTTACTGGTTGGCCAAATGAAAAGCACCTTGATGGTGATCTACACGCCTTCGCTAAGGTTGCGGAAGAGCTTACTTTGGAGGGTGGAGGCATAATCATGCGTGGGGATAAGTTTGTTCCTCCTGAATGTCTCAGAGGTCGCATCATTGAGTTTGGCCATGAAGGACACCTTGGGCAGACGAACACTAAAAAAAGAATTTGCAGTGTGTATTTGTCACGTTGGTTCAGCCCTCGGGATCGGATTGTTGCTAATGTGGTCCACCTCTTGATCTACTCAAGCCTAGATAGCCGTTATGGCATAGGTCATTAGGAGGATCAAGTGAGGGAAGGAAAGGAAGGGGACAGCAGGGAGAGAGATCTGCAAAACACAAAGAACACAATTAATACCCTACCTAACTTCCCTAACATCTTGGCTATACCTTCCCTAGAGACATGCTTCATAACAATACCACAATATCTGTGTACCTGTAAAATAAAAGAACATGCAGCTTTATGGTGTAACTCTTCGAAGGGTGGTCATACTCAATGTTCTCTGTGATTGGCTACATTATAGGATACACAGCAACAAGAAAATCATAGGACAGTAACACAGTTTTATCGTTGGGCACAGGTTCTCCCCAATACTTGTCACACCACAGTCTAAAGGTTTTCCCCGCACCTACCCCAAGCAATGCTCCACCTTGCTTCACAGGGAGAGCGCGTTGACCGCTATCTTTAGGAAGGTTCCCTGTTAAAGATGGAGTCAAGAGCACATATACACAACACAACAATGAACAGGAATGAGTAGCCACATAGAGTATCTTGCCAAGGGGATTTTTCTTAGCCTCTGCCAGAGGTCAGAATCCCAACATAATACCTTTCAATAAGTTAGGATGTAAGGTTCAAGGACTAACACTGTGTCCAGCTATAATGCCCCAGAGGCGGCTGCCTTAATGCCAATGTCAAACGCCAGGACATTGCCTCTGGAAAAGTATAGGAAAACTGAGAAGCGCCGGAAGCCTCCGGATTAAATTCTCACCCAATATTCAAGGAGTTGGGGACTACGGTACCACTGATATCGTGGGACACTATGAAAGAACCGTTCCCCTTACTCCGCATGAGCCGGAACTTGGCTCTCCAACAGAGGAGGGGCGGGAAGGAACTGCGGGTCTGCGTAGGGCTTGGTGCACTGCACCCTTACTGGACCGTTGACCACACGAGTTGTGTTATCAGCAAAAGGAGTGTCTCCGCGTTGCTCTGCTCCCACGACCAACAAACTTCTGCACCGGAGCTGCACTGGGTCCTCAGCAACTGCAACACCCGAAGACCGCGGCAGGAAGGAATTTCCAACGCGCAAGGTTGCCGCGACGGCGTCTTTGTAGGTGACGCAGCGTGCGTCACGACCGTCTCTCGGCTTGCGTGATGACGCCCTGGGGCGTCTGGGTAATGTAGTTTTAGATCTGGCGAGCGCGCTCGAGCACGACTCGTAACAGTACATTCCTCTCTTCAACGAGAGCGCGCCAGAGGACTTGGTTTTTGTGGGTATCTCCTGTGGAAGGAGGCCACCAGACGGTCTGCGTGGACATTGGATGCCGGTTCCCATGAGTCTTCTTCTGGCCCGTACCCCTTCCACGCTACTAGATACCACAATCGTCGTCCATAGAACTTGGAGTCTTTAATCCCTTTCACCTCATACTCCGGAACCTCACCCACCATGATAGGTGGAGGGCGAGCAGTGTGTGATGCACCAGCTGGCTTTAGTAAAGAAACGTGAAAAACGGGGTGTATTCTAAGGTGTGAGGGCAATTGCAACTTCGTATTGACCGGACTGATACACCTCTCTATTTTGTACGGGCCGATATATTTTGGATGAAACATGCTATGTTTCTTGAAGTGTATGTTGCGTGTTGACAACCAGACGGAGTCACCTTTTTGATATACTGGTCCTGGTCTTCGGTGCTTTATCCGCTGATACTTTGTAGTTGTGTTTTGCGGTCCGTAAATTCTTTTGTGTTGTCTCTACGATTTCCCGGATGTGTTTCACTCTCCTGGATACTTCGGGTATGCTGGTTGAGTTGTTTGGGTGAACAAAGGGAATGAACCGTGGATGGTATCCATATGTGCAATAAAATGGTGAAGTTTGCGTGGAACTATGGGTAGCATTGTTGTATGCTATTTCCGCTAGCCATAGTCTACCCACTTCTCCATGTCTTGGTGCACATAACACCTTAGGTATTGCTTTAGTGTCTGATTGAGGCGTTCGGTTTGCCCATCGGTTTGAGGGTGATAATTCATTGATAGCGCTGTGTTGATGTGTAGAGCTGAACACCATTGTTTACAAAACCTTGCTGTGAATTGGGATCCTCTGTCCGACACGATGATCTTGGGTATTCCATGCAATCGCACTACGTTTTTCATTATCATGGTGGCTAGGTTTCCAGCCGTAGGAATTGCTTTGCACGCCATGAAATGTCCCATCTTGGTCAAAAAGTCTATGACCACCATTATCACGGTGTACCCGTTATCTGCGGGCAATCCTACTATGAAGTCCACCGATATGTTCTCCCACGGACTGCTAGGAGTGGGGAGAGGCTGTAATAGACCTTGTGGGCGTTGATGGTCTGCTTTCATGGTTGCACATGTGTTGCATTCCTTGATCCATGATCCCACGTCGTATCTTATGGATGGCCACCAGAACTGTCTATTAAGCAGATTAAGGGTTTTCTCTATCCCAAAGTGTCCTGTGCTCGGCGATTCGTGACACCACCGAAAGGCTTGTTTCCTGAGTTGGGGAGTAGGGATCAATAGGCGGCCTTGGTTCATAGGGAAGCCATCCTTGGTTTGCCATTCCTTATGGCTCTTCAACCATGTTCAAAAACAACAATTGATGGACAGAATGCAGAACAATGTCATACATTCACCCCAGTACAGAGATCTGGGCCTAAATCCATCGTTTTTTTGCTCACCATGCCTTTCCAGTTTGAACCCAGCCATATGCAAATCAGTCTTGACCCTGTGCCCCATGGGAACAGTCCAGCCCGAACTGCCAAGCCAGGTCCTCCCTGGACTGGAAACAAGCATCCTAGGACCGGTTTCGGGCTTTCAGCCCTCGTCAGCCAGGATAGCTTGATTCCAGTGGCATGGAGAGCACGGGACTCACGTCTGAGCATACCCTTCCCACTCGGGGTGACAAATGCAAAAACAACAATTGATGGACAGAATGCAGAACAAAGTCATACATTCACCCCAGTACAGAGATCTGGGCCTAAATCCATCGTTTTTTTGCTCACCATGCCTTTCCAGTTTGAACCCAGCCATATGCAAATCAGTCTTGACCCTGTGCCCCATGGGAACAGTCCAGCCCGAACTGCCAAGCCAGGTCCTCCCTGGACTGGAAACAAGCATCCTAGGACCGGTTTCGGGCTTTCAGCCCTCGTCAGCCAGGATAGCTTGATTCCAGTGGCATGGAGAGCACGGGACTCACGTCTGAGCATACCCTTCCCACTCGGGGTGACAAATGCAAAAACAACAATTGATGGACAGAATGCAGAACAACCATGTTCTCCATATTCCTGTATTCACTCCCCTTAGTACTCCCTTGAGGAACACCTCCGGCTGGATTACTCCTATTACTTTCGTGGGGTGAATGATGGATTGTTCCTGTGTGTTCTCTTCCAAGGCAGAAGACTGTCTAGTCAGTGCATCGGCTTTGCGATTCTGTACGCCGGGTCTGTAAGTGATCAGGAAGTTATATTCTGAAAAGAACAACATCCATCGCAGTTGTCTCGGTGTAAGGTGACGTGCCGCTGCCATGAACTGTAGATTTCGGTGGTCTGTGTACACGGTTACCACATGTCTGGCTCCCATTAGGAAATGTCTCCATTCCATAAATGCCACCTTGATGGCCAATAGTTCTTTTTCCGAGATGTTACAGTTCCGCGCTGCATCGTTCAATTTCTTAGCCATAAAAGCTATAGGATGCAGTTGTCCAGTAGTGGGGTGTCTTTGCGATAACACGGCTCCTAGAGCTACATCGGATGCGTCTGCCTCGACGATGTAGGGTTTCTCGTAATCGGGATGTGAAAGAACAGGAGCCGTAATGAAGGCGGTTTTCAAGGCTTCAAAAGCTTCTTGAGCTTCCTTCGACCACAGAAACTTCTGTGATTTCCGCAACAATCGGCTTATGGGTGCCACAAGGTTTGAAAACTGATGGATGAAGCGCCTGTAAAAATTGGCGAACCCTATAAAACAATGTACATCGCGCACATTCAACGGGGTCGGCCACTCCTTAATCGCTACAATCTTTCGTTCAGCCATCTCTTGTCCATGAGGTGTGAGCATGACCCCTAAGAATTCCACCGTGGTTTCGTGGAATTCGCATTTTGTCAATTTACAGTACAAGTGATGGTTACGAAGAATTTGGAGTACCTTTTTTACGTGTTCCACGTGAATCTCTGGGTTTTCGGAATAGATGAGGATGTCGTCTATATAGACGACCACATAGTGGTCGAGAATTTCTCTTAAGATGTCGTTCAGGAAATACTGAAACGCGGCAGGGGCGTTGCATAGCCCAAACGGCATGACCAGGTATTCGTATAGGCCATAGCGTGTCTTGAACGCCGTCTTCCATTCGTCACCCTCCCTCATCCTTATGAGATGATAGGCCCCCTTGAGGTCGAGCTTGGTATATATCTTGGCCTTTTTTACCTGTTCGAGTAAGACCGGGATGAGAGGCAAGGGGTAACGGTTCTTTACGGTGACGGCATTCAACGCCCTGAAGTCTATACAGGCGCGTAGCTCGCCATTGGCCTTGGGTATAAAAAAAAGCGTCGAGGCCGCTGGAGACTTTGAGGGACGAATGAAGCCTAAGTCTAAATATTTGTCCAGATATTGTCTGAGGTGCCTGTTCTCTGGCTCGGTTAAAGCGTAAATTCGCCCGCTGGGCACTACCGCTCCTGGAACCAGATCGATTTGACAGTCGTATTGTCTGTGTGGTGGTAGTTCTTCTGCCTGACCCTCATTGAACACTTCACGATAGTTTTGATATACCATGGGTAACTAGACGTTTTTCTCTGCCGCTGTGGCAATCGCCAGTCCTGAAGCTAAGGCTGTAGCAGGTCCTTCACGATTCCTTTGGCAGAATGCTTGGCAATACGGTGAATTCATGAGCACTGTACGGGCTTCCCAAACAATAGCGGGGTTATGTCGTATTAGTCAGGGCAGACCCAAAATGATGCCATACTGCGGGGCATGAATCACGTTAAATGATAATTGTTCCCGATGAGAGGTGCCATATTGCACCTGGACATCTTTGGTCTGGTGTCCAACAGGTCCTGTGATTAGTTCCCTCCCATCCACGGCATAGATATGTTCAGGACTGTCTTTTTATACTAGGGGCATATCTCTGCGCTTGGCTTCTCCGATATCCATAAAGACCCCCGTAGCCCCAGAGTCAATCATGGCTGTCACCTTAACCCATTCTGTCTTGATTAACAATAACAAGGGAATGAACAAATGTCCTTGTTCCACCGTCGTGGGTTGGCATAAAGAAGGGATATACTTTTTTCCCCAAGAAGACCCTTCCAAGTCGGTAACCTAGGGTGCCTCCAGAGTCGCCGGTGACTCTGGAGGCACCCTAGGTTACCGACTTGGAACTACCGGGGCAGATCTGTAGCCCCCGCCCCAGACGGTCCATACCCGGTACAGCTTGGACCCTGACTTTTGCGGGTTCGACGCCAAGGACACGAATAATACGTGTTCCTTTTTTCTATGTTGGGATTATAGGTTATTCTCCTTTTTGTCCTGAATCCCCTTCCTCTTTGTTTTACTTTTCCATCAAGGTCCTGACGAAGCGCTAAGGATCCACTAGGGACCGCGGGCAGCGCGAAACATGTTGACCACCCCTCCTACACCCTCTCTCTCACTTTAACCCTCACTCTTATGGGTCGAGAGCAGTGGGGCTTATTTACATCTAGCCTTCCCCTACTCTGAGTGTCATTTATACACTATCCCCCGTTATATTTTACTAGACCCTATGGACCCACTAATAAATTGTTCGGGTACCATAAGGTCTTTTTAGCCTCACCACAACACTGTTTTTCCCCTACCCCACACACCCGCACGCACAACTACGGCGACTCCACCAAAAGATCTCCGACAAAGAGCCCTCCTGAAGGGCCCGTGAGGGACTGCAGCGCCACCCCCACGAGGAGCACCCCCCGATGATGATGCTTTGCACCTGCAAGGGTGTGTGAGGGCACTTCTAGTACCACCCAGGAGTATCTGGCCTTCACTACACTTTTATCCTCGAACCTTATCCACAGCCTACCTCTTGCTCTGTCTATCTCCCGCTTCACAGTAGACCATAGTGGCACTGTTTTTCTTAGGAACTGTTACCTCATTTGTACGTATCAAATCTTTATTACCTTGCTTCAATTCTAATAATTCCTTATCAGCTACATATGACTCGGCTCTCCTATCGAATACCTTTAGGAATTCAGCCTTAAATTCGTCCCAATCATACAAGAGAGGATTGTCTCTGGACACCAACGGTACCGCCCACTGAGCAGCATCGCCTGCTAAGTATGAAATGAGAAAGGCGACTCTCGCTTGGTTAGTAGGAAAGGACTTGTGTTTGCACGAGAAATGAAGTAGGACCTGGGTTAGAAACACCTGGACCTTGCTGGATTCCTCTCTGGAGAGGCTAGCGGTACAGATACCGGCAATTCCACCAATACTGCGCTGGTGGGACCTGCCGTTGCCGACGCCCCCCCTGCATTAAAAGGGTTACGTTGCATGCTTTCTACCCTAGCTCTAAGGTCTGCGGTTTCTTGACGGGAAGCTGTTAGTTCTGCCTGAACACTAGCAAGAGCCGTCAATACATCATCAAGCGTGGCCATCCTCACAATCCGACCAGGAGGACTCAATTCGTGGGTCGGAAATTCTGTCACGTTGGTTCAGCCCTCGGGATCGGATTGTTGCTAATGTGGTCCACCTCTTGATCTACCCAAGCCTAGATAGCCGTTATGGCATAGGTCATTAGGAGGATCAAGTGAGGGAAGGAAAGGAAGGGGACAGCAGGGAGGGAGATCTGCAAAACACAAAGAACACAATTAATACCCTACCTAACTTCCCTAACTTCTTGGCTATACCTTCCCTAGAGACATGCTTCATAACAATACCACAATATCTGTGTACCTGTAAAATAAAAGAACATGCAGCTTTATGGCGTAACTCTTCGAAGGGTGGTCATACTCAATGTTCTCTGTGATTGGCTACATTATAGGATACACAGCAACAAGAAAATCATAGGACAGTAACACAGTTTTATCGTTGGGCACAGGTTCTCCCCAATACTTGTCACACCACAGTCTAAAGGTTTTCCCCGCACCTACCACAAGCAATGCTCCACCTTGCTTCACAGGGAGAGCGCGTTGACCGCTATCTTTAGGAAGGTTCCCTGTTAAAGATGGAGTCAAGAGCACATATACACAACACAACAATGAACAGGAATGAGTAGCCACATAGAGCATCTTGCCAAGGGGATTTCTTAGCCTCTGCCAGAGGTCAGAATCCCAACATAATACCTTTCAATAAGTTAGGATGTAAGGTTCAAGGACTAACACTGTGTCCAGCTATAATGCCCCAGAGGAGGCTGCCTTAATGCCAATGTTAAACGCCAGGAAATTGCCTCTGGAAAAGTATAGGAAAACTGAGAAGCGCCGGAAGCCTCCGGATTCAATTCTCACCCAATATTCAAGGAGTTGGGGACTACGGTACCACTGATATCGTGGGACACTATGAAAGAACCGTTCCCCTTACTCCGCATGAGCCGGAACTTGGCTCTCCAACGGAGGAGGGGCGGGAAGGAACTGCGGGTCTGCGTAGGGCTTGGTGCACTGCACCCTTACCGGACCGTTGACCACACAAGTTGTGTTATCAGCAAAAGGAGTGTCTCTGCGTTGCTCTGCTCCCACGACCAACGAACTTCTGCACCGGAGCTGCACTGGGTCCTCAGCAACTGCAACACCCGTAGACCGCGGCAGGAAGGAATTTCCGACACGCAAGGTTGCCGCGACGGCGTCTTTGTAGGTGATGCAGCGTGCGTCACGACCGTCTCTCGGCTTGCGTGATGACGCCCTGGGACGTCTGGGTAATGTAGTTTTAGATCTGGCGAGCGCGCTCGAACACGACTCGTAACAGTATTGGTGGCCTTCCATGGATCATCAAATAAATGAGGTGGTGGAGATGTGTTTCATTTGTTCCACCAGTGATAAGGTTGTCAAAATTGTTTCTTCCCCAGTACAACAGATCGAGGCACCTAAAGGTTTGTGGTTGAAATTGGCCATAGACTTTGTGGGACCTTTTAATGTATTGGGGAACAAGTACAAGTTCGCTCTTGTAGTTGCTGACTATTTCAGCAAGTGGTGGGAGGTTTGTTTCATGACAGATCCTAATTCACAGGAGGTTATCAAATGTCTTCAAAGTTTGTTTGCCAGAGAGGGTTTCCCCAAAGAGATTGTATCCGATAATGAGGTACAGTTTACCTCCAGTGAAATGTCTGTCTTTCTGTCCCAGTGTGGCATAGCCCACCGCCATGTGGCATTATATCACCCACAGGCTAATGGTTTCATTGAGTGCAACAACCGCATGTTGGTTGAGTGTGTTCAGTGGCCCATTTCGTCCAGAGTTGACATCAAGGAAGCTGTCCAAAGTAAGTTGTGGGCACATCGTACTACCCCTAGTTCTATCACTGGTTCAAGTCCATTTGCTTTACTTCGGGGTAGACAAGCTTCTTTTCACATGTGTCCTGCTTGGATGAAGAAGTGGGGTTTGGTTTCAAAGTGCCAAGAGACACAGGGGGACATGGTTCCGAAACAACAATTTGTTCAAGATGTGACCAACTTTAAGTCCTCAATTTCTGTGGGAGATTGGGTCAGAATTAAGTCCCCTGTCAATGTCCCGAAGGGCCTGTCAAAGTTTGGTTCTCCTGTCAAAGCGGATGCTGTCTCTCACTTTGTTGTGAGTCAATGGAAAAAATTGGTGGAATCTTTCTAGGATTTATAAGATTCCTGAGAACGTTGTTGTACAAATGGGTTTGGAGACAAACAAGAGTGTGCATAATGAATCATTTTCAAAGAAGTCTGATCTTCATGTTGACTTGAGATATGCTCTTCCACGGAGGAGTGGTAGGACGAGTGTCCTGCCAAAACGGTTAAATCTTTGATGGGATTAGACGTGTGTCTTCCTGAAACTTTTATATTTATTTTTCGTGTCTTTAGTTTTATATCACTTATGTTTTTTTTGTTTTTATCTTTGTCTTCTAGATGTTGGTGCATTTCATTAATATTATTTTTCTTTATTATCTTTTCTTTCTTTTTGTGTATCTATGGAAAGAGAAGAGCTGTTGTAGTAGCTTCTCTGTAGCTTGATGCAAATAGGACAGAGTTAAATAAATGTGACTGTAGAAATAGATGTAAGAAAGAGAGAGAGAGCCAAAGAAAGGAGTAGTGTGCGGTGGAACATACATTTAGTAATTGCGATAGATAATGAGAATGAGGAAATTAGAGACAAGAAAAAAGAAGTAATAGTGAGATATAGAACAGAGGGAGTGTCAGAAAGTATTAAAAGGAAAAGTGCTGGAAGATGAACAGAAAAGAGGGTGTAGGGAAAAGCGCAAAGGAGTGATATGCAAAAAGCGGGATCTAACAAGAAAGAGTGGAAGAGGAATGGCGAAGAGGCTGATGGCAGCAGTGGGATGTCAGGAGGGCTGCGGTATGCCTTTGCCCTTGATGAATGAAGCTTACTTATTTGCGTTTTACATTTAAAATATACATTTATTTTTCCTAATTGATTTTGAATAAATTCTCCTTATAGAGACAAAGAAGTGGATCTATTATTCCACAAGTACATGGTATAAATAAAACATACATCAAGGGCAAGTTCTAATGTCCAAGCACTACTCAGGTTCACTAACAGCTGGAAACAGAATCTGCAAATGATACACATTTAACATCACGTTGACTAATGGCAAAACTTTCAAACACACACATGCAGCCACACACCCAGTCATCACACATGCTACCATACACACACATAGCCGCAATTTTACTCTTATACATACATATACATTAAACACAACCAGTCTCACGCCCACCTGTTATGAAACTATCAAACACACACGGTCACACGTCCATTCATTAGAGAGCTGCGGTAAAAACATAGCCACATAGTCCCTATCACACATACTGCTAGAAACACAAGAGCACACAATCACACACAAAAGCAGCCACAAATCCAATCGTCATAAAAAATGTCCCATATACATTCACAGCCATATGTTCACTTCTCATACATGCTGACACACACCACCCACCTATAAACACACACACACTGTTTCTATCACTATCGGGCATAAAAGTGAGTTATTCGCTCTCCTGTTCTACAGCAGGGCCCTGCCCTAGTAAGTTCCCGAGTACTCCTCATAGGCTTTAGGATCAGGAGGGGGAAGCTGCGACACCTTCTGTATCCACACCTCACATGCAGGGAATGTCACCTATTAAATACAATTTTAGGATTATGTTTGCTTTCTGCCATACACACATACACACCGTGTCTTGTCACCGCCGACGAATTTCAACAATGACAGTCCACGTAAGTGACGTTTCTGTAAGCTAAGAGTGCGTGCAGTTTCAGAAGGCACAATAATACATTAAGTAAAAAATACACATGGGTTAAGAAAACTGGCATGCTTTACCTAAGGAAGAAACAGTCCACCTCTGCAGAGCGCACGGCTCCGTTGCGAAGCCTGCAAATGCTATCTGTGAAACTATGAGCCTGCAGGGGGAATTTGCCGACGACCACACTACGCCGAGTGGGTCATTCGGGACTGAACGAACGGCTGGCTCAATTGTGCAAGTGCGGCCCTAAAAAACTGGTATACGCAAATATTGAGAAGAGAGCGGTGGCTTTTAAATACCGACTATGAGCGACGCCTGGGTGCGGAGTGCGGTTTGAAAATAAAGGACCCTGTAGATGTTAGTAATGGTATTGCGTTTGGGGGAAATATCGATAGTGAAAACAAGCACTAACGAGTGGAGGCGACAGCGGAAAGTAACCTTCCCCATGAAAAGTGACGGACTGCGGGAGGGGGCAGGGGGGAAACACCAGGAAAAAATAGCATTACAGTAAAGGGGCTGATAGCCTCGGAAGTCTACAAATGACAACATGGCCGTGAAGAGGAGGGACTAACAATGGGAAAACCAATGAGAACACTCCATTTATGAAGTAACCCAATCAAATAGATGGGCGGAAAGTTGTCGGAGCTTAAATGAAGCTTCCCCGGTGTAGTGTATACAGCATGCCTCGCAGAGAGATGGCAGCACGTTGCGCTGTAACGCTATATGCGAGACCTAAAAAGGACGTCAATTAGTCGTGGATACTTTATGAGGAAAAAAGTAAGGGAGCCCTAATCGCTAATTACGGAAAATAGCCAATAAAGAGCTGAGCACGGGGGAGCGTGCGGGAGCCCCAGCAGTTAAGGAGTTAAAGCTGTTCCCCGAAATCATGCCTTGTTTGAAGTTCAAGAATGCAACCCTGAATACCTCTTCATTTTCTGGGTTGCTGCTTGTATTCGAGTTTTGCCAAAAACCTTTTAGAGAAAAGTGCGAAACATAAAGCACAGGTTCAACTTTTGTTCAAATCTCCGAATCCAATAAACCTTAATAAGAGAGTGGGCGATGGTCAAATCATAAATCATACATCATTACATCAAAAAGACAGCAGAATGAAAAATATGCAGAGTCTGGAAAGGTATCTCTCATAAATTTAAAAGAAAATTAATGAAAGGCTGCAGTCACCCAGGCTACAGTGTTTATTTACATTTCACTAAAGGAATAAACCTCTATAAGAATCTAACATTTAATTCGGATGTAAAGTTATCATGTTCAAATTTCTTATCCAATGTCCTGCCTCCTAATTTAAGAGGAGGCGTTCCTTTAGTAAAATAAACTATAAACACACGGGTGAGTCCCACCTGCTGCGTTATCATTATAGCCCCGAGCGGGAAATATATGCTATTTTGTTAACCACCTTCTAAAAAAATTCATTTATGTAGATGTTATTCTGTACATGGAAGTGGACGGCTTGCAAAGAGAAATAATTTATAGGTTCCTTACTAAAGGAGGAAGCTAAATATATTTCACCCATGCATAATAGAATTACGGCCAATGGAAAATTACATTTGCATGAAGTGGCAGAGAGCAGCGAGAATGGTTTAGTGCAGGTAATAGGATAGAAACAAAGCAATAACGTTTTGCATGTTGCATATTAGGAGCTCTGTTTTATCTGTCCTCTTTGCGTATGTTTAGTTTTACGTAATTCGATGGCAGAAGGAAATTACAATGAAAATCGTACAAAGGAGTGTGCCTCGCTTGTTGCATCCTTCCTGTATATTTTGCATTTGTACTGAATCTGTGAGGCTAAGTCTCCGTACAAATTGAAGAACATGTATTTACTATGGTAAAAATTCCATTTGACCAGGACCAAATGGCAAATGGTTTCCACTGCATGCATAATATGAGTGTGAGGACAAACCGGGCACTACTTTAAAGAAAATTCTTGTTTATATAGATTGCACTTTGGAACTGGTTGTTGGTGTTTAAATGTATCAATTTAATTTGGATATACTTAAACAATATACATTCCTTTGTGATATTTGTTGGTCACAGAGTATCTGAATCACAAAAAGGAGAAAATGGAACTTTATTACTATAGGATTCCTGCTATACTTGGAGTCAATTTCTAAATTTTGGCATTCACAAAGGTTTCAGGAATGTAATTGAGACACTTGAATGGATGTATGATGTATTCACGCATGCTTTTACAAACCGTGCCTTTGCAACGCAGGGAATACAACAAACGTGTCATTATCATGTGTTCCAGTACAAAACAAGTTGTTACAACGACTTGCCTTAGGCAAGCACTGGACTTTGAAATAGTATATGTTACTATTCTAACTCCAGTCTCCGCAACAGCAGGGAAGGTGTTGGATTTAAAATCCAACAATGCGTTCTCTTAAGCAAATCGTTGTAACGACTTTCGTTGTAATGGAATGCGTGGTAACAGCGCATTCGTTGTAGTGCCTGTGTTGTAATGGCACTGCGCAGTGTTGTCTGTGTAGTAAATGCTGTTTCCCCACTTGAACAGATGCCAATTCAGAGAAATCTTCCTTAGAAATGTTTGTAAATTCCCAATGTTAACAACGCAAAGACATTGCTGCATGCAATAAATATGTCTAGTGTGCATGTACATATGAGAAATTGTTTTGTATTAGTGCAAACAGACTTTGGATCTTTCTTTTACTTCATGAGGAAATTATTTTCCTCCTAGAGAACACTTTTCCTCTACACCTCACCAATTTTGTGAGTGGTCCCTTCCATTACAACCTAGAAAACAGCACTCCTGCTCCGAACTTGAATAATATATATATCCAGCCATTTCCAGGGTGAGAATGGTTGAAGGAAATGTTTGTGAATGCTCACAATACTCACATAATACTCCCTGTGTTTGTGGCACTGTCCCAACTTTCCAGGTCATTGCCGTTCTTGTAAAAAGTTGTGCATGCATTAAAAAAACAAATCAGACAGGTTTATTCAACACAACCCCAAGTCTTCATTCAAGCTCTTGGTGTAGCAAATGTATTTTCTGACATTTGACTCTCCGCCCAAGTCACAAAATCATTCCTGCATGTTAGTTCAACTTTCATACACAAATAGTCTTTTTTCAAGTATGTAAGCCAGAGTTGTGATTCACAAAATGTGGCTTACACTAATAAAAAGATGTATTGACACATACCTTTCATGTGAGTAAATCACCCAGGGCTGGAAAGTGACCATTACAGGCGGCAATGCCCTGGAACGTCTGTGATTGACCACAAACATACATGTTTATGAGTATTTGCAAACATTTCCTTGACCCATTCCCATCCTGGAAATTGCTGGAGGTGTTGACTTACTGGTAATTCTATCACTCTCTGTCTATTATCCCTTGTTCCAGCCATTACTCTATGAGGAGAGATTACCTCCTCAGAGAGATATTGATGGCATATTTCCCATTCACAACATCAAGGAAAATTCCTCCCATAACCTATGTGAATAAAAGACCTAAGCTCTCATGTACAATTTCTAATCAGATAAGTGAGAAGGTGGGCCCTAATGACATAAAAAGAAATAGTCAACTTAGAACAATGGAATCATAAGTAGGCAAATGAAACATTACTCTATGAGGAATAGTCAAGCAAACAAAGCGTTAATGCCACCCCATGAACTTTATGGCATGTAAGTGTAAGACTAAAGAAACAAATCTTTTATGTAATGGCTGAAAGAACCCTTGATCCAAAATCACCAATCCCAGAACATTACCCTGGATATGATAATGATTTTTTTCAAAAGTTGAAGGAACTGGCCTTATGTCCTAAATTGATCCACCAGGTACAACTCAAGGGATGCAGAGCTGCCTGCTGTCAACTTCCCCTCAACCTCTCAAGGTATCAGTTTTTTCCTGTAAGCAGTAGCAATAGCTAAGTGAATCCAATGCTTCAGATATTTAATAGAGGGTGTTAGACCTTTACTTAATTAACAACAAAGGATCGTTGCATCTATTGCTAACGATGGCCAGATAAATTAAAATAGCCCTTCCAAAGTCCACACAGCACACAGTCTCCTGCTCTGAAGTGAAGGATCAGGCATGAAATCTGACGTGATAAAATCTTGATCTAGATGGAAAGGAGTGCACCTTACAGATAAGAGAACCAACTAATATGAGAATGAATCAGTCTGGAAAAAGTCCAAAAAATGGAGGTCCACAAGAAATAGATCCTAGTTCACCAAGTACTGGCTGTAAGTAAAAAAACAGCAGGTCAAAAACATCAGAGGAAATGTTTTCAAAGAATCAAAAGAACGAGACTGAAGAGAAGAAAGAAATAACAAGACCAGCTTCTCAACCATAGGATAAGACACAGAGAAACAAACCTGATTAAATATGATTGTAAAAGATCAACTCCCTTCCAGGGCTCTTTGAAAGGTCAATGGCTGCTCACTGGACTCTAAGAATATTCTGGGCATGGCCTTGGCTGCTTAGACCATTATATCAAACACAACATTTGATGGAAGGAATACTTGGAAAAAGTCTAGACCACTTTAGGTAGTGTTGCAGCCAATCAGTGATTACTTTTGTTCCAATTCAGAGGAGAACCTGACCTGGTCGTTTAGGCTTGACTGTGCCTATTGGAGCAGGACCAGGCCTAATTTGTATGAGGCTGCTTCTTGCCTGAGACAGCATGGTGGAAAAAAGAATGATGCATCAGAATGCACTTAAGAATAATTACCAATGGCTGAGAATAATTTAAGTATTTCAGCCACATCTTTTTTAATTTATCTCACTGTGGTGTCCTGAATATCACTGATATATGCAGCTACGGTGCTCACTGTGCCATAGTACTCAAGGTACACAATATTGGCAGTACCAAATAGGCTCAAACCAGCCTGAGGTTGCTTGTATTTTCATTCAGAGGGGGCCTAGCTTGGTCATTTGGGTTGGACTGACCCTAATGCCACAGGACCAAGACAGATTTCATATGGTTTGTTCTTGTATGAGGTAGTATGGTGTGCATGAATGATGTAATCGAATGTAAACTGTGTCAATGAAGCCTTTCATCCATCTTTTATTGTGTACCTCAGTGTGACAACCTGAGTTCTACAGGTATCTCCAGATGCATGTCCTGTGATCTCTGTACCATAGGACTTAAGCTGCACCCTACTGACAAGGCTGAAATAGGCTGAAACATGTATAGGGTTGCTTGTGCTTAGATTCAAAGGGGACCTAGCATGATAGTTAGGGCTTCACTGTTACCATTATCGTAGGACCAAGACTAGTTTGCGAATTACTTGAAACTTTCTGAGATGGGACGGTGGGCAAGAACAATGAACTGGAATGCAGTCCAGAGTAATCACCAGTGGCCGAGATTAATTCAAGCATTTACCTATCATTCTTTTGTTTAGGTCTACCTCACTATCACTATATTGCCCAAACATTCCAAAGCAAAAGATTATTGACAAGCGTGCTTTTCTACATTCAATCCAATCAGAATTATGTCTATGTAATGGAATGGAAGCAACACTGGTGGATATTTTGGACAATATTCTGGCAATAACTCATCCTGGACAGGTCTGTGAATTCATTTTTATTTACCTGTCCGAGCCATTTTGCACTGTGTACCATAATCAGTAGATGAGAAAACTTTCACTTATCAAAATGGCCCAGGGCAAAGGGTGGTGTAAAAAACAAATTGCATTATGGCGGTATGTGGGCAGGCAGTCATAGTTAGCTTAATTTGTTACACATTATTCTGTCCCAAGTAATGGGTGACATGAAATGGCTCCGTGAGTGCTGATGTATGCAACCTCCACCTAGCAATGTTGCTGCACACATGCATATGTTTTTTTATAAAATCTTTATTACCAACATGAAAGAGAAAGGAAGATTAGTACATATTGTTCAATTAAATAGATTGTAAACACATAAATACAAACATTGAAGCAGGCAAGTATATCAATTCTATAAATATCTTATTCTTCATATCTACGTATATGCCTATTATCCCTTGTTGCAGAAGTAGTAGAGTAAGTGGGCAAACAGCTCTGCTTTTTTTAAGAGAGAAAAAAAAAACCATTTGTTTACATATTATACTTTGGACATTTCAGAATAGTACACCCCATATCTTGTTTAGTTTACAGAGTGCCTTCGTCCCTCTCGTTTTTGCCAATGCTGATTCCATATCGTATGTTTCTTTAACTAATCCCCACCATTCTATGACCGATGGGGGTGTGGGTAAGATCCACGCACGAGTGATTGTTAATCTTGCACTAACCAATAATATTGAAATTAAATCCGCATAACTGCTTGTAATACTCTGGGCTCCAACTAATACCTCTATTGCTGAGACCGTCACTACACTCCCTAATTTTTGAGAAATCAAGTCAGTTATCTTTGACCAGAAGCTCTCTAATAAAGGACATAAGAAATACATATGTTTTAGATCAGCTGCCTGTAGCTTGCATTTTGGGCATTTTGTGCGCTCGCTAGAATAACCATGGGAAGACCACTTTGATATCCTTTCTGGTGTATAATATAGTTGGCAGATTGTTCTAAATTGTTGTATCCTAAGGTTAGAAGAATATACAGAATTGTTAAGCCTAAAGAAGGCGCGTGATATAGTATTAGCTGTCACTAATATCCCTGCGCTATGTCCCAGGCGCTCAGCTAATCTATGACAGTCATCTGGCTTAAATGTGCATAGGATTTTATAGCGAGTGCTGGTTATTGATTTTAAGTTATCCTTATACATATAATCCCATATGAGCGAGCCTGAGATATTCTTCAGTTGCATGCTACGGATAAAGTAATCTCGAATTTGAAAATACTTAAATTGCATGCCTGACATTATCTTATATATAGTCTTTATTTTCTCAAAGGTCATAAACCTTTTTTGATCATATATATCACCCAAGTATTTTATACCAAAGCTAGCCCATCGTTTACCCTCCACATCCTGAAAAATTTCTGGCAAACCTGGACTGCCCCATATGGGTAATTTATCGTGATAAAATGATGTATTGCAGTTAGAAATAATTGCAAGCCATATATTAGCAACATCTCGTGCAACCTTGAATCTAACCCGCTTGAAGTAGTTTGGATCGTTGATTCTATACAGGAACATTTCATGTTCCTTACCAAGCATAAACTTAAAAAAAAAAGGTG
The DNA here is from genome assembly GCF_964204655.1 of Triturus cristatus. Lineage (NCBI taxonomy): Eukaryota > Metazoa > Chordata > Amphibia > Caudata > Salamandridae > Triturus > Triturus cristatus. The sequence continues at coordinate 216,098,656 of NC_140594.1, read as the reverse complement.
CGTTACATCCTACGGGGTGTATTAAGCTTCGTAGCCGCCTGAAAAAAGCTGCCCAGAAGTATAATTTGAAATCCGGAAAATCCAGACCCCCTTGATTATATGATAGCTTAAGTAGTCGAATAGCTCTACGAGCCTTTTTATAGCCCCATATGAAGCTGCCACAGATGCCATCTAATCGTTTGAAAAAAGACATATTTAATCTTAACGGAATAGAGCGAAATAAATAAATAAACTTAGGCAGTATTTTCATTTTAATTATGTTTATACGGCCCCCAATACCTATAGGAACCTTGTGCCATTTTTTGAGCAGTATTGCAGTCTCCTTAAAAAGAGTCTCATAATTTATTTCTATTATTTTATCTACTCTGGTAGTTAGCTTAACCCCTAGATAAGTACCCGTATTACATATCCCTGTTGTTATTTCAGCATCTTTATAATTCATTAATATTTGAGTTTTATTAATATTGAGTCTGTAGCCAGATACCAAGCCATATCTTTCTGCTTCATTGACCACCTCATATAATGCTGTTTTAACATCCGTTGAATATACAGCGATGTCATCAGTGTATGCCGTAATTTTTAATTCATTTAAGCTATGTACAAAAGGTATGATCCGGGGTTGCTTTTGTAGTGCTAATATAAATGGCTCTATTGATAGTGCAAATAAAAGTGGTGAAAGAGGGCACCCCTGACGGGTACCCCGTGATATCGGAAACACGTCAGATTGTAGACCTGCATAGGCTAGTTTAGCTAAGGGATGGTGGTATAGAGATTCAATCATGTGTAAAAATTTACCCTTGATGCCAAATGCAGATAATGCTACCCAAAGGTAATCCCACCCCACTCGGTCAAATGCTTTCTCTGCATCTAGTAATATCATACCGAGTGGGGCAGTTTTTACCTTGGCGACATCAAGCGCTGCTATAGCCGTGTTCACATGGGATGTAGTATCCCGTCCTAAGATAAACCCATGTTGTTGAGGTGAAACAAGTTTCGGCATTATTGGTGCTAGGCGAGTTGATTAAATTTTAGCGTAGATTTTCGCATCCGTATTTATAAGTGATATCGGTCTATAAGACCCACATTCCTCTGGAGATTTATTCTTTTTTAGAAAAAAAATTATCCGAGTCAAATTCCAAGAGTCCGGAGCATTCCCCCCTGCTTCGATATATTTAATGAGTTGAGTAAAAGTTGGCAGTAACTCATCTAAGCATATTTTATATAATTCTAGGGGGATTGAATCATCTCCAGATGCCTTTCCTGATGGCAAAGAAAAGATGGCTGCTCTAATCTCGTCATGCTGAATGTCATCCGACAATATTCCTGATATTTCATTAGCTACAGATGTTTTTTTAATATACATCTGAACATATTTTATAATGTCGAGCATTTGTGGCTGAGCCTCTGGTGTATATACATTTTGGTAGTATGTGGCAAACTGCGCTAGTATCTAGCTTGGTTGTTCATATATCTCGTTGTTTGAGCCTTTAATTTTTTTTATTTGTGTCTTAGCTTGTTCGTCGGCCACTTTAAAGGCTAGAAAATTCCAGATTTTTTCCCCACTTTTGTATTGAGTTAATTTATATTTATTAATTTTAACCGCTATCTTCTCCCTAAATGTTTGTTTTAGTGTTGATTTTAAGTTTATTAGTTCATATCCTATGATTTCTAAATTTTGAGAGCCGTTTAATAATGCTTCTGCATGTTGATTCTCTATGATCTTAATATCTTTAATGATCTCATCTATCTCTATCTTACGCTGCCTATTCTGTCTCCAAATGTATTGCTGTGTGAATCCTCTGATGCTGGCCTTACATGAGTCCCAGACTGTTGTTGGTATTGCAGAGCCATTATTAATTTCTAGATATTCCTTCAAGTGTTGCTTAATGTTAGCTACATAGATTTCATCTATTAAGAGGTATCTAGGGAATGAAAAACCCCTAATCTGTTTCCTCGCTAATGGTATCTTGAAACTCAAAAGAATGGGGTTATGGTCTGAAGTGACCCTGGGACATATCTCCATAGTACAGAGTTCTATAATCTCTTCTGATGCCCAGGCCATATCTATGCGGGAGCAGAGTTTGTGCGCAGCAGAATAATAGGTATAGCCTGGTATATTGGGGTATAATGTCCGCCAAACATCTCTAAGAGCATGTATTCGTCCTAGCTCATTAATTGCTGTACGTGTCTTTTTCATCCTCTGAAATGCATGACGCCTTGTAGTGTCTATCTCGTAGTTCATCACACAATTAAAATCCCCCATCACAACTTTATCGCCTTCCCAGCTCAACAATTCAATATTCAGTCTATCTATTATTTGATAATTATCGCTGTTTGAGCCATATACTACGCACAAAACATATTTCATACCTTCAATCTGTGCCTGCACAATAGCCCACCTACCACTGTTATCCGTTAGTGATTTTTCAATTCGGGAATCAGTCAGTTTGTTATAACTGCAGAGAATATTGCAAGGAGAGCGATATGTCAGTCGCCAAGCCAAGCGCCAAGCCGGCACTCGCTCGAGGTATCGAGTCAATAGCGAGCAGCTGTGTCGGGGCCATAGGAGGAGTTGCATCCGGTCAGTGCTGCAGCGGAGGGGTTTGCCTGAAGATTTTTTTTTTCCTCTCTAGTCGTCGCTCACGTTAGCGTTTTCTTTATTATCATCCACTTTTCAGAGTTTCTCGGTATGTAAGTGTCTTATCCTAGCATCCTCGTATCCTCGTATCCTAGTTTTTAGTATTTTTCGGCAGAGGGGGGTCAGATTACCGGGAGCCGTAGTGATCCACTCCTAGAGGCGGCTTCAGCCCGCCATCTTGCTTCCTCCTTTCCCGTTCACACATGCATATGTATATGCTTTGCAATAGCGTATTTATTTATTTATAAAGTTTTATATAGTGTGAACATGATCCCGAAGGATATCAGAGCGCTTTACACTAGGAGGGAACGAAAGTAATCAGGGAAGTACAGGCGTAAATTAAGAATACCAAACGAAACAGTTACAAAAGGGGGCATCAGAGAAACAATACAAGAGCTGGTAAATAGCGAAGTGGGAGGTAAGCAAACGTTTAATTATCGAAGTATAGCAACCAGCCCAGGGCTTAAAGGTGTAAGGCCAACATTTTAAAACCGATGTTCCAAACCCATTTAAGGCAAGAACCTGTTCATAAGGAATCTTTTTACTTCCAGTTTGAAAACAACTGTGGAGGAGATTCTCCGTGCTTCCGGTGGGAGAGAGTTCCAGATCTTTGGGGCAGAGCCGGAGAAAGCTCTGTGACACGTTCTCTTTTGCAAAATATCTGTGATTTCAGGAGGAAAGAGTTAGCACTTCTTGGAGGTCTACCACCTCCAGATAATTCTAGCTTTTGAGCTAGATACCTAGGGGTTTTGAAATGAAGGGCTTTGTGAGACAGGCAGGCAATCTTTAGCTGTATTCTTGCTTCGTAGGGCAGCCAATTAAGGGATTTTAGGACTGGGGAAATGTGAGCATTTCTTTTAGTACCTGTAATCAGTCTGGCAGCAGTATTCAATGAAGCCCCTAGTGGCACCAAGGTATATTTGGGGAGGCCACAGAGCATGTCACTGCCATAGTCTAGCCTTAGCAGAACAAGTGCTTGGACCACCTGCTTGAATCAGCTTGAGGAAGGAATGGTTTGAGATTTCTGAGTAGCCTCATCAGGTGATTAGCTCTCTTGCACACATTGCTAATATGATTCTTCATGTTCAGATGCTTGTCCAGGGTGATTCTGAGAGATTTGGCTGAATCAATAGTGTGGGGGGAGCAATCGTAGGCAGTGAGGTGCTTCATCCAGAGGTCTAACTTGGGGGTGTGATTCGGAGGAGAGATGAGAAGGAATTCAGTTTGGAAGTGTTGAGCAGGAGGTGGTTCTCAGTTAACCAGTTTTGAGTATTCATTAGGGTAGTGTTGACTGGTATGAGGGTTTCCGGGGAGGTGATTTTCAGGTAAAGTTGCCTATCACCTGCATACATATGGAAGAGAATGTTCGTGGAATTTAGTGCGTTAGCTAATGGTTGCAAGAACAAGTTGAAGAGTATGGGAGATAGGGCGGATCCTTGTGGGACCCCAATGGATAATGACGAGGGCTGGGATAGAGAGTGGCCCACCTTGACTCTTTGGGATCTGTAGTGGAGGAAGGACGAGAACCATTGCAGTACCAGACTAGAGAAGCTCATCCTGTGCTCCAAAATGGATAGGAGGTTGTCGTGATTAACGGTATCAAACACAGAGGAGAGGTCAAGGAGGATTAAAAGGCAAGATTAGTTTTGGCCAATCATTTTTTAAATTTCATCCATAACATGTGTGAGAGCCGATGTGGTGCTGTGCCCACTCTGAAAGCCAGCTTGATGTTGGTCCAGGAGTTGGAAATTCTCAATGTGCGCGCAAAGTTGTAATTGAACGCATTTTTCAAGGAGTTTGGCCACAGTGGGGATGTTGGAGATAGGGCGACAGTTGTTAAGGTCAGCACAATCTGCATTCGTTTTTTTTAGTATGGGTGAAACCTGAGCTGCTTTTAGGCAATCACGGATTGTGCCTTGTAACATTGAAGCATTGACAATCTTTGTCCAAATGGGGATGACGACATCCTTGATTTCTTTGAAGACAGAAGGAGGCAGCTGGTCGCTGAAGTGATTAGATGGGTTGATCTTCTGAAGAATTTTGTTAATGTCTCTTTCACTGAAGAGAGTAAAGGTGCCCCATGAGGCATTGTTCTTGGTGCTCAGACTAAATGGTTCGAGCTTCTCTAAGAGGGCCGTAGGGTGCGCAAACCCAAGAGGTGGCAAAAGAGCCTTCTTAGAATCCAGTTCAATATTGATTAAGGGTGGGCGTAGTGGGCGTAGTGGGGCTACGTGAAGCAGCACGTAGTGTGCCCAAATCTACGCACACTACGCGCTTCGCGTAGCCCCACTACGTGCCACCCACCTCCCGCCCGCCCTTCTTTTAAATAATATCAGCGATATAAAATAAATTAAAGTAAAGCGACTTACCGTAAGCGCGGCGTCTCCGGGGCTCCCTCTTCTTCGTTTCTAATTTCTTCTGGCAAATGCGCATGCGCGGACGCCCGCGCATGCGCATTTCTCGCGAGAAATGCGCATGCGCGGGTGTCCGCGCATGCGCATTTGCCAGAAGAAATTAGAAACAGAAAGAGGGAGCCCCGGAGACGCCGCGCTTACGGTAAGTCGACTTACTTTAATTTATTTTTCATTGCTTATATTATTAAAAGGAGGGCAGGCGGGAGGTGGGTGGCGGGTGGCAAGCAGCTACGCTTCGCCCTCGGCGTGTGCGTAGCGCTGCCCTGCTTCGCCTACTTCGGAAAGTGCGAAGCAGGCAGCGCTACGTACACTACGTGGGCGAAGCGTAGTGCTACGCCCGGGGTTAATATTGATGATTCTTGATTTCTCAGTGAAGAAAGCATCCAGTTCGTCGCACGAGGGTGGGCTGACTCCGGGGTCAGGGTGGTTGGGTGCTTCCACCGATTGCTGTTTCACAATTTCAAAAAGTTTCTCGGGGCGATTACAAGCTTGGTTCAGTTGGGATATGAAGTAATCAGCCTTAGTGCTCTTGATTTGTTTGTTATAGGAACCTCTCACCGATCTAAGGACTTTTAGCTGATCCGAGGATGGTTTGGATCCCCAAGCTCATTCAATTGTCCTAAGGTTGCGGCATTCTGAATTTAAATTGTCATTGGACCAAGGGTTGGAGATTTTTGCGGATGCATATTTTTGTTGGAGTGGAGCAATGGAGTCCATAATACTAGAGATAGTACAGTTACAGAACTCAGTGAGTACATGAACCTCTGACATGTCAACTTGGGAGGAAAGGGCATATTTACAGTGGGTTGCTAGTTCAGATGTATTGATATGTCTGAGGTCCCTTTTCCATATCTTCAATTTCTTCGATTGAACCTCCCTCGGGGACACCTCCCTGTTAATATAGAAGAAGATGCTGTGATGGTCGGACCAATCACAAGGGGTAATGGTATCCAGGGTGATAGTGTTTCCTTTGGAGATGATCAGGCCCAGAATTTCTCCTTTAATATGAGTTAGCGGGTCACAATATTGAATAAGCTCGTGGTCACATAAGAATGACTTAAGGCTTATTACAGCTTGGTCATTCAGGTTAGACCAGTGAAGGTTGAAATCATGAGGAAGATTTGGGACACTACGGAATCGACATTGCCGGAGATGATTTCCATTATTTGTTCGATGAAGGAGAAATTGTCCCCAGCGGGGTGATAGAATGTATGTAGTTTGCAGACAGGAAGGTGGTTACTAGAGATGTTAAGACAGAGATATGATCCAGTGGGGTACCAACCTCAGATACTCCAACACCATATATTCACCTGGGCCCATAAACACACACACTATCACATTTGCTAGTAAATACCGCTGGGTTCAATTTTACAATATTTATGAGATTAGTTACCTATCAAAACTTAACTAATCTTCACTGATCAAAAAGTTATTTCCTCTGGTCAATGGACCATATAGTTGGAACTAGTTGATGGTGAAATGACATCTGGGTTATTTATATTCTCTCACCATTCTGAAATAACCATAGACTCGGGAGAAGTATTAAATGTTTATCTAGTTAATTCATGTGAGCCAAAAAAGAATACAGTACAAACTCGGTTTCTTCAGGGAAGAAAAGTCAATTAATTCTTTACTCTGTCACCTATATTAAATTGATAATTCACAATGACGATGCTTCAGAAACGAGAAGATAGAGAGAGCAGCACAATGTCATACTACACAGAATTATAGTGACCTAGGATGGTGTGGAAACCAACCCCTTGGCCAAGGAGCTGGGAGGGTCCCCTGGGAAAGATCAGGTGACAAAGACTTCAGGACAGGTTTTCAGGACAGGATTCAGGACAGGATAGATGACCTCTTCTAGGTAGGACACCTGCGTCACACCCCTCTCTGACACTATCTTCCTCCTCGTTTCTTCCGCGAACTTTGTCTATTATGTGCCTCCTCGATTATTCCGCAATCTTCTTCTACTTAATTGGCTCAAATTCTAAGTCTGGAAATCGATTCTTCTTCAGCATTTATTCAGTTCTCGGACAGCATCCCGGTCTCTCAGCATCTCGGCAACACGAGCATAACTAACTAACTAAACTACCATCAAATATACCCTTCTAATGGCATGTACCACCCCTTAATGTTTCAGTTTCATAGAGGACCTAATTCTGATTGGACAGGCAAGGGGGGATGATCATCACACCATGCTAAGTTTAATAATTTTCTTTAGTCCTTTGTTCAATGTTCCCACCAATAAATTTATTTTCCCATGCTTTATTTCCCACCCGCATTCACATCTTAATCAACAATTTATATACATGTGGCTTTATTCTTGTTAAAATTTCAGGATGTTCACCAGGTTCCCAGGACATGTTGCGAATGTGGCCTTGGACGAGATTCAAGTACACCACCATGGTTTCCCGGTTTGTTGTTACTGCTCATGCGTGAGGAGTCAAGTGCTGTACAACCATTAGCATCTCTCGGGGCCCCAAATATGAACTAGTAGAGAGGTCAAAAGAAAACATATTAAATTCAAAATAAAATGATTTCACTGTATACCACCTATCTATACTCTAACCCCATTTATTTATAATAGTTCTCCCCGCATTAGCATTTAGTACATAGCATGTTTTAGTTTCAGCAAAGCAGATGCTTAGCATGTGAGCTTTCAAGCAGCCATTTTAAAAGCATTTGCACAGGTGCAGGAAATTCCCTCCAAGCAAAGACTCGTCATACTGCGTAGACGCAGTTGACGCATGCGGAGTACAGTTTCCCACGTTAGCAGCCATTTTAAGTTTCATTTGGGTTACTTGTTAGTAAAACACATAAGCAAGCGTCATTCTAGCTAAGATATGGAATGTGGTGTATATTTAGTTTACAAAAAATACATAATTAGTACAGTGTTACGAGATATATGAGAGTATTGCATCCGAGCAAGTCTCTTTCATACGAGTCCTTGCTCCATCAATCCCCTCTCTGATGGCATTTGTGCCATCACCAAATTACCCATCACTGAACCAGATGCCAACTTTAGAACATCTCAATTCCCTTTCCTGTCTGTTCATTTCCTTCCTCATCTTTTTCTTTCAAATGTTTCATTTTCTTATATAATTCGCCTTTCATTTTGTCTAATTGAATTTCTTCATACTTTCTTTTCTTTCCCTTTTCATTTACTTCATATCTCTTTCTCTTTCTACAACATTTGTACCATGTCATTACTGCTAAGACTAATATTATTATTCCAAGTATAGGTAGTATTATGTGGCTTATAAAACCTTTGCCTATATTAGTAAACCAATTCCCTATTGAAGTGATATTATTTGTTAATGTCTTCCACACTGTCAACTTCCAGTGTTTTTAAGTCTTCTTCCAATTTTGAAATATTTTTAATGTACCCTCCAATTTCAACACTTTTATCAGGAATATAAGTGCAACAATGCTGCGCTTTCAGAATTTTACAGACTCCGCACACTTTTGCCAGTAATATATCAAGAGCAAGTCGATTTTGCAAAACCATTGATCTAATTGCAGCCATTTCCATATTGATCATCAAGAATCCTCCAGCAGTATCAGTCGATAGAGGATCAACCACTGTAGATAACTGACAAATCTTACGAGAATTTAGAATGGCTCCCACTGAAGGTATCAAGGCACTAAATATGTCACCTACTATTTCTGAAAAACTAGCTCTTTTCTTACGTGGTAGTTTGTTTGTGTTTTCATTGCTTCCAGTGATTCTTTTTACATGATAGACTTTAGGGAATACTATTCCAAAATAGCAACTCCCATACCATCGTGTAGGCAGCCTAAAATAAGCTTTATTCCGACACACATAATAGACTCCAGGAAATACTGGATCTGTTCCCCCTTTTAGTCCCCATCCTCCAATTACCAAAACGTTATGTTCACATTCACTGGAACCAATAAATATATTGTTATAGTCAGTCTTTAATCTATGGAGGCAGATCTTCCCTTTCTTCTCAAAATCTAGGGACATCGCAGCATGAGTCTTGCCAGCCGTATAAATTCCCTCTTTCTCAGCCCATTGAGGAATCTGAGGTTTCTTTTCAGAAGCCTTTCTTTGGAAGTCCTAACTCTTTTCCTCCACTAAATTCAAAAATATATTTTCTTCTTCGTGCAATGAGCATGTTAGGTTGTTTTTGTGTGCTTCGGCTATATCTATTGTCTTCATAGTTAAGAAATATTCACCCATAAACTGTGCATCTTACAAATTGGAACCTCTGAAAAAATCACATCTATGTTAGAATAGTAATACTGTAACTTTCCTGTCCTATAAAATAAGCTTGATAAAATACTACATGAAAAATCATATGTTAACGGTAAATGGTGATATGTGAGACCTTCTGCTACTGATGCTGGTAATTTCATACATACATAACAATCACTAACCTCCATAGTGTCTACATACTGAACTAATAACTTTGTGAATACATTTAAAGCAGTGTCATTATTTGTCACAGTGTGATGTAAGTCTACCTCATCTGGTGCTTCTGATTCTATTCTATTTCCTTTTATGTTAGCTGTGTTATTTTTCTTTTCTGTTACCATCAAATAAGGGATGGCTATTGTTAATATTAACCAAAATATGAGTACTAAAATTATGCTACATATACATATTCTACAACATTTCTTTATACAATTTCATTTTGGTCTTTCAGTAACCCTATCATCAGCCATTTTAGTTTAAGAAGATTTCTCTTCTTTTCTTTGCTCTATTTTATGCCTTTTGTTTATTTGATCTTCAAGGAGGTCTCACTTCTCCCTCATCAATCAATTCAACAATTAATTCTTCTTCACTTTCTTCATTCAAATCTAGACTTTCAAAGTATTCAAGAATGACCTTTGAACTTATTGTTCAAAATTCGCAGTCTTTGACTCCTTCTCTGGGGTTTTGTAATCAATTTCCCAGATTGACTAGAGATTTCACTTACTTGTTCAGGTTCTCCACCTATTGTCTTTAAGTGATATTTTAATCTTTTAACACCACCTGGCCAATTATCACCTTTTCTGACCTTTTTGGCTTGTACTGCACTTTAACTTTCCTCGTCTATTTTAAGTATTCTTTTATTTTAGTTATGTTGTGGTACAATTTAATTATCTACGTCTTCAGAGTCCCTCTCTATCTGTCCTTGTTCAGGGATTATTTTTGTTCTTCTTCCTCTATCTGGTCCTGTTCAGGTCTAATTTCGACTTGTTCTTCTTCCTGGACTTGTTCTTCTGATCCTAACTGGTCCTGCTCAGGTCTTACTGCACTTTGTGTTTCTGCAGCGTGAACGTGTTCTTCGAATCCTGACTGTCCCTCCTCAGATTCATGAATGTTTTGATTCACCTGTGTCTGATTATATTTTTCTCTCCTTGTCTGGTCCTACTCAGGGCCTCCAACAGTTTCATTCACCCTTTCCTGAGCTTGTTCTTCTACCCCTGTCTGATCCTCACTAGTTTCCTGCCTTTCTAGTTGTGTTCTGCTTCTTGTTTTAATAATCACTTCAGGTATGTCAACCACTGGTATCCAGTCTTCCTGACTTGTACTCAGTTGATCCTGATCAGCTACTTCAGGATCTGTTATTCTAGATCCTTCAGCTGCACAACCTTTAGCGGCCTCAACTGCAGGAGTTAGTTGAGGTCCCTCTTCGTCAGGAGCTGTAACTCTTTTGGTATGACTGGCATGGATCCAGTTAGGTATATCTGCACATTTCACTGCTGTTGTTGTGACCAGTATAACCTGATGCGGCTTATCCCATTCGGGTGCTAGGCACGACTCACGTGTGTGATTCTTCACCTCCACCCAATCTCCGGGATTCAGATCATGTGCTTGATTCAGCTGCCTGGCAACTGCGTCTTCTCCGACCTGATGAGAGACAGAACGCACTAGGTCAGCCAATCCTTTACAATAGTCTAATACCAGATTATCAGTTATATTCAACAGTTTGTGTCCAGGTATAAATGCTTGTCTCATTGTTCTTCCCATGAGGATTTCATGGGGACTCAATCCTGTGTTTCTGTCAGGAATACTTCTGAGTCCCATCAGAACAAGAGGTAATGCATCTGGCCATTCCAGTGAAGTGGATGCACACACCTTTGCCAGTCTTGTTTTGATTGTGCCATTCATGTGTTCCACCACTCCAGAAGCCTTTAAACGATAAGCACAGTGTAGGTTTTTGCTCAATTTTAAATGCTTCACAGATTAATCAAATTATGTCATTATTAAATGAGATCCTCTATCTGATTCCAAAGTAACTGGGAAACCAAATCGTGGAATTAGCTCCCTTAACAGCAGTTTGTCAACTGTTATGCTGTCATTCCTCCTAGTTGTGTATGTCGCCACCCACTGGGAAAACAAACAAACAATAACAAGGACATACTTCAATCCCCTGCAGGGTGGTAATTGTATGAAATCCACCCACAACCTTACAAATGGTCCTTCTGAGTTTCCAATTCTTCCCCAACTGACCTCTGTTTTCCTGACTGGATTTATTTGTTGACAAGCTAAACATCGCTGGCAAAGGCTCTCTGCGACAGCACTAAACTTCGGATTATGCCAATCTTGTCTAAAGAGCCTGATTATGGCATACCTGCCTATATGTGTGTCTCCATGATACATTCTGGCCATTTGTGAAAGTAAACAATCTGGCATTACTGGCCTACCATCTAGATAAATCCATACATCATCCTCTGTTCTCCTCTGGCATCCTACTTTTATTCACTCCTCCTTTTCACTCACTTCCACTTCATCCTGCAGTTCTCTTACTTCCTCCCATGTTTCTATTCCTGAGAATAGCACACGTTGGCATTTGATTCCACTTGTTTCAATGTTCCTGTTGAGTGCCATTTTATTCCTGGCACAGTACTGGGCAACTTGGTCAGCATATCTATAACCAGCTACTACATAGTCATCTCCTGATTGATGAGCAGCACATTTGACCACCGCCACTTCTTTTGGCAATTGTATTGCTTCCAACAGTTCTTTCGCAAATTTTCCATTTTTAATTGGGGATCCTGAAGAAGTCATGAAATCCCTCTGCATCCAGAGCTGGCCAAAGTCATGCAAAACCCCGTAACCATACTGGCTATCTGTGTAAATGGTTACTGTCCAATTTTTCCCAATTTTACATGCTTTAATTAAAGCTATCAATTCGGCTTCTTGTGCAGACTTGACTCCTGGTAAATAGGATGCTTCGACTATTCCAGCCAATGTGCATACAGTATAAGTAGCACTTAATCCTCCTTCCTCATGTCTCATGCATGAGCCATCTACAAATAGCTTATGTTCAGTTTCTTTCAGGGGCTCTTCTTGCATGTCTGGCTGGGGCTTGATACATAATTCAGTAACGTCCAAACAGTCATGCTCGACTTCATCTCTCACTTCCTCCCCATATACATCTGGTAATAAAGTAGCTGGGTTAAGTATAGTACACTTGACCACAGTCACGTTTTCTTCTCCTAAAATGATTCTTTCGTACTTAGTCATTCGACTAGGGGTAAGGTATTGCGTTCGAGTTCTTGTTAGAAGAATTTCGACTGAATATGGACCATACACTTTTATTGGATGTCCCATTACAATGGACTCACTTTGTTCTAGACTCGTGCAAGTAGTAGCTACTGCTTTTAAACACCCAGATAATGCTGACGCTACAGGGTCCAAGGTAGCAGAAAAATATGCTACTGGATGTCTCATCAAACCATGTCATTGGGTTAACACTGAAAGGGCACAATTTTCTCTTTAACAACAAAAGAGCCCAGATTCTTTTGTATAGTCTGGCATACCTAGAGCCGGAGCTTCACACAAACAGTTTCTTAATTTCACAAAAACCTCCATGCTTTTATCATCCCAAACTACTGAGTCCTTTGCCCGCTTACGTGTCATTTGTATTAGAGGTTTGGCTAACAAAGAGAAACCTACAATCCACTGCATACAATATCCCACTACGCCAAGAAACATCCTTATTTCTCTCTGAGTTTGCGGTAACTGCATTTGCTTTATTATTTTTATTCTTTCAGGGGTCACTTTTCTCACTTCTCTTTATATTTGGTGTCCTAAATATATGACTCCAGTTCAACAAAACAGTAATTTTTCAGGAGATACTTTGGGTCGCCCATCCGCCAAATGGTTTAACAAGGCAATTGAATCAGTAACACATTCATCTTATGACTTTGAAGCTATCAACAAGTCATCGATGTACTGGACTAGAACTGATTTTCTGGGCATCACTAAAGATTCTAAACACTTCTTCAAAATGTTATTGAATATTGATGGACTTTCTGTGTACCCTTGAGGAGCTCGATTCCAGACTTAAATACGGTCCTCAAACTTAAACGAAAAAAGGTATTGGCTGTCTGGGTGTAAGGGAATAAGAAAGAATGCTTGACATAAATCATTTACAGTAAAGAATCCTGCATTCCATGGTATTTGATACAGAATCACTGCGGGATTTGGTACCACGGGACAACAAGGTACAACGTTTTTTTTGATTTTTCATACATCTTGAACTATTCTGTATTTTCTGCTAGGTTTCTTAATGCCAATTATAGGTGAATTACAAGGACTGCTCATTATTTCTTTTAAACTACCTTGTTTAAACATTCGATCAATTTCTGCGGCAACACCTGCTTTAATTTAGGGGCTAATTTTGTATTGCCTAGTATTAGGGTAAACTGCACCTTCCTTTATAGTCACCTTCACTGGGTCTACATTTGTCATTAACCCTACTTTCTTTCCAGTGAAATCCCACACATCTGGATTCACAGTGGTTTTCATACATCTCGTCCACTTCTGTATCTTGTTTTGCAGTACCCTGAGCCGCTTGGTGTTTACGCCGACTGCCTGAAGAGCGAACTGCTGAGTCTCGTTTTATTCTTTTTAAAACTGTGGTTGCTGTGTTTTTATAACAAAACGCTTTTACTACGTGGAGAGTGGTAGCTCACCTGGGGGGGCTTGGGAGTATTGCTTTTGTCTTGGCTCCTTTTTCCTTCCTTCCCGCCCCGGTCCGACGCGGTAACTAGTACCGTTCCGCAGAGGGCGGAGAAGGTCAGAGCAAGGCACTTCCGGGGGCAGGCAGGAAGCGGGGAGACATAAAAGCGCAGCGGACGCGCACAGCGGACGCGCGCAGCGGGCGCGCCGCTGGCACTCCTAAGGCGCACCTAAGGCAAGCCCGTCTGCACCCGTCCGCGGCCGTCCGGGGCTTGGGGCCATTCCCCCTGGTGGTTTCAGTACGAAATTACGGTACACTACCCAAGAACTTCTTGCCCTTCGCCCCCAAACTACTGACACTTGCGCACACAATATGCAAGTTGGAGGCCCCACCAGAACTTGAAGGCATTGTACCTTTAAGTTTAACTCTGAGGACGAGGGAAAGGAGGGAATGCTCGCTCTGAGTTGCTGCCTGCTGAATTGCCGCTCTCTTAGAAAGCACAGACTAGAGATCTATGATCTCCTTACCGACAAACAGGTGGATATTATGTTTCTTACTGAAACCTGGCTGGATGAGGACTCTGCTCCTGAGCTCCTTGAGGCACTACCACATGGTTACACAATTAGTCGAATTGATAGGGACTCTGGTAGGGGTGGTGGCGTGGCTATGATCTTTAAACACGCCATCCAATGTCAACTTGAACCCATCTCTATCACTGACAGTGAGGCCGGTCTCTTTGCCATCACGGCTAATAGCAACTGTATTGTGAAAGGCCTCCTGGTTTATCGTCCTCCGGGCTATCCTTCCCGTTTCACCTCAAGCTTGGTCGAATATCTTACTCAACCAGCCCTGCGCTATAGCAAGTTTCTTGTGCTAGGCGACCTTAACTTGCATCTGGAAGATACTGGATGTCTGGCGGCGGAAGCACTGCGCCAGGAACTGGCGACACTACAACTAAAACTTGGTGCTATCTGTCCCACGCATCAGAAGGGTCATTTGCTTGATCCTATTTTTACTAATTGGAAGGAGGTAGTGATTGGTCTGCCTCAGCCTTTGATCTGGACTGACATCATCTAGTCCCTTTCATTATGTGGGTCCTTAGGCCGAAGGCGCAGGAGAACTTGAAGGAGGGAATAGCCTACCATAAATGGGCAGGCTTTCCCTGGGCAAGTTTAAGAGTGCCCTCCTGCTGGGGGGTCCTCTGGGGGGTGAGGATGCTGATAGCGCTTGCCTAGAGCTGGATAGGAGGATAGGAGAAGCACTTAACAGTACAGCACCTTGGTCATGGAAAATATTATCTAGAGCAAACAAATCTGCCCCATGGTTTAATACTACGTTGAGAAAAGCCAAGGCAGATTGTAAACGAGTGGAAAGGCAATGGAGGAAGGACTTTTCTGTGCAAGGGAGGAATGGGTATAAAGCAGTGCTGAAGTCCTACCATAGGCTCATCAGGAGAACAAAGGCGGAATATTATCTAGAAAGAAACGGGTCCGCTGAAAACTCGACTAGGGAATTATTCAGGGTTTATTAAGAGATCTCTTCCATGGATACAGTGACAGCGCCTGCTGTAGGCTCAGTTGAACGCTGCAACCAAATAGCTGATTTCTTCTCTGACAAGGTGGTGACGATCTACTCCTCCTTCCCTGATTCGGCCCTGGTGGACCAGGACACTCGGGATATGTCACGCCCTATAGTTGAGGACGAGAGACTTGAGAGCTTTCTGATTCCCCCCCCCCTGAAATCCTGAACAAAATCTGCCTGAGTGTTAAGTCAGGTTCCCCTAAAGATCAGGCCTCCCCAAGAAGACTTAGAGGGTGCTCAGAAATCTTGGAACCCTTTATTAGACATCTCTTGGAGGTCTCATTTAGGACCAATACAGTCCTTAGTTGTTGGAAGGAGGCAGTAGTACTTCCCCTCCCAAAATAAACGCACCTAGGCCTTGAGCGTTTAGATAATTTGCGACCTATCTCTCTTTTACCCTATTTTGCTAAGAATGCAGAGAAAGTGGTAAATCAGCAACTCACACATTGGGAAATGTCATCTCCTACACCCCACTCAATCGGGCTTCCGTGAATGGCATTCGACTGAGTCGGCCCTTCTTCTGGCTACAGAGACCATTCGGCAATTTGTGGATGCGGGTCAGACAGCTGCCTTGATCCTGCTGGATCTTAGTGCGGCCTTTGATACGGTAGCCCACCACACTTTAGTTTACCGTTTGAAGAAGGGAGGTGTGTCAGGTAGGGCTTTAGGCTGGCTAATTTCTTTTTTGGCTAAACGCAGCTTCCAAGTGAGGCAGGGTGAGTTCTACTCTAAGGTCATGGGATTGCAGCAGGGGGTTCCCCAGGGCTCAATTTTGAGCCCGACCCTATTCAACCTGTATGTGGCTCCCTTAGCGGAGATTGCTGAGGGCTTTGGGATCAAAGTGGTATCCTACGCCGACGATACCCAGTTGGTTGTGTCTTTGATTCAGGAACAGCAGTCGGCTGCTCCCAATTTGGTGGCATGTCTACAAGAATTAGCTTCTTGGATGGACAAAAATTGTCTGAAACTTAATGGCGATAAGACCGAGGTGCTGGTGGTGGGAAGAGCACCATCAGTGTGGTCGTCAGCTTGGTGGCCGCAGAATCTGGGCCCTACTCCTGTGCCCTGTGCCATGTGCCCAGGCAAAAAACCTGAGGGTTTGGATGGACTCTGACCTTTCCTTTGAACACCACACCAGACGGGTTGCGGGAGCCTGCTTCGGAGTTCTAAAGGGACATAGGAAAATATTGGACATACTGCCTATCGCAGCCAGGAAGACCCTAGTTCATGCACTTGTGACATCCCGTCTGGGAATGTCCTCTATTTGGGTGTTACAGGGAGGTGTATGCAGAGACTCCAATGCGTGCAGAACGCAGCAGCCCGATTGGTCTTGATGTGTCCGAGGAGAGCCCCCTCCAAACCTGCTCTTGCCTCCCTTCACTGGTTACCGATTCGGGAACGAGTACGGTTCAAGGCGCTATGTGTGTGCCACCGCATTATACATGGGACCTCGCCGGACTATTTGTTGAACCTCCTCACCCCTATGTCCCCCTATGTCCCTACGCGTCACTTGAGGTCTGAGGGGAGGGGGTTGGTTTGTATCCTGGCGGTAAAGAGAGCCAGAATGGGTGGTCGCTCTTTCCGATTTTTGGCGGCCCAATTATGGAACAAATTTCCAGTGAGTCTCCGGCTGGAGCCCTCAGAGAGCATGTTTAGGAAGAAAATGAAGACTCACCTGTTTCCTCCTGGGTAGGTCTCCATAGATTGCCATAGCTGCACGCACTGTAGCGCGGGGACACACTGTTTTAGTGTAACCAGGCGCTTTATAAGCCCGATTAATAATAATAATAATTTTGCCAGCATTATTTTATAGACACCGTCTTCATCAGGGGTCTGAATCGCAACACCATTCGGTGTGCAAATAATTGTGCAATTCATTTTGCACAATAAGTCTCTTCCTAGCAAATATACCTGAACTAGAATCGCACACTACAAATGTGTGTATCTCTCTGAAATTACCAATGCTCACCTCCATGGGTTCTGGGATTGGGGTTCTAATCTGTTTATTTGTAACGCCTATTACTTAGATGGCTTCTCCCAAGAGGGGTAGGTTTGGGATGTCTGCTGTTCTCACAGTAGAACATGTAGCACCAGTGTCCAACAAAAAGGTGATATATTTTCCTTCTACCTTCCCATCAATAAATGGACCTGACTGATCTACCGGTAAGGATGCGCCAAGAACGCACTCCACTTCCCCCCCTCCCAGGCACCGTCATTGATCTTCTCCAAAAAGGTGACTGTCCTGCAAAAAAAACTGTGAAGTTACAAACATTTTCTTAGCACTTTCTCTTGGAAATCCGGTGTCCGCACTGTACTTTGCTCCGGTCACAAAAGTTGGCATGGGGTAGGTGGCAACTGATTCTGTGGATTTACAACCTGCTGTGGTTGGCTCATTATCACCTCATTCTGCGTCTGTGGATTTAAATTTTGATTAGGGCCAGTATTATTCTAAATATTTTAACACTCGTTCTTCCAATGCCCGAATTTTTCGCACCCATAACAAGGAAATTTCTTCTTTGCTTCCTCTCTACTCATACATCCCCTAGGTTTTCCCCCATTGTTATCATTCTGTCCCTGTCCTTTCACTTGATCATCATTATGACTATTTAATTTTTGCTCTTGATGTTCTGCCAATTTTACTTATGCCCACATCACCTTTTCTTCCAACTTTTTACGTCTATTATCAATGTCATCTCCACAATACTTGGCATATTTTAGAATTTCATCAATAGGTTTTGCCTGCCAGCCAACATGGGCTACTGAATCATCTGGGAGATTTCTGGTCTTAAACCAGACACAAAATGATATACAAAATGTCCCATTTCCTTTTCTCCGATATTTTCAAATCCGCTATACTGCTTGAACACCTGTAAAAGGCGCTCAAAATAGGCATGTACAGTCTCATTTATTTATTGTGTTGTTCTATCTATTTTTACCCAATCTGTTTCTTTTGGTGGGATTCTCCCTTTCAAGAAAGTGATCACCTGGTGATATTTCTTCATTACCTCCTCTGAAGGGGCTCCTGTTTTCTCATCTCTCGGGTATTCTTCACTAGGCCAATCAACTGTGATCTTACATTCTGTCCATAAATCAACAGGCACCACTATGTCTAATAGACTATCCAAATCCTTCAACAAAACCTTCAAAACCTTCACAAACCTTTCAACCTGCCGGTACCATTCAACGTTTTTTTTTCTAAATTTTGGGAAATCATTAGTAAATGACAAAATATCTTGTCGAGTCCAAGGAACATGTACATATTCTCCTCCTGGAACTTCTCTGATTGGACACAATCTTTCTACCTTTCCAGATTCTTTCAATAAGAATTCAGATTTTGTTCAATTTGCCTGTGCTTCTTCTATTTTCCTCATCCACCTAGCTTTCCATTTGTCTAAATCTCCCCATTTTTGTAATATGGTCATTAATTCCTTAATCTGTAATTTTCTTCCGGACACATTCATATTCTCCAATTCTTTATCAGTACATTCGGCTCTATATGGCTTCTGTAGTACTTTTGATCTCCCTATTTCAATCCCCATTTCAGAGGCAAGATCTGTTAATTGTTCATGAAATATATTCGTGTTTCTAGTGACACTTCTACAAATGAACCATTTAATCTATCTAATCCCACATTTCCAGCTATCATTTCTTCCAATTCTACTTTCAGTTTGTAAATATCTAAAATCTTCATTGGTTGTTTTGGTTTATCCATTCCCTGTGCCCATCACTCTAATTCTTACGGGGACACTATTGTGGCACTTCTTTGTTCCTGTAGATGTTTCTAAATGTTACCTCTTTTGAACAACTAGGTGTAACTCTTCTTGGAGTGTCATTTATTTGTCCTTGCTTAATTTTCTCTGTACACTTGCTCCCTGACTGTTCTTCAGCCATACAGTCCTTCCGTAATCATTGCTTGTCTCCATTGTTTCATCTGGCTTTCTCGTGAATCACGCATTTGTCTAGGGAAAAATCCCGTATAACTCCCACAACTTCTGGATCTGTCGCGCTCAAATGCCTCAGTTTCCCATTCTTCTAATGCCTCATTTTGTGTTGATCTAGGTCGGGGCTCTAATTCATTCTTCCGCAATCTTAAATTATGAAGAATTCTCCCATTGAACGTACCATTTTCTGGGAAAGCTAACTATCCATCAGTTTTAGTAGATTCTATCCAATTTTCTAACCACACACAGGTATGGTAGCCTATCTCCATCATCATAAATGAGGCAGGTGTTTTCGGTGGAGGGATAAGAATTCCCTCTCTAGTCTTAATGGGTTTATCTTTTTTGAAATAATTTTTCATTTTCTGCATAAACGAAAATTTTCTCTTTTCTCCATACATTTTAGGTGATGATCTTTTTATATATTTGTCTCTTGCAAATCCTAAATATCTCCTGTCTGGGCGATTCCCTATTAATGTTGGATCGTATTTTCACATACAAACTCCACTTGTCCAATATTATTACGGCTTCTATTTTTGACAACCAGTTAGATTCTTACTCACACTCCAAGTTTCGACCAATCCCAGTATTCTTTTTGGCCAATCCAACTCAGGTTCACTCTATTTGTCTAACCAATACTAGCGCGGCCTTTCTGTGATGTCAGTATCACTCCTCACTACTGACTCCTCCTTTACAAATTCACGTAAGTCACACACCCGCTGTTTCAGCCAATCCCAGCGCGGCTCTCTGTGACGTCAGTACAACTCCGTCAACTGACCCTCTCTTCACAAGGTAATACGAAAACTTATTTTCTTACAACTTTTCATAAGATCTTCATTAATAACAACATAAAAACATTTGCTACTCTGTCTGTTTCGCTAAAACCAAAGGACAGCTGATTTCTTTTGCTACGAGTAAAACCTTCCGCTTACTCTTCACACACTGCGAATAAAGCCTTCCGCTTACCCTTCACTCAAGCTCCGATGAACCTGTTACTCCTTCGGTGTTACCCTTTCTAGTTGATATAAGACCAAAGTTTCACCAGCGAACTCTTTGCTATCAATTACTCTCACTCTTACACAGAAAATAGTTCCTAAATTAACACTGCTAGCACTACCTAGCTTCTCAGTGTTATTCCAACAGACGAGTAACCTCACTGCAGTGCGGCTTCCATTCACCACCCGCTATTAACTTCCCGGGAATCTTCAGACAACATAAAACATAACACATATGGGTTTGTTAAAACATACATTTATAGCTACTAGTCACCATACTAGTCAATATAAACCATAGCTCTGCTACCAGAAAACTGATCCAGCGGGTTACCAACCTCAGGTACTCCAACACCATATACTCACCTGGGCCCATAAACACACACACTATCACATAGGCTAGTGAATACCGCTGGTGTCAATTTTATAATAATTATGAGCTTAGTTACCTGTCAAAATTTAACTGATCTTCACTGATCAAAAAGTTATTTTCTATGGTCAATGGACCATATAGTTGGAACTAGTTGATGGTGAAATTACATCAGGGTTATTTATATTCCTTACCATTCTGAAATAACTACAGACTCGGGAGAAGTATTTAATGTTTATCTAGTTAATTCATGTGAGCCAAACAAGAATACAGTACAAACTCCATTTCTCCAGGGAAGAAAAGTCAATTAATTCTTTACTATGTCACCTATATTAAATTGATAATTCACAATGATGGTGCTTCAGAAAGGAGAAGATAGCGAGAGCAGCACAATGACATACTACACAGAATTATAGTTACCTAGGATGGTGTGGAAACCATCCCCTTGGCCAAGGAGCTGGGAGGATCCCCTGGGAAAGATCAGGTGACAAAGACTTCAGGACAGGTTTTCAAGACAGGATTCAGGACAGGATTGATGACCTCTTCTAGATACGACACCTGCGATCTTCTTCTATTATGTGCCTCCTCGATTGTTCCGCGATCTTCCTCTATTTAATTAACTCAAATTCTAAGTCTGGAAATCTTCCGCGTTTATTCAGTTCACGGACAAAATTCCGGTCTCTCAGTATCTCGGCAATACGAGCATAACTAACTAACTAAACTACCTCAATTATACACTTCTAATGGCATGTACCACCCCTTAATCTTTCAGTTTCATAGAAGCCCTAATTATGATTGGACAGGCAAGGGGGGGATGATCATCACACCATGCTAATTTTAATAATTTTCTTTAGTCCTTTGTTCAATGTTCACGCCCATTAATTTATTTTCCAAAGCTTTATTTCCCACCCGCATTCACATCTTTATCAACAATTTATATACATGTGGCATTATTCTTGTTCAAATTTCAGGATGTCCACCAGGTTCCCAGGACATGTTGCGAATGTGGCCTTGGACGAGATTCAAGTACACCATCGTGGTTTCCCGGCTTGTTGTTATTGCGCATGTGTGAGGAGGCAAGTGCTGTACAACCATTAGCATCTCTCGGAGGCCCGAATACGAACTAGTAGAGAGGTCAAATGAAAACATATTAAATTAAAAAAAAAATGATTTCACTGTATACCACCTATCTCTACTCTAACCCCATTTACTTATAATCGCTCTCCCCACATTAGCATTTAGTACATAGCATGTTTTAGTTTCAGCAAAGCAGATGCTTAGCATGTGAGCTTTCAAGCAGTCATTTTAAAAGCGTTTGCGCAGGAAATTCCTTCCAAGCAAAGACTCGTCATACTGCGTAGATGCAGTTGACGCATGCGCAGTACAGTTTCCCGCGTTAGCAGCCATTTTAAGTTTCACTCTGGTTACTTGTTAGTAAAACACATAGGCAAGCATCATGATAACTAAGATATGGAATGTGGTATATATTTAGTTTACAAGAAATAAATAATTAGTACAGTGTTACGAATTATATGAGAGGATTGCATCCGAGCAAGTCTCTTTCATACGAGTCCTTGCTCCATCAGATATTCACTGGAGGATGACGTGGAGGACTCAGAGTGGGAAACCAAGAGTGTGCTCCTATGTATAGAAGCTAGGCCACCAACCTGCTTCGTCGCTCTGTCTAAACAAATTATGTCATGGGTAGAAGGCACTAGGAGGTCTAGGATAGGAGTGGAGGAGGGATTGAGCAAGGTTTCCGTAAGGATGATGATATCTAACTCATTGTGTTGGATGAGTTCGAAGATATCAGAGGCGTGTTTACTGGCTGATCTGTAGTTGAGCAGTATGCATTTAAGCTGTACTGGTGTGTGGGGGAGGAGTCTGGATGATGTTCACTCGCTTGAGGTTGTCATTGTTTAGGACTCTGAGGTTTTGTGGGGGTTTTCTGTTCGGGTTAGCGTGAATGGCTTGAATTTGACCCAGAGGAGTCTTGTTGATATCTAGAGTAAGCGAATAGGAGTTGAGTAGATCATCGATATCATCAGACGCAAGATCGGCCTTCATTCTTCTGGGGTGGGACGGGGCGTTAGGAAGGGGTCTAGTTTTAGGGATAAAGAGGAGGGAATGCTAGACAAGGTGAGATATAGGGCTAGCGGGGACTCTGGGAAAATTTCCAAGGAAAAGGAGGGAGCTGATCAAGGGAAGATGCTCGATAGAGATGGCTTTCAAATCATGAAGTTCAACGGTGAGAAGGTGCAACTGGAGAGATATATCATCCAGGCGCACCTCCAGGTCTGAGTGCTGGATGAGGGGTAGAGGTGGTGTATGGAGATCTGGCGTAGAGGAGGGGCCTCAATGAATGCCAGGGATGTCTAAGGCGGTAATGTGAAGTTCCGGGGGAGAGTTGATCACTGAGGACTTGAAATGTTCGAGATAGCTTGGATAGAGATGCTGTGGAATGTGAGAGGGAGCATGGACAATTGACCTGATTGGCATGTGTGTCAGGGGTGGTCATGGAGGGGTTGAGTGGTTTTGGCCGATTATGGTCCGTGGGAGGCAATTGCCTTGTCTCTGGCCTCGAGAGTGGCGTAGATAGAGGGATGAAAGAAGGGGGATCATCCATTGAGAGCATTGGTGGTAGGGTGTGAGGGATCCTTTCAGCTCGAGAATCACCCTGTGTCGGACTTAAGATCGGTGAGTAGAGTGAACTCGTAGGCCTGACAACCTTCTGAGTCAGTGATCGAGTTGATTGATCCAATCCGACAGGGGACTGAAAGGCTCTGAGATCATCTAAAGGGGAAGTATAATTTTGAGATAGTGGGGTACTCCCGGCTGTAGTGGGGGGAGGGCCAGTTAAATCCTGGGTATTGGTAGGGTATGGGTAGGGGTCATTGGATTTAGCGGACACCACTTTTTTGAGTGTTGGGAAAATAATGGCCATTTTAGCTAGATTAACATTAGAGGCATGGATTAGGATGACACCATTATTGTAGAGGGTGATAGTGGCATTAGCTTTGAAGGTGAGTGAGGGCGGCTCTGTTAATTTGCGACCATGTGGGAAGCATGGAATAAAGAACATTCCGTCAGCATGCCCGTTTTCTGTTATAGAAGATGAGGTCATTAACTAGAATACCCTTATTTTACAGAAGTAGACATCTGAGATTAATGTTTCGGGTCTGGCTTTGAGTATGCGATGTTTGTGTTTTTTGGCCGCATTTTTGGAGAGGTTAGACGGGTAATTGATAATGAAGGAATTAGATTCTCTGGGGTCAGGACTTATCTTCATTGTGAGAGTGTGTCCTAGTAAGGAAGGGGGCCTAATTAGGTGTTTATGGAGGTGAAGGTAACTTTATCTATCAAATAAAGCGCGTATAAGCAGGTAATAGTCCTAATGGGCAGGCAGAATAAGTTAGAAGTGTATAGTTATGATGAATTATTTTAAACTTCGGAGTGACTGCATATAGAATCTCGGGGACTGGGGGAGGGAGAACGGAAGAAAAAAAAGAAGGCAGTAGGAAAACTGTGGGTAAAGATGCAATTAAATTGAAGGCAGAAAAGTTGGCTGTGTACGTGGGAAATGAGAGACTGAATGCAGCCTATCAGGGGACTGTGTAGACAAATATTCAGGATGAATGAGGTGTAGGACCAGTGAAAGATGGCCGACATTATTAGAATTAACCAAGATTAAAGTCCTACCTTTGTGTTAACTCCTCTGAATGAATGAGGGGAGTATTCCTACTATAGTTTCAAAACCCTTAAGTTGAAGAAAGGCTAGTCCTACCTCCATTTTGACAAAAGCTCACACAGCAGTAAAGGATCACTATAGGGCTTGGCCTGGGTTTGTGAGCCTAAAGACGGGCGCCATCTTGGAGAGGTGATTTCTGGTGGAGAAGGGTGGGAGCACCCTTTTCAATAGACAATAATGGATGGATTCATCCTTATAGGTACAGATAAGGGGGTAATCTAAAGGTGGTGATTCAATATCCAGATGCCAGAGAATGGGTGTATTGTGTAATTCCTGAGAACCCAACTGGACGAGAATGTTCACTTGCCGATCGGAGGGCAGAGCATCTGTGTGAATGTTTTTGAGGAATGGATGAAACGGGTATTCCAACCCAAAAAAGTGAATTCTTAGAAGCCGTAACAGAACTCATTAACGTGGACTAGTGTGGGAGCCGGCCAGCAACTGAGTGAAGGAATGCGGCACGTAGTAACAATCAGTAACGTGATCTAGGGTGGGGGCCGGCCAGCAGCCATAGGAGGGAGGGCGCACTGGTTTAGGTATGATACATAAAGAGGATGAGGAGGTGGCATGCTTAGCAAGTCTTGATCTTACCAACCTCATCAATGATTTGCAGATCCAGGAGGCAGAGGTCTTCATGTCCATCAAGTATGTCATCTGGAAGAAGCAAAAATCTCTCAATCATGCCATTAGCCTCGGGATGATATAGAGAACAGGTCTTGTGTAAGATACCCTTAGAAAGCAGAACATGTTCCATTTCCTTAGAGATCAATTGCACCCCATTGTCTGTTAACAAAGATTCTGGAAAACCATCCTCAGCAAACAGATTTTCCAAACATTGAATCACATTATTAGTGTCAATTGTCGATAAAAAGAAAATCATAGGCCACCTTGAATACATGTCAATAACAGCTAGTATATATGATTGTGACCCCTTACTGTGAATCGGTCAAACAATGTCCAAAGCAATATCCTGCCAAGGTCTAATTGGACTCTTTCTTAAAACCATTGGTGGCTCATGCAAACATTTAAATTTGTCACTTAGCATGCATGGAATACAGTCTTTTATAATGGGTTCAACCATCTTGTCCATAACAGGCCACCAATATGACATGCGTAATCTCTCTGTACTCTTAGCGATACCAGAATGAGATGAGTGAACTAAGTCAATAAGTCCTTTCCTAAGACTACAGGGCGGAATCAATTTAGGACCTCAAAATAAAAAACCTTTATCCACTGACAACTCATTACGCATTAACCAATATGGTTTAGTGGATTCAGACCCATCCTTACTACTGTTCCACCTCTTTTGAATAAGAGACATTACCTCACATAAAATGGGATCACAAACTATTTACTCACACCATCTTTCCTCGGAAATAACATCACGATCCACTACACAAACCCACTCTTCATCATCATCAAATTTATCTTCTTGTGAGAATTCAGTGGAAACAAGTCGGGACAACACATCAGCAACACCATTGTCAATTCCTGGTATATATTTAAGCATAAAGCTTTACTCTTGTAAACCAATGATCCACTTAGAAATCCTACTCGAGATTGAACCCAAGCCCTTTTTATTAAATATTTCTACTAATGGCTTGTGACCAGTATGTACCTCGAAATCAACTCCCCAAAGATTTTTTTTTAGTTTTTCATAGTCCAAAACACTGCAAGGGATTCCCTTTCTAGCACAGAGTAACGAGTTTCAGGATCTCTTAAGCTCTGTGACAAGAACATAACAGTCTGTACACCTAAAGAACCATGTTGTTGCAAGACAGCTCCTAACCCCTTTTCACTCGCATCAGTAATGAGAATAGGTCTAATGGTGGGATCAAAGCTTCTAAGAGATGGTGCTTCATTTAGTTTTTCTTTAATGTTAACAAATTCCTCCTCACAAAGATTAGACCACACAAATTCTACACCTTTACGTAACAAACATCTCATATTTACAGTAGAGGCAGCAAAACCCTTCACAAATTTCACATAATATTCAATCATGCCCAAAAAGTTCATAAGTTCAGTCTTGTTCGAGGGAGGACACATATTATTTATAGTGTTAATTAGATCAGCCTTGGGTTTGACCCCATCTACAGATATGTTATGGCCCAAATAATTAATTGAATTTGATCTAAATCTACACTTTTCAGCTTTGATGGTAAGATTGTGATCACTTAAACTCTTTAAAACTGATTTAAACCTTACATCATGCTCACTCCTTTGCAAAAGTCAAAATGTCATCCTGATATACACACACCAGGAAGATCTTTAAGCACACTTTCCATAACACGCTGAAAAACAGATGAAGCAGATACCAGGCAAAAGGCATACGTATAAATCTAAATGTACCAAAAGGCGTAATGAATGAAGTGTAATCTCTGGAAGATTCATCTAATTCAATCTGGTGGTAAGCAGATATTAGATCGATTGTGCTGAAAACCTTTGCCCCAGCGAGAAGAAATAAAAGCTCTGTAATATTCGGTAAAGGATAACGATCCACCGCTACATTTTTGTTAAGTTGTCTCAAATCAATACAGAGACGAAGGTCCCCATTGGGTTTACTTTCAGCCACAACCGGAGCAAACCATTCCGTCCCCTCAACTTCCTCAATAATGCCCTCTTCTTTCAATTTCAAGATCTCTTTCTGCATATCTTCCCTGACAGAAAGAGGCATATTTCTCAAATTACAACATACAGGCGTGGCATTTTTTTAAAATTTTATCTTATGGCGGTATTCTTTCAAGCATCCTAAGTCCTCTTTGAAAACATTGGGAAATACTGCCTTTAAATTACATACAAATTCATCATCACAATTTTGTGTCACAGAATAAACTCCAGCTCTAAGTTGGATGGGTGGATCAGCATTTGGATCAAGATAAACTCCCAAGTCAACTTGTCCTGAAGAGACCCTTTATTTCAGACAGGGTCGAAACGCCGTTGACGAGACAGGCGAATCAAAAATATTTTTCGACACTTGAATTGAACAAGTGTTATTGATTATTCTATCTTTTCTTTTGATCGCCTTTGTAATGACAAATTGAAACCGTTGTATGTTATAATTATTTACTGTAATTTTTTCTTGGGTTTATTCACTGGTTTCATTGGGACACCTTTCTCTTCTTTCTCCCCTTTTTTTTATAAAATGTGTATTGAGATTGTTTTTTGTTTTTTATTAAGACTGTTATTTGTTTGTATATTGTGAAATTGGTTTTGCATTTTTCAAAGTGCTTGTTTATTGTAAATACATATATAAAAATTGTTTTTCTACCTACTGTCTGATGTGTGAGGCTAACTTCTCTTTCTGACGTTATATTTAGCCCTTGTATTTATTGTGACTTTTTACAAAAATCATATTATTGAGCATTAATCCACATGAGCCATTGTTTCCATTTATAAACTTTCACCCAGGCTCCTTGTGAGTAGGGTTTCCTTGTTTCTAGGTTAGACTACACCAGTGAGGCATTTCTGATAGATAAATTGAGGATACAGGAAGGCTGGTTCAATGAAGTTTATTTCAGGAGAAAGATCCCATCCATCTGCAAGCCAGCATCAGCCTCAACTGACAACTTTACATTCTCCACCCCAAAACCCCATGACATACTTAAATTCTGTTCATCATAGCAAAGGCATGACATGGAAGATGGAATACCACACACACCTTACACCGTAATGCTATTGCTGTCAGCAACGGTTGTAATCTTGGTAATTGTTCAATGTAGAACTTCCTAGCCGTTCTGAGTTTTATGTTTTAGAAAAAAAAATATACTGTGAGTTTAGAGAAATATGGTTAGTGGCTGTCTACTAGCTTAAATGTCTGCCACATAAAATCACTCTATGCCGCATAGCAACTCTTATCATAAATACACTCCACATCATGCTACATAATTCCAATCCCCCCTTATTTCACATGGTTATTGAGTACTTTACTGTCTGGCGTCCTGGGATACTACTCTTCAGGTACCCAATAGGATTTTTGAATGCGCAATATTGATAATTTCCCTAATCCTTTCTGCTTACCTATTTCTCCTTTTATAATTTTTGTTCCCAGGTGCTCCCTATCCTTGGGTCCTGATTAGACCCCCATTTCTTACAGTTTCGAAACGCTGTCAACTAACTTAATAAATAAACCATATACAGCCTCTTTATTATGAACTGTAGGCTGTGGCACAAACTGTGTATCATTTAATGGTTGTTTAGTTGTATTAAGAAACCTTGCTGTATGCCATGATTTGTCACTTATTGTTTGTTGGTTCTATGTTCACCTGGGTCACTGAGCACAACATACCTAAGAATTTGTGTGAACAGTATTTGGTCTCGTAACCTCATTCTGTCTGAATGTCTTCTCTTTCAGCATCCTTGGTCGGCCTGAACTTATGACTTTGTCCCAGTCCAGAGCAACTGGATATCCACAGTTGGCGCTTTTTGCTTTTTGTACTATTTTCACTGAAATCTTTACAATTACATAGCTCCTTTCAACGGAATGGATGTTTGTCATTCTGGTCTCGTTTTATTTATTAAAGGAAGCCCCTATTTTTCCAATTTGGTGTGCAGTCCTTTTTGTGGTGTCTGAATCGGTTCCAGAATGCTTTCCATATGACTCGGATGAGGGGAGTCCGACCGAACAAGTACGAGAACGTGAACACAGGCTACCATTGAAGAAAGGGTTAGCTGGGGAAGCCCTTTCACCCTGTGTCAGGCACCCGATGGTGCCTGCCACACTGTGCATGGTTGGAAAGGGGGGACCCATGATACCCCCATGGGCCTGATTCAGAGGGCCCCGGGTGAAGAGGGGCCTGCTATGGGCCCCCATAAACCGATTCCGGCAGCCGCTTCATTCCAGGCAAACCGCTCACTCGGAAGCCGAGCTCCAGAAAGGCTCGACTTGTCTGAATGCCTTCCAGAACCGATTCAGACAGCCCTAATGGTTTCCAGGCATCGTACTTGGCTGTTTGGAACTGGGAACGAATCGGTCGGAAACAAGGGCTCCGGAACAAATCAAATCAAATCAAATCAAATCAGGTGTTTGTTAAGCGCGACTACTCACCCGTAAGGGTCTCAAGGTGCTGGGGGTGTGGGGGGGGTCACAGGTTCCAGTCCATCAAGGAGGGGTCTGTCGAAGAGCCAGGTTTTGAGGTTTCTTGCGAAGATGCGGAGCGATGTTATCTGTCTGAGGTGGAGCGGAAGGTCGTACCAGGCTCTAGCCGCCCGGAAGGAGAAGGAGCGGTCTCCTGATCTGGTCTTTCTGGTGCGGGGGACCACGGTATAGGAGAGCTGGGCTGATCGTAGGGGCCTTTGGGGTGCGTGGAATTTGAGTTGGCTATTCAGGTATGCTAGTCCAGTGTCGTGGTGGGCCTTGTGAGCGTGGATTAGCATCTTGAAGGTGACTCTAGCTTTGATGGGGAGCCAGTGGAGTGTGCCAAGGTGATGGGAGATGTGCCAGTGTCTTGGCAGCTTGAGGACCACTCTTGCGGCGGCGTTTTGGATGTTCTGTAGCTTGTGGGTGAGGTTTTTGTTTATTCCGGCATAGAGTACGTTGCCGTAGTCGAGGCTGCTGTTGACCAGGGCTTGAGTGACGGTCTTTCTGTGTTTGAGGGGGATCCATTTGAAGGTCTTACGTAGGAGGCAGTGGGTGTAGAACCAGGAGGACGAGACGGAGTTGACCTGGCGGTCCATTTTGAGCTCTGAGTCCAGGATGATTCCCAGGTTGGGTGCGTGGTCCGTGGGGGTGGGCGGGCTTCCGAGGGTGGGGGGCCACCAGGTGTGGCTCCCGGCTTCTGGGTTTGGGTCCATGATGAGTACTTCCGTTTTGTTGGTGTTTAGTTGTAGGCAGCTGTTTTTCATCCATTTGGCGACGGCTTCCATGCCTTCTCGAAAGTTGTGTCTGGCGGTGTTGGGTTCGTTGGCTAGGGAGAGGATGAGTTGGGTGTCGTCTGCGTATGACACAATGTTGAGTCTGTAGGTTCTGACGATGGGGCGAGCGGAGCCATGTAGACATTGAAGAGCGTAGGGCTGAGGGAGGACCCCTGGGGGACTCCGTAGGTGGTAGGTGTAGGGTCCGAGACGAAAGGGGGGAGTCTGACCCGCTGCGTTCTGCCAGAGAGGAAGGAGCGGATCCAGTCGAGGGCCTTGTCTTGGATCCCTGCGTAATGGAGTCTGCGTATTATGGTGCGGTGAGAGACTGTGTCGAACACCGCTGAGAGGTTGAAGAGGATGAGGGCTGCTGTTTCTCCTTTGTCCAGTAAGGTACGGGAGAGGGGCAGCAGCGGCAGTTAAAAATGGGCTGAAAAAGGAAAAAGGCAAAAAGAGAGAGAAAAGTGCAAATAAGGCAGCAAAAGTGCCAGGAAGAGGGAAGGAAAGACACAGAGGACACAGGAGAGTGAAAGGGGCAGATTGAGATGAGAGTAAAAAAGAGTGAAAAACGGAGGAAAGACACAGAAGGAGAGTGAAGGGGGAGCTTGAAATGAGGGGAAAATGACAGAAAAAGTGCAAGAAAGAGTGGAGGAAAGACACAGAGGAAACAAGAGTGTGAAAGGGGGAGATTGAGATGAAGGGAAGAAACAAGTGAAAAATGAAGGAAAGACACAGAAGGAGAGTGAAGGGGGAGCTTGAAATGAGGGGAAAACAACCGAAAATGGAGGAAAGATGCAGAAGGAGAGTGAAGGGGGAGCTTGAAATGAGGGGAAAATGACAGAAAAAGTCAAGAAAGAGTGGAGGACAGACACAAAGGACACAGGAGAGTTAAAAGGGGAGATTGAGGTGAGGGTAGGAAACGAGTGAAAAACGGAGGAAAGACACAGAAGCAGAGTGAAGGGGTAGCTTGAAAAGAGGGGAAAACAACAGAAAATGGAGGAAAGACCCAGAAGGAGAGTGAAGGGGGAGATAAAAGTGAGGGGAAAAACAAGTAAAAAGGAGAAAAAAAGCGGAGCAGGAGAATGGAGACAGAGGTCCACTGGACTACCAGGGATGAGGTGCAGGTGAAACATGCGGTTGGAGGAGGGCCTCGCACACCAACACTCCAGAGTGCAGGGGCTTGGAGGGACTCCTCACTTAATGGTGGAGCTGCGAGGGAGGGAGAGCAATTTCACTGAAAATGAGCCAGGAGTCTTGCTCGCCTGTCTCCACAGCGGCCGCCAATAAGTAGGGGTCGGGGAGGGCAGGCCAGCTGGGAGGCAGGAGCGGGGAGGGGAGCTGTATTGCGCTGGTCGCACTGGTCGTGCAGGGGGGAGGGGCCGCGGGGGCAGCCGCGGCGGGGAAAATCGGGTTGAAAAGGCAAAAGGAAAAAGGCAAAAAGAGAAAGAAAAGTGCAAATAAGGCAGCAAAAGTGCAAGAAAGAGTGGACGAAAGACACAGAGGACACAGGAGAGTGAAAGGAGAAGATTGAGATGAGGGTGAAAAACGAGTGAAAAACGGAGGAAATACACAAAAGGAGAGTGAAGGGGGAGCTTGAAATGAGGGGAAAACAACAGAAAAAGTGCAAGAAAGAGTGGAGGAAAGACACAGAGGACACAGGAGAGTGAAAAGGGGAGATTGAGATGAGGGTAAGAAATGAGTGAAAAACGGAGGAAAGACACAGAAGGAGAGTGAGGGGGGGAGCTTGAAATGAGGGGAAAATAACAGAAAATGGAGGAAAGACCCAGAAGGAGAATGAAGGGGTGAGATAAAAGTGAGGGAAAAAACAAGTGAAAAAGGAGAGAAAAAGCGGAGCAAGAGAATCGAGACAAAGGTCCACTGGACCACCAGGGATGAGGTGCAGGTGAAATCTGCAGGTGGAGGAGGGCCTCGAACACCAACACTCGAGAATGCAGGGGCTTGGGGGAAGGCCTCACTTAATGGTGGAGCTGCGAGGGAGGGAGAGTAATTTCACTGACAATGAGTCAGTGGTCTTGCTTGTCTGTCCCTGCAGCGGCCGCCATTAAGTAGGGGTCGGGGAGGGCTGGCCAGCTGGGAGGAGGGAGGGTGGAGGAGAGCTGGATTGGGCCGGTCGCACTGGTCGTGCTGGGGAGGAGGGCCGCGGGGGCAGCAGCGGCGGGGAAAAATGGGCTGAAAAAGGCAAAAGGCAAAAAGAGAGAGAAAACTAAGTGCAAATAAGGCAGCAAAAGTGCAAGAAAGAGTGGAGGAAAGACACAGAGGGCACAGGAGAGTGAAAGGGGGAGATTGAGATGAGGGTAAAAAACTAGTGAAAAACGGAGGAAAGACACAGAAGGAGAGCGAAGGGGGAGCTTGAAATGAGGGGTAAACGACAGGAAAAAGTGCAAGAAAGAGTGGAGGAAAGACACAGAGGACACAGGAGAGTAAAAGGGGGAGATTGAGATGAGGGTAAGAAATGAGTGAAAAACTGAGGAAAGACGCAGAAGGAGAGTGTTGTAATTTCTCCCACTTGGTACAGGCCATGCACCCCCACCCCTATGACGCCATTGGTACAGTCGTGGAATGTGGTAGGCGTGGCTCTTCACTACAGAGAGTGAAGGCGGGAGCTTGAAATGGGAGGAAAATGACAGAAAATGGAGGAAAGACCCAGAAGGGGAGTGAAGGGGGAGATAAAAGTGAGGGGAAAAACAAGTGAAAAAGGAGAGAAAAAGCGGAGGAAGAGAATGGAGACAGAGATCCACTGGACTACCAGGGATGAGGTGCAGGTTAAACCTGTGGGTGGAGAAGGGCCTCGCACACCAACACTCAAGAGTACAGTGGCTTGGAGGAAGGCCTCACTTAATGGTGGAGCTGCAAGGGAGGGAGAGTAATTTCACTGACAATGAGTCAGTGGTCTTGCTCGCCTGTCCCCACAGCGGCTGCCAATAAGTAGGGGTTGGGGAGGGCTGGACAGCTGGGAGGCGGCAGCTGGGAGGGGAGCTGGATTGGGCTGGTCGCACTGGTCATGCTGGGGGGGGGGGCGCGGGGGCAGCAGCGGTGGGGAAAAACGGGTTAAAAAGGCTAATGGAAAGAGGCAAAAAGTGAGAGAAAAGTGTAAATAAGACAGCTAAAGTGCAAGAAAAAGTGGAGGAAAGACACAGGAGAGTGAAAGGGAAGATTGAGGTGAGGGTAAAAAACGAGTGAAAAACAGAGGAAAGTCACAGAAGGAGAGTGAATTGGGGAGCTTGAAATGAGGGGAAAACGACAGAAAAAGTGCAAGAAAGAGTGGAGGAAAGACACAGAGGACACAGGAGAGTGAAAGGGGGAGATTGAGATGAGGGTAAGAGACGAGTGAAAAACGGAGGAAAGACACAGAAGGGGAGTGAAGGGGGGAGCTTGAATTGAGGGAAAAACAACAGAAAATGGAGGAAAGACCCAGAAGGAGAGTGAAGGGGGTGATAAAAGTGAGGGAAAAAACAAGTGAAAAAGGAGAGAAAAAGCGGAGCAAGAGAATGGAGACAGAGGTCCACTGGACCACCAGGGATGAGGCGCAGGTGAAACCTGTGGGTAGAGGAGGGCCTTGAACACCAACACTCGAGAGTGCAGGGGCTTGGGGAAGGCCTCACTTAATGGTGGAGCTGCGAGGGAGGGAGAGCAATTTCACTGACAATGAGTCAGTGGTCTTGCTCGCCTGTCCCCGCAGCGGCCGCCATTAAGTAGGGGTCGGGGAGGGCTGGACAGCTGGGAGGCGGGAGCGGGGAGGGGAGCTGGATTGGGCCGGTCGCACTGGTCATGCTGGGGGGAGGGGCCGTGGGGGCAGCAGCAGCGGGGAAAACGGGCTGAAAAAGTCAAAAGGCAAAAGGCAAAAAGAGAGAGAAAAGTGCAAATAAGGCAGCAAAAGTGCTATAAAGAGTGGAAAAAAGACACAGTGGACACAGGATAGTGAAAGGTGGAGATTGAGTTGAGGGTAAAAAACAAGTGAAAAACGGAGGAATGTCACAGAAGGGGAGTGAAGGGGGAGCTTGAAATGAGGGGAAAACAACAGGAAGAAGTGCAAGAAAGAGTGGAGGAAAGACACAGAGGACACAGGAGAGTGAAAGGGGGAGATTGAGATAAGGGTAAGAAACGAGTGAAAAGTGGAGGAAAGACACAGAAGGAGAGTGAAGGGGGAGCTTGAAATGAGGGGAAAACAACAGAAAATGGAGAAAAGACCCAGAAGGAGAGTGAAGGGAGGGAGATCAAAGTGAGGGAAAAAAACAAGTGAAAAAGGAGAGAGTAAGTCCAGCACCACCCATGCCCCCTCACAGGTACTAGACCATCCTCCTATGGAAAGTAATAGATGTAGGGAATACAAATAAAACCCCATAGGATTTTTTTAAATTCAATTTAATTATTTAAAATATTAAACCTATAAATAGATATAAGATAATTAATATAATATGTTAATGCAAAATTAATGTGACAATAATTTGGAATCAAATATGGCAAGGAAAATCATTAATTATGGACATACCGTTTAATAATTATGACTGCATTTTAAAAATATATGTTTACTTCAGGTAGGAGTTTATTGTTAATTTAAACTTCAGAAACATAATGTAATATATTTCCATTAATTGAAGATGTATTTCAAAATTCGGATAATAGTGCTGCAGCATTTTATATTATGAAGCATTTTTTGTTCTACTTTTAAAATAAATGTGTAAAATTAATTTGCATTAATATTTAGTATAAAAATATGTTTTATCTTTACTTTCCAGTTAACTACACATTTTTCCCTATACTTTACTATGTGGAGAACCCCTCCCCGACTGGAGTTTCCCTATGGAAAAGTATAGGCAAAAAGTTCATAAAGTATTCAGCTATAAAATATACAATAAAGAATTATAAAATATTTTTCTGTTGAATGTTGTCAATTCATGGTACTCTCTTCCTACCTGATTTCCTATGTCATTATCTCAAAAGGGAGTAGCAGTTGGGTCAGGCACTCGGCTAGCCCCCATTTGTCTATCATTATATCTTTGGCAGTTACATCCCATCTCCTTGGAAGTAGATAATCATTGCTAGGTCTGTACTGCTTAAACAGTATTTGCAGTGTGTAGTGAAGGAGTTCCTAAGTGTTGACTCCTCCTTTATGAGAACTTTTACAAATACTCTTGTAGCACACTGAATTATCCTAAACTGCCTGACATTTGAATTAATGCCTAAAATTAGTTCAAATTCTGTGACATGTGAAAATATGTTGTTGACTACTTTTTTTGGGGTGGGTACGTCCTGAACAATTAGGTTTATTTATGCAATGTGCTAAACACAGCACTCTGAAGTACTTTCCTTCATTTAGGGCTTTAACAATATTACTGCAATTTACAGTAGCAATAAATCCAATGCTTAGAGCTCTGGGTTGAAGCCAATCATAGTCTTTGGTATTAGGTTAGTTCAAGATGTTGGCAGCTGCATGTAATTTCTCCATGGCAAACATTGCAATTGTTAAATGCAGCTGAATGCCTCGCAAAGCATGATCAGGGGTGAAGCCAGCAGTTAAACATTGCTTCACTCCCTTGAAGTGAATCTAGGGTGCAGCAATGCACATACAATCACTTGATTGACATCTGGTCCATGTGTCCTTCGTGAGGTGGATGGACTGAACAGTTCTTTCTTTCATAACTTTGCCAACCAATCACAGCACTTAATGCAGCACTGGCACAGCAACAGTGGAAAAATTGGTACAGCTTCCATTTTGGGCAGAGGGTCCCCACAAATTCAAGAAACCCCTCTTCTTCCATGAAAGAAAAAGGGAGGAGGTCAAGCAATAACATTTTGGCAGCTTCCCATTGTGGAAATATGCTTTCTCATTGCTTGGTCGTATGGCAACTACTAAGTGACAGAGCCTTTATAGTTGAGCATTGTGACTGCTTGGAAGCAGGTAGGCTGCTTGGACACTTACAGGTGACTGTTTCACTCAGTCTCTTGTTCCATTCTGCGTTTTCAGCGGCGGATTAACAACTATTAACAACAGTTACGTTCTGCATTTCTAAAGTTACTACAGCTTACAAGAACTCAAACAGTCCAAAAACTGTATGCTTGCTTAGAGCTGGAGTAAATCCAGCCCCACCTATGTCCACTCACAGGTACTGCAACACCCTTCAATAGAAAGTAATGAAGGTAGGGAATTAAAATAAAATCCCATAGGGAACAATGTTAAATTAAATACAATTATTAAAATAAAATACATATTTATTATTTATTTATTGTATTTAAATATTTGAGCATCATATTTTAATGTAAGAATTAATGTTAGTATAATTTATGCTCAAATATGACTGAAATATTTGTTATTAATTCATCATAAATGTATTCTTTTATTTAAGAAGGTGTTTATTTTTAAGTTAAACTTCCCAAAAATAATTTTGAATAATGTAATATATTTCCATTAGTTAAATATGGACTTAGCATGTTCTTACTTACCACAAACTGTTTCCATACGTTAAACTGATTCTTCTCTCTTGCCACCAGCTTTCATGTTTGTGAGGTCCTCTTCTCACACAATTGTGTGTTAATTATTCAAAGCATAATTTACACCTAGCTTACCACAACATTTTTATTGTGGTAAATTGAGCATTCAGCGATGTGTGCCTCATGAGGATTAAACATAAAGAAGTCACAAAATGGAGGAGAGGGCTTTCTTATAGCACCAATTCCTGAAGAAAATACGTTGAGGTGGAACAAGGCAGTTGTTTTGTTCTTTCTCTTGGGTTGGCTGTGACTGCTGTAGGCCTGGTGGATGCTGCAGATTTTTTTAAGGTTCTTAAAAGATGGAAGCAGGCGATGTTGGTGCAATTAGATGATGTGGTGGAAATAGATGACTCAAAGCAGGTTGAATAGAGGTGAGCTGCAATTCCTTTGTGCCACTCTCCACATTAACAATCACTGGTCTTTATCAGCTTCCTCACTTCCAGAGCTTCAGGGAACCTTCCTTTTCCCTTGTCTCTCAAGGTGAGTCTTTCCAATCCATATCAAGATCATCGGAAGGGGGTCTTGGAGAAGATGGAGGAGTGCTCTTTCTTTTGCTTGCTGGAGATCGTGAAGCTGATGTGTCCAAAGGAAGAACAGGCACAACAACATCCTGCTTCTGCAGCAATTTTTACTTCCTGCTCTGCTCCAACTTCTGGAAGGTCAGGTGTTGATGACTGTGGATCCTGTTGTTGACTTTCCTGTGAAGATTTGGTTTGCTGCTGGTACAAATTGATTTCAGACTCACTGCTTTCCATGACTTCAGTCACTTCAGTGCTGAGAGACAGTGAGACTTTGGTTTTCATGGTGGTTCTGTTAATTGAGGGGTGATCGCCCTCCCTCCAGCCTCTTTCTGCCCGGAAAAGGGCACAGGAGGTGTGTCACATTTATTAAAAAATGAGGATGGCTTGATGCTAGTGGCAGCATTGGCAACAGACTCCTCACTGGTCACTTTCTTGGCAGGAACGTCCTTTCTTGCACATACTTTTTGTATGAGTGAACAGTTAGCACAAGCAGAAACACTTAGCAGAGGACTCTGGTGTCACTGCCAGCTAATTAGTAGACATCTCTCACTCTCAGTATTGTGCATGATGTCTTGTGCACCTCTAGGCAATAAAAATGAAGCAGGAAGTCAGTGAAACTTGGACAATCTAGTCAAGTCACCCTGATCATCTAAAAATGTTTTACAATAGAGTAACCCATTTTTAAGCTTACACTTTTTTGCTAGACATTTGACTAATAAACCTAATTTTGTGTCCCACTAGGGAGATGTGACTGTTTTGAGAGGCTGGCTAAAATGGAATAATTTAATTAAATAAGCGCTGGTGTGCTAGTGTCCCGCCAGGGTCCATGAAGACCTCATGGGAAGCAAAGGGAGGGAGGCAAAAATTAAAGTAATTAATTAAATAATGGATGGTATCTTTTCAGGGCCCATGGGATTCTTTTGGGAAACAGGCAAAAGTCAAATGAATTCATTGAATAATTGCTGGTGTCTCTCCAGGGCTCACAAGGATCCTATGGGAGGTTGCCAAAAATGGAATAAATAAATAATGTAATGAGTTTATCTCCTTGTTTTTGCAGGGCCTATGGGGGAAATGTATATTATCACACCAGGCCTATATTGTTGAAAAAATGTGTAAACATTATTCCTTATAAAAACTTAATCCCAGAGGGCCCCTACTCCAAACTCCAGGCCATCCAACAAAAAACAAACAAACAAAACAATTGAAAAAAACAGAACAAAAAAGGAATAAAAATAGTGATGCCTGCCTCCCTTAACTAACAAACCTTTTGCAAAACACTGCATTAAACTTACTTGATATTTTCACACAAAAAGAGAGTGATACTCTCATGCAAAATGCAAGTCCAAATTGACCAGTGCTGAACAAAGCCAAAAGAGTGGTCCTCAAGATAAAAAGGACATGCTATTGTATGTACCGGATCCTCCCAGTCTCTGTGGCACTTTTCTTCCTGTTAAAAAACGTGTTTTGCACTAGATAAATTGCCCAAACTGGCTGCGCAGATAGAAAATACATTTGAAAATTAGATTTATGTGTGTCAAAATTAAAAGAACTGCTGTTCATATTCGGAACTGCAGTTTCATACTCAAAACATTACCTGAACACTCCACACAGGTAAAAAAAATTAGCCTGAGAAGGATGCATGTTGCCCGTCCGTGTTAAAGAACAGTCACTTGTTTTCGGAAATGGCTGCTCGCGTACATGTTGGTTGAGTCTGTGCTTCTCAGGTTAGGACTTTACTCCGAACAAAATTCTTGTTACCAAATGTGGCGTAATGGCGTAATCTCGGTAAATAAATGTAAATTTCATTACCTACCAAAATTATGTGAATTGCATTTACATAATTAGAATGACCCTAAAATTATCCCTGAAGGAAAAGGTTCATTAGACTTCTGTGCACTGATCCTGTTCTGAGTGGTCCCACTGGTTCCTGCTTGGTACACTGGCACGCCAAGAGTAGCTGAAGGGCTTGAGAATCTTAGGCCAGTACAGGCAGGGAGAATAGTCTTGCTTAATAGATGTAAGGTTCTACTGCAGGAAGACCCTCAATCAGGATATAGGGCAGGAAGGCAAGTCCTGAGCAGTGCCATGGGCTGGTAACACAATTGGAACCATTCAGGAAATCAATCTACAGGAGGCCTTTAAAGAACACATTAGAGGCTGGAATACATCAACAGGAGCTAAGAGAAATAAGTCCCATTCAATTGAACCCATCAGGACACAATATAT
Source organism: Triturus cristatus (assembly GCF_964204655.1). Lineage (NCBI taxonomy): Eukaryota > Metazoa > Chordata > Amphibia > Caudata > Salamandridae > Triturus > Triturus cristatus. The sequence goes on along the minus strand of NC_140594.1, from coordinate 216,058,947 downwards.
TTAGATTCAATTCATCTGATCCTTCAGTGCAATGTTTGTCACCCGAATGTGGCCCCTGAGGCCTGTGGGAAATGCAAGGCTCACAAGTCGACTGCCAGATATAAGTGGTATTGTTAATATCTCCTTAGGGAGCCCATACAATTAGGGAGTTATTAGGTGACTGTGCCATTTGCTTGTTGCTTGCCCGGTATAGTTTGAAAGGCAATTTGGTGGGTGTCCCTGTGGTATTTCGACTTGCACGTGTGTACATATTTGTAAATGTGTGTTTAGTATTTAGTTTTGTATAGCAAATTGCACATTTGCTTTTTCAAATAAATCAATTTATTAATTGTTATTTGTCTGCGCGTCTAGCCTACACCACCTTCCAGAGTAAACTGTGAACTGCTATGCCTCGCTACTATTAGTGTCAAGTACTAAAAGGGGTATTTGTTTATCAGCTTGGGGGTCCACAGTACATGGGTGCCATGTTCCAAGAAGCAAAAGACCCTGGTGTGAACATTTGGAGTCCAGTAATTTCTAACTGCCTGGAATGCTCCAACTCAGATTGTTCATGTTTGTGGCAGTGGTAGGGTATCTATATTCCAGTTATTGCATACATTAGCTATGCATAAACGTATAAATAGCAGATCAGTAAGCTTTTTGAGAGGTTCAAAGGCATAATAAGGTGAAAAGTCAATATGGGAAAGCCTCCTGCACCTTATGTCCCAGATGAAGACATAGCTGATTGATTTCTAGACTTCATAGACTGAGATTGTTAAACTTTAGAGAATGATTCAGAATCAGGGAGGGCACTCCTAGAACTAGTCCCATTAGAAGGAAAGCTTCCTGTGGAGCCCTTTTAACCCCAATTTGACATACACTATGCATATATGAAGAAGGCACTTCTACATATGTTTAGGGACTGTGGAAAATATCAGCAGCACAGAGATTGGATTGCGAGGAAGGACCAAACGTCTTGTTTGAAAGGACTGAGTGGGCAAATGCGGAAGCTTTCGCACATGTTAAGGGCAGGGATCCTGACACTGGCACGGACCCCATCCACAGAGTAAGTTGGGCAAGAGGTCCTAGGGTTTTCATCCAGAAGGGTGGGGGAGGCCCTGAGAATGTGTTTGTAAGCACAGAATTAAATGTAGCAGGTCCATAGCTCCCCAAAAGCCTGTTGCTGGAGCCAGGGTTTGTCCAGGGGAGACCCAAGTAAGTGGGAGGCCTAGAGAGCGATGGTCCCTGAGGCAGTGGTAGGTGTGCTTGTAGTCTCTGAGGAATCATAGGAGATGGTTGTAGGTGCTCTACTTTCACAAGGAGGGCTGATGACTGGCCCTACAATGATTACAGAGGTGATGGTGCACTCTTTTTGCTGGGATGGGTTGGTGGTAGACCCTGAGACTCACTGTTGGTTAGATGACTGCTCGAAAGCAGAGGAGGCCATCATTGGCATTGTGCTGCCATGCCCTGAGGTGATGGCTATAAAGGTGCTCAGTCAAATGGCCACTCAGTTAGGTCCTAAGGGGTCAGACTGTGGACACATGGCAGAAGACTAAGAGAAGGAGGAGGCATAGGATGTCGGTGGAGTCCATAGTGGCACAGACGGTTGACCAGGTGTTGCCCTCTCTAGAGAAAGGGACCCCTGAGCAGGACACTGGCAGTGTCCTATACAAGTCTGTTTATAACTGTCATTATGAGTTGCCAGATGTGCAGGCTCCAGAGGACACTGCCCTGGCAGAGCCCTGCCTAATGCACTGTAGGTGTGCCTCCCTTAAGGCACAGAAACTTGAAGCACTCTCAGAAGTCCTGGATTGCAGACACAGGTGGAACTGTTCAGTTCCTGAGCTGAAGAAGATTGAAGGTAGCAGTGTGTATTTACAAGGTGTTGTATTAAACTTTAAAGAGTGATATGTAGTGCCGATAGAGGTCTGCAGGAGACTGCATAGAGATGAGAGAGTTGTCAGAGTTTTGGGAGTGCTCTTGTTCTCATGGAGGACAGGTGGGCCAATTTACCAGGATGCCTCCAATGAGTCGGCCTACCCAAGGTGTGTGAGTCCTCCTGACACAACCAGTGGTGATGGATGAATTTACCCTGGCTGCTGAGGTTGGGGTATTGCACTCTGGTATCTGAAATGGAACAATATCAAGAGCCCTGGGGTGAATCTTTGACTGGAGGGGTACCTCAGAAACTGAGTGGGCTGTTCTTCCCACGGGGAGTCCAGTCATTCTGAAAGGGTGGTGGCAGCAACAGACCCTCCCCTGGGTGCTGTTGCTGAGGGGCAAAGGTCCTCTGTAGGGCCTGTGATTGCATTTTTGGGAGGCAGTGGCCAAAGCATGAGATGGAGAGTTGCTTGTACCTCTCACCCGAGGGTTGTGAGGGCCTATAACCACCCTTCCCAAAAGACTTCATGATGGTGTCAGTGCAGTGTAAGGAAGGAGGGAGCTTAGACTACTGGACCCTGCTCCTGGGAGTACTAAGGCCACAGTGGTTAGTGAGATTCCCCAAACAGTAGAGAGAGAACACACAGTATCTAGGCAGCACTGAAGAATCTAGGTGCCATGTTGTTCTCCCACCGGCAGCAATTAGGCCCTAGTCATGGTATGGTGATGTGTATTCTACAGAGGAGGAAGAGTCAGTGATCTTTGATTCAGGTATGACACCTACAAAATTTGACAGAACAAGTGCCAAGGTATTAAACCCTACCAGTAACAGGTAAGTTCAGCGTAGAGTTGTGTAATCATTGGTAAGGGTAGCCATAGACCTAGTCTGGCAGTGTAGGTGGTTAGTGTCCTCGATGTATCTGACATAGCACAAGGGTGATTGTTAGTGCAGTCTAGGATCCCATGGGTAGAAATTACCTTATAATTAGGTCTGATGGCTCATCTAAGGTGTAAGAAGGTCAGGTTATAATACTTGTGACTGTGGACAACTGGTGAGTTTTATGACCAGGCACAACCTACCCCCACCTTTAACTGCTTGCTAGGAAACAATACTCAAAATGTTGGTTAGATCCTCCCCTACACTGAGATGGGAGGGATGTGTGAAGAAGTGAGTTCTAACCCATAAGAAAGACAGCTATTTTGCTTTTATACATCCTACTTTAGGGATATCTGATAATGAATAGTCTCACTTACTGCAAGCTCTTGTTAAAAGGTTTTTGATATGAAACCAACAATTCCCATCTTTTAAAATATGGTCCACTGATGTATAGCCCAGTTAAGTGGATGTATTGTAAGTATGTTTTGGTATTTCAAAAGAGTGAACCTATCCAGCTACCAATGAAGAGCAGTACAGGAAGCAAGTCCCTATGGAGATTAGTAGGAGTAGGGGACGTGGGTAGGAGGTAGAACTAGTTTAAAGGTAGATAAGTCAGCCTAATTGAGGTAGTGTTCATGAAAAGGTAATTGTTTAATTTCTTCTTAAATTTTCTCCTCCCTACAGTACTTGATTTAAAGTTTGGCGGATGGATTACTCCATCACACACATGACAGATATCCTGTTTGCCTTAGTACAAGTGCATTACACCCTATGGCACTTGTAGTAAGCCAGAAGGGATATCAGTCACAATTTGAAAGAGTAATCCATGCGGCAAACTATAAATCAGATGAAGCATCTCTGGATCGGTTAGGGACGGCCACCTTCTAGAATCCTCCACCTCCACTTTTAAAGCTCTGCACAATGACAGAGACCAAGAGAGAAGTGAAACAACAATGATGAATGTGATAGGCCCAACCACATGGATGAACCCTTGTCTGTGGTAAAAATATCCACTTGTATCTTTGGAATCTTGTGGACTCTCTCTCTAAATAGTCACTTGCTCTGCTTTCCGCAATCCCTGTAGGGGAAAGTAAAGTGTCGACATTCTTGGGGCCCTGAAGGGAGAGAGTCTCTTGGGCTTCTGTGGACTGTTTCTGTTGTAGGTGTCCATGAAGCTTGTCCCACTGACTCCTGCAGGACAAACAGGCACCCCTGGAGTGGTGGAAGGGCTTGTGGTTCATGCGTTGTGCAGGCCAGGAGTGTAGTCTGCTTTGAGGGCGGTTGGGAACTTCTGTAGGAAGACCTTGCCCAGGAGAAGTAGAGGAGGGTTGGTTCTGAGGTCTTTGCAGCTAACTGCTGCTAGATGAGAGAAGCGCAGTGCTCAGGGGCTGGTAACAATATGGAAACCATCCAGCAAAAGCTACAGAATCTTTAGAAGCCAGGAGCCCTTTCAAATGCTGACCTAACGGAAGGAGCATGCAACCAGAATCCAGGAGCAACAATCTTCATTCAATTAGACCTTTAGAATTCCAAAATATTCAGATGTAATTCAGCTGCTTGAACAAGGCAATTTGTGTTTACCCGCAGATGCCCAGGGTTGGAGTGGCCTTTTGCGCAATCTGGCAGTGCCAGATCGGTTGGTCTATTTTTTGTTTTGGTGTGATGTTTTTTCTGTTATTTATCCTGATATTCCTATGTACAGTGCATGCAACAAGCACAAAGTCATGCAGTCTCCCATACTTTGCAAAAGAACAAAGCCTGTCTTTGCAAGTTAAAGAAGATTTGCAAATATGGCCCACTTTTAGCTACTCAATTCACTAATGAGAACCACCTTTGTTTTGGCGCCAGAGGTTATTTCTGTCCCTCCAGATCCAATGATGTCTGTGAGGAGCTCGAAAGCCTCCACCTCAATCAGCGGCATTGCTAATATCTCCCTGTACAGGAACCAAAGAATCTTGAGCGTATCACACTCACCAAAAGCTTAAAATGGTGTTGCCCACAGTATGCTCCATCAGAGGAGCCCCCTGGGCCTGCCAGAGTGCCCGCTTAACCATCTCACTCCCATTCTGGTAGCGCATGGAAAGAGCAGTCTGGTACCCTGTTTCACTGCTGGCACAAAGGGAGTGACAGCTGAGTGGGTGAAATAGCTGTCCTGACCACGTGGACTTTAGGAAGCTTCATAGTCTTAGATGATGTGTGCAGTGCCCCACGGGAAATGGGGCACTCTTTTGCCTGCAGGGAGACAAAATTTGGAGTAAATCTTGGCAGCCGCAGCAAAAGGGTCAGAGAGCTCACACTGAAATAACTGCCTTTAACGTTCACAATGGATGTGGTGGTGCCTAAGAATGGACACCACCAGTGGATGTTTTTACCGCTGCCAGGAGTGCAGTAGGCCCCCACAAAGAGCCCAATTTAGTTTTTGAAAATTTGCCACCTTAGGTTCTTCTGGGACCAGGAAAGGCTGACCCTGAGCCAAGTTTCTGTTTTTCAACACTTCCAGAGCATACATTTGTTGTTCAAAGACTTAAGGGTGCATGAACTTTTACTTCTTGATTTTCATCGCGTACCAAACAATTCGATCGAGGTAGAAATAAATAGTTAACCAATTGATACAAATTAAGGTTTAGTGAGGAATTAGTGGCCATCACCAGGTAAAGTACCAATACACCAGTTACCTTTCTGGTGCAGGCGCATAGGTCACCAATGAACAAAACTCTGACCCAAACTCACTAAGCCTTTGCATTGTCCTTGTGCTGCACTGGGTGATGGAAGGAAACACAAAGAATAAAATAAGATTTCCAAAGCCACACAAAGGGTGATTTGCACTGCTTTGCATAACTTTGCAAAGAAGTGTAATGCAATGCAGTGTCTTTTGCTGCATAGTGTTACATTTTGTAGTGCTAGGCAGTCCGTCGGTAGAGCATGGGTGCTCCTGCGCATCCACCCATGGACTTTGACAATCCAGATTTACAGAAATCAGTAAATCTGGGATTATGTCAAAATTATACATCAACTTGACCATGGCGTTACAAGGAGAAATATGTTTATTTCTTCTCTTTATTTTCTCTTTCTATGTGTGATGCATTCTGCCTCACACATAGATAGAGTAAATTGCCTCTTAGGCACAAAACAAAACTGCCTGTAGCACAGACACCTTTGCATCATGGTACAAGGGTATATGCATTGGTGCTACAACACAGCCTCAAGTGTGCAAGTGCATTTATACAATGCAGCACAGCAACTTTGCTTGCTGCCCAAGGTTGTGTGAACTTTTAGTAAATATATCCCAAACTATTTTGTAGGCACCAAATACCAAATAAATCAGTGTATTAACTAAATATACTAATTTATTTTGCATGTGTCACTAGAAGAAACTTCATTTAATTGGCATAATTCAACGTACAGAAAAATAAATAAATACAGCATATTATCTTCATTTTGCATATACATGAACTTCAGTAACTAGTACAGTCCTTGAAATCTTCATGCAGATAATAATAGTAAATGGTTTTCATCTGAAGGCTTTGCCTTCTCCGCAGATTCGAGGGGCATTTCTGTCAGTCAACCTATCTATCATGGGTCTTTGTTACTCAGCTTGGAATAATTAATATAGAATTTTCAAGGCCCTTTCTTCCATAAAAGTTATAACATTATTGCAACCCTGAGCTTCATTGCTACACTTATACCCATTTTGCTCATGGGCTAATGGGTGACTTGCAGATGCAAAAAAATCACTATTATAATTTGTTTGATGATTTCAAGGTTTTAGAAGTAGCTTCATTGAGGAGGGTGTGGGCTATGTGCTTAGTATTCCACAATCCAGCTGAAAAGGCATGATTCCCCTAATTGGGCGAACCATATCCTCAGATTTCCTGACAGCCAGATTGAGGACACCAAACCTAGTTTAGTAGAAAAACATGATTTTATTTTTGCACCTTGTATGCACCCCACATACGATACGATCTCAAAAGTAACCAAACATTAAAACATTACCCACCAAATCCCCCAAAAACAACATAACCTGTAATATAAACATTAGTTTTGATACTTGAACATTTCAATTTTTTTAAATACCATGAAAAATCATTCTCAAAATGTACATAAAAATGTTTTGAACTAAAACAAAAGAACAATAAAACCAATGATAACAAAATAATTTCCAAACAATTAACCTTACATTTAAGTCTCATAATCCTGAAAATAAAAAACTAATTTAGATATTGAAATATACATCCCAGAATTTAAAAAAGCTTAAGATTTACAAAAAAACACATAGTACAATGATATAAATTTTAAAATGATTCAAAGGTATAATAATACATGTTTTCAATGTATTTAAAAAAAAGTTTTTAAATACAACAGTACCATCACCAAACCCAACTAATAACCAAAACCAGTAAAAAAATTGAAAGATCCCAAAAATCACACAAATAAAAATACACATGAAAGAATAACACCAAACAAGACAATTTTTCAAATAACAGAATATACTAATAATCATTCACATTACTATATTAATGTTAACTATATTTTCCACCACACATTTTATTAACAAATCCTCAAACACTACATTCTTATCCTCCATATTATGTCCCAGGAACTTTTTGTAGTTGAAATATTTTTCATGATATTGTGGCCTAACAATACTTAACATTCGATATTCTGATACCATACCCTCCCAACATCCTGCTGACAGCACCACAACACTGGACACAACACACAACTTCAGTTTTTTGCCGCACATCACCAGGCTCACAACATCCATTGGGCTGAGAGGGCTTTAGCCCCCTATGGCAGCCTATGTGGACTCAGCTTAGCCTTGGAGTCAGGATGCTAAGTATCATAAGGGTATGGCATTGCTCTGACTTCCCCTCTAAAGCCCATTTATAGGACATCAAGCATTCATTGACACCCCATTCTCCCTGCTGCTCCTGATATTTCTGCCTAATCGTGAAATCTGCATTACAGAAAACACCAAAGCAAGGTATTAGATGCACCCCTTTCAGTAGATCACAACCCTCCTCACTCTGGAACTCAATAATACCGACTCCATTCAAGCCTCTCTGTTCATCTCTTCAGTAATGTGCATGATGCCACAAAGCCTCCACTGTCCTTTAATTCATTTTAATTGATCTCCATGAAACATTCGAAAATACTCGGAATTACTTCCATGAATGCACCAGGCTAAACATAATAAACAATAATGTACTGGCGACTAACCTCTCACCTTAGTTTCCCGTAGTACTGTGTAACTCACCATAAAGCTACTTAATGCTTCTTCATGAGTAATACCTGCTATTTGAATGTAATACAATACAATAAATGTTTTCCATCAAAAAAGGTGTTGATAAAAATTATTGTTGCAATGGCTACAGGGTAAAATATGAGAAGAAACAAATGTACAACGCATTGAAACACGTTTTAAAGGGATTTTTTAATTTTAAAAACAGTGCTGTGCAAACTAGAACTTTTCCTAACTAATGCATTAAGTCATGTTATATGTTGTGAACATTCAGCTAGGGCGAGTTTACTCACAAGCATCTTAAGTGATATACAGCTGCTTCATTACACTTGCAGGAACAGGCCTCAAAAAGTCCCATATTGCTGTGGGAAGCGCAAAAGTGGCCCTTTTGAGGAGTCCAGTGCTAACTGCAAAACACATTTGCATGTGGCCCCAATAATCCTTGCACCATGTTTATCTCTTAATAGAAGTTTTGTTTAAGTGAGTATCAATGATAAGTAAAGTTAAGTAGTACATAGTACGCAGATGTTCTGTCTTAAAATATGTCCTTTGGCTAGAATGAATTGTTCTTTGTTTGTCTGATTGTACACTCATTAGAATACATGTACATTTGTTTAGGCTCAGTTCCAATGTGTCAAATAGCTAATGATGTCGATTTCCTACCAGTTTCTTTAGGTAAAGCATTATCAAGTCTACTGGATAATTACCATACCCACAGGATTTGCTTTAGTAATGGCTTTGTAGAATACTATGTTATATTGTAGCATTTGTATACCACTTTTCTACTTCAAATGACGCTTCAAAGTGTTTTTGGGACACCCGAGTAATCATCTACTGAGGTTGTTAAACATGACTGGCAGTGTGTGTGATCCATGTTGGAAGTATTTTAGGGCTGTGTGTGAGGTTCAGAGACTTGCTCCAAACATGCAGTAGAAAACGTGTGACTGCTTAACCACGGAATGAAGCACAAAGATGCGCCAAATAGAGCCGCATTTGCCTTCACTTACCCTACACTATTTACCATCTTTATTTGTTATGGTGAACTGCTCCTGTTTTGCTTGGTGTATTGGTGTAGGTTTGTAGCCTAGGCTAAGCAAGGGTATGACCCAATGAAAATCAACAGAGACCATTCTAACATGGTGCACTCTAGAGCAGAGGTGCTCTTACACAAGAAGATCAAGTGATCAATTTCATATATGGGCTGATGGGATCCATTCAGGCTTGAAGATTGTATGAACCAAGAAAATCAAGGGACACCATTCTTCTATTAGCTTTAGTGGCAACAGGAAATTGGTTGACACCACTCGTACATGGGCCTCTGGGGCCCACTCAGGAACAGAAGAGGCTACATCCCAATCTTTTGCTGAGAACAGCATTGATAAATATACTTGTTTTGTTAAAGTTTCTAACAAAGGAAAGTCTGTTGGGGCAAAAAAACCTTTGCATGGCTCTGAAGTTTGTGCTGGCTTGTTGTTTTTTCTGTTACAGTCTCTGTTTGTTTTCTTTTCCCCCAGTGAGCCCAAAAATACATCAAGATTACTGATACACCTCCATGTTGCATAGACATAGACCCCAGAGGATTGCTTTAAATTCAAAAGTGTAAGTAACAATGGAAAACCCAATCTACCCTTGGGGGCTTGGGCAATATGGTATAATCGAGTAGATATGCCTACAAGGGATTTATTTAATCTAGAGTATTTGGAGTTGAATCGTTGTTCTTAACTTGAGACAAGTTTTTAGTGTATTACTTGCAGAATGATTTCTTCTAATGAACTTTAATATCATCAATTAATGGATGAATTAAACAAAAAACTGCTTTTTCAATCACTTTAAAGTATGAAAATATATCAAAGACACGGGTGTATATATTCAAAAAATTTAATTTATCTCATAAATTCAAAAGAGCACTACGGCTTTGTGAGATTTGGTGGTACTGACAGCATGATTCCTGCTGAAGGCACAGGTATTTTTGTGTTTTCTTCAGTGGGGGAGGGGGTCCCCAAATAGTAAAATGTTTACACGTCTACTTAAACCATTTATTAACATATGATTATGATATGTGTGGAAAAGAATACAATGCTCACTTGTGTGGAACTGTGATTCAAGGCTAGAGTCTCCCTGACTACTGCCCACCTGCTAGACTGTGGACTGAGTATAGAACAAGAATTCTGGCAGAATCATTTCAAGGAGAATAACCCTGTCTGTTGCTGAAGGGGGTTGTTGGACTACATCTTACAGAGCAGAGCCTGTCTGGAAAGAGCTGAACAGCTTAGCTTCAGAGGACCTGTGGAAGACGTTGTGAAGTCTGTGTCACTGTAGGACATAACATCACTAAGGCACTGTAATGGGAAACACTTCCATATGTCTGCACCACTCACTGCCCTGGAGAAGTATTTTCATCAGTATCACTGTTTGAGCCCTTTCTGTCCCTGATCGTACTAGCACTGGAGGGAAATCAGAGCCTGTCCCTATTTGTCTCCTGGAACTTCAACTACACCTTTAGTTCCATTTTCTGGGCTAGAAAAATCTGGCAGATAACTCAGTGTGGCCAAACTGAGTCAATAAGTGCATAATATATCTAAATCAGTATCCAATATACAATCCACACTAATGCTCTCCGATTTTATTGCTGAAAGTGGGATGCAAAGGAGCACAATGACTACCCTCACTGAAGACTTACTTGAGCACATTGTCCTAGTATGTGGATACGTCTTGACAACTTGCCTCCATCCTTGCAAAGTAACACCTGCAGAGAATGTTCTTTTGCCCAGGATGCCATACCACAAAGGTGCCATGGTAATATTTCCAGAACTAATTTTTAAAGGTGTTTTGTTGGAAATGCACTCTGAACATGATGGACTTTACTTTACCAAAGCTCATGCATTGATGTAAAGCAACAGTAATGAAGTTGGGGAAACAAAATTGAGAATGCTGATGCTCTAGCAAATTCATACACCTGTAGTGAGTAAGGTGCAGGTGTACTTTTTGAACACCGCAGGTGACAATGATGACGTTTCAGTTCAATTCCTACAAGAGCAGAAGAGTACAATTGCACTACAATTACACATCTGAGATGGGAACAATGTTGCTGCAATATTGCTCATCGGTTTCTAAAAACACAAAGTAGTATCAAGTTAAACTGAATTGTACCGGAAATCTTGAAAAACTTACTAAACCCAGCCAATATGAACTGAAACTCAAGTGTGCCATATCAATACTGGATTATTCAGAGAAGCCCAATCGAGTGTTGTTTAAAGCAAAAGGATTTCTTCTTCATGAAAATTCATATATGCGAAGGCCCTCCAGCTTGATGCTTCAAGACTGTGAATAGTGCAACCTCCCACAGCCCACCTTATATTTTACAGACACTCACTCAACATGAGTTTGTTTGGCGCTCATGGCCATGACTATGGATAAGTCCTGAATACTGTTAAATGTACAGTTGTAGAATATGCAAGAGCCACAATTTCTGACGAATGTTATTTATAACATCAGTATAGTGTTAAACAACCATGAACGAGTTCCCTTTCCACCAAACCCTTGGTTCATCCACCTTATGTAGAGACAGGCGGACCTTAAGTATTCTGTTGACGGAGCCCCCATTGGCTCTGTCGATGGAATACTTCCTCCGATCGTCATGCAGAGTAGGACCCGAAATGTCACGCTTTACTAGGGTTAATGGCAAAATGTGTCATTCACTGAACCCACTGTAAAAATTGTTACTTCTTATGCTGAGAACATCAATACTTGCAAGTGTTCTTAAAAAAGCATAATTGGCTGCATGTCTCTTGAGAATAACGACTTCCCATATCATGGTATTGTACCAGAAGAGTGAAGGGAGCCTAATACGTATTTTTGATTCAGCTCTGAAGATGGCTCTGCCACCACAGTCAGCCCCCTCTCCAAAGGTTGGCTCTAGATGCGTCCCTCGACCAGACATTAACTCCCTCTGCTCAGAAATCCATACTTCATTCAGAGAACTGCCATATTATGAACGTTGCTTTCCCTCCTTCCTTTCTGGGGTTAATTCCACTTAATCAAAATCATGCTTATTGGCCCACAGTGTCTTGTTGCGGTAGCTCAATCTGTGGTTTCAAGGTCTTGTAAATTATACCTTTCTTTAGATTGTTTAAAATGAGCTAGCCCAATGTTTCCATCTGGGCCTGGGTTTCCTACATGCACTGCATTGAAAGATCATTTTCAATGTGTGGCAGGGTCTATGGATTAAAAAATGTAAGCCATTCCTCTGTTTTCAGAATTTGTGCCCACATGTTTATAAAAAAAATTTCAGAATCTAGAAGTTCTTGAAGATTCCATTTTCATAATTTTGTAATTTGATCTCGAAAGTTTTCAGTGTTTGGTACGTGCCTTTATGTTATTTTTTTTGTATTCTGCTGGGGACATTACTGTAATCTAATGGATCCAATTTCTTAAAATAGTGCTTTCAAGCTCCAGATTTTGTATGTGGTATTTGTATGGCAGAAACCTTCTCAAAAGTCAGCCGAGTCCTGTGCAGGTTTAAAGGCAAAGATACAGTCAATGAGTGATTGGGGAGGTATTGGGTTGTAGAAGCTGAAGTGCAGTGTTATTGCATTGTGATGTGTTATAGCCTTAGAGCCCACCATAGTGGGCTGTACTGGCCATAAAAGGCCCGCTCCAACGTTTAAGCTATTAGAAAATTCCGCCACTAGAGGTCAGAATGTTCTGATTTGTAAAACAAAGGCCTCACGGAGCCTGAGGGGATTGAAATACCCTTGGGCTCCGCGTGACCTTTTCTTCACACCAACAGCTGTGAACAAACATTAGAATGGTGGAGCTCCGGGCCCCTAGCGGCCATTAGAAGCCGGGAGTACTCATTGTTTTTCTAAAGTTTTTTAAACCAGTGCATCTTTAACTCTTTCCTCAATTGGAGCATAGGTTGGGGCCAGACTGATGGACATAAGGTTGTTCTCAATTCTGGGTGCATTGATAGAGAACGTCTGTTGCCTTGTTTTTTCATTTTTTTTAAATACTTTTTTGCTCAAGTGAGTTGGTGTCCTGGTTGCGGGTGTGACAAAAGCCACCAGAAATGGAAAGTTGTCATTCAGGTAGGGATGCTGGCCGTGATGACTTAGTAATTGACAGCTGCTTTTGTCGATGGTGAAATACTGCCAAGGGGAGCCAATGGAGTGCCTTTATGATGGGGCTCATATGATCATATTTCTTCAGGCCATTGGGTAAGATGTGCTGCGTTAGTGATGCCTTGAAGGGAGGCCAGTGTGAAGTCGATGAAGCAATGGAACATGGCATTGTCACTTTCCAGAAGTAAGAGTAGAAGGGCCTGAAGAATTCTGATGTCATTTTCTGAGTACATTATGTGCAGAATAGGGTGCATACTGTTAAGGGGACATGTTTGCACTCTTGCAATTGCTCAACCAGATTGCCAGTGGGATTAACCACCAACAGCAACACCATAAATACTGCATACATGCTCGAAGCAGAATTACATGCATCTTTTAAAGCGGAATCACACTGCCTAGCGCACATGAAATTGATAGAGCGATTTAGACAATGAGCTGTAGACATCACAGCTCAGAAACACGCAGTGGAGGTTACTGTAGGATTTTGAGCTATGGTGTCCAGTGTTTAGCAATAACTCTTGGGATTAATAGCGCACAGTTCGAATGATATGGCCAACTGTAACTGGTAGTAAAAAAGGAGTTTGACGTCCGTAATCCCTAATTTTAGCAAAGTATGCTAAGGTGCTCATTACAGAACTGTTGGTAATACCAACTGAGTGTTTTTCTTGTGGGGATTGGTATTACCATGGGACAAAATTCCTGTATGGTTGTTTTAGTCCGCTGAATGGGATATTCAGCAGACACAGGTGGTTTTACACCAATTTCTAGACATTCTCTGCCATTATCTGCCATTCCAGGCACTTTGCTCCATGAACATTTTGCTAGGGTACTTACTCCTGGCAACATGATCATTGGGATAAAAAAACTCGTTGATGTGGGGTTTTTTGATGTTTGAAAGCTTTATTAAAAGTATTTAAATACAAAAGACATCAGCCAGTACATCTAGGTTAAACAAAATAGGAATTAAATAACATCGAGCAAACTAATATCCCATAGATAAAAAACAAAAGCATTTTGTAGAGATTTTATGGGATAGGGGAGAGGGAAAGAAATGGGAGTGGAGACAAATAAATACATAAAAGGGGGAAGAAAGTTCTAACATTGCAATATGAAGGAATAACAATATGCAATAAAAAGGTTGCTGCAAACAAAACGGCAATCAATAACTCAAGTTAAAAAAGAGACAATAATAATAAAGAAATCCAACACTTTAATATAGGAGAAAAAGGAGTAATCTCCTCAAGGCGGCCTAAAATTTTCGGAAGTAGTACGTGACATGGCCTTCTTGGCCACCCGATCTAAGTATGAGGTAGATAGATCCCTATTATGTGTGGGGTTACAGGAAGAAGCGAAAGCAATGTCTAATCTGTGAAAGTGACATAAATAATTCCACCAACAGCGTATGGAAAGCTTTGTAAGGGATTTCCAATTAGAAGTAATATGCTGAAAGGCAAGGGCAAGCATAAGATCAAAGAGACCATGAGAGTGTAGAGGAATAAAGAGTCAGATAGGCTGCCAAGAAATAGAATAGGTATAGAATACGAAGATGAGAGTGCGATAACACGAGAGATATATAACCAAACAGCATCCCAGAATTGAGAGACAGAAGGGCAAAGAAACAAGAGATGAAGAAGATCAGGAAAAGAACATGTCCAACAATTAGAATCAGAGGAGGAAGAGAAACGGGCTAGAGAAAGCGGAGTAAAATATAGTCGGTGATATAGGTAGAATAAAGATTGAGTAAGAGAAGCAGAACAAGAAATTTTCTAAGATCTAGACCAAAGCCTATCCCACTGAGCAATGGACCAAACACAACCCAAGTCCACCTCCCAAGATAATTCCACTTTAGGTTTAAGACGCTCTGGGTTAGGGGATGAAAAGAATTTATAAATGAGAGAGGCCTTGGGAAGAATAGAAAGGATTTTGATAAGAGGAGTTTGGGAAACAGAAGAAGAGAGGGAAGAGGGAAGAGAGTAAAAGAGGTCAAGAATAACTGTCATCAGAGTGACAAATTTTTGCAAAAAGGAACGAGGACAATGAAAGGAAGTCTGAAGTTGGGGAAAGGAGCAGGCAGACATTCCATCGAAGAGCTGATTAACCCATATGATGCCCTTGGACCTCCAAGATTTCCAGAAGATGGGTCTATTATTTATAAGTATAAGCGAATTATACCAGATAGTGGAGTTAAAAAAGGATTTGCAAGTAATAGGCATAGGATTGAGAAGAGGTTTCAGAAGATAAGAAGTATATTTAAATAAAGGGAGTGACGTATGAGAAGTCTTAGCAGAAAAACGTGTAATTTCTTCAAGAGAAAAGGGCAACAACAATGTCTGTTCGATATGAAGCCAGAGAGGAGTGAAAGGAGAATTGGCAGATGTAAGCCATCTAGACTCTTGACGGAGAGAAAAGGACTTGTGATAAAGACGAAAGTCTGGGAAATTGACACCTCCATTAAATTTGGATTTACGAAGCATTGTAAGGGAAATTCTAGACTTCTTGTTGTTCCAAAGGAATTTAGATATACAAGAATCAATTCGTTTAAAGTACATTGCGGGGATATTAACGGGCAACATGGAGAAGAGGTATCGTAAAATGGGTGCTATCATCATCTTGATTGAGTCCATTCGTCCCCACCAAGAGAGAAACAAAGGGTTCCAGGAAGAAAATAATTGCTCAATTCGAGATAATACCGCAGACATGTTCAGATTAATTGAAGAGGAAATAGAATTGGAAAACCAGACGCCTAAGTATTTAATTTTCGAGCTGTTCCAAGCAAATCCGGTAGATGAAAAGAAATGGGGGAGGCAACATTTAGTAAGAGGGAGAATTTCAGTTTTATCTGAATTAATCTTATATCCCGAAACCTGTGAGAATGAGTCAATTTCAGACAATAAAGAAGGGATAGAAGTTTCAGGAGCAGAGATGAATAAAAGAATATCGTCTGCATAGGCAGAAAGTTTCAATTGACTATCCCCATGAGGAAAACCCAAAATGGAATCATTGTTGCGAATAGAAGACAAAAAGGGTTCAAGAGCTAGAACAAAAAGAAGTGGAGATAAAGGACAGCCTTGACGAACACCCCGTTGAAGAGGAAAATATGAGGAGACCCGACCATTAACCAGAACCGAAGCTCTAGGGGCACAATACAGCAAAGAAATAAGAGAAATGAAATGGGGGCCAAAACCATGCCAACGCAGTGAAGCGAATAAGAAAGACCAATCAACTCTGTCAAAGGCTTTCTCTGCGTCAACAGAGATAGCAGCTAAAGGTACAGAGAGAGAAGGGACTTTATTCAGAACATTAAGGAAGAGACGAGAATTATCAGAAGTGAGCCGCCCCTTAATAAATCCACACTGCTCTTTACCAATAAGATGGGGCATAAGGGGATCTAAACGCAAAGCAAGTACTTTAGCAAATAACTTATAATCTACATTGATTAAAGAGATCGGGCGATAATTCTTGCAGAATTTGAGGTCGCGACCGTCCTTAGGAATAAGACAAATGGTGGCCTCCTGAAACGTACCCTCCGCCTTACCCGATAAATAAAACGATTGAAAAAGAGTCAGAAGTCTAGGAAGTAAAAGGTCAGAGAAATGTAAGTAAAATTCGACTGAAAAACCATCGGGCCCGGCGTCTTGTCTTTGGTGAGAGTGGTCAAAGCAGTAGAAAGTTCATGCAAAGAAAGGTCAACTTCAAGATCTGAAAAATTAAGATTAGGAGTCAGGGGTTTAGGAATTTTGTCAAAATAGGCTTGAATAAGAGGAGGAGTGGGAGGAGTCTCTGGTGTATAAAGAGCGCGATAAAATAACTGAAATTGGTCCAGAATGTCCTGATCTTTATGTAATAAAACATTGTCGATAGAGTAAATAGATTCAATAAGGGAGCGTTCCTTGCGCGACTTAAGATAATTAGCTAAGAGCTTCCCTGACTTATTGCGACCGCCATAATAACGAGCACTTCTGCGAAGAAGTACAGAGGAAGCATTATCAGTCGTGATTTTATTGAATTCTAACTTGGTTCGAATAAGTTCCGCAGAAACATTATTATTAGGGGAAACATAGAACTCATGCTCCAAAGATTTAATACGAGCTAGTATATCTTTCCGCTTCTGAAGAAACCGTCTCTTCTTCTTGGAAACAAAGTCAATAATAAATCCGCGCGCAGTGGCTTTAAACAAGTCCCAGAGAAGATGAGGAGAGATGCTAGGCTCTTCATTAAGCAAGAAGAAATTGATAGCAAAAGAACGAAAAGAAGAGGAG
Organism: Triturus cristatus; assembly: GCF_964204655.1. NCBI lineage: Eukaryota > Metazoa > Chordata > Amphibia > Caudata > Salamandridae > Triturus > Triturus cristatus. Next base: position 216,041,586 of record NC_140594.1, on the reverse strand, counting down.
AAAGAGGGATCGATAAGAAGAGAATTATTAAAGCACCAACGAGAAGGCTTGGGACGTGGAGGAAGCAAGTCAAGGTCCATCACAATGGGGGCATGATCTGAAATGACTATGGGTTCGATAGAGGAAGATAAAAGGTTTTTAGATAGAGAGGGAGAAAGAAAAATGTAATCAAGGCGAGAAAAAGAGGCATGAGGAGGAGAGAAGAAGGAATAGTCAAGGGTGTCAGGGTGAGAAAGTCTCCAAGAGTCAGTGAGATGCACTTGAGAAATAGTGTCTAGAAATTGTTTGTGGGGCTTGTGAGGTATAAATCGGACAGTTGACTTACGATCAAGAAAGGGATCTACAATCTGGTTACAATCACCACCAAGGATGAAAGAATCATTTCTATGTTGAATACATGTGTTCGTAATTGAGGGCCAGAAAAGTAAATCGGGTTGAGTGGGACCATAAACATTAAACACAGTAAGGGGGATAGAATTAATTAGTAACTTAACTAGTATCCATCTACCATCAGCATCTGTAACAAAACTTTACATTTTAATCTCTTGTGACATAAAATAGCAACACCATTCTTCTTATTGGTAGAGGGAGAGAATAAGACCATACCTACCCATCCTCGTTTTAACTTAAGGGACTCAGCTTCAGTGAGATGAGTCTCTTGTAAAAGAACTATATCAGGGGAATACGAAGCTAAGTGGGAGAGAACTCTCTGACGCTTAATGGGATTAATAAAACCCTTTAAATTCCAGGAAATTACTCTGAATATAAAAATTGGAGAACATTAATCGAAACAAAGAGTACAACAACATATGAAGAGTAAAAAATGCCAAAAAGTGAAAGAAGAAAGAAGCAAGAAGAAAGGAAGGTTCCAAGAGGAAAGGAAAGGAAAAATAAAAAATATACTATTGAAAGAGTGAAAGAGTAGGATGATAGTACAAACAAAGGGGAGACAAAAATAAATAACAAATGAGACAAAAGGGAAGGGAGAAGAAGGGGAGGGTGAGGAGAAAGAAGTACAAGAAGAGACAGTACATATCCAAAAAGGATGACTGAGAATAACATACCTGAAGGGGACAAAGAAAGGAGAACGGGGTTGTGGGAGGATTCAACAAGAATGACCTCCCGGCATCAGGAGATCAAGCCGCACCAATACGGAGGATGAAGAAGACAAACCATATGGGATGAAGGGGAGTACACCAGACGATCTAGGTGAATAAGATAAGTATTAGAGACAATTATAATGAAGGAAACATATTAAAAAACAAAAGTGCACGGAAAAGGAAATACAACCCAGCAAACAGTTGAGCATATTAACAAGGGTGGAGTTGGGAACATGTCATCTCAACAACAAACCAACACTATAACAGGCAGAGGCTAATGCGAGAATGATAACTGAATGAACCTGCAAGAAAAAAGGGAAACTAAATAGTCAGCCATGAGCAGGAGTGGAGGTATCCATGCCAGCATTAGTCTGAATATGAATGAAGTTTTTGAGTTCAGCAGGATCATGAAAAGTCCAAGTTTGATTTTGATGGGTAACTTTGAAGATGCAAGGGTGAAACAAACCATATCTGGCACCAAGAGAGCGTAGAGGAGCACGAAGGTTCAAAAACTCTTTCCTTCTTGCAGCGGTAGCATTAGAAACATCGTGAGCGAGAAATACCCTCTGGCCCAACCACGAGACTTGGCGTTTGGACCTAGCTGCAGAAAGAACTAGAAGGAGATCAGTGAACTTCAGAAACAGAATGATGACTCCTCGCAGCTTAGTTGATGACGATGAACGAGGACCAAGTCTATGAGCTCTTTGGATACTTGAAGAAGTGGTAGCAGGGAGGTCCAAAAGCTTCAGAAGGAAAGAGGAGAAAAACGAGACAGGATCATCTCCTTCCAAAGACTCCGGCAGACCATAAATTTTGTATTTGTATTTGTTTTTGTAAAGCGCAACATTCATCCTGACGGATATCACGGTGCTGTTTAGTGGAACAAAGGTAGGTTATGACGGGGGGACTTCGGCTACTTGTCTTTAAGGCTTTGGAAAAAGGTGTAATTGTAACTGCTTCCTGAACGATATATAATTTTCGGAAGGCGTAAATACAGAGGAAGTTCATTCCAATGTTTGGCTGCCAGGTACGAGAAATACCGACCACCGGCTCTGACTCTTCTTATACGCTTAGGTCTGGCTAATGCTTGGTGTCTTGATCTAAGGCATCTAGTGGGGACATAGAATTCGATTTTGTTCTGAAGGATTTTAGGTCCGACGTTGTGCAATGCCCTGTGCGCATGGCTCAACAGTTTAAACCGTGCTCTTTGGCGCATGGGTAGCCAGTGGAGTTCTTTCATGCATGCGGACGCAGAGCTGAGTTTACCTATATTGCAGACAAGCTTGGCAGCCACATTTTGCAGCACCTGTAGGCGTGAGAAGAGGTAGTCTGCCATGCCCACATAGAGGGCATTGCCGTAGTCCAATCTGCTGGTAAGCAATGTCTGTGTGACTGTCCTTCTGCAGTCTAGCGGGATCCAAGGAAACAGCCTTCTTAGAAGTTTTAAAATAGCAAAACCTTTTCCGCACAGGGCCCGCACATGGTCCTGCATGGATAGAGTGTTGTCGATGGTTATGCCTAAGTTTTTAGCGCACTGTTTGGGTGCTGGGGCCGCTCCCAGGGATTGTGGCCACCAGGTTGGGTCCCAGATTAGATGTGCTCCACCGAATAGTAGTATCTCGGATTTCCCTGCATTTAATTTGAGACAGTGCTTGGTCTTTCAATTTGCCATCTCTGAGAGGCAGTTGTTTAACTTGACCTTGGCGTCTTCATGTCTGTCATCTATAGTAATCATCAGCTGTGTATCATCTGCGTAAGAGCAGATATTGAGTCCCCATTTCCTACTGATCAGTGCCAGGGATGAAACATAGGCATTGAAGAGTGTCGGGCTTAGGGAAGCTCCTTGGGGGACACCACAGCTGATGTCTTTTTTTCTGAAAAAAACTGGCCCATTTGTACCATCTGGGTTCTGTTTTTAAGAAAGGAGTTAAGCCATTGGAGGGCTTTAGCATGAATACCCTTTTCATAAAGGATTTTTAACAGATGGTCGTGAGATACCGTGTCGAACGCTGCCGACAGATCCAGTAGGATCAGGGCAACAGCTTTACCCTGATCCGTTGATTCTCTTATGTCGTCGAGAGCCGCTAAGAGGTTGGTCTCTGTACTGTTGTTGGCTCTAAAGCCAGTTTGAGAGCGGTCTAGGAGTTTGTTAGTCTCAAGATAGGTGACCAGTTGTATATTTACTAGTTTCTCCAGAACTTTAGAGAGGTATGGGAGCTGGGAGATGGGTCGATAATTTTCCGGATTGTGAACGTTTGTTCCAGCTTTCTTCAACAGAGGGGTCACTATCGCCTGTTTCCATGTTTCTGGGAATACTGTAGTGTCCAAGGATCTGTTAAGGAGATGAGTAACATAAGGGCATATTGTTGGGGTGATCTGAGAGAATATATAGTGGGGGCATGGATCTAAAGGGGATTCTGATTTTACTTCCATCATAACTTTTTCGACCTCTAGTTCTGTGAGAGGGGCGAAGTTGCCCATGTGTGGCACACTGACTGAATATGGGGGTGGATTTTCCCAGTTGGGTTGGGGTCGAGAGAAATCATTTATAAATGATGAGTAGATTGTACTGATCTTATTAGAGAAGAACTCGCTGATCATTTCACAGTTTTCCACAGAAGGAGGCAGGGTTTGAGACAGACTGACTGGTTTACAAAGCTCCTTCACAATTCTAAAAAGTTCCTTGGCCGAGTTACAGTTTTCTTTTATCCGGGTGGAGAAGTAGGTCTTCTTTGCTGTTTTAATGGTGTTGTTATATATCCTTAACTCAGTCCTGTAATTTATTCTATCTGATTCTAGTTTTGACATTCTCCAGGAATGTTCTACGGATTTACACTTTCCTTTCATAGTCTTTAGATCCTGTGAGTACCACTTTTCAGAAAGAGGTTTGTTTCTGGCCTGAAATGTGAGTTTGGGTGCCAAAATATCTAGAGTCTTGGTAATTTCATTTTCGAGTTGCATAGCTTCTGTGTTTACTGAGAGATCTTCTAGGATAGCTAGATTGTCTGGAGAGAAGTGGACTTAGAACCGGTCCTGGGTAACTAGCCTCCAGACTGACTCTGTTTGCCACTCGTGCATTTTTGGTAAGTTTGATGGCATTTATCGGCGAGTTAAAGGTGAAGGATACAAGGGAATGATCTGCCCAGGGTACAGGGGTAATTTCTTGGATCCTTATTGACTCTATATTAGAGAATAGCAGATCTAAAGTATGCCCAGCATTATGTGTGGGGCCTACAACCCATTGCTTGAGCTTGAGGATCTGCATATCTCTTTCCAACTGTCTAGCGGTAATGCTGTGCACTTCCTCAAAGTGTATATTAAAATCTCCTATGACTAGGTAGTTGTTATATTTCAGGCATAATGGAAGAAGTTGAGTGAAAAGTTTGGCACTCAGATCAGTTTGATGGCCTGGAGGGTTATAAATTACTGCTTCCCCAAGCAGAATGTGGTTGTTTCTAGATATCTGGAATGATAGTATTTCGTGCTCTCCTGTAAGTGCCACTTCAAGCTGGAGACATGTGAGGTAGTCCTTGAATATAATTTCGACCCCACCTCCCTTCCATCCCTGCCTATCGTGTTTGAGAATTTTGTATTTAGGGGGCAGGGCGTTAGCAATATGCGTGGATTATTCCTTCTATTTCTATTTTCTAAATCCTCCGCATGTTGTTGGAGGGCAAGAACAGATTTTTCTAGTGAGGAAATACGTTGAGAATTAGTATGGATATCTGTAACCTGCTGCTCCATGGATGTCACACGATTTTCCATAGTTGACTACTTTTCTTCAGAAAGCTGCATTTTAGTGTTGGTCTCCTCTACGAATGGACGTAAAGCGCGTATTTCCTCCAGCAATAATTCCATGGATATAGGAGATGGCGACTTATCTAGGGGAGGAGTGTCTTGTTTCAAGCGCTTAGATGATGTGGTAGGAGGAGAAGCTTTGTTGAAAGTTGGCTGTGACGAAGAGGGACGGTTGTGGGCTGCTGCCGCCATTTGATCTGTGGCAGAAGAGGAGCCTGCTGCTGAGGAAGAAGAAGAAGGGGCCACAGGAGAGTACTTTGAGGGCACAAAAACGAATTTTGGATTGCGTAATTTGCCCATAGAGACCTGAGTTCCCAAACAGTGGACTGAGTAAAGACCAAACTACAGGAGCATGTCGTATTCCAAGCACAGGAACTACCAAGGTATGCGACGAAGAAGCGCAGGAACCACCGTGAACAATAAAAGACTACTACGGGGCAGTAGTGCTCCAGGCTCAAGGCTCAAGTGTTCGTCCCAATCAACAGCAAAGCCACGCTTCTGGTGAGGGGCCGAAAGACCACTACTCCACTGGGTACTTCACATACAAATCACATACAAGTCTTCAGTTGGTTTCAAAATGACACTTGAAATTTAATTTAACATTTATAATGGCCTCTCGCTAAACCCATAGACAACTGCTCAAAATATACCATTTGCCGCTATCGTGGATAGTGCGGCGAGTGACGCACAAGAACATACCGCTCAAGCGCGTTTACAAAAACTGCAAGTCCGTGATGGGTATGCTGACACAACTTCGCCCTTTGACATAAACCGGCAGATGTAAAACCATTAGACGATATTGTGCCAGACAGAGCAATCTGAGATCTCCTCAAACACGCATTACTGCAGTGTCGGGTTCTTTGAATAATATATTGGTCCTTCGTGGCTCAGTTCTGAAGGGTTCTGAGAAAATGTTCCTCTAATAGGCCAACTTTAATCACATCTGCCCCATAGCATTAACGACTGGGCTGGTGCGCGCTTGTTATTATTTAAGAGTGACAGGGAGAGGAGCCACAGGTGAAGTAATACAGGAGCATACTGTGTGTGTGAAAAAGAAAATCAGGTTTAGCGCATCATTGCCGTGTGGAGAGATAGAGGACATGTATGCGGTTCCACCTCACACGAGCATCGCGTAGGTCTCAAAATGGTGGACGCGCTGAGGCGCCGATACATCACGGCGAAATGAAGCATATCAGGCAAAGTAGTCCCTTATTCTAGTCTCACCGGTCACACGCCATGTTCCGCTCCCCGGGGCTGCAAAGGGAATCGCTGCGACGATACTGAAACCGCCGAGAATCAAAGGAAATCCGTCTCGGTGCGGCGGAGCTCCGAGCTCAGGCGGCCATCTTAGCCGGCGTCCAAACCACGCCCCGATGTGGTGTTTTTGAAAAATTCGTAATCTTAATTCAGATAGAAGCCGCTGTTGCTTATTGGCCTGGGATTTCCGAGAAAGTTGTAATGAGTGCCTAAAGTGGCAGGTAAATCTGAATTAGCGCTACAACCTAAATGAGATTGTGAGGATTTGAATGCAGATTACATAATGAAACTTCAGTTTAGCACCGATAGTGTATGCATGAACGTCAATCACCAAAAACGCCAGGGGGAGCAGAAGTGACATCACACACCATGTAACCTTTACTTTCACTCACAAACACGTGCCTTCACATACACACACCTGCTCTCACATAAACATACTCCCACCCGCAAGCACGGACACAGCATACATTTAAAAGCATTTTTTACATACCTCAGCAGCCTGGGGGGGTCATATTGCAGCTTATTGTAATGCATTCTTTTTGCAATAGTAGTGAAAAATAAAATACTATTCACTATTAGTGTAATAAGAATTGACAGAAAACAAGGAAATTGGAGCACCACCAGTGTTGATAAGGAGGAGCGGACATATGTTACTGGCAATGATTTTGCCACTTCTGCAGACAGGGGTCGCAAAGGTAGGGCCAGGGGTCACAAAGGGCAAACCAGGGGTCACGGCAGCAACCCCTGGCGACCTCTAGGTGATGTCCATGAGTGTAGGCACAGTCTTTTCAAACATATTAACCATAGGAACATGCTCATAGGAAAACGTATATTAAACCGAAACCCCACGGTTATTTGGCATCTTGAAACTTGCACCGATATGCACAATCTCCTTTTGTTTGTGTCTGTGTCCTTGTGTGTGTGTGTGGGAGATGCTCTTTTAGGATCTCGCATGAATAACACATTGAATGCTCAGAGAGCTGGCCTGTTTGATCACATCATGTCAGTGACGAGCAGCTGACTACTGAAGACACCCCCAGACATATTTCAACTGCATCTGTCATTTAATAACCTGTCATTTTCCACCAGCTCATCTTCACTTTCATCCGAGAACTAAATTTAATTCCTCGCAAATTGCCATTTTAATAATTGTTCACCTGTTCACAAGTCATCTGAATCTCTCAATAGTTGCTTTCAGAAAAAAGCTGGATTTTTTGGCAGCGTTGCCGCATCTGTCTCCTGCATCTCTGACAAGTGGATCTCTGCCCTGTCAGGTGATGCTGCTTAATTAAACTCTTCGTCAATTGCCCATGTTCTAACACATCCATGCAATGTTTGGCAGGTACAGACTTGAGTCCCGCACGGTTTGTTTGTTTAGTCATGTGAAAGTTAACGCAGCTACTAATCTTCCGAGAAAATTGTCAAGTTTGCCTTAGATGCATTCAGCTTTACTCGGTGCTGAGGAGAGGGTAGAAATGTGGAGTAATCCATTTCATCTTCCCTCGTGGGTGGTCGGGAATATGTTACTTTCTGTAGAGCTGGCTCTCTTCAGAAGCATCCTGGGCGAAACCTAAATGGGTGCTTCCTCTACTGCCCCATTCCACCTCTTCAAGGGGCAGATTTATGTTGCACTTGCGCCACTTTTGCGCCGCCGTTGCGTCACTTTTGTGACCCAGCAGCGGCGCAAATCCTGCGCCATGGTGCGGGGTATTTACAACGTGACGCATCTGGGAGATGCGTCAAGTTGTAAAGCCCTGCGCCACATGTAGGCGTTCCAGGGCAGGTGGGGGCGTTCCGGCGCAGGAACGCCTCCTAAAAGTGGCTGAGTGAAATCTACAAGATTTCACTCAGTCACTTTTAGGCCCATGCTGCGTCAAAACCCTGCGCCTGCTTGAAGCATGCGTAAGGATTGACGCAGCATTGTACAGATAGGGCCCCCCAGAACATTGCTGGAGCTGCGTCGCGCTTGCGACGCAACTCCAGCAATGCGCCACTTTTACGGCACAGATGCGTCACGCATCTGTGCCGTTGTTGCCCCATGGTGCGCCGCATTATAAATGCGGCGCATCCATGGTGGCGCAGCTGTGGCACATAATAATTGGCGCATCCCTGCTGATATGCAGGGATGCGCCAGTTAACATAAATCTGCCCCGAAGTGTCTGTGTGTTGAAAAAAATGGGAGTGGGAAGGTGAGGCGGCAACAGAAAGGGCAGCCATGAGAAGAAAAGCAGAGACAGGCACCAGCATCCTCGGGAAACAGGGCCTGATTCACAAAGGGCGCCCACACTCGTGGCAGAGGCCCCAAAGTCGTGGGGGAGTCTACGCACAATTCTCATTCTGTATATTCTGCCCCAAGTACAGAGAGTTCACCACAACTGCAGGTCATCCGCCATAAGTGTGGAGGCCCTTTTGAGAATAGATTCAGTTTCCGTTGGAGGTGGTGCAGCGCAAAAATGCCCACCCTGTATACCTCACAAATACCTAATAGATACATGGCATGAACGTGCACGTAGCACGTTTCGTGTGTGGTTTAACAATTAATGTAAGTGTTGCACTTGACATCATTATTAAAGAGTGCATTAACTTTAGGATTAGATGATTCTCATATTGTGTGTTTATCATAACTGAGTGACATAATATTTGTTGTCTTAATTAAATAAACCATCCTTACTTAGTACACAATGTACTTTACTATAAAGGTTAAATCTGACTTTCATAATGTGTGCTTTAATACCTTCAATGACCTTTATTGATTAGCAAACTCCACAGAAACCATCCTCATATATGTAGAGTTTGATTTTACTTAAAACGATAAAAGTTTATGTAATGTGTGCATTAACATTTCATATATTTAAATTAAATGAAGTTCCTAACCATACTTACACATGATTATTTTAAAGATTTACTGTATGCTACATGTAATGTGAATCTAATGCACTAGAATCTTATATTCCTCTGTATTTGAATCTGCACATGCATATTAACCCCTTCGACGTGCATAACGGAACGGTTCCGTCATGCACGTCGGTTGGGCTGTGCGCATGACGGAACCGTTCTGTCATGGCCCCGCCCGCGCACGGAACCTTCAGCGTGGCGCGGAAATCCGCGCCGCGCTGAAGGGGTTAAATGTGCATCATTGAGTTAGGCTTTAACCTATCCTGACTAGGCTTATATTTCACCATTCTGCATAATACTGTTTTTCATTTCCTGCTAACGTGACATTTCTTGAAGGTATTCACATGCATTGTTAGTTTGTGAATAGATACATTACTGTACTAGAGATAGAAGAGAGAGCCTGAGAAGAAGGCCTTGACAAAAGAACATGAGGACCCAGAGTGTCAACTGAAAGGCCTATTCAGCAATGTTGCAATCTAACCTGTGAGTGAGAAGGAGATTTCGTTCCCATGTCCAGTGTGAGATTTTCCTCTGATGTTGCTGTCTGCAGCATGAGAAATGGTAAGAACAATGGACCCCTGATGATGCATACAAAGGGGTGTTACCTAGAAAGACTGTTGTGTGTTATAATTTAGTGTTCACACTGTCTGAGTTCAGAACTCTTTTAGACTTCTTTCAGATGCTTCCCAGAACTTTTAGCAGATGCCCCTTTAGATTTTTGTAGATGCTTTCCTGATCTCTTCAGATTCCCTTACCGCAGAGGATTAGACCTCTATGCTTACTTTCATTCTTTGCTGAATGTGGCTTAGGCAAACAGTTATTTACTGACCCACAAAAGACTCTTGACCGAGCTTCTGAAATGCTGACACCTTCCCTACTTATTTTTCCCCTTGCCTGGTTTTAATTTTCTTTATGGAAATTCTTGATCTTGGCACCCTTTAGATTTTTAGAACCATCCTTTTAACTGGAACTCTATGGTAGGTAATTTAGATTCATCCATGCTTGGACAACAAAACTTGTGACTCTTTACTGAACATCAGATACTACTCCTCATCTTTTGCATTGCTGTGACTGAATTGCTTGTTTGTCTAATATAGGTCCCACTACATTTTTTCGGTAGATTGGGACTACCAGTTCTTTTTTGTACTTCCATAGTATTGTGTTAAGAGTCATGTATCTTAACCTGATTTTTCAATTTGTATTAAACCTTCTTAACCCTAGCTACTGATTCCTGGTCCCTCACTGTGTAGCCAAATGGGTTGTACTGTTAATTGAATTTGATTGATGTCAATGTTAACACCCATCACCTCTTAGTCAGACAGAAAGGTAATTGGAGGACCTATGGTAAGCAAGTGGGCCCAGAAAATGCTGCATTAGAGGCAAGTCGGAAGAAGACTGCTGCAGGTTGCTCCTGCACCCCTCTAAAGATCTGCATGATGGGCGTGGACCGAGCTTGCTCATGCTAATGGCACTCTCCCCCTCTGTGCAAGCTGAGTTCCTGGGGTATCCCGAGGACCTGCCATGCCCCCTCTCAAAAGAGTCCTTATAGAAACATGATAATGGTCTAACAGTTTTAAGGTCATACACGGTGAGTGCACCTCTCGAGGACATTGATGCCCTTCAGGCTACATCAGTACTATGGTGCAAGTATGTGGAAATTGATGTACTCTCATTGGAACGGGGGCATGTCCCCCAATGCAAATGAAGGCAAGCTCTCTTCACATTGCACGGCTGTGTGACTGCACAATGATTTAAAAAAAGAAGGGGCTGCACAAGCAAGTGGGCCCCCCTGCAATAATAAAGTAACCTGGGTGTAAACTCCTGGCATATTCCTTGAGCTCTTTCGTAATTCGCCCCACATGTTAGGATTAGCCAATTTAATTATACTCCATAAAGCAACCTCAAAATGAGTGAAGACTGAGTTGGCTTTGCTGTGAATTTCATTCATCATGGCCTTTAAGTGTCAGCAGATGTTAGAAGCAAGCATTTAACTCACTGAGACATCTTATTGGCCATTAGAACATAGGAATGTTGAGAGGTCCATTGAAGACAATGTAGCAACTCGGGGCTTATAATGACTGGTATAATCCTTCTGCTCCAGTCTTTCTGTTTCTCCCTTTTTAATTTAGAACATTCTACCCTCAGTGGGAGGAATGTTCTATTAGCCTTATAGCCCTTCTGACTTGGGCTATACAGGTTGTGCAAGGCTCTCTGCCTTATTATAGGCCCCTGCCTGCAGCTAAAGCCTATAACTCGAGTTCAGGGCCTTTAGCAACTGGTACAGTGGGCTATAAGGCTATATGATGGTTGATTATGGTAGATGCACTAATAACACACTATGTTGCTGAATACCATAAATAGGTATCACCAGTAATAGACTGGATATAACAAAGAGCATATTAATAAAATAAAATATACAGTACAGCATGTGTTATACCATTATAATGCATGGTATTCTGAAACCCCTGTATAAACAGCATTAACTAATTTCTTTATAATCAGCAACTTGTGAGGCACCAAGTCACCGATTGTAAAGAAAAGGCGTTAGAACTCGACTGTGAAAAGGTTATTACAGTTGAGTTCTGACGTCGCAATGCTTACTGCCAGAGTCAGCAGCTGATCTAAAAGGCAGGCCAGGTCACGGAGTATAATTAAAGCAGCTATTTAAAGCAACAAAAGTAATATAGCTTTTATTTCTTCTGCTCTATTTTATTAGCGTACAATGACACGCAGAGAAAATATGTTTATTTTTTGCACTCCTTTAGATAGAGATAAGCTACAATTGTTATATGGCCATTAGGGTCATTGTCGACATTGCTAAGTTAGCATGAGCTTTGCTGCCTTGATGCTGCTTTTGCCCACATTACTACATGACTTTATTTTGCAAGTTCTCCGTTTATGCCTTTCACATGAGAACTGTCTGCTTTTTGCGTTCTCTGCTAAGTTCCTGGAGTTTAGTCTGAACACAATGTGTAGGGTTGATAAACAATGCCCCTTGTTATTCTGTTCTGGCCAGTCCCTACCACCTAGACAAACCATGTTAAACACAGCTGCACAGCTGGAGACTCCTGCTTTGATATTACGGGGTTGCACGTTGTTCAAACACACTTTTGGAGAGAGTCCTTTCTATTGAGAAGTTCTATTCTGTTCCTATGATGTAAATCTTCCATCTAGGCTTTAAGGTATGGAGTCTGCTGACAAAGCCCAGAGATCTTCTTTTATATAATAAAACTTCTTCCAGTCAAGGGGAGTGTGGTTAGGCCTTATAGTCCTATTTCCACTGTCTGTATATGATGACATCCCCCTTCATATTCTATGGAATTGTAACAATGCTAATTGTTCTACGTTTTTGCATTTCGCTGCTGGTAGTGGCTCTTATACTGCATTATAGAGCACAATAGTTCAAATAAACATTTTGAACTATTACAGTGACTCTGCCAATTCTTATTGTGGACAAGTACGAGTGAGTGAGCGAAAGGGGATGTCTTGCTACAGCGATTCCTGAGAGAGTCGGGAGTGTTGTGTTCTGGGTTGTCTAATCATTTGTAGCTTCATGATTATGTAGGAGAACGAATGAGTCACTATAGCTAGTTATTTTGGGGATTTTGGGTACTAAGGTGGTAGGAAGGTACAACCCCTATACACTGAAGTCCTCTTTTCCCAGCGCATAGTTCTGTGTATGTGCAGAATACCCCAACAGAATCTTTTTGCATGTTTCTACATGATACATGCTAATGCAGCTTATTTTAAACCGGCTTGTATTGAACTATTTCTAATATCTGTTTGCAACATGTCTCTAACAGGTACTTGATGTGTTCAATTTAGCATTGGAGGTTTTATTTGTATTCTTTATGTTTGCAAATATGCTTGTTCTTTCATATGAAAGAGTTACGCACCAAGGTTTTAAGTGGTTTGTGGGGAAGGTGATCATGTGACCACCATGTATTATATGGTATAAAGTACCCCTGGCATACATGCTAACAATATCCCTTATATTATTTTCCTCATGAACTATAAATCCGAGGATAATACCACACCTCCCTATTGAAGTAGCATTGTTACACATCAGGATAATAATTCTAGGTTTGGCATGCAGTACTGAAAGAGTTCCACATTCTGCAGAGGCTTTGGATTGCCTGATAAAGCTATAAGGTACTCGACTGCAGTACAACAGCACGTTTTTTTATCCTCTCAAATATAGAAAATAAGAAGAAAGCAAATCATTTGTCCCCCATCGTGACCTATTCATAGCCCATTCATTTCACCAAGAGCAGAATATCAAGAGATTTCTTTAAACAATTGCAATTTATGACTTACACACGAAGATATATTTCTTCTGTCCTGGGTCCCTTGACAACTGTCTTTAAGCAGAGCCATCAGTAACTTTCTGCAGAGAGTTCAGAAGGCAAGAAAGAAATTTGAGAAATTATGCATATAAAGCAATAAAGAAGAAGGGTCACCTGTATGAGTCATTTTGCTTGTAATAGAAAATGTGCATTAAACTGAAGGTCATTGCACCCTGGAAATAACTCAAACTTGATCTGCTATTGTGTATTAGTAAAACACCTAGTGTAATTTTTAGAAGGCTTACTGTGCACTTTATAGTCAAAATAATGAATTAACACAGTAGACTACATAAAGTTGTGTAAGGTGCAAAAAGTGGGTCAATTCCATGATGCACTGTATTAGCTGGTAGCATACCAGGGAACTAACAAAACACTTTGTCTATAAGCTTCACCTAACCCACACTACATAAAGTGTGGCTCCACCTGCAACAAATCTTGCAAATGTATTTTGCTTCACTCTACAGTACTAGCGCATGTTAAAATGGAATCATTACTTACTTTGCCTTTTGGTTTAAAGGCCTGCTGCTGCGTGAATCAGCGGCACACTCTCTGCTTGCTTCTTGAGTCTACTCGACTTACTTGTGCTGCTGCAACTGGGCAGTACGCTGAGGTGGGTGAAAAGTGGGGACACTGGTCCGATCTGCATTAGTCAGTCTCCTTAAGAGGAATGACAATTTGATGCCAAGGAGAACAGATGGTGCTGTATGCTCCCATCCCCTAACAGAGGAGCTGCTAATCTCACATGGGTTGGGTGGCACCAAAGAGGCTGATTCCAGTTTTGTATTAATCCCTGGTAATACATTTGAAATCCTGGTGGCCTGAGCTTCCCACCTCCCACCTCGCTTTCCCCTCTGCTAATATCCAACATCGTGGATTAATACTCTCTTGAGGCACCGAAACCTTTGCAATAAACTCCTTGCTAGTCCATGGCTGGATAAGGCCTGCATAGCTGAAGTACTGCCATACATCTAATTCTCTGCGCAGTGATTCTGCTCATCACAATCTCCTTCAGACCATCTCTGGGGCAATGCTGGACCACCACTACACCACTGCATGCAAAAACAACCATGAGGCTTGATGACATAGTGTGGAAATAAACTTTCAACTGGCACATACCGCCATATTGCAATGCACACTGGGGAGCGGTAAAGAGACGATGAAACGCACAGAAAAACTGCATATTTTTAGGTCATGTGAATCAACGATAGGGGGTCAATTAAAGGCCCTGCCCTTCCAGCCTCCTGCTGGCCCCGGGCATTTAACATGCACACGGTGCCCGGCGCCGGAGGCATGATTGCTCAGGGCAGGCCTCCGACTCATCATTCAGTTCTCTTCACCTCATACCAAGTAAGTCTAATAGCAACTACCACGGTGACAGTCACCACGCTCAAGAAAAAAGCAGCGTTGGTTCGGCTACTTACGGTTACTGGTGGTTGGCACTGCCTTTATTAATAGGCCAGCTGGTGCTGCTGCCTGCCCTCGATGTCGGGCTGAACTGCTGGTGGCTCGTAGGGTGCATGTGTGCCAGGACATGGCAGTTTGAAAACAATCTACGCACGCTGCCACAACCCCTAGCCCCGCAGAACCAAATCCAGCCCAATCAGTTTCCAGCCGATCGGCATCACTGGACAAAGGGCCTAAGGCAAATTCGCATCATGGATTCAATTGGAATCTTTTTATTATGGCTCTCACAGCTGCAACACTCTTCACCAGAAACTCGGGAGATGACCAATACTGTCTGCGGTGAGCCAGTGAGGTAATTATATGTACTTTGCCACAATGCCATAGGACGCGCAGATGCATTGTGTAGACCCGGCCCTGATAAATAAGTACTGGCGCTAAGCACCAGCACAAAATAAGCACTGCTAGTCAGTCAAATGCACTTCAGTACTTGGGCTGAAATGCCAACACTTTACTTTATCAATATCTTAACCTTTCCAGCCTTTATTCCTTTCTATTTTTTATTTATCTGTTTTGAAACTATTTCTTCTGGTTACAGTAATTCAAAGTCAGTAGTACCTTCTTTGATCAATTGTGAATTATATCTACCCATGATATGCACTACAACACGTTTCTACATCTGTTCTATGTACACTTACAAGATAAGAAGCACTCTTAGTGCTCTGATAATATTTTGTGATTATTATTTTTTAAACATTTTTATTGCAATTATATTGCCACTATGCTTGAAAGGTGACAAGTTTAATGCTTGTTTTCTTCTTTTTATGGTCTGGCTTGACAGCCCAGTTGTCGCCAAACAATTATGTGAGCATCACTAGAGAGGGCTTCGCCCACATGTTGGGAGTCTGGAGAACATGTTTTGATGGGGCAGCAGCTGTGTGCTTTCACAAAAAAGAGCTTGCCCTCCACCAGCAGTGATCACTTTTGTTTCTCCAGCTATTTGAGTTTAAATTTAAAGGAGCACACACATGACATTGTAATGCTGTAAAAGTGTCTTAGATAATTAGATAATTTATAGTGTTTGTCTTTCTCTGGCAGCAGCAAAGATGGGAGGAGGGCAGTCAACCTCCTACATGGATTTCTAGATTTGGAGTGACAGTGCAGCTGTCACCTGACCTTTAAACCTACAGCAATATTATTCTAAAGTGCTTTGCGTCCACACAAAAACATATTCAGTCCCATGATATGTATGTGTAAGGCTTCCCATAAAAATACAACATTTCTTTAAAGCCAGACCTATTGGCATTGCCAATGCTTGTTATTTATTTAGCAGATCCTTTCAAAAACATTTTCATTTGAATTGCTCATTGCACCAGCTTGCTGTGGTCAGACCTATTGACTTTGCTTTTCACAATTCTAAACAGATAGACTAAAATAATTATATACATTAATAATAATATATCAATAATCAATGCACCATAAGCACATTCCCAACAGTGGCATTAAATAAATGTAAAACCAGGGGGTAACCCTTTACTCCAAGCCCTTAACCCTATACTCCAGACCTTTAGTTCTATGCCCCTTACAATTTACCCTTTAATCTTTACCATAACCCTGTAACTTAACCCTCTACCTATAACCACGACACATAACCCTTAACCAATATACCGCAGACCATCAACCCTATACCCCATACACTTAAATCTGTACCCCAAACCCTGAATACTAAACCCTATTCACATCCCCAAACCTTAACCTCTATACCCAATATCTCTATCCTATACCCCAAACCCTTCGCCTCTTACCCTTACACTTATACCTTAAACTCCAAAGCCTTAACCCTTAACTCCATTTCCTTAACCCTATATCCTAAACCCATAACCAAATATGTTACCTTATACACATAACCCAAACCCTTAGTCCTATACCCTCAACACCTAATCCTGTACACTACACCTAATCTGTAACTCCAAACATATACCCCTATGATCTCAACCCAATACCAGAAACCATTAACCCCGTACTCCAAGCCCTTAGCACTCTTTGGCCTATTAATAAAGGAAAACTTACTAATGAACAAAGTATGTTTACTATTACGCGTTTGAGTAACTTTACTACTTTACTAGTTTTAACTATTCAACAATTACTCAAAACTGTAGAGTTACATGTCTGAACACCCAAAATGGTGCCAAATGTATGAGTGTAAAGTTACTAGAGCCAAAAACAAACGGTAGTAACTCCAGCATCACACTTTGCCAACCACTGATACTGCAGCACCCTTCTTTAGAAAATAATGAGGTCACGGCAACTGCGGCCCTTTGACAAAGTTTGAGGAAAAGTCACAAAAGTGTATTAAAATTGGAAAACATTAGTAAAAATATTTGTATGTTGCATAATAATATGAATGTATTTTATTTATTTTTAATGTAGAACAAAATATAAAAAGTTACACCATTATTAAATGAATTTAAATTGAAAATGTAATTAGTTTGAATGTGTTAAAATAACATTATTTTCTAAAGTTTAAATTATGTAAAGAAATAAGAAATCCCAACTAAAGTAAGAAACCTATATTTTTAATATGTATAATAGTTATTAAAAGTGATGTATAGAATTCAGTAAAAGTAATTTTATAAAATTTCAATATGATTTAATGTGACTTTAACTTTTAAATTGGAAAAAAGATTATTAGAATAAGTTTAAATAAATTTAGTATTAGATTAAAATGTATTTATATTTGTAACTGTTTTGTATAATATAATTCATTTAACATTTACAACTTTTATTTTAGATCTCTATCTTCATTACTTTCTAAGGGAGGGCGTTGCAATACCAGTGATTGGCCATATGTGGACCTGGACTTACTCCCACTTTGAGCTGGAGTACTATGACTGTTTTGGGACCTTTTGGGCAGTAATAACTTTCCAAGTGCTGTGTGTAAATAGCAATAGGCTTACTCATTTGTAGGTGGGTGCATGTTCCTTCCTCCTCCTCTTTAGTAGTATGTATTCTACATTTTCCCACCACTCCTCCCTGTCCTTATCCCACAATTACTACTAAAATGTATACTTATACATGCGAGAGGCTCCACAGTCAGGGCAAACATCTCTGCACAGAAAAAGATAATAGAGGCAGAGGTGGAACCTCTAATTTCGGTTTGCAAATAGCATTTTGTAGTAGGTTAGTAGTGCAATTTTAAGTAATGCTAAACACACTACAAAATGCAGTTCGTGAACAGGCCCCTCTACCTTTAATTTCATGAACTATGTAACAATAAATGTTACAAATTGGTGGAGCCTCCAAAGAAGGAAAACATAATAACACTGTTTGAATTAAAGAACATTTACGTTTATTTTTTGAACATCTCAATATAATATTAATTTCACTAGTTCATTTTACAAGTTCATATCTTCACGTAGTTCGTAACATTACTTCCAAAATTCCGTGTTGCTAGTTTACATTTTATTGATGTTTGTTATATATTCAAACATTTTAAAATTGCAATTATCAATCTATCAATGTAAACTAGAATCGGTGTGTTTTGGAAGGATTATTGTGATGGTGGCACTAAAAGAGAACGTTTGCAGTTTTTTTAAGGGCATTTCTATGGTATAAGCTTGTGAGGAGAATTGGTTAAGCCCTGAAGAAGCAGCAGTTCACTTTAAGCCCTGAAAGACGTGGGCTGTAAAATATCAAAGAAACCAATTATTGCTGCACTTGATATGAAGTTTACTCCTATCTGTTTCACTGATCTGATGAAGCGTGGTGCAGACCGACTCAGGGCTCCGCATCACAGCACCTCACAGTTCCTGATCAGCAGATTCACTAGATCTGATGCAGAAAGGCACAAACCAATGTAGGGCCTCACATTCCAGCACCTCGCAGCTCAAGACCAGTGGCTTCACTGGATCCAACACAGAGCTATGCAGACCAATGCAGGGCATCGCATCGCAGCACCTCGCAGCTCCCAATCTGTGGCTTCACCGGATTCAACACAGAATGGTGCGGACCATTGCAGGGCTTTGAATTACAGAACCCCACAGCCCCTGATCAGTTTCTTCACCAGATCTGACACAGGACGATGGAAGGGCCTCACATTGCAGTACCTCGTATGCCTCGATTATCGGCTTCACTGAATCCAATGAAGAGCAACACGGAAGCTAGCATCACAGCACCACTCAGCTCCTGATTACTGGGTCAACTGACCCAACACAATGCGATTCAAAGTTTCGCATTGCAGCACAGCGCACCAAGGGTAAAGGTACAACCCTCAGTGGCACAAACCTGGTCTCAACCAGTGCTGCATCGTGATCGGCCTGGACTTGTCCGAATGCAACACAATCAGATACCTGCAGTTGGCGCCTTCCTCCTTTTTGGCGCTATTTTTACCATAAGGTTTAGAAACTCATGGCTCCGGATATACTGATTGGATTTTTGTAATTTTGGTGTCATTTTATTTTGTAAAATGTATTCTGTTTTTCTAAGTTGGCTTTTGATTCTTCTTGTGTTGTGTTTTCACTTTATTACTGTTTGAATGCTGCATAAAACCTTTACACATTGCCTCTAAGTTATGCCTGACTGCTTTGTGTCAGGGTACCAGAGGGTTAAGCACAGGTTTATTTAGTGACTTTTGTGGTTCAACCTGAAAAGGATTGTGATTTTTCTTTGAAGTGCTTTCTCACCCCTGTCAGCAAATAAACCATTTTGTTACAGTTCCCTCGTATGATAATGTTGTTCTGTGTCCAGGCTTGAGTGTAGTGTGCCTTGGCCAATGCAGCTAGTTTGGGTATCATCCACAATGGGGGTTTGTGGAATATTGCACTGTAAAATCCAGTCTAGAGGTGTAGTTGAGCCAGTATGTTCTAACTGTTTGTAGGGATCTTGGGTACTTGGTTCCTGACCTTCCTGCACCAAACATCATATGCAATAGATCGGCATTGCCGTACTGTTTATAAGGTCTATGTATTCGGGGTCTGTCTCCACTATGAGCCACCATGACATCCACATTACCTGGTCAGGCAAATCGTATGTACCTAAGTTGAGGACTCCTATGGACCCTGTGCCAAGCAAGTGCATCCCTTGTCCATGGAGACACACCTTTGTTGGAGTTAAGAACTCTGAAAAAAGCCCCGCACAGGTTGAATGTGGTCTATAATAGGGTGGATATGTCCTGCGCCAGGTGCCTCTTGGAAGATGCGGACTTCGACTACATGATTTGGTCCTGCCCGCAGCTATCTGCCTACTTGGAGTATTGGATGTGGTTTATAAGGTGCTGTCCCGTTCTCTGGTGTGTGCTCCTGAGGTTTGCCTGTTAGACCTTTTCCCGAGGCCTAAAGCCCGTAAGTTGGGACATAGGTTTGTTGATCTGACCTTTCTGTTAGCTAAACGAAGGATAGCACTTGGCTGGAAGTCTGCACATCCCCCCCTGGTGACCTTGTGGGAAGCTGATATTACACATTGGGCTAGGGCTGAGGAGCGGACCCTGATTGCGGAAGACAGGATCACCAAGCGGCGCCGGCCGTATGCAGAACCGTGGGGCGATATCCTTAAGGCCTGGGAGGCACATCATATGCCGGACTGTCCTGCAGGACCCTCCTCGCCGGAGTCTATGGTCTAGGGTGTTCTGGGAGCTGGGTACTGGGAGATCCAACCTCCCCCCCTTCCTGCTTAGCGAAGGGCACTGCGCCCCCCCCCTTCACCCCCCCTTTTTCCTTTTCCCCCCTTCCTCTCCCCCGTCTCTACCTGGAGATTCGACGTCTATTTTCTCTCCCATTTAGGAGCACTTGGTCCCCGGGCAGTTGTTAGATGGTTTTTTTTTGTTTTTTTGTTTTTTTGTATGTGTGAGTTCAATATGATAGTTTGATAGGCACGAGTTGCTTTTTCGAATTGTTCTTTATTACTTGCTTTGGCCTTCATTCTAGGGGCATGATGACTTTGAGTGTGTAATTTTTATTTTTTCCGTTCCCTTCTTTTCTTTTTTTCCTTTATTATATATAGACAGTTTTGTGGGGACTAGCCCATAGGAGATCATCATGTTGTCTCCGCGGTGAATGTTTTGCAATGTTCCCCTGACTATTCCAACTTATTTGCTTTCCCCACTCCCAGGTACTACAACATTGCACTGCCTTCGAGGCTGCGCATTGTCGGATAGCCTGGGGGGCATTCTATATTCAAGAACATGCTTTGATGTTTATTGTGTACTGGAATTTATTTTTCCTTTTGTCTGTGCATTCAAAAGTCAATAAAACAGATTTTTTTTAAAAAGAACTCCGAATAAAGATCCTAGGATAATGAAGGGGAGCACCATCAATAAGTAGGGCAGTCTAGGCAGCAAATTTTGACAATTGCTTTCCTAAAAAGAGGTGACAATAGAAGTCCAGTCCAGAATGGAATTGACCACCTGATGCCAGCAACACATTTGTTTAAGTTATATACTTATAGTTTATGTATGGTATATCTGAAAAACGAGGTATTTAAAGGTTTCTGATTTGTATTTCAAAGTCAAAGAAAGCTTTATTTGAATGTTTTTTAACAATCATAAACGCACATGAAATAGATCATATTACATTAAATTTCATAGATTAAAAACTGTTGGAAAAAAACTGTTTTAAAATGTTGAGGATAAAAGTACATGACTTCGATAGACACCCTTTAAAAGAAGTAGGGGAGTTTACCATACAGTTAAAATTCGTCAATAATAAAACTTTTCCCCCAGTGGAGTGCTCCCTTCAAGAACATAGCTAGCCTCCATGCTGTGTGTTAGTTTTCTAAGAACTGCAGTTTAATTAATGCTGGACGACATTGCCTCAGTCCCTGGGACTTTAAAAGAGGAATTTGCCACACTTTCCTTAGTTCTATATCAAATTTACAAAAAAGAGTAAATGGATAGTGGATTGGGCGGACTGATTGTCACAAGGACACATTTGCAGCAGACGAGACCAGTCATTCATTTTGGGGAAGGTCACAAGTATATGAACAATATTGAGCCTAAACCTAGTCAATAACAATTTGTCAAAAGAGCTAGGTACACATGTCAAATATGGCTCCATTCCTATTGTTGTTGATATTAATTGATGTTGATTAAAACTGGATTTTAAAAGTTCCCCTGCCGATCTTACTGTGTCCAAAAACTAAAAGCCCTCTTATTTTAGGACCTTTCTCTGGAGCGCCTGCATGGACCCTGGGTCAGTGAAATATTCTGGATGGTCTAGGTCATTCATAAAGTCAAGAACAAACCTGACCCAGGGAATCTTAAAAGACCCATCCAATTTGAAACTATCCTCCAAAATCTCCTTATTTAGCTGGGTCTGTTCCTTTGACCAAATACTATGCCACAATAGTATTGGTTCAATTTTGATAAGATCAGAGATAAAAGGGAGACCCAGCTCCTCATGACACACATAGGAAGATGGGCTGGGTGGGGCAGATAAAATGTATCTTAAAAAGGATTTTTTAACAATTTGAAGCAAAAGAGTGTTTGCAAAACCCCACACTCCAGCTCCATACATAGCAGAGGTGATGCACTTCGCTTTATAAATTTGTAGGAGCTCCACAGGGAGTTTCCTGCCTAATTTCTTCGAAAAAGTTGCAAGGGCAGTGGAAGACTGGACGAAACCCAATTTTTTGGTAGATATTGTTTGGGCCCATGTATCTTTGTGGTTAAATAATATGCCAAGGTATGAGAAGCTCTTGGTCGAAGCGAGCTTCTGTCCCTCCACAAATATGTCTTTAGACCTCTGACTCCCTTGGCCACATCTCATTACATAGGTCTTTCATATGTTAATACTAAGGCCGAGGTCCTTCATAAAAACAAAGAAACTATCAAGGACCATCTGTAAGCCAAGTTGCGTTCGTGCCATTAAAACTGCGTCATCCGCATACAGGAGAGCAGGTATCGCTCGACCACTAACTTGGGCAAAATCTTGTCCATTCCTGAGTAGTACATCGCCCAGTCCATTAGTATAAAGGTCAAAAAGAAAGGGGGCTAGCCCACAGCCTTGCCAAACCCCCCTCCTAATGGGAAATGCAGCTGCACACTCCCCCCTACACCAAAACGCACTCTGGCAGAAGTGCCACTAGAAAGGCGGCTAAGGAATGCCATAATATGTGGGTCAACCTTCAGTATCTCAAGGACCTTCTATAATCTGTCATGCCTAACGGAATCGAAAGCCGCGGTGAGGTCCACGAATATCAAGAATAATCTGCCCTTTTTCGCCCTGGTGTATTTCCCTACTAAAATAGCCAAGTTTAAGCATTGCTCCGTAGTACCCAACCCCTCATGAAAGCCATACTGCAGGTCTGATGAGACCTGATAATCTTCTGCCCAAACTTGCAGATGCTCCAGGATCACACGCCCGGCCACTTTTACCATGGAGTCAAGCAATGAGATGGGTCTGTAGCAGCTGGGGTCTTAGCGGTCCCCTTTTTAAAAAATTGGGACGATAATAGACTCCGCCCTGGTCTTAGGTATTCGGGCCTGGCAGCTAGCATTAATAACCTGGGTTACGATGGGCCCCTAGAGAGTGATGTTAGACTTAAACAGGTCCAATGGGACACCGTCTGGGCCGGGGGCCTTACCACCCTGGCTTGATGCAAGGGCTCTGTTTGGCATTTCAAGGAGTCCCCGGTAAAGGGCAGCAGTCATTTGTGACTGTTCCCTGTTGCGGAAGCAAACAGGAATTATCCTTTGAGGATGGGCAAAATCCACAAACTGCTTCAATAGTGAGGACATTGGGAGAAGATTGATTTCTGGGTGTCTAAGAAATAGCAGTACATGGTCTGCATCACAGCCCACAGTGTGTAGCCTGTCACTAATGTTATGTTATGCCATGATAAAACATTTGTGTAGTGCTACGTATACCCTAGGGTGTCTTGGTGCTAGCTCAACAGATAGCAGAGGTGAAACAGAAAGGGGTGCTAAAGAGTAAAAAGCCAGGGTTTTAGAAGTTTTCTGAAAGCCTGTAGAGAAGGTGCTGCTCGTATGTGTATTTGCAGAAGATTCCATTGTTTGGTTGTTCCCGCAAGGAAGCTATTTTCAGCCCATTTGGCTTTCTTGAATCTGAAGATGGAAACTTTGTAGGATCCAGTTCATCTCAAGTTTCTATTGGGAACATACCAAGAGGTGAACTTTCGCAGAAAGTCTGGCTCTGTCGCATGCAGAGCCTTGAAAGTGAGGCAGAGTCCGTTAAATTTGATACAGTTCTTGATTGTTAGCCAATGTAGATCTTTGATCGCTTGGAAGACTGAGTGGTGTTTGGAAAGGTCAAGAAGTAATCTGGCAGCAGAGTTTTGTAATACCTGAAGCTTCTTGAGATATTGTGCCTGAAGGTTAATGGAAAGTCCATTACAATAATCCAATTTAGAGAGGACTAAAGAGGATATGACTGTTTTCCTAGAATTAGTGGGTAGAACATTTATAATTTTTCTCATGATTCTAAGACTGTTGTAAGAGGACGATTGAACTGTGTTGACTTGTTTGCTAAAATGAAGCTTATCATCGAGCAACACCCCGAGGCTATTAGTCTTTGTGGTGGGTTGGGGTAGAGAGCCCAGTTGGGATGACCAGCTAGCAGTAGACCAGAAATGGGGATTGTTTCCCAGAAAAATCACTTCAGTTTTATCTGAATTAAATTTGAGACAGTGCTTACTCATCCATGTGCTGATTTCTCTCATGCAACTATGAAGCTGATGATTAGTGTAACTAGCATCATTAGCAGCAGATAGAACAATCTGTGTGTCTTACACGTATGAGGTGAGAGAGTAACCAAAGGATTGAATCAGTGGGGCGAGATCTCTTACATAAAGACTAAACAGGGTGGGACTAAGCGATGATCCTTTTGGCACCCCACAAGGTAGTAGAAGGTACTGGAGCTGAAATTGTACAGTTTCACAATGTTTTCCCTGTTCTTCAGAAATGATTTAAGCAACTCTAAGGCTGTGCTTTTCATTCATAGGTCTTACAGGTGGGAGATCAGCGTAGGGTGGTCTATGGTGCCAAAGGCTGCCGACAGATCCAATAGGATCAGAGCCACCCTTTCTCCACTGTCTAGAATGAATTTTAATTTATCAGTTGCTTTAATCAGGGCCGTCTCTGTGCTGTGTTCCAACCTAAATACAAACTGTGTGGGATCGAAATGATCATTCTCCTTGATAAATTGAGTCAGTTGACTGTTCATGACTTTTTCAATTATTTTTGCAGGAAAATTGGTCGGTAGTTAGATGGGTCTTCTGGGTCGAGAGAGTTTTTTTAAAAAGAGGGAGGCTGGATGCCATCTTCCAAGGGGTGGGAAGGATACATGTGCTAAACATAGCGTTAAAAATATTTGTTTGCACCTTGGCTAGAATATCTGGAATTAATTTCATCACAGACAGGGGACAGGGATCTCCCGGAGACCCTGATTTGGTGGTTTGAATGAGGTTTTCAGTTTGTTTCACTGTAATTGGAGAGAAGTTAGTGAAAGGCGAGTCGAAGGGTATTGTTAGTCATATTGCTTTCACGAATACCATCGCCCATGTGTGATGTTAGGTTCTTAGGATGATGGAATAAGTTGTATATTTAATCAACTTTGTTTCTGAAATGTTGGGCAATGGTGTCGGAGAAGGTTTCACTTAATCTCTGGTTGCTTGGTGAGACTGTTTATTACCTGGAATAGTTCCCTGACCAAGTGTTTTGCTGATTCCATCTGTGAGACAAATAATTATTTTTTTTCTTCGATCTAAAGGGTTTTGTATTTGGCTAGAAAAAGTCTGTATGCTTCTTTTTCATTGAGCTCATAATTGAGTTTCCATATCCTCTCTTAAAGCCTACAGCATTGTTTTTCTAGTCTAAGGGCCTCTGAAAACCAGGGGGCTGAGAGCTTTTTCCTTCTCTGTTTGATCTTTTTTATGGGAGCTGCTTGGCAGAGGGCTGTGTCTAACCAATTTATGTAGTCCTGAGTAGCTAGCTCAGGATCTTTCACGGGTGAGGGCAGGGATTCTGTGAGCAGTAGCTGTAATTGATTTCTATGTATTTAGTCCATTTCGATGGCATGTTTAACTAATGATCACGCATTGATTAAGGCACAGGGATATTGGGAAGGCTCCATTTTAGACCTGACATAATTGGCATGGGTTTCCCATGTATTTTTGCCTTTGCCTCCTGTGTTTTTGCTGTGTGTTGGACTTCGTTTTGCTGATCTAGATACTGTGGGCACTTTCCCACTGCTGTTCAGTGCGAAAGTCCAAATGGTCCCTTTGTAAATTGTTGTTATGGATTGGTGTTTCCATAATTAGGCTTATTTGTTTTACTAGTCAGTCCCTTGTACAGTGAAGTGTGTGTGTCCAGGCCTGTAAATCAAATACTGCTAGTGGGCCTGTAGCACTGATTGTGCCACCCACATAAGCAGCCTGTAAATGTAACTCAGGCCTGCTATTGCAGTGCCTGTATACAGTATAGTACTGCCATGTCGCCTTGGCAAGTGCACCCACTTGCCAGGCCCTAACCTTCCCTTTTCTTACATGTTAGTCACCCCTAAGGTAGGCCCAAGGTACCTTTGTTGGCAGGGTGCAGTGTATGGGAACGATAGGACATGCTTTGATGTGTGTGGCATGTCCAGATAGTGAAATACTGCCAGTTTCGTTTTTCACTATTGTAAGGCTATCTGTCCCCATAGGATAGAATGGGGAGTTTGCTTATATCATCTTATAAACATAACTGCCCAAGGGAACAAGATAGGAAAATAAAGTTTGATATACCTGGACTCAGAATGCTAAGATGCATCTTTTAGAGATGGTGATTTTTACATTCTGGGTTTAAAAATACCACTTTTAGAAAGTAGGTATTTTCTTGCCTAACAATTCAGTGTGCCTCTGCTAGGTTGTGTATTGACTGTCTGGCTTTGGAGTGACAGGTGCTGGGGATGTGCATTCTGTTCGGACAGCCACTTGGGGGGTTGAGGTGTGTCTGGCCTTTCCGGGATGAATCAGGGCTGGGCTGAATAGATCTGGGCTGCATTCAGGGGGAGGAGATTTCTTTCACACCTGAATAGGCCTGGTCTTCCAAGGACAATGCTGTCTCCACCTCCTGTCAGGAAGCTGCACCAGAGAGTATAGAACTAGTTTTGGCAGGGCAAAGAGCTTCTCTGCACTAGAGAACAAAGAGATTTACTGTATAAAAAGAGGGGCCCGACCCCAGACTTTTAGATCACTTCTGGGAATCAAGAGGAACATTTGCCAAGAACAAGAGCTGGAGATACTGAGGACGAATACTGCCCCTGGGCTGTTTGCTGTCTGGGGTTGGCCTGCAGTGGCTATTTTCTGCCAAGGAAAGGAGAAGGACTTTGCTGTGTGCTGTGTCCCCTGCTTGAGGAAGATCTCCAAGGGCTTGAAATTGAGCTTGCCTCCTGTTCTGAAGTGTCAGGGACACAAAGACTTCACCCCCAGCTCCCCTGAAACTCCCTTGCTGGGAGTTCTGACCTGCCAAGAGGTGCCTGTAGCTGTTCTGGGCCTCTGGAGGTTGTTCTGGCTTTTGGGAGCTGGAAAAGCAATGCAACGA
Source organism: Triturus cristatus (assembly GCF_964204655.1). NCBI lineage: Eukaryota > Metazoa > Chordata > Amphibia > Caudata > Salamandridae > Triturus > Triturus cristatus. The sequence goes on along the minus strand of NC_140594.1, from coordinate 216,014,257 downwards.
CGAGAAGCGCAACGCAACCATACCTGATTCCGACACATCACCGAAGAAACCGACACAGCACCTGCCGGCGGTTCGAAAAAATGCTGCTCGCCGCATCGAGTGCACCGGTCTCCGAAGTCCTAGATCACTGTACCGAATCCGACGCAAGCCCTACTGTGTGCCTGCAAGCACCCATGCATTGTCCCGGATCGTCGCATTGCATCGAGGCCCCAGGTCTGTCGCATCACTGGCTGACCCGCTAATCCACATGTTAAATAACAATCCATAAGAGGGTGGGTGTGTCTACACGCCAGCACTGGAGTGCGAGCCTAATAATTTTGGGCAAAGTAAAAGGGAGCAAACTGAGGGCCCATCAGTCCCGCTTGCCCTGCACAGTCTCCACTATGAGGTAAAGTACTGGGAAAGAATTAAAAAGAACTTAAAGGTTGGAAAAGGTCTAACATAACATGAGTTAAAGAGGGCAATGCCCCATTCCAAGATGGCGCATAGTAACAAGATGTGGAGCACGGCAAGTCTGTCAAAGCCAACACCACAGTGACTAAAAGGAACTAAAAATGCTGGAGACCAATACAGAATGCAAAGTAGGTTTCACCTATGCTCAAGCTGAGCTGCGCGGATGCACTAATCCCCATGTTACATAACCCTCCATAAGTGGGTGGGCGTGTATACACACCTGCGACAGAGCACAAGCCTAATAATAGTTAGGCAAAGTAAAAGGGAGCAAATCGAGGGCCCAGCAGCCCAGCTTCCCATGCACAGGCTTCCCTGTGAGGGAAAGTATTGGGAAAGAATTAAAAAGAACTTAAAGGTGGGAAAAAATAAAACATAAAATGAGTAAACTAGGGCACTGACCCATTCCAAGATGGTGCTTAGTAGCGAGAGGTGGAGCCAGGCAATTCCATCAAAACCGGCACCCACCCAATGCATACAAGGAACTAAAAATGCTGGAGACCAATGACGAATGTCAATTTCCTACTGACATACCTTTGTTTTTACCAGAAAAGCTGATGGTTCGAGCACAAGCACAAATAATATGGAAGATAATCCCTCCCCCCATAAGCTCTCTTACATATCGGCCAGATCTAAAATTACACCTTGCCCATTTAGACCCTTGTCCATGGCTGTGTATAGAACAACTATATAAAAAGCCACAGGTTACCCGTCAATTCTATTCTACTCAATATTTCAAAAAGAAAAATCCATGCCAGCGTGTCACATGTATGTGATCCATGTTTTGCAGCAGGATGTGTATATTTACGTGTTTGTTTCTTCCTGGTATAAAACCGCACTGATCGGGATGCTCCAAACTGAGTAGGTATGGTAGTAGTCAGTTTCCATTTATTTTACACAGTATTTTGCACTCTGCGTTTAGTAGCAAGAGTGACTTATACGATTAGACATTATGGGGCATATTCTCAAAGACTCATCGACGATTTAGCGGCAATTTTCCGCCACGAAAGTGGTGATAGATTTATCGTCCTATTCACAAGCCTGCGGTAACAGCCGACATCATCAGTTTGCCTGCGATAGCTGCCGCCAAAAACATTGCCAAGACAGACAGCGACAACTAACGCTAATAATATGCAGAGTGGGCGTTCCAGTCCAAAAACTCACGATAACACCACTTTGCGATATTCTCAACGACCAGCCAGATCGGCGATGTGGGCCAAAAACAGGCGATAAGGCATATTAGCAGCAGGCACTTAATACCTGCTTTTTTCTGGTCTTAAGTATGACGAAAACCTGCTGTAGAAAAGGAGCCCAGCCCAGAGTCACATCTGAAGACCAACAGATGCCATGGAGCTGCTAATCATGCAGCTTGGAGACCCAAGAGGGCCCAGGCAGTGTGCATGATTCCTACATCTTCCGACAGTCCATCATCAACCAGTGCTTTCAGGATGGCACCTATGGAAATGGACTGCTCGTTGGTAAATACCAATGGAACACACCACACACCTCAACTCCACAATCATAAAACACAACTGTGGGAATGCACATGTAACAAAATCACATACAACATGCCAACCAACATGTCCACCCACCAGACACAACAACACAAGTAACTGTGCTAACAGGGGCCAGACATGTAGACAAACCATCCACAAAGGCAAAGCCCCTCTGCCACACAATTGCAGAATGTGGAGAGAGGTGGGAACCACGATTGTGCGAATAAGGCAAGTGACCCATGAATAAGAATGTACACAATGCCAAGTGTAGCAGTGATGTGCTGGACAGTCTTGGGTATGCAGAGCACAGACATGTCGATGTGGACATATACTGTTGGTGTTTGTGGTGTTGTGGACAGTGGATGCAACCATGTTACCGCAGGCAGTGGGGAAGACCTTGGACATGTAGCTATGTCGCTCCCCTGTAAGCATAGTGGGCTGGGCCTGCATACGTCAATCCAGCGTATATAGATTAGATTGCCTGGGGCTCTGGGTGTGGTTCACTTCTGGGATGGCCACCAAAGTAACTACTGCATGTGTCTCTGTGTCTGCCATATCCTGACCATAGCCTACACACACGTGGCTGCCCACCTTCAACGGCCCACATTACAGTGTTGTTGCCAGGCTTGCATACATGAGCAGACAGGCATGACAATGGTGTGCCGTAGGAGTGAAAGCGATGCAACCGCACAGCGCACACACGGCTCAGGAGGAGGGAGGAGCAGCTGTGAGGCTACGTAATACACATTGATCCCGCACATTTGCCAGAAGCAATACATGGCAAACATGGATCCCAAAGTCGCACAAATTACACGCCACAAAACCTGTCAGTCTGCCAACACAGCATACAGAACCACCAATTAACACAAATCTCACTTACCTCTCACAGGTGATCAAGGATATGCACTCTGCCCGTGGATGATGACACCCCTCTGAGCCTCGAACACCCCGGCCCAGAGGCAGTACAATGTGGCCCACAAACGCACCAGGGGCATTGTTGAGCGCACATTTGGCGTGATAAAGTCACTGTTTACTCCTGTACAGCCTAGTAATAGTGTGCAAGATGATCATTGCATGTTGTGTATTGCACAACATATGTGTATGCACCAATGCCCCATGGATCCAGGTGCCAGATGCACCGGACGATGATGAGGAAGATGAGGCAGGTAGACCACACACCACTCCAACTGCAGCAGGAATAGCCCTAAGGAACACAATCATTAACAATTTCTTCGCATAAGCACGTCACATTGTGACAGTCCTTAGCAATCATGGAACAGTACAAAATGACCACATGAACAGCATGTGCAAATAAATTCATTTCAACACACATTCCCTGTGTGCATGTCAGTCCTCTGCATTAACACATCACTCTGACAAGTGTAAGTGCAACATTAAGTGCTAACAGTCTCACGAATAGCAAAAAGATGGTGGGTGTGTCACCTCTGTACAGAGAGGCTGTTTAGGGTGTCACATATTCGAAATGCCATTTCAAAATGTGTCAAATGTAGTACGTAATCCCACTCATCAAAATGGCATGAAGGCTGTCATTAGTGTCCAAAATAAGACAATAGGCTGTCATTTGGGGTCCAATATGACATTTTGGGTGTCATTTGGGATCAGATATGAACCACCCTGATGCAGAGATGCACCCTGTGACTCAAGTCCCACAACATGAGCAACATGGACGTAAGGGGGGTGATGTCAGGAGTTGTCTGTGCACGTGGATGTGTCAGAGTGTGACCTGCTCCTTTATGGATGTGGTCCACACTCAGTCACCTCAGTGTCGTGCACCATGTCATGATAATTGTTCAGCAGCCATGCTAATCGTCATGCAGCGTCACTTGCATTGTCAGTGTGGCTCATGGACCCGCAGCTTTGCTGGGTTCAGCACATGTGCATGGATTTGTTGTGAGATTAGTGATGTGTGGGGATGGCCCCCTCTGGGCACATTGTCGACGGGGGCCTACTTGCTGTTTCTATGTGTGCTGCAGTATGCCAAGGAGATGATCTAGATTCATTGTGGGTGTGCACTGTGCTATACTTAATTGTGCATGTGTGCCATTGTGCCCATCTGCCCCGTCCCCCCAGTCCCTGGTTGTTACTCACCCTGTTGCTGTTGGGCCAGGTTATGTTGAGCAGTGTCTGGCCCCCCAACTCCTACCACCGTCTCCCCACTGATGACTGTGGAAACCATTTCCTCCATATCATCAAGCTCCTGCTGTGGCGCTGGACTCCCACCTCCAGTCTGTATTGCTGCTTTCCGGTTGTTAGCAAGTTTCAGCTTGGTTTTGTGCTTCACATCATTCCAGCGCTTCTTAGCACTTCACTCCGACTGCATTCACCTTGGCCAAAATTGACTGCCATATTGCATTTTTAGGTGCCAATGATACAGTGGAGGTGATGAACAGTTGTTGGTGGTGTTCTATCACCTCCGTAATCAGGATCTTGTTTACCTACGGACTGAATCGCGGGTTCCTCTTCTTCTTCTCCTTGCCCTTCTCCTTCCCCGAGGTCCCTGGCTGGTCCTCCGGGCGGTTTGCGGGGATCTGGTTGGCCTCTGTAGTTGCTCCAGCTTCCTCCCTGGTGCTTCTCAGTTGTTGGGTATTTTTTCAGCTTTTTGGGTGATTTTTCCTGCCTGACATGGGAATAGCGAGCCTGGCGCTGCTTATCGCTGATTTTTTATCGCTGTAGGGCCCAGTGCCACTTTTTTCAAGATCAGGTTTCCTTTCTTATTGGCGTCCCGGTAATTTTAACGTGGAGATTTGACGCGTTATCGGGATACTATCACTTGTTGCCGGCGTGTTGAGAATACGCTGTTAACACTGCGTTAGTTTCCTGCGATAGACGGCATTATATGAAAGTGCGTTAACCTGGTTGGCGATGATCATCTCCCGTTCTTGAGAATATCCCCCTATATCTCGGCCTGATTTAGATAGCACAGTTCTTTTGATTCCTGAGTCGATCCTGGGAATATCCCTTTATGATAAGCCCCAATGCACATGTCATGGGGCCATAGGGCAAGTAGTGATTTGTAAATCATGTAGAACTCTGGGGTTAGTCCATCTATTGCTACTGCTTTCCTCTGTGCCAGCCGGTCAATAGAGATTATCCCCTCCTGAACATCTAGGTCTTGGTTAAGTGAAGAGGTTAGTTCAGGAGAAAGAATCAATACAGGGATGGAGCACAGGTAGTTTGCGATGTGTGCAGATAGCGGGATCATGGGGGCACCATTTAGACTTTGGTAGTATTCTGTGAACACTCTATTTATCTTTGCTTGTATGGTCACCAAATGACTAAATGACTTTTGGGTGAACGTTTTGTGCAAATAGGTTTACATGGGGTCTATGGTCTCACAAGCCATTCTGATAGCCCCCCCGCCCCCCCCCCTCCTCCATGTCAGTGTGTAAGATAATCCTTTAAATGTAGACATCTTGCAATCTCCCTGTTTGTTGACTCTGAAGAGCATCATGGAGTGAAGTAAAGAGGTCTGCCCACTGACGTCAGCAGGAGCCACTCCTGCGACCAGGTCAACCATGGAGTGGATTTCCTTGCATTGGCCGTATGGTACCACTCAGGGGATATGGACAGCTTTACAATTAGGGATGCACATGTTAACCCATCATCCCAAATTCATGCCATGCATGAGTGCTATGTATGGGAGTACTGCAAGTTAGCAAGGAGACATATTTGACACAACTCTACATTGTTCCTTTCCTTCTGGGTGTCTTATGGCGGGTAAGGGCGGCCATTGGAGAAGAGGGGGTGTGCAACATGCTGTGAGCGCTAAGGTTGTGTGGAGACCTGCTTGTGCCACACCACCTCGCACGGCTCCAAATGCGCATTTGTCAAGGTGGGCACAGAGTAATAATATTTGTTATTACACAGAAGTATGTTGCAAAATGGTTTCTGCAAGTCCGAGACCTGTTTTCTGGCCGGTTAGCCCAGAGTTGTAACTCCAGCCTCGGGGCGGGTTTCCAAACCTCCGCTTGCTACTTCAAAGTGCGCGTTCGGGCGAACCTTTAATAAACTGTATATGATGAAGGCAGCGCTCAATAAAGTATAAAACCCTCACCTTATAGGCTAGTCTGATCATTCACTGGGTAAGTTGTGTGGCTTTAGCTGAGTGATTAAGCGCCAGTCAAACCTTTGAACGAGCATCCTACAGCACTTACCGCGCGCGGCAAAATAAACCGGTCATTTAAGTCACTCTGTACTCATTTTACACCGCGCACCGCGCAGAAATCATTCCGGAGGTTGGCACTCCGACAATCAGGGACGCGCACGCCGCCGCGGAACAAGGATTTACCGAGCTGGCATTTCACACCATCAAAACGAGCCTAGCTCGTAATAAAAACAACGACATTCATGTTTATTTCATACAACCATTTTACAATTTCTAGAGCAAGTTCCTTTCTCAGAGTGTATTCTCCCTTGAGACTCCCTCTTCAAAAACAATATATTCGCCTGTGGCATCTCTAAAATGTGCAGCGTTCTGGGTAATCAATTTGACTCAGTTTGACATGTCATTTCCAACTAATATAATTTACAGAACAAAAAATAGCATTTTAATGGAAAACGTTTCTTTGTTTCCAGATTTGACTTGTATTGTTTCTTCCTGCAAGTTTCAGAAAACGCTAAAGAAATTGAATGAAAAACTAACAATATAATAAATAGTTAATGTTTCAAGGAGGGCCTTGTTTACAAAGGTTTCTGCGCATTAAAATATAATCTAGATGCACACAAAGCACTTAGGTTCCTAAATCCCACTGCCTGGTTAAGAGAATCACGATAAGTAGATTTGTAGAATCATAAACTGTGGAAAATCCATCAGAGGACTCTCCACAATCTAAGTGCATGGTTATGGGTGGGAAAAAGGGAGCGTGGTGGAGTGGTAATGCAAAATGTATAGAATAATCGCAAACCTACAATTTTATAAGCACTCGCACATGTTTTAAAGCCACTCCCGCCAACGAATTACTCGTAAATGTAGTCCTAAAAGGTGTGAGTAACTGTGTTTCCAGGGTGGGAATAAATACGGCTAAGGTCTGAACAGAACTTTTAATACACAGTCAACATCGTGAAAAATTCATAGCTTTGAAGTTCACGAATTTTGTGAAATTGATTGCCATTGCAAGGTGGTTCTGCTGTTTTGCTTAATTTTAACCTGCCATAGAGTGGATCACGCAAAAAATATCTTGAGGGAACAGTAAAATTGCAGCTGAGAGACATTATTTGCTGAAACTACTGTTCTGCTGATCTCTTTTTGGTGAGTTGTGTACACGACATATACTGTTCACTAGAATTTGCACCCAAGATACTGGCTAAGCACATTTTTAAAATTATGTGTGTATTTTTGTAAAATATGAATATTTTAAAAAAGATTGCTATTTCATAGACTCTTAGTAGAGTTCAGCACATGTTTCATTGGGCATAAGGGAAATGGTTTCTCAACTGGGATAAAAAAAAAATTGCTTTTAAAAAAAAGTTTAAAGGTCAACATGCCTGTTTCTGCTTGACATTCTAAAGTGACTTATGCATGGGGTAGATACTGGCTAGAATACCAAATCAGTACTCTTCTGGACCTGTGACTATTCTGTGTGGCTGAAAGGACTGCCACTCTGCTGGACTGCTGCTTTGCTGGACTCTGCCTTGCTATGCTCTTGCCTTGCTGAGCTGCCCTGCTGCCTGCTGTTCTCCTGCCTTGGTGAGAAGGACTGGACCTGCATCACTTGGAGTCACCCGGAGTGATTCCAAGGGCTTGCTGGCTTACCTCCTGTTCCAAGTCTCATCGATAACAAAGACTTCATCTACCTGCATCTGCACCTGGACTCTGCAAGCTGTGAGCCTGCAATGCCAAGTGGTGCCACCCCAGTCCTGGACCTTTGGGAGTGAGGTCAAAAGTGCTTCTTCATCCAGAACCCATGTATCCCAATCTGAACCGAAGCCTCTTCGCCTTTGGTGAGTCAGAACCACACATCCTCGTCATTGCAAGGAGTAGACCTGATGTATCACCCTCAGAACCAGTGCATCTTGGTCGTTGCGGGGAGCAGACTTAGCGCATCGTCCTCAGAACCAGCTCATTGCCTTCGTTATCGACGCATCGCCTACTGCAGGAGCAGCAGCCGTGCATCGCATCTGAAACCAGTACTCGCACTCGAAACTGACACATCTCTCTCACTAGAGTGGGGCAAAGTACCAAGTGCATGGAAACATGCAATAATCAGACCATTGCAAAAAAAACCAAACTAAACCCCCCCATCTAGGGAACTATCGTCCCATTTCACTCTTGCCATTTGTCAGTAAATTGGTAGAGAAACATGTAAAGAGAGTGCTGACAGAGTTTTTGGAAACAAACCAATGCCTCCACCCCAGACAGATGGGTTTCCGTGCACAGCATAGCATGGAATCAGCACTCCTGGCAGTGGTAGAGGAACTTAAAACGATGCTGGACCAAGGAAGGTCAGCCGCTATACTACTTCTTGACCTCAGCGCAGCATTTGATACTGTGGACCACCACACTTTGCAAAATAGACTGTTGGACCTTGGCATCCAAGACAAAGCCCTGGAGTGGCTGTCATCCTTCCTGGAAGGCAGAACTTTTCAAGTTATGGAAGCCAACCTTTTTTCTAAGATGATGCCATTGACTTGGGGGTGCCTCAGGGCTTCTCGCTCAATCCCACTCTGTTTAATGCTTACATGGAACCACTAGCATGGATAGCCCGAGTGTGATGTCGCCATGATTTCATATGCAGATGACACTTAGTTGGTGGTCTCCCTAGGTCCCAGATCCACCGGTGACTCTGACAATTTAGCACCCTGCATGGAAAGGTTTGTGGAATGGATGACAAACAGCTGTCTGAAGCTGAACAGGGACAAAACGGAGCTTATGGTCCAAGGAAATAATGAGGTTCCCAGGCCTCTGATCAGCTGGCCTAACTGCCTAGGTAGCCCACCAACTCCGAATGTGACTATCAAGAATCTTGGGTTCTGGCTTGATAAAAATCTAACAATGGAGATCTAAGCCCAAAAATTGGCAGGTACATGTTTTGGATTACTCAGAGTGCTCCACAATGTTTTGGAGCATATCGCCGAACAGCTTAGAAAGACAGTAGTCCATTCCCTGGTCACATCACGTTTGGACTATGGAAATTCACTCTTCCTAGGGGCACCAAAATATGTCATCAAAAAGTGGTCCAGAATGCGACAAGACTGCTCTGTGAGCTCCCAATACACAAACCAGTTGGAAAGCATTTAAAAGCTATTCACTGGCTCCCGATTGAGGCCAGAATCAAGTTCAAGGCACTTCGTCTGACACACATAGCCTTACACAAAAAGGGACCTAGTAAAATCAAAGACCGGTTGACCCCCTATGTCCCAAACAGAAGCCTCAGATCCTGCTCTGAACAGCTATTAAAAACCACCAGAATTAGGAGAGCCAGATGGGGAGGAAGATCCTTCACCCATCTGACACCCAAGCTGTGGAACTCTCTTCCATGCTAATCTAGATTTCTGGAAAAGGAAGTATCCATCCGGAAATTGATTAAAACCTGGCTGTTTCATCAGTATCATTAATCCTCCTCCAACTTTCGTCTGGTATCGATCTCCTAGCGCTGGGAAGTCTTTGGGCAGCTATGCACTCTACAAATCACATTAACAATAACAATAACAATCGCCACAGTTGTGATGAGAAAATCGATGCAGCTCGTCCACTGCGTGGCTCGCAACTGACACATCGCATTGGTTGCACCTCCCATCCTCATCAACGACGACACATTTCGGATCCAGGTACTTTGGTTCAGTGGGTCCAAGTGGGTCCCTGTATCCAGCCCGTGCTCCATCGTAGTCAGGCTGAACTTTTGACTTTGCCCCTGTCTAGCGCAACCAGATAACCGATTTAATCGCCTATCACTTCGAAGCGCTATTTTGACATTTATTCTTTAAAAATTCATATCTCGACTTCTGCACATTGGCTTTTTGTCATTTTGGTCTAGTTTTATTTATAAAATCATAATCAATTTTTCTAACCTGGTGTGGAGTCGTTTTCTGGTGTTTTCACTGTGTTATTGCATGAAATGTTGCACAAATATTTTACACATTGCCCCTTGAGTTGAGCCTGACTGCTCTGGGCCAAGCTACCAGAGGGTGAGCACAGGATAATTTAAGGTGTGTTGTCACTTACCCTGATTAGGAATGTGGTTCCTGCTTGGACAGGGTGCATACCTCTGCCAACCAGAACCCAATTTCTAACACTTAGGATCAAATAAAAGCTTAGTGACTTGCAATTTATTTACACAATATGATAGAGAATACATTGTACCATATAGTAAGCCCCTCCATAATTAATGATTTACTAATACCATCAAAATTGTTTCTTGTTTGGGGCAGAGTGAAAAGCTGTTTGTTTTTTGGGTTTTCTGTCCAAATATTTTTTTCACAGAAAATGGTTATTTTGAGTTTGACTGTTTAATTATGAGCTAATATACGCTTGTGATGAACGTCTGTTAACTTACAATGATGATCGATTCCTGGTAATAATGCCAGCTTAATTATATTGTGCATCTACCAGTGTTTATTTGCTTGTTACATTAATAAAAATATGGCTTATTTTTTTCTTAGATAGAATAATTGCTATCTTGCAGTGACTATTGCAGACTAGTATGATGTCCACTGCCTTTGCCTGTGTCCAGGTGGCTTTTGCTGCTGATGTTTTTAATGTCTCTAGGTGGTATGAATTGCTCTTTTTGTTTGTGGTAGGATGTATTTATTGGCATTTCTATACAGCCAACTTTGATGTGAAGAAGCAGAGTATTGTACATTAGATGAGTGGTTGAGAGACGATCGCAGATTGTGTACTTCAAGTGTGGATTCCTATCACCTGTGGAGTTACCAGGGTTTCTATTGTTTCGTGTCATATTCAGCTTTTATATGAAACCACCTGGTGCTCTGCTCATAAATAATGGCATCAAGACTCACCAATATGCTGATGATACACAACTCTACTTGAAAGTTTCCTCCACTTCAGACATCCCAATGTTCAAACACTTTTGCACACCATCCAGACCAGGATGTCAAGAGCCTAGCTGAAGCTTATCCTAACCAAGACAGAATTACTGTCCGAACGGGCGTGGAGGATCTGAAGAGAGTGCAGGAGTGAGTGAGTAGTCACAATAACAAACGGTTTGGAGAACAAAAAAGCATGTTTGGGAGAACTTTCAGCCAAGAATGCAGATTGTCTTCTGGTTAGAAATGTTTACGGATGTAGGGTGGGGAAAGAAGACATCTTGACATACAACTGAGTCTTTTGTGGCTCTTGTAAACAGTCGTAAATCTCCACGATGTGCAAACCTCCTCATGGGACGTGTGACAACTTGTCAATGAATCGGGCCCTTCAAATGGACCGCTTACTACTACTATGAAATGAAGGGACTCAAATCCTTAGTAATGGGTGGAGTGTGCAGTCACTACTTGATTAGGCTTGTTGGGGCGGTCTGTTCCCTGCATCCAGTCCCATACCAAGGTTGGTTGCATCACAAAGCTTCCTATGTCTCACACTCACAGAACTATACAAGATTGTCTGCAACTGATCCTTGTGAAATACCACTTTCCCCTTGGACCATTCTGCAAATCAGAAATACTCTGTGTAATGAAGTCAGTAGTCTAGTAGTTGGGGGGCGGAGCGAGTAGAGTGAGGGGAAGAGGAGGAGTCACGATAGGAAAAGGCAGTTAGTGTAGGGACAAGGCAGAGATAAGTGGCTGATAAATAAAGCTCCTATAAACCACAAGATGTGTCCGTGGTTCTTTGTAGCACGATGCTACCACTGGCGACGAGGGTGGGATGAGCAAGCCCCCACTGTGCAAGGAGCCCCGAGATTATTGAAGAGCCGGGAGCAGCCACAGGAGCAGGTGTGGACCTGCCTGAAGCGACTGATCGCTCCGAAGCGCGATGCACGCTGGATGAGTAAGAGTTGGATGCCACCAGTGAGTACAGAAGTCGGGAGCCCACCCCGACCCTGCCTTGTGCCCCAGAACGAAGAGAGGAGTGCCTCTACGGTGGAGACGCTGTCTCCGAAAGCCTGCCAGCGCATGTCGTTGAGCGCGTTGAAATACGAGCTGAAAGCCCGTCGATGCCGGTTAACCTCACGCCCGATGCGTGAGCTTTGGCACGCGGCCGGGAAGGAAAAGCGGGAAGCTGCAGAAGAAGGCGGGAGCCCACCCCGACCTCACCTGATAGCTGTCGCCGTCGGAGATCAGCAAAATTTGAAGAGTGCCACCCTGAAGCTGCCCACCAGTGAGTCCAGCATGGAAATGACTGACTGAGTCAGGAGAGAGAGCCTCGTGTGTGTGCAGGGACGGCGGCCATCTTGAAGTCAGGCAGTTTTCGAGACTGTCCCCTTGAGTGGTGCAGAGCGGCCATCTTGAAGTCAGGCACCCAGCAAATAAGCAAGCCTTGTCAAGTGCAAATAAACAAGCATTGGCGAAGGGACGTAACACAAGCATTGGCAAGCACAAGTAAACAAGCATTGATATGTGCAAACAAACAAGCATTGGCAAGAAGAAATAAACAAGCATTGGCGTAGGGATGTACAACAAATATTGGCAAGTACAAGTATTGACGAGAGCAAGTAAACAAGCAGTGACAAGAGCAAATAAACAAGCATTGACGAGAGCACATAAACAAGCACTGGCGAGAACACGTAAAGAAACAAGCACCACCGAGGGAGGGGAAAGAAGACAACGACACAATGTCGACCTCACCACAGCGGAAGCTCCTCGTTGCGGGAGGATCACACCTGCGAGCTCCGGAATCTCTGACCGTGACCACGGGAGGGAGTATGGGCCCCAAGTGGCAAGAATGGTTAGAAGACTACGAAGACTATATTGAGGGATCCAAGGTGACGGAAGACAAAGAGAAGTTAATTGCCCTCCGCAACCTCGCAGGCCAAGAAATAAGAAAAATAATCAAGGATCTTCCGCCTGCTGAAACGGGGACGTATAACAAAGTGCGTGAGGCACTGAACAAAAAGTTCCTTCATAAAAGAAACGTAGATTATGAGCGCCATGCATTCCACCAAGCACGCCAAGGGAAGGAGGAAGCAATGAGTGCATTCATCACCCGGTTACGACGGCTGTCGAGATACTGCGAGTTTGAAACCTTCTCGCCTGACGCTGCCATCAAATTGCAAATCGTAACCGGTTGCAATTCAGAAACACTCAGGAGAGGGCTACTGAGGAAACCCCACGAATTATAAGAGATTGAACAAATGACCCGCATATATGACCAAGCGGAGAAACACGCTGCCACCATTGAAACAGGCCACAACGTCAGGCACGAGCAAGCGCACCGTGTTCAAGACCGACCTCGTTGCAGAAAGAAGTATTCGCGGGAGAATAAATGGAGACAGAGACCGTCGTCTCACCAACGACGCCCGGAGTACAGGAGTAGAGAAACAGGGCGAAGGGACCAAAAGCCGGAAAGGACTGGCTGATGTTCTCGGTGTGGTTATGACTATCCCCATACCGACACCTGTCCGGCTATGGGTCAGCGATGCAGGAAATGTGGGCGATCCAATCACTTTGAAGCCATGTGTGGGGACTATCACAAAGAAAGGCGAGGTGGGACAACGAGATCATCCCGCTCTGATACAAGAAAACATCACATTAGAGCTGTTCAAGGAGAGCCCAGGTGGTCCCCAGGTTCATCACAGTCCAGCCGGGAATCACGCAGGTCACGTTGGGGACGCAGATCCCCATCTCAGGACTCGAGATCATCTTCCTCCAAAGACTCGACCTACACTGTGGAACACTTGAACCTGATTGCGGACCCTGATCAACTAAAAAAGTATCCACGTCTAGACATTAGAGTGGGGAATCACGACACCAAATTTATATGGGATAGCGGAGCCTCGCTGAACTATATTTCAGTTACGGAACACGAGAAAATGGTCCCGAAACCCCCACTAACTTTTGCACCAGTCCGTGTCTTTACGTGGATGTCCAAAAAACCGCTCCCCTGTCTGGGTAAATTCCACACAACTCTCACCCATGACGACATCACTGTACCGGCGGTCATACATGTCATCAAGGGGCCTGACGCCGACTGCCTACTTAGCCTCCCCACTGCGGAGCGTCTTCATCTTGTGGAAGTCTTATTCACAGTAAACAACAATAAGAACTGTGTCAGCAAGTTTCTCAACTTACTTCCCAAACCGGGGAAGGAGGAGAACCCGGCTGACTACATGCCCTGCCACCCTCTACCGTCGTCAGAATCCAGACCATTGATTGCTGAGGAGTATCTCTGTCAGTTGACCAGCAAAAGCAATGCACCGGCACCATTACAAATGACCACCCTACCTAGGAGGACCACCCTACCCAGTGGAGTGTGGCAAGAAGTTGCCATGGACTTCTATGGACCGCTGCAGTCTGGAAAGTATGTGGTTGCCATAATCGACGAATATTCACGATTTCCCATCGCTCAAATAATATCGTCCACAAGCGCCTCCTGCACTCTCAAAGTGCTATATGAGACATTCGCAACATGGGGTGTCCCCAAGGAAGTCAAAACAGACAATAGGCCCCCATTCAATGGACACGAATTCAGTGCTTTTGCGAAACACATGGACTTTGAGCACAGAAAAGTCACACCGCTCTGGCCACAAGCGAATGGCACCATTGAGAGACTTATGGCTACGATTAAAAAGACGTTTCAGCAAGCCACTGCTGAGAAGAGAGAACTACAGGCAGCTCTGAATGAGGTTCTAAGAGCCTACAGGACAACTCCCCACTCAACCACCGGACAATGCCCTGCGACCCTCATGCTAGGGCGGCCAGTGAGAAATTGTAGCCCGACAGAGGAAGGTGCTCTGCAAGCAGTATCACCAAAGTACATGCACCAGGAAATAGCTGTGATTGACAAGCATAACGAGGACGGACTGAAATCGCATGCCGATGCCAAAAGGAGGGCGAGGTCTCCATCCTTGCACGAAGGGGATCATGTCGTCGTTAGACAGGAGCAGCAGAGAAAGACTGATTCCCGATTCCGGGACGAGCCATTATTAATTACCCAGCAGAAGGGCACGATGCTGACGGCGGAATCTGAACAATGCAGAATTACCAGGAACATATCCCACTTTAAGAGGTGTCCGCAAGACATAAAAGGACCTGGGGTGGACCCGACTGACACTCCCGCACCTGAAGAACCTGATCCTAGTGACACAGGGGGCAGAGGTCAGCAGAGTGAGTCCGTGCCGAGCGTGTCCACGGGGAACATGTCGTTGCGGCCGCGTCGCGATATCCAGCCACCAAAGAGACTCGTTGTAGAGATAGACTGAAGCTTTGTTTGTTTGTTTTATCAAGAAAAGGGGAGATGTAATGAAGTCAGTAGTCTAGTAGTTGGAGAGCGGAGCAAGTAGAGTGAGGGGAAGAGGAGAAGTCACGATAGGAAAAGGCAGTTAGTGTAGGGACAAGGCAGAGATAAGAGGCTGATAAATAAAGCTCCTATAAACCACAAGAAGTGTCCGTGGTTCTTTGTAGCACGATGCTACACTCTGTTCTCAAGATACAGCATGACTGGCTCCGATTGAAGATCTCTGTATTATGGGGTTTGCCTACATACAACAATACAAGCCTGCATCTGATACTTGTGAAACACCAAAATCTCAAAAGCAGAAACATGTTCTTTATTTTAATGTGTTTATACTTGTAACAAATTACCTACAGAGGCAGTACTGGAGAACTAACCAGACTAAAGGGCATATAAGCAGAATATTCCCTTGAACTAAGTGGCTCTAGCTCTTCCTGAAGGCAAACACCTACTTTGGGCTCTAGAGGCTCAGGGCTGTTTGTGACTATATACTACAGAGCAGGGACAGCTTTGGGGCAGCACGACTGGTGTTGCCACATTGGGCACTGACCTGGAAGGGGGACACCGACCTTTTGGGGGGGGGGGGAGCTGAGTTTAAAGCACCTACTGAAGAGTTCCTTGTACATCGAGCTTTCAGGCAGCAATAGAAATGTAAAGGGGACTCTTGTGATTAATGTTCCTGTCTAGAGGGAATTCAGAGTTTCATCTAGTGACAATCTTACACCTTATACTACCTTGAGAAGAAGCATTTTACAAAAATAAAAGTAAAGACGTAGCGCAGAGGGTTAATATGCCTGCTGCAACTAAAAGACCTGTTTTTTTGTAGATAGCTGAGTGGATTAGTAAAGCCAGCCTTTACCAGCACTTTAAAACAATTGAAATACATGTGAGAGAGGGGCTATGGAGAGACGAGGAGCACTTTTGCAGGCAGTAGTGAGGGAATCCGAGGTCATGGGGGGGCGCCAAAAAATATTGTCTCACCGGTGATCCAGCGGGTTACCAGCCTGTTTTACTCACACACCTTATACTCACCTGGGCCCATAAACATTCATACATAAAGCTTGTAGTACCGCTGGGGTCAATTTTGATTTACCTGCAAGATTGTTTACCTTTACCAAATTCTTACCAACTCGATCTCCTTGATAATAAATTTCCTCTTGTCAATGAATCTAGTTGCTAAGTTATATTAAGTAGAAATGACATTAAAGTTTTATTCTCCAAATAACCACAGACTCAAAGTTTTTTAAGAGTTTTATCTAATCAAATAATTTTCTAAGTCAAAGATCAAATACATGTTACACCGTCTTCCTTCAGGAATAAATCAAGTCAGGTTTAATATAAGTCTCAATTTAAAATATCATGATGACAGTACCTGAAGAGGGAGAAAACAGAGAGCAGTACAAGGACATACTACACAGAATTATAGTTACCTAGGATAGTGTGAGGACCAAACCCCTGGCCTGGGAGTCAGGTGAAGTTCTCCAGAACAGGTCAGGAGATGAAGGATCAAGACAGGTTCAGGACCGGGAAGGTGACCTCTTCGAAGTGCAACGCCTGCGTTGCACCCCTCTCTGGCACTACTCTCCTCGATATTTCTTCTGCAACTTCCCTTCCAGATGTTTGGCTTCTTCGATCAGTATCTTGGTCTCTCGAACAGGGTCTCTGGCATCTGCAGTCAGCATAGGGTCTGTGGCTGTGACTGTCTCTCTGCCTCTCTGACATCTAACTAACTAAACTACCTTAGTTATACTATTCTATGTGTATGTACCACCCCCAAATGTTTCAATATCGTGAAAACCCCTACTTCTGATTGGGCAAAGCAAGAGGAAGAGGGCATCACACCATACTAAATGTAATAATTTACTTTAGGTTCATTGTTCAATGTTCCCGCCACTTAATTTACTTTCCCAAGCTTTATTCCCACCCGCATTTCACATTATGATCAATACATTGTATATATTTTGTACAATTTTCTTTCCTCTGTCCGGGTCGATGGGTTAAGTTCCCAAGAGATTCTTGCCAGTGCGACCTTGGCTGAGTTTCAACTTTGTCATTACAGTTCCAGGCAGGTTTGAGTGCGCTTGCGCACAGATCAGGTGGGGTAGGGATTTCAGTCACCCTCCGAGGCCCAAATATGAACTTATAATAAAGTCAGAAAAAGACATGTTAGAATACGAAATAAAATGAATTCACCGTATACCACTTATCTCTACTCTATCCCTATTTACTTATATAAATCTTTTGCATTAGCATTTAGTAGAAATTATAAGATTTAGTTTAAGCAATAGCGTGTGCATTAACATGTGAGTTTCAAGCGGCCATTTTAGAAGCTATTGCGCAGCTGCAAAGTTTTCCCTCCAAGCATAGAAAACGTCATACTACGTAGATGCAGTTGACGCATGCGCAGTGAAATGCCGCGTTTTTGGCAGCTATTTTAGGACACTCGGGTTACTTGTTAGTAATACACATAGAAAAGCTTCCCCTAGATAACGTATGTGTGTAATGCAATATTAGTATTTACAAAACAGGTTGATTATAAGTGTTACACGTTATTTCAGAGGATTGCGTCCGAGCAAGTCTCTTTTATTACGAAACCTTGCTCCATCACCGGGTGTCACCAGAGCTAGAGCCAGCCCTTATACAGGGAGAGGAAGCATAACATGTTTCTGCATGCCACAATCAATCAAATATGACATAAAATTGCAGCACTTCTCAGAGTACAACCAGGATAAACAACAATCCTCATGTATGTATCTCTCTAGGTAGCCTTTATGCTTTCATTGGCAGCACTTTTATAAAATACAGAGTAAATAAAGTAGTTTATGTGCGCAGGCATGGTTTTGCAAACCTAGGTTCTCCTACTGTTTTACCAGCAGCTTAATAGTAACAAGGTGTAGGTCACGCAAAACTGCCTACTTGCAGTGATCCCAAAATCCTCGAGTGAAATAAGCAGGGATCTGTGTCCAAGTTCAACACATGCTACAAATGTGTCCCACACTTGTGCCCCCACTTCACCACGTTCAGCCCTCTAGAACCTAAGATGGCACAGAAGTTTGGCTGTGAAGTTGTGATGAAGGGATAAGAAGTCAGTCTTCTGCCTCCCAGAGTCCCACTCTGTTATTGTGGTGAGGGGAGATGGAGAGAGTGTTCTGCCTCCCATCATTTTCCTTAGGCCCAGCCTGGTATCTCTAGAAAAGAGAAAAGGTACTATACTGTTAACTCTTTCTCAGTCACTGACTCAACTGATGGTCACTTAACTTCATCATTCATAGAAACAACAAAACATGTTGGATAGATCTCCCCAAAAGCTCACATAAACAACATAGCAGAAAAGCCTATATTTAATAAAGTGATGCCGGCAAAGAGCACACCTCAATAATCGGGATAATAATGTTCATGCATGCGCTGTAAAAAGTTGGAAAAAGAGAATATCCATGAATGTGAAGCACTTGACGGCACTGGGCTGAGTCTCCCGCTGGACCCACCATGTACTACGTTATCTGGCAATATAGAATGGGTGCAGAAGCAGCACAATGCAGGGAAGGTGTTTATGGAGACCCAGGTGAAGAGCCTGGAGGGAACAGTGTACACGGAATCCAAAATGGTGACTGCTGATCAGCCACCCCTAGGGCCAAGCCTGCTGTGCCCTCGAGGAACAATAATTGAGGAGAGAAGTTAGGCAGTAGCTCTGCTAGACTGACTGAGGATAAAAGTACTACACAGCAATGAGGAGCTGGTCACAGTAAGATTGACAGCGTGCATATGGCCCAAAAAAGTGAGAGCACATCAAAATAGAGTGTGAGAAGTCTGTATGTTGGCCTGACCCACAGAGCACAAAGCTCTTCAAACCTGGGCCACAGCAGAGCCATACGCATACTTAATGTGCTACGAGGAATACTTGCTCTACAATAGCTGTGATATTGCAGAGGAACTGCTTTGACTGTGAAAATACCTGTACATAACTAGTGGTGGGCATAATTTACATAATTCAGTGTAATGTAGTTACACGGAATTACCTCAAACTTCTGCGAGATTATGCTTGAAATTTGCAAGAAGACTAATTCTACGTTCAACTCCGTTTCTTAGCACAAACATGCCCCCTCATGTCAAAAATGAATACAAGGATGCATTTTGCAAGAAGTAGCAGAACATGAATAGCGAGTGCGAGCAGCCATTTGTGCTCACTAAATGTGCACTTTCGTTAGGATTTTGTTCCCCAAATTACTCTTAATTACTTGAGGAGGAATAATTGTGTAATTATTGTTAATAATGCATCAAAGAGTAACACAAAATTATCACAATCACTCCAAATAATCCGGCGTAGTGAAATGTCAACCAGGCCTATACATAACCCAGTCCATGTCACAGAAGAAACAAATACAGAAACAAGTCTCCAGGTTTTTCTTTAACCCCTTCCATGCTCATGACGGAACGGTTCCGTCATGAGCCACGGTTGAGCTGTGCTCATGACGGAACCGTTCCGTCATGAGCCCGCCCGCGCTCGAACCCTTCAGCACCGCGGCGGAATTCGCCCAGCGCTGAAGGGGTTAAGTGACTAGTATGCTTGCAAGAAGCACTTGCACACAGAAACTGACGCAGTCGACATTTAACCCTGGCTCCAGTTTGCAAAATGGCAGTGACAAATGCAGGCCTAGTGCCAGCCTACAAACATTCAGGACTGAACTGCATGAAGAAATCAAGATAGACTTTGCTAAAGAACTGGCAGATCTAAGTTAAAACCTGGGAAAATAATTTCTATGTTGGGGCAAGATGTAGACTCTGCTGGCACCAAAGTTGTTAACTCAGAAAGCAAGACAAACAGTTGGAATAAAAGAACATCGCAATAGTAGAGCACATCACTACCCTGCAAGAGCATGCAGAACTAATGCCTATAAAGATGGAGGACTTGAAAAACCACATGAGAACTGAGAATATTAGAGGGTTGGGACTTCAAGAAGATACAGATGGGGTTGACCAATAGACTTTTTTTGAAAGAATTGTTTACCAAATTACTGGATGCCGAACAAGTGTGCATAAAAATGGACCGAGTACATAGAGTAGGATAAAAATACACTGGAGAAGCTAGGAGGCTGAGAGACTTCCTGGCACAGTTCCATGGATTTAAAGCAAAGAAAGAGTGCGGACGGCAGCCTGATTTAGGGCCCCACTGCTCTACAAAGGCTTTAGCTCCTCCTTATTCCAAGATGTTGCTCCAACAACTCTCACCTGAAGGCAACAGTTCAGGTCAATCATAGACAAGCTATGACAAGGCAAAATCCGCTATTGCTGGTTGTTTCCCCTCTCGATTGCCTTCGAACTTCAAAATTCATCACACCAACCATCAAATAAAGCAGATAAATCGAGGACTGAAAAACCAGACTAGATACTGAAAGGAGAGACAAATGTAAGTTCAGGACTGAGTCACACCTGACACTGGGGAACTAGCGAGGCCTTCAGTGGAACATAATCTTGTGAACTTAGTGCTACATGTATGGGGGGAGGATAAAGCCACAATTCTGAATGAAGACAGACACCTGAGAAACTTCACTGTAATCATTCAGACTGATCCCCATGGACAGTGTAAAGGGAAAATTAGAGAGCTATGCCAAACCGTGGTGAGGAATGCCTGTAAGGAGAAAAAGGCTCTTCTTATAGTCACATTCTTGCGACAACCACAAGATGGTTAAGGTGATGACATTGAATGCCAGGGACTTGAACTCCCTCAACAAAAGGACTCATTTATGGGATGGGAAGTTTGACACTGGAGCTATTCGAGAAACACACATGACAAGAATAGATGAAACTAGACATAAACACAATATTTCCAAGCATATTACTTCTAAGACCACACCAGACATAATGGTATAGCTTTCTTTTTTTACAAAGGAAGTTGCCATTTTATACAAAGTGAGGTCAAGGCAAATGAGAAATAAATAATTTGCACACAATGCAGCTGAACAAACCACAGATTTTTGAGTTAGTCTGGGTTTGAGTTAACCTATTTGTTGGAAGGAGCACCATCACTGTGATACTCAACCAGATTTAAGGCAGCCAACCTATTTACATACTAGAAACTGGTTGAGACTGGTTGAATTCAAAGCAAAGGCTACCGCTATTATTGGAAGCTTGAATACATTCCCATACCCTTGTCTGGGGATCAAGAGAGACACAGGTGAAATGATACAGAATATGAAGGTCTGAGGTCTGGGCAACTTATCGAAAGGTCGACGGGGTTAATGGGAGGGGCAGAGGGGAGTGGTGTGGGAGTCCATTAGTTCCACTGAATTGAAATGATTCAAGCTAAAAACAAAGTACCAACCCTGTTAAAGACACTTTGATTTACATTTGATGTAGCTCGTTAGTTGAGCTGTATTATTTAATTATATATGTGGATCATTGACGAAATATCGAGAAGGAGAATATCGACTTGCTAAAATATCGAGGAAAAAATATAGAATGCCAAAATATCGAATCCCTATCTACAAACAGGTAAGTACAAAAATATAGAATCCAAAATATCGTTGTAAAAAATATAGTTGGTCAAAATATTGAATTTTTTAAATGTCTTAAAAGTAATGTAAAATTAATAAAGTAATACATATATTTAACTAAAACATACTTAAAAATACTTAAATAACCTTAAAATGAATAAATAATTAATGTAAGTAAAAAAAAAAATTAATACAT
Source organism: Triturus cristatus (assembly GCF_964204655.1). Lineage (NCBI taxonomy): Eukaryota > Metazoa > Chordata > Amphibia > Caudata > Salamandridae > Triturus > Triturus cristatus. Next base: position 215,992,261 of record NC_140594.1, on the reverse strand, counting down.
ATATATATTAACGTAATATTAATTAAACATATTCAATATTTTTTGCGTAGGATAGCGGGCAGGTAAAATTTACTATTACCACTCCAGTAAGTGCAATAGTAGGGAAAGCGTTGGATAGCGTAGGGGTAAAAATTACTATTCCCACTCCAGTGAGTGCAACAGTAGGGAAAGTGTTGGATAGCGTAGGGGTAAAAACTACTATTCCCACTCCAGAGAGTGCAACAGTAGGGAAAGCGTTGGATAGCGTAGGCGTAAAAATTACTATTCCCACTCCAGAGAGTGCAACAGTAGGGAAAGCGTTGGATAGCGTAGGGGTAAAAATTACTATTCCCACTCCAGAGAGTGCAACAGTAGGGAAAGCGTTGGATAGCGGGAGGGCAAAATTTACTATTCCCACTCCAAAGAGTGCAACACTAGGGAAAGCGTTGGATAGCGTAGGGGTAAAAATTACTATTCCCACTCCAGTGAGTGCAATAATAGGGAAAATAATAATTTAATATTTCCTTAAAAATAAATTCATTATTAATACCAAAAGAAAAGTAATAAAAATTAATTACCAATCACACAGTATTTAATAATTAATTAATTATAAATATCAATATTTTTTTAGAATTAATTACCTATTAATAATTAATTAACAACCAATTAAATTTCAATACCAACAATTAATAAATACAAATAATACCTATTGATAATTAATTAATAATAAATAAATTATCAATATGCAAAAATTATTTCAATAATTCATTATTTACAATTAAATTACTTCTCACCATATTCCCCTATAAACCCACAACCCGCTACAAATAATAAATTTATACAATTAACATAATTATCAATTAAACAATGAATACAAATTAATTACCAATTAATACAAATTATTTACCAATTAATAATTAATCAACAACCAATTAATTTTTAATACCAATCAATAATTACTTAATAACAATTAAATTACTTCCCACCCTATTCCCCTGTAAACCCACAACCCGCTACAGAAGTAAAACGCAAAATTACATTAAAAATAATTAATAATTCCTAAAAATTATTATTTACTGTACTATAATTAAATTACTTCCCACCCTAATTCCCTATAAACCCACAACCCGCTACGGAATTCAATTACACAAAAATTAAAAAACATAAAATGCATTACTTTAAAAATATTCAAACATACATTCCAAAATTAATACATACTTTTAACACATATACTAACGCTTAAAACACTATAAAAAAATCGATATTTTTAACAACTATATTAGGACTGTCGATATTACTTACTTCTATATTATGTAAACCGATATTTCTTACCTGATTTTCGATATTCTTCACCCCTATATTTTGGCAATTCGATATTCTGTCCATTCTATATTTAAAAATCGATATTCTGTCCAGTCGATATTTTTTATTCGATATTATGACTGTTTACCATATATTTAGCCTCGATAAAAAAGTAAATGGTTAAAAAAACTTGGACACACTAGCTTCACCCTCATGCACACACAATAGCCCCACAGACAATGAGTTGGCATCTGGGTGACCTTTTAACAACACAACCCACCACAGTCTTTCAGCAGGGGGCAAACATCCCCATTAATTGATGTGAGAAACACAACAGTAAAGTACTACAGTGCACTAACTCAGACACAGAAGACAGTGCAAAAACTTTGTGAAAATTCACATATTCACATGTAATAGGGCCACACAAGGACGATCCATTAAACCAATCAAAACTATTAAGGAGCACTACACTACACATGCCACTGTAACAGGTCAAAGATGTCTGACTACTGTGTCTCCAGTCAGTGAGAAAATCTGGAGCCCCATGAAAAGGCACTGCTGGACTGCTGAGCACAATATAAGAGTATATACATGACATAATTGACCTATACAAAAGCTAATAACATAACTTACATTTCGAATCCCATATGGAATGAATGGTGATAGTCCTTTCCTTTGTTTTGGGAAACCTAATGCACAATGATGGCCGTAAGAAAACAAATGATCTAATCCTGAAGCTCAGATAATTTCCCCCTTTAAACCAATTGGCTGGACCTGAAACTGACAGAAATGAAATCAGACTGACTGTCCCATTTAAGTTAGTCTGTCTAGACATCACTTTCACCATCCCTTCTTTCAAGGACCACCATTGAAATCATAGGGGTCCCAAGCACAAATATGAGTTTAAATTTCCCCATGTGTGTGTGGTTTTCCAGGACACATGTGTGAAAATTGATCCAGCAGGCTGTGACAGTTTGTGGACACGCCACTGGAGACCTTTTGGTATAGATACCAAAATATTGTTATCGAAATGTCATTTCCCACAAATATTCAGTTTTAAACACTGTTTACTGAAATATCATGCAGTGCTTAATTTGTAAATAAAAACGTGCTGGTGCCCCAAGCTCTCTCCTCTGAAACACGTGGCTGCTCCAACTAAATGCACGAGCACAGAATACTGAGGCAGTGAAATCCTAAAGCCATCTCAGGCCGCTTTAATCCATTTACAGCCACTCCCTACCCCTTCAGCTCACTCTTGCAGCTTGTAGCTTTCTCACTTTTCTGTCTTTCTCTTCCTCCGTCTTTCCGATATATGTCTTTTGCTTGCAGCAAATGCCTGCTGCAGAAAAATACGTGCCGGACCCCAAAAAAAAGTGCTGGTACACCCCACCGGCAACCACTGCCTCAAGTTAAGGACTGATATACAGGGACATCTTAAGGATTTCGGGGGCCCTGGCCAAAAGGTATTTGGGGGGCCCTGTTCAGAACAGCTTTGAATTTATGATGCAGTTATAGCTCATTTATGCCCATTTTGGCTAGGTCACTGACAATGCACAGATACACTCGTACAAATTCTAAATATCTTTATATCAAATATTTAACGATAGTGACATGTTTTCAATATTATTATACAGCAGCAGCTCACTAATATTATTACAACTAATCTTTGTGATCCCCACCCATTTTTTATATGTGAGGTACTGTTTTGATCTAAAAGAAATGTTGTTTATGGACGTTGGATGGTGGTGGAAAGAAAACATTTCTCTACAAAATGTCTCTTATAGACTCCAATCCTTCACCCACATTAAAAATAAACTAAAGGAAAACGGTATTTAAAACAATCCTTTTAAGAATTATTCAAGGTCATCAGGGCAAGAGTGTCTGCAGAACAGAGCTGGCTGCATCAGTGGACCCCTGAAAGGCTGGGGCCCTGGGCCAGAGCCCACTTTGCCTTAAAACATCTCTGCTGATGTCATCCCATTGGAGTCAATAATACAAATCTACACCCAATGGGATACTTTTTCTAAATGATATTAAGGACACTATGGTGCCGATTCCGATCCTGGAAAAATTTCCCCCGTCCGAATTGAATCTGGACTTTTTTCCGTCCGAATCGTACAAGTAGCGTACAAACTGCCAAGTACGATTCGCATGGGAAAAACTCCATACGAATCACATCCGGAACATTTCCCCAAACGTCCTCGGGTCGGAAATTGTGTCCGACAAATCCCCGGACGATTTACCGTACGATTCGGAAAAATGAAGTCCGACCGCGCAAGTACGATCACTCCCGTCCTTTCGATTTCACAACTGTATGCAAAAAACACCGTATGGACCGAACTCCCACAGCAAGCATGGAGACACGTGCCCGCATACGCGCCGAACACCCCACCACAGACCCCGAATGTACGGGCAAAATGCCCCCCGGCCGCGGATGTACGCGCCGAACCCCCACCCGTGTATGTACAGACCGTACCCCCACCCCACCCGTGTATGTACGGACCGTACCCCCACCTGTGTATGAATGGAGCGTACCAACACCCCACCCGTGTATGTACTGACCGTACCCCCACCCCACCAGTGTATGTACGGACCGTACCCCCACCCCACCAGTGTATGTACGGACCGTACCCCCACCCATGTATGAATGGAGCGTACCAACACCCCAGCCGTGTATGTACGGACCGTACCCCCACCCCACCAGTGTATGTACGGACCGTACCCCCACCCCACCCGTGTATGTATGGACCAAACCCCCACCCGTGTATGAATGGAGCGTACCAACACCCCACCCGTGTATGTACGAACCGTACCCCCACCCCACCAGTGTATGTACGGACCGTACCCCCACCCGTGTATGAATGGAGCGTATCAACGCCCCACCCGTGTATGTACGGACCGTACCCCCACCCCACCAGTGTATGTACGGACCGTACCCCCACCCCACCCATGTATGTACGGACCGTACCCCCACCCGTGTATGTACGGACCGTACCCCCACCCCACCAGTGTATGTACGGACCGAACCCCCACCCATGTATGAATGGAGTGTACCAACACCCCACCCGTGTATGTACGGACCGTACCCCCACCCCACCAGTGTATGTATGGACCGTACCCCCACCCCACCCGTGTATGTACGAACCGAACCCCCACCCGTGTATGAATGGAGCGTACCCCCACCCATGTATGTACGGACCATACCCCCACCCCACCCGTGTATGTATGGACCGTACCCTCACCCATGTATGTACGGACCGAACCCCCACCCGTGTATGAATGGAGCGTACCAACATCCCACCCGTGTATGTACAGACCGTACCCCCACCCCACCAGTGTATGTACGGACCGTACCCCCACCCCACCCGTGTATGTACGGACCGAACCCCCACCCATGTATGAATGGAGCGTACCCCCACCCGTGTATGTACGGACCATACCCCCACCCCACCCGTGTATGTATGGACCGTACCTCCACCCCACCCATGTATGTACGGACCGAACCCCCACCCGTGTATGAATGGAGCGTACCAACATCCCACCCGTGTATGTACGGACCGTACCCCCACCCCACCAGTGTATGTACGGACCGTACCCCCACCCCACCAGTGTATGTACGGACCGTACCCCCACCTCACCAGTGTATGTACGGACCGTACCCCCACCCGTGTATGTACGGATCCTACACCCAGCCCCCTTGTATGTACCATGCGAAACACCACCACCGATGGACGGTGCGGACCAACAACCTGCCCGTGTTCGTACGCACCCTACCCCAGGCCCACACACCAGCACCCTCACCCAACATCGGGCATGTACGAGTCGTACTAAGCCATAGCAAAGGACAGCACTGTACAACAACATGGCCCATGTACGCACCGTACAGAGGCTAAAAACACTCCTACTGAACCAGAACTAACCAAAACAAGCATTTGCAATGCAATAGGTCTCGCATTTGCGAGAGTTCAAGCTATTGGCATTGTAAATGATGATGCCTTTTATTAATCTGTTTTGAAAACCAACACATAAATAAAAGGCATTGTCATTTACAATACCAATAGCTCAAACTCTTGCAAGTGCGAGACCTATTGCTTTGCAAATTATTTTTTTTTTTTATGCGGCTGAGTGATATTTGAACATTGCTACTGCCATTTGTATGGGCAAGCTGACAAAAAAGAATGCTACTATGTGTAATGAAACCAGAGCTTATGTACTGTATTTTATTGTAATTGATTTTATGTAGCGCTTACTACCCCTTTTGAGGTGTTAAAGGGCTTTTTTGGCGAGTAGCATTCTATTCCCGAACCCAAATGGATTAGTGGTGAATTAGTATAGTGAAATATGACATTAATTTGAGCTGTGGATATGTTAGTCAGTTATTTTGCTTGAGGAGGATAGTGGAGGGATAGAAGAGGGAAAGGTTTTAGTTCATATAGTGCCTGCTACCCCTGATGAGGCGTTGAAGTGTATTTCGGCAAGTTGCATGCTACTCCGTAACCAAGGAAGGATAAGTGGTAAATTAGTGAGGGAAATATGAAATTCAAATGAGCAGTGGACAAGTTAGTCTTTTATTTGGATTGAAAAGAATAGAGGAGGTATGAAAGAGGGAAAGGTGTGCATTTATATAGTGCTTGCTACCCCAAATGAGGTATCAAAGCGCTTTTTGGCGAGTAGCACGCTACCCTGGAACCCAAGAAGGATTAGTGATGAATTAGTGCAGGGAAATGAAATTAATTTGATTTGAGCTGTGGGAAGGTTAGTCTGTTATTTGGATTGTAAACGAAGCGGGATAGAGGACGGAAGGGTTTGCATTTTTATAGTGCTTGCTACCCCTCATACACACACACATAGGCATAAACATGCATATACATACATACATATAAATATATACACATACACACACACATATATATATATACATATATATATACACATATATATAAACACACATACATATACACATATAACATGAATGGTGCAGTGTAAGTAGAAATAGGATTATTTCTCAGATAGTTAGACGAGCATCAGAGTAGCCTTCCAGTATGGCCGATGGTAAGTTGGTCACCAAGTGTGGTCTGCAACAGTCCAGTGCACAGCAAAGTAGGCATTGTAGATTGGCATAGTAAATGTTCGCTATGCAAGAGAGAATAAGATAATGAGCATTTCGTAAGCAAAAAATGTATATTTTTACCAGCAGAAAAGCAATGACAAATGGAGAGAAAAAAAACAGAATGCTTTCCCAATTACGTTTCCAAATGTTATTTATTTGTAATACTGTTATGTTCACCAAAAGATCATTGCACTGGCCTACCTGGGAGACGTGAAAGGGACGGTTTTATGTGGCTAAATGGGTCAGAACATTTGCCCTCCCCACTCAGCGCAGCTTGGCATAATCTGTAGTCTAGGGCCCTGCAACCCCGAATTTTACAAGTAGCCGTGCAGTCTTTTGTTTCCGGAAGCCTGCGGCAAGCGGGCCTGAAGTCTGTATACGTGTGGGTGGGAGAATTAAATCCAGGTCCGAGGCAGAGAGTGAGGAAGGAGTAGGAAGGGGGAGGCCTTTTCCAACGAGCAGAGAGGGCGAAAGAATGAAATAAAGCAGTGGAATTTGCTTTGACATAGCTGGAACAACTAGCCCTTCTCCAAGGGGCTAGACATTATTGTCATTACTCTGGGACCTCCTGGATTACTGCTGGTGATTTCTGAAGTGCACAGGGAACGATGTGGATCACATTTTTAACTAGCTGGATAGTTCTTTCCAGTCACTTGCAGAGCAAAACAATCTAAAAACTTAATGTTCAGATAAGGACTGTTAGCAGCCTGGCGTGCACAATAAACTGTTTGGGGAACAATTCAGAGGCCACAAAAGAAAGGACAACAGCGAGACCTAAAAATGGATGTGCAGAAAACCGGTGGCCAATGGCTCAGCAAAGAGCTAATCCAGTTCAACAGTGGCCCTTACTCTCCTAGCATCACTAGCCGCCCAATCAGAACGGATTGGTTGACCATGTCAAATGCAGCAGATGGTGACGAGTACCAGAACTGTCCATTACCAGAGTCTAGAACCAAGCACAGGCAAGGACAGCAATTAGCACCAACTTCATAACACTAGCCATACTAAAGGCAGCGCAATGTGGTCACGCAGCCAGCTGGATATGACGTTTTAGCCAGTTTGTGGCAGAGATAGGCCAAGGTAACTTAAGAAACCAAACTAAGATTTTTCAAAGGAGTGATTATCATTCTTTTCCATACCTGTGAGGCCATTTCTGAAGATAAGGAGGGATCCGAGTATTTTTGAATAAATGAACGCAAGTGGAAGCGTGCCTCAAGAAGAGAAATGAGGCAGGGACTGAGTGTCGGGAGAACGGGTTTCAAAAAAGGGCAGATGGGCCTCCTCAGGAATGGTGATGCAGAGAAGTACTGTGATGATTGGAAGAGCAGCAGGTTATAAACCACGAGCAGGCCTAAACAAATAAACCAGAACGCTTTCTTAGATTTTAATAATGTTTCCTGTTGCATTTCAGGCAATATTGTCACCGAGCGATTGGAAAGGTTTGATTTTGAAAGTTTCGGACTTTGCCGAGTTCAGGTTCCTTGATGATCAAGAATAGCTCCCTTTTACATTTAAAAGCAGAGATACGCTTCATGATGCAGACGGCAGCTTTCTCTTGGGATAAGATACTCACAAAGGAGCTGACATTTGTAGGACTTCATGGGATTTCTTCTTGTAGGTGCCCCTACATCAAACTTCAAACAGACAGCTAAGCGAAAGTGATCGCGATCGCGATCAAACATCAAAGCAGCCGTGCGGCCGCGAAAGTGAAAGTAATCCGGGTAAAAGCGGCGCGCGCGCCCGCGCACATGCACTGTAGGTCTAGGCTGACTTGGTTGCACTTTTAAAAGCCCACTACAAAATGTCTCAAAGAGACAGCTTTCGCTGTCTCAGCGAGACTTATCATTCTTTTCCATACCTGTGAGGCCATTTCTGAAGATAAGGAGGGATCCGAGTATTTTTGAATAAATGAACGCAAGTGGAAGCGTGCCTCAAGAAGAGAAATGAGGCAGGGACTGAGTGTCGGGAGAACGGGTTTCAAAAAAGGGCAGATGGGCCTCCTCAGGAATGGTGATGCAGAGAAGTACTGTGATGATTGGAAGAGCAGCAGGTTATAAACCACGAGCAGGCCTAAACAAATAAACCAGAACGCTTTCTTAGATTTTAATAATGTTTCCTGTTGCATTTCAGGCAATATTGTCACCGAGCGATTGGAAAGGTTTGATTTTGAAAGTTTCGGACTTTGCCGAGTTCATGTTCCTTGATGATCAAGAATAGCTCCCTTTTACATTTAAAAGCAGAGATACGCTTCATGATGCAGACGGCAGCTTTCTCTTGGGATAAGATACTCACAAAGGAGCTGACATTTGTAGGACTTCATGGGATTTCTTCTTGTAGGTGCCCCTACATCAAACTTCAAACAGACAGCTAAGCGAAAGTGATCGCGATCGCGATCAAACATCAAAGCAGCCGTGCGGCCGCGAAAGTGAAAGTAATCCGGGTAAAAGCGGCGCGCGCGCCCGCGCACATGCACTGTAGGTCTAGGCTGACTTGGTTGCACTTTTAAAAGCCCACTACAAAATGTCTCAAAGAGACAGCTTTCGCTGTCTCAGCGAGACCTAAAAACACAAGGACAGTCAATCCGAGGCACACAACACCACAAAACATATCCAACAAGGCCAAATACATCCTATACACTGACCTGCAACTGACAAACAGATAAACAGAGGCCCAAACCACTACCACTCCTTATAACACACCCACCCAAAGTTCAAACACAGCCACACCCACAAATGGACCAATAAAAAGGCCCAACACACACAAACCATGACCCTTTGCAACAGATCCACTGCTGCCAGACCCCAGAGACAACGCACTGCACCATACTTCAACCATCAATACATCTTACACTTGCACTCCTTCACACAACCACCATCACAAACACACCCTCATCACATTCACACACACACACCTGCACACCCACAACCATCCACACCCACACCCATCCACACCCCCACCCCCACAATCATCCACACCCACACCCCACACCATGCCCACCAACAAGAATCAAAAGTTCACAAAGGACGAGCTGGAGTCCCTTGTCGACGAAATCATCAGAGTCGAGCCACAGCTCTTTGGAACATTGGTCAGACGGACCAGCATATCAGAAAAAACTGCCATGTGGGAGAGGATAGTCAATTCCATGAATGCTGTTGGGGCCACCAGAAGGACCAGGCATGAGTGCCAAGCCAGGTGGTACGATCTGCGGAGGACGGTCCGCCGCAAAATGACGGACGAGCACAACCAGGCCAACATCACTGGAGGAGGGCCGGCCTGCAGACCGGTACACTACCATCCCTGGGAGGAGAAGGTGATGGCCACGCTGGAGCCGTTGGCAGTAGAGGGACTAGAAGGAGTCCGAGAGCCTGGTGAGTACACAAACAACTCACCTCACATGGGGGGAACGCCATATACAACCCAAATACCAATCATGCACGCAACCCCCCCAAAGCCAGCACCGGACACAACCACACTCCAAAAACACACACATGCCACTAGCGCCTCCATGCCCCATGCCCCAAGCAAGGCCATGCCAAGTCACAGGCCACACAAAACACCAACACAAGACAGGATGTCCCCGATGCCGGGAGGGTGGGCCTCAAAACTAACATAGAGCAACTCTGAAGCACACAACAATGCCCTCAGCCCATATGGCTTAGGGCACAGCCATACCAACGGTGTGTCCCCACACAGTAATGTTTTGCCTGCTAATGGTGGCCACATTGCAGGACGACATGGGTATGAAGGCACGATTTGCACATAACAGCAGCCAATGAAGACGCAGCACACTGAAAGAGTGTCAGCACACACCGCCACAACAGCAGCGCAGACTCAGACACTCCGCCCAATGGGTGCCCGCAGAGAAGAAACAAACCCACATGAACAAGCCAATGGCCTTTGCAAGACCTGCAGACTGTGTGTGCCCAGGAAGCTGGGCTGAGGTGACAGAGGGTAACACACAGAGGGAGGAAGAGGGGCAGAGAGAGGGACAGAGACAGAGGTGGACACAGGGAGACAGACAGAGGGAGGGAGGAGGCTGACAGAGGGAGGGAGAAAGGGAGACGGACAGAGGGAGGAGGCTGATAGAGGGAGGGAGAAAGGGAGACGGACAGAGGGAGGAGGCTGACAGAGGGAGGGAGAAAGGGAGACAGAGGGAGACCAAATCACCCTTGGGTGGTGTGGCCATGTCCGCTCATCAGCAGGTGGACTGTGTGCATGTAGACAAGGTTTGGCAGTGCCTTAACCCCCCCTTCAACCTTTGATAAACACTAGGCCATGTGTCAATCTGTGCACGAGTACATCCGTGCTGCAGGCACAAACAGAGCCTTACACCCAGTATACCTACCCACTGTGTTCGTCAGAACCCTGTCACAAATTGTTAAGTTACCTACCTGCATTCTCAAATAGCATGGAAAAAACACCATTTGGCCACGTACAGTGCAACACGTAAGGCGGCTCTGCATGGCTTGCTACGCCCGCTCACTACACTGCTGACTGCGTTCCCAAAATATGCATCAACTAAGATTGTGTCACACATAGGTAAAGTGTCGAAAGCTGTGGCCAAGGGACATACCCATGCACAAGTGCACTGTGTGAGGAATGCTAGCCAAATCCAACCACCCAGAGGAACTGTGCCAAATCAAAAAAGAATGAAACATGGATGTCGCATGTAACACAATTAACACTGTCTCTCTCACACACAGGTCAACGTCATCGATCTCCCCCCAACACTGGGGGGGAAGACTCACAGGACCAGGCTCTGCGTGAAGAGGACCCCACCAGCAGCGACGACTCTCACCACTCCGTGGATGACCCAGACCAACCTGGCCCCTCTGGTGTCCAACCACCTGCAGCACCTGCGTCAGGTACAACTGTGCCAACCCCCCCCCATTCCTGCCACATCCCAGGAGACACCCAGGAGCCCTGCTCGCACACAACAACGCAGCCAGTCTGTCCAGGAGGGACAAGGTTCTCCGGGCACCCAGGAGGAGGCAGGCGACACCGCAAATGCCATCACTCAGGGGTCCCGGAGACCCGATGTGCCCACAACGGCAGGCCAGGCGCAAGTGGGCAGGGGTGGTGGGAGTGGAGGACGGCGGAGGCCCGAACCTGCCCAGTTGGCTCAGGACCCGGCTATGGCACACGTCAGAACCATCCTGGACGCATACCGGCATGACTCCAGAGGCATCGCCCAGGTAGTGGAGACCCTCAATGAGATGAAGGCCCTGCAGGTTGAGCATCATGCCAGGATGGAGGCAAGACATGCAGAGCACTTGGCGGTGCACAGGGACGTGAGCCAATCCCTCCGTCAGATCGCCCAAAGCCTGGCAAACCCTCCCTGTGCCACCAGGCGTAGAGCAGCACCAGACCCAGGGAGGGAGGAGGATTCATCTGACGGAGCGTCCCTTGCACCGTCAAGCCAGGCATCTGAGGGTCCCCGCAGGAAGGTGGGTCGTCCACGCAAAAGACCGTGAGAGTCAGCAGAACATCACCATCTCCCAGGTCACCTGGCCTGGCACCTGGCCCTATGGCCCAACAGCAGCACAGCAGCACAGCAGCAAAGGACATTCTCTGCCACATGGCCTTGCTGGTCACTGTCTGACCAATGTTGACAAAGACTGTGGCACAGACTCTAATGACTGTCAATGGCAAGGACACCAACTCCCCCTGTGAACTTTGGATTCTACACTCCCGCCAAGCACCTCTTGTCACCCCCCCAAACACGTACCCCAGAACTAATAAAATTCATCACATTCACAAGATGATGCCGTCATTTTGCATTATTCCACTACATGTGTGTGTTGTAAAGTCAAACCATGCCTGATTTCTGAATTAACTCTGAACCACCATACCCTGGGGTCTGAGTCTGGCACAGGACACACATGGGTCACAACGTACCATCCAAGACAGACATGGAGCACCATACTCACCCGTGATGGGCCCAACCAGCTGAGGGGGTGCCCGCACAACTGTGCCCACAGACCTATTTAGAAGAGCAACAGTCATGCGCAGAGGTCAGGGATCATGTGGAGTGTCCTGGGGTGGGAGTCCCAGGTATATGTAGACATGTGGCAGAACCATGTCCTGCTTGCTTGAGTCAGGTGGATGTGGAGAATGGTGGGCCAGCCAAGGTTGGATGCATGGAGATGGCACAATTGGGTGTTGGATCACAGTGCCATAAGGTTGTGTTGTGGGTGTGGGCTGCATCCTGAGGGTGTGCATGGATTGAGAAGGTCATCCTGCAGCTGGCAGTGATCCACTCCCCCCATCTCTGTTGGACGTTGATGTGGCCTGGTCGCCGGATGTAGTAGCAGAGCTGTGCAGATGCACCCTGGATGTGGGGAAGTATCATGGGATTTCTAATGCACATGTCCGTAGAGTGCAGGGTAGGAGTAGACACGGATGTCATCGTTGACCTGGGGGATGGTCTCCCTCTTGCCTTGAGGTGGATGGAACTGGGGATCTTGTGCATAATGCAGAGTGTGCTGCCGCATGAGGCACAGATGCTGCTGATCAGCATAGCACATGTCAGCAAGCAATCCATGATGGACACCAGCTCCTTTGCGTGGACACTGGGTGCCCTTGCAGCAGGGCCTGCAGCAGCATGCGCCATGTCAAGGAAACAATGCCACAAGTAGCACACAAAGACAAGGATCTCAGGAAGGAACAATGCAAAAGGTGTATGTCAAGTAAGGAATGTCTGGTTCAACATGGCACACACACACACAATGGATTCACATGCGGCACAGTGGCCGTCATGGAGACTGACATGCCACAAAACCTACACAGCCATGGACATCATGCACAATACAGAATCTAATCCCTGACAAACAGCTTGCATCTTGCTACTCTACACATAGACTCATATGCACCATCTCTGAGAACAATGCCAGACATGCCGCATGCACAGTGGCAACAGACCACCATTGACAGAGATGAGGCACCTTGGAGGCAGAGGGACACCTTTATTACTCATGTGTGTCGGAATGCTAATGCAACTCTGTAAACACATACACAGGTCATGTGGATGAACACGTGGGACCAACACTGGCACCCCCCTTAGCACCACAGATGCTGGAAATCCATGGCACTGGCACACAAGTGACGGGTTACAGCTAAACACCCCCTGCTGCTCACGGAGAGCCTGCTATACACCATTGAGCCCCTAATGGGGAATTCACACACCATGTCAACCCGGTGCAACCCGTATGTTTCCGAGGCCAGTGTTACACACATTGATGGCTCCATCACAATCCCATTACAGATGACTGTCACCAAGTCTGACCATCAATTCAGGTGAATTCTGCTCCAGGTCATGTGCCCCATGGTGATTCTACATGTATGCAAAGTAACCAAACATGAACAGGAGCAGTGCAAACACATTCAAAACAAATACCACTCCCAAAAAGCCGTGCTGCATCCCTTACCCGAAGGAGATTTTCAAACTTGTCCGTACATGTCACGCTGATTCAGCACATGTTGCTGTGTTCATGAGGAATAGCAGGAGCACAACAATGCCACCAGCAGACAGCATGCGCAAGTACCTTTGGATGGGAGACACACCAGAAGTCAGCCAAAAGAAGTACATCCGCATGCATGTGCATGTACTCGACACGTATTAGGTTGTCAACATGCTAGGTGACAATGATGACTCTGGAAAAACATTCTTCTATTGCACCATCACTCGAGTGACACATCCAAACACACCTCAGACTCACTTGGAAGACATGCAGATGGACACACACATTGCAACACATGCCACACACAGCCCAATGCGTGCACACTCAGACACTGGAACTCACCACTAAGCAAAGAAGTCGCGTATGAGCCGACTCCGCATGTCCTCTACTGCCTCCTCCTCCTCCACATCACTTGCCTCATGCCCAAGCCCTTCATCCTCCACGGGTGGATGGTCCTGCTCATCTGGATCCAGGATGAGTGGCACAGCTTTCTCCACTGCCATGTTGTGCAGCATGCAGCACACGAGGAATATCTTGCAGACCTTCACCGGTGCATATGGGAGTGCGCCACCGGTCTTGTGGAGGCAACGGAATCGGCTCTTCAGGAGGCCAAACGTCCTCTCTATCACTCGCCTGGTCCGCCCATGGGCGTTGTTGTAGCGGTGATGGGCAGCCGTGCTGGGGTTGCGGAGAGGCGTGATCTGCCATGGCATGTTGGGATAGCCAGCCTCCCCTACATGGAAACATCATGGACAAGAGTGGGTCAGGAGAAGCAGTAAGACAGGAAGATGACGTTAAATACAGGACTGCCAGAGTATACCCACCAACAATACATGCTCGTTCGTTGCACAGCTGCAGCATCATTTCAGGCACCCTGCTACGCCTCATGATGTACGCATCGTGTGCTGGTCCTGGAAAACGAGCACAGAGATGTGAAATCACCATGTTGGAAAGACACACCGCAAGGGCATTAATGGAGTGGTAATGCTTGCGGTTACGGAAGGCTACCTCCTGTGCCTGTGGTGGTACCAAAGCCACATATGTTCCATCTATGGACCCAATGACAAGGGGCATCCCTCCCAGGGCATAGAACTCACGCTTGAGAGCTGTCAACTGCTCAGGAGTTGGGAATTTTATGAACTCATCAAGGTGCTCCAACATGGCCTCTAAAAAATCATGCAGAACACGGCTTAACATGGTTTGGGACATCCCACCGACATGGGCAATGGTATGTTGAAAGGTACCCATGGCCAAGAAATGGAGGGCTGCCATCACCTTCATCTTGGGTGTCAGTGCACCAGGATACCTGTGTAGCGGTTGGAGGTGTGCTGCCAGCCGTGTCGCCAAGTCCTCAATCAAACGTTGGGGGAAGCGGTAGCGGCGTATACAGTCATTTTCCCGCATGTCAGCCAAGTCCGGAATTGCTCGAGGGAGAGGCGGAGCCCTGCAGTGAATTAGAAGGGACAACAAAGAGTGAGTACAGTACACCACCAATGTCAATGTACTGAGCACATGGTCAACAGGCAATACACATATGCTACATACAGAGTCAGGTCTGTGCAATATGCCCTGGACACGTATGCCAGCCATGTGACACTCCTACCAAGAGACAGCTCCAAACGTTTATTCTCAACCTCATAATGCCATGCCATGAAACTAGCTGTGGGCCAGTGTAAGTGAGCAGGCAGACGCATCACAGGAGTTACAGACAACCAAATATGTGCAGAGGAAGGATGTTTATTGTACAGACAGGTTGCGGAACACTAGAGGCACAGGTCACATGTAATAGAAAAAGGACAGACCACACACCTTGCCATGAAGGATTACATTTCAAGAATGATCCCACATACATTGAGAGTATGCAGATATGTCCTTGTTTTGAAACTCCGTGTTGATGCATACACACACACCTTACGTCAGATTCCACATGTGGCCTGGTATGTGTAACACTGTGCCATGGCCATCTACACACAGACACATGTTGGTTGCAGCAACTGCAGATGCATTTGACCAAACACCTACATCAAGCTAATGGGAACACACGACACATACATGACATAGTCACATCGTGCAATGCGGGTAGTCACATGTAAGGTGTGAAAACCCCTGTAGCTGGCATCAGGGGACAGTTGCGTGTGTTGTTGACTGTGCCATGGCAGTGACGCTTTTCACAAGTGTTCTGTACTACATGCACACATGTCAAAGGAGTGAAGGGGATGTCTGGCACATAGTCCACCATCACACATGACATCTGTACACATCTCATCATACATCTATTGCCGTCACAACTCAGGAGTAATTTGCCACATTACAGCCTGACACACCTGTGCCCCACACATGTAGTACTGCACAGACAATGCCTTGATGTCCAGCCTTGGACAAGTATGTCAGCTCTATTCCTTTCTGTGTGCTGCCTGTCACCACTGTCAGGTGTGAAATGCACCGTACATGCGCTCTGAGGGCGTGTGTACGTTCCCCATCACTATGGGAGTGCTGCCGTAGGCCTACCCATAGTGAAACGGCCCGTACACGCGTGTGTACGGGGCGTATCACTATGGGTACGCATACGCGAGCAAAGCCATAGTGAAACGGCTCGTACACGCACGTGTATGGGCCGTTTCACTATGGCTTTGCTCGCGTATGCGTACCCATAGTGATACGCCCCATACACACGCGTGTACGGGCCGTTTCACTATGGCTTTGCTCGCGTATGCATACCCATAGTGATACGCCCCATACACGCGCGTGTATGGCCCGTTTCACTATGGCTTTGCTCGTGTATGCGTACCCATAGTGATACGCCCCATACACGCACGTGTACGGGCCGTTTCTATGCATTTGGGGTGCCCTAGGGCCCTGGAACTCACCGTACCTGTGTGTGAATGTCCAAATTACATAGGGGACACATGAGGGACAAGTATAAAGCCCTACATGCATGCTGGTTGTCATGGAGACCGAGTTTAAAGTCTGAATTTTTTTCATCAGGTGCCCAGCTAAAGTCGGTCTGAAAGAATCTACTTTGTTGCAAAGTGGTTGTTGAGTTAACATCATGCTCAAAAAAAAAAAGCAAAGCCACTGACTGTGGTAGGTTTAAAGGGATTGGAGGAAACATAGGATGCAAATGTGAGTGACCAATCACTCTGTACTCCTGTGAATGAAACAGGGCAGCAAGGTAGATATGATATAAGGCAGCCAGGTCCCATGAGAGAGCACTTGCCTGCACATCCTTTGATTCAACTACACTGCTGCTGCTCGTGAATCCTCTGGCACCATGTCCAGGTCTGTGGAGAGGGCCCAGCCTTTCACCCAGGAGGAGAACCAAGCCCTGCTGGATGTGATCCTCCCAGAGTACCCCATGCTGTATGGTCGACCAGGGGTTCAGGTGAGTGCTGAGTCCACTAGCAAAGACTGTGCCCCTTTTTTGTGACTGTGACTTCTGCCATTGTGTCCAGGTGTAACACACATGCAATGTACTGTAGGGTGGGTCCCGGGTGGGGGAATGCCTAATGTCTCCCAGCCAGAGCATGCTGTGCTGCATGTCTGCTCTCCTCACTTGCATTGTGTGTACTGTGACAATCACTGCATGTGGCAGTACACATTCTGCCTGTCTAATCCTCCTGGGAATGTTGTTACTACAGTCCTTATGTGAATCTGTGGTCCCCCCAGTGTGACAGGTGGCAGTACCAACAGATGTGTGTTTGTTTAGTGTACATGTGCTGAGAGTGTACAAATGATGTGTTTGTCCCCTGGACATTGGTGTGTGTGTGTAAGTCCCCTGTCATGTGGGTGAGTGCATATGTGGAGTGTAGCACCCCAGCTGCATGAGGGATGGATATACCCTGCCCATCTGATGTGAGCAGGGAGCAGTGCTGTGTGTCTGCGGTGATGGGCCAGCCCTACACCTGTGACACCCCCCAGTCTAGTGGCACATGTGCAGAGTGAGGTGTGTAGCTGCAGTTGGCAATGGCAGGTGATTGTCCTGTGGCTGTGTGTGTCTGTGTACTCTGCTGAGGGCGCCTCAGTGGCCTGTGGCATGTGACTGCATTGAGATGCTAAACATAATCCTGGTGTCGCTTGTGATGCACAGTGTGAGCCTGGATGATTGATTGTGTCGTACCCCTCATGCCACCTGTGTACTCTACAATGCCACCTAGTGCTTTTTGCCTTCCACAGAGGAAAGTGTCCCTATGACACAGGTGTAATGAGCTTGATGCATTCTATGCCCTGTTAAAACCAGCCAAATTGCTCTAATGTGTGTCTCTGTGACATGTCGCAGGTGTATTGATGTTGTCTCACTTTTTCATCCTCACAGGTAGGCGCCTGTGCCAAGGAGCAGATCTGGAAGGACGCCGTCAGTGCCGTGAGGCAGACGGATGGTCGGAAGCGGCGCCTAGCCCAGGTGAGGAAACGCTGGCAGGATATCCGGTGCTGGACGCTGAGGATCGCACGGGTCCTGCTGGGGGACTCACCTGTGAGCCAAAAGAACCATGGGCGCCGCCGTCTGACCCACATCCACAAGCGTGTGCTGGCGGTCGTCTTCCCTGACATGGACAGGCGCTTACGGGAAAAGCAGCAGCAGAAAGGGGGTAGGTACATGTGTGTTTGTTGTGTGTCACCAGCCTTTGTAAGTGCACAGTTGCATGGATACATTGCCAGGGTTTACATGTGCAGTGCAGTTCCTGGTCCCCAAAGTGTAGCAGTGCTGTCCTTCCTCCCTTCCCCTCCTTGGCATGTGTACCCTGGTCTGTGTGTAGTCACACTTGCAAAAGGTTATCTAGGCTGCCAGTTTATCGATGTGCCCAATGCTTGCAGCTTCATGTGTGGGGGTGGTGTGTAACAGGTTTTGGGACCTTGCCTGTGCCCTGTCCAGTTCAGTACTTGTGGGGTCCATGTCAGTTGTCACTGATGCTGAGTCCAGACATAGGAGTGTGTCTCTAAAGTGTATTGCTATACAGCATGCATGTCCTATTTTGTGGCCTGTGACATGATGTGCATGAGTGTGAGATATGCAGAGTGCAGGGATGGTGGCTTGTGTTGCAGTCATTACCATTCAGGACCATGGAGTAGTGTGGCCACTACTGTCCCCTGGGGCATCTTTTCCTAGGTATCATGTGTGTAATCCAAATAAGTCGACAATCTCTGTGTCTACAGCATAGGTTGTGCTCTGTGCCATTGTACCCTGGCACCATTTGTGTTTACGTAAACTCTGCTACATGTGTCCACTGTACAGGCTGACCAAATGTCCCTTGTTCATACTCACGGGGGCCAGTGCCTGTGTGTCTTGGTACAATGATCTGATGATGGCCATTTGTAGATGATGTATTTGTACCTGCGCACCAGGGGTATTTTGTGTCCAATCTGGATTTTTTGCAGGCCATGTGTTTTTATTCCAGACTAAGAGATGTGAGTGCTTCCTGTGTCTCAAAAAATTGTCTCATGTAGGGGGTGGTTGGTGCGGGCAAGGCCTACATGTCTAGACCTGAAGTCTCCTTGCTAGGTCTGGCCAGTGTGTGATGTTTGTCTGGACATACACTCAAGGTGCAGTGACCCATTAATGTTGGGCATGTTTTTAAGTATTGCCTTTGCAGCATGTGCCTACAGTTAATAGACATGGTTCCTGCTCATTCCTTTTTACGCCAACGCTGTGTGCTGCAGATGCTGTGCTGGATTGTCCCCAGTGCCTGGCTCCTCTGTCCAAATCCATATCATGTTATTTGCTTTTGTGTCATGCTCTCCATAGTTGGTCAGTGGCATGGTGGGTCAACCAACTGTGTGTTGCAGGGCCTACATATGTACCTTGTATTGTAGATGTTACTCATGTTGCTTTTCAGGCTATGCACTGTGACCTATGTGGATTTGACTCATGTGACATATGTATACAGGTGTCTGATTAATTCCTGTCTCTTCAGCTTGCCCACAGCATCGTCGGGGGACTCCGAGGGAGACACTGGCACGGACCGTGAGGAGGGAGCGAGCACCAGTGCCAGCAGTGCAGAGTTGTCTGGCACATCGAGTGGCACGGAGGCCGATGGGAGTGCAGCGGAGGACCTGTCCAGTCAATCCACCACCGACTATAACGCAGACGGGTCCGAGGCTGAGCACTCCATTCCGATCACCGGCCTCCCACTTGCTCGTGTCCCTTCCCGCCGTGCTCGGTCAGCATGTGTCTCCTTCTTGCCAGGCACCGCACCCCCTGCCCCTGTCTCCACTGCTGTCACCAATGCCGAGTCTGTGGACATCCTGCGGCAGTTGCGGGTTGGTCAGACTGCGACGCTTAATGTCCTCCATGGCCACAGCCAAGTGCTCAACCAGATGGAGGCATACTTGGAGGTCATTTCAGCCGCGCAGTCTGACCAACGCAACTTGCTGAGGTCCATAGACTCGACACTGACTGCAGCAGTGGGTCTCCTGCAGCGCTACGTCCCACCCCCTACCCCTGCCCCATCCACACTTCCCACTCCCATGCCTGTCCCACGTACACCCAGACGTCAGCATGCACGCACCCCACCAGACACAGGCACCACACCAGCAGGGCAGGGCAAGCGCACACCTCCTGGCACGCACACACAGGGTGAGGTAGGCACACCCACTGGGTCGGGGGGCAAACGTAAGTCACGCAGCCAGAGTGGGAGTCCGCTTTCCGCAAAATCCACTCCCTCCAAATCCACTCCCCTCAGCTCTCCTGGCCACGAATCCAGCAAAGATTCCTTCATGGCCGCTCTGTCCCTGAGCCCAACAGTGACACCACCCCGCAAGCGTGCAAAGGAGTCCCCGGTCAGGGTAGTTGAGTGCCCCCCCTGTCCACACCCTCCCCCAGTGGTGCTGCGACCCATTCCTCTGCCCCCCCCCCCCTCCTTGGGGCCTGTGGTTCCTTCGGGTGCAGGGGATACGCTGGGGGACCTTGCTGACGTGTGCAGTGCCATCCTCACCACCTCCTTTGGCGCTGCCCCACCCCCTGTGGTGGAGTCCTCCGTCCCTGCACCCACAACACCTGCCCTTGCCCCTCCTGTCCCTGCAGTGCCTGGTCCTTCCCCCCCACATGATGCCCCCCCGTGGAAGACAGGGTGGTCTGAACTGTGCAGGGAAGCTCCCCCATCCAGCTGTGACTTATGGACTGCTCTATGGGCTTTGTAAATATTGAACTTTATCCTCACAAACATTTTTTGATAATGCTGAATAAAGCCATTTTTTTTCTTTAGAACACTACTGCTTTTCTGGTATTGCTGTTGGTGGGGCTGCTACATGATTGTGGGTGGTGATCATGTGTTGGGTGTGTGGGAAATGTAGTAGTGTGCTGGTCATAGGGGGGACCCTGGTATCTGTGTGCCATCATAAGGTGTTAGCTAAGTTTCTTTGTTCATGAAAGCAGTTACTGCATGGTGAAATTGTCCCAAGGTGTGTTCCTTCCTCTGTGTACCCTGACATCTTCCCTGCAGGGTGTTTCCAATATGTTGTGCTGAGCTGTGTCTACATTAGCTGGGTGTGTGACGGACCCCTTCAACTTTGGCCATGCATGCAGAGCGATGTCTCCACCTGCATCATTCGTGGCATCCTTGGTGATCACTGTACTTGTGTATGTAGTCTGTTGACATGACTTCATGTGGACATGTTCCCTTTTAGGCAGTATACATGTGTGTACTCTCAGCCTCGCACACATGTGTTACATGTACTGCAGGGTCGTTGTGCACCTGACTGACAATTGTGGCCATTGGATCTGTGGGTACTCCTCCCTTTTTCTTTCCATGGGCACTGCTGGGGGCCTCTGCACCTACCCCTCCTATGTCTGGGGACTGCTGGGAGTGATAGGCACCCACCCCTCCTGTGTCTGGGCACTGCTGGGGGGACTCTACACCCACCCCTCCTGCGTTTGGGCACTGCTGGGAGGACTCTGCACCCACTCCTCCTGCGTCTGGGCACTGCTGGGAGTGATAGGCACCCACCCCTCCTGTGTCTGGGCACTGCTGGGGGGACTCTACACCCACCCCTCCTGCGTCTGGGCACTGCTGGGAGGACTCTGCACACACCCCTCCTGTGTCTGGGCACTGCTGGGGGGACTCTACACCCACCCCTCCTGCGTCTGGGCACTGCTGGGAGGACTCTGCACACACCCCTCCTGTGTCTGGGCACTGCTGGGAGTGATAGGCACCCACCCCTCCTGTGTCTGGGCACTGCTGGGGGGACTCTACACCCACCCCTCCTGCGTCTGGGCACTGCTGGGAGGACTCTGCACCCACCCCTCCTGCGTCTGGGCACTGCTGGGAGTGATAGGCACCCACCCCTCCTGTATCTGGGCACTGCTGGGGGGACTCTACACCCACCCCTCCTGCGTCTGGGCACTGCTGGGAGGACTCTGCACCCACCCCTCCTGTGTCTGTGCACTGCTGGGGGGACTCTGCACCCAGCCCTCCTGTGTCTGGCCATGTACGCTCCATACATACACGGGTGGGGGTACGGTCCGTACATACACTGTTGGGGTGGGGGTACGCTCCATACATACACTGTTGGGGTGGGGGTACGCTCCATACATACACTGTTGGGGTGGGGGTACGCTCCATACATACACTGTTGGGGTGGGGGTACGCTCCATACATACACTGTTGGGGTGGGGGTACGCTCCATACGTACGCGGGTCTGGGTACGGTCCGTACATACACGGGTGGGGGTACGCTCCGACCATACGCGGGTCTGGGTACGCTCCATGCATACACAGGTGGGGGTACGGTCCGTACATACACTGTTGGGGTGGGGGTACGCTCCATACATACACTGTTGGGGTGGGGGTACGCTCCATACATACACTGTTGGGGTGGGGGTACGCTCCATACGTACGCGGGTCTGGGTACGGTCCGGACATACACGGGTGGGGGTACGCTCCGACCATACGCGGGTCTGGGTACGCTCCATGCATACACAGGTGGGGGTACGGTCCGTACATACACTGTTGGGGTGGGGGTACACTCCATACGTACGCGGGTGTGGGTACGGTCCGTACATACACGGGTGGAGGTACGCTCCGAACATACGCGGGTCTGGGTACGCTCCATGCATACACGGGTGGGGGTACGGTCCGTACATACACTGTTGGGGTGGGGGTACGCTCCATACGTATGCAGGTGTGGGTACGGTCCGTACATACACGGGTGGGGGTACGCTCCGAACATGCGCGGGTCTGGGTACGCTCCATGCATACACGGGTGGGGGTACGGTCCGTACATACACTGTTGGGGTGTGGGTACGCTCCATACATACACTGTTGGGGTGGGGGTACGCTCCATACATACACTGTTGGGGTGGGGGTACGCTCCATACATACACTGTTGGGGTGGGGGTACGCTCCATATGTACGCGGGTGTGGGTACGGTCCGTACATCCACGGGTGGGGTGTTGGTACGCGTCGTACATACACGGGTGGGGGTACGGCCCATACCCAGGCCTTTGGAACATGGGTACGGGCCGTACCGCCATTATTGGGGTGACATATGGGTGGGCATGGTAGGACTCGTACCCACGCTCTTAAGGCGTGGGTACGGTACGTACCGGACTTGTTGTGTTGCCGGTTCGCGTGTACATCCACTTCCGTTGCTGGAAACGCCCCCACCCCCTCAAAGTGACCAGGCCCTAAAGGTCAGGTATGTCCAGGGCATGTATGATTTGTGACTTGGGTGGGGGTTTTGTGTCCTGCCCCTGCCCCCCCTTTGCCCCTGGGTGTTGTTCTGACCTTCTGCGGCATCTGCGTCGGTTCCTGTAGAGCAGGTGGACTGCTATGAGTGCTGGGATGACATGTAGGTTCGGGTCCATGGCTGTCCGTCGCGTACAGGTGCTCCTTGTGCGCGTCGTCCTGATTTCCTGGCAGTTTTTGGCAGGCGGAGAATTTTATCCGTGCGGGGTGACATCGGTGCGGATCGTACTTCCTGGTTCGTGAAACGCAGCCTGCATGCATCTCGACGTCAAGTCGGCGCTTTCCCGGATCACATTTGTATGTATATTTTCGTCGGTCGGTGTTTTTTACTATTCGTAGGGAAATGGTGTTTCAGTGCGAATCGTACTTCCATGTTTGTAATGTTTTTTTCCCGGGTACGAGTCGGACGGAGAAAACGCTCCAACCGACGGTTCGTACCCGGTTTTTCCAGGATCGGAATCGGCACCTATATCTCTGTGGAACGATATTTCTGCACACAATATTCTGATATACAGTCATTTTTTTTTACCCTGAAGTGACTCCACCTTTGCTGGTGGGAAACAATCCCCACCTGAAGGGTGAACACTGCAAAGTGTCACTGCCTGGCTGGTGCAGCCATTGGAGAGGCGTCCACTCAGGCAGCTTCCAGATGCACAACGAGACCATACATCTCACCACACCACTTTCCTTTCCTTAAGGTACTTCCGTTTGCTTTTGCATCTAGAAGGCTGACCAGTTCTTAGCCTTTAGCTAAAATAATAATAATAATAGTAACAATAATAATAAACACGTTCTCACCATGAAATAGATGGTTGAATATCTGAGAATAGAAAATCTAAGTTGTCAGGTGTTCTTTCCTTGATTACTTCACAGAGAAAATCTATTTTTGCCAATGTTATAGGAATCATTCTTATATGCAGACAGTGTTAGTTACATGCTGCATATAGTAGGGGAGTTGTACAGTCATTTGGGCCTGTTAATTTCCCTTCCAGCCTATGTTATGTACCATATGCTGTATTGCAACTTATCTTATAGTAAGGTACGATGATGAGTGTGTCATTACTAACCACTTTTCCTGCCCATATCTCCTGACACAACATATGTGAAATAGCTAATAATAAAAAAAGACTGCCTAAATTAATACACCTCCAGTATAATCATTAGTTTCTGAAAGATGAGAAGTACCTCACAACTAAATAAATATTAGCCTATTTTTTCTCCCTTATATTCATCAGACATCTACTCTGAATCTGTGCATCCCACACTGAACAAATACAAAATATAAATACAGTTAACAGATCATGCAAATCAGAAGAGTGCGGCCGTGGAATGACAGAGGATGGAACCTGTGATTCTTCTGCATGTGTACATGAGTATGCAGCAAGGTAAATCACCCATTAAGTTTATCATAAATGCCCAAAAAGCAAATAGGTTCAAATCTGTTTATGCCAAGACTATGATGGTGCACAGCTTTTTCCATTGTTGTCTACATTTTGAGAACCTCAAGTCATGGCTAGGCTTGGATTACTTTGCAGATTTCCACAGTTTAAATACTATTTTCTTATAATATATGTTCTAAATATGAAAGTGGTCCACCTTTGTGCATTCTTTTTTTTCTTTTTTTTTCTTCTTTACCCAGAGAGGAACACATGATCAAAATACATTATACAGACAATCATGGATAAATACCAGTAGTAAAAGAGCAGTTGACATTGATTAAAAAAAGATAATTTAGGGAATGAATTTCATCAATATTGGCAATGGGATGCTAATTGTTCATGGGGGGGGGGGCGCAGAGCGGCCACCCCTGAGTTTAAACAAATAAGGATTATGGAGAATATACATTAAAATAAGGGTGCAGCCATTTCTATCCATCCGGGAAATTCCAAGCTTAAGTTAGTAAGTTAATTAAAAGATATACATCTGCTATGTACACAAGGCAAGTGGATTTGTGTGGTCGCTGTGGCTGTTCATCCAAGTTGACAATGGGGCCCAGATTTTCTCACCCAGCCTCTTGACCTGCCTGCCCTTGCATGCATAAAGTACGGTCTCTTGGTTATAAATCCCCAGCGATCGGGCAAGCCAGGAACGAGGGGGGCTCTGGATCCTTCTATCTGGCGGCGATCAACAATCTAGAGACCCAACTGATATAAAACCAAAATAAGTCTGAGACATATCTAGCCTGCTGCTGCTATCGTGGCCTAAAACCATCATGGAGGGGCTGAGGTTAATCCTTCGCCCAAGCAGTCTTTCCCAAAATGACTCCAGGTCCTTCTTCAGGGGAGATAGCTTGTCGCAGCTGTAAAACATGTGTACCAAAGCGGCTGGGCCATCCCCACACCTGGGGCTTTTATCATCTATCCTTTGTGCCCACCCAAACAACTTGGCGGGGGTAAAATAGAGATTAAATACAGTTTTATAGTGCTGGGCCTTCAAGCTGGAGGACAAAAAGCTTTTTGGAGCTAGTCCAATTGCCATATCAAATCAATATCAAGATCGCCTAGCCTCCTGGCCCAATCAGTTTTGATCTTTTCCAAAATTGTTCGAAAGGTTGTCAAGCAAGATGCAATAGATATTTCTTATTTTACAGTCAGTGCGGGATTAATGCCTCCAGGAGAGGAATTTTATCCAAAGATATATACGCTCTGCGGTAATTAAAAGATTCCTTAATTTGCACATATTTAAAATATGAGCTATCTGGGATACCAAACCCTTGCTGCAAATATGGAAAGGGAGAAATTTGATCTAGGACATATGGGTCCCCTATTTTTATAAGGCCGTGTTGCGTTCATTGTCTACCCATAACATCATAGAGTAAAGGTGGAAGAATGGGGACTCGCCACAGAGGTGTATATCTACATTATTTTAAAATCTTCATACATTTACGAACCTTGCTCCATAATTTCCAGGCACTGAGTATAATCTTAAATCGGACTTTCTTAAAGTAAGCTATAGTTATCGCAGGAGCAGTCCGTCTGCTTTTTTCCCTAGAGCAAGCTTGTAGATAGTTGGAATAATAGGGCTTTCCGGACCTGTCCTGCCAGTATTTTTGGCAAAGAATAATATACGCATATATTGTAGGAAGGCTGCCCAATACTACAGTGTGATATTAGGAGCCAACCAGCCAACCAGCCACCTCATCCCTGTGGGAGAGAGAGACATTTTAAGGAGTGCCTCACCTTCCCATACTGCCAGATGTAATTTATCAAAATAGAGTCCAATATTTTCAATATTGACTCATCAATAGCTACCGGTAGAGATCGAAATAAGTATAAAATCTTTGGAAGCATTATCATCTTGAGGATGTTAGACCTGCCAATGATTGATAAATGGAACCCATTCATACGCGTAAATCAATAGAGATTTATTTAACCAAAGGGTCAAAAATCAATGTTGCTAATTGTGTCTACCTTAGAGCTGATTCTAACGCCCAAATACTGTGTATCAAAGTAGGCAATATTATCCGTACAGATAATTAGCATTTTCCCTTATTCAGTGTAAACCCAGAACCTGGCCCATACTCCCCGGCAATAGTTTCGATCTCCCTGATTGCCCCTTCGGGATTGGTGGTAAATACGGCGATATCGTCGGCGTATGCTAGCGCCTTGGTTTCATAACCCTTACATATAACCGGCTTTATTTTCTGATTCCTTAAAATTTTCTCAATCAGCAGGTTTATGTAAAGGGTGAACAGGATGGGATGCCTTGTTCCTCTAGACACCTGGATCCTTAACGACTCTTCACTCATTAGTTGTAGCCAGGCGTGTGGATCTAGATACATAGCCTTAAGGCTGTGATCATTCGAGGGCCAAAACCATTTTAATTCTAGTATACCCCATAGAAAATTCCAAGCTACCTGGTCAAAAGCCTTTTTCGGCATCAAGGGGGACCATGGCCATCTGTCCCCCTGTCTCTGCTGTAACGTCAAATAGCGTTATAGCCTGCCTTATGTGGTTAGTTGTTCCTCTACCCATATAAATCCATGCTGCCATTGTGACACCAGATGGGCTATAACCCTCGGCAACCGACCTGCCAAGATTTTCAATGAAATCTTGTCATCTGTATTTATCAGTGGTATTGGCCGGTAGGAGGTAGGCCCGTTCAGGGGCTTGTCCTTCTTAGGGAGGATAATAATATCCGTACCTTTCCATGACTCCGGTGGGAGCCCACTGTATTGAATTCCCGGAAACAAGTCTAATAACAAAGGGGCTAGCTCTGATTGAAGTACTTTGTAGAACTCAAGGGGTATTTTGTCAGGGCCAGCCGCTTTACCCGAGGGTAGCTGGTGTAAAGAAGTTAAGACCTCTGCAAGTGAGATATCAGCCTCTAGCTCATCCCTGGTGGATTGATCGAGAGTGGCCCCGAGGTCCAGCTCTGACACTATTCGAAGGGGGTCCAGAAATGCACCGTTATCTTCATTATATAGTTCCTGATAGAATTCTTGGAACACCTGGACTATGTCATTGACCTCTGTGAAGGTTGACCCATCCTTTTTAATTGCGGCTATCATATTCCTTGTTGTTTTTTGTCTTGTTTGTAGAGCAAGCATTCTACCTACTGATTCTCCATACTTGTAGGTCTCGTTTTTATGTGTCGGGTACTCTTCGGCTGTTCTCTAAGTATAATATATATTTATTTCAGCGTTAAGCATTATAATTCTAAGCTGGGTTTTCACAACTCCTTCCCCCTGAGTGATCATTACCACATGCTCCTGTTCTGCTTCGGCTAGTTCCCCCAAAAGACACACAATTGATGGACGGAATGCAGGACAAATCAAAACAATCACACCCAGTCAAGAGATCTGGGTTAAATCCACCATTCTTTTGCTCACCATGCCTCCCCATTTTAGACCTGGCCATGTGCAAATCAATCTTGACCCTGTGCCTCATGGTAACAGTTCAACCCGAACTGTCAAGCCAGGTCCTCCCTGGACTGGAAACAAGCATCCTATGACCGGTTTCAGACTTTCAACCCTCATCAGCCAGGATATCTGGAATCCAGTGGCACAGTGAGCCTGGGACCCATGTCTGGGCATACCCGGTGCACTTAGGGCAAGAAAGCAAAATACACACAATAATGGATGGAATGCAGAACAAATCAAAACATTCACCCCCAGCCAAGAGATCTGGGATAAATCCATCATTCTTTTGCTCACCATGCCACCCCAGTTTAGACCTGGCCATATGCAAATCATTCTTGACCCTGTGCCTCATGGGAACAGTCCGGCCCAAACTGCCAAGCCTGGTCCTCCCCGGACCGGAAACAAGCATCCTAGGACCAGTTTCGGAAATCCCCCAGCAACCTCTCATTCTCAGCTTTATGCTGCCTCCTAATGTAAGCTACAAAGCTCTTCCCGCAAGCTGGCTTTAAAAGCTTCCCAGGCTATGCCCATTGACACGCTATATCTATTAGTATCTAAATAGCCAAGTGTCCAGTTCTTTATATATTCAACAAAGGCCTCATTCACCAGTATTTTCCTGTCAACGGACCATTTATACTGGCGTTTTGGATTCCTATCCAGTATCACCTCTAAAACCAAGGGATTATGATCTGATATTATCCTTGGAAGCTTCCTGATCCCTGCTTTATCGACCAAGCCTCCCGATATTAAGAAATAACCCAACCGTACATACTTCTTCTGTGGACACGAATAGTAAGTATACCCTGGATCCGCAGGGTGTGGCCATGGCTAGCTACAAAGGAAGACAGGGCCCTATATACTCGTGTTTTTCCCCCTGATATTTCGAAGCTAATGTGCTCCTGACTGCTTGATATATGTTCAAGTCTCCCCAAACAACCAATGGGCAGGGCCAGAATGCTAATTCCATCTCAAGGTCCTGCAATACTTTAGGGTCATCCTGATTTGACCCATATCTGGTACAAACAGTTAATCCTACCTCAAACTCAACCAACACCCACCTTCCTAAGCTGTCTGCTTGTTTACGCCTTATCGCCCGTTTTATGGGCTTAGCTAAAATAGCTACTCCCCTGATGTTCGAGCTCTGGGAGGAGCAGGTCAGCACAATATACCCTCTAAATGATAGCAACTCCCTCCTGTCCCATGGAATATGCACCTCCTGGAAACATTCTATATCAGGGGCAATAGCCCTCATAAACTCAGCTACCCTTGATCGTTTGGTTTTCTCGTTCAGGCCTCCCACATTGACCGAACATATAGTTATTTTTTGCATCTAACAATAGTCAAAATACCATTCCATTCATGCTCTCAGGTCGTCTAATAAAAAATTCGGTATAGTCCTCATTATTCCATATCTAGGTAAAATTTTCATATCCCCCCCTACACCTACCTTCTACCAACGTGACCGGCAGCCCCATCAGATCCACCCCTCCCAGCCTTCCAGCCCCCACACCCCCTAACCCTGAGAAGCTTCTAGATCGAAAGACGGTCTATGATAAGATGAGTGCGGCACCTGTGACCTGTGTGATTTAAACGTATATTTCTTATAACAATACAAAAATAAATAATAAGCCCTAAATCCAGCAGCAGAGCTTTTTTTCTTAGGAAGCACCTAGGAGAGTGGTCAGAGGTACAGGAACCAGAAAATGATGCAGACACAAGTTAACTCTTTATTACCCCCTGTTCATATAATTCTTATAATTTGATACCATCTAGGAACACCTTTGTCGTAATTTAGGATGCAAAAAATCGTGTTTGACCCCACTATATCACTTTCAAGCGTGCTAAATTAAACAAATATGCTGGCGCATTTTTGTTGTTGAAAGGATTAATTAATTGCTGTAGCCGCCACCGTCTTTCGACCGCGGCATGGCAGAAGTCAGGTCAGACAAAAAACAAAATATTGCAATTAGACCGCTTCCCATCAGGTTCTTGCTTTCTCAGAGATCAATCGATTTAAGAGGAAGTTTCTGAAGTAAACTAAAATGGCACGCAGCATGACGTCCTCTCTAGCTGGTTGTCTCAAGACGAAAAGTACTCTATGGGCTCACTGCACCTCTTTGGACCAGTTCCATTCTGTTAGCCCCAGGGAAGGCAGTTTTTACTAGCTCCATCACATAGGTCCAGAAGTCTGTGCCCTCGACTCCTTCTGGAACCTCAACAGGTGGAGGTTATTAAGCCATTCGCAGTTCTCCTGATCTTCAAGCTTCCATTGTATGTCAACGAGCTGGGATTCATGTGCCTCCGACTGTACATGAGCGACTGCCAGGTCTGTTTCTACCGCAGTAGTTCTTGTTTCAAGTTCTGTCAGTTGCTCTCCGATAGTATTACATACTTGAGCCAATTTTCTGACTGCCCCATGTTCTGTGGGTGAGTAGTTCCAAGCTAGGTCTTTACCCTCTAGTATTTGTTGGCCTGTCATCTTAACAATTTTGCGTGCAGTCATGGCACTAGCCCCTTTGCCATCACCTGGATCACTGTCATTCTCGCTAGAAACAGTGGAGGAACCGGACCTGGCCACCGACCATTTAGCTCTACCGAAAAGTGAGAAGAAACAGTTGCTTGGCTCCTTATCCAGGTCGAAGTTCACAATCTCTGCCCCCCCCCCCCCCCCGGCTTAGTCAGTAATTGCTGAGTGTTGTTTAGGGATTGATCACTGGTTACTTGGACTGGCTATACCAGGTCAGGGCTAATAGGGTTATACAGACCGGGTGGGGGGCAGGTCAAAGAAGGGCCGCTCAGGGATGCATTGCTTAAATCCGAGGCTGCCTTCAGCAGACGGACTCCCCCTTATCCGCTGGTTGCCAATTCCCCTCTTTCTCATCGCTATGGTCAATATTGTTAATATTCTCAGCGTGTTCACCGGTGCACTCCCCCAATCCCTTAGCCTGGGGCTGAAAAGAAGAAGGAGCCAGCATACCTTTGTCTAAGGCAGAAGAGGTCCCAGCCTCCAATATCACCTTGTCATCCTGTGTCCTCAGCTTTGGTGCTGCTATCACCATCAAATCTTCTATGGCTGCTGTGTCAGGCCGGTCTGTGTTAGTTACTCCAGGCATTCCCTGTGTTTGCTGATCCCATTGTTTCCCGGCTGCCCCTTTCAGCAGCTCCACCACCGTTGGACCAGCCGGGCGTTGGTTGCTGGCGGTCCCACCTTTACCCTTCCTCTGCGGAGGAGGCTCAGTTTTTGGCACTAAAGGAGCGCATCTCCCTGCATTCTTCTTCTCCAGTGAACCGACTGTAGTAGTCAACGTGGAGGGGTGGGTAGCTCTCCCCTTCTGTACTGCTTTGGCTGCTTTGGGACCCATCCCTGACGTTGGAGGCGTGGGGTGGCAAAAGGTGCAGTCAGAGTGATTCAGAGCAGCAGCTATGAGGCGCTTAAAGACAAGCGGGTTTCCAAGGATCAGCACTATTCGAGAACAGCCTCTGGCAGCTGGGTAAGCATCTGTTGGGGCTTCGAGGGCCATAAGTACTTCTCAGGTCAGTTTTTATTTATCTTTATCCATTCACAGGTCAGGCTGCTTCTACCCGCCGCCTCAAGCGGCCGCCATCTTGCTTCTCCTTGGGAAAAAAAGCGCAACCTTTGTACATTCGAAGAAAGTTCTCAGCCTGACTCACAAGCACTAATTGGACAAATCTCTGAAACCTGTAGCAGATAATAAGTAGTAACATCTATAAAAACTTCCCTGCAGAACAATGTCACTACTCACAATACAAGAATATACAGTAATTATCTTCTGTGTTTGTCACCAGGGGTGTAGCTACCATTGGTGTAGTATGTGTAATGGCGCAGGGGATCAGAAGTCTGAGGAACCCATTGAACCCTGCTAATTGCTGTATATGTTACAGTCAAAGTGTGAAATCCCGCATTCTATAGAATGCCTAGGTAGTGTATAGAATGCCTGAAAATGCCTGAAAATCGAACGTCAAAGTATGAAATGATTGATATTTTATACATTGCCTAGACATTGTATACTTTGCCGGATTGTCTGCCGACAAAGTAGATAAAACGCCTAATCCCGCCATTTTATTCCCGCCCGGCAATGTGTGAAATCCGGTATTCTATAGAATGGCTAGGTAATGTATAGAATGACTGAAAATCGAATGTCAAAGTCTGAAATGATTGATATTTTATACATTGCCTGGGCATTGTATACTTTGCCGGATTGTCTGCCGGCAAAGTATATAATAGACCTAATCCCAGAGACAGCACAAGTTATCAGCAAGCGAGGGGCAGAGACAGCATAAATTATCAGCAAGCGAGGGGCAGAGACAGCACAAGTTGCCTGCAAGCGAGGGGCAGAGACAGCACAAGTTGCCAGCAAGCGAGGGGCAGAGACAGCACAAGTAACCAGGCAAAGAGCAGGTGGCAGCCGTGCGGTGGTATGGGGAGCGACCTGCCTGCAAGCAGGGTCAGAGGTCGTGTATAGCATCCGGACGAGGTTCCACAGATGCTCTGCTGTCATCCGTCCCCGTGGTTCTTGTATCACCATGTCGGAAGGGAGTGTAGTGCCAAGACAGGAATCACGCCATGCTGACATGCAACGACGGTTCTGCGATGAATTATCTCAAGTAAGCGCTAATGCTGCTAAAAACGGTGTTTTCCTAACCGAAACCAGTTGCCAAAAGTTAGTGGATGATGTGAAAAAGGCTAAGACGTCCATTAAGAAGGAACCACGGGGCTGGTGAAACACTATGATGTAATGATGGTCGAGAATACTAACCTGTTAAGAAGTGGAGAAGTGTGGCTCAATAGTTAGAGCGGCAGATCTCGATGCAGAGCACTGGTCCGGGACCAGGGTTCGAATCCCGCCGCGGCAGGGTCTCGGGCTATAAATTACTCGGACCGGATATTCTCGCCTCAGTGCCTATTCTAATCATGGGTCCCACGCTGCAACTCTGGGCAATAGCTTGCTTAATCTCCACAACAGCCCCAACAGTGCTGGGATGCCTGGCTTCACCATGGGGGTGCCCAGGAGTGGACACTTCACAGAGAAATCCAGGAAGGGTTCCTTCAGTGGTATGAGTACAGCGCTGAGATGCCCCTAGGGGTGATTTGGTGCTATATAAGCACATACACATTTAAAGAAGGTACGAGTGCTATTCAGTTTTACGTCGCGGACTCCGAGTTATTTGACGTACTCCATAAGGCTCTATTTGGCTATTGGTCATGGAGGACGGGACAGGATGTTGCAAGAACTTTCACCCAAGTATAAGAACATTACCCGTCATGATATTGAGCTGTACATTCACCTTTGTGAGCCTTGCCAGAAGAAGCAAAAAGGTGTTAAAAAAGGTGTTGTGGTCCAGCCAATGGTTTTTTTCTGAATTCAACTCCCATTGTCAGGTCGATCTCATCGATTTTCAGTCCCATCCTGACAGAGAGTACAAGTTTATAAGATAATCTCACTAAGTTTGTAGTACTCAGGGCTCTGAAATCAAAAATTGCGGAAGGAGTAGCCTACAAGCTCGTCAACATATTTACGTTGCTTGGTGCTCCAACGATTCTACAGTCTAATAACGGCAGGGAATTTGCAAACAATGTGGTAAGCAGCCTAAAGGAGTATTGGCCTACCTTGAAGATCGTCCATGGTAAGTCGCGCCACTCACAAAGTCAGGGGAGCGTTGAAAGAGCTAATCAGGACATTGAAAATATGCTGTGTGCTTGGATGCAAGATGAAAAGACTAGCTGCTGGAGTGAGGGATTGCGGTTCGTCCAACTTATGAAGAACAGAGATTTTCATTCTGGGATTAAGAGGTCACCGTACGAAGCTCTGTTCGGCTGCAAAGCTAGAGTTGGTCTCTCGACGTCGTCCCTGCCTGACGACGTTTTACAAGACGTAGAGACTGAGGAAGAGCTCAAAAAATAATAGAGAGCGTACAAACAACACAACAGCAGGAAGAAAGACGAGATGAATCAATGCAAGAGGTACAGCTCCCTGCAGAAGACATAGCTGAGAATGCAATCCATGATGGAGGAAACCAAAACAGTGATGAAGCCATGGTTATCGAAGAGCCTTCCATTTCCGTGGTTACCGAAAAACCTCCTTCTTCCGCTATCTGTTGCGTCTGCTTAAAAGAAACCAGCGGTGCTCATACATGTCGAAAGTGTGGCCGAAACGTTCATGCCATCTGTGGACATTCTCCTAAAGACGATGACGGTGACGAAGTAGAAGGTTATGGGGTTAGCATTTTGTGCAATGTTTGCTTCAATATTGAGAAAGCTATCCAAAGTAAAATGGAATCGAAATCAAACCTTGAGATTCAGGACAAAAAATGAAAAGGGATTCTGACAAAAAAATTCCTCCTGTGCCTTTGGGTGCCACTGTGCAAGTTCCGATTCCCGACGTCGACAAAGGGCGGGGTGACTCACGCAATCTCTTGGCAGTTGTTATGAACGTGACGGAAGATGGCTTTTACCGACTTGGAACTGCACAAGGAATCTTGAAGCAACTCTACGCCAGATCACAATTTACCATATGTCCAAAGAACTTAATGAGAATTGAAGACGTTCCTGACCACGAAATACCTCTCTGATCTGCAGTTTCTTCTCAGTTCACAGGAAGCGGCCAAGGATTCGTCAGGTGTATGTGCAAGACAAAATGCCAAAATATGAGGTGCCTTTGTGTGAAAAAGAAAATTAAGTTCAATTCAAAATGTCACTCTAGCCTTCCCTGCTGCAACAAGTAGGTCATGCCAGTTCTGCTTTGTGTTTCACCGGTAACAATATTCTGTTCGCATTTTTCTTTAAGTCGTGAAATGTATGTACAAGATCAAAGTGCCAAAATAGAAGGTGTTTTTGTGCTGCAATAAGTAGGTCATGCCAGTTCTGCTTTGTGTTTTACTGGTAACAATATTCTGTTTGCATTCTTCTTTAAGTCGTGAAATGTATGTACAAAATCAAAGTGCCAAAATATAAGGTGTTTTTGTGTGAAGAACAAAAGTGAGTACAATTCCACATGTTACTCCGGCCTTTCTTAGTGTAACAAGTACTTCAATCTCGGTTCTGCTTTCATTGTTTTCCGGTAAGAATATCCTGTGCTTTATTTCGTAGTTTTGTTCTTTCAGCTTCAAATGCGTATTAATTAATAAAGGCTTCTCATCTTGTGCCCTTTTAACACTTTGCGTAAATGGTACTGGTCATTCTGTATAATGCCTAGGAATTGTATAGAATGCCTACGAAAAGTATGTAACATTTTCACCAAAAACGTATATTTCCTAGTTTGCCTCTAAACCATCAGGCATTCTATACACTACCTAGGCATTCTATACAATACCGGGATTTCACACTTTGACTGTAACATATGTATTACCCTAAAAGCAGTCAAAGGGGGCATTTTCCTTGCAAGCACCAGGGAGTTGCGGCCGGTGCAGGTAAGAACGGTGAAGCAGTGGGGCAGTGGGACAGGGTGGGGGCAGGGCAGGACAGGGGGAAGTCAACAAAATAGGTAATAGGTAATAATAAAATAAAAAAGAAATAAAACCACTTACCTTGCGCTCACGATGCGGCGAGCGCAAAGTAAGTGGCTCTCTTTTTTTAAATTTTTCCTATTCCGTCATCTGTTGACTTCCCCCCCCTCACCGCCCTACCGCTCTTACCTGCACCTGCCGCGACTGGCAGCAGGCCCATGGCATCATTACGACGCTACTGTTTATCACAGCCCCACAGTTGCCACTGTATTGGAGTATCACATGTTTCAGTCATTTTGGTATATAGTATTTTTGAAAGATGGCTCTCATGTGAGACCGCAGACTAAGATTAAGAATTGAAGAAGACTAATTGTTCCTAAGAATATTTTGTTGAATATTTTGTCATTGCTGCTCTTCAGTTTGAATTCATAGTTCCTCAGACCAAGTAGTACAAGCTGTCTCGAGAGCACCTTGTGGTGCCTTAAGAGATTTGTAGAAATGACAAACTAAAATTATCGATTTGACAAAAACTTTTTGTGAAGTGGTGCGTTTTCACACTCTCTAGTCATGTCAAACCTGGCGAAATGGTTGTAACCTAATCCACTTATGTGCAAATAAAGGGACATCTTAAAAAAGGATTACGGAACAGATTAGCTATGTCACAAGAACTGTTACATAGTCTTCAGTACTCCAGAAGCACAAGAGTTGCAATATATTGCCTGGGCCTAGGCTTGGGAATATGGCCTTGACACAGCAAAGTCCAATTGCTGCATTTTTTCATCATTTGGTGGGAAATCATTGCCCTGGCCATTGAATTTTAATTTCATTTATTATTAATTGATTAAATAATAGTAATAACGAACAAAGAGAGGTGCTTATATGAGCCATTGATACTGATCTGGACAGCCATCTTATAAAATGGCAATATATGAAAGTGTCTTGAGTGTAATGTTTCTTGTGGATCCAAGTAATCACGATATGCATTTTCTTCAAATGAACTTTTATTCAATCCTTTTAATTCGATTTGTTGAGTGCCAGAATTGTCCAATGAATATTCTTGTTAAAAAATTATGTTATTAAATGATTTTCAACATATCCAATTGAGCAAGATCAGCCAACACGTGTTTCGCCCCTTTAATGATTGGCTCACCTGGAACTTTTTCAAGGGTCCGTCGATTGTAGGAGTCTCTCCTTATTAAAAAATAAACAACCTGGCTATTCCTAGGCTTAATTGTTTAATCCAGTCTCTGAGGTCCATCCTGTAGCCACGAGTCCCGAACATAAATATGTATTATAGAATTAGCTTAACTGTCAATGTCATATTAATCGTAAATAATGTATTAACATTGAAAAGCCTGTTTTCTATATTGAGCTGTTGTTTTGCACAAGATGTTTTTCTCTTTTGCTGAAAATGCTGTAACTTTCCAGAAGCCTTCTTTTAGTTAGTGAATAGGCATTTACTTTGCACTGGACAACTGTTAAAGAGGTTCTCACAGGTAGGGGGGAGGCAACCGGAAGGATGATTCATGGAAAGAACTGCTGAACTGCAATATATGGACTAGGTATCTTTTCAAGGACTTGTGTCTGTAGCTCATTATGCAGGTGTGATCATTTGGAGAGTTTACCAATTCCTAAGTGTTCGTTGAAATCCTATTAGATGAAGAAAGAAACCATCTAGAATATTGTTTGTTTATATTAGTGTGTGTTCCTAGAGCAGGGAGAGGCTTTTCTTTTGAGCTTTTATCTTAAGGGGCTTCACTCACTCGCATTTACTGAGATCCTTCACTGAGTTTCTCTCTTCATGAGAGATTGCCTAGCATATTCTTATTTTATTAGATGTCTGCCGAATAACAGCTGAGAATAATTTCCAGCTTGATCTATTCTTTTACTTGATGGGCTTCATGCCTATGCATTTATTCTCTCATCAGAACTCTTTATTGGGATTTTTGACCGACTCTTTATTCTATTCCATCCAAATTAAATTTGTCATTAGTAAATCACTGTATAGAACACGCTTGTTGTATGGTTACAATATTAACTATTATACTTACAAATGTTGTATTATTTCATATATTGAAATATCGATTATTGGATTATATTCACTTTTGATGCTGATGATTAAAAGACTAATTCTTATATGATAAATAATGAAAACATAAGAAATTGATAATAACACTTTTAACTCACAAACACATCTCTCTATTGTCCGTACTGAAGTGCTTTAGTGATATTTATTGCTTCTATTCTTTGATGTAGGTGACCGCTCCTTTACACTTCTCTTTGTCGATGAGCAAGGGTCCATACAACCACTTTTGGGGTTTATTTCATGATTGCACTCAAGGATTAAGGTTTAGAAAACCTCTCTCCATCAATACATATAAGTCACCCCTAGGTTAGGTCCTAAACAACCCATTGGGCAGTGTTAAAAACTGGTTCACTGGTTGACTGTGGTGTGAGCTCTGGTCCAGTAGCAACCACAATCCTAGTCAGGGTAAGACACAAGCAAACTTAAATTAACCTGTGCTCAACACCCTGGTAGCTTGGCAAAAAGCAGTCAGGCTTAACTTAGAGGCAATGTGTAAAGTATTTGTGCAACACTGCAAACAGTAAAAGAGTGATAAACACCACACAAAAAGGATCGCACACTAGGTTTGAAAAATAGAGTTTAATTTAATTACTAGAAACAAGACAAAAACAGCGAAAATCCAATCAGTAGAACAAGAGTTATGAATTTTTATAGAATAAACTGCAATATAACATCTAAAAGCATAACGCGCCAACCGTGGTTATCTGGTTGTGCTGGACTGGGTCAAAGTCAAATGTTCAGGCTGACAGCGATGGAGTTCTGGTCGGATACCATCCCAGATTAGTCCTGCTGAAGTTTTACCTTCTCAAGTTTTGTTTCAAGAGTCCCATTCACATTGGAGGGGGTCGCGAGGAGCAAGGACAGCATCACAGGTGATGATCGTGTGGTGCAAGGAGCAGGCCAGGCATCGCGGATGGGTGGGCTGGTGCTTTGCGCTGGTTGTCCCCCACGAGCGGTTGATGCTGCTGTGTGAAAAGATGGACTGCTGCCGGCCTGCGCTGATTTTCAGTGCAATTGGCGTAGTTCTCTTGTGAATCGGCCTGTTTGCAGTTGTGAAGAGCCCAGCATATTGAATTTAGGAGCTCAAGAGCCCCACAAATGGTCCAGGACCTGAGAGGCACCACTTGGGGGGTCAGGAACTCACTGCAGATGGGTCCAGGAGCTGTATGCAAGCCTGTTATGCCCCAGAGGCTTGGATCAGGAGGCCAGCAGACTAGCCCTTTAAGTCACTCTGGGGTCCTGGGAACAAGATGGGTTACAGGTCCAGATTTTCCTCCCCAGGTAAGAGGGCAGAAGGTCAGCACAGCAAGGTAGTAGCTCCTTCAGAGTAGCAGTCCAGCAGAGTGGCAGTCCTTTCAGAAGCACTGCATACCTTCTTCCTGGCAGAGTATCCAGAGGCCCAGAAGTTTAGTGAAGTGGTGGTGTCTGAAGCCTTTCTTTTATACACTGGTTCCCTGGTTCTGTAAGGTGGGAGAAGCTTCTAGACAGTGAACTTTGAAGTGTATAGAGTTCCCTGCCCCCCCCCCCCCATCCTGGCACCAAGCTGGGTGAAGTGACAATGCAGGGTTGTTGAGCCCTTTGTGCAGAGACAGGATGCAGCCTATTCAGGTGTAAGTGAGGGTGGGCCCAGCTCTTCCATCCCATTCTGACAGTGATGGCTCATCCAGTCACACCTAAGCTTCTATTGTGTGTGGCTATCTGAGAGGAATACACAAAACCCAACTGCCAACTACATCCAGTCATGTGGCCAGAGCAGCTGTAGAGGGAAGAAAATGCCAACTTCCAAGAAGCATTTTCAGAATTGCAATTTAAAATCTAACTGCACCAAAAGTTAGGTTTTTAAATTAGGATTCCAGAGAAACCAAACATGAAACAATTATCTCTTTCCATTTGGAAATTTCACTTATAAAATGTAATAAGGCAAATCCAATGTTATCCTATGGGAGAGAAAGGCCTTGCAGTTTTGAAAAAAAAAGAATTTAAGAGTTTTTCACTACCAGGAAATGTAAAACTTAAAAGTACAACACTTGAAAACCAGAGTTTATCGAATGCTTCTTTAATCTACTTATACTTACTTCCTTTATGCAGCTATACACCGTCCATGTACTTGGATCAATATATTTATTACTTTCCTCCCCAAAAAAAACATATTCAATGCACTACCCTATTTCTCACCCTACACCTCTATCAATATCTTTAATCTACATATACTTATTTCCTTTATGCATCTATGAACTTTCCATGTACTTATCGATCTATATATTTATTACTTTCTTCTAACTGAGCATATCCAATGCACTACCCTATTTCCCACCCTATATCTCTCTCAATATATCTTCGACCTCAACTCTCTGACTCATCTCAAACCTCTTTCCAATGAACTACCCTATTTCTCACCCTATACCTCTATCAATATATCCTCTACATACACTCTCTCATTCATCTCAAACCCCACACCAGTATTATGATCCCCAAAATAGCCCTTTTTAGACTCTCCCCTACTCTATCCCTCCTTGCACCATCTGACACCTCTTTTAATATACTGCTGCCCCCAAACAAGCCTTTCTAAACTCTTCCCTCTGACACCTCCCCTCCACATCCCTTTTTCCTCATCCCAAGCCTCCCACTACTCCTATGACCTTCAAAAAATGTTTAAAAAAAGAAGTCTAAATCCTTTACTCTTCTATCCCTTCAATATCCTTTTCAATCAAAATAACAGACTAACATGTCCACTTCTCAAATTTCATATTTCACTATCCTACTTCACCACTAATCCTTTATGGGTTCCAGAGTAGTGTGTTACTTGCCGAAAAAAAGCACTTCAACACCTCATTAGGGGTAGCAAGCACTATATAAATGCAAACCTTTTTTCCCTCTTCTATCCCTCCACTATCCTTCTCATTCCAAATAACTGACTATTATCCACCACTCAAATTACTTTCATATTTCACTATACTAATTCGCGACTAATCCTTTATGGGTGCCGGAGTAGCGTGCTACTGCCGAAAAAGCACTTCAGCTCCCCATCAGGGGTAACAAGCAATATATATATATATATATATATACATATTTATATATCACTAAACCAATCCAGCACCGCCTGACTGACAGCCAACAGGCGGGAAGAATGCTGGCTGGGACCTCTACGATGTGCTCACGTTGTTAAACATAGGCAGGAATCCAGAATCGGTGCAAGACTTCATTTATTCAAGCAAAGGCAAGTGTGAGTCCATTACAATCGTCGGACATAGTGTCCACCATGACGCGTTTCGCTCGCATCCGCGAGCTTGATCATATATATATATATATATATAAACCTTTGTCCCTCTGCTACCCTTCTCAATCCAAATAACTGACTAATATCCACAACTCAAATAACTTTCATAATTCACTATAATAATTCACCACTAATCCTTTATGGGTTCCGGAGTAGCGTGCTACTCGCCGAAAAAAGCGATTTAACACCCCATTAGGGGAAACAAGCGCTATATAAATGCAAGACTTTTTCCCTCTTCTATCCCTCAGCTATCCTTCTGAATCCAAATAACTGACTAACCTATCCACCACTCAAATTACTTTCATATTTCACTATACTAATTCAACACTAAACCTTTAATGGATTTCGGAGTAGCGTGCTGCTCACCGAAAAAGTGCTTCAACGCCTCGTCAGGGGTAGTAAACGCTATATAAATGCAATTACAATACAATACGATGTCCTACCTTTTAAATACACTGTACCCTGCCCTCTAAGCTGTCCAGGGCCTACTCTAGAGTTGTCATATATATATAAAAAGGGAAGCTTGGGGCCTGGCAACAGGTTTAATTTGCCAGGTCAACATGGCAGGTTAAACTGCACTTACAGGCTCTGCAGTGTCAGCCTGAGACATGTTTACAGGGCCATTTAATTGAGTTGCACAATCAGTGCTACAAGCCCACTAGTAGCATTTAATTTCAAGCTCTGGGCACATGAAGTACCATGTTACTGGGAACTTATCAGTAAATTAAATATGCCCCCTCAGACCATGCCAAAAACCTCAGCATCGTACTCGACTCATCCCTCAACACGAACTGACAGGTCAACGCCGTCACATCCAGCTGCTTCAACACCCTCCACATCCTCCGCAAGACCTTCTAATGGATGCCCCCTGAATCAAGGAAGACAGTCACCCATGCACTCATTACCAGCAGACTTGACTATGGAAATCCACTCTACGCCGGCATCAACAAGCCCCTACTCTGCAAACTCCAGACAATACAGAACACCGCCGCTAGACTCATCCTCGGTGTCCCCCGGCACGAACACATCAGCCAACACCTACGAAGACTCCACTGGCTCCCCGTGGAGAAACGAGTCATATGCAAGATCCTCACCCATGCCTACAAATGCCTCCACAACAACGGACCCAAATACCTCAAAGACAGAATCAACTTCCACGTACCCAAAAGAAACCTCCGATCTTCCAACCTCGCACTGGCCGAAACCCCGCGCATCCACAGAGCCAGAGCAGGCAGAAGAGCCTTCTCTCACATTGCAGCCAAGACCTGGAACGAGTTATTGGCGGACATCCAACACACCCCCTCCCTGAGCACCTTCAGGAAGACCCTCAAGACCTGGCTCTTCGGCTAACAGATCTGCGGACCCCCCCCCCCCTTCAGCGCCTTGAGACCCTCACGAGTGAGTAATGCGCTTACAATTTCCCTGATTGATTGAAATATGCCAATTGGGTGTAAGCCAATATTACAATGTTTTAAGGAGCGAGCACATGCACTTTAGCACTGGTTAGTCTCAATGCCAGGACAAAGGTAGTTGAGTGACTCTGAGGGTCATCCGACTGGCCTCCTGTTCTGAGCTACAGGTGCACAACCAGTTCCACTTAACCTGCCTGGAGCTGCAACTGGACCTGCCTGAGCTCTGCTGGCCTCTACTGGAGTGCGTTCCTGATTCCCAAGTGGTGCCACCCAGGTCCTTAGCCTTTGCCTGGCATCAGAGAGAGCTTTTTCTTGCCTAGCGTAACGTTCCACCAAATCCATCATGAAGGATACAAAACCTTGCCACACAGCAGCAAGCTTCATCTGAACCATCGCCGAGCAGCGTGAAACCCAGCAAAACTTCACTGCAAAGCTTCCAGACTCATGAGAATAGGCACTGGGTGACTCAAACTCTCGTCGCACAACTTCCAGCTTAATTGCAACCGAGGCCAAGTGATGCAAAGCCCCAGAAAGCCTTGCCGCAAAGACTGCGAACCCACAACAAAAGGTACAATTCTCAGAGAGCCAAACATGGTCCTGCACTCCATCTCGATCAACCTGTACTGGTGACTTTGCCCTCGTCCAGCATGACCAGATACCCTCAATTGGAGATTTGCGCCTTTTGGCACTACTTTGATCTAAAATCTTTAAAATTGGTAGCGCTAGTTCTATTGCTTTGATTTTTTTTTTGCATTGGTCTCACATAATGTATTAAGATTAACTCTATTTTTCTAAATTGGCGTGGAATTTTT
This sequence comes from Triturus cristatus, assembly GCF_964204655.1. NCBI lineage: Eukaryota > Metazoa > Chordata > Amphibia > Caudata > Salamandridae > Triturus > Triturus cristatus. Next base: position 215,948,819 of record NC_140594.1, on the reverse strand, counting down.
TCTTCTGTTGTGTTTCCACTTTATTGCTGTTTGTGCGCTACATAAATAGTTCAAACATTGCCTCTAAATTAAGCCTGAGTGCTTCTGTGCCAAGCTACTAGAGGATTAAGCACAGATGAATTTAGTGACTTTGTGGTGGTTTACCCTGACAAGGATTGTGGCTATTGTTTGAGAAGGGGGTCACTCCCTCAACCAACAGCCCAATGTATCACAGTTCAGCCCTATAAATACTTAATTGTTATGTAGCGAAGTAGAGGTAACAGCAAGTATGTTTAATGTCAAGGAAGCTTGCCATGTGGAGCCATGTTGATGCCAGCTCACCTTGCCCTTGCTTGAGCTATCTCGGTTGTATATGGTGGAATCTCTCACCCAACTTTCTACATACATCATAATCTCCAAGTGGCAAATACATCACCACGCTAGACACAGACAAGGGGCAAACAAAAGCAAGGTACAGAAATCATTCACCCACATGTGTATCTCTGCCCAAATAATGCCTAACAAAACTACGATTGTTCCAATTAAAAAAGAAAATATGAATGCAAAGAATGGGAAAGAAATATCATTCTATTTTTTTATTTCAGTCTATAAAACACAAATGTTGCGACACTATTAAAACAGATCTATTACAATTCAAGCGCTCCAATCCATGGAATGAGCTATTCAATATTTATCTATTTCTGTCCTTTCATTATCTTTATGATTGCTGACTGCTCACTCAGCTCCAGAGGCCTGCTGGGAAGAATGGAACTCAGTGGTAGCATTAACCTCCGACAGGCGGTCAGTCAGTCAGTACATGAGACAGTCTGTCATCACAGCAATAACTGCTGTCAACTCATCTTAACCTCCTAGCAGGCTTTAAATATAGTGACACGGGTCTCGTCAAAAGTTCCCAACTGAAAATGGAAAAAGGAAAATGCAAATCAGCTAATAAAACTAAGAAATTGTATTAATCAGTTCAGTGGCTATGCTGTCACACTGGATGTTTATATTTTAAATGAGCTTCACAATGCAATTGTGCTTATTTTTAAAATTATTTAATCTTCTCTTTGTGAATATTTCAGGGAAATGACATGGCCTAGGGAACTGGCAGCACATGCTTTTTCTCATACCAACTTACTGGCTACAATCACTTGTAAATGGCCTGAAACGTGTGGAGCTCAGCGGAGGGAGGAGAACATTCCGAAAAAAAGACTACTATAGCACTATATATGCAACACATGTACAAATAAGCAAAACAAGGCAAATACCAAATAGTGAAAATTATGTTTTGGACAAACGAAGAAGGGCAAAATATATCAAGCATTATCTAAGTCATCAGATCGGGTTTTAACCCCTTCGCCGCGGCAGGAATTCCGCCGCGGCGCTGGGGGGGTTTGGGGGCAGTTGCGGTGCCGCTGTGCTTGTGATGGAACCACTCCGTCTCGAGTCACGGGTGAGCTGTGCTCATGACGGAGTGGTTCCGTCACGTCTCCGCCCACTGCGCTAATCGCCCGCACAGGCGGGGAATTAGCGCCGCGTGGGCGGAGCGGCCGCCAACGGCCGCAGCATGACGGAACCACTCCGTCATGAGCACAGCGCACCCGTGGCTCATGACGGAGTGGTTCCGTCATGAGCACGGAAAGGGTTAATGCACTAATTCATGCAAACAGTGTTATGCATGTCTGTATTTGCTTTTATTAGCCCACTAAAGCCAGATCTGTAGTGTTTGGCAATGCATGGTTCATGTGGGTGTGGGGTGATGCCACTAAGTATTGTAGAACGAAGAGAGAAGAGTGCAGGGTGTAGTAGAGAGGTAGGAGGGAATGAGCAGGTGTAAGAGTCAATACAAAGTTGCTTATCCTGCTGCTGAGCCTTCTGTCTGGTGGTGGTGATGTGGTGTCTAATCTGTGCTCTCTGCTCCCTGGTGACAGGAGTTGTTGCTAGTGCTATTGGCTGCTGGGATGTGTTGCCCTGGCAGTCTGATGTCCTGGCTGTGACTCTGCCTGCACATACAGCTCTGCCTCTATCAGGTCAAGGCCCTGCTCTTCCCCGTTTTCCTCTTTTGTGCCGTGCACTGGCACAGGTGCATCTATGTGGTACATGTAAAAATAAATAAATTCATGTGTGAGACACTCTGTCAGTTGTCGAACCATGTTCTTCAGCTCATGTCTGAGAGTTACTCCACTGTTTGTGTACCTAACTACATATCCCATGATGCAACGGTTGTGACTTTTGGGGCCTGAAATGGAGTGTCTGGGGGTATCTATGTTACATGCCTATGGACTGCTGGGTATTGGGAGGTATGTTTGAATAATAGGTATTTTGCACTTACCTGAGGTGGTTGCGGAGCTGTGGGCAGTCCCTGAGGCACATGCTGCCTCTGCATCCTGTCCAGGATCCTGTTGTGGCTCCGCAGATGGGGGGAGCATTAGATGGTCCCACTCAGGACCCTTGAGACTGTCCTAGCTCTGTTTCTGTCCTTGGCTTAACACGAGAACGCAGGTCATACCACCTTTTCTTGAGGTCATCAATGGACCTGTCTGGAACTCTCAGGGCATTAATTTGTTGCTGCATCTCCCTCCAGATCTTGCATTGTTCTGATTCTGGAAAATTCTGGAAGGCCCCGCCAAACAGCAGTTCATGGATGTTGCAGCAACCATCTGTGATAATTTAAAATTCTGTTTCTGAAACTTTGATTTTGCGCTTGCACTTCTTTGCTCCCTTCTCGCTCAGCTGGCTGGCCATTGCAGGGCTTGCTTGGTGCCGTGACGCAGTCTGGAGTTTTCTTCTGGCTCCACTGCGTGCTCCTATTGCTATGTGGGCATCACAATAGACACCACTTCCTGTTTTGGGGTCCTTCTGCTGTTCCAGGAAGGGATTGGGCACTTTTTAAAGCCGCTGTGGAAAATTGCAACACTGTTGCAATTTGTAACCCACTCGCAGTCAATTTGCGACCCACTTGCAATTAATTTGCAACACACTCGCAATTTGCTGACACATACAGACTTGCTAAATGCAAGCCCGGTAATTGCGTAGCGACTTGAGGAACTTCGATTTCTGATCGCGATCGAATCGACCCGCCATTTTGTGCTCCGCCGCCATTTTATGTTGCCATCACTCAGGCAGCATGGCGAACAAAGTCTATTCTGCTTTTTCTGCAGCCTGGTGTCGAAATACGCTTTCTGCCTCTATTTACAAAGCTGGTGTTAGGACTAGCCGAGTACACTAATCCCTATCTGGCTTTCCTAATCCCCGTCTCAACTATCTGTTGGTTCACACTATTCTTTCCTGACCTTATCTTATCGTCTGGCCTTCACTGTCTTCTGCTAGCATTCTCTCGTTTCACAACTGTCCTCCAACACACACAAAACGTATCTCGCCACCTGCAAGTTAGTTATGAATCTGTTAATGAATTAGCTTGAGGGAGGGGTGACAAACATAGTTGGAGGAGAGGTTTCTTCGAGTCATCTGACACTTTTGTTTTCCAATTTCTCCCATTGGTTCTATCCTGTTTTCCAGCTTTCCTTATTGGCTCTTTCTTGTGTGTTCTGGGAGTGCTTTTGGTTAATGTATATGAACCCTATATAGTATAAAACCCTGTGCGCCACAGAGTGAAGTGGCAGTCTCCTGAAAACCTACTTTGTGTACTTCTAGGATAACTGTACTAGCTGCAGCTAAATAAATCTGATCTTCTAACGCCGACAGAGTGTCCCGTGTCTCTGTGTAGCTAAGCAGGAGAACTCCGGAGACTTGGGCGTACCCTTCGCCGCCAGGCCCAAAAGGTTCTGGTTCTTCAACTGGCGCCCAACATAGGGCGGCTTCAGTGGTAACGGTTCTGCCCGAAGGTCGTGCGGAACCCCGCAAGAAAATTCCGGAGGGTTCACGAGCCACATTAAGCGACCCAGGTATGTCGAAAGTGGTCCGAAGGTCTTTTGCAGTGCGGTTACTCCTTCCTGACGGCTGCTGACGACCGCTGCCCTGACTGCCGCCCTGCTTTGGCCCTTCCTTTGATGATGTATGGTAAGGCGAGACAATAGACGGGCCTCTGTTGGTGGGAGAAGACGTCCTTAGTTAAGTATTTTCGTGGGTCGCGCCCACAATTTTGTTCTTTGTTGATTCCTTTTGGTTCTTAGATTTGTCTATTGCAATAAACAAAGCCGAGGGTAAGTGCATTTGTGCTGCGTAAACTGAGTTTTACTCCCTGGAAGTTTGTGAACAGTCCGGTGACATCTCGAGATGCCTGGTCTGACTAAGTTTGGAAGAATTTGTTGTCTTGGTTGTAATAGGGATGCCCGACTTGAGGACTCTTGTCCGATTCCTTTGGTTGGAACTCCCACATATGAGCTCTATTCAAAACATGGTATTGGCCCCATTGCCTTTAACGAAACATGGCACCGATACACAAAGAAAGATGGTGTTCTAAAATGGCCAGAAAATGGTAGTTTTGATCCTGATGTGCTAGACAATTTGGAAGCAGCTTTATTCAAAAGAAAAGCCCGGCCGGCAATGTTTGACTCTTTCCACCTTTGGCGTAAGGAAGCCAAACAGAAAGAAATTAAACAAGCAAAACGAGATAGGAAAGCACAGGGTAAGACCATTATACAGGCTGCCCAACAGTTTAAAAAAGCTGAAATCGAAAATGCGACTGAAATCGCAGAAAGACAGCATCGTATGGCGATAGATAAATGCTATCCGGTGTTGCCTGTTTCTCCTTCTGATAATAAGAAAGATATAGAAGAAGATCCCCTAATGTCACATTTATTAAGGTTGCCTCCGCCCTATGCACAAATTGCCAATGCACCTCAGCCTTTACAGCCTGTTCAGCCGCCAGCCATACTTCCGCCTGTTCCGGCTCTTCCGCATTTGCCTCCTCCAGTATTACCGCCCCTGCCGATTTTACCGTTAACTTCAACTTCTTTGCCCTCATCTCCTGATCTTAGATCTCCTTTGCCTTCTGCTCCTCCTTACCAATTATCAGTTCTCCACCTGTCAGTTCTCCTAATACTTTGTCTCCAATTCTTATGTCTAATTCTCCGTCTGTGCGTAAGCGTCTCACAGACACTGTTACTGGTATTCTATCTCCTTTCTTTGAAGCTTTAAATGTGTCTCCGGCTTTTGCTCGAAGACAGTCTCGTAGTCAGTTCCCAGATTTTGAAGAACGAGAGAAGTTGGACTAAAAAGGGTCCACAATACAGTGTGCTTGATATTATGCCTACCTTTTCCCATGGAATGCGCCTACGCAAAGATATGTTTTTAATGTAATGTAATGTGCAACACTCTCATTAAAGAATGGGAAGATGTGAGTTCGAGTCCGATCCCACAAGATCTGTTAAATGTTCAGACTAATTTTGATAAAGGACTTATTGTGGGTTCTAAGGTTGAGAAAGCTGTAAGGACACTTATTTCTTATAGATCCTTATTGTTCTCTCAGGCTTTCCTTGATTCTGATCCGTCGGTTAGACTGACGTTGAAAAATTATCCTATGAGAGAGGTTCCTCCAGTATGGAAGGGAGAGGTTCCAGCAGCAGGCAACGTACCACTTATCCCTGCTCATTTTCAGCGCATATGGGTACATGTCCCTTGGAAGAGATCTGAAGTTTTGGCCCTTAAGCAGACTCTACCGGATCCTTGTAAAAACCCTGCAGGTTATTCTAAAGAATTATCACAGACAGTTGGTGCTTGCATCATGAACCTAGCAGATATTGATATGCTAATGGGAAAAGTAGTCCCACAGACAATATGGGCTAAGATTCGTAGAGAGGATCACGCGCAGGAACTAGGTGCTACTTGGGATGTTATAACTACTACAAATAGAGACCAAGTGGGTGGCTCAAAGCCTGACGCTTTGATTTCGGAACTCCCTGGTAGGATTATTACATTAATGAAAACTATGATGCCTGCATTGAGAGTTAATTGGGATAAACTAGCAGCATGCAAACAAAAGAAAGATGAAAGTGTCTCTGATTTCTTTACTCGTTTGGAGGAGACATTTATCGACCACAGTGGTCAAGACATGGCTACAGAGGGTGGACAGCGATTATTTGTGGACAAATTTGTATTCAATTTGCTTCCCGAGCTGTCACACAAATTAAAAGATTCAGAAAGTTCATGGGCCGTTTCTTCTTCTGCCCAGATATTGGCTACTGCGCAATATTATGAAAACAGAGATAAAGAAGAAAAAGAAAAGCAAGAGAAAAAGACGAAAGAATTAAAAACGAAGGTTCTCTTGCAACAAGCCTATCCTCCACGTTATGTTCAGCCTCAATTTCAACAGCCTCCGCAGTTTCAGAGGTTGTATCAAACACTGAGCCATACATTCCGCGACCTTTGTTAGGTCCTAATCAATGTGCCTATTGTAGAGAGGAAGGTAATTTTAAGAATAGTTGTCCGGTTTTATTGCAGCGCAATGGAGCATTATCTGCTCCACAAGGTCGTGCTGGCCTCCAGTCAGCAAACAGAGGTAGAGGTCGGGGTATGTTGACTCAAGAACAGCGTGCCCTTCCTTCTCCCAATTCTGTGAACTGTTTTGATCAGCAAAATGTTAGGTCTACGCAATATTATAATGAAGATTATTATGTTGAAAACGGAAACGAGAGTCTTCATGCTAACTAGGACAGCCATGGACAAAGTAAAGGAGTTGTGTCGATTCCAGTAGATCAGAATGGACCTTATGTTAACGTCACTACAATGGGTGTTTCAGAGCCATTTCTTCTGGATACTGGGGCAATGAGAAGTTCTATCATTCATTCTAAACTCCCTGGGGCACCTTTGTCTGGCTTAACGAATGTTTCTGTAGGATTTTCTGGCGCCCCTGTTCGCAATCCAGTTTCTTGCCCTTTGCCTATTTCAGATGGTCCTTATGATTTGGAAGCTCCACTTCTGTTGACGAATGGTTGCGGTGAGAATCTGTTGGGTCTAGACCTATTGAAAAGAATGCATGCTACAATATATTGTTCTCCTTCTTGTGTACACATCTTACTTTAGGACAGAAATTGATCTCCCCAATGTATTTGTCCAAAGATCAGTTTCCACCTGAATTACTTTCTCTTCCAGCAGCGCTTTGGGCCACGGGTCCGAACGATGTGGGTTGTCTTGAGATTCCACCTTATGTTGTCACTCTCAAGCCCAATGTTGAATTACCGCGCATCCCACAGTATAGAATTTCTGCTGAAGGTGAGAAAGCGCTTTTGAAAATCATTCATGACTTAATTCAGAAGGGTGTGGTTGAAGAAACAAGAGGTAACACATGCAATAGTCCTATTCTTCCTGTTCTCAAACGCACTGATCCTTCTCAGCCTCCTGTGTATCATTTCGTAATTGATCTGCGGGAGGTAAACAAAATTGTAATCCCACAATTTCCTGTTGTTCCAGATATCACTGCTTTATTGACAATGATACCTTCCACAGCGACTTGGTTCTCTGTTATCGATCTAAAGAATGCCTTCTTTAGTATCCCCATTGCAGAAGAGAGTAGGGAGATTTTTGGCTTCTCTCTTGGAGGCCGAAGCTTCCAGTGTAAGCGCGCACCTCAAGGCTATTGGGAAAGTACCTCTATTTACAGCCAAGCTTTAAAATGTCATCTTGATACTTTTCATTTGCCGTCTGGTGCAGCTCTTATCCAGTATATGGATGACTTGTTAGTCGCCGCTGATTCAAAAGATATCTGCAAAGAGGCCACTGTTGCATTATTATGCCATTTGTTTAATCTGAATCATAAGGTTTCACCTTCCAAACTACAATATGTTTGTCGAGAGGTTACCTACTTGGGTCATCTCCTATCAATGGAGGGACGACGATTGACACCAGAACGAATTCAGGCGATTACACAAATGTCCGTACCGTCCACACAAAGGGAAGTACGTGCCTTTCTGGGTATTACTTCTTATTGTAGACAGTGGATCCCTAACTTCTCTCTAATAGCCAAACCTTTGTTGGCACTCACTTTAAAAGATACGCCTCAGCACCTTCCTTGGACTGATGAGTGCAAAAAGAGTTTCACTGACTTACGTACCGCTCTGTGTTCTGCTCCTGTACTAGGCACCCCAGATTACACTAAGTCTTTTACGCTCTATGTTCATGAGAGAGAAGGTTGTGCATTATCAGTTTTAACACAGCAATTTGGAGACAAACAGCGGCCATGTGCCTATTTTTCGGCTACGTTAGATCCTGTAGCTAAAGCATTGCCCAGTTGTCTCAAAGCGACAGCAGCAGCAGCAATTTCTATTCAACAGTCTGCTGGAGTGGTGTTGGATAACACTCTCATTGTCATGGTGCCACATGCAGTGGATACTTTATTAAACAGAACGAAAACGCAGCATCTTACGAGTGCTCGTCTAACTGGATACGAGCTGACGCTTTTGGCTAGTCACGTACACATCAAACGATGTAATACCCTAAATCCAGCTACTCTGTTGCCCCTTCCAGATGAGGAAAGTGTTGAGGAACAGCATGATTGTTTCTTCCGCACTGAGGAAGAGACAAAAGGAAGAGTTGACCTGAAAGACACACCGCTAGAGAATCCAGATGGAACTCTATGGGTAGACGGTTCTTGTTTCAAAATGCCTAATGGAGATACAGTCTCAGCCTATGCTGTAACTACTTTACATACAGTTGTGGAAACTGCACGCATTAGACCCAATTCAGCGCAAGCAGCAGAATTGATAGCATTAACAAGAGCTTGTGTATTGTCGGAAAGGAAAAGAGTGAACGTGTACACCGACAGCCAATACGCTTTTGGTGTAGCGTTCAACTTTGGGCGCCTCTGGAAGGAAAGGGGTTTTCTCACTTCACACGGCACCAAAATACAACATGGTCAGTTAGTAACTTATCTCCTTGAATCACTTGCCTTACCCACCCAAATAGCAATCGTAAAGTGTAGTGCACACATAAAGATTACGGATGATGTTGGTCGAGGAAATGCATTTGCGGATGAAATAGCGAAAAAGACAGCGAGAGATTCAACAAGTCGAATGTATGTGGCAGGTCCTGCGAATTGGGTCAGAGAGAGAGGAATGTATGAGAATACAGTGGAAAGTATAAAAGCGATTCAGAAAGAGGTTTCAGAGAGGGAGTTGAGCAAATGGAAAGAAAGTACAGGAATGTTGAATGAGATGGGTTGTTGGGTGGAATTATCTGAACATCAACGCTGGCTGTTACCAGATGCCTATGTTCTCCCAGTGGTTACTATGGCACATGGTCCAGCCCACTTAAGTGCAAAGGGTATTTGTAAACTTCTGGCTCCAGTGTGGCAGAATGAAGGTATCCCAAAATGTGCAGACAATGTGGTGAAGCACTGTATTGTTTGTTTAATGTACAACCCGGGAAAGGGAACCCCAACTCCAGCAGGTCATTTTGCTCCTCCGACATATCCATTTGAGGTGTTGCAAATCGATAATATTCATATGGAGCGATGCAACAACCTCAAATACGTTCTGGTGGTAGTATGCGCCTTTTCAAGATGGATAGAAGCATACCCTCTAAAAGATAACACAGCCTTATACACAGCAAAAATCCTTCTAAAAGAATTCTTCCCAGGTTTGGTTTGCCGCGCATTGTCTGGAGTGACAATGGGAGCGAATTGTTGGCCAAGTTATGCAGAAAGTTTGTGCAGGTCTTGGTATCAAGCAAAAGTTCCATGCGGCAAATCATCCACAGTCAGCGGGTTTAGTAGAATGTTACAACGGAACCTTGAAGTTAAAACTAGCAAAGGTTCAAGCGAGTACAGGACTCAATTGGACCGATGCTTTGCCATTAGCCTTGCTATCCACCAGAACTGCAGTACACTCGCGTTTGGGACTTAGCCCTTACGAAGTTGTTTTTGGACGCCCGGCTAACGTATGGGGAGTCCCTCGCCCTAAGAAATACTCAGACTTGCCATATCCAATGCTAATTGACTACTTGCATGATCTTACGACTAAATTGCATGTTCTCCATCAACAGGTTCAGAGTGCTCTGCCGAAGGCTTCCACAGACCCTGGTCATTCCATTCGACCAGGTTACTGGATTTGCGTTAAGAATTTCCAGAGGACAAGCAATTTGGAACCCAGATGGCGAGAGCCCAGGATGGTTTTACTCACAACGAGAACAGCACTTAAAGTCGAAGGAAAGAAAAATTGGATTCACGGTGTGCATTGTAAGAAAGTGCCTTTGCCTTTGCCCTACGATCAATGGGTACGCAGGGGTATTGGTGACTGTGAAGGTGAAAAAGTTCCACAATTCGTGCCTTTCAGTGATGCACACCTGAATGGGACACTGTCTGAGAAAGAGGACGACAACATTTTACAGGAAGCAATACCATTGCATCGCCGATTAGATACAACCAATCCACGAACATTGTTTCAAAATCAGACCATTCCTGGAAGAGTACATTATGATCTGAGACCTAGAAAAAAGAACTTTTAAGGTTTCTCCTCCCTTGTGTAGTATTCTGTCCCAGTTGCAGGGTCACTGTAGGAGTCTGAATCACGACCTGAGTAGTGGCAATAGGCCTGCAGGACTTACAGTGTCATAGGACGGCAGACAATCGTGATTGAGCGATCGAGGAAGATTGCCGTGAGCATCCATTAGAAAGATGGAAACTACACTAGACAAAAGAGAGAGAAAAGATGAAATGAAGAAAGCATCCTGTAAAATAATGTACAGTCGTTTCAGCATAACTTTATGTATCATTGTGTATTGCTTTGGCGTTTATCAGTTGGATTATTTATGTTTTGCAGCCAAAAGTTGTCTCCCCTTCTTCCTCTTCGTTCTCTTCTACTGTCTCTCCACATCTCTTTCATACTCTTCCTCCACATGAACTCATTAGAAGAACTGAATATTATAACAATTCCTTTGTCCAGCTATTACATCAGCACCAGTTAGTGGTCAATACAACTGACTGTTGGGTGTGTGGTCTTATGCCACATACCACAGAGAAAGGAATGCCATATTTAGTTCTCCCGTTCTCTTATGAGGGTTCTGCTTGGGCTTATTTCGTCATCTTCTCCAATGCTTATCAAAGCAAATTCAGACGATCCGTTAGTTCACATGTTAGTGATCCGGATTTTAGTCATAGTTCTTTGATTAAGGGAATGGTAGCTATGGCTAAAATCATGGAAAATAGTAAAATCTCCATTGACGAAAGAAAAGCATACACTAACTGGAACGTTACCCAATATATGTCTAGTCTTAGTGATAAAGTTAAGAAAGGAAATTCCTCACTGATTTGGACTATACCACATCAGGGCAACTTCTGCCTACAGGTAAACGATCGCTCTTCTGACACCAAACAAAGGAATAACTGCTCCTACACGTACGTTTATTCCTCTCAGAACTCGCCTCCTCTAGTGCCATCTCAAGGCACCTATTTCATTTGCTATAATAGGGCTTATACTTGGTTACCAACAGGTTTCTCTGGTACTTATTATATAGCCTTTCTTCTTCCCCCTACTTACACCGCTTCCGCAAATCATCAACCAGATGATACGGCAGAGGGATTATTGATTCGAATGACACAGCAGGACAAGAGGGAGGAGATTTCCTTAAAGGATTTCTTCCCTTCTGGGGTCCAATGGCTAACAGCAGAAATATTAGGCAACTGGTCCGTGTCGTAGAGACCACAATAGACATCACTGTAGGTCCCTTAAGTAACATCACGGCAGAACTACAGGCGGACCGTCTTATGAAATTACAAAATCGAGTTGCCTTAGACTTTGTTCTTGCCGATCGTGGTGGAGTGTGCAAACTGATCGGGTCAAGTTGCTGTATTTTCATACCTAATAACTCTCCGACAGTATACCAAGCTATCTCCAAGTTGCACATAGTCTCTGAGTCGATTCACCAGGACGAAGGAGATTGGTCTTTTACGGAGTGGTTTTGGGGACTACTGTCTAAATGGGGTTGGAAAGCATTGACATTTCTTGGTATAATTCTGACCATTATTTTCTCCTGTTGCCTTTGTATGCACTGTGGTCCCGCTATCTGTGACCTTTGTGCTACTATGTGCATCCCAAAACCCAAACCACAAGTAACAGAAAACATAAGAATGATGTTGCAGCAACAGCTCGATGACCTCATGGCTATCGACATTGACTCAGATTAGCATGAGTCTATCTTGCCTGAGTTCTAGCAAACGGAGGGTCTGAGGAACTTCGATTTCTGATCGCGATCGAATCGACCCGCCATTTTGTGCTCCGCCGCCATTTTATGTTGCCATCACTCAGGCAGCACGGCGAACATAGTCTATTCTGCTTTTTCTGCAGCCTGGTGTCGAAATACGCTTTCTGCCTCTATTTACAAAGCTGGTGTTAGGACTAGCCGAGTACACTAATCCCTGTCTGGCTTTCCTAATCCCCGTCTCAACTATCTGTAAGTTCACACTATTCTTTCCTGACCTTATCTTATCGTCTGGCCTTCACTGTCTTCTGCTAGCATTCTCTCGTTTCACAACTGTTCTCCAACACACACAAAACGTATCTCGCCACCTGCAAGTTAGTTATGAATCTGTTAATGAATTAGCTTGAGGGAGGGGTGGCAAACATAGTTGGAGGAGAGGTTTTTTCGAGTCATCTGACACTTTTGTTTTCCAATTACTTCCATTGGTTCTATCCTGATTTCCAGCTTTCCTTATTGGCTCTTTCTTGTGTGTTCTGGGAGTGCTTTGGTTAATGTATATGAACCCTATATAGTATAAAACCCTGTGCGCAACAGAGTGAAGTGGCAGTCTCCTGAGAGCCTACTTTGTGTACTTCTAGGATAACTGTACTAGCTGCAGCTAAATAAATCTTCTAACGCCGACAGAGTGTCCGGTGTCTCTGTGTAGCTAAGCAGGAGAACTCCGCAGACTTGGGCGTACCCTGCGCTGCCAGGCCCAAAAGGTTCTGGTTCTTCAGACTCAATTGTGAGCCACAAATAAAGGGCCACAATTGGTTGTAAATTCTTTTTAGTGACTCATAATTTTCAAGTCACTATTTATCGCATATTGCGAGTCACAAATTCTCACAGTCGTACATCTGGCCCAAGGTCTTTTTCTGTAGAATTGAGACATTTTGTTCTGTTTCATATTTAATTGTGGTTAGGCTTCTGTCTCAGGACTAAATGTCTCCTGATGCCCAGAAAATGTTAAATCCATGATCCAATGTCATGTTTCACTTTGTGAATGGCAATTCCTAATGTACCAATTCTCCCCTGTCCTTATTTTCACATTACATAAATACAAAGGACTATCCACAAATAGAACACAGCTCAACAGCCTGACCTATTTTCCATCAGGACTAATGGTCTGCAGATTATCTTTCAATTTAATTTGCATTCCAAAGGTGCAGTAGGTGGCAGAGGATGTTAAAAGGCCTTTACTGCACGCATCAGTATCGACGAAAGAATGACCCACAGTTATGGTACAGTTATAGTTACAACTTAAAATAGAAACAAGACGTGAAATTCACCAATTATGGTTAGCCAGCGATCCATAACTGACACCAGACGTGCAATCCATAGCTCCCACATCAAATGCAGTATTCATACAGTATGCATGACCTCACCCATTAAGTTACTAATCACACACCAAATGATCTAACAGGTGGCATGACATACAATGTTACCCTTAACATTAATGATGAGACGTATATGTATAGAGTATGATTTCTTTAATTGGGAATGTGTTTTTAGGTAATAATATTGAGCTGTCAGGATTTCTTACCTAGTAAGTATACATTTTTTAAAGTCATAAGTACTCCATTTGATTTGTGAATTATGGTTCGCATTACTGAGTGCAATTTATAGATTGTGGATTGTGATTTTCGGGAGGGTTTGATTTCAGTTGTAATCATAATTGTACATTAACTTATGTTTTTAGTAAATTTTAGAAGTGTTATTCAGACTTACATTATGGTGCTGTAAGTGAGGTTAAGCATAACTACAATTTTGATGCGTTTTTTTCATTGAATTTCTGTTCTTTTTCTATACTATACCCAGCTTTCAAACCACGCGGGTGGCCAAGTGCACTAGCTCTGTAAGCTGCCAACACCATTAGTGTGGCCAACTCCTGCTGCAAACCAACTTCTGCCATATGCAGCGGTTGTTAGTGCAAGATCGGACCTAAAGCTGGGCCCTGCAACGAACATCGATATGAGTGGAAAACATTTACTGTGCGCAGCCTTAAACTGTAGACTATGGGGGGTTGGCTGCAGGACCTGAACTTCAGATGGCGCCCAATCTAACTCAGAAGGCTTGTAGCTAAGAACAGCCACTTAAAACACATGCAATAGTGGGTGTTAGAATGGCGCAATGAGGAGAAATTATTTTATTTCTCTTCTTTTTTGCTTTTGTTTTATGCAGCACACAAAGAAAGAGCAAAACACCATTAATGATTGTTTATATGCAGGAAGGTGTCCCTTCCTGCACATAAACAATCATGACGATTTGCAAATTCTCTATGCTGCATTCTGCAGCACACATAGAAGTAGCAAATCGTCATGATTGTTTATGTGCAGGAAGGGACACCTTCCTGCGCATAAACAATCATTCCCTGCAACACAGGCACTCTTGCACTACGGTGCAAGGGTGCCTGCATTAGCACTAGGGAGTTACTTTAGTGCCACTGCTGGGGAAAACACAGGGGTGCACCGTACTGTTGTAGATACAGCGTATCCCTGCATTTTGGACATGTCGGAGCGCAGTGCTGCTAAATATGGTGCAGCTCCACACTCTGACATTTTCGTTGTAAATATGCCCCAAAGTGTTTTATATTGATTTTTGGTTTTGGTAGCCATCTTCCAGCATTTTTTCTCACTCCTAGGCAGTATTGTTTCTCAAAGAGGAAACCAAAGTTTATAATGGGAGTTAAACTTTGAAACGATGATGAAAGAGGTTAATGTTTATAGATTTCTCAACATTAAATCATAGAAGTCGTTTAGGTATCAGCAGGGATCTCAGCTGCAACCCCTAGCTTGCCCCTTGTGACTGCACCATTGCCTTTGTGACCCCTGGCCTTGAAGGTGGTGAAATCAATGCCAACAATCCAGAGCAAATAAAAATGCTTTTAAAAGTATGTTATTTGCGTGTTTGAGGTTGACAATGTGTTGGTGTAAGAGTGCCAGTGTGCATATGTGTGAGCGTTGTCTGTATCTGTGTGCATGTGTGTGTGTTACTGAAAGTGAATGAGAGTCAGTGATGGAGCACGGGCCTGGTACAGGACCAAGTTCAGCCTGCTGGGAGTTGTACCTTTGTGTCAATGGTGTTGATAAGTGAGGTCCTGCAGCGGTCTGCGCCGCGCTGTGTCAGGTCTGGTGAAGCTGCTGGTCAGAAGTAGCAAGGTGCTGAGATGCTAGGCCTATGTCGGGTTGTGTCATGCTGTGTCGGTTCCAGTGAAGCCGGCAATCAGGAACTGTGAGGTGCTGCAATGTAAGGTCTTTCATCAGGTTGCTTGGGTCATGCTGAGTCGGTTTCTGTGTTGCTTTCAGTTGGACTGGGAGGAGTATAATCTGACTTCAGCCAATGGTGCAGGCCCTGGTTGTATCTTATGGGGATCAGGACTCACTACAGCAGATGCCAATAGCAGGTTCCCAGGTAAGTCCACTTGGTGTTAGTCAGCTGGGTGGTTGCAGGGTGGCCTCTGGAAGTTTGTTATATCCTTGTAGCTCAAGCAGGAGGTCAGCCAACTCACCCTCGGATTCACTTCTGGGGGCCTAGGATCAAGGCAAGCAGGTGCAATGTTCCTTCTTCAGACAGCAAGGCAGGCCTTCAAGCTGCAGGGCAGTCCTTCTGGCAGCAGGACAGTCCTTTTTCCAAATCTTCCACAGGCCATATAGGTCCAGTAGTGTCCTTATGAGACGTTCTGATCTCTCCCTTAATTATACCTGGTGCCAGTCTTTGTGAAACGCAATCAGGGCAGGCTACAGCTCCTTCCCAGCCATCCTGTTAGAAATACCCTAACCGATACACCATTGTTCACTGTCTGGACCCAATACACATTCTTGATATGGGACCCATTATCAGGCCCAAGCAGCTGAAAGCTCCTAGAAAGGTCTCCAACAATTTTGGCAGGAAAATAAAAACTTTCTCAAAGTGGTATTTTCAAAATTATAATCCAAAATCCAATTTAAACATTAATGAGTACTTTAAATTTAAATTCAATTGAGGGCAAACCTAATTTCTCTGTCTGCTTCCAATCTAAAGTTAGCAGTTATTAATTGGAATAAGTTAACCCAGTGTTAGACTCAGGGAGAAACGACTTTAGGAGTTTTTCACTGTCTGGACATGTAAAACTGAAACACACATGTCCTACTTTTTAAACACTATGGCCGGATTCACAGAACTAACTTAAGGCAAAATCCTAAACTTACTACCATTTTGGTATTCACAGAAGGCACTTACTCATTTTGGTATTCACAGAAGGCACTTACTCATTTCGGCATTCACAGAAGTTAGGAGTCCTAACTTTAGGACTCCTAAATACCTTCTGTGAATACCGAAAGTCTTAAAGTTAGGATTTTTCTCAGTTTAGGAGTAGTAAAGTTAGGACTCCTAACTTTAGGACTCCTAAATACCTTCTGTGAATACCGAAAGTCTTAAAGTTAGGATTTTTCTCAGTTTAGGAGTCCTAAAGTTAGGAGTCCTAACTTTACTACGCCTAAACTGAGAAAAATCCTAACTTTAAGACTTTCGGTATTCACAGAAGGCATTTAGGAGGCCTAAAGTTAGGCGTCCTAACTTCTGTGAATACCGAAATGAGTAAGTGCCCTCTGTGAATACCGAAATGAGTAAGTGGCTTCGGTAAATACCAAAATAGTAGTAAGTTTAGGATTTTCTCTTAAGTTAGTTCTGTGAATCGGGCCCTATGCACCCTGTACTAGGGGTGGTGCCTACCTTAGGGGTGATTCATACACTTTAAAAAGGTAGGTGTAGGCTTGGCAAAGTCTATTTTGCCAGTTGAATATGGCTGTTTAAAACTGCAATGAAGGCAGAAATGTCAAACCTGCGATGTTTTGAAAGGCTACTTTGGTGAGTGGCACAATGAGTGCTGCAGCCCACTAGTTTTAATATACAGGCCCTTGTTACATGGAGTACATTTACCAGGGATTTAGGAGTAAAATAAATATGCCAATTAGGTGTATGACCATTTTACAATTATTTAGGGGGAGAGCACAAGCACTTAAGCACTGGTTAGCAGGTGTACACAGAGTCCTAATGCCAACCAAAAAAGAGTGAAGGCAAAAACGTTTGGAGGACTGGCATACCAAATATGTCAGGTCTAACAAGCAACATGTTCGGCATTGTTTATTAAAAAAGGGCATGAACATAGTGTTCTATTGCCCAGTCAGCCATTGCAAGGGAGGTCTTGCTAATATCAATAAATTCCTTGCCCATTTACAGGGGAGTAGCTACCATTGGTCTAGCATGTGCAGTGGCACCGGCCCCCCAGAACCCTGAAGTGCACATTGAACCCTGATAATTGCTGTATTCTACTACCTCAACAACCGTAAAAGGGGTCATTTGCCCTGTTTGCACTGGGGCCTATTGCATACTTGCTGTACTAATGGTGATTGAGAATTAGAAAATATGGAGTTTTCCATTGTGGCCAGAGTTTGATATATGTCATCAAAGGAAACAGTGCAACATAAACAGTGATTCTGCTACAATTTCATGCTTTGCACTAATAACAAATTGATTGTTCAGACTATATTCCTTGGAAAACCCCACACATATTTGTCAGTGCCAGACTCCAGATGTTCAGGGCAACACTCCATTGGTTAGCATCCCTCGATTTATATTTGTCAATTTAGGAAATGCAACGAAATAGTGAGCACATTTGTTAAACAAAATGAAAATATTTCCACATTCTTCAATGTGTATTTTGGCGGTAAGGAGATGTTGATGCAGAATTTGCAAAAATACCTGGCCTTGGATGGGCAAACAAACAAATAATGTGTACAGGTGCACAAATACACAAAGGAGATACAATTTAATGTTAATTTATTGAAAAAAAGCTCTGGCACTGAGGTGTGCAAACATTCCGGCAGTGAAAGGGTTAAAGTGGGTATTGCTCCTGCTTTTACAGGCTTACATTCCATGATACAGCGATTTCTTAGACAGGTAATAAAATACAGATGATTTTATCTGAATGTTTACATAAGTGCCTTAAAGTGGGTGGGGAATGCTGAATTCTCTTCAGTTCAAAACAATTATAAGTAAAGCAGTTGGCTGGATACAGGTGTAGTGGCTCCCAAAGATTGCCATGAATATGGTCATGTGTTCAGACCCACAGATTCAGAAACGTTCTAACTTCTCAAGATTTTTCTTGGAAAGGCAGTTTCGAGTAGGAAATTGTAAGCTCTGACTGAGAGCGAACAAGATGTACTGAAACAATATAGTCAAGAGAGTCTTTGGAAAATTATTATCCAATCCTCCACCTCTTAGTCTGCTGGAGCCCAACTTTTTTTTTTGAGGAAGAAAGCTAGAAACTTTTGCCCCTGAGACTGTGGAGGATTCCTTACACATGTCCATCCAGGTCAGAAAGATCAACTAAAAATAGGACATGTAAATGCCAGGTGTAAATTACCTATCTCTAGTACTACATTTATGGTCTTTTAGTAGGACAAGATTAAGGTTTATTGGTGGTTTCTTTAATACTTGGAATTGACTCTATTCTCCGTTACAATTACTTTTTAACTAAGGAAAGCAGAGTGGGATCAACGGGAAGAGGAGAAGTGTTCGCAGTTAAGAATCCGATGACAATGCGTCATCTTCTGGTTTCTCATTTTGTTTCTTTTAAGGTTATGGGGTATTCACTCTATCCAACCGCAAACATGATCTGGGTATCTATCAAGAAGGAGTTCCAGCATTTGAGGTGGAGTTTTGCAAATGTATGATTTCCTTGATGGGGTTATATTAAGGGTGGGTGGACAACTCCGTTAAGCCCACGGAATGTGAGGAGATTTGCCCTTCTGCCTTCTGTGATAATAGGCGGAGAAACAAAGCAAATCTCCGCACACTCGGGGCATAATGGAAGTTGTCCGCCTGCCTCCCGCCCGCCTTAAATACATTAGAATAACAATTGTATCCTCAGCAGGAATGCGCATGCGCGGGCTTCCGCGCATGCACAGTTCCCAGAAGAAGACACGCTGGAGAAGGATCAGAGCCCGGGGACACCGCCGATAAGGTAAGGTTACTCTTAACAATTGTTATTCTAATGTATTTAAGGCGGGCGGGTGGGAGGCGGGATGTGCGTAAGGGAACTATGCGGAGAGTGCGGAGATTGGTTTCATCTCTGTGCCTCTCCGCGTAGGTCCCTTACGCACATTACGCCCACCCTTAGGTTAAATCATCACCGCCTGATTTTTGGGCATTTCACTAAATGGGGAGACCAGGGCCGGACTGGTAACCCAAAGCAGCTCTGGCAAATTTGGCAGACCAGCCCCTTATGGTGCATAGCGAAGGAGTGCAGAAAGCAAACCTGACCACTACAAGGCGGCGTGGGGGGGTTCTCTCACAAGAAAATTTGGGAAAAAATGGTGCATTCTACAACACATTTTTCATTATATATTCAATTGCATTCGTTTTTAAAGTTTAGTAAGAGATGGACTCAAACAATGAATGGGATGGTGCACCCGGATATATTGTAGTCCACTGAGATCTGGTATATGTTTCAAAGTATGTTTATTCTTTCTTTAATCCGTATCCATAAAAAAAATTTCTCATACAAAAGAGCATCCAGCCAATGCGTTTAGTTCAAACAGGTTTTAAACTTTGTCAGAGCTCAAATAAATTAGGTTCCTTCTAATCCTGATGCAGAGAACTATTTCTTTTGAAATCATTCCAAATGATTCATAGAGTTTGATGGATAAGTATTGACATCAGAAAGACCACATGGTCATGGAAAGAGTCCATACAGGCAAACATATTCATCCTGACAGATAGTATTCTAAATGGAGTTGCTCCAAGATGATACCTTGATAACCTGGAACATGATACTTATCAGTCCGCCGTTTGTGTGATTTTTGGTTACTTGAACCATAGTAAGAGATGACCTTACATTGCACCAGGATAGCAGTTTTTAATGGGTCTCTTCAATTATTCCCTCACTGCCACCCTCCAACACTGTGTCTCATCTCTCCACAGCCCCTCCACCGCATGTATTTGATTTGTATTATTGAACATTTCTTACCCGTGTAGGTTGTCAGAGCATTTTACATCACACACACATACAGAGACAATGAATCATACATGTGTAAATCAGTGTATAGAAAATGTTACGTTATTCAAAGGGGATTACAAGGTGTAGGATTCACATCATCTATTCTCGTAGGCATTTTTTAAGAGTCCTTGATCTGGGAAAAGCACAACTTCAGGATTTAGAAGGTAACACAGTGGTTATAGTTGACATTACTAATAAGAATGTATTTCTACCCAAACAAATCCTTTTTAGAAAAATTTGGATAATGAAAGACTGGGAAATAAAAACATAACTTTCTGTACTAGATTACGATTGTAGCTTATGAATTTAACAGTAACAGAAAGATCTCTGTGACAAAATCAGTAACCCACAGAGCTTTCTACATAAAATACTGTTCTGTGATCTGCATAGTACATGCTCTATGCAGGAGGCAAATTAATCCTCTGTGCGACCTTAGATGAGTCAAAACTGCCACTAGACAAAACTCCTATCTCTCTCCTGCAGGTACATTAATCACCAGAGTTTTCTTGGAACTTTTATTGTTGCCTGAAAACTGTTCGATATACAAGCTCTCAGTAACAAAAGAGGCCCCTCGCCCTTCCAGCCTTAAGCCTTAAGGGGAAATGCCCGATGCCCCTTCCAACCAGTCCGGTCTTGGAGAGACCAAAAGGAAAATCAGGAAGTATGCTTCTTTTTCAACCACTTGGATACAGGGGGGCTAAACTAAAAGCATATCCTCCCACGCGTAAACAGAGGCCACACAATGGTCTCATTATTCACTAATAGAAATAGAGCAGCAGTCAATCTCCAGATTACAGAACTATCCTGACTCAGTTATAAATTGATCTCATGATTCCTCAATTATTGAAGTAAGCAGATTCACTTGGTAGGGTGTTGTAAGCAAATCACTAGACAGGGCAAGAGTAAGCTGTCTCCGGAGACATTTGAACTTCTGCTAGTTGAGTTGCCTAATTCACAAATCACTGCCTCATCCCACAAGTGGGTAGGCTTCTATAAAAGAAGCTTGAAGGGTATGTGTGATCAATTACCAACTTTCAAGGAAGGGTAGACACACAGAAGAAAAATAAACTCTACTTAGTAGTGGTATACCACAAAGCTACCAGCAGTTATGGAGCTCTTTAGGGCTACAAATTGGAAATGTCAAAATGCTGTGCTAAAGGCTGACAAGGAGGTCGCAGAATCCCTTCTTCAGTGTTATAAACAAGATGTTGAAAAATCTAAGTCCACCTAGTAGGGGCCTTGGCCTGTGTAATAGAAGAGGAGATGATTTATCCTTACCACCCTTGTTCCATTTTCTCATCTCAACTTCTGCCTTCTCTTTAGTTAGGGTTAACCTAGAGGAGGTTGAGGGGATTAATCCAACATAGTTCAGATTGTGAAGTCCAGTGGCAGCCTGTACTATTAGCAGGGAGGGGGCACAAACACACACATAAACACTCACACTCATTCATTCACACATGCACACACACACACATCTATTCATAGAAGAGCTCCTTGTACTGGAAATTGGGAGAGGTTAGAGTCGAAGAAGAGGATAGATATAAATATTTGGGTATGTGGTTTAACAGTAAGCTAAACTGGAGGGATCACATACAGTCACTTAAATCAAAGGCTCTCTCTTCAGTATGGGGCCTTAAACAATTTAAGCAAAAGTATGGAGGCCCCTCTCTGCGGCCAATTCTATCAGCTTTTAATGCATTGGTCCGCCCACAGTTCCAATATGGCGTAGAGGTTTTATTCATGGGAGGTAAATCGGATTGGAACTTAGAGGAGGGCAAATGCGTTAAACAGCTCCTTTCGCTCCCCTCGTCAACTATGATACAGGCTGTATGAGTGGAATGTCATCTTACAGCCTGGAATTTTCGGGGTATGCAAGCGTCATTGAACTTCTGCCACTGAATGAATGGAGAGGGCTCCCCCAAAATAGCAAACCTCTGTAAAAAAGAAATAGAGGATAGCGAATTAAATTGGGCGTCCCAAGCTAGAAATAAGCTAGATAAGTTATGTGTTAAACTTTCCCTAGAACCAGATCAATGGAGTTTGGGGCAGCAGATTCCCAAGTCGGTGTTGCATGCTATTATTAATACGAAGGCCAGAGAAGAAGATTTGGGTTGTTTGAGGAGCAAATCGTCCTCCCAGTTCTTGATAAACGGGTGGGCCAATGATCATATATTCCCCTCTATAGAGGCCATGCCTAACCCAAAGCTTAGAAATATAATCCTGAAATTTAGAGTTGGCTTGAACCCATGCAACACTGACTGGAAGATAAAATCCGCAATGATGAATGAACAGGGTCTGTGCACATGTGGACTACAAGTAAAATGTAATGGCCCACATATTCTGATGGATTATTTGTGTTTCTTAGAAGAACGGAAAAAAAATTAAAAACCCCTTTTTATTGCCCATGAAACTGTTAGTAGGGCTCAAGCTCTCAGTTTATTGATAAATATGAGATTTTTAAATGTGACATGTGCAATGGGAAGATTTATAATTGCAATACAGGAGTCGTTGAAGGAATTGGTTATATAATTTAAAACGGGTGGGGTAGAAACATGATCTTATCCATGATTGGGAATACCCCTGGCTCTTGATAATCAGGGTGGATGCACAAATGTATACCCAATGTATAAGTGATCACTTCCCCTCGTTGATGATGAATTAGGGACTCCTTATGGCCTGGTAGAGTTCCCATTGTTTATTTTACCAGGATTTTATTTCGTTTTATATTGTTTTATAGCCACAGTGTCTGTATAATTCATATTTTAATTGTTTGCATTGTGGTACTTTCTTTTTATGGCTATATATGCCAAATAAAAATATAATAACAACAACACTCACTCCCATATATTTATGCACGCATGCATGCACCAAACATTTTTAAAAAACAACATTTTATTGGCAGCCTTTTCTGTTGTAGTACATTGTGCATTAGTGGAATTCACAGCACAGAATTCCAGTGCTACTAACATCAGCAGTAGGGAATCGGCAAGTGGGCACATGTCAGCCACAAAGTTAAATTCTAAAGCGCCGTCAACAATGACCTCTGCTTGGGATTACATCAGTATGCAGGGGGAGTATGTCATAAGAACAGTAGATAATAAGATACAAACAACCAAACATTACGAGAGCTCTCCGGTTTCCAGTGAGTCCTCCATGGTGAGTGGGTGTGCCTGCAGCCACCTTCTTACTCCAAGTTAGTCCCTATCGCTATGTGATAATGTCATACCTAAGGAAAGAGCCATAATAGTGAGGAGGAGATGGGAGGTCCCCGCCCCTAATGTGCAACCCAGGAGGCAGAGGTAGGAATGTGCGTATTGTGCATTTTTTGCGTCCATACATATCTAAGAATTGGGAGGGTGTGCTTCAAGATAAGTACTCAGGGCCATACTGGGAGAATTCCATACGGGCATGGAGCAACAAGTGTCTCGCCAGCTACTGCAGAGTGACCACAGCGGTGCCCGTCAACCGAGTCCTGAGCAATGTGTAAGACACGACTACCATTCGCGGGGGTCGCTTGTCATTTTTAGCTTCCACCGTAAGAAGGAAGGTTGATCAACATTCACCTCCTGTTTTAGAGTCGCCTCTCATGCGAAGCAGCTTTTGCATATGTGTTTCAGCCCTGGTCCAGGCCAGCAAGCTGCGTAGCCACAGTTATGGATCAGAGGGGGGAAGGCGATTTCTATGCAATGGCCATACTACATTTAAATAATACAAAACCCAGCTCTATGAAACAGTGTGTGTTTTTATCTCCCTTTGTTCTGGGCACAGACCCAGGAGGCACGACTCGGTGTGGGTGTAAGTGTGTGCATTGATATTTTGCCCACCTTTGCAGTTATCTTTGTCCAGGAGGGGTGCAATGATGGGCATGCCCAGACCATATGAAATAATTCAACACTTCTTAGCTTGTGTTGGAATGCGGTGTGGGGAAAGATAAGTGTGGTGTATAAAATTGAATTGTGTGTAAAAAAAACTAGTATTACGGGACACACTTTTTGTCATCTAGAGGGCACAGGACCAAGCCTTATCGGTCAGTTGTTGATGGAGTACTGTAACCCACTGGGCATGTGCTCTCACTGCATGATCTGACAGAGGATTATGAAGTACCGTTTACAATGTCATGATGGCATGACGGGTGCTCGTGGCCGAGAGTAAACCATGTAGTGACGGGGAAATGGGTTGGAGTTGTCTGCATTTCATGTCACCTGAATAATATTCCAGAGTTCTCGTGTGTTAAGAACTGTCCAATGTTTAAGCCATGTGACTCAACTAGGTCCTGAAAGGGCACAAACATGGCCTCATTATAGAGGTCACCCAACAGTGTGAGCTCTGCATCTCGCCAGGGAGCTGGGTCAGGGATGCTGTGCCATCCTGCGCAGTGACAGCAGGTCCCAAATACCAATAGCTGGGGAATATGGAAGCGTGGCTCCCTTGGGATGTACATATCTACACCAACAGGTGCGCACAACCACCATCTGTCTAAACTCATGTCGTGCATGGAATACAGAATCGCTCAGCCAGGTGTAAATGCTCACGTCCTTCAGCAGTGCTCATACCAAGATGGTTTTCGGGTGGTTTGAGTTACATAACCACTGTGGAGCAGCATAATATAATACATATATGGTGGTGCCTCCAAACCTCCCTCAGTGCGTGGGCATTGTATCGTGTTCAAAGCAACCCAACAACGTCCGATGTCCAATATCAGTTCAAGCAGTAACCCATTCAGTTCCCGAAAGAAACTATTGGGGAGCACAAGTGGGAGGGCAACGAAGAAGCAGAACAGACAGGAGAGAACCAACATTTTGTATATTGCCATCCGACCAAGTGGAGGCAGAGGGAGCGAGCACCAAAAAGATAGGGATTGACTTATAGAACAAACTGCATTATCCAGATTTCCTTCCTTAAGGTCTTTCTCAGCATGATAAATTTGTATACTTAGATATTTAAAGGTGTCATAGCATCATTGGAGACAGGTCCCTGGGGGGTCCATCCGATCCGCCAGTGGCCTTCGCACCATAGGAAACACGCAGGACTTGTCCCAATTTATGCGCAGTCCAGAGATCTCACCAAAAAAGGCAGTATTTGCATGAGACCCAGGAGCGACATGTCCACGTTGCTGAGTTAATTTAAGGTGACATTAGCGTAGAGTGATGTAATGTGCTGTGCATCCCGCTCTCTGATACCGCACTCTTCTGCCCACTGACGGAGGTGACAGGTCAGAGTCTTCATAGCCAGGACAAACAGGAGAGGGGACAGCAGACACCCCTGTCTCGTCCCCCTACAGATATCCAGCCTGTCCGAGATAACCTGTCCCTTCTTCACTCTCGCTGTGGGGTTCATGTTGAGGGTGCAGATCCATCCCAGGAATCCCCGTCAGAACCCCTGCTTGGGGAGGACCAGCAATAAATAGTCACACCTCAAGGTGTCAAATGCTTTTTCCACATCCAGTGACACCGCCAGATGTTAATGAAGGTGCTTTGTCCCGGTATAAAACCGGATTGGACGGTGTAGATCAGCACCCTACCAAGGATCTTACAGTCCAGAATGAGCAGTGAAAAGGGATGACAGGAGCGCACGTCCAGTGGATCTCTGCCAGATTTAGGAAAGACTACTATCAGGGTCTCACGTAAGAAGTCCGGGAGGCCCCTGCGCTCTCTAGCCTCCACGAATACACCCAAAAGGCGCTGTGAGGTCTGTGTCACAAAGATGGCATAGTCTCGATTGGCAGTCCATCAGTGTCAGGGTTTTTTTCCGGGCGTGATCTGGGCCACGGCTGCGTGGAACTTCTCCAATTGCAACAGCTCATCCAATTCGGCCTTCTGTAAGGCATTCAGCCGTGCCATCCGGAGGGGCTAAATAAATCATTGCCATGGGATGGAGACGGAGGGATAGGAGCTGCATATAGGTTCCAGCAGTAATCGTGGAAAGCCTTGGCTAACTGCGTGGTGTGCAGCCTGCAGCATATAGCTCCTTTAGGGACACGCCCCTGATCCTCCCGCACTAGCCAGGCAAGCAAACGTCTGGAGCAGCCGCCCTATGTGTGCTTCAAACCCACATGTCGCCTGTAGTCATGTTTACTAAGCGTGCCCTTGGCGTCACTACGCTGCTTCCAACGTATGTGAATCTGCTCAGTTGTGGCTGCATGATTGGCCACCCAATCTCCAGGGAACGGAGATTGCACTCAATATACGAGAGGTCCACCAATAGTCTCTTATGTATTCCCCAGGAGCCTGCCAAGCAGTGGCAATGCATCACTCGGACGTGGTGCTACCCTCATTGAGAGCAAAATACTGTCAGTGCATTGGGCAGGGTCCACAGGAAGGGGAGTTAGACAAGGCCTTCGCCTGGAACCACCAGGTGGGTATTAATGGGCGTTGCTGTCCCCACTGCAGGGTCAGTTGTAAGGGGCAGTGGTGCGATAGGGTGCATGCCAGATACTCCACCCCTGGTATCCGCGCACCAAGTCGGGTCGCACAGAGAAACAAATCAATTCTGGAATGCACATCATGGACCTGTGAGTAATAGGAGTACTTATGGTTTAAATGTTGCAGGTGGCACCATGCATCCGAGAGATGCATGCGTGATAGCCATTGAGTGAAGTGTTGCACTGTCCGTCTTGTTGCCACCGTCCTGAGCGGGGAGTGAAGCGATCGAATGTCACATACAGGACACAATTAAAATCCCTACCTTAAAGTCCCGGGGAATAGGGGTCCCCGAGAAGTGCCGGTGTGAGGGTGATGAAGAAAACACCCTGTTGTGTGTTGGGTGAGTAAATTGCAGCAAGTGTAAGCAGTTCACCATCTAGTTGCCCTCCCAAAATCACAAATCGGCCCCCGAGTCCACCCTCTAAGCAACCACAGTGTAATGCACTCCCAGGGCCACCCAAATTAAGACCCCTTGTGCAAAGGAAGACACTTATGTGCCATGCACCTGCCCCCTCCACTTGACACAGAGGTTATGCAAATCAGTAGTGTTGAGGTGTGTTTCTTGGAGCATGTCTATGTGTTTCTGGTTACATTTAAGAGAGGCGTAAATTCAATATTGCTTGGATGGAGTGGCCATGCTGCATACATTGCAGGTGACTATGAGGTGGGACAGGGGCATCCGATATTACACTTGTCATGTCTTGCACTGTATGAAAAGTGAGGACCGCTTTGCCCTGCAAACCTTCCCCCCGTGGCATGTATGGGTTGGGTAAACACTGTATATATCCATGGAGCATGAGATTGCAGCAAAGACAGTATAACACATTGGTAGACCATCATGAGTAACCAAAGTAACAACAGCAAACAATTTCCCACCTGGGACAGTTGCTGTGAGAAGGCATGTCAGAAAAATATCCCTAAACTAAGCATCAACAGCCATGCAGTAAGAAAAAAGAAGAGAAAAGCACTAATGAAAGTTAAATGTTAAATGCCAAAGTCCACTTGGAAATGATGGGGTAACATGGCACCAGAAACAAAGTCAAGGGCTGTTGTTGGCCCTGGCAAGGTGGTGAGACCGTTGTTCTCATGTGCCCTGCAGTCCCATACACAGCATCTCTTACCTGCCGGCTCCTGGCCCAACAACTGGGATACGTGTTTAATTTGATACCAGAGCAGTGGCAGTTCGACAGCACAGTCACAGATCATCAGCCGACCTGGGGGTGATCTTCGAACCTTGACTGTTGCCGATGATGGAAGGGAGTGATCCACCCGAGTCCAACCCTGACTCTGATGGATGATCACTTCGTAGAGGGTGCAAAGGAGTTTGTGCTGTGGAGGGTGGCCTCCGCCAAAGCCTGAACTCTCCTTAGCGGCCTGGTCTTTGAATGGTTGCGCCCTCTGAGTGCAGTGCCCTCAACTTCTTGGTTTGGGAAGCAACCATTCACCCTCATGCTGTTCCAAGGTCCAAGGTAGTATATCCTTTGCGTGGAGCCATGTCCACACGTCCTCTGCTATTAATGACACAAAGCTTAGCGGGGAACAAAAGTGCATACTTCAAGTTCAGTTCTCGTAGAAGTTGCTTGACACTGGAGTACAACTCTCGTTGTTGATGCACCTCCATGGTGAAATCGGGACACGCATTAATTTGAGCTTTCTCATGGGATATTGGCCCTTGGTGCGAAAGTATTGTAGAAGCAAGTCACGATCACAGTAGTTGAGAAACCGTGTATTGAAAGGGTGTGGAGGGGCATCCGGGAGAGGGGGTCATCCTGTTGTGCGGTGTGGACTATGCTCATCAGCTATTCCTCCAGAAACAGCTCCACACTAGGCCCCTCCAATCATTCAGGGAATTCCAGCAGGCGGATATTATTTCATCTCGACCTGCCCTCGGGGTCTTCTGACCTGGGATGTGTGGCGAGAACCTCAGCTTCCACCTTCTTCAGGCATTCCTGCTCATCCTGCATGGAAGGCTGCATCTTTGTGGGTGTGGACTCAGCTTTGCCCACTCGCCCCACTAGTCTGCGATGATCAGCCCGCAATAAATTGACCTCCACTGTGACAGAGTCTATCTATTTGGGACTCCAAGGAGGTTTTAGTGTCCAGGATGGCTTAGAGAACCATGTCAAACCTGGCAGATTGGGCCAGGAGCATCTCCTCTAAGTGTTGCAGGCTGCTAAGGGTACTGTCCACTGGTGCAGGGTTCATTTCCGGGTCTGTGCCTCCCAGCTGTGGGGGCTTGTTGGACTTTGGTTTCACCATCCTTATTCTGTACTAAAGATGATCTGTGGGGATGCAGTGAGGCTATTCAGGCCCCAATTGCGTCTTCAGGTCCTCTGTTGGGCAGGTCTGTTGAACTCGAGACAGCAGACAGGCACCCGGATCGAAGGATCCAGTGAGTGGCTACTCTTGTCCAGCGTGAGAAGTATCTGGTGCACCACTAAGCAGTGCAGACTCTCCTATGCTCGCCAGGCAGCAGTGCATGCTATCTTGTAATGGAGGAGTAGGGCGCGTTGGCCCCTGTGGGTGTGGATCACCTGTAGCTCAAAGGAATAGCTCAGGAGCGACTAGGGGGACCGCCGCAGCATCCAAGGCAGGCACCCCCCACAATAGGTCATGCTCCCAGGGTGGCCCTCAATGTTATGCGTGAACTGAAGCACCACGACAACAGTGGTGAGTGCAGCAGGCAAACAGCAAGTGTCTGGTTCCAAGGCACCCAGAGAGTCCATGTGGCGCACGACCTATGCGCCAGCTGCGGTGTCGCCCCACTTCAGAGCACCCCAAAGTCAGCAGTTATCCAATCTGCCATCTCCCCTACACATCCTGTTCACGTCCACTACTGTGAAGGCCTTGGTGCAGCACCTCCTGTTCCTGGTGGTATCCTGCAAGCGTTGGCCTGCACGATGCTGAGGAAGTTAATCTAATGAGGAGGCCTTCAGTGTATCGTGGTTAAGTAACCTCCACCTCCTCCAGATCATCCCTCTGTTTCCTGCTACATGTGTGGGGCCCCTGGCGGACTACTCCCCCACGTGCATGGCCCCCTACACCTGGGCCTCCAGGCCATCTGTGCAGGGCCGTTGCGCCTGGTAGATATCAGCAAACAGGCTCCCCAGAAGCAATTACCACCCGGGTGGTGTCAGTGAGGGCCCTTGGGCCGCACAGTCAATCCAACCCACAGCAACACAGCCTGGTCAGGTTAGGGGGGAGTAGGGACCCCATCAATTTCTTACCTCTGCCCGCAACGCCAGTGGTGGAGACCCAGGAGGAGAGAAGGAGTCTGCTAGGCCATCCCACTTCACGGCTGCTTCAGATCAGCTGAGCACCCCCGCAGTCCGTCAGCGCTCCACATAACCCTGTCTAGGTGGGCCTAGAATAAATAAGGATAGGGGTACCCACTTAGAAAGTTTTAAATAACTTAGTTTTCTCTCTGCAATTGGGATCCCTTTCATGAAAATTATTACTATAAAAAATGTGCTCCACCCTGTGCGTTGGTCGGCACCAGGGTGTGTTAGCGACCCTATGGTGAAGCTTGCCACTACTTAGTGGGTGAGGCCAATTTTAACAACCCTATGGGTTTTCCTGTAGGTTTTCCTTCCCTTACTTTCTTTATTCCCCACACTCCAAGTTCCCTATTAGTGTAACTGGGGTCTTTATCCACCTGTTGTCCTTCTCATCTGGTGAGTTTTAAAGTTGTGAGTGCTGCCTAGCTTTCCCCCGGGCTTGAGGTGTTACTCAATAGCCTCCTTGTAGGAAAGAAGAGGCTACATATTTAACATAGTATCCTATATCGGGCTGCCAAGCTTACTGGAGAAACATACTAGGGCCCTATGTGTTAGGGTATGAGTTGAGGTTGCACAATAAGGACTCTAAAAAATAATTCTAAAAAGTTGGTCTGTCGTCCAAGGTATGTGCTGAGACTTACATATATCTTTCTATATGGCATCTTTTTTACCAAGATAAAGTAATAAATAATAAATAGGAGAATCAAATACTACTTCTTCTGTGCTTCACCTAGGACCTTTTACCTATCTCCTGCAAATGCCTCTCACATCCCAGATATCTTTCACTTGCTTCGCTGACACACTCGGCTCTAGTACAGTAACATCGTCCCCTAACTCTCATACCTCACACACTCTTTCTCCCTCTTCTTTCTGTTCACTTTCTTAGATATAAGCTAAGCAATACCCTTTTGACTGCTTCAACCCTCCCCCACTCTCTTGCCTTCCTCTTCTTGAAAACCATGAAATAGAGACAACAGCGCAAATGACTGGCCACAAATAGTGGGGTAATCACTACACTAACTCACTTCCACAAAATAGGTGCACTCTGGACACTCAGCAGTAAACATCAGCAGTTCATAAAATCCAATAGAAGATGTTGACTTGAATGCCTCAGTCTGTGGTGAATGAAGAACTAGTGAGTAAATCTGTCACAGTAGTTGGCCATTCCCAGGAAGCTTCTGACACCCAGGCATTCAGGGAAGGGACAAGATTTTGATGTCTTACACTTTTTGAGGATCGTACAAGCTGCCATCCAAAGGGCAAATGTAGCTAACTGTTACCATTTTGTTCTTGAGGAATTTTCAGTTGTTCTTGTGGAGAGTGGGAAATTTTTGTTTATATCATTCCAGATGGTTTCCAGCCGAGCGTGTTGTACATGCGGCGTGTAAGGTAAATCAGTGTCTCAATTTAATTTAAGAAGTGCTACCAGTGACATTCCACCAGAATATCGACAACAGGATAACTTGGGGTCAAAATATCAATGAAAAATAAAGAGGGCCAAAATATTTTGAACAGAAGGGTATATAGGTTTACTATACTGAAATTCAAGTGCTTGATAGTATATATATCTTCAAGTTATGCAGATGTGGAGGTATAGTAAATCTATACTTACCTTTTTGCACTTATCTTCTCAATATTTTGGTCCTTGATAGTTTTGCCACAATAATGTTGTCCTTGGTATTCTGTCATACAACCACTGCCAGTACAACCCTGATGATGTTCTGCAGCACTTCAGCTGAAGATGATATTCCGAAGCTTAGTCTCTTATAGAGACAGATGTGATGGTGTGTTGAAACCCTGATAAAGGGAGGTACTGAGATGAAGCTCCATTTGGTGGTAGCCTGTTATGAGGTCTAGTTTTGAGAACAACTAAAGTCATTGATGTTCCTACAATTTCCTCCAATTTTCTCCAACGTTGGTGTTGTCTGTTTTTTTCTTCACATTGATTCTGTTCGATATTCTCAATAATTAGAGCTGACAATGGGGTAGGTCCCACACGTGTTTGCTATAACCATCGTATTCCAACTCATATTCAACTTGTAACTCAAAGGTATACTTTTTGAAGACAGAATGCAGTTCATTTGGAATCTGCTAGCAATGGTTAGATTCCCACTTAAAGAAGCACTAGCAAGGCCAATAGGTCTAATCCTTTGACAACAATTGGCTATGTAAATGGTTTTTAGCCCACATATGGCTAATTAAGAAAAAAAGTTTATGAAGCGGACATCTGCATCATTTTGTAGGTGGTGTTGTAAATTGCAACTTCGATGTGATTAAGCATTTACTAAAGACATGAATTCTTCTGCTTACACATGCCCCTTTTGTTATGTTGACTGAAGTCTGGACTCCATTTTGTATTGTCATGTCTCCACGTGCTCAGCACGAGAAGAGTCTTATCTTTGTGTTAGTTGCTCTTGTAATCTGCCTAGTAACAGTCTATAAATAGTTCCTTTGTCCGTCTGGCGCATGCCCAGACTTGACCACATCTGTTATCAGTTAGTCCTTGCTTGACCATGTTTTCGCGGGCTTAAGGAGTATGTCAGCTCCGCCCACATATCGATCTAGTATTGCAAATGTCCATAAAAGGTAACATTCTTCGTCTCATGTCGTATCCTCCCACTTATGAGCCCCTCTGTTGTGTATAAAAGGGGACCGTGTATGCAAGTTCTTTGTGCTACTCTACGCAATGCTGAAGGGTATTGTATGGATTGTAGGACCACCCTTAAGGGTTAATAAACTGTGTCTTTGTACTTTGCAGTTTCCGTGCCAACTTCCTTATAGATTCCTTTACAGGAGAGCGAACCCTTGTGTCCTGCGGGCCTAGCTGGGGCCTGTACTCATCAGTGGGTGCACTAGGCATCCGAGTTGGATTGGCAAATGAATAGAAAAAATATACTAAAGTGTTTTCTGAAGCACGTGTGGGGGTAGCAACTTGGAGGGTGTTGGTGGGAGGAGCAATACAGAGAGATCAAGTGGGGCAGTATAGAGGTTGTGGGTGGGGGAAGCAATGCAAGAGGGGAGGCAAAGCAACAGGCAACAGAGAAGGTAGGAGAAGGGGGAACAGAAGAAGAAGAACATGGAGGTCCTGGGCGTTGAGGAGAAGCAACAGGTGACATAGAAAGATGAAGTGGGTGGGAGAAGCAACACAGGGGAGAGATGGAAGCAGCATGGAGGATGAGGGTCGGGTGGAGAAGCAACAGGTGAAAGAGAACATAGAGCAGATGGGGAGAAGCACACAGACGAAAAAGTAACAGGAGACATAAAAGCAAGAGTTACATGGACCGGATGCAGATGATGGGGCGTAGTTCACAGCCAGTAGTGAGTAACATTGAGTGCAGGGAGAGAGACGTACATGAGGGAGACAGCTGCAAAAGACATGCACTATTGTGGAGTGCTTAACCAAAAAGATAAAAATATTGCTTGTATAACAAACAGTTGAAACATAGAAACCAGCCAATGAAAAGAGATGGCAAAGAGGCTATGCTCAATGGGAGGAACGAACACAAGACATACAAGCTGGGACGCATATATGAAGCAGGCAAACAAGGGTGAAAGGAAAGCCAACCAGTGGTAAGGAATTGGTGGGCTCCAAGCCCTTGTACGTTCTCGGTAAGCCCACAATACGCCTTTCACAACCAGACAGCTACATCTAAAAACAAGCATTGGCATAGCCAATAGGTCTCGCCTTTGGGACCTTATAAGTGTTCAGTTAGAGCTATTGACTTTGCCAATGTCTTTAAGCTACGCTGTAAAGAAGTGTGGCTGCTGTGCAGCATGCTGAAAAGTTATAATAAAAAAGTGTCAGAAGCATTTTGTTACCTTATATATGACCAAGAAATCTTTATGTACAAGTGAACGACCATAATAAGAAAAAATATTCACAATAAAAAATGTCCTCAGTTTTCTTTTGTCCTGATATTGTTCTGTAAGTTGTGTTTGTGGGGGGGGGGGGGTCAGCTACCAACACACCCAGCCAGGCTCAGCAGCCATTACTGTAATGCAGACAAGTGACCTGGAAGGTCCCCTCGTGGAATCACACACCGAGTGCTAATGCATCCCCTCCCCGTCCTCGCGGACAGTCATGGAATCACACACCGAGGCCTGATGGCGCAGATGGGCCTGCGGTCTGGACTTAATGAAATGCAAAAATGAATAGATGTAAGAATCTAAAGGTGAATTGGTGTATATCAGCTATTGGATAGAAGGGTAAAAGGATTAATGTATAGATGCCTGAATGGAAAATATAGGGGAGCTCTTCTAAGGAAGAATCGGCTCACTTGCTTTGTGTCATAAAAGCTTTTATTTCAAAGTGGAGGTACTTTCATTTTTTGCCAACTCCCTTGCACCCATTCCAGACAAATAGCCTCATGTTATGGGGACACAAATGGCTGTCTGTCGCTTCTTATCACAGCAGCAGCCAGCTGCTGGCGCACACTATTGCAGCGTCCCCTCTTATCAGAGCGCCACTGAGCATGGAGGCAAACTGTGCCATAAACGTATTGAGAAGACACTGTTGGGGTGGGGGAGGGGCAGAAGGTCCGACTTTGTTCTGTCGCAACAACAGGACTGTCTGACGCCTATCAGTAGAAATCCATTAGCATATTTATAGACCGCTACTGCTGTTCCCTCATTTGTATGAGGCCGCCCACTGGCCACAAAACATCCAGAAGGTGTGGCCACGTATCCGAGGAGAGATGGTTTAGGAATATTGTGCGTCTGCGACTGGCCTCGGCACCCGGGACAGAGTGGGTCACTTGTCAGGCCTCCAGCGTCCAGCCCCTCTGCCTCTCAGAGAGTATTTGGACAAATATTTCAATCTTTATGTGGCCTGCATGCTAGTGCCGAAATGTCAAGTATAAGCCTTCTCTCATCTGGAATTTGTAAGCCATATATTCAATGTAAAGTTTTCTATCATACCATAGAACAAAAAAAGTTGTTTTATGCAGCCTGTGAGAATGACACTTCAAGGTATAATGGCGCTTTAAAAAATTCAGAACAGGAACAGAAAATCGAGGAGAAGCTTAAAAAATGTACTTTTAAATACTTAGTCAGTGAGAAATGTAGTGAAGTCAACGTTGCTGTTACGACGTGTGATTTTTTTAACTCACGCATTGTATATAAACCAGACAAAACTATCTCCTATCATTCCACAGACATGCCCCCGTAAAATAAATATCAACTTCAGAAGTGATGCGCTCTGCGTATGTGATGGGACTGGGTGCTAGGATCCGTGACCCGTTAAATGAGGAAAGCAGTGCAGCAATGACAAGCTTAATGATTAAAATCGGTGCGTGTTTGTATTTGAGTGCAAAATGATTAAAAGCGGTGTGCGTTTGTACTTGAGTGCAAAACAAGCAATAATAAAAACAAGCATTGGCCCCCGAAAGTCATCGCGATCACGATCGCTGTGAAAGCGAAAGTGATCGCGTTGACGCGCTAAAGGCGTTCCTGAGTGCTGCTGGCTGGCCTAGCGCATGGCGGCTGCGCGCGTGCACGCTCACGTTCACTCAAGCGCTAGGCCGGAAAGCAGCACTTTGAAAACTCAGATATAAAATGTCTCTCCGAGCAGCGCATGCGCGCTGACTCAGCGAGACCTAACAAGACTGACAAGCTGGGACGCATATATGAAGCAGGCAAACGAGGGTGAAAGGAAAGCCAACCAGTGGTAAGGAATTGGTGGGCTCCAAGCCCTTGTACGTTCTCGGTAAGCCCACAATACGTCTTTCACAACCAGACAGATACATCTAAAAATAAGAGATGCTGTGTTATTGCTGAACGACGGCTACGGTTTCCTACCATTTTTAATATATTGAATATAATTATAGCTTCCCCAGGAGCATATCTATGTAGCTAGCAGTTGTATCCTGTGCAAACATGTTACTGCACAGAAAATATTATTTCTTTCTATGGGTTTAATTAAAACGTCATTCTTAAAAGTATAATCATAGTGGCTTATCGTTGCATACTCTCAAAATACATATGCCAACGGACGTGCCCTTCTCTCTTTGTAGATTGTCAGCAACCATGAGCAGTAATTCCATCTGCAGGATAAGAATAGAAATATGATTGGCGCTTATAAGAGCGCATTAAAAAGGAGCCGGTGTTACGACGAACTTGGCGGAAATGAACAGCGCCAGCTATTTATTTTAGTCAAAATTCGCAGCCTACAACACAATGATTGTATTTTTGGATATGTCTATGTCTAGACCTCAATTTAGAAATGTTGCCTACTTTTCTAAATCAATGCAAGCAGGTAGCACGTGTTGTGCGTGACGTTGAGCGTGCATTGCAAACCTTATTTCCCTCTTTCCGCACTTTTGCTTCTTTGAGACGAGTATGTCTTGGGTTATTGTTGATTATCGCCTGTTGTGTGGGCATTGTGTGTGCTGACAGGGGTTTTCAGCTGAAGTGAGTGGTGGCATCAGTGTTGTTTCATGGAAGACTAACCAGGGGCTTAGCTATCAATAGTGCAGCAGGTGCAGTGGCATCTGGCACATGGGTGGGAGAGGCCCATTCAACCATAATTACTCACAGTTTTTTTACTATTAACCGTGAATGGGGCCCCATTTCCTACGGTGCACTAAGCCCTGGCGCCCTGGCGCCCTTGCAACAACACTGATTCCTTACTGTTACAATGATGCCAAAATGAGAAACAATTCCACGAAAAACTTATGTACCACGCTGTGAGTTTTGTATGCCAAGAAGAAGAAATAAGGTTTGGGAACATGATGCAAATCTTGATCCTTACTGTGGGCCTAATTCACAAACTGCACTTTGCAGTACGTTTTGTAGTACTAAAGTAAGACTGCAAATCTTACCACAAAGTGTTATTCACAAACTGCACTTTTGTAGTAACTTACATTTTGCCGAGGGGCAATTGCCAAAGTGGTTATCAATGTGAGCGATGCAAGGGTACACGCCAGGGTTGCCCCCTTTCCCTAGTGTTTTTCATTAATTATATTGAACGACTAGCAATTAGGATGCGCAGCGATACTACAATAAGTCCACCATTCATTGGAATGCCCAACATCAAGCTTTTTGCTGACAACATAATACTATACCATAAACCCGACACAGCAAATATCCAGAATACGTGAAATGAAATCACCGAATTTATCGGAGTGGGGGGGTTATAAGATCGACCAAACACAAACAGAGATATTGCTGTTCAATACATCTCCTAATGATCTCCCCCAAGATCTCCAGTCTCAACATTCACCCCAACTACCTATTAGATATCTAAGCATTTATGCAACACATGATTATTCTCGACTATTTAATATGAACTACAAAGCGACTTTCTATCAAATAAAAACGCTGCTGCATAGATGGAGCTCTCTCCCTTTATCACTTATTGGAAGAGAGGACTGATGAAGATGTCGATCCTTCCATTGGTGCTTTTTTTATTTTCTACACTTTCCATTATAATTAATAGATCGTACTTTATAGAGTTTGATCAACTGTTTCAAAAATTAATCTGGAATAACAGGTAACCTAGTAATAGAATAGTAGTATTGCTGTTAGATAAATTACATGGGGGGCTTGCTTTACTTCACTATCAAACACATTGTCACGCAGTACTTTTAGATAGTGTAGCTCCAATTATGATTAACACCAAAAAACTAGACAATTTTATTCTGCTAGAAATGGTCAAAGAGTCAGTAATTGAACTATCGCCCTTTTCTAAAATTCCTAAACTTTCAAAGAAAACTAGATATAAGTCATTATATACACCGTGATATCACATGAGGGATCCATTTAAAATTTGGGGTGTACCGAATTGCCATGCCTTGATTTCACTATGGGACTGCAGGTCTTTTTGGCATCACCATCCCTAACGCAGTTGTGGAACGCTGGAAGCGTAAGGGTTTCACCAGTCTAGGGGATTTTTATCAGGGTTTCACCAGTCTAGGGGATTTTTATCAGGGTTTCACCAGTCTAGGGGATTTTTATAATGGCGAGAGACGCCTAACATGGGATGAAATAACCCTGTGCTTAACAGAGGAAGCCACAAGCTTGGCATTTAGTGGACAGCAGATCAGTAGCCTACTCTCCTCAACATACTCCATTCTGAGCCCAGAGACACATGTGTTGATGCACCTTTTGTATAGAATTAAGTTGTCGGGCTATACAGAATAACACAAAGAAAGCTTTTGTGGATTCATTTTTTTATTAAAATCAACCATCTTACAGGTTTTCCAATTACCAAAGGAGAATGGTCGAATATTGCTAAATTGGGACATGAGACTTTGAGGGTCGCAAATGTTAAAAGAATGTCTTTCTTGTCAAGGTGGCTGGCCAACTATACTCCCCACAGATTGCATGGATGAGTCCCACAGTTCCAGATCGGTGTTTTCGCTGTCAGTTAGATGGAGCAGGGGACTGGTTACATGTTTCTTTCACATATTCTGCACGCCATGATGTCTGGGAGAGTATTTTTCAGACGCTTATAGATATTATGCACATTCCCATATCCCCAGAACCTGTGGTTGCATTATTTGGCTCCTTGCATGCCACTCGAATGGCCAATAAGAGCGTTCAGGGTCGGCTGTATATTGCCATTACTGTGCATAAAAGTGTGTAGATTTTTTGTATTAAGCTATCTTTTTGCACTGGATTTACTTGCTCCATAGCACGTGAAGGTTCTAAAGCTGCCTGCCTTCAGGCGTTATTCCATATGAGTTTGCACTAGAGAATTGCACATGGCACATTTATGTTAGCGCTTTATATTGAATTTATGGAATATGTGATATGATTCAATGGATATTTATTTATGTATTTTGTATCAGTGCCAAAATATGTGCTCCTCTTTTTTCGTCTTTTTCATGCTATGCCTATGAACTGCTCAATAAAAATAATAATAAAAAAATATAAAATTGTATTGAAAAATTATTGGGAACTTTTGTTTGAATTTGCACAAATTTACAGTTGTGTGGATGTTCACTGCCATTCCAGTGGCCATCACCCTACTCTTCGCCAGGGACCGACCACGATCCTAACTAACCCTAGAGTCACACGTGCAAAATGCCTACTATACATGCAGATGTTCCTGTCGCAAAGTCCATGCACAAGCGTAAACATAGTCAGTTACCGATTCTATCAATCACGATTTGCCGGCTGCAGGGATTCGTTTTTGAAACGTGAGGGCAAAATGTGTTCCGAGTTTCCTCCAATGTGTATTTGCAGGCATTCTTTTAACCTATTTGCGGGGCCTCTGAAGGTACAAGATCCCACACGTCTAGCGCTTTCTGTGCAAATTGGATTTTGGCACATAATCCGCAATTTGTGTGTTTTGACAACAAATTATTTCCATGTCATATAAACCAAACTTTGTTTAAAACTCTGCATTCCCAGTGCAACAGTGTGCCAGATATTTTGTAAAAGTTGTTGATTGATGTTGACGATTGCTGTAATCAGACACTTTCAGAGATGCAGTGACGAATTAGATTGTGGGTTTTAATCTACTGTAGAAACATGAACTTTAGAGACCCATTTAACAAATATAGGAAAGTGCTATGAAAAGATGTCAATTACTCTTGTAATATCTCTGGGTTTCTCCTGGAATTAAGAAGAACAACAACATAAAGTTCACAGAAACATGTGTACTAATTAAAATGTTATTCAAATTTAATGGAAAGAATGATTCCTTCTTTGCCATAAAAATGTTTTGTTTCACTGTCAGAAAATCAGAATCAGAAAACAATAATGATTTTACAGACACTGAAAGGACTAGACAAGTCATTTTGCCATCCTCATATTTTCTCGATGGGCTAAAGCGCAGGTAGTTGTTTTCAGCGTTACATGGGATGCCATGACCCAACCTTGAAAGCCCTCACAGAGCCATTCACATTGGGCAGCCACCAAGGTGGTGCACTGTGGTGCAGATTTTGGCTCCCAGTACGACCGTGGACAAAGTTCTCAGAAATACATTTATTTCAAGAGGGGATTCATCAGCTTAGAAGAATTGTATTGTGTATTGTAATTGCATTTATACTGTTCTTGGTACCCCAGATGAGGCATTGAAGCACTTTATGGAGGGTAGCACACTACTCTGTAACCCAAAGTTAATAGTATTCTAGTGTTTGTTAACTTTTGGTGTAAATGTGTTGGTTATTGAGTTAGTCTTGTGCTCTGAGGAAAACAAGTGATATCATGCAGCGGAAAAAAAGGAATAAGTAAATTAGATATTGTGAGATTGCAAGAGAGGTCACACAAAAGTGGAAATTCTGATTTATGAGACTGAAATAAGGAGATTGGTTAGAAATCAATCAATCAGTCAAACAGGATTTATAAAGCGCTGCTATTCACCTGAGAGGATATCCAGGCGCCGAGAGCCAAGTTGCTCAGGAGGTATCAGATTAACAGTCAGGTTTTGAGTCCCTTGCTGAATTCCTGAAGAGAGGGAGTGTTAGAAATGGGATTCTTGGTTGGCTGAGGTATGCATCCAGGCCAAGCAGGAACCACCTCTCTAGTCATAGTAAGCTAGAGACCCACTAACAGATAATGTGTGTTCACCCTCTGGTAGCCTGGGACAGAGTAGTCAGGCTTATCTAAAGAGGCAATGTGTCAATTATTTTACTGCAATTCACACACACAAAAACACAATGAATACACCACAAAAAGACTACGCACAGGTTTAGAAAAATAGAGGATATGCATCTGAACAAAATGAGATCATACTGACAATAATCCAATCAGTAGAAGACGGGATATGAGTTTTTAAAGATGATATCAAATATAGTGCTTAGAAATATCTAGTGGTCAAAAGGTTACTTGAGGACGCGAGGGACCAATGCAAATCCAAAGTTTAGGCTGACCGCGATCGACGGACGGCAGGCTCGCTACAGGACCCAGAGAGGTCCTGTTGAAGAAATACCTTGATGGAGGTTTTGTGGATGTAGAGACTCTACTGCGCCATCGTCGAGCCATGCAAAGACGGTACCACGTTGGGGTCGAGCTCTATTGAAGTGAATGCATCTTTGAGCTGCACAGAGTGTTGCTATTGAGCCGCGGAGGCTGTGGAACCCCTCTCATCGGACAGCCTTTGCATCGGCATCAAAGAGTGATACAGCGGAATTTCTCTTCCAGTCGATGCAATGTGTCAGTTTTTGATGAAAACAGCTGCAGAACCCACTTCTGAGGCCCAGACCTTGAAGGGGGGACCTTAGATAAGGATAGGACTCTCAGAAGACAGAGTCCAGCAACACCAGCATAATTTTAGGAAGTATTTATTGTCCCTGAAACTTCAGAGAAAAGGAGGGAAGCCAGAATGCCCTCGGACATCACTTGGAGGGATGGCAGAGCCCTTTCAGCAGAATCAGGGAGCAGCAGGCAGGAGGGCAACAAGCAGAAAAGTAGTCCTCCGGAAAAACATTCCAGTTAAGTTTTTTAAGCAGCACAGCAGCCCTTCTGACAAAGGTTCAATTCAAGATCCAGAAGTGTCTGATTGTAGGGGGTCAGAGCCCAAAAATGACTTTGATGTGGGGTGACTTCAAAGGAACTCTCTGTGTACAAGGATCCATTTTACCCCAGTCCTGTCTGCCAGGCTAAACCTGTGGGTAAATCACTCCTTTGTGTGTGGACAGGACACTATCTATTGAAGTGTAAATGGCATCCCCTCCCAATCCTCCCTGCCTAGAAAGACCATTCAGAATGCAAATGAATGCAGATGAGTCCTCAGACTGCAGATGAGACTCACCTACCTTTATTTGTGGCTGTCTAGAGGGAATGTACAAAGTGAAGCTGTCACCCAACTCTGATGTGAAATTGGAGACAGGCTGTCAGGCAGAAAGAACAGTAAGTACAGAGAATGGTCCACTTTTCTAAAAGTACTTTCAGGAACAAATTCAAGAAACAAAATACAACTTAAATGAAAGAAAGAGAGAGAGAGAGCAAGAAAGAGAGAAAAGACATGAAGGTACCCACACCAAAACTTTTTTCAACACCAAAGATTTTGCAATTCAAGGAAACTCTCACATAAATAACAATACAATGCCAATACAAAAACAGACAATTTGTGCTCACAATATTACACTAAATAGATATATTAAAAATACAGTGTAAATAAAATCAATGAAAGGGAAATAATGATCGAACAAGGTTTGTCCCTATTATAATAGGAACATAATGCAGTAAATGTATTTTCCCAATTTGCCAAAGGGAAGCGTTGATGGTGTTTTGACCTTTTAGGTTTCTTAGGTCATCATCAGGACACACAGAAAGCTTTTCGAGCAACCAAAAGAAATGAATCTAAAAGCAAAATATCATATACATCAATAAATATATCAGTATATATATGGGTAGCATAAACAGTTAAAAACAATGACAAACCACAGGCCAGGTCCATATCAAAATTAACACTGAAGGGATATGTAAGAATCATGATGAATATTTCAACCAAATAATCCTGGGGCATGCATATCTAATCAAACAACCTGTTTCAGCACCACCACCATAGTGTTATCTCTGTGTTTAGGTATACTCAACCAAGAATTTAGAACAAAGCCATAGAGGTTTATATTTACCTTAAAACCAGCATATCAACCGAACCAATACGTGGAAAGATTATGAGATTTTACATCTATATTCCTTATGTAATTGTAAAATGTGAACCGGCGGCGTGTAGCTGATGCCATGCATGTTGAAGAGCTCGTATCCAACCATTCCTAAAAGTGGTGTGATTCTGTATACAAATCTGGAGCGGCTGTTCTGTAATAGGTTTTGCTAATGAGATAGTGGAATATTGGATATTAGTTATTTCCGTTGTCTCATTTTTTGTATAATTATTCAACTTTAAGTGGTTTTGAATTTTCAACCATGTGATTGAACATTATTTGGCAAATACTTTAAATTTTGCGCTGATGAATTTTTAATAGGGATGAACTCTGCTTCACTGGCGGAGTTTGCAGACTTTTGATAGTCCACGCTCCGCTTTGAGTGCGGAGGTTGGCAAACTGACTCCGCCAACTGCTGGGGGAGCAGAGTTTACCAGTGACCACCACTCACCAGAGCCATGTTCTTCGAAACACCTCGCATTCCCTGTTAAGGGTGCTACGAATACTGCTCTTCCGTTGCAATGACCACAGCTGTCCCTGCACCTTTGCTGTCACTAACATCCAGCAAGCAGACCTTCATCTGGTGCAGGGCCATGGTGGGTGGTGGCCCCCCTTCCGTTCCCATCTGGTTGACTTGCTTTCTAGTCCAACTCCATGCATCCAATGTATGCTGCCATCAAGAAAGAAGGATGCACAAACGACGTCACGTGACCTCCCCTCATGCTACATAGCGGTTCAATACCTGGCCATTGCCTTGATTATTGAGGAATACGGATTAACAGGAGTCAGTACTTGCCATGGTTGCTACACAATGTGTATGAAGACTATCCATATATGTGATGCAACATGGTGGAAATTGTTTATTAAACAAGTATTTACCAAATATAATTATTTTTATCATTAAGTTTATTACTAACATTTGAAAACTCTGGCGACTCACCCCAGATGGAGTGCAATGTGGGGACGCTGTTTACAGTTCTAACAGCATGCAGTTTAATTACAATTCCACGCCCCCAGATTAGAGGGAGATACCCACCTGCACCCAAAATTTGGTTACACTTGAAAAAACATTTTTATCTACATCAGGATTAACTGTTAAATCAAGAGTGCCACACAATGTACTGTTGTTTGATTTTGAACTCAATGACCTTCTAGTGTGAGCACCTACTGGATCAACATGTCGCATGAAGAAATTGCGAACATCACAGATAACCGGGCAGAAACTTTTGGTTTTTCACTTGAAGAAACGAATCGTATTTACTCTTTGATCCAAGAGACTGACCTCTCGACGAGTTCAGCTTCCACGCAGAGCATGATTAAACAATTATTATACATTGCAAAAAAGGCAATTAATCAACGCTTGCATGCAAGCACCCTAATCAAATATCATAGAGCGCTTGAGAATATCATTGAAGTCCACCCTTTGCAAAACCAATCCGAAGTTCATCAAACGCTGGTATGCTATTCTCAATAAGTGCTCATTACACTTGATTCTATTGATTGTGGAGGAATTAGCAAAAGTAAGTGAGGAATTGGAGAAAGAAATAGCTAACACGAAAAGAGATCTAAACACCAAATTATCTAAGGAAGAGTTAGAAACTGTATTGAATTACATCAACAAACAACTCAACACCTATACCAAGGAAATCAATGAAATAAAAATAAGAAAGTATAAGAGAGATACAATTGATTACAAGCTTGGAGAGGCGTACACTTGGGCAGAAATGTATGCTCAACAGAGACAACAAAGGTCATTCTCCACCAGATCCACAGATGGAGACAGTTCAACATCTAACGAATCAGTAGATAAAGCGGGCTCTAGAAGTGACTGCCAAAAGACAGGTCCACACACACAAAGTGTCACCATCAGTGAACCATCGACCAGTTCTTCTTTCTATTACTATTACTCATAGAATACATGAGGCATTCTTGCCCTGCATGTCCTGCTTTTCAACTTTTGTACAACGCTTTCACTTTGGAATCACTTTTTTCTCGAGGTGGCATATCATTTTTTTCTCTGTTTGAGTCTGGGCTATGCTACATGGATTTACTAAATTCTATGATCTGTAATCTCTTGGAACAATGAGTCTTGATTGTTATTCTTTACAGAATGATTCCCTGAAGAAGGGCTTAGACACGAAATGAATCGGGAATATGGGAACACTTTAAAAAGATTGTGATAAAAGTTTTTGGAAAAATTAAAATTCGATGTGTATGAAGACTATCCATATATGTGAAGCAGCATGGTGGAAATTGTTTATTAAACAAGTATTTACCGAACTTATTAATTTTTCTCATTAAGTTTATTACTAACATTTGAAAACTTGGGCGATTCGCCCCAGATGGAGTGCAATGTGGGGACGCTGTTTACGGTTCTAATAGCACGCAGTTTAATTGCTACACAGCGATAACATCCGCCTTCTTAGAATGGTGCACTGCAACTGTACTGATGATCGT
Source organism: Triturus cristatus (assembly GCF_964204655.1). Classification (NCBI taxonomy): domain Eukaryota; kingdom Metazoa; phylum Chordata; class Amphibia; order Caudata; family Salamandridae; genus Triturus; species Triturus cristatus. The sequence goes on along the minus strand of NC_140594.1, from coordinate 215,903,956 downwards.
TTGCCTGGCGGTATTGCTTGGTGGCCACCTTTAGTTTAGAACTGATGCTGTTCCAATTCAAATCATGGGTAACTCATCTAGACTTGGAGCTTTCTCTATGTTTGTTGTCGTTCCCTTCTCTCCTTTCAGGAAGTGAGAGGGCAGGGACTGGAGGCTCCGGCCTTGTCACTTCCAAGAAGGCTAGTGAGTTGGGCTTTGCCCCTCTCTTTGTTTAGGGCAGGGAATGATGGGAATATGAGGCAGGGGAAACCTCCTCTACAATTGTGTATATGTTGGTATTATATGACTTGAGTGTAGCCCACACTGTTTTTGGTTGCTGTTTGTTATTAGTTCATCTGGGGTGCTTGTATGGCGGCCATTATGGAATCTCTCTGACTCTCCGCAAGCTGTCTGCTTCTTAGAGTTACATGGCTTTTTCACAGTCTTTTTACGACCCCTTGCTCTTCCTTATATCTTCTGGCCTTTCAGAACTTTTCTGTCACCTGAAGGGTTTCCCATATGCAGCATTTTTGCCTCCCTCCAATAACCTGACCAGTAGTGTCCCTATGTGTCCACATAGCCCCCACTATACTCGCATCGTCCCAAGAACTTGTTTTTCTACAGACTCCTGCAGCCCTACTCCAACTGAGACCTAGATTTCATCTCTGACCTCAAGCCGGGACTGGTGCTTCTTGTACGCACCAACCGCCACTTCACCCTCCTCCCGTGGGCCAAATTGGACCCGGGGTTATGAGGGGCACAGCATCTGCAGCATGACAGCGCTGGCTCTTTGCTCGCTAAGACACACCCTGGCAATGTCTGTCCATCGGCCGAGCAATAAATAGTTACATACTCTGCCCACTTGAGGAACTCCACAGAATATTGCAGAGTTTGCCAGCTACTCTGCGGAAGCCCTATTTATGAGCTCTATGTGCTAGAAGTAGGTGTCAATTCATCCCCTTGTTTGCATTTTTGGATAATTGGGTATGTTGGCATCTTTTACTTTTTTATTTTATTTCGGTATACACTTTTTCTTTTTCCTTTTTCCTTTATTTGATTGGTCTTTCCACTTATTGGTATGGTTGGTATACTGGCATTACGGTACATAATACCTCTATGATAGGTGTCTCCAACCAGCCGATCAAGAGCTACCAGTAGCTCACAAACACCTTCAGAATAGATCACAGCCTTGAGTTCATTTTAAATAAGCACAGGGTCACATTTTCCTTTTCAAGTTAAGAGAAAGCTGTGTTTATTCTACATTATTATCCTCAGGCTGCATATAGAAGGGCCTGGTAATGAGCAGTGCTGGAGTCAGAGTTATGACCCAGGGCACAGAGGTAAAGAACTAAAGTACTGAGGTATATAAATCTTAAATAAAGTCCTTGTCAACTCATTATTGGAGCATGAGAGCAAAACAATGTTTCTTGGATGCGTTTAAATGGGAAAAAACGTAAATGATTAAGTTAACTCTTTATTTTAATTTTACCACATTCTTCTGATTTAGCACTTTGTTGTTCTTAGAGGTCCTGGGGGGTATCTGTCTGTAGGCAGACCATTAGACTGTGCTGACATTTTGTTGAATCACATTAGAAACAATCAGGTCTTAGCCGTCCATCTGAACTCTAAGGGCTCTGTTATGAGTCTGGTGGTCAGAGGACAGCCAGAATCATGGTGGCGCTACGGTGGCGGATCCAGCCACTGCCGCACCGGCGGTCCAACCACCCCATTAGGAGTTTGGACCACCCTGGGACTGCTGGTTCCAGCAGGGAACTGCCGTTCCCTGGCATTCAAATGGAGAAAGTAGAATCATCTATGGTTTTCTTCCTGTAAGCAGTGATTATTATGAATGATGTCAGTCTGGAATGAATGCTCCTGGATTGTGAGCATTTTGAGATTTTTGTTTTGCTTTAAGGAATTTTTATCCTTTGCCATCGATAGCAATCTCAAATGTGCTGCGCTTCTTTTTCAGTCCATGTGGTAACCCTGGAAGTAAATATCAAAATATCAAATGTATTATAGCATGATGCAGTGACTTTTCAAAATACAAAGAAATGCTTCCCACAGTCAGACATTGTAAACACAGGGTAAACCTGAAAGTGAATACAGATTAAAGAAATAACTGAATGCACAGGATTATAAAGGCACACGTTGTATTACAAGTACACTTGTTCTCTACCGAATGCAACCTTATATGTTTACATTATTTTACTGTGGAAGGGAGAAAAGCCAGAGTTGACACAATTGTATTACTGTACATGCAAAGCAAAAGAGGTAATTTACTGTTTGGTAGAGCAGGAAATCTACTTTTAATCTCCAGATCTCCCACTCCACCTGACCTGAGGTTCCTCTACCTCCTTCAGAGATGAGGGTTCCACTGATTTTCATATGGTCGAGCCTCACTGTCTCCACCGGTGGAAACTCTTAGCTGACAGCCCACCTGCCATTGGTCCCCTGGCATGTGAATATCAGGAGGTCCTTCCTTTTTAGGGCAGGCCTTCTGGCTTTCAGTTTTCCTGCCCAAGTGCATAATTTAAGGCATTGGGGATTCATCCAGGAAACACTGTACATATCAGGGGCATTTATCATTTATTTCACTGCGGTGGGGGTTTGTGTCTCTGAAATAAAAAAGGAAATGTCAAGTGGGATGGCATGAATAACAGCCCTCCCAACTTTACTCTTTTTCTGACAATGCTCTGTAAGGAAATGTTCCTTTTTGCATGGTCACCCCCCAACCTTTGGACTGATGCTGCTGGTTTTCTGACTCTGAAAGTGCACTGAGAGCCAGTGCTCTGACCCTTAAAAGGCATATGTCTAAGTTAACTTACTTATAGGTCACCAGTATATGGCACCAGGGGTCCCCATGGCCTGTAAATTAAGTGTCCTTTGTGAACTTCAACACTTGTTGTGCCACTACGAGTGTAACAAAGCAAAGCATGACTTCCAGCCCGCCACTGCAGCCTAACTGAGCGGTTTCAAATTGCTGACCCGACTTTGCCTTTTAGACGAATGGCAAAGCTCAAATCTTCCTAATGAGCCCTAAAGGTAGGGTGCATTATGTTAAAGGTCATGTGTTGTATTAACATATCCTGACAGTTAAAACCTAGTAATGTTGTTTTTACTGTGGAAAGCTTAGGTGCCCCATTGGAGAAGTTAAGTTACACACTGACATCCTTCCAGTGCTAACTTCCAAATGGGAATACTAAATACGGTATTTCAAGATATCAAACAAATCTTTGCATTAAACCCGACTTGTTGCTTAAGTCGAATTTAATGTAACTATTTTACAAATGACAGCTTTAGAGAGTTACCACTTTGTTGCCCAAAGTTATATATTAGCTGTTGATGGTTGAACACAGTTGCTGTCCTCAAGACAGCCTTCTGCCCTCTTGGGAAGAGGCAAGAATGACTCTCAGGAAGAATAGCAAATTATCTGCTGAGGAAAGAAGCATGACCTCATCCTGGTAGGATGTCCAGAGTGGGTTTAACCCCAAAAGGCGAGCTTGAAAGAGGATGCCATCTTTGAAGGGAAAATGGATAGTAGTCATATTAGTAAGGGGCTGCTCTTTTGTCAGGCTGGCAACTCAGACAGTGAGGGAGAAACTTTGTCAAACATGTTTTCCAATGGGAGTGTAGCCCTCAAGTACCCACACCTCTGGGTTGGGCTATAAAGTTCCACACACAAAGAAAATGGTTCTGTAATTTTGGGAGTGTGCTGAATAGATAGTGCATTCTGGGCTAGCTAGATCCTGCAATCCACAGTAAGTCATCATCAGGTGAGAGGGGACCTAGCAAACCATTGGTTGATTAGTTGCCATATCCTCCTTATCTCATAGCTGTATTAGAGTGGCACCTCTGGCACCTAGACCTCTGATCACATCTGCACTAGAGAGAGGACCAAAAAAGGACTGCTCTGCTGTTCCTTAGACTAGCCTAAACTGAGATTGTTTAAGATTCCAAATATTTATTGCATTTAGTGAAAAGCAGTGATTTGCTGTTAAAAATTCATTTCTCCAGCATCCTTCACTGGCTTTTTCCCATTGAGGTGTCAATTGAAAGAAAAAAATACAACCTATTTTTCTAAATTGATGTTGGATGTTTATTTCTTTGTTTTATTTTCTTATTCAACTGTTTTGGTACTTCTTAATGCTTTGCACTTGTTCCTTTGATAGAGGCTGACTGCTCTGAGCCACAGCTACCCAGGACTGAGGTAAGGTATTACAATCAAACCCGACTGATACGGATTTGTGACATTATTACACTGTGAAGTCGCACAACCACACCCTATTGTAATCCACATTTCCTCACATTAGTTCCTAGCTGTGGGATCCAGAACTTGTGTTGTGCAGTTAGTAAGATAGAAAACATATAAATCCTCCAAATAGACACCCAACAAGAAGTATTTTTGATTGCCAATCATATCTGCTTGTGTGACCCAAGTTTTGATGTCTCAAAATGTCTTCTTCCAGGAATTACAGAACTTTAAAAAAGTTTTGATAAGTTTTGAAAATGGTTTGAAAGGGGTTGCAAAGTTTCCAAACATTGTTGAAAAGTTCAGGAAACATGGAGATCGATTTGGCCTCTTTGTCCACACCCGAAATCAATGGGCTGGGGGCTCTGTGTAATGGCGTAAAGATTAATATGGTCTCTTCAGTTAAGAAGAAAATGCATCTGAAGTACCTCAGGGTGTGGAAGGAAGCTCGAAGAGCTCAAGCACTCCTGGAAGGTAAAATTACCCCAGACAGTGGGGAAGAGGATGATGGCAGGAGGGTCCTCAATGAGAAGGATGGGGGAATGATGACACTGACCCATATACATGTGCCAGGGTCCTTTCAATCCCTGGTAGTGAGAGGAGCTCAACATCAGAGATTGGGCATAGAGACCTCAAAGTCCAAAAGACACTCTGTGCTTTGAAGGAAAATAGACTAGCCCTCAAGGAGAAAATGGTAAAGATTTGCTTGCTGTCCAGCAAACATCACGGCAGCAAAACTGTGAGTAGGTTATCTGCAGCGGGTGCCCATGACATAAGGCTGCCCAAAGGTATTGTGCCTAGGTTTGTATAGGGGCATGGCATTAATTAGTTGGTGGCATCCTATGAGAAGTCACTTAGGACGAGGAAGGTAAGTGCCCAGCACTGTGAGTCCCTGTTGTGGGAACCGGAACCAGTGGTGGGCAGAGATACGCTTCTGACTCTAGAGGATGAGGTGACAGAGTCATACCCAAATATGATAGCAACACGTCGCAAGTTATTTAGTCTCACTCCAGAGGAGTATAGACAAAAGTTCAGAAACACACAAAGGGGGGCACAATAAACATTGACTGACTTTGTGGATACTTCTGTAAAGGCACTGGGTGGTTGGATAAAGGGTAACAAAGTAGAAACCTATGAAGGGCTTTACAATTTGGTGTTGAAAGAGCACATTCTAACCAATTATCCTATAGAGAAGTTACACCTGGTAGGCTTTACTCTATCTAGCCCCAAAGAGCTGGGTAATATAGCAAATGAGTTGGTATGCACTAGAGTACTCAAGAAGTCCCATGGAGGTGATCCTAAGAAAGGGGGTCAATAAATACAAAAATAAAGAGTTCTCATAAGGGCCCCAAAAGACTGCCCAGAGAGGGTGACCCGAGACCCATCCCAATCCAAGAGGAGGTGGTATCAAGGCAAGATTTTTGACCCCTTGAAGGCTAAGGTGTGTTTTGTCTGTCATTTGCCAGACCACAAAAGAGGAGATTCTGTGTGCACCAAGAAGCTCCCCACTGATGGGCAAACCCAGTGCATTACCAATGTAGGGATGGGGGTGGAAGTTGTCCCAGAGAATTCCAAGGGGCATACTGAGGTCACCATAGTGTCAGTGGGTGGGGTGGAAATTGGCAATCTGGTCACCTGGACTCTAAGCATAGAAAAGTATAGGCAAAGTCGTAAGATCAATGGGACTGAAGACAAGGCTCAGAAGGATGCAGGTGCAACCACAACAGTGGTCATGGCTAAGCTTGTTTTCCAAGACCAAATCATTCCTGATGATCACACCAAGGGCTCAATGCTGACAATGAAACAAAGTTCCATCCTATAGCAATGGTGAACTCTGAGTGGAGAGGGGCTACTGGCTTAAAGAAGGTAGCTGTATCCCCTTCCATTCCAGTGAAGTGTCCGTTAGAGAGTGAGCTTGAAACGTGTGCTTGATCAGGTGTGGAAAGGAGGGCTCATGCAGCAATGTTGGGCCATCATTAATGGGTGTGTGTAGCAACAAGGGCACAAGCAGCATTGGAGTGGAGTCGAGAGAAAATGGATCCTGGAAGCATTGCCCAAGGCTATGAGACACCGAGAAACAATTACACTTAGGACAATCACTGCCCCAACAGTGGCAAGAGCCTTACTTGCCATGTTCATCAGAATAGGTTTTCCTTAGGAGGTGATTTCAGATAGAGGTGCATATTTAAAAGCTATGTGAGATGAATTTGATGTTGCCCCTCTATCACCCTCAGATTAATGGTGTAGTTGAAATATTCAATAAGACAATGAAAGGCATGATTATGGGTTTGCGAGAGAAACTGAAAAGGAGGTGGGATGTCCTTCTACCATGCCTGTCATTTTCCTTCATGGAGGTGCCACAAAAAGAAATCAACTGCAGCCCATTTCAACCTTTGTTTGACCTCCCTGTGAGGGGTCCACTAGGCTTGGTCAGAGAAAGGTGGGAGAAGCCCATCAAGAAACCAAAGCAGGATTTAGTGGACTATGTACTAGGCCTACATTTTCACGTGGCTGAATACATGAAAAAGGTCAATAAAAATCTGGAAGCCAGCCAGGATCTTGTCAAGCACTGGTATGACCAGAGATCCTCCTTGGTAGGGTGCAAGCCAAGTCAATTGGTGTATGTGTTTCAAGTCTGTGGCTCCTAGTGGCCTCTAAGATAAATAGACGTGGCTCTATCCAGTCTTGGAAAATAAAGGGGAGGGAACCTATTTGGTGGGCATAAATACCACAAAAGATCTTCACAGAGCGATTAATGTGAATAGACTGAAACCACACCATGACATGACCGACATGGCCATTCTCATAGTGACAGATGGAGGAGAGCAAAAAAAGAGTGAACCTCTCCCTGCCTACTATCCAACAATGCCGAAGATGTCTCACTGGATAATGTAGTGCTTTCCGCCACTTTACAAGACTAACAGCAAAAAGCCTACTGTGTGCTGTAATTTTGTTGGAAAACAATATGAATACTAAAAATAACACCTTCACTTTTTATTAAATTTAGCCTGTTATACCTTTGAGGTGCTTCACACCTAATTTGCTTTGAAAATTATCAATATAACGTGCATTTTAATTTCAATTTACATAGGCAGTGTGAAAGCCTGTTTTAGGATATAGAACTTGTGACAGAAGACAGTCACAGGTGTTTCGCTCTAACACTTGAATAACAGCCCTAATCTAAAATGTGCTTTGAAACTTAATAAACATCACTTATTCTAATATTTACTTTTTTTAGTATTTAAGTGTTAATTCTTCCAACATGATTCATTAAATATGATGTCAGTGTTACCAAGGAGATGTTCCCCAAACAAAGGGATGCAGATTTACAAATGTCTTCTGGATCAGTAGGTGTGGAGTCCTTAATTTTCTGAGGCAAAATTACCAGATCTTCAATTATAAATTATAGCACAAATATCTACTGTCGTGTTTGGCAGAGGCCTTTCTATTCAATTTCTTTATGAGTTGACGCTGATTTAAAAAGTTCAAATATTGAGAGCCGGATCTATTATCCCTGTTCTGAAACCAGAGATGTGAAAAGTGCACATTGAGTGGTTGGCAAGCAGGAATGTAATTTGCGATCCAATATATGTAAACATAGGTCACATTGCAAACTGTCCATTAGCTAGTTTTACCAAAGAACCTGTCAAATGTGTACTAATTAGGAAGGTCACATTTTGTGACCCTCTGAGAACAGCTGAGAAATCAGGGACAATGGCGGGAGACATTTTTTTGTTAAAAACTGTGTCCATTAACTCTTTCACTGCCTGTGTCAGCCTCAGTTCATCTGACTGACCCTGAAGAGGGCCTTAAAGAAATCTCAGGTGCTACTACTGATGGATTCCTTTTTTTTATGGGCGGGAGTTAAGCAGAATTGCTTGTGCTTCAGCCAGCACCCCCCTTCCGCCCATCTCCTGAAGTCACTGGTTTCCACCAATGGAGGAGGAGCCAACAGGTGAATGTTCTCCTCACTGATTGGTGTGGTTTTGCAGGGCTGCGATACCTCCCAAGGTTTCAGGAAGCCACTGTTGGAAAGGGGAGAGTCTCCCCATTCCCGCAATGCCTTTCTGAAGTGGTTTCCTGGCTGTAGTTGGGGGTTGAGTCATGATCCTCATCCAGAAACGCACTAGGTCACCAGTGGTAAATAGACCAACCACCCCGAGGGGACAATCAATTCTTGAAAAATGTGTTTTTTAAGCAAAAAAAGAAAAAAGAACAATGAACGGATAATTAGTAGCCCATATGCCAGGGGGAACGACCCCCTTTTGGGGCCAATTGTTTTTTAAATATGTTTTTTCCCGGGGGGGGGGGGGGGGGAGGCATTGTGACCCCTAGATAAAACCACATATTACAAAATAAATATAGGTAGGGCGTCGGCCCTCAGCACCCTCAGCACACAGGTTCACCCTCCTTGGGGGGGCCAAATATATATTTTTTAGAAGTTTGTGTTTTCCCATGGGGGTTGATTGCGCAATGGGGACAGAATATCCTTAGCACCAAGACAATGGTCCTACCGCCCTATTTATATGTGGATGGACCATTGGTGTTAACATGGTGGTGACTACTTCGTCTCTGGCATGGTTACACCCCTCCGATGGCCTGACTGAATAAGGGCTGTCAGTAGATGACCTTGATATCTGGCCACCTAATTTAGATGGGCGAACATATAAGTCAGTTTTCACTGCCCATCACTGCCTGGAAAACCCTGGCAGTTAGGGGCAATAAAAACTGTCTCAAGGCCCCTCTCACCATGGGAGATAACTCCCATGGCAAGAGGGGTATTTTGTTATTTTCAAAAAGAAAAATCCGTCTTCAGGATTTAGTTTTTGAAGATTTGAAAAAAAAAAGATAGATGGCTCCGTCATGTTGATGGCGCTTTCTTCCATGCTTTTGAAATTACCGTCAGCTTGACAGTCATTTCTAAATTTGACGAGCAGAGTAGTCTCAGCATGGGAGACATTAAGGGTCTGATTTAGATTTCGGCAGATGGGTTACTCCATCGCAAAGGCGACTAATATTCTGTCTGCCAAAATATAAAATCCCATTGGATATTATGGGATTTAAATTACCATTGTGACAAAGTAACCCGTCCTCCAAAATCGAAATTAGGCCCTAAATTCTCTGCCAAGCAGACAGAGACTTCTCCGTCTGTGAAAATCAAAATCTGGCCTTTAGTAAAAACTTCTCTGTTTTTTGGAAACTAAATGCCTGGAGGTTTCCAAGGTGGTGTAACTTACATTGATTCTGCTCACTTTCCCATAATGCCCTGCAAAACTTGAAAGTGAGTAAATGTCTAAGATCACTTATTTATTTTGAGTTGGAAATTTCTGTAATCTGTAATCTGTTGAGATTCACAAACTGATAACCACCCAGCTTTTCCCGTGTCTCCACATAGAAATGGACCCAATTTTGCGGGTGGCCCCAGGGCTCACAATTGGAAAATGCAAAAAATGCAACATAAACACATCACATTTTTCCTCTGAAACCAACCTGTTTTCAGAATCTGGATAGCTGTAGAACCCACCAAACCCACACATTTCTAAAAACTAGACAACCGTGGGAGTCTAGCAGTGCATGGCTTGTGCGACTCTCACTACGTAATTTTACCCAGAAGCCATTGCAAACCTCAAACTTTGGCTAAAAGCAAATATTATTATTATATTTCTGTGACACAAAGTTCTGGAATCTCTGAGGAGACACAAGTTCCCACATATCTCCCTATTGGAATGGTATACAACTTGTGTGTGTAGACCAGAGACCGCAACACAAAAGGCCCCTAATCCGCTATTTTGAAAGATAAGCAACACCCATGCAATCCTATGACCAGGGTCGAACTGGGAACTGAAAGCAGGTCTGGCAAATTTGGCAAGACCAACCCCGTCCGGCGTGTCGCGAGCGAGCGCAGGGAGAGATCCTGACCACTACTAGGGGGGGTTTGTGGGGGTTCTCCCCCTAAGAATATGTTTGAAAAAGACAGATCAAAATGGTGTATTTTACAGCACATTTTTCATTACATATTTATTTGTATCAACTTTTAAGGCACAGTAAATAGTAGATGATGACCTTAAAGAGCACTAGGTTACCCACCCAGTCATATGTGTATCCCTAGACATTCTTACAGAGAGCACCAAAATATACACGAGTAGTGAATCAGAGAGAACAAAGTAAAAGTGAGACCAGCCCCCATATGGTGTGTAGCGAAAAAGGGCAGTGAGCAACCATTACTAGGGGGAGTTTGGGGGTTCTCCCCCCAAGAAAGTTTTATAGGCAGGCCAAAACAATGCATTTTTCAACATATTTTTCATTGCATATTATATTGTATTAACTTTTAAAGCATGGTAAATGATTACCTTATGGAGCACCAGGATACCCAGTCATAAATCACAGACATTCTTACGGAGAACACTACAAAATGAAATGTCGAGCACGAAACATGAATTTAAATATAACCAATTTATTCTTAATATAAAATAGTATAAATACATTTAAAAACGCACTTAACTTCAAACAATTGTGCAAAGATTCAGAGCAAGGGTTTTAATTCCAGGGGCCCCAGTCTTTAATCCCTCTGAAAAGGAGTACAAATAGTAAACTCTGACATGCAGAACGCAAAGCCAGCTTTAGCGCTGGTGGCTCCAGGGGCATCAGTCTTTTTTGGCAACACCCTCCAACAGTGCCCTTGTGCTCTGCATAGCCACTCTCACATGCATTTAATTTGTTTTATAGCGCTACTCATACCAGTGTAGGTTGTGTGAACACTTTACAACACACTCACACATCATATATGGAGACAATGAATTATACGTGTGTAAATCAGTCTATAGGAAATAATACATAAGACAATGTGAATAGCAGGGTGTAGGAATCACTTATCATCCATACTGGTAGGCAGTAAATTTTGAGAATGTGTGTTCTGGAGAAGCACAAACTCAGGATTTCAAATGTACCTCAGTGGTTGGGGCAGGCTTTACTATTAAGAATATATTTTTCTACCCAAACAAACCTTTTTTAGCAGCATTTGGATAATGAAAAACTGGGGAAAAAATAATGTTCTAACCTATAGCATGCAGTTTGACTGCAGCTCTTTAATGACAGTTTATTGGTCATTGCGCTATATTAGGATTGTAATTTAGGAACTGCTGGTTACAAAAACATCTCTGTGGCAAAAGCAGTAACCCACTGAGCTATGCACATAAAATACAGTTATGTGATTTGCATGGTACATGTTCTTTGCAGCAGACATATTAACCCTTTGTGCTACTTTATGATGAGTCAAAACTGTCACTAGCACAAACTCTGATCTCTCTCCAGCAGGAACATTAACCACCAGAGTTAAGTTGCCATTTTTATTTCTGCCTGAAAACTGCTGGACACACAAGGTACTTTGCAGCAGGTGCTATTAAACCCATAAGTTATATATTTACACAGCGCCCCCCAGGTCAGCATCAGGTGCGGCTGCGCCAGTCAGATCTCCCCAAAGATGTTGGTACCTGAGGCACAGGGGCAAGGGAAGGAAGTTGGAGGGTATGATGAGGTGGGCATAGCAACATTCACACTGCATTGGTGACAGTGACCCGGCAATGTTTTAGGGGACCCTAAATCAAACAAGGATATGGGCCCCTCTTACTATTGCTTAATCGTCTTTGAAACAATTGCATCCTCCTCATCATTGCCTTGGCCCTAGTCTGCACCGCATTTGTGTGAGTCAAAGCCATAATCCTCAAAAACCCTCACAAGAGATGAGGCTATCAAGAGGCTGTACCTCTGTTAACGGCATGGTTGGTGCAATATTAGGTTAATGACTGGAATTTACCTTGCAACAAAGCTTCACTTTTGCCCGTTAAAGCCTTACTAATAATAATGCTGATTGTCTGGTAGTTGCACTTACCAGCAGAAAGCAAATGAATCCCCAGATGATGATGAGCATAGCTGGTCGCACTCGCATATTTAATGCAGCCCACCCGCAAGTTTCACTATAGCTCATCATCGCAGACCGCGCCCTAGGGAGAGGATGAGTGGTGACGTGACAGTCATCGATTGGGCCTGGACCCTGGTCGGGTCACGAGTTGTTGCTGTGGGCGGCATGGTGCTGAAAGTGAAAGTGCCTGCCCAGTAATTTAATAGTGTGTGTGCGCAGCCAGGGACTCCATGGAGGGTGACTGCGGCCGCGCCCTAGAAGAGGGGATGTTCGGGGGGGTGTGCCAGTGGACACAGTGTAACAAAACTTCAGGGCCCCCCCTGCAAAGCACAGGGGGGGCCCCCCATCAGGCCACCTCGCTCCTCTCACTCACAATCAGGCCTGCAGGCTGGCAATCATCCTCACGGTCGTCTCTCCACTGCTGCGCAGCACAGAACTGGGCCCGGGAACTGTTACTGTATTAATTTATAAATTACCTTCTAGGCTTCTACTCTGCCCGGATGCGGCGCCAGCCCCATGAAGTTCCGCTGCTGCTCACACCCGGGTGGCGGTCGCGTGGCTGCAATGAATAAAAATTTTAATCATGACGATTGTCACGGTCACATTGACAATCATCATGATTAAAAATTTTGATTTATCATCAACGGCCCTCGCACTGCGCAAGCCACCTCACTCCGCTGAGGACGCTCTCACAAACTGGAGGAGCAATCCACACTGCGCAGAACCGAGTGGGGACTTATAATTTGCTTTTAATCCCGGCCTGGCTGCCCGCCCACCTGTGCCCATGAATCATGCTGCCCATTGCCTGGTGCCACCCCGAGTGGACGAACGACACGACGATAGACACTCGCCTGCGGGCGGCAGAGAGGAGACTGAGAGCAGAACTGCAAGCCAAACACAAGGTTTTAATTGCGCGAGCCTCGCCCTCAATGCGCATGACAATTGCAGCCCCACCCTAAGGGTGAAGACTAAGACCGTGCAGACGCGTAGACATCTGCGTGCTGCGCACCTGCACTATCACCTGCCTGCACCCAATGGCACAACTGTGATAAATCAATGCCATGATCAGATAAATGCCACATGGATGCCAATGCAGTTCTGCTTTTTCCCCGCAGTCTAGAGTCACACCACCTGACCCAGAGTCACACCACCTGACCCAGGTCACACCACCTGACCCAGGGTCATGCCATCTCTAGCATGACATATCTGTGGTCCAGGAGCACGAGGCACTTTCCATCTGACCCAAGATCACACCACCTGACTCACGGTCACACCACCTGACCCAGGGTCACACCACCTAACCCAGGGTCACAACATCTGACCCAAGGTCACACCACCTCTATCTTGACACATCTGTGGTCCAGGAGCACAAGGAACATTCCATCTGACCTGCCACCACGATTCCCCAAACCAAGACTTCCAGCAGCCAGAACCACTGTAGATTGGTCCACATCTGCCCTGACACTGGGGTCTGAGCCTCAGTGGGGAGTCCTGACCCAGAAATATAAGACATGCTGCACCACAGACATGGCCACTGCTTGTATTACACAAGACGCAGTCCAAATAGCCTTGACACAGCCGGAATGGGAGCACAAACCTTCTTGGATGGACTGGTTAACACAAGCCTAGTTCCATAGGACTAATTAGTGAGTAGCCCCTAAATCGATATTTCATTAAAGAAACAAACTTGTACCTAAGCATCCGAGGGATGGTGACTCCTGCATCCTTCCTGGCACCTGCAGGCAGTGGTCCCAGGCTCTAGGTCAGACAGACTACCACAGTCTGACTCTGACTCACGAAATCAGTCACGGACCAAAAATCTGCCCCAATCAGAGGGGGCCGGTTTTGCTGGGGCAGCCCCAGCACAACCGGCTTCCTCTGAAAAAAATGGCCCCACACCATCCGGCCTATCGGGGAATTTCCCGGTGCCCGGAATCACCAGTCCGGCCCTGCCTATGACCCACAGACATTTTGAAAACTAGACAACCAGGAGATTCCATGAGGTTGGGCTGCCTACAATGCCCTGCAAGCCACAAATTGTGCCTAAAGTCACGTATTTTCCTTACGTTTCTGTGATGGAAACTTCTGGAATAAGGAGGAATCCACAAAATTCCAACCACACAGCGTTAACCCACTTGTATGGATAAAGACGGCTTGTTACAACACACGCTTTTACTCCGCATGCCATTACCCCGCATTTTTACACCGCAAAAACGTTTACAACGCAGGGCTTTACCACGCAATCCGTTACAACGCATTCCCCATTCCAACGCAATTACTATTCTAACTCCATGGGGGTGTTACTTTGGGGAATGAGTTGTAACAGTTCACGGTGTAAAGCCCTGCGTTGTAAAAGTTTTTGCGGTGTAAAAAATGCATGGTAATGGCATGCGGAGTAATGCATGCATTGTAAAGGTTGTTTCCCATAAAGATGCTGCGTCACCTTTGTGGCTGGGCCTTGTGCCTGCTATAGGAACAGATCAATTGAGGTCAATAGGAGTACCCTCATGAAGGATCTCTTTAACCTTGGTTTAATGCAATGGACGTTTTTTACAACTCATTTTGAATATTTATTTAAAAAATGTGTTTCATTTGTAATCAAAACTGTACAAATGTAATTCTGAAAGCGACAAGTTTCCAAACAATGAATAGTGTTATATTTAAAAAAATGTGTTTCATTGGAAAAGCATTGAGGTTTCTACACATACCACCACTTACTGAATTAAGAATGTTGTCATTTATAGAAATCTATTATTTTCCTGGATCACCCACGGTTTTCACACTAGTTTCCACCACAAACTGTAAGTAGGTTAAAAGCACAAAAAATAGGAAAGATTGGATAGCTCTTTGAATAATGCCAAAACTGTTGCAATTTTTTTTTGGGGGGTGTTCAGCTCCACATGTTTCTGAAAGCTTGGAAGATAGTGACTTTAGCACAGCAAATCTTTTGTTGATGCCTTGTTTAGGAGAAATTAGATGCTTTTTTGAGGAGCACTCTTTTCTTATTATTCCCTAAAAACTCAAAATGTAGCAATATTTTACCTATTTTCTCGGTTCCCTCAAGGGGGATCCACAGACCCTGGGTACATTTAGAATCCTTAGAATGTTGGAGAAAAAAGACACAAATATGGCATGGATACATTATGTGGAAAAAAGTTATAGAGTCCTAAGCGTGAACTACCCCAAATAGCCAACAAGCATTTGCAATGCAATAGGTCTCGCATTTTTTTTATAGTTAGAGCTTCTAGCATTGCAATGAAAATGTTTGTTTTTAGCACTATTAAGTACCCCTAAGTAATGTCTCACAGCTGCCAGATGGGAAGTGAACCATATGTTTGGTTATGCTTTGGTAGAAGTGAGCATCTGGTACTTGAGGATTAATTAATAGATTTGGGGTGAAGTGGTAGAGGGGTTGCCCAATGCCAGGGTGCTCGGACTAGGGGGCGCTAGTACCCTGACAGAGAAATGCTGTATTCTGGGTGGGAGGATGCCACAAATGTAGGGATGATCTGAGTCCGGAGGTTGGCACGTCGTCGGCGGAGATAGATACCCGAGCCAAGGACCGCACTGACAGAGATGGCTTCTCACAAGGACGGCACAAAGACGCGGCCTGGGTGATACATTTACGGAAGTGACAGCACAGCAGCTGGCAGGGTGCTGTGCTGGCATGAGCAGTTTGGCACTGAAGAGACCGCAGTGCAGGACACACTGTCAAAGCTGGACCTCTTCCGTGGTGTGAGGCTTGCTCGGAGGCAGAGATCCGAGGACGGAGAGACACTGTGGTGGCTACACTGCAGCCATTCTTGGGTGGGAGAATGCCAGTGCTATTGGGCTTATCTGGCGCTTTGAGGGCATCGATTTGGGAGTGTGATGGCGGCGCAAGGGCAGAGATCAGGGCGCCGGGTGGCCACAATAAGACAACTGGATGATTCTGGAAATGTGACTGGCACATGGGCAGAGCTGGGCTGATGTGTCGGTTGGCACAAGGGCAGAGCTGGGGGTGATGTGGAAGAGGAGCCGACACAGTGGCTGAGCAGGAGACTAAACTGAGTGGGGAGGGTGAGGGGTGGCTCAAAGGAAGAGCTGAGGGTGTTCTGGCGACTGGGTTGGCACACTGGCGGAACTGGAAGTGGATTTGACACGAAAACTGCCATTATGAGAACCGGGGAGCTAAAAGAGCTTCACAGGTTTGGGGCACCGAGGGGCTTGCACAGTGCTCTGGGTGGGGAGCACCAAGGGGTGTGTGTGTGTGTGTGTGTGTGTGTGGGCGGGGAGGGGGAGGGGTGTTGGGGGTCTGGAAGTGGGGTTGGGAACAATGGAGGCTCCATGCCCTTGAGGCAGTGTCGTTGCAACAGTAGACAAAGCGGTGTATGAGAGACGTAGTAAGCGGTTTATAAGGCGACTGTTGGAGCTGCGGCGCGTAATGGGGCATGGTGCAGACAGAGTACAGCGTACACAGGAATCCATGCACTGGTGCTAAAGGGAGGGGTATATTGGGGCTGCAGAGGGCACAGTATGGGGGCTGGCTGCAGAAAAGGGCGTACATGGGTTACAGTACATTGGAGCTGAAGGGGGGGAGAAAGTGAAAGTGCCAACCCGTGTTGTGCTGAACACGCCAGCCCTACGTGTTACACATCGCCTGGAATGAAGAAAGACGCGAGATGCCGTGCGCGTGCACATCGCCTGTCCGGGCGCATGCCATCTCCTGTCTCCCTTCGTGCACCACACCGACGACTATAGGTTTCGCCAAGGCGACAACGCATGCGCTGCGTCGCTAGGCGAGCCCTAAAAAGGTGCTCAGCACTAGGGAGTGGAGGGTTGGGGAAACTCTCAGATAAATGGTTAAAGGGTTCAGCCGAAAAAATGAAAGGATAACACCTCTATCACATGTGCTCATGCTTGTGATTCAGAAAGGTTTGCGGGATCCTTTTTTAGGAGGGTTTTTTATACACTGTTTTAAAGCGTGTTATGGTCCTAAAGCCTGATTTATAGCCTTTGTGACCACTAAATAATTTATGACATACTCCCTTTCATTTCCCAATATGTTTCGAGTCATTCCTTTAACGAGGCCGCATACAGGACAACTCTTCGCGCAATAATCAGTCCACGCAAGGTACTTTAGCGTAAAAGGCCATTTTATTAGGACAGGGTTGGACAACCATAACCAGAAACATAACACAAAATCCCCAACAATCCCCAACAACAACATTCCTTACTACCCATACTCTCCAGGACTCCAACTACTCCATCCCCACTTCAAACCGCAACCTTCTCACTTCCATTCGCTTCCTCACTTCTCCTCCAAAACTCCACCATCATCTCCATTCGTCGTCCACTGCTCTGACGCACCCCCACGTTTCCCCAGTATCCCCCTCCCCGGAAGGGTGAGTATGCCCGTCATGGACTCCTCCCCCCTCCCCAATCCGCCCCACACACACACAACCCGTCCTAAACTGGCACGCTGAAAAACATGACCTCACCAACTAGTCACGTAATTGCCGGGTAAGCGGGTGGCCAACGATCCACTAACTATCCCTCCCTGAGGCGCTGGGGAAAGGAAGAGGAAGGACTTCCTCTTCCTCCCCCTTTTAATCCCTACCTGCGACCCCACCCCTTATCCCACCCCTTCCTCCCCTGTCCTTCCTTTGCGCGAACTCCCCGGGGGAAGACTAGACCGCTGGTCTTACTTCCCCCGGGGGCCTCCTCGCGCAATAATCAGTCCACGCAAGGTACTTTAGCGTAAAAGGCCATTTTATTAGGACAGGGTTGGACAACCATAACCAGAAACATAACACAAAATCCCCAACAATCCCCAACAACAACATTCCTCACTACCCATACTCTCCAAGACTCCAACTACTCCATCCCCACTTCAAACCGCAACCTTCTCACTTCCATTCGCTTCCTCACTTCTCCTCCAAAACTCCACCATCATCTCCATTCGTCGTCCACTGCTCTGACGCACCCCCACGTTTCCCCAGTATCCCCCTCCCCGGAAGGGTGAGTATGCCCGTCATGGACTCCTCCCCCCTCCCCAATCCGCCAACCAGGGAACCCCCGGAGGGCGGTTACCTGCCCCACCCCACACAAGTGCACCTTTCGCCCTCACCTCCTCATACACCAGATCGACTCATTCCACAGCCCACTGATAAAATCCCTCATCTCCATCATATAGTAAGCGTTTCCCATGTGCGAAAGGTGCACGCCATCGGCCCTAAAAAGCAAGGGCTCTTCGAGCCGCACACCAGGATGCGCCAGCACCTTGATCCCACAGTCCTCACAAAAAACTCTCATCGCCCTATTTAATTTTCTGCGAGCGCGCTCCACCGCAGCGGGCTTCAACGCCCCCCTCCAAACCCTTCTGGGAATTAACTCTGTCCACACAATACAAGCGCCAGCCAGATTGCGTTTGATCGCTGCCAAGTCCCGCTGCATCAAATAAATCAATGACACCGCTGATTGCCGCACCAGATCGTTCTCTCCCAGGTGAATTACAAGCAGATCCGGACATCCTTGCTGCGAGACCTTCTTCGTGAGCCAAGGCAAAAGTTCCCCCCAGCGCATTCCACTCCTACCCCACCAGAACACCTCATGACTGCAGCTTCTCAGGCCCAGGCTACGCCCGTACACCTGCCTGTCAGAAAACTTGGCAGCCCAATGCACAAATGAATGTCCCACTATCCAGGTAACCGTCTTGGCTCCAGGACCCCCAACACAACCTACGAAGAAAAAAGGAGCATTAGAAACGAGAAAGGTCGCGCAAAACGCTCACACAGCCGCCGCGCACCCCTCCGCGCTACTTCCTAACGTACCGCTCGCAGCAGCGCGAACGCCATCTACCAATCTTCCTGATCTTATCCCAGGACCAACCCAGCCGTGCCGCCGCCGTCGCCGCGCCGATCCGAAAGGAATGAGTCCCATACCCCGCCGGGTCCCTACCTAAGCACCGCAACGCCATGCGCATCACCGCCAATAGTTGGTAAGCCGTGACCCTTTTCCCAGAAGCATGACAGAAAATCTCCCCCACCAGACGGCCGCACTGCCCGCAAAAACTGCTCCACTCCTGCACCGGGCACACTGCCAACTCCCCAGACTCACACAGCCACACCCACGTGCCTCTGCCAACCTGATCCGTCTTGGAACGCCCCAACCATATCCCCAGGTGCCCCCAATCCAAACGTACATCCTCGAACCTCATCCCCATCCCCCCCTTACCCCCCAGCAACTCCGAAACCCGGAAAGCCCCAAAGAACATCCACGTCATACATAGGCGGAACAACGCCAACTCATACCGATCGTAACACAGAAAACCCAACTCCCCCAACACATCCACCAACAGGTCAAAAGTGATCGCCTCGCGCAACGGCGCTCCCCCCCGCCCTCCCCGCTCCCTGGTCCAGCCCTTCAGCATCCTGCTCAGCAACTCACCCTTGGCCGGATCAAAACCCAGATAGAGCTTCCCATAGAAGGAAATCCCCGCCAGTTTACCTGCAATCGTCACTGACGACAATCCTCTGTCCATGCAGTGCAACACATAACGCACGACACCCGCCTCACACTCACCCTGAGACATCCGCCACTCACCCCGCGACCAACCCAAGAACACACACAACTCCACCCATGCCATACGATACGTCCGCCGCGTGGACTCGGCAACCGACTGCTCCACCAGATTCACCACTCTCACTCCCCCCAGCTCCAGATACCCTCCGGCACCTTGGTCTTGGCAAAGTCCGCTCCGGGCGCCAACCTTCGGAAACGCTGCCACTGCGAACGAGACAATGCATCCGCGATGTCATTGCTAACGCCCGGCACATGTTTCGCGCGAAACAGCACATTCAAGCGCAAGCACAGCAGCATGAAACTTCGCAGCAAGCGCAGCACCCGCAGGTCCCTCGCCCTCTGATGGTTCACCAAATCCACCACCGTCCTGTTGTCCACATGAAAAAGCACCGATCGGTTCAGGAATTCCTGTCCCCACACCTGCAGCGCCACCAGCAGCGGAAAGAACTCCAGAAACGCAATGCTCCTGCCCTGTGCCAACCAGTGCGCCGGCCACTGCTCCGCACACCACCGACCATCCCAGAAAACTCCAAAGCCGCGCGCCCCAGCCGCATCCGAAAAAATCTGCACCTGCCACACCATGTTGTCATCTGCAAAGTCCAAGGAGACCCCATTGAAGTCACTCAAGAACCCCTGCCACACTCGCAGATCCGCCCGGACACCCACCGAAATCCGCACCCTGTGATGGGGCAACACTGCCCCTGACATGGCCAGCCCCAGTCGCCTGCAAAACGTCCTGCCTGCCCGCACCACTCGGCACGCAAAGTTTAGCAAGCCCAACAAACGCTGGACGGACCTCAAATCGATCTTCCGTTGCACCACAACTTGGCTCAGACAGTCCTGTATCTCCAATACCTTCTGCTGGGGGAGGCGCGCCATCCACTCCACTGAATCCAATTCAATCCCCAGAAACGCCAGACAACAACTGGGCCCAGCCGTCTTCTCCGGCGCCAACGGCACACCAAACTCCCCCGCCATCCTCTGAAAGTGGCCCAAAGCCGCCCCACACTCCCCCGACTGACCTCGGCCTACAAACAAGAAATCATCCAAGTAGTGGGACACCAGCCGGTGCCCCGCCCTGTCAGTGAAGGCCCATTGCAAAAAGGAACTGAAAGTCTCGAAAAGAGCGCAGGAGATCGCGCACCCCATGGGCAAAACCTTGTCCACAAAGATGGCCCCCCCGAACTGCATGCCCAGCAACGAGAAATCCTCCGGGTGAATCGGCAGAAGGCGAAACGCCGACTTGATGTCGCACTTGGCCAATTCCGCCCCCCGCCCACACAGCCTCACCAACCCGATCGCATCATCCACCGACGCATACAGCACCCGGGAATCCTCCTCCGCGATGAAATCATTCACCGACCGTCCCTCAGGCCATGACAAATGGTGAATCAAACGAAACTCGCCAGGTTCCTTTTTTGGAACCACCCCCAAAGGGGATATGATGAGTTCAGGTAGCGGCCACGTGTCAAACGGGCCGGCCACGCGACCTTCCAACACCTCCTTGCGCAATTTAGCCTCCACCACTCCCGGCAACTCCTTCGCCGACCGCAAATTCTCTGCCCACCTGCACTCCCGCGGCCCCTGGTACCCCACTCGAAACCCTTCTGTGAATCCCCAAAACAGCCGCAGCGCCGCCGCCCGATCAGGGTAGCGGGAGAGCCACGGACCCATGGCCTCCACACTAACTGGTGTAGGAGCCCTTTGGCCCAGCCTCCCCCCTTCCTTTTGTGACCCGCCATTGCGGCCAATGTGAAACACTGCGTGACCGGGTGCTTGCCTCCACACTTAGAGCACTCATGTTTAAATCTGCAGGGGTGGCGGGTGCAGAACCCCTTGTTGAAATTCCAACAAGCCCCAGTGGTGGCTCCCCCACTCTTAGCAGGCTGTCCTGTTGCGCCGGCAGCGGCAGCCTGCCCACCCGCTCCCCCAGCTCCACTTGCTCCCCCCCCCGCCCCCCCGAGGCGGGACGGGACTGAAAAGGCCGATAGGCCACCGGAAGGCCACTCGCAGTGTGGGTTGCCGCAGAGGACTGCGTGGAGGCCATCCATTGCACCCACAGCTCCTGATCTACCTCTCCCCAGGGCTTGTCAGTGTTGACGCTGACCCGCGCCCGAAATTCCTCATCGTAACTGAGCCAGGCGAAACCCCCAAAGTGCATCTGCGCTTTTCTGATGATATCCATGTATTTAAACAACGCAATCGCCCTATCCTGATGCTTCTCACAATAAATACTGGCATAAATCAGGAAGGCCGACGTCCAATTTTCCATATTTACCGGCACCCGCGGCCGCCGTGTCAACTCCCACTCCTCCTCTTTAGACCCCTCTTTCGCCTGAATCTCCCGATGCAACAATTTAAATACATCCACATACTCGTGTTTCCAAATCCTGCCCCTCGTCTTTTCAGACAGATGGGACCCCAGTGGCATCGCCAACCCCATATAAGGCAGCTTTTTCTTATGTTTCTCTCCCCCTTCTTCCTTCCCATCTGTCACCTTCTCCGTCTGAACGCCAGCTCCCACCATCCGCTTCTCATCCCCCTCTGGGGCCGCCGCCTTAGCCGGCACCTTCGGCTGCGCCGTCTCTCCATCCACCCTCACTGACCCATCCCCCAGCCCCACAGACCTACAAGACTTCTTACGCCCCTGCCCGATCCCCTCATCCCACGCCCCCCACCATGTGCTCTCACCTGTCAAAGTGCGTGGCACCTCCTGCGCCCATCCGCCGGGACCCGGGGCTGACACCCTCACCGCTGGCGCCTTGCTGCAGCTGGCTTTGTTGTCCTGGAAAACACCAAACTTCCGCGTTGCCACCGGCCCCATCACCTCACGCACTTCGCCTTCTTCCAACTCCTCACTTTCCGACTCGTAATCCAGCTCTTCGACCACCACAGGCTCACTGGGCTCCACGTGCACCTCACGCACTACACGCTTCATTCCTTTTCCTTTCTCTCCTTGGACAAACTCATACTCCGGCGCCGATGATGCGCGCTCCCTCGATGGAGGGCAGGCTGCCGCGGACCCCCCTACTGCTTCGCCCCGGCGTCTGGAGGCCGTCGTGCGCCCCGCTGGCCCACCCCGGCCTCTACCAGCAATCTGCGCTGGCTTGGATCCCCCCCCCCCCTCGTGACCGGCATAGTCCGAGGGGGCCCCAGCGCCACCAGGTCTCTGCAACGTCAAGTCCGTCCCTGCCTCATCCAGCCACACCCAGCGCCCGCGCCCCCGCGCCGGCCCCGCACCTCCCCCGCGCCACAACCCGGTCCGCCGCCCGCTCCCCCTCCCTGGCCGCGCACATCTCCTCCCAACGCCGCTCCTTCTCTTCGATCAGCCGCCGCTGTTCCCGGATACGCTCCTCCAAAGACATCTCCGCCCACCGGTCGTCCCACCGCCCCTCCCCCGCGGCCCGTGCCCCACGACCGCGGCCCGCACCCCCGGAGGGGCCAGGCGTCCCAAGCCCCGACCCCCGTCCCCCCGCTGCCTTCGCCGGGCCTTTGCCCTTACCTCCCCGCCCCCCACCTTTCCCCTTGCCCCCACCCGCCGTGTCCGACGCCTGGTCCCCCCACCCACTGCCATCACCCCCCGCGGACTCACTCCCCGAAAGATACAGGGCGAAATCATCCCCCACCCGCTCCTCTGAGTCCTCATCCAGGTCGCTGTCCCCACTATAGTCCACCAAAAACGAGGCCACCCCTCTGCCCCCAGCCCCGGGCCCCCCCCGGCCCAACCGCGCCTCCACCGCCCCACCCTCGTCACCACAAGCCCCCCCACCACTCCCCGCAGGCACCTCCGCCGACGAACCCATTGCCGGGAGGCTCAGACGCCTATCTCCGGGCTTCCCCCCAGGCCCCGCCTTCCTGCCCCCCCCTCGCGCACCCACCGCGGGCTTCTTAGGAGGCGGTTCCTCCATGCAGGCCATAACGGCCGCCGCCACCCCCGCGGACGCCGAACGCGTAGTTCTGGACATCCCCACCCACGCCTGCTCCAAGACACCCGGCCGCAGAAGGTCCCCCCTCCCCGCACGCCCCAACAACTGTAGCGCCGCCCGCACCGCCGCCTCATCCGGCGCCTGACCCCCTCCCGACTCCATGACAAGCGTGCTCCGCGCCAACCACCGCTCCGCCCCCGCCGACTCCACCCGACACCCGCAGGCCGCCACACGTTGCCAAACGAGGCAGCCCTGAACCCGCTCGCTACCCCACAAACACACTCCGCTCACCGACGCGAGAACACGCCCCACCGATCCGCCGAATCTCCGCAGGCCCCGCTCCGCGAACCAACGATCCACTAACTATCCCTCCCTGAGGCGCTGGGGAAAGGAAGAGGAAGGACTTCCTCTTCCTCCCCCTTTTAATCCCTACCTGCGACCCCACCCCTTATCCCACCCCTTCCTCCCCTGTCCTTCCTTTGCGCGAACTCCCCGGGGGAAGACTAGACCGCTGGTCTTACTTCCCCCGGGGGCCTCCATGCCAGTCCTAAATTTGCCAGACTACTCGAACTTTCCAAAGTGTACTTTCCCTGTACAGAATTGGTTTCCCCTGAACCCCACATTAGGTAGGTATTGGGGTGTTCCTACATCCGGAAAGCCACTTATTCCTTTCTTCGATAGGAGAACAATTGTGCACTCCCTTTCCAGTGTCTAACACTAGGTTTAGGACTGTGAAACATGGCTATTCTTTGAGATTTTCCATCATGTTTAGTGCACTTACATTTGCAATAATAGAGAAATTATGCAGAATTTAACAATACTGTTGCAATAAACAAAGACGAAGTCTTCAGTTCGAATAACTTTATTCCTCAACCAACACTTTGGCTCCAACCGCGGAGCCGGCAGAACATGTGGCGCGTTGCGTGGTCAGCTGTCAACTGTCAAAACAGCCACAGCTGATCACGTCACGGCTGGGGTGTCACAGATGATACGGCGTATCATCTGGGACACAAAGCAAAGTGAATACGGTGTCCACGCAGGGACATATCTAAACACAACACATCCCCTTCCCTAGGGAAAGGTAGAAAAAGGGAAAAAGAACGTCTGAGCATGGAGTGAGTCACTCACACATAAAGTCTCTAAGACTAGCAGGAGGACCTAGGAGTCTACCTGCCCTGCTTGTGGTTGCTGGTAGCGATTTGTCCAGTTCAGGCGTCTTAGGCAACTTCCGTCTAACAATATCTCTGTCCGGACTTGGTTCAGGAATCTGACCCGGTGGAATCACCACAGCTTGGTCAGAACTAGTCATACCGCTATTAGGCATTTCACTCTCTGAATCATAGTCAATTGGATGCTTGTGCATGTCAGTGTTCCTGGGTACAAAGCGTGGATGGTCTGGTCTGAGTGATGCTTCCTCAGTAGACTTGACTGCAGACAATTTCGAAAAATGCCACACCTTCCCGTCACTTAGACGTGCAGAGTTGCAGTACACTTTCTGGACTTGGTACGGTGGTGTATACTTTTCTTGTCCTTTAGTGACGTGTCCACTTTTCTTCACTTTCACATAGTCCCCTTCTTTTAGCGTTACTGCCTTGCATCCATGGATTTTATCATAGTACACCTTTGCCCTTGCTTGAGACTCAGCAAGTTTCTCTTGTACCAACTTCGACGACCAGTCAACCTTCCTTGCCGCCTTGATCCAACCGACATTGTCCTTGGACAAGGGTGTCCTTCCCCTCATCAATTCAAACGGACTGTGACCTGTTGTCTCGCATGGGGTGATCCTATACGCCCATATGGTCTTCATTGTTTCACTCTTCCATGGCAGTTCATTGCTCTTAGCTATTTGTATTATTCCTTTAATAACTCTATTGAACCGCTCAACTGCCCGATTACCAGCTGGATGGTAGACAGACGTGGTTTTGTGGCTGATGTTGTGCCTCCTTATGTACTCTTGGAATATTTCAGAAGTGAATTGGGTACCGTTGTCACTCACAACTACCTTAGGTAAGCCTTCGCGGCAGAAGATACTGTCCATGAACTTCACGATGTTCACTGCCTCCGGATTTTGTGTGAACATTACTTCTGGCCATTTCGAAAAATGGTCAACCATGACACAGATATACCACTTCTCTTGTTCTTCTGTTATTGGTCCCATAATGTCTATGCCAATTCTCTCCCATGGCATGCTGGGGCTAGTCAGGGGATGGAGAGGGGGTCTAAAAGTGACCTGCGTTTTGTCCGCAGACATGCAAAGGACACACCCTCTCACTGTACGTTCAATCTCCAGGCCGATACCTGGCCACCAGTATAGGTTTTTGACCCTCTCTTTTGTTTTGCTGATGCCCAAGTGACCCTCGTGACATACTTTAAGAATTTTGCTCCTAATACTGTGTGGGGGAATGAACTTTCCACCCCTGAGTAGGAAACCTTCTTCAATGGACAATTCGTTTTTCACCTCCCAGTATGCCTTGAGTTGTTCATCTAGCCTCTTTTTATTGCACCAGCCGTCTCTCACAAACGACACTACCTGTCCGATGGTGTCGTCATTTTCTTGTTCCTTGAACCATTCTTCCCTGGTTATGCTGCAAACTTGCTCAAGGACAGCAGCTATGGCATTTTCTTCCTCGTCTTTGGGTGTCTCTTCTTTAGGGCGCTCCACAGGCATCCTACTAAGGAAGTCAGCGACAACATTTTTGACCCCTGGCACATACTCAATCTCGTACATGTAATCAAACAGCCGGACGGAAAGTCTGGCCAAACGAGGGGACGCCGTGTATAAGCCTTTAGTGGTGAAGACTTTGGTCAATGGTTTGTGGTCTGTGCATAGAGTAACTTTTCGACCCCACACAAAATGTCTGAAGTGCTCCAATGCCCACACACACGCCAAAGCTTCTCGCTCTATTACAGAAAAATTTTCTTCAGATGCCGTCAAGGAGCGTGATGCAAAGGCTATGGTGTACTCGCATCCTTCGGAGTTCTTCTGTGTGAGTACCGCCCCCAAACCCTTGTTACTGGCATCCGTTGTTACAAAACTCTTGAGAGCTGTATCAAACCCCTTAAGGGGTAGTGCCGCACACATTTCATCTTTAATGTTTTGGAAGCTTCGGCGACAGTCTTCTGTCCATATAAATTTGTTCTTCATTTTGAGGAGTTGCCGTAACTCATATGTCTTGTGGGAAAAGTTCCTGACAAATCTTGCATAGAACTCCACCATGCCCAGAAATGACCTTAGTTCATCCTTACTTGTGGGAACCGGTGAGTATTTTATTGCATCCATTAGTTCTTTCTTGGGACTAATGCCATCCCCTGTTATCCGATGACCCAGATAATTGACAGAGTTGCAACCGAATTTACATTTTTTAAACTCTGCTGTTAGTCCTTTTTGGTTCAAAATTTCCAGTACATGTCTAACTCTTTTATCATGTTCACTTTTCGTTTTTCCCATGACCAAAATGTCATCTTGAAAGATTAAGATGTTATCAACTCCTTCAAACAAATTGTGCATTAACCTTTGAAACATTGCGGCCGCAGAGGCCAACCCAAATGGTACCCTCGTGAACCGATAGCATCCAAATGGCGTGATGAATGTCGTGAGCTTTTTACTTTCCTTATGGAGTGGCACTTGGTGGTATGCCGACTTAAGGTTCAATTGTTGAAAACCACCGTACACCCTTCGTTGTTGCCAACATTTCATTTATTTTGGGCATAGGATACTGTTCAACCACAATGTTCTTATTAAGATCACGCAGGTCAACACACAATCTCAGTTTACCATTGGGTCGTTTTGCGACAACCAAAGGTGCGACCCACTCTGAAGCCTCCACCTTCTCGATTATCCCTTCCTCCAGCAATTTCTTGAGCTGCTCTTTAACCTCTCCTTTGATGGCGCAGGGTATGTTTCTTACCTTGTGTACTGCTGGGGTGGTGATGGGTTTAAGTCTGATCTTGTGCTGGTATCCCTTAAGTGCACCAATTTCCTGGCTAAAAACTTGTGGGTACTCTCGACATAGGTTTTCACACAAATCTTCCTGCCCCGTCACAACCAGTACCGGATCCGGCATTCTGGGGTCCAGTTTTATTCCCAGTTCGCCTTGGTCCATCCATCCCAAGACCGATGGCCCCACTTTAGCCACATATAGTTTGCACTTTGCTTCCCTACCTTTGTAATTGAACATGAGGGCTCGGTAACCACACACTTCTATGGGTTCACCTGTGAATGATTTTATCACAATGTCAGGTTTGTGTAAGTCATCTCCCAGTTTACTTTTAAATTTAGTCATCCACACTTTTTCATTTACGATGGTGTAGGGTGACCCAGAATCCACCACAATGCTTATGTTTACGCCTCCAATAGTCATATCGCAAATTGGTTTTTTTGTCTTGGTTGCACTCCTACACGGACCATTGCCATTATTACCTTCTTCAATGTTAAGAACGAACATGTTCATTTCATCCTCCTCACCTTCCTCCTGATTAATCTCGTCATCCTCTGCCACTAATCTCACCTGTCTGGTTCTGCGTCTGTTGCATGCCTTCGCAAAATGTCCCTTTAACCCACAATTGGTACATTTTACTTCACGGGCCGGGCACTTCAAGTCATTAGCTAGGTGGTATGTGCTACCACATCTGTAACATCGCCCCCAGACTTTTGTTTCTTGTCTTTGACTGATAGTTTTTTGATCCCCCTTGTTCCATTTTTGTTTCGCTGGAGTTTTATGGTCACGTACTCTGTTTACATTTTCGCTCCTTTTCTTTTCTTTTTCCTCATTGAGGATCGCCTTTGCGCAGCGTCCAGTAAGTTCAGCTTTACGAGCAATGTCAATTATATTTTGTAAAGGGTATTCTCCCTTGGCCCACAGATTGTCTTGGATGTTCTCATTTGATCCCTGCATAACAATCTGGTCACGGATGAATTCATCATGTAGATCGCCAAAACGGCAATTGATGGCAAGTTTTTTCAATGCCGATACGTAATCATCTATTGATTCTTCTTTACCTTGCTCTCTGTGAAAGAACTTGTACCGGTCTACACCTACACATACCGTGGGTTTGTAATAAGTGTTCAAATCATCTATGGCATTGAGAAAAATGTCTCCCTCATTCTCCGCTCTTATCTTTTTATTAATTGAGTTGTACACCTTTATGCCCCCTGCTCCTAGACTGTGCATTAACATTTTGTACTTTCTTTCCAGCTTGACTTCGTCATCCTCCTCTAACGTTGATATGTAGTTCAAAAAATACTCCCTCCATTCTTCCCATTTCAAAGTTGGTTCCCCACCACCGCGCAAGAATGTTTCCGGCGGAGATAGGTTCCAAATGCAACCTGTTGCCATGCTGGGGTTACAATTAAGGTTGAATAGAAGGTAAAAGTGTCGAAGAATACTATCACATTAATAGGGCACTGAAGCAATATTTAGCATGTACCAGTTCAGCAAAATACAGTCCACTAAAAAAAAAAAAAAAAAAAAAAAAAACTCTACGATGAGCCTGTGTGAAACCCCAGGATCCAAAAGTTCTATATTTGTAACTCGCAGATGTTGAATATGGTAATAGATTTTTAACCCTGCATGTAGATATTACCCAACGCGTGTACTGGCACCAGAGTAATACAATATGCCTTTCGAGTTCACAAGTTTTACCGCTAACCGGTTCAGGGATTGATTTGGTACGTACATATGCGCGTAAAGTACAAGCGCGCTTGTGATTTATTACCTCTTTAGTGTAGTCCTTATATTTCAGTGTTCCTTCCGTCACCAAAACACCTTCGCACGTCTAGAGGTAACGCGCGTTAGCGATGAATTACTACGAAACAAAATACAAGTTTCCAAAATGGCCGCCACGTTACGTGCGTTGTCTAGACTGCTGACTTTGACTTCCGTAGTTCTCGTTACGTAGTGACGTAGCAACTTGCGCAAGCGTCAATACCAGTCACTCAGCTGTTGTAGGAATTTGACGGTTGACGAAGGTCGTTGGTCTTTTAGACAGTTGGTGCCGTTGGTCAACGTCAGAAAAGCAAACAGTGCATCAATGGCAATTTTACACAAGTCTTGCATCTGCTTTCAGGTAGTTTCAATAGAACGGAAAACAGCTTACAACTCACTTGCTGTTACTCGGTTTTTAGCGAAAACCATGAAATCCTTCTCTTCCATTCGAACTCCCCTCGGAGAAATTGCTTACATCAGTTGAGTAGCGCGGAAAGTCAATTATTTTTTTAATATTCTTTTCAAACTTCCCAGAAATCGCCACTTTCACTTGAATTCCACGCTTGTGACAATAAGTTCTGCGCCAAAAATAGTCTTAACAGGATACTTGTAGAGTATTATCTTGTAAATTCAATAAAGTTTTCCTCGCGTGGGTTCACGTGTTGGTACTCGTCGCCAAAATTGTTGCAATAAACAAAGACGAAGTCTTCAGTTCGAATAACTTTATTCCTCAACCAACACGTTGGCTCCAACCGCGGAGCCGGCAGAACATGTGGCGCGTTGCGTGGTCAGCTGTCAACTGTCAAAACAGCCACAGCTGATCACGTCACGGCTGGGGTGTCACAGATGATACGGCGTATCATCTGGGACACAAAGCAAAGTGAATACGGTGTCCACGCAGGGACATATCTAAACACAACAAATACACATTGCTTTTCTGTGCAGTAAGTAACACGTAAGTGCGCAAAAACTTTCGTGCTTCATGACTTTAGAAACCACCACAGTTCTCGGGAAATGCAGGAGAGCCGGCAGCTTACCAAATGAGGCACAAAAACACGTGAACTGTAGATTCTAGGGTCAAAGTTCAGAAGGGGAAAGAGCATCCTCTATTCTTGTAGCCCTGCTCTTTAAAGCTTCCCTAAATAAACGGAATATTTATGTTTCTTTTACAAACAAGTGGATGCCAGCTAGCGGTGCCCGCATCCTCTTTCATGTCAGGACATTTGGAATGCAGATGTCACGCGCGCGGGGCGCTCCGCCTGTGAGCCACCATTTGCGTCTCCTCCAATCTGCCACCGCGAATCAAAGGAGCTGACACGCGGCTGCGAGCCTTTCTTCGGATATCACTCATACCATTTCCAGGCTGCCTGGTGACAATAGGCTATAATTAAGGTGTCAGCATATCATTTAGCCTTTTCACTACCGAGCTGGGAGACAGGCTGGGAACCCGCGCGGCTTATTTAATAAGAAATATAGGAAGGGAAAGGGAGACGATGAGATGGGACTTGGCAAGTGAGGAGACAAAGCGCGCCAGTACCCAGTCACTCGCTCTTCGAAAGGGCACCCTCGTGTTACTCTGTGATCAGTCAATGCCATCTTGGGAGTAGGGGGCTGCCATACAGCGGCTGATGGTTTTGTTCTGTCCGGACATTCAAATGAGGGTCTTTCCCTGGCTGTTTATTGTCTTCCTGTCTGAGTGCGCATTTGAATTTATTTTCGGATGGGTGACGGAGATTGTGATGTTGGCCTTTTAAGCATCGCACGTTTCCCCATAGACACAGAATGGGGAAAAAAACCTTTGAGACATCAGGTCCTTTACCTGCACAAGTGGTCAAATACTTCCTGGGGTAACCTAATATCTACTTCAGATGCATGTGTGGGAGTGTGGCCAGGAAACTGTGGGTGGAAGGACATGAACTGCAAAAAATCTTCATAAATAGGCAGCATCCGGTCCATGACCTCACCTGGGAGCAGATTTCCGCATGTTTTGAATTCACAAAGTATGGATACCTACACTTATTATTTGCAAATTACCACATGTGACTGTCTGAGGGCATTTCTGCATGCGCATCTGAAAATATTACTCAAATCAGCAATGACACTTTTTGCACATTGAAAATACTTTTCCCCATGGAGAAACCGCTTCCATTCCACCACTACAAATTTGCGCATATCCCCTCTTATTCTCAATAGGCCTGGGAGCACTTTTAATTACGCCAGAGTAATCGGAGTAATTTTGCTAATTCCACGGTCCTCTTTGGTACACAATTATTAATAATTAAGCAATTACACCCGCTCGTGTAATTAAGAGTGATATGGGTGGAAATTAGCTCAAAAACAACTAATTTAGCCAGTCCATTTTGGAAGAGAGGATGACACTGAATGCAAAATTCTTCTTCTGGCATAATTCCTTGTAAACTCACTGAATTGTTAGGTAATTATGCGAGTAACGCCCTCCCTTAATTCTCACCCTTGAAATGTATTTACTTCTGTCCTTGAAAGTAGTAAATCTCAGACCTCTAAAAGGTTAGAAAAGTTTCCAGTGCACCCCAATCTCGAATGACTTAGTATAGGATTTCTTCAGGCACAATATTACACCATTGTATAGCACTATGGCACATGTGTAAGTTGAGCAAACTAATGGGTTGGATAAAACTCTAGAAATTAAACATGTAATATATATTTTTATTGATTTAGCTGGCCCTCATTTCAATTTGCTGGCCTTGGAAAATTCCCCACCTTGTATAGGCTACAATCAGGGAGATAAAAGTAGTGACGGATGGAAACACAGTATTTAATCATTTTAACTACTGGCAATACCTCTTAGCAGACTTTCATTTTTAGGTCGAGCCTACAACGCTTGCGCTGAGGTGATCTGTTGTATGTACTTTGCAAGGTTAGACTCCTCCCATGGCTTTGGATTTGTCTGTTCCGTTGTCTTGTAAAAATCCTGCCTTGTCAGTGGGTAATTAGGCTGGAGTATTGCCGCAGGATCTGTAGGCTTCCACTTTTTCCACTTACATACTGTTCAGGCACTTTTTTAGTACAGGTTTGGACAGATACATCTGTGCTCTCAGTCATTTCGTATGCAAGCGTGTTTTCAAAGGATTTATGCGTGTCTTAGTACAGCCGCCTCACGGCGAAAACATCATGTGACTCGGCACTTCCTGCAATATTCACACACCTCCGGTCTCGGTGGCACGTGCAATTAATTATTTGCTTTTTGAATTTATTGCCAGTTTTCCTTGCCTCAAACCCCAACCAACACTTCTCTGTGTTTCTGCCGCTGTCCCCATAACCCCCCACCCTCTGCGCTTGCACACACACCCACCCCCATCTTTTTGATTTATTTACCATTGCTTTTTTGTCTACCTTGACCTCCCTGCAACACGCAGACAACTCCAGTCCGGGCACCACACTCAGCGATTAATCTGCATTTATTAATTGAAACAAGAGTTTCCCTGGCTCAGCTCAGTGCCCGGCTTTAACTCAATCCCTCACATGCCCTATTGCTACTTCATCTCGCTCCCCCCACCCTTTCGTCTCGCTTTTAAGGCCCCTTTCCAAACCAGTCCATGCCTGTTGTTCGGGACAAGAGGAGTACGTAGGTGCACATTCCGTGTTCAGTGAGTAATCTGCATTTTGAATGGAATGCCTGTGTGGCTTCTTATAAACCTCAAACAATTCTTCTCTGTGTTTCTGCCCCTCCGTCCCCACAAGCCCCCCACCCTCCGTACTTGCATACGCACCCACCAACATATTTTTTATTTATTTATTGTTGCTTTTTTTGTCTCCCACAACCTCCCTGCAACACGCAAACATCTCCGGTCTGAGTAACCTGAGTAATTTTATATGCGATCCTGTTTTCAAAGGCTCCGGTCTCGGTGCCACACGCAGCAAGTAATATGCATTTATCATATATTACCTGTGTTGCTTTTTTCAAACCCTAACCAACACTTCTCCGTGTTTCCGCCCCCCTGCCCACAAGCCCTCCTCACCTTCCATGCTTGTCTAGCAGCAAAGGGGTTAATTACAGACGGGGATCAATCGTATGCAAAGTTCGTAAGTGCGGCCCAAAAGAAAGCAGCAGTGCAACCGAACTGCTACACCATGTTTACAAGTCTGACATGATCGAGTGTCTTTATGATAGCCCTGCAATGTTTCCTTAGTCAAGGCGTAACTAGCTCTTCAGTCCAGTTGTTTTAATTTGCATTCTGGGACTTGCAGCTTTTTTCATAAACCAAAGCTAAATGTCACAGAATGCAAGGAAAAAGCATGCCTGAGGTTGCTATTGACATAAGTGGAGGACCCGGGAAACTTCCTACAAACATGAAAGATTTTGCCTTCTTGTACCACCCAAAATAATATACTGCATGGCTAAAAACGTAGAAGGTCCCAAACGCGAGACCTATTGCATTGTAAATGCTTGTTGTATTTGAATTCATGTTCTCTTGTTTACACTTGTCTATTTAACACCTTCCATGCTGAGGACGAAATAGTTCCGTCCTCAGCCACAGTGGTCGTGTGCTGAGCACGGAACTGTTCTGTCCTCTGCACACACCAAGAACTCCCTCTGCTGTTTACAGCTGAGGGATTTCTTTTTTTTATGAGCCCTGGAAGCTGGGGAAGAGCTTCCCCTAACTTCCTGAGACATTTTATTTTTCAATGTAATAACGATCGCGCGCATGGTATGTTGATGTCATTACATCGAAAGTGAAACTGAAATGAGCCGATTGGCTCATTTCACTTTCACTGCCTACGTGTTTTCAGGGCTATCTCAGCCCCCGAGCACCTAGGCAGACAAGAGAGGTATCATTAGAATGGGGAGAATCTCCCCTTTCCAATGGTACCCTTCGCTAGTGGATCCCTACTTGCGGATCGCCAAAGGACGGTGATCCCAAAGCAGGGATGCACCCACTAAACACCTAGGAGGGGGGAGCGGCCCCCTGGACAAGGGCTTTTACTCCGCCCTGTAAATTATGGACATAATCAGTTTGTGCATGCAAATATCCATCGTACATCTGGCCCTATGAGTGTTAAACACATATACTGAGATGTACTACAAAGGTTAAAACAGTATACTTTCTGTACTACTAATAAGAGATACTACTTACAACATATATTATGTGAGTGGATGTGTGACTGTGTGTATCTGTGTGTGAGTGGGTGTCTAAGTGCCTGTCTGGGTCTGTGAATGGCAGTATGGGTGTATAAGTAGGTGTGTGAGTAGCTGTGTGGGTGAGTGAGTGGCTGTGTGAGTGACTATTGGTGAGTGAGTGGGTGTGTCAGTGGTTGAATGGATGAATGAGTGGCTGTGTGAATGGTTGTATGGGTGGGTGTGTATGTGACTGTATGGGCGAGTGAGTGGGTGTCTGAATGGCTGCATGAGTGAGTGACTGGCTGTGCAAGTGGTTGTATGAGTGACTTAGTGCCTGTTTGAGTGGATGTTTGGTTAAGTGTGTTGCTGTGTGAGTAGCTGCATTGGAGAATGAGTATGTGTATGAATGGCTGTATGGATGAGTGAGTGGATGTGAGAGTGGTTATATGGATGAGTGAATGGGTATTTAGGTGGTTGTATAGGTATGTGAGTGGTTTTATGGGTAAGAGAGTGGCTGAGTGTGTAAGTGGCTATATGGATGAGTGAGTGGCTGTTCTGAGAGGCTGTATCGGCCATAGAGTAGTGTATTGCTTCGCCCTCCTAAATAATAGAAAATACTGACTCCCCACATGAAGGCTTAAATGTGACAAAGCAATAAAAATAACATACCACATGAAAAGGGATTTCACTCCCATAAAATGAAACACATCAAAGACTGTTCTCAGAATAAGGCATAGGGTTTTATCTATGCAACACTCTCTAGCAAAAAGGCTTTCCCAGATGTCAAATGAACAACATTCACATGTATATATATATATATATATATATATATATTCACTGAAAAAACCATAGGTTTCACACATGTTATAGTTAGCTGTACATTTTACTGATAAAAAACCAATGAAATTCCCCCGTTATAGTTACTGTAGGCAACTATAACTCACGCAACCGCAATCCTCTGCTGATGCTAATACTGTATTTAGACACTTATTTGCCCATGTCTTCTTCCATTAAATTTTAGCTATACATATATTACAAATATTTTTTTTTCATAAAGACACATATGTCATCAGCAGAGCATTACGGTCGCGTGAGTTATAGTTGCCTACAGTAACTATAACGGGGGAATTTCATTGGTTTTTTATCAGTAAAATGTACAGCTAACTATAACATGTGTGAAACCTATGGTTTTTTCAGTGAATTTGCAAGGTTTTTTAAATGCTAATTCCTAACTATAACGTGTGTGAAACCTATGGTTTTTTCAGTGAATTTGTATGGTTTTTTAAATGCTAACTTACTTTACGCCATTCGTGGCGTGCGCGCCCAGTTAACGCAGTTCGTTCCGTGCGCGCACGGTGCGCTTCGCGCACCGTGCGCGCACAGTGAGCACGCGGTGCGCTTCGCGCACCGCGCGCCCACTTTACGCAGTTAGTGCCATGCACGCACGGTGGTCACGCGGTGCGCGCAGCGCACCGCGTGCCCACATTATGCGGGATGGGCCATGTACGCACGATGCGCTTCGCGCACCGTGCGCACATGGGGGACATATTATGCGCATCGTTGTGAAATGTTTTGTTTATTATTTTCGTTTAGTTGTTAAGCCATGCACAAATGGTGCCATTCGGGCACCATTTGAACATGGGGTGGGGAGAGTGTGGATAATTTTTTTTTTTTAAACAAATTTTTACCGTACGCGTACGGTAAGCGTAATCGGCGATTTTTCGGAAAAAAAAAAAAAATTTTTTTGGCCTTGGGGGTTGTTTGGGGGCCCGTATATCACTGCTGGGTGATTATTATCTCAATATACTGCCCCTTTACACATTTTTGGGCTTCATTTATGCTGCCCCACTCAGAGTGCGAGAGAGAAAATGGCGGCCGCCGCTTCCTGGTTTCGGCCGATTCGAATGTTTACTAAGATCTAAGAGCCAATCAGAATCGCGCTCGCGCACGTCACCGTACGCGTACGGTAAGTGCACCGTAAGCGCACCGTAAGCTGGCTCAGATATATATATTGATTTAAAGGCTATTTTCTCAGAATCTACTGAACAGATTTACACCAAACCTACAAAAGGCACTTCCTTGACCTGAGGACTACCTCTCTGCCAAATTTCAAGTAATTCTGTTCAGCCGTTCGGGCTGTAGCTGTGTCTAAAGGTCCTATGGAAAAATGCATGGGAAAAACGCTTTTTGGGACCCCCCTTTTATCTCAGCCCCCGCTTTACGAATCCCCCCGAGACTTTCAGGGTAGGAGCGGAGAGTAGCGCCCCATCTATTTTGAAAAATTTGCGAGGATTCGTCGACCGGCGCCAAAGTTATTCAAAATAGAATGTTGCGGATTTCCTATGGAAACGTGGTCCTAACTATAACTACCTACTGGCGACCGCCAGTAGGTAATATATATATATATATATATATTATCTACTGGCGGTCGCCAGTAGATAGTTATAGTTAGGACCGTGTTTCCATAGGAAATCCGCAACATTCTATTTTGAATAACTTTGGCGCCGATTGACGAATCCTCGCGAAATTTTCAAAATAGGTGGGGCGCTCCGCTCCGCTCCGCTCCTACCCTGAAAGTCTTGGGGGGATTCGTCAAGCGGGGGCTGCGAAAAAGGGGGGGTCCCAAAACGCATTTTCCCATAGGACCTTTAGTCCAAGCTACAGCCCGAATGGCTGAACAGAATTACTTGAAATTTGGCAGAGAGGTAGTCCTCAGGTCAGGGATGTGCCTTTTGCAGGTCTGGTATAAATCTGTTCAGTATTTCCTGAGAAAATAGCATTGAAATCAATATATATATCTATAAGCGCGCTCCGAGCGCGTACGGTAAGCTTACCGTATGCGCACGCTGCCGTGCGCAAGCTTAATTCTGATTGGTGGTTACATGACTGTAAACATTCGAATCGGTCAAAATCAGGAAGTGTCGGCCGCCATTTTGTGTGTCTCACACTGATAAACAAAGGAGGAGAACGTGAAAAGGGGGCAACGAACAGAGTTGCAGACCCCCTAGCGTTTGTCAGGGTGTCCAAGAAGGTCCCAAAAGTATGAAAAATACATTTACATTTTTTTTTTTAAATCGCGGGGTGCGCGTACGCTAAGCTTACCGTACGCGCACGGCAGAAAAAAACAATAAAAAAAATAGAAGTAAAAATCAAATTTAAGTGTTTAGATATTAGGGGGCTCTAAAAAGAGCCGTTGTGTTTATGAAGTGTTTTTTTTGTGGTACCTACAAGTAAGTACCGATGCAGAGTCTAAAGTTCAAGAGGAAGACTCTGTTGCCTTCATCAGTGAAATGTACACCGTCTCCTCTATAAATGCCTTGCATGTTGTAACGCAAGTTGTTGTGGTATATAGAACCCATACCATAGTCTCTGAGGAAAGCAGAAATAGATTTGTTGACGTGCTTTCTTGCTTTGTCAATCTGTGGACAAAATTGGTTGGACCAGTTCCACTTTTGCCTTTGGCATATATTAGAATATACAAAGGCAGATTGAGGAAAAAGCGACATCAATTGCACAAAGGTGTCCTTAACAAGCATTTCCAGACCTACCCCAGTTAAAGTGCCTAGGTCATTTCCACCACAGTGCACAATAATAAGGTTAGGCTGTGGGAGATGTAGAAAAGATTTCACCAAAGGCATTAATTGGTGCCACTTTAACCCTCTCTGACCAATCCATTTAATGCCTACATTTGGCAAAGCAAGGTCTCTCACCATACCTCTTTTTTCTGCATACTTTTCACTCCAGAAGACATAGCTGTGACCTACAATCCACACTGTGAACATCTTTCAAGGATATCTGGATGCACTAAGGAGGTGTCTTTCAGTAGAATGGCAATATGAAATGAAAGACAGTTGTAAAATGGAGGCATACATATTTTTTTTAAATAAAAAGAACTCATTGGCTGATTCATATCATTTTACAGTTAAAACTAGGCTGTATGTGTACATTTTTAGAAGCATGTTTTGTATTGGTTCAGAAAATTGTGTTCCCACAGAAGATTAATTTGGATTTGCTGTTAGGTTTGACAGGTGAAGCACTCTTGCTCTTTGAAATAGAAACATTGTGTGCTGAACTTCTGACCTCTCTGCTCACACCAGTGTTCCATGAGCTGTTGCTATGGTAGCAGGCAGAAGTCAAGTTGGGGGAAGGGTTCATTTGGAAAAGGGTTGAAGTTTTCAACCAATAGAAATGTGTGATTTCATTTGAAAAAATGTGGGAAGCACTGAGATTTGTAATTAACATGTATATGTGTGAAAAAAGAGAGGGAAACATTGCCATTTACTGGTTCGGCTGAGAGGAGAGAGGTGTAGAGCTCTGAGATTCTGACTCTGATAATCTGCTGTTTGAGTGCCACATTTCTTTCTCAACTAACTAATTTTAAAGGTGAGATATGAGTTTGAGAGGGGATGTATGTGGTGATTTTTGATATAAATATTAGAACAAAATTTTTCAGATGATATTTAGTGGAAATAGTTATTGTTCTTAGATGATATTTTTAAAGAATATGTTACATTTCTATAAAGGTATGTTTTAGTGAGAAGAGATTCTGGGGTTTTTTTAAACAATCTTTCAGATTGTTATTTTTTTTTGCCCGCTGTTAAGTAATGAATGCAATTGCTTTCACCATTTACAGTGAAATGCAATATATTCTGAAAACAGCAAAAAAAGGGCAAAAAATTGTTTTTAAATATGAAAATATGTGTACTGTATTCTAAAATCTTTTTTTTCAGATTGAGAAAGAAAAATTAGGAAAAAATAAACCTTTTTTATAGCAATTTAAATAAAGCATTTATTAATAAATACGTTATTTTGTTGGTCAGGTAAGTGTGAAATTTCTGTATTTATCACACATTTAGTTTCATGCTCCCTTTTTTTCACTTCTCCTCTCTCTGCTTTTCTCATTTCCATTGTACTCCCTCAAGGACCTTGTAGGGTAAAAAAAAAAATTTTGTTTAAAAAAAGCGAGTACCGTACGCGCACGGTAAAACATTTTTTTTACAAAATTAATTTAAAAAATTTAAAAAAAGTTGTGAGGTAAGGTTGGCTCTTAAAAGAGCCGTTGTGTTAATACAGGGACAGAGGAAAGAAAGAATGGGAATATTAACAAGGACCACAGATGTGCTGGTCTGTCTTATTGTTTATTAGGGAAACACTGGTCTCCCCATGAACAATTAGACCATAACATCTGGTGCACCTCATTTGTACCCTCTGAAATCGAGGGTTCGTTTCCAGAGGAGCAGAAGAGGGTGATGCTCCCACCGCAGAGGAAGTGCTCGGCTGAGCTGCCGAAGATGTACTCGGCTGAGCTTCTGCGGGTGTGCTCGGGTGACTTACTGAAGGGTTTGCTTCAGTATGTCGAGCAAAAGTCCTGGGATGTACATCCCTAATGTGTCTCACCATAGTGTGATTACCAAAGGAATACTTCTTCCTTGGGTTACCTCTAGATAAGACACGCTCACAAAGTGAGCAGGTGACTAATGGAGCATTTACCTTTTTCTGCCCCTCTGGAAAAGTGAAATACTCCCAAACAAAAGAATTCTTTTGTTTCCTCCTTCTCTGTCTGATGATGCTGCTGCCCTGCTCACTCTCAGAAGAGGTCTGCTGCTCTGCCATTGTATCCCAAAGACAATTCAGCTCCTTCTCCTAGAGAATCACAAGCAGTAATGAGGGGAATGGGTGTGGTGTAGGAAGATTCTGGAACAGAAAGTAGTTTAAACCAATCAAAAGTGTTGTTTCTTGATCACATGACCAACCGTACGCGCACGTTAAGCTTACCGAGCGCGTACGGTAAAAGTACGCATGCGCGTACGAAAGACACGCGCACGCGCGCATGCGCATTACAGGCACGCTCGTACACTTCCGCGGAACGTGCGCGTGCGCGTATGAAGCATGCACTTACGCGTCGCGTAGGAAGTACGGACGCGTACGCAAATTGCGTAAGCATGCGCACACGGAGTATAAATATTACGTACGCTCACCGTAAATAAAGCGAAGCGTGCGCTTACGGTAAGCTTACCGTATGCGCACAGTAAAAAAAATAAAAAAAAAAAAAAAAGATAAAATTTTGTTGAAGATATTAACTGTTATACAACTATATCTAACCATTTATTTGAAAAAGGTGAATCTTTCTATATTGAAGAATGCATTAAAACCATGAATATATACATAGGTAGAATAGTGTTTAAAGGAAAAAAAAAAGAAAAAAATGATGTAAAAAAAAAAAAACTTCAATGAAAAAACCATAGGTATCACACACATTATAGTTAGGAATTAGAATTCAAAAAACCATGCAAAAACACAGAAAAAACATAGGTTTCACACACGTTATATTTAGAAATCAGCTTTTAAAAAACCTTGCAAATTCACTGAAAAAACCATAGGTTTCACACACGTTATAGTTAGGAATTAGCATTTAAAAAACCTTGCAAATTCACTGCAAAAACCATAGGTTTCACACACGTTATAGTTAGCTGGACATTTCTCTCGTAAAAAAACATTGAAATTCCCCTGTTATAGTTAGTTCAGCTTGAGGGTAGAGAATTCAACAGGGCGACCCAGTTTCTGGTCGCC
Source organism: Triturus cristatus (assembly GCF_964204655.1). NCBI lineage: Eukaryota > Metazoa > Chordata > Amphibia > Caudata > Salamandridae > Triturus > Triturus cristatus. The sequence continues at coordinate 215,862,945 of NC_140594.1, read as the reverse complement.
ATGGATATCGAAGCCCCTTATACGAATATTCCGCAAAATACCACTCTGGAGGTTATACAATCTATTTTAGAGTCAGAAGATCTAAGAGGGGGCAATAGTGATTTTATCATGTCTTGCCTTTTCTTTATCCTCAAGAATTTTTTTTTCCTATTTAAGGATGAGCTGTATCTTCAAACTAAGGGCACCAGTATGGGGGCTACTTGTGCCCCTAGCCTGGCATGCCTCTATGTTGGCAACTTTGAGGAACTACACATATTTAATGAGATTGCTCCCTTTTATGAAAATATATCCTGCTGGCACCGCTACAAGCAGTGATCTAGAGGAATTTTTAACATGGTTGAACCTGGGTGATCCCAATTTAAAGTTTACAGGTCACTATAGTAATGATAAGGTAGCCTTTTTGGATATTAATATAAAAGAGGAGGATGGTATACTTAAGGTGGAACTTTACACCAAACCCACCGATAAAAATTCACTTCTCCGTTACTCCAGTAATCATCCTCGAGCCCAGAAAGACAATGTGCCTTTTGGCGAATTTCTCAGATTGAGACGAAATTGTTCCAATCTTGATGACTTTTATAAACACGCTGACAATACCAAAAACAAATTACTAACTAGGGGTTACCCAAGAAACTTGTTAAAAATGCACTTAAACGTGCACGTTTTTATGATCGAGACAGTTTATTGGACCAGAACAAACCCAATAAGAGACAAGACGCTACTCTAGATAGACTAGTGTTTGTTACACAGTATACGCATGTCAGCAACCAAATCAAAAATATCATCAACAGAAACTGGAAAATTCTTAATTTTAATATGGATAAACAACTGAATAGGCCCCTCTTTTCTTTCCGCAGAAATAAAACCATCCGGAACAGTCTAGTTCACACTTATAAACCCATCAAGGAAACTCAAACGACCCTCACCGGGGGGCTAGCATCTAGCAACCACAAATGTGGGACTTGTTCGGTATGCCCCAATTGTATCACAGGCAAAAATTTGGAATACAATGGCAAACGCCTAACCCCTACCACCTTTAACAACTGTCGTAGCCAAAATGTGGTATATTTAATCTTATGCCCTTGCAATTTGAGATACGTTGGAGAAACCAGCAGGGAGTTGCGTATCCGTGTCCTGGAACACAAATCTGCAATACGGACAAATAAACCCGATGCCCCACTTACTGAACATTTCCAAGCCTTGAAACATACGTGTGATGACCTCAAGTGGTTCATTTTGGAAAAAATCAGAATCAATAGGAGAGGTGGTGATATTAACAAGACCAGAAAGATAAGGGAACAGTGGTATTTGTGCCACTTAAATACAATCTATCAAGGCTTAAATAGTCGGGAAGATTGGACTAAATGCTTATAGATATTTAGATTACTTGAATTGAGTGGTTTTACCAGCGTAGTAATAGATATAAATCTGTGGTAGTTTTTTTGTGCGAACTTGGTCCTTAAAAACAGGGTTTCCTTGTTCTTCAAAATGTTCTTAAATCCCCTTTTTCTCCCTATCTTTCCATCCCATCCCGTGTTTCATAACACAGGCGTTTTCCCTTGACAACAGACGGTTTTAGGTAATATCCACTTGTCTGTCCCTGATCATTTTCAGCGAGTCACGTAACTCACACGACCGCCATAACTAACTTGAGCTATTTCACCCCTAGAGGGTGCTTTCTTTAGCACAACAACTGTGATATTGGCATGCCAGTTATCTTCCTTGGACGATATCTAGGGAGATTCAAACATGACCGGATTATAACAAGAATTCTGTCTTAGATCGACGGAGTACGCGTATTTTAGCGGTTAATCCTACCACGTGTCCCGCTCCCTTTAGTTCTGCACATTGTTTCCATTTCTTCTAACCTTTAATTTTTATTTTTGCAGTTTAGCGATATTGCTGATTTCAGCTATTTCTGCGGCTGATACTTTTAAGACAGTCACCTGACGCATCAACATATCATGTGCCAGGAGACGTCACAGTCTATCTATGAGCACAATTTCTTTATTTATTTTTCCCTGCACGAAGATTGCTTTGGCCCTTAAAACTCCGAACAATTCCACCTTTGCCACAAATTATATCATTCGGGTTTAGTTTAGGCGTGACCTCCTGAGTATACTCTCACGAGCAAAGGCTTTAAATTCGAACTAAATAGGATACCATGTTTAGGGTCCCTTGATTGGATAGTTAGATCCAAGAGACTCAGTATCCCTTTAAGGAACTCATTAGCATACTCTGTATCCAGTATTCTGTCCCGGATTGGTCGATTCAATATCCAATCAGGTAACAGTCTCACGAGCAGAGGCTTAAACTATGGACCAGAAAGGAAACTAGGTTTCGGGTCCCTCTGCGGTGGGAGCATCACCCTCTTCTGCTCCTCTGGAAACGAACCCTCGATTTCAGAGGGTACAAATGAGGTGCACCAGATGTTATGGTCTAATTGTTCATGGGGAGACCAGTGTTTCCCTAATAAACAATAAGATAGACCAGCACATCTGTGGTCCTTGTTAATATTCCCATTCTTTCTTTCCTCTGTCCCTGTATTAACACAACGGCTCTTTTAAGAGCCAACCTTACCTCACAACTTTTTTTAAATTTTTGTAATTAATTTTGTAAAAAAAATGTTTTACCGTGACCTCCTGAGTATACTCTCACGAGCAAAGGCTTTAAATTCGAACTAAATAGGATACCATGTTTAGGGTCCCTTGATTGGATAGTTAGATCCAATAGACTCAGTATCCTTTTAAGAAACTCATTAGCATACTCAATATCCAGTATCCTGTGCCGGATTGGTCGATTTAATATCCAATCAGGCAACAGTCCCATAGATATAACCGCAAGCAACTTTGCTAGTCCTGACACACGACTCAGACCCTTATAGAGAGCGGAACCCTTATCTACTAACTAGGTGAGTGAACATCCTGACCTTACTTCGATTTCTGAAGGAAATTAGTAGAGACTGTAGGTCTTATTTAAATTCAGTATGGCTCTAATTTTTGACTGCCTGTCTATAATTCATTCACCGGTAGACTCTCATTATATTTGGCCATATATCATAGGTAAGCCAACTTAATTTTCTTACTCAATTGGATTAGTATATCTGGAGAGTAACTTAAAGCTAATAAAACAGCTAAATTACATCTTAAATTGATTTTAGGTTATCTTTGTGAAGCCTAAAAGAGAATTACAACCACAACTTCCTGTAACATAACCCGTCAGAAGTGGAGATTTCGTGATACTTATATTTATACATGGTAACTTCCTTTTAACAGATGCTATTGAGTGCTCGAGTTTTATGTTAAAACTCGCTAGCTAACCCATATTCCTTGGTTTTTCTTTCCTGTCCTATGGTGCAGGCAATTTTGGCCTGATCGTATATAACTCTTATGGTCTACAACACAACCAATTTCCCTTGGTCTTCCATGATCAGGGGGACAACAAAAGATCGCATTTATTCGGAACAGGTAGGCATGAATCTAAACTATCTCTTCTTTCCCTAACAATTTAGCATTATATAAGATATGCATTAATGCAAAACTCCATGTTACCACAGAAACAGAAATATACTTCTACCAGCAGCTTTGTATAAGGCGACTACAGAAGCCCACGCTCCAATTAGAAAACGTGAAGTGATCCCTATAAAGGATCGCCAATATTATTCCAGGGTAAGCTGATATTAATATGACTACCCCATACGTCTATCTTTGAAACTTGGGTGTTCTTTGTTACAATTCTTCTGGTTTAGTGGACCCGTACCCCCTATTTTGTTTCTAGATTAGTGAAATCTGAGGCCCCAAGTGCCTCTTATCTGTGTTTCTAGAACAACATTTTTTTTATATGTGGAACCAAGGTAGTACAATTGGGTTACCTAGGAAAGGTTATTAATACATTTTCCGAATAAATAGCCTTACTTACTGCTTTGTTAGCTCAAGATAAATTGGGAAAATACAGGATATGTTTACAGTAATTTTTATTGTCGATAAACCATGTGGCCACATTTTGAGCGATAAAGTCAATAGCCATTGTCAATTTTACTTCCAGTAAATTGTTTCTATGTTTTTTTAAGGTTTGTCTAATATTTTGAAAAAATGCACATGTTAACCTAGAGAAAAAAATGGTGCTCATTGTAATCAACATAAGTAATAGAGATAACAGAAGACAATGAATAGTGAACATGTTGTGATTTTTTCCACGTATTAACTACAGTAATGCTATAAGTCCACTGAGTTAAAAATGATGCTAATTCTCTGCATGACATTTAATCCTAGGGCGATTTTACATACCCTCTGGTTCTGGCAGACAAATTTTATGTCTTGATAAAGGTGATTATAAGAAGGAGTTATCACCGAAACGCGTCGACGCAACCTAAAGCGTATAATTCAAGTCTCCAACACCATAATAGATACGCTGATTTGGTAGTGATACTACTCTGGTGTCATTAGAGCGGAGAAAGAATATACAAACCTGTATCCAACAAATGTGTGTTGTAACTGTTCTGTCTGCTTGTAATTGTGCAGGTCGCAATTATATATATTGTCTTAATTTTATCTTGTTTTAGTTCAGGGATTTAGTTTAGTTATCCCTATTGACTGTTTTTTAATATATTCAAATAAATGAACTTTTAACTTTTCCATATTTTGTTGTATGTATTTGTTAAGTCATAAGGTACATTATTTCATACCTGTTTTCTATTTGTGCATTAAGGGAACCCTTTCTCTTACCTAGGTTAGTCACAAATGTACCAATGAGATATACATTCAATCCCTAACGCACCCATACATACACTCGCTCAACCATACAGTCCATCACAGATGCACTCTTAAAACCATGCACCCATAGAATCACCCACTCACACATCTATGCACAGAGTCACACACAGCCTACCCACACTAACACTCAGGCACCCATACAGATACTGAGACAAACAATCAATAACTCATATAGACACTCATATAGCTATTCACAAAACCATGCAGCCACTTAAACACCAACATACAGACACATACAGACATTTACACATTTTAGTTACTAGTCTGCAGTAAGATACATTTAATGACTCACTTATAGAGTCAGTTACGCACCACAGAAAATCATCCATTTACACACTTGTACACCCACTCATTCTTCAACAGTCCTTTCCCTATATATATTAAACATATTAAAATTGTTCAGAAACACATACTCAATGGATGACGTCATCAGTGATTTCATCAGTGATGTCATTTGAGATGTCATCAGTGATGTCATGAGTGATGTCACTGACCATGTCATGAGTGATGTAATATGTGACGTCATCAGCAGTGGATTGCGGGTGCGCGAGTTATAGTTAGCTGAACTAACTATAACAGGGGAATTTCAATGGTTTTTTACGAGAGAAATGTCCAGCTAACTATAACGTGTGTGAAACCTATGGTTTTTTCAGTGAATTTGCAAGGTTTTTTAAATGCTAATTCCTAACTATAACGTGTGTGAAACCTATGGTTTTGTCAGTGAATATATATATATATATATATATATATATATATATATATATATATATATATATATATATATATATATATATATATATATATATATATATATTATCTACTGGCAGTCGCCAGTAGATAGTTATAGTTAGGACCGTGTTTCCATAGGAAATCTGCAACATTCTATTTGGCATAACTTTGGCGCCGGTTGACGAATCCTCGCGAAATTTTCAAAATAGGTGGGGCGCTCCGCTCCTACCCTGAAAGTCTCGGGGGGATTCGTCAAGCGGGGGCTGAGAAAAAAGGGGGGCCCCAAAACGCGTTTTCCCCATGCAATTTTCCATAGGGACCTTTAGTCCAAGGTACTGCCCGAACGGCTGAACAGAATCACTTGAAATTTGGCAAAGAGGTAGTCCTCAGGTCAGGCATGTGCCTTTTGCATATATGGTGTCAATCTGTTCAGTAGTTCCCGAGAAAATCAAAAGTAAAATCACATACATATCTGGGCGGAGCCTAACCACACATCTCATCGTGAGATCTGATTGGCTGTCAGTACTCCATCCAAGAAGTGTTGGCAGCCATCTTGGGACCAATATACATGATAGCACCTCATTAAAAAACATTGCAGTTAATAGAAGGTTTTAAGACTTTAGTTACATTATAAATCATTTGTTGATGGTACCATACTCATTTTAGGAATTGTGGTGTGTTCTAAGGTGATTTTACCATGTGAAAAATCCTTCTGCTGTGATATCACGAACCATGTTTGAGAGAAAACTATTTTCTCATACTTTTCCCACAGAGGTTTGGAAGGTGATCTATAAGCTAAACTGAGAGCGTATTTTCTGTAAATTCACATTATCTTTCTCAGTCATGTAAGAATGAAGTCTGACATTCTCAGTAAAACATGTACATCCAACAAGGGCAGAGACTGTCAGTTGATTCCTTTGTGTTCTACTGCAGCTTCCCAGAGTGCTCTAAAGAACAACTAGAGCGCACACAGTCTTACTTATGACAAAAGTATGGCACACCTGAAGCCATCTTGATTGGAATAAAGTGGTAACACTTAAAACATTTAATTTACAAAGGAACAACATGAGGGGGTTCATTTTGCCATATAAATTATGATTAGTGCTGCAGAAAGAAAAACTAGGGCACATTTTGACTTCTGAAATCCTCTTTTATTTCATAAAAACATTCTCACATGCAGACTGAAACATGCACTTTGAATACCAGCAGCAGACTTGCCTGGTGAGCAGTAGCTTTACTACAGTGATCTAATGAGCAACTAGAGTGCTAACATTCAGAATTTATGGAAAATGTGTGACACTTCTGAATGCCTTCTTGATGGAATCAAAGTAAAAAACTGAAAGTATTTCCTACTGAGGAGACTGCAGTAAATGAGGAAATTAGGAAACTTCATAACAAATAAATCTCCCAAGATGGCCACCAGAGACAAAAGAGCCCAAATGTAGCCCAAATATCACCCAGATGTAGCCCAAGTATAGCCCAATGACAGAATGTCCCAGAGTGTTCTTAAGAACAACTAGAGCGCTTACTGTCTTACTTATGACAAAAGTATGGCACACCTGACGCCATCTTGATTGGAATAAACTGGTAACACTTAAAACATTTAATTTAAAAAGGAACACAATGAGGGGGGTCATTTTGCCATAGAAATTATGATTAGTGCTGAAGAAAGAAAAATTAGGGCACATTTTGAGTGACTTCTCAAATCCTCTTCTATTTCATTAAACAATTCTGATATGCAGACTGAAACATGCACTTCTAATACTAGCAGCAGACTTCCGTGGTGAGCAGTAGCTTTACTACAGTGATCTAATGAGCAACTAGAGTGCTAACATTCAGAATTTATGGCAAATGTGTGACATATCTGAATACCTTCTTGATGGAATCAAAGTAAAATACTGAAAGCATTTCCTACTGAGGAGACTGCAGTAAATGAGGAAATTAGGAAACTTCATAACAAATAAATCTCCTAAAATGGCCACCAGAGACAAAAGAGCCCAAATGTAGCCCAAATATCACCCAGATGTAGCCCAAATGTAGCCCAATGACAGAAGTGTGCAAAACACTTATTTTTTGTGAATTTGCAGTTTTATATAGTGCAGACTTGTCAGGTATTGGAGTGCTTTACATGAACATTGGTTACATCACACAAGATCAAATTCATTTTGGTTGTAGACATGGGGAGATTAAGTGATTTGACCAGAATCACAGACTGTTGAGCTGAAGCAGAAACTCCAACCTGGTTCCCCAGTTGCAAAGTCTGCAGCTCTGGAAGTAACACCACACCCTCTCCCCTTGGATGCAACATTTAATCAAGTGGTCAACTGGATAAAAAAACTAAGATTACAAATAATTTAAAAGTTCTTTGTCGCTATTTGAAAACTCAGAAAATATGTCCTCATTTTAGTTTTTTAGAGCACTAACCATAATTTTGATGCAAATAAGACCCTCTCATATATGTAATTTCTAAAGGAAATGCTCTAGGCATTACAGTTTTGATTACATCAAGATGACGTCAGGCATTCCACACTTTTGTAATAAATATAGAACGTTAGCAATCTAGTTGTTCATTGGGATACTGTTGAGAGGCAGAGGCCAGGGGCACGCACTCTGAAAATTGAAGGCAGGTAGGAGAGTGCAGAGGCAACAATTTGACCACACTAGGCAGGCAGGAAGGGCAGTGGCAGCACAACAGACTATGGAGGGCAGTGGAAAGGGGGGCAGGGGCAACAAACCAACAATACAGGACTGGCAAGAGAGGCTGTGGCAATATAATAGACCATTGTGGGCAGAAGGAAGAGGCAGTGGTCATACAACCATACATGCCAACAGACCCGTTTCAGCATGGAAACGTCCAATGTTTTTAAGCTCAAATGGGCTTTACTTGATCTGTTTCCTGTCTACAATCTTCTCTTTTTCAATGTAACTCAAAGGGGAAAATCAATACCCCAGTTTTATTTCAAAATCTCCCTCTTACCAAGTTCAAAATGTTCGCAAGTATGGTACATTGGATCATGGTAGGCAGGAGGAATTGGGGTAGGGACATGGACTCGGATAACAGAGGACAGGAGGGACATTGAGAGGTGCACCAAACTGACCCTACAGGGCAGGCATCAGGGTTTGCAGCAGCACAATACACCACACAGGGCATGCGGGACGGGAGTGCAGCACAACAATACATAGAAAGCAATAGGGAGGGGACACGACCATGCACATGGACAACAGACAACAGAGGAGAAAGAGGCAATGGTAGCTAGCTGACCATAATGGACAGACAGGAGAGAAAGCTGCAGCATAACAGACCATAAAGGGCAGGAGGGACGGATCAGGGGCATTACAATGGAACCGACAAGCCAGGAGGGAGGGAATAGGGGTCTGCACATGGAAACAGAGGGCTGGAGGCAAGGGGGCAGGGCAGGAGCAGCAAGATGACCATGGAGGTCAGGCAGGATGGGCACTAGAAACAAGACACACCATGGAGAGCAGCACAATGGCTATGATGGGCAAGAAGGAGGGTGCAGGGGCATGCACAAAGGACCATGGAGGATAGAAGGGAGGGTCAGGACCTGGGCACAGACAAGAGAGTTCAGGGGAAGGGGCCTCACAACAGACCGCGCGGGGCAGGCAGGAGGAGCAGTTGCAGCACAACAGACCAGGGAGGGCAGAAGGGTGTGGCAGTAAAATGGACCATGGAGGACAGGAGGAAGGGGATAGGGGCATGGCATGTGGACAGGCAGGGTGGAGGTGGCAGGGACAGGTTACAGTCATCTGACAATGCTAGGCAGGTGGTAGGGGAGTGGCAGCTCAACAGAACACTCAGAGTAGATAGGAGTGGCAGGTCCATGGAACATGGTGGTCAAAAAGGATGGAGCAGTTGCATGCACAAAGACATCGGAGGGTAGGGGGAAGGAGAATAGGGGCAGCAAGCAAAGCACAGAGGCTAAGCAGGAGGTCAATGATGGGCCATAGAATTGGGCAATGGAGGGCAGAATGAGTGGACTGGTACATCATGCTAAATACAGGGCAGTGGCAGCACATCAGACCATGCATGGCAGGAGGGAGGAGGCTAGTCCATGGATTCAGACAACAGAGGATAGGGAGGCGGTGGATGGGGCAGCAAGCTAACTGTTCATAGAAGGTGGGTATTAGGAACTTTATTGCTTTTAAAATGTGTGTCTGTGCGAAGTACTTAAAATATGAACAAGTATGCAGCATAATCTCACTTTTATTCAGGAAGAAGAGGACGTTTGGGACTGTGACTCCGGGCTCACTTGGCAGAAACATCCCCTGACCCTCCACCCCCCATCGCAAAATGTAATGCCCGTGAAAAGGGTAGGTGGATGCAGTGTTATATAGAACATAGTCCTGAGAGCACGATTGAAAATGAAAACTAGATATAGTATATGGTATAAACTATGCACCAAAAAGTGTGATATAAGATGAACCGGGGCGTGAAATATAATATGCAATACATTGTGCGCAATGAAAGATTCATTGGAGAGCGCGAGATAGCACAGGCACTAGCGCTTGCTATGTGATATGCGCCTTGGAGTGTAATATGCACAGGGCAGTGTTGTGTAACCTAAGTAGTCTCTAAAGTTGTAATATAAAATATGTGCTGGGTAGTGTAACATTGCATATGCACTGTGACAAAGATATGGATCCCAGATTGTAATATGTATGGCATAGCGCTGTGCTTTCTAACATAGGCATCGAGGAAGGCACGTTAGATGGGGCAATATAACCCGTGCGAAGGCAAGTGTGGCATGACATATTCACGGGGTGGTGTTACAGTGCACATGGGCTAGAGAGTGTCATAGCATACGCACTAGCTGGTGGAATAAAACACAGAGGTGTGTGGCACTCGGCGGGCACTGGTGGGTGTAACACAGCATTGGGCTCAGCCAGGAGCACGCTGTGACTCTCAAGTGAGGTTTGTCTCCTTTCCAGAGAGTAAAATAAAAAGTATTACACATCCGGCGGTGGATGTGTGTTTTATTAACCGTGAGGGGGCTTCTTGCATAGTTTGGTCGAATTTTTGTCGAATCCCCTTTGAATGGCTTGGTGTGCATGTGTATTAAAAGTGCCCGTCAATAGCTACCCATGTTTGTATAAATAAACGACAAGGGTGTCTACTTGGAGAGTACCCACCAGCGGGGGCGCCGGGATTAGGCACGGTAGGGTGTCAGACATGTCAGAGCTTCACTAGCAGTGTGAATACATTCTACGTGGATTCATTGTATGCATAGTCGCCTTTTAATGAATATCACGCAAATCGTCATGGTGATGGGGTCCCCGGGGCCGATTAAGGCCTTGGGAGGGCCAAATTAATTTTTTACAACTAAAAAAATTAGGGTGCAGGCCCTGGGGGATGGGGTCCCCAGGGCTAATACATTAGAAAAAGAAAGGGGGCCACACAGCCCTCCTTCTGAAAAATAAATAAATAAAAGACCGGCATCGCGCCGGAGGCCACGCCCCCTCCTTGCAGCACTCTGCAAACGCGCCCCCTGGCCAGTTGTAAGTTGAGGAATTAATTCCCCTTCAATACTGAGGGTCCCTGAGGGCCAACTAGCCCAACAGGTATCTCCAGTATGTGCCAGGGAGCTGCGTTGCAGACAGGTGTTCTGAGGCCACGCCCCTTTTTACACCTCCATGCAACGCAGCTCTGTGGCGCTTACTGGAGGTACCTAGGGGGCTAGTTTGACCCTAGCGACCGTTAGGATTCAAGGGGACTTAATCTCTCAACTCAGAACGCCCACAGGCCCTGTGGCGCGTTTTTAAGTTGGGGAAATAATTCCCTTTCAATCCTGAGGGACCCTGGGGTCCAACTAGCCCACCAGGTGCTTCCAGTAAGCACCACTGCTCTGCGTTGAAGAGAGGTGGTGCAGGCCGTGCCACTTTTTACACCTCTCTGCAACGCAGCTCTGTGGCGCTTACTGGAGGTACCGAGTGGTCTAGTTGGACCCTAGGGACCCTCAGGATTCAAGGGGACTTAATCTCACAACTTAAAACGGCTACAGGGCGTGTTTACACAGTGGGGAAGGGAGGGGACGGGGCATGAGGTGACGTGTTCAAACACGCCCTGTGGTGCGTTTTAAGAGGTAGTTTTAATCCCCTGCCCTAATATATACTAGGGGCTTACAGAGGAGGTCATGCTAATCACAGGGGGACCCCAACACATAGTGTGCCCTAGAGTATGTAGGTGTTTTCACTGTATTCTGAGTGTCTTTTAACATAGCACTGGCTCTAGGACTGGTTAGTCAGACTCAGTTACCACCAGTATCCGTCTGAAAAAGTTGAGGGTATAGGATGATTTTGCAACAAGGCTTGTTTCTGCTCTTCTGTTTGGTCTTTCTGCACGTTATACTTCTTCCTGCACTTTTCTTCGTCTTTGAGGACTTCTGTTGCTTCTTTCTGCATTTCTTTTTTTTCTTTCTGTGCGTTTTTCCTTCTTTCTTCACATGTCCTATCTCTGTAGGCATAGCTAGAAATTAGCATTTAAAAAACCTTTGAAATTCACTGAAAAAAACATAGTTTCAGGCACGTTATAGCTAGGAATTAGCATTTAAAAAACCTTAGAAATTCACTGAAAAAACCATAGGTTTCAGGGGCGTTATAGTTAGCTGGACTTTTCACTCGTACAAAACCATAGAAATTCCCCCGTTATAGTTAGTTCAGCTAACTATAACTCACGCACCCGCAATGCACTGCTGATGAAATCACATATTACATCACTCATGACATGGTCAGTGACATCACTCATGACATCACTGATGACATCACTGATGACATCATCCTTGTGATAGAGTGGCAGACCTCCTCTCCCCCTAATATAACCTTTGATACACACATTCAAAACTAGAAATTAAAATTTTCAAAACAATAGACATACCAATACCAGTTACAACAACCTATTCAGTAATTGTAAGATCCACATCCACATCCACTCATTCACCAACAGTCCTATACAGTCACTCATACATGTACTCACTCATCATATGTACTCATACACCTATACATCCTGTTACACAACGCCACTCATCAATAAAGTTACTCACACACATAGTCACTCATGCTAATAAAGAATCAAAATCCGTTTACCTGCATATACAGTTATACACACACCACCACACTTACTTCTACAGAAACTTACACATACTTAGTCTTTTTAACAATCACTTATAGAAACACATACTTATTCATACAGGAACTCTTTCAATCTCTCACTCTCACATATACTCACTTATATACACCAATAGTCAAATATACTAGTTTAAAACATATGTAGTTACTCATAGAGACACTATTGAGACAGTCATTCACTCACTAACACACCCATGCACACACTCATCCACCCATACAGTCCTGCACACATGCTTTCTTCAACACATACAAACAGTGAGTCACTCATTCATGCACCTATGCACTACGTAATACCCCCCACCGAACCATACAGACATCAGGCACTTATACTGATACTCAAAAAACCAACTAATAACCTATATAGACACTCATGTAGCTACTCACCAACCCACGCAGCCACTTATACACAAAGTGAGAGACTGATACAGATATTTACATATTTAAACATTACTCACTAAGCCATGTATTCACTAAGATACACTTAATCAGTCAGTTATACAATCAATGTTTCAAAAACAAATCATCCATTTAGACATTTACATACCCATTTATTCTTCCATCGACCTTGAGATATACATATATAAAACATATGTAATTTTCAGAAAAACACACATTCACTGGATGATGTCATCAGTGATGTCATCAGTGATGTCATTTGAGATGTCATCAGTGATGTTATTAGTGATGTCACTGACCATGTCATGAGTGATGTAATATGTGACGTCATCAGCAGTGCATTGCGGGCGCGCGAGTTATAGTTAGCTGAACTAACTATAAAGGGGGAATTTCTATGGTTTTGTACGAGTGAAAAGTCCAGCTAACTATAACGCCCCTGAAACCTATGGTTTTTTCAGTGAATATATATATATATATATATATATATATATATATATATATATATATATATATATATATATATTCACTGAAAAAACCATAGGTTTCAGACATGTTATAGTTAGCGGAAATTTTACTGATAAAAAACCAATGAAATTCCCCCGTTATAGTTAGTGCAGGCAACTATAACTCACGCGACCGCAATCCTCTGCTGATGCTAATACTGTATTTAGACACTTATTTGCCCATGTCTTCTTCCATAAATTTTTAGCTATACATATATTAGAAATATTTTTTTTTCATAAAGACACATATGTCATCAGCAGAAGATTGCGGTCGCGTGAGTTATAGTTGCCTGCACTAACTATAACGGGGGAATTTCATTGGTTTTTTTATCAGTAAAATTTCCGCTAACTATAACATGTCTGAAACCTATGGTTTTTTCAGTGAATTTGCAAGGTTTTTTAAATGCTAATTCCTAACTATAACGTGTGTGAAACCTATGGTTTTTTCAGTGAATTTGTACGGTTTTTTAAATGCTAAGTTACTTTACGCCATTCGTGGCGTGCACGCCCACTTAACGCAGTTCGTTCCGTGCGCGCACGGTGAGCACGCGGTGCGCTTCGCGCACCGCGCGCCCACTTTACGCAGTTAGTGCCATACACGCAAGGTGGGCACGCAGTGCGCTACGCGCACCGCGTGCCCACGTTACGCACCGTGCGCACATGGAGGACATATTATGCGCTTCCTTGTGATAGGTAATCTGTTAAATTTAATTTGTAAGTGATGACAATAATATGCCATGCACAGAGAGTGTTTTTTTTTTTTATTAAAATTTTTAGCGTAAGCGCACCGTACGCGTACGGTAAGCGTAATTGGCGAAATTTTCAAAAAATAAAAATTTACCGTTTTTGGCCTTTGAGGACTCAACTAACATGGCTATGTGCATGGGCGCTGTCTAAACAGCCCCTTTATATGTTTTTTGCCTTTATTTACAGCCCCCCCCCTCAGAGTGCGAGAGAGAAAATGGCGGCCGCCGCTTCCTGGTTTCGACCGATTCGAATGTTTACTTAGATGTAACAGCCAATCAGAATCGCGCTCGCGCACGCCACCGTACGCGTACGGTAAGCTTACGGTAAGCGTACCGTAAGCTGGCTCAGATATATATATTGATTTAAAGGCTATTTTCTCAGAATCTACTGAACAGATTTACACCAAACCTACAAAAGGCACTTCCTTGACCTGAGGACTACCTCTCTGCCAAATTTCTAGTAATTCTGTTCAGCCGTTCGGGCTGTAGCCTTGTCTAAAGGTCCTATGGAAAAATGCATGGGAAAAACGCGTTTTGGGACCCCCCTTTTATCTCAGCCCCCGCTTGACGAATCCCCCCGAGACTTTCAGGGTAGGAGCGGAGCGTAGCGCCCCACCTATTTTGAGAAATTCGCGAGGATTCGTCGACCAGCGCCAAAGTTATTCAAAATAGAATGTTGCGGATTTCCTATGGAAAAGGGGTCCTAACTATAACTACCTACTGGCGACCGCCAGTAGGTAATATATATATATATATATTCCAGATTCCAAAAGTAAAGCGCGCTCTCAGTTTAGGGTATATCAACAGCGATCTTTATTCAGACGTTACGCGTTTCGAGAGTAAACTCCCTTGATCAAGGGAGTTTACTCTCGAAACGCGTAACGTCTGAATAAAGATCGCTGTTGATATACCCTAAACTGAGAGCGCGCTTTACTTTTGGAATCTGGAATCGAAATTACGCCGGCTGTGGCTCTACCGGCCCCGCGCGCCACCAGACAATGGGCGGATATCCCAGGAGGAGCTGAACTTGTTGAAAATATATATATATATATATATATATATATATATATATATATATATATATATATGTGCAAGCAATAATTACACACTTATAAGTAGGCAACTGCAACTGTTAAATGTGTGGATAAAATACATGAGATGAATTACAAGCAGATAATAATATGATGGACATCCACTCCAAGAAATCAGAAAAAGATATACACTAAGAAACATCAGATGATTACAACCACTGAAGAATTGAATGTGCACACAGACACTCACACATCCCAATGATGATTATAGCCACTGGAGACTTGAATGTGCACACAGACACTCTCACATCACAATATCAATAATCAAAAGTAAAACACCTCACTGATCGTTCACTCGACATCTTTGCCAACTCAAGCTGGAGAAGCCCTTTGGCAGCCCAGGCAGGATTCTCGATCGGGACCCAAGTTCCCTTGCGACAACACATCTGCCCTACAAGCGAGCTCCCGTCTGGGTGCCAAGATACCCCGCCTTTAATACCTTTATTCAACCTGAGGCGAAGGTTCTAGAAACCTCGCCTCCTTTCTTCTGTTATGAAAAACCGAGCTGACCGTATTGGTCTGTGTCAAGGTCAAGACAGAAGCTGGCCAGACCCCTGTAATTTTGCTCTGAGACAGACCTGTACATTCCCCACATTTTTCTGGCAACAACAATCTCTGCTCTGAAAGGTACCAAGCACACTTCCCACACATTATCCCAGCAAAGTTTATGAAAGCCTAAAACAACCTTGAATATGAATAGCCTAAACAACTTGAGTAATCTGGGTGCCTGCCTGTGTGCACAAAAGCTCAAGCTAGCTGACAGAATTCAAGATAGCATGAGGGCATGTCAATGCCAATAGTAAGAACTTCATATTACTTCCCAATGTACAACACAATGCACATTTGTTCACCACTGTCTACAGCAGTACACGCTTCATCTTCCAAAGTACAACATAATGTACATTTGAGCACCACTGCTTATAACACTGCACTTCAAGACCAAGAAGTACATTCCATACCTCTTTCTCTCTCTCTCATGCTTTCAAATGCACATCCCACATGTTCTGTTCCTGGCCAGGCTATTCTACTCTCTGAAAGCACAGCTGCAGCTATAAGAAGACACAAAATAAATCTTCAAGGAAAAGTGAACATGCAGGAAAAATGATGTTGTACATTCAGGCTAGGGTAAAGTAAAAAACCAAAAGTGAATTAAGACAATGGTAGTCAAAGGTCATCATATGGTTTCAATACTTAGGAGTGCCTCTAGGCCTACAAGTGAGTGTGTGAGTGGCTGTATAGGTGAATACGAGGGTGTCTGAGTTGCTGTATGGCTGAGTGTGTGGCTGTGTGAGAGACTGTATGGATGAGTGACTGGTTGTATGAGGAGCTGCATGGGTGAGTTAATGGTTGTGTGAGTGACTGTATGAGTGAGTAAATGGATGTGTGAGCAGCTCTGTGGATGAGTGAGCAGTTGTGTGACTAGTTGTATAGGTCTTTGAATGTGTTTTTGAGAGGTTGTGTGGGTGTGTGAATGGGTATATGAGAGGTTGTTTAGGGGTGTGAGTGCTTATATGGATAATGTCAACAGTGATTTCATTTGAGATGTCATCATTGATGTCACTGACCATGTCATGAGTGATGTAATATGTTAGGTGATAAGCAGTGCATTGTGGGTACTTAAGTTATAGTTAGCTCAGGTGCTGCATTTCTCTGGTTTTGTACAAGTAAACTGTGAACCTATAACGTCCCTGTAACATTTGGTCTTTTCAATGAATTTCTAAGGATTTTTTAAATTCTATTTCCTAACTAAAACGTCCTTGCAAACTTTTTTTTTTTAGTGTGTTTGTAAGTTTTTTTTAGGTTATTTGGTAAGTGTAACATCCCTTTATTGTTTGTTTCTGTATTAAATGTATATGGTTTTGCAACATTATTTTCTAACAATAATATTCGTGGACCCTGTGGGTGTGTGCATAAGTATGTAACTTATTCTGTGACTGGTTGCATAAGTGTCTGAATGGGTCTATGACTGAGTGTCTGATTGTTTGTCTGAGTAAGTGCATGAGTATTTGAGTATGTGTGATTGGGTGTGTAAGTGTCTGTGGGTCTGTGAGTTGGTATGTCACTGTCTATCTCTGTGGGCCTCTGAGTGGGTGCATCAGTGTCTCAGTGGGTCTGTCATTTGGAATCTCAGTCACAGAGTGGGTCTGTGAGTAGGTGTGAGTGTCTGAGTGGGTCTGTGAGTGTGTGTCTGGATCTTTTAGTGGGCCTCTGAGTGGGTGTTTCTGTCTCTGAGTGGTATTGTGAGTGGGTGTCTGAGTCGTCTCTGAGCGGGTCTGTGAGAGGGTGCATCAGTGTCAGAGTGGGTTTGTAACTGAGTGTCTGACTCTCTGAGTGGGTCTGTGACTGGGTGCGTAAGTGTCTAAGTGGGTCTGTTAGTGAGTGTCTCAGTGTATGAGTGGGTCTTGTGAGTGAGTGCATTGATGTCTGAGTGGGCCTGTGATTGGTTGCATCAGTGTCTGAGTGGGCCTGAGTGGGTGCATCAGTTTCTGAGTGAATGTGTGAGTCGGTGCATGAGTGTCTGAGTGGGCTTGTGATTGGGTGCATCAGTGTCTGAGGGGGTCAGTGAGTTGGTACGTCACAGACTGAGTGGGCCTGTGAGTGGGTGCATCAGTGTCTGACTGGGTCTGTGAGTGAGTGTCTCAGTCTATGAGTGGGTCTGTGAGTTGGTGTAAGTGTCTGAGTAGGTCCGTGAGTGGGTGTCTGAATCTCTGAGTGAGCTTCTGAGTGGGTTTATGGGTCTCTGAGAGGGTCTGTGAGTTTTTTTATGTTTTCCGCAAGGTCTGCGACTCCAGCGCAACGTTACATGGCAGGGTGTGCTGAGTGCTCACAATGGAATGGTGGCTCCTCATATGCATTTAAAAAACACAATTAGCCATATTTTAATACTCATAATCGGACCCTTACCCAACCCTACAATGCACCATGGGGTAAGGGTACCCCTACCATGACCCCTTCTATAATATCTGCCATCAAATATCATCATTCCCCGACACACGCGCTCGCTCAACAAAATGGCGGGCACAAATTTATTTTCAGAATCTGTACAGTCAATAACGGCATTGCCTCAGGCACGTAGATTCACAAAGCACCGCGTAGGGGGCAGCGAGGGGATGACGTCCCTACATATATAAAAGTCTTTTCTCTTTAATAACTCCAAAACTACTGAACCAATTTACACCAAATAACAAAATGGGTTCTTTCTGGCTCAAGAGCTACCTTTCTGCCAAATTTCCTGTAATTCCGTGCAGCCATTCTGGCTGCAGTTGTGTCTAAAAATCTCTATGGAAATTAATATTGCAAACTCCCTCTTTTCCCCCCACCCATTTTTCTCAGCCCCTGCTTGACGAATTGCCCCGAAACTTTCCACATACAACAAGAATCACTAGGGAACTTTTGGGGGAAAATTTTGTGAAGATTATTCAAACGGCCAAAGATATAGCCAAGTCAAAAAACTCCTTTCCTCTGGAAACAAGGTCCAAGTAGACCACCAGTAGGTAATAACAAAAAATACACTGAATTCACCAGTTATAGATTACTGAGCTAACTATAACTTACAACCTTGCCATGCACTGCTTTACATATTACTATATTACATTACTCATGACATGTTCAATTACATTATTGATTACATCACTCATGATATCTCAACCAATATCATTAATGGAATCACTGGCTACATCAAAGATTGCATCATTCAGTGAGTGTGACAATTTGCTATACGTTCTGAAACTGAAAGGAATTTAGTGAGCTATATCTAGATATCTGCTTAGAAGGGTGTTGGTCACCTAATAGGGCTTTGGTGTCTTGAGGAAGTGGGCTATCCATAAGGAGCTGTGAACAGGGCGAAAGATGTGCGTTTTAGCATCTTTGGCACCTAATGGAGGTAGAGTGTCTGGAGGTATGAGACTCTTCATGAAAACTTGTGCACATGGTGAGCGATGTGCACAGTAGAGGCTTGGCCTCCTAATGGGGTTATCTAGAAGGTTGTCTAGAAGGAGTCAGCTGCAGTACTATTAGTTTATATAAGCATATATGGTTATGTAATTTATGTTTTATAGGATTCTGCACCATTTGGTACTTGTTACATATTTAAAAGACTGTACTGCTTTATAGATTAAATTAAACAGAAGATTATGTGATCAGCGTTGTCATAGATCATTTGAGACTTGAGATGAAAGTGCATAAAATGAAGCACCTGAATTTCAACAAGCATTAGACACTGATGGGGAAAAATATTTGTACTCTCATTCCAGGTCGTCTAATTGAAAAATTATAGACCTTACTTGAAGGTAACTCCAGCATATGGTGCCATCTAATGGTTGCAGCTGTTACTGGCTTCATCATGAATATATCACAAAAGTAGGCAAGACCTGATATGTGTTTGATTATATTAATAAATTAACCAATGGTAGTGCAGTGATCAGAGATGAGCAATGCCTGTGGCAAACAATTCCGGTTGCTCTCCCCTTCTGACGGTGCTGTCTCATTCTCCAACCTGGAGGAAAGTGCATAGGAAATACTGTGCAGTAAAGCAGAATACCCTGCATGTGAGCAGTTGGAATGATGATTTTTATACATTATTCCACATGGCACAGGGCAAAAGATGTAATCAAGCACACATACCAACCTAATGCAATACGCAAACAGTATTCCAGAGGGTGTTTTTTGCATTTGACTCTGAAGTGGCACACAGAATGAGGCCTAAAGACTTCAGATTTAGGGCTGAAGTTAGAATACGCTTATCTAAATGGAAAAACACCATTACTTTAAAGATTACAAATATTTCTGAATGCTCTTACCTTGCCAATACCGAAATTAGCAGTCTTTGGAAAGATGATGAGATTGAAACGTTGGGCATGAGGTGGTTTGTGATAGTGTTTCTCACTTGACACATGTCTTTGTCTGTTTCTTTCAGTTCATGAATTTCTCTTTTTGAAGCAGAGCCAATTGGTAAGATGTATTTGATTATTAGTGGTTACATTTAACTTCAAATTATTCCATTTCCCCCGGTAAGTGCTTCTTTTTTTTATACACGTGTCACAGCAGGATGGATTTTATAGGTAGAGTCTACCAGAGACCACAGCTGTCTGGTTGCAAAACACATATTGCATATTGTGAGCTTACCAGAAATATACAGGGGCTTGGATCCCGCACATTGCTTACCATTTGTTGGCTTTCCTCTCCCTTCCATTTTTTTTTTGCTGTTGCCTCATGTGATTTTGCTGGTGTTAGATGCTTTGGGTCCTGTGCCACTGCTATCCAGTGCCACAGTGGAAGTGCTCCCTATTGTAAAATGATGTATGGATTAGTGATTCCATGATTGGCTGATTTGGGATTGCAGCACTGGTTGTGCCACCCACAGAAGCAGCCTGTTAAAGTGTGTCTAAGGCTTGCCATTGCAGAACCTGTGTGCAGTCTGGTACTGCCATGCTGACTGGGCAAGTGCACCCACTTGCCAGTCCCTAAACCTTCCCTTCTTCATATCAGACACCCCTATGGTATGCCCACGGGCAGGGTGCATTGTAAGTATAAGGTAGGACATGCCCTGGTGTGTGTGGCATGTCCTAATACTGAATTACAGCCATTTTCATTTTTCACTATTGCAAGGCTACGTGTTCCCCATAGGCCAGAATGGACAGTTTGATTATTACAGCTTATAATCCTAACTGACTCAGGGAACATGGAAGAAATTTGAGTTTAGTATGCCTGAACTCAGAATGATAAAATACATCTTTTAGTGAAGTTGGTTTTAACATTCTGTGTTTGAAAATACCACTTTTAGAAAGTAGGTATTTTCTTGTCTAACCATCCAAACCTGCCTCTGCTAGGCTGTGTATTCCTTGTCTGGAGTTTGAGTGACAGGGGCTGGGGGATTCCAGGAGACAGGGTGAGTCAGCACAGGGCTGAATAGAGAGATTTGCATCTAGATGGGTGGGAGGAGTTGCACCTGGGACCTGAATAGGGCTGTGCCTTCCCTCCACAATGCTGGCTCCACCTCCTGTGGTGCGTCTGATGTCTCTGCCCTGTACTCTGAAAGGAAAGAAGGAGTCTTGTCAACAAAGTGCTCCAGGACTGACCAGAACTGGTTTGGACTAGGCAAAGGCCTCTCTGCCTTCAGAGAACAAAGAGAAACTGGGTATAAATATTAGGACCCAAACCCACGAACTTTAGATCACTTTGGGAAACAAGAAGAAACCTTTGCTGAGGAATGGAACCAGAGAGACTAATGAGAGACTATCCCTAAGCTTGAGGGATTGGCCTGCAGTGGTTGCCTGACTCCCAAAGAGAGGAGAAAAGGAACTTTGTGTACTTTATTCAACTTGTGAAGGATCTCCAAGGGCTCTAGAAAACAGCTTGCCTCCTGCTGAAGTCTCAGGGACAACAGACTTCACCCACCAGCACCCCAAGAGTTCTTTGGAAGTGCCTGCTGTTTTGCGAGGCTTTCTGAGGAACTGCGTGTCGCAAGGAGCTGGAAGTGCGACTCACGAGCAAGAATTGTGTCGCGGAACTGCCGCTGCCGCTTCACAACACGAAGCGCCTCGCATCACCGGAGAAGAGGATCGACGTCGCAGCAGATGCCGCCG
This sequence comes from Triturus cristatus, assembly GCF_964204655.1. NCBI lineage: Eukaryota > Metazoa > Chordata > Amphibia > Caudata > Salamandridae > Triturus > Triturus cristatus. The sequence continues at coordinate 215,840,981 of NC_140594.1, read as the reverse complement.
CATCACCGGGAAGCGTGTCATAGAAGAATCGTTGAGTCATCGCAGGTCCACCGAAGCACCTCTCATCGCCAGGGGAGAGGTTCGACGTCGCAGCAGATGCCGCCGCATCACTGGGAAGCGTGTCGCAGGGCCTGTCGCGGCTCATCGCTGGAGAAGAGGATTGACGTTGCATCAGACGCTGCCACATCTCTGGGAAGCGTGTAGCAGGGGCTGTCGTGGCTCATCGCCAGGGGAGAGGATCGACGTCACAGCAGACGCTGCTGCATCACAGGGAAGCGTGTCGCAGGGCCTGTCGCTGCTCGCATCGTGTGGAAACATCTCGCATCGCCGGAGAAGAAGATCGACGTCGCAGCAGATGCCGCCGCATCACCGGGAAGCGTGTCACATCAAGAAGGAAGCGCCATCTTTGTTACTTTGCACCAGATCCTCAACACATCACCGTCCTTGCAACACTTTTGTTGTCTTGCGTTACGCATCTAAGGTACATAGAACTCTGAGTGTCGCATTTACCATCTGAAAGAGAACTAAGCTAATTCTGCCATTTTAAGTACAGTATTGTGGATTTTTGTCATTTATGGTCTTGTGTTAAATCTATATAAAAAATACTTATTTTTTATATAAAACTTGTGTGGTGTCCATCTGTAGTGTTGTCACTTGGTTACTGTATGTGTTCACAAATGCTTTACACACTGCCTCTGAGATAAGCCTGTCTGCTCGTGCCAAGCTACCAAGGGGGTGAGCAGGGGTTATTCTAGGAGTGTACCACCTTACCCTGACTAGACGCAAGGCCCCCTACTTGGACAAAGGTACCACATCTGCCAGCTAGAGACCCCCAAATCTAACAATCTCATTCTCGTTTGCCTGGTTCTTATTCATGTCCAGCTTGTCAATCTTGTGTTTGTCCCTTCCATGGATCATAGCCACTTTACCATCTGCTTCGACTTGCTAGCTTCTCAGCTCCCACTTCTTGCTTTTCAAGCACTACTATTTTCTTTTTGGTTGAACACTCTATGAGAGTGCATGTGTATTCCAGCTGTCTCTCTCATGTACTGGTCTCCACCGGGACTCCCTGTTCTCCCCAAATTGCTTTTGAGCCTGTGTGCTTCTCCCCTGCCTTCTCCATGTTGCACTTCCACCTGTTGCTTATCCTTCCCACCGTCACCCTCCACTTTCCTTCTGTCCCCACCTTCTGTGATGTTTCCCCTTACCTAGACCTTCCTTCTCTGTGACCTGTTGCTACTTCTACCCACCCGCCCTTCCTGCTTCAACCACCTGTGCCCTCCATGTTGCTCTCTCACTAGTGCCTCACCAGCACTGTCTATTTCGCTCCACTCACCTGTGCCCTCTGTATTGTTCCCACCACCTGTGCTTCAAAAAATCACTTTTGCACATTTTTTTCTTTTTATTTGCCAATTCAACTTGGATCGACAACTAAACAAATAGCCACAGCACTTTGCAGGCACCCGGTGCATGGTGTGTGCCCCTACAAAATGTTGCAGCAGGCCAAGTCATATGCTATGTGGTATAGCTAAAAAACATTGACAAAGTTAATAGTTGTCAAACGGGAGAACTATTGGCTTTGCCAATACTTGTTTTCAATGTGTTTCTTAATATGGTGATATCAGGCAAGCTGGATTATAGTGTATTCAATGTGTAAGTAGTCAGAAACTAGGGAGGCAAGCGCAGTAGAGAAATACTTGGGGCCTGTTTGGCTCCAAGTCTTTGGGGTTTCAATTAATAAGTACAGATTGGTTGGCTTTTCAAATTTGCATTTGGCAAAGCAGATACACTACTACGTTCACTCTGTAGGCCCACTTCCAATCCTCCCCCTTCACACATGACCTGAAAAGCATAATTTTTCTGCCTCTTTCTCCAGTTCCATCGCTCTATTGTTTTGCAGACTCGTTTTACCTTCATTTGCCGCATTTGCTGAATGTGATTATTGGGGAGCCAGATGGGTAAACTGGATATAAACTCTGGCTGACGTATAGGCAATAGAAAGTGCTACTAATAATATTGATTTCTGAGGCGTTAAATCACTGAAGCATGTATGAGTACAGGATTTAGTGCTGTAGGCGTTCTCTTTTGCATTCTCTGGCATGCCTTTTAGAATCAGTTCAACCTCTGATTAGTAAAAGTGCCAAACGGGCACAATCGTTTCTATTTTTACTAATTGCATATGAATATTTCCAATTTATTTCCATTTTAGTTTTTTGGGAACCAATTTACAAAGGCATATATGGAAAAGAGAACCATAGGAGAACTAGTTGTGGTACTCAAAATGCCTTTGTACATGGCCCCCTTAGAGAAGTGTCACTGACAACTGGAGAAAGACTTACCTTGATGTTCTTCATTTCAAACATATAACTACAGGAGGATTACACAGGGGTAGTAGCAGGGGAGGGCAAAGTTGTGAAACATTGACTGCTCCTATTTCAGTAATGTGTGTTTTTACTTAGTGAACTGTAGGGATATAACAATGTTTTTTATTTAAAAAAAGAAAAAGGTGGTTCAAAGGCAAAAAGGGGCTTTGTAAAAACCTGTCCAGAATTATTTTTATTTCTTTTGTCCTCATTCACCTTCTTTGCCTCCGCATGCCAACCCCAGGTCTCCTTGTTCCACCCTCTCATTCTGTCAAGGGTGCCATGAGTTTACTGAGCCTGGAAAGATTATAGCAACCCCTAAAATCCAACCCTTACCAACCCGGGTTTCCATGATGCAGGTCTGGTCATGGGACAATTAGGCAGTGGCTCCTTACCTATCCCAATTCACTCACCCGTGGTGTTCTGCCCATTTCCATGTGATCAAAGGCTGCCATGTCTTAGATCTTTCTGCAGAACTGGTGTGTGTATCCATCTTTAAAATGTGCATTCTAGAATCAAACCACTCCAATTTAGTAGGTGGTACCATTTTCTACAAATTCTTTACTTGCCAACGGCACCAGCTAGAACAACAACTTTCTAAAAATTAATCCATGGCCTACCTTGAGATCTACTCAGAGGATATCACTCATTGTCTTACCCACATCTCCCCAATATTGCTGCATCCTTGGGCACTCCATAAACATATGAATGTTTCCAGTCTTTTCTAAACTGAAGTTTATGCAATATGCAGAATCCATTTTCCCCAACTTCGAAATCTTTTTAGGTGTCCAAAATATTCTGTGAAGGGAGAAAAGATGGTTCCTTCTTAAATAGGCAGGTTTTACCATGCTATAAAGTGTATGCATTGATGCTTGCCATAAGTCTTTGCTCTGCAGCCTTGGCAAGTTTCTTCCCCATAACTCCTCAGGAAGTTCAAAGTCCCACATCCGTGATATCCAGAAAAAAAGTTTTCTTTTTTAGCAAGACTCCTTTCCTCAGGACTGAAGTTGTGTGAAGTTGAGAAACTTTACTTCTTTGGTCATGGTGATACCGTTGTGTGGACTATTACATCAGCACTGGTAATGACATCTCCTGATCCAAGGAGATAGATCCTTGAGACACATTGGGAGATCCTTAGACATTTAATGAAAATGTCAATACAATCACTCTCAGTTGGACATGGTAAAACACGTGTCTCCCTTCTTTACGGGTTAGCAGCACTGCAATCAAGGGCTTGGCCGAGGAGGATTCCCGCACTTTCCTCTCTGTAAGGTGTTCCTGGAAGCAGTTGAGCGGTTGGTCTTTAAACCTGGAGAAGCTATACAGTGTTCCTTGGTAGCTTGCCTGAGTTGGCCCAATGTATGGTTTCACCTTTAATAAAGATATCGAGCACAAGAGGGATGATTCTAAGGAAGCCCTAAAATGTGCTGTTCATCTTTTCAGTAAGGCATGAGCTTCACAAGAAACCATAGTCAACCGGTAGAAAGTTGTCAAAACCCCACACTTTTATGATATGAGAACAGAGAACAAGGCAACAGTCTATCAGTCATAAAGGCACCAAAAAGAAATACAGTTCACCCATGTCCAACTAATTTGGGATTGAAATAGAGAGATGATGAGATGTTCAAAAACCTCCCAAATAGTATCTCCCAACTTAAAGTCACATGAGCAGGCCCTCCCCCTCCAGGGAACGCTGCATGCAGCTTGCCAAATTCTTTAGCAGTACGGTCAGCCATAATTACAATTCCATTGGAGGAGATTCTGATCTTCTTTCAGCAGCCAAGGAGTGTCTATTCGACAGCAAACACACCCCTATTAATTTGACTTTACCCTAGTTAATAGCAATATAATCTGGGAAGCAGCAAACACAGTTAGATCTGGTTCCCCTTTAGATCCAGCCACCATAGACATTTTGCTGAAAGGTGGAGGCACAATCGTATCAGTCCTGACCGTCTTGTTTAATCTTTCGCAGGAAAAGAGACTGTCCCCGGCCACTGGAAGCATGAAGTCCCATAACCTCTTACATCAGACTAAAACTGGCTTTAGACCCAGGTACAGTACTTTCATGGCTCTCTAACTGGCCGCAGAAAATCTTACGACAATATTAGCTCAAGGTGGCTTAGCAGCACTCATCCTTCTGGATTTGAGTGCAGCCTTTGACCCTGTCTCCCATTCTGTCCTTCATCACAGGCTGGAGGCATTAGGAATTACGGGCAATGTGTTAAAGTGGTTTATCTTTTCTGGAAAACAGAAGCTTGCAGGTTAGAGAAGGGCCCTGTCTGTTGGAGGTTTTTCAGCTTAAATGCAGTGTACCCCTGGGCTCATCCCTGAGCCCCACTCTTTTTAATATGTATGTGCATCCGTTAGCTGATATTATTTGCTCAGCTAGGCTCACAATGATGTCATGATATCGTCTTCCTGGCACTCAACATCTGCCATACCGCAGCGAACTTGGCTACCTGCATGGAGCAGGTGAAGAAATGGATGGCCATCAGTCACTTTGAATTAAATGACGAGAAGACAGTGGTTTTCGTGGTTGGGAGCGACCCTCCCTCCCCCCTCCTACCCCCCTTTGGGACCATCTCACTTGTCCTTCATGCCTGGGAATCTATCCCTCCGTCAAGATGGAAATTAAGAGCCTGGTAGTCTTCTTGGACAATGACCTCACTATGGTCTCACACGCAAAGAAATTGTCAAGAGCGTGTTTTAGTCTTCTGAGAGCCCTCAGGAAGACGATTAAATAGCTTTCAATGAAAACTCGAAGAACTGTAACACAAGGGCTTATTCTGTCACAATTAGATTATGGTAACTCGTTCTATCTCGACAGCCCTGGGTATGTCACCAGGAGGCTGCAGGTGATACAGAATGCTGCAGCCAGAGCCTTACTGAATATACCAAAAACCCAATCGGCCCTTTCGGCTCTGGTCAGTCTTCGCTGGTTGCCATGCCGAAAGAGAATAGAATTGAAAACACGTTCCACGGTACATAAAATAAAACACGCTCAGAAACCACATATCTTAAAACAACTTATTGTTCAGTATAATAAAACATACGATCTAAGGTTAAATAACCATTTTCTACTGGTCACCCCCATAATAAAAAGTGCCAGAATGGGATGGCGATCTTGTGCTTATCTGGCATCCAAGTTCTAGAACTCTCTCCTGATCAGTCTCCGAGCTAATGGCAATTTGCTCAGTTTTAGATTGCAGCTAAAGACCAATCTGGTTATATAAACAGCATGCTATCCTCTTACGATTCCTGTTAGCGCTGGGAAGCCCGTTCCTGGGTAGCCATGCGCTCTATAAGAACTAGAAATAAAATTATTCAGAGATTGACTATGCCTGGACCCTTTTGCAAAGCAGTAAAACGCCCTCTATTTTGTGGGACATATGCTGAAAAAACTAAACTGTAAGGGTTTTAGGGGCCAATTATTTTCATTCAGCTGGAGTTGAAAAGACTTCTGGGAGATATATTTCAAAGGGTTAACAAGCAGCATTAATCTTGTCCTGCCTTTGCATGGGGATACTTTGCAACTATGAAGCTGTTTATTAAGGTTACTAGATTGCTATCCTTTATTGAGTTTACAGGAGGAAGTTCTCGCTTTCCAGTTGTCTTTTGTAAAACGACTCTTACCGACTCTTTCACAAGATCATCTATATGGCCATTTTCGTACTTTAGTTGTAGGCAACCTTTCCATATAATTTTCAAATCGGTGATACAGTTTTTACAGTAAAGATGGTTGTTGTTGAAACTCCCCTACTATGAAAGTGGAGTGGTGCAGTCCAAAGACATTACCATTCCTGTTTATTTGTTCATTTGAGCATTTTTATTGAGCACTGCAATGCTGCAAAAGAGGCTCTGCTTACTTTAATTCCGGTCATAAAAATATATTACTACTGTAAAGTACAATACATGAGGGAATTCGCATAAAACTCAATATTTCAGGCATTTAATATGCATTAAAATGCAATACCATAAAAGGACGATGTAGAATCGACAATCATTGCAAATTTACGCAACAAAGTAAGAAGAGGGTAGAAAAAAACTTTGTTGTTTAAAATGCTGTTAAAGATATATGGCGGTTTGAGAATTTCCGTGCAGACATGGCACAAGACATCAACAATGGCCGCCACTTTTAAAACTTTCCTGTGCAAGTCATTTTCAGATTGAATAGCACTGAAAATCTGGTTAAGAATCTGGGGGCATATGTATCAAAATCTCCATTTGCGATTCTCAAATAGCGATTTTTTGAGAAACGCTATTTGAGAATTGCAAAACGGGATGTATCTAAAAATTCGCACAAATTTTGCGAATTCTTAAAATTCCTTACTTGCGATTAGCAAATTGCAAAATCGCAATTAAGGAATACCTTGCCATTCATTCCTATGGGCCAGGAGGCCCATAGCAATGAATGGGAAGTCTTTCTCAAATTGGGAATCACAATTTGCTAATCGCAAATTGAGAATAATTTCAAAGGTGCAAGGGTGTCATGATGACACCCTGGTGCACCCCTGAGGTTAGCATGTGTGCGCATGTATGTGCGCCACATGGCACTTTGAAAAATGCCAAAAAGTGCATTTTTCAAAGAAATCGCAAATTACCACCAACTTGAAGTTGTTGGTAATTTGCGATTTCTTAAGGAGAAATTGCACAACTTGGGTGCGTGTTACATAGCATTTAAGGAATCGCAATTTGCGATTTCTTAAATGCTTATGCAAAATTAAGAAAACGCAAAATTAGCGATTCCTTAAGAATGCGATGCTAAAATGCCTCATACATCTCATTTTGCAATTTTGTATTCGCAAATTCTGTTTTTTTGCGATTCGCAGCGTTTGCGAATACAAAATCGTTTGATACATATCCCCCCTGGTTACATATGAATAACTTGATGACTCAAAATTTGAATGTCTCAAAATGGACCATTTGCATACTCCAGTTATCAATGTATCCAAATTTTAAATAACCCACCACTGCAAAAGACAATGGAGCGTATCTCAATTTTGATGGAAACAGAGGGGCTATCAAAAAATATCTGATCAACTGTCTGCCGCCATGGGCATTGGTCTGTCATCCATACCATGCCTCCCATGTATTTTACTTACTCTCTCAATGGAGGTCACCCAAATCAAGGCGGACGGATGGGCGAAAAGTCTACATTCCATCCGGCTTATCTAGGGTATAATTTCTATCCACTGAAGCATGGCGGGGCATCCTAGACACCTGTGTTGGAGGAAAAGGAACATAAATAGCCAAATCCTGCGCACAACACCAACACAACCACTCAATCAACATTTTCTTGTTACTACAAATCCTTGCACTCTATCTGACATTGGTGGAGGAACAACAACACAATGCACAACAAAATAGAAGGTCAGTACAGTTTCTTTAACTTCCTTAAAAGCACTGCTAACTACCTATGGGGCATATTATCAAGTCAGGCGATAAAATTATCGCCGCTTTAGCGGCAAAATACTGCCGCTAAAACGGCGATAATGGGCTTGATAATATGCTCTATGGAATTCCAATTGAAGCCCATGTCAGATCTAACATGGGCTTCAATTGGAATTCCATAGAGCATATTATCAAGCCCATAATCACCATTTTAGCGGCAATTTTCTGCCGCTAAAGCGGCGATAATTTTATCGCCTGGCTTGATAATATGCCCCTATGTCACTATACTAAACTTTATGTACACTAAAGAAAATCTAATAACAATGATCCTGCCTTCCTGTCTCTCGACATGCCTCACACTACTACTACCCATGTAAAATATTCAGGTAACACGTTTTTGTACCCTTTAGCTCAATAAACCCGTAAGTGAATGAACTTTTTTTTATTGTACGTCGGCAGTCCAACATTTAATGCAAAAATGCTAAAACTAACCTGTTTATATTTGTCACTAAAGTGTATAGAGACTTGTAGTGACTTTAAATAGAAGGTGTTAAATTTAAAAAAACAGACCTAATATAAGACTACCCTTGATCCCTGTCTAGTCACACTACACTATTGTATGAAACAATTTTGTACCTCAATAGATGTTAGCACAACACACTCACTGCTATGTTATGTTGTTAAGTTTTACAAATAATATCAAGGGAAGGATACATAGCCACATACCAGACATTACACTAATATAGGCTATATAAGTGTATGCACACTTTATATATGGCATGAACTCTATGTGAACCCCCAACACCCACAAGATATTTTAACATTTTAGCACCCAAGAAACAATGTAAAACATAGTCATACACACCCCCACTCTGCATGAAACGCACAATATCCCCTCACACTACTACTCCAAGTCCCATTAATACACACAAGACAGTGAATGAACTACATCTCCCGCAATACATCATCACTTCTCGGGCTCAGAAGATGAAAACAGAAAATGCTCACAACGCGCATTGGGGGTGCTGACACCGCACTTTCCACCTGCATCAAAAAGTGCCTTGGCACTTATGAAAAGCGAAGCCCCCCCCCACCTGCTCTTAATCCCAGAGTGCAGAGAAAGCGGGGCGCTCATCAGAACTAGATTTAAAGGGCAAATAAGAGGGAGCGCTCAGCCTGGCGCTACGTCCTAAACGTCCCACAGGGCAGAACTGGGCCCACAGGGTCCTCCAACAGAGGGGTAGTCCTTCGTGGTGGTTCCTCCTGGTGCCCAGCAGTTCTCCAGTAAACACCAGTCCAGTGAGTCCCACTTTACATGGGGTCACAGCCCCAATATTTATACTGCCAATGTCTTTGTTCTCCCCCTGGTATAGGGCTCTGTGCCCAGTCTAAATCAGTTCTGGGGGGCACTTGAAAACATACTTACAGTTCACAACAACCTCCTTTGTTAGTGTAGGCTCTGGCCCCAGACACACCACAGGGTGGTGGAGCCAACATTGTGGAAGGCAGGCACAGTCCTATTCAGGGTCAGGTGCTACTCCTCCCACTGCTCCAAATGCAGATCAGCCCATTCAGCCTAGTGCTGACTCACCCAGCCCCTCTGGAGCCACACACCTCACCGGCCCCTGTCATCCAGAGCCAGACATGCAATACACTACAGGCAGGCACAAAGACACATAGCACACAGAAATGGCCACTTCTAAAAGTGACATTTCTAAAATAGTGCTAATAAATCCGCAAACACCATTACGCAGCATTTATTACCACCATTCCAAATGTATCAAACTTGATCACACCACTGAAACACATATCAGGGAATCCCCCAATGCATTCCTATGAGTGGGCAGCTTCACAGTAGTGAGAAACCAAAATGGCTGTTTGTCACTACCAGGACATGCCACACAATTAAGGCACATGTCCTACCTTTTACCTACAGCCCACTCTCCCCATAGGGCTAGTTAGGGCCTACATTAGGTGTGACTGATATGTAGTAAAAGGGGAGTCACAGACGTGGCACCCACGTTATGTGCCACGTCACAGTGGCAGTCAACAGTGCACGCAGGCCGTACAATGGCAGAGACCTGATGCAAGTTAAAAGGCTACTTTGGTGGGTGGCGAAAGCAGTGCTGCAAGCCCACCAGTAGCATTTAATTTATTGGCCCCGGGTATATTAGATACCACTTTACAAAGGATTGCTAGGTGAATTAAATACGCCAAACAGGTGTAGACCAATCTTACCATGTTTACCATAGAGAGCACATGCAGTGTAACGTTGAACAGCAGTGATAAAGGGCCCAGAGTCCTAAGACCACCAACACCAGGTCGGAAACAATACCAGAAGGAAGGCAAAAAGTTCAGGGATGACCCTGCAAAAAGGGCCAAGTCTAAGTGATCTACTCAACCCCTGGATGCCACAATCCTATGGTACCTCATCATTTGTATGTGTTCATTCATATTATCTACAACTCACTCGCAAGGTTTACGTTATCTATGGTGAGTTGTTTTAAAAAAAAACAAATTAGGTGTTCTAATACTATTTTGATATCCTTAGAGTCAGGCTGCTATTTTGTTTCTACAGATGCAATCATTATATTCCTCGGAGAATCTTCTGTTATTAGGCTTTAAGAAGTAATCTATTAATTAACCTGATGTTCGATCATATTTGATACCTGAAATATAATATAGCCTTTGATATTTAACAGTGAACATTGTCTTTCTCTCTTCTTATGTTTTATTAGGAATCTCACTAAAATTTTGAAACATACATTTCTTAGCCACCTAGAAGCATATAATAAGGGCCACCGGAATTATGCGATTGTGCGACCGTGGTGTTTTTTGCATAGTTTTAGATTTTCCACATAAATCATCGTCAGCTTAAAAAAAAATGTTTCTAGCTCAAGCGGTACAAACACTACTAAAAATGCAGCAACTCATGTTGCAGTGCAGCGGAAGGCCCTTTTTGCAAAGGTTGACTGGTCACTTTTCTGTTGCTTATTGCTATATAATATATGGATGTTAAGTGGTACTAATGAGGTGCCACCAATACCCAGACAGTGTTAACAAGTGTAAAAAGGACAAACTAATGAAGTGAGACTATCACAAAAAGTACCTCATTATGCCACATGATTTGTTTTTTTCTTGCCGCATAATTTACTATAGCCTGCTGCATAAATTAGCCCTATCCTGGCGCATAATTCCAGTGCCTCTAGATATAATCTTATTCAAAAGCTCTCCAAATGACATTATTCTTGTTTGGTACAAATTACTACTTTTCTGTTACGACCCTTCGCTTCGTAAAGCATCATCAAGGAATCTGGTTTTAGATACTATTTTAGACAAATTCAGAGCTCTTCAATCTTTTATAACCGAAACAGATACGAAACTTCAGCAAATTTAAAATAGATGGCTATTTATGGAAAATAGAATTTCGGAAATGGAGTCGTAAACCACTGAATTGCAAGCCATATCAACCAGGATACACAAGGTGGAACAATAGATGATTAAGCCGCAGAAACACTCTAAGAATTTAGAAAATTGCAACAGATGTAACAACATGAAAGGGGGTGACATGCTATCCTTCTCAAAATCCTTGCTTATGCATCTTGGTCCAGAATCGATTTTTCTTATAAACCAAGTGGGATTATAATGGTGCTTCTGAATTATACTGACTTAATGAAAGTGCTCAAAGCCACTAGGCTTAATAGAAAGTTGCCTTGGTCTGACCAAAACGTATATTTTTCTCAAGATTTATATAACGCTACTAACACCAGGAAAAAGCAATCTTTAGACCGTTCTTGAGACGATTAAACAGTCAATATGGTATTTTTCATACCTGCACTGGTAAAATCACCCACAGCAGCATCGAAAAATCTTTTGCCTGCTGACCCTGCGCTGCCTGTGGTCCCTGAGCTGCTTGCTGTCCCTGTGCTGCCTACTGCCCCTGAGCTGCCTGCAGTCCCTAGGCTGCCTGCTGTCCCTGCAATGCCTGCGCTGCCTGCAGTCCCTGTGCTGCCTGCTTTCCCTCCGCTGCCTGCTGTCCCTGTGCTGCCTGCAGTGCTTGTGCTGCCTGCTGTCCCTGCGCCACCTACTGACCCTGCACTGCCTGCTGTACCTGCGCTGCTTGCTGCCCCTGCACTGCCTGCTGTCCTCGTCTCTACGCTGCCTCTGTCCCTGTGCTGCCTGCTGCCCTGATCTGCCTGCTATTCCTGTGCTGCCTGCTGTCCTGTCCATGCTGCCTGCTGTCCCTGTGCTGTCTGCTGTCCCTGCGCCACATACCTCAGATCCTTGCCCTGCACCCTGGTTCACTAGGACCACCTACCAGGACCTCAGATGGAGGCCACCGCAAGGCCAATGCAGCAGACGCATGCAGTGGGCATGCTGCCAGCCCACCACCGGAACGCCCAACGCCCAACGCCAGGAGCTCTGGCACTCCCACCACCTGACAGTACACTGCCAAGGAACTCCTGGACCCCGGATGCCAAAACAACAGCTGCGTCTCCTCCTCCTCACAATCCACCAAAGGACCCTTCACCTGCCAACTCTGCCACTTCTCCTGCAACACAACCTACAAAAGATCCCACACCACGCCTGCACACAAGACCAAGAACACTCTGCAACCGCTCCAGTGTATCCTGCTGACATGCCTCAGAAGTGCCTTTATCATCGAATCCTGGCTCAACCCGTCCTCGAACCTCGACACCACCACTTCCGACGGATACAAGATGATACACCGAGACCGCGCCAACAAGCAAGGTGAGGAATCACCACCGTCTTCAAGGAGATCATCAGATGCACCATCACCAACGACGACCCCATGCCTCTCATGAACACCTCAACTTCCTAATACAAACCAAAGTGAAGACCTCAATAAGAGGTACCCTCGCCTACAGACTCCAAGGACCCCACTCAAGATTGTGCAACCTCATCCCCAACCTCATTGCCGCCTAGCAATCAACTCTCATCACTATGTCCTACTCGGCGACATCAACTTCCACATTGATGACGCCAACTCTATTGCCCTCCTGGGCAACCTGAACAACATCAGCCTCACCCAACTGGTCTCCAAACCCACGCACAAAGCCGGACACACACTCTGCCCCATTTACACCTCCAGTGACAGAATCAAATTCAGTCACACCACAAAATTGACCTGAACTGACCACACCATCGTACACTTCACCATCACCAATGCCCAGCACACCATCATCAGGCATCAGAGCTCCTCCCACCACAGCTGGCGCAAGGTCACCAAAACTGAGTGGTCACAGGCCCTCACCACCTCCCAACACGAGGCCTCAGCAAACTGCCACCAGACCGTCCACAACTTCGACGCCTAGATCACTGGCCACTGAACCCTACAAATCCAACAAGATCTCCAAGCACGCAAGCCGGTACACTCCAGAACTCAGGGCCCCCAAGCACAACTTCCACCAACTGGAGAAACAATGGCACGCCACCAAGAACCCTCCCGACAGAGCAGCTCACAAAACAGTCCCCAGCAACTATCACTGGCACATCAAAGAAGCCAAGAAATCAGCCATGGCCACCCACATCAACTCCACTGCCAACCGCACAAAGGAACTCTTCAAAATAGTCAAAGAATTCTCCAACCCAACCACCATAGAGAACACCATCCACCCATCCCAAGAACGCTGTGACACCCTCTCAGACTACTTTCACCACAAGATCACCAACATCGACAACAATTTTAACCTGCAACCCACCACCCTCAACTCCAACAACCTCAACCAACCAGCAAACATCAGCTAACCATTACCACCTGGTCTCTGCTCACCGCCCTACCCTCTCAGCCATCATGTTTTCCATCCACTCTGGGCTGCCCACCAAACCCTGCCCCCACCACCTCTACAACTTCACAGAGAACCCAATGAGCATAGAACTCACCAGTATCTTCAAAAGCCCCATCTCCACAGCAACTTTACCGAACATATGGAAACATGTAGACGTCAGACCTCTCCTAAAGAAAGCCTCCGCCGGCACCAGCAAAATAAAAAATTGTCGTCCGAGCTCCCTGCTCCTTTACTCAGCCAAAGTACTTGAGAAAGCCATCAACCAGCAGCTCACCAAATTCCTGGAACAAAACCACCTACTGGACGCCTCACAATCAGAATTCCATGCCAACCACAGCACTGAGACCTCACTGATCGCCGCCAGAGACAACATCTGAACACTCCTCGACCATGGAGAAATGGTGGCCCTGATCCTTTCTGCAGTGTTCAATATCATTTCCCACAACACCCTCATCAACAGACTCTACAACATAGGCATACAGCAAGACACCCTCAAGTTGATCACCTCTTTCCATGCAGGATTCACACAAAGCATCCGACAGCCTCCCTTCACTTCCACACCCATAGACATTATATGCGGCATACCACAAGGATCATCACTCAGCCCCACCCTGTTCAACATCTAAATGACCGTCTCGCAGACATCCCACAGACTCAACCTAATCTCCTACGCAGATGACACTCAACTGATCCTCTCGCTCACTGAGAACCCGTCCAACACCAAAATCAACTTCTGCGACCCCATGACTAACGTAGCCGAATAGTTGACAATAGACAACTGCCTCCAACTCAACTCCGACAAGACTGAAGGACTGATCTTCGGGGAGAAAACTTCCACATGGGATCACAGCTGGTGGTCTTCAGAACTCGAACCCACACCAACCGACCATGCACACAACCTTGGCATCATCCTAAACAGCCAACTGACCATGAAACAACAAGTCAACGCTGTCTCATCCTCCTGCATCTGCACACTTCACATGCTCCGCAGAATCTTCAGATGAATCCCAGCCAACACCAGAAAGACCATCACCCAGGTCTTCGTCAGAAGCCGCCTCAACTACAGCAACGCCCTCTACGCTGGCATCCCCACCCAGCTCCTTAGAAGACTCCAGACCATACAGAAGGCTGCAGTCAGATTCATCCTGCACCTCCCCAAATGAACCCACATTGCCTCCCACCTAAGAGACCTCCACTGGTTGATTGAAGCATTCATAGATACATTCACACATGCACAAGACATTCAAAGACATAAAACTCACCTGGACTGAAGCTTCCAGAGAGGGAAGGCTTTGAGGTTCCAAGAGGGTTGAGACTGCTGCCTCTTCTCATTGGCAGACTCTAAGTCAGTCAGTGAGAAGAGGTAGCAATCCCTCACTCATCACAGAATTGGAGGGATCAGTGGGACTTCTGACCCCTGACCCCACCCCAATTTGTTAAGAGGTGTCCTTGAGCCCTGGGCAGTTCAGGGCTTGAAACTGAAGTGCCCGGGTCCAAGGCAATCAGTGATGCTTCCCCTCATCACGAGGACAAGGGCTTTGAAGCACTTTTGCTAGGTTGAAGAGGTCATGCCCATATGGCTGTGAAATTCTCAGCCTGGCAAAGTTCAGCTCAGGCAACCAGGCACCTAGGCATTTAGTGCATGTCTAGGTCCTGACTGCCTGACCTGAACATGAGCAGTGTCTGTCAGGCTGACCTTTGCTCAGCCTGACAGACACTCTCCTTCTCGGGAAAAAGGTGGGGGCATGTCTTCTCTGCCTGTGCAGACCAGCTGCGTCTGAATAGATGCTTAGAGTTATTTTTCTAACAGTCCAAGAACAGAGAGGAAATGCATGGTCATTAGCTGGCTAAGGAGAAAAGTCCAGATGCTCACATAGGAGCATCACTTTTTGGGTCTCGTGGTAGTAAATGTCTTTGTGTTGTCTTCAACTGGGCAAGATGAACGATCCATCCAAAGGGTCATTGAAGCAGCCTGAGTTCAAAATGAGGGTGATGACATGTGACTCCATGGGCATCCGTGCCCCAAGTTACTTGATGCTGCAAGCTGGAGATGTTTCAGGGCCACACCTGGGAGCAGATGGTGCCTGACCAAAAAAAAGGCAGATAAATCAGACACTGCTGTAGTCTGTGTTTTGAAGCCAACTTGCATCATCTCAAAATGTAGAGTTCGCATTGGTGACACTTCAAGATATCATTCTAGGGCCCTAAGAATTCAGTACTCTGTCCCAGCTGCCAGCAACCTACCTGCAACCACCAGGCCTCTCTCTACTCCTGGTGGTGATATTGGTGACCACAAGCTGAGCCTCCCTCTACACAGCAGGTCCTGCCCTGGCCCTTTTCAAAACACAGTGTGCACTTAACTGAGTGACCACAGGGGTAGTGTGTCCTAGCTGCATATAAGAAGTTATGGCTATGGTTGCTACAGGATCCAGGACGGGTGTGCCCATAGTTGTTGGGGAGCTGGGGCCACAAGGGGCTTGTGGGGCACTGATATTGGTAATGGGGACAGGATTGTACTGTATGTTCTAGGACATGTCCTCAGGGAGAGGGATAGGTCTAGAGTGCTGGCCAGCTAAACATCATGAGCCAGGCTAGCCATCAAGAGCTTCCTGGTCAACAGGATTGCTGCTCTCAGTGAAGTGTCAGGATTTTGTATTCTCAGCCACAGTAGACTGAGATCTTGATGCAATGCCATGAAAAAAGATATCAAATACAAAGTGTGATTTTATTAAATGATAGTTATTATATGTTGGAATGGTACTCTATTGAACATTAGCACTTTATTTTTCTTTGTAAGATCAGACACCTCATCATTAAGTTTCTTCACCATACTGATTTTAAATGTAAGCAATATACCTAAGTGTCATGGTCCCAGGCACTGCATGACCCTCTATGCTCCTATGATTTAGGTAAACATTTCCTCTTCTTCCTTGTTTCCTCCTCCTTCCCCAAATTGCATATTCACTTTGTGGTGTGGATTGCTGTGTGTTTATTCCCTGGTGACATTGTGTGAACTATTGGCCTTAACAGACAGTTGACTAAACTCAATAGTCTGCTGGTTAAAACCCCATAAGAACACTCCAGAATCTTGGTAGCAGTGACAGGTGCATCTATTCATCAAATTCATGAGGAGAAACTGTCAAAACTAATTGCTCTGCCCAATCTGAGCATTCCATGACCCTGGGGGCAGCAGCAGGTGCACTCCAAGACTAATTGCTCCGCTCAAGTTGAACATTCCATGGCCCTGGGGGTAGTAGTAGGTGCACTCCAAGACTAATTACTATGCTCAGTTGAACTTTCCATGACCCTGGGGTAGCAGCAGGTACACTCCAAGACTAATTATATTGCTCAAGCTGAACTTTCCATGATCCTGGGGGCAGCAGCAGCAGGTGCACTCCAAGACTAATTACTCTGCTCAAGTTGAACATGCTATGACCCTGGGAGTAGCAGGTGCACTCCATGACTAATTACTTTGCTCATGTTGAACTTTCCATGAACCTGGGGGCAGCAGTAAGGGCACTTCAAGACTAACTACTTTGCTCAAGTTGAAATTTCCATGACCCTGGCGGCAGCAGCAGGTGCACGTGCCAATCAAACTCACGTGGCGTAACTGCCATAAATCGACAGGTGTTGTTTTCTAAAAACACGTGGCTGGCTTCTCTTTAAAGACTGCTCCCACCCCGGTTTCCTGCCTGGGCTCTTTGTCCCACAGTCACCTGATTCCCTTCACCGAGCCCCCTCTTCAGTTCCAGTTCACGTCTCAAAACTGTTCCGGCTTTCCTCAGCTCTCCACTTCAGGCTGCACCTGCTCCCCAATCTGTCCTTGCCCGGCCACTGCTCCAGCATTGGATTCCCTAGAGAAAGAAAAAGTCAACAAAAGAAAGAAAACTGACATCAGGTATTTTTGCTAAATACCATTCTTGTTTTTTGTGCACTGGTCCGGTGCAGTGATGTTTGTAAACATACTTTTTGCCATTGATGCTTGTGCTGTGGTTCTTTTACCGGGCAAAATGCATGTTTCCGACCTCCTAAACGGTGGTCGGATCGTAATTCGCCGGGCTGGACTTCCGACTACTTGTCGGCTGGTCCCGATCCTGCAATGATAGCGGTCTGAGGCTCGTCCGACCGCCATCCTAATCAGCCCCTAAGTCTGGAAATTATTTTGTGAAACTAGCTATAATCGCTAATAGAACTAAGGCAATGCTAAAATATACATTTCTGCAATGTAGAGCATCTGTGAGTTTTGTACATTCTGGTAAATGAGTTCTGTCCATGGTTTAATCTGTCATCAATTTTTATCACAAACAGCCATAATTTAAATGTGTTACAAATGCCCGTGATATAATATTACTTACGTGGAGGACAACCAATACCCTGAGAGGCTAACTGAAATGTAATACATGTTTAATGGCAAAAAATGTATCCAGCAAGCATTCATTCTGAGTGCGAATTTTCATGCAATGAACCAGCAATTCGCTGTCTGAGCCGCTGGAGCACAAAATGTTAAATCCACTTCAATTCTACACTTCTTTTGTACATTTTCTATAATGCAGCAAGTGGAGTATGTGACATGTAATGTGATGTGAAACTAGATAGCATCTAACCGTTAACCTTCAATGCCTTCACGCGCCTCTCCTCCCACTGCCTGCTATCTGCTACACATTTCAACTTAGCTACCAACTACAGTATTCAACTCTGAGATGTGTAACATCATCACAGCAGAAGGTACCAGTCACGTAAAAAATATCTTCTTCAGCGACTTCAGCAACACAGACGGTGAGAAAATAAAAACCATAATAGTTGGTACAGAGAAAAGAAACTCCCAAAATCAGTCAGTTTGTGGATAAATAAAAAGCTGTAAATTTCAAAACCCCAAACTTTGCACATCACATTAAATAAGACGTAGTCCTGCACATGTCATTTGGCATCCCTTAAAACCAGAGCTTCAAAGGTTAGTGCTGGTGTTCAATCATTTCTTTGGGGTTCAGGCTAGGCCTGGGCTGTAAATTCCGTTCCACTCGTGTAATTTGCGTATTTTCGCATTCCGCGGAGAACACGGAATTGCCCAAAATTCAGCGTTCCTTGACTTCGCGGAATATTTTGCTTGTTTGCATTCTCAAAATGCGTGTTCGCGAGATATTTCCCCCGAGCATGCAAACAGCATTCACGAACAGGAAAAAAGCATCGCGAACAAGTAATTCCACGTGTTCGCTGAATTTCTGCCTGCTCGCGGAAATTTTTTACCGTTTCGCGGAGATTTGCGTAGCGCAACTACGCAAATTCCGCCCACCCCTAGTTCTGGCGCACAATTGCTCCAATTCTCCCTGGGATGTTTATCGTTATTGTTATCTCTGCTAGATGAGAAACTTCAAACGTGTAAGTGACACATCATATGGCTCCTTATTGAATATTAGAATGATCAAAATGGAGAATGAATAACTGAAATACTGATTTGGAGAACTGCAAAACTGCAGCTATATCATCATTCAAAGACCTATCGGATGAGGAGACTGCTCTCACCTTTTCCCATATTTCCTTACTAGACATGGGGAGTCATTTACCCTTTCTTGCATGGCAGCCCACTTAGTCAGCAGTGGCATTAGCTGCCACTCCACTGGCAGAGGACAGCATGCAATATATAGAGATCCACAGCTATATTGAAAGATCTCTGTGATGACAGCACTTCCACCATTGCAGTGTATGTGCCTTCATCACTGTTGAATGCAATCAAAAAATAGTTTTTTCACCTGCTCTGCATTCATTTTTGCTTTTCAGAAACAAATCCCTAAAGCGGGTACATATTTATGAAACACAAAACATAAGTGGTTGGCATGACAGTTCATGGCAGATGGAAAACAGTAACAGTCTCCGGGTCAAGGGTTTTCACCGACAGAACAACCTGAAGGTCAGCCAAAAAAGCCAGCAGTTTCCCCAGTTATAACCACATGTTAATGACAATGTTGGGGGATGGTGCATCAACCTCTGAATGATTCCTATGACCCTGGATCTGAATCAAGCAATGTCAAATAGACATATTAACTGCAAACTTTATAGAATTGCCAACAAATCCTAGTCCTAAACTAAAAACAAAATCAAAATGAGGCTGGTTTGAAGAATTGTACCAGAATTCCCCCATCTAATTTCATTACTCCCTAGTGGCCTAGGTCTTGGAGGCTTGATTCAACTCCAAAATGTCTGCTTTAATTGCACAATTGGAAATCTTCCATCATGTACCATATTCTAAGGACTCTTCACAAAATGTATAAATCTGATCAACTGGAAATTGATAAATGATGACATAGCTGAGAGTAGGGGTTTAGAAATGCACATGCATGTGGATGTAAAGTTATTTCCTCCTTTTCAGATGTTTTCATCCCAGAATCGAATGGTAGCTTTAAAAATGATGATATCTTTTGGCTGTGTTTAGGTGTGATCCACAAATATATCTTGACTCTTGTTGGATAAACATGGCATGCTCCTACAAGACTTCGTATTAGCCTTGACACCAACTGTTCTTTGCAGCTTGAAAAACTGTGGTAAATTATCACCATATGGTGGGTGTCATGGATTTCTCAGCATATGGTCGGTCTTCCTGGCTACGGAACACACACAGGTGTGCCAATATATTGTTGGGAACAGTGGCGGCTGGCATATATTTAGGGCGGTGAAGCGGGCAACATATGGGTGGCATTAAGATAATTTTAAAAAGGCACATTATTTGCAGACTTGCAACACAACTTCCTCCTGGCTCCAGTGTCTCTGCTACTGGAAGCTCTGGACCAGGAAACTGCACTCGCCAATACTGGCACGTCTCAGCATGGGAGACGCATCAGGACTGGAGGGACTTGCCTCTCGCAGCACTCCTAAGAGCACCCTAGGAATGCACTTTATCTAACCTAGCTGTCTAACACAGCTAGGTTAGATAAGCTTAAAATGTGCATGTCAGGCTTTGACGTTCAAAAAGACATGCGCATTTTAAACATAAGTGCACATCTCCCTGCTGCCACTTGGCTGCACGGGCCCCTTCCCGTCCTGACACTCAGTTCAGGAGGGGTTGCTTCAAAATAAAATGCTAATAAATAAACTTGATTGCCATTAATTTGTTTT
This sequence comes from Triturus cristatus, assembly GCF_964204655.1. NCBI lineage: Eukaryota > Metazoa > Chordata > Amphibia > Caudata > Salamandridae > Triturus > Triturus cristatus. The sequence goes on along the minus strand of NC_140594.1, from coordinate 215,820,310 downwards.
GCTGCTCTGGGGCATTTTTTTATGGGAGGGAATATTCTTCTGCTCTCACGGAGAAGCTGCTCCTGGTTGGAAAATACAAATTTTAGGAAGCTAAGCAAAATAGAGATATGCCATGATGGCAACAGGAAATGCTGTACCGGCAGTTCCATATAAGGTACAAAAGGTTTGGCAGATGGCTGTCATCAGTTTTGACAGCCATTCTATTAACTTCTACCATTTTTTATTCTCGGAAGCAATCTCCCAAAGCCGGGGTTTGTTTTTGAAAAATAAAAAACAATGACCCCCACACATCTGGGAGTTTTCTACCGAGGTGTGGGTGTCATTATTGCTATTTATCCCCCATTCCCTCACTGAGGGGCAGATTTAAAAGAAACGTAGGCATCTGTAGAGATGTGTCAGTTTCCCTGTGCCAGCCTGCAATACCCGTGCGTCAGCATAGAAGTGCCATATTTACAATACAGTGCACCATGGCGCAAGGATTGACAGATGCATCAGAAATTCTGATGCATCTGTTGGCCCAAAAGTCACGCATTACTGGAGTCATGTCGCAAGCACAATGCAACTCCAGCAATGCATTTTGAGGCCTATACTTATTGTACTGAATCACTCCTTACGCCTGCTTTAAGCAGGCGTAATGCTTTGACGCAGAAGAATCCTAGAAGTGGTGCAGTGAAATCTTGTAGATTTCACTGCGTCACTTTTATGAGGCCTGCTTTGGAACACCCACCTGACGCAGGTATAATGTGACACAGGGCTTTACGAGGTGACGCATCTCCCTAGATGTGTTACATTGTAAATTGGCCGCATTGTTTACATCTCCGTTGCGTCACAAAAGTGACGCAATGGCGGAGCAAAAGATTCGCAAGGGACTTGTAAATCTCCCCCCACCCCAGAGCTTTTCCCGGTGGTGACTGGCAGAAAATAAAACATCACATCATCTGCCTTAGAGCAGGTGGTGTGATGACTCTGCTTCAAAAGCTCCTTTTTCCGTTGGAATTAGCTTTCAATCGACGGACCAATAGGTGCTTCACCAAAGGAAAGCTCACCGTCAGCAATCCTCTAAATGAGCCAGGTGGACCAAATGTTTGGCAGATAGGGTTCTCTGTTGCATTTGTGATGGAGTATTCTGTCCGCCAAACTCTAAATCAGTCCCATTGTCTTCAGTCATGTGCACAAGAAGACGTAAAGGTTTTCTCTCAACCATGCATGTCCAAGAATGTGCTACAATCTCTTAGTGGGATTGACATTCTCACCTTGTGAGAAATGGGAGAGGACTGTGCCTCCAAGTTGTTATTTCTCAGAGAATCCTTGCATGTCTTTGGACCATCCATTGGAATGAAATGAATGTCAATGTGCATCTTCAAAGACATCCTGCTGGGGGTTATGCTCTCTGCTTCGCTCCTGTTAAGGGTAAGTTAGCCCTATGTTAGAAGCTTTATGCTACGAATGGACCAATCTACCTCTGGCTGTAAGTTTGGAAATAACTTTTTCTAGAGAACATGCTTTGGGCACTTCATTCCCATGCTTATGATCTTGGGGCACCAATTCAACCCATAAGGTGTTAACACATCATGTATGCTTGCAAGCTGACAATTCCCTTCCTTCTGGAACTACCACAGCCCTAGTGGTAAATGACCATCCATTCAGGTTTAGTTGCCTGAATTGACTTCCATAAAATTATTAAGGGGGCGGATGAGTGCAAGCTGCCTTCTCTACTGGCCAAGACAGGAGGCATCAAGAGAGCTCCCAGTGTGTGTTGCCTGCACGCTCAAGCGGAACCAAACGCCCGCCTCTTGACTCTCATATCTCTCATACCACCAAGCCATAGGATGAACGTCAACTCCTATGAGCAGGAAGCCCAGAGGGATGTGGACGTCAGGAGAAACCTCTGGTCATGAGAAGGTTTGGCTTCATGTCAGCATTGGCTTCAGCAAGGGAAAGCGCGCTTCAGTGTTGCATGGCAGAGATGCTTGACTGAGCATTACTTGTAAATCCCTTGTGCTCTTTTTCATAAAAATAACTTGTTTCTGTACAGGGATTCGTGCTACACTACTGCTGTTTCTGAAAACTGTGAATAACACGTGCTATTATAACCCAATTTAATGGTACCCAGTTTGGAATGATGGAATGCTGATTTGGCATTGCGATATTCATTACTCTGACTTGCACTGTATCTCTCAGACAAAGCAGTTCTCTCACTGGGCCATAATACAAGCTACAGTCAGGGGCATCATATTCTCATTTAAATAGTACTAACTACTACTGGACGGCACTGTAGCATGTTTTCAATTCTATACAGGTTTGACATGTAACTAAATCGGCTTCCTCATTCATAACTTCCTCATTCTCTGTCTCTTGTTCCCTCCTCTCCACACTTTTCTGTTCTCTGTCACTTCTTGTACTTTTCAAAGTGCTACGAATGCATCCCACATCGCATGTCTCTTGTTCTGTGCGTTTGGCTTTAGGTCTAGTGGTCTATGTGTTTGATTGCCTGTTGACTGCTGTTCTATGAGTGTGGGTGTCTCGAGATATAGTGGCCTCTGGGCTCATAAAAGTCTATAGGTATATTTCTTTGTCTGCATATTTGCATGTTTGTGGCATCTATGTCAATTGTGTGTGTGTGTTTGTGTGGAGGGTGTCTGGATATTGTGTGCTTTTCTGCATGAGTGTGTGCACTTATACAAGGCAAAAGTATTGGCGTTGAAAATACTGTTTTTTAATTTGCACTCCATTTTCCCCAGTAGTCTTTCGCTGATCTGTTCATGTTGCTCCTTTAAGCAGTAAAATGAGGCTTATATATTCTTTTTTCTTGTAAAAGGCAGCCTGATGCACTGACACCATGTGACATCAATTCAATTCTCTCACCTCCATTTGCCCCTCCAAGGGACTAAACAACAAGACTCTGAGATCAAATTTTGATTGGCTTGTTTTATCAGTGTGGTCATTTTGATTTTAATCTTATCACTATACTTTGTCAGCAATAGAATAAGAAATTAATATAAACCATTATCAAAATATTTTAACAAAATATTTTCCCATTAATTTTGCTTTTAAACTTTTGCATATCCTTTGAATAATTTCTCGCAGGCATGTCTTATTAACCAACTTTCTGCGAGACAGATATATATATGACAGTCAGACACCTTGATCAGAGAACGACAATCACGCTGTTGCCATAGCAACGGTAACGATGGGAAAACTGGCGGATCTGTCTCCTGCTCATGGGACATTTTAGTGGTTGAAGCAGTTCTGATAATAGGAGCCGAGTGAATGTCATCCCTCCCCTCCCCCGCATCTACATTTACTACAACTTGCAGACAGCAAACAGCCACCTTCTGCGAAAGCAGGTGGATAGCTAGGTTAATGCACCCTGCGATCAAATAGTGCACCTCTTTCCTTGGACTATTTTTGCTTCAGGGTCATTTAAACCTAAGGATGCATCCAAGTACGACTGCCAAACAACAGAAAATCGAAAGTGAACTCGCACGTCCCTTGCCCGGTTCTCATTTGTCAAGTGTCATCAGGGATCAAAGTACAGAATCAGGCGAAGGTGAGGAGATTGTTGCAAAGACCTTTTGTTCATGATTTGCACGCGTGCGTATGTATATGTGACTGGGTTGTGCTGCATTTTTAAGTCCAGTGGTCCCACTTTGCGCTAGATTCTGAAGGTCTCCCTGCCTTCCTTAGGATGCCTTGTTTAAGCGCGTGCTCCCGGCAACACCCGGTAGAAGCATGGCATGATATACTATTGCCGGCCTGAAGCATGGAACCTGCCTCGAGATACCTTTGCTGCATGAAGCTACTGCAGAATCTCTCCAGAAGAGGTCAGATATTTTCACTGAAAGGCAGCTGATTGGCAAACATTTTTGGTTAATCAAAGAGATGGGATATATTTTGCGAGCCATTTCATCAATTTATTGTAACTTTATTTGGCGTTTTATACTTCCCCCGATGTGCAATGAACCCAGGTCTAAAGATGAATAATATTTTATTTTTGTTTTTGTAAAGCGCAGTACCCCTAATTGCAATAACCTAGTACACTGTAGAAGGATTAAGCAAAACAGTGTATGAGAAATTGAAAACAACATGTGGAGTTTACCGTTCGAAACAGAAAGAAAATTGTAGGCGCTGATCACGCTATTGAAATGTGTTTTATCGGTCAATAATCATAGCATGGAGTGCATTTGGAAAGGGCTCGTTCACCTTTCGTGCATTTTGGTGCTTACAGATATTCACTAACCAACTCAGTGAAGTACATTTCATCAAGGTGAGAAGGATGAAAGGCTCACTGGAATTATCAGGATTCCCATGAGGCACAGGATCAGACTGATTTGCATATGGCCATGTCTGAACTGGGTTGGCAGAGTGAGCTAAAGAAAGATGATGGATTAAACCCAGATCAGTTGACTGGGGGTGAGTGCTTGCATTGTTCAACACTCTGTCCATGCTCACTTTGCCACTGGATTCAAGCTAACCTGGCTGATGATGGCTGACAGTTCGAGCTGGACTGTTCCCATGACGCACAGGATCAGGCTGATTTGCATATGGCCATGTCTGAACTGGGTTGGCAAAGTGAGATAAAGAATGATGATGGATTAAACCCAGATCAGTTGACTGCGGTGAGTGCTTGCATTGTTCAACACTCCGTCCATCATCCCCTTTGGTTTTGCTTTGTTCACCCTAAGTTGGCAGGGTATGCCCAGACGTGGGTCCCTTGCTCACTTTGCCACTGGATTCAAGCTAGCCTGGCTGATGACGGCTGATTAGCCAGAAACCGGTTCCAGGATGCTTGTTTCCGGTCCAGTGAAGACATGACTTGGTAGTTCGGGCTGGACTGTTCCCATGAGGCACAGGATCAGACTGATTTGCATATGGCCATGTCTGAACTGGGTTGGCAAAGTGAGATAAAGAATGATGATGGATTAAACCCAGATCAGTTGACTGGGGGTGAGTGCTTGCATTGTTCAACACTCTGTCCATCACCCCCTTTTGGTTTTGCTTTGTTCAACCTAAGTCGGCAGGGTATGCCCAGACGTGGGTCCCTTGCTCACTTTGCCACTGGATTCAAGCTAGCATGGCTGATGACGGCTGATTAGCCAGAAACCGGTTCCAGGATGCTTGTTTCCGGTCCAGTGAAGACATGGCTTGGTAGTTCGGGCTGGACTGTTCCCATGAGGCACAGGATCAGACTGATTTGCATATGGCCATGTCTGAACTGGGTTGGCGGAGCGAGCTAAAGAATGATGATGGATTAAACCCAGATCAGTTGACTGGGGGTGAGTGCTTGCATTGTTCAACACTCCGTCCATCCTCCCCTTTGGTTTTGATTATCAGGATTCAAACCAGAGTTTCACCGTGTGGATAAATTACTCCCTCTAGCTGCCACACCTAGCAATCCAAATGCGAGTGACAGCATTTATTTTCGGATCTGTATGAATGGCATGATTGATAAGTATTGCCTTACTTTCACTGACATCAGAGGGTATATAAAGAGCCCCATTGTACAAAGAGGCAAGCCGTTCCAAAGGTAGCTTGAACGCCTTCGGAATACTTGTCAATAATTAGGTAACACAATGCAATTAATAACATATTTCTCTGCATAAAAAAATAAAATGATGAAAATCATCAGCATTTGTCACTGCATTGGGGAGCACTTGTACAAAAATGGAGCGTAAGTGTTCTAAAGTTGTGAGCAGGTATGAACAAGAGATATATATTTGCACCACAGTCGAAATAGAGGTTTTTGTTACCTTATGCCACATCAGAAAATATGCCTTTGAAATGCTGTGGCAGCTATATGGACCGTGCCAAAAGCAATTGTGCTTGCCCTTTTTTCCTGAGCTCGTGAATAATCTAGCAGAATTATTGGGCCACAAAGTAATGTCAGATTTCTGCAATATGTATCAGGATGCTGCTAATATTTGTCTGTACTGATAGAACTCCTGTGGTCCTGAATTTACTGTGCTACTCTATACACCAGAGGGCTGCCACTGCTATCAGCTTTACTCAATATACAGGTTGCTGTTTTCTGTGTAAAGGTGTTCAATATACCTGGCATCTAATACATTTGCATCAGAGCTCAATAAGATAAAGCAATGCTCTTCATGCCAGGTGTGATGCTCAATTTCCCAGGCCTACTCTTAGAATGACATAGTGTGGCTGAGTATACCAGGGTAAAACACAATATACAGGATGCTGCTAAAAATGATGTGTGAGTTACTGTCAAAATGGTGCACACCATGCCACAATGCAGGCCTATATGTCCCTTTTGCAACGTTCAAATATTCCAGATTGATGCTTGCATATGCCAGCGTGCTGTTCAGATATGACATGCAGCCGTACAAACATACGTATTTGTATCTGTACGTGGTGCCACTAAAGATGAAAGAGTGTTGTACAGATGTCCCTGGGTGCTGATCAAATATGTGATTGTTTTGCTGAAATACTAAAAGACATTGGTAATTTATGAAAGGATGCTGGTTACCATGCCTGCATGCCATTCAAATGCTCCAAAATATCAATCAAGTGTAATAGGGTAACCATATTTATAAAATCAGGTCTATGTCTCAGACGTGGGGCTAGGTGGTTCATCGTTCCCCACTTGGTGACTCCTAAATGATGCCCCTGATTGTAAGACATTGTTTCTATCCACTTACGAGTCTACCAAAGGAAGACAATCTAATCTTTCACATCTTCGACAAATTAGTAGAGTAGATGCTCATCTGTCTTTCCTCGAAACAAAAGAAATGATCCTAGAAGGCAACTGATCTAAACGTAACAGGTACTAACCATCCAAAACGTAAGTCCACACACTCTACATTACGCCATTCATTAAAAGAGGTGAGCGTAAATGAATTCCTTCCAAACACTATGACATAGAGCAGATGGCTTAACTCTAAAAAATGCGTAAACGGAGGCGGGGGAGCCTCTCCTTCTCCTCCTTCCCTGTCCCTGGCCTCCGGCGCACCACCCCCCCCCCCTCCTGCGGAGGATGCCCGACCCAGATCATCACCGATGTACCCAGCCTCTAAAGCGCCAGCTCAAACCTGAATCTGCTCAATTGCCACTGCCCGCATTGTACCACATCCAGACACACCCCTTAACACACCCATCCACCAGGGGACACCCCTCTCCTCTATCCCCAGACCCCGTAGAGAGTCTTGGTGCCCTGGGGGAGACCCCGCGAATACTACGTTTGGTGTGGTACCCTAACCCACAGAGGGTCACGAAGCCCCCACCGCTTACGTCATCACCCCTCTGCTCATAGAGTCCAACCCACAGACGCAGGAGATACATGGTGCAGCGCAGAATGTACAAGAACATCCCACACCCCATACATACCGACACCCCTTCCCCTTGGCCCCCACCATTCATAGGCAGGCAATGTTTTCTGCTAATACAATGCAGCTGCTAGCCATCTGTGGCTTCTCCACATTGCTGTATATTGGACATGTTATACTGATGACCGACGTCACTTATTACCATGTAGCCACTTAATACGTGTATATCCTGTGATACTTTAATAAAGAATTGCAACACACACAAACATTTTTTAAAGCTTTTAAAAGTGCCATAACAGTTAAAAAGTCGACAACACAACACATTAAAAAATTCTCTCCAAATAAAAAAAAATAAAACATTTTAATGAACAAAATGACACCATAGCACCAAAAAGCCCAAAAATAGTGCCATATTGGGCCAATGGTTGACAATGGTCGCTGTAGACCAAGACCTAGGAGTGATTTCTGACTGACCGCGATAAAGCATGGGTTGGATATACCAACCAGGCTCAACTCAGTTGAATGCTTTAACTTGGGACTTAGGGCCTTATTTACAGTTCTGAAGCTGGGGTTACTAAATACCAAACGTGACAGAGATCCCATCCGCCGTATTACAAATGGCAATAGATATAAAGCACTTGTAATACAGCATACGGGATGCTTGTCATGTTTGTGACAGAGTAACCTGTCGATCGAACTCTAAATCAGGCCCTTTGTCTTTTTTCTGGAAGTCAAAATCGTTCAGTGGGGCAAGGCACCAGCTTTATTGAAAGAGGCCTCCACTTTAATCAGCTAGGCATTGGATGAGGTCCTAGTGAAGCTGTTGGTTTTGTCGGAAAAGCTTAGAGTAGGAAATAATTCAAATTTTGTGCCCAGGGAAGTCCTTGCACTAGCCTGATACATTTGGCGGCTCGCCCGGTAAATGTTTCTGCCTTCAAACTTAGGCGAAAGGACTACCGGCGGTCCTTCCGCCATCTGACAGCAGTTTTCCCCTGCCAGATTATGATGGCGGGGGGAAACCTCAGGGAAGAGTGGCCGACGCAAAGACCATCCGCCACGGTTCTGCAAGGCGGTCCATTTCTGCCTGCCTTGCGGAACCGAAAGATAGGGCAGCAGAGCGGTCTTGCCTTGCAGGCACCGCCGTAGGGATTGGGATATCCCTTTCTGCCTGTCTTTTCACGGCTGTCATCCCACCGCGAAAAGACAGGCGGAAAGGGATGCGGGGGCCCGTAGTGGGCCCCCCTTGCTGTGGGGGGAGGTGGTGCTGCACTGGAGGGGTACCCATGGTACCCCCCTGCATTTCCCTGCCCTGCATAGCAGGCACCGCATGGTGCCTGCCACGTAGTGCTGCGAAAAGCAGTGCATGCCATTTTAACATTGCGTACGGTGCCGCAGACAGCAGCACCGTCCACAATGTTAAAGGCCCTGGATGGGTGCATCCTAATTGCATTGGTGGGACTGCCGCATGTCTGGTGGGCGGTCCCAAACACTGCAACGATGGCGGGCGGACTCAGGTCCGCCCGCCATCATAATGAGCCCCTCAGTCTCTATTTCGAAGCTCTGAACCTTCCAGCTAGACAGGGCTGCGGGCTGTTTCTGAAAAGGGCTCCACAAGGCCGGATAGATTCTTGGCACGGTCCAGCTGAATCAGATTTGATGCTGCTGAAAAGCTTTTACTGTGAGAAACCTGATTCCTGAGTCCAGCAGCAACACACATTAGGCAGATCAGCTTGACGGGTTTTTCCTGGTCCTCTGAAGGTCTGAAATCCAAAATTTTCTTCGTCCTAGATTTTTCAGGGATGTTAGGATGAGTACTCTTTGACCAATCCAGGGTTCCCAGGACTTCAGGAACAGCACTTGCGGATTAAGACTCCCTCTAGGAGACGTCACCAGCAGGGCCCAGAGCAGGTTCAGGTGGTATTGGTCAGCTGAGCTCTTCAGGGAAAAAGCCCCTTGCAGCTTGTTGTGGCCCTGCAACTTGTACAGGAGATCAACCAACTGACCTTTGGGGTCCACTTGTCCTGGGTACAAGTAGGAGCACTTCCAGCCAGTCATGTCTCCTCACAAGTCTCAAACATCAGGTTTGTTCCTTTATCTAATCTTCAGCAGATCCAAAGTGCACTGCATGCCAGGGGATGCCACACTTATCCATGGAATTGGCATTGGGTGGAAATGACTACTGGCCCCTCCCCAATCAATAGGGAAAACGTTTCCAGGTTAACACTACCCAGTTTTGCAACAGTTTCTGTGTGCACTACAGAAAACAATCCCACAGTGCCCCACACTGCCTAAATCCAACATGGTTAAGCCTTTCTCTCCTTGTTCAGGGCCTGTGTGCCCACCCCAAAGCTGTGGCCATTAAAAATGAGCAATTCCCCCTTCGTTGTCACTTCAAACCAGCTCTAGGGGCAGCCCCCTCCCTATTAGGATTAGAGCCTGCGTGACTGGGGGAACAAAGAAGGGGTCTGTGTATGTCATCTGATATCATTCTGTGACTGGGGAGGCCCTTTGAAGTCAATCAAGCTCCTGGGCACTCTCAAAATGGTCATCCTGTCCGCAGAACAGAAACACCTCTTACCCACAGGCCTTTGTCTCTGCTACGGGAGTAGTTTTCACACCTCATCCAGTGCCTGAGCTCCCAGAGCACCACACCTAGAAGCTAATAGAAATTAGCCTCCAGAAGCTTTAGGCAGGGGAAAAGTAACATTCTAAAATTACCTTTTCCTTAATATTTATCAAAAATCCTACCTAGCAAGTGAATTGGGCTTTCAATGTTTAGCACAAAGTGTCCCATGCAGATAGCATTATTAAATGCAATAGTGCATCCCAAAGTTGCCAGAGTGAAAATAGCTTTTTGGGTGCTGGTCAATGTAAGGACATGTTGACTTTCAATTTGTACATGTCCTACTTTTAAATACCATGAATCTGGCCTTGTGGGTAGAAGGCCTATATAGGAGTGACTTATTCTTATGTAAAAGGAATTTTTTCTCTGTCAAAAAAGGTTCAATTTTACAGATCCGGTTTCCGTTTTAAACTGCAGCTACCAGGCTGCTGTGCCAGGCCTGGAGCGGTACAAAAGGGGGTGGTGATGGACGGAGCATCAGAACCAATCAAACACTCACACCCAGTCAACAGATCTGGGTTTGATCCATCACCGTTCTTTAGCCCACTCTGCCACCCCAGTTCAGACATGGCCATATGCAAATCAGTCTGACCCTGTGCCTCATGGGAACAGTCCAGCCCGAACTGTCAAGCCATGCCTTCCCTGGACCGGAAACAAGCTTCCTAGGACCGGTTTCTGGCATTTCAGCCGTCTTCAGCCAGGCTTGCTTGAATCCAGTGGCAAAGCGAGCAAGGGACTCACGTCTGAGCATACCCTGCCAACTTATGGCGAACAAAGCGGTACAAAAGGGGGTGGTGATGGACGGAGCATCAGAACCAATCAAACACTCACACCCAGTCAACAGATCTGGGTTTGATCCATCACCGTTCTTTAGCCCACTCTGCCACCCCAGTTCAGACATGGCCATATGCAAATCAGTCTGACCCTGTGCCTCATGGGAACAGTCCAGCCCGAACTGTCAAGCCATGCCTTCCCTGGACCGGAAACAAGCTTCCTAGGACCGGTTTCTGGCATTTCAGCCGTCTTCAGCCAGGCTTGCTTGAATCCAGTGGCAAAGCGAGCAAGGGACTCACGTCTGAGCATACCCTGCCAACTTATGGCGAACAAAGCGGTACAAAAGGGGGTGGTGATGGACGGAGCATCAGAACCAATCAAACACTCACACCCAGTCAACAGATCTGGGTTTGATCCATCACCGTTCTTTAGCCCACTCTGCCACCCCAGTTCAGACATGGCCATATGCAAATCAGTCTGACCCTGTGCCTCATGGGAACAGTCCAGCCCGAACTGTCAAGCCATGCCTTCCCTGGACCGGAAACAAGCTTCCTAGGACCGGTGTCTGGCATTTCAGCCGTCTTCAGCCAGGCTTGCTTGAATCCAGTGGCAAAGCGAGCAAGGGACTCACGTCTGAGCATACCCTGCCAACTTATGGCGAACAAAGCGGTACAAAAGGGGGTGGTGATGGACGGAGCATCAGAACCAATCAAACACTCACACCCAGTCAACAGATCTGGGTTTGATCCATCACCGTTCTTTAGCCCACTCTGCCACCCCAGTTCAGACATGGCCATATGCAAATCAGTCTGACCCTGTGCCTCATGGGAACAGTCCAGCCCGAACTGTCAAGCCATGCCTTCCCTGGACCGGAAACAAGCTTCCTAGGACCTCGCCACTCGAGTCTTTTCTCGTTCTTCCAGCCTTCATTTAGACCAGCCCTGTTGTTTGTTAATGTCAAATTTTATTCGCTGATCAATTCAACAACATTATAGGAAACATTAACTTGTTGCATTAATTAGTTAAAAACACACAGTAAAGACAGTTGATTAGAATTTCGAAATGTTGTTCACATTAACAAACAACAGGGCTGGTCTAAATGAAGGCTGGAAGAACGAGAAAAGACTCGAGTGGCGAGGTTCTGGGAACTGTAGGAGTTTAAACAGCACTAAGACTACAAGTTTGAAATACGAAACATGAGAAGTCTGTTTTCAGTGTTGTTCGGACTTGTCGATGAACATACACGTGATTACTCACCGGTGGAGAAGTAGGGAGGTGGGATAAAAGAAGCACTAGTTACCAGCAGTTGACTCTGTTCAACGTAAAAGAAAATCGGTGCTGCGATACTTTCTCGAGATGTTCGTAGGAGTATGGCTTTTAAGCGAGCTTGGATTATTTTAAATGTGTGATTATTCATGTGCTACGGTAAGCGTATTTCCATGTTCAGTTGTGTGAGGTTTTGGTGTTAGGTCTTCGAACCAGGGGCTGAACGCAGATGGGAGAGAAGTGAATTACGCACATTTTGTTTAAATTTCAAACTTGTGCTAAGGGTCGTTATGTGTAGCAGATAGGTTATTATTTGCTGTGATGATTTTAGACAGATACTTGCAATGGGCTGCAATGAATACACAAACAGATACATGTGATAATTTTGTTAAGCGGCATAAATCAAGCAATTATGGTGTTAATGGTTTATATATGATTCTAGTATTTTAGATACCCCTGACGAAGGGACTTTGCTCCCGAAATGCCTTGGGTCATTTTAATAAAGATGTGGCATGTGGAATCCATAAAGTTTCCTGCGTTTGAGTTACTGGAATGAGTGAAATGAATTGAATGAAAAATTGACAAAAAAGAAATGGAGTAAATATTGGATAAACTGACAAGGAAGGAATAAGTAACTTTTGATTGATTGGATTCATTCCACAATTCGGCTGTGCATCATGAAGTGGCACCGGAAGAGGTATCAAAGTGTTCTGTTTTGTTGCAGCGCGCAACTGGGCGGTGCGCGCATCAGGTTTGCACGCCAACACAGTTTGAAAGATTACATGACTTTAAATTTTGAGTACGCTGGTGTGCATCTCACTACCTATTGTTGTTTACAGTAGTACTGTAGTCAGTGAGAGACATTTAATTTTCAATGCCATAGCTGTACTTTGGACACCATATACTGTGGACATATAAGAAAGTGAAATGCCAATGAGGTGTTAGCCAATTTGACATATTCCAGGTTCAGAGCACATGCACTGGATCCTGGTTAGTAGTGTCCCAGTGCACAGATGCAAAAAAAGAAGCAGCATTCCACAAACAAATGTGGGTGACTACGCAAAAAACGCATATTCTCACAATAAGTCAAAAGTGTTAGTGGGCCCTTGCATTAAATAATTCCATCTTTTGTATCCCAATTGCTTTCCTTGCGATCAGTGTGTGTCATGCTTCCTTTTTCTGCAATTGTGTCCTTTTGCAGCACTTCAAACTTCTTCAATCTAAAAATGAGAAACACTGATAATGTGCAATATTAATGCTTTAGTTTGTTTCTTTATGAAGTTGCGACTATCCTGCACTCTAACGTTGAGCTCTCCAGAGATTTTTCTGCAATGACATGCACGCTTGTATATTATGCACTCCTTGTTGCATATGATTATTAACTACAGTTCTAGATATTGCAAGTGTGATATTTGCAGTTACATGTTGGGTGGTGACATACTCACTATATATTTTCACAAGCCATACCGTAGTGGATTGGTAAAATGGTCTAAACTGCATGATCAAAGCAGTGCTAGGAGTGTTCCCACTGCTGTCTGGAAAGGGTTATGAGTATTACTACCCCCAATAACAGTTTAGAAAAAATGGGGCCAAACAGGGTATTTTACACACAATGTTTCAAAAGTACTGGCTATTAAACAATACATTATACCATAACATGTATTTGTAAAGCGCACGTTCACCCAAGGGTATCTTGGCGCTGAGTAACAGATGTTTATTGTTAGCCCATCGTACTCATTTTATCGATCTCAGAAGGATGAAATGCCACGTGGACCCGCCAGCATTTGAACCTATGACCATGAGGTTAAACACATGCCCCTACAGTAGGCGTATAAGTCCACTAAGCCACCAGACCCAACTATTTTGCAGACAATTTTGATGGACAACTAATGTAATGTTCAATTACCCTAAAATGTAAAGCACCATATCTAGGCCAGTATAACCCTACCATGTATAGTACCAATATCCATCCAGTCTTTACAGTTCCCCACTATGCAAAGCACTATTCCCAGGTTAGTGTCCACAATTCCTATGCCATTATCCTTAAAACCCCAGAATGGAAAGGCCCTTTACATGGCTAGTATCCACAATGTCCAAGTAATTAAAACACCACCCCTATATGGGTATCCAAAATGCCTTGACATATGTAGTACTATGCTTAGGGCAGTATCTGCAGGGCTCCAGTATGTAATGCACTACTTCAGTCCAGACAGCATCTACAATGCCCCTTCTTGTGAAGTAACAGAACCAGTTCACTATCCGCAAAATCCTCATTATCTTGAGCACTACACTCAGTCGCCACAATGCCCCAGTATTTTAAACTGATATACATTCACAATGCAACATTAATAGAGTCCAATGCTAATACTATCCATTAACCAGGATAGTGTCTGCAACGCACCGGTATGTAAAGCACTAAAAATATCCCCCATTAACCTCCGGTTCCCAATTTCTTAGTTTTGGCCATTTTGCACAGTACAGTAGAGTGCTTCCTAACCTGCACATATAGCACGTTATATAGGGTTGTATGTAAGAGCATTGTGAGCAACATTATCATCTTAAATAAATGTCATGTCCTAATTATTGTTCACAAAAATCCTGCTGCATTGGTTGTGGATTAATAATTCTAATGTGGAAAGATTTTTGTAAACTAATTTTATGACAAAATGGTCTTGTCACATCATATATTGGTTAAGATATTCTGCTACTATAGCATCTTATAGGAAGCCGCACAATGTTGTGATATACCTGCAGCACTGTGTTGTCTCCTGTAAGCAGGGCAGGTAAAAGGCAAAGGACATAATTGGCAAGATACACAGAGTGTAACTTGAAATATAGATGTAGATGCCCTAAATGGCACTGAGAGGGTTCACTGACACAACATCGATGTCAAAAATAGCGATGAAAAAATATAGACTACAAAAACACACAACATATTAATATATATATATATATATAGATATATATATATATATATATATATATATAGAGAGAGAGAGAGAGATACATATTCACTGAAAATACCATAGGTTTCAGGGACGTTATAGTTAGTTGGACATTTCACTTATACAAAACCATAGAAATCCGCCATTATAGTTAGTTGAGCTAACTATAACTCGCACCCCCGCAATGCACTGCTGATGACGTCACATATTACATCATTCATGATATGGTCAGTGACATCACTGATGACATCACTGATGACATCTCAAATGACATCACTGATAAAATCACTGATGACCTCATCCAGTGAATGTGTTTTTCTTTAAAATTTAAACATGTATTATATATATATACGAAGCTGTATTGAAGAATGAGTGGATGTATAAGTGTTTGGATGGAGGATTTAGTAGGTGTGTGACTTACTGTTTAAGTGAGTGATTAAATGTGTCTTACTGAATACATGGGTTAGTGGCTAAACTATTGGAATGTCTGTATCAGCCTGCTGCATTAGTTGGTCAGTAGCTCCACGGGTGTCTATATGGGTTATTGATTAGTTGCCTCAGTAATTGTATGGGAGTACATGCGGGGGCTGGATGGGGTACGGCGCGTACATGCGGAGGCTGGGGGGGGGTACGGCGCGTACATGCGGGGGCTGGGGGGGTACGGTGCGTACATGCAGGGGCTGGGGGGGGTACGGCGCGTACATGCGGGGGCTGGGGGGGGTACGGTGCTTACCGGGCCACCTACTCTGGTCGTTTCACGCCGTACTTCGCTTTTCCGGCACTTTTTGGGTGCCGTAAAAATATTGCCGTCCGGACTGCTGTCGGTTCGAATCGTACTTCCTGGGTCGTGAAACGCGGCCTGAGAGCGTCCCGACGTCACGTCGGCTCTTTCCCCGGATCCCATTTGTATGTATCTTTTCGTCGGTCGGTGTTTTGTACGACTCGTACGGAAATGGTGTTTCCGTGCGAATCGTACTTGCATGTTTGTAAAGTTTTACGACCGGGTACGAGTCGGACGGAAAAAAGCCTCCGTCCGACGGTTCGTACCCGGTTTTTGCCAGATCGTAATTGGCACCTGAGTGTGTGTGGTTGGATGGGGGTGTGTGACTATGCATAGATGTGTGAGTGGTTAATTGACTGGGTGTATGACTTTAAGAGTGCATGTGGAAACAGTTTAATGGGTGAGTGAGTGTATGTATAGATGTGTTGGTGAGTGACTGGATGTCTCAGTGGTAGATGTCCAAGTAAGTACAAAAGTAAAAGGCAGTGTATGTGAGAGTTGGAGTATATAAATGTCTACATGTGAGAGTCAGTGATTGTGAGAGTGGCTGTATGGATGAGTGTATACTTGTATTAGGGATTATATAAGAGAGTAAGTATGCGTTAGTATCTGTATGAATAAATGAGGTGGTGTGTGTATAACTGTGTAGGTGAGTAAATGGAACTATGATTGATTCTTTGCATGACTGACTAGGATGAGTGCATGACTGACTAGGATGAGTGGTGGTGTGTGAGTGTCTGTATAGGTGTATGAGTGCATATGATAGTGTTGTATTGATCAGTGACCACATGTATGAATGGTTGTATGGTTGAATGAGTGGATGTGTGTGTAGACCTATTAATCAGTGAGTGCGTTTGTAGTAACTGGTATTGGTGTGTCGATGGTTTTGAAAATGGTAGTTTGTATTTTACAGGGGGTGTATCAAAGGTTATATTAGAGTGTGAGGAGGTGCATCAGATTGTCACATGGATGATGTCATCAGTGATGTCATTTGAGATGTCATCAGTGATGTCATCAGTGATGTCACTGACCATGTCATGAATGATGTAATATGTGACATCAGCAGTGCATTGCGGGGGCGCGAGTTATAGTTAGCTCAACTAACTATAACGGGGGAATTTCTGTGGTTTGTATGAGTGAAATGTCCAACTAACTATAACGTCCCTGAAACCTATGGTTTTTTTCAGTGAATTTCAAAGGTTTTTGAAATGCTAATTTGTAATTATTTTCTGCTTTAAACCTATAATTTTTTCAATGATTTTAAATTATCACTTCATTGTCAACCTAGTGAAAACAGCCAATATCCCCAGTTTTCCAGCAATAGCTTCCCCAAAAAAAAATTGTCACAAATGAGCACAACAACTAACAGTAATAATATACAGAGTAGACGTCCCCGTGCAAAAATTAACACAAAAGCATCAGCTCCCGATATTTACAACGAGCAGCCAAATCTGGGGTGCGATCCAAAAACACGGAATAAGCCACGTTTGTAGTAGGTATCTAACATCTGCATTTTACTGGTGTGAACCAGGACGACTACCTACAATGTGAAAGGGATCGCAGCCCAGAATCACATCTGAAGCGCAACTATGTCATAGAGTTACTGATCACGCAGCTCAAACACCCATGAAGGCCACAACACTCACTGCCACCAGCCTCAGGACGTCCCCCCCGGACCACCCCCCTCCCTACTACCACCGAGGCAGCGCAGAACAGGACAGCGGACCTTCTAAAAACGGCATGGTCCCTCAGCCACACAATACTTGAATGTTGGCAGATATGGCAAGCAAATATGTGTGAAGGACGCAACTCATCCATCAATAATAATAATGCACACAATACCAAGTGTAGCGGTGATGTGCTGGACAAACCTCACTATACAGATCATAAACCTCTCCATCAGTACATACACTGCTGGTGCTTGTAGTGTTGTGGACAGTGGACGCAACCATGTTACCTCAGACAGTGGGGAAGATCTCGGTCATGTACCTGTATCGTCATCCCCTGTAAGCGGAAGCGCAGTGGGCTGGTCCAATGTATGCCACTCCAGCGTAGGAGTATGAATAAATAAGCCGGGGCTCTGGGCGTGGTTCACTTGTGAACTTTGAAGACCAACGAGTGTGCCAAGCGGCGGGCCTCACCCTGCCATGTGGCTGCCGCCATGACCACGGGCCTCCTCGACACAGGCCCCCTGCGAACGCAGCGGCACAGCACTGCAGACTTATGTCTGTACAGAATACTGCCTTCAATCTACACTGCGGACAGCAGGGATCACAATTCAGATGGAGTGGCGATTGCAGATGATGCAGTCCAGTAGGCAAGACACATTGCTCCCAGTGCGGCCCACTCAGACTACAAATCATCGCAGGCTGCGTACACGCTGAGCGCTAGAGGTACCACTAACTCAGTGCACCACAAGTCAACGCCACGTGGCCTTATTAAGGCAGAATTTATTAGACAAAAGACATTGCTACCAGTGCGGCCCGCCCGGACAATGCATCATCTAAAGAATCCAGTAGGCAACTAACTACAGCGTCCCTGAAACCTACACAATATCCTTTTAGTATCCTTGTGTAGTAAGCAACTTCTTAGACGCAGGTGATTCTGAATCAGGTTTATTCAGGTACAGCTACACAGCAGACAGGAGCAGGAAGAAAGGCTGTCTCCTTCACCAACAGCTCCACAAAGTATTCAAATTACAACAAACCATGTGTTACTAAGCAACCATAACATTCTATAACAGAGTACAGAAATGGAACAGAGTAGTGAACCTAAGAAAGAGAGATACAACATATCCTCTCTCCTCCCAACAAAACACACACACAAACAAAAACAGGAAAGAAAAAAACCCAAATAAAATAGCAAACAAAATAGCAATGAACAAAATAGCCAAAAGATTCACAAAATACAATACCAAAACTAACCATTTATATATATATAAATATGTTTAACTTTCAATCACGGTATCTGTAAGGTACATATGTTCAACTTTCATAACAGTATCAGTGAGGTACATTTCTCGATCTATTGCTCCTTCTAAGAGAACCCTCCAATGTTTTTGTGTTTTCAACAACATGAGAGGTTGAAGGTGAACAAGGTAACTCTGTGACTTTCTTTACTTTTACAATTTTGTTAGCATTCCACCATTTTCCTCCTTCAACTTGTACAGCATTCCTTCCTACCTTAGTAACATGTACGGGAAAACCAATCTTAGATTCACCTTTATTTACATGAAAAGGAGTTCTAATACGGACAAGATCACCTTCAAAGACAGGCACAGTTTTGACACCTCGCTTGTTATCAAACCTCATTTTTTGTTTATGTTGGGAATGAGAAACATTTTCTCGTACCAATGTCATCAGACTATCAACATCAGGAACAGAATAAATCAATCTGTTCATCCATGCATGTTTGAAACTTGTATTAGCTCTCCTACCTCTCAGGAGCTGAAACGGAGAAACTTTGGTGGTAGAATGTGGGGTGGTCCTATAGAACCAAAGCATACTGTCAATTGAGCTAAGTATGTCAGAGTTTCGAGATCTTGCCCACCTAATACAATCACCCACCACCCTGTTCATGTGCTCGACTAGACCATTAGATTGAGGGTGGTAAAGCAAACTTTTTACATGTTTGATATGACAAGAGTGCAGGAAACATTTGAATTCTGAACTAATGAATTGTGTACCATTGTCTGTAACGACTGTATCGGGAAAACACTCTCTCACAAAAATCTCTTTTAAGAAAGAGATCACTGAAGGAGATGAAGAGTCCTTGACAACTTTAAGTTCAGGCCATTTAGAAGCATAGTCAATCATGACAAAAATGAAACGACAACCCATAGGTAGTATTTCAAGTGGTCCCATAATGTCCAACCCAACCTTAGACCAAGGTTCAGAAGGACATTCTATGGGGAGAAGAGGAGGAGTTGTCACCTTCAAACCCTTGTCAGCTGAACGACAAATCGCACAGCAATCGACAAGTTGATTGATGTCATTGTCCATAGCTGGCCACCAAAAGGATTGACGAACCCTTCGCTTAGTAAGCGTGGTACCCAGATGACCCTCATGTGCTTTAGAAATAATGTTCCTTCTGAGACTTTGGGGGGCAATGAGTTTATCACCACGTAAAAGTACTCCATCCTCCATTGAAATTTCAATCTCTACTTTCCAAAAAGGTTGCAGAGGTTGTGGTAGTATACGTTCTTTGGGCCACCCTGATTTAACTGATTCACACACGCGTTGCAAAACTTGATCCTCACTGAGGGCTTTTACCCATTCATCAACTGAATCAAGGCCATGCTCATGGAGATCAATAGACGCTACAAAACAATCCTCAGAGTCCTCATCCCCAACCTCAAAGTCAGAGTCTTCCATCTTCCGACTGTCAAGTGGAAAACGTGACAAATAATCAGCTCTAAGGTTTCTACCTCCAGAGATGTGCAGTACATCAAACTGATATTGCATGAGACGAGAAACCATGCGGAGTATCCATGGAGAACATGATTTCCCTGTACACGATCTTAATATACTGACTAGAGGTTTGTGATGGTCGGAACTTTTCAATAGCCCACAAACATGAAAGTAGTTCCTTCTCAATTACAGAGTATTGTAACTCCGCATCTCTCATGACTCTGGATGCAAACTCAACAGTATTTTCTCCCAAAAGAGAATCCTGGGTTAAGACAGATCCCAAACCTACTTGGCTTGCATCAACTGTAATACATGAAGTGAGGGTAGGATCATAAGGTTTAAGTATCCGTCCATGCAAAAACCACATTGCACGCGCTGTGTGATTGAATTCAAATTACAGTAGTGGTTCAACTGCCGTAGCACAAACACATGAAATTGATGAAGCACATCAAATAAAGTAAACAAAATAAAACTCACAGTCACGGCCAATGAACTTAGATACACGCATTAGCTCACCGGGTTGGCAAAGCCTCACGGCTGTAGCTACCGGTAAACCATCGCAGCACAGGGGTGTTGGTAACACGTATAATGCTCACGCCCCAGCAGCATATGCAGAAACAGTAGATCTTTTTCTCTGATGACAGTCACGGGAAAGAACAGCGTATGCAACCATCTTACCTTTGACAGTGGGGGAAAACTTTAGTTATGTAACTTTGTCTCAGTCATTGTACAAGTACGTACATAGTGACTGCATCATTAGAATACCACAAGCAGAGTGTATAGTGAATTTATAAATGCGTGAGGATCATCGCAGTGCTTGTATAAGTACATATGTCGGCGCAGCCTAACTCCGACAATGAACTGTCTCTAATTGGCTGCCCTCCATGTGCCAAAAACTGAAACTTCAACTTTCCATGGCCCTGTATTGCTACAGCTGCAACACTCCACTGAATGTACAATAAACATTCATATCCACACACATGTCTCATGTCCACTAAGCTTTCTATAGCTCAAAGCCAACCAAAAAGTAGCCCAATATTGCTACTTTAGGGAAGGAGAGGCAGGGACAGCGTCAAGCAGGCAGTGAATGCATTGGAATTGATGTTGCAGCAGTATGCCAAGTAAATATTTGTCTAATAAAGCGCTTTAACATATTACTTTGCTGGAGCATTGTATATGTATTTATAATCTGGCAACTAGCACAAACCAACATTTTACCACACAACCAGAAAAATATAGCCCAATTGTGCATGATCTAGCCGTATCTGGCAACACTGATGCCACAGCAACTCCCTCACGGCTGGTATACACCCACACCACACCCATCCAGCACAGGCGTCACAGGACACGTGACCCTGCTAATATAAAAGACCGTGCGCACGTGCACTACGCCATTTTAGTGTTTAGAATACATGGCCTTACTTCTCACTGAGTTAGTAGCACCGCAACCACTGAGCGGGTGTACTACCTGCGATGATGATAGGTGCACTAGTATGTTCTCTGCCATGGCCATATCAAGACATAGTACCCAATGTGAGACCTATTACTTCCCAGAACGGAGCTGCATGATTTATTTTATTTTTTTTATTTTCTTTTTGTCCTCATCTCACCTGATCAAGCGGCAGCGGGTTTAATAGCCAACAAATAAGGATGGAGCGGGGGGAGGCCCAGTGGCTTACCGCGCTTGCTTGGGATCACCAGACCCATCCCTTCTGATGTTTCTCAGGGATATGGTGTAATCATAGGACTGATGGTAACAAGCTCAACGAGCGACCCCAACACATTAACCGGTGCCAGATATTTAAGACCTTGTCCACAGAGCGCTCGTACTCCAGCCTAGCCATACTGAATGCCGCATTCAGCCAATCCTCTCTTTTCGGGGGGAGTGGATCCTTCCATCTCTTGCAGATCTCTCTCCGTGCCAATAATATCAAGTACATTAATAACCCTTTATCCTGCTCAGTGGCAGAGCTAGTGAAATGCCCATCGGCTCCAAAAAACACCAAAGAGAGATTTACTTCCACCTTGAATTTAAAAATGTCCCGGAGGGATAACCCCACTTCATTCCAAAAAGCCTCCAGATTGTGACATTGGAAAAAAATATGCTCATCATTGGCTAACGGGGTATGACACCTTGGACATTTCGGAGGGGGGAGGGGGGCAAACTTAGCGATCTTATAGGGAGTGTAGTAGAGTCGATTTATAACAAAAAAATGATTTTTCTTTCAGCAGGCTGGCTTTATAAATTTATAAAGAGTTTTTAAGGAAGGCTCAAAGAGGGCGTCGACTTGGGGGCCCATGTTGGAGGAAAACCATACCTCAATCGCCTTGGGTATTTTGATGTCATCTGCCGCTAGAAGAAGATTGTACCACACCGAAATCTCCTTCTTTAGGGGCCCTTGCTGACACAATCTCTCGATTTCCCCATTTCCTTTTATCTCGTCCTTCTCCTTTTCCACCCCAAACCAAGAGGTTATCTGAAGATATTTGAATCTAGACAAACCTGGACCTATCTTGATTCTTAGGTATTCCCAGGGTAAAACACCTTCACCATCCAGCAGATCTGACCAGACAGAGATACCAGCACATTTTATTGGGATGGCTAGGGCATCCTTAAGCCAGAGAGGAGTGCCAGGAGAATCCCAAATAGGAGCCAGGTCTGAGAAATAACCAATCCCCCAACTCGATCTTACCTTATACCATAACTCTAGAGCAGCCCTCAATATCTTTAGTCTAACCCGCTTGAAAAATCTAGGGGAACCAAATTTGTAGAGAAAAGCCTCTCCTACATCCCCTCCCTCAGTTCTTACCATGTCAGCTAAAAGTTTGCCCCAGCTTGACTCATCCAACTTCCCCAACAACATTCGTATGCTCCTAAAATGAAAGGCTGCTGCATAAAGGCTTAAATCTGGGAGAGCCAATCCGCCTTTAAGGAGTCTACGCCTGAGCTTTTTCCAAGAGAGCCTTACTCCCTTATCGCCCCATATAAAACTCCCGATCCTACCCTGTATTTTATTAATACCCTTCAATGAAAATGACAACGGAATGGAGGAGAATAAAAAAGAGAGTTTAGGAAGAATGATCATCTTTTCAAGGTTAACCTTGCCAAAAATCGTCAAAGGAAGATTGCCCCATTTGTTTAACAGACGGACTATTTCCTTGGAAACTCTATCTAGATTGATTTGCGGGATTCTATCCAAATCTGCAACCACTGTAATTCCCAAGTATCTAAACTCAGTAGAGATCTTCCCACTCCAATTGTCTATGTTCCAGCACATGACCTCCGTTTTGGAGCTATTTACTTCATACTTGGACACAGCACCAAATGAGGCCACTAGATTCTCTATAACCGGAATCGTGATTTCCGGATTGCCAGTATATACTACTAGGTCGTCCGCATAGAGGGCTAATTTCGAGCTATAAGGGCCAGATTGAAAGGGAACTATTAGATTATTTAGCCTGATCGCTTGGGCCAACGGTTCAATATAGATATTAAACAACAATGGGGAAAGTGGACAGCCCTGCCTAGTCCCTCGTTGGATGTAAAAAACAGAGGTAAGCACACCATTCAGGAGTATCCGGGCCGAGGCCCCCTGATAACATCTCTGAAGGGTCTCAATAAAGATCGGGCCAAATCCCATCGCCTCAAGAACAACCCACAAGTAGATCCAACAAACTTTATCAAAGGCCTTGGCCGCGTCCAGCGCGACCAAGGCCATGGGAACTTGTCTTTGTACCGCAAGATCTATATTTCCTAGCAGTATATGAGTCAGATCATCTAAGTGTCTTCCGGCCATAAAACCCTTCTGGTCCTGATGGATCAACTTCGGAGCCAGTTTTGCCAATCTCCCCGCTAGAATGCCGACAAAGATCTTATAATCGGCATTCAGCAGGGAGATCGGTCGATGTGAATCTGCCTTAGTGGGGTCTTTACCTGGCTTCAAAATCAGAACCAGAATGGCTTCCTTCCATGATGCAGGGACCCTGCCTCCTATCGAAAAAATAGAGTTAAAGATTACCTTTAAGACCGGAACTAGTTCGTCCGCTAAGAGTTTATAAATCTCACTTGGTATTGCATCGGAACCAGCCGCTTTTTTATTCTTTGATCTCCTAATCTGTTCCTGAATTTCTTCTTCGGAGATGAGAGCATCTAACCATAATTTATCCTCCGACGATAACGCTGGGAGCTGTTTATCCCCTAGCCAAGCTCTTATTGCTTCAAGGGTTGGAACAGACCCCTCCCTATATAAATCAGAAAACAGAGATAGCAGACAAGTTTGCATGTCCTCAACTCTATTTGAGATCTCTCCTTCATTATTTACTACCAGTTCTTTAATATAATTTTTAGATCTATCAAGTCTAGCCTTCCAGGCCAACAAAGCCCCGGCTTTCTCCCCATATTCAAAATTCTCCATACGAGATGCTTCCCACTGTGCCTTGCATTTATTGTCCAGCTTCACCCTATAATCCTGTCTCGCATTATCAAGGTCTGATGAAATCAGTCGGGCTTGCTCAGGATCACAGGAGAGGGATAACCAGGCAGACTCAAGCTGGCCGATTCTCCCTTCTAGATCTTTTAAGACTTTAGTCTCCTCTCTCTTAATTCCTGAAATTAATCCGTGGAGGGACCCTCTTAGAGTGGCCTTATACGCATCCCACACCACATCAAACGAGGCACTACCGAAGTTTCTGGGGAAAAAGTCGACGGAAAGGGTCTTAATAGCTAGTATTACATCAGGGTTGTTGAGCATTACCCTATTTAGTGTCCACCTTGTCTGCCCTCGTTCTTTACCGCTAGAGAGTTTTAAAACTAGAGGGGCGTGATCTGATATGTGGCTAGGTAAGATAGTAATCTGCTCAATATCCCTTTGCGACAGACTATCTACAAATAGATAGTCTATCCTCGAGGAATGACCCAGTTTCTTATTCTGAAACGTGTACCCTCTACGTTGACCCTCCCTAACCCTCCACGAATCAACTAGTTGGAGGTCGTGGATTAAATTCAAAAGTGCCCGACGAACCTTAGGGGCTGCCTCCAGGGGGCGGAGCGCTGAGAAACATGGCGGCCGTAGGCTAAACGGTCGTGGCTCCTCTCTCGGAGATGTCGGGCGTGTAATTTAACAATGTTTATTCCCCGTTGCTAAAGGTCCTGCTCCCTTCTGCTAGTTTCTTATTTCCTGTCTCTGGGGGTAAAGGATTTATCTCTACTCTCTACACGATGGAGTCAGCTTTAAAAACGGATCGATGCGGCGGCATTTTTCAGCTGCGCGCGTTTAGCAGTGCTGGCTGTCCGGAGCTGGTGGAGGAGGGTTCCGGCTCGGATTGGAGGATTTCAACGAATGATTGGCAACGGCGTCGTAGCGGTGAGAAGGCTCTATCGATCTATTGCGTTTCCGGTTTATCAAGTAAGGACGGTGCGAGTCAGTGGAGTCGGAGGTGGTGGGGAAGCTGTCTGTCTCCATGGTGGAACCTTTATTTTCTGGTTTAGGGTAAATTCCAGTTTTGACGACCTTCCTCGGTTGGAGTGGGGCGAGAAACGCTCTCTTAGGGAGGGGAGTAGTTCCTGTCGGGAGGCGGTGGAGTGTGTACCACCGAGTGTTAGTGGTGGATGGATGGAAGTTGCTCCCGGGTGTCCTGATAATTCCGCCCAGGAGAGTGCGGGGGGGTTGGAGAGCGGCGAGGTCGTGAACGGTACGGAGAGTTTCCTGCGTAAAAAACTACTACCACAGGTAAAACACTCCTGCCGGAACAGATACGCTCTGCGTGCTAGGTTGGTCCTGGACCCTCAACTGAAACCCTCTCAATACCCGCCGAGGACCTCTCCCCCGATTTTAGAGATAAGGCCTGGGAGCAAAAAAGGCCAAACATTAGAAGAGCCATTAGTTAGCTCCTGTGCCTCCCTAAAGAAGAAGAATCCGGCCAGCGCAACTAGTGTGCGAAGAAGAGGTAAATCTAAGAACTCTCCTCCCTCCAAAATCAGAGTGACTCCATCTCTTAAAACCTACTACAAGGTCATGGCCTCTAGCACAGCTGCAGCTTCTACCACATTTACACTTACAGATTCCATAAAAGATGGAATTGCAGTGAAGAATCTTGAGGAGTGTAAGGGTCTGACAATGCAGCAATGTCAGGCTCTTAATGAAGTAGTATCTACAGCAGCTATAGATTCCTCTCAGGAGCAGATTGTGAGGATACATCCTGAGATAAGATTATCTAATTCCTTCGCTGTTCTCGCTGAAGAGGGATGTAAAGAATCAGCTCCAGAGAGGGACAGACCTAGTGTCAGGGGGATCCCTGACTCTGTCTCTAGCACCGCGACCTCCGTCGGTGTAGCCACTAGCGCCACTGTCCCGGTTACTATTTCAGCCTTAGATAAGCCGGATACATCGAACGTTCATATTGCCTATGCTAATACATCTTCGGGCCATCAGTCGACTCCCTCCTCTTTTTCTTTTTCCTCTTTAGCGGATATTCTCCTAACAATGAAGGATGACATCAATTCCAGATTTACCATATCTGAGAGTAATCAAGCGGTGTTGGCTAATAGATTTTCCATTTCAGAAGCCAATCAGGCAGCGATACAGGCCTCATGCGAGGCGCTCTCAGTAAGGATAGATGCAGTCACATTGAGAACTGACGCTATGGAAAATGAGTTACCAAAGATGAAGAGCTCAATCTCCATGGTGGAAAGTGATATAGTGAGATTGTCCAAAGAGAATATGGAGATGAGGGAGGACATTGAACGGCTTGAGAACCACTCAAGGCGAAATAATTTAAGACTGTTGAATGTACCGGAAGCACAAGAGGGCGCAGACCTAAAAGGGTTTGTGATCAGGCTCCTGAGGGATACGGTGTTGCAAGGCGCGGATGAAATTGACTTGAACATAGAGATACAAAGGGTTCATCGGGACCCCTTCCGGAGGAACCCTGCGCATCAAAAGCCGAGGAAAATCCTGATCAATTTTTTATCATTTACTGTTAAGGAAAGGATCTTGACACAAGCCCTGAAAGAGAAATCGATAACATCCAACACCCTCAACTCGTTTTCTTTCCATATTAGATCAGACGTTTCCCATATTACGGCAGTCAGGCAACGGGAACTGGGAAAGAGGTTGGAGGTGCTTAATGCTTTAGGGGCAACAGCAAAATTTAAGTTCCCTGCACAGCTCTGGGTTATGTGGAATAACCGCATGTATCAGATCAAGTCAGTAGAAGAGGCAGATTCCTTGGTAGTTAAGATAAAGGGAGACCAGAGAGATAAACAGTAGTAGTAACTTCTATTCTAGAAGAGGTAGGAGTAAGAGTAGTTTATTTTTCTTTTCTTTTTTTTTTTTTTTTTTTCAGTTAAAAAACAAGGGGAGATGAAGGATGAAAAAAAAAAAAAAAGCTTTTCTAGGGGATTTTTAATAAAGCCCGGCATATACCAGGAGGGGGAGCCAAAAGGCTCTGCCTATTGGTAAGGAGGGTTTCTCATGGGTTAGGGGGTTAGGTATTTTCTTTTTTATTGTTGTTTTTTGGGCACTCGGTTTTAAGGGTGGGAGGTTCATTGGGGCACTGGGGTGGGGAGCATATGGGCAAAAATTTAAAAAAATCCTCATCTCACCGATATTGGATAAAAGTGTTGTCTTAGTCGAGAATCTCTTAGTGTCTGTTAGTGGTATTAGTGGTTCGGTGAGATGGTGGGGGGCATAGGGGTAGAGAGAGGAGGCACCGTGTTTTTATCTTGGAACGTAAATGGTATGCGCTGCCCCAGGAGACAGAGATTGATTTTTAAGTATTTGGAATTATCCCGAGCCCAGGTCTTCTTATTACAGGAGACTCATCTGTCCCTCGAGGAAAGTAACTCTATATTTTCAAAGATTAGTTGGATAAAATGCTTTAGCGCTTCCCATCAGTCGTCTCACATAAGAGGAGTTGCAATTCTAATAAAACAAGGTACATTATGTACAATGGGGAGAAGTCAATCCGACTCCTCGGGCAGGTGGATTGTTGCTAAAGTATTTCTTAATAATGTAGAGACAATCTGTGTCTCTTTTTATGGTCCAAATGTGGACGATCCCTCTTATTTACTTAAACTTCAATCAATCCTGATGCTGGAGGAACCTCCTTTAATTCTAGGTGGGGACTTTAATGTGCTGTTAAACCCCAAAATAGATAGATCTAATTTAAGAACGGAGCTGCATGATGCGGAGGGTGCCGTGACCACAAAAAGGTGAGCAGTGAGGCCTGGGTGCACAGCGGCGGGCAGATACCTCTAGGCAGCGGGAGTGCATGTGGTGCAGCAGCCTGGATGCAGAAAGGCTGCACAGCGATTTAGGCGTACGCAGTCGTATATACCCTGCCATTACCCTTTTTTATTGCATTTTGAACAAGTTTTCCAATAGCAGGACAGTTTTTACAGTCGGCCAAATGTCCGTCGCTTCCACATCTGTAGCAAAGTAGTTGAGTATTTTTTTCATACTTTGTACCCTTAAATTTACCATCAAATTTTGACGAACTTTCCTTACTCTGTGTTTTTTTTAGAGGTAAGGAGCATCGAAGCATGCAGACACGAGCGTGACATTCCTCTCACAGCTCGTGGCTGCCTCGCGTCGCTTTGGGAATGTTATGTTTTGAATGTGAGAAGGTTGGGAGGTAGAAGTTAATGGGGGTTCTGTCATTCTTGCTTTATACTTGCTGCTTACAAAACATGTTCTGAGGATCAAACCACATCAAGAGAATTACCGACTGTCTTTTCATTCCTGCATACTGGTCTTTCCTACAATTACTAATTCTGTACTATCTTTCAGATGTGGGAGCTTGAGGGTGCTGTGGAAATATGGATTTTTATGATCAGTTATGTCCCCTATCTTGGACCCCAACGGTTTCATGTATAAATCATAAGTACATGTATGTTTCCTCCAGTTCCAGTTATGAAGACGCAAACACATGTGCGTCCACCGTCAACATGTCCTCTTTCAGATCCGCCATGAATGGGCCGGATATTCTATTCCTAAGTATGAAAGGCCACCGGCTTTATATGGTTCATTTATCCCATTTCACAGTCCAGGCGAATAGGCCCTGATTCTGCCATTAAGCCTTTTCCTGCTTTCTGCCTCTGAAAGCTCCAGTCTGAGCTCGCATCTGTACCCATGAACTTTGTCCTACTCCCTGCGCGGCTAACGGTGCCTGACTCGATCTGTCTGCTTGCCAAAAAACTGTATTTCACCTTCAAGATTATCTGCTCTGCTCCGCTCTTCACCCAATGCATTCCTGTCTAGTAGTTTAAGTAAACATTCTTTCAGCTACCGAGCAAAAGGCCCGGCTTCTCTGTCTTTATGCAAGTAATTCATAGCCCTGTTACTATGGAAGATTTCTGCCCTCGCATCTAGTGTAGACACTTAGACGCTTGTACACGCACTAACAGTCAGCATAGTCAGTATAGAATAAGATTCTATCCTAAGAGACCTCTCTTTTTGGATAACACAGTTCTTTAAACATAGGATGTTAGATATGATTTGGGATTAGGTTGACATAACCCCAGACTTCTGTCTCCACATGTAGAGCTAAATGTCAAGTCCCCTTCACCCCCTAGTTGCACGTCAATCACACGTCATGCTGCTGCGCGCGCATCTCTGCCAAGTATTTCTGCTGACATTGCGAAATTCTTCCGTGGAACCACCCATTTATGACATCATATCCAATGACGTTCTTTAAGTTACACCCAGTTACACCTATTCTAGTTACGCATGTATGTTCTTATCTTTGTTATCAACTGTTACGCCTCCTGCATCTGTTTCACTGTAATGCCTATTGTATAAAAATGATTACTTGTCAATAAAGTTTGTCCTTCACTTCCTGAACCTTCGTGGTGATGGAATATGGAGTCCATCAATTCGAATTGATTTTGGAATAAAGCCCGTTCCGAACCTCTAATACCACGGATTCTGCCTCTTATTTTACTGAGCTATTATTATAGATTTTCCGCATCAAATTAAGTTCCGGTAATTAAATTATTTACCACATAAATGGCGCCCGAATAGGGACACTTTCTCATCTCACGCGCCGGAGGTGCGTTGCAGGCCCGGTCTCCTGTCACAGCTGGACGGACAACAACGCGTACCCACAGGATTTCCTGTATCTCCCTCCTGCCGAGCGGGGGTAACTGAGGCTGCGAGCAACACCCAGACGAGGCGGTGAGAAGTGCGAAGTATCCCGACCAGAGCCTAGCTGAGAGAGCAAGATCCGAGGTATACAGAGGCCCACCAGGTTCCGAAGTTCCGAAGTTCCGAGTCGAGTCCAGTCCGGTCCGAGTCCAGTTCAGTTCAGTTCCGAGGCCTTCCGTTCCGAGCTACCCGGTGAGTACCATTGTCGGGGAGGCGTTCTGACGTGCACATAGGTTGTGCCGGTCAAGACGGGTTTGGGTACACAAATCCGGTCTGCACTGTTTCAGCAGTGTATCTGTACTGTTTAGCAGTATATCAAGTATGTCTAGTATATAATCCAGAATTACCTAAGTTAGTGCCGAGTATCATGTTTAGTGACTAGTTCCCTAAATGGCCATCATTGTTGTTCATTAAATGTTAAATGTTAAAATGTTTTAAATACGTTCTGCATATTGTGGTGTGAATGACTGTTCATTATTGTGTTTTGTTGTATTAAACGTGTTCAGAATTGGGTATCAGATCAGATCAGTTCTCAAAAATGCCGCTCTTTTCGAAATTAAGACAGATAAAAACTAGAAAAGGGGTACTCGAAGAAGCTGTTCCCATTCCTCCTAGGGACACTCCAGGGGACTTCATGTATCATAAACATGGCCTAGACGCCATATTATTTCTTGATTTATGGGTAGACTACACCAAGGAATTACCAGAAAGTCAGAGGTGGCCCGCAGCTGGGACCTGGGATGCAGATTGCATCGTGAAAGTAGAGGAAGAATTATGGAAAAAGAAAGCTAGACAATCACAGAAAGATGCCATTGAATTATGGCGTAAAGAATCGTATAGACGTACAGAAAAAGCACGTAGACAGGAAGAGAAGAGTAAGGAGAATTCAAATAAAGTTCGAGAAAATCTATTAATTGAAGAAGGTACTCGAGTAAAATCAGAACAAGTAGACAGACAAAGAAATGCCCTTATGAATGGTATGTATCCTCTTCTGGCCGAAGGATTACCTAAGGCTACTCCGGAGATACCAAAAGACTTGCCACCCCCATTGTTTCCGATAAAAGTACATCCCAAAGGGCATCCCAGAACCGCAGAAGATGTTTTTCTTTCCTCTTATTTAGACGACGCAGCTCCCGAGTATGCTAATGCTGCGCCACATAGACCGCCTGCCGAGGGGGTTCAACGCCAAGACCCTCCTCCGTCTGTACCTCCGCAACAACAAACTCCGACACAAGTTCCGGCAAGCACATCTGTTTCTACAGCTGTACCCACATCTATGGTTGCTATATCACGTTCAACGAATCCTTTCACATCCAGCACCCCAGGTGGTGCTACGGGAGGTACAACAAACATTTTTTCCACGCCACCCAGAATAAATAAACTTTCCTTTCAAGAATTAGCCCACCAACGTACACCCAAACTAGTAACTCCCGACGCGCTTAAGGAACTTCTAATAGATTGTAGATATGACCCGGTGCCCGGAAAAGGGGACGAAATGCTGCTGGCATCATTACGTATCCGACGAGCTGCAATATATTTAGGGAGGCTACCAGGAATGACTACACATTTAGAAAATATATATCACTTTGTCCAGTCAGGACGAGATTCTGAAAGTATTAATAGAGCCTTGGAGTACCAGAAAGTGGAGATACAGGGGGAACTGTTACGTTTCCTCATAAATTGTGTGATCAGAAATCAAGACCGACCAGGGGTAAATCCGGAAGAAATGCAAATTCTTACCACATGGAGTCGGAATATATCAGAGGGGAGACATGATAAACGATCATGTATAGTAGCTATGTGCCGCAAGATCCGCAAAGAAGTAGAACGAATACACGAAGAAAGATTAGCAGTAGACGAGCCTGAACAAACCGAGGAGGAGGAAGAATTAGAACTGCCCACAGGACAGTTAGAAACCATGGCCTATGTAGGTAGAGGAAGATCTTGTAATAATACTAGAGGTTTTACTGATCCGATACGTCCTATACGTCCAGACAATAACAGAAACTTCCAAAACCCAATAATAAATATAAGGTCCCCCGAACATGCGTTCCAAGCCGCTGACAAATTGCTCCGAGAACGAAGGGGTTATCATATACTCGATTCTATGGACGAACAAGAATTAGCCAGGTCAGCCGTTCATTGGGTTGACAGTCCCGGAAAATATAGTGATGATACATTAGCGCACACGTTTTTGAACCTCACCCCCGATGAACAACGTTTAGCTGGTATCTACATGATTCAACAACTCCTCGTACTATATAAAAGCCAACACTCCGATCCTGGTCCCTTACCTGATATATTGACTGAATTACTCACGAATAAATGGAGAGGTTCAGGTACTGAGTTAATTAGAGAAATACTAGAATCCAGAAAGCAGTACATTCTTTTTGTATGCCCCGAACATGTCTCACTGCCCATCAAGAAAAGAACGACGTACTATATGGATAGACAGAATCCCTTACGCGAAGTGCACCCGATAAAAGGTGATGACAATCAGTTTAAACGTGTGTTTGTATACACACCCATATCTAAAATAGAACTATTAGAAATGAAGAAAGTGGTACCCAGTCATGACAAGGACCCAGCGGGTTTCCACCGTGAAATTAAAGACATGTTGCTCATGGGAGAATATACCTATCCCGACATTATGACAATATTGAAGGTATTAATGCCTGCGGGCATTTACGAAAAACTCAAGGAAAAGGACTGGGAGGTGGGAGACCAGAAGATAGATTGGACAGCATTAGAAAACGAAGAAAAAGCTCGAGGTCCAGGTTCAGGGCTTGGGGAAAAGACCAAAACACTACCAGGTTTACTAGTACAGGTACTGCCACGTTTATTAACTACGAAAAAGGAAGACTGGGGTGCAATCTCAGCCTGTAAACAAAAGCAAGATGAAGACACTAGTGATTTCTATGCCCGATTCGAAAAATGTTTTGGTATAAATAGTGGAATAAAAGCAAGTAGCGAATCTTATCCACATCTGTTTGTGACAAAATTAGTTGAAAATGCCCTGCCCCAAGTTAAGAATAGAGTATTGAAATTCGAGAGTACCTGGCAAGGTAACACTCCGTCACAGATGTTACAGATGCTACAGTACCATCACAATAGAATTAGAGAGGAACAAGAACATGAACAAAGACGCATGAAAGACACGAAAATGAAAATGCTAGTTTCACAGACAGTTCCGGCTGACGGTCATAAAAAGGGTATGACACAGTCCAGTGTTTCAACCGGTCCTGTAAAAGGGACATGCAACTATTGTAAACAGCCAGGCCATTATGTACACGATTGTCCAGTTTTAAAACATAATATCGCCATAGGTAATACTAAAGAAAGACCACGGCCACTTAGACAGGATCAGAACCAACAAGGAGCTCCGCAGCATGCACAGGCCATGCCAGCTCCGCAACAGTCTATGCCAGCTCCCCCACCGCAGCCTATTGCTGCTACACCAACAATGACACGACAGATGTACCAGACTGCACAGTATGATTATCCTGATTATCAACGATACTCATGAAACAGCCTAGAGAGGGAAGTTGGCTTACCCCTTATCGAGGTCCCTGTAGATCAAGAAGGACCTTATGTACACAGTGAACTATTAGGCCAGGATAGAAAATTTTTACTTGATACAGGGGCAAGCCGAACAACCATAAAACGTAGTGAAGTTCCAGGGGCACCCCTCTCAGGCTCACAGAATATTTCCCTTGGTTTTTCAGGAAAACCTATCATTAACGAAGTATCACAGCCCCTTCCCCTTACGATTGGTCCTTTGACACGAACTACAGATTTATTGCTTACTAAATCATGTCCAGAAAACCTGTTAGGTATCAAAACATTGAAAGCTCTAGGAGCTATAATATGTTGTTCTCCGGAAGGAGTAAGATTGTTTCTACGTGATTTCAAAGGGCACTATGTGTCCCGAGACATGGATCACCGACTGCAGAATTTACCCACACATTTATGGGCACAAGGCCCTACAGATGTTGGTTGCATGAACATTACACCATATCGAGTCACACTAAAGGCAGGAGTGGTACTACCACGAATGCGACAATACAAGTTACCCCCAGATGCTGTAGTGGCTTTACTGCAAATCATTGACAAACTTATTACCCAAGGAGTGGTTGTGGAAACCGACTCCAATATATGTAATTCCCCGATAATCCCGATTCTTAAACGAACTGATCCAAAAGCCCCGCCAGTATATCGATTGGTTATTGATCTGCGCGAATTAAATAAATGTATTGTACCACAATACCCCGTAGTTCCAGACATTTCTTCATTACTGACAGCCATTGATTCCGAAGCAACATTCTTTACTGTAATTGATCTCAAGAATGCCTTTTTCAGCGTCCCAATAGATCAGGAAAGCCAATACTTGTTCGGATTTAGTTTAAATGGACGAAGCTTTAAATTCACACGCGCACCTCAAGGATTCACAGAAAGCCCCAGCATCTATAGCCAAGCACTGAAACGAGAACTTGACAGTATCCACATGCCAGTCAACACTGCCCTGCTTCAATATGTCGATGATCTGCTGATCACCGCCCGAAGCGAACCTGAATGTGAAAAAGCCTCACTGACGGTTTTACAATTCTTGGCCGAAAAGGGGCACAAGGTGTCCCCTTCTAAGCTGCAATTCTGTGTCCAGCGAGTTGTTTACCTTGGTCACTCGCTGTCCAAGGAGGGAAGGCAGCTTACACCCGACCGCATACAGTTAATTGATAACATGTCAGTACCCAAGACACAAAAGGAGGTGCGGGCTTTTATAGGCCTCACTTCATATTGTAGGCAGTGGATCCCTCAGTATGCATTTCTAGCAAAACCACTCATTCAGTTGACAACACAGGAGGCAGCCACATCGACTGTCCTCCCTTGGACTCAAGAACATACACAAGCTTTTGAAAGCCTAAAGAAAGCTTTATGTCAAGCACCCGTTTTAGCAACACCATGTTACAGTAAACAGTTTACACTCTTTGTTACAGAACGCGAAGGTACTGCTTTGTCAGTACTCACACAGGAACAAGCAGGATCACACGAACCATGTGCTTATTTTTCTAGTACATTAGATCCCGTAGCTCAGGCTCTGCCTGCGTGCCTGAAATCAGTGGCAGCGACAGCTTTAGCAATCAGACAAAGCGATGCCATAGTGTTAGGACATCAATTGACAGTACAAGTACCACACGCAGTAGAGGTTCTCTTGAACCGAACGCAAACACAACACTTGACCATAGCAAGACTCACTGGTTACGAACTAACATTGTTTCAGCCACACATAGAAATCAGACGTTGTAGTACATTGAATCCTGCCACACTGTTACCCGTAAACGGAACAGACCCACTAGCACATGATTGTATTGAAGTTATTACTATCACGACGAAACCTAGACAAGACTTGACAGACGTCCCATTGTCAGACCCAGACCTGACGTTGTATGTAGATGGTTCATGTATGAGAACAAGTACAGGAGAGCTAGTGGCCGCGTATGCAGTCACAACAGACACTGAAGTCATTGAAACAAATTGCATAAACACCTTGTCAGCTCAAGCAGCAGAGCTCATCGCTCTGACACAAGCCTGTATTCAAGCCACAAATAAGAAAGTCAA
This sequence comes from Triturus cristatus, assembly GCF_964204655.1. NCBI lineage: Eukaryota > Metazoa > Chordata > Amphibia > Caudata > Salamandridae > Triturus > Triturus cristatus. The sequence goes on along the minus strand of NC_140594.1, from coordinate 215,784,471 downwards.
CATATACACTGATTCACGTTATGCCTTCGGAGTTGTACATGACTTCGGCGTGCTGTGGCGAGAGAGAGGTTATTTAACTTCTCACGGTGCCCACATTCAGCACGGACCCCTCATTCATGCCCTATTAGATGCAATACATCTACCCGCTGCAATATAAATTATGAAATGTAAAGCTCATACGAAAGTTACTGATATCATTTCCCAAGGCAATGATCTAGCTGACAAAACAGCTAAACAGACTGCTCAAACTCACACATCTGACATGACAAAGACAATAGTTCCGACACCAACACATTGCATGATGGTTAAGGATCCCGCTCTTGACGTAATTGACATACAGACACATGCTACACCAGAAGAAATAAAGAAATGGACTGAATTAGGAGGGATCCAAACTGATCAGGGATGGATGACGAAGGAAAAATCTATATGGTTTCTTCCCGACTCAATGGTCCAAGTTATCATTAATACAATACATAGTCCAGCGCACCTAGGAGAAAAGGCTATGCTAGACAGCATTCAACACATTTGGTTCAACAAACATTTACGAGTAGCAGCTAAACAAAAAGTTCGTACCTGTATGATCTGTTGTCAGTTTAACCCCGGTAAAAGCATTCCCGTAGAACAAGGTGGATTTCAGCCTCCTGATCACCCTTTTGAAGTCCTCCAGATGGATTATATCCAGATGGAACGATGTCGAGGATTCAAATATGTTCTTGTAGTTGTTTGTGCTCTTTCCCGTTGGACAGAGGCATACCCGGTTTCAGATTACACTGCCCCGACTACTGCCAAACAGTTAGTTCGAGAATTCTTTCCACGGTACGGTTTACCACGTGCTGTCTACTCAGACAACGGCCAGCCGTTCTCATCCGAACTAATGAAACACGTTTCACTTTTGTTAGGTTATCAATGGAGATTTCACTGTGTCCGACACCCCGAGGCAGCAGGTCTCGTGGAACGACATAATCAAACTCTGAAAATTAGATTGTCCAAAATATGTAGAGAGAAAGGTGTCGACTGGGTAGTAGCCTTACCAGTTGCACTCTTTTACATGAGAATGGTAGCACATTCTCGAACAGGGCTATCCCCGTATGAGGTGATCTTCGGTAGACCACCAAATATGTGGGGGACGCCTATACCTCGTAAAATAACTGACGTTGACTGTAATATGCTGACAGATTACCTGGCTTCCTTGATGTCTGCACTACAATCTTGTCGTTCACAGGTAGCTGCAGCCTTTCCCGACAACACCGAGGTGAAACCCCATGACGTAATTCCCGGGGACCTGGTGTTAGTGCGGAACTTTGACCGGAAGTCTCAGCTGGATCCTAGGTGGAAATCGCCTCAACTCGTACTGTTAACCACGAGGACAGCCGTGAAGATCGAAGGTCGAAAAGGCTGGATACATTCAAGTCATATCAAGAAATTTCATGGACTACCATCCGATATAGAGACTAAACCCTGTATTTCTTCAAAGACAGACTCAAAGCTTCCTTTGGTTGAACAAACGAACTCAGAACTATATAGACTAAAACTACGGTCCAATAAGTCAGACAATTTGATTGTTTAAGTCCTCTCCAAGGTGAATCGGTTGAATTTGTCTCTGACATGTATCCTCTGGACCGGAATAGAGAAAAAAATAATCAAATCCAGTTGAAAAAACATGCGTACTGTAAATCACTGCGTAGTCATTGCACAGTGACGTTATTAATTCTGTTTTTCTTATGTCTTTTAATAATCGCTGCAAGTATATTATTGCACATATATTATCCTATTTCTAACCATGTTTATAATGTTACTGCTGAACATTCTTTTAGTGAATTTCCCCCGCATGAGTTGTCATATAGATTTGCGCTGCGCAATAACACTTTTATTAGTATGTTACATCATTCCCATCAGGCTAGCAATGCTACAAATTGTTGGATATGTGGCCGACTCCCTCCCTATCAGAACTATAAGGGAATTCTGCCTCTCTTTCCATATCCGTTTACACACAATGGCTCCTGTGGAGCATGGTTTAGTTTAATTAATTCCCTAGATTCGAATTCCGCGGTTTATCAAGACAACTGGGTATGGGGAAACCTGAACTTAGTTTTGCTTAAAATCTGTTACCCTAACAAGGAGGGACTTCCCAAAAGAACAGGAACTGATCTAGAAAATGAAGTATATGGATTAGGTAATTTCACGGTTAATCTCATGATCCTGAATGTCGAATCCGAAGCTGCACCAATTTTGCCCGCTATGTCAGTATTTCCAGTTAAAGGTGAATTGTGTATAAGAAAGAATGGCTCCATACACATGGGCCATAGTAAATGCATCACTGTAATAGAATTCAGTGATCAAGGCAAATCTACATTTAGAGCTTCTCGCCATTCCTACTTCGTATGTGGTCAGACTGCATATACACGTTTGCCTCTAGATTGGGATGGTACCTGCTACATCGGATTCCTTTTGCCACCTGTTTTCCTAGCTCCTCCGGATTATCATAGAAATATTCATTTAGTACACAATAGACAGCAGAGAGATCTCCCAATAGTCGATTATACTGAAACAGCATGGGAGAAATACACAGATTTCAATAAAGGTTTCTTTCCTTATATAGGTACAGTCACTAATAGTAAGCTGATACGTAGATTAACCAGAACCCTTGAAGCAGTAGTAAACGAAACTATTTCCGCCTTAGGCAATTTAACAGAAGAGCAGTCTGCTATGCGGATTGTTGTGCTTCAAAATCGTCTTGTCCTTGACGTCATTCTGGCCGATAGGGGCGGAGCTTGTAGGGTCATCGGATCAAGTTGTTGCATTTTCATACCAGAAAATTTGCCATCTGTATATAAAGCCATAACTCGCCTTCATAAGATTGTAAGTCAGATACACCAGAATCCAGGCACCTGGACTTGGTCCGGTTGGTTTTGGAGTGTATTATCTACCTTTGGATGGAGGGTCCTATCCTTCCTAGGTATTGGCTTTCTCATACTATTCAGTTGCTGCTTATGCCTACAATGTGGACCAGCGATTTGTGGTCTATGTGCCACCTCGTGTATCCCACCTCCAAGTTTTCGCTCAAGATTCCGGAAGAAGAAAGAAGAACACATGGTGTTATATGAACAAATCAACGGATTGATGAAGATTGATATCTCTTAAGGGCAAGTAGGGGACAAGGAGGGAATGTGGAAATATGGATTTTTATGATCAGTTATGTCCCCTATCTTGGACCCCAACGGTTTCATGTATAAATCATAAGTACATGTATGTTTCCTCCAGTTCCAGTTATGAAGACGCAAACACATGTGCGTCCACCGTCAACATGTCCTCTTTCAGATCCGCCATGAATGGGCCGGATATTCTATTCCTAAGTATGAAAGGCCACCGGCTTTATATGGTTCATTTATCCCATTTCACAGTCCAGGCGAATAGGCCCTGATTCTGCCATTAAGCCTTTTCCTGCTTTCTGCCTCTGAAAGCTCCAGTCTGAGCTCGCATCTGTACCCATGAACTTTGTCCTACTCCCTGCGCGGCTAACGGTGCCTGACTCGATCTGTCTGCTTGCCAAAAAACTGTATTTCACCTTCAAGATTATCTGCTCTGCTCCGCTCTTCACCCAATGCATTCCTGTCTAGTAGTTTAAGTAAACATTCTTTCAGCTACCGAGCAAAAGGCCCGGCTTCTCTGTCTTTATGCAAGTAATTCATAGCCCTGTTACTATGGAAGATTTCTGCCCTCGCATCTAGTGTAGACACTTAGACGCTTGTACACGCACTAACAGTCAGCATAGTCAGTATAGAATAAGATTCTATCCTAAGAGACCTCTCTTTTTGGATAACACAGTTCTTTAAACATAGGATGTTAGATATGATTTGGGATTAGGTTGACATAACCCCAGACTTCTGTCTCCACATGTAGAGCTAAATGTCAAGTCCCCTTCACCCCCTAGTTGCACGTCAATCACACGTCATGCTGCTGCGCGCGCATCTCTGCCAAGTATTTCTGCTGACATTGCGAAATTCTTCCGTGGAACCACCCATTTATGACATCATATCCAATGACGTTCTTTAAGTTACGCCCAGTTACACCTATTCTAGTTACGCATGTATGTTCTTATCTTTGTTATCAACTGTTACGCCTCCTGCATCTGTTTCACTGTAATGCCTATTGTATAAAAATGATTACTTGTCAATAAAGTTTGTCCTTCACTTCCTGAACCTTCGTGGTGATGGAATATGGAGTCCATCAATTCGAATTGATTTTGGAATAAAGCCCGTTCCGAACCTCTAATACCACGGATTCTGCCTCTTATTTTACTGAGCTATTATTATAGATTTTCCGCATCAAATTAAGTTCCGGTAATTAAATTATTTACCACAGTGCACTAGGTCCTGGCACATGGTTGGAGACACACTGGTGACACAAAGGTGAGCTGTGAAGATTTTCTTCAGTGTCACTCTCTCACTCTTTCTCTCTCTCTCTCATACTCTCTCCTTTGATGGACGCATGATGCACAATCTTATCTTGCTTTTTATCTAACAAACTCTGATTCACAAATTGACGTCCCCCCCCTTCAACACCACCAGAGCTGAACACGTGTAGAACCTGCGATGATGAGTGGCTATCCTGGCAATCAACACCCCTTCTGACTTTTGAGCTCAGTTAACCATGTGTACTGAGGCTGAGGAGGTTCCTTCGGCACGTGGTCGACTCTCTTTGACACACGCCGGTGGCGGAAGGTGAGCAGAGAGGCTTGTTTGCGCAGCAGCGGGCACTCACCTGCGGCTAATGGGAGTGGATGGGGTGCAGCAGACTGGATGCACAATGGCAGCTCTGGATAGTGGGAGTGCATGTGGTGCAGCAGCCTGGGTGCGCAGCGACAGTTATACACCTCTGGGCAGTGCAAGTATATGGGCTACACCAGACTGGGGACCATAATATCAAGAACGGTGATAACATTATCACCGCTTTAGCGTCAGGAAACTGCCGCTAAAGTGGCGATAAGTGGCTTGATAATATGCCCTAGAGAATTCACATAGAAGCCCAGGTTCTGGTGTGAACGACATCAATCCTGGGCTTCTATGGGAATTCACAAGGGCATAATATCAAGCTCCTTATCACCGCTTTTGCGGCAGTTTCCTGCCGCTAAAGTGGCAATAATTTTATCTCTGTTCTTGATAATATGGCCCTGGGCGCACAGCGGCTGTTAGACACCTCAGGGCAGTGGAAGTGGATGGGATGCAGCAGCCTGGGTGCGCAGAGCCAAAACAGAGAATTACGCGTCTGCACTTGTATATAGTCTGCAATTACTAATTCTATACTATCTTTAAGATAACTAAACTTGAGGGTGCAGTATGTCCCGGCACGTGGTTGGAGACACACTGGTGACACAAAGGTGAGCTGCAAAGATTTTCTCCAGTGTCAACACTCCCTCTCCATCTCTTACTTTCTCTCTCTCACACACTTTCTCTCTTTCTCTGTCTCTTCCTCTCTCTCTCATTCTTTCTTTCTCTCTCTTCCTCTCTCTCTCACTTCCTCTTTCTCACACTGTTTCTTTCTCTCTTCCTTGTATCTCACTCTTTGTTTCTTTCTTTCTTTCTTTCTTTCTTTCTTTCTTTCTTTCTTTCTTTCTTTCTTTCTTTCTTTCTTTCTTTCTTTCTTTCTTTCTTAATATTTCTCTTTCCCCTCTCTCTCACTCACACTGTTTCTCTCTTCCTTGTATCTCTCTCTTTCTCTTTCTCACTCTTTCTTTCTCTGTCTTCCTCGCTGTCTTCCTCTTTCTATCTGTCTTCCTCTCTCTCTTTCTCTTTCGCTCTCTCTTCCGCCCTCTCTCACTCTTTCTCTCTCTTCCCCTCTCTCACACTGTTTCTCTCTTTCTATCTTCCTTGTATCTCACTCTCCCTCTCTTTCTCTCTCCTTTGCTGGACGCATAACACACCATCTTTTTGTCTTGCAGGCTGAGATTCACAAGTTGTCGCGGGATGACCCGCCATGGCTGTACATAGTTTTATTTGTTGTTGTTTTCTTTTAATAAAATATTTTATACACATAGTTTTTTTTGTTGTTGTTTTGTTTTAATAAAATGTTTGTATTCTTCAGCGCTTGGACGCCTCCGGGCAGCAATTCGCGCTCTACAAATGTACATCCTATCCTATCCTATCCTAAATCCATACTTGACTAAGATTCTTATTTTTCCAACCTCACAAGCATCTTTTTTTATTAAAACTGCAACACCATCCAATTTCTAAGGCTCCACATTTAAAAACGTTCCTGTCACATTTGTTTGTGGGGGGTGAGCGGGGATGGCGGACAAGCAGGTGCTGCTGGGGGATGTCGGAGTACTGTTGGGTGTCTGACCTGCATCATCGTTGCCTCCATTGCATCTCTTTTCAGAGACCTGCAAACCGGCGGCCTGGCTCGTAAAAGTGCGGGCCCAAGAAGTCACACCGGAAGATCTGCGACCCCACCAGTGGTTCACAGAGGGAGACTTGCAGGCCAAAGAAGGTTGTTGACGGTATGCTAGTGATGTGGGAAGAGGCTATGTTACCTGCTGATGTGGGGAGAGGCATCGTGAAAGGGGTATCTCTCACATACAGAGCTCTGGTATGTTTTCAGAAATGCCTCGGACAGATGCCAGCTGACAGACTGAATCACAAAATGGCTTTTCAATGCCCATATAGTAAGACTTATGAATAGTTCGTACCCAGGTCCGCAGAGGGACAACTGCGGCCCATCCGCTCAACTCACAGAGGCAGAACTACGAGCCGTCCGCTCCCAAAGGAACAGCAGCGTAGTAGCTCACAGAGGTACAGGCACAGCAGCGTACTAGCTCGCAAAGGTAGACAGCTATGAGCCGACGGACTGGCTTCTAAAGGCATACCTCTGAAGTGGTAATGTTGGGCACAGGGAGCGTGAAAGGGTTATCTTCCTACTAGTGTCCCGAAGTGGAAGTCGTACTGCCTGGCGCTCACCTGTTTCTCCTTTATTGTTAATAAATGTTAAACCTTCACTGCATCAAAATCATCATTACACAGAGCTCAGCTATATTAAATTGCTCCCGGAACCTTTCTTTTATATTTTCACTTGATGCGAGGCACACGATGGCTGCTAACACTTCCTGCTTTCAAGTGTTAGCAGCCAATCAGAGGAAACTTCCTGCTTTGAAGAGTTAGCAGCCAATTAGAGGCAAGCTTGTGCTCGAGAGTAAGGCACTGACCAGATATATATATATTTTTTCTGTTGGACTTGGCCCTTTTGGCAGGTTTACCCCTAAACTTTGTGCCTTTCCTGTGACCTGGTATTGGTGGTCCAGTATAAAGTGCGTGCGCTCTCTGAGTGCATGTGGTGAGATTGGCCTGACCTCCCATAGGAATGCATGGGGGATATGTGTGCCCATGGTAATTCCTGGTGTGAGAGGAGTGCAAGGTCGAGTTTGGTATGTGCGAACTCGTGAGAATAAATGTTGCGCAATGCTGTGCGTAGATTTATGGTGACTGGTGGAGAAGTGCCACTTCTAGAAGTTGGCATTTCTGTGTGCTGTGTGTCTGCCTGCCTGATGTGGAGTGCATGTCTGACTTGCGATTGATAGGTGCTGGATGGTGTGGGGAATTCCAGGAGCCAGGGTGAGTCAGCCCAGTGGTGAATAGAGAGATCTGCATACAGATGGGAGGGAGGAGTTGCACCTGGGACCTGAATAGGACTGTACCTTCCCTCCACAGTGCTGGCTCCACCCCCTGTGGTGCGTCTGAGCACCTAGCCCCCACCTAACAAAGGAGAGAGGAGCTGAGCAAAACAAAGTGCTCCAAAGCTCCCCGCAAACCAGTTCTAACTGGTATCCCTAAATCCTGTGCTGTGACACAAACAGAGTTGCTCATATAAATATAGGGGCTGTGTCCCCATAAAGTTGTTCCGTGTTCCTGTTCTGTTCCTGACAGAGGGGGGCTTGCTGCTGGTGGGGCCCAGGAGGGACCGCCATGGGGGTTGCCTCCCTGCTGGTGGGCCCTGTGTGCTGGCCCCTGGGCCCTGCATTGCCCTTGGATGCCTAAAGGACTATTGGGACCTTGTGCTTATTTTCTTTATCCCTAAGGACTTTGTGTTTTACCTCAAGCGCTTGTGAGCGCTTTACTTTTGGTTCCTAGGAGCGCTTTTCATAGCGCCGTGCTCCCTGCAGCTGAGGAGGAGCCCTACTGTCCCTTGTAGAGGGAATCCCCGGGGTAGGGATTCCCCCTCATTGTTGGGTTCTTGCGGGTGCTTACCCCGCAGTTGCTGCCGCATCGATGCTGTTTTGCGAAGCCGGGGCCCACCTGGCATCGCCGCATTTGTTTAATCCTGGCGGGAGCCCACCCCACATTTTTGCCCTATCGAGCGGGTGCCCACCCCACTTTGATGCCAAGTTGGCCTTTAATTAACGCGGGTGCCCACCCCGCTTATTTTGTGATATTTCATTGAGCGGGTGCCCACCCCACATTGCGCCCGAAGAAGATCACCGCCGCCGACCCGATCAAAACCGGAAGTCAGGCAATGTGTTACCTGATGTGGGGCGGGTCTTCCGCTTTGAAGGGAGAAGCCCCGCGCCCACGGAATAGCCGAGTCCCGGGTCCCAGGAGGGGGTGAAGAGAGGCGGCCGGTGCAGGCAGCGCCTGTCCCTTGTCCCCTCCGGGGCTCCCATGGTGGGAGTCCAGGCGCCAGAGAGGAATTGCGGTATTTCAAGTCCCGGGTCCCAGGAGGGGGCCCGGGTGAAGAGCAGCAGATAGCAGTGCAGGGCTCCCATGACCGAGGTGAGAGCCCCGCGTCGTGCCTGCAGACCTGGAGAGCAGTCGTGGAGCCGAGAGGAGTCCCCGCCAGGAGAGCCAGTGAGTGGAGCTGGCTGGGGGGAGCAAAGTCGAGGCACCACGCTGGTGCCTCTTTCCCGAGCAACCCCGCTTGACAGAGGGCTGCTCCAACACGGGGCACAGTTATTTATGTTTAGAGCCTGTGCGTGGCCCCAACAAGGGGCTATTTGTTTAAAGGGCCCCAGTGGGGGTCCCGAGGGCCAGTGGTGCCAGTGTTTCCCCAGTCTGGCTATGATCTCGCAGTTGCCCCGCTGGACAGGGGGCAACTGCCACTATAGGGTCAAAATTAGTTATTGAGATGCCCCGTCTTGCTAGAGGACAGCTGCCCCATTCTTGGGGGCATGTTTGAAGAGCCCATGTGTTCCAGCGAGGGGGGCCCATGTGAGTTAAAAACCCCTTTCAGCTGCAACGTAGGCGAATTGCTCCAGAAGGCACAGTGGTGCCAGGCCTCATTTTAATACTCCTAGCTGCCCAGCAAGTAGTGGGCAGCTGCACCGTTTAGGTCTTTCTTTGCTTTAGGGGACATGTTGAAGTTAGGAGTGAGACGCACTCCTTCGCCCCCATCCCATTCCCAGCTGTACAGCACTTAGTGCCAGCTGCTACGTTTAGGCCTGTGCAGATTGCGGGCCCTTGACTTTCGCTGCATAGGCAGCGCGCCCTGACTTTTGGACATAGGGCATTTGAGCCCCCTTTGGGATGGCCAGTTGGCCAGGGGGACTGGGAGGTTTTTAGGGCACCAGGCCCTAATGTGATTTATGCCTACTATGGAGATTCCTAGGAGACTATGTGCTAAATGTGATTGTGGTGCTAGGAAATGTGATTCATGTAGTATGATTTACGCACCCTGTTTTATACCTCTAAATGTGGTTCTTGTGATTATGAGGTTGTTTTGCATAATATAGTTTATTCTAGTGAGATTTATTTTCCTAATGTAGTTATGCTTGGGAGGTTAGGGTCTAATGCGTTGTAGACTTATAAGAGAATTGCATAATGTGTTTACACTGGTGAGGTTGGCGCAGAGTGTATTCGCGCCTAATGTGATACTGTGCATAATGTGGTTTATGTTACAGTCTGATGCTGAGTACAGTGGCTACCGGTAGTTACTGGTAGTGTTCTAGGTTTATGATATGTTCTGCTTTTACTAAGGTTACTTTGTGATGGTTCTGACAGTGGTCCAGTTGGCCCTGTCAGGTGTAAATAACCACTTGTAAATATGACCTTGTGTCAGGTGACACCCTGTATGCTATTTGATTACTATTCTAATGTGTTATGAGAATACAAAGGCTATTTTTGATATAACCTTGTGTGGAGTTCCTTTTGTAGTGTGCCTTGGATGTTGTTGCTGTGTGCGTGCGCAAATGCTTTTTACATGGCCTCTGGGATAAGCCTGACGGATCGTGCCAAGCTACCAAGGGGGTGAGCAGGGGTTATCTTTGGCGTGCAACTCCCTTGCCCTGACTAGAGTGGTGGTGTCTGTCTGCCTTTGGCGCAAGCCTTAGCCATCCAGAGATCCCATTTCTAACATTTTCCCTTTAATATCTCCAAAACTTCTGAAAGGATTTACACCGTTTCAACAAATCTGCGCTTTCTAGACCAAGACCTTTCTCCCTGCCAAATTTGGCGTAATTCCGTTCAGCAGTTTGACCTGTAGCCTTGTCTAAAGTTTCCTATGGAAAATCCATTGAGAAAACACGTTTTCACACCCCCCTTTTTTCTCAGCCCCCCCTTTACCAATCACCCCTATACTTTCAAGATAGGAGCTGATCAAAAAAGACAAACGTTTTGGGAAAATTTCATAAAGAATCGTCAATCGACGTCAAAGTTATAAGCAGTTGGAGAGCTTCAGGAGGGGGGCCGCGCAACCCCCTCCCAACATGAGTGAAGCCCCGAGACTATGGGGACCTCAGCAGGCACCCGCAGCCCCAGCGAGCCCCCGCTATTATTTTTTAAGAAATGCCCTGGGACGTACCCACCCCGGGTCTCATTAAAATAACACACGGGAACCCGCGACCCCAGCGCGAATTACGCCGATTTAAAAAAATAAATAAAAATAAAAAACTTCCTGGTTTGGAGTGTTGTCAGCCAATCACAGTGAAGCTCGTGCACAGGACTTAGGCTCCGCCCAGATATCGAAACTTTTATTTTTCTAATTTCTCAGCAACTACTAACTGGATTTACACCATTTAAAAAAAGGACGCTTTCTGACCCACGCACTACCTTTGTGCCAAATTTAGGGTAATTCCGTTCAGTAGTTTCAGTTGTAGCCTTGCACAAAGTTTCCTATGGGAAATTGATTTTTTCACTCTTATTTTTTACATTTCTCAAAAACTACTGAACGGATTTACACCATTTAAAAAAAAGGTCGCTTTCTGAACCAAGCTGTACCTTTCTATCAAATTTTGGGTAATTCCGTTCAGCAGTTCGGGCTGTAGCTCGTCGCAAAATTTCCTATGGAAATTAACATGGGGAAAACGCGTTTTGGGACCCCCTTTTTTTCTCAGCCCCCACTTGACAATTCACCCCCAAACATTTGAGATAGGAGCTGACCTAAAAAGTGCAACTTTTTGGAAAACTTCATAAAGATTCGTTAAACGATGCCAAAGTTATTAGCGAATCAAAAAATGCTTTTCCTATGGAAACTAGGTTGTAACTATAACTACCTACTGGCGACCGCCAGTAGGTAAGATATATATATATATGTTCACCTTAAAACAATTATTAAAGAATTAATTTTAATTTATATTACAATGTAAAAAAATGTATATAGAAATGTACAAATATATACATATACATATGCAAATAACATCAAATATAATAAAAAACAAATTCTATTATCAGTTAAAATATTAAACTATTTAAACTTACATTTCCCAATGCAGTCAGTGCAACAGTAGGGAAAGTGTTAGATAGCGGAGGCGTAAAAATTATTATTCCCACTCAAATGAGTCCAACAGTAGGGAAAGTGTTGGATAGCGAAAGGGTAACATTTACTATTCCAGCTCCAATAAGTGCAACAGTAGGGAAAATGTTGGATAGCGCACGGATTAAATGTGCTATTCCAACTCTAGTCACTGCAACAGTAGGGAAAATGTTGGATAGCAGAGGGGCAAAAACTTACTGTTCTGACTCCAGTGAGTGCAACAGTAGAGAAAGTATTGGATAGCGGAGGGGTAAAACATTACTATACCCACTCCGGTGAGTGCAACAGTAGGGAAAGTGTTGGACAGCGGAGGGATAAAATGTATTCACACTCCAGTCAGTTCACAAATAAAACCGAAAAAATATTTTAAAAATAAAAAAATATTAAAAATAAACAAATGTAAAAATAATATATAAATATGTTCAAAATTAAAATAGAAATATATTTAATATTCAAAATAAATAAACAAAAATATATTATAATGTTAATTACATATGACAAACACCTCCAAATATTATATAAAATAAAAAATAACCTTCAAACAAATAAATATTTTTAACTAGAAAATATTTACAAATAAAAACATTAATTATTACATACATTTATTTATTTTATTTTGTACCTATAACACCACACAAATCACAACCCACATTTAACTTTTAAAAATAAATGTACTTCTATAATTAGCATAATTAATTACCAATTAAAGAAATAGTATTAATTAAATAAAAATAAAACTAATATAAATACATTTTTTATTAATTTCCCACACTTTAACCCTATAATCTCCAAAACACACACCTAAAATGTAACTGTAAAAAACATAATTACACAGTTAAAACTTATTTTCAAATAAAAACTATTACTATTAAACAACTGATTAAAAAGTAAGTCAAATGTATTTAATACCCAACCTATACCCCTTTAAAGTAAAAAGCACACCCAAAAAAATAACAATTACCATAAATAAATATTAATTAATTAATATTAATTAACAACTATTTAATAAATAATTAAACACAAATTACTTCCCAACATTTACCACTATAAACCCCACAACAAACACCTAAAAATAATTACACAATTTCCATATTTAATTTACAATTAATTAATATTACTTAACATTTAATTATTAATTAATTAAACATAAATTACTTCCCACCCTTTACCCCTATAAACCCCACAACCGACAGTTAAAATTAATTACACAACTGCCATAATTCATTTTAAACAAATTAATATCAATTAAAAACGAGTTATTCAATAATCGAAAATAAATTACTTCCCACACCTATACCCCTATAAACCCCAAAACACGCACCTAAAATTAATTACATAATTTACCATAATTAATTTTCAATAAATTAATTAATATCAATTAACAACTATTAATTAATCAAGATAAATTACTTCACACCCTTTACCCCCATAAACCCCAAAACACACACCTAAAATTAATTGCACAATTACCACAATTAATTACCAATTATTATTAATTAACAACTAATAATTAATTAATAATAAATTACTTTACACAATTAACACTATAAAACCTCAGTTAAATAAATATTATTAAACAAAAAAAGAATTAATTTAATCTAATTAAATTACTTTCTACGCTATTCCCCTATAAATCCACAACCCGCTACAGAAATTAAAAACTCAAAATTTTATTAAAATAAAATTAATGACTATTAAAAATTTAAGAAGTATATTAAAAAATATAAACAATTCTCATACAAAAATAATACAGCACATACATTTTAAATATATTCTAAAATACATAACACTAACTAAACAATTGGGGGCCGATTCCGATCCTAGAAAAATTTTCCCCGTACGAATCGTATCCGGATTTTTTTCCGTCCGAATCGTACAAGTACCGTACAAACTGGCAAGTATGATTCGCATGGGAAAAAATACATACGAATTGCATTGGGAAAATTCCCCCCACACGTCCTCGGGTCGGAAAAAGTGTCCGACATGTCCCCGGACGATTTTACGTACGAATCGGAAAACCGAAGTCCGAGTGCGCAAGTACGATCCATCCCGTCCGTCTGATTGTACAACCGTATGGAAAAAACACCGCACGGAGCGAACTTCAATAGCAACCATGGAGACATGTGCCCGCATACGCGCCGTCCCCCCCAGCCCCCCGTATGTACGCGCCATCCCCCCAGCCCCCCGTATGTACGCGCCGTACCCCCCAGCCCCCCGTATGTACGCGCCGTACCCCAAGCCCCTCGCGGATGGTTGCGCCATACCCCTAGCCCCCCCAGCGGATGGACGCGCCGTACCCCTAGCCCCCCCGCGGATGGACGCGCTGTACCCCTAGCCCCCCCGCGGATGGACGCGCCGTACCCCTAGCCCCCCCGCGGATGGACGCGCCGTACCCCTAGCCCCCCCGCGGATGGACGCGCCGTACCCCCAGCCCCCCCCACGAATGGACGCGCCGTACCCCCCAGCCCCCCCGTGGATGGACGCGCCGTACCCCCAGCCCCCCGTATATGTACGGTGCGGACCCCCACCCCACTCCCCGTATGTACAATGCGGACCCCCACCCCACCCCCGTATGTACGGTGCGGACCCCCAGCGCGTAGCGCTGGGGGTCCGCACCGTACATACACGGGGGGGTGGGGGTACAGCGCGTCCATCCGGGGGGGGGCTGGGGGTACGGCACGTACAAACGGGGGGCTGGGGGGGTCCGCACCATACATACGGGGGTGGGGTGGGGGTCCTCACTGTACATACACAAGGGGGGCTGGGGGTACGGCGTGTCCATCCGCGGGGGGGGCTAGGGGTACGGCGCGTACATCCGCGGGGGGGCTAGGGGTACGGCGCGTAAATCTGCACGGGGGGCTGGGGGGATGGCGTGTACATACGGGGGGCTGGGGGGGGACAGCGCGTACATACAGGGGGCTGGGGGGGGTACGGCGCGTACCGGGCCCCCAATTCCACTCGCATCGCGGCGTACTTCGCTTTTCCGGCACTTTTTGGGTGCCGTAAAAATATTGCCGTCCGGACTGCTGTCGGTTCGAATCGTACTTCCTGGTTCGTGAAACGCAGCCTGAATGCGTCCCGACGTCACGTCGACACTGTCCCGGATCACATTGGTATGTATTTTTTCGTCGGTCGGTGTTTTTTACGATTCGTATGGAAATGGTGTTTCCGTGCGAATCGTAATTGCATGTTTGTAATGTTTTTTTCCCGGGTACGAGTCGGACGGTGACAACGCTCCGACCGACGGTTGGTACCCGGTTTTTCCAGGATCGGAATCGGCCCCTTGATATTTTAAAGAACTTAGGGGTCCATTACGATGGCAAGCGGACAAAGTCCACCCGCCACCGTAACGGCAAAAGGGACCGCAAGCCATATGTGCGGGGGTCCCACGATTCAAATGGCGGACGCATCCCGCATTTTTTCCATTACAGTGGGCGGTGCTGTCAGCTGCACCCGCCACAACGTAAAAAAGGCATGTTGTGCATTTGCATGCACAACGTGACAGTCACCGCGTGGTGCCTGCCACGTTGTGCATGCAAACTCCCCCATGTGCACCCCCCACCCCTCCAACATCCTGGGGGCCCGCAATGGGCCCCCGACAGTGATCTCCGCCTGGCTTTCCATGGCGGGGTCCCCGCCATGGAAAGCCCTGCACTGCCGCACATCATAATATGTGAGCCCTTTTCTGCCCGGTCGGCTGTCCGACCGGTAGAAAACCGGCAGGCGGTCTTTCCGTCTGCCTGGGTCCCCCCCCACCATCGTAATGTAGAAATGGCAGGCGGGCGGTGATCATTGGCGGGCAATCCTGTGACCACGGTACACTCAAACACCAACTTCACATGCTACCTACCTACCACAGGAACTCACATTTACTGTCATGCCAGCATGCATCTTGAGGGGATAGACACATCACCTGGTAGACCCAATGACAAATCACACCACACCCAACAGCATGCCCGGTCACACACCCCACCCCCTTACACAAGCACACACCCCCGGGGCAGCCAACGCAAATTGGCACTCCCACAATGGATATGTGACACAACAAGACAAATCCATAGCCAAATAAGCATCTCAAAACTCAGTAGACAGGCCAAATAACCAGGAGTACATATCAATCTGTCCCGCGCAACATACCCATCCACAAGTGCACTGTGAGAGGAATGCTACACATATCCAATTACCCAGAGGAACTGTGCCAACTTGAATGTGTATGAAACATGGATGGCGCATGAAACACCATTAACATTGTCTCTCTCTCACACACAGGGCAACATCGTCGATCTCCCCCCAACACTGGGGGGGAAGAATCACAGGACCAGGCTCGGCGTGACGATGATCCCACCAGCAGCGACGACTCTCACCACTCCGTGCATGACCCCGACCAACCTGGCCCCTCTGGTGCCCAAGCACCTGCAGCACCTGCGTCAGGTACAACTGTGCCAACCACCACCCCCATTCCTGCCACATCCCAGGATACACACAGGAGCCCTGCTCGCACACAACAATGCAGCCAGTCTGACCAGGAGGGACAAGGTACTCCGGGCACCCAGGAGGAGGCAGGCGACCCCGCAAATGCCATCCCTCAGGGGTCCCGGAGACCCGATGTGCCCACAACAGCAGGACAGGCTCAAGTGGGCAGGGGTGGTGGGAGTGGAGGACGGCGGAGGCGCGAACCTGACCAGACAGCTGAGGAACCTGTTATGTCACACGTCCGCAACATCCTGGACACATACCGGCGTGACACCAGGGGCATCAGCCAGGTAGTGGAGACCCTCAATGAGATTAAGACCCTGCAGGCCGAGCAATATGCCAGTCAACAGCAACACCAAGGACGGATGGAGGCAAGACTGGCTGAGCTCATGGTGGTGCAAATGGACATGAGCCGTTCACTCCGTCGGATTGCCGAAAACATGGGCAACCCTCCCTGTGTCACCAGGCGAAGATCAACACTAGCCACAGGGAGGGATCAGGAGGAGGAGGATTCGTCCGACGGAGCATCACAGACATCGTCACGGCCTGCTTCTGAGGGTCCCCGGAGGAAGGTGGGTCGTCCACGCAAAAGACCGTGAGAGTCAGCGGACCATCACCATCTCCCAGGTCACCTGGCCTGGCACCTGGCCCTCTGGCGCAACAGCAGCACCTCATCCAATGACATTCTCTGCCACATTGACTTGCTGGTCACTGTCTGACCAATGTTGACAAAGACTGTGGCATGGAGTCTGATGACTTCCAATGGCAAGGATCCCAACTCCCCCTGTGAACTTTGGATTACAGACACCCGGCGAGCACCTCTTTACATCCCCCCCGAACACGTACCCCACCACTAATAAAAATCATAAAAATCACGAGATGATGCCGTAATTTTGCATTATTCCATAACATGCGTGTGTTGGAAAGTCAAACCATGCCTGAGTTTTGAAGTAACTCCAACCATGCATACCCTGGGGTCTGAGTCTGGCACAGGACACACATGGGTCACAATGTATCATCCAATACAGACATGGAGCATCATACTCACCCGTGATGGGCCCAACAAGCTGAGGGGGTGCCTGCACAACTGTGCGGACAGACCTATTTCGAAGAGCAACAGTCATGCGCAGAGGTCAGGGATCATGTGGAGTGTCCTGGGGTGGGAGTCCCAGGTATGTGTAGCTAGGTGGGAGAACTATGTCCTGCATGCTGGAGTCAGGTGGATGTGGAGAATGGTGGCCAGGCCAAGGTTGGATGCATGGAGACGGCACAATGGGGTCTTGGATGGCAGTGCCACAAGGTTGTGTTGGGGTCGTGGTCGTGGGCTGCATCCTGAGTGTGGGCGTGGATTGTGAATGTCATCCTGCAGCTGACAGTGATCCATTGCAGCTATCTCTGTTGGACAGTGATGTGGCTGGGTTGCCGGATGTTGAAGCAGAGCTGTGCAGATGCACCCTGGATGTGGACAAGTATCATGGGAGTTGTAACGTACTTCTCCGTAGAGTGCAGGGTAGGATTAGACACGGATGCTGTAGTTGACCTGGGGGATGGTCTGTCTTGCCTTGAGGTGGATCGAACTGTGGATCTTGTGCATAATGCAGAGTGTGCTGAAGCCTGAGGTACAGATGCTGGTGATCAGCATAGCACACGTGAGCAAGCAATCCATGATGCACACCAGCTCGTGTGCGTGGACACTGTGTGCCTGTGCAGGGCCCTTGCGGGTGGGACACAAGCAGTTGACCCAGCTGTAAGGGGACAATCCGCAGATGAACACCTCAGTCGTGTACAAGTCCAGCATCAGGTGGCCGATGTTCAGCCATCTGCCAATGGATACCATGCATTATTCAATATGAGAAATGGCAAGGACTGTGTCTTTGGGGAGGGTGAGGAGCACCTGGCTGGAAATGGGACACCAGATGATGATGAGATGCAGTGCGCATGTCATGGTGTAGAGGGGGATCCTGGACACATTGTAGACTGACACGCTGAGACATGATACCTGTGCCATGTGTCCCACAACGACACCATACTACATGCAGAGGCCTGGAGTACCACTCCCATGGCCTTGTGTGGTACAGAGCTGGTGGGGAGTAAGAGGGACATGACCTGGTTGGTGTGACAGGGCCTGGAAGGTGTGCCAGCGCTGTGTAGGCAGTTGGAGTTGCACACTCATTATGCAAAGGTGTTGTGTTGGCGATGAGTGCATGCCTGAGTGTATGCAACAGATGTATTGGATGGACATTGCTTGGTGGGTGGCCTCAGCATCATGGTGTAGCGTGATGTGGCACATGCAAGGACATGAGGCATGTGCAATGTGCACGTAGCATGTGCAGACGGTCCAGCCTTTGCCACCGCAACTGTGTCACACACAAGCAGATTACACCAAACTGAATGGGTGGAGGGAGGAAGGGGGGTGTGTCTTAGAGGCGTGTGTGTGAGGGCAAATATAGAAACTCTGTGTGCCCTAACTGCAGGGCCTGCAGCAGCAGGCGCCATGTCCTGAAAACCATGCCACAAGTTGCACACAAACACAAGCATGTCAGAAAGGACTACTGCAAAAGGTGTATGATAAGGAAGGAGTGTCTGGTTCAACATGGCACACACACAGACAATGGATGCACATGCAGCAAAGTGGCCGTTGTGGGGACTGAGATGCCAAAATACCTACACAGCCATGTACATCATGCACAATACATATCATAATCCCTGACAAACAGCTTGCATCTTGCTACTCTACACATAGACTCATATGCACAATCTGTGATAACTATGCCAGACATGCCGCATGCACAGTGGCAAGAGACCTGCATTGACAGAGATGAGGCACCTTGGAGGCTGAGGGACACCTTTATTAGTCATGTTTGCCGGAAGGCAAATGCATCTATATTAACAGATGCACAGGTCATGTGGATGAACATGTGGGACCAACACTGGCACCCCCCTTTGCACCACAGATGCAGGAAATCCATAGAACTGGCACACAAGTGACGGGTTTGAGGCATACACCCCGTGCTGCTCACGGAGAGGCTGCTATTCACCATTGAGCCTCTAATGGGGATGTCCCACACCATGTCAACCCGGTGCATCCCGTATGTTTCCGAGGGCAGTGTTACACACATTGATGCCTTCATCACAATCCACAATCACATTACAGATGACTGTCACCAAGTGTGACTATCAATTCAGGTGAATCCAGCTCCATGTCATGTGCCCCATGGTGATTCTACATGTATGCAAAGTAACCAAACATGAACAGGAGCAGTGCACACACATTCCAAACAAATAGCACACCCAAAAAGCCGTGCTGCATCCCTTACCCTAAGGAGAATTTTTGACATGTCCGTGCATGTTACGCTGATTCAACACACGTTGCTGTATTCATGAGGAATAGCAGGAGCACAACAATGCCACCAGCAGACAGCATGCGCAAATACCTGGGGATGAGAGACACACAAGAAGTGAGCCAAAAGAAGCACATCCGCATGCATGGGCATGTACTCGACACGTATAAGGTTGTCAACATGCTAGGTGAAAATAGTGTCTCAGGAAAGACATTCTTTTATTACACCATCACTCGAGTGACACATTCAAACACACCTCTGACTCACTTGCCATACATGCAGATGGACCCACACATTGCAACACATGCCACACAAGGCTCAATGCATGCACACTCAGACACTGCAACTCACCACTAAGCAAAGAAGTTGCGTATGAGCCTACTCCGGATGTCCTCTTCCTCCTCCTCCTCAACATCACTTGCCTCGTCACCAAGCCCCTCATCCTCCACGGGTGGATGTTCCTGCTCATCTGGATCCAGGATGAGTGGCACAGCTTTCTCCACTGCCATGTTGTGCAGCATGCAGCACACGAGGAAGATTTTGCAGACCTTTACCGGTGCATATGGGAGTGCGCCGCCGGTCTTGTGGAGGCACCGGAATCGGCTCTTCAGGAGGCCAAAGGTCCTCTCTATCACTCGCCTGGTCTGCCCATGGGCGTTGTTGTACCGGTGATCGCCAGCCGTTCTGGGGTTGCGGAGAGGCGTGATCAGCCATGGCATGTTGGGATAGCCAGAGTCTCCTACATGGAAACATCATGGACAGAAGTGGGTCAGGAGAAGCAGTAAGACAGAAAGATGATGCTAAATGCAGGAGTAACAGAGTATACCCACCAGCAAGACATGTTCATTTGTTGCGCAGCTGCAGCATCATTTCAGGCACCCTGCTACGCCTCATGATGTAGGCATCGTGTGCTGATCCTGGAAAACGAGCACAGACATGGGAAATCACCATGTTAGCAAGACACACCACAAGGGCATTAATGGAGTGGTAATGTTTACGGTTGCGAAAGGCTACCTCCTGTGCCTGTGGTGGTACCAAAGCCACATGTGTCCCATCAATAGACCCAATGACATGGGGCATCCCTCCCAGGGCATAGAAGTCACCCTTGACACCTGGCAACTGCTCAGGAGTTGGGAAATGAATATACTCATCCAGGTGAACCAACATGGCCTCTAAAAAATCATGCAGGACATGGCTGAACATGGTCTGGGACATGCCACCAACATGAGCTATTGTATATTGAAACGTACCCGTGGCAAAGAAATGTAGGGCTGCCATCACCTTCATCATGGGTGTCAGTGCTGTAGGATACCTGTGTAGCGGTTGGAGGTGTGGTGCCAGCCTTGCTGTCAAGTTCACAATCAACCGTTGGGTGAAGCAGTAGCGGCGTATACAGTCACGTTCCCTCAGGGCAGCCAAGTCTTGCAGTGGTCGGGGGAGAGGCGGAGCCTTGCAGTAATTTGGAAGGGACAACGAAGAGTGAGTACAGTACAACAACAATGTCAATGTACTGAGCACATGTTAAACAGCCAATACACATTTGCTACATACAGAGTCAGGTCTGTGCAATATATCCTGGACATGTATGCCAGGCAGGTGACACTCCTACCAAGAGCCAGCTACAAACGTGGATTCTCAAGCTCAACATGACATGGCATGACTCTGCACCCACCCCTCATATTTTTGAGCACTGCTGGGAGTTATAGGCACCCACCCCTCCTGTGTCTGGGCACTGCTGGGAGGACTCTGCACCCACCCCTCCTGTGTCTGGGCACTGCTGGGAGTGATAGGCACCCACCCCTCCTATGTCTGTGCACTGCTGGGAGGACTCTTCACCCACCCCTCCTATGTCTGGGCACTGCTGGGAGGACTCTGCACCCACCCCTCCTGTGTCTGGGCACTGCTGGGAGGACTCTGCACCCACCCCTCCTGTGTCTGGGCACTGCTGGGAGTGATAGGCACCCACCCCTCCTATGTCTGGGCACTGCTGGGAGTGATAGGCACCCACCCCTCCTGTGTCTGGGCACTGCTGGGAGGACTATGCACCCACCCCTCTTGTGTCTGGGCAGTGCTGGGAGGACTCTGCACCCACCCCTCCTGTGTCTGGGCACTACTGGGAGTGATAGGCACCCACCCCTCCTATGTCTGGGCACTGCTGGGAGGACTCTGCTCCCACCCCTCCTATGGCTGGGCACTGCTGGGAGGACTCTGCACCCACCCCTCCTGTGTCTGGGCACTGTTGGGAGTGATGGGCACCCACCCCTCCTATGTCTGGGCACTGCTGGGAGGACTCTGCACCCACCCTTCATATGTCTGGGCACTGCTGGGGCTGATGGCCACACACCCCTATGTGTCTGTCCACTGGCGTGGTACGACCCGTACCCACGTCCTTAAGGGATGGGTATGGGCTGTACCCCTACGTCACTCCAACAATGGCGGTACGGCCCGTACCCACGTCCCAAAGGCATGGGTACGGGTCGTACCACGCCCACCCCTACTTCACCCCAACAATGGCTGTACGGCCCGTACCCACGTCCCAAAGGCATGGGTACGGGCCGTACCGCCATTGTTGGGGTGACGTAGGGGTGGGCGTGGTACGACCGGTACCCATGCCTTTGGGACATGGGTACGGGCCGTACCGCCATTGTTGGGGTGCCGTAGGGGTACGGCCCGTACCCACGCCTTAAGAGCGTGGGTACGGGTCATACCACGCCCACCCCTACGTCACTCCAACAATGGCGGTACGGCCCGTACCAACGTCCCAAAGGCATGGGTACGGGCCGTACCCACGCCCTTAAGGTGTGGGTACGGGCCGTACCCCTACGGCACCCCAACAATGGCGGTACGGCCAGTACCCACGTCCCAAAGGCATGGGTACGGCCGTACCACCATTGTTGGGGTGACGTAGGGGTGGGCTTGGTACGACCCATACCCATGCCTTAATCGCGTTACGCAAATCTCCGCGAAACGGGAAAAAATCTCCGCAAACACGCAGAAATTCCGCGAACACGCGGAATTGCTTGTTCGCGATACTTTTTTCCTGTTCGCGATCGCTGTTTGCGTGCTCGGGGTGAAATATCTCGCGAACACGCATATTGAGACCGCGAACAAGCAAAAATTACGCGAAGTCGCGGAACGCAGATTTTTGGGCAATTTCGCGTTCTCCGCGGAACGCGAAATTACCCAAATTCCGCAAATTCCGTGAACGGAACGGAATTTGCCGCCCAGGCCTAGGAATCACACCACTTTACATAATCTACATGTTTAGAATGTGTGAATGTGCCACTTTGTGAACAGAACACACATGTGCCTGTATAAAAGAAGTCACACAAGGAAGTGCACACAAAACTACATTTACACAGTCATTGTATGAGCTGCCAGCCTTATTCAAAGAAGCCACTGTTAGAAAGAAATGGGGTTTCAGTAAGTACATATACATGGCACCACGGCGGTCTGGATGACTTGACACTTGTAAGTTGGTATCAGCAACAACCAAGGACTTATCCAAATGCCACCACACTGTGTGAACATGGATATGTATAATCTGAAAAACAGTCTTATTCGAACTGTGCCTTTCTTTAAAATGTGCCAGCGTGTCCCCTGAAAGTGTAAAGGTGGTTTCTTGTGCACTTCCTTGAGAGACATCTGTCATGCAGGCACATTATTGTCCTTCACAACAAAACATCAAAGTCAAGCATTGAAAACATGAAGACATGTTGACAAGTGTAGTGAGTGCCAAGGTACAAGACTTCTTGACTAACAACTTGAATCATGCCACCTGTCACATGGCCATCCGTACCATGATGACACAGTTGGCAATACATCTGACCCACTGCCTGTCATGTGGAGTGGCACACATGTCCAAACACAGGACAATGCATAAGCTAATGGGCCTGCAATTGTGTCGGAATAAGGCCCACCTGCACTGAGGAGACACCCTCATGGCAAGCAAGAATGTCCACACAGATGTCAGCACACAAAGACCAAACTACGTAGCATCCGGACCACACACTGGTGCCAAAAATGGATGAGCAGGAATCATGTATTTAAACTTTTGACACATGCTGCAAAGCACAAACATGAAAGCCTGCACAACATCACTGGGTCACTGCATGTTGAGTGTCTGTCCAGACAATTATCACATACAGGTCAAACCTGGCAAGGAGACATAAGGTTTGGACATGTAGGCCTCGCCCGCACAAACCCCCCATACCTGAGACAATGTGATTGAGACAGATCAAGAAGAGACACCTCTTAATCAGGGATTACAAAAATGTGCATCAAGAATTCCAAAATGTACTCCACATCACCTCACGAGGCTGCCAACACATATTTGTGACAAACAACCATCAACAGATAGTTGTAAATAGACACACAGGCACTGCGCAGTGTGAGGATGCACAAGCCAAATGGGGTCACCCTGTCCAGTGGACACATGTAGCACACTTTAGATAAATACAAATGAGGCCAGGGAACAATGCCACAGAGGCCAACCTATGCTGAACACACAGAGAATGGGCACAGTGTTGGATGACACACATGATTACGAGGCAAGGGTGTCTCAGGGGACTGTAGTGGGCACACTGCTCCATGGTCCTGGAATGATCTGACTGTAACATGAGCAACCGTCCCGGCACTATGCATATCTCCCACTCATGCACATCATGTCTGAGGCCACAACATCGGTCATGCATGCTGCAAGTCTGTTCATTTGAAACCACACACTCCTATGTTGAGACTCAGCATCAGTGCCAACAAATATTGACCCCCAAATGACTGAACAGAACAGGGCACTGGCAAGGTACCAATACATGTCACAGACCACCCCCACACATGATGCAGAAAGCAATGTGCACTTGGATTAACTGGCAGCCTAGATGACCATGTGCAATAGTGATTACACACAGACCAGGGAACACATGTCAAGGAGGGGAAGGGAGGAAGAACAGCACCGGTTGACTTGGGGGAACAGGATATGCACTGCACATATAAACCCTGGCAGTGTATCCAGGCGACTGAGCACTTCCAAAAGCTGGTGACACACAACAAACACACATGTACCTACCCCCTCCTTGCTGCTGTCTCTTGTGTAACCGCCTATCCAAGTCAGGAAAGACCACCGCCAGGACACGCCTCATCTGGTGGGTCAGGGGTCGGCGCCTGCTGTGGGGGCATGGAGGTGAGTCCCCCAGCAGGACCGGGGCGATCCTCCGGTTCAAGCACTGGATGTCCTGCCACCGTTTTCTGACTTGGGCTAGGCGCCGACTGCGACCCTCCACCGATCTCACGGCCCTGATGGCCCGCTTCCAGATCTCCCCCTTCACATAGGCAGTTACCTGTGAGGATGACAAAGTGAGACAACATCACTACACCTGCTCCATGTCAGAGAGACACACATTTGAACATCTTTGATATGTTGAACAGGGCCAAGGAATAGCATCTTTGTCATATGGACATTGGCCTCTGTGGAAGCCTCAATGCACTACATGGCATTTAAAGTACACAGGTGGCATGAGCGGTGCGACACACTCCATGATCATGGCACACACTGTGCATCACAAGCAACACCAGGCTGATGGACAGCACCTCCAAGCAGTTACATGCCCCAGGCCACTGATGCAACCTCAGCAGAGTACACAGACGCACACAGGCACAGATCAATCACCTGCCATTGGCAACAGCAGATACAAAGCTCACTCTGCACATGTGCCACTTGCCTGTGGGGTGTCATGGGTATGGGGCGAGCTCAGCCAGTCGGACACACAGCATGGCATACTTCTCACATCAGATGGGTAGAGCTGTTGCCTCCTCCATGCAGCTGTGGTGCAACACTTCACATAGACACTCACCCACATGACAAGGAATATTCACACACATCAATGTCCAGGGGGCGTACACATCACTTGGACACTCTCACCACAGCTCCACTCAACTCACACACATCTGTGGGTTCAGTCACCTGTCACATCGGGGGGACCACTGAATCACCTCAGGACAATAGACAAAAAATGCCACAAAGGATTAGCCAGGCTGAATGTGTCATGCACTATGCAGTGAATGTCACAGAAAGCACAATGCAAGTGAGGAGTGCACACATGAACTACATCAGGCTCTGCATGGGAGACATAAGCCATCCCCCCTGGGACCCACTCTAAACAACATTGCATGTCTGTCACACCTGGACACAATGCCAGAAATGACAGTCACAAAAAAGGTGCACAGTCAAAGGTAGTGGAGTCAGCACTCACCTACTCCCCTGGTCTCCCATACAGGCTGGTGTACTGTGGGAGGATGACATCCAGCAATGCCTCATTCTCCTCTTGGGTGAATAGCTGGGCCCTCTCCACAGACCTTGACATGGTGCCAGAGGAAGCACAGACAGCAGAAGTGTTGTCAACAGGAAAGTTGTGCAGGCAAGTGCCCTCTCATGGGTTCTGGCTGACTTATATCTGTCTTGCTGAGGGGCATTCTTTTGGAGGAGTACATAGTGATTGGTCAGATTCATTCGCATCTTACGTTTACTCCAATCCCTTTCCACATACACCAGTGACAGCATTTGCATAGTTCAAATTTTGAGCATCATGTCAAGTCAACAACCACTTTGCAACATTGTATTTTGTGGCCAACTGACTTTTCCAGGACACCTGATGGAAAAATTTGAACTGAAAACTCTGTATCCATGACAACCAGCATGCATTTAGTGCCTAATACTTGTCCCTTATGTGTCCCCTATGTAATTTTCAAATCCACACACAGGTACGGTGCGTTTCACACGTACCCCTACGGCACCAGTAGCACAGTGCGTTTGACACGTACGTGTACGCACTGGTAGTATACGTACCCGTACGTGTACTACCAGTGCCTACCCGTACGTGCACTACCAGTGCCTACACGTACGTGTACTACCAGTGCGTACCCGTATGTGTAGGCACTGGTAGTACATGTACGGGTAGGCACTGGTAGTACATGTACCCGTATGTGTACTACCAGTGCCTACACGTACTTGTACTACCAGTGCCTACACATACGCGTACGCACGGGTAGTACACGTACGGGTAGGCACTGGTAGTACAAGTACGTGTAGGCACTGGTAGTACACGTACGGGTAGGCACTGGTAGTACACTTACGGGAACGTGTACTACCAGTGCCCACACGTACGTGTACTACCAGTGCCTACACGTACGTGTACTACCAGTGCCTACCCGTACGTGTAGGCACTGGTAGTACACGTACGTGTAGGCACTGGTAGAACATGTATGTGTAGGCACTGGTAGTACACGTACGTGTAGGCACTGGTAGTACACGTACCCGTAAATGTACTACCAGTGCCTACCCGTACGTGTACTACCAGTGCCTACACGTACGTGTACTACCAGTGCGTACCCGTACATGTAGGCACTGGTAGTACACGTATGGGTAGGCACTGGTAGTACACATACCCGTACGTGTGCTGCCAGTGCCTATACATACGTGTAGGCACTGGTAGTACACATACGGGTACGTGTACTACCAGTGCCTACCCGTACATGTACTACCAGTGCCTACACATACATGTACTACCAGTGCCTACCCGTACGTGTACTATCAGTGCCTACACGTACGGGTAGGCACTGGTAGTACACGTACGGGTAGACACTGGTAGTACACATACCCGTACGTGTACTACCAGTGCCTACCCATACGTGTACTACGTGTACTACCAGTGCCTACACGTACGTGTACTACCAGTGCCTACACGTACGTGTACGCACTGATAGTACACGTACCCATACGTGTACTACCAGTGCCTACACGTACGGGTAGGCACTGGTAGTACACGTACGGGTAGGCACTGGTAGTACACGTACCCGTACATGTACTACCAGTGCCTACCCGTACGTGTACTACCAGTGCCTACACTTACGGGTAGGCACTGGTAGTACACGTACATGTAGGCACTGGTAGTACACCTACGGGTAGGCACTGGTAGTACGCGTTCGGGTACGTGTACTACCAGTGCCTACAAGGCACTGGTAGTACACGTACGGGTATGTGTACTACCAGTGCCTACACGTACGTGTACTATCAGTGCCTACACGTAGGTGTACTACCAGTGCCTACCCATACGTGTAGGCACTGGTAGTACACGTACGTGTAGGCACTGGTAGTACATGTACGTGTAGGCACTGGTAGTACACGTACGTGTAGGCACTGGTAGTACACGTACGTGTAGGCACTGGTAGTACACATACAGGTACTGTACTACCAGTGCCTACACATACGGGTACGCACTGGTAGTACACGTACGTGTAGGCACTGGTAGTGCACGTACGTGTGTACGGTCCGTACCACGCGTGCTCCTACGCCACCACTACTATAGTGATACGGACCATACCTGTACGGTCCGTACCACGCGTACTCCTACGGCCACACAACTCTAGTGATACGGACCGTACACACGCCCTCAGAGCGTGTGAACGGTGCGTTTCACATGCTTACACTGTTGATAGGATGCGCACACGAAAGGAATGGAGGTCTCAGACTCGCACAAGGATGTACATCAAGTCATTGTCATTGCTGGCCTACATGTGCAGGGCCTAGGTGTGTCAGACAGTGATATTGCACATGTCTCCTCATGTATTTGCACAATTGATGTGTGATGAC
This sequence comes from Triturus cristatus, assembly GCF_964204655.1. Lineage (NCBI taxonomy): Eukaryota > Metazoa > Chordata > Amphibia > Caudata > Salamandridae > Triturus > Triturus cristatus. The sequence goes on along the minus strand of NC_140594.1, from coordinate 215,756,277 downwards.
CTGTGTACACATGTCATGTGTGATGGGGCACTATGTTGCACACTTCCCCTTCACACTTTGCACATGTGTGCATGTAGTACAAACATGTCAAGCACAGCATCACTGGTATGGCACAGTCACCACCACCTGAAACTGTCCCCTGATGCCAGGGACAGGGACACTAACAACTGACATTTAACGACCAGTGTGCACCGATGTGACTATGTCATGTGTGTGTCATGTGTTCCCATGAGCTTGCTGTTGGTGTTCCGTCAACTGCATCTGCTGTTGCTGCATCCAACATGTGTCTGTGTGTAGATGGGCATGGCACACATCTACGCACACCATGCCACATGTGGATTTCCACGTAACGTGTGTCTGTATGCATCGAACATGATATTTTGACATGAGGACATATATGCGTCATCTCAATGTCTGTGTTTTCTGTTTTCACATGTACCCCTTCATCGCAATGTGTGTGATCTGTACATTTGACATTCCATGTGATCTGTGCATCTAGCTTGCCGTCAGCTGTCTGTATGAGATGACATCCTTCAAATGCTGATATGTGGATGTATGTCACTCTTGTGATGTCTCTTGCTGTTCACTGACACTGGCCCACAACTCGTTTCAGGGCATGTCATGTAGACTTGACAATCAACGGGTGTAGCTGGCTTTTTGTAGGAGTATCACCTGGCTGGCGTTCGTGTCCTGGATGTATTGCGCAGACCAGACTCTGTATGTAGCAGATGTGTATTAGCAGTTGAGCATGTGCTCAGTTCATTGACATTGATGTTGTTATGTTCTCACTGTTCGTTAATCATTCCAATTTTCTGCAGGGCACCACCTGTCCCCAGACCAATTCCAGACTTGGGTGCCATGAGGGAATGTGACTGCATACGCCGTTACAGATTCACCCAACAGTTGATTGAGGACTTGACCACCAAGCTGGCACCAGACCTCCAACCACGACACGGGTATCCTACTGCGCTGACCCCCAAGATGAAGGTGATGGCAGCCCTACATTTTTTTGCCACAGGTACGCTTCAATTCACCATAGCTGATGTTGGTTGCATGTCACAGACGATGTGGAGCCGTGTCCTGCATGATGTTTTGGCAGCCATGTTGGAGCACCTGGATGAATTCATCCATTTTCCGACTCCTGAGGAGTTGACAGGTGTCAAGGGTGATTTCTATGCCCTGGGAGGGATGCCCCATGTCATTGGGTCCATTGATGGGACACATGTGGCTTTGGTACCACCACAGGCACAGGAGGTCGCCTATCGCAACCGTAAACATTACCACTCTATAAATGCCCTTGTGGTGTGTCTTGGTAACATGCTGATTTCCCATGTCTGTGCACGTTTTCCAGGGTCAGCACACGATGCCTACATCATGAGGCGTAGCAGGGTGCCACAAATGATGCTGCGGCTGCACAACGAACGAGCATGTCTTGTTGGTGGGTATACTCTGTTTGTCCTGTGTTTTGCGGTATCTTTGTATCTTACAGCATCTCCTGACCCACTTATTTACATGATGTTTCCATGTAGGGGACTCTGGCTATCCCAACATGCCATGGCTGATGACGCCTCTCCGCATCCCAAGATCAGCTGCAGATCACCGTTACAACAATGCACACGGGCAGACCAGGCGAGTGATTGAGAGGACGTTTGGCCTCCTGAAGAGCCGATTTCGGTGCCTTCACAAGAGAGGCGGGTCCCTCCCATATGCACCGGCAAAGGTCTGCAAAATCTTCCTCGTGTGCTGCATGCTGCACAACATGGCAGTGGAGAAGGTAGTGCCACTCATCCTGGAGCAGCATGAGCAGGAACATCCACCCGTGGAGGATGAAGGGCTTGGTCACGAGGCAAGTGAGGAGGAGGAGGAGGAGCAGGATGATATCCGGAGTCAGCTCATACGCAACTTCTTCTCATAATGGTGAGTCACTGGGTCTGAGTGTGCACGCTTGGAGCCTTGTGTGGCATGTGTTGCAATGTGTGTGTCCAGCTGACTGTATGCTAAGTGACTTAGATGTGTGTTCTGATGTGTCACTCGAGTGATGATGTCATTCCACTCATTTTAGCTGAGACACAAAATTTTCAAATCGCATGATGACAACATTATTCCTGTAGAGTAAGTGACCATGTATGCGGATAACAATCTTTTAGCTGACTTCTTGTGTGTCTGTCATCCACAGGTTCTTGCGCATGTTGTCTGGTCGTGTCATCGTTGGCCTCCTGCTATTCCTCTTGAGTATTGCAACGTGTGCTGAATCAACGTTCCATGCACGGACATGGGGATAAGTCATTTTGGGTGAGGATTGCAGCAAGCATTTTGGGGGTGTTACGTGTTTGGAATGTGTGGGGACTGCACCTGTGCATGTTGGGTTACCATGTCGACTCACCATGGGGCACATAACATGTAGCATGACTCCCATGAATTGATAGTCAAACTTCGTGACAGTCATCTGTAATGGTTTGTGGATTCTGATGAAGGCATCAATGTGTGTAAAACTTCCCTCAGAAACATACAGGATGCTACGGGTGGACAGAGTGTGGGACATCCCCATAAGAGGCTCAATGAAGAATTGCAGCCTCTCCGTGTGCAGCAGGGGGTGTTTGGTTCATCCCCTTAACTTGTGTGCCAGGCCATTTGCATTTACTACATCTGTGTTGTGAAGGGGGTGTCCAGTGTAGGTCCCACATATTCAGCCAAATGACCTGTGAGTCTGTTCATATTGATGCATTTCCCTCAGTGTGAGCCTGAGTAATAAAGGGGTTCCTCACCCTCCAAGGTGCCTCATCTCTGTCAATGCAGGTCTCTTGCCACTGATTGTGCATATGAGTCTATGTGTAGTTTGGCTACATGCATGCAGTTCTTCATGGGTTAGAATCTCGATTGTACATGAAGTCCATGGTTGTGTATGTATTTGGGCATGTTGGTACCCACGATGGGCCGTCAACGCCTGCTGAGGATGTGTCTCCTGTGCGCGGCTCGGCCTTCTGTTTCCTGATCCTGTGTCAGTCATCTTTGGTGATTGTGCATCCATTTTCTCTGGGTGTGCCATGGGTAACCGGACACTCCTTCCTTTACATACGCCTGTTGCAGTTGTCCTTTCTGACATCCTTGTCTTTGTGTGCTACTTTTGGCATAGTTTCCAGGACATGCTGCCTGCTGCTGCGGTCCCTGCAGCAAGGGCCCACAAAGTAGCGGGATTCGGCAACACACACGCCTCAAAGATGCTCCTCCATGCCTCCCTCCACCCATTCATTTGGCTGTCATCATCTTGTCTGTGCCACTGTTGCGGCCACGCGGTGCCAAAGGCAGGACCATCAGCACATGCAACGTGCACATTGCACGACCCTCATGTCCTTGCATGACCCACATTACACTACAGTCTGATGTTGCAGCCACCCTCCAAGCAATGCCTATCCGAAATTCAACCGACTGCTCTCAGGCATACCCTAAGCGCACACACGACACCTTTGCATGCTGAGTGTGCAACTCCAACTGCCTACACAGCGCTGCCCCACCTTCCAGGCCCTGTCACATCAACCAGATCATGTCCCTCCTGCTCCACACCGGCTCCGTCCACCAGCAAGGCCATGGGAGTGGGACTCAAGCCTTCAGCATGTAGTATAGTGGTGTCATCTGGCACATGGCCCAGGGATCATCTCTCAGCGTGTCAATCTTCAATGTGTCCAGGACCCCCCTCTCCACCATCACATGCGCACACAACCTCATCATCATGTCGTATGCCATTGACACCCAGGTGCTCCTCACCCTCACCAATGACACAGCCATTGCCAGTTCCAACATTCAAGAAGGCATGAGGTCCGTGGATGAATGGCTGAACATCAGCCACCTGAGGCTGGACTTGTACAGGACTGAGGTAAGCATCTGAGGATTGTCCCCTTACAGCTGGCTCAACTCCTTGTGTACCACCCGCAGGGGCCCTACACAAGCACACAGTGGCCACACACACAAGATGGTGGGCATCATGGATTTGTCACTCACATTTGCCATGCAAATCACCAGCATCTGTACCTCATGCTGCAACACCCTCTGCATGATGCACATGATCCTCAGATAGATCCACTCCAAGGAAAGACAGACCATCCCCCAGGTCCACGACACCAGCCGTGTCAACTATTGCCCCGCCCTCTATGGAGCAAGTACACCCAAACTCACGGGAAACTTGTCCATATCCAGGGTGCATCTGCATAACTCAGCTTCAACATCCCGCAACCCATCCACATCACCGTCCACCTGAGATAGCTGCAAGGGATCACTGTGTGCTGCAGGATGACCTTCACACTCCTCACACACACTCAGGAGGCAGTCAACAACCCCAGACCCTAAAATCAACCTTCTACGTCTGTCATCCAAGACCCCGTTGGCCCAACTCTATGCATCCGAGCCTGGCCACCATTCTTCACATCCACAACACTCCAGCATGAAGGAGATGGTTCTCCCACCTGGACAAACATACCTAGGACTCCCTCCCCGGAAACCTCCACATGAGCCATAACCTCTAGGTCTTCATCATCCTCTTCCTGATTGGTGTGTCCGCACAGTATTTCAAGCCCCACCCTCAGCAGCTTGAGGCCATCACGGGTGAGTATTGGGCTCCCAGGCTGTATCGGATGATACATTGTGACCCATGTGTGTCCTGTACCGGACTCAGATCCCAGGGTATGGATGGCTGGAGTTAGTTCAACACTCAGGCATAGTTTGACATTTACCCACACGTATGTTGTGGACTAATGCAAAATGACTGCAACATCTCATGACAAATAAATAGTTTCATTCTCGGTGGGGTGTGTGTTTCGCTAGAAAAAATAAGGTGCTCTACCGGTTGCATAGAATCCAAAGTTCACAGGGGGAGATGGGATCCTTGGCATTTGAAGTCATCAGAGTCCAGACCACAGTGTTGGTCATCATTGGTCAGACTGTGACCAGCAAGTCCATGTGGCAGAGAATGTCAGTGAATGATGTGCTGCTGTTGCGCATGAAGGCCAGGTGCAGGCCAGGTGACCTGGGAGATGTGGATGGTCCGCTGCCTCTCACTGTCTTGTCCGTGGATGACGCACCTTCCTCCGGGGACCCTCAGATGCAGGCCTTGGCGATGCTTGGGACGCTCCGTCGGACGAATCCTCCTCCTCCTCCCTCCCTGTGGCTGGTGCTGGTCTGCGCCTGGTGTCACAGGGAGGGTTGCCCATGTTGTCGGCGATCCGACAGAGTGAATGGCTTATGTCCCTTTCCACTGCCAGGAGCTCAGCCAGTCTTGCCTCCATCCGTCCTTGGTGTTGTTGTTGACTGGCGTGTTGCTCGGCCTGCTGATTCTTAATGTCTGTGAGGGTCGCCACTACCTGACTGATGGCCCTGGTGTCACGCCAGTATGCCTCCATGATGTTGCGTAAGTGTGACATACCGGTCCCTTCAGCTGTCTGGTCAGGTTCTCGCCTCCGCCTGCCTCCACTCCCACCACCCCTGCCCACATGAGCCTGGCCTGCCATTGTGGGCACATCGGGTCTATGGGACCCCTGAGGGATGGCAGTGTCGGTGTTGTCTGCCTCCTCCTGGGTGCCCGGCGAACCTTGTCCCTCCAGGTCAGACTGGCTCAGTTGTTCAGTGTGGGCTGGGCTCCTGGGTGTCTCCTGGGATGTGGCAGTAATGGGGGTGGTGGTTGGCACAGATGTACCTGAAGCAGGTGCTGCAGGGGCTTGGACACCAGAGGGGGCAAGTGGGTTGGGGTCATCCACGGAGTGTTGTGAGGTGTCGCTGCCGGTGGGATCAGGTTCCTCCCGAGCCTGGGACTGTGGTACTTCCCCCCCATTGTTGGGGGGAGATCCATGACGTTGCCCTGTGTGTGAGAGAGAGACAATGTTAATGCTGTTTAATGTGACATCCATGTTTCATACATATTCTAGTTGCCACAGTTCCTCCAGGTAGTTGTATGTGCCTAGCATTCACATCAATGTTCACTTGTGGATGGGTATGTTGCAGGGGACTGATTGAAATGTTCTCCAGGGTGTTTGACATGTCAAATTTGGGCTTGGATGCTTCTTTGGCTGTGGCTTGATCTTGTTGTGTCACATGTCCATTGTGAGAGTGGGTAACTCCATTGGCTGTCCCGGGGTTGTGTGCTTGTGTAAGGGGTGAGTGATCATCCCTCAGCCTGACGCTGTTCAACATCCACATGGCCCCCCTCACACAAGTGGCCCGCCACAACAACCTCAAAAACATCTCCTATGCTGATGACACCCAGCTCATCCTCTCCCTCACCGGGACCCTCACACCGCCAAAACAAACATCCACGAGGGTCTGAGGGCCATCGCCGACTGGATGAGGAGCAGCCATCTGAAACTGAACTCGGACAAGACGGAGGTCCTCATCCTCGGACCCACACCCTCTGCCTGGGACGACTCCTGGTGGCCGATTGCTCTGGGGACAGCACCGACACCCACCCACCATGCACGCAACCTAGGATTGATCGTCGCATCCTCCCTCTCCATGTCCAAGCAGGTCAACGCTGTCTCCTCCTCCTGCTACGACACCCTACGCACGCTCCGCTGGATCTACAGGTGGATCCCGACCGAAACAAGTAGAACAGTGACACAGGCCCTTGTCAGCAGCAGACTGGACTACGGCAACGCACTCTACGCAGGACTCTCATCCAAACACCAACGGCGGCTACAACGCTTCCAAAACGCATCCGCACGACTGATCGTCAACGCCCCCCGCCACTGCCACATCACCCCCCTCCTGAGTGACCTGCACTGGCTCCACATCAACAAGAGGATCACCTTCAAGCTCCTCACCCACGCACACAAGGCACTCCAAAACACCGGACAAGCCTACCTGAACATCAGACTCAGCTTCTACACCCCCAACCGCCAGCTCTGCTCCGGCAGCCTCGCCCTCGTAGCTGTCCCCCGCATCCAACATACGACCACCTGCGGCAGATACTTCTCCTACCTCGCCGCCAAGACCTGGAACACCCTCCCAACCCACCTATGACTGACCCAAGACCTACTTGCCTACAGAAGACTCCTCAAGACCTGGCTCTTCAAGCAGTAGTGGAACCCCCCCCTCAGTGCCTTGAGACCCTCACAGGTAAGTAGCGCGCCTTACAAGTACCCTGATCAATTGTTGATTGATTGACGGTGCCTGCTGGTGGGTGTAGTGTGATTTGGCAGTGGGTCTCCCAGGTGATTTATCTGTCCCCCCATGGAGCATGCTGCCATGTCAGTGAGTGTGAGTTCCTGTCCTAGATATCTGAGCTTGTTGTTTTTTGTGTTAGAGTTTGCAGTGGTCACAGGAGGGACTTGTGCTGCCTACAGCAGGGACAAGTGTCAGCTACCTTGTCAGTACTTTGCCAGTCCCTATGCATTGAACATGGTGCATGGGTATGTACCTGGGCCATATGTGCTGAGGGCAATGGTGTCTGTTTCTGAGTTGTACAATATGTTTAGTGATCCCCACCCTCCCAGCATCCCAGACATCCAGTCTTGGGTTTGTGGTTTGTGTAGGCTGGGACATGGCATGGCCTTGCTTTGTGAATGGGGCATACACATGTTAGTGGCATGAGCGTTGTTATTGAGTGTGGTTGTGTCCGGTGAGGGCTTGGGGGTAGGTGAGTGCATTTGTTGTAGTTGGGGTATGGATGCCATTACCCCCATGTTACGTAAGTTGTTGTGTACTCACCAGGCTCGGCAACTCCTTCGACTCTGTGTACTCCCACCGGCGGAAGCAGGGCCATCACCTTCTCCTCCCGGGGATGGTAATGTACCGGTCTGCGGGGCAGCCCACCTCCAGTGATGTTACTCTGGCCGTAGACCTCGTTCATTTTGCGCTTGACTGCCCTCCGCAGATCGTACCACCTGGCTTGGCATTCATTCCTGGTCCTTCTGATGGGCGCAACAGCATTCACCCGATCGACGATCCTCTGCCACAGGCATGATTTTTCGGCTATGCTGGTCTGTCTGACCATTGTTCTAAGAGCTGTGGCTCGACTCTGATGACTTCGTTGACAAGGATGTCCAGCTCCTCCCTTGTGAACTTTGGATTCTTGTCTGTGGGCATGGTGTGGGGCGTGGGTGTGGATGGTTGTGGGTGTGAATGTGTAGGTGTGTGTGTGAATGTGTAGAGAGGGTATGTGTGAAGGAGGTTGTGTGAAGGTGTGTAAGTTAAGGTGTATGGGTGCAGTTGTTTGTGTGTGGTGTCTGTCAGCAGTGGGTCTGTTGCAAAGGCTCATGGTTTGTGAGTGTGGGCCCTTTTTATTGGTCCATTTGTGGGTGTGGCTGGGTTTCAAATGTTGGTGGGTGTGTTATAAGAGGTGGTTGTGAGTTTGGGCCTCTGTTTGCCTGTTTGGATGTGCCAGGCCAGTCTTTTAGATGTTTTTTCTACTGTAGACGTGTTTTGTGGTGTTGTGCGAGTTAAATTGACCCTCCTTGTGCTGTTTTACAGTGTCCTGGTTCTGTACGAGTCATTTTAGCGTATGTAAGGTGCGTACATGCGCGATGTTGTTGTACAGTGCTGTTGTACGGTTCGTACATACGCGATGCTAGGGTACGGTGGTGGGGTACAGTGCGTCCAAGTACGGGGCTGGGGCATGGTGTTGGGGTACGGTGCATACAAGTACGGTGCTGGGGTACGGTGCGTATATGTACGGGGCTGGGGTACGGCGCTGGGGTACGGTGCGTCCAAGTATGGGGCTGGGGTACGGTGGTGGAGTACGGTGCGTACAAGTATGGGGCTGGGGTACGGTGGTGGGGTACGGAGCGTACATGTACGGGGCTGGGGTACGGCGCTGGGGTATGGGGCTGGGGTAGGGCACAGGGGTACGGTGCGTCCAAGTACAGGCATGGGGTACGGCGCTTGGGTACGGTGCGTCCAAGTACGGGGCTGGGGTACGGTGGTGGGGTACGGTGCATACAAGTAAGGGGCTGGGGTACGGTGGTGGGGTACGGTGCGTACACGTATGGGGCTGGGGTAGAGTGCGGACATGCGGGGGGTACGGTGCTGACATATGGGGGGAGGGGGGGATGTACGACTCGTATCCCGGGCACAAGTTTACCCGGATACGAGTGGTACGGCGTTCACTCTGTACGGGGCCTTTTCCATGCGCTTGTGTTTTCGGAAGGGCGGTACGGATCGTACGTGCGCGCTCGGACTTCAGTTTTACGATTTGTATGTAAAACTGTCCGGGGACGTCTCGTAGACTTTTCCCGATGCGATTCGTATGTATTTTTCACGTACAAATCGTACGTCACCGGTGGGACGGCACTTGTACGATTCGTGCGTAAAAAAATACGGATAAGAGTCGTACGGTAATTTTTTTTAACGGATCGGAATCGGCACCTAATTGTTGCAAAAATCATACCGAAATATAATTTGCACCTTGGTGAACAAATTTACTTTTTTTTGTTTACACAGTAGTCCTTAGTTTATTTTCACCCTGTATGTGTAGCTTGCCCCCAAACTAAATGGCTAGCGTTAAATGTGAGAAGTTAAAAAAAAAATACGGATTTTTCACCAAACAAAATAAATATACATTCTGTCAGTGTGTAAACCAAAGTAAAAAGTACCTTCCAAATCATACTTCATTATGAATTGTCAATTATCACGCATGTACATTCAGCTGTCCACCATTTTGTGCTCAGTGGTACACCAACTTCGAATGACCTGACTTTGAGTTAAATTACTGAAGTCCTAGCAATGTAAGTAACCATTCAAAGCATTATTTCTAATTTAAAAATCTGCAATTTTTAAAAAATGTGTACAAATAAATGATCTTACAGGACACAGATTTGAGTACATAACTTACCTCAAGGCAGGTGCTGGACAGTGACAGGAGTACAACTTTACTATTCTGACTCCACCGGGCACTTACCTCAGGACAGGTGCTGATCACAGCATTTACAAAAATTATTTGATCAAATATTTTAACAGATCACTATACCAAGGCTTGCAGACATCAGGCAAATTACGTGCAGTCACAAAGGGGCTGATTACGATGTCATTGGGTGGCTGGAAACATACATTTTTCAATGGCAACTTGTGCAGGGGTGGAAAAGGCATACAGCACAAGCTTCAATTGAAAAAATGTATGTTTAAGGGGGCACCATAGGTGCCCCCAGGCCCCATAGCAAAGGCCCAGGGGGAACAGGGCTCTGCTAGGGCCCCCAAAGTCACTTTCCGACAGCCTTTCCATGTTGGAAGGACTAAATGGAAAGGCTGTGGGAAAGTGCCATCGTAATCCCAACAGCAGAGCAGAGGCTGGCTGTTCCGCATTAAGGGATTATGATGCACCAACGGGCTCTTTGAGCCTGTCGGAAGTGCATCAGAATCCCCAGTGGGTTTCCCTCCGACCACCGGCATCATAATACGGTGGTTGGAGGGAAACCTACGATGTCGGATGGAAAGCCTCCGACAAGGTGTCGGGTGGCTTTCCGACTGACATCTTAATCAGGCCCAACGAGGCAATAGGTTGCCAAAGTATGGTGGCTATATGTCTTGCAAGAAGAGGTTAACTGAGCCCAGGAGTTATTGGAAGTGTGTGCAGTATTTTTCATCCCATTGCAAAGGCAGAGTGGTTGCTCTAGTTGACACTGTGAAAAGGGCCACAAAGCATAACCACTCTGCCTCTGCAATGGAGATTGAGGTGCATGAAAATGTGCAGCACCTTAAAATGCTAGCATCTACCTCCAATGAACCCTGTGGCTCAGTTTTTAGGTAGCTATCCCAAAACATCCCCATGCATGTGGCTAGTAGTATGCCCACAATATCCAATTTGAGAAGAATGGTGCAGAGGCAAAAACAGAGAAGTAATCCTCAAAATGTAACACCACAAACCTATTCTGAAATTAACATCTCCTTGAACTAACAGTTTCTTACACTAATGAAACTTTTTGCATGACAATGAAAACCCTCTGACAGGAATGCTAATATGTATCACAAGCAATAACTTAGTAAACCTTAAGAACAGTGAAATAGGGATGATGGATTTGACTTTTAAGTCAACACCACACCATTTACCCAAATGTCCAGTATCCATGCTAACATACATGAAACAACTGTCCCATTACTTTACAGCTTACTCCATGACAAGCAATCCTCAATGTACACTGAATTTTTATAAGTAATAAAAACCCAAACTATGAATAAAAGTCCTAGGAAACGTATAATTGACTTTGCATTAACAATTATCAATACTATAACCAAACTTTACCCTGACACCCAAATTCATGAATGTCCTTAGCTGAGGTTTACATGTTGATGTAGCGGAAACCGTATTTTATTTGTAGGGGTGCATTATAATCACACATGTACAGCGACCCACATATAATCCTTTTTCGTGTTAACATGAAGTGTTAGGATCTTGAAATATAATAAAGTGAAACGTGTTGTGTTTAGGTCATTGAATGGTAAAATGTAGAACTAACTTAGGAAAGTAAATGTAAGTAGGAGAAAACATTAACGCGAAGAACTTGTGTTGTGCAACTGACAATCATTCATTTATTAAATGTGTTTATTAGGTGTGACATTTCATACTTAAGTAATGTAGTAATTGAGTGTGCCTTATTTCCTATACATATTTGTTAAGCTCATATGCTATTTTCTTATGTTAGCTGAATCTTGTAGGCCTGAAATGCAATTTCCCTGGAAGCTCTCGCTTTACAATTAACAGTTTGAATTTCATGTGTTCTGTAGTTTTCATTCTGTCTCACGTTTTGTGTTGCCGGTGGAAGAAGTGCTCTTGTTAGCTAGAATAATGTCTTTGTTTTACTAGTCAGGCAAGGTTAGAAAAATTTACATCATTTGGTCTGAACCGATAAGTGAAGGATAGAAATGGTGAGAAGAAGTACATCGCGGTTCCATGGAAAATTACCTTTGAGATTGTGTTCAGAGCAGATGGCATGACCTGCAAGGACTTCTTTGGAAAAATACCTGTAATATTGGGACGTTGCAAGTAGGGAAAGTGCCCACTTCTTCTTTTGCCTTTGGAGACAGAGCATTTTAAAATGAGCTCTGTCTCAATAGCTTTATGCTATCCGACCCATCAATGCTGGAAAGACTTCTTAGGAAGACTCTACATGCTGACACCTTTTTATTCCTTTTCCTGTGAATGCTTAAGTAGGGATGTCATCTTAGCAGTAGTTTAGGGATAGATTGATGCTATATTTCCATCAACCCTCGATGCAGGGAAATTTGACTCATGCTCTTTAATCCCCTTCATCCTATTTCTTGAGTTAACTGTTTTGTTTATGCTGCACTGCCTCAACTTTATTCCCAGATTTGGTTTGAAGCTGATTCCGATGTATTTCTACACTCCCATTTTGAGGTGTCTCTATGTTCAGCTATTTTTGGCTTTGTAATAAACTAACTAACCGTACCTAGTTGTCTGTGTTACAATGCGTCCAGAGAAATTCTTGTTGAATTGATTGGCATTGATAATGACTTTCTCCCCTCTACGCTTACATGCTGCTAAAAAGAACCATCAGATTGTGATTCTAGAACAGGTCCAGAACTTATGGGCCCAGCCGTTTCAGTGTCAAACAGTAAACTGCAGTATGAGTTTAAAAAAAATGAACAGCTTTGTGCTTTGTACCTCCTGGGTGTGTGGATGAATTCTACACATTAATAACAGAATCAGACTATTTTACTCAAAAAAAGGAAAAATAGGGCTCACTGCTAAAATACTTTGAGGACACGTGGATTGGCCACCTAAGCAGGTCAGATCACAGGAGTAAGCCAAGGTTTTCCACTGACTGGTGGAACTGTTACTCAACCTCTTCAGAGGGAAGTGCAATGACAAACAATTCCATAGAGGGGTGGCACAATTCCATCAACAAATCAATTGGCAGACTTCACCCTGACACTTATAATTTTTTGGAAATTTGAAGAAGGAACCAGGGGGCATATGTATGAAACCAAATTTTAATCGCAAACGCTGCGAATTGGAAAAAACAGCGTTTGCGACTAAAATTTCGCTATTTCATATGTATGGCACACATTCCCAGTCCAAAATAAGAAATCGCTAAATTAGCGATTTCTTAGGCTGCGAAAATCCAAAATTGCGAATAAGCTTGCGAATACCTAATTTGCGATATTCTCAATTTGCGAAAATCGCAAAAAGTATGAAAAACTAATTGTGATATCACGAAATTCGCAAAATAAGAAATCGCAATTAACACAAAGTGCATGCAGGTGGTAAACAGGTGCAAGGTACTTAAACCACCCCACAATGAAACAGAACCTTCCACAATGGCAGCACTGTTTGTGATAGCCAGGAGGCTGCGTATTCGGGCTCTTGCACAGAGGAGAATGAGACAGGAACGTGTATTCAGGCTGCGCATCACTCTGTTCCAGCACACTGAAGAGGACATCCATGACAAGTACAGGCTGTACCCACAGACCATATTGGACCTGATTGAGGAGCTGAAACCCTATTTGGAACACCCTACACGCAGGACACAAACAATTCCCACATATGTGCAGGTCCTGTGCTCCCTGCACCTCCTGGCATCAGGGAGTTTTCAAAGGGTCATAACGAAGGTTGGCGGGGTGTCACAGAGTGCACTTTCGCTCTTTTTCCATGCCTTTCTAGATGCAATGCTACAGGGACTATCACATCACATACACTTCCCCACCACCCAACAGGCATTACAGCAAACAAAACTTGACTTCTACCAGATTGCACGTTTCCCCCACGTCATTGGCTGCATCGATGAGACCCATGTGGCCATCACACCCCCATCAGCAACTGAATATGTCCATAGAAACCGTAAATGCTACCATTCCCTGAATATACAGATTGTGTGCAACGCAAAGTATATCATCAATGACATTGTACCCAAATACCCTGGCAGTACACATAACTCTTTCATCTTTAGACACAGTGGAATACACAGATGTCTGAGTGCTGGAGAGTTTGGGGAGGGATACCTGCTAGGTAAATACATGGCACACATCCATACATCCACTACACCACTGGAGGGTGGGGACATTGACTTACCTATTGTGTCTATCCCTGCAGGTGACAGTGCCTATGCAGTGCGGGACTTCATCCTGACCCCGTATCTGGATCCAGCCAATGTAAGTGAGAGGAGATACAACAGGGCACACAGATCTACACGCTGCGTCATTGAGCGTACGTTTGGAATCCTAAAGAGCCAGTTCCGGTGCCTGCATAAAAGTGGAGTTGCACTGCAATACACCCCTGAGACCTGCTGTAAAATCGTGGCAAGCTGTGCAATGCTCCATAACATGGCTATGAGGAAAGGCACCACAATTGATGTGACCGATACAGACACATCGGATGACGATTGCCCTGCTCCCCCTGGCAGACCAGCATCAGGAGTCGGGGCAGCTGCTGGACGCCAGAGACGGACTGAGATCACACAAACCTACCTCTCGGTGAATAATGATGACATGAGACAAAAAAAGATTCTAATGTGTGCTGTGTTTATTCACACTTCACAATCATTAAGTGTTGCTGTACCCAGCACATGTTATGCACACAGTGCAGGTACGGCACAAGTAACTGTGCAATCTGCATTGTTGAGTTACATCCCCCATTGATGCAAAATTGTCACTGAACAGTTCACCTCCTTCGGTGACGTATTGGTGCTGTTTGGGTTCCAGGCTGAGTGCCCTCCGTGGTGTTCCTAGGTCCTGCACCCTGTCTGGAACTGCACCTTCTTGCTCCAGGCAATGTAGGTGTGATGCTACTCCTACTGGAGGTTTCCTCACTCTCGCCAGAGACCATGAGAGCGGTGCCACCTGAGTTGGCCGTCTGCATTTGCTCCACAGCACTGGTGACCTGTTCTAGCCCTCTTGCTATGTCCTGACAGCAGTGCGACATTTCCAACTGCATGGTAATGCTTCTACGTGTCAGATTGCTGGTGGTGGTGCAGAGGCGGTTCACGGCCTTAGTATAATTGTGGAGTCGTGCATTGGCACGTCGGGCAGCCCTGTCACTGGCATCTTGGTTGTGCCTCAGGGTGTCACAGAGGTCACGTATGGCACCTGCCATGGCCATGATGCCCTCCCCCATGTTTCGCTGATTTTTGTTTAGTCTGCATAGCTGCCTATTTATTGAGCGCAATGATTTACATTGCAGGC
Source organism: Triturus cristatus (assembly GCF_964204655.1). Lineage (NCBI taxonomy): Eukaryota > Metazoa > Chordata > Amphibia > Caudata > Salamandridae > Triturus > Triturus cristatus. The sequence goes on along the minus strand of NC_140594.1, from coordinate 215,741,166 downwards.
GCTGTACCTGCAGCATGCTGTGTTCCAGCCCTGAACATATGGTGTTGTCCGCATCAGAGGCAGTGCTGCTCCTGGGCCTTGACCTGCGTCTTTCCAGTGCTGGAATGTTCAGCCTTGGTGTTTCCTGACTCGGCATGTGTGACACACCCTGACTCTCCTCTCTTCTGTCACTGTCCTCCCCTGTGGCCTGTATGTCATCCTCCATTGGAGGCAGTGGGGGCACATGTGTGCGCTTCCTGCGCAGGATTGTTGTGTGCTCCGTATCATCACTGGAGTCCCCATCGTCATGCTGCTCCTCAGGATGTTCAGGCTCATCTCCCTCTGCACTGTCATCACGTGCCCTGGATTGTGCTGTGGATGTAAAGGGGACTACATGAGTTTGTGTCTTTGTCTGCAATTTGCACTCAATAAAGTTTCTACACTTCTAACTTCTGACACTGTATTATTCCCTTATCCCCGACCCACATGTTGCATTAGATTTCCTATGTCTCATGGACACACTGTCAGACATATTACTACAAGTTCCATGATGCATTGCTGGGTGTGCTGTAAGACTTGGACTGGAATGACATTTGTTTTGTATATTTAGCGCATTTGGGGAAGTGTGCATGGGATTGGGATCAGTGCAGATTTATTTGGCATGCATCTTACGTTGGCTGCTGGAGGCAGGGTCGGAGCTGTCAATGTCAAACTCACCACCGACGCTCTCAGGCAGGAGGGTGGACTCCACAAGCTCCTCGTGGGGTGTTGGCTGTGCTGCTGTGGATGGTCCTCCCCCAGTCTTGTTTGCATCCTTTAGTCTGCCTGCCACCCTCTCCTTCGACCTTTGCCGCATATCGTACCATCGCTTGCGCAATTCCTCGACAATGCGATTTTTGACACCCACAGCATTCACTTTCTGTTGTATCTCCAGCCAGATCTTTTGTTTCCTTGCTTCTGGGACTCGCAGTGCCTTTTTCCCGAAGAGGTGCTCATGGCTGCAGACCATCTCCTCTATGACGACTTCCTGCTCCGTGTCAGAGAACTTGTGCTTTCTCTTTCTCTTCTCTGCCTCCTTGCCCTCATGTTGCTTGTGGGACTCCATTGGGGTTTGTTCTCTCCTGGGATGTCTCCTCACACTCTCCAAACAGCCTCTGGGTGTGGCTCAGGTGAGCGGGTGCAGGAAATCACTCCCACTTCCTGGTTGTGATGTCATCAGGCTGCACCTGTATTGCGGATTCCCGTTTTTGCGATTTCCTAATTTGCGAATTTTGCAATTAAGGAATCGCAAATGATGTTTCTGAGACTTTTTAGCAATTTTTAAGAAATTGCTAAACATTTGCGATTTATTTTTTACATCCCGATTTGCGAATCTCAAACTGCAAATCGCAAAATATCGCAATTTGAGATTCGCAAAACAGGAGTTTCATACATATGCCCCCAAGTTTCTTAGAAATTCATCATCATCATACTTTATTTCGGTCATGCGACAATTAAAGTGCATATCAATAAAATACATACAAACAATATAAGAAAATATAACAACCATAATAAAAACACCTTTAAAAAGCATAATAATAAATGCATACAGTACGTAAGCATATAACGGCCCAAATAGATACACAATACAAGATTCGGTGGAATTGCAGGATGATCAAATACTTTGGCTCCTATACAGTCAATGAACTCAAGACAGCTTGTACCTCAAATTGTCAGATCCACACTGACAATATGTGTCAGATTTTTGAAAAAGTTCATGACTTTTGCAGCAATATAAAAATGCCATCATTTGAGTCAGGCCATGCACAGTAAATAAACAACTATCAGGATTAATAATATAGTCCAAATTGTACATCCGGGACAGCAAACAAACTCCTATAAATACAAGCATTTGCAATGTAATAGTTCTCGCATTTACGAGAATTTGAGCTATTGGCATTGTAAATGACAATACCTTTTATTTATGTTTTTAAAATAAAAACACAAATAAAAGGCATTGTTATTTGCAATGTCAATAGCTTGAACTATCGCAAATGTCAGACCTATTGCATTGCAAATGCGTTAGGCGAGAGCTGGTCTGCTTTTTCCTGCCAGCAAGAGCAGGCAGGACAAAGCTCTTTGAGAAAATAGTGCTCAGAGGTTGTAATTAAAGCCTACAGAGCAACAACACACATAAAAGGGGGTGTCCTCATCGGAGGTTACAAAATGGGAAAAGGTGGTACTAAGGTGGGACTACTAAGCCTATTGACTGATGAAAATCCACAGTTTACAATGGACAATGACACACGCCAATGAAAAAACTGGGCAGGAAGTGGGCGGAGCTTCATGTCCATGCCTTAATACAGCATGCCTCGCAGAGCAGCGCATGCGCTGCACAGGCTTAACCTAAAAAAATGCTAAAATGGGGCCAATTAAGAATTTAAGTTTGTTCCTCAACTGGCTTAAGCAATAAGAGCTTGCACAGTGGCGTAGCAACAGATCCCGCAGTGTAGATGTGCTCAAGGGGGCCCCCTCCTGTACTGAGCACAGGGGGCAGGCACCTGGCCTGAGAGCTCCTCACTGGGACCAGAGTGTTGGGAAGGCCTCTATGCACTTTGTAGGGGGTTCCCCTCAAGTTATATTATGCCATTGAGTGCGCATGAAATAGTCTAATACTGTCCTTGTGTGCCAAGCGTGTCTAACCCTCACCAGGGATGTTAGGGGTGTATTCATTCTTTCAAATTCTAAAGCACCTTTCTTCATTTTTCATTCATCCTTTCTTCAGTCCTTCCATTTTCGTCGGTGTTTCTAGTTGAGCACATAGCTGGGTTGTGGTTTTGATTTATTTCTTCCTCTCATCCCACAATACCTCGGTTTTGGACACTGACTGTCCTGCACTTTCTGCAGTGCTGTCGCTAGGGGTCGCTGTGATGATGAATAAAATGGTCATCAGAAGTCATACTGATGGCAGCCATGTTGATTTGAGAAGTCAGGAGATCAGGCGTGCGTTGAGGTGTCCCTTCCTGGGAATCCTTTGTGTAGGGTCGGTCAGTTAATACAGTGGACCTGCAGATTACAAGTTCGAGCCTGGCAGCATAATGCAGAAGTCAAGACAATGGTTGAAATAAGCTGGCGAATAATAACTCACAATTTCAGTGTAGGTAGAAAATCCCATTAGTGGCATTTTAAATAATAATTGTAAAGTAACTAAATGCCTCAGGCGGGTTATGGGTGTACGGCAAGCTATATGTAGGATAAATTGTGGCTATCGCGCACATTGTCAGATCTAACGGTGTCCAGAGTGTGGAAGAGCTGCAAAAGGGTTTTCTTTGAATGCATGTAAAGGACCCGGTGTTGTCGTATGCTGGTATAACACTACTAAGAAGTTAAAAGAGACATGCTTCAATCCAGAAAGTCGCCTCTTGCCCATGCATCTATGTAAAATAGTCCAGGGTAGTCCTTTTATTTATTTTTAAATAGTCTGGTACTCTTGGCTTGGAATTGTTCCGTTTATAGACTTATAAGGCATCAAAACATCCTTCATAGAAACCAATAATCTGCTGCTGCTAATATTTCATCTCTAAAGCGCGTGCATTCATTTTTCCTACATATACAGTGTATCAATTGGAGTAAATGAACTGCGCCTGACGTGGGAGCAGAAACATCGGAAGTCGGTCACAAGTTGGATATTTTAAACTGTGCTTCAACATATTTCCGCTCCAGTCTCTGTACGAACTAAAGACCCACGTGCATGTGGTGCTGAATGCACGCACAGCTTGGCATCTATGACGCATTTCAGACAACCAATACATTAATTTTATGGGTAAAGCGGAAGAATTAAAAAAGAACTACACGCCTTAGATGTACGGTGGAAATCTATGAAGCCGGTTCAATAGTGAACGTAATTCGATATGTTACGTGATCGGTAATTTGACTCAAACTCCCTGGGAGGTCACTGACTGAGATAAACACGCGTTTTAAAAACACTATCCTTGCACGACCAATGTCCCTGTGAAGGTTAGTCCTTGTAGGTATCGCTTGCCCCTTGTCACACAGTAGATACAGGTCGTACGAAATCCGACGGCAGCACGTGAAGTTTAAATCACGTCATGTCTAGCTCCAGATTTAGCCGCATCCGTGAGGTGCATGTAGTCAGTTCACAGATACCCTTGGGCAGAGTGAAAGGCAGGGCATGGAATAACATCAGGAAAGTTGCGCGCGCGCGATGGGAGCGTGTGAGTGTGCGAGGAGCCGCAATGCCGACACGCACATGTACTGAAAGGTAAATCAAGCGCGCGGTGGGAGCGTGTGAGGAGACGCCATGCGCGCGCCCATCGCCTGTCCGTGCGCGCACATGGTTTATCTCCCTTCGCGCTCCAAACCGATGACAATAGAGTCTTGCCAAGGCGAGGCAGCGCATGCGCTGCGTTCGCTAGGCAAAACCTAAAAATATGTCAATAGCATACTGTCATATCCATAAAGTGCTGGGTGCCACAGAAGGTCATGCAATCCTAAATAGGAATTCCTGCAATAACAATCGTTTTATCCGAATTATAATTACAGCTCATATCCATAAAGTGATGGGTGCCTCAGAATGATCAAACAATCCTAGATAGAGGTTCAAACAATAACAATCGTTTGATCCTATCTAAAATTGCAACTCAGATTGAACTAAAACCTCTTGGGTAACCTGGGACAAAAACTTCTGTTGCCTAAACCAGACGCTCATCAGAAACCTACTTACAGCAAAAACAATAGATGTTGTAGTATGGGATTTTAATATCCTCAGTGCCACCCGATATCGTCTGATTCCCAAATTACAACATACGGGCCAGATCAATTTTTTTCAGAGAAGATGATATTCTGTACAAAAAGAATTAAATATGTTCAGCTGTCTCCGATGCATAACCACAGGCTGAACATGTTGTTGTATCTGAGTTTGTGGCCCATGTGTTGGATTACCTTAGGGGTAAACACCCTAATCTAATCTCACATAGAGACTTTTCACCACAGGTGGTGAAGTCAAATCATAAGAGAGATCAAACTTAGAAAAGGGTTTAAAACTGAAAAACTCAGTGGTAAGGCGCCCCACAGTTCTGCTTGTAACATACTGCTCTTCCACAAAGGCCCAGTATTTGGCTTTCACAATGGCTATATCTTTTTTACAAATGCATTCCGGGCAATCCCTCAGATGGATGAACCCCAGTGATCTACACCAAAATTTGGCATGGATTAGCCAGGTAATCCGTTTAACAACGCTAAGGATTAAAATTTCTTTCAGAGATTCAAAATAGTCTTCTAGCTCCGGAGTGGACCATGTTCGTAGCCAATAGATCAGTGGTTTTAGTGCGGCCACATCTCAAATTCATTTCATTAGCAGGTTGGTCTCTAAGGGATTATACTCCAGGAGGTGTTTTAGCCCCATAACATTCAGTGTAAGGACACGGTGTTTTGAAGGTGTCAGAAACGTTGACTATGGTGTAAATTGTATTATTTTTGTAGAGTTTGATATGGTTTTAGTACAGTGCCCTCCATCAGGTCCCCAGAGTAGAGATACCAATGAGATCCCCTTTATGAAAACCCTTCAATGTTGACACATGTCCCATAGGGGATCCTCCCCATAATGGTGTCTGACCTAAAAATGTGCCCTTGATCGTTCTGGCTTATTTGTGTGCTCCCTGCTTGGTTTGGAGCATGTGGATTGAGCCTTGGTAACTCTAACTTCCTCTGGTGCTCCCTGATGGGTTTGGAACTTGTGGGTTAGACATTGACCAATCTGACTTGCTTTTCTTGTTCTGCTAGATTTAGTGCATGATCACTTTGGCTATCTTGAGGCCAGTACTGGACTTGCAGTCCTCTTCTGGGCTTTGAGCTTGAGAGGTTGGAATGGCGCTCTAGCTCATTTCAAGTTCCCAGAGGTTGTGTTGCAAACATCCTTCACTATTTTACTCTTGGTTGTCAGAGCTACTGGCTGGCCTTGTTCTTTTTCAATATGTTCTGTGATCTATGTAGAGATTGGGATTTCTGTCCGGGTCTTGTTCCTGTTGATCCAGCTTCTTGAACTGTGTCCTTCCCCTTGGATTGAGGTGATAACGTGGAGCTTATGTGTGTTCTTTAACACTTTTCTACAAGTGTTGTGATTTTCAGTCATTCCACATGGTACCTGAAGTGAATTTACCACCCTGTTAATGCTTAAATGTCCTGTGGTCTTGATTGCTATGTGATCCTTTTCTGTAACGTCCATTAGATGACTGGTCTGGTGGCCTTTTTTATGCTTCTCTTCGCATTGTTGGAGTAGCCATTCTCCTTGTTTTCATTTCCAGAGTTGAACTAAGGGGAATGATGGATTGGGGATTAGTATTTGAGCTTGCCTTCTGGTTATGTCTTTGCAGGGAAGTTGGATGTCTTGGCTAATTGGTTAATGTATTACTGGTTTTGTTTCTGTTAGGATGGGAGTGTCTCTTGCATAGTAAAGAGCTGTGTACCACGCCATGAGTGACCTGACAGTGTGTGAAACTAGTATTCTAATTTTTGTTGGCCCAGTCAACAGGCTAAGCTATCATGTGAGCTGAGTCCTAGGACTGTCCATGTTGATTCCAAGGTGAAGAACCGAGAGTGCCCTTTTTGCTGACATGGAACTACAATCCATGTTCTAATATGTTGGCATTAAGCAGCGATGGTAGCATACTGATTTTCAGGAAGTAATAGATGAGAGCAGACACCACTCATGTAAAGTTCTGCTTTAGTGTGACAGCCAGACTATTATGCTATCCCATTTGTGTTTCGAGTAGGTGTATGCATGGTATAGTTGGTAGTTAGGAATCTATGTTGTAGTGGGGATCTGATAGCTGAGACAAATTGATTTCATTTTGGATTTCTCCTAGGTTTGACATGTAACAAGATGGAGGAAAGCGCCTTCCCCAGACAGTCCACATGTACTGTCTGCATTCCTGACTCGTTTGTGTTTTTTGTCCTGGAATGCACCCTTAGGGCAGCAGTGGGTTTTCTAGGACACTGGAAGGTCAAAATTAATATTCTAGCTCCAGTCCTAGAATATTTGGTGAAAAAAGCAACTTTCCCCCAATTATTCCAGGAGGCTTATTTAGTATTCCAACTTGAGACCTGGAATATTTTGGGCAAAGTTATAAATTCCCCACGTATTTTTAGGAATGGTTGGAAAGTGGTAATTTTTAATGCCTGAAAGTGCTGTCCTGAGGGCGCAACTCAGAGCAAAAAATTAGGAATGCCCTATTCCTGGAACTGAAGGGTAGAGACCCAGTCACCGAAGTGAGGAAGGGTGGAGATAGGACTACTTTGTAAATTCTATGAGGACCTTCTTAGCAAAGGGAGCCAGTTCCAAGTTGTTCTTGGGCAAGGAAGTGAGTACTCTGCACAGTGCTTGAAGAGCTGTTGTGACCCAGGCCTGGTGTCTGCTTTACAACCAGTCTCACAGAGGTGAGGGAACATTACCTCTGATAGAGAGAAGGAGTGTGCCTGGCCCTGAAGGAGGAGAAATTGTCAAGTAGGATAAGCACTATTCCCAGCGTGGGGAGCACCCAGAAGAAGCAGTCTTACCCCAAGAGTAAAACAGGTGCTGACTCAAATTGAGAGAGGTCAGCTGACCTCCCTACATGGTTTATAAATGAAGAGCCTACAAATCTGAACAGCATGCCATCTAGCACCCCTACAGCATGCCTAGAGCTGCCTTGACAGACATAGTAACCCGTGATAGAGCATAAAGCTGCCATAGGGGAAGGCCTCTCCAAGGCCTAGTCACTGCAACTTCTCAGAAAGAGCACCTACTGACCAGGCCTGCTGCAATGCTCATTCCTAGTAACCAGATTGAGAGAATTGAGGATGGTTGTGCGATCCTGAGATATTGTGGGTAAATAGCCCTCTCTGAAGGGTCACCCCAAACCTTTTGCCTTCCTCCTCTTTTCTGACCTTCTTTTAGTTGGACACTGTCGACCAGTGCTAAAGTGCATGTGCTGTCTCCTCTAAACACGGTAACATTGGTTTACACCTGTTTGGTTTATTTGATTTACTTGTAAGTCTCTTGTAGAGTGGTATGTAATACACCTAGGGCCTGTACTTCAAATGCTACTAGTGGGCCTGCAGCACTTATTGTGCCACTTACCTAAGTAGCCTTTCAAACATGTCTCAGGATTGCCACTGGAATGCCTGTGTATGCAGTTTACTGCCACATTGACTTGCCATTTAAAACTACTTGCCATGCTTGAAATTCCCATTTTATTACACCTGGGTCACCTCTAAGGTAGGCCCTAGGCAGCCCTAATGGCAGGGTGCTGTGTAAATTAAAGGTAGGACATGTACAGTATGCTGTTGTCCCTGCCCGATGGTTCGGGTAACTCTTATTTTCCTTCCCGCATTGCCTTTGGCAATACTGTGCTCCTTCGTATTGGGCATCATGTGTTTCCTAGAGGTAATTAATGATCAGTGGTAAATGGTCGTGAGATTACTGTCCTTGGATATCCTCGTTTAGCAAGGACTGTAACGAGGATGGGTTAAGGAGAAAATGTAACAATTGCTTCCCGGTAATCTTCATTATTTCGATTACCATTTCTCGGCCCATTACTTAAGGACCAATAGCCCTTCCCATGGTCTAAACCTCAAGTCTTACTGCTTGGTAATTACAGGAAATAAAATGGCTCTTTGCCCTTTAACAGTCCTGTTAAACAAGGGATTAGGGTAAGGGCAGAAAAGGGAGTGGAATGAGGCCTGTTTTAAGTTTATCAGGGTGAAGTGATGCCTTGGAAGAGTTAACACGTCTCACTTAGTAAGTACTAAGATGAGGAGGGGTAATCAGAGTAGTAAATATCACTTCTAAGGGCCCGATTCCGATCCGGTTAGGAAAGCCTTCCCACCTAGAGCCCGATTACAATGCGGTTAGGAAGGTCCCCTAACGGCATTTGCTCCTTCCGAATCGGATCAGGGACATGTCTTCCCGACCGATGGCCAGATTACGATGCGGTTAGGAACATAGGCTCCCATAGAAGTCAATGGGAGTCCAACCAAATTGCATCTGTAAGCATCCAAATAGTGCTTGAACAAATGGTGTTATCTTTGATCCTTTAATTCAGACACACTGTCTGCGGGGCTTTTCGTTTGCAATCACAAAAGTCAGCCCATTAGATTCAATAAAAGCAACCCATGACTACAACTCCCGAAACACATCAGCATAGCTGCCAAATGACCCAGACCATGCGTGACATCTTCAGACAGCCTGGCTTTTCAGCTAGCAGCACCTTGCATTCTGGGATTTGTAATTTTGCGTTTAGCATTCTAAGTAGGAGCTCAAAAATCAAATAATGCTGACTAAAAAGGAAGAATTGGTCGAAGCAAACCAGGTTGTAAAATGACAGATGAGGATCGATTCGAAAGCATGGTTTACTTCGAGCTTTTTTTGCACAGAATTAATGAAATGAATGAATGAAATAATTAATTAATGAAAAGTGAAAATAAAGGCACTGCTGTGACAGCCCCCAACGGAGTTGATATGAAAACCATGAGCTCGTTGAATCGATTTTGTGGCACAAATTGGGGACGATTAATCACTGTGAAATCGCGGAAGAGCTATATTGAAAATTAACCTGGTGGTGCATCCGACATGCTCCAATGTGAAATATTTCCTTTTGCGATCCAGCCCCTCGCTAATATCTTGTTAAAACAGAGCAGAGATCTCGCAGAACAAAAACTAGTTTCAACTAATAAAGTTGGCGCCCTGATTGCTGATTTAAAATTTTAATGAACTAATTTGAATTGTATATATTTCCCTTTTCACCTCTCTCCTAATGAAATCACAGGTGAGCGGACCTGCATCAGAATCAATTTGAAACACAAGGCTGGGAAATTAGACATGTCGCTCCTTGGAAGAGAGACTCATTTGGTGCCTAGAGGGGCGGAACAATGCGGTCTTTATGCAAATGCATCCCTCGTCACAGTCAAGGGGCCTAATGGAGCAGACCGGAGCGCCTGGCACATCGCAATGTTCAGCGTTCCAGGCCCGGTTAATCAGCACCTTGTTAGCGGCGCTGCTGCACGCTCGCGCTGAGCCCGCCACGTAGGCTGCGAGGAATAAATAGAGTGAGAAACATTTAAATGGAGAAGGCATTTCGTTTCCATCCCGGTTCTCCTTCTCCATTTAGCTTCCCATTAAAACTTTTCAGCTCATTCCTCGTTTGCGTGCCTTGACTCAGACCGCTGATGCATTCATTGTCTGACAGAATTTTCTCATAGCTAACATGCTATTGTGATTTCGTTTCCTTTATATTCAATGTTTGTATTTCGGCGTGCCCTTTGAGATAGCTGCGAGGGTGGATTGCTCGAGTTACATATCCGTTATATGCATTATGCCAAGTACTGTCGGTTCTCATCATGGGTCCTGCAATACAGGAGTGATCACACAGGCAAAAGAGTCAACAACCAATCACGCCGGCGCTTTCAGATGAATCTGATAGAGCGCCATGTTATTCTGAAATTTGTAGGGGTGCACCATAATCACTGGTAGTCTGCACATGTGACTTAGAAATGTAGGGGCATATTTACAAGCCCCTTGCGCCACTTTTGCGTCACTTTTCCCATGTTAAAAGTGACGCAAAAGTGGCGCAACGGGCTTGTAAATCTGCCTCGTAGTACTAAAAGCAGCATATATTAATGCGAATAGAAATGTAACCAAGTCATTTATGAAGTTTAATGCAATGTTTAGTCGAGAATATGTTAGAAAATGCATAACGACTTAGTCCACGTATAAGTGATGTATTAGGATTTAAACGTGCAGCATATTAAAGTCTGCACGCGTAGATTTGCTTATTCATGTATGCAATTTAATGAATATCAATGATTATAGTATGATTTTAGAAACGTGTGTTTAAAATGTGCAAAGGCCTGACCGCATCTACCTTTAAGAGAAAGGCCTATTCACTTCTTATGTTAGCTGAACATTGTAGGCCGAAAATAGTTTCCCTTGAAAAAGCTCTGGGTTTCAAAGATGTTAGAAAATCTGAGTGAAGTAGAAAGTTTCTTGTTCCCATGTTTCTGTTACAGGTGCAGGGCACCTAGCTTGTTGGGGAGACTAATCCTTTTGTTTTAGGAGTTAGGATGGCATGAGAAGCCAACATGGGAGTATACTGGAATGCAGAGATGATACTTTCGGTGGAGAAGGTGCCTGGGACCCAAGGTCAAGCTAACCGTCTTTGGATGGAGTATAAGTTTCAGTGGAAAAGTACCGGAGGAAGACCTGTCTGGAGAGGTGTGACGGAGGGCGTGTTCTATGATTTTGGGATTTTGAATTAGGGACAGTGCCCCGTGGGTTGAGCAGTTGAGGATTAGATGGAGAGCTAGAAGGAGCATCTTAGAACAAGCTCAGAGTAAAGTGAGAACACTTCTAAGGATGTCTTCACTTCTGACACCTTTTACCCTCTTGCCGGGGAAAATGCTAAGTAGGGATGTCACCTTAGAGATAGAGTAGGGATAGACCAACTGATTTTCTTTTTAGGTTAATGACTTCTAATATAGAGATTGGAGCAGTTATTGGTTGCCTACTGCTTCTGGAATTGACTATTCTTCTTATTCTGAGTCGGATGAGACTCTTGCAAAGAATCTTCTTTGTATTAGTGCCCATTTATTTTCTTAACCTCGTGATGAGGTGCTTGTATGTGCAATTATTTTTGGCTTTGTACTAAATCCCTAAAATTTGAGATTCGGAGACAGTGGTCCTTTAGAGTTCAAATTTGATTCGTTGATTATGTGCTAAAATTTGGATTTTCTCCCCTTCACACTATTTTGCAGATAGAAAGATCCTGGCGACCTGAGAGGATTCTTGGTGATGGTAAGATAGATAAGAATCCAGCTTTATCATATCCAAAATGCTAGCCACTCCCCCTTGCTGTGAGGACATAAATATCGGACCCTAAACCGGGAAGTCCGGGTTGTGAGAACTCAAAACTACCAGAATGTTGAAGACCAACTACAGAGCTGGGTTTGAGGTGGCGGGGTTGCGTTGGGGGTTGGTGGGTGAGGGGTGGTGTTGCTTGATGGGGGGCACTGGAGATAGACAGCAATGGAAGACCAAAATATGCTGCATGGTTTATCAAATTATGAGACAAGAAAGCAATGGTGCTGGAATATTTTCAGACTAGGGTGTCGCGAATCAATGTTATGTCACTGAACTGACAGGGGCTTTATAAAATCCAAGTGTTTCACAAAGAAGAACAGCAGATGAGCCATGCCCATTCGGCAGGAGTGTGGATCGTAGCCAGTGGGGCATTTTGGAGTATACAGTTGCAAATATATTTCTAAAGCAATGGTGTGGTAGCATATTGTCATTTACAGACAGCATATTTTCCATCAAATGGCCACAAAATTCGCATTGTAATGCAGTTTTACTGATAGAACTATATAGTGCACAAAAGGCAATGTGTGGAAATTATATTTTGTTGTGCATTAGAAAAATAACTGATATCCTGCTGCCTTTTCTGCCACCCTCCCCATAATCCTGCTAGATTGTCAGATAGTTCACTTTGCAAAGTCTTCTACATGTGCAGTCAGAGACGAAAAAGTCAATCAATCAATCAATCAAAGACATTTCTAGAGCGCGCTACATACCCGTAGGGTCTCAAGGCGCTGGGGGGGGGGGTGCCGCTACTGCTCGAACAGCCAGGTCTTCAGCTTCTTCCTGAAGGAGAGGTGGTCTTGGGTCAGGCGCAGGTCGGTCGGGAGGGAGTTCCAGGTCTTGGCGGCCAGGTAGGAGAAGGACCTTCCTCCTGTAGTCGCTCTTCGGATGCGGGGGACGGCGGCGAGGGCGTGGCTGGCAGATCGGAGGTGGCGTTTGGGAGCGTAGAAGTTGACTCGGCTGTTGAGGTAGCTCGGGCCTTGGTCGTGTAGGGCTTTGTGTGCGTGGGTGAGGAGGCGGAAGGTGACTCTCTTGCTGACGGGGAGCCAGTGGAGGTCTCTCAGATGTCCGGAGATGTGGCTGGTTCGTGGGATGTCGAGGATGAGTCTGGCTGAGGCGTTTTGGATCCGCTGGAGTCTCTTCTGGAGCTTGGCGGTGGTGCCGGCGTAGAGGGCGTTGCCGTAGTCCAGTCGGCTGGTGACGAGGGCCTGGGTGACGGTCTTCCTGGTCTCTGTGGGGATCCACCAGAAGATCTTCCGTAGCATGCGTAGGATGTTGAAGCATGACGAGGAGACGGCGTTGACTTGCCTGGTCATGGAGAGGGAGGAGTCCAGGATGAAGCCCAGGTTGCGTGCATGGTCTTCATGTTAAAAAATTAACAAGTATTTGCCAGTCAAAAGACTTAGGTGCCGATTAGGATGGCGGGTGGGCTTTCGTCCACCCGTCACCCTAGCGGTGCTGGGACTGGCCGCCAGTGGTGCGGCCGTCCCGCACCAGCAATTAGGATGCCATCGATGCGGTGGCATCCTCTATTCCCAGCATTGTGGTGGGCGGGGCTCACTGCACCGCCTGACACAATGCTGTGAATGCACGTTGTGCATTGTCATGCACAAGGTGACAGGCACCGCGCAGTGCCTGCCACCTTGTCCATGACAGCCCCCCAATACCCTGGGGGCCCGCAACGGGCCCCCGAAAGCCAAATCCGCCTGGCTTTCCATGACGCAGTCTCCGCCATGGAAAGCCCTACACCGCTGCCCAGTCTAATATGGATGGCGGTGTCTAGCAGACACCGCCACCATATCCAGCCCCTTTTCTGCCCGGTCGACCAGTCGACCAACGGGAAACCGACAGACGGTCTTTCCGTCCGCCGGGGTCCCCCCCATAATACTAATATGGCGGGGGGAAATGGGTGGAGGGCGGAGGGAAATGTTGGGTTGGTCCCCACCGCCATGCGGGTGGTGGCGATCCGCCCAACATCGTAATCAGCCCCTTAGTGTTTTATTACTAGTTTGGTGGGCCTACAGTGGTGGTGGTCCTCCACCGTCCGCTGTAGGACCACAAACCCCTGGTGCGACCGCCCGCCAGATCACAAGGCAAATCCTAATCTGGCGGGCGGTGTTGCTGTGGTCTGACTGTGACGGAGTCTGCAGGTCTCATAGAAGAGCCTATAATGCAGACCGCCACAGTCAGACCACCGACTGTCCCTTCCTGCACTGTGTGGCATAGATGCCACACCAAGCAGGAAGTGAGGTTGCAAATAGTGCCCCCCCACATGCATCCCCTGGGCCCTGAGATGAAAGGTGGTCATTTCCTCACTGCCACTCTTTCCATGGCAGGCTCACTACCTTGAAAAGGGTGGTGGTGAAGCAACCCAAAATATGCTTGGTGGTGCCGCTGTGGCACCGCCAACATATTTCTGTCTCTGACCGATGTGCGAACCCTGCGGGATCCTGCATCCCTGGCGGTCCTGTGGCGGTCCGCACGCTGCTGTCGTAATACCCCGGCGGTCCCGCAGTGCGGCAGTTTTCAGACAACCACCACGGGTTCGCTGAATTCGTAATCAGGCCCATAGCCTGATGTTTGACCTCTGTAGTTAAACACACAGCAAATGTGACAAAAACAAAATTTAAAGGCATCTCTATTGCTCTTTTTCCTTCTGAACTGCAGGACTCTCAGCACCCGACTTACAGCACCTATGCAAGAAAAGGCAAGTTCTGCAGCGAAATGCACAGTTGGATAAGACTGATATCTCAGTTCATCTTCACTGTAGGTCTCTAAATCTAAACCCCATCTGTCACAACTCCTCCCTCACATATACCATGTTATCAGGAAGTAATCACAACATTTCCAACTACTCACTCTTCATCATCACAGTACTTACACAAGGCGAATGTTCCATACAGTGGGAAACCTTTGCCCAACAAGACTCAGCAGCTTCCTAGAAATCATGCACAGCCAATGACCCCCACATGTTTACTGGTTCCAAAGCACCCATTCAGAAGGAAAGCAACTGTATGATCAGGGCCACCATTTAGCATGTGCAAGTTGGGCCTACCCCATTGTACTGACCCCCAGAGGGGCACTGGACCTCCCTGCAGCAGCCTCCCTATGGCTTAGATCCAAAGAAAAGTCTGTTTAATTTAATTTAATTTAATTTAAGAGTATATAAAGTGCAGGAATAACCCCTGGAGTGGTATCTTCACACTGAGGTAATGCAATGCCAGGGCTACAGACAGTTAATCCACAAACAGTTCAGTTTTCAGGAGTTTTTTTTGAACCACGAATGATCATCACAGCTATCCAGAGTGTGGGGTTGTATATTCCAAAGATGTGGGGCCATATAAGAAAAGCAAGCAGAAATGGTATGCGGTTCCTTGGGAAGGGAGGAAGAGGCTAGGTCGGTCTACCACCCTGAACCTATAGTGAACACAGGGTGTCACCCAAATTGGGAAATGGAGCCCTCGCACATCTGGCTGGGTGTAATTCTTCATCAGTGGACATGCTCCTCGTCAGGCCGGCGCTGCAATGCCTGATGGGCACCCTATGAGGGGCTCTTTATCGGAGATCTTTTTATCCCAAGCCGTCGGGTGCAGTGTGGGTATAGGGCCTTGTTGTGTAGATGTGGGTGAAGGATGTGCAGGGAACTCTAAAATGACAGAAACAATGGAATCACATAAAGTGAAGGTATCCAATGGCTGAAGAGGGCTCACTCATTGACCTATCATCTGTATAAATAGATTGGCATTTTAGTGGACCAATGGATAAATCCTTTTTTATGATTATTTTGGTAAACAGTAGGCTATATATAGTGAGCTGATGGGTCCTTTGGAGGAGACACCATTATTGCAGGAGGTGAGAGTTTAAGGTGGGGAACCTCTGTTGACCGCATGTTGCCCACTGCAACAAATTGCATCCACCCAGGGGACATGTTGCACCTTCTGGTTCCTCCATACCTCAGGCACCCCAGCACAGCCTTAAGTACACAGTTTGGTTTCCAGAGCTTTTGCAGCCTAAACCATGGTGGCCTCTGAACAAGCAGCTGATGGACCCATGATGGGGTTGAAGGATGAAGTGCAATCTGCTGAGGTATGATAAGGAGTGGCGTGGAGGTGAGTGGTGGCCATAGGCTTACAAAGTGGCAGATGGAGACCTTCTGCACTAACCTTGTTGATGGGATGCAGCTGTCTGCTGGCAAGCAGGGCCTCTCCTTCACCCTGGGAATTTTGGACTTAGTAAAGACCCAGATATCTAAAGACAATGGTAAAAGATTGGGATGGCCTGTTGTCAAGCGAAGGGAAAATCAGCATGTATACTAAAAGGGCCATGGCAATTCAGCCTGCTGCCACCATCAAAAACGCCAAGGGAGTTAAGACCCCACTGATGACCAGTCCTCCACAGACATCATCTTATAATTGATCAACAAAACAAGAAACCAACATTGGTGAGAATATTATTTATGTTGCCTTCTTATGAGAAGATCTGAAGAATGCTGTTGATCTTGTTTCTGAAGCTGAAGGCCAATAATTGAAAATTGAAGAAGGCATAAAATCCATACCTTTTTGACTGGACCGCATAGACCTAATGCACCTCTACTAATGAGAGATATTGACCACTCTTTCAAAAGTATCGTGAAGGTCACCTCGCAATTAAACATGCACAAATGTCTACTACCTGATGATACGATTAGGACCACAAAGACCAACTAAAATGGCTTACCTAAATCCATGTGAGACCAGCCATAACGCTATTTTTGACTTGCAGACCATATTAGCCTTGCAAAAGCCCCAGACCTGTGCGCCATTGAGGAGTGAAACACGTGTTGGCTGACCTAAGTTCTTTGCTGCCTCGCAATAAAATGTAGCCTTTCATTTGTTTTCAACTGCATTAAAATGAACATATGTGATGATTAATATAAAATCCATGTGTATTATTAATATTGAAAATTGCTAACTGTACCTTGCTTAAATACAGTGCATTTTTGTGGGCATACGGGTGTTACCCGCATAGGGTAAGCATTCAATACTGCCAACAAGCCAATACTAGTCAGCGTAACTCTAGCAATATTACCTCCCTTCCTTGCAGAGAGCTGACACATCTGAACAATCTCAGCTAATGGAACTCAGAGGTCCAATTGAAAAAGCCTCCAGACCTAAAGACAGGAGGCTGAGAATCAGGCAGAGGACGATGTCACCCTAATCCATGTTATGGCAGAGCAGAAACATGGGAGAGATGACATAGATGAAGTTAGTGCTGCAGCACTGGAATATAAACATGATTCAAATTGGACCATGATAAAAGACCCTTCAGAAATAGACTAATGAGATGAGCACCTGAAACTAAGGTGAGCTATTATTCAGACACTAATGATGAGAAAGCATTTGATTCAGTTCCTGTCCCTCTGTCCCCACTCCTGTTCTCCATGTTCCTTGACCTGTCAGCATGCTGGGTTAGGATGACGTCAAGGGTACATGACTTTGAAACAAGAAAAGAGGTGGAGACAGAATTTCATTATATCTGGATTAGCAGATTTGTTTATTTTATTAATTTAAAACAGTCAGTAGTTGGTCCACAGACGCACTGCTTTACCATTGTGAAAAAGGATTTGAGGATCAATCATAATAGTAGTACCAATAAATAATACGAACAAACATTCCAAAGTACAATTACTACATACAAAATTACATAATAAAACCGTGTATCAGTTTAATTAATTCCTAATATTCTTTTCATGCATATAGATGTACCTATCATCATATTATATTTCATCCTATAAAATTTGAATATAAAGACCGCTTATCAGTTATTGTTAATTCACAATATATATTTTTTAAATACTAGATACCTTCAACAATGTGAAAATCCCTAATTTCGCTTCCTATCAATCAGTAAATATTTTTGAAGAGTGATAATGTGCACCCCGGAGATATTATTTGAATAATCCATATGTTTCCTTATTTACAAGTTTAAAAATAGCATGAAAAAACTCTTTATTCTGTAACAAACATTTACGGATGGGGAATTTATCATAAAGAATTAAGGCCTCCACATTTGTTTCACAGGCATGTTTTAGCGATATTGGAGTAATATATTTATTTCTCTCATTCCCTAAACCTGAACAAAACACACAACATGGACTATGTCTTGCACTGTGGCATTACCAACTTGACAACTCTGGGGACCTTGTACTCCTACAGCTTTTACCCATGAATTAAAACTTCATGAACATTTTCCGATCACGTGGTTCTATTTCTGCTCTTGAATAAAATTGCATTATACCGTATCTAGAAAATAAACAACTGGTTCGTAATCTTGTAACCTTCAGACAATACTTTAGGACATTTAGATATTTTTTTTATGTTATCAATTTTTTCGACTTAAAAACCAAAAGATTGATCATGTTTTTTGTAAAAATTTTCTTCTCTCAAAGCATTTCATTGCTCAGCAGAGTAACAAAATATTTTTTGAAAGTAAAACGTTTAGGAGAATCACGTGTAAGCACTCTACAAATGAATTTTGTAAAGCAGTTTTCAGTCCTGCCAAAGAGCCTGTAGGCATAACATAAAAGTTGATCATATTCTCTAAAATTATTGCTTGTTAACACCAGCTCCAAGTTAATCAGCTCAATCAAATTTGATTGCCTCAATCCTAGGTTAGATTTCCATAGTGTAGATTGAAAACTAACATACCTGTCCAGGGCAGCTACTGAGTGTGATTCAGTAGTTGCATATAGTGTTATTGACAGTATTTTGACACATACACCTGAAGTAAAAAGATGTCTCTACTCCTCATGGAATTAAAACATTTCTTAAAGCCAAACCCTATTGTGATTGCTTTGGTAATTTGCACCTTAGCATGCTTCTTCCAGGTTACGTTATGGGAGATTATCATCCCCAAAAATGTATAAACCTTAAAAGTTCCAATTTAGAAGCATTGGAAAACCAGTGATTTTGAGATTTCAAACCTGATGCCTCCATAACCATAATTTCTGTCTGTCTTTTGTTCACTGTTATATTATGAACTGCTGAATAGCCTGCTAGTACCGCTAGCTGTCTTTGGAGGCCAAGCGTAGTATGGGACATTATGATTAAGTCATCAGCGTAGGAGGATGATTATTAACTGGGAAAGTCAGCCAAATATAATGAAAATAACAAGGAGACAAGATGCATCCCTTTTTATACCATTAAAAAGTGTAATTTCTGAAGAGTTTTCTTACACAGCACCCAATAAAAATTGTAACCAATTTTCAGAATACAAATTAATTAATGGTTGTAGTTAAAAACTAGGGATGCCCCTATTTATTAGTTTTTGGCATAACAATAGTTGATCAACTTTATCAAAGGTATTACTAAAGTCAACAAATGCCACATTGAACTTTTCCATTATTAATTTCACACGATTTTCAGCAATCATCATTAATGCAAAAATATAATTTACCTTTGAACAACCTGCTGAAAACCACACTGTTCAATAGGAAGGAGATCATTTAGATTTACCAAGGTGGAGAGTCTTCTTAAAAGACATTTTGCAACATTTTCCCTATTACATCCAAGATGACAATCGGACAATAACTTATAGGGTTGTTCTGGTCACCTTTTTTATATAGTGGTATAATTTTACTTTTGTTCCAGGAATATGGAATTGAGGGAGATTTCAAATAACAATCAATTAATTGTTTAAGATATGTTGCCCAGGAGTTAGGATGATATCCGCTTGGATGCGGCCATAAATCTCATTCATACAGTGTTCATGCTCCTACAGTTCTTTCAGAATATGGGGAATATTCTGGACACAGAATTAACTGGATAAAATCCATTTTGCTGTGAATAAACTCCAGGGACAAGGGGAAGCCACGATAGAGGAACATTTATCTGGAATTAGATGGGCTTAGGTATCTAGTATAAAAGCATCTAAGAAATTGGAAGACCTTCTCTGACTGCCGCCTTAATGTTGCCATGATAAGGTCAAAGCGATGACAAAAGCTACCACTCTGCGATTTAAGGCAAGCCATATTTGAAAAAACTCAGAAAACTGGAAGGCCAACTAGAGGTCCCTGTTGTAGGATGGAGGGTCACTTTGTATTGTGATGGCTTCACTCGAAGAACTTTCAGTGGGGTAACGAAACTTGAGGGCCCCCCCTGCAAAGTACAAGGAGGGCCCCCCTCCATTCTCCGCACCAGACAAGACCTCTCAGGCCAGCGACTCGCCATACTGCAGGGGCTGCAGGGCTTTTGTGACGCCACTGTTACCAATACAGCTGTTTTAAGTAACCCTGGATGGTGGAGTTAATTGTTGGGCTTAGTCTGCCAGCAGTCTGTCATAGGTGGTGGTCTATCCATTACAGGGTCCCTGCCATCAGTACGCTGGGGAAGGTTGCCCAATTTTAGGTGGGTTTCCTGATGCTGACTCCTGCCATGATATACAACATTGGGCCGACTCATCATTTAGTTTTGCCAAAAGTGCATCCACTGCTTCTTCTCTTTCTCACCTCCTTTCTCCATCTTGCTTTCTATTCCTTCCTTTCCATTATTCCCGAGCATCCTATCTTTTTTTCATTCTCATCCCAGCCTTTTTCTTTCTATTCTCCGTCATTTTTATCTCCAACTTTTTCTCTCCCATCAAAATCATTACTATGCTTTCCTATCTCCTGTGCAGTATTTCTCTCCCTTTCTTGCTCTTTTTATGCTATCTGCTTTTTATTTCCTTCTTCCACTTTCTCACCCTCTCCATTCCCTACCTCTCTTTTCTCATTTCCTCTTTTATACCCCACCCTCTCTTTTTAATCAGCTTTCCATCTGACCTTGTCCTTATAGCACCTTGTGATTTCTTTCCTGCATACATTGTCACTGTGCCCCTTGATTAGTGCTTCCAGTGAATTCTTATCTATCACTGTGCTCTTCATTCATCCTGTACAGACCTGAAGCCTGGATCTCTCCTCTTGAGATCTTATTGCCCTTCTTCGTCCTCAAACTCTCCCAGAACCCCTATCCTCAAACGTTGTATTTATTTACTCCAGAGTCTTCACTGGTGTCTTTAGAGAGACCAGATGGTGCCAGCTCCCCAGTGCTATTTGTCCTCGCTTCTGTAGTGCCCACAACTACAGCTGCTCAATGTATTTGGTGACAACACCAAAACAAATACACTGCGACTTGCCACACACTTTAAATAGTCCAACTACCTTTTGTAGCAAATCTGTGTTGTTTGATTAAAATGTTTGAATCTGTCTCTCTCTCCATCTACATACACACACACACACACACACACACACACACACACACACACACTCATACACATACAAAAAGGCCACTGATGGAGGAGAGGATTTTGCTGGAGTATTTCTCTCCCTTTCTTGCTCTTTTTATGCTATCTGCTTTTTATTTCCTTCTTCCACTTTCTCACCCTCTCCATTCCCTACCTCTCTTTTCTCATTTCCTCTTTTATACCCCACCCTCTCTTTTTAATCAGCTTTCCATCTGACCTTGTCCTTATAGCACCTTGTGATTTCTTTCCTGCATACATTGTCACTGTGCCCCTTGATTAGTGCTTCCAGTGAATTCTTATCTATCACTGTGCTCTTCATTCATCCTGTACAGACCTGAAGCCTGGATCTCTCCTCTTGAGATCTTATTGCCCTTCTTCGTCCTCAAACTCTCCCAGAACCCCTATCCTCAAACGTTGTATTTATTTACTCCAGAGTCTTCACTGGTGTCTTTAGAGAGACCAGATGGTGCCAGCTCCCCAGTGCTATTTGTCCTCGCTTCTGTAGTGCCCACAACTACAGCTGCTCAATGTATTTGGTGACAACACCAAAACAAATACACTGCGACTTGCCACACACTTTAAATAGTCCAACTACCTTTTGTAGCAAATCTGTGTTGTTTGATTAAAATGTTTGAATCTGTCTCTCTCTCCATCTACATACACACACACACACACACACACACACACACACACACACTCATACACATACAAAAAGGCCACTGATGGAGGAGAGGATTTTGCTGGAGTGGGGAACACATCCTTACCTCTGACCCACCACAAGCACTTTTTGTTTTGGACCATGTATAATAGCCTTGTTCAAACCCCTTCACTTCCCTTATCACACATACAACATTCTTGTTGTTTTCTGTACAGTGACATATAAATGTTGTTGTAGACTCTTATGCAAACAAAAAAAAAACCCCAGCAGATCAATACCTCATATACAGAGACATCCACATTGACACAACCTCCTAAACCCCCGGGCATATTCCCACATTGGAAAAGGTAAAAAAGAATATAATGCATGAGGTGCATCATTTAGGTCAGCACATTGGCTTAAAGAGTATGTATACTTTTCTTGTGGTCAGATTATGTGTATCAACATTTTCCATCAGCTGTGACATTAGTAAACCTGATCTTCGAATCTCTCCCTGCCGCCTTTTAATTTTTCTAATTCATTTGTGTCCACACTCTGATAATGAATTGTAAAGACCAGGCAGTGCTGAGGTTTTTAACACATGCAACTGTCTGTTACCATTCTTGGACAGATGTATTTAAACAGTACATTGTTGTATTTCCTGGATGCTAACAACTCGCTCTTGCCTCTTTTTCAACTTCCATGCCACTACCTCACAAAGCCAATTACTGATAAGCACCACAATCAATCAAGGACAAAATCACCTTAAAAAATAAGCTGTGTTCCAACCCCACACCGTCTTCCCAATAACTCACTTTGAAATACTCCATAGAGGGCTGATCCATTTAATGTTTGCCAACAGCCCTTGAAACAGACTTCCTGTAGAGCATCACAACCCATCCAGCCTGCTACTGTTCAGAGAACAACTCAAGGATCTCCTGCCAACACCCAACCTACTAACATGCTGTGCCGCTACTCAAGACTCACTAGTTTCCCCAACTCCTGGTTTATTGATCATCAGCCCAAAACTAAGACAGACCTCTTTCTCCAACCTACTTTCCTGCAGAAACAATCCAAGGTGTCTTCCCCAAATTTCTCTAAATCGATAAAGACAAAGAAAACCAGTCACAAACATAACCTTTCACATTGTGCAGCTTTCTCTTCCAGGGTGTCTGAGAGACTGACAGACAGGCACACATTCACTGCAGAGTGCATCCCAGCACTTCTATTGCCAATTGACAGAGAGAAGGCATTTGATTGAGTGCACTGGCCTTTCTCTGTGAGAAATACTGGAGAAGAAGGGTCTGGGTACACGATTCAAAACATGGGAATCGTGCAACTATTCTAGCCCCGCAGCTCCGAGGCTGAGCTGGACTTTCACTTCATCCAAAGGAAATGGACTGACATACTCCACAAAATGCACACCTCCTCATTCTGTGCCTCGGGAAAAGAAGCAATGCTTCAGATTACACGCTATTGGTACTACAGCCCAGCCAAAAGGTGACATGGAAACTCAACAGTCCTAATGGCTGTTAATGCAACTTCGTCCACCCAGACACACTAACTCATCTTCTCTTGCTCTGTCCCAAACTCAAACACTACTGGTAGGCCATGCTGAAAGATATCAATGAAATGTTTGCAACATATATGCCCTGTCTTTCTAGCTACGTCCTACTGAGACTCCCCAATGCCGACACACCCTCCACACTCTAACAAAGGGAAGGTAATGATGATGGCTTTGGCTTAGAGTGGGGCTAAACATGTCATCAAAGCCAAAACGGGGCACAGGTACATTGTCGTCTCACTTTGGCTGCATAAACTGTGGGACCTTACAGGGATGGAAAAGCTTACTGCCTCCCTGCAGAACAATTTGCTACACTTTGACAAAATGAGGGGCCCTAGCATCCAATCTCTGGCACAGGACTTTTGGGAAATTGTCCTCTTTACTTATGATTTCACCAGCTTACAGGACGAGGGCGCACACCTGATCAGCAAGACAAAGACTGACCGCAGTGGGTATGACGCACTAAAAGACCCAGCCTGCTGGCACTGAATATGTTGCAAAAGTGCTAATTCTGGTGAGAGAGGTTATGCTCCCTGGGTGACAACCCCTGATATTTTATCCCTCTCCTCCCGCCTTTCCCAGTTCCCCCTAGTATCCTCCCTTCCTTGCCATCTATCTCCTTCTTCTGTTCTCCCACTGTTATGTCCCACTGTTCTACCCAATCGGCCTCTGGATTAAGGTAAGAGTATTTGTTCCTGGATGGTTATCTTGCTTTTATCCCATTGTCCATGCCTTCTTCCCTCCCTCTGCCCTCCTGTTGTCTGTGCCTTCTCCCCCCTCCCTTCTGTTTTCCGCGCCTTCTCCCCCCTGCCCTCCCTCCCTTTGTACGTGATGCCTACCATTTGCAATACACTAGGTCGTGCGTTAATGAAAGACCTATTGCATTGCAAATGCTTGTTAATGTGGGGCATCAGGTTTGCCATTGCCCCAGTTCTTTCCCTTCCTCCCCCATCGGCGGTGGCATTATGGCTTTCATCAGAAAAGCTTGCCCGCATGAACGGCATGTTGTGTACTGATACAACATAGATGACCTGATGATCGTCTGCTCTACGCACAAGAAATAAAACAATCTTGAAGGAGCAAGAGGTACACTTCATCCCGCCCTAGCGCGCGGCCTCAGCTACGACTCGTCGTGGTCAGAAAACATTTTTCGAATCTCCCCTGCTCTTCTCCTATTGAGGTTCGTCAACTAGAAACGTAGCTGGGGGAGGGGTTTACACTCTTTGCACAAAAGGAATCACGTGTTGTGTAAAACGTTTGCACAGTGTCACAGGGTAAATTCAAAGTGGCACAGTGCTGGGCATGCAATGTTAACAGACATGGGCTCGTCAAGAGGGCAGAGGACATTGAATGAGACGTGCAAGAGAAACTAGCTTGCACAGTACATACAACCAGCAGGTCACTACACATACTACACACTATACACACAGTGCTGTGTGTGTGTGTGTGTGAATATACAACTATATGGGCACAGCACCCGCAGTGCTTGTGTGTGAATGTAAAACATTCTGCTCACGGTACATAGAGCACTCACTAGGAAAGTTGTGTGTGTCAACGTAACATTTTCTTGTCACAGATCATTCAGAGATGTCCACAGAAGAAGACGTGTGAATGTAAAACTGTCTAAACACAGCACATACAGCGCTCTCTAGGAAAGATGTGTATGGCAATGTAAACCTATCTGAGTGCAGTGCATACAGGACTGTGTGAGTTAATATAAACCTATTCAGACTCTGTACATACAGTGCTCACTGGGAAAGGTGTATGTGCCAATGTAAAACTATTTGTGTGCAGTGAGTGAGTACATGGCTCACTGGGGATGACGTGTGCGTGCTGTGCATACAGTGTTGTGTTTGTCAATATCAATCAATCAATCAATCAATCATAGCATTTGTATAGCGCGCTACTCACCCGGAAGGGTCTCAAGGCGCTGGGGGAGAGGGGTCCGTTACTGCTCGAAGAGCCAGGTCTTGAGTTGCTTCCTGAAGGAGAGATGGCCCTGGGTCAGCCGAAGGTGGATGGGGAGGGAGTTCCAAGTCTTGGCTGCCAGGTAGGAGAAGGATCTTCCTCAGGCGGTGGCTCTGCGGATGCGTGGTACGGCGGCGAGGGAGAGGCTGGTCGATCGTAGCTGGCGGGTGGGCATGTAGAAGGTCAGGCAGTTGTTGAGGTACATGGGGCCCAGGTCGTGGAGAGCCTTGTGTGCGTGGGTGAGGAGCCTGAACGTGATCCTCTTGCTGACGGGGAGCCAGTGCAGGTCTCTCAGGTGGCCGGAGATGTGACTGTGTCAGGGGATGTCCAGGACGAGTCGTGCGGAGGCGTTCTGGATGCGTTGGAGTCTTTTCTGAAGTTTGGCTGTGGTTCCGGCGTAGAGGGTGTTCCCGTAGTCCAGTCGGCAGGTGACGAGTGCCTGGGTGACCGTCCTCCTGGTTTCGGTGGGGATCCATTGGAAGATCTTACGGAGCATGCACAGGGTGTTGAAGCATGATGATGAGACGGCGTTGACTTGTTTGGTCATCGAGAGGGAGGAGTCCAGGATGAAGCCCAGGTTGCGTGCGTGGTCCGTTGGCTTGGGAGTGGTGCCCAGGGTAGGGGGCCACCAGGACTCGTCCCAGGGGGTGGGCGATTATCCCAGGATGAGGACTTCCGTCTTGTCTGACTTCAGTTTCAGGCGGCTGTTCTTCATCCATTCGGCGACGTCTTTCATCCCTTCCTGGAGGCTGGTTCTGGCGGTGGCGGGGTCGTTGGTGAGGGAGAGGATCAGCTGGGTGTCGTCGGCGTAGGAGATGAAGTTGAGGTTGTGTTGGCGTGCGATGGCTGCGAGGGGGCTCATGTAGATGTTGAAGAGGGTTGGGCTGAGTGATGATCCTTGTGGTACGCCGCAGATGACTTCGGTGGCATCGGATCTGAAAGGGGGGAGGCGGACTCTCTAAGTTTGTACGGCGAGGAACGAGATGATCCACTTCAGTGCCTTCTCTTGGATCCCGACGTTGCTGAGGCGCTGTACTAGGGTGCGGTGGCAGACAGTGTCAAACGCTGCAGAGAGGTCCAGGAGGATGATATAAAACTATCAGGGGGTAGTACATGCAGTGCTCGCTAGCAAGCAAGCATGCACATAACAATTATTTGTGCAAAGTACAACACAAACTAGAAAAAGCATTTGCAATGCAATAGGTCTTGTATTTTCGAAACTTTGGCCTATTGGTATTGTAAATGGCAATGCCTTTTATTTATGTGTTTTTTTAGAAAAAAATAAAAGTAATTGTCATTTACAATGCCAATAGCTAAAAATCTCGCAATTGCAAGACCTATTGCATTGCAAATGCTTGTTTTTTTACCTGACCTTCCAGTTTCTTCCTCTCCAGAGAGTGGAAACAGAGATTGGTGCATGGCAAATACGAGGAAAAACACTGATCTGAGGAGCCAACAAGTAAAATAAATGCAGTCTCCACATGCAAGATACCTCCCTTGCTCCTGAACCCCGGTGCCACTACACTGGCTGCACCACTGATAGGCCCCTGATTGTGTACCTTCCAATGCGTCTGATCAGAGTCTGTTCCTGCAAACCTTCTGGTGCCCCAGTCAGCTCTGTGCTGCCTCGTCCCTTCTCAGAGGAGAAGTGCTCCTCTGGGGGCCCCACACCCACCCTTGTCAGAGTCCTTTCTCTGACTGAAGAGAAACAATGTAAATTGTTACTTTGTTTCTCTTCAGTCCTGGGTCAGCGCGAGGAGCTCCGAGCAGGCTGCACACTGCAGCTGCTTTAGAGCAAGCCTCTCACAGCTCTCTACAGATGAGCTGAGGGGGCCCCCTTCAACTGCTAAAGATTGGGGCCCCCGCACCGCGGAGGCTATGGGGGTATGTGTTTTGCCCCAGGGGATCCCGGATCCCTGGCAGCTGCAGGGGTCCCAGGGTGGCCAACCACTCTGGTTGTAATAGGGCAGTTGGAAGACCGCCACTGCCCAGCCCCAGCGGGTCTGGCGATCTGTGGACTGCCAGAATCATAATGAAGCCCCTAATCTTTTAATGAAGGCTATGAACAGTGACAGTATGTGTTCTGTGATTATCACACATTTCCACCAATAGAGAACGGATAACTTGGAATAGTCTTTCAAACAAAATATTACTACTTTGAAAGCAATCGCAATCAAACAATTTAAAAAAATAGGCATGTCAATAAAACTATCAAAGACAGGTAAAAAGGAACCTAAAATAATCATTAGAAAAAGTGGTAAATCGCAATTACGATTTTTTTAACATTAAGGCAAAATTTAAATTCTTAACACAGTGATAATTACATAACATGCGAATTATGGAAAGACCAGAAAAGAAACAAAGCAGAATACTTAAACTTATTAACACGCATAAGAGTAACAATAGCTCTATTATAAATAAAAAAAGTAGTTGAGTAATATTCACTACTTATGAAGTTTAAATAGTTTTAACCACTTCTCCCAAGTCTTAACAGAAGGAAATACACAAATCTTCATCCTAAAAGTCCAATGGTACATTTATTTATAGTCGAGGAGTGAGATATTAAACTTTTTTATAAATAAGAGCAGCACCTTGGGGAGACCCCTAAATGCTATCAACATGTACATTTGGCAAAGTTGGCAAGAGGTCATGCGTTGCAGTGGAATTGGAAATAAAATATTGGAGAGAATCATGAATGAGTGTATTCATTTAAAATTGAAGCAGTGAATTGATATTTCGCTGGTAGGAAATCAAAATAAATGTTTGTATTATTCTAAAATTGAAAAATATGAAAAATATATTTTTCTTACCTTTACAACTGTACTGCGCAAAATTGATGAATTCCTAAAATATTGTTTAGGTCTGAATTTATCTAATAATACATTATTTAATAGGAAATTGGAATATTTTAAAATAGGGAGCCTGATTCACAAATATTAACTTACACTATGTGTAAGTTTGCGATGTTTGCAATTCACAAGGAATTTTTAGAGTCATAAAGATGCTAGTTGTAAAATTCCTTTGTGTATTGCCTAAAATCGTAAACTTACACAAAAGTGTAAGTTTATCTTTGTGAATCAGGCACAGAGTATTTTGAAATATAAGTGCAGATAGACATAAAAAAATAAAATCTTTAAAAGAGAAATCATTAAAGAGAGACCTTTCAAAAACAATCCAAGGACAAATGGGGTTTCAGTTCAGTTCAAATCCTTTATTCAGCTAATGCAATAGAAGTATATAACATCAATTTTAAAGATTTCAATAAGACAAATACAATTCATGTGCATGCCTGCTTCAAAATTCATTTGTTATATTTTTTACAATACTAAGGGCCTGATTTAGATTTTGGTGGACGGGTTACTCCGTCACAGCGGTGACGGACATCCTGTCTGCCAAAACCTAAATCAGGCCCCAATTACTGTAATACATGCTACTAAAAACATAAAAAGGAAAAAGAACATCATCATAGTGGGCCATCTAATACAAATGCCAAAAAGACTCATATACGACATAATTATATTTGACCCTAGGAAGCATACTTTTTCCGAATTGTAAAAAATACTCGTTTGACATAGGTTAACCAGGAAATCCTGTCCATGTTATCCAAGAATGGGGTTATCATGAAAATTATAATCAGAACACTGTCTGGTTATAAAAGACGAATGGTATAACTTAAAATTAAAGAATGGGACACCGCCTTAGGTTTTTGGTCTTTTTAGCTAAAAAAAAGGGCAATATGTTTAATGCTCTTAATCCATATGAGTTTTAAATTGCTTCAAATATTAGTTTGGAATTTAAAAGAGAAGCATTGACATGGTATGTGGAATATGCAGCGGGTGCGAGGCGGTGGCGGTCCCGCCACCACCGCACTAGCAATCTGACAGCCCCATTACAAGTTAGGCAACCGGATCAAAGATCCCTGGTGGTGGCATGGTAGTCTTCAGGCCGCAATATGCTTGGCTGGATGGCCGATGTCCTGCCAAGCATATATCACGAGTTTCCTCTACTCCCCGGTATTCATGGCGGTTCCTACTACATTAAAACCATGGTG
Source organism: Triturus cristatus (assembly GCF_964204655.1). Classification (NCBI taxonomy): domain Eukaryota; kingdom Metazoa; phylum Chordata; class Amphibia; order Caudata; family Salamandridae; genus Triturus; species Triturus cristatus. The sequence continues at coordinate 215,711,819 of NC_140594.1, read as the reverse complement.
GAGAGGAATTTAGGGCCATGGGGTGCATGCAGAGGGCACATGGTGTGACCCCTTGTGTGCATGCATTCCAGTACGTGCAAGGCATGGACTGCACCAGTCCATGCCGTGTAGGTACTGCCTTTGATGTTCCCATTGTGGGCCTATTTTTAGAGGTACCACCATAGGACCGCCAAAGAAAGCCCACCAGACATGTGAAATACTCTTAATCTGGCGGGAGGTGCACACACGGATTTCGCGTCGCGGGAGGATGACGTTGGCATACTGCATGCTCCTGCACCGTCAAAAGTTGTAATCAGGCCCAAAGTTGTTATTAATAGTTTCCCTAATAATTGAGGAGAACCAGTACCAAGGTATTTAATCTTTGAAAGGCACCAAGTAAAATTTGGTAAAAATGTACCTAAAGAAATTATCTCTGTCCTACAAAAATTTAGGGCCATATTTACTAACATTTGGCACAATGCAACTCAGCAAGACAACTTGCTGCATTTCGTCAAATGGAGAGAGCAGGAATGTTCCACAATTACTTATAATAGATTTTGCATTCCTGCTCTCTGTCCGCTCTGGTACAGTGAGTTCTACCTAACGTCAATGCGGACACCCGTGCGTAATGGTGCAAGGGTGCCTGCGTTACATATATGATTGTTTTGTGCAGCAAGGGACACTTTCCTGCAAAAAAAAAACAATCCTCAGAGGCACTTTCCTCTTTCTACGTGTGCGAAAGAATGCAACAGGAATAGAAAGAGGAAATGATGAGGAGAAATAAATATGTCTCCTCGTTACTTCTCTGTTAGGATGGCGGAGTATTTTGATGCAACCCCAGGTTTACTATTCTTAGCAAATCTTGGAATGTGTCAAAATCCATGGATGGATGTGTGAGAACACCAAAACTCTGCTCATTGAACAACTTCCCAATGCAGAGTAAAACAAGGCAGCAACTTACACTGGCTTTTGTTACTCTAGGTTTGCTAAACAACACAGAGCCATGCGAGGTAGCTTTGTAACCTTAGTTAATCTGACTTAAAGACTTGGGGTGCCTGGCATTGCCTTGTGCGACGCAAGGACAATGCAAGCCCTTAGTAAATCTGAGCCTTAGTTTATAATCAGAGCCTCCAGAATACAATTGCATTTCCTGTAAAAATGGATACAAATAAGTAGAGGGATTTGGGATACAAATCAAAATGTCATCAGTGTAGGCATAATTCTTCTAAACCATGGTTAATACCAGATGCATTCAAAATACATTGACCTACTTCTTGGATGGGTTCTAAATATAATACATCAAAAGGAGAAAGAGGACAACCCTGTCTGGTACCCCTGTGCAAATCAAAATAGGGGGGAAAACATACATAACTTAGGAACTGTAGTATAATAATTTCACATATGAAATACATTTGGGCCAAAAACAAACCATTGGAGACTCATAAATAAATATTGCCAGTTTATGCATTGGAAAGCTTTCGCAGCCTAGAAAGAAGAGTGCCAGTAAGAGAGATTTCAATATATTAGCTTGACAAATAGTGTTAGGACACTAAATGGCATTGTCAGCAACAAGTCTACCCTTAAAAAAAACAGATTGGTCTGATTTGCCAAGAAGTAGAACTTAAAATTGTAAAAGAAATGCTAACCTCTTGGCAAAAATTTACAATCATAATTAATTCGCAAATGGCCCGATTCACAGAATCGGGCCATTTGCAACCAGAAAAATGCTTTTTATAATGTAAAATGTGATTTGGTAACTTGTTACCAAATCGCATTTCGCATTTGCAATTTGGTATTTGGAAGAGGCTTGTTTAGGGAGTCACTTTCCAAATACCGGATTGGTATGGTATGTATTACTTTTTTAAGACCAAATTCCGGTCGCAAAAATGAATACTTTACCACCAGTTTACAACTGGTGGGAACCCATTCGCAGAGGGGAAGTGTCCCCAAGAGACCTCTTTCTCCTTGAGAATGTTAATTATAATAGTTTTTAAGAGCAGGCAGTGGTCCTACGAAATCAAATGCATCAACGCGTTTCGATGTTATCATCCTGATTCAAACCATCTTTTTCAAGACTGTGAAATTGACTCTCTTTAAATATGTGTGAAAACAATCACTGTCTTAAACATTCAGGGCTGAGCTCATCTGGGGTTAAATAATAAGCTTGGCTGAAATCCAAGTCTTTCTCATGGGGACCATTGAATCCTGTTTACCAGTGTCCCACAATGTACAAGTAGGGTTGGTAAGTTTTAAAAACTGTCCTTGTATTAAATAAAGGGCATATAGAATATGGCCCTTGAAGATAAAAAGGATCCTTATCTGCCGCTAGCCCTTCTTCAATTAGGTCTCATAGAGTCAAGGCAAAGCACTGCGTCCTCTTCATGCGGGGTAACAATCCACCTCGCATGAAGAGGACGCTTGGTTGTGGGGCTGACGAGTGTATGAGTACAGTATGAGAAGGGTGGTGTGGTTATACACAGTTTACCAAAGGAAAAATTAAAGCTTTTATTTGAGCCAAATACGAACCCTATTCCTTTGGCATATAAGGGGTCCCTCTCATTTGTGTTTCTGATTTCTTGTAAAAAAGCAATTTTAATTTCAAGCCTAGATCAATGAGAAAGTAGCTTTTGTTTCTTAGCTGAGTTTCCAAGTCCACAAACACTCCACAAAACAATATTAGACATAAGTGACACAAAGAGAAATGAAAATTGGATCATGGGTGGCAATCTTTAAAAAATGGGGAAATGACATAATGACCATGTTAATTGTAAAATACAAAAAGATATGATCGAAATATAAACAACACCAACTATTAAAGTGATACTGAAAACAACTGCAATATGGAAGGTAAGAAAAAGGAAAAGCTGAAACAGCAGATAAAGGGAAAGAAACCAGACCTGAAAAAAGAGATATAGAAAAGTAACTGTAGCGTGACAACAACATGGCAAGATAAAAACAAAGCTAAAAAGCAAAATAATGAGGGGCGGAATGTGGCCACAGATGCTGATGGGTGCCTGATGTAGGAACTCCGTGGCATTGAACGACTCTGGGTATCTTTGCACCCGTGTAGAGTTCCCATTGGACATAGCTTCACTGGAGGGGACCCATGGCCCAGTTGGGACACTTGAGGGACGATTCCCGGGCCCAGCCAGCATGCTCCCATGACAGGGAGCGAAGACAGTAATGGACGGCTCTGTTAGGTATGCCAGAGCTGAGATGAAAGGTGCAGCTTCACAGCCTAGCACACCCCGACAACCGCTCCTGCCACTGATCCTTCATAGCTGCCCCCACTGGACTGGGGGCATCAGTACTGCATCATGCCTCACCCGCACACCTCAGCGCAGGAGCACAGCGGACAAGGCATCTCCCACACATACACTGGGAGCCGCATATGGGTCATGGAGTGCAGCCGACCCTGTCTCACAGCCAGCCGGCAGGCACCATTGGGATATATCAGGGCCCCTACATCACTGAGAAGTGTATGACGTTACAATGCATACATTTACAACGCATGCCTTTACAACGCAGTTTTTACATCGCAACATCCTTTACAATGCATACATTTACATTGCATACCACTGCAACGATTTTTTTAAAACTACACTTACAGCGCATTCCATTACATCGCATTACACCTTTACAATGCATGCCATTACAACGCATACCATTACATTGCATTTAAGGTAAGTGTTGGTTAGTGTAGGGGTAAAAATTACTATTCTAACTCCAGGGGGTGCAACAGTAGGGTAAGAGTTGGATAGTGAAGGGGTAAAAATTACTATTCTAACTCCAGGTGGGTCAACAGTAGGGTAAATGTTGGATAGTGTAGGGGTACTATGCGTTGTAATGGTATGTGTTGTAATGACATGCGATGTAATGCCTGCGTTGTAGTGACATGCGATGTAGTGAATGCGTTGTAGTGACATGCAATGTAATGGATGCATTGTAGTGACATGCGTTGTAAAGGATGTTGCGATGTAATGACTGTGTTGTAAATGTAGTGCGATGTAATGACTGCGTTGTAAAGGTTGTTTCCCTCACTGAGGGTCTGGTGCTAAAGGGAGGTGCCCTGCCCTGCCAGCTTCCTCCCTCATGGTTTGTCTAACAGGGCCCAGATCACATGACCTCTTTGGCCCCGCAGGCTCCAGGGACTTTGCATTCTACTGAGGGTGAGACCAGTCTCAACATAGAGGGGCCACAACCAGTCTTCCCCTCCATAATTTAGTCAGCAGTGAGTGCTGGACCTGGGAGCACTTCTGGAGTGGGACCTAGCCTGGGGAACCGACAACCACACTGACCCCTGGCCACCCATGTCAGCGCAGTGTGCTTGGAGACACTAGGACTTGGGGCCAGCTCTAGAGATTGGGAGATTATTACCCCCCCTACCTTATGGAGCTGAGGGGGGTTCCTCTTGAGGGGGCCTCCCACCTCCCCATGACCACCTCTTCTTTGCCATCTGCGTCCACCAGCTTCTTCGTGGGACCATGAGCCTTGCCACACCTTCTATTCTGCTCCACTGCACAGAGGAGACCTGCACTTTGGCCTGGTACCGCCCCTTCCTAATGCAGGGGCTTTCTGCAGGTGAGGATGTTTAGCAGTGCCCCTACCGGGCCTGAGTGCCCCCAGGACCCTGGCATTGCTTTGCAGGAAGAGGGCCAAAGGCAGACCGTCACAAGGCTGTTGGCACCCAAGCCGCACCTTCACTGTCTCAGGAGGCACTACAACGAAGAAGGGTCATCCGCAGGGCCCCATATTCTACCTTACTTTGGAGCTCTCACTCAGCCGTAACATGCTGAGCCCTCTGAGACTAACCACATTCTAGCTGCATGGGAGCCTCCCCGTACATTGGAGTCACTGCTCATTCCTTGCCCCCCCAGATGGATAACGGGACCACGCTTGAACTGATCCCTGCAGGAACCTGCTACATCTGCAGGGCTATCCTCACTCTTCGGCCACAGCTCCGCAAGTGGGACATCAAGTTCAGCCTCTTTGAACCAGAACAGATGTGGATTACAATAGACGCCAAATCCAAGGACTTCTATGAATCATAGGTGCTCCAAACCTTCCTGGTTGGACTGTGCGATGGAGCCATAGACATTTCTCCGTGCCCCCCTGCCCTCGCAGCATCCTACTCACCCCCGGGAAGCCCAGAGGCGCAGCTCAGAGAACCCCAGCACCAGCACTAGGGCAAAGCACATTGTATGCAGAGCGGCAGAGAGAAGCTCAAGGGAGTAGCAGAGAATACGCAGAACAGGGTCCGGGATAAATACTGCTGGCCACTATAGCGAGGCCTGCTGACTGACTGATGACCACGATTCCAGCCACCATGCAATGGACACTTGGACACCCCCGGCCTGTCGGCTGAGTATGACATGCCTGTCTAATATTACTGTTGGTGTGTTGCTGGCTGCGGTTTTTACTGCTAATGCTGATGATGTTCTGGCTTACTCGTTAGTGGCAATAGCCCCCTCACCTCAACCTGCACACCCCACTGCTCCTCTACCACACACAATCCCTTGATCCCTCCCCCACATACCTGCCCTTCCCTCCTGTGCCGGGATCTCCCCTGCCCCTACCCTCTCCAGGTGACCCTCCCCCACCTCAACATCCCCTTGCACTCTGCCCCCATCCACTGGATATCATGATGCTGACGATACCCGGCCCTCTGACCCACTTACCCTCTGGCCCTGTCCCAGGCCCATTCTGTTAGAAGAGGAGAGTGCAAGGCCTCCCTCCCCTCCTTCCCCCCTTATAATCTAGCAATCTTGTCCCCATGTCCCCTCACTCTATGGGGCCCCCTTCTTCCTTAGCCATCTGCTGATGTCCAACCCAAGATACTACCCCGGCATCCCTTCTAGCACATCTCTCTAGGTCCACTCTGGCTCCATCACCCCCCCACTCACCTCTTTACCCATCCATTGTACCCTGGGACCTCTCACACTTGGCGACTCCTCAGGCCTAGACCCACTGACTGCAGGTTTTTTTCTGACATTTTAGGTGCATTGCCTTATGTTTTTGCAAGTGTACTTGGTAATACTTTTGATTGATGTGATTTTGAGTACCTTCTTCTTTCTTCCCCCACACCATCCATTTCTCCCTTCCCTTGCTTCACATATTTCCTCCTTATTTTCTTTCTCTTCTCTCTTTACCGCCCCTCTTTCCCCCTTCTTACTGCCTTCCTTCACAGTTGCCCAGAGGGACCCCTATCTGCCCGCTCCTGGCACCTGTTCCTGGCAAGCTTCCCCTGATAGGCCTGACAGGTCACACTTCTCAGCCCATGCCCCCCACAAATATGCCCTCCCCCTCTTTGGGGGCTGTAACTCCCAATGACCTCATGATCCACCCTCAATGTCATCTCTTGGAATGTTAACGGGCTTATGCATTACATTAAATGCACGAAAATATTTGTGTGCTTCCATTACAAACACACTAACTTAGCCCTCCTTAAATGCACCTCACCAAGGCAGAGGCAGAGAAGCTTCTGTGAGACTGGGTGGGTAAGGCTATCCACAGTTACTGCCCCTCAAGGGCGGCAGATGACTCAGCAAGCCCCGGAAATGATTATTGGACATCCTGATCTGCAAAAATCCTGCCCCACACTGTGCTTGAATCCTGAGTTGGCCCAGAGGGCCACAAATTATTTGTCAAACTAAAGATACACAAGAGGGTACTATGTGTAGGCTCCGTCTATGCTCCAACAGACATGAAGCGCCCCTTATTTCTCCAGCCCACCCAGGTTCTGACAGAAATTGCCGCTATACATCTTCTAATAGGAGCCGATTGAAATCTAGACTGGGACCCGATCTTGGACCGTAAAGGCCTTAGTGACATGACCAGTAACACAGAAAAGCTCTCCTGGGGGGCATTAAAACAGAGCGATACCAAAGGGGATGATGGACGGAGCGTTAGAGCAAATTAAACACTCACCCCCAGTCAACTGATCTGGGTTTAATCCATCATCATTGTTTAGCTCACTCCACCACCCAAGTTCAAACATGGCCATATGGAAATCAGTCTGACCCTGAGCCTCATGGGAACAGTCCAGCCTGAACTGCCAAGCCATGTCTTCCCTGGGCCGGAAACAAGCATCCTGGGACCGGTTTCGGGTTCATAACCCTCGTCAGCCAGGCTATCTTGAATCCAGTGGCAAAGTGAGCAAGGGAGCCACGTCTGGGCATACCCTGCCAACTTAGGGCGAACAAAGCGATACCAAAGGGGATGATGGACGGAGCGTTAGAGCAAATCAAACACTCACCCCCAGTCAACTGATCTGGGTTTAATCCATCATCATTCTTTAGCTCACTCCACCACCCCAGTTCAAACATGGCCATATGCAAATCAGTCTGACCCTGTGCCTCATAGGAACAGCCCAGCCCGAACTGCCAAGTCATGTCTTCCCAGGACCGGAAACAAGCATCCTGGGACCGGTTTAGGGTTCATAACCCTCATCAGCCAGGCTATCTTGAATCCAGTGGCAAAGTGAGCAAGGGACCCACGTCTGGGCATACCCTGCCAACTTAGGGCGAACAAAGCGATTCCAAAGGGGATGATGGACGGAGCGTTAGAGCAAATCAAACACTCACCCCAAGTCAACTGATCTGGGTTTAAACCATCATCATTCTTTAGCTCACTCCACCACCCCAGTTCAAACATGGCCATATGCAAATCAGTCTGACCCTGTGCCTCATGGGAACAGTCCAGCCCGAACTGCCAAGCCATGTCTTCCCTGGACCGGAAACAAGCATCCTGGGACCAGTTTCGGGTTCATAACCCTCGTCAGCAAGGCTATCTTGAATCCAGTGGCAAAGTGAGCAAGGGAGCCACGTCTGGGCATACCCTGCCAACTTAGGGCGAACAAAGCGATACCAAAGGGGATGATGGACGGAGCGTTAGAGCAAATCAAACACTCACCCCCAGTCAACTGATCTGGGTTTAATCCATCATCATTCTTTAGCTCACTCCACCACCCCAGTTCAAACATGGCCATATGCAAATCAGTCTGACCCTGTGCCTCATGGGAACAGTCCAGCCCGAACTGCTAAGCCATGTCTTCCCTGGACCGGAAACAAGCATCCTGGGACCGGTTTCGGGTTCATAACCCTCGTCAACCAGGCTATCTTGAATCCAGTGGCAAAGTGAGCAAGGGACCCACGTCTGGGCATACCCTGCCAACTTAGGGCGAACAAAGCGATACCAAAGGGGATGATGGACGGAGCGTTAGAGCAAATCAAAAACTCACCCCAGTCAACTGATCTGGGTTTAATCCATCATCATTCTTTAGCTCAATCCACCACCCCAGTTCAAACATGGCCATATGCAAATCAGTCTGACCCTGTGCCTCATGGGAACAGTCCAGCCCAAACTGCCAAGCCATGCCTTCCCTGGAGCGGAAACAAGCTTCCTAGGACCGGTTTCTGGCATTTCAGCCGTCTTCAGCCAGGCTTGTTGGGCTGGACTGTTCCCATGATGAACAGGGTAAGACTGATTTGCATATGGCCATATCTGAAGTGGGGTGGCAGAGAGGGCTAAAGAACGGTGATGGATCAAACCCAGATCTGTTGACTGGGTGTGAGTGTTTGATTGGTTCTGATGCTCCGTCCATCACCACCCTCTTTTGTACGACATTAAAACAGACCATGGCCTCCCGGACATGTGGCGCCTATTGCATTCAGCAGATCAGGAATACACCTATTTGCCCCCAGTATATGGATGGCATACAGCCGCGATTAGACTGTTTCCTTGTGGCCCACCCTTTACTCCCCTTTGTGTGTGAGGCTCCATTCTGAAAGAAGCCCTATTGGACCACTCCCCGATCAGCCTGTCGGCCCTACCTGGGCCTAGCCTGGCTGGTTCAGAAGCTCTGGGGCAACAGCCTCTCCTGCTATATCCACCCAGCAAGCAAAGAACAAAAACCCATGCCGAAACCTATTGGGAGCACAACCAAGGCTCGGTCACCTCAGCTCAGACCTTGTGAGCTGTGGCAACAACTACTATCAGGAGTCTGCTCATGAGGGATGCAGCCCTGTCCAACAGGCAACTGAAGGAGTGGCAGATGGCTCTAGAAGGGGACATAGCCCACCTCATGCATGCCTACACGGCCGGCTCCTCAGATGCTGCTGGCGCAGCCTTGAAAAGACGCACAAGAACCGCAAGGCCCCCTCCACCTCCAGAGTCAAATAAGAGCTCCAAAAGCTGATGCACCAACATTATGAGCAAAGGGAGAAGGTGGGCAGACTTTTCACGGCACAGCTGAGGCAAAGATAGGGGTTTATAGTGTCCACCTCCCTTGTCTCACGGAGGAGGGGTGAGAGATACTCCAGGCACAATTACCAATGAGGAGATTGCACAGGCCATCTCTAATCTGCCCTACCATAAGATCCCAGGGGAAGGCTGCTTTCCTCCACAAGGCCTTTGCCAAGGCTGACCAGGTGGGCTCCTGGGTCTCTTCTCAAATAAGGCCCTAATCTGGGTCCTCCCAAATATGGGGAAAGACCCCTCCTCTGTGATAGTTGTTGCTCCACTTCCCTCTTCAATGGGGATGTTAAATTACTGGCCAGCATACTGGCTACATGCCTCAAGCAGGTTCCCCCCTCCCTCATCCAAAACACACAAGTGGGGTTTGTCCAAGTTAGCTTGTCTCACAACCACCTGCGAACACTAGCTCATGCAGTGTGAATGGTGGCAGACCTATCGGAGGAGACATTGGCTCTGTTGTTGGATACCGAGAAGCCTTCGACAGACTAGGGTGGGACTACCTATTTGCCGTCCTCTAGAAATTTGGCGTTGTTGCGGATTTTATCTAAAAAATGTGCTGACGCTATTATTTCCCCCAGTGCAGGTTAACTGTGGTGGCTTTCACTCTGACCCCTTCCTGGTCTACCAGGGAACACACCAAGGCTGCCCTCTCTCCCCTCTGCTGTTCCTCCTCACCATGAAACCCCAACGCCAGCCAGACTGGAGAACCTGGGACAGGGGACCCGGTGAAGCCCAGACAAAGTCCTTCCTTCTTAAGATCCTGCAGGCCTAGCACTGGACACCGGTGTGGCGTGGCTCCACAGGCCTGCTGCCCCACTCCTCCTATTGGAGGTGCGATCGTGCGTCCTGTGACATGGTTCACCTCTTAGCGAAATGTCCCATGATCTGCCCCTTTTGGGTAGGAGTGATGTCCATGTTAGGGGAGACCCTGAATATATCTACCCCACTATTGAGTCAGTTGCTTCTCCTACATGGACTGGCGGAACTCTCCCAGTTAACACACCATGCTCACTGCTTACTCACCACCACCCTCACAGCAGCCAAAATCTGTATTCCATGACATTGACACACTCTGCAGGTTCCAACACACAAGAATGGCTTGTGGCCATGTTCAGGAATGCCTCCTATGAGAAGATGACCTATAATTTGACAGACAGGGCTGATGAGTTCCTTCTTATCTGGTCACCTATCCTAGAAGGAAACTGACCCCTATACCATCCCCACTGCCATTGTCTGTTTTGCTCCTTTTTCTTTTCTTTCTTCTCTCCTTTTTTCTTTATTCTATCTCCCCATCCCCTGCTTCCCTTCCTCACCCCCTTTGATTCTTTGATTCACAGTTGTATTGGTTATGTCTCCCTGCCCTCTTGGCAACTTTATATGTACAACGTTTGAAAATTGTACCCCTCTCCTGTACCTACGCTGATTGTACATGATATTCTTCCCCTTGGCATTTGTGATTTCAATACAATATTTACAACACAAAGAAAGAATCAAAAGAATACAGCATGACAAAACAATCACTTCGTAAGTAATAATACCAAAATAATTCAATGTATTCAATGAGGCAATCTCCATCACGTGAGAGTAAATACTTTGAAGAAAAGTGCTTAGTTTAGCAAGGTCTTAGTATATAATGGGATTTATGTTTCGGTGGACAGGATATCCGTCACAGTTGTGTTGGAGTAACCTGTCCACCAAGATCTAAATCAGGCCCTTAGTTTTGCTTTTGTGAGTTGTTTTGCATGTACAGCAATGAGGAATCCCATATCCGAAATTTACTTTTGTCATCAATGGGCTCATGGCAAGGAATTCCTTTTGTCTAGCATTGGCTGCATTAGAAACATTGTGGGAAGGAACAGATTAAGTCCAGACCAAACAATTCTCTTTTTATCTTTAGCTGTTCTCAGTACACGAAGAAGGTCGGTAAATTCCAGAAATAGTATAAAATTGACTTGAGGTTTTGAAAAATGAGGAATAATTCTCCACAGGCGATGAGCATGTTGTAAGTCAATAAAAGAGAAGTTCAAGTTCCAAAATGAATTTTCTTTGGCAACTCAGAGAGATTAGGACCCTTGACAGCTTCTGGTAAACCAAATAAACACAGATTCATATTATGATGATTCCTATTTTCAAAATCTTCTTTGGCAAGTTTTAGTTTTGAAATCTCTTTCAGTGCATCCATTAGAATGTAGGTGGCACTTAAAAAAAGAACAGCATAGGTATTTTGAAGAAGTACCTCCCTTGTCCAAGAAGAATGAAAGGAGAATTTCATCAATAAATAGAAAGACAACCGCTATTAAGAGCGATACACAACATAGAGATCAGGCGTCAAAATTGAAATGACAACTACAAAGCATAGCACAGATGGTTATTCTTTAGAAGGCAGTGAATTGAAAGAGAATATCTTCAAAAACCCAGAGAGAGGCAGTGTTCATGTGGAAGAGTACCAGATAATCTATGCTTGTAGAAAAAGTATCCTCAGAAAATGGCATCATTAAGGGAGCGAAACCCGGCAGCCCAAAATGGGGGCCGCTCAATAACTGAGGAACAATCTCCATCAACACTGATAAATAAATTCCGAAAGGACAAGACATGAAGTCCATCAGAAGCAGAGGAATTTCAGGGCATTGAGGATGTCAGGAAACGGAGGTCTACTTCGAACAAGCTTCAACAAAAAAGAGAAGTGCTCTGCGATGCAACAGAGTGTATGTGTCTACCACCATCCTGCCACTTACACTTAATCAGTCAGTTACACAATCAATTGTTCAAAAACAAATCATCCATTTAGACACTTATATACCCATTTATTCTTCCATCGACCTTGAGATATACATATATAAAACATATTTAATTTTCAGAAAAACAGACATTCACTGGATGATGTCATCAGTGATGTCATTTGAGATGTCATGAGTGATGTCATGAGTGATGTCACTGACCATGTCATGAGTGATGTAATATGTGACGTCATCAGCAGTGCATTGCGGGCGCGCGAGTTATAGTTAGCTGAACTATCTATAACGGGGGAATTTCAATGGTTTTGTACAAGTAAAAAGTCGAGCTAACTATAACACCCCTGAAACCTATGGTTTTTTCAGTGAATTTCTGAGGTTTTTTAAATGCTAATTCCTAACTATAACGTGCCTGAAACCTATGGTTTTTTCTGTGAATTTCAAAGGTTTTTTAAATGCTAATTTCTAACTATGCCTACAGAGATAGGACATGTGAAGAAAGAAGAAAAAATGCACAGAAAGAAAAAAAAGAAGTGCAGAAAGAAGTAACAGAAGTCCTCAAAGACGAAGAAAAGTGCAGGAAGAAGGATAAAGTGCAGAAAGAACAAAAAGAAGAGCAGAAAGAATCCTTGTTGCGAAATCATCCTGTACCCTCAACTTTTTCAGACGGATACTGGTGGTAACTGAGTCTGACTAACCAGTCCTAGAGCCAGTGCTATGTTAAAAGACACTTAGAATACAGTGAAAACACCTACATACACTAGGGAACATTATGCGTTGGGGTCCCCCTGTGATTAGCATGACCTCCTCTGTAAGCCCCTAGTATATAATAGGGCAGGGGGATTAAAACTACATCTTAAAACAGGCCACAGGGCGTTTTTGCACACTTTAACTCAGGCCCCGTCCCCCCCTTCACCACTGGGTAAACACGCCCTGTGTCTGTTTTTAGTTGGGAGATTAAGTTCATTTGAATCCTGAGGGTCCCTAGGGTCCAACTAGCCCACTAGGTACCTCCAGTAAGTGCCACAGAGCTGCGTTGCAGAGAGGTGTAAAAAGTGGCACAGCCTGGACCACCTCTCTGCAATGCAGCTCAGTGGCGCTTACTGGAAGCACTTGGTGGGCTAGTTAGCCCCCTGGGGCCCTCAGTATTGAAGGGAAATTATATCCCCAATTTAAAACGTGCCATAGTGCATGTTTGCACACGTCACCTCAGGCCCCATCCCCTCCCTTCACACCTGTGTAAACGCGCCCTGTGGCTGTTCTAAGTTGAGAGATTAAGTCCCCTTGAATCCTAAGGGTCCCTACGGTCAAACTAGACCACTAGGTACCTCCAGTAAGCGCCACAGAGCTGCGTTGCAGAGAGGTGTAAAAAGGGGCTTGGCCTCAGAACACCTGTCTGCAGCGCAGCTCCCTGGCGCATACTGGAGATGCCTGTTGGGCTAGTTGGCCCTCGAGGACCCTCAGTATTGAAGAGGAATTAATTCCCCAACTTTCAACTCGCCAGGGGGCGCGTTTGCAGAGTGCTGCAAGGAGGGGGCGTGGCCTCCGGCACGATGCCAGTCTTTTATTTATTTTAATTTTTTAAGAAGGGGGGCTTCTTATTCTAATTTATTGGCCCTGATGACCCCATTCCCCAGGGCCTGTCTCCTAATTATATTTTTTTGACCCCAATCCCCAGGGCCGGCCACTGTTTTTTATTATTTTTAAAAAAGATATACTTATAGACACACCTAGGACATGCTGGACAAACCGTACGTACCTATCACCATGACGATTTGAGTGATATTCATTAAAAGGCGACTATGCATACAATGAATCCACGTGGAATGTATTTACACCACTAGTGAAGCTCTGACATGTCTGATGCCCTACCGTGCCTAATCCCGGTAGACACCCTTGTCGTTTATTTATACAAACATGGGTAGCTATTGACGGGCACATTTAATACACATGCACACCAAGCCATTCAAAGGGGATTCGACAAAAATTCGACCAAAACTATGTAAGAAACCCCCCTCATGGTTAATAAAACACACATCCACTGCCGGATGTGTAATACTTTTTATTTTACTCTCTGGAAAGGGGACGAACATCACTTGAGAGTCACAGCGCGCTCCTGGCAGAGCCCAATGCTGTGTTACACCCACCATTGCCTGCCGAGTGCCACACACCTCTGTGTTGTATTCCACCAGCTAGTGCATATGCTATGACACTCTCTAGCCCATGTGCACTGTAACACCACCCCGTGAATATGTCATGCCACACTTGTCTTCGCACGTGTTATATTGCCCCATCTAACGTGCCTTCCTCGATGCCTATGTTATAACGCACAGTGATATGCCATACATATTACAATCTGGGATCCATATCTTTGTCACAGTGCATATGTAACGTTACACTCCCCAGCACATATTTTATATTACAACTTTAGAGACTAGTTAGGTTACACAACACTGCCCTGTGCATATTACACTCCAAGGCGCACATCGCATAGCACGCGCTAGTGCCTGTGCCATCTCGCGCTCTCCAATGAATCTGTCATTGCGCACAATGTATTGCATATTATATTTCATGCCCGGTTCATCTTATATCACACTTTTTGGTGCATAGTTTATACCATACACTATATCTAGTTTTCATTTGCAATCGTGCTCTCAGGACTATGTTCTATATAACACTGTGTTCACCTACCCTTATCACGGGCATTACATTTTGCGATAGGGGGTGGAGGGTCAGGGGGTGTTTCTGCCAAGTGAGCCCGGAGTCACAGTCACAAACGTCCTCTTCTTCCTGAATAAAAGTGAGATTATGCTGCATACTTGTTCATATTTTAAGTAGTTCGCACAGACACACGTTTTAAAAACAATAAAGTTCCTAATACCCGCCTTCTCTGAACAGTTAGCTTGCTGCCCCATCCCCCTCCTCCCTATCCTCTGTTGTGTGAATCCATGGACTAGCCTCCTCCCTCCTGCCATGCATGGTCTGATGTGCTGCCACGGCCCTCAATTTAGTATGATGTACCAGTCCCCTCCTCCTGCCCTCCATTGCCCAATTCTATGCCCCATCATTGACCTCCTGCTTAAACTCTGTGCTTAGCTTGCTGCCCCTATTCTCCTTCCCCCTGCCCTCCGATGTCTTTGTACATGCCCCTGCTCCATCCTTTTTGCCCACCATGTTCCATGGACCTGCCACTCCTATCTACTCTGAGTGTTCTGTTGAGCTGCCACTCCCCTCCCACCTGCCTAGCATTGTCAGATGACTGTAACCTGTCCCTGCCACCTCCACCCTGCCTGTCCACATGCCATGCCCCTACCCTCTTCCTCCTGTCCTACATGGTCCATTGTACTGCCACACCCTTCTGCCCTCCCTGGTCTGTTGTGCTGCAAATGCTCCTCCTGCCTGCCCCATGCGGTCTGTTGTGAGGCCCCTTCCCATGAACTTTCTTGTCTGTGCACAGGTCCTGACCCTCCCTTCTATCCTCCATCGTCCTTTGTGCATGCCCCTGCACCCTCCTTCTTGCCCATCATAGCCATTGTGCTGCCACTAACCCTCCCACTTGCCATGCATGGTCTTCTGTGCTGCCATGGCCCCTCCCACCTTCCCTGTGTGGTCAGTTTGCTGCCCCTGACCCCCTCCCACCTTCCCTCCATGGTCTCTGTGTATGCCATCACAGTCTCACTGTTGCTCTTCATGGTGTGTCTTGCTTCTAGTGCCCATCCTGCCTGACCTCCATGGCTATCTTGCTGCTCCTGCCCTGCCCCCTTGCCCCCAGCCCTCTGTTTACATGTGCAGACCCCTACTCCCTCCCTCCTGGCTTGTCTGTTCCATTGTAATGCCCCTGATCCGTCCCTCCTGCCCTTTATGGTCTGTTATGCTGCAGCTTTCTCTCCTGTCTGTCCATTATGGTCAGCTAGCTACCATTGCCTCTTGCCCCTCTGTTCTCTGTTGTCCATGTGCATGGTCCTGTCCCCTCCCTCTTGCTTTCTATGGATTGTTGTGCTGCACTCCCGTCCCGCATGCCCTGTGTGGTGTATTGTGCTGCTGCAAACCCTGATGCCTGCCTTGCAGGGTCAGTTTGGTGCACCTCTCCATGTCCCTCCTGTCCTCTGTTATCCAAGTCCATGTCCCTACCCCATTTCCTTCCATGATCCAATGTACCATACTTGCGAACATTTTGAACTTGGTAAGAGGGAGATTTTTTTTAAAAACTGGGTAATGATTTTCCCCTTTGAGTTACATTGAAAAAGAGGAGATTGTAGACAGGAGACAGATCAAATAAAGCCCATTTGAGCTTAAAAACATTGGACGTTTCCTGGCTGAATCGGGTCTGTTGGCATGTATGGTTGTACTACCATTGCCTCTTCCTTCTGCCCACAATGGTCTTTTACATTGCCACAGCCTCTCTTGCAAGTCCTGTATTGTTGGTTTGTTGCCCCTGCCCCCTTTCCACTGCCCTCCATAGTCTGTTGTGCTGCCACGGCCCTTCCTGCCTGCTCAGTGTGGTTAAATTGTTGCCTTTGCACCCTCCTACCTGCCTTCAATTTTCAGAGTCCGTGCCCCTGGCCTCTGCCTCTCAACAGTATCCTAATGAACAACTAGATTGCTAACATTCTATACTTATTACAAAAGTGTGGAACGCCTGACGTCATCTTGATGTAATCAAAACTGTAATACCTAGAGCATTTCCTTTAGAAATTACATATATGAGAGGGTCTTATTGGCATCAAAATTATGGTTAGTGCTCTAAAAGAATAAAATAAGGACATATTTTCTGAGTTTTCAAATAGCGACAACGCACTTTTAAATTATTTGTTATCTTTATGTTTTTTTATCCAGTTGACCACTTGATTAAATGTTGCACTTAGGGGAGAGGATGTGGTGTTACTTCCAGAACTGCAGACTTTGCAACTGGGGAACCAGGTTGGAGTTTCTGCTTCAGCTCGACATTCTGTGATTCTGGTCAAATCACTTAGTCTCCCCATGTCTACAACCAAAATGAATTTGTTCTTGTGTGATTTAACCAATGCTCATGTAAAGCACTCCAATACCTGACAAGTCTGCACTATATAACACTGCAAAAACACAAAATAATAAGTGTTTTGCACACTTCTGTCATTGGGCTATAGTTGGGCTGCATCTGGGTGATTTTGGGCTACATTTGGGCTCTTTTGTCTCCGGTGGCCATCTTGGGAGATTTATTTGTTATGAAGTTTCCTAATTTCCTCATGTACTACAGTCTCCTCAGTAGGAAATGCTTTCAGTTTTTTACTTTGATTCCATCATGAAGGTATTCAGATATGTCACACATTTGCCATAAATTCTGAAAGTTAGCACTCTAGTTGCTCATTAGATCACTGTAGTAAAACTACTGTTCACCATGGAAGTCTGCTCCTGGTATTAAAAGTGCATGTTTCAGTCTGCATGTCAGAATTTTTTAATGAAATAGACGAGAATTTGAGAAGTCAGTCAAAATGTGCCCTCATTTTCTTTCTTCAGCATTAATCATAATTTCTATGGCAAAATGAACCCCCTCATTGTGTTCCTTTTTAAATTAAATGTTTTAAGTGTTACCAGTTTATTCCAATCAAGATGGCTTCAGGTGTGCCATACTTTTGTCATAATGAAGACAGTAAGCGCTCTAGTTGTTTTTAAGAACACTCTAGGACATTCTGTCATTGGGCTATACTTGGGCTACATCTGGGTGATATGTGGGCTACATTTGGGCTCTTTTGTCTCTGGTGGCCATCTTGGGAGACTTATTTGTTATGAAGTTTCCTAATTTCCTCATTTACTGCAGTCTCCTCAGTAGGAAATACTTTCAGTTTTTTACTTTGATTCCATCAAGAAGGCATTCAGATGTGTCACACATTTGCCATAAATTCAGAATGTTAGCACTCTTTTTACTCATTAGATCACTGTAGTAAAGCTACTGCTCACCAGGAAAAACTGCTGCTGGTATTGAAAGTGCATGTTTCAGTCTGCATGTCAGAATTTTTTAATGAAATAAAAGAGGATTTCAGAAGTCAAAATGTGCCCTAGTTTTTCTTTCTGCAGCACTAATCATACTTGTTATGGAAAAATGAACCCCCTCATTTTGTTCCTTTTTAAATTAAATGTTTTAAGAGTTACCACTTTAATCCAAGCAAGATGGCTTCAGGTGTCCCATGCGTTTATCATAAGTAGGACTGTTAGCGCTCTAGTTGTTCTTTGGAACACTCTGGGAAGCTGCAGTAGAACACAAAGGAATCAACTGACAGTCTCTGCCCTTGTTGGATGTACATGTTTTACTGAGAATGTCAGACTTCATTCTCACATGACTGAGAAAGATAATGTGAATTTACAGAAAATAAGCTCTCAGTTTAGCTTATAGATCACCTTCCAAACCTCTGTGGGAAAAGCATGAGAAAATATTTTTCTCTCAATCATGATATCCCAGCAGAAGGCTTTTTCACATGGTGAAATCCCCTTAGAACATACCACAATTCCTAAAATGAGTATGGTACCATCAACAAATGATTTATAATGTAACTAAAGTCTTAAAACCTTCTATTAACTGCAATGCTTTTTAATGTGGTGCTATCATGTATATTGGTCCCAAGATGGCTGCCAACACTTCTTGGATGAAGTGCTGACAGCCAATCAGATCTCAGGATGAGATGTGTGGTTAGGCTCCGCCCACATATATATATGATTTTACTTTTGATTTTCTCAGGAACTACTGAACAGTTTGACACCAGACCTGCAAAAGGCACTTCCCTGAGCTGAGGACTACCTCTCTGCCAAATTTCAAGTAATTATGTTCAGCCGTTCGGGCTGTACATTGGACTAAAGGTTCCTATGGAAAATTGCATGGGGAAAACGCGTTTTGGGACCCCCCGTTTTTCTCAGCCCCCGCTTGACGAATCCCCCCCGAGACTTTCAGGGTAGGAGCGGAGCGCCCCACC
This sequence comes from Triturus cristatus, assembly GCF_964204655.1. Taxonomy (NCBI): domain Eukaryota; kingdom Metazoa; phylum Chordata; class Amphibia; order Caudata; family Salamandridae; genus Triturus; species Triturus cristatus. The sequence continues at coordinate 215,692,909 of NC_140594.1, read as the reverse complement.
TATTTTGAAAATTTCGCGAGGATTCGTCAAGCGGCGCCAAAGTTATTCCAAATAGAATGTTGCGGATTTCCTATGGAAACACGGTCCTAACTATAACGACCGCCAGTAGATAATAATATATATATATATATATACATCCGACAAAGCAAGGTTACCCTTTAGAGGACGTCCTCCCAGAAAGTTGAACTTCAACCATTGAGGACCACAGCCAAATCAGGTTTGAAACTTTAATCAGGTACATCGGCTCTACGCGTTTCAAACTGGTCGTTCTTGATCACGAGCCCAGGACAAATGTGGCTTTAATAGAAACACTTGCTGATTCAATCAATGTAGTCCCGCCCCAGTGGGCATGTCTTTACCTCCGATAGGAGTGCCGCTTAGCTTCTTGCCGCTTGGCATTCTGGTCACAGCAGTTTCCACCAAGCACAACAATGTCCTGCAATAAAAATTATAATAAATCCAAGTGGAGTGATTCAAAGTTCAAAGAGACTGATAGCGCTGCAATACACTGTCTCCCAAAGTTGAGCTCTCTGTTCCAACGCTGCGCCTCTGTTTGAAGCACCGCAGATCCACTATTCAGTGGCGGGCCGTCCTCGCGACCGGGTATGGCCGCTAACATCCGACAAAGCAAGGTTACCCTTTAGAGGACGTCCTCCCAGAAAGTTGAACTTCAACCATTGAGGACCACAGCCAAATCAGGTTTGAAACTTTAATCAGGTACATCGGCTCTACGCGTTTCAAACTGGTCGTTCTTGATCACGAGCCCAGTACAAATGTGGCTTTAATAGAAACACTTGCTGATTCAATCAATGTAGTCCCGCCCCAGTGGGCATGTCTTTACCTCCGATAGGAGTGCCGCTTAGCTTCTTGCCGCTTGGCATTCTGGTCACAGCAGTTTCCACCAAGCACAACAATGTCCTGCAATAAAAATTATAATAAATCCAAGTGGAGTGATTCAAAGTTCAAAGAGACTGATAGCGCTGCAATACACTGTCTCCCAAAGTTGAGCTCTCTGTTCCAACGCTGCGCCTCTGTTTGAAGCACCGCAGATCCACTATTCAGTGGCGGGCCGTCCTCGCGACCGGGTATGGCCGCTAACATCCGACAAAGCAAGGTTACCCTTTAGAGGACGTCCTCCCAGAAAGTTGAACTTCAACCATTGAGGACCACAGCCAAATCAGGTTTGAAACTTTAATCAGGTACATCGGCTCTACGCGTTTCAAACTGGTCGTTCTTGATCACGAGCCCAGGACAAATGTGGCTTTAATAGAAACACTTGCTGATTCAATCAATGTAGTCCCGCCCCAGTGGGCATGTCTTTACCTCCGATAGGAGTGCCGCTTAGCTTCTTGCCGCTTGGCATTCTGGTCACAGCAGTTTCCACCAAGCACAACAATGTCCTGCAATAAAAATTATAATAAATCCAAGTGGAGTGATTCAAAGTTCAAAGAGACTGATAGCGCTGCAATACACTGTCTCCCAAAGTTGAGCTCTCTGTTCCAACGCTACGCCTCTGTTTGAAGCACCGCAGATCCACTATTCAGTGGCGGGCCGTCCTCGCGACCGGGTATGGCCGCTAACATCCGACAAAGCAAGGTTACCCTTTAGAGGACGTCCTCCCAGAAAGTTGAACTTCAACCATTGAGGACCACAGCCAAATCAGGTTTGAAACTTTAATCAGGTACATCGGCTCTACGCGTTTCAAACTGGTCGTTCTTGATCACGAGCCCAGGACAAATGTGGCTTTAATAGAAACACTTGCTGATTCAATCAATGTAGTCCCGCCCCAGTGGGCATGTCTTTACCTCCGATAGGAGTGCCGCTTAGCTTCTTGCCGCTTGGCATTCTGGTCACAGCAGTTTCCACCAAGCACAACAATGTCCTGCAATAAAAATTATAATAAATCCAAGTGGAGTGATTCAAAGTTCAAAGAGACTGATAGCGCTGCAATACACTGTCTCCCAAAGTTGAGCTCTCTGTTCCAACGCTGCGCCTCTGTTTGAAGCACCGCAGATCCACTATTCAGTGGCGGGCCGTCCTCGCGACCGGGTATGGCCGCTAACATCCGACAAAGCAAGGTTACCCTTTAGAGGACGTCCTCCCAGAAAGTTGAACTTCAACCATTGAGGACCACAGTCAAATCAGGTTTGAAACTTTAATCAGGTACATCGGCTCTACGCGTTTCAAACTGGTCGTTCTTGATCATATGTATTCACTGAAAAAAACATAGGATTCAGGGACGTTATACTTAGAAATTATCATTTAAAAAACCTTTGAAATTCACTAAAAAAGCATAGGTTTCAGACTTTATAGTTAGAAATTAGCCATTAAAAAAACATAGAAATTCACTGAAATGATGTAACAGAAATGATGTCCCTGAATGATGTAATATGTGACGTCATCAGCAGTGCATTGTTGGGGGACGAGTTATAGTTAGCTCAACTAACTATAATGGACAAATTTCTCTGGTTTTGTACGAGTGAAATGTCCAACTAACTATAACGTCCCTGAAACCTATGGTTTTTTTCAGTGAATGTCTATGGTTTTTTAAAGGCTAATTTTGAACTATAAAATCCCTGAAACCTATGGTTTTTTCAGTGAATTTCAAAGGTTTTTTAAATGATAATTTCTAACTATAACGTCCCTGAAACCTATTTTTTTTTCAGTGAATTTCAAAGGTTTTTTAAATGATAATTTCTAATTATAACGTCTCTTAAACCTATGGTTTTTTCAGTGACTTTCTAAGGTTTTTTAAATGATAATTTCTAACTATAACATCCCTGAAAACCTGTGGTTTTTTCAGTGAATTTCTAAGGTTTTTTAAATGTTAATTTCTAACTACACTTAGATAGATAAGACATTTGCAGAAAGAGAAAGAAAGGCGTAGAAAGAAGCAAGAGAAGTGCAGAAAAAGGCAAGAAAACTGCAGAAAAAAGCATGAGAGGTACAAAAAGAGGAAGAAAGGTGCGGAAAAAGCAAGAGAAGTGATGAAAGAGGCAAGAGAGGTGCAAAAATAAGCAAGAGAAGTGCGGAAAAAGCAAGGGAGGCACAGAAAGAAGCAGGAGAGTTGCAATAATAAGAGAGTGAGGTGCAAAAGAGTGCACAGAAAGAGGCAAGTGAGGTACAGAAAGAGACAAGAGAGGTGCAGAAAGAGGCAAGAGAGGCCCAGAAAAAGAAAGAAAGAATGGTGCAGAAAGAGGCAAGAGAAATGCAGAAAAAGGAATTAAGGTGCAGAAAGAAGCAAGAGAAGCGCAGAAAGAAGCAAGAGAGGTGCAGAAAGAAGAGAGTGAGGTGCAAAAAGGAGAAGAAAGGCACAGAAAGAGGCAAGTGAGGTACAGAAAGAGGCAAGAGAGGTGCAGAAAGAGACAAGAGAGGTAAAGAAAGAGGCAAGAGAGGTGCAGAAAGAGGTAAGAGTGGAGTACAAAGCCAAGACAAGTACAGATAGAGGCAAGAGAGGTGAAGAAAGAGGCAAGCGAGATACAGAAAGAGGCAAGAGAAGTGCAGAAAGAGGCAAGAGAGGTGCTAATAGAAGAGAGCGAGGTGCAGAAAGACGGAAGAGAGGTGCAGAAAAGGCAAGAGAGGTGCAGAAAGAAGAAATTGAGCCACAGAAAGAGGCAATAGAGGTTCAGACTGAGGCAAGAGATGTGCAGAAAGAGGCAAGAGATGTGCAGAAAGAGGTAAGAGGTATACAAAGAGGCAAGAGAGGTACAGAAAGAGGAAGAAAGGCACAGAAAGAGGCAAGTGAGGAGCAGAAAGAGGAAGAAAGATGCAGAAAGAGGCAAGTGAGGTACAGAAATAGGCAAGAGAAGAGCAGAAGGAGGCAAGCAAGGTGCAAAAAGAGTCAAGAGAGGTACAGAAAGAGGAAGAGAGGTGCAGAAAGAGGCAAGATAGGTGCAGAAACAGGAAGAAAGGCACAGAAAGAAGCAAGAGAAGTACAGAAAGAGGCAAGATAGGTGCAGAAAGAAGCAAGTTTTTTAAATGCTAATTTCTAGCTATAACATTCCTGAAAGTTGTGGTTTTTACAGTGAATTTCTAAGGTTTTTTAAATGCTTCTTTCTAACTACACCTAGATAGGGAAGACATGTGCAGAAAGAAAAAGAACGGTGCAGAAAGAAGCAAGAGAAGTACATAAAGAAGCAAGAGAAGTGCAGAAAAGGCAACAAAACTGCAGAAAAAAGCAAGAGAGGTGCAAAAAGAGGAAGAAAGGTGCAGAAAGAAGCAGGAGAAGTGATAAAGAGGCAAGAGAGGTGCAGAAAGAAGCAAGAGAAGTGAGGAAAGGAGCAAGAGAGGCACAGAAAGAAACAAGAGAGTTGCAAAAAAAGAGAGTGAGGTGCCAAAAGGGGAAGAAAGGCGCAAAAAGAGGCAAGTGAGGTGTAGAAAGAGGAAAGAGCGGTGCAGAAAGAGACAAGAGAGGTACAGAAAGAGGAAGAAAGGTACAGAAAGAGGCAAGAGAAATACAGAAAAAGGAAGAAAGGTGCAGAAAGAAGCAAGAGAATCACAGAAAGAAGCAAGAGAGGTGCAGAAAGAGGTAAGAGTAGAGTAGAAAGCCAAAACATTTGCAGATAGAGGCAAGAGAGGTGAAGAAAGAGGCAAGAGGGGAACAGAAGGAGGCAAGAGAAATGCAGAAAGAGGCAAGAGAGGTGCAGAAAGAGGCAAGAGAGATACAGAAAGAGGCAAGAGAGGTGCTGATAGAAGAAAGTGAGGTGCAGACAGAGGGAAGAGAGGTACAGAAAGAAGAAAGTGAGCTTCAGAAAGAGGCAATAGAGGTTCAGACTGAGGCAAGAGACATGCAGAAAGAGGCAAGAGAGGTGCAGAAAGAGGTAAGAGGGGTACAGGAGGAGGAAGAAAGGTGCAGAAAGAGGCAAGCGAGGGACAAAAAGAGGAAGAAAGGTGCAGAAAGAGGCAAATGAGGTACATACATAGGCAAGAGAAAAGTAGAAAGCGGCAAGAGAGGTGCAGAAAGAGGTAAGAGGTATGGAAAGAGGCAAGAGGGGTACAGGAGGAAGAAGAAAGGTGCAGAAAGAGGCAGAATAGGTACAGAAACAGGAAGAAAGGCACAGTAAGAAGCAAGAGAAGTACAGAAAGAGGCAAGATAGGTGCAGAAAGAGGCAAGTGTTTTTAAATGCTAATTTCTATCTATAACATCCATGAAACCTGTGGTTTTTACTGTGAATTTCTAAGGTTTTTTAAATGCTAATTTCTAACTATAACATCCCTGAAACCTGTGGTTTTTTCAGTCAGTTTCTAATGTTTTTAAAATGCTAATTCCTAACTACACCTAGATAGGTAGGACATGTGCAGAAAGAGAAAGAATGGAGCAGAAAGAAGCAAGAGAAGTGCAGAGAGAAGCAAGAGAAGTGATAAAGAGGCAAGTGAGGTGCCGAAAGAAGCAAGAGAAGGGTGGAAAGAAGAGAGGCACAGAAAGAAACAAGAGAGTTGCAAAAAGAAGAGAGTGAGGTGCAGAAAGAGGAAAAAAGTTACAGAAAGAGGCAAATGAGGTGCAGAAAGAGGCAAGAGTGGTGTAGAAAGAGACAAGAGAGGTACAGAAAGAGGAAGACGGGTGCAGAAAGAGGCAAGAGAAATGCAGAAAAAGTAAGAAAGGTGCAGAAAGAAGCAATAGAAGCACAGAAAGAAGCAAGAGCGGTGCAGAAAGAGGTAAGAGTGGAGTAGAAAGCCAAAACAAGTGCATATAGAGGCAAGAGGGGTGAAGAAAGAGGCAAGAGAGATACAGAAGGAGGCAAGTGAAGTGCAGAAAGAGGCAAGAGAGGTGCGAAAGAGGCAAGAGGTAAAAAGAGGCAAGAGGGATACAGAAAGAAAAAGAAAGGTGCAGAAAGATGCAAGTAAGGTGCAGAAAGAGTAAGAAAGGTGCAGAAAGGGGCCAGTGAGGTATTGAAATAGGCAAGAGAAGAACAGATAGAGGGAAGAGAGGTGCAGAAAGAGGCAAGAGAGGTACAGAAAGAGGAAGAAAGATGCAGAAAGAGGTAAGAGAGGTACAGAAACAGGAAGAAAGGCACCAAAAGAAGCAAGAGAAGTGCAGAAAGAGGCAAGATAGGTACAGAAAGAGGCATGAGAGATGCAGAAAGAGGCAAAAGAGGTACAGAAATATGAGAGTGAGCTGCAGAAAGAGGGAAGATATGTGCAGAAAGAGGTAAGCGAAGTGCAGAAAGAAGCAAGAGAGGTGCATAAAGAAGAGAGTGAGCTGTAGAAAGAAGCAAGAGACGCAGAAAGAGGCAAAAGAGGTACAGAAATATGAGGGTGAGCTGCAGAAAGAGGGAAGATATGTGCAGAAAGAGGTAAGCGAAGTGCAGAAAGAAGCAAGAGAGGTGCATAAAGAAGAGAGTGAGCTGTAGAAAGAAGCAAGAGAAGTGCAGAAAGAGGCAAGAGAGGTGCAGAAAGAGACAAGAGAAGTACAGAAAGAGGCAAGAGAGGTGCAGAAAAAGGCAAGATAGGTGCAGAAAGAGGCAAGAGAAGTGCAGAAAGAGGCAAGAGAAGTGCAGAAAGAGGTAAACAGTATAGAAAGAGGCAAGAGAGGTGCAGAAAGAGGAATAAAGGTGCAGAAAGAGGCAAGAGAGGTGTAGAAAGAGGCAAGAGAGGTGCAGAAAGAAGAGAGTGAGCTGCAGAAAGAGACAAGAGAGGTGCAGAAAGAAGAGAGTGTGCTGCAGAAAGAGGCAAGAGAGGTGCAGAAAGAGGCAAGAGAGGTGCAGAAAGAAGAGAGTGAGCTGCAGAAAGAGGCAAGAGATGTGCAGAAAGAGGCAAGAGAGGTGCTGATAGAAGAGAGTAAGCTGCAGAAAGAGGGAAGCAAGGTACAGAAAGAGGCAAGAGAGGTGGAGAAAGAAGAGTGTGAGCTGCAGAAAGAGGCAAAATAGGTTTGGAAAAAGGCAAGAGATGTGCAGAAAGAGGCAACAGAGGTGCAGAAAGAGGTAAGAGGTGTAGAAAGAGGCAAGAGAGGTACAGAAAGAGGAAGAAAGGTGCAGAAAGAGGCAACTGAGGTGCAGAAAGGGGAAAGAGAAGAGCAGAAGGAGGCAAGAGAGGTGCAGAAAGAGTCAAGAGAGGTGCAGAAAGATGAGAGTGAGCTGCAGAAAGAGGGAAGAGAGGTGCAGAAAGAGGCAAGCGAGGTGCAGAAAGAGGTAAGAGAAGTGCAGAAAGAGGTAAAAGGTATAGAAAGAGGCAAGAGCGGTGCAGAAAAAGGAATACAGGTGCAGAAAGAGGCAAGTGAGGTATAGAAAGAGGCAAGAGAGGTGCAGAAACAAGAAGACAGGTGCAGAAAGAGGCAAGAGAGGTGCAGAAAGAGGTAAGAGAGGTGCAGAAAGAAGAGAGTGAGCTGCAGAAAGAGGCAAGGGATGTGCAGAAAGAGGCAAGAGAGGTGCTGATAGAAGAGAGTGAGCTGCAGAAAGAGGGAAGCAAGGTACAGAAAGAGGCAATAGAGGTGGAGAAAGAAGAGAGTGAGCTGCAGAAAGAGGCAAAAGAGGTTTGGAAAAAGGCAAGAGACATGCAGAAAGAGGCAACAGAGGTGCAGAAAGAGGTAAGAGGTGTAGAAAGAGGCAAGAGAGATACAGAAAGAGGAAGAAAGGCACAGAAAGAGGCAACTGAGGTGCAGAAAGAGGCAAGAGAAGAGCAGATGGAGGCAAGAGAGGTGCAGAAAGAGTCAAGAGAGGTGCAGAAAGATGAGAGTGAGCTGCAGAAAGAGGGAAGAGAGGTGCAGAAAGAGGCAAGCGAGGTGCAGAAAGTGGGAAGAGAGGTGCAGAAAGAAGAGAGTGAGCTGCAGAAAGAGGCAAAAGAGGTTTGGAAAAAGGCAAGAGACGTGCAGAAAGAGGCAAGAGAGGTGCAGAAAGGGATAAGAGGTAAAGAAAGAGGCAAGAGAGGTGCAGAAAGAGGAATAAAGGTGCAGAAAGAGGCACGTGAGGTGTAGAAAGAGGCAAGAGAGGTGCAGAAACAAGAAGAAAGGTACAGAAAGAGGCAAGAGAGGTGCAGAAAGAGGCAAGAGAGGTACAGAAAGAAGAGAGTGAGCTACAGAAAGAGGCAAGAGAGGTGCTGATAGAAGATAGTGAGCTGCAGAAAGAGGGAAGAGAGGTGCAGAAAGATGAGAGGGAACTGAAGAAAGAGGGAATAGAGGTGCAGAAAGAGACAAGTGAGGTGCAGAAAGAGGGAAGAGAGGTGCAGAAAGAAGAGAGTGAGCTTCAGAAAGAAGCAAGCGAAGTGCAGAAAGAGGCACGAGAGGTGCAGAAAGAGGCAAGAAAAGTGCAGAAAGATGCAAGAGAAGTACAGAAAGAGGCAAGGGAGGTGCAGAAAGAAGCAAGAGAGGTATATATATGTAATTATTCAATCTCCTCTCACTCTTACAAGGTAGTAATCAGCACTCGGGTTGTAGTTAGGAAGTATTTAATCTACAAAGGATGCGATCCACGTGTTTCAGCAAGTCTGAACCTTGATCACGATACAAGACATCATTGTAGCTTCCTTATTTAAATGTAGAAATGACTCCAGTTGCCAACATTAACAAAGGACTATATATTACATTAAACCAAAACGCTGTCAGCAATTTTGGCATGGTCACGATGAGAAAATTCAGAAATTCACACAATAAAGAAAAAAAAACAAGTGTTAATATGCACACAATGTAATTTCAGCATATATTGCTCCATGACCGCCGTACCTGTATGTTCGTCAATGTGACTTGTTCATAATAAACATACTTGCGATTGCAAACATCAACATAAACAATGGACTACACATTACTTTAAAGTGAAAGGCTACCGGCCATATTGATCTGGGCACATTGCATATTATAGCGGTTCTTACACAAAAGAAAAGTAATAAAAAGGGGTGTTAATATACAGACACTATCCCTAAATAAAGTTCTAGTGATTATGGTTCCATTCCATTCACAGCTCATTTGAGATGTCATGAGTGATGTCACTGACCATGTCATGAATGATGTAATGTCTGATGTCATAAGCAGTGCATTGCGGGGGCGTAAGTTAGCTCAGGTAACTATAACTGCTGAATTTCAGTGGTTTTGAACACGTGAAGTCTGAGTTTAACTATAACGTCTCTGTAATCTTTATTTTTTTAAGTGAATTTCTCATTTTTTAAATGTTAAGTAAGATGCCTATCACAATGGATGGTGGGGGGTTGGAAGCAGTGCCTGACCTGGCATTGTGATGCCCCCACCCAAGCTTGTTGCTCCTGCCTCCCCTCCTCCTTGCCATCCATTGTCCAAGTCCATGCCCCTGCTCCTTCATTACAGCCCGGTGTGGCTGTTGTTCTTCCACTGTCCTTCCCGCCTTCTCTGAACAGTTAGCTTGCTGCCCCATTCACTTTCTTCCATCCTCTGTTGTCTGAATCCATGCACTAGCCTCCTCCTTTCTGTCATTAATGGTCTGATGTGCTGCCACTGCCCTCCATTTAGCATGATGTCCCAGTCCACTCCTTCTGCCCATCATTGCCCTTCTGCTCAGCCTTTATGCTTAGCTTGCTGCCCTACTCTCCTTCCCCCTGCCCTCCGATGTCTGTGTGCATTCTCCTGATCCATCCATTTTGACCACCATGTTCCATGGACCTGCCCCTCCTATCTACTCTGAGTTTTCTGTTGAGCTGCCACTCCCCTCCCACCTTCCTAGCATTGTCAGATGACTGTGACCTCTCCCTGCCACCTCCACCCTGCCTGTCTACGTTCCATGCCCCTATCCCCTTCCTCCTGTTGTCCATGGTCCATTTTACTGCCACATCCTTCTGCCCTACCTGGTCTGTTGTGATGCAACTGCTCCTCCTGCCTGCCCTGCGTGGTCTGTTGTGAGGCTCCTTCACCAAAACTCTCTTGTCTGTGCCCAGCTCCTACCCCTCCCCTCTAACCTCCATGATCCTTTGTGCATGCCCCAGCACCCTCCTTCTTGCCTATCATGGCCAAATTGTGCTGCCACTAACCCTCTTGCTTGCCATGCATGGTCTTATGTGCTGCCATGGCCCCTTCCACCTTCCCTGTGTGGTCAGCTTGCTGCCCCTGACCCCCTCCCACCTTCCCTCGATGGTCTGTGTGTATGCCATTGTAGTCTCACTGTTGCCCTCCATGGTGTGTTGTGCTTCTAGCACCCATCCTGCCTGACCTCCATGGTCAGCTTGCTGCTCGTGCCCTGCCTCCTTGCCCCTTGCCCTCCCTTTTCATGTGCAGACCCCTGTTCCGTCCCTCCTGGCTTGTCTGTTCCATTGTCATGCCCCTGATCCCTCCCTCCTGCCCTTTATGGTCCATTATGCTGCAGCTTTCTCTCCTGTATGTCCAGTATGGTCAGCTTGCTGCCATTGCCTCTTTCTCCTCTGTTCTCTGTTGTCCATGTGCATGGTCCTGTCCTCTCCCTATTGCTTTCCATGGTTTGTTGTGCTGCACTGCCATCCCGCATGCCCTGTGTGGTGTATTGTGCTGCTGCAAACCCTGATGCCTGCCCTGTAAGGTCAGTTTGGTGCACCTGTCCATGTCCCTCCTGTCCTCTGTTATCCGAGTCCATGTCCCTACCCCCATTCCTCCTGCCTTCCATGATCCAATGTACCATACTTGGTAACATTTTGAACTTGGTAAGATAGAGATTTTGAAAAAAAACTGGGGAATTGATTTTTCCAATTGACTTGCATAGAAAAAGAGGAGATTGTAGACAAGATACAGATAAAATAAAGCCCTTTTGGGCTTAAAAACATTGGGTGTTTGCTGCCTGAATCGGCTCTGTTGGCATGTATGGTTGAACTACCACTGCCTCTTCCTTCTGCCCTCAAAGGTCTTTTGTATTGCCACAGACTCTCTTGGCTGTCCTGCATCGTTGGTTTGTTGCCCATGGCATCCTTTCCACTTCCCTCCATGTTGAACTGCCACTGCCCTTCCTGCCTGCCCAGTGTGGACAAATTGTTGCCTCTGCACCCTCCTACGTGCCTTCAATTTTCCGAGTCCGTGTCCCTGACCTCTGCCTCCCAACAGTATCCTAATAAACAACTAGCTTGCTATCATTCTATATTTATTACAAAAGTGTGGCATGCCTAATGTCATCTTGATGTAATCAAAACTGTAATACCTAAAGCATTTCCTTTAGAAAGTATAGAAATGAGAGGGTCTTATTTTCATAGAAAGTATGGTTAGTGCTCCAAAAAACTAAAATGAGGATGTATTTTCTGAGTTCTCAAATAGTGGCAGAGCACTTTTAAATTATTTGTTATCTTTATGTTTTTTTATCCAGTCGACCACTTGATTAAATGTTACGCTTAGGGGAGAGAATGTGGTGTTACTTCCAGAGCTGCAGACTTTGCAACTGGGGAACCAAGTTGGAGTTTCTGCTTCAGCTCGACATTCTGTGATTCTGGTCAAATCACTTAATCTCCCCATGCCTACAACCACAATGTGTTTGTCCTTGTATGATGTAACCAATGCTCATGTAAAGCTCTCCAATATCTGACCAGCCTGCACTATATAAAACTGCAAAAAAAACAAAGGATAAAAAGTGTTTTCCACACTTCTGTCATTGGGCTATACTTGGTCTACATCTGGGTGATATTTGTGCTATATTTTGGGCTTGTTTTCTCTGCTGGCAATCTTGGGAGACTTCAATTAAATTCAATAAACTTTATTCGATCTGATTTAGAAACATAGATTATAAAAGTGTACATAAAAACAGTAAATCCTCTTTCTTAATACAATATAGTGAAAATTAATTAAAACCAGTAGGTGAAAAACGAGTGTTACAAAGCCCTGTTCAGAGCAACTTCAGGCTAACAGAATTGTAAAGTTCAATGTTTCGCAAGATCAATCTCATGTACTTCGTGCAAAATAAGCAATAAGGGGTCCAAGTAAGATGCAACGCTCCAATACCTGACCAGTCTGCACTATATAAAACTGCAAAAAACAAAAAATAAAAAGTGTTTTGCACACTACTGTCATTGGGCTATATGTGGTCTACATCTGGGTGATATTTGTGTTACATTTGGGCTCTTTTTCTCTGGTGGCCATCTTGAGAGACTTATTTGTTGTGAAGTTTCGTAATTTCCTCATTTACTGCAGTCTCCTCAGTAGGAAATGCTTTCAGTTTTTTACTTTGATTCCATCAAGAAGGCATTTAGATGTGTCACACATTTGCCATAAATTCTGAATGTTAACACTCTAGTTGCTCATTAGATAACTGTAGTAAAGCTACTGCTCACCAGGGAGTTAACTGGAAGTCTGCTACTGGTATTGAAAGTGATTGTTTCAGTCTGCATGTCAGAACTTTCTAATGAAATAGAAGAGGATTTGAGATCTCACTCAAAACATGCCCTAATTTTTCTTTCTGCAGCACTAACCATAATTTCTATGTTAAAATGAACCCCTTCATTTTGTTCCTTTTTAAATTAAATGGCTTAAGTGTTATCAGTTTATTCCAATCACGATGGCTTCAGTTGTGCCATACTTTTGTCATAAGTAAGACTGTTAGCTCTCTAGTTCTTCTTTAGAACACTCTGGGAAGCTGCAGTAGAACACAAAGGAATCAACTGACAGTCTATGCCCTTTTTGGATGTACATGTTTTACTGAGAATGTCAGACTTCATTCTCACATGACTGAGAAAGATAATGTGAATTTACAGAAAATATGCTCTCATTTTAGCTTCTAGAGCACCTTCCAAAACTCTATGGGACAAGCATGAGAAAATAATATTCTCTCAAAAATGATTCGTGATATCCCAGCAGAAGGTTTTTCACAGGGTAAAATCACCTTAGAACACACCACAATTCCTCAAATTAGTATGGTACCATCAACAAATGAATCCTAATTTAACTAAAGTCTGTTATCACCCTTTATAGTTCTCCTTTTGGTGACCCTCAAAACCTTCTATTCACTACAATGCATTTCAATGGGGTGCTATCATGTATGTTGGTCCCACGATGGCTGCCAGCAATTCCAGCATGAAGTGCTGACAGCCAATCAGATCTCACGATGAGTTGTGTGGTTAGGCTCCGCCCAGATATCGATATTTTTGAATTTGTTAATTTCTTAGAAACTACTGAACGGATTTACACCATGTAAAAAAAAAGCACGCTTTCTAGGCCAAGACCTACCTTTTTGCCAAATTTGGTGTAATTACATTCAGCAGTTTGGGCTGTAACATGTTTCAAACTTCCTATGGAAATTAACATGGGGAAAATGCACTTTGGGACCCCCCTTTTTTCTCAGCCCCCGCTTGACAAATCACCCCGAAACTTTCAACACAGGAGCTGACTAGTCCGCCCTATTAGTTTTGAAAATTCTGCGATGATTCGTTAAACGACGCCGAAGATATTGGCAAAAGAAAAAGCGATTTTTTTAATAGATACGAGGTTCTAACTATAACTACCTACTGGTGTCCACCAGTAGGTAATATATATATATATATATATATATATATATATATATATATATATATATATATATATATATATATATATATCTCTCTTAGGTCAGAAGCCTGCAGTAACGGTTAGAAAAACTAAGTCTCTACAAGACATGATAACATCAAGTCATTTTCAGGAAAGGCCAAAAAGCAACTGGCTTGTGAATCAAAACAAAGGATTCGGGAAATGTAATGCATGCAAGGCATGTAAAATTGGGAAAAATATGAAACTTTTGATGAAGTAGATGGTAGTGTGACGAATATAGATCAAAACATCACCTGCACGTCCCGCTTCGTAGTCTATGTGATAGAATGCAGTTGCGGCATGAAATATATTGGAAGCACAACGTGTATGTTAAAGAAACGGATACTGGAGCACATACTTGCTGTTAAGAATAAAGATATCACATATGCCACTGCAAAACACATGCAAAAATGTCAAAATGGAGATTGGAAAAAGATGTTACTTTGGTATTCACATGATACCGACACGAGAGAGGGGAGGAGACCGAACTAGAACATTATGGCAAACAGAATCCAGATATATAATAAGACTTAGAACAAAGGCCCCGAAAGGCATCAACAACGATGAAGAACGTTTTGTACATCTTTAGGAATGAAAAGACAATTTATCAAATGAACATTCAAATATTGAATGGTATAATACATATTATACCATTTACGGAAAGAAAATAGTGAGAAATGTTGTCTTAAACTGAAGTGTAGACTGGTTGGAAGTACACCATGTAACAAAGGTCATCAAATGTGACTTATAAAAACAAAAGTTATCATGTAATAAAACAGTGGACTCAATACATCGGTACTACACCGAAGGAACAGTAAATTATAATTAAAATTGAAAAGAATAATGTACTATACAGAGGTACTATCAATGCCCAAATGTTAAACATAGAAAAATGTGGTATAATGTCAAAATCCATTGATATTAATAATATCAAGAGGATAATGTAATTTCAAGCCTAACATAACTTGCTAAATTCTTTAATTTAGTTTTTGTGCATAATTTTTTCATCTATTTGGTAATATAGTTGTCTAATATAGACTACAAACCCATAATGCATCATTGTGGCAAAAGTGGGTATAAATAAGTGAAAGAGACAAAGGACTCACTAACCGTGAAAAAAGCCGAGGGGCTGAAACGCGTTGGTGTGTGGATGTTGCTAAAACAATAAAGATAAGCTCAAAACCAGTTCCAGAGTGCCACGTTCCTTGCTTTGTATCATTAATTGGGTCTGGATCTGACCCCTGCGTAGAGCACCAGCTGTTGAGCGTGCCGAGCCATGGGTCACATTGATGAACATATATATATATATATATATATATATATATATATATATATATATATTCACAGAAAAAACCATAGGTTTCAGGTACGTTATAGTTAGGAATTAGCATTTAAAAAACCTCAGAAATTCACTGAAAAAAACATGGGTTTCAGGGGTGTTATAGTTAGCTGGACTTTTCACTTGTACAAAACCATTGAAATTCCTCCGTTATAGTTAGTTCAGCTAACTATAATTCCCCGCGCCCGCAATGCACTGCTGATGACGTCACATATTACATCACTCATGACATGGTCAGTGACATCACTCATGACATCACTGATGACATCTCAAATGACATCACTGATGACATCACTGATGACATCATCCAGTGAATGTCTGTTTTTCTGAAAATTAAATATGTTTTATATATGTGTATCTCAAGGTCGATGGAAGAATAAATGGGTATATAAGTGTCTAAATGGATGATTTGTTTTTGAAAAATTGATTGTGTAACTGACTGATTAAGTGTATCATAGTGAATACATGGCTTAGTGAGTAATGTTTAAATATGTAAATATCTGTATCAGTCTCTCACTTTGTGTATAAGTGGCTGCATGGGTTGGTGAGTAGCTACATGGGTGTCTATATAGGTTATTAGATGTTTTTTTGAGTATCAGTCTGAGTGTCTGCATGGTTCGGTGGGGGGTATTACGTAGTGCATAGGTGCATGAATGAGTGACTCACTGTTTGTATGTGTTGAAGACAGCATGTGTGCAGAACTGTATGGGTGGATGAGTGTGTGTATGGGTGTGTTAGTGAGTGAATGACTGTCTCAATAGTGTCTTTATGAGTAACTACATATGTTTTAAACTAGTATATGTGACTATTGGTGTATATAAGTGAGTACATGTGAGAGTGAGAGATTGAAAGAGTTCCTGTATGAATAAGTATGTGTTTCTATAAGTGATTGTTTAAAAGACTAAGTATGTGTAAGTTTCCGTAGAAGTAAGTGTGGTGGTGTGTGTATAACTGTATATGCAAGTAAATGTATGTTTGATTCTTTATTAGCATGAGTGACTATGTGTGTGAGTAACTCTATGGATGAGTGGCATTGTGTAACAGGATGTATAGGTGTATGAGTACATATGATGAGTGAGTACATGTATGAGTGACTGTTTATAGGACTGTTGGTGAATGAGTGGATGTGTATGTGGATCTTAGAATTACTGAAGCGGTTGTTGTAACTGGTATTGGTATGTCCATTGTTTTGAAAATTTTAGTCTCTATTTTTGAATGTTTGTATCAAAGGTTATATTAGGGTGAGAGGAGGTCTGCCACTCTATCACAAGGATGATGTCATCAGTGATGTCATCAGTGATGTCATTTGAGATGTCATCAGTGATGTCATGAGTGATGTCACTGACCATGTCATGAGTGATGTAATATGTGACGTCATCAGCAGTGCATTGCGGGCGCGCGAGTTATAGTTAGCTGAACTAACTATAACGGGGGAATTTCAATGGTTTTGTACAAGTGAAAAGTCCAGCTAACTATAACACCCCTGAAACCCATGTTTTTTTCAGTGAATTTCTGAGGTTTTTTAAATGCTAATTCCTAACTATAATGTGCCTGAAACCTATCGTTTTTTCTGTGAATTTCAAAGGTTTTTTAAATGCTAATTTCTAACTATGCCTACAGAGATAGGACATGTGAAGAAAGAAGAAAAAATGCACAGAAAGAAAAAAAAAAAAAAAGAAGCAAAAGAAGTCCTCAAAGACGAAGAAAAGTGCAGGAAGAAGGATAACGTGCAGAAAGAACAAAAAGAAGAGCAGAAAGAATCCTTGTTGCAAAATCATCCTGTACCCTCAACTTTTTCAGATGGATACTGGTGGTAACTGAGTCTGACTAACCAGTCCTAGAGCCAGTGCTATGTTAAAAGACACTTAGAATACAGTGAAAACACCTACATACACTAGGGAACATTATGCGTTGGGGTCCCCCTGTGATTAGCATGACCTCCTCTGTAAGCCCCTAGTATATAATAGGGCAGGGGGATTAAAACTACCTCTTAAAACAGGCCACAGGGCGTTTTTGCACACGTTAACTCAGGCCCCGTCCCCTCCCTTCACCACTGTGTAAACACGCCCTGTGTCCATTTTTAGTTGGGAGATTAAGTTCATTTGAATCCTGAGGGTCCCTAGGGTCCAACTAGCCCACTAGGTACCTCCAGTAAGTGCCACAGAGCTGCGTTGCAGAGAGGTGTAAAAAGTGGCACGGCCTGGACCACCTCTCTGCAATGCAGCTCAGTGGCGCTTACTGGAAGCACTTGGTGGGCTAGTTAGCCCCAGGGGCCCTCAGTATTGAAGGGAAATCATATCCCCCAATTTAAAACGTGCCATAGTGCGTGTTTGCACACGTCACCTCAGGCCCCGTCCCCTCCCTTCACCACTGTGTAAACGCGCCCTGTGGCTGTTCTAAGTTGAGAGATTAAGTCCCCTTGAATCCTAAGGGTCCCTAGGGTCAAACTAGACCACTAGGTACCTCCAGTAAGCGCCACAGAGCTGCGTTGCAGAGAGGTGTAAAAAGGGGCTTGGCCTCAGAACACCTGTCTGCAGCGCAGCTCCCTGGTGCATACTGGAGATGCCTGTTGGGCTAATTGGCCCTCAGGGACCCTCAGTATTGAAGAGGAATTAATTCCCCAACTTACAACTCGCCAGGGGGCGCGTTTGCAGAGTGCTGCAAGGAGGGGGCGTGGCCTCCGGCACGATGCCAGTCTTTTATTTATTTTAATTTTTTAAGAAGGGGGGCTGTGTGGTTCCCCTTCTTATTCTAATTTATTGGCCCTGATGACCCCATCCCCCAGGGCCTGTCTCCTAATTATATTTTTTTGACCCCAATCCCCAGGGCGGGCCACTGTTTTTTATTATTTTAAAAAAATATATATTTATAGACACACCTAGGACATGCTGGACAAACCGTACGTACCTATCACCATGACGATTTGCGTGATATTTATTAAAAGGCGACTATGCATACAATGAATCCACGTGGAATGTATTTACACCACTAGTGAAGCTCTGACATGTCTGATGCCCTACCGTGCCTAATCCCGTTAGACACCCTTGTCGTTTATTTATACAAACATGGGTAGCTATTGACGGGCACATTTAATACACATGCACACCAAGCCATTCAAAGGGGATTCGACAAAAATTCGACCAAAACTATGCAAGAAACCCCCCTCACGGTTAATAAAACACACATCCACTGCCGGATGTGTAATACTTTTTATTTTACTCTCTGGGAAGGGGACGAACATCACTTGATAGTCACAGCGCGCTCCTGGCAGAGCCCAATGCTGTGTTACACCCACCATTGCCTGCCAAGTGCCACACACCTCTGTGTTGTATTCCACCAGCTAGTGCATATGCTATGACACTCTCTAGCCCATGTGCACTGTAACACCACCCCGTGAATATGTCATGCCACACTTGTCTTCGCACGGGTTATATTGCCCCATCTAACGTTCCTTCCTCGATGCCTATGTTATAACGCACAATGCTATGCCATACATATTACAATCTGGGATCCATATCTTTGTCACAGTGCATATGCAACGTTCCACTCCCCAGCACATATTTTATATTACAACTTTAGAGACTAGTTAGGTTACACAACACTGCCCTGTGCATATTACACTCCAAGGCGCATATCGCATAGCACGCGCTAGTGCCTGTGCTATCTCGCGCTCTCCAATAAATCTGTCATTGCGCACAATGTATTGCATATTATATTTCACGCCCGGTTCATCTTATATCACACTTTTTGGTGCATAGTTTATACCATACACTATATCTAGATTTCATTTTCAATCGTGCTCTCAGGACTATGTTCTATATAACACTGTGTTCACCTACCCTTTTCACAGGCATTACATTTTGCGATAGGGGGTGGAGGGTCAGGGGGTGTTTCTGCCAACTGAGCCCGGAGTCACAGTCACAAACGTCCTCTTCTTCCTGAATAAAAGTGAGATTATGCTGCATACTTGTTCATATTTTAAGTAGTTCGCACAGACACACGTTTTAAAAACAATAAAGTTCCTAATACCCGCCTTCTCTGAACAGTTAGCTTGCTGCCCCATCCCCCTCCTCCCTATCCTCTGTTGTGTGAATCCATGGACTAGCCTCCTCCCTCCTGCCATGCATGGTCTGATGTGCTGCCACTGCCCTCAATTTAGTATGATGTACCAGTCCACTCCTCCTGCCCTCCATTGCCCAATTCTATGCCCCAAAATTGACATCCTGCTTAAACTCTGTGCTTAGCTTGCTGCCCCTATTCTCCTTCCCCCTGCCCTCCGATGTCTTTTTGCATGCCCCTGCTCCATCCTTTTTGCCCACCATGTTCCATGGACCTGCCACTCCTATCTACTCTGAGTGTTCTGTTGAGCTGCCACTCCCCTCCCACCTGCCTAGCATTGTCAGATGACTGTAACCTGTCCCTGCCACCTCCACCCTGCCTGTTCACATGCCATGCCCCTATCCTCTTCCTCCTGTCCTACATGGTCCATTGTACTGCCACACCCTTCTGCCCTCCCTGGTCTGTTGTGCTGCAACTGCTCCTCCTGCCTGCCCGTGCGGTCTGTTGTGAGGCCCCTTCCCCTGAACTTTCTTGTCTGTGCACAGGTCCTGACCCTCCCTTCTATCCTCCATCGTCCTTTGTGCATGCCCCTGCACCCTCCTTCTTGCCCATCATAGCCATTGTGCTGCCACTAACCCTCCCACTTGCCATGCATGGTCTTCTGTGCTGCCATGGCCCCTCCCACCTTCCCTGTGTGGTCAGTTATCTGCCCCTGACCCCCTCCCACCTTCCCTCCATGGTCTGTGTGTATGCCATCACAGTCTCACTGTTGCTCTTCATGGTGTGTCTTGCTTCTAGTGCCCATCCTGCCTGACCTCCATGGCTATCTTGCTGCTCCTGCCCTGCCCCCTTGCCCCCAGCCCTCTGTTTACATGTGCAGACCCCTACTCCCTCCCTCCTGGCTTGTCTGTTCCATTGTAATGCCCCTGATCCGTCCCTCCTGCCCTTTATGGTCTGTTATGCTGCAGCTTTCTCTCCTGTCTGTCCATTATGGTCAGCTAGCTACCATTGCCTCTTGCCCCTCTGTTCTCTGTTGTCCATGTGCATGGTCCTGTCCCCTCCCTCTTGCTTTCTGTGGATTGTTGTGCTGCACTCCCGTCCCGCATGCCCTGTGTAGTGTATTGTGCTGCTGCAAACCCTGATGCCTGCCCTGCAGGGTCAGTTTGGTGCACCTCTCCATGTCCCTCCTGTCCTCTGTTATCCAAGTCCATGTCCCTACCCAATTTCCTTCCATGATCCAATGTACCATACTTTCGAACATTTTGAACTTGGTAAGAGGGAGATTTTTAAAAAAAACTGGGGTATTGATTTTCCCCTTTGAGTTACATTGAAAAAGAGGAGATTGTAGACAGGAGACAGATCAAATAAAGCCCATTTGAGCTTAAAAACATTGGACGTTTCCTGGCTGAATCGGGTCTGTTGGCATGTATGGTTGTACTACCATTGCCTCTTCCTTCTGCCCACAATGGTCTATTACATTGCCACAGCCTCTCTTGCAAGTCCTGTATTTTTGGTTTGTTGCCCCTGCCCCCCTTTCCACTGCCCTCCATAGTCTGTTGAGCTGCCACGGCCCTTCCTGCCTGCTGAGTGTGGTTAAATTGTTGCCTTTGCACCCTCCTACCTGCCTTCAATTTTCAGAGTCCGTGCCCCTGGCCTCTGCCTCTCAACAGTATCCTAATGAACAACTAGATTGCTAACATTCTATATTTATTACAAAAGTGTGGAACGCCTGACGTCATCTTGATGTAATCAAAACTGTAATACCTAGAGCATTTCCTTTAGAAATTACATGTATGAGAGGGTCTTATTGGCATCAAAATTATGGTTAGTGCTTTAAAAGACTAAAATAAGGACATATTTTCTGAGTTTTCAAATAGCGACAAAGCACTTTTAAATTATTTGTTATCTTTATGTTTTTTTATCCAGTTGACCACTTGATTAAATGTTGCACTTAGGGGAGAGGATGTGGTGTTACTTCCAGAACTGCAGACTTTGCAACTGGGGAACCAGGTTGGAGTTTCTGCTTCAGCTCGACATTCTGTGATTCTGGTCAAATCACTTAGTCTCCCCATGTCTACAACCAAAATGAATTTGTTCTTGTGTGATTTAACCAATGCTCATGTAAAGCACTCCAATACCTGACAAGTCTGCACTATATAACACTGCAAAAACACAAAATAATAAGTGTTTTGCACACTTCTGTCATTGGGCTATATTTGGGCTACATATGGGTGATTTTGGGCTACATTTGGGCTCTTTTGTCTCCGGTGGTCATCTTGGGAGATTTATTTGTTATGAAGTTTCCTAATTTCCTCATGTACTGCAGTCTCCTCAGTAGGAAATGCTTTCAGTTTTTTACTTTGATTCCATCATGAAGGTATTCAGATATGTCACACATTTGCCATAAATTCTGAAAGTTAGCACTCTAGTTGCTCATTAGATCACTGTAGTAAAACTACTGTTCACCATGGAAGTCTGCTCCTGGTATTAAAAGTGCATGTTTCAGTCTGCATGTCAGAATTTTTTAATGAAATAGAAGAGGATTTGAGAAGTCACTCAAAATGTGCCCTCATTTTCTTTCTTCAGCATTAATCATAATTTCTATGGCAAAATGAACCCCCTCATTGTGTTCCTTTTTAAATTAAATGTTTTAAGTGTTACCAGTTTATTCCAATCAAGATGGCTTCAGGTGTGCCATACTTTTGTCATAATGAAGACAGTAAGCGCTCTAGTTGTTTTTAAGAACACTCTGGGACATTCTGTCATTGGGCTATACTTTGGCTACATCTGGGTGATATTTGGGCTACATTTGGGCTCTTTTGTCTCTGGTGGCCATCTTGGGAGACTTATTTGTTATGAAGTTTCCTAATTTCCTCATTTACTGCAGTCTCCTCAGTAGGAAATACTTTCAGTTTTTTACTTTGATTCCATCAAGAAGGCATTCAGATGTGTCACACATTTGCCATAAATTCAGAATGTTAGCACTCTTTTTGCTCATTAGATCACTGTAGTAAAGCTACTGCTCACCAGGGAAAACTGCTGCTGGTATTGAAAGTGCATGTTTCAGTCTGCATGTCAGAATTTTTTAATGAAATAGAAGAGGATTTGAGAAGTCACTCAAAATGTGCCCTAATTTTTCTTTCTACAGCACTAATCATACTTTTTATGGAAAAATGAACCCCCTCATTTTGTTCCTTTTTAAATTAAATGTTTTAAGAGTTACCACTTTAATCCAAGCAAGATGGCTTCAGGTGTGCCATACGTTTATCATAAGTAGGACTGTTAGCGCTCTAGTTGTTCTTTGGAACACTCTGGGAAGCTGCAGTAGAACACAAAGGAATCAACTGACAGTCTCTGCCCTTGTTGGATGTACATGTTTTACTGAGAATGTCAGACTTCATTCTCACATGACTGAGAAAGATAATGTGAATTTACAGAAAATAAGCTCTCAGTTTAGCTGATAGATCCCCTTCCAAACCTCTGTGGGAAAAGCATGAGAAAATATTTTTCTCTCAATCATGATATCCCAGCAGAAGGCTTTTTCACATGGTGAAATCACCTTAGACCATACCACAATTCCTAAAATGAGTATGGTACCATCAACAAATGATTTATAATGTAACTAAAGTCTTAAAACCTTCTATTAACTGCAATGCTTTTTAATGAGGTTCTATCATGTATATTGGTCCCAAGATGGCTGCCAACACTTCTTGGATGAAGTGCTGACAGCCAATCAGATCTCAGGATGAGATGTGTGGTTAGGCTCCGCCCACATATATATATGATTTTACTTTTGATTTTCTCAGGAACTACTGAACAGATTGACACCAGACCTGCAAAAGGCACTTCCCTGAGCTGAGGACTACCTCTCTGCCAAATTTCAAGTAATTATGTTCAGCCGTTCGGGCTGTACCTTGGACTAAAGGTCCCTATGAAAAATTGCATGGGGAAAATGCGTTTTGGGACCCCCCGTTTTTCTCAGCCCCCGCTTGACGAATCCCCCCCGAGACTTTCAGGGTAGGAGCGGAGCGGAGCGCCCCACCTATTTTGAAAATTTCGCGAGGATTCGTCAACCGGCGCCAAAGTTATTCCAAATAGAATGTTGCGGATTTCCTATGGAAACACGGTCCTAACTATAACTATCTACTGGCGACCGCCAGTAGATAATATATACCTGTATATATATATATATATACATATATGTGATCAAGACCGGGTTTCCCGGTCGAAACGCGTCATGCTGGCTGAAAATATGGAATAAAGCACTGAAATTCAAAAGAATACTTGGCTGTGTGGTGGTCCGTTCCTGCTCTTTCGTTTAACGGATTTATGCTGGATCGTGCTCGATATATATATATATATATATATATATATATATATATATATATATATATATATATATATATAGTACTTACGTTGAAGGACTGCTTCAGGTGAAATTCAGAGTGCCGGGTTTTCGTGACACCCACCTTGCCTGCCAGAGTGCTTCGACCAATCACATAGGGGCACACTGGTTAAATATGTGGACAGGAATGAACACCTTATTTGTCGGCAATTGAAAAAGTCTACCGACGAAACGCGTCATGCCCCTTTTGTTTTAATAAAGCTGATGTTCCTGGTACCCACGTGGGCTCATTCCTTTTTGGTTGAAAGGATTCTGGTGGTGGATATATATATATCTATATATATATATATCACCTACTGGCGGTTGCCAGTAGGTAGTTATAGTTAGGACCTAGTTACTATAGGAAAATGGCAACATTCTTTTTCGCAATAGCTTTGGGGCAGATTGATGAATCCTCGTGAAATTTTCTAAACTAATTCTTTGATGTGATCATCTCCGATGTTGAAAGTTTGGGGGTAATTCGTCAAGGGGGGCCGAGAAAAAAGGAGGGTCCCAAATCATGTTTTCTCCATGTTAATTTCCATAGGAAACTTTAGACAAGGCTACAGGTCGAACGGGCGAATGGAATTACCCCAAATTTTGCAGGGAGAAGGGTCTTGGTCTGGAAAGCACGCTTTTGTTTATTTGGTGTAAATTTGGTCAGTAGTTTTTGAGAAATATCGACATTTATAGATACCAATATTTGGGAATTCTGCCATCTGATTGGCTGAGGCGCCATGAGCACGAGCTTGTTGCTGATTGGCTGTGAGCAGTTGGAACTACGAACTGTTGGCCACCATTTTGTGATTCCGTTGATGCGAGTAAGGTGAAAAAAGGCAGAAAAAAGGGGGAAAGAAGTGAGAAATAGGAGGGTAGGAGCACTGTAACCTCTGTGGGGTGTTTAGGGTGTGCTATAGAGGGGGTGTGAAGCGAAGTATTTACCCCTACCGGTGTGTAAGTGGTGGGCTATGGAAATAAAGGAAGGTATTGGGTAGAGTCTGTTGCAGGTAAGGTGAGCTGGTGCGGGACTCGGGGATTAAAGCGTGAGCCCAAATTATGTGTCTTATGCTGTGAAGTCATGTGCCGTGGCCGCTGCACTACAGTTGTGGAAGTAGTGTGAGGATGTGTTTATAACTACTAGGACGAACTAGTGACCCATACTGGTATGAAAGTCCTGGGGTACGGAATATATGTGAGGTATTGTAGAGTCTCATGTTGCTAAGCTGAGCTGCTGCCGGAGTCGGGGATTAAAGTGTGAGCCCAAACTGTATGTCATATGCTGTGAAGTTATGTGCTCTGGCCGCTGTGCCACATCTGTGCAGGTAGTATCAGCATGTAGTTATAGGTACTGGGATGAACTTTTGTTTAGAATATTGTAGCTTGTGTACGGTGCTTAGGTGGTGTTGTATACGGAGTGCGATGGTAAATCAATATGGTATTTGTAGAACGCAAACTACTCACCCCTATGGGTGAGAAGAACTGGGGATCAAAGCGAGAGGTCTGTGCTGCAAAGTGAGATGGTCTGGCCGCTGCGCCACAGCTGTGTGGAGAATAAATTGTGGCAAGGGTGCGGGAGTTAGCATTATCTGGCCCTAAAATAGCGGGCCTAAGTTGTAAGTTATAGGGTGGCTCTAAAAAGAGCCCTTGTGTTCATTAGTTGGAGTTACATATAAGTGCGGATGCACAGCTTGAAGTTATTCAGGAAAACTCGGTTTCTCTGATCTGTGAAGTGTACTCCATTACTTCTGTATATATCCGCCATATCAAAACGTATGTTGTTGTTATATATGGACCCCATTTTGTGGTCTCTGAGGTATGCAGAGTCAGGTTTGTTGACTTTTTCCCCGAGATTTTTCAATCTGAGGACAAAATTGTTTCGACCATTTCCACTTCTGTCTTTGGCATATAAGGGAATATACAAAGACAGTTTGAGGCAAAAGTAACATCAATTGTCCAAATGTGTCATTCATAAGCATTTCCAAATCTACCCCAGTCAATGTGCCTAGGTCGTTTCCACCACAGTGCACAATCATGAGGTCAGGGTGTTGGAGATGCAAACAGGTTTTAACCAAAGGCAACAGTTGGTGCCACTTAAATCCTCTCTGTCCAAACCATTTAATGTCCACATTTTGTAAACCTAGGTCTAAGTCAATACGTCTCTGTTCTGCATACCTCTTGCAACAGAAAACATAGTTATGTCCTACGATCCACACTAGCATTTTGAAGGTATGGCTGGAAGGTATGGAAAGATGTCTGTTCCTTCGTGGAATAAGAGATATGTTTAAAGTTGGGGAACTAGTTTCTTTTCGCATACAAAACAGTACCTGATTTGGAGATGAAAAGCATTGTTTTTTAAAAGTAGGGTGCACATTTGTTTTGTGGAAAAGTATGTTTCTGATTGGTTAAGAAAAAGCAGTTTGCACGTACATATTATAGTACATATTATAGGATAAAATTTGCTCAACTCAGCCTTACCTGCTACTTGCATTTGGAAGGCACTGTTCAAACTTAAAACAATCGGGAAATTTTAACCTGCACGTGCCATTAAATGTTCAAGAAAATGTTGCAAAAAAATATCATTAGGTTTAAAAAAAATGGATGAACGTTTAACCTCCACGTGTTGTAGAATGTTCTAGAAAGTTTGTTGATTGAATACGTTGCATTTCTGACTTCGATGTGTACTTGAATATTAAAAAAACTATTTATATGGAAATGTAGAAGGAGAGTAATAGAGAGAATTTTTGACAGCTAAAAGAATCAAGGAACTATTGTAATTTATTCTTGATTACCTACTGGCGGGCGCCAGTAGGTAGTTATCACTGTTAACGGTCTGAAAGTGCGGTGTTGCTCAGAGTGGCATGGTGGTGATATGATATGGTGCTACACTCAGGTATGAAACCGAGGGTCTAAACCGTGAGGTCATTGCTGTAAAGTGATGTGGTCTGGTGTTTGTAGCATACGTGTGCAAGTAGTGTTAGTAGGCGTTTATACCATACAGAAAACCTTGTATCGCTGTAATAGAGGGGATGCGGATGGTAAAAATGGAGAGAAAAGAACTAAAAAAAAAAAAGCGGGGTCTCACACGTTCTTTTAAATGAGGCCCCTGGTGGGTGGGTAATGTTCCGTGGCCAATCCAATTATTATATTGCGTGGTCTCTGTAGGACTGGGGATCTTAAAGTCACATGTAAATTAGGCACGGAAGGTGTGGTAAATAATTTAATTACCGGAACTTAATTTGATGCGGAACATTAATAAGAATAGCTCAATAAAATAAGAGGCAGAATCCGTGGTATTAGAGGTTCGGAACGGGCTTTATTCCTATACAAAGGAACATAATTCGAATTATGGGCCTTCTATTCCATCACCACGAAAGTTCAGGAAGGAAGGAACATATATTATTGACAGATAGGCAGTTTTATAGAAAATACATTACAGTAAAGCAAATGCAGGAGGCGTAACAGTTGATAACAGAGATAAAGGCATACATGCGTAACTAAAATGGGTGTAACTAGGCGTAACTAAAGAACGTCATTAGGTATGATGTCACAAATGGGTGGTTCCATGAAAGAATTTCGCAATGTCAGCAAAAATATTTGGCAGAGATGTGCGCGCAGCAGCATGACGTGTGATTTGACGTGCAACTAGAAGGAGAAAGGGCTTGACATTTAGCTCTACATGTGGAGACAAAAGTCTGGGGTTATGTCAACCTAATCCCAAATCATATCTAATATCTTATGTTTAAAGAACTGTGTTATCCAAAAAGAGAGGTCTCTTAGGATAGAATCTTATTCTATACTGACTATACTGACTGTTAGTGCGTGTACAAGCGTCTAAGTGTCTACACTAGATGCGAGGGGGTAGGAATATTCCATGGTAACGGGGCTATGAATTACTTGCATGAGGGCAGCGAGGCCTGGCCCTTTGCACGGTAGCTGGAGGAATGTTTACCTAAACTGCTAGACAGGAATGCATCGGATGAGGAGCGGAGCAGAGCAGATAATCTTGAAGGTGGAGGGAACATACATGTACTTGTGACTTATACATGAAACCGTTGGGGTCCAAGATAGGGGACATAACCGACCATAAAAATCCATATTTCCACATTCCCTCCTTGTCCCCTACTTGCCCTTAAGAGATATCAATCTTCATCAATCCATCGATCTGTTCATATAACATCATTTGTTCTTCTTTCTTCTTCCGGGATCTCGAATGAAAACTTGGATGTGGGATACACGAGGTGGCACACAGACCACAAATCGCTGGCCCACATTGTAGACATAAGCAGCAACTGAATAGTATGAGAAAGCCAATACCTAGGAAGGAGAGCATTCTCCATCCCCAGGCTGACAACACGCCCCAGAACCAACCGGACCAAGTCCAGGTGCCTGGACTCTGGTGTATCTGGCTTACAATCTTATGAAGGCGGGTTATGGCTTTATATACTGACGGTGAATTTTCTGGTATGAAAATGCAACAACTTGATCCGATGACCCTACAAGCTCCGCCCCTATCGGCCAGGATGACGTCAAGGACAAGACGATTTTGAAGCACAACAATCCGCATAGCAGACTGTTCTTCTGTTAAATTGCCTAAGGCGGAAATAGTTTCGTTCACTACTGCTTCAAGGGTTCTGGTTAATCTACGTATCAACTTACTATTAGTGACTGTACCTATATAGGGGAAGAAACCTTTATTGAAATCTGTGTATTTTTCCCATGCTGTTTCAGTGTAATCAACGATTGGGAGATCTCTCTGCTGTCTATTGTGTACTAAATGAGTGTTTCTATGATAATCAGGAGGAGCTAGGAAAACAGGTGGTAGGAGGAATGCTATGTAACAGGTACCATCCCAATCTAGAGGTAGGCGTATATATGCGGTCTGGCCACATATAAAGTAGGAATGACGAGAAGCTCTAAATGTAGACTTGCCTTGATCACTGAATTTTATCACAGTGGTGCATTTACTATGGCCCATGTGTATGGAGCCATTCTTTCTTATACATAGTTCCCCTTTTACTGGGAATACCGACATGGCGGGCAATATGGGTGTAGCTTCAGATTCAACGTTCAGGATCATGAGATTAAGTGTAAAATTACCTAATCCATATACTTCATTTTCTAGATCAGTTCCTGTTCTTTTGGGAAGTCCCTCCTTGTTAGGGTAGCAGACTTTAAGCAAAACTAAGTTCAGGTTTCCCCATACCCAGTTGTCTTGATAAGCTACTGAGTTTGAATCTAAGGAATTAATTAAACTAAACCATGCTCCACAGGAGCCATTGTGTGTGAACGGATAGGGAAAGAGGGGCAAAACTCCCTTATAGTTCTGATAGGGAGGGAGTCGGCCACATATCCAACAATTTGTAGCATTGCTAGTCTGATGGGAATGATGTAACATACTAATAAAAGTGTTGTTGCGCAGCGCAAATCTATAGGACAACTCATGCGGGGGTAATTCACTAAAAGAATGTTCAGCCGTAACATTGTAAACATGTTTAGAAATAGGATAATATATGTGCAACAATATACTTGCAGCTATTATTAAAAGACATAAGAAAAACAAAATTAACAACGTCACTGTGCAATGACTACGCAGTGATTTACAGTACGCATGTTTTTTCAACTGCATTTGATTATTTCTTTCTCTATTCCGGTCCAGAGGATACATGTCAGAGACAAATTCAACCGATTCACCTTGGAGAGGACTTAAACAATCAAATTGTCTGACTGACTGGACCTCAATTTTAGTCTATATAGTTCTGAGTTCAATTGCTCAACCAAGGGGAGCTTTGAGTCTGTCTTTGAGGGAATACAGGGTTTAGTCTCTATATCGGATGGTAGTCCATAAAATTTCTTGATATGACTCGAGTGTATCCAACCTTTGCGACCTTCGATCTTCACGGCTGTCCTCGTGGTGAGCAGTACAAATTGAGGCGATTTCCACCTAGGATCCAGCTGAGTCTTCCGGTCAAAATTACGCACTAACACCAGGTCCCCGGGAACTACGTCATGGGGTTTCACCTAGGTGTTGTCGGGAAAGGTAGCAGCTACCTGTGAACGACAAGATTGTAGTGCAGACATCAAGGAAGCCAGGTAATCTGTCAGCATATTACAGTCAACGTCAGTGATTTTACGAGGTATAGGCGTCCCCCACATATTTGGTGGTCTACCAAAGATCACCTCATATGGGGATAGCCCTGTTCGAGAATGTGCTACCATTCTCATGTAAAAGAGTGCAACTGGTAAGGCTACTACCCAATCGACACCTTTCTGTCTACATATTTTGGACAATCTAATTTTCAGAGTTTGATTATGTCGTTCCACGAGACCTGCTGCCTCGGGGTGTCGGACACAGTGAAATCTCCATTGATAGCCTAACAAAAGTGAAACGTGTTTCATTAATTCGGATGAGAACGGCTGGCCGTTATCTGAGTAGATAACACGTGGTAAACCGTACCGTGGGAAGAATTCTCGAACTAACTGTTTGGCAGTAGTCGGGGCAGTGTAATCTGAAACCGGGTATGCTTCTGTCCAACGGGAAAGAGCACAAACAACTACGAGAACATATTTGAATCCTCGACATCGTTCCATCTGGATATAATCCATCTGGAGGACTTCAAAAGGGTGATCAGGAGGCTGAAATCCACCCTGTTCTACGGGAATGCTTTTACCTGGGTTAAACTGACAACAGATCATACAGGTACGAACTTTTTGTTTAGCTGCGGCTCGTAAATGTTTGTTGAACCAAATGTGTTGAATGCTGTCTAGCATAGCTTTTTCTCCTAGATGCGCTGGACTATGTATAGTGTTAATGATGACTTGGACCATTGAGTCGGGAAGAAACCATATAGATTTTTCCTTCGTCATCCATCCCTGATCTGTTTGGATCCCTCCTAATTCAGTCCATTTCTTTATTTCATCTGGTGTAGCATGTGTCTGTATGTCGATTACGTCAAGAGCGGGATCCTTAACCGTCATGCAATGTGTTGGTGTCAGAACTATTGTCTTTGTCATGTCAGACATGTGAGTTTGAGCAGTCTGTTTAGCTGTTCTATCAGCTAGATCATTGCCTTGGGAAATGATATCAGTAACTTTCGTATGAGCTTTACATTTCATAATTGATATTGCAGTAGGTAGATGTATTGCATCTAATAAGGCATGAATGAGGGGTCCGTGCTGAATGTGGGCACCGTGAGAAGTTAAATAACCTCTCTCTCGCCACAGCACGCCGAAGTCATGTACAACTCCGAATGCATAACGTGAATCAGTGTATATGTTGACTTTCTTATTTGTGGCTTGAATACAGGCTTGTGTCAGAGCGATGAGCTCTGCTGCTTGAGCTGACAAGGTGTTTATGCAATTTGTTTCAATGACTTCAGTGTCTGTTGTGACTGCATACGCGGCCACTAGCTCTCCTGTACTTGTTCTCATACATGACCCATCTACATACAACGTCAGGTCTGGATCTGACAATGGGACGTCTGTCAAGTCTTGTCTGGGTTTCGTCGTGATAGTAATAACTTCAATACAATCATGTGCTAGTGGGTCTGTTCCGTTTACTGGCAAAAGTGTGGCAGGATTCAATGTACTACAACGTCTGATTTCTATGTGTGGCTGGAACAATGTTAATTCGTAACCGGTAAGTCTTGCTATAGTCAAGTGTTGTGTTTGCGTTCGATTCACAAGAACCTCTACTGTGTGTGGTACTTGTACTGTCAATGGATGTCCTAATACTATGGCATCGCTTTGTCTGATTGCTAAAGCTGTTGCTGCCACTGATTTCAGGCACGCAGGCAGAGCCTGAGCTACTGGATCTAATGTACTAGAGAAATAAGCACATGGTTTGTGTGATCCTGCTTGTTCCTGAGTGAGTACTGACAAAGCAGTACCTTCGCGTTCTGTAACAAAGAGTGTAAACTGTTTACTGTAACATGGTGTTGCTAGGACTGGTGCTTGACATAAAGCTTTCTTTAGGCTTTCAAAAGCTTGTGTATGTTCCTGAGTCCAAGGGAGGACAGTCGATGTGGCCGCCTCCTGTGTTGTCAACTGAATGAGTGGTTTTGCTAGAAATGCATACTGAGGGATCCACTGCCTACAATATGAAGTGAGGCCTATAAAAGCCCGTACCTCCTTTTGTGTCTTGGGTATTGGCATGTTAGCAATTAACTGGATGCGGTCGGGTGTAAGCTGCCTTCCCTCCTTGGACAGCGAGTGCCCAAGGTAAACAACTCGCTGGACACAGAATTGCAGCTTAGAAGGGGACACCTTGTGCCCCTTTTCGGCCAAAAATTGTAAAACCGTCAGTGAAGCTTTTTCACATTCAGTTTCGCTTCTAGCGGTGATCAGCAGATCATCGACATATTGAAGCAGGGCAGTGTTGACTGGCATGTGGATACTGTCAAGTTCTCGTTTCAGTGCCTGGCTATAGATGCTGGGGCTTTCTGTGAATCCTTGAGGTGCGCGTGTGAATTTAAAGCTTCGTCCATTTAAACTAAATCCGAACAAGTATTGGCTTTCCGGATCTATTGGGACGCTGAAAAAAGCATTCTTGAGATCAATTACAGTAAAGAATGTTGCTTCGGAATCAATGGCTGTCAGTAATGAAGAAATGTCTGGAACTACGGGGTATTGTGGTACAATACATTTATTTAATTCGCGCAGATCAATAACCAATCGATATACTGGCGGGGCTTTTGGATCAGTTCGTTTAAGAATCGGGATTATCGGGGAATTACATACATTGGAGTCGGTTTCCACAACCACTCCTTGGGTAATAAGCTCGTCAATGATTTGCAGTAAAGCCACTACAGCATTTGGGGGTAACTTGTATTGTCGCATTCGTGGTAGTACCACTCCTGTCTTTAGTGTGACTCGATATGGTGTAATGTTCATGCAACCAACATCTGTAGGGCCTTGTGCCCATAGATGTGTGGGTAAAGTCTGCAGTCGGTGATCCATGTCTCGGGACACATAGTGCCCTTTGAAATCACGTAAAAACAATCTTACTCCTTCCGGAGAGCAACATATTATAGCTCCTAGAGCTTTCAATGTTTTTATACCTAACAGGTTTTCTGGACATGATTTAGTGAGCAATAAATCTGTAGTTCGTGTCAAGGGACCAATCGTAAGTGGAAGAGGCTGTGATACCTCGTTAATGATAGGTTTTCCTGAAAAACCAAGGGAAATATTCTGTGAGCCTGAGAGGGGTGCCCCTGGAACTTCACTACGTTTTATGGTTGTTCGGCTTGCCCCTGTATCAAGTAAAAATTTTCTATCCTGGCCTAATAGTTCACTGTGTACATAAGGTCCTTCTTGATCTACAGGGACCTCGATAAGGGGTAAGCCAATTTCCCTCTCTAGGCTGTTTCATGAGTATCGTTGATAATCAGGATAGTCATACTGTGCGGTCTGGTACATTTGTCGTGTCGTTGTTGGTGTGGCAGCAATAGGCTGCGGTGGTGGAGCTGGCATAGACTGTTGCGGAGCTGGCATGGCCTGTGCATGCTGCGGGGCTCCTTGTTGGTTCTGATCCTGTCTAAGTGGCCGTGGTCTTTCTTTTGTATTACCTATGGCGATATTATGTTTTAAAACTGGACAATCGTGTACATAATGACCTGGCTGTTTACAATAGTTGCATGTCCCTTTTACAGAACCTGCTGAAACACTGGACTGTGTCATACCCTTTTTATGACCGTCAGCTGGAACTGTCTGGGAAACTAGCATTTTCATTTTCGTGTCTTTCATGCGTCTTTGTTCATGTTCTTGTTCCTCTCTAATTCTATTGTGATGGTACTGTAGCATTTGTAACATTTGTGACGGAGTGTTACCTTGCCAGGTACTCTCGAATTTCAATACTCTATTCTTAACTTGGGGCAAGGCATTTTCAACTAATTTTGTCACAAACAGATGTGGATACGATTCGCTACTTGCTTTTATTCCACTATTTATACCAAAACATTTTTCGAATCGGGCATAAAAGTCACTAGTGTCTTCATCTTGCTTTTGTTTACAGGCTGAGATTGCACCCCAGTCTTCCTTTTTCGTAGTTAATAAACGTGGCAGTACCTGTACTAATAAACCTGGTAGTATTTTGGTCTTTTCCCCAAGCCCTAAACCTGGACCTCGAGCTGTTTCTTCGTTTTCTAATGCTGTCCAATCTATCTTTTGGTCTCCCACCTCCCAATCCTTTTCTTTGAGTTTTTCATAAATGCCCGCAGGCATTAATACCTTTAATATTTTCATAATGTCGGGATAGGTATACTCTCCCATGAGCAACATGTCTTTAATTTCACGGTGGAAACCCGCTGGGTCTTTGTCATGACTGGGTACCACTTTCTTCATTTCTAATAGTTCCATTTTAGATATGGGTGTGTATACAAACACACGTTTAAACTGATTGTCATCACCTTTTATCGGGTGTACTTCGCGTAAGGGATTCTGTCTATCCATATAATACGTCGTTCTTTCCTTGATGGGCAGTGAGACATGTTCGGGGCATACAAAAAGAATGTACTGCTTTCTGGATTCTAGTATTTCTCTAATTAACTCAGTACCTGAACCTCTCCATTTATTCGTGAGTAATTCAGTTAATATATCAGGTAAGGGACCAGGATCGGAGTGTTGGCTTTTATATAATATAAGGAGTTGTTGAATCATGTAGATACCAGCTAAACGCTGTTCATCTGGGGTGAGGTTCAAAAACGTGTGTGCTAGTGTATCATCACTATATTTTCCGGGACTGTCAACCCAGTGAACGGCTGACCTGGCTAATTCTTGTTCGTCCATAGAATCGAGTATATGATAACCCCTTCGTTCTCGGAGTAATTTGTCAGCGGCTTGGAATGAATGTTCGGGGGACCTTATATTTATTATAGGGGTTTGGAAATTTCTGTTATTGTCTGGACGTATCGGACGTATCGGATCAGTAAAGCATCTAGTATTATTACAAGATCTTCCTCTACCTACATAGGCCATTGTTTCTAACTGTCCTGTGGGTAGTTCTAATTCTTCCTCCTCCTCGTTTTGTTCAGGCTGGTCTACCGCCAATCTTTCTTCGTGTATTCGTTCTACTTCTTTGCGGATCTTTCGGCACATAGCTACTATACTTAGTAGTTTATCATGTCTCCCCTCTGATATATTCCGACTCCATGTGGTAAGAATTCACATTTCTTCCGGATTTACCCCTGGTCGGTCTTGATTTCTGACCACACAATTTATGAGGAAACGTAACAGTTCCCCCTGTATCTCCACTTTCTGGTACTCCATGGCTCTATTAATACTTTCAGAATCTCGCCCTGACTGGATAAAATGATATATATTTTCTAAATGTGTAGTCATTCCTGGTAGCCTCCCTAAATATATTGCAGCTCGTCGGATACGTAATGAGGCCAGCAGCATTTCATCCTTTTTGCCAGGCACAGGGTCATATCTACAATCTACTAGAAGTTCCTTAAGCATGTCGGGAGTTACTAGTTTGGGCGTACGTTGGTGGGCTAATTCTTGAAAGGAAAGTTTATTTACTCTGGGTGGCGTGGAAAAAATGTTTGTTGTACCTCCTGTAGCACCGCCTGGGGTGCTGGGTGTGAAAGGATTCGTTGAACGTGATATAGCAACCATAGGTGTGGGTGCAGCTGTAGAAACAGATGTGCTTGCCGGAACTTGTGTCGGAGTTTGTTGTTGCGGAGGTACAGACGGAGGGTCTTGGCGTTGAACCCCCTCGGCAGGCGGTCTATGTGGTGCAGTATTAGCATACTCGGGAGCTGCGTCGTCTAAATAAGAGGAAAGGAAAACATCTTCTGCGGTTCTGGGATGCCCTTTGGGATGTGATTTTATCGGAAACAACGGAGGTGGCAAGTCTTTTGGTATCTCCAGAGTAGCCTTAGGTAACCCTTCGGCCAGAAGAGGATACATACCATTCATAAGGGCATTTCTTTGTCTGTCTACTTGTTCTGCTTTTGCTCGGGTACCTTCTTCAATTAATAGATTTTCTCGGACTTTATTTGAATTCTCCTTACTCTTCTCTTCCTGTCTACGTGCTTTTTCTGTACGTCTATACGATTCTTTACGCCATAATTCAATGGCATCTTTCTGTGATTGTCTAGCTTTCTTTTTCCATAATTCTTCCTCTATTTTCATGATGCAATCTGCATCCCAGGTCCCAGCTGCGGGCCACCTCTGACTTTCTGGTAATTCCTTGGTGTAATCTACCCATAAATCAAGAAATAATATGGCGTCTAGGCCATGTTTATGATACATGAAGTACCCTGGAGTGTCCCTAGGAGGAATGGGAACAGCTTCTTCGAGTACCCCTTTTCTAGTTTTGATCTGTCTTAATTTCGAAAAGAGCGGCATATTGAGAACTGATCTGATACCTAATTTTGAACACGTTTAATACAACAAAACACAATAATGAACAGTCATTCACACCACAATATGCAGAACGTATTTAAAACATTTAACATTTAACATTTAATGAACAACAATGATGGCCATTTAGGGATCTAGTCACTAAGCATAATACTCGGCACTAACTAGGTAATTCTGAATTATATACTAGACATACTAGATATACTGCTAAACAGTACAGATACACTGCTAAAACAGTGCAGACCGGATTTGTGTACCCAAACCCGTCTTGACCGGCACAACCTATGTGCACGTCAGAACGCCTCCCCGGCAATGGTACTCACCGGGTAGCTCGGAACGGAAGGCCTCGGAACTGAACTTGAACTGGACTTGGACCGGACTGGACTCGACTCGAAACTTCGGAACTTCGGAACCTGGTGGGCCTCTGTATACCTCGGATCTTGCTCTCTCAGCTAGGCTCTGGTCGGGATACTTCGCACTTCTCACCGCCTCGTCTGGGTGTTGATCGCAGCCTCATTTACCCCCGCTCGGCAGGAGGGAAATACAGGAAATCCTGTGGGTACGCGTTGTTGTCCGTCCAGCTGTGGCAGGAGACCGGGCCTGCAACGCACCTCCGGCGCGTGAGATGAGAAAGTGTCCCTATTCGGGCGCCATATATGTGGTAAATAATTTAATTACCGGAACTTAATTTGATGCGGAACATTAATAAGAATAGCTCAATAAAATAAGAGGCAGAATCCGTGGTATTAGAGGTTCGGAACGGGCTTTATTCCTATACAAAGGAACATAATTCGAATTATGGGCCTTCTATTCCATCACCACGAAAGTTCAGGAAGGAAGGAACATATATTATTGACAGATAGGCAGTTTTATAGAAAATACATTACAGTAAAGCAAATGCAGGAGGCGTAACAGTTGATAACAGAGATAAAGGCATACATGCGTAACTAAAATGGGTGTAACTAGGCGTAACTAAAGAACGTCATTAGGTATGATGTCACAAATGGGTGGTTCCATGAAAGAATTTCGCAATGTCAGCAAAAATATTTGGCAGAGATGTGCGCGCAGCAGCATGACGTGTGATTTGACGTGCAACTAGAAGGAGAAAGGGCTTGACATTTAGCTCTACATGTGGAGACAAAAGTCTGGGGTTATGTCAACCTAATCCCAAATCATATCTAATATCTTATGTTTAAAGAACTGTGTTATCCAAAAAGAGAGGTCTCTTAGGATAGAATCTTATTCTATACTGACTATACTGACTGTTAGTGCGTGTACAAGCGTCTAAGTGTCTACACTAGATGCGAGGGGGTAGGAATATTCCATGGTAACGGGGCTATGAATTACTTGCATGAGGGCAGCGAGGCCTGGCCCTTTGCACGGTAGCTGGAGGAATGTTTACCTAAACTGCTAGACAGGAATGCATCGGATGAGGAGCGGAGCAGAGCAGATAATCTTGAAGGTGGAGGGAACATACATGTACTTGTGACTTATACATGAAACCGTTGGGGTCCAAGATAGGGGACATAACCGACCATAAAAATCCATATTTCCACAAAGGGCACAGGGACGTTTTGCAGCCTAGGGGAGCACCACCTTCCCGGGTATTGTTTACTAATTGGTCGGGGGTTCGAGGCCAACTGAAGTCCGGGGATCGCCACACTCTGGTTCTTTATTTAAATATGCAGGGTGGGCCTCGGCAGTCCCTGAAGCCTCGGTGGTCCTAGGCAGTGCCTTATTTGTTCTGTAATCACACGGGCAGTACTTATGGTGTTATAAAGTGATACACTCATAGAAATCTTGCAGTTGTACAATTACCCAGGCTTCATTTGTCTAATAGTCAGTTAGATTATGTTTGGTTGGTGCACTCTAATATTAAATAATGTTGTCCTTAAAATCTCCTATAAACAGATGATTTTCACAATAAACAATAGACAAGTGTCGTCAGAAAAAGACCTATACACTCAGTTATTTATTTGAAAAAAATAATTAACCTTTATTAAAACAGAAATAAATAGAAATTTAACTTTAATAGAACAGTAGAATAAAAAAAACGTGGATTGGACTCCAGTGGAAGCAGCGTAGGAAACCTGCAAGACAAAAATGAAACATAAGTATGTGTGCTATGTGGAAGAGGTAAAGAAAGGTAGTCCGAATGAAAGGACCATCGTGAGAATGGAAGTGAGGGGGAGTGGGTGGAAAGGAGAAGGGGAGGGAGAGTCAAAAGAAGAGAGGGAGGAGGAGACAGAGCGTCGACCTATTGCACCCAGCCCTTAGTGTTTACCCTCCGTCACCCATTTGTCTAGGACGCTGGAGTCTGCGAGAAAGAGTGTGGTTCAGCAAGTCCTTAAAATTAAATACATGAGGCCAGAGATTATGGGCCATATTATGAAGAAAGGGCGATAACATTATGGCCGCTTTAGCGGCAGGAAACTGCCACTAAAGCGTCGATAAGGGGTTGATAATATGCCCTTGTGAATTCCCTTAGAAGCACAGGTTCTGGTGTGAACATGGGCTTCTATGGGAAATTACAAAGGCATATTATCAACCCCTTATCGTCGCTTTAGCGGCAGTTTCCTGTTGGTAAAGTGGTGATAATGTTATCGCCGTTGTTTGATAATATAGTCCTACATTATTAGCTATGGAAAAATCGCTTGCATGCACCTGTGCACCCAGGGTGCTGCACACCAACCCCTTCCCCCGCACTGTGCTCAAATGTAGGTCTTGCACACCGAGGCTTCACTGCTCACCTGCCACTACTGGTGTGTCCCACGACGTGTTGGTGCAAGCTCCTAATCCGGGGTATGTTTGTATGATAGACCAAGGTGTCCGGTCAGGGACGGTGTTTTGATACCACGATGGGAGGTGTCAGAGTGCCAGGGCATCATTGCGGGGTCAGCTACCGCTCCACCCTTCTTGTGGCAATCAATGGAATGTCTGAAAAGGGAGAAATAATTTAATGGTGGAAATGTCTGGAGGTAAATTAAGGTTTATTTCAAGCTTGATAGAAAATAGCAGTTGAGTATATCATTCCTTTTTGAAGTACGATCTACCATCTATTAGTGGTAATTGTAGTTCAAAGAGGAGTTGGAGTGCACGAGAATACACAAGGTTAAATAATAATATGTTATGCCAACGTTCACATACAAAGGAACAGAGCGCATTCTGGAAGCATAATGTGCGTGTGTAATGCAGTGGCAGGAGCCTGTGTGCATGTACACTTAGTAAGGAGCTCATTATTGTGTCCTAAAAGCCAATGCCACGTGTCTGTAGGGCAGCGCTGCCCTCTGGCTCAGGCCTACAGTACGGTCCAGCAGGTCCTTAAAATTAGACAGACGTGACTGAGTGAGGTCAGAGATCACATCATTGCGCACGGCAACATTGCTTTTTCGCACATGCGCACTCAGGGTGATGCACCCCACCCCTCCCGCAGAACCTCCCTCAACAGGTGTCTGTAGGGCAGAGCTGTCCGTAGGTTCAGGCCTACCTTATGGTATAGCAGGTCTTTAAAATGAGACAGAGATGTGACTGAATGAGGTCAAAGATCACATCATAACACATGGCAATATTGCTTATTCGCACGTGCGCAGTCTGGCTGATGCATCCCATCCCTCCCGCGCTGCCTGCTGGCTCAGGCCTACAGTACAGTCCAGCAGGTCTTTAAAATGAGACAGAGATGTCACTGAATGAGGTCAAAGATCACATCATAACACATGGCAATATCGTTTTTTCGGACCTGCGCAGCTAGGCTGAAGCACCCCACCCCTCTCGCCACAGCGCACTCATATGGAGGCCCTGTGCACACAGGCCGCTCTGTTTACCTGCTGTCATTGTTGTGTGAGCAAACACTACGGGCAGCAGTGCTCACAATTCAGATGGAGTGTTGATTGCAGGAGAGTGTACACCTCATGGATCCCTTTCGTAGACGGCGGGCAGTAGGGCTCACAATTTAGAGCCCGTGTTGATTGGCAGGATGGAGTACACCTCATGGATCCATTTCTTTTTTTTATTGCGCATTGTGATATGCAAAGTGGATGCGGCAAATCATTTGAGGTAGTGTGGAAGAAGAGGGACGTGTGGCGTCGTGGTTATCCTATTTATATGTACGCAAAGTGGGCTGGGCTTGCGTACGCCAGGCCAGCGTAGGGGTGTGAATAATTATTCCGGGGACTTGGGCGTTGTTCAGTTCCTGCCTGGCCAGGAAGTGTACTTATGTGTGTTTCTTTTGTAGTTTTGACCTCGCAGAGTGTGCAATTTAGATTAGTGTAGCAGGTGTCGGGATGGTGAAAGCTATCGTTAATGAGATGGCATGTGATCTAGGATGTGCAGTCTGCCCGTGGCTGATGAGGCTCCATTGAGCCAGCAGTACCCAGGCCGAAAGGCAGCACAATAATGTGCAGACACACACACCAGGGGCATTGTGTAACACATGTTTGTTTTTTGATGGAACGTTTGAGATGCATGGCAATCACACGTGGAAGGCTAATGTACAGAGCATGAATATTGATCAAGATGATCGTTGAATGTTGTGTGTAGTATAAGATATGTGTATACAGGAAAACACTTTTCAAAAATGATTTCTAAGCAGAAGAGGTGTCTCTCATCAAACGCTGTAGAGAGTAAAATGTGTGGGGTCGTCCAACTGTTACAATGGGAAATGTTATGAACCAATCAAAGGCTTTTTTTAAAGGTCACATGGCAATCACGCACCGAGCGCGCAAGGGGGCTGCACCCGACGCAATTTTGACAAAATATATTTATCATAATATAAGTTTATTACAGTTAGAAATATCTAAATGTTTAAAATAATTTAGATTTTAGTGTGCTCTCATATACTGTTTAAAGTTATTTAGATATACTTTTGAGACCAAAAAAAAAAGAAAAAGGGAATGGCGTACCCGGCGCGATACTTTACGTCTGTGACGTAACACAGGGCCTGGCAGCGTGTACTCGTCGAATGCGCAACACGCAGCAGGCGCGACCCCATACGTACATGGTGTAACGCGTGGCTTGGTACTGCGTACCCGTTGGATATCAAAGTAGTACCTGGGGTGACTTCATGAGTATATGATGTTACGAGGGACACGGTGCCACGAACTCGTCAGATACGAAATGCACATCATTTACAGGTTTAGCAATATGGCGGGTAGGATTCATGTGGTGATGGAGCTTGGTACGCTACCGGTATGGGAGTGCAGTTTTCTCCCCCCCCCAAAAAAAACAACATATTTTTTGGGGAAAATATAAAACATTACATGATTTTTAAAGTTAAAAACAAGAAGTATAATAGAGTTCTGAAATATTTAAAAATATAATAGAAAAAATATAGGTTTTATAAACATTAAAATATGAAATTAACATTTAAAAAACCTTCGAAATTATGTTTTTTTCAGACATTATAGTTAGGAATTAGCCTTTAAAAAACCTTAGAAATTCACTAAAAAAAACATAGGTTTCACGGATGTTATAGTTAGTTGAACATTTGACTCATATAAAACCAGAGAAATTCGCCTGTTATAGTTAGTTGAGCTAACTATAACTCGCGCGCCCACAATGTACTGCTGATGATGTCACATATTACAGCACTCATGACATGGTCAGTGACATCACTGATGACATCACTGATGACATCTCAAATGACATCACTCATGACATCACTCATGACATGATCCACATGAAAATCTGATGCACATACTGATGCTCTAATATAAACTTTGATACACCCATTCTAAAATGCTGACTACTAATTTTGAAACCATACATAGAAGAATGCCACATACTACATAGCACTCACTATTTCCTAGGTATACACACACATCCAGTCACTCATACATGCAGTTACTCATCAATAGAGGACTATAATATGCACTCATACATCTATACATGCAGTCACACGCTGCCACTCATCCATAGAGTTACTCACACGCCTAGTCAGAAATGCAAAGAATGAATCAAATACCCATTTAATCATGTATACAGTTATACACACCAACTTCGTTATTTTGAGACATACCACATCACTTATTTATACAGATACTAACACATATTTACTGTCTTATACAATCACTGATAGAAGCAGACACTTATTTATACACCCACTCTTGAAATGACTTAGTCTCACGTATACTCCAACACTCACATATAGTGGCTTAAAACATATATAGTTAGTCACAGATATACCACTGAGACATTTATTCACTCACCAACACACCCATAGACACACTAACTCACCCATACAGCCCTTTCCAGATGCACTTTTTAATCCATACAACCACTGAATCACCCACTCAGACATCTCTGCAAACTCATACACCCACCCACTCACAGAGACACTCAGGGACCCATACAGATACTCAGACATCAAACCAATAACCTATATAGACACTCATGTAGGTATTCAGCAACCCATGCAGTTGCTTACACACCAATGGAGAGACTAATACAGAGTTTTACACAGTTTAGTCACTAACCCATGCATTCAGTAAGACACGTTCAATTACTCACTTATACGGTCAGTCACACACATACAAAATAATTCCTTTAGCCACTTGTGAATGCATTCATTCTTCAATACACCTTGGCATATATATAAAATATATATATATAAAAAACATATTTACATTTTATAGAAACACACATTCACTGGATGATGTCTTGAGTGATGTCATCAGTGATGTCATTTGAGATAGTTAGATTGCCTTTTCACTCGTACAAAACCATTGAAATCCCCCCATTATAGTTAGTTCAGCTAACTATAACTCGCGCCCCCGCATGGCACTGCTGATGACGTCACATATTACATCACTCATGACATGGTCAGTGACATCACTCATGACATCACTGATGACATCACTGATGACATCATCCAGTGAATGTGTGTTTTTCTGAAAATTAAATATGTTTTATATATGTATATCTCAAGGTCGATGGAAGAATAAATGGGTATATAAGTGTCTAAATGGATGATTTAAAAAAATTAGTTGATTGTATAACTGACTGATTAAGTGTATCTTAGTGAATACATGGCTTAGTGAGTAAAGTTTAAATATGTAAATATCTATGTCAGTCTCTCACTTTGTGTATAAGTGGCTGCATGGGTTGGTGAGTAGCTACATGAGTGTCTATATAGGTTATTAGTTGGTTTTTTGAGTATCAGTATGAGTGTCTGAGTGTCTGTATGGTTCGGTGGGGGTATTACGTAGTGCATAGATGCATGAATGAGTGACTCACTGTTTGTATGTGTTGAAGACAGCATGTGTGCAGGACTGTATGGGTGGATGAGTGTGTGTATGGGTGTGTTAGTGAGTGAATGACTGTCTCAATAGTGTCTTTATGAGTAACTACATATGTTTTAAACTAGTATATGTGACTATTGGTGTATATAAGTGAGTATATGTGAGAGTGAGAGATTGGAAGAGTTCCTATATGACTAAGTATGTGTTTCTATAAGTAATTGTTTAAAAGACTAAGTATGTTTAAGTTTCTGTAGAAGTAAGTGTGGTGTGTGTGTGTGTATAACTGTATATGCAATGTCAGAATTTTTTTAAGTTGTTCTTTAGAACATTCTGGGACATTCTGTCTTTGCGCTATACTTGGGCTACAGCTGGGTGATATTTGTGCTACATTTGGACTCTTTTGTCTCTGGTGGCCATCTCGGGAGACTTATTTGTTATGAAGTTTCCTAATTTCCTCATTTACTACAGTCTCCTCAGTAGGAAATACTTTCAGTTTTTTACTTTGATTCCATCAAGAAGGCATTCAGATGTGTCACACATTTGCCATAAATTCAGAATGTTAGCACTCTAGTTGCTCAGTAGATCACTGTAGTGAAGCTACTGCTCACCAGGGAAGTCTGCTGCTGGTATTGAAAGTGCATGTTTCAGTCTGCATGTCAGAATTATTTAATGAAATAGAAGAGGATTTGAGAAGTCACTCAAAATATGCCCTAATTTTTCTTTCTGCAGCACTAATCATACTTTCTATGGCAAAATGAACCGCACCATTTTGTTCCTTTTTAAATTAAATGTTTTAAGAGTTAACACTTTATTCCAATCAAGGTGGCTTCAGGTGTGCAATACGTTTGTCATAAGTAGGACTGTTAGCGCTCTGGTTGTTCTTTAGAACACTCTGGGAAGCTGCAGTAGAACACAAAGGAATCAACTGACAGTCTCTGCCCTTGTTGGATGTACATGTTTTACTGAGAATGTCAGACTTCATTCTCACATGACTGAGAAAGATAATGTGAATTTACAGAAAATATGCTCTCAGTTTAGCTTATAGATCACCTTCCAAACCTCAGTGGGAAAAGCATGAGAAAATAGTTTTCTCTCAAACATGATTCATGATATCCCAGCAGAAAGCTTTTTCACATGGTAAAATCACCTTAGAACACAC
Source organism: Triturus cristatus (assembly GCF_964204655.1). Lineage (NCBI taxonomy): Eukaryota > Metazoa > Chordata > Amphibia > Caudata > Salamandridae > Triturus > Triturus cristatus. Next base: position 215,648,968 of record NC_140594.1, on the reverse strand, counting down.
CACAATTCCTTAAATGAGTATGGTACCATCAACAAATGATTTATAATGTAAATAAAGTCTTAAAACCTTCTATTAACTGCAAAGCTTTTTAATGAGGTGCTATCATGTATATTGGTCCCAAGATGGCTGCCAACACTTCTTGGATGAAGTGCTGACTGCCAATCAGATCTCACGATGAGATGTGTGGTTAGGCTCCGCCCAGATATATATGTGATTTTACTTTTGATTGTCTCAGGAACTACTGAACGGATTTACACCATTTAATCAAAAGGCATGACTCTGAACCAAGGGCTACCTTTTTGCCGAATTTGGTGTAATTCTGTTCAGCAGTTCGGGCTGTAGCTGCGATGAAAGGTTCCTATGGAAAATTGCATGGGGAAAACACGTTTTGGGACCCCCTTTTTTCTTGGCCCCGCTTGACGAATCACCCCGAGACTTTCAGGATAGGAGCGGACCGGAGCGCCCCACCAGTTTTGAAAATTTCGTGAAGATTCCTCAACCGGCGCCAAAGTTATTCCAAATAGAATGTTGTGAATTTCCTATGGATAATAGATCCTAACTATAACTACCTACTGGCGACCGCCAGTAGGTAATATATATATATACCTATAACTGCAAAAGATTTTTAAAATGGACTCAATATAGACAGCAAATATATCTGTAAAGAAGAGGCGTATTTGTAACAGATTAACGTGTGGCTGCATTATTTCTTTAGACAGAATGAATTGCATTGCGGTGAAGAGCTCAAGTGTTCATGCTTGAAATGGAGCAATTGTAAAAAAAAATAGGTTAGTGTATATGCAAGCGGTGGGGTGACAGTTTTATACAGAAAAGTCAAACCTTTTTTATCTTTCAGATTCAGAACCTCGATGGTGTAACTGCTCATTTGTCCACTTGAAAAAAGCCGACCTTCTGGCACTACTGCCTATTCGTCCAGGGTCATCATAAGGACAGAAAATACAAATAATGAGCATCTTAAAAATATTTTGACAAAACAGCAAAATAAGTCACTGAGTATCACAGCACAGTCTAATCATTGGCAGGTGGACAGTAACATCTGATCAAATCGAAAGAGACTAATGATTATAAGAGGAGACCACTTGTTTAATGTGACTAGTTCTCAAATATGATGCACCCTCACAATATAAGGAATATTTTGAAGAAGTGGGTTATTACATTGTGAGACTGACTGATAGACCAGTACCTCAGTTACTCCAGAGGGGATGGGCAAAGACAGCGATATTTCAATCCTGACATCTGACTGACAGCCCAGTCCCTATTAACAATTTAGACCTAGCATCAAGCTGGCTGAGGCAGTTTTCGCTTGTGACTGACATTTACAGTAATCCAGAGATCCTGGGTTCATATCCAGGCAGGCAGACTCAGACTTCCATTTATTTGGCAGTAGTATATTGAGGACCATTACATTGGGCAATAATATCTAATAATCGCAGAGCTTAAAAATGTATAAAGCATGCCGCCCTCCTCACAGATGCTCAGTTGCTTTATTTTCATAGAAGCCAGTCTACATCTGTGTGATGCTGCACTGGATTAAAGATTTTGAGGGAAAAGCATTACTGCAAAATGCTGTTTATATTGAGGGTTGCTTCATGTCATGAGGCACAATGTTACCTCTTCTGGTATTATCTTTAAGAAATTGTTGTTGAGAGGTTGGCTTGCTCATTCATATCAATGATACCAAACCAAGAATGCCAGACAGCGTTAGACAGTCAAATGAAAGCTTAAGAAAATAAACGTTGTGTTCTGAAAATATGCAGTGAGGTGGCAGTGCTTAATCTACGATTTAAGACTAAGCGCCTCATTACAATGGTGGTTGGACCGCACACTCACAGGTCGTAGATGGTGGTCCAACCACCCACAGCCCATCGATACCACAGCCGCATTACAATGCTGGCGGTCAAACCCTATTCAGTCGGACGGAAGACTGCCGCCTCCGCCAGGATCATAGATCCAGATGGGGCGGCAGTCATATCAGCATCCGAAAATGGCAGTGGTGCAGAGGTAGGTACTGCCATCGGGATCTGGATATTCCTTTCCAACAGCCTCTTCATGGTGGGAAATCTGCATGAAAAGTTTGTTGGAAAAAGAACTTTGGGACCCCAAACAGGGCCCCCTTATGTTGTGGCCACTGAAAAGTGGCTCTTGGGGCACATGTAGTATCCCCACTCACTATCGTGCCCTGGGTGCCTTGTACCACATAGTGCATGGTACACGGTCCACAAATGTGCAGGAGGTGCTTGGTTCAGATGCGTTTCTGAGCACCAGCCGGGCGGCACTGTTGGGGGCTCCTTTACATGCCTTTCCGCCAAGCATTTCATGTAGGGGTCCCAGCCATGAAATTCTTGGTAGAAAGGCAAGCCAGAATCTGCTCAGTGGTGCCAGCACTGGCACTGCTGCGATTCCCACTTGCTTTCCCTACCACCGCCGCTGCTGGATCCCGGTGGCAGCAGCGTTCGTGTGATCGTCTCACCGCCACCATCATAATTGGGCAGTAGGACTGACACGATGGCAGCGGTGAGATCGCAATCCATGGGGACGGCGGTCCCAGGACCTCCTACTCATAATTAGGCTCATCACTTTGGGGTAGGTAACGATGGTATCAATCAATCAATCATTTGCATTTATAAAGCGTGCTACTCACCCGTAGGGGTCTCAAGGCGCTGGGGGTGGGGGGGAGGGTCAGTGCTCGAAGAGCCAGGTCTTGAGAACTGGTGGATGGATGGTAGCATATAACGTATAAGCAAACATTTGTTAGACCTGAGAACAAATCTGGAATCAGAATAGTGGTGCTGGCAATGGAGTTTGTAAACTTCGGAGAGCAGTTTAGTTTACAAAGTTATCTTATTAGTTATCAGTTAAACTAAAGGAGTAATTGCTGAAAGCTATGCAACACAAGATGAGGATTTTGGTTGAGCAAGTTTTGGTAAAGCAGAAAGGGATGTGGATAAATATGAGAATTGGAAAAATAAAAAATAAAAATAGAGTGACTGCATGAGCTCAGCTGATAGATGCACATTCCTTTCAGAGCCCAATAATTATCTATGTGCACTTAATATGGCCTGTGAGTGAGGGCTGCCTAGACTGTCGGCTCCGGACTCCATCCACCAACTTCTCAAGCTCCAACCATCCATCCGAGCTAATGAGGTAACCTCATAATCATCTAGACATTGCAGCACCTCCGCTGTACCACCGAAGGATGATTAGTGCTATTTGACATAATGGAATCTATCCTTTTACCTCTGGGGCCCTCTGATTCTGAAAAAGGTGTCTACAACTCCCAAGGGCCTTCTTGGACAGCTCCTTCACCGTACATTGCCATATGACTATCACTTGCCTGTTACAACCAGGATCACATTTGCAGAGTTTAAGAGGCATTTCATCGGCGGGGATCAACGCTCCTTGTGGACCTCGATCACTTATTCGCCACTACCGCGCCTCATGGCTTTGCATGACATCCTGGCTGCACCCTGCTAACTACCTATCTCTTTTGACACCAGATAAGTAGTGGTCACCCCAATTTGTCGTAACCGCCATAAATTTACATAACGCCATAAACATCATGCCTACTATACTCCCGCGCCTCAAAGCTTTGGTTAAAATCAGGAAGCGCCTCACCGGTTGCACCGCCTGCAGAAAAAATGTCATACAGCACCACAGTGTTATCCTGCTACCCCAAATGGGTGTCATGGTACCAGAGCTCCTGCTGCAATCACTAAAACCACCGTGTACGACCTACATGCCCCAGTCTGCTGTGGTCCAGTCCAGTTCCAGTTCCGCTGTTCCTCCAGACGGTGTCGCTCGCCAGGAGGCCTCCCACTGGAACTCCAATGGCGCTACAGTGAATTCGGCCTGCACACCTGCGCCCACCATGCGTCTATCATTAGAGGCCTAACCAACAACCAGTGGCACAATGTCTCCCCTGCCAGGGGCATGCCTACTCCCTGTGATCCCTCAACCCATAATGAGTGACCCCATTCCACACCTCTGCCTTCATTGATCCTTTAGAAATGGGCCTCCTATGCTGCAACTGCCACAAATTCCAGGTTCAACCTGCCTGTGATTCTTCAACCCATAATGAGTGCCCCGATTCCACATCATGATCCTCATTGATCCTTTGGTAATGGGCCTCATATGATGCAACTGCCACAGATTCCAGGTTCAACCTGCCTGCCACCTGACTGCTTCGCTCAAACTTAGCTTCAGCTCCGCTGTGACTCCCGACCGTATTTCCCGCTGTGACTCCCATTTGCCGGCCACCTAATTGAAATCCAGCAGGAACATTCGATGCCGGCATACACACATGGGCTCTCCACGTGGCTGTCATTTAGAGACCCACTCATGTCAGGTATGTTCCCAACAATGCACAACTCTTTGCCTGACCTTAAAATGGCAGCCATAAAGTTTAGACAAAAGAAAATATAGTCAACGGGGCACTCACAATCATATTATCTATGCTCTCATCCACCTAACTGTTCACTTACCACCATCTCACCTAATATGTGACTATTCCAAGCTCTGCTTGGCATGACTTGTCTGTATTATCAAGCAACACAGAGCACATCTGGGTTTCCTCTATCTTGCCTATTTACCAGCTGTATCTGGAGCAATAAACAGAACCAATACTTAGAAAAAGATCAACCAATAGGCCAACCATCCAAATTCTGCTAAATTGTCCAACTACTCAACAGAAGATCTCCCAGATACCTATACCAACAGATATTTGGACAACAACCATTGTCCCTCAGTCGGTACCCAACCACCAGCGGGGCTGAAGCATATAGACATTAATGGAGAACAACTGCCAACGTTCATCACCGAACAGACAGTAGACTACAGCAATCAGCAGTTGGTGTCTTCTCTACTTACCTAGCGCTTTGTACCTCTCTCTCCAAGTGGCTGACCATAAAGGAAAGGATTTCAAAGATCAGAAGGAGTACAAAGAAAGTAAAGCCCCTCATAAGCAACCCAAACCTGCCACCTTACTACCTGACTCCCCAGTAAAAACTAAAGTAGATGTGACTGCTAACATGGAAGTTATCATCCAAAGTCTGGATGCTCTCCATGTTCTTTAATCCAAGCTACGAAATCAAGCGCTGACACGATGCGGCAAGACATCCAAGCTCTCTACGACGATGTGAGGGATCTATCCAGTAGACTCAACGAGGCCGAATGTAGAATTAGCCCCAGGGAAGATGCCAACACCTCAACTGTAAAATGCTTGAATCACTCATATCACTCATCTGATCTCGAAGACCGTAACCAGAGAGGAAACGTACGTATCTTTGGCTTCCCCGAAAACGCTGAAAAAGATGCCAAATCCTGGGTGGATTTCCTGAAATCCTGGATCCCTCTCACACTGGGCATCAAGATCGACAATGACTTTAAAATTGAATGGGCACACAGGATCCCTTCGAGCATCATGCCCAATTCCGCACATGGACACTCCACTCACCCTAGAACAATGATCTTTAAATCATTGCGTTATCACCACATCAAATTAATTCTTGCACACATGAAGAAGCTGTATGGAACAGATCATGTATCACAATCGCCCAGGACTACTCAAAAGAAACTGTGGCTACAAGGAATGGCTTCCTGGTCCTGCGTCAAGGTCTGAGAGAACGCAACATCCCACCTTCTCCTTCACTGGCCCAGCGAGATTTAACACATTCTTCAAAGGCACTCTACTCATCTTCTGCAATCCTGCCAATCTTCAAGCCTTTCTGGCCACAGCCACCCTAACTGACATGTCCATTTGACTAGACATTGGGTTTGTCCACTCTACACTTGTGTCCATGTTCCTATCATTGTGCTTTAATACACCTGTGTACACCTAACCGCATGTATACTTTACTTCTATACTAACATTCACTGTTGAGCCACCATGTGTCTCTCAGGTAAGGTAATTGCAATGTGACTGTTTATTCATTTATAACTAGTTATTCTCTGTATCAAAACTCCAGTCCGGTTGTTAACGGTGTTAATGCTCTAACAATTCCACTAAAAATACTAACTCCACAACACCTTAAAAGTGGTACATGTTGGACTTGGCCCTTCTGGCAGGTTCACCCCTGAACTTTTTGCTTTTACTGGTGACCTGGTGGGTAGTGATTTGTGGTTTCTGCGCACTTTCCCTGTGTCCCAGAGTAAAGTGCGTGCGCCCCCTGAGTGCATATGGTGAGATAGGCCTGCCCTCCCATAGGAATGCATGGGGAATGTATGTGTCCCTGGTAGTTCCTGATGCGTGGGGTGTGCAGGGTCGAGTCTGGTATGTGCAGACTCGGGTGATCGAATGCTGCGCGATGATGTGTGCGGCGTGCATGTACCTAGTGTGGAAGTGCCACTTCTAGAAGTGGGCACTTCGGTGTGCAGTGTAAAATGTGTGCCTTGGCTGGCGATTGGCTGGTTGAGGTCATGTGACGGGCCAGGGAATCCCCAGAGTCAGGATGGGTCTGCCCCGGTGGTGATTGGATAGAGCTGCAGGTAGATGGGTGGGAGGAGTACACCTGGGTCCTGAATAGGGCTGGGTTTTCCCCACACAATGCTGGCTCCGCCCCCTGTGGTGCGACTGATGACCCTGGCCTGCTCTCTGAATAGGGAGAGGGGCTGAGCAAAACAAAGTGCTCAGGAACCAGTTGTATCTGGTTCGCCCCTTCCCTGCACCTTTGAGACAAAGGGATTTGGTGTATAAAAGAGGGGCTGTGACCCCATGAAAATGTTCTTGTTCTGACTTGAATCTGCCAGGGGCGTGCTGCTGCTGGGGCCCAGGGGAAGGCTTGCCTCCCTAGGCCCTGCCCAGCCCCTGGATGCCCTGGATACCTGGAGGACTTCCCCTTGCTGGGAGCTGCTTTGCTCCATCTTCTAAATGCCCAGGACTGATTAGAACTTTTTCCTTTGCCAAGGCTTGTTACAGCCTACCAAGCGCCTGGTAGCGCGTGGGCCTCGCAGCACGGTGCTGCACAACGAGCAAGAGAGGGAATCCCCAGCGTAGGGATTTCCCCCATGAGGCGTGCTTTCGCGGGTGCCCACCCCGCTTATTTGGTCCCTTAATTTGCGGGTGCCTACCCCGCATTATATTGTAATTTACGGGTGCCACCCCGCTTTATATCTCCTTTGCGGGTGCCCACCCCGCTGTGGATGCCGCCTATTTGACCTCCAATTAAACGGGTGCCCACCCCGCATTGCCGCCGATAAAGGAAAATCAACCGCGCAAACCCGGAAATCAGGCACGTCTGCCTGAGACATGGGCGGGGCCGCAGGACACGAGTAGAGGAAGTCCCGCGGCGGCTGCCGCCACAGCCGCATGAGAAGTCCCGGTCCCTCTCGATGAAGGAGCTGAGGCGGAGAATCCAGGTGGGGCTCCGGTGCGGAAGACGGAGCCCCGCGCGTTGCTGCCCTGCCACGACCAGGAGAATGAAGGCCGGTCCCGCAGCAGAGCAGAGCCATCCCCATGAGAGAGAGCTGGTAAGTGAGGGCTCTAAGGGGGTCCGGGCCGCCTCCCGCTCTAAGAAGGAGCATATCTTACGAAGGTGCCGGTAAAGGCACCGTGTTGTGGTTTCCTGGGCGGCCCCGTCTGGCAGCGGGCCGCCCCAATGAGGGGGCAAGTCAGCTCCCCGTCCCGGCCCATATTCCTTGTTCCAGAGCCTGAGAAGGCTCCAATGGTTGGGACAGTGGTTGTTTTCAGAGCGCTAGTGCGCTCGGCTTTGGGGGCATTTCCTGGGTGTCCTGAGCCCACGAGGCTCCAACGCTTGTGTACGATTGGTTCTCGAGCCTGCCTGGCTCCCACGAGCCTAATTGTTTCTTGAGCCAGAGAGGCTCCAACCCAGCATAGTTGCCCCGAGAGTGCCAGTGCGCTCCACAGTACTTTGGGGCAAGCCCCTTTTCTATATTGGCGCACCATTATTTTAGGAGCCCGTGCGCTCTATGGGGACATGTCATTTTCGAGCCTAGGTAGCTCCACCATTCTGGATATTGTTTCAGGGGCTAGTGAGAGCCCCTGCCTACTATTTGCCTCCCCCAGCTGCACAGCACTTAGTGCCAGCTGCAGCGTTTAGGCCCTGTTCTTGTCCTCAGCTGCCCAGCAAGTAGTGGGCAGCTGCTACGTTTAGGTTTTGGCGCGACCTGGACTCTGAATGTGTGTTGATGCGTCATGTGCCTTGTTTTACACCGCTGAATGTATTTTATGCATCATGTGTTTTCCTTCCCTACACCTCTGAATGTGTTGTGATGCATCATGTGTAATGTGCCTAGACCCCTACAGGTATTGTGATACTTAGGTGGTTGTTTGTTTTCTCCTAGTACAGGTGGTGCTAGTGAGGTCCTAGTTCCCTGCGTGACATTTTCCTAAGGTGATTAGGGTTGCGTAGGTGGTACTTACCTGTTACCAGTAGTTACTGGTTGTGTGCTACATTTGCTATTTTGTACTACAGTATTATTCCTACGTTCTAAGTGCTATTTCTACAAAGTGCTAATTCCTGACAGTGGTCCATGTGGCCCTGTCCCCTGTACATATAATCCCTTGTAAACTCTGCCCGTGCCTGTTGGCACATTGTAAAGTGTGTGTTCTTATCTAATGTGTTTTGGTAATACAAAGGCTATTTTTATATAATACCTTGTGTGGAGTTTCCTTTGTGGTGGGCCTTGGGTGTTGTTGCTGGGTGCGCGAGCAAACGCTTTACACATCGCCTCAGAGATAAGCCTGACTGCTTGTGCGAAGCTACCAAGGGGGTGAGCAGGGGTTATCTTTGGCGTGTAACTTCCTTGCCCTGACTAGAGTGGTGGTTTCTGCCTGACTTTGGCACAAGCCTTAGCCAACCAGAAATCCCATTTCTAACAGTACATAACACTCTTACTCTAATCCTATAGCATCCTATGGATATTATACCGCAATTTACTTCCTTGAGTAGTACTACTCATGTACTTGCTTCTGGACACTTTGATGTTCTCCGTTGCTCCAATACCCTTGCACTCTTACACTAAAACACTAAAATTCTTGATTACACCACTGAAACCACGAATAACATATACATTTCATGTAATGCCCTGCCTACAGTTTTCTCCCAGCTTACCCCATTTGAAGACTTCATGGTCTTCTTATTGCATTTGGTGTGTAATTCTTTTAACACAATAAGCTGTACATTTCACACCAGAATGTTTGTACCACTAGGATGGAGCTCACCCGCTGAAGTCTGGGCCCAGCCACCTCATGGCCTTCCACTCCTCCTTTCTAAATAGGGTGGGGAAATGTGGTTCACCCGCATTTCAAGGGTAGGGTGGTGGGCTGGATAGAATTTCGAGTTCTATTTGGTTTAAGATGTTCTCTCTCTTACTCATTCTTCTTCGTCCCTTCTCTCTCTTCCCTTACCCACAACTCCAGCCTCCCTCCCCCATGTAGGTTCTACTGAGGTGTATGCTCTCCCAAGCTAAAAGGCTTCCCCCATGGACCATAATCTTACTTCCCCACTCACCAGCTGTCAACCCTGAGACCAAGTAATCGCAGCGACATATCACACACACATGTCCACGCAAAATCTAACTGGCCACAGATCTCTCCAGCACTTCCTCAGATCGCATCACATATCTCCCTGTGACCCCACAAGACCATCCGCTCTCCAATATTGACTTCTCACGAACCAGTAGGCTTCTCCATTATCTGATGGATTGCATTAGAATCCTCTTTTCAAACACCAAGGGCCTCTCCCACCCAGTTAAACAAAAGAAATTGCAGATTACTGCGAAAAACTGAAAGGACATGTTATTCTCCTACAAGAGACCCATATTGAGTCAGTCAAAGATGCCAGATTCTATTGCTCCTGGGTCGCAGATACTTTAATTCCCCAGCCATAGTCAAGAAAAGCAGTGCAGTTCCCTTATTTGCAAACAAATCCGGGAGATCCGTTCTTTAGAACTCACATGACCACCAGGGACAATGGTTAATCATAAGGATACTAAAGAGAAACAGAGAGATGGCAGTAGTAAATATCTATGCACCTAATTTTAACTCGGTCACCTTTTGGCAAGACCTGCAAAGGCGTATCTCAGAAATCCCAGATAGAGTCAGCATCATTGTGGGGGGGCGGACGGGGGACTTTAGCCTCCAAAGGGACAGTGTCCTAGGTAGAATCTCTGCACATAAATTTATTGACAGCAGGTCTCCCAAACAGATGGAAATATGCTGCAAAAATAATAATCCAATCGACACATGGAGATTATTCAACCCAAGTGGTAGTGATTACACGTTTTACTCCTCCCCACATCACACATTCACAATAATTTACTACATTCATAATAGATAAATCTTTAGTTCCTTTGGCACAGAGCCCCAAAATTGAACCCATACTAATTAGTGACCATGCATGTATACCGCATGAACTCTCAATTACAGACACGCACTGACCCAAAAAGTTCTCACGATGGTGCCCATGAAAAAGTTACCGCAATGGGAACAACAAAGCCCGTTCCTGCCTGAAATAGACTATGAAGTCCATGCCATGCAGGAAAGGGGGTGCATGAAGACTGGGGAGCCCCCATGTACCCCCTGAATGCATCCCAGGGCCCTGAGGCAACAGGCGGCCCTGTAGGTCCCCTTAAGTATCCTCACCACTGCACTTTGAAAGTGAGGTGGTCAGGAACATCCTAATCTGATTGCCGGTGCCACAGCAGCTCCGCCAAGAACATTTGGTCCTGTGACTCCAGCGCCACTGACGCAGGTTCCATGATCCCTGGCGGTTGCGGTGGTTTGTGCCAGTCCCACAGCCGTATATGTAATGTGGTGGGCGGACCACCAGTCTGGTGGTCCAGGGACTGCCACCACGGGTTTGACGGTATAATGGCCCAGCGAACTCGTAATTAGGCCCTAATCATTTGAGCACAGAAATGGGTGGAAATTACCAATGTAGCAAAATTGACCACTAGAAACAAAGCCGGGAAGGCACAGCAAATTACTCAAAATACTCAACATCACCTCTGCTTTTAGAAACAATTCAGGCCATGCAATAACCTCCCCTAATGAGATTCTGGAAGTGTTGCATAAATTCTACTCCGACCTCTACACCCCAAACAATGCCAACCCAAAAGACTGCATTTCGCATCTTGACTCTTCTTACTCCCATCAGTCTCAGCAGAGGACAGATCACTACTTAATTACCTCTGATGAAAAACATTGAGCCATTAAATTCCTCACCCCAGGCAAGGCTCCAGGCCCTGATTGGTATACAGTGGACATCTACAAAACATTCCCCAGCACCCTAACAGAACCCCTCCTCGCTTTGTTCCAATCATTTGCCTCTACCAGTCGCGTATCTGGTTGTGTGTCAGAGGCTACAATAGTTGTCATCCTGAAAGAAGGGAAGGATGCAAAGGAAGTCAAAAACTACTGGCTGATATTGCTAATCAATATTGACTGTAAAATACATGCCATCATTTGGTACACAAAGATTAGAGAAAGTACTACAAAAAATTATTTTCCCAACCTAAACTATAAATTTGGAAAAGCAGGCTAGCAGCCGACAACGTCCATGTCTGCTGCCATGCACTCGAAAAAGCGTGGTCATCATCCTCACCCACCATAGCAATGGTGCTTGACGTGGAAAAAGCTTTTGGCAAGGTCTCCTGGACCTTCCTACACCAGGTACTCCACAAATGTCAACTAAGCGAGAATTCCATCCACATGGTGATGGCCCTCTAAGCAGCTTCAGTGGTCAGAATAAATGGCAGATAATCCAGCTCATTCCCTCTAGCCCAAGGCACCAGGCAAGGTTGCACCCTCTATCCCTTCCCATTCCTATTAGTTATAGAACCCCTCTTATCTTCCCTAAAAGCAAATGGCAACATTAAAGGTGTCAAATTCCAGTCGGGTAGGCAACTAGTTGCAGCCTATGTCAATGACATTCTTATCTTCACTGATGATGCAGACAAAGCCATCCCACACATCATGACAGAAATCAACAACTACTCAAGGGTATCAGGCTACACCCTTAACTGCTCCATAACTGAAATCTTCCCCATGAATATCCACTGCACCCCTACAATCTTGGGCAACTTCGGCATCTGGTATGGCAAAGACCTACGGGCGTCCATCTTTATCAATGAGAGTAAAACACTCTCCAAAATGCACGATCTACTATCCTCCTGGTCTCTCAAACTCTTAACCTGGTGGGGTAGGACAGACACATCAAAAATTATGATAGCACCACTAGTCAACCTCCTTGCAAGCATGCTCCCCATAAACCTATCAAACCACTTTAATGCGCCACACACCCACAAAATCACCCATGTGTATGCCTCTTCTTTAATGCAGTAGACAAGGCTATTTTGAACTTCATATGGCAGGCTAAGAGGGCAAGGATCGCTGGTTCCATCCTCAAACTGAGCAAAAATAAAGGTGGCCTAAACATGCCTGATTTTCACAGATACCAACAAGCCTTCCCAGCAGCACAGGGTAACGGGTGGCTTAACAAAGCCATGTACTCTCCACCTCCTTGGCTGCAAATTCAATCACAACTACTCTCCCTTATCCCGCTAAAATCTGCCTTAATGATTTGTGGTCTCATAAATTTGCCTGTTGCCCACTCTTACCTCATAATAGCAGACAAAGTAGCATCCCTTCTACGTGTTGACAAGACACTCCCTAACCGTCTCACTGACTCTACCATAGCTTCTTTATGGTATAATCATAAAATCAAGCTAGATGGCATAACCCTATTCTGGACACAATAGGCCAAAAAAGGTGTCAACTTCATTGGAGACTTGGGCGTAACACTAAACCCCATCCACTTTGCTGATTTGAGTTCACGGCACGACCTCCACCCAAACAAATTTTATAACTTCTTAAAACTTAAAAGATCAACTAGGAATCTCTCGAAACCACATAAATCAAACTTACCTGACCTTCTAAGGAAACTCAAAAGAATAAGTCACATCTGTAAACCTTTAAAACCTCAAAGGCCACATCTCATCAAAAAACCTGAAAAATAAATGGTCAACTCATATGCCAAAAAACCTGACATCACACTTCTCAGACTCTACCTGGCATAGAAACTGCCGCTCCCCTTTCCAAGTGAAAATTAAACCGGCGATTGCTGAATCTAGATTTTGGACCATTCACAAATCCTACTGGACCCTGTCTAAGCCACACAAACTGGGCATAATTCAATTAGACAAATGCTGACGCTGCTAGGAATTCACAGATGTTCTTCACATGAAAAACGGTCCAACCACTGTGGTCATAGATACAACAAACCATTCAAGACATTTTCAAAATTCATTTCTCCTCAACTCTACTGACCCTTAACGCTCGGACTAGCAGCACATCATCCTATCATCAACCTGTCCCCACAAGACTTGCTTTTACTCATGCTAGCCCTAGCTACTAAAACAATCCTGCTAGAATGGAAATCTACCCCAGAATTCCCCTCCGAGAGATGGTGAAACATTTTATGTGCCACCAGAAGTGCTAACAACATCATGTATGAGAAAAAACACACAAAACTTCTGGCTCATGTGGTCTATGGGACTCACTCGACCTTTATCTCCAAAAAGTGGAGCCTCCATAGCTCCCATATACTAGGCTGATACCACAACCATATGTCTTCTGCCTTGCATACCTACTCCCACCTAACCACACTGACATCCACTGCAATACCCCCTCTTTCCTCACTCCTGTCCACTCTTTCTCTCTCTCTCTCCTCTATCTCTCTCATTCTCTCTCTCTTTCACACTCTGACCTTTCATTCACCCACCAATTATTGTACCTCTGACTCACTCTCTTTATCCACTATGTTCTTGTGCACAGGCTAACTCTGTTTTCTAGCTAAATTGTATGCCGCTCTATAACCTACCTTGTAGTATGCAAATATCATTCACAATGTATCAACTCATTGTTTTTCAGTTTTTTTCTTTTTTTTAATATCTTTTGAAAACAAAAAAACGTTTGAACAAAAAAAAAGATGGAAGAGTTAGAATTAGGTGATATGGATACATTCTCGGGGGAGAGGGATTTAAACGTATGGAATTAATAATGTATTTTTGCATATCATTTCTTACTTCACGTTGCCACTTTTAAGCACTATTACATGCTATGCTATCAGTCATCTTTTATGGCATTCAGTTTATCAACTTTTGGAAGCAAAGATTGCTGAGTCGGCCTTACTATGGGTTCAACTCATGACCAGCCAGTCACTGCATGTTTCAGCTGGTAAAGTTCATCTCATTCCGCCTTCCTAAGCCTTTAACTCATTGAACCATTTGGCAATTCAAAGGTCTGGCATCCCAATGCATCTTCTCTTGTGACAGTCTGAAGCGGGTGTTGATGTAAAGTGAATTCTGTGCATTGTGCTGATGTCCAAGTGAATACATACAATGAAGCCTGTGCAACTGGCAATAGTAGCTATGACTCTCTTAATCTGTTGCCAGTCCTAGTGGCCATTACCCCCTTGCAGTCTGAGTTGTAACTATTTCTTGAAGACACATCCTGTGCAGAAGTAGAAGGAAAAGCCAGCTTTCAAGGTTTCATCATTGACAAAGACAACTGACTAAGATAATGAAAATGATTCCAGATGGGATAGTTACTGATTAAAGAAAAGTCTCTTACAATTGTCAAACAAAGTGATGTCTTACCCACAAATTATTTTCTTTCAAATTTGTGAACTCTGCGCCCAGCACCAACATTCATAAAGTGCATCTTCATATACACTTTCCAGTGTAATTGACAAAGAGGAACGCATTGATCTAGGACCTTACAAAAGTTTATCCTCATCAAGATTAAAGATAAAGATTCAAACAGCACAATTCAATTTCAAATAGTCCAAACCTACATATGGTTAAAAAGATGAGCACAGTAATATGATGAAAATGTTGTACTGAAAGTATTCCAATGACAGCTGTGGAGGCACTTTATGTGGGCACATCATAGGGGCTTTAAATATTTAAAGAAACACAACCTGAATATGCATATCGACTTTCCCGTAAGAACTTTCTGCTCATGTGATGAAAAAACAGAATGTTATAACTTTGCCTGTCACTTTGTAAAATGCAAAGGAAAAAATGTAAGAGTGACTGATGATAGGCATAGCTCAAGATGATTTCTATGAACACTCAATAGCACTGCATGATGCTAGATTATCTGCCTTTGACCTCAGAAAACCGTAATCTGTAGAAGCGGTTAAGGTTCTAATTGAGCTTGAGAAAGTATATCAGAACAAAAGAAATATCAGTATGCTCACCATGCCAAATTTTGTCAATAGCAATATGAACAACATTGCTGAAAACAGGCACAACACAGGGGAATGAAAAAAGAAACTTGAAGCTGCTCTGTCTTACATATCCATTGAATTAAATAATTAATCATTAGCTGAATCTAATGCTGTAATAAAAGTAACTCAGAGGCTGAAAGACTGCATAAAAAGAAAATGAGCACCTAAAATCATGAATCTCTCTAACTTGGAAGATCTGGTCTACAGATTCTAGGCGCTATGATGGTAGTTTGGTTTGCTAGAATACATTTTAATCTACATTATCAAGAATAGGAATGAAATACATATGTAATCGTTAAGTGAAATAGATCAACAAAAGGACTTGCACTTGAAAGAAAATGCATTAATAAATGTTGAAACCTGATGGCAAACTGAGTCAAACGAAGCAATTAAAGCAAGAAAAAAGTCAAACTTCAATATTAACAAAATAAAAAAGTGTGCAAAAGTGAAAGGCAAATAGGAAGAAATTCAGACAATTTAAAAAAGTCAAGAACAACAATGTTAGAAAAATTGCTTACGATGCTTCTAACAGATTGCTCCTAATACTATATTCAAATTCTCATATAAATAAGTGCCCTACATTTGCTCCAATTGTCAACATCTCAGAAGAATGGGAGTTTGAACATGTGTGTAAGGAAATTTAGATTTTTGAACAGAGATTTTTCAAGACACCAAAATGAACAATGAGGTTGGTCCTGATACTTTTGGCCTTAACGAACTGTAAAATATGCAGTAAGATAGAACATTGTTAGTAAAATTTGTTAAATTTAATTAGAATTGAGAAATGCTTCTAATTTAATTACAAAAAGTATCTCTGTACAAATTTCCAAAAAAGTGCCTTCAAATGACCCTGATATGTTTCACAACAGGCAACCAATCAGCATTGGAACTACATTTAAGAAACTGTTGATTAAGCCGCTAACTAATTCACTTGTATTGTGAAGCTAAAGAAGGGCCTAAAATTCTTAATCAAATTAAGGGGATGTCTTGAAAATGTGATGCGTCTACAGAATGTTGGGAGCAGAAAAAACTAACATTGCTTAGCAGCTGTATTTCTCAATCCACCCAAAATGTAATTAAATATTGAAAGGCAAAGAGACCTCTCAAGTATGCCCAATTTGATTAAACACATGCCAAAGTAAAGAATAATGAAACAACTCCTCATATATTCTCATTGTTCCCATATTTATTTAACATTGCCATGGAGCCTCTGCTAGATGCCATTCAAAAA
The DNA here is from genome assembly GCF_964204655.1 of Triturus cristatus. Classification (NCBI taxonomy): domain Eukaryota; kingdom Metazoa; phylum Chordata; class Amphibia; order Caudata; family Salamandridae; genus Triturus; species Triturus cristatus. The sequence continues at coordinate 215,632,465 of NC_140594.1, read as the reverse complement.
TATGGTAAAGGCTTTAAGTTTGGACTTGATGACTTTATTAATAAAATACCTACTACTGGCCTTAGCTAATAATGTTGCAGTACTTACTGATTCATGGGGAGGAATGAATTGTAACTTTGATATAGTCAAGTAACTAGTAAAACAACAGGATTGAAACTGAATGTTAGACAAATGCGTAGATTGCATGTCACTCACTCTAAAGACAATATATTGTGGAGTCATTGCAAGTCCTGGCTCTTTGGTAAAAAGAATTCAGCATTTATACATTAAGAAGAAAATTAAATGCACAGTGGGCTGGACTTTGATCCACATGTGGGTTACATTAAGAACAATTTGATAACTGGAATGCAAATGGAATAGTCAGATACATTGAAGAATGTGTCTCTCAAACCTATTCAGAAAATGTCAGTAGTTGCTTCCTACATTTTAATTTAAACCGGAAATGACTGACCATGTCCAGAACAAGAAACTGCATTATAAGTAATCATAAACTCTCATTCAAATTGGAAATGGTTGGGTCAAAGGCAAGTCTCCCATTGAGCTGGATCAAACAATACGAACATATGTCAAAATGTATTGACATTTTCATGCATATATTTTTGATGGCATGTGATATTCCCAAAAATCCAATGGTGGTTTAGTAATAGTTATTCTTTGTTACAATCAAATATTTGAGAGTTTGATTCCCATAACTCTGGCACTAAATCTCTAGCTTCTTGGCTGTTGGCTCCTGTATCACTGGCATGGGTGTCCAGAGGCCGTATCAGAATGCCTGCTCCGCTATAACCCTGGGCGGGAATCTCTGCTCTGTTCGCTGAGTTTTCAGAGTTTTCTGCACTCCACGCTCCGCAGAGCTCGCGAAGTGCAGAAAAGTCAGCTCTGAGTTTTTTTACCCGCTCGCGATTGCCAACGGTAAGTTGATGAGCGCGAGCTGCCGCCCGGGTAGAATTTCTACCCGAGCTTCAGGAAGATCAGCTTTTTCTCTCGCGATCACCAACGATAAGTTTAATTTCTACCCGAGTAGCTGGAAGATCAGCGCGAAATGCAGTTCATGTCGCACTCCGCCGCTTGCGGAACTCTGTGGAGCTTTTTTGTTTCTTCACAGAGTTCCGTGTAGCGGAAGTCTGCGAACTCCACCCAGGCCTATTCCTATTGCATGTGAGTTGTCTAAAGTTCAAAGAAATAACTCAGAATTTCTCTGAGTTGATACATGAACTTTAAACAGAATAAGTGGAAAACAATGAGCAGATATTAACACTATCTGTTTCCAAAGTGTTCTCTAAATTTCATGTATTAACTTAGAGAAATTCTTAGTTATACATTTGAACTTTAGACACCAAAAGTGGAATAAAACAGACGTTAAACTCTACACACAGCCATCATGATAACGTCTCTGCAGGTTGCCATTTTATAGTCATGGCAGCGAGAACCATTATTAGAGAGCTCTCTTTGTCAGATGCTGGACTTTTACTAGGTAGTCACAGTGGAAGGTATTGTTTGTGAACCTAGGTTTGGAAGCATTTCTCTGCGTGTTGGGCCCCTCCTGGCCCATCTTCCATGTCACTCTATCTTGATTGACTGAATTAAATCTGAACCATGCCAGTGTCCTTCCCTCTCTATGGTTTTGACGACCTTTATAATACTTTGCTTTTCGTGGGTGCATTACAGTAAAATACCACGTATTTCTTGGGGAGCATGCTCGCCTTCGAGTTGCAGCACTAGCCGAGACATCATCTCAAGAGTTACCGTGGTGGAGCTGGCACAGTACATTACACTGTGTCAAAGACTCAGTCTCGCGGGATGGGGATTGTAATGAGGCTGCAGTGTCTGCATGCCGGGGAAAAATGAAGCTTACACAAGTTAATTTGTTATTATAATTACATCCACTCTGGAAGAGTGGAGATGGCAGGTTTTTTTCAAGGTATTTGCATCGCTGTTAACATCTGTAAACTCTTGTTTAAAAACAGCCAATCTTCCACTAACAATGCAGTGTGAAAACAAGAAAAATTAATAGGACTTCACTGATCATATTCCAGCTTGTTTTAATCAAATGTCGCAAGGAAAAAAAGGAACAAAAAAAGGGACTTATTCTGCCCTCGGTGGAAAGGCTCCTTCATCCAATTATTTGATAATTTAGTACTTCAATTGATCTAATTGTATCTTTGATTTGGTGGTTTCCACATCGTGTAAGGTGTAAATAATGCAAATGTTTTGCAGTGTCAGAAGTGGACCTCCCCTCCACCCTCCCATAAATCAAAGTGGTTGCTTCCGTAATAAAGGATGGTCAAATATGAAGCAGAAAACAATGGGCCCAGCTGAGCTAAATAATTAACAAATGGGCGAACCTGCAAATATCACCTTCGTGTCTTGAATGTTTTCCTTCTAGAACAGTAGACTTTTCAGACCCAGTCCATAGCAACATGCCAATACGGGATTAGGCCAATCAGCATATCAGGTTGTTTAGCTGCTCTACTATATATTTTATTTTATGGTTGCCCCATTTTTATTCAAAAGTTGCCTAAAATATCATTTAACCTAGTGCATTCTTTTTTTACTCATTTTAAAAATATATTTATATATTAGAGTGCTGCAGATACAAGAGTAGTATTAAGCAAACATGTTGTGCAAAATGTAAATCGCTCCCAACCGAAGTGGATGGACTTTAATAATTTACTCTTCATTAAAGTGCCAAATTATTTTGGACTGCAAAATCCCTCTTTAAACTTTGGGGCACATCTATGTGAGTTGTATGTGACATACGACTCACATAGATATGCCCCAAAGTTTAAAGAGGGATTTTGCAGTCCAAAATAATTTTGCACCACACAAAGTGGAACATGTGTGACGCAAGGCTCTGAGTCAGATTTATGAAGCCATGCAAAGCCACGCTGCGTGGCTTTGAGTGGTCTCATATATCTTGAGTAAAGCACCACAGTGCAAATCATTGTGTTACCTTACTCTGATCAAGGGAGGTGTTCAATGGAAATTGCTGCAACTACCATAGTTTTAGATGCATTTCCAAATTTACAAAGACTTGTAAACCTGGGAATGAGTCAAAATCGTACGTCACCCGAGGTGAGGCAGAATCCGACTTTTTCAGGCAGTGGATTAAAACCTCCCTCCAAGTTCAACCCCCCCACTCACTTAATGCTGCATAAATTGATGGCTTTTGAACAGGTAGTGATGAGGGATGTGGATAAGATACTGGCTAATCGACAGTATGTTAAATATAACGTGAGTAAACAAGAGCGGGATGATTTGGAATCACTGAAAACTTATACCAGCATAGTGATCAAACCTGCCGATAAAGGTGGTGCGATTGTGGTACAAAATGTGGAGGATTATAAGAAGGAAATCCTCGCACAACTATCAGTTAAAGGAAACTATGAGAAACTGAGAAGGGACCCCACTAAAGAAATTAGTAACATTATAACATGTGTGACCCGTGAGGCACTGGATTTAGGACTCCTCAGCAAATTAGAACATCAGTATCTTAACAACAAACACCCCAGGATGCCTACGATCTATACTCCCCCGAAAATACACAAGCGTATGCAGGACCCACCAGGGAGACCGATAATATCAGGTTGTGGTTCCATACTGGAACCACTCTGTAAATATATTGATGTATCTTTAAAACCCATTGCGGAGAATACCCCCACCTACCTAAAAGACACAATGCAAACAATCAATTTGGTGGATGAGCATCCACATGACCCTTTTGCCAATTTTTTGGTTACGATGGACATAACGTCCCTGTATACCAATATCCCACAGACCGCGGCACTCATATGCATTGAATTGGTACTGAACAAAAGGCCTGCACCACACAAGGTCCCAACTAAGTTCATCATTGACCTCTTGTGGATTGCCATGACTAAGAATTATTTCACCTTCCTGGGTGAATATTACGTACAAACCAAGGGCGTGGCGATGGGGGCGAGCTTCGCCCCGAATCTAGCAATCATCTATATGAGTGAGTACGAACAACATTATATCCTCAATGAATGTAACCCATATAGAGACTGTATAATAATGTGGCGACGCTATATAGACGACGTACTGACAATTTGGAAAGGCAATGAGGAACAACTTAAATCCTTTCATCAGTGGCTCAACACTTGCTCTACTGATATCCAGTTCACTCTTGATTACAATAGAGAGGCAATTAATTTTTTGGACATTACTATTAAAGCTCAGTCAGGCAAATTATATACTAGTCTATACAGGAAAAGTAGTGAGCGCAACACCCTCTTAAGATACACAAGCCACCACCCCCGTAACCTCAGGGACAATTTGCCCTTCGGCCAATTCTTGAGGCTACGGAGGAATTGTTCTAAAAAAGAAGACTATTTTGATGAGTCAGCAGGCCTTCTAGCTAGATTGAGTGAACGGGGTTATCCTATTAGACTCCTTAAGCAAGCACGCAAACTGCGTGGCACAACCACAGGGAATTCCTCCTAGTTCCAAAACCTAAAACCAACACCATTGAGGAACGTTTAGTATGCGTGACCACTTTTAACACCAAGAGTAACGCTATTAAAAAGACAATCAACCAACACTGGCATCTGGTGTCAGATGAGTTGGGCAATATGCCCACTCCCCTACATGCATTTAGAAAAGCCAAAATTTTAGGGATCATGTGGTTAAGTCTCTGCTACATACACCAGGGACTTTTGGCCAAACTACCCTATGGGGTATCCCACCTATTATGGGACACCATAAGTGCGGTTCATGCAAAGCCTGCCCTTTGTCTAAAGAGATTATGGAGTTAACACACAATGAACATACTTATACATTACATGAGCACAGTAACTGCAATACTAGTGGCGTAATTTACGCAATCTCCTGCCCTTGTGGCTTCATATATGTAGGCCAAACCATTCAGAGAGTGAAATGCCGCATCCTACAACATTGCAGCCGCATACGATGCAAGGTACAGGGGGCCCCTCTAGTTGAACATTTCACTACTTTTGAACACGTAGCTGAAAGTCTGAGATGGTGGGTGATTGAAAAAGTCAAACTTAACCCAAGAGGGGGTGACTTCACCAAAATCCTTAACAAACAAGAGTGTAAATGGATACACTCATTGGATACGGTAGCACGTGGCCTGAACGAATTTGAGGAAATTAGCAGACAAGTAGCCGTACTGAGTAACGGATGACTTTTGCTATTTGTTGTGATTTATTAGTCTCATATATATGTGGTTAACACACTAGGGAGCTAGTGGGCTATACACTCTAGAAAATAACATGTTATCACGACTTGAACATAATATATTTTTACATTTTACTTCATGTTTGATGTATTCCTTGCATTAGACCTTTGACATGTATTTTGTGTTTTACATAACCATTGTGCATACTAACATTTTTCCTTTTTGCAATTGGTTCAATATTACTACTGTAATGTTCCACTTGAATTCAATGTGTATTTGTTTCTCCTTTACTGTTGACATCTGAATTGTTGCTTATAGTCTGGTCGTGTTTAATGTTTATTGGGAGGCTGTGGCCCCCCCTCCCTTTTTAACAGTGTTAGGCTCACCAATTATTCGCCCTGTTTTTAATAGTGCTTTTTCTTCACGTACAATCTGACACGCACGATATCCAACAAACACCTTCTGGATCTAGTCCATACACAAGGTAGTGGTGGATAATGAATCGCACAGTCACTTGAGCAATTTAAATCAGATAGTGGGGCAGTTCAATACAATAGGTATATCCAACTATAACACAATATAAGGAAGGTGCCAATCGAGGTCAGATATCCCACTACCAAGGATATCAATTAAACAGGCCACACATGGCCCGTAATAGAAGCAAAAGGCACTCTTCAACAAATTTATAAACAATACACATTCGTTAGAAATTAATCACATACGTTGTATGTACCAAGTCATAGAGAGAAGAACCAATTCACATGAGGAATATCAGGAAACAAACAAATATATGCTGTGAGTTTAGTTTAATGATTTTTAAACACAGAGCACTTCATCTAGCATATTGCATCATATATCGGACAAAACATCGGACATCTATTACTCCTGGATCTAAGAACCGGTGTTCTTAAACTCTAATGTGTACTCTTTGCCAAACCGTACAACACCACGTCTGGTTTACGGGATCTCTATACTCAACAGGATTTTGAAGGTTTTAAACGGCCCCATTACAGCATAATATGCTTTACTACATACTTGAAGATAAATAAAGCTACGACTCTTGCAACCCTAGGAGATAGTGAATATCTGGATTCATCGAGTTACTTTCTGGGGACCTCGGAGATATATAGGGGATCGGGCCCACTATAGCCATTGCCAACATTTATGCAACCATTATATCTGAAGCCTTGAGGAAGTCACGGTGGTGACGAAACGCGCGTTGGCTGTTTCAGAGAGAATACTGTACGTGTCAAAACTTAACATTTACAAGAACTGCAAGATTTGGGACATACATATTAACAAGGGAGACATTCTTCTCTGTCCGATGTTTTGTCCGATATATGATGCAATATGCTAGATGAAGTGCTCTGTGTTTAAAAATCATTAAACTAAACTCACAGCATATATTTGTTTGTTTCCTGATATTCCTCATGTGAATTGGTTCTTCTCTCTATGACTTGGTACATACAACGTATGTGATTAACTTCTAACGAATGTGTATTGTTTATAAATTTGTTGAAGAGTGCCGGGGTCTTCCCTTTTAAACACCTTCTGGATATCTCTTCAGCTCTTAATATTGGCATGTACCGTTCCCGGTACAGTCTTTTTTCGCTGGTAATTGACGCGCACCGGCCGCATCAGTTTGACGCCGACGCGGTTCCCGTTTTAGAACGTCCACGCGCCGGCCGCCGTTCTCAGTATGTAGTCATACATGGCGGTATACGGACGCGGAAATAGAGCATTCCACCAGGTGAATTGAAGCCTTGAATAACTCTCATTTATCGTTAGACGATATTGCTCATTTTATCCCCTCACTCATTATCATTTCTGACCCTTTCAGTTCTAAGTGGACTCCCTGTATGCGGACTCTTATTATCAACACTAGAGTATTTTTTCATGTGATGGGTGGACTAGATGTGATGCACAATAGTATGCAGAGGTGGAGTGAAAAGATGTATAATGTGATTGTTTCCATGAAATAAAAGGAGCAATTGTGACAAGCATAATGTACTTTGTCATAAATGCTTACTGAGCAGTATAGCCTCCAGTTGGCATAATGCCACTAGGTCGCATGCTATGTCTCATGGCAAAGTATTGCAACCACTGCTTAAAACTAATCTCAAATCATTACATCTCAAGGTAAATCTAGTTAAGTCAAGTTGAAAGTAAAAATTGTAATTACACACTTAATGAGTAGTTTTAGGCAATGTAATTCATTCAACATTATTTTGGTCCATACCGACCTTGATATAATGTAATTCAAGCCATCATTCTATCATGATATGGTGAAGTTGGAGTTTCACAAATACCAATGTTTCAGTGAGTATCTAGTGCTGGCTCTTTGGTTTTGCATTACTTAACGCCAAGGGGACATATAATGGGTAGAGCATGGGCATTCCCATGCAACCACCCAAGGTTTCTGACACTAACCCCAATTGACTAAATAATTAGACAGGGTTTAGCGTCAGAAAATGGCATCCTTTTGAAGTAGGCACATGGAAGATGAAATGCTTCCATTTCTCCTTCCTTTTCCGACTTTGTACATGTGCTGCACTTTATAGCACACTTACAAAGAGGGAAAAGGACTAAAATTAGTCTAAGCATGGGATTTTGTACTGGAAGGGTACCCATTTCAGTACAAAACCTATGCTAGTCTCACAGAGACACCCTTGCACCATAGCGCAAAGGTGTCACCGTGGCGCATGCAGCTGATTTCAGCGCCGGCGCTAGCGAAAGGGGAGGAGAGTGGAAAATTATAGTAAATTTGGTGCTCTCTTGCTCTCTCCTTCTCACACAGTGCAGCATTTGCAGCTGCTGCACTGCGCTGCGTGAATAAATGGTAAATCTACCCCTTAGTGACCGCGACATAGGCTAGTGCTATCATTCTTTTTATGTAAAAGGCAAATTGACTGTTTGCGGCATAATCCACAATTAGTGCAATTTATTGGAAGTTTGCAGTTTGTTGGAGTTGTTGAAATTGTAGTAACAATTTTGTATGGCTGTGTGTGAGTAAACCTTTAAGATGGTTTGAATGATGGTTATTTCAAAGTCTATAATTTTTTGTGAGTAATAATTATTTGTTTTATGTTAATGTTATTTAAGAGATCGCAGTAAGTGCTAATTTGTGTATTTTGTAGTAGGGCATATATTACAAGCATTGGCATAGCCAATAGGTCTCGCTTTTGGGACCTTATAAGTATTTAGTTATGCAGCACAATATCCTTGGTGCAACAACATCAACTGTTGCATGGGTAAACACTTATAAGGTCCCAAAAGCGAGACCTATTGGCTATGCCAATGCTTGTTAATTATTGTTGTTCAGCCCTCATCATCCTCGGATGCCAGTGTTCCGTTGACACATCACAGATTTACAGCTAGAAAGATTTGTGCAGCAAGTTGGGTTATTTGGTTATGTTATGCTGTTGCCATTTGTACAGCACACAGTCTGCCGTTAGTATCCTGGCCTGCTTGGTTACGATAGTAAGGGTCTGATTTGACTGGTGATGACGTGTTTCAGATAATGTCTTTGTCTCTGTCTCCCGGTTTGGTGGTAATTCCAAAGTCATTGACCATTGGGCCCATGATGTGGTGGTTGGGAGGACAGGTGCGAGTGCTTTACCTATTGCTAACCCACCTTCTCCGTCGGATGTGTGGCCATGTTGTTGCTGGATATATGTCATGTCTGATATATATCAGATGATTGCAAAAGGAAGTCGGTCACTGTCTTAGTGTTGAATCCCATCGCTGCCTGGTCACAAGATCACAATTGCATGGATTTATTAACTTTTTAGTTGCAGAATTTTTAAAGAGCGAATGTTGTCATCCACCTACTTCCGGACACATCGTTATGCAGACACTGCATACCAGTACTGATGCTGATGTGTTCCATGGTGACCCTGGTTCTTGAAGCCCACACTCGACCACCTGCCCCCCCACCTCCCCATATGAAGCTGATTGCAAGGAGAAGGAGCGCAGAGGTGACAACCTGAGAATGTGGCCTAACTACTAGAGCTGTTGACTTGGACGATGGGGAACTGGGTTCATCATCCTGTGATTCTGGGCAAATCACTTACTCCTCTCCGTACCAAATAACAAATTAATATGTCCGTCTATAATGCAACTTATGCTCGTGTAAAGCGCTGATACCGTCGGGTCAAGTTCACGCTGTATAAAACTTCCCAAAAATAAAGAATCTATTTTGTAGCAGTCCGAATCTCAGATGGAAATCTTCGAACCGTAGCAGAGGCAACATTAGAGAGGAGGAGAAATCCCTACAATACTCTAACAGCAGAATGGCGACATAACATGGCTTCAAGTAGTGTATGCCTACAAGTTAACGCTGCATAGATAACGTAGATAGGAAGAGCAATGTGCACTAAAACAAGCAAACAGCCTGGAGGCATGCTCCCGGGACAGTACGCAGCTGCAGATAAAACCGCTATTGCGCAACATAAAGAAAAACATACAAAATTCATGGCAGAATGCCCAAATAAGGCAAAAAGTAATATTTATGATCAAAGGGTTCTTAGAGCAGCAGCCAATTAGGCTAAAGTTTTTTGGAACACTATTGTTGAAAACATTCCTAGGAGAAGCAATTATCTCTGAAGTGACATTATTTAACAAGACAGACAGTGAACATGTTACATTTTCCCATCATGCAAATCAAGACCTATAAGTGGCCTGTCTGAACGAGAAGAGAGAGAGAAAATGTGGCGTCAACTCAAAATACACTAAAACAGTCAGAGGACACAGAACACACCACCTTAGAAGAGACACAACACCTTTAGATTTTGGGCGGGGGTGGGGGGGAGGGTTGGAGGTATGGAGGTGGCAGCATCAACTCAAATGTGTGAAGGGGTACGAGGAGGAAATACAAAAGGAAGGGAGGGAAAGAAAGAAAGAAAGAAAATGAGGGTGAGAGATGTTAAGAGTAGTGTGGTAGAATGGAATAGTGAGAGGAAGGAAGAAAGGAAAAAAGGGAAGATGGAGGAAAGTGGTATGGAAAGAAGAAGAATGGAAAAAGAAAAAAAAAGCCCACTTACATGAAACAAGACACGTGGCCGCGAGACACGCTCTGTGGTGGGTTCTCTCTGTGGTGGGGGAGGGGGAGGGGCGAGCAAGACAGAGAGGCAGAGCGAGGTGCGCGTGCTTGGGAGAGCAAGAGGAAAGCTAGATGGCGTCTCTGCTCGTGCCTGTGCGCGTAACCGCACGCAGCATGCCACACAAAAAGCTGTGGTAGGCTTTATAAAGCCCACTAACTAAATGTCTCAGCAGAGCAAAGCATGCGCTGGCTCAGGCGAGACCTAAAAGGGTATTTGTGATTTGATATTTACCATGTGTGGTATTTAGTTGAGTGAATGGTTTTATGACAACATTTTGAAGGTCCCATCTATCATTCAGGTATGGTGATAGTTTATTTTTAGTAAGGTATCTGATGTAGAAAATATTAGGATTCGTCTATCATTAGGTAGGTTGTCGTATAACAGGAAGGGTTCCTCATTATGTGTCATTTTTAAGTGTTCAGGTATTTCAAAATCTTAATATCTTCTAGGAGCCGAAGGAGTATCATTGGTGGCTTTGTAGTTTGTGCAATTAAACAATCAATTTAAAATGGGTATAGATGGTAGCTGGCCTGTGATATGTGTTCAGTTACTTTAGAGAGTATATCTTTTAGAGTTTTTTTGGTAGGCTTCTGGAAGCTAGTGCTTGCCTTTCTTATATCCTCAACACATCTCCTACTTCTATTTCTTTCACATTTAATTATGACATCATTTTTTGTGGAGGCCCTCCGATAGCATGCATTAGAATAATATTTAGTACATTTCCAATTCACATTTTCCATTGGTGTACTATCTTGGCCCTTATTCCTTAGCAATTGCTTTCCTTTCTGGGATATTATGTTGAATGTTTATTTACATATCAAATGATGCAACTAGTTTTATAACTTATACGCACATGTATGTTCTTCTTAGATGTTTCACACTTTTTTTCAGCCTTTCCATTGGAGGTGTTGATAGCTCTCCTAACCCTGTATACTGATGAGCAGTTAAAGCTTGTCTAAATGGTGAAACGCACACCACGCACCTGAGGTAACCACCAGTTCATGCTGATGTCCCTTCAAGCATATCAACACGGTGATATGCACACCCTTGCATCTGAAACCTTGACATAAGACACACTGACACGCACACTGTAAATACTTCTAGTGTAAATTACTGGTAAAGAAAGACCCACCTTGACAGTAATCCACACACCTGTGTGTGGTGCGGTCCGTTCAGAACACCTTTTTTAATGTATGTCATCACGGTGTTAGCAAGGTGATACACACACCTACGAGGCTGCTTTCTGCGTGTGTGGTATTATTGCACGAACAAGGTGACATGCGCTGGATTACATATTATAGTCACTTTCATATTCTTACTCTACGGTGACACGCAGACCTACCAGCTCAGCTCTTCCTGCGTTTTGCATTCTGTTTGGGATCTACTCAGTAGTCTAGATTGAAATTGTTTTTGGAATATCCTAATATTTGCACTATAATATAAAATATTTCAAGCAGCAAGTGTGACCAAACATTTTCTCTTGTTCCACCCCTACCTTTCCTTCCAAAACCCGGTGAGACAGCAATGAAATGGCCTGACTGGAATTTTTTTAGGGGGGATTACATATCAGCCGTAGAGGATGAAGGTGGAGAGAAAATTTCGAGTGTCAGGAAGTATAAGATTCTATTGCATAGTCTTGGTCCAGAAGGGTTACGTGTTTATAATGGGATAGTAAAGAAAGTAAGGAATGCAGAGGATTTAAATGTTTTCAAACATGGTTTAGAGGATTAAAAAAAATTATTACCAACCTGTAATTTGTGCAGCTATTGACAGATATATATATATTTTAGTGCAAGCAGAGTAAAACAGAAACAGTCGAAGACTATGTGTGGGCACTCAAAAAACTTGCTATTAATTGTAAATTTGGTGTTTTGCACGATGAATTTATTCGTGATCCGATTATAATGCATTCAGTGAACACTAGTGTACAAGAGAAATTGTGGGTATGTGGTGATGCATCTCTTAATAAAATCATCGCTATTGTCAAAAAAGCTAAAATGTCCAAAAGGTGTGCTGTTGCAGCAAAGAAGGAAAATTAGGTCACGGAATATGTATGTAAAATGATGGACAGAAATGCTGGTAAATCCTCTGGTAATAAAAGTCCTGCAAGTTCTGGAAGCAAGAGTGGGGGTAACACACCTAGATTGATGTTTTCCCAGAACAAGAACCATATTGATAAACATCCTAGTAGTTTTAGGTGTGGCAACCAGGGGCACATGGCTAGAGACAAGAATTGTCCTGCAATTAATTCTCAGTGAGTGTAGTAGGACACTTTGCCAAGGTGTGCAGGAAGAAATCTAGTAATTTACTATCAAGTGCATTAGGAATGAGCAAAGTACTAAAGGGGAAGATGCAAATGAGTCTGAGCGTGAAGATTGTATTTTGTGCATAGATGAAACTGTTTTAGGAGTGAATGTTGCAGGGAAAAAGAAACCATCATGTCACATGAGAATTGGTGGTTTGGAGGTATTGATGGTAGTAGATTCTGGTTCACCATATACAATTGTGCAACAAGGAATTAGGCAAGAGAAATTTGTGAATGTATTAAGGGAACAATTGATCGCCACTGTTGTCCACCATGTAACATTTACAGGTGAAAAGATTCCGATTTTAAGTTACAGATACTTTATTTTTTTAATTTAAGGACAGACAAACCTTAGGGAACTGTATATAGCCAAACAAGGACCTTCTGTTTTGGAGTGGGCAGACCAGGGATCGTTGGGTATTACAACACACAAATGATGTCAGTCATAACCCATGAAGAGTTCAAGAATAGAAGTAAGAGTGAGATAAGCATGAAGCTAAATCAATAATTAATAATTGCAGAATCTCCCATAAAGAGAAATAAATCTTAGAGCAAATAAGCCTAGGAAAAGCCATTCAGTCAAAGCATAAAGCTTGGGGATTTTAATAAAAGCCAGAATGAAACAAAACCTGCATCTAATCTGCCTTTGTCAGCCTCTGTCCGCTCTCCATCAAGGCCTGTCCTCTCATTCCCTGCATCTGCAAATCACATCTGCTCTGCTCACTTCTTTTCTGCATCGAAGTCTGAAGCCTCCCATCTCTAAATCTGTCTTAGTCCGTCTTTCGCAAAGGTCTCTGCAAGGGTTCTGTAACTCCTAAACTAGGAACGCTTTTATATCAAAGATAATATTACAAAGCAGGTGGCATGAGCTCCGTCTTCATCCAATTGCATTCTCCAAAGGACACCTCCACCCCTTTGCAGTCTGCACACGTCATTAATCAGGCAGACGAAAATTCTTCCCACAATATTCTGACTTCATCTCCTAACCTTCTTTCAAAGAAACATTTTAATTCCAACTAGACAAATAACATTAGCTGCAAAAGAACTAAACAATTAAACATTCAACATTACACGTTACATGGTAATGCACTTTTAAAATATATGTGTTTTCTATTCTCCCTAAAGCAAAGAATTAAATTAGGCTTTGTCTAAACATTTCTAGCAACTAAATAGATAAGGCTCCGAGGTTACATGCTGTAAATTGAGCCAAGCATTCTCTCTTTAACACTGAGATACATTCCAATGTTATCTGAAGGTCAACTGTAGCTTTCAGAACACAGTTAACTCATGAGCTGTTTCTGTTTTTCTTCATTTTAAAATATTGTGTTAAATTTAATACAAGTTATATTCTACTAATGCACACATTTAACATTTTTACAAATTAAAATCACATTCTATAGTCGAAACAAAATCTAAACTAACCAAATTAAAATCAAACGAATAATTAATTGTGCTATGTTCTACATAGGTTGCTAAGTGGAAAGCATCTGACTAAAGCCTGTGACTATCAAAGCCTCATATTTTCATTTTTCAGCACCAAATGTCTGCATGTCACTTTTTTAATGCAGTTTCATTTCTGAAGCCCAAGGCAGATTTGCATTAGTAATGCTAAATTCTAAAGGAAATGTTCACCCCCTTTCAGTCCTCCCACTGATGATTTGAATCATCACTCCTCTGAGGATTTGTAAACCATCACACCAAGTCCATTTCACATGTGAAATCCTTTAAAGAACACTCCTATCATTAGTTGAATCAATATATATTTTTCTCTACCTAAAATATTGCTACCCATATGTGGTGTGTGGAGACATGGCCATTTCATTACTAGGCCTATTTTCTATCGGGGATGTAAAAGAACCCTACTAAAACTAGTATGATCAGTATCACCTTTTTATTACAAAACTTGAGCACAGAACATTTTTACATTTATTTCAAAGGCAACATAAGTTTTGTTTGTAATCAGATCAGATATAACCAAGCTCAAAAGTGTAGTGCAGAGTTCTGTAAGTAGCTTCTTGGTTAGTTTTTAGCAGTTCTGATTTCTAAATAGACAATCCTTAAACCTACTCCGTGTTCTTCAAAAAATGTTTAACCATAACTCTTCTTGTAGCTTTTTCTCAGACCTAGGTTAGTCTTCTGTAAAATAAGTAACTAAAATAATAAAGGTCTAACAAGACAGTTCTTGTTTTTTTTCAGCTTTTGATAATTCTCAGTTATTGTTTCAGCCTTTCTCAGTTCTTTTTCTGTCAAGCTTGAAACCAGGGGGCTCATACAGTTCAATCGTGCATCAGCGTTCAGTGCTTTATCCATGCAATATGACCACTCAGGTGCTGAATAACTCCAACAGAGCACCATCAATCTTTTGGACTTTCTCAAACCAACCCTTCCACCTTTGTTTTCACCTTGTTCTGATTCAGACATTTCAGCTACATCTGCAAATGTTTTTTCAGGGGACAACTGCAGACCTTTTGGATACCACTTTAGGAAGCTTTCTTCCACCTCCACTCGTAGGCCCATATCACTAGTTCTTTCATCAGAGGCTGGACCTGGCTCATTCACCATTTTGACACCAGTTTCATCTGAGCCAGTTTCCATCTCTTGCTTTTCTAGCCTCACCGCAGTTTGCTCTAGTGCTGCTTCAGACTCAGTGTGTTCCCTTACAGCTTGACTGACCCTTTCCTGTGGTCTTTCGAACACTGCTGGTGTCTCTTCTGGAAGAGGAGCTGTTTCATCAAGGGGACATAGACCCTATGAGCATGAAAGGTACCCAGTTCGGAAGGCCACCACACTTCACAGCAGTCGTTGTGACTAGGATCGCTTGGAACAGGCCTTTCCATCTTGGTTTTAACCAAAGCTTCAGAATTTAGTTCTCGATCACAACACCATCTCTCAGGTCGAGGTTTTCGCACCGTTAACTATCCAGATCTCGTGTAGCAGCTGCAAGTTGGTGAGGAACTGTATGCACCACATCAGCCAATCTTTAGCAGCAATGGCTTATTTTCTCACCTGTGATTTTCACAAGTGCTTTTACAGGTACAACATCAAGCCACTTTAGTGATGTTGAGACACAGACTTTTGCAAAGCAAGACTCTATGCCTTCTTTTTTATGTTATGTTATGTTAAAACAAGTTATAAAGCGTGAGGCTACTCAACAGAGTGTACTGGTGCTGGCAGAGGGAGGACAGACAACAAGAAAAGGAACTAGTCATTAAAAAGATGGGTTTTGCTTTTGAGTTTCTTCTTGAAGAGTTCAAGACTGTCTATCAGCCACAGGTAAGGTGGAAGACTATTCCAAGCGTGGGGACCCAGATATGCAAAGGATCTCCCACCCATCCGGAGATGGTTAATTCGAGGGACCCTTGCCATATGGTTCGAAGAAGAGCGAAGAGTACGGGCAGGACCATATGGACTAATTCTCTTCTTGAGATAAGATGGTCCCGTCCCATTCAAGGATTTATGCATAAGGACTATGGTTTTAAACGTCAGCCTCTGTTTCATAGGGAGCCAATGGAGGGCCTTTAAGTGCGAAGTCATGTGAGATCTTGAGAGGAGAGAGAGCAGAAGTCTAGCTGCCGCATTCCACCTGGAGTCTTTTGGAAAGGTAGTTAGGAAGGAGCAGGTACAGAGCATTACCATAGTCCAGTCTAGAGGTAAATAGAGCCTGTACCACCTTTCTGCCTGCTGCCTCAGAAAGGAGCAGTAAGAATTTATTCAGAGTGCTGAGCATACTGAAGCATGAACCCGTCAAGACTTGGATCTGTGGAAGGAAAGATAAGCTGTCAATTTAAATTCCTAAGTTCTTGACGCAATTTTTTGAGGATCCTGGATGAGGACTATTGCTAGGCCAGCAGTCTACCACAAAGTTGTGAGGGACAGCTCCATAGGTCACAATCTCCGTTTTATCCGGGTTGCATCTAAGGGTGGTGCAACTCCAGCCACTGAAAGACACCGGAGAGACAATTGGCTATCGCTTCCTCATCTAATTCCATGTCTTTATCATATGAGAACAACAACTGAGTGTCGTCTGCGTATGAGGTGACCTTAGCGCCAAAAGACTCTGCCAACGTTGCAAGAGGGGTCAGGTAAACGTTGAACAGTGTGGGGCTAAGAGCTGATCCCTGTGGTACTCCCACCATCAGAGACCTGGCCTGAGCTGTAAAAGGAGGCAGTCAGACTTCCAGGGACCGTCCGTCCAGAAATGATGCTGGCCAGTTGCAAGCCTGATGTCTGATTCCTATTTCATGTAATCGTTCCAGCAACTTGAGGTGAGGTACCGTGTCAAATGCAGCTGTGAGGTGAAGAATTATCAGCATTGCTTTTCCTCCCCTGTCAAGGACATTGCGGATGTGCTCCGTCACTTCCAAAAGTGCTGTCTCAGTACTAAATTGAGGGCGGAAGCCAGATTGCGTGGCATGAAGAATACCGTTGGATTCCAAGTATATGGACAGTTGACGGTTCACTTCCTTCTCCAGAAGTTTGGATAAGGCCGGGAGCAGCGAAATAGGCCTATAGTTTGTAGCCAGCTTAGGGTCTGTCGTAGCTTTTTTTAGCAGTGGAAGGACTTTTATCCACATGGAGGGAACCACCCCTGATGCCAAAGAAGAGTTAAAAATATGTTATACCAAAGGGTTAATCGCTGGTGCCACCATGTTTAAAATTGAAATAGGGCAGGGGTCAAGGGGGGAACCATATTGCAGACTTTTTAATGATGCTTGTTGGACTTGGCCCTTCTGGCAGGTTCACCCCTGAACTTTTTTGCTTTTTACTGGTGACTTGGTGTGGTGATTTTTTGGTTTCTGCGCACTTTCCCTGTGTCCCAGGGTAAAGTGCGTGCGTGCTCTGAGTGCATGTGGTGAGATAGGCCTGCCCTCCCATAGGAATGCATGGGGAATGTATGTGTCCCTAGTAGTTGCTGATGCGTGGGGTGTGCAGGCCCGAGTTTGGTATGTGCGGACTCGTGGGAGTGAATGCTGCGCGATGATGTGTGCGGCGTGCATGTACATAGTGTGGAAGTGCCACTTCTAGAAGTGGGCACTTCTGTGTGCAGTGTGTCTGTCGCGTGATTGGCTGGTCATGTCATGTGACGGGCTAGGGATTCCCCAGAGTCAGGATGAGTCACCCAGTGGTGAATGGGGAGATCAGCAGCTAGATGGGTGGGAGGAGTACACCTGGGTCCTGAATAGGGCAGGGTTTTTCCCACACAATGCTGGCTCCGCCCCCTGTGGTGCGACTGACGACCCTAGCCCTGCCAGTGAATAGAGTGAGGGGCTGAGCACATCAAGGGTGCTCCCCAACCAGCTGCGACTGGTTTTCCCCCTCACCCTGAACCCAGAACAAAGGGTTTTGCTGTATAAAAATGGGGCTGTGTCCCCACAGAAACTGTTCTCTGCCAGGATCTTACCTGAGGGGGGCTGCTGCTGCTGCTGGACCAGAGGACCACCACCTGGACTACCTCCCTGCCTGGAGGCCCAGTGAGCTGGCTCTGGGTCCAGCCTTGCCCCCCACCCCTGCCCTGCTGCATGCAGGGAAGAACTTTGCTGGGCTTTGTGGTGTTTTTTTATGCCTAAGCGCTGGGAGCGCTTTCTTTGGGTCCCTAAGCGCTTGGAAGTGCTTTGATTTGCTTTTAGCACTCTGGAGCGCTTCATTGCAGCCAGCCGGTGCCCACCCGGCGTTCACCCCGCTTATTTTAATTATTTAATTGGCGGGTGCCCACCCCGCATTGTGGTGTGCCTGCGGGTGCCCACCCCGCTTATTTGTTTATTTTTACGGCGGGTGCCCACCCCACCTTATATCGCACCTGCAGAGGGAGCCTACCCCTCGTTGCCGCTGAGAAAATCACCGCCGCGGCCCTTGTGCAAACAGGAAGCCAGGCAGTGCCCGTGTGACGTGGGCGGGGCCTCGTCCCAAAGCAGGAAGTCGACGGGAGCCTACCCCGCGCTCCTACAGCCGGACAAGGGAAGCCCTGCGAGAAGAGAAGACGGGAGAGCACGGGAGCCTACCCCGCCTCCCCGAGCGCAGCGAGTGGAAGCCCCGCAGACCGGAGTCCTGTCCTCGCCACCTCTCCCCCAGCCGGTAAGAGTAAAGGGAGTCCGGGTGGGGAGAGGCGGTAGCAGAGCGGCCCCGCTCCAGAGCGGACCGCTCCAACGGGGCGCATTTTGCTCAGAGCCGTGAAGGCTCCAACGAACGGGGGCAATTTTGTTCGAGCTCTGTGTAGCTCCAACGGTTGGGCATATTCGTTTTCAGAGCCCACGAGGCTCCAAAGAGGCGCATGGTTCTCGAGCTCTGTGTAGCTCCAACGGTTGGGCATATTCGTTTTCAGAGCCCACGAGGCTCCAAAGAGGCGCATGGTTCTCGAGCCCCAGAGGCTCCAACGAAGGGGCATATTATTATTTAGAGCCTGCGAGGCTCAAGGGGCACATTATTGATTCAGAGCCCAGACAGGCTCCAACGACTCCCATAAGTGTTCTAAGGGCCCCGAGGTGCCCAGGCCCCAGTCCCTACAGCTGCCCAGCACTTAGTGGGCAGCTGCAACGTGTAGGTTGTGCTTTGTGCGCGCTGGTTTGCGCAGCCTGCGCCCTGACTCTGCTGGACACAGGGCGTCCTTGCCCCTACTAGGCCAGTTGGCCCAGGGACTGCCACAGATAGTGGCTAATGTGAGTTTTTGCGCCATTGTACCTTTCCTGCACCTCTGAATGTATTTTATGCATCCTGTGTTTATGTGCTTAGACCCCTACAGGTATTGTGATACTTAGGTGGTTGTTTTCTCCCTAGTACAGGTGGTACTAGTGAGGTCCTAGTTCCCTGCGTGATATTCCTAAAGGTGGTTAGGGTTGCGTAGGTGGTACTTTCTGATACCAGTAGTTACTGGTTGTGTGCTACATGGTCTATTTTTAGTGCTACAGTGATTGTATGTGCTATGTTCTAAAGTTTTATTCCTATGTTCTAAGTGCTATTTCTAAAAAGTGCTAATTCCTGACAGTGGTCCATGTGGCCCTGTCCCCTGTATATATAATCCCTTGTAAATTCTGCCCGTGCCTGTTGGCACATTGTAAAGTGTGTGTTTTTATCTAATGTGTTGTGTATAATACAAAGGTTATTTTTATATAATACCTTGTGTGGAGTTTCCTTTGTGGTGGGCCTTGGGTGTTGTTGCTGGGTGCGCGCGCAAACGCTTTACACATCGCCTCAGGGATAAGCCTGTCTGCTCGTGCCAAGCTACCAAGGGAGTGAGCAGGGGTTATCTTTGGGATACAGGAAAAGGCGTTTATGTGTCATGCTTGCGTGAAGAGGGAACTGATCTCAGCCCCTGATTCCGTGCTGAGGGAGCAGGAGTCCTAAAACTCTTTTGACGTGACATAATTTTATCTTGAAAGAATAGGTCGAGCTCTTTGCACCAGTCCATGGAGGGGGCGAAGGCTCTCGAGGTGACCACTGGACACAAAGAGGAGTCAACTATTTTAAAAATAGCCTTTGTGTTGCTTGATTATGCATGAAACATCAGGTTGATAACTACAGTGCAATCCTTGTTCAATCTGTAATTCTGCACACATAATTTTTGGGACGTCAATAATAGGGTGTGTCTTTTGATCTGATTTCAGAGAAACTGGCAATCTATAACTGGGGATCGATGTTTGCAATAACAGATTTGCTATAGTGTGGTTTTCATTTCTTCTGGTTGGGTAGGAATCAGGCATTTCAATGATGTTCTTTTGCATTCTTTTGAGGGGACCTTCTGATCTCCCTATGTGACTCAATGTAGCATGTGTTCTTTTCCCTCCATTAATTTGTTGACATGACACATCTCGATGACACTCTTCTTCTGCTAGCTACCTAAACCTTTGGGGGTATCTATTCTTTCTAAAGAGATGTTTCATAGAATCCCTTGTGTATGTCCATGCATGTATTGTGTAATTAGAAACAACAAACCAGCAACACTGTCCTTTAATCAGCTGACATTTGGATGTCATTTGCATTTTTCTCAAATCTGTTCTGATCTACCCTTGTTCTGCCTCTAAAACATTTCCAAGTGTACACTGTTGACATCAACATTGAATAGACAGTGTCCTTCTCAGATTCACATGTGAAATTCCAATTAAATGTATTGGCTAGCAGGAAACAATATTGTGAAAATTAATTACAATCTCTCGTTCCCATGACAATAGTGAATTCCATTTGAGCAGTTAGACTGCATGCTATGATAAGGGCAATCAATTTTGTATTTTGTGCTGAGGTAACTTCTTGAAGCCATGAAGCTTTGGCAACATATTTCATGGTGCACACGGCATATGCTGCTCCTAAGGTGCCATTGTTACCTCTTAAACATTGGCCATCAGCAAAATGGACATGATCAGTCTCAATCAGGGGTTCATCATTAGTGTCTAACCTTGACTTCATGCGTAGATCCATGACACCTTAACTTTCATGTTCAGCTTCATCACAAACATTTTCCTGTACTGGCAGTATACTCAATGCATTGAATTTAGAGATGTTTTGATCACAAGGTTTTTCAGTAGCAACTCCACAAAGTAAGAGATCATTTCAGTTACTGGACATGCGATCATTATATTCTCACTCTTTTTGTGACTGACATCGACCACAGCTACTAATTTAAGGCAGCTGGGCATTTCTTTGAAGATAGGGTCAAGGGTTGTTGGGAAACACATCACAGACTTTTGAATATCTTCATTTGTTTTAGCTACGATGTGTACCAGGTGGGTGATTGCCACCACTGAGCTGGGCTATATTTTTTTGTTAGGGATTATGGAGTCTAGTGCTGTCACTAAGGCAGCGTTAAAACCTTCCAGCATCCCAGAGACGTCAGAATCATCTGAGCCACTCTCCGATGTATATGGACGGAATACCTCCTTAAAAGTTACCAGGGATAGGTTATGCCAAGGTCTACGCAACTCCTTCTTCTGTCCTGCAGTCCCTGCTGGGATTGCAGTGGACTGAGATTGGATGGAAAACATGACCATGGAGTGGTCAGTCCATGTTAGGGGATAAGGAGAGTTACAGGTCAGGTGATCAATATTAGTAAAGATTAAATCCAGGGCGTGGCCAGCCCGATGTGTAGAGCCGGTGACCCTTTGGGAAAGTCCAATCAAATTAAGACTAGTTATAAACTTGTTCACTTCTGGATTAGAGAAATCTTCGCCATGAAAGTTAAAATCCCCCAGCAGAATAAATTTGCTAGATGATAAGACTTGCATGGCTATTTGCTCAATCAAGTAATTGGAAAATTTG
This sequence comes from Triturus cristatus, assembly GCF_964204655.1. Classification (NCBI taxonomy): domain Eukaryota; kingdom Metazoa; phylum Chordata; class Amphibia; order Caudata; family Salamandridae; genus Triturus; species Triturus cristatus. The sequence continues at coordinate 215,610,657 of NC_140594.1, read as the reverse complement.
GCTCTAGGTCCTGGAGGCCAATAAATCAGCGCTCCATTCCAACTGTCCGTGGGAGACATAGTTATTTTAAAGATACCCAGTTCTAAGCTGTCATTACAAGGTGGAAGTCCATTGTACCTTGAGATGGGTTTGTCACTGGCATCAGTACAGTCTCACCTGATGTGTTGTTGAAGCTTTTGACACACTCTTTCACAAAATTCATGAACCTTTTAGCTCTTGTGAGGTTCTTTTGATCTTAACACAATTAAAGTCTTTTGGTGACACTTGGGCCTTCAGAAAAGTAATCACTGCTTCATTTTTCTCCACAGCTACAGAAGATGGCGCCTTAATGCAAGAATGTCTCATTGTCTCCTCACTTGGCCACTTCACAACCACTTTACATTCAGACCGCAATTTAAATGGCATTTCCATGTCAAAGAACATTTTGAAATGAATCCACAACACCTTTAAAATGTCAATAAATCCATCAACTTGTGGGTACCACAGTACAGACTTGTCTCTCAATTTTAGAATTCTGTTCACAAATTTTGCACGTTTACCTTCATTCCATGGTACATGAACATGCACTTCTCACACTATTTCTCTCAATGGATAAGCTGAAGCTTCTCCCTCACCCTGTGTATTGTATTCCTCTACTAGGTCTGGGGGTTTACTTTTATTCTCATGTTTCCTTGTTAGGTCTGGTGGTTTCTTTTCCTTCTCATGTTTCTTTGCCAACTTGTTTCTAATTTCTTTTCTTACTCAGGGAAATTATTTTTTTTTACTGATATTGGTTTAAATTCTCAGGATCTAAACATTCCCTAATAATTTCTTCAAGTTCAATTTTTAAATGTGAAACATTAAGTGGTCTCTCTTTTTCGGGTTCTGGGTCAATTTGTTCTACCATGCTCTCTATCTTTGTAATCCCTGCTACTTCCTCAAATCATTGTTGAAAAATCCCATCTTCAAATAAATGTGTTCTCCCTTGGCTACTGGTGTTGTGAAGACAATTTCTCCTCTATCTTTCAATTCTTAAACTGTCTGGGGCAGTTTCCATTCTATAATCTGTGAATTCTGAGATGTCGAGGTAAACCCTAATGTAATTACATCTTCTATAGTTCTTTGAGCTTCTTGAGTTGGGACCATAATAATTAGGACAGTCACTATTTTCTAGGCACTGTTTGTGCAGTTACAGTTTGTAGTATATGTACCAAATCAGTCCTAATTGGAGCAGTAACACCTGGAGATGTCACTGTCGGTATTGAGTCAACAAGTTTTGGGTCAATCTGAAACGTCTGTAAAGTTCTCTCAATCTGTATCTCTTTTGGTTCAACAGAAGGTGTAGCCACTAAGGTACTTTCTGGTACACTATTATTGGAATTTGTAGTGGGGACCGCATAAGGTGGTGGACACTCAGTTAACAGTGCATCCGATATTTCATCCCCTAAATCATTATCGGTTTGAGTCTTTTTATCATCCTTAATTTCCTTCTCCTGTATCTGATCCTTTACCCTTTTGTCCACTCTTTCCTTGACTATTGCTATATTTTCCCACATGCTTAAGGCTTCAAATTGTGCGGCTCTAGTTGGTGATTTATTTCACATAATATTTCTCTTAATCTTTCAATAATATGCAATTCAAAAGTAAACTTTTTTAGGAAACTCAAGGGACCCTCTTTCTCAGTAACCTTGTACCATTGACAAATCTACAAGCATGAAAATAGTCTAAATTTGTCTACATAAAATGTGCAACCCAAATCGAATTTGTCAATTTACCTCCCCAAAATTTCTTAAAGCCTTTAACCCATTTCATTTTGGAATAATTCAATGCAATGTTTTGATTCCATTATGTCAATTCTTTTTCCTCCAATTCTGATACAATTTAAATTCCTGACGTCACTCTCAGTCCTCACAGCGACTCATCCTCCTTCACAATTTCTCCGTACACATTCACTCACACAATCATCTTATGACTGTAATTGGCTGCATTTCTAAAAGATCAATAGAATTAAATTGCTCAAAAGTACACATTTGCTATCAAACCTCGACCAGTATGGAATCACCTGAATCAATATAGTGTACCCTTTGTACACAAGGTCTACTACAAGATTCACATTTGTCCCATTCACACAAAGTTCCCTGTCTTAGGTGGAGCTGTTGACGACGTCTCATGACAACTCCTCAATTCTCCAGTCAGACAATCACAATCGCGGTGTCTTGTACATCTTTCAATATATATATCCCAGGATCTTAGGCCACATCGGGACCTGAAACTCAAATCTCAATCCTTGGACCACGTCTATCCCGAAACCACATTCACCCGACTTTCCCTTCAACTCTGCAAGACATCACACAATCAAACCATCACCACCATCTAACACACTCCATGCAATTACCACAATCGCAATTACCACAACCTGAACTACCGCCTACCGCAATATAATCCAACACAATTACCGTAAATGCAGTTACCACAATCAGAAATTACGACAACATATTGCTCCCTATTAATACTCACACCTTCTTCAGCAACCACCTTCTCGCACCGCCTTCTAATACTGCAGGTTCTGGGCATGGGAATCAGGACTTTTTGGGACTTGGGACTTTATTCTAACTTGGGCAATTATTTTGTAGCTTCATTCAGGGTGTTAGCCTCAGCTCTGCTCCTTTTGGTCAAGGTGTAAAACCTTACCTGTTCTACCAAACTGATAACACGGAAATCTCAGGGTAATCTCTCTTTGAAATATGTAGAAAATGTGACACCATTATCCTTAATTACCATATTCCTTGTTTCCGCTCAAGGTGATGGATCTTAGTCACCGTATTTTGACCAAAAGAGCTCCTTCATAAACATGGGCAAAAAATCTAATGCAAATAAACATTTTAGCCAATAATGAGAGTTGTGAGTAGTTTTAAAGGGATTTATTTTCTAGTTAATATTTAAGATTATCTGACTCTTCTTTCATTAGTCAGGTATCAATCAGGTTACAGAATTGATAACAGAAAAATAAAGTTAGTACAGAGCATATCATAAACTTCCATACTGTATGGAATCCATATTCTAAGAAAATGAGGCACAAATTATTTCAGTCAGGACTCATGAAGAGTTCAATAAAAGAAGCAAGAGTGAGATTAGCATGAAGCTAAATCAAGAATTAAAAATTGGAGAATCTCCCATAAAGACAAATAAAGCATAGAGCAAAAAAGCCTTTGCAAAGCCAGTTAGTCAAAGAATAATGCTTGGGGATTTTAATAAAAGTCAGAATGAAATAAAAACCTGCATCTAATCTGCCTTCGTCTGCCACCATTCTGCTCTCCATCAAAGCGTGCCTCTCCTTCCCTGCACCTGCAAATCACATTTGCTCTGCTCCCTTAATTTCTGCATTGCAGTATTAAACTTCTCTGTAGCCTCCCATCTCTAAATCTGTTCTGAGTCTGTCTCTCGCAAAGGTTTCTGCAAGGGTTCTGAAACTCCTAAAATAGGAACACGTTTATATAAAAAATAATGTTACAAAGTGGCATGAGCTCCTTCTTTATCCAATTGCATTCTCCAAAGGACACCTCCACCCCTCTGCTGTCTGAGCATCTCATTAATCAGGCAGGCGAAAATTCTTCCCACAACATTCTGACTTCATCTCCTAACCTTCTTTCAAAGAAACATTTTATTTTTAACTAAACAAATAACATTAGCTGCAAAAAAAAGTATTAATTAAGCAAGAAACATTAAACATAACATGGTAATGTACTTTTAAAATACCTGTGTTTTCTATTCTCCCTTAAGCAAATAATTAAATGAGGCATTGTTTAAACATTTCCATCAACTAAATAGTTAAGGCTGCCGTTCTCTTTTTTACACAGAAAGAAATTCCTAAGTTATCTTCAGGTCAACTGGAGCTTTCAGAGCAAGAGCTAAATCATGAGCTGTTTCTGTGTTTTTACAGTTTAAAATATTGTGTTAATACTAATGCACACATTCACCATTTTTACAAATTAAAATCACATCCTATAGTGAGAACAAAATCTAAACTAGCCATATTAAAATCAAGCTATTAATTAATTGTGCAATGTTTTACATGGGTTGCTAAGTGGAAAGTGTCTGACTACAGCCTGTGAATATGAAAGCCTGATGTTTTCGTTTTTCAGTGCCAAATGTTTGTGTGTCACTTTTTAAATGCAGTTTCATTTCTGAAGGCCAAGACAGGTTTTCCATTAGTAATGCTGAATTCTAAAGGAAATGTTTCCACTCTTTCAGTGTTGTACTGTGGAACAGGTGCTTTCTTTTCTATTTGAAGAAAACAAGAGGGTCTGTTTCATTTTAAATGTTTATTTGTTGGTCGTTTGTAGAGGTTGATGTTAGGGTTTACTTTATCCAATTTTGAGGTGAGTTTCTATTTTATAGTAATTTACATATGCTTACTTTTTTATGTTTTTTCTGGTTTGTGATTGGTATTTCTTGGCAGGTTAACTTTTCTCAAAGTTGTAGTATTTTATTTAGTTGGTACATGTAAAGAAATACAAGTTGAAGAGCGCTTTGATAATTATTTGCTATTTTACAATTCCAATTTTAATTAAAAGTAAGTTTTAGTTTAAATATTCGGTATCTGCATGCCAGACATTTAAATTAAAATAAAATTATACAGGCATGTTTCTTTAAATTTCTTAAACGAAAACATTGCACACATATGCATCACACTTAGTAAAACATTGCTTGTAAGTGTAAGAGACTTCAAAATGCATGAGTCCAGAGCTAATGCAAACAGACAATGCAAACGGAAACAAGTAAAAAATAAGCTTACCTTTGATTCTGCCGATGACGGGGTTGATTAGCTTCATGGTCAAGTAGCAGCATCAAAGGAAGTACTTGGATAATCGGATTAATGTCGGCAACGGAAGCGGAAAAAGAAAAAAAGGTAAAGCTGTACCGTATATACCTTTGACACAGCAAACTCGGGTGTGGAGGTTTACCCACTGCAGCTACGTCTTTGGAAAGGCACACAGTAATTGGCTCGGTGGAAATCTTAGCTGGACTTAAACGACCGCTTCTTTTGCGCATGATGCCACTGACACAGGAGGAAAATTCTGATGGAGACTGAAGCACTCAGACGGACTGTACTCCATAGACCCGCCAGCATCTAAATTGAGCGGGTAGACCACTTAGTAGGCAGATGGAGATACCGATGGAAAAGCAACGGAAGGGCCAGATCCACCAAGGTCTAAATCAGGGCTTTAGTGTTTGCTCTCACTTGGCGGGAGCTTTAAAATTGCTCCCGCCTAGCGAAAGCAAACACGCTATGTCTCGGGAGTAGCGCTAAAATTGTCCCCTCTCTCTGATTTAAAAATTGTCCAGCCCCCAAGGGATGGGTCCCTGGGGCCAAACTCGACCTGGGAGTGAGGCCGCATGGCCACTGTTCCCTTATTGTAATTTGGCCAGGCCCATGGGGGATAGGGTCCCAACGCTAATATTGGCTAGGGAGTGGGGCCTAGGCCCCCCTTGCCATTTGTGAAATAGGCTGGGCCCTGGGGATAAGGTTCACAGGGTCCAAATTGGCCTGGAGAGGGGGGCCATGTGCGTACCCCTCCACCTTAATAGAAAAGGCTGAACCTGGCCCACCTTGGAGGCAAAATAGACCTCTGGGTTTCCCAATAAAAAAAATTAAAAACCTTTTTGGCCTGAGGGGCCTTACCCATTCTACTTTTTTTACTTTTTTTCTTGTAACTCGGACAAGTTTGGGTCCCAAAATGGCTGGCAACACTTTCTGGTTGAAGTGGTGGCAGCCAATCACATCTCATTTTGAAATCAGTCAGATCCATGGACCCTCCATCTCCCTAGATATCTATAAATATCTTTTCTTTAATAACTCTAAAACCACTGAACAAATAGAGATGTAGTTGTGTTCAAAATCCCTATGGGAGGGGGCACGGCTAGGCACCACAGGAAATGGCCCCCGCTCGGAAGAGCTCCGTCTGAACGTAGCAGAGACAGACGCCTTCCAGGTACTAATATTGTTCACCCGGGCCTCAGAGCCGCATTATTCGGCAGCGGAGCACTTACAGCCTCGAAGGGAAGTCTTCTTGACTGACAGGATGGAGGGAACATGCCGATCCTCACATTCTTGTCACCGTCGGATCGCACTTGATTGATTCTACGATTTTCCATGCCTTCTGCTGCATTTTACTTCTTTTTTTTTTGCCTAATGTTACGTGCTTCTTCTAAGAATAAAAAATAAACGCCTAAAGCTTGGATCGTCGCCGGTACAGACGAATGAGGTGAGAGGAATTTTACTTTACATAGACTCTTTCCTGATTGCAGCTTGTCATTGAGGAGCTACCGCCATTTTGAGGTGGTTACTGTGCCACTTGTTTACCGCCTATTCTCTACCTCAAATAGCTTATGTTCTTCCAAGCGCTGAAATATGGGAAATGCGATCTGTTGAACGCTGCTGAATGCTGAAACAAAAGGATTCATGCTGGCATTAAGATTTTTACTGCTTGTAGAACGCGACTGAGAAACGCCTTGGTTACAGCCACCATTGTGTTCTACTTTGCTCTATTTAACGCTCCTTACGTCTCCTGTTTGTTCCATGCACCGTCAAACAGTTTAAGACAGAGTTTCTCCACTCAAAATGATCAGAATTTCTCTTCATATGTTGTTATTACTGGACTCCTTTCAATAGTATGCTGATTCTGGTCTACCATCTATAGAATTTTTAACTCAGCTCTTTCCATTTCCTTTTTCTGATCGCCCTTTTAGTCTTTGGACCTTGTTTCAATAATCTTATATCCTCTCAAGATTTCAATGGCAATGCCACGCTATAACCGAAATACATCTCAACAAACTATTACGACCAATGTGTCTTTGGAGGATGCTAACCCATTCAGTGTTTTGCAAGACAATATGGATGATGCAGAAACTGACCCCTCTACTACAAAGAGCGCCTCACCCCATGCTCCTCGCCTAAACTCCCAAAATTCCTCTAAAATACCCTCTACTTCTGCTACTACACCTGGGAAAAGAGTCAAAACTAACCCTCCCTCTCCTACCAATACTTCCCCCTCAATCTCCATGGAGCTCCTACTTGAGGAAATTCACTCGCTCAACCATACATGACAGAAACAAACTCCCGTCTTCAACACCTCGAAGACAACTGGTCACACACAGAACAAAAAGTTGAGAATCTTGAGAGGAAAGTTGCTTCAGTTCAAATTGTCACTGATCAAGTTCCCTACATACACAAAGAAATTCAAGATCTTACGCAACAAGTTGAAAATTTAGAAAATCGAAATAGGCGCAACAATCTACGCATTTACGGGCTTGCGGAAGGCCTTGAGGGATCGAATTCCATATCCTTTTTTCAATCATTTTTGCCTACGCTCCTTGGTCTCCCAAGTTCTCCAGCTTTGAACATTCAAAGAGCGCACCGTTAAGGTCCAAATTCCTGCTCCTCTACCTCCACTTCTTCCTCAGCAAAACCCAGGGGCATTATCTTGTACTTTTTAGAATACACGGATTTACTTAAAGTTCTTCAAGCTGCCAAACAGAAAGGGAAGATTACTTGGAATGGCTCTAATCTTTTCTTTGCACAAGATTACGTCAAGATTACTGCAGATCGCCAGAAGAAGTTTCTGGAGATGAGGCCTGCTCTTCGCTCCCTGAATGCTCGTTATGGCTTATTCCATCCTTGCCTCTTTAAAGTGACTTATAATAACAAAACAACGAATTACGAAGACCCGGCGATACTTTAACAATTCCTAGACACATGCAGGAATTAATCTATGGACATCCCTCGAACATAGTTGTTTTGAAATATTCAAGTGATGCTATGCCAAGGCTTTGGTATATCCTCCTCCTTGTTGTATTTTGTTCTGTTGTGAGATCTATTTGTAATGTTATTTACTCTTTGGATTCTTTTAGATGCGGTTCTGTGATCCTTTGATTTTTGTAATCTTCATGTTTGCCTGGAGGTCATTCTCCCTTTGCCGTGTTCTCATGGAGTCTTCCGTTCGGTGTGCTGCCTTCCTCATGTAGTTCCACCATCCCCAGTCCCTTAGTTTTTTTGTGGTATGTCTTTTGACATTTTTCTTTTTTGTCAAATGTTGAATTTGTATTGTATTTCTGTTTTGTGTCTCTCTCTCTCCCTCAATTATTTCCTTTTCTGTTTCTCCCTTTTCTCTTTTTCTCTTCCTACTTTTCTACATCTTACAACAATCTTCTTATTTTTATTTCCTTCCTCTCCACATTCCTGAGTTTCTTTTGCAATCTTTTTTTATCAGATTTCTCTCTCTCTTGTAACAAATGTTCTAACTCATATATTGTTTGCATAACTAAAGTTCATGTTTCATTCGATGGTTTATTTTTAGAGTTGTAACTTGGAATGTTAAAGGAGTAAATAACCCCATTAAGCGACAAAGGGTATTAACACATTTAGCTAGATTAAATACTGATATTGCATTAATTCAAGAAACGCATTTATCTGATTATGAAGCTTCTAAATTGAAAGGAAGTTGGGTAGGCAATGTCTTTTCTTCCCCTGCTTTAGGTAAAAAAAACAGAGTCTCTATTTTATGTCATAAGAAATACCAGATTACAGTTGCACATCAAGAGAATGATTTGGAAGGTCGTTGGGTAATTGTCGAACTTATTATAAACCAAATACCTCTAATTCTTTTTAATGTATACGCACCAGTTAATGTGGATAATACGTTTTGGACGCAGATATCTGATACACTTCTTTTGTTCGATGATGAATATATTATTTTTGGTGGGGATTGTAATCAAGTTTTTGACCCAATTTTAGACAGACATTCTTCTGTTAAATTTTCTCACACAAAGATGCACTCACAGTTTACTTCCTCCATTCGCCGCAAATCCTTAGTTGATATATGGAGACTCCTACAACCTGGCTACTAGAGAATACAGCTTCTATTCTCCTCCTCACCACTCACAATCTTGTATAGATTATCTCTTTTTTAGTAAATCATTATCTCAACAAGTCTACCATTCTGAAATTGGCTCTATTTTAATATCAGACCACGCTCCAGTTTTAGTTGATTTTGAGTTACTCCCTTTGACCCCCCATGCAGGTAGATGGCGTCTTAACAATGTGTTGTTAACAAATCCTATCTTCACAAGCCAATTCACCTCTTTTGCTTCTGAATTCTTTTCCTTTAATTCTACCCACGGATTCTTCCCATGTGATGATTTGGGACTCTTTTAAAGCTGCCGCCAGAGGCTTTATTATACATTTTGTTTCACAAAAGAAAAAAGCTTTTCAAGATAAAAACTCTCAGTCACTTGCTAAAATCAAACAACTTGAATATATTTATTACCATTCACATTCTGAATCCGCGTTAAAGAACCTTATGGAAGCTGCTTCTTCTTATCTTTTAAGAAGCAGTGCTCGATACTATGGAGGTCAAAATAAGATGGAGAAATTGTTAGCGAACTACTTGAAAATTAGACATCAACGGACCAAGATAAAATCTATACGTGATGACACTGGTTTATCCTTCTTTAAAGACAATGATATTTTGAATGAATTTGTTTCTTTTTATAAAAATGTATATACCCCTGAACAGCAACCAAGTACGGCAGATCTCTCCACTTACTTTCAGTCTATTGAACCCCCTTCGCTTTATGACACAGATTTTTCTTCCCTAGAAAACGATATCACTATATCTGAAATTTCACGCACTATTTCGCTACTGAAAAGAGGGAAAGCTCCGGGTCCAGATGGTTTTACCATTGAATTTTACGCTCATTTTGCAAATCTCTTAATCCCTCATCTCTTATCACTTTACAATGCCTTTATCTCCAGTGGATCTTCATTTGGGACCTTTCAAGAGGCCATGATTTGTTTAATACCTAAAGAGAATAAAGATCCATCTATATGTAAAAATTAGAGGCCAATTTCTCTGGTCAATTTGGACTATAAAATCTTTGCAAAAATCCTAGCACTTCGCATTGATCCTATTTTACCTACCCTTATTGGCCCGGAACAATCAGGATTTGTAAAAGGTCGTCTGTCATCTGACAATTCCACAGTATTTTTTAATATCCTCAGCAAAGCATCCTCTCTTGATTATCCTATTGCTGCTATAGCATTAGACGCAGAAAAGGCGTTCGATAGAATTGGTTGGGATTTTATGTTTCAAGCACTAAAATGGATAGGATTTTCTCCTAAACTAATATCTCTTATTTCCATATTATACTCAGATCCCAAAGCTTTTATTTTTGTGAATGGCAAAACTTCCGATTATTTTTCACTTTTTAGAGGAGTACGTCAAGGATGCCCCCTCTCACCTCTTTTGTTCATAATAGCTTTAGAACCCTTTCTAACTAAAATGAGACTGGATGAAACAATTACTGGTTTCCAACTAGACCCCTTTCATGTCAAATTATCAGTTTATGCGGATGATATTCTTTTGTACTGTTCCAATCCGACTACTTCCATTCCTTCCTTTTTATCTCAAGTGGACACATTTTCTCGATTATCTGGGTATCGTCTCAATTCGGATAAATGTAAGGTCCTGCCTCTAAATGTTTTTTGTCTCAAACATGACTTCATACAAACGGGCTTTTCCTGGCAAATCTCAAAAATTAAGTATCTAGGGTTGTGGTTCTCCTCCAACATACCAGAAACATTAAAGATAAATTTTGAGAATATTATAAAATTTTTATCAGATTACATTGATCGCTGGCACCCGCTTTTTCTCTCTTGGTGGGGACGTTTAGATTCCATCAAGATGATGCTTTCTCCTTTGATCCTTTATCTTCTCTCTAGATTCCAGTTCACATTCCTGCCTTCTATTTTAAGAAAATTGATTCCCTCTTAATCAAATTCCTTTGGAAAGATAAATCTCCTTGAATTGCTTTGTCTGCTCTAAAGGCGAATAAGTCAACTGGAGGCCTTAAATTTCCTGATTTTAGATCATATCATTATGCTTTTTCTTTAAAACAATCCTCTCTCTGGCTCTTAGATGATCAACGTATTCAACCTCCTGTCTGGTTGAATATAGAAAAATATTTTCTATCCCCTTTCGAATTTAAAGAATCTCTTGCCTTTACTCACAATAGCTCTCTTTTTCGTTCTCCAGTCATCTCCCATACACGTAACATTCTTGCGCCCCTCCTTCCTTCTTCTTATCCTTCATCTTCTTCGTTGGATCAACAGCCCATTTGGCATAATAATTCATTACACATTAAAAATCGCACCATTTACTGGAAATCGTGGAGACTTAAGGGGCTGATCTGGATCTCCCAATTACTAATTAATAATATCCCTATATCATTTTTGGACTTACAGTCAAAATTTACTTTACCATCCTCTTGTAAGGCTAAATATATTAGTTTTGTTACTCCCGTATCTCTTTCTATTAAAATAGACCTCCAATGGCCTCCATTATCCTCCTATCTAACTTGCGTTGCATCTTCCAACACGACACCAGTTAACTCTTCCGATGAAGTCCGGAAACCTCCTTGATGTAAATGTTGTCTGCTTATTCCCCTCACATATATTATGCACACATAATACTCCTTTTGTTGTATTGTTTTAACTACAGTTAACTTATACATTTTATAATCTGCTTTTCCATGCCTATAATATTTTTCAACTCAGGTGTTATTTCTAATATTAGATGATGTAAGAGTTTATTGTCTTTTCTTTCCTAGTTTCTTTTTCCCCTTCCTGATTCCCCCCTTTTTTACCTTTTCTTTCCCCCTTTCTCATAAATAATTACTTGCTGAAGATTATAATCTTATTAAGCTTATATCTCATTGTATGTGCAGTTTTCTCATGTTTATTCTCCTTTTTCTCAATAAACTTAAACTTAAAAAAATTTAAAAGATTTAAAAATCCCTATGGGAAATTGTTTAGGGGAAAATGCATTTTGGTATCTCCCTCTTTTTCTCAGCTGCCACTTGAAGAATCACCCAAAACTATCAAGTCAGCAGGTGAAGTGATTGTCAAACTAGTTTTGAAAATTTTCGTGAAGATTTGTCAAACGGTAGCAAAGCTATTAGTAAAACATAAAACAGTTTGTCTATAGAAACTAAGTTCCAACTATTAATACCTACTGGCGATCACCAATAATTAATATATACTTTTATATTGCATAGATGTTTGTTATTTATGTAAAGATATTTTTTTGCTCATATTGTTATGTACTGAATTTTTTTAGGTAAATTATAAATATTTTGCTGATGTAATAATTTTTTGTATTAAAACATGTACATATAGGTGTAGATTCCGATCCTGGAAAAACCGGGTACGAATCGTCGGACGGTGCGTTTTCTCCGTCCGACTCGTACCCGGTAAAAAGACCGTACACACATGCAAGTACGATTCGTACGGAAACATCATTTCCGTACGAATCGGAAAAAACACCAACCGACGAAAATATACATCCGAATGTGATCCGGGACAGCGCATACGCGACATTCGTACGGAGTTAGGCAGCTGTTTACGTACCAGCAAGTACGATTCGTACTGACAGCACTCCGGACAGCAACATTTCTACGGCACCCAAAAAGTGCCGGAGAAGCGAAGTACGCCGCGAAGCGTGAGGAAAAGGGGGCCCGGTACGCGCCGAACACCCCCTCCAGACCCCCGTATGTACGTGCCGTACCCCCAGCCCCCCGTGTGTATGCGTCGGACCCCCACCCGTATGTACGCGCCGTACCCCCAGCCCCCCCGTGTGTACGCGTCGGACCCCCACCCCACCCGTATGTATGCGCTGTACTCCCAGCCCCCCCGTGTGAACGGTGTGGACCTCCACCCGTGTATGTCCAGAGCATACCCCCACCCCCGTATGTCAGGAGCGTACCCCCACCCCCGTATGTACGGTGCGGACCCCCACCCGTGTATGTACGGTGCAGACCTCCACCCGTGCATGTCCGGAGCGTACCCCCACCCCCGTATGTACGGTGCAGACCCCCAGCGCTACATACGGGGGTGGGGGTACGCTCCGGACATACACGGGTGGGGGTCCGCACCGTACATACGGGGGTGGGGGTACGCTCCAGACATACACAGGTGGGGGTCCGCACCGTACATACGGGGGTGGGGGTACGCTCCAGACATACACGGGTGGGGGTACGCTCCGGACATACGGGGGTGGGGGTACACTCCGGACTTACACAGGTGGGGTGGGGGTCCGGCGTGTACACACGGGGGGGCTGGGGGTACGGTGCGTGCACACAGGGGGCTGGGGGTACGGCGCGTACACACGGGGGGCTGGGGGTATGGCACGTACACACGGGGGGGCCTGGGGGTATGGCGCGTACACACGGGGGGCTGGGGGTACGGCACGTACACATGGGGGAGTCTGGGGGGTGTTCGGCACGTACCGGGCACCTGTTTGGACGTCTCCATGGTTGCTATAGGAGTTCGCTCCGGGCGGTCTTTTTTCCATACGGTTGTACAATCGGACGGACGGTACGGATTGTACTTGCGCGCTCGGACTTCAGTTTTCCGATTCGTACGTAAAACTGTCCAGGGACGTGTCGGACACTTTTCCCGACCCGAGGACGTGTCGGGGAATTCACCCAATGCGATTCGTATGGACTTTTTCACATATGAATCGTACTGGCCAGTTTGTACGGGACTTGTACGATTCGTACGGAAAAAAATCCGGATACGATTTGTACGGGGAAAATTTTTAACGGATCCGAATCGGCACCATAGTTTAATACTTATTGTAATTATTTGTTTAACGAAAAAGTAGATACTTTTATGTTTCTATCTTGGCAATAATATTGTAGTTGGTATTGTGTGAGGTGATATTTTTGATAAATCATATGTTAAAGGTAACAATATTTTTGATTCTGATATTTTTGTTTTCAATATAAGCAAAAATCAATATTTTTGCAACAATATTTGTTTTTCAATGTATGCGGTTATATAAGTATTTTTGTTAATTATATTTATTTTCCAATATTTTTTTATTTTGGTAGTGTTCATCGATATTATGTCAGTGATCAATGATTTTCTAATTGGGCCTTGCTTCTGAATGGATGGCAGATTTAGGTAGTGACAACCACTTATGTATCAGGAATAGGAAAGGTGCTGAAGGTTGCTACAATAAGAACAACATGACTTATAGGGCCATCTGTATGAGAATGCCTATTTGCAATTCTCAAATAGCGATTTTTTGCGAATCGCTACTTGGGAATCGCAAAACCCTATGTATGTAGGATTTGCAATAAATTTTGCGAATCCTACATATTACTTAATTGCGAATCGCAAATTGTGATTCGCAATTAAGGAATACCTCTCCATTCATTCGTATGGGCCCATAGGGATGAATGGGAAGACATTCTCAATTTGCGATTCCCAATTAGAGAATCGCAAATTGCAAATGCAATTTCAAGGGTGCCAGGGTGTCAAAAGGACACCCTGTTGCACCCCTGAAATAAGCATGGGTGCAGATGTGGTGAACATGCATGCCCTAAGGGCATGTATGTTAGTCACATGGCACTTTGAAAAATACATCAAAGTGCATTTTTCAAAGAATTCGCAGGTTACCATGGTTTGTGTCATACATATGACACTGATGTTTTGCGATCGCAAACGCCAAAATTCTGCGAATTTCGGCGTTTGCGATCGCAAAAATGCCTTCATACATATAGCCCATAGTCCTGCACAGTTGTACAATCTTTTCACATACCAAATTCTTTTTTGACACACCATATGTGAAAGGTGAGCAGGAATTTCAGCTGATGCCCATTGAATTATTTGCTTCTCAGCTGTGACTGATCGTCTAGAAGACCTCTAAAATTTAAAACATGATGACTGCCTTCAGGCCATAAGCTCATGAGTGATACATTACCATCTTGATACCACATCTTAACACTGTCACACAGAGTGCTTTCTACACAATGAAAACACTACATTGCTTCTTCCCATTGCTTGGATACCAAAAGAAACTGCAAGCCATCCTCACATTCACAATCTCCAAGCTTGACCATGTCTACAGCCTACATCTTGGGACATCCTACAAAAACTGCAACTCTTCCAAAATGCTGCTGCAAGACTGCTTCTCTGCCTTGACCCAAAATATTATGACTCCAGTCTTATAATCACTCCACTGGCTACATATGGCTGGAAAAACAATGTTCAAAGCACTTTTTCTTAACTTCAGATCTCCTAGGGAAAAGGAATGCTGTACCTACAAGTTAAATTCAAGCAACACAAATAAACCAGGACACTGCGCTACAGGCTTGCACCACTTATCACCATACCCCCCCATAGATATTTATATTAAACACTGCTTTCTCAGTACAAGATGACAAGTTCTGACATTGACTACCAGCCAGAATTTGAAGCATCCAGGAGAATATACAGTTCAGAAGACAGCTGAAAAATGGCTATTTCCAATACCAATATACCACCCCACATCACAACAACAGAACCCAGAAAGAAAGTTGCACTCTTGCACTCAATCTTCAGCTTACCATCCATGGATTGGAAACAGCCCAGTCAGCAACTCCTTTTGAAAGGCATGTAAGTTAGGGAGGCCTGACCTATAATTTGTGAGGGTATTATGTAATTTTGTATATAACATTCCTGACCTACACTGATATTATTATCATAGCAGCCAGTGGTTGGCAGCCAATTATAACTTACACCTATTACATTCACATAAGACGTATCTGATACGACCGCTCCACTGCTCTTTAGAGGGGAAAGGAAGATGGCGGATTCGAATCTGCTGCTGAAGGATGCTCCTTAGAGCCTCTCCCTCTTGAGGGGCCCCACCGCGCCACTGCTCTTTACCGCGGCTGAAAATTTATGACGAAGAGGAATTAAGAAAACTGGCCGTCAAAATACACTTATGAAGGATTACTATGCCACTTAACTCGGGGCTCATCGCTAGCAGGCAGCTCCGTGCCTAAATACACATGTGCCGTATTGCACAAATCAGCGGGGCGGTTTTTGGCAGCCGCTCTGTCAGATGGTGTTTAGGCTTATTTGATCGCCGTACATACCTATCCGGGCCATCTCAGCTGCAGCTGCAACGGAACGACCCCAGCCCTCGGCAGCAGCGAAGAAGGGATAAAGGAGATAAGGTGTTGCAGAAAACCGAGCGAGCAATGGCCCCACCGCGAAGTGTTCGACGTGGGCGGGCCGCCCAGGCTGAGGGGTCCGAGGCTGTAGCTGCCTCTGGCGGCTTATTGGAGGCGACGGACGGCGAGGGAGCTGCTCGGCAAAAGGAAAATAACGGCGCTGGCGATCATGGACCGGAGACCAACGGAACCAGCACAGACAGTAACGGCTCTTCCCGGGTGGGCGGTCCTATCCTGAATTTTCTTAGATCTGGCGGAGCCTCGTCCCTTCTACACGCTATCGGCTCTGAGCCATCCACCCCGGGTTCCCATCTAGTCGATGCACTGAATGCAGCAATTGAGTGTGGGATGGGGCAGCCGGACTGCTCTGCTACTAACACCACTGTGGGCTGTGAACCGACGACGGTCTTGTTTACAGGTGAACAATCGCTGGAGGGTGAGCAAGACAGAGAGGTAACACAGACCGGCTTGAGTGGTGTCGAGAGCGTTGAGAGCGGAGAGAGCGCTTCTGGCACTAGAGCGATTGGTCCTATAGATGGGAACTTTGGGCTTACGGGTGGCGTAGATATTTGCAGTAGTGGCAATCAAAGAAAAGGCTTTGCTTTGGGGCATAATATGGCCCCTGTATCAACTACTGAGCTCTGCGATTCCCCCGAAACGCCTGAATTACATGATAGGCAGGACAGAATCAAAAGAGGTCTGACTAAACTTAATGCTGCTGTGCTAGAGGGGGGAAAAAAAACTATCAAAGGTAAAGGGTTAAAAACCCCTGCTGGAAAAGGAAGTAAAAGTCGTGGTTTGGGTGGAGGAGTGAAGGCCTTGGCATCAAGCGCAGATGGGACTAAAGCAATTATCAGAGCTGTTAAAAATAATTCTCAATCGGATACCGGAGTAAGTCCACTGCGGAAGTGGGTGTCATCTAAGGGAGAGGTAAAAATTTTAGGGGCCTATGCATCAACAATGCCATTTGCGATTCCTTATTAGCGAAAAATAAGGAATCGCTAATAAGGAATAGCAAAAGGCTATGCATGTAGGAATCGCTTTTCAAATAGCGATTCCTTAATATTCCTTATTACCGAATCGGTAATACCGAATCGGTAATAAGGAATACCTACCCATTCATTCCTATGGGCTTGGAGGCCCATAGGAATGAATGTAAAGCCAGTCTGTATTAGCGATTCGGTATTACCGATTCGCTAATAGCGGGAGCACTTTCAAGGGTGCCAGGGTGTCAAAAGGACACCCTGTTGCACCCCTGAAAATATGTGCACATATGTTGCACACACACATGCTCTAAGGGCATGTGTGTGCGCAACATGAAACTTTGAAAAATGCACAAAAGTGCATTTTTCAAAGTTTTTGCAAATTACCATGCAGTTCATCTTCATGGTAATTTGCTCCCCCTATTAGCGAAATCGCTAATTTTTTAACTTTGATGCATTGCATTTAAGGAATCTCACTTTGGGATTCCTTAAATGCAATCGCTATTTAAGGAATCGGTATTTAAGGAATCCCTATTTAAAGAATCGCTATTTAAGGATTCCTTAAATAGCGATTTCTGCTTTTGGGTTGATGCATTGGGATTGGGTATTTTTTACTTAATACCGGGAGCTATTA
Organism: Triturus cristatus; assembly: GCF_964204655.1. NCBI lineage: Eukaryota > Metazoa > Chordata > Amphibia > Caudata > Salamandridae > Triturus > Triturus cristatus. The sequence continues at coordinate 215,592,999 of NC_140594.1, read as the reverse complement.
CCGAATCGGTATTTTACCGACTGGATTTTGGGTTGATGCATGAGGCTGATTGTTGCTTGTCTATCTAATATTGGAGGAACATCTAGCCTCTTGAAACCCTTAACACACTTAGAGCGGCAGAAGACCACTCCAACCCCCACAGTCGAAATGGATTTAACAAACTAGAGCTTAAGTACAGGTATAGACATCTCTAACGCCTCGGCTAAAATGTCAAATATGGCTGCTAAGACCACGAACGATCAATCGACTCTAGTCAGACACCTCCGGCAGAGCTCAACACTCCGACAGGTGCGTTGGTTTCTTCTGATACTTCTCCCTATGCCAGCTCTTTTACTCTCGCACCTAACCAAGAAGATACACTGGCTCTGGGTTTTGCAAATAATCAATATGCCCCTGCACCTTCTCTGTCTTCACCTGCTTGCTCCACTACTGCTAATGGGGACCTCATAAATGACAGTCCACAAGGTGAGCAAAATCCCCAGGATACACCTACATTATTTACTGTGCTTCAAGTTTTAGCTAAACACCATAAAGAGACAAGGAGCTTTTTTCAGCAGGCTAAAGTAGACAGCCAAGAGATTAAGCGGGCTTTGGCTGAGGTGACTACTAAAGTTACAAACCTCTCACTCGAGGTTTCGGGACCTACAGCAACGGGTGGCCGAAGTGGAGGAAGTTAATATTTCAACCTGCAACTCTGTTAAGGCTCATGATCTCCAGATGACAGCTATGCAAACTAAGATCGAAGATCTAGAAAACAGGCAAAGACGCCAGAACTTGAGGGTGTTCGGGGTCCCTGAAGGAAGGGAAGGGTCGGACCCACGGGCTTTTATTTTCAGCTTGTTTCAAAAAGCCTTCCCTGATCTGTCGGACTGGGACATGGATACTTTAATTCAGCGGGCACACAGATTACCTCCTTTTCTGGCTAATCAAAGAAACCTAAATTCTCCTCGACCAATGCTGATATATATAGGGAACTTTCTTCTTAGGCAGGCCATCTTTTTTAAAGCTCGCCCAACGGCTCCAATTCAATTTAATTCAATGTAAAAAATGAGGCTATATGTAACTTTAACTAAGGCATGGAAAATGATTTATACATGGCCTCTCTTTATCTGTGTTAGCTATGGTTGGGTTGTTTCGGGGTGGTGGCCTCTCCGGGAGGAGCAGAGGAGGGGTGTCCTTTGGTTTCAAAGCTGTCATGCTTACAGCAGGTATTGGGGTGATTCCTTTTCCAAGTCACGAGGGTGTGGGGGAGGGTGATGGGGTTGGGTTGGGTCAGGGGTTGGTGGGGGGTCTGGAAGGAGAATTTGACAAGGTTAAAATAGCTTTGAACGTCGGTGGGGGGGGTAAAGAAAATCACCAAAAATTATTCTAAACGGAGTCAGAAGGTCATGTTAGGGCATATTGGGGGATCACTGCAGCTCCAAGGCAGATACAATTGGCTGATTATTATACTTAACTATGTCTAAAGTGAAAGTAAAATTGATGAGCTGGAATGTGGCTGGCCTGAACTCTTCTTCAAAGAGGCGACTGGTTTCGGAAGAATTAAAAGCTTATAAACCACAGATTATTGGCCTAGCCGAGACTCATTTGGCTTTCAAAGATCGTGGTTTACTTAAGAAAATGGGGTTCGATATTATTACTTGTACTTCACAACTTGTCTCAATACGAGGAGTCGCTATTCTTAAAGCTAGAGCATTTAAAGCCTTGACTCTTCGCACATTAAGCGATAATAAGGGTAGGTGGGCGATCGCACAATTTCTTGTATATGGCAAAAAATTAACGGTTTGCATGATCTACGGCCCTAATAATGACTGTCCTGAGGTTGTTTCTTTTTTGTGTTCCGAGTTGTTGGAGTGGGAGGGGGAACTTGTTGTCATGGGTGATTTTAATTGTATCCTGGATCAAAGCTTGGATACTACCAACACTCGGGGTCAATCTAGAATGCCACAGACCAGAGCAGCCATAAGGGACTTAATGCATATTCATCAGTTGATAGATATATGGCGGGTGGCTTTTCCGACAACCCCTGGTTATACTTTTTTTTCCAACCCGCATCGGCACTATTCAAGGATCGATATGGTTTTTGCCAATCAGTCTAGAATCAAAGAATCTTGCATAGAGGTTTGCCAGAAAATCACCTCAGATCACAATCCCTTAATATTTACTATTCAATACGAAGCTGGTGCGAGAGGGCCTATTAGGTCTTTCTCATTTCCCAAATACTTACTGAAGGATTTAGACTATGTCCAGCGGGTGCAGGGACAACTTGTAGAGTTTATCAATAACAATTCCTTAACTGCGCCTTGGGCCACAGTCTGGGATTGTCTTAAAGCTTATGTTAGAGGTATTACCCAACAATACTTGTTTGAACAGAACAGGGAAAAATTCAGGAAGCTCGAGTCTGAACGCAGGGAATTCTCTGATTTAGAGCGATTGCACGCTAGTGCCATTTTTAAAAAGGACGCGGGCGAAATTGAGATTTACCAGCAGTTATTATCGGTTAGAGCTAACTTGAGTCGCAAATTAAAGGAGAAGGTGGCGAATCAGTATTTTAAGTTCAGAACTCAACAATATGAGTACGGTGAGAGGATTGGGCGTGTTCTAACATACCAGCTGGCCGACCAGCGGGCCAATGCGCATATTACGAGTGTCAGGGGAAGCAATGGTCTAATCTATAATCAGACGACTGACATTTTGGAACAATTCAGACAATTCTACACCGATCTTTACAGTGATAACTCAGCTTTTAATCAGAACATAGCAGCAGACTATTTCAGGGACAGTGAAATGACCCCATTGGAGCCATGCATAACGGCATTAATGGATAGGGACGTGGATATAGGGGAGATACGGGCAGCTACCAGGGCCCTCCCCTTAGGAAAAGCAGTAGGAGAGGACACTATTCCCCTTGCGTTCTATAGGATGTTCGGGGAGATCCTCGACCCAGTTTTACTAATGTTGGTCAACGGCATATTGGAAGGTGGGGCAGCACCGTCCTCTTGGAAGTCGACCAATATAGTTGTTTTCCTTAAAAAAGGGAAACCGTCAGAGGAAAGAGGCTCCTACCGCCCGATCTCCCTCATTAACCATGACGCCAACATTTTCTGTAAAATTCTTTCCTCTAGATTAGTGCCGCTTATACATTTAATGGTATCGGGTCAACAACACGGCTTTATCCCGGGACGTGATACCACGACACATATCAATACTGCAATTTCTGCTTTTGACGTTGCCGGTCAGATGGGGGTCAAAATATCTATGATGCTGCTCGACGCTGAGAAGGCCTTTGACCGGGTCACTTGGGGGTCTCTATGGTTAATTATGGTGAAAGCAGAGCTTGGCAAAGGTCTGTAACGGCAGTTCAAGAATTATACGCAAACTCCATGGCAGCAATTAGGCTTAATGGCCTAACCTCATCACCCTTTAATATTCAGAGGGGCACGAGGCAGGGGTGTCCTTTGTCGCCTCTATTTTTAGCGATTTACATTGAGCCTTTTATCCGTTATCTTTTACATAACCCAGGTATTATCCCGGTTACACTTAATAACGTATCTCTCAAAGTAACTGCTTACGCGGACGATATCGCGATCAACACAACCAATCCTATTGAGGCGATAGCGGAAACGATTACGGCGGCCCATAGTTTTGGGACTTTCTCAGGGTACAAGCTTAACACCAGTAAAACTCAAATAATAACTAATTTTGAAACCACTCACGGTATTTTTCCTCTTGGTGTTACTCAAACAGCTACATATCTGGGGGTTAATATTAGTAGCCAGACTGACAAAATAGTAAAACTTAATTATGAACCCTTGTTTAAGAGAGTTGCTTCTGATTTGCGTAAATGGCATCAACTCCCCCTTACGATTTGGGGGAGATGCAACATCGTAAAGATGAACATTTTGCCAAAATGTTTATACTTTTTCCGGGCTATCACTTTGAGGGTTCCCTTTTCTTTTTTCAAAAGACTTGATAGCATTATTGGCAGTTTTATTTGGGGTTATAAAAGGGCTAGACGCTCCATTAACTTTTTAAAACTTCCCTACGAGAGAGGAGGTTTTGGACTCCCAGATGTTAAGTTATATTTCTGGGCAGCTTTCGCTAGCCGGCTGCAGAGCCTACTACAGGGGACTGGAATGTCTCAAGTTTGGTTAGCATACCAGCTGGCGCTTGGACCGGAGTATAGGTTTGTAGCTTGCAAGATGACTGACCCAAATTACTTTAAATGGGTTTGTTTTAAGATTATAGGACAAGGTGTCCGGATTTGGCACGATATTGTGCGTGCTTATAACATACCGGAACTACATGAGCTCACGTATTTAGCGGGTAACCCCCGACTGGGAGCCCTCTTTGACGACTCGGTTTGGAGAAGCTGGTTGCTCAGTGGAATTACTCAATTAGGGCAACTATATGACTTGGATGGCTTTAGACCTTTTTCTTCTCTTAGAAGCGAATTTGGGGTTCCGCATAATTCATTTTTCAAATTCTTGCAAATACGTGATCTTCTCATTAAAGGAAAAGGCTTAGCTTCACTCAGCGGAATAAGTAAGGCTACTCGCGCACTATTACAGGTAACCGGCAGGGGCTGTAAAGGGAAGATTTACAAGAATCTTTTGATGGAATTAAGGGATGATGGGGGCCAGGTTATAGTCAAATTAAACCGAGCTTTTGGGATCGATGTGGGAAAAGAAGATCTAAATAATTCACTGGCCACTATCAACTAAGCAGTTACCTCCATAAATTTAAAACTCCAACATCATAGGATCTTGTTTCTTCTTTATTACACACCCGAAGTTATTTCAAAATGGGTGACGAACTATTTATCATCCAAGTTATATTGTCCTAAATGCTCACTATACGCAGCCGACATTAGACATATGTTTATTACCTGTCCGAAACTGAATATATACTGGGCTCAGGTAACTGAGGAATTGTGTAAATGGGCAGGTATGAATATTGTCATTTCTGAAAAAGAGATATTAATGGGCCTAATAGACAACCCCGGTCTAATATCTAATGCTCTTTTCTCTATTATTATGGCCTGCTGCCGTCTAGGTATCGCAAGGGCTTGGATTGACACAAGATGTCCGACACTTATGGAGATGCGAATAATATTGAGAGGGGTCTATGAGATGGAACTAGCTTTAGCTAAAGCTAGGGGTTTTTCTTCTTGTGTTAAGTTTGAATGTATTTGGTCTAGCCTTCGCTGGGAATAATCAAACACTGATGTAAAACATGATATGCTATTATTGGATCTGTACTTTATCTTGTGACTAATGTTTATCTCCCTTCATGACCTTTTCTGCCTGCAGAGACTACTGTTTTTGTTGTTTCTCCTCGTTTTATTTTTTTGGCTTAGTAACATTTTTTTTTTTAAAAAGACGTATCTGATACACGGGTTGTCTATCACCAGTAATGTGCAGGCAATAAATCGATGAATCTTTTAACAACATTCTCTAGCACTATTGTTCCTACCACCCACAGTCATTGCCCGCCTAATTTCCTCATTACCATAATTTTATTTTTATTTTTAGCTTCCTCCCACATTACAGACCACAGCACATCTATCCAGTAAATTATAATCAAATCTGTAACTAACCCTGTTCTTCCTTCCCTTAAAAAAAATATATTTGGAAATATATATTTTTGTATACATTTTAGTTTTTGTATATATATCCTAACAAACGTTCCTTTAATCACGAGGATAGGATATGAAGAACTCGGGGTTATGAACCTTTCTTATCTGCCCATATTTTTAGAAATGGAACCGGAAGTTTGTTCCACCACAGACCGCCATTTTGAAGGTAGGCGGTGGGATAGTTTTTCCTCAGCGCATGGACACAACGTTCCGAGTCACCACACAGGATTTAACCCTCCTGCAGACACCACTTCACCAATATGAAGTTCCTGGAGGGTTATCCTAATTACATGTGGACTGAAAAGGCATCGTCTTGATGTGGTAAGCGCGGCTCAGGATGCACTAATAGTTTCTTGGACCCACACAGTATGACAACTATATTCATACAATTATGAAACACTGCCACCCACATGCAAATAGTATTACTAAGCAAACATAAGTGGTATTGACTTGTACCTCTAGTATTAAGGATCACTACAGAATCACCACAATACCATTGTAAATATTTAAATAAGAAATCACTTGCTTTTAAAAATGTTTATTTTGCATCCACTGCCACCCCCTCCCGCCTTCTTTGTATCTACAGAGTGTGACAAGAGGCTACCCTCTCCCCCAGAGAAACCATGAAGCAACGCTAATGCATTATTTATGTATGTTCTTACTTATTATTTACAAATGTTGTCCTTAAATGTATGTGTGGGTTATTTCAAAAGGCACAGGGCCAAAGCTTTTCGAGTTCACTTGAACTACACTAGATGTGTTTACTTTGCAGTGTATATCTCACAGGTAGTTGCTTAAAATAATGAAATGCCTGTAAATGAGGTAATATGTATGAAGCCAGAAACTATAAAATGTAACTCTCCATTTGTGTCCCAACAGACAAGCAGTGATTGAAGCCCAAATAGGTAGTAAATGTATATTTTTACATTTCTTGCATGCAAATAGTGTGCTTTCATTGAGAAGAAATAGGAATGGAACCAGGAAACTGGATTCCATAGGTCCTGAAGAAAAGCCAATTAGGGGTACTGCTTGAAGCATGTTGACCTTTAGGAAATCAGTAACATAACCTACTTTGTTCCTGAAACTCCCCCTATCTTTTTAACCATACCGACTGGTGGAAGGAATAAAATAGGTTATATCTATCAGCAATGCATTTTTAAACTACACCACCACCCCTACTCCCCCCTCATAAATGCCATCTTTTATCATTATATAAGAAAATAGTGCTCCCACGTAATCCGTAGGTCGCAGCATGCCTGATCCATAGCGGATGAAGCATGCCACCGAGGGCTAACCATGGTGGATGAGGGATTTTTTCTTTTCTAGTGGAGAGTTATTATCTTTGTTCAAGACAGAACTGGGTAAATTTTTTTTTTAATAAGTTACTTGTAGAGGAGGTTGAACCCAGCTTCCTCCAACCTTCTTTTTGAATCTCGGCCAATAAACCAGCCATCACCAAATGAACAGGCATGGAATAGCTGAAGAGATGTGTCACATATTGCTTTACAGTCGAAGAACTTTAGTCCACAACTGCAGGTCCCAACTTTACGTACGCTATGGCCGCTTCTTTACATCTCACAATGACACTAAGATCTGGGATGATAGTAACAATGTCCCTCCCAGCAGATCTCGCCACTTCTCTCTCTTTCCAATCATGCCAAATCAGGCCCACAAATATACACAAAATTTCTAATTGGCCAACTCAGTGCAGTAACGAGCTGGACAGAGTATAATCATAAGAAATATCATAACGGGGCCTGCATAATTGTTCAATACTGCCAGCGTACTGAAAAATGTATTTCTCACACCATAACACTTAATTACACCTCAGTGGTCATCACGCATGACATGAAAACAATTACCACATGGGATCACAAAACAAAGAACAACCTTCCAGTCACAAACCCTATATGGTGTAGCTTGCTGCCCATGTAGTTAAGCACTTCAGTGCCATGCCTAGGGGTAGCAAGTGCTATACAAATGCTGCAATACAGTACAATATTTATCATTTGTGCATTTCCAAGATTTATTTGTATCCTATTAAAATCTTTGTTTTCATCACACTTCAGAACTAAAAACCAAAATATGCTTCATTTGCGCTTTTATAACTGCTGATAAGTTTGTAAATATCTGGAGAGTACATTTTTAGGTATTTACAATTTGCTGTGTATTAGAAAAATTTGACATCCTACGGTCTTTCTTTTCACAGTCCCTATACTCCAGCAAGATTGTCACATAGTTCTCTTTCCAAAACTATCTCTCTTTGCAGTCAGAGAAAGAAAAGTGAAGAACATCTCTGTGTTAAAACAATAAGCAGCAATTTGTCAGAAGACATAGCACGACATTTGACCTCTGTATTTGAACGCACAGCACTTGTGATAAGATGAAAACAAGCATTGGCAAACCCAATAGGTTTCGCCTATGTGCGATCCATTGGATTTGTCAATCTTATTTAGACATGTTGCACAGCTGCACGAGCTGCTGTGCAAAATGACTTAGAGTTTAAAAAAAGGCATTATGACACAGCCAGGGTTGACCACAACATAGCACTTTTTTCCCCTTAAGCCATGTTGCAAAGCAGTCCACGTTGCTGTGCAATATGTTTTAAAAATGTGTGTAAAAACAAGGCAGGGGCAGTGGGGAAAGCAACACGAGGGAACAGGGTGAGGGGTGGAAAACACACAAGGGGCAACGGGAGGAGGCCAGGGGAGATAAACAAAAGTTTAAAAAACACAACGTCCAGCGAGAGATTAACTAACAATGCACAGCAAGAGGGTGGGTGGGATGCAAATAACAGACAGCGGGAGGAGAGTGGAGGGTGGGGGTGAACATAACATGCTAGCCACTATTATAGAGTGTGTTAGACATTGGGTTACTGGTTGACTGGGGTGTGAGTCGTGGTCAAGCCACAACCACAATTCTAGTCAGAGTAAGGCACAAGCAAACCCCAAAATTAACCAAATCTCACCCACAGGGTGCTTGGCACATGGCATTCAGCCTTAACTTAAAGGCAATGTGTAAAGTATTTGTGCAATACTTCAAACAGTAAAACGGTGAAAACTCCACCCAAAAATATTCCCACATCAGTTGAGAACATTGGAGCTTAATTTGATAAATAAAAACATAATGAATAAAATCCAATTTGTAGAAAAATGGATATTGAATTTGAAATTTTTTAGAGAAGTAGCGCCAAAAAGCGTAAAGTGCCAACTGTGGATGTCTGTTCGTGCCGTACTGGGATAAAGTTGCTAGTTCAGGTCACCAGCGATAGAGCACGGGTCAGCTACAGGGACACAGTTAGGTCCGCAGAGTAAGCTAAATTCTGGTTTTTCATGGTGTTGCATGGGTCCGCAGGATTTGGAGAAAGTCATCCTTTTTGCCCTTGTCACCCCAATTTTTTGACTGGTACTGGTGGTTACTGTGTCTGATTGTGCCCTGAGCCCTGCTAACCAGGCCCGCAGAGTACCTTAAATCCTGGTTTGCAGAGTGTTGCATGGCTCCATGTCGAGGATTATGAGAAAGTCATCCTTTTTGCCTGATCACCCCCATTTTGTGAAAGATACTGGCTGTTATTGACTGTAATTTTCCCCTGAGCCCTGCTAACCAGGCCCAGAGCCAGTGCTTTGTTAGTATATGGTAATTAGGTATAATTACAATTACAACCTACCTGTAAGCCTCTAGTATATGGTAGGGCATTTATGTTTTGAGGCCCAGCAGATTTAATGCACTTAAGTGTGCACTGCTGTGTTGTCTGTTGTCATTTTAAAAACCAGCCCTTTTAAAATAAAACTATGTCTGACTTTGGCATTAAAGGTGCTTCCAAAGTCTTAAACGACCATGTTTTTACATATAAGTCACCCCTAAGACCTGCCCTAGGTGCCTCAATGGTAGGGTGCTATGTTAAAATAAGCAGAGACATTATAAAATATGTTTTAAAAGCCCTCATGAGTAACAAACTGCCAATTTCGTTTTCCCCAATTGTAGTGCGTTAGCTACATAGTCTAACATTAGAAGGCTTTATTAATCTTTTAAAAAGTCTAACTATTGAAAGGTGTGAGCTAAAATAATAATTCAAAGTGTCTAAATATTATTTAGAATAAATGTAACAACTTGTCATGGTTAGATTTATTATAACTATGACAGAAAATAAGTTATAGAACTTGCTTTTCTGATGTGCCTGAGTCCAGCTCTAGAGCAGCCTCTCCGGATTGGCCAGCCTTTGACAAGCTGAGCCAAACTGCTCTGATGAGGTGTAAAGTGGCCTGGAAGGAAACAAAGAGACATCTATTGGGAAGAGATCTATAAGCTGCAGAACAAAAGGCAGGAAAGGGGCTGGTTAGCCAACTGGTCTTCAAAGAGTGAAAGACACTTGGGACAGGACCCAGGCCGATGCCCACTTCCTGCACCCTCATCCAGATGGGTGCTCCTGTAATTGAAATGGTAGAGGAGCTGGAAGGGGAGTGTTGGGGAAAGCTAGCCACACCTGTAGGTTGGGTAAGCCAGACCCCAAGATCCAGGAGAGATTTTATCCATTTGATTTTTTTTAAAGAACAGTGCTTTCTGGGAAAATAACATGCCACACTTCAGAGGAAGTGGTCATCATTGAGGGTGGCACCCTGCACCCCATTGGTCAGGGGTGTTTCCCTGATTGCCAGCCCAGACACCTGGAAACATATGGGAAGGCTGCCCAGCAACTCAGATCCTTACCTGGAAGAAACAGCTGCTGAACCCCTGGCCTGCACCAAGAGGACTGCACTCTGAAGGTCTGTACCTGCTGCTCACTTTGGGCTTCAGCAAAATAAGGACTTTGCCTGTCTTTAAAGGTTTGAGGAGTGGACTCACTGAAAGCAACAGGTTAAAAGAGCTCCAACTGCATCATCTCCATCAAGAAGAATCCAGCTGGACAGCGTTCAGTGGACATTTTAGGATTTGGCCAGGTGCATTGTGTGTCTTGTAGTTCCAACTTCTCAAAGAACCTTGGGATGATGTTGTGGACCATTCAAGGGCCCAAAAAGACCTTCTAGAAGAAGACCCTGAAGTTTGTGACCATTTCGAGAATGTTTGTCAAAAAGCTTCATAAACTGACTGGCCCATCACCGAGAGTCAAGCCAGCGACATTGAACCACGTCTCGTCCTGAGACTCACGTTTGCCGGCTGAAGTTGTGGAGATTTTTGTCATTGACAAGACTTCCAGGAGATGACAGAGCCATTGCGCTGAGTCAAGCCACCATCGTTGAACTGCAAGCCAGCCTGACGAGGAGACCTGCTCAACATCAAGAGAAAAAGAGGAGTTAGCCTAACGGCTAGGGCGCACGACCTCGGACCTGGGGAACTGGGTTTGAGTCTCGGTAATGACACTGAACATCCTGTCATTCCGGGCAAATCACTTAATCTCCCCGTGCCTAACAAAGAATTAATGTGTGTCCTCATGTAACGTAACTGGTGCTATGTAAAGCGCTCTGATACATTATTGGATTCGGGTCAAGTTTGCGCTATATAAAACTCCGCAAAAAAAACAAACTGAAAAAAGTGACTAAGTCAGAAGTTAAAAACTTTACCAGGCCCTACCGCTCACTGTATTTGACCCGCGCTCCATCACAGTCAGCCTGACACTTTGACTTTGTCCCAGTCAAGTACGACCAGATGTCCCAAGTTGGCATTTTTGTTTTTAGGTTCTAGAAAGTGTTTATTCTTTAAAAATTCTTATCTCTGTTTCCCTGCATTTTTTTTGTCATTTTGGTTAGGCCTGGGTGTGAAATTCTGCTCCACTCATGGAGTTTGTGAAGTTTTTCCCACTCTGCGCTCCGCATAGCGAGCGGAGTTCTGAAAAACTCCGCTCCACATAGCAGAGCAGAGTTTTTTCCTTGCTTGCACTCGCCAATGTTATGTTGGCCAGTGCAAGTGTGGAAAATCTTACTCCAGACCACCTCCTGGCTACATTTCTCAATGTAAGCGGTCGCGAATGACTGCTACCGCTCATTGAGAAACCTACTATTTGTGTTGATGAGGTTGCCGCTCAAGTAGAACATCTACTGGCAGAAAGAAGCCGAGCCCTCTTGCTCTGCGTAAGGGCCACCAAGAGTTACAAATCAAAGCCACCTAACACACTCTCACACTTGTGAAACTCCGCGCAGTTCTGTGGAGATTTTTGGTCACTTTGTGGAGTTCCGTGTAGCGGAACTCCACAAACTCCATCCAGGCCTAGGTTTGGTGTCATTTTAATAATAAAAATATTTAACATTTTTATAAATTTGTGTTGTATTTTTATTGTGTGTTGCGACGTACTTATTTAATAAATTGGTGTTTTTAAATGCTTTACACATGTGTCTCCTAAATTAAGCCTATCTGCTCGCAGCCAAGCTACCAAGGGTTGAGCAAGGATTAATTGATTGGGAATTTGACTGGACCTTATTTGTGATTGTGGTGTTATCACTACTTATCCTTACTAATAAACCACCTTCCAACAAAGATGAAATGAGTCAGTTCTGAGATGCGGCGACGCTGCAGTGCAAGGTTCTGTTGAGTCAATGTTGAGGATCCCACCAACAGACAGACTGATACAGACATTTACACAGTTTAGTCACTAGCCCATGCATTCAGTAAAATAGGTTTAATCTCTCACTTATAGTCAGTCACGCACCTACTAAATCATCCATTGAGGCACTCATACACCCACTCATTCTTCAATATACTTTGGCCTATATATATTAAAGATATTTAAACTTTACAGAAACACACAGTCACTGGATGTTGTCATCAGTGATGTCATTTGAGATGTCATCAGTGATGTCACTGACCATGTAATGAGTGATGTAATATGTGATGTCATCACCAGTGCTTCGCGGGGGCACGAGTTATAGTTAGCTGAACTAACTATAACGGGTGAATTTCACTGGTTTTGTATGACTGAAATATCCAACTAACTATAACGTGCCTGAAACCTGTAGTTTGTTCAGTGAATTTCTAAGGTTATTTAAATGCTAATTTCTAACTATAACATCTCTGAAACCTGTTTTTTCCAGTGAATTTCAAAGGTTTTTGAAATGCTAATTTATAACTATAACGTCCCAGAAACCTGTGGTTTTTTCAGGGAATTTGAAAGGTTTTTTGAAATGCTAATTTTTAACTATGACTACAGAGGTAGGATATGTGCATAAAGAGGAATAAAGGCGCAGAAAGAAGCAAGAGAAATGCAGATAGAGGCAACAGAAGTCCAGAAAGAAAAAGAAAGGTACAGAAAGAAGCAAGAGATGTGCACAAAGAACCATCAGAGGAGCAGAAAGAGGCCTTGTTGCAAAGTCATCCTGTTCCTCCAACTTTTTGCTGATGGGTACTGGTGATAACTGACTCTGTCTAACCAGGCCTAGAGCCAGTGCTATGCTAAAATATACTTAGAATACAGTGAAAACACCTACATACACTAGGGAACATTATGCATTGGGGTAGCCCTGTGATTGGCATGACCTTCTCAGTAAGGACCTAGTACATAATAGGGCAGGGTGATTAAAACTACCTCTAAGTCAGAAAGATGCTTCTTTAAGTAGTAGTCACGTTTGCAGAGTGGTGGAGAAAGGGTGCTGGGCCTCCGATCAGCACTCAGGAATTCCACTGCATAGGACTTAGAGGAGGTACCAAGAGGGCTTCTTGGCCCGCAAAGTCCCTCCGGAATAAATTAGACTTCCTCCCCCATCCCGTAGTCTGCCAGGCGGCGCGTTTGCAGAGTAGTGAAGAAAGGAAGGCATGTCCTACTTAGACGTTTTAGCAATCTCACTGTGTGGGACTTACTGCAAGTAACAAGAGGGGTAGTTGGCCCCCAACGACAACCTTGAGGGACAACTACCCCTCCTATTACCTCCAGTAAGTCCAACACAACAGGATTGCTAAATTCTCCTAGCAGGCCACGCCCCCTTTGCCCACCACTCTGCAAACGCGCTCGCTGGCGCACTCATGGATGGGGATTGAAGGCCCCTTTGCTGCTGGGGGTCCTTTAGGGGCCAACTAGCCTACGTCGTACCTCCAGTAAGCCCCACACAGTGGGATTGCTGAGAGGTGTACAAAGGCCACGCCCCCTTTCCCCACCACTCTGCAAACGCACCCCCTGGCGCATTCTAAGTTGAGGTATTAAGTCCCCTTCATTCCTGAGGGCCCCTGGGGGACAACTAGCCCACCAGGTACTTCCAATATGCGCCACAGAGCTGCATTACAGAGAGGTGGTCCGAGGCCACACACCCTTTTTACACCACTCTACAAACGCAGCTCCTGGCGCACTGCTGCGTGGGGGATGAAATCCACTTGTGTCCTGAGGTCCTCAGGACACAAGAGGACCTCATCGTCCCATCATTATTCAAGGGTGAATTAATTCTCCAACTTACATCGCGCCAGGGGGGGCATCTGCAGAATGCTGCAGGGAGGGGGCGGGGCCTCCGGAGAGATGGCAGCTTTTAAAAAACATTTTTTTGAATGGGGGCTGTGGGGCACCCCTTCTTTTACCATTTTTCTTGCCCAGGTGACCCCATCCCCCAGGTCGTGACCCCTTTTTATTAAAAAACATTTTTAAAAGGGAAGGGGGCCGCGTGGCACCCTCCTGAGGCCAATTTCGGCACGGGGACCCCATCCCCCGAGGCATGGCCACATATTTAATAATTTTGTTGTTGTTATTTTTAAGGAGGGGGCTGTGTGGACCCCCTCCTGAGGCTATTATTGGCCACGAGGACCCCATCCCCCGGAGCCAGCCCTTTGCGTTGGGGACCATGGGGGAAGCCCCAATGCCCCCACGGTCCCACCGGCTCCCCGCCTCCTGCGGGATCCTGCATTGCTTTTGAGCAAGGGGAGCTGCTGACATGCAGCTCCCCTTGCTCAAAAGCAATCCTGCTTTGCTTTGTTGAAGCGAGAGCAGGTTTTCCTGCTCTCGCTTCAATGAAGCAAAGCAGTGTTTGGTATGGCAGGGCGGGAGCCGGGCTCCCGCCCTGCCTTAGCAAACAGCAATGTCCTGGGGGTGGGTACCCCGGGACATTGCAGGTGCCGGCCCTGGGGGGTGGTGGTCCTCAGGGCCATCAAGGGCTCCAGGAGGGAGGCCACGCAGCTCCCCTCCCAACGTATTTAAAGTAGTGCTCCCCGGGGCCCTGGGGTCCATAAAGGATCCCTGAATTTAAATATTAAGTGCCCTGGGGAGGTGGTGGTCCCCAGGGCAGTGTGGGGGGGCATGAGCCCCCCACACTAAATATTATTTATAGCCCCGGGGAGGTAGGGGTCCCCAGGGCTCGGGGGGCCGGGAGTGCCCCCCTGCTCATTTACATGAATGCCCTGGGGAGGTGGCGGTCCCTGGGTCAGTGTGGGGGGGGTTGGGAATCCCCGACATATTTATTAAAGAAGCCCCGGGGAGGTGGTGGTCCCGGGGCTGCGGGGGCCCGGTTGAGTGCACCCGAGACCTGGCCCAACCAGGGGCTTTCAAAAACGAAGTGCGGTAGCCCACGCTATCTTTTTTTTAATTTTCTCGTCCGAATTCACAACCCCAGCACGTATTCAGCCAATTTGTTTTTAAAAAAAAAGCTTTTTTTGGCCCTGGGGTCCTTGTGGGACCCCCTGAGCAGGCCTAGGGGGTCAGGGTTTTGCACCCTGCCCCCTTTTCATGTTGTTTCACCCTTTTTCTTGTGACTTGGTTACCGAGTCACCAGATGGCTGCCAACACTTCTTGGGTTGGAGTGTTGGCAGCCAATCAGAATTGAGCTTGTGCTCGGGAGGGTTCATGACTCTTGCTCGATGCTCAGATATCGATATTGTTCTTTTTTAAATTTCTCAGGAACTACTGAACGGATATACACCATTTAAAAATAAGGCACACTCTAAACCAAGACCTACCTTTTTGCCAAATTTGGTGTAATTCCGTTCAGCAGGTCGGGCTGTAGCCTGTAATAAAGTTTCCTATGGAAAATAACATGGAGAAAACGCACTTTGGGACCCCCTTTTTTTCTCACCCCCCGCTCAACGAATCACCCAGAAACTTTCAGTACACATACTGAGCGTTCCGGCCCTATTTTTTGGGAAAATTTCAAGAAGATTCAGCAAACAGCGCCAAAGATATTGGCAAATCAAAAAACGTTTTTCCTATGGAAACTAGGTTCTAACTAGCCAATAGGTAATATATATTACCTACTGGCGGTCGCCAGTAGGTAGTTATAGTTAGGACCACGTTTCCATAGGAAAACCTCAACATTCTATTTTGAATAACTTTGGCACCGGTCGACGAATCCTCGCGAATTTTTCAAAATAGGTGGGGCGCTACGCTCCGCTCCTACCCTGAAAGTCTCGGGGGGATTCGTCAAGCGGGGGCTGAGATAAAAGGGGGGTCCCAAAACGCGTTTTTCCCATGCATTTTTCCATAGGACCTTTAGACAGGGCTACAGCCCGAACGGCTGAACAGAATTACTAGAAATTTGGCAGAGAGGTAGTCCTCAGGTCAAGGAAGTGCCTTTTGTAGGTTTGGTGTAAATCTGTTCAGTAGATTCTGAGAAAATAGCCTTTAAATCAATATATATATCTGAGCCAGCTTACGGTGCGCTTACGGTACGCTTACCGTACGCGTACGGTGGCGTGCGCGAGCGCGATTCTGATTGGCCCTTAGATCTTAGTAAACATTCGAATCGGTCGAAACCAGGAAGCGGCGGCCGCCATTTTCTCTCTCGCACTCTGAGGGGGGAGCTGATAAACAAATGCCAAAAACATATAAAGGGGCTGTTTAGACAGCGCCCATGCACATAACCATGTTAGTTGAGTCTTCAAAGATCCCCCAAGGCAAAAAACGGTAATTTTTAATTTTTCGAAAATTTCGCCGATTACGCTTACCGTACGCTTACCGTACGCGTACGGTAAAAAATTATAAAAAAAAAAATCCACACTCTCTCCACCCCGGAGGCCACCATTTGTGCATGGCTTATTAGAGCACAGCATTTCCCCAAAAAATTTCAACAGATTACCTATCACAAGGAAGCGCATAATATGTCCTCCATGTGCGCACGGTGCGCGAAGCGCACCGTGCGCGCACGGAACGAACTGCGTTAAGTGGGCGCGCACGCCACGAATGGCGTAAAGTAACTTAGCATTTAAAAAACCGGACAAATTCACTGAAAAAACCATAGGTTTCACACATGTTATAGTTAGCGGAAATTTTACTGATAAAAAACCAATGAAATTCCCCCGTTATAGTTAGTGCAGGCAACTATAACTCACGCGACCGCAATCTTCTGCTGATGACTTATGTGTCTTTATGAAAAAAAAATATTTGTAATATATGTATAACTAAAAATGTATGGAAGAAGACATGGGCAAATAAGTGTCTAAATACAGTATTAGCATCAGCAGAGGATTGCGGTCGCGTGAGTTATAGTTGCCTGCACTAACTATAACGGGGGAATTTCATTGTTTTTTTATCAGTAAAATTTCCGCTAACTATAACATGTGTGAAACCTATGGTTTTTTCAGTGAATATATATATATATATATTTTAAACTCCCCCTAAAAACCATAAATGTCCATTTGTATCCCAATATCTATCCACCTCAAAATAGTAAAATTACCTATACCACCCCAAACCTATACCCCTACCTGCCGCTCACTTTGCAAGTACTCTCCCTGCTACTAGGAAGGACCACGGAACGCTGCCCACGGAGGTCCCATTGATATTTGTCCGGTCCAAGAAGGGTCGTGCCGCTGGTGGGAGCTTCTCCGCATTCGGCGGACAGCCTGCACGCTCCCAGCGTGCACTAGACTCCAGGGCTACCTGTTGGCTTCACCGGGGGACTGCGAGGACCAGCAGCCCCTACATCCAACAGCTGGTGCCTCTTCCCCCGGAGGCTACGCCCCCTAACTGTCTTATTATAAATTGACCAGCCCCAAACGCAACGCGGGACGCGCGCGGGGAGAAGCGCGGGCGAAGCCCGGGCCAAGGGCGGGCCCGTTTAAGCCCGTTCAAGACCGGGCAGGACTGGACTGGGCCACCCCATTTACAGTTTGTGTTTTAATATTCTGCCATTGATATTTCACATTGACTTTATTAATATTGGCTTGAGAATATTCATTGTTCCTTACTATCGTAATAACTTTTCACGGTACAATGTCCCCGAGAACCACTAGGAACACAGTTAAAAAACAGGCTCAATCCGCTGGTGAGGTCATTGGCCCAATTGACCAATTTATAACTAAAGCCAACGATGCTATTGAGCAGGGCATTATCTTACTGGATCGAAGGATCTCACAGGACCTGACGATTGCCAGACGCTCTTCGATGGGCCTACTGGGCACTGCAAAAACCCCCTTACGTCCTGCTGATCTACCTCCTCCAGTGACAGTGCATGCAGAAACGCACACCGTTCCCTGCACAGTGGACCTTTCTGCATCTTTGAAATTGTCTGATTCCCATCTATCCCTGGAAAAATCTCCTGTTATTTTTGTTACCGAACCAGATAACATCCCCTCTTCCTCAATGGCTAGGGGTATACGAGAAGGAGCTATCCCTAAAAAATCAAAGAGGAAGACAACCACTAAGCTTCCCCATTCCACCATTCCTTCTGTTACAACCATCTCTGTAACTCCTCTTGCCTCTAATTCTCCCCCGCAAAACCCTAACCTTTCATCCCTCCATCATTCTCCTTCACTGTCAAATGTTCAAATAGAGGATTCTATTCCTGCTAATCTGAACATTAGCTCCACCAGCTCAAGTAGCAATTACAGCGGAGGAGATATGGTGAATGGTAATCTTACAATCAATGCATGTACCAACGACAGTCTATTGCTCACCAGAATTGGCGATCTATTTAAATTTCACTTGGAACCCATAGAAAAGGCTCTACATATGGTTCAGTCTCAACTTACCCAACTGTCCCTTGTACTATCCCAAAGTACAGGAAACAAGAAGGATCCCAATTTGGCGAAAGGCAGGCCCATTACTTCAAACACTCCAAACGCCAAAGCGTTAAAACCAGGAACCTTCGTGCAGAACCCCAATTCTAACAAACAAAAAGTCCCTGAGAAGCCTACTCAAAATCATCCCCTAGCATCTATAAACAAGCCGCAACCACCTTCTAAATCCTCTAATCCTTCACCACCCCGCCCTGTAACCAATCCTAAATCAACAGTACTTTCCCTATCAAACCCTCCTTCTTCCCTTTCCACTTCAATAGGCCCCACTCCCGCTCCTGTCCAACCCAATATTGCTACTGGATTCAACACCATTCCTAATAATCGTAATAGAAAGATTCCCCCTATCCATCTTCCACCCGAGGCCTCTCGATATGTAGTAATAATGACTGGGGTTCCGGAA
This sequence comes from Triturus cristatus, assembly GCF_964204655.1. Classification (NCBI taxonomy): domain Eukaryota; kingdom Metazoa; phylum Chordata; class Amphibia; order Caudata; family Salamandridae; genus Triturus; species Triturus cristatus. Next base: position 215,574,046 of record NC_140594.1, on the reverse strand, counting down.
CTCCCCCCAAACCAGGATGAACCGGTTTGGTCCCTAAAAAATAAAGTAATCTTCTGGTTGTCCAACAATAGACCGCTTCCAATCTTTATGGACAACAGAGTTACTACAGTGCGTAGAGTGCCTTGGCTAGGCAACCAACCAAAAAACATACAGGGCGACTGTATAATAGTAAATTTTGAAAATCCTAATACAGTCGAGCATGTTTGCTCTTGGGGTGATCAAACCTCTACCGAAGGGATAGCTACCCATAATTTGTCGTACTTCTATCCACCTAATACACGATGTAATGCAGGCCCTCCGTGGTCCTGGACGAGGGTAGGAAACTGGGGCGGAATCAGAGACCGAAACCAGTGGTCGGGGTATGGCTTTAGCAACCCACCACCAGGCCACTTTAGCAATTGGAGAGGTCCACTACTATCCAATCGATATGATTGCCTGGATATGGTAGATTGACTACCATCTCTACCCATGACAGACAGCAGTTACAACAGCGTCTTTCCTAACCCAAAAGACCCCTGTAAGATCATTCGGGCGGCCGGCTCCTTCTCGTCATCTTTGTATGGTACCCAGTTTGAGTCTTCCCCTCCCCAGTATACCCTGATCCAACAGCAGTCATCTTCTCCTCACCAGGTCGCGTGTTACACCATGTCAGCTACCCCCGCAGACCCGCTCCCAAACCTACAATCTACTACTCCCCAACCCAGTGAGTCTAAACCCAACCCTCCTCTTTCTGCTATAACCACTCAGTCCCTGTCCCAACTCCCACATTCCTCTGCCGAACCTCAGCCTCCAAATTCTACTTTTTTATCAACCCAGGACCTTCCAATTATATTCTGGAACGTAGCTGGCTTAAGATCGAAAATCCATCTTCAGTCTTGGGTGGAAGTAACTAACAAATTTAAGTTAATCTGCCTAGAAGAAACTTGGGCAATTGACCCTATTCATATTCAGGGTTTTAAAACATTTCACCTTCCTTCCTTACCGTCCACTCATGGTAGACCTAAGGGCGGCTTAGCCATCTATGTTTCCAATTTAATTCCCTTTACGATCACGGAAGTTCCGTTAGTCTCGTCAATTTTTCAAATCCTTAAAATAGTTCCAGACAATAACTCCTGTTATTATCTCATCAATATGTATAATAACTCTTCACCCAGCGACTGTGTAAAATCTCTGTCGGAAATTACTTTGTATTTACAAGACCAAAAAGCTACGAGTCAAGAGTTAAATTGTCATATTGTGTGGGGTGGGGATTTCAATGTGTATTTGTGTAACAATCATGGCAAAGGTATTTGTGGGCTTTTAGACGAGCATGATGTCCCCCTAGCCCACTTCACCCATAGTACAGTGGGTCACGCACTAAACACCTGTATTTTCGCACTAGAACTTGAATTCGCGAACATTTTAGTATGTCCTGCTGTAGAGTTCAAGACGACTTTTCATGGTAGAGGTGCTACCACAACCATCGATTTTATCTTATGCTCTCAATCCTTAAAAAAACGATTGAAGCAATTTACAACTGGCACCGACCCCTCAAGCGACCACTACTCAAATAGCATAACAATAGCATTAAATACTCCATCCTCAGCCTGCCCAAAAACAAGCCTCTTAGCGCAGCACTCTCTGGAGATGAATAAAATTAACGGTTATACTGTCAAGTGGACGATGACCAATCCCACAGAGATCACTAGTAAGATCATCCAAAAAACCCTTCCTTTTATCCACCACTGTTTGGAGACGTCTTCTTCCCCCAAGCTGATCCTCTCCAGCTTCATCAAGATATTAGAAGTCATCAGACAAGAGCTCACCCGTCCCTATAGGACTCATGACAATGATAAGGACTCAAGAGGGTGGTTTGATTTCCGTTGCCGTAAAGCGCAGCGTGCATTGAAAAATGCTCTACACAAACAGACTAGGGACCAGCCCCAAATTGCCTCCTTGAGGAAAAACTATAAGATGGCACAGCAATCCCGTAAACGGGAAATAAAAAATAATCTCTGGGCCCAACTACACCAGAGTACTCTACCCAAGGATTCCACTATGTTTTGGAGAACTGTTAGGGCCCCTTTCCTAGCTGATGAAACTGCGATACAGCATCTAGATGTGGCAGTACCTGCTGATAAATGGGTAGCACACTACTCGCAGATCTTCGCGGATAATCCTTTGACAACGGAGGCTCCCAGACCAGATGCGGAAGCTCCTACTAGTAATAACATCTTCCCCATTGACCTCCACTTCGATCTAGAGGAGATAATTACAGCACTGACTGCCTCAAAGACCGGTAAGGCGCCCGGTCCAGATGGGGTCCCCTTAGACATATTTGTGAGCAATATAGATCTTTGGTCTCCAATTGTTACACAGGTCATGTCTGCAGTTACCCAGATCGGCCTTATTGATTCTTGGTCTACTTCTGTGCTCCTGCCCATTTTCAAAAAGGGAGATCGGGACAATCCAGCCTGCTACAGGCCCATCTCCCTTTTGGATTCCCTAGGCAAGGTAGCTGGCAGACTAGATCTGGAGCGATTAAGGGACTGGGCTACAGAGAATAAGATCTTAACTGACTTACAGTTTGGGTTTCAGGAGGGCCTGGGCACCGTGGAACAGGCCTTAAACCTGACTTTACTCATAGGCAAATACGTTGGGGCCAAAGGCGGTAAACTTCATCTAGTCTATGTGGATTTGAGTTCCGCATTCGATTGCGTAATCCATTCCAAGCTATGGGCGATTTTGAAAAATCTGGGCATAGATCTCGCACTGCTGAATTTTCTCCGGGAGCTATACTCGGATGCAAAAGCTTGTGTGAGATACGGTATCAAAGGGGAGCTTACTGAATCCTTTAATATCGAAAAAGGCGTAAGGCAGGGATGCGTCCTTGCTCCATTCCTATTCAACATCTATACTAACGGACTGGAGCAAGCGATGTTGGTTGATAGCAAAGATCTACCCTGCATAAGCTCCCGCCCTATCCCTGCATTACTGTATGCAGACGATTCAGTTATCCTAGCAAGGACACCCAATCAACTTCAGACCCAACTAGAAAAATACTGCGAATTTATGTCTTCTCTTGGTCTCAAAGTCAATAAATCCAAGACTTTCGTAATGAATATCGGGAAGAGAGCCCAAAAATGTAAATCTCTCTTCATTGAGAAGACCAGACTAGAAACTGCCACTACCTACCCCTATCTAGGTATCCTTATTGATAACCATCTGTCCTGGAAATCAGCCATATCCAGCAAAAAACTGCAGTTTCAACGCATAACATCTGCACTGACTTCGTTCTCTAGGAAACTGGGTAAGCCCGCTCCTACTGTGCTTTTGAAGATCTACCAAGCCAAATGCATGAGTGTGGCTACATATGGCGCCGGAGTCTGGGGCTATGTGTCCACAGACGAGCTACAAATTATAGAAAACTACTTTCTGAAATACATATTAGCCCTCCCCCGTAGTGCTCCTACTTTCGGCACCCATGTGGAACTCGGTCGGGAGTATCTGACTGATATCATTAGTTACCAGCCGATTCTACTATGGCACCGTATATGGACTCAGGAGCAATGTCATCTAACTAGGTCACTAATATCTGACTGTCTCACTTTGTCCCATTGGAAAAAGATTCCTTGGCTGCTATATGTTTCAAGATTTTTGGCAGATTTGAATCACCCTGCATATTTCACTGACCCTGAATCCTTATCGGATATATCTAGAAAATCTTTGAAAAAGCTATGTGCTGACCACTTAAGTGATCTTCGTTTGTGTTCTGAACTCGTCAAAAAGTCAAATGTTCATTTAACGATGGTCCAATCTCCTCATGGCATTCAACTTTATTTGTCATTTTTTCTGTCAAATTATGAGAGGTATGTTTCAACCAGATTTCGTTTTGATGTATTTTATCGCCTTGTCTCACTGCCTGTGCCCTTAGACTGGTCACGGGAACTAACAAACTGTCCCTGTGACGGTCTCACTCGCCAGTCAACTCTGCACGTAACCTTTTTCTGCGGTTTCTATAAGTCCCCGCGGAAACGATGGCTGGTTCCATTGCTCCGACACTTAGGACTGAGAAGATGCAGACCGGCTCTTTTGGCACTTCAATATCTAGACACCCCGTACGTTGCCAAAACCGTAGCCTGCTTTCTCAAAGCCTGCTTGAAAACTCATTCCCAACTATTGGCAACTGTTTCCTAAGATTTTATCGACTATTCTGTTATTATTCTTGTATATAGAGTGTTAGCGTTTACTTCTAAATGCCTGCTTTCCTTAACAGCCACTGAGCAAATCGAATTTTTATTGACTACTGTGTTATTATTTTTGTATTTAGAGTGTTAGTGCTTATATGTAAAATGCCTGCCTTTCTTAGCAGTCAATGAGCAAACTGATTTTTATAATGTTGTACTGTTTTAAATGTACTTTTTATGATTGTAAATTCAATCGAAATAAAGTTAAAAGTAAGTAAAGTATACCCCTACACTCTTAATTTACCCTTAGCACCCCAAACCCACCCTGAACCCTAAAATTGCACTGGACACCCCAAAACCAAAACAAACCCTAAACCCTAAAATAAAACCTTCACCCCAAAACCCAAACAAACCCTGAGCCCTTAAAAAAACGTGCACCCTGGGTACCCTAAAACCCTAACCCACCATGAACCCTAAAATTACCCCTGCACCCCAAAACCTAAACCCACTCTGAACCCTAAAATTACACTGTGCACCCAAAAACCCAAACCCACCCTGAACCCTAAAATTACCCTGGGCACCCCAAAACCCAAACAAACCCTGAACTCTAAAAATACCCCTGCACCCCAAAACCCAAACCCACACTGAACCCTAAAAATACCCCTGCACCCCAAAAATTAATCTCAACCTGAACCCTAAAATTACCCTGGGCACCCCAAACAAACCCTGAAAATATCCCTGCACCCAAAACCCAAACCCACTCTGAACCCTACAAATATCCCTGCACCCCAAAACCCAATCTTACCTTGAATCCTAAAATTACCCTGGGCACCCCAAAACCCTAACCCACCCTGAACCCTAAAATTACACTGGACACCTCAAAACCCAAACCCAACCTGAACCCTAAAAATACCCCTGTACCCCAAAACCCAATCTCACCCTGAACCCTAAAATTAACCTGGGCACCCCAAAACGCTAACCCACCCTGAACCCTAAAATTATCCTGGGCACCCCAAAACCCAAACAAACCCTGAACTCTAAAATTCCCCTGTGCACCCCAAAACCCAAAACCCCAAATATAGCCCTGCACCCCAAAACCCAAATTCACCCCAAAAACCAAACCCACACTTTACCCTAAATTACCCAGGGCACCCCAAAACCCATTTAAACCTTGAACCCTAAAAGTTGCCCATTCACCCCAAAATCCAAATGTACCCTAAACCCTAAAATTACCCCTGCACCACAAAACGCAAACCCACCCTAAACCCTAAAATTACCCTAGGCACCCCAAAACCAAAACAACACCTGAACCCTAAAATTAACCTGTGCACCCCAAAACATATACCCCTACACCCCAAAACTAAAACCCTATACTTACCTTATACTTACATATAAAATACATTTGCATTTGCCATTCATGCCTTTGCAACAAAATTTGTTGTAAAAGCATGCGTGGTAAATGCATATACATTGTAATGCCATGCGTTGTAATGGCATTGCGGAGTAATGGTAGTTGCGTTGTGATGGTATGCGGGGTGGTGGTAGTCCTTGTAAAAAAATTCTTGTAATGGGTATTTACCCAGGGGAATATTAAGTGATAAGTAGCTGATTAGCGTAGAGGGTTTCTTGGAATGTGTGCTGTTCATTTTCCCTACTCTACTCCAAGGCATTCGTTCAAGCTGTGTTTAGGTGTGAGTGGGCATGGGGTTCATTAGTTTTATGATTATGGGGGCCATTCATTTTATGAATACAACATTGGGAAAATAAAATAGTCTGTCCTTTGGTATGTATAGTTTCTCCATATTAAGTTATAGATCCCAGACTGATTATTAAGATCATAGATAACTTTATATTCCATCATGGTCATAATTTCCTGAAACCAATCTACATGAGCAGGAACCACTGAACACTTCCTTATTCTTAGTACCCAGTGTTTTGCAACTCCTTATACTGTGGCCAGCCTGCACCTTGAGTGTGATGATACAGAGAAGAGGCTGGTAAGTGGTTAAACCAGCTTTATTAATAATCAGCCAGCAATGTCCTAATCTGGCAGCCACTTCCAATCATGGAATCCTCATAACTCCATGTTCCATAATATCCCCAATGCATGCATTGCAGAGGCACATTCCCCACATATCTTTGTTCCCTCATAAAGAAAACCCGAGCGCACCACAATACTGTAATGTCGTGCAAAACCAACAAAACAGACAAAAAACAAAGCAAACAATAGATGTGGGGACAAAATATGGAGCTTGCACATCCCACCTCACAAGATATAATCCTTACACTATGCTGGGAAAGTTTTGTCTCGAAAGTGATTGACCCTCAGCAGTACCATGTCTTGACCTGACAGAGGTAAAGTGACACCACCCACACAAAATGTACTGAGCACAAAAGAAGATTTGGACTCCAACACATTAGACACTACACTTTTATTCCACACTCTCCCATTTTTCAACACCACCATGTGTTTTCTCACTTCCTTGACATGTTTAGGAGGCTGAGAAATGTGCCCTCCATTTCCAACTGAAAATAGGTTTCTTAACGTGAACAAAATCACCAATCTTCACATTCAACTTCCTCCCAAATCCTTTAACCTCATACTTACTCTGCAAAGTACTATGCACATCCAGCACCTTGCCCTACTAGTTTGCATTCACCTGCTTCTAGCACATACATTCTCTGTTCAACTGTAATTGTGGTGATGATATAGGCTTGGTCCTTTAAGTCCTATGGAGCACGATACACTTTTTGCATGCATCACTTTGAGCCATGGGGACGGATGATGGATAGCGTCATGGCTCACATGAATAATAATGCATGATGCACTTTCTCTGAATGGAGCATTTGGACCCTTGGGGATGTATGATGACTGAATAATGATAATTATACAGGATGGTTTGAGGATAATGGGCCACAATGTTTCACTTAGGACTGGACGGAAAACTATGCTACGCTCGCAGAGTGTGTGTAGTTTACGCAACTACGTGCTACGCGAATCGCACGAAGCACAGTGCAAAAACACGTAGCGTAGCAGGCATTTTTTGTTCGCTCGCGGTCCTCAACGTCAAGTTGGCGACCACGAGCGAGCAAAATCAACATCACGGTGAGACTTTTTCCTCATTCGCGATCGGCAACATCAAGTTGCCGATCGCGAGCGTGGAAAATAAACCTCCCGGCAAGATTCTCAATGCGAGGAGGTCAGGTTTCTCATTGCGAGTGTTCGTGTATGCTCGCGACCGCTCGCGATGAGAAACTACCAGTCCGCATTGAGAAAGCTGCCGCTCGAGTACAAATCTACTCGAGCGGCAGAAAACAGTCGCTTGCACTGTGCATGATGCTGTTCGCAATGATTGCACAGTGTGGACAAGCATACAGCACTGTGTAATCATTGCGAACAGCATTTTCCTACCGCACTACGCAGATCGCATAGCGCACGTGGTGACTATGCGAACTACGCCGAGGGTTAGTTTCACTATGTAAGAGTCGACAGTGGACAGGGTTGAAAGACACCTTTTTGACCTGCTGGAACAATGGAGTATGATGCGCTTTACTTTGCAAGGAGCATTTAGGAACATAAAGACCCATAATTGCTTTAATATGGATAATAATTATGTGGCGTGAGGTTAGAGGGTCACGATGGCTTAATGTGAATGGTTGACAGTGGACGGGGTTGTTGGTTTAGAAAATGATGGGACTATTATTTAGTTACCTTTTCCTTTTTTACTATAATATTGTTTATATATATATATAGGCAAATTTGGTAAAAAGGATATTAAGGGGCAGAGTACGGGACACATTAGGGTGATAAGACTAGGCAATGGTACAACATTTTAGCTTCTAGTTAAAACGAATACACATATACGCATAACCTCATTTGCTTAGATGCAACATTTTTTAATTCTGCTTTTATATGTTTAATAAGCTTTATTAGTAATAAAGATATAAAAAAATAAGAAACAATCGTAACATATGAAATACAAATTAGTGAGAATGGGAACAGTGTAGCAAAGAAGAAAGTTGTTTACAATTTTAACAAAATTATAGGAATGAAGGTATGAGAAGAAAAAAGAAAAACAAAATATGCATCTTAAAACTGAGGATGGAATATCATTGCTTAAAAATAAAAAACAAATGAAATAGTTCAAATACCTAGTAGAACAATAGAATGGGAAAAACTTTTACAGAATAGAACAGAGAAATAACAATATACGGAGGTTTAAAATTTTCAGAACGTTTAAGAAACTCCTGCTGTTTTGCAACCTTATTTAAATAGTTAGTTAATGGTAACCAAAATAAATTTCTATTTACAAATGGTTTACATGAAGAGGCAAATGAAATATTTAATCTATGATAATGACAAACATTATAACACCAAGCTTTGACTGACATTTTATTTATTTATTTATTTTATTTTTTTTTGAAAACCTTTATTGACAGTTCAATAAGAACAAGTATGGGCCTACAACCCCCCAGGGCCGGCCGCTAAGCAATCAGAGCAATAACGACAAGTATAAACACAGGCAGCACTTCGGGGAGCAAAATCGTACTGCTAATACTGTGAACAGCGTAAGTAGGGCACCAGGAGAAAGAGGTTTTCATTTTATGATGAAACAAGGCAGAAGGATCAGGTGACAAGCAATTTTAAAACAACGATCACGGATATGCAGAGTAATGAACGTTAGCGATTTACAGCAATCTATTCGGTCAATGGCGCAAACACAAGAACATCAGGATGGGGAAAAACATAGTATACAGTTGCGCCCGCAGTGCCCCGCCAGAACTCCCCAAGAACACCCCGGAAGTTGTGAACACATGGAACGGCAACGAGGCATAACAAAAGGAGGTGTATCACGCTGATCCCAGAAAAAGAAAAACAAAAAGAATCAGAGAAGAAAAAGGAGGCCATGGAAAAAAAGATGAAAGAATACAGAATCCCCTCCCCCAACTGACTGACATTTTAAATGAACATTTCCAACTAAGTGTAATTTGCTGAAAGGCTAAAGCCAGCATAAGGTTGAGTAAACCATATTCACATAAAATGAACCCTAATGTATCAGATAAACTACCTAGAAAAAGTATTGTGTTGGACAAGAAACAGTGCAAATTAAAATTAATGAAATATGGGATCACACAATTTTCCAAAGGGAGGCAATAGAGGGGTAAATGATAAGAATATGCATCAAATCTGCACAGGGATGGCCACATGGCCAGCACATCTTATTATTTGTGTTTGAAAAATTAGCAATGGAAATGGGTGTATAATATAATCAGTGATAGAAAAACAACAGGGATTGAGTAGTGGATGCAGATCTAGAGATTTTTAATGATCTAGCCCAGATCTTATCCCAGAAATGGATGCTCCAAACACATCCTAAATCAGTTCCCAATCAAATTCCAACTTAGATTGAACTTGATCTGGATTTGGGGCCGAAAGGCACTTATAGATCAAAGCTGCTTTTGGAAAAAGTGTAAGTATCTTGAGAATTAAATCTTCTGTGGAAATAGTTTCAGTTGCATGGGGGGGCAAAAAAAAACGTCTAGAACTATTTCCAAAGGGATTGAAAACCTGTACCAAAATGAATGAGGACAGCCAAAAGTAGCCTGACATTGAGGGAAAGAGCAAGGAGTCAAACAAATCGTGAACCCAAGTTACACCCCTAAGTCTCCACGTCTTCCAATAAAGAGGTCAATAGTGATAACACAATTGTACCACAGGTGAAATTGAGGAAAATCACCCCTAGAAAGGAATTTTAGTTGATAGTGGCCCCTAGAAACGAATTGTAGTTGATAGTGGGGACGCAACAAAGAGCAAGTATACTTAAATAACGGAATAGAGGTAACAGCATTCTTTGAGGAAAAATCAAGAACTTCTTTCACAGAGAATAGTGCAAATAAAGAATGTTCAATAATACGCCATAAAGGTATAAATGGGGAGGATTCTGAAAGGAACCATTTAGAAGTCTGTCGAAAACAAAAGGCTTTATAGTAAATTTGAAAGTCAGGAAAGTGGACACCCCCATTAGATTATGATCTCCTAAAATGTGATAAAGAGAGTCTAGGTCTTTTATAGAAATTAGGAAAAAAGCAAATCAATAAAAAAAAAAAAAGAATGGAATACGAATTTGAATTATAGATAAAATATACAACAAAATGGGAGTGATCATCATGTTAATGGAATCAAGACAGCCCCACCATGAGAGAAACAGCAGATTCGAAGAAGAAATACGTTTTTCAACTCTATTGAATCGTTTCCTCATATTGATTGCAATTGTGTCTGAAATACAATTATTAAACCAAATGCCTAAATATTTAATTCGGGAACTCTTCCAAAGTAATCCAGTAGGTTCAAAAGATTGCTTAACACAAAATCCGGTACTGGGGAGAATTCCTGTTTTATCCAAATTGATTTTGTAACATGAAACTAAAGTGAAGTCAGAAATTTCCTGCAAAAAAGGAGGAATAGAAACGTATGGATTGGAAATACAGAGTAGGATATCAACTGCATAAGCGAGCAACTTCAGATGCTGTACACCATACTATAAGCCAGAAATAGATTTATTATTATCCGGATAAAAGATGAAAAAGGTTCAAGAGCTAAAATAAATAAAAGAGCTGATAAGGGAAAGCCTTGACAAAGCCTATGTAGTAATGGAAAATAGGGGGAAGTGTGCCCATTAACTAATATCGAAGCATGAGGCGCTGTATAAAGCAGAGAATCAAGAGTGATAAAAGTGGGGCCAAATCCATGCCAAGAGCTTTAAGCAAAGAAGACCAGTCTACTCTATCAAATGATTTTTCCGCATCAATAGAAACAGCAACTAAAGAATAATAAAGATAGGGAGCTTTATTTAATACATTAAAAAATAACCGAGAATTATCTGAAGTTAATCTACCCTTAACAAATCCACACTGCTCTTTACCAATTTGATAAGATAAAAGAGGATCAAGTCGTAAAGAAAGCACTTTGGCAAACATCTCATAATTCACATTCACCAAAGAGATGGGATGAAAATTCGTACAATGTAATGGGTCATGACCTTCTTTATGAATGACACATATTACAGCTTCTTGAAACGTCCCCCGTCTTACCTGTACTATGTATCTAAAGTTGTAAAAGCTTGGGAAGTAAAACATTTGAAAAATGTAAATAGAATTCCACTGTAAAGCCATCCGGGTCTGGGGTTTTACATTTTTTAACTGAACTTAAGGCTTTAGAGAGTTCCAAGACCGATAAATCAGATTCAAGAGATATAAAATTAAAATTATCACAAAAAGGGGAAGGAACAATATTAAGATAAGTTTCAATAATAGAAATAGATGCAGGAGACTACAGGGTATATATATATTTTTTTTAAATGTCATTAATTCTTCTAAAATTTCCAGATATTTAAATAAAGTTTTCCATCTGATGATTGAATGGAGTCAATAAAGATACGTTCTTCCCGAGATATAAGTTAATTGGCCAAAAGCGAGCCTACTTAATTACGACCCCCAAGTAATGAGCACTATTACGTAGTAATATAGAGGACGCATTGTCAATAGATGTTTTATTCAAATCTACCATAGCACAAATAAAGCGCCTGTAGGGTGGAATCAGAAGAGGAAGTGTAAAATTGGTGTTCCAGATGCTTCATGCTAGCTAAAAGAACTTTGTGTTGATTAAGAAAGAGTTTCTTTTTTTGGAGACATAATAAAGCCAGGAGCAGCAGCTTTAACCCCTTGCGTGCTGGTTTATTTCTCCCACTGTGCGGGAGAAATAAACGGCGTTCACGAACACAACAGCTCCCGGCCGTCGTGCGCACACGCCCACCGCAATGCACGACGGCCGGGAGACGTCGTGCGCACTCAAGGGCTTAAAAGTATCCCACAATAGTTGAGGAGAAGTATTCGGGCCCACGTTTAATAAAAATAATTAATCAACAAAATAAGTAAACAAAAAAGAAAAGACGGAATCTTGTAAAAGAGAATTATTACACCGCAACCTATTTGACCAGGAATGCGGTTGGAGCAAATCACAATCAGTAACAACTGGGGCATGATCAGAAATAACAATCGGCTCAATTGCAGTTGAAATAAGGTTTTGAGCCTGTCAGGGCTCGGGGTGCAAGAGCTCATGCACTTCCAAGCGTCTGCGTCCCCCAGAGTCGCAAATCCCGGGTTCTGCATTAACCTACCGGAGACCGCGGGTAATCGTCACCAGAAGCCAAACTATCGGGCGATCTCACCCAAGATGGAGGCGTGCCAGGAAGATTACCTGTCAAGTTGCTCGCATCTGGTCTTGAACCCGAGAACCGACGCAGCTGTGAAGTTCCGCTGCAGCGTTCACTGCCACGCACTTCACTGAATCTTTCTTCAGGTTAGGACCTGTGCTCCCAATCTTAGTTAGTCACAGTGAGTTCTAGGGTGTTGGCCAGGTTAGGCACAGGGTAGTTATTCTGTAGTGTTCTCATCGTGAAGACAGTTAGGGTTTGGGTCTGTGGCGTAATTTTCAATTTCCTATTTACCGAAGAATTCACGAACAGCCTGCGGCTGCAGACTCCCTCAGTGGGTTCATGGAATCCCAAAGATCATAATCTCGGACCGTGAGTTTCAATTTTTATCTCATTACTGGAAGGCTTACACCAAGAAGTTAGGAATAGAGACACAATATTCCACTAGTTTCCATCTGCAAACAGATGGTCAGACAGAGAGAACAAATCAGGAACTTGAAAATTACCTCAGACTGTTCCTCCTAGACAAAGAAGGAGAATGGCCCGATCTTCTTTGGACCATTGAGTTCGCGCATAATAATGCTAAGAATGCCTCTACGGGATACTCTCCTTTTTACTTGAATTACGGGTTTCAGCTTTAGAGGTTTTGGTACCTGCAGCGCAAGAACTAGTCCAACATCTTAGTGAGGTGCATGAGTCTGCCACCATGAATTTAGCGTTAGCTAAGGAACGCTATAAGAAGTATGCTGACAAAAAGAAAAGACAGAAGCAGACTCTTCACGTTGGAGATAGGGTTTGGCTGAGTATTAAAATCTAAGACTCAAGGGAAATAGGAAGTTCCAGCCACGTTTTGTGGGCCCCTACCCAGTAGAGCAGGTCTTGAATCCAGTAACATACAAATTAAGTCTTCCTACACAGCTGAAAATACACCCAGTGTTTCACATTTCTCTGCCCAAAAAGGTGGCCCCCAATTTAAAAGAGCCTAGAAAACCTAAACCTCTAGTTATTGAAGGGCAGGAAGAATTCGAAATCAAAAGAATTTTAGACTCAAAACTAGTTCGAGGTAAAGTTTTTTATCTAGTGAATTGGAAAGGTTACGGTCCCGAGGAGAGATCTTGGGAGGTGCAGTCAGATGTTCATGCCCCTCGCTTGATTAAGGCCTTTCATCTACAATATCCTCACAAGCCCCAGCCCGGATGCTTAACCTTGCGGGGGGTACTGTCAGTGCTCGGGGTGCAAGAGCTCACGCACTTCCAAGCGTCTGCGTTTCCCCAGAGTCACAAATCCCAGGTTCCGGATTAACCTACCGGAGACCACGGTTAATCATCACCAGAAGCCCAACTATCGGGAGATCTCGCCAAGATGGAGGCACGCCAGGAAGATTGCCGGTCTAGTTGCTCGCGTCTGGTCGCGAGCCCAAGAACCGACGCAGCTGTGAAGTTCCGCTGCAGCGTTCCATGCCACGCACTACACCGAAGCTTTCTTCAGGTTAGGACCTGTGCTCCCAATCTTAATCAGAGTGAGTTCTAGAGTTTTGGCCAGGTTAGGCGCAGGGTAGTTATTCCGTAGCATTCTCGTCGTGAAGACAGTTAGGGTTTGGGTTTGTGGCGTAATTTTCAATTTCCTATTTACCGAAGAATTCACAAACAGCCTGCGGCGGCAGACTTTTCCTCAGTGGGTTCAGCTGAATCCTTGAAGGCTGAGTCCTTTCAGTTTGAAGACGACAACCACAAGTATTCTCCTGTTGAGGGAGAGAGAGAGAACCGTTTATTGAACAATAATAATAATACTAGTGTGAGAGCGAAGTTCAGTACTAGAGTTACAGTAATACTAGTATACTTACCTTAATAAAGTTTCCTAACAGAAACTAGGAGTTCCTGAATTTATACAGAGAAAAGAAAGTAATTAGCAAGTTTATTACAAGCAATTCTTTGATACGAAGAGAATCTAATAACCTAAGCTTGGAGGGTGAGAAAGTTGGAAGTACAGAACATACATATAAATTACCAGGGAGAGTTTAGAGAAATATTTAAGAAGTTATTAATGTTATTTCTGTATTTTTCAGTTCACCACGTAAAAAGAGAGAGAAACAAGAGAGAAGACTAGAAAGAAGTAAGAGAGTGGAGAAACGAAGATAAGCCAGGTAGTTTCTACTTTGTCCCCTACTCCTTTCCTGCGGCGGGGTTCCCGTGACTCCCATTTATTTAGTTGGGGTTAGTGGGAAGGCCTAAGGAGGGAATTGGGAATATTCAACATTCTGCTCCTGAGAGTGCTGGAAGCAAGTGAGTGCTAAAGTTTTATGACAGAGCCAGAGATTTAGAAAGGAAAATATAATCTACTCGAATTAAAGATCCATGAGGAGGGGAAAGTAAAGAAAATTCTGTTGCATCGGGATTACATAGTCTCCAGGCATCTACAAGATGGGCCTGTGAGATTGTGTTATGGAATTGTTTATGGGATTTGAGGGAAATAAAGCAGACATTGGACCTCCGGTCTAGAAATGGGTCAATATTCTGGCTGCAATCACCACCTAAAAGAAAAAAATCATCTTTATATTGAATACATTTTTTTGTAATGTTAGGCCAGAATGAATAATCAGGTTGGGTCGGGCCATAAACATTAATAACAGTTAGAGAAATATCATCAATACGTAGCCTAACCAGCAACCACCTACCCTCAGGACCTATTTCTTCAGATAAAACATTACATTTCAACTTTTCATGACATAAAATAATCACTCAATTTTTCTTGGTGAACATAGGAGAAACTAAGACTGAACCAACCCAATTACGTTTAAGCTTTAAAGCCTCTGACTCTTGTGAAAGCACCACATCGGGCTTATAAGAAGCTAAATGGGAAAACATTCTCTGCCTCTTAATAAGATTAATAAAACTTTTCACGTTCCAAGATATAACTCTGAATGAAAAAAAGTCAGCAAAATATAGAAAACTACCCGATCAACAGTAATGAAAAGAAGGGAAAGGAATATAGAAGAAAAAGCACAGAAATGAATATGCAGTAGGATATACAAAACAAGAAGGAAAGTAGGGAAAAGGAGAATAGGAAGAGGGAAGAAGAAACAAGAGATTCAGCAAGGAAGAACAGTCCATGTCAAACTGACGACTGTAATATGTACCGTTTAAGGGGAAACAAGAAAAAACAAGGAGTGGCGACAAACAGATGAAGATGGCACAATCAACAGTGAAGGATGTATCACAGCGGAAAGCCAAATAGAATGAATAGGAAAACGTACACATAAGGAATCCAAATAATCTGCAATGGAATGAAGGAAGAAAAATAAAGTCAACCATGTAAGAGAACAAATGTCGAAATATAACCTGTAAAGGAAGCAAAAATTAGTAAAACAGGCATGTCAATCAATTGCATAAAAGTCAAGTTAAAGAGGAAAGACCAGCAACATCCATTGACGCCATAGAATTTGAATGACTTAACTTCCTGAGATCCGCAGAATCCACAAATGTAGAGGTATTGCTTTGAAAAGTAACTTCATAGAAACATGAATGAAATAGGCCATAACTTGCACCCAAAGGCACACAGCTGAGGTCTAAGCTTAAGGAAATCTTTCCTTCGTTTAGCCATTGCTGTGGAAACATCTTGAGAGAGAAATCATGTTGCACCAGACCAAACAAAAGGCTTTATTATTTAGGCTGCAGTTAAATCTTGGAAAAGGTCAGTGAATTTCAAAAAGAGAAGGATCACTCCACGAGGTTGTGATGAAGCCGAAGTAGAAGACAGGCTTGGTTCCAGTCAGTGAGCTTGATGAATATTTGAATTGGTAGATGCGGGAAGGTTCAGAAGCTTTGGAAAAAAGGAAGTGGAAAAAGCAACTGGATCGTTCCCTTCAATACCTTTTGGAAGACCATATAAACAAAGGTTGTTGTGTCTGCTCCTATTTTCAAGATCCCCAGCCGACTTTTTTAGCAGTAAAATATCTTTCTCCAAAGTCACAATTTTGGAAGACCTATCCTGGATGTTACTAACGTGCTGCTCTACCAAGTATAAACAAGACTCCATAGACAACCATTTATTATCCAGAACTTGCAAGTGGGTATTGGTTTCCTCAACAAATGGTCGTAAAGCACGTATTTCCTCTAAAACAGTACCTAAAGATACAGAAGATATAAGTTTTGGCAGTGAAGGAGGGTCTTTCTTAAGCCGTTTATTAGCAGAGCATGCGGATTTCACTTTTGAAGATGTTAGCAGTGGAGCCTTAGACCGAGAGGAGGTAGATTAAGCCATATCTTCAGTGGAGTGTACACAGTCCATTGAGGAGACAGTTAAGGCCAACTCAGATAGAGGCAAATTAGTGGTCCAACTATTATTGGAGTGCAACAAGCTCATACTTCTGCCCATAAATTAATTTTTAATTAAAAATGGATGAAGAAAACACCGACAGACAAGGCAACCTCAAGCAAGCAAGCAAAGCCCCCCTGAAACCATTCCTGCTGATGAATGAAAACAGCAGGTCAAAAAAATTGTTAGTATAAACGCAGGAGGAGTCGTAAAATCCAATAAAGCAATAGCAGAAGAACGGGGGGACGACCAGTAATGTGAAAGTCAATACCTCATGGAGAATCAAGCACTGTAGAGAACTGTTCAGTGCAGGAATGCAGCTTGAAGCTCATGGGACGGTCAAACATCTAAGGCCACAGGAACCAAAAGCAAGAAGCAGGCCTTGTGTGCAGGAGAGGATCCACTACGAGGAAATGCCAATCAGAAATACGGGTACCGCATAAAATCTAAGTGTCTATCCCAACACAATACGAATCTTTGCCGGCACCAAGCACGCTCCCTTAATTCTGCTTTTTAATGTGCTTGCATGCCAAGAGGTCATGATTTTAATAAATCAAACATAAATACAACTTCTCTTCAGGCTTCCCCTCTCCATTTTGTAAGTGTGCCCTGGGGAGTTGGTGGTCCCCAGAAGCACGGAGGTGCCGTTTGGTCAGCCCCATATAATTTAAAGCAATTACCTCGGGGAGGTGGTGGGCCCCAGGCTTTCATGAGACCCTAGGAGGGGGGCCCCATGTGCCACCTCCTTTGTTTTTGGCATGCCCCCAGGATTTGGCCCACACAGGGACTTCCGTTAAAGGAAGTGCGGGAGCCTCCGCATTTTAAATAAAAACATTTTCCTGAATCCATTGATCCACCTATGAATTGACGGCAAAATTGGAAAAACATATCTCTTTTTAATGCCCAGTGGGGTTACTGTGGGTCCCCCCCACCTATTCTGTGGGGTCAGGGTATTCCTACACTGCTCTTTTTTCTTTATTTTTTTACACTTTTTGAGGTACTCTGCTTCAAGTCAACTCCCAAGATGACTGACAACACTTCCTGGTGGAAGAATTGGCAGCCAATCAAATTTCAGCACTAGGACTGTGGATCTGTGAGTCCACTATAAGGATCCGCATCCATAGATATCTATATTTTTTGCCCTTTAATATTTCTAAAACTACTGAACGGATTTACTCCAAATCACAAAAAGCATGCTTTGTGGACCAAAATCTAGCCTTCTGCCAATTTTGGCGCAATTCTGTTCAGCAGATAGGTCTGTAGTCTTGTTCAAATTCCTTATGGGAAAATGCATTGGTAAAATACGTTTTGGGCCCCCCCCTCTTTTCTCGGCTCCTGCTTGACAGATCACCCCAAACCTTTCAACACACCATCTGAACTGACTAAGTAAAAGTTTAGAAATTTTGTGAATGTTCGTCATGTGGCGCCAAAGTTATTGGCAAAACAAAAATCACTCTAGAAATGGGTCAATATTCTGGCTGCAATCACCACCTAAAAGAAAAAAATCATCTTTATATTGAATACATTTTTTTGTAATGTTAGGCCAGAATGAATAATCAGGTTGGGTCGGGCCATAAACATTAATAACAGTTAGAGAAATATCATCAATACGTAGCCTAACCAGCAACCACCTACCCTCAGGACCTATTTCTTCAGATAAAACATTACATTTCAACTTTTCATGACATAAAATAATCACTCAATTTTTCTTGGTGAACATAGGAGAAACTAAGACTGAACCAACCCAATTACGTTTAAGCTTTAAAGCCTCTGACTCTTGTGAAAGCACCACATCGGGCTTATAAGAAGCTAAATGGGAAAACATTCTCTGCCTCTTAATAAAATTAATAAAACTTTTCACGTTCCAAGATATAACTCTGAATGAAAAAAAGTCAGCAAAATATAGAAAACTACCCGATCAACAGAACTGAAAAGAAGGGAAAGGAATATAGAAGAAAAAGCACAGAAATGAATATGCAGTAGGATATACAAAACAAGAAGGAAAGTAGGGAAAAGGAGAATAGGAAGAGGGAAGAAGAAACAAGAGATTCAGCAAGGAAGAACAGTCCATGTCAAACTGACGACTGTAATATGTACCGTTTAAGGGGAAACAAGAAAAAACAAGGAGTGGCGACAAACAGATGAAGATGGCACAATCAACAGTGAAGGATGTATCACAGCGGAAAGCCAAATAGAATGAATAGGAAAACGTGCACATAAGGAATCCAAATAATCTGCAATGGAATGAAGGAAGAAAAATAAAGTCAACCATGTAAGAGAACAAATGTCGAAATATAACCTGTAAAGGAAGCAAAAATTAGTAAAACAGGCATGTCAATCAATTGCATAAAAGTCAAGTTAAAGAGGAAAGACCAGCAACATCCATTGACGCCATAGAATTTGAATGACTTAACTTCCTGAGATCCGCAGAATCCTCAAATGTAGAGGTATTGCTTTGAAAAGTAACTTCATAGAAACATGAATGAAATAGGCCATAACTTGCACCCAAGGCACACAGCTGAGGTCTAAGCTTAAGGAAATCTTTCCTTCGTTTAGCCATTGCTGTGGAAACATCTTGAGAGAGAAATCATTTTGCACCAGACCAAACAAAAGGCTTTATTATTTAGGCTGCAGTTAAATCTTGGAAAAGGTCAGTGAATTTCAAAAAGAGAAGGATCACTCCACGAGGTTGTGATGAAGCCGAAGTAGAAGACAGGCTTGGTTCCAGTCAGTGAGCTTGATGAATATTTGAATTGGTAGATGCGGGAAGGTTCAGAAGCTTTGGAAAAAAGGAAGTGGAAAAAGCAACTGGATCGTTCCCTTCAATACCTTTTGGAAGACCATATAAACAAAGGTTGTTGTGTCTGCTCCTATTTTCAAGATCCCCAGCCGACTTTTTTAGCAGTAAAATATCTTTCTCCAAAGTCACAATTTTGGAAGACCTATCCTGGATGTTACTAACGTGCTGCTCTACCAAGTATAAATAAGACTCCATAGACAACCATTTATTATCCAGAACTTGCAAGTGGGTATCGGTTTCCTCAACAAATGGTCGTAAAGCACGTATTTCCTCTAAAACAGTATCTAAAGATACAGAAGATATAAGTTTTGGCAGTGAAGGAGGGTCTTTCTTAAGCCGTTTATTAGCAGAGCATGCGGATTTCACTTTTGAAGATGTTAGTAGTGGAGCCTTAGACCGAGAGGAGGTAGATTAAGCCATATCTTCAGTGGAGTGTACACAGTCCATTGAGGAGACAGTTAAGGCCAACTCAGATAGAGGCAAATTAGTGGTCCAACTATTATTGGAGTGCAACAAGCTCATACTTCTGCCCATAAATTAATTTTTAATTAAAAATGGATGAAGAAAACACCGACAGACAAGGCAACCTCAAGCAAGCAAGCAAAGCCCCCCTGAAACCATTCCTGCTGATGAATGAAAACAGCAGGTCAAAAAAATTGTTAGTATAAACGCAGGAGGAGTCGTAAAATCCAATAAAGCAATAGCAGAAGAACGGGGGGACGACCAGTAATGTGAAAGTCAATACCTCATGGAGAATCAAGCACTGTAGAGAACTGTTCAGTGCAGGAATGCAGCTTGAAGCTCATGGGACGGTCAAACATCTAAGGCCACAGGAACCAAAAGCAAGAAGCAGGCCTTGTGTGCAGGAGAGGATCCACTACGAGGAAATGCCAATCAGAAATACGGGTACCGCATAAAATCTAAGTGTCTATCCTAACACAATACGAATCTTAGCCGGCACCAAGCACGCTCCCTTAATTCTGCTTTTTAATGTGCTTGCATGCCAAGAGGTCATGATTTTAATAAATCAAACATAAATACAACTTCTCTTCAGGCTTCCCCTCTCCATTTTGTAAGTGTGCCCTGGGGAGTTGGTGGTCCCCAGAAGCACGGAGGTGCCGTTTGGTCAGCCCCATATAATTTAAAGCAATTACCTCGGGGAGGTGGTGGGCCCCAGGCTTTCATGAAACCCTAGGAGGGGGGCCCCATGTGCCACCTCCTTTGTTTTTGGCATGCCCCCAGGATTTGGCCCACACAGGGACTTCCGTTAAAGGAAGTGCGGGAGCCTCCGCATTTTAAATAAAAACATTTTCCTGAATCCATTGATCCACCTATGAATTGACGGCAAAATTGGAAAAACATATCTCTTTTTAATGCCCAGTGGGGTTACTGTGGGTCCCCCCCACCTATTCTGTGGGGTCAGGGTATTCCTACACTGCTCTTTTTTCTTTATTTTTTTACACTTTTTGAGGTACTCTGCTTCAAGTCAACTCCCAAGATGACTGACAACACTTCCTGGTGGAAGAATTGGCAGCCAATCAAATTTCAGCACTAGGACTGTGGATCTGTGAGTCCACTATAAGGATCCGCATCCATAGATATCTATATTTTTTGCCCTTTAATATTTCTAAAACTACTGAACGGATTTACTCCAAATCACAAAAAGCATGCTTTGTGGACCAAAATCTAGCCTTCTGCCAATTTTGGCGCAATTCTGTTCAGCAGATAGGTCTGTAGTCTTGTTCAAATTCCTTATGGGAAAATGCATTGGTAAAATACGTTTTGGGCCCCCCCCTCTTTTCTCGGCCCCTGCTTGACAGATCACCCCAAACCTTTCAACACACCATCTGAACTGACTAAGTAAAAGTTTAGAAATTTTGTGAATATTCGTCATGTGGCGCCAAAGTTATTGGCAAAACAAAAAACACTCCGGAAACTAGGTCCTAGCTAAAACTACCTTCTGGTGACATATATATACATCCTTTCACGTGTGTCCCACAATGTGAAGCCTGGCTACATCTACCTGGGCTGGCGCAGTCCCTTTAATAATATGTAGAAAGCAATCCTCACGTATCACTGAAGCAAGAAGAATCCACACACAGAGCTTCAGTTTCGGGTGAAATTTATTGGAGTGAATAAATTTCACCCGAAACTGAGCCGCTGTGTGAGGACTTTTCTTGCCTCAGTGATACTGGTGGTTCGCTTGATATCTATATATATATATATATATATATATATATATATATATATTCACTGAAAAAACCATAGGTTTCACACATGTTATAGTTAGCTGGACATTTTACTGATAAAAACCAATGAAATTCCCCCGTTCTAGTTAGTGCAGGCAACTATAACTCACGCGACCGCAATCCTCTGCTGATGCTAATACTGTATTTAGACAATCATTTGCCCATGTCTTCTTCCATTAAATTTTAGCTATACATATATTACAAATATTTTTTTTTCATAAAGACACATGTCATCAGCAGAGGATTGCGGTCGCGTGAGTTATAGTTGCCTGCACTAACTATAACGGGGGAATTTCATTGGTTTTTATCAGTAAAATGTCCAGCTAACTATAACATGTGTGAAACCTATGGTTTTTTCAGTGAATTTGCAAGGTTTTTTAAATGCTAATTCCTAACTATAACGTGTGTGAAACCTATGGTTTTTTCAGTGAATTTTTACGGTTTTTTAAATGCTAAGTTACTTTACGCCATTCGTGGCGTGCGCGCCCAGTTAACGCAGTTTGTTCCGTGCGCGCACTGTGCGCTTCGCGCACCGTGCGAGCACAGTGAGCACGCGGTGCGCTTCGCGCACCGCGCGCCCACTTTACGCAGTTAGTGCCGCGCGCACAGTGAGCACGCGGTGCGCTGCGCGCACCGCGTGCCCACGTTACGCTGGATGGGCCATGTACGCACGATGCGCTTCGCGCACCGTGCGCACATGGAGGACATATTATGCACTTCGTTGTGAAAGGTAGTCTTTTATATTTTCTTTTTTTCGAAAAAAAATAAATTTGAATTTTTGGCCTTGGGGGTTGTTTAGGGACACCATCATCAATGCTAGGTGGTTGGGAACTTAATAAACAATCCCTTTAGATGTTTTTTGCCTTTGTTTTGGCTGCCCCACTCAGAGTGCGAGAGAGAAAATGGCGGCCGCCGCTTCCTGGTTTCGACCGATTCGAATGTTTACTTAGATCTAACAGCCAATCAGAATCGCGCTCGCGCACGGCACCGTACGCGTACGGTAAGCTTACCGTAAGCGCACGGTAAGCGCACCGTAAGCTGCCACAGATATATATATTGATTTAAATGCTATTTTCTCAGGATCTACTGAACAGATTTACACCAAACCTACAAAAGGCACTTCCTTGACCTGAGGACTACCTCTCTGCCAAATTTCAAGTAACTCTGTTCAGCCGTTCGGGCTGTAGCTGTGTCTAAAGGTCCTATGGAAAAATGCATGGGAAAAACGCATTTTGGGACCCCCCTTTTTTCTCAGCCCCCGCTTGACGAATCCCCCCGAGACTTTCAGGGTAGGAGCGGAGCGTAGCGCCCCACCTATTTTGAAAATTTCGCGAGGATTCGTCGACCGGCGTCAAAGTTATTCCAAATAGAATGTTGCGGATTTCCTATGGAAACAGGGTCCTAACTATAACTATCTACTGGCGACCGCCAGTAGATAATATATATATATATATATATATATATATATATATATATCTATTGGAAAATTTCGCCTGAACCACTCCTGCAATCCAACAATCTTGAAGAAAACAGGAATAGACGAAGGCTGACCCAAGTTGCAAGTGAGTAATACGATCTTTTTATTTATCTCACAGCATTGCCTGCATGACGCGATTCAGCCTTCGAGAGGCCTTGATCACATGATGCCTGAGGAGTATACAAGGCCATATTTAAAGTGCTTTAGTGCAAATGAAAAGTGTAACACCATTGGCTAATACGCACATAGCACAATAGACATAGAAGAAATAAGGTATGTCAGAAACGATAATGTTCAACATTTGGTTAAAGGCAACATCACAATATGAGCACATATAGCATTTTAGTTCTAAAATCCTTATGAACATAAAAAACACACATAATAAGTGTAGTCATATTCGAAGGTAAAACCAAAGGAGAAAAGTTTAAAAAACTATACATTAAGATTAAAATGATCTCCTGTATGTGCGAAGATGGACAACATTGTGCAAAGTTGACAATTTACAAATAAAACCCCAGTGGGTAAAGTCAAAAATAAGTTGCTGATCAGTAAACATTCTATCAAAAAATTAATCCAAAATGGATAACAACATAACTATGTCAATGTGTAAATCACAGTGCAATATAAAGTGCAGTGCAAAACGTGATACAAAAAATATTATGTTAAAAGTTGTATTCAAATTAATAACTAGTTTCGGAGGCTGACCATTATCTTAACACAGTAAAAAACGCTGGAAATCTTAAATTAAACCGGTTTAAAGACAAGTATAAAAGTCTTCACTAGAATTAAGGCCCTGCGGCGTTTTGGTATCTAGTTCTAGGATATATCTAGTTTCAAGTGCACGCAGCAAAGACTCACGGTTACCTCCACGTCTCAAGGGGAGTACTGTGTCTATGACAAAGAACTTAAGAAGTTCACTCTTATTGTCATGTCGCTCCTTGAAATGGCGTGCAACTGGATAGGAAGCATCACTACCATTGATTGCCCGGATGTGCTGGAGTATCCGCTTGTGAACCTGCAACTTGGTGCTCCCAACATATTGCAGGCCACACGGACACTCCAGCACGTACACAGCGAAGTCAGTCCTGCAAGTAAGCAGTTTGGTAATGGGTCGAGGGCTGTCACAAAAGGGAATGAGAAATTCCGTCTTGTTGGACCTGTGTCTGCAAGCTTTACAGCTAGAGCATCTCTTAAAACCCTTACTCGCCTGTAACCATGTTTTGTTAGAGCCAATTTCGGGGCTGGACTTGACTAGAGAGTCACTCATAGAGTGCGCTTTCCTGAATGTAATTACAGGACTAGCTGTCATCAGATCCCCAATGACAGGGTCATTAGATACCAAGGTCCAATTTTTCTTTAAGATTTTATGCAGAGCTTGGTGTTGGCGGTTATAAGTCACAATCAATCTGACAGGCTCTTTGGTTTGGACCACTGTGTCATCGGGTACTTTTTTGCTCAAAACATCAGTTCTAGGAATGCGATTGGCTTTCAGGATTGTGTTATCAATCGTGGAGGTTGTGTAACCCCTTGCCAAAAATCGCAATTTACTAGCTTGCTGTGCTCTAAGACATTCCAACTCCGTGCTGCAAATGCGCCTGATACGCAGCATGTCCCCATAGGGAATGCTACATATGAGGTGCACTGGGTGATGGCTGGTAGCATGCAACACGGTGTTGCCTGCCGTGGGCTTCCTAAAAAGTCGTGTCACAAGATAGTTATTGCTGACAACAATCTCTACATCCAAAAAGAACACATGATCGTGACTTATATTGGAAGTAAAGTTAAGGTTCAATGTGTTAGCATTAAGTAAATCAATGAAGTCCAAAGCTTGTTGTTTAGTGCCCTGCCATATCAAAAAAATTTCATCAATATAGCGAAGCCATTGAATAACATGTTTGGTAAATAGGACATGGTGCTGGCCAAAGAGGACCTGTTCCTCCCAACAACCCATATGGAGACAGGCATAACTGGGAGAAAAACAGGCCCCCATGGCAACGCCTCTGACCAGTTGGAAATGTTGATTACCAAACATGAAGAAGTTGTTATGCAAGCAGAAAGAAATCATGGCTAGTAACATTTTGTTGTGATTAGCCAAAACAATTGGCCTAGTACCCAAATAGTGAGTGATTGCTTTTAGACCATCTGAATGGTGAATGCTAGTGTAAAGAGCTGTCACATCAAGCGTTATCAGCCAATATGAGGGGTCCCAAGTTATGCCTGCTAGTTTCCTAAGGAAATCACCTGTATCTTGAACATAGGACGGTAGAGCCCTAACATGCTCCTGCAAAAAAGCATCAATATATACAGACGTGTTTTCAAACAAACCATTACGAGCTGAAATAATAGGCCTGCCTGGAGGTTTTTCAATGTTCTTATGGTCTTTAGGGATGAAATAGATTACAGGAGTAACTGGATGATCGTTCTTGAGAAATTTGAGTTCATCTTGGCTCAGTAATCCTGTACTTCTCCAGGCGACCAAATGGGAATAAAATTCAGTTCGTACTTTTTTCACTACAGCTGCATCACAACGTTTGTAGCACAGGAAATCATTCAGCTGTAGGCTTCCTCCAGGTACAATTCCCGAGGCCACAGCACTACATTCCCGCCCTTGTCTGATTGGCAGATAATAATGTTATCATTAGCCTGTAATTTTTTAACAAGCTGGTTATAGCAGCTGTTCTGTGCAGTATATTTAAATTTCTCACGTAAGGTAGATGAATACAATTTCTTGATACCTGATATGGACATTTCATGAAAAATATCTATGTTGTCATGCAGCATTAAAGAGGTGAAAGTTGATTTCGGTTTGAATTTGGTATGGCCAGGCATGTTTAAAACCAACTCATCTTCTGTATTGCCAGTGCTGGGGACCTCATTGTGTAGTTGCTGTAGATCTTGCAATAATTCAAGGTCATTGACACAAAGCCCCCGTGGCATTCCCACATTTGGCAAGGGATGGGGTTTCGAAGCAGTTCGATTGAGAAAAAAGTACTTCTGGAGTTTCAATTTGCGAGTGAACTTGTAGAGATCAATCCTTGTTTTAGAATAGTTAAAATTGCTGGCTGGGCTATATGAGAGACCTAGATGGAGAATTTTGGTCTCAGCTTGGCTCAACTGAATATCAGAAAGATTTAGGACAGATGCAGAACCACTTTGATGGTCCTCTACATACTGCTCATTTATTGTTTGTTCCATCTTTTGTTGTTCTTTCTTTTTGGCTTGGCATTTGGAGCCTGCTTGTCGGCGTGCTCTGCGCTTTTGGTTGATTCTTTTGCGCTGTTGGGATTTTGCCGCCTCGGTCTTAGGGTTTCGCGCCGATCTTGTCGCAAGCAGTCCACCTCTTGCGCTAGGGAATACTTAGTAAACCCCAAAAGCGAAGTATTTCTGTTGAGCTCATTATCAGACTCGCTATCAGGTACTGAACTGAGGTCCGATACTGAGGACGCTGGTTGAGGTATTTGTATAGCGCTAGTGCTTGGTTCAGATGGAGAATGCGGCAAAGGAGTTCTGGAGGCTTTGATGGCATCAAACTTCCTCGCGAAAGTAAATATACGGCCCTGATGATAGTCGATTTTATCTCGCTGAAATTTGAACGCCTTGCGTTTTTTTATGATTTCCTCCTCTTTATGTAGCCGCAAAGTCATCTCCTCCCTGTATTTAGTACAGTCAACCGAGGTATCAAGGGCATGGATTTCCTTATTTACTTCATCGATTTTGTCCTGTAGTGCAGCACGGTCACTTTCCGCATACTTGACTAGGATGGCTACTAGCTTGCGCGAGGACTCCAAGTTACATTCTGCCCATTCATTAAGCATGTTGGAATCAGGTTGCTCATAGCTAGGTGCCAGCATTATTTTAAGTCCACGGGGTATACGCCCCACCTCCAGGTACCGGCTCAGGGAGCGATGCTCCCACCATTTGGCCTGTTCGGCCTTCATGAACTTTTCCACTAGGTGTGTTTGCTGTTTGAGTGATGGTTACTGACCCACCGGCCGGTGAGTCATCACACATATCAATGGCCGCCTCCTCCCTGCTCCTCAAGGCGTCTGCAGACATTGCGCTGTGTATAATAAATCACAAGTGTGGACTCACAGGTTGAAAGGACAAGTCGGATAATCCAGTTGTCCAGAACCTCTGCACTCCTTAACCGTACAATATAACAGACTCCCTCCCGTTGCGAATACCTTGGTGCCTGTGATGTCATCCGACTCTCAGCATCTCAGCTCCGCTGCCGGTTCCGGGAGTGATGTGTGAAGTACGAGGGCTGTAGCGGTTGATCCTGACAGGAACAAAGAAAACCTTCCGGAGCACCGAAAGAGCTGCTTCCTGCCGCTGGGCCCGTTTCAAAGGAGGGTCAGTTAGAGTACCGGAGAAGCAATACCGGTAGAGTAGATATCGGAAAATTTCGCCTGAACCACACCTGCAATCCAACAATCTTGAAGAAAACAGGAATAGACGAAGACTGACCCAAGTTGCAAGTGAGTAATACGATATTTTTATTTATCTCACAGCATTGCCTGCATGACGCGTGTCAGCCTTCGAGAGGCCTTGATCACATGATGCCTGAGGAGTATGCAAGGCCGTATTTAAAGTGCTTTAGTGCAAATGAAAAGTGTAACACCATTGGCTAATAAGCACATAGCACAATAGACATAGAAGAAATAAGGTATGTCAGAAACGATGATGTTCAACATTTGGTTAAAAGCAACATCACAATATGAGCACATATAGCATTTTAGTTCTAAAATCCTTATGAACATAAAAAACACACATAATAAGTGTAGTCATATTCAAAGGTAAAACCAAAGGAGAAAAGTTAAAAAAACTATACATTAAGATTAAAATGATCTCCTGTATGTGCGAAGATGGACAACATTGTGCAAAGTTGACAATATATATATACACACACACACACACACACACACATATATGTCGCTCAATAATATCATCTATTGGGAGCTTAACGGATCATTTATCTCAATTTGTGGATGTTTTTCTTGCCCCCCTTGTAAAGACACTTTCATCACATGTCCAAGACTCCACAGATTTTATTACAATTATTTCCAAAATTAATTGGGAACCGGACATGTTGATGATAGTTCTGGACATAACCAGTCTATACACAAGTATAGACCATATTCAGAGCACCAAGGCAGTTGAACCTTTTCTGAAGGGTAGATCTTTACACCTAGCTGAACACAGCCTAATGCTAATTGAATTTGTGAAATTTTGCCTCTGTAATAATATTTTTCTCTTTCAGCAACAATTGTATATACAATTGAAGGGTACAGCCATGGGAACCTGCTTCGCCCCCAGCTACGCAAAGTTATTCATGGGCTGGTGGGAGAAGCAGGTGGCCTGGGCTGATGATTACCAGAGATGGGTTTCCTGTATAGTAGGGTGGCACCGCTATATAGATGATCTATTTATATTATGGAAAGGATCTAGGCCGGAGGCAGAAGAATACATAGCTGTTTTGAACAACAATGAAGTAAACCTTCACTTCAGTGGAGAAATAAGTGATACAGAAGTGAAAGTTCTTTACTTGAAGGTCTTTATAGCGGAAGGGCCCATTTGTACCTCCCTTTACCGTAAACCGACAGCGGTAAGAAATTACCGTACGACTCGTATCCGTATTTTTTTACGTACAAATCGTACGAGTCCCGTACAACCAGTGAAGTACGATTCGTACGTGAAAAATACATACGAATTGCTTCGGGAAAAGTCTACGAGACGTACCCGGACAGTTTTACATACAAATTGTAAAACTGAAGTCCGAGCGCGCAAGTACGATCCGTACCGCCCTTCCGAAAACACAAGCGTATGGAAAACGTCCCATACGGAGCGAACTTTGTACGACCCCTACCCCGGGTACACTTTTTCCCGGGGTACGAGTCGTACGCCCCCCCAGCCTCCCCCCACCTGCGTATGTCCGCACCGTACCCCCCACCTGCGTATGTCTGCACTGTACCCTCCCACCCGCATATGTCCGCACCGTACCCCAGGCGTACCCCAATCCTTGCGTATGTACGGACCGTACATATGCGAGGATTGGGGTATGCCTGGGGTACGGTGCGGACATACCCAGGTGGGGGGGTACGGTGCAGACATACACGGGTGGGGGGGTACGGTGCGGACATACGCACCGTACATACGCACTGTTGGCCTATGTATGGTGCGTACCCCAACAGCACGTATGTACGCACCGTACATATGCAATGTTGGGGTACGCACCGTACATGATGTCATGTACGATGTGGTTGATGGCGTGTACGTCGCGTACCGGGCCCCCTTTTCGTCATGCATCGCAGCGCACTTAGCTTTTCCGGCACTTTTTGGCTCCTGTAAAAAAATAGCCGTGCGGAGTGCTGTAGGTACGAATCGTACTTTCTGGTCCGTAAAACGCTGCCTGACTCCGTGCGGACGTCGCGTACGCGCTATCCAGGATCAGAAAAGTAGGTATTTTTTAGCTGTACGGTGTTTTTTACGATTCGTACGGAAATGGTATTTCTGTACGAACCGTACTTGCTGGTTTGTAAGGTGGATTTCCCGGATACGAGTCGTATGGAGAATATGCTCCGTACGACCATTCGTACCCGGGTTTTACAGGATCGGAATCGGCACCTTAATATTTATTTTTTGTTTTTATATATATATAAAAATCTATATTTTGTACAACTATATTTTTGACATCGATATTTTCTTCCCGATATTTTTGTACTCACCTGTTTAAGTATAGGGAGTCAATATTTTTGCATTCTATATTTTTACCTCGATATTTGTTACATCTTTATTTTTGAGTGTCTATATTCTGTCAGTGAACCCTTAGTATCATGTGCTGTCCTTCTGGTCAGTTTGGACATACATTATCGAGCCTTTTATTCTTTTGGTTTCTAGGAGTTTTTGTTCCAGATAGATTTATAGATTTCTCCTCCTTTATTTTTTCCCTTCCTCATCCACTCACCCTAAATGTTAGGCATACAATGTCAAGATCAGTTCTTGTTGCCCAAATATTCTTTGGGCATGTTTCAGTGCAATGAATTTCACCCTGCTTGTGGAGCACCAAAAATTACGCAGTGTTTGTTAGTATCGATGGGTTGGAGTTGTCATCACTTTTGTCTTACCATCACCTGTCTTTAGTCCTCATCTTATTTTAATCTTTCCTTTCACCTCTTGTACAGATGAAGTTGTCTTTTGTTCAGTCAGAGATTACAGGGTGACCTGGATTTGTCTCTGTCTCTTGGTACAATCCCTTCAGTATGGCAATCTTTATCTGACCACCTTTTTGTAATGGCATCAAGCCTAACTCAATCTGTACACATAGTAAGAACTTCTGCCCCATGTCTGTCACATAGGATTGTTCCTACTGCTCCATTAGTTACCTCTCTTGTTGTGGAGGATGTATTCATTGTTCTATCTTCCAGGTTGTCCAGAAATCATTCCAAATCTTCTGGTTCAAATAACTGTCTGCTCTTGCTATCTACTGTAATTAGGAATGATCTGCTTTGAGGAGTCCATATCTGATGTCTTGTTTTCGTAATTATGGCCACATAGCTATGAACTACTTCTTTCCCATTGTTTCTTACAAAATGTCAGCCGAAATGAAAATGTTGTAGTTATTGTAAGTAAAGGGGAGTTTTTTTCACCTTAGCAGACATAATAATATAGAGTGTTTGTTGGGGCCCTACCGGGCTCACAAGGATAAGTCACATAGTGTCCATGTTAGGTGTTCACCTCATTCTTACTCCATGGGCTCTTTGGAACTCCAGTGGCAGTATGAACCACAGTTCTGTGCCCAAATCTGGTGCTCTGCTGATTTGATCAACTTGATCTTCCGCAGTCATCAGACAATGTTCTGTTTTGTCCAGTCTGCTCCTGATGGTGCTTAAGTCTGTGAGGGTCAGTTTAATTTCTGATTTCCTTTCTCAGTCTTCTCTTGTACAGTTTCAAGTGAAATGTTATAGGCCTAATTTATTTTTGGATCATTTCCTTCCAAGTTTACATTCACCATTGTTGTGGGTTCTGACAGCCCCTAGCCTTTGTCGCCCTTTCATTTTTTGCTTCCAAAAATAGCAATTATCTTTTTGGGTTGACGGACAAATCACTGACTATGTTCAACATTTCTTGCATCTGTTCTCCCCTTCTATGCTATCCTTCATTTGGAAGTGCACTGACGTTTGTACTTCCAGTCATCAACTTTACTCTCAGCCTCATCCTCATTCCACCAGGCTTCCACGTCTAACAGCGCTCATCCCTCCATGGCTTGCTCCCATTGATGCCCAGTGCCTGTCGTGTTATTCAGGCCTCCATCCGATGTGCCTGGGCAAAGCGCATCCGTCCTCCCTTTAGATCCTGCTGAGTTGGTAGGTTCAATCAGGTCCTACGTCTCTTCCCTCCAAACATTCCCTTTCTGTATTAGGGCAGTCTGTGCCAACTGTTAGTGTTATGTTTTCAGTGTGGATTCTAAATGCATTCCATACGATATGCACAAAGGAGAAAGGGATGCTAAATCTTCCCCTTTATTGAGCACCCATACTCCTCTAATTTCAAAAGTTCTTTATTTACATAACAAAACTATTTCCCCTCCATGTCTATCGTTCTGAGAATCCATTTCCTTGCCTATTCATTCCAATGTAGATGAATTTGTAGAAGGGTTATCAGAGGCTCAAAGGATGTCGCCCATCTTCATCCCAGCCGCATCCCACCTCCCCAGAGTTATGATTTTTAAGGGTGCCCTTGAGTACTCCTATGATTGTTTGTGACTCATAAACACTCAGAATTCAGCTCCAAATAAAGAAGTAACCCTACGGGTACCAGGTTCTGACTGTTGCTTGAAATTTTGTGAATAGAGCCCTATGGCTCCACTTTATTAGTTTTCGCCTTCCTTTACACACATCTGATAACCGAACACATGATCAGCTGGCTAGGCGCTCTAGTGCAGTTTAGTACTTTTGTATTAACCTTGCCTGGTGGCTCAGTGGATTAATGCATCAACTCCAAAGAATCCATGTTTGACCTCATGGTTACTGGCTCAAATCCCTGCTCGTAATGTGGAAATATGGATTTTTCTGGTCAGTTATGTCCCCTATCTTGGACCCCAACGGTTCTATGTGCATGTTACAAGTACATGTATGTTCCCTCCAGTTCCAGTTATGAAGACGCAAATACATGTGCATCCAACGTCAACATGTCCTCTGTCAGATCCGCCATGAATAGGCCGGATATTCCATTCCTAAATATGAAAGGCCACCGGCTTTATATGGTTCACTTGTGCCATTTTACAGTCCAGGCAAGTAGGCCCTGATTCTGTCATCAAAACTCTTCTTGCTTTCTGCCTCTGAAAGCTCCAGTCTGAGCCTGCATCTGTGACCATGAACTTTGTCTCATTCTCTGCGCGGCTCACGAAGCCTGACATCAGCCTATTCTCTGCCAAGAACTGTATTTCACCTTCGAATTATCTGCTTCCCCCTCAGCCGATGCATTCCTGCCTAGTAGTTTAAGTAAACATTCTTCCAGTTACCGAGCAAAAGGCCCGGCTTCTCTGCCCTTATGCAAGTAATTCATAGCCCTGTTACCATGGAATATTCCTACCCCCTCGCATTCAGTGTAGACACTTAGACGCTTGTACACGCACGCACAGTCAGTATAGAATAGATTCTGTCCGAGAGTCCTTCTTTCTTGGATAACATAGTTCTTTAAACATAGGATGTTAGATATGATTTGGGATTAGGTTGACTTGACCCCCCAGACTTTTTGTCTCCACATGTAGAGCTAAATGTCAAGTCCCCTTCACCCCCTAGTTACACGTCAATTACACGTCATACTGCTGCGCGCGCATCTAGGCCAAGTATTATCTTATAGATCCACCTATATATGACATCATAACCAATTATGTTCCTTTTTACTCTTTATTACACCCATTTCTGGTTACGCAGAACAACTCGTCATTTTCCTTATCAATTGTTACGCCTACTGCATTCGCTTCATTGTAATGTATGTACTATAAAAGTTACTTCTTGTCAATAAAGTATGTACTTCACTTCCTGAACCCCCGTGGTGATGGAACTTGGAGCAACCGATTATAATCGATCACTGGAATAAAGCCCATTCCGAAACTCTAATATCACGGATTCTGCCTCTCATTTTACTGAGCTATTTTATAATGTTTCTGTATCAAATTCAGTCCCGGTAAAGGAATTTTATTTACCACATGATGGCGCCCGAACAGGGACACTTTCTCATCTCACGCGCCGGCGGTGAGTTGCAGGCCCGGTCTCCTGCCACAGCTGGACGGACAATAACGCGTACCAGCAGGATTTCCTGTATCTCCCTCCGGTCAAGCGGGGGCGACTGAGACTGCGATCAACACCCAGACGAGGCGGTGAGAGGTGCGAAGTATCCCGACCAGAGCCTAGCTGAGAGAGCAAGATCCGAGGTATACAGAGACCCACCAGTTCGAAGTCAAGCCCAGTATCCGACGAGTCGAGTCGAGTCCAGTCCGGTTCAAGTTCAAGTTACCGAGGCCTTCCGTTTCCGAAGCTACCCGGTGAGTACCATTACTGGGGAGGCATTTCTGACGTGCACATAGGTTGTGCCGGTCAAGACGGGTTTGGGTACACAAATCCGGTCTGCACTGTTTTAGCAGTGTATCTGTACTGTTTAGCAGTATATCAAGTATTCCGAAGTATCTAGTTAGTGTCAAGAGTTATGCTTGGTGATTAGTTATGCAGACGATCATCATTGTTGTTTATTTTAAAGGTTAAAAAAAAATGTTTAATGTTTAATGTTTAATGTGTTAAACATCCTGCATATTGTGGTATGAATGGTTGTTCATTATTGTGCTTTTGTATTAAGTGTGTTCAAGATTAAGTGTCAGATCAGTTGTCAATATGCCGCTCTTTTCGAAATTAAGACAGATCACTACTAGAAAAGGGGTTCTCGAAGAAGCCGTCCCTATTCCTCCTAGGGACACTCCAGGGCACTTCATGTATCACAAACATGGCTTAGACGCTATATTATTTCTTGATTTATGGGTAGACTATACCAAGGGATTACCAGAAAGTCAGAGGTGGCCCGCAGCGGGGACCTGGGATGCAGAGTGCATCATGAAAGTCGAGGAAGAGTTATGGAAAAGGAAAGTCAGACAGTCACAGAAGGACGCCGTTGAGTTATGGCGTAAAGAATCTCATAGACGTACAGAAAAAGCACGTAGACAGGAAGAAAGGAATAAAGAAAGTTCAAATAAAGTTCAAGAAAATCTATTAATTGAGGAAGGTATCCGAGTGAAATCAGAACAAATAGACAGACAAAGAAATGCCCTTATGAATGGTATGTATCCCCTTCTGGCCGAAGGATTACCTAAGGCTACTCCAGAGATACCGAAAGACTTGCCACCCCCATTATTCCCAATCAAGGTACATCCTAAGGGGCATCCTAGAACCGCAGAAGATGTTTTTCTTTCCTCATATTTAGATGACGCAGCTCCCGAGTATGCTAATTCCGCCCCACATAGACCGCATATCAGGGAGGTCCTACGCCAAGATCCAGTACCCGTATCCCTACAGCAACAAATCGAGTCACAAGTTCCGGCAAGCACATCTGTTTCTGTATCTGTTCCTACAGCTACTTCTATAGCTGTGTCCACACCTATAGTTGCTGTGTCACGTTCAACGAATCCTTTCACACCCGACGCCCCAGATGGGGCCACGGGAGGTGCCACCAATATCTTTTCTACGCCACCTAGAATAAATAAACTTACTTTTGAAGAGTCAGCGCATTCACGTACACCCAAATTCGTAAGTGCCCGTGCACTTAAAGAGCTTCTCGTAGATTGTAGATATGACCCGGTGCCCGGTATAGAGGACGAAATGATCCTGGCATCATTGCGTATCAGACGAGCCGCAGTGTATTTAGCGAAGTTACCAGGAATGACTGCGCATCTAGACGAAATATATCATTTTGTCCAAACAGGGCGAGATCCAGAATGTATTAACAGAGCTATGGAATACCAGAAAGTAGAGATACAGGGGGAACTGTTACGTTTCCTCATAAACTGTGTGATCAGAAATGTAGACCGACCGGGGGTAGACCCGGAAGCAATGCAAATTCTTACCAGATGGAGTCAGAATATATCAGAAGGGAGACATGACAAGCAAAATTGTATAATAGCCATGTGCTGAAAGATCCGTAAAGAAATAGAACGCCTACACAAAGAGAGATTAGAGGCAGACGAGTTCGAACAAAGCGAGGAAGAAGGGTCAGGACTGCCCGCAGGACAGTCGGACACCATAGCCTATGTAGGTAGAGGAAGATCTTGTAATAGGAATCAGACTAGACGTCTTACTGACGCAATACATCCGATATGTCCAGATAATAACAGGAATTTTCAAATACCTATAATTAATATAAGGTCTAACGAGCATTCGTTCCAAACCGCCGACAAACTACTCCGAGAACGAAGGGGTTATCATTTTCTCGATTCTATGGACGAACAAGATTTAGCCAGGGCAGCTGTCCATTGGGTGGACAGTCCCGGAAAATATAGTGATGATACAGTAGTACGCACATTTTTGAATCTCACCCCAGATGAACAGAGGTTAGCTGGGATTTATATGATTCAACAACTCATTATACTATATCGGAGTCAGCATTCGGACCCTGGTCCCTTACCTGACATACTGACTGAATTGCTTATGAATAAATGGAGAGATCCAGGTACTAAATTAATTAAAGAAATTCTAGAATCAAGAAAGCAGTATATTCTTTTTGTATGCTCAGAGCAGGTCTCAGTGCCCGTCAAGGAAAGAACCACGTATCACGTGGATAGACAGAATCCGTTACGAGAAGTGCACCCAATAAAAGGCGAGGACAACGAGTTTAAGCGCGTATTTGTATATACGCCCATATCAAAAATAGAATTGTTACAAATGAAGAAAGTGGTACCCAGTCATGACAAAGATCCAGCGGGTTTTCACCGAGAAATTAAAGACATGTTACTCATGGGAGAGTATACCTATCCCGACATTATGACAATATTAAAGGTATTGATGCCTGCTGGCATTTATGAAAAACTCAAGGAAAAAGAGTGGGAGGTAGGAGACCAAAAGATAGAATGGTCAGTGTTAGAAGCGGAAGAAAAGGCCCGAACTGCAGGAGCAGGACTTGGGGATAAAGCTAAAGCATTACCAGGTTTACTAGTACAGGTACTGCCACGTTTATTAACTACGAAAAAGGAAGATTGGGGAACGATTTCAGCCTGTAAGCAGAAGCAAGATGAAGACACTAGTGATTACTATGCCCGATTTGAAAAATGTTTTGGTATAAATAGTGGCATAAAAGCCAGTAGCGAATCATACCCGCATCTGTTTGTAACAAAATTAGTAGAAAATGCCCTGCCCCCAGTAAAGAATAGAGTATTAAAATTCGAGAGTACCTGGCAAGGTAACACTCCATCACAAATGTTACAAATGCTACAGTACCATCACAATAGAATTAGAGAGGAACAAGAACATGAACACAGACGCATGAAAGACACGAAAATGAAAATGCTAGTTTCCCAGACAGTTCCAGCGGAAGGACATAAAAAGGGTATGACACATTCCGATTCAGCAGGACCTGTAAAAGGGACATGCAATTATTGTAAAAAGCCAGGTCATTACGTACACGATTGTCCAGTTTTAAAACATAATATCGCCATAGGTAAAACACAAGAAAGATCACGGCCACTCAGACAAGATCAGAATGAACAAGGAGCTATGCAGCATGCCCAGGCCATGCCAGCCGCACAACAGCCAATACAGTTTGTGCCAGCTGCACCACCGTTGCCTGCTGCTGCCACACAGACAACAACACGACAAATGTATCAGACCGCACAGTATGAATATCCTGAGTATCAGCGTTACGCATGAACTAGCCTAGAGAGGGAAATTGACTTACCCCTTATCGAGATTCCTGTAGATCAAGAAGGACCTTATGTACATAGTGAATTATTAGGCCAAGATAGGAAGTTTTTACTCGATACAGGGGCAAGTCGAACAACTATAAAACGTAGTGAAGTTCCAGGGGCACCCCTCTCAGGCTCTCAGAATATTTCCCTTGGTTTTTCAGGAAAACCTATTGTTAATGAAGTATCACAGCCTCTTCCACTTACGATAGGACCTCTGACCCGAACTACAGATTTATTGCTTACTAAATCATGTCCAGAAAATCTGTTAGGAATTAAAACCCTGAAAGCTCTAGGAGCCATAATATGTTGTTCTCCGGAAGGTGTAAGGTTGTTTTTACGTGATTTTAAAGGTCACTATGTGTCTAGAGACATGGATCCCCGACTGCAGATTTTACTTCACATCTATGGGCACAAGGCCCTACTGATGTTGGTTGCATGAATATT
The DNA here is from genome assembly GCF_964204655.1 of Triturus cristatus. Lineage (NCBI taxonomy): Eukaryota > Metazoa > Chordata > Amphibia > Caudata > Salamandridae > Triturus > Triturus cristatus. The sequence goes on along the minus strand of NC_140594.1, from coordinate 215,536,438 downwards.
ACACCATATAGAGTCACATTAAAGGCAGGAGTGGTGCTACCACGAATGCGACAATACAAGTTACCACCAGATGCTGTAGTGGCTTTACTACAAATCATTGACGAGCTCATTGCCCAAGGAGTAGTTGTGGAAACAGACTCCAATGTATGTAATTCACCGATAATTCCGATTCTTAAACGAACGGATCCAAAGGCCCCGCCAGTATATCGATTGGTTATTGATCTGCGCGAATTAAACAAGTGCATTGTGCCACAATTTCCTGTGGTCCCAGATATCTCGTCATTACTGACAGCCATTGATTCCGAAGCAACATTCTTTACTGTAATTGATCTCAAGAATGCCTTTTTCAGCGTCCCAATAGATCCGGAAAGCCAATATTTGTTCGGATTTAGTTTAAATGGACGTAGCTTTAAATTCTCACGCGCACCTCAAGGATTTACGGAAAGCCCCAGCATCTATAGCCAAGCACTGAAACGAGAACTCGATAGTATCCACATGCCAGTTAACACTGCCTTGCTTCAATATGTCGATGATCTGCTGATCACCGCCCGAAGCGAACCTGAATGTGAAAAAGCATCACTGACAGTTTTACAATTTCTAGCCGAAAAAGGGCACAAGGTGTCCCCTTCTAAGCTGCAATTCTGTGTCCAGCGAGTTGTTTATCTTGGACACTCGCTGTCCAAGGAGGGAAGGCAGCTTACACCCGACCGCATTCAGTTAATAGCTAACATGCCTATACCCAAGACACAAAAGGAGGTACGAGCTTTCATAGGCCTCACTTCATATTGTAGGCAGTGGATCCCTCAGTATGCATTTCTAGCAAAACCACTCATTCAGTTAACCACACAGGAGGCAGCCACATCGACTGTTCTCCCTTGGACTCAAGAACATACACAAGCTTTTGAAAGCCTAAAGAAAGCTTTATGTCAAGCACCTGTTTTAGCAACACCATGTTACAGAAAACAGTTTACACTCTTTGTTACAGAACGCGAAGGTACTGCCTTGTCAGTACTCACACAGGATCAAGCAGGAGCACACAAACCATGTGCTTATTTTTCTAGTACATTAGATCCCGTAGCTCAGGCTTTGCCTGCGTGCCTGAAATCAGTGGCAGCGACAGCTTTAGCAATCAGACAAAGCGATGCCATAGTGTTAGGACATTCATTGACAGTTCAAGTACCACACGCAGTAGAGGTTCTTGTAAATAGAACACAAACACAACACTTGACTATAGCGAGACTTACAGGGTACGAACTAACACTGTTTCAGCCACATATAGAAATCAGACGCTGTAACACATTGAATCCTGCCACACTTTTGCCAGTAACCGGAACAGACCCACTAGCTCATGACTGTATTGAAGTTATTACTATAACGACAAAACCCAGACAAGACCTGACAGATGTTCCATTGTCCGATCCAGACCTGACGTTGTATGTAGATGGTTCATGTATGAGAACAAGTGCAGGAGAACTAGTGGCCGCTTACGCAGTCACAACAGATACTGAAGTCATTGAAACTAATCGTATAAATACTTTGTCAGCTCAAGCCGCAGAGCTCATCGCTCTGACACAAGCCTGTATTCAAGCCACGAATAAAAAAGTCAACATATACACTGATTCACGTTATGCATTCGGAGTTGTACACGACTTCGGCGTACTGTGGCGAGAGAGAGGTTATTTAACTTCCCACGGTGCCCACATTCAGAACGGACCCCTCATTCATGCCTTATTAGATGCAATACATCTACCCACTGCAATATCTATTATGAAATGTAAGGCTCATACAAAGGTTACTGATATCATTTCCCAAGGCAATGATCTAGCCGACAGAACAGCTAAACAGACGGCTCAAACTCAAACCCCCGACATGACAAAGACAATAGTCCCGACACCGACACATTGTATGACAGTTAAAGATCCTACCCTTGACGTAATTGACATACAGACACATGCTACACCAGACGAAATAAGGAAATGGACTGAATCAGGAGGGATTCAAACGGACCAAGGATGGATGATGAAGGAAAAGTCTGTATGGTTCCTTCCTGATTCAATGGTCCAAATTATAATTAACACTATACATAGTCCAGCACATCTAGGAGAAAAAGCTATGCTAGACAGCATTCAACACATTTGGTTCAATAAACATTTACGAGCAGCAGCCAAACAAAAGGTCCGTACCTGTATGATCTGTTGCCAGTTTAACCCAGGAAAAAGCGTTCCCGTAGAACAGGGTGGATTTCATCCTCCTAATAATCCTTTTGAAGTGCTCCAGATGGACTATATCCAGATGGAACGATGTCGAGGATTCAAATATGTTCTCGTAGTTGTCTGCGCTCTGTCCCGTTGGACAGAGGCGTACCCGGTTTCAGATTACACTGCCCCGACTACTGCCAAACAGTTGGTTCGAGAATTCTTCCCACGATACGGTTTACCACGTGTTGTTCACTCAGATAACGGCCAGCCGTTCTCATCCGAATTAATGAAACACGTTTCACTTCTGTTAGGTTATCAGTGGAAATTCCACTGTGTCCGACACCCCGAGGCAGCAGGTCTCGTAGAAAGACATAACCAGATACTGAAAATCAGATTGTCCAAAATATGCAGAGAGAAAGGTGTCGACTGGATAGTAGCGTTACCAGTTGCACTCTTTTACATGAGAATGGTAGCACACTCTCGAACAGGGCTATCCCCGTATGAGGTGATCTTCGGTAGACCACCAAATATGTGGGGGACGCCCGTACCACGCAAAATAACTGATATTGACTGTAATATGCTGACAGATTACTTGGCTTCCTTGATGTCTGCACTACAATCTTGTCGTTCACAGGTAGCTGCAGCCTTTCCCGACCACACCGAGGTGAAACCCCATGACGTGGTTCCGGGGGACCTGGTCTTTGTGAGGAATTTCGACCGAAAGACTCAGCTGGAGCCCAGGTGGAAAGCACCCAAGTTGGTCCTGCTGACCACAAGGACAGCCGTGAAGATCGAGGGCCGCAAGGGCTGGATTCATTCAAGTCATATCAAGAAATTTCATGGACTATCCTCGGATATAGACATTGTGCCCTGCACTCCCTCACAGACTGATTCAAAACTTCCTTTGGTTGAAAAGACTGAAACCGAACTTTACAAACTAAAGCTTAGGCCCAACAAGTCGAGCAATTTGATTGTTTAAGTCCTCTCCAAGGTGAAGCGGTTGAATTGTCTCTGACATGTATCCCTTGGACCTGAGTAGAGAAAATACCCGGAAAATGTTGAAACGACAGGCGTCTTGTAAATCACTGCGTAGCCACTGCATAGTGACATTATTAATTCTGTTTTTATTAAGTCTTTTAATAATTATTACAAGTATGTTGTTGCACATATATTACCCTATTTCTAGACATGTTTATAATGTTGCTGCTGAACATTCTTTTAGTGACTTACCTCCACATGAATTGTCTTATAGACTTGCGCTGCGCAATAACACTTTCATTAGTATGTTACATCATTCCCATCAGACTAGTAATGCTACTAATTGTTGGGTGTGTGGTCGGCTCCCTCCCTATCAGAATTATGAAGGAGTCCTGCCATTCTTTCCACACCCATTTACACACAATGGCTCCTGTGGAGCATGGTTTAGTTTAATAAATTCCATAGACTCAGACACAGCAGTTTACCAAGATCATTGGGTATGGGGAAATCTGAACCTAGTTTTACTCAAGGTCTGTTACCGCGACAAGGAGGGTCGCCCCAAAAGAACAGGAACTGATCTAGAAAATGAAGTATATGGATTAGGTAATTTTACACCTAATCTCATGATTCTAAATGTCGTATCCGAAATTGAACTAGTCTTACCCACCATGTCAGTATTCCCAGCGAAGGGTGAATTGTGTGTAAGAAAGGTTGGTTCCATACATATGGGCCATAGTAAATGCACTACTATAGTAGAATTCAGTGATCAAGGCAAATCTTCATTTAGAGCTTCTCGCCATTCCTACTTTGTATGTGGTCAGACTGCATATATGCGTTTACCTCTAGATTGGGATGGTACCTGCTACATTGCATTCCTTTTGCCACCTGTTTTCCTAGCTCCTCCTGATTATTACAGAAATATTCATTTAGTACACAACAGAGAGCGGAGAGATCTCCCCATTGTCGATTACACTGAGACGGCATGGGACAAGTATGTAGATTTTAATAAAGGCATCTTTCCCTACATAGGTACCGTTACTAATAGTAAGCTGATACGTAGATTAACTAGAACCCTTGAAGCAGTAGTGAATGAGACTATTTCCGCCTTAGGCAATTTAACAGAAGAGCAGTCTGCTATGCGGATTGTTGTGCTTCAAAATCGTCTTGTCCTTGACGTCATCCTGGCTGATAGGGGCGGAGCTTGTAGGGTCATCGGATCAAGCTGCTGCGTATTCATACCAGAAAATTCGCCATCTGTATATAAAGCCATCACTCGCCTTCATAAGATTGTAAGCCAGATACACCAGAACCCAGGCACTTGGACTTGGTCCAGTTGGTTTTGGAGTGTGATATCAGCCTGGGGATGGAGAGTTTTATCCTTCCTAGGTATTGGCCTTCTCCTACTATTCAGTTGCTGTCTATGTCTACAATGTGGACCAGCGATCTGTGGTCTGTGTGCCACATCGTGTATTCCACCACCAAGATTTCATTCGTCACGGAAGAAGAAAGAAGAACAAATGATGCTATATGAACAGATCAATGGATTAATGAAGATTGATATCTCTTGAAGGGCAAGTAGGGGACAAGGAGGGAATGTGGAAATATGGATTTTTCTGGTCAGTTATGTCCCCTATCTTGGACCCCAACGGTTCTATGTGCATGTTACAAGTACATGTATGTTCCCTCCAGTTCCAGTTATGAAGACGCAAATACATGTGCGTCCAACGTCAACATGTCCTCTGTCAGATCCGCCATGAATAGGCCGGATATTCCATTCCTAAATATGAAAGGCCACCGGCTTTATATGGTTCACTTGTGCCATTTTACAGTCCAGGCAAGTAGGCCCTGATTCTGTCATCAAAACTCTTCTTGCTTTCTGCCTCTGAAAGCTCCAGTCTGAGCCTGCATCTGTGACCATGAACTTTGTCTCATTCTCTGCGCGGCTCACGAAGCCTGACATCAGCCTATTCTCTGCCAAGAACTGTATTTCACCTTCGAATTATCTGCTTCCCCCTCAGCCGATGCATTCCTGCCTAGTAGTTTAAGTAAACATTCTTCCAGTTACCGAGCAAAAGGCCCGGCTTCTCTGCCCTTATGCAAGTAATTCATAGCCCTGTTACCATGGAATATTCCTACCCCCTCGCATTCAGTGTAGACACTTAGACGCTTGTACACGCACGCACAGTCAGTATAGAATAGATTCTGTCCGAGAGTCCTTCTTTCTTGGATAACATAGTTCTTTAAACATAGGATGTTAGATATGATTTGGGATTAGGTTGACTTGACCCCCCAGACTTTTTGTCTCCACATGTAGAGCTAAATGTCAAGTCCCCTTCACCCCCTAGTTACACGTCAATTACACGTCATACTGCTGCGCGCGCATCTAGGCCAAGTATTATCTTATAGATCCACCTATATATGACATCATAACCAATTATGTTCCTTTTTACTCTTTATTACACCCATTTCTGGTTACGCAGAACAACTCGTCATTTTCCTTATCAATTGTTACGCCTACTGCATTCGCTTCATTGTAATGTATGTACTATAAAAGTTACTTCTTGTCAATAAAGTATGTACTTCACTTCCTGAACCCCCGTGGTGATGGAACTTGGAGCAACCGATTATAATCGATCACTGGAATAAAGCCCATTCCGAAACTCTAATATCACGGATTCTGCCTCTCATTTTACTGAGCTATTTTATAATGTTTCTGTATCAAATTCAGTCCCGGTAAAGGAATTTTATTTACCACAGTAAGCATATTTTTTTGAGATTCATACAATGAGTACCATTAAGTGATTAACAGATATTTATTCAGCACAATGATACCCCTAGGGGTGAATGTGCCCTTCACAAATGTACATCTTAAATTATGTTATGTGTTACTGCCTTTCATTGCCACTTGAAGAACATTCAATTTGTCAGTTTCAATCTTTGAGCAGGGTCAGGTGAGAGGTTGTACCAATTTAAGATACTTCACTAGGCATCTTGAGAAACACATTTAATATCTCTATGGCTGTTTCCCCTCTGAAATATTGACTTTCTCACACTGCCTCGCTCGGGAGATGGACTACAAGTTCAGACAACACATTACAGCTTCACTGGCACAAAAAGGGAGACCCCAAGTTGCACAATTTCATCTTATACATTAGGGACTGGAGCTAATCCAATTCCCTTAAGTCAATGTTATAGAAGCGTTTTTGCATCAGGACAAAAATATGGATGGCTAAACTACTGTTTTTTTGCTTTCATTTTATTTATAAGTGTGTTATGATTATTTAACAAAACAATCCTAGCTCATAAAAAAACTTTTTTTTCAAAAGAGTGAAATGATTTTGCACTATTTCTGCTACTTATTTAATAAAAGATGAAACAAGCTGCAGGTAAGTCTTTACATTTAATTATTTTATCATGCCTGATATTATTTTAAAAGGAGGGCGGGCGGGAGGCGGGTGGCGGGTGGCAGGCAGCTACGCTTCGCCCTGGCGTGTGCGTAGCGCTGCCTGCTTCACCTACTTCGAAAACTGCGAAGCAGGCAGTGCTACGTACACTACGTGGGCGAAGCGTAGTATAACGCCCAGGGTTATAAGGAGGACAAGCAAATGTGAGCGCGCATACGATTGAGGCTGTGTAGAGCGTGCATGCTTGTCGCAATGAAGTGGAACTCCCTGGGATAACTGCGCACGCCAAAGGGCAGGAGTATGAGTGCAGGCATGCAAACGTTTTCAGGATGTCCAGCTTGTGCCGTCTTGAAATTGGTTGAAATCCTCACTGCACCAACGCAAGTGAATACTAACTTTTCCGATCAACGAAGAATCACATATTACGATTTCCACGACAGACTTGCGTATTGTTTGCATCCTGGCAGCATGTGTGGCACGTCACTTCTCTCTGCCTCCCTATCCCTCATCTTCACTTTGATTCAGCAGTGTTGGAGTGTTACGACACTCATCTCCGGCCCCTCACCCTTCCGAACTGCACAGTAGTGAAACTGCAAATGCCTCAATTATTAAATGGCATGTCAATCTTTTTTGCCCTTCATACCTTTGGAAAGGCATTGCTGCAATCATTTTGGCGGGCAACGTGAACTGCCAAGGTCAGCCATTACGTCTTGTTTGTACCCTGGCTAGCGGACTCCAAAGAGTGTTCGGAAGCAGTCTGCTTTCATCCTGCTTAGTTGTACGACGTGGGAATAGCGTCTTTGGGAATTCTCTGGCATTCTCAGGTAGGTCATTCATTTTTATCAAGGGTGAGGGGGCGGAGATGAGTGACGTAACACTCCAACACTGCCAAATCAGAGTGGTTAAAGTGCCACACATGCTGCCAGAATACAAACAATACGTAAGCCTGTCGTGGACTTCGTAGTATGTGTTTCTTTGTTGTTCCGAAAAGTCATGGTTCAGGACTTCATGGTTCAGGACTTCGTTATATGTGATTCTTCGTTGTTCACACTTCGTTGTTCAGGTAGGTCGTTGTTCACACTTCGTTGTTTATGATATTTCCCATTGCAAGTGCAGGAATCTCTGACCCAGTGGGTGGATATACTCTGGCTTTATGTGAAAATTAAATGAAGAAATTAACAGACAAATACAACAAATTATGATTGTGTACAACTTTTAACATAGCTACTTAAATACATTTAGAATGCAACAGTGATGTTTACAAATCCATGCACGCTTTTATGTACCAGTTACAAAACTTCATTGAAGTCACTAACTGAGATGATTAACTGTTTCTGAAGAACACATTGGAAGTTAAAGTGTGCACAACTCAGGATTCTGGAACTTGTAGTGTGATAGACAAAATAAAAGACAAGAGTAGAATTCACCATGAATATTTGCATAGACTTAAAGTGACTACCATAGTCACATTTGCACTTCATATTAATCAGTTTTCAAATAAAGTTATTGTTTAACCATCACATCTTACCAGACACCACAAAAAGGTCATCAGTAACAGGCCGCCCATGCACCACGTGGGGGTGCATGGTGGAGAAGACGTCCTTCTCAAGTGGTGTGCGATGAAGACAGGTTCAAGTTTGTCAACCAGGGAGAGCTCTGGTCACCTCGATCCTGGTGAACTTCTTCTTCACACATCTCTTCTCATCTTGTCACTTCTTTTTATTGTCAGTGATGGCCCAGACACCCTCCACCAATGCACTGACTGCATTAGCAACTGCTTTCATAGGGATGCCTTCTGTGTTGCACTGGTGAGGTATGGAGGTAGACCATAAAGCTTTTGTTAGGTTTCCACTACACATTTTACAATCATTTGGTTCTCCTCTTTTGTGAAATTGTTCTTCCCCCTGACATTCAACATGCTGATAGGGTGATGGGCAAGATGAAGCAAGGCTCAGAGCAGCCAGGTAGAAGAATGAGTTTGGAAAAAACAGAACCTTTGATATGTGCTGCTTTTATGTGGTTTGCAGTGCATGGTTTTCAGGTGGCATTATTTGTCTGCAGGTGTTTGTATTTACACTTTTCCCACCCAAGTGCAGAGGCTCTGCCCGAGTGTGAAGGTTCCCCCGAGTGGGGAGGTTCTGCCCTATGTGCAGAACCTCCGCAGGCATAAAGATACTACTTGTAAGTCCCTTTGTTAATACCAAAAAGTAGCGAAGTTATACTTTTGGTCTAACTTTACCTTTGTGAATCAGGTCCTACATGGTTATTCCCTTTCCATTGCTGAGAGTTCATGTATGGTACTTTATTCCCCCAAAAGATATGGCATGAAAGCCCCAGCGGGTTGGTAAGACTAAAAGTATTAAACAAGCATTGGAATTTCTAATAGGTCTCACTTTTTTAAACAAGCATTGCCAAAATCAATACAATTTGCTTGGAACTCAAAATGCAAGTCGGGCCTGTCAGCTTTGTTGATGCTTGTTACTAGAAATCCCTCCAATCAGACTTCTTGCTGTAATAGCAAACTGCAATAGGTTAGATAGTTATTAAAGGTCCTTGGAGTCAGACACAAATGCTTTCTGTGGTAGTATCACTGGAGTGAGATACAAATCCTTTTCTATATCAGGTAACATTAACTTAGGTTGTTACTAGAGGTCACTGGAGTCAGACACATGTTTTCTGAAACAATGTGCAGTGCCTTATGTAGTTACCAGAATGTCTTGGAGTCACCAGGATGTAGTCAGGCTGCAATACTTTGGGTTATCACTAGAGGTCTCTGGAGTCAAAAACAAACCCTTTTCTGAAGTAAAATGCAGTTCCTGAGGGTGTTTTTCACATTAACCCCTTTCCCTAATACCAGGCACTTGTATGTAGAAACAGTTACACATTTTCTGGAATTCTTTCAAGAACACAGTCTGTTACGGGGCTTTTTAGACCCTCTGGTACTAAGAACTTTGTCAATGTGACCTGAGACAGCAAGCTAGATGGACTGCAACTGCTCTGCAACACACTGAGCATTGCTTGAGCGTGATGCATTTTAGGTAAAAATCAATCTTGCAAGACACCACAGGAATAGTTACAGCAACCCATATCCTCTCTCATCATGGAAAAGCACACCTAGGAATATTTGGAAAACAGGAACATAGTTTCAATATTTATTCGAAATTAAAACCCGATCCCAATGCATATGAGGTGAATAATAATGATTATAAAACAAGCTAAATTGTGGCATTGAACCTTATCAGGTGGGTGAAAAATATACAATATTGTAAAATTGTGATTGTGTCATCAATCTTATTTATATTGATATTTCCCACTCCACCCCTTGCTGATAGACCCGGCCAATGAAGGCTAGATGTGCCTCCTGGTAGCCTTCGCGAGGGAAGGGGATTGCAGTTCTGTATGACCCTGCGGACTTGAATCTATATTATGACATTTTTTTTAATCTCATTACATTCTTTTCTTAGCTAATATATTGTATTTGAACATTTTTTTACATTTTCACAATAAACAATTCTCAGAAGGGCCCTGGCAGCCTTTTACTTACTTACATCCTATGACAACGAAACACAATATTGGGAATGCTTGCACTAATTGGCTGTTATCTTGGCATCAATACTTATTAGGGTGAACAATCATGAAGCATTTTAAGGAATAAGGCATTATGAATGAATAACAAGTGAGCTGTAGGTTTGCAGGTTGAATTCTTTTATTTTTTTTTCCTTGCTCAAGGGAGAGAGTCACAGCCAACACATGTTCTTCATACCCACTAGGGGATAGCTGGAGCACACCTAACTGCATCCCTTAGTTACTAAGGCAATCATTAGAACCACTATATCCACAGCAACACACTTCTTTATGTACCTATCCATTGAAACTGTGCCTATTTAGAAAAATTAACGAGAAGTAATTTACTTGCTTCCATTAGACCTTGTTCATTACTTAAACAATCACTGGAAAAGAAGATTCAATCCATATGGAAACACATGTATATATTAAAGCAGGCTTAATTATCAGGTTGCTGTGAAAAATGACATGAATAAATCTGCATTTATATTTAAAACTTATAGTTACTTTAAGAAGGGGATACCTATAAGAGAAAACATATAATACTTATAACAAGAGGCAAGTGGGCAATGGAGAGTAAGCCAGAGAGTAGAGCATATGGAGAAAGGAAATGACGTGGCACAGCTACATGCACCTAAAAGTAAAATGAGCCAGTAATTTCCAAAAGGAAAAATAATTTTCTGTCAGGATTTAAAGGATACAACTCATCCCACCAAAACACTGTCCCTACAGTCACACACAAATAATTTCTGTAAAAAGATGCAATACCTTAGGTTATTACTAGAGTGTGACATAGACTTTCCTGAGTGTTGGCTGGAGGTTCCATGAAGCCATGCAACCTTCTTCGGGCCCACCGAGGTCTGTAACAAGAACAGAAAACAGGGTAATAGAAAGAAAGGAAAGAGTAGAAGGAGGAAGCGAGAAAGAAGGGACTAAGAAAAGACACACAAATGTGGAAAAAGGCTATTCAAGGCTGTTTCTACGAGGACAGGACAAGAAGAAGAAAGGAGCCAGAGACATCCTCAAGATCGACTTGCAGCAGAAACCGCAGAGAAACTGCCATCCAGACTGCAGGGAGCCAACAGGACCCAACAGGGATCCAGAGGATCCCATTGTGCAAAATTGAGGCAATAAAGAGAATGCAACCGCTCCCCTGCCTCCTGATATCTAGGTCCCACCACAGCCCAAGGGAGTGTTGTGGCTTTGCAGGTGTGTCCTTGGTTGCCCTGGAAGAGGCCAAGTGGGTGGGCAGCACTGAGGAAAATATCTAACAATTAGAGGTGGCGGGAGAAAACCAGAGTAATAATGTGGAGAAGCAGGGGAGAAACGCCTACCTTGAGCTCTCAGTAGCATTTAGTGGGACTTGACCACAGGGAACAATACTGCATCTAAAAGGTGGATTCTAATAGGTTTCAGTTTTTAAACAAGCATTGCCAAAACCAATAAAATGTGCTTGTAACTCAAAATGCAAGTCAGACAAGTCAGCTTTGCTGATGCTTATTACTAGAAATCCCTCCAATCAGATATAAGTACTTGCTGTAATAACAAGCTGCAATACCTTAGATAGTTATTAAAGGTTCCTGGAGTGAAACACAAATGCTTTCTCAGGTAGTGTCAATGGAGTGAGACACAAATCCTTTTCTATATCAGGTAACAGTAATAAAGTTTGGTACTAGAGGTCACTGGAGTCGGATACATGTTTTCTAAAGCAATGTGCAGTGCCTTTTGTAGTTATTAGAAAGTAGTTACTAGAGTCCTGGAGTCACCATGATGTAAACAAGCATTTGCAATGCATTAGGTCTCGCATTTACGAAACTCTCATAAATGTGACACCAATTGCATTGCAAATGCTTGTTTGTAAAAGCGCCATGCCGCTGGAGTGATAGCAAAAAGAGAAAAGATCGATTAACAAAACACCAATCTCAACAAGGAAGAAACTCTTGAATGTGTCAATTTGCTAATGCGAGGTGTCCCCTCTAGAGACGTGAGAACTTCCAGAAGTCCCGGGTGGCCCTCATTGCCTGTTAGGCGAGGCAGGAGAGGCCAGCAGGCCCTATTCAGAAGGGGTGCCACTGAAGGGGGTAGTAGAAGGGGGCAATGCTAAATTATCTAATTTATGGCATCCTTTTCAAATTCAGCTTTCCTCTAAATGGATTTTGTAGGAAGGTGGATATCTGACTATGGTCACTGGGGTAAGTTGGTGTAACCACCTCTTACTTAGGTGTAGTATACCTATACCTAACCTTAAATGGGACACCTGGTAACCTATAAGTCACTCCTATGGCAGACCTTAACAATCCTGAAGGCAGAGTGCTTGGTTCCATGTGAGATGGTGCTCTGGCATGAGCTGAGCCTGTCTGCAGTTGTCGGAACAACTTCCTTCTACTGTTTCCAGATATCGTCATACCATATACTCTTAAGTGCATTATGAACCTCGCGGTTACATGCTATCTTTGGTTTGGCTTTATCAAAACATGTCGAGTAAGGTGTCATACGAATTGGAATACTAACCCCTCGCCAATTCTGGCGACGGGGTTAGCATTCCACCCTTCTAGAGGGACACGACATGTACAGTACCTGAAACCCGGGTAAAATCAGACATAGCCTCAGCTCCACAAAATGGATGCTGCCACCACAGACACAAGTCTGCCCTCCTGCTGCTGGGAGTCCTTCCAGCTTGGGAGGTGTGGACAAAGGGTTTCCTGCCAGGGGAGGTGCATGCACCACCCCAGACAGGATTTTGTGTATTGGTTAGGTAGGGCTGAATAGAAACCAGACATGCCTGTGGCTCACAAGGAGCCTCGGTGCATATGCCAGTTCAAACCGGTCCTGGGGCACACCAGTCCCGGGCCTGGGGCGAGCTGGACAAAGGATTGGGGGTGTAACCACCCCCCTTCCTGGTCCCACCCTTAGGGAGGGACCTAGCAGGTAGTCCGGCCCCTAGAATCCGCTTAAAGGTAGGAGCTGTGTCCTAAGACTTCAGACATCCTGGAATCAACTTGAAACTAAGAAGAAGACGGGAACTTCGACATTCTGCTGCACAGAAGACTGAAGGAAATCTCCCCTGTGGTCAGGGAGTGACCACCTTGCTAACGCAAGCACCATCCAGCGAATCAACGTCTGCTTTGCCGCCGCCTCCCGCCGGAGCCCGAGCCCAGAGACTGACAAGACCTGGACCTCCAGACCTCTCACCGCCCGATCCACAGTCCCTGAAAAGAGGAGACCCGTGGAGGCACCGAGACACGTGAAGCCAGCCATCTTGAAACGACCACAACAAGCTGACAAGTGCAACAACCGAGGCTCCCTCCAAGTTGTGCTTTGGGATCTGAGAAGCCCAACCCTCGAGCAGCATCTGCACCAAAGGTGAGCCCTCCAGCATCTCCACAATCTGCGTGGGGCCCTTCTGCATTTTGCCACTCGACGCGCCTAACCGGTTGCTGGCCCGTTGGCTAGTGGCCATCTTGGCGACGAACTTTACAAAATACACCACTGGTCTGGTTGCTCCAGACTGGCCCTTGCTCCCCTCCAAAGGAGCAGTCCCTCTGACCTTGCTGGTCAGAACCATCAGCTTATTTCATCTCCTACCACAATTGCTTTTGCCAAGGCTTGTTTGCTTCGATCAAGTTGCCGACACCGCTGACAGCGAGAGCCTGCGTGGAACAGCTCGTGAACCGACTCCTGGACGTCGTCGACCTCCAGGGACCACGTGGCTGCAGAGACAAGCTACACATTTCTTCCTGTTTGCACCCGACATTGCCTGGTACCCACCTGGTGCCACGCTGGTCACTGGCTAGTGACTGTGAACACTGTCCCCTCTGCTTACAGGTCTTCAACATCTCCGATCCACCCTTGGATCCACTGCATCTCTCCCGGACCGACCGCCTGCAGCATCTCTGTCTTCAGGCTCCACGGAACAGATAGAAGAAACCCGACGCACTTCGAGGCCTATGCACCCGCTTCCTGTGGGTGAGGTAAAGCTGGCACTCCTGTGCCCAAGTGTAGTATTACATCTCTAGTGCCTGTGTTCCAAATCTTGAGTTCCTAGTCCATCCGGAAGATCCTCTTTGCAGTAACTTGTTACTTTTTACGCACCCATTGAAACCTATGGGAGCACGCGTGTGACTATTTGCTCTGCACACGCCACCCGTGGACCTCCTGGTCACTAACTGAAGTTAGCTCCTTGTAGGCCCAGCGATTCTAGAGGCCCTAGGCCTTTTTCCTTTTCTGTTCGTGGTACTTATACCACTATTTTAGTATATGGTTTGAGCGGCCACTAGGGCCTATCCATATAAAGTGCAACTTCTGTGTATTCTACTGTAATCTTGTTTGACGATTTGTGCTCCTGTGCTCATAAAGAGACTAGGGGTTACTTTGAGAAATAAATACATATATATTTTGAATATATATCTGTGTGGTGTCCTTTCATTGGTATAAAAGGGGGTTACCTTTGGTAAAACAGCTGGCTTAACACGCTTCACGAGTTTAGCCTCAAAGACTGCTTAGCCTACGCTACCACTAGGGCAGCTAGTCCGAAAAGGTTGACTTACAACCACACCATAAGGGTTGCTTGGCATGGTACAAGGTGGTCACTTTAACTAGTGAACATCATATACCAGGCCAACTTCTCACATTGGTGAGCAGCGGTTGGATTTGAGCTTGCTGTGTTTTACCATTGTAATCTCTTGGTTGTCAATTGAAAGATCACATAGGTACCTGTAGGTACATATAAAACAAGATTAGATATACATAAGTTCTACTGAACTTAGTTGTTGTAGAGCAAAGGGAGTAGCACACCCTGACTACAACTACTAGATAGGTTTAGTAGGTAAACCCAAGTGTAGGTAGATTGCAACACATCCACCCACACTTAAGAGCAATGGCTGGGGCAGAGGGGTCCAATGTACCCATCTCTGCTGAGAGTGACCCCCAGAGGGCACCATCCATCTTTGCTACCCTTAATCAGAATGAGCTCAGGCATTTGGCAACTCTTAGAGGCATTAAACAGCCCAAGAACCCTACCTCTGCTGAGCTCAGAGAACTCTTGCAAAATGATGAAATTCAGAGAGAGCTCAAGAAATCTTCCCAGTTAGCCCCCTTAGGGTCAGGAACAGGAGGCCCCCCTTCTGAAGATGCTACAGAGGTACCCAGATCCAATAGTCACCCCTTAGATGGCAATAATACCACAGAGGATGAGAGTGATAAAGGTACTGATACAGAGAGTAGTGATGATGAAGGGAGAACTAGCCCAGTGCCAAGTGTTATACTTGGCCCAGCTAAACTAAGGCTATTGGGGACTGACAATGGGATCATCCCATTGGATCTCCCCAGTGGACTTAACCAGGGGCTTGGGAGGCAAAGGAATCGCTCAGGTGACTCTAATGCTTCTCATGCCTCTAGAGGCTCTCAAGGTCACTCCAGGAAAAGGATGACCACCCCTCAGAGGAGGGAACATGAGGCCAGAATGCAGGAAGCTCAGCTGAGAATCAGGAAACAGGAGCTAGAAGTAGCTCTGATGCAAGAAAAACTGAGTAAGGCTAGGCGACCTAAAGAGAGTGGGTCTATACCCACTGGTGGCAGCATTGTCCTTAGGGACAAAGATAGGGTCTTTGATAATAGGAACCTGTCTAAGGTTGTGCCCCCCTACAAAAGTGGGGATGACATCCACAAATGGATGACTGCTCTTGAGAGAGCCTGCAAAGTGCAGCAGGTTCCTGAAGACCAGTGGGCAGCAATCCTCTGGCTCTCCTTTGAAGGAAGAGGCAGAGACAGACTCCTCACTGTTAGGGAGGAGGATGTCAGAAACTACAGAGTCCTGAAGAGTGTCCTAGTTGATGGGTTAGGCTTAACCACTGAACAGTACAGGTTAATGTTCAGAGACACCCAGAAGACACAGACTCAGGACTGGTCTGAATATGTTGAATGTGCCACTAAGGCTTTGGAGGGTTGGTTGCTGGGAAGTAAGGTATCTGATTATACAGGATTGTACAATTTGATGATGAGAGAACAGATTTTAAGTAACTGTCAAAACCAGCTCCTCCATCAACACCTGGTAGACTCAGATTTGACCTCTCCCCAAGAATTGGGAAAGAGGGCAGATAAATGGGTCAGGACCAGGATCAGGCCTAAGAATCAGGGTGGTGACCAAAAGAAAGATACCACCAAACCTCAAGAGAAGGGTGGGGATAAAGCAAAAGAGAAATCTTCCTCAGGGCCCCAAAACTCCCCACAGGGTGGTGGGTCCCAAGCTCCCTCCTCTACCACAGGTAAAAAGCCTTACTGCCATGAATGTAAAATTCCTGGGCATTGGAAAACTGACAGCAATTGCCCAAGGGCTACAAACAAAACTGTTCCTCCAATTACTCCTGTCACACCACCTATTACTGTCAGCAGTAATCCCCCAGTGGGTGGGTTTACTTGGGGAACACAGGGGGACCCTGGCTTAGCCAATTCCCCTACAGCAGATACTCTTGTCTGTGATGGTGGCATGGGGTTTGCCAACTTCACTGCCTGTCCCAACACTTTGGGTAGGTACAGACAGGAGCCCTACATCAATGGTACAAAAGCTGAGGCCTACAGAGACACTGGAGCTAGCATCACCATGGTGGCCCATTGGCTAGTTCCCTCTGAGCAGCTTTTGCCTGGTTGCTCCTACCAGGTAACTAACATTGATGGCAAACAGAACAGTCATCCCATGGCAGAGGTGTGTCTCAGCTGGGGAGGTGTCACTGGCCCTAAAAGGGTGGCAGTGTCCCCAACCCTGCCTGTAGACTGCTTACTGGGGAATGACTTAGAACTCTCAGCTTGGGCTGGAGTTGAACAACACACCCATTCTAAAATGGTAGGCCTTTCAAAAAAGGGTAGTGGGGTTGTGCCATTCACAACCCCTGTCCAAATAGATTTCCTCCCTGGAAAGGTTGGAAGGGCAGTGGTAGCCACAGCCCAGGCACAGACAGACTTCCCTGTAGAGACTGGCAGAGCTGTGACAGTCACAGCTCAAACACAAACTGAGTGCCCCCCTGAAAAGGTTGGCAAGGCTGTAATGGTCTCAGCCTATACTCAGACTGACATAGGTGTAGTGAAGCCTGAAACTATGGATCACTCCACACAAACAGAGAGTAGTGGGGAGGAAGAAAAGTCTCCCTCTCCCCAGACCTTAGGAAAAGGTCAGCCTCCTCAGGGATCTGACCTCACCCCTTGTGAAGGAACTGCCCCAGAGGTAGCCAGGCCTGGCCTGGCAGAGCCTCTGATGTCAGTGGCCCCTTCCAAGGTGGGACCCAGTCTGGTGCAGGTAGCCTGCCTCTCTCTACCCTGCCTCAGTCAGCCCAGGGCTGCAGAGGTCAGGGAGGCCAGTGGACCCCCAGAGGGCCCCTGTCCACGAGAACCCCCCCATCAAAAGAATGAGGATTGCCTGGCTAGTAGCCCTAGTCAGGTGATGGGTAAAAACATTCCTGAGGGATCTCCTTTACAGGTAGTTAGGGACCTCCCCCAGAGGGATTCTGTTGGGCACAGGCAAACATGGGACCTTAGGGCCCCAAACCTGACCTGTCCCTCCAGTAAGCCCACAAAAGGGACCCAGCCTCCAGCTTTAGGTAGCCAGAGGCTGACCCTGAGAGCACAGTGCAACTCAGTTAAGGAAAGAAAGGCATCCATGGTGGAGGATGATTGGAGGAAGCTGAGGCCTCACTTTGAGGACACTCACTTCAGTACTCCATCTCAACACCAGCCTTTTACTTTGCCAAGACACACCAAAGGTAGAGATTCCCTATGGTGGAGACCCTCTGATACCCTTAGGGTGAGGGATTGCTTAGTGGACCATGAGACAGGGGGTAACCATGCCAGTGCTGGTTCCTCCTTATATGGCCACTTGGGCAATATAGGCTTACCTGGTCAAGGTCAGCCTTATCTCCCTTCGTTTGGGGGGGGGGGTTGTGTAGGAAGGTGGATATCTGACTATGGTTACCCCCAAATTTTTGCCTAGTGTCTAGCTGGTTTTTCGACTTAGTTGGCCTGAGATCCTGCCATTCAGGATCTCAGCCTGGCTGTTCTCTCTTTAAAATGGACTCCATTTACCCTAGGTACATACCCAATTGGTTGGATCACCCTGTGAGCCCCTGTACCAGTGTACACTAGGTACCCAGGGCATTGGTGTATCTAAGGCCTGCCAGGGGCTGAAGCATGTATTATGCCACCCCAGGCTTGGCCTAACAAATTTGACACAACTGGCTGATCACTCAGCTGGGGTAAGTTGGTGTAACCACCTCTTACTTAGGTGTAGTATACCTATACCTAACCTTAAATGGGACACCTGGTAACCTATAAGTCACTCCTATGGCAGGCCTTAACAATCCTGAAGGCAGAGTGCTTGGTTCCATGTGAGATGGTGCTCTGGCATGAGCTGAGCCTGTCTGCAGTGGTCGGAACAACTTCCTTCTACTGTTTCCAGATATCGTCATACCATATACTCTTAAGTGCATTATGAACCTCGCGGTTAAATGCTATCTTTGGTTTGGCTTTATCAAAACATGTCGAGTAAGGTGTCATACGAATTGGAATACTAACCCCTCGCCACTTCTGGCGACGGGGTTAGCATTCCACCCTTCTAGAGGGACACGACATGTACAGTACCTGAAACCCGGGTAAAATCAGACATAGCCTCAGCTCCACAAAATGGATGCTGCCACCACAGACACAAGTCTGCCCTCCTGCTGCTGGGAGTCCTTCCAGCTTGGGAGGTGTGGACAAAGGGTTTCCTGCCAGGGGAGGTGCATGCACCACCCCAGACAGGATTTTGTGTATTGGTCAGGTAGGGCTGAATAGAAACCAGACATGCCTGTGGCTCACAAGGAGCCTCGGTGCATATGCCAGTTCAAACCGGTCCTGGGGCACACCAGTCCCGGGCCTGGGGCGAGCTGGACAAAGGATTGGGGGTGTAACCACCCCCCTTCCTGGTCCCACCCTTAGGGAGGGACCTAGCAGGTAGTCCGGCCCCTAGAATCCGCTTAAAGGTAGGAGCTGTGTCCTAAGACTTCAGACATCCTGGAATCAACTTGAAACTAAGAAGAAGACGGGAACTTCGACATTCTGCTGCACAGAAGACTGAAGGAAATCTCCCCTGTGGTCAGGGAGTGACCACCTTGCTAACGCAAGCACCATCCAGCGAATCAACGTCTGCTTTGCCACCGCCTCCCGCCGGAGCCCGAGCCCAGAGACTGACAAGACCTGGACCTCCAGACCTCTCACCGCCCGATCCACAGTCCCTGAAAAGAGGAGACCCGTGGAGGCACCGAGACACGTGGAGCCAGCCATCTTGAAACGACCACGACAAGCTGACAAGTGCAACAACCGAGGCTCCCTCCAAGTTGTGCTTTGGGATCTGAGAAGCCCAACCCTCGAGCAGCATCTGCTCCAAAGGTGAGCCCTCCAGCATCTCCACGATCTGCGTGGGGTCCTTCTGCATTTTGCCACTCGACGCGCCTAACCGGTTGCTGGCCCGTTGGCTAGTGGCCATCTTGGCGACGAACTTTACAAAATACACCACTGGTCTGGTTGCTCCAGACTGGCCCTTGCTCCCCTCCAAAGGAGCAGTCCCTCTGACCTTGCTGGTCAGAACCATCAGCTTATTTCATCTCCTACCACAATTGCTTTTGCCAAGGCTTGTTTGCTTCGATCAAGTCGCCGACACCGCTGACAGCGAGAGCCTGCGTGGGACAGCTCGTGAACCGACTCCTGGACGTCGTCGACCTCCAGGGACCACGTGGCTGCAGAGACAAGCTACACCTTTCTTCCTGTTTGCACCCGACATTGCCTGGTACCCACCTGGTGCCACGCTGGTCACTGGCTAGTGACTTTGAACACTGTCCCCTCTGCTTACAGGTCTTCAACATCTCCGATCCACCCTTGGATCCACTGCATCTCTCCCGGACCGACCGCCTGCAGCATCTCTGTCTTCAGGCTCCACGGAACAGATAGAAGAAACCCGACGCACTTCGAGGCCTATGCACCCGCTTCCTGTGGGTGAGGTAAAGCTGGCACTCCTGTGCCCAAGTGTAGTATCACATCTCTAGTGCCTGTGTTCCAAATCTTGAGTTCCTAGTCCATCCGGAAGATCCTCTTTGCAGTAACTTTGTACTTTTTACGCACCCATTGAAACCTATGGGAGCACGCGTGTGACTATTTGCTCTGCACACGCCACCCGTGGACCTCCTGGTCACTAACTGAAGTTAGCTCCTTGTAGGCCCAGCGATTCTAGAGGCCCTAGGCCTTTTTCCTTTTCTGTTCGTGGTACTTTTTTTTTTTTTTTTTTTTTTTTATAGTCCTCATTTTGCAATACTTGTGTAGGTTTTGATATTGGAGACCAGAGCTGCTATTTCAACTGTCCCGGGCAACTCAGAAAACCCTCAAAAGAAAGTTTTTTCTTGCAGCTGGAAGCCAGTTATCACCTCGACACAACGAAGGGGGCCATCCACCCTTAGTTATTTAGTGTATTGCCTGGGTTAAATCATTGGACTTTAGTCACAAGGATTAGAGAAATGCTCCCAAATTTCCCAGAAGTTGTATTTTTTCCTGGGCTTCCCGCTTCTATCTAATCTGTTCACTCTACCAATGGATTTCCACCAATCCAAGTGTTTAGGAGGTGTGGTGCAAACCCAGTTAATACATATTTCTCTACGTGCTAAAAGAATTAATACAAAAAGTAGATTCTCCTGTCTTAGACCTAAATTACTTGTATTTACAATTGTTTTGAAGATCCCAAAGATTACCAATTCCATACTTACAGTTATTTGTTGACCAAGAAGGTCCGTCAACGTCTTACCAACTTTTAGCCAGAAGTCTTCGAGATGGGGGCACTGCCAGAACATATGTATATCATCTGCCTTATCTTCGCCGCATTTTGGACATTTTTTCACTTGTTGATGACTTTGGAACTTAGAAAGTTTTTTTGGGGTCCAGTAGGCTCTGTGAATAGTGAAGATGTGATTTCTCCTTAGTGCGGCGGACTGAATGATACCCCAGCATTTCCCCATTGATACTTGCCATATGTCTTGAAGATCTGTAGTAGGCAGCGAGATCCCCCAGGTCGAATCAGGAATCGTAAAATGTTCTTCTCCAGCTGCTATTAGAGACCAGTACCACAATGATACTTCTTTTTTCTGGAGACCGACTCCAAGCATCTTGAGTTCCAGTTGCTGGTTACCCTTAAGTGGTTCTGTTATTGAGTTTATCCAGCTCAAAAGTTGGTAATATTTAAACTTTGATAGGCGATCTTCTGTGGCAGATGTTAACAGATCCCAACCAATCAATGTGTTATTAGGGATAAGTTCCCCCCAGTTTAGGATTCCTGCTCTCCTTAACGGTAAGGCCAGTTGATCTTTGAGGCAGTCCGGAGTTCCGGGGGAATCCCAGACTGGAGAGTATTTACTATAATAGGGGATCTTTAAAGTTTTCCTGATTTGCAACCATAACTTAGCTGCTGACAGGAGAATTTTCAGTTTAATCTTTTTGAAGAATTTTTGATGACCAAATTTAAATAGGAAGTGTCCTCCTGTGTCTACCATCGCTTGTAAGTGTGGTGGATATACTTCATAGTTTTGCAAGAGTATCCTAGTGTGTTTAAATTGAAAGGCCTTACAATACTCTAGTATGTCTGGACTTGCTATACCACCTTGGATCTGTTCCTAGTCCATCCGGAAGATCCTCTTTGCAGTAACTTGTTACTTTTTACGCACCCATTGAAACCTATGGGAGCACGCGTGTGACTATTTGCTCTGCACACGCCACCCGTGGACCTCCTGGTCACTAACTGAAGTTAGCTCCTTGTAGGCCCAGCGATTCTAGAGGCCCTAGGCCTTTTTCCTTTTCTGTTCGTGGTACTTATACCACTATTTTAGTATATGGTTTGAGCGGCCACCAGGGCCTATCCATATAAAGTGCAACTTCTGTGTATTCTACTGTAATCTTGTTTGACGATTTGTGCTCCTGTGCTCATAAAGAGACTAGGGGTTACTTTGAGAAATAAATACATATATATTTTGAATATATATCTGTGTGGAGTCCTTTCATTGGTATAAAAGGGGGTTACCTTTGGTAAAACAGCTGGCTTAACACGCTTCACGAGTTTAGCCTCAAAGACTGCTTAGCCTACGCTACCACTAGGGCAGCTAGTCCGAAAAGGTTGACTTACAACCACACCATAAGGGTTGCTTGGCATGGTACAAGGTGGTCACTTTAACTAGTGAACATCATATACCAGGCCAACTTCTCACAGATTTCCTCTCAAACCTGCAGAAAGGAGTGCAAATTAAATTACCCCCTCCTTCCCCAATGGGCAAACAAGGCTTTTAATCCATGTACTATGCATATTCCCACATGGCCTGTTTTTTTTTTTGTTATTGGCATCTTGAGAAGAGGTTTGCTTCTGTCATGCATCGACTCTGCGACACTATTTTGTGGCACATGCCGGTCTTTGACAAGGATTAGCTCAAGCCGTAGACGCAGTTTTGCGCAAACCAGAACATCCAACCCGCAGATATGGTTTTTAAAAACAGAAAAACTGCACATTTCAAGTCAGATTTTGCTGAGTTTTATAAAGTTCTGAACAGGTGTAAACAAAATTCCTGTCCCGTCTTATAGCTGGTAATTGGTGCCTGTTAGTTTCAGATGGTATTTTTAGTAAATCCGTGGAAAGTATGGTTTTTATAAGCTGGAACTCTGTTTTACTGTCCAATGTTGAACATCTATGTAACAATCGCTAAATCCAGCAGAAACATTATGTAACCCATAAACTGGAATGTCCACTGGGTATATGGACGGCCACACTTCATTCTTAGAGTGTATTTACATTTGGCTGTTGATCACCCACAATTGTTTCAAACCACTGTTTCACTGGAATGAGCACAAATTACTGCCTGACATTCACTAGAAATAAAATGTCTAAATTATATTTATATAAAGCGTTGTATGTGTATTTACTGAAAGGGGCATGTTTTTGATTGGGAAGATCTCTGCCACGGTTTGTTTACCAGCACGTAATTTTATACAACTCCAGGGAAGTGGCAAAGGCTCGCCAGCTTGTGTGCAGATCCATGCAGAGATAAACAAGCTTCGTCCAGAATTGATAATTTTGCCAGGTGATGTACACGTGAAAGTTCAGCTGCTCAGGCCGCTGCATGTTATTGTAAAAACACTGTGCTCCCTCTGCTCATGCACCCCGCCCCTCTGGGTGGTATCGAGATTCAGCTGATTACCTGCTGGTTGAGGTCCGTGGCCATATGCAGCTACCAGAGAAGGAAGAGGCCGCCCACTCGCTGGCGGCCAGATGCATAGGAAACTGTCCCAAGCAGTCCCCGGCAGAGTTCCCAGTGCTGCCCTGCCCTGATCCCGGGCACAATGATCTCCGACACAGATCACTTTATTCATCTGAATTAGTTAATGTGCCGGGTTACTGTGACACCACGGTTTCGATTTTCACAGTTATTAAAAAAAAGTGGCGCGTCCGCCATTACATAAAAGTGCACAACGGGCACTTGTTAAACAGGGCGCTCGGTAAACAAGGAAGCAGTGGGGGCGGGGAGGGGTGTGTCTGGGACTGCGTTCGGCGGCCGGGATGCACATGCATGTTAATGCGCACTATTTTTTTTAAAAAACAATTACGCTGTGAAGGCTTAAGGATACTGAAGTTAGGTCGTGCTACTTCCGGAATGAACAGTAGTTACTTACGGCATGAAGAGCCAATAATGAGGCTAATAACAAAAAAATGCACAAGTTAACGAATCGCAAGCCACAAGAAAGTAACAAGCAATGGGCGGAGTTTCAACACCCATATGGATTACTAGATGTCTCAGAGAGACAGCGCATGCGCGCTGCCTAGGCGAGACCTAAAATAGGAAATGAAGACTGAGAAGCACATGAGAAAAAGAAAGAAATGACGTTAACCAAAAAGAGATGAATACTGTTGACATAATATTCTGGTTACCCTGAAGGGCAGAGAGAGTGAAAAAAAACAACGTGCCAAGGAATGCAGAGGTAGATAAAACAAAATCAGCTGACAAAGAAAGGAAGATAGAGAGAGAGAGATTAAATAAAAGAGGAGAAGAAAAATCACATCTAGGTTTCTTTATATTATTATTATTTGCATTTACCATGTTCTTATTTCCAAGGAACCAGATGCCTGAGGTGGGAGGCAAAGGGAAGGAGTAGAAGCTGGATGCGAAGACTAGACCCTAGTCAAAGGAAGAAGAAGGAAAGAACATTACATTGCTTTAGTCGAAAACAAGACTGTCTCTCAAATACACAGTGACATTTTCATGTATTTAAATTATAAAGAAGATATCAAACTCACAAACAAAATCCCTTTTCTTTAAAAACCAAATACTGAGATTGTATCCCTAATTCTGGTGATCCCAGCTCCCGCGTGTAACATTGTCCCTGAGGCAACGAAAAAAACTTTTTTAACCAGTCTGCAGTATCTTTGGACATTTCTGAAGTTTCCTGGAGTCTTCCTGTAATCTAGGTGCAGGACCTTACCCCTTACTAGAGGTTTATCAGAGGGAGATATATTTACTTCCTTTCACCAGACTGCAATGCCTTAGGTCCATAGGCTCAGGCCTTTGCCAATGGTCCTCTAGTACCAACCAAAAGCATAATCCAGATATTGTATACTCTCTGCAGTCTATTATGCAATTTCTGGAGGTTCCTACAGGGCTTACAGGGCTTACCACTATCCCTTCAACCTCTGCATACCAGAGAATTATGAATAGAGCAATGCTTTTCAATGTCTTTTGTTGAAAGAAACAATGGCAAAAAGGTTGACTGTGCTTTTATTTTTAGCAGGCCAGATCGTAGAGGATGTGTGACTTCAAAACAGATTTGCATATGGACTTTTGACAGTCTAATGATTTCTTTGCTCGGTTTTGTTGCTAACTAAATATAGTAATGCTGGCCTGTGATGATCATCGGTATGATCATTCCTATATCTTCTGAAAGAAGTCATCAAAATACCACCTGTCACTTTTAATTAGAAATGTGAGGAAGTAAAAGAACAGAAACTAGAAAGGAATTGCAGTCACGTGCATTGCCACGTTCTAAAAGAAAAATGAGAGCTTGACTTGTGAAAAGAAATATACATCTCTGATGTTAGCAGTAGAAAGTCATACCTCATTCAGTCAAGACAGTGATCCTTGAGTTGCACACAAATCATTTTCCACAGCCTGCTGCAGCACCCTAGATCAGTACAAGGGGTCTCGAGTGAGAAGCAAATCTTTTACTAGCAGGCTGCAGCACCTTAGGTCATTACTAGAGGCCCCTGGAGTCCGGCATAAGCCCTTACTGTAACCAGCCTGCAGTACCTTGCAAATATTTGAGATCCAGTTGTCCATATCTGCCCCACATCTGCGCCTTAAATCTCAGGATCCCCAAAAATTAAAAATAGCGCAGATGCCCATCAATGCCTTTTGCTGAAAGTGAAAGAAATCAATGGTAAAAGGGTTGCCCCTGCTTTTGTTTTTAGCAGGCCTGGTCTCAGAGGAGGAAAAGCTTCCAACTACGTTTGCATATTGATTTCCAGAGGACCATCCATTTTTACTCATCTCCTAGGACTGAAATAAATATTCTAGTCTTCGGCTCTGATGATTCTAGTGATTTTTCTCCCTCTGAATGCAGTGCTTTATTATCTGGAAGAAATTACCTTAACATTCTCAGCGAATACCAGGCACTTGTACGTAGAACGTTTCACCTTCCTGTGTCTGTAGTGGTAAGTTCTTATTAATGTTGTATGGTTGATGGTTGTTATGAGGTAATCGTTATTGGACTTGTGAAGTACACCAATGGAGTGAAAACGGTTAAGCAAAATCTAATGACTCAAGCCCAGGTAGTAGTTCTCTGATATCAGCAGCGTACGTTTCTACGTCATACAATGAACACACTGTGAAACTGAAAGGCTTCCGACTGTGAGAAAAGGTATCAAGTCAATAGTGAAGACCTAAGATGGTTATTAAGGAATAGAGCAGTTGCTGGAAAAGAGAGTGTACGTTCTGAGCAAATGCAAAATAGCCAATAGGGGATTAATGATTTATAATTAACGTTTGGTTAAAAAATACTTATGAGTATTTGTGGGAGAAGGAAATTAATTCAATGTGATTTTAATGGTGAAGTGGTATCA
Organism: Triturus cristatus; assembly: GCF_964204655.1. Lineage (NCBI taxonomy): Eukaryota > Metazoa > Chordata > Amphibia > Caudata > Salamandridae > Triturus > Triturus cristatus. Next base: position 215,510,138 of record NC_140594.1, on the reverse strand, counting down.
AAACCCACACTCTTGGCTATATAAATTTTACCTATATCAATACTTTATAAAAACAGAATTAGAAAAGATCTTCCCCTACTTTCAGAGCTGAAACTTATATTCCATAACAGACACCCAGTCAATACTGATTGTGAAAGTAGCCCCTCAAATTTGCACCTCTCTGTTTTATCGGTGGATTGGCTTTGTGGTTAGATTGGTCAAGTGAATAGTATGGTTGTTGTTGCCTTGGGTTTTGTGGTAGGCATGTGTCAATATCTGCTTGCTCAAGAACAATCAACAGACTTTACATTTGGAGATTTGCACACACAGTGAGGACCTACATTGGAAGAGGTGAGCAAGTATGTTAAGCAACTCAAGCTATTTGGTTGGCTGATTGAGGTTGTAGGTTGTAGAATCAATTGAATGTCATTGGCTGATGCAGGTGATATGTTTTATGTCAGTTTAGTTAATTACAAGATTCATTTTCAATGCTTCTAATCAGTTAATTAGATTGGTGAATTATGGCAGCTAGTCTGCCATTTCTAATGGTTTGTTTTATTGTATAAAGATGTTATGGAAACATTTGCTAATAGTATTGTGATGATTAAACTGAATATTTCTCCAACAGGGTCTCTGTGGTTCCATGTCTGTGCCCTGAAACTAACTGCGTTTTCACTAGCCAGAATATTTATAGTATATATGCTGTTGCAAACTGTACATATGGATGTTTAAGTATTTATTTACATCTCTGTATTTAATATTTACAGTATGAGATAGTAAATGTGTTCAACTCTTGAGATGAACTTATAAATCAAAGGGTGAGTTGTACCATAATGCAAATAACCATTGTGACTTCTATCCTCATCTACAGTTATCAGTTGACCCGGGCACTCCGGTGCGTAGAAGCAGAGTGGGATGTAGTAAGTGGTTAGATGATGGTGAGCATGGGGACGTGGTTTAGGCGCCGTAGGAAATGACCACCTCTCTGGGACGCTCCGAGAGTCCGTGAGCTGACGGGACTTCTCCGGGCGCGTATGCTGCTTTTCTAGACTCAGCGCTTCATTTAAAGGCATTGGAAATGCTCCTCCGCGCGATGTTTAGGAATCGGTGTTGCGGGGGGAGCTAATTTGCCTTATTTCGGCATTTTTTCTCGGACGTGGCTCGTTCGTCAATAGCGGCCGCCATTTTGAGTGCCTGCAGTCCTGTTTCTGCATTACATCTTTCTTCTGTTGAGCTTAACAATGATTTGGAGCCTAAACAACGGTTATTTTCTTCATGTTTTCCTCAAAAACTATATTTTTTGTACCTTCCTGCGGCAATAAATATCCTGTGGCTTTTTTTTGGGGGGAGAAATTTTTCTTTTGCTTATCTCTTCAGCTTATACATACATTAATTGACTCCATTTTCACTCTGCAGCTTCTATTTCTTCATTGTTGGCTCTAGGATTACAATTTTTTGGGCAAAGATTTTATTTTGAAATCCACTGACTGAACTTTTTAATTTCTCTTCACCTTTGAGACGCCATTTTCGATCTTGTGATTGCTTGCTGATATCCTTTTTGCTCACAACTGTGGTAATAATGGCTCGCTCTAATCGCAGCAGTGCTCATCATACTACTGATATCTGTGTACCATCTGACGACGTCAACCCTTTTAGTGTATTGCAGGATAATATGGATGATGCAGTTATTGACTCTCTTGGGGCATAAAATTCTTCTCCTAATTCGTCTCGCTCAAACACTAAGCCTAATTCCAAAATACCTTCCACATCAGGAAAGCGAGTAAAGGCGAACCCCCCATCTCCCACTAACACTTCTTCGACTGTATCCATGGAACTTCTACTTGATGAAATACGATCACTTAAACCTTATATGGCCGAAACGAACGCTCGTCTTCAACGTCTAGAGGATAACTGGTCCCACACAGAACAACAAGTTGCGGACCTTGAAGGGAAAATGACTGCAGTACAATTAATCTCTGACCAAGTGCCGGGAATACACAGAGAAATACATTCCCTTAAACAACAGGTTGAAAATTTGGAAAACCGAAATAGACGAAACAACCTATGTATTTACGGTCTGGCGGAAGGTCTTGAAGGGTCCAATCCTATATCCTTCTTTCAATCTTTCTTGCCCACGCTACTTGGTCTTCCGAGTTCCCCTCCTCTGAATATTCAACGAGCACATCGTTTGGGTCAACTTTCTCGTTCTGCCAATTTCTCTTCCGCTTTGCCGAAATCTAGAGGTGTCATCCTGTATTTCCTAGAGTATACTAACCTACTCAAGGTTATACTAGCTGCCAAACAAAAAGGGAAAATCACATGGCAGGGCTCAAATCTCTTTTTTGCTCAAGATTACGCAAAAGTTACTGCTGATCGCCGCAAAAAAATTCTGGATATGAGACCTGCTCTTCGTTCCTTGAATGCACGTTACGGATTGTTCCACCCTTGTCTCTTCAAAGTGACTTACAACAACAAAACAACAAACTATGAAGATCCTGCGCTTCTCCAGCAATTTCTCAATTCATGCAGAGAGGAATCTATGGACACTCCCAGATCATAATTTGAATTGATTGTCTCCTGATGTCTTTTGTCCTTTTTTGCTTATATGTATTTTATGTTTTTGCTGTAGTTGTGATTTCCTGAATTTCCCCCCTAATGTTTTTTCTTTTTCTTGTTATCAGGTGCAGTCTGGTGATCCTTTTTGATGTTTACCCGTGTAGTTTTATTGCCCGGTGGATGTGTCTCCTTTCTCGCGCTCGCTCGGAGTTTCCCGTTTGGTGTGCCATTTTCCTTATGTGGTTCCTCCATCCCCATCCTCATGGTTCTTTTGTGGTATGTCTTTTTGACATTCGTGTAATTTTTCGTTTAATATTTGATCTGTTTTGCTTTCTTCTTTCATGTTTTCTTTTCTTCTATCCTTTTTCCTTCATCTCCTCTTTTTATCTTTATCTTTCCTTTCTCTTTTCTCTGTGTCTCTTTATATTTATTTTTCTTGATGGCCTCTTTTTTCTAGCTTCTCTTCTACGTCTACTCTGGCTTTCTTATTTTTCCTCTTGTTGTTCTAATGTTCATTATTTGCTTAATATTACAGTTACTCTTTTTATTATTCATAAGTTACTGTTTCCATTTAATGTTTTTCTGATGCATGTTTATTCTCATTTTCAAAAAATTTCTAGCATCTTTTTTCGCTTTCTCAATATCTGCCTCTCAATGCCCAAATTAAGTTTTGTCGGTTTCATTTAGAGTTGTTACATGGAACGTTAAGGGAATAAACAATCCTATAAAAAGACAACGTATATTAACCCATTTGGCTAAGTTAGATGCGGATATAGCTTTAATACAAGAAACACATTTATCTGACGCTGAGGCATCTAAGTTGAAGAGAAGTTGGGTAGGTGATGTTTTTTCTTCTCAAGCTTTAGGCAAAAAGAATGGAGTGTCTATTTTATGTCATAAAAAATATCAATTATCAGTTACTCATCAAGAATGTGATCTGGAAGGTCGTTGGATATTAGTTCAGTTGCTCATTAACCAAATACCCTTAGTTCTTTTCAACATCTATGCACCAGATATTTCTGACAATGACTTTTGGCCACATATTTCCGAAAAATTACTTTTGTTGGTCGATGATTATATTGTTTTTGGGGGTGATTGCAACCAAGTTTTTGATCCCATATTGGTCAGACATTCTTCTGTTAGATTTTCCAACACCGAAATGCACTCTCAATTTTCTTCCACTATACGACGCAAGGCCTTGGTTGATATCTGGAGACTTTGTAATCCTGACATTCAAGAATACAGCTTTTATTCCCCCCCTCATCACTCACAATCTCGCATAGATTACCTCTTTCTCAGTAAGTCCCTTTCCCAACAAGTTTCCCATTCCGAAATTGGTTCCATTTTAATTTCTGACCATGCCCCGGTTTTCGTTGATTTTGATCTGCTGCCCCCTACTTCACATACCCGCAGATGGCGTTTTAATAATATTTTACTATCTGACCCCAACTTTACAAGTCAATTCAATGCTTTTGCTTCTAAATTTTTCTCTCTCAATTCTGTCCCTCCTTCCTCTCCGTCATGGTTTGGGATTCCTTTAAAGCGGCTGCCAGAGGTTTCATTATGAATTTTGTTTCTCACAAGAGGAAATCCTTTCAGGCCAGAACTTCTCAAATGCTAGCAGAAATTAAAAAACTTGAATATGATTATTACCACTCGAATTCAGATTCTTCCTTAAAAAATCTTATTGCCGCAAAATTCAAATTGAATAAATCCTCTACTGAAGCCGCATCTACTTATCTTTTAAAGAGTGGTGCTCGTTATTATGGGGGTCAAAATAAGATGGGGAAATTATTGGCAAAATATTTGAAAATACGACGTGATCGGACTAAAATTGAGTCCATACAGAATAGCGCTGGCATTTCTTTATTTAAAGATTCTGATATTTTAAAAGAGTTTGTTTCTTTTTATCAAACTTTATACTCTCCTGAACAACAACCGACTCCAGCTAACCTCTCCACTTACTTTCAAAATCTGCCTTCCCCTTTATCTCACGATATTGACTTTTCCTCTTTAGAGAAGGACATCACTCTGTCAGAAATCTCGCATGCCATTTCAGTACTAAAGCGGGGGAAGGCCCCGGGTCCGGATGGCTTCACTATTGAATTTTATGCTCACTTTGCTACTATACTTCTTCCTCGCCTTCTATTACTTTTCAACTCTTTTATTACAAATGGTACTTCTTCTGGCACCTTTCAGGAAGCCATGATTTGTTTAATCCCCAAAGAAAATAAAGACGCCTCTTTTTGTAAAAATTATCGTCCCATCTCCTTAGTTAATCTTGACTATAAATGTTTTGCAAAACTTCTTGCTCTTCGTATTGACCCCATCTTACCTCATTTAATCGGATCGGAACAATCAGGTTTTGTAAAAGGTCGTCTATCTTCCGATAATTCCAGAGTCTTCTTTAATATTCTCAGTAAAGCCTCCTCTCTTTCTTATCCCATAGCCGCCATTGCGTTGGACGCTGAGAAAGCATTCGACAGAATTGGTTGGGATTTTATGTTCCACGCACTTAAGTGGATAGGGTTCCCTCCTAAGTTAATTTCCTTTATGTCTTTATTGTATTCAGGTCCTACGGCTTCTATTTTTGTTAACGGTAATGTCTCAGATTATTTCCCCCTTCGGAGGGGAGTACGTCAAGGATGTCCTCTCTCTCCCCTTTTATTTATAATTGCTTTAGAACCTTTTTTAACCAAGATTAGACAGGATCCTCAAATTACCGGTTTTCAACTTAATAATACCTCCCAGGTTAAATTATCTGTTTATGCAGACGACATTCTCTTATATTGCTCTAATCCTCCTTCTTCCGTTCCAGCCTTTTTGGAACAAGTTGCTTTCTTTTCCCAAGTATCTGGCTATCGTCTTAACTCCGATAAATGCGAAATACTTCCCCTAAACGGGCTATGCCTTAAACAGGATTTCATTTCTACCGGTTTCTCTTGGCAAACTTCTAAGATAAAATATTTAGGCTTGTGGTTCTCTTCAAATATTCCAGAAACACTTAAACTTAATTTTGACCATGTAATTAAAACCTTATCTGACTCCATCGATCGCTGGCATCCACTTTTCCTATCTTGGTGGGGTCGTCTTGATTCCATTAAAATGATGCTCTCTCCCATAATTCTGTATATTATTTCTATGATTCCTGTACAAATTCCTGGTTTTTATTTTAAAAATGTTGATACGTTATTAACGAAATTTCTTTGGAAAAATAAGGTACCCCGAATAGCCCTATCCTCTTTAAAGAAAGCCAAATCTTCTGGCGGTCTCCAGTTTCCTGATTTCAAACAGTATCATCATGCGTTTTCATTAAAACATTCCTCTCGTTGGCTATCTTCGGATCAGGTTATACACCCGCCCATATGGTTGACTATAGAAAGACACTTTTTATCACCATTTACCTTTAATGAATATCTTGCCTTTACTAAAAATATTTCTTTATTATGGTCCCCAATCATATCTCACACATGTAAAATTCTTGTTCCATTGTTACCCTCCTACGCTCCTTCCTTTTCTTCTTTGTGTCAACAGCCCATTTGGCATAATAATTTATTACGTATTAATAATCGGTCCCTTTACTGGAAAGTATGGAGAAACAATGGCTTGCTTTGGATCTCACAATTAGTGTTCAACAATACTCCTTTGTCCTTTTCAGAACTTCAAACACAATTTTCCTTGCCTTCTTCTAGTAAAATTCAATATGATCATCTATATCCTGCGCTCTGTCAATACCTTCTTTCTTTACCAATAACTTCCATTCCGTCCTCCAAATGCTCCTTGCTTTACCCTTTAATATCTGGCTCGTCCTCTGCCTCCTCTCTCTATAAAGGTTTGTCTTCTATCTCTGACAGAAACAAATCAAAGGTTGAATTGGCTTGGGAGAAGGAGTTGTTGGTCTGTTGGACAATCCCTTTTTGGGATAAAATATAGCTCAAAATTCATAAAACGTCCAGAGCGGCTAACACTTCTCAATCCCTCTTTTTTGTGTATCAGCGTATTTTATACACTCCCGCAAAATTATCCTCCTTTAACTCGGATTGTACTCCTGCCTGTTGGTCATGCTCTTGCACACATGCTGACTTGTTTCATATGCTTTTTACCTGTACTCCTGTAAAATCCTTTTGGCAGTTAGTTTGGTCCCAAATAAACAAAATTTTCAAAACAAATGTCCCCTTTTCCCCTTCTACTGTTGTTCTAGGTTCTCTATCACCTCATTGGCCTCAATCACCTTCTCATTTTAAGTTGATTGATTTATTATTAGCGATAGCTTTTCACTTAATTACTTCAAATTGGAAACAAGCTGATAAAATCACCTTCAGAGCATGGTGGAACGCAGTTTGCTTTCATCATAGACTTGATACCAATTTTGTCACTCCTATTTCTGTTTCCATTAAAAGAGATCGTTTATGGCTCCCTCATTCCTCCTACTTCACTTCTAATGTCACACCCAAGACTCCATGTGTTCACACTGCTGATGAAGTTCGGAAGCCTCCATGAAGCATTGTTGTCTTTTTATATTTTTAGATTATTTTTTCGATAATTTCCCTGTTATGCTTTTCTTTTATTATTTATATGCTTAATAATATTGTCTTTTCTACGTGCAGATATTGATATTTTGTACTATTTTTTCTTGAAGAATACGATTTTATTATGGTCATATTAGTTGTTTTTTTCTCTCTTTGTTCCCTTTTTCTCTGTCTTTCCCCTCCCCCTGTAATAGTTTCTTGATTTTTTATTATTATCCCTGTGCATTATATTTCAATATTCTTTGCTGTTTATTTCTGCTATGTATTGTTTTGGATTTTGGATAAAGAAAATTCTACATTTAAACTAAAAAAAAAAAAGATGATGGTGAGCACAGTCCAGCACGAGGAGAATAATCCTGTTACTACTTTCTCTTTTCTGTTCAATTTGTGAGGCAAATCCATCTTGCTTACAACTTGGTTTGAAAAAACATTCATCCAACAGCAATGCATTCAACTGCACTGGGCCCCAAAAACATGTAACCAAATGTGCAGTTTGAAATCCTGTGATTCACAAAATCACAGGGTTTGCAGCTGCATAATGATATTTGGCCATATACTATCCCCTTTGGAAAGTTGGAAAGGCTTTAAAGACTTGCAAAAGTGATCATTAAACTGATATGGAATTATAATTATGAAAGGGTGAAAAATGGCAACCCCACCTGAATGAGATTTAGAATGGTATGTGTCAATGGTTTGTCTCAAACAACTGAAAGGTTTTGAACACCTCAAAGGAAGTGGTAACGAAACCACAGAGGGGAAGCTTTACCCAGGGTTTAGCTTCCTTGAGCAGCCGCGGCCGCTGCAGTTAAGAGCGGTGGAGCAGTGGGACCGGCTGGGGGGGAGGGGGTGGGTTTAGAGAGATGACCACAAGGGAAAATTAAATGAATAAATAATTTTCCCTCGTGGTCGTCTCTCGAAATACCCCCTAGCCGGCCCCACCGCTCTTACCTCCAGCGGCCGCGGCTGCCCCTGAGTCGTGTTTAAAGCAGCGCCCTTTCCATTAAGCTCAAACAATTGTTTTCCGTTTGCGAGTGCAAACGAAGGGATGGAGATCAGCAGCCCACCATTCCTGAATTGGTAGCCATCACAGGAGTCACGTGTAGCAACCTGTCTAAGTAATAATCATTAGGCAGATCGTTCTGCGACCCCCTGTAAATGTTTTTATTTCCAATGTAGCCTATTTGTAGATAGGTCGCCTCACAAATTGCAAACCAGTAGGTGTGCAAATTGCACATTCCTGGTTTGAGAACGGTATAGTACACCGGGCCCTTTGTGATGCCACCTAAGCCACAAGACCTCTTCGGCCTGTTCTCTGTATTCCTCTGCTCCTTCCCACCTCTTTCTCAGTCCATGTGGCCTTAAGGTTCCCTCTATAGTCATCTGTATATGCTGTCTACACGCTTTCGCCACCACGTCTCCATCTCTGTATCCCTCTTCTGCCATGGTCCACGTGTTCTCTGGCCCACAACATTACCCTTTCCTTTCAAGTTCTGACTTAATTTTCGTTTCTTACTTTGACCCACCTCTGAATCCCCCCCTCCATGTTTGTACTCCTTCCTGTCCCTAGACATGCCTCCAAAGTCTCTCTTCTCCCATCACTGTCACTTTTTACACATCATCAGTCCCCTCTGTACCCTGTGTAAACTTTTAATATCACCTACAAAATCATCATTCTACAATTGTGTTAAAGAACGGTTCAAGGAAGGTATTTTGTGATACATGAGCACTTCAGTGCGGTGTAAACGGTGATTAGTGGAACTACAGAGTACATAAACAGGGGATTTGGAAAAATGAGCACATTTCAGGGTGCCTCCCTCTGAGGGTATATAGTGTCATGGATATCTGAGACCGACAATTTGAACGCTATTTTTATATTTATTTCAAAAAGCAAGTGAGTGTAGCTTTTGTTTAAGGCTTTTCAACAACTAACAATGCTTCAAAGTGCTTTCTGGATGTTCAATGATGACAAAGTGTGTTTCATAGTTTGTGGTCGGTGGAATATATTTTCTTGTTTTGTGTGAGGTTAGGAGCTTCCAAACAAGTCCCACCGAACCTATTTTTTATTATGGGAAACACAAGATTTGTGTGAGAAATACAGTAATTTGTACATATACTTACATTCTTACAGCAGATTGATGGGAGAAACATAGTAGACAATGTTGCGAAATCACTTGTTGAAATATCAATTAATTAAAATGTTTTATTTTCGGACAGATATGGTGAGAGGCAGCTGGATTTTTCTAATGTTTGTACTGAGGAGAGGACACAACAGGTTTTGGAGGAGCTACGGTGGGTTGCGATATAGAAAAATGTGATGAATTCCTAAGAGGTGGTGGGTGCCTCTAGTATGGCAGAGGGCTGCAAAACAGTTAATACCATGTACGATTTTACTGTGTCATTGATGTGTATGGACTTTAAATCTAAGTAAATCATACTTTTTTAGCACAATCAGATGTTAGGTAGAAAATCAATAAGTACATTTTACTCCTTTAAAGTTGTTTCTGTTTTACAAGAATTTATCATTTTTATGTCCCCTTTACATTTTAATGAGTGTAATGGGGGAACTGGGGACCTACTCTCCTATTTGAATCAAAATCACAAAAGCGAACACGTCTATAAGGCAACCTCTATTATTTTTTTCAATGTCTTTATTGATTTTTGGTTAAGGACATAACAGACATGCATTGCATATTGAAAGGATGCATTCCAGAAACTTTACTCTATCAACTAGAATGGCATTAAATTCCTGAAAGTAAACACAAAATATCTCAGAACAATATGAAGCCTTATTCATGCCCAGTAGTGGCCGACATGGATCAGGAGTGGGGGGCAGTGCGGGGAAGGGTGAGGGCGAAATGTAAAAAAAAAATTTCCTCCTTGCTGCTCTCCTGCTCTCTCCCACGTCGTCGCAGTCTCTCCTCTTTGGGCCCGGAACAAGAAGCAGCCATGCTCCCTCCCCATAGCCAATCACAGTGCTGCAATGCAGCGTTGTGATTGGTCTGAGAGCCGCTGAGCCAGGGAATGGGGGCCTGAGCATGTTCTCAACGCATGTTGTAATGCAGCCTGCATGGAGAACATGCAAAGGGTGCATGACTCTGACCGGCCTGAGCCGCAGGGCCAAGGAGTCAGGCCCACTTGGAGTGGGCAAATCACTCCTCCACTGCTCTGCTCAGCAGAGCAGTCCCGCCAGCCCCGGAAAGCTGCGCAGCAGGAACAAATACAATGATAATAACCCTTAGTTATTATCATTGTATTTGTTCTTTCTTTCACTGTAGGGCGACGGAGCCAACACTGTTCATGCCATCACAGACACAACTCCCATAGGTGTAGCAAGAATGTGCTATGTGCAACTTTGACTCTATACCGTAAACTACACAGGTAGCCTAGCTCACATTAGCAATCAACTACAGATATATGGGAAACCCTCATTGCACACAGTGATCAATATTTATACAACTGTTCAGAGAAAGCCACGTTCCTCAAGATAATCAACATCTTTGCCAAAATTTATGCCGTACTACGGATAGCTTTAACCTGTGTTAAGCCACTCACAGTTACCAAACCTACATTGAGAAATGACATTGATATGAGCAGAAAAGTGGGCTCTCTAAACAGTGTTTACTCTATGGAGAGAGTTTACTCAGTCAATCAATCAGGTGTCTTGTAAAGCGTGACTACTCACCCGTAAGGGTCCCAAGGCGCTGGGGGAAGCTGCTGGTCCATCGAAGGTGCTGTGGGTCAGTCGAAGATCTATTTCTTGAAGTCCTTTCTGAATTGAGGCAGTGAGGGTGATTGCCTGAGGTGGAGAAGCAGGGTGTTCGAGGTCTTTGCTGCAAGGTCGGAGAAGGATCCTCCTCTGGCTGTGGTCATGTGGACAGTTGGGATGGCTAGCCAGGGTGAGTTGGGTGAGGGGAGGTCTCTGGTGGGTGCATGGAATGCGGGGCAGTGGTTGAGATCCGCAGGTCCACGTTGTGTAGGGCTTTGTAGGAGTGTGTGAGGAGCTTGAAGGTGAATCTTTTGTTGACTTGGAGCGATTGGAGGTCTCTCAGGTGGCTGGTGATGTGGCTGAGGCGGGGGTGTAGAGGAGGAGTCTGGAGGAGGCATTCTGAATGTTCTGTAGTTTCTTGAGGAGTTTCTGAGTGATGCCGGCATACAGTTAATTGCCGTAGTCTATTCTGCTACTGATGAGTTCATGGGTGACCATCTTTCTGGACTCAGTGGTGATCCACTTGAATATCTTTTGGAGCAGGCATAGCATGTGGAAGCAGGATGATGAGACAGCATTGATCTGGAGGCTCATGGTGAGCAAGGATTCCAGGATGATGCCGCGATTCTGTGTAAGGTCTGTGTGTGTGAGGGTTTCAAGTGCTGTGGGCCACAAGAAGCTGTCCCAGGTAGGGTCGAGCCCATGATGAGGACTACGCTCTTGCCTGAATTGAGCTGTTTTTCATCCAGGTGGCGTCAGTCCAGTCATCAAAGTTGTTTTTGGTGACTGTGGGTTCATTTGTGAGGGAGACAATCAACTGGGTGTTGTCAGCATGGGAGATGATGTTGAGTCCGTGGTTCCTGACGATGGCTGTGAGCGGGGGCATATAGATGTTGAAAAGAGTGGGGCTCAGGGAGGAGCCCTGGGGCACTCCGCAGCTGATTTCTTTGGGTTCTGAGAGGAACAGAGGTAGTCTGACTCTCTGTGTTCGGCCGCTGAGGAAGGAGCTGAATCATTCCAGGGCTTTGTCGTGGATGTCGGCGTCGTGGAGTCTTTTGCATGGGGTGCGGTGAGAGACTGTATCGAAGGTGGCTGAGAGGTCCAGGAGGATGAAGATTGCAGTTTCATCCCGGTCATCGAGGGCACGGACGTCATCCGTGGCAGCGAGGAGGGCAGTCTCTGTGCTGTCGTTGCATCAGAAGCTGGATTGAGAGAGGTCCAGGATCTGGTTCACTTTGATGAATTCGGAAAGTTGAGCAGTGATGGCCTTCTCCATGACTTTGGCTGGCAAAGGGTGAAGAGAGATGTGTCTGAAATTCTTGAGGGTCGTCGGGTCAGCAGAGGGTTTCTTCATCAAGGGGTTGATATCTTGTTTACAGTCTTCTGGGATGGTGGCGGAGTTGATTGAGCAGTTGATGGTGTGGCAGAGTTCGGGGGTCATGGTGTGCCTGCTCTGTGATCCGCGTCATCCACGGTGAGGGAAGTTCAGCTGAGTAGGGTCTGTTGAGGTCCAGCATCATAGGGTTCAGTGGTTGTGGGCAGTAGGGGAGGTTCTTGGTTATCGAGGCTGTCAAAGCTGCCATATATCTCCTTGATATTTCAGTGGAAGTCGGTGACTAGGTTGTTGCAGACGTTTTGGGAGGGGGTGGATATATACTGTCTCTGTGCTTGGTCTAGCAAGTTCTTTGACCGCTGCAAAAAGTTCTGTACTATTGTGAGCATTGGCCGCATTCTTCATTGTTCTGATGAGGTGGTGGTGTGTGTTGACAGTGGTCTTAAAGGCTGAGTGGTCTTCTGGGGTCTTGCAGCTCCTCAATCTCTTCTCGAACCATCTACAGGTGCGTCTGTACTCATGAATGGCAGTAGAGAACCAGCTGGCTTTCTTGGAGTGTTGCTTGCTTGAGGCTTTCTTTAGAGGAGCCAAAGAGTCAATGCAGTTGGAGATCCATTGGTGGAGGAGGTTTGCTGCAGTGTTGGCATCTGTGGATGTCGGTGTGGGGGGGGTTCTGAGAGAGGTGGTGAGCTGTTCTTAGGTGACACTGTTTAAACCTCTGCCAGGGTATCGGTGGGCGTGGTGGTGTGCAGTGGGTTTGGTGAAGGAGAAGTGGACGGAGCAATGGTCAGTCTACTGGAGCTCAGTGGTGTGGCTGAAGGTGATGTTGTCGCTGGCAGAGAAGATGGGATTTAGCATGTGTCTTGCGTAGTGGCTTGGGGAGGTGACCAGTTGTTTGAGTCTGATGCTGGTGAGGTTCTCCAGCAGGGACAAGATGTTTTTATGGTTGGAGTTGTCCAGGTGAAAGTTGAGGTCATGGAGGAGGATGTAGTCTGTGGAGGCGAGAGTGTGGGGTGTGATGAGGTCCATGATGGAATCGCTGAAGGGTGGGTGGGGATCGGGGGTCTGTAGATGAGGGTGCCACAAAGGGGGGTGTTTGGGTTGGTCTGGACCTGGAAGTGGAGGTGCTCCATGTTGGTCGAGTGGTTCTCTGCATGAGAGGTGAGGCAAAGGGTGTATTTGTGTATGATGGTGATGCCTCTGCCATGGTTGTTGATGCAGTCCTTATGAATGATCTTGTAGCCATCTCAGTTGGTGGTGGCGATGTTAGTGGTGGATGTGGAGTTCATCCAGGTTTTCCTGAGGAAGGCGATGTCGGAGTTGATAGAGTCAAGCAGGTCCCAGATCTCCATGGTGTGTTTGTGGAGGGAGCATTGTGTTGAGCAGGATGCAGTTGAGGCGGTCGGGTCCATTAGCTGGTAGTCTTGTGGTGGGAGGGGCTGCGGGGCAGTGGCCGGCGAAGGTGCAGCTGCAGTTCCGGCAGGAAAAAGGGTCCTCTGTGTTGTTCGGAAATGCCTGGTGGCAGGCAGTGTGTCATCCGGTGTTGAGAGCATGAAGGGTGCTGGCATAGTACCGGTGGATGGTCCGAGAATCAGGATCCATGGTGCTGGGTGTGGACCAGGCACGGATGGGCGCAGACAGGCTTGCCTCTGGTGTGCCAGCAGCATGGCCACACAGAGTCTACCGTAAATAGTGTGATGGGAGGGTTGGACAGCTGGGAGGCGGGAACGTGGAAGGCGAGAATCTGCACTGGACGGGGGCTGAGTCCCGGGGTACGAGCACTGGTAGGCACACAGAGGTAAAAGGTGCAAAAAGAGGCAAGAGAAAAAAAAAGAAAAAAGTGAAAAGAAGCAAAGAAAAGCAAAGAAGAATGAAAAGGAGGGAAAAAGAGATCAGAACAAAGAGGCAGAGGGCAGAGCATCGGCAGAGAACAGATGCTTTACCACTGGACCACCAGGGAAGAGGCGCAGGTGGGAGCCTGCGGATGGAGGACTGCCTCGAACCACTGACCAGAGGGTGAGTAGCAGCTACAGGGGCAGCGGCTACCAGGCAGAGCTGTACAGGAGAGGGAGCAGTCCACTAACAGGATCATCAATCTCCTCTATACCGCACTTTGGTAGACAGTGAAACTCTCAAGATCAATACACCATAGAGTATTAAAAAGTATCTACTAAGAACAGTGTACACTTTATGGAACATTTGTAAAAAAAACCACTAATCACTTAATGTGCAAAAATTATACTATGTGCACCATTAATACAGTGGGGAAAACTTTACAGATAGCTCATATTCTGAAGCAAAACAAGCACATGTACATAGTTAGTGTGTTATCTAGAAATTGTCATGATTAGAAGATTCTGTCTAATAACTCAAGGCTGCTTACACTACTTAGGAACCTATTTAAGAAAAAGTCATGCATTGCAGTGCAGCCAGTCACCTTGCTGTATTGCACTGCGTTATATGGAAATGGCAGGTCTGGGCCATATTTAAGGCAATACGGCTCATTCCTGCCTTTTCCTCTGCACTGGTGCCTCTTCTTTGCAGCCTAGTCCCAATGTAGGCACCCTTGCACCATGATGGAAGGGTTCCTCTCCGGCAGAACACAGAGCGTCCGCCTTCCGCTCCGAAGCCACCGAGATTATCTGCGGCGTACCCCAGGGCTCATCCCTCAGCTCAACGCTGTTCAACATCTACATGGCACCGCTCGCCCATGTCGCCCGACTGCACGACCTCAACATCATCTCTTACGCCGATGACACCCAGCTGATCCTCTCCCTCACCATAGAACCCCACACCGCCAAAACCAACCTCCATAAGGGAATGAAGGCTGTCGCCGACTGGATGAGAAACAACCGACTGAAGCTGAACTAGGACAAGATGGAGGTCCTCATCCTCCGATCCACCCCCTCAGCCTGGAACGACTCCTGGTGGCCGACCGCACCAGGAACAGCTCCAACTCCCACCGACCATGCACGCAACCTAGGCGTCATCCTCGACTCCACCCTCTCCATGACGAAACAGGTCAACGCCGTCTCTTCCTTCTGCTTCAACAACCTCCGCATGCTCTGCAGGATCTACAAGTGGATCCCCACCGAAACGAGAAGGACCCAGGCCCTCGTCAGCAGCAGGCTGTACTACGGAAACGCCCTCTATGCAGGAGCCCCGGCCAAACTCCTGAAACGGCTCCAACACATCCAGAACGCCTCCGCACGCCTGATCCTCGACATCCCTCGCCACAGCCACATCACACCCCACCTGAGTGAACTGCACTGGCTCCCCGTTAAAAAGAGGATAACCTTCAAGCTCCTCACCCACGCACACGAAGCACTCCACAACACCGGACCAGCATACCTCAACAGCCGACTCAGCTTCTACACCCCCACCTGCAAGCTCTCGCCACTGTACCCTGCATCCAAAGAGTGACCACCGGCGGCAGATCATTCTACCACCTCGTCGCCAAGACATGGTACACCCTCCCCATCCGCCTACGGCAGACCCAAGACCAACTGACCTTCAGAAGACTCCTCAAGATCTGGCTCTTCGAACAGTAGCAACATTCCCTCACCCCCTAGCGCCTTGAGACCCTCACGGGTAAGTAGTGCACTTTACAAATGCCTGATTGATTGATTGCCTGCTTTGCACGAAAGATTGTTTTTGAGCAGGAAGGGGCACCTTCCTGCACAAAAGCAATCCTGAGAGGCATATTCCTCTTTCTATGTGTGGTGCAGAAGGCATTCTCTGTGTGTAAATGCAGCACACATTGAAAGAGGAAGTAACGAGGAGAAATAAAGATATTTCTCCCCGATACGCCTCTCCAGGGAAGGTGCATCTTTTTGGTGCATTCCCAGGTTTACCAGTTCTGGTAAATCTGTGAATGCATCAATAAGCATGGAGGTGACATGGGAAAACCCACGTAATGCTCATGGAAGCCTTCCCAGAGCAGAATAAGGCAATGCAGGGATTTGCACTGTGTTACCCTTCTCCAGATTTATGGAGCCACTCGGGGCCAATCTGACTTAAGATTTGCATCCTTCTTGCACCACGTTGTGTGGTGCAAGAGCATCACAAACCAGCATGTAAATAGGAACCACGGTATCTACTACATAGAATATTTGCCCTGTTGAGCCCTTTTTCTGCAGAACCCATAAGCTTTTGTAAACATGCTGAACACAAGTCATCAACTGTCCCCAGCAGACAGACTTACTCTTCAATACCAAGAATTATAACGTGTTCAATACTTCTACACAACTATGATGCATTAGGAGCACATGTGTTTTACAGACACTCCCTTTAGCTGGACACAGGCTGTACACAATTAGGTAGAAAATTGATATGGTAGTTCCATTATATATTTATATATAATGTTATGGCTTATTTCGCCATTCATTTTCCATGCCTACATATTTGGTGAAAAAACACGGCAGCAGCACAGCAGTTCCTGCTATTATATCCATGGTGTATTTTGTTTTAGGTGTAAAGCATGGCGGACCCGTTTTGGAGTCCGAAGACCAAACTGTTCCATTTAAAGCGCATATGTGCAAACAGTCACTTTTCCCTTTTAATAACTGAACAACTAAATTGTGTCAGAAACTCACAGATATTCCACCATTCTCTTCTAACTCTTTACATTTTCAAACAATTATTTTTACTAGTCTTTTGTGTTGTTTCTTCAATATACTTATAAGAACTCTTTGATCATAGCATTTACTAGAGCAATAAAAAGCACATAAATGTATATCATCAATCAAAATCCACTATTCCTTGTACATTGATTCTTTTTTACACCAATTTTTCATATGACCAATTCTACTTTCACAATACCACTTTTCTTTCAATTAAGTCAACGTTTACATTTAATTTGCCTTATCGACCATTAGTTCAACGTAAAGTATCACTAGCCAATAACAATCTGCAGATAAAGGTCCTAATTTATTTTTTCATTTTCCATAATTCAGGATGATGTTGACCTCTACGCGTTAGCGAACCTCTAAACCATTCTCTAGAAAATCAGCTCCAAATAAACCATTAATTCAATTAATTAGTTAATTAATTAACATACATCGCATTTCTGATTACCCAAATCCTCCTGTGATTGTTTTTGTCACTCTGGAATTTGTACTGAGGAACTTCATTAATTAGATTCCTTAGGTTATAATTGTTATCTTCCTCAGAGCACTGAGTATCATGGGGAGGAAGTACATACTCCCAGGATTATACTCAGGAATCACTGGGTGGGTTTCTCAAATCGTTTTTTGCCATACCAGGTTTGCAAAGTACTTATATTGTTCTTAAAGTCCAATAATTTCAAAAAACGTGTATGATGCATGAAATACAAGCGAGCTTAACCATTATTATATGCACTTCTTCTGCAGACCGCATAAAGTGCTGTTATCATACAAGTTATTGATAAATTGCATAAAGTGCATAATGATATAAAGTGCAAGTGTAGATAAAAGTCCATACGTTACATCACCTATCCAGCTCAGAAAGCTATGAACATTCAAGGTACATGTGGTTTTGCTCTTCCTTCTGGAGTACCCACAATAGTCCAGTACTATTATTTAGCAACCAACTGAAATAGGAATGCCTCTACATCAAATACAGTTGAATATCACATTATTCATTAATTTTTAAGCAATCCATTATATGGCGAACCCACACTTATGTCAAAGTCCCTTTAGGCCCTCCCTGTTGCAACTAGTTTATAGTAAAGTGCTATATACACAGTGCAAAATCGTTCAAAAGAATTCGGTTAGCCTATATCCCATAGCTTTACAAAGTCAGCCATCAGCCTTTCATTTTTGCATCTTTAAAGTGTTTTCATTGTTCCTTTCCTATGATCTAAGTGGCAGTGATTCTCTTAAAAAGCATCCTTACCTATTTCAATTCATGCATATCATTAACCCACACCGTCCTTTTTCTTATTCATGTACTTATAGTATACGTGCAACGCCTTGTCTAGGTTGTGAGTGTTGCTGGTAACAGGCTTTGGGATATAAGTTCACAATGCTTGTGTTTAATATAATAAATAAAAGAGAGTAACACAATCCTCTGGAGTGCTCGAGCTCTTTTCTCAGAACAAGAGAAGGGCTTTTGAAAGTATGTATATATATATATATATATATATATATATATATTCACTTAAAAAACCATAGGTTTCACACATGTTATAGTTAGGTGGACATTTCACTCGTAAAAAATATAACTCGCGCGCCCGCAATCCACTGCTCATGACGTCACATATTACATCACTCATGACATGGTCAGTGGCATCACTCATGACATCACTGATGACATCATCCTTTTGATAGAGTGGCGGTCGTGCGAGTTATAGTTATCTGAACTAACTATAACGGGGGAATTTCATTGGTTTTTTACGAGTGAAATGTCCACCTAACTATAACATGTGTAAAACCTATGGTTCTTTAAGTGAATTTGCAAGGTTTTTTAAATGCTAATTCCTAACTATAACGTGGGTGAAACCTATGGTTTTTTCATTGAATTTGTACGGTGTTTTAAATGCTAAGTTATGTATTTATTATTATATTTTTTATATATTTATTTTACAATAAACTACGTATTAAAAATGTTTTGTTTTTTTATGGTTTTTCACCGTGCGTGCACCCCACGATTTTAAAAAAAAAATTAAAATGTTTTTTTCTGCCTTCGGGGTCCTTCATGGACCCCCTGACAAAGGCTAGGGGGTCAGGAACTCTCTACCCTGCCCCCTTTTCACGTTCGCCACCTTCCTTTTTCACTCTCGCACTCAAAACAAACAAAATGGCGGCAGACACTTCCTAATTTCGACCGATTCGAATGTTGACTGACATGTAAGCACCAATCAGAATTACGCTGGCGCACGTTAGGGTGCGCGCACCGTGCGCGCACGGTGCGCGGCTATAGATATTTATGTACTTTAACTGCAATTTTCTCAGGAAATACTGAACAGATTGACTCCATATATGTAAAAGGCACATCCCTGACCTGAGGACTACCTCTTTGCCAAATTTCAAGTAATTTTGTTCAGCCGTTCGGGCTGTACCTTCGACTAAAGGTCCTTTGGGAAAATGCATGGGGAAAACGTGTTTTGGGACCCCCCTTTTTTCTCGGCCCCCGCTTAACGAATCCCCTCGAGACATTCAGGGTGGGAGCTGAGCGGAGCGCCCCATTAGTTTTCAAAATTTCGCGAGGATTCGTCAACCGGTGCCAAAGTTATTCAAAATAGAATTTTGAGATTTCCTATGGAAACACGGTCCTAACTATAACTATCTACTGGCGACCGCCAGTAGATAATATATATATATATATATATATATATATATATATATATATATATATATATATATATATTTTGCCACAAGGTTGCCCTCCAAGGGATATCACGCACCTCAGGGTATCCGCACACTGAACCTCAGGCGGCAACACCAACAGCATGCCACAAGCGTTTACGAAGCCATACGCGTTTCGAGCTACTTAAGCTCTTGATCACTGGCAAAGAATGAGGCAAGAAGTGGACCTTGTAGAACGTGCTTTTAATTAAATGTATAGTCCCGCCCCAGTGGGCGTTTGTAAGGTCCCGCCCCAGTGGGCGTCATCACTGGCATTCTGGATGATGTAGTTCAAAGTTCTCTCACCAAGTGGCTAGTCTGCTTCTGCCTCAAGTAAAATATAATCCATCAGGGTAAAAGCGTGCCGGCACCCACGTCAGTGCTGCCAAGTCTTCCTGAAGTTCAAGGCCCCTTTGGTCCCCGACGGTGCTTGAAATACAAACACCAGGGAACGCCTCTCAAGCGTCAGGACATCACCGCGGCCGGACCAGCCGCATAACATTTTGCCACAAGGTTGCCCTCCAAGGGATATCACGCACCTCAGGGTATCCGCACACTGAACCTCAGGCGGCAACACCAACAGCATGCCACAAGCGTTTACGAAGCCATACGCGTTTCGAGCTACTTAAGCTCTTGATCACTGGCAAAGAATGAGGCAAGAAGCGGACCTTGTAGAACGTGCTTTTAATTAAATGTATAGTCCCGCCCCAGTGGGCGTTTGTAAGGTCCCGCCCCAGTGGGCGTCATCACTGGCATTCTGGATGATGTAGTTCAAAGTTCTCTCACCAAGTGGCTAGTCTGCTTCTGCCTCAAGTAAAATATAATCCATCAGGGTAAAAGCGTGCCGGCACCCACGTCAGTGCTGCCAAGTCTTCCTGAAGTTCAAGGCCCCTTTGGTCCCCGACGGTGCTTGAAATACAAACACCAGGGAACGCCTCTCAAGCGTCAGGACATCACCGCGGCCGGACCAGCCGCATAACATTTTGCCACAAGGTTGCCCTCCAAGGGATATCACGCACCTCAGGGTATCCGCACACTGAACCACAGGCGGCAACACCAACAGCATGCCACAAGCGTTTACGAAGCCATACGCGTTTCGAGCTACTTAAGCTCTTGATCACTGGCAAAGAATGAGGCAAGAAGCGGACCTTGTAGAACGTGCTTTTAATTAAATGTATAGTCCCGCCCCAGTGGGCGTTTGTAAGGTCCTGCCCCAGTGGGCGTCATCACTGGCATTCTGGATGATGTAGTTCAAAGTTCTCTCACCAAGTGGCTAGTCTGCTTCTGCCTCAAGTAAAATATAATCCATCAGGGTAAAAGCGTGCCGGCACCCACGTCAGTGCTGCCAAGTCTTCCTGAAGTTCAAGGCCCCTTTGGTCCCCGGCGGTGCTTGAAATACAAACACCAGGGAACGCCTCTCAAGCGTCAGGACATCACCGCGGCCGGACCAGCCGCATTACATTTTGCCACAAGGTTGCCCTCCAAGGGATATCACGCACCTCAGGGTATCCGCACACTGAACCACAGGCGGCAACACCAACAGCATGCCACAAGCGTTTACGAAGCCATACGCGTTTCGAGCTACTTAAGCTCTTGATCACTGGCAAAGAATGAGGCAAGAAGCGGACCTTGTAGAACGTGCTTTTAATTAAATGTATAGTCCCGCCCCAGTGGGCGTTTGTAAGGTCCTGCCCCAGTGGGCGTCATCACTGGCATTCTGGATGATGTAGTTCAAAGTTCTCTCACCAAGTGGCTAGTCTGCTTCTGCCTCAAGTAAAATATAATCCATCAGGGTAAAAGCGTGCCGGCACCCACGTCAGTGCTGCCAAGTCTTCCTGAAGTTCAAGGCCCCTTTGGTCCCCGGCGGTGCTTGAAATACAAACACCAGGGAACGCCTCTCAAGCGTCAGGACATCACCGCGGCCGGACCAGCCGCATTACATTTTGCCACAAGGTTGCCCTCCAAGGGATATCACGCACCTCAGGGTATCCGCACACTGAACCTCAGGCGGCAACACCAACAGCATGCCACAAGCGTTTACGAAGCCATACGCGTTTCGAGCTACTTAAGCTCTTGATCACTGGCAAAGAATGAGACAAGAAGCGGACCTTGTAGAACGTGCTTTTAATTAAATGTATAGTCCCGCCCCAGTGGGCGTTTGTAAGGTCCCGCCCCAGTGGGCGTCATCACTGGCATTCTGGATGATGTAGTTCAAAGTTCAAAGTTCTCTCACCAAGTGGCTAGTCTGCTTCTGCCTCAAGTAACTCGCCATAGCTCGAAACGCGTATGGCTCCGTAAACGCTTGTGGCATGCTGTTGGTGTTGCCGCCTGAGGTTCAGTGTGCGGATACCCTGAGGTGCGTGATATCCCTTGGAGGGCAACCTTGTGGCAAAATGTTATGCGGCTGGTCCGGCCACGGTGATGTCCTGACGCTTGAGAGGCGTTCCCTGGTGTTTGTATTTCAAGCACCGTCGGGGACCAAAGGGGCCTTGAACTTCAGGAAGACTTGGCAGCACTGACGTGGGTGCCGGCACGCTTTTACCCTGATGGATTATATTTTACTTGAGGCAGAAGCAGACTAGCCACTTGGTGAGAGAACTTTGAACTACATCATCCAGAATGCCAGGGATGACGCCCACTGGGGCGGGACCTTACAAACGCCCACTGGGGCGGGACTATACATTTAATTAAAAGCACGTTCTACAAGGTCCGCTTCTTGCCTCATTCTTTGCCAGTGATCAAGAGCTTAAGTAGCTCGAAACGCGTATGGCTTCGTAAACGCTTGTGGCATGCTGTTGGTGTTGCCGCCTGAGGTTCAGTGTGCGGATACCCTGAGGTGCGTGATATCCCTTGGAGGGCAACCTTGTGGCAAAATGTTATGCGGCTGGTCCGGCCGCGGTGATGTCCTGACGCTTGAGAGGCGTTCCCTGGTGTTTGTATTTCAAGCACCGTCGGGGACCAAAGGGGCCTTGAACTTCAGGAAGACTTGGCAGCACTGACGTGGGTGCCGGCACGCTTTTACCCTGATGGATTATATTTTACTTGAGGCAGAAGCAGACTAGCCACTTGGTGAGAGAACTTTGAACTACATCATCCAGAATGCCAGTGATGACGCCCACTGGGGCGGGACCTTACAAACGCCCACTGGGGCGGGACTATACATTTAATTAAAAGCACGTTCTACAAGGTCCGCTTCTTGCCTCATTCTTTGCCAGTGATCAAGAGCTTAAGTAGCTCGAAACGCGTATGGCTTCGTAAACGCTTGTGGCATGCTGTTGGTGTTGCCGCCTGAGGTTCAGTATGCGGATACCCTGAGGTGCATGATATCCCTTGGAGGGCAACCTTGTGGCAAAATGTTATGCGGCTGGTCCGGCCGCGGTGATGTCCTGACGCTTGAGAGGCGTTCCCTGGTGTTTGTATTTCAAGCACCGTCGGGGACCAAAGGGGCCTTGAACTTCAGGAAGACTTGGCAGCACTGACGTGGGTGCCGGCACGCTTTTACCCTGATGGATTATATTTTACTTGAGGCAGAAGCAGACTAGCCACTTGGTGAGAGAACTTTGAACTACATCATCCAGAATGCCAGTGATGACGCCCACTGGGGCGGGACCTTACAAACGCCCACTGGGGCGGGACTATACATTTAATTAAAAGCACGTTCTACAAGGTCCGCTTCTTGCCTCATTCTTTGCCAGTGATCAAGAGCTTAAGTAGCTCGAAACGCGTATGGCTTCGTAAACGCTTGTGGCATGCTGTTGGTGTTGCCGCCTGAGGTTCAGTGTGCGGATACCCTGAGGTGCGTGATATCCCTTGGAGGGCAACCTTGTGGCAAAATGTTATGCGGCTGGTCCGGCCGCGGTGATGTCCTGACGCTTGAGAGGCGTTCCCTGGTGTTTGTATTTCAAGCACCGTCGGGGACCAAAGGGGCCTTGAACTTCAGGAAGACTTGGCAGCACTGACGTGGGTGCCGGCACGCTTTTACCCTGATGGATTATATTTTACTTGAGGCAGAAGCAGACTAGCCACTTGGTGAGAGAACTTTGAACTACATCATCCAGAATGCCAGTGATGACGCCCACTGGGGCAGGACCTTACAAACGCCCACTGGGGCGGGACTATACATTAATTAAAAGCACGTTCTACAAGGTCCGCTTCTTGCCTCATTCTTTGCCAGTGATCAAGAGCTTAAGTAGCTCGAAACGTGTATGGCTTCGTAAACGCTTGTGGCATGCTGTTGGTGTTGCCGCCTGAGGTTCAGTGTGCGGATACCCTGAGGTGCGTGATATCCCTTGGAGGGCAACCTTGTGGCAAAATGTTATGCGGCTGGTCCGGCCGCGGTGATGTCCTGACGCTTGAGAGGCGTTCCCTGGTGTTTGTATTTCAAGCACCGTCGGGGACCAAAGGGGCCTTGAACTTCAGGAAGACTTGGCAGCACTGACGTGGGTGCCGGCACGCTTTTACCCTGATGGATTATATTTTACTTGAGGCAGAAGCAGACTAGCCACTTGGTGAGAGAACTTTGAACTACATCATCCAGAATGCCAGTGATGACGCCCACTGGGGCGGGACCTTACAAACGCCCACTGGGGCGGGACTATACATTTAATTAAAAGCACGTTCTACAAGGTCCGCTTCTTGCCTCATTCTTTGCCAGTGATCAAGAGCTTAAGTAGCTCGAAACGCGTATGGCTTCGTAAACGCTTGTGGCATGCTGTTGATGTTGCCGCCTGAGGTTCAGTGTGCGGATACCCTGAGGTGCGTGATATTCCTTGGAGGGCAACCTTGTGGCAAAATGTTATGCGGCTGGTCCGGCCGCGGTGATGTCCTGACGCTTGAGAGGCGTTCCCTGGTGTTTGTATTTCAAGCACCGTCGGGGACCAAAGGGGCCTTGAACTTCAGGAAGACTTGGCAGCACTGACGTGGGTGCCGGCACGCTTTTACCCTGATGGATTATATTTTACTTGAGGCAGAAGCAGACTAGCCACTAGGTGAGAGAACTTTGAACTACATCATCCAGAATGCCAGTGATGACGCCCACTGGGGCAGGACCTTACAAACGCCCACTGGGGCGGGACTATACATTTAATTAAAAGCACGTTCTACAAGGTCCGCTTCTTGCCTCATTCTTTGCCAGTGATCAAGAGCTTAAGTAGCTCGAAACGTGTATGGCTTCGTAAACGCTTGTGGCATGCTGTTGGTGTTGCCGCCTGAGGTTCAGTGTGCGGATACCCTGAGGTGCGTGATATCCCTTGGAGGGCAACCTTGTGGCAAAATGTTATGCTGCTGGTCCGGCCGCGGTGATGTCCTGACGCTTGAGAGGCGTTCCCTGGTGTTTGTATTTCAAGCACCGTCGGGGACCAAAGGGGCCTTGAACTTCAGGAAGACTTGGCAGCACTGACGTGGGTGCCGGCACGCTTTTACCCTGATGGATTATATTTTACTTGAGGCAGAAGCAGACTAGCCACTTGGTGAGAGAACTTTGAACTACATCATCCAGAATGCCAGTGATGACGCCCACTGGGGCGGGACCTTACAAACGCCCACTGGGGCGGGACTATACATTTAATTAAAAGCACGTTCTACAAGGTCCGCTTCTTGCCTCATTCTTTGCCAGTGATCAAGAGCTTAAGTAGCTCGAAACGCGTATGGCTTCGTAAACGCTTGTGGCATGCTGTTGATGTTGCCGCCTGAGGTTCAGTGTGCGGATACCCTGAGGTGCGTGATATCCCTTGGAGGGCAACCTTGTGGCAAAATGTTATGCGGCTGGTCCGGCCGCGGTGATGTCCTGACGCTTGAGAGGCGTTCCCTGGTGTTTGTATTTCAAACACCGTCGGGGACCAAAGGGGCCTTGAACTTCAGGAAGACTTGGCAGCACTGACGTGGGTGCCGGCACGCTTTTACCCTGATGGATTATATTTTACTTGAGGCAGAAGCAGACTAGCCACTAGGTGAGAGAACTTTGAACTACATCATCCAGAATGCCAGTGATGACGCCCACTGGGGTGGGACCTTACAAACGCCCACTGGGGCGGGACTATACATTTAATTAAAAGCACGTTCTACAAGGTCCGCTTCTTGCCTCATTCTTTGCCAGTGATCAAGAGCTTAAGTAGCTCGAAACGCGTATGGCTTCGTAAACGCTTGTGGCATGCTGTTGGTGTTGCCGCCTGAGGTTCAGTGTGCGGATACCCTGAGGTGCGTGATATCCCTTGGAGGGCAACCTTGTGGCAAAATGTTATGCGGCTGGTCCGGCCGCGGTGATGTCCTGACGCTTGAGAGGCGTTCCCTGGTGTTTGTATTTCAAGCACCGTCGGGGACCAAAGGGGCCTTGAACTTCAGGAAGACTTGGCAGCACTGACGTGGGTGCTGGCACGCTTTTACCCTGATGGATTATATTTCACATGAGGCAGAAGCAGACTAGCCACTTGGTGAGAGAACTTTGAACTACATCATCCAGAATGCCAGTGATGACGCCCACTGGGGCGGGACCTTACAAACGCCCACTGGGGCGGGACTATACATTTAATTAAAAGCACGTTCTACAAGGTCCGCTTCTTGCCTCATTCTTTGCCAGTGATCAAGAGCTTAAGTAGCTCGAAACGCGTATGGCTTCGTAAACGCTTGTGGCATGCTGTTGGTGTTGCCGCCTGAGGTTCAGTGTGCGGATACCCTGAGGTGCATGATATCCCTTGGAGGGCAACCTTGTGGCAAAATGTTATGCGGCTGGTCCGGCCGCGGTGATGTCCTGACGCTTGAGAGGCGTTCCCTGGTGTTTGTATTTCAAGCACCGTCGGGGACCAAAGGGGCCTTGAACTTCAGGAAGACTTGGCAGCACTGACGTGCGTGCCGGCACGCTTTTACCCTGATGGATTATATTTTACTTGAGGCAGAAGCAGACTAGCCACTTGGTGAGAGAACTTTGAACTACATCATCCAGAATGCCAGTGATGACGCCCACTGGGGCGGGACCTTACAAACGCCCACTGGGGCGGGACTATACATTTGATTAAAAGCACGTTCTACAAGGTCCGCTTCTTGCCTCATTCTTTGCCAGTGATCAAGAGCTTAAGTAGCTCAAAACGCGTATGGCTTCGTAAACGCTTGTGGCATGCTGTTGGTGTTGCCGCCTGAGGTTCAGTGTGCGGATACCCTGAGGTGCGTGATATCCCTTGGAGGGCAACCTTGTGGCAAAATGTTATGCGGCTGGTCCGGCCGCGGTGATGTCCTGACGCTTGAGAGGCGTTCCCTGGTGTTTGTATTTCAAGCACCGTCGGGGACCAAAGGGGCCTTGAACTTCAGGAAGACTTGGCAGCACTGACGTGGGTGCCGGCACGCTTTTACCCTGATGGATTATATTTTACTTGAGGCAGAAGCAGACTAGCCACTTGGTGAGAGAACTTTGAACTACATCATCCAGAATGCCAGTGATGACGCCCACTGGGGCGGGACCTTACAAACGCCCACTGGGGCGGGACTATACATTTAATTAAAAGCACGTTCTACAAGGTCCGCTTCTTGCCTCATTCTTTGCCAGTGATCAAGAGCTTAAGTAGCTCGAAACGCGTATGGCTTCGTAAACGCTTGTGGCATGCTGTTGGTGTTGCCGCCTGAGGTTCAGTGTGCGGATACCCTGAGGTGCGTGATATCCCTTGGAGGGCAACCTTGTGGCAAAATGTTATGCGGCTGGTCCGGCCGCGGTGATGTCCTGACGCTTGAGAGGCGTTCCCTGGTGTTTGTATTTCAAGCACCGTCGGGGACCAAAGGGGCCTTGAACTTCAGGAAGACTTGGCAGCACTGACGTGGGTGCCGGCACGCTTTTACCCTGATGGATTATATTTTACTTGAGGCAGAAGCAGACTAGCCACTTGGTGAGAGAACTTTGAACTACATCATCCAGAATGCCAGTGATGACGCCCACTGGGGCGGGACCTTACAAACGCCCACTGGGGCGGGACTATACATTTAATTAAAAGCACGTTCTACAAGGTCCGCTTCTTGCCTCATTCTTTGCCAGTGATCAAGAGCTTAAGTAGCTCGAAACGCGTATGGCTTCGTAAACGCTTGTGGCATGCTGTTGGTGTTGCCGCCTGAGGTTCAGTGTGCGGATACCCTGAGGTGCGTGATATCCCTTGGAGGGCAACCTTGTGGCAAAATATATATATATACATATATATATATATACAATTAGAGATTTACAGATGGCATACCTGATCATCATAAAAATAAATATTAAAATATTTTTTTGCATAAAAAGAATCTTTCATGAATAATGGATAGAAGCAATACTTATTTAAGAGCAACTGAACTTTTTGCAGCAGGCATCAAACTTGTACAGTTCCCCTTAACACCGATGAAAAGCTTTAAATCTGCATTTTCACAGACGGAAAATACCTTTTGCTTTCTCGGGTAAGATGAAATGTTCTCTTCTTAGCTGTAAATATTTACAACTCTGCCAGAAGCGACAGCACGCATTTTCCTGCAAGACTAATAATGCATATTATTCAGTAAGGAATATGGATACATTATTTAAATTAACCCGGAGAGGAGTGATATTGCATTCAAATGCGCTGAATTATTGAATTTGAACCCGTTCCTAACTTCGTTTTAATTAAGAAGCCCCTTTCAGTAAATCCATTACGGCGGCTAATTTATTTTTTATCATAATGACATCTAACAGCGGTTGGGTCCTCTGCAGAACGTGTCTTTGAAGTTCGGCGACTGCTCGAGAAAATTAATAGAACTTTGAAAAAGAAGTGAGTGCCCATAGACTGCCGCCCGATCACGTCACCTTATGGAGCAGATGGTTGCAACCACTCAGCATTAGGCGCGTGCATGTTCCAATAATCGCAAACTCATTAGTGCACACGCAGAAACTGAGCAGGACGGAGAGGGGGAGAAAAACGGATCAATCTGTTCATAATTCCGGAAGGAAAAGCCTGTGGGTTGTTCATTCAAAATAAATGCACATAAAAATCAAGGGACATAATTAAGGGCCGACTCTCGGCGAGCTTCCTCGAAGCTGCAATCAGACACACTTTTTGTAAAATGGAAGACGAAGGCGAGTCGGCAGTGATGAGCGGATTTGACTTGGTAAAGCCAAAGGCTTTCTAAAGCACTTTGCGATTGATTGATTTGCCTTTCATCAGGACAATGGATTGTGCTGGTGTGGTTTTATCAATCCGCGAGAGTGCAAATCGCGCCGGCAGAAAGGAGGAGCAGGGGTCTGCAATCTGCACAGATAATGAGATGGTTCAGCAGAAATCCTCTTGACTGAAATCTCCAAGGAACAGGAGACCTCTGTTATGTTGCATCAGTTTAGGTTTGTAATGTTGTGTTATGTCTGTTATGCTATATTATTGTGTGGTATGTTACGGAATGTTTGTTATGGTATCAGCTGTTTGTTATGTTACATTATTTTGAGCTATGTTATATACGTTATGTTGTTATGTTAGGATGTGTTATGTTATGTTTGTGTCGTGTTTGTTATTCTAGCTCATGGTCTGTTATGTGAAGGTATGTTTGTTATGTTAGGCTATATGTGTTGTGTTATGCTATATTTATCATGTTCCATTATGTCGTGCTGTTTTATTTGTAATGTTATATTATGTATATTATGTTTTTTATGTTACATTATGTTGTATTATTATGTTATGTTTGTCATGTTATGCAATATTATGTTTGAGATGTTATGTTGTGTTATATTTTTTATGTTATTTCGTGTTAGGTTAGGCTATACTGCTAAATCAGGATAGTTAGGTTAATTTATGTCGCATCTCTACAGCACACAGCTGCCACTAGGATTCATACTGTCATGAGCAAACATCAGTTCACGTATATGTTCGAATGTGTTGTTTTGCAATTCCCTAAGTGGTAATAGTTGTGTTATCGTGGTCTATTTGTGTCTCATGGTAATTGGCACTGCTGGTATGTGCTCTAATGTACCAAGGGCATGTGAAAAGAGACAAACCACGTGGTAGCGGCTTCGCACAGGTAAGAGTGGTGAGACAGGGCGGAGTGGAGGGTGGTGAAAGTTGACAGACGACGGTATAAGTTATATTAAATAAATAAAAAACCCATTTACTTTGTGCTCGTCGGAGCGCTGCAGCGCCGATGCGGCGAGCGCAAAGTGTTTTATTTTTGTTTTTATTTAATATTACTTATTCCGTCATCTGTCGACTTCCACCGCCCCCCCACCCTGCCCTGGCGGCCACCGCTCTTACCTGTGCGAGCCACTACTTTGCAGATTTTGTGCAATGTACCTGTCGTTTATTATAGTAGTTTATCATAGCTCGCACATCACTAGTGAGCGATCTGTAAAGAGATGCCTGGCCAAATGAGTGACATGGGGTTGCATGTGAGCATAGCCTCGACAAAAAACATTTAGAATACTGTGAATCTAACAAGCACCGCATATCATAAATGGAATTAAAGAATGTAAGGCAGCATGGTGTGAAATGAGACTGGCAGTCAGCAGTCATTGTAGACAGATCCGCTCTTCAGTATACTCATACGCAAATAAGGGAACGCGTTAGATGTTTGCACATTGTGTCTGAATCCATGGGGCTGGTTGACAGAGCTGCCAGAACAACCACCATTCGCGATAGTGTGCACCTCCACTCAATGCACCTGCTTTTACCAGACACTGCTTATTTGATCACCCAAGGACAATGCTGTCTCCAGCACATACACAGACACTCACAGTTAGTGTATGTGCTGGAGTAAGCACAACACAAAACACTGAGCAGTTCTTTAAACTTGTGTCCTGTGTTTCTCTGCTGATGACACCCACCACTCTTGAGAGGGGCCTTAGATTCAACCAGGATAGAGTGTGCAGCCAAATGCTGTGACAGCTCTCAGAACCCCTCGGGGCTAGCGATCAAGGCACCTCGGCAGAGATAGAAATACCGTATTTCCTACTGCACTGTCAATGTCTTTGAAGTTGCACCCTGCTGTACCTTTTTGGAAGCTGTTACCGCCCACAAGAAGCTGCAGTCTTTGAGTGCAGCCCCTAATTCATGTGCTCCTTTGTGCCTCTTACCAAAGGATACTTTGTGAATCAAGACTTTTTTTAAATTCAAGCAAAATACTTCCAACAAATTCTATGAAAACGTTGCAAAATGATTATCAACTGTGCCAATAGAAGACACCAATGAATTTGAACAAAAGTGGCACCATAAAAATAGTTTTAAAAAAATTCTATTGGAAAACTTTCATTACAAGAGCAAAATGAAATAATAGATGTCAAGGAGGACAGACTACTATTGAGAACAAAGAACACTACTGAACAGCTATTAATGAACTTGACGTTAGAGCTAAATAAAGACATCAGCAAGCACGTGTATGTATCAAACTGTAAAACATTGAAAATTAAAGCATTAGTGAATCTGATAAATCATGTGACAATAGTGATCAAACAGACAGTGTGGCTAAACAACATTGCGGAAAAACAATGATACCACAGACAGACAATGAGGTTAATCCACATTGTTTGCCATTTGGCAACAATCCAATAGGAGTGATGCAAACACATGCAGAAAAACGGATTGAAGATGACTTGCATATGGGGTGGATTACAGGTTACAAGTACAGTGAATTGGTGTTATACAAGTTTCCAAAAATCCTCAAGGACCAAGGATACAACCATTACGACCATCATGTCTGGAACTGAATCAACCATTGAAACATTATCAAATACATGGATTGCAATCTCCCAAGACTGTTGAGATATGTACCATCGTTCATCGAGGACACAATATATTTATTATTTGTGTTTCAACTGATCCAAATTCACTAACATAAGATTATACCTACAAATTACATGGTAAATCTCAATGAGAATGTTCCACATGCTTACAAACAATTGAAGGCTTTATGATTCTGTATCTACTGCTAAATGCATCAATGGAATTCATGTTTAAACTTTTGAAAAACAGAACTACAACAGATATGACATTACATATGATTCAAAGTATTATGTACAAACTATTGGTACGGCCATGGGCTGCAAAATGGCCCCAATATATGCCTATATATCTATGCACAGAAACAAGAAAAAAACAAGTATATCATTTAGCATTATCAGTGGAACACCAGAATAAAAACAAGAGTGTATTTAAAGATAATCAGCTAGAAATATGAACTAGCCCCCAAAGATACATGAGTTTTTGAAGTGTTATAAGCACATGGCAAAAAACTTAATACAGATTTCCATGTTGTTGGCCATACGATTGCACCATAAACTACAGATTGAATGTTTACTAGTAAGCACGTTTTTCTACATAAAAATTATTTTCTCAAATTAAGGCAAATTTAGGACTCAAGAGAGTGAATGCTAGCAATTTTTAAGGATTGATGACACACCCAGCAGATGTTAAGAAAAGCAATAAGACACAAACAGAAAATACCAATAGAGTAAGCAAGTAGAACACAACAACAATCCCAGACTGCTTGAAGATGGGCCTACCATATAACAGAAATTTCAACAGTATAGTGAAAATTATAAGTAGGCACTTGAATCTCTGAACAAATGATTTTGTGTTAAGGAATCAATGTACAATTAAACCAGTGGCAATGTACACAAGCAAGTGTAATATACATAATATTTTGGTCCAGGCAGAGACAGCAAATCAAGCAACCTTGAAGCAAATAACAATTTTCCAAGCAAAGAAGGGAGCTTAGCTTAGCCCTGTTTAGGGTCTGGGACCTACAATCACAAACACAATAGCACCGGCACTGTGATAAAAGAGCTAGGACTCAAATCACCTATACTAATAAAATGTTGTTTTGAGGCAGCCCTAAGACAGTCTCTGTCAATGGTAAGAGAGAGCCTTTTGCCCCTGCATCACGCAAGGGGACCTTTTGGCTGACTGGTGGTTAGCATTGGGACAGGTCAGAAGAGCTTAAGCAAGTCCTGCAGTCTTGTTCCCAGCCACGACAATGAGAACAGCACTCAGTTACACATTGTGGAAGCATCTATGCAGGGTCCATGCTGGTCAACGTTGATGAATGTGTTGAACAAGCTTGAGAGGAGCTCCACCATATACATTCAAGTCCTGGCAGATGGGCAGTAACCCACTGCCAATCAGTTTAAGTGTATCTTTTGCAGATCAAACATTCTATCATTCAGGTTGTGACATGGTTTCCCTTCTCATAGAGGCTTCTAGAAAAGGCATCCATTGCGGTTTTTCCAAAATGTACTGTGATGGACACTGCCTAGGTGTAGCTGGTCAGGTACAAATTCTGGGAACATACTCTGTCAATAAAACGTCTGTACTCCTTGAGACAGATCCTTGAGACAAAGTGACAGGAGAGAATGAAAATGGGGGTTGGAATGTCCTTGCAAATGCCATTGTCATAGTGATCGTAAATTCCCATGTGCACACGTTGCAATGTTGACAAACATTATTACAAAACCTATGAATAGAATGTTCAGAACTATTTCTAATCACTAAAAAATAAATACAAATGGCAACCTATTTGCATGTGGACACTGGACTTAATTACAACAGAAGGTCAGCTGGAATCAACCTTGAGCAAAGATATTGTATCCCAAAACGAATAATACCTGCAGATGCAGTTGAGGAAGCCGCCGGCTCTATGAGACTAAAGGGTCAGGAAACCAAAGGAGGATCTCTCCATCTCAATGCACCAGAGAGCATGTCCACTGGAGGCCAAACAATACCCAGAAGAGCTCCAAATTAGCAATTTGAGAAGTGACTCATAATTAGAGCCCCCACACATATTTGCTAAAATAAAAAACAACTGGATACCTGTAATGATAAAAAGACAAATGATGTGGATGTTATAGCTGCCCAGAAGGTAAAGGACATTTGTTATTACACAGACTTTCAGTCCAAACCAGAGAATACTCAGTGTTATATACTGTGCTTCAGACATAAGGCTTCTGGTAATGAGTTCACTCAGAATCTAATATGAAATACATTGTCCAATACAAAGAAGACTGATCAGTGTAATTAGAATATTTATAGTTTCTATGTTACAGCTACTCTATCAGATTGGAGAGTCCTGATGTAAACAATACTACCAATCGTGGAAAACACTTGAAACAGTTAGCAACATATAATGATTCCGAAATGTATTTAAATCTTTGTTATTCTCAAGTTGTCAGTTCTTTGCTTTTCACAAGTAAAAGCATTGCTTCATAATTATTATTGTTTACCCTGGCAAGAATTTGCAGCTCGAAAAGCAAAATAAAATTCACATCTGGAATGTGAACAGTGGGAAGAAAGGCACATGTCCAGTAAGAAATTGAATATAACTAGCCCCATCACAACTTGACAGGAATTCAGGGGAGAGGAGGTGTCAAAGTCAGAACTAAGCATTGAGGCCTATATCTCCACACGAGTCTGTGCAGTATGAGTTAAAATACCCAGATTGTGGAATACATATTGTCCTGGAAGCACATGTTCCTTTACCACGTGAGGATTCCCAACTCTAGGGGGTTTACTGCTGACATTTTCTACCTGCTCTGAGTAGATGAAAAATGTCAGCAGGCCTGCTGGTGGTGTAACTTGATACTGAAATGCACCATGTAAAACCAGACGTGGTATTCTAGCACACAGTAATTTTCGGTGGAGGAACACCGGTCCATTCAGAATAGACCAAGTTATCAGAGGTTTAAGCACAGGTTAATTTATTCCCTTTTCTGGCTCACCCTGACAAGAATTGTGTTTGTTGCTTGAGTGGGGCTTCTACCCCTTGGAACCAATAGCCCAATTTTTACAAATACAATTTAAGGGGGCAGGGTAGGGATACCCTGACCCCTCTTGGCCCAGGATACAAAAGTACCCACAAAAAGGTTTTGGGGGGAGCCGCCCAATCCCATGGGACTCCCACAGGACTGCCCAGGGACTACTTGGAGACTCCTGAATGAGTCTCATTGGACTGAGAAAATGAACTACAAAAAAAAAGGTGGGGTCGGTGTCCATGGGGGGTTGGCCTGCCCGTGGGGTGGGGAGTTGGGCGCAGTGCTGGCCACGGGCCAAGCCTTGTGCTTAACCCCACGCTACACACCACTGTAGGCAAGGCTGTGCATGGCAGGGGGTTGGTTGAGTGCCCACAGGGATTGGGTATAATCTTGCATTCCATTAAAAATCCCTAGATATTCACTGAAAAAAGAGAAAGGTTAAAGGGACATTACAGGGAGATGTATTGATAATATCTTTCTTTTCATCAACAAATGTTAGATATGCCCTGGAAAAACAAAGATTGAA
This sequence comes from Triturus cristatus, assembly GCF_964204655.1. NCBI lineage: Eukaryota > Metazoa > Chordata > Amphibia > Caudata > Salamandridae > Triturus > Triturus cristatus. The sequence continues at coordinate 215,475,474 of NC_140594.1, read as the reverse complement.
GTGATATTGTAGTTAGGTCAAAATGTCAGGTAAAGCGTAGAATTTTAAACTGAAGAAAAAACACTGAAATTCAACCAATTCAAGCAGTAGTTTACTGAACTAACTAGGACTTGTGCCTGCACTATGCTCTGCTTATGTCCTCACAGATTGTATTACTTATGACATGTTCAAGTACATCATTGATGACTTCACATATAACAGCTCATATGACATCATTGATCACATCACCGGTGACATCATACAATCATTGTGACACCATCCTATAGAGTATGTGGATTTGAAGTACTTCAAGATGCAACACCTGAGGACAATTTTCTATTCACCCTAATTCGATCACATTCTTAAACATTTTATCTTAGACCTTAGCGTCAGGCAGAACAATCAGTAAACATAAACACCTTGGTAGGTAATAACTAAACACACACACTTCTCACTTGCATACAGATAGTACACACACTTCAATAGGGAGGAAGATAACCACAAATCCAACTTGTTCTTGTACCCATAAGGTGTAGTTTCAAATAAGGCTTAGGAGCATTAACAAGACCTTTCTCCAACGGAGACTACAACAAAAGTGATAATGAGCAAACAAACAGGAGAAAAATAAAGGCACAATATATGGTACAAAAATCAACTACTGGATCCTGGCTCAGACAGGCTTGGGGGCGTAAACATGTCCTTGCAAGCAAATAAAGAAATATTCAACGCAAGACACACAAGTCAAGAAGTTTAGGAAGTCAAGAAACTCCAATCACCGCAGGTAAAGTCCTCTACGGTAAGTGGAAATCAACAGGAAATGCTTCAAAGTACAGAAATTGCAGTGCAGGGACTTATCTGTGTGTAGCGGGACTCGCAGCAGCCCAGGAACAGCCAACTGGAGCCTCCAGAGATGAGACGACGAGCCTCAGCACAGCTCCGGGAGAAATCCTCAATGCGAAACATTGGGGCATTGCTAGGGTGGGATTTATATACCTGCTTGATGAATCAAGATGGCCCCCACGAGGTGAGCAGGTTGCATAGCCGGAACCCTAGCCGCATCAGGCTGTTCTTGCAGCAGGGCTGAAAAGCGCAGGTCCAGCTACTAAGGGCCTTCCAGCGAAAGAGAGAGTGTGCAGCACGAGCTGTCACAGGGCCAGTATTTACTTGGGTTTCAATGTATCTGCATCCTGCAATGCCTGGGGCAGTAAAGGATAAGGAAAACAAGGACAGCACAACAGGGCACACCCAACTCCAACAGGTAATTTTTCATGCCAGGGTGAGAGTAGGGAAGAGGGACAAAAACGTGTTTAGGTGTTGTGAATAGTGTGCTGGTGAAGGGGGAAACTGGGAAGGAGCCCAAGGAGTTTTTCCACGAAGCATGTACTTTACTCTCCGGGGGCCCCCCTGACAGATGACCCCAACCCTGCTGGACAGAGGATGAAGTTGCTCCACCCGGGGAATCCTGATGGTGCACTTTACCACTGCAAACCAGTGCTAAAGTGCTCTCGCCTTTAAACATGGTAAAATTGGCTTTCACCCAGTTGGCACATTTAATTTACTTATAACTCCTTAGTAAAATGGTATCACATGTACCTAGGGCCTGTAAAATAAATGCTGCTAGTGGGCCGTCCATCACCACCCCCTTTTGTACCGCTTTGTTCGCCATAAGTTGGCAGGGTATGCTCAGACGTTGAGTCCCTTACTCACTTTGCCACTGGATTCAAGCAAGCCTGGCTGAAGACGGCTGAAATGCCAGAAACCGGTCCTAGGAAGCTTGTTTCCGGTCCAGGGAAGGCATGGCTTGGCAGTTCGGGCTGGACTGTTCCCATGAGGCACAGGGTCAGACTGATTTGCATATGGCCATGTCTGAACTGGGGTGGCAGAGTGGGCTAAAGAACGGTGATGGATCAAACCCAGATCTGTTGACTGGGTGTGAGTGTTTGATTGGTTCTGATGCTCCGTCCATCACCACCCCCTTTTGTACCACTTTGTTCGCCATAAGTTGGCAGGGCATGCTCAGACGTTGAGCCCCTTACTCACTTTGCCACTGGATTCAAGCAAGCCTGGCTGAAGACGGCTGAAATGCCAGAAACCGGTCCTAGGAAGCTTGTTTACGGTCCAGGGAAGGCATGGCTTGGCAGTTCGGGCTGAACTGTTCCCATGAGGCACAGGGTCAGACTGATTTGCATTGGCCATGTCTGAACTGGGGTGGCGGAGTGGGCTAAAGAACGGTGATGGATCAAACCCAGATCTGTTGACTGGGTGTGAGTGTTTGATTGGGTCTGATGCTCCGTCCATTAGCACCCCCTTTTGTACCGCTAGTGGGCCTGCAGCACGTATTGCGCCACCCACTTAAGTAGTCCTTTTTAAACATGTCTCAGTCCTGCCATTGCAGCCTATGTGTGCAGTTTAAACTGCAATGTCGACCTGACAAGATAAACCTTTTGCCAGTCCTAAACTTTACTTTTTAATTCATATAAATCACCCCTAGGATAAGCCCTAAACAGCCCATATGGCATAGTGCATTGTATTTAAAAAGTTGGACGCGTACTTTTACATTTTTACTCTCCAGGTAGTGAAAAACTCGTAAATTCATTTTCCACTACAGCAAGGCCTACCTCTCTGTAGGATAACATTGGGTTACAGTATTACATTAAATTGGTGATAGCTTCTAATTGGGAGCAGGTAGATAGATTGAGTTTGGTGACTCATGAATTGTAACCAAATAGGACTAGAAAATGTCAACTTACTAAAAGTGGAATTCTCATAATTGTGACTTAAAATCCGACATTACCATTAAAGAGGGTTTTTAATGGTAATGTTGGATTTTAAGTCACAATTATGAAAATTCCACTTTTAGTAAGTTGACATTTTCTAGTCCTATTTGGTGCCGGCAGCCTGTCCCTGGGTCACATGATTAGTTGCAGTTGGTCTTTGTGTATTTCTCCCAGACAGTGGGACTAAGGGCCATAGTTATTGGCAAGATAGACCATCTCTGACTTGATGACAGAGAGGATCAGTCACCTACCACACCAGCTAATATTGGACCCTTAGAAGCATCTCTTCAGTATACCTCTGAACTGGTGGAAGACTCAGAATAGCTGCTATGCTGCTCTGCAAGATGGACTTCTATTCTTTTAGCCTTGCTGCTCCACTGCATTGGACCACTGTGCAATGCATCCCTGATGCAGGACATTGCATCCTGGCCTGCAGTCTCCTCGGATCTGCCGCTGCGCGATGCATCTCCAAAGCAGGCCTTCGCATTGCATGCTCCTCATTGACTGCATCCTTGACAACAATGTAGGACTCTGCATCTCAAGCCCCGCAACTTCTTCGGAACCAACAAGTGCACGATGCATCTTCGACGCAGGACTTCCCTTCACAAGCATTTGCCGACTGTCACCTCGACGATGACGCAAGATCTTGCATTGCATCCTCTCAGTTCTTTAGAACCACCACTATGCAATGCCTCTCCCTAATAGGAACTTGCAATGCCTCAGCTGTGCGACGCATCCTGGATCTAGGACTTTCCAGCGCTCCACAAACCAGGATTTAAGGTACTCTTGTTAAGCAGGCCTAACTTGGCCTCTGTATCCGGTCCACACTTTATTGTAGTTGGCCTGAACTTGTGACTTTGTCCTGGCCCAGCGCAACCAGATAAATACAGTTGGTGCTTTGTGATTTTAGTCACTAGTTTTACTTAAATCTTTAAAATTGCATATCTCCCATTCTACTGATCGGATTTCTGCTGTTTTATTGTCAAATAATTTATTAAGATTTACTTTATTTTTCTGAATTGTTGTAGGATTTTTCTTGTATTGTGTTTTTACTTTATTACTGTTTGAATTGCTGGATAAAAAATTTACAGATTGCCTCTAAGTTAAGTCTGATTGCTTCGCATCAAGTCACCAGAGGATTAAGCACAGGTTAATTTGGGGTTTGCTTGTGTTTCACTCTGACAGATATTGTGGTTGCTGCTTGAGTAGGGTTTCACCCCCCTTAACCAGTTACCCAATCTCCAACTTCCAAACTTTTAAAGCACAAAGGGGCAGATTTATGAGCCCCTTGCGCCACTTTTGCGTCACTTTTCCCATGTTAAAAGTGACGCAAAAGTGGCGCAAGGGGCTCATAAATCTGCCCCAAAGTGCTTTGGATCTCTGACCGAGGTGATGGTACATCAGTTGATTATACTTAGGGACTCCTCCCTAAAAACATGTAATATGTATAATTGTAGCCCTGAGGAAATCTGCTGCTACAGTGACAACAAAGATGAAACACATGTTGGCATGGGCGAAGTTGGAAACATGTAAAAATAAAGAACAGACTGTTGATACTACGAACTCAACTTTGATTTATCGGAGTGCTCAAAGAATATTTATCTCATTTGCTATTTTTCCAGCAGTGTAAGACTTGGTGGCTCTTCCTCCACCTAGAGCACCGGACACTAGTGGATATTTTAATGCTACTACTTGGGATGCTTTATATACTATAATGTGTGGATCCGTGTCCCTAGCCACCAATTTGAGTACTTTCTGGTATGTCTGCCTGTTTCAGTCTCGAGAATGAAGGCTGATTAATAGTGCTAGAAACATTGTATGAATGAGTGACTTGGCCCGATCTTGTTTATATGACAGCTACATACAAAGAGATCCTCCATAAAATATACATTGATGAAAAGGATTAGAGAGCTTAAAAACTCGTTACACAGGGTAAAGACCTAGGTTTATGGGGAGATTTAAAATCACAAGTTGAGATTTTCTGGTCCTATTTGGTGCCTGCAGCCTGACCCTGGGTCACATGATTAGTTGTAGCTGGCAGCTGGTCTTTGTGTATTGCTCCCAGGCAGTGGATTAAGGGCCATAGGTATTGGCAAGATGGGCCATCTCTGACTTGCTGACAGGGAGGATCAGTCACCTACCACACCAGTTAATATTGGACCCTTAGAAGCAACTCTTCAGTATACCTCTGGACTGGTGGAAGACTCAGAATGACTGCTATGCTGCTCTGCAAGAAGGACTTCTATTCTTTTAGCCCTGCTGCTCTACTGCTTCGGACCACTGTGCAATGCATCCCTGATGCAGGACATTGCATACTGGCCTGCAGTCTCCTCGGATCTGCCGCTGCGCAATGCATATCCGAAGCAGGCATTCGCACTGCATGCTCCTCATCGACTTCATCCTTGACAACAATGTAGGAGTCTGCATCTCAAGACACGCAACTTCTTCGGAACCAACAAGTGCGCGATGCATCTTTTGAGGACCCATCCGAACATCTTGTTTTCTTTTGCGATGTCCCTCCCTGCTGTTCCTGTCACCCAAATCCCTTCCCCTCGCCTGGCCACTCCAATACTCTGCACTGGATTAACATTCAGAGTTTGTGGTGCCTGGAGGTGGACCTCTTGATCTCCATGCAGAACCTGATAAAGAATCGTCATTGGCGCTCTTTGAGAAAATCATGAGAGGAAATGATTTTCTTTCAAACATGGATATATATACCCCCTGGTGTCATGAACGGTGTAATATATGAGGCGATAAACAGTGCTCAGTTTAGTGTACGGGTGAATTTCAGTGTTTGTTTTGTTTTTTAAATGTTAGTTTTTATATAATTATATTAGTACAAGACATAACTATGACGTCACTTTAACCTTTGGTTTTAGACAATGAATATATTTGAAATATAAGGTTAAGCCTAAATGGGGAGTGCGACTCTCTCTTATGCAGACAGAGGAATGGTGCAGAGTTTAACGGTGTGGTCCTCCCGTAGACTTTGCACCACCCAAAAAGGAAACATAAAGAGCACCATTTCGCCCAAACCTGGACCTCTTCATGTGGATCGTGTATTATGAAAGGGCAAAGGCTTCCAACGCCCACTGAAGCTGCCATAGGGAGTCCCTTTTAGCTCAGCAATTGAAATGGCCAAAAATTGAACATTTGGGAAAAGCAAGAAAGAGTGCATGAACCTGTACCATACCAATTAATCCACTGAGGACGGAAATAACCTTGAAAGTAATACCTACTGGAGGGGGAGAAATATCCTCAAAACAGTTTAATGTAACCGAAGGAAAAAAGAAATGGACCAGACATACCAGCATGCATTTTGGAATTAAAGAAAATACTGAATGGGGATTCTTGACAGTGTGCAAAGAGTGCAAACAATTATGACAACAAGTTGCATGAAAAAAAATATGGAGAGCATTGGACACGTTAAAAACAACAAACGTATAAAGGTAGAGTCCTCTTGCAAGCAACCTTCAATTGTATGGTCTTGAACAATGAAAACTGCCTTTTTGGCAATAAACTGGTGAACAAAGTCCAGGAGGACCGAAACGTATCAGGAAACCAATGAGTGGTTACCATATCTGTTTTGAAACAAAAATATTCAGCCCAAATGGTGGGTTCAACTCTTATCTTCTGGTGTCAGAGGACAGGTGCAATATAAAAATATTAATTTTAATCTTGCTACCTTACGTATGTTTGACCCCACTAAAAAAAATCATTAAATTTGTAGATAGATAGATAGATAGATAGATAGATAGATAGATAGATAGATAGATAGATAGATAGATAGATAGATAGATAGATAGATAGATAGATAGATAGATAGATAGATAGATAGATAGATAGATAGATTTCAAATCTCTGAAAATGCTCCGAAATGTTTTGTTTGTTTTGTTGTCAATTTCCATGGGTTGTATGCCAGCATCCACCACCCTTGCATCCAACATATGTTGGGGGAGGTTCTGGTCTATATCTTCGTAGTTATTCTTTATCACGACGGATTGACATAACTGTATTTCATTTCCAACCTTTGCAAAATAAATTGTCCTTTTTCTTATTGAAGTGCTCCTTTATTTTTGTGTTACCCTAACAAATTATAATTTGCATTGGAGTGTCCCAGGTGGAGCGTTGCAATCAGCCCACAGACCAGACTCTCGTTATTGCTTAAACTAATCAGTATATTTATGTTTTGACAAGTCTTTTTGAAGTCACCCACTAGTAGAATTTATCTGAAGTGACAAGAACATGGGTAATGAGTAAGACGGATGCACCGAAACAGAAACATGAGTTTTAGTTTTATGCACCCTTAACATTTAAACTGAATTTGAATGGTGTGATGTTTCAACTTATCTCACCTTCGTCCCAATATTCTTTACAGTTTCATAAAAAAACAATATTGAAACAATGCGAGGGTATTGTTGTTGAATGTATGACATTACAACGCATACATTTACAATGCATGCCTTTACAACGCAGTTTCAGAAACTACCTTTACAATGCATTCCATTACATCGCATTATACCTTTACAGCGCATACCATTACAATGCATACCATTACATCGCATTTAAGGTAAGTGTTGGATAGTATAGGGGTAAAAATTACTATTCTAACTCCAGTGAGTGCAGTGAGTGCAACAGTAGGGTAAGTGTTGGATAGTGTAAGGGTAAAAAAATACTATTCTAGCTCCAGTGAGGGCAACAGTAGGGTAAGTGTTGGATAGTGTAAGGGTACTATGCGTTGTAATGGTATGCATTGTAATGACTTGCGATGTAATGCCTGCGTTGTAGTGACATGCGATGTAATGACATGCATTGTAGTGATATGCAATGTAATGGCTGCATTGTAATGACATGCGATGTAAAGGATGTTGCGATGTAATGACTGCCATGTAAAGGTATTGCGATGTAATGACTGCATTGTAAAGGTTGTTTCCCTTTGTTGTTAAGCTTGATCAGTTTGTTTACAGCAAAAAGTAGCATAACGTTTTCCTAAAAGATATGTTTGAGGAAATATCATCCGAGTAAGGCCAGGTTTAGGATTCAGTAGAATAATAATGCCAATTTCCCATAAACATTCAGAGGAGAGGTGTAGTTTACATGTAGGAAAAATGACCATTCTCATTAACAAAGAATGATTCTCATTAACAAAGGCCTTATTAACATCACATGATCTGATGATGTCTGATGATGTCTTGTGCGTTCAGCTATCCCTATCTGTGTCTGCAGCGGCCTCCGACATTTATAAGGCACAATGTTTGCTAATATAATCGGATGATTCTGTAAAAGTCAGACTTCCCCATGGACAAAATCAGAAACTTTGAATGTGATACTGGGAACTAATTAACAAAACCAATATTTAATGTGAGGGGTCTATCTCATGCTTGCAGAAAAATTCTCCACAATACCGAGACTCTACGCACATTATGTAAAGTTTCAAAAAACGTTATGTGCCACAAATGCACCAGGATAGAATGCATTTGATTGCATACATTCTGAAGCTCTTAGGGAACTAATATGTATGTAGGAGTTCTGAGACTCAAACAGTTCCATATCCCCTAATGTACAGATGCAGGTCTACATATCTGGAGATTTATGGTTTGTTTATGGGTTTGCACTGTCTTCCCTTGACTGAGTTTGAATAGGCAAGTGCAGGTGTTTCTGAAATTCTGAATTGAGGCCCTTTTGTTATTCACAAGTCATGATAGGCTGTGCTTTTTCCAGTTACCAATGCCACAAGAAGTAAGAATTTTTCTTGCCAGTTTGACAGGGTACTCTTGACTGATTAAATCTTCTCTATCAAATGAGGGAGGAGAACAATATGTTTTATGAGTCAGTGGCTGGCCTATATTTCCGTAGTTTGGGTTTCATTCTAAGCTTTTTAATAGTACCTTAGCCGATGAAGTAGACGGTTGGAAAAGGTGGTTGGAGGCCATATATTCACTGTATGAGTTAGAGGGACAAATCGAGTTAGACAACTTATATTCACCAGAGAATGTCTTGAAGCTTAGGACCTTGGCACAAAATGGAGAAAAAAATCTGCTAAAAGTTGAAATGCTGCACTACAGTACTGTTTTACAAAAGTTTTGGAAGACAGTTACAAAGTAGGTCGACTTCTGGACCGGTAGTCCAAGTGGAATCAGATCCAGAACTAAGGTTATGGGGTGCTGGATCCTATTATTGGTTCAACGTAGACTGGAAAACCATTGAAATACTTGTCTCCACTTTTACTCCTGTTTCTATCTTGAGACTTTAATTCCATCCTATAATGTAATCATAAACTTTTGTTTGGGATGCTATTTGTTTTTTATACTAGACCTTGAGACAGTAAGATGATGGCCGAATAATAGAGAAAAAAGGTTAAGGATGCAGTGATTCAATGCTAAGTGTGAAAGAAATAGGTCTAGACAGCCTTCTCTGTGAGGTCAATAAGTGATTTGGCTGTCATCTGTTGCCCACATTAATGATTTTATGTAATCAAATGATGAAAGATTTTCAAGCTCCCTCTTTTATTTCAGCGTAGCAATTTAGTGATATTCCTTATGTCTGGGCAAAGAACTCCATCAAATGTGTCACTTATACACCAATTAGTCTTTAAAAATGCATACTATAAGATCCGCATACAAATTTGGCAAGGAGGGCTGCCACAGAATTTTTCTATTGGTACATGAGGAGTGAAGTAGGTTTATTTTCCCACTGGATACTTGCTGCCAATACTCAGTTTATCAACAACTCTATTGAAGACTCCTTTAGTCTCTTTTGTTGGAAGCTAAAAAGGTCTTCAACCTGGTGAACTGGAAGCGCCTGTTTTGATCTCTTGAGTTATGGGTTTTCTCCCCCAGTTCACCACGCTGTTACAGTACTCCTACATTGTTGGTTTTTCAGATTTGATTATTGAGATGAAAGCTGAAACATCAAGATCCAGCATGGCACACTGGAAGGATGTCTATTTTCCCCCTCTTTTTTGTGCCTCACATTGATCTTAACAAAGAAAATCTAGATCGAGGTGACCACTTGGGAAGCGCTGATATTTTCAGTCAATCTAAAATATTTCTGTATGCATACAATGTGGCTCCGTTTCTTATCCCGAAGAAGAAAACATATGGAGGGTATTTGGAGTATTATGTCAACTTCCCAAAGTGGCTGGAGAGAGAATTAATTCCAGAATACCAAAGTTGCTCTCCTGAATTCAAATAAGCCTCAGTTCCTAAGCTTTTTTTCATGGAGATGATTACACCTAGCCTGTGAGATGCCTGGGTGCTTAGATAAATAACAGAATAGAAGATTTGCACAAGTTCTACTTTCACATATTGTTAGGAAAGATGGAGAGTTTGGAACCTACAAAACAATTCCTTAGCCATTAATGAGATGAATGAACCTGGTAAAGATGGTTATTCTTCCTCAATGTTTTTCTCTCACACTTCTTTGGAAAAAAATCAGGTGACAGATTCTTTATATGGGGAGGAAAATGTAGATGTATAAGTGTGATTAAGCTTACAAGAGCACTTGACTAGATTGTGGGGGGCTCTTCTAGCAATTGAAGATAATTATTTTGCTGCTGCTGTTCAATACATAAATTGATTATTATGTAATGTCCAGTCCTGTCCATTCAATTGATCAATAGTGCATTAGATGGCAAACAAATATGGTCCTTTAGATTCTTTGGGCAAAGTTAGAAATCCTTTTTTTAGGAGGTAACGTTTCAAATGCTATAAGGCCTTTGTGAAGTTTATTGCCATATATGCAAGAATAATATGCTGAAGATCTTAGAGGCCTAGTATAACCCTGGAAGAATCCTAATTTGCCTAGTTGGATTTCGCAGATGGTTGTGAGCCCAGGGATGCTCACAGCATATTTAAAATTAGCCAAACATTAGAAGAAGATATTTTACTTTCTTTTATACCTTATAAGAGTATTTTGGGATACATTTCCTGTGGCAGGTCTTTTTCGATGTACATGTTGAGAGAAAAAGAATCTTAAATTATATAATTATCTCTTTAGTGCTGGGTATTCCCGAGACAGTATCTCTTCTAACATGTTATAGGAACTCATCATAGAGACTTGGAATGGATCTGCTGATATTAGGATAACTGAGGAGTGTGTCAGTATCATAGGTAATTAGAAACACAGGATCAGGAGACAAACGCAGGAAGGAAATAGTAGTAAGAAGCAGGATTGGAGGATTTGGAAGGCTGATCAGTGGCAGCGGGGGCACAAAAAACTGTTAGTAACAGTAGTCATTCTCCATGTCCCGCAAGCCTTGCTTGGAAGTCCCGCAGGATCACAGTGACCACTCCACATTTTTATTTCAAAATCTGTTTTATTGAATTTTTGTCACAGGGAGTACAATAAATGCCATATTAGAACCACAAACGCCATAAGTACATTTCACCTCAGCATACAGATCACTCCACATTTTTAAAGAAATTTTAGGCTGTGGTGGTTCCTCTGGGACGCCGACAATGGAAAGGGGGTCCGAATACACCTACCCTGCCCCTAATGTCCTTTTTCAAAAATCTTTTCAATACAGGGGACTAAGCGCCTGAGTCGTGTCATGCCAGCCACTATCTTTCATTTCATGTTGCGGACAGCCACTCAGAGCACTCACTCCGAAAAAGCCCCCTCAGCCAATCAGAAAGCTTTCATTTTTTTTATGTTTGCCCAAAAGTTCAGATAGCTATACATTTTGAACCTTAATTTTTCAAACACTACTGAATGGATTTACAACACACCATAAAGAGCATGCTATCTAGGTAAAGATCTAAAATCCAAAACTTTCCAGGAAGGAGCTTATGGGGATGAACATTTTGTTTGGAAAGCTTTGTGAAGCAAAGTTCTTAACAAAACAAAAAATGTATTGCATATGGTAACTAAGTCCTAACTATACCTAAACAGCTGCAGTTGCCACTATGTTTTATGTATATTATATATATAAATATATATATATATATATATGCACACACACACCCACACCGACACACATACACACACACCATCATATAGCATCACGAGAGGCACAGGTCACATCCGAATGCCTATTTAAATGAGAATATGCTAAAAAAATATCTGTTGTTATAACCTTTATTGTCATTGGTTAAAGGTCCACTTTATTTGATTTATTTTTCTTCTGAGCTTTCCTGCTTGCTTCGAGATGCACCGATATGAGTATAAGTTTAGCTATTTAGTTGCACTGTCAAACTTACAGTACCATTTAGGGTCTGGCGGATGCATCCTCCAAACCCGCCTATGCTTGCTCCCTGCCCTCATAAACCTTCACCTGGTGACTCACACTCCACAGGGCTGCTGGCATTATGATGCATTTAGTTGTGACCGCTCTGTGTACAACGGTGGGTGCGAACATGCAGAAGTCAGAAATGTCGCCCACACACCGGAAAAAAACTGCATCAATGACGTTTCACTTTTCTTCAGGAAAAGCAAACCCCTGCTTTGTAGTTTGCTTCCGCTGAACAATAAAAGCCAAGTGGGCCGCCATGCTGGTAGATATTACATGTGTGCCGAATGTCCTCCTGCCATATTAGTAAATACACTTTCAACAAAATGCCCTGTCGGCGTGGGGTAGCTGAAAGGACAGCAGGCAGCTGCCCTGGGGTGGGCGTGGAGGAAGGGCCGCCTCCGCTCCAGCGGTTTGGAGGCCTGCCAGTCAAAGTAAAATAAAAAACCTATAGTGTTGTGATGAGGCTAGTATATTTCTATATAATCAGCATTTACTACATTAAACACCTTTTTAGTCATTAAGGCAAGTGTTAAATGATAAGTATTTAAACCCCTGCTTACTTAGATGTTAAGGAGATGGTTTTCTGAATTTTGCACTCTAGCCAGTGCAGCAAATTTGACAATCTCACAGCTAGATTACTGTTGATGTCACCAGAGGTCTTCATAACACAGAAGACGCCAAGTTTCTCCTGTGTGTTTGCCAATACAGGCCAATGTGATTGGATACTTTAACTCACGTGTTTGATTTATCTGAAACGAACTACAAACTTGAGAAGGCATCAGGGTTGTAAATGAAAGCACACGACCAAAAACATGATGTGAGTGACATGGAGTCAACTGGGGAAAGTACGCATTAGCTTTTCTAACGCTCCCCTTGTAGTCTAATGCAATTATTTTTCAAAGTCCCTCAAAATATGGGAATCGTGGTCATCCTAAATTATTGAATGCTGGTAATGAATGTCCTATATTGCTTATTTAGCATACAGGTGGACATTTCATGTACAATTCAAATCACCTGTTCAGTAAACATTTAACAGAAGCCTGTTCCAAGAGACGTTTGTGTCGAAGAGCCCGTACCCAGGTGTGTGTGTGCCCATTCTACCTTTTGAGCGATGCGCCTGAAAAGACATGAACCTACAGGCATATTGTCCAAAAAAGGAGTAGAGAGGGCGCATTGTGCACAGACAAGGGGCTGGCATAAACAATGTTCAATCTGCTCTTCAAAGGCTTGTCAAGGAAAAGCCCTTCAAAGCCAGATCTGAGTTACTTGCTGATAATAAACAGAACATTTTTTTGGTGTTGGGTTACCTTGGAGAAGATGATTGTATTTTTTTTTAAGTGTTCAGATAATAACACTCAATTCCCACAACCAAAGTCCCACCTGCTGCCCGCAAGGTACTTCCTCTCCACTCCCAAATGCACATTTAATTGAGCACCCCAGCCACCTGTGCAATTACCAACCTGACTCTAATAGTGGTTTGTTTTCAAAGCCTCAAGGGGACTGTTGACAAGTTGGAGTCTTGTTTCATTAGTCTTGAACGGATGACATAGGTGTCAATAGAATTTACGCACCACCATCAAATTACTGTAACTTCCGCACCTCCGTACAACTCGCAATCCACACTACATTAACTATAACTCGGCATTCTACCATGCACAGTGTTGTCACAAATTATGTAATTTGAGATGGCATAAGTGTTGTTATGAATACTCTGATTTTTATAAGATATAAGTGATGTAATATGAAGGGGTATAAGCAGTGCATCGTAAAGGCACTAGTTATAGTTAGTGTGGTGTGTATTGCTCGTTGGCCAGAGTGTGTACGGAAGTATGCAAGTTACAATAATTTGATGGTGGTGCCTAAATTCTACAGTGGAGTGGCATAGAGTGGAGTACAGTGTTGTAGAGTGGAGTGGTACGGTCTATAATGTAAATCTGACACACACAATAAAGTGCTTCACGTATTCATTTAGCGGGAAATAAGCAATTTTCACTGACTACAGTGCCATGTGTACTTCTTAATCAGAGTAAGCACTAATTCAATTATGCTATAAGGCATATTATGCATGTAAGGTATATAGATTGATGTAAACCAGATGTACATAATAAAGTGCTTCATGCATTCATTTGGTGGGCAATACACAACTTTCACTGTATACAGTACCATATGCACCATTCTACTAGGTTTATTCTTGACAATAAATCATGCACTGTAGAGATACCATTGTGTTGATAATTTATCGATCAAGATGCCAATAAAATCACTCATCAGTCTACATATGCACTCCTTCCTTCCAATACCACATAAACGTGTGCACTGTTAACACCTATCGTTTCAATGACCATGTTCTATGATTAGAGAGTATACAAACTTTGAATGAATTTCAACAGCAATATGAACTCCTAAATCTTGAGAGGTACTCAATATTCCAGAAAATGTTATATACATTACCAATCCATATAAAACTCAGATCCAAAATACGTAATATTAAGAACATGTCCCCTACTTCCATCTTTGGGAAAGATTCAACCAAATTCCATGTCCATCAATATATAATGCCCATTTACAGATGCACATGCTGTTCCGCATCATTATTGTGGCACCAGGGAGCCTCAGTTTCCATCATTAGGATTAACCTTGATTCATCTTTTCTCAGTTCCAATTCCCTGTCTCCACCCCAGAAATGCTTCTGTATATATTTGATGCCATAATATTTGAATCCTTTCAGGGAACCCTGCTGAATCTCCATAAAATGACATGCCATCCAGTAACTTTTGTCACAATGTGTTTTAGTTTTTCAGAGTTGCAGAATCTATCTAACAGTCACACTCAAGGATATATATTACATATTCATTGTTGCATGTCATTCTGTCTTTTATCATGATTTTTCTTCCTTCAAAGGTTTTATATTCCTTTACGTTTTGGCCGCACAGGCATGTCATATTTTATGAAACTATTACTCAGGTTTTTTAACCATCCTGAGGAATTTCGACTGAGTTCGTAAAAACTATGCATCAAAATATCACCCTGCTTAGCAGTCCTCTGACAGGTACTAGTAGGATGTGCGCCCACAAATTCCTTCAAATGTTCATCATGCTGAAAAACATGCCAGTTCTTGGTCAGGATCCTTTTTATATTGCTGTCAGCCAAAGTTTATTCCATAAACATCCTGCAACTGTTAGAATCCCAGACATCTGTTGTTACTGTGTACCTGTTGTTTTGATATATGAGGGAATCCCTGTTCCTTTTTCTAGCTCTGATCAATGCATCATTGAGGACAGAGCTGGGATATCCACAGGAAGCAAATCTCCTGATCAAATTAGCTGCCTCTTTTTCAAATTCATATTCAGTGCAACATATTCTCTGGACTCTTAATAGGTGTCCCTATGGAATGTGCCATTTAAAGATTTTATGATGCCTGCTATTTTATTATAATAGTGAATTAGAAGCCATTGCTTTTCTGTGGACCGTATTGTATAGTACATCATCTTTGACAGACAAGTCTACATCCAGGAATTTAATATGTTCCCTGCTGTATGTGCTGCTGAATTTTATGTTACATACATTCACATCCAGCATCTGAATGAACTTCTTGAGTAACTATTCATCTCCATGAGAAGTTAAAGATCGTCTATAAATGTACTTCTCTTTTCCATCAGCCCAGATGACCTCCTTCTCCCACCACCCCATGAATAAATTCAAGTAGTTGTGTGCGAAGGAGGGTCCTATGACACTCCCCTGTTTTTGGAGATAAAACTTGTTATAAAAAAGAAAGACATTATGAGTGAAACAGCATTCCAACATCTAGACCATCACCAAGTGTGTTCTAAGTATTTCAGTGGTGTATTCCTTAAAACTACTCACAGGCAGAGATGCCATGGTTATGATTTATGGAGGTATACAAAGTTACTACATCAAGAGTCACAATGATAAGGAATTTGATAAACCCTCCTCAGGAAATCAGTAGTGTCCTCGATGTAAGAAGACAAGCCAGCCACATATTAGTGAATAGGGGTGGGCGGAATTTCCGTAGTTGCGCTACACAAAGCTCCGCGAGAGGGTAAAAAAATCTACGCAAGCACGTAGAGTTCTGCCAAGACACAAAATTGCTTGTTCCGCCCATTTGCGATGCGTTTTTCCTGTTCGCAAAAGCTGTTTACGTGCTCGGGGGAAATATCTCGCAAACTTGCCAATGCGGTCGCCAATTGGCGCGGCCATCTTCTTTCACTTGTCCCGCCCGCTCACGATGCGTGTTTCCTGTTCGTGAACACGGACACGTCCGAATGACATGTTCGCGATGGCACTCTCTTGCAGGATCGCGCGGCCGGCTACCAAAATCTCATTGCGCACACGAACAAATAGGTAAACTCGTCGGCGAACGCAGGAATCCCGGGAAGTCGCTCTTGCACGCAAGAACACGCATTTTGAAAGCATGAACAAGGGAAAGATTCCGCGATGCTGTGGATCGCGGAATTTTTGGCAATTCCGCATTCTCCGCGGAACGCGGAAGTGCCCAAATTCTGCAAATTCCGCGAGCGCAAAGTAAAGAATCTATGGACGCAACAATTTGCCTTGCCGGTAGTCTCTGGAGGTCCTTATGCACTCTGGGAAAAAAATACATAGTTGTTAATTTT
This sequence comes from Triturus cristatus, assembly GCF_964204655.1. Lineage (NCBI taxonomy): Eukaryota > Metazoa > Chordata > Amphibia > Caudata > Salamandridae > Triturus > Triturus cristatus. The sequence goes on along the minus strand of NC_140594.1, from coordinate 215,458,852 downwards.
GAGTCAGTGACCCACAAGTGTTGACATTCTTCCAAATCAAGCTGCCCATCATGCAACAATTTGTTCAACAGTGCATGATGTTCCATCTCCATTCCTTTTAAGAGGCTTTCTTTTAACACCAGATAATTGTTAGTGTTTCTCAGCTGGCAATGAGCTTCCAAAAGATACATCTCCTTGTTCATCATCACAATGTTACCCCCTTTATCAGATGCCTTAAAAATAAGAGACCCATTGTTTCTCAAAGCATTAATGTCCTTCCAATCTTTTTGTGTGAAGTTAACTCTGTGTCTCCATGTACCTTTTCTCCGTAGCATGTAAAAATATTTCAGCACCATTTCATGGAACAAATCAATCTTGTTTTCAGATTTTAATTTTGGACAAAATTAGCTTTTTGGTCTGCACTCACTGGATTCTGCCATATCAATGCCAAATCCCATCATATTTAGAGTCTCCACATCAGATAAACCTGAAATCACTCCATGACTAATAAAGGTGATTTACATGATCCTGTTTTGGTTCTCAAATTCATTTACTTCCACCAGATCTAGAATATCTTTCCTGGTGAAATTTGACCATCACATTATTATCACATTGTTGTATCATTTCTCTTCCTGATTTTGTTGAAAACTATTTCCTTAGTTTCCTTTTTCCTGTAAACATATAAACCTCAATTTCAAGATTCATGAAGTCGCAGCTGGTTAATGGGCAAAAACTCAATCCATAATTCAATATTCTTTCATGATTTAGTGTTAGCTGAGTTGATGCTATATTGATAACCAGTGTGTTTTCCTTTATTTCATTATCCTCATTATGACCTATGTTTATTGCTTCTATGCATGGCTCCTAGCCCTTCCTTTTCCTCTTGTCCCTCCTTGTTCCTTTTTCTTGGTTTAATTACTTGCCCCTCCCACCAAACTGACTTGCCATGTGGAGGAGGCCCATATCCCTTGAAAAGTCCAATCTCTCGGTGGGATATACACATATATATATATATTACCAAGCACTCTTCTTTTCCGCGCTTCTTCTCAGCCACGATAAAAAGAGCACGGACCACAGGTTTCTTTTAAAATACCAGTTGATTTATTTCGGGATGACTCACACCAACAAAACGGCAGCCATTACGCGTTTCATCCCTTCATGGGGACTTGATCACATGACGCTGATCTACCAGTGGTATCTCGTTTTAAAGGGTTACACACTTTTTTTCTTTTTTTCAATTTAGTATAATTCATTTTGATTGGATTGTATTGTTTCTCTCATGAATATTGCACACATCATATTACATTCTTACTGCAATATACTGTATTATGTACATTATATTTAATACCCATGAATTGGACATTCTGTGATTTATATCATTATAGAGAGATTTCAGCAGCACATAAAAATCGCATTCTGCTTGCTGATTATTAGTACACATTATGCTGTATAAATACATTGGGTTGCATATTGGTCAGAGCAGTGTTTTTAACCAATTATTGCTTCATAATTGATATTTGATGTGGGCATACTTTGAATGAATAAATAAATAAATAAATAGATAAATCCATATATAAACATATTTAGATAAATATATAAATATATTCAAATAAATATAGCCATAAATACAGACATAAATAGATAAATTTAGTCAGTATAAAATCCATATTCATAGAATTATAAAATCACCACCAGTATACAAAAGAGTAGAAATAACTGTACATTCCAGTATAAAGTATAGTGTTGTGTTGGGTAAAATTACCATCAACATATCAATATGAACACCTCAACACATTACTAGGTATACCCCCTCATTGCTTTATTTAAAGACTGACAGGATAAATCCCTTCTTTGTAGCTTGTCAATTATTTCCAGCTATCAACTCTTCTTGTTTGTACCTTTCGGGTTACTTTATTATCTTTATTCTATCCTATTCATTGTTTGCCCATTCGTTGTTAAATCAATTGCTCTTTTATTTCCTGTTCAACCCAGTTGGTATATATGTTGCCTAAATCTTGGCCAACATAAGATAACTCCTCCAATGGTGTTTATGTGCAAAAAAGTGCTGGTGTAAAACCTTAAAACCCACAAACGAAAATATATATATATCTGTATGTATTTATGTGCAAATTGTGCTAAATTAAAATGATAGTTAAAAAAAGAGAGAATATGTAGAGGGAATTAATTATAAACTATTTGTTTATTTCTGTTATCAGCGGTCTTTTAGGTGCCCTCACGTTTGTGTTTTTAACTTATGTCTAACATATTGTAGCTTTAATCAGATTGATTAAATGGATCTGGTTGTCAGTGGGGGGAGATCATTATAAGCTGTCGCCCACTTCCTTGCTCTTAGAGACTTGCATGGAGTTCCTCCGAGCTATTCAGTCCATTGGGGTGCTTACTATCAAGATTTAGGATGTAATACATCTCCAACATTCTAAGGGATTTTTCCCTATCACCTCCTCTTTTATTTTTCGGGACTGAATCAATGAGGAAATAACTAAGATCTTTGGGGTTACCCTCATGCTTCTCCTGAAAGTGGCGTGCTACCGGGTATGCTTGGTCATGGTTCTTAATGGCACGTATGTGTTGGGGCACCCGTTTATGCCCTGGTAAAATGGTGCTCCCAATGTATCTTAATTTGCACGGGCACTCCAACACATATACCACATGATCCGTTTTGCAATTCAAAACTTTGGTGATCTCATTATTGGGTACTCCAAAAGGTGTGGAATAATTAGTAGTAGAGACCCCGTGTTGACAGGCTTTACACACCTTGCATTTGTAAAATCCCTGTCTTTGTGCCAGCCAAGATCCCTTGGTCGGCATACCACATGGATCATTGTCTACTAACACATCCTTCATCGATACACCTCTCCTATATGTTATAGCTGGGTGTTTGGGGACCATTTTTCCTATTATGGGGTCCTGTTTGATGAGGTACCAGTTTTTATTGATGATTTTCTCATTGCTTCCTCCAAACGTTTATATTAAAAAATGAATCTAAAGTTATATGAAGTTTCGTCAGGGGCAACTTGTTTGGGTTTTTTATCTATCAACATTCCCCTGTCAACCAGATTGCATTTGGTCAAGGCTTTTTGTAGACATTTGTTACTGTAACCTCGTTCCTTAAATCTGCCAATACATTCCTGATGTGCTATCTTTAGGGTTTCGCTATTGCTACAAATTCGTTTTATACGTAGTAGCTCACCATAAGGAATGCTTTGTATTAGGTGATTAGGGTGGGCACTACTGGCATGTAAAATTGAGTTCCCTGCCGTAGGTTTCCTGTGCAGTTTAGTTTCCACAATTCCCTGATCTATATACACCTCAACATCCAAAAACACTACCTTAGTGCTACTTATACTGGCAGTAAATTTGAGGTTTAAATCATTAATGTTGAGCGCATCAATGAATTCCCCTGCTTCTTTTCCGTACCTCGCCACACCAGAAACAGGTCGTCAATGAACCTCCACCAACATTTAACATTGTTTTCAAATGTTTCCGTGTATTTGGTCATGAGAACAAGCTCCTCCCACCAGCCCATGTGTAAACACGCGTAGCTGGGGGAGAAGCTTGCCCCCATCGCTACCCCACGTAGTTGTTGATACAACACATACTGAAATATAAATATGTTGTTTGTTAGACAAAGTTGAACCATGTTAATTAACATCTTGTTATGCTCTGCATAGGGGGGGTCCTCTTCTTGCCAGGTAGTATTTCAAGGCACGTAGCCCATCGTTGTGTTTGATTGATGTATAGAGTGAGGTTACATCTAAAGCAATTAAAAGATAATCGTCATGCCATTGGAGATTTTTTATTTTGGTTAAAAAGTCACCTGTATCCTTGATATATGAGGCCAGTTTTCTGAACGTGTTCTTGAAGAAAGAAATCCACATATTTAGAGGTTTTTTCAAATATGCTATTTTTGGCTGATATGATCGGCCTACCCGGTGGATTTATTTTGTCCTTATGTACCTTTGGTATAAAGTACAGTAAGGGTTTTGTGTCCACAGATATTTATATATATTCACAAAAAATACTCTAATGGACCTAAAAAAGGATCCAATAAACTGAGGGAAAGAGGAAAGTGGAAGATTCTGAAATAAGGTTGTACCTAACCCAACCATGATCGTGGGGGAGAAAAGTATTTCTTTAAGTTACCCTCACACACCCTAGTGGTGTCATGCTTCATCATCGGGTCACCCAGACCCCTAAAAGTCCGGGTGGGCTCAACCACAGTGTTGGGAGTGCTTTTAATTTGTTAAAGACAGAGGGGGTTAACTAGATAAAATACCTCAGGCAGATCCCCAGTTTCCCTTTATTTTTGGGTCTGTCTGGGTACTTAAAATAAATAAAATTGGGTCTTTGTAGGAGTGTTATGGTCCTAGGACCCTAGTGCCGACATGTTTCAGTCCATAAAAGGGCCAAAAAATGGTCCAGGACTTTCTTCAGGGCAAGGATGTAACTCCCCTATGTGAGTGAAATTACTGGGATGGGATGTCCCTATCCTGTCAGTATGGTGGGGGCAGAGTAGCTGCTCCACGTGATATTTCGTAAAAGTGGGTGTGTGTCAACTGCCAGGACCAGAACCAAATAGGTAGCAGGCAGGGTGACCGATCTTAATTAAGACCGCCCGTTCTGACTTTTTTGGTCCTGTGAGATACAGTCAACCTCCCCGAATTGGATGGAGCCTGGCAGTTGACACACACCCACTTTTACGAAATATCACGTGGAGCAGCTACTCTGCCCCCACCATACTGACAGGATAGGGACATCCCATCCCAGTAATTTCACTCACATAGGGGAGTTACATCCTTGCCCTGAAAAAAGTCCTGGACCATTTTTTGGCCCTTTTATGGACTGAAACATGTCGGCACTAGGGTCCTAGGACCATAACACTCCTACAAATACCCAATTTTATTTATTTTAATTACCCAGACAGACCAAAAAATAAAGGGAAACTGGGGATCTGCCTGAGGTATTTTATCTAGGTAATCCCCTCTGTCTTTAACATATTAAAAGCACTCCCAACACTGTGGTCGAGCCCACCCGGACTTTTAGGGGTCTGGGTGACCCGATGATGAAGCATGACACCACTAGGGTGTGTGAGGGTAACTTAAAGAAATACATTTCTCCCCCACGATCATGGTTGGGTTAGGTACAACCTTATTTTAGAATCTTCCACTTTCCTCTTTCCCTCAGTTTATTGGATCCTTTTTTAGGTCCATTAGAGTATTTTTTGTGAATATAGTTACTTGTAGGGAGGATATACTCTACACATTATCACCTCTCATACCCTTTAGGTCACTGGAACTTCCCAGCGCCTTGTTGTGTTATAGTACACAGATATTTATACTCATCCGATGTTATTAGGCCCCTTTCTCGCCAGGCCATTAGTTTGACTCGATAATTTGAGTGTACTGTATTCCAAGTCATTTTATTGCTTTTCCCATAGCAAGATTTATCATCCAGGTGGTTCATTGCTTCCTTCAAATAATCTTCCCTTTTCCACAAGACCACGTTTCCTCCTTTATCCGCGTTTCTTACTACTATTTCTTTGGTGTTCTTTATTTTCGTCATTAATTGATGGTATTGTAGCTCTTTTGTGTTTTTTCTGGCCTTTATATATATATATATATATTCACTGAAAAAACCATAGGTTTCAGGGGCGTTATAGTTAGCTGAACATTTCCCTCGTACAAAACCCTAGAAATTCCCCCGTTATAGTTAGTTCAGCTAACTATATCTCGTGCCCCCGCAATGCACCGCTGATGACGTCACATATTACATCACTCATGACGTGGTCAGTGACATCACTGATGACATCACTGATGACATCTCAAATGACATCACTGATGACATCACTGATGACATCATCCATGTGATAAATTAGTGCATCTTCTCACACCCTAATATAACCTTTGATACACTGACTCAAAATTTCAGATGGCCATTTTGAAAACCATAGATGCTCCAATACCAATAACTACATACCCACTCATTGACTCTTAGGTCTACATATACCACCACTCACTCACCTGTACAGTCACTCATACTTACAGTCACTCAGTACAGGACTATCATATGCATTTATACACCTATATAGACACTCACACACCGCCAATCATCCATAGAGGTACTGACACACCTAGTCAGTCATGCAAATAATTAATCACAGTCCAATTTACTCACCTATACAGTTATACACACACAAGTTCACTTACTCATAAAAATACTACCACATTCTTACGCTGTTATACAATTACTGATACAAGCACACACTCATACATACAGTCACTCTCACAATCACACACTCTCACATATAGCCAATTATATACTCTTACACACATATATACTGCCTTCACATATGTAGTTACTGTCACATGTACCACTGAGATATACATTCAATCACTAACACAACCATACACACACTCACCCACCCATGCAGTCCATCACAGATGCACTCTTCAAACCATGCACCCATAGAATCACCCACTCACACATCTATGCACAGAGTCATACACAACCTACCCACACAAACACTCAGGCATCCATACAGATTCTCAGACAACCAATCAATAACCCATATAGACACTCATATAGCTATTCACAAAACCATGCAGCCAATTATACACCAACAGATAGACAGATACAGACATTCACACAGTTTAGCCACTAGTCTGCAGTAAGATACGTTTAATGACTCACTTATAGAGTCAGTCACGCACCTACAAAATCATCCATTCACACACTTATACACCCACTCATTCTTCCTTAGGCCTTTCCCTATATATATTAAACATATTTAAACTTTACAGAAACACAGACTCACTGGATGACGTAATCAGTGATGTCATCAGTGATGTCATTTGAGATGTCATCAGTGATGCCATCAGTGATGTCACTGACCATGTCATGAGTGATGTAGTATGTGACGTCATCAGCAGTGCATTGCGGGGGCGCGAGCTATAGTTAGCTGAACTAACTATAACGGGGGAATTTCAAGGGTTTTGTATGAGGAAAATGTCCAGCTAGCTATAACGCCCCTGAAACCTATGGTTTTTTCAGAGAATATCTAAGGTTTTTTAAATGCCAATTCCTAACTATAACGTGCATGTAACCTATGGTTTTTTCAGTGAATTTCAAAGGTTTTTTAAATGCTAATTCCTATCTATAACTTATCTCTAAAGCTATGATGTTTAATGATTTTCATAGGATTTCTAAATCTTTATATTTCAGTGTGTCAATTCTTTTAATTATTTTTTTTATACTGTTGTATAGATACTGACTGGGGAATTGAAAGTGTGAAAGACAAGTGTGTAGGTGGTTAGAGGACTGCATGCATAGTGGATAGGGGTTTGAAGCAGTCCATGTGCTAAGGCCTGGCTCACTGCATGAGTACTTGGGATCTGACTGAATGATTAGAGTACTGCAAGGAGAGTGCCTGGGTGAATTTATAAGTGGTTGCGTTTTCGCGCAGTGAATGGATTAGTACATGGTGCTGAATGGGTCACTAGAGGAGTGCAAGGGGAGTCACAGGGTGTTTGCTGGAAGTGTATGGATACTGACTGGAGAATTGAAGGTGTGAAAGACAAGTGTGTAGGTGGTTAGAAGACTGCATGCATAGTGGATAGGGGTTTGAAGCAGTCCATGTGCTAAGGCCTGGCTCGCTGGATGAGTACTTAGGTACTGACTGAATGATTAGAGTACTGCAAGGAGAGTGCCTGGGTGAATTTATAAGTGTTTGGGTTTTGGCGCAGTGAATGGATTAGTACATGGTGCTGAATAAGTCACTGGAACAGTGCAAGGGGAGTGACAGGGTGTTTGCTGGAAGTACATGGATACTGACTGGGGAATTGAAGCTGTTAAAGAGAAGTGTATAGTATGTTAGAAGACTGCATGCATACTGCATAGACATTTGAACCAGTCCATGTGGTAATGCATGATTCACTACATGAGTACCTGAAAACTGACTGAATCATTAGACTACTGCTAAAAGAGTGCCTGGGTAAACATTTTAAGTTTTTCAGTTTTGGCGCAGTGAAGAGATTAGTACATGGTACTGGATCAGTCACTGGACGAGAGCAAGATGAGTGACAGGGTGTTTACTGAAGTATATAGATACTGACTACTTAATTAAAGAAGTTAAAGACAAGTGTGTAGGTGACTAGAGGCCTGTATGCATACTGGATAGACATTTAAACAGTCCGTGACCTAAAACCTCAGACACTTCATGATTACTTCGGTACTGACTGAATCATTACACTACTGCATGGAGAGTGCCTGGGTTAACGATTTTAAGATTTTGTGTTTTGGTGCAGTGAATAGATTACTACATGGTGCTGAATACGTCACTGGAAGAGTACTAGAAGAGTGACAGGGTGTTTGCTGGAAGTACATGCATACTGACTGGAGAATTCAAGCTGTTAAAGACAAGTGTATAGTAGGTTAGAAGCCTGCATGCATACTGGATAGACCTTTGAAGCAGTCCATGTGGTAATGCACAGTTCATTGCATGAGTACCTACGTACTGACTGAATCATTAAACTACTGCTAAGGGACTGCCAGGATGAAACTTTTAATTTTTTAGGTTTTCACGCAGTGAATAGATGAGTACATGGTACTGGATCAGTCACTGGAGGTGTGCAAGATGAGTGACAGGGTGTTTATTGAAGTATATAGATACAGACTAGTTAATTAAAGAAGTCAAAGACAAGTGTGTAGGTGACTAGAAGCCTGCATGGAAAGTGGATAGACGTTTAAACAGTCCATGAGCTAAGACCTCAGACACTGCATGATTACCTGGGTACTGACTGAATCATTACACTACTGCAAGGAGAACGCCTGGGTTAATCTTTTTAAGTTTTTGTGTTTTGGTGCAGTGAATAGATTATTACATAGTGCCAGATGAGTCAGTAGAGGTGTGGAAGTGGACTGAAAGAGTGTTTACTGGAGTTTCTAGATACTGACTAGTTAATTGAAAAAGCAAAAGACAAATGTGTAGGTGACTAGAAGCCTGCACGCATACTGGACAGACATTTGAAGCAGTCCATGGGCTAAGGCCTGGCTCACTGCATGAGTACTTAGGTACTGACTGAATCATTAGAGTACTGCAAGGAGAGTGCCTGGGTGAATTTATAAGTGGTTGTGTTTTGGCACAGTGAATGGATTAGTACATGGTGCTGAATGGGTCACTGGAGGAGTGCAAGGGGAGTGACAGGGTGTTTGCTGGAGTGTATGTATACTGACTGGGGATTTGAAAGTGTGAAAGACAAGTGTGTAGGTGGTTAGAGGACTGCATGCATAGTGGATAGGCGTTTGAAGCAGTCCATGTGCTAAGGCCAGGCTCACTGCATGAGTACTTGGGTACTGACTGAATGATTAGAGTACTGCAAGGAGAGTGCCTGGGTGAATTTATAAGTAGTTGGCTTTTGGCGCAGTGAATGGATTAGTACATGGTGCTGAATGGATCGCTGGAGGAGTGCAAGGGGAGTGACAGGGTGCTTGCTGGAAAGGGAACAGATACTGACTGTGGAATTAAAGGTGTGAAACAGAACTGTGTAGATGATTAGAGGACTCCATGCATAGTGGATAAGCATTTGAATCAATGCATGTGCTAAGGCCAGCCTCACTCCGTTACTACTTGGATATTAACTGAATGTTTACAGTATTGCAAGGACAGTTCCTGGGTGAATACATAAGCAATGACTGCCTTCTAATTCTACCAAAACTTGAGGACAAGAATGGTTTTTAAGCAGTTATGCGTATGCAAAGATGTCAAGTACTCAAATGCTTCTCTCACAGTGGTTCCCAAATGCACACAGACTCACAGTGTGATTCTAGACAAGCAACACTATCCTAGAAGTTTACCAAAACTCATTCACTAGTCTAGAAGGGGTAAGGGTACTGCACACAATCTACATATCTCAGTACTGCACTTTAGTGTCAAAGCCTGATTCATTTTATCAATGCAGAAGCAAAGACTGGCTTGTAATGCTAGTAAAACTTGACAACATGACAGGTTTTAAAACAGTTATCTGTCAGAAAATACACAATGTTACCAAATGCTTCTCTCACAATGGTTACCCAAATGTACACAAACTCACAGTGTGATTCTAGACAAGCAACATTATCCTTAGGAGTTCATCAAAACTCATTCACTACTGTGGAAGAGGTAAGAAGACTGCACACAATCTATATATTTCTGTACTGCATTTTAGTGTCAAACCCTGACTCATTTTACCAATGCATAGGCAAAGAATGGCTTCTAATGCTACTAAAACTTGACAACATGACCGGTTTTAAAACAATTATCTGTCAGCAAATACACAATGTTACCAAATGCTTCTCTCACAATCCGTACCCAAATGCACACAGACTCACAGTGTGATTTTAGACAAGCAACACTATCGTAGGAGTTTACCAGAACTCATTCACTAGTTTGGAAGGGGTAAGCGTACTGCACACAATCTACATATTTAAGTACTGCACTTTAGAGTCAAAGCCTGACTCATTTTATCAATGCATAAGCAATGACTGGGTTTTAATGCTACTAAAACTTGACAACATGACAGGTTTTAAAACAGTTATCTGTCAGCAAATACATGATGTTACCAAATGCTTCTCTCACAGTGGTTCCCAAATGCACACAGACTCACAGTGTGATTCTAGACAAGCAACACTATCACTAGCAGTTTACCAAAACTGATTCACTACTGTGGAAGGGGTAAGGGGACTGCACACAATCTACATATTTAAGTACTGCACTTTAGTGTCAAAGCCTAACTCATTTTATCAATGCATAAGCAAAGACTGGTTTTTAATGCTACTAAAACTTGACAACATGACAGGTTTTAAAACAGTTATCTGTCAGCAAATACACAATGTTACCAAATGCTTCTCTCACAATCCTTACGCAAATACACACTGACTCACAGCGTGATTTTAGACAAGCAACACTATCCTAGGAGTTTACCAAAACTCATTCACTACTCTAAAAAGGGTAAGGATACTGCAGACAATCTACATATTTCAGTACTGCACTTTAGTGTCAAAGTCTGACTCGACTCCTTTTATCAATGCATAAGGAAAGACTGGTTTCTAATGCTACTAAAACTTGACAACATGACCAGTTTAAAACAGTTATCTATCAGAAAATACACAATGTTACCAAATACTTCTCTCACAATCCTTACCCAAATGCAGACAGACTCACAGTGTGATTTTCGACAAGGAACACTATCCTAGGAGTTTACCAAAACTCATTCACTAGTCTGGAAGGGGTAAGGGTAATGCACACAATCTACATATTTAAGTACTGCACTTTAATGTCGAAGCCTGAATCATTTTATCAATGCATAAGCAAAGACTGGCTTCTAATGCTACTAAAATTTGACAACTTGACGGGGTTTAAAACAGTTACCTGCAAGCAAATACATGATGTTACCAAATTCTTCTCTCACAATGGTTACCCAAATACACACAGACTCACTCACAGTGTGATTGTAGACAGCCAACTATCCCTTGTACAAAATACATTTACTAGTCTACAAGATCTAAGGTGACTGCACACATTACAGAAACTTTTCTACTACACATTAGTACCAAAATGCTTCTCTCAAAATGATTCCTAAATGCACACAGACTCACTGTGTGATTCTAGACAAACAACACTATTCCTTCCACTATACCAAAACACATTTCTTAATCTACAAATACTGCATTTTAGTGTAGAAATATGACTCATTTTACAAATTCATAAGCAATGACTGCTATGTAATTGTACCAAAATATAAAAACAGCACAATTATCTGTCTGCAAACACATGAAAAACACAAATGCTTATCACAGAATAGTTTCTACATGCACACACACTGACAATAAGATTGTAGACAAAAAAAAGTACTCCCTGCACTTTAGCAGGAGAAACACATTAGTTTGATTAAAATCAAAATAGACCACATACATCCCCTCACAATTAAATAACTCACCTTTCAAGTTGTTTTGTAGATTAAGAAGTATATCAGTCACACACCAGATTTTCTTATACAGAATCTCTGCACTGTGCACCTGTCAGCAAAACCAAAGAATGGCAAAGTTTCCCTCTCATTTTCCACACATATATATGTAAACATCAAATCACATTCCTTCCCACATAAATTCAAAAGCTAACACACATTTCTATTGGTTAAACATTTCAACCCTTTCCAAATGACATAAATTTGAACCCTACCCCCAATCTGCCTTCTGCCTGTTACCATAGAAACAGGTCATGGAACACTGAACTGAGCACACAGGTCACAAGTTCAGCACACAATGTTGCTAATCAAAACAGCAAGTGTGCTTGACGTTTCAACATATCAGCTTATCATATATAATGTTCCTTTCAATCAGTTTTTGTTAACCAATAAGAATCATGCGTTTAAAAAACAGAAACATGCACCCTACCTTTCAGTGTAGAAGGTTGTCAAACAACCAATGATTTCTTGTCTTTTTTCAAAACTGCATCTTAGCCACCATTTTAGAAAAATCTTACTTTTCAAACTGCCATTTCATTTACAGAGACCATCTGAGTGCCTCCAGACCTCCCTTCAAGATGCTTAGAATGTGGATTGTGGGACACAGCTATATTTTCTGGAGCCAAAGGTATGCAGAAAACAAAGGCATTCACAAAGACCTAGGTTTGCCAAATGTACGCATTAAATGGATTGGACAGAGAGGGTTGAAGTGGTACCAATTGATGCCATTGGTAAAATCCTTTATGCATATCCAACACCCTGACCTCATAATAGTGCACTGTGGTGGCAATGACCTAGGCACTTTGACTGGGGTAGGTCTGGAAATGCTTATGAAGGACACCTTTGCAGAATTGATTTCACTTTTTCCCAAAACTGCCTTTGTGTATTCTAACATATGCCAAAGGCAGGAATGGAACTGGTCCAATCATTTGTGTCCACAAATTGAGAAAGCTAGGAAACATGTGAATAAATCTGTATCTGCTTTTCTCCGAGAATATAGAATGGGGTCCATTTACAATAACAATCTGCACTTTCATATGCAAGAGATGTATAGGAGAGATGGAGTACACTTTACTGATGAAGGAAACAGAGTATTCCTCAACAACTTTAGACTCTGTATAGGTACTTACTTATAAGTACCAAAAACTCTCAATGAACACAACAGCTCTTTTTAGAGCCACTCAAGAACAAAATACTTAAGCTTGATGTTTATCTCCCAAAAATTTCAGGTTTTTTTCCTTGGATCCATGCACCCAATGCGTTAGGAACCGTGCACCCAATGCGAGAGAAATCGTGCACCCAACGCGTTAAGATGCGCGACTCCTAATTATACCGTAAAAAAAAAAAATAGCCCCTATCACTAATTTGTATTATCCCCGGGGACCGCATCCCCCGGGGTTTATAAACAAACGTTGGAGACCGTGGAGGCAGCCCCAACGCCCCCACGGTCCCAGCCGGCGCCCCGCGTCCTTCGGGAGCCGGCATTGCTTTTCCACATGGGGAGCTGCTGACATGCAGCTCCCCGTGTGGAAAAGCAATATCATTTGGATTTTGAAAGAGAGAGCAGATTTTCCTGCTCTCTCTTTCAAAATCCTAATGAAGTTTGCTATGGGAGGGCGGGAGACTCCCGCCCTCTCATAGCAAACAACAGTGTCCTGGGGTGGGCACCCCAGGACACTGTAGGAGCCGTCCCTGGGGGTTGGCCGTCCCCAGGGCCCTCGAGGGCTCAGGAGTGGGGCCACGCAGCCCCCCTCCCCCATTAATTTATAAAGATGTTCCGGCCGGATCCGCACACCCTGCGCGCTTTTCGACATTTAAAAAAAGAAAGCTGGCCCCAGGGGGTCCTTCTGGGACCCCCTAAGCAACACTAGAGGGTCCGAGTATTTCTACCCTGCCCCCTTTACATCTGTTCCTGGTTTCGAATGTAGACACTTGACAGCCAATTACCATTCAGCGCGTGATCGGGAGGGTGCACGCTTGGTTCGCAGAGGGTACGCTTAGGGTGCGCATAGGGTGCGCGGATCCTCCGAGGCCATAGATATATCTATCTTTTTTACTCTAATTTTCTCAGGAACTACTGAACGGATTTACACCATTTATGCAAAAGGCACGAGTCTGAACTGAGGACTACCTCTTTGCCAAATTTGGTGTAATTCCGTCCAGCAGTTCGGGCTGTAGCTGCGGCAACAGGTCCTATGGGAAATTGCATGCGGAAAACGCGTTTTGGGACCCCCTTTTTTCTCAGCCCCCACTTGACGAATCACCACGAAACTTTCAGGATAGGAGCGGACCGGAGCTGGCCAAAAGTTTGGAAACTTTCGCGAAGATTCGTCAACCGGCGCCAGACTTATTGGGAATAGAATGTTGCGGATTTCCTATGGAAAATAGGTCCTAACTATAACTATCTACTGGCGACCGCCAGTAGGTAATACACACATACATATATTTATATAGTTTATTTTTCTTCCATCCATACCTGCTCCTTTCCCATGCCTCCGGTGGCGGTAGCGCCTCCTGCTATTTAGGATACCGGCACCCCAGCAGTTTTACTGCACCCGTTTATTGTGAACAATGACAACATTTAGGCGGACCTCTGCCTTTCTCAAACTCAATGTGCCCCACCAACTTTCAAGAATAAATACAAATATAGGCCCATGAATAGTAAAAACAGAATTAACAATCTTGTGATATGAGTTCCCACTTCACCTTTAGCTATAAACAATATCTGTTTTGATCAATTATTGTACTCTACATAAGCCATCCTTGTACTAGGTGTACTTAATGATCTTAAAGGTATGTTAAAGCAAATTATATATTTTCTAAAACAAATATTTGAATTCATTTCCTTGATAATAAACAATTATATCAAATTATTCAAACATGTAATTCATTATACATGCATTGTTTGGAATTTTACATTGATAGCCCAAAACATTGGAGTAACAGCATAATTGGCTGCCTTGGAAGCACTGAGTGCCTGTTTTGTGGTAAATCCCCAGGCACATAAACTAACAAAATGTATCCTTACAATAAATCTTTACCCCAGTGGGGTCCTCCTATGCTTCCACAGGAGATCAATGTTGAACTCATAACTTAATAATATATTCCACTTATATCAATGAGTCCCTCATTTCCCCAGTGGGCTTACTTTCAAGGATGAATTGATCAATAATAGCTCCAGGGTCAAATACCATAAGAAAGGAGAGAAAGCACAAAGCAAAAGGGGGAAACAAACTAATGTTCCTATTTAAATAACAGAGGCGACAATCAAAATGTACATTGATGCTTGCAAAGGTCAACTCTCTTAAACGTTGTGCCAGTTTCAGCATACTCATACGTAAATCATCCCACTATGGAACACAAGTTGACTTCATAACCAATAAGCCAACAATACGACTTATCTTGGTCCTCCAAATGGGCAGCAAGTTTCTCATCTTCATTCAATCCCAATGGTTCATTGGTGCCCAGTAGGATGATATGAGATTCCACCTTGCAAAGGAGCTTCACTCTATCGCCTCCCTTTGTGTTGGCAGTCACCCTCTCAATGCCATAAAAACATTAATAGATCAGAGTCTTTATGATTGATGCCTTTCAGCAAAATGTCTTGCCACAGGATAAGTTACATTGATGTTTTAATCACTCTCCTATGTTCAAATATTCTTTTCTCTAGAGGAAAAATTGTATTTCCAACATATTTTAACCCAGAAGGACATGAGACTATGTGGATACAGTAATCAGATAGACATGTTGCATGTTTCATGATTTTACATTTTTCACCAAACCTGGTTCGTTATTTATTTATTTATTTTGACAGTTTTATATAGCGCGAACAAGACCCTTGCAGGTATCAGAGCGCTTAACAGTGCAGAAATATCAACATAAAAACGTATAAGTATCGTGAATTAGGTGAATACAGTAAAGGTGAACATACAAGAATAGCACATATTTACAGGGGAATATCAATGAGTCAAGTGAATTTGGCCAGAAGAATAGATTTCACTTCTTTTTGAAAAAAGCTGCGGATGGATTAAGTCTCGTTTCTTGGGGCAAGGCATTCCAAATCCTGGGAGCCATTCCTGAGAAGGAGCGGTAGTATGTTTTCTTCTTGGAGAACCGTTGTGGTTTAAGTAGAAGATTGTTGGAGCTCCTAGTAGATCTGTTACCACCCGATAGTACCAATTTCTCCGCTAGGTATCTCGGTGTTTTGTGATGTAAGGCCTTATATGTCATACAGGCGAATTTCAAATGAATTCTGGCCTCAAAAGGAAGCCGTTGAGGGCACGAAGGTCAGGGGAGATGTGGCAGTTTCTTTTGGAGCCTGTGATGAGTCTAGCGGCTGTATTTATTGAGGCTCTTAAAGGAGCGGTCGTTGATCTGGGTAGGCCGCAAAGAGCAATACTTCCATAATCCACTTTGGGAATTACTAGAGAATGAACTGCCTGTTTAAAGTCACTGGCCGGTATGAAGGGTTTCAGTTTTCTCAAGGTGTTAATCTGGAAATTAGCTCCTTTGGTTGAAGCGCTGATGTGCTTCTGCATATTTAGCTTATTGTCCAAGGTTATTCCCAGTGATTTAGTGGAATCAATGATGATAGGTTGACCATCGAGTGCTGTAATGTGCTTCATCCATTCACGGATGGTGGTTGTTTGGTTGGGAGGAGCAATTAGGAGAAATTCTGTTTTTAGGGTGTTTAGTTTTAGATGGTTCTCTGCCAGCCAGATCTGTGTTTTATGGAGTGTTGTATTAAGGGACTTTATGTCACACCCTGCGCGCTTTTCGACATTTAAAAAAAGAAAGCTGGCCCCAGGGGGTCCTTCTGGGACCCCCTAAGCAACACTAGAGGGTCCGAGTATTTCTACCCTGCCCCCTTTACATCTGTTCCTGGTTTCAAATGTAGACACTTGACAGCCAATTACCATTCAGCGCGTGATCGGAAGGGTGCACGCTCGGTTCGCAGAGGGTACGCTTAGGGTGCGCATAGGGTGCGCCGATCCTCCGAGGCCATAGATATATCTATCTTTTTTACTCTAATTTTCTCAGGAACTACTGAACGGATTTACACCATTTATGCAAAAGGCACGAGTATGAACTGAGGACTACCTCTTTGCCAAATTTGGTGTAATTCCGTCCAGCAGTTCGGGCTGTAGCTGCGGCAACAGGTCCTATGGGAAATTGCATGCGGAAAACGCGTTTTGGGACCCCCTTTTTTCTCAGCCCCCGCTTGACGAATCACCACGAAACTTTCAGGATAGGAGCGGACCGGAGCTGGCCGAATGTTTGGAAACTTTCGCGAAGATTCGTCAACCGGCGCCAGACTTATTGGGAATAGAATGTTGCAGATTTCCTATGGAAAATAGGTCCTAACTATAACTATCTACTGGCGACCGCCAGTAGGTAATACACACATACATATATTTATATAGTTTATTTTTCTTCCATCCATACCTGCTCCTTTCCCATGCCTCCGGTGGCGGTAGCGCCTCCTGCTATTTAGGATACCGGCACCCCAGCAGTTTTACTGCACCCGTTTATTGTGAACAATGACAACATTTAGGCGGACCTCTGCCTTTCTCAAACTCAATGTGCCCCACCAACTTTCAAGAATAAATACAAATATAGGCCCATGAATAGTAAAAACAGAATTAACAATCTTGTGATATGAGTTCCCACTTCACCTTTAGCTGTAAACAATATCTGTTTTGATCAATTATTGTACTATACATAATCCATCCTTGTACTAGGTGTACTTAATGATCTTAAAGGTATGTTAAAGCAAATTATATATTTTCTAAAACAAATATTTGAATTCATTTCCTTGATAATAAACAATTATATCAAATTATTCAAACATGTAATTCATTATACATGCATTGTTTGGAATTTTACATTGATAGCCCAAAACATTGGAGTAACAGCATAATTGGCTGCCTTGGAAGCACTGAGTGCCTGTTTTGTGGTAAATCCCCAGGCACATAAACTAACAAAATGTATCCTTACAATAAATCTTTACCCCAGTGGGGTCCTCCTATGCTTCCACAGGAGATCAATGTTGAACTCATAACTTAATAATATATTCCACTTATATCAATGAGTCCCTCATTTCCCCAGTGGGCTTACTTTCAAGGATGAATTGATCAATAATAGCTCCAGGGTCAAATACCATAAGAAAGGAGAGAAAACACAAAGCAAAAGGGGGAAACAAACTAATGTTCCTATTTAAATAACAGAGGCGACAATCAAAATGTACATTGATGCTTGCAAAGGTCAACTCTCTTAAACGTTGTGCCAGTTTCAGCATACTCATACGTAAATCATCCCACTATGGAACACAAGTTGACTTCATAACCAATAAGCCAACAATACGACTTATCTTGGTCCTCCAAATGGGCAGCAAGTTTCTCATCTTCATTCAATCCCAATGGTTCATTGGTGCCCAGTAGGATGATATGAGATTCCACCTTGCAAAGGAGCTTCACTCTATCGCCTCCCTTTGTGTTGGCAGTCACCCTCTCAATGCCATAAAAACAATAATAGATCAGAGTCTTTATGATTGATGCCTTTCAGCAAAATGTCTTGCCACAGGATAAGTTACATTGATGTTTTAATCACTCTCCTATGTTCAAATATTCTTTTCTCTAGAGGAAAAATTGTATTTCCAACATATTTTAACCCAGAAGGACATGAGACTATGTGGATACAGTAATCAGATAGACATGTTGCATGTTTCATGATTTTACATTTTTCACCAAACCTGGTTCGTTATTTATTTATTTATTTTGACAGTTTTATATAGCGCGAACAAGACCCTTGCAGGTATCAGAGCGCTTTACAGTGCAGAAATATCAACATAAAAACGTATAAGTATCGTGAATTAGGTGAATACAGTAAAGGTGAACATACAAGAATAGCACATATTTACAGGGGAATATCAATGAGTCAAGTGAATTTGGCCAGAAGAATAGATTTCACTTCTTTTTGAAAAAAGCTGCGGATGGATTAAGTCTCGTTTCTTGGGGCAAGGCATTCCAAATCCTGGGAGCCATTCCTGAGAAGGAGCGGTAGTATGTTTTCTTCTTGGAGAACCGTTGTGGTTTAAGTAGAAGATTGTTGGAGCTCCTAGTAGATCTGTTACCACCCGATAGTACCAATTTCTCCGCTAGGTATCTCGGTGTTTTGTGATGTAAGGCCTTATATGTCATACAGGCGAATTTCAAATGAATTCTGGCCTCAAAAGGAAGCCGTTGAGGGCACGAAGGTCAGGGGAGATGTGGCAGTTTCTTTTGGAGCCTGTGATGAGTCTAGCGGCTGTATTTATTGAGGCTCTTAAAGGAGCGGTCGTTGATCTGGGTAGGCCGCAAAGAGCAATACTTCCATAATCCACTTTGGGAATTACTAGAGAATGAACTGCCTGTTTAAAGTCACTGGCCGGTATGAAGGGTTTCAGTTTTCTCAAGGTGTTAATCTGGAAATTAGCTCCTTTGGTTGAAGCACTGATGTGCTTCTGCATATTTAGCTTATTGTCCAAGGTTATTCCCAGTGATTTAGTGGAATCAATGATGATAGGTTGACCATCGAGTGCTGTAATGTGCTTCATCCATTCACGGATGGTGGTTGTTTGGTTGGGAGGAGCAATTAGGAGAAATTCTGTTTTTAGGGTGTTTAGTTTTAGATGGTTCTCTGCCAGCCAGATCTGTGTTTTATGGAGTGTTGTATTAAGGGACTTTATGTCACACCCTGCACGCTTTTCGACATTTAAAAAAAGAAAGCTGGCCCCAGGGGGTCCTTCTGGGACCCCCTAAGCAACACTAGAGGGTCCGAGTATTTCTACCCTGCCCCCTTTACATCTGTTCCTGGTTTCAAATGTAGACACTTGACAGCCAATTACCATTCAGCGCGTGATCGGGAGGGTGCACGCTCGGTTCGCAGAGGGTACGCTTAGGGTGCGCATAGGGTGCGCGGATCCTCCGAGGCCATAGATATATCTATCTTTTTTACTCTAATTTTCTCAGGAACTACTGAACGGATTTACACCATTTATGCAAAAGGCACGAGTATGAACTGAGGACTACCTCTTTGCCAAATTTGGTGTAATTCCGTCCAGCAGTTCGGGCTGTAGCTGCGGCAACAGGTCCTATGGGAAATTGCATGCGGAAAACGCGTTTTGGGACCCCCTTTTTTCTCAGCCCCCGCTTGACGAATCACCACGAAACTTTCAGGATAGGAGCGGACCGGAGCTGGCCAAATGTTTGGAAACTTTCGCGAAGATTCGTCAACCGGCGCCAGACTTATTGGGAATAGAATGTTGCAGATTTCCTATGGAAAATAGGTCCTAACTATAACTATCTACTGGCGACCGCCAGTAGGTAATACACACATACATATATTTATATAGTTTATTTTTCTTCCATCCATACCTGCTCCTTTCCCATGCCTCCGGTGGCGGTAGCGCCTCCTGCTATTTAGGATACCGGCACCCCAGCAGTTTTACTGCACCCGTTTATTGTGAACAATGACAACATTTAGGCGGACCTCTGCCTTTCTCAAACTCAATGTGCCCCACCAACTTTCAAGAATAAATACAAATATAGGCCCATGAATAGTAAAAACAGAATTAACAATCTTGTGATATGAGTTCCCACTTCACCTTTAGCTGTAAACAATATCTGTTTTGATCAATTATTGTACTATACATAATCCATCCTTGTACTAGGTGTACTTAATGATCTTAAAGGTATGTTAAAGCAAATTATATATTTTCTAAAACAAATATTTGAATTCATTTCCTTGATAATAAACAATTATATCAAATTATTCAAACATGTAATTCATTATACATGCATTGTTTGGAATTTTACATTGATAGCCCAAAACATTGGAGTAACAGCATAATTGGCTGCCTTGGAAGCACTGAGTGCCTGTTTTGTGGTAAATCCCCAGGCACATAAACTAACAAAATGTATCCTTACAATAAATCTTTACCCCAGTGGGGTCCTCCTATGCTTCCACAGGAGATCAATGTTGAACTCATAACTTAATAATATATTCCACTTATATCAATGAGTCCCTCATTTCCCCAGTGGGCTTACTTTCAAGGATGAATTGATCAATAATAGCTCCAGGGTCAAATACCATAAGAAAGGAGAGAAAGCACAAAGCAAAAGGGGGAAACAAACTAATGTTCCTATTTAAATAACAGAGGCGACAATCAAAATGTACATTGATGCTTGCAAAGGTCAACTCTCTTAAACGTTGTGCCAGTTTCAGCATACTCATACGTAAATCATCCCACTATGGAACACAAGTTGACTTCATAACCAATAAGCCAACAATACGACTTATCTTGGTCCTCCAAATGGGCAGCAAGTTTCTCATCTTCATTCAATCCCAATGGTTCATTGGTGCCCAGTAGGATGATATGAGATTCCACCTTGCAAAGGAGCTTCACTCTATCGCCTCCCTTTGTGTTGGCATTCACCCTCTCAATTCCATAAAAACAATAATAGATCAGAGTCTTTATGATTGATGCCTTTCAGCAAAATGTCTTGCCACAGGATAAGTTACATTGATGTTTTAATCACTCTCCTATGTTCAAATATTCTTTTCTCTAGAGGAAAAATTGTATTTCCAACATATTTTAACCCAGAAGGACATGAGACTATGTGGATACAGTAATCAGATAGACATGTTGCATGTTTCATGATTTTACATTTTTCACCAAACCTGGTTCGTTATTTATTTATTTATTTTGACAGTTTTATATAGCGCGAACAAGACCCTTGCAGGTATCAGAGCGCTTTACAGTGCAGAAATATCAACATAAAAACGTATAAGTATCGTGAATTAGGTGAATACAGTAAAGGTGAACATACAAGAATAGCACATATTTACAGGGGAATATCAATGAGTCAAGTGAATTTGGCCAGAAGAATAGATTTCACTTCTTTTTGAAAAAAGCTGCGGATGGATTAAGTCTCGTTTCTTGGGGCAAGGCATTCCAAATCCTGGGAGCCATTCCTGAGAAGGAGCGGTAGTATGTTTTCTTCTTGGAGAACCGTTGTGGTTTAAGTAGAAGATTGTTGGAGCTCCTAGTAGATCTGTTACCACCCGATAGTACCAATTTCTCCGCTAGGTATCTCGGTGTTTTGTGATGTAAGGCCTTATATGTCATACAGGCGAATTTCAAATGAATTCTGGCCTCAAAAGGAAGCCGTTGAGGGCACGAAGGTCAGGGGAGATGTGGCAGTTTCTTTTGGAGCCTGTGATGAGTCTAGCGGCTGTATTTATTGAGCCTCTTAAAGGAGCGGTCGTTGATCTGGGTAGGCCGCAAAGAGCAATACTTCCATAATCCACTTTGGGAATTACTAGAGAATGAACTGCCTGTTTAAAGTCACTGGCCGGTATGAAGGGTTTCAGTTTTCTCAAGGTGTTAATCTGGAAATTAGCTCCTTTGGTTGAAGCACTGATGTGCTTCTGCATATTTAGCTTATTGTCCAAGGTTATTCCCAGTGATTTAGTGGAATCAATGATGATAGGTTGACCATCGAGTGCTGTAATGTGCTTCATCCATTCACGGATGGTGGTTGTTTGGTTGGGAGGAGCAATTAGGAGAAATTCTGTTTTTAGGGTGTTTAGTTTTAGATGGTTCTCTGCCAGCCAGATCTGTGTTTTATGGAGTGTTGTATTAAGGGACTTTATGTCACACCCTGCACGCTTTTCGACATTTAAAAAAAGAAAGCTGGCCCCAGGGGGTCCTTCTGGGACCCCCTAAGCAACACTAGAGGGTCCGAGTATTTCTACCCTGCCCCCTTTACATCTGTTCCTGGTTTCAAATGTAGACACTTGACAGCCAATTACCATTCAGCGCGTGATCGGGAGGGTGCACGCTCGGTTCGCAGAGGGTACGCTTAGGGTGCGCATAGGGTGCGCGGATCCTCCGAGGCCATAGATATATCTATCTTTTTTACTCTAATTTTCTCAGGAACTACTGAACGGATTTACACCATTTATGCAAAAGGCACGAGTATGAACTGAGGACTACCTCTTTGCCAAATTTGGTGTAATTCCGTCCAGCAGTTCGGGCTGTAGCTGCGGCAACAGGTCCTATGGGAAATTGCATGCGGAAAACGCGTTTTGGGACCCCCTTTTTTCTCAGCCCCCGCTTGACGAATCACCACGAAACTTTCAGGATAGGAGCGGACCGGAGCTGGCCAAATGTTTGGAAACTTTCGCGAAGATTCGTCAACCGGCGCCAGACTTATTGGGAATAGAATGTTGCAGATTTCCTATGGAAAATAGGTCCTAACTATAACTATCTACTGGCGACCGCCAGTAGGTAATACACACATACATATATTTATATAGTTTATTTTTCTTCCATCCATACCTGCTCCTTTCCCATGCCTCCGGTGGCGGTAGCGCCTCCTGCTATTTAGGATACCGGCACCCCAGCAGTTTTACTGCACCCGTTTATTGTGAACAATGACAACATTTAGGCGGACCTCTGCCTTTCTCAAACTCAATGTGCCCCACCAACTTTCAAGAATAAATACAAATATAGGCCCATGAATAGTAAAAACAGAATTAACAATCTTGTGATATGAGTTCCCACTTCACCTTTAGCTGTAAACAATATCTGTTTTGATCAATTATTGTACTATACATAAGCCATCCTTGTACTAGGTGTACTTAATGATCTTAAAGGTATGTTAGAGCAAATTATATATTTTCTAAAACAAATATTTGAATTCATTTCCTTGATAATAAACAATTATATCAAATTATTCAAACATGTAATTCATTATACATGCATTGTTTGGAATTTTACATTGATAGCCCAAAACATTGGAGTAACAGCATAATTGGCTGCCTTGGAAGCACTGAGTGCCTGTTTTGTGGTAAATCCCCAGGCACATAAACTAACAAAATGTATCCTTACAATAAATCTTTACCCCAGTGGGGTCCTCCTATGCTTCCACTGGAGATCAATGTTGAACTCATAACTTAATAATATATTCCACTTATATCAATGAGTCCCTCATTTCCCCAGTGGGCTTACTTTCAAGGATGAATTGATCAATAATAGCTCCAGGGTCAAATACCATAAGAAAGGAGAGAAAGCACAAAGCAAAAGGGGGAAACAAACTAATGTTCCTATTTAAATAACAGAGGCGACAATCAAAATGTACATTGATGCTTGCAACGGTCAACTCTCTTAAACGTTGTGCCAGTTTCAGCATACTCATACGTAAATCATCCCACTATGGAACACAAGTTGACTTCATAACCAATAAGCCAACAATACGACTTATCTTGGTCCTCCAAATGGGCAGCAAGTTTCTCATCTTCATTCAATCCCAATGGTTCATTGGTGCCCAGTAGGATGATATGAGATTCCACCTTGCAAAGGAGCTTCACTCTATCGCCTCCCTTTGTGTTGGCAGTCACCCTCTCAATGCCATAAAAACATTAATAGATCAGAGTCTTTATGATTGATACCTTTCAGCAAAATGTCTTGCCACAGGATAAGTTACATTGATGTTTTAATCACTCTCCTATGTTCAAATATTCTTTTCTCTAGAGGAAAAATTGTATTTCCAACATATTTTAACCCAGAAGGACATGAGACTACGTGGATACAGTAATCAGATAGACATGTTGCATGTTTCATGATTTTACATTTTTCACCAAACCTGGTTCGTTATTTATTTATTTATTTTGACAGTTTTATATAGCGCGAACAAGACCCTTGCAGGTATCAGAGCGCTTTACAGTGCAGAAATATCAACATAAAAACATATAAGTATCGTGAATTAGGTGAATACAGTAAAGGTGAACATACAAGAATAGCACATATTTACAGGGGAATATCAATGAGTCAAGTGAATTTGGCCAGAAGAATAGATTTCACTTCTTTTTTGAAAAAAGCTGCGGATGGATTAAGTCTCGTTTCTTGGGGCAAGGCATTCCAAATCCTGGGAGCCATTCCTGAGAAGGAGCGGTAGTATGTTTTCTTCTTGGAGAACCGTTGTGGTTTAAGTAGAAGATTGTTGGAGCTCCTAGTAGATCTGTTACCACCCGATAGTACCAATTTCTCTGCTAGGTATCTCGGTGTTTTGTGATGTAAGGCCTTATGTGTCATACAGGCGATTTTCAAATGAATTCTGGCCTCAAAAGGAAGCCGTTGAGGGCACGAAGGTCAGGGGAGATGTGGCAGTTTCGTTTGGAGCCTGTGATGAGTCTAGCGGCTGTATTTATTGAGGCTCTTAAAGGAGCGGTCGTTGATCTGGGTAGGCCGCAAAGAGCAATACTTCCATAATCCACTTTGGGAATTACTAGAGAATGAACTGCCTGTTTAAAGTCAATGGCCGGTATGAAGGGTTTCAGTTTTCTCAAGGTGTTAATCTGGAAATTAGCTCCTTTGGTTGAAGCGCTGATGTGCTTCTGCATATTTAGCTTATTGTCCAAGGTTATTCCCAGTGATTTAGTGGAATCAATAATGATAGGTTGACCATCGAGTGCTGTAATGTGCTTCATCCATTCACGGATGGTGGTTCTTTGGTTGGGAGGAGCAATTAGGAGAAATTCTGTTTTTAGGGTGTTTAGTTTTAGATGGTTCTCTGCCAGCCAGATCTGTGTTTTATGGAGTGTTGTATTAAGGGACTTTTATGTCTTCAAGTGAGTGGACCTTAATGTAGAGTTGTGTGTCGTCGGCATACATGTGATATTGGATATTTTATGAATTGAGAAGCTCAGTGAGAGGTTCCATAAACATATTGAAGAGTATCGGGGAGAGGGAGGAACCCTGGGGTACTCCCAGAGTGACCGGGGAGATGTTGGATAACAATTGGTTAATCTTGAATCTTTGTGTTCTGTTTTGGAGGAAGGTCGTGAACCAGTTTAACACAGTACCAGATAGTCCCATCCTGTGTTTCAGGAGGTCTAGAAGATTGTCATGTTTGACTGTGTCGAAGGCTGAGGATAAGTCAAGCAGGATTAGCAGGCATCCCTTGTTTTGATGCAATATTCATAGTGCGTCATCAATTATGTGGGTCACGGCTGATTCTGTGCTGTGCCCTGATTGAAAGCCTGATTGGAATTGATCGAGCAGGTTGAAGTGATCTATGTGATTACTAAGCTGCACGTGGACACATTTTTCTAGCAGTTTGGCGAGGGTCGAGATGTTGGAAATTGGGCGATAGTTATTCAGGTCAGATGGGTCCGCCAATGGTTTTTTTAGGATGGGGGATATCTGACCAACTTTGAAGATGTCTGGGATGATTCCTTGTAAAAGAGAAGTGTTTATAATCCCAGTCCACAGGGGCAATAGCAGTGGAGTGAAGATTTTTAAATGGGTTGCTGGGAGAGGGTCTGTGAGGTGATTGGAAGGATTCAGTGCTGTGATCATTTTTAAAATAGTTTCTTCGTTGTAAAAGCTGAAGTCGGTCCAGGAGGCATTGTTCTTGAGTTCGAGCTTTGTAGAGCAGATTATCGGGATACTAGGTGTGGTCGGTGAGCCACTCATATGTGGGTCAGTATGTGATAATAGATCGTTAAGTAGGACTGTCTTTAAGTTTTCAGTCTTTGTTGTGAAAAAGGATGCAAGATCCTCACAATTGGGAAGTGTTTCGGGATTAGCTTGGGGAGAGTGGGAAACACCCTTAGATTGAGCTTTGATTATTTCGAATAGTCTTTTGGGACGATTCTTGGCTTGGTCTAATTGTTGACGAATGAAGTCAGCTTTCGATCGTCTAATCTTTCTATAATAGGAATTTCTCTTACTTCTTAGCAATTTGAGGTGGGCAGCAGATGGAGCAGCTCTCCATTGTCTTTCAACTGTTCTTAGAGATCTTCTGTCTTCATTTAGCCTACCATCATACCAGGGGTTTGATCCTTTTGCGGTGACTCTTTTCAGTTGCAGGGGAGCTAAGTTGTCTAGTACCTGGTTCATAGAGTGAAAGTAGTGATTGGTTAGAACATGTACATCTTTTAGACCATCCAGTGGGGGTGTGAGGGTGTGACTAGCGGTTGTGAGAGAGGCAGGGGTAATGTTTTCTAGGTTCCTTTTCCAAATTGTTGTTCTCGTCGGTTGGACAGAGAGTGGCTTGACTTCCTTCTTGATGTGGAAAGTAATTATGTGATGGTCAAACCAGTCGCAAGGGAGGATCTATTCCAACTGGGTAGAGTCTGTTTTGGCAATTACTAGGTCGAGGATGGAACCCTTTTCGTGGGTGGGGCAATCACAGATTTGGGCCAAATTAAGGTCGGACAGAAAAGCTTTGAGGCTATTGACCTCTGAGTCGTCATGATCATTCCAGTGGAGGTTGAAGTCCCCCAGGAAGATCTGAGTATCTTGTTGTCCGACATTTGCAGCTATGATATCCATTACATGTTCGATGAAGATGGGATTGTTTCCAGGAGGGTGGTAAAAAGAATGTAGAGAGCATAGAGGCTTGTTATTGCTTGTGATGTCTAGGCAAAGGTACTCACAGGAGGAAAGCACCAGTGAGTTGATGCGGTTCACCGAGAGGTAGTTCCTATGGATGCAGGCAATGCCACCCCCTGGCCTATCTAGTCTGTCTAGTCTAGTGATGTAATAGTTAGGGGGAACTAGTATGTCTAAAAGGGGCGTGGAGGAATTGTTTAGCCAAGTTTCAGTCAAAATTATGAGATCGGGTTCAGTAGTTAATATGAGGTCAGCTATATCCGTGGCATGACGTGATGCAGATCTACAGTTTAGTAGGATACATTTAAGCTGGGTCATGGTGGGAGTAGTGTTGTGGTTGTGGAGGATGGGTACCCTCTTGAGGTTGTTTTCAACAATACCTCTAGGAGTATGTCTCAAGACTCTAGAGGCATTGGGTTGGATGGGTTGGATAAAGGACAATTTTTGCAGGTTGTCTGTCTGCATAGGTTCAAGGGGAGGGGGTGAGGGTTCGTAGGAGCGAAGTAGGGAGGTAAGATCTTTCTCTGATATGGGGGATGTTTTCCTGGTAGGGCGTGATGGGGCATTGGGGTAAGGTACTGTTTTCCATCTGGGGGGCGACTGAAGCAGGGGGCTAGTACATGGCTGATGAGTGTATTTAGTTTGTGGCTTGTGTTGTTGCAGAATCAGGTCGTGAAGAGTTTGGATGTCCTCTTTGATTTGATGTAGGGATATAAGAATCCTATCAAGTTTGTGGTCTGATGTAGGGGTTGTCGTATTAATAGCCAGGCCTGTAGTTAGTTGAGGAGGAGTTGGTGCTTGTTTGGGGTCCAGGGATTTGCCTTGAGCTAGTTTGACGTAAGGTGGTTTACCGATGTGATATTCCATGGGGGGTGGGGTTGAGAGGGGACGTGTCGGGGTATTGATGCGTACTTTAGTAGGAACTGGTTCAATGTAAGGCAGTATATCTGAGTGGCCCTCATTGGATAGGGGGGGAGTACAGAGGGGATGGGAGGGGGTGTTGATGTGAGCAGAAGGCAGCAGGACCATGAGATTCGTGGTGCAGGGAGAAGGGGAAGATGGGACTGCATGCTGATCAGGAGTAGGTTTGTAAGGAGCGATGAGGGCCAGGTCAGCAGTGAGGTTATTGGGTATGGAGATGGAAGTGGAGAGGGGAGTACTATAAATAGGATGGGAGAAGGTGTAGTTCAG
This sequence comes from Triturus cristatus, assembly GCF_964204655.1. Taxonomy (NCBI): domain Eukaryota; kingdom Metazoa; phylum Chordata; class Amphibia; order Caudata; family Salamandridae; genus Triturus; species Triturus cristatus. The sequence goes on along the minus strand of NC_140594.1, from coordinate 215,430,220 downwards.
GAGATGGGGGGTGTTAGTGGAGGGCGAGGGGGCGTGTGGGAAGGCTGGGGGCGAGGTAGTGCCAGTGTAAGGGTATAGAAGAAATTGTGGTGGAGCTGGGGGCAGAATATGAATTATGTAGGTATAGGTCACTTAATGGGGTGTCGGCTACGCCAGGGATGGGAGTATTATTGTTATGGGATAACGCTAGGGGAAGTCCAGGTGCGGAATAAAATAGGGGGTCAGTCCGATTGCTTGCAGAATGGTTTGCTGGTGAGGTGGGACAGGGGCTTGCAACCTTCGCTTTGATGATCGGGAAGATGTTATCCAGAATGTGAAGATTATGGTCTGAGGCCTGCATGAGGATGATACCATTAGGATAGATGGTGATTGTGTCATTCGCTATGTAGAACGGGGAGGGAGTGATGTGTAATGTAAGACCGTGTGCAGTTTTTTAAATGGATGCAGTCGCGAATAGGGCGAGAAAGGCTTTCCGCCATTGTGCTCTTCTTTTGGTGTAGAAGATGATGTCGTTAGTTGTGCATCCTGTGTTATTGGAGAAGTAGGTGTCAGCAATTGGTGTTTCGGGGTGAGATTTTAGCTGCCTATGTTTAAAGCCTTTGGCCGCCTTTTTTGAGAGGCCAGGGGGGTATTTGATGGAGTAGGTGTGCAGGCCTATGGGCTCCATAGTGTGGGAATGGTGAGATAGGGGGCTTAGTAGAAAGGGGTAGGAGGGTTCAGTTATTGTTTTACATTGTTACACCATCAAAATGCCTTACACATATCCCAAGTAACAAACCTTTGTGGTGTGGTTGTATCATCGTCAAATCCATTTGGATCTTATTCATGTTGATGTGTATCAAAATAACTTAACCTTGTCGATGGTGTAACAGTGTAAAAGGATATCAAAGTAAGTTTGGTGAAAAGCTGCCATTTCTGCATTTATATGGGGATATAAAAAAGCATGCGGTCTTGCGAAATAGCGTAGAATACGTTAAAATCCCAGTGGCTGGGCTTTACCCAACTTTAAGTTCTATTATTGGGCAGAAATAGGAAAAAGAATGGTTTAACTTGTTAATTATTTATCCAATGCACCTCCCATAAGAATATACCAACATTTTCTATGCCAGGAAGTTGTGGGCTGGCTCCTGTAGAGTTTGATGCAATGTGGTTGAGGATGCCAAAAAACTCTGGCAGTGATGGAACAAGTGCTTCAGTATACCAGTGATTCATATATATCTTCCAGTAGGCATTACAATAGTTCTACCAGAACTTGTTTACAGTTCTATTGCTATTTAATAGGCACTATCCTGTATTATGCATCTCGGAATGCTATACAAAAACCAAACTGTCAGGACTTATGAGGACTTAGTGGATGAATACAAACTTCCAAGAGGTTGTTTATTTTAAATACTTTTAGTTCGGACATTATTTGTTTCAATCTAACTTAATACTTGATAAAATTCACCTATTAGACATACTTAGTAAACTCACAACAGTTAATATTTAAAACATATATCCAGTGATAAGCCATTAGTTACTAAACTGCAATGTAACCTTAGCAGAGCAGTGGACCCAGATTTTAGGCATATCATTGACTAGTGGCACTATAATTCATAGATTTGCGCTTAGCAGTAGGTATCTCCGGACAACTAGCTTATTAGCCCAGTTATATGCTATATTATTCACCTGACGGGCTAGGTGCTTGGAAGTGTTGGTTGGATTCTAAGGGGCTTATATATGAGAGCCCTGCGTCACTTTTGCACCATGTAAAGTGGTACATGTGTGACGCAGGTCTCCCACAAAGATTTATGAAACCTCACAAGCCACCCTGCGTGGCTTTGAGCGGCCTCATAAATCATGAGTAAGGTGACGAAGCGCAAACTGCTGCATTGACTTACTCTGCACCCGTGAGACATTCCATGGAAATTGCAGTGGGTTTTCCCACGCAAAACCCGTGGAATTTGACGCTACCCCAGATTTACAAAAACATGTAAACCTGGGGAAGTGCCAAATCAGTACTCCACCTGAGGTGAGGCATATCGAGGAGAAATAACTTAATTTCTCCTAGTTTTTTCTTCTTTGCATGTGTGCTGCATTCTGCAGTACACTTGGAAAGAGGAAAACACCTCGTAAGATTGTTTTTGTGCAGGAAAGTGCCCCTTCCTGTACAAAAACAATCCTGCCTGCAACAGAGGCAGAATGGACAGAAATGCATTGTATTGCTTTAATATGGTGCATTCCTGCCCTTTCAGTTTGGCGTGAAGCAGTGCAGCAAGGTGCCTTGCTGCGCTGCCCTACGCCAAAATGCCATAAATGAGGCCTTAAGTGTCCGAGATATTTGACTGAAAACGCAGATGAAATGCATATGTTTGCTGCCTGTAGCAGGTTGAAGGAATTTTGGTGTGACATATTCTATACGCTATCTGTGATATGGAATACTTGTATACTACACTCTTTTTTTTGGGGGGGGAGAATGCCATATCAGACTCTAGTTTGCCACCAAATTGCATTGGCTTATGCTTCATGATCACAACAATGGTTCAGCTTATACTCACAAAGCAATGGACTGACTAAACGTCGCTGGAATATATACTTTGGTGACAGATTATGATGTGTTCTATGTTTGTGATCAAAACAGTGATATATTGCATTGCAGGTAAAAGCGGGAAGCATATCACAGCGTAAGTCTGGTCCAAGCTCCATTGACATTCCTCACACAGGATTTTAAGTTTGTATCTTTTATTCGATTTTGACTGATTATATTTGAATGATTGTGGTATAATAGCAGAAAGTTTACTATTTCTCGGACTCATGACTATGTACTTTTACATTTTTTCTTGAAAATCTGTCTCTTAAACTCAATAAAAAAATCAATGACTTTTAATTAGCTGTATACATCACTTTTTATTAATAATTAGTACATAATTAAAAAATATTGTTTTATACTTCAGGTATTTGGTATTTATTTATTTAGGTGATTTTTTTAAATTTAAAAGTCAGAAAAATAATGTTAATTTAATTTAATGTAACATATTTAAAAGATGATCAAATATTAAATTTAAAATTAAGTAATTGCTGTTGCAGCATTTTTTTTATTTTGTTCTACATTCCCAATAAATATATACTGGCAGTGAGCTTCATATAGTAAATTATAGAGAAAAGTAATAATGTTTATTATACTTGAAAACAACTGTATATATATATATATATATATATATATATATATATATATATATATATATATATATATATATCCAAGAAGAATGCGAGGCTCATTACCGGAGTTTAAGGGCGTTTATTCACAGGTAAGGTTGCGCAGGCTTTCTCCCTTTTCCTTACGCGTTTCAACAGACTTTCTGCCTTGATCACAGGAGGAGAAACAAACGATGTCTTGTGCGTGTGAGCGCACCTTTTGAAACTCTCAAAGTCACTTGACTGGTGTTTGCGCATACAAGTCCCATAATGCCTCTTACTCATAGTACGACTTGCCACCTGGAAAGCTAATGAATCCTAGTGTCATTCAAGTAGAAAGGAGTATTTTCATTGAGATACAGGCAAATATCAGTAAAAGATTTTTTGGATTACCAGTCTCGTGATCCTATTCTCTTTCGCCAATGCTTGTTGTTAAAGGAACTTCTGTGGCATCGCCCTGCTCCGGCACGATCAACATAGGGATTTCCCCATGCTGAATCCCTTCCTTTTCACTGCATCCTCGCTGATTAGCATAACCTGGGTTAGGTGTGCAGCGTCGAGTGGGTCATGCTCCAGAATTCACATACAACCAAAGACACCTCCGTCTCAGGAGCCCCCGACCCTACAGGGCAGCCTCGCTTCAAATGGACACGGAGACATCCATTACTTTAACATCCAAGAAAAATGCGAGGCTCATTACCGGAGTTTAAGGGCGTTTATTCACAGGTAAGGTTGCGCAGGCCTTCTCCCTTTTCCTTACGCGTTTCAACAGACTTTCTGCCTTGATCACAGGAGGAGAAACAAACGATGTCTTGTGCGTGTGAGCGCACCTTTTGAAACTCTCAAAGTCACATGACTGGTGTTTGCACATACAAGTCCCATAATGCCTCTTACTCATAGTACGACTTGCCACCTGGAAAGCTAATGAATCCTAGTTTCATTCAAGTAGAAAGGAGTATTTTCATTGAGATACAGGCAAATATCAGTAAAAGATTTTTTGGATTACCAGTCTCGTGATCCTATTCTCTTTCGCCAATGCTTGTTGTTAAAGGAACTTCTGTGGCATCGCCCTGCTCCGGCACGATCAACATAGGGATTTCCCCATGCTGAATCCCTTCCTTTTCACTGCATCCTCGCTGATTAGCATAACCTGGGTTAGGTGTGCAGCGTCGAGTGGGTCATGCTCCAGAATTCACATACAACCAAAGACACCTCCGTCTCAGGAGCCCCCGACCCTACAGGGCAGCCTCGCTTCAAATGGACACGGAGACATCCATTACTTTAACATCCAAGAAAAATGCGAGGCTCATTACCGGAGTTTAAGGGCGTTTATTCACAGGTAAGGTTGCGCAGGCTTTCTCCCTTTTCCTTACGCGTTTCAACAGACTTTCTGCCTTGATCACAGTAGGAGAAACAAACGATGTCTTGTGCGTGTGAGCGCACCTTTTGAAACTCTCAAAGTCACATGACTGGTGTTTGCGCATACAAGTCCCATAATGCCTCTTACTCATAGTACGACTTGCCACCTGGAAAGCTAATGAATCCTAGTGTCATTCAAGTAGAAAGGAGTATTTTCATTGAGATACAGGCAAATATCAGTAAAAGATTTTTTGGATTACCAGTCTCGTGATCCTATTCTCTTTCGCCAATGCTTGTTGTTAAAGGAACTTCTGTGGCATCGCCCTGCTCCGGCACGATCAACATAGGGATTTCCCCATGCTGAATCCCTTCCTTTTCACTGCATCCTCGCTGATTAGCATAACCTGGGTTAGGTGTGCAGCGTCGAGTAGGTCATGCTCCAGAATTCACATACAACCAAAGACACCTCCGTCTCAGGAGCCCCCGACCCTACAGGGCAGCCTCGCTTCAAATGGACACGGAGACATCCATTACTTTAACATCCAAGGATGGATGTCTCCGTGTCCATTTGAAGCAAGGCTGCCCTGTAGGGTCGGGGGCTCCTGAGACGGAGGTGTCTTTGGTTGTATGTGAATTCTGGAGCATGTCCCACTCGACGCTGCACACCTAACCCAGGTTATGCTAATCAGCGAGGATGCAGTGAAAAGGAAGGGATTCAGCATGTGGAAATCCCTATTTTGATCGTGCCGGAGCAGGGCGATGCCACAGAAGTTCCTTTAACAACAAGCATTGGCGAAAGAGAATAGGATCACGAGACTGGTAATCCAAAAAATCTTTTACTGATATTTGCCTGTATCTCAATGAAAATACTCCTTTCTACTTGAATGACACTAGGATTCATTAGCTTTCCAGGTGGCAAGTCGTACTATGAGTAAGAGGCATTATGGGACTTGTATGCGCAAACACCAGTCATGTGACTTTGAGAGTTTCAAAAGGTGCGCTCACACGCACAAGACATCGTTTGTTTCTCCTCCTGTGATCAAGGCAGAAAGTCTGTTGAAACGCGTAAGGAAAAGGGAGAAAGCCTGCGCAACCTTACCTGTGAATAAACGCCCTTAAACTCCGGTAATGAGCCTCGCATTTTTCTTGGATGTTAAAGTAATGGATGTCTCCGTGTCCATTTGAAGCGAGGCTGCCCTGTAGGGTCGGGGGCTCCTGAGACGGAGGTGTCTTTGGTTGTATGTGAATTCTGGAGCATGACCCACTCGACGCTGCACACCTAACCCAGGTTATGCTTATCAGCGAGGATGCAGTGAAAAGGAAGGGATTCAGCATGGGGAAATCCCTATGTTGATCGTGCCGGAGCAGGGCGATGCCACAGAAGTTCCTTTAACAACAAGCATTGGCGAAAGAGAATAGGATCACGAGACTGGTAATCCAAAAAATCTTTTACTGATATTTGCCTGTATCTCAATGAAAATACTCCTTTCTACTTGAATGACACTAGGATTCATTAGCTTTCCAGGTGGCAAGTCGTACTATGAGTAAGAGGCATTATGGGACTTGTATGCGCAAACACCAGTCATGTGACTTTGAGAGTTTCAAAAGGTGCGCTCACACGCACAAGACATCGTTTGTTTCTCCTCCTGTGATCAAGGCAGAAAGTCTGTTGAAACGCGTAAGGAAAAGGGAGAAAGCCTGCGCAACCTTACCTGTGAATAAACGCCCTTAAACTCCGGTAATGAGCCTCGCATTTTTCTTGGATGGTAAAGTAATGGATGTCTCCGTGTCCATTTGAAGCGAGGCTGCCCTGTAGGGTCGGGGGCTCCTGAGACGGAGGTGTCTTTGGTTGTATGTGAATTCTGGAGCATGACCCACTCGACGCTGCACACCTAACCCAGGTTATGCTAATCAGCGAGGATGCAGTGAAAAGGAAGGGATTCAGCATGGGGAAATCCCTATGTTGATCGTGCCGGAGCAGGGCGATGCCACAGAAGTTCCTTTAACAACAAGCATTGGCGAAAGAGAATAGGATCACGAGACTGGTAATCCAAAAAATCTTTTACTGATATTTGCCTGTATCTCAATGAAAATACTCCTTTCTACTTGAATGACACTAGGATTCATTAGCTTTCCAGGTGGCAAGTCGTACTATGAGTAAGAGGCATTATGGGACTTGTATGCGCAAACACCAGTCATGTGACTTTGAGAGTTTCAAAAGGTGCGCTCACACACACAAGACATCGTTTGTTTCTCCTCCTGTGATCAAGGCAGAAAGTCTGTTGAAACGAGTAAGGAAAAGGGAGAAAGCCTGCGCAACCTTACCTGTGAATAAACGCCCTTAAACTCCGGTAATGAGCATCGCATTTTTCTTGGATGTTAAAGTAATGGATGTCTCCGTGTCCATTTGAAGCGAGGCCTGCCCTGTAGGGTCGGGGGCTCCTGAGACGGAGGTGTCTTTGGTTGTATGTGAATTCTGGAGCATGACCCACTCGACGCTGCACACCTAACCCAGGTTATGCTAATCAGCGAGGATGCAGTGAAAAGGAAGGGATTCAGCATGGGGAAATCCCTATGTTGATCGTGCCGGAGCAGGGCGATGCCACAGAAGTTCCTTTAACAACAAGCATTGGCGAAAGAGAATAGGATCAGAGACTGGTAATCCAAAAAATCTTTTACTGATATTTGCCTGTATCTCAATGAAAATACTCCTTTCTACTTGAATGACACTAGGATTCATTAGCTTTCCAGGTGGCAAGTCGTACTATGAGTAAGAGGCATTATGGGACTTGTATGCGCAAACACCAGTCATGTGACTTTGAGAGTTTCAAAAGGTGCGCTCACACGCACAAGACATCGTTTGTTTCTCCTCCTGTGATCAAGGCAGAAAGTCTGTTGAAACGCGTAAGGAAAAGGGAGAAAGCCTGTGCAACCTTACCTGTGAATAAACGCCCTTAAACTCCGGTAATGAGCCTCGCATTTTTCTTGGATGTTAAAGTAATGGATGTCTCCGTGTCCATTTGAAGCGAGGCTGCCCTGTAGGGTCGGGGGCTCCTGAGACGGAGGTGTCTTTGGTTGTATATATATATATATATATATATGTATATATATATATATTATCTGGCGGTCGCCAGTAGATAGTTATAGTTAGGACCGTGTTTCCATAGGAAATCTCAAAATTCTATTTTGAATAACTTTGGCGCCGGTTGACGAATCCTCGCGAAATTTTCAAAACTAATGGGGCGCTCCGCTCAGCTCCTACCCTGAAAGTCTCGGGGGGATTCGTCAAGCGGGGGCCGAGAAAAAAGGGGGTGCCAAAACGCGTTTTCCCCATGCATTTTCCCATAGGACCTTTAGTCGAAGGTACAGCCCGAACGGCTGAACAGAATTACTTGAAATTTGGCAAAGAGGTAGTCCTCAGGTCAGGGATGTGCCTTTTGCATATATGGAGTCAATCTGTTTAGTAGTTCCTGAGAAAATTGCAGTTAAAGTACATAAATATCTATAGCCGCGCACCGTGCGCGCACCGTGCGCGCACCCTAACGTGCGCGAGCGTAATTCTGATTGGTGGTTACATGTCAGTCAACGTTCGAATCGGTTGAAATCAGGAAGTGTCGGCCACCATTTTGTTTGTTTTGAGTGCGAGAGTGAAAAAGGAAGGTGGCGAACGTGAAAAGGGGGCAGGGTAGAGAAATTCTGACCCCCTAGCCTTTGTCAGGGGGTCCCTGAAGGACCCCGAAGGCAGAAAAAAACATTTTAAGTTTTTTTAAAAAAAATTGCGGGGTGCGCGCACCGTGCGCGCACCTTGCGCGCATGGTGAAAAACCAAAAAAGATATAATAATAAATACATAACTTAGCATTTAAAAAACCGTACAAATTCACTGAAAAAACCATAGGTTTCACACACGTTATAGTTAGGAATTAGCATTTAAAAAACCTTGCAAATTCACTTAAAAAACCATATGTTTCACACATGTTATAGTTAGGTGGACATTTCACTCGTGAAAAAACCAATTAAATTCCCCCGTTATAGTTAGTTCAGATAACTATAACTCGCGCGACATCAGTGATGCCATGAGTGATGTCACTGACCATGTCATGAGTGATGTAATATGTGACGTCATCAGCAGTGGATTTCGGTCGCGTGAGTTATAGTTATCTGAACTAACTATAACGGGGGAATTTCATTGGTTTTTTACGAGTGAAATGTCCACCTAACTATAACGTGTGAAACCTATGGTTTTTTAAGTGAATATATATATATATATATATATATATATATATATATATATATATATATATATATATATATATATATATATATTACCTACTGGCGGTCGCCAGTAGGTAGTTATAGTTAGGACCCTGTTTCCATAGGAAAACTGCAACATTCTATTTGGAATAACTTTGGCGCCGGTCGACGAATCCTCGCGAAATTTTCAAAACTAATGGGGCGCTATGCTCCGCTCCTACCCTGAAAGTCTTGGGGGGATTCGTCAAGCGGGGGCTGAGATAAAAGGGGGGTCCCAAAACGCATTTTTCCCATGCATTTTTCCATAGGACCTTTAGACACAGCTACAGCCCGAACGGCTGAACAGAGTTCCTTGAAATTTGGCAGAGAGGTAGTCTACAGGTCAAGGAAGTGCCTTTTGTAGGTTTGGTGTAAATCTGTTCAGTAGATTCTGAGAAAATAGCCTTTAAATCAATATATATATCTGAGCCAGCTTACGGTGCGCTTACGGTGCGCTTACCGTACGCGTACGGTGACATGCGCGAGCGCGAATCTGATTGGCTGTTAGATCTTAGTAAACATTCGAATCGGTCGAAACCAGAAAGTGGCGGCCGCCATTTTCTCTCTCGCACTCTGAGAGGGGGTTAAAAAACAAAGGGCAAAAACATGTAAAGGGGCTGTTTAGACAGCTCCTAAGCACCTAGCCATGTTGAGGGAGTTCCCAAAGTTCCCCTAAAGCCAAAAACGGAATTTTCATTTTTTCGATAATTTCGGCGATTACGCTTACCGTACGCGTACGGTAAAAAGTATTAAAAAAAAAAAAATATCCAAACTCTCCCCACACCATGTACAAATGGTGCCCGAAGAGCACCATTTGTGCATGGCTTATAAAACAACTAGAAAATAAAAATATTACCTTTCACAACGAAGCGCATCATAGCGTAATGTGGGCACGCGGTGCGCATAGCGCACCGCGTGCCCGCCGTGCGTGCACGGCACTAACTGTGTAAAGTGGGCGCGCGGTGCGCACGGAACGAACTGCGTTAAGTGGGCGCGCACGCCACGAATGGCGTAAAGTAACTTAGCATTTAAAAAAACGTACAAATTCACTGAAAAAACCATAGGTTTCACACACGTTATAGTTAGAAATTAGCATTTAAAAAACCTTGCAAATTCACTGAAAAAACCATAGGTTTCACACATGTTATAGTTAGCGGAAATTTTACTGATAAAAAAACAATGAAATTCCCCCGTTATAGTTAGTGCAGGCAACTATAACTCACGTGACCGCAATCCTCTGCTGATGACATATGTGTCTTTATGAAAAAAAATATTTGCAATATATGTATAGCTAAAATTTAATGGAAGAAGACATGGGCAAATAAGTGTCTAAATACAGTATTAGCATCAGCAGAGGATTGCGGTCACGTGAGTTATAGTTGCCTGCACTAACTATAACGGGGGAATTTCATTGGTTTTTTATCAGTAAAATTTCCGCTAACTATAACATGTGTGAAACCTATGGTTTTTTTAGTGTAAATATATATATACACTTCGCCCAGGAAGAAGGGGCCTTGAGCCCTGAAACGCGTCGGCTGTGATAATATACACGGGGAAAACCGGAAGGCTGCATATGAAGGCTGGAGGGCTGAGAGCAGCAGAGTGCTCTCCCAATGCTTCAGGGCAATTTGTTTAACAACATATATATATATATATATATATATATACATATACATATATACATGTAAATGTGCTAGACTCCTTGTAGTTGATAGTGATTTTTTGTTGGAGTGTAAACTGATATATATATATATTTTAAAACCACATGCTCCAAGCTGACCCATTAATCACGGGACTGAGTCATTTTACGCTATCAAGCTGAATTGTACTAAGGCACGAGTCTTTGTTGTTACATTGCTATTAATGGTGCAATGTGGGAAGAGAAGTATTTAATCCTGGTCACGTGTTCATTCAATAATTGCACTACAATTGCCCACCTGTGATGAAGACTATTTAACAGTCGAAACGCGTAAGGAAAGTTTTGCTGCTTTTACTGAAGAATGGATTGCCATAATAAAATGCCAGTATGTTGTGGAGTTGGGCTTCATTTTGTCTTGTTTGGTGGCGTTCCAATGTACGGGCTGCTCCTTGCCCACTCTGAAGCCACCCTGCAGGGACGGTGGCTCCCGTCACTAGGAGACTTCTCGTGTGATATTAAATGGGGAGCATGTCCCGCTTACCTGCTATTGTGACCAAAAAAAAGGACTTCCAAGGAATTTCACCCAGGGAGGTGAGAAAGGGAAGGGAGAGGAAGTGTGTGTTTCTCTTCCGGTCAACTCCGACAGAGCTGCGTGATTTTAAAGAATGATTTGTGAAATGAAGCAGCTGGCAATAAGCAAAACATATGAACATTATGCACTCGTGACTTTCATTTTAAAACCACATGCTCCAAGCTGACCCATTAATCACGAGACTGTTTTGCTGCTTTTACTGGAGAATGGATTGCCATAATAAAATGCCAGTATGTTGTGGAGTTGGGCTTCATTTTGTCTTGTTTGGTGGCGTTCCAATGTATGGGCTGCTCCTTGCCCGCTCTGAAGCCGCCCTGCCGGGACGGTGGCTCCCGTCACTAGGAGACTTTTCGTGTGATATATATATATATATATATATATATATCTATATATATATATATATATATATATATATGTTTATGTTAAATATTATTGTAAATTACTAAATAATCAATTAAATGTATACATTTATATCAAATTACCATTATGTTTCTGAAGTTTAAATTTAAAAAATAAACGTAAAGTTAAAAAAAAGTATTTACTTATTAATAATTATTAAACCTGCTGTGTAATTTTTCTATTTACATTCATTAAGTCCCTACATCAATTAATTTCAATGGAAAGCTGATGTTGTCCTAGTAGCTTGCCACGTGTGATGTTGGACTTACTTCACCTCTGAGCTGGAGTATATTTACTGTTTTGGGTCCATTTTAGCTGTAGCAATTTTAGAAGTGTAGTTTGTGAATAGCAATAGGCTTACTCTTTGGTGGGTGGTTGTATGTCCCTCCCTATGCCCTCCCCTAAAATCCAATTTCTTCACCCTTAACCCCTCCCCTTTAGTAGTAAGTATTCCCCATTTTCTAACTACTCTCCCATCCCTCCCCTCATCTACTATTAAAACGAATACCTACTTGTGAATAGGGTCTGCTTTTGGGGAGGAGCTCTCTGCGAAGAAAAAGGTAGGAGAAGTGGACGCGGAGCCTCCACACAGGTTTGTGAATAGAATTTTGTAGTGCATTAGTACTACTATTGCAGTACTTTTAAATGTACTACAAAATGCAATTTGTGAATACGCTCCATTGTTGGGAACAATTTGTTTTGCTCCCAACAAAGATAATCGTGCACTTTCTGAGACAATCAGTGTTTCAAGCACAGTGTGTTGTGCATTGAGCCTATATTCTCATAACGTTTTGCAGCATTTATTACATTGATTCATATTGACACACTGTGAACAAGTTCCCTCAAGTCAGTTCATTCAATGCCATCTTGAGGGTATTATGCACCAGTGAATATTCTGCCTCCAGAAAGACAGTGGTAATTTGGAAAGCTTGAGTGAAGAGCTATGATGCTGTGAAGAATCCCACTCCTGTTGCTACTTCACTGTAGGTGGTAAGGACGCACCCACGTCAATCAGAGAGAATGAAGGGAAAGGCAGAATGGAGGGAGAGAGAGACACAGTTGCCACTTGTCTGCTTGCTTGGATCAGCAAGCAGGTCAGCAGACTCAGCAGGAATGTGGATTTTAGGAATAATATACAATTAACAGGTGGGTGACAACAGAGAGGTAACAAACCCAACAATTTGGCATTGAGCTTTTCTTACAGAACTTCTTGGCAGATTTTATCTTAATGAGTCTCCACCATCCAGGCACTGAACCACAGACTACCTGGAGAGGCCATATTTCTTGATTCAAGAGGAACACACATAACATGAAAGCAGAACAAGAAGAGCCCTCTCTACCCATGCTAACATGAGGAAAACGGAAAAGGGAAAAAAAACGAAAGGTGAAGAGATTGGAATATAATGAGGATCTACCACAACCGGTAAACACAACAGAAGTTGCTAAGTAGCTTTGGCATGCTCAACTCACGCCTAAATTCTCCTGGTGTCTAGAATGTCTTAGAAATGGTTGGCATAACTCAGAAGTGAGTGCTTGTTCTGTTTTAGCTGCTTATGGGATAAAATTTAGTGATTCGATTTTTGCACAAGTTTATACTACTTTTTCTCTTTAGAAAAGTAGAGAAAATGTATTTCTACCATATCTTATAATACAAATTCAGAAGAATCTAGTGAAATAACTTTGTTCTATGCTTTGTGCAGGTGTAAATCTTGTTTGCTACACTCACCTATATGCAAGTAGTAAAAACAATGCAAATGGATTTACTATTTAACCTACTCAGCAAGTTAATTTTAGTCATAAACGTAAGGTCATGGTAACAAATGCAATTTCTACACCTGCCAGAAATCCACAAATGGATTCCTGTTCGGCATAAATACATATTTAATACAGATTTCTCTGATCACAAGCAAGTAGAAATCTGCATTACTAAGTCAAGCTTAAGGAGTGAGACGTACTTAGCAATGAAAGTTTAAAACACCCAAACACATGTACAGAGTTGGAGTAACTCCCCTTCCAGGACGGAAAGTGAAATGGCTCACCCTCCGATTTGCTGGGGGTGTAGAGGAATGGGTTTCTCAACAGGGGGTGAAAAGTTTTGCCCACAGAGAAAAAAATTGCACTTGCACAGGCGGAATATTGCCTTTATAAAAAGTCACATGACATTTACAAACTTACAACTGGAAACCTGCGCGTGGCGCACCATTCCAGTCATACTTCTGGGAATGTTTGTGAATGGAAATAAATTGTGAAAGTACCCTCATGCAAGGATGCGTAGGGCCCATGTATTTTATGAAGCAGTGCAATATTTCTGTTATAGATTATTAAATTGTTTAGATGCACCCAGGTTTCTATATTAAAATGTAATTAGCACTGTTGCCGATCGACCCAAATACATTGATTGAGGTCTATCAAATCAACACACATCCTTATCTTACTTCCATTGTTCTTGGGGTGCCAAAACAATTGGGGCCATCCACTCTGAGGATTCTATTTCCTCTTTCACACCCAACTTTTGCAATCTATCCAATTCCTTTTGTTGGGGTTTAAGCATGAGATTATGCACCCTTCTGACTTTATGTACCACTGGACATGCCCTGGCCTTTAGAATAAACTTGTATTTGAACCCTTTAAGAAGACCTAACTCATACTTAAAAATCCCTTTGATCTCCTCCACAATGTCCATATCATCAGTGACCTGTGACACTAACATTACCTGGTCAGACAAGCTTGAGTTCATTGTTATTCCTAGGTCTCTCTGGTAACATGATCCTAGGAGATAGTCTCCCCTTTTTGCCACATACACCTTCCCAATAGTCTCCCTTACTTTGAATTTTATGCTCATAATGGTGAAACATAACAGATGAATCTTTAGGCTCCCATAACCTATAGGATTGATATCAGGTGGCGTGAGTATATATTCTCCTCACCAAAATGTATGTCCCAATTCTTGTCACCCAACAAAGTGAAAGAGGATCCAGAGTCCGCTAACACAGGTATAATCTTACCACCAATGATGATGTCACATTTAGCTATTTCATTCACATCCCCATCAATATCCCCCTCATGTTTAGCTGACCCTTCTGTGTTTGTCACATGTAATAATGCACGTTAGGGAATATTTTCCCAGTTGCGGAGTCTAAATCATGCTGCCTGCACTGTTTTTTTGTGCCGGGAGGTTATCCTGAGCTTTAAAATCAGCGCGAATGGCACTACATGTGGTGCCAGTGTATGCTGCTGCTTTCTGCCGCTGGAGTAGACAATCTATTCGAGCGGCAGCTTCCTCAACGCGAATAGCAAATTTCTCAACACCAGCTGTCACGACTAGCAAAAACCACCCGCGATGAGAAATCTCGCCGGGAGGAGGTCTAGCGTGTGAATTTTTCTCGCGAGCGCTCGCCAACTCACCAAATTCCACTCCACGTCATTTCGTGGAGTTTTTGGGAACTCCATGCCGAGCGCAAAGTGGGCAAAACTCTGCAAACTCCGCCGGCGGAGATTAATTCTTCGCCCACCCTTACATTACAGTCTACGTCTTCAGAATCGCACTCCAATACTTCAGAAACTCCAGAGGCAGTACTAACCAGTGGAATTTTGCATATTTCTTTTAGCCAGTTTGATGAATAATCCATACTCTCAACAATGCTGATTGCCTCTTTCAAAGAAGGATTCTTGGACAGTAATCTCTCCTGTACCTTGGGGTCATTGGTTCAATGCACCAGCTAGTCTCAGATGAGGGAGCTCATGAAATTAGCAAACTCACAGATTTGGGCAAGAGACTTCAAGGCTGCAACATAGTTCACTACTCTCTCTTCCTTGACCCTCATACAAAAAATATGTGTTTCCGTCACTACATTGATACATGGCCCAAAGTTGGTTTGTAACATTAACACTGACAACTCATAGACAGCCCCAGTTTCTCCTTCACCACTTCCAATTGTCACTGGATCCAAACTTTCGTAGATATTCCTACCCTTTATGTCCAGGTTATGAAGGAGGATTCCTTGCTTTGTGGCTGGAGAAAAGTCCACCCCCCTCCCATAGATATCAAATACGAATCAAATAGATGCTTCAACTGTTTCCAAGGTAGTGAAGGTTCTCGCCTTTCAGACTTCAGAAAGAAATTGAGGGGGTTGACTCATGCTAGCCATACCATTCCTGAAACTGAAGGTAAAATTAACAAACAAATATAATAATTTCAAATATCTAATTAATATAACAAGTTAACATAAGGAAGTAAAATAATTGATCTTCCACTCCTTAGTCCATTAAGGTCCCACTCCTTCTTCCTAGAGTTCCTTAAGAATGCCGTCTTCCTATAAAGAAAGAAATCCTCTGGGACAGAACAAAGCAATGTCTGACTGTGTTCCTGTAAATATTCTCCTTTTCAGGTTCTCTAGAACATATTTTTGTTAATTTCCAGGCTTTCTAGTAAATATTCTCTTTTTCCCGGCTTTCAAATTTAGACTGCACCTCCCCCAGTACATAGCTCTAAATTTCTGATCTGCTGACCGACTCACTTTCAAGGGGACTGCTCTGTGGAGACACGCAGAGTCAGTACTCCCAGAAATAGTGCTACTGCTTGGCCCCATATGGTGTTGTGCATTCAACATTTGACCGCGTATTAGCAATGATCATCGGTGCTCGTACTAACGCATCCTGCCAGCGCTGGTACATGCCACAACACTCGCTCCATAGTGATGTACAGTCTAGTCTTTTAATTTTTTTTTGCTAACACACACTGTTACGTCAGCGTGCTTCGCTGTGCACGTTCCAAATCCTCCCTCCATTTGCCAGAATGAACGTTGCACCGAGTCTGCTTCAGCCGTCACCACACCACAGCAGTCACCTGTGACTTCCTCACACGGAGGTGAGGAACCTTTGCTTTACCATAACGCATTAGCCTCGCACCACACACACTCATGCGGCCCGCAATTAAATATAAACAGCTGCCTGGTATTCGCGGCAGCACCTAAACTGTCCTGAACTGGGGTATAGCCAGAACCACCCAAAATCGACAGTAAGCAGGTCAGCGGTGAGCCCTTCATTCAACATTGTCCTGCTTCAAATGTCAAGTTCACTTACTGCCTTAAGTAAATACAGGTGTATCACATAAATTGACTTGTTGTTCACATTACAATGCCTTTAAAAGCTCCAAATGATGCACGCAGGCTCCACTGGTGGATGCAGCTCGTTGCCAGTGTTAAGAGAAACATCAATGCAGGGTGGAGGTATAAACTCTCTTTATTAGCATCCAGCAACAGGTACACAACCACAGTCTCTTCAGCCACTATTTAGCTGACACCATGGTTGCCAGGACATCCACAGGGTTCTGTATGCTGCCCTTAAGGCTCCATGTATTACATCAGCCTTAAATGCCAAGTTACAACCACTTGGCTTTTTGCTACTTGACTCATTCATTGCTTCTCTGTATTTGTCAAGATGCTAAGGGCTTCCAGTGCCAAGAAGCTTAAGCAATAGAGTGCTACACAAGTTTATCATCATATAATATAGCCTCTTAGCCCATTGCTATGGGCTATACCGGTCGTTAAAGGCTCTGAACCTGAGCAATATGCCCAAGCTGCAGGCGAGGGCCAATACTAAGGGAGAGTTTAGCAACTGGTGCATCCTGGGGCAGAAGGGTTATAAGGCTATTAAAACATTCCACCCACTATGGGTAGAATGTTGTAGATGAAAAAGGGAGAAACAGGAAGACAAACATTGGAATGTTGGAGATCCAGGCTTATACCAGCCATTATAAGTCCGGAGGTACTCCTTTGTCTTCAATGGAGCTCTCAGCATTCCAATGTTCTAATATAGCCTTAGAGCCCCAGACCCACCGTAGCAGGCTCTACCAGCCATTAAAGGCCCACTCCAGTGTTACAGGCATTTAACAAGGGAGCTGGCCTTTAATGGCTGGTAAAGTCCACTACAGAGGGCACTAAGGTTATTACAACTTTCTACCCCTAGAGGGCAGAATGTTCTAATTTGTAAAACAAAGGACTCACAGAGCCCAGGGTATTAAAATCCCCTCGGGATCGGTGAGGAGTTTTGTTCACAGCAACAGCTGTGAACAAACATTGGAATATTGGAGCTCCAGGCACCTACTGGCCCTTAGAAGCCTTGAGCACTCCATTGTTTTCAGTGAAGCTCCAAATATTCCAATGTTTTAATATAGCATTGTGTAACTCGTACTTACAAAGCCTTTCACAACATTGGTCCCATGTACCTGAAGAACCTCATTAACTTCCACAAACCTACCAGACACGTCTGCTCAGCCAAACTCCTACTCGCACACACCTCTTGCATATGCAGAAACAGATCCGGCGGTCATGCCTTCTAAAGCCAGGAACGACCTGCCCCTGCACATCAGAGTCACCTTGTCAGTTCTTGAATTCTGCAAGAAACGGAAGACCTGTCTCATCACGTAGCCCTGACTCTTGCTCAGCCCAGGCTTTAGCACAAGCAGGCCCTCCCATGTGAGTTGTACACTATACAGGGGCAATCCTCGACTAGGAAGGAGGAGCGTCGCCCCACTGCTTTCTCACAGTTTGAGAAAGCCAAAACATAAAATAGTAATAACTTTTAGTTAATAAAATTGTATGTTTTCTTTGCGAATTGCGGGTGGGTGTTACTGCTCTGTTCTTTGAGCAGGGCAGGGGAGCAGTGGTTTACCCATTTCTGAGTGTGCAAAGACTGTTTGGTAGGCCCTCTCGGAATGTCCAAACCAGTCATGCGCACTCTACTCTTCTCCATGCAGGCTGTGTTGCAGCCTGCATGGAGAACATGCCAACCCCACTAGCCCCTCGCTGGGCGCTGTCCCGACCAATCACAATGCTGCAATGCAGCGTTGTGATTGGCTTAGGGGAGGGAGCTTGGCTGCCTGCTTCCTGTTCCTGTCGGAGGCAGGAGAGAAGGAAAGCAGAAGCAGAGAAGACGCAGGACCCGGCTGAAAGGTAAGTTTAAATTTAATTTCTTTCACTTTTTTTTATCTCCCTGTGACACCCCCCGTGGTCCCCTCGTGACAACCCCCACAACCCCTCACGCCCGTCCCCCACCTGCGAGCAATGCCGGCTGCTACTGGCACTATACAAATACACATAACATTGCATTAAGGCGGGTGCAAACCACGTTTGCTTCTAATGGTATCATTACAACCGGACTTGTCACAAGACCAATTGTCTCTTTCATTAAAGTCCCTTTGCCTTCACTGCCTGTGCTTCATGGGACCTATATTCCAAGAAGACTTCAGCCAACTGTGTGATCTTGGCAATATTCATCTGTGGGAATAAAGACACATAAAATCGCTGCAGAAGTATACAGCTAGTTCCACCCATTCTATGCATCAAGTCACACACCTTTGAACTTCCTGGACATCCTTCATGCTCTCATCCTGTTGTCTGCAGAGCAATTTCCTAAGGTGACCCAAAGACAACTAGCAAAATGCGTCCACGTGAAATCTAAAACCGTAGCAAGAATCGATAAGTCAGTGGGGCCAAGGCAGCCTGCGCCACAGCCAGAGGTGAAGGAGAAAATAGGGTAAGGCATTGTGTGATCAAGACTTTATGTTCTGTGCACACAAGAAATCACCGAGCCATCCCTCTCGCGCCCTCGGTCTCCCCAGAACAGAGGCCTGCATTCCAATTATCTCACGCAGCCCAAGCAGCATCTTGCAGGGAGAGCTCTTATTCAACCTGCCATGTGTTTGTACAGCCTGCCTCCCCCCAGAGAACGCGCACAACATCTAAAGTGTGCTATTTATTACTATCAAAGGAGCTTAGTTCATAAGCAAAGACGTTCTATCCCGCAGCTGTGACATTTCTGTAGTTTAATGCTGCGGGCATATGTGAGAGCAGTACATCAAAAAGGCTTCTGTACAAAAGGTTTACAGCAAGTGCCAGGGCGCATCCTAATTTGGAATGGAGAATGCTGCTGAGGACAAAAACTGCAATCTATTTTTCCAGATTTTGTACAAAGGGAGATTGATGATAACAAAGCATGTTACTACTATAGCTGAGCATGCATGTGGTATCTATAATTTACTACTGGCGAAATATCATAAAACTGAAGCAAAATATTGGATTGAGTGGCATTTGGAAAAGTAAGATGTGACCTGCACTCCTGTGCTGGCCGGGTGTGTGCGCAGCCTCTTTGCTGGTTCTGTTTTCTTAAATTTTCATGAAGTCTCATAAACTTGGGGACCTGGGGCCTGATTTAGATTTTGGCGGACGGGTTACTCCGTCACAACAGTGACAGATGTCCCGTCTGCCGAAATATGAATCCCATTATATCCTATGGGATGTATGTTTCCGCGGATGCGATATGCGTCACGGTTGTGATGGAGTGACCCGTCCGCCAAGTTCTAAATCAGACCTCAGTCTATAAAGCTGATGTGTTCTCTTCCTGTGTTGAAGGCAACAGATACACGCCCAGTAGAAAACTCACTGTTCAGTAGGATATATCAATGCAGCCACGAGGCAATGAAAGAGTTAAACACTTTCATTATATACAGATAAGTGTCTCATTAGGGCTGTAGATCCCGGGCAGTACAGTTGGAGCCACCTTGGAATTTTCCCCCTGTCGTCCACAGCTGCCTAGAAACGCCCCTGCCAAGCCTGTCACCAGCAGCAGCTCCCCCGCAAAGGCGGAGGAACAAAGGAAAAATAAAATGATAATAACAGGATGTTACTGTCATTTTATTTTTCTCTACGGAGCCAGGTTGGGCGGGCCGGTGCTGGGCTTCTGTCACAGTACAGGAGGAAGAGGGGTATATTCACCTTAAGTGCTCATGAAGGTTTGGGCGGCCGTCTTGGGCCGGCCAAACAGTCATGCGCACTTAGCATGTTCTCCACTAGGCTTTAATGCACAGCCTGGGTGGAGATCATGCAAATTCTCACAGTCCCCGTCTGAGTGCCGAACCAGGGCGCTCAGACCAATCATGACGCTGCTGTCATAGTGACAGCAGCATCGTGATTGGCTTTGGGGAGCCTGGGTGCTTCCTGCTGCTGGGAGCGAGGAAGAGCAGAGGACAACGACAAGCGTGCTGCATGAACAGGTAAGTGATCTTTATTTTTATTCTTCATCCCCCGAAACGCCACCCCCGTTCCGCAGCAGCTGACATTGCCTGTCACACAGCTTATTGATAAAGCAATGCCATCGACCGCTTGACAGACAACAGAAGGGACTGGCCTGTGCGTAGTAGGAGGTGGGGAACCTCATACATGTTTGGAGGCATGCCTCACAGCAACATATTATTTAGCTGCCCAAATGAATAATATTTCCAACTGAAGTTCAAAAATATTCTCTATCTCGTCCAGTACAAGAGCTGCTTTTCTAGAAAATATGATGGCAAGGGCAGGCAATCATTACATACAAGGATGAATGGACACTGTCACAATGCTGGATGGCAACAGCACACCCCCAATGAGAATCCATGTGTCCCATGAAAGCTCAGTTTAATAGACCTATCCGTCTTTATCACACGTGGCAAATCCAAGCATGTAACGGAAGCAAATAACAGCAAATCAAAAATGATTTATATCTTCAACTTAAAAAACTGCAAGTCTTGATTGCAGAATAGCTGAAAGGTATATTATGCTCGCACATGATGGCCTATTTGAGCCTGCTATGTATTTAGGTCTCTCTGCTGACAGCTGTCTGGCAAGACCTCAGGTCAACACACACAACACACAACGTATACATGCATACAAGAATGGGCTTTTGGTCATGTATACAGAAAGTGGCTTCTGGTCAGCTGTCTTCAGTCATTGGCTTGTTAGGGCGAGCCCCGTCAGGCATTGGCTCGCTGGGTGTCCATCAAGTATTGGAATCAGCTCACTGCATTTCACAGATGTGTTTACTTAAATAGGGTGCTAGGGTCGGTTTCCTATCTGATCTCCACCCCACTTTTCACTCCCCTTTACACTGCCGCAGGCATCTGTAACCCCCATCCCTTATGTTCGGGCAGGGGATGAATAATTCCTGTACTCTACAGTTCAGTGTAGGTACCTCCTTCCCTCATGCCGGCAGCAGCCTCCAGCTCCCTGGGAGTCTCATGCCATTTACCCATCAGCCTTTCCTCTTCACTACTTTCACTGCCTCAGTGTAAAAGACTTCGGGGTTTATTTACAAGTAAGCCTGGGCAAAGCACTACGCTACGCTCGCGTAGTTTGCGAAGTTCGCGCTACTTCGCACTACGCGAATTGCACATAGCACAGTGCGAACACGCGTAGCGTAGTGTTGCGTAGTGCTGCGGTCATTTTTTGCTTGCTCGCGGTCCTCAACGTCAAGTTGGCGACCGCGAGCAAGCAAAATGACATCCCAGCGAGACTTTTTCCTTGTTCGCGATCAGCAACATCAAGTTGGCGATTGCGAGTGATAGAGATCAGGGTATCTAAAATATGCCCACTACCACGGATAGAGTAATCACACAGTTACACGCACATACATTCATCATACGCTAGGGCCCATTTCACTAACATACGCTCAAATACTCTACCAGCAATAAACCTGTGGAAAGAAAACACCTAAACACCCTGCATCAATATCAGGTCGATCAGATCTGGTTTAGTGACTGTCCTAATCAATAACATAATCTACACAACATATACAATAATGATCAAAAATATAAACCCAATAATTGACAAGAAAGAAAATTCAACACCATGTTTAAAATTATATTGCTTTATCTAAATTAGTCAAAGTAAATCAATCAGAATAAATCATTTCTCATAGTTACCTATTCTAACTAAGTGTCAGAACGGGTCAGGACAAGTCTCTCGGTAAAGTCTCTCAAGACGAAGTCCTCTGCATTGATCCTCAGCAACGCAACCTCACGCGGCAAAGGTAAAATGGCAAGTGGCAAAAGGGTGGCAAGATCCCTCCCTAAGCTAAGAGTTTTTATAGTGAAAATTACAATGGAAACTCACATTAAGTTTGCAGAATACACTGAATCACTGAGCAGAGCGAAAAGGAAAGGATGCAACATTGCAACATTTGTGAACCTCCGCTCAGGAAAAATACACATAGCGAAGACTACGGAACAGGAACCAAGAAAATAAAACATGTATCACATTTAATCCGGCTTCTCCTCGGCCATCGAGCCAGAGTTCAGAGTTTCCCTCTAAGGCTCCTTTGTCTTTCGAGATTGCCAAGGACACTTTCACTTTTCTTGGAGAATTCCCAAAAACTGCTGCTGTCCTCATGGAAAGTTTCATAGAAGGACCATGGTCAGTCAACTTCAAGACCATTTCCAGCAGGGGTCTCCCTCGTCACGTCTTTCACCTATTCACTCGAGGCCAGGCTCATAAAATCAGCCATCATGGATTAGGCCTCCATAGGCCGCAATAGACCATCTCAATTAAAAGAAATAAAACAACGTTACTACAGCATAATGATTAAACAGTGTTAACCCCACTAATACCCTTATGTGTATGCATTTATCTAGCTTTTGCGACATAAAAAAGCATTAATTCAGACAGCGTTTTGTGCTCAAAATAAACAGCACACAGCAACGTTTAAACATGAAAACTTGCACGTTATTTTTTTAGGAAAACAGAAACAGCACACGCATGCTAACCTTCATGTAACTTTCTCTATGTTAAGACAAACGAGTTGATTAATAAAAAAAACACACTTGCACAAAACAAATAATTAATTGTTATTCGTTAATATTTAATAAAACGCATAGACATACTAGAGCTTCAAAAGCCCCTGAATTTTCTAAATGAAAACTCTGCTCCAGCAATCCCCCCTTTGGTGATTTTATCACCAAATAAACCCCAAAAAAAAAATTAGTGAAAATTTAGTCCCATTTTAGGAGAAATCAGAAATGTCTTTTCCCCTTACACAACACTAAACACCAGTCACTCTTTCATCATCTCTCTTTGTCTCTAAATAAACACTCTCCCTCAATTCTTCTAGTTCAATTTCTTGAGGTTCTCTTTTCAACTTCTTATTTTTCTTTTCTTTATTCAATTTCTTTTTCCCTCCCCTGTTTTTACAACACACACACACCAATCTTATTATTAATAAAGCCACAATTATACAAGACAAGGGAAACAATATTCTACCTATAATTGTACTACCTATCTTTGCAATAAAATCCTTAACAGCTATCATCGTATTAGCTATTTTAGTCCACAAACTCCCAGCTTCAAGTGGTACTAATTCTTCATGCAAATCAGTAATATTTCTAATATAGACCTTCAGGTCTTTACTTTCGTCAGGAATGTAAGTGCAACAATGTTGAACTTTCAATATTCCACAAACTCCACCCTCCTTGGCCAAAAGAATATCAAGGGCAAGTCGATTTTGCATAGACATGGCACGTACGGCACTTAATTCCGTATTCACCAAAAGAAACCCTCCTGCGGTATTTGTCGATAAACGATCAACCACTGTGGACAGTTTCCGAATTCCATAAGCATTTAAAGAAATTCCCACTGCTGGAATCAAAACCCCAAAAATATCACCCACAATTTCAGACCAAGTTTCTCTCTTAAAACGTGTTAATAAGTTAATATCTTCTACATCTCTTATTTTAGCTGTATGAAAAATCTTAGGAAAAACCAGGCCCACATAACATGTGCCATACCAATGGTCAGGCAACTTGTAATAAGCCTTGTTCCCACAAACATAGTACACTCCCGGAAAAATTGTATCTTCTCCACCTCTGAAACCCCAACCTGTCGCAACGAAGTATGTATCATGGCACTCACTAGTCCCCACAAAATATGTATCATATTGGGATTTCCTTCTTGTAATACAAGGTTTACCCTTCTGCGGTGCATCTAGAGCTAAAGTTGGACTAGCCCCATTCTTCAACTCTTTTCCCATGTCAATGTCCCAAATTGTCTCACTCACTTCATATTTTCCCCCTTTCTCATGCATGTTCACTCTCCTTTCTTCTACCATATCCAGAAAAGCTCTCTCCTCTTCTTTCAAACTGCAAGTTAAATTATTCTTAAAAATGTAATCTAATGTTAATCCTTTTTCTTCAATAAAAATCTCACCAAAAGTGTTAGCTTCTTTGGCTGGATTCAGCTCTTTGTTCATTGGCAAGTGCCCAAAAATACTATCTCTGTTAGACATCTTATAATCTATTTTCCCTAACAAATAAAAAACACTACTTAAAATACTACATGAAATACCATATGTAGCTGGTAAATGGTGATAAGTAACACCCTCTGAGACAGATGCAGGTAATTGCATACAGACATAGCAATCCCTTACTTCCATTGTCTTCACATATTCATATAACAGTTTAGAAAAAACATTACTAGAAAAATTATTAATTGACCTATCTTTGTGTATGTAACTACTACTTCTAATTTGAACTACTTTTTGTGAATTCTTCTCTACATTTGTCACATTTTCTATATTCATTCCAAACTCTACTCTAAAAGTAACTAATAAAACTAAAACACCCCATAGAAGCATTAATAATCCAGTACAACAGCAGCACATTCTACACCACCTCTTAAAGAAGGCACATCTATTACTATTATTCTCTATGTTAGCCATTTTAGTTTAGCCTCTACTACTCCACCACTGTTTGAACTTCTTCAATTCTTCAGCAATTCTTCAGCTTTCAGTTTATCCAAATGATCTCTTCGTTCACTTAATCCAAGTGAATCCTTCTTTCACTCAGTTTGGATACTTGTCATTCTTCACTTCAATTTCTTCAACATCAAATTGTATCAGATCTCCAACATCAAGATCCTCAGTACTCGACTCTTCTCCAATGTCAGTCAAGAGTACTTTCAGAATTTCATCAGTATCTTCCTCAACAACTTCTCTCAAGACCACTTCCGGATTATCTCGAGTCACTGTTTCTTCTTCTCCTCCTTCAGACAGTGCCACATAAGACCATTCCGGTGATCTGTACTTTTGGTTGGGTCTTCTTACTCTTTTTATTTCCACTGGTTCGTTTGACTCCTTTGATTCTTCTCCTTCAGCTTTTGAACTTTGACTCGAAACTTCATTCACTTGTTCAGCTTTTGATGAATTTGCTCTTATTACTTTGTATCTTAGCCTCTTAACTCTGTTGTTAGGCCAACGATCTCCTCTTAACACCTTTTTCGGCTTTATTTCTTTATTACTCCTTTCTCCAATCCAAGTTCTCTTTCTCAGAACTCGACCCTCTGTTTGTTCATCTTCATCATCTGTTTCAAGTGCCTCTTGTTTCCGTTTTCCAGCAGCTTTCTTCTTCTCCACAGATTTTTTCACCACTGTTTGAGACTTCCCTATTCCTGTCCCTCCTCGGGTCTCCGACACGCAATCTTCTTGCTGTCTACTTGTCCCTTCACCTAGCTCCTCATGAATGTTCCCTACACCTCCTCGGGGGTCTTCCGCAATCTGTCCCTCTCTATCTTCTTCTGACCCTACTTCTTCAAGTATAATCTCAAGTGGTTCTTCAATCTCCTCCTCTTCTGATTCAGGAGTAATCTCTGTGTGATTTCTTTTTTCTTTTCTTTTTCCTTCACTGCTGTTTGAAACTTCAGGCTCTCTTACAGAATCTGATCTTCTCTCTGATACTCGCAGTGATTCTCTTGAAGCTCTCTCTGCTTCTTTTCTCACTGATTCCGTATCATCAGTATCTTCATCATCACTGGAATCTGACTCTTCAAAATACTCTTTACCAGTCCCTTCTTTTGGATTTGGAACTCTCAGAGTATGACTTGCATGTACCCAATGCTTCACTCCAGCACACTTTACTGCAGTCGTTGTAGTCAGAATAACTTGTCTCGGCCTTCCCCACCTTGGAATCAAGCAATTTCTTCTTCTGTGTACCTTAATCCTCACCCAGTCTCCTGGACTCAGATCATGGGCTTGCTTCTTCTCAAGTGTGGTAGCTTCTTCTCCAACCTGGTGAAACACAGAATGAACTGCGTCAGCCAGGCCTTTACAGTAATCCAAAATCATGTCATCAGTTATTGTCACCAACTTATTGACAGGCACGAATGCATGGCGCATAGCACGTCCCATGATTATTTCATGCGGGCTCAAACCAGTAGTTCTATCTGGAGTAGACCTCATTGTCATCAGAACTAAAGGCAAAACATCTGGCCATTTCATGCCAGTGGCTAAGCACATCTTTCCAATCCTATTCTTGATTGTGCCATTAATCTGCTCAACCACACCAGAAGCCTCTGGTCGGTATGCACAATGTAGCTTCTGCCGTATTTTCAATGCTTCACAAATCAAACCCATGAGCTCATTCTGAAAGTGTCTACCTCTATCAGACTCAACTGTTACTGGAAACCCGTACCTAGGAATCAACTCCCTCAACAGTAACTTTGCCACTGTTAATCCATCATTTCTTCTAGTCGGGTAAGCTTCCACCCACCTTGAAAACAAACAGACTACCACTAGAACATACCTCAGTCTGTTCACTTGGGGCATCTCAATGAAATCAATCTGCATTCTTGTAAAAGGACCTCCTTCTCTGCCTATTGTTCCCAGACTCACCACTGTCTTTTTCCCAGTGTTAAATTGCTGACAAACTAAACACCTCTGACAGATGCTTTCTGCAATTGTCCTGAACTTTGCATTGTACCAGGTCTGCTTAAACGACCTAACCATCGCGTCTCTTCCCAAATGTCTCTGGCCATGATACATCCTTGCCATTGACGACAAGATAGAGTTAGGCATCACTGGTCTGCCATCTCTGTAGACCCAAACATGGTCTGTTTCTCTTGGAGCACATCCTGCCTTAATCCAATCTTGTTTCTCTTCATCTCCTGCCTCATCTTGTAACTGTTTCACTTCATCCCAGGTCTCTAGGACATTAGTAAACATCACAGAAAGAAAAGACATTTCCCCTTCTCTTTCCCTGTTAATGGACTGATTGGTCTTGGCACAATACTGTGCAACATCATTTGCGTACCTATTTCCAATCGTTATAAAATCCTCCCCCTGACCATGGGCAGCACATTTTACAACTGCTAACTCCTTAGGCAGCTGTATCGCCTCAAGCAATTTTCCAATCATTTCAGCATTCTTTATTGGAGTCCCACTCGATGTCAAGAAACCTCTTTGTAGCCAAAGTTGGCCAAAATCATGCACCACTCCAAATCCATACTGACTATCAGTCAACACAGTCGTCCTCAAATCTTTCCCAATCTCACAAGCTTTTGTCAATGCTATTAATTCAGCAACTTGCGCAGATTTCACTCCTTTCAATGGTGATGCTTCCATGACCTCTGAAACTTTGCACACCGCATATGCTGCACATAGCACACCATCATCATTCCTCAAGCATGATCCATCCACAAACAACACATGATCATTCTCAGGTAAGGGAATATCCCTTATATCTGGTCTCGGTTTCGTACAGTACTCAAGCACATCCAAACAATCATGATCATCTTCCATTTTTATACCCACATTTTCAATATCCGGCAAGAGTGTCGCTGGATTCACATTCACACATCTCTCAAGAGTCACATTTGATGCTCCCAGAATCACTTTTTCATACTTAGTCAACCGACTATGTGACATGTACTGAGTTCTGCTTCTTGTCAAAAGAATTGCCACATTGTGAGGTACGAATACCCTTACAGGATATCCCATTATGATTCCCTCACTCTGTTCCAGGCTTCTGCATGTTGCAGCCACAGATTTCAGACAACCTGGTAAACCCACAGCTACAGGGTCAAGTGTTGATGAGAAGTACGCAATAGGCCTCCTCAATTGTCCATGTTTCTGGATTAACACTGAAAGTGCACATCCATTTCTCTCACTGCAGTACAGCTCGAATTCTTTTTCATAGTCAGGCATACACAAAGCTGGAGCCTCACACATTTTACTCTTGAGCTCTTCAAATGCTGCCAATTGTTCTGCATCCAGATCTAATGGATCTGTCATTTCACTTTTTGTCAGTTTAATCAGTGGCTTTGCTATCAGGGAAAAATTAATTATCCACTGACGACAATATCCCACCATACCCAGAAACATTCTCACTTCTCTCTGGGTCTTTGGAGCTTTCATTTCTCTTATTATTTTGATCCTGTCAGTAGTCACTTTTCTCAGACCTTTTTCAATATTGTGTCCAAGATAATGAACCTCTTTCTTGCAAAATTGCAATTTGGCTGGAGATACCTTTAACCCTCCATCTGCCAGATGATTCAGTAAAGCTATGGTATCCACTTCACAAGCTTCACGTGTCTTTGATGCCACCAGTAGGTCATCAATGTACTGCACTAACACTGAGTTTTCGGGCATAATCAAACTCTCCAACGATTTCTTCAATAACTGATTGAATATCGAAGGACTCTCTGTATACCCCTGTGGGATTCGACACCATGCTAAAATACGCTGGCCAAACCTAAATGCAAAAATCGGCTGGCTGTCATGATGCAATGGAATTGAAAAGAACGCATGACACAAATCAATCACTGTATACCACTCAGCATCATGTGGAATTTGATACAGAATCACTGATGGATTTGGCACAATAGGACAACATGCCACCACAATTTGATTAACTTTTCTCAGATCCTGTACGATCCTAAATTTGCCATTGGGCTTCTTCAGTCCCATTATCGGTGAATTACACGGACTACTCAGCAGTTCCTCAGAACTCCCTGCTGAATCATTTTCTCAATTATAGGAGTTATCCCTTCAATTATTTCTGGTGTCATTTTGTACTGAGGAATGTTAGGATATGTAATTCCCTCTTTCACTGCAATTTTCACTGGATCTACATTATTCATCAATCCCACATCCTCTCCTGTAAAATCCCAAACTGCTCTTTTCACTGTGTCTCTCAACTCTTGAGGCAAATCCTCCGGATTAAACACAGCAAATGCACCAATTAACTCACTTTCTCTATTTTCTAGAGTCATTCGGTAGAAAACATCATCATCTGGTGTTTCAAAAGCTATTCCATCTGGTGTACAAAAAATTGTGCAGTTCATCTTACACAATAAGTCCCTACCTAACAGGTTCACTGGACTCGTGTCACAGACAATAAATCTGTGCATGTCTGAAAATGTCCCTATCTGTACTCTTACTGGTTCAGTAAGACGTGTTTTGATTTGTGTATTGGCTACACCAACTACTTGGATTGCTTCATCCGAGAGAGGAAGATTTTTAACATCTGTTGACCTGACAGTTGATCTTGTCGCACCTGTGTCTACCAAAAAAGTAACACTCTCCTCATTTATTTTCCCATCCACAAATGGTCCTGCCTGGTCTATTTCTAGAGTTGCACCAAGTATGCACTCTTCCTCCTCTCTTCGGCACCGTCAATAATCACCCTCAGACTCACTCCCTTCACTCTTTAACAAGTACTGCTGTACTTTGTTAGAACGTCTTGGTTTGTTTACCTGCTCATCATTGTAGAATCCCGAGTCCTGATTATATTTTTGTACCCCTCTATTCTGCGGCAAGGGCGGTTTTGGCTCTTGACTCTGCTGTCTCACAACTTTCTGTTGTTGCTGTTGGTTATTCCCTTCATTCTGGTTCTGCACCTGTTGATTTAAAGGTTTATTCTCATTACTCACTAATGGTGGATTAGGACATTCAGATCTCCAATGTCCCAGCTGGCCACAGTTGTGACAAGGGAACTTTTTCTTTGCTTCCTCAAGACTTCCTTTCCCTTTTCCTGCATATCTGGGTCTATTTCCTGCATTATTTCCTGGATTATTCGCCTGTTCCACTAACTGTGCTTCCTGTCTTTCTGCAACTTTCACTTGTGCCCACATTGCTTTCTCTTTCAGCTTTCTTTGTTTTGCTTCAATTTCATCACTGAAGTATTTTGCATGTCTCAAGATCTCATCTACTTTTTTACTCTGCCAATCTACTGTGTGTTCACGAATTCTCTCACCAATTTCAGGTCTTAGGCCATATACAAATCTGTATACAAAGTGACTCAAATCTTTGTCACCCAGGTGTTCATCTCCACTGAATTGTTTAAAAGCCAGTATCAGCCTCTCGTAAAAAGCATGAACTGATTCTTTTGCTTCCTGTTGTGTTCGATCTATCTTAACCCAGTCTGCCTCTTTTGGAGGAACTTTACTCTTCAGGTATACCATCACCTGATCATACTTCCTCATCACTTCTGGATCTGGTGCCCCTGTTCTTGAATCTCTTGGATATTCCTCAGTAGGCCAACTCACAACTATTTTACACTCAGTCCACAAGTCTGCTGGAACAATTATATCAAACAGACTATTCGGGTCAACCCACAGCACTTTTGACAATTTCACAAACCTATCTACCTGCCTATACCACTCGACGGGCTTTTCTCTCAATCGAGGGAAATCATTCGTAAATGATAAAATATCCTGTCTGGTCCATGGAACATGTACATATCCTCCTCCAGGTATTTCTCTCATAGGATAATTATCCACTAGTTTCTCTTTTTCTCTCACTGGAAATGCTGAATAAGTTGTTCTATCTACAGATTCCTCTCTTTTCTTATACCACCTATCCTTCCACTTTTCCACATCACCCCATCTTCGCAGTAATGCCACCATTTCTTTAATCTGTCCTGTTCTACCAGAAGCATTCAAATTTTCAATGTCCTTCTCTGTAAAATCCATCCTGTAAGTTCTCTGTAAAGCTTTCACTTTATCAATGTCAACTCCTTGTTCATTTGCTATTGCTCTTAACCTGTCATGTGTATTCCTTGCTCTCCAGGTAACACTTTTACACATAAACAATAGCTCACCATCATGATGACTCTTCAGGATTTCTATCGGAACTGTTCCTGTCACAAGCTCTTCTAATTCTATACGTAACCTAGCCACATCAATAACTTGTGAATCCTTATCCTTTTTCTGAAGAACCTTCATCCAATCATTCAAATCATCAACTGTTATTTCAGCAGTTTTTCTCACTGGAACCACTTTCTTCTGCGGTTCTAAAATTGGCATCCCTGAACAACTAGCTTCACTAGCATCCAATATTTCACTACATGTGTCATGTCTTGATTGTCTCAGGTCATTTTTCCCTGCTCCTTTACCTGAATCTCCTGAAGGACCAACTGAATTTGTCAGATTATTCCCAACATATGGAATCACTAGTCCATTCTCACCTGCTCTCTGTTTGTCAAACACAGGCATAACTGGACCTATTGTTACAGGCACCGTAACAGCTTCCAGATTCTTCGTTAACTCCCTAATTTTCTCAGTCAGTTCTGTTGTCGTTTTTGCTAATTTTCTGGCATTTTCCTCACTACTTCGATTCTCTCTCTCCCTGAAAGAACTACTACTTCTTGATTCAGGTGTCATTTTTTCTTTTTCAATAATACAGACTGTATCTCTTATCGGAGAAACAACTGGTGTACTCTCATCTGGTTCTGGTCTATATGGGGGTGGTCTCTTGTAAATCATGTCATTTAAGACCTCATCATCATACTCATTAACTCCAACTGCTCCCTCTTCAATTGTTCTCATAGGATATAATCCCTCTGACATATTAACATCTCGCCATCTTTTCATCCGATCATGATGTGTTTCACGATCATGTCTCCTCCCAAACATGTTCCTGTAATACCCTCCAGACCTTTGCTTTTCTCGCTCATGAACTTCCTCTTCCCATTCCACTAAAGCCTCGAACTGCGTAGGTCTCGGCTTCGGGTCCAGACGTACCATCTTTTCCCGTAAATTTCTCAACACGGCCAAATTAAATGAACCATGTTCTGGAAATGCTAGAACACCATCTTCTTTAGTATACCTAACCCAATTCTGCAACCATATACAAGTATGTAATCCATATTTCGCAACCATGAAGGATGCAGGTGTTTTCGCTGGAGGTAGCAACTCACCCTCTCTCGTTTTAACCTCTTTATCCTTGGTAAACCACTTTTTAACTTTCCCAAAGAATGTTTTTTTCTTTTTCTCCTCTTTATAATACATTTTAGCGCTTACCAAACTCTCTACTCTTTCCGTATTATAAATATACAATACGAGCTTTTCAACCAATAGCAGCGCGACTCACACTAACGCACCAATCCTGGAGCGTCTACGTCACTAAACAGCTCTTCCAATCCCTGCGCGACTCACACTAACGCACCAATCCTAGCGCGAACCCTATTCTGATCCACTATCCAATCAGAGCGCGGACTTTCTGACGTCAACAGTTGCTGCAGTCGCTTGTCTCCTGTCTTCTGTCACTCGTCTACCCCTCCTTTACAAAATCTCTCAGTAGACTTCGTGTCAAGATTTCTACAAAATCTATTAGTTACAACATAAAAACATCTCCATTGTCTGCTTCGCTAACCACAGAATAGTAAAAGAGAGTCTATTTTTCAAGAATCAACAAGCTTTCATACATCTCATAACTGTTTCCTCTAGGACTTATCCAAAGAGTCTTACAATCAATAAATGTATATACATTCACGCACATTCATGCAAGAAAAATATAGTACATGCACACAGAATCCTGTTTCCCGAGAACAGCGCACAATCTGCTCCACTACAGAATTATAACATACATTAACTAAGCAACTTCGCCCAGTTCCTCAAACAAGCTCAGAGAATACCTATTACTCCTCCCGCGATAAGCTTTAACGGAAATCCTTACGGATCCCTGGGACTTAAGACCAGAGTTTCAAAGATAACCTTCACTACGATACACACTCCTTATGTACCAGAAATATATTCTAATAGTAACATACGACGATGTCACTGATTCCGAACCCAGACAATGTGAACGCGCAACTTCAATTGTCACACGTTATTCCTTACAATCCCGTTTTTCCCGAGAGCAGCATATACTTCCCTCTGCCCTACTACGGAACTGCTACAACAGCTTCCAAGTTCCAGAAGCACTACATATAACTCAACATGACGACTTTAACATATAATATTAGTACATATACCAATATCAACAAAATAAAATCAATAATCAATAAGCCAATGTACAAGCAATCTTATCAGATCAAGACAACCATCTAAAACCATCCTCTGCTACCAGGAAATTGATAGAGATCAGGGTATCTAAAATATGCCCACTACCACGGATAGAGTAATCACACAGTTACACGCACATACATTCATCATACGCTAGGGCCCATTTCACTAACATACGCTCAAATACTCTACCAGCAATAAACCTGTGGAAAGAAAACACCTAAACACCCTGCATCAATATCAGGTCGATCAGATCTGGTTTAGTGACTGTCCTAATCAATAACATAATCTACACAACATATACAATAATGATCAAAAATATAAACCCAATAATTGACAAGAAAGAAAATTCAACACCATGTTTAAAATTATATTGCTTTATCTAAATTAGTCAAAGTAAATCAATCAGAATAAATCATTTCTCATAGTTACCTATTCTAACTAAGTGTCAGAACGGGTCAGGACAAGTCTCTCGGTAAAGTCTCTCAAGACGAAGTCCTCTGCATCGATCCTCAGCAACGCAACCTCACGCGGCAAAGGTAAAATGGCAAGTGGCAAAAGGGTGGCAAGATCCCTCCCTAAGCTAAGAGTTTTTATAGTGAAAATTACAATGGAAACTCACATTAAGTTTGCAGAATACACTGAATCACTGAGCAGAGCGAAAAGGAAAGGATGCAACATTGCAACATTTGTGAACCTCCGCTCAGGAAAAATACACATAGCGAAGACTACAGAACAGGAACCAAGAAAATAAAACATGTATCACATTTAATCCGGCTTCTCCTCGGCCATCGAGCCACAGTTCAGAGTTTCCCTCTAAGGCTCCTTTGTCTTTCGAGATTGCCAAGGACACTTTCACTTTTCTTGGAGAATTCCCAAAAACTGCTGCTGTCCTCATGGAAAGTTTCATAGAAGGACCATGGTCAGTCAACTTCAAGACCATTTCCAGCAGGGGTCTCCCTCGTCACGTCTTTCACCTATTCACTCGAGGCCAGGCTCATAAAATCAGCCATCATGGATTAGGCCTCCATAGGCCGCAATAGACCATCTCAATTAAAAGAAATAAAACAACGTTACTACAGCATAATGATTAAACAGTGTTAACCCCACTAATACCCTTATGTGTATGCATTTATCTAGCTTTTGCGACATAAAAAAGCATTAATTCAGACAGCGTTTTGTGCTCAAAATAAACAGCACACAGCAACGTTTAAACATGAAAACTTGCACGTTATTTTTTTAGGAAAACAGAAACAGCACACGCATGCTAACCTTCATGTAACTTTCTCTATGTTAAGACAAACGAGTTGATTAATAAAAAAAACACACTTGCACAAAACAAATAATTAATTGTTATTCGTTAATATTTAATAAAACGCATAGACATACTAGAGCTTCAAAAGCCCCTGAATTTTCTAAATGAAAACTCTGCTCCAGCACGAGCATGGAAAATAAACCTCCCGGCGAGATTCCCAACGCGAGGAGGTCAGGTTTCTCATTGCGAGTGGTCGCGTATGCTCGCGTTGAGAAAGCTGCCGCTCGAGTAAAAATCTACTTGAGCAGCAGAAAACTACAGCTCACACTGTGCAAGATGCCATTTTCAATGATTGCACAGTGCCGGTTGCTTGTCCGCACTGTGCAATCATTGAAAACGACATCTGGCACAGTGCGAACAAGGTACTACGCAGTTCGCAAAGTGCTACGCGTAGCTCGCGTAGTGCGAACTGCACTTTGCGTAGCTTCGCGAAGTTCTACTTCGCGAACTACGCCCAGGGTTATTTACAAGCCCATTGCGCCACCGTAGAGTCACTTTTTTTTACACTTCGGTGGCACAGTGTTCTGGCCCATATTTACAAGGCTACACAAAGCCACGCTTCATGGCTTTTCATGGCCTTGTAAATATGGCCCCCTTTCGTGCATTACTCTGCGTTAAAGGGATTTCCATGGGTGTTGCTGTGGGTGTTCACACACAACATCCATAGATTCTGATGCTTTAACACATTTACAAAGTTTCGTAAACCTGAAAATGCGTCAGATTCCTACGCCTCCCCATGGGAGGCGTAAGGGAGGCGCAATGAGGAGAAGTATGTTACAATTAAATGAAAGATACATAGTCCAAAGGTGTAGTTCAGGATCACAGCTCTATTCTTCAGATAGGATCCAAGTTATGTCTAATGCTATGCCCCACCAGGAGCAGTCTCCTTGCCGCTCAGCCCTTCCATACCAACTGATTCCTTCTTGCACTCAAACACTCTCAACATTCTGATGACATCACATAGACTGAGCAGCAAGGCAAAGGGCAACAACAGAGAGGATGCATTAATCACTTACTAAATTATAACCCATCCCCCCCTCATCAGAATTGTAAAAATACAAGCATGCGAGATCATTGTACAAACATGCAATATGACTAGCTATAAATAAAATGTGCGGAGGTGGACATACACACATAAAAAAAGTCAACAAGCTTCAAGAATAACACAAAGCTTCCGGGCGTAACACTATCAGGGTAATTTTGCAACCCCTAACGTTATGTTATGTTATAGTGACTTGTAAAGCGCGCGATTACCAAGTAGGTGTCCTGGCGCTGTCCACTACTCCCTAATCCTAAAAGGCAAAATTATTTACCGAACAACCAGGTCTTCAGCGCTTTTCTAAAATGCAGTAGGTTGTCCATGCGTCTCAAATTGAGCGGCAGGCCATTCCATAGCTTGGCTGCACCATAAGAAAAGCTACGTCCCCCCCATCAAGCTTTTTTTATAACAGGGACCGTAATCAGACTGGCATCAGATGATCGAAGAATCCGGGAAGGGACATACCTTTTAAATTGTTTTATTAGGTAGTCAGAACCATCACCATTTAAGGCCTTGAAGACCAAGCATAGAGACTTGAACTGGACTCTGCATTTGACTGGAAGCCAGTGTAAGTCTCGAATGGCCTTTGATATGGGTGCAAATTTCGGGATGCCGGTTAGAAGTCTAGCTGCAGCATTCTGTAATAGTAGCAATCTGTGCAGCAGGTTTTCCTGAATGTTAAGATACAGACTATTGCAGTAGTCTAATCTGGATGTTACAAGGGCCACCACCACTGTTTTTCGACATTCGTGAGGGAGCAGATACAAAATCTTTTTCAGCGTTTTTAAAATATAGCATGTTTTGGAGGCTACCGCCTTAACCTGTAATGCCATGGAAAATTTGTCGTCTACCACCATCCCAAGATTTTTTACCTTGTTGACCGGAGTGGGAAGGGCCCCCAGTTCCTGCGGCCACCATAATGGGGTCCAGAAGCTAGGGTTATTCCCAAACAGCATAACCTCGGTCTTATTTGAGTTCAGCCTAAGGCAGTTGCTAGCCATCCAGTGGGCCACTTCCGACATGCAGGATTGAAAATTATGGTCCAACCCCATTTCACGCCTAGGAAGTAGAGACACCACGATTTGCGTGTCATCCGCATACGAAGTGACACTGAAACCGTGACCTCTGATGATGGGAGCAAGGGAGGACACATAAATATTGAACAGGGTGGGACTCAATGAAGACCCTTGCGGAACCCCGCAAGGTAGAGAGAAAGGCTGGGAAGAAAAATTACCTAAGGAAACTGTTTGGCTCCGATCCGAAAGAAAGGAGTTCAACAATTCCCACGCTTTTTGCTGAATTCCACCTTTCCTTAACCGATCCATCAACAAGCCGTGATGGACCGTATTGAATGCGTCCGATAGATCCAAAAGGATCAAGGCCGCTCTGCCTCCCTGATCCACTGCTAACCTGATCTGTTCTGTGGCCGTGATCAAAGCAGATTCAGTGCTGTGTCCCTCCCGAAATCCGTGTTGGGAGGCATCCAGCACTAGAGTGTTTCTCATAAAGGCAGTAAGTTGTTGTTTCATAGCCTTTTCCACTAGTTTAGCTGGAAGAGGGAGACGGGAGATAGGCTGGAAATTGTTTGGATCTGAAGGATACAGGCTAGGTTTTTTTAAAAGAAGGAGAATGGAGGCCTCCTTCCAAATTTTTGGAAATATCCCTCCTTCAAACATGCCATTAAAAATAGGAGTCAGGTAGGTGGCTACAGCCACGGGGACCAATTTGATGATTTTCAATGGGCAAGCGTCCAATGGGGACCCGGAATTAGCTTTGGCAAGTAAGTCCAAAGTGTCCTGCAAAGTTAGTGACCTAAACGCCTCCAGGATAACCGACGGCAAGGCCAAATCTTTGGCCTCCAGTTCGGACTCCCGGTCAATCCTAATAGAGTCACTGAGACTGGTAAAGATTTTGTTAACTTTGGATTGAAAAAATGAGGCAATTTTTTCACAGAGCTCTGTGCTAGATGGAACGGAGGCAGGTTTGACTAAGGATAAATTAGTAATGGCGAGAAAAAGCTCTTTCGTTGAGTTTTTGGCCGCTGATATCTGAGCGGCGTAAAACTTCTGTTTAGCAACACATATCATGTGTTTATATGTGGCCATGCTTGCCAAATATATCAATTTTTCCTTATCCGTGTAGTCCTTCCTCCAGTTTCGTTCCAATCTCTTGCATATACATTTTTGCAATTTTAATTCCCTCGAATACCAGGGGGCTGAGGGCACCATTCTTTTAAATATGGCTTGTTTGGGTGGTGCAAGGTCTAAACAGGCCTGTATATGCCATTTCGTGTAGGACGAGGCAGCCTCCTCCATATTACTGGCAATAGGTGTGAAAGAAGTAGTAAGTGCCCTAGATAGGGTCTCAGCTTCCACCCTGTTCCTAGCTCTGACTTCTTTCCGCTCTGTTTGATACCGCCCGTTAGCCATGTGGGGTGTAGGGGTAAGATTAAACCGAACTCCCGCATGGTCTGACCAAGCAAGAGGTAACAGAGCTGAAAAAGATAGTTCCGGAATGTTGGAAAAAAACCCATTGAGGGTGTGTCCAGCCAGATGCGAGGGACCCGTTACGTGTTGTAAAAGTTCTGCTGTTTCCATAAGATTTAGGATGCGTGCCGTGTCCGGGTCGTCTGCCTGCTCAAGATATATTCCCCAGCAGGGCATCCTCTAAAAGGGTTCCTACCGTGGGAAAAAAGAGGATTTAGCGCCAGGGGGTCTATAAATGAGGATGCCTTTAAAAGAAAAATGGCTTGTTAGCCTCAAGTTAAACGCGAGTGCCTCGCAAGCTGGTAAGGTAAGCGCTTAAAAAAGTTTCCTGAATCGAGCTATGATAGAGGATGGCCAGGCCACCACCCCTCTTGTTAGGTCTGTTAAGAACCTCACAATGAAAAGCAAGGGGGGTAGCTTTAACTAGGTCTGGACCAGATGCCTTGTCCGTCCAGGTTTCTGTAATAAACGCCATTTTGATGTCTAGATCCATCAGTAGATGAGCACATTCTGTGCTGTGTTTCACCAGCGATCTGGCATTTAAAAGAATACAGCCAAAGTTCTTCATCGCCCCTCTAGCAGAGAGTCCATCCTCCGTCATGGCTTTGATGGGTTCAGAACAAACTGGTGGTGGAAATGGCATTTGACAATTGGGGCAGGAGCCAAGGGGCAGACAATAGCCAGTCTCGGCCGACAGGCGTGTACAGCTAGCAGTACTTCCCCTCGCATTTAATTCCAGCAAAGTTGCTCTAGCGTAGTGAATTAGTTTGTGCATACCTGAGTGCGACTGGCCAGGGATTTGGGCGCTGAGCGCGACCTGGGCGCAGACGGGCTTGCCTTAGGCACGCCTTCGGTGCGCCAGCGGCGCGCCCACTGCGCGCGTCTCCTGCCCGGTCGCGCCAGTGCCCCTAAAGTAGGCGTCTAGACCGCCTACCAAATCTCAACCTCCAAAATGGCCGATGCTACCCAGGGGACCCCGCTCCACAGGAGAATGCCTGTTCGGGTCTGGGCAGCGTCTGGAAGGTGAGAGAGACGACTGTACGCTATTAAAATCAGTCTTAAAAGGGATTGTGCAAATTGTGCAAATATGCCAGTCTTAAAAGCAAATGTGCAAATATGCTGTAACAAGTTAAAACAATACAGTCTAATGAGGTAATACAGTCACCTCGATCCTTGACTAGCGGTGATAGCTGCCCATAACAGAGTGTATCGCGCTTTCCCTACTCCTGGCTCACGCTTCAGGAGTGCGTGGACGCTGCGCGGTCGCGCCAGTGCCCCTAAAGTAGGCGTCTATTCAAAGACTAGACCGCCGACTAAATCTCAACCTCTAAAATGGCCGACGCTACCCAGGGGACCCCGCTCCACAGGAGAATGCCTGTTCGGGTCTGGGCAGCGTCGGGAAGGTGAGAGAGACGACTGTACGCTATTAAAATCAATCTTAAAAGGGATTGTGCAAATATGCCAGTCTTAAAAGCAAATGTGCAAATATGCTGTAACAAGTTAAAACAATACAGTCTAATGAGGTAATACAGTCACCTCGATCCTTGAACAGCGGTGATAGCTGCCCGTAACAGAGTGTATTGCGCTTTCCCTACTCCCGGCTCAAGCCTCAGGAGTGCCAAAGGGTGATACTAATACCTCAACCAAGAGTAAATCCAGAGAAGCTAAAAAGCATTCTCTTCTTTCCAGACAAGGGTAAATCCAGAGAAGCTAAAGAGCATTCTCATCTTCCCAAAACAAGGGTAAATCCAGAGAAGCTAAAAAGGAATTAGTCTTCTCATGTGCGCACCCGTAACGCAGTCCAATCACTTCTCACGAAGCAACCTCTCACAGGGTAAAACCAAAACAGGCAAGTCATAGAAGCTTCAAAGGAAGGAGTCTTCTCATATGCGCACCCACAACGCACAGTCCAAACACCTCACATGAAGTAACAACCAAATCAGAGGGTAAACCAAAACAGGCAAGTCAGAGAAGCTTCAAAAGAAGGAGTCTACTCATGAAGCTTCAAAAGAAGGAGCCTACACATGTGCACACCCACAACGCACAGTCCAAACACCTCAAATGAGGCAAAACTTACTCAAGGCATACACTAACATGACCAGGGACACTACACTCTCTCACCCCCTTTCATACAAATACAGGATCAGGTACCAGTGATGGAGCCAACGTATAGCACAACCATAACAAACTACACAAACAACATTATGAAAAATGCAGTGTCCCAAGAAAACAACAAGTTAAAATAAAGAAGGTAGTCACCGTTGTCAGTAAACAGCTAAAGTCTGGAGCCACAACCAGGAAAAATAGTACCTTGAAGGAGGATCAAGCAAACACAGTTGAGCAGAAAATCGTGACTGTTAGAACGTCTTCAATTTCTTCTTTTAAATTAACTGGATCACCAAATGTCTACGAGGAAAGGAGGCAGTCGGCGGACATCAGAAGACGCCTCAAGATGTGAACCGGAATACAACCGGAATACAGAGATCCTTGATCCTTGGTTGGCAAAAGCGTGGTTGGCAAAACGGGAGTGTGCATCAGGCAATAGCCAAAGGAAAAGATGGATGCCAGCCACAAGATGGTAGCACGTAGGGTGACGCCGTGCCGGGTGGCTCTCAGCACGTCGCTGCATAGAGGCATATCTTGGCAACAGTGAGAAATGAAGAAGCGAGCACGCCATGATGGATACTTCTGATACTGCGCGCAGCACCACAATGACGGAAAGGTGCGCGAGATGACGTTTTTTTTGTTTTTTTTTAAATGGCGCAGCAACAAAATGTACAATAAAAAAAATGTAACTCGAAAGCAGATTGTTGAAAATAGTGGAAGCAGTACCACAACACTACAAAACACTGCAGCAGTTTCCTCAAGCGTGCTCAAGACTGTGTTTAAACTTGGGAGCAGGTCTTCTCCAAACAGTTGAAGGTTGAGGGCAGGCATCAGGGTTAGATCTGGCACTGGGTTTAGCCAGAAGCAGGAACCTTGGGCACTCTCCCAATGACGGCACCCTGGCAAAGTCAGTATGCAGGCGGCAACACCGCAGATCCCCTCACTACACGCTTCATACCTCAACACATTAACTGTAGCAGGCAGGAACTGGCAGACAGCAGGCTGGCAGAACAAGACTCAGGAAACAGACAAGCAGGCAAGAATTGGCAATCAAGAGGGAGACAGCAAACGAGTAAGTAGGAGCAGGTTGCTACCTTGGGACTGTCCCAAGGAGCAGGAGGGCACA
Organism: Triturus cristatus; assembly: GCF_964204655.1. Classification (NCBI taxonomy): domain Eukaryota; kingdom Metazoa; phylum Chordata; class Amphibia; order Caudata; family Salamandridae; genus Triturus; species Triturus cristatus. Next base: position 215,388,833 of record NC_140594.1, on the reverse strand, counting down.
CTTCCTCTAAGACAGGCAGGCAGTGGACAGTAGGCAGGCAGGTTTGTTCACTGGTAAAACGTTCCCAAAATCCAACGGCAGCAGGAGCCAACACAAATCCAATGTACAGTACTCACTAGTACAAGCAAAAAAAAATTGGCCAGGTCACAGATGATGTTCTCTGTCAACAATTTACAAGACAGGAACAGTTCAGCAAAGACAGGCAGGCTTAAATACAACGAAGGAAAGTCTTAGACAAACTGGCACTTACTAGTTGGGGCGACCAATGAAATGGTCACTGGTGGGGCATTAGGGGTGCCAGGTTTGTTCAAGGCCACAGGTTGTAGTTTCCTCAGTTTCAAAAGTCCAATCTCCATTGAAGTAGCACGCTGGTTCTTTAAAACTCATCGCCAGTGTTACAATTAAATGAAAGATACGTAGTCCAAAGGTGTAGTTCAGGATCACAGCTCTATTCTTCAGATAGGATCCAAGTTATGTCTAATGCTGTGCCCCACCAGGAGCAGCCTCCTTGCCGCTCAGCCCTTCCACACCAACAGATTCCTTCTTCCACTCAGACACTCTCAACATTCTGATGACATCACATAGACTGAGCAGCAAGGCAAAGGGCAACAACAGAGAGGATGCATTAATCACTTACTAGATTATAACAAAATACCTTTATTTCTCCTTGATTTTCCTTTTTCTATGTGTGCTGCATTCTACAGCACGCAAGAGGAAAACACCTCTCATAATAGTTGTTTTGCAGGAAGGACACCTTCCTCCACAAAAACAATCACCCCTCAAACACAGACACCCTTGCACCATGGCGCAAAGGTGCCTGCGTTGGCGCGTGGCAGCTCACTGTGCGCCCAATCAGGGGGAAATGGACAGGAATGCACCGTATCTCATAGATACAGCGCATTCCTGCCCTTTTCTTTTGATGCAGGGCAGTGCAGCAAGATTCCTTGCGGCTCTGCCTTGCACCAAAACCTCGTAAATGAGGCCCTCACACTGCAGTGCTGAAGCTCTTACAATGGAGAAAAAACACTCAGACCAGTCTATCTGCTGACAAACCTTCATAGCCAGGAGATGACAGGGCACAAAAAGAAGGTTGTCTACCAGAGCAATGCTGTTTTGTTACATCATGTCATGCTGCGCTCTCATCCCCTGGCTCTGGCCCTGTCAGCAGCAGATGTTGTTTGCCTCTGACATGCACATACCTTGATTTAATCCCTCAATTGAAGCTTGCAGCGCAAGCAGTGTCATGGGCATTGGTTGTTGTTATGCAAAATTCTACAGACACATTTGCTTTCTTCAAATGAATGAATGCATAAGCTATTGTGGGATGAGGGAATTTACTGAGCACTTCGCAAATGAAGAGTTAGGACTTGAACTAAGACCTTCACCACTCAGCCAGCCTCCCTGCAATGTATGTTGATCAGCAATAGTTCGATTGAATACGTGCAGCTGCCATCAAGAAAAAAAAATCTGTTTTATTTTGAGAAATTATTGTTTCAGCATATATAGTTTTATATGCCATTCACAGTGCCAAACCATTAGACATACGAGTATAAGCAATATTTGTGGTTGCACAAGAGCAATCAATATAGATGAGTCTGCAAAACACTCAAGAGTCCCAGGTCCATCTGTGAGCAACTTATCCAGTCCAGGTTTTTGCTTTCTGTTCTGGGACTTGTAGACCTCGTTTTATAATAGGTTATGCAGGAATACAAGTACCTAAATGCAAATCAAATCCTTAACTGCCTGAGGTCCTCATGCGTGGACCTGGGAAAATGGAAATCTCTAGACTGTTTGATGATGCACACTCAATGGTTTCTGTCCCTGGATTATTTTCTACATGAATCCTTTGGCAAGCGACCACGCAGTTCTTAACTTGAGCTGGTGGTTGCAGGTGGGGAAACCAGCGCTCAATTTTTTGGGGACCAGCACTCATTTTTCCTCATCAGACTTTCACACAGAGCAACAGAGAGAAAAGAACACAAGGGGAAAAGAAGGAGGTTGCGGGAGACAGAAAAACAGTGATAAAAGGAGAATACAGAGATGAAAAACATCCTGCGAAAGTAAGGTAAATAGGCAGGGAGTGTCTAGTGGTGGATTAAAGAGGATTGAGGTGGAATCGAGACTATCCATCTGTGGTACTCGCAGTGCTTAATTTGTAAAAAAATAAGTGCCAGGGCTCTCGTTAGGAGGCCTCCGAAGCTTACACGACCCATTGCCACTGCCGGCATTGCCAGTAACAGTAGCTGCAAAACTACTAAACAGCAAACTGCTACAAGTGTGACAATTCAGACTATTCCAGGACCCAAAGATATAAAAATAGCTTGGTCAGCAGGTATTAGTTGTTTTTAATATATACTGAATTAATAAACAATTGCTGTTCTGCTCATCTTAAAATTATACAAACAGTGCCACTATGTGGCAGGTGTCATACGTGCCGGTGTTAGCAATTAAGTGCCGGTGCCGAGCACCAGAAACCACAGGCTCAAATTAAGCACTGGGTTCTCGGCATACTGATATTCATAGCGTCTGCCGCAGGCTTCTGAGCATAAGTTTTGCCACCAGCAATTAGTATTTTACAAGGAAGCACTGCCCCTAGCATATATCTCGAGCACCCCCAATTAGGATGCCCAGGGGCAATGGATTTTGCATCTTCCATGACCTGGGATTTGAAGAAATTGTGTTTCAGTACCTGCACCCAGGGGCCGTTCCTGTTTTGCAAGTGTTTATAGTCTCAGCTGTTCAGCTGATTATGTATGGAATGAAAATCCTTGGCGTCAGCACTGGTCGGGACACAGCCTATCCTCACAGTGGTGACAGGGGTGGGAGAAAAAATCATACATCAAAACTGGAGCCCTCCTCCTCCAAACACTACAAAGAGTCAATCAAAATCCTCCAAAAATCAAGTCATTCAAAATCCTGCACATTCTTTCAGGGAGAGAAACTGGAGACAGGTTAAACAATATATGGGAAAAAGGAAAACAGGCAGAAGTTACACTTTAGGACTTTTTCTTCCTGTATTGTTTAGAGGTGGTGAAGTGTGTGTGTGGGGGAGGGTGGCTTGGATTTGGTCATATGATTTGTTGATTTGTACATGCGGTAAGATTTGTGTTGCTGTAGTTTATATTGCCAGCCCAATATTGACAAGATGAGGGTATCTGGGCTGAAGCTGTAGGATGTACTGAGACTGTAAATGACTGTATGCATGACATATCTGAGGCTATACCTTTAGCACCATTGCGGTAGTGTGGCGATCTGTGCACAGTCCAGTCACTGGGGATACATATTCCACCTATGGACTTACCTGCATTCCTGCGCCCAACGGGTCGAAGTCTACGGGATTCAGCTGTCATGGTGTAGGGGGGATCTGGAGAAAGGTATCCATGCCAGAGACTGTCAAGGAGAATCTAATTTGGGTGAGTATGCACCCCAAATCCATAGTTTCCGACAACTCGAGGCAGGCGGTCAGACCGCCATGGTCGGGTCTTTGGAAACGCATATCGTAATCCAGACAGAGGTCGAAGATCCCTGTACTGCCCTATGGATGCGTTTTCTTTCCAACCACAATCTCAGGGGGCAGAGAAAGGCTGTGGAAGTCGGCAGTCTTTCAGTGGTCCAGCGGAGTACAGAAGACATGCGTCGTAATCCGGCATAAGACCAACCACTTCCAACAAGACTGCGATGGTAGGACCACCTCTGACAGGACCGTGGAAGCCGGTCCAACCAGCATCATAATCAGGCCCTTCATTTTTATACTCCAAATTCAAATTTCTTCACAACTACACAATGTTTCAAAATTTGCAATTTTGTTTTTTAAGGTATGTGAGCAACTGGGTTATTGGTTGAGGGGGTGTAAACCCTTCTCAAGCAACAACCACAATCTTTTCAGGGTGAAACATAAATGTCACTGAATTAATCTGTGCTTAACCCTCTGGTAACTTGGCACAGCAGCAGTCCGGCCTAACTTAGAAGCAATGTATTACATACTTATGCAGCACACAAGCAGTAATAAAGTGCAAAAACAATAAAGGAAAACTCTTGCTCCAATTTTGAAAAATAAAGAACAATTTAATAAATAATGTGAAACTAAAACTACAAAAATCCAATCAGTTGAACCTGAGATATTGAATGTAAAGCTTTAGATAAAAGCAGTGACAAAAGGCGCAAAGCGACAACTGAGGGAATCTGGTCATGCTGGACTGGGACAAAGTCGCAGGGTCAGGCTAACCACAAAGAAACGTAGACCAACCACAAGACCAAGTTTGGCATACTGAGAGTTGTACCTTATGTCCTTGGTGTGAAGTCTGTGGGGCATTTGCTTACAAGGCTTCGAGTCGTCTGGCGTTGGTTGCGATGAGACCGTGCGGTGAGGCTTTGTATGACTCGTTGTCAGTTCTTATGAAGCTTTCAGCTCTGCAGCAAGACTTTGCCAGGCTGGTCGTTGCTTGGCCTCTGTTCCGAGGAAGCTTACAGCTGTGTGTCGACGCTTTGCAGGTCTGGTTGCAGGTCTGGTTGCAGGTCTGGTGGCAGGTCCAGTGCAGTTAGCTGGGCAGTTGCTGGGAGGCCTCTGGAACTTGTTGTGTCCCTGTAGCTCAGAACAGGAAGTGAGTCAACTGACCATTGGAGTCACCCTGGTACTCCTGGGTTCAAGGAGATGGTCTTCTCTCCTCCAAGCAGGAAGCAAGGCCTCAAGCAGTATGGCAGTACTCTGTAGTACAAGGTAGTCCATATGGAGTATGTTACAGTTCCAGGAGTGTACTGAAGAGTTGGTCTGAGGATCCACTATTTATACCTGGTACCAGCCTTTGAAGTGAGAGAAACGTTTAGACTTTCCCCCCACATCTAGCTCTGGAAATTCCCTTTCTCCTCTGGTGTCAATTCTGTGTGTTGGTGGCAGACCCTTTGAAATGTTCATGGAGGAGGAAACAGGTCTGCCCCTCCCATTTTGGCAGGATTGCCCATCCTGCCAAGCCCTAGTTCCCCTTTATCTTATGAATCTGGGAGAAATACACAGAGGCCAACTGCCAACTACACGCTGTCATGTGACCCGGGCAATTCTAAATTCCAGTTCCTTTGTGACCAAACCTGACATTTCTACTTGTTCCCAATCAACATTAGCACCTATTAAATGTAATAAGGTAACCCGATGTTATCCTATGGGCGAGGTAGGCCTTGCAGTAGTGAAAAATGAATTGGACAAGCAAAACTTAAAAACACGTCTTACCTTTTAAATACAATGTACCCTGCCCTGTTGGATTTTTTTTAGGGGCTTCTTTAGTGGTGATGTATAGGTATTAAAAGGGAAGGTTTAGGCGCAGCAAAAGGTTTATTTAGCCAAGTTAATTTGGCAGTTTAAAACTGCACTACAGGCTGCAGTTGTAGGCCTGAGACAGGTTTTAACAGGCTACTTTTAGTGGGTGGCACAATGAATGCTGATGTCCACTAGTACCATTTTATTTACAGGCCCTGTATACCCATTGTACCATATACAAGGGACGTAAAAGTAAATTAAATGTACCAATCAGGTATAAGCCAACTGTACCATACTTTAGGGGGAGTGCACAAGCACTTTAGCACTGGTTAGCAGTGGTATAGTGCACAGTCATAAAAGTCAACAAAAATGGGTTCAGAAAACAGGAATGGGTGAAAGCAAAATGTTCTGCGATGACCCTGCAGACAGGACCCAGTCCAACAAGGTGTAGATACTTTATTAATCTGCAAAAACGATTTAATTCAATAAACAGATGTTGACCTTTCGAGTAGACAACGTGGACCCCCAGGGGAACGGTGACTCCACATTAAGAACCACTGCTTTAGCCATAATACATTCTTGAAATTAGCATTCACAGACAATGACTTATCAAGCACATTCACCAATTGTCGGTTGACTACTTTTCTGCAGATGCATTGTTCATATTGTTTTACACCATAACTGAACCAAAAATAAAAAGTAAGATGACGCACCTGACAGAGATGATATCTCATTGGTGGCAAGCCTTTGAGAAGCGGGGTGAAAGACCAGGTAGCCCAGGAGCACCGAGGCCAAGGAAAGTGCAAGGATTGGTGACCGTGACAGATTAAATCCCTGGAGGCTGAGGCTAAACCGGGGTATCTCTTGCAGCTGCACCATTGGATTTGTGAATATATAGATGCATTTTTGTCAGCAAACATAGAAACTGAGGTTGTGGAGCTCTAAAATGCATATTTAGGTATTGAATAAAATGAGAAAGAGTGTGGAGTTCTGTGTTACCCAATACGGGGACCCTTTATTCAATGAAATCAGCTAAACCAATTAATGTTTGTTGGCTGCAATCCTTGAGGAATGATTGGATCCACTCTAGAGCCATTCCTGAAACTCCTAGCCTCAACCTCCCAGTGGTCAGGTCCAAACCTTCACTCAGTTTACAGAGAAAATACATGACAGTGTAAAATATTAAAACTGAATGAAATTCATTTAGATGGTCCACTGAAGGGCTGCAACAGTGAAGGAGCTTACGGCTGTGGGGTGTGCCCTTGTGCACACTAGAGATATGCGCCTCAACCTGAAATCTGCTGCTTATGCACATGAGCTTACCTGGCACAAAAGCACAGACGTGGTCCCTCGACCTAGAGACTGAAGTTCATGATGGCACTGCAGAGACACTTACAGCATGGCCCATGTTGAACTGCATGTGTCATTTTAGGGGCCACAACCAACTTTCCCATGGAGTGGGGGAGAGCCTTGCACTGAAAACATGCGAAAGGGCATTTGATAGGGCACACTAACTGGTTGCTACCTCCTGCTTGGTGACCATGTGTAAGGGGTAAGACAATAAGCAAAGGCATGCCAATTTTTGCATGGGACTACTCATCCATGTATAGAAGGGAATTAAAACTTTTCATTGAGTTGGTCATAACTTTGGATCACATCAGATTCTCTGTTTAGGAATTATGGGGCAGCAAACCATCTCATGTAGATCTAGTGCAGAGCACAGCAAGTCAGTGCCCGAGAGTCCTCCAGCAGCTCGTTGAGTCACTGACTGGATGAAGGCAGGAAGAATAGTGCAATGATTTCAATGGAATTGTGCGTTGAAAGCACCTCATGTGTACCGCACATTGGCTCCACTCCTATGCACACAATACATTTGCACTGAAGTTAATTCGCGCATGGAGTGGTGTCTGCCAGAGCAGTGAGTAAGCCTCTTTGAGTGCAGAGATAGGGGAAGGCCATCTATTCACATAAGGTACAGCAGTGGTCCTTGTTATGGATGCCTGTCAATTCTACTGGATGACAAAGGGAATGTCAGAGGAGCGTCACCCCACTGCTTGACTCAGACCCAGCAAATGAAAAATGAAGCCATCTTGTAGCATCGTTTGATTTTTCATTGCCAGCTGTGAGACAGCGCAGTAGGGAGGGGCGGACGGAGGCATGGGAGGGGGAAGAGGAGTGTTAAGTGCACTCCCTGAGTGCACATATACGTTTTGGCCAGCTGTCTCAGGCCGACCAAAACACACAAGATCACATAGATTTCTCCAACCCGGCTGCATTGAGCAGCTGGGCTGGAGAAACCCTACAGATGCTCTGAACTGAGTGGAGCATCTTTTCAGCCTGCTCAGGCTCAGGAGCGCAGCGTGGGGTTGGATGGGAGTCTGTCCCAGAGGCTGCCAGAAAGAAATGAGGAAGCTGGATGAAGGAGGCAAGGCAGCCTTCAGCTTCAGGTAAGTTATTTTTTTTAAATTAATATTTATTTACTAACCCCTCCCCCCCACTGCGTGACGTGGCCCATCCTGAGTTCTCTCCACCTGCCTCACCACCCTTCGTTTGTGGCAGCTTGTGGAGTCACTGGCCCCCTGGGGTCCATGTTGTCTACTCAAAAGGTCAACAACTGTTTATTGAATTAAATCGTTTTTGCAGATTAATAAAGTATCTACACCTTGTTGGACTGGGTCCTTTCTGCAGGGTCATCGCAGAACATTTTGCCGCTGACCCCCTCATGTAAAATGGCTGCTGAGTCATGACGTCATGTTGCGGTAGCCATAATTTTTCTCACAAGTGCCACCTTTACAGAAGATCAGAGTAAGTAAAGTGATATTTTTGCACCAATTAGCTTCTTTCTCGCTATCGCCCGCTGTAGTCATATCGCCTGATTGGCTGATGAGAGTGAAATCTGAATGATGCACCAATAATGCAATAGCTCAGTGGGGCCTCCGAAAATCTCCAAAACAAAGGTTTACAGGAAAGGATCCATCTTTCCTCACACTCAGTTACACAGCTACTGGCCAATCTAATACTGTATACAGCATAAGCGGCCTGAGCATCACTCAAACACCTGCTCGGTACACTCCTTTTTTGCTGTTCCCCGAGCTCAGGCAGACAGCTGCAATTGTATCCAATCAGACCTCAAAACAGGCAGTCTGGCACAGAAAAGACTGCTTGAAAAATATCCAAATAATTGCCGGAAAAGACTGTTGAATGGTTTAATTTAAAATGGGTAAAAGAGAAGTCTGGAGCCCAATAATTACCGCGCTCCATTGCAGGGAGAGGTGACAAATGAGATTAGACGTGAGGCACGGGGACGCCTCTATAAAATGCTTAAATGTTAACCAAAATTGATGCAGGTTCTTGCAAACTCGAAAAGGCTATTTTTCTCCAGATGAGATATGACCATAATGTGTAATTACAGAAAAAGTGTCAGAACCGTTTTTCAACCTTTATGTCATTGCAAGGAATCACCTTCGGAAGAGTCGGGTGACATTGGGCGCGTAAATTAACAGAACATTTTGCAGTATTAATGAAGCAGACATGACACGTTCTCTCCACTGGTCCTTCCGCCGCATTATTATGGAACAATGAACATAGTTTCTTGCTATTTTCCAGGTGATAATAATGGGCGGGTTTGGATCAGGTTCTGGAACTAGAATGCCAGAGATGCGTTAAATCTAGATCAGGGTGTGGTTTAAGACACTTGGAACCAGATTAAATTATACCGGTGCAGTTTCGACCTACATTTGCATCCATTACACATTGCAAAACAACGAGCCTAATGCGGTAAAGACTTCTCACCATCGCAAAGCCTGTGCTGCAAAGTGTGGAAGGCTCTGCAAGGAGGGAAAACACATTTTCAGTTAATGAAAACCCCACTAAGAATCACAAATTTCGTTATGATTTAAGATTCAGAATGTCAGCAAAGAAAAGGGGCAGCAAAGAGGCGCTTCCCTTTCCTTGCAATTTGCAAAGATGTGCATTCAGCAATGCTTAAAACAGGCATCAATGCTTAATACATTCAGCAATGCTTAAAACATGTATCAATGCTTAATACATTCAGCAATGCTTAAAACATGTATCAATGCTTGGCCACCACTCCAGCGGCTACAAAGCAGTGGGAGGTCACCGACTGCCCGCTGTAGTCAGTAAGAAATCGTAGGGTACGAGCTGTCCATGAGAGGCAACTTCCACTATGCTGGTGACAGATGTAGGCATTGAGGGGAGCATACAGCAATCCTATGATAGGGGCAGCCTCCCCAGATGCTCTTATTGAAATGCGCCTCTTAATTTGGCGTGCAAGCATCTGTCCCTTTATGAAACAGAAACTGTAATGGTTCGCTTCTGCACACAAAAGACGAAATGAAAAATTTCCTAGCAGACACAAAGGAAAGTTTCAATTCTATTAAGGACTCAGAGGCGAGGATTATGCTCTGCTTTCTTCATTTTTCCAGCACCAGCAGTTTTAACATTACAGCAAGAAAACTCTCTTTCCCAAGAACCACAGGGAAAAGTCAGTCCATGAGTTCAGCCAATCAGCGTCCACATATGTCCTGAAGGTCTGGGGACTGCTGGGATATCTCCTCTTTCTTGACTACGAACCATCCGGTCACTAACGAATTCCATAAGTCCGTCTTTGTAGTGTCTGATCATGAAAGAATTGAAAGGATACCGAATGAATCAGAACTTAACCACCATAAGGATCACAAAAGCATGGGTCAGGTGAGACTTGCTATTAATGAAACGCAAAACCAAGAAAACAGAGAATCTCTGTACAGCAATCTTTATAAGAACAATAACGTAGTACAATACTTATATCAAACGAAGAGTTGATCCATAGACCAGGGTGAGAAAGAATGTGACTCAATCCTCAGGAACTCTGGAAGGGAATAAGCCTTGCCTCCGAGTCCTTAATAGAATTGAAACTTTCCTTCGTGTCTAGTAGGACATTTTTCATTCTATGGCAGGACCGGAGGCGAGGATTATGCTCGTTCAAAGCTTGTCCACCAACAGGGAAGCCATGTCAACAACCGGTTTAAAATAGAACCTTTTAAACATCGAGTCCGATGACCAGTCAGCGTCATTGATAATATCCTCAAGGAGTGCCCCGAGGGAAAAAGCTTTTAAAGCCATTGCTCCTCTCACGGTTTGCGCACCGAAGTGCAAAACGTCAATGCCTGCTTCCCGCATGACCCATCTGATCCATCTCGCAATGGTGGGAGGAGACACAGCCTTGAAGGGTTGCCTGAGGGATATCACTAGTTGGTTGACGCCATGAGGCCGATACTCATCTGTCATGATCTCATATGCCTTAAGGCAACTCACCACACACAACTTAGGGTGTTTGTCAAAAGCCACGTAAGAAATTATCCTAGACTTAGTGCGACGTGAAATGTGAAAAGAAACCCCTTGAGGAGTAAAAAGCCATCCGTGGAGGTCGAGAGCTCTCACATCTGTTACCCTCCTGCAGGAGACCAAGCAGAGGAGCATGGTTAACTTCGCAGAGAGCTCCTTACGAGACAGGTACCTATTAGAAGGCCAAGACTTAAAGAGAGATAACACTTTGTACATCCCACAACTGCGAGTATCTCGGTAAAGGCGGCAATGATAGGCGAATACCTCTCATTAATTTACAGACAAATGGGTGCTCACCTACCGCATTGCCCTGCACCGGGTCATGGTGTAGAAGCCATCTTTCTTGTATGATACCAAATGCTGTAAGCTTTTAGGCCCCGTTAAGTTGACATGAAAAGCAGTGCACAAAAAGCTTGTACTTTTCCATTTGCTTCAGAGCTTTTGTAACACAAGGTTTGATCAAGAATAATACGTGACAGGGAAGATGCTCACTCAGACACAGACATTTCAGCATAGCACATTTTGCAATATGTCTGGTCCTTTCTATTATGTTGCAATAATTAACTGGGAAGGTACCAACGTTGATAGATTACTTTACAGTGGAAAGTCCCCATAGCTGCCCACTTGGGACACGTGGTTAGCAACAGTATATTTCGGACCTTAAAAGGTATAGCACAATCTACGCCTTTGCTAATTGGTCAAATGGATAGGGCTTAATTTGTGCTACGTATGTGATGATGCCGTATCCTTTGTGGTTTTGGCCTATAAAAGCTGTCACCAACGTCACATCTTTGGTCATTCAGTATCTTTATGGTCTGCCTCCGTGCTGCACGTACTTATGCATTATTTGTTGTTACCAAATAAATCTGGCTAACAGTTGTGCTGACAGAGACTTGTGTTATTTGTATTATTCCTTATTATTTCTATTTCAGCTTCTACATTTGGTGGAGAATGCGGCCCCAAAACATCTGACCGGCTTCAACGGCCACCGGCTGCTGGACTCCAACTCCTCGGGAGCTCGGAGAACTGAGGTGGTGACATTTCAATTTGTCTTCTCTATCTCCGCTTTCTGGCTGTTGGAGGACGACACCAGTGCTTAACCGTTAGTTGCTTGTGTCATTTCTTTGGCTCCTGCTCTTTCTCTCTCAGCATATTTGTATAGCACCGTTTTTACCAGATTCTAAGCGCTCTCCTCCTATCTCCTTTTCTCTTGGTCCTCTTCTCATGCCACTGCCAGTGTTTCTTTGGCCAGTGTGCCTCTGTCTAGGGGATAGCTCCATTGGTTGTATACCGAAGTACTTCTTGGCTGTCATACTGGCCGTCCTCATTCCTTTCTTTGTTCTCCTTTTTCTATCTCGGATAATTTCCACTGTGTCGCCATTCTGCTTGTGACATTTCCTCCGCTTCCTCTTAACGTTTGCTCGGCGCCACTTCTGCTTCGAAGCTCTTTCTGTGTTTTGACCTCTGACACTGCTGCCGACTCTCAGCTGTCTTTTAATGTGCATTTTGATCTCTTTTGTAGTTTCTGGTCTTCATCTCCACCCCTCCAGACCGGCGATGGTGTCCTTCTGCTCGATTCCATGCACGCAGTCACTCCCTGGTGCTATGCAGCGCTTTGCTGTAACTAGGACCAAGGAGGGCGTATTTCTGCAAATCCCTTTGTCTGGCCTGCAGAGAGTCTCCGGTCTATGGGCGTGGAGGACCATTCGCCCCCGGTCCCCTAGTGACAACTGAGGTTGGTACGCTTTGGCAGACTAGTGATCACTCGGTGAGTACATATTGAGGGTTTACACCCTCCTGGTTGGGTTGCAGCAGGTAGCCCCTCGTTTTAGAGTTGTGGCAGTTTTGCTCCCCATGTGCAGGTGGTTGCTGTGGAAGCACCCCTGTGGCTGCACGCAGTTCAGGTGCAGCGGATGCGCATAGTTCAGGTGCAGGTACGATATCAGATATTTGGTGTTAGGATACGGTACCATGGTAATGTTGTGATTTGTTTTTGACACGTGTCCTCTGTGTATTTTCGGGTTTGTCGCCATGATGTCACTGGCGGCTCTGTTGGTGGCTGTGTCTCTCTCTGGTGGGCACTTCAAGCGCTGGGCCAGTGTTGCACCATCTTGTTGCCTCTAGCGTCTGAGGGACACAGTTGCCATCTCCTTGCATATTTCTCTTCTGTTGTTCCTGGCGGTGGGCCAGTTACAAGGGGGAGGAGTGTGTGCTTTGCTCTCGGTTTTGAGTTTCCTCTCATGTGTATCCTCCGATTGTGTTGTCCTCTGTTTTATTACCTCTCTTTTTCCGTCTGCTGTCATTGCCACCGGGTAACTATGTTTCCACAGTGGCTCTGTGTATTCTTTTTATTGCCCTGTGCATGGGCATTCTTTGCCAAGCTTTCTTTTCTGGTCCCCAGGGGGCCTGCATCTGTTTGTTCCTGAGGGGACAGAACAGGGAAGATTGGGTGCCATTGCAGGTGTAGGAGCAACCTATTTGGTAGCCTGAGTTCTGAGGGAACTCAGTCAAGAGTGGGCTGATGAGCCCCTTTAGGACCTTGGTTGAAGGGACTGGTGGAGGGTTGGTGATTAGCATCCCCTCCAGATTTACATATTAGTTATAAGTGTGAACTGTTTGCAGATGGTGCTTCATTCAGAATTTAGATTAGAGTTACATTTCTGTTTCTAGGCAGCCAGTGGCGCTCCAACCAGACTAATAGGTCCGGGGACCCTGCTCAGTGGGAGCAGGGTCAGGAGGATTCGGTGGGAATTCTCGGAAGTGGGCCCATGGGTGATGTCTCAGTTTGAGCACACCCAGCGTCGTGAGGGGTTGTAACTGCAGATACTCCCCTGGTATTCTATCGCTGTCTATGATTCAGGGTTCACCTCACTACTTGATGATGTGCTTTGTACTGGGATTATACTTGCTGCACTGTCACCTTCACCACTGGGGTTCGGTGAGGGCAAATATTCGCCTTTTTTCCTTGACCACGCAGTAACTCCCTGAAAATAGGCAGCACAAGACTACTGATGTTTCAGGGAGGGTGAAATTCTGCAGTTTCCTGTCTTGCCTGCGACACTCACTGGCTCCAGGGGTGGAAGGTGTTGAATGCTGACAAAAGGAAGGGGGGTGAACGCCTTGTTTCAAACGGTGAAGGAATACGTGATTTATTGTTTCCTTGATTTGCATTAATAAGTTTCTTGAGCTTTATGATTTTTGTTTTCAATACCTGTGTTCATCAGTTATCAAATTTGACTGTACATCTACATTTTTGACTGATCTGACTTCGACATGAGGACACCGATTTCTGTTGCCATTTTCATACAATAATATTTCTAGACTACTCAAATAGACACTTTCACATTGTTTTTATATTGCACATTACCCTAAGTCTGTGCACTGCTACTTATGATATGTCAGATTCCAGCTCTCCTTCTGAGTACACTCATTACACTCACACTATTTTGGGATTAGATAACAGGTGCTTGTGTGGATCCGCACCAACTAGGGATAGGCCCCGGCTATTTGTGTTATATGTGTGTGCCTGTGTAAGTGCAGAGTTCACCTATTTGTGTCTCACCTTTTATGTGATTATAAAAATTTCGTTCAGCAGCACCTCTGTGGGTCTGCGTGGCCCGGAGAGAAAGGAAGGAGACAAAATATCTTACTCTACCTCTGTCTCTTTTCTTCCTATCTATGAATATTTTCGGTGAACTTGTAGCAAATGCCATTTCATGTCACGTTGTCTGATGATGGGCGCTTTATCTACTTCATTTTCACAATGCGCAGCTGGCTGTTTGATCGCTGCATGATTAGTATCTGTTATCAATATGTATTATCTGTTATCCATATCCCCACACCTCAGGAATGAGCAGCCAGAAATAGTCTGCTGACTACCTTCTGTGTCACTGTACCGAAGTGTGCCTGTAAGTTTGTCTACTGCAAGAGGGACAGACGACTCCTTCCCACATACACTTACAAAGAGTAACAATTGGGGTACGAGTTCCTTTCAGGAAACACAACTGCATTGCTGTTTCCATCTATTAAAATTGGGGAATACAATTATGACATAGGATTGAATATTGTGTTTCGTTTAGATTGCAATGTCTTTCTTGTGACTGTGATTATTCTCCTGGAAGGAAGGGAATGGAAGATTACGGTGTGGGACTAGTTTTTGGGAAGTTGTGGCCAGAGATCAGTCGGCTCTGGTGCACTGCCTCCTGCTGGATACCAAGGGTGGTCTCCAGATGTGAATAGGTGTCCACCTACTCACAAGAAGGAGGGTGTTGGTGTTGGTATTGCATTATATGCATTAATTTGAAGCGCTGTTATTGTATTGTATGCATTTAGTTGAAGTGCTTTTATTTTTGATATGCTGTCTTTGATTAACTATGGGTTTGTTTTGTAATACTCTAGCAACAGAACTCTTGGACCCTGAGCTTGCACAACAAATTTTGGGCAGGCCCACTCTATCATCCGTAAGGGGTTGATAGAAATAGACACATCCCTTCGGTTAGATTAATGTACGCTTCTCTTCTGTGAGGAAGTGGGGGACGCGCTGAAGTGTGTTTACCCTTACAGTGCAAAGTAAATGTGTTTTTGGAAAGGATACATCTGCCGTGCCGAACACATATGTATGCACTGGTATTCTCTACCACAGGGGCACAACGCACCGAGCTGTCCCATGATGAGCAGACCTTTTGCAAATTTCTCGTGCACAAACTCATAAATGGGGAAGTTAACGTAATAGAACTGTCGACAGGATGTTTCAAATGCTGCTTCTCTTATAACAATGGGACAGGACGCAGCCTATGCGCCTTCCAAGTTCTGCAGAAAGAAAAATCAGCTGTTAAAATTATGCACAGAAAAATAAAATACAATACCGCGTCTTAATGGGCTAAGGTCCTGTGGCCCACTGTGCTTATGAACCGCAAGCCACGGCCCTCAGACAAACACGGAATACGGGAACAGCCCCATCTCTCCATATTATAGTTGGGATGTAGCCAAATTTACGTTCCCTGATTTCTTTCCAAGTGCCGACAACGCACCACATTGATAATGCCCCTGTGAAATGTGCCCCCTCCCCTGGGGAAAAGGAAAATAAAGTGCCATTTGTGCATGTCCCATGGTCCAGAGCAGATCTCATGTCCTTTACCAACGACTTTCTGAAATGACGTGTAGAACAAAGAAAAGGGTACATAGAACTAATGAGACAGGAAGGGAGACAAATAGGTGGAAGGGAACGCCTGATAATTTTATAGAGTAGAAAGAGTGAAAAAAAATAAAGCAATAGTTACTGAGAAATGGGCAGCATGGCCTTTGATTATATGATACATTAAAGGGTTAAAGAAAACTCTTTTGGACTGGCTTTGAAATAACGATCGTGGGCTGGCCTCAGATTCTGGGCATTGCGCCAAGACTAAACCACACACTACAACAGTTTTCTGTGGGTATGAACAGAACTGGTTAAAAAAGAAATGCATTCTTCGCAGCGGAGAATGGAAGGGAATGCAAATTCTTAAATGTATATTAACAAAATAGGATTGAATAACTGTTACAATTTATAGTTGTTTAAAGTTCATTTAAAGATTGATGAAGGGAAATGTTATTTGGTGTATATGAACTTTAATAAGTTTTGGTGCAACATTTTCAGATGCAAGAACGTCAGAGAAAAGATGTGTGTCGTACGTGTCTGTTTGGTGTCTTGTCAATTGACATTGTGAGGGCCAGAGTGATGTTATCCACAGGTCCCCCACCCCATCTCCCAGAGTGATTTACAACAGGAGACATTTGCTATTTTAAAGAACAAAAGATTCCATTACATTGCGCAAAGGCTACTTAATTAAAAAGCAGGGGGAACATAGAACCCTCCTTCCAGTGATCAGGTTATTTCCGTGCATTTATAGGTATTGTCCCTGTTTCAAGTGCTGGTTTTTCAAAGTGTGCATTTGAACATATTAGCTATTGAGCTAAAAGATGAATGATCTGGGTGGCCTGGGTTCCCATTATTAAGAAAGATGTTGTAAGTTGCTAAGATGAAAATGAAATGCCCAGGATAACACAATTAGGTCATGTTAGGTAGCTGGCTTGTTTTCCCCATTTCTCACCCTTCTCACAAGCACATATAGAATAGCACTAGGTATATTGAGCTCTTAAAGGGTTTTGCCTTATTAAATGGAGCAAGGAGAATTACTATTTTATGTATGCATCTAAAAGAAATATTGTGTATGTCTATTAATGTTTTTCATTTCTAGGTTCTTCAGAGTTGCAGGAAATATAACGAATTATATTGTACGGTGTTATGCGCTAAAATGCTTTTTAAAGCAGTGCATTCACTAGGGGCTACAAAGGATTGGACAAAGAATACTAATATTATGTTTATTTATTGATGTTTAGTAATGAGTATATGCCAATGCAGAAGAATAGTGCGCAATGAATAACTGTGCTTCGTATTATGATGTTTTAAGGATACAATGTGTACACATTTATTATGTCTTTTAATGTACAGGTGCAGTCTTTAGGGGTGTTTGTGAATAGGTGTCCTGTAACAAAAACCACTTGTCCCTTTTGTGCCATGCAATGCGGTGACAAATTATGGCAGCAATATCATTATATAAGATTTCTAAAATAGCATTTTTGATTATGCCAGGGCTCCTTCCATAGTGGGGTTTGAATACTAACTATTACCTTATGCTGCCACGTTCCGCAGATCTACATACAGGGGCTGAAGGTAATGGTAAGAATACTAGAGACAGGTTGGATTTTTACTCCTGAAAATGGCAGACATAATACTTCTTCCAAGGTTGGATAAAAGTGGATGGAGGAAAAGTGAGCTTGCAAACACTGAGATTTTCGCATGAGCAGATCTACACCTGCATATTTGCTCATGCTTAAATGCAGTTCACAAATATTTTCTAGGAATACTATTTCTTGGCCTACTTCTGTAAAGTCTTGTGAATTAACAACAGTTGTATATCTGCACTTAATGAAAGGACGTGGGTGCAATTTATTTCATAACTGGGCCCCTAATTAGGTCTGGCATTAACAGTGACCTTCTGTGTTTATTAAAATGTTGCCTCTCTCCCTCTCTCTCCTTGAGGGTATTTCTCACACCCACATGCCAACAAATATAACATGCACAGTTGATCAGTGGCCTCCTCCAAGCATTACTAAGACCAACCAAAGTGGCTATAATAAAATGTGCAGCGCACACATCAACAAAGGAATATGTATCGAAGGGCAACTCATTTATTGATGGGGAAGAAAAGACAATAGCACTGACAGGCTGCCAGTTAGCAATGGTACAAATAACAAGCAGTGAGAAGAACACTAAAGATAACAGTGACTCAGTACACTCTGACCCAATTTATATTCAGAGGAAGGTAGAGAAGGATGAAAAAGAGAAATGGGCCAAAGGAGGATGTATGCAAACAAAGGAGGGGTTATGGACAGGGCCCAATGGGAAGATATGCCTGCCTTCAGCAATGCTTCCTTCCATCACACGCCTTTTTACGGTCTCTCACATGTTGGCCGAGATGGCATGAATAAACTGTTTTCCCAATTTTAGTACAACTCCAAGTTCCGCCAAATAGCAGAAAGACTTTGCAGACAATGCACTGTTTGCGCACAATACAATACTGGAAAGGGCACACCAACTGCACCTGGTCATTTCCCACCTCCCCACAGACCATTTGAAAGCCTCCAGATGGACTTCATAGACATGCCCCCCCACCCACAAGTACAAAGATGTGTTTGTAATTGTGTGCATGTTCAGTAAGTGGACCGAAGCATGCCCAACAAAGAACTGTGATGCACATACGGTTGCCAAATGCCTCCTACAGGAACATATCCCACGCTTTGGAATACCAGCCCTTCTGAGCTCCGACAATGGGCCAGCGTTCATTTCCCATGTCATAGGGGGAATACGTAAGGGACTTGGGGTCACACAGAAACTACACTGCGCCTATCACCCCCTTGCAGCGGGCACGGTGGAGAGGAAGAATGGGGTGTTGAAAAATAAGATTGGAAAAGTTTGTGCATCAACTGAACTTTCATGGGTAGAGGCACTACCACTAGCCCTGCTGGCAATGAGGAGCACACCAGATAGAGTAACCAAACTCAGCACCCACGAGATAGTGTTTGACCGTCCCATGAACATTGCAGGCCATATGTCCACGGCCCCACTATCAGTTACAGATGATCTGCTTTTATGTTATTGCAAGAAATTAACAGAGACTTTACGTTATCTTCACCACCAGGTTCTGCAGGCTCTTCCAGAGGCAACAACTACACTGCCACATGACCTGAAGCCTGGTGACTGGATCTGGGTAAAGGCCCACACCCGACGGCACTGCCTCCAGCCAAGGTGGAAGGGACCTCACCAGATCATCCTCAGCACAGCAACAGCAGTCAAGTGCGAAGGGCTCACATCCTGGATCCACAGCTCCCTCACCAAGAAAGCAGACGGACCAGACAGCAGAGAACCAGCTCGACCAGCACCACCAGCGACATCTGAGGCACCTCGCAGGTACAACCTTCGATCCACCACGCAAGACAAGACCAACGGGAAATAAGAGGCAGACACCTGCTCGAGGCAGGCTAGGCCCCCAACAGAAAACAGAAGACACCAGAGGCAGTAACGTACTGCTCACAACAAGCCCAGGCCTCTGGGTATCATCACTCCAAAGACGTCTGTACCAGCTACTTTCCAAGGGAGTGCCAGCTGTCATGTGCTAGTAACCTCTGACAGTACACCATCAAGGCACCAACGTTTTCTTCTAAATGGTTGACTGGTGTATGCACCAATAGACCCCTAGGAGGTGCAGAACCTGCTAGTTAGAGTTGCTGGTGATTCTCCAATTAGGCACATAGCGGTGCATCACCCGCTAGTTAGATATCAAGGACAAGGCTTTGGAACATGAAAGAACTGAATTGAACACTTGGTTAAGGGTATGTAACTACCTAAGTACACCCCAATTACGACATATGCCAGCAACAAGATCTGGAAGGCTTAGATCTATACAAGTGAGGGTAGAAGAGTCACAACTAATAATTCATATGAGGTTATTGTGTCCTGGAATAAAATTAAATAGTGTTCTGGAACTAACTGTGCCAAATCCTCTGCTATTGAGTGGGTTAAGAGACCTGATCTTGCAAGACATCTCGTTCCCCACTTTTGGACATAAAAAAAACCAGCACAAGATATCGCAGACATGTGACTTGACATTTTGGATTGCGTGATTTATGCAATAGAAGAGATCTGATCTGGTCTTATCAGAGACATTAACTAAACAAGTGAAAGAAAGGAACAATGCCAAGTACAAGAAGAACGGACAGAAAATGGCCATCAGTGTTAGGAGCCATATTGACACCGGTCCCAGGGATAATAGTGACTGCACTGATAATAATATTTGCAAAAGACATTGAAATACTGTTCATCAATGGCCGGCAGGGAGGTGAGGGGTTAGACGATAGTGATTTGGTATCAGATGGGGCAATGTAGAAGCCATCTTTCTTGTATGATACCAAATGCTGTGAGCTTTTAGGCCCTTCTAAGTTGACATGAAAAGCAGCGCACAAAATGCTTGTACTTTTCCATTCGCTTCAGAGACACAGCTTTTGTAACACAAGGTTTGATCAAGAATAATACGTAACAGGGAAGATGCTCACGCAGACACAGACATTTCAGCATAGCACATTTTGCAATATGTCTGGTCCTTTCTATTATGTTGCAATAATTAACTGGGAAGGTACCAACGTTGATAGATTACATTACAGTGGAAAGTCCCCATAGCTGCCCACTTGGGACACGTGGTTAGCAACAGTATATTTCGGACCTTAAAAGGTATAGCGCAATCTAGGCCTTTGCTAATTGGTCAAATGGATAGGGCTTAATTTGTGCTACGTATGTGATGATGCCGTATCCTTTGTGGATTTGGCCTATAAAAGCTGTCACCAACGTCACATCTTTGGGCATTCAGTATCTTTATTGTCTGCCTCCGTGCTGCACATACTTTTGCATTATTTGTTGTTCCCAAATAAATCTGGCTAACAGTTGTGCTGAAAGAGACTTGTGTTATTTGTTTTATTCCTTATTATTTCTATTTCAGCTTCTACAATGGCACGCCGAGATCGCCGATCTGTATGAATTGATGGTGCGGTAAGCCAATCCGTCTGTGGCTAGGGAAGCCAGGAAATTTAGGACGTGGGCCAATTCGCACCCCACGGGATACTGATCCCGGCTAAGGCACCAACCCACCCATCTGGACCAAGCCGAGGGGTATTGTTTGTTGGTGCCGTCGGGCCATGCTGCTGCCAGGATGTTATGAGCTTCTCCTGCTAAGCCCTGGAGTCTCCAACGCTGCCGGAAATCCACCAAGCCATGAGGGGCATCCTGTTCTGCAGAACCAATGAATGAGGTTCTCCCTGGGGATCCCCGAAGAATCGACTAATCGCGGGGTAGTAGGATTGGAGAATCCCAAGAAAGTTCCAGAAGAATTGGAAACCAAACATGCGACCTACAATAAGGCATGATTAGCACTACCTTCGCCTGCTGCCGGCGAACCTGCCCTGAAAGACGCATGATCATTGCAAACGGGGGAAAAGCGTAACCCTTCTCCGATGCCCAATCCTGAAGGAAGGCATCCGTGGCCGCCGCTAGGGGATCCGGCTTCCAACTGAAGAATCTTGGGAGCTACTGATCCAGGTGAGAGGTGAAGAGGTCCACTGAGAAGGGACCCCAAAGGGCGTGGAGCCTCTGGAAGACCCTGGGATCCAATTGCCAGAGGCTCGCATCCGACCACTCTCGGGAGTACAAGTCCGCCACCACATTGGACGCTCCCGAAAGATATTCCGCCGTCACTGACACACTGTTCTGCAGGCAGAAGGTCCAGAATTCCTTGGCCATGTCCGCTAGCACCTTGGACTTCGTGCCGCCCAGGTGATTTATGTAGCGAACCGCAGACACGTTGTCCATCTTGAGAAGGACATGGCAGCTGATCTTGTCTTTCGTCCAACATTTGATGGCAAAGGAACCATGCCAAAAGCTCCAAGCAATTGATGTGAATCCGCTGTTCGTCTGCAGACCACTTTCCTCCTCTGAAGGATTCCCCGCAGTGCGCCCCCCCATCCGAACCTGCTGACTCTATGATGATGTCCGGAGCCGAGCCGAAAATGGCCCTCCCGTTCCAGGCCTCCATGTGGTCCAGCCACCACTGCATTTCCAACCTCACCTCGTCTGAGAGGGGAACTAGTTCTGAGTAGTGCAAACCCTTCCTGAGATGAGCAGCCTTCAGCCGTTGAAGTGCTCTTAGGTGGAGGGGCCCCTGGAAGATGGCCTGAATGGAGGAGGATAGCAGGCCCACCACTCTGGCAACCTCTCGTAGAGAAATGGAGGTGCGGGCCAGAGTGCGCCGAAGTTCCCGACGAATTTTGGAAACCTTCCTGGAAGGGAGGCTCAAGGTGGTGTCGACAGAGTTTATGACAAAATCAGAAAGGTCGTCTGCTGGGCCGGAACCAATAGGGATTTTTTCCCGTTGATGACAAAACCTAGTCCCTGTAAAAGGTTTACGGCCGTCTGCAACTGCTGTGTTAGTAAGTCTGGGGATTGAGCCATCATGAGGATATCGTCGATATAGATCAGGAGACGAAAGCCTCGGGCTCTGAGGTATTCCACCACCGGCTTGAGCACCTTGGTGAAGCACCACGGAGCGGAGGAGAGGCCGAAGGGCAGAGTGGTGAACTCGTAAACCTGCCCTCTTCAATGAAACTGCAGAAACCTGCAATGTGGAGAAAAAATCGGGACGGAAAGGTAAGCGTCCTTCGGGTCGAGGCATACCATCCAGTCGTTTGGGCGCAGGAGGTCGCACAGCAAGTGGATTCCTTCCATTTTGAAATGGTGGTAGACCAACCAGCTGTTGAACTCCTTCAGGTTGATAACCCAGCATTGACCCCCGTCTACTTTGTCCACTAAGAAGATGGTGCTTAAAAACCCGTTTGGGTGGAGGGAGGAGCAGACTATTGCCCCTTTGTGGAGGAGATCTTGAACCTCCTCGTCCACCAATGCCGACTGGGCTAACGTGAATACCAGGGGTCACGGCCGAGATGTCTGTTGCGGGGTCCTGTAAAATTCAATATGAAAACCTTTGATGGTCCGAAGGACCCATGAGTCTGAAGTAATGGCTTCCCAATTGTGAACAAACAGAGCTAGCCTGCCCCCCACTGGTAGATGGGGGTAAGTTGAGAGACTCACCTGATTGATTTTGGAACTGGCCTCTGTCTCCTCCCCTGGCGCCTCTGCCCCTGCCGCCTCTTCGAGACTGAAAGAACTCTTTCTTTGGTTGTTCCGTTGTCTTCTTGAAGTTTTTGTTAGGGCGTTTGGGTATAGAAGAGGCCGGTCGAGCGCCCCCAGCCACGACCGAACCCGACAAAAACCTGAGGCTGGAACACCCGCTTAATGGAGGCCTGCGCCTTGTCCAAGGTGGTAAAGGTGGAGATGAACTTCGGGGGCTCTTTCACGAGCGGCTCGCCAAAGAGTCCCCCGTCCGCCACAGACCCCGCCTCCGAGGAGGCCAACTCCCCTAATTTCGGGTCTACCTTGAGTAGCAAAGAGCACCTCCTCTCAACTGAAAGGGCGCAATTCGCGTTACCTAGGAATACAATGGCCCTCTGGGCCCAACCTGAGATGGATTCTGGGGAAAGCCCGGTGCCCGAGGCCTTAGCCTCTTCCGCGGGGTCTAGTATTTTAGTGAGGGGTCCGCAGGCATCCAGGAGCTTGTTCTGGCATGCCTTCCAGGAGAGATCAATCCCTTTTTTGGGGTCTCTGATGTAATTTTTAAGAAAGGTGACCATTCTAGCATTGATCTCGGGTGTGACCGCCACCTTGCCCGCCAATGCTGGGCGAGGACATTCCGCCCGCAGGCAGGCCCTGACTTCTTTCTCTAGGGGTTTTCTCATTCGACTGGCGACAAATTGCGCCACCTTGTCGCTCGGGGTCCAGACAGAGGAGCGAGCATGTACCAAATCTTCAGGGGCCAGCATGTCCGTAGGGGACCCTGTAACATTAAGGGTAGGTCGCCAGGGTCTAGAAGGGCCCGGTTCGTTGAGGGATTCTGTAGGGGAATCCTTTCCCTCGTCATCACCACCCTCCGGGGATAAGGGACTGACATCTTCTGTGGGTTCCGCCTGAGGGATGGGGGAACGTGCCAGGAAGGCCTTTTTACGGCGCTCGAATGCCCCCAAATCTACTGCCGCCTCTGGTTTCCTCTTAGGGGGTGCGAGGGGGGTTGACGCTCCCCAGAAGCATACGAGTAGGCTACCTGCATAATGCGCCTCTCGAAGGGCCCCATGGCTGCTGCGATGGTGTGGTGGATGGAGGAATCCACCGCGTCGCAAAAGTCATCATCAATAGGGAGGACCTGGAAAGATTCTTCTTCTACATATTCCCCTTCCATATTAAGCAATAAATGCACTTCTCTTTATGAGACAGATAAGTCAACAAATTGTTTGGGGAACCTAAGGTTCAAGGTTTATGGCGGGCCTAGACCCTGTATTTGCGGCTTGCAAATTAAGTAATTCGGGGTGACCAACCCACAGACCCAACACCCACTGAGTAAGGGGGGTACTGAGTAAACAATACGCACTGCCTGGGCCGGGCCCATAAATATGGTAATGACAGCCTATGAAATTAAATGTGGCTCATTGGGAACACTACCGACCCCAGAACGGGGCGTCAGGCTGCAGATATCAGACCCGGTAAGGGTGCCAAGGCTCCAGGCGTGTGGAAATGTGGATTTTCCTGGTCAGTTATGTCCCCTATCTTGGACCCCAACGGTTCTATGTGCATGTCACAAGTACATGTATGTTCCCTCCAGTTCCAGTTATGAAGACGCAAATACATGTGCGTCCACCGTCAACATGTCCTCTGTCAGATCCGCCATGAATATGTCGGATATTCCATTCCTAAATATAAAAGGCCACCGGCTTTATATGGTTCACTTATGCCATTTTACAGTCCAAGGCAAGTAGGCCCTGATTCTGTCATCAAACTCCTTTTGCCTTCTGCCTCTGAAAGCTCCAGTCTGAGCCTGCATCTGTGACCATGAACTCTGTCTCATTCTCTGCGCGGCTCACGAAGCCTGACATCAGCCTATTCTCTGCCAAGAGCTGTATTTCACCTTCGAATTATCTGCTTCCCCCTCAGCCGATGCATTCCTGCCTAGTAGCTTAAGTAAACATTCTTCCAGTTACCAAGTAAGAGGCCCGGCTTCTCTGCCCTCATGCAAGTAATTCATAGCCCTGTCACCATGGAATATTCCCATCCCCTCGCATTCAGTGTAGACACTTAGACGCTTGTACACACACGCACAGTCAGTATAGAATAGATTCTGTCCGAGAGTCCTTCCTTATGGATAACATAGTTCTTTAAACATAGGATGTTAGATATGATTTGGGATTAGGTTGATCTGACCCCCAGACTTTTCGTCTCCACATGTAGAGCTAATGTCAAGTTTCCCTTCACCCCCTAGTTACACGTCAATTACACGTCATGCTGCTGCGCGCGCATCTATGTCAAGTATTATCTTATAGATCCACCTATGCATGATATCATAGCCAATCATGTGTCTTTTTACTCCTTGTAAACACCCATTTTCGGTTACGCAGGTACCACGTCAAGTTCCTTATCAATTATTACGCCTACTGTATTTGCTTCATTATAACGTATGTACTATAAAAGTTACTTCTTGTCAATAAAGTAAGTACTTCACTTCCTGAACCCCGTGGTGATGGAACTTGAAGCATCCGATTATAATCGATTACTGGAATAAAGCCCATTCAGAAACTCTAATATCACGGATTCTGCCTCTCATTTTACTGAGCTATTTTATTATGATTATGTATCAAATTCAGTCCAGGTAAAGGAATTTTTATTTACCACATGATGGCGCCCGAACAGGGACACTTTCTCATCTCACGCGCCGGCGGTGAGTTGTAGGCCCGGTCTCCTGCCACAGCTGGACGGACAATTACGCGTACCAGCAGGATTTCCTGTATCTCCCTCCGGTCAAGCGGGGGCGACTGAGACTACGATCAACACCCAGACGAGGCGGTGAGAAGTGCGAAGTATCCCGACCAGAGCCTAGCTGAGAGAGCAAGATCCGAGGTATATCGAGACCCACCAGTTCGAAGTCTAGCCCAGTTCCCGACGAGTCGAGTCGAGTCCAGTCCGGTTCAAGTTCAAGTTACTGAGGCCTTCCGTTTCCGAAGCTACCCGGTGAGTACCATTTCTGGGGAGGCATTTCTGACGTGCACATAGGTTGTGCCGGTCAAGACGGGTTTGGGTACACAAATCCGGTCTGCACTGTTTTAGCAGTGTATCTGTACTGTTTAGCAGTATATCAAGTATTCCGAAGTATCTAGTAAGTGTCAAGAATTAAGCATGGTGATTTAGTTATGCAGACGATCATCATTGTTGTTTCAGTTAAAGGTTTAATGTTTTAATGTTAAATGTGTTAAACGTCTTGCATATTGTGGTATGAATGGTTGTTCATTAGTGTGCTTTTTGTATTAAGTGTGTTCAAAATTAAGTATCGGATCAGTTGTCAATATGCCGCTTTTTTCGAAATTAAGACAGATCACTACTAGGAAAGGGGTACTTGAAGAAGCCGTCCCTATTCCTCCTAGGGATACTCCAGGGCACTTTATGTATCAGAAGCATGGCTTAGATGCCATATTATTTCTTGATTTATGGGTAGATTATACCAAGGGATTGCCGGAAAGTCAGAGGTGGCCCACAGCGGGAACCTGGGATGCAGAGTGCATCATGAAAGTCGAGGAAGAATTATGGAAGAGAAAAGTCAGACAGTCACAGAAAGACGCTGTTGAGTTATGGCGTAAAGAATCTCATAGACGTACAGAAAAAGCACGTAGACAGGAAGAGAAGAGTAAAGAAAGTTCAAATAAAGTTCAAGAAAATCTATTAATTGAGGAAGGTATCCGAGTGAAATCGGAACAAGTAGATAGACAAAGAAATGCCCTTATGAATGGTATGTATCCTCTTCTAGCCGAAGGATTACCTAAGGCTGCTCCAGAGATGCCAAAAGACTTGCCACCCCCATTATTTCCAATTAAGGTACATCCTAAAGGACATCCCAGAACCGCAGAAGATGTTTTTCTTTCCTCATATCTAGATGACGCAGCTCCCGAGTATGCTAACCCCGCACCACATAGACCGTCTGGCGGGGGGGTTCAACGTCAGGATCAGGTATCTGTCCCTGTGCAACAGCAAGTCCCGACACTAGCTTCGGCAAGCACATCTGTTTCCGCATCTGTCTCCACAGTCGATTCTACAGTGGTGTCCACACCTATAGTTGCTGTGTCACGTTCGACGAATCCTTTCACACCCGACGCCCCAGATGGGGCCACGGGAGGTGCTAGCAATACTTTTACGCCACCTAGAATAAATAAACTTGTTTTTCAAGAGTCAGCGCACTCACGTACACCCAAATTCGTAAGTGAACGTGCGCTTAAGGAACTTCTTATAGATTGTAGATATGACCCGGTGGTCGGTAAAGAGGACGAAATGGTCCTGGCATCATTACGTATCAGACGAGCCGCAGGGTATTTAGCGAGGTTACCAGGAATGACTGCGCATCTAGATAAAATATATCATTTTGTTCAAACAGGGCGAGATCCAGAATGTATTAACAGAGCTATGGAATTCCAGAAAGTAGAGATACAAGGGGAACTGCTACGTTTCCTCATAAACTGTGTGATCAGAAATCAAGACCGACCGGGGGTAGACCCGGATGCAATGCATATTCTTACAAAATGGAGCCAGAATATATCAGAAGGAAGACACGATAAGCAAAATTGTATAATAGCCATGTGCCGAAAGATCCGTAAAGAAATAGAACGGATACACGAAGAGAGATTACAGACCGACGAGTTCGAACAAAGCGAGGAAGAAGGGTCAGGACCACCCGCAGGACAGTTGGACACCATAGCCTATGTAGGTAGAGGAAGATCTTGTCATAGGGATCAGACTAGATGTCATATTGACTCAATACGTCCGATATGTCCAGATAATAACAGGAATTTCCAAATACCTATAATTAATATAAGGTCTAACGAGCATTCGTTCCAAACTGCTGACAAACTACTCCGAGAACGAAGGGGTTATCATTTTCTCGATTCTATGGATGAACAAGATTTAGCCAGGGCAGCTGTCCACTGGGTGGACAGTCCCGGAAAATATAGTGATGCTACAGTAGTACGCACATTTTTGAATCTCACCCCAGATGAACAGAGGTTGGCTGGGATTTATATGATTCAACAACTCATTATACTATATCGGAGTCAGCATTCGGACCCTGGTCCGTTACCTGACATATTGACTGAATTGCTTACAAATAAATGGAGAGGTCCAGGTACTGAATTAATTAAAGAAATTCTAATGTCAAGAAAACAGTATATTCTTTTTATATGCTCAGAGCATACCTCATTGCCCAGCAAGGAAAGAACAACGTATCACATGGATAGACAGAATCCCTTACGAGAAGTACACCCAATAAAAGGCGAGGGCGACGAGTTTAGGCGCGTATTTGTATATACGCCCATATCAAAAATAGAACTGTTAGAAATGAAGAAAGTGGTACCTAGTCATGACAAAGACCCAGCGGGTTTTCACCGAGAAATTAAAGACATGTTACTCATGGGAGAGTATACCTATCCCGACATTATGACGATATTAAAGGTGTTGATGCCTGCTGGCATTTATGAGAAACTCAAGGAAAAAGAGTGGGAGGTAGGAGACCAAAAGATAGAATGGTCAGTGTTAGAAGCGGAAGAAAAGGCCCGAACTGCAGGAGCAGGACTCGGGGATAAAACTAAAGCACTACCAGGTTTGCTAGTACAGGTACTGCCACGTTTATTAACTACGAAAAAGGAAGATTGGGGTACAATTTCAGCCTGTAAACAGAAGCAAGATGAAGACACTAGTGATTACTATGCCCGATTTGAAAAATGTTTTGGTATAAATAGTGGCATAAAAGCAAGTAGCGAATCATACCCGCATCTGTTTGTAACAAAATTAGTAGAAAATGCTCTGTCCCCGGTAAAGAATAGAGTATTAAAATTCGAGAGTACCTGGCAAGGTAACACTCCAACACAAATGTTACAAATGTTACAGTACCATCACAATAGAATTAAAGAGGAACAGGAACATGAACACAGACGCATGAAAGACACAAAAATGAAAATGCTAGTTGCCCAGACAGTACCAGCTGAAGGACATAAAAAGGGTATGACACATTCCGATTCAGCAGGACCGGTAAAAGGGACATGCAATTATTGTAAGAAGCCAGGTCATTACGTACACGATTGTCCAGTTTTAAAACATAATATTGCCATAGGTAAAACACAAGAAAGACCACGGCCACCCAGACAGGATCAGAATGAACAAGGAGCTATGCAGCATGCCCAGGCCATGCCAGCCGCACAACAGCCAATACAGTTTGTGCCAGCTGCACCACCGTTGCCTGCTGCTGCCACACAGACCACAACACGACAAATGTATCAGACTGCACAGTATGAATATCCTGAGTATCAGCGTTACGCATGAACTAGCCTAGAGAGGGAAGTTGACTTACCCCTTATCGAGATTCCTGTAGATCAAGAAGGACCTTATGTACATAGTGAATTATTAGGTCAAGATAGAAAATTCTTACTCGATACAGGGGCAAGTCGAACAACTATAAAACGTAGTGAAGTTCCAGGGGCACCCCTCTCAGGCTCTCAGAATATCTCCCTTGGTTTTTCAGGAAAACCTATTGTTAATGAAGTATCACAGCCTCTTCCACTTACGATAGGACCTTTGACACGAACTACAGATTTATTGCTTACTAAATCATGCCCAGAAAATCTGTTAGGAATTAAAACTCTGAAAGCCCTAGGAGCCATAATATGTTGTTCTCCGGAAGGAGTAAGGTTGTTTTTACGTGATTTTAAAGGTCACTATGTGTCTAGAGACATGGATCCCCAACTACAGACTTTACCTACACATCTATGGGCACAAGGCCCTACTGATGTTGGTTGCATGAATATTACACCATATCGAGTCACACTCAAGGCAGGAGTGGTGCTACCACGAATGCGACAATACAAGTTACCACCAGATGCTGTAGTGGCTTTACTACAAATAATTGACGAGCTAATTGCCCAAGGAGTAGTTGTAGAAACAGACTCCAATGTATGTAATTCACCGATAATTCCGATTCTTAAACGAACAGATCCTACAGCCCCGCCAGTATATCGATTGGTTATTGATCTGCGCGAGTTAAACAAATGCATTGTGCCACAATTCCCTGTGGTCCCAGATATCTCGTCATTATTGACAGCTATTGATTCCGAAGCAACATTCTTTACTGTAATTGATCTCAAAAATGCCTTTTTCAGCGTCCCAATAGATCCGGAAAGTCAATATTTGTTCGGATTCAGTTTAAATGGGCGTAGCTTTAAATTCTCACGCGCACCTCAAGGATTTACAGAAAGTCCCAGCATCTATAGCCAAGCACTGAAACGAGAACTTGACAGTATCCACATGCCAGTTAACACCGCTCTGCTTCAATACGTCGATGATCTGCTGATCACCGCAAGAAGCGAACCTGAATGTGAAAAAGCATCGCTGACAGTTTTACAATTCCTAGCCGAAAAGGGGCACAAGGTGTCCCCTTCTAAGCTGCAATTCTGTGTCCAGCGAGTTGTTTACCTTGGACACTCGCTGTCCAAGGAGGGAAGGCAGCTTACACCCGACCGCATTCAGTTAATAGCTAACATGCCAATACCCAAGACACAAAAGGAAGTACGAGCTTTCATAGGCCTCACGTCATATTGCAGGCAGTGGATCCCTCAGTACGCATTTCTAGCAAAACCACTCATTCAGTTAACCACACAGGAGGCAGCCACACCGACTGTTCTCCCTTGGACTCAGGAACACACACAAGCTTTTGAAAGCTTATGTCAAGCACCCGTTTTAGCAACGCCATGTTACAGAAAACAGTTTACACTCTTTGTTACAGAACGCGAAGGTGCTGCCTTGTCAGTACTCACACAGGAACAAGCAGGAGCACACAAACCATGTGCTTATTTTTCTAGTACATTAGATCCCGTAGCTCAGGCTTTGCCTGCATGCCTGAAATCAGTGGCAGCGACAGCTTTGGCAATCAGACAAAGCGATGCTATAGTGTTGGGACATCCATTGACAGTTCAAGTACCACACGCAGTAGAGGTTCTTGTGAATAGAACGCAAACACAACACCTGACCATAGCAAGACTTACAGGATATGAACTTACATTGTTTCAGCCACATATAGAAATCAGACGCTGTAACACATTGAATCCTGCCACACTTCTACCTGTAATAGGAACAGACCCACTAGCCCATGACTGTATTGAAGTTATTACGATAACAACGAAACCCAGACAAGACTTAACCGATGTCCCATTATCAGACCCAGACCTGACATTGTATGTAGACGGTTCATGCATGAGAACAAGTGCAGGAGAGTTAGTGGCCGCTTACGCAGTCACAACAGATACTGAAGTCATTGAAACTAATCGTATAAATACTTTGTCAGCTCAAGCCGCAGAGCTCATCGCTCTGACACAAGCCTGTATTCAAGCCACGAATAAAAAAGTCAACATATACACTGACTCACGTTATGCATTCGGAGTTGTACACGACTTCGGCGTGCTGTGGCGAGAGAGAGGTTATTTAACTTCCCACGGTGCCCACATTCAGCACGGACCCCTCATTCATGCCTTATTAGATGCAATACATCTACCCACTGCAATATCAATCATGAAATGTAAAGCTCATACGAAGGTTACTGATATCATTTCTCAAGGCAATGATCTAGCCGACAGAACAGCTAAACAGACTGCTCAAACTCAAATCCCCGACGTGACAAAGACAATAGTCCCGACACATTGCATGACAGTTAAAGATCCTACTCTTGACGTAATTGACATACAGACACATGCTACACCAGATGAAATAAAGAAATGGACTGAATTAGGGGGGATCCAAACGGACCAAGGATGGATGATGAAGGAAAAGTCTGTATGGTTCCTTCCTGACTCAATGGTTCAAGTTATAATTAACACTATACATAGTCCAGCACATCTAGGAGAAAAAGCTATGCTAGACAGCATTCAACACATTTGGTTCAATAAACATTTACGAGCAGCAGCAAAACAAAAGGTCCGTACCTGTATGATCTGTTGTCAGTTTAACCCAGGAAAAAGCGTTCCCGTAGAACAGGGTGGATTTCATATTCCTAACCATCCTTTTGAAGTACTCCAGATGGACTATATCCAGATGGAACGATGTCGAGGATTCAAATATGTTCTTGTAGTTGTCTGCGCTCTGTCCCGTTGGACAGAGGCATACCCGGTTTCAGATTACACTGCCCCGACTACTGCCAAACAGTTGGTTCGAGAATTCTTCCCACGATACGGTTTACCACGTGCTGTTTACTCAGATAACGGCCAGCCGTTCTCATCCGAATTAATGAGACACGTTTCACTTCTGTTAGGATATCAGTGGAAATTCCACTGTGTCCGACACCCCGAGGCAGCAGGCCTCGTAGAAAGACATAACCAGATCCTGAAAATCAGAATGTCCAAAATATGCAGAGAAAAAGGTGTCGACTGGGTAGTAGCGCTACCCGTTGCACTCTTTTACATGAGAATGGTAGCACACTCTCGAACAGGGCTATCCCCGTATGAGGTGATCTTCGGCAGACCACCGAATATGTGGGGGACGCCTATACCTCGCAAAATAACTGATGTTGACTGTAATATGCTGACAGATTACTTGGCTTCCTTGATGTCTGCACTACAATCTTGTCGTTCACAGGTAGCTGCAGCTTTTCCCGACAACACCGAGGTGAAACCCCATGACGTTGTTCCGGGTGATTTGGTGTTTGTGAGGAATTTCGACCGAAAGACCCAGCTGGAGCCCAGGTGGAAAGCACCCAAGTTGGTCCTGTTGACCACGAGGACAGCCGTGAAGATCGAGGGCCGCAAGGGCTGGATTCATTCAAGCCACGTCAAGAAATTTCATGGACTATCCTCGGATATAGACATTGTGCCCTGCACTCCCTCACAGACTGATTCAGAACTTCCCTTTGTTGAACAAAATGACTCTAAGAACTATAAACTAAAGCTTAGGCCCAAACAGTCGAGCAATTTGATTGTTTAAGTCCTCTCCAAGGTGAAGCGGTTGAATTGTCTCTGACATGTATCCCTTGGACCTGAGTAGAGAAAATACCCGGAAAATGTTGAAACGACAGGCGTATTGTAAATCACTGCGTAGCCATTGTATGGGGACATTATTAATTCTGTTTTTATTGAGTCTTTTAATAATTATTACGAGTATGTTGTTGCACATATATTACCCTATTTCTAGACATGTTTATAATGTTACTACTGAACATTCTTTTAGTGACTTACCTCCGCATGAATTATCTTATAGACTTGCGCTGCGCAATAACACATTCATTAGTATGTTACATCATTCCCATCAGACTAGTAATGCCACCAATTGTTGGGTGTGTGGCCGACTCCCTCCCTATCAGAATTATGAAGGAGTCCTGCCTTTCTTTCCACATCCATTCACACATAATGGCTCCTGTGGAGCATGGTTTAGTTTAATCAATTCCATAGACTCAGACACAGCAGTTTACCAAGATCATTGGATATGGGGAAACCTGAACCTAGTCTTACTCAAGGTCTGCTACCCTGACAAGGAGGGTCGCCCCAAAAGAACAGGAACTGATCTAGAAAATGAAGTATATGGATTAGGTAATTTTACACCTAATCTCATGATTCTAAATGTCGTATCCGAAGTTGAACTAGTCTTGCCCACCATGTCAGTATTCCCAGCGAAGGGTGAATTGTGTGTAAGAAAGGTTGGTTCCATACCTATGGGCCATAGTAAATGCAATACTATAGTAGAATTCCGTGATCAAGGCAAATCTTCATTTAGAGCTTCTCGCCACTCCTACTTCATATGTGGTCAGACTGCATATATGCGTCTACCTCCAGATTGGGATGGTACCTGCTACATTGTGTTCCTTTTGCCACCTGTTTTTCTAGCTCCTCCTGATTACTACAGAAATATTCATTTAGTACACAACAGAAAGCGGAGAGATCTCCCCATTGTCGATTACACTGAAACGGCATGGGACAAGTATGTAGATTTTAATAAAGGCATCTTTCCCTATATAGGTACTGTTACTAATAGTAAGCTGATACGTAGATTAACAAGAACCCTTGAAGCAGTAGTGAATGAGACTATTTCCGCCTTAGGCAATTTAACAGAAGAGCAGTCTGCTATGCGGATTGTTGTGCTTCAAAATCGTCTTGTCCTTGACGTCATCCTGGCTGATAGGGGCGGAGCTTGTAGGGTCATCGGATCAAGTTGCTGCGTATTCATACCAGAAAATTCGCCATCTGTATATAAAGCCATCACTCGCCTTCATAAGATTGTAAACCAGATACACCAGAACCCAGGCACTTGGACTTGGTCCAGTTGGTTTTGGAGTGTGATATCAGCCTGGGGATGGAGAGTTTTATCCTTCCTAGGTATTGGCTTTCTCATACTATTCAGTTGCTGTCTATGTCTACAATGTGGACCAGCGATTTGTGGTCTGTGTGCCACATCGTGTATTCCACCACCAAGATTTCATTCAAGATCCCGGAAGAAGAAAGAAGAACAAATGATGCTATATGAACAGATCGATGGATTGATGAAGATCGATATCTCTTGAAGGGCAAGTAGGGGGACAAGGAGGGAATGTGGAAATGTGGATTTTCCTGGTCAGTTATGTCCCCTATCTTGGACCCCAACGGTTCTATGTGCATGTCACAAGTACATGTATGTTCCCTCCAGTTCCAGTTATGAAGACGCAAATACATGTGCGTCCACCGTCAACATGTCCTCTGTCAGATCCGCCATGAATATGTCGGATATTCCATTCCTAAATATAAAAGGCCACCGGCTTTATATGGTTCACTTATGCCATTTTACAGTCCAAGGCAAGTAGGCCCTGATTCTGTCATCAAACTCCTTTTGCCTTCTGCCTCTGAAAGCTCCAGTCTGAGCCTGCATCTGTGACCATGAACTCTGTCTCATTCTCTGCGCGGCTCACGAAGCCTGACATCAGCCTATTCTCTGCCATAGCTGTATTTCACCTTCGAATTATCTGCTTCCCCCTCAGCCGATGCATTCCTGCCTAGTAGCTTAAGTAAACATTCTTCCAGTTACCAAGTAAGAGGCCCGGCTTCTCTGCCCTCATGCAAGTAATTCATAGCCCTGTCACCATGGAATATTCCCATCCCCTCGCATTCAGTGTAGACACTTAGACGCTTGTACACACACGCACAGTCAGTATAGAATAGATTCTGTCCGAGAGTCCTTCTTTATGGATAACATAGTTCTTTAAACATAGGATGTTAGATATGATTTGGGATTAGGTTGATCTGACCCCCAGACTTTTCGTCTCCACATGTAGAGCTAATGTCAAGTTTCCCTTCACCCCCTAGTTACACGTCAATTACACGTCATGCTGCTGCGCGCGCATCTATGTCAAGTATTATCTTATAGATCCACCTATGCATGATATCATAGCCAATCATGTGTCTTTTTACTCCTTGTAAACACCCATTTTCGGTTACGCAGGTACCACGTCAAGTTCCTTATCAATTATTACGCCTACTGTATTTGCTTCATTATAACGTATGTACTATAAAAGTTACTTCTTGTCAATAAAGTATGTACTTCACTTCCTGAACCCCGTGGTGATGGAACTTGAAGCATCCGATTATAATCGATTACTGGAATAAAGCCCATTCAGAAACTCTAATATCACGGATTCTGCCTCTCATTTTACTGAGCTATTTTATTATGATTATGTATCAAATTCAGTCCAGGTAAAGGAATTTTTATTTACCACAGGCGTACGGGGCTCTGTGCTCGGTGGGGACACGCTGACAGGGAATTCCTGACAGGAAAGCGTTCCTGCCGAGCAACGAGATGAAGACGCGCTGTTCCTGGCGCCCTCTGGTGGCTGTAGGCGTCACCGCGAGCCCGTAATGAAAGACCGCGAAAGGAGCGATGAGAACGCTCCCGTGGCAATTAACACAGTTGCTGAAAAGGAAACACACGTTAGCGTTTGCGCAACAATAGGAAATAGATTAATTGGTCAACAATGCAAATACCGTCATTAAACGGATGAGACACGCTCCCGCAGCAATTATCGCAAAGCCTGAAATGAAAAGACACGGTAACGCTCGCGCAACCATATGCAAGAAATGAACTTGCCAACAGGGCATATACACTCAATAAACAAGAAACATGCCAAAACCATAGAGTAATGGAATGCTACTTATCTGCTGGTGAGCAGGAAAAGAAAGAGGAGATATCCCAGCAGTCCCCAGACCTTCAGGACATACGTGGACGCTGATTGGCTGACCTTGTGGACTGACCTTTCCTTGTGGTTCTTGGGAAAAAGGGTTTTTTTGCTGTAATGTTACAACTGCTGGTGTTGGAAAGCTAAAGAAAGCAGAGCATAATCCTCGCCTCCGGTCCTGCCATAGAATTGAGCTCCGCTGTCCCATGGAGGCCCCTGCAATGGTGTTCAATCTCAAGGATTCACAGAAAGAATCCTGCCTCAGGAATATTGATGAGGCTGATTTCTGCAATCCCTATCTACGGGTACAGCATGGGGCAATGAATGATATCTCAGGGTCAAACAAAACACCTGTGATGCAACTTGGCCTATAATATATTAGAATCAACATTTGCATTGGCCAACCAGTGCAACAGTTGGTCTGGGCAAATGTTAGCGAAAAATTGCAGTATATAAACTGACCATTACTGGGCCTGCATGGTTATTGATGGGGCCTAGTAATTCACAAAGAAGCATTATAATGAGCACTTTGAGTTGGAATTTCTATTAGTAGATCATCAAGTTTGCATATATACTAATCCTGTTCTGGGCCTTATTGTCACATTCCTGCCATTTTCTATATATTTTCAATTATTCTGGAGTCATCATGAGCCATTTACAGCCAAAAGGCAGCCTTCTTTACCACGCCATTTAAAGGTGTCCTTTTTAGATATTGGCCCTTAAGTGCTCATTTGTCAGATACGCAATGCACATTTGCTAAGGGTTGAGCATCAAAAATACAACACACTTCTTGGATAGTGTTCATGAAAGAAAAAATTCCCTGTACCATAGCAGGAACCTGCCATGAACATCCAGTGCCTAGTCAAACCCACTGGCAGTCATCAATAAATAAACCTCTATATCCCTAAGCCACTGACTATAACAGTCCCCTTTAGCAGTTCAGATTGAGATCTCCACACTGGTATGTATTTGAACCAGAAGTGAATGGACCGGCTGATTTGCCTGTAACTGCAAGACACGTTCAGGATCCAGGAAGAATGATGATATGACCGGGGAATGTCAGGTTTTCTGATCATGTAGCTACAGCAGACACCGCCTGACACGAGAAAGTGGGATGTCTAATCCAGCAGACCCTGAAGGAAATCAGGTGACTGAACTCAAGCAGTAGAGTTGGGTCCATGACTGGGGTTAGATTACTGAAGATATGCCTAATTTTACCCAGCTAGGAGGTTGGGAAGGATGTTGCATTAAGGCCAGAGCTACCGACTTTGGAACTGGGGAACCATGTTTGAGTCCTGGCCTATGCTTAACATCCTGTGATTCTGTGCAAATTGCTTACACTCCTCGTGCCTAAAAACGGAATCTGACTTTGTGCAATGTAGCTGGTGCTCATATAGAGGGCTCCCAAGAAAAGGAAAGCACAAGCAAAGAGCTCATGGCCAGGAGTAGCCACAAGAAAACATAAGGGAAACAACCTACTGAAGAGAAGATCAAGGCTTAGAATGGTGAGAGGGTCAAAAGCAACATGCTTGCTAGAAGACAATGGAAAACACAACGTAAAGCGTAAAGATAGGCCGTAAGCCACTGAATGTGGCGACCATACAGAGAATAGGGGGAGGCCTAGACACAATGAGCCAACCCATTGAGATGACACTCCGACATTGAGAAATAGCAGGAAAAGGTAATTTCACTTTGAGTTTTATCTAATTCTGTCAACCAGCAGAACTCATTTAGCTTTTTTCCTCCACGCAAAATTCTCTCGGCGCCCTCTTCTGAGCCCAGCAAGTATATAGGCAACAAGAATGATATCTATATTTTTCACATGTATAACAGCCCCGCACCCTACCCACTGTTTTGAGGAATTAGCTGTCCTCCCATTTACATAATTTTCAACTGCTCAACTTCCCTCATGGTATGAACCCCACTTTTTGTCAGTGTTTCAGAGATTTTTATAGTCACCCAAGATTTTCTCAAATTAGTAACCGTTAACCTCATCAAACTTTTGTCCCTCATCGTAATGACGACACAAGCAAGAAGTTCTGAGGGTCGAAACTTAACTGGTAGACTGTTAAAACAAGGAGGACTGATCTAAGTGATGTGGCGCAAATGCATCTCTATACACTGGAAGGTGTAATGGAACGATGGAGAAACACATCCAGACACCATGATGCTCACCAGGCTACTAAAAAGGCAAGGCAGGCTGACGACAGAGCAAATTATTAAATATATATTTACACCTGAAGAAGCACCAATGTCGTGCGGAATGCTTTAAGTGCAATTTCACACATAGCAGTAGGCTCAAAATTCTAAAACCAATGTTATAAATTGTGACTAAATTGAACCATTTTTGATAGAGTTTTAGTATACTTGATTTTTTTAATCACAAGTTCACTGATGAATTAGAACTGATCACAATTACTGAACAATAATGGAGAAAAAATGGTAGAGCTGATTATGTGCCAGGTTAATCTGAACAAACCTTATTAGATTTGAGAATGATAATCCCGAACGTCTACAGTTGAAATGTAAAGAACTCTGGAGAGCAACTGGGACGACCATAAAAGACCATTTTACAGACTCAACTCGGACAAGACCGAAGTCCTCATTGTGGGACCCACCCCCTCAGCTTGGGATGACACCTGGTGGCCCTCAGCACTAGGAACCTCCCTGACCCCTATGAACCGCGCACAAAACCTCAGCATCATACTGGACTCCTGACTCAATATGAACCGCCAGATCAACGCCGTATCCTCATCATGATTCCACAAGCTTCGCCTTCTTTAAAAGACATTCAGATGTATCCCCACCAAATCTAGAAAGACAGTCACCCACACTCTCATCAGCAGCAGACTCGACTACAGCAATGCTCTCTACACCGGCATCACTCAGAATTACCTCAGGAAACTACAGAACATTGAATACGCCGCAGCCAGACTGGTCCTCAACATCCCCCTCCACAGCCACATCACCAAACAACTTCGAGAACTCCACTGGCTCCCAGTCAATGAAATATTCACTTTCAAGCTCCTCACACATGCCTACAAAGCCCTCCACGATGCAGGACCAGCATATCTGAACCACCGCCTCTCATTCAACACACCCGCCAGATACCTCAGCTCTGACCATCTGGCCCTGGCCACTGTCCCACGGATCCGCAAGACCAGAACAAGGAGGCAGATCATTCTCATACCTCACCGCCAAGACCTGGAACACCTTGCCCCTACACCTCAGGCAATTCCCGTCACTGACCCAATTTAGGAAAGATCTAAAGACCTGGCTTTTCAACTGAACCCCAGCACCCAGATGGATCAGCAGCTCCCACTCTTCCTCCCGGTGCCTTGAGACCCTCACGGGTGAGTAGCTGCGCTTTTCAAACCCTTTTTGATTGATTGATTGATTTGGGGACAGTGCTCCCAAAGTCCCTGTCTGGACTGTATTTTGTGGCATCTTATTCTGTCTATGGACTTTAGATAAACTTTGGCAGTTGTCTCACTACTTTTTGGTACCAGTATACCTTACTGTTTTTGAAATTAGATATGTCCAATTCTGTTGTTTGATGTTTGGCATATGTGACTTATGTATAAACTCTATAATCACTGTGTGGTTTGTAGTATGCTGTAGAATGCAGTATGTTTTAAGCCTTGGTAGATGTGTGATGTTTTATACAAGAATAATATTTGTAGTATGCAAAGGCCTGACATGCACAGTGTCTTGTCAATCAATTTCTTTGAAGATAATTAACAAACAACTTGATCCATTCCAGCAGGACCACGACTATACCGGCATGATAGCAAGATATCGTTCTTAAAATATCATCTGACATAAATATTGTGCCCTAAATATAGTTTACAAAACTATACCACATTGGATTTCATAGCAGAAAATCTACACAAAATGGGTTAATATTTTTGTAAATAATGTTTATAGCATGATATGTATGTCTGACTATATTTCTGCACAAGTTATTCTGACATACAACTGACTAAACCACATCACTTAATCGAAAAAATACCCTTGTTAACCAGCAGCTTATGGATTTCTCCCTATCATTTAAATAAGAGGAGAGAGGAGTCACGCTGTATTCATGGGATAAAGTCTTGACAGCAGATGTCTTAGTAAAAGATTGACCTATAGAAGGAGAAGAAAAGTTTGAGTTTTCTAAAAGCAAGAAGACCGTGAAAAAGGCAGCTATAAAGGCAGTACCATAATATGGAAAATGGCACCCGGATAAGCTCCAATCCATCAGTCACGCAAGTGAAACCTGCTGCTTTGTGATTCCAAAGCACATGCTCAATCAATATGCGAGCTGGAAACCCAAAGTCTGCAATTATAGCTAGGTAAGGAGGAGCTGTAGCTATGAAGACCTGGGTAGACAGATTACGATAGGCCTCTGAAAGTATTGATAGGCCCTGGAAGGGGCCTACATCCAGGATTCAGTAGAGAACTGAAATGAGATGTCAGAAGCTATTCATTTTTTATTTGAAGACATAAGTGATATAGGAGAAGGACCATCTTTATATTGCTTTGTGAACAATATGTCATGCTCCCATTTATCTAGTCATTCTTATGTTTTTGAATATTTTTCGTAGCCCAATCAGGCTGCGGAAACCTTTTGTGGTCATTTTAGCCTGTAGTGTACACTCACCTGGCCCAATTCGCAAAGTCAATCTGAGACAAAAGGCTAACTTTACAACTTTTGGTATTCACCGAGGTCCTTTAGGAATTGCATCTTCACTTCTGCAGTCGGGCCAGAATCTCCCCATTTGGGGCAGAATCTCCGCACTTGGACCAGAATCTCCTCACCTGGGCCGTAATCTCCTCAATCAGGACAAAATCTTCGGCTCAGGCTGGATGAAGTGTAATCACCTCCACCTGCAGTCAATTGACACCACCTGCAAGACCTGCACTACAAACAATATAAAAGCAGCACACAAACAAGCTCAAGGTTTGACACACAGAGTTACTGCATGCCTGAACCCTTGCCTCACAAAATGCTACCCCAGAGGAGGACTTACAGGCACATGCATCATCATAGTGTTTTGCGAATCCTTAATAGCGATTATTAAGGAATCGCAATTAAGGAATAGCAAAACCCTATGCATGTAGGAATCGCTAAAGAAATAGCGATTCCCACAAATTCCTTAATTGCGACTAGCAAATTGCGAGTCGCAATTAAGGAATGTCTTCCCATTCATTCCTATGGGCCTCCAGGCCCATAGGAATGAATTAGAGATTGCGGGAGCAATTTGCGAGTACCAGTAGGTACTCGCAAATTGCTCCCGCAATTTCGATGGTGCAAGGGTGTCAAAATGACACCCTATTGCACCCATGTATGTTCACTCTGCACAAATGTTGCATACACACATGCTCTAAGGGCATGTGTGCGGGCAACATGAAACTTAGAAAAATGCAAATAAGTGCATTTTTCTAAGTTTTCGCAAATTACCATGAGGTCCAGCCTCATGGTAATTTGCTCACGCTAATAGCGAAATCGCTATTTTTTACACTGTAATGCATTGCATTTAAGGAATCTCAATTAGGGATTCCTTAAATGCAATCGCTATTTAAGGAATCCCAATTTTGAGATTCCTTAAATAGCGATTTTTGCATTTGGGATGATGCATCCCAAATGCAAAAATACCGGGAGCAAAGGGTCAGATTCTGAGAATCTGCCCGTTTGCGACCGGTATTTTGCTTGATGCATGTGCCTGAAAATGCTGTACTGAGGAGGAGACCACCATGGTCCTGGAATTCTTTGCTATGTACCACGAAGGGCTTCATGGTTTCCCCCCTTACTCACCAGTGGGACACAGAAGGCAGCCCTATGGCAACATTTAGCCACTGCAGTCAGAGCATTGGGGGAAGGATGTCCACACTGTAACTTACATAAAAAAGAAGTGGAAGGATGAGAAGATGCGGGTAAAGGAGAAGTAAGCCAGGTTTGAGGTGGCCAGCACTTTTAGAAAGTTGGGGGCATATTCATAAGAAACTATCGCCAAACTAACGTCACTTTATCACAGCCCAAGTCGTGATAAAAATAGCTCCCCATTCACAAGCCCATGTAAACAGCCCACAGCACCAGTTTACCCACGATAGCAGCCGCAAAAACATTGCCACAGAGGCCCACCGCAACTATTGCTAATGAGATGCAGAGTGGGCATTCCCGTGCCAAAAGCCACGACAACATCACACCTCAAAATTCTCAACGACCAGCCAGAACTGCGATAAAAACACAAAAGAGGCGCTAAAGCGTCGTGTTAGCACCAGGAAATCTACCCCTCCTCTGACCTGGTGTAAAGTCGGACGGCAGCATGCACCACAAAAGGGAGACCAGCCCAGGGCCACATCGGAAGGGCAACAGATGCCATGGAGCCACCCATCATGCGGCCCGGACACCCAAGAGGGCCACAACACCCACCCACACCACCCCAGGACCATAACCCACACCCTGGACCACCACAGACGCAGCGCAGACAAAGACAGTGGACCCCCAGGAAGTGTACCAGCCTCACAGACCCAACCCCTGACAATGTCACTGTCCACCACATGCTGAAAGGGACAACCATCCCACGTATCCTGACCATGATCGCCCAACAGGCCGAAGGCACCAACACAGTGGACAACCAACATCCCACCCCACACCAGGCTGCTGGCTTGGCTGCACCTGTTGGCCACTGGCACCCCCAACCAACACCCGCCAGAGTCAGAGGAGTCTCACTGCCAGCCACATCCAAGTCCCTCACATCTATCCTTGACATCACCATCACCCTGGTACCCCAGTCCCCATACGCCCAACACAATGCGCAGGTCACAATGGAGACCAAGCAAGGACCATACGCCCTAGCAGGATGCACGCACGTGTTGGGGGCAATCCACAGCACACATGTCCCACCAGTGCCCCCTGATGACAAACACACAATCACCGCAACAGAAAGCACACGTCCCGCCCCAATGTGCAGGCAAACAACAGAACACTGTGGAACCTCCAACAATGTCACCTTCAAATACACAGCCAGTGTGCATGATTCCTTCATCCTCCGACCGTCCATCACCAACCAGCGTACCCAAGATGGCAACAAGGGAAATGCACAGCCCCTTGGCACGTTCCAAATAAACACCCCACTCACCTCAACTCCGCAACCATGCAAATCACAACTCTGGCAATGCACACGTCACAAAATAACAACCAACATGCACAACAAAATGCCCACCCACCAGACACGACAGAACAACTCACAATGATTACCTGGCCCAGCCGTGAACATGAGCCGTCAACGGCATGGCACCACAGCCACACAACAGCCAAATGTGGAGAGAGGTGGCAAACAGGCATGTGTGAAGGATGCAGTAGTACCATGAATGGGAAAGTACGCAATGCCAAGAGTGGCGGAGATGTGCTGGACAGACCACAGCATGCAGCACACACCCATATCCATGGTGACGTAAACCTCTGGTGTATGGAGTGTAGTGGACAGTGGACGCAAACATGTCACCACAGCCAGTGGGGGACCTCGCGGAAATCTTGCCTTTTATACCCCCCAAGCGTGATCGGAGTGGGATGGGATGGTCCGGAGTATGCCACGCCAGCATAGGGGTGTGAATAAGAATCACGTAGCCCTCTTCCAGAAAGCCCAATGTCTCTACCAGGGCAGCGCCTCTCACCCCACCACGAGGCCGATGCCATCCTCTAGAGCGGAGTTGCCCTGAGACGCTGTGCGCCTGCCGGACCACAAACCCGTCAGGCCTGCCCCTGCACAGCCAGGCCTCACTGATCACCTGCCAACACCGGCGTGTGTCAAGTAGGGCCCACCATGTGCCGGCGCAAGCACCAGGCCTGAGTCCCGCGACCTTGGCAGCCTCCTCAGACCATCATGGCCTCCACGACACAGGCCCGCTTTAGTCCTTTTTCGTTGACGTACTCTACTGCCGCCTCAGGCCTACTCCTCGGCCCAGTAGGTCCCATGTTTGAAACTGTGTCCAGAGTCATTAATGGCAGTGACCCCAAATCTGGGCCACCGGCAACAGCACCAGACTCCCTTCGATCAGTGAGGCATAGTTCCATATGGGCTTCTTGTGACACATGGTGCCACTAACCCTGTTCAACGCCAGCTGGCGACACTTGGTGCCACTAACCCTGTTCAATGCCAGCCGGCCACACGTGGTGCTACTAACCCTGTTCAATGCCAGCCGGCCACACATGGTGACACTAACTCTGTTCAACGCCAGCCGGCGATACCTGAATGAGGGACCAGGACTACCCTACGGACCAGTAGGTCCCACTTCCAGCACCTAGGCGCAAATCACGAATGGCAGAGTCCACAACAGTGGTCACACGGATAGGAGTAAAAGGAATATGCGGGTCAGTCCGGACGAAAACCGGGTCACATACACGTGGTGCCACTGAACCTGAACTACGCAGGCCGGTGGGGCCATCCAACATATGCCGGCGACTCTCGGTGAATGGGCCGTGCAGACCGCTGCCTCAGGCCTACACCACGGTCAGGTAGGTCACAGATTTGGGACAGAACATTGGTTATTCAAAAGGCAGAATACATGTCATCGCACACACGGAGAGGCATAAGAGGATGACGAGTTGCAGCCCGGAGGGAACAAAATCATCATTACGGAGGTGATCGAACACTACCGACAAATGCCCTTGTGTCACTAACTCTGTGCCTCGCCAGCCAACGACACATGGCTGTGGGCCACTGCTGACTGCTGCCTCCGGCCTACACTGCGGTCCAGTAGGTCACAGACTCTTCAGTTTGCAATGGCTGAGTTCATATCAGCGTA
The DNA here is from genome assembly GCF_964204655.1 of Triturus cristatus. Lineage (NCBI taxonomy): Eukaryota > Metazoa > Chordata > Amphibia > Caudata > Salamandridae > Triturus > Triturus cristatus. Next base: position 215,343,992 of record NC_140594.1, on the reverse strand, counting down.
CCGGCATCATCGCAGACAGCATCCCCTCTCATTCCCGGTGCCATTAAATTTGTTCCCCAACAATCATGGACACTCTCTGGTTGAACTTTGGTGGCATCTGAGTCTATGGCCTAGGGGGCAGTTTTCATCCTCATGTAGCTGATACCTAATTGGTGGTGGCAACGAGGCTGTCGCATTCTACTCCTCCATTTGCTGCTTCTGGATAAAATCAAACCTTTTGCCGTCATGCCCTGGAGGACACCTTCCAATGTCCCCCGATACCCTCTACAACATACACCTCGGACATTACTGGTGACACGCTCTGGTCGCATGGTCCATATGACTGTACCGCAAGTCACCATCCCGTGGCTGGGTGCCTGTGCCGGCTGCTGTGCATCCGGGGCCACTAACTCTGTGCTGGTCAGGTCCAGGACCCCTTCTTCTGAGATATTGGATGGCCCCTGAAGCGTTGGCCTTGTGGTCATCAACGCCATGTGTCTGTGGCCCTGCCCTGTCCACAGCCTCCCGACTCAACTGCGGGCCACCAGGACCCACACATAGATTCGGGTCCTGACCGGCCCGGATGTCGCATCATCGCAGGAGGCACACGCCACCACCGCAGGGACCACCTCCACCACCATCTGCCAGAGTTGATACGGTGGTCCTGACAGACCAACGGAGTTACTCAGACCTGTCGTGGATGCCATCATCGGCCTGATACCCTGCTCAGCACTCCAGGTGCCAGTGAATAAGTGCACAGCAAGCCATTGTCCGTTAGTGATTGTGTCTTGTGCTGTAGAGATGTTGCGCAGCTATGTCACCTCATGCAGTGTAGAAGTCCTGGGAATATGATGGGGGAAGATGTGTGCGTATGGGAGATGGCAGAGACAATGGGAGGGCAGGAGACAACATCCCCAAGGCAGGAATGCAGACTAGAGGTGGTAGTCAAGCCACACACCCGTAACCATTACTGGGTATTGCGCTGTGGACTGTGGACACAACAGTCACCTCAGGCAGTGTGGGAGACCTGGGACATTGATGAGGAAGTTGATGCAGGTGTAACAGACCCCACTGCATCTGCATCCGGACTAACCCAAAGGGACACAATCCTAGCAATTCCTTCACATGAGCGCACTCAACTCTAGTGCCTCTACCTCAGTGCACTGCAACTCACGGAACTTCCTGATTGAATATTGGGTGACCTCTGTCCTCACTGCGGCTCACACCATGTTGCTGTGCAGCTGACTCTGTTATGCATGTGTTTTCTGTTTCCGTTGCACTGGTGTCCAATGTTCAAGTTGTTGCCAGCACCCAGCATTCCGTGCGGACTCGCTTACACTCACCCCACACACATCCAGCACAGGAATCACTGTACATGTGGCCCTGCCAATAAAGGGGCCGGGCGCATGTGCCTGTAGCCAGTTCGACATGATATCTATGTGTGTCCCTGTAGTCTTGTTGTATGCATGAGGGCCCTGGGCCCTAGGACATTACACTGTGCTGTGTACATTGGATGCAGACATGTCACCGCAGGCAGCGGGTTGGAGCTTGGACATGTAACTTTGTCGTCACCCACTAAATTCGTAACGGGAGTGGCCAGGGCCATTGTACACAGAGCCAACATGGGTGTGTGACTGCAATTTGAGCGCCCCTGCCGGTGGTTCTGTACTGTGAATGTGCAACTGCATGTGTCTCCATGGCAGTGTGGGTCTCCTTAGTGGGGTGTTGGTGGCCCCTGAAGGGTAATAGACACCTACGTATGTGCCCTGGTTTGCATTCCATGGGTTTGGCCCCCACCCACACCTGTTGGGCCACCTCCTTTCTGGCGTGCAGGAACATGGCATTGGGGTGCGATGTTTGGGTGGGTGAAGTGTCATGGGCCAGCTGTGCTTGCGGGTGCTTCCTGCTGTGTGGTCTGTTGCAAGCTGGGTGTTCTCCTCTGTCTGGGTCCTGGTGGGGGGTTGCGTGGGACATCCATGGGCTGTTGTAGGGTATCAGTGTCGACGGTGTGGTGGTCGTCTCCGGCATCACTGATGTGTTGTATTCTGTGCTCTGCTGAAGGTGCTGTGTGCCCTCTGCGATGTGAAGGGGAGGTGCGTATTGACTTTGGGTTGACATGTATGTTGCCATATTGTGCAGGTTTGCATGCAGACTGTATGGCAATGTATATTGTGCTATATTCTTCTGCGGGACAGTGTACATTTGGTCTACATGATGGATGTGATGTCATACGCGTACATTTCCATTTCACAGTTTCCGGCTCCATCAGATGTAGTAGGCATGTTTCTGTGCATGTGCGGAGCCAGTTGTGTTCTCTGTTCTGCAGTGTCGGCTATGCGCGTTGTTCCTCGTTGTCGTCAATGTGGGTGTGCTGTTTGTGCTATGTGTGTGTGCTGCAGTGTGCCGAGGGGATCAAGCCCATGGACCTGGGGGATTGTGGGTGTGCAGTGTGCTACACCTCGTTGTGCATGTGTGTCATTGTGCCCATCTCCCCCATCCCCCAGTCCCTGTTCGTTGCACTCCCTGTTGATGTTGTGTGAGGTCCTCTCGAGCTGTGTCCGTACTCCCTACTCCTTGCACCTTCTCCTCACTGATGACTGTGACCTGGGTTTCCTTTAGCTCCTCAGGTGGTGCTGGACTGCCACCTCCTGTCGCCGTTGCTGCCTTCCTGTTGGCAGCAGGTTTGTGCCTAGTTTAGGTAGTCACGTCATGCGTGCGCCTATTGGCCTCCTGGATTGGCCTCCTGGGCACTCTAACTGCAATCCAGGTGGTCTGCTAGTGGGTCAGTTGCTGGTAGTGTTCTGTCACCTCCGTGACGCTGGTCTTGTTTTCCTGCGGTCTGCACCCCGTCTTCCTCACCCTCTTCTCCTTGGCCTTCCCTGACCCCGTTGTTCCATGCTGGTAGTCTGTGGGGGTTGTGGGGTTCGAGTTGGCCCCTGCGCTGTGTCAGGGTGCATCCATGTTGCTACACGCTTTGGATTGTTTTTGGTGTGTTTTTTCTACAGTTTTCATGGTGCATTATTCCACCAGACGCGTGGGATTTGCAGGCCTGTGGCTGGTTTTCGCTACTTTTTTTACCGCGGTTGGCCTCATTGCATGTTTTTTTGCGTTCGCTTATCGCATTTATGCAGCGTGGCGTTGATTTTTACGCGGAAATTTGGCAGGTTAACTGGTGCCCGTCGCATGGTACCGACTTGTTGTGAATTCCACGTTGGCACGGGATTATTTTCCCGCTATAGGCTGCGATATTGAAAGTTGTGTTACGCTACTCTTGCGGTAGTTATCACACGTTCTTGTGAATATACTGCTTGGTATTTTTCTGTCCTAGCCATTCAGTGCCTGCAGCCTGTCTCTGGGTCATAGGATTGGGTGTAGTTGGCAGTTGGTTTTTGTGTATTCCTCCTTGACAGCCACTCACAATAGGGGGCTTAGGTGTGCCTGAATGGGCTATCACTGGCAGGATGGGAGGGCAGAGCTGGGCACAGCCATACTTACACCTCAATAGGCTGTTTCCTGCCTTCACACAAAGGATTGCATACCCCTTGTAGCTAGTATGGAGTCGGGACCGGGGAGGCAGGAAACCTGTGCACTTCAAAGGAAAACCTCAAGAAGCTTCAAAGAAGGCACCAGGTATAAATATTGGACCTCAGACACCAACTCTTCAGTACACTCCTGGACCTGTGGGTACTGCAAAAGAAAGACTACTGTGCTCTTTCGCTGCCAAAAGGACTGCCACTCTGCTGCCCTGATACTCTGCTGCTCTGCTGCCTGCTGCCGTACTTTTTAAGAAGGAAAATTTGACCTGCACCCTTCATCCCAGGCTGAAGTGACTCCAAGGGTCAGCCAACAGACTTCCTGCTCTGAGCAACAGGGACATAACAAGCTTTAGAGGTTCCCAGCAACTACCCAGCTGACCTGCTGGCTGAACCGGTCACTGCACCTTGACCTGCCTGCGCCCTGCTGGCCTCTGCTAGAGTGAGTTCCTGATCCTCAAGGGGTGAGCATCATGTCCCTGGACCCTTTGTGTGGCTCAGTTCTGAAATTAAGAAGTTTTTGGGCTCTTCGTGACTGCGAATGGGACTGTTGACTCCAAAACATGGCCGCACCCATCACCAACTCAAAGTTCAAACAAACCAACTCTCCTTGCTTCAGCATAAACTGTGCGGTGACCACCAGTGAGAAGCTCCAGCCCCGTCCATCCATGACGATGACAGGATATTTGTGCTACAGCAGTGATCATTCGCAACACGCGTCTCGCTGCACTGCGGCCTCTGGTGCAGGAAACCAGGGTTCGAGCATCGATGTTGCGTCCACATCCTGTGATTCTGGCCAAAATCACTTAATCTCCCCGTGCCTGAATGTGTAATGTAAATACGGTGCTATGTAAAGCGCTCCAATACCTTCGGGTCGAGTTCGCGCTATATAAATACGCAAGAAAAAAAAAAGGTCACCTGCGATGCTCTCCCAGCACCTTGCTTCCACTTCCACCATGAAAGGAACTCTTGGCGTTGGACTTGGAAGGTAACTCTGTCAGCTGGATTAACCTGGTCCCTGTATCCAACCCATGCTCCATTGCGGTCGGCCTGAACTTGTGACTTCCTCCTGGTCTTGCATGACCAGATAGCCGTGAGTCGCACTTTGAGCATTGAATATTCATTAGTCAGGTTCTACTGATTAGATCTTTTGTCATTTTTCTTGTGTGAGTTTTCACTTTTACTGTTTGAATTGTGGTATTAATACTGTATGCATTGCCTTTAAGTAAAGCCTGGCTGCTCCATGCTAAGCTACCAGTGGGTTGAGCTCAGGTTAATTTTGGGTTTGCTTTTAGCTCCACCCTGACAAGGATTGTGGTTGCTGCTTGAGGAGGGTTTAACCCTCCTCAACCAGTAACCCAATTTCTTACACTCTCTTCCTCCTCCTCTCCCGCTCTCTTTTCCCACTCCCACTGCAATTTCTGCTTTGTGTCTTTCTCCCCATGTGCCCACCGGTGCTGCCCTTAATACTCCTATCTCTTGCCTCCCCCACGTCTCTTCCTGCCTCCCTCTGCTCCTTACCTGCTCTCCTGCATGTCACCTTTCCACCTCTTGTTCCTACGCCTTTCAGCCCTGCCAACCGCTGCCGCACTCCTCCCCTCTGACAGGATCCAATTATTGGTGGCCACACCTGTTAGCACCTGGACTGTGCCCACCACAGAAAAACCTGGTGTGATCAGTCCCTGCCAATACCCCACAGCTTTCCTTCGCTACCTTGACCCTGGTCGCTGTACCACACACTGCTGCCACGCCACACCCATCACCAGGGTAGGACCCTTCATATGCTCCCACTGCAGAATCACCTGCAAGATCACACCTACACACATCCCCATGCTCCAACAACAGCCCTGACCACCCAGGCAAATGCCACACAACACACCAAACCAGCAACAAGACAACCACTTGCATGCATGCTTCTCAGCACCCGCTCGCTCAGCAAACATGCTACCAAGATCCGGAATCGCCTTAGAACCTCCTCTTTCTTATGGAAACCTGTCTCAACTGGTCTTTTGCACCCGACATCGCTGAGGGTATGTCTTCAGGCTACAAGATCACACAACAGGATTACCTTCACAAACAAGAGGAGGAATCATTCACAAGGAAGCCATCAAATTCATCACATCCACAAATATCAACACCCCATTCTTGGAACACATGCACTTCAGACTACAAATGAAAAAGCTTCACCCTGAAATGGCACTCTCTCACACCGACCACCAGGGCTCTCAAACCAACTTCAGCAACCTCATCACAGACTTCATTGCTCCCATCAAATCCCAAAACTTTGTTCTACTCCGCAACCTCAACTTCCACCTCGAAGACACAATGGACCCCTGCTCCACAGCCCTCCTTGAAAGCCTGTTTAACATTGGATTCACTCAGCACTGAACCAACACACATCACAGGACATACTGTGGACCCAATCTTCACTACCAGTGTCAGGATCACTTACAACTTCCCCTCATCGTTCCCATGAACAGACCACTCCATCGTACACTTCCACATCAACGCACCACAAGTCAATAAGCCTACCAGTGTCATCTGACTCAGCTGGAGCAAAGTAACAGAGACAGACTGGCTCAGCACCCTCAAAACGGACCAACTTAACACCGCCAAGAACCTCGACAAGGATATCACCAACCTTAACAAATAGATCATGAACTGTGTGGACTCTCTCACACCCATCAAAACAACAGACAAAGAAGAACCAACAAACTAGCCAGCTGGTCTACGGATGACCTCTGGGAGTTCAAATGCTACTGCAAGCACCTGGAAAGAAAATTGAGATCCAGCAACGATGCTGACACCAGAACCACTTACAAGGCTGCACCCAGGCCTACCACCACCTCCTGCACAACACCAAAAAAAGGTCAATAGCCAAATGAATAAAGCTCAGCAGCTGCAAGGAGATCTCCCCAATAGTCAAAGAATCCACCACTCCCTAGGCTCAAGCCAGCACCTTTAATCCATCATAGGACCTCTGTGACAACTTATCTAACTTCTTCCACAGCAAAATAGAAAAGATCTACAGCAATCCTCACTCAACAATCAGACCCCAAAGACCTAATTGCCAACCTGACCACCATCTACTAGGACAGACTCCTGACTGAATAGAAAACACTCACTGCAGAACACAGGGCAGCAATCATGAAAATTACACACTCTGGGCCCTCAACGAACCCATGGCCCCACCACAACTTCTACATGGGAGGACCACTAATCAGCAACACCCTCACCCACATCATCAATGCCTCCATCAAATTCTCCACTTTCCCAGAAGTCTGAAAACACCCTCCCCAAAAACATTGGCCGACCCCAGCGAGCTGAGCAACTTCTGACCCGTCTCTTTGCTCTCTCCACTTTCCCAGAAGTCTGAAAACACCCTCCCCAAAAAACATTGGCCGACCCCAGCGAGCTGAACAACTTCTGACCCATCTCTCTGCTCCCATATCCAGCCAAAGTGATGGAAAAGGCCATCAACAAACAACTCACAAGCCACCTTGAACTCCACGACCTTCTGGATCACACCCGATCAGGATTTTGAAGCAACCGCAGCACAGGAACAGCACTCATCACGTCCACAGAAGACATCTGCCCAATACAGGACCATGGAGAAACTGCAACCCTCATCCTTCTCAACCTTTCAGCAGGCTTCGATGCAGTCTCCCACCACACCCTTACCACAAGAGTACACAACATAGACCTCCAATGTTCGACCTTCAACTGGATAAGCTACCTTCCTCACAGGAAGAACACAGCGAGTCCGCTACTACTCTACACATCTGAATCCAAGGATCTGATCAGCAGAGTCCCTCAGGGTTCATCACTCAACCCAACCCTGTTCCCTGTTCAACATCTACATGACACCTCTCATCAACATCATCAGATCCCAATGCAACACCATCATATCCTATGCCAATAACATCCAACTCATCATTTTCCTGACCGACAAATTCACCACCACCAGAACCAACTACTCCAATCACATGATCAAAACAACAGACCGGATGAGATCTAACTGCCTGAAACTCTACTCCAAGAAGAGCTGATCTTTCGGAACAGAAACTCTCCACACCGTCACCAACAGACCACACCAGAAATCTAGGGATCATCATTGAGGACAAGCTCAACAAGACAGCACAGGTCAATGTGTTTAGCTCCTTTTCTTCCACATTCTCCGCATCCTTCACAAGTTTTTCAAATGGCTACCCCTGAGCTCCCGACACACAGTCACCCTAACACTCATCAGAACCAGATTATACTATAGCAACATAATTTATGCTGGGATTTTCTATGGTTTCTTACACTGACTCCAAACCATCCACAATGCTGCCATGAGACTCATCCTCGACCTCTCACGAAGTTCTCACAACTCACAACACCGCAGAGAGAGCTCCAATGGCTCCCCATACACAAATTCAGCCAATTCAAACTCCTCACGTATGCATACAAGACATTGCATAACATCGTACCAACATACCTGAACAACCACCTTCACTTTCACCAACCCACCAGACACCTGCGCTCAGCCAAACTCTCATTCGCACACTCACCCAGCATCCACAAAAGCAGAATGGGAGGTTGAGCACTATCCTACATTGCACCCAAGACCTGGAAAAACCTCCCTCAATACATCAGGGCCTTCTCCTCATTTCTTGAATTCCACAAGAAGCTGAAGATTTGATCTATGGGGACTACACCTACGCTTAGACACCTGCTCTAGCACCTGGATACCCTCACGGCTGATTAGCTGCTCAATACAAATCCTACTAACATAACATTAATCTATCCACTGCCCATCCCTTGAGGAGACTTACTAATCATGCACAGTCAAAGTGTGCCATTATCCAATAGTGAAAGCATTAATTCCTAGTCTGTATCCCTTTGTGGATGCCTGGCAGGTTTAAATGAAGTCATTTTGAAGTTAAATGTACTTTATGGTTTGCGAATTGGGCCTGTTTTATTTCCACAGCCTCCAAAACCTGCTGAAAAGCAAGGAAGGTGGAGTGATCAGATTTCGAAACTAATGGCTTCAGCATATTCGTTCTGACCAGATTCTGTATAGAACAAGAAACAGTAATGAAAAAAGATTTCATCTCATTCAAGATTTTCAAACTCATGACGAACAACAAACCCGGAAACTCTAATTCAAGGTTGCTGTACCTCAGCCGGTGATTAGAAGCTAATTGAGCTCTTAGATTTCCGTGCTCCAGAGACTGGCTCGATAGCAGGGTAAAGCCCATCATCAGGATTTTGGCTCTACTCTTATATTATACATAATTGCAGTTTCCTCCTTGAGCGCCAGTTACAGTAACTTCTTGTCCTCCTGTTCCATAATTGTAGCCTGCATTAATGTTGTATCAGCTGCCATTATGAAATGATAATTGCAGCATAAATCTTGTAGGCCTGTTCAGAAAAATAAAACATTTTCTCATCTTAATGCATAGGGAAGGACTTTGTACTCTGGCAAAGGATGGCTTGTTTAGGAAAACAATGTGAATTATTACTAATAGGCAAGCCAAACATTTGTTACATATTGTAAGCATTGCCCCCCCCCCCAAACAATTAGACACGTTTCTAAATTGTGCATTGATCTGGCTATATAATTAAGCTGGCATAAATCATGGGTTGATTGGAAAACAAATTATATTTATAGGGCAAGCCATACCTAGTAGCTGATTCACTCCATGCTTTTGAGCATTCATGAAATGTATTTCTTCTCCCAGGGAAACGGCCAAGTAAACAAGCTCTGAGGATTTAGTGGGGCAGGTGGTTGTGTCATATATCTCCCTAACTTGAATTCGATTCAATTTAAAGAATAACCATCTAGCCCAGTGATTACAAAATACTGTTCATTACAGGGGGATCTCGAGAATGAATGACTGTCTATAGGGTTGGACATGGGTAAGTATCAACATTGCAGATATTTTCCACTGAGTAATTCTGAATAACAACATGATTGAAAGCTTCGCCCCCTTCCTGATAAATCAGTGTGATGCCTCACATAGGGATCTAATGGACACCTACAGCTATCCACCAACAGGAGTGGCAAGAAAAATCAAATGTTCATTGGTCCTAGTTAATCATTGCATTGAGATGACCAAGATTGTGCGACAAGAAGTTGAAGTAAGTACATTCCTTGTTATTTTTGGTTTGTTGGACAATGATGAGCGGAGTATCTCTGGTGAGGATGAACATCTCACCTTTTACATGATCCTCCAGACTAGATGTGTAAAAGTTGATTACTTAAGATCCACCAGATGTTGCTGATTGGTTAATACAATTAAATGCTACACACTAATTAGAATCAATGAGTCGAACCAGAAATAAAACTAGCATTCTGAGTTTCCTTTGACTGGTGGCAGACGTTTTAGCACTAGGTTGCACTACCTTTCCGCAGATCTGCTTTCTAATTGATGAAGGAATATTCGTAGTGTTTTCTGCAACTGGGCAGCAGGTAGAAGGTCAAAGGCTTGGCATCACTGGGGATACCTTTCAGTGTGACAGTGCATTTGTGGGTAATTTGAGGAATAAAAGAATAATTTCTCATGAGGCGCTGTACTCTTAAACCAGTAAATCCTAAAGCCCAAAGCTGTTACTATACATAGACCACAGAGGTGGTTGCTTATTGAACGACTTGCTAGGAGGTGCCATGGCCACCACCACATAAAGCCCTGAAGTATTTTGCAGTAGCTGGAGGGATAAGTATGAAAATATTTAGCTGGAAGGTGCAAACAGTGTTCTACAAAGAGGATGTCAAAATACTTTGAGATAGCCCTGTTTCTTTTTCTGCATTGTAAGAAGCATTCACACATATGGAATAAAGGCTTGATATATTTCATGGTTCAGATGCAAATGCTATATGGGTGAAAATAAATATTTCCAATGTGGGCACTTTATCAAATGAATCATTTGAGTTAACAAATTTTAATCATTCTAATAAAAGGTAAAATTCTTGTAATTCCTGTGACTATGAAAGATGTAGAATATATTAAACTCTCTCTATTATCATCTTCTCCAGGAAATACATTGGCATCGAAATATACACAAACTGCAATACATTATATCATTCTATAGCTCATTTTACAAGTTGCAACCACATGCGAGGGATCATGCACGCACTCCACATTACAAATTATCCTTCTTCACATACAGTTTGTATCAATGTTATCAATGAAACCAAAGATGTAATTTGAGATGTCATTATTGATGTTATATGTGAAGTCACATCGTGAATAGCAGGGGCATAAGTTATGGATTTTGATATTGCACTGTAATCACAAGATTACTTTTCTTTTTAGTGGAATTTATAATATTTTAAACAATTGCCAATTTTATTAGCCAATTTTATTATGATAGTTAGGTTAACCATAATTTACTTGAAGGATTTTTTGCAGAATCTTGTTTTTTTCTAGTCAGCGGTCATCCCCGTCCAAACCAGATGTGCATGGCTTTCAGCCCTAGGGTAAATGGGTCACACAAGATGGTCAAAGCATTTCAGCTTCCTCAAGCTTTTACACTGGACCTTGGATAACCAGTATCACTTCCCTTAAAAGGCTTATTTTAACAGAATGTGTATTCATTTAAAAACATTTTAGTCTTTCTATGTGGTAACCCAATGAGCAAGAGGAGAGTTCCTTGTAAGAATTAATTTTATTATTTTCATAGTGTCATTACAGTTCTTACCTGTCTCCTCAGTAATTGTCCTCTAATTAGTTTTCAAGTTGCTTGCTATTGTTAATTTCAAGTGGCATAAACGTGCTGCTTTTGCAGTACATATCATTCTTCAATTTCCTCCATTGAATAATATCAATAAGGCAAATTGCTTTTTTCTTTTCCTTTCCTGAAAGTAATTCCAGCCCGGCATGATAAGATTCAATTCATGCGTTCTCTATATCAACATTATTTGCTAATTAGAGTGTTCAACATTAGATTCTTAATTTTTCTTGTGGGAGTGTCCTAATGCATATTCACCTTTATGCCATTATCATCACTAGGGATTCAATATATTGAATATCCAGTGCTCGCCTACCATATAATCCTTGTTTCTCATCTTGCTTCTATCAGAGTGAGTCCAAGGTTATTTTTTAAATATGTCTTTTAATGATCCATCTCCTTACTCTTCTTTCCACACAATTATACATTTTTAATTATTTTATTTTTCAGATCCCTTTATCGTCTTATGAATTAATCTATGTGTAAATACAACAATTATCATCCTCGTTATTTGTTTAGCTGATCATAATTGTTTAAAAAGTCAATCAGAGTCAATTAACTCATTCTTTGTTTTACCATGTTGTGATAAAGGGTAATCCATGTCTCAGAAAAGTGATGTTCATCCTCACCATTTGTTTAATTTATCATGCCTTACCATCTGCAATAATTTATATCTGAGATTTTTATTATTTAGCTGACGTGTTGCCAAGTTCCCTCCAATCGTGTTGTATCATTCCACCATGTTTACTAATTTATGTTATTTCATCTGTTGGACCCTCTTCTTATCTATACTTTCTAAGATGGCATGCACTCTTCAATCACGTTCCGCTTTTCATATTGGACCAGAGTTCAAATAACTGAAGCCTATAACTTAATTGCTGCTACTGCCACTGTTTGCGAGGGGGAACGGACATAGGACTCAATGTCCCAGGCACCTTGTGGCTGACACCACCACTGACGCCCACACCCCCCACCAGAAGGCACGTTAAAAACACCAGCGGGCTCCCGCAGCGCGGGAAGCCCGTAACTTCATTGCTGCTACTGCCACTATTTGTGAGGGGGAGCGGACAAAGGACTCAAAGTCCCAGGCACCCTGTGGCTGACGCAACCACCGACGCCCACATCCCGTGCCTGGAGACGTGTTAAAAACACCAGCGGGCTACCGCAGCGCGGCCCGAAGCCCGGGCCAAGGGCGAGCCCGTCTGTGCCCGTCCGCGGCCGAACGAGGCAGGACTGGGCCAACCCTCTTGGTCTCATTGGAGCAACTTAATATCGATATTGGTAAAGAGACTCACTGTTTTGCTTTGTATCTACTATTGATATCTCATCCGCGGGAGTATGGGCAAGAGGAAACTACCGCCCTCCATGGGGATGCCACACAAAAATAATGCTCCCATCACTAAGTACCTAAAAACTGCCATGGGGATGATTGATAGCGAGATTGTTCATGTTGAGGAACAACTCACAGCTACTATAACTGCATTAGATGCCGTATTGAAAGAATCTGCAGCAGAGGGCAGGCTTGACTCCATAGTACTTGTGAGTAGCGGGAAGAACAAGGATTTTGAGAAAGAGCCAACTATTGAAAATGTAACTAGTAAGGATTTAGTTCAGAATCTGGTTAACCCTTGCATCCTAACAACTACTTTGGAGATCTCCGTGTCATCCAACAATACAGATCAGGCTTCGCCACCAGAAAAAAAACAGAAACAATTACCTCAATTGAAGAATGGCCTTAAGGAGAATTTGGCAGGGCCGATAAAGGGGGATAGTAATACAATAAATAATGTACAAAAGCCACAAAATCTTGAAATCCTATTTAAAAAGTTACATGGTAAATTGGACAGTATTGAGCGACGGCTGATGTCAGAATTAAAACTAGTCCAAAAGGATGTGACTTTTCTATCGGATTTGGTTTCTGAAATATTATCTTCAAAAAAACGGAACAAATCTACTTCTAATAATAATTCAGCCACAAGGCCTAAGGAAGATTTAGATACCCCTCCTGTCGCTGGTGAATTTAAGCAAAGAACGTCTTATCCCGTGCCACCCTCAAGGGACTGCCCACAGTTACCAATCTCCCAAGATGTAAGGCCTAACAAGGATGACAAAAGCCCCTTCATCAAGACCAGTAAAAACTAACCAGGCTGACAAAATTAATAGGACCACGCAATCTGGTTATAATACAGAGGAATCATTACATCTACCCTCCCAAGCGACTCCATACGTTATTGTTTTGAAAAATGTTCCTAGATTAGTAGGCCAATTGCTACTGTCCAATATCCCTTCTGAATTCAACCTCCAAACTAATTGACAGAGTCATGTTGGGGAGATTAGAAAACTGGGCCAATGAGAATAATATTCTTTCAGAGGCCCAGTATGGTTTCAGAAGTGGCATTGGAACGGTGGAACAATGTGTAAACTTGGAGTTACTAATAAGGAAATATACGCTAGCTAAGGAAGGGGTTTTACATCTTTGTTTTGTAGATCTCACCAGTGCATTTGATCTCGTTAACCATGCCAAACTATGGCAAACATTGAAAGAGCTAGGAACCCCAATTTACATCATTACATACTTATCACAGATTTACACCTTTTTAACCTTTAGAGCACGGTTTGGTACAATGGGTGAATATACCCCGGATTTTAGGGTTATGCGGGGAATACGACTAGGTTGTGTATTGGCTCCCCTCCTCTTTTCCCTATATATTAATAATGTGAACCCTTTTTTACAGAAGCAAAATGATGATGCCCCAAAAGTGGGAGCACGCGGCACCCCAGTACTCCTTTACGCAGACGACGCTGTCCTGTTATCAAGGACAGCGAACGGACTGCAATGCCTAATAGAAAAATTTGCAACGTACATGACAGAAAAAGATCTTTAGTTAAATCTTACTAAAACATTTGTCATGACATGCGGGAGCAATAGGCCAAAGAATAGACAACATTATGTAGTAGGAGTGGTTATAAATAGAGTTTCCACTTTTTCATATTTGGGACTACTTTTTAATGGAAAAGGTACCTGGAACACACATATAGAATCCTGTTTTTGACATTTTAGATTTTCCACAAAAATAGGAAATAAACCCATATGGGAAATTCTTGCCTTGTACAGAAGCAAGTGTGTAACAGGTGTTTGCTATGGGGTAGCCATATGGGGGAGGGCAAACATCGCTTCTTTACAGATCCAAGAAAACACATTTTTAAAAAGACTGCTGGCAGTCCCAAACTCCACAGCCAATTACATAGTTCATAAAGAACTGTATGTACCATATTTAAGTGATCTTATACATACAGCACCTTGTGGTGTGGGATTTTGGTGAAAGATGAGACCAAAATTACTAAGGATTTAATCATGGTCTGTCTGGCCCTTGACCATAGCAGAAAAATCCCCTGGCTAGAACATATCAATAGTCTTTTAATAAGTTATAAGATAGACTGAATCCAGTGTGCATCCAGGATTATAGTAAAAGTGATGTGAAGTTAAGATATACCACTACTAGGGAATGTGCAAGAGTGGTTGATGTTAGAAAGAAACAAAGTGTTATTACCTATTGTGAACTCCCTTTTGTGATGGGCACACAACCATATTTAACTTTGGTATGAAACACCCAACATAGATTTTATTTAACCAGGCTTAGGCTTGGTATACTACATCATACAATAGCATTCCCAAGCATGGAGAAGTAGTCTCATAATCTTCCGAACTGTCCATGTGATGGAAAGTCCACCCAGTCCACGCTGCATTTTTTACTTTTTTGTAATTTTTATAGGGATATCCCGAAATCTGTTTTAAAACCACTTTTTTTAACTAATATGCTTTTTTATCATAAACAGGCTTTTAGCTTTATATGTAGTTTGGATGACATAAAAACAATGAATTCTGTTATCCTTTTTATACAACTGGCAATCAGGAGAAGAAAGGATCTCTCACACCTGGATGCATTAACCTATGAAAAACCTGATGAGAGCACTTAAGTTGTGCCATATAACCTTCTCTTTCATTCTGGTTAGCAGCTTGACTTTCCTGTATCTTTATTATATTGGCCATTATGATTCTTATCTTTCATGTTAAATATATTGCACTTTAGTGATACCTATCCGTTTTCCCGATATATGATATTACTTTGCACTTTATGTATTTTCATGATACAGACTACTTTGCAATGAAAAGCTCTGTAAAATTGTATATAGTATCATGATGCCTGGAGTGATTATGACATTTTGGTACTTTTAACTCCTATGGATCTAAATATGTTCTATTTTTACAAAGTTATATTTTAAAGAAGAAATGTATATCTGTGCTCTTTGATTAGTATGCTTTTATGGCTGTTTATATTACACCGAATAAAGCTGATTTGATTTGATTTGAACTCAAGTTAAAGTACAATTTATGAATACAGATCAACATGTACCGTGGCATCCAAATTATGCCGAAAGGGGTGCTCCGTTCTCATCAGCAATATCTGTTTAAACGCTGTACTGGGCAATTTCCAGTCCTGGTATTTGTCTGGTACAAAGTGACTATGTATAGTTGTATCTCCTTTGGAATCGACATTACTGTATTTTATGGCTCGTACCTTTCCAAACTCTAGCTTTAGCTGTTCATCCATTTACAACAACTTTCAGTTTTGCTGTCACCCCTTATGTGACACATCATGTAGCATGATGAACCTGAAAATGGGGCCATTTCCTTTTTCTTCCACTATACAACGTTTTCTCCTTTTGGATGTGTTTGTCAACAATTCATCTCTTTTCTTCTTTCATGTCCTTATCAAGGGACCCTCGAGTAATGCCTCCGAGTACCTTCTTTAAGAAATATTTTAAACACCTCGGAGCTTACATTTTGAAATCCACTTTCTTTGTGCAATTTTATTGTGCTCTTAGGAACTCCTCGTGTGGAATGCTAAATTTGAGGGGTTCTTACATGGCCACTGCAGAATATAGTTGCAGGAAGACTTCTAGCTATGAATCTTAATGTACATCGTATGGTACACAATGAATACTTTTCTATCTAAAAACATCAGTTCTGTGCTACTAATTTCAAACATAAACCTCAATTATATTATCCCATATTAGGAACCACCCATCAATAGAACTGGTCCATAAAATTAAATAGCACTTCCTCTCTTCTTTTCTAATGAGTCACCCTACCATTGCCATCACCTCATAAAGAGGTAATTGTTTTCTGAGTAAAAAGTTAGATTACATTTAAAATTAAATATTTTCTCATTTTGAAACTGAATGATTAACTTGTTTTTAAAAAGTTAAACGAAACATTTAAACTTTTTAATAAAGATTTAAATTTAGCTTTCAATAATATAAAAGATGGATAACTTTAAATGTACTAAATACTAATTAATTGAATTCAAATATTTAATGCTGATTGATTTTAATTATGTCAGTATTTAATAAACATTTAATTTGCTAAGTTAGTGTGCTGCAACATTTTATCGTATTAGTCCTAGGTTAATGATAATTAGTTTAAAATAATTTATATTTTTATTTTATATTTTTTGAATAATTATTAAGATGTATTTTTCCTTCTACTTTGCCATAGGGAGATAGCCTCAGGTGGAGGACATCTCTGACTATGGGGCCTATTACGATGTCGGACGGACTTGTGTCCGCCCGACACAGTCTCAGAAAAGAGACCGACCTCGGATCGCCTGCTTAGGATTCTGACATTTCCCTATGGGAGCATGCCTAACAGCCATAAACCAACCATAGTACTTGCTCCCATAGGGAAATGGGAGGTGGTGTTAACCCTGCACCAATGGCAGGCACCTTGATTAACAGGGGTTAACCTAACGGAGGCCACCAAGAAAAGGGGGCCCTGCTAGGGGCCCCCACAGTCGCTCTTCAACAGACTTTCCATGTCCTACTTTCTTAAGTTCTCTATATGGGTAATAAATCTGACATTTCCTCAACTGCCAATGGTGATATATCTCTGCCACCTCCCACATATATACACTCGCCATGCACTGCTTATGACCTCACATATTAATTCACTCATGACATCTTCCATGATATCGTTGATAACCTCACTGAAACGTGAAGCCATCTTGATTGGAATAAACTGGTAACTCTTAAAACATTTAATTTAAAAAGGAACAAAATGAGGGGGTTCATTTTGTCATAGAAATTATGGTTAGTGCTGCAGAAAGAAAAATTAGGACATGTTTTAAGTGAGATCTCAAATATCTTCCTGTTATATTTCAACAGGAGCAGCCTGTCAGTTGATGCCTTCGTGTTCTACTGCAGCTTCCCAGAGTGTTCTAAAGAACAACTGGACCGCTAACAGCCTTACTTATGACAAAAGTATGGCACACCTGAAGCCATCTTGATTGGAATAAACTGGTAACACTTAAAACATTTAATTTAAAAAGGAACAAAGTGATGGGGTTCATTTTGTCATAGAAATTATGGTTAGTGCTGTAGAAAGAAAAATTAGGACATGTTTCAAGTGTGATCTCAAATATCTTCCTGTTATATTTCAACAGGAGCAGCCTGTCAGTTGATGCCTTTGCGTTCTCCTGCAGCTTCCCAGAGTGTTCTAAAGAACAACTAGAGAGCTAACAGTCTTACTTATGACAAAATTATGGCACACCTGAAGCCATCTTGATTGGAATAAACTGGTAACTCTTAAAACATTTAATTTAAAAAGGAACAAAATGAAGGGGTTCATTTTGCCATAGCAATTATGGTCAGTGCTGCAGAAAGAAAAACTAGGACATGTTTTAAGTGAGATCTCAAGTCCTCTTCTATTTCATTAGAAAATTCTGACATGCAGACTGAAACAATCACTTTCAATACCAGCAGTAGACTTCCAGTTAACTCCCCGGTGAGCAGTAGCTTTACTACAGTGATCTAATGAACAACTAGAGTGCTAACATTCTGAATTTATGGCGAATTTGTGGCACATCTGAATGCCTTCTTGATGCAATCAAAGTAAAAAACTGAAAGCATTTCCTATTGAGGAGATTGCAGTAAATGAGGAAATTAGGAAACTTCATAACAAATAAGTCTCCCAAGATGGCCACCAGAGAAAAAAGAGCCCAAATGTAGCACAAATATCACCCAGATGTAGCCCACATATAGCCCAATGACAGAAGTTTGCAAAACACTTTTTATCTTAAGTTTTTCTGCAGTTTTATATAGTGCAGACTGGTCAGGTGTTGGAGCGTTACATCTTACTTGGACCCCTTATTGCGTATTTTGCACAAAGTACATGAGATTGATCTTGCGAAACATTGAACTTTACAATTCTGTTAACCTGAAGTTGCTCTGAACCGGGCTTTGTAACACCCGTTTTTACCTACTGGTTTTAATTAATTCTCACTGTATTGTATTAGGAAAGAGGATTTGCTGTTTTTATGTACACTTTTATGATCTATGTTTCTAAATCAGATCGAATAAAGTTTAATGAATTCTATGGCAGGATGGAGGATTATGCATATCTTTCCTCACTTTATTTGCATAGCAGTTCAAAGAAAACGTGACACAACAATCATTAAACAAAAGGCTACCATCGTATATAATATTGTGACGTCCCTTCCGCTTCCTCTTTCTTCACTGCTCGTAAGTTAAGTGCATTCCTTACATTCTTGGCTTAATCTGACGTCGTTGCTGTTTGTATAGCGGTTTCTTGTGCACGTTATTAGCATTATTGCCTTGGTATTGTTTCATATACCCTACGCAACAGGCTCTTGCCCAAGACCGTTCTCCCCCTCGCAGTTTCTCCCGCTGTGCGCTCTGAGCACGGTGAGATCCTGTCAGGCGCGTCTGGTCCGAGCGAGGCAGCTCCGTCAAGCACTCCCGCTGGTCTTTACGCACGTTTGGGAATACAGTCACTCCTTTAGTGTCCGCTTGATTCCCGACCAACCCTAGCCTAATTTTACACCGCTAAGCGGTGATTTCCCCACACAGCCACATTAGTAACCAGCGCCACCTGGTGGTGGTAATTGGTATTGCGCTTCAGTCTAGTCTTATAACAGCTTCGGGGAAAGCCCAGCTTTTGAAGCACCGGGGAGGGGGCTGCCTTAAGGATTTTAAGGGCATTTGCTCTTGCTCACACCCTCTGCTATCATGTCTTCTCCAGAAGACCATTTTTACTTCTCCTACCAGGAAGTGGAGGAGGAATGGCCCCCCCATCTTCTCCCTCCAGCAGTGGACCAAGCCCTCTCTCTGGCTCTTTCTAGGGCGCTGGCTCCTCTTAGGGATCAGTTTGATAAGCTGGCGAAAAGCATTCCTGGAGTGTTCAGTGACCCAGATCTGGTGGTGGCGGGTCCCAGTAGCTCCCAGATGGGGAATAAAAGGGCCGTTAAGCATAACCCGCGGCACTTGGAAGGATTTGATAAACTTACAGAGACCTTCCTCAAGAGTGCGCGAACGCTAAAACATGCACCCTGCCGGGAGGAGGAGGAGTCCGGAAAAAATTGCGGCGCTGGCACCACTAATGTAGACCCCGACGGCGGGTTTCCCTTAGAGGGAGAGGGTGTATCGGAGGATGATTTCTCCTTCGAAGAGGATAGGGACTCGGGGCGTCCCTGTCATCCAGAGTCCCACTCCTCCCAGTCCCGGGTTGGGGACGGAGTCCACTCGGACATGTTCGAGCTTACCCAAATTTACCATCCTAGGTTGGCGCAGTGGACCCCTGACACCAAAGTGGCAGAGTATGTGGTGGTGAAAATCCATCAACCCCTTGAAAGGGAGGTCAGGAATAGGATGAGGGGAGAATGCCCCAGGCCCTCACTGAAGGGGAAGGTGGCACACATGCCTGAAATTGATGAGAAACTATGTACCTTTTTCTCCAAGTATATGAGGGTTCCCAAGAAAGGAATTGATAGGTCTTGGACATGGTAGGGCCCTTGACCAAAATTATTAAATGGGCGGAGCGTTCAAAAGAGTCAGGATCCCCTTTGTCCAGGGAGATTGTGGATGGTTGGGCGCACGACCCTAAACTCTAAAACACTACCCCCTCCACTACCCAAACACCACTGCACTACCCTAAACCCTAAAACACTACCCCCAGCACGACAACCTACACTACCCAAACATAACTACACTACCCTAAACCCTAAAACACTACCACCAGCACGACTCCCTTCACTACCCAAACACCACTGCACTACCCTAAACCCTAAATCTACCTCAGCACAACCCCCTACACTACACAAACACCACTGCACTACCCTAAACCCTAAAACACTGCCCCCAACACGACCCCCTTCACTACACAAACACCACTGAGCTGCCTTAAACCCTAAAACACTACCCCAGCACGACACCCTACACTGCACAAACACCACTTCACTACCCTAAACACTAAATCTACCCCCAGCATGACCCCTACACTACACAAACACCACTGCACTACCCTAAACCCTAAAACACTACCCCCAGCATGACCCCCTTCACTACCTAAACACAACTTCACTACCCTAAACCCTAAAACACTACCCCCAGCATGACCCCGTTCACTACCCAAACACCACTGCACAACCCTAAACCCTAAAACACGACCCTCTACACTACACAAACACCACTGTACTACCCTAAACCCTAAAACACTAGAACCCAGCACGACCCCCTACAGTACACAAACACCACTGCACTATCCTAAACCCTAAAACACTACCCCCTACACTACACAAACACCACTGTACTACCCTAAACCCTAAAACACTACCCCCAGCACTACCCCTACACTACACAAACACCACTGCACTACCATAAACCCTAAAACACTACCCTCAGCACAACCCCCTACACTACACAAACACCACTGCACTACCCTAAACCCTAAAACACTACCCCCAGCACGACTCCCTACACCACCCAAACACCACTACACTACCCTAAACCATAAATCTACCCCCTTCATGATCCCTACACTACCCAAACACCACTGCACTACCCTAAACCATAAAACACTACCCCAGCACGACCCCCTACACTACACAAACACCACTGCACTACCCTAAACCCTAAAACACTACCCCCAGCATGACCCCTACACTACTGCACTACCCTAAACCCTAAAACACTACCCCAGCACGACCCCCTACACTACCCAAACACCACTGCACTACCCTAAACCCTAAAACACTACCCCCAGCACGACCCCCTACACTACCCAAACACCACTGCACTACCGCAAACCCTAGGAAAAAAAAACACCCCATGCCCAATCCCCCTTACCTCTCACTCCTCGTGGTTCCTCTCTCCTTGTGGTTCCTGCTTCACGTCGTCTCTGAGGGGCGGTGCACGTCGTCGTGAGGAAACGGAACAGTCTCTGTTTCCTTACAACAACGTGGATCATCTACATGTTTTTTAGAACGCATGGTCATTTACCATACATACCTTTACAACAAAATTTGTTGTGTGGTAAATGACCATGCGTTCTAAAAAAATGTGCAGTAATGCCTTCGCGATGTACAACGCATGCGTGGTAATGCATGCGTTGTTATGGTATCGCAAAGTCAAAAAGTCGTTGTAACGGCTGTTTACCGATCGAAGCTGGCCCTTGTTCTTCAGTGAGACATTTATTTGATTAATTAGGAGGAAGGGATGTGTTTTTTTTACCAAAAAGTGCATTCCCAGCTGTTGCATTGTGAAAGTGTCCGCGTGGCCTGGTTTCATTTCCGGTGAGAAAGTGGAGGAGTCTGTTTGGATCTAAAGGAGTTCTGCTGTTGGACGGGGCCGGCGCGACACGTCATCAGAAAACATAGCTAATGGAAAGTGGCCTCCCTGAAGTGTGGAGCAGTGCCATGAGAGGTCAACGAGTGTGCGTCCCACCGCAGTATGACCGTACCGCGTGACCCATGTGCCGCCTCCAGGTTACGGGAGGCAGAAGCGGCATCGCAGGTCCTCTTGAAGACCGTTGTAGCACTAATTCTACATTTTGGTACTAGGGCATTTTAACTTTGTTATTCCTGCCAGATAAAAAGAGAAGATCCTGTGTTATTCAGTGCCCTTGTTACCTTTTTTGTGGTTTGTGGTGCTTGTTACTTTGCTGCCCCGCCGGTGCACACGACTGAGCACCCCACCATGTTTGCCATCTGCAGGGCCTCTGTCCTTGGATCACTGGTTTCGGTTTCTGGAGAGGCAACATAAAAGGTTGCTCCCAAAGGGCTAGCCTGAACACTTAGGGGAATATCCCCTGCACCAGCATTCCACGGAAATTAATTCCTAGCTCTCCCAAGTCAACGAGGATGTCATAATAGCACGGCTCCGCTCACAACACCATATGACGTCATCCAAGCCATAAGAGGACCTCGTCGGCCTGCTGACGTCAGTTCCACCCATTTTTTCTGTGCCACTGAGGCAAACAGGCGGACCGAGACATTTTCACATGTATACATAGTATAATAAATATATATATATTCACTGAAAAAACCATAGGTTTCAGGCACGTTATAGATAGAAATTAGCGTTTAAAAAACCTTAGAAATTCACTGAAAAAAACATAGGTTTCAGGGGCGTTATAGTTAGTTTGACATTTCACTCATACAAAACCATAGAAATTCCCCCGTTATAGTTAGTTTAGCTAACTATAACTCGCGCAACCGCAATGCACTGCTGATGACTTCACATATTACATCACTCATGACATGATCAGTGACATCACTCATGACATCACTGATGACATCTCAAATGGCATCACTGATGACATCATCCTTGTGATAGAGTGGCAGACCTCCTCTCACCCTAATATAACCTTTGATACACACACTCAAAAATACAAACTAACATTTTCAAAACAATGGACATACCAATTTGTGGACAGTGGCAGCTCTTTCCAGAAGGCAATCGATTTTCTGATGCCCTCTATTCTCCTCCCTATGTTACTCTCCAAATAAGCTGTATGCGTGTGCGTCAGTTTAATCCCTTAGGTTTCGCACTTCGTCACAAACCCATTTCATCACTACCCTAGGTAACTCGGCTTTGCTTTTCCCAGCCAGGTTTCCCATGGGGAAAAGCTTGAACTTCCCTGGGTTAAGGGACAGTCTGGACAGCTTCCTAAATCTCTCCAGCTCCGTGATAAGTGATGGTACTGCTTCTCCGTGATGGCGCATGTATGCCAGCGTGTCGTCGGTGTACATAACACCACGTGATTTGTGTCGCCCAGGCGGATCCCCCAGCCTCCCATTTTGTTTCTAAGGGTAATTGCCAGCGTCTCCATCGCAATAGCGAACAAGAGCGGAGATAGGAGGCATCCCTGCCTGGTAACCCTCTGTAGTGTGAAACTTTTCGACACATGGTCTCAAAGACATACTCTCGCTGTTGGTCCAGTGTATAATATCTTCGTCCATTTTATGTATTGGTCTCCCAGTCCCATTCCCCCAAGCACCGCCCAAATATAATCCCATTCTACTGAGTCAGAGGCCTGATGTATGGCCAGCAGACTCAATGACCAATTCTCCTTTTCTAGGACAGACGCATGCCACTCCTGCGCCAGTCTGCACAAATTATGTGAGGTATTTCATCCTGGAATGAATCCAACCTGGTCCGGGTGCATTAGCCGGGCATATAGGGCAAAAGACAGGCTGCCAGAATTTCACTCAATATTTTTGCATCTATATTTAGGAGAGAAATTGGCCTCTAAGAGCTCTGGTAGAGGGGATCTTTATCTGGCTTGGGGATCATGGACACCGTCGCCTCCAGCATAGTTGTGGGCAACAGCCTGTGGGCAAGGGCTTCATTATACATCCAGCATGTGATTGGCCAGCTGTGTAACAAATTTTTGGTAGAACTCCACTGGGAGTCCATCCCCCCCAGGGAACCCCTCCGTTTTTTAATTGATGCATGTATCTCTTCCCAGGAGATTGGTGCCCCCAGCGTCTCCGCATCTGCCTTTTCTTGGGAGGGGAGCGCCACATCAGCCAGGAACTTTTGCAGTATGTGCGGTTCAGTTCGGAGGTTGGTTGTGAATGTAGTCTCTAAGTCAGCTGCGAATTCATTCAGTATTGCTCCTTGTGTGTGCACTATATCTCCCTTGCTATTTTGAAGTTGCAGGATAGGTGTATGCTCTTTTTCTGTCCGATCAGTCATGCAAGAAGTGGCCTGGACCTGTTCCCCTCCATATGCAGTCTCCGTCTATAGGCAGTGTACATGAATTTTTCTTACCTAGCCCAAGCTTCCAATAGCTCTCCTCGGACCCGTACCCATTCCGTCATGTGGGTTGGCTTCATATGTACGGTACCCTCTAGACCCAATTAAGTAATATACACTAACACAAGGGCACCTCGTGCAAGGCCCGAATATAAAGTAGCATATAATTGCCCCTCCATCTTTTCCGTATACTTAAAATGGTGTACCCCATATATGTGTCTTCTATAGTCCAGCTATCGTTATTCTGTATCATTTTAAAAATGCATGTACTCTGCGGCATTTTTCCAGGCCCGCCATCCCACGGATATTCCAATTAAGTAATTTCAGAACTTGTGCAGACATGGTTGTTTTTTTTCTTCCCTATGCTCCTCCCTCCTATTCCTCCCCTGTGAGTATCTATCTTTTGTTCCAACCTTCTGCGTTAGATAAGCGCATTCCTCCCACAACCTTGGAATTTCCCCTGTAACTGACATAACATTTGCAACTGAACAATCCCTTGATTCCCCCCTCTCGTTGGGCAGTTGTGTGGATTCCATTGCACGCAATACAACTAGCACAACAAGCAGCACATATCGCCACATTCCCTCCCCCACATACCCCTTATCCAACAATTGATTCCATAACATTGATACTTGAGGTCCAGGGACTATTCCGGCCTCACTTAGTTCCCGTTTAGCTGTTTGATATGAAATGCTGTGCTAGAGAACTGGCTCCACCAGGGTGCGAGATTACTCTTCAGCGTTCCAGACGGGTTCCAACTCTGGTGGGGGTGTCGCTACCCTGCTGCTGCCCTGCTTCTCCCTACTTTGATTACTATTCAACCTAATGTGCACATATATCTTGCCCATAGTAACAGTGATTATATGTGTATAGTGTTCCACATCATCATAAAATTACTCATTAGTCACCTATCTCTGTCTCTATTTGTCAAGGTCTTAATTCATTCATGCCCGTTTCCTTGATCTCGAGTGTCTGACTCAGGATCCTGTGTCACGTGAACAGACTCCGACACTGTCTCTGTATCCGAAGCCTGCAGCGTGCCATCACAAAGGACTTTAATCCAACCTGCACTCATTGCCTTTTCTGCGTGTTGTAAACGTTTGGGCTGCCGATGTTCCTGTGTTGCAGTTTTCATTGTCAGATTGCCAGTGGACCCCATAGGCAAGGCCAGGCGTCACCCTCCCAGCCCCCTGGTATCTAGCTAGTCTCTCGCGTCTCCCGCTGAAAAAAAGAATAGTGTACGTCCCTCATTCTCCACTCGGAGTTTTGCCGGGAAGAGGCTATATTTCAGATTCAGATCGCGCAGTCTCAGCTTGACCACAATTAAGGACTTCCTCTGTTCCTGTACTCTTTGGGTATAGTCCAGATATATCAAGATGGAGTGGCTCTCAAAGAAGAACTGCTTCCCACTGCGGGACATCTGGAGGAGTAGGTCTCTATCCCTATAATTAAAAGGTTTTGCTATAAGGGTCCGAGGGGGTGCTCCAGGTCTAGGCGGTGGCACCAATGCTCTGTGCGCTCTCTCAATATTGAAATATTTGGATAATTTCTTGGGGGCTATTTCCTGGGTTATCCAGTCTTCCAAGAACAGTTCTGTAGAGGGACCCTCTGCTTTTTCGGGCAACCCGATGAATCTCAGGTTACATCTACTCGACCTTCCTTCGGAATCCTCTGCCCTTTGATCTATTTTTATAACCTGCTTTTTTAATTCAACCACTGTGGCATTGAGGCTTTTCATTTCTTTTTGCCAGGTGCTCACATCTTTTTCAGTAATGGACACCCTGTCCGAGACTTTCCTCAAGTCACACCGCAGCTGGCTTACATCTATGGCCACTGCATCTATCTTTTGAATCATATCGTCCCTAGTTGTTTGTATGGCCTGTATATCATCTGTTAGTGTGGGAGGGTCCTCTGTGTCCCGTTCAACTGGCGCTTTCCCACCATTGGCATCCTCTTCCCTATTTTCCAGGCCATGGACTAGGGGCTGGGCGTAATTGGAAATTGTTATTGTCTACGTCTTGGACGTCTTCTCCTTCACCATGATTACTGATGGTTTTGTTGCCCCTTTTTCCACAGGTTAATGTCGCCTCACGGGGGACCGTCAGGGCAGGCCTCCGACTTTCCTATCCACTAATTTCAGGGAGGTATTGGCACTCGTCCTCCTGTGGTCTGTTGTACCCTGGTCGCTTTTAGGCCTAGCTGCGTCACACGTATCTCAACACCACTTCTCAGTGCCGGGACCACCATCACCTCTGTTATTTTTCCCCCTTCTTTTTTTGTTTTTATTTGTGTTTCCTTTCTGCGCTTCTCAGGCTATGCTGCCTCTGTCCCTCATAAGGGTCTCGTTTCGCACTAAGCACAGCTAACCTCCGTCACCACAGGCCTATTCTGCCTGCTGTATTTTGCCAGGTTGTGACCCAGCCCGGGAGCTCCGCAATGTCTTTATGTCCCCCAACACAGCCAAGACAAAGTCTATTACGTACTCTTGTTAGGAATTGTGTAGTCACCCCAGTGCGTTGCGCTGGTATTCTGCACTTTTCCGGCCACTTGCGGGCCCGGCGCTCCGTCTCTCGGGGGCATGAGGGTTTTTATGGCATTAGTCCTCGTTTCATCCTGGCTTCCACTCAGGGGCCTCACCCAGGTTCCAGCCTGTCGTGGGCCTGGATAGCGCTATACCTCTCCCTGGGGCCACAAGTGGGAACTCGTTACCTTGTGTATGCATGGGATTGGGGTTCTCGCCGACATCTGCCTCTGGAGTGTCCTTTCCCCTGTTATCTCTGCTCAGGGGTGGGTTTGGAGGACCCAGCAGCTCCCCTCGGGCTTCTCTGCTGCACTGCGGGGCCTTGTTGTTATCGGGGCCGCAGTTTCCGCTCACCCTCGGGTTCAAAGCTGTTTTGGTGGAGCCCCCGGGCCACTCCCTTCTCCTCAATGGACTGCAGGGGTGGGCCTCAGAGCACTCCGGTTTCGGTTCTCCTCGATGGGCCCACGTCTCACTCCCTCACTAGTCAAGATGGCACCGTTGCTCTTCAGGGACTACGACATTTGTTTTGCCATTTTCTGTGTTATTGTTGACTCCGTGATCTTTGGTTATATTGTGTGGGAGTCTGTAGTGGTCCAAAGTTCAATCAGGGCTTAGTGTAGGGCCAGGATGATGAAGGATTTTCTCATAAATCTGACCATACCGCAGATCTCGGCTGAGACACGTCTACGCGGCCATGATGGCAAGCCACGCCCATGGCAATCCTTTTAGCCATGATAGTTAATGCTAGTTAGTGCATTTGCTCTTTAATGACCTCAAGGATTCTTGGAGTTTGGTCCGTTTTGTGCAAGTCTTGGATGTTTGCGCAGTTGAATTTGGTTTGGTACAGAGTGCTGATTTGTAGGGAACAGTTGTCTGTAGTGACATTGTTTCCTTTATGTTGAGCAGAGACAGAGAATGCTTTGGAGTTTTTTGTAAATCTTCCTCATGTCTCTTTTTTGCTTGACAGATGCATCATTTATACTTCCCTGAAAGTTATTTCTTCCAGAGTGAAGATATTTGATCCAGTTTTTAGCAATCTGATCTTCTTATTTGAAGCACGTTTCATGGTTTTGAAGTCTTTTGTAAACCATGGCCGACATAGGATAGATCTTAAGAGGCCTGAGCCCCGACCAGGCTGCTGAGTGTAAATAAGGGCTAAAAGGAGTTGGTGCACAATGGTTCCCAGTCATGTATTGTGTGGCATCATGAAAGGATCTGGTTGTGGAGCTTAGATTTCCATGTCAAATATTTCAAAGCAGTGTCCCTGGACCATATGATACGCTTCCAGTTTTGATGCAAGCCTTTCGAGCCAATCGTCTCTAGTGTCATGGGACCTTAGTCTGATGTTCTAAGGACAGCCACTGGGACATGCGGTCACTTTTGCAGCGTGTTAAGATGGCAAAGGACTTTACATGACTTTTCAACGGAATTGAGCAAAACGTGTAGTCTAGAACCATTGGACTGTAGTGGAAAAAATGTATATAATGAGCTGGCTCATCTTCAGGATAGCGACCATTTAAGGTGCGCAGGTGCGAGCCTTCTAAAACGGCTAGCAGAGCTTGCTCTGTGGAATCAGTTCCTTGAGGTGGAGTGATCTGTGAGGGAATTGACCACAGTGAGTCTGCTATTGCAGAGGAAGGATTTCAAAGGGGATCATGAATTAACTTAGCCACCAGTCAACAGTAGTTGATCATTTAGATGAAGTAATCTGATGTCTGCAATTAAAAGCTCCAAAGCCTTGACATTTTGTTTCTTTTCCTGGGCAGCTGAGTGAATGTACGCATACAGAAGCATTAGGCTAACTTCTGAGGGATTTTCACTCACATTTTGATTTTGACGCATAGGAAGTTGTGGTGAATGGTGGCATAGATGGAAGCGTCAAACATCCAGCGTAGTGATAGGTAGATGAATGAGCCCCCTATCTCGTGACCCTTAGTAGATAGCTGGAGTGAAGAG
The DNA here is from genome assembly GCF_964204655.1 of Triturus cristatus. Lineage (NCBI taxonomy): Eukaryota > Metazoa > Chordata > Amphibia > Caudata > Salamandridae > Triturus > Triturus cristatus. The sequence continues at coordinate 215,315,171 of NC_140594.1, read as the reverse complement.
CTCGCAGTCGCCTTCTTACAGGGTCTCTTCTTCGCGCCATGATTCCTGAATGCATATGATATCATGTGATGGCAAAAAGGACTTTGCATTTGGACCTGTTAAGATGTTCTTTAGCCCGGCCACATTCCAGGATAACAGATTCATGGGTTTGGGCTCTTTCTTCATATCAGAGGCTGAAGCTGTGCGCCTTTTGGGCTTCAGTCATTTTGGCGAAGGACCTGCCATAGTGGCTGCCAACCAGCCCCAATCCTCTTTCCGGTTGTTCTGCACTGGTAAGATGAACTTGCAGAATTTTCCTTCTTGGTCATTGGTGGAAATGATCAGACCTTGTTTGAGGTTAGCAGCAATTGAGTGAAGAGGGCCCGCTACCTTTCTATGTAATGCTAAGGTGTGTGACGTCTGTGACCACTAGCTACAGTTGACGTTTTTGGCTAGATCAGGAAAAGGCCAGTATGAAAAGCATTCTGGGTCTTGTTGAGAAAGGCTGTGAGGATATCGATCCTTCAAAGACAGTGTGATCAGAATCCTCAATTCCTCTAGTAGAGTGTGGTTTTCATATATGGTGTTAGCTGCTGAAGGTGTGGCCCAAATCACAGCTGTTACTTCCTTGTGATGGAATATGACTAGGGGAATGAACTGGATACTCTCGGTATCTGTGGAAATTAAGTGCTGGAATTTGGGATGAGAGGCTATGGGTTTGAATAAGTTTCCCCTATTTTGTTGTGTACTTCCTATATTACCCATGCAGGATCTGCGCGTTCGGATAACATAAAATGTAAGATTGGTGGTAGACTAACTCTGAGCACCCCCACCGTGTATGTTAGCCTGTTTGCATTAGCTAGCTCACAGTGCCACTAGAATTTCCTCTTATCGGGAGAGAATAGTTTCTGGCAGCCTTGGAACATGACCACCCTGATCCCCCAAGATCATGGAAAGAATGTACTACCTTTCGCTCAGTTACTCGTGCTCACTTATTCTGTCTCAGAGAGTTGCACAGAAGAAACAGTCGGGCCTGTTACAATAAAAATGTAGTGCACAGTTGTTCTTCTAGTGTAAAATAGATATACTGCAACAACCGTTAGACAGTATGATCAGCAGAACAGTGAATATAAAAGGATAGTACAGTTCTACCATTTTGCAATAGTCATGAACACATACATGGATATAAACTGCATGATAAAAGAAAGCGCGCATACACGTACGATGCCTAGCTAGATGTACCTAAGTGTACCTAGCATGTGAGTAGGTGTTAAGCCAAGAATCCCTCTAGGATTAGTCTAACCCCATTACCTGAAGCAAGAGAGTGTGGGACTCCTTCCTGGTCTCGAGTTGGACACCCCACAAGGGATGTTTAGACCACTATCAGCTGCAGCATCTGCATGCAGGAACCTCAGCGTCTATGGTCAGTGTGTCGGCCTGGAAGTCTCGGTTTCCTCTAACTAATACTAGCAAGAGGTGCTGTATTTATACAGAAAAGTATCTAGGGTTCCTTTGTTCCTTGTTTCTTGTTTCTTGTATTAGCCATTGTTGGGTTTGAGGATAACGTGTGGGATGAACCTTGTACGTAGATATTATGCAGGTGGATGTAGCCCCTGTCTGGTTTCCAAGAGCCCTTACGAATATTCATTCATACTGTGTCATAGAACACTATTGTTCAGGGAAACCCTCCTTCTGCGCCCAGGACTAGAACTAGGTAAAGGTTCAATCCTGAAAGGCTTGTTACTGTGTACTGTGTAGTGTAGGGGAGGTGATGTAGGTGAAAGGGTATGATGTTACCCAGGCCTATATTAGGGTACCTATATGAAACATAACAATTCAGGATATCGTTTGATCCTTGGGAGATGTACTCCAGGTGCAAAATTGTCATTGAAGTGGCAGTTGGTGATAATGAGTTGTTTTGAATTGGGGCAGTGGTTACATTGGACAAGGGTACTATTGAGATTGCATGTTGTGTGCTTTTTATCTTGTGGCTCTGTTGTTGACTTAAGTGACAATGCGAAGTTGCGGGCAACGGGCTGATCTCATTTGAAGCTTGGCCAGGTTTATTGCCCAGAGGGAGGGCAACCATGGCCTTGTTTAGTGATTGATCGTTATTAGGTTGGGGCTCCTCGGCCAGTAGGTTTTGCGGAATGATGGACGTTTGAGCTGCGGTCTCTGTGGTGTCCAGTGAGCGTTTCCTAACAGTAACTTGGAATGAGGTTAATTCGGTGGAGTGCTCGATAGCGTTCTCAGTGTCTTTGCCCTGAATGTTCTTAGGTGTATCTGTTGTGTTTTTGGTATCCCTTTTTAAAGAGGGGAAGAAGCTCTTAAACTTGGGCATGTAGTCTGCCACCTACTGGATTTTAACCTGTTTTTATTTTGTTTTCTTAGGGGTTTTCTCTTTCGCTTAGTTGGTTGATCGGCAGGGTGACTGGAGGTGCTGCTGGTTGTGGGCATGTGATGTTTCAGTTTGTGGTCATTAACTGGCAAATCTAGGCACAAGGGTGCTAGATGGACTCCCACTTTAAGTTCTATCATGTTATTCGAGGGCCGCCTTGCTTGAGAAAGCAACATATATATTGACGATTGTCTCGATGGCACTGGGCGTAAATGGTTTGTTGGTGGCATAGGGATTTTTGGGACTAGGCTGGGCAACCTTGAGCTTGTCAATCAGTTTAACTTCCTGAAGTAGATCACTGACTATCGCTGGTAGGGCAAATAGTTTGCCTAGCAAGATTGCACAGACACAGTCTTGAAGGCTTTGTTTAATAGTGCATGATGATGTAGAATTATTAGAATTTTGGGGGTTAGATATCAAACTGCTGACCGTGGTGTTCAGACGCTCGAAGCGTGAATCAATGAATGATGTGTACTGAGCTAGGGCTTCCCACTGGGAAATTTGAATATCGAATTTATTTGATTGATACTCCAGTGCTCTGACTGTGGCATTTAAGATGTTTATCAGTTGTTGCCAGGTCCTTAGATCAAAAGGTGAATTTAGGCTGCTGATATGAGTTGGTGATTCCGCGCAAAAGCCTCTGATAAATGATAATTCATGTTAAAGAGAGGCTAGAGAAGCTAGCTAGAGTATCAGAAGTGGAGTCTTTCACAGGAGAAGATGGTGACTGGATTTCAGATGGCTTTATAGTTGCAAGGCGGTTTGTAATTTGTTGTGACTAGACTCTTTCAGGTTGCAAGAAGAGGAGTTCAGATGATGAAGGGACCTCAGGCATGACAGTTTTAATGCAATTTTGTAAAGCCTCTGCAATTTTGAGAAGCGTTGAGTCGGCACTTGATTTCGAGGGTGACAGAACTACCCGGGCAGTTTGAAGGAAAATTTGTGCTTGCGTTAGGGAAATTGGTGAGATTCTGGGCAGTTGCTGGTCTCTTTATTCATTTAAAGTTGGTTGGAGGAAATGGAGAGGGGATAGCAGATCTATTGCGTTTGCTATATTTACTGTGTGAGTCTGTGATATTGATTTGGTGACTTGATTGGTGACTTTTTCTGGTGTGCCAAGTTGTGCGATCATCGGTGGATGTAGAGTAGAAGGTACTTCTCTGACCTCCTCCGCAGATGGGTAAAGAATGGCACTTTCGTCTTTCATGTAGGTGAATTTTGATATCTTATTCTTCCGAAGTTTGGGCCATAGGGCAAACACACTGGACCTAGTGAGCAGTGATACTAATGGGTTAGCTTTCATTGACAAGGGTGAAGAAGCTGTTGAGGGGTTGTCCTCTGACTTGGGTGTCTGTGGGGCACGATTTGGGGCTCAGAGGCCCTTCTTTTTGCACTGAAGTGGGTGCGGTGTTCCTCTTGTTCTACTCAACCTCATTATTTTTGGAGAGGGGTTTCCACGGATACTTGCTTCACTGTCACTGTTGAGGACGCTGCCAATACAACAAGGGGAACCCCTGCAAAGTAAATGTAGGTAGAGACTCAGGGGAAAGATACAGAATAAATAATGAAGGAAAAGTACTCTACCTGTTTCTTCCAAAATGTACAATGTATCATTTAATTGAAATACTGACACTCAAAACTAAGCCTAAACGTGAAACTTCAAACACTTTCAATACGTAAGCAGAAGTCAATTCATAATTTTTATTTTTTTATTTTTTATTTTTCACTATAATAAATTTTCAGACAAAAATATTCAATACATATTCTTTTTCATAAGACAAAAAACAAATTTTAGGAGGTCCCAGATATCATCAGCTGCACACAATCTCACAAACTCATACCGGTATCACAACGCACCAAAAACACACTTCATACATACAGAGATAAAAAAATAATAATGGTCAAAATGACCAGAAACAGGAGGTCCAAAAAGGTTTATCCTTTGTACCATCTGTTGGAATGAATAAGTTCGATTTTTTTAGGGATCTGCATACCTTTTTCCGCAAAGTTAGGCTGAAAAAATACTTTGCCAACAGGAACCCCAATACAGATATCAATAATCTATCCGGCTTCAAACCACCTTCCACCTTTACTCCAGGATTGGATATGGTCGGCAGTGAGGTGAGTCTCTTTGAAAAATCTGTCCTGAATAAGGTACAGAAAGCAACCAAATTTGTCCCCTTTCCTTCATATAACATTTCTAAAGAAGAAAATGCGGCCTATAAATCTCTCAGAACCAACAATGATCTCACAGTTAAACCCTGTGACAAGGGGGGGGGGGGGTATTGTTATTTAGGACAGCAAAAATTACAAAGAAAAAATGTTGGATCTTCTTGAATCCCCTAGACACTACTGTAAAATCATGTCCATTCCAGAACCTAGAGTCAAACACAGGATCCTATCAGAGGTAGAACAAGCCATGGATAGAGAGGAAATTTGCATTCAAGAAGCGCAATTCCTTACTCCTACACATACTCGTATCCCCATAATCTATGGGTTTCCTAAAACACATAAAGATCAGGCCAACCCTCCTTTGAGACCTATTGTCTCCACCATTGGCTCCGCCACGGAACCATTATCGAAATATATCGATACATTTTTACAACCCATGGTGGAATCCCTACACTCGTATGTGAAGGACACTGGACACTTTATCTCAAAGTTAGAAGGTTTGCAATACAACCCCCAACAGGAAATTCTAGTGACGCTTGATGTTGAATCTTTGTATTCTAATATTCCCCAAACAGAAGCCTGCAGGGTTGTTACCAACATTATTGAAAGAGATCAAACCCTACATAACGGCAGATTTCTAGCACGATGCCTGGAAATAGTTTTGGAAGAAAATTTCTTTGAATATGACGGGAACTACTACCAACAAGTACAAGGAGTCAGCATGGGGGCAGCATGTGCCCCCAGTGTTGCCTCCCTTTACATGGGGCATTTCGAGCAATGTAACATCTATAACGAAATTGCCCCTATCTTCGAAAATGTACGTCTTTGGTCACGGTACATAGACGATATTTTCTTCATTTGGACCGGAAACCAAGCGTCCCTTGATGAATACATCGATTGGATTAATGCAGCCGACGTTAATCTTAGATTCACTGCACATATGAGCACTATCAAACTAGAATTTCTCGATGTGTGGGTTGAGCATCAGGAATCAAAGCTCTGCTTTTCCCTCTACACCAAACCCACAGCCAGAAACACACTCCTTCATTTTGATAGTTTCCATCCGAGGAGTCAAAAGGATGGAATACCATTCAGCCAATTCCTTCGTTTGCGCAGAAATTGCACAACTATCAATGATTACCTCCTTCATGCTGAAATCATGAAAGAAAAATTCATTCAAAGAGGATACCCCCGTAGAATGGTAAGGAACGCTCTCAAGAGAGCCCGCATCTACAATCGCGACTCCATGTTTCTACCCAAAACAAATCAGTCAGATAAGTTAGTCTGTGTCACTAAACATTCTGCCATGAATAACAAAATCAGACAGATTGTTAACTCACAATGGCACCTTTTGAATCTAGAGTCGGAAACAGCACACATTTCCAAACCTATGTTTGCATTCCGCAGGAATAAAAATCTGAGAAACTGGGTAGTCAGAGCCAAACAACCTGAATCTAAAGGATGGATGCAAAAGTCGATTGAGGGAGGTGCCCCCATTACTGGCAACCACAAGTGTGGCACGTGCTACGCGTGTGCCCATGCCATAGTCAGTGACTATATTTGCATCAATGATTATAACATCACTATGAAAGATATGACCAACTGCAGAACATCCAACTGCATCTATGCCATCCAATGCCCCTGTCTCCTTCCTTATGCAGGCGAAACTGCCAGAGAAGTTAGGATACGGCTAGGCGAGCATAAGTCAAATATCAGACGCTCTAAACATGGAGCTCCCTTAGTAGATCATTGGATTGAAAAGGGACACTCGGAAGCTGATCTACGTTGGACGATCTTAGAGAAGATTCGCCAACAAAGAGGATCCGACAGTAACATCATACGCAAGAAGCGAGAAGTATTCTGGATTTTTGTCCTTAGATCTAAGGACAAGGGACTCAACGAGCACCTCCCTTGGGAAAACGCCATCCTTTAAATCTTGTCTCTATAGTCCTTTGTGACTTGAATATCTTTGTTTCTCTTAATTTCTCTTAATTTTTTGAGATTCTTACGTTTTGTATAGTTCTGAATCCTTTCTTATTTTTATCCCCATTTTTGTAAGTCTGCCACCTTCAAAGCTCTCTTTGTCTATCTGTCACGATCTGAACATTGGAGTTTTTCTCTGACCGCCTGTTTTGCGCTGCGCCTTTTTCATTATCCTTTCTTCGCATATCGTAAGCAATATGACGATTTTACTTTAAATCTGCCTTTGCTCGATTGCTTAGTAAGGTTTGGCATCATTAGGCCTTAGCTAGTCGAATTAATACCCTTCGCGGGTTTCTTTTCCATTAGTTTCTTTTCCATTAGTTTCTATAAATGGATACAAAACTGCAGTGTTGCTTTTTATACTGCATTTGCATCAGACCTGGCCTCCCCTATGACTATGAAGATAAGACCTTTAGTAGCATTTTTTCTTCTTAGTAGTTACGGATAGATCCGACTTGTTGGCCCTTTAAGCATAGACACGCCCCTTAGCTTCACGAACCGATCGGTCACTGGCCTATTTAAACGGCCTTGTAACACGTCAGTGTGTTCTTTGGACCATCTGGCTACGAGCATATTCACCTATCCGTTTGAAGAGACTTCGACCCTTCAGAGATCCTGCTGCTCGGCGGCTCTATTGCTTGACACATTTCGTATCAGGTACTTTGCAGAGATGACGTAGAGCTTTACTATAGCACATTGCACACCTTTCCTTGTGCACACGATTTTATAACTTTTATTTTTAATTATTATATCTTTCAGTTTGGTTAAAGTACCGTGACGAGTAGTATCTTAGCGGACCTCCTTACGGCGTGCCGCTATTCACATCGTGATGTCAAAATCTGCCCCGACAGACATGGTTGGTTTTCTGTCTAATTTTGCCAATTAAGCATGCTTTATTGGATCGTCACTACTGAGCTTTTTTCTTCATTAGTTTTTTCCTTGACTATTTAGGACTTTCATTAATCACCCCTCTGAAAACTCCAATCAAGACTTCGAGCCCTTAACTTTCTTAACAGGTGAAGTCTCTTTTACATAGTTTCTCTTTATTATTTTGACAGCATTGCACGATATGAAATGATTTTTTTGTCAACGAGCCCCCGCGGGCCTTCACATTGTCCTTAGCTTTAGCGCTTGTTTGGCACCTTACGATATGAAACTAGCTTTAATATCTGACTTGCATTTTTATATTAACTTGGCTCTTATTTTCGTTTGTTTGCATCGATTTGTCTGTTCTCCTGGCGCAGATTTTGATTTTTTCATTCATCCATTTTGCTAAGGGTCTCCCTTTACCCATTTGCGTTCACCCTGTCGTCGCCCTTGCTAGGCTTTGATGCCTCCAAATCCTTATTTTCGAATTATCCTTTTTAGAGCTTGATGTTTGTTTCACCTAGAAGACTCTCGTCTTCCCATGCACCCTGTCGTCGCCCTTGCCAGGTCTTTATGTCTCCAAATCCTTATTTTTTGAATTATCCTTTTCAGAGCCTGATGTTTGTTTCACCTAGAAGACTCTCGTCTACCTTTGCACCTACTGTCAGCGTGTGACCAGAGCTTTCTCGCCGCTATTTCGCCAGCCTGATTCGACAGCTATAGATACATCCGCTACAGGTGAGCGGGAACGTTTTTTTACCCCGTTCTTCCTCGTTTGTGTATCTAGCGACCTTAGAGCTCCCACTAGGCGCTGCGTTCATTCATTGTTTCCTTCCTTCTTTTTCTGTTTTCCTCTTTTTGTTCCCTTTTTCTTTTTCTTTTTCTTTCCCTTTTTATTCCTTTTCCTTCCTTCTTCCTTTCTTTATTTCTTTTCCTTTCCCTTATTATTTCCCTGCTTTCTGTGAGAGGAACTTATCTACCCTCAGGTTTATATATTTTTTAGATCTACCTCTCCAGCCCCTCCACCTTTTGGCCTTGTCTTTATTTTTGTATCCAAACAGGATATTCTAGTGTTATTTGCGTATTTTAAATTTGATATATTGCCTTTATCATGTTTGTCCCTGACACTCAAAACTTATGGCCCTCTCCTGATATACCTATTTAGACAAATTATGTTTCTTCTTCTTTTGTTATTGATTTATATCTGGATTGTAATTCGATGTGTTATCTTGTTCTTGTTAGGTCCCAGCATATTATTCACAAATGTCTTACTGTTCGCCCTGAGGAAGGTGGCACCCACATTTCGGTGCGTTCAACGAAACGCGCGTCGGCGCTTCCTTGAGGTCCACCTAAGCTCCAATTCCTTAGATCTGAACATGGATTATTCAACACTATACTAAATGCGTTTCATGATCTCATTTATATATTGATTATTGTGGCTGTTTTTTGGACCTCCTGTTTCTGGTCATTTTGACCATTATTATTTTTTTATCTCTGTATGTATGAAGTGTGTTTTTGGTGCGTTGTAATACCGGTATGAGTTTGTGAGATTGTGTGTAGCTGATGATGTCTGGGACCTCCTAAAATTTGTTTTTTGTCTTATGAAAAAGAATATGTATTGAATATTTTTGTCTGAAAATGTATTATAGTGAAAAATAAAAATTTTATGAATTGACTTCTACTTACGTATTGAAAGTGTTTGAAGTTTCACGTTTAGGCTTAGTTTTGAGTGTCAGTATTTCAATTAAATGATACATTGTACATTTTGGAAGAAACAGGTAGAGTACTTTTCCTTCATTATTTATACTGTTGAGGACGCTAGCAGTAGAAACCCCCACTATGTTAGGTCATAAGCAGTGCATTGCAGGGGCATAAGTTATAGTTAGCTCAGGTAACTATAACTGCAGAATTGCACTGGTTTTGCATAAGTAAAATCTGATCCTAACTATAATGTCCCTGTAATCTTTGTTTTTTTCAGTGACTATATATATATACATATATATATATATGTGTGTGTGTGTGTGTGTATACATATATATATTCACTAACAAAACCAAAGGTTACAGGGACGTTATATTTAGGCCCACATTTCGCTCATACCAATCAGTGCATTTCAGCAGTTATAGTTACCTGAGCTAACTATAACTTAACCCCCGCAATACAGTGTTTATGAGCTCACATATAACATCACTCATGACATAGTCAGTGACATCACTGGTGACATTGCTGATGACATCTCAAATGGCATCACTGATGACATCATCCACAGAACCAATCACATACTCATTCACACCCCATTACAACCACACATACACACTCCCACTCCCACACAACCACTTACAAACTCATTCACAGGCTCATACAAATACTCACACAACCACTCACTGATTCATAGAGCCACTCACACATCCACTCACTCATACATCCACTCACATAACCACTAACTCACCAATAAAGCCACTCACAAATCTAGCCATCCAGACATATAGACAATAACACACCTACTCATACACCAACACAGCCACTCACACACTGTGTCAGTCACCCACACACACACCCTCACAGCCACTCTCATATTCACTCACTCACCCATACAGTCACTCATAACCCACGCACTCACCCAGACACTACTTATGCATCCACTCACTCACACATACAGCCACTCACATACCTCATCACTCACCTTTAAAGCCTCTCTGATACCTACTTACTCACCGATACACCACTGACAAATCAACTCACTCACCCACACAGCCACACACACAGCCACTCACTCACTCATACAACCACTCACACACCTATAGAGCCACTCATACACCTACTCACATACGGATACACATAGTCACATAGCCCCTTGCAAAATATGTGTTACAAAAGTATTACTCTTTAGAAGTATACAAACTATAATTTCTTATGTTTTGTAGTATCTTAGTATATATATCTTTAACAATCACATTCACTGGATGATGTCATAAGTGATGTCATTTGAGATGTCATCAGTGTTGTCACTGACCAAATCATGAGTGATGAAATAAGTGAGGTCATAAGCAGTGCATTGCTGGGGAATAAGTTATAGTTAGCTCAGGTAACTATAACTGCTGAATTTCACTGGTTTTGTACGGATGAAATGTAAGCCGAAATATAACATCCCTGTAATTTAGTTGTTTTCTGTGAATTTCTAAGTTTAAAAAAAATTCTGTTTCCTAGCTATACCATCTCTGTAACCTTTGGTTTTTTAAGTGAATTGCTAAGGTTTTTTAAAATTCTTTATCCTAACTATGATGTCCCTGTAACTTTTGTTTTTTAGTGAATTTCTACGTTTTATTATATTTCCTACCTGTAACCTTTGAAAATGAGTGTATGAGTGAGTGCATGAGTGTCTCAATGGGTGTGTGATTGTGTGTGTTTGTGTGTGTGTCTGAGTGGGTCTGGGACTACCTGCATAAGTGTCCAACTGGGTGTGTGAGTAGGTGCATCACTGTCTGAGTCTTTGATTGTTTGAGTAGATACCTAAGTGGGTACATGAGTGTCTGAGTGGGACAGTGCCTGACTAGAAAGACCTATAACATGTCAAGTGAAGCTTGCAGTGAGAGAGCGCAGGCAGGATCTGCACTAGTCGCCATCACCCATGTTTGAAGTACTATTTTTGTGCATGATTGAGAAGGTTATATCAGTACTTGCCGACATATCTCAGAGAGTGTAGGAATACACCTCTATCAGTGCCATGAGATGTTTAAGTAAATGTGCTGGTATGTACCTGACTGCTATAATACCCTTATGGTTGCCTAAATGTGTATGTAAGTGGCTTCACAAATACTTCAGTGCCTGTGTTAGGTAATAGAGAGCTATGTAGGTGTCACTGCAACTATCTTTGAGTCTTCTGCATGCATAAATAGTTTCTGGTGAATGACTGAATGTATTAGTGCCTCTGTAGCTGGCTCTGAACTGGCAGACAGGATCTATGCTTTTGTGAACATGTTTGTCAATTGTTTTAGGGATGGCATACTCTAGTACTTGGCATAAAGGCATGCAAGTGCGCAAGTATCTTATTCAACTCAAAAGGACGTTTCTCAATCTCCATTTTAGTTCAGTGCATGCTCTAGTTGTCGGAGTAGCTGCTCCTACAAATATGCGCGCTGTGCTGACGCCAGCACCTTGAAAGGCTGCTGAGTGCTGACGTTGCTTGTCATTGCTGCCATATTTTATCAAATAATTTGCTGCTATACTGTTAACTGATGTTTTTAGCTCTTTTAAAAAGGATTATTTCACTTGTTTTTAAATAAGAACATTTTAACTGTATGTACTTGCATTGTATGAATCTGTTTGGGGCACTTGGGCAATACGTTCTTCTTTGCTGTCCGGGACCGGAGTTCGGACCGGCAACTACTTCCTGGGTCTCACCATTGACAACTAGAGATGCCATTTTAGTTCAGTGCGTGCTCTAGTTGTCGGAGTAGCCGCCCCTATAAATAGGCGCACTGTCCAGACGCCCAGCGGGCATGCCTAAGGCAAGCCCGTCTGCACCCGTCAACATCCCACAAGCGTAAAGCGCCAGCCACGCTGCCCCCTTTGGGTCCCAGTATGCAGAGAGGGGGCTGTATAGGAGCAAGGACCTCCAATCACTCCACCCACTCTCATTTTCCCACATTAGCAGATGGGATGTACTGGAATGTAAAGACACAGTTTGCTCTTCCTGTGGCTTTATATTTAGTGCCGGCTCAGCCGAACTTGCTCCAGTCAGTGCTGCTGCTAAAAGGGGTAAGCACGAACCAGCCATGCATGCTGCCCTTATTAATGCACGTTCACTTAAGAGGCACTATCAGGATTTGATCTTTTGGAGGACAAGAAAGTTGATTTCCTGTTTAATACAGAGACATGGTTGGATACGTTTTCTAATCCTACCTTTGCGCTGGCCATTCCAACCGGCTATAGAATTTCTAGGTTAGATAGATTAAAAGGGAGAGGGGGAGGGTTGGTTATCATATATAGAGATAAGTGGTCCCTCCAACAGGATGTTTCTACACTTGGAGAGGATTGCGAAGCCTTGGACTTTAGTATTAATGTTTCGCCTCATTTTACACTAGGTGGATCTTTGATCTATAGACCTTGTCCAGCTGGTGCGTTTCTGAAAGAACTGGGGGATGCTATTGTTCCCCGAGCTCTCCATTTTGTCCATTATATTATCCTTGGTGACTTAAATATTCATCTTGACCAGGCAGCTAAGAAGGCATATAAATGTATTGTCCCTCGCTCAGCTCACCCAATGGGTTGGCCTTCTGACACACTAAGGGGGCACACCCTAGACCCCATCTGTACGAATTTTCCTATCGCAGTTGAAACTCCCACTCCGGTGCCTTGGTCAGATCATTTTCTGACATATTTCTCCTGGGATTCACCATATGACAATCTTCTGCCCCGGTTTGAGCGTGAGCTGGTTTTTGCTAAAATTGACCTGCTGTTATTTAGCCGAGCCTTGGGGGCCACCAGACCCCTTCCTGCCAGCGATCTTGCAGACGGGCTTGCTGGGTTTACAAGCTGGATCTCTAACACTTTTGATCTTATAGCCCGAGCCACTCGGCTTAGGTACTCCAGAGATTCCCCCTCTAATCCCTGGTTCACGCCTGATCTGAGGTTACTGAAGCAGGAGTGCAAGAAACTTGAGAGAGTCTGACGTAAGGGGTATCGTCCTGAGGATAAACATGCTGAGAAACAAGCAAAACACGTATTATACAGCTTTAGCACAGGCTAAAAGTCTTTACTAAGGGAATAGAATTGATTCAGCTAAGAATAACTCAAAGGAATTTTTTTCTATAGTTCTGAGTTTCCTGGCTCCCAAAGCGCAATCAAGTATGATTCCATCTTCTGCCTCGTGGTGCGAAGATCTCTCAATTTTTTTAATGGAGAAAATTCACACCATACAGGCGTCCTTTACTTCTTGCAAAAAGGACTCAGGTGCCCTCCTGGCTGGAGGGGCCCCATGGGCCCCTCCCCTCCACTCGCTGGCTGCATTTACCCCATTGATCGACCTACTTCCCTGAAAATTTTAAAAGGCTTGAAATCAGGATCCCCTTTGGACCTGTGTGCTGCCAGACTTCTGGCTGACGTGGCGGATACTGTTAATCCAGAAGTCAATAGACTTATTACTATGTCCCTTTCTGAAGCTCTTGTTCCGGCCACCTGGAAGCAGGCCAAGATCCTTCCTCTTTTGAAAAAACCTTCACTTGACCCTATATGCCCGGCAAATTACCGGCCGATCTCTCTCTTGCCTAGTGTGGCAAAGGTATGTGAGAAAGTGGTCGCCAGACATTTGACTGACTTCGTTGGAAGATCAGGCCTGCTCCACCTTGCACAGTCGGGTTTTAGGGCCTCATTTAGTACTGAATCAGCTCTGGTGGAAATTTCTGAAGCCACCAGAGACTGTTTGGATGCCGACGCGAGGGCTGCCTTGGTTTTGCTGGACCTCTTGGCGGCATTCTACACGGTACCCCACGCATTGCTGATAACCCAATTGGCGGAGATTGGTGTATCCGGAAGTACTTGGGGCTGGCTCAAATCTTTCTTGTAGAATCGGAACCAGCAGGTGTGACTCCCACCGTTTTCCTCCTCACCGAAGAAAGTGACCACAGGGGTCCCACAGGGCTCTTCCCTGAGTCCGCTTCTTTTTAATGTTTACGTTACTCCTTTGGTTAAGTTGGCTGCGGACTTAGGGGCAAAGATAATCGCATACGCTGATGATACTCAGCTCCTGTTCACATGGGAAAAAATGAGTGCTCTATCTCTGCCGCTAAACATTGCTTGACCGCAGTTTTTTGATGGTTGGCTGCTGCAGAATTGAAATGTAACGAGAAGAAATCAGAAATCCTCTTATTTGGAAAGTTTCCCTCTCATTTTAGGGAAACACTCTGGCCTTCTGAATCAGTGCTGCCTGCCTCATCAGGGAATCCTGTCAAGAACTTAGGGGTCTGGTTCGAGGAGAACCTCTTATTCTCGACTCAGATCAAGAAGTTGTCAGGGACCTGCTTTGGATTCCAAAAAATCTTCAGGAAGTTCCTTCCCTTTCTTCCTCAGGGGGCCAAGGAGACAGTGACCCGAGCCCTTATTCTTTCTCGCCTAGATTACGCCAACGCTTTATATGTCGGCGTCCCGAGTTACTTACTAAATAAACTGCAAGTGGTGCAGAACGCGGCTGCCAGGCTTCTTTTGAACATCCCTGCCAGATGTAGCATGAGACAACATCTAATCACCTTACACTGGCTGTTAGGTTTAAGGCCTTAGTTATCGCCCACCGTGCTTTGTATGCCACAGGGCCAGGCTATCTTCACAAACGGTTCTCCTTTTATACTCCTGATAGACACCTGCGTTCCTCCTCCCAACTCCTGTTGCATGTCCCGCATTTTTGCTCCCAAAGGACGGGCGGCAGCTCTCTGGCTGTGAAGGCCGCTTTGTCTTGGAATGCTTTGCCCTTTGCGCTCCGATGCACTCAGGACCCGAGTCTTTGCAATAAGAAGTTGAAAACTCACCTATTTCCCTAAATTTGGCTCCTCTTCATTCTCTCAAGGATCGCGTCGGGACACTCTTGTAGTATCTGTGCGTGTTAGAAATGAAAATAACATAACATAACAGAGCACAAAACATGATTGTTTATTGCATACCTACAGCAAATATTAGAAGTGTATTATGCAAACTAAAACGTTGGTTTGATACTTGAGAAAGACGTATATCATGCCAAGTGAAGCTTGCAGTAAGAATACACAGAAAGGGTCTGTACTAGTAATCATCACCCATGATTCACAAACTATTTCTCTGCATGGTTCTGAAGGTTGTGTCGGTAAGTGAGTGTAGCAGTACACTTATATGAGTGCCATAAGAAGTTTAAGTAAATGTGCTGGTATATAACTGTGTTTTTAGTTGCTCTATGACTGTCTAAATGTGTATGTAAGTGGCTGCACATATACTTCAGTGCCTTTGTAAGAGAATAGAAAGCTATGAACATGTGATTGCAGCTACCTTTGAGTCTGCTGTAGGCATAAGTAGTTTCTAGTAAGTGACTGTGTATATGTGCTTCTGTAGCTGTCTGATTAGATTGCAGAAAGAGTCTATGCTTTTGTGAACATGCATACCGGTTGCTCTAGGGGTGCATATTCTATGTAGTACTTCGCATAGGGGCCTACAAATGCTCAAGTAACTTATTCAGCTTAAAAGGGCATCTGTCAATCTCCTAAGCACAAAACAGCATTCTTTATGGCATAAGTACAGCATATCTTACAAGTGTGTTATGTGCACTAAAACGTGGGTTTGATACTTAAGAAACACCTACAACATGCTAAGTGAAGCTTGCAGTGACAGTGCACAGGCAGGGTCTGCACTAGTAGCCCTCACCCATTTTGAAATACTATTTCTCTGCATGGTTGAGAAGATTGTGTCAGTACTTGCCTATATATCTGAGAGAGTGTACAAGTACACCTCTATCAGTGCTATGAGATGTTTAAGTAGATGTGCTGGTATGTAACTGCCTGCTATAATGGCTGTCTTAATGTGTATGTAAGTGGGTGCAGAATTACTGTAGTGCCTGTGTAGGTCAGCTGCAAAGGTGTGACTGCAATTACCTTTGAGTCTGTGCATGTATTATTAGTTTCTAGTGAGTTATTGAATCTACACGGGCTTCTGTAGCTATTTCCATAGCTAAAACAGAGGCTTGATGTTTTTCTGAACATGTTTATCAGTTGCTTTAGGGATGGCATACTCTATGTAGTACTTGGCATAGGGGCATGCAAGTGCATAAGTAACTTAGTGAACTGAAAAGAACACCTCTCATCTTTTAAGCACAAACCAGCATGCTTTATAGCTCACCTACAGCATCTCTCACATGTGACTTGTGCATACTGAAACTTGGATTTAAGACTTGACAACAGCTTTTACATGGCAAATCAAGCGACAAGCGAAAGTGCACACACAGAACCTGTACTACCAAGCATCATCCATGTTTGAAAGAGTATTTCTCTACATGAATGAGAAGGTTGTGTCAGTACTTGCCAACATACCTGAGAAATTGTAGGAGTGCCAGGAGATGATTAAGTAAATGTGCTGGTATCTGATTGCCTCTCTTAGTATCTCTATGACTCTAAATATATATGTAAGTGGCTATAAACAAACACCTGAGTGTCTGTGTTACAGGAAAGCGAGCTCTATAGAAGTGACTAGAACTATGTTTGAATTTGCTGCATGCACAAGTTGTTTCTGGGAAAGTGACTGAATGTATATGTGCTTTTGTAGCTGTCTGACAAAGCAGTGTAACAGGACTACAACACCCAGAATTCAAAGAAAAACACTCTTTGAGAACACACATCATATATACATATGTACATTTTCCATGTCTTGTAATGCATTGCTAACTAAAAGTTTACCTCTTAATCAACCCATTTTTACTACCAATTACGCCATGTAGTCAGCAGCAAATGTACAACATACTAATTCAAAGCAAAAGATTATGAACCAACTTCCCACACAACTAGTATTCAAATCAGACAAACTGTCACATTCTCATATACTCATAAAGTGTCTTGCCCACCTGTTATTAAACAAACAAAGCCACTCACAAAACCCTTCATACATTACCTTATATAGTTCAAATATTTTCTAAACAAATATTTGATATTCTCTTATACCATTCTCACATACACATGTACCTTTTCAATATTTTTTTTCTCCAAATTAGATTTAATTCACATACCTGAAAATTGAGTTTGTTGATCAAATATTATTTTTTGTTCTTGTCAGATAGATACAATACTGACAGGAAATGTAAAAGCTAAGCATAAGAATGGCACACCACTCTCACACAAAGCAACCATTAAAGGCAGCATTTTCAACTTTGCACCCTCCGATAGTGTGAAAAACAGCAAATAAA
Organism: Triturus cristatus; assembly: GCF_964204655.1. NCBI lineage: Eukaryota > Metazoa > Chordata > Amphibia > Caudata > Salamandridae > Triturus > Triturus cristatus. The sequence goes on along the minus strand of NC_140594.1, from coordinate 215,297,865 downwards.
AACATACCTTTCATTATTAATTTTTTCACTCCATTCCTGAATGGTTACTATGTGTTAACCCTTTAGCATACTTTTATAAAGAAGCCCAATGCATGTCTTGCATACTTTTCACATTGAGCTATACTTGGGCTACATTTGGGTGATATTTGTGCTGCATTTACATTTACAGTGCCAAGAGACCTATGGGTGAACTGGCTCTTTACAAAAACACAAATACGAATGTTATTTAGGCTCTTTTCTCTCTGGAGGCCATTCCAGAGAGACTACTGTAGTATCCTCAGTAGAAATTTTTTTCTGTTTTCCACTTCGATCCCATCAAGATGGCGGTCAGGTGTGCCACACTTTGGCAGAAAATCAGAACTTTAGCACTCTAGTTGCTCATCAGAACACTGTAGTAAACTGCTGATCACCAGGGAGTTAATTGCCTGTCTGCTCTGCTGCTAGTGTTGAAAGTGCATGTTTCAGTCTACATGCCAGAATGTCTAAATTAAATAGAAGAGGAAGATATTTGATAATCCACTTAAAATGAGTCCTAATTTTTCTTCCTACAGCACTAACCATAATTTCTATGACAAAATGAAACCGCTCATTTTGTACCTTTCTAAATTAAATATTTTAAGTGTTACCAGTTTGATTCAACCAAGATGGCTTCAGGTGTGTCATAACTTTGCCAGAAGTAAGACTGTTAGCACTCTAGTTGTTCTTTAGAACTTTCTGGGAGGCTGCTAATTTGATGCTGTTTCTACGAGTGATGGGGAGGGGGGATTCTGGAATGTATTCCTCTGGCTAGGGGTGGGAGCGAACCGTCAGGAAAGCCGTAACACTTGACAGATGTTTCTATATTTTCATGCTCGGAAGTCTAGTTTGCACATATTTATTGTTGCATATGTAATGGTATTAACAGTGAGCACTCATGCAGATTTTTGCTGTAATGTTTCAAAATGGTAAATAAAGTGTTAAAAAAAAGTAATATGGAGCTGCATTGTTCTTAGTTCAAGTTTCCCAGACAGCACAATCTCCTGCCGCAGCCAGTGAACATGTCCGGATCTGCCCTGTGTCCCCCCAGTTGCTCCCTCCCTAGGAGTGTGATAGCCATGGCCCTCAGCCCCCTCGGATTCTAGAAGTAAGGCTGTCTGCCTTAAGGGAAGTTTACTCACTCCACAATGTCTTCTGCCCTGTGTCACATGAGGGAGACAGGGGACCACACTGGAAGGGGCTCCTGCTCACCCCAGGGTGACCCAATGTAGGGCAAGTGACTGACTCCTCCAAATGTATGGGACCATTAAGGTGAGAGTGGGCAGGGACTGTGGGATAAATGGCCCCAGCTATCTAGCTGCACCCGACTCCAGACACAATGTGGGAGTAACTGGCTGGCACTTTCATGTGGACAGGACACTTAAGATGAGGGTGTCTGCGGTGTCTTGTTATGGTGGAACGGAGTAAGCACCCACCGTCCTCTAGCAGGCGCATCAGATTTGATTGTTAGGGGACCTCGCTGTGTCCTCGCTGTGTCCCAGCGCTGAGAGGTGCTTAGATCCATGTAGTAGCTATACATGGCTTCATGCTGTTTCAACTTTTCCAATTTCTCTTTTAGGGCTTTGGCTGAAACTTGTTATTCCTGTAAAGTTGAGATAAATGCTCGTGGTTTATAAGCACTTTATGATTTCACGCCTACATCTTTAGACCACAATTTCCCCCATTAGCCAGAATATCTCACTGTTGCGCCAGCTACAGTCATTTGTGAATAACATTTGAACATTAAAATAGAGCCTGAAATCCGTTATGTTTATATGAGCCCTCCAGTGATTGAGTTTTAAGCGATTCTGGTCTTTTGCAGAAAAGGAACTGATGCCAAAGAAATAACTGGTTTTTGCCCCGGACCACAATGTCCGACCTAGTGAAAACGCTAGGATTCTGTAATGCGACATTTGTGGGCAAAAGAGCTGTAGATTTTTGCAGCAGAAAGTAGGTGGGGCTGAATTTGATATTGAACTTGTATTGCTTCAGGGGTAGTTATGAGTAAGAAACTAAAACACAAGTTGGCAAATATAAACAAGTTTTTCTAAATAAAGCGAGGAGTTGGCATGTCAAACTAGGTCTCCTGTTTTCATTCGCAGACACTAAGCCACCAGACTAAATCTCCTGTACCATAGGTAATTAACTAGCGAGACATCGAGGGTGGTTGAGGTAATAATTTCACCCACCACTCAAAAACAACAGGATGTCTTTGGGCATGCACATCCAATGCTAACGGGGAGACAGAGCACAGCTGCCTGCTATATTTTCTCAGGTGTGCCGTGTATGCTGCCTCGTTACCCCAATGTAGACTGTCTGGTCCGGGTGAAACTACAAGGTGTTCTTGACAAGGATGCTACCCACGTCCACTCACCAACTCACAAATCCACTCAAACACCCTCAAAACTACTCACACACTGACTCATACACCCATGCAGACACTCACATTCCCACTCACACACCCAGGCAGCACTCACACACCCAGTCACTGACCCATACAGCAACTCACACACGCACTAACAGACCCATACAGCCACTCACACATCTACTCACAGACCCAGACAGACACTCAATCCCACAAAACCACTCACACACCCACTAACAGACCCATACAGCCCCTAACACCCCCAATCACCAATCTATACAGCCACTCACATACACACTTTCAAAGGTTACAGGTTACAGTTAGGAAGTAACATTTTTAAAAACCTGCAAAATTCACCAAAAATAATGAAAGGGGAACAGGGATATTATATTTAGAAATAACATTGAAAAACCTTAGAAATTCATTGAAAAAAACAAAGGCTAGAGGGACGTTATAGTAAGGAAATAGAATTTTTTTAAACTTAGAAATTTACTGGAAAAAAAACAAAGGTCGTACAAAACCATAGAGGTGGTTCGGCAGTTAATCCATATATATTTAGCCATCACCAGTTAACAAACCAACGTGTTTCGACCAATATAGTCTTGATCACGGTTGTTGAAAGTCCATCTTTACTGTCTATTTCTACAAGAATATCCATATAGCTCATAATGAGGCATTCTGGGATCTATAGTTTTACTGCGATTTAATATTGTTTGTAAAAACAAAAAGTGTCTTATTACTCAACAAAGTCTCTTTGCACTGTCCATTGTTGTATTATCACAATGACATTTGGTTTTTCATAGAGAGGTCGTCAATTCACTATTGGATTTCTAATTATTGGCCAAGTGCCATATGTAAATCATAGTTAGTGTTGACACCCCTTGGCAATAAATGTGGCCCTTCCAGTTCTTATTTTGTGTTGAAGCTTTTATTCTTTTCAAGCCATGGTATGTTTTGCTATGTTTTATTATTCCAGGCAAGTTTCCATATAGAGGCTTAGTGTCCTCTAGTGTTGGTTGTGGATGGTCCTCCCTCACATTCCAAGCGGGTGCCACTTGTAGTTTCATTTAAGTGATGTTTTTATTTGTTGTGAGTACATATTGTCCTTGGATTTTAAGATTTTTGGAGGCTACTTCATAGTGTATGTAAATTACAGATGAACATGCAATTCTTTATCCCCGTTCAGGCCATATGGTTGCTCTGTGCGAAATCGAATTATTAATCAAGACTCCAGACGTCGCAATTTTGTTGTTCAATCCACTCCTCTTTCACTGACGGAGATTGTTGCTAGGCCCCAATATTTCATTTGTTGCCAGTTTAGGTTCCGATGTGTATGCATGTGTTTTGTCATGGCATAGTTGTTGTCATCATTTTGTATTGCTCGTATATGCTCAAGGATTCTCTTCTTCAATTGGCAGACCGTGCTGCCTATGTATCTTTGACCACAATTGCACTCTAACATATATACAACATAGGTACTTTCACAGTTGTTTTTTTCATTGATGTGGAAGGTTCTTCCTTTGGAATCACTAATTTATCTCATATTCTTTCCTATGTGCTATGCTTTACATTTGTCGCATTTACTGAATCCTATTTGGAGTTCCATTAGACAAGATTTTGTTTGTGGTCTTGTAAAGTGGATGTGTATCAATTTGTCTTTATTATTATACATATATATACACATAATGTTTTTCTATAACTTTGCATATTTCATATTTGCATCTGGACAAAAGAATATGCTATTTTTCAGTACCATTCTCTGTGTTTCTGCCTATTTGTCATCTGGAGACAAATAAGTATATAGGTATATTCAATGGAAGGTATAACTCTAGAGTATACTATCCGTGACTCTACTTCTCCCTTTACGCTTCCGACAACATTAAAAAAAAATACAACTGCCATAACTAGTGGCTCCAGAATGCATTTCTCCATCCTCATCACAGGTTCCTATTGAGGGTCAACCGCCAGGGCCCAGATTAACTAACTGCTCAGGCATTGCAGCCAAGGGGGGAAACACAATGCAGTCTATCTAACTATTGCTACATTGAAGTTTATGCTGCAAGCCAACTGTGCAACAAGCACAAACACTCACTGCTATAAATGCCTTTTTGCAGTAGATGTATCACATCCCTATTTACTTCATGGCTGCACCGGTGCTGCTTCAGATAATTGTGGGAGAATGTACTTGGGAAGTGAGAGACTGTGTATGTGTAGCTTGTTCCTATGTATTCCTCTGAGTGCCTGTCCATTAGTAGAAGTGGTGTGATATGATGCTACCTGCATGTCTAATGTGAAGTGGGAGGCCATACTGATTAAGGTTAGCAGAAGGTGCCCTATCACCCAGACCCAAACTTCTACTACTGCCTTTTCTTTTACAAATATTTTTTTCAGGTGTGTTAGTTCATCGGATCAGGTGAAGTGAAGCTGGGCTATTCCCAGAATGATTTAGGTTATTCAAAGAAAACTTGGTAACCTTAATGTAGGTTATTTGGGTGCGTGGTATGCACAGGTTTAAGGGTGGTGGCATTAGTGTGTGGAAAGTCAATTTTTGGAGCAAGTTAAAATCACATTTCTTTACACGTGGGATGTGGATTTTGCAAGTGGTGTGTGTTGATGCAGGATTTTATAACTACAAAACATTTAATTATTTTAAGATTTCCCAGGATTCCTAGATGGATATGTGAGCGGCTCATCCAGTAGGATACAAGTTCCAGATGTGAAGCAAAAACCTGGACTGAATGAGCTGCACATGCATGGACATCAAAAGCTTGAACACTCTTGATGCTTGGAAATCTTGGGGATAAGGGTTGCCAAGATGAGCAGCACTGAGGACTAACACTGGCTTGATTATCGTGACCAGATGTCCCAGTTTATCAGGTCACTACAGGTTTTCACTCTGCTGTTTCAGCGCCCCAAAACTTTCTCTCGGGGTATGTCTGTCTCCCGGTTTCAAGTGGGGCCCGGGGCTCAGAACTCCGCTCGACTGCAGAGTAGGAGTTTTGCCTACACTTCGCTTTCTCCGTGGAACACGGAGTAGGCAAAAATCTGCAAGCTCCGCCAGCAGAGCGGAGTTCTTCACCCAACCTTAGTTTTAACAGAGCCAAGTTGGCCTATTTTGGAACTAGTTGATTGCCTGGTGTCCATGGGGGGCCAGTAGGGTTGCCACTGAGTAAATGGCAGCATGACTTCCTTCGGTCCTCTAGACTTTCAGTGTCACCAAAATGGCCTGCGGGGGACATCACCAGGTTTCACAATGAGACAAACCTCCTTTTTACATGGGAATGTAGTACCCAGGGCCAACAACAAGATGTTTATGTGTTATTCATCTCTCTTATAAACTGAAAGTAGCTAATGCCTGTACACCATGTGTCAGGATGGTCATGTTCTCTCTGCAGCAGTTTCCTTCACCTTCAAACATCTGTCACCACAACACATCTTCTCACAAACATTCCCAAGTCATTCTTGTTACAGTGCATGTATGTTCTTTTAGATCCCATATTCCATGGCCCTGCTGCTTGTCTTTTTGAGCAAAATTGAATTTTCTATTGAAAGATTTGCAAAACACTGCTCGTCCGTGGGCCCTCACTCCTGTTCCTGATCACCTTTTAACCCAAATCATGTCCAAATAAACCAAAGTATAGGGCTCATGTCTGAGAACAGATTGTTTATTGCTCTAGTCACCACTAGTATTTGCACCATTGACAGTATTTGTTTACTTCATTGGTGCCATGCCCCGTGCTATGCAGTCTCCCAGGAAGTTGCAGGTTTGGGAAGATATTCCAACTAAGCCAATGCAGATGAGCCATTTTTAAGGGAGCATTGCCAAGATCATGAATCTATTGGAGTTGGTAGTGGTGATCCATTCTTAAACAATGATTGTTTGCTCTAACAGTGATGAGACTAAGTGGACAATTACCCAAAATGTTGTAAAATGCATAATTTGTCACAAATACAAAGAATTTCTTGAGGACAATCTCTAAACTCTTTTACTAAAGGGCTGTTCAATTCTATCTGTTTTGAGCAAAGTCATTAATAAATGTGATGATTACGGTGTATTAGATAGTTTGGTTGGGTGACCTCACTATGCAATACACTCATGAAACTGTCTTGGGTCCAGTCTGGGTTGCTTGTAAAACCTCTAGCTCAATGCTTGGAAGCTGAGGCTTCGAGCGGCAAGGCTTATACAAAGGGACTAGTTTAAAGCATTTAGATGCACTAAACATCAGAAGAATAATGTCAAACAACACTAAGAAAATGTCACACTAAGGTATTAGGCCTGTCTAATAAGCACCAGTTTTACATGCTAACGTTCTTAAGTTGCCTTCTCTCCCTAAACCCAGTGATCTTTTTCACACATTCATTTGCGTGCACATATAGGACAACATTCTTCAAACTCAGTTTTGCTTACAATACCACTTAAGAGGCACTTTATTAGAACACCTTGAACATTTTGTACAAGGGCTAGGTTTAGCACGCAAGATGTTTTATTTGTTTTTGACCGCTCTGCAACAGAGCTATCATAATGGAATAAACAATAGTGGCCTGACTGGGGCTTAGGCATGGTGACATGTAGGATGTTATTATGTATATGACCTCAAAACTTTGTTTAGACAGAGGAGCATTTTGCTGGCACTGAGAAGTCGATCCATGCCGGATTTCCAGCCTAGCCGATTCCTGTTATTCATGCGAGGGATGTTGTCCAACTCTACAGCACAAAGCAAACACAAGGAGATAATGGACGGAGCGCTGAAACTTTTCAGACACTCACCCGCATTCACAGATCTGGGTTGAACCCATCATCATTCTTTAGCTCACTTCGCCACCTCAGTTCATACCCAGCTATATGAAAATCAGTCTTGACCCTGTCCCTCATGGGAACAGTCCAGCCAAGCCAGGTCTTCCCTGAACTGGAAAAAAGCATCCTGGGACCGGTTTCTGGGTAAGACCCTTCATCAGCCAGGCTAGCTTGAATCCAGTGCTAAAGCGAGCAAGGGACCCACGTCTGGGCATACCCTGCCAACTTAGGGCGAACAAAGCAAGTGTCTGAAAAGTTTCAGCGCTCCGTCCATCTCTCCTGTTGTTTGCTTGGTTCGGCCTAAGTTGGCAGGGTATGCCCAGACATGGGTTCTTTGCTCACTTTGCAACAGGAGTTACGGCTCCTCGAAGTCCTCTTTGAGCCAGTGGAATTGCAGTGGATGCTGGACTACCAGTCACCAGTCAGAGCGGTTCCAGTGGTTTCCTTTGGTGAGGGCTAGTGTCCGTCTTGGACTATCAATCCATACTCTGACAGCTGTCCCGGATCTGGCAGACACTGGTGGAACTTTTGAGCACCAGGGAGTGGTCTTCTTGGCTGCAAGTCGGCGGTCAGCGGTCAGCAGCGATTCTTTGTGAGTGGCTACTGACTAGCCAGAATGAGCTACTCCATCTTTTATTGCCCTGGTGCTGGAACAGGGAGCCAACTGACTTTTGGAGTTCACCTTTTCTGACTGAGACTCAGGAGCAACTTTTCCAGGAGACAGGCATTATAAGCAGAGTCCTCTTTCCAGTGATTGGTACAACTTCTCTTACCAGCTCCAGGGGTCAGCAGGGCAGCCCTTCTTTGGGTGCCAGGGATGCTATTTTAAGCCCAGAAATTGCCTGGTTATGGTAACTGATAATAAAGAACGGTTGTACTTTCTCATCGGAGCAAGCCTGGGAATCAAAGTAATCTCGCCAAGGCCTGGGAGCATCATTGCCTAGTGGAAAACCACCTACGAGGAGGTGGCTTGATTGGATGGTGTGATGCTGCAATGCATCTTGGGATATTACCTGCAAGTTAGATGTATCGAAGTTAGGGACAGTGTCCGGGGACTTCTGCCTTTCCTTGAGAGAGAGAGCATCTTAGAACGAGCTCTGTAGCTTCTTGACCCATCTAAACGTGAAGTGGCTTTTTAGGAAGACATCACCCGCTGACACCTTAAAGGATCTTGCCTTGGGAAATGCTGGGTAGGGATGTCATTCTAGTTGTAGTGTAGGAACAGACTAATGCTTTATACCCACAAACTTCCAAAAAGGGGAATGACAATTCTCAGATTAAGGTGAATAGAAAATCAGGTTTTCATTAAAGACGCGGAAGCTAACATTATGCATAATCTTTTGTCTGCCACTCCAGAGCAGCCCCTTTAAAGAACTTCATCCATAACAATCCAGAACTGGAATTAAAAGTCAATAAATGTCTCCTGCGTAGAACACTCAGCCATTAAACACTCAGCCTCTTTTAAATGCAATCCTGAGAAGAATACTTTCCATCTTTTCCTTCTTCGGAATCCACGTCAATCTCACCTCCCTAAAACTGTTATTCTGTAATCAAAAAATAACTTATTAAGCATAAAAAACTCAACATAACAAATCCTGAAAAGAAACATAAAATCATTAAAAAAACTCCTTTTCATCATATTTTTACTTTTATTAGCCTTAAAAAACTTAATATATATCTTTTTTTTTTAATACACAACATACTAATAACACCACCAACAAGGGTGAGGAGGGAGGGATAATGTTAGCCTCCACGTCTTTAATAAAATCCTGATTCTCTATTCATGTTAATCTGAGAATCATCATTTCATTACAAGACCGGAGGCTACCATTATTCATGTTGAAAGCCCTTTAGCACTACTTCAGACATATGCTCAACTGGTCTCAACTGGTATAAAATAATGTCTTGCTAATGTATCCACATTTGACTAATCTGCTGCTTTCAAAATATTCTCCAGACTTCCACCATACAAACAACACTTGCTTGTCATCGCTCACCTGATGGAATGAGCTTTGAATGTTTCCATATTCACACCTGCTTGTTCTATCACACATCTCACCCCCTAGAGATTGTTGCTGTACTTACCGCTCTATATGGTTTAACAAACAAAATTTGTATTTGTATTTGGGATTTGTAATGCGCGCAGATACTTGAAAAGTGTCCCGGCGCGAGCCTGGAGGAAGGATAGGCAAGAGGGGACAGCTAGATGAAGAGAAATGTCTTGAGCCTTTTCCTAAAAAGCTTGGAATCCTGAATGCTGCCGAGATCCAGAGGGTGAAGGTTCCAGGCTGAAGCTGCCCTGAAAGCAAGAGAGCTCCCTTCTACTCTCTTAAGGTGAAATCTTGGGACATAGGCGGGAAGCTGCATAGCAGAGCGCAGCTGCCTGGTGGGATGTAGAAACTGATGCGCGTTCTCAGGTTAACGGGCCGTGTCCATAGAGAGCTGACTGTGCCAGGACGAGGGATTTGAACTTAACCCTCTCCCGCATAGGCAGTCAGTGCAGATCACGTTTGTTCAGTCGGTAGCTGGGCAAACCTACATACAAGGCATTGCATAATCAAGGCACGAGGATACCATTTCCCTAGCTGACCTAGGGAGAAAAGGGAGAAACTTAATTAAGGATTTCAAAGTGCCAAAGCATTGACCAGTAAGCTTCTTGATCTGAGTAGAGAAGTTCAGATTCCGCAATTGATGTTCACCATCCCTTCTATTCTTCGCAATGCTTCACTCATAATTTCTCAAACAATCTACCACACACAGATTCTTACACTCTTCGTACCTAGAATAAAATACTGAGGACGGCATAATGTTAGTTCTCTTATGTATCTCAAAAATCACACCATCGGGGATGAAGTATCCATTATTAACCTCTAAACACTTCACATCAGACACCCTTCTAGATGAAATCAAGCACAACAATGTCACTAGCTTAATAGAAATACTCTTATTGCTCAAAGGCCAGTCAATGAACAGTTTCAAAACCAAATTTGTATCCCACATAGCATCATAATGAACCTTAGGAGGCCTCTTTAACCTCATATTCTTTAATACTCTACATACCAAAACAGTTTTACCAACAGATCTACCTCCTACAAATACATGACCTGCTGAAACAGCTGATCTATAATAGTTAATGGTACGAATGCTCAACCCCTTACTAAACTGTTCATCAGAAAACACAAACTCCACTACAGGGACCTCCACGGGATCCAAACTCCGTTCCACGCACCAATGCACCCAAATCCTCCATACTCTTTTGTACCTTTTCCTTGTTCCTGTAGCCCAGGATTCTTAGAGTTACTCCGCAGCCTCTTGCAAAAGTCCCTTGAATGAACTGAATCCCCTGATACCTTCCAAACAAGAAGGTGCAACATACAGCTCTGATTCAAAGGATGAACTTCTCCTTACTCGTTTACCAGCATACCCTCTTCTGCTCTCATTAAAAAAGGAATATCGCAAGCCAATTCCAACACCACCGGAAACCAAGCCTGTGACACCCAAAGTGAGTCACCAGAACTAACTGACATCCTCACCTTCAGTAACACCCTCTGGATCATAGCAAAGGGTGGAAATGCGTAGCTTTTCACATTCAACCAAGTCTGTTGAAATGTGTCTATCGCCATAGCATCTGGATCTGGCAACCAACTGTAATACCTCTCCAACTGGCGGGTCAAGCTCATTGCAAACAAGTCCACTTCAATGGACTCCAAACCATCTGTATCCTCCTGAAATACTCTGTCCCCAGCATCCAGTTGCTGTAGTCCTTCACATGCCTGGAATTCCAATCCGCTATCACCTTCCGTACTCCCAGAAGATACTCTGCTCTTAAAGCTATTTTGTTCTTTAGACAAAACATCTATAATTCCTTTGCCACATCCGATAGACTCTTTGATCTGCAACCTCCCAAACGGTTTATGTATGCTACTGCTGAAATGTTGTCCATCTTCAAAAGCACTTTCTGACCCTGTAACCTCTCCTTGAAGCTCTTCAAAGCATACAACCTTGCTGTCAGTTCCAAACAGTTTATATGCTGATCCTTTTCTTTCCTTGACCTAGCACCACCTGTCTCCTGAAGTCCCAGTCAAGCCCCCATCCTAAAAGACTGGTATCCGTCTCCATGATGACATCCGGTAAGCAACCAAAAATTGCTCTTCCATTACAAACCTCCAAATTGTGTCACAACCACTCTAGTTCCTCTTTCGCTTCCACATTCAGTTCTATCTGATTCCTATACCATAAACCTCATCTGGATGCATCTGCTTTCACCCTTTGCAATGCTCTATAATGTAGGAGCCCTAGAAATATTGCTTGATATGAAGATGAAAATAATCCTAGAATCCTTGCCAAATCCCTCAATGTCACAGACATCTTCTGCAGCACTCTCAACACTTCTTTCTTTATCATTTTCACCTTCTTCTCCGGTAACCTTAGCACCTCTCTAACCGTATCTATAGTGAACTCAAGGAAATCCAAGCTTTGAGATGGCATTAAAATCGACTTTGCTTGGTTTATCATGAGACCCAGACTCTCTAACATATCTAAACCAATCTTGAGTTGATTCCTCAATTCCTCCGCGTCCTGTGACATTATTAAAATATCGTCTAAATACAGAATCTCATACAGAAACCTCTCTCTCTCAAATTTGCAACTACAACACGCATCAACTTCGTAAAGCACCAAGGTGCAGTTAAGTAGACATCTCCCTCAGAAGAGGAATTCCATCCATTTCGAAATGTCTGTAAACTAAAGAACGATTCAGAATTTTCAAATTTATCACTGGTCTCCAACCTTTGTCTTTCTTCTTCACCAAAAACAATGTGCTTATAAAAACCTTCAATTTTTCTTCTACCATTCATATTGCTTCCTTTTTCAACATCTTCTTCACCTCTATATCCATAATTTCTACTTGATCTTCACTCAGAACCAACTCCTTTGGTTCCACAATCTGAATTGGCCCTTGAACAAATTCTATTTTAAATCCTTGTACAACATCTAAAACCCAAGGATCCCTTGTAAACTTCTGTCATGCTCCTAAGAATCTTAAACATCCTCCTACCTTTCCTAGGGAAGAACCAGTATTTATCTGCATACTCACCTCGAGATCCTCAATCAGACTAACTTCTCCCTATTCCACCCATCATCCTGGGAAATCTTCCTCCCTTGAAATCCCCTTTCTGATCCTCTATTGTGAAAGTTGTATTGGGACCTCTGAAAGCATATGGTCCTCGTCTACTGGCCCTACCAAAAACACCACCAAATAACATTCTCATGTTTGTTTGCGCCTTTTCCAATGCTGTAAAAGTAGAAACATGGTTCCAAAGACATTTAACAAATCCTTCTCCAAATAATAAGCCCTTGGGCTCCTTACTAGGCTCCGTATTAGCTATATCTCCCAGCTTTGAATTGATCTTCATCAAAACTGACTTTCTCCTTTCTGATAACAATTTAGCCAATGGACCCACCACATCTAATAACCCGTCCTGACACTGTTTCAAAGACCGTTCCAATCCTTTTCTCAGATCATTATCTAGCTTAAATAAATAGAATATTAAATCCGGATCCAGATTAGGGGTATGGCAGATCTTATTGTCAATCTGGGGTCTTGAGCATTCCGCTCTTAAGACACTTCTCACCTATCTTTCTAAAGGCTTTCTGACCCAATGCTTGATGAACTTAGCCACATGATCTAGTGGTACCAATCTGCACTTCTAGGGTACATTAAATCATAAGGGCTAAACAATACTGCCTTAGATGTAGAGGCTTGATCATTCTTTAAATCGTTATTCAACCATCCTCATGATCCACATCAAATACATACTCATCATACATTTTCTCACCCCTCTCCTCATTTCTCTCATCCAATTCCATATTATATTCCTCATCAGAGTAATCCTGAGTGCCTCCATGGACACCTTTCTTTTGCATGCCGCCAAGGACACCACTCTTCCTAATGGAGTTTAATCCCTCCTTTCCTTTTTTATCCATGTGCTTAGTTTTCCTAGCCCTCTTTGACAGTTTTTTCTCCCTCCTTTCATTTTCCTCCTCAGAGAAAGACCGAAAATCTTCGTTTGATCTATTTTCCTTCCTTTTCTTGTCCATTACAATCTCATCTACCTCTCTTATTGAGCTTTTCATTTCACTCTGGATCAGTCTACGTAAGCTCTCTTCACTAACTCTACCCTCAACTACCTGTTGACCAACACTAGCTTTCTCTGTTGCCATTCTTTATTCTAAAAAGAACCACAAATCAAAACACTACATATATAATCCTGCATTACTAAACCAACCATACTTCTTAAACGATCCCTATGCGTTCTGACAAGTGATCAGCTGTTCGATCGTTTTTGTATTTTTTATTAATTCGCTCTCTCGTTCACGTTCTCGTATTCATTTCATTACAATCCTTATTTAAACAATTTAAGTCTTCGGCAGCCAATCCTAGTCAACAGTAATGCTGTGACCTCACAGTCTGTTACACAATTCTTCGTTGCATCCTTCCTTCGCTTTCAACTGTCGGTGTCTCCCCAACACACTGCACGACCCTTGCGAGGAAAACAGAGACGCTCAAGCTTCATAATCTGCATGTGTACTCTGTCTGCACGCGACTGCCTAATTCACCTGGAAACTGGCACGGTAAGCTCGCAATCAGTTTCCAAGCTCACTATGCCATCTCAATGTGTTTTATTTAAATGACACATGTGTACGCCACAGTTTCTGATCTATCTAATTACTTAAGACTCCTGACATACGTGCTAGCAAGTTAAAATGTTTTTCTAAATAGTTAATAAATACCCACACATACCGCTTCTAAAAATCAGAAGCTTGACTAATATACTAACATTCAATCATTCTACAATACAATTATATATCCTACAACTGTCAAATTAGACCATAAATAAATTAGTACTTATCTGATCAGGAGCAGCATTTAAAAGAGGTTGAGTGTTCTATCCAGGAAACGTTTATTGACTTTTAATTCCAGTTCTGGATTGTTATGGTTGAAGTCCTTTAAAGGGGCTGCTCAGGAGTGGCAAATAAAAGATTATGCATAATGGCAGCCTCCGGTCTTGTATTGAAATCCTGATGTCTGCGCTGTGATCTTCTGTATTCTGATCCTCAAACCGGTTATTTTGTGCATGCTGCACCGCCTTAACCTCATCCGTAGGTTTGGCTTTGTATTAGTTCCAATGTATTTCTACACCCTCATTTTGAGGTGCCTGTATGTCAAACTGTTCTTGGCTTTGTAATAAACAAACAAAACTTAATTGGGAGTCTGTGATTCTTCTGAGTCATAGTTCATTGGAACTGCAATGATTGACTGCCTAACAATTTCTCTCCCCTCCATGCTTTCATGCTGATAAAAAGAGTAATCGACCTGGGGTTCCAGAGTAGATCTAGAACTTGGAACCCATCTCCTTTAGTTGGTAGCCGTATAGGATGTTTCTCACATGAAGCAGGGGGGAGAATCTAGAAAACTCTATAAAATACCTAGATCCCTAGAGCTCCAAAATAGAGCCCAATGATCAAGAAAGGAGAACAACTGACTTTGGTGAAGACCGACGGAGAGTGGTGATACGGTGAAAACAGTGGCGAACAGAGGAGTGAGTATCAATAGGGATGTGTTGTGTATTAGATTGCGGGATTGTGTTGATTGTGTGATGTTTGGCTGAGTTTGTGTGAAAGTCAAGTGAATGTGGTTTCAGACCGGATGTGGTCCAAGGTTTGTGATCAGAGTTTCAGGCCCCAAAGTGGCCTGAGATCCCGGGATATATTAATGATGTAGAAGACACCGATTTGTTGGGATTTCTGCAAGAGTAGAAGGAACAGGGATACCAGTGTTAGGAGGTGCAGAGCCAAGTAGAGTCAACACTGCTTTATGGTTGCTGGAAACCCTTATGGTACTGGTCACCATCGGACCTGTAGTCTCTCGGTACGACCCGAGTTTAGTGGAAAACGCTAGTTAACAACAGCCAGGATTAGAAGAAGGGGTCTGCTTAGGGGAAAATGTGACCATGAGTGGGAACAATCCATTTCTGGTGCCTATAGAATCCAGCACCCCGTTGCCAGCAACTGCAGATCCATTCAGAGTATGCTTTGTGTCTAGTACCATACAATCTGTGCCATTAGCAAACTCAAATTCAGATTTGAGACTGTGGGAAGCTCCAGTCAGGGGACCCATCAGAAGGATACCAGAAGTAGGCGAGGGTCAGGGAACCTCTGGAAATCAGCATGCCCTACAGACCCCAACTTTAGCTGTGATAAAGGGGAAATTGTTAGATGTAGTGAGGTTAAAGACTGAGGTAGATGAAATAATCATTGGGAATATGCCTTTGGAGAGGATAGAAATTTATGAGCAGGATTAGCTAATTTTTGCGACAAAGGATGTCATCTGTAAAGCAAGGCGAGCCCATGAGGTATTGACAGATTTGGCCCAAAAATATGTTGCAGCCCTGTCCAAAGCAAACATGTTACAGGAAAACCATAGGTTGAATTACCGTGATCAGAAATTGAAAGAGAAAAGATTGACAGGGTTAAAAACACACATTTGAGAGTTGATCATAGGGATGCGTGCATGGAGCATGCATGACAAATAGGAGGAAAGATGGTCCCAGAAAAAGAGCGTTAGGAAGCTGATGGGAGAAACGCCTCCTCCTGGAAGGGGAATACCAGGAGTTGAGGCTTACCCATTGCGAGAAGTGCCTAGTGGGGGGTATGTGCATGTGCCTGTGAGCAGGGGTGATTTAGCAGCATTCACAAACGATTTTCCTCAACTGAGAGAGAAACTAATGAATTGTATAAGCAAGGTGTTGTGGATTGATTTGAACACATTGTTTGATATTGTGGTTCCTAGTGACTTATGGTCCGCCTGTAAAATCCCTATTGATTGGCCTTCTGCTGAGCCAAACAGAGATCCCATAACTCACGGTTCTTCACCTTTGGTTATAAAAAATGTTTGAACAGGTAATTACATGGTTGCAGTCTAAAACAGCTCCTCAAGAAAGATATCGATTGAGATAAGATAGATCGGACGACCCTGGAACTCAAAGAATCAGTACATGCTTACTATGAACGGCTCTTTCAAGCCTTCAAGCAATACAAGATACTCTTGACCCTAAAGATGTAGGACAGTTTCTTTCCAAATTTGTATTGGGACTGAGACCAGAAATTAGTGTTATGATTCAACAGCATTTAATCTGCTGTCATAACAAGTCAGTGAATGAAATCCTACTGTATGCTAGGAATTGCAGTGAAGAGTTGGATTCCAAGCACAGGAGAATAAAGGACAAGTTGATGTTGATCCCGATGAGGAATGCATACAGAGTAGATCAGGTGCAGACAAATGGAAGAACCATAGGTCAGAATCAGGGAAGCAACCAAGGAGGGGTTCAAAATGTTCCTAGCAATGCTGGACAGGGAAAAGGGAAAGGTACAGACCCCAAGACAGGTATAAACATCACCACGCTACTGCTTGGCATTATTGTCACAAAATTGGGCATTGGAAGCGCGAGTGTCTAGCAAATCCAACAAATCAGTTGCAAGAGAGAGAGCTTGTATAGGTGCCCAATGTAATAAACACTGTGAGAAGACCCTAGAATAGGGGAGGTCAGAACCAGCTAGTGCAAGTACCCCAACCTCTGAGAGTCCTTCAGTGTAATCGAGCGTACCACCAACTGCCCTTCATAGAAACCATAGACAGATTCGATCAGGACCTGTCACAATGACGGTGCCTGAGGGGGGAGGAAAACTTTACACTTGGAGCAGTCTTAGAGGTAGACCAGAGTGGACCGTATGTGGAAGCAGATGTAAGCAACCATCCCATTATATTCTTGATTGACACTGGAGCTACCTGTTCTACTGTGAGACCTTCAGTAGTTCCAAACCTTCCCCACTCAGGAAAATCGATCCAAGTTGTAGGAGTTGCCATAGGAGAATGACAAACCCATTGACAGAGGAAATACCCGTGATATAGGAACTTTTCAAGATCAACACCAATTTGTGGTGTGCAATTCCAGTCCAGTCTGTTTGCTAGGATGTGATCTCTTTTGCAAGCTTAATTGTACCATCTATTGTACACCCAAGGGAGTGGAACTGCAGACTAATGATGATGACATTGCATTCACATTGGCGAACCAGAGCCACTGTGTAGGCATGTTTCCCGTACTAACATTGGATGACATGCCATGGGACTTGAGAGACACCGTCTCTCCCATGGTGTGGAACTTCACATGGGAAGAGACAGGATTGATTCGAGGAGTTGAGCCAGTTCGGATACAGATCAAGCCAAATGCAGAAATTCCAAGAACGCCCCAATATAATCTGA
The DNA here is from genome assembly GCF_964204655.1 of Triturus cristatus. Classification (NCBI taxonomy): domain Eukaryota; kingdom Metazoa; phylum Chordata; class Amphibia; order Caudata; family Salamandridae; genus Triturus; species Triturus cristatus. Next base: position 215,280,369 of record NC_140594.1, on the reverse strand, counting down.
CCCCGGAAACGGTGGCAGGGATTACAAGTGTAATTGATTCCATGATTTTGCGGGGCATCTTGAAGGAGATAATAGGAGGTTCATGCAATTCACCCATAATGTGGTTACAGAAGCAGAGCAGCAAATATCGCATAGTTCAAGATCAATGTGATTGTGACTTCATGTTGTTCCATGGACCCGAATCCATCTGTGAATTTGTTTCAGATTCCTTGCAAGGCTGAATGGTTTACTGTGATCGATTTGTGTCAAATATTTTCCTCCATTCCATTGCATGAGTAAAGTCAATTTTTATTTACTTTCTGACTGGAGAATTGTGTTTTAACATGGTGTCATATCCCACAAGGGTATAAAAAAATCCATCCATCTATAACCAGATGTTCATAAGAATCTCAAGAGCTTGGTGCTGCCACAGAATTTAGTGCTCGTGCAGTACATTGACAACCTCTTGATTGCATCGAGAGAGAAGAGACTTGTAGGGATGATACCATGGCTCTATTGAACCATTTGGCAGAAAATGGACACAGGATGTCACCAAGCAGGCTTCAGTACTGCTTGAGCGAAGTTCAGTGCTTGGGCATCGCATCGATTAAGGCAAGAGAAAGATGTCACCAGACCTCATTGAGGCGATCATGAAAATGAATGTGCCTACTACACAAACGAAGTCAGGATGTTTTTGTGAATGGTTGGCTACTGCCGACAATGGATTCCAAGCTTCTCGTTGAAGGCGAAGCCCTTACAGAGACTGACACACAAAGATGTGAGCGATCCGGTACCCTGGGATAGCTCCTATTGCTCAGCATTATATAGACAAGAACCACACTCCGGAAGATAGACGATGGTTCATATTAGAAAAGATCCAGAGTATACCAGGTGCCAACAATGAAGCCATCAGGAAATGTAGAGAGGTTTATTGGATTTTTTTGCTTGGAACAACTAAACATGGACTCAATCTGGAGAATCCGTGGTATCAATCCATCAAATTCAATAGATGAACATATGTCACATGCATGGAGCACCTGTAGATAGCTCTCAGCAATACAGGCCTCTTAGGAGGGTACTCAGTTTATATCTTCGGCAGTTTCCTAGATGAATGCCCTTTTCCTGTATTGCTTTTACATTGCCTACATTTTTCTCATAGTAATGAACACAGTATAGAGCATTGGTTGTTATTCTATTCTATCATGCGTGTTCTACTAGTGTCATCTAATAAAGTTTGCTCATTTATTACCCATCGAGGAGTAGGGCATTCATGGATCATTCTTTCTCATTTAAAGTAATAGGCTGGAACTTCGGTATTTGGGGTATCATTATAGTAATCAGACCATTGTGAACATAGACTACATCGCAAGAATTTTGTTTTAAACCTAATACCTTGAGGCCAGTCTGCATTGTATTTTCTCAGACCAACGTGCAATAACGTCAGTGCATCAGCTTTACAATGTTTGTCGACAAAAGGTCGGCAGATATAATAACAATAAGAGATAGTTGGTGCCCTTTGGTGATTTGTTTTATATTTAACATCTTGATGTCAACCTTCTTTTGCCAATGCACAATGATGTTGGAGTTTGTGCTGCATGATGTCGGTTAATAAATTGTTCAATACACATATCAAAAGGGTTGTTTAATTATCTCGGTAACATGACATAGATAAGCCCATCGATAAGACACTACATAGGTCGTCTCTTTCATTGGACAAAGGGTGCCTTTCAAAAAATAGCCAGGAATCCCCTTAGAATATTGTAGGGCCTCCTATATAATGCTCATTCCTGAGCATGAAGGATACGATCTGGAGTTATGCTTTGGTGTGGCATTCTATAGGTCATTAAGCACAGCCACATTATGCTTTAATTAAGCACATGATTACTCTGTAGAGCAGCCTAACATCATTTCCAGGTTATTACATCCCCACGGCATATAGAGTGTTTTCATAGTGGTTCTCATTTTTTTATTCCTGTTTAGTGGACAGCTATATCTAAGGCAGGACACTCTACCAGCACTCCGAACTGACGATTTGTTCTAAATCATCTTCTCATCATATACTACCAATTGGAGCAGTACATATGTTGTCTCATACATATTAGGAACAGGTAAATGAACATCATCTCATCTAGTGATTAGCCCCATCAATAGCATATTTTATTGATTAAATGGTACATTTGATATTGTTCTAGGAAATGACCATGATCGTGAATATACCTCCTCATTTGGGAATCACATCTGTTCATCTTACCAGCTGTTCTTCCATAGATGGTATCAGGAACAGTGAACATGTATAGTTAATTTCAGTCCAGATTAGTTCCTACTTTCATTGTACCCTTTTTCATCTGTTTCAGTTTTAGAAACTTTTCTGAACACATCTTTGTCCGTTGCATCCCATATAGCTTGGTACCTTAAGGAATATAATATTAGCATGACTAGAGTCAACAAGTATTAGATCTAGCAAATCATTACCTTAAGGTAATAGCAGCACCTTAGTTTTTTGGTCTATTTGAGTAACCATAGATATAAATCAATTCGCTTTTTTTGGGCTCATTATGTATTTGCATTTACATATCTTCATAGGATGAGGTTCTTTCCTGGGATGACATCCCTTTGATCACAACAAGTGTTCGTTAGTTCAGAGGAACCATCATTATATCTGTATTTCATCTTCATTTTTATGCTCTTCAGCATGTGATTCCCTTTTCAGTCTTAGCCTTTTTAGAGCATTTTTAACGTGCACAATCTTCATGTGCACAATCTTCACGTGCACCTGGGTGGATACTACTTTCCTATATGGTTAAGGTATTCTGTTCTTTATCACGTGCAATTTCATGAGGCACACAACGCATGGATTATTTTTGCATCAATTGGTTTTACCAAACTATATATAGACATATGTATCATGTATAGGCTGTGGGCATTAAAATCAAGGCCTGTTGTTCCTTCTTGTTTTTTCAGTGTATACTGTGATGGAACCCTGACGAAGGCTTCGCTGAAATGCGGGGAGTGCCAACATACCGCCAGTTGTTCTTTTTTGCTATGACATCTTCAATGTATATCACAGAAGATATGGTTGTCTAATCTCTAGATATGACTTCATTGATAGAAACAAATCATCAAAAAAATGTAGGATTGATGTATGAAATTTGTATTCACCGAAAATCTGTGACAACGGGTACAACATTTTGTATATATTTGTGGATACATTTTTTGAGACATGTAATGTTTTTCACAAAATTGTCTATATTTATTAACAAATAATGTGTTTTAAAGAAGAAAAAAATATATTTAATAAATGCATTTAATATTATCAGTATCATTGCATGTTTTTCAATTTGGGATTCATTATATTGTTGATGTGCTAGGTTTTTCTGCCCACATTTGCTCCGATTATTGCCCTGCCTAGGAATTATTTTTTCAATTGCCCTTACAGAGACTGATACACAAAGATGTGAGCAATCCGGTACTCTGGGATAACAATTGCTTGGTTGCCTTCTTGGAGCTGAGAGAATGCCTTTGTCGCGCTCCAGCTCTGGGAATGCCTGATTACAACAAAGCGTTTTTGCTGTTCTACTGTGAGAGGGAGGGATGTACTCTATCTGTACTCACCCAGACACATGGGGGTGTCCGTAGACTAGGTGCTTATTTCTCAGCTACATTAGATCCTGGAGCTTCAGCGTTGCCTGGATGTCACAGATCCATTGCTGCAACAGGTGTCAGCATTGAAAGGTGTGAGAGTATCATGATGGGTCATCCTCTTACTGTTTATGTTCCACACTCAGTTGAGCTCCTGATGACGAGAACCAAAACACAGCATTTGACGAACAATAGACTTACCAGATATGAACAAATCTTGTTAACCGCTGAGAACATTACCTTGAAGAGGTGTTCAGTGTTAAATTCTGTTCCCTTGATGCCTATTCCAAATGTTGATGGGGAAGATTGTGAGGACCATGAATGTCTGGATGCGACTGAACTTTGTACCAAACTGAGACCCGACATTGTCGATTAACCTCTGCCTGAGTCTGATTAAGTCCTTTTTGTTGCTGGTTCATGCTTAAGAGACAATGAGGGTTACCTGAGAGCACCTTTTGCTGTTTGTACCATTTCTGGAGTTGTGGAAGCTGCTTGTTTACAAGGAGTGTACTCCGCACAAGTAGCTGAAATCACTTTTGCAGCGTGTCATTGAAGAAGGTGGCTGTGATCTCATAAGGGATGCAAACTGAACTTTGAACTGTAAATAAAAATCTTTTTTCTCTTAAAGATAACTTGGCCCGAGTGGAAGAAGAATAAAATTAGAGACTTTTACGTAGAAGAAGGAAGAGGGCTAGAGAAGTCTTCTAAGATGTGTAAATATTGTGCCCTGAACTGAAAACTGTTTCCACGATTTCAAAAACTGCGTATGAACTGTTTTTGCAACAGTGAAAGGCAGAGAAAGATACTTTGCATTGATCCTCTTACATTCACAATCCGAACTCAATTGAAAATGGTGTCTGGAAATTCGAACCATAGGCACAAATGTATAATAGGTACACTTATTGTAGGAGTAATCATAGCAATAGCTGTAGTCATTGTTATGACCATTATAAGTTCACATGAAGCTGAGTTTAAGGGAGTGGGAGTACATTGGACATCCACATCTACCACTTTTAGCACAAATGAGGGTACATTAGGAGCTGACAGTGCTTTGATAGAACAGACTAGTCGCTTATTGCATGTAGATTTGTCCAAAGGTGATTATACCTTGAATGCTTATGCAAAGTTATTGTATGTGTATGTAAATACTACGGACGTGAGAGATTTTTATGTGTGTATGCAATTGCCTGCCTCTGTTGAGGAGGGGATCAGATATCATCACCTGCCCTTGACGTATGGTATTAGTTGTAGTTTGCTGCTGCGCATGTTTTATGGAAAAGGCCATTATGAGTACTACTTCTCGAATTATGATTTGGTGCTTTCAGAAATTCCAGTCTATAAACATCAGAACAAATATGACTATTACAAGCAAGAAGAGAGATTGAGAAAGTATTTTGTACGTATTGCTACCCTAGACACATCTTATGCATATAGGCACAACTTACCATGTACATTAACTGAGAAAGAAAAAAGTTTGTAGACCAAGTAGAAGATAGACATAGAGGACTAACAGTTAAACCTAATAGTAGGGAGGATGTTGTCAAATACACCAAGGAAGAGTTGGCTCATAAGGCTAAGGGAAGTTATGGTCCACACATGCGAACACACATTTCTGATTGATGTTTCTTCAAGGAAATTCTTACAGGATGCAGTGCAAGTGGTGCTAAATGTGAATTTGGTGTGTGTGAAAATGTGTATGTTCGATTGCCGAACAATTGGTATGGCACATGTTATGTGGCTGTTGTGTTTTCTAAGATATACCATATGGAGGATTTGAAGAGTTTGGAAGGGAAGTCACAGCACAGAGAGAAAAGTGGTGCCAGTGCAGGAGGGATTGTAGGAAATGTGTTTGGGGCAATGATACCTAGTTTGGGAGTGGTTGTCAATTATAGTAGATAAGTTGTTGGTCAATACAGCTCAGTCATTGTTACTCGTAGATGGAGAGATGGTCTCAATAAGAGGTATGGTGATGCAAAACCATCTTGCTTTAGACGTGTTGTTGGCAAAAGAGGGCGGAGTCTGTAAAATACTGAGGGTTCAACAATGCTGAACTTATATCATAGACCATAGTAAGAATCTGAAAAAGTATTAAAGTAGCATCACTGAGATACACCATGAGATACATGATTTGGCAACTGAGGGAATTTGGAATAAAGTTGGAAAAGGGTTTGGAAAGGTTGGAAGTTGGTTTGCAAGCCTTGGGAAAGGAATCAATGGTTAAATCCTGAAGCCAATAGTAATACTAATGGTTTGTGTCATCTTGTTGATGAGAACAGTGAAGGCTTACAATTGGCATCAGTTGAGACAAGCTGAGAATTCTCTTAGAGAGTGAGAGAGGAGCCTGGAGCGATTGCAGGACAGTCACTATAAGAACCATAAGAGCTTAGAGAGATTTTGACAAGGGAGACTGGCTACGTCTGTTTAAGTTGGTTCTTTCTACAGGGAGTTGTAATGTGAGTGTGATGACACTTGTCATCAGAGGGGGAACTGCTAGAGTGCAAATGTGCTCTTTCATTTGTAGGGGTGCATTATAATCATGGATAGTCTGCACCTACATATACTCTTTTATCGATTTAACTTAGGACATTAGAATGTGAACTGTAATACCTTGAAAGGTGACGTGTTAGGGATGTTTTCAATTTAAACATGCAGGAATGAATGTTCTATCCAGGTGTGTAGTCAAAAACATTACCATGCAGAATTGGTACATGTCGCTGACAAGTAATCACACAATTCATGTGCCTATGTAACGTGTTAATTTCGATGTGCTCAGTAAACAATGTTCATTTTCTATGTGAAATTTCATGAGGACTAGTGACGTTTCTTATGTTGCCTGATTTCTGTAGGCCTGAATTGTATTTTTCCCCTATGACCTCTCGCATTAGATTTACTAGTGAATTTCATATGCATGTTGGATTTGTTCTTTCTCACGTTTCTGTTGCAGGTGGAGAATTCATCCTTGTTAGTTAGAATAATGTCATTATTTTAGGAGTTAGGCTTCGGGAGGAGAGGATACAGTGAACATTGATACTGATAAGGAAGAACAGTTGTACTTTCTCATCGGAGCAAGCCTGAGAATCAAGGTCATCTTGCCAAGGCTTGGGAGCATCGCTGCTGAGTGGAAAACCACATATGAGGAGGTGGATTGATTGGATGGTGTGATGCTACAATGTAATCTGGGATATTACCTGCAAGTTTGATGTATCGAAGTTAGGGACAGTGTCCAGGGACTTCTGCCTTGCCTTGAGAGAGAGAGCATCTTAGAATGAGCTCTGTAGCTTTATTCTACTTCACCCATTTAAACGTGAAGAGACTTCTTAGGAAGACTTCATGCACTGACACCTTAACGGATCTTGCCTTGCGAAATGCAAGGTAGGGATGTCATGCTAGTTGTAGAGTAGGGACAGACTAATGCTTTATACCCACGAACTTCCAATGAAGGGGAATCTTGATGTCTGTGCTGTCATCTTCTGTATTCTGATCTTCAAACTAATTATTTCGTGCATGCTGCACCGCCGTATCTTCACCCGTAGGTTTGGCTTTGTATGAGTTCCATTGTATTTCTACACCCTCATCTTGAGGTGTCTGTATGCCCATCTGTTCTTGGCTTTGTAATAAACAAACTAAACTTAATTGGGAGTCCGTGATTCTTTGGAGTCAAAGTTCATTGGAACTTCAATGATTGATTGGCTAATGATTTCTCTCCCCTCCATGGTTTTATGCTGATAAAGAGCGCCATCGACCTGGGGTTCCAGAGTAGATCTAGAACGTGGAACCCGTCTCCTTCAGAGTCGTTTACCTTACTCTATAGGAAGGCAGAAGGCAAATATGAATGGCGGCCAGATAAACTGGACATCATAATGGCAACTTTCTAAAAGTTGTATTACTTTAAATTTAAATTTGACATCAAGTCGGGTTAAGTGCCACGATTGATTTGATAACTTAAAATATCCATTTTAGTAGCCCCATTTATAAATTAGCAGGGTTGAGATGTCAGCCTGTAACCATGTACTTGCCAATAGGGCTACTAGCTTTCCCACAGTAAAAACAACAATTTGGATGTTTTACTGTTAGGACATATAAAAGTGCACATCTACTTATTAATATACAGCCTTAGGGTGCGATAGGCCTTCTTTAGGGGAGACCTACATATGTTGCTAAGGGAAGTGGGGGCTTTGCCATTGGTTCAAATGGCAAAGTTAATCCAGCAGTTCAAAACAGACATTCTACATTGCAGTGACAGACTGGGATCCATATTGTACATTCGCACACTCAGGGTGGCCCCTCTAACTTATATGCCGTGGATACCCCTGGTACCATATAATAGTGAACTAATAAGTGCGTTTGATTATGCCAATTGGGGGTATATATCGTAAAGGGTTACAACATCGACACTGATGTCTGGTTAGCAGGCCTCAGTGCACTCTAGGAGTCAAAACAATAGCAGCCTCAGTCCAAACCTTTGGGGTGATAATGCAAAAGGAGGCATTTCCTTAACATAAATATGCTTGAAAATATTCCATTAGAGGCTGGCTAATCCAATGATTTCTTTGAATAGAACGCCCAAACTGTAATGTGTTGATTGGTTTGAATCTGATCTAGATTTTGGAAATATAACTGCCGCAATATGCCTTAAAATGTACAAACACTAAAGAACCTACACACCATACAAAAGAGTCCGTATGGCTCATTATGCATGCTTTGATCAATTTCTTCACTCAAACGAAGTTGCCCATTTCTTCATTTCAAGTGTGACTCCTTTAGCCAGACTTGTGTGTGTTTTTTAAGCAGCAGCAACTTGCATGCTGTTCTTTTTAAGGCCATGCTTACCAGTGACCTTTTAAGGCATGGGCAAAGTGGGCATTTGTCTAGGACCCCACCTTCCATGGGGCCCCTGAGAAGGTTAACTTTCTCTCTCTATTTCACCTTTGCCTGTTCCAGCATATAAATCTCGTTCCTTCTCTCTTCTTATCACTACATCTTACTAAGTCTGTCTTTGCCAACTTCCATCTAAAGAATTTCAGAAAGATACATTTCAACGTTTTTTGTGTCACCCCATTTCTGCACTTTTTGGGCATATTGAGGGATTGAATTAACAGAATATTGGTAATAGAATTCAAAGCTGTTACTAACAGTGACCCCAAAATAATTCTTGCCCAGGACCCCAAAAATCCTTAAGAGGACACTAACGGTTACAGAAGTAAAAGTAAAACTATGTATCTCAGATCGCACAGTGCTGTTGTCTAAATGACCAGAAAAAGATAAAGGTGTCCCACATGACAATGGGGGGTCCTTTGCAGCTATATCATGGCCGGTGACTGTACCAATTTTCTCTCCCTTTAGGGCACCAGCTAGCGTGACTACATTTTGAAACCCATTCAGCAAAAATAGATGTAGGACTACAATTTTGCATCCATCGAGCATAGAATGACTTAATTTATAGAGCTCAAGAACACAGACGATGGGCTCTAATGGAGCAAAATGCAACGGTTAAAAACATAATTTCTTTTAACGAAAACGCTTTCTGCTCTGTGTTGCTTTTCTGTACTACAAGGCATGGAAATTTGCCTCCTGCCTAATTCAGTCTACTCTACCAATCGGAACATGTGTCTATATGTAGTTAATTTTCCTGGGGCAGGACATGAAAACCCGGGACTATCCCAGCAAATATGGAATACATGTCACCCTAGTAAGAGCATCAATTTTGGAATCTGGACACAATTTTAATGTAACTCTTTATGTCAGTAGGGTAATGAGAGCCTTCGGTGTATCACAAAAAGTTTTAGTTCTTCTACGTTGGCAGCTTGTCCAACTTTTGGCTTTGAAGGTCTGGTCACCCTAGGCTTGATGAATCTGCAGCAGACCATTGTTTAACATGATGGTTTCGATGGGCGATTGGCCTCATCACATTCGCATTTTCTATTGCCCATTTACCTGATTTGTTCCTAAGTGAATTGTCTCAATTGCTGCAAACGAAGGAAAACACGACCAATCACTGTGTCGTTTTAATGGGGCCCAGAAACTTCTTATGGACTCATGATGCTTTTGAATCTTTAGATTCAATTTAAAGCGAACAGGGAGCATGATTTGTAAGGAGCGTTCAGCCACCGGCAAGAGTATCCAAAGTCGACATGAGCGCGTGGCAGGCTACCCGGCTGCATCTCTGAAACGCTTCCATTTACCAGCAGAGGGGCTCGATTGATTTCTGATTCCAGCTACATTAGTCTCAAGCTGAAAGGTTAAAACTGCGCAGGGAAGATGTTTAATTTCGCAGTGCATCCCGGTAGCTATGGAGAATGAAGGCTTTCTTAAAGGAGTTTGAAGAGTGCCAGCTGATATCGCAGCCTGGGGCACGCGGTGTGTACAGAGGAGAGAAGCCGCCAGAGATGTGTTATTAGTGGCAGCTGGGTGTCTGGCAACCATTAGGTGTCTCTGGCTTCCTGTATTAAATTGTCTAAGTGCATTCCCTTAAAGTGACAGGGCTGATTTTAACATCAAGTCGAGACGGTAACTTTTGCATGCTTCAAATTCATGAAAGCAAAAAAGAAATAGGGGGATATTCTCAAGAACGTGTGACAACCATCGCAAAAGTTACTTAACGCAATCTCCAACATCGCAGTCTATCGCGGGAAACTTACGCCGTGTTAACTAAGTATTCACAACACGGCGGTACCATGCAATAGTCACCAGATAACGTGTCAAATGGGCGCTTTAAAATCAAGACCACGCCACAAATAATGTGAAACACGAACGCAAAAAAAGCTGCGATGAGGCCAAGCGTGATACAAAAAGCAGCGATAACCAGCGACAGGCCTGCAATTCACACACGTCTGGCGGGAAAATGCACCATAAAAGCAGACCAAACAAACGGTGAGATGACAACGTAGGAGCACAACTCCACAGCTGTGACGCAGAACAAATGACCATTGTCCAAATCAGATAGGCAGTCCCCCACAAACAGCCACTATGACCAAAAAATAATGAAAGCATAGGCCAATGTAGGGGTAGGGACTCCCCCCTGCACCTATCGCCCATGTCGCGGGACTTGAGTCACAGGGTGCATCCCTGCATCATGCGGCACATATCAGAGCCCAAACGAAGCCCTCTTGTCACTTGTAGGCCACATGTGACAGCCAAAATGGAATGAATTGGGACACATGTGAAACGCCGAAGAGTGGGATACCGTAACAACTGTGGCACCCTAAACAGCCTCACTGCACAAAGGGGACACACACACCATCCATTAACAAATTCCTAAATTGTCAGCACAACATGTCGCACCCACACTTGTCTGAGTGAAGTGCCTGTACAGATGAGTGACATGCACGCAGGTAATCTTTTTCTGAATGCATTTATTAGCACATGCTGTGCCTGTGGACAGTCAACGTATTGTGCCATTACTGCTAAGGACCCTCACAATGTGACGTCAACCAGAGAAGTAATTGTCAATGATGTAGTCCCTATGGGCAATTCCTGCTGTGCCTGCAGTGGGGTGTGGTCCACCTGCCTCATCTTCATCATCATCGTCCGGTGCATCTGGCACTCATATATATGGGGCTCTGCTGCGTACACATATATTGTGCAACACACAACATGCAACGATCATCTTGCACGTGAGGCCTGGGCTGTACAGGAGCTTGCCACCTGTGACGTCCAGGCACCTGAAACGTGACTTCAACACGCCAAATGTGTGCTCCATGATGCCCCTGATGCATTTGTGGGCCAAATTGTACTGCCTCTGGGGCTGTGTGTTCGCGGCTCGGAGGAGTGTCATCATCCAAGCGCAGAGTTCATATCCTTGGTCACCTGTGACAGTGCAGAGAGACATGATTCAAGACTACATACTGCATGATGTGTTGGCAGGCTCCCTGGTTCATTGGTGTCTGATATGTGTGACTTAGTGATTCCTGCATGCCATGTACTGCGTGTTGCTAATGAGCGGAATCACTGTGTATTACGTAGCCTCACTGCTGCACCTCCCCCCGAGCACATTCACTATTGTGCGCAGCGTCACTGCATCACATGCACCGCTACGGCACACCATTGTCATGCCGGTCTGCGCATGTCCACAAGCCTGACTACGACAGAGTGATGATGCTGCGCAGAATGTGGCCGGCCACAAATGTGTCGGTCCATTGCAAGGACAGGGCTGACACAGATGCAGAGCACCTGCCTGGCTGAACCCGACATGCAGTTGAGGGTAAATCTTTGGCTCATGCTGCGATAATAGCGACACACACAACAGTTGGCATGTGTGATCCCTGACCCCGAGCAGACAAGTCCTCACCCAAAATACCCCTTCGGCCGAGCACGCACATGGGGGCATGCGACATGGCAACATTGTCGATTGCGGGACGGGGGGCACAGACACTATAACAGAGACACACGCATCAGCCACATCCTTGGCAAAGCCTACACTGCACCACACCCAGATCCATGTGTGGAGTAGCCACACCCCTACGCAGTACTGTCGTACGCTTGTCCACCCCACTTACGCTCACAGGGAGGTACAACACGGTTTCATGTCCCAGGTCTACACCACTGCTTGCGGTGATATGGATGCGCACGCTGTACACAGCACAATGTTATGTGAAATGACCCCTGTCCCTCATGCATACATAATAAACACACAGACACACTGAGTGAGTTTGTGGGACTGGCCACGGGCACGTGCGCCCGGCCCCTTTTATTGTCTCCAGTGACGCCTGTGCTGATGGGTGTTGGATAGTGTAAGCCACCACTCAGGGGTTGGTTGGTGCAAGCAAAGACCACAACAGTGAGCAGACAATCAGCAGTACAAGGTATGTACATCATGGGTCCCTGACTTGAGCAGCACAGAGTTTGTGCACAGTGGCCGGCATAGGCACACCGCCACGGGACAGTGACTTGCAGTGCACTGAGGTAGTGCCATGCGAACTGGGCATGTACTAGTCGATTTCCAAGGGGAATTTTGCAGAGGGTTGCGGAGGACAGTGGAAGGTGTCCTTCCAGGGCATAATGCAGAGGGCAGAAGCAAGCAGAAACAGGCAAATGGCGGATTTGAATGCTACAGACCCCACTTTTCCACCTTGTCAGTATCAGCTACATGTAGATGAAGACAGCCTCCATCCCATGGGCTCAGACGCCACCGACGTCCAAACAAAGATTGCCCATGGATTTCAGGGCACACACTCAGTGGCACCAGAGCTGGAAGGGGATGCAGTCTGCGATGAGGCCTGTACAATGACATGAACTCTGCTATGTAGAGAGCAGGACTCAGTTCAAATCATGTGACCTACTCCACCGCAGTGTGTGTCGGAGGCAGCGGTCAGCAGGGACCCACAGCCACGTGTGGTAGACATGCACTGCACAGAGTCAGTGGCACCAGTGCAGTTGTTGCTAGTGTCCCATCACCTCCGGATAGGTGAGCCTTTTCACCTCCAGACTGAAGCGCGTCCTCCTCTTACTCCTCTACTTGCGTACTGTGACATGAACACTGCCATGAAAAAATCAAGACTCAGTTCCAAGAGTGCGACCTAGTTGGCCGCAGTGTCAGCCGGAGGCAGCATTCAGCGCAGGCCAACCGCTGTCCAGCCATCTCATCCTGGATCTCTCATACACAACGTTGTTATGGCATTTGTATTACATTTGTGGGTGACATAGGTCGTGGCACCAGAGCTGAGCGGGTTAGCAACCGGCGAGGAGGCTGTGTCCTGCCTGTGACGGACTGCATTGGATTGTTGAGAAGCGCTGCCCTGGCAGGGACGTTGGGCTTTCTGGAAGAGGACCACGCCCAGAGCTACGTGCTTTTTATTCACACCCCTATACTGGCTTGGAGTACGCCAGGCCAGCCCACTCCTCTCACGCTTACAGGGGAGGACGTAACAAGCTACATTTCCTTGTTCTCCCCCACTGTCTGGGGTGACATGGTTGCGAGGATGGAGGCTTAAGTGAGATAGAATAGGAAGTTGGGTTGCCGCAATGCCTAAGTCTCCTATCATGGAATATAAATGGGTTAGGCAATGAGCTAAAACAAGAACAGATAAAGTCGTATGTAAATAATGTAGCAATTGCCTGCCTACAAGAGACTTGGCCATGTGGCGAATCCCCTTGTTTTGAGGGCTATCACCAATTAAATCGCCTGGCCAAAAGGCAAAGATATGGCCGCCCCTCGGGGGGAATTATGACGTTAATCTCTACAAAAAATGTACGTAATGTAGAAACATTAAAAGTAAATTGTAAATGGTTACTGGTTTGTAGATTAAATGTTTTGACCTTGGATAAAAAATGTGAAAGGATAATTGTTGTGAATGTCTATATGCAGTGGGATAATATGGGAGAATATGTAACTGAGTTGAAGAATTTTAAAGAGGACATAGACTCCCTATTAGAAAGGTATCCCTCCGATGTTCTGTTAATTGCGGGGGACTTTAATCATAAGTTACATCCAACGAAGGCGGATTGCTGGCATGCAGAATTATTGGATGCCTATGGAATTAAGCATGCCAGTTTCCCAGTATGTGACCCCTCGAAACAGGACTTAGATCTAGTTAATTACTTAGGAGAAAAGGGCCTATTTTGCTTAAACTGCAGATTTAAAACAGACAGCACGGCAAAGAAGACCTTTAAAAAAGGGGCACAAAATTGCCCAATTGATTATATTTTTACACTAGCCTGGAACATGCCTCTTGTGCAGGAATTTAAGTTACATCAAAATGAGGTTAGTGACCATATTGCGCTGCAACTAACGTTACAAGGGGGACGGATGGAACCCAGAGAAAAAGTGATTCCCCAAGAAGTAGAATACCCTAGACGGGCAACAACAAGACTAACAGATAAGTACCAGGAAAAGTTAAAGGCCTTCCAATTAAAGATTGATTTAGAAAATCCTGGGAGAGTAAACTTGGAATGGTATGAGGAGAAGATAGCTCAAGTAGTCCAGTGCCTTAGGGTAAAACTAAAAAAGAATAATAGGAAAGGCACTTTTAATAGGGCAAGTCGAGTAAAATGGTTTTCAATGGACTGTCAAATTAAAAAAAAGAGAGTTAAGGGCAGCAGCCAGAAGGCTAAGGAAAGAATTTAATCAAGAGAGGCAAAATTACCTCACTAAATTAAAATTGCAATTTAAAAGGATGGTCTCCGATGCATAAAGGGCACATAAAGAGAAATGCTGGGGGGATCTACTAGAGGCCATAGAGGCTAAAAACTTGAAACAATTTTGGAAATTGGTAAAACTAGCATCTGCCCCCCAAGTTGAGGAAATGAAGTATGCCGTAAGTGAGGCAGCCTGGGATAAATACCTAAGGGAGCTTTATGGACCACGCATGCTTATTGGGGACATAGAGCCCCAAGGTTGGCACGAACCCGCAGAAGATTTTAAAGCAGACTTTTCGGAAGAGCAAGTAGAAGCTACAATTAAAAAACTGAATTTAACTCGGGCCGCAGGGCCGGACAATCTCCCAGCGTTAATATTAAAATCTCAAACAAAATGGTGGGCAAGGTTACTATCCCAGCTATTCCAAGTAATATTAATAGAAGGTAAAATGCCATCAAACTGGAAGGGCGCAATAATAAGGCCTATTCATAAAAAAGGCAGTATGGGTGAACCCCAAAATTATAGACTGATAAACCTCCTGGATATAGGAGAAAAGGTATTTGCGAAACTAGTCTTAAATAGACTAAATACCTGGGTCAATGAGTGTGCAATAATACCTGTAGAACAGGGAGGGTTCAGAGAAGGACACTCTACAACTGACCATTGTTTCTCCCTATGGGCATTGGCAAGGAAGTCAACGGAACAGAACGGAAAGCTCTGTTGCTAATTCGTTGACTTCCGCGCCGCCTTTGATTCAGTGGACCGGTAATGTCTCTGGGAACTACTAATTAATAAAAATATCCCAAAAGATCTGCTGACTATATTAAAAGAACTACATAGTGGCACCTGGGCCCAAGTAATTGGGACACGGAGGGGTCACTAACACCAAAAATACCAATTGAAAATGGCCTAAGACAGGGTTGTGTTCTGGCCCCCCAGCTATTCTCGATATTTCTATCTGACCTACCTGAGGGCTTAGAAGTGGAGGGCAGTGCCAGCCCCAGGATGAATGGCAAAAAGGTACTGTGCCTCTTATATGCGGATGACCTGGTAATAGTAGATCAGACAGAAATAGTCCTCCAAAGGAAGCTGACATTTTTTAAGGAATATTGTGAAAAGAAGTTTTTAACGGTAAACCTTGATAAGACGAAAATGTTATGCTTCGGGAACAAAAGCGATTAAGTTTAATTGGTTTTTAGGTGATCTTAAATTAGAATCTGTAAATGAATACCGTTACCTAGGTGTGTGGTTCGAAAAATCATTAAACTGGCACACACACCTAGAAGCCCAAAAAACGAAGGCACTTACAACAATTGCCGGGCTAAAAATGTTTAACCGCGACTATGAGGACATGTCCCATCGTCCTTTATTAAAGGCTTTCAACGCAATGATACCTTCACAAGTACTCTATGGAGCAGAAATCATTTATTTGAGCGGTAAAGATTTCTGGGACCTGGAGGAAGGAAAATGCCTGAAAAATCTTCTATCACTGCCCCCATCAGCAATGATCCAAGCATTAAGATTAGAAATAGGAACAATGGCGTGGGGAGTACAAGTACAAGTAGCAGAGATTAGATTTTGGAAACGCCTGGAGAATGATAATGGACAAAAAATTGCATATTGGTGTCGTAACGAGATTCAACAAAGTAATTTAAGTTGGGCAAAAAGGTGTAGTAAGAAAGTGGTACAGGCCGCTGAGAATACAAAAGTGGTCTTATGTCGAGCGTCACTCAAGATAGAATGCACAAAAAAAGAGGTAAAGTATAATGGTCAAGAAGCCTCAAAAAGGGCAGATAAGGAATACCTTAGTAAGAAAAAATCAGTAAAGTTTATGATGAACTCCTGGGTAAAGGAAAATTGGTTCCCCTATTTGGATATCTTACCAAATCCATGGTATAGACAGGAGATCTTAAGGTTCCGCACTGGGATTAACCCATGGTTAATAAATAAAGGAATTAAAAATAAAATGCTCGATCCCAGAGGGTGCTGTAAATGTAACCTGGGAACAAAAGCAGACTCAGTGCATATTCTGCTGGACTGTTTAACTATCCAAGAGCAACGTAAACTCTGGTTACGCCCAATATTTGTAAAATATGGCATAAGAAACCGGGCACAAGCGATCAATATTATCACAGAAATGCCCAACATAGAAATTGCAATCGCCTTGGGGAAGTTCATAAAGGCAGTACAGAGTTTTATAATAAATTAGAACTGATATTTTAGAATTTTATAATGAAATATTTTTATATCTTGTCTAGAACCGGTTTTATAATTTTGTAGGGAGTAGACCCACCAATAAAGAAGTGAGTTTATCTATTAACTGACATGCATATAGGTGGAGAGGAGTCTAACCTGGTTTCAATTTGGTCTGTATATCTAATTGGAAAAATTGTTTATGAGATTGATGTGAACTAATTTTAAATTATACTAATTGTTTTGTATTGTTTAAAGATTATGATCTAAATAAACATATCTTTGACTTGACTTGACTTGACATGGTTGCGTCCACTGTCCATTACACCAAACACCAGCGGTGTATGTTGACATGGATATATGTGTGGTAGGCATACGGCAGTCTATCCATCACATCCATGCCACACTTGGCATTGTGTGCAGTCTCATTCATCGGTCACATCGCCTCCTTCGCACATGCCCGGTTCGTTCCTCTTCCCACATTCTGCTAATGTGTGGCTCAGCTGCCATGCCGTTGATGGCTCATGTACATGGCTAGGCCAGGTTCCCACGGAAAGTTGTGTTGTTGTGTCAGGTGGGTGGGCATGTTGTTTGGCATGTTGTTTGTGAGTTTGTAATGTGTGCTTTCCCAGAGTTGTGAGTTGTATGATTGTGGAGTTGAGGTGTGTGATGTGTGCATTTGGTACTTACCAACAAGCACTGCATTTCGGTAGGTGCCATCCTGGAAGCGCCGGTTGATGATGGACTGTCGGAAGATGTATGAATCATGCACACTGCCTGGGTAGTTAGCGACAACATTGGTGAAGAGTCCACGGTGGTCCACTATTGCCTGCACATTGATGGAATGTGTGTGCTTTCTGTTGCAGTAAATGTGTGCAGTGTCGGCAGGGGGCACAAGTAGGACATGTGTGCAGTCTATTGCCCCCAACACGGCTGGGAATCCAGCTATGGCGTATGGTCCTTGCTTGGTCTCCAGCTGTTCCTGCGCAGTGTGGGGGAAGTATAGGTACTGGGGTACCAAGCTGATGATGGCATCCAAGACAGGTGTGAGGAACTTGGATAGGGCTGGTTGTGAGACTCCTCCGACTCTGGCGGTTGTTGGTTGGAATGTCCCAGAGGCCAACAGGTGCAGCACAGCCAGCCGCTTTGTCTGTGGAGGGATGCTGGTTGACTGCTGTGTTGGTACAGTCAGCCCGTGGGCAATGATGTTCAGGATGCGGAGGATGGTTGTCCTTTTGAGCCTGTAGTGGGCAATGACATACTCTGGTGTCATGTCTGTGAGACTGGTGCGTTTCCTGAAGGTCTGCGGTCTGTGTCTGCGCTGCCTCTGTGGTGGTCCGGGGGGTTGGTGCGGGGGGGGGTCCGGAGGGTGCCGGCGGGCCTGGGGGTGGTGGCGATGGGTGTTGTGGGCCTGTTGGGGCTCCGAGCTGCATGATGAGTAGCTCTATGTCATCTGTTGTCCTTCAGGTGTGGCTGTGGGCTGGGCGCCCATTTCTGTTGCCGGCTGCCGTCCGACTTTACACCAAGTCAGGGCAGGTCTTCGTTTCCTGCTGCTAACATGCCATTTCGCATGTTTTGTGGACTTTTTGCTGATGTGGCTGGTCGTTGAGAATGTTGCGGTGTGGTGTTGATGCGGGTTTTTGCACGGGAACGCCTACTCTGCATCTCGATAGCGATAGTTGTCGGGGTCATCTCTGGCGATGTTTTTTGCGGCTGCTATCGCAGGTAAACTGGTGTTATGGGCTGTTAGCACCAGCTTGTGAATGGGGTGATAAATTTATCACGACTTAGGCTGAGATAAAGTGCCGATAACTCGGCGATAGATCCTTGAGAATATGCCCCATAATATTTACTGGTGAAAACTCTTTGGGACCCATTTACCCAGGGGCCAAAAACCACATTTTTAGACCAAAAAAAGTTCTTCATAGTGGGTGTTTGTTTCTACAATTTAACGTCAAGTAAAACCTACCATAAAATGGAAGGCACATAGGGCACTATGTTTTTGGGTTGTTTTGTTTGCGCACAGCGGAATGGGTAATAACATATGCTATTAGCACAACACTTGCCAGGTCATTATGGACGCTGTTTCCAGTCCTGGACATTTGTTTAATAGATTATTTAATTCCTATTGTTATGAGCTTGTTTTACTTCAATTGAACTAATTAGACTAATACACCTGAAATCAAGATTTTTAGATTAAAAGTTCAGGATTACAGGCAATGAACATAGTGACTTGGAGTGACGTGATCACCCTAGCCTTGAACCTATTGAACATTATGGAATGAGAGGTGAAGACCATTGCAGATATGCAATCGCCTGGCTGGAGCAGAAGGCGAGGGGTGACTGCTTTCTCTGCAAGAATAGGGACTCCTTTCTGCTGAGCCATGCTGATGAGAGAAAGGTTCACCACAGAGTTAAATGTAATCACGGAAGGTATTGCTAATTAGAGACCTCAGACTTGACTCATTGTTGAGAGAGAGATATCTATAGTGTCGAAAGTTATCCCTTTTCTCACCTATGATTTGATTACAAGTGCTCCGGTGTTGACTGCAATAATTATTGCACATGATGCAATATGAAACTGAGGTGCTCAGAAGTTATTAGATGCAATAATATTCACCAATTCAAAAGATTAGCCCACTAAATGTGGCATAACATCTGGTTTTTGGTGCATACTATACCAATATCTTCATGTCCATGAATTTAATGGACTTTAACCCCACTAAATTCCTGCAGGGTTAAGCTTCCTAAATTTCTGTACTTTATTGCGCAAGGATTACAAGGTGCGATAAACAAACCACAACGTATAATTGCAACCCCTGTGCAAATATGTATTTGTGATGAGACCAAGGAACATATTATCAGTATTTCAGCAGCATTTTTCAGTGCAGCAAAAAAAAGATGATTGGTAATAATGTTTCGAATTAATGACAGAAACATAAAGTTTCAGAGCAAACATTTTACAATAAAAAATGTCAGTGTCCAATCTAATGTCATTCCTTAACCTCCTCCCTTGTGCACTATCAAACGCACACCACCACCCTTTTGAGGCCATTTCCCCAGTACACTCCCTCCTGTCAGCACAGTTTTCATGGGAGAACACCCACATACTCACTCTCATTGACACTACATTATGTTTTCCACTGAGGAATTTGTCATTATCCAAATCACAATCCAAAATAACTGACTTCTAACACATGCAACGCACCAGAAAGTGCAATAGGAGTGGGAGTGAACAGTCAGGAATCTGCCACTCCAATCAACAAGTGAAACTTGCTAAAAGCAACCAATCACACACAGGCTGTCCACAAAAAAGCAAGCCACTCAGAAAAATATTTTTTGGCTCACCCTGTCCATGAATAACTTTGTCGTTTTGCCCCTTGTTTTTACGAATAACTTTTTGAGAAGATAAAAGATGTACAGGTAGCGGAAGAAGTCATTGCTAGGTACTTCTCTCCAGATGTGATCCATAACATGGTTGCAGACTGGGAGAAGGAGTTTATTTCACATATAGCTAATTGTTGGCCCATTCCAGAACATGTTGAAATAGTAGCTGTAGTCCATATCCTGACCAATCAAACTTTCCAAAGCCACCGTGGGAACACTGTGAGCAACTCTACACCGGAATCAATAAGCAAATCTTCAAAGACTCCAAACCATCCAGAATGATGCCACCAAACTCACATTGGACCTCCCATGCCACACCCACATCACACCCTGCCTTAAAGATCTCCATTGGCTTCCCATTCATAAATGCAGCCAATCCAAACTCCTCACTCACACATCAAAACCCTACACAACATTGGACCGACTTACCTCAACAGCCTCATACACTTTAACAAACTGATCAGACACCTATGCTCTACCACACTCTCGTTTGCAACCCCCCACCTCGACATCCACAAAAACAGAGCAGGTGGTTGCTCATTCTTCTACATCGCACCCAAGACAGAACAGCCTCCCCCAGCACATTAGAGTCTCCTCACATCTTGAGTTTTGCGAGAAGCTGAAGACCTGGCTCTTCGAATAACTCTGTGGTAACCATACACCCACTCACCTGCTCAAGCACCTAGATATCCTCACAGGTGATTAGTCGCACTCTACAAATCAACATAACATAACATCTCTCAGGCAAGCCAGTAACACTGCTTGTGACAGGAACGAGATGCATTATCAGCTGAGTGTACCAGTTTATCTCCATGTTAAAGTCACTAGTATAAAGTAAAAATTTGGCTGAGAAATTCTGTGAGACTGCCAATTTCCCTTGGGGTTTAGGTGCTATTGATTGCACAGACCGGGCATTTCACCCACCCCATCACAGTGAACACCATTTCTGCAACAGACACGGTTGGCACCCTATGAATGTCAAGCTATCTGCTACTTTAGGGTTGCTTCAGAGATGTGTACGCTGGCAGATAAGTCTTCTGACAGTCACCACTTGCACACCAGTTGATGGCTGGGGATTTCTTTGACATGTGGCTAATAGGTAAGTATAATAAATCACACTGGGCTGCATGTAGATCTAGGGAATGGCATCTCAACTACAGTCGCAATTAACTTTACCCTGACACTAAACACACACCTAAGATTATCATTGTATGCACGCATGGATATATAGTATATCCTCAACTTTTAAAATTAACCTACAAACTTCTTTGTTGCAGGTGATGCCAGGTATGCCCTCTCTCCTTTTTTTTTTTTTTTTACAGATTTCTATATAGCTCAAACGTGACCCGAATCAAGTATCAGAGCGCTTTACATAGCACCAGTCGCATTACATGAGGACACATTCATTTTTGTTAGGCACGGGGAGATTGAGTGCTTTGCCCAGAATCACAGGATGTTCAGCGTCATTGCCAAGACTCGAACCCAGTTCCCCAGATTCGAGGTCGACCGCCCTAGCCGTTAGGCCAACTCCTTTCTCCCCATCTTCTAATCCTCTTTCAGTGTTAACTACACAGCCTCAACAGAGGTACCACAGGGTGCACACACATTGGCATGCTGTCATTGAGGAAACATTTAGAATGCTCAAGTCATGCTTCAGATGCCTTGATCATGGGACGAGGAGCTCAAGTGCTACCCTAAAGGTGTAAGTAAGAGCATAGTAGCCTGCTGCATGCTACATAACATTGTCATGCAACGGAGCTTACATGTATGCATTATCCCTGGACTATGGCCACATCCAGGTTCCCAAGGTGGGATACATAACAGATTTCATGATCCGAATGTGCATTACCAGCTATCAACATCATTTCGATTCATTTTTCACATGTACTACTACTTTGAATGCTACTTGGCAGTGATTGAACAGTGTCAAGTTAATGATAAATGGTGGAAATCATCCAGATAGCTGATCCTGATGTCACAACCAAATATGTTGGTCTCATTGTGGTATACATACACTAAGACTTCACTTTCCCACACATGCTTTAATTAATAGCATATTATGGAGACAAACAGCATTCACTCACTATACTAACAATACACTTATATATTCATAAAATATGTTTTAGCCTGAAAAATATGTTTTCATATTGTTCTTTAAGTCCATGCTCCCCACCTTCTCTATATATGTGGGGACCAGAGTGAACACCGTTTATGCAACAGACACTGCTGGCACTCTATCAATGCCAAGCTATCTGCTATTTTAGGGCTGCTTCAGAGAGAGAGTGTACAAGGACAGTGAAGTCTTCCGAAAGATAACACTTGCGCATTGTTAGACCTGTCAGCCTGAGTGTGGCCTCCCCCATACATTTTGCCTGTTTCCCTCCATTTGTGCACTTTACCACTGCCAACCAGCACTAAAGTGCTTGTGTTCACTCCCCTCTACATGGTTAAATTAGTTTATACCTGATTGGCATTTGTAATTTACTTATAAGTCCCTTGTAGAGTTGTATACCACATAACCTGGACCTGTAAATGTGATGCTACTAGCGGGCCAGTAGCACATGTTGTGCCACCCACTTAATAGGCCCTTGAAACATGCCACCGGTCTGCCTTTGTAGCCTGAATGCAGTTTTAAGCTGCCAATTGTACTTGGTAACATAACTAAGCCTGGGAGGAGTTCGCAGAGTTCCGCAAAGTGCAAAAAAATACTCCGCTACTCTACTCGGAGCTCCGCAAGCGGCGGAGTCCGTTAGATAAATGCAGTTTGCTGTGATTTTCAGTACCAGTTGCTGGTCTGATGTGCAATCATCACAAACAGCTCCATGCACAGTGCAAGCGGGCGCTGCTTCCTTTCTGCTGCTGGAGTAGATTTTTACTCGAGCGGCAGCTTTCTCAACGCGAACAGACAGTTTCTCAAGCATATGGGACCTCTCGCAATGAGAAATTTGACCGCCCCTGTTGTTAAATCTCTCAGGAAGGTTGATTTTTCACATTCGCGCTCACCAACTTGATGTCGACGATCGCGAACGAGGAAAAAAACTCCTTTCAGAACTCTGCGAGCTCCGCGTAGCGCGGATTGCGGAAAACTCTGCAAACTCTCCGAGCAGAGCAGACTTGAATTTAACCCCCTTGCAAGTCTTAAACTTCCATTTTATTGCATATAAGTCATCCTGAAGGTTCACCCTAGGTAACCTATAGGGAAGGGTGCATTGCAATTGAAAGTTTGGAATTGTACTTTTAAGTTTTACATGTACTGGTAGTGAAAACCCAATACATTTGGTTTTCACTACTGTGAGGCCTATCTATCCTGTAGAATAGCATTGGGTTGCATTATTACATTCAATAAGTGCCAACTTTGTACTGTGTGGTAAGTCTGATTTTTATGAAAACATAAATATGGATTTACTATTTGAAAGTGCTGTCCAGTCATGTCTCTGTTTTGGATATGACCTTTTTGGCTGTACTATATGCTGTGTTCTAAATTGTGTAACTGAATTAATGCATTCATTTTTATTGTAATGTTAAAGTTAAAAATTACATTTTAATAATTTGTTACTAATATGTTGGCCAGATTGAACTTTACAATGACAAAGCTTTTGTAATATGATAGAATCTTTAAGAAATAATTGCTAAACGTCCTTAAGTCAAAAGTGCAAAACATTTGTCCTTACTGCTTCCACATAGCCCTTATGATCTGTTTACTTTACATCATGTTTGAAACAGATCATACACAATAGAGAGCACGGATCTCAGCCATATGGACAAACTTTGACACACAGACAATTGTCCTTTAAAAAGGTTGTACATACACTGACCACTTATTATCTTCAAATATCACTTGTCCAAAAAGTATTCATGGCTGGTGCTACCATCACTCAGCATTGACCATTCAATCATATTTATGGTCCTGTTTACCAGCATAAGTGGATGTAAGGTTAACATTGTGTAAGTTTTTCCAGGTATTCCATGGTAAAGGGAGAGTTTTGCAATGTCTAACTTAGACAAATAATAATGTTTGATGGTGAAGTAGCATACCGCTTGGGTGCATAACCTTTAATCATAGACAGTCAAGGCTCCACAAGCTACTCTAGCGTTGGATACTGATTTCCTGTTGGGGTATTTAAACAACCACTGTTAAAGGTAAAAGCTGTTTAAAACAAAGTTGCAAAGGGTATTGGAGTGCTTGACAATGTCTCTTGTCTACACGTTAATCGTTTTTTCTCTTAAGAAGCATTTGCAAATGTGTACTTTTTAGAACACATCCACTCTGCATTTCTTTATTTTCTTTCAGCACACAGTGCTAGTGAGCCAAGAACAGAGGTGGACCCAGGGTGAAGAGTACCAAAGGACTCAGCTGCTACTTGGATATGTTTTTTCTGCCAGTAAGGAGGAAGAACCCACCATCAGGAGGTAGAGTTCATACACACAGACCACAACTCAGAGTATAAAAGAATCCTGGCAGAATATGTTGAGCCCATTCAGGTGGTGGTAGAGCTAGGTACCACATGCCAAGAGGAGTCAGATGATCAGTTCCGGATTACCAAATAGGCAAAGAAGGCATCGGCCTACGGGCCCAACTCCTTTTAGGAGAGCCGGGACAAAGGATCAAAATACAACACAAAGTACATAACCAGAGACATCAGATTCACATAACAGTTTGTCTCTTAAAAGCTCTTCTTCTGGCAGCTGTCAGTTTGTAAAAAAATCCAGTGAATTAGGTATTAGGAGATCATTTGCGAGGTGGGGCGAAATTTCGACTGCCTAGGTGCCACCACAGGGTTTAATTCAGCACTGCAGACGACGGGGCTCCTCCTGATCAGATATATCTGTAGTGTCCCAGGAGCAGGTCCCAACATCATTTGGTTCTGAGGCCACCCACTCCCAACACTCCATAAGCTGTCTCATCAACGAGGACTCCAGCTACCCCCTGCTATACCTCCTCCTCTTATAAGTGCCCACCTAGAAGAACAGTGACAAAGGGAAGCATTCACCACAGACATTCCTAAGCCCTCATGTGTTGCCCCCATACCCGGTAATATGTTGCTATAGCTGCTTTCAAGAAGACCCTGAGGGAGGTGATTGCTGGTTAGCTGTTGGTGACTTGGATTTTAAAGGAGATAAGCAAGTATGTTGTGGGCAATCCTAGAGAAGCTAACTGATGAGCATAGTGAGCAAAGTAGCCTTCTGACCTACTTGAATGCAGGCATATTTGTTTATCTACCATCTAACCCCTCCCCACATGATGATGTTGTATCTACTGTTGTCTACTGTTGTGTTCCTCCTTATTTATGCCACATAGGGGCCAGCTTACTTTGCCTCAGCACCGCTTAGTGGGAAAGGGCTATCGCCTCTAAGGGCATCCCGGAAATGAACAACTGTTGATCTGAGTGGCGTATCCAGCAAGTTTGAGTTTGCGGTGTAGTGAGCAATTGGGCTTCATTCGCACACTAGCCCTCTAACCACTGGCCCGGGTTAGCATGCTCTCACAGATGTTAGTCCTCCTGATTTTACCCGATGGTGCATGGCTAGAAATTAGAATGCAACTGCCCATCCCAACCTAACCCCAAGTCACTCTCCTTCTGCGTACACATCCAACCCCTCATTACCTCCCGACCTCTGCCCACACTACTTACCTCCCTGCGCCTCCTATGGTTGGCGCACACCTCTGCCCAGTTGATTTGCTCATCTAGACTTCCTTAGTGGAGACATGGCGGGTGAGGATAGGGCACCAAGACCTCTGAATCGCCTCTCTCCCAATCTAGAGCTGGTGGGTCAGAACGCTTTCAGAATCATACATCCCCCGAACCTTTCAAAAAATGCTGCAAAAAACTTCAAACACATACTACTCAAAACCCATCCGGAAACCCTTATCTCAGACCCCTTCCTCTCCATCAATAAAGGTGATACCATAAATGATCTCATCTTCTACACTAAACGGCATGCTCAATGGCGGAAGGCCATCTGCTCTCTACTTAAGATCCCCACTTCCCTTAAAACTCCTCATGGTGTCAGAATGATAGTTATGCCCTCCTCAGCCTATAGAGCAGATGCAAAAATTTCACTCTACAAAAACGGTCCCATCCTTATCCAAGCTTCTGACCGCAACCTAATGCTGTTTGACAACTTTTTCCCTACCATCATGAAGACAGTTGCTAGCTTCAGTGCCACCCCCCTTGGAGGTGATGGATCAGTAAGTATTCCCCCGTCCGTGCCAACTGATCTCCTGTCTCTCTAACTCTATCTCCTGCCTCGCCTCTACCAGCTGCTAACATTATCTCTGTCCCGAAGGTCCCCCCTGTAACTGCCTCCACTCTGATTACTAATGCCACCACATCACATGTGGTTCCGAAGGGTCCCCCTCTAGCCACCTCCACTCAGATTAACAATGCCACCGCATTACACGGTGTCAACGAACTGCAACAGCATGCTCCTCTCGAGAGTCTACATGCTCCCACCTCATGGTTGGCTAGTTCTAACTCTCCTAGCTCCACAGTTCAGAACGCTGCTCGGTTTCTCCCCAGGATCCTGGCCCCCTGCTCAATCAGCAATCCCGTCCTGGTCCGACAGGTGGGCAAAGGTCACCTGCTGTCTGTCCCATCCTCCCCTACCCTTTGCATCCCCCCAAGCACACAGCTCCATCTCCCTGAATCCCCTGCCCTTGGGCCCTTTCACGCGCCTGCTGCCCCAGTTTCAGCTCCCCCCACTAGCTATCCTCTGCCACAAGATTCGCAGGACCTAGCCTCACATCCCCAATCACACACCTCAGTGGAAGCCCGCCTTAATGAGATTTCTCTCTGCCTACAACAACTTAAGGCAGATGTGCATAGCCTCTCATGCATCACTGAGGCTCTATCAGTTAACTCCATACTAAGCCACTCCATTATGACCAATCTCCATCTACTCTCGCTCCCAGTCTGTGGCTGTTCCCGGTGCCCTCGCTTCCCCCAGCATATGGGATCCTCTTCCAACTCCACCCGCGTACGCCATAGTTGGCTTTCCACTCTGCTCCCTAATGACCCCTCTCGACCCTCTAGATGTAGAGCCTCATTGTCGGACAGTGATATTCACTCTCTCCTACTCTCATATGACCTGGCACTTCCTTCCTCTCCATCAAACTTGCATATAATTGAATCAAACCCCACTGATCCCTTCAGGGAACCTAGGCCAAACTCAAGAACTTTGAATGCAAATAACCTCACGTTTGTCACCCCTACTCTGCCTCTGCCAACGGACACCCCAGTAAGTCTCAAATGCACGCTCCTAAACTGCAGATTGGCTGTTAAGCACGCTGTGGATATTGCCGATCTCATCCTTGTCCAGGATCTGGACCTTGTGATGTTGACTGATACCTGGCTAAATGACTCAGCCACTCCCATCCTGGACTTTCTAATTCCTCTCAACTTTGATATCATTAGGTTGAACAGAACTAGTGGTCATGGAAGAGGCATCACTTGCTTACATCGTAGTAATCTAATAGTGAAAGTCATTCATGCCGACCTCCTGTACTCTTGTGAATATTTATGCATTGATGTGACGGGGGGCAATAATCACTCATGCAAACTGCACACGTTCTACCACCCCCTTCGTGACAGCCTTCCATTCACAGAACAGATCATGGACATTATTTCGGCCAATGTGGATTTCCAAGGCACGCAGATCTTCCTGAATGATTTCAACCTCCACTCGAATGATGTAAAGGATGTGATGGTTAATAGCCTTAAATCCTTCCTACTTGACCTCAACCTTATCCAAATATGTGACAGCCCTACGCAAACCAAAGGAGCCACGTTAGATCTTGTCATTGGTAAGCCCAACTCTTTCCACCTGGAATCGATCCTCCTATGTGACTCGACAGATCACTATTGCATCACCTTCCTCGTCCTTGAATCGGTTAAAGCATGCAGATCCCAATCCAAGAACCCAAAACCGTTGAAAAGATGTTTACGGAACATCAATTCACAAGACCTTTCGGAGCTCTGTGATAACTTCTTGCCCCCCCCCTCCGAACATGTCTGATGTCTGATGTCCATGACCTGACGGCCCACTATAACCACGCAATGC
Source organism: Triturus cristatus (assembly GCF_964204655.1). Taxonomy (NCBI): domain Eukaryota; kingdom Metazoa; phylum Chordata; class Amphibia; order Caudata; family Salamandridae; genus Triturus; species Triturus cristatus. Next base: position 215,252,036 of record NC_140594.1, on the reverse strand, counting down.
TTAATGTTCTGGACTCAGTGGCACCACTTCAGCTCAAAAGAGGGTGTGCTAAACTATCCAAACCATGGTTCAATGATAGTCTTAATGCCAAAAAAAGAAAACTAAGACTTGCAGAAAGGAAGTGGAGATCTTATCCCTCCTTGGAACATCTCTGTCACCTGAGATCCGTGCGAAGCTTATACAACAAACGCAACAGATACTCGAAGGCTACCTTCTTCAGAACGCAACTAGATCAAGCAAAAAAACTGTTCGAACTTATCAAGTCCCAATCCAGTAATCATCTTAACCTCTCGGCGCGGGGTCAAGGGACTCTGCTGAACTGTGAAGAATTTGCTGTTTTCTTCAGGGATAAGACTACCAAGATCGAGTCTGAACTATGCGCAGCCCTTGATCACCTCTCGAATGGTCCGATGAACACCCTTTGCCCCTCTGAGTCGAATATCTCTGATTATATACAGCCCCTCCACACTAAATAATGCATCATGGAGCTCTTTCCAAACCGTGGATGAACCCACTATACGCAAGATGCTGTTGACCTTGAAACCTTCCAATCACCACAACAACCCTCTGTCTTCGAACCTGTTCCCGGAAGTGAGATCCGCCTTACTATCCCTCTGGATGACGATCATCAATGCCTCTCTTATGCAAGGTGCTATTCCGGATTGCCTTAAATCAGGTCAAGTTACCCCGATCCTAAAGAAACCAAATGCGGATACCATGGACCTTCTTAACTTTTGCCCAATCACTAACATTCCCACCTTGGCAAAACTTTTGAAGAAATGCGTGCTCGCCCAACTTAGTCATCACATTGTTCATTTCCAACTCCTGGACCAATGCCAATCGGGCGTCCATCCAGGTCATAGCACAGAGTCGGCGCTAACGCACATCGTGGATGATGTGCTCAGAATGCTGGATCACAATGTGTCGTGCATACTGATCCTCCTCGACCTTTCGTCAGCTTTTGACACTGTCAAACATGATCACCTAATTGACCTCCTAGAACACAGGATGGGGCGGTCCAGGCCAGTTTTAAGCTGGTTCTCTTCCTTCCTTCAGAATAGATACCAATGTTTCAAGGTGGACCAATCCCTGTCCCACCCTGCACCAGTCACCGTGGGTGTCCTTAAGGGGTTCAGCATTGTCCCCCACGCTCTTTAACCTGTTCATGGAGCCTCTGATTGAAGTTTTAAAATCTTCCAGCATTTGCTATCATATGTATGCAGACGATACCCAACTCTACCTGAAGATCACCTCCCCTGAAGATATCCAGTCCCTCAACTCAGTCCTGCTAGAAACGCCAAGTTGGCTGACACGCAATCACCTGAAGCTTAATACTCTTAAAATGGAATTCCTACTGATCTCACCCCACAACCAATTCCCTGTCATGGAACAATGGCTGAATCAGTTGACGGCTCTTAACTGCAGGCCGCACCTCGTGGATTCGGCATCATCTCTGGATATCATTCTAGACAAAAGCCTGAACATGCAGAAGCACATCAGCTCCCTCACTAAAGGAGCAAACTTCCAATTCAGCTTACTTAGGAAACTCAAACCCTTCCTCCCTGCTCATGACCACAAGGTTGCAGTACAAACATTAGTGATTGCAAAGCTGGATTATGGTAGTGCAACACTTTGTGGTCTGCCTAGAGTGAGGACGGTTCCTCTTAGGGCTACCCTTAATTCCGCTGCTAGGCTTTTAACTGGTACAAAAAGATACCACCACATCTCTCTGAACTTGCGGGAACTGATTTGGCTTCCGTATGAAGCTCGGATTCAGTTAAAAATTGCATGCATGGCTCACAAAGCCATCCACTTCAAGACCCCGTTGTATCTAGCACAGAAACTGACACTCTCTTGTGGGTCTAGAGCTTCCAGAAGCACCAGTACCCTTTTGCTTAAACCTCAGAAATTCAAGAAAAAGAAAACCTATAACCGAGCCTTCTCGGGGATGGCTCAGAGGATCTGGAACTCCCGTCCCCCCGAAGTCAGGGTGAATCCTTCTACTGTCTTCTTCAAGAAAGAGGTAGAGCCTGCAGAGTAGTTTCTAGATACAGTGAAATCGAAAATCAGAGCCCAAGGAGGACCAGGAACTTCAATCTCCAACTCAGAACAGCAACTTTGATGCACCATCTGTGTTGAGGGACTGACATTTGGATTCTGTTGGACTTTGGAATTTCGTTTTCAAGATTAACTGGAATTTAAAACATGTGGACTATTGTTTGGACTGCTTGTGTTAGACATGTTGTGTTTTTATTCTGTTACCCTTCTACTTAAACATTAACTTGTCCCTTAATGTTTGCAATTTGTTTTCTTTGCCTTACTTTGGCACATACCTAAGGACTGTCCCATTTAATATCTTGCAAAACATAATTTTATCAACAATATAATATATTATTATTTTTGAATCTTTTATTTGAAATAGTGGCCATTCATGTTGTATACATGTGAGTGTAATGCATCATTGGAAAATGTGACACAATGTATAGTTAGAAGTACATTACTGCAATTTTCTTTACTGTACAGACTTATTAAATTAATAGAAGCACAAGTAAACACACTGTTAAAGGTAGGTATAAGTGATTTTCATGTACAAAGGAAACAAAAAATTAAATATACCTCCAAAGGATTGGGATGGGTAGACCTAAAAGTTGTGTTTGCTTTTGTGACTGGAAGAAATGTTGATGGGTTTGGTGGTTGTTTTCTTTGCCAAAGTGAAACATTATTTAGAATGGATTGGTGTCCACCACAAGTAGTAAAATCACTGTCCTGTTAGGTCATTTCAAAGGTTTCAATTATTTAAAACTGAGCTCAACCCATGGTAGGTATGGCACAAAGCAGACAGGCTCAAGTTAGAGAAAATGTGTAAAGAATTTAGAAGTACCAAAACAATTAAAAAGTCCAAAACAAACCACAATAAAAATTCCACTCCAATGTATTAAAAATAGAGAAAATTTTTGTAATTAAAACAACACCAAAACTACAAAAATCTAATACGGTGAACTGGAAATATGAATTTTTAAAGGTTTAAGTGAAAATAGTGCCAAAATGAGCAAAGCGCCAATGGTAGTCAATTGTTGCTGTAGACCGGGTTCTAGGCATGATTTAGGGCTGACTGCGATGGAGCGTGTGTCAGATACACCTAGTAGATTGCCCATTTTGGGTCCAGGAAATAGGGAAGTTTGAAAAAGTTGATATGTCACAATCTGAAATGGTACTATGTCGTACAGAGGAAAAACTCTTCTCCATGTGGGACAGACCTGAAAATCAGACACCATGGAATAGCTCGTAAGATACTTTTCACAGTTCCTCCCCTTGCATTTCTGGAGCTTTTGAATAAAAGTTTTGAAAAAGTTCCTAAACTGTTTTAGTGTCCAAGCAACCATGGGGTTATGATTCCAAGGCCCTAGGACCTCTGGGGGAGCACTAAGACACTCTCAGGGTGTCAGGCAGAGGGCCACAGGAAAGCCCAGTCCAGGTCCAGTTGCCACAAGTCAGCTGAGATCCTTCACAGAAATATGCTCTTCAGGGTTATGATGTTCCTGGAGTCACCCAAGGTATCAGCCTTGAGATCCTTAGAGATATTTTGTCCCTGGATTTCAAGTGAAAAGGGATCCAAACTCTGCAGGTTCTTCTCACAGGTCACAGATTTTAATGTCAACAGGTTCAGTCTTTGAATTGGGGAAACCCTAAGTCACTCCTAGTTCCTCTCTACCCACTTACCTTTACAGTAGTTCCAGCTTGCTATACTGCAGCTCCAAAATGCAATGTATCAAAGCAAATCAATCCAAGACGGCACCGCTCTTTGGCATCACTGAACGTGGCCTCTGAGGCTTGGGGTATGAGTGGGGAGTGTACTAAGGTAATCCTAGTGTCCTCTCACATCTAACTCTAAAATTCAGGTAGAAGCAGGCACTCTATCCACACAAATTCCAGAGACACTAAGGGGCATATCAACAACGATTAGAGATAAACATCGCTAAGCGCGTTTAGCGATGTTTATCCTATGCGATTATGCATGTTAGCACCCTCTTGTAAATAGGGCGATAGTTTTACCTCCGCTTTTTTGGCTTTTTAAGCCAAAATAGCGGAGATAAAGCCCTTGTTAATATGCCCCCAAGTTAGTTGAACAAAAGCAGAGGCCTTCAGCAACTCGACATAGTGTACACAAGAATTGTCCCAGCATCCTCTTCTCTCTTTCAATTGGGACAAAGTGTTACACGTGGCTCAACAGACCACAGAGTCTAAAAACGAGCAATACATTTTAGCAAACAAATGGGGTAACCATGTAGAAGGAGCATTTTCTCACAACAATGATGATGATGATATATATCTGTGTGCGTGCAAATATGGATGAAATATATCTCCTTTTTATCTATTTCTTACAAATCAGTTATTTTGTAACTTGGAGAGTAAAATGGCACTATATATTAACACTATGTCACTGACTGAAAACACACTCAGCAGGCTTTCAGAATGATTAACAAATGTGCAAATAATGTCTTCTGAAATTCATTATGTGTAAATTCTCTTTAAGTGTACATTGTGGGTGCCCTGCAGTAAAGTGAAATTTACTCTGGCTGGCAAGCCTATCCCTAAAAGTAAGGGAAGTAGCCAAAAAAGTTGAATGTTTGAGCAAAGCTTCGAAATTGACATGTGTAGCCTATTATAATGGAAAATGTGTAAATAATGTATGTTTAGGCATATAGAGAACATATTAAAACAGAGAACTATACTAATTAAAGGAAAACAATGGAAGGGTGACGAATGCTTAGATATTTGTGTTTGAATATTTGGAATGAAGCAGTGAGACAAAAACAACAATTAAAATGATTCAAAGCTGATACTTGACATTCTCAATATTTCAATATAAACCAAGTCTAGTAAGTGGGGCATTTCAAAAGTATGTAACAACGTAAGATCTTATATTGTACTATAATGAAATATAAGAACTAGGGCCCAGCTCATGTAGCAAATTGTACATTCCTGTCCTGTTCTCAAGATGCTCACAATGAATATGTCGCAGAGAACATGCACTCACAATGGCCCCAATTCACACATATATTGTTATGAGTAGGTGTGACTCCTGAATTCCATGAATAAAAGAGTGCTCCAGGCCTTATTCAATGAATTCAGGAGTAAACCTAGTTATAAGACTAGAGGTCTGATTTAGAGTTTAGGGGACAGGAACTCCATCACAAACATGACGGATATTCCATACACCGTAATACAAATGCATTAGGATATAATGCACTTGTAATAAGGTGGATAGGATATCATCACGTGAATCGGGCTCCATGAATTTTAGAGGGTGATATTTATTGATAATTCTGAAAACATGACTGGATTTTAGAGTTCACCCTTAATAAGCAAACCTTTCTTTTTCTTTAAAGAAGGTAGTTTTTTGTGTGTATCATATTCCATTTATACATCTTAATTAATACATAGTGCATGCGCTGTCCGGAAGAGACTGTTGTATTCAATATGTGGGCTTCAGCCCACCCATAGGCCTCCCATTTACTGGCTCCATCGCCGTTTGATGTTGCCTCTGTCAGTACTCTTCCGAGAGCTCAGTTTCTGTAAATAGGCCTGTAAATCTTATTCTTATCTCGTCACATTTGCTGTGCATTCAAAGACCGAGGTCAAATGTCAGACGCTGTATTTCGAGGGTGCCTGTTTACTTTTTTTCTCTGACATCAAAGTAAGAGGATTTTTTTGCTAATGTCCCACTGTTGCTTGCCTGTCCCTCAACACCCTTCTGCTTCGTTGCTTGACACATCCCCACAACCATTCCCTCATTGCTGCTTGCCCCCTCCTCGCTAGCCCCCTCCCTTCATCCTTGCTTGCCCCAGTTTGCTCCCCACGTTGCTGCTGGTTATTGCTTATTAATATTCAGCGCTGCTGATGAACCAAACAGCAGGATTTCCTGAGCTTGAATCCACTACTTCACATGGTGTGTTCCGGCCAGTCACCTACAGCCAGAGTCATTGTATTTCCCTTTCACACCCATGTTCCTCAACAAAGGAAGAAAAGTGATCTCACTGCTGCAGTGCTTCTTTCACAATCTGCAACTCTGAGTGCCTGTCTCGCATCTGCTTTGTTTCTTTCACAATCTGCAACATGTGTGTTCGTTTTTAAGGTGGAGCAAGACAAATGATGCAGCGCAAAGGTCACATTTTCATATTCTCCCTATGTCACAGATTCGTAATCACAACAACGCATTCATACATTCATTCATTGGTGGGGCCCATAACACCAAAATGCACTCATCTCATTCGAATCCGTACATAGGAGAAAAAGCGCTGGACATGTGGGTACCTTTTTACCTATCAGGATTAATTTTCTTTACATTATATACATTCCATACATATGTACCTACCGAATCCTGACCTTAACATCAAGGCACTCCACCACTTGGTCGATGGACCAATTAGTTGGATTGGTTGATGGTGAATTAGAACCAGCTAAAACACAATTAAAGCCTAGGAAACATTTGATAATTTTCTGTAATCAATTAAAGAAACCACAAACTCATTTCTTATTAATTCAATTTTGTTTATCTAATAATAATTTTTCTCTGCATTAGCATTTATGCGCTACAGTTCATAGTATAAATTCAGTTTTAATTTCAAAGAGAAATCAGACATTTGGTAAATAAGCATAAATTGTGAAAGCGTATTTAATTAGTTACCAATTAGCAAATGCTGGCGACTTTCTGAATAAACAGGGAGTTATCCGCATTCTCTAGTACAATATCCGGGATGAGCTGTCCAACCCCAGCAAAGATCAAACCATCAGATGAAATAAATTCCCGAAAACCAAAGAAACCCAAGGCAAACAACGGAAATCTTCACCCGTTCAATGAAGACCCAACACCATGAAAGATCAGCCCGATGTCCACCCCCCTTTGGCGGATGAGAACCTTATATACCCTTTTTCCCTATTACTTCATGCTAACGTGCAACAATTTAGGGGTAGAGAAATGTTCTGATTGGACAGTTCGGGGTTATCTGAGAGTTTTTTTAAAGTTTCCCAGGGTAAACTGGTTCTCCATGAGACTTGGCATAGGAAGGCGCAATTTGTATAATTTCCTTTTTCTCCCGGGCGAAAGTTGCAAATGTAACATTTAGAATAAGAGAAGACATTTCTCCACAGGTTATGTATTGTCTCTTTCGCTGTTCTCACAGCATCGTCAGTTGGCAGACAAACACGTTCATCCATGACAAGGAACGCGGTGTCACAGATCTGAGGTCATTTGGCGATCTCCATCGCCATCCAATTCTGCGCAGAAACCATCGCGCTCACATGGTGGCGTTCGCGGTAGAGACTCCATCTTGGGTACTGCGGCCTAATAGGCCCGAATGCCAACTTAAGCAAAACAGACATAACAGTAATTAAAATATAGAAATGGAGATTCTAGAGTTTAAACCCACACTAATCCCAATATATTTTAGTATTTCCCTAGCTGTAGCGACATTTAAAGCGAAAATACTCACCATTTGGCAATCCTGAAAGCACAAGCACAAAGCAACATAAATCATGCAATTTCCTATTTCACCACAATCTAAAGTTAGTTTGCGTACCATAATATATTAATTAATTATTCTGCCATGCAATTAGCATTTTAGTCCCACGTGTATCTTGTGTTTATCAAGGTGTAAACGTTGATTAGTAAGATTTCACTGCAAACCAGTTAGTGCAAGCTCGATTTAGAATGATTACGTAATTAATTTCATGCAATTTAGAGGAGGTAATGAAAATGTTGTTTTACCTGCTCCATCACCAACATACTGGAAAGCCTACGGTGTCAGGAGTCTCCAACACGTAGTGACCGGAAGGCACATCCCTCTGTGGCAGTGGTTCAGTTCACTTCTACTTCAAGATCCCAAGCAGTGCTTCTCCAACACTTGAGCTCCCTCTAGTGCTTCATCTGCACACAATATGTTTACCCTCCACTACCGTGTTGACATGAGTAGATGGACCTCCACAATGCTATACATAACCAAATGAATGTAAGGGAAGGACAATCAGATTTATCCCACGCTTATTTTTAAGCATTAAAGAAAAACAATGCAACGCACGCAGAGTCAGATGTTCCCTCCGTTTTATGCCTCCTTTCCATGCCTGCTGCAGCTGTAATGCTAATTATAGTGTCTCCCATATCCTTGTTGCTACTTTTCTCTTTCACAATCTGCCCCGTCTGCTTCTTATCTACCCTCCCTACCCACACTCCTGCCCACTATTGCACTTATCACTGTGAAAAGTACTTCTCTGCCATACCAAGCCCAGTTTACACCCAGCGTCAGTTACCCGGCAGCATATGTACCAGGCAGAGTCAGCTGGAAAGGCAGGCATGTCTATGTTTTACGCCATCTTTTAATGTACGTAGTTAAAAAACATTGACATTCACAACACCAAAAGCTCTCAGAGTGCAGAGATCTATTGGCTTAGTTCTTGCTTGTTTTTTGTATGCTTGCTGCAAAGCTCAGTGGGTTTGTGCATTTGTCAGTAAAGGCCTTCATGTTTATAAACTATCTATACAATTTGGGGAAGGTATATTTTTTTGTTTACTTTCTCATAGGGAAGTAAAAGCAAGGTTTATTTTATTTTTTCAGTTGTGGGTTGATAAGAGAAATAACAAGCATTGGCATAGCCAATAGGTCTCGTCTTTGGGACCTTATGTGTTTAGCTATGCAACAGTTGCATAACTAAATACTTATAAGGTCCCAAAAGCGAGTCCTATTGGCAGTGATCGCGATCAAACATCAAAGCGGCCGTGGGGCCGCGAAAGTGAAAGTAATGCGGTAAAGTGCGGCGCGCGCGCCCGCGCACATGCACTGTAGCTCTGTGCTGGCCTGGTAGCACTTTTTGGAGCCCTCTCAATAAGTCTCGCCAGACCAGCGCATACGCTGGGTCAGGCGAGACCTAAAAAGGACACCAGGGGCTGTATTATACATTGTGCCCTGGGGGTTGCAACAGGCATGTGCGCCCACTTTCTGCACGCCCAAGGCACAAAGGTATTGCAGAAGGGACCACAGACGCCTGTGCATCCCCTTCTATAATACTGATAGTGCTAGTGCATATGTAGCTCCAGTATTATCATGAGAGGGAATTCCCTCATTTGCATATGCCTCTCCACCCACTCTGTATTGTGGACGCAGGCGGAGAGGCAAACATGCCCTTTGGTGGTGCACTGAAACTGTGTCATAAAAATGTGGCACACCTTTAGTGAACCTCCTAAAGGAAGACCTCTGGAGGGGAGAAAGGGGATCCCATGTATCCCCCAGACATTCCTCTGCAGGCGGGTGCAGTCACTCACTACATCTGCCTGTAAGGGGCTCTCTAATCCCTCTTGAAAGTGCAGGTGGCATGCCCCCTGCACGGTGAAACACAGAGCAGCTTTAAAGCAGCTGTCCTGTGTTTCACTTGAAAGTGCTGCCTCCTGGGCATCACCAGTACGCGGGTGCCCTGGGTGAGCGTATGCTTTGTAATATGGCGCACTGGCCCTGTTTGTGCCCTGCGCACCTTTTGAAAGGTGCGCTATGGCGCAAACAGGCATAGTGTGCTATATGCATACCACCCCAGGGGCAATTGCTTCTGTAGCAGATAAAGATATGAGGAATTCCGCATTGGGTTATAGAAGAAATCAGTGTTTTTTTCTAATTGAGCCTTAGAGAGGTAGACACTAGACACGAACTGCATTATTACAGTGGTGTACGTAATTTGAAATTACTCAGTAACAGGATTGGCGAATATTTTCACCCTGGGTCATTTCACCTTCTCAAAGTACATGAAACATGCAGAGGAGAAATTAAACAAAAATGGCAAAAATATTCAGGAATCTGTGCAGAGGCAGGCATATGAGAGCTTTTATGACTACTTCAATCTACTCCCAACCATTCTATAAAGATTCTCCTTGACCAGCTCTTCTGAGCATCTGGGTAAATGAGAAATCAGGCACTTTTGCTAATCTCTGTAATCCAAGGACTAAGGAAGGAAAGCATATACTCCGAGATTAATAGGACTTTATCGGTATAATTTAAATAATGAAAATAAAAAATACTTTGTTTCTTTTTACCAAAACGTAAAGGAGATAACCCAATCATAGGAAAATATCATAGGGCTATTGTAGTACAGGTGGTAGGCGCTAGAACTTTACATATGGACCACTGAGGAAAAAAGGTGTACATCAATATGATTGAGTAAATATTTATCCCAGTCATACCACCCATAGCCACGTGACTTCTGCGGACCAATGTTTAAAATTACTTAACTTTAAAAAACACATCTTTAGCCACTCAGGTTCACGGTTACAGAGAGACAAGCTTAATTTTTCCCTCAATCTCACCATCTCAACTTTGTGCTACTCCAGGATACTGGTGTGCTCTACACACCCCTCTTCATGCCAGTCACACATTGCTGTATCAGGTAAACCATTTGCCTTAAAGCCATCAAGTACCAGATCCTATACCAGGACCATCTCCTGGCACTCAGAATTTTGCTTCTTTGCTCTTCTTTGCATATCCCTGCAACAGGAAGCTAAGGCTCTCCCTACTACAGGCTAGGTCTTTTTTTTTAAATGTAATGTAGTATCATCTATTCAAATATATTGCCACCAGCAGAAATGTGCCAGATTTCCCCTAGAAACATCATATGCAGCTTCATTGCCAGTTGCGGTTGCTGAAAATTCTTGTAGCAGTCCAGACTACAGCTGCAACTAGCCTCTAGCTTGAGAAAGCCACTTTTGCCCAGTTGCAGCTCGACTCAGTGTAGTTATCAGGTCGCAAACCCGCCCAACCATCCTGGTCCGCAGCTGCATGGCTCAGATCTGACTCAGTACTGACTCATCATAGCTTCACTTCAAAGTTCACTTAGGATAAGATGTACGACCAATTTTAGCGTGCGGAAATGGGTTAGCGACCAGTTTGTGCATGCTAAAATTAGAATGGTCATGTACTAACACAATTTTGCGAATCGCAAATGAATTGCGACTCACAAAAAAGTGTTTAGGGACTCGCTATTTGGAAGGCGCGTTTCCTTCCAAATAGCAACTCTGAAACCCATTTACGAATGTTTTGCAGCCGCAATTGCAGTCACAAAACACTCGCAAATTACCACACTCTTCAAGAGGATGGTAATGGAGTCGCAAATGGGAAGGGGTCCCCAGGGGACCCCTTCCCCTCTGTGACAGGCTCTGAAAACTTTTTTTAAGGGCAGACAGTGGTCCCAGCGAAAACAGGCTGCATTCAACACAAAAAACTGCTTTATTTAAAAGCAGCCCCAGACATGGTGGTCTGCTGAGCCCAGCAGGCCACCATACCTGGGAGGGCCTGCCATTCCCAATGGGCTTGCAAATTGCGAGAGGCTCATTAATATTCATGAGCCTCGCAATTTGCGACCCCATTGGGAATCGCAAACATCGTTAAACACACTGTTGTACATGCAAAATAGCACCTCGCAAATTGCGAGTCGCAAAAGACTCGCAATTTGCTAGGCGCTATTTTGCGCATCGTACATCTGACCCTTACTCTCAGCCCCTGAAGCCTGCCTGTACATATATCAAGTATACAATGCCAATGGTCCAGTGCACTCTTAGCTCGCTTTTTATTAATGCCCAGTGTCTGGAGAAGGAGAAAGTAGGATGATCCCTATTATGGCTTCCACATGCAGCCATTTACTGCCTCCAATATCAGGTCAGGAATTAAATGTAACGGCAAGCAGTGGGTGAGTGTGAGCTGCGAAGATGTGCAGCTAATATGGTTTTAGTTACTGATTAAAATAGAAGATGGTAAAACAGAACAAAAGAAGGCACATGAAAATATAGTATGGTGGACTTTAAGAATCAGAACAAAGATTCCATAGGATTAATTATAGATTTAGAACTTACGTTTTCTCCATAGTTCTATAATCTATGTGTCATCCAGAGAAAGCAGTCATACTGGGTCAGCTGTCTTGCTCCATCAGTCTGTTCCATTGTTATTAAATGAATGAATGAATTGAATGATAGATTTATAAAGCGCGCGGCTACTCTAAGGAGTGTCCCGGCGCTAGCAATAGAGCCGAGGTGCACAGCCCCATACTAGGAGAACAACTTCTCACCAAAGAAAGACTCAGGGGCATATCATCAAGGACCGGCGATAATTATCGCTAAGCGCACTTATCGCTAGGATAATTATCGCCGGGTAGCGTGGAATTTTATCGCTGAGATAACGTGCTATTAGCAATGGTTATCTCAAAAGTGATAAAATTCCAAGTGCTAACTGCCAAATGTGAGATTATCGCTGGAAATCCAGTGATAATCTCACAAAGTTTGGCGATAGGTTCATGATAGGGCAAGGCATACTTAGCCATGATATCCACCTTACATAGGATATCATGGCTAAGTCAGTCTTGAAGCAGGCGTAAGGAAAGTAGCGATAACAGAGGTTATCGCTACTTTGCTTGTCGCTCTGCAGGTTAGCGTGCCCATTGATAATTGGAGAAATGTTGCTTGCCGACATTTCTCCAGTTATGTCAGGGCAGGAACGCCCACTTTGCATCTTAATAGAGATGCAAAGCTGGGCGTTCACAAAACAGGTGCTAATGCAAGGATTCACGCGATAGCATGACCTTGCTGATTGGGTGATTAAATTATCTACGCTTTTCGTCCGAAAACGGACGCAAAAGCGGCGATAATTTTTTATCGCCTCCTTGATGATATGTCCCTTAGTCTTAAACTTTTTACGGACGGGCTCAGAAGCAGTCCGTCGCAGCTCACAGGGGAGCTGAATCCTGGCTTTGGCATTCACATCTTGCTTCTGGCCGCCACTATCTACAATGTGTTGGCCCAAGTCAGCCATTGGCTATCTGTGTATTGGAATTTTCCTTGATTACGTGCATATCCACCTAGAAAAAGTGGACTCCAGTGCCAACTCTGGGGGGCCAATACTTTGCTTTGCAACAGTAAGAATATTTACCTGCGCTGTGCATTTGAACTAAACAAGATTTCTAAAACCTTTTAGGTACACCTGCCGGCTGGGAAACATCTGCTCTGTTTTATTAAAATTATATATATTGATTATTTGTTATTTACATTTTATTGCAAGCATATTGACACCAAACTTTTTGTTTCTCATGCTTGCAATCAAAATGATAAAATACAAATAACCATTGCATCAGCCTGTCCAGGCCATACCTATTGGCTTTCAAAATGTTTGTTACTAATAACAGATAAGGAAACAAATTGGAAGAATGACAATTCATTTCACAGTAAAATCATTAAATATATTTATATACTATTGAAATGTTATCAGATCTATAGTCATTGTTTAGTGGTTAATCTTGAGCTATCATGTCTAAGGTGAGTTACAAAATTCTAGAGGTGGAGGAGCAGTCACATTACATCCTTTACATGGCAAGCTTTGATTGGAAACATGTAGCAGAGAGTTTATTATATTATTTATTATTTTTATTTATTATAATATTTATTATTATTATTTATTATAATATTTACAGGGGTGTCGCTTGGTCAGTAATATTGGGGGAGTGTAAACTTCAGGTTTCACAACAATCACGCTAGCATATAATGTGTGTGTGTGTGTGTGTGCGCGTGTGTGCATATGCGTGTGTGCATATGCTTGTGTGTGTGTGCATATGGGTGTGTGTGTGCTTTTTGTCAGTGTGGGAATGAAAAAATACAGGGTGAAATCCAATTGACACCTCACAATACTCGACTAAAAGCACCCGTACACAACTATTTGTAACAGTCCAAACACCCCCCTCCCCCCGAAGCTATGCTCCCTGATTATTTGTTATTATATATTACGCATGTTAATATTTATTAATGTTGGTGGAAGTCCTGATAAGCTTGTGTTCAGTAAAGAAACCTTCCCTTTCTCCTCAAGTGCACTTAGTGGAAATATTTGTGTACTGAAGAATTATTATGGTAACCATGGGAACAACAAAAATAGTCATATCCTTGTCCATTCACACAAATACTCAATTATTCAGTTAATAATTTAATCAAACAGGGGCAATTATAGTATGCCATGCTATACAACCTAATTAGAAGCATCTGCAGTGAAATTCAAGCCTGAGGTAATCCATTATCATAATTACCCTCAAGAGAATTTGTTTTTAGCGTACTGCATTAGAGAAGCACTTTTACGTATACGGTGTCAAAGGGTTCATGTAAATAGCTAAGTTATGTTCTAGATATAGGATTCTGAACTCTCACAGAGCAATATACTTTGAAAATGAGAAATCTCCTACAGGCAATCCAAGGACTGTACCTCTGCAATACCAGGCTGGATGGGGCTGTGATCTGCAGACATGCTCCTCCTTGCACCACTGACTGCCAGGAGCATAGCATAGTCAGTGAGATTGAGGGGCTTGAATGAACAAGCGGTGTGCCGGAGAGTGGAGGGGTCTGGAGTGGCACAGTGGATGGAAAACGATGGCTTGAAATGCTACCCCAGGCAATTGCCGGTGGTTAGAATATTTGCAAGCATTTGCATCGTCAACTGTTGGGTGTTTGATTGCCAGCAGTGCGCCTGGAAACTGGCTCAGCTTGCCAAGCCTACTAGTGCCAATGTTTGTGAATTCCAAAAAGCAGTAAGTCTGCACCCAGTCTAGGTGTCCCTCTATGGGTGCAGATATACATTTTTTTTGGTAAAATGGTCACTATATGTTTAAGTTCCCGAGCCAAAAGATGGACAGAGTAAAACCTCTGAAATGAGAATGATGAGAAAAACCAACAGACACAGAAGACGCAACTCATTTCCCCTAAGCCAAACCATCAAGCCAAGAACGCATTAATTTGGGGAGTGCCACACCCCAAACACCTCCCGTCAGAAGCTACTCCGCTAATTGTTGCTGCCCAATATAAATGGATACTGTGGCCAAGCATGCATTTCTAATGGCCTCTCATACTAATTTGAATCACCTCATATTGAAAGTAATATTGTACTGGCAGGAAGAGGTGAGGCATACAACACAGTCAGACAAGAAAAATGTAAAAATCAAGGTATCAGTAAAAAGAACACTTTCACTGAAAACCAAAACACACACACTTTATGGCATCATGTCATTACATCCACCAGCATCTGTAAGAGCCACTCCGGTGTGTAGGTGTGCACAATCAGCCAGGAGCCCACTAGCACTTGTGTCGGGTGTCATGACTCCAGAGTGGATATTGAAGCCTTATTGCATGTATGTGTCTCACAAATAAGCCTTGGTATGCCGACATAAATATGAAGTTAACCTTCTAGTCATGGTCAGGGACGAAGCTCTAACAGAGGTATTTGTTGTGTTGCACCCCTTAAAAATGTATTCTGTAGTAAATAGTTGGGTACTAGTGCTTTAAATTGGGTAATCTGAAGTGTCTGTTGGATTTCACCTGGGATTTTTACATGCCCACACTGACAAATACACACCCACTCTTTCTCGTCTATGTTTTGAGGGCCTTAAAAATTGTTGACTTGTTTGAAAAATATTGCATTTCAAGTACCCCTAACAATCTGCACTCCTCTCTCTTTCCACTGCCCCTTAAGCCTCTCTCATATCCTGCTTCTCATATAATGTGTTTTAACAAGATGTCCCAGCGTGATTGTTGGAAAATCTGACACTGACACCTCCTCAATCATACTGACCAAGTGACGTCCCTGGTCAGGGACGGGGCTTTCATAAGGAGGGATAATGCAGTGGTCATTAGTCCATGGTGGTGGTGGCAAATACAAGAAACATTTCAAGAAGTCATACTTCTCAGTGCAGGCACTGCTGCATCAGGCAAAATGCTAGTTGGCCTGGAGTACCGAAATATCTTGTACCATCCCTGTATCTGGTGTGCATCAGTGACCGACCCAGAAAAATACCCTGGTGTGAACACCCACATCAAGTTCATGTTAATACAAGATCCCATAATCATTTATGTGCCACCATATCCAGGATGGAAGTTTACTCTCTGGTGTCCAAGAGTGACCAAACTCAAGATGCCTGCTTGTATTATAATGACCTCAAATTGTGCTTTCTTGCAATAATATTTTGCCTGAGTTGAGAGCAATTATTCTAACACCTGCGTTTTTTCCTTGTGGAAAATTATCAATGGAATTGTATGTATAAATCATGTCAAAAAGGAATAATTCATGCGGTTTGCAATGACTGGCAAAACCAGAACCATGCATGATCTCCCACTCTGATAAGCAAATCCTGTCAAATAAAATAAGTTAAAATCAAAGGAAGCTGTACTCAAAGTTTCGTGAACAAGCAAGGAAGATGTCTTAGAATTGAAGGATCTAATTTCCTTGTAGATTGGAACGATCTTGCCAGGCACTGCCTTTATATGCCTCTCCTCCAGTGATGCAGGCAGGTGAAGTCCAGTGAGCTCTGAGCAATCTTAAAACAGGCTCACTATGAGATCCATCACCAACTCTCATTTTGTCAGGTCTTTCATCTTTCATCTGCTGATGCCTTATCAATTTGATTGGCGTTTTCCACAATGGGGTAGTGGCTTTGTGTGTCACTTCATTGAAGCAGAAGTGTGTCTACTGAGCATCCAATGGTTTCATAGGACTTACCAACTTTCTAATAGACACATACTTGATTTGCTAGTGTGGAGAAAATATGAACCTGCCTACTGTAGCATATATTGAAACATTGGAATATTTCATGAGATTTCCTTCAGATTGTGTGAAATGGAAATGTCCCTTGCATGGTGTGCAGGTGAGTCCCCTGCCCTCCGTGCCCATTTGCGAGTATCTGATATCCTGGATTTTTTGGGCCCAGCCTCGCACTAACCGAGCAAATGCACAAAGGCCTAGGCCTATCTTTTATCTGCAACCAATCCTGGACCTGTCCTGGACCTAGAGGGCCATTCCAAGAGAGCCCTCAGTAATGACAGATGAGCATTTTCCCTGTCACGGGTTCACACATGAAGGCAGTGTATCATGTCTTGTAGTGATCCTCCTATGACCAGGCTTTATTACATCCGCCACATGCATGAGAACCTACTGGCCCACACATAGAAATGTTCACTGTAAATGGAGAACCCGGAATCCTAGTCCTGAAATCATGAACTGCTAAGGGAAGGTGTGTGTATGAGAAGCTTGTTATACACTGCATGAGTGTCTCAGCCAACTGGCGTGACACAGTCCTCTGGGTTCCATTTTGGAAGCCTCCTGCCTATTCATGTGCACAAGATTTAGCTGTTTATTACTAACATTCCTGAGACTGAGGAGGGGAAGGGGGACCCAGACACTGAAGTGAGGAGAGGGAGGAGAAAAGTATCTCCTTAGAAATTGTATCATGTCCTTTCTAATACAGAGGGGTTCAGATTAGTCTTCATGAAAAAGGCATTTGATGGACGGCAGAGGTGAATGCTGGGACTGTTGTTCCTTT
The DNA here is from genome assembly GCF_964204655.1 of Triturus cristatus. Classification (NCBI taxonomy): domain Eukaryota; kingdom Metazoa; phylum Chordata; class Amphibia; order Caudata; family Salamandridae; genus Triturus; species Triturus cristatus. Next base: position 215,234,666 of record NC_140594.1, on the reverse strand, counting down.
TGTTAGATTGTGAAGGGTCTTTAGAAGGGAGTAGCCTTTTGTCTCTACCTGGTCACTGTCAGGTGTGACTGTTGGTACTACTTTACCAGAAGTACTCCCCACTAACAACTCGTAATGAGGTTGCGAGTTGTATTTGAACAGACCTAGAGCTCCCAGGTGTTGAGGTCCCTAAGTGAAGTCAGAAAAGACCACCACTAATAAGTGGGGAAGGAGGCAACTCCTTCTGTTTTTTATTCCCTCACACACCCTAGTGGTGTCATGCTTCATCATTGGGACACCTCGACGCCTACAGGTCGAGGTGGGCTCGACCATATTCCAGGGAGCTCTTAAGAAGATGTTTTTGGCCAGGGGGATAAAGATTAAAAACCGACAGTAGTTCCCAGTATCCCTTTTATTCTTGGAACTGCTGGGGGTGATAATAAAATAAAGTTTAAGGGTCAGTGGGGATATTATGGTCCTAAGACCCTATAGCCAACATGTTTCAGTCCTGTTAAGCCCCATGAAGGGTGCTGGACTTTCTTCAAGGCGGAATATAATGCCCCCTGGTATGTGTAGGGCAGGGGATTTCCCTACGCTACTGGTGATAAGGGCAACTAACGCTCTTTATCAATTTACATAGACTAATTAGTCTTATATGTCACTCCATCTAAGTAGAGAAACAAAGAGAAAAAAGAGAAAAGAGACCACACATTCTTATATATGGAGATCCAGGTATGTTCATATCTACAGGCGTACGTCTCAACTTATTAATAGTGAAACCAACAGACATATAGAGGTGGCGGGTGAAAAAACACTCTGAGTTTCTCACACGCTCCTATCTGTGTGTTGCCCGGCTGGGTGGCGGCATTGCGCCGCATCCTATCACCTTTTGCTCTTAGGTGTGTGTCTAAACATATTGATCTAACACCCGTGTAATTCCCTCGTGGTCAAAACACTATAAAAAAAATAATCGCCGTGGTTTGTTTATATATAACATGATAAGTGTCTGGTTTTGTCTTCGTGTTAATAAAGCTTAGGTTTTTTTTTTAAAACCTAAAGAAGCGGAGATAGACGCGTAGTCAGATTAACACTACAACTCCCATGATTCCTATCGTCCTTCGTTTATGCCGGATATGGGATGCGGAAGTAGGCGGGTTAACATCCAATTACAAACGGTCTACTTATAACGTCACAAGGAGATGAAGCAGTACCCCAAGCAGTGGAACCACCTCCGAACAGGTTGATATGAGGGGCAGGACCCTTGATGGCGTGAGTAATGCTGAAACTTTACTACGGACATAAGGTATGAGGAAGAAGCTGGTCCCTCTTGGGATCCTGCATCAAGCATAACTCTTACGGACATTGTTCTGTGCTTATGTCTTCGTGTGTTCGTCTCTCTATATGTGTTTCTTACTTTATTGGGCCCCCTTCCATTACTATGGAACAACAATTCGGGATACTCGAATCTCGTGTGGGTGATGAAAAAACGCTTACGAACATGAAGTGTCTGACTACAGGGCTACCCCACAAATGTTGGTTTTCCACTTGGAGTCGATACCCCTCCCAAAACGGGGTAAGAATGAGTGTGTGAAATATGTGGATGTATGCATGAGCGTGAAAGGTGAGCATGCAATTACGCGATCACGTTATATATAAACAAACCACGGCGATTATTATTTTTATAGTGTTTTGACCACGAGGGAATTACACGGGTGTTAGATCAATATGTTTAGACACACACCTAAGAGCAAAAGGTGATAGGATGCGGCGCAATGCCGCCACCAAGCCGGGCAACACACAGATAGGAGCGTGTGAGAAACTCAGAGTGTTTTTTCACCCGCCACCTCTATATGTCTGTTGGTTTCACTATTAATAAGTTGAGACGTACGCCTGTAGATATGAACATACCTGGATCTCCATATATAAGAATGTGTGGTCTCTTTTCTCTTTTTTCTCTTTGTTTCTCTACTTAGATGGAGTGACATATAAGACTAATTAGTCTATGTAAATTGATAAAGAGCGTTAGTTGCCCTTATCACCAGTAGCGTAGGGAAATCCCCTGCCCTACCCATACCAGGGGGCATTATATTCCGCCCTGAAGAAAGTCCAGCACCCTTCATGGGGCTTAACAGGACTGAAACATGTTGGCTATAGGGTCTTAGGACCATAATATCCCCACTGACCCTTAAACTTTATTTTATTATCACCCCCAGCAGTTCCAAGAATAAAAGGGATACTGGGAACTACTGTTGGTTTTTAATCTTTATCCCCCTGGCCAAAAACATCAACATTAAGAGCTCCCTGGAATATGGTCGAGCCCACCTCGACTTGTAGGCGTCGAGGTGTCCCAATGATGAAGCATGACACCACTAGGGTGTGTGAGAGAATATAAAACAAAAGGAGTTGCCTCCTTCCTCACTTATTAGTGGTGGTCTTTTCTGACTTCACTTAGGGACCTCAACACCTGGGAGCTCTAGGTCTGTTCAAATACAACTCGCAACCTCATTACGAGTTGTTAGTGGGGAGTACTTCTGGTAAAGTAGTGTAAAAACCCGGGAGGGTGTACTCCTCCCTATAGTTCCTCTCAGCCCCCCTGTAAGTTCGGAATCCCTTCCTACTTACGTTTGTGCTTAACGTGACTGTTGGTAGTCAGGTATAGACTTTTTACAGTTCTTTGCATCTGTGTTGCGGGTGCTCCACCCTTGAGAAAATCCTAATGTGAAGAACACCACTCAATACAAAGGCTGATTATGAAAGACAACCTGAGAAGTACACATGAAACGATAACTGACTAAAATGGTTCTGAAAGCGCAATCAGAGAATCTAAATCTCTTCTCTGCCAATCTGTATAAGAATGGGATTTGTTGATCCATGTGTTTTTCCCATTTCCAAGTTGTTTCTGACCAAGTAGGGGGTGCTCCACAAAACATTCATAGGGCTACTTCACAACCAGAGCTGGTGGAATTGTAAAAGCAGGCTTCCCAGTGGTGGGGTGTCTGATCTGGAGGAAGGACTGTATGTCTTGTCCTCCAAGACTATGGACTTTGCCCTGATAACAAGGGAAGCAGCAAGCCAACCGTATAGGAGGAGCTGACTATTGGTGGAGACAGAAGCAGTTGACCTTGGCAATGTGGTCCATCCCCCAGAGACTCACAATCCCCATGACTGTCGTATTCCAGTCTCTCAACCACTTTCTGATCCCTGGGGAGGAACCACAGCTCTTCCAAAGTATGTCTGAGCAGTCTCTGTTGTTTTCTCCTTCATCACAGCCATGGCTCCTGCGCAGACTACATGATTAGGTGGACCAACTAAAACCAGGATCGGCATTGCCCCATGGCACCCGCTGCGTGCCTGTGATTGAGGTCAGCGTGATCATGGCACTATCTGTTGTGTTCTCCAGCAGTCCTTGTTATCCCAGTAAAAGAAGACTGCGACCTGTGGTGCCTATCCCAAGGTACCCCAACATGGCAATGCTCTAAGGTATGTCTATACAACTACAAAAGCATGAAGCTGCTGCTCCGAGGCCTTGAGGGACTCTGTGCCAAAGCACTGCATGGATGCCATGGCACTAGAGACATACATTTCCAATCAGTCTTGCCCACCATGGCCCAAAGTGCCTCAAAACTGTTAAGTCACTGCTGAAGTCCAGTGACTGGTAAATAGGGCCCCGAAATCGCCACATCCCAAGGAATCCCCATCGTGACTGCCATTGTGAATCAGTACAGTTGAGGAACTTGACTTGCTGAGACTACAAGTTTTGTCCAACACCACTGGGGCCAAGAAGAGGCCCACAGTCAGAAGCTACCCGCTCCTGCTGATGGCCTCAAATATCTTGTTGAGCTGTCTGCGCTGACCTGGCTTAGTGGTTCTGCCTTGTGCCCCGGCCCAGCACAAGTCCAGTGAGCCAGACGGTAAGCAGAAGACCTACCACAAGCCGTCAGACACCAGTGGATCATGTAAGAAACTATTTAGCTTGCCAAAGCCAGAACGAAACTATGGGGTTGATTAGGATGACGGTCGGAAAACCATTCTGACCACCACGGTAGCAGAAATGAACCGTCCGCAGGCACTGAGGGAAAACCGGCGGTCAGATTAGGATCAACCGCCAGAAAAAAAACGACTGCGGCGGAACAATCCCACTAAAGACCGCCGGTAGCGGGCAGAGCAGGTGAAAATCCATTTGCGTCGGAAAAACCCAAACCCGCCGCAAGGCCAGCAGATTGACTGCATGCACAATTAGGATACCATTGAGGTGACAGCGGAACGATTCGCTGTTTCCGACCACCGCGATCGCTAACAGTGATGAATGGGAGAGCAGGCGGAAGGGCTCTTGCATAGCCACCACCGCGGCCGCTCCGGAACCATTATGGTGGTCGACAAAAAAAACACAAAACAAGGCCACCAAGTGTACACATCAAACTAGCACAGCCCCCAAGAACACCCAACACACCCAAAGGACACACCCCCATGGCAACTAAAAAAATACAAATCCCAAGATAACCAACACAACACACCTGACAGCAATACTCCATTTTGACACACCCACATAGCTGAGTATAAAACCAGCCCCTTCCCTGACCAGAATCGTTTGCAATACTCCAGCCCAGAAGGAACTAAACCCTACAGCCCAAAGGAAAGGCAAACCACCATACATCTCACCAGCACAACACACACCCCCACCCCCACTTACATCACCCCCAACACCCTCACACCTACACCTCAAACCATTTGCACATCACACACCATGGCACAAAAGAAAATGCCCAAATTCACTGACAATGAGTTGTCAGTCATGGTAGATGAGATAATCAGAGTAGAACCACAATTGTTTGGTAACCTGGTCCAACAGACACCATTAGCCACCAGTACCCAAACATGGGAAAGGATAGTCAATTCAGTAGGGACCACCCCGCGCACCAAGAAGGAGATCATGAAGCGGTGGCATGACCTCAAGAGGCAGGTGAAAGAGAGCAATAACAAGAACCGTCAGCTGGCTCAGATGACTGGTGGTGGCCCTCCCATTACACCAAGAACATTCACTGCATGGGAGGGGAAGGTGCTTTCCATACTGCATCCAGAGAGTCTCACAGGAATAGCCGGGGAAGTGGAGGCTGGTAAGTACAAACAAATGTCCACCATCACACTGCTATGTACTGTCTTGCACAACTACAAAGCTACACCTCCTAGGCCCAATTCCATTCATGTGCACCACACACTCCCCAACACATGTCTCACAGATCCAACATTCACTCCTTCTCTTTCCCCCCAAATGTAGCTACCAACATCCCCTGGGTTGAATGTGTACAGGCAACCAGCACTACAACTCCCACTGGCCTCCTGTCCCACAGATGAGCAGGCTGTAACACTCCCCCTACCCAAGAGTCATGTCTAACCATTCCCTTCCTCTGCTCCACAGGGAGCCATCCATCTAAACAGGAAGGGGTGTCTGTAGATAGGCAGCCAGCACTATAACTCCCACCAGACACCCCAGTCCCACAGCTGAGCAGGATGGAGCACTTCCACCCCACCCAGAAGCATGTGGCAGCCATTGTATTCCAACAACCAAACTGACAGGTAGTTAGCCCCCTCAACAGGGAGGGGTGTTTGCTCACATTAAACTTACAGGTAGGTAGGAATCTTAACAGGGAGGGGGGTTTGTGGGTGGCAAGCCAGCACTACAACTCCCGCCAGGCCCCCATGTCCCACAGCTCAGCAAGATGGAGCACTCCCCCCACCCAAGAGCCATGTGTAACCATTCCCTTCCTCAGCTCCACAGGGAGCCAGCCATCACAACAGGGAGGGGTGTCTGTGGATAGGCAGCCTGCACTATAACTCCCACCAGGCACCCTTGTCGCACAGCTGAGCAGGATGGAACACTCCCCACACCCACAACCATGTGGCAGCCATTGCATTGGTCACCCTCAACTAACAGGTAGGTAGCCATCTTAATAGGGAGGGGTGTTTGTGGGTTGGAGGCCAGCACTTCAACTCCCAACAGGCCCCCATGTCCCACAGCTCAGCAAGATGGAACACTCCCCCCACACCCACAACCATGTGGCAGACATTGTATTTCAACAACCAAACTTACAGATAGGTAGCCATCTTCACAGGAAGGGGTGTTTGTGGGTAGGAGGCCAGCACTTCAACTCCCAACAGGCCTCCTTGTCCCACCTCTGAACAGGATGGAGTACTCCCCCAGCCAGAAGCATGTGGCAGCCATTGTACCTCACCAACCAAACTTACAGGTAGGTAGCCATCTTCACAGGGAGGGGGGTTTGTGGTTATGAAGCTTACACCACAACTCCCACCAGGCACCCTTGTCACAAAGCACACCAGGATGGAGCACCCACCCCACCCCACCCAGAAGCATGTGGCAGCAATTACATTGACCTCATCAAACTAACAGGTAGGTAGCCATCTTAATAGGGAGGGGGTTTGTGGGTGGGAGGCCAGCACTACAACTCCCAACAGGCCCCCATGTCCCACAACACAGCAAGATGGAACACTCCCCCCCAGCCAGAAGCATGTGGCAGCCATTGTATTTCAACAACCAAACTTACAGGTAGGTAGCCATCTTCACAGGGAGGGGGGTTTGTGGGTTGGAGGCCAGTACTTCAACTCCCAACAGGCCCCCTTTGTCCCACAGCTCAGCAGGATGGAGCACTCCACCACACACCCATAAAGATGTGTCAGAAATTCCCCCCAAATGTGCCACAGAACAGGTAAGTAGACAGTGCATGCACCCCACCATTTCTCTCAAAAAGCATGGAGCCATATGACCACACCAGCCCTCACATCCCACCAAACTTGGCATAGATCCAATTGCCACCTACAGCGTGCAGACAGCTAAGCGTGACTCAACAAATAACATGTTGAAGAAAATCAGGGCACAATCATGCACAGCACTGAATGCTATCTGTAAGTGCCATGGGGGCAGAGCATCAAAGCCCATATGAAAACAAAACAAGCATGGTCAGTAGTAAAAAGAAAGCAAAGCACATGACATGACAAAGGTATGCATGAGATTACAATGTCTAGTTCATGCTCAGATGTAACGTCTTCCATGCAGAGTAATCAACAAAGATGCTTCACATAAAGTTGTTGTGCTGCTAGTCGTTAGATGACATGTCCTTGTAATCATAAAATCTGCACGTGGCGCATGGTATCTATTGACATGTAACACCATGGACAAGTAATGTATGTACCTCCACATCATGTCATGATGCACAGTACTGTGCAGACTTACAATGTGATATCGATGTAAACTGTGTGGTGTATAACATGTAACAACAAAACATCTAACACCAAGCTTGAGGGGTGCACTTCAATGATCATTTTCCCTCTGTTCCACAGGTGACCAGGAACTGACGCTGCAGATGATTACACCAACCTGCAGAGCCAGTCTCCCCCCATGGAACATGGACTCTCTGATGGAGACTCCCTAGATTTCTTGGATTCGGAGCCAGAAGACGGCCCATCAGGCATGCCAGAGCGCAACAGGTCCCAGGACCCCACTGTCCCCAACGCCACCACCTCAGCAACAACAACTACGCTGAACCCTGTTGTAACGACCCGTGTGGCCTCCACCACCACCACCAGTGCTGCCTACAACACTGTCCCTGCCTCATAGGATGACCACACCGCCCCACAATCTGAGGAGGGCAGGGAGAGTACGCGGATGCGTAGAGTGGTGATGCTACAGGTCTGGGACAGCAGGGCAGGTGTTAGGGCAACTGGGCGTCAAACCCAACCGGACACTGGGACCGAAGCCCTGGCCAACATCGCCAGAGTCCTTGGGGTCTATGAATGAGCCCAGGGACACACGGACCATCCAAAGAAATCCCAGGGAGGATTACGTGGCAAAGCACCAGCCAAACGCCAGTCAAGGAGCCAGCCATGATGGCACCCCTCTTCACCTTGCCAATGACTTTGTTGTCTGTCCTTACCCACACTGCCAGGTTAATGGCATGTGTCTGTTGGACTGGGTCACCACATCAATGTGGTGACTACTCTATTGTCTCATCTACCATCACTGACAACTCATTGATTCCCTTTTCACCATTTGTAAATATTCACTTCTCTGTCACATATACCCATTGTAAATAAACACTCCTTACACACCTATGTTTTCATGTCAGCTCCATGTTTATCACGGGATGTACAATGTTGACTCTGTTTACAATGTACCAGGAGCACTGATTGTTTGGACTCATTGAGAGGCTGAAGGGACCTAGGGAAACACAAGAGAACACAAGTCACTTGTCAGGTGATGGCATCACAACCATTACACAACACTTGTCATCAAGGTACTCAAATCTGCACACATTACAATGAGCAACAGTACCCACACAGACATCCTGTAGCTGTGCAGAACTACCCTGTCCCAGAAACATTAGCAGCCATCACAGAGCCAACAACAGGCAGCAGTCACAAAGCTCACCTAGGCCTTTTAACCAACAACAAAATCAGCAGACAATGGCACCGTTGTACGTTTTTACTCATCTTCAAGGGAAGTAGCGGTTGATGAGCTGTTGACACAGGTCGACACCTTCCTCCTCTCCACTATCCTCGTCACTGGACATGTGTGGGTTTGCAGACGGGGACCTCGGCTGCTCATCATCGTGCAAGAGCAGGGGGATCTCCTTGCGCAAGGCCAGGTTGTGGAGCATGCAGCATGCAACTACGATCTGACACACCTTTTGGGGAGGGTACATCAGTGCACCTCCGCTCTTGTCCAGGCAGCAAAATCGTGACTTAAGTAGACCAAAAGTACCCTCCACCACACGACGTGTCCTTCCATGGGCATCATTGTAGCGGACATTACCCGGGGTCCTGGGTTTCCTCAGTGGGCTCAGCAACCAAGGCCGGTTGGGATATGCAGTCACCTAGGTTTGAAATACACAGACCAATTTTGTAATATAAACAGCAGCTGAGAACAGCATGTCACACACCACACTACTTGACTCTGCGTACTCACCCACATTTCACGCACGCTCTGGATACAGATTTGCCATCAGCTGTGGTACGATGCTGTTACGCAGGATGTAGGAGTCATGGGCTGATCCCAGAAATTTGGCACAGACGTGAGATTATCCTATCCGCCTGGCATACCGCTTGCACATTAATGGAATGGAAATGCTTCCTGTAGATGTGCTCATGTGCCTGTGGTGGAACCAGGCCAACATGTGTGCAGTCAATGGCATCAACAACATTAGGGATGTGGCCAAGGACATAAAAATCACCCTTCACAGCCGCCAATTCATGCCACCTGGGGAAATGGATGTATCTGTCCTTGTAGGTCATCATAGCGGACAGGACATCAAGTAGCACCATGCTGAACATAGGTTGCGACATCCCACCTGCGGTGGACACAGTGTACTGAAATGAAGCAGTAGAAAAAAGAAATGCAGGGCCGCAATCACCTTACATGTTGGTCTCAAAGCAGTCGGATAGGTTCTGCGAGGGCCACAGATGGGGCTCCAACTGAGCACATAGGTCTTGAAGGGTAGGTCGATCCAGATGGAATTTCCATATGATGTCCTCATCCTCCATGTCCGCAAGCACTGTGAATGAACGATGCGCATTTGGTCGCCTCACATGTCAATTCAATCCCCCTATATGATGTGCCCAACATCTTACATATTGACTGAGACAGCGCCAACAATGACTGGTGAAAACACTTCAGCTTACAGTACAACTCACATGTAGGGACTCCTTGATCTAAACTAGTCACACACTTATCCAGTATTCACACAGTGATTTCCCACAAAACAGATTCAGACTATGTGAATTCCCAAAGGTACATTTCTACATCTTGTGCCACCAGCCCTGAGAGTAGTTGACACAGCACATGTGTGAGACAGCAACACTGCTAGCTCCTACGTAGCTGCTGTACCTGCCACATCTTCTTGCGGAAGTCGGACAGGGCACACATTAACAACACAATGTGCACAAAGAGTAAGTTTTGACATGAGCTCAACAATCTACACAGTGAAATAGGCACATTATGTGGTCAGACCTTCATTACTGTGTGTCGCTTAAACACCTCACATATTGAAATGTGTTCACATGTGAGAGTCCATCACACCACAGATCTGTGTACATGTACAACAATTTCATAAGTGACATGTGAGGGAGTACATGCCTGTGCATGTAATCCTGTGCACTGACATGGCATGTGTAGTCATCAGTGGGCTAAATGTCACACTAGCATTGGTTAGCACTATCTGGTGGCATGGTTCATGTGTCTACTGTACAATGTTGAGAACTGGCCATTGACACTGCCACAGCATGATGTGTCCTTAGGTGCCATAAGCGTGCACTGCCAGCACAATCACGGCCATAGGTATCAATATCAAGCAGCCCAATCGTGGTAGCGACCACCTGGCCCCTGCAGTGTGTCACCGCCAATGTCCAAGCCCTCACAGCCAATGTGAACCGCAAACGCGGTAGTGATATACACATTGTAAAATGGCGGTTGGCGTGCTCCACCACCACAATCACAGCCATGGGAACCAATATCAAGCGGCCAAATCACGGTAGTGACGGCCTGGCCCCTGCGGTGTGTCACCGCCAATGCCCATGCACTCACAGCCAATGGGAAGCGCAATCGCAGTAGCCAAATGCAATTTTGATAATAGCGGTAGGCGTGCTCCGCTACTGTGGGCCGGTCATTGGATGCAATATAAGATGCACGATCACGGTAGCAACCGAATGGCCCCTGCGGTGTGTCACCGCCAATGCCCATGCCCTTACAGCCAATGGGATCAGCAACCACGGCAGCCAAATGTAATTTGGAAAATAGCGGTAGGCGTGCTCCGCTACCGCAGGGCCAGTCATTGGATGCAATTGTAAGATGCACAATCGCAGTAGCAACTGCCTGGCCCTTGCGGTGTGTCACCGCCAATGCCCATGCCCATACAGCCAATGAGAACCACAATCGCAGTAGCTAAATGCAATAATGAAAATCGAGCTAGGCTTGCTCCGCTACCCTGGGGCCGGTCATTGGATGCATTTGAAAAAAGCTGACCTGGAACACCAATTGCAGCAGCTTAGTACCACTGAAACAAATCCAGGGGGCTATATATGTGTGGGAGAGAGCCACACATTTCCACTACTTCCAGACATTTATTTATTATTTATTAAGGAGTTTTATATAGCGCTAGCCAGACCCGGGGGTATTGGAGCGCTTTACAACAGTTTTTGTGCAAGAATCATAAAATAGAGCAGTGTTATACATGTTGGTTCGGAAGTCCAAGTGTGCTGTGCAGCATTGAGGTAGTACGTGAGTCCTGAGATAACCTCATTGAGTGCACGTTGTCTTGGGTCGAACCTCTTTGGGGGGGAGGAATAGGTAGGAGTCAAAGAGCAGGGAGGAGGTAGGTCTTAGTGATGCAATTTCTGGGAACAGCGGCAAGCAGGGATTTGCGTTAAGGGAGCGGTTTAGGAAGAGGACTTTTAGGTGTTTTTTTAATTTTGTGAAGGATGAGATAGTCTTGATATCTGCTGGCATGGAGTTTCAGATTTTGAGCGCGTTTCCCGCGAAGGACCGTGTGGCATTTTTTTTTTACGTGTTTTCATTGGGATGAGTAGTAGGGTATTGGAGCTCCTGAGGTTCCTTGTCTGACCAGCCCTCTTGAGTTTGGCGGCCAGGTAATCAGGTTTTCCTGTGTGCAGGGCTTTGTGCGTGAGGCAGACAGTTCTGAAGCTGGCATGCAATTCAACTGGGAGCCATTTTAGTTCTCTGAGTGATGGTGAAATGTGATCGCATTTCCTAATTCCAGTGACCATTCTGGCTGCTGCGTTCAGAGTTGTTTTGAGGGGAGCTAGGTGAGATTTAGTTGTGCCAGTGTGGGTTGCATTCCCATAGTCAAGTCTGGATAGCACCAGTGATTGGGTGGCTTGTTTGAGGTCTTTGGCTGGGATGAATGGTTTTATTTTGTTGAGTAGCTTCAAATTGAGGAAGGCACTCTTTGTGGAGTTCTTACTGTGTTTGGCCATGTTGAGTTTTGGGTCTAGGGTGATTCCTAATGAATGTACGGAGTTGGCCAGAGTGCGATTGCCGTTGAGAGCATCCATAACTTTTAGCCATTCTGAAATTTGAGGGTTCTCTTCTTTGTTGGAGATGAGGAGGATCTCAATTTTGTCTTGATTGAGTTTTAAGTGGTTTAGCGACAGCCAATGTTGGATTTCTTTTAGAGTGTCATTTAGTCTGTGAATGTCATCTATGGAGGAGGATTCTAGATTGATCTGGGTGTCATCTGCATATAGGTGGAAAGGGGTGTTGGCATTTTTAAGTATGGTGGTGAGGGGTTTCATGTATATGTTGAACAGTTGTGGTGAGAGTACTGAACCTTGGGGGACGCCCCTGCTGACGGGGTGTAGATCAGAAGTAAAGTTTTAGATTTTTATCCTTTGTGAGTGGCTGTGTAAGAAAGAATGGAGAAGAACCAGCATAGGACCACCTCATCAGCACCTACCCTTTCTTGTAAAGCCTTGATGAGTAGTTGGTGATCAACCGTATCAAAGGCTACCGATAGGTCCAGGAGAATGAGTAGGCAACACTGGTCGGTATCGAGGGATTTGTGGATATCGTCTGTAATGTTAAAGATCGCTGTCTCGGTGCTATAGCCATTTCTGAAACCCGATTGGTGGGGATCAAGAAGGTTGATGTTGTCCATGTGCTGAGTCAGTTGTAGGAGGATGCATTTTTGAGGATTTTAAATAGGAGGGTGAGATTGGAGACGGGTCTGAAGTTATTCAGATCCTTGGAGTCAAGGCCTGTTTTTTTTAGTAGTGGTGTGATTTGGCCAACTTTGAGGCTTTCAGGTATAATGCCGGTTCTCAGGGAGCTGTTTATGATCTTGCACCAGAACGGGGCTATGGAGAGCTTCAGTTTTTTGGTCAATTGGGTGGGTATAGGGTCAAGGACGTGAGAGGCGGGTTTGGAGGTGGAGATCAGTTTGAGGATCTCGGCTTCCGGGATGGGGTTGAAGGACTTCCATGTTTTCCTGGGGTGCTTGTGAGTGTTGTCTACTGTCGTTGGGGGCAAGCTTTTGCAGGCAGGGTTGACATTGATGTCCAGTGAGAGCTCAATCTTGGTGATTTATTCTTCGAAGAAGTTGGTGAAGTTTTTGCACAGGTGCTTGGAGGCCTACATTGATGATTCAGGAGGCTTGGAGGTTTGTTGCCTGATGATTTTGAGTAGTTCGTTGGGCCTGATTTTTGCGTTGTCCAAGGCGGCGCAGAAGAAGGTGGATTTTTAGCTGATGATTTTTTTTTGTAATTCCTTCGGACTGCTTTGAGTTGTTCATGTAGGCTTGTGGAGGGGTTGCTCCTCCACAGTCTTTCTGTAGCTCTTAGTTGTCACCTTTCGTTGTTAATATCTGTGTTGAACCAAGATCTGGATGGGATGTTGGTGTATTTTTTTTTAGTTTCAGGGGGCTACTTGGTGTAGAATGGATGTGATGGTTGTGTTGTAGTGGGCAGTGAGTTCTGTTGTGGATAGGTCATCCATGGAGGCAGTGAGGAGGGAGATAACCCTTTCCTCTAGGTCAGTCATGTTGATCTGAGTAAAGTTTCTAGTCCTTTTGGGAGGGTCTAGGGTGGGGGGTTGGAGTGTGATTGGTTGAGTGATGTGGAATAGGATTAAGTGGTGGTCAGGCCAATCCACGGGCAGGGTGTGGTCTATCGTGACTGTGTCGCGTTGGGCGATAATGGCATCTACGATTGCTCCTTTGTTGTGCGTTTCCTTTGAGCAGTGTTGGATAAGGTTGTTGCTGTGTAGCAGCTCATCCAGGTTCTGGATTAGCAGTTTGTTTTCTTCATTCCAATGTAGGTTGAGGTCGCCCAGAATTAAGTTGTTCGCGTCTCAGAGAGAGCAGTGGGCAATCAGGTCGGACAGTGAATGCGGGGGTGTTGCCTGGGGGGTAGTAAATAAGGTGGCAGATTAGTGTTTTGTTGTTGCTAGTGTTAATATTGGCGGTTAGGCATTCAAAGGTGTTGTGGTTGAAGTAGCATTTTTCCGTCATGGAAATATTGTTTTTATGGATGATTGCTATGACTCCACATCTTTGGTCTTTTCTATCTTTGTTGGTGATTGCAAAGCCTGGGGGGGACAAGAGTATCAATGAGTGGTATGGAGGAATCATTTAGCCATGTCTCCGTGATGAATGCTATGTCTATGTCGTGGGTGAGGATGGATTCTGCTAGCTCTGTGGCATGCTTGGTGGCTGATCTTAAATTTATGAGCATGCAGTTGATGGGGGTCATCTCTGTTTTAGGTCTCTTCATTTGGGGGGCCGTGAGGATGATAGTGCGGGTGGCCGGGGTCTAGGGGATTTCGGAAGGGCATGGACTCTTCCCAGTGTGGTTATCACCTGAATTTTGGATTTGAAGGTGGCAGTAATGGGATTGTCGTACAAGGAAGCGAGATCTGCCGCTTCACTCTCAGACATTGCATCTCTAGTTCTTTTGGGTCTCTGTGTCTGATTAGTGAGGGGGTAGAGATCCATCTTGGGTGGGGAGCCTTGGAAGGCCTTTGTTTAGTAGGGGTGGGGAAGGAAGGGATACAGTGAGGCTTATGGGGCACGGCGAGGTTGGTTAAGATTTCGCTAAAACCCTAGATAATGGTTGCTCTCTGGGTTTCAAGAAGGGTGAGCCGCTGCACAGTCTCTATGTCAGTGAGGGTGTTCTGGGTGGGTATGTTAACCCTGGAGTCGGAGAGCCTGACGTTGTTAAGTTGCCTTTTTGTGAGTGTGCTGGCTGTGTGGGTTCTAGGCGGGGCCATGAGTGCAGGGTGACGGGGGTCATGTTGGGGCATCAGTGTTTTATTGCATGCGGGTCTGGGGAGGTGGTTGGGAGTCACAGATTGTATGTTGAAGTCATTCGAAGTGGGTTGGGGGAGATGGAGGGCAGGGGATGGGTAGGGGTGTTTGCCGGAGGCGTTAGTGGGGCCTTGTTCTCTCTTGTAGTGTTGAGGGTGATGTCTTGTGGTGAAAATGCGGGTGTTGTTACTAGGGTGCACCGGAATGGTAGGTGAGTTCTGCTTACGGGTCCGGCTCTTCAGGGAGTGAGCTATCTTAGGCCTGTGGATTGGACAAGACAGACCTTGTGATAAGGGTGTGAGATTGTAAGATCATGTCCCTATATGTGACCTCCATGACACAGGTAGCCATTCACAGGCCAAGGACATCAATGGGTGTGCAGTGTTGGACACAGTGAGTCTGCCCCAAAACATAATTTGCAATGTAATGTATGTCTTGCTCCCTCACATACTGCATTGCAAATGTGGGCCATCTTCACCTTGCTTTCTGTGCTAGCATTCTGCATGTGTATGTGATGGCCAGGTACTCTGCCAATCTTCATACCTAAATGCATTTAGGTATGATTATCTCATGCTAATGTACTACATGTCATGCTGTATTGTCTCTGCTAAACATATCTGAATAGCTGTGCTGAGTGCGTGCATGCTCCTGTACGGAGACACAGTGGTACATAACCCAGTGACACTGAAATTTCCTCTCCTTGTCTCCCATGCCTGCAGCCCAAAGTCCACCAGCGTAAGGCCATGTGGAGGGCCATTTCACCAAGGTGCGAGCTCTGGATGTCTCAAACCGACGGCACACACACTGTCACAAGAGGTGGGATGACATCTGCCGGCTGAGCAAAAACGTGGCAGAGATGACACTGGGGCTGCGTCCTCAGACTGGCAGGGTGGCTTGCAGGAGCAGGCACCACTAATGGCCCGCATCTTGGCAGTGACACAGCCAGAGCTGGATGGACGTTTGAGGGCCCATCAGCAGCAAGTTGGGGGTGAGTATTCTGGGAAGGGTGACTTTGGGTGTGAGTGACTGCATGTATTCCAACCCTGAGCCAGTAGGTAGCTCTGTGATGTTTCTAGTTTGATGCAATGGCTTGTAAGTGGTCTCTGTGTTGAGTGCAGCTGTCATGCATTTACGCCACATGTACTTTCTTGTGTCTTTAATGTAATGGACTTTGACATTGCATGCTGAGGTGTGGCCTTATGGCATCTGCTGCATCAGGGGAGTCATGGACATCATTAGGCAGTGAACAGCAGTGTGCCTCAGCTGAGTGTGCTTTCGGCGATGTGTGCAGTGCCTGACCTCGAAATTGAGAACTACACATCTGATGCCAATGTGCAACTGTAGTTGTGCACCAAAGCACAACATGGTGGATGGCAGGAGCTCACAGCCATTGCTAAATGACATTTTGGAGCCTGTATCTATGTTGTCACCTTATGGTCACTCCATATGTGACTGTGACATCATGTTGACATGTGCATCTTTTTCACCTACAGGCAAGTAGGTATGCTTACAGGAATCTGTATGTCAGGTTACACGGAGACACGGACAAGCTATTTGGCTGTGTGGACATCACATGGGTCATTAATGCCAAGAGTGCATGTTACCATGCATTTTTTAAGTTTTGAATTAAGGTGGCACATGCAGACTGCGCAGGGTTGTATGCAACATGGGGGTACCATCATCTTGTTTTGTGCTTTGCTTGCATATGATGTTTGTGTGTATGGCACTAAACTGAACCTACGTCTCTGTCTCTTGCAGCATCTACTGAGGGCACAGAAGGACATGGGACGGACACCAGTGGTGAAGCATCGGGCATGACTGCTACACATGAGCTCACTGACACTGATGTGACCAGCGCCTCGGAGGGCAACAGGAGTGCCGTTGAGGAATCACGCCCAGAAACACCAACCTCAACGTCATCTGGCGCAAGCGGTGACTCCTCAATGTTGGCGGGCACTGGGAGTGGGAAATCTGCCACCTCTTCCACCACACATCATCCAGTGCCCACCCTCCTAGCTACTTCCACTAGTGCTGCAAGTGCTTGCACCAGTAAGAAAGGAAGAGTGTCCTTCCCCCCAGGCACCGCTGCCCCTGCCACTGTCTCCCCTGCTGCCCTCAGTGTTGAGGCTGTGGATCTTTTGCGCCAGCTGAGTGTGGGTCAGACAACTCTCCTGAATGCCCTCCAAGACCATGACAAGAAGTTGGCACAGGTAGTTGCCTTCATGGAGGGCATTCATTCAGACGTGGGTGGGCTACACAGGACTATCCAGTCTTTGTCCTCCACTACGACGGCAGCCATTCAGCTGTCACAGACTCAGAGTTCAGATCCAGTCCCTTCGGCAACTCCCCTGCCAGTGGCAACATCTGATGAGATTGACCACACACCACACCCCACAGGTTCCCGGCACACTGCATGTAGCACACAACAGCAGCACCCCAAGCGGGGCAGAGCACAGACACCATCCCCCAAACAAATAAAAGTCACACAGGAGCACAAAGGTAAAAGCACTTCAGGTGACACTCAGGGGCATCAAGCCAAGAAGCAGGCCTCAGACTCAAATGCTTCAAAATCTGTCCCATCCAAGGACACTCCTGTCCCAAAAGCGTCTCCTAAAGAAAGGCAAACAGTTGCTGTGCCTGCTGTGAAGCTGGTGCCTGCTAAGAGTCCGCAGAAAAAGCCCTCTAAGGCAGATTCACCCACAACCTCAACTCCCACCTACATCCCTGTGAAGCTGGGACAGGAGGACACTGTGGGGGGTTCACCTGGTCAACAGGGGATGGAGGGGAAAAGGCAAGGCCAGGCCAAGCGTACCGCCAGATCCAGCAGATCCCCAGAGCGAGGGCCATAACCTGCACCTGATGCACCTGTGGTGGAGAGTGAGGCTGTTGTGCCTGCCCCACTTCCCACTCCTACCAAGACAATCATTCCCTATCGAATCTCCAAGAAGTGGAAAGGCAGCCTTCATTCATTCTACCTCCCACACTGTGTCTCATGGCAGCATGTCTCCGCCTCCATGTGCCACCACACCACCAGGTTCAAGCAGCCCTCCGGCTCACAAAGCCACTGATGCCTCTACCTCAGCAGGTCCTCTCTCTCCCAGCTCCAGTCCTCCAACTGGCAACGACAATCAGCCACCTCCCAGTTCGATTGACAGCCAAGTCTGAGGAACGATCCCCCTCCCAAACAAATCTCTCCCACAGCGGTGCCTGGACTGCCCATTGTTCTCCCCCTAGCTGTGTTGCTGACCATGGCAGTGTACGGTGTCACACCTTCCCTGTGCAGGTTCTCATGCTCACATGTCCCTCCTTTGCACTATGGACTGGCCACTCGCTTTGCTGTTTGTGATTTGGATGCCCATTCCCTGTGCAGGTTCTCATGCACACATGTGCCTCCTTTGAACTGGCCGATGCCCTTGCTGTTTGTAAATTGGATGCCCATTCCCTGTGCAGGTTCTCATGCACACATGTCCCTCCTTTGAACTATGGACTGGCCACTGGCCTTGCTGTTTGTAATTTGGATGCCCATTCCCTGTACAGGTTCTCATGCACACATGCACCTCCTTTGAGCTATGGACTGGCCACTGGCCTTGCTGGTTGTAATTTGGATGCCCATTCCCTGTGCAGGTTCTCATGCACACATGCGCCTCCTTTGAGCTATGGACTGGTCACTGGCCTTGCTGTTTGTAATTTGAATGCCCATTCCCTGTGCAGGTTCTCATGCATACATGTACCTTCTTTGAATTATGGACTAGCCACTGGCCTTGCTGTTGCCTACTTTTGATGCCTATTTGGGTAATATGTAATAAAGACAGTTACTCATGTTGCCTGCTTTGTCAGTGTCCTTGCTAAGTAAAACTCTTCTGTATGGGTATGGTTTCATGTGACACATGCTCTGTAGGCCACTTTAACATTGCCAATTGCTTGTTTCACTTTTTCTGAGTTTTTCAGAAGTGACAGGCGCTTTAGTTCTTCTTGACTCTGGGGCTTGAAGGTGCAATGATGGTTGTTTGTGATGATTTACTGTTATCCTAATCATTCTATGGTCAGGTTTGCTGAATTGTACACATGTCATGTTAGGATGCACTACCAGCACAGAGGGGAATTCTATCCACAGGATTATGTGCGGGCTGGCCAGGGTCCATGATGTCTGTGTGGTCTTTCTTGATGTGAGAAGAGCAGTGTTGATGTATGCTCATCTTGTGATGGCCTGTCTTCCTAGTCACATGGGTACATTTGAATGTGTGCACTTGAGTGGTCATGAAGTGTGAAGGGGGTGGCTTGGTCAGTAGTGTTGATGTGTGTGTGCCCCTGCAATGCCAACTGCTCACATTTATGACCCAGGAGCTGAGTGCCTGTTTTTTTAGAATTGTTAGCCCTGTGCTTGTGATTGTGGGCACATGTAGGAGTTGTAGGTTGTGCACTGTGCAGTGTGTTGGTGTGTCCTTGCACTCCTGGAGGACACATACTTGTTGTTGCTGTCAGTTGGGAGTATGCAGAGTGTGTGACTGCCAAGTGTGTGTTGTGTTTTGTTGATCTGCCATGTGTCTTGCTCCTGTTTGTGCTTACTGTGCAGACCTGCTCAGCCACACAGACATTGTTGGTGAGTTTTCTCATGCATTGCTGTCACTTGAGCCATTTTTGGCTCCATTATGGTATGTGGTATGTGGAGTCATACCATCCCCTATCTGTGCTTCTGATGCCTACCCATTGTGAGTGACTCCTATATGTGTTTGTGTACAGTACACTCCTGACCTGTCCACTACCGGCGTGCACACCACTTCAATCTCATGTTACTCACCCCTTGGGTTGGCAGTGTGTGAGCCTCCCCACCACTTCATTTGTTACACTATGCTTTGTGGTGCTGATTTGTGCACAGGACCAATGTGGCGCTCAGAACAGTTTCCTATATGGTTATGTGTGATTTGCTTGTACTGTTTTGCATTGAGGGTTGCTCATGTGCAGTGCAACTGTTTGTGCTGCACAGTCCTCTGGTCATGTTGTTTGCACCTGGGCGTCCCTGAGTTGTGCATCTGTGGGTGTTGGGTAAGCTGTATGTTTGTTTGCTGAGGTACTGCTACCCTTCCTGAGTGTGATTTTGTCTGCGTGCTGTGCTGATCTGTGTTGTGGGAGTTCATGTTGTGGCACTGAGATGTGTGTACTACTGATTTGGTTGTTGTGCACACACTGCTTGGCCTGCATGCAGTGCTGTCAGTGTATGTTGCCTTGTACTTGCCTGGTGTGCATCCCCCTGATGTCCAGCTGAGTTTGCAATGTGATGGATAGGCATGTGCATCTGTTGTGTTTTTTATGTGGATGTATGCAGTGTTTGGGCTGTGTTGGCTCTTTCTGCTGACAGATGCTCTGTGTGTGTGATGTTCTATTTGCATAAAGAACAATTGATGGACACTGGGGTGAATGTATGACATTGTCCTGCATTGTGTCCATCAACTGTTGTTTTTGCATTTGTCACCCCGAGTGGGAAGGGTACGCCCAGTCGTGGGTCCAGTGCTCTCCATGCCACTGGAATCAAGCTATCTTGGCTGAACAGGGGTGAAACCCCGAAACCGGTCCTAGGATTCTTTTTTCCAGTCCAGGGAGGACCTGGCTTGGCAGTTCGGGCTGGACTGTACCCATGAGGCACAGGGTCAAGACTGATTTGCATATGGCTGGGGTCAAACTGGAACGGCATGGTGAGCGAAAAAACAATGGATTTAGACCCAGATCTCTGCACTGGGGTGAATGTATGACATTGTTCTGCATTCTGTCCATCAACTGTTGTTTTTACGTATGTTCTATTTGCATGACATTGTGTGTGAGTAGTTTGTGCATTGTGATGCATTGAGATGTGTGTTGCAGGTGTGGTGTGCATTACTTGTGTATCTGTCACATGCAGCAAGATGTATTCTTGTTACTGGGCTTGTTTTGAGTGCACACTAGTGCCATGTCCTCCTATATTTGACCTGTCACTTGTCAGGATTGTGCATGTGCATGCTTGTGGTACACTATGACACCATGTTGACTTGATGGGTGGTGTGGTATCTCTGTCTGTGTTGGCTTATTGTCCCATTAATCCCAGTTTGTGTTCATGATTGTTTTGAGATGATGCAATTCTTGTTTGTGTTGGGGTATGGTGTCTGTGCATTGGTCCCGAGTGACAATGTAGTGTACTCTGTTTTGTCTGGGGTCCCATTGCCTTTCCAATGTCTGGGTGTCCATATGTGGGCTTGTTGGACTTCTGTGTATTTTGTTCGTGAGGCTTGTGTTTGGCTATGGTTTTGTGTCTGCATTGGCTCAGGCATCCCTGAGTGTGGGTGTGATGTTTGTTGCTGCACCCCAGGGAGTGTAATTGGTTGTCAGTGTACTCACATGACATCATTTGCACCATTCTGGGGGTTTAACACTGGTGTTGTGTGTTGCAGGTGTGAGGTGGGTAGAGGAGGGGTATGTGTGAAGGATCCAACTTGTGTTTGACAGTCAGGGAGTGTGACAATGAGCCATGTGTGTTGTGCTGATGACATACACATGTCAAGTAAGTTGACACAGATGTGTGGCTGATCACTGTTTGTCTTCAGACACTTCCTATCATTATTGTGCCTATGCATGGCTTGCCTTGATGTCTCCCTGAGTTGTTGAACAGAGGTCACTTTGGTTTAATTTCACTCACTGTGCGACCCATGTGTGATTTGATGGCCTTAGGGTAGTGTGATATATTACTTCTCTTGCATGTGATGTACACATGCTTTGTGGCTTGCTTCATGACTTTCCAGCACTGTCCACTTCACTTTTGGCTATCCCATTTATTGTCCTCCATTGCTGCTGACATCCGGTATGTGTATGTGGCTGTGTGTCAGTGTGGGGTGTGTCTGAGTGACTTGACAGGCAGTGTGGACAGTTCAGTTGATGTTCATATGCAGTGTGAGTCTTCATTTTGTGATTGGACTCAGTTTGCTTGACATGAGTGGAGGGTAGGTGTGAGGAGGAGGGATGCCCTGCCCCTCAGTTTCTGTGCAGGGTGTTCCTCTTCACCACCACCTTCTAAGACAGGCTCCCTGGTTGTTTGATTTGTGTGGTGCAGGGTCTGGCTACACCTGGCAGATGAATTATGCAGGGGGGCACAGGAGGAGCACACAGCATGCCTGCCTACAACATTGTGCGCAGGTTTTCAAACGTCTGCACCTCTGCGATGACGTGACTGGGACATTGCAGTGATTTTGCAGTTGATGGGTGACCCGGATGCGGAGGGGTGATTTTCTTAAAGGTAGGACATGTGTGGGTACACTTGGGGATGTGTTCCTGTCCCCACCAGAGTGTCTGATGTGGTCAGGATCCGTATATCAGCCCAGGAGTTGTGTGCGGAGGTGTGTGATTGCCTACCTGCGGGTTTGTCCGCGACGGTCCATTATTTGCTGGTAGTAGATCAGGTACAGCACTGGAAAGGCTCGTAGAGCTGGATCCATTGTGGTCCGGACCGGATGGAGGGGACTGGGAGTCTGGTTTCATGCTCCGCTGTTGTGCTTCTGCTATCTCCGGTGCGGTGTGCCGGGCTGTTTGGGGCATCCTGATTTGTATGGCGGTCAGAACATCATTCCGCATGGCGGTGGGTCTCTATTGGCTCCCACCGCCGCGGTGGCAGGTGCATATTTGTGCCGGTTCACGTCGCACCGTGGCAGATGGGAAATTAGCTATGTTTGCCCATTGTAATATGGCGGGCGCGAGGACAGCTACTGGAGAGCAGAAAATTACATTTACCGCCAACGCCAGCACCGCGGATGTGCCTCCGCCCGTCATCCTAATGAGACCCTATATGTTAATAAAGGAGAGAGAGTTGCACCTGCACTACTAACTATGCCACTGGACCTTATACTACTAGAGAAGGGGAGAAGGATTGAGTGCATTGGGGGTGCACACCAAGGAGGATATTGTAGAAACACCTGTGCATCCAGTTTTGTGAGACATTTTTGTTACTCATACAGGATTGTGTCTTATTTTAGAATAAAGTACTTTCTTTTTCCAACAGGGAAGCACTGAGTTAGGTGATCAAATTATTTTGCTGCTGGGTGGAGTGTTAAATTCTGAGCCTGTTGCACGCCTACACCAACCTCAATGAGAAGCCTAGGGCTGCTTGCCATTGCGACCACTGAAAGTGAACT
The DNA here is from genome assembly GCF_964204655.1 of Triturus cristatus. Lineage (NCBI taxonomy): Eukaryota > Metazoa > Chordata > Amphibia > Caudata > Salamandridae > Triturus > Triturus cristatus. The sequence goes on along the minus strand of NC_140594.1, from coordinate 215,211,712 downwards.
GCTGAAGAGGTTGTAGTTAGCTCAGTTTTTCATAATCATAGTAGAGAACCCCAGGACAGTAGAAGCAAACCACCCCCTAGTCCCCATAACTGCGACCCAGTAGCCACTGCCTGCATCCCACCACACCCCCAATGAGGTTTCACAGATTGCTTGTAAAATCTATAGCTCTTTCACTAACATGTCCATAAGATAATGCTAAAAAAAATCATATTTCAATCCCATTTTTATGAATTGCTTCATGCAAGAGAAAACCTTCAGAGTCACCTGGAACGTATTTTGTGTAATATGGCATGCTATCTACCGTCTACCTTTTCAACATTCACCCACCCTTACTCTTAGCTAAGCAAGAAAACCTGAACCATGGTAAGCAACGAGGAGTGCATGGTCCATGGAACTCTTGACTGCCAGTGAGTAGAGTATTAGGACAGTCCACACACAGTTGAAAATGTTCTACTAGCAAAAGAACCCTAACATCCTGCAGATTTTAGTCCCCATATTACACTTGATTCCTCCCTTTAAAACTGCGGAGTTTCCTTCTCCGTCTTTCAAACAATGGGCTTACAAATAAACAGAGTATGGCTAAATCGTGACACACGTGTACTATCAGCACTAGACTCCTCCACGCCAAAGTGTAATGATATATACAATTTGGGGATAATAAACATAATATTAAATCATTGTTAGGATGGACTTAGTCTCTGCTTTATCATTTAATGTTCCCAAATGTTCTACAAAAGATGCTCTGTAAAGGTGTTTATGTAAATCACATTCATGCTTCTATTTTTTGTGACAGCAGAACATTCTTTGCATCTTCATTAAATGTAACAAGAACACATTTCCAGCATTTGAACCAATAATAAAGGGTTGTCCTCATTTAAACCTCCTTGCATCTGTGACAATTAATATAAAGAGACGTTTGCAATTTGAGTTTCCATAGCCACTACCAATATTCCTACTTGCATTTGTTTCAGTGTTGGCAAATAGGGGAACTAAAGGACAAAAGAGATGAAGTAGTTTGCTCAGGATCACACGTTGTAATCAAATGGGGTCACTAACCTCAGATCTATGATCTCCTCTATAAGATCACATCTTTTACATTGACCAAACAAATTGCTATGTACTTGAGTCAGTACTTAATTTGAGCTGGTGGTTGCAAGTAGGGCCTACCGGCGCTCATTTTTGGGGACTGGCATTTATCCCTTGATCCAGAGCGAGAGAAAGAAAAAAAAACAAAAGAGGTAAAGGAAGCGAAAAACTGAAAACTGCAATGAAGGAAGAATTTAGTGATTAAAACTAACCTTCAAGACTGAGATAAAAGGGCTGAGAGTACCTGGTTATGCATTAAAGAGGAATGAGGCGGAGTCAAGAGTGTGCAGCATTGAGATTCAGCAGCCCAACATTCGACAGCGACGAAGGAGGGGCTCTGAGAGAAGTTTTGGGCACCAGCACTTATTGTTTTACAAATCAAGCAATTACTTTAATACGTTTAAGCCAGGCACATTAGTTACAGATGGAATCCTATACAGTTGCGCAGTGCAATAATGTCAAGCTGGAACAGATACTTAATACAAGCAAATTCAAAATGACATTCAAATTTCAGCCGAGATTGAAACATATTTTGCAAGGGAAGGACTTGCACACTTCTCAAATACGACCATTTTGTTAGCATTATGATTTTTGGTATAGCCACAAGATAGATTAAAACCGAAAGGTAATTCAATTTTTCTGCTTCAAAGTTAAGTCCTGTACCATCTGGCTGCTTTACATGCATGAACTCGTATTGTGTGAGTCATTAACTGGGTTAGTACTGATGAAGTAAGATGGGCCCACAGCAAAGGCACCTTCTTGTCAGTTTCATTAACAAACTCCTAGGGAAATGTGCACCTTTGGTGACCATGAAGAACATATCCCCAAATCGTATAAGATTCTGAAATAGTACACTTCTAATAGGCCTACGCTTTCTGCCTGCAGATATCCTTCATTAAGACTCAGGAGTGGGCCAGAAAATGACCTAGATTTAACCCTTTAGGGTTCTCTTAGAAATTAGGCTCTGAGAAATAATGATTAGTGGTGTGTGAAATTACGCCACTGAGACATTTATCATGCATACGTGGATGGTGCAAAATGTGCCGTGCCAACATCACTAGTGACGTTTTGTACATCCTTTTTCTGATGTGTCTCAGTGTTTAGAATTCTAAGCTGCAAAGAAAGTCCCAATGAGGATTAAAATCAAGCTTCAAGACCAGTCACGGCTCCAGGAGACCGGATGCATTCTCTCAAATGTCCCCCTCTGTCACTTTGTGTGCACGAATTACTAGAATGGGTAGGCGTCTGGTGGTCCACAGGTGTGGACCCCTGGAACTTTCCCCTGGGTCAGCGCTCCTGTTCGGTCTGGGATAGAGCCCCATCCTGGACTCAATTATCCTGCCCACCATTTCACAAAGTGGCCAGGATGAGCTGCCGCAGGCTGGGTTAGGAAGTGCTGATAATTGCTTGGGTCAGAGCTCCAGCTGAACGAGGGAAGGAAGCCCCTATCCCTGGCCTTCAGCCAGCCATGTCATAGAGCTTCTTGGACGAGGTCTTGCAGGTGTCGCAGCGTCATTTTACGCTTTATGCTTTGAATCACTCTTTCTTTAAAAATGTCTGTAGTAATGCCTCATAATTCTGAATAGTCTGCACTCATGTGTATTTTGTGTGCCTAATTTAGGACTAAAAGAGTTCATGTTCAAGATGTCAAAGTATTTCTCTGTTTTACAGTATTTTCTTCGTGTGTGTTTGAACTGTTGCTGACTACTTCAACCTTACTTTGACCCCTAAAGTATAACGTATCCTTTAAAACATATTTTGTGAACAAATCTAATGTTACCATTGTAATAAAGGTTTGGTATAATCAGACATTCAGGTTGTTGAGAGTCTGATATAACGTGTTTTACAAGTCACAGAGGAGCTGCATTGTAACCCAAGTGATGCTAAGTTAGACAAATGGTATTCCTGAATTGTGTTTAATTTGCTACTTGACTTGCGTTTCATTTTATTTTGCTTGTCCTGTGAAATGTTGCATGTATTTGTGTTCACAATGCAGGTGTACAAGACATGTTAGTTCAGAGACGGGTCCATTGTTTAGTTGATAGCGAGGCCTGGGAAGGAATGCGATAATGAAGAAGGGATGAATTCTCGTGGGGGACGGAGATGGCACCAAAGACGTGTGGGACGTTTACCGTGTGAAGCAGGAGGTGGAGAAAGGAGTCAAGGAAGGCTGTTGGGATAATGGAAAGTTTCCCAAAGATTGTAGCAGGGACCTGTATTGGATGGTTGCTTTTGTACTACTGAAGTTAGGGACAACTGACACTTCTCTGGCACACGCTTTGAGGTACAGACCACTCTCTGTGATTGTGGCTTTAGGCTAAATGACCATAATTATAGTTTTCTTATATGAGGATACTGACAGCTGACACCTTTTTATGCTTTTGGACCTTGCTTAGTCTAGATTCCCCCTCTACTTAGTGTAGGGACAGTTAAGGAATTTTTCCTTTTAAAGAATCTGATGCAATCTAACTTACATTTTTGTCTTTTAATAACCTATGTTGCAATAACTGAATCACTTCCGGAGATTTGGCCTCATCCTATTCTCTTTGTATTGTTTACTTTCATGCCCGGACCTGAGTTCCTGAGAAAATTTCTGTCCTGAGCTAATGAGTTGAAAAGTTCTTTACCTTGCATGCTGCTTAACAAGAACCATCGACCAAAAATTGAGGAGACACATTTTTGTGCTAGCACAGGCCCGGTGAGGTCTCCCCTGCCTGTTTGGATTAAGAAGCTCTGATCTATCCCGGGTCAGAGCTTCAGCTGGCCCTGGGGTTAAAGCCCCCAGTATTGGGATCTGTTATCTGGTTGGGTGTCTCAAAGTGCCTGAGACAGGGTCCAGCAGGCTGGTGAGGTCTCCCCTGCCTATTTGGTTTAAGAAGTTCCGATAGGGCCCTGGTTCAGAGTTCCAGCCGGCCCAGGGTTGGTAGACCCTGGCCCTGGTCTCCGTTCTCCAGTCTACTGTGTCTCAAAGTGCCCAGAAATAGGTCCTGCAGGCCCAGCAAGGTCTCCCTTGCATGGCCGTGTAAGAAGCTGGACGCTTTTTGGATTTTCTCTAAAATTACATAATTCCTGATCCTCTCTTCAAAATGTCCTCATTTTATAGTGTGATTTTAATCAATTAATATTTCTTCTTTTTACAAAATTGCTTCGGGGAATTTTACTGTTTCGTTTCTTGACTGTAATGTTGTGTTGGTGCTTCTAAAACATGTACATTTATTTTCTCTAAAGAGGCCTGTCTCTTTAGAGCCACTACCATCATGGGTAAGCCCATGAATCCTCGCCAAAATCTCCTCTTTAGCAGTACCTCAGGTCAGTACTAGATGTTGCATGAAGACAGAAGATAGGGTGTAGCTCAGGTCTTTACTAGAGGTCCCTCTGAATTCAGCATGATGAGTGCAGTGCTGCAAGTCATTACTAAAGGTCCTAGAGATCTCTCTGAAGCCAGCAGAAAGGGTGAGGTCCCTTAGGGTTTTTTTTTTTTGTTTTTTTTTGCAGAGTTTTATATAGCGCGAACTTGACCCGAATCCAATCGGGTATCAGAGCGCTTTACATAGCACCAGTTACGTTACATTCATTTTTTATTTTTTTTGTTAGGCACGGGGAGATTAAGTGATTCGCCCAGAATCACAGGATGTTTTAGCGTCGTTATCGAGACTCGAACCCAGTTCCCCCAGGTCCGAGGTCGAGCGCCCTAACCGTTAGGCCAAGGCCCTCTGTTTTCCTTTTTTTACTGATTTTTACAGATAAATACATAAACAAAACATTCATTTTCTTGTCTGTTTTTATTTTAAATGTGGATAAAAACGGAAAATGGCTTGTTTTTTTAGTAATTCTAAATTCTGTCTGCCATGATTGCCAGGCTAATTGATGTGTCGATTGATAGATAAGGGGGTTAGAAAAGAAAGGATTTTTAGTAAAGAGGCTTTAACAGCAGTAGATATGCACAAGGTAGATACTGAAATTTGCATATTACCATATAAGTCCATTGATTTATCTTCTGCGGGTGTTCACAGCACTGAAACCTGGCAGAAATTCAAGCATGAGTGCATATTTATTGGTTAAATAAATGTGGAAATATACTAATTTCAGCTTAATTTTTACACAAAACCTAAAAAAAAATTGATAAATACAGGGGAAATTTGCACAAAATAAATATGGATAAATACAGACGGATATGACACAAAAAACAATACCATAAAACAGGGAGCCCTAGTTATTTATTACTGGTGCTACTCTGAAGTCGGTGGAAGGATTCAGTATCCTAATCACTTACCAGATGCCCTGGGCACTCAAAATGAAAACTGGAAAAAAGAACTAGTGGCCACATGTACAAAACCATGTTTGAGTTTACCAACAAACCAATTCGCAGAATTGGGCCAGTTGCGAACGCAAAAAAAGGTTTTAAAATGTACAAAAGCCAATTTGTGATTTGGTAAACTCAATTTGGGGTTGCAAATTAGTATTTGGAAGGGGTTTATTTATGGCATCCCCTCCTAATACCGATTTGCAGTGATATGTATGGATGTGTTGCGACCAAGTTACCTTACATTACATCAACTGAATGTTGATAAAAATATTTTTTAAGAGCAGGCAGTGGTCCCAAGACTACTGCCTACTCTTAAAAAATGAAACAAAAACGTTTTCTTCTTTTCTTTTTCAACACATCCTGTTTTCCTTTGAGGAAGGTGGGCTGCATTTTAAAAAAAAGATTGCTTTACTAAAAAGTAATCACGGACATGGTGGCCTGCTGACCCCAGCAGGCCACCATCCCTGTAATGGCTGCAATTCATAATGGGTAACAAATTGCAACCTACTTCATTAATATTCTTGAGGTAGGTCTAGTGCGACTTCATTAGGAACTGCTGTTACTAACTTGTATATTTTTGTACATTGGAAATTGCGATTTCCTAATTGCGATTCACAAAGAATCGAAATTAGGATTTTACAATCCCTAAATTCTGTACATCTGGACAAGAAACCAATCTTGCAAGAAAAATAAATTGTGCATGTTTCCATGCTGTACTTAATACCTTCATAAAATATTTTAACAAACATTCACAGAACCATCAGGTGTTGGCTCAAAAAGGCTGAGCTAACTACTTTTTTAATACACTCATACAAACACCTGTGTCATGACACATGAATACTCATGTTCAGCAATTTTCAATTTGTTTTCATTAAAGAAAATCCTATCCAAGATGGCAGCCAATGCGTGTCCATGCATTGTGATTTTAAATGTACCTATCTAACATTGCTGGCAGTCATGTTAGACTAGTAAATTAAAAGTAAAAAAAAGTGCATGCAAGCACAAAAAATAGAAGTAAGTGTGCCAGGACCTTGAAAAAGAAAGTAACTATGAAAATAAAATAAAACAACATTATATTCAAGTGAAGGCTTTGGGAAGGTGAGTGAAAACATAGCACACAGTGGAATCAGAGGGCAAATAAAGGATGTGAGTAGCTTAGCCGTACTTTATTGCTGGTGGGCCCTTGTAAATAAATAAATAAACACAAAAAAAATGTAAATCATTATGAGAAGTGGAGAAGACCAATACAAATTAAGGGCATGGGAGGCATTGAAACAAGGGGCGAGAGAGAGAAAGCGCATGCAGTCACATACAGTGCTAACTGTAAACTAAATAGAGAGTCCCATCAAGTCAGCAGTGGAAGGATACAACTCTTTGAATCAGACATCTGTGAGATCGAAATGATTGTGGGTCTGACAAACATTAGAATTAGGAGGAACTCCATTGAATTAAAGGCAGACACAAGAGATAGACAACAAACCATCTACTCATGAGCAAGGGGCTAACAATCAGGGATACATATTATTTCCTTGATTGTTCTATGTCTACCAGCTCCTCACAACTTTTTCCTCAATAAAGCATTTCTTTATCATCCAAACTTTCCAACAAAAAAGGTTAAAACAGCTCAGGTCCTTCCTGTAATGTTTCCGGGTGACCTGTCAAGCAGGGACCAAGAAAAGGGGGTTACCAAAACACAATTTCCATACAGAAAATTAAACAGCCCTGCAGCCAGAACGCTGAACTGAATTAGACCAAATATGTCAGAAAGTTAGACCTTGAGCCAAAAAGCATATTTTTTGTTATTTGGTGTAAATCTGTTCAGGAATTTTTGAGAAATTAAGGTTAACATTTTATGGATAATGGATAATAGCAGCACAGCAATACTGAGATTACTATGGAATCAAAAATAATAAAACTTTGGGTGCATGTCCGTGGGGTTTTGCGCAAATGTGGGAGGTTTTCCTACAACGGAGGAATTGGCCATGTATGGGACTAGTGTGCAACCAGGCTCTGAGCCAAAACCCACACTTTGCAAGGCTGTGAACTGTGGTAGTGCGTCAACAGCGGAGCGTTGGGCACCTTACTGGTGGGTTGGGTGCCCGTGAGGGTTGGGTGCAGACCCTGCAACCAACACTACTGCATGAATGTCTCAAGGCTGTATGTGACAGAGAGTTGGAGGGATTGAAATAGTTACTAAAATACTACTTAAATATATTAAAGAGACCCTGACAGTGTACTGAAGAAACAATGGTTAAAGTGTGTTCTAGTTAAGTATGGTAATAATAATGACTTACTTTACATTAAAATGAAATTCAGAAATTTACAGTGACCACTCACAAACATATATATGTATGTATATTATCCAGTAGATAGTTATAGTTAGGACCGAGTTCCCATAGGAAATATGAAAATTTTATTTTGAATAACTTTGGCGCCGGTTGACGAATCCTCGCAAATTCAAAACTAATGGGGCGCTCCGCTCAGCTCCTACCCTGAAAGTCTCGGGGTGATTCGTCAAGCGGGGACTGAGAAAAAAGGGGGGTCCCAAAACGCGTTTTCCCCATGCATTTTCCTATAGGACCTTTAGTCGAAGTTACAGCCCGAACGGCTGAACAGAATTACATGAAATTTGGCAAAGAGGTAGTCCTCAGGTCAGGGATGTGCCTTTTGCATATATGGTGTCAATCTGCTCAGTAGTTCCTGAGAAAATTGCAGTTAAAAGTACATAAATATCTATATGCGCGCACCGTGCGCGCACCGTGCCGTGCGCGAGCGTAATTCTGATTGGTGGTTAGATGTCAGTCAACATTCGAATCGGTCGAAATCAGGAAGTGTCGGACGCCATTTTGTGTGTGACAGTGAAAGAGAAAGGTGGAGAACGTGAAAAGGGGGCAGGGTAGAGAGTTCCTGACCCCCTAGCCTTTGTCAGAGGGTCCCTGAAGGACCCCGAAGGGTGAAAAAAACATTTGATTTTTTTTCGAAAAATCGCGGGGTGCGCGCACCGTGTGCGCACGGTGAAAAACCCTTAAAAAAAAAACATTTTAAACGAGCCATTCCATATTACAGGATACAGTCAATCTATAACTATATACATAGGTAGTTTATTGTAAAATAAATATATAAAAAATATAATAATACATACATAAATTAGCATTTAAAAAACCTTACAAATTCACTAAAAAAACCATAGGTTTCACACACGTTATAGTTAGAAATTAGCATTTAAAAAACCTTGCAGATTCACTTAAAAAACCATAGGTTTCACACACGTTATAGTTAGGAATTAGCATTTAAAAAAGCTTGCAAATTCACTAAAACAACCATAGGTTTCACACATGTTATAGTTAGCTGGACATTTCACTCGTAAAAAACCATTGAAATTCCCCCGTTATAGTTAGTTCAGCTAAATATAACTCGCGCGACCGCAATCCACTGCTGATGACGACACATATTACATCACTCATGACATGGTTAGTGACATCACTCATGACATCACTGATGACATCTCAAATATCATCACTGATTACATCACTGATGACATCATCAAGAGAATATGTGTCTTTCTGAAAAAGAAATATTTTTTATATATGTATATCTAAAGGTTAATGGAAGAATAAATGGGTAAATTAGTGTCTAAATGGATGGTTTTTTTTTGTAAAATTAATTGTATAACTGACTTATTAACAGTATCTTAGTGAATACAGTGATGTAATATGTGACGTCATCAGCAGTGGATTGCGGTCGCGGGAGTTATATTTAGCTGAACTAACTATAACGGGGGAATTTCAATGGTTTTTACGAGTGAAATGTCCAGCTAACTATAACATGTGTGAAACCTTTGTTTTTTTTTAGTGAATTTGCAAGGTTTTTTAAATGCTAATTCCTAACTATAACGTGTGTGAAACCTATGGTTTTTTAAGTGAATTTTAAAAACAGAGGCGCGCATCATCCATTGGGGGACTTTGCTGGCGTCTTGCCTCACCTGTGTTGCTGCCACCGCTCCTGGGTCCCGCACGCTGTGTGTCTCCCCCGCTGCCGCCATCACTACACCTTGCCGCCGAGAGCGGGGGGAGACTACAGCTCCCAGGCGCCTTAGCGCCCGTTGACGCCACCCACACGCCCGGAGGCGCACAAAAGAACGCGGCTCCCTCGGGGAGCAGGAATTTTAAAAACAGAGGCTCGCATCATCCATTGGGGGACTTTGCTGGCGTCTTGCCTCACCTGTGTTGCTGCCACCGCTCCTGGGTCCCGCACGCTGTGTGTCTCCCCCGCTGCCGCCATCACTACACCTTGCGGCCGAGAGCGGGGGGAGACTACAGCTCCCAGGCGCCTTAGCGCCCGTTGACACCACCCACGCGCCCGGAGGCGCACAAAAGAACGCGGCTCCCTCCGCGTCGAGGGACGCGCGCGGGCGACGCCAGGCTAAGCCCGGGCAAAGGGCGGGCCCTCTGAGGCCCTCAGAGGACCAAGGAGACTGGACTGGACCACTTCCCTTTCTGCTGCACCAGGACGTTATCCGCATTTGATCTTGTCCACATTGATTAGTAAGTTGACTGGATTATACGAACATTGATACACGCTAATTTATGCGGTATAGTTGTTGACTACCATTTATCCCATACGCTTTTGTTGCTCTGTTGTACTGGGTAAACGCATTAACTATAACACTTATCATGAGTCTGTCCGCCTCTAAAGAAAAGCCTTTGGGGAGAGGATACGCTAATCGAGGGACACTGGACAATTTTGTTATCAGACCTACTACTGAAATAGATAAGGTCATGGCTTTAGACGAACTACGGGCTGAGAGACGACGGTCTGTGGAACATGTAAAAAATAGCCGTTTATTTCTTCCCTCCTCACAGGTAGTGATGTCATCACAACTCACCATATCTCATGGAAGCGGTAGCCATGATGCTTCCTTTGGTGACGGCACGCCTTTACTTCTTAGAGATATTACTCCCCCGCCAGATCTAGATAACGACCATATTGTCATTTCATCCCCTTTTTTGAAGAACACTCCAGCTGAAAGGGACGTCTTGCTGGATGATTTATTATCCCCAGTGCAGACTGTCCGAAATGCTGCTAAGATTTTGGAAAGTTCTCGATCACAAGGTTCCATATTAAAAAAAAGGAAGAAGAGGGGGGCTCTATCAAAAAAAGCTAAGTCCAAAAATAACATTACAACTGTTAAATTAAGCAAGCCCATAACAAAAAAATTCCTATACCAGATACACATAGTGCTCCAATTGAAACACTTGATACTACATTACTGGAGAATATTGGGAAATTGATTAGATCTCTCATATTACCATTAACAGAAAGACTAAAAACAATAGTCCGACAATTGGGGAACCTACAAAAGGCAATTGAGGAGATTAAGGAGGGAACCAAGGAACTAGCAATTTCTCTACCAGTCCCTCCACCGATTGTATCGATCTTAAGTAATAATAATCAGGAGGGACTGATTACTAGAGCTACCAGCCCGGCAAAATCAAACATCCAGCACATGATGCCTCCTCAAAAAACATGTACAGATGTACGATTCAAAGATAAGGAGGCAGAGGCGGCCACGAAATCCAATACTCAACTAAACCCTAAACAAATTACTATAACACACACTGAGTGTGAAGATTTGGCAAGGACACCTACTCAAAAAAATCTTAATGTAGACCTTCCTCCAGAAGCAGTCCCCCTGGTGGTGGTCTTAACTGGAGTCCCTCCCCTAGAGGACGGAAAAAGAGAAGACCATAGCCAACTAAAAAATAAAGTTATATTTTGGCTCAGGCAGAAACGTCCTCTTCCCCCAGAGATTAATGGAGAAATCCTTCTTGTTAGGCGTCTCTCCTGGCTAGGAAGTAGGACAAAAGACATCATGGGCGACATTATAACAATCAATTTTAGAGACAAAAGAGCAGTAAGGCACATTCTAAATTATCCTTCTCTCAAACCCTCTAATTCAATCGAGGTACGTGACTTGACCTACTTTTATCCCAGAGTACATTTCTCTGTTAAAAACAACTCGAGCTCACTAATTCAAAATCAGGATGGGCGCAATAGTCCTCTACCTCAACGTCAGGATATTTATCCCAGGCCCTCCTACAATCGTCAAAATGACTGCGTTACTTATATGCTACAACACCCAGAGGACCGTTTAAGGCCTCCTTATCTAGGTCAGAGAGATCACTACAACTCTTCTCACCAATATAGGAATAACGCGGCAAGCTCTTTCACAGAAAATTACGAACACCGTACTGCACTACCTTACCCTCAGCTCAATCGTTTTATAACTCCAACTCATTATCAGTCCGGTCATCCAAGGTCTTCCTTTCAACAACAGGAGTATCGTCCTTGTCCTTCACTTTGTCATCAGGACGATTACTTCTTACCTCTTTATAATCGTTATGTAGAACTGACAGACCTGGAAGGAGTGGATTGACTGAATTTATATGGATTAGAAAACAATGATGTTGATAGATCTCAAAAGGTGCCCTCTATTAATATGGAGGACAATCCTAATACTAATTCTGTTACGTATACGTCTCAGGATTCTAATCTAAAGTATACCCAGAATCCCTTATTACCTATAGATTTATCATCTAATTACACAATTACAAACAAAACTCAACTTATTCCAAACATAGAACAGAACTCAAATCTCTCTTTTATTCCTAATTCCCAGATATGTTCAGGAGAGGGGACAAAATCTCAAGTAGCAGTCTTATTTTGGAATATAGCAGGCCAACGCTCTAAGATTACCAATGATATATGGAGGAATTTCGGTCCCAGGTTTGATCTCTTAGCACTTCAAGAGACCTGGACTGTTGAACCGCTACACATGGTAGGTTACAAAACTTTTTTTTCTTCTGCCCAACCTTCCGTCTCAGGTAGAGCGAAAGGAGGCTTATCAACTTATATTTCAAACCTCCTAAACGTAAAGAAAGTAGTCCCCATGAACCTTGATCCAAACATCCAGATTCTTAGGCTGACTTTAAATAATGGGGACAGCTTTATCATAGTGAATTTTAACAATAACCTCCCTGAGGCTGAAACGATCACCGTGGTATCTCAGATGCGGTCCACATTAAAAAACAGAATGATGAAGAAAACAAGTGATGCGGTGATTATCCGTGGGGGGGACTTCAATCTTGGTCCGTGCCACTTTATTGATAATAAGAACATATGTGGCATTTTGGATGAATTTGATAACCCAATACCACATTTCAGACACTCAACTTTAGGTAATTACCTAAATGAAACCTTATTTGATCTAGATTTGGTTCAGGCAAACATCAGGAACGAAAAGAATCAAACTTTGGCTCCCACATTTCATGGGAGAGGTTGTTCGACAACCATAGATTACATTCTGGTTTCAAACGTTGAGAGGACTAAAGATGCTGTCTTCACCAGACATTTAGTCCCGCTCAGTGATCACTATCCTCTTAGTATTTCTCTCTCTCTGACTCACAAACTAAATAGAGGTTTGGGAACCATTCTATCACAAAACAATCTAGCGCTTACCAGATTGAATGACTATGCACTTAAATGGGGGAATATAGTACCTATGGAGGTGACTAAACAAGTGATTGTGAGGGCCAACTCATCTATTATGACTTGTCTTAACCCACATTCAACCCACTCAGAGGTTATTGCAAGCTTCGAATTGATTGTTATGGCAATCAACGAAGTATTGTGGGTGGAAACAAAACATGCTTCAAAAAAACAGAAAGGTTGGTTCAACCATGATTGCACGGTTGCATATGCTAATTTAAAAACGGCGTTAAGAAAAACAATTAGGCTACCACATGAGATATTAACACTCAGGAAAGCCTATAACCATGTTTTAAGAACCAGGAAAAAAGAACTAAAAATCCAGCTTTGGGAACAATTGCATCAAACCTGTTCCCAAAAAAACATGGCAGCTTTCTGGCAAGTGGTAAAATCTCCTTTCCTAAATGATAACATACATCATCCTAAGTTAGATCTAGCGATTGAGGAAAAGGAATGGGTCCTATACTTTTCCAAAACTTTCGCGGCAGGCAAGGAGTCATCTGAACTCCAGGATTTAGATTATCTGAACCCTAATTCTTCGAATGAACCATCCTCAATTTACCCTATTGACCTACAGTTTTCTCTGGAACAGACAGCCTCGGCCTTGAATGCAAGTAAGAACGGGAAGGCACCGGGCCCAGATGGTGTTCCTATCGACCTATTCAAAGACCAAGTGGACCTCTGGATTCCTATTCTAACCAGAGTCCTGAATGCAACCTGCAAGATGGGGCTATTACCATCTTGGTCAAAATCCGTACTAGTCCCCATTTTCAAGAAAGGTGATCGGGACTCAGTATCCTGCTATCGCCCAATCTCTCTTTTAGACTCCCTGGGCAAGATGGCAGGTAGAGTCATTTTAGAACAATTGCAAGATTGGGCTGATGAAGGTAGGATCATTTCAAATCTACAGTATGGGTTTTGTCAGGGCCTGGGGACCATCGAACAGGCCCTAAATCTTTCGCTTTTGATCGACAAGTATGTGCATATTAAAAAAGGAGATTTATATATGGTTTACGTGGACTTGTCAGCCGCGTTTGATTGTGTTTCCCACTCCAAACTTTGGGTAATATTGGCTGACAAGGGGGCCCCTTTGAACTTGCTTACTTTTGTCAGGGAACTTTATGCTAATGCCACTGCTCGAGTTCGTTATGGGGTGGGGGGGGAGTTGACGGACGCATTTCCAGTAGAAAAAGGGGTTAGGCAAGGATGTGTCCTAGCCCCTTTTCTTTTTACATTGTATACAAACGCTCTGGAAAAAGAGATGCTGAAGGGATCCCAGGATCTCCCGATGATAAACAAGCGCCCAATACCTGCACTACTTTATGCAGATGACTCGGTCATATTGGCCCGCACCCCCCCGTGAACTTCAAAAAAATCTGAATAGATACGCCACGTTCATGGCGAGTCTTGACCTGAGGATAAATATAAGCAAAACTTTTGTTATGAGGTCAAGTTCCTCTCATACAAACACAAAGAAAATGAGGGGTATCTACCTGAATAATCAAAAAATAGCTTCCACCCATACATACTCTTACCAAGGCATAACAATGGACCACAAATTATCTTGGAAAGCGGCAGTGGAAACTCGAAGACTACTCTTCTTGAGAACAGTCACAGCCCTTCTTAACTTCATTAGGAAATTGGGAAATAGAGCTCCAACCGAAATCATCCAGATCTATAAAGCTAAATGCTTATCAGTGGCTTTATATGGGGCTGGTCTTTAGGGTTTCGTGAACACGGATACCATCCAGAAAGTTGAAAACTCTTTTTTTAGGTCTCTCCTTTCAGTTCCGGGGAGTACGGGAACTTTTGCTTGTCATCTAGAATTGGGTCTTGTACATCTGGCGGACCTAGCAAAAGTGGAGCCACTTTTGCTAAGGCGTAAAATATGGTCATCAGATAAAGCCACCCTTTCTCAGTCGCTCCTGTTGGAATGTCTAACCCTGGATAACGCTCATAGGTCTAAGTGGCTGCGGCACATTGCAATTTTCCTCCATGATTTGGGCTGGGACAAGTATTTTTACAATCCTACATCAATATGTGAGGTGTCGAGAAAGATCTTACAAACTAAAGCACTCGCCCATCTGGAGGAAATGAGACTATTGAGCGAAATTAGTAAACCATCTGTTACTCATAGTCTAATGAGCCAATCGGTACCAACATTGCAGCCCTATCTTACTCTAAATCTGACAAGCTATGAGCGCTATCTATTGGTAAGACTCAGAATGAATATCTTCCATCGAATAATCGCTTTCCCAGTACAAAACAACTGGGTTAAAATTCTACCTGCTAGTTCTTGTGATCTTATCTCCCCACAATCAACTCTCCACTCTGTCCTTTTCTGTACATTTTTTGCAGAAATTAGGAAAAAACTGCTTGTTCCCTTTTTGAGGCGCACTGGCCTCAGACAATGTCGCCCAGCCTTACTCTTCTTGCAGATGTTGGAAGGAGACCTACTGGTATTTACAGTAGCTAGTTTTTTTAAATCTATCGTTCATCATCGAAAGACCCTAGATCAAAGAGCTATTGAGTCTACCTAATGTTACAATTCCGATAATCTTAACGTCTTTGGTTGTGCTTATAGGAAATTCTTGTAAGATAGAGATTTCTCTTTTAACTTGGAAAAAACTTTGTTCCTTTTTATATTTTTAAAGAGCTGTAATTTTATTGAATGTTTTTATTGTATGCTTTTTATGATTTATAATATAAATCGAAATGAAGTAAGATTGAATTGAATTGAAGTGAATATATATATATATATTCACTAAAAAAAACATAGGTTTTACAGACATTATAGTTAGAAACTAGCATTTAAAAAACCATAGAAAGTCACTGAAAAAACCATAGGTTTCAGGAACATTATAGTTAGTTGGATATTTCACTCGTACAAAACCATAGAAATTCCGGCATTATAGTTAGTTCAGCTAACTATAACTCGCGCCCCCGCAATCCACTGCTGATGACGTCACATATTACATCACTCATGGCATGGTCAGTGACATCACTCATGACATCACTGATGACATCTCAAATGACATCACTGATGGCATCACTGATGACATCATCCATGCGATAGAGTGGCTGACCTCCTCTCACTCTAATATAACCTTTGATACATACACTAAAAATAGAAATTAACATTTTCAAAACAATGGACATACCAATGAATGAATGAATGAATGAATGAATGAATGAAATGAGTTTTGTCATGCGCAAACTTTGCCCAATGGGCGTCAAGGCGCCTAATTCAAATAATACAGCTCGCAAATCAAACCAGCATTCTCTCATTGGTAGGCTTTGGTAAAGTACCACGTCTTAAGGGCCTTTTTGAACAGATCAATTGAGGGAAGGGTTTTGACCTCAATTGGAAGAGAGTTCCAGAGCTTAGGAGCGGCAACAGAAAAAGCTCTCGCTCCCCATCTGGCTAGCCTTGTGCGGGGCACTACCAGTTGAAATAACCCAGCAGATCGAAGAGATCTGGTTGGGATATAGCGGGTAAGCAGAGACCCAAGTGCATCGTCCGTGCCAGCCGCAAGAGCTCTGTATGTAAGACATAGAATCCTAAAAAAGACTCTATGCTGAACAGGGAGCCAATGAAGATCTCTCCTAGCAGTCGTGGCTGAAGATGCCAAGGGAAGAGCCAGAACAAAACGTGCTGCAGCATTCTGCACGATTTGCAGTCGATGGATAAGGCCCTTGTTGGACTCCACATACAGGGAGTTGCAATAATCGAGCCTGGAGCCAACAAGAGCGACTGCAATCTGCTTACGAGCCTGGAGAGAAAGATAGTTACGGATCCTATTTAGAATCCTGATAACACCCCAGCATGTGGCCACGGTCCTATTTACTTGGAGCATCATAGAGAGTGAGGTGTCAAAGACCACGCCGAGATTTCTGGCTGATTGGGAGGGAGTGGGGCAGGTGCCAAGAGATGAAGGCCACCACTCGCTCGACCAAACATCTTGGTCTTTCCCAAAGACCAAGACCTCTGTCTTGTTGCCGTTTAGCTTTAGGGAATTGATGATCATCCAATCTGCCACATGCTGCATGCATGACCTAAAGCTAATGGCGGATGTATGGACAGAGGAATGAGCCAGTGACACCATGATCTGGGTTTGTCGGCGTAGGACACCACCTCCATCTCCTGCGATCTTACTAGTCTAGCAAGGGGGGCCACATAGATGTTAAACAGGGTCGGACTAAGGGCCGACCCCTGTGGCACCCCACATTGCAATGACTTGGCAGGGGAGAGGAAATTTCCAAGCTTTTCTCTCTGTTCTCTACCAAGGAGAAAGGAGTTAAGGAGATTCAAGGCCGGCCCAGTAACCCCTGCCTCCCTAAGCCGAGATGTTAAAATGGCGGGAGACAGGGTATCGAACGCGGCTGTGAGATCTAATAGGACCAGTATTGTAGTTTGGCCACTATCCACTTTACGTCGGATGTTGTCTACTACAACAGTGAGTGCGGATTCGGTACTGTGGTACTTTCTGAATCCGTGCTGTGTGTTATCAAGATACTCACTGGTCTCAAGAAAAGTGGAGAGGTGGGAGTTGAGGTGTGCCTCCAATATTTTTGCAGGGGCCGGGAGCAGAGAGATTGGCCTGAAGTTTTTAAGAAGGCCAGGATCCAAAGACGGTTTCTTAAGGAGAGGCTTTACAATAGCCTTCTTCCACACTGGTGGAAAGGAACCCTGGACAATAGCCCTATTCATGACTTCCAACATGGGCGGAAGAATGCTGTTTCTCCACTGCTTTAGTATTTTTAGCGGTAAAGGATCCATTGGGGAGGAAGATTTAGTCCTATCGAGTAGGAGGTTCAGTCCTTCCAAAGACAATAAGGGAAATTGCCTGAATAGTTTGGAAGGGCCTTCACCCAAAGTGTCCAGACTGGCTATAGCAGAAGGAATATCCTTATCCAAGGAGTGGCATTGGGCTTCTAAGGCGATGTGAATGTCCGAGATTTTGCTGTGAAAGAAGTCAGAGATGTTACTACAAAGATCCTGAGAGCTAACTACAGGATCAGGGAGTTGGAGAGAGCATAGTGAATCAGCAATTTTAAAAAGTTCCCTGGATGAGGTTAGGGAACCTGTAAGATTGGAAAAGTACTCCTGCTTTTCCACTACAACTCTCTGTTTGTAGTCCCGTAAAGCGGACTTATGAACCTCTCGATCTTTCGGATCCCAGGATTTCCTCCAGCTTCTCTCGCTGCTCCTACACCCCTGCCTTAGGAGTCTCAGATGTTCAGAGAACCAGGGTGCAGTGGGTTTCTGCCGAGCTACATATCGAAGGGAGGCGGGGGCAAGCTTTTCCACTGCATTGGTAATAGAGTCCATAAGTTCTTGAGCTGCCTCATCCGCATCCTTCAAGGAGAAAGATTCCGAGATCCGAATGTGAGAAGCAATAGTGTCATCTGTAATATTTCTAAAGCTTCTCCTAAGAGTAAATGAAGTAGCGACATGATTAGCTAAGGACAGGGCAGGAAGAGCAAGTTCAAGCGGTACTGCAAAATGATCTGTCCAGACCAACGGCAGAGGCGGGCCAGTAGATAGCCTAGAATCACTAGAAAATACCCCATCAAGAATATGGCCAGCCTTGTGTGTTGGGCTGCTCACCAACTGAACGAGGTCACAAGCTCCGAGTGACTCAATTAATGTCAGGGTATCCTTTGAGTTGATTTCATCAAGATGGAAATTGAAATCACCCAAGATGGAAAGATAGGATTTTCCAAAATAAGGTTCTAGGATTCTGAGGAGATCTGAAGAAAAACTAGCCCTAGGGCCGGGTGGCCTGTATATGAGTATCCCAGTGAAAGAGACAGATGGAGCACACAAAATGCAAAAATAGAGTGCCTCAAAGCGATCTCCAGGCATTGATAGAGATTTAACAGTGCAAGAAAAAGAAGATTTAAAAAGAACGGCAATTCCTCCACCTCTACGCAGTGGTCTATCCTGCCTATGGAGAGAATAGCCATCAGGAATGGCCAAGAGTAGATCGTGACCGGAGGAATCCGAAGCCCAGGTCTCCGTGATAAAGACCCAGTCCGGCTGTCTTTCTTCCACAAATTCGTGGAAGGCAACATTGTGCTTGATCAGCGATCGCGCATTAATTAGGAAAACGGTTTTAGACAGCGAAACAGAAAGGCATTCCAAGCGCGAATGGGATCTAATAGTACTGGGAGCGGGGCAGCGAAAGGAAACCTTACATGTCATGCATCGCTGGGAATGTAAGATGCCTTCAGGAGAAAAGCGGTGAGAGCATCGCTGCACTGATGGTCTAAAAGCCATGAGTTCCGACATAAAGTATTGCCTAGGCACCTCATAGAGTGGAGGCACCTCATAGAGTGGAGGGGGGGTGCCAGCCGAGTCCAGCCCGCCCTGCAGCACGTCCTCAGCGCGGATGGGTGCAGACGGGCTGAACTCAGGCGTAACTCCGGCGGAAGTCCGGCGATCCCGCTGCGCGATGACGCTGCGCATAGGCATGGCTGCTATTTATGTTGGTCGAGCCTCCTAAATGAGGACTAGACCGCGATGTGGCTCACCCCTCACCTAATATGGCTGCCAACGAGACAATGGCGAGGGACCCGCGAAATGCGGTGCTTTTCCAAATTACCGTGCAAGTAAGGATGACAGCATGCAGGTAAGCGTGGCTGGCAATGTTAAAAACAGGGGAAAAATAGTGCTAACCAAAAATAACCTAGACGACAAAACGGGAGTTTTAAAATAAGCAGGAGCTACACAATGACAAAGCGCTGCAAGGAAATGCGCCGAGGCTGAATGAATACTAGTTACAACAACCTATTCAGTAATTCCAAGATCTACACACACATCCACTCATTCACCAACAGTCCTATACAGTCACTCATACATGTACTCAGTCATCACATGTACTCATACAGGTATACATCCTGTTACACACCAACACTCATCCATAGAGTTACTCACACACATAGTCACACATGCAGAGTAACAAACATCCATTTACTTGCATATACAGTTATACACACACCACCACACTTACTTCTACAGAAACTTACACATACTTACTTTCTTGAAGAATCACTTATATAAACACATACTTATTTATACAGGAACTCTTCCAATCTCCCACTCTCACATACACTAATACTCACATATACTAGTTTAAAACATATGTAGTTACTCATAAAGACAATATTGAGACAGTCATTCACTCACTAACACACCCATACACACACTCATCATGGTCAGTGATATCACTGATGACAGTAAAAAAGTATATAAACCACACAAAACATTTTCCGGAGTTGTAAGTTGTTTGATTATGGCATAGTAGATCATTATAATATGTAGCTATTTGTCAATATTTAACCATTTGTATTTAGAAAAAAGTGTTATTGTTTGTTTTTGCCTTTTTTCTGTAACAACAGAATACATCAAACATTGTTCCTTTTCTGGCTCCTTTGAGCTCATATAGTGTGACTTCGCAATATATAATATTGACACTGTACTTGACCTCAGAGGTGTTGGTAACCCGTCGGCGCGAAGACTAAAGATTTATACGTAACGTCACCAGCTTCTGGTTGTTACTCTGTTTCCCCCTTGGGATCATATACTGTGAATATGTATATGATAATATTAACAGTCATTGTGATCTCAGAGGAGTTTATGACCCGTCGGCGCTAAGATGAAAGATTTCAAAGTCCCGGAGAAAAGAAGCTCTGAACATATTCACCACTGGAAAGTATTTCGTTATTGATCTTCTTTTGTATTCATAACTTTATTTTCCTTTCCGTGTGACATCAGTGACACTCTCTATATTGTAAGAGAGCGTCATATTGTCACAGAACAGGAATTGGAGATTTGTTGGCGCCAGGAGTAATCCATCTGAAACACAGCTTACTGACCTTTATAACTTATTTGATCAGATATTTTTACAGAGAAAATATTTTTCGAAATTGCAGTTTAAAAAAAGATAGTTTGCATACATACTTTCTTAGTGAATACCTTTGATAAACCCTACATTTCCGAATGAATTTTGGAATTTCTCTTTTTCTCAGTTGTGGTTCCTATTCACCTTTTTCCTATAGAATATATAAGACCAGTAGTGTATATTATTATACTACAATCCTATATGTTCTTAAAGGAGTATGTGATTTGTTAGCGGAGCAGTGAGCGACCTCTAAGCACTACGACAGAACTTTCCAGAATTCTACAGAATAGAAATTGTAAAAAATGATAAAGCGTACAGTTCTATGTAATATAAAGTAATTTGTGTTTAACTGTTTTTTACTTGTTATTGTTCTTGTGACCTGAGATGATGTAGTGCGGGAGTGTTTCTTGTATTACTTCTTTTCTACTTTATCTAAAAGTAACTCATGCCCTCTTATATTACCAAGAATATGGGCAACACTTTTACAAAGTATAGCAGGAAAAAAGGGAGGGTGTGGCCACGCTTAAGGGATATTTTATGAATTGCACTTTTATTTGTCACCCCTTTAATATATACAGCGTCAGTTTCCGAAGAAAGTTTATTTGTAATTGCTTAATCAAAACTGTTTCAAACCTAGACTGAAATAAATTTTTGCTGCGCAACGACACCTCCCCGTCAGAAAAGTAAACACCACATTATAAGTGAATAGTGCTCCTGGAAAGTATCCCACCCACAAACTTGATAAAAAGAAGACCGCAACACACTCTGTTATTTTCCAGCCGTGATTTGTACACCTCACGTCAATTCTATAAATGGCCCTTAAAATATATAAAAAACAATTGTTACCTTCACAATCCCTGTCCACCACCTTCTGACCACTGTAGAGAGTTAATAGTGTTCCTACCCTCCACGCTACTACTTTGTTTTCCCATACTCCATTGAGGTGCGTCACAAAATGGTTCACAACAGTGAACCGTTCCCAGCCAATAATGAGCAAACTTGTACTTGGAACACTTTAGCCAATAAAATGTCCATGGTGTTCCACAGAGCGGGAGGGAATCGCTGCCAACACTTCTACTTTTAATGCTTCACAGCCAATGAACATTAAGCTTGGGAAGGTCCTGCTTGGAACACGTTACCCAATCAGATGTCCCTGATGCTCCGCGGAGGGGGAGGGAATGGCTGGCAAAACTTCTACTTTCAATGGTTTACAGCCAATGAACATTAAGCTTGGGAAGGTCCTGCTTGGAACACGTCAGCCAATCAGATGTCCCTGCTACTCCATGGACAGGGAGGAAATGGCTTGCAACAATTCTACTTTCAATGGTTCGAAGCCAATGAACATTAACCTCTGGAAGGTCCTGCTTGGAACATGTGAGCCAATCAGATGTCCTTGCTACTCCATGCAGGGGAGGGAATGGCTGGCAACACTTCTACTTTTAATTGTTCACAGCCAATGAACATTGAGCTTGTTGTTGGAATACCTCAGCCAATTATACGTTAATTTTGTTCCGCGCACAGGAGCAGAACACGCCCTCCCACATAATATTACATTTCGTCTAACAAAGTGACACTGTCATGATAAAAGTGAACACCGCATTATAAGTAAACATTACTGCACATTATATTAAAGGAAAGCTGCAATACGGCGCATTGTTATTTTCCTGATATGATTTCCACAGCCTACTGAACATTGCCACAATACCGCGCATCGTTGTGCATACGCAACATTCACACTACCTATGTGTGCACCCTACACAATGCTTGCCGCAATACGGTGCATTGTTTTCCTGACGGCATTTCCAGAGCCTACACAACCTTGCCACAATACCGCGCACTGTTGTTCTATGGACGGGATTTCCACGGCCTACGCAACATTCAAACTCCCTGCCTCTGCACCATACAGACTGCTTAAACTAAGACCACAGTGTTCCTACTATACCTTCTTATACAATTATTCTCTTTTTTTTCCCCCTATGCCTTTCAACTCAGTCACAAAATGGCTGCCAACACTTCCTAGTTTCAACAGTTCGCTGCCAATGAGCCGCACTCTCGTGCTCGTAACGCCTCAGCCAATCAGATATCAGAATTCTCAAATATCGATATCTGTAAATTTTGATATTTCTCTAACACTACTGAACGGACTTACCCCATTTAAACAAAAGCATGCTTTCTGGACCAAGACATTTCTCCCTGCCAAATTTGGCGTAATTCCGTTCAGCAGTTTGACCTGTAGCCTTGTCTAAAGTTTCCTATGGAATTGCATGGAGAAAACACGTTTTGGGACCCCCCTTTTTTCTCAGCCCCCCTTGACGAATCACCCCCAAACGTTCAACATAGGAGCTGATCTGAAAAGAGGAACTTTTTGGAAAAGTTCGTAAAGATTCGTCAAACTACGCCAAAAAAACTGATTTTCCTATGGAAACGTGGTCCTAACTATAACTATCTACTGGTGACTGCCAGTCGTTTTAAGTTCGGGAATTAATTCCTCTTCAATCCTGAGGGTCCCTGGGGGCCAACTAGCCCACTAGGTACCTTCTGTAAGCGCCACAGTGCTGCGTTGCAGAGAGGTGGTCCAGGCTGTGCCCCTTTTTACACCTCTCTGAAACGCAGATCTGTGGCGCTTACTGGAGGTACGTAGTGGGCTAGTTGGACCCTAGGGACCCTCAGGATTCAAGGGGACTTAATCTCCCAAATTAAAATGGCCACAGGGCGCGTTTAAACAGTGGGGAAGAGAGGGGACGGGGCCTGTGTTGATGCATGCAAACACGCCCTGTGGCGCGTTTTAAGTTGGGGAAATAATTCCCCTTCAATCCTGAGGGCCTCTGGGGGCCAACTAGCCCACCAGGTGCTTCCAGTAAGCGCCACTGCGCTGCGTTGCAGAGAGGTGGTCCAGGCCATGCCCCTTTTTACACCTCTCTGCAACGCAGCTCTGTGGCGCTAACTGGAGGTACGTAGTGGGCTAGTTGGACCCTAGGGACCCTCAAGATTCAAGGGGACTTAATCTCCCAACTTAAAACGGCCACAGGGCGCATTTACACAGTGGGGAAGGGAGGGGACGGGGCCTGAGGTGAAGTGTGCAAACACGCCCTGTGGCACGTTTTAAGTTGGGAAATAATTCCCCTTCAATCCTGAGGGCCCCTGGGGGCCAACTAGCCCACCAGGTGCTTCCAGTAAGCGCCACTGCGCTGCATTGCAGAGAGGTGGTCCAGGCCGTGCCCCTTTTTACACCTCTCTGCAACACAGCTCTGTGGCGCTTACTGGAGATACCTGGTGGGCTAGTTGGACCCAAGGGACACTCAGGATTCAAGGGGAATGTATCCCCCAAATTAAAATGGCCACAGAGCGTGTTTGCACACATGTCACCTCAGGCACCCCCTTCCCTTCACCAGTGTGCAAACGCGCCCTCTGGTGCATTTTAAGAGGTAGTTTTAATCCCCCTGCCCTATTATGTACTAGGGTCTTACAGAGGAGGTCATGGTAATCACAGGGATACCCCAACGCATAGTGTTTCCTAGTGTATGCAGGTGTTTTTACTGTATTCTAAGCGTCTTTTAGCATAGCACTGGCTCTAGGCCTGGTCAGTCAGATTCAGTTACCACCAGTACCTGCCTGAAAAAGTTGTGGGCATAGGAGGACTTTCTGCTCCTCTGTTGGTTCTTTCTGTACATCTGTTCTTCTTCCTGCACTTTTCTTCGTCTTTGTGGACTTATGTTGCTTCTTTCTGCATTTCTTTTTTTTCTTTCTGTGCGTTGTTTCTTCTTTCATCACATGTCCTACCTCTGTAGGTATAGTTAGAAACTAGCATTTAAAAAACCTTTGAAATTCACTGAAAAAACCATAGGTTTCAGGCACATTATAGTTAGAAATTAGCATTTAAAAAACCTTTGAAATTCACTGAAAAAACCATAGGTTTCAGGCACGTTATAGTTAGAAATTAGCATTTAAAAAACCTTAGAAATTCACTGAAAATACTATAGGTTTCAGGGGCGTTCTAGTTAGTTGGACATTTCACTCGTACAAAATCAGTGAAATTCTCTCGTCATAGTCAGTTCAGCTAACTATAACTCGCGCGCCCGCACTGCACTACTGATGACGTCACATATTACATCACTCATGGCATGGTCAGTGATATCATTCATGGGATATCATGAATCATGTTTGAGAGAAAACTATTTTCACATGCTTTTCCCACAGAGGTTTGGAAGGTGATCTATAAGCTAAACTGAGAGCATATTTTCTGTAAATTCACATTATCTTTCTCAGTCATGTGAGAATGAAGTCTGACATTCTCAGTAAAACATGTACATCCAACAAGGGCAGAGACTGTCAGTTGATTCCTTTGTGTTCTACTGCAGCTTCCCAGAGTGTTCCAAAGAACAACTAGAGCGCTAACAGTCTTACTTATGACAAAGGTATGGCACACCTGAAGCCATCTTGATTGGAATAAAGTGGTAACATTTAAAACATTTAATTTAAAAAGGAACAAAATGAGAGGGTTCATTTTGCCATAGAATGTATGATTAGTGCTGCAGAAAGAAAAATTAGGGCACATTTTGAGTGACTTCTCAAATCCTCTTCTATTTCATTAAAGAATTCTGACATGCAGACTGAAACATGCACTTTCAATACCAGCAGCAGACTTCCCTGGTGAGCAGTAGCTTTACTACAGTGATCTAATGAGCAACTAGAGTGCTAACATTCTGAATTGATGGCAAATGTGTGACACATCTGAATGCCTTCTTCATTGAATCAAAGTAAAAAAACTGACAGTATGCCTACTGAGGAGACTGCAGTAAATGAGGAAATTAGGAAACTTCATAACAAGTCTCCCAAGATGGCCACCAGAGACAAAAGAGCCCAAATGTAGCACAAATATCACCGAGATGTAGCCCAAGTATAGCCCAATGACAGAAATCCCAGAGTGTTTTAAAGAACAACTAGAGCGCTAACAGTCTTACTTATGACAAAGGTATGGCACACCTGCAGCCATCTTGATTGGAATAAAGTGGTAACATTTAAAACATTTAATTTGCAAAGGAACAAAATGAGGGGGTTCATTTTGCCATAGAAATTATGACTAGTGCTGCAGAAAGAAAACTTAGGGCACATTTTGACTTCTCAAATCCTCTTCTATTTCATTAAAAAGTTCTGACATGCAGACTGAAACATGCACTTTGAATACCAGCAGCAGACTTCCCTGGTGAGCAGTAGCTTTACTACAGTGATCTAATGAGGAACTAGAGTGCTACCATTCAGAATTTATGGCAAATGTGTCACATCTGAATGCCTTCTTGATGGAACCAAAGTAAACAAGCATTGAAAATGCAATAGGTCTCGCCCTCGTTTAAGTTAAAGCAATTCTGTTTGTAATTAGGTGGCTTTTTAGCTTTGCTTTTATTAGTGTTTTTCAAAATTTCATGTAAATAACATGCATATCTGTATATGTATGCATGCATTTATATTTGTATTTATATAGATATGCAGATTATATATATGTTTATATATGTATACACAACGATGCCCTTGAATGAAAACGCACTCGTCTGCTGTTGGATTTGGAAATCCCTTTATTCATGAAGAAACCAGCAGCTTTCAACCAGGAGGGAAATAAATAATGAAAATAGTGCTTGGGGATGGCGCAGACCCCACCAAAGGTGATGAAATTTTCCGCAGGACACCACAAGTCCCAAGATGCATCAAGGTAAAACTCACCTGAGAGGCCCACTGGAGGACAATTGATGGGCAATCAACTTGTGGATAACCATGCTTCCTGCGCTCTGCTACACTTCCAAACAGCCTGTGAACAAGAAGCCTGCTGGCTTTGAAACGCGTTAGGCAACGGAAACATTCTCTGGTTGAAAGCTGCCGGTTTCTTCATGAATAAAGGGATTTCCAAATCCAACAGCAGACGAGTGCGTTTTCATTCAAGGGCATCGTTGTGTAAACATTAATACTGGCCGTCCTGCCAGGGAAAACTGCACCACCTCCATCAAACAAAGGAGGGGCGGCGGGGTAAGAACTTCTCTACCTACGAAGCTGTGACTGCTGCTTAACAAAGAAACTGGAAAATAAACTGTGCAAAATTACATCCGGAGGCCCACTGGAGGGAAATAAATAATGAAAATATTGCTTGGGGATGGCGCAGACCCCACCAAAGGTGATGAAATTTTCCGCAGGACACCACAAGTCCCAAGATGCATCAAGGTAACACTCACCTGAGAGGCCCACCGGAGGACAATTGATGGGCAATCAACTTGTGGATAACCATGCTTCCTGCGCTCTGCTACACTTCCAAACAGCCTGTGAACAAGAAGCCTGCTGGCTTCGAAACGCGTTAGGCAACGGAAACGGAAACATTCTCTGGTTGAAAGCTGCCGGTTTCTTCATGAATAAAGGGATTTCCAAATCCAACAGCAGACGAGTGCGTTTTCATTCAAGGGCATCGTTGTGTAAACATGTTTATATATGTATGTATATACATATATATACACATACATATATATATATTTGCATATATGTGCATATGTGTGCGTGTAGAGAGAGGTAGAGAGAGGTAGAGAGGTAGAGATGTAGAGGTAGAGACATAGAGGTAGAGAGGTAGAGGTAGAGGTAGAGAGGTAGAGGTAGAGAGTAGTAGAGAGAGAGGTAGAGAAAGGTAGGGAGGTAGAGAGTAGAGGATGAGTAATAGAGAGTAGAGAGTAGAGAGAGAGTAGTAGAGAGAGTAGTAGAGAGTAGTAAAGAGAGTAGCAGAGAGTGAGTAGGAGAGAGTAGTAGTGAGTAGTAGAGAGTGAGTAGTAGAGAGTAGTAGCGAGTGAGAAGTAGAGAGTAGTAGAGAGTAGTAGAGAGTGAGTAGTAGAGGGAGTAGTAGAGAGTAGTAGAGAGTGAGTAGTAGAGGGAGTAGTAGAGAGTGAGTATTAGAGAGTGAGTAGTAGAGAGTAGTAGAGAGTGAGTAGTGGAGACTGAGTAGCAGAGAGAGAGTAGTAGAGAATGAGTAGTAGAGAATGAGTAGTAGAGTGAGTAGTAGAGAGTAGTAGAGAGTGAGTAGTAGAGAGTAGTAGAGAGCAAGTAGTACTATAACTCACGCGACCGCAATCCTCTGCTGATGACGTCAGATATTACATCACTGTATTTAGACACTTATTTACCCATGTCTTCTTCCATTAATCTTTAGCTATACATATATTACAAATATTTATTTTTCAGAAGGACACATATGTAATCAGTGATGTAATATCGGACGTCATCAGCAGAGGATTGCGGTCGCGTGAGTTATAGTTGCCTGCACTAACTATAACGGGGGAATTTCATTGGTTTTTTACGAGGGAAATGTCCAGCTAACTATAAAATGTGTGAAACCTATGTTTTTTTAAGTGAATTTGCAAGGTTTTTTAAATGCTAATTCCTAACTATAACGTGTGTGCACCAAGCGCTCACGATGCATTGTGCGTGCTGTGCGCGCACCCCGCGCTTTTTCGGAATTTTTTTTTTTTTTTCATCCTTGGGGGTCCTTCAGTGACCCCCTGACAAAGGCTAGGGGGTCAGGAACTGTCCACCCTGCCCCCTTTTCACGTTCTCCACCTTTGTTTTTCACTGCCTCAGACTGCGAGAGACAAAATGGCGGCCGACACTTCCTGATTTCGACCGATTCGAATGTTTACTGACATCTAACAACCAACCAGAATTGCGCTCGCGCACGGTGCGAGGCTATAGATATGTATGTACTTTTAACTGCAATTTTCTCAGGAACTACTGAACAGATTGACTCCAGGGAGAGACTCAAATTCAACGATTGATTTTATTTTCACATCCCCCCACTTAACAGACTGTGTTACTGACTCAAATGTGGTAGAGACCCTATATGGAGACCATAATCCTCTTACAGTCACCTTGTATTTGGGCCCCAGCCCAATATATGCTAAATTTAATGGCGCAAGAGATATCACGCCATCGGGTGACGGTCTCCGTCTTAAATGGAGGAGAATTGACTGTGAAGCCCTACTTGACCACGTAAAGAATGATCACCTAGCATTGGTAAACTCCTGTCTATCAATGGATGAAGATTGTCACAGAATAGTTGCCGATTTTGGGAAATTATGCGTGGCAATTAAAAATTATTTGTTAGTCCCTATACTCCCTGAGACGAAGGACCCTAGATGGTTCAATTCGGCTTGCTCTATGGCAAATAGGGAATTACGTAGGGCACTAACCATGAAACCAAGGAACACAGCGGAGGTACAAACAGCTAGGAAATTTTACAAACAAAAAATAGCTGAAAGGAAGGCGGCACTTCTGATGGAACAGTGGGAGTCCCTGGTTGATAGCGCCAATTTAAAGAGCAGCGGGCAATTCTGGCCCGCTGTTAGGAAAATGCGCGATATGGGTAAAAATGTATCCCCTATTGGCTGCAATATAACTGGCCCTACCTGGGAAGCCCACTTCTCCAACATATATGCTGCTCCCGCTGAAGAAATAATTACCTTGGATCTGAAACAGTTGGGAGACTTACGGTTTGATCTCCCTGAGGTGACGACAGCCATTAGAGAGAGCCTAGGCAATAAGGCCCCTGGACCAGACGGCCTACCGATAGATTTTATAAAACACAGCACAGACCTATGGGCACCAATTTTATATAACGTTTTTAATAGTATGACACGAGCGTCCATCCCCGAGACATGGTCCCTTAGTATTATTGTTCCAATCTATAAAAAGGGCGATAGGTCAGACCCAGCAAACTACCGACCAATTTCGCTTTTGGACAATACTCTAAAAATACTTGGGCGAGTCATTTACAATAGGGTGGTAGAGTGGGCTGAAGATTCTGACCTATTGGATCCATGTCAGATGGGATTTAGGAGTGGGGTGGGCACGGTCGAACAATGCTTGAATTTAAAATTAATAATTGATAAGTATACCGTTGCCCGTTCCTCTCCTATATATCTCGCTTTCATGGATCTCTCATCCGCATTTGACCTGGTAAACAGATCAAAACTGTGGTCAATGCTTCTCAGTTATGGATTGGACGAGCCCTTAGTACACTTCCTGGCATATCTCCATACCGATCTTAGGGCACAAGTCAGGATTGGGTCAGGAGGAGAAGTCTCTGGTGCTATAAAAATTGGCAGGGGGGTCAGACAGGGGTGCGTCTTAGCACCCCTGTTGTTTATCGTTTATATTAATGGCATAGCAAAGGCCCTAAAACAAGTAACCAGAGATGTCCCAACTATCCAGGGGCACCCCTTGCCAGTTTTATTATACGCAGATGATGCGGTCCTTATGGGCCGCACCCCTAATGCCCTCCGTGTGCTTGTGGAAAATTTTGTACATCATATGGAGGGCTTGGACCTGCGTGTGAACTTTAAAAAATCCTTTGTTATGTCATGCGGACCTGGTAAACGGAAACTTAACACCGTCCATATCGGGTCTGACAAACTTGACTCCGTAAATTCTTTTATATATCTAGGGGTGGCCTTCGCTGCGAACAACTCGTGGAGTGGGCATTCCGCCCACGCCACGAGCAAGTTCTCGAAGGCCATTAACTCAATACTGAGTCTCCCACGCCCTAAGAAATTAGGTGCAACCAGTGCTATTTTAAAAAATTTTAAATTACAGTGTGTTCCTGTTGCCACCTATGGGGCCGAAGTTTGGGCTACTGCTAAAAATCCTGGCATCCAACGAGAAGAGACACGTTTTTGCAGAAAAGTTTTGGGTGCCCCAATTTCGTCCTCTGAATTTATCTGCCACAAAGAGCTAAACCTCCCTTACGTTTGTGATTTCATTAGAAGCAGACCAGTTCTATTCTGGCTGAGAATTTGGAGGAATAATGCAGCCTCGCTAACACAAGACATAATCAAAGATTGTCTTAAATGTGACCATGGGCTTTTAATCCCATGGTTAGCGGGAGTTTCAAAATCATTAAGCGCTGTGAATAAAGGTGATCTCTTTGCAGATCCCTCCAGTATTGGATGTCAAGACAAGGTAGAGGTCAGACAAGCACTATATGCACTTTATGAGGCAGAACGGTTGGAAAGGGAAACATTGAAAGCTACGGTTATTAGATATATTGAGAATGACCTGCCCAGGCAACCTCTCCCACTTTATCTTACTCTACCTATGACTAGTTGGGAGAGGTCTCTGTTATTTCGATTAAGGGCCGGTTCCATAAAATTCATGCTGGGTTTCCCTTTGGGTTACAATTTAATTATTGACCGTAACCCGTGCCCCTGTGATAGCACCAGTAAGCAGAATGAGTTACACTTTTTATTCTTTTGTAAATTTTACTTAAAATATATCAACTGGTTTTTAACACCCTATTTTAGAAAACACAAACCCCTTTCTCTTATGGAGTCTCGTCAAATGTTACTCTCCCTGGACTCTGAGGAACTGATTTTTCGTACTAGCACCTTTTTAAGACTAATAATCCGTGTACGCAATATGATGGAAAATCCCTGAAAGACTGTTGTTTTAGTTCCTTATAAAATTTTTTAGAGATATTGTATTGTATATTGTAATGATGAATTGTTTTTATGTCTGTACTTTTATGAATTCAAGTAATTCGAATAAAGGTCTTTTGAAATTGAAATTGAATTGACTCCAGATATGCGAAAGGCACATCCCTGACCTGAGGACTACCTCTTTGCCAAATTTAAAGTAATTCTGTTCAGCCGTTTGGGCTGTACCTTGGACTTAAGGTCCCTATGGAAAATTGCATGGGAAAAACGCGTTTTGGGACCCCCCTTTTTTCTCAGCCCCCGCTTGACGAATCCCCCCGAGACTTTCAGGGTAGGAGCGGAGCAGAGCGGAGCGCCCCACCTATTTTGAAAATTTCGCGAGGATTCATCAATCGGCGCCAAAGTTATTCCAAATAGAATGTGGTGGATTTCCTATGGAAACACGGTCCTAACTATAACTATCTACTGGCGACCGATATATATATATATCACAGAAAGGCCACCCTGGGTCAAGACAAAGGAAGAAAAAGTGATAGAACTGTAAGAGGGGGGTTCCCTTTTATAGGACAAATTCCCTCACCCACTCGAGGGTGGCATGCTTCCTCATAGGGATCCTCCTCGCACTGCAAACCTGGTCGCAGTGCAGGCTACAACCCCCTCACTGAGAGGGAGGAGCTCAGGGATGTTTTAGTTTTATGTGACAAGAGGTATACTAAAACCTTATGATGAGCTGGGTGTGGAGGGAGATTGTGGGAAAGTGTGCTAGGGCAGTAAAACGAACTGCCTGGTATGTTAAAAAACAATTTTATTGGTACACCCAGGGGTCAGGGTTAAAAATAGTTGTGGGAGTCGTGATTAGCTGATGTTCAGCGGTGTTCCCGTCATTTGAGGGGAGCTACTGAAAACTCATCCTTGGCGCACTTGAGGAGGCTTCCACAAAACCTCTGCTCGAAGGGCAACTGCGCAGAGTGGCGCGTCCAGGGAGAGCTGGAGTTTCCAGTAGCTTCCCTCAAATGACAGGAACACCGCTGAACATCAGCTAATCACGACTGATGTCCCTTCCGCCAGTCGTCGTATCGCTCAGACACCATCCTGATTTGGTCTGGTGTTATTATTTTTCACACATCTCTCATTAGGTCCTGAAGAAAGCCACAGCACCTCTATAGAGGGCACTATGGCTTAAACATGTCGACCCTATGATCACAAACAACCATGCTAGGTTGAATTCTCCTGGCATGGCAGTGTAGCTATTTTTAACCCTGATCCTTTGGTGTACCCATAAAATTGTAGGGAAGTGGGGAAAGTGTTGGATAGAAGAGTGGCAAAAATTACTATTCCCACTCCAGTGAGAGCAACAGTAACGAAAGTGTTGGATAGCAGAGGGGAAAAAATACTATTCCCACTCCAAAGAGAGCAACAGGATTGAAAGTGTTGGATAACGTAGAGGTAAAAAGTGATATTCCCACTGCAAAGAGTGCAACAGTAGGGAAAGTGTTGAATAGCAGAGGGGTAAAAATTACTATACCCACTCCAGTGAGTGCAACAGTAGGATAAGTGTTGGATAGCGGAGGGGTACACATTACTATTACCACTCCAGTAAGTACAACAGTAGGGAAAGTGCTGGATAGCGGAGGGGTAAAAATTACTATTTCCACCCCAGTGAGTGCAACAGTAGGGAAAGTGTTGGATAGCGGAGGGGTAAAAATTACTATTCCAAATCCAGTACGTGCAACAATAGGGAAAGTGTTGGATAGCAAAGCGGTAAAATGTACTATTCTCACTCCAGTGAGAGCAATAGTAGGGAAAGAGTTGGATAGCGGTGGGGAAAAAATTACTATTACCACTCCAAAGAATGCAACAGTAGAGGAAGTGTTAGATAGCAGAGGGGTAGAAATGTGGATTCCCACTCCAGTGAGTACAACAGTAGGGAAAGTGTTGGATAGGGGAGGGGTAAAAATGATTATGCCCACTTCAGTGAGTGTAGCAGTACGGAAAGTGTTGTATAACGGAGGGGTAAAAATTACTATTCCCACTCCAGTGAATGCAACAGTAGAGAAAGTGTTGGATAGCGGAGGGGTAAAAATTACTATTCCAACTCCAGTGAGTGCAACAGTAGGGAACGTGTTAGATAGCAGATGGGTAAAAATTACTATTCCAACTCCAATGTGTGCAACAGCAGGGAAGGTGCTGGATTGCGGCGAGGTAAAAATTACTATTCCCACTTCAGTGAGTGCAATATTAGGGAAAGTGTTGAAGACAAAAATTAGTTTTCACACTCAAACGGTTAAAACTAAAATAAAAAGTAATACAAATTTTACAAAATCATAAAAATAAATAAAGAATATTTAAAAAATGAAATTCATATATATTAAATATATTTAAAAAAACACATTATAATATTAATTACATATAAAAAAACCTACAAATATAAAATAAAATAATACATTTCTTTAAAAAAAATCTTTTAAACTAGAAAATATTTCCAAACGAAAAATATTATTTAATACATAAATGTATTTATTTCCTTTCCTACCATATAACACCACACCCACACCAAAAACAAAAAACACTTCAACATTTTTTTTGAAATCTTTTTATTTACAAAAGCTCGAGAAACTGCATCATACGGAGACAATATTATGAGGACAGTAGTTGTCATGTACAGAAAATCATGGTCAACACATTCTCGGGTTGAGAAGGCCCCCTTGTTACCCCTCATAATGTTATTATTCTGCCCCGCACAGGCCTCTGTACCTCCTCCACAGCATCCACATCCTTTCCCATTTCTTGACACATCCCCTGCTCTTTTACACTGTTTCCTCCACCCTCTGGCACCAATCGAGGTCACGCTTCCATTCCTCAATCAGGGGGGGCACCGGTGCCCCCCAATTTCTGGCAATATTACGCTTCGCCACCCCCACAGATAATGCCAGCCATATGCCCACATATCTGGACCAGTCTACCTCACCTCTAATCATTAGCAGAAGCCATTTTAGGTCTAATGGGCCAGGCTCGCCCATCACTTCCGACATGAATTCCGTAACCTTCGGCCAGAATACGGATACTTCAGGACATTCCCATAGTATGTGTATGAAGGCACCCTCCTCCCCGCACTTCCTAACGCACTGCGCTGACGGGACATGGCCCCAGGAAAATAGGTGAGTGTGAGGATAGTAGACCCGATGCAGAACCTTGAGCTGTACCAATCTGAATCTGACGCTCATAGCCACTTCCCTTGGGCTCTGGAGCGCCTCCTGCCAGTACTCATCATCCAGATCCCCAAGGTCACAGGCCCAAGCCGCCCTAAGAGATACCAATGGATCTGGAAGGTTGTTAATCAGTTTGTGGTATATCGTGGAGGTAGGCTTCCATTGTATTAGGTCCAGCAGTAGACGGTCTTCAAGCAGGGAATATTCTGGAATGGAGACCCCTGTTGGAAGTGAGTATGCAGAGCATGTAGGAGCCGCGGATGCATGTATCGCTGCGAGTCCTGCATATCATATTCTTTCTGCAGGTAGGCAAACGTGCGAGGGGAGTCCCCCTTCCACACGTCTCCCAGATATTCAATAGCAATTAGGCGCCAGCCCTTAAGGCCTGACAGCCCAGCCACTTTCCTAAGAGGATCGCCCGCCCAAAGTGGGGTTCTGCCCGTCAGCCTCCCAGCCCAGCCCAGGAATTTATTGGCGTCTTTCCAACATTGAACCACCCCCTTAGTATGCTCCGGCCAGTCTGGGCACGTACGCTGGGAGTATAAAAGGGATTCACAGTTGTCCTGTGCCATCAACGCCCTATCCACTCTGTATGCCGGCTCTTCCTTCCCTTAATAGACACAATCATTAATCACCTGCATTTGGGGGGCCCAAGACATCTGGTACTGCGATCCCTCCATCGAAGACTCCCCTATGTAACTTATGTGGGGCAATTCTTGGTGCACCCCCCCGCCCACAGCAGAGACCACACCTCCTGTGCTATGCATTTGAAAATCGTCTGTGGTATCTGAAAGGGAGTGTTTTGCATTATATAAAGAAGCCGCGGTATCATCAACATCTTATAAAGGGCCGCCCGTCCCATAAGCGAGAGCAGAAACATGTGCCAGTGGCTAACATCAGTTAGACAACTCATTTGGGGCCCCAGGTTTCTCGCCAAGAATTCTTTCTGGTCCCTGGTAATATATATCCCCAGGTATTTTAACCCATCCACCACCACCGGGGCCGCGCAGCTCCACGGAGCCCTGGGAGGGGTCCTGAGAGAGGAAAGATCACCGACTTTGACCAATTGATATTGTATCCCGAATAGCTACCAAACAACTCGAAAATATGGAGGAGCCGCGCTATGGAGTAGTATGACCGTGCCAGGTACAGTACAATGACGTCCGTGTACAAGGAGATGCGCTCCTCCCAATCCCCAGGCGCCCGCAACCCCCACATCTAGGGATCCCACCTGACCCAGTGAGCCAGGGGCTTCAACGCCATGGCAAATAGGAGCCATTTCAGGGTAGGAGCGGAGCAGAGCGGAGCGCCCCACCTATTTTGAAAATTTCGCGAGGATTCATCAATCGGCGCCAAAGTTATTCCAAATAGAATGTGGTGGATTTCCTATGGAAACACGGTCCTAACTATAACTATCTACTGGCGACCGATATATATATATATCACAGAAAGGCCACCCTGGGTCAAGACAAAGGAAGAAAAAGTGATAGAACTGTAAGAGGGGGGTTCCCTTTTATAGGACAAATTCCCTCACCCACCCGAGGGTGGCATGCTTCCTCATAGGGAGCCTCCTCGCACTGCAAACCTGGTCGCAGTGCAGGCTACAACCCCCTCACTGAGAGGGAGGAGCTCAGGGATGTTTTAGTTTTATGTGACAAGAGGTATACTAAAACCTTATGATGAGCTGGGTGTGGAGGGAGATTGTGGGAAAGTGTGCTAGGGCAGTAAAACGAACTGCCTGGTATGTTAAAAAACAATTTTATTGGTACACCCAGGGGTCAGGGTTAAAAATAGTTGTGGGAGTCGTGATTAGCTGATGTTCAGCGGTGTTCCCGTCATTTGAGGGGAGCTACTGAAAACTCATCCTTGGCGCACTTGAGGAGGCTTCCACAAAACCTCTGCTCGAAGGGCAACTGCGCAGAGTGGCGCGTCCAGGGAGAGCTGGAGTTTCCAGTAGCTTCCCTCAAATGACAGGAACACCGCTGAACATCAGCTAATCACGACTGATGTCCCTTCCGCCAGTCGTCGTATCGCTCAGACACCATCCTGATTTGGTCTGGTGTTATTATTTTTCACACATCTCTCATTAGGTCCTGAAGAAAGCCACAGCACCTCTATAGAGGGCACTATGGCTTAAACATGTCGACCCTATGATCACAAACAACCATGCTAGGTTGAATTCTCCTGGCATGGCAGTGTAGCTATTTTTAACCCTGATCCTTTGGTGTACCCATAAAATTGTAGGGAAGTGGGGAAAGTGTTGGATAGAAGAGTGGCAAAAATTACTATTCCCACTCCAGTGAGAGCAACAGTAACAAAAGTGTTGGATAGCAGAGGGGAAAAAATACTATTCCCACTCCAAAGAGAGCAACAGGATTGAAAGTGTTGGATAACGTAGAGGTAAAAAGTGATATTCCCACTGCAAAGAGTGCAACAGTAGGGAAAGTGTTGAATAGCAGAGGGGTAAAAATTACTATACCCACTCCAGTGAGTGCAACAGTAGGATAAGTGTTGCATAGCGGAGGGGTACACATTACTATGACCACTCCAGTAAGTACAACAGTAGGGAAAGTGCTGGATAGCGGAGGGGTAAAAATTACTATTTCCACCCCAGTGAGTGCAACAGTAGGGAAAGTGTTGGATAGCGGAGGGGTAAAAATTACTATTCCAACTCCAGTACGTGCAACAATAGGGAAAGTGTTGGATAGCAAAGCGGTAAAATTTACTATTCTCACTCCAGTGAGAGCAATAGTAGGGAAAGAGTTGGATAGCGGTGGGGAAAAAATTACTATTACCACTCCAAAGAATGCAACAGTAGAGAAAGTGTTAGATAGCAGAGGGGTAGAAATGTGGATTCCCACTCCAGTGAGTACAACAGTAGGGAAAGTGTTGGATAGGGGAGGGGTAAAAATGATTATGCCCACTTCAGTGAGTGTAGCAGTACGGAAAGTGTTGTATAACGGAGGGGTAAAAATTACTATTCCCACTCCAGTGAATGCAACAGTAGAGAAAGTGTTGGATAGCGGAGGGGTAAAAATTACTATTCCAACTCCAGTGAGTGCAACAGTAGGGAACGTGTTAGATAGCAGATGGGTAAAAATTACTATTCCAACTCCAATGTGTGCAACAGCAGGGAAGGTGCTGGATTGCGGCGAGGTAAAAATTACTATTCCCACTTCAGTGAGTGCAATATTAGGGAAAGTGTTGAAGACAAAAATTAGTTTTCACACTCAAACGGTTAAAACTAAAATAAAAAGTAATACAAATTTTACAAAATCATAAAAATAAATAAAGAATATTTAAAAAATGAAATTCATATATATTAAATATATTTTAAAAAACACATTATAATATTAATTACATATAAAAAAAACTACAAATATAAAATAAAATAATAAATTTCTTTAAAAAAAATCTTTTAAACTAGAAAATATTTCCAAACGAAAAATATTATTTAATACATAAATGTATTTATTTCCTTTCCTACCATATAACACCACACCCACACCAAAAACAAAAAACACTTCAACATTTTTTTTGAAATCTTTTTATTTACAAAAGCTCGAGAAACTGCATCATACGGAGACAATATTATGAGGACAGTAGTTGTCATGTACAGAAAATCATGGTCAACACATTCTCGGGTTGAGAAGGCCCCCTTGTTACCCCTCATAATGTTATTATTCTGCCCCGCACAGGCCTCTGTACCTCCTCCACAGCATCCACATCCTTTCCCATTTCTTGACACATCCCCTGCTCTTTTACACTGTTTCCTCCACCCTCTGGCACCAATCGAGGTCACGCTTCCATTCCTCAATCAGGGGGGGCACCGGTGCCCCCCTATTTCTGGCAATATTACGCTTCGCCACCCCCACAGATAATGCCAGCCATATGCCCACATATCTGGACCAGTCTACCTCACCTCTAATCATTAGCAGAAGCCATTTTAGGTCTAATGGGCCAGGCTCGCCCATCACTTCCGACATGAATTCCGTAACCTTCGGCCAGAATACGGATACTTCAGGACATTCCCATAGTATGTGTATGAAGGCACCCTCCTCCCCGCACTTCCTAACGCACTGCGCTGACGGGACATGGCCCCAGGAAAATAGGTGAGTGTGAGGATAGTAGACCCGATGCAGAACCTTGAGCTGTACCAATCTGAATCTGACGCTCATAGCCACTTCCCTTGGGCTCTGGAGCGCCTCCTGCCAGTACTCATCATCCAGATCCCCAAGGTCACAGGCCCAAGCCGCCCTAAGAGATACCAATGGATCTGGAAGGTTGTTAATCAGTTTGTGGTATATCGTGGAGGTAGGCTTCCATTGTATTAGGTCCAGCAGTAGACGGTCTTCAAGCAGGGAATATTCTGGAATGGAGACCCCTGTTGGAAGTGAGTATGCAGAGCATGTAGGAGCCGCGGATGCATGTATCGCTGCGAGTCCTGCATATCATATTCTTTCTGCAGGTAGGCAAACGTGCGAGGGAAGTCCCCCTTCCACACGTCTCCCAGATATTCAATAGCAATCAGGCGCCAGCCCTTAAGGCCTGACAGCCCAGCCACTTTCCTAAGAGGATCGCCCGCCCAAAGTGGGGTTCTGCCCGTCAGCCTCCCAGCCCAGCCCAGGAATTTATTGGCGTCTTTCCAACATTGAACCACCACCTTAGTATGCTCCGGCCAGTCTGGGCACGTACGCTGGGAGTATAAAAGGGATTCACAGTTGTCCTGTGCCATCAACGCCCTATCCACTCTGTATGCCGGCTCTTCCTTCCCTTAATAGACACAATCATTAATCACCTGCATTTGGGGGGCCCAAGACATCTGGTACTGCGATCCCTCCATCGAAGACTCCCCTATGTAACTTATGTGGGGCAATTCTTGGTGCACCCCCCCGCCCACAGCAGAGACCACACCTCCTGTGCTATGCATTTGAAAATCGTCTGTGGTATCTGAAAGGGAGTGTTTTGCATTATATAAAGAAGCCGCGGTATCATCAACATCTTATAAAGGGCCGCCCGTCCCGTAAGCGAGAGCAGAAACATGTGCCAGTGGCTAACATCAGTTAGACAACTCATTTGGGGCCCCAGGTTTCTCGCCAAGAATTCTTTCTGGTCCCTGGTAATTTATATCCCCAGGTATTTTAACCCATCCACCACCACCGGGGCCGCGCAGCTCCACGGAGCCCTGGGAGGGGTCCTGAGAGAGGAAAGATCACCGACTTTGACCAATTGATATTGTATCCCGAATAGCTACCAAACAACTCGAAAATATGGAGGAGCCACGCTATGGAGTAGTATGACCGTGCCAGGTACAGTACAATGACGTCCGTGTACAAGGAGATGCGCTCCTCCCAATCCCCAGGCGCCCGCAACCCCCACATCTAGGGATCCCACCTGACCCAGTGAGCCAGGGGCTTCAACGCCATGGCAAATAGGAGCGGGGAAAGAGGGCACCCCTGCCGCGTGCCCCTCCGAAGCTGGAAGGATCGAGACAGGAGCCCATTCACCCTCACTCGCGCTGTCGGCCACTCATATAGGAGTCTGACCCAGCTACAAAAGGAGGGGCCACAGTCCAGCTGCTTGAGGACCATGAAAATGTACGGCGATTCGATACTGTCAAAGGTCATCGAGGCGACCAATGACATCAATGCCGTCTGCTGAGATACGTTACCCTCAGTTATGTGCAGAACCCCATAGAGCCTTCGCAGGTTGTGCCTAGTACTTCTACTGGGCATAAACCCTGATTGGTCTACATACACCAGGTCTTTAACTACCAACAGCACCCTGTCCGCCAAGACCTTTGTCAGAACCTTGGCCTCCACATTGATGAGGGAAATAGGCCTATAGAAGCCGCACTGATCTGCCGGCTTACCTTCCTTGTGAATCACCACGATCGCGGCTGCCATTTGATCTGCCGGGAGGTGACCCACCTCCGCGCCTCCTGCAACATATCCAAGAGTGGGGGGAGTATGATCGTTGCCTGCTTCTTGTAAATTTCAACCGGGAGCCCATTGGGCCCGAATGCCTTCCCCGGCTTAAGGGAGCTCATTGCTCTACCCAGCTCTTCTACTGTGAGGTCCGCCTCTAAATCGTCGTATGCTTCCTGGGGCACCGTTGGTAAGTTAAAATCTCTGAGAAATTCCTCACAATCTGCTGTCGACCTCATCCTCACGGGAGCATATACATGCCCGAAGTGCGCCACGAAGGCCTCCGCGATATCGGAACTGGTGGTACGAAGCACTCCCTCTGTGTCACGGATCCCCACCACCCAGGACCTCTCTAACCACGCTAAAAGTTTAAGGGCCTTATCCCCGACATCATACAGGCGGTGCTTAGTGGCCAGCGCATATGCCCGTGCCTCGCCTTCCGCTAGGACCCGCAGGTCCCGCTGTTTCAGCGCCAACCGATGTCGCGCCTCTGTGCTTCCTGCCAGCTCAGCCTCGCCCTCCATCTGACTGATCTCCTGCTCAAGTTGTCTACATTGCAGGGTCTCTTCCTTCTTTTGCGCCCCAATCAATGCCTGTGCCTGCCCCCTCAAAACCGACTTGTAGGCCTCCCAGAGCGTGATATGTGATTGTACGGACCCCTTATTTTCTTTAAAATAATGCTCGGACCCCTCCCAAAGCTTATCAGTAAGTAGCGGATCACTCAGGCTGCCCTATCAATAATCAGGCCTCTAAGTGTACCGCTCACCGGTGCGTGATCAGAGATCCCCCTCGCTATATGGTAAATGTTAGAAAAATCCCCCCTCTATCTGCATGAGTGAACAGATGGTCAAGTCTAGAGAAAGATTCGTGTCTGGCCGAGTAGAAAGTATAGTGCATCAGTGTAGGATTGTGTGCCCGCCACAGGTCCACCAGACCCAGCACCCTCGTGAAGTCTGCAAGGCTGTGTTCCCCTTGTGTGCCCATACGATGGCCAGCCCTCTCCATTTCTTGGTTCATTACTGCATTCCTGTCACCACCAATGATTAGGGTGTCTGAGGGTAGGTCCGCTATGAGTGAACTAAGCTGTGGGAGGATCACCGTGTGGAGCCCCGGTGGTATATAACAGGAGCTGAGAACCAGCAGGCGCCCCTCCCAGTTGCCCGCCGCGGCGGCAAAACACCTAGCAGTATCTGTCCACGTGTATGTAATTACCACGGGCAGAGCTTTGCATATGAGGATGCCCACCCCCCTGGCCCCGGACATAAACCCAGAGTGTACTACCAATTTATAGCCAAACTGATCTAGGGATTTTCATCTGCTTCCCCTCAAATGCGATTCCTGCATAAGAACAACGTCTGAGGAATGCCTTTTCAGATACTGAATCATTAGCGTGCGCTTGATCTTATGGCCCAGCCCGTTTACATTCCAAGACCACAACTTAACAGTATCTGGGTCTCCCATTGGCTTCGTAACAAGCTATTGGCAATGGGGCCTCCCTGATCCCCATCCACTTTCTTCGTGACAACCCTCATTCTCTGCTGGTTCTATAGGTCTCGAGTGTAACTTTCCCCCCGTAAACAAAGACATACAACATACCCAACCGACCCCACACCTCCCTCCCTGCATCCCTACATGGTGAGTCCCCAACTTCCCACAACCCAAACTTGCAGAGTGCCTGTCACCCGTTAGGAATACAAGAACCCAGTGTCACGGGGTCGCGGTCTAGCAACCAGCGTGAAGAGAATTCTAACTGCTATCAGGGATTCTATGCCCCACCGTTACACTCCACCAAGTCCACTTGTGCCATCATTTCCTCGCGACACTGTGTACACGCACTAAGTGGCTCAGTCCATTGTGCTGTGTCAATAATGTCCCCTACCCTCACAAAGAAAAAAGTCCAGGCCCCACTGTTCGGGCAGCAGCGGAACTGACATCTTTGCTCTGCTAGCAGCCCCCGCAACCCCCCAGTCCCGCAACTCAGTCTCAGCTTCCAGGAGGGTCTCAGAATAGTTACTCATCTGTCCCTTGCCGGTGCCTCTAGCTGCTGGATGGGCCTCCAGCCTCATGGCCCGACTCGTCTCATCTCCGGTCAATCGCCGATCGCCGTGGCCCTCCCTTGCGGCCCACAGTACGCTAGCCTTCTAGCCAGTCGCTAGCCTCTTCGGCTTGTCGAAGAAATATGCCTTGCCATTGTCCAGGATTTTGAGTCTGGCAGGAAAGAGCATCATGTACTTCACGCTTAGTTCCCGGAGGGCTCGTTTCACACCGTCAAAGGAGCGCCCTTGGCGTTGAACATTGAGCGTGAAGTCCGGAAAGAACCTGACCTCCGCGTTTTCATGCCGGAGGTCACCATGCATCCGCGCAGCCTACAGAATGGCGTCTCGATTTCGGAAATTCAGGATGAGGGCAATAATGGTGCATGGGGGCCCCTGGCCGGGGCTTGCCTCCCAGTGCCCTGTGGGCCCGCTCAATTGAGAAAAACTGCAACAGTTGTTTCAGCTTCAGATGGTTAAGTATTAAGTCCTCTAGCACCCCCACCACACGAATGTTGTTACGCCGGGCCCTCCCTTCCTGGTCCTCGAGCCGGGCGTATATGTCTGCCTGGGTCTTCATGAGGGTCAACACCTGTTCCTCGAGGCGTTTCGTCTTGGCTTGGATGCCCCCGATGTCCGCCTCTGCCGCGGCCACTTTGTCGGACATTTTGCGGAAGTCGGCCCTCCTCGTGACTGAATCTAATTTTGATTCTAGGGTGCCCTTCAGTTCGCAAATCGCCCTCATAATGTCTTTCAACATCGTGTCTGGACTCTGGTCACACAACTCCACGTAGCGGACTCCTCCGACCGCCCCGCATTCGGGGCCCATGGCAACTGTGTATTTATCGATTTGATTTGTTTTTCCAGGCTCCATTCCCTTGGTGCGTCCCATGACACAGGCCGTCAATGCAGGCCGCTGTGTTCCACTGCCTTCGGCCAGCTCCGTCGTAGCCAACACTGTCCATGGGGGATGGGCCACTCGTGCTATGTCGTGGGTGCAGGCGACCCTCCAACTGGTCCCTGCCCCGTCTTTCGAGTTACCTTTCCACTGCAGTTGTGCCAGTCCTGGGCCCTTCACAACCAACTAGCAGCCATTCATCCCTCTGACTTCCAGCCACCCAACCGGGCCGGTTTCTCCCAGCTGTCGCGCCCTTCCCAGGGCCACAGTCTCGCACTACCAGAGGTCGCGCCCGGTAAACGGACCACCGGGAAGGGAGCTCGAACCGCACCCCCACCAATGCAGGCCGCCGCTTTGCACCGGCTTCAGCCAGCTCCACCATACCCAACACTGTCTGGGGGGTGGGCAACTCGTGCTGTGTCGCGGGAGCAGGCGACCCCCCAATCAGTCTCTGCCCGTCTTCTGAGGCACCTCTCCACTGTAGTGGCACCTATCCTGGGCCCTGCTCAGCCGTTCAGTGCCTGTTTACCCTTCTGTCCTGCAGCCACCCGACCGAGTCGGTCTCTCCCAGCTGCCACGCACTTCTCCAGGCCACAGTCTTGCACCTTCAGAGGCCGCACCCAGCAAATGGCACCACCGGGGAGGAGCTCGACCCGCACCCCCTCTGTATCGATACGCCTCCCCTGCAGGCGCTGCTTGCTCCTTCTCACCAGAGCATGGGTGCTCTTAGTCAGTAGGGTCCGCCGGGCTGGGCCCACTTGTCTCCGGGCTGCACGGTCACCCCCTCGATCGCCCGGGGCAGCCGCCTAGACTCACCGTAGTCTTCTTTTTGCTCTCCGTCAGGTGTAAGCAGCCACGCACCCCAGTGCCGCAGTCTCACCACCAATACAGCGCGTGCCGCTGACCTTTTTTGCACCCGCTATAAGACCTGCGGCATCGGCTTCTTCTATGACTCTCGGGGGGCCGCCATCTTGCCACCTCTCGATCCCACCTGTTAATCGTCTCTCAGCACCTCCAAGATCATTTTCTGACGGATTTTCGATGGTGCAAAAGCGCAGCTGTGTCCACGATCAATCGCCACTCTGAATCTGCCCTCCCTGCCAGGATTATGTCAGGGCAAATAATGCTGTTACTAACGCAGCTCTCTCAGCCTGCAGCCATCTTCCGCGGCTGCTAGCCACTTCCCCCTCACTTCA
Organism: Triturus cristatus; assembly: GCF_964204655.1. NCBI lineage: Eukaryota > Metazoa > Chordata > Amphibia > Caudata > Salamandridae > Triturus > Triturus cristatus. Next base: position 215,167,151 of record NC_140594.1, on the reverse strand, counting down.
ACACTTTTTATTACATTTTCTTCCATAATTAACATAATTCATAATTAATTAAAAAATATAATTGATAAAAAAATCTAATTAACATTAATTGACTACAAACACTTTAACACTATAATATCCACAACACACACCTAAATGTAACTATAAAATAATAAAACACAATTAAAACTTATATTTAAATTAAAAACTATTACTATCAACGACTAATAATAAAGTAATTAAAATGCATTTAATACCCACCCTTTACCCCTTTAAAAGTAAAAACAACACACACAAAAATAAATAATTACCCAACATAAATATCAAATAATTAACATTAATTAACAACTATATATTAATCAAATAAATACTAATTAATTCCCACCCTTTACTCCTATAAACACCACAACACACACCTTAAATAATTACACAATCACCTTTAAGTTAATTACCAATTAATTAATCAAAATTAATTAACATCCATTTATTAATTTATCAATTATGAATACATTACTTCTCACACTTTACACCTATAAACACCACAACACACACCTCAAATTAATTACACAATGACCAAAATTAATTAGCAGTTAATTAATGAAAATTAATTATCAACCAATTATTAATTGATTAATTATAAATTACTGTACACAACAAACACTATAACATCACAATTAAACAAATATTATATACTAAATACTAACTAACTAAATACCATATATATATATATATATATATATATATATATATATATATATATATATATATATATATATATATATATATACTAAAATACATAACATGATATTAAACTCTTCAATATTTTTAAAATCGATATCACGTACCTTAAGTCGATATTCCTGACCACAATATTCTTGGTGTCGATATTTCTGAACCACGATATTAGACTAGATATTTGTGCAACTTGATATTTTTTACTCGATATTCTGTCTCTGCGCCCATATATATATATATGTATATCTTAACCTCTTACTCATAATCTATTACAATAACCCCTTACCGCCATGTAACCCTTACTCTCTCTATTACCCTTACCCCCTTATCCATAAAACCATTCCCTTACCCTCTTAACCTTCACCCCTTACCATTAACCTCTTACCCTTAACTGCTTTTCTAAACCCCCTACTTTTGTCATTACCTGTTCACCCTTATTTTACCTTTCACCCTTTAAACTTAAACCTAACCCTCAACTCCATGACCTTAACCCTTTGCCCATTCCCCATAACTCCTTACCCTTAGAGGTATATTAATTAAGATTTTGTGCCATGTTTGTATCACAAAAGTGATGTGAATTGATGTAAAATCTTTTTTTCCTATTTACTTTCCAGGGCAAAACTGGTTTTGTGCTGGAAATCCACTTAAACGTTGCACAAAGCATTATAAGGGGCGGTTTTGCATTACTTAGCCCCAAGGGAGCATTCATGGTCTTTCCTATGGAGCCACCCAAGCTCTTTGATGCAAAACACTGTCTAGCATAAAAAGTGGACAGGGTTTTGCATCAAAACTAACCCTTTTTGAAATAGGCGCCATTGAGTAGAAATTCATTATATTTCTCCCTTCTTTTCGAAATTTGCATGTGTGCTGCACTCTACAGCACACATACAAAGTAGAAAAAGCTTTAAAATTACCGTAAACATAGAATTTTATATTGGAAGGGTACAAAACCTATACTAATCTCACGCCGCCACGCTCAACATTCTGGTTCTTCGCCGGCACTAGGAAGAGATGAGTAGAGTGCCATGTACCTATAGATGTGGCACTAACCTGCTCTCTCCTTATCATGCAATGCAGCGCAGTGCAGCATTGTTGTCTGCTGTGCTGCATTGCTTGGAATCTAGCAAATAGACCCCCTTAGCAATAGCCCCATAGTACCATACCCCCTACTTTTTATCTCTTACCTTTATCCTTAACTAGACATGTTACATTTTCATTATGCTCACATCCTTTTGTGCAATTCATGCATTGGTGCAAAATTATTCAAAATGTCAGAATTGTGCAAGCACAGAATGTGGCGCATGTTTCTGGTCAGGGGACTTTCAGGAGACAGGTTCACGTAGAAAATATGGAAAATGTCAAGTTTGAGCAGAAAATATGCTGCAAAAGACATTTTCTTTCCAAACATGCCCCCATGCTGGTATCTCAAGTGACTTTTGAATGCGAGGCATGCCATCGTGTTCAATTTCACTTGCGATACCCCAAACAACAGTTCAATTTATGTGTAATTTTGCATAATGTTACTGCCATTTTGGTGTTTTTTTGACCTCCTTCCTCTATATGGTCATGGAACTCCTCTGTGACTTGCAATGTCCTTATAATGTACAACATACAATACTTTATCCCCTATTAAAATATATAGTAGTATAGTATCTGAAACCTTACAAATCATCAGCATCAAGATGAATAAGAAAGGTGTCTATGGTACAGTACTCTGACATAGAGTACTGTGAATAGTCCTACCAGCTGCCCCATACCTACTGATCTTTTTGTGGACAACATCTCGTTTTATGAACATATTCCACAGCTTTGGTCCATCCCCTTTGTCCATGCTCCATAAATGGGCATATCTGAGCGCCAATCGTGTGCAATGTCTCCTTTGTCAAACAGCATGCCCATAGCTACTAGCTGTCTAGTGGAACGCCGACCCCCTCATTCATCCATTAGGTCCAAGAGTGTCATGTTAGGGTCAGATGCAACCACCCTGCCCCCATTGCAAGACAGGGTCTAATGTATTTGGGCCAGTTGTGTTGGGTGACAGGTCATGCTCAAATTGTGTGATAAAAAGGACCTGAATTTGGCTCCACAGCCGAAGTAGTTTGAGTCCACACCCCTTCTTATTGCGGTCAACCTGGATGGACTAAAATATGAATGGTTGACGTACTTCAGTTGAATGATCCTCATTTTCATGGAAACTGATACTGAACACACACATAAGGAACAGAAAAGGAGAGGGAGATGTGAGTGGGTATAAGTATAGGCAGAATCAGACATCCGCAAGCCCACAATCCTTGTTATGAAATCTGCATATCCACAATGCTCTTCAAAATGATAAAACCTTTGTTTCAGTTCATTTTTAATTAGATTAGAGAAACACTTTTGGCATTTGTTGTTCCCTGGAGTGTGTGTAAAGTATTATTTGCTATTCCGAGGGTGATTGGAGTTTATGGGATTGACATACACTATCACTGCAGGGGTCTTATTGTTAGGACAACAGTTTAGTGTGTGAATCATCTCCAGATTAGAATATGGGAGTGCTACTCTCACCACGCAGGACCACATTGAACTCAGCAGCTAAGCTCATCACGGGATCCAGTAGATCTGACTACATTATACCAGATCTAAAACATCTAAAATGGCTCCCGTCTGAAGCAAGGATCCAACTGAAGATAGCCTGCATGACACACAAGGCCCTTCACCATAACACTTGGCCAAAAAACAAAAGCTGTTTGCTAGTAGTAATTCCTTAAGAAGTGCTAACTCTCTACTATTGAAACCACAAAAGATCAAAAAAAAGAAAACTTACAACCACTCCTTCTACAGTCTAGCCCCAAGAATATGGAACACACTATCTCCTGAAACTAAGTCAAACCCCTTGACTACCTCCTTCAAAAAAGATGTAAAATTGCTTCTGTTGAATAGATTCCTTCAATAGTAGTCTGGCTATTTTCCTGTGGACTCCTCTGGAGCTTAAATCTGCAGGGCACATTTTTTATATTGTATTCTGTACTGCTGCTGCTTATTCCTGCTTGCATTTTTACCTTTTATGTTTAACTTATCTGATTTATGTACAGCTTGCATTTTTCCCTTTTATGTATGACTTGTGTGCGTTATGTACAGTGCTCTGATACCCTTACGGGTCACGTTTGCGCTATATAAAACTCCTCAAATAAAAAAGGAAGGAGAATTTGTGTAATGTATTTTGCGTGGATTACTTTGTACCTTTTTTGGCAACAGAAGTGGTATGCTCTCTTTTGCTTGGGTTGTTTGCACCTTGTTTTGGCAGTGATCGGGGGTTTAATAATTATTTGAGAATTTCTGAATATACAGTCAAAGTCCTTGTAAAACGAAAGGCTTAATGGTTTTAATACATCGGTAGCCATGGTGCTAAAATGTGGATCTGCAATGTGTAATGAATCTGAAGCAATATGCATAACATCAACATAACAACCAAAATGAATACACATGCTTGTCTTTTAAAAGAGAATGTTAGTATACCTGTATTCCAGGTGTGAACAGTGGACCTGCATTTAGGAGTCTAGTTAGCTGCTTATGAGGCCTGTTGCGGGTGTTCCATATGGTAAAGCTTCCCATCAACAGGATCACTTGTGTATATGTCCCTTATCGTGCGCAGTCCTGTAAGCAGCCATGCCATTTAACCTTTTGCAAAACCATGACTACTAACTCACATCGATGTTTGAGCTTCCCCGTTTATAAGATATTTTTATTTCAATAGTTATTGCTGTGTGTTCCCCTTTGTTTGAACTTGAAATGTTGTCGCCTTTGCTTTTTCACAATATGTATGAAATATATTATAACTGTGAAAAAATGCAATGCCCTATTGTGTGGCTCCTTCTAACTGATTTTACCCAACTGAATCCACAAAGAAACTTTTGCAGACCACTACAGTCAGGGCTGGACTGGGAACTTAAAACAGCCCTAGCAAAAATTATAAATTCAGTCCTGTAGTATTCTGCCCTTGTTAACCCCTTGCATGTGTCGGTCGGCCCTCGGCGGTCCGATGTCACGGTGGGCATGTGCAGCGGACGGCCGGGAGCCGTCCGATCTGAGCACTCTTGGAATTTTCCTCACCGCGGGGAAAATCAGGCCGCGTTCAAAGGGTTAATGTGATGTGATTTACACCTCCTGCTCAGCCAGTGTTTGTGCTGTGTGCTCAATAGAATGGTGGAGTCATGATGTGCCTAGGAAAGTTGGGTGCCTGTGAGGTGAAGTGACAGTTGAGCATGGACTGAGCAGCAGGCAGGCTGCTCGTGGTGGGGCTGATCCACAAAGCTTTACTACCTGCTCTACATAACCTAACTACCTGCTGTTCTGGAACTATCAACATGTAACTATCTTCAATAAAGCTTCCTGTATTTCATCCTACGTGCGTGGACCTCGTTACTACAAGTCCCCCATGTGCTAATGAGTGCTACAGCCAGATCAACTTTTCAAGTTGCCGCCAGTATGGTGTAAGTGTCAAAACCGTCCTCCTGGAGCACTAGCCTCCTGGGGGATTGGCCGCTTGCCCACCTGGCCAGTCCAGCCATGACTGCAATAAAGTAATAATCAAAGCCACTGTGTTGCTTCTGTATAATGTGAAATTTAAAAAAAATAGTGAACATTTTTCTCATCAGGAATGACATTGACCATTTTCTATTTAAGCATGATGAGTGTTGTTCATTATGAAAACATTGGAGAAATCATTTGTTGAAAATTTGCCCTATGTGCAGGGTCACCGGAGATTGTTGCCTTCTGTTGCTGAACCCATTTTTGTTTACCCTAGGGCTCTTTGCACTTTACCCCTGCTAACCAGAGGTAAAGTGAGTGTGCCCTCCCTTTCAAACATGTTAAAATTGGTATATATCTGATTGGCGGCTTTAACTTATTTTTACATCCATAGTATGTTGTACTACCTGTATTGGTATACTAAATGCTACTAGTGGGCTGCAGCACTCATTGTGCCACCCACTGAAGTAGCACTGTGAAACATGTCTTTAGGTCTGCCATTGCAACCTGAGAGTGCAGTTTCATACTGCCATTTCAATCTGGCATAATAAACCGTTTCCCAGGCCTAAATATTCGTTTTTAATATGCATTTGTCATCCTTAAGGTAGGTCTTACAAGTCCACAGAGCAGGGTGTGTGGTATTTTAGAGGTAGGCCATGTGTATTTAGTGTTTCACATGTCCTAGTGGTGAAAAACTCCAAAGTCACAGTGGCAATGATGGCTCTCCCATAAGCTAACAGTAGCTAGACCCCCTTTGTCTTTTTAGTCAGGCTGGAGCCAAACACATAGAGGTGGTAGGAAATTCCCAGAACTGGTTTAGGGGTTGGACAAAGGCTTGCCCTCCACCATACAGTGGTGCTGGGTATTAAAGTGGCTACCCAGACCTCTCATCTGAACACTCCTTGACATGTTAAAAATCAGAATGACTGCCCTGCTGACGGAAGAACATGAAGGTAGACTTAATCTGCTTGCCTTGAACCCAGGACCCCAGAAGTGACTCCAAGGGTCAGTTGGTTGACCTCCTATTTGAGCTACAGGAAAACAACAAGCTTCCAGAGGCCCTTTTGTCCTGCATCTGCCAGGTGATCAGTACTACCTGGGCCTGCCCTAGACCTTGCAGCTGACTTCTGCTGGAGTGAGTCCTAACCCCTATTCTGGACCCTTGACTGTTGCTAGAGTGTACTCCTCCTGACCCCAACTGCAAGAACTAGGAATTAGGATTTTTTGACAACTTTCTGCCTGGAAAACTGTCAGACTTCAAAGCTGCATCCATTGAAGTTGAAGTGCTGGATGGGCTTAGCTTCCTTGTTTTCTACACTGAAGAACATCTGACTTACAGAAAGGTTTGTAAGTCCGAACCTGAAAGGCTTCATTAGACAGATGCCAGGCCGATCCTGATTGACTTTCCTTGGCAAGGACTTTGCCTGCTCTGAGTTTTTCTGCCTACGTCGACAAACGCACTGGGACCCCCTCTTCAGCAACATGCTGTCATCAAGCCGTGCTTTGGATTTAGCTTGCAGCTTGTCTCGCCAATGACTCATCAACAACCATTTTATCTCCATAAAAATTCTAAATCCAAAGGCAAACTTTCCACTGGGACAAACCTGGCCCCTGCATCCGACGAGCACTCAATCATGGCCAGCCTCTACTTTTGCTTTGTCCCAGTCTTGTGCGACTCAAGATAACTGCAGTTGGCACTTTCGACCTTTTATTGCTATTTTTAATTCTGACTTCAAAACTTCATATCTCCTGTCAGAACCCCATTTAGAGGGCCGCATTAGAAGCAGGGGTTACTGGGCCCAACCGTGGGGGTGGAGGTCTTTTGCTCCTGATGTCCAGGGACCTGGCCTACTATGGATCTTGAGCAACTGGCCCAAGTACTCTTGCAGCACTTGACTCTCAGTGGTAGCACAGGTCGAGCAGTCCAAAGCTTTTCGGGGGGTATACTCAGGTAGGTGAACACGTGCTCACAACTCAAAATACGTTCAGCAGCAGCAATAAATGATTGACCAGTCAAATACTTGGTGTGATTAAAGAAGTATTTATCTATGACTACACAGTAAAATATGACATTTATAAATTATACACACAGTCCCATTAGATCAGGGCTCCACTTTTTAATAGGTGGGTCCCTGAGTCCCACTTCTCTCAAGTTAGCGAAAGTGGTTATTCCCCATTTAATACAGGCAACTTCAGGTTAAGCCCCACTAGTAGTCTGAGTCTCAGGAGCCCCACTCCGACTCTGTATCATAGTCAGAAGTGCTCCAGTGCTGAAGTGCTATCTTACCTGAAATCAGTCTCACCCACACCAACAGGATCGGAGTGAATGGCTTTTCTGTGTGCACCCCCTCCACAGGTGCTGGAGCAGCAGCTGTCTCCAGTAAGTCTTTCACACACGGCCCAGGTGGTCTGCGATCTGCTACCTTTGAGTACCTCATATGCGGCCCTGCAGCGGCTGGGGGTTCTTGATGTTCCTCCAAACTTGGTCTGTTCTTAAGTTCTTCCCATGGATAGAGAAAGTTGAGAAACCTGAAGCTGGTCCTCAGTCATGGATCAGCCTTGCTTGGGTCGCTACAGTGGACTCTCTCCTCCGATGACAATAACAGGTCACGCTTCTTGCTTTGTCCTGGTGGCCCTCTAGCATTTGGGGTCATCGTCCATCCACTGCACAAGGGCTCTGGCCCAATTGGCACAGCTTCTTTCTTAATGGCGTCCCCACCTGCCATACAGAGTTGCAAACTTGGCATCACACTTGATATATCGCACGCTTGGTGCATCAGTATTATTCCCCGTGGCCTCAAATGATGAATAGGGTCATCCACTTAACACCACACATGGGCTGAGGCTCCTTCATCTTGGCAGCACTCCTCAAGGTGGCCCCACCTGGTATACGTGGTTATCGACTTAACCTACCCAGTCAGTGCAGCAACAATCACGACTCACTTCGCAGCAGCCCTCCTCAGGTATATGAGGGTCGCTGACTTCCCTGCACATAGAGAATGACCCGATTGGTGTAGCACTCATTCCTTCATACCTCGTTATGGGGATCCACTTGCGAGGATTCCCCACTGTGCCTCTCTCCCTCCAGCGCTCCGCTCTCACTCACAGGGAACACTGGTCTTGGTAAGCAGGCAAGTGCTGGTGCTCCACTCTTCAGGGCAGCTGGCCTTGAATTTCCCAGGTGATGTCCCCTCACCCAGCAAGAGGACTAACAGGCCTTGGCCCCTAGTCCTGGTCAGACGTCTTGCAGAGATTCCCCCTCACACTGCCTGACTGCCTGCTTGACAGTTGACAATTTTGGGGTCTCATGCTCCCCTCCTTATTGTCCATTTCCAGACACCAAATATGATTTACAGTCTGAGTCTTTGAAGTTTGTGTTGGAGATCTGCTTCCTTTGAAGAGCCCTCTGTGCTCTCTTCGCACTGAAAGTAGTATGTCCCAGCACGGTCAATTCCAAATCTGGTAGCCCCACAACACAGGCCGTGGGAGTGACTAGACCTTCACACCTGAATATCAGCCACAATGATATGTGTATCTAAAGGTTAAACCATGGCCTCAGTCCTACTCTTTATGATTCGCTTAGCAGCCCTGTCTTCTTCTTGAGATGTGCACAGGACCCTTCCTTATGGCCCCTCACTGAATCAAAGAGCAGCCTTTGAAGTCTATTAGAGAGTCTGGTTCTCCCTTTCTTTCAGTGTGTCCCACCCAGCTTACAGGAATGCAGCAATAAACAAAATATGTCTGGTGGGATTCCTCTACCTCTCTTACTTATGTTTCACCATGCAGCCCAAAGTCTTCCATGTGCTGTTCCATTCACAGGCACACATACAACCCAGGGCATGCATACAGAATAAACGTACTGCACAGCACTAAATCTTTCATGTACAGTATCATTCACAGGCACACACACCCATGACATAGATAAAAAGGGCCTGTTCACTTTTACCGATTACTCCATGGTATGCTGCCATCACTGCACTTGGGCTGCTTAACTCCTTAACTCCTCACCACAATGAGGTTAGCATTTTGGGTGCCCCTCACAGTCCAACAAGTCCACAATCCATGAGAGAAGCCTATGTTGTGGCGCATATGCATGGTCTGTTTTACCTATGACAATAAAAAAATCAGCATTAGGGATCCAGACATCAGTACAGTTAGGGGGTTAGCAGGGGTGCACATCAATCACCATGCAAGGGACTTTACCCACACAATATCTGTGATTTTACTTATTTGGTTTTAGTTTTTTGGTGTGTAATAAAGTATCTTTTTGTATGGTCACCCCCACATTTTTAGAATGAGGATACTGTTTTTTTTACTCTAAAGTATACTGGGCCACACTGACCAGACTCCAGTGCATGTGCTCTGAACCCTCAGATGTGTATATGCTATCGACTCATCCCTTATTGGCATATTTACCTTACCTCTAAGTCTCAAGTATATTGTAGAAAGAGTAAATTAAATGTCACTAAATGACTGCAGCATTTCTTGCACCACCACTACAGTGGCAATGTGAATACATGGCTCTAAGACTTACCTAGTCAGGAAGCTTTTAGACTGGCAGCTCGACTTAGTAAAAAACAAAAACTTTTGCCAGGTCAAAACCTTTCTTTTCAACATTTAAAAGTCACCTATAGGGTAGGCCATAGTAGCAAACAAAGAAAGACATGTTTCTGTTATCTTTGCCATGTCATGTCAGTGAAAAATTGAAATTGTCACTTTCACTGTTGCAAGGCTGGTGGTCTGATTGGCTAACATGGAGGTACAGTTGCCAACGCGATAGGGGCTAACTTCCATTTGAGACCACCAAACATAGTACTGTAAGGTATCAAATAAACCCAACTTATTGCTGAGGTTGGATTTAAAGTACCTTTTAATCAAAAGTGTTTTGTTGTCTAAACCTCCCGCAGGCTTGTCTGCTCCCCTGCAATAGATGCCACCCGAAATAGCCTACTGCTCTCCAGCTGTGAAGTGTGACGCACTTCTGGTAGGGATGGAAAAGGAACTGCACCTGCTGAACCTGTTAACCTCATAAAGAAAGACTGCACCAAGGACGGTTGTACCTGCTGAACTTGCTGGATAAAGACAGAACTTCAGAGAAAGGAGGGCTCCTCCTACTGCCAACTTTATGGTGAGAACCCCCAATGGCTGGGCCTGCTCCCACGTGTGCCAAGGTCCAGTAAGATTTTTTTTTTAAAGCAATCTTTATTGAGTTTTTCAAGACTCCAGCTATGGGTCTAACAGATATATGGCGTACACTACAACCGATTGAAACACAATGCACCTATTTCTCCAATACACACAAAAGCTCATCCTGTATTGACTACTTCCTGATGCACACTGCTTCAATAGTTAACTTTAGGCACCCCCAGGCTTTGCCGAGAGGTATTGCGGATCATTCCCCAGTTAGGGTCGAATTTACACATTGGGAACGGCAACCGTGAACCACTATCGCCCTCAACCCCTGGTTGCTGAAAATTTCGGACATTAAAGAGGAATTATGCATGCAAACCGGCAACTACTTCAAAGAAAATCTGGGTTCGGTTGACTCGGCACTAACTATATGGGAAGCATTCAAAGTGATTTTGAAGGGACAGGCCCTTTCTCTAAAAACGGGCTACCTCCAAAATAAACGTTGCCTACTAGTCCAGTTGGAAGATGAGCTTCAATAACTGGAACTAGATCACACACATAGACCATCAGAAGACACGCAACATCGTCTTGCGCGAAAACAAGAAGAATACAAAATCAAAGCTAGGGAACATATGATGGCCAAACACCTGAATACCCAACACAGAATGTATGAACTGGGAGATAGGGCCGGCAAAACTTTGGCATGGTTAGAGAGAAGAGAACAAGGGGATAGATGGGTGCCGAGGCTCACACTACCAAATGGCAAGACGCTTACCCATCCCAAGGATATTGCGGAGGCATTTGCAGATCACTTAGAGAAGATATACTCCCCCTCTACTACCTACACAGTGGATGATTCCCACCAGCTCCTCTCAGATAGTAACTTACCAACACTCTCTGAGTCAGATAGAGACACCCTCGATGGTGACTTAACAGACGAGGAAATTCAGAAGGCCATTAGCCAAATCCACTCTGGGAAAGCAATGGGGCCCAACGGCACTCCCATCGAGTTCTTGAAAGTAATGGCCTCTCAAGTGGCCCCACACCTACGGGCCATGTACGATGAAAGTTACGAGACGGGAAAACTGCCCAAAGACCAGCGTCTTGCCACCATAGTGGTTATCCGTAAACCAGGGAAGCCCGTGGATGGCTGCGGCTAATACAGACCGATTTCGTTAATCAACGTAGAAGGTAAGATATTAGCGAAAGTTCTTGCCACTAGGCTAGTTGCAGTTATCTCCTCCTTAGTTCACCCTGACCAATCTGGCTTTATGCCAGGGAGGAACACAGCACTCAATATCCGTCGTCTACATAATGTGCTCGCATGCAGAGAATTTGTGGAGGAAGATGCAGTGGTTTTGTCACTAGATGCCACTATGGCGTTTGACTCTATAGAATGGCCATATCTATTCGAAGTTCTGGCGAGGTTGGGATTGGGTCCGAAATTTTGGGGCTGGGTGAAATTGCTTTATACAGATATACAAGGGCAAATAAGAGTCAACAATTACACGTCCCGAGCATTCAGACTGCGGAGAGGTATCCGACAAGGCTGTCCTCTATATCCACTGATATTTTCCCTTATGCTAGAACCACTTGCTGCATGGATACGTCGGGATGTAATGGTAAAGGGTCTTAAATAGGCGGAAGTTCAGGAGGACCGAATATCCTTGTACGCTGATGATATACTGTTATACCTTGCCTCCCCATATAAATCCATACATGCTATCTTGAACATCTTCACGAATTTTGGAAAGTATTCTGGTTACGCGATAAATTGGAGCAAGTTGGTATTGTTCGTGCTCCGGGGACAGGTTCCTAGTCTCCCGGTGAATTGTATGATAGAAGTGGCCAGGGATGGCTTCCGGTATTTGGGAATCTTTGTAACATCAGATCCAGACCTTTTTCATAACCGCAACTTAGCCCCTCCGCTAGCCCGGTTGCGAGCGAATGTAAAGCATTGGAGGTCCCTACCTTTGTCCCTAGTGGGCCGTGCTGCCCTCTTTAAGATGCTGGCTCTCCCACGCTTTTTATACATTCTCCAGAACTGCCCAAACTGTGTCCCAGATACATATTTGAAAGCGGTGGAAAGTGAAGTCCGCACATTGCTGTGGGACGGCAAGGTCCCTCGTGTTGCAATGAAAAAGTTAACAAAAGGGTGGTACGATGGGGGCAAAGCCCTCCCAGACCTTAAACTCTATTATTGGGCCTCGCAATTGGTGGTGGTGAACCACTGGATATACCACGCCCGTAATGATCTGTCATATGTTCTGGACGGATACCAAACTGGCCGTTCGGGTTACCTAGGTGCACTGTATTCCAAAGTCAAGAAACGTAGATATTTTGGGCCCACCTCTCACACTATCGGGATCTGGCACCAGGTGAATTCACGCCTGGGCTGGGCCAACATCCTCACAAAAGCAACGCCACTGTGGCATGCCCAGAGACTGGGCACTCTGTGTCACCAACCCGGGTTCGACAAGTGGGATATGATCGGGATTTCAGTGGTTGGAGACCTGATTAAAAAGGGATCTATTCTTAGTTTTAACAAACTCTAGGGCCAATATCAAATGGCTCAGGGGGAACTGTTTCGATACCTACAAATTAGACACGCCCTCAATGCAGCTGTTCCAGATCTCAAAGACATCCCAGAATCGTTGCCGTTAGAGGATCGACTGTTGGATGGGCCATTACACACGAAAGCCATATCCTTAACCTATAAAAAATTATGTAACAACCTGCCCGATACATTTAATAAACTTAGAGAGCAGTGGCAAAGTGACCTGGGGCCTATTGACGATGAAGACTGGCAAACGGCTTTAATGTCCACTAGAAAAGCAGCTTTCACCCTCTGCTTCCGACTGATACAACTTAGGATCCTACATCAGTCCTATCTAACAGGGGTCATTCTGGCCACAATAGGCGCAAGGACGGATGTGCTCTGTCTTAGGGGGTGCAAACAAACAGCTACCTTTTATCATACGATCTGGGAAAGCCCTGTGATACAGCATATATGGGAGGGAGCCACGACTCACATTTAGACTGCACTGGCGAAGGAGTTAGCTCTCACACCGCAACTGGGCCTACTCAATATATGGACAACCACGGACCTCACAGAAATTGAGCAACAGCTGGCAACATTAGGATATACATTAGGTAAGCGAGAGCAAGCACGAAATTGGGGGGCGGAGGACCCACCGTCCATCCATGTATGGTCGAAAGAACTCGACAAGTGTATGGTAGCGGAAAAGGAAGTATTTATAACACATTGATGCCCTAAAAAGTGGGACAAGAAATGGAACAAATGGAATGTTTACAGTGGAAATGTATGTACACCCCCAATGGTAGAACTGGAACTGCATAGAGGTGGGAACAGAGATACAATCACTTTGTAAATGTGACTTGTTGACCCCTGGTCATTGTAAGATGTACTAGATAATCGCAACAAACACTGAACGGTACTGTATATATGATTATTATTAAACTTAATAAATAGAGTTTAAAAAAAAAAGAATACAACACTCCTTTTCCTGTCCAGTTATCATACAGGATCTCGTGTATGCGGTCCCGATTTGCACAAAGTTTTCACATTTATGTTGTGCTGGTCAGAGGCCATAGTATTACTTATGAGCACTCTGAGATGCTCCAAAGGCTCAATAATAGGCAACATGTTAGACACATCTCAACTTCTCCCCTCACCCTCCCTCCCGCGCCCTCCCTATCCCTCCCCGGGCTCTGGTTGTCGTCACCTCTAATCTATATTACGTCTCTCCCCTCATTCCGAATGAGGTAAATCATCTTTGCATGTGATATTGTCCATCAATTAACACTTTCTTCTCTTGCATGTATGTGGCGTGTACTTATTTATTGTGAGTGTGGAACATTCGATGTGTCATTTGAATGACTCTAATACTATATCCCATTCCAACGAGATTGGATTTTTCCAGAGTCCTCTGGCTTCCTCCCTATGCAAGGATGCGCTTTTGGCCCTTGCCCATCTTACCACCTCTTCATGCCATGCCTGCATGGAGGGCGCCCTAGCCGACTTCCAACGCATAGTGATAGACCTCTTGGCCATCAATAGTGCCAGATCTAGGAAATGCAGCTGTACCTTCTGTGCTGATCTTCGTCTACAGAGACCCAGTAGGCATACCAGTGCATAGGCTCCCACCGTGATATTAGTGGCTGTCTCGATCATATGCACTACTCTGTCCCAGAATGCTCTCAGTCTCGGACATGCCCTTAGCATATGAAGTAAATCAGCTTCAGGCAGCCGACATCTAGGACAGAAGTGAGCAGTAAGCAGGTACATCTTTTTCAACCTGTGTGGTGTTAGGTAAGCTCTATGCATTATCATACACTGTATGAATTTGAATTTTGTATTCCATGGAATCCTCTTGGGGTATTCTAGGACATCTGCCCACTCCTTGTCCATCAATTTCTGCCCCGTGTCTGTCACCCACTGCGCCCGGAGAGCTACTAGGGGGAGTCCGGTGTGCGCCCTGACACTCAGATATAGCCATTTAATGAGATGACTTTCGCGGCCCTTGAGGTATAACGCTTTAACCAATTCATGTGTCTGGGGTTCCACCTGGTCTGGAGACCATTGTTTTTTTATAAATTGTACTAGTGCAGCGTGAATAACATACAGGGTGTTGGGGGCCCCCGTTTCACGCACAAAGTTGTCGTTGTCCATAAGTGTCTCCCCGCTAAAAAGTGCTCCTACTGTGTCCACCCCTGCGTCCAGCCATGGCCTAAGCGTCCGTGTCGTCAGTCTGCCACTTACCAGCGGTATCCCTACCAGCAGAATATTGCCTGCGTAGGGTCTATGGGTGCCTGTGTGTTTTAGGGCCCTCTTCCAGCAGCCCAGCGCAGCGTTCAGCAGCGGCGAGGCGGTCAGGGAGCTTTGCTGTTGGGTAATAGCAAAGTGTGTAGTAGGCCCTGTTCTAGGTGCTTTGTTGTTTATCCGATCTCCTGTAAATTCCACCCCGCCGTCCAATAGGAGAGCCATTGTAACTGACAGGCGTAATAATACGCTTTAAATTCCGGCGCTCCTAGCCCTCCCCCCGTGTCTCTATCTGTAGTTTCTTGAGGCTTATTCTATGGCACCCTGTTCCCCATACTAGGTCCGTCAGGATGTTGTCCAGGGTGTGAAAAGTCGACGGTGGCACTGTCAGCGGAAGGTTTGCAAAAAAGTATAAGAGGCGCGGGAGCACCACCATCTTGGATAGTGCTATTCTACCCATGACTGATAGGGGTAGTGCCGATCAAAAGGCAACCTGGGAGCGTATCCCTCTGATGGCCTTATTGAGGTTACACTCCAGCATGTCGTCATGGGATCGGTATACATTTATTCCCAAGTATTTGAATGTATGCACGGCCACTTGTAGATTTAGACTGCCAAAGCATATGTTGTCTGGATGGTGTTGGTCATGGAAGAAAAAGGCATTTGACTTCTGTTCATTAATTGCTAGTCCAGAAATCTTCTCGAACTCAGCAAAGATTCTCGGTATGGGGTCTAACCCGCTCATAAGGTCCGTCACATAAATTATTAGGTCTTCTGCATATGCCGATAACAAGTGTGACTGGGCACCAACTGGGATAGCGCACTGGGTGGCCTCTGCTCGCAACCTCAATGCTAATGGTTCCAGTGCCAATACAAATAATATTGGGGACAGAGGGCAGCCCTGCCGTGTGCCTCTAAAAACTTGGTATTCGCGTGAGATATGTCTCCCAGACCGGACCCTGGCCATCGGGGCTTCATATAATAGGCGCAAATATTTAACTTAGTCAGGGGGTAAGCCAAAGCACGCTATGGCCTTAAACATATATTTCCAGGTCAGTGTGTCAAAGGCCTGTTTCATATCCAGTGAAATGCATGCAGCTCGTGGATGGGGGGTTAAATCAGAAGACATTATGTGGTGTAATCTCCGTATATTTAGGGACGTGTTTCTCGCCGGAATGAAGCCGCATTGATCTATATGAATCAGTCTAAGCAGGTACAGTTGGATCCGGTGCGCTAGGATTTTACTGAGTATCTTATACTCCGTAGACAACAGAGACAGGGGGCGGTAGCCCGACATGTCGGCTGAATCCCTACCTGGTTTTGGCAGTGACACCACCAGCGCCTGCACCGTGGTGCGGGACAGATGTCCTATTTTCTAGGGATTTGTTATATACTTCCTCCAGTTGGGGTACTAGTGTCTCCGAATAGGCCTCAACAAATTCTATCTGCAGGCCATCCATGCCTGAGGCTTTGTTCCGCGAAAGCTCTTTGATTGCCGCCCTAATTTCCCTTCTGGTAATAGGTCCCTTTAGGGATTCCTGCATGCCTTCCAGAGCCTGAGGGTACTCTAGATCCGTAAGGAAAGTATCAATGTGTGTTTCGTCCAGTGGCGGGGGTGCCACATATAGGGATTCATAATAGGAACAGAACGCCTCATTTATGTCATATTGTGTACACACCGTGTTCCCCCCTGGTAGATTGAGTTGACTAATGACGGTATGCAGCGGGTCATTTCTAATTAATTTGGCTAGTAGGACGCCTGACTTATCCGCTTCTGTATGTTTTATTTGAGTGTAGGAACTATAATCTATCAGGGGGAGTGTTTCCAGCAATTGTGCATGCGTAATCCGTGCCTCCTGTAAGCTAGCCTGTTTGTCTGGGTCATGTGCTGCCTCCCTTTCTAGTCCTGTCATCTTGTCTTCAATAGCCTTTAGGTTCCTATGGACCTCTTGCCTGGTGCCTACCGTGGTACTGATCGCCGCCCCCTGATTACTGTCTTTAGCGCGTCCCATTCAATTAGAATATTGGATGCAGTATTGTTATTTTCAGAGAAATTGTTTTGGGGTGTTGTAAAAAGCGTGTCACGGAACACTGTGTCCTCTAACAGTTGAGGCCAGAGTTTCCATGTGGGTACCGGTGTAAGTATTCTCCCCCAACTAATAGACATCTCCAATGGGTTGTGGTCAGAGACGGGCTTGGCCAAATAGGTGGTGTGTGTTACCTGGTCGGCTATGGGAACACAGGAACCTATCTATGCGGGTATGCAAATGATGCACTGGGGAGTAAAAGGAGTATTCCTTGCACTGCGAATTCCTTAGTCTCCATACATCCTTGAGTTGCCAGCCCTCCACCCAGCTACACAGAGCCTCTGCTTGTTTACTTGCTATCGACCCTCTTAGAGGAGGGTGAGAACGGTCTAGACCAAGTTCCATTACTGTGTTACAGTCTCCTCCTATAATCCACGGAAAAGATTCCCATCCCGCTAATAAGGGGTTCAAATCTAGGAAGAATTTGTGCTGGTCAAAGTTCTGTGCACATACACTTCCCATTATTATTAGTCTACTGAGTGCCTTTCAGAAAGCCGTACCTCCCCATGGTGTCTATTCGCTTATCCATTATGGCAAAGGGGACCCCCCTCTTATCCATATGGTCATCCCTCTGGCAAAGGCTGAGTAGTTAGTGGATATTACCTGTCCTTTCCATTTTTTACGCATATTTGCGGCCAAGGACCAGTAAGTTACCTTCAAGACCTAGTGGGCTAGCCTTCTGTTAAGCTTCAAGGACACAAAAACGAAATAAGCCCGCACCTGCAAAGTAACCAGCTGACAAGTACTCTCTGGACTTTCCATGGACTCCTTAGTGTAGCCAGTGCAATCATGTCCTAGTCCCAAGAGATGCCTCTCAGTTCATGGACCCTTGGCTGATGCTAGAGTGTACTCTTTCTCCCGACAGAATTGCAACTTGGAAGTCAAAGGCAGAAGATATTGGTTTTTGGGCACAGATTTCGAGGCTCATACACCACTGCCACTTGCTGGTTCTTGGGTAGCCTTGAATGCTGTTGAGAAACAGAAATTCACCACACTGCTGGGCTTTGCCTGTCCATTGACATCAAGCCCACTGCCCACCGCTGGCCTCAACCTGCAGAGGAACCTGCTGCCCTCAAAGTGTGGCGAGAAAAAGGACCATAACAATTTCTAAGTGCAAATGAAAAATCCAGTGCCCACACTCCGACCCCGCTTCCATCACAGTTGGCCTGAAACTTTGAATGTGGGAGACTCCTAGTCTGCCGTTAAGAGTGTAAAGCGGTATAATATAAAGAAAAAAACGTTTTAAAATGTTGTGCCTGAAGCCCAGCCAAACATAAAACTGACTGACCCACCTTTAAAGATTTCACAACTGTTCCGGGGGCAGCCCCCACACGCTCAGCCCACTTACCCTCATGTTTAATTAAATCGTCTTGTTTCAAATTAATCAATTCTGCATAAATTAACCTAAACGTCCCCTTAGCACCCCTTTGCATAGTATCAATTATGCAATTACTATCAAACCCCCATGCCCCACCAATTTTCTTGCAAAAAAAGCTACAAAGTTGTAAGTACTTACAGAAATTACAACTTTCCAACCCAAAGTCCTTCTGTATATCTTTAAATTGGCGAAAGCCTTGCTTTTCTATTATATCCCCGGCCTGACGGATACCCTTACTAGCCCATCCAGCCATAGTTTCATCCGAAAATACCTCGGGAAGCATTGGATTTTTAAACAAAACTGTGTAAAAATTGAGCCTACCTAGACCAATCTTTTTCTTTAGCCCCCCCCAAATCTTAAAAGCAGCTATCAGCGTCTTAAATTTTGTGCGTTTGTAATAACTGGGTTCTGTAAATTTAAAAAAACAATATTCAGCATTTTGGCCCAATAATAGTCTATAAACATTCGGGAGATCGTTTTCCCTTTCCATTTCCCCGGAACACAACCCAACCAATATCCTCATATATTGCAGAGCTGCTGCCCAGTAATAACTACGAAAATCCGGCACCGAAAATCCTCCTTTCTCCCGTGATAAACACATAAACCGAAGAGCCCGCCTAGTTTTCCCATGTGCCCAAATAAACCTATTAACTAAACCTTCTAAGATAACAAACCAAGATTTTTGAAATTCTAAGGGAATTGACCTAAACAAATACAATACTTTTGGTAAAAATAACATCTTGATAAGATTACACCGTCCCACAAGAGAGAGATCCACCCTCGCTTTACTGATTACTCCATATTAACGGCAACCAATTTCCCAAGATCTGAGGTGACACGTATCCCCAAATAAACTGCAGAGTCAACGACACGAATATCTTCAAAATTAATAAAGCGATTCTTAATAACTTGAGTCTTAGTTTTATTTAATGCATATCCTGTAAAAATACCAAACTCACTTGAGACTGACTCAACCCTTTCCAGAGCCAATTGCGGATCCGTTGTAATAATAGCCACGTCATCAGCGTATCCAAGAATTTTAGTTTCTATCCCCTGGCACACAACTGATCGGATTCCACTATTAGCCTCAAATAATCGTAACAGGGGATCAATATAGATGGCAAACAGCAATGGAGAAGAGGGACACCCCTGCCTGGTCCCCCTCTGTATATAAAATGGGGAAGTATAGTTGACATTAATCTTCAACCGAGCTGTTGGGGCCAAGTATAATACTTGAACAGATTTGATAAATCCTTCTCCCAACCCAAACCACCTCATGGCCTCCCAAAGAAAATCCCAGGAGACCCTGTTGAATGCCTTTTCAGCATCTAGTAACAACACAGACATAGGGTCCCCTGAGATCTCCGTTGCATCAAAAAGGGTAATCATTCGTCTTATATGTTGCGTGGTTCCCCGGCCCATAATAAACCCATGCTGACACGGATGGATAGTTTTTCCCAAGATCCCATTTAATCTCATGGCCAAAATTTTTAAAAAGATTTTGACATCACTGTTCATTAGGGTAATTGGGCGATAAGAGCCGGGATCCTTGGCTGGTTTATCTTTTTTCAAAAATACAACGACATCTGCCCCTGCCCAAGACTCGGTGGTAGGATCCCCCCTTTGTGCCGATAGCATAACCTCCACCAGACCCTGTCCTAACGAATCAAATTTTTTTAAATAAAATTCCAATGGAATCCGGTCTGGACCGACAGCTTTACCAGACGGTAGATCTTGTAGAGCACCCATTATTTCTTCCTCGGAGAAGACCCTCTCGAGCTCCTCCCTATCTATGGAATCGACCTTCTGACTGGGTATATTATCTAAATATTCATGGATACCACCAGGTATAGCGGCAGGTCCACCGGAGTATAACTGCTGATAGAACAACCTACCAACTTCCTGAATACCTACTACATCGGTAATAACCTTCCTGCTGGTGTCATAAATTTCAGATATCGTCTCGGCCGAGATTTTCTGCCTAGCTCTTACTGCCAGCGTGTGACCTATTCTCTTGTTAAATTCATGGCAATCCTGTTTTTTATCCAAAAATCAATGGGGGAGTGGATCACTAGTCCCAAATGAACCAGGGTGTGCAAAGGCAGTATAAGGTACTGTTAAAAAACCCTCAATCACGTTATACAGAGATCGATGTTGGCGGTATATTTTCATTCTCCGCTTCGTTTATTTGTAACGTGACAGCATCATCATCGGGTTTGCTGTAATGCTTTCTCCACCTGGAGAACGTACCACTGGTTGTATTGGTAGTGATCATAGATAAAAAAGAGAGTGAATTCTAGTGAAGTGATATATGGTGAAAAAGATATATTTAAAAATCCCACGGAGCCAGTAAAAAATCTTTAATTTCACTGGATGTAGGAGGATTTAGTAAGTCTTCGATGTGCACACAAGGGTGAATTAGGACCCTGTGCATACTAAAAAAGTGTCCATAAAAAAGGTCGACATGTTTCAGCCCTTCTTATGCCCCGGAGGGTCAAACGGGCTTTCTCCAGGACCTAAGAAGTGAAGATGCTGTCACGTTACAAATAAACGAAGCGGAGAATGAAAATATACCGCTAACATCGATCTCTGTTTAACGTGATTGAGGGTTTTTTAACAGTACCTTATACTGCCTTTGCACACCCTGGTTCATTTGGGACTAGTGATCCACTCCCTCATTGATTTTTGGATACTTGAGACAAGGAAGCTGAGTGGATCAGAAGCTCTTCCTTCTCCCTCCAGTTTGATTATTACAATGCTGTTTTTTAGCCAGAAAAATTTCTGCTGCTTTTTTAGCCAAGTGTTCACCTATCTCGGCCTTTTTAATAACCAACTGTGAAAGTATCCTATCTATACCTTCCCCGGTACTAATAGCTGTAGCTAAGACTCCCTCAAGGTTATTTAATTCCTCCCTTATCTCTCTTTCTTTTAAGCTTTCCATCTTTTGTCGACGTAAACTGAAACTTAAAGTTTCCCCTCTAACCCCTGCCTTAAAGGCATCCCAAACAACTCCAAGCCGTGTACTCCCTCGATTAAACTCCCAAAATTCTTTAATCCACCCCTTCATATTGACAATATAGTCTGGATCATATAGTAACCTCCTTTCAAAGGTCCAGCCAACATTCTTTTTTTCCAACGAACTGATATTAATTGTCAAAACTAAAGGTTTGTGATCTCATATAATCCGTGGATACTTCTCGATACCCAAATTAGTAAGAAATTGATTGGATACAAAAAAATAATCCAGACGGGAAATAACTTTATGTGGAGCTGAAAAAAATGTACCACCTAAATCAGTAGGTTTTAAATGAGCCCAAGCATCTGTCAAACCATTGTTGTAAACTAAATTATATAGGGCAGTGCTAGTTTTCTTCTTTTTTCCTACGTAATTATTTCCTTGATTGTCCCATTGTACCCCTAGACCATTAATATTAAAATCTTCGCATAAAACAACTGGAACAGACCATAATGCCAATTTACCATCTAAATACTCTAACAATTCCGGATCGTCACCGGTTGAGCCATACAGTGAGCAAAGTGTAAATTTAAAGTTGTTAACCAAGCATTCAATTATCACCCACCGACCCCATTGATCAGCTGATTTACAAAGAACCCTTATATCACTTCTCCGAGTGAGGATTGCCACCCCACGAGTTCTGGCACCTTGTGTAGTATATGCAATCAATCTAAAACCAAGTTGCTCCATTAAATAAGCTCTATTACCCTCCATATGGGTTTCTTGAATGCATAATAGATCTAGGTATAAAGATTTCAACCAAATCGCTACCTTATTCCTCTTTTTCTGATCATTCAGCCCACAAATATTTATTGTCAAAATCCGAAGATTCATGTCTTAAAGTAAAGGTTTTCTCTCTTTACATTCGCACAATATACCCATTTGGCTGCTAATCCATCAGACCTTGCCTTGCCATTCATACTCATATTCACTTTCCAAACCTTACCAAGTAACCTATCCAGGACACATTTAACTCCACTCTTCTGCCTCTTTATTTGCCTAACAATATGAAACACCTTGACCTGCCCTGACCCCTCCCCACCCCCAACAACCAGACCCCTGACCCACCCATCCCACTCCCCCCCCTTACCTCCCTTAAAGGCAATTAGGTCACCCAAGAGGTTTTTTCTTTATATTATACCCCGGCCAAAATAGCACAATGGGGCGGCTCTACAGGGACTTTATGCCCACGATGTGGGGGACCGGAAGCGGATCTGGTACACATGTTTGCTTCCTGTCCACGGTTGCAGGCATTGTTGGATTCAATTATGGAATATCTAGATCATATACTTGGGGTAAAAACAAAACTAACCCATGAAACTATTTTGTTAGGATTAGGGGGCATATCAACAAGGGCTTTATCTTTGCTTTTTTGGCTTTAAAAGCCAAAAAAGCAGAGATAAAACTAGCACCCTAAAAACAACAGGGTGCTAACATGCAAATTGGCATGTTAGCACCCTTTTACTCTACGCTTCCCCTTGCATCTCTAATGAGATGCAAAGGAGGCGTTCCAGAGTAAAATAATCGGAGAAATGTCGCTAAGCGACATTTCTCCTATTATCAAGAATATCGCTAACCCTGTTAGAGACAAAAAAAGCAGCGCTAACCTCGGTTAACTCTGCTTTTTTACGTCTGGTATTTTTCTCACTTAGCCATGATATCCTATGGAAGGAGGATCTCATGGCTAAGTTTGTCTGTCCCTATCAACAATCTAACGTGAGATTAACGCTGGGTTTCCAGCGATAATCTCACGCTAGCCACCTAGCGTGAGGATTTTTATCGCTATTGAGATAAGCGTTGCTAATAGCACGCTATCTCAGCGATAAAAATCCACGCTAGCCGGCGATAATTATCCTAGCGCTAAGTGCGCTTAGCGATAATTAGCGGCGGTTGTTGTTGATATGCCCCTAAGTTCTTCAAATGAGGATAAAACTGCTTATCAATTTATTTTTGTTGCTATGGCGGTTTTAAGGTTAAACATTGCCTCTGCTTGGTTAGATCCCCTTCCCCCTACATTTCAACAATGGCTAGCTCACTTACTTTCCATATATACAATAGAAAGTGCAATTTATGAAAGGAAGGGAAAAAAAGCGAAATCACTGGGTAAAAATGTTTGGGCACCTTTAATAAAATGTAAGGAATCAATATAATCTTACCTATATTGTTTGTGAAAATAATGATGGCTGATAAGAACTGTGAATTAGGTTCTCCTTAATGTTTTATAGGAGTGTCTTATGTGTTTTCTTTCCCTTCTGTTTCCTGCTTCTTCTTTTCTTGCTGTTACTTGTACACTTTTTGATTTTTAAGATCTGCCATCTGCCTCAAGCGGCATAATTCTTTGTCGATATTCGTTTGCTGTATGATATTATGCACCTGCACTGATCCCTCATGGTTGTAATGGGGTATAAAAATCCTAATAAAGATATTTAAAAAAAGAGCGTAAAGCGGTGAAACTTTGAAAGCTTTTTGGTGTGAAAAGCAGTGATTTATGAAAATCTTCCAAAAATAAAAACTCCAGTTCCCTTCATCTGATTTCTGTCATTTTTGTGTCCATTTAAGCATACATATATACATATATATATTTTTTTATAAATTAGGGTGGGATTTTTATTGTGTTGTGTTTCTTAATTGTTGACTTGATACCAATAAATGCTTCACACTAGTTTTCCTTTGAGTTCAATCAATCATTAATTTGTGTTTGTAAAGCTTGGCTCTTCACCTGCAAAGTTACCCAGGCACAAGCTTGCTGGTCTCAGTCGAAAAGCCAGGTCTTGAGTCTCTTCCTGAAAGAGGGTGATGTGACTGTCCTGATGTGGAAGGGAAGGCCAGTCTAGGACTTGGCAGTGAGGTAGGAGAAGGAACGGCCTCCACTGTGGCTTTGGCAGATGCATGGTGTTTATGTGAGGGAGAGAAGCGAAGGTGCCTGTAGGGTTGGTGGAAGTTCAGGCAGTGGTTGATGTATGATGGTCCTTAGTCATTGAATCTGGACAGGGAGCCAGGGGAGGTTCCTGAGATGAGGGGCGGTGATAATACTGAATGTTCTGTGCCACACTTACTCAGGACTGAGCGAAGGTTTAATTTAAAGAAATCTGTCTGAACCTGATGCAGCATTCAGACATTATTACCTGTTGAGATGTCACACCACCCTAACTAATAATTCACTGACTCACATGGTGTCATTTTATTTCTTAAATTATTCTCAATTTTTCTAAATTGGTTTGGAATGATTCTTGTGTTGTGTTTTCACTGTATTACTGTTTGTTTACTGCATAAATACTTTACAATTTGCATGACTGCTTTGTGCCAAGTTAGCAGAGGGTTAAGCACAGGTACATTTAATGACCTTAGTGGTTCATCCTGACAAGGATTGGGACTGTTATTTGAGGTGGGTTCTCCCCCCCTCCAACTAAAACAATTTCTTACACTGATTTTTGAGCAAGGATTTTCCAAAAAGGATTTTACCAAATAAGTTTTCATGTTGAGATCACTTACTTCATTTTCACTTTGTATTTTGTTTAATGACCTAACCTGTATAGCTAGCTTTCTTCTGAGTGCTCTGGTGTCTTTTTTAGGTCTCGTTTGGAGACCATATTATGCTAATACTTTAAAAAAGTACATACAAGTAGAAAAGCAGAGAGAGTGTGATTTGAGTCAGACAGCATCAGCCATTGGCTTTTAAGGGTCCATTATGGATATATCATCCCTTTTTTGTGCCTATTGGTGATGATGTTTAAGTCTTCTCTTAGACTGCAGAGGTCAGAGTCAGTGTGGGTTCTTTGATCCTTTTACTTTACTATCACAATGACATTTAAATCGCCAACTTGTGGCATTTTTGTTTATGATGTGTGTTTCATTTGTCCTTATGGTAGACCGTAAGAAATGGGATTATTCATTTTGAAGAAGTGACTACCCGCCTCAAGTAATAATCACAACCCATGTCAGGGTGAACCCTTAGAAGTCTCTAAATTAACCTGAGCTCAACCCCCTGATAGCTATGGCACAGAGTAGACTTATGGGAATCTGTATAATATTTCTGCAGTATCACAACACTAATAAAGTTGAAATGCAACACGATAAAACCCCAAACCAAATTTGATCAACATAATGACACCAAAATTACCAAATCTAATAAGCCCAACTAACCAAAGATATCATTTTTAATCATTTTAAGTAAGAATAGGGCCTTGAATCATAAAGTGTCAATGATAGACAATGGTAATAGTAGACCGTAAACTAGGTGCAATGTGACTCTGACCGTGATGAATCACAGGTCGGATACATCAACTAGGTTTATTCTGGTCAAAGACTTTACCTTGTGACTTTAGTCCTTTAAGTCCCAATCCTACACAGGAGTACACTTCTAGAGCTTCCTCGTGCCACAGGGGAGGCACTTGGGGCCAGATGTATGAACCTTTTTTGCATTCCAAACTGGATATCGGCCCATTTGCAATCGCATAAAAGGGTACAGGCATGTACAAACGCTATGTTCCAAATCACTGACTCGCAAAATAGCTTTTGCGACTCTCGTTATTAGGACGCGGCGTCCCTTCCTAATAGCGAGTCTCAATGCCATGTACTATTCTTTTGCAACCGCATTTGCGGTTGCAAAACACTTGCAGTTTACCACCTACTTCCAGTAGGTGGTAAACCACTCACAAATGGGAAGGGGTCCCCAGGGAACCCCTTCCCCTTTGTGAGTGTGTGCCAAAATATGTTTTACGAGCACGCAGTGGTCCCAGGGAACACTGCCTGCCCTTAAAAAATAAAACTGAAAAGTTAAATTTTTCTTTGTTTACATGCATCCCATTTTCCTTTAAGGAAAATAGGCTGAATTTTTAAAAAAATGCTTTATTTAAAAAGCAGTCACAGACATGGTGTTCTGCTGACCCCGTCAGGCCACCATCTCTGTGAGTGCTAGCCATTCCCAATAGGCTTGCAAATTGCGCTTGCCTCATGAATATTGATGAGGCATGCAATTTGCAACCCCATTGGGAATCACAGCAGTGTCTGAGATACTGTTCTACATTCACTGTAGCGAGTCGCAAATTGTGAGGCGCAATTTGTCGCAAATTACGACTCGCTAAAGTGAATAGTCGTACATCTGGCCCTTAGAGACTCACAGGGTGTCATACAGAGACCAAACAGCAGGGACCATTCCAGTTCCAGTTGCCAATGGTCAGCTGGGCTGTAGCAGTGAAAGGTCTCTGGTAGCTTATATGTCTCTGTAGCTTTAACAAGAAGTCACCCTTATGGTCCTTGGAGTACACTTCTTGATCCTGGGTACAAGAGAGAGAAGGTCCAGTCTTTTCAGTTCTCTTCTCCAGTTGCAGACAACAGGTTCAGTCCTCCTAATATCTGCATCAGGTCCAGGAGTGTTCTGAAGTGGATAACTGGAGGTGCCACTCTTATACCTGCCATGAGCTAATGGGTGGGAATAACCCCTGGTGAGCCCTAACAATCGGCTAAAAGTTCCCAGGCTAACCCTACCTACTTTGGCCATTTTTAAGATGGTGGAAGTCTTCGGTCATACTAAGGGCCTGATTATGAGTTTGGCAGTCCGTGGACCGCCAAACTCATGGTGGCGCGGCAGTGGCAGTCCGGCCACAGCCGCCCTTGTGGTCTGACCGCCTTATTACAACTTAGGCAGTCGGATCACCATTGGACCGCCACAACTGCCAGGCAACCGCATTGCCTGGTGGTAGCACGGTAGTAAGGGGCTTACAATATGCTAGCAGTGCTGCTGCGGCACCGTATTGCACATGACGAGTTTCCTGACAGCCAGCATTCTCATGGAGGTTCTTACTCCATGAAACTGCTGGCAGTCAGGAAACAAAGGGGACCCCTCAGGCCCCCCCCTTTCCTCATGGATGTTGGTGCATGCAGGGGGGCACATGTTGTGGCCCACTGTATGCATGCACCCCCAGTTACTGCATGGCATGGACTGCAGAGTCCATGCCGTACAGGAACTGCCTTTGGGACTCCCATTGCAGTTCCCATTTTCAGAAGCACTGCAGTGGGACCACCAAAGAAATGCCCACCAGACGCGAGTCAATTCATAATCTGGTTGGCGGTGCTCACACAGTTTTGGTGGAGTTGGAGCGGGGTGGCAGCATGGTGGCCCCTCTCCCACACCGCCAATGTCATATTGAGACCCTAAATGTGGACTCTGGGTGCTGGAGGTGTATTACGGTAATCCTAGTGTCCTCACACATCTAAAACCCATGTTGGGGCAGTCACTGTACAAACAATGAGCTCAGAGGCAGATGGGTGTTCCAGCAACCAGTGAATATACACAAATTTTATTTTCACCCTGTTCTCACCCCTTTAACTGCACCCCAAATGTTAAGCGGGATTTGACACTCAAGCAAGATTCACACTGTAGTATGAAAAAGAAGCCCACTGTGATTGGAGTTTGACTGGCGGCTTATGACAGGGGAGGCCTCTTTGAAGTGCATCCCAAGTGCTATATGCAAAATCCCAGCCAACCTGCCAAGCATGATTTGACATTCAAGCAGGATTTCACATTCTTTTACACCCATTCACGCCTACTCAAATGTAATTACTGGCTAGCAGAAGTAGGGGCACAAATGCAAATGGGCCTCCAGTGACTTTACGCAGGAAAAGGGTAACTTTTTAAAAGTGCTTTTCATGAATATTTATCAAAAATCCAACTTCACCATTGAATTGGATATTTAATAACTATTAAAATTAATTGTTTACTTCTTTTTCTAGCTGTTTGTAAATGAAATTAGCATTATTAAATGCAATACTGTGCTTTCCCATGGAATAGCCAGCCTTGCTACAGTGAAAATAGCTTTTGGGCCTTTTTCTGTGTATAAACATGATTGACATTAAATTCCCATGTGTCCTGCTTTTAATAAGCACCATGCCTGATGGGCACCAAAGCCTACATAAGGTTGATTTTAAAAGGAAGGTTTTGACTTGACAAGAGGGATTATTTTGACAGGTCGAATTTGTAATTTGAAACTCCAACAGCCGTGATACAAATTCTAGGCCTGCAGGCATGTTTGCACTGTCAGTGTAGTGGATGGCACAATGAGAGTTGCAGTCTACAGGGGACATTTAGCTTACAGGCCCTGAATATGCCTCGCACCATATACTAAGGATTTATTTGTAAGTTAAATATGCCAATTAGGGATATGCCAATTTCAACATGTTGAAAGATTGAGCACAGGCCCTTTATCACTGTTTAGGTGGGGTAAAGTACACACAGAGGTCTACAGTCAGCAAAAATCAGGGTTCCAGCAAAAGGTAGAAAATCTCTCTTTAGGACAGCTTGGACCAACACACAATATCACCCACTTATTATCATTTCAGGAAAAAACAGGGGTATGGCCCTTCTGAAGTCTCTGAGAGTGGGGTTCCTACAAGCTACAAACTAGCAAAAATCATTCTCGAACTGCCCAGTCAACTATAAAATAACAAACTGCATTTGACCACCATACTGCATCAGGAAGCAGTGATATGATACGCTCCAAAGAAGACGGTCAGATTCAAGCCAGGACCCTTCTAAAGAAATGAAGAAGAGAGCAGCTCCCACAGAGAGATTGGACATGTCCATCCGAGAATTATTACTCCCATGGAAGAACACTGAACCGAGAACATAGCTAGGTCAAGGAGGAGCAATACCCTGGTAAATCTGAATAAATTTGCATACAAGATCCCTCTCCTGATGAAGAGCTCACCCCCTCCACGAGGTCAAAACACAAAATGTCATGTAAAGCTTCAACAAATTGTGTCTCAGTTTTTTCCCCCAAAGATTGAGAGATTGAAATTTCACAGAAACCTCTGTTTGTATATGATTTGAAAGTTTGATTAAAAAAATTCCTTCCTGTACCTTCAGGGCAATACATGCATTCTATGTTTTATTTTATTTTTATAGATTTAAAAAATAATATGGTGTCTCTCAAATTGTTGTTAATGGGTCCACTGCAATGATGTATATTTAACATTTTATGAACCTGGTGTATTTTCAAAGGTATCTGAGATACCATGTTGTGTTTATCTTATACTGTCACAAGCCAAAGATAAATGTTTTTTCTGAATATACATATCCCTGATGCAACTGGCAAAGCATCTGGGGGTCATTTAAAGTAATATATTAATGTATAGTTGATTGGGAGGAGCTATACTGTTTTTTACACAACTATGACTAAAAACATAGACATGTTAGATCTGACATTACATTTGAAAGAAAAGCGAAACCGATTGGCTTTGCCAATGTTTTCTGTTTTCCTGAAACTCAATGAGCATTTCAGGTGCTTTGACTGGTTCGCTCACATTTCAGGCGAGGGGTATTTGTGAGTCTCTCATTCCCGACCATCCTTGCCCATAACTTCTACCTGCAGATAGATGTCATAATAGCACAAAGAAACACAGGCTGTACATTTTTTTTATTGAAAATGAAAATTCTAATGTGCACTACAAAAACATTTCTCGAATTACAAATGACATTGTAAACACTCCACAGAACAAAGATGAGCCTTTGAACTAGGTTACACAAATACAAGGGTCCTGTCATGAAACGCCTACGAGCTAGTCTTAACAAGGAATTTCCACCTCATACCTAACACATTGTTAGTAATGTTCAAAAGTCATGTTACATGTACGTGAACATTGTGAGCTTGAAAGTGAAAGTGGTCTCACTGTAGTTTAAATGTGGTAATACCAAATCATAGCACAAGAAAGCTGCTCCTGTTAGCAACAAACATGGTGGCATATCATCAAGCCAGGCAATAAAATTATCGCCGCTTTAGCGGCAGAAAACTGCCGCTAAAACGGCGATAATGGGCTTGATAATATGCTCTATGGAATTCCAATTGAAGCCCATGTTAGATGTCCTTCACATCTAACATGGGCTTCAATTGGAATTCCATAGAGCATATTATCAAGCCCATTATCGCCATTTTAGCGGCAGTTTTCTGCCGCTAAAGCTGTGATAATTGTATCGCCTGGCTTGATAATATGCCCCCAAGTATGAATTCTGCATGTTTTTTTTGTTAGACTTTTTTTGTTTTAAAAGAAGAAAACATAGATAGAGATCTTTATTGTTTGATTAATTAATATCTTACAATAAAACAAATTCATACAATAATTCATTATATACACTTTAAATAGTAACAAATCCTTAAAATTCAATACATCTTTTAGTGTTTACGATAAAATTAATACATTTAAGATTTTAAAAAGAAAATATAGTCAATCTTAGTGTCCTGTTTCTTGCTCTTCAAGTTTTTTCCGTACTTTTATAAAAAATGTTACCAAAGCGGAGTTCATGACTATATCATCTGAGGAAAGACATCGAATCAATGCCCCTGCATGTCCTTATCCCTCTTTCATTAAATAATCTCTTTAAAATAAGAACTCTTTCATTTTTTAATTCAGGACATAGACATAAAAGATGAATAATGTTTTCCTCCCCAGATTTACACAGCCTACATAGAGAGTCATTTTCTAGTTTTTTCCAAGGTGGTGCATGGGATAAGCCGGGAAGTACGCCAAATATTGCTTTGATAAAAATGTGTTTGTTTTTCTGCGACCATGCCGTATCCAGGTATTGCTGTACCATCTTTTTTGATAAACCATTTATGATAGGCCAAGCATGTTTTCTTTTAGTGAAAATGGCTTTGTCACTTATTATCGATAAGTGATCTGCAATTTTATTAGTAACTTTCTTAAATGATTCCTGAGTGATGGTCGAGTCCCATATCTGCCTAACCTCAAATTCTTCTGAAGCCGCTTCCAGATATTTCCAGGTGGATGATTTACTATTTCCATTGGTTTCTTTCCACAGTAACTGGGACATTAAATTTTCTTGGTCATTTTTTATTCTGTTCCAGACTTTGATTACATGACCTTTTCGTGCATACAGCTGGTTGTTGAGACCGAATTCCAGCCTTACTTGAGCTTACGATGTGTTATTCTGCAAATGAAAAAGAATTTTAAATGTTTTTTAGATAGCATTGTTAATAATAACTGCGTCTTTTCCATTTAAAGCCTCACTGCCGTATGTTAAAGAAGGTAGCAGTTTGGCAGATATTACCTTTAGAACGGGACGGTAAGTTAGGTCAGTAATTGATTTTTGGATGGACCTAAATGCAGCTATCAAAGCATTTACTTTCCCATAAATTTCAAGCTTCTGAGGGAGAAAATTTCCATCATCATTGAATATAACACCCAAATATCTATAGGTATCGACTTGTTCTAATTGCTGCTTTCCCAAAAACCATTTAGATTTATATTTTTCGTCTTGCGTTTTGTGAGATCACCAAAACTTTAGATTTTGTTTAATTTATTACCATCCTATTTTCTTTTGAATATTTAAATATTCGTGCTATTAAACGTTGCAAGCCTACTTTTGTATTGCTTAAAAGAACAACATCATCAGCGTATAATACATTTGATATATGTTTATCTGCTAGTTTGCGTGGATGAGCGTTTATATTATTCAATGCTTGCATCAAATCTACTAAAAACAGGTTAAATAATAATGGGGCTAGTACGCACCCTTGCTTTAAACCACCTGTTGTGGGTATTTTGTTGGTAAGTGACCGACCATCTCCGATGCGCACTCTGACCCAAGTATCGGTATATAAAAGACGAATCAGCTGGAATAATAGAGGTGGGATTCCTTGCATTCGTAACTTTTTCCACAATCGTTCTCTGTCCACACAATCAAAAGCTGATTTGAAATCTACAAAGCATAAGTATAGAGGTTTCTTTCTTAAGTTTGCTTTGTCCATTAGTACCGATAAGGCTAGGATGTTAGTAGTTGTTCCTAGACCTTTAATAAAACCTGTTTGGTTTGGGGGGAGAATGTAATTATCCTTTACCCAGTCCGATAAACTTGACAACAGAATCCCTGCGAACAATTTTGCGTCTGTATCCTGAAGTGTTATTAAACGGTAATTCTCAGGCAGGGCCCAATTTCCCTTTTTGAAGATTGGGGATATTAGTGACCCTCTCCAAGATTCGGGTATTACCCCTATCTGAATTATTTCATTAAAAACCTTGGTTAGATGTTCTGCCCATATAACTGGATCCTCCTTATATAGTGCAAAAGGGATACCGTTTGGGCCTGGAGCCCCGTCTTTTTATTTTCCTATTAGCTTAGACACTTGTTCTTGTTTTATTTCAAATTCATTATCCTGTTCTGGGTTTGATGTTTCCTTCCTTTTATAATTGTTCGCACTTTTAGTTATGCTGCAATCCGGGTTTAAATGGTGTATCAGAAAATTCACCCATTCAGTCTCAGTTAAAACTGATGCTACTATGATTTTATCTGGTCTTGTTAGGCTATTTATCATTTTCCAGAACTCCCTTGAATTAGTTTGGTTACTAGCATAAAACTGTTTTGTCCAAAGATCATTTTTAGCTTTGGTTTTCTCATTCCAGATTAATTTCCTCAGATTTTGGTTTATAGTTTTTATGTTGTCTATAATTTTTTTTTTATTAGGAAACGTATTCATTTCTTTCCTGAGTTTATTTCGCGACCGTTTTATTTTCCATACCGTATATGTTAAGTTAATTTTTGTTTCCTTTTTTCCTTGTCGCGTTACATATTGATTTTTAGCTTCAATAGGAGGGTCGTGTTGGTTAACTAATTTGCGTGTGAAGCTTACCCACTGATCAGTTGCAGATATAGAGGTTTTTTCTAAGAAGCATTCAGTAACCAATTTTAGTGCTAGTGCACTAGTATGTTCTTTATTATTTGGTTTCCAAATTCATTTTCTATAGTTGATGGTTCCGACCTGGCCTTGCATTGACAAATACCGTTGAAGTTTTCATTTTATGGATGTTGTCATAATTATTTGCTGACTGTGATCGCTCTCCGGGAGCTTCCTTAGATAATACGAGGTAATGTTGTTAAGGGTGTTCAGTGATACCATCGTATAATCAATTCGTGATTTCGCATTATGGGTGTAGAATGACCATGCTGGAGGTGAATCCGTTACGAATCTCCCATTGAGTATTCGTAATCCCAAGGCTTCAATATCCTTCACGAGATTTAGGCCTGTTTTAGTTTGTCTGGACTTAGTTATTGTTTCCATTGCTTGTGCGGGAATAAGCCATTGTTGGTCTTGTGACTGAGTGATATCGTCTCTTATGAATGGTACTAACAGATTTATATTATAGTCTCCTGAAACTATAAAGTCCACAAAGGGGTCATCAACAATCTGTTCCAGTAAGTAACTGGTAAGAGTAGCACACATAGTCTTCCTTAAAATAGCTGTAGGTGGAATATATATGTAAACCAACTTTAAAGATTTTACATGATCGTCCATTTGATATCTTTGTGCCACTGTTTGAATGTTACAATTGTTCGTAACTAATTGCTTATGTTCTACTTTTAAGTCAATTGAAATAAATATTGCTAAGCCGCCACTTGGGCGACTGTATTTGTTTTGTTTAATCGCAGGTTTAAAGTATCCTTTATATCCCTTCATAATAAAAGGATCCATTGCCCATGTCTCTTGCAGAAATATGATCTGATAGGGCTTAATTATTTCAGTTATGTTTTCTAACTTATTAACTTATCCGTTTATGTTCCATGAACAGATTGTGATAGTTTCACTGTCAGTACATCGTTTTTTCAATATATTTTGTTGACTATTTTGTCACTGATTATCATTCCCATGTAAAGATATTGTAATCCATTTCTCATTTATCCCTCTTGACTTCTCTATTTCTTTATCAAGCGATAGGTTTTCTGCATCTATGTCTATTTTTCCTAACGGATTCTTTAGTACAGAGAAGGCTGGGGAGCCCTTTTTTTCGTTTTCATATTCTAGCATTATTTCAGCTTTTATCAGCGGCGTTGGGTATTCTTTTGGAGCAACTTTACAAATTTCTATTCCCCATCTTCGAAAAATGTCTTGTTCTTTCATAATTTGTTCCATGACAGATGGAGATGTTACAGTTATTATTGTTAATGGCAGTGAACCTTCAGGGTTTTGTAAGAAACCAACACATTCGATGTCATTGGTTGACAAATTAGCTAATGATGGAACTGATTGAAAGAGGCAAAGAAGATTGCCCCTGTTCAACATATCTTGCTGCCCTCGGGACTCATATAGTGGTTTAAAGATTAGTTGTTCTGTCCTTCGAACTAGCAGCTCCTTTTCGATATACTTTGCTGGTTCTTGCTGAACTTTATTTATAATTAGTTTGTTCTTACCACATTTTACTATAACTAAATGGTCCCGTTTTAATATATGGGTATTGTCCTCTATTTGGTCTATTACTTCTGTTTGTACCCCGGGGTCTTGGTTAACTTTGTTTGGTTGTGCCCAACTTGAATAAGCTTGATGGCATGGTAGTTGTATTAAATTCAAATCTGGATTTGAAGCTATATTATAGTCCCCTTGAGACGCTCTTTGCGCTCTGCTGCCACTATTTATTTGTTTTACATCCGTTTTCACTACAGGAACTTTACTTTTTTCAGAGTTTTGTGAACTCATTATTTGCTCCCCCTTTATTTGTGATCTTCTTTCGGTGTCTTGCCTGGCTCCTTTTCCCACACAACCATTTCCCTGTTTGTCATGGATAATCTCCTCTAATGGGATCTTTTTCCTCGCCTCAGCAGGTTCATCAGTGAAAAGTTCATCAGTATCGCTTAAGGTTACTTCACCTATTTGAATGTTCCTTTTTTGAACTTTCTGAGATTTCAAGTGTTTGCCTGATTTAGCAAAGATATCAAAATACTGAGTATTTGTTGTTTTAATTGATTTCGACTGGTGCCTACCTATGTCGACTTTTTCAGTTAATTCCTCCAAGTGGATTTTTTACTTATAAGACGTTTTAAGTGGCATTCCCTCTTGAGAGAGAGACTTTATTAAATGCTCCGGCTTAGCTTTATTTCTTGCTTTTCTTAGTTTTTTTCTATGTCTTTTTGTCATTATAAACGGTGTCAAGTCCACTTCTTTATCCTCTTGTTCATCATGTAGCTCTACCACAGACTGATCAGATGGTACGCCTTCTATTTGTTTGTTATTCTCCCATTGGTTATTCTACATTTTTGGGGGGCATGGGGGGCATGCTTGTCCCTTAGCATCTAAATCAATTTGAGCGGTTAAATCCTCCATTTCTTTAGGTTTATTGTCCGCTATTAGGCCCATACCTTCCTTGTCTTTTAGTTTCTTATTTTCGTTAAATCGCAGGCTTACCTTGACATCTTCCAATATAGTGTTAATAACTTCGGGTATTGACGTTAATTTATTAATTATTGGTGAACAAGAACATTCCAGATAGGTGGTTGCTGTATCTGTTTGAGCTCT
The DNA here is from genome assembly GCF_964204655.1 of Triturus cristatus. Classification (NCBI taxonomy): domain Eukaryota; kingdom Metazoa; phylum Chordata; class Amphibia; order Caudata; family Salamandridae; genus Triturus; species Triturus cristatus. The sequence goes on along the minus strand of NC_140594.1, from coordinate 215,131,237 downwards.
GGTTATCAGACTATTTAGTTCAGCTAGTTTGTGATCTATTCCTGCCACCACATTTGCCATTGTTCCCAGTATTTCAATTTGAACATCCATTTTGTTTGATTGAAGTGACAGTGCTTCAATAGTAAGTGTTGAGGTTTGGTAAAAAATATCCCAAATAGATCCCAAATCCTGATTTTCACTGGCTTTAATGTTTTTATCCCACTGAAGTTCCTGCCTGGTTTTAACAATTTTTTTTTGATAATTCCTATTGTCCCGATCAGGTTGTGTTGATTCCGATTTTTACGTTTTGTGTTGCCTAACTTGTTGGCTGGATAATAATTTGGGTGAGTCTTTTCTTTGTGTATTCTGATCTGAACGGTATGTTTCCAAATTAATAATTTCATCATTTTCTAAGAACATTATTGCTTCTAACGGGGAAGAGACACATCCTTTTTTTCTAAGTTGGCATTCCTGGGTAGATTCATCTAGATTTTCACTTTTATCGCCTACTATCTTCTGATTATCAGATGTCAGGACCCTACTTTGGACAATATTTTTTCTTATTTCAACTTTGACATTTAAAGGTAGCCTAGGTGATATTATTATATTTCCAGGTATCCTCCAGTGACAACTCAATTTTTGATGCCTCACCAGTATTCCCTAAGTTTAAGTCCTTTTGGCATGGTGATGTTATACATAATAATTCAAGATCGCTAATTTGATCTATTGATTGCATTGATTGCATTGGCATATTAGCCACTACATCCACATTATATGTTTTTTTGTCAAATTCTTGCTTTTGCCCAAAAGGTTGGGTAATTACTCTCAAGTTGCTAGTGGGCTTGATTGGTGTCTGTTGATTTTTTATTTCAGGTTCGATTTGACTTGACATCATAGCCCCCGTCAGATCTTTCAAAAATCAAATTTATGAGGGACTGTTAAGGACTTTTCAAACATCCACGCTATTGGCGATATTAGCGTCTGGTTCATATCTTTTATTTGCGCTTTGACTTTTTTTGATACTCTTGGTACCTGAGTTTTCCAAGACCGTCGTATCGGAGGGCCAGATGCCCTCTCCCTTCCTGAGCGCATTCTTGGTATCGTTTACAATTTCTCAAAATAATATCAACCTCTTTATGAGTTCTCGTTGGGAGCCTGCTTGGACACACCCCACTCCGCACAGCCCAACCCGACACAACTCAATATGATCCACCCAAAACAATTCGACCCCGGAGTTACTCCACAAATTTGTCGGCTCCTTTAGTGGCCAGGGGGGTGAGTGTGCGTTTGATAGGTTTCAAAGTTATTCCTAGTTATTTTTTATTCCAATCAAAAGTGTAGCTGCGCCTGTAAACTCCCCTTGTTAGTTCCTTACAACTCCAGCAGCTCCTTTTTCCACTCTGTAGCCTCTATATACAACCCCTAAGTGGCTCTATGTAAGCCTGAGCGGCAGACCTGCTACAGTTCGTTTACCACATCAATAATGCAGGCCAACGCCAACTCCTCCTCCTACTCCTAGTATAATCCTTCTCTATGGTGCTGCGATGCTGTAATACCAGATGTGCCACCTCCTTAATTTGCGCAGTAATGCTATATCTCCGGTGCAGTACACTTTGCAGTTCAACGGCACTCATGGGCTCCCTCTGCCTCTACCTCTGCTGTAACCGCTACCGCTACTGGTCCGCTGCTACTGCTCCACTGCCCAGTCATGCGCATTCCATCACCGTTGCTGGGTTCTGCGCCCCTGTTGTGGACCACTATAACCCCCACGCTACCTCCTGCCACGACTCCCCGCTGCAACCTCTATGCTGTAGTCCTCTTGTATTTTGCGAGAACTGCTGCTTACCACAATACCACAACACTGCAGCAATACCGCTATTGAACCACGATCCTTAGTCCTTAATCCTTAATCAGCAGCTAGTGGCGGCTGGTGCGGCTCGCGGTTTCTCGTAATTTCGCGTTTCTCCTGGCCTCCCGCTGGCCTCCCGCTGCCGCTTTGCTCCCACCACCGCTGCTAGCGCCAATGCTGCTTCGACTCACGTGATTTCCGGTTTTACTCCACAAAACCCGGACTGGAACTGGAACTCCGTAACTGTTCTATAGATCTGTAGCAGTAGAAAATCTGACCAAAAATGTACCCTTTTTTTTTCCCACCAGACAGTGCAAAATATAAAATGTTTGTCACCCAATCCTGCTACTGGTCGCTATCGGTTGACACTCTTCTTCTCAAATGGGGGGGACCAGGCTCTTTGTCTATATGCCTTTGTGCCTCTGTACCTTTATGCTAGTCTCCACCTCGCAACCAGTGCCCTCCGCCGATCCTCCAACGGCTCCTGTTCCACTGCTCCACAGGTCCTCCACAGCTCCTCCAACAGCTCACCAACTACTACTCACCACTTCCGCCTCCTCACAGTCTCTCCAGTGAGGTGCGGTGTGGGGGGTGTGGTGTGAGAGGAGCGCCGCGGGAGCCGCGCACAGCAACCGCGCAGCAGCTGCACGCCGAGAGCAAGGCTCGGGGCTCACTAGCGGGAGCCGCACGGAGCCACACAGAGCCGCAAAACAGCACGGCAAATCAGCGTGGCGGTATCTGTTCTTAGTTGCACCGGTTGTGCCGGTGATAGTCAGCTGATGGGGAGCAGTTTTGAGGGGCAAAAGTAGAGGCAGGCTGCTCCCGGCTCTCAACTCCCGGCTCAGCGCACCTCGCCAACTCTGCTTCCAGCTTCCGGCTTCCAGCAACAGCAACGTCACAGATGCTTGTAAGTGAGTGCCAAAAGAAGAAAACATAAGTATAAATATGATGTACATGACCAACGAGTGACTTCTTGACAAACTGTCATCTTTAATAGATGAACAGGAGTAAGGAATTATCTTGTGTAGAAAAATAGTAATGTTTGAGTGGCTCCTGCAGAGCGTGAGTTGGAATGAATTTTAGACCAAATCCTACTCGTCAAGTCTAAAGAAAATTTAAATCCAAATCTGCTCCCATTTGAGTTCAATATTAGTTTTCTCTTTTGAATATGAAGTCAAAATTAAATATTTGTATTTATTGGAGGCCTTCTTTCAAACCAAGGGGAATATTAACAAGGGCTTTATCTAAAACGATTGCCCTATTTACAAGAGGGTGCTAACATGCATAATCGCATGTTAGCACCCTTTTTCCCAACGCCTCCCTTTGCATCTCTAATGAGATGCATAGTGGGCGTCACTGGGCAGTACAGCCTTGCAAACATCGCTGATGTGCACATCGCGATATTTACAAGGCTGCCCCAGCATTTTAGCAGACGTTAGTTTTTGGAGAAAACCGTTGTTTACTCCAAAAACTAACGTCTGCTAAAATCCTGATTTACCCATCCCTAACGTAGGGGGTGGATTATGCTGCTACGACCACAGGGTCGTATCAGCAAGGTTATCGCCCTTTTGCAGGGAACATCGCTGGAAAACCAGCGATGTTCCCTGCAAAACGGCGATTTTCCCCGCTATCTCTGGAATTTTTATTACCCTGGAGCAACGCGTTGTTGATAACGTGCTACTAGGGCGATAAATTCCAGAGATAGACGGCGATGAATAACAAAGCGCTAAGCGCGCTTTGCGTTATTCATCGCCGTTCCTCACTGATGTGCCCCCAAATTCCTAACTGTATTTGATTCCATCAATGTACTCTCATTAGGAAGTGCAGAGTAGCTCTGGAGACCACTGCAACGCTAAGCCGCTGTGCTATTTGTATTGTACACTATCATCCCCAAGTGTATCCTGGTGCTATGCAGGTGTTGGACCTAGCCTTGAGGGCCGAGGGCCTGGAGTGCCAGGTCTTCAGCTGCTTGTGGAACTCAAGAAGAGAGAAGGAGACTCTGATGTGTAGTGGAAGTTTGTTCAACGCTTTAAGAGAGATGTATGAAAATGATGTCTTTTCGTTTCTGTGTATACGTGGGATGTGTGTGAATAGGAGTCCAGGTGGGCAGAGGCGCCGGGATGGTTGATGGAAGGAGACAGGGTTGTTCAGGTAGGCAAGGCCTGTGTTGTCCTTTGAAAGTGTGGCTGAGGAGGAGTTTGAACGTGTTTCGGGCGCAGTGGAACACCCTTGGGTGCAGTGTGATATGTGTCCTGCGTTGGGAAGTTGAGGATGAGTCTAGCTGCTGCGTTCTTGGTAGTTTGCAGTCTTCTAGTGAGACGTTTGGTGATTACGGCATAGAGAGCTCCAGCAGTCCGAGCTGCTGGTGATGAGGGCCTGGGTGACATTTTTCTGGTGTTGTTCTGGAGCCAATTGAAGGTCTTCCTCAGGGTATGGAAGCAGGATATAGTGAAAGTGCTGACCTGACCGGACATGTTGAGTTGGTTGTCAATGATGATCCTGAGGTTCCTGGCATGTGAAGTGGAAGTTGGGGTAGGAGTTGGGACGAGGTCAGCTGGCCACTAGGTGAAGTCCCACAGATAGGGGTTCTTTCATGAAGATCACTACTTCTGTTTTGTTTGTGTTGCATTTGAGACAGTTGGACTTCATCCAGGTGGCACTTCAGTTATGCAGTCAGGGAACTTGTTCCTCGAAATGAGTGTTTTGTCCGAAGGGCCGGTATGAGTTGTGTGTCATCAGCATAGGAGAGGAGATTGATGCTGTGGGCACGGTTGATGTTGGCCAGTGGGATCTTGCAAGCATTGAAGAGGGTCAGGCTGAGTGAGGAACTTTGAGGTACTCAATGGATGAGTTTTAGGGATTGTGAGGAGTATGGGACAAGATTGACTGTCTGAATTCTTTCCAGAAAGAAAGAGCAGTTCCATTGGAGGGCAGGTCTTTGAATGCCAATCTCAGGACCTCAGAAGAATGTTAACCAATATATCATATTGCTTACAACATGAATTGAGTGGTTGATACTCATCAACTAAGGTGGAGAAATAAATTAATTATGTATCTTTACAAGTGTGGAGTCTCAGCACATTAATAGATAGGAATAGTTTTTTTGTGTGTTGTGACTCCACACTTGTGAAGATACTACTTGTAAATTCCTTTGTGAATAGCAAACAATTGCAAACTTAAAACAAAAGTGTAAGTTTACCCTTGTGAATCATGCCCAAGTGTCTACATTTTATTCTCTTTTTATAAATAATTAATGGGGCGATTATACACAGTAATGCATTTTGGAATTACAATCAAATTCTTGAGGAAGTATAAATGAGGGATCCAGGAGGCCAGTCCCAAAGGTAAACCCCGACAACATGATGACTTGGTTCCAGAAGTGAAAGAGAAACTAAAAGTACAGCGCAAACAATACAAAGAGCCCACCTTCCCCAACAAAGCTTCACCTGCATCGATAGACAGCAAACAGCAACCTATAAAAGTTAAGGAGGACTCAGTGAGTTGAAAACTTGCTACTGACAATTGCAGCGCTCAGAACATCTTGAGTTCGAATCTTTTCAAGACAGATAGAGCTTTTCATTATGTCAATTGGCTAATAGTATCGTCACTTATTTACAGCGCTTAGAAACGGCACAATTGATACATAACAAAGCGTGCTCTTATATCCGATTCATTTTTCTGATACAAAAGGGGTAGCAATTATAGTGAGGCATGAAATATCTATCTTTAGAAATACGATGAAACAAATACGAGCTTGGTGGTCTTTTTCTGGCGAAGAGAAGGTTTAAATGTCAATTGAGCTCTTGAAGAAATTGTTGTGTTTTTTCCACGTTGCCCTGATGTTCATGATCATGGACAGGGTAAAGCTAAAAAGAGCGTTATTTATGCACCTCTCACTCATCATTGGCGAAGTGGGATTTACAGCGCTGCTACTAATTAGCATTTTAATTGCGTTGGATCTGAGGCAAAACGAGGCAGCAGCACCCATATATCTTTATTATTTATCATCTATTCAGAAATATTCAAATCATAATTCAAAGCCAGCTGAAAAAGTTCCAAATGAGTGGTTTTGTTTGTTCCCTCTCATTTGAATTTCTTTTAACCTCTGTGTGTCTGCCAGGTAGGCCTTTTGTTTGGCAGTCAAATGCATGCATTTGGATTTTAAATGCACGTAATCCTACTCGCATCGCAGGTGCCCTCTTGAAATCCCATATGAAGCGCGCTAATGAACCGCCTCACGCGCCTATTCAAGCCACCACAACGGGAGCGCTCACCTCGCCAAACTTGGAACACCTGGCTGATTCATCTCTCAGTTTTACCTTTATAGTTGGCGCCCTTGCATTGAATATAACTTTTCCTTTCGTATCCTGCCTCTCTATAATAACATTTTTGGCGCGTGAGGTAATATTTCATTGAGACAGTTGAGAAATGGTGAAAAAAAACGCAGGGCATTAAAACTTATCTAGAGAGTCAGCGAGGTTTCTTAAAATACCTTTCCTTGAATAAAGTCACGCTATTAAGTCAATCAATCAATCGCTATCGAGTCACAGGAGAAAAACTACATAGGTTTCGACGCCCACCACATAAATCAGAACATTTGGACCAGAAAACATCTAAAGCGTGCATTGCGGGCGGTACCGTGACTTAACGGGGTCGTGCATATTACTTTTTTTGTTTACCTATTATGGCGCATTAGTACCACAAGAGGCAAAATCCTGCTTTGAAATGTATAAAAACAAAGGGGCATATTAACAAGGGCTTAATCGCCGCTTTTTTGGCTTTTAGGGGCATATCAACAACAACCGGCGATAATTATCTCTAAGCGCACTTAGCGCTAGGATAATTATCGCCGGCTAGCGTGAATTTTTATCGCTGAGATAGCGTGCTATTAGCAACGCTTATCTCAATAGCGATAAAAATCCTCACGCTAAAAGGCTAACGTGAGATTATCGCTGGAAACCCAGCGATAATCTCACGTTACCTTGTTGATAGGGACAGGCAAACTTAGCCATGATATCCTCCTTCCATAGGATATCATGGCTAAGTCAGAAAAATACCAGATGTAAAAAAGCAGCGTTAACCGCGGTTAGCGCTGCTTTTTTTGTCTCTAACAGGGTTAGCGACATTCTTGATAATAGTAGAAATGTCGCTTAGCGACATTTCTCCTATTATTTTACTCTGGAACGCCCCCTTTGCATCTCATTAGAGATGCAAGGGGAAGCGTAGAGTAAAAGGGTGCTAACATGCAAATTTGCATGTTAGCACCCTGTTGTTGATAGGGCGCTAGTTTTATCTCTCCTTTTTTGGCTTTTAAAGCCAAAAAAGCAGAGATAACGTCCTTGTTGATATGCCCCCAAAAGCCAAAAAAGCAGAGATAAAACTAGCGCCCTATCAACAACAGGGTGCTAACACGCAAATTTGCATGTTAGCACCCTTTCACTCTACGCTTCCCTTGCATCTCTAATGAGATGCAAAGGGGGCGTTCCAGAGTAAATTAAAAGGAGAAATGTCGCTAAGCGACATTTCTCCTATTATCAAGAATGTCGCTAACCCTGTTAGAGACAAAAAAAGCAGCGCTAACCGCGGTTAACGCTGCTTTTTTATGTCTGCTAATTTTCAGACTTAGCCATGATATCCTATGGAAGGAGGATATCATGGCTAAGTTTGCCTATCCCTATCAACAAGGTAACGTGTGATTATCGCTGGGTTTCCAGCGATAATCTCACGTTAGCCTGTTAGCGTGTAGATTTTTATCGCTATTGAGATAAGCGTTGCTAATAGCACGCTATCTCAGCGATAAAAATTCACGCTAGCCGGCGATAATTATACTCACGCTAAGAGCGCTGAGCGATAATTATCGCCGGTTGTTGTTGATCAAGGGCTTTATCTCCACTTTTTTGGCTTTAAAAGCCAAAGAAGCGGAGATAAAAATATCGCCCTATCAACAACAGGGTGCTAACATGCAAAATCGCATGTTAGCACCCTTTTTCACTACGCTTCTCTTTGCATCTCTAATGAGATGCAAAGTGGGCGTTCCAGAGCAAAATAATAGGCTAACGACATTTCTCCTATTATCAAGCTTCACGCTAACCCTGTTAGAGACAAAAAAGCAGCGCTAACCATGGTTAACGCTACTTTTTTACGTCTGCTAATTTTCAGACTTAGCCATATAATCCAATGGGAGGTGGATTACATGGCTAAGTCCACCATGGGCTATCAACAAGGATATCCCTACCCTTGTAGTTTTATCGCTGCATTACCAGCGATAACCTCCCAAAATGCCGTTATCGCTGGATTTTTTAGCGCCTAGGCGGTTAGCGTTGTTAATAACGCGATAACCAGGTGATATTATCCAGCGATAGCGGGCGTTAAAAAAAATTAACGCTAAGCGCCCTTAGTGTTAATTTTCCCTGTTTCTTGTTAATATGCCCCAAAGATGGTTGCAAATGTGTGAAACACCATCGCTACATGACTCCATCATCACTTCTGGTCATCCTGCAGCCACCTGGTTATCCATTTCATTGCTTTGCATGCATGACGTACAGACTTTTGGTGTAAGTTTGGGACATGCAATGTTGACATACTTCACTACTTCCAACTTCAAACACGCCTCAAATATAGGTATCTTTTTTTAAACTAGTTAAAATTGACGGAAAGCGTATTTTTCGCAAGACAAAAATAAACAAAACCGACTTCACAGGGGAATTTACCTACACAAAAGTGACACATTGTGTGAAGTAGACAAAGTTGAGTTTGCGAACTTCTGCTTCCGAATTCCTAATTTCTCACATCCATACAGGGTAGCAATGCGTTACCTTTCTTGTCTTCACAGCCTGCGCCACCTTTCCATTTTCCCACCATTTCATCTTGCCACTCATCATCATACAACAAATTGCTTTAGTGGTCCATTGTGCACCCACTGATCACCTTCATACTCACATTCTGGCATCACACACTAATGCTGACATCTTGCCAGAGACCAAGGCATATATTTATCATTTGGGGTTGGTGTTAACCTCTCTACTCGAGGTGTCTGGTGTGTGTCATATCTGCTTTAACTTTCTGCCTCCCCCCATCGTCATCACTTTATAACTATCTGGCAGGGTGTTCATGAATCCCGAACCTATTCCTCATTCCCGCTTCCAATTCTTTGAGACGCCCCTCCACCAAAGGTAATACAACATTCTGTCGTTGTGAGATTTCCCAACATACCAGTACTTAATGGTGGCATTTCTACGTACTGTGTTTTGGACTCTGGAATATGCCCTCTCGAGGCTTTAATAGCAAGATTTTGTCCCATCTCACCCCTTTTAGAGCAATCATGTTTATTCTTTCTATCCAATGGAATATCTTGATTCTGACTTTCCACTTTCCAGAAGACTGTGGCATGTGTGGATGGTGCAGACTTTGGCCCATTCCCAGAATCAAACTAAATTCATTCATCAAATTGTTCACGCAGAGGTTCTCTCCTGTCTGAACTGATCACTTGGGGATGCCAAATTTCATAACTATGGGGCATATTATCAAGAAACGGCGTTAAAATTATCGCCGCTTTAGCGGCAGAAAACTGCAGCTAAAGCGGCGATAATGAGCTTGATAATATGCCCTTGAGAATTCCCATAGAAGCCCATGTTCTGGTGTCAACATGGGCTTCTATTGGAATTCTCTGCGGCATATTATCAAGCCCATTATGGCCACTTTAGCGGCAGTTTTCTGCCGCTAAACCGGCGATAATTTTAACGCCGTGCTTGATAATATGCCCCTCTGTAATTTACAAGTTCCTTACTTGTCACAAGAACCACATTTCTCTTACCAGCAAATATCTCATGAAGTCTGCGTTGTGTGGCTTTCTCTTATTTCTTCCCATTGTTTTATGAGTCACTGGAATATTTGGACCTCTGGCCACTAAGAGGATGCTGAACACTTTCCAGTGCTGTGCTGTATCTTTAAAGATCTGTGACTGGGGGTGAATGTTTTGCCAATGTGCAACATTCCGTCCATCATCTTGTGTGTTTTGCTGTTCACCCTATGTGGGAAGGGTATGCCCAGACGTGGGTCCCGTGATCACTACGCCACTGGAGTCAAGCTATCCCTCTGATCTGGGGTGGCGTGGTGAGAAAAATAACGATGGATTAAACCCAGATCTGTGACTGGGGGTGAATGTTTTGCCAATGTGCAACATTCCGTCCATCATCTTGTGTGTTTTGCTGTATCTTTAAAGATGGCAACTAATTGGTAAACGCCAAAGAGATGACGCCCTAGTTCTTGTTCCCTCTTACGCCTTTTGTTCTCATGCAAACAGCAATCCCACCTATGACTTTTATGTAAGCAACAAGAGGCAAAAAAAGTCCCTTTCAGACGGTTGTTTGTTTGTAGTTGTCCACCCAATTGGAAGAGCCTAAAAACGTAATAGAAACGCTGTCTAGCACCTCTGTACCAATGCAAGCCAGGCTGCAGAGGTAACAGGGCATAGTAAAGCTCTTTTGACATTTTTAAGCATAATTTAGTTACAAAAGTCAACAGTAGAGGGCTGGCTGCAGCTGACGAAGCCTGGCTGCATAATGCTCAGCAGTGAAGCACAGAAAGTATTTTAACTCAAATGTTTCTGCATTAAACGGACTGAAAGTGTCGTTAGGCGGCCGCGCCGGCCCGCGGCCAAGATGGCGTCGCATCGTCAGATCTCAGGAGAGTGGCCCTGCTTACATGCGAGTCACCCCTAGAGTTTTTGTGGCATTGGAGTAGTAGGAAGAGTCGGAGACAATGGTGTTTCAAAATCTGAGAAGAAACGTCTGGAGATTCACAGGATTGTAAGTTAAGAAAGGCGTTTCCAGCAATACCATGAAGGCCGCCATGTGGTATTAGACACTGGGGCAGCCTGAGAGTGTTGGATTCGAGGGGCACTCTAGGCCTTGTGTGACCACAGGGATTACCACCAAGGCGAGCGCAGGTAAATTGGGAGTGTGTCTTAGTGCGCTGGCTCCTGGGGGCGCAACCAATGCGGAACACAGGCCCATGAGTCCCAGAGGACTGTGACAACCAGATGAATGCTGCCTTGTAGAAGGGCGATGGCTTTACCCCTTCTTGTTGCAAAGTTAGTGACCCTCTATCAGAGCTGATAGTGAAAAGAAGTGTGACCTTCATATTGAATTGTGTTGATCCCTGACATTTTGCTTTTGGGAAAAAAGGCAGACAAGCACCGACATAAGGAGGACTTTTTGCCTTGAAGAGGAAAGTAAAAGGCAGGGGCGGCTCCTCAGCTAAGGCGGAGGAGTGTCGCCCCACTGCTCACGAAACAGTGTCAATGATAAAATAAAATAATACTAACTGAAGATATTATCATTTTATTTTTCGTATCGTCAGACTAGGATGGGGCAGGGCTTGGCTCCCCTGACGGGGGGAGTAGGAGTGGTTATGCACTCTGTAAAGTGCGCATTAATGTTTGACCGGCCCTCTCGGGCTGGCCAAACAGTCATAAGCACTTCGCATGTTCTCCTTGCAGGCTGCATTACAGCCTGCATGGAGAACATGTCCAGGCCCCCATTTTCTGGCTGAGCACTGAACCACTGCACTCAGACCAATGACAACGCCTGTGATTGGCTGTGGGAAGCCTGGGTGCTTCCCGGGAGAGACTCACTCAGCGTGGGAGAGACGGAGGAGAGACGTGGTGCGATCAGGTAAGTAGTTTGATTTTTTATTGCACCCCCACCCTGCTTCCCGCGCTGTGAATGTCCCACATCTGCTACTCTCTGAATGAGGCCCTCAGTCAACTGAATGATATACATTTTATCCATTTCAGAAAGATGAAAGGCTGAGATGCCCCTCCTGGAAATCAAACCGCAGACTCCAGACTGCACATAGAAGCCAGCAGAAGGTGCAATAGTGGCAAATATACCCATTAGAGATTCACGATCCAGAGCTGAGCCAAGGGTGTCGGTTGGATTAAAGTGACTGTGTCAAGCAATTAAAATGTTTGGCATGTAAATCGTGCAGCAAACATAATGGAAAAATATGATACAGTATCTTCAAAATTCAAAAGAGTGTATTTCTTTAACACCCAGAACTGTTTCCCCTTAGTACCCCAGATTGCATTGAGAGGCACTTAATAAAAGGAGATACGTTTAAACATGAACTAGAAGCATTCATGCCTCCGACTTCATGACAATGTTACTCGTGAACTAAGAGGCAAGCCAGTTGTCATGCACACCTTACATGTGACCTAGATTCTTATCATGCATGGAGCAACATTAAACTCTATTAATTCAAACCCAAGAGAGGTTTTCATGCAGCACACATTTTGAATTCATGTATTTGAAGGTGCTCTCATATTTGATAATGAAGAAAAAGGTGGCACAGTGAAACAACATATTTGACTAGCAGGGGCGACTGGTGACATTTGAAAATGGCGGGGCGTAAAAGTGCTGGAGGAGTGCCCCGTAACATAGCCTGGGCGCTAGCTTAACACTTCGGCGCAAAGGTTGGAGATAAAGCTGCCAAGCCTGGTATGGTGCACACGCTTCCGTTTATCCTCGCCTCTACCTCTCCTCATCTCTCTCTCTCCAACCGCTATCTGTTTATTTCTATCGCTCTAGCTTATTCGTATCCCGCACACCTGCAATTACCCAGTACAGGCAATCTTCGCCAATGGCACAAAATACACCTAGAAAACAGGGCCAAATTACCCTTTCCCCTTCAACTACAACCAAACTGCTCTTTTTCACACAAACTAGACCTTCCCACCATTGCTCCCACACCCCTAAACCCATTCCCAAAAACCTAGAACACCCTAAATTAACATCCCAAACATGTGCATTACCGCCAGCTCCCAAAGGCCTAAAGTCGCGTCCAAACGCACTCTGAAACTAGGCCCAAAACACACCTTCCCCTCCATGGATTTTCTTCAAAACACTTGCAATCAAAATTAGACCTTCCCAACTCTGATCCCAGCTAAGCAAATCCACTCGGAACCACCTGCAACACCCTACAATCAAACCCCAAAAACATGCAAAACTCACGTTTAACATGGGCTCCTATGGCAGCTCTTTCCCTTCCTCGACTTTGCCAAAAAACACCCTTCCCATCGATCGATTCCTCCCAAACTTCCTGCACACCCATCAATTCCACCTCCCTGCCACTCACAGTAGCCCCGTTCCTGTCGATCCACTGGAACCCCCTAAAAAGCACTTCTCCATGCACCCCAACACCGCCCTTTGGATAACATTGCAATCCGGGCCTTCACAAAAAATGCTCTTTTTTTGCACTTCCACTACTTCGATCATCTTCAAACTCACTGGGACACTAGTTCCAGCCATTCCCAATAATTTCAGCAAGAATTACACAAATCCATCCACTGGAAGGGGTACGACTTTTCACCCAAACACAAGCCCCCCGCAAACCCACAAAAACACCCCAAAATCAGCCAAATCTGGCTAGAATTTTGACAAACCACCCTAAAACCTTCCCAACACCAACCCAGCCAGCTGCATCAAATCCAGCCAAACCTTCCCAACCCCACCTCAGCCAAATCTGGATGGAATTTTGCAAAACCACCCTAAAACCTTCCCAACACCATTATGCACGAACCTGAATCGGGCCCTGAGCCCTAGACTCCGGGAACCCTAGCAAATTTCAACCCTAAACCCTAAACACCACCCCAACCCTACCACCTAACCCTAAACACCACCCCAACCCTACCACCAGCAGCGGGAGAACTGAATAAAATTAAAACAAAAACTTACCTGACCGCCTCTGCTCCTGGTCCGCGTTGGGGCCTCTGCCCCCTTCAAACCGGAACACCACGTCAGCACTGGAGTGGCAACCCCTCAGCCAATCCTGGCGCTGCTGCAGCGCCAGGATTGGCTGAGGGCACAGCTTACGCTACGCCCGCCGCCTGCCCATTAGGAGACCGAGGGGCTCCTAATGGGCATGCGCAAGGCAGTAAAAACAAGTACGCATGACTGGGCACGGGCTAAAAATTACTCTCCATGCCCACTCATGCGCACTTGGGTAGCAGTGATGCCTTTCCCTGGCTTGTCTGACAATGCATGTCAGTCAACATGACGCCGGACCGCCCACGGTCCGACGTCATGCTGACTGACATGCATTGTCAGTTCTCCCCACCCTCGGCGTCTCTGAACTTAAGTAAACTAAGTTCAGAGACACCGAGGAGGGAGCTGCGGGCGCGGGCGGGTCGGAGGGGCAACGCCCCAACGCCCCAATGGACGCACCGCGCCTGTTGACTAGGTTCACACAATTTGGTCAAGCAAGGAACCAGGATTGATCTCAGGTTTTCTAGTTCCACTTTGTACAATTCAGCCACTAGGCAGGTAATTCTTTCTGTGTACGGTTAATGCTTCCTCTTTCATACTTGGCGCATGAGGTTAGAGCGTGGATGACAGGCAGAAGCCAAATGAAAGCTGTGCTAGACATCTGGTTTAATCCTGCCTCAAGACGTGTGTGGCATACCTACCTCTAATATGCATGTCTACAGGAAAGCATGTCATGCGCATTCGATAGAATGTTTGACAGAACCGCAATAAGGGGTATATTTACAAGAACTGACCCATCAGCATTGATGCGTCTTATTTCCCTATAACAACGCCATGGATGCACTGTGTATACAATGCAGTGTTCCATGGCGCAAGGGACCACGGATCCATCAGAAATTCAGACGCATCTTTTGGCACTAAAATGACGCATTGCTGGAGTTGGTAGTAAGACTGACTCAACTCCAGCAATTAATTTGAACACAGAGGAGAGTCCCATGTTAAAAGCCCTGCATCAATTATTATGCCTGGTTTGAGAAGGCATAGGGATTTTGATGCAGTCAAGTGGTAGAGTGACGCAGTGAAAAGTTGTTAATTTCACTGCGTCAGCTCTGCGTGGCTTTTAACTTGGAAACGCCTAACCCGCATACATTATACCTGCTCAAAACAGACCGATGGCTCCACCACATGGTAGAATGTCATAAATAAGTGCAAGTACTTACTTTGAAAATGTACAGTAATCTGGCACTTCTTTCCTGTCCTGCACCTGTTGTTCCCTGCTCTCAGTGGCCTTCCACTCGAATGTGTGCCTGCGAGTAAGGGCAGGGACCAGGAGGGTGAGGATGGCAGGAAACGGGAGGCAGGGAGGTAAGAGGGTAGGGACGAGGAGGAATTCTGCGTAACTTTACAACACTGTGAAACACAGCTGTAAAATTACTGAGATTTAGACGTGGTAGGTCCCCTATATCATTTTCCAGCTGTTCTTTTAAATGAAGAGGGGCAACAAAAACAGGAAGTTGAACACACGTGGAATGGAACTGATTGCCTCTCTTCTATGTAGGAGATGCACTCTGCCACTAAGCCAGCTCCCATCGCTGCCATAAAAATGCAGACGAATGCTTTAGTGATCCTCATGCAGAAGTGGTGCACACACCTCACACTGAGAGAAGCCATTTAGCCATTTATTAACTTTATTTCGGCCACTAGGGCCATAAAAGTGCAAGAACAATAAAACAAATAATGTACACTTATAGTTAAAAATTTGGATAACTCCCAATCATCTTCTTGTACAGAGTTCATTCCACAAGAGAACAAGAAAAAAGAAAAACACACAGTGCATAAGAGATACAGCAGGGATGTAAAATTATGTATAAAACTATCTTCAGCTCATCAAAAACGGAATAAAAGCAACCATCCAAAGATGAGCTGTTTTCTAAAGTTTTTTTTACAAAAGCTAAAAATATAGGACAAGGATACAAATCCCCGAGCATGATTCAACAGTTACTCGAGTTGTGCACATTCAATACATTTGTTCTTCCCCATGGGATCTACTTTAGACAGGCCCGCCGGAAGAGCCAAATACAATTTAAGAACCATGATACGGCAAAGACAATTGGTGGATGGGTGTCATACTTTAAAACTCTGTAGGCCTCAATGCAGCGCACAAAGCCCAAATTTTTACATAGGTGGAATAACCAACGCTTGCGCGGCAGTCGATAGGCAGGACAGAGGAGCAGAACATGTAGATCTGACTCCTCCTTCTAGTTACATGCAGGGCATTCACCCCTTTGGTCTTTCACCCATTTGCCAGTGAACACTAGTAGTGGAAGAGTCCCTAGTCTGAATTGCACTTACAATTTCCTGGCCAGTGGGGGTTGAATGAAATCCAGGAATATTTCCTTGCTGTATGCATCTTTTACTAGCAGGAATTCTGCTGTCAAACGGCCACATGAGGTACTTTCTTGAATGGACAATAATTTGGCTAGTCTATAGCATTAGTTCCAACCTCGAAATCGTGGCGCATGAAGTCCAGGGAGTTCTCCAGAGGTCCGACTTGCCTAACTTAGAGGCAAGGTCCCTTATGTGGCAAAGCCATGGAATTTTCTTGATGAAACATATGGCTAAAAGGTCATTTAACTCGGCCCATTTAATTCTGGAATCACCCATAATCTCCGCCAGAAGGTTAGAGGTCTCAGGGCAATTTCTTCATCAAGGGGCCTAATACCCAGGTCCATGCGAAGGGGAGTAAGGGGGGTACTACGGGGTAGGCCTATAAGCTGTTGCATGAAGATTTTCTCCACCGTCATCAAGTTGGTAGTAGGGCAATGCCCCCATAACTCCACCCGGTATAATGTGGCACCCCTTGCTTGTGCTTTATAGATTTCCACCCCAGGGGCGGCTGGTTTAAAAGCTGAGGTTCTACACAGTTTCATTATTCTGCCCACTGTCTGGATTAAACGGAGTCTTGCTTTGTCCAACTGTGGCCCCCATTCAAAATGCTCTGACAGTGTAACTCCCAGATAATCAAATATCTTCACTCTTTCCAGAGGAATGCCATGTGTAGAGGGGTTTGATCGGGTCGTGTTGGGGGAGTTGAAGACCATATATTTAGTTTTTGTTAGGTTGATCTCCAGCCCTCGTAGCTTACAAAAATTGGCGAAGCCATCAAGAGTGCACTGGATACCCATTGGTGTTTTTGAAAGTAACAGGGCATCGTCTGCAAACATCAGCGCAGGGACCTTCTCGGAGGCTAGCTTGGGGGCATCATTGTCCTTGATTTTTTTAAGGTGGTCAATAACACCATTGATAAAAAGACAAAATAAAGTAGGAGCTAAAACACATCCTTGTCGTACCCCCTTTTGGACACGAAAATGGGAGGTGAGTTCCCCATATTTTCTGCATCGTACTTGTGCAATATTTTCCATGTGGAGCCTCTCTATAGCATTTAGAAGATAAGGAGGGATCCCAAGGTCACGCAGCACCTTCCACAGTTTCTCCCAAGGTACAAGGTCAAAGGCCGACTTCAGATCAACAAATATTAGATAGAGGCTGCCACCCTCTATAGTCACCGTTTTCCAGAAGAGTAGTTGTATTTGATGGGCCTGTAGTTGGAAGGTGAGAGGAGACAACCTTTTTTGAATATGGGAACTATCTCAGCCCCGCGCCAGGTATGGGGGTAGATCCATGCCCTTCAGGATGGCCTTAAATGGGGCACACAAATATGGGACCCATATTTTGGGTTCTTCACGGAAGAGGTCCCCCGGTAATTTGTCTAGACCTTGCGCTTTATTACCGTGAAGCTTGTTAATAGCCTTTCCCACTTCAATCATAGCGATATTGCCAGGCCCACCATCCCTGAAGGAGTACAAAGCGCCAAAGGCAGTCTCCCATGCTTCAGGTGCTATATTGGGCTCAATTGCAGATCTCCCTTCCCTGTCGCCCGAGCTCACTATTGCCCTAAAGGTTTTCAAATCTTTGTCATTCAGGGCAAACCTGAGAGATTCCCACCTCTCTAGTTCCCAGTTTTTTTTTTCCTGCTGGGTGGTCCATTTGTACCTGGCCCTAGAAAGTTTAATTTGTGGCCTGTCCTTCGCCTTCACTGCGTCCAGAAGGTCCCGCTTGGCCTTGCGACACTTGTCGTTAAACCAGGCGCATTTGTTTCGGCTATTTTCCCTAGTATGCACAACCGGGAAAAATACATCCGCCGTATTGAGGTAAGCTCTGCTTGTATTTTCCCTGGCTTATCTAGAACCAAGGTGGGACCCTCCACCTGTACTGTCTCCCCCATTTTGGTTATGAATGGAATTGCTAGCTGGTAAACTTTAGCCAACTTGGAGGGAGATTGTTGTAAGTGGGCCCCATATGACATTTCTTCTATTGTTTGTTATTGCACTGGTCACATTTAAAGGGACAGCAGGAGATTTAGAAATGCCAAGGTCCCATGGTTTTAAAATCATAATCAGGGCCTTATGGTCACTGTCCTTCCTCTGTATGAAAAAAAAGTCAAGGACCTCATCCCAAAGTCTTGTTTCCACCATGATGTAGTCGATTAGGGAGGCTTGACCTACTCTGTTAAATGTAGCCTGCCCTGGCTGATCGGATTTAGTCCCGCTATTACATGCCCTTAACGAAAGAGCTAGAGTGAGTGAGTTAAGCTGTATGGCCAGTGGCGACCATACTTTAATGAGAGTATTCAGGGGGTCGGGTACAGACCAGTACAGGTCTTCTTCCGTAGGGACAGAGTGAGAAGGGTCAGTAAGGGGTTCAAAATGGCAATTAAAATCACCCCCTACAATCAGCCATCTCCCTTGGTCCAAGGTTGGGATGAAATGTCCTAAATGGGCAATGGTGGCAGATTCTTGGCTGTTGTTAACAGGACGAGAATACACGTTAATTAGGGTGATTTTTGTCTTTGTGGGAAAGGAGAGCAGGACACACTGGATGTCATTTGTGGGTGTTATTATTTGCTCTGCTCTACAGCCAAGATGAGTGCCCACCCAGATTGGTAAACCTCCAGGGGTTCTCCTCCTCCCCCTCATGGTTGCTAGCTTATTGAATGTGGCAAAACCCACCCGCTGAAAGTCCTCCCTCGCCCAAGTCTCCTGGAAGATACAAAATCACCCCATTTGGGGCAGGGCAGTTTGTTTTTAAGACCTGCCAGGTTCCATGAGAGTATCCTGATCCCTTTGTCGTGCCCACTTTCCCCACTCTCAGCCTCGTATATACTAGCACTCTGTGGTGGCAAGGTACCTGGTCAGACTGGTGGGAGCACTGTTATCAATACCACGGGTATTAATCTAGTTCAGCAGAAAACCCAATGCATTTCGGGTCATAAACTGACCATTCTTCAGGGGTCTTATCCTGCGTTTCTGAAACGCCAACAGCTCCTGCAGAGTATCGCGCAAAAGTGAAATGCATTGGGTTTTCTGCTGAATTAAGAATCTTGTGTTTGAAACATTTCGTTGGATGTGCATGATGGTTAATGCATCTTATGAATAAAACAACGTAATATTGGATGAACTTATGGCTACAACACTGAGTCTTTAAATCAAATTTGATTAATACCCCATGGTAGTGATAACAGTGCTCCCACCGATACAAAGAGGTCCCTCTTCCTGCACTCTCACCCAGTTTTGCTCTTGAGTGCCCATGGACACGGCGCAGGTGGTTGCAGCACTCTGTGGTTCAGCAACTTTGTGTTGATACTATTAACTTGTGTGCACGTTGGCAACAATTTCTTTAATTTCTTTCATTACCTGGTTGGACTGCACAACACCTAACTTGATCCCTCCTCTGTTCACTTTCTCTGCTAATGTCACCCCATAAAGCGGGGGATATAGCGTCAGGGACCCCACTAGTTTTAGATCTCCCTCCTTCCTGGGCAGTCCATTGAGTGGTGTTTGAACTATTACCCCCAGTAGTTTGTTTCGGGCCACAGCCCACTATGCCCGTGGGGTCGTCTCCTAGCGTTTGTGGATCCCCACCCTTAGATGGTCCCTCCCCCAGTCAATCTACCTCCTCCAGAGTGGCGTATCTGTTATTCACTGGGATTTTAAATACGTAAAGCCTATTGTGGGCGACCCAGCTGCCCTCCTGCGGGGGCCCTAGGCCAATTACTGAAATTAAAGGG
This sequence comes from Triturus cristatus, assembly GCF_964204655.1. Taxonomy (NCBI): domain Eukaryota; kingdom Metazoa; phylum Chordata; class Amphibia; order Caudata; family Salamandridae; genus Triturus; species Triturus cristatus. Next base: position 215,111,517 of record NC_140594.1, on the reverse strand, counting down.
GGTACACATCTTCTTGGGTATGTTTGCTGTTGCAAATAGAAAAAGTCCAAGTGGCGCAGGCTCATGCCTGTTGGGGCATTGTGGCAGTCAAGGGTGGTTTTAAGTAGGTTGGTGGCAGTGTGGGGGGTTTTAAAATTGATAACTACACACTTACCCAGATCGCTTTTTCTGCGATTTCCTACCCACCCTACTCTGCGAACCATTATAATCTCCCCTGCTCTGGCATAGTCAAAGTGCTTATATCTTGCGAGCCAGAACAGGCATTTGTTTCTCAAATCGAGTTGGCTTTCCTTTTTATTGGATTCAATGGGCGTGACACCTGTTAGAATGGCTACGTATGGGGAGCAAGCAGGAGGAAGATTTATATGTGGCAAGTTTGAGCTTGGGCAAGCATTCCTCCCCTCACTGTAGTCTTGTACTGGTTGTCTACTCTCTTGTCTTTTGGTAGCTTGGTCTTGGGGGCTGTGTATGGCTCGATGCCTGGGAGGGGATGACCTGTTTTTTGCTCTGGACTCGGGGCTAGAACTCCTATCTCTCTGGTGCCTATGAACATTCTGGTTCACTGTCTCACAGCTAGTCGAGGGTCCCTTCTGTGTATGCATCTCCAATCTAGGCGGAGGAATTGGACCCACACGATCCACCTGACAGCCTATATCAATCCCTCTTAAAGACTTGCCGGTGTAGTGATTTTGTGTGTCAGTTGATCTGGCGTCCCCTGCTGCCAATGCTTTCTCCAGTTTATGTAAACGGCTGATAAGGGGGGCCAGTTCTTATATGATAGTGGCCCTCAGGTTATTCTGCAAATCTGCCATTAGATTCAGGGCCCGCAACGGATAGGTCTTATCTGGGCTAGCTTGTGGCGGTCTCCCCAAAGTATGTTCTTGCTCTTCACCCCCCTCTGGGCTAGTTGTAGTGCCCTCGCAAATGTTTTTTTTTTTAGGACCGACCTCAGCTGTAGTATTTTTGCTCTTGCGCACTGCTTTCTTGAAAGGAACAACCACAGGCGATGGTAGGGGGTGAACGTCTGGCTGAGTTTGAGGCGTATTTGGCAGCATTATCAAATCGAATGGGGGAATAAATAGATCGGGAGTAAGTGAAAGCCGCCTTTAAGTTAACCCAATTTCGGTGTCCACCACCCATATGGCCCTCTGCAGCATTTTATCTATTGATGTTGGAGGGAGTGAGGATGTACTAGCGATTTTGGCTCTAGCTGGGCCTGCCCTCCTCCCCATTTAGTTGCCTACTGTCGATGTAACACCCCGGCTCACGCCACACTAGTTTTTAACGTCACTCATCTATCCTGTAGCACCTGTGGTCCGTTAACAGCTAAACAAAGGGTCAAACGACACAAAACTAGAACGAAATGCTAACCACCCCAAGACCACCCTCACTATAACAAGACCAGCCCATTTTCTGTTTGGTTTGAATGACAATGCAGTCCACTGTTCCTTGTGACTCCACAGTTCGCAGTGCAGGCGCCTTCTGATGTCAATAGAGTCTAAGTAGGATGGGCTAGGTGCTGTAACAATGGGACGGGGCACAACAAATGATGAAAGTCTTGCCCACTGGTGCTTCTAAATCATAAGTCACAGCAGCCAAGGGGGGTGGCCCTGTCCTGCCTCTTCCTGTAGATGAAGGGCCCAGGATGGGCCCGCCCTTGGCCCGGGCTTTGCCCGGGCGCGGTCCACGCACGTCCCGTGCCGCAGGTTGTGAGCATCCCTTAAGAGGGCACAGGTGACGTCTCCATCTCAGCTGTAGGGGGCGGGAGACACGCTTAGCACTCTGAGACTTGGAGTCCCACCAGAGTGAGTCCGTGCAGCAATGGCCCACACAGCGGATCCAACAGCGGGGAAATCACCCCCCCCCCCGAATTAACAGGTGGCAGGAGGGGCTCACGATGATCAGCAGCCCCCTCTAGAATGCACCAACTGCCATGCCGTGCTTCAAACGTCCCCTGAGAGAAGCAGAGGCACTTTTGTTTCCTTCATATACATTGTTGTACAGGTAAACAAGTATTGGCATATCCGGTCCTGGCATTGGCTGCGAGTCTTATGACAATTCTTGTTTAGTGCTGTCATGTTTTTGGCAAAACTTTATTTTTTGGGAATATGCAAGGCCCTAATCAATCTAACAAAAATCATTTGCTACGGACAAAAAAGGTTTTATGGTCTCAGAAAAAGCACACATTGCCATAATTCTCCCTGGCACTACAAGGAACTACTTTGTGTGTGGATGTGTTCCTTATGAAAGGGCAGCATGTCATAATTCGTAGTGAAGTCAGCCAATGTCTGAAGTGAGTTGATACATTGTTCCTTAATGCATGCTTGAGTGGGTGGAAGAGAAATGTGAATGACACCAACCTCAAACTAATGGATGAAGTCTGGCTGAAACTATAAGTGACTATGATATACCCATCATTTTAGTAAAATCAAAAGTTCTTGACTAGCACAGACCTAAAAATGTCAAAGAAAGAAAAAAGAAAGAATGACAAAAAGAAAGAAAGAAAGACAGGAAGGATAGAAAGGATGAAAAAGGCCAAGTAGGAGAAACAAAGAATAAAGGAAAAAACAAAGAAGGAAAACAATGCAAGAAGGAAAGAGAAGAAAGGAAGGAAAAAGGAAGAAAGAAGGGAAAATGATGAAAGAACGGAAACATGAAAAAGAAAGAAAGAAGGGAAGATGGTAAAAGAAGGGAATAAGACAAGAAGTAAATAGAAAGAAAAAAGGCTTGAGGGAAAGAAGGAAAAGGAAAGTGATAAATAAGGCAAGAAAGCAAAAATACAAAGGGAAGAAGGAAGGAAAAGAAAGAAAGAAGCAAACGAAGGAAGGAAGGAAAAAGAAAGAAGGGTACAGAATGCAATAGAAAAAGGAATGAGAAGAAAGAAAGAAAGAAAGAAAGAAAGAAAGAAAGAAAGAAAGAAAGAAAGAAAGAAAGAAAGAAAGAAAGAAAGAAAGAAAGAAAGAACGATAGAGGAAACAAAGAGGGAAGGAAAACAAAAGAAAGAATTAAAAAGGAAGAAGGACAGAAGGAAAAAGAAAGGAGGAATGAGAAAGAACATAGGAAGAAACAGAAAGAAAGAAGGCAAGAAGGCAAGAAGGAAAATGAAGGATGATAAAAGAAAAAGGGAGGGGAAAGGAAAGAAAAGAAGGAAAGAAAGAAGGAAAACAAAAGGAGGAAAGAAGTAGGAAGAAGGAAACATGAAAGAGAAAGAAGGAAAAGAAAGGAAAGGAAAAAGAAAGCAAGAAAGAAAAGAAAAAAGGAAGGAGAAAGAAAGAAAGAAAGAAAGAAAGAAAGAAAGAAAGAAAGAAAGAAAGAAAGAAAGAAAGAAAGAAAGAAAGAAAGAAAGAGTGAAAAATGAAAGAAAGAGAGGGGAAAAGAAGGAAAAAATTTAAGAAAGCAAGAAGGAAGAAAAAAGAAATAAAGAAGGAAAGAGAATAACAGAACTGGAAGGAAAAAAGGAAAAAGAAAGAAAAGGAAAAAGAAGGCAATAGGAACGAAAGCAAGAAGAAAAAATAAAGAAAGATGGAGAAACAAAGGAATGAGTGAAAAAGAAAGGAGAAAGAAGCAAAGAGGAAATAGAAAGAAAACAGAAGGAGAAAGGAGAAAGAGGCTAACTTAATACAGAATAGTTTCAAATGGACACAATCTGAAATTTTGTAAAATAGTATCAGCCAGAAAAGCAAATCACTCCAAAAGGAATTTAAAGCAGCATCGGCAGGAGATGAGATCTGATAACGTTGAATGTGGCCTGTGTTCCCATCAGAAGTGTCCTGCTATCACATAAGGCTCTAAACACAAAGGCAACACTAAAGCAGTTATAAAGTACAAACAAGCAACAGAAATACTGGCACTGGAAGGAACTCGTTTTGTGCGGATGTACTATTTGTGAAAAAGGTAATGCAGTCACTCAAATGGAAGTTAACTAGTGGCTTAAGTAAGATGACCTATTTGCTTTAGTGGGGGGGGGCAACGTGTGAATGAAACAAACCAGTGGTTGGAGAACGGTGCCTGACAGCCCCTATACGTAAATATATTATACATATTTTCGTAAACTAAAAAGGTCTTGACTAAAGCCAGGCCTAAAAAAAAGTGGAATTGATGTCTAGCCCATTTTTTATAACAGACAGAGCAACATTTTATTATTCTACATAAACTCCATTGTAATGGTTTATATTGCTAGCTGTGCTCCCCTGGATTTTTTACTGTGTTACTCAGTCCAATGTCTGACTAACCCCTTTTGGAATAAATCTACTATTTCTTTATTTGGCGCAAATCACACTTTCCAATAAATGGCCTGAAATGACATTCAAACGTTGTCAGCACACTGGAAAAAGCAACAGACAAACGGAGGGTGGGGTTGCCAGCGAACTCAGACTTTTTTGTATGTGTGTGTCTGTGTGCACACACACTTGTTGGTGCATGTGTGCATGACAATGAGGAGAGGCTACACTTTTCGGATATTCACGTCCGTGAAATGCAGTGGGCTGATACCAACTCTGATGGACAGTACTCTGAGCCAATGCCTAAAGCCAGCTAAACCAAAGAAGCCAATGGATGATCCTGGATGTCATAAATTCTATCTATCTATCTATCTATCTATCTATCTATCTATCTATCTATCTATCTATCTATCTATCTATCTATCTATCTATCTATCTATCTATCTATCTGTATATATATATATATGTGTGTGTGTGTGTGCATGTGTTGTAGGCTGACAACAGCCATTGCTTACAGACAGTTAGAGTTGTTAGAAGCTGAGACCAAGAAAGGAAGAAATAAAGATGGCTGCATGATGCAGTCTTGATGCTCTTTGGAGAGAACACTGGAATGATTCCCTTCAGCTGCCCTTTTAACCTTTGATCCTAAGAGATGATTTTCAGGGCCGGAAGGCTAACCTTTAGCACTACGCAAGGACAAAAAGGGGACACATCTATTTGAAGGGTGTCACTGCTCTGCCTAAAGTTTTTCCAAAGCTCGGAAGAAAGAAGGGGATCTGGAGCAAGTATGTCTTGGAAAATACCAGGGGCCGTATTGCAGTATGCAGCCCATTTTCCTAGTTAGCGCCGGACACACCTTTCAAAGGGTGTGACCAGCACTAACCAGGAAAATGCGCCGCATTATAGTGAAAGTGCTGCCCCAGGGAAGCTGAGAACTTGAGCTGCCCTGGGTGCAGCGCATTCAGGTGAAAAACTGAGCAGCTGCCTTGAAGCCCCTCGGTGTTTAACAGTGCAAACCGCCTGCACTTTTAAGGGGGATTAGAGAGCCCCTTGCAGGCGGGTGCAGTGAGTGACTGCACACACCTGCAAGGGGATATCTGGGGGGTCAATGGGACTCCATTTCCCCCTCCAGAAGCCAGCTATCAGGAGTGCACTGACTGTGTGCCACCTTTTATGTGGCGTATTGTCATTGTGCCTCCAGACAGCTTCTTTGCCTCTGCGCCCACGTCTGGAATACGGGGCAGGCACAGAAGCAACAGGATTCCCTCATTTGTATTGGCCCATGCCCCCATGCAAATGAGTGAACGCCCTCTGATGACATTGCTGCTGGTATTACAGAAGGGGACGCACAAGCATCTGCGGGTCTTCTGTAATATTAAAGTGTCCTCGGGGCGCACACAATGGGCGCAAACGCCCGTTGTGCCCCCGGGGCACTTTGGTAATATGGCCCCAGGCAGTCCTGTAGGATCTGTGCTTTTGGCCATAGTACTGAAGAGAGTGGTCAGAAGTCTGTCTCCAACTAGAACCAATAATGTGGCACTCCATGAGGAGCTCCTGAAAGTTTGAGAACATTTGGATCACTAGGACAGAAGAACACTATTTATTATACAAGTTTAAAAACTGTGACATTTGTTTTCAACAGCCTTTGCACAGATTGACATATGCTGCTAGAAGGAATTTCCTTTTTATACAGAAGGTATTTTGCTAAAATCTCATCTTTAGTTAGATCATTCTCTCTTTAGTTTGGTTTAGTACTAAAGCAAGTGCAAGGCTGCCTTTTGTGGCTATTTTGAAAGCAAATAGCCCCAGAGAGTAAAATGACTTCTGAGGAGTCATTTGTTTTCTATGGATTTCTTTGTTATATCTTTGATGTTGGTGATTGTGATCATGATCATGGTAATGGTGGTAGTGCCAGTGTGGTAATGTTAGTTGTGATGGTGATAATGTTGGTATAGGTAATAGTGATAATGTGGATGATGGTAATGGTGGTCTTGTTAGTTTGGCAAGACATTTCCAAGATCGCAATGGTATGCATTCGAACTGTAGAACATGGGAAACAACCTTTACATTGCGGATTTTACACCACGATACATCACAACGCCGTGTTATTGCAACGCAAGTTGTTACAACGACTTGTGCTAGATGGCGTTCTAGACTAAGGAATATTATGATTTACTATTCCAACACCTTCCCTACTGTTGCACACTCTGGAGTTGGAATAGTAAATCATGATGTTCCTAAATCCAGCGCGCCATCTAGCGCAAGTCACTGTAACGACTTGCGTTGTAATGGCACTGCATTGTAACATTGCGATCTTTGTAACAACTGCATTGTCAATGTATCGTAGTGTAAAATCTGCGTTGTAAAGTGCTATATTTGTAGAATATATTGATAAACATTTTCGTGCAGGTTGGCTGTCTGGTGCTCAGTATTGAAAATAAATGAGTGTCCATGTAGCGCATGTGGGTGAGAGCAGAAGCCTAGACCGCTGTAAGTCAAAGTAACAATGTGAGGAGCAAGGTGGCAAGGTGGGCAGAAATGAAGCACTCATAAAATGGTGAGCTGGGCTCACAGATTAATGCATACTCTTTCGTCTGTCAGTGGGTCTCTTCCCTATGAGGAGCCAAACGGAATGCATGCAAAATCACTCTCACAGCCTGACAATGAAAAAATTGAATAGCTGTCCTGTGGGTTGATCCAAAATGTAACTGACTTTGTTTGCTGTCCAATAAGTTGCCTCTTCTGGTAAGCTGAATGGCCCACCATCACACCTGTTTTCTTGTGATGGCATGACATTTTCAAAATACATCTGATATTACAAGGTTTTCTACGGCCGGTTTTATTGCTCATACGATCCCCTATATAGAATAAGAACCTCATTTAGAGTTTTGAATGAATTGAAAATCTTACAATTTCTGAAAGAAACTCTCACTATGGGGTCGCCGAATTTCCTCAACCCTGAGAATATCACTGCAGTAGAAATTTAGCTGGTCGATTACACTTCATATTTAGATTCCTCCGGAAATTGCAGGAGTTTCAGTTCCTTCTAAACACTAAGGGCCTGATTTATATGTTGGTGGAAAGGGTACTCCATCGCCGTTGCCAACATAACGATCTACCCACCAAATTTAAAAGCAAGCAAACCATAGTTTGGCAAAGGTGGAGACTACTTTGTCTCCACCGTGGCCAAACTTCTCCCATGGCCCAACAGAGTAAGAGCTGTCGGAGAATTGGCTATATGTTTGCCCATCCAATTTAGCTGGGGGGAGATATAGCTGTTTTTATTGGCCGTCGTTGCCAGAAAAATCCGGAGGTAATGGGCAGTAAAAACATTAAAATGCTCTTTTTGCCATGGGAGATAACTCCCATGGTGAGGGAGATATTATGCTTTTTTTATTTTTTAAAACAAAATCCCACTTTTAGGTTTTATCTTTGAAAATAAAAATCTTTGTAACTTTGCCGTACTGCTCCATCATGTTTGTCTGAGCCATAAGTCAAAGTTACAATGCATTCACAGGAACCACCTTGACAGCAGTTCCCGTGCATGCTAGAAATATCCCTCAGCCTGATGGACATTTCTAAATTTGGCTCTCAGGATATCCACCATGGTGACAGACTTAAATATAGGTGGTTGGGTCATCCTCCGCTAGGGTGACTAAGTATTTTAATCAGGCCCTAAGAAAGGCTCTAAATTCTCTTTTTTGGTGACATATACTTTCAGAGCTGAATACATTTATGGTCAATCCCTCCCTTGAGTCCCAAAGACTCAACAAAAAAAGTGACATTAAGGCCCATGTTTAGGTTGGCGGTAAGCGTACTCCATCACAATGGAGTATTTTTACTTCCAACATAATGGCCTGCCCACCAACTTTAGATGAGGAGGGACCTTTGGTTTAATCACGGTGGAGACTACTCTGTCTCCGCCGTAATTAAACCTCTCCGAAAGCGCTGTGAAATAAGGGCCATCTAAGGGAGACCTCTAATTCCACCCTCATAGTTTAGATGGGTGGATTTGGTGGTCAGTTTTCACTACCTATCACTGCTTCGAGATTTACTTTTTGAAAATAAAAATGAAAACAGTTTGTTGTAGGTCTTTGTCATGTTAACAGAACCCTGAACCAAATTGCAAAAAGCATTGACAGAAACTAATGTGACAACAGTCCTTGGCAATGCTTTAAGAAATGACCACCTGCTTGCATTCATTTCTAAATCTGGTGAACGGTACATCTGTCAGGGTGAAGGAATAATTTACCTCCTCGCCCAGCTTGTGAAATGGACCGTCCGTCAGATTGTAAATCTGGCCCTATGTTTAAAACATTATAGTTTTTTTTAAAGATTATTCTATTATCAGATATCCAACATATCTCTCAGGCTATGCTATGCTTATGTGGACCAGCAATAAAATCTGTGTCAATAGAAGCATGTTTTCCATTCCAGTGTTGTAATGGTTTTCATAAACTGTGATAGACTTGTGACAACTGGTGTAGGTATTAATTGGTTTAGCAGGAGCAGAAGAAGTAGTACGCACTGCAGTGTCTTCACTTGTAATTTTCTTTTCAGCTCCTTCATAATGTTGCTTGCAAGACATCAACCCTTCTTGATATTAACAAAAGTGATTATACATCTCAGAGATCTAAAAATATGCCTTTTACCCTATTTCTCAAACGCCTACCAAGGCGTTTTCTAATCTCCAGGTTATTCCCACGCCTTTCAAGTTATATTTCCATATCAAAGAAAAAAAAGAAGAAGAGCTGCAATGATTAGGCTTATATTTCTCATTAGTTTGGCAGAAAAATGTAATTAAATAGCAAGTAGATGCTTAGTCTGAGTCCATCGCAAACAAGCAAAGACTGTTGAGTATCAAATTAATCATTATGAATCTCAATTACGCCTGGCACACACTTGTATGTGTGTATGTCCTTCACTTTCTTTCTCTCTCTCTCTCTCTCTCTCTCTCTATATATATATATATATATATATATATATATATTATCTACTGGCGGTCGCCAGTAGATAGTTATAGTTAGGACCGTGTTTCCATAGGAAATCCGCAACATTCTATTTGGAATAACTTTGGCGCCGGTCGACGAATCCTCGCGAAATTTTCAAAACTAATGGGGCGCTACGCTCCGCTCCTACCCTGAAAGTCTCGGGGGGATTCGTCAAGCGGGGGCTGAGAAAAAAGGGGGGTCCCAAAACGCGTTCTCCCCATGCATTTTTCCATAGGACCTTTAGACACAGCTACAGCCCGAACGGCTGAACAGAATTACTTGAAATTTGGCAGAGAGGTAGTCCTCAGGTCAAGGATGTGCCTTTTGTAGGTCTGGTGTAAATCTGTTCAGTAGGTCCTGAGAAAATAGCATTTAAATCAATATATATATCTGTAAGCGCGCTCCGTGCGCTTACCGTGCGCTTACCGTACGCGTACGGTGCCGTGCGCGAGCTCAATTCTGATTGGTGGTTACATGACTGTAAACATTCGAATCGGTCGAAATCAGGAAGTGTCGGCCGCCATTTTCTGTCTCTCGCACTGAGAAACAAAGGTGGGGAACGTGAAACGGGGGCAACGAAGAGAGTTGCAGACCCCCTAGTGTTTGTCAGGGGGTCCAAGAAGGACCCAAAAGTACGAAAAATAAATTTAATAATTTAAAAAAAAAATCGCGGGGTACGCGTACGGTAAGCTTACCGTACGCGCACGGCAAAAAAAATAAAAAAATAAAATAAAGAAGTAACAATCACATTTATTAAATAAATTAAAGGACCCACAAGGGAGAAAAAAACAAATGTTACTGGGTAAAAAAAGGCGAGGCGAGGCGCGCACGGCATGGACTGCGCAACGTGGGCGCTCGGTGCGCGAAGCACACCGTGCGCGCAGGGTGTGCGCATAGTGAAAAACCAGAAAAAAATAAATAAATAAATACATAACTTAGCATTTAAAAAACCGTACAAATTCACTGAAAAAACCATAGGTTTCACACACGTTATAGTTAGGAATTATCATTTACAAAACCTTGCAAATTCACTTAAAAAACCATAGGTTTCACACATGTTATAGTTAGCTGTACATTTCACTCGTAAAAAAACAATGAAATTCCACGTTATAGTTAGATCAGGTAACTATAACTTGCGCGACCGCAATCCACAATGTGTAATTTCAGATGTCATCATTGATGTCATGAGTGATGTCACTGACCATGTCATGAGTGATGTACTATGTGACGTCATCAGCAGTTTATTGTGGGTGCGCAAGTTATAGTTACCTGATCTAACTATAACGTGGAATTTCATTGGTTTTTTACGAGTGAAATGTACAGCTAACTATAACATGTGTGAAACCTATGGTTTTTTAAGTGAATATATATATATACATATACACATATATATACACATATATATATACATATATATGTATATATAAACATATATATATGAGTGTGTGTGTGTGTGTGTCTATAGAGGGCACATAATAAAAATAAATAAATTTCCTTTCTTCGAAATGTGGGAGTAATTGTTTATAGTCCTAAAACAAATTCACTGCTGGCTTGATTCACAAAGTTGTATGCTTGAGTAAATTGAATATACGTAGATACAAAACTGATCAGAAGGTCGATAATAATAATCCCTCATGTTGAGGTTTTGCGGAAAATTCCAGACTTAGATCGGTCTCACTACAATGATCAGTTCACCAGTGCAGATGAATGGCCAAGCAACTAACAGTATGGGAATAAGCAGCAGTGCCCATGCCAAATGTGGCAGGCTACATGTTTTGGGGCAGACCTAAGTGCAAACACGACATGACACACATCCCTGTGTGCCATGTCACCTAACAATGCAAGTAATATTTGAAAGTCATCCCTACAGCAGGCATTACAGCTCTAAGGCAAGGTGCCTTATATTACATGTGAGGGCATAGCTGCCTGAGCAGATATGCCCCTTTGCTGGTCAGTACCATTTCAACCAGTACAAGTGGTCAGGGGAGCCATTTTGAAACATGTTCTGGACGCTGGTGAAAATGAGTTCCCCAGCTACATGATGGCTTCACTGAAAAGACGGAATTTTGGTATCAAACATCTTATATTAATAAACCTACATTGATGCCAGCGCCAGAGTTAGTGATACATGCACCCAGAGGGCACCTTAGAGGTGGCCCCTGAAAACCTACCATCCCCTGGCACTGAATGACTGGTTTTCGTCAGCCTGCCACCAATGATAAGTGTTTGAACCCCAAGGGTGAAGGCCTATGCTCTCGGGAGGCCAGCAACCAAGTCTCCTTGGACAGGGGGTGTTTTCGTCTCCTCCCACAGGATGACCTGCAGATTAACATTCCAAGGCATGAGAACTTCAAAGCACCTAACGCCATTGGTGTGTGAATCTGGTTTCTCTCACAGGAGACAAAGCCAACCCCCTTTGTTCAGAGCCATTTGGCACTTGGACAGGTAGGTAAATTATTTAGTCATATAGGCGTGTCCATCCTCAGACTAATGCCACCCCTAAGGTGGGTTACCTGAGGTGGAGATGACTTTTCAAAGGTAGCCATTTTAGTGATGGCAAAATCAGATATTGGGCATATAGGAGGCGTAGTGACCTCAAGGGTTGGTAGTGCATTAGCTACTACCCTACACTCCCCTAACGCCCCTTGATTCAGTATTTAGGGGTACCCTGGCACCAGGAAATCAGAGCCTGCCGACCAAAAGAAGAAGAAGAAGGACCAAAGAGCTGCTAAAAGCAAGAACTGTGGAAGAAACAACTGACTTGGTGCCAACCCTGCTGGCCTGTCTGCTGTTCCCGACGATTGTACCAAAGCCTCAAAAAGCCTGGGAGGACTGCCAGCACTTCTGCAAAGACTCAGGAGCTCCCATGGAGTAGCAGAGCTGCTTCTCTGCATCCTGCAGGCAACCAAAGAGACCTGAGAAGACAATGGACTGCCAAATCCCGACACTGGAAAGCACCACTGCACCTGTGCCGCCTAGCACGAGCTGAAGTGGGCCAATGGTGCTGCCGTGGACCCCCCCGGCCCTCCAGAGACAAAGCTCATGCTGGACTTGCCAACTGTGGACTTCCCAATGCCCCCTGCAGCATCTGTTTGTGAGTGTTCCCAGTGATGAAAATCAGATGCATGAAGACACCACTGCACCCGTCGCCCCTGGCCCGAGGAGAAAAGGACCAAAGGTGTCCCACAGCATCATAAGACCTGAGCCCCCCTTGTGGTTTAGACCGACTGGCTTCCTTTATAGGAACTACACGACATGGCGCCACCAACGTTGGTTGGGTACTTAATTTACCAATAAAATCTGAATAGTTCAGTAGTGCTATTCTCAGAGACCCCTACTCACATTTCCCCGGAGACGTCTGGAGTGGGAGGGCACAAAATCCGCCGCAGCTGAGTAGGCAAAATCCTATTTATTGGCTGTTGGTTAATCAAGCTTTAAAGACACATTGTTGCTATTGTGCATAAAACCTTATCAAAGTTCCCTTGAAAGGTTCTTCTTAATAAAACAATGACTGTACAGGAAGATCCTGTGGTCACATTAAACATTTCAGGAGAAGATGCAGATGCAATACATATTGAGGAAAATGTTAGAAATGCCATCACCCTAAAACTAGTAGCATACGGTGTTACAGCTAGGGGTGGGTCAGTTACATTCGTGATTGAGGCACACAAATCATTTAGAACAGAGGTATTCTATTCATGGATTACATTCCCACAGGCGAATGCAGTAACAAAAACATTTCATTACTATGCAGATTCTTGGCTTAACACCTACATACATGCTAGGTACACTTAGGTACAACTAGTTCGGGTAGCATCGTAGGAGTATGCATTTTATTGCAATGTATTTTATATACTTGCCTGTATGCATGGTTATAGCAAAATGGTAGAAATCTACCATCCTTTTACTTTCCTAGTGCTTTTAATCCTCTATATCTGTTACTATCTAATGATTGTTTCAGCGCACCTATTTTACACTAGAATAATGACTGTTCAATAAATACTTTTTGAAAACGTCCCTACCATTTATTCTGTGTAACTCTCTGAGACTAAGTGAGCAAGAGTGACTGAGCGAAAAGTAGTACACTGTTTCCACAGTCCTGAGGGATCAGGGTTGTCATGTTTGATAGTTGCCAATAACTATTCTCTCCTTGGTAAAGAGGAGTTTCTAGTGGGACTGGGAGCTAGCTGGTATACAGACCAACATATCCGGTGGGGGTGTCTGGAATCAGTCTGGATACCAAGCCGCAGTGTATGTTGACTAAACATGCAGATCCTATATAGGGTTTATAGGAACTACACAGCACAACCACCAAAATAAATCACCTTTCTACCTCTGACTCTCAGTAGCGTGGAAAATATCTGTGGTTTTCTTTTTTTTCTCTTCATTTTCTTTTTTAAGTCTCCATTCTATCCTCTTATTTCCTTGCTCAACATATTTTATTTTACGTTATTGTTCTTCCCTCTACTTATTTACTTCTCTGTCCGTTATCCACCTGTCTCAGTCCCATCAGGCTCCTCAGTTTAGATGGTATGTTCCTACTAGGACCCTTCGGTCCTCTAGCGCGAAAAAAGTCTTGACACCTCTTGTTAAAAAGGCCAGTTAGGGTGGTAGGAGCTTTACGGCCGGCGCATCCGTGGAGTGGAATAACTTGCCTTTCTCCTTGAGGAATGCCCCTAGTCTTCTCCTGTTTAGGAAGGGTTTGAAGACCTGGCTTTTCCACCTCCTCCGGTCAGGCAATTGTACAGCGCCAGGACACCTTAGGGTAACCGTTGCGCTCTATAAATCCTATTAACATAACATAACATAACTTTCTCTATATTCTTTCCAGGCTCTAATTTTTCACATTACCTTGAGTTTCCTGGGTTTCACTCACCTTGTCTTCTCGCTCCTCTCTCTTTTCTCTGACCTATGTAATCTTTGCTCACTCATCAGTTCTCTGTTCTTACAACGTCCATAATGTATACTTCATTTGTTTGTTGGCAACAATACTTGATTTACACTGACCTCCAAAACAATGTGCTGAGTTGTGACCAGTGGCCACATGACAACCCGCTTTATCTCTTAACTATACCTTACCTCATAATTCTCTTGCTTTTGTCCCTATTTTTCAGGAGACCACTCATGGGAAAGTAATGACTAGTCAGTAAAAATGGACTGAGCATTTGATCACTGGTGGTCACGGATTGGAAAAGACACTGTAAAGAGTCAGAATACTCACAGTGTGGGAATGAGGAACTAAAATATCAGACCAGGGCAACTGCTACGAAGCAGTGACATTCAGGGTCACAAGATGGCCCCCGAACTTCCGTATGAAGTGGAGGACTTACCATTGATGGGTGCGCTTGCCAGCTGAGCAGTAGTACCACAGGAGAGTGCTGTAAGACATAGGCTGACAGTCTGACGTAGCAGGAAGAGGGAGGAAAAAGGAACATGCCTGACTGTGGACAGTTTCAGAGTTCCCTTTACCTGCCTATATCGACAGCAAACTGAAGAAAGAAGAGTGATAGTTGGTTCTTCTGAATCATACTGTTGAAATGCAGGAGAGGTTAACGCCTTGCAGGAGATGACGATATATATCTTCACCAGAGAAGGAGATCAGGGCGGTCCATGGTTGACATCTTGATGTAGGGAAATTCCAGTCATTGACAAAATAAATAGAAGGGTCATGCCAGGCCCTCATTCAACTACACACATTATAACATGGTGATTGGAGTGGAAAGTGGCCAACTACTCCTTCGATGCTAATGATGAGCTACTGCATTGCTGGGGACATGAAACTGAACATCATTGTTGTAATCAGTGCTGGAAAGTAGGGGATCATGCCGAAGCCAAGTTCTGGCAGCTGTTTCTGGTGGGATCTGGCTGACCCAGGGAAACAAGATGAATTTGTCTTGGTGTCATTTCTCAAAACCAGGAACATTTTGTTCAGAGCATCAACGTGCAGGTGGCCAGCTGGATTTCCTATTTACAGTTCCAGCTATGCCCAAAACAAAGGCCTGAACATAGCTATCATGAGCCCAATACCCAGATGCCAAAGTAATGGAAAGAAACAAAGGTGCACAGCATGTTATCACTTCACAAGAATTTAGGAGAAACTACAATTTGGCTGCATTTGTTAGAGAGTAATTACACAAATACTAATGTAAATGGCAAAATGGCACTTACTGTTTTTTTATTTAGTTCTTTAACAGCGCCATTCATCTCAGAGTAGGGTGTCAGAGGGTTTTACATCCCCCACAGAGGCACAATCCAATCCTACATGCATGTAAATCAATGTACAGAAAGTTCTATATAAGACAATGAGGGTTATAACTTATAAGGTGTAGTAATCCCATATCATCCATACTTGTAGACATTATATGCTAAGAGTAAATGGTCGGGAGAAACACAAAGTCAGCATATAAATCCTAATGCAGTGATTGTGGTTGACTGTACTAATAAAACTTTATTACTTCCCAAAGGAACTCTTTTTTGAAACCTTAGAATAACAACAGTTGAACAACAAACAATGAGGATCGAAATCCCTAACTTACAGTTAGAATGGTGATCTGTGATGTTGTAAATAGATCTCCGTGCTATATTAGGTTTGCAATTTATGAACTGAAAGTGCCAAAATTAGTAGCCCACTTACCTATCTAAATAAAAAAACAAATCTGTGATCTACATGTGGGCACATTAACCCTTTATGCTACTTTGAGTTAAATGTGTGACTGGACAAAACACAGAACTCTCCCAGAACTGTATTAACCACTAGAGCTATATGATCACTCATATAATCACCTCAAAATTGCTGGGCACAGAATGATCTCTGCAGCAAGTGTCTTAGCCCTGTAGGATATTTTAAAATGCAGCCTCTTTATGTCCAAATAGGTAATCTAGAACATATTTAATCTCACATATGTCCTTGTTACCAATAATAAGTTGACTGTCAGACTCTGCTTTTCATGCTCCACCCCATGTGACTCCACTCCCTTTCCTCTGCCACACCTTGACCCCTAACTTATGGGTTCCCGGAGTAAATTTGTTCCAATTCCAGCACTGGTTGCAATACACTAACTTCACTAACAATACAAGATATAAGAAGGTGATACATATTAAGAGTCTCATAAATGTCAAATAGCTTAATGAGACATAGATATGCTGTTAAAAATACCCACCTTTACAGAAGTGACCTACCTACAGGAATGAATGAAATGCCATTAGAGCAAGAGTCACCAGGAAACAATCACACAACGGCACTTGCATCTTCAAGCAGACAACAGCACTGCCACTAGGTGTACAATCAAGAACTTGGAGACTGGTTGTCATGCTTAAGAATCACCATCAGTGGTGCTGCCTGCATGTTCAGCATAACTGATATTATCAAAGCAAAGCATGACGGACAAAACCCAGCTGTATGTCAAAACATAGTCCCAGATTTACTAAGATTTGACGCAACGCAGCAAGACAACTTGCTGCGCTTTGTCCAATGGAGAGAGCAGGAATGTACCTTATTTATAATATATGGCGCATTCCTGCTTTCTCTCCCTGTGCTGGCGCATGAAGCGCTGCCTGACGCCAACGCAGGCACCTTTGTGCCATAGTGCTAGGGTTCCTGCGTTACAGGCAGGATTGTTTTGTGCAACAAGGGACACCTTCCTGCAGAAAAATAATCCTCAGAGGCATTTTTGCTCTTTCTATGTCTGCTGCAGAATTCAGCACATGTAGAATGAGGAAGTAACGAGAAGAAATAAAGATATTGCTCTTCAATATGTGTGATTTGGGATGGTGTATTTTGACTCATTCCCAGGTTTTCTAGTCTTAGTTAAATTGGGAATTCGCCCAAAAACCATGGATGGTTGCGTGGGAACACCCACGCTCCACCCATGGAAAGCCTTTCCAATACAGAGTAATTCATGGCAGTGACTTGTGCTGCCTTGTGTTACTCCAGATTTACTTAGTCATGCAGAGCCACACAAAGTGACTTTGCGTGGCTTAGTAAATCTATCTGAAGGGCTTGCGTCGCCTTGCATGATGCAGCGGTGAAAAAAGCCCTTAGTAAATGTGGGCCATAATGTCATTTCAGTGAATGAGTGCCATCCGTCAAGGATTCTAAAAAAGCAATGACAGCACCATCGGAAACGTGAATACACACACGGCGGCAAATCCAGCAAACACAAAAGGATAAAAAAAATATTTTTTCGGAAAGGTAGATGCACAGCCAACAAAAAAGACAGGGAGAAAGGGAAGGAAGGAAGGGAGGGAGGGAGGGAGGGAGGAAGGAAGTAAGAGAGGGAGGGAGGAAGGAAGGAAGGAAGGAAGGAAGGAAGGAAGGAAGGAAGGAAGGAAGGAAGGAAGGAAGGAAGGAAGGAAGGAAGGAAGGAAGGAAGGAAGGAAGGAAGGAAGGATTCAGCAGGTGAGAGATTTAGAGTGAGAGTGAGGACATATGTGCATTTCTCTCACATGTATGTGTGCCTGAGAGAGAGACAGAACACAAGGCAGTGAGAGGTACATTGATTAGGAGAGAGAAAATGAGATAAAGGATCAAGGAGAGAGACAATGAAAGACACAGTGAGAGAAAAAAAATGAGTGTGGAAGAAAAAAGTGTATGGCAGAGTTTAGAATTAGAATTAGACTGGTGCGAGAGAGAGAACTCCATACGAGAGAAGCCTGAAAGGCATCCCACTGCTTCTCCCCTGAGAATATTTATTTTAAAAAATCTTTTATTTTTAAAAATCTTTGATGCACTGTATTTTGTACTTGTTACTTACACTGACAGGGGCTGTTGCTAAAAAGCAGTTTTAATTGAGAGTTTTTTGGGCAACTTCATTTCCTACATGCACTTTTGGTACGCACCACTCTTGTTCTCACTTCCTCATTCCAGCTAGCGATACCACTGAGAGATGTCATTTTTCCTGAGTCACGTTCCAGTGTTTGGGGTTCACTTTTGCACTCTTACCAAAAGGCATCAAAGCGCGGGATGCAAAGCGGATGTGCCCAGCAGCCACACCGCTGGTGCACCATAAACGCACCAAAGACAACCCCTTCTGCGCCCGTACGCATTCGGATTACGGCTGGAGCCAGTCATGCTGCCAGACGGTAAGTCTAGCCACATTCCCCTGCTATAGTATACTCTAGGGCTCAGCTTGTGAAATTCAATACTGCTTTCTGCAATCATGCTACTGAGCCTGAGGCGATGGCTGAGAATGGAGGTGGGGGTACCGATGCCCTAGTTGTGGCTTTTCCTTAGATGCTGATAGAGCGTTGCTGGTGCGAAAATTGTAGTGGTGCACCATATTCATTGTTAGTCAGCACCCGCATATAACTAAGCATGTTATCAAAGAGTAATAGAAATGTATTCATAGAAATAGCAAAGTAGAATGTAAACAGGCCTCGAGAGAAGAGAAAGGCCACCAGTTATCACGAAATGTATTGGTGTATGTGTAATGCTTAGTATAATAATGTCATGCATTAAGAGACATTAAGTCATGTTAGAAGACTGAAGAAGATAGTTCTCATAAGTATGGGACGAATAATTAGAAGTTGGTAATAGTAGTGTGTTTAGTTTGAGGCCTAACCATGTATGTAAAGTGAAGGCCTTCGTTTATTTTAGCCATGTTTTATTAAGACGACAGGATTTTAGCCAAGCTTAAATTGCAGTGAATTGTGAAACCTCATGATGTTAGGGGTTTTTTCTGTTCAGCGTTTGGCTGCAGGTACAAGGCCATGTAGCTCGTTAGTTAGAATAAGTCTTTGTTCAAATGGAATGGAGACAGAAGGAGTAGACATGAAGGGAGTGGATTGGAATGCAAAGTTGCAACTCCGGGTACAGAGAAGGCCTGGGACCCAAGGTCGAATTCGTGGAAGGGAAGATGAAAGGATCCAAATGGAAATCTACTGGAGGAAGAAGCTGTCTGGAGGGGTGTGCTGAAGTGCGTGTATAGCTTTGTGGGGTTTTGTATTAGGGACAGAGTCCCGTGGGTTGAGCAGACGAGACTTAGGAGAGGGACGGAAAGGAGCACTAAAGATCGAGCTCTCATATGGTGAAGACTTCTTAGGGAGTTTCACTGCTGACACCTTTTATTCGATCCTCACCTGGAAGGGAATGTTGAGTAGGCATGTCACCTTAGAATAGTGTAGGGACAGAAATGATTTGATTCATGACTTTAAATTTCGATGTCACGATTGCTATTGGATACTTGATGCTTTTGGAAGCTGTAATCCTGTTCATCTTTAGTCGCATGAGGATACTCCGTAGACTAGCATTTGTGTTAATCCCCATTTATCTTTTGTGCCTTGTATTGAGGTGCCTATATATTCAGATGTTTTTGCTGATAATAAAAGGTCAACCTCCCAGATTATGAGTTTTTTTTTCTGAAATGTCAAATTGCGGTAAATACGATTTGATAATTATCTTTCTTCCCTCTACGCTATTTGGCAAATAAAAAGATCCTGGCGACCTGAGTGGGTTCTTGTAGATAATTGGATAGGAACAAGAATCCGGCGTTCCCAATGCCATGCCAAGTCTGTTCTGCCCCTACATGGGGCCGGTGTCTAAACTCCCTGCAGTGATTCAGAGGTAATAACCTTGCCCACTCCCAGCATTACTTTCACGGCCTGTCTCACAAACTGTTGCTCTCTACCTAGACATGCCTTAGATATTTACAATCTTCTCATTGAAAATCACTGGGACCTGATGTTTTTAACCGAAACCTGGCTTAAGGACTTGTCGGCGGCTGACATAGCCTTTGCCATCCCTCCTGGTTTCTCCATTAAACATGTGGATCGGGTGCACAAAAATGGAGGGGGGCTTGCTATTATAAACAGGTCCTCCTATTCTTGTGCCATCTCAAAACGGTCGACCTTCAACATCATCGAGGGTTTGTCCTTCATTATTGTTTTAACCCCCTCATTTGCCTTATCTGTTGCACTCATTTATCGACCCCCTGATGCTGCTGCCGACTCTCTCCAGCTATTATTGGATGCACGTGGCAAGTTATCCCCTCTGCACGCTAATTTTGTGGTACTTGGGGATTTTAACTTACATGTTAATGATCTTAGTAACGGATTTATGCAGCACTTCTTGTTTTTGTTAGAAGGTTTTGATTTGGAACAACTGGTCATGGAACCCACTCACATAGCAGGTCACACGCTTGATCTTATTTTTCTAATCCCTCCATGGTTATGACTAAGCCAGCACTTAAGCTCGCTTGGTCCCACAACTTTCAGGTCCCTTTCTGTGTTTTATTTCCCAGTCCTCCGCCAGGTACAAGGGACAGTCATTAGAACTTCTAGACCTTGGCAAAAAATCTCTGAACCACCTTTTGTGCAGACATTACAGTCCATTTCTTTTAATGGTAATGGAGAGCTGGATTCAGATGCCGCCAGCTTCAATGACCAGCTGGGTCCAAGCCACAGTGCCCTCAAAAATCAATTATGGCATTTCCCACTGGTAGGCAATTCCCAAAACCCTTTGAAAGTAGCCCTGAATGCTGTGGCCAGATTGATATCTGGTACTAGAAGATCAGCCCTTTGCAATCCCAGTCACCCTAAAATGGATTCACATTGAGGCCAGACTCTTATATATGTTGGAATGAACTGTATACAAGACTATTCATGGGAGAGCTGATAACTACCTAGCCAAAAAACTAGTCAACTCAGGAGGATTCTGCTCACCCTGGAGTTCAAAAACTCTACATCTGGAAACTCCATCCTTCAAAAAGGACAAAACCTGAGGAACAATTCTTCTTTGATAGTTCCCCCAGAATATAAAACTCTATCCCTCTTAGTATTTAAGCAAACTCCCTCTTCAAAAACTTCAATAAAGACCTCAACAAGCAACTCTTAATAATGACTAGAATTATCCGTGGCTGGAACACAGTCTAAATGCCAAGCAATCATGATAATCTCCTGTAGAGAAATCAAACAGAAGCTGTCATCTGTCCAGCCGCGGTCGGTAGTAGGAGTACCTGCAGGGCGGTGACGTGGGGAGGGGGAGGGGCAGGGTGCGGGGTAGTAAACTATGGATTACGGAGGTTTACAGGTAAGTAAACATATCAATTAATAAAACGAATTTCGTTGCGTGCACTGCATCGCATTTGGGGATGCAGTGCACGCAACGAAATTAGTTTTATTAATTTATATGTTTACTTACCTGTAAACCTCTGTAATCCATAGTTTACTACCCCCCACCCTGCCCCTCCCCCTCCCCACGTCACCGCCCTGCAGGTACTCCTACTACCGACCGCGACTGCATCTGTCCTTTCTTATCTGTAAGAAATGAAATAAAGTCATCACTGACTACAATTGCTATGATAATTAGACTCAAATCTGTCAATACTAAATAGATCCTAGCTGGTCTCCAAATTAGTATTCGATCTGGGTACATATACATTTAAACATGAGTATTGAACTGGCACATGAACGCTAGCATGCTATGTATCGACATACCCAGGCATGGCCCGTGCAGGTAAGAGTGCAGGGTGGGGGCAGGGTCGGGGGGATTCTTCAAACGACGACGAGGAAACTAAAGTAAAAATAAACAATTACCTGCACAGGCCGTGCCTGGACATACTGCTCTTATATTGTACACCCTATGATGTTATTAATGCTCACTATCATCCTGCGAAATTCCTCACTCTTAAGTAGAGGGTCTGCTATACATAAGATGACCTGGCTGGAGCTTTAAAAAGTGCAATTAATTAAAAATAAATGAAACAAATCGTAACTGTATGGTAAGCGGTGGGGCAGGGAGCCTTTAAGGTTGGGCTACCACGCAGACGCATTTGAGAAGTTAGAAACCCGTCTGTTGTACATTCATATTAACCCTGGGCGGACAACTACGCTATGCTCGCGAAGTTTGCGTAGTTTGTGCTACTTCACGCTATGAGAATTGCACGTAGCACAGTGCAAAATCGCGTTGCGTAGCATAGTTAGCATTTTTTGCTCGCGCGCGATCCTCAACGTCAAGTTGGCGACCGCGAGCGAGCAAAGTGACATCCCGGCGAGACTTTTTCCTCGTTCGCGATCAGCAACATCAAGTTGCCGATTGCAAGCGTGGAAAATAAACCTCCCGGTGAGAGTCTCAATGCGGGGAGGTCAGGTTTCTCATTGCGAGTGGTCACGTATGCTCGCGACCGCTCTCGATGAGAAACTACCAGTCCGCGTTGAGAAAGCTGCTGCTCGAGTAAAAATCTACTCGAGCGGCAGAAAACGACCGCTTGCACTGTGCAAGATGCCATTTGCAATGATTGCACAGTGCGGACAAGCATCCGGCACTGTGCAATCATTGCGAACAGCGTACTACGCAGTTCGCGTAGCGCTGCGCGTATCTCGTGTAGTGCGAAGTGCACCTCGTGTAGCTACGCATAGCGCTACTACGCGAACTACATCCAGGGTTAATTCACATACCTCTTGAAGATAGTATCCCTCTCTCGGGACTCATGCAAATTTACTCCTGTGAAAGATAGGTGGAAGAGCCTTTCCCATGCGGGAAAGTAAAGGGAACTTCCCTTTTTGTAAGGGGATTTGGAGGAACAGAGGACTTCCTCAAGCAGATTTTCCACCTTGTGTAAATTTTGCGAACTGAAAGAAATTGGAAAAAGTGGCGTACTTGTGGCGCAAGGGGCTTGTAAATAAGCCCCTTGATTCTTTGTGAACCTCATTATTATATGAAGTCAACTCCAAACATAGATTAAGCCCACATGTAAAAAAGGCTGCCCATGTGATCTGAGAAGACTTTGTTTATTGTTTTCGTTTTGGCAGATTGTAAAGTGCTATAAAGAAAATTACATCACATTGTGAAACATGACCTTTAGTCTAACCACACACATTTTTTAGCCTAAAGCAAACTCTGCTGGGCTGTGTTCTTGTCTAACCAGATTCCCGCCTCTGTACTTTCCAAATCTTGTATCTGTAAAGTGCCATCCAATATGTATAATTTTCAGGTTGAACATTTTTACCATGGTTTCTAACATCAGGCGACCAGACTCATGATGCCATCAGTTTGGTTAATAATGTTCTGACATTTTTTTGCAAAAGCAAAGAAAGCACGGCTGAAGTGTAATGAAGGCTTTTTCATTAAAGTTATGCTCAAGACTTGGTAACCCTAGCAACCTTCTAATATTCAATATGAAGAGCTAAAAATAATATGTTTTTAATATATTTCAGTTTCATTCGGATGTAAGGCAGCTTTCTTTTTGGATTGACATAAATCCATAGCTCTCTTGAATATATTACTGCTCTCCAACCTGTTCTAGATTGCATTCGAAACCAGCAATCCCTTTTCATCTTCGTGTTAGGTTACTGTGGTAATTTTAAAAGCAATTTCTCAACATTTAAGCATAGTGCCTGAAATTCCATGCAGAACCTGGACGTCACTAATAGGTCAGTGGAAGTAGCAGTAACTGATGCCAGCTTGCCCTGCATATGCCTGGCACTGTCCTTGTGATCCCTGGCTCAGAGTTTAGTAAAGCTGTGCCAGGGACAGAAAGTAAACACAGCTCTCCAAGAGGAATTCTACTTTCTTTAGCTCTCAAATCCTTAACAAGCATTGGGAATACCGATAGGTCTCGCTATAAAGGAATGTTGCACGGTAATGTGAAGCTTTACAAGTAGATAGCATAAGAATGGATATGTATTTGTGTAGAAGCAAAGAACTGTAGAATAATATTGCTAGATGTTAAAAGGTCAGGTGAAAGTCACCTGAATCTAATACTCCAAGTACATTTATGACTGCACTCCTTCCACCTGTGCTGCTGCCAGAGAAAGACAAACACCATCAATTATCTAGTTATCTATGACACTTTAATACCATTAAAACAGTATGTGTGTGCCCCTGAAAGTCCAAGCTCAGCCAGCAAATAAACAAAATGTTCACAGCTGTTTGGAGGGAAAGCACTTTTTTGTGGAAGCACACAACTTTTGCCCAATCAAAATATGTACTCCTAACTCTCAGCATGTGGGAAGAAGCCAAAGCCCCTCTCTAGTGTTGAACACATAATTGTTTGGCTACAGCTGTGCTGTGAAGCCACACCATAAAACCCACGCACAATAGACTCTGCAAAGCGCACGGTGTTTTCACTTACCGTACTTTTGGAAAAAATATTAAAATGAGGGAATCACACAAACAAACTGTGACCTCTGTGAATAATCTTCCACTCCTGGTTTAGATCAACAATAAAAAATAATAGTACAAGGTGCTTCTTACTTTTGCCAAGGAGAGCTTTATATGCGTTATTAATATAGATTACATACGCACAAATAAAAAGAGCATACCTTAAAACATCCAGACTGTTCCTTTGTCTTGGCTCTAGACTATATAAATTATTAATAAATTACAATATTCATCTTTTCTCAAAATACTAGAGGGACGGTGAAATTGAACCTTATGGGTTTATCTCGAGCACCCACTAAAAAAATCAGTACTGCTCTAAGGATGGTTTTGGTGCAACAGAACACTCTCCGCAGAGCTTGCTAAACACAAGTCAAAATGGAAAAATTAAAAAAAACTTGTTCTTTGAATTTGGGGGAAAAAAGACATCCACTTACAAGCTAAAAATTGACACTTGGATTGAGTACATGGCTAATTTACCACAAACGTTCCATCCAAACTCAGAGGTCTAATGGATTTAATCTAATCTGAGAACAGGTCTTAGATTTCTATGATGATTACAGGTTTGACTGAACAGAATCATTAGTATTATTGTTATTGTTAAATAAGCGTTATTGGTAAAATAAAGGCATTATTTTTAAATATATTGGGGGAGTGTGGAGTGTTGCAGCTACCCTGATAAAAATTGTTTGAAAAAGTCCATTATTGCTCCTGTTGGAGCAGGAATGTACACTGCACAGTAAACAGCCCTGAACCCCTGGCTTGAGTGCCCGACTGCATGTGAAACTGGTAGCCTAACTTTTATTTTGGTCCTGCCATATTGGAAGCCTTGGAATGCCCCTGACAATGCTAGGTCTAGGACATGTACTGTGACATGGAGGGGTTGGCCAATTGTGCCCTCATATTAGGCAAAGGACTATTAGGTTCAGCGCATACAGTGATGGTGGAAGAAGCTGTGTTTTGTGAATTTATAGACTGACCAAACCTTTTTCTCTGTGTCAGTGAGAGCACAGTCTACATACTCCGCTCGTGTAAAGTTCTGATGTTTTCTAGAACTGTGCTTTGACATACCATGTGTATGTTGAGTGCCTGTGTATCTGCAGTGCATGGGTAGTACTTGTATTCTAGTAGGACTTTGTGTGTTATGTGAGTCTGAGTACTGGGGTCAGTGGGATTAATTTTGCATGCCCTGGTTTAAAATGGCAGAAGATGGACTATTAGGATAGCTGCCACAGGCAGTGGAAGTGTATTGCCTGTTTGTCTGTGGCTGGAAGATGGATACCCAGAGAAGTGAGGAGCATGGAGACAGGGCTGCCTTTAGCAATTCCAAGCGAGCCTGGTTGGTAAAAAGCTGCTGATGAGCTCTTCCTCTGCACTGCTATTGGTAGATGGTAGAGGTGAGGGGTGAGACTGCAGTTTCTGATGTTTAAGGTGAGGAAGCTTCTGGACAGCATCTGCAATTTTGTCTATCTCTAATTAACGCTCTAGGGAGGTTCATAACAGCTAGGTGCAGAGATCTCGCACTTCATTTTGCCAATATTTTGGATTCTCCTGCTTGAAGCCAATATCTGTGCTATATGCTGTGGGAACTATCACTTTGCATAAAGGCTGTGTGTGGAGGGCAGCCTGGAAATGACATTTGAAAGAGAATCAACTCAAATTGGCTCTAAAGTCAGAGACAGCGGATCTAAATTCCCTGTCTCAAAAATGTGTATAAAAGGGAATCCCAAACATCCTTCTTAGGGCCCAATTATGATGCAGTAAGGGAGGCCTTTTAATAGCATTTGCTCCATCCGAATCGGATCGGGAACGGGTCTTTCCGCCCGAATCAGAAATGTTTCCGACTGAATCAGAAAGGTTTCTGACCAAATGATTATGATGTGAGTTAGGCGTTAGGAATATTCCAATCTGAACCTGACAGCAGTTGGAATGACCGAGCCGTACGGAGCAGAATGGTACGTCTCTATGGGCTGTGTTTCCAAACGGCCAATTACGATGATGGATTCAGACAGCCTTTTAGAATTGTGCCATCAGACTCGAATCAGCAGTCGGAATCTGACTGTGGGGGCCCATAGCTGGCCCCCCTGCACCCGGAGCCTTCCCAATCGGGCCCATGGTGGTACCCCTGGGTCCCCCCTTACCAGCCATGCACAGTGTGGCTACCACCAGGGGGTGCGCACCACAGGGTGTCTGATTTTCCCCAGCCAACCCCTTTCTTCAATGGGAGTGTAACGCCCTGAACGTCCCAGGATCGTTTAACAGACACGATAATGAGGACGCAACCACTTGTGAAGGGTTAGTTATTTTAATGAAGGCAAAACAATACAACGAATAAACAAAAGTTATAGTCACTGGAATCCTCCAGGCTAAGTACGTTACCAGCCCACAGCACGGATGGTCCTAACCGTCCTCTGCATATACGCCGATCCCGGCGTATGCCAACAGAGGGCAGAAATGAAATGGCCGACAATGCCAATCGGTAGGCTGTGAGGGGCACGACGAGTGTTGGGGAGAATCGAGGAGTCAGGGAAACACCCAGCCGGGGTCTCTACCTGAAGGGAGCAGCCGCTCAACCTCTTCCTCAGACTGCACCGGGACGCGGAGTCACCTCCTGGTGATGCGTCACCGATACCCCAATCAAAAGCAAGAAGACTGAACCGAGAGCAGCCGCTCGATCGATCCTGTGGACTTCCGAGTCTGTAACGCGGCAAACACCTCCTGGTGTGCGTTACAGCTGGCAGTCCCTGTATCTCTGGTCGGGCTGGGAGTTACGACTCCAACCAGCAAAAGCGCCACTGCGCTTTGACTCAGCCGAGTCAAAAAGCGAAGCTCAATGGTTGACCGGTAGAGCTTCCGGGTCCTTCACAGGTGACGATGGGGCAAGACACGGCCCAGGGAGTAACGACTCGACCTACCTCCGTTCTTGCCTTACTGGAGCACCACTCCGGAACACTGCTCTTCACGAAGCAGGTACGTCGGTGTAAACACAATATCCGACAGCCTTGTACCTCCCGGTTCCTCCCTTTATAGGGCGTGTTTTCCTTGAGTTATGTAACAGCTCTCCTGTTTACATAAGGGTGTGTTTTCCCTTGAGTTATGTAACAGCTCTCCTGTTTACATAAGGGCGTGTTTTCCCTTGAGTTATGTAACAGCTCTCCTGTTTACATAAGGGCGTGTTTTCCTTGAGTTATGTAACAGCTCTCCTGTTTACATAACCTCTCAACTGCTAAGCATCCTGGGAGATGTAGTCCGTTTACGCTGGTTACCGTTTTCCTCCCCTCGCATGACAGGAATTCTTGACAGTACATCCTCCCTCTCAGCGGCTCCCCACGGGTCCAGCGCTGGCAGGAAAATGCCGATGGAACAAGGAGACCAAGCGCGGAGCATGAACCCCTTCAGCCGGTTCCCATGATTGCTCCTCCGGGCCATAGCCTTTCCACGCAACCAGGTACCACAGCTTCCCCCTGCGCCATTTGGACGCCCGTATGCCCGACACTTCATACTCCACCTCCGACTCCACGCATACCGGCCTAGGTGTCCCAGACGGCTTGGAGGGTGCTGGTTTGAGCAATGATACATGAAAGACAGGGTGTGTCCGCAATGACTGGGGCAAGCACACCTTCACGTTCACGGGACCCAAACACTTGGTAATGCGATAGGGGCCCATGTACTTGGGATGGAACACACTGTTCTTTCGAAACCTTTCTTGTGGATATCCAGACGTAGTCTCCAGTGCGGTACAGTGGCCCGGGCCTTCTCTTCCTGTCGGCCGCAGCCTTGTATCGTCTCTTGGCCTCTATTAGGACAGCCCTTGAGCGCATCAACGTGTCTTTTATGTGTGCCACCCTGTCCGCTGTGGCGGGAATCCTGTCCTCTCTGAACGGATGTAGAAATGGCAAGAACCTGGGATGTTGGCCATAGTTGCTATAGAACGGAGATGACTGTGTGGAGCTGTGAGTGGCGTTGTTATAGGCTATCTCTGCAACCCATAGCAAGTCGACCCATTCTTCCCTGCCCTGGTCCACAAAACATCGCAGATACTGTTTGAGCGTTTGGTTCAGGCGCTCGGTTTGGCCGTCCGTTTGAGGGTGGTAGCTGGTAGACAGGGCGGTCTTAACATGCAGCGCAGTGCACCAAGTCTTCCAGAATTGCGCAGTAAACTGCGACCCCCGGTCCGACACGATCACCCCAGGTAATCCATGCAGTCGTACCACATTCTTTAGGAGTAGTGACGCCAATTCCCCGGCCGTAGGGACTCTCTTGCAGGGGATGAAGTGCCCCATTTTCGTCAAGTAATCCACCACCACCAGTATTGCCGTCATCCCCTGGTCTACCGGTAGGCCCACCACGAAGTCCAGTGATATGCTATCCCATGGTCTATCCGGGGTCGGAAGTGGATGTAAGAGCCCTTGGGTTCGGCCATGGTCGGCCTTCATGGTAGCACACGTAGGACACTCCTGTCCCCACCTCCTGACATCCACTCTCATGGTTGGCCACCAGAAATGCCGTCCCATGCTAGCCACCGTTT
Organism: Triturus cristatus; assembly: GCF_964204655.1. Classification (NCBI taxonomy): domain Eukaryota; kingdom Metazoa; phylum Chordata; class Amphibia; order Caudata; family Salamandridae; genus Triturus; species Triturus cristatus. Next base: position 215,082,684 of record NC_140594.1, on the reverse strand, counting down.
TTTCAAAGCCCAAAGGACCTGCGCATGGAGAGTCATGGCACCAGATGAATGCTTGTTTCCTTAGCCTAGGCGTGGGTATCAACAGGCACCTGCCCTTCAGGGGTATCCCGTCCTTCAGCTGCCATTCTCTGTGACTGAGGAGCCACCTCCGCCATGCGAATGACCTGATCCCTCTCTTTATTCCCCTCAGGAAAGTATCCGGTTGGATAACCCCCAATACCATCCTCGGGGAAATGATGGAACGCTCGGTCGCAGGCAATGGTTCCTTAACTGCAGATTGACGGGACAGGGCGTCCGCCTTCCGGTTTTCCGTCCCCGGCCGATATGTGATGCGGAAGTTGAACCCCGCAAAGAAGATCATCCACCGCAGCTGCCTGGGAGAAAGGTGTCTTGTGGCCGTCATGAACTGTAGATTCCGATGGTCCGTGTACACCGATACCACATGTCTTGCCCCCATCAACCAATGCCTCCATTCGGTGAAGGCGTCCTTGATTGCGAGAAGCTCCTTCTCCGCAATATGGTAGTTGCGTTCGGCGTCGTTGAGTTTGCGGGACATGTACGCAACGGGATGAAGCACCCCTGTGTCGTGGTTGCGTTGGGACAAGATAGCCCCCAGCGCCACATCTGAAGCGTCCGCTTCCACCACGTAGGGGAGATCCGGATCGGGGTGAGCCAACACCGGCGCCTTACCAAAGGCGCTTTTCAGGGCCTCAAAGGCTGTGTTCGCTTCAGGGGACCAGACAAACTCCTTGGACTTCCTCAGTAGCTGTGTGATTGGGGCCACCAATCCTGAAAATCCATCTATAAACCGCCTGTAAAAGTTGGCGAAGCCAATGAAACTTTGGACGTCCTTCACGCTTTGGGGCACCGGCCATTCTTTCACCGCCTTGATCTTTCGTTCTGCCATCTCCTGTCCCTCTGGACTCAGCATCACTCCGAGGAATTCCACGGACGTGACGTGGAAGTCACACTTGCTGAGTTTACAAAACAGCTTGTTTTCCCTCAGCTTTTGGAGCACAGCATTGACGTGGTGTACGTGCTCCTCCACACTGGACGAGTAGATGAGGATGTCGTCGATATATACGACCACGTAGATATCCAACTCCTCTCTGAATACCTCATTCAAAAAGTACTGAAAGGCTGCCGGGGCGTTGCACAGACCGAACGGCATGACGAGGTACTCAAAAAGGCCGAACCTGGTCTTAAAGGCGGTCTTCCACTCGTCTCCGTCCCTCATGCGCACCAGATGGTATGCCCCTTTCAAATCCAACTTGGTGTAGATACGAGCTTTCTTGACCTGTTCCAGCAGTACACTGATGAGAGGCAAGGGGTACCGATTCTTTATGGTTATCGCATTCAATGCCCTAAAGTCCACACAGGCTCTCAGCTCTCCATTAGCTTTCGGGATGAAGAAGAGTGGCGAGGCGGCCGGAGACTTGGACGGGCGGATGAATCCTAGCTTGAGGAGTTTATCCAGGTACCCCCGGAGATGCACGTTTTCAGGCTCCGTCAGGGCATACAGCCTGCCGCTGGGAACGCTGGCCCCTGGCACCAGGTCGATCTGGCAGTCAAACTGTCTATGTGGTGGTAGCACGTCCGCCTTCACCTCATCAAATACATCCTCAAAACTGTGATAAGCCTGGGGGAGAGCCACATCTTTTTCTGCCGCTGTAGCCACCGTCTGACTCCCGCTCTCATCTGCGTCAAGGGATTCCGTTCTTTTTCCACAATGCAGGATGCAATACGGTGACGTCATTTCGACGCGATGTGTTGGCCAATCCACAGAGGGGTTGTGTTTCTGTAGCCACGGCAATCCCAATATGACGCCATATTGGGGCGCTCGGATGATGTTAAAATCGATTTGTTCCAAATGGTTCCTCCCATATCTCATCGGAAGGACCCCCGTGTGCTGCCCGATGGGCCCCGTCACCAATCGCCTTCCGTCTACAGCATAGACGTCTTCGGGTACAGCTTTGGGAAGAAGCACTAGCCCTAGCCTGCATGCCTCGTTGTGGTCCATAAACATGCCAGTGGCCCCTGAATCCACCATGGCCACAACGGGTATCCACTGGTCATGCACTCCCACGTGCACCGTGAGAAACAGGTGTCGGTGTCCCTTAGTGACCGAGTTGGAGAGTGAAGGGATGGATGAGTGACTCCGAGATGCCCCTTCTTTGGTCTGGGAGTCCTCTAGTTTTCCGCCGGTATGTCCACCACGGCTGTTACCGACCGGTTGGCCCGATAACGTGACGTCTTCGGTTTGGCAGGGCATTCACGTACGTAGTGGCCTTTTTTGCCACAATATAGGCACAATCCTTGTTTACGGCGTGACTCTTTCTCCGTGGCTGTGAGGCTCGCTCGTATTGCGCCGATGTCCATGGGTTCTCCCTTGGATGCGGTGGAAGTTTCAGGACTTCCCACCGTCACATAGGATGGCAGGGATTTTCCTTTTCTCCCATGATCCCCTTTTCTTTCACTCAGCCTATGTTCCAGCCATAATACCAGGTTGATAAGGTCCTCACATGTCTTGGGTTGAGGGTCAATGTGAGCCACGGCGTCTTTGAGCTCATCGCACAGCCCGTGATGGAAGAGCGCCGTCTGTTTAGCAACAGGCCACTTGGTTTCCGCAACTAGCCGTCGGAACGCGTTGAGATACTGCACCAGGTTGTTGGATCCCTGTCTCAACTCAAGCATTTCACGGTCCGCCGTGTACGAGTCAGCCCTTCTGTCGAATACCTTCAGGAATTCCTCGCGAAAAGCACCCCAATCACATAAGATGGGGTCGTCCCTGCTCACCAGAGGTACGGCCCATTGTGCCGCGTTTCCAGCCAAATAGGAAATAAGGAAAGCCACACGAGCCTGACTCGTGGGGAACGCCTTTGGTTTGCACGATAAATGTAGCGCCACTTGTGTGAGGAATACCTGCACTGTGTTAGGATCCCCACTGTACCTCTCTGGTGTTGCCAAGGGGATGACTACCGGCATTTCCACTACTACCGCAGGGGTCTGGTTCGTGAGGGAGGTGCTGGGCGTGAGCGGGTCCAATTGGATAGCATCCAGTCTGGCTTTTACATCGGCTGTTTCTTGCCTAGAGGCAGCCACTTCAACTTGCACGGTCGCTAAAGCAGCCAGCACATCATCAAGTGTTGCCATGTCTGTTATCGACCGGGAGACAGTTAGTGTTATTACGGTCGGATATTTTGTAACGCCCTGAACGTCCCAGGATCGTTTAACAGACACGATAATGAGGACGCAACCACTTGTGAAGGGTTAGTTATTTTAATGAAGGCAAAACAATACAACGAATAAACAAAAGTTATAGTCACTGGAATCCTCCAGGCTAAGTACGTTACCAGCCCACAGCACGGATGGTCCTAACCGTCCTCTGCATATACGCCGATCCCGGCGTATGCCAACAGAGGGCAGAAATGAAATGGCCGACAATGCCAATCGGTAGGCTGTGAGGGGCACGACGAGTGTTGGGGAGAATCGAGGAGTCAGGGAAACACCCAGCCGGGGTCTCTACCTGAAGGGAGCAGCCGCTCAACCTCTTCCTCAGACTGCACCGGGACGCGGAGTCACCTCCTGGTGATGCGTCACCGATACCCCAATCAAAAGCAAGAAGACTGAACCGAGAGCAGCCGCTCGATCGATCCTGTGGACTTCCGAGTCTGTAACGCGGCAAACACCTCCTGGTGTGCGTTACAGCTGGCAGTCCCTGTATCTCTGGTCGGGCTGGGAGTTACGACTCCAACCAGCAAAAGCGCCACTGCGCTTTGACTCAGCCGAGTCAAAAAGCGAAACCTCAATGGTTGACCGGTAGAGCTTCCGGGTCCTTCACAGGTGACGATGGGGCAAGACACGGCCCAGGGAGTAACGACTCGACCTACCTCCGTTCTTGCCTTACTGGAGCACCACTCCGGAACACTGCTCTTCACGAAGCAGGTACGTCGGTGTAAACACAATATCCGACAGCCTTGTACCTCCCGGTTCCTCCCTTTATAGGGCGTGTTTTCCTTGAGTTATGTAACAGCTCTCCTGTTTACATAAGGGCGTGTTTTCCCTTGAGTTATGTAACAGCTCTCCTGTTTACATAAGGGCGTGTTTTCCCTTGAGTTATGTAACAGCTCTCCTGTTTACATAAGGGCGTGTTTTCCTTGAGTTATGTAACAGCTCTCCTGTTTACATAACCTCTCAACCGCTAAGCATCCTGGGAGATGTAGTCCGTTTACGCTGGTTACCGTTTTCCTCCCCTCGCATGACAGGAATTCTTGACAGGGAGCCTATGCATTCGGTTGGAACATGTGCTCCTATTGAAGTAAATGGGAGTCCAACCCAATCCTATCCGGAAGCATCTGAGTCGGTCGGAAACCATTCCCAAACCGATTTGGTGGGAATGCTTTCCTAACCGCATCGTAATCGAACCCTTAGTTCCAGTCCAAAGCTCTTCATGAACACGGAGAGTATTGCTCCTCAGAATACTTGGAGTACTGTTGTATGATCAGGACTGGTGTCTGCATGACAGCCAGTATCCCATGAGTGAGGAGATATTATCTGAAGTGTGCAGCTTGCTGGAGAAGCTGGAGTGTCTGTCTAAGCAATTAGAAGCCTTCCTGTCTGTTCAGAGGGGGTTTAAGAGTGCTTATCTCTCATGGAGAAAATACTGGTAAGAATTAAAAACCAACTGTATTTCTAGGGTTTAGGAGGCACCTAGAAGTAGCTTATTGCTGAGAGTGAGCAAAGCCGGTCCTGCCGGCCTACAGAGCCCCCCAGTGTTCGGTGCAGCTCCTACCATGAGTTGCGTCAAGAAGCATTAATTAACTTGCAACCATGTGGCCTAGTATTCCGGCCATCAACACCGAGGGCATAGTGTTGCTATTGTCACCCAAGGTAACCACCCTAAACTCAAATCAATTGAATTACATTTACATTTTAAAAAAATCTAACATTTACACTAAAAATGAATTCCCACCTAGAGAAAAAAATAAACATTTTTTATCACGCATTAATAATTATTAAAAGTAATGTATTAAATTAATTAAAACTAATTGAATTATATTTCGTTCAAAGAAGGTTGCTGAAATATCTTATAAGTAAAATAAATATAATTTATTTTGAGGTATTTTGTTAACATTAAATACTATTTATTTATATTTTTAACTTTATTAAACAGTTTAATTGTATTTAACATTATTTCATATGGAGTTTTATTTCCCTACCACCATCATTTTCTATGGCAGGGTGTTGAATTACCAGGGGTTGGCCATGTGTGGTACTGGACTTACTCGAGCTCTGAGCTAGAGTAATTTACTACTGTTTTGGGTCCGTTTTTGGCTATAGTAACTTTAGAAGTGTAGATTGAAAATAGCAATGGGCTTACTGTTTTGTGAGTTGGTGCATGCATTTTCCTCCCTATACCCCTCGCCAACCCTCCATAAAACCCTCCTTACTCTCCCCTAAACCCTTTTTCCAGCCACTGCCCTTGGTCCCTCCCATATTTACTACTAAACAGTAAACTTGCATGTTTGAGGTTCTCCACACAGAAATGATAGGAGAGTTGGAAGTGGAAATTTACACTTGTGAATCAATCAATCAATCAGGGAATTGTGAAGCACGCTACTTACCCGTGAGGGCCTCAAGGTGCTGGGGGCGGGGGTGCAGCTCCGAGTCAGCCGAAGAGCCGGGTCTTGAGGCTCTTCCTGAAGGTGTGCAGAGTGGGGGAGAGTCTGATGTTGATCTTGATCACTTGTGGGTTTGGAATAGCATTTTGTAGTAGTTTCAAAGTACAGATGTAGTACTACTAAATGTTCTACAAAGTCAATATTTTCCATAATCACGTTTGTTACGAATAATAAAGTTTTTTAATATGAGTCTTCTACTTAAACAGGTCAGCCTTTCCTCATGGTATCCCTATGATTAGTTGGGGCTGATTTTCCTTACCTTAATGCATTTTGATCCAAAACCTTTTATTCAAGGGAAAATATAAAAGCACATCAACAAGATGGCCTGCCGCATACTTCCAATATTCTTTTCTGCTGTTTTGATTTAGCTGAATAAACACTCCTACAGTGTAATAGGATGAGGAACACGGGGGGATTGTGTCTTCTGTGAATTTTTTTAATTTTGTTTAGATATGCAGTAATATGGTTTTTATCCCCGTAAATGAATTTCATTGTTTCTTCCTTGCAGATCTAATGTGCTTCTATATTTTTCCCAAATGAAGAGGCTTTGACTTGAAATGCATTGGGGAATGTATAAACCAATGGAAATAAAGGATGATTGTGAATGAATTAAATAAATAGTAATATACATATAAAAAGAAAATCCCCAGAAAAAAATGTTTTGCATAAATGTATTACATTTGAACAAACTTACACAAAACAGGGATGGCATCGAGAGTGCCGCCTGTTCTTGACAACCAGGTTAAAATTGTGGAGATAATTTGGTCATTCGCTGATGCATAATTCCAGTGGCCGTGCTTATGATATAGCTTTGCTAATCAGATTTTCACCTTCCCCATCAGCAATCTTACTTGTCTCTAGCACCCACACATGTTGGTTATTGGGAATTCAGTCACCCATTTGTACCATTTTGAAGCATATTAACAGGTGGCAGGACATCATTTAGGGCCAGTGGGGACATCACCTACAGAGAATATGTAGAAAACATACATTTAGTGTAACATACCTGGTTTGAGAAAAAAGCATTATTGTTTGAATTCCTCTAAGATCCTTTCTAAACATTGTTTTGGTTGTCTTTGTTATTTTTCTTTCATGTGGAAGCCCCATGTTCCCTCTCCTGAAACGTGCCTCCCCTCATGTTCTTCTCCTTCACCTCACTCCGCACTTCATACACTACCTCATCCCCTCCACTCTCTCCTTCCTTTCGTATTCTTCCCTAGTCCCCATCACACTTACTGCTCCTTATAGTCCCCATCTCCACCTCTCTGCTGTACTTTCTGCTGCCTTGCTTGGCAGCCAGGAATTTGCTTTGCTGCAGGCCAAACAAGGAAGCAAGGGCAACTTGGGAGAAAAACTAACAACAAGCGTAATTCATTCTGCATTTCAAATCCTTTGTTTTGAATGATGAGGACCAGCAAGACCTGGAGTCTGTAGAGTCTGTCTCCTGATCAACAGCAATTGGTGCATTTTTTGGGGATGTCCTGCGGTTATTGACCCCTGGGTCCTGCCTCTGGGCCCTGTCCCCACTGCTATCTGAACAGTGGTTCTGCAAATCACAAATAGTTCTGCAATGCTCTGCTGCACCAACATCCTGTCCTAAAAATCCAAGGGCAGTCCCAAAAGAAGTTAGGGTTGGATGTAGGTCACAGATGTGCTTAGTCTGTACCACTGAACACCTGAGATGTCTGTACTTCGAGCCCAAGCTTCCTCTAGGGGCACAAAGGGAGTGCTGCCAGTTCTAGATGCCAGGCCATCTATTATCTCATGCCCTAATATATTTTATTGCAATATTTATATAGTGCTTACTAGTCCTACATGGGTGATTTGTTTTGTACACTGAGGGTCGGATTCACTAAACTCTTGCATTGCCCTTGCATCATGTAAAGTGACGCAAGACAACGCAAGAGCTTAAGTGAGATGTACAAACCCACAAAGAGGCCACCTTGCATGGCTCTGCATGGCCTAGTAAATCTGAAGTAATGCATAGGATTGCTCTGCATTGGGAAGGCATTTCATGGGTGGAGCATGGGCATTGCCATGCATCTACCCATGGATTTGACGCACACCCAGATTTACTATCGCTAGTTATTGGACCTGACATCCTTGGTATGGTTTACCCCAACTTTTTGCCTTCCATACTTGTGTTTTTACTTTGTTTCTTCTGTGCACTTTACCACTGCTACCCAGTGCAAAAGTGATTGTGCCCTCTCCTTTAAAAATGGTGACATTGGCTTCCCCTCAATTGCATATTTAGTTTACTTATTATTTTTCCAAATAAAGTAGTACTACATGTACCCAGAGCCTATAAATTAAAAGATACCACTGATCCTGCAACGCTTTTTGAGCCACCCGCTTAAGTAGCCCTTAAACGTGTCTCAGGCCTGCCATTGCAGTCTGTTTGTGCAGTTTTAAACTGCCATTTTAACCTTGGAAGATAAACCTCTTGCCAGGTCCAAACCTCCACTTTCTAACAGACATAAGTTACCCCTAGGTTAGGCCCTAAACAGGCCAGAGAGCAGGGTGCCGTGTTGTAAAAAGTTGGGCATTTACTTTTAAGTTTTATATGTACTGGTAGTCAAAAACTCCTACATTTGTTTTTCAATATTGTGAGGCCTACCTCTCCAATAGGAAAACAATAGGCTAACTTATTACATTTAAAAAGTGATAACTTTCAATTGGGAGCAAGTAGGAATGTTAAGTTTGGTGTCTAAGGAATTGTAATTTTAAATCCTCGTTAATGATAAAGTCAGGTTTTAAGTCACAATTCTGAAAATGGCACTTTTGGAAAGTTGGCGTTTTCTTGTCCTAACCATTTGCTGCCTGCAGCCTGCATCCTGGGTCGCATGACTAGGTGTAGCTGACAGTCTTTGAGTATTGTTCCCAGTCAGTGAGACAAAGGGGAGAAAGAGCTTGGCTGATGGCCATCTCTGAATGATGAGGGGGCAGAGCTGTCACCTACCACACTTGCACATCACAAATGCTGTGCTGAGCACCTTCACAAAGGGTTTGACACCGGTCTTTTGTGATCCCAGACAAGCTTGGGCCAGGGCAGGAAGGCAGGAAATTCAGGGCACCTCTCGGGGTGGAAACCTCCAGAACCTTCTCCAACTTTAAAGTGGTTACCAGGTATAAATATTGGACCTCAGATCCAAATCTTCAGTAAACTCTAGACCCATGGAAGACTCAGAAGGACTACTCTGCTGCTCTGCTGCCCTGCTGCTCTCTGCCTGAGTGCAAAGGATGGACCTGCATCTTTAACCCCAGACCACTAGAGCGACTCCTAGGGCTAGTTGGCTGGCTTCCTGATCAGAGCTCATGGGATAGAAAAGGTTCTAACCACCTTGAACCCAGCACCTGAAATGTGTTTGCTGTGATTCCTACCCTCCAAGTGGTGCCACCCCAGTCTTGGACCCTTGGAAGAGGGCCTGAAAGTGCTCTTCCAGCCCAGCTGTGGTTCTGAACAGACGCAGCCCCGGTGCATCTCCTACCAGATTTGCTTTGAAACCGCAACAGTGCAAAGCATCTGCGACGCCAAACCTTACATCGCAAGCCGCAGTCTCCGCAGAACCGCTTCTGCGTGATACATCATTGATGCAGGTCTTCGCATCGCAAGTCATCTTCGACGGCACAGGACTCTGCATCACAGCCCCACTGCTTCTTCGGAACCGCCACTGCATGACAGATCTTCGACGCCAGACTTTGCATTGCAAGCCCCTCACTGACGGCATCCTCGGTGATGACACAGAACTCCGCATTGAAGCCTTGCTGCGTCCTCTGAACTGCTGATGTGGAACATATCCTCGACAAGAGATCTTGCAATGCTCCACAGACCAATATTTGAGGTACTCTGTTCAGCTGGCCTAACTTGGTCCCTGTATCCGGCCTGTGCTCCATCGGGGTCAGCCTGCACTTTTGACTTTGTCCTGGTCCAGCACGAACAGATAACCACAGTTGATGCTTTGTGCCTTGAGGCACTACGTTTACCTAAAACTTTTGAATTGCGTATCTTCAGTTCTACTGATTGGAGTTTTGTCATTTTGGTCTCAAATGATTTATTACATTTTGAACTTTCTTCTAAATTGGTGTGGGATTTTTCTGTTGTTGTGTTTTCACTTTGTTACGGTTTGAGGTGCTGCTTAAATACATCACACAATGTCTCTAAGTTAATCCTGACTGCTTTTGTTCCGAGCTACCAGAAGGTCAAGCACAGGTTAATTTGGGGTTTGCTTGTGTGTCATCCTGACAAGTATTGTGGCTTCTGCTTAAGTAGGGTTTCACTCCCCTCAACCAGGAACCCAATTTCCTACAATAGTAAACCTAGGATTGTGTGAAAATGGTACACCTACCAACAGAGGTGTAACAAGGAGAAATACCTCCATTCATTCTGGGTATTCCTCTTCTTACATGTGCTGCATTCTGCAGCACACATACAAAGAGAAAAATGTCCCTAAGAATTGTTTTTAGGCAGGAATGTGTGCCTTCCTGCTCAGAATCAATCCTGCCTGTAACACAGGCACCCTTGTACTATGGTGAAAGAGTGCCTGCATTTTCGCTAGGCAGCACACAGTGCACCAACGCAAGGAGGCAGCACAAATGAGAGATTGGCACAATTGGCAATTCTGCCTCTTTGGTTCAGGCACAATGACACTTCCACCTAATTGCATGCTTGCTTATTCGATGAACACTCTTGCACACAATAGTAGAATCTAGGACAGGAAGTCTAAACAGGAAGTGACAAACTGAATCGCATATTCTGGTCACTGCAATAAAGTGCTTACCTTGCATTTCATATAACAGCACACATCAATGTGAGCACAGTATAAAATCCAATTTTATGCAATTCAGCCTCTAGCAAGGAGTGAACAGCAGCTCTTGAATTCTTGTAGCATCTTTCAGGAAGTGAACCGACTAAACATGTTGATCAGTCTACCAGACATACAAAAATGTGTAGCAAACTGCAGAAAGAATGGAACTGCCTACACTTTAAACGACAAAAGCACCAAAAGCTTGTGGAAAATGGAATATATTACTGCCAGTATCGCAAGAGCAAAGATTATAAAACTAGGGCAGAAAGAGGAATGAGGCTGATTTTTCAACACCTTTAAACAGTCACAATCTATCAAAATGCTGAAGTTTCCACATACACTCCTCGTGGAGTCAGTTCTAATTTGTTGCAATGGAGAAAACAAGACATCCTTTTCTTGTACTGTTTTTAATAAAATATTTAAAATGTGTACTACTTCGGTATAATATGTCTGTCTTATGTGATATGTTCTCCACTCCTTATTTTAATGTTTTTCATTGTCCAGAGAGATTGTCCTCAAATGAAAATGTACGTCTACACAGCACTTAATGCCAAAATGCATCTAAAAGTTCCACATGTTGGCAGATAAGATACAGAAAGGCAAAGCAATTACAAAATGGCCCCTCTTAAGAGCTACCTGGTGCGGCATTCCCAGGGGTCTGGTGTTTCCAGGCCTGATATTACCGAGTCCGGAAACACCAGACCCAATTTTACCAGGTCTGCATTCGCACACAGAAGAAATGCAGGTAGGATGGAGGCGGGGTCTGCAAACATAGACATGACCCAGCCCTCACCCGCCACATCCTCAGCCCAACACCCTGGATCTACACAGGCCAACCCTCTACCACTCCCCCAGATATTTACCACCAACTATTTGCCAGTCGTAAATACCTGTTTTAAATACCCAGGAATGAGGGAAAACCTGTGCAAAAGAACCCGGGTCTAGAATGGCATTCCTTTAGCCCCAGAGATGTGCAGCCACATTATCCGGAGATTTCTCCAGGTGGTGGACATGTTGTATCCTGGAATTAGTTTAAAAAAGGATTGCCTTCAAAGATTTCTCCAGACCTGCTAAAAGTTGGTGTTGCTGAGCGCCGATGGGAGGAAGTTCAAAGTCTTGCTTTCTAAAGTGAGAAAAGACTATCAACTGAGAAAAGACTATCAACTGAGAAAAGACGATCAACTGAAAAAAGACTATCAACTGAGAAAAGACGATCTCAACAAGTTTTAAACTAAACTGTGAGATTACCAGCAGTAGTCGGTCACTCCTTCCAGAGACACGAGTTAAAGCACCCATGGTTGACAGAGAGTGTATGGTGTGCTATGGAATCACGATCATGTTTTTGAAAGTATAAAGATAGACATTCCGCAGTGTTCTGGGCAGCTGAACTCTGATGATAAGTTGACATGGATGGTCGCACACAGTGGGTTGGAACAGTTTCATGAGAGTCGACTGCGCCGAACAGGCCTTTTATTCCACCGGACATTTCCCTGCAGCCCTTGGAGGGCGGCTTTGAAAGCTCGGGCCGCTCCTGGTTCTTCTGTCACTTTCTCCAGCTACCCAATAACCTCCGCATAATGGCAGCAGGTAGAGATGGCTTCAAGAGAGAGAGAGAGAAAGGAAAGATGCAGAAAGATAGTGAGGAAGCGATCAGAAAGGGAGAAGAGAGAGCAGAGAAGGAGAGAGAGGGAATGGTTGGATGGAACAGGAAAGGAAGAGAAAGGGTTTGGTTTCAGCATGTTTAATCCCCTACTAAGACCCTGAGTGTTGGCTGTAGCACCCAGGATTTGTGGTTTTTTTGCGATGAGGAAAGTGGGTGAAGAACGGGCTTTAGTTTTCTCAGCTGAAAGAAGCAGATGGTGACTAGGGCAGATACCGGCTGTTCATTCCGACATACACATGTGAGCATCAGTGATTTCACCCCCACTGTACCTCCAGTCAGAGATACAAACATACAATTTGAATTGGAGGAGGGTAGGGAAGGAATAGTGGAACTCACAGCTGGGAACGCGCCTGGTCCTGATGGAGTGCCTGGCGACCTCTTTAAAGCATGTATAGATCTGTGGGCCCCATTAATTCCCGATCATTTCAATGCTGTAGCCCGAGAACATATACCTTTATCATGGAAAAAATCAGTTATTGTCGCAATTTTTCAAAAAGGGAGTCGAGCAGACCCAGCATGCTATCATTTCTTTGAAAGACGCCAAAGTGAAAGTATTGGGTAGGGTCTTGCTGAAGCGATTATCGGACTGGGCAAATAGTAAGGAAATTAGGTCAGAAATACAATATGGTTTCAGACCAGGACGTGGAACAATTAAAATAAATCTGAATCTTTATCTTTTGGTAAATAAATATACAGTTGCTAAAAAAGAAAGCATACACCTAGCCTTCATAGGCCTAGCACAGCGCTTGACACTGGTTAGATTGAAACTGTGGACTGTGCTAAGGGACATGGGGGTGTAGCTTTTTTGCACAATTTGCATATGAGGCTGTGCATCTGTAAGGTATGGTCCATCTGGGGAATGCATTACGCACTTTTAGTTAGGGTGGGGGTTCGGCAGGGATGCATATTGGTCCGCTTGCTTTTTTTCCTATATATTGATCAATTAGATCAGTTTTTAGAAGTTTATTGCAAAGATGTTCCAAAGGTAGGAAATAGAATGGTCCCAGTTTTGCTGTACGCAGATGACTCAGTTCTTATTACACGTACAGCCAATGTTCAACAGGTTTGTCTGGGCAAGATTTGCTTCATCTGTCCTTTTGTGGAAAAAAATCCAATCATGCACTGGTTTTTTTGTAAGGTGTTTATAATAGTATTGACACTCTGTCCATAAGAGTGAGTGAAACAGAACAGCTGTTCCCTTTCACTCACTCTTATGGACAGAGTGTCAATACTACTATAAACACCTTACAAAATAACCAGTGGATGATTGGAATTTTTTCCAGAAAAGAACAGATGAGGCAAATCTTGGCCAGACAAACTACTGTTGAACCTTGCTCAAATTAAGGGGTTAGGGGTTTTCCCCCTGTCAAGGGCAAGAACCAAAAAAGAGACTCTACGCTCATTTGCCAGTCAGTAAGGGATTGGGACCTTTTTACCCCTATCTCAACAAACGTACAGCCAATGGTTTACAGTTATTATTGGACCGATTTTATGATTTTATGAAGAATTTGAGTCTATACTAAGATATCCAGGCTGAAAAATGTTAAAACAAAAACTTATATAATTAATGACCATTGTATTGGAAATGTAAACAAGTTTTGTTATTTAGGTATTTTACTGGATCACAAATTGAATTGGGACCCCTTGTTGAAATCGCACGTTCAATATTTTAATGGGCTAGCCCATAGCATTGATGCTTTCACTAGATTATAGCCACATAAAGTCCTTATTACATATTTATAAAGCAAAACGTGTCCCAACTGTAGCTTTTGAGGCAGAGATTTGGGTGATATAAATCTTGCCTTCCCATACAAGTGGCAGACAATAGATTATTTTGAAGAATGTTGTGGATTCCCCAGAATGTTCCGGCAGAGATAGTGTATGATGAGCTGGGAGCAGGCTTTATTGCAGATTACATACAATTGTGTCCATACTCTTATGGTATGGTTTTCTATATGGCTCAAAAATGAGCTAGTGTTTAACGGGAAGATCCTGAGGGATTGCCTGAGTATAGAATATGGTCAGTTTATACCTTGGATGAGCTACATAAAAACTACCCTGAGAGTTATGGGCAAACCCTAGCTCAATAATTCTCCGAGTTGATTTCTATTACAGATATTGTGTGGGTTAAGGGAGCCTTTATGGCACATTCGCAAGAAGCAAGAGCCTTAAGCTTTCAGCATAAAAGTAGTTACACCCACTATGTCATGGTGAAATCTACATACAGAACTGTATTTAGCGTTGGATATGCCGATTTTGTGCAAAAGGTTTTTAACATATTTTCGTATGAATTTGTTCCCTCAGCTATTAGCGGGGTGGCAGAAAGCCATCCAACCTCTCCCCCCTTTGCACATGTTATATGACCTCCGCACTAGACACTTTGCATATTGTTTTTATCTGCACTAAATTGGCTGGTTTGTGACACAAGTATATACGTTCTCTTCTCTTGCCTTTGAGTTTCAAGCAAGCCAGACCAGCATTACTGTATTTTCAATTTTTGGATAATGTTGATATATGCAGCTATTTATCTAGGTTCTTATCAGGAGTGTTTCATGCTCGTTTCTGAAACTGTATTTTATGGATGGAATATGAATTCATTGATGATTTTACATTGTTTTATAGTACTTTTATGAATAAAGATATTTTATTTGATTGATTGAAAAGTGGAGGGAATATTCCCTGTCTGAAGCTTTCATTCCCATGATCTAAGACGATGACCCTGGTCGTTCAGTTACTTAGTAGGATTAAAATATTGTGCATCTAGCTGCACATGAAAAAGAAGCAATCCTGCAAAGGGTTGATGGAGCAATGGTCTTCATTCATTTTGATTATATGCGCATTGTTTCTGTACCAAGGGACGCCCACAATGGATTGGTGTGGTTGGTGAAACAGTGGAGTAAGTCAGACATTGGACAGAGCAGTAGAGAAGAGGAAACCCTATGGAGCGCCACATCCCAGAGATGCGATTGAGAGTGGAAGGCTACTAACTTTACCCTTTCCGGTCTATAGAAGAAGAAATGCTTAAACCACAGGGTGGTGGAGTGTGTGGAATGGGTGAAAATGGATAATAACTTCTGTAGGATCTCCATTGAGATTGAGCGGTACAACAAGTGCACCTGCACCTCAACTGCTGTTTTGAAGGCCCCGTCCCAGAACCCCAGGAGGGCTGCTTGAAACCCAACTCAACCAAAACAAGCATTGGAAGTCCTCAAGGTGAAGTTGTACTTGATCGTAGACTACCTTCTCAATGACCTTGGTGACAACAGGCAGGGAAGTCATGGAACAAAGCTTTGATAAGCTACCAGGATCCAGATTTGGCTTTTGTAGAAGCAGAATCACTGCCTCACCAGGTGGGAACAATCATTACGTATAAATTACGTTGCATCACGCGGGAGGGTAAAACGAACCGAACCTTACGGGGAAGGTGAAATGCGTTATGTTTGCATCTGAATGGATATTTGAGGTATGGAGGATCACCTTATCAATTTCAGTTTATGGTTTTTGTAGAATATGGAGGATGTTGGGAGGTTGATAATGATTGGGTTAAATTTGGTAATTAATTGTGAAAGCGTTCAGTTGCGCTTTCGTAGAGGGAAAGTGTCGTTTTCATGGGAGTTTGGATAACTGGGAAGAGAAGATGTAATGTAAATACCAAGTCCATATTAGTGTAATGGCAATTCATTTTGTTTTTTAACTTTACAGAAAAGAACCCCTGACAAAGGGTAGTAATCGCCCGAAATGCATTGGGTTAAACTTCTGACATTATTCGGAGCTTGGGATTTTAACATGCTGTATCTAAGGCGTTTGGGCATTGTGCAGCACTTGAAAATTGGAATCACCTTGTTCTATAATTTCAACGAATGTACAATAAAACGAATCTTATGTGAGAAAACGTGGTGGACATTGAATACATTTGGTTTACGAGGATTTCATTACCTCCATTGGCACGATGCATCCTGGGTCTGATATCATCAATATCAGCAACCGTTTTGATCTGTGTGTAAGTGCCAGGTCAAAGGTTAGAACGTCAGAAGGATCATCTCGGCCATGCCACCCTATGAATACAAATGCCAAAATAAAAGATTATGGGCCTCATTTACGAGGTTTTGGCAAAAGGCAGCTGCAAGATTGTGGTGCTGCCCCGCGTCAAAAGAAAAGGGCAGAAATCCGCTGTATCCAGGCGATATGGCGCATTCCAGTCCTTTTCCCATGCGCTGGCGCACAATGGGCTGCCTTGCGCCAACATAGGCACCCTTGCGCCATGGTGCAAGGGTGTCTGCATTGTATGGGTGATAGTGTTTGAAACAATCGCGAAGAGGCAGAATGCAACAAACATAGAAAGAGGAAAAACAAGGAGAAATAAGGATATTTCTCCTTGTTGCGCCTCCCTAACGCCACCGCTGGGGTGGCATTAGAATCTGACGCATTCCCAGGTTTACGATTCACTGTAAATCTGGTTATGCTCCAGATTCAATGGGTGTTGTGTGGTAACATCCACAGGTGTTGTGTGGGAACATCCAGAGCAACACCCCTGGAATGCCCCTTACGTTCTGTGTGAAAGGGGCACATATTTACAAGGCCATGAAAAGCCACGTAAAGTAGCTCAGCGCAGCCTTGTAAATGTGTAACGGCACATTACACTACCAGAGCATCAAAAAAGTGACGCTCCGGCGGCGCAAAAATTGCCACTAGGGGACTCGTAAATGGGGCCGTATATTTGGACTCAAAACTCTTGAATAATTATGTGTAGTATTAATTAGAATTCATTAACTGTAATTGGCTGAACAAAACCTCTGGAGGAAACACATACTACCTTTGCTGCCATACAGCTAAGCCCGGGCAGAGAGTTTGCGGAGTTTTGCCTACTCCGCCCTCCATTGAGAACGCGGACTTCAGGCAAAACTCCAACTCTGCAGCGGAACTGAGTTAGCCAGCCGCCCTGCACAAAAAAGGGGAAAAACTGGATTTACCTCTGCTGTGGCATCTCTGGGCTGCCCTCCACCTCCTCACCGTGGTCTCTCTCACCGTCTCCTTGTCCACCCACACAAACCCCTATATCGGACGTACGTCTTGGTAGGACTGCGCATGCACGCATGTGTGCGCATGCGCCATTCTCGCAAGATGTACGTGGATGAGGAGACGGCAAGAGAGACCTCGACGAGGTGGAGGAGGGCAGCCCGTAGAGCTTAGGTAAGTGTTTTTTTCTTTTTCTTTTTAATTTATAGTTTTTATTAGGGGGTGAAGGCGGGGAGCGAAGTGGAGTTCCACAGAGTTTTTTCCCAACTCCGTGGAACTCTGCGTAGTGGCACTCAGCCGACTCCGCCCGGGGTTACATGAAGCACAATGCAAAGACGGTTACAAGGAGACCACGCCAAAGTCCCCCCCACCCCATAGCCTCATAGATAAAATTACCTGAATGCTGCCATTGATTTGTGCTCTAGCCCTCCCTCAAAACACGGGCACAGGGAAGGGGTTTGGGCTAGGCTCCTGCCAAGGATTTGTTTCTGGCCCTGTATCGAATAGAATTTGTCGCCATTCCTGCCCAATCCTGTTAGCATGGGCTCTGGTCTCTTACTGGCCTCCTTTTGTTTTGCTTACCTTTCCCCTCGATCGCTGTCTCCACCATATCACCTACTACAGAAGTTTCAGCAGGCCAGCAGGCCAGCTAATAGACTCCGGGCACCATGGCCACTGTCAGCTCCTGATGGACCACATCCTTCTGAGCTTGTCCAGCAACATATCCTTCTGAGCTTGTCCAGCAACATATCCTTCTGAGCTTGTCCAGCAACACATCCTTCTGAGCTTGTCCAGCAACACATTCTTCTGAGCTTGTCCCGCAACACTGGCCACCGTCACCTGCAAACCCAGAAGGATGTGGCCTATCAGGAGCTGACGGGGGTCACAACTACAGCCTATTAATTCAATATACATTAAAAATGAGAGGGCTGGAATCAATCAATTATGATGTATTTTAATCTTGTTTTTTAGGTTATTTGTTTATAAGCCTAATATTACGCAAGAATGTGAGCAAGGGGAGATAGAGGAAGGCTCACACGTTTCCCATATCTGTTCACTGTCATCTCAGAGCTCAACATCAGCTGTGACCAGTGGCGTAGCGTGGGCGGGGCCACAGGGGCTTTTGCTCCGGGCGTAAAAATCTTAGGAGCGCAATTTTTTTTTACACTCTCTTAAAATCGAATAGATCTGCTCGGGGTTAAGGGTCACAATACTGGACTGGTGGAAGGGACTCTGGAAGTGCACTGCTAACGGTCCGCCCCAGGCACTAGCAACCCACGCTACGGTGCTGGCTGGCTGTGCGTCAACAGCATCCCTCTGTCAAAGGGCGCTGTGCCTAGGAGGACCAATCAAATTAGACAATTCAGCTTTTGCTCATACAAGCCTGCCTCCGCATTGCACCATGACTATTCTCTCGGTTTTGGTGCCTTATCTTACATTATCTTAAGAAAAGAAAGAATTCTGTTTTTATTATGCATGGTGCGAGCTCCGTGCTAAGATATATCTAAATGGAAGCCAGTGAGGAGAACACAAAATCACAGCAGTGTCCACCAAGGTCATCTGTTCAGGTAAGAAATTAATGAATACCATCTGTGGGAGACAGATGAATCGAACCTTCCCAGGCGCGCATCTCTTTTATTATGTATTCAAATGATCGGCTAATGGTAGTCTAGCAACCCTTTCTGCATCAAGAGGTTACTGCTTCACAGATGTTTCGAAAGGTACCCATAAGCAGGGCCACTGGAATTGTGGGGCAGGGTAGGACAAAATTGTGTGGCAGGGTTGGCCAAATTATGTGGCAAGGCAAGGCAAAATATTTTGCAAAATGTGGCAAATTATTTACAGTATTTTGTCATTTTTACAGATGTACACGCTCTCTTAATACAGGCTTCATTCACCTCATTAGTATCAAACACACACAACGATACACAACTGAAAGATAATCGGTCACCCACTGCGAAGGGCTTTCCACTGCAGGGCAACACAGTTTGCTACGTTTTTAGTAACTTTTGACCTGTTTGAGCCAGGAAAACGTTTTGCTAAAACCTGCAGCAGATGATGGGGTATGTGGCAAACGCAGCAAATACCTAATTATGTAGAAAGCACTGCAGCTGCAAAATCGCTTAGTTCCAGTGCCTCTGCCTGTAAAGCGGACAGCTTGACAGATTTGACAGGAGTACTTACTTTCAAGAGTGATTTCACACTTCACCTACTTTGGTCACACAGACGACCCCTTCCCCACTCGGTTTGACTGACTTCATGCGAGCTAAAATATACACCTTTATTAAAGTAATGTTTTTTAGTCAGGCAACCGATTTTTTTTTATATATTTAACTATTCTTTTTCTGGCGATTTCATTAGTTTCCCCCAGTCAGTGTTTGAAATGGGTAGGTGCTGTCAGGTTCTTTAATTTGAAGGGGAAAGTACCACCATGTGCAGGGGTACAATCAGGGCACAAGTCCTTAAAAAAGAAGTGGGGGGACTGACCTAATTAATCAGTATGCAAGTGGCATCACGGCGTGCGACATCATGGCGCGCGACATCACAGGAAGAGGCATTACAAGAAGTGACACCAGATCTCAAGCCCTCACATGTATGTTTAGCAGGTCTATAATGAGTACATATGAGAACATTTCGAGGATACATGCAAACTCTCCTGATTTAGGCAGAAGATTCACACATTTGCAAGCTTCACATAAACCAATGTTGCCTTTTGTCAGCGTAAAGCTTCCTCTGCCCATAGTGCTTTAAAAGAAAAAATAGTGATATTTAAATTATTACAACGCCTCCTCAGGGGTAGTAAGCAATCTATAAATGCTATTTATTTTGTGCAAATACTGGGAACGATCAACACATCTGATGTTCTTACAGTGCATGCATATCTCTTGAAAAGTGCCTCAACAAAGTGAAAAGCTGCCTCTCTTAAGTATGTGTGAAGTGCTAACAAGGTGTGAGCCTTTGTTTCCCTTCTGCGGCATTTGCATCAGGTGTGAGGCTCCTGACTGCTGCCAGCCAGGAGACTCGAACAAAAGGAGGCCTGATGACCCCTCAGATTCGGCCTTTGTTATGGTCCCAACAGGAGTCACAAATAAGAAAGCCTGTCGGTCCCGCCTGCACGTTGTAAGATCGAAAGCAAATAACAACGTGCAGGCGCTGCTGAAAGTGTCCAGGTGTTTGGAAATTATACCGGGACGAATTCAGCATCTTTTTCAGTGGGGTCCAACTTCTTGGCAGGGTGGACAGCGTCCACCCTGTGAAAAAAGTGGGTGGAAGCCATCCACCCGCGGGTACCCCGACTCGTGCCCTGGGTACAATACATTTAATGGGCGAGAGCCAGCATTTCTCAGAAGCAAAACGTTGCTCAGTGATAGTGAGTACCTACACTTTATATCACCATTTTAAGCTATGCGCACCGCTCACATCAGTCTCATTGGCACGTGGTTTTCAAGCTCCTACTTGTGCCCAGGCACTCAGTTTGCACACTAGTCATCTTATAAGGCCTGGCATGATCACCTGAAAAAGAGCTTTAAGAAGCACCAGTGACAAAGGGGCTTAAGCTCCACCCATATGGTGGTTATCTCAAGAACATTTGATTGGACAGAAGATGTGCTAGTCCACTAACAATGGAGTTCCATTTACTCTGTTCTACCAACAGGCGGAGTGTCAAATTCTCCTCCGGTGTCAGAGGGCAGTAGCACAGACCAGTTGCTTTCTGCTCTTTTGCATTTAAAAAAATAGTACATAGCACTAGAGTATGAACCTCCTACTGCTGTTGCGCCCCAGTTCCCTGAGCCCCTAGTTCACAAGCCCCTCAATCCCCAGACCCTTGGGTGCAGCTGCTAACCACCAAGAGCTGCCGCTTTCACCTTCAGTGACTGTCTTGGTCAGCAAGCGATACTTTCCTGAGATAGTGGCAGTCCACGGACTCCTTTCCCACTAGCCTTAAATGAGCAATGGCAGGAGCACCACCATAGTCTCTTGAAGAAGCAGCTTGAGTGAGGGGGTGTCAGCCTTCTGAACTTCATTAACCTCATTCCCACATATTGGGTATTTGATACTATTTGTGTTAATGTGTAGTAGTAACGTCTTATTGGGTAAAAAAGTACTTCTTTTCGTGCTAGGAGAAGCACTGGGCTGTGCAATCCTGCTTCAGAGTTGCTAGCTGTCTATTGAGTTCTGAACCTGTTATAACCTCAACACTAGCCACCCTGAGAAGCCTGCGAGTGCTCGCCTTCGCTGCTGCTGAGATTCAAGTGCTGAAGGGGTTGTCCTTGACCCAGTTTCCAGAGACCTAGAGCAGGGCAGGTCCTGGGAAAGTAGGTGCAAAGGGCTCAACGATCACCAATGTGACCGAGCAGGCCCTTCCTGGCCTGTCGCCCCAAACAGGATCTGACAGAGGTGGGACTTTGTGAGTGCAGGGTGTGTAGTCTACAGGAGAGTGCAGTGTGCCTGCCAGAGTGAAAGTTTAGTTGTGTGAGTGCCGGGTGAGAAGTGTGTTTTTATGAGTGAAGGGTGAGCGTTGTAGCTATGTGAGGGCAGGATGAGAAGTGTGCATTATGCCTGTCTGAGTGAAGGGTGAGAGGTGTACCGGTGTGAGTGCAGGGTCAGTGGTATGCCTGTGTAAATATAGGGTGATAGGTGTGCCTGGTGATTTAAGGTAGATAGTGTATCTGTGTGAGCGTAGGATAATTGCTGTCCATGTGTAAGTGCAAGGAAAGTGGTGTGCCAGTGTGAGTGCATCATGAGTGATATGCCCATGTGAGCCCAGAGTGAGTGGTGTGCCTATGTGAGTGCTGGGTGAATAGTGTGCCTGTTTGAGTACATTGCTGACAGTAAGCCGGTATAACTAGAGGGTAAGAGGTGTATCTGTGAAAGTGCAAGGAGAGCAGTGTGCACCTGTGAATGCATGCAGGGTGAGAGTTGTGCATGTGTGAGCACAATATAAGCAGTGTGCCAGTGTGAGCAGTTTGCATGACTAAGGGAAAGGTAAGCATTGTGCCTCAGGGAGTGAAGGATGTGGGAAGTGGTTATGTAAGTGCACAGTCAGAGTGAGAGGTGTACTAGTGAACAATGTATGAGTGTGAGTGAAGGGAGAGTGATGTCTCGGTCAGAATGCATGGTGTATTTTGTTCTTGTATGAGTAAAAGCCTCGAAGCATGCCTGTATAAGTGTATGTTGAGTGGCATGCCTGTGTGAGTGTAGGAGTAGAGATGTTTCTGTATGAGCGTGAGGTGAATGGAGTGCCTGCATAAATGCAGAAAGAGTAGTGTGCCTGTGTAAGTGCAAGGTAAGCAGGGTGCATCTGTCAGTGTAACATCAATGGATTGCTCAAATGAGGGCATCTTGAGCAATGTGGGTGTGTGAGTGCATGGCAGGGGCGTAACACAGGCCCCCGCAGTCCCCGCGATGTGAGGGGGCCCCAGGCTCCAAGGGGCCCCCTCTGCACTGTTCTCTGGCCAGAGAGCTCCTGATTGAGCCCGGAGGGGGCCCCTCTACGTACCGTGCAGGGAGGCCCCCTTACTTTTCGTTACGCCAGTGGTGCATGGTGAATGGTGTGCCTACATGAAGTGGTGTTAGTGGTGTGCTTGTATTAGGGCAGGGTGAGCGGCATGCCTGCAGGGTGAGAGATGTGGCTGATTGAGTCCAGAGTGAGCTGTATTGCCCTATGAGCAGTGACTGTGTGAGTGAAGAGTGAGCGATGTGCCTTACTGAAGGGTTACCAGTGTGCCTGTGTGAGTGCAGGGTGAGTGATGTACATTTGTTAGTGCATGGTGAAAGGTGTGCCAGTGTGTGTGGATGGTAAGAAGTGGTTGCAGAAGGACATGAGTGTTTATGAGTGGAAGGTAGCACTGTGGCAGTTTGGATACATGGTAAGTGGTGTGCCTTTCTGCACAGTGTGACTGAGTTAAGTGTGAACAGAATGCCTGGATGAGGTCAGTGTGAAAGGTGTGTTTGTGTGAGTGCACGGTGAAAGTTGTGCCTGATTGAGTGCACTGTGAGTGGTGTGCCTGTCTGAGAATGCTTCTTGTCTAAGTGAAGTGTGAGTGATTTGCCCGTCAGAGTGTAGTGTTGCATAAACTGTGTGATTTGAACTGTAGGTTAGGAAGTGTGCCCGTGTGAGTACAGTGTGTGCAATGTCCGTCTTTGAGTGCAGTGAATAGAGTGTGCCCTTGTGTGTGCACGGTGAATGAAGTGCATATTAATGCAGTACTAGCAGCGTGCCTGTAGTAGTGAAAGGTGAGAGATGTGCCAGTGTGAGTTCAGGGTGAGCAGTGTGGAGATGTTAGGGTCTGTCTAGGTGCTGGGAAAAGGGTGTGTATTTATATGAATGCAGAGTGGGAGATGTGCCAGTGTGAGTTCAGGGTGAGCAGTGTGCATAGGTGTGAAGAAGGAAGGGTCTGTATTGGTGCTGGGGAAATAGTGTGCATTTTTATGAATGCAAAGTGAGAGGTGTGCCTGTGTGAGCGTAGGATGAGAGGTGTGCCAGGGTATATGCAGACGAAGTAGTGTGCCCGCACAAGTGAAGCGTGAATGGTGTGCCCATATGAGGACAGGGGTACGAGTGTGCCTGTATTAGTCAGGGTAAGTATCGTGCCTTTATGAGTGGCGGTGAGAGGTGTGCAGACTACGTGGTATACCTGTGTGAGCTCATGGGGTTGGGTGTGTATGAATGAATGCAGAGTAGAAGGTGCACACGTGTGCAGATTGAGCAGTGTGCCCATGTGAACAGAGTTCCTGTTGGAGTGAAGGATGAGTGATATGCATGTCTGGGTGAAGGTTGAGCAGTGTGTCTATGTGAGTGTAGGATGAGTGCTGTGTCTGTGAGTATGCAGGGTGAATTGTGTGCCCATGTGAGTGCATGATGAGAGATTTGTTCACATGAGTGCACTGTACCTGTGAGAGTGCAAAATGAACAATGTTTTTGAATAAGTGCTGGCTGAGTGGTGTGCCTATGTGAGTGGTGCTTCACATGAGTCAGGGAGGCTGGTGTGCACGTGTGAGCTTAGGGTTAATGGTGTGTCTGTGTGAGTGTAGAAGGAAGTGTATGTCTGTATGAGGGCAGGGGAAAGTATGTATGAGTGCAGGGTGACAGTTGTAACTGTGCAAGTGAAGGGTGAGAGTTGTGCCCATGTGAGTGCTGTCAAGCGGCTTTCCTGTATGAGTGCAGGATGAGAGGACTGCTTATTTGAGTATAGGGTGAGTTGTGTACCCGCGTGAGTGCTGGAAGAGTGGTGTGTCCTTTTAGGAGCAGGGTATGGGTGGGTCCTTGAATTGCAGGCTGTGAAGGGTGATACTGTGAATACAGAATGAGGACTGTCCCAGTCAGAGTACAAAAGGGTGGCTGAGACTTTATGAGTGCAGGCAGAAGGGTAAGTTTGCATAGTATTCAGTGAGAGTTGTGCCTGTGTGAGTGAAAGGTGAGGTCAGGGCCGGCTTTAGGGCTGTTCGACCAGGGCAGCCGCACCTGTTGCTGCCCGGGGGTGGGGGTTGAGGGGGGATTGGGAGAGGCACTTTGTGTTGAAAAATAACTTATGGGTTTAAAAGCGAGTGCTGCAGAGTTCTTTGTGTGCCCAGCAGTTTTCAGGCAAAAATAAAAATAACTCTGGTGATTGACGATCCTGCTGTAGAGAGATCAGAGTTTTTTCTAGTGACAGTTTTGACTCATCATAAAGTAGTGTAGAGGGTTAATGGGCCTGCTGCAAAGAATGTGTACCATGTAGATCACATAACTGAGCGTGAGTGAACTGTGAAAAGTGCTATAAAAAACTGAAATTCATGACAGTGGCTAGGGAGAGATAAGGGGCACTAGAGGGTGGTAGTGTGGGCATTTTTGGATAAGGAGGTCATGGTGGGGGGGGCAAAAAAGACTGTTGCTCCCGGCGCCAGGAGCACTAAAGCCGGCCCTGGGTGAGGTGTCCCTGTGTGCAAGTTTTGTCTGTATGTATGCAGTGTGAGAGGTGAGCTTGTGGCACGGCCTTGAATAGCACATCAAAGCCAGACCTATTGGCATTGATAATGCTTGTATAAGAAGTTCCCTTTTGCATACCACTATTGATAAACTAAATTTAGTTGACAACTACAGTTTGAGAGGGCACAGAGAAGCGCTCGTGTCCCCGGAGAGGTGACCTTTGTTGATCAAGACACTCACATCTGGCATTGCATGTGTAAAATCTTCCCAACACAACTGCAATGTCATTTTGCCATTAAAACAATCGACCCAGGTGTCTGAAATGGTTTCTCTGCATAGACTCCAGACATGTCTACTCACATTTAGAATTGTTTGTAATGTCCATTAACAGAAAAACCGTGCAAAATGATCCGGCTTTGGTATGTGGGCTAGTCACTCAGCTGCAGACAATGGAGCCAGGACATCTGAGATCTAGTCTTCACCTTCCTAGTTAACCAAATTGTGTGATCCTTGGCAACCCCTTTTATTCCTGTCTGCCTCAGTTGCCACTCTACGCAAAAATGGGCGCTTCTTCTGGTGATTGAGCCAACAGTGTGCCTTACACAAACATGTGCATTCGTTAAATATTCGAGGCTTCTTTGAGACACTTGCAAGAGTCCAAAGCCGTCCTCGGTGTGACTCTCAGGGAACACCTCTACATTAATGACAATGAAGAGCGCCTAGCAGGCAGCAGGGCTCTAATGAACAATATTCTTCAGCAGAGGCACCATCAAAGAACAAAAGTACAAACAGTTACAATGGTAACTTTTTAACTTTTAGTGAAATGACGAATAAACACTGCTTGCTAAGAATCTTGCTCATATATGCGCCACTAGGTGGTGCTGAAGACTCAAAAAGATCTTTAAAGTGCTGTTCTGTTGTGTATCTAGTGTGTTATTTCAAATTCTTAGTATATGATATTTGTCTGTACGCAGGCAATGCAGATGGCAGTCCCTTTCATTGCACCGTGGTATGATACAGGCAAGGAAATCTAGCAATGTCTGTGTGATATGTTGTACGTCTGTACAGGGGCCTTCGATCCGGGAGGTGTTCATGTGCTCCCAGCGCTGAATTGTTGGGCATGTAAATATATAAAACAATGACACAACTGTAATCACATTCTGAATGAGATGTGACAGCCGGAGCGTGCGTCGTAGTCAGGGCACAAGTCCTGTAAAAGGAAGTGGGGGGGACTACCCAAGTTAGTCACTATGCAAGTGACATCATGGCGCGGGCCATCACAGCACATGACGTCACGATGCATGACATTGCATGTGGCATCACAGGAAGTGACCTCACTGGAAGTGACACCACAAGACTGACATCAGATATTAAGACCTCACACATATATTTATCAGGTATAACATGAGGACATTTAAGCAAATTATGGGATTTAACAAATGAAATTTTGCGTCAGAGTTGAACTTGTGCCAAAAATGTGTTGTAACCCTGACACAAAATCTGGGCCTCAACTAATGCTTTTATTTTTTTTAAACCCTGCCACAAAGATGGAATAGTAATAATGGCAAGACAACTTTGGACGGTAATGCTTTTGATGGAGAGATCTGTGTTTTGTGTTGTCCTAGATATGAATCAAAGTAGAATAGAAGGTTAATGTGTCTCCTGCAAAGCACATCATTTAACATCCAGATGACAGATTTTTATTTATATATATGGGTAAGTCGGTAACTGCTTTCAACACAAATATCCTTTTGTTACATTCAGTTCAAAAAATGTAATCCTTCTAATATAACACAGCGAGCTATGAAGGACAGGCAACTTCCACACCTTGTAACCCTCACTGTGTTATGTAACACATCCTGCACGTTGATTTATATACTTATATAATTTATTGTCAATATACAATGTGTATGTTACATAAAGTGCTCTGACACCCTGCATTGGGATGAGAAGTGTTATAAAAGAAATAAAATAGTGCTTTTAAATAGTTTTATTGTGGAAAAATCTGGGACAGACCAACACATTTGACATTCTTAGAGTGCATGAAGTCCAGGGACCTAACCAAGTCAAAGGCATACCTCTCTTAGAAGTGAAAACAAGCAGTGTGCTTGTGTTTCTCCTTCCTTGCATGTGCATTTAAGAGTGAGGTTCCAGGTGGCATACAGTCAGGATACTGCTCAAAAGGAGGCCTGATGGCCACTTAACATTGGCCTTTATCTCTGGCCCAGCTGGAGGTGCAAAGAAAAAAGCCCCCTCTCGCTGCCTGAACAATGCTGCTGGGAATAGAAAGCAGACAACGTGCAGGCGCTGCTGAATGTGTCTGAAAATTACACTTGGGACAAGTTCAGCATATTTCTGTGGGGCTCACCTGCTTGGAGGACGGACGAGGTCCATCCTGTGAAAATAGTGGGCGGACGCCATGTACCCGTGTGTACCCCCGACTTGTGCCCTGGTTGTAGTAATTGAAGAAAACAAAAGGGATGACAAGCACACTACAGAAGCTCACATGAACTACATAGGCTGTGATGACGAGTACCACAGAAGTGACTGTGATTCATCATCGCACCTGAAAAAATCAGGCTCCTTGGGGTTTGGAGTTCATCAGGTGAGGTTAGTTCGGCCTGTTACAAGTTTTGAACAAAAAATGTGGCATAATTTGTGGGTTTTGGCGCCTTCCGTACTAAAATTTGCACCTCTGAGTAATTGCAGGGCCATATTCCGAAAAGAACCTGGGGAAAATGATAGGGATGTGGAGTTTAACCCACTAATTAAATCTTAAGTGTGCTAAGGTCCACATCCTGGGATTTAAGTGGGATAAAAAAACTGGTGGGGTCTCTCAAAGGGGTGTGGTCACTATAATTAAGGGCGTGGATTAACACACTTAAGCTAAACATCTCTGCTTAGCTTAGTGTGCCGGCCGACTAGTATTTTGCTGCTTCTGTTATTGCATCCAGATATATAACACAACAAGTAACATTACATCCACAACAAGCCAGGACTATTGGCTTTATCAATGGTTGTGAGTTGCATATGATAAATAAGCAACAACTATCATTTCGTTGTAACGAATATTGAAAATGCTGCTCGCTCTTGTGGGCGAGGTTGTGGCTAAGGATAGTGCAGCTGACCTTCGGCCCAACATCCTGTGATTCAAAAAATGAATAGTCCTTTTTGTAATGTATCTGGTGCTCATGTAAAGTGCTCCAAGTTTGCACTATATAAAACTGAAAAATGTGTCTCTTTAAAGTTACATCAAAGGCATGGGCGGGTTGTACTAGAGCAGAGTTAAGGTCTATTTTTTTCACCCAGAAATGGAGAGCCCAATAGGATTCTGTCTCGGCCTCTGCTTTTAAAAACTGCAGGTGCTGAGCATCGGGGATTAAAAAATAAATAAAAATACTTACCTTACCGGGTCCCGCGCCACCTCCACTCCTGGCCGGGTCCTGCACCTGCATTTTCCTGCTGCTTTCCTGCTTTTCCAGGAACAGGAAGCAGGCATCCTCCCTCCCCTACCCTAAGCCTGCTATGCCAGCGTTGTGATTGGTGCAGACGGCGCCCAGCCGGGCGCCTGTAGGCAGGCCATTTTCTCTATGTAGGCTGCAAACAGCCTAAATAGAGAAAATGGTGAGTGCGCATGACTGGTTTGGTCGGTCCCAGAGGGCCGACCAAACAGTCAGGACCCACAGCATTGGGCAAGCCACTCCTTTCCGACCCACTCACCCTCCTGCCCCAACCAGGCATACCATTCTGCTTTCTCCCAGCGCGAGAAGCAGAAACATATATTGGTATTTAAAATACCATTTTATGTTTCTGCTTCTCGCACTGCGAGAAAGAAGTGGGGCGACTGTCCTCCGCCCTAATGGAGGAGCCGCCCCTGATGGCTAGATATAATCTGAGGATGCAAAGTGGACTAAAGAATGATGGGTTAGAATGCTTTAACAAGCAATTGCCAATGGTTAGACTTACTGCAAGCTTTCTTCCATCCCCTTTTGAGTGTTTGACATTTATCAAATGTAACAGTACTTAGTTTACTGACCTTGAAAGGACAAAGAGCTGATTCAACATTGTAGGGATTTGAACTTGCAACCAACAAATCACTGCAGTTATCAGTCAGCTGCAAGCCCTCGCCCACTGAACCATCTTACATAGAGCAGGGTGCAATAAGGTTAGTCGCATTTAGGAGTTATCGCACTGCAGAAGGAGGAAACAGCACAGGGAAGAAAATGTAACTATTATTGCGGCAGATATGATTGTTTTGTGTGGTGAACCACTTCGAGGTGCTCCAAAACTTGCAGTTGTGTTAAGTAAAACACTCTAACGAGAAATGGTTTGGCCCAATTGACATGATTTGCACAAGTGGGTATACAACAAGGGAAACAGCCGTTACACCGCAAGCATTAAAACGCATGCCATTACTCCGTGTGCCATTGCAACGCAAAAGGTGAGTAGCAGGGGGTAGAAGGTGTTGGATTTAACTCCAACACCTTCCCTACTTTTGTACACACAGGAGTTGGAATTGTAAATTAAACTATTCCAACTTAGAGCGTATCACCGACAGCAAGTCGGGGTAAAGATTTGAGTTTCAACGGCATGCGGGGTAATAGCATGCGTTGTAACATCAAACAAACCTACAATAAGGATGTCAAGTGCCCTACTCCTCAAGCCTTAACACAGTAAAAAAACAATCACTACAAAGCAGCTCTACCATAGCTGGGAGAACACCATTTGAAGTACAACATGCACAGGCCACATATTGAACAATCATTTGCAATGCAGTAGGTCTCGCATTTACGAGAGTCTGAGCTATTGGCATTTGTTGGACTTGGCCCTTTGTGGCTAAAGTTCCTTAAACTTTTTGCCTTTCTCCTATACCTTTTTCTGATATTATGTTGCCGACTAAGATGCGTTGGGCACTTTGCCACTGCTGACCAGTGTCAAAGTGCAAGTTCTCCATGTATAAAGTGTTATGGTAATCGGTTGTCCATAATTGGTATGTTTGCCTTACTAGTAAAGTCCCTAGTAAAGTGCACTATGTGTGCCAGGGCTGGTAATGCAAATGCTACTACTGGGCCTGCAGCACTAATTGTGCCACCTACACAAGTAGCCTTAAAGAGAGAACTCAGGCTTGCCACTGCAGTGCCTACGAGCAGTTTGCTAACTGCCATGTTGTCCTGACAAGTGCACCCACTTGTCAGCCCTTACCCTTCCCTTTGTATGCACATCAGACACCCCTATGGTAGACCCAAGGTACCCCCCTGGGCAGGGTGCAGTGTCTGTGGAAGGTAGGACATGTACTGAAGTGTGTACCATGTCCTGACAGTGAAATACTCGCAATTTCGTTTTTCACTGTTGCAAGGCCAACTTGCCCATAGGACAGAATGGGGAAGGCTGTGTAATATGTGTCCAGCCCATCTTCCTGTAGGCTTAAGATGGAGAGGTGAAGTTTAGTATGCCTGAACTCACAATTTGATAACACATCTTTTTATGAAAGTGGTTTTGGAATTGTGTGTTTAGAAACCACGCTTTTAGAAGATGACTGGTTTGTTAGTTCTAACAATTCTGTGTGTCTCTGCCTGGCTTTGGATTGACTGGCTAGATTTGAATGTGATAGGATCTGGGAAATGTGTTGACACAGGGGAGGAGTAGGTGAGACATCAACAGGCTGACCTGCATCTGGAGTGTAGGGGGGAGGAGTAGCCCCTGGAGGTGAAGAGGCCTGGATTGCTGCCATAAAACAATGGCGCCCCCTCCTGCTGAGTGATTGAGGAACCAGACCCCCACTATCAAAGGAAGAAGGTGTCACTGGCAGGGAGACACCCAGAACTGGTTTGAACAGGGGTCAGTGCCCCCTGAAACACAAAGACTTCAAAGACATTTAGGGGTATAACTATGAGAGCTGAAACCCCTGAACGTTGGACTGATCAAGACTGAAAAGGATTGAAACTACTTCGTGGTCAAGAGGAACCTCTGCCAAGGAACAACAGCTGAAGAGACTGAAGGAAAGGACTGACCCTCGCTGTGTGTTCTGAGGCAGGCCTGCAGTTTGCTGATTTAACTAAGGAGAGGCTAAGGGACTTTGCTTTGTGCTGTGTCCCCCTGCTTGAAAGGACTTTGCTGTGTGCTGTGTCCTTAAGTAACTTGTCCCCAAGGGCCCGAGGAGAGCTGGCTCTCTGTTGTGGAAACTCAGGAACATCAAAGTTTCCAAGTGTGTCTCAACGGTGCTGTGTGCTTGTGCTTTTTGCAGCCTGAGACCATCATAAGCATTACCCCGGGACTGTGTGACCCGAAGCCCAACCGAGTCTCAGCAACGCTTTGCACGTGTGCAGCCTGAGACTGCCGTGGGGTCCATGGTGCTAGTTGGAAAGTGCCCTGTGACTGCAGTGCCCCCGCAGCGTGAATCATCATCCATGCTGCTGTGTAGTTGTTTGTGGCCCGAGCCGTCATCGTAACGGAGGCTGCGGATCAAGATCACCGCCGCCGGCCCGAGCCGCAACAGGCTGAAGGATTTTGTAAAGCTAAGGAAGTCGTGAGGTAATTGTGATTGTTGTCCGCAAGAGGAATCTGCCCAAGATCGTCAGCAACGGAGAAGGTAGCGCTGTAACCTGTCCGGCTACAGCGTCGCCTTGCATCGGAGCTGCGTCTTCATTGAGAGAGAGAGAGCGAGGCAGCGCATCCCCCAGGTAAGGCTTGGACTCCGATCGGGAGCCACAATCGTGTGTGGCCTGGGAAGGCACAGGAGGAGTACAGGAGTGCTCCTGTCTCTCTCCCTGTTGCATCGCGTTAAACGAGCTGAGTCCTCGAGCGTCCCGGACCTGCTCAGCAGTA
Organism: Triturus cristatus; assembly: GCF_964204655.1. NCBI lineage: Eukaryota > Metazoa > Chordata > Amphibia > Caudata > Salamandridae > Triturus > Triturus cristatus. The sequence continues at coordinate 215,050,785 of NC_140594.1, read as the reverse complement.
CCGGGGCTGCCCTCGGAAGTTCAAAACTTTTGTCTGTGGTTGGGGCCTAGTGGTTCCCGCGCTAATCACTTCGATTGGCCTTGTATTATTCCTGCATTACGAACTGCCTGATTTTGTGCATTGAGGATTGTATTATTCCTGCATTTACGAACTGCCTTATGACATGCATTGAGGATTGTATTATTCCTGCATTTACAAACTGCCTTAATACGAGCATTGAGGATTGAATTATCCTCACATTACGAACTGCTTTATTACTTGCATTAAGGAGTGCATTATACTTGCATTATGAACTGCCTGATTACTTGCATTGAGGATTGCATTATTCTTGCATTACGAACTGCATTAGTCTAACAATACGAATTGCATTACGTACTGCCTTATTACTTGCATTAAGGAGTGCGTTATACTTGCATTATGAACTGCCTGATTACGTGCATTGAGGATTGCATTATTCTTGCATTACGAACTGCCTGATTACGTGCATTAAGGATTGCGTTATTCTTGTATTACGAACTGCCTGATTACTTGCATTGAGGATTGCATTATTCTTGCATTACGAACTACATTACTTTGACAATACGAATTACATTATAAACTGCATAGCATTGCATTAGGACTGCATTTGAACATTGTGAACTACTCATTAATACCACAAGAACCTACAAGTGTTTGCTGGCCTTATAACCCTGCAAAGTGAAATATTACGAATACGCATATGTTGGATTCTTATCGTTTGGTCTTACCATATTTTTCTTCTTGATAAAGATACCACTATTTTCATACATCAGTGTGGTGTCCATTTGTGGTGTTATCACTGTATCACTGGGAGTGTGGTTGCAAATACTTTACATATTGCCTTGAAGATAAGCCTGGCTGCTTGTGCCAAGCTACAAGGGGGTGAGCAGGGGTTATCAAAGAAGGTGTCCCTCCTTTCCCTGACTAGAAGCAAGGGTCCCTATTTGGACTAAGGCAACTGCCTTAGCCAAATAGAGGCCCTCAGTTCTAACAGCATTGTAAATGACAATGCCTTTTATTTATGTGTTGTTTTTAAAACAGATTAAAAAAAGGCATTGTCATGTAGAATGCCAATAGCTGAAAGTCTCACAAATGTGAGACCTATTGCATTGCAAATGCGTTCGGCGCCCGTGCTATAAAAATAAGAAAAAAGTGTTAGGAGAGAGCTTGTCCTGCCTGCAGGCAGGACTAAACTATTAGAGAAAATAGTGCCCGGAGGCTGTAATTAAAGCCTACCGAGTAACAACACACGTAACAGGAGGTGTTGCCATGGAAGATTGCAAAATGAGACAAGGTGGTACTAAGGAGGGACTACTAAACCTATTGACTAATGAACAGCCTTTTAGGTGGCGTACTGTCAGTGCGCTTCCTGACAGCTTCTTTGCCTCTGAACCTGCATCTGTAACACGGCATGGGTGCAGAGGCAATGGGATTCCATCGTTTGCATGGAGTCATGCCCCCATGCAAATGAGGGACGCTCTCTGAAGATAGCGTTGGCGCTTTATGTGGGCCAGTGTTATCGGTATTACAGAAGGGATCAAACAATCGTCTGCTGCCCCTTCTGTAATACTGATAGTGCCTCCTGAGAGCTTCTTTGTCTCTGCAACTCCGTCTGTAATAAGGCACAGACGCAGTGGCAAAGGGATTTCCTCATTTGCATTGGGCCACGCCCCCATGCAAATGAGGGAACGCCCTCTTGAGGAAGAGCTGGCGCTGAATGTGCGCCAGCGCTTTCAGTAGTACAGAAAGGGACATACAAGCATCTGCTGCCACTTCTGTAATTCCAAAGTGCCCCGTGGGTTCAAAGCAGGCGCAAATGACCATTGCACGCTGGACCAAGGGGCCATATTATAGTAGTGCCCTGGGGGTGTAACAGGCGTTTGCGCCAGCTTTGCATGCCCCCGGGCTACTTTGGTATTACGTGTATAAAGAGTGTTAGAAATGGGGGTCTCTAGTTGGCAGAGGTAGGTACCTTTGTCAAAATAGGGACCCTTGCTTCTAGTCAGGGTAGGGGGGATACACACTCTAGATAACCCCTGCTCACCCCCTTGGTAGCTTGGCACAAGCAGACAGGCTTATGCCAAAGGCAATGTGTAAAGTATTTGTACCAACACTCACAGTAACACAGTGATAACACCACAAATAAACACCACACCGGTTTAGAAAAACTAAAGTATCCTTATCTAAACTTAACAAGACCAAAACTACAAAAATCCAACATACAAGTATTAAGAAAAATGACTTTCAAAAGGTTTTAGCAACTGAGTCAATAGAAAACTATGGATGTGTGATTTCTTGCAACAAAATTCACCAAGCCAAACAGCGGCAGCAATGGGAAGCATTGAAAAACAAAGAGATACCTTGATTCCTGAGACCTTCGTAGATGCAATGCAACAGTTCCGCTGGACACAGGGGAGCGGTGCGTCGGGTCCGGTCTATAAGGGGAAGCGATGTGTCGATTCTGAGACGACTCCAATCCGTGGGTGAAGCGTCGGGGAAAACTTGCTGCACAGGCACGATGCATGGAAATCCATGATGCGTCGGCAAACGATGCAGTGGTGCAAAGCGGCACTGCATCAGTTTCTTCAGCCGCGATCCCTCAATGCGTCGATTCTTGCAGCGGCGACAGGCGCTGCGTCAGTTTCAGCAGCAGCGTGGCGGGGCGGAGAGATTCTTCTCTCACCATGGCGTTGCGTCGGAAAAACTGTCGCAAGAAGAGCGATGCGTCGATTTTCTTGTTGCTTTCCATCTCCCAACAGCAGAGACAACCTCCAGAGACCCCACACAGGCACTCCTGGCAGGTCAGAACTTCCAGCAAGGAAGTTCAGGGGAGATGCGGGTGAAGTCTTTGTGTTCCTAAGACTTCAAAACAGGAGGCAAGCTCTACTCAAGCCCTTCGAGACTTTCCTCAAACAGGGGACACAGCACCCAGCGAAGTCCTTCTCCTTTCCTTGGCAGAAACAGCAACTGTAGGCCAACCCCAGACACACAGGCATTACTTCACCTCAGTTTCTCCAGCTCTTCTCCTTGGCAAAGGTTCCTCTTGATTCCAGAAGTAGTCTAAAGTTCAGGGGTTATAGGTCTAAGACTTATACCCCAAAATGTCTTTGTTCTCTTTGTGCAGAGAAGTCCAGTGCCCAGTCAAAACTAGTTCTGTCCTCTCCGGTGCACCTTTGTGGCAGGAGGTGGAGACAGCATTGTGGAAAGCAGACCAGACCTATTCAGGGGAAAGGAAATCTCCTCCCCCTACTCTAAATGCAGCACAGGTCTATTTAGCCCAGCCCTGACTCATCAGGCTCTCTGGAGCCACGGCTTCTCCCCAGCCCCTGACACTCCAACCCCAGACAGTCAATCCACATCCTAGCAGAGGCACACTGGATGACTAAACAAGAAAATACCTACTTTCTAAAAGTGGTATTTTCAAACACAGAATGTAAAAATCATTCTCACTACAAGATGCATTTTAACATTCTGAGTTCAGGCATGCTAAACTTTATTTTCCTACCTTGTTCCCATGAGTAGTTATGTTTATAACATTGTTGGACAGGCCACATGAAGGGCTTGCTCCCTCCCCGCATGACAGGGCCCGAGCCCCGGCCCTCCAGATGTTACCCACCGAAACAACCCGCACCCCGTCTCCAGACGGGACTCCTGCCCCCGGACATCTCTGTATCATGGCCATGGGGCCGAACCACTACCGGCTCCCTCGCCCGGCCCGGCCGCCATCTTGGACACTGCACCACGAGGCCGCGTGGCCTCAGCTCGACCCTAACCCTGGGCCTGGCCAGGCCCCGACATCCCGGCACCACCATCCACCCAGGAGGTGAACGGACCACTTGGCAGGTCGATGGGAGAAAGAGGTGTCGATGGCTCTCCCCCGCCAGGTGCCGATCGCCCCCCAACTCCCCCGGGCGCTGGCTCCACCCCCCTGCTGGGTGTCTGGACTCCCTCACCCCGGACCTCCCGACCTCCAAGTGCGAGGGTCCGGACATCAAAGGGCGCCAGACCTATAACTGGGGCAGCTCCAGAGCAGGAAGGCAGTTGTATCCTGAAGTCGAGAGACCCCGAGAAGAACTCATCCTTGACGGACTACCGGCGCTGCCGTAGCCCTGCCTCATGAACTATCACTCTGCCTGCTGGCGCTGCCGCGGCCTTCTGCATCCTCCATCCTCGTCGGGACCTGCTGGCGCTGCCGCGGATTGTTGTACCTACCACCTTCGTTGGGACCTGCTGGCGCTGCCGCGGCCCGTTGTAACCACCACCTTCATCGGGACCTGCTGGCGCTGCCGCGGACCGTGTAACAACCACCTTCACCGGGACCTGCTGGCGCTGCCGCGGCCCGTCCAACTAGAACACCGAGCGCGAGGATTGTGAGCTATCCATCATTTCATCGCATCTACCAGATTGGTAACAAGACTGTCCCGCTACCCCCTTTCCCAACCAAGAGACTAGAATCGAGGGGACCCCTGAGTCCTGACCTCCTTGTACCATTCTATCGTACCTAAAGATTGCTTATAAATAACGTTAAAACCTATCTTTGTGTGGTGTACATCTGTGGGGGGGAAGTTACTCGTCTGTACGATCGCTGGAGACGGCTCTCCCCGGAGACCTCTCCCCTTGTCCTCGGCCGACCCTCCCGGTCCGTCTAACATTGGTGGCCAGCGGCGCGATCCGAATCAACGCGTAATCGTACAGAGAGTAGCTCACCCCACGACAAAACCACAATGTCAACCAAAGAGAGCGGATCCACCGAGAGATTCCAGATGGAGAAATTGGAAGAGTACAGCCATCGTGAATTGAAACAATTCTGCATTGAACTAGGCATTGCTACCACCGGCCTGAGTACCAAAGACGATTTCAAGCACGCCATTGAGTCGTGGGCAGAAACCGGGGCCGCCAGATCCCCGGCTCAAAACATTGCAGCATCAGAGAGGAACACCACGGCTCCCGAAGAGCGAAGAACGGGCCTCTCGCAGGAAGAGATCCAAGAGAGAGAAAAAAACAGACTACATGAGTTAGAAATGGCACGGCTCAAAATGGACGGTGAACTAAAATTAGCCGAACAAAAACTGAACCTAGAGCATCTGCGGCTCCGAGAAGAACGGGAAGAGAAACAGAGGCAGAGAGAGCTCGAAGAAAAGAGATTAGCATACGAACACGAGCGCAAACTGGCAGAAATAGACCTACAGAAGCAGAACAAAGAACTGGAGGTGCCCGAGCGACCGCGCACCCCGGGAGCGACAGAAAAGAAAGTCCACATCCCCAAGGATGTCGTTCGAGAGAATGTCCGAGAAGACGACATACAACAGTGGTTCAAGGCCTACGAGATCGCCATGACCTCCCACCGGATCGATCGAAGTGACTGGGGAGCCGGTCTATGGGGGAGGTTCGTCAATGAAGGCCGCGATGCCCTGTTACAGCTCCCAGACCACCTGATGTCATCCTATGACCACATGAAGGCTGCCCTCCTCACCCGATATGGGCTCACACCCGAAATGTACCGCCAGAGGTTCCGAGACTGCACCCGGATCCCGGGTACAACTTGGGTGGAATATGTCAACTATTTCAGCCGAGCCTTCGAGGGTTGGATCAAGGGAAGCCACGTAACGACCTACGAGCAACTTTTTAATCTCATGGTGTGGGAGCACCTCTCTAACAACTGCTTCGTCGAGCTCAGGCAGCACCTCCTCGACAGTAAATTGACTGACCCACGGCAACTCGCCGCCGAAGCTGACCGGTGGGAAAGCACCCGAGTGGGCCGGAGAGGGCCGCACGAACAGAACCGGAACAACCAAGGTCAGCACTGTCCCCGAGGAGGAGGAGGAGGCCAGGGACGAGGAAGAGACACCGTCCCGGCCGCTCCCGCTGCCAGCACCCCACCCCCGGCCAGCCGGGGCAACCCCCCGATGCGCGCGGGGCTTCGAGCCAATGTCACGTGTCACCGATGCCAGCGAGTCGGCCACTACGCCAATGACCCGAACTGTCCACAGAATCAAACTCCGAGACCCCGCCAGGTAGCTGCCGCCGCCCTGGGGGGAGAACAAATCTCCGAAGAACAGGAAGAATACGAGCAGGGACAACAAGAGTGGGAACCGGCCGCCATGGTTCTAGCGTGCCTAGGGGGAAGAGACCTGGTCCCGCGGGCTCCCCTACCCGCCAACACCAGAAAATATAGTCAGTGGGTGAACATTAATGGACGCCGGGCCGAAGCACTACGTGACACGGGGGCCAGTGTGACGGCCGTCCGCTGTCACCTGGTAAAACCAGAGCAGATCCTGCCGAACATTCTCTGCCCCGTCCGTTCAGCCGACAATTCGGAGAGTCTATGTCGGATGGCCTGCGTCCCCTTCGAATGGGGAGGAGTCTCCGGCATGTTGAAGGTGACGGTCCGAGATGATGCCCCCGTGGACTGTCTCCTGGGGAATGATCTTGAGAGTTCCCCGTGGGCCGCCGTAGAAAGAAGAGAGCACCTGGGGATGCTGGGCCTCCCGGACTGGGCGTGCGTAACCACCCGGTCCATGGCCGCCCGGGCCATCCCCCGACCAGAAGAACCAGAATGGCCAGCACCTCCTCCCCCGATCGCTCCAGTAGAGGACACCGACCATACCGACCCCCCAGAGCCAACCCCCGAAGGGCTCACTCAGCCCCGGGACCTTCCCAACCTGGCTCAGTGGCGTCAAGAAGGGGGGCCCACCCAGGAACAGTTCCGACAAGAACAGAAGACCTGTCCCTCCCTCGAGGGACTCCGCCAGCAAGCCCTCGCCCAGAGCGCAGGGGACACCACCGGAGCCCATTGGATCTATTGGGACAACGAACTATTGTACAGTGAACAGAGAATCGCGGAGTTAGGGGCCAGTCGAGTGCTGGTGGTGCCCCTCCGTTTTAGAGACTTCCTGTTATATTTGGCCCACGATGTCCCCCTGGCTGGACACCTGGGCCAGGACAAAACCTACAGTCGCCTGGTGACCCACTTTTTCTGGCCAAAGATGAGAAACGACGTCCTCAACCACTGCCGGTCCTGCCCCACGTGCCAGGCCAGCGGGAAGAGCGGCCGCAAACTCAAAGCACCTCTGCAACCCTTCCCAGTTGTCACCACCCCGTTCGAGAGGGTGGGAATAGACATTGGGGGCCCCTGGACCCCCGTACAGCACAAGGACATCGGTTCATCCTGGTACTGGTGGACCACGCCACCCGCTACCCCGAGGCTGTGCCCCTGCGAACTGTAACAACCCCGGTGGTCGGCCGGGCCTTAATGGGGATCTTCTCCCGGGTGGGCTTCCCCCGAGAAGTCGTCAGCGACAGAGGCACAAACTTTATTTCGAAGTATATGAAGTCCCTCTGGCAACAGTGCGGGGTCACCTACCGATTCACGACCCCCTATCACCCTCAAGGAAACGGACTAGTCGAGCGGTTCAACCGCACGCTCAAGGGAATGATTGGGGGGTTGGAAGAACCCCTCCGTCGCCAGTGGGATGTACTACTTCCGTGCCTCCTCTTCGCCTATCGAGAAGTTCCCCAGAAGTCCCTCGGCTTTAGCCCTTTCGAACTCTTGTACGGGCACCCTGTGCGAGGGCCCCTCAGCCTAGTCAAAGAAGGTTGGGAGATGGCCCCCCTAAAGACCCCTCCAGACGTCTTCAAGTACCTCCTGACCCTACGCAATCAGACCAGGCGATTCAGAGAAATGGCGAAAGCGAACCTTGAGGCCAGTCAGGAGGACATGAAAAAATGGTACGATCAAAATGCCTCCTCCATCGAATTCGAACCTGGCCAACAAGTATGGGTGATGTCCCCCACCGAACCATGTGCCTTGCAGGACAAGTGGACGGGGCCCTTCAAAGTGGTCGAACGCAAGAGCCCCGTCACCTATCTCATCGATATGGAATCCCCACGGAACCCCCTCCGGGTCCTCCACACCAACAGACTCAAACCTCACTTTGTGCGCTCGGAGCTCAGCCTCCTGATGGCTACAGACAGTGGAGCGGAAGAAGACTCCGAGCCTCTCCCTGATCTCCTGAAGACTCGGGAGAAAGATGGTTCCGTGGACGGGGTCCGGCTCTCCGATGCCCTCACCCCGGAACAGCGCCAAGGCTGCCGGGACCTCCTGCTGCAGTTTGCTACCTTGTTTTCCCTCACCCCAGGGGTCACCCCCTGGTGCTTGCACGACGTGGACACTGGGGACAGTCCCCCTATCAGACACCGGGCGTACCGCGTACCAGATCGGGTACGGGCCTGCATCCAAGAGGAGGTATCAAAGATGCTCGCGCTCGGGGTCATCGAGCCCTTGGACAGCCCCTGGGCCAGCCCGGTCGTGCTGGTCCCCAAAGCTGCTGCCCCCGGCACCACTCCTGAGCTCCGATTCTGCGTCGACTATCGGGGCTTGAATGCTGTTACCAGAACCGACGCTCATCCCATCCCCCGAGCGGATGAACTGATCGACCGCATGGGGGCTGCCCGCTACCTCAGCATCTTCGACCTGACAGCGGGCTACTGGCAGATTGGTCTCACACCCCAGGCCCAAGAACGATCCGCCTTTTCTACCCCCGATGGCCACTACCACTTCAAAGTCATGCCCTTCGGCATGAAGAATGCCCCAGCTACTTTTCAGCGACTGGTGAACCAGGTCTTGGCGGGCCTCGAGGAGTTCAGCGCCGCCTACCTGGACGATATCGCTGTGTACAGCCGCCACTGGTCCGACCACCTCCACCACCTCCGAGAGGTCCTGCAGGCCCTCCAACGGGCCGGCCTCACCATCAAGGCCAGCAAGTGCCAAATTGGTCAGGGGTCCGTGACCTATCTCGGACACCAGGTGGGAAGCGGTCTGGTGGCCCCTCTGCAACTCAAAATCGCTGCCATCCAGTCCTGGCAGCCCCCAGTAACGCAGACCGAGGTCCGAGCCTTCTTGGGGCTCACCGGCTACTACCGGTGGTTCGTGAGGGACTATTGCAGCATTGTGGGGCCCCTCACGGGACTCACATCCAAAAACCACCCGAAGAAGATCAACTGGACCCCAGAATGTCAAGCGGCCTTCGAGAAGCTGAAAGCCGCCATGTGCACCGCCCCTGTGCTCCAGGCCCCCGACTACAGTCGGGAATTCATCGTCCAGACAGATGCCTCCGACCATGGCATCGGGGCGGTCCTCTCCCAGCTGAACTCCGAGGGACTTGACCAACCGGTGGCCTTCATCAGCAGACGCCTCCTGGCCCGAGAACAGCGATGGAGCACCATCGAGAGGGAGGCCTTCGCAGTGGTGTGGGCCCTCAAAAAGCTCCGGCCCTATCTCTTCGGTACCCACTTCCGGGTGCAAACAGATCATCGACCCCTGCAGTGGCTAATGCAGATGCGGGGGGAAAACCCCAAACTATTGCGTTGGTCCATCTCCCTGCAGGGGATGGACTTCACTGTGGAACATCGACCGGGCCAAGACCACGCCAACGCAGATGGCCTGTCACGCTTTTTCCGCCTCGACGAGGAGAGTCCCCAAGAGGATGGGTGACTCTCCCCGCCTTCAGCTGGGGGGGACGCATGTTGGACAGGCCACATGAAGGGCTTGCTCCCTCCCCGCATGACAGGGCCCGAGCCCCGGCCCTCCAGATGTTACCCACCGAAACAACCCGCACCCCGTCTCCAGACGGGACTCCTGCCCCCGGACATCTCTGTATCATGGGGCCGAACCACTACTGGCTCCCTCGCCCGGCCCGGCCGCCATCTTGGACACTGCACCACGAGGCCGCGTGGCCTCAGCTCGACCCTAACCCTGGGCCTGGCCAGGCCCCGACATCCCGGCACCACCATCCACCCAGGAGGTGAACGGACCACTTGGCAGGTCGATGGGAGAAAGAGGTGTCGATGGCTCTCCCCCGCCAGGTGCCGATCGCCCCCCAACTCCCCCGGGCGCTGGCTCCACCCCCCTGCTGGGTGTCTGGACTCCCTCACCCCGGACCTCCCGACCTCCAAGTGCGAGGGTCCGGACATCAAAGGGCGCCAGACCTATAACTGGGGCAGCTCCAGAGCAGGAAGGCAGTTGTATCCTGGAGTCGAGAGACCCCGAGAAGAACTCATCCTTGACGGACTACCGGCGCTGCCGTAGCCCTTCCTCGTGAACTATCACTCTGCCTGCTGACGCTGCCGCAGCCTTCTGCATCCTCCATCCTCGTCGGGACCTGCTGGCGCTGCCGCGGACCGTTGTACCTACCACTTTCGTTGGGACCTGCTGGCGCTGCCGCGGCCCGTTGTAACCACCACCTTCATCGGGACCTGCTGGCGCTGCCGCGGACCGTGTAACGACCACCTTCACCGGGACCTGCTGGCGCTGCCGCGGCCCGTCCAACTAGAACACCGAGCGCGAGGATTGTGAGCTATCCATCATTTCATCGCATCTACCAGATTGGTAACAAGACTGTCCCGCTACCCCCTTTCCCAACCAAGAGACTAGAATCGAGGGGACCCCTGAGTCCTGACCTCCTTGTACCATTCTATCGTACCTAAAGATTGCTTATAAATAACGTTAAAACCTATCTTTGTGTGGTGTACATCTGTGGGGGGGAAGTTACTCGTCTGTACGATCGCTGGAGACGGCTCTCCCCGGAGACCTCTCCCCTTGTCCTCGGCCGACCCTCCCGGTCCGTCTAACAAACATGTTATAAACAAACTCCCCATTTTTCCTATGGGGGCAGGTAGCCTTGCAATAATGAAAAACTAAATTGGCAGTAATTCACTATCAGGACATGCCACACACATCAGGGCATGTCCTACCTTTCACATACACTGCACCCTGCCCACAGGGGTACCTTGGGCCTACCTTAGGGGTGACTGACAATTAAGAAAAGGGAAGGTTAGGGCCTGGCAAGTGGGTGCACTTGCCAAGTCGACGTGGCAGTTAACAACTGCACACAGACACTGCAGTGGCAGGTCTAAGTTACCATTTCAGAGCTACTCGTGTGGGTGGCACAATCAGTGCCGCAGCCCCACTAGTAGTATTTGGTTTACCTTCCCCCAGCACACTGAGTGCACTTTACTAGGGACTGACCAGTAAATAAAATATGCCAATCAGGGAAAACCAATCATAATAGCAGTTTACACAGGGAGCACATGCACTTTGACAGCAGTGGCAAAGTGCCCAAAGCATCTAAGCCAGCAAAAACGAAATCCAGCACAGCCTCAAAAATACAGGTGATAGAGGCAAAAGGTTTGGGAAAACCTAGCCAAAGATGACAAGTCTAACAAAGAGCACCAAATTGGAGTCCTGAAGTTAGTATCTAAAATAAAATAGGATATAGTTTACTTGATTGATAAAGTAAATCAAAATAAAAATGCAATATTTCCAAATTCAATTGATGGAAATAGGAGTGTTAGACACTAGTGGAGAGAGATCATCATCTAGATGATAATACCTCAAATCCCACCAGACCCAAACAATCACACCCACAAAGGAAAACTGGTTTCTGTGAGGGTTCTCAGGCTCAGTCATTTACCAAGTCCACAATAAATATTGATTACCAATCCGTGGGTTGTATTTCTTCCAAGCAGGCCAGAGTTATTGGAAAGACTGTGACCTCCTTTAGGCCCTTGGGTCAGCAGGAACGCTGAAGAAATATGACCACATCACCCCCCGCTCTGATGGAACTGCACTAGCTGCCCTTGCCAGCCTGCACCAAAACCATCTACATCATCTACAAAGCTATCACAATCAGCACACCTCCCTATCTGACTGAGAATCTCATTACCTTGGGTGGCTATCAGCACACACGCAAACAGGACATGACCAGACTAAAGACAAACATGCAAAAAACAAAACATAAAATGCAACAGGACTTTTCCATCTATGCACCCAGTATTTGGAACAACATCCCCTATCAATCAAGACAGCCCTAGCCCTGCTCCAAATAAGAAAGAGCTGAATGCACCCCTCTTCAAAGAATTCTATACCATGATGCAGTAAGAGTCCACATTTGTTCTTAGAAACCTGCACAACCTCCAATCACATATTCACTGTGTATTTGCCGTGGATGCTGTTAAGCGCTCATTGCCATTCAAGTAGGTTCGCAGTATAGAAACTCACAAATGTATGGATCTGATCTGGTCCTCTCTTTTTGTAGCATTCGGCCTTTGTCTTTCAGTCCTTTAGGGAAGCTCTGTCTGGAGTTTAAGCCCTCCTGTAGTCATTAAGGTTTTTTTGGAAGGACTTTCTTCTCTCCCACTTGGTTCTTGGGTGAGAATGACTGTTGGGTTTTAATGGTAAATATTGGATTATCTCACCTGTTTCTACCTGTCTCTGTGATTGTGGATGCCAATGTTTTAAGCTTTGTTGATTGTTTGAAAATATATAACATGCAAGGATTGGCAGCGCCAAAGGACTGGCTTATGACTGAAAGTGCCCCTTCTGTCACCGATGTTTTTAGACACTCACTAACTGATCATACATGCACGCTGTCGCAAATCTTTACTCTCTTGCTTCTAGTCACCCACTCACTGAACCATTCTTGCATTTACAGACTCACCAATCCACAGTAAAACAACACACACACAAACCAAACAAGTGCTAGCTAGATGAATTAAAAAAAAAATAAAGTAGAAAAAATACTGTTCCATCAATATGGGTGTATGTGTTTGTAATTAAAAAAAAGTAAAAACGTAAAACATGTAAACATAGCTGTTTCAAAAAGTACACATTTCCGTTGCAGTCCCTGGCACTGAAGGGAACTACTTTGTGTGCGAATACGCTCTTTGTAAAAGAGCTAAATGTCATCACTAACAGTCAAGTTAGCCATTGGCTGAAGTGCGCTGATCCTCTGGCCCATGCTGTATACTGTAGTAGTTGGAAGAAAAATGCAAATGACACAACAGGACAGTGGATGAAGAGTGCTGGCTGAAAGCCCCTAAATGTAAGTATAGGTTATGCATGAGTTTTGTAAAATCAAAACGTCTTTGCTAACGCCAGACATAAAAACGAAAATAGCACAACCAACAAACATGAAAGGCGACGTTAAGACAAACAAGGTAAAGTGAAATAATAGCATTAAAAAAATAAAAGACATGGAATCGTGTGACTTAGACATTTGGGGTTGAGAATGAAGTCCACAGGGTCGTTTGATTACCAACAGCCGGTGCCCAACCAGCCATGTCTAAAGAGTGGTTAAAAACCCACTTCACAGTAAAGTGCATGCCGCACTTTAAATAATGAATTCCAAATCTCAGGAAACGGCCTGGAAAAGTGCAAAGTGCCTTAAGATTGAAGTCGCATTCTCATTCACACATTTGATTACCAATCATGTACGGCCGCGCCTAAATTCAGCAGGGGTGGGCCACTTTTCATCTGTGGGCCATTACTGCGAACAGCTTGCTTCTCTCCAATCGATTCCGAAAATGCTTTGCAAATTGCTTAGAACTGGTTTTCTTCTTAACAGTGATTTTTCTTTCTCGGCGCGGCGGGAGGGGTGTCACCACTGGCTGGCCGCTTCCTGGGATTTCTGTGTGTGTTTCTCATGACGTTTTGGGAGCTGCAGTGGTGACTCGTTTTAAGAGAACCAGCTGGATTAACTCACTGTTGTGTCGTCACTGACAGTCGCGTATTCCAAATTGTGCCTCGCTTTGCTTTGCTTGTTGTTATTATTTTTCTCTCTCGTGCTGCATTACAAGAGCTTGTTTATTAACTGTTTGTCTCCGCCACGACCTGTTAGTCTTCAGTTGTGCTTCTGGTTCAATATTACCGCTTCACTGCGTGTGGTTAGTTGCTTGCTGCTCTCTGGAGTTCTTGGGCACCAGCAGGCTCTTTGCCATTTGAGGCAATAAAGTCCTACGGGGCATATTTGCAAAGATCTCATGCAGTGCAGCACGTCACCTTGCTGTGCTGCGTGATAGGTAAAGGGTTGGAATGTGCTTTACAGAATGGCCTTGCGTGGCTTGATAAATCCTACTTACGTTTTGCGTCACTCTTGCGCCCCCTTACGTAGCACAAGGGTGACGCAAAACCTACATAAATATGCCCCTAAATAATTTTAAGACTCTTGGGGGCATATTAACAAGCCAGGCGATAAAATTATCGCCGCTTTAGCGGCAGAAAACTGCCGCTAAAGCGGCGATACTGGGCCTGATAATATGCTCTATGGAATTCCAATTGAAGCCCATGTTAGATGTCCTTCACATCTAACATGGGCTTCAATTGGAATTCCACAGAGCATATTATCAAGCCCAGTATCGCTGTTTTAGCGGCAGTTTTCTGCCGCTAAAGCGGCAGTAATTTTATCGCCTGGCTTGTTAATATGCCCCATGGCTACTTGTGCTTCTAAGCGCCACACTCCCTGGATGCCGATCTGCAACAGGAAAGACTGGCTAGATGGTGCTCTGTCAACACGAAGTGCCTGCCTGGCAGCCCTACATGCAAGTGCATGTGAAGAAGATACTGGGGCGCAGCTGTTAGAAAAGCAATCTTTCCATGGATGTGCAATGCGTTTTAGTTTGTGCACGTGAAAGCAAATTCTGAGGCAAATCTTATGTTTTCAGGGGATCCATTTCCAACTACAATGGGTAAAAAAGCAAATTGCAGGGGGTATCCCGCAGTGGCTCACAGACCGCTGCTAGATTACTCGCTCCCCACACTTCAGAGAGAATATGGATGTGGCCCAACGGTTGGGGCTGCTGACTTTGGAACTGGGGTACCGGGTTCGAAATCTGCCCTTTGATCAACATCCTGTGATTCTGGACAAATCACTCAGGGCCATGTTTAGAGTTAGACAGATGGGATAGTCTGCCAAAAACACGTTGGATGTCCTGCGAGCCACATTACAAGTGCCTTAGGCTTATAAGGCACCGGAAATAAAGTAGATATCCACCACATTTGTGATGAGGTATCCCATCCCCCAACTCTAAATAATGCCCTTTGTCTCCCAGTGCCTAAAATAACAAGCACTGGCAAAGCCACTAGGTATTGTCTATGTGAGAGCTACTGGCTTTGCCAAGTGCTATGATGCAGGAAGGTAAAAAAAAAACGCTATAACACGTTCAGTGTCGGCCATGACATAGTGCTGTTCTGGGAGAGTGGGGGTTAGTTGGGATGAAGCAACGTGGACAACAGGAGAGTGGGATGAAAAATTAACATGAGATGGGTGGCGTGGGGTAAAAAATGACTCAAAATAGATAATGGGAGGTAGGAGAGAAGAGGCAAAAGGGATAAACAGTAGGGTGAGGGATAGGAGAGAAGTGATAACATGGACAACAGGGGTGGGGGTGGAAGGAAAGAAGCAGCACAGGCAACGGGAGGGTGGGGTGGGGGAGATGAAACAGCCAATACAAGGGGGAGTTTGAGAAGGAGGGAAGAAGCAACACAAAGGGAAGAAAAAAGAGAACCAGCAACACGAAAAATAGTATCTCAATCACAGCACCCGCAGCCGAAGGACCCTAATAAAGATGAAGCTATCTGTACATGATCCATGATCCCAAGAAAAGAAGTGGAAGTGAAGCCGGCACGTGCTGCCCAATGAGAAGGCAGAAAATATGAGCGACAATGACTCCGACAAATGGTAAGCAATGGGCAGCTCCAAGCCCCTTGAATACAATATCTCTCACAAGTGAGAGCGCATGCAATGCATGCGTTGCTGCATGCGAGACCTGCAAACTAAGTAAGTATATTTTCCATAGTTTCACCAATTTTTTGAGAATCTCAAAACCAATAGGCCTATCTATGGTTTACCTGGCACACCCTTGTTATATAATTTGCACAAATGTGCAACTCTGCATTTCCTTTTTTTCCTCTTTTTTTTCACATAGAATTTTTCCATGTGAAGAAGTTGGTTCCTTAACGCAAACTGAAAAATTGAGTTATTTGGGCCAAGTTCCCACTCTAATTGCACTGCTTACAACTACCTGAAGCATCGCATGTTTAGAAGTACCAGGACTTATTGTGAATGCACTGTCAACGTTTGTGAACACTCTCACAGAAATCCCATTCTGGATGTTAACTGCACTTGCACTGCCATCTACCATGACACTCCCATGCAAACTACCATTTTAAACCACCCTGTTGGGTTATCCCCAACAGTAACTCCCATCTGCACATGCACAACCCCGCTTTGTCAGATGCTGTGATTCAGGAGCTGTAGTTTGCAAGCACAGATGCACAGTAGCGCGTGTATGCAGCTTTCTCTTCCGGGAGCAAATGTTTTAGGAATCGGCCCTTATATAACAAGGCCTAGTACTGATGGCGCACCAACCTCTAGCTTGGTCCAAACATTCTAATAACACATTTAAAAATGTTCTTGTGCCTTACCGAGACTCTACTCTTTTATTGTTACTTCTTTACGGTGTATTGTGATAAGTGGAACACATTTCGGTGGTGCATAGTTGCAATGAAAACTTGTCCTTCACGAGCACTTACTGGCAGACTTATGCATTAACAGCACTATAACTAACAAATGTTACTATTACCAGACTTAAAAACAGTCTAGTGGCCTTCTAAGGATGAAAGGAAGTTTTGACCCATTGCTACCTTTCAAACACATACTTAGCAGGCTCCAGAAATCTTGTGCATTAACTACTGAGATATGTTACCTCCTAAACCTCTAAAAGATGGTGGGCAGATTTACAAGCCCCTTGCGCCACTTTTGCGTCATTTATCCCATGTTAAAAGTGATGCAAAAGTGGCGTAAGGAGTTGGTAAATCTGCCCCCGTGTCTCGTTATGCGTAACGCATTTTACTCTATGGCAGTGCTTTTTGTGAACTTCATTTGGAACACAGATTAATTTAGTAGATTTAGTGATATTTTTGTTGAAGTGATACATAAAGTCTGCTTAAATGACCATCACTACATAAAATAAAGTGGGGCTTATTTATGAGCCCCTTGTGCTGCCAGTGTGTCACTTTTTGTGACGCACCAGGAGCTTAAAATATGCCCCACACTGGGACATATTTGCAAAGTGACGCATTTAAGTGGATGCATCACTTTGTAAACCCCTACATTACATTATGCCTGCGTCAGGTATAATGTATGCATGGTGTGCATTCGCCCAGCAAAAAAGGCTCTTAGAAGTGTTGCAGTTAAATTTATGAGATTGCACTGCAAGACTTCTAGGATGCCACTGCGTCAAATCCTTACGCCTGTCTCACAGCAGGCGTAAGATTGACGCAGGTCCTTTCAAGGCTTGTCCCATGTGAAAGGACACATTGCTGGAGTTGCGTCTGTTCTCAGTCACACCCCAGCAATGCGCCACTTTTGCGCCTACTGACGTATCTGTAAATCCTTGCGACATGGAGCACTGTACAGTAACTACGGTGCATCCAAGGTGTCGCAAGGAGGGTGCATTGAAAAGTGTTGCATCGCTGTTTTCACGGAGTGATGCAACACTTTTCATAAATGAGGCCCAGTATATTTATATTTAGATATGTACAGCTTTGATTTGTTTTAAATACATTACTCTCAGTAGTGCCTCCCAACCCCTTCCAACCTCTTCTCAGCTCCTTGGCTTGTTTAGATTTATGGGTACATGTTCCGTTTACTACGATGTTTTATAAGAACCCGCACATGTAAATTCCATTAAACGGTGCAGCACCAGGCTGTCCTCTTAAGGGGCAGGCTTGGTTATATGCAGGGACACTGGAAATATGCAGCAGGAGAGGGCCAATTATGTGGCAGGGTTGACCAATTATGAGGCAAGAAGAGGCAAATTATGCAGCATAATGCAGCACATTTTTGTATACAATTACTCTATTATTTTGTTGTTTTTACACTTGCTAACCCTGTCTCGGCATAGGCTTCACCACATTAGTACCAGTTTAGTGCCCAAACATAGCAATAAGCAAGAGAAAGGTGACCAGTCACCCTTTGCGAAGGGCCTTCCACTGAGCAGCAACACATGATACTGCATTTTAGTAACTTTTGAACCATTTAAGCTAAAACATATTTTTTTGTTGTAAAATCTGCAGATTATGCAGCAGATGATGGAGTGTGCAGCAAACACGGGAGATCCATAATTATGTGAAAAAAGCCACCCCGCACAGCACATAATTCCAGTGGCCCTGGTCTGTGTTAGATAAATCAGAGCCTGGTAAAGATTAACTCTTATGGCTGGATCAGTACGCATGCACAGCTGTGTAAGGGAGAGCTGGTACAAACCAGACTGTGAAAAGCATAAGGTGAAAAGGAGAAGGCCTCTCATAGTGTAGAACTAAGCCAAAAAATTAAATTGAGTTGATTAAATATATGGGGGTATATTCTCAAGAGCGTGTGATAACCATTGCAAATTTAGTGTAGCACAACTTTGCATATCGCAGTCTTTCGCGGGAAAAACACCCTGTTAATATGGTATTCACAAGCCGGCGGCACCATGTGATAGTCCAACGACAACGCGTCAAATGTCCGCGATAAAGTCAACGCGACGCCGCAAAAATGCGAAACACCAACACAAAGAAGTAGCGATGAGGCCAACCGCGATACAGAAATCAGCGATAACCAGCGACAGGCATGCAATGCCCACACGTCATGTGGGAAAATGCGCCATAAAAGCAACTAAGAAAAAAAAGGATAAAAAATAGAAACTGCGTAGCACCATGGATGCTCCCGGGCTGAGTACAGAGGCCAACACGAACCCCACAAGCCCCACAGAACTCCACCAATGAACCTCAGGGTCGGGGAAGGGCAAGGAGACAGGGACACCTTAAGGATTTTGGGGGCCCTGGGCAGATTGTATTTTGGGGGCCCCTGTTCAGAACAATTTTGAATTTATGATCCACTTTCAGATCTTTCATGCCCTCTTTGGTCGGGTCATTGACAGTTGACAGACACACTGAGACAAATTCTGAAGTTGTTACATCTAATATTCAAAGATAGCGATGTGTGTTTTCAATATTGTAACACATAAGCAGCTCACTAATTCTACTGCAAAAAATCTCTGTGACACCCTCCCATTTCTCATATATGAGGTCCTGATTTGATCTAAAAGAAACTTTCTTTATGGATGTTGCATGAAACATAAACACAACATTTCCCTGCAAGATATCTGTAATAGACGTTCACACATCACTCACATCAATAAATAAACGAAAGAGAAACAGTATTTAAAACAATCTGTTGAAGAATTATTCAAAGTCATCAGGGCAAGCATTTGCAGAATAGAGCTAGCTTTATCTGGGGGGCCCCCTGAAAGACTGGGGCCCTGGGCCAGAGACCACTTTGCCCATGCCTTAAAACGTCTCTGCAAGGAGAAGAGGAAGAGGAAGACGGGGTGCAGTCCACAGGAAAACAAGATCAGCGTCACGGAGGTGACAGAACACCACTATCCACTAAACGTCAACATGACAAACATGAATGCAGTCGGAGTGTCGAGGAGGCCTATGGAGGAGGACAAGAGGCGCTGGCACGATGTGAAAAGACAAACCAAGTACAAACCCGCTGCCAACAGGAAGGCAGCAAAGGCGACACGCGGTGGGAGTCCTGCGCCACAGGAGGAGCCTGAGGAAATGGAGGCCACAGTCATCAGGGTGGAGATGACGCAAGGAGTTGGGAGTCCGGACACAGCTCGATAGGAACTGACACAACATCCATCAGGTGAGCAACGACCAGGGACTGGGGGGGAAGGAGGGAGATGGGCACAATGGCACACATGCACACAAATATGCAGCACACTGCACGACCACAATGACCCTGGAACATGTCCCTGATCCCCGCGGCACACTGCAGCACACACACATAGCAACAACAGCACATCCCATGACAATGTGGTACAAAGTGCAACACCGACACTGCAGAACAGAGGACACAACTGGATCTGCAAATGCGCAGGAACAGGCCAATCACATGTAAAACAGCAGGAAACTGCTAGATGGAAACGCACCTGTGCAACCTCACCTACGTCATGTACTCCAAATGTCCACTGTCCCACATCAAATTTACAGCACCTCTCAAACAGTCACAATGTACATCATCATACAATCTGCATGTTAATCGGAACAATGCGCAAAAACACATGTCAACACAATGTCAACATTCATCTCCCCTTGGAAATGCAGAGGGGCAAACAATACCTCCAGAAGAGCAGACCAGACTACTCATCAGTGATGCTGGAGAGGACCACCACACCTTCGACACTGACGCCCTACAACAGCCCATGGACATCTTAGGCGACCCACCCCCAGGAGCAGTGCAGCCAAGCCACATAGAGGAGACACCAACCCCTGCACAGACCACACAGCAGGTAGCACCTGCCTCCATGTCTGTCTACCAACACCCCACCTCGGCGCACATCGCATTCCAATGCCAGGTGTCAGAATGCCAAAAGGAGGTGGCCGAACAGGTGCGGGAGGGGTCAGAGCACATGGAACCCAAACGAGAGCACACACGTGGGTGTCCAAGTCCCACCAAGACCACCCACACCCCACAAAGGAGACCCACACTTCCTGCAAAGAACCACACCCAGAGCCCAGGAATCATCATACACACCCCCACACTGGACCTCCGTACAACGGCCCAGTACACTCCTCCCACGCATTGAGCAGGTGACAACGAAGCTGCATGTCCAAGGTCTTACCCACTGCCAAAGTTAACATGGTTGCGCACGATGTACACAGCACAATGTAATGTTGTCGGCCCAGGGACCCTCAAGCAAACATCATGACCACACGGACACACTGAGATAGTTCGTAGAACTTGCCACGGGCACGAGCGCCCGGCTCCTTTATTGGCAGGGACACATGTAGAGTGACGCCTGTTGGTAGCCGGAGCAAGTACAGAGGTCAAACAGCATGCAAACAGATGTGTCTGTGAGTTGCAGTGCACCGATGTTGGGGCATCAGAGCTGAGCTCGCTCATGTGAAGAAAATGACAAGGATTGTGTCCCTTCAGGAAATACCTTATGCAACTGCAGTGGGTGTGTCACACTGGCATCATCTCCCTCAACATCGTCCCTGGTCTCCCACACTGCCTGAGGTGACATTGCTGCGTGAGCTCCCCACAGTACACGCCCCAATCAGAAATGGTCCATGAGTCGTGGTGCTCTGAGTCAGTGGCACCTCGAGTGCTGACCAGGGCATCAGGCAGATGATGCCATCCACGACAGGTCAGACCAACTCTGACAGTCTGGCAGTAAGACACATACGACTCTGGCTGTTGTCATCTGGAGGTGGTCCTGGCGGTGGTGGTGTGTGCCTCCTGCGGTGATGAGACTTCCGGGCCGGTCAGGACTCAAATTGATGTGTGAGCCCTGATGGACCGTTGCTGATGCCGGAGGCAGCGGACAGCGCAGGGCCACAGACATATGGCGTTGAGGACCCAAGGCCACCATCTCAGAGGCCATCCAATATCTCAGCAGGCAGGGTCCCTGACTTGAGCTGCACAGAGTTAGTGGCCCCAGATGCACTGTGGCTGGCACAGGCACACCCGCAAGGGACGGTGACTTATGGTGCACTGAGATCGGGCCACGCGAAGTGCGGAGCTGGTCCTCTTCGATGTCCAAGGTGAACAAGGCGTAGGGTTGTGGGAGGCAGTGGAAGGTGTCCTCCAGGGCAGGATGCAGAGGGTACAAGCCGTCCGGTAGTGGCAAATGGAGGAGTGGAATCCTACTGCCTCGTTCTCGCCACAAAGTAAGTATCACAGACATGATGATGACGACAATCCCAATGCCATAGACCCATTCGTCACCACAGTTCACCCAGAAAGTATCCATGAATGTTGTGGGACAGACTCAGTGGCACCATAGCTGAGCGGGTGTTCAGTCAGCGACGATGCTGTGTCCTGCCTGCTACGGACTGGATTGTATTGGAGTGAGGCATGCTGGATCGCAGTGTAGGCCGGAGGCAGCAGTCCGCATGGGCCCACAGCCATCTGTCGTTGGGATGACATGCAGAGTTTGCTGCCACCTGATCGAAGGGTGTACAGTGAAGTAAGGCTGCCATGTATGTAAGGCCTCAGACATCATGTAATCAAGACACAGTTCCATATGTGTGACCTACTGCACCGCAGTGTAAGCCCGAGGCAGCGGTCAGCAGGGGCACACAGCCACGGGTCGTTGACACGTGATGCACAGAGTCAGTGACACCAGAGCAGTTGTCGGCAGTGTTCGATCACCTCCGTAACAATGCTCCTTTTCTCCTCCGGACTGAACCGTGTCTTCCTCTTATACCTCTCCCTGCATGCAATGAAATGAACTCTGGCATACATGAATCAAGACTCAGTTCCAAGTGTGTGACCTACTCGGACTCAGTGTAGGCCGAAGGCAGTAGTCAGCAAGGGACCACAGACAGCTGTCATTCGAATGCTATGCACAGAGTTGGTGGCCCAACATTGAATGGAGAACACAGATATGACTCAGCCATGACGTGTGTACTCGGCCATTGCACAATCAAGACTCAGTTCCAAATGTGTGACCTACTTGACTGTAGTGTAGGCCGGAGGCAGCAGTAGAGTACATCAACGAGAAAGGAGTAAAGTGGGCCTGTGTCGCGGGGGCCGTGATGGTCTGAGGAGGCTGCCAAATTTGCAGGCCTCGGGCTTGGAGCTAGCGCCGGCACGTGGTGGGCACTCTTTGACACATGCTGGTGTCAGCAGGTGGGCAGTGTGGCCTAGCTGCGCTGGGGCGGGCCCAGGGTCCAGCGAGCCAGGGTACAGCAGGCACACAGGATCGCAGGCAACTCCACTCACGACGACAGCATCGGCCTCGTGGCTAGGGTGAGAGGTTTCGCCCTGGCAGAGACGTCGGGCATTCCGGAAGAGAACCACACCCAGGGCTACGTGCTTTTTATTCACACCCCTACGCTGGCCTGGCGTACGCCGGGCCAGCCCACTCTGCACACGCTTATGGGGGGACATAACATGCTACATTTCCGCAAACTCGCCCACTGGCTGGAGTTACGTGGTTGCATCCACAGTGCCCTACACTCCATACACCAGCGGTGTATGTGGCCATGGATATGGGTGTGTTCTGCATACTGCAGTCTGTCCAGCACATCTCCCCCACACTTGGCATTGTGTACTTTCCTTTGGGGTCTCTTGCCTCCTTCACACATGCCTGGTTCCCACCTCTCCCTACATTCCGCTATTGTGTGGCTGGGGTGCCATGACGTTGATGGCTCATGTTCACGGCTAGCCCAGGTTACCATGGTAAGTTGTGCTGTCGTGTCTGGTGGGTGGGCATGTTGCATGTGAATTTGTGACATGTGCGTTGCCAGAGTTGTGAGTTGCATGGTTGTGGAGTTGCGGTGTGTGGGGTGTTCATTTGGTAGTTGCCAACGGGCTGTGCATTTCCATTGGTGCCATCCTGGAAGCGCTGTTTGATGTAGGACTGTCGGAAGTCGTAGGTCTCATGCACACTGCCTGGGTACTTGGCAACGACGTTGGGTGGCGATTCAACGTTGTTGGAATGTTGCCTGCGAATTGATGGGAGGAATGTGCTTTCTGTTGGGGTACTTGTGTGCAGTGTCGGCAGCGGGCACAAATGGGACATGTGTGCTGTCAATTGCCCACGACACGTGCCTGCATCCAGCTATGGTGTATGGTCCTTGCTTGGTCTCCAGCGGTTCCAGCGCATTGTGGTGGACGTATGGGTATTGGGGTACCAGGCTGATGATGACATCCCGGGCAGGTGTGAGGGGCTCGGATGTGGCAGGCTGTGAGACTCCTCCGACTCTGGCGGGTGTTGGTTGGGAGGTACCAGTGGCCAACAAGTCCAGCACAGCCAGCAGCTTTGTATGAGGTGGGATGTTGGTTGTCCGCTGTGTTGGTGCCGTCAACATGTTGGGCGAAGATGGTCAGGATGCGTGGATGGTTGTCCTTTTGAGCCTGTAGTGTGCAATGTCATTGTTAGGTGTTGGGTCTGTGAGGCTGATGCGTTTCCTGGGAGTCCGTTGACTTGGTCCGCGCTGCCTCTGTGGTGGTCTGGGGGGGCCGGAGGGAGTGGCTGTCCTGTGTGTGATGGCGGGGGGTGTTGTGTCCCTGTTGAAGCTCCAAGCTGCATGATCAGTGGCTTCATGGCGTTTGTTGGTCTTCAGGTGTGGCTGTGCTCTGGGCTCCCTTTTCTGTTGCCGGTTGTCGTCCGACTTTGCACCAGGTCGGAGCAGGTGTTAGTTTCCTGCTGCTATCGCGTCTTATCGCATGTTTTGTGATCTTATCGCCGATGTGGCTGGTCATTGAGAATGTTGAGTTGTGGTGTTGTCGCGGCTTTTTGTTCAGGAATGCCTACTCCGCATCTCATTAGTGATAGTTGCCGGGGTCATCCGTGGCAATGTTTTTGGAGGTTGCTATCGCAGGTAAACTGGTGGTATCGTCAGTTTGCACCGGCTTGTGAATGGGGCGATGGATTTATTGCGACTTTGGCTGCGCTACAGTGCCGTTAACTCGGCGATAGCTCCTTGAGAATATGCCCCAAGGTTTTTTGGTATACGATTCCAAGCAAACTGATAGCTTTTTGATAAAAAAACGCTGCAAACAAGTGAGATATGCAACATGAAAGAGCTTAAAGTTCTTCAAAATTTAAAGTTCTGACATTCATAAACATGTAAAGTGCAACCAATCACTCTAACCTCCATAACAGTACTGGTATGCAAATTTTTAACAGCCAAGCCTGTCTGTTTTCTTCCACGGTGGGAAGAAGTAAATAAAAAAGAAGCAACACAAAAAATAGTACCTCAATCACAGCTCTAGCAATGGAAGAACCCAAATCAAGATGTGTACTCGGCCATTGCACAATCAAGACTCAGTTCCAAATGTGTGACCTACTTGACTGTAGTGTAGGCCGGAGGCAGCAGTAGAGTACATCAACGAGAAAGGAGTAAAGTGGGCCTGTGTCGCGGGGGCCGTGATGGTCTGAGGAGGCTGCCAAATTTGCAGGCCTCGGGCTTGGAGCTAGCGCCGGCACGTGGTGGGCACTCTTTGACACATGCTGGTGTCAGCAGGTGGGCAGTGTGGCCTAGCTGCGCTGGGGCGGGCCCAGGGTCCAGCGAGCCGGGGTACAGCAGGCACACAGGATCGCAGGCAACTCCGCTCACGACGACAGCATCGGCCTCGTGGCTAGGGTGAGAGGTTTCGCCCTGGCAGAGACGTCGGGCATTCCGGAAGAGAACCACACCCAGGGCTACGTGCTTTTTATTCACACCCCTACGCTGGCCTGGCGTACGCCGGGCCAGCCCACTCTGCACACGCTTATGGGGGGACATAACATGCTACATTTCCGCAAACTCGCCCACTGGCTGGAGTTACGTGGTTGCATCCACAGTGCCCTACACTCCATACACCAGCGGTGTATGTGGCCATGGATATGGGTGTGTTCTGCATACTGCAGTCTGTCCAGCACATCTCCCCCACACTTGGCATTGTGTACTTTCCTTTGGGGTCTCTTGCCTCCTTCACACATGCCTGGTTCCCACCTCTCCCTACATTCCGCTATTGTGTGGCTGGGGTGCCATGACGTTGATGGCTCATGTTCACGGCTAGCCCAGGTTACCATGGTAAGTTGTGCTGTCGTGTCTGGTGGGTGGGCATGTTGCATGTGAATTTGTGACATGTGCGTTGCCAGAGTTGTGAGTTGCATGGTTGTGGAGTTGCGGTGTGTGGGGTGTTCATTTGGTAGTTGCCAACGGGCTGTGCATTTCCATTGGTGCCATCCTGGAAGCGCTGTTTGATGTAGGACTGTCGGAAGTCGTAGGTCTCATGCACACTGCCTGGGTACTTGGCAACGACGTTGGGTGGCGATTCAACGTTGTTGGAATGTTGCCTGCGAATTGATGGGAGGAATGTGCTTTCTGTTGGGGTACTTGTGTGCAGTGTCGGCAGCGGGCACAAATGGGACATGTGTGCTGTCAATTGCCCACGACACGTGCCTGCATCCAGCTATGGTGTATGGTCCTTGCTTGGTCTCCAGCGGTTCCAGCGCATTGTGGTGGACGTATGGGTATTGGGGTACCAGGCTGATGATGACATCCCGGGCAGGTGTGAGGGGCTCGGATGTGGCAGGCTGTGAGACTCCTCCGACTCTGGCGGGTGTTGGTTGGGAGGTGCCAGTGGCCAACAAGTCCAGCACAGCCAGCAGCTTTGTATGAGGTGGGATGTTGGTTGTCCGCTGTGTTGGTGCCGTCAACATGTTGGGCGAAGATGGTCAGGATGCGTGGATGGTTGTCCTTTTGAGCCTGTAGTGTGCAATGTCATTGTTAGGTGTTGGGTCTGTGAGGCTGATGCGTTTCCTGGGAGTCCGTTGACTTGGTCCGCGCTGCCTCTGTGGTGGTCTGGGGGGGCCGGAGGGAGTGGCTGTCCTGTGTGTGATGGCGGGGGGTGTTGTGTCCCTGTTGAAGCTCCAAGCTGCATGATCAGTGGCTTCATGGCGTCTGTTGGTCTTCAGGTGTGGCTGTGCTCTGGGCTCCCTTTTCTGTTGCCGGTTGTCGTCCGACTTTGCACCAGGTCGGAGCAGGTGTTAGTTTCCTGCTGCTATCGCGTCTTATCGCATGTTTTGTGATCTTATCGCCGATGTGGCTGGTCATTGAGAATGTTGAGTTGTGGTGTTGTTGCGGCTTTTTGTTCAGGAATGCCTACTCCGCATCTCATTAGCGATAGTTGCCGGGGTCATCCGTGGCAATGTTTTTGGAGGTTGCTATCGCAGGTAAACTGGTGGTATCGTCAGTTTGCACCGGCTTGTGAATGGGGCGATGGATTTATTGCGACTTTGGCTGCGCTACAGTGCCGTTAACTCGGCGATAGCTCCTTGAGAATATGCCCCAAGGTTTTTTGGTATACGATTCCAAGCAAACGGATAGCTTTTTGATAAAAAAACGCTGCAAACAAGTGAGATATGCAACATGAAAGAGCTTAAAGTTCTTCAAAATTTAAAGTTCTGACATTCATAAACATGTAAAGTGCAACCAATCACTCTAACCTCCATAACAGTACTGGTAGGCAAATTTTTAACAGCCAAGCCTGTCTGTTTTCTTCCACGGTGGGAAGAAGTAAATAAAAAAGAAGCAACACAAAAAATAGTACCTCAATCACAGCTCTAGCAATGGAAGAACCCAAATCAAGATGAAGCTATCTGTGTTTGGGCAATGCGTCAGCTGAAAAAAGAGGTAGTGAAGCCAGCAGGCACTGCCTAATTAGGAGGCAGAAAATAAGAGTGACAATGAAGCCAACGAATGGTAAGCAAATGGCGGTCTCCAAGCCCCTTGTTTGTATACAATATCTCCTACATGTGAGAATGTATGCAGCCCATGAACAGTCACATGCTAGACCTAAAAACTGTTATGTAATCTGGTTCTCATATAAAACTTTCTAATGCTCTGGGCCAGGTTCGAGCTACATGAAATTACAATAAAAAGGGACAGTTTGTTTCAGCAGTCAATTAGAATGAGCCTAAATACCAACCTAAAACAGATTGATTTCAAGGGTGCCCAGTCATATTTCTAAAAGAACAGCAAAGAGATTTGCCCAGCATACTCACATAACACCTCAGCTGGGCACGGCCGAGGTGATAAATAAACGGGGATGAACTGCTCACGGTTCAGTCCCGAAGTGTATGCCTGGTGTATGGTGTGGTTACTGGTGGCTCTCTGGTCGGCCCTATAATGGGCCTGTTGTTCTGAGAAGAGGTGTCATCACAGGACACTCGT
This sequence comes from Triturus cristatus, assembly GCF_964204655.1. Lineage (NCBI taxonomy): Eukaryota > Metazoa > Chordata > Amphibia > Caudata > Salamandridae > Triturus > Triturus cristatus. The sequence continues at coordinate 215,023,199 of NC_140594.1, read as the reverse complement.
CAGCACACTTGCGACGAGGAGGTGAATCGCAGACAGCACGCAGTACCGCATTTCACCTGCAGGGGCAGTATGTGGCAGGAACACTGCCTCACAAACCACGGGCCCCACTACACAGGAAGTGATGCCAAGGGGTCCTAGCTATATCAACGTGGTAAGAGGGGTGGAAAGACCCAAAGCCCTGCAACGTCTGGGATACAAAACAACAGACTAAAAAAGTATAGATAAAGCACACATGCAAGCATGGGAACATAGGCAAACGTTGGACGGGTAAGGTCGTCACCGCGCTCTCTGCATGTCAACGTAGCAAAGCCCAGTGAAGGGGCGAGACACGGCACCTCCTGCTGAGGGAGGATCATCACCATTTCCAGGGTGCACACACGCTGATTCAGAGACTGCACTCCGGCTGCACAGGTAGGGAAGCACGCACTATGAGGCTCCACTGCGGTCGAGCCTATGTGTGAGCATCATGTAGCAAGCAGAAATGGCAGATGAGACACGGGCTGGAGGAGCCCAGGGGTCAAGTCAAGAGCTCATGCTGAGACCCCTAAGGCAGCCATGAGCAATCAACCAGCTGAAGGGGCTCTGGTGCCTTTCATCGAACTGGCAGACCCAGCGAAGGCAGTCCCAGGTGGAATGCCTGGGTGGGGAGGCTGTAAAACTACTTTAGGGCCACAAGAGTGGGTGACAGTAAGGTCAAGAAATTGCTGATATTGCACCTCTTTGGGGAATATATAAGCTATTACAACACCTCCTGAACACTGGTGAAATTGATGACTATGATGCGACCATAACTGCCCTCAATGTGCATTTCGACCTGCAGCTAAATACCGATTTTAAACGGTTGAAGCTATGACAAGTCGGACAACGAGAGGGAGAGTCGATGGACAATTTTTCTGGCCATCTGAGAGCTCTAGCAAGCACCTTCATGGATGACGACCAGCAGAAGGAGGTCAAGGCGCAGCTTATACAAGGATGTAGGTCAGCCAACTTGAGGGGGCTCATCCTCTGGCAGCCTGGAATCAAACTTGAAGACATGCTCCTCTAGGCTGGCATATATGACCTGTGCAGAACACCTGTGGACAAGATCGAGCAAACAAAGAACAGAGGAGCTGGGCAGGTCACCAATCCGAACTTGCAGATTGGCAAATCTGAAGCAGTGGATGCCATCCGCAGCAGATCACTGCTGCCACTGGCGAAGATGTTGCACAAGGCCGACGCCCCTGCAGGAAGTATGAGTTGAAATATCACCCAGTGAAGAGATGCCCAGTTGCAGGTCACACATTCTCTTCTTGCAACAAGCCCAACTACTTCGCAAGGTTTTGTAGGAGTGGTGAGCGTGGACATCTAGCTCAACGAAGAAGACCGCAGACTACGGCAGTTCGCAACCTAACTGTAGAGGCGCAAACCCATCCCATGAGGGAAAGGGGAAGCTGGTGGAGGGAGAATGAGGTAGCAGATGGTGACATGGAAGAGGAAGAGATGTTCCTCATCTCATAAGCGGCCCCAAGGACCAGAGGCCACTGCCTTCAACCAGTTTGCAAAATTGCCATCACAGGCATGGTCGTGCCAGCCCTGATCGACACAGGGGCATCGTCAACATAATGACACACCAGCAATATCTGCTGTTGAACCCTAGACCATCCATCAGACCCTTGTGAACCAAATCTGCGCATATGGGAGCAAGGAACCACTTCCCCTGGTAGGGCTGATGAATGCACCAGTCCAACATGGGATCAGGGAAACCCACACAGTATTTCACATGATGATGGATGAAGAAAGAACACTGGTTTAAAGCCACATAGCGGAAGACTTGGGCTAGGCCTTCTTTGCCAGGGAAATCCACGACCTCCAGGAGGATCAGCTACTGGAGCAGTTCCCAGAGCCATTCCAGGGGCTCAGCAGCAGAAAGGGAGCTCCTGTCAAGCTACATATTGACAAAACAATCCAGGCAATAGCCTTCTGACATTGCTTTGTTTCATTCCACCTGCGCAGTCAGGTCGAGGCCAAGTTAGAAAAGCTTGAGCAGATGGACATGATAGAGAAGGTATCAGAACCGATTCAATGGGTGTCACCCCTAGTAACAACAACAACAAAATCAACCAGTGGTGATCTGTTTGTGAATAGATATGAGAATGCCTAACAGAGCAATCAGAAGAGAGTGCCATATCACCCCCATGATGGATAACATCATCGCTGATCTTAATGGCGCTAAATGGTTCTCGAAACTTGACTCAAATGAGGGGTACCACCAGTTGGTGCTCCATCCCGACAGTCGTTTCATCACAACATTTTCCATGCACTTGGGGTTCTGAAGGTATAAGAGATTTAACTTTGGGATATTGTCAGCCTCTGAAGTTTCAAAACGCCCCCAGGGAATCACTTTCGGGGCTCAATGGAGTCCTCAACGTTAGGGATGATATTTTAATCCATGCCACCAGTGCTTAATTTGTAAAAAAGAGGTGCTGGTGCCGGAAATTTTGCCAAGGAGGCCACAGCCCACTTCTACCTCCGGTGAGCCCCACTTTCAACTCTCGCACTGCCTCAGTCTTTACCTTCTAACCTTGCTTTGTTGTCTGTCCTCTAAGTCTTTGCTCTAAGAGTCTATTCTCTCACCTCTCTAATAGTTTTCTATCGTCTTTGTCACACCTGGTGCTTTACCTTATTCCCTGTATTTCTGATTTGCCCTCTATTAATTCTACCCAAGCCCTTTTTCCTCTTCACTTCTATCCATGTTCTGCTCTCTCTCCCCTCGATCTTGGCTCTTTACTATCACTCTTCTAGCGGTGATTAGCTGTGTCTCCATTTGATCATTTCTCCGCTTTTTTCTTCTGTCCTGTCCTCTACATCCTTTCATTCTATCTTTACTCTTCTTATTGCTCTCTTCTTCACATCATGTCTGCTTTCTCTATGTCTCTGATTTGCTCTCCTCCTTTTCTTCTACTTCGCTCTGTTTTATCTCTCTCCTCTTTTGTTGTTTCTTTATCCTCTTTACCCTTGCGCTCTCTCATCTAGAAAACTGCTGCTGAAACCCCTGTCTCCAGCCTGTACATGCACCTGCCATTGTGAACTCTGCATTTTCTTGTTGTCATTCCCAAAGAAGAGGAAGATTACATGGATTTGACTTTTATACCTATACCGAGTGCAAGAACAAAATGTACACCAAATAAAAATGCTTTTTTCTCATATATTAATGAGTGCAGTACGACTGGGTTTATTGCGGAACAGGCGGCTGCCCAAGCACAGCAGGTCGGGTCACTGCTAGTGCTGCCTGTAATTAGTAGGTCCACGGATGATGAGGACATCGGTATCCACTGCCCAGCTTGCTGTGACCCTTCCTGCTACTGTTCTACAGCACAAGCATTGCCCCCAATGCTGTCAATGCCGGTGAGTATGGCTGTGGTGCCTAGGACTCACGCACGCTCAGCAATTAGCATGCTGGGAGGCAGCAGCACCGATACTACAGGTGACTCCATGGCGCAAAAAAGTTGTGGTGGGCCGCATCGAGCACGTTGAAGATTTAGCAGCAATGCAGGGTTGCAGCCAGTTTTGCAGTCCTTTAGGGGCTGGCATCAGGAAGCTCTGCTCTAACCCCTTCTGGCACTACAGCTTGCTACGCTCTTGTCTGTGTAGTCCCTATGGATGGCAGTGGCCTGTCCATTTTGGTCATCTAAAGCATTGGTACACCCTGTGCCCAGACCGAGTCTTTGTAAAGTGCCACAGATCCAGAGACACACCCCAGAGCAGGGGCAGCGCGATCCTGCCTGGATTTGCATCGCCACGGCTCAAGCCTGGAGGTTTCAATAAATTAGCATTTTAATGGCCCGCAGTCATCAGTCTTCGACCTGTAGTTCAGGCCCATTAGTCCCTTATGCCATTTGGGTCCCAAATTTCTTTCCTATGTCAGTGAGTGAGCTTCTAAATAACGCTATAAGCCCGGTGCGTTTCAGTTCACTTCCTAATCCGTTAAACAGCGCTGCTTTCAATCAGGAATGAAAAGAAACGCAAGGCGCGCACCTCTTCCGGGCCCCAGGTTATGCTACTCTGCCTGCGCAGCAAGAAGAAAGTCCACACTTACTTTCATTTATTCTTCCTCATGATGTGCCCTCAGATCTTAAAGTTCCAAATTCGCTCTCGCAGCTTCCTTGCCTCAACTTTGTCATGAGCCAGCGACAATTATCCAATCGGAGGCTTAGACTCAGGCAGGGGTGGGTTGCAGCAGACTCGGGGAATAGAAAGCAAGCTCTTGTTTGAAGATGACTTCTTGAATACGTGACTGCCAGGCGTGATGACATCATCACTAACGTAGTGATACACGATCATGCCTGCCTGCAGAGGCATACGCCGGCCTGCCTATGTATACATACCAGCCAGCCACCATGCAAGGTATGTTATTTTTTTTATTTTATAGTTGAACAATTAATATTGAAACCACCACCTGCCGGGTCAGAAATTGTGAAACTGTGAAATAAGTGCCGGTGCTGAGCACCGGAAAGCACCGGCTCAAATTAAGCACTGCATGCCACAACACTGGCTAATCATCACAAATGCCTCAAGGCCACTTTGCAGAGATTGAAAGACAGCGGACTGACTCTATACGAAGACATATGCTCGATCTTTGAGTCTAAGATAAAGTTTTTTGGTTTTGTCTTCTCTGGAGAAGGGTTACAGGTTGATCCCAGGAAGTCCACTACAATCAAAGAGGCTCCCGCTCCCAAGAACGCCACTGGATTTTGCAACTTCCAATTGTGGCCAATTCCTGCCAAATCTGGCCACTCTTTTGGAGATGCTCAGGGCACTCACAAAAGCTGGGACGAGGTAGTCATGGTGCCCTCTGGAACAAGGGGCTCTGAACAAGATCAAAGACGCCCTCCTGGCTGATGCCACAATGGCATATTTCAATCCTGAGAATGCCACAGAATTGGTCGTGGATGCAAGCCAGGTAGACTTGGAAGCAGTTTTGACCCAAGAACAGGAGAGAGAGGTGGGCACCATTGACATTCGCCAGTCGATCACTGAGGGCCACAGATCGAACAAGAGGCACTGGCCATCAAGTGGGCCTGTCACCACTTTATGGCAGTCAGAGGGACAGTACAGTGACATGAAGGGTCAGAGGAGGTTGCACACATGAAGACAATGATTGCTTGCCCTAGAAAGAAGCCCTTGGAACATATTCGGCAAACCACGTGGGATGATGACGGCTTCCACAGAGTGGCAGAGGCCATAATAATAATAATAATAATAAAACCATTTCTAAAGCGCCTGGTTACACTGGCATAGTGTGTCTCCGCGCTGACAAATGCCACTGCACCCCGAAACGACAAAAAGTCCGAGGCACTCTTGGATCCCAGAAAAAGACTATTATTTACGTGGGAATAGGTGAGTTTTCAGTTTTAATCTGAATCTTGCTTCAGAGGGCTCCATGCGTAAATCAAGAGGAAGCCTGTTCCAGTGTTTGCTGGCTAGGAACCTAAAGGAAGCATCTCCAATCTTGGTCTTGCGAACGCGGGGAAGTTGGAAGAACATTGCTCCAGCAGATCTAAGATTGCGGATGGGGCGATGGAGAGTTAGAAGATTACGCAAGTAGTCAGGGCCTTTTCCCTGGGCGATGCGCTGGGCAAAACAGAGAGCCTTGAACCTAATTCGTTCTTCAATAGGGAGCCAATGGAGTTCATGAAGTGCCATTTTACCTGATGCTCTATGTGGGAGGATTAGCACCATACGTGCAGCCGCATTTTGTACGCACTGCAGTTGGTGAATACCTTTTTTACTAAGGCCCAGAAGGAGAGCATTGCCATAGTCCAGATGAGGCGTAACTAAGGCGTGGATGAGTGTTTTTCTAGCACTAATGGGGAGGAGATCAAGAACTTTGCGGAGTGTTTTGAGTATTCCAAAGCATTTACTCGTGATTTTGCTAATCTGATGCTTAAAAGAAAACTCCGTATCCAGCGTGATCCCTAGGTTTCTGACAGACTCCACCGGCTGAGGAGTTACCCCCAATTCCTTAGGCCACCAGGCATGCGACCAAGCGGAGGGAGATTTACCAACCACTAAAAGTTCAGTTTTGTCGCCATTAAGGCGCAAACAGTTGTTATTCATCCACCCTGCCACGGCCAGCATGCAGTTTGAAAAATTGGTAGCCGCCTCTGCCTGATTGTGGGTGAGTTTGATTATTAATTGGGTATCGTCAGCATATGTGACGATATCCACTCCAAAGGCTTCCACAATATGAGCCAAAGGCTCCATATAAAGATTGAACAACGTAGGGCTCAGACTGGAGCCCTGAGGAACTCCATGTCTGAGCTTTCTGAGGGAGGATTTGTAAGGGGGACAGTGTACCTGGAAGCTCCTGTTATCTAAAAAGGATTTAATCCATTCCAGTGCAGATCCCTCCACTCCCATGTCTGAGAGGCTGGACAGCAGCGTTGAGTGCAGCACAGTGTCAAAGGCTGCACTAAGATCTAATAAAACCAACGCTGCCATCTGCCCCTCATCAACTAGTTGTCTCAGACACTCGGTGGAGAAGAGAACCGCTGATTCCGTGGAGTGGCCCACTCTAAATCCAGACTGTGTTGGATGGAGAAGAAAATTCTCCTCAGCAAATTTCATGATTTGTATATTTACTACCTTCTCTAACACTTTCGCACAAAAAGGGAGAAGGGAAATAGGGCGGAGATTCTGTAGCTGGGAGATATGCAATGTTGCTTTTTTCTTCAGAGGAATTACTTGAGCCATTTTCCATACATCTGGCACATAGCACTCCTGAAAAGATAAGGTGATAAGGTGTTCGATCTGATCAATCATGCCTTCTAAGGCACCCTTACAACGCTTGGGAGAGATCACATCAAGAGGGGAGCCAGACTGGATGCTGTTTATAATAGTGAGCAGATTCTGCCTTTCAGGGACTTTAAAACATGTCAGGCGGGGTTTAAAGGCCTGGTCATTTCTCACTATCATCTGTTTAGTTGGCATGTTGTCTGCAAAAGTGTCATGTATTGCGTCTACCTTCTTCACAAAGAAGTCCGCAATATCATCACACAACTCATTGGAGTAGGTATCTTGGGCCACCAATCTAATAGGGACAGTGAGTTCTTTATAGATAGAGAAAAGTTCTTTAGTGGGATTCTTTGCAAGTTCAATACGCCATCATCAAGAGAGCATGGAAACTCTTCCTTCAAGACCCCAACCAGTGGCACCCTGAAGAAAAGACACAGCTAACGCACTTGCGGAGGATATGTGATGAGCTGAGTTCCGTGGCAGAGGGAATCATAATGAGAGGTCGTCACATTGTCATCCCAAAGCCACTGGAGAGCCGGGCGATCGAGCTAGTGCATGAAGGTCATCAAAGAGCAGAGAAAACCAAGGTGAGAATGAGGGGAAAAGTGTGGTTTCCAGGCTTTGATGCTAGGGTAGAAGAAGTGGTATGGCTGTGCCAGACATGCCAGATCAAAGGAAGCCCAATGGCACCAGCACCAGTAGCCACAGAAGAGCCGCCAACAGCCACATGGGCAAAGGTGAGCTTGGTCTTTGGAAGTTTTCAGGATGGGAAGCTGACAATGGTCACGGGCGATGATCGTTCTAAATACACGGTGGTGGAGTTGGTCACAACCATAGCATTTTCTCATGTTAATCTGCTCCTGAAAAAAGCATTTACAGCCTATGGCATACAGGACACGATACGCACCAACAGTAGGCACCCGTTTCAGGGCGCCGAGTTAAGAGACTATCTGGCAGCTTGAGGACTTCAACATCAGATGGTAATGCCACAATGGCCCAAGGCTAACGGCACTGTGGAAAGATTCATGCGAACACTAAACAAGGCTCTCGATGTGGCAGTGGATCAGAAAACTGACAGTGAGTGGGAGCTATGCTGTTTCCTCTTGGCATATCGGAACACCCCTCACTGCACAACAAAGTGCACCCCCATGCATCTCATGTTTCAACAACATGTCAAGGACAGCATCCCAAATGGCCCCGGTTGGAGGCCAGAAACATTTGATGAGGTGGGCCCCCATTTGAGGCAACGGAGGACAAACTAGAGAGCTGGCTGGACCCGTCAAGCTGTGGAGAGACGCCTCAAGGTGGTGGACCGTGTACTGGTAGGAGACCACCACCCAGGATGGAAGTTTCACACCCCATTTGAGAAGGGAAGAATTGAGAGTAACCAAGGTGAATGACACCATGATAACTGAACCAAAGGGGGCAGGAAGTAACTACGAGAAATATTTCATGCTTCGATTGACAGTGTCCCTGGACCAAGAGGAAGGGGAAAATGGAAATGCGTTGGAAGTCAGCGGCGTGCCTCTGGTGGAGGCCAGCAAAGCGTTACCCAAGCGCGAGGCTCTGACTCTCACAGTCAAGAAACACAGGCAATCCGCACCCGCTTGTGTAGCAATGCATGAGGAGGCGAAGGACACTACCGTCTCGCCCAGCGGGAGGAGCCACCAGTACCAACTATGGGACAACCCAGCCAACGAATTTGTGTGTGCCCAGGTAGGGGAGGTCCCTATCGTCGAACGCTGGATGGGATGTACTGAGCCACCATGACTCTTCTCATGATGCCTAGCATATGCCCACAACACCTTGGCCAGCACGGCCGAGGTGATATATAAAAGTGGACAAACCGTTCATGGTACAGTCCAGGAGTATATGTTAGGTGTATGATGTGGTTACTGGTGGGTCTCAAGTCAGCCTTATATAAGGCCTGTTCTTCTGACACAAGGTGTCGTCACGGGACACCCATCAGCACATGGACCAATTAGATGCGCTCCACGTGGTAGGACCAGTTTGATTGATTGTTGGCCTCCAATCAGAATTGCTATGGGGATCCCGGACCTCAGTGGACTACGTTTTGCAGTACAGAGAGGAACTGGCATCCCAGGTTATTTAATGTGCTCAGGTGTGAAACCCATCCGTTTTTCTGACCAGTCTCAACGTTTTTTTTTAAATCAGTAAAGAAGAACTAATAAAAACAAGGGTTTTCACCAGTTTATCTTTCCAGAGGAACAGTTCTCTAACCAGCACGTGTTCCCTCTCTCCCTTACTGGCAGTGTAAAACACTGCCCAGAAGTCTGTGAGGACAAAATAAAATGACAGATTTAGGAGTACAATCAGACACGGTGATGTATGAGATGTTAGGTATTTTAGCCTTTTAGCTCAGACATTGGAAAGTCATAAAGACCTGGCTGGGGTGAGCCCCTTGCTTACACTGCAGCCCGGTGCGCTTCATAATGGAAGCTGACACGCAGTGTACAGTTTCCCTTTTTAATGTGATCTGACTTTTTATAGTCAATGCCCTAGATAAATGCATTAGGAAGATAATGAATTTAAACTACCCTACCATCAGGAAGGGAAGAAAAATCTCTTTTAATGCAATCTTCCGCTGAGAGAGCGCCTGACGCAGTGTCATTATATTTTATAAATGTCTGCATTACTTAACCGGAATCTTAAGGGGTCATTGGCTGTAAACTTTTATCTTTTGTCATAAAGCTGTAGACCTCTGGATGCGCTTTCATGTGGCAACCGTCTCTGCTGATGAAATGGCAGGCAGGGGCCATCCATTCTCACTTTATGCCTATCAGGGTACCAAAGTGCTTTTCTCTGTGCAAGACCAGGCTTCTCCAGATGAATGCCTTCAGCCTCCTCCTCCTCATCATCATCATCAGGCCTTGCTTCCACTAACAAGGCCAATACTTTATAGCTAAGAAGCAAGCAGTGTCCTCCCTCTGCCTTCCTAGGTGTTTTTCAAAGACTGTGAAATTGTGTTATGAGTTTGAGAAATAAAGGCGCCAGAGAAGCTGAAAAGGGTTCATGCAAGGATGTCCAGTGAAGCTCCAGGTTGGATTAATTGTATGCAAATTTATCCTAAACAGATATGCTGAAAACCTGACATGAATACATCCCTCCGAGACATATATTGGAAAATCCAGGTTTAATGCATTTGGCTTAATTCGTGTTTAGTTTTTTAAAGAATTTCCAGTGGTTTTTGTACACAGGTGTGCAAGGGTTCGCAAATCATGAATAGAAATATAAAGGCACTACATTTAGATAGGGAACAAAAAGTTGCAAATTTAATTTACTGTAAGACGTGTAAAATGTTCACCTCGTTTTCATCTTGTACAGAATAGTACAGAATAATACCAACCAGCCAATCAAAATCCATGTCCATTCATAAAATTGTGAAGACCGTGAATGCCTGCAGGCTTTTGGTCTTTCCCGCCCCAGTGCTTAATTTGAGCCGATGGTTTCTGGTGCTCAGCACCGGCACTTAATTGTCAACACCTGCACTTATGACAGCTGCCACATGGTGGCACTGTCTGTCTAATCTAAAGATTAGCAGAACAACAGTTTATTATTAATATAATATATATTAACAATGACTAATAGCTGCCTCTCAATCCATTCTTAGAGCTTTGAGGGCCTGGAATAGTCTGAATTGTCATTGGCAGAACAGGCAGGGGCAATGGGCGGAGCAAGATGCAGTGGCCTCCTGATGAGGGCCCTGGCACTTATTGTTTAACAAATTAAGCAATGGTCCAACCAAATAATGGAAAGGCTGTTCTTAAATTGCTGAAAGAGATTATGGCTAGGAAAGAGCCGTGATCAGAGGTTTCAGCCCTCTGCTCCCGTCTGTGACATTGCCCTCCTTCTAAAACAGATGTAGAAAGTCAACAAGCAAGGGATCATTCCAGGATGGGAAAGTCACTTCGAAGAAGACCGCTTCTGAATATGCAAGAATTTGAGGAACTGCAGTCATTTATGGATCCACTGGAAATCACCTGGCAAAACGGGAAAACAACTGTTACAACGCATGCATTACAAAGCAAGCTTTTACCCCGCATGCCATTACAATGAAAATGGCTTGCTCTAGGGGGTAAAAGGTGTTGGATTTAACTCCAACACCTTCCCTACTGTTGCACAGACTGGAGTTGGAATAGTAAATTATACTATTCCAAACTCCAGCGCAACCCCAACAGCAAGTCAGGATAAAACATTGCAGTGCCACGGTATGCGGGGTAAAAGCATGCGTTGTAACATCATACAACCGGCAAAACATATACCTTTGCGAGCACAAAATGGTGGGTCAGAGGAAGAGCCATGGTGACAGCGTTTAGGGGCGTTGATCCAAGGCATAGCCTGGGAGCGGTGAAAAAGAGAATGACAGGAGACTGGAGGAAGAGGGGCTGTGTCAGCAAGTCTGATGCAAGATGTGTACAGCCCACACTACAGACCACTCCACAGGGAGAGCACAGTGACATGCACAGTAGTGCTAGATATTCAATAGGTGGGTCGTGAGTGGAGAGAGGCTCTTAACAAAAGATTGATCTTCACTGTGGTGGAGACCGGTGGCACTGCTGAGTTGTCAATGGCGACAAACAATAGGGGAAGAGAATGTCTGACAGAGGAATGTAAGTCAACAGTGCACTAAATGGGCCAGGGCCTGTCAGGGATGGGCCCTTGCAATGCAGACAAAAATGAACATTGAACAAAGGCTTGTAGACCCTCTATATCTGTCATTTGTTGGCTGATAAAAACCAGGCTGCCAGTCACACACCAGTGCTGCAACACAATGTCACTAAAGTCCCCTTTGAGACTTGAGGACTAAGGAACATGGCGGGTACTGTTGTTTAGCATTAGTGTTCAAGACCTAATGTTCTGTTTCAGTACAGCTGATTAACAGAGTTATTGCCGGTTTATTTTAAACTGACCTTGTCAAGTTTTTTATTTCTTATGGCGTGGTTTAAATGTGCTGAACAGAGTATTAAATCAAATATCCTGCTGATTTTAATTATTCTATGCCCAGTAAGGCTCCAATTTTGAATTTGTCAAGCACAGGATTCTATTTCACATGTATTAGACTGCGTCCTTAAATAAGCTGCACCTCTTGTAAAGGTATCTTAGAGACGCATCTTGGGCCCCCATCTATTTCAGGGCCCAGACACATTTTTTCATCCCATTTAAAGCACTGGTAAGGCAGATAGCTGAATTATGAGAAGGAAAGAAGAGACAAAAAGTAGAAAAAAATAAAAGTAAAAAAGCGGGATAGCTGTCCCTTAAGCACGTACCTAGCAGAGAGAGAAGTAATGGGCTCATTATGATGGCGGAAGGACCGCCACCGCCGGCCCAGTGGTAGCGGTCCATCCACCATCACTGAGCATTTTACCCACCGCCAAATTAGGATGGCAGTGGGTATCACGGCGGACGCAAAGTCAGTCTGCCACTTTTCCGCCGGAGGCAATCGCACCAATTGCCTGGCGGACGGAAAAGGGCCACTAATATGGTGGCAGTGCTTAGCAGGCACCGTCCGCCATATTATAATGTGCCCTGGAAGAGGCCTTTCCATGGCAGGGATTGGGTTTGGTGGCGCGTTGCGGGCCCCCTCTGTGTGGGGGGAGGGTGTAGGTGCACTGGGGGGGAAACCATGGTACCCCCCTACATTTCCATGCAAAAGGTGGCAGGCACCGCGTGGTGCCTGCCACGTTGTGGATAGAAATGCACATCGTGGCATTTTGGCATTGTGAACGGTGCTGCAGCCAGCAGCACTGTCTGCAATGTTAAAAGACCAGTATAGCGGGCGCATCCTAATTGAACTGGTGGGACGGCCGCACGTCTGGCAGGCGGTCCCAGCACCGCTATGATCGCCATCATAATGAGCCTCGAAGCTTAGTTCAGGTTTTGAATAAACAATTGTTCGTGCAAAGGGCTCATAGACAAGTTAGATGAACTCTTGTCTATAGAACTACATGTGAAAATGTGTAAATATGCTAAAAGATGTTAACAGGATAGCTGGAAAGGTGGACCTGTGTTAGGTGGTCATGATACCAGTCAAGCGAGGGCAGCTGGTCACAGGGACAACGTCTGATCTGAAAAGTGGTACAAACACTCCTTGCAACCCATGAGGCTCTTTCAGTGCAGAAGGTGATTACCAGCTAATTACAGGCACTCCATTCCCCTATGAAACAGGATATGCTAATTGGTGCAGAACAACAAGTTGACTTCAAGAAGGGCCTTACTGCTTTCCTCACATGATTACTCCAGGATCTAGCTTCTCAACTGGAGGAAATGTCCAAAGACATTATTCAAATGTGAAAAGGTGTAAACTAACTGATCAAAATCCTAAAACAAGGCTGATTGATCTAGAACATCAGATAACGCTCACAAGCAACCCAGTGTGAAGATTGGGAGGATCCATCAAGGTGGGAGAATCTTTGAGTGAGGGGTTGGAAAAAAGCAGTCGATTGTGAGAATACAGAATGGTACGTGACAGATCTGTTGGCTGTATTATTGGGCTACAGTTTTACTGCATAAAGTTAGACAGGGTGAACAGATCCCATTGGCGAGGACCGTATCTGTTAGGCCCTAAGAAAGATTAATAGACATTGGGGGAACAATCCACCACTTTCATATGTAGAAGAGTTTTGGTAGACTCAAGGAGGCTCAAGGAGGTTACATATAATGACCATACATGTCTATCACTTCAAGGTATTTTGCCCTCCCACCTTTCATGAAATAAATCCTGTTACTTTAAAACTTAAATTAAAGGAAATTCAATATCTCTGGTCCTACCCAATTGGCTTGCTGCTCATCTACAATAACACAGTCAGCATGCCTGAAGTTGGATTTTAAATTGCAATTCTGAAAATGCCACTTTTCTTCCTGTAACCATTTGGCGCCTTCTGCCTGTCTCTAAATACATGTTTGAGGTGAGTCACAGCTAGCGTTGTGCATTCCCTCTAGACAGCCACACACAAAGGGAGCATAGGTGTGACTGATGGGCCATCCACAACCTGATGGGCCATCCTGGGCAGGATGGAACAGAGAAGCTAGCACTTACACCTGAAAGGGCTGTGTCCTGTCCCCATACAAAGGGCTGCATAACCCCCTGTAGTGAGTCTCGAGCCAGGGCAGGAAAGACAAGGACTTGGGCACTTCAAAGGCATCTTGTTGAAATTTCCTGCACTTCACGGCCCAACAGGGTATAAGTACTGGATCTCTGATATGACCAACTCAGAACACTTCTGGAACTGAGGACATTCTACCAGGAAGAAGGACAGCTGTGCTGCTAAAAGGAGTGCCACTCTGCTGGACTGCTTTGTTGTGCTGGCCTGCTGCCTGCTACCCTCTTGCCTGGGATCGAGACAGACTGGACCGCCATCTCTACATCCCAGAACCTAAGTATCTCCATTGGCTTGTTGGCTTGCCTCCTGTTCTGAAGTCTCAGGGATATCAAAGACTTCTTTTCAACCTACAAACAGCACCTGGACCTTGTTTGCTGCATGTCCTGCTCTGCCAAGTGGTGCTAGCCCAATCATGGGCCCTTGGAAGTGAGTATAAAATGCTGCATTAGCCAGAACTCGCACATCGACATGGTTGCACCAATCGGAATCGATGCACCATCGCCGTTGTGGGAACCAGATCGAAGCATCACACTTGGAACTGCCTCATATCCTCCGGAACCACCGCTTCAGAACCGACGCATTGCCGCTACTGCTTGGAGAAGGTCGACGCATCGCCTCCACAGTGTGGAGTAACCTGGCACATCACATTCAGAATTGCCCCACCTCACAACTGGCACATCACTCATGGAGCCAATAGATCATCGCTGTTGCATGGAGAAATCCGGTACATCACCCCAAGTGCATGGGTATCACCTACGCATCGCTCAGCTGCACCTTGCATCTCATTGTTTGTGACCAGGATCAATGTACTTGTGCTCAGCGGGCCCAGCATAGGTCCTGTATTTGGCCCGCGCTCCATCACGGTCTTCCTAAACTCTTGAATTTGTCCCAGTCCAGTGCGACCAATTATCTCTTTAAGCGCTTACTGCTTCTAAGTGCTATTTTTGCATTTAATCTTTGAAGCATTCATATCTCGAATTCTACTGATGGGATTTTGGCATTTTGGTCTTGCTTTAGTTATAAAACTATTATCTATTTTTCTGAACTGGTGTGGAGTATTTCTGTGGTGTTTCACTGTGTTATTGTTTGATGAGCTGCTAAAATACTGTACACATTGCCTCTTAAGTTAGGCCTGACTACTTTGTGCCAAGCTACCAGAGGTGTGAGCACAGGACAATTTAGGGTGTGTTATGACATATCCTGACTACGATTGTGGTTCCTGCTTGGACAGGGTGCATACCTTTTCCAACCAGAAACCCAATTCTAACAATGGTCCTGAAGACCTGCAAAGTGAACAATAAAGTGATTCAACTCAGAAATATAGAACTTGTGATCAATACTTTCTTTTGCTCACCATGCCTTGATGGAACATTTGACAGTCATCTAATAGTACTACTTATTATGGAGAGTGTCGAATGATAATAGGTCACCCGTGGAAAATAAAAAAGAAAGGGAGATAAGTCCATGTTCAATCCTCTCTTCTAAATGGGATACAGGCATAGTACTGTTAGGTTACCGCCCCTGCAAGAGGTATCACAGGAGCATAGAGGGATCTATGCTGGTGGAGGGCTCACGAAATACAAAGGCGATACAGTGTCACAGAGAGCAGGGTAGAGCCCTAGGAAAGGGGGTCTTAAGTAAAAGGATTATGGTATGTATTAAACTCGAATTCTGCTCTTCAGCAGGGAGGCCGATCTGTATGAGAGAGTAGGCTGCAATTCAGCGAGTCTAGAAATTGAAGTTGGGCTGCAAGATAATATTTCCCGAACTCTGGGAGTCCTAGGTTACCGAAATCAGTGGGGATTTTAAGGGAGGTCATTGCCACCCGTCTACGAACCTTGTGCCAAATAAACTCGTTTAGTACTGCATCCAAATCTCTAAAAAAGGAATGGGGAAGCAATAATGTAAAACTGAAAAAAATATATAGAAGGCGGGGAAGTACTATGGTTTTAATTAGGGCTATCCAACCCATGACTGATAACTGCAATGTAGATCCAAAGGTAAATTGTGTCTTCAGTGACTGAATAGTTCTGCCTAGGTTGCTATCCCATAGATCCTCCAAGGTATGGTATACATTAATACCGAGGTATTTGAATGTGACCAGTTCGCATGTAAGCCGATAATCGAGAGGATGTGGAGCTGGGAGAGCATATACTGCACTAAGCGGGAAAATGCAGGATTTCAAACAATTAACTTTCAATACAGAAATCTCTTCAAAGTCAGCCAAAAATAAGCTATGGGGGCAAGATCTGATGGGGCATCTTGGACATAGATGAGTATATCATCCACATATAGTGATACTGTATACTGTATAGAGGATGGTATATCCATATGTGTATCCTGTATTCTCAATTGAATTGCTACTAGTTTGATTGCTATTGCAAAGAACAGTGGAGAGAGAGAGCATCCCTGGTGGATACCCCTACCTATTGGAAAGGACCATGAAATGCACTGTCTTGTCTTGACTCTGGCGGTTGGGGCAGTATATATTAGGCGAATCCACTTATGCCAATTATGGTCCGCGCCAATCCTGTTTAGGACCTCCATGAATGGCAACTTCCTGACACATAACAATGGTAAATCTGTTTCCTTAGAAAAAAAAGCTTAATTGGCAGATTTATTGGATTAAATACAATTAAATCAGTACTGCGATACTGCTCCACCTATGACATAGATTCTATGCTGTTAGGATTGAAGGCTCAAATTCTTTAACATATTGGGTCGATAGGACAGTATTGTGGCATCTTCTCCTGGCAACAAAATTGTTCAAACAACAGTTTGAGCAAAGGCGCACTATCCACCCGCCCTTTAAGGTGCAATATAATAAGGTGATTAAATTCTAAAGAGTAAGCTGCACATGCAGTTAATTAATGAACAAACATTAATTATTACAAAGGAAAACACAACACTTGACATCAGTGTGAAATGCAAGCCAGTTTCAAATGTGAACCAAAATTGCGATCCAAAATAAAACTCAAGAAAATAGCTGTATCACGGATAGGTTCATAATTGCTTAATGCATGTTAATGTTCTTCAACCATAACACCAGAGATGACTGTGAGGCAGAAGTCAAAACTCTTCTTTATTTTCTTATGCAGAAAGCATTAGTATTTTCAAAGCAACGTCATGGTATCCCAATGCATTTCGGTGTCAGAACCTTCATCAGGTGAATGCTGTAAAAGTATATATATCTATATATATATATATATATAATTGTTTGTACAAATGATCGGTCCACAACTTGTTTTGCAAAATATGTTCGTCCTCGAATTTTGCCATAAAGATATTGGCGTACATGGGTGCCCCAGTAAAACCCATAGAAGTGCCAGTCTTCTGTAGGTAAAAATGTTGTTTCCAGGAAAAGTAGCTGTAACATCACCGTTCGCTTTTGTTTCATTTTTGGATACGCTATTGGCTGGCAAAAATACCGGATGTTAAAGTTTAAACAATGCTATATATGGAATACAATATATGCTTTGCTTATCTAATCTGTTTTGCATCTTTATAGATGACATTTGTACAAACAATTATATATATACATATATATATATTACCTACTGGCGGTCGCCAGTAGGTAGTTATAGTTAGGACCCTGTTTCCATAGGAAAACCGCAACATTCTCATTGGAATAACTTTGGCGCCGGTCGACGAATCCTCGCGAAATTTTCAAAATAGGTGGGGCGCTACGCTCCGCTCCTACCCTGAAAGTCTCGGGGGGATTCGTCAAGCGGGGGCTGAGATAAAAGGGGGGTCCCAAAACGCGTTTTCCCATGCTTTTTTCCATAGGACCTTTAGACACAGCTACAGCCCGAACGGCTGAACAAAGTTACTTGAAATTTGGCAGAGAGGTAGTCCTCAGGTCAAGGAAGTGCTTAATGTGAAAAAATAAAATATTACCTTTCACAACGAAGCGCATCATATGTCCTGCATGTGCGCACGGTGCGCGAAGCGCATCGTGCGTACATGGCCCATCTAGCGTAACATGGGCACGCGGTGCGCATAGCGCACCGCGTGCCCACCGTGCGTGCACGGCACTAACTGCGTAAAGTGGGTGCGCGGTGCGCGAAGCGCACCGCGTGCTCACTGTGCGAGCACGGTGCACGAAGCGCACCGTGCGCGCACGGAACGAACTGCGTTAAGTGGGCGCGCACGCCACGAATGGCGTAATGTAACTTAGCATTTAAAAAAACGTACAAATTCACTGAAAAAACCATAGGTTTCACACACGTTATAGTTAGGAATTAGCATTTAAATAACCTTGCAAATTCAGTGAAAAAACCATAGGTTTCACACATGTTATAGTTAGCTGGACATTTTACTGATAAAAAACCAATGAAATTCCCCCGTTATAGTTAGTGCAGGCAACTATAACTCACGCTACCGCAATCTTCTGCTGATGCTAATACTGTATTTAGACACTTATTTACCTATGTCTTCTTCCATAAATTTTTAGCTATACATATATTACAAATATTTTTGTTCATAAAGACACATATGTCATCAGCAGAGGATTGCGGTCGCGTGAGTTATAGTTGCCTGCACTAACTATAACGGGGGAAGTTCATTGGTTTTTTATCAGTAAAATGTCCAGCTAACTTTAACATGTGTGAAACCTATGGTTTTTTCACTGAATTTGCAAGGTTTTTTAAATGCTAATTCCTAACTATAACGTGTGTGAAACCTATGGTTTTTTCAGTGAATATATATATATATATATATATATATATATATATATATATATATATATATCCTTTTACAGTATTCCCCTGATGAAGGTTCTGACACCGAAATGCATTGGGATACCATGACGTTGCTTTGATAATACTAATGCTTTCTGCATAAGAAAATAAAGAAGAGTTTTGACTTCTGCCTCACAGTCGTCTCTGGTGTTATGGTTGAAGAACATTAACACGCATTAAGCAATTATGAACCTATCCGTGATACAGCTATTTTCTTGAGTTTTATTTTGGATCACAATTTTGGTTCACATTTGAAACTGGCTTGCATTTCACACTGATATCAAGTGTTGTGTTTTCCTTTGTGATAATTAGTGTTTGTTCATTAATTAACTGCATGTGCCGCTTACTCTTTAGAATTTAATCACATTATTATATTGCACCTTAAAGGGCGGGTGGATAGTGCGCCTTTGCTCAAACTGTTGTTTGAACAATTTTGTGGTCATATTTTGTAGCCTGTCTAGGGGTTGAACAGGTCATACAAAGGCAGCACCTTTGATCACTGAAAGATTTACTTTTTGAATTTTTGTCGTTTCTAGACAACTTAAATATTGAATTACACTAGGAGTGCAGGTTGTCAAACCCCTTATTCTAATCTTCTCTTGGCAGCCATGCTGGTGATGGCTGCTATGCCTACACAGTACAGGTAAATATGGGAATTACTGACAATTGAACAAATTATGTATATGATTTAACTGATATTTGCCACCATAAGGAAACCGGTGATAGATTATATGCTACATTATTGCCTGGCAGAAATTCAAACACTAAACTTGTTTGAATGGTAAATGCAGGCTTTGAAGGTCTAATGATGGGCCCATGAATCAGCTCTCCAACTGGCTATTGCCCCAGTCTCCACTGGTGGCCCCAGATACACTGTCATGAGTTCACTGACTGTGTCGAGTGCCTCAGGGGGTATTGAGGGAGAGATTTTTAGGTTTACTGTTGAAGGATGGTGAAGGCCAGGGGCATAGCTTCTGTGGGGGTGTTTGGGTGTTACACCCCTCTAAAGTATGTATTCTGTAGTAAATAGTTGGGTACAGGTGCTTTCAGTCAGGTATGGTGAGGTATCTGTTGGATTTCACCCTGGATTTTTACATGCCCACACTGAGAAAAGCACCCACACACACTCTCCCTCTCATTCTCATCTCTGCCTTAAAACTTGGTTAGTTTGAAAACTACTGTGTTTTAAGTAAGCCAAGCACCTCTCCCTCCCCTCCCCCACCCCAACATCCACCACCCTCCCCTCTTACTGGCCAAGCCACGCCCATGGTGAATGCTAGAGACTCAGATTCAAGTTCAACTTGTATTCTGCACAATAAATATGATATTCAAGCAGACTACTACTGTATAAAACTCTGTAATTCTTTTATTATCTAAAAATCCTCATTAGTGGAGCAGAAAAAATCTTCGATACCTTGCAGTAAGTTATTTCAAAACATTTAATTTCATCTTCAATGCGCTACTCTCACATTAGGGAAACCCTAGTTGAGGCTTGCCAAATAATCATGTACTCCACAATAGACACTTTAGCACATGAGGGCCATGACTCGGTCACGACAGACTCTGAGGATGTACTCGTCTTGTCTAGTGCTAGGCAGGCGAGCACCTTGCTCCAAACTATGTAGAGATTCTACCAGAAGTTGCAGAGTGTGGGTCTCCTATACGGGGAAACCATACCAGTTCAGTCAGAAATATTGAAAAGAGAAGTGTGATACCAAGGTACCGCACCAAGGACATTCGACCCTGCAGGTCCCTAAGTGACACGTGTGACTCCATAGAGTCCCACACGGTCAGGGTTCACCTTATTAGGAGAAGTAAATCTATATTCAAGGTGAGGAAGTGGGAGAAATGTTTGCCCTTGGTTAAAAAGTTAAGAAATGCACTTATGCGAAACAGTTCCCCATTCAGAAATGTACACCTGTCACTCTTTCGAATTTGTGAATGTTTCCACATGGGAGAGTCCCAGATTACCAATAGTTCGCCTGGAATTTCTTATGAATTCAAAATAAGGAAGCCAGGAATTGTTGTATAGCAATGAATTACTGTATGAGAACAAATATCCAACTCTTCTTTTTTTTTTTTTATTAATTGTAAAGGCAATTTGCCTCAATGTCCCAAATTGGTACTGATCGTCTCTTTCATTTGTCAAAAACTAAACTCAGCTGGATTACTTTCTCTGACTGTAAACCCCTCGTCCCATTCTGGTGAGAAGGTCTCATCTGCAATACTTGACTTCCCCTGGCGTTACTGAGAGGACAAAAAAACTGGCCGAGGAAAAAGAAGAACCTGCTGATTTGTGATTGCGCATGCGCTACAGCAGAATACCTCTACATAGCTGTCATTAGTCTATTGAGGCGTATATCATCCTCAAAATGGCGGCGTTATTATCTGTGCAAAAGCACAGCGTTTCTCTCCTTAGTCTGTGTCTGATTTGGTGGACATTGTTTTCTGCATCTATGATTCCACACAACGCCGCATTGTCCTGTGCAGGCCCTAGACTGTGAGGCCCATTGTCCCGAAACAGCTGGCATGGCCGACGCGGTGACAGGGCCATTCTCTGGGATGGGTGGGCAGGGGGCGGCTGCTGGCCGAGAGCTGACTGCACACGCTTTATCCTGTCAGTTAATGCACATTGTAGGGCCGCGCTGACTCTGAACTCCCGGGCACGGCCAGGCTCCAGCAGGGCATTGTTGTCAAGCGGAGGGGACACAGCTCTGTCACTGGCCTGGGTAAGAAGTGCCCCATTCATTCTGTGCTAAACCAGGGGCAGGGGAGACGAAAAGCAGAAGGCCCGCGCTGAACACTTGTGAACAATAAATAACTCGTTTCTCTTTGGTGGGAATAAGAAAAAGAATGGACCCCTACACCCCACGTCCCCTTTGAACCGCATTTCTACCCCCAGACTCCCCTCGGTGCCATCACACACACTAGCAGGTGCCATAGTGTGCATTGTAACAACGCTTCGATTGTTTGTTGGGCTCACTTCCCTTCTAGTCCTTGTCAACCACCAATCCACGTACATGTGCGCGAGTTATGCAGTCATTACAACAATGAATGCCAAACATACCAATGTAAATATTCGTAGAACTCCTGTCACGGTTGCAAGGGATAGAACAATGAAAGACCATAGAATCCTTAGAAACTGAAACAAAAATACAAAAATATGACAATAAAATATTTATAAAAATGGTTGAATGTTATAAACACTGTAATAATAGCAACAACAGCAATAATGCTACTAATAATACTAGTAACAATATTTTATTCTGGTGTTATTACTGTTGACACTGCTATTAATGTTAGTAGTAGTAGCATTAGTATTATTACTGCTACTACAATTCACATTATTATTGTTGAGACTTGTTATTACTATTATTATTGTTACTGTGGCGGACTGAATGAAACTACCTCTACCACAAGGCATTGGGGCTTGAGAGCCCATCGGGGCGGGTCCAAGAGGTATTTAACTAATGGCTGCCGGGACAACTGTTGCATTGCCAGTGATCAAGGGCAAAGGTTGCCCGAAACGCGTATGGAATACTTACCGAAGGTGTGAGCACGACTTTTCTGCAGCCCGCAATAAAGAAGGTGAAATCTTCCATGTGTGCAGGCGTTCTCACAAAGGTGAATTTTCTATGTGGTGATATATATATATATATATATATATATATATATATATATATATATATATATATATAAACCAAATTCCTCCCGTACGAAGAAAGTAGGGTCGCACTCCAGCCATATATATATATATATATATATATATATATATATATATATATATATCAAGTCGAAAGGTTGCCCCACATGGAAGAGCCACAGCAGGTAGTTTGTAGTTCCAAATATTTTTTTCACAAAGGCTGCACACAGATTTTAGGCAAAATGTCATTGTGAAGTTTGCTGCCAGACGCGTTTCGAGTCCTCCTGACCCTTAATCATTGGCAAAAGCACGTAGAACAGGACCGGCAATGTGCAGCTCGATTTAAATGTCTCTGAAACGCCCCAATGGGCGTGGCCACCACTCTGGCCTTATGGTTATTGTAATTGCACATGATTAAAACTCCAGTGAGTCCGTCCTGAAAATACATGAAATTTACAGTTCATTATTTACCACAGTGGGATGATGCGATCCTGTCAAAAACTGCAGCACTATTAATCCTCTGTGATGGACTACCTCCCTTTGTCGATGACACTGAATAGCCTCATCTCGGGAACGCTCTTCCATGTGGGGCAACCTTTCGACTTGATATATATATATATATATATATATTACCTACTGGCGGTTGCCAGTAGGTAGTTATAGTTAGGACCCCTTTTCCATAGGAAATCCGCAACATTCTATTTTGAATAACTTTGGCGCCGGTCAACGAATCCTCGCGAATTTCTCAAAATAGGTGGGGCGCTACGCTCCGCTCCTACCCTGAAAGTCTCGGGGGGATTCGTCAAGCGGGGGCTGAGATAAAAGGGGGGTCCCAAAACGCGTTTTTCCCATGCATTTTTCCATAGGACCTTTAGACAGGGCTACAGCCCGAACGGCTGAACAGAATTACTAGAAATTTGGCAGAGAGGTAGTCCTCAGGTCAAGGAAGTGCCTTTTGTAGGTTTGGTGTAAATCTGTTCAGTAGATTCTGAGAAAATAGCCTTTAAATCAATATATATATCTGAGCCAGCTTACGGTACGCTTACGGTACGCTTACCGTACGCGTACGGTGGCGTGCGCGAGCGCGAGTCTGATTGGCTGTTAGATCTAAGTAAACATTCGAATCGGTCGAAACCAGGAAGCGGCGGCTGCCATTTTCTCTCTCGCACTCTGAGGGGGGGGCTGTAAATAAAGGCAAAAAACATATAAAGGGGCTGTTTAGACAGCGCCCATGCACATAGCCATGTTAGTTGAGTCCTCAAAGGCCAAAAACGGTAAATTTTTATTTTTTGAAAATTTCGCCGATTACGCTTACCGTACGCGTACGGTGCGCTTACGCTAAAAATTTTAATAAAAAAAAAAAACACTCTGTGCATGGCATATTATTGTCATCACTTACAAATTAAATTTAACAGATTACCTATCACAAGGAAGTGCATAATATGTCCTCCATGTGCGCACGGTGCGTAACGTGGGCACGCGGTGCGCGTAGCGCACTGCGTGCCCACCTTGCGTGTATGGCACTAACTGTGTAAAGTGGGCGCGCGGTGCGCGAAGCGCACCGCGTGCTCACCGCGCGCGCACGGTGCGTGAAGCGCACCGTGCGCGCACGGAACGAACTGCGTTAAGTGGGCGTGCACGCCACGAATGGCGTAAAGTAACTTAGCATTTAAAAAACCGTACAAATTCACTGAAAAAACCATAGGTTTCACACACGTTATAGTTAGGAATTAGCATTTAAAAAACCTTGCAAATTCACTGAAAAAACCATAGGTTTCAGACATGTTATAGTTAGCGGAAATTTTACTGATAAAAAACCAATGAAATTCCCCCGTTATAGTTAGTGCAGGCAACTATAACTCACGCGATCGCAATCTTCTGCTGATGACATATGTGTCTTTATGAAAAAAAAATATTTTTAATATATGTATAGCTAAAAATTTATGGAAGAAGACATGGGCAAATAAGTGTCTAAATACAGTATTAGCATCAGCAGAAGATTGTGGTCGCGTGAGTTATAGTTGCCTGCACTAACTATAACGGGGGAATTTCATTGGTTTTTTATCAGTAAAATTTCCGCTAACTATAACATGTCTGAAACCTATGGTTTTTTCAGTGAATATATATATATATATATATATATATATATATATATATATATATATATATATATATATATATATATATATATATATATCGAAGTATTTCGTCAAGAGCGCTCCTGTGCACCAGAAATCTTGGGGAAAACAGGAACAGACGAAAGCTGACCCAGGATGCAAGTAAGAAAATTAATTTATTTTCGTTTTACAGCAATGCCTGCATAGTGTGTAACGTACATGATTGGCTAACGCATAAATGGCGTAATAGACAAGGAAGAAATATATTGGAAAGAATATATATACATATTTGTAGTTCACTTATAGTAAAATACATAAAAGTAACGAACATTGATAGACAGTTGGTAAAACAATCCTTAAAAACAATGAAAGCACAAATATAAGGTGCGATCTAGATTTAAGGTAGAACCAACGGGAAGTGGCAGTTTAAAACAATCCTTAAATGTTTTATATATAAAAAAACTGGACACCTACATATGCAACAACGAAATAAGCTGTGCAAAATACGCAATATGTGCAAATGAGACCCAAGTGGGTAAAATCCTCATCATGTTCGTAGTCAGTGGGCATATATGATACAAATAACCATCATAGATGAACACTAGCATGACTATATCAAAGCGCCAATCAAGATAATGCATAGTGTACAAAGTGCAAAAAATAGTGCTATATTAAAAACAGTCTTAATATAATATAAAGTAATGTTACAAAAATTATAATTCTTTCTGCATACTAAAAAGGTATGGAGGCTATACATCAATGGAACAATAGATATAGGCATCTTTAAAACTGATGGAAAGAGTTGATGAAAATGGTATGATTACAGACAGGTGAAGAAATCTTCACTAGCGTTAAGACCCACAGGGGTCTTAGAGTCCAGTTCGAGAATATAGCGGGTTTCTAGCGCACGGAGAAGGGCCTCACGATTGCCTCCTCGTCTCAGCGGGGGCACAGAGTCAATGACAAAGAACCTAAGGAGTTCACTTTTGTTGTCATGGCACTCCTTGAAGTGGCGTGCAACAGGGTATGTGGGATCACTGCCATTGATGGCCCGTATGTGCTGGAGTATCCGCTTGTGGACCTGCAATTTGGTACTGCCAACATATTGCAGGCCACACAGACACTCCAGCACATACACCGCAAATTCAGTCCTGCAGGTAAGGAATTTATTGATGGGGCGAGGGATGTCACAGAACGGAATGCAATATTCCATCTTGTTAGCCCCATGCCTGCACGCTTTGCAGCTAGAACAGCGTTTGAAGCCCTTGCTCGTCTGCAACCATGTTTTAGTTGCAGCACTTTCAGGACTGGATTTAACTAGCGCATCCTTCATCGAACGGGCTTTTCTGAATGTAATGACCGGACTAGCTGACATCAGGTCCCCAATGACAGGGTCATTACAAACGAGGCTCCTATTTTTCTTAAATATTTTGCGTAGAGCCTGATGTTGACGATTATAGGTCACAATTAATCTGATCGGTTGATTAGTAGGTAAGCTTGTTTCGATAGGCACAGACTTCTTTAAGGCCTCACTCCTAGGGATGCGATTGGCTTTTTGAATTGCACTATCAACCATAGCAACAGTATAGCCCCTTTGCATAAAACGTGCTTTGCTGGCTTGTTGAGCTTTAACACATTCTAGGTCAGTGCTGCAAATACGCCTTATACGCAACATCTCCCCATAGGGTATGCTGCGTATGAGATGTGCCGGATGGTGACTTGAGGCATGCAACACTGTATTACCCGCAGTGGGCTTCCTAAATAGTCGCGTTATTAACTGGTCATTGCTGGCCACGATTTCTACATCTAGGAAGCACACCGACTCCTGGCTTATGTTGGACGTAAAGCGGAGGTTAAGAGTGTTGATGTTGAGTGCACTAATGAAATCAAGGGCTGCCTGTTTGGTACCCTGCCATATCAAAAAGATGTCATCGATATAGCGGAGCCATACAATTACATGTTTGGAAAAAGTGTCATGGTGTTGGCCAAAGAGGACCTGCTCCTCCCAGCAGCCCATGTGCAAACAGGCATAGCTGGGAGAAAAACAGGCCCCCATGGCTACACCCCTGACCTGTTGAAAGTATTGGTTACCAAACATAAAGAAATTGTTATACAAGCAAAATAAAATCATATCAAGTAACATCTTATTATGATTGGCTAGCATAATGGGTCTATTCCCTAGATAATGTACAATTGCTTTCAAGCCATCAGAATGATGTATGCTTGTATACAACGCTGTTACATCAAGTGTAATCAACCAACACGTAGAGTCCCAAGGGGTGTCTGCGATTTTTCTTAGAAAATCACCTGTGTCCTGCACAAATGACGGTAGGGTTTGAACATGTTCCTGCAAGAAATTGTCAATGTACACAGATGTGTTTTCCAATAACCCCCCACAGGCTGAGATGATAGGCCTGCCAGGAGGCTTGACGGGGTCCTTGTGTACTTTTGAGGTGAAATAAATCACGGGGTGATTGGATGCTCATTCTTGAGGTACTTGAATTCATCCTGACTCAAAAGCCCGGTACTTCTCCAAGCGACCAAACGTGCATAGAAGTCATTCTGTGCTTTCCTCATTGCAGCTGCCTCACACCGTTTATAACAAAGAGGATCATTAAGCTGGCTGTGGGCTTCATCTAGATAAAGTTGACGAGGCCAAAGTACCACATTGCCGCCTTTGTCTGATTGGCGGATAATGATGTTGTTGTTTGCCTGCAGTTTTTTAACCAACTGGATATACCAGGTATTCTGTGCGGTGTGTTGTGTTTTTTCACGAAGCGTGGATGCATAAAGTTTTTTCATGCCCGCTATAGATAATTCGTGAAAAATGTCTAGATTATCATGCAGCATCAAAGGAGAAAACGTTGATTTGGACTTAAATTTGGTAAGGCCTGACACGTTAGGAATCAATTCATCATTAATACGGCTGGAGCTGGAGTCTTCCGTATGCAGTTGTTGTAGATCTTGCAGCAATTGAAAATCACTGGCTCTAAGTCCATGAAATTGTGTAGCCATAGGCAGAGGTTGGGGTCGTGGTGCTGGAGGATTAAGCCGAAAGTACTTCTGCAATTTTAGCTTGCGAATAAACTTGTATAGATCTATTCGTGTCTTGGAATAGCTGAAATTGCTGACTGGACTGTAAGACAGGCCCAAGTGGAGGATTTTGATGTCGGCTTGGCTCAATTGAATATCTGTGAGATTTAGAACAGATATGGAGCTGCTTTCTACCCCTTCCAAATGTTGCCCATCTACTGTTTCTTCCATTTTATGTTGTAATTTCTTTTTGGCTTGGCGTTTGGAGGCTGCTTGTCGGCGCGCTCTGCGCTTTTGGTTGATTCTTTTACACTGTTGGAGTTTTGGCGTCTTGGTCTCAAAGTTTCGCGCCGTTCTTGTCGCAAGCAGTCCACCTCTTGCGCTAGGGAATGTTTGGTAAACCCCAAACGCATTAAATTGCTATGGCGTTCACTGTCAGACTCACTGTCGGGTACTGAGCTCAGGTCAGAGATTGAAGATGCCCCTTGATGTACTTGATTAGCACTTGAGCCTGGCTCAGATGACACTTGCATTGGAGGTGGTTTGGAAGTTTTGATGGCATCGAACTTCCTAGCAAAGTTGAAAATCCGACCTTCTTGATAATCAATTTTGTCGCGTTGAAATTTAAACGCCTTGCGTTTTTTGATTATTTCCTCCTCTTTGCGAAGACGAAAGACCATCTCCTCCCTGAATTTGACACAGTCAACAGAGGAATCCAAAGCACGGATTTCATTCTCGACAATGTCAATCTGGGTCTGCAGTGCTGCGCGATCACTCTCCGGATATTTGACCAAAATAACCACCAACTTGCGCGATGACTCCAGGTTACACTCCGCCCATTCATTAAGCATGTTAGGGTCAGGTTGCTCATAGCTTGGTGCCAGCATTATTCGAAGCCCCCGAGGGGATGCGCCCCACCTCTAAATAACGATTCAAGGAGCGATGCTCCCCCCATTTGGCTTGTTCAGCCTTCATCAACTTTTCCAGACGTTTAAAGATTTCACGTGGGTTGGGAGTTCCACTGATGTGCTCAACTGTTTGATTTATGATGTTTGACCCACCAGCCGGTGAGTCATCAAACACACCAATGGCTGCCTCCTCCCTGCTTCTCAAGGCGTCTGCAGACATGGCGCTGTATATATTGAAACACAAATGTGTACTCACGGGATCTACGGGCAGTTGGAGAAAATCGGAAACTGCCCAAATCCTCTGCACTCCTTCACCGCAAAGTACAACCAGGCTCCCTACCGGAGTGAATCCCTTTGCGCTTGCGATGTCGTCCGACACTCAGCAACTCGGGTCCACCGCCGATTTCGGGAGTATTACAGGTGATGCGGGGGCTGTAGCAGCTGAACCTGACAGGAACAAGAGAGACCTTCCGGAGCACCGAAAAGAACTGCTTCCTGCCGCTTAGCCCGTTGCGAAGGAGGGGTCAGCGTAGATACCAGAGAAGCAAAGCCAGTAAAGTAGCTAACGAAGTATTTCGTCAAGAGCGCTCCTGTGCACCAGAAATCTTGGGGAAAACAGGAACAGACGAAAGCTGACCCAGGATGCAAGTGAGAAAATTAATTTATTTTCGTTTTACAGCAATGCCTGCATAGTGTGTAACGTACATGATTGGCTATATATATATATATATATATATATATCAAAACACAGGTGCTCAGCCCTTGAGAGCGCACTCGAGAAGCCGCAATCTTCCTGAAAGCAGGACCAGCATTCCAAACCCAGGAGTCCTGCCTGACGCGTTTCGGATTCATTTTACTTAATCATAGGCAACTCCAAATTCAAGCTGACAGCACTTTATTTAAAATATAAATCCACCAATGGGCTCCTTGATACGAGTTCCCACAGACTTATGGGACTTGTAGTGCTAACAGCGTGTCTTTGCCCCAAATGGGTAGGCGATTCGGCCCAGATATATATATATATTGCCTACTGCCCGTCGCCAGTAGGTAGTTATAGTTAGGACCAAGTTTCCATAGGAAGAGCATTTTTTGTTTTGCTTATACCTTTGGCGTTGTTTGATGAATCTTCACGAAATTTTCCAAACTAATTCTTTGTTCATATCAGCTCCTATGTGGGAAGTTTGGGGGTGATTTGTCAAGGGGGGGGCCGAAAAAAAAGGGGGTCAAAAAACGTGTTTTCTTCATGTTAATTTACATAGGAAACTTTAGACAAGGCTACAGGTCGAACGAGTGAACGGAATTACCCCAAATTTGGCAGGGAGAAGGATCTTGGTCTAGAAAGCACGCTTTTGTTTATTTGGTGTAAATCCGTTCAGTAGTTTTTGAGAAATATCGAAATTTACAGATATCGATATTTGGGAATTCTGCCATCTGATTGGCTGAGGCGTTACGAGCACGAGCTTGCTGCTTATTGACTACGAGCGCTGCGAGGGTTTGCAACTAGGAAGTGTTGGCCGCCATTTTGTGATTCTGTCGAAGCGAGTAAGGGGAAAAAAGGAAAAAAGTGGGAAAGAGGAGGGTAGGAGCACTGTAACCTCGGTGGGGTGTTTAGGGTGTGCTATAGACGGGGTGTGAAGCGAAGTATTCACCGCTGGCGGTGTGAAAGTGCTGGGCTACGGAAATTAAGTGATGTATTGCCTAGAGTCTGATGCTGATAAGGTGAGCTGGTGCGGGAGTCGGGGATTAAAGCATGAGCCCAAATTGTGTGTCTTATGCTGTGAAGTCATGTGCCCCGGCCGCTGCACTACACCTGTGGAAGTAGTGTCAGCATGTGTTTCTACCTACTAGGACGAACTACTGACCTGTACTGGTCTGAAAGTCCTGGGGTACGGAAAATATGTGAGGTATTGTGTATAGTCTCATGGTGCTAGGCTGAGCTGCTGCCGGACTCAGGGATGAAAGCGTGAGTCCAAACAGTGTGTCATATAGTGTGAAGTAATGTGCTCTGGCCACTGTGCCACATCTGTCCAAGTAGTGTCAGTAGGTAGTTATACCTACTCGGAAGAACTTTTGTTTCGAACATTGTAACTTGTGTATGGTGCTTAGGGGTGTTATACAGGGAGTGTGAAGGTAAATTTGAGCGTATCAATCAATTCGGTATTGTAAAGTGCAAACTACTTACTCCTACGGGTCTGATGGTGCTGGGGGCGTAAGCTGTGCTGCTGACGGACTCGGGGTAAAACCAGTGAACTACTGACCCCTACTGGTCTGAAAGTGCTGGGTACGGAAATTAAGTGAGGTATCTCCTAGAGTGTCATGCTGTTAAATTGAGCTGCTGCTGGACTCGGGTATGAAACCGTGAGCCTGTGTTTTCTATGCTGTAAAGTCATGTGCTCTGGGCGCTGTGCCACACTTGTCCAACTTTTATATGGTGCTTAGGTGGTGTTGTACAGAGAGTGCGAGGGTAAATCTATACAGTATTTGTAAAGCGCAAAATACTCACCCCTACGGGGGAGCAAAGGTGGTGATCAAAGCGAGAGCTCTGTGCTGCAAAGTCAGATGGTCTGGCTGCTGCGTCACAGCTGTGTGGAGAATACATTTTGGTGAGGGTGCAGGAGTTGCCGTTACCTGCCCCTAAAATAGCGGGCCTAAGTTGTCAATTATAGGGTGGCTCTAAATGAGCCCTTGTGTTGATTAGTTGGAGCTACATATAAGTGCGGATGCACAACTTCAAGTTATTCAGGAAAACCCAATTTCCGTGATCTGTGAAGTGCACTCCATCACTTCTGTATATATGAGCCATATCAAAATGTATGTTGTTGTTGTAGATGGACCCCATTTTGTGGTCTCTGAGGTATGCAGACACAGCTTTGTTGAGTTTCTTCCTAGATTTTTCAATCTGAGGACAAAATTGTTTTGACCATTTCCACTTCTGTCTTTGGCATATATTGGAATATACAAAGACAGTTTGAGGGAAAAGTAACATCAATTGTCCAAAGGTGTCCATCATAAGCATTTCCAAACCTACCCCAGTCAATGTGCCTAGGTCGTTTCCGCCACAGTGCACAATCATGAGGTCAGGGTGCTGGAGATGCAAACAGGTTTTAACCAAAGGCCACAATTGGTGCCACTTCAATCCTCTCTGTGCAAACCATTTAAAGTCCACATTTTGTAAACCTAGGTCTAAGTCAATACGTCTCTGTTCTGCATACCTTTTGCACCAGAAAATATAGCTATGTCCTACGATCCACACTAGCATTTTGAAGGTATGGCTGGAAGGTATGGAAAGATGTCTGTAGCTCATGCAGTTCCTTGGTAGAATAAGAGATATGTTTAAAGATGGGGAACTACTTTTTATTGCCATACAAAACGATACGTGATTGGAAGATGAAAAGCATTTTTAAAAGTAGGGTGCACATTTGTTTTGTGGAACAGCATCTTTGTGATTGGTTAAGAAAAAGCAGTTTCAACGTGGAGTACATATCATAGGATAAAAGTTGTCAACTCAACCACACCTGCTACTTGCATTTGGAAGGCACTGTTAGAACTTAAAACAATCGTGAACTTTTAACCTGCACGTGCCGTTAAATGTTCGAGAAAATGTGGCAAAAATATATGGTTAAGTTAAAAAAGATTGATGAACTTTTAACCTGCACGTGTTGTAGAATGTTCTAGAAAGTGTGTTGATAGAATACGTTGCACTTCTGACTTCTATGTATTGTTGAAGAGATAAAAAAACTGTTTATATGGAAAATTAAAAAGAAACCAAGAGAGATAAGTTTTGAAACCTAAAAGAATCAAGGAACTATTCTAATTTGTTCTTTAACATGTATTTATGTGTGGAGCAACACAATTATAGACAGAACAGCACCAGGAAGAGGAAGAAGCAGGGAGTGGGGGGACGGGGGGAGATGGGCAGAATGGCAGACATGCACAATTAAGTATAGCACAAGATTAGACAAACAATGGTCAAAATGAAAGACACCAACAAGGAGCACAAGTCACACAACTCGCCAACATCACACCAGTGAATGAGCATAGAAGTGAAAACCATGCTGCATTCATAGAGGATGTGTACAAAGGCGGGCCGTTGGTGTTATGGGATGTCTGCGACCATGGTCATCATGGATGAGATGCCCAGCACGTGGCTCATGGGCGAAATCACTGTCTGTTACGTTGCAAACAGCTGCTCCTCCCTCCCATGAGCTCCCACACTTTTGTACGGTGCGCTGTTGTATCATGCACTCGTACGGCACACCATTGTAATGCCTATTTGCGCATGTGCTGCTGCATTACAACTACACCATCACAGTTCCGTTTGGAGGTGGTGCATGCCACTTTACAACATCGACTGCTGCGGCCCTTGTGGCAGGCCACACCAGAACACAGAGACACATTTACCGCACTTCCTGTACACGGAGATGTCCGAGACACCCCGTTCCCGTTGTTAGATAGGCACACCCCTGCGCTGACCTGTGTACTTCGGACCAGCACACGCTGGTTGTGCTTGCAGGTGGATGCTTGCGTAGCTACATGTCCAGGCTCACTGAGGTGATAGCACTCTGTGATGTTGCAGGGCTGGTGCCTATCATGCTAACACAATCACCAGAAGGACACACTTGCTCAGATGTGGGTTTGGGGGGCGTTGGCGGTCCCAGAGTTGTTCCGAAGAGTCTTGTGGCCCTCATGGGTATCCCTGTATCATGCTCATTTATTCTATGGCACCTGTGGGTGTTCTGGTGTGGCTCTTGGCTGTGTTCTCTTTCATGGTGCAGGTAGTCGTCCTTCTTAACACCATCAGAAAGCAGGTGTAAAATCCCTGGTGCTAACGTGGCTTATCGCCGGAATTTGTTTCGCATTGCAGTTGGTGTGAAAGTTGTGATGTGATTTTTTGCGTGTGCAGGACAATATACGAACTGGGCAGTGTATCTCGTCAAGATCCAGCACCTGACGCCCGATTCCCAATCAATATAAATAGAATGAGGTTTCGTAAATGATTTTGTGTGTACACTGTGAGTGCAGCCACTACGTCAGTGCAATTCAATACAGGATTTTAGTATTTAGAATAAATCGCAAAGGTGCACCTCGTGTCTTTTTGCACGGGAATGGCTAGTCTGCATTTCATTATCAGCACTTTAATGGAAGTAAAGTTGAGATAAATCTAACACACTATTCAGAAGTTGGTGGAAACTGCAGACATCACTAATACTCCCGCAATAAGTCCTCCAAAATTTAAGACCATGGTGGACTTCATCAAATATTATAACAACCAATGGCCTGCTCTACGATACACCAACTCATATATTAATCAATCAACAGTTTCCAATCTTTTGTAATTCCATAGTGTATGTATATAAAAACACTTGGCACTATTATTATTTTCACCACTTTTATACGCTGAAATTATATACTATAATTTCTCTGTTTTTCACATGGAGTAAGAGCAACCGATGATGATAAGTGGGTTTACTGGTGAGTACCAACCAGCAAAAAAAAACCCTTGGTGTTACTACCGTGAGGTGCTCTTTCTCCTTCCTCACCTTTTTCTATTCATTTTTGGGGTAGAACAGGTGTTCTGATGGTTTTTTGACACTTTTAAATTTATACACCACAAACATATGAATAGTGATAGGAAACATACACTAGGGAATTACAAAAGATTTGAAACTCTGTTGATTGATTAATATATGAGTTGGTGTATCGTAGAGCATGCCATTGGTTGTTATAGTGGATTGAGTGGGGGCGGCCGTGCCCATTTTCCTTCCCCCTGTGGCATCTATTGTATTAGCGGACTTCATCAAATAACAGTAATAAGAACAAGAAAGAGTTACACAACAGTTAAGAAAACAACCAGAAATGTTATTAATTTATTTTTCAAACTTTATTTTTTTATTAACATATATCAACGATAAAGTAATAAACAACATTTATCAAAGAAAATAACAAGGTGGAACACTGCTGTGGGGACCATGGATGTGGATGACAGAGCCTGGAAAATAAAGCACAAAATAAGGACGTGTGTAATGTGCATATCAAAGGAGAGAGAGAGACATAGAGAAAAAGAGAAGGAAAGAAAAAGCTAGAGAGGGAAGGAAAGAAAGGGAGTGAGAAAGGGAGAAGGAAGAGAGAGAGTTAGTGAGATAGAAGGAAAAGAAGGAAGAGAGAGAGAGAGACACTGCGCATCCATGAGCAAATAATTACCTGGTGCCACCGGAGTGTGCAGCAGTGGGCACTCCACGTGCCCGTCAAAACTCATCCCAGATATGTCTCTGAGTCATGAGTAATGAATGGCGGAGACCACATCAGGTGCTTGGCGGATCGCACAGATGTCGCTGAGTCCTGAGTCATCAATGGCGGAGACCACATCAGCTTTTGGGGCCGCTAAGCCTGTGGAAGTTAAGTTCGTGCCACGTGGTGGTAGGCCCCTGATGGCCATATGAGCTTCGGGTGGCACTAACCCTGTGCATCTGAAGTCTGCACCAAGGGGGTGCGAGTAACTTTCTGCGCAAGTTTTGAAAGACTCTTTATGGTTGAGACACGTGGAGCGTCCGGCATCTAGTCAGCACCGGCAATAAAGGATGTGACGTAGTCGATCTATTATATTTGCGTGGTCACATGGCCTGTGACGCATGTGCCGGACGGTTGTGGTGTGTGTGCAAACCTGCCCTCAGGGAGTGGACGGGAGATGTGGAGAAGTAGACCACTGACCTGCACACCAACAGCGAGTACGCCTGCGACAGGTAGCTATGTGAGATCATCGTCGGAACATAATCTGAGTGGCGTGGCTTGGCGTACGACGGAACAGGGAAGGGATAGCTGCAATGGCGCAGACGGCTCATAGTACTGCGTCTGTGAGGGGAGTGGATGGGCCGCAGTTGTCCCTCAGCGAGCCTGGGTGCGAACTGTTCATAACTCACACTACATAAGTATTGAAAAATCATTTTGTGATTCAGTCCGTCTGCTGGTATTTGTCCGAGGTATTTGTGAAAACATATCAAAGTTCTTTCTGTGATAGATACCCGTTTGATGCTGCCTCTCCCCACATCAGCAGGTAACGCACCCTCTTCCCACATTACAATCATACCCCCAACAACTATCTTGGGCCCGGAAGTGTCCCTGTGCAGTTGGACAAAGAGTCTTAGACATGTATAGATTTACATATAAAAAAAAATATTTAAAGAAAAGAACAACAAATAAGACTGAAGGGAGTCTGGTGCTGTGGTCGCTGGCATGAAGTTGGGGTGACTGCCATTCAGGATTCAGGACACAGTTACACATGTGGGATCGGTTTGTGTTAAAGAGGGTTAGTGGCACGACGTGCTGTTGGCCTTGCATATGGAAATATGCCTCACTGATCAGAGGGAGTCTGGTGCTGTGGTCACTGCTATGGACTTGGGGTGACTGCCATTCAGGACTCAGGACATATTTACATATGTAGGATTGGTTTGTGTTAAAGAGGGGTAGTGGGACTAGGTGTCGCCGGCCTCACATATCGAAATATGCCTCACAAATCGAAGGGAGTATGTTGTGTGGTTGCTGCCTCGGACTTGGGCTCACTGCCATTCAGGACTCAGGTCACAGTTACACATGTGGGATCGGCTTCTGTTAAAGAGGGTTAGTGGCACCAGAAGTATTGAGAGTGTATGAGCCTGTGATGATGCTTGGTGTGAACGGGCCGCACTGGGAGCAATGTGTCTTGGCTATAGGACTGTGTCATGTGGAATCACAACTTTATCTGAATTGTGAGGCCTGCTGATGGTAGTGTAGGCCAGAGGTAGCGGTGAGCAAGGGTCCACAGTCACGTGAATACGTTAGTGGCATCACCGGTCTGTGTAGTGCAGGTTCAGTGGCACCACTTGTCGCCAGTCTTCAATATGAAAATAGTCCTCACTAATCAAAGGGAGTGTGGTGGTGTGGTCGCTGCCATGAAGTTTTGGGTGCCTGCCTATGGAAATATGCCTAACTGATCAAAGAGAATTTGCTGCTGTGGTGGCTGCCATTGACTTGGGGTCACTGCCATTCAGGACTCAGGACACAGTTACACATGTGGGATCGGCTTGTGTTGGACAGTGTTAGTTGGGACCATGTTACTAAAATTCAAATTGCGAGGTCTGCTGCCCGCAGTGTTGACTGCTGAGTGTTCGTTTGTACTTGAAAATGAATTTGGTGATTGTACTAAAGGTATAACTGATATAAAAAATGATCAAGAAGAAAGGATACTAAAAGGACATTATGTAGATTTGAGGCCTGTAATAGTTACTTGCCTAGTGGACTCTGTAGTTGATGAATGAAGAAATAATTTCCATTGGGAGCCCTAGTGAGTGCAGTGTGGGCGTATGATGAAAAGATTAAATAAGTATAGAATACACTGACGAAGTGTTGTATTTTCTGAGTACAATCTTGTTGTTAGAAATTAGCATTTAAAAATAGAATTGCGAGCTGTACTTCCTGCAGTGTAGACTGCTATTCCATTTTAGTTTTCATTTGAAGATTAATTTGGTCATTGTAGTAAAGCTATAACTGATATAAAAAAAGTTCTTGAAGCAAGGATACTAAAAGGATAATATGTAGGGTGTAGGACTGTGATACTTACTTGCCTACTGGAGTCTGTAGTTGCATATGGAAATACCCCTCACTGATCAAAGGGAGTGTGGTGGTACGGAGTTGGGGTCACTGCCATTCAGGACTCAGGACACAGTTATACATGTGCGATCGACTTGTGTTGAACAGGGTTTGTGGTAGTACATCTACATTCCTAGTTTGAATTTTATAATGAGTACGTTGGCAATAAATATAGACCATGTCATGAGTGATGTAATATGTGACGTCATCAGCAGTGCATTGCACGGGCGCGAGTTATAGTTAGCTCAACTAAACTAACTATAATATGCGAATTTCTCTGGTTTTATATGAGTCAAATGTCCAACTCACTATAACGTCCCTGAAACCTATGTTTTTTTCAATGAATATAAAATATATATATATTTGGTGTCTGTTCCGCACGGACTCAGATTCCTGGGTTCGGGTTTTCCCGTGTATAACAAGGCCAGCGATGCCTCAGCCAATCGCATGTGGGCATGCAGCTTCAAAAGGTGGGCTGAAAACAATCTGCAAATCTTGTTGGTGGCATCTGAGGAAGTTTAATTACGAAACGCGTCATGCCGAATGCCGATGGTTTTAAATAAAGCACAGCTTCCTGGAATCCCGTGTGTACTCTACCTCCTTGTGATGCCGAGGGAGTGTGGAGTGGATATATATATATATATATATATATATATATATATATATATATATATATATATATATGTATTCACTTAAAAAACCATTGGTTTCACACATGTTATAGTTAGCTGGACATTTCACTCGTAAAAAACCAATGAAATTCCCCCGTTATAGTTAGTGCAGGCAACTATAACTCACGCGACCGCAATCCTCTGCTGATGACGTCAGATATTACATCACTGTATTTAGACACTTATTTACCCATGTCTTCTTCCATTAATCTTTAGCTATACATATATTACAAATATTTATTTTTCATAAAGACATATATGTCATCAGTGATGTAATATCTGACATCATCAGCAGAGGATTGCGGTCGCGTGAGTTATAGTTGCCTGCACTAACTATAACGGGGGAATTTCATTGGTTTTTTACGAGTGAAATGTCCAGCTAACTGTAACATGTGTGAAACCTATGGTTTTTTAAGTGAATTTGCAAGGTCTTTTAAATGCTAATTCGTAACTATAACGTGTGTGAAACCTATGGTAAACTTTAAAATGGCTTTATTAGTGTCTTGCGCTCGGCATTAAAAGTCCTTGAAACGCTTGGCAGACGTGTTTCAGCCTCCAATGGCTTTCATCAGTGCCCGTTTCAAATGGCTTCTCATTATCCCTGGGGGTCAGCTAGTGCGATGTTTTAACTGTGCCCACTCCCAGTCAGGTGGTCACTTGCCCCTCCTCCGCCTCTAAGATGCAAGGCACCTCGCGCTCCTCTTACCAAGACGCTTGCTTGCAATAAAGTTACATTAAAATAAAAATAACAGTTCAATTCCATATACTAGTTCGATGCATCCTAGAACAAAGTGTCCTTAGAACAGGTATAGAAACCCCGGTTTTAGTCCATATCACAGGAAAGTATGATTCCTTGGTACAAACATATTTAATTACTATAACCGGAACCCAGAGTTTAAATACACATAGATGACCAACAAAGCAAAGTATTTGGCCACGAGATGCAGCACTGCAGTGCACTTGTTTTAGGTGATAGTGACATTTGAATAGAAGCTCCCAGTGCAGGTACAGCAATGGATTCCTTGGTGCTATTGTGGGTGGGAGTCAGATGTGAATAGCAGTTGAAAAGGACAATTGCTGTAGAGAACTGACTACCCTCCCACCCTATGTGTGTATATTTATGATTTTTTTTTATTCATGATTTTGTTTTATTACGAGGAAGTAGAGACAGCTGGAGCTGTCCCTAGGCTTTAGCTAAACATAATGACTTTTATGTCCTGTAGCAGGTGCTATATACATTTTCTAAAACATTAATAAAGAAATATAAATGTTGAGCTTTATTTATGTGAAGCCAGCTGTAGTCATGTTCTCTGACTCAGCTGAAACTCGTGTTAAAAATTGTTTATGTTGGGGGCGTGGCCAAGCAGCATGGCCGACAGGACGTGAGCTCCACCGGCTCCCGCTCCCTTGACCCCAAAATCCTGTCATAACGATCCTGCCAGGGCCCCTGTGCCGACGGATGGAGAGTGCATCGACCCCCTAAGCCCTGGGGATTGCTCCGGTGCTAAGGGGAGCGGGAATCCTGTGGTGACGCTGTGGTGCAGCACCCGTAGTCGCCAGCCTGGCAACGAGATCATGGGAGGCCGGGGTCTGGGGCCTGCTCCCGGACGCTGGGGACGGCCGGAGCGTGGTCCGCGGCGGAGTCCCGGAGGAGGGGACGCAGGCGCCTTGACCGGCAGACAGATCTTCCTCGAGCCACATCGGGTGCCCGGGACGGGTGCACTGGGGGCCTCCGGTCTCAGGGCGGACGAGCTGGAGGGTGGCGGAGTGGCTGGCAGGTCTGACCCGAACTACCCCCTTGGCGAGAGCGACATCCTGGTCCAGTACATGGCGGGGGGCTCGAGGTCAGGAGCCTCCGCGAGTGCCTGGCGAGGAGGTCGGAGAGCGGACCCTGCATTCCCCGACCGGGGTACGGAAGATGCGAGGCCGAGGTCTGGGGCCTACTACTAGACGCCGGGGAGGACGGGACCGCCCCCAAGCGGAGATCCTGAGGGGACAGCGCTGCCGCCTTGGCACCCCCGAGACGCTGCGGGAGGCCGAGTCAGGCCTCTCAAAGGCTGAGACAGTTGTGGAGTGCGGCGGAGCCTGGCGCAGCGGGACCGGCCTACCATCATTGCGGGTACGGCGGCCTGGTGAGGAGGTTGGTGGAGAGGCCCGCGACTGGGAGCCTGTGAGAGCGGCGGGTGACGGAGCGGAGGGGCTGCCGGACCCGACTGGATATGAGGTGAGGACGGTTCCGTTCCTGCGGGGGAGTGCCTGGCGCATACGATTGGCGGCGAGGGACTGGACCTGTGGCGCCGTGAGGCCCTGAAGTGCGGAGCTGCGAGGACTGCCGTTGGCCTCACGGGGGGGCTGCTGGAGGTTTCCCTGAGCCGGGCTCTCGCCGGACCACACTGCAGAATCCTGTTACGGGCCCCGGACCTGAGAGGCCAGTTGGGGATTGGCCGGCGGTGCCTGGACCGCCTCGGAGGAGAGAGATCTGGTCGCGGCGAGACGGGGGCGAAGCCTAGCTGTGGGCGGCCTGCTCCGGATACTTTACTTGCCACCCGGGTGCCGCTGCTGACGCGGGAACGGCCGCTGGACTCGGGCGGTGACTCCAGGGAGTGGTGGCGGGGGGGGGGGATCAGCGCAGCCCCCGGGGTCCTAACTCCTTGATCCTCGCCTGAGCACCTCCCATGGTCGGGAGAGAGTGCCGACTTTGGGCCCCTGCGCGGCCTCGCGGCGGCCTTGAGCGCCTCGGGAGGACTCGGGGATGACTCGGGGTAAGATGTCTCGATCGACGCAACCGAACACGATCACGCAATATACCACGCAGAGACTGCCATCCCAGCGGCTTACGCAGCAGACGGGCCTAAGCGGGGCGGAAGACGACCCGGCGGAGCCCTCCCGTGTGGAGTTGTTAAAAGCAATACAGGGGTCCCATTCGGCGCTGGAGCGGCAAATCGAAACGGTCTCCATTGATGTGAACTTGCTCAGGACAGACCTCCGGAACGTAGCGGATAAAGTGGCCGATGCAGAAGGGGACATAGTGCACCTGAAGGGAGAGGTGAAGACCCTCACACAGACAGTCGGGCAGCTCAGGGCTACGATGGCTGCCCTGGAACGGAGGGCGGAAGATGCGGAAGGGAGGGCCCGCCGCAGCAACATTAGGGTCGTTGGTGTGCCGGAGCGGGCGGAGGAAGGCAACGCAGAACGGTTCCTAGAACGGTGGATTCGTACGAGTCTGTGCCCGAGGGGGCTGTCGGACGTTTTCGTTATCGAGAGGGCACACAGGGCACTGGTGCCACCGCCGAGACCGGGGGCCCCTCCACGGGCCATCATTGCCAAAATCCTCAATTACCGCGACAGGGACTGTATTCTAAAGGCGGCGAGGGAGGTGGCGAATCTTATGTATGAGAACAGCAGGATCTCCATTTACCCTGACTATACCCAGCAGGTGCAGGAGCAACGAAAGTCGTTCTTGGGGGTTAAACAGAAGCTACGGGCGATGAACCTGCAATACATGCTGCTCTATCCCGCCAAGCTAAATGTACTGTGTCAGGGGAAGGCTCACTTCTTCGAGACCCCAGGGGAGGCTTGGGAAGGGTTAGAAGCTCGGGGAGAGGATGTCCCATCGGGAGCGGAGAGGGGCCCCCGTGAGGTGTGGGGCATGCGGCCACAGCGGAAACGTCCTAACAGGCGCAGGTATTCTGCGGGGCCAGTGGCAGGCCTGGATGGTGGCAGAGTGACAGTGGGGGCTGACGGGGCATTGCAGCTGGGACAGGAGGGAGCAGAGGAGGGGCCGGAGCCTTCTGCAGGACGCCCGGCGGGCCCCGACGACATCTTGGTCCCAGACACGCTGATGGCCTCGGGGGGAGAGGTCGTGGCCGCAACCCTGGTGATCCCGGAAACTGTGGGGGTTGAGACTCCGGGTCGGGGGGAGCCCTCTTGAAACACCCTGTCGCCCTGGACTGGAGAGTCGGGGCAGAGATGAGACACTACCCTGGGTTGCGGTGTCGGTACTAGACTGTGTGGGGGCTGAGACATGGATCCGGGAGGGGGTTTTGCCGTCTATGTGGAATTTGAGAACTGGGGCGGGAGGGAGTGTGATGGGGGGACTGGGTGCTGAGGGGAGATTTGGTCAGGGTGCGCCTGGCATGCATGGTTGGTAACGGGGTCAGAACGGGGGTCGGGGTGGGGGGGGAGTGGTGGTTTGAGTGTGGGGGTATAGTTTGGGTGTGCGAATGGGGTGGCTGTGCACGTCCTGGCACCAGCGGGGTAAGGGCATATGGGCAGGTTTGGCTGTTGCTGGCATAGTGCTCGAGGGTGGGGGGAGGCGGGGCATTGTTGGGGGGGATGTTGATGGGGAAAGTTGATGACATCAGTTGTATTGTAGGACAGGTACCGAAGTGGGGCTACGTTGGGAGAGAGTGGCCGAGGCGGGGTGGAGTGATTAAGAGATCATGGGATATACGTTTTTGAGCTGGAATGTGAGGGGGCTCGGCACGTGCACAAAGCGATATAGGGTCCTCTCCTTCCTCCGGCGGCACAAAGTATCGATAGCATGCCTACAGGAGA
Source organism: Triturus cristatus (assembly GCF_964204655.1). NCBI lineage: Eukaryota > Metazoa > Chordata > Amphibia > Caudata > Salamandridae > Triturus > Triturus cristatus. The sequence continues at coordinate 214,981,014 of NC_140594.1, read as the reverse complement.
CCCACTTAATGGATGAAGGGGCGCAGAAGTTGGGGAGAAAATGGCGGGGACAACTGTTTCATTCATCCTTCTCTACATACGCCAGAGGGGTCCTGATTTGGGTGGCGCCGGGGGTGCCGTTCGCCATCCAATATATAGAGGCGGACGTCGAAGGCCGATACCTGCTTCTCAGGGCGCGCTTAGATGGCAGGGACATAGTCATTTTGAATTCCTACGCGCCCAATATAGATGACCCCGCATTTTTCGGGGCCTTGCAGGATGTTTTGACTTACGATCTGGGGACCCCGATACTCTGGTGTGGTGATTTCAATTGTGTCCTGGACCCGGTACTGGACAGGGCGCCCCCCCGGGAGGGGACGAAACCGCGCATGACTGACCAACTCAAAAGGGTGATGGCCAACTTAGGGGTGGTGGATGTTTGGCGCCAAAAGAACCCCACACAGAGGGTGTTCACCTGCTTTTCTCCCACGCACAACACATATAGTCGGTTGGATCGGGTTTTGGTGGCGGATGAGCAGCGGGGTATGTCAGTGGAGGTCACACACCTGGCCCGCTTCTTATCGGATCACTCGCCGGTGGCGTGCGTGGTCCAGTGGGGACCCCCGGTGGTCCGTCTTCGGACTTGGAGGCTGCCGGCGGACCTCCTCCGGGACCAGGTGGGGAGGGAGCACGTGGCGGCAGCCATAGGGGACTATGTAGCCCTCAATTGGGGAGCCGGAGACCTGCCAGTAGCCACGAAGTGGGAAGCCCTAAAGGCACTAGTGCGGGGCGCATGTATGGGGCTCACCTATGGGGTCCGGAAACAGCTTCTCCGGGATCTACAAAAGGAGGAGGACCTCCTCCAGCAGATCCAGAGGGTGGGGGACCCCGATGCGGCGCAACAGCAGGAGGAAGGGGAGGCTCGGGCTCGGGTGCAGGACACCTTAGACAGGTTGGATAAGTTCACTCTGGGCCAATATAGGCGGCGCCTCCATAGGGAGGGGGATAAGTCGGGACGGTTGCTAGCATGGATCCTGCGGAGAGAACAGGCTCCCGAGCGTATCGTGGCTCTGCGGGACTCCACCGGACGTGTGGTAGGCTCGGAGCAGGAGCTGCTGGGGGTACTCCAGGCTCACTTGAGGCGGGTGTACGAGGCGGCCCCAGATATCTCGGAGGCCCAATATTTGCCATATTTACAAGGGCTGACGATGCCGACTCTGGCGGACTCGGATCGGGAGGGTTTGGAGGAGGGCTTGTCCTTGGCGGAGGTCCGGGGAGCGCTGGCCCGCTTGCCGCGTGCTAAATCGCCCGGCAGTGATGGTTTTCCATCAGAGTTTTATCAGGAGTTCACGGAGGAGCTGGCGCCACACCTGCTGCAGGTGTTCCAAGTGGCGTTGGAGAGGGGTGAACTCCCACGGACCATGGCCCAGGGCGAAATCTGTATGATTCTCAAACCGGGGGGTGATAAGTATGACCCGTCATCCTACCGCCCGATCACCATGTTGAATACGGACGTGAAAATCCTAACGAAATTGTTGGCCACCAGGCTGGCTCCCCATATGGCACATTTAGTGCACCAGGACCAATGTGGGTTTAACCCGGGGAGGAATACGGCGATGAATCTCCGACACCTGAACCACATACAGCATGAAGTGAGGAGTCGGGAAGATCGGACGGTGGTGGTCTCTATCGATCTAGCTAAGGCATTTGATACCGTGGATTGGGCGTACCTACAGGAGGTCCTTCGGAGGGTGGAGCTAGGGCCCAACTTCCGCCGGTGGATACAGATTTTATACAACGCCGCGAGGGTGCGCCTGGGAGCTGCGCGATCGGAGGAGTGGCGGCTGGGACGGGGCACGAGACAGGGATGCCCCCTCTCGCCGCTACTTTTTGCGCTGGCGATTGAGCCGTTCGCTGTCACGATTAGGGCAGAAATGGAGCAACGGGGAATCCAGGTGGGGGATACGCGGAATGTGATATCGCTATATGCGGATGACGCCTTGTTTTACCTGAGGGCACCGACGGAGGCACTTCCGGTCCTGCTGCATCACCTGGACCGTTTTGGGGAGGTGTCGGGCCTGAGAATAAACCGCAGTAAATCTCTTATATTCCCGCTTTCGGGCTTTGATGCAACGCCCTGTGAGGACCTGCCGGAGCTGGGGTTGCGCTGGGAGCGTACTAGTTTCTGGTATTTGGGTATTCAGGTGGCCGCCACGGAGGGATTGGCGCTCGCACGGAACATGGATCGGGTACTCACCTCGCTGCGGCAGTCTGTGACGTTTTGGAACTCCCTGCCTCTGTCTCTAATGGGACACCTGTCTGTAGCCAAGATGGTAATGCTGCCACGGACCTTGTACGTCCTGCAGAACACGCTATGCCCTCTCCCTCCGAGGGTTTTCTGGACCCTTAATTCATTACTGACCTCCTTGCTCTGGGCGGGGGGACGCAGTAGGGTGGCCCTCGGACGGTCGTGCGCGCCTATGAAGAGGGGGGATTGGAGGCCCCACGTTTTGATTTATATTATTATGCAGCGCAGCTCCTCCAGGCAGCCAGATGGTTTGCAGACACGGATGTGTGGGAGACGCGATTGCTGGCGGGCAGGGCCACGGCGACGGACCTTCAATTGGCCTTGATGCGGGTTTCGGGGGCAGACGCGGCGCTGCCCTACGTGGTGACACATACGGCACGGGTATGGCAGCGGTTTGTCGAGCGGGTCTTGGGTGCGGCACCCTTCCATAGGGATTTACCGATTTGGATCCTGGCCCCCATGGTGGAACTAGAGCGCCAGGTTTCATACCGGGACTGGAGAGAGGGGGGTTGTGAATTGTTGGCAGACCTGTACCCCTCGGAGACCTTCCTGTCATTTGAACAGGCGGAGGAATTTTATGGGCTTCGGGGGGGACAATACCTGCATTATCAAGGGCTGCGAGCGGTGGTGCGATCGGTCTGGCCGCAGTGCCCGGAGATGCCCCCGATGACGCAGACTCTTAATGTAATCCTGACGTGCGGCCGGGGACATAGATTAATTGCATTGTTATACGCGGCGATGAAACGCGATTCGGCTCCCCCGGAGCCTCCGGCGTGGGCGGCCTGGGAAGCGGATTTGGGAGAGCCTTTAGAGCAAGGACAACGAACGCGAATCGGAGCCTTGAATGAGGAAAGTATCCTGTAACGCACTTACCTTACCCCGAAGGCGCTGAGTAGGTTTGGAACGGGCAGGGAGGATGGCTGCCCTCGGTGCGGCGCACCAGGGGCGGGATTTTTACACCTGGCCTGGGACTGCCCGCTGGTGGAGAAGTTCTGGGTAGGAGTGGTGGGCCGCGTTGCGGCCGCCACTGGCCTCCGACTCCAACGGACACCCCTACACTGCCTGTTAGCCCTGGTTCCCAAACCGAGGAAACGGAGACTAGCCTATAAATTGCTGCAGTTAATGCTGGTTTTGGCGAGGCGTAGGGTCGCAATTACCTGGATGGGTCGGAAGGCCCCGGAGCTCGATACGTGGCTCAGGGATGTGAGGGAATGGTCGCTGGCGGAAGAAACACATATGCAGTGCTCTAGGAGGGACGAGAAGTTGCAGGGGGACCTTCTGGAGTGGCGAGTTCTGTGTATGGAGGGGTTGGCGGAGGAGGGGCAAACGCTACAGAGTGAGTCGGAGGGAACGAGTGGGGAGCTGTATTCCCCGCTATCTTCGGAGGGGGAGGGGGGAGGTGATGAAGGCGAGGCTGATCCTGTGCGGCACTGAGCGGGGCTGACCCGGATACTCTCACGCTATGGCCGGTGGCCTGCCTCACTCCAAGGTACTACATATGTATATGTTTGCTGATTGGACCTGTATGTACTGCTTATTTCTGATGTCGGGGGGAGGGGGGTGAAATTTGATTGTTTGTATTAAAACGAAAAATAAAGTTTAAAAAAAAAATTGTTTATGTTATATGAATATTTCTCATCATATTCTTGGAAGATTAGAATGTTTGCAAATAAATACCCACATTCATTTTTATGTGTGCAAATGGTAGTATTGTCTGTGACTCAAAGGGAGGTGGGGGTGGCATATGTGAGGAAGGCAAAATACGATTTTTTGAGATCTGGGTGCAGAATCCAGGTGCTGGGAAAACAGTGTGGAGGAAACACTCGCCGCTAGAGGATGTGGCATTTTATTGAGAGTTCGCACTAATAGAGAGCCACGTGTTTAAAAAGCACCTCTATGAGCACAGAAATCTAGGTGTAACCTTCTCACATTCATTCTCAGGCGCAACAACTAGTCGTACCAAGAGTTGTCACATGATATATATATCTGCAAGTTGTTCTTGTGTTTTTTTTTACCTGAATACGCATGAAATACATTTACTTGGTAATTCATTCTTGAGTGTCAAAGCACTCTTTGGTGAAACTCACAATTTTCTGCTATTAATTGGACCCACCTCTTCTCCCAGTAACCTCTTCTAGAGAGGTGTGCTTATGTTGCCCACACTTAACCATTTCTTTCCGCCCTGACCCCTGAGTACTTAATCCAGGCACCCACTTGAAATCATCAAGCTGGTGTTATTATGCAGGATGAAAGAGTAGAAGATTTGTCCTATATTATATTTAACTCATTTAATAACAAATTGTAGAGGAGGTGGTAGATAATGTTAAAAGACACCCACTGCTTATTCTATAAGGCAGAACTTGCAAGCCAGCTTCTTGAATCAAACCTATTTGCCATTTTGGGGCAAATGTCTAGCAATCTCCATTTTATAATTTCATCATGCATTGCAATAGAGTGATTTGCCTTTCGCAATCGGCCAATCTCAACATTTGGTGAATGCTTGCTCTTTCCTGTCTAACTAACTGCCCCTCTTTGGGTCTCTTGGCCTTGAGGAATCCTATCCACTTCCCACCTTCATCTGTCTCCACCTTGGATTAAAATTCAAGGTTCCCACTGGCCCACCCGAAATCCCAGATTCAATTTAGTGCTGTATGCTTCCACCAAGATGCATTTAATATAATACTTGTATATGTTGAGTGTGCCTTTTCCCCAAGGGCTCCTGGTGCTTTGATAATAACAGATGTTTATTGTTACGCTGCTCATAATTGCTAATTGTATCAACCTTGGAAAGATGAAAGACTGAGTGGACCCACTGTGAAAAGAGCACATGACCATATGGTCAAATACAGATCCTTGCAGTAGAAGCATTAATCCACTGATCCACCAAACCCGGATTTCCTATTAGAAGATGCAGATTTCCCAGGCTTACCCTGTAGAAAAGTGTAACTGCACAACTGTACACTTGCGGCTGCTCAAACGACAGTTCATGTGCTATTCTAACCACTTTCTCCACAGGGCTGGAATGCTGCCCCTAAAATGAATATGAGGGTTGCATTTTTATACTCTCAGCCACTGCTTCACCTTTAGCCCTGGGTTGGAGGGGCAGTTGCTTGTTAAAGTTAACAGGCCTCTGCTCCCTAATCGTAGATGGAGAAATCTGAGTTTACTATTGTAAGGCATAAGTACATGATTTAGGGATGCTGGAGAATGACGATTCTAATAGGTTTACTGAATAAAGAATCTCAATTTTATTAAAGAATAAGGAGGTTAGCATTATCCATAATCTATTATTTCCTCCTTCTGAGCAGCAACACAAAAGTCGTTTCCAAATAGAACTTTTCAAACATCACAAAGAATAATAGAATGTTCAATCCCATAAATGCTGGTAAACCTTCACCTTCCTCCTCTTTTGTTTGTTCTTCTTCTTTATCAACCTTGAACCAAATTTCATCCTAAAAACCTATCCTCTTCTAGTTTTCTGCAGAAAAAAATCACAACATGAACCTAGTCACATACTCTTTCACTTAAAAAAGCAATAACCTTTAAGCAAAACAGTGTTGTAATTACAAACATTTCCATTACATAACCTCTTAATCACACTAAGTCTCTCCCCTCTCCAGGGAAGGGTGGGAGGGATAATGCTAGAATCCTTAGTCTTAATTAAATCGCAATTCTTTATTAAGTCAACCTATAAGAATCGTCATTTTATGTCAAGACAGGAGGCTAACATTATGCATGTTCACAGCTTTTCACAGCTTTTCAAGGCATAGCTTGGAACATGTTCTACAGCCTTAAAATAAAATCTTCTAAATGTATCTGCATTCAACCAATCTACTGCTTTTAGTACCATTGAGTTGGGTAACAATAAACATCTGTTATTCAGCGCCAAGATACCCGTAGTGGTGAACGTGCGCTTTACAAATACACGTGTTATGTTATGTTATGTTTTAAAATATCCTCCAGTCGCCTACCTGACATACATACCTTGCTCACCATAGCACCCCTTGAAGAATGAGCTAAAAACCTTGATAAATCCACACCTGCTTCCTTCATTACGATCTTCGCCCACCTTGCAATAGTAGCAATTGAAACTTCCTTGAAAGGTTTCACATAGGAAAACAAAAACTAATCTTCTTCTGTATATCTATTTTCCATCACTCTACACTCATATTCCCTGAAACATCTGACCAGACACACATTTGATGCCTTATCAAAACTTGGATAAAATATAGAACCAGACATAGTTTTAGTTCTCTTCCACATTTCAAAAAGTACACCATCAGGTTGATAAAACCTACAGGAGACATCCAAAGCTTTAACATCAGACACCTTCTGAAAGATATCAAACATAATAAGTTGCCAAGTTCCATGATAACTCCCGTACTCCCAAATATCTGTTACTTGGCCAATTCCAAAATACTTGAATACTTAATCTACATCCCATAAACTCTGATACTTTACTCTTGGCAGCCATCTTAACCACACCCCCTTCATTACTCTACACACCAAAGGAGTTCTGCCAATAGAAACACCTTGCACCAAAGCATGTCCAGCTGCAATAGCAGATCTATAGCAATTAACCGTTCTGTAAGACAAACCTTTACAAAACAAATCCGCCCAAAAATTCACTTATTCTACACCATCTGTTTGTACGGGATCTAAATCCCTTTCCAAGCAACAACAAACCCAAACTCTCCAAGCTCCTCTATATTTCTTCTTTGTACCAGGTGCCCAAGACTCATCGAGCAATTCATAAGCTGTTCCCAAAAAGCTAGAGAATCTTTCAGAATTCCTGACACCTTCCAAACTAGAAGGTTGAGCGAACCCGCCATACCAAAGGATGTTCTTCCCGATCCATTCCTTGCAAAAGGCCTTTGCATGACTGAATCAAAAAGGGAATATCTATTGCCAATTCCAGTAAAGTTGGGAACCAAACTTGAGTATTCCAAAACTGAGTCACCCATACCACCTGACACCCCTGTCTCTTTACCGGAACCAATCAATCAATCAATCAAACATTTGTAGAGCGCACTACATACCCGTGAGGGTCTCAAGGCGATGGGGGGGCGCTACTGATCGAACAGCCCGCTACTGATCAAACCAACACTCTCTGTATCATTGAAAATGGTGGAAAAGCATAGCCTTTCATCCCCTGCCAGTTCTGATTGAATGTATCCACTGCTAATGCACCTGAATCCAGTCTCCAAGTCACTTAATCCTCCAATTGATTTGTTAACCTTGAAGTAAAGAGACCTATCCCAAAGGGTCCCAAAACCTCCTGAATTCTCATGAATACAAATCATATTTGAAACACCCGGTAAATACTCTACCTTCAACACAACCTTGTGCTCCAAACAAATTTCAAACATCTCCTGTGTCAACTCCTTCAATTTCTTAGACCTTGTCCTTCCAACTTGTTGATATAAGTCATTGCTGATATGTTTTCCTTCCTCAAAAGAACAGAATGGCCCTTCAATCAATCAATCAATCATGTAATTTGTAAAGCGCACTACATACCCGTAAGGGTTTCAAGGCGCTGGGGGTGGAGGGGGGGGGGGGGTGCTGCTACTGGTCGAAGAGCCAAGTCTTGAGTTGTCTCCTGAAGGTCAGCAGGTCTTCGGTTTGTCGTAGGTAGAGGGGGAGGGTGTTCCAGGTCCTGGTGGCGCGGTGGGAGAAGGACCTGCCTCCAGAGGTTGTTCTACGGATGCGCGGGACCATGGCCAGGGCGTGGTCAGCAGAGCGGAGTTTCCTGTTGGGTACGTAGAAGGAGAGTCGATTGTTGAGATTGGCTGGTCCGGTCTTGTGGAGTGCCTTGTGTGCGTGGATCAGGAGCTTGAAGGAGATTCTCCTGTCGACAGGGAGCCAGTGCAGGTTCCTCAGGTGGGGGGTGATGTGGTCGCGGCGCGGGACGTCGAGGATCAGGCGTGCAGATGCGTTTTGGATTCTCTGTAGTCTGTTGATGAGCTTGGACGAGGCTCCGGCGTAGAGGGCGTTTCCGTAGTCGAGTCTGCTGCTGATTAGGGCCTGGTGACTGTTTTCCTCGTGTTTGTCGGGATCCATCTGTAGATCTTGCGGAGGGTGTTTAAGCAGGTGGAGGAGACTGCGTTGACTTGTTTGGTCATGGTGAGTTTTGAGTCTAGGATGATTCCCAGGTTGTGTGCGTGGTCAGTGGGGGCCGGGGGGGTCCCCAGTGCTGCGGGCCACCATGAGTCGTCCCATGCTGAGGGGTTGGACCCAAGGATGAGGATCTCCGTCTTGTCTGAGTTCAGCTTAAGTCGGCGATTGCCTTCATTCCCTGGTGGAGGTTGGATTTGGCGGTGAGAGGGTCCTTGGTGAGGGAGAGGATCAGTGGCGTGTCGTCAGCATAGGAGATTATGTTGAGGTCATGCTGTTGGGCGATGCATGCTAGTGGTGCCATGTAGACGTTGAACAGCGTCGGGCTGAGGGAGGATCCTTGAGGGACGCCGCAGATGATCTCGAAGGCCTCGGACCGGAACAGGGGGAGGCAGACTCTCTGAGTTCTGCTGGAGAGGAAGGAGGTGGTCCAGTCCTAGGCCTTCTTCTGGATCCCTGCGTCTTGGAGTCGCGTGCGTAGTGTGCGGTGGCAGACGGTGTCGAAGGCGGCGCAGAGATCCAGGAGGATGAGGGCTGCCGTCTCGCCGTTGTCTAGAAGGCTCCTGATGTCGTCTGTGGTGGCGATGAGGGCGGTCTCGGTGTTGTGGTTGCTGCGGAATCCTGATTGGGATGGGTCCAGGATGTTGTTGTCTTCGAGGTGACGGGTGAGCTGGGTGTTAACTATCTTCTCGTTGACCTTTGCTGGGAACGGAAGCAGGGAGATGGGTCAGAAGTTCTTGAGGTCGCTCTGATCTGCCTTGGGTTTCTTCAGTAGGGCGCTGATCTCTGCATGCTTCCAGTTCTCAGGGAAGGTGGCGGTCTCGAAGGAGAGGTTGATGATGTTGCGCAGGTGGGGTGCGATGGAGTTGCTGGCTTTGTTGAAGATGTGGTGCGGGAGACGGTTTGACGGGGATCCGGAGTGGATTGTGCCCATGGTCTTGATTGCGTCCTCGATGCTCACGTTGGCCCAGGTTGTCAGGGTGTCGTGGGTGGTGGGGTGGGGTGCGGTGGGTCCGGTGTGGTGAGGTCTGCAGGGGTCATCCGCGGTTTGAAACTGTCATGGATGTCGGCGATTTTCCGGTGAAAGAAGGTGGCGAGGGAGTCGCACATGGCTTGTGATGGTGGGATGTTATTGGCACTGGAGCTGGGGTTGGAGAGTTCCTTCACGATGGTGAAGAGCTCCTTGCTGTTGTGTGCGTTGTTGTCAAGGCGGTCTGTGAAGGAGGTCCTTTTGGCGGTCCTGATGAGGTGGTGGTGGTTGCGGATGGCGTCTTTGTGGGCAGCGCGGCTGTCTGGCGTCTTGTCGCTGTGCTATATGTTCTCCAATTTCCGGCAGGTGCGCTTTGAGTCGAGGAGTTCCAGGGTGAACCAGCTGACTCTTTTGCTGGTGTCTCTGTTGGTGGGCTTTTGCAGCGGGGCTACGGTGTTGGCGCAGTCGTTCATCCAGCGTTCAAGGGTGAGTGCACCCTCATCGGGGTTGGTGGGGTTAGTCGGAGGGTTGAGTGCAAGGATTGTCTGCATTTGTTCTTCAGTGACTTTGCCCCAGCAGTGGCGGGGGTCTGTGGGGTGCGGTGGTGTGTGAGGGGTTTTCGGAAGGAGAAGTGGATGCAGTGGTGGTCTGTCCAGGTGAGTTCAGAGGCATGGCTGAAGGTGACGTGGGGGCTTGAGGAGAAGATGGCATCTAGCGTGTGGCCGGCGATGTGGGTCGACGTCGTGATGAGCTGTTGTTTCAGCCCGAGGTTGGCGAGGTTGGCGATCAGGGTGGAGGAGTTGTTGTCGTTGTTGTTCTCCAGGTGAGGTCTCAGAGGAGGATGTAGTCTGTGGAGGTCAGCGCGTGTGTGCTGATGAGGTCGGCGATGGAGTCGCAGAATTTAGGCCGGGTCCTGGCGTTCTGTAGACGAGGGTGCCTCTTAGGGTGGTCTTGGGGTCCATGTGGATCTGGAAGTGCATGTGTTCGGCGGTGCTGAGGGTGTCGTTAGTGTTTGTTGAGACCCTGATGGTGTTTTTGTGGACGATGGCGATTCCTCCTCCAGCCCTGTTGGTGCGGTCTCTGCGGGTGATCTTGTACCCATCTGGGATGGCTATGGCGATGTCTGGCAAGGAGGCTTCGTTCATCCAGGTCTCGGTCAGGAAGGCGGGTACACAATCAAAGGGGCACAGAAGGCACAGAAGTCAGTGGTACAGAATATAAGGGGGCACAGAGGTTGGCAAGGGGTACAGAAATCAGAAGGGGGCACGGAAGCAAAACGGCGAGTGGGGGGCAGGGGGGCACAGAAGAGGAGCGGGCAGCCAGTTACAGGCACACAAGAAGCAGGCAATAAGCGGAAACGAACCTGAGGCCACCACTGGCCACCAGGGATGAGGCTCAGGTGGAAGCCTGCGGGTGGTGGAGGGCCTTGATTTCACCGGCGGCAGCAGAGACAGAGGGGGTGCAGGCGGAGCTGCAGCGGGGGGGGGGGAGCGACCTACCAGGGAAGGTCAAGGCCCTTCAACTGTTCTTTGATACTCTGCAAGGCAAAAATTCCTGCTTTCATTTCCAAATAATTTATATGAAAATCCTTCTGCACCAAAATCCAAAAATCACCTGAATTGACGAAGACAAAAGGGCAATTACTCAAGCTAACTCCCTCAGTATCACCTCTTCTTTCTTCAGCAAAGCCTTTACTTCCTGCCTTATTTTCCTTACTTTTTTCTCCGTTAACTGTAACTGACAAGACACTGTGGGGCATATGTACAAGCCCCTATCGCCACGGGAACGTCACTTTTTGTGACGTTCCCATGGCGATAGAGGCCTTGCCTTATGTACAAGGCAGCTTTAAGCCACTTTACGTGACTTAACGCTGCCTTGTACATAAGGCATCCTTTCACGCTATGTTTAACGTGAAAGGGGTGTGCAGTGGGTGTTGTGGTGTGCGTTCCACTGCAGCACTATTGTATTTGATGTTGCCCCCTATGTACAGGGGTGGCGTACATAGGAGGCAGTGCCAAAATTAAGACCAGGATAACCATGGTCTTAAGTTGGTGAAACGAGGAGAAATACATTATTTCTCCTCGTTTTTGCTTTTTCCATGTGTGCTGCCTTGTGCAGCACACATGGAAAAATCAAAATGCCATGGTTTGTTTATGTACAGGAAGGTGTCCCTTCCTGTACATAAACAAACTTTTTTCAAAAATGCCATTTTGTAACTTTCATGTGTGCTGCATGAAGCAGCACGAATGAAAGCTACAAAATGGCATTTTAGTATTTTTTTATGTGCAGGAATTGACACCTTCCTACACATAACCAATCTTCCCCTGCACACAGACACCCATCTGGTGCAAGGGTTTCTGCGTTTGCGCTGAGTTGTTAAACTTAGCGCCATCGCAGGGGGAAACGCAAGGCTGCACCACATTCTTGTAAATATGGTGCTGCCTTGCATTTCTGAAGTGGCGGAGTGGGTTGTTAAGCTCAGGAGGCTAACGACTCGCTCTGCCACTTCTATTGTACATATCTCCCTGTGTCCACTACAAATCCCAAAAACTCCACACTCCGAGTCGGTGTCAAAACTGACTTCTCAAACTTTATTATAAATCCCAAATTTTCTAACAAATTCTGCACCACAATCAACTGACTGTTCAATTCTTCCAAGTCCTGTCCCATTATCAGAATATCGTCCAGATATATTACCCCTCTCTCGTAAGTATACTACCACCGGCTTCAAGTCTCTTGTAAAACACTAGGGGGCTGATGGCAAACCAAACTGCAGGCACTAAAATTTGTATAGAACACCTCTCCGCATGAATTTCAGGAGTTTCCTGCTCTCCTCCCCTATTGGAATCGTTAAATAGGCATCTTTTAGGTACGATTTCACCCTCCAATCCTGTTCCTGCAACACAGCTTGTAGCATGTGTACCCCTTCCATTTTGAAACGTTAGTACTTTACATATTGATTTAAATTCCTTAGGTTTATAACCGGTTTCCAAACCAGTGTACTTACAAAATCTCTCTTTTCCTCTGCCACCACTGCTATTGCATCCTTTTGCAACATTTGACTTATCTCCTTTGCAACTATTTCATCCAAATCCTTGTTGAATATCAATTTGTTTGGTTCTCTTACCTGATAAGGTTGAGTTGCAACCTCTATTTGATATCCTCCCACAGCTTCCAACACCCACACGTCTCTTGTTATCTTTCTCCACTGTTCGTGGAACAACCTTAACCTTTCTCCCACCTTCATGGGGATAAAACCAAAACCAGTCTTTGTACTCACCTTGTCCTGTGTTGAAATTTTGCCCGACCCCTAGTCTATCTAAATCCCCCCCCCCCCCCCGCCGCTTTGGGGGAAGACATTTCCTTGATTTCCTCCATAGCCATAGCCACTATTTGCTTGGTATCCATACAAGTGGGTCTCATAACTGGCGCAGCTGAAAGGTTGCCCTCTCCTGCCAGCCTGCCCAGAAAAACTATCCCTGTTTATTTATTAATTCATTTATTGATATAGCGCAACTAATATCCTAAGGCATCTGTTAAAGACTTTGTTTATGTTGAATTGCGCTTTATCTAAGCTGGGAACATATTTTTCCATAGATTTCACCATGCCATTGCTAAATAAAAGACCCTTGGGGGCATATTTACAAGCCCCTATCGCCACCACAATGTCCCTTACAGCGACGTTGTGATGGCGATAGGGGCTTTGCGATTGCTTGCCATTCACAAAAATGTATTTTACTAGTAGTATCTTTACAACTGCGTAGTCTGAGCACATTAAAAAATAGGACAGTTCTACCTTTTTTATGTGTAGAGACTCTGCAGTCGTAAAGATACTACTAGTAAAATATCTTTGTGAATAACAAACAATCTCAAACTTACACAAAAGCATAAGTTTACCTTCCTGAATCAGGCAAGTAGTATGTGAATCCCAAAAGTAGTAAACTTACACAAAAGTTTAAATTCACCTTTTTGAATCAGGTCCATTGTTTGGGAAAGAAATCCTGCACAAAGAGCATTCTTCTCTGCTTACCTGCCGATAATATATTTATGTCCACAGTCTAATAATCCATGTTTGTGATCACCTCACTCTAAAAAAATAACAGCTGCCAAGATGGCTCAGTGATTTAAACACGCACCAGTAGCATCTGCAGTGATTGTTTAAATCCCACCAAATGCCATAAATTAAAGGCTCAGCTTATTCAGTTGTAGTAACCCTCTGGGCAGGCATTCAGCCACAGAGACATCTCACAGCCACATCTTCCTTTCAGCTTTTACACATAGCACAATTGTTCATTTGCATTCTTGAATTCCTTCCTTTCTTCCTCCATCCCTATATTCACCCTCTTGTTGTTTCTTCGTTCTGATGCTCTTTTATTGAGACAAAATGTTGAACTGTATCAAGCTGCTGTGCGTCTTATTGCCTTATACTAATAAAGACAAAGTGTGGAAAAAGGCGCCAGGGTTCTCATTTATTATAGATAAGACCTTTGGTCTGAAAGAAGTAAAAATGAAAAACCTATTCCCACATAAGGGTGTAAAATAAATGTGCAAAGAACTGAATAGATCAATGTTTTCATTCCCCCGGGAGTAAAAATCCAATGAAGAAAGCACCATGTTAAAAAATGATCTATTTTATACAGGGGTCTGGTGGATTTTTCTTTATCACTAGCCTGGCAGGATGATTTAATTGTTGCATGACTCCTGCTGTTTAATTTATACAAACTGCTGCTGCGGGCGCACTCTTGCAAAGCGAAGAGCTCTGCAGGCGCCAGGGTCATGAGCTCCTGCAGTTGAGAGAGCAGGCCAATGGCGTAGCAAGGGTGCCATGGGCCCACAGTATCACCCTGCCAATCATGCCTTGTCTGTCTGCGTCCAGTGGTGGAGAGTTGTTGAAAGCCTGCCAGCTCCAGTTAACAAGTTCCCCACCGCATCCCTTCTTCTCTGTAACCATCCCAACTATGTGCTATCTATACTCCGCTTTTCTATATACATGCCTACTAAGAACTCGCTATACCCTTCCTCTCTGTGCATACACCAGCTATTCCCTGTATACTTCCTATTTCTCTGTATACACATTCAGGGGTGGTTCCTCCTAAAGGGCGGAGGAGCGTCTGCCCGCTACTGTGAGTGCATCAGGTAAAAACAAATAAATAAAATGGCATTAGCATGCCATTTTAATTGCTGCCGGCTCGCGCTGTGTACAAAGTGAGCGTGGAGGTTGGGTAAATCCTGAAAATGTGGTATGACACTGCTGCCCGTGCAGTGCGCATGTCAAATTGGTCAGCAGTCTTGCGACGGCAAGCCCAACATGCTCACTGTACACCAGCTATTCCAGGTTCGTGAAAAAGCATGGGGATAGCTGGCACAGGTCTCCAGCCTCGAAATGAGCGCTGAGTTAGCCTGCTCAAACCAATCCTGGAGCTGTTCTCATGCTGAAAACAGCATGAGATCAGCTCCAGGATTGGTTGGATTCGCACCCATTCGATAGGAAGTCCTTTCCTTTCCTGCTCGTCATCTCCAGGATCCCGCCAAGATCACACCAGACAGGACACAGCCTTCATGGTGAGTTTTGGGGCATTGTGTCTCACAATATTTTCATTTTGCCAGGCACCACTGTATACACTCCTAGCTCTCTGTATATCGAGCGTTCACTATACCCTGTCAATCTTTGCACACATCAGCTATGCCCTGTATACATCCTATATCTTTTACACTCCTACTATGCGCTCACTATACCCTACCTCTCTGTATACGGGAACAACCTTTACAACAAGGATTTTGCCTCGTTGTGCCTTTACCACGCATTTTTAGCACGCATATTTTTACAACATGCATGCCTTTACCACAAATGTAAGACAAGTTGGGGGTAGTGGGGGGTCTCCACCAAAAAATACATTGTTTTTATATATAAAAACAATGCGTGGTAATGGCATGCGTTGTAAAAGCATGTTCGTGGTAAAAACATGCGTGGTAAAGGCATACAATGTCTTTACCTGCGTTGTACCGTCGTACAACCCTGTATACCAAGTGGTCTCTATCATCTGCCTCTCTTTGCAGACATCAGCTATGCCCTGTATACATACTATTTCCCTGTATACATTTCTACTATGCGCTCTCATCCTCTGCCTCTAAGTAAACACTTCTGCTGTGCATGGATTATACTCTGCCTCTGTGTGCTACGCACTCCTGCAGTGCGCGCTCTATATCCTGTATCTATTTAGGCACTCCTGTTTTGTGCACTTGATACCTTACCTCTCTGGATGCATTCCTGTTATGCACTCTCTCTATACCCACCTCTCTGTATGCACTCCAACTATGCGCTCTACCTACATCAACTCTCCGTATGCACTCCAGCTATGTGCTCTCTCTACCTCACGTCTCTGTATGTTCTCCTGTTATGCGCTCTTGCTACCTCACGTCTCTGTATGCATTCATGGTGTGCACTCTCTCTAAATCCTGCTATGCAGTCTTGCTACCTCTCCTCTCTGTATGCCCCCTGCTGTACACTCTCTGTAATCTGATTCTATGTATCCATGCCTAATGTGCACTCTTTATACCGCTATTCGCTCTTCGCATGCCTGCTATGCACTTTCTGTACTCTGCCTGCTGTATACGTTCATGCTAGTTTGTCTCCATAACCTGCTTTTGGGTGCTCTCTACACCTTGCCTCTTCATTTACATTTCTGCTAGGTGCTCTCTATACCCTCTCTCTTTGTATACACACCTGATGTGCACTCTCTATACTCTGCCTCTCTGTATACACTCCTTCTGTGGGCTCTCAATACCCACCCTTGTTGTACACACTCCTGCAGTAACTTTCTATATCCTGCCTCTCCATATACACTCCTGTCGGGTGCTCTCTATACCATGCATCTCTATATACACTAACGAAGCAAAAAGCACATAGGGACAACAGTGCTTATAGCTTTACACATGCAAAGGTTACATATATTCAATTCAGTGTGCTTAACCTCACAGAGGACATATTGGCCAAATGGCCTGTTCAGTCGTTCGTTTTCTGAATTGCCCAGAAAATCGCTCCACCAACTAAGAACGCCCATGCACCACCACACACAGAACCAAAAAAGAGCTATTGATCTGTCTATTCTTTCTGTATCGGGTCGGGTGAGGCTTCCTATGGCAAGGACAGAAACAAACGAGACCTCTCCACGCACACTAGTTCTGTGACCCCAGTCGCTGAGCTGACTGAGACATTTTAAGATATATGCCCATAATATAGATTCAGATTCACAAAAGGAAGAGAATGCACTGTCCTGCTTATCAGTTGGGAACTCCATAATAAAGATCGTTCTGAAAAATAGAGACTGCTTTAGTGGTCTCTCTATCAAGAAAGATTAATTAGATATAGGGTGTGCTTCTTCATTTCATTTCTGCATACCCTTTTGATGTTTCCTCTCTATACCCTGCCTCTCTGCATACACTCCAGCAGGTGCCTCTCTATATGGACTCCTATTGGGTGCTTTTTATATAGTAGGCGCACATCGTGACATTCACTCTTCCCCTTTGCCCAAGGACTCTCAGAAACAGAGCGTGTTGTTCATGGCGTAGCCTTTTTATTCACGAAACAGGTAATTCACCAGTGACCAACACGAGAGTAACAGTATCCCTTTTGGATATACAATTATCAAAGCATCACTCTTTAGTGGTATTAACTTGACGAAGGCTGCCGGGCAATTAGGCACAACATTACACTTAAACTTGAGCTTGGCCGTACACTTTAGTGGCCTTGGCCTGTCAAAGGCAGTAAAGAAGATATGCACCAGATTACATTTGAACTCTTGAACTTGGCCATACACTTGAACTTGGCCATCTCGGCCCACCAAGCCCCCACTCTGCTGTGCACATTGTGCCAGGAGGCCCCAACGCGCCACAGCGAACAGTTGCACTACTTGTAAACCAGGGCCCCTCATGGCACACTGGCATGCCCACCGGGGTACCTGCACTCAGGCAGCCTCCCCAGGGTTCACCTCAGTCCATAGGTTGTGGGTTAGGGCAGAAGAGTCAGGGACCACCAGCAGGCCAATCCCCCCTTCCGCCTACCCTCTGCACATGTGGCTCCTACCCCTTTCTGGGGGCCATCCAGTTGTTTAACCGCCACAGGGCGAGAAGCTCCCTGGCACGCTCGCCCTCCCCCCGCGCTAACTGTGCTCCCAAATGGCCCCTAGCATTGTTTATATGAGCCACTGCCCGTCTACCAAAATTATGACCTCCATCCTGATTCCACCTCTCTCTTTTGTTATCTGGGCCGTCCTGTGATGCCTTACCTGCCCCCTTTCAGTGACTATCGAATTGTGAAGAGACTAGTTTACACTATCTCCTGTTTGCCCTGAATTAATCCATGACCCCCTGCCCGGAACCCGGAACCTGTCACCAGCTGTATTTCCTCCACCGTTATCCTAAAGGGAACTACTATCCCAGGCCCTCCATAAAATTTCCGTCCGTACGGGTGCCTAGATGCTAGCGCCACCCAATTAGACTCCCTTGGACTCCCGGGACAACGGAGGAAGTGTTGGACCCGCTGCCTTCCTCTTACTGGTCACCCGTATCACTTTCTTCCCTAGCTTGTCCTTGGCCTTAACCAGAACCCCTTTAACTTATACTGCCTGCGTTATCCTACCGACCACATATAGAAACTTCCCTTCGGACCAATGGTCATTGAGCGGTGGCGTAATAGCGCTCCCTCTTACAGTCAAGTGATAATTTACCAGGGCCAAGAATGCGTTAGATAAATATCTTAGCAACTAACCTCAGTAGCAGGCATATTGTCCAGAAGCCTCTCTTAATGCCCACCTAGTTGGGAAGGCCCAACACTATTTCCTGTTTTTACTTTATGATATCCACCTCCCTCCCCAAGGAAACTAGTCCCTTAGGGCCTACAATAACAAATCTGCCCACCGGGATGCCTGCAGCCTTAGTACATCCCTAAGTGTACTCTCCCGAGCCTCTCCGGTATGCCTCTTCGATATGCCCATGAAGACCAGGACCCCAGGGGTCCAAACTCTGTCACCAGTCAGGTGACGTCTGGGACTACCAGCAGGTCAGTCCCGTTTGTCGCCAGCCAGACAAAGAAGAACTACTGCCCCATACCGTTACCTGTTGACATCATTCATAGTTACTTACCAACCAGGCACCTCCTTGAGCCTAAAACCACTCAGCTATGCTACCTATTTTGTGTCCATCAACAGACCTTCTTGAGCCGGACTTGCGCTGGGCTGGACTCCTGCACTGCCACCCTCTGAGCTATTGCTCCACCCACTGCCAAGGCTGCTCCCTTTGTGAGAGGTGTTGCTTTGCCCCTTACTGGTTAGGACCTGTGGTTATAGGCCGCCACGGGGGTATAAAAAGGCTGCTTTTGCTTCGCCCCTTACTGTTACGACCTGTGGTTGCAGGCTGCCACAGGGGTATAAATGGCTGAGTTACCATGATAATGTAGCACCTGCCGGGTAATTACCCTGTGCCCGAGGTGAAGTTTGTACCTTGTACCCCATAACCATCTTTACCAGGGAGCCTCCGGTTACCGTATCCTCTGCTATGTGCTTCTTTATATTAATTCCTCCCACCCCCGCATGGCATACACTATGTGAAGATGGCGTTGCCCTTGGTCGAGGGAAGCAGCGGCTGGATGATTTAATTTATTGCCTGGTAACTAATCAGACCCGGTGGCCCATGCCACAATACTCACCGTTCCGCCCCAAACTGACTACTACCCTAACAGTAATTATGTCCCTCGCAGAAGACGCCAACGTGAAAGGAATAAATTATCTGTTCCATATCGGCACAAACTGGTGATTGTAAATTTGGGTTTCATAAGTGTCCTCCTGCAACCAGGCCTCGAGAATGTTTTTCCACTGTCTCCTAACACTTATTGACATCACCGTGAAAACATAACAAGAAACTACATCCATGACAGAATTGGTTCCCCCGCACTAGCGGCTCAAGGGTAATTGTAAGCAGAAAAATTTTCATCTGTTTCCTGACTTCTTAGCAGCACCATGAGCAAGTCCCTAGGGCTACAGCCATTTTTGTCCTTCATTTATTGAGAATTGTTGATCTTTAAATGTTTACCTGGCTCTAATCTCATCAAGTGATTC
Source organism: Triturus cristatus (assembly GCF_964204655.1). Taxonomy (NCBI): domain Eukaryota; kingdom Metazoa; phylum Chordata; class Amphibia; order Caudata; family Salamandridae; genus Triturus; species Triturus cristatus. The sequence continues at coordinate 214,961,531 of NC_140594.1, read as the reverse complement.
GTAGAGTATATTTAGCAATAAATACCTATATATTTGACATAAATACCTGTGTAGTGTCTTTTCATTTTGGTAAATCAAGAGATTATAAGGTAAACAAGCTGCTATACATTCCTCAGAGACTTAGCCACCAGGACCATTCTGACTGGCAATTTTAACCGTACCGTGTTACCCCCAGGAAACTTGGTTATTGCCCCTGACGGGAGTATTGGGACCTAACGTACTAAAATTGACTGAGACCAATGGCTGATTTCATTATTGCTGGTAACATAAAACGGAAATGAGTATGTGCTGCCTTTAAAATAACAGCATTGTCCGGTTTTAGATCTACAGAGTTCCAACTGGACTACATAACCTTACTGGAGTTGGTGTAATGGGAGCTACCCGAGTACGCAAAGTTCTGTTCAGCTGTGCCTGCAAAAGCCTATTCTAACGTGTACCTTATCAATGAAGGAAAGCCAGTCCGCAAATCCTGCTGTTTAGAGAACTTGTATATGCATTGTACCAGGTGACCTATAGCGTGTGGATTCAGGTACCCTCCGGCGCCTATTGAAACTGGGCTGGGTCAGCTCTCAGTATTTCCACGTGCAGCCCCTATCCCACTGACTCCTTGCAATGTACCGAGAGTGGTAATAAGCGTACGCCCACCCGGAAGCAATGCCCTCTACTAGCGTGCAGTTGCTGTGCGCAGCGGTGTGCTACCGCGCCAATTGGCCTAAATTGTACACCCACTAGTAAGAATACCCGCTATTAGCATGCGGCCTTTGTATGCATTGGTGTGCTCGCCGGGAATGGCACCCGGGACCTTAAACAATGCAAGTGTACAGCTTCCATGGCAGGCCAATAATTCAGGTGCAGATAAAATGAAAAAGTAACTCCCTGTCTCAATTTGAAATGTACATAAGAACAGCATGACTCCTTAACCGTGGGAACTGACTGGAGACACAGACCCAGTGTGTTTAAACACACTTTGCAGCAATGAGATGTACTTCAACCTGCAGTGCATGTCAACTGGGTGTGCCTGAGTGACCCCTATGGACTACCCCGTCAGCCCCGACGGGTTTTGCTGGCCAATAATAACCGCACCGCACAATTAATGTGCTTTCCTAAAGATCGATGGAGTCGTTAATTCCCGACGGTGTACAAGTATGCTGAAACCCCCAGTTGCAGGAATGGGACTGACTTCCATGCGCAGCGCATGCCCACTAAAAGCGAATGAATGACCAGTCTTATTACGAATGGCCCCTTAGAATACCCAATCATCTAAGACTGGTTTAGCGGGCCTACTTACAGGTGAAACAGTTAATTCATGAACTTGGACTGCGCAAAATGATGGCACATTAGGCACTTCTACCAATCCACCCCCCTAACCTGACTGCATATGTTTAATACCTCTGCCTCGTCCGACTCTCCCGTCCCACCCAAGCATGACGCATGGATGTACAGCAGGTCCAGGGAGCCGACGGCATGATGCCCAGCAACGACTTCTGATACCCTGAGAAATGACTATCATGATTAGACATATTGTTTTACATCTTATGCTAATTATTATGATATAAGTAAGTCACTGTAAATCACACACCGGTACACAACTTACAGTTCCAGGACAATAAATAACAGCAAATACCGGAAGCCGGCGGCATGATGCGCAAGACTTCTAATATTATGTAATACAACTACCTCCGCTATATATGTTGTTATACATACGCGTTCACAGCAAGGATACAGAAGAACAAGTCACCGGACTATGATGCCTTGAAAAGTTCTTTGCATGACGCGCACTGGCAGATCTAATGGTGCCCTGAAAAGGTTCTTTGGCATGCAGCGCATTAAGAAAGCAACATTCCCAATCGTAAGTAGAATATATACCCAGATCCGGGCTAATGACTTTGACATGAAGCGCAAGCGATGCGAAAGCCGAGGGCCGCCCTCTCACCGCAAGCCACATCTTAGCCACATGTTACCCGCTACGGGGCGGCCCCCCTCTGTACCTGTGAGCTAACTTCTGGCTGTTTTAGGCGAACCGCGCCTTCTGAGCTGCGTGGCTAGTATCGCTCCACCGCCGCCATACAGGGCTCGACCCCTTGTGTAGAAGTTGGAGGACCATGCACTTATCTCAAGGGTGTCTTTACCTCGCCTCATCAGGCTCTAAGGAAAATTCCAACCGCGAGCCGCTCCCGCTGCCTGCGTGGGTAAGCGGGGGAGTGATCAATTGGTGAAATAATATGGCAAGCACCGAATGCCTAGATGTAGCGCGGTATAGCCGCTGCTTCATCAAACAATTGCACCAATAACTATGGGTGCGAACGGCCAAATTGTTCGAACCCACTGCCTCTCACCACGGGCCGCATCGCGGCAACCGACCGGACACTCCATTATGTGCAACGCAATATTGTTCCCAAACTTTTAGCACGAATACACTCGACAACAAGGAAGGGGGGGGGGTGTCCCCTCGCCTATCGCAGCGAGACGCCTTGCACTAATAACAGTAAGGTTCCTATCAAAACGCTGCCTTTTATAGGAAATACGCGCGAAACATCGGCGCGTCCCCCGCATCTGACACTCCAGTATGTGAAAAACGCATTATTATTCGAAAAACTTTAGCGCGAATACCCTCGACAACAAAAGGGAGGGGGGGGGGCGTCTCCTCGCATATCGCAGCGAGACGCCTCGCAGTACAAACAGTATGGTTCATATCGCCACGCGGCCTTTACCAAAAATGTTATGCTAATTTTACACCACCAGCGCGCGTGCACCCACCGCTGGTTTCATCCTTGTTTTAAATGCCTACAGCACCTGGTGTTCACAGGCGGTCTCCCATCCAAGTACTAACCAAGCCCGACCCTGCTTAGCTTCCGAGATCGGGCGAGATCGGGCGCATTCAGGGTGGTATGCTCCACGGAAATCAAACAGTATGGTTCATATCGCCACACGGCCTTTATCAAAAATGTTATGCTAATTTTACACCACCAGCGCGCTTGCACCCACCGCTGGTTTCATCTTTGTTTTAAATGCCTACAGCACCTGGTGTTCACAGGCGGTCTCCCATCCAAGTACTAACCAAGCCCGACCCTGCTTAGCTTCCGAGATCGGGCGAGATCGGGCGCATTCAGGGTGGTATGCTCCACGGAAATACACGCAAAACAACGGCGCGTCCCCCGCATATGGCAGCGGGACGCATCGCGCTCCAAAATGAAATAATTAATTAAATACACTATCGCGACAGACCCCATGTGGGCTTGCTACGCCTAGGCCCCCTCAAACCTCCTGTGCCACACGCAACACTCCGCCGACTCGAAATCCCTCCACGCCGACGATGTGCCCCTGCAGCTTGCCGGAGGTTCAAAGGGACAAAGAGGCTGAAGATGGCTGGGTGTGGATTCAAATAGCCTTTCAGCACGCCCTGATGACGTCACTTCGTTCACCCCCCTTTTCTGCCCTGGGGGAAGGTCCAGTCCCGTGGCGCTACTAAGGGCGCCCCGCCTCTAGGCGCGGGGGGCGCCGGTCACTCTGCTTCTCTATGTGTACTCCTGATGCTCGCTCTCTATACCCCACCTCTATGTATCTACTCCTGCAGGTGCACTCTATAATCTGCCTTTCTGTATACACCTATCGGGTGCGCTCTACCCTGCAGCTCTTTATACACTCCTGATGGGTGGTTTCTAGAGCCTGCCTCCCTTTGTACACTCCAGCATGTCACTCCCTATGCCCTGCCTCTCTTTATACACCTTTCTTAGCTACTTTCTACTGTTAGATCACTACCTGACACATCAGATGATAGGAGCTGTGGGTTAGAGGACAGGGAGCCGTAGGGTGGATGAACTGAGTGTTGGAACCCCTGCACTCCATAGACAATCACTCTCTGTCATGTCACACATGCATGACAGGCACTAGGGTGAAGCTTTGCTTCTTCATGAATTAGAGGGTACCACAAGGACTGTCATAGGCAACCCCAAGATAGTTGTCTCCCCTATAAATCAATAAGAACAGACCTTTTGAGCATAGGATAATTTTCACACAAGGGGAAGGGGTGGGCAAATGAGAATCACATGGGAGAGGGGGCTTTGGACCCCCAGCACTACCTAAGCAGCCACACCCATGCTCTCCCACAGCAAGAACTCCACTGATAGTTCCTCCCACGACCTATTGAAGTTGTAACATCCTAATTGGACTCCTGCCCTGTAGAGCATTCACATACAAGCTAGAAAGCTATCCTGTGCAAAGGTTTCCAGCTCACCCTACTGCTCACCATGGGATAGTGACTCTTCAAGGGGGTACGATGTGCATATAACCTGCAATTAGAGGTTGCAATCCAGGCTGAGCCTGTTTTGCCTTTTATCCCTCCAAGATGAATAAACTGAGTACCACTGTGTTGCCAATAGTAACAGCTGTTATTTGCAGAGTCCCAAAATGATACAACCAATTTAGAATGCGCCATAGAAAACCCTATTTATCATTACTGATTTTTCCAAAGCACATGGTATAAGGAGTGAGTGCATATATAGTGCATTAATTATGAGTAATAGTGTGGTCTGCAGCATCTGCAATTTAACCTGTGCTCATGTGGTGAACCACACTTTGGGTCTGTGATCAAGTTAACACTGCCTTCACTGGGAAGCAAGCCAGTGGAATAAAGCAACAAAGATTGGCAATGCCCATAGTTTTGACTTTAAAGTAATGTTGATTGGTATTGTGAAGCATTACAAGTGAACAGCATGGGAATAGATATGTATTTGTGTGGAAGCAAAGAATTGTAGAATAATACGGGTGGAGGTTAAAAGGTCAGGTGACAGTTGCACTGTCAAGCCAGACCTAAAAATCCATGTAGTTAATTACTGCCCTCCTCCCATCTGGGTTGCTGCCAGATAAAAACAACATAAATTATCTCGTTTTCTAAGACACTTTAATAGCATTCCACTGTCATATGTGTGTTCCCCTGAAGCTTTAGTCTTAGGCAGCTGGACAGAAAGGCAACATTATAATAACTGGGCAAGCACTTTTTGTGGCAGCACACAACTTCTTTCCAATCAAAACACAGGATGGCAGGATGCTCCGGCAGAGGGAAAGCGCACGGTCCTCCAGCATGCACCGCTGGAGCCGCGGACAGCGGGACAGCGCATGGAGCGCTATCAGGGATGCCGAGAGAGCCTTGCCAGCAGCGGGAAAAGGACATGGAGTGAGAAGGCCCTGGTAAGCCTAAACTGGATGAGAATAAGAAGCATTACAGGAAAAATCAATCTGCGGTGGGACATCCAGTGGAGGGGTCGCAGCCCCTGATTAAGACTATGTTCACAGCGCCAGCCTCGGGGGTGGGGAAAAAGTGACACCCCCCACAGGAAATATACATAATCCCCCCCCCAGTCAAGGCAGAGGACAAACAGGAGAATAACCAGACGGGAGAGGCCAACTTAAATCACAGGCAGGAGAAAGACCAAGGTGGATGCTTGGTGAATGAAGCTGGGGGAGGCACTCACCCTATTGACAATATTGTAACAGAGGTGGTGGATGCAGGTGAGAGTGAAAGCAATAAAAAGGAGGGATAATCCACTCTAACTGAAGCTGACAAAGTCAAAATCAAAAGTGTGTTGGAGCTTGGCATAGTCAGTGAAAGACGCTTGGGTCCCTTGTCCCCAGACGCAGCAGGGTGGGAATACTTCGCCCTAACTGACGACACAGATTCCTCCAGGCAGGAGAGCCTTTTATCGAGCAAAGATGGCACTTGAGACTACAGCAGCTCCATGGAGGATTCGCAGCTCACCCAGAGAAAGAAATCTTTAGGGAAAAAACTAAGATCAGGGGAAGGAATAGCAGCAGGTCAGAGGGCAGCCACCAACAAATGAAATGGGACTATTCTAACACCCTATTGTCATTACAGGAGACTGGAGAAGTGGGTGGAACACCTACAGGAACTCAGGAGCCTTCACTATCCACTATATTCTCCTCATTAAAGCAGATACAAGAAGAGAAGAGAAATGAAAGTCGCCAGGCTAGGCTCGCCTCCAAAAAAGTTCAAGGGGGGATTCGTAAAATAAGTAAGGCTGTGGAGAGATCACGGAACGATTAGTGATGGTGGTGGAAGGACGGACGGAGTTACTAGAGGCACAAGTAGTGGCTCTGAAAGTGGAAAATACATCTCAGGGAGCGGCACTTGCAGATACTGTATCCAAACTTGAGGATCAGAAAAACCGTCAGAGGGAGAACAACTTACGTTTCCTAGGAATACCAGAGGGGGTGGAGGGAAGCAACCTGAGAGAGTATGTGGTGAGGTTGCTGAGAGGTGCTTTTTCGGACTTGACCAAATGGGACTGGGGCATGGAGGTCCAGCGAGCCCATAGGTCTCCGCTCATGGTAAAAAAGAACGCACAAAGAGAGTCGGAGAAGCCTAGAGCAATGCTTGTTTTCTTTGGTAATTTTCAACTGAAGCAAATAATCTACGATAAGGCTCGTCCCAATTAACAGAAGACATTTGAAAATATCTCTTTTTTCGTCAGACCGGACTTCGCGCACGCTACTGTGGAACGAAGATGTCGCCTCCGGCAGCTCATCAAGCCATTCCCGAAAATTGGGGCCGAAGCATACCTCCAGAATCCAGCCAGACTAAAAACAGTGTTTAGGGGTATATCCGTAGCTTTGTCTCCGAGATTCAGGCCCAGGAATATCTATCTAGTGTCTATCTATAAACCAGGGGCCAATGTAAGCACAACATAGGGGGCAAGAAGGTGGACTCAGATGGTCAGTCAGGACATAAAGTAAGGTAGAGGTACAGCCCAAATGTCTAGACTGGGCAGGGCACAAAAGTCTTATATTTTTTTTTTTTTGTTGTCACGGATCGGGTGGGAGGGCAGCGCAGCAGGGGATTGAGCGCTCGCCATCGCTCAGGCCTGGCCTGATTACTCATGTTTTGGGGGGGTGGGGAGGGGTTGGGGAGAGGGGGCCGTACAGAAGGGTGGATAAGGTTGAAAGTGGGATCTATTGAAGGAAGACGAGTATGAGAAAATGCACCTATTGTCAAATAGGGAAGGAGGGTGGGCACTATGATATCTATATGGTTAGCATAGGGAAAGGAACAGGGGTAGTGAAAATTGCAACAATCAATATATGCGGGCTTAATGATTTAAGGAAAAGGTAAAAAATGGCCCAAGCACTTTGGGCACTGCAGGCAGACATTATCTGTCTACAGGAAACTCACATTGAGGGAACAAGAAATGGTATCTTGAATTTGAGGCTCAAATTTAACACAGGTACCACCCAAGATACCAGAACTCGGGGTTGTGGTCCTAGCTCAAAATAATAAAGTACAGTTTGGCCAGTCTCATACAGACTCAATGGGGAGGTGGGTGATCACAAGATGTAATCTGATGAGGGACAGATCATTCACACTTTGCTCAATTTATGGATCAGTGATGGATGATCCAGGGGTATTTAATTGGTTGAATAATGAGCTTGTGCACTGGCCACTACCCATAATAATAAGTGGGGACTTTAATATTAATCTTTCAAACAACTGGGAGGTGCACCCCAAATTCAGGGGTAGGAAACCCAGGGTTTTGCAAGCCATATACAATTTATGTGACACACATGGGCTAGTAGATGTTTAGACCAAGACTAAACTATTTGAGAACAGCTACCCATATTTCTCAGCCCCATACTCAAAGCATTGTAGGCTGGATTATTTTCTGGTATCATCGGCTGTACAACAAGACTGTAGAATTAATAGATTCCCCAGGTTTCTGTCAGACCACAACCCGTTGGTGTTAGAAATAGGGATAACAGGAATTGCACCTAAAACTTCGTCCTGGACCTTTGAGAGAACTCTGTTAAGGGATCAGGGCTATCAAGAGCATGTGAGGGCTAGGATACTTGAATTTTTTATTCAAAATCTAGGTACTGCTCCCCTGATAACTGTTTGGGACTGTCTTAAAGCAGCAGTTAGGGGGGAGATAATTCAATTATCCTTGAAGAAAGGGAAAGATGAGAAACAAAGGGTGAATGAGCTGTATACTAGACTAACCAGGGCAGAGCAAAAGATTGTTACGGTAGTACAGCATGGAAACGATCTAAAGGCCATTCAAGACGAGATAACACTGGCCAAAGCTTCCATTGGGGAATCCCTGTTAGAGAAATCAGGCAATAAGATAGCAAGTAGCAAAGAGGAGGCTTACGAGCTTATTGATAAAATAGGAAACCAATCCGCAGTTCATACCCAACAGGAATAAGTCCGCAGTACAATTACGCAAATTAGGGATCCATTACGGGGTGTGGTTCAGGACACGGAGAAGAAAAGGGTGGCATTTGACGGGTTTTATCAAAATCTATATCAGGAGGAAACGTCTGGCTCAGAATCCCCAAAACAACAGGCAATAGAACAATATTTAAAAACTGCTTTAGGGGAACCACTGACAAAGGAAGTACAAGAGAAGCTACAGGATTTTATGACATGCAAGGAGGTGCTTGCAGTGCTCACGAGTCTATCAGACGGGAAGGCTGCTGGACCCGATCTCATACCAGTGGAATCCTATAAAGTCTTTTTTGAGCAAATCAAAGAGATTATGTTTAGCCTCTTCAGACAGAACTTTCGGGGAGAAAACCTGTCAAAGTCATGGGCTGAGGCAAAAATTGTGAAACCCCCCCCCAAAAGAAACCAATATAGGAGCTAGGTTCTTATCCCACTATCACATTAATGAACTGCGACACCAAGAGATATGCAAAAAGCCAGCAGCCCGATTGGCCTCCTTAATTGACGGTATGGTGAACCAGTGTCAGCATGGATTTATTCCGGGGAGAAGCACTACGGATCATACTCGGAGGCTAATCACACTGTTTGATGCGAGGCAGGTATCAGAGGACCCTATGGCGGCGATCCTGCTTGATGAGGAAAAAGCCTTCGATAGCGTCTCCTGGCAGCTTCTTTGGGCAGTAGTAGCTGGCAAGCGGATAGGCCCTAACTTTATTGGGGCGTTAAAAGCCCTTTATGATAACCCAGGAAGCAAGAGTAGGGATAAACGGAGAACTAACAGAGTGGGTGACAATCACAAGGGGAACACAACATGGATGTCCATGCTCACCATTACTTTTTGCGGTCTATATAGATCCATTTTTAATTAAATTAAATCAGAATTAAAATATAGCACTATTTGCAGCTAGGGAAAGCCCCGGGAAGTGGAGCAGGGTATGGGGAGCCTGGAACCAGTATAGAGGTGATATCTGTCCCCCACCTTGTCAGCGAACCGACGACGAGGCTCTTGAAACCCCCTAACCGCAAGGAAATGCTACTTGTAACATATTTTGAAATGTGTAAATTGATACTGAAAGAAACTGAAGTCGCCTGCTAGTATGTAATTGATGTGTCTCAGTCAAAATGGTTTAATAAAAAGAATTTATTAAAAAAAAAATATATATATATAGCACCAATAATCTTGCATGACCACAGCACCAAGATCGTGGCATATGCCGACAACGTGGCCGTGGCTACGTCTGACCCTGCAATCAAAAACATAGAAGAAGAAGCAACAATATTTGGGGAACTGTCTGGGTATTCGCTGAATAAAGAAAAAACACAGATAATTTTCAATGAATTTACTAGACTGAATGATTCTAGAATAGTGCGGAGTGCAACATATTTAGGGGTAGTTATTGGGGCCAATCTTGATGCTGTGGTCAGTGAGAATCTAAGCCCAGTGTTAAAGAAATCAAAAGCTGCACTCTGTAAACTGGATAATCCCCATCTGACATTAATAGGTCGCTGCAATCTAATTAAAATGGTATATTTCTCTAAATTGTTATATCTAATGAGAGCCATCCCACTCATCATTCCCAACCTCTGATTTAAAAAATTCGAGAATCTGTTCTCACAATTCATTTGGTCATACACCAAGCCAAGAAGAACAGTTAAATATTTAACACTTCCTAAAGAGCGGGGGAACTGGCCTTTCCTAATTTAAGGCTGTATTAAAGGGTCAGATTCAATACTCTTTTTGCTGCCTTTCAGACATGGGTTCCTATTCGGAGACTACTTGGGATTGGGAAACTAAATTCTTATACACCTCTCCAGAATAATGAAAATCTCCCAGGGATATTCAATGATTATTGGATGGTAAACTGGGCCCATAGGGGGATTGTTAATATAGGATGCTTTTATACAAATCAGGGCTTTACATCTTTTGAGGAACTTAAAGGGAAATTTAGTTGAAAGCATAAAGAATTTTATAAGTTTCTCCAAATAAGGGACTTCCTGCTGAAAAAAATGAAGGAAGGAGAAGGAGCTAAAAAGAGCGAGATAGGAGAAAAGCTGCAGCAGGTGGTCTCTCCCCGTATTGGCAAAGTATACAACTCCCTGAATACACTCAAGGCAGATGATATGGATAAAATGGCAGAAAAATGGGAAAACAAGTTAAATGTACCGGTAGAGGCAGTTCATCATGCCTTTCCAGTGGCTCAGGATGCTTTAATGTCTGCTAAGCTACAGGTTTAATTTATAAAAACATATTTGTTTCTCTACTATACACCAGATCGGATTGCCAAGTGGGGTACAGGGAAGGGGACCCAATGCCCGTGATGCTCTTTATTCAAGGCCGATATTGTTCATGTGTTTGCAACCTGCAATGCTCTTACGGGGGTAATTGGGCAGATTGAGGTTTTTTAAGAGATGAATTGACAATAGAAACAACTATAACACCGGCTCCAATTTTACTGGGTATTAATTAAAGTGGCCCGGCTGGGGAAGGTAGGGGGCTGATGAGCATTGCTATGACTATATTCCGGCTGTGTATTGCTTCAGCATGGCTGGAAACAAATCCCCCTCCTATCAGCAATGGTTGGCCAGGCTCCTCACAGCGTATAAACTTGAAAAATGTATTTATGCGCGTAAGGGCCTTAGGGTGAAAAAGAAAGGGGGCAAAATTTGGAAACCCCGTGCCACTTGGATAGAGCGAAAGGAAGGGCAATGATGATGAACAGGCAATGTATTTCTGTGAAATGTTTTGGGGGGGATCCAGAATGGAGTCTATTTGTATACATGTATTGTGATGGGTGTAATTTTTTGAAAAGATGGGTGATTGTTGTTTACTTACTTCCAGCTTCGGACGGTTCCTTTATTTTAGCATGATACTGTACTCTATTTTCATCCTTCTGTAGGGTGGGGGGAGACGAGGCGGACTGGGTATTGGGAATAAAAGTGTAAAATTTCAACAAAGATATTTGGGAAAAAAAAGGGAAATTGTTCTAATAAATACATTGTATTCAAATCTCCAGAGAAAAAGCTAAAGGAAGATGCGAATTCACCAGCCACTGTAATTTCTTCTGTCATCTCCATGGTGGAGAAAATTACTCTTTTTTTCTACCCTTCTGATTTGGTACTTTGCCTAAATTTTATGATAGCAATTGAAGAGTGACAATGATATTATTAAAAACTCAAATTTTAAATATGTTTTAGACGAAACAAGCATCAGCACGTTCAACCTAGAGATAAAATGAGAGGCAAAATTGGACTGGTATTGTCAGATTGTCAAATAGAATAAATCGTTTCTTCCATCAAGTTTAACCTACGATGTGGCCAAGCTCTCATCGATCATTTTGAGAAAGCGACTCAGTGTTTGACACCTTGCTGGGTGACCACGGCGACTCCTTTGGCCCTCAGATAGTGTGTATCTGGATTCCCTTGCTAATTTCTTGAGGTTCATTTTGCTTACATTTCACAAATGTTGTCATCCAGCACTATTGGATCATTTTCAATATGGCAACCAAGGCAACAGTTGTCTTCTTGTTTAGATCCCCAGAGATTTAGGCTCTGGGTTTCTCCTTTTTATTTATTTTATCAGTGGTATTTCCCATGTTTAGGGGTGGCACTGTTACCTTGTGGATTTGGTCTTTTTCTTAGTTCTACGTAGAGAGTAAGACATAACCTGTATCCCTGGTCCTTGCCCGATACAGAACAAAAAGACTATTTGGAGGAAAGATCAGTGGTCTGTTAAGTCCCTTCCTCCTTATGAATTCTGTTAAGATCTCTACTGAAAATGTGACTGGCATTCTGCACAGAGAGGGAAGAAGCTACTCCGAATGGTACTCCAGGTGCCATGCGGGACCAGGATGCTCAAAGAGGCCCAGGCAGGATGTCCTTTGTGCATTACAAAGATGAACTATACACAGAGCCACTGGAGTTGTGCGATTTTGCGTCTTCTGCATTCTCTGTCTAATTATAGATTTGCCTGATTTGCCACATGATCCATCATCTGCCACATAATCATTCTGGAGATTCGAAAAGAAAAAAATGTTTCTATTTCAAATGGCTCAAAAGTTACCAAAATGTTGAAATGTGTTCCCTCGCAGTAGAAGATACTTCACAAAAGTTGATTGGTGATCTCTAAGATGGTTATTGCTGTATTTGTTTGATGAACTAGAACTAATGCCCAGACAGAGTTACCACGAGTAAAAATGACAAAATCATGAAGTAATGCTGTCATAAAATATGCAGCATTATGCAGCATAATTTGCCTTATCTTGCTGTAAAATTTGGTCAACCCTGCCGCATAATGTCAGTGGCCTTGGCTTTACAGAAGTGCTTTTGAGTGTGCAGCATTTGTTTACGTGATGATTGGGTGGCAGGAGATGCAGCACAGAAGGTGTAATGCACAACATAATCTCAGAAGCATGTTTACAATTACTGATGCTAATAAACAAGTATACAGTCATAGGCAATGAAATATTCCTAAAGTAGCCGGGAATCAGCCCTAAAGTCTTTAATGCAGCCAATTGTAGGCCATTGGCCGGCCAAGATTAATGGCCAGTCAGCTACTGCTGGGGGAAAGGGGCATCAATTAATTACACAGTTGGGTGATGGCTAGCTAACTTCAATATACTTCTTTGATTTACTACTTTAGGAGAGACAACAGGATGCAGGCCATTGCTCATGTCTGATGCCACCTTTCCCTTTTTACACTCTCTTTGCCATCTTACAATGGTCATTTTGGCACCACTTTCTTCTATCTTATTTTTCACTCTATCCTTCCACCTTTCACTCACACCCCGTGCTCCTGCTCTTGCTAGAACCTAAAATAAGGGTTGCTGCTCAGAAGCTGCATAAATCACATGTACTAACATAGTGCAGGTTTTAACAAGCATAAGCAAAGCCATATAGGTCTGGCTTTAAAACAGTGTTATATGGTATTGTGAAGTATTAAAAGTAGATAGTGTTCTTCGCCATGTTCGGGGAGGCCTGTAGTAATGTTTATCCTGTACTGCTAACATGTAATTGATGACGATCTGAAGCTTGTTTTTATGTTCAATAAAAAGATATATATATATTTTTAAAGTAGATAGTGTTGGAATTGATATTTATTTGTATAGAAGCAAATAACTGTAAAATAATACCGGTGTAGATTAAAAGCTCAGGTGACAGTTGTACTATCAAGCCAGACCTTAGAATCCATATAGGTTAATGACTGCCCTCCTCCATCGATGCTCCTGCCTGAGAAAACACCATACTTTATCTAGTTATCAATCTAACACAATTTAATAGCATTTGTTTGGCCTTGAAAGTTGAACCTAAGGCAGCTGGATAAATAAACAAATGGCCACAGCTGTGCAAAGGGCAAGCACTTTTTGGGGAACCACACAACTTTTACCCAATCAAAACATGTACCCCTGGCTTCCAGCATGTAGGCGAGGCAAAGCTCTCTCTTGGTTTTCGCACGTAATTCTCTGGTGAGAGCAGCGCTGTCAAGCCAAACCATTAAAAGGGCCTACAAGAACAACAGGTCCTCTACTTCACTGCAATGGGACTGGCTAGTGGCAACAGCTGTCATCACAAGTGACACCGGTCTGACCTTCAGAGCACTAGTGCTGCTCCACTGCCCCTAACTCTAGCTACAGTATGAAATCCACTGGAGGGCGCTACAGAAACACCCTGATTTAACTGCAGTGCACCAACGCCGTTCCAGAAGGTTGATCACTTGTTGACCTAGGTTTACTAAGAGTTGCAAGGACACTAGTGCAGAACTGTACTTTTTGATAGTAGGTAAATCAAAGCATATTTTTGTCTCTTTGTACCATGTTATGATACACAAGCGCCCACGTAAAACATTAGTAAATAACTCCTGTGGTATCCAAGTATTTGAAAGAAATCAGAGGTCCCAGTATCCGTTCCTCAGAGGCTGGTAGAGTTAAGCCCACATGAAGTGGTGGACGAGCCACTAAATGTTCGAGCCAGGGTTGAGCCAGATGCCTGGCTCTGGCTCAAGTAAAGGTCCTCTGGGAACCTCCAGCCCAAAACAAGACAAACTTTTACAGCAGGTACAATGCTCTGAAGGCTACAGTTGCCGTCCATGTATCGTTGGGAGCTGGGTTCAAATCCCAGCATTAGCTCAGCATCTGGTGAATCCTGGCAAATCTACTTGTGCTAGAAAAAAAGAGAATGTAACATAGTCTGTATCTGTTTTGAAGCGGGATTAAGGCCTTGGGCAAGAATCTCTATGTAAAACTGCTTAAAATAAAATGGGGGTTCAGCCTGTCATCCAAACAATAATATCCTCCTGGAATTAAGCAAAAAGTATTTCCTTTGATGCCAGATAGAGATACCAATCTAATGGCTGAATTGCACCCTGTAAAACTGGAAAATCTGGGATCAGTCCCAGATTTCCTGCGACCATATTGTGTGATTCTAGGTAAATACTTCATTTCACCAGGCATCCTGTTTGTTCATCATCACATATGAGAGTACTTTGAAATACTTGTATTCAGGATGAGTGCTTTACAAAAAACAGCCATGTATTTGATTCAATAGCCTATAAATTTGCTCCACCTATATTAAGAACTTAGGCCATGAATGTTTCTCAGCTCATGTTCAAAAACTCCTACTTTTAATTAATACAATTCGAATAATCTAATGTTCTAAAGTAAAACGAGTCCCGGGTAAATAAATATACCTTCTTGAATTTTGAACCAACTTATCATACTCAAATGTGATGGTTGTCCCATATTTACATGCCAGAAATGTACAAGGCCTAGTGTGTGCATTGACTCTTAGAGCTGGAGATGCACCCTGGCTCACATCTGGCTCGGCTCTCCCTGTTAATTTTTTGGCTCGCACACCTCTACCCAGAGACATTTCAATATATAAATAGAAACAGTGGTTCCTTCTGGAACAATATAATTAATGGTGAATCTAATATGACCAATGTGTCATTAAACAAGTGTAGACGGAATCGGGCGGTTCTACACTCACGCGTAGCGGCTGCACGCAGTCATGGTCTCCTGCCTCCAAACAGCAATGCAGATACACGGATCGTTGTGTACAAATTGTTAAATATTCGGAGGTCAACCACCGCAGGTCGGAGCGATTACATTCACCTTGACACTCTGATTTATTCGCTCCTGAAGCCTACACGGTACACACGTACTGTTGTGTTCCAAGATATACTCTACTTTCTCCATATCCAGTTTTGCAACCCTCTGCATCTGTTTTTGCTGTCAGCCCCCTTCCCCTCACTGGGTGCCTGGCTGGGTCCCATATGGCCTGGTACTCCCCCAAGTCCCCTCTTTAACTTTTGGTACCCACAGCCCTTGTCCAGATGAGGTCTTCCTCCCTCCTTTAAGGCAAGTATTGAGACCACACCAATTTTTTAATTTTTTGGATTAGGGGGTGTAACCCCCCGGCCGTATTTATTGCAAAATTAAAAAACATTATTTATTAACCTTATGTACAATTACGCAGAAAGGCCAAAAACATTGTTAGACAGATGATGTCACATGGCTATCCTTAACTCTAATACACACGACACTCCTACTGTAAATCTAACAATGCATATATTCACTTTCTGCGTGTCCCCTCTAGAGCCTACGGCAAAGTCAATGACTGGCAGCCTCCAGAGCCCAGCAAACTAGCAATTTACGTGAAAATATTTCGCCGGAGTTGGCTTGTGCAGGGGGTACAGCTTATCGGACGGATACATTCCCCCAGGCCCCCCCTGCGCCCTGTGCCTTAAACTCCATGACAGGGGCTGCAGAAATTCTGCATACTTGCGCCCTGATGCGCATGCGCACCCCGACATACTCTACTTTCTCCATATCCAGTTTTGCAACCCTCTGCATCTGTTTTTGCTGTCAGCCCCCTTCCCCTCACTGGGTGCCTGGCTGGGTCCCATGTGAGTAACCCTTCTAACACTGTCACTTCCCTGAGGTGCACGTAAATCACGCTGACAGATAATCCTTTATCTCAGATGTCCCTATATTATTAGGTCCTGAAGAGACCCCTCATTGCATTAGGGGTCGCAACGCCGTCGACAAAATCAAAGCGAACCATTCATCAGCGCCTATTATTATGTAAGTACGCTGTCTCCATTACTTATTACTTCTGATGGTCGACTTATCTAAATGTTGGAAACCAAGTGTATATGTCACAAATATGTCACTATTTCTTTAGGTTCCATGTTCACTGGGGACACATTGCACTGTTTTTTGTAAAAATTACATTAATATATACATAAATAACTATTGTTATTACCAAATACTGAATTACATATGGTTTTTCTCCTTTGGATATCGACTTAACCCTTACCTGCATTGCGATTGCACATATTAGTATCACCATTAATTATATTATTCCCCAGGAACCACTGTTTCTGTTTATATAATACTTACCCTGGTTCTGTGTGAGTAGGGTCTCCCCTGTCTCTTGCTCCAGAGACATTTTAAGGCATCGGCGAAGTGGGTAATTATCCAAGACCCCCACCTTCCAGGTGGCCCCTGAGAAGGGTAACTTTCTTTCTGGATCCCATCTGTCTATTACTTCCAGCTCTACATTTAACTTATTATTCACTTTTTGGGGCATAATGGGGCTGAAATTAGCAGCAAAGGTAATAAAATCAAAGTTGTTCTGAATCGGGTCCTAAAGTATGTCTTGCATAGGTCCCCCAAACTCCTTAAATGACACTGCTTCTACCCACAAGTAGCATAGAGTGTTTGGGGTTGGGGCACCATGTTGAGCCTCACAAGTTCATTCTTCATGCCATCGAGACTCGGTGGCATGGCTCAAGGGGATTAAGGCGGTGGTGGGTGGACCTACGTGCCTAGAAGTGCTGGCGTTTGATCTCAATGCCTCGTTTCCTCTGATCCTCCGGGCAGTAAGTGGATTCAGAAACAACAATTTAAGACAGAATTACAAAATGAAGACATCAGAAATGATGCTGGCTGTTTGTTGTCATCAGTTGCTATGAAGTATTTGAAGGAATTGTATATATCTTACGGTCTACAATAAGGTTCCTCCGTGCTCTCCACTGAGGCAAACAGAAACTTTTTTATTTTATAGATTAGCCTGCATTAAACCTGCAATTTACATTGAAATGTGTCCAGCGTTGCAAAAACGAATCGTAATTTAAATGCAATTGCAATTAATTCGACTAATGAGACTGATGATGAGTGAGAAAATAAAAATCAAATAATTCAGGTCTCGTGGAAATAAGCATTGGCAAATTCAAATGTTCTGGCTTCAATGTGCCAAAGCATGTAAACACATGCCTTTAAAAATGCTGTTTACATTGCCTTCATTCACAAACACTGCTTATTACACTAATGCCCCCCTATTGGCTTTGTGGACAAAAGTAGCAAAAAAGGATTGTTTTGTGTACTGAACACACATAACAGAAAAGAATTGAATGTGACAAACAGCATGATGATTGAGAGTGGTTTTCAGATATAAAATAGTCCAAAGTGCATTTGTTTTGAAACACTTCTTGAAGGTGGAATGTTACATGAAAGACCAATAGTATAAGGTGAGAGAGTATTGGTCATCTAGGTGGACCCAAGGCTCATTCTACATATTTTAAAGAATTGGTCTCAATACGCCTGCAGACATCTGACCTGCCATGTCAGACCTAAAAAAAATATTTCAGATCAAATGTGTAAAATATTTTTTTTTTAAAAGCGTTTTAGATAGAGCAGGTGTGTGATTGAAATGTGCCAGCACATTTAATATTTTTTCACAACAAAAACGTTAAATATACTTAAATGTAATACACTTAGGCATTTTACTGACTACAATACTTGTACACTGGCTGGCAACATACAATTTAGACAAGGCCTAATTATTTGTAGATTCAATCATCCACACGTTCAGGGATAGCATGAAAAAGCAGAAATACGAAATATTGCAATCCAAAATATTAAACATTAGCTAGTGCTCACTTCTTCCCTTGAGCAGAACTTTACAAGCCACCAGAACCAACAATGATAGAAGACATATTTTCAGATCCACGCCTAGTAGTTGGGGTGAGGTGCAGAGTCAGCGTGTTTCTTGCTTATTTCATGTTGCAAAAAAACACCATTCATTGGAAATCAGGAGTTGGAACATGGAGGCAGCGTTGGGAATGTCCAGAAGGGTTCAGACCAGGTCACAATCACAAGTGGAAAAAGAGCCCACAAAGGCAGAATGTGAGCTTCATGCCTGTGGCAAGACACTCAACCATCACCTACGTGGGAGGAACGCGTGCCTCCATCACTCAACATCATGCATCATTGAAAGGCACAAACATAAAGTTTCTAATTTGAAAGCACACTTTACCTACAATATTGGGTAACATCCACAAATCATACAATGAAATCCGAAATCTGCATAATAGTAGGAAGCTAAAATCCATGTCTTGCGAAATAGAACCATTTAACTGCTGTTCATTTACATGGCTCATTTGATAATATTTGGTAAATCATATAAGGGGCATGTACAACAGCTCTAAATTAGAGTTTCATCATGCCCAGTAGTGGCCGAAATATCAAAAGTGACAGTACTTATAATGTGAAATTCACATACAGACGAATTCCTCATCTGTAAAACCAAAATTCACTTTTACAGGGACGAGATGAGTCCTACACAGAAGAGTGATTTTGTGTCAGATGTACAAAGATATTTTGAGGTCACAAACGTTGTGATCACCAAAAAGCATTTTATTATGTACAAAGCACTATTTTGTGATTCTATAACTTACTACCAAATTGCAAATTGGGTTTGCGATTCAATTTTAGGAAGGGGCGTGCTAAGGGTGTCCCTTCCTAATACCGAATCGCAGTGGTATGTGTGAATGTTTTTGCGACCCAAATGTGGTCATGAAACATTCCCATTTTAACACCAAGTCCGAGTTGGTGGTAATCCAATTGCAAATGGGAAGGGGTCCCCAAAGGACCCCTCTACTTTAGTGAAAGTTGGTAAAGACATTTTTAAGAGCAGACAGTGGTCTCATGGACCACTGGCTACTCTTGAACAATTAAAATAAAACTTTTCATTTTTATTTATGAAACGCAACCCATTTACCTTTAAGGGAAACGGGCTGCATTTTTCAAAAAAATTGCTTTATAGAAAAGCAAGCACAGATATGGTGGTCTGCTGACCCCACCAGGCCACCATTCCTGTGATTTTATCAATTTCCAGTGGGTCTCAAACCAAGACCTACTTCATGAATATTAATGAGGTAGGTCTATATGCGACCCACCTGTAATCTCAAAATGTGTGAGACACATTAGTACATGGGTGTTTGTGATTCCCAAAGAGCGAATTGCAAAAATTCACTTTTTGGTCATCACAAAGCCAAACCAATGTACATCTGGCCCTAAGTGACTATCTCACCGGTTACACTGCATCTTGAGAATCCGGCCCAAAACTGTACTGTTGGTCACATCAGTCCACCGAAGATCAGATTAAAACCATGAGCAGTCCATGTAAACTTTATTGTGAATTGCATCCGCTGCTCTTTATCCGGAAAGTGAGCAAATGTTTGAAAGTGAACTTCACATAAGATATACTTTGCCAAAGAACCCCGAGCATGCATTTTTAGGACTGGGAATTTAACTCTTTATGACATTGTGAATCAGGCTAATTTATTTACATCAAGATGAGTATTTGGGAAGTTGTAGTAATGCACAAGGAGATGCCTAATCTCAATGTATTGATTTACAGAAGTAAAGACTGCAGCCAATTGACATCTGGCAAAAATGTACAGTGACGCTTACATGATTTATTATTAATAAACAAAAGAAAAAAAGTTGAGTATCCTCATTTTTAACTATATGTGCATTTCTTGATTGCTCTTTCATAACGCTCTATGATAACTGGATAATTAAATGGTTTCTTTGTTACAGCAAATAAATACACATAGCAGTAGCCCGTCATGACACATGCATAGAAGCGTCTCTTTAAAGCCTCTTTTTGCAAAGTGCACTATGAATATAATCCACATAAGTTGTTTCTTGAGACAGGTGCTAGCATTTTTCGTCACAGAAATTGTTCATAAGTTTTTACAAGCATATATGCAAATGTGCAGAGATTAAATGTGTGATTTGTCACCATTCTTGACAGTCCGGATGGGCCAGGTCTCAAAGGAGACAAAGCCTTAAGTGGAAAAAGCCTCCCCTTACTTTCCTTAACAACATCAATAGATAGTATGTGACACTCCGCCGATCTGCATGTATGATTAATGCCATGCGGTTGATTCATGTGCAGTAGTTATACATGTATTTTTTTATCCAGATCGCAATGGGTTAAAGCCACACAGTGAGATGGAATCACAATATGCTTAGGGTCTTATTTATGAGGCCCCTCCGCCGCCGACGCTGCAGTGGCGTAAATAATGCGCCACACTGCACCATATTTACAAAGTGAGGTATCTAGGCAGACGCGTCACTTTGCAAACCCCTGTGCTACATTATACCTGTGGCAGGTATAATGTATGCAGAGTGGGCGTTCCGGTGCAGAAAAGGCTTGTAGAAGTGTCACAGTGAACTCTATGAGATTTCACTGCGACACTTGTACGGCCTCACTGCGTCAAATCCTTACACCTGTTTGAAGCAGGCAAAGGGGTGACGCAGGCCTTTTCACATGGGGCTCGCCCCATGTAAAATGACACAGTGCTGGAGTTGCGTCTGTTTCCAGACACACTCCAGAACTCCAGCAATGCGCCATTTTTGCACCAACAGATACGTCAGGATTCCTGGCGTATCTGTCAATCTCTGCGACATGGAGCTCCGTACAGTAAATACGGTGCATCCATGGTGTCACAGCCATGCAGCACTTTTTATAAATGAGGCCCCAAGTGTTCATGGCCCCAAGTGTTTTCTTCTGCTAATTCATTTTAGAATTGAATCATTTCATATGATAACATGTCAGTGTACATAATCAAATTCTGAAAAACATACAACTTAAACCAAATAACAATAACTGAGACTTTACAATAACTACAGATTGTGACACCTCTATGTATATTTGGCCATTATACTGAGGATTACACCAAACAAAAAAACAACTCCTGCTCCGTCCTAACCAGCTCTAGCAGAATAGACTGTCTCGTGCCAGCAGCCATCCCTAAAATGGAGCTTTTTGGCCTTCATTCGCTCTAGTTCCCTGTCGCATCTAAACAGGAACTCCTTCTATTAGAAGCAGTACTCTTTTTGTTTCTCATATATGCCCCTTTGCATAGTTAACAAAATAATAATTAAATCAATTTAGGGTTTTGGTTATAACTTGTACAGAATGTTCCTTATCTTGTGTCAATGGAATTCCATGTCTGTTGTCCATCAATTGCAAGCCCCGGGTAATTACATTCCCAAACCGGCACAATTATGGCACCGCCGTATATCATGTGGGCATCGCGCTTACATTTCCAAAGGGCATAGACTTGGTTTGTTTACGATTTCTCCGGAGCTTATTAACAGTGGGCAAGCATAACCAGTGGTTTCTTGGAGTGCTGTCACACAACTGCATGCCACCATCAATGTGCAGAGCTGACAGCTACTTACCACCCAGTGTGGCGGGAAAGCATCTTGCACTCTCTGGTGCTTCATACATATCACTCAAATATGTGTCTTAAAGTAGAGGTGCCAAAACACAGCCTCGCCTATCTCGTTTCACGCACAACCATTCTTCCACCAGCAGGATTTGCTTGCTCTTTATAACAACCAGCTTTCCACTACATAGTTCCAGTGGTGGCTCCTCCACTAAGGCAGAGTAGCGTCGCCCCACTGCTTTCAGCACTGGAAATAAAGGAGAAATAAAATTATAACTCATTGTTATTATCATTTTATTTGTTCATGCTGCAGCAGCTTGGTGGGCTTGCTCTGCTCTTAGTGCAGGGGGAGGAGTGGTGGGCACTCTGTAAAGGGCGCATGAATGTTTGGCTGGCTGTCTCGGGCCGGCCAAACAGCCATGCACACTATGCATGTTCACCACCCAGGCTGCATTACAGCCTGGGTGGGGAACATACCCAGGCTCCCATTCCCTGGCTGAGCACCAAACCACGGTGCTCAGACCAATCACATTGCTGCATTGCAGCGTTGTGATTGGCTTAGGCGGAGCCTAGGTGGGTGCGTCCTGTTCTGTACAGAGCGGAGGAATGGCAATGAGGTACAACGAGGAGAGACGCAGCGAGGAGGTAAGTTTTATTTTCTTTACCTTCTTCCCCCACCTCCCTGCCCTCAACCTCACCATCCCCAATCCATGCCAGCCACCACTGAATAGTTCACTCATGATAATCACCAGATAACATGTTTTACTGAATGATGGGAGCCGGCCAGTCAATCAGAATGTCCTCTCAGTAGGCCATAACTTCAGGTACAGGTTGATAAAGGGGGCATTCTCTGGCTTCCCCCTCCCTGCCCCTCTGGGTGCTCCACCTCTTTACCTTTACCCTGTCCCCTGATAGGGAGTTCAGCTCATCATGGGCCAGGGGTAAATGGCTCCTGTGCAGCTCCGGCTCTTTTAACATGCGTTGCTCTCTTTTGCCCTTGCACTTAAGAGGAATGTAAGCCCTAATTGCCAGTAGAAAAGTAGAAACAAGCATTGGCATAGCCAATAGGTCTCGCCTTTGGGACATTCTAAGTGTTTAGTCATGCAACAGTTGATGTTACATCAAGCATATTGTGCTGCATAATTAAATACTTATAAGGTCCCAAAGGCGAGACCTATTGGCTATGCCGTACGCCGTTACCCATTAGAGAACTGCCAAAAAGTGAGCGGAATGATTAACAGATTGCTTCAGTGGATGAGGAAGGCATGCACTCCATTGAGAGAGGACTCGAAGACTGAGCATGAGAAGGATGAGTTACTCGAGAGAGAGTGCAACAGTGCTTCTTAGGAGGTTGAGGGGGCCAGGTAGAGCGAACAAACAGATTTGAAAGGTTATTGGGAGGTAAGGAATGAGATTGGAGTGGAGACGGGTTTTGTTGAGAGAGGAGGAAGAATTGTGCCTCTGCAAAGTCAGAGTAGGTTTTGGGTTTATGTCACGAAGAACATTTTGAAATAGTAAGGACAAAAAGAAGGGCTACGCCCCTTTATTGGTGGCCAGGTTTGGATTCAGAGGTCGAGAGAAGAGTGAGGGATTGTGAGCAGTGCATTAACTGACAAGAGTTTACATACCACAAATCCACCTTTGATGCCTGTAGAGTGCCCAATGATGGTGTGGGACATGTTAGCAGTGGATTTTGTGCATCCAGTGCAGACTATGTAGGGTGAAAGTAGATACATTATTGTTCCAATTGACTACTTTTGCAAATGGGTGGATTTGGACGTGGTGCAAAAGGCATATGCGTACACAGTGGTGACATTTTTTAAAGTAGTATTTTTAAGAGAAGGGCTGCAGAGGAAACGTTTGAGTGATAATGGTGCACATTTTACAGCGTCTAAGGTAAACAGTTTTATAAAAGAAATGGGGTGAAGCATGTCTATACTTCTGTATATCACCCAGCAGGGAAAGGAGCAAGTGGAGTGATTTCATCGGGTAATGAAAGGCACCATCCAAACAGCTTGTGAAAATAAGAAGAGATGGAAGGTGGAGTTGAACAAAATGTAGCTGACATACGGTTTGACACCTTCTATCACTGGGTACAGTCCTTTTGTGCTGATGCAGAGTAGGGAGCCATTCACCAAAAACAATAAGGGGTGGATGGATAGTGCAGGACGAGTTGAGTGCTCACCAGAAGTGCTGAAGAGGAACACTGTTAAAGCTAGATGAGCTTATAAAAAGATGCTGTTTCCGTGCTGTCCTGCCACAACGCAGAGTTGAGAGTAAAGGAAGTTGTACACTTTGAAGCGTGCATTTATTCCCTAGAGGTACGTGGAATGGAAAGGAAAGGCAATCTAACTACTAGTGCCAAGAAGTCAGGAGTAACCGTGAAGGAAACTGAGCTGACAAACTAGATGTTGGGGTCACACTGGAAATACTGGAACCCCCGGGTGTGCAAAGGGAAATAGGGTAAACTACCATAGCCTAAGACTGATCTTGAAAAGAACTATTTACTTCCTTCTTCTGCACGATAGGCTTTCAGCTCAACTAGTAATTCAGTTATCGGACAGGCATACCACGTCCATGTGTGCATGACGGGCGGGCTATAATATCAAAGCGGACTGGGACGCACACACTGTGTACACAGCTGCAGATTGGGAAAGAAACGTCTCACTCCGATGATAAAATATGTTAAATGTGAGCCGCCAAGGTCAGTAACCCATAATACTGAAGCTATACAAAGCTCGTGATAACAATGAAACTAAAATACCCAAAGTCAATGGATTTAATAGTAAATAGAGAATCCTAAAAACAGCTTGAAATAGATCAAAGCCGAAAACATGCTTGTTAAGAAGATACATTTGCAGAATAAAACAGAAGAACTGCAGTGAATGGTGAAAGCTTCATACATGCTGCCACCTACTAGCCAAAAATAAAATATATGGAAACGATACGCTCATCTCAAATTATATGGCTATAAGTATAAACTAAATCTATTTATAAGAAGCACACATCAATTGAAAAGGAGCTCGGGTAAGACAATGTGCTGTAAGTCTCACTCTTACATTTACATAGCCTATGTGTCTCGGGAGTGAGCAGTGGTGCCATCTGTTTCCAACTAATGCGACCGCGAGACAGGCAAATGTAAACAAGCGCCGGCACGATAATAGGAAACAGATGGCTCCGCTGCTCGCTCCCGAGACACATAGGCTGTGGGAGGGAACATTTAAAGATAAGGCGGGACATACCCGAGCCTTTGGCCATTTGCGTGCTTTCTTTTGTGGAAATGACCAATCAAATGCGTGGCCGGAAAAAAAAAACATGAGGAAAAGATGTGTGAGAGTCCTTACTAGAAGCCTCGCAGAGCATTGCATGCGCGCTGGCTCAGGCGAGACCTAAAAAGGCATGTTTTGGTATTAAAAAAAAACTGCTATGCTTTTTCCACTGGCCATTAGGGATTACAACCCCCTTTTAAGCAGCGGCAGCCGGCATAGGTAAGTGCGGTGGGCGGGGCAGGGCGCAGCAAGGGGGGAAGCCGACAGACGATGGAATAGGTGTTATTTATTTATTTAAATATATCTATTCCGTCATCTGTTGCCTTCCCTCTTCCACTGCACTCCGCCCCGTCTCACCACCTCACCACTCTTGCCTGTGCCGGTCGCCGCTGCCTTTAAGTGAAGGAATGGAGGGTTCGGTGGAGTGTGACATAGTGAGCAGCCTGTGGTAGAAGAGCTGTGCGGGAGCAGTTTGAGAGCAGTTTATTCCCTCGCTCACGGTGACCTGATAAGGGAGCTATGGAGAAAGGAAGAAGGGGCTATTAGCCTTACACCCCGCACCTGCAGGGCAAGAAGGCAATTTCCCTGCGCTCATTATAGCCTTTACCCGTAGCTAAGGCCCAAAAATTATGGGGAGGGTAATTAACAGTCACTATTGCAATTACAGTAACTTATTCCAGACAAGACCTGATTGATTGTATCAGAGAGGTAGAAAAATAAACAAACCCATGGTTCAGGGGCACCACGCCACTCCATGGCCACCAGCAACACTGTGCTGCACATTGTCATGGGTAAAAACTCACCTGGGAAAATGGGAGGCTACCAGCTTTCTCTGTCCACCATCTTAGCTGTTGCAACATCACCTTTGCCAAAATCTTAGCTGAAGGTTGTAGAATCATTATTGAATAAGCATCTTTAGGATCACCTAGGTTACCCTCTTTGTGTGGTTCAAGAAAGCTGCATCCTTCTAGCCATCTGAGTACTTTCTTGATTCATGGATGGCTTTGAACCGTGTCTGTGGTGTGGACGCCCACAACCTTGGGTCACCTATCAGGTTATCATGTGACCAGCCACCGACTCCAAGGGACTTGGAATCCCCAGAGTCCCTGTGGCTACATCTAACCAATTTGAACAAGTGATATTTTACAGGGTAATGAGCCCCTGTCTTGTCACCAGCTCTCCAGATACAACTTCAGCATGGCTAATTGAATCGGTGTTACATTGGCCTTCCCACAGAAATGTCCTAAAGCCTCTGGGATTGCAAATTGTGTGAAGATTGTAACAAGATGGGCAAGTGGAATAAGTATCATCAATGTAATTTCCATAACTCTGTACTTCTATCCAGGTAGGTGATATAGATTCGAAAACGAGAATGTGGTAACAACTGAGGAAAATAATAACTTTAGCAAACAACTGACAATAAATATTTTAGGGAAAAAAAGGTTTCTATGTTAAGGTGTTAATGCTATGATACTCCCTACAGGTGGATATTGCAGTTTCTTTAATTAATAGTTAATGCTTTAATTAGTAGTTATGCTGGTGAGCATTTGGAGTGTGATCATAGCACCTGAACTGCAGTGATCTAATTGTGTGTAATTGCGTTAATATCCATCTTATCATATCCCAGATGTTTTAAAGAAAAAGCATCGAAGCACATTCTCCTGTTTTCGTAAATTCTTTGACAAGTTAATAGATGTAGTCAATAAACATGTATATCAAATTCTTCTGTTTATTTGTTACAAACTTCTGTGCATGGTATGAACATTTTCACCATTGAAGCAGCCGACACGTGTTTCGTCTGCAGGACTTTTTCAAGGCTAAAGAAATGTCCAACTACCAAAATCGTGGACCATGACCAAAGGCACATCTACCACACTTCGTAGGTCCTTTCAACTGCAGGCCAGAGTACATTCTTTTTGCAAAAGATTGTAGCACCAGTGAAAATGTAACTACGGCAAACCCGGCCTATGTAGACATGTCAAACGTGGCTAGCCGCAAAAGTGAGTCGGCTTCGATAACGTTATACTCAACAGGTGCATGATAAGCCTGCCGACATCCGTAATGGTTCGGAACCACCAGAGCCAACTCAGCATCATATCCTTCGGTGTTCAATAGAATGAGTGCTAGTGAGCTGAGATATATAATTGACCATTGAAAGATACCAAAGATTGTAAAGAATGCTATGTTTTTAATTTATTAAGTAATATTTTCTTCATTTAACTGTCCATCCATATATTTAGGAATGTTATAAAGCCCTAAACATAGACTAGGCCACTTCAAGGACAAAGTCATAATGATGATGACACTACTACTGCAACTATTATGCCTAATAATAATACTTGTACATATACCTATCATGCCCATGTTAATTATAAGACTTACATTAACTATTATTATTATTACTATTAGCATTGACATTATTACACTCTTTATCTGGCGTTTTGTTTGAATTGTGAAGTGTACATTGCCCTCAGTTTCTAGCAGCAGCCAGCAATAATAAATATTTCCTGCAATAACGGCAGAAGACCCCAGAGACTGAAAACATCAGTAGCTATTTTCTACCCTTCCTATAGCATACAGTGAACTGGGAGTTGCACTTCGCCTCCTGGTTCCATGAAATCAATTATGCAAATGTTCTCTGACTATCTCCCCGTGGCAAAATGCATCACCTCACACATTGAATAGAAGTACACTCGCTTCCGCCTGTGGAAAGAAAAGCTTTTTATGAACAACAAAGAAAGAAAGAAAACGTCGATTCAGAAAAATAGGCAAGCTGCTTGTATGCATCTGAATGGCTATGTGGGCCAAGCGTGGCTTCTGCATCATACCTGCTGTCAGAACGGTTTACATGTGCAAGCTTCAGACGGCGGCATCTCATCCGACCCCTCTTGACTCCTGACACCCTCTGACCTTACCTGCATCCCTGCCTGAAATGCCAGCGCGCTAATCTTGAATTAAATGCCAGTGAAGACACAGACAAACCTTTCCAGTTCCCTGGCCTGTCTCGTGCTGTATTCGAAGTGCAGCTGTAACATCTGGTCTTCAACTCATCACACCACCTCGAAGTGCTGCTCATTACAGAGCAAGAGCTAGAGGCGGGGAAGTGCGAACCCGCAAAGTGCTTTAATGGGATTAGAAACCGTAAGGACGTAAATGGCTTTCAAGGATTTCCTGACGAAGGAGTACATGTGTGTAACTTGAACAGTGTGTTATCCACTTTTTTTAAAATCGAATTTCCTTCGGCTGTGGGAATTGTAATCCAAAGAATAAATCAAATTTTTGTCTTTTCAAAGAAGCTTTTAGATGGGCAATCGGTGTCATTGTTACACACATTGAAAATGGCTTCTAACTAGGCCTCAAATTGTTACCAAGAATACCTTTTTTCTGTAATGAAGGGATCTTTGAAAATCAAGCTCTGGTGTGAAACGTCAGTATTTCCTAATATGAAAGGAGGCCGCCCGGCAAAGTTTCATATGTCTACATCAGGACATATACTAGAATTTTCCAATGCACTTTTTTTTAAGACAAAACCATGAAGTGTGATATGGCACAATCACGGGTGCCCACGCATTCGTTTTGCACTAGACATTATTTCAGCCGTTTTTCAGTAAAAATGTTGTTTATCCATGGGTCAGTCCATGAAAATGGCGGAACAAATGTGCGCTGTCCCTCAGTGTCTCGAGAGCATAAACTGATTTAATTGCCTAATCACAAATCAAAGCATTGCTTAATTTGTACATAGAAAAAAAACATAAGTGCCAGGACACAAGGTATTTCACACAGGTCCACCGTAACGGGTGCTACCCATATGCCACTTTTTAAATGTTTAAGTGCCAGTTTAATCATCTTTTTAACAATATATTAAATAGTTAAATGCTCCATCAATCAACTCGGCTTAGAAATCCACACAGCGCCACCATGTGGTGGACTCTCTTGAATACGTGTCAGTGTTTACAGATAAGTGCAGATGCCGAGCACCGGAAAACATGAGCGCAAATTAATCACTGTTAGTGAGAAGGGGAACGGTTTCAATTTTTCAGTGCTTGAAGATCTAGTGTTTTGGATTAATAAAATATTGTCTAATCCCGTGCATGTTAGTTTAGCTCATCTTTGATGTAGCATTGGTCTTGCGTGGTCATTGGTGGTTATGTTTTCAAGTGATGGCACTCTAGAATGAACAGATCTAATTGTCCCACAAGCATATATGGGTCTGCGTGTTGTCCCCATACATTTGGAATTGTGGATGGTGTGGCGAGGAGACACCTGAACAGGGCTTCAGTATAAATGAAAGTGGTGGCTGATGTTACTCCTCAAGGAGTGGATTTAGGCTCTGAGGTGAAAGGACCATTTGTCATCTCTTCTCTGACAGGAAGGAAGCATCAAAAACCATGGTAACGATGGACCTCATCAGCCAGCCAATGTTGCCAGCTGTTTGCGAAGAATCTCCTGGGCCACCGTGTTGTATGCATCAGACAACTTCGGGTGTTCCTACGATTAGAGAATATAGGAGATCTTCGCTGTTATTGTGAATGATGACTGTTAAGCCTTTTCATGTTAAGAGTGTCTAGGCTCATCTACATATTTCCCAAAAATGCATCTCTTCCACTGGATAAAGTAGTATATGTGGCTAATGTGCCTGCTGCAATTCAGAGCATGAAACATGCAGGTCACAGATTCGTATTCTATGCAGATAGCTCATTAGGTTACTAATTTTGTAGCAGAGATTCTTGTGTTACATGTTTCTCACAAGTTAAAGTTCATGTAATATAACTTGGGGAGTTATGAACCCGCATCAGGGAACTTCATGCAAATTTCAAAGCATACATTTAGAACCTTCATGTTTTTTCTCAATTGTTTGTTATTCTTAAGGTGCAAGTAGTGTTCCTTGTGTAGGTGGGCATTCATAAACACGTATTAGTAAGTGCTTTATAAATAATAATTAGTGTAATTACCTGCATGGACAGATACATCTGACATTTGTACAGTGCATGCATATCTTTTATATTGGCAAAGTATAAAAAATGCCTCCAAATCGTAGTTTATCTTCTGGGCAACGGAAAAGAGACAAACTGACCATCTTTGATTTCTTGGTGCCACAGGCATCAAGGTGTTAGACTCCAGCTAGCTTCCTGCCAGGAGAGATTTGAACAATGAGTGCTTATGGCTATTTAAGTGAGTCATTTGTGTTGGGGAAAGCTGGAACTGAAAATAAGAGATCTCCAACTCCTGCATGTTGCTGCTCTGAAGGTAAAATATACCAAGGGGTATATTCACAAGAACATGTGATAATTACCGCAAGAGTAGCGTAATGCAACTTTCAATATCGCAGGCCATTGCGGGAAAATAACCCTGTGTCAACGTGGAATTCACAACAAGGCGGTACCATGCGATATGCTGTCGACACCGTGGAAAATGTCCGCGATACAACCACCCCGACGGAGATAAAAACACAAACCACAACACCAGAAAACCTGCGATAAGCCCATCCGCGATGAGGAAAGCAGGGATAAGCCCCAGCAGGACCGGGAAACACACAGCAGGTGGGAATAAGCACAACAAAAGCCTGAAAAAGTAAGATAGACCAAACAGAAAAAACAGCCAACCACAATGGAGGTAAGCCGAGCCAGCAGACAACCCGACCAAACCCATTGGCAACAAAATATTGTACATGGCAGGCCAACTTGAACAAGATGAATGCAGCCTGAGAGCGCAGGAGGACAATGGCAGAAAACCAGAACACCAGCAATGATGCCAAAGGCACAAACAAGCAGAAACACACCAACAACAAGAAGGCAGCAATGCACACCGGAGGTGGTAGTCCAGCGCCACGCCAGGAGCTGGATGACATGGAGGAAATGGTCTCCACCACATCAGTCTGGAGATGGTGGCAGGACTCGGGGACCGGAAACTGCACCAAACAACAGACACAACAGCAACAGGGAGAGGAACCAGCAGGGACAGGGGGGACAGGGGGAGATGGGCACAATGACACACATGCACAACTAAGCACAGCACAAATGCAGACAAACCAAGCCGAAGAGTAACAACACCAACTAGGAGCACAAGTCACACAACCCGGCAATGTCACACCACTGAACAAGCACAGAAATAAACACAACACTGCCTGAAAGGGAGAAGAATGAGCCAAATCAGAGCTGAAGGGAAATCTCACACACAATGCAGCACACACACATAGGAAGCAGAGCACACCAAAATTCTAAACATTGTGGTACAAACACCAACCTGTGCACAACCAAACACAGGACAGAAGTGCACCCGCCTGCGGCCGGTAAACTGCCATATGTATCTGGCAAAGCACAAAACAGGGACATGATAATGCACAAGTACAAACACACAGTCCTGATGGGGTAGCAATGCACGGATGGGAGGGAGCCAGAGAGTCTGTGACAAACACATTGGTAAACAAATCAAGACACAACACAGTTGGAGACAAGTGAATGTGAGGAAACTTTATCAACAAGTGCGAGTCAGTACGGACAAGAGAAGTGCCACGACAGGCAGATCAATGCAGCAGCATGTCTGAATGAGGAACGTAGGAAAGCGCCCATGTCCACCTCGGGGGAGTACATCACCAACACAAGTCAGTGCCAACCAGCGTTGGTTGTCCGCCTCTGGATCATGAGTCCAGGCCAATGCAGCCATTTTCGCTGTTGTTTTGGGACAAGTGACCAGATTCCCAACATGCAACCAGGCGTCGGGACATGTGCAATGGGTCACATTCAGTCGTGGCTGCAGGTACTTTGTCACTCGTCCATGAATGCTAGTGCAGCTGCCTAGGCCAACATCTCCAATGAGCCATCGTCGTCCACCACATCTGACATGTCGTTGACGTAATCCATCAGCTGACCTGTACCGCTCCAGCTGCATAACTGCACTGGATGTGCAAATAAACATCCAGTGTCGCACTGCTGTGTCATGTCTTACATCATTCAGGTATGAATGTGTGGTTGAATGTGGGGACAGTGCCTTCCCTTGCGTCAATGACGTTCATCCTGTGGGATGCCAGTCAGAGGGTGCGACATTGCATTTTGTGTACCGGGTCCCGTGGACAATACAACAAGGACACACGCATCAGTCAACTCCTTGTCCGGACATGGACTGGACCACGGCCAGTACTCACGAGTCATTGTTTCAGGCCCTGTGCTGGTCCGGCGTATGGCAGGCCAGACCACTCCACTAACGCTCCGAGGCGGGCCCTCATTGCTACCCGTCGCCTGCGTACTCACTGGTGGTGTGCAGGTCACTGCTCTAGTTGTCAGCATGTCACAGCCACTCCCTCAGGGCAGGTTTTCACACACACCACACCCATCTGGCACAGGCGTCACAGGCCATGTGACTCCGCCAAAATAAGGGGCCGACGATGTCACATTCCCCTCTTCCGGTGGTGACTGGATGACGGCCACTCCAAGCTTCTCATTCATAAAGGGCCCATGAGTTGTTGCTCACAGGGTTGGTGGCATCCGAGGCCTTGCAGATGGCACAGGCACCCCGATACGGGACGGTGACTTTGGGTGCACTGAGTCAGTGGCACCTTAAGCTGCTGAGCGGGTGTGCAGCCTGCGATGGTGCCGGGTGCACTGATATGTCCTCTGCCATGGAGTAATCAAGACCCAGCACCAAACGTGAGACCTGTTGGCCTGCGGGGCGTGGCTGCATGGTGTGGAGGGTGCCATGTCCGTGGGCCCCGGGCTTGTGGCTTGCAGCGGCACATGGTGGGACCTCCTGTCTACGCGCCGGTGGCGGAAGGTGAGCAGTGAGGTCTGGGTTTGCATGGGCGGGCATGCTCCGTGGGCGGCGGGAGGGGTTGGGGTGTCTCTGCCTGGGTGTGCATGGGCGGGCAGGCAATGTTGTCTTGTGCAGGTGTGTGTACTGTGCCAGTCATGTATCTGGACTCTGTTTCAGCTGATGGCTCTGACACAGATGTGTGACCTGGTGGACTGCAATACATACCGGCACGTGGTTGGAGACACACCGGTGGCAGCAGGTGAGCAGTGTGGCCTGGGTGCGCAGGAGGGGCCCTCTCTCTCTCTCTCCTTCTCTTCTTCTCTCTCTCTCTCTCCCTCTCTTCTCTCTCTCTCTCTCTCCCTCTCTTCTTATCTCTCTCTGTCTCTCTCTTCCTCTCTTCTTCTACTCTCTCTCTCTCTCTCTCCCTCTCTTCTTCTCTCTCTCCTTCACTCTCTCTGTCCTTTGATGTGCGCAGGACACACCTTCTCATCATGTTTTTTGTCTTGCAGGCTGGGACCTACGGATTGTCCCGAGAGGAACGGCCATGTGTCTTCATTTCATTTTAGTGTTAATTTTAATAAAGTTTCATTTGCTGCTTCGAAAGTGAATGTGTGCTGCTCATTTCTGTGTCAACACATGCATGTCACCAGTTGTGATGGTGCGACATCAGGCGGATTATTTTGTACATGTTTAGGTGTAGCTGATGTGGCATGTCTTTGGTCAGGGGGGTGCCAGGGAGGGGTGGTCCTGGGGGTGGTGGCAGTGGGTGTTGTGGCCCTCTTGGGTGTCCGGCCCGCATGATGGGTGGCTCCATGGCATCTGTTGCCCTTCCGATGTGGCCCTGGGCTGTGCTCCCTTTTGTGGTGCAGACTGCTGTCCGACTTTACACCAGGTCCGAGCAGGTGTAGATTTCCTGGTGCTAACGCGCCTTATCGCCTGTTTTGTGTTTTTATCGCAGATCTGGCTGGTCGTTGAGAATGTTGAGTTGTGATGTTGTCGCGGCTTTTGGCACGGGAACGCCCACTCTGCATCTCGTTAGTGATGGTTGCAGGGGGCCTCTGTGGCGATGTTTTTTGTGGCTGCTATCACGGGTAAACTGGTGTTGTCAGCTGGTAGCAACCAGCTTGTGAATGAGGAGGTAAATTTATCACGACTTTGGCTGCGATAAAGTGCCGTTAATTCGACAATAGCTCCTTCTGAATATGCCCCCAAGTGCTGGTGCTGCAGAACTTACTCTGGTGTCAGGAAACTGCATTAGAACACAGTTGGTACATTTCACTGGGACTCAGCCAAATCCCGGATCCGGCTCACTTAAAGTTGCAGCATCTGGATCGCCCCTCTTTTCCTGCCCCTGATTGTAGCTGTTGGCTTTATCATTCTATCATATACTCATTAGAATTTTTTGGCTGCAATTTTGGATCTTATCACAATAACCATAGGAATAATGTTAGGAAGCTGTGCACCTGCAGAACTATTTCAAGTGAATGACTGTGAAAATGAAGGGGCAATATAGAGCCAAGATAGGGAGCTGCTTGACAGTAGATCAGACACGACCCTTATATATTTGTAAACAATTGTCTTGTATGACTGGCAGACAGAGGAAATGGTTGTTCCAGTGTCATCATCGAAACATGCCATTGAGACACACGGTGCCTAATTGGTAATACATAAATAAATACATAAATAAATAAGTGAATACATAAATAAATAAATTCTAAATAAATAAATAATATATGTGCAGGAATCCAAAGTTTTTCGAGGGAGCCTGCTGCCAAGACACTGCCTAGTCTTGGTTGAAAATCATACATCTTTCTTCCGCCACCCTACACACTTCCTGTCTTTTTTTCCCACTCTTGCTGGCTGTTTTCTTTTCCCGCCTCTCCCTTTGTTACTGTTTTCCTATCTTTCTCTTCCTCCTTATGTCTCACTTTTCTGTCTCTTGTGCTGGATCAAAGTCTGAGGATGAAGAATGAGTCCTGGTCCTTGATACTGATTGCTGGCGCCCGCCACTTGCAACCCCTGTTGCAAATGATGCACCAGAGCCTTTCCCTGATTGTGCTCACATTTTAGTACAACTATTTGTCTATGAGGCGTCTACTGTCTTAAGAGCTGGTCAGCAGTCTAATATTTTTAAATATATTCAGCAACAGCCTCCCTTGTAACTGAAACCTGTGACATTTTACATTGCATCTGATGATAAACACATTTTGTTCTGTCACTGGAACGTTTTCAAATTAACCTTTTTTTTGCCATCCTGATGCCACCGAACACTCCAACCCCAAACTGCAAGCTTGAGAAAATAATGTATTTGCATAGTAAAAGTTTTAATCTATGCGTTTGCTTGGTTTAAGCAGACGGTTTTGCACAGATCTGAAGTCTTTGCTCTCAAAATATTCAAATGGGGGAGAGTACAGAAAATATTTGACTACTTGCAAATGGAATATTTTCAATAAATGTCAGGCTACCGGATAGAGGTGAAGATATACATGCATTCAAATTCAGGAATCTAAATTGTGAACGGGCAAACAATTCAAATGTACACATCTATGCACGTGCATTCAAATCTCTACCTGCGCCATGCAGTCAAATGCAAAGTAATTATTTTACACTGTGGCAGACCCAGCCATGAGCAAGCATTGGCAAAGCCAGTAGATCCTGCATTGAGTGTCAATTCTTTTGGCTTTGTCAATCAGTGTGTCATTTTGCCATGGTTTTTGTAAAACGTTATTGTTGGGGAGCTCCTGGGAACTCACCAACATAATGAACACATTGCTATAAGTCAGAAATCTTTTTTGATCTCAAAAAGACCACACAGCCCTTGAAGTCACTGGCACCGAAGGGAAGAGCAGAATGCTGTAACTCTCAGTGAATTTAGCCAAAGGTTAAGGGGGCTGATCCACTGCACCATGCGGTTTGCTGTAGTGGGTGAAAGACAAATGTGAATGACACAACAACAAATCAATGGGTGAAGAGGGTTAGTAACATCAAAAGGTCTTGGCTAATGCCAGACCTAAAATGAACATCAGCTGCGCACCCCCTCATTCCTTCAAACTGCCCATTATGCATCCCAATTGCCATTCTTCGGGAAAGTCTTAGAGCATCTGGAGATTAACAGGCATATTCTATACCTACATGTAATAGCCTATTTGCTTTTATAATGCGTCCATTACTTACCGATAATGGCATTACTCCTAGTCCTACTTCCTCGCCTTCCTCCTTAACACGTGGGACCCTCTGCCTCCCCCCAGACCCACCCCAGCCTATAAAAAACGTCACCCACCCCCACCGCCTCCTGTAGTTAACAAGCCGAGCTAG
The DNA here is from genome assembly GCF_964204655.1 of Triturus cristatus. Lineage (NCBI taxonomy): Eukaryota > Metazoa > Chordata > Amphibia > Caudata > Salamandridae > Triturus > Triturus cristatus. Next base: position 214,925,446 of record NC_140594.1, on the reverse strand, counting down.
AACTCAGTTGGACCACACCGGGAGGGCGGGAGGGACCTAGAAGGAAGGCGGTGGAGTAGGACTAGGAGTAAAGCCACTATCAGTAAGTAATGGACGCATTACCTCCCGTACCTCCCTCAGCTTCCTTCTTGTTTAACACGTGAGGACATAGCAAGCAAAAAAGCAGAGACGGACAACAGAGTGAAAAAGAACACCAATTTTATAACGTGCCCCATTAACAGTACAAAAAACACCCCCTACACCTTCATAGAGGACAATACCCTGTGACCCAGGACATTATCCAAACGTTCCAGCTCAGAAATCCGATAGTGTTGTACAAAAGTGGAAGGGGAAGACCAGGTCGCAGCCCATAGATGTCCACCACAGATGTACCCTGCGATTCTGCTACCTCAGCTGCCACACTGCGTGTAGAATCAATCAATCAATCAATCAATAGAATGGCCCTGAACCCCCACCGGAGGATCCACCCCTTAATCCTGTAAGCTAAAAGGACCGTAGACTGAATCCAATGACTCAATATAGCTGAGGATGGTTTCTCACCCTTCTTAGCAGGACCAAAGTTCACAAACAAAGCGTACCCCTTCCAGATGGACTCACAACAAAGTCAGCAGTACATCCAAACAGTGCAAACGACAATCCTCATCCAAGGAAAGCGCAGGACAAAACTCAAGCAAAATCACCTCCTGACTGAGATGAAAAGCTGAATTAACCTTAGGGACAAAGGATGGCACCACCCAGTCTGAAAAGATCTTGCAGAAAGGATACTTACAGCACAAAACCCCCAACTCACCCAACCGCCTAGCAGAAGTGGTGGCGACCAGAAAACATGCCTTAAAAGTCAAAAGTTTTAACTCCAGCCGCTTGAGGGGGTCAAAAGCAGGGCCCCGAAAGGACATCCAAGACAAGCTGCAAATTTCCACAAGGAAAAGAATGAACAGGCCGAGGAAACAGGTTCAAAAGATCCTGAAAAAAACGAGGCATCAGGCCCCCGTCATCCTACAAATTATGGCAGGAGCCTCGAAAAGCCTGAATGGCCACTTACTGCACCCACAGAGAAGTCACTGATAAACCAATATGGGTACCACCCTGCAGGAACCGCATCACCAAAAGACATCAACCACTGTAGGATTAACACCCTTACCAACACACCTGGCTGAAAAAGCCCGCCAATGCCTAGCATAAGAGAGAAGCGTAGAGGACTTACGAGAAGCCTGAAACGTCACAGCCAAATGGTCAGGCACCCCCAACACAGGTAAGCCCCGCTGTTAAAACCGCCAGGCCGTCAAGTGTAACTTCCTTAAGGTGCAGAGGGGAAGTGCCTGAAAAAGCAACAGAGACTGAACCACAGGAAGAACCCACTCCAGGTCGCAACTCATCAGGTCCAGGGGAGGAAACCAATTCACACGAGGCCACCCGGGCGCAATCAACACCACCTGCTCCCGATCCTACCGGACCCAAACCAGAAAAGCCCGGAGCAGTTGTAATGGAGGGAAAACATACAAGAAGCCCCGAAGCCAAGGACATTGACGCCCAACGCCATGGGACACCGACCCAGAGAACAATACTATACCACTTTGGTATTCCCCGGGTCTGCAATCAGGTCCACCATTGGGAGGCATCAACGAACCACCAACTGGTTGAAAAAACTGGGAAAGAGGGAGGAATCCTTGGATGAGGGAATGTCCCTGCTTAAACGATCTGCACGAACATTCTCCACCCACTGAATGTATAGATCAGACGGACCCAGACCTGGACCCACAGGAAAATGTCACTGGCCGCCAGGTTCAACAACCTGGACCTGATCCCCCCCTGTCTGTTGACATAGGACTTCATCACTAGATTGTCTGTCTGAACCAACACCATCTGGCCCCGCAGAGAGTCCTGAAAATGGGGCAGAGCTAGCCAAATCACCCGCACCTCCCTCCTGTTCGAAGACATCCATTAGTCCTGCAGAGACCAGCACCCCTGAACCTGCTCCAACCCATGGCTACTTCCCCCACCCAGATTGGCTGGCATCAGAAATCACCACCAGTGGAGCCGGGGGAGACAAGGAGGCCCTGGCCTGAAGATGATGCTGGCAAAGCCACCAGGAAAGATCTTCCCGGATCTGATCTGTCATTTCCAGAGGAGACAACAGATCGTGCGTCCCTGGGGACCACCCACCAGAATCCAGTTAGCCAGGCAAAAAAGGTGAAAATGGGCCAAGGGCACAAGAAACACCACAGGAGCCAAATGTCCTTGCACCCTCAACCACTCCACTGCCGGAGGAGCCTCCTGGGACAGCAAGGCTAGACCCTGTGTTTGAAGGGAGGCCAGGTGACAGTCGGATTGAGTAAAAAGGCCCTCCAGAGTTCAAAAACGAGCCCCGATGAAGACAATGTCTCGAAAGGCTAGCCAGTTCACCAAAAACCTGTGCCCTTGAAGAACTTCCAAGACCCTCTCGACCTGAGCAAGTAAAAGAGACTCCTCAGCAGCATGAATCAAAAGGTTGTCCAAATAGGAATGAAAAAACACCTCTTCTGAATGAAGGAGACCCATGAGTGGTGCCAGGACCTTCATGAAGACCCTGGGAAAGAACTTGAGGCTGAAGGGGAGAACACAAAACTGAAAATTGGCATCCCCTCTATCAGGAACCTCAGGAAATGCAGAGAAGAGGCTGCAACAGGGGCGTGCGGATAAGCGTCCCCGAAATTCAAGGAGGCCAAAAACCCACCTGGCCGCACCAGAGGAATAATCGCCTGAATGGTCAACATACGGAAGCGAACAGCCTGAACCCACGAGTTGAGCCCATTTAAATCCAGAATGGGCTGAACACCTCCTGACACCTTCTGCACCAAGAATACATTGGAGTAGGCACCGGTGCCCATTTTTGAAGCAGGAAACCTGCAAATAGCCTTTTTGGCAAGCAAATGTCCTACCTCTTCCAGCAGAGCCAACCTGGGCCGTTTGGCAGCTGGAACAGGAGTCAGCCAAACTCCTGTATCCAGTGGAATCTGCCAACAATTGATCTCATAACCATGCTCCACAGTGTTCAGGACCCAGTGATCAGAAACATCCAGACACCAAACTGGAAGGGAATGCCTGAGATGACCTTCGACAGGCAGGGATCCCTCCAGAGACTACTTGTCAGGGCCCCTTTTTGGAAAACCCCTAGGAGCGGGGGCTGCATGTTTAGGAGAAAAGCGTGAGGAAGAGAGGAAGACCAAAGGTAAGTCTCACTCTAGGGAAACAAAAAAGAACAGGAGGCGGTGGGGGCGGGCAGAGTTTTTATAGGCTGGGAGTTGGTCTGGGGGGAGGTGGAGGGCCTCACATGTTAAGAAGGAAGGAGAAGGGAGAGACCGGTGGTAATGTGGATTCCATGCATGTCAGTGCACCAAGGTGCAGTGTCACTGAAGCCAGAGGTCAAAGTGGCCCACTGAATCCTGATTATTTCTGTATTTTAGAATTCAAACAGCAGCCAGGTAGCCCATTTAATTCCTTGCACTAGGGCCGATGAAACACTTGCTACGTTACCGCAGCTCAACACATTATTCCGCCAGTGCCTGATGGCCATTAGGTACAGGATAATTCTACATTCCCTTATGCTTTCTTTTAAAACAGAGATATATCTATTCCATCTTCACCTTCTTTGACACCACTGATCATTCTCCCATGACGTACTTCTGTGTCCACTAGAACCAGTTCTTAATTTGAGCTGGTGATTTCCGGTGCTCAGCACTTGCACTTAATCATCAACACCGGCTCTTTTCATGAGCACCATTTAAGGACACATTTATTTATTCATAGGCACTGAGAGATTAAGTGCTTTACCTAGAATCACAGGATGTTGAGCCAAGACTCGAATTAGGTACCCCAGCTCAGCAGCTCTGACCATTACGCTAGCAAATACTCAAAAGATCATGAGAACCCATGAGGATTTCTCTCAGGCTCATGAGCTGCTCTCAGAAGCCCCAATCAAGTGTGAAAGAATATATTTCTCTCCTGATGGACTAACTTCAGCTTCACCAGAAGCCACCAAGCTAACCCGATTCTGCAAACTCTTCTTAAAGGCAGGTAGTGCTTTCTTCTTGGCAAGAGTCTTTAGCTCAGGTCGGGGCACAGAAGAATTCAACTGTGCCCCAGTTTCACTGCTTTCTGCCACATCACCTCTTGCAGCACTTTGTACCTGTACCCAGGGGTTCATAGCACAACCATCACCATCCCAGCAATTAATTATTCTATATAAGGCCTAAGGGCAGCCTGAAAACTTTCCTCACAAACTAGTAATGAATGTCAGTCATAAGAAGATGTGGCCTAGTGGCTCAAACTGCCACCTTTGGATCCTGGGGACCCAGGATAAAATCCTGGCCTTAACATTAGGCCCAACATCGTGTGATTCTGGGCAAATCACCTAATCTCCCTGTGCCTAAATATGTGAAACATGTATTTGTGTGATCCCCACTTGATGTACATGATGTATAATTGTCTCCCAAACACTTATGTAATGTACAGTGCTCAGTTGCTTCACAGCTAGGTTTGCACTATATAAATACCAATCTCACAACCCTGATGCTCCAGTCAACAAAAACTTAAAGAAGAGCATAGAAAATAAAAGGGGGCATTTTAGATTGTTTTCTTAACGTTGATACGGAAATCATGTCATGTATTCTACCTCACTGATGTACTGAGTCTGCTTTACATATCAATCAATCCATCAAGTGGCTTGTAGAGCATGACTACTCACCCATAAGGGTCTCAAGGCACTGGGGGGAGGTGCTACTGATCCGTCGAAGGCACTGTGGTTCAGTCGAAGAGCCAGGTCTTGAGGTCCTTCCTGAATTGAGCCAGTGACAGTGATTGCCTGAGGTGGGAAGGCAGGGTGTTCGAGGTCTTTGCTGCGAGGTACGAGAAGGTTCTTCCTCCCGCCATGGTCTTGTGGATATATGGGATGGTGGCCAGGGCCAGTTGGGCAGAGGGGAGGTCTCTGGTGGGTGCATGGAATGCGAGGCGGTGGTTGAGGTATGCAGATCCTGCATCATGCAGGGCTTTGTAGGCGTGTGTGATGAGCTTGAAGGTGATTCTTTTGTTGACTGGGAGCCAGTGGAGGTCTCTCAGGTGGCTGGAGATGTGGCTGCGGCGGGGGATATTGAGGATGAGTCTGGCGAAGGAGTTCTGAATATTCTGCAGTTTCTTGAGGAGTTTCTGGGTGATACCAGAGTAGAAGGCATTGCCGTAGTCGAGTTTGCTGCTGATGAGTGCATGTGTGACTGTCTTTCTGGACCTGGTAGGAATCCACTTGAAGATCTTTCAGAGAAGGCATAGTGTGTGGAAGCAGGATGATGAGACGGCATTGATCTGGCGGTTCATGGTGAGCGAGGAGTCCAGGATGGTGCGAAGGCTTTGTGTGCGGTGTGGGTGTGGGAGGGATCCAAGATCTGCGGGCCACTAGGAGTCATCCTAGGCAGAGAGGATGGAGCCCAGGATGAGGACTTCAGTCTTCTCTGAGTTGAGCTTGAGGTAGCTGTCCTTCAACCAGGTGGCGACAACCTTCATCCCGTTGCGGAAGTTGTTCTTGGCAACTGTGGGTTTGTTGGTGAGGGAGAGGATCAGTTGGGTGTCATCGGCTTAGGAGACGATGTTGAGTCCTTAGTTCCTGAGGATGGCTGTGAGCGGAGCCATGTAGATGTTGAAGAGAGTAGGGTTCAAGGAGGAGCCCTGAAACACTCCGCAGCGGATCTCTGTGGGTTTAAAGTGGAACGGAAGAAATCTGAGTTCGGACAGTGAGGAAGGAGCGGATCCATTTCTGGGCTTTGTCGCGGATGTCGGTGTCATGGAGTCTTGTGCATAGGGAACGGTGGGAGACGGTGTTGAAGACAGCAAGAGGTCCAGGAGGATGAGGGCTGCAGTTTTACCTCAGTTGAGGAGGGTGTGGACGTCATCTGTGGTGGCAAGGAGGGTGGTCTCAGTGCTGTGGTTGCTGCAGAAGCCAGAATGGGAGAGGTCCAGGATGTGGTTCGATTTAATGAACTCAGAAAGTTGGGCGTTAATGGCCTTCTCTGTGACCTTGGCTGGGAAGGGGAGCAGTGTGATGGGTCTGAAGTTCTTGAGGTCTATTGGTTCGGCATATGGTTTTTTCAGCAAGGGGTTGATCTCTGTGTGTTTCTAGTCATCCGGGAAGGTGGCGGAGTTGATGGAGCAGTTGATGGTGCGGCAGAGTTCGGGGGCGATGGAGGTGCCCGCTCTGTTGAAGATGTGGTGCGGGTAGGGTCTTAGGGTGCTCTGAAGTGGATGCTCTTCATGAGCTTGAGGGTGTCATCTATCAACTAGATTTCCTTTTCATGTACTATGATATTAATATGTCCCCCTTTAAGCTAGTGGTGGTCATGATCAGCCACTTGACATCTTAATTTCCAAAGTCATGTTGATTCTCCATGAAGTGTCACTCAGCTTGCCAGGTCGTGTTTTAGGTGCAAATTCTTGAGTTGTGCACATTCAATCGAAGTCTCGAGTTTCTTACCATTTAACCTCCAAAGTAGAACTTGTGGCCATCCAATTGTATATACTACAAAATTGTTCACACAAGGATTAAGAGTCCTACACCTCAATAGTTTTCCTATGTAAGAGTGGCACACCTTATCCCCTTCAGTGATGACATTGCAGTTTTCACTCCCTAACAAGCCAATTTTCCCTTTTTTATTATCTTCATTTTCTCCTTAATATTTGTTGCAGCTGTTTCTGTTGGCCGATGTATAATTTTGTCTATATGAAAGATGGTGATCGAAGTGATTTTTTTTTGGAAGGATTTCAGATTACCGTTTAGGGGACATATATTTCATAGCATGCAAATTGTTTCTTTTACATCGATTTTGGCAAAAGGAAGTCAGCCTAAACTGTGGGTGAAAAAAGTGCATGTTTCTGTGAAAGAACTTTCAGGTTAGCGTCAAGCTGAAGACAGTGCTCAGTGTGAGCAGTTGATTGCGGGTGGGGGCCCCCAGCACTTATTTTTGGGAACCAGCACTAATTTTTCCGCATCAGATACTTGCCGAGGGCAAGAGAGGGAAAAACACACAACTCGGAAAGAAAGAGAAAGAAGAAGAAAGTCATGCAGTGAGAAAGCAGGAACCAGCAAGAGTGAGATAAAGGAGTAGGGAAGGTGTTTTGGTGGATTTAACACTACCAGACTCGGTATTCGGTGCACCAACGTTTAACTAGACCGGTCTATGCTTCTGAGCAGACCTTTGGAACCTCCACTCTTACCTTTTACAAATTAAACACTGGTTAAAGATGTTCCTCACATATATTAAATGTAAAAGTGCATTAAAAATAGTCTTCTTTGAAGACGTATTTGCCCATTGTGCTGAATGCCACAAACATTATCAAGAATCGCTAAAATAATATTGACTAAAAAGATGTCACAGAAACTGTGCATGCTTGCATAGGCGCCAACAGTGACTTCTTAATGCAGTAAAAATGCATTGAACAAATGCCTGTTTCGTGATCTGAACCCTAAGATTTTCGCAGCTTTAAAGAAGGTAAAACCACTTCCTACGGTCAAAATAAATATCAGAAAATAACTGTGGGATTCAGTGGATTGCAAATGAGTTAAATAGAGGCAGTAACTACTTCTCACACATTTTTACAGAAAGGCAAAAAGTATATTGAGAGGTAAGGCACCCACATGAAATATCCCTGGGCCTGGAGGGGTGACATTTGCAAATTTAAAACAGGCAAAGCTCCTACCATTGCTTTTTTGCATTTGTGTCGACATCATATCTTGAAGTGTTTGCCAGTACTTTAGGAAACACCACCAGTGCTAAACATCAGACACCAAGTGATGACTCTCAACGACAACAAATTCTTGCATTAGGAAATTTTCATAGTGGGGCGGCTTCAATTTCGCTAAAAAGTGATGCGTCACATGAAGGTCAGCTGACCACAGGGTCCTCCTCCCACCATGTAACGCAACATCAATGTCATGTTGATTTGAGGGAGCAGGAGCCTGCGGGTCGCCGACAGGGCACAAAAAGTCACTGTCTAGACTTCAAATATGAGGAAACCTTGAGGATATCATTTAAGCAAGAGAAATGTACACTAATCATTTGGCTGTTAAACATATAGCCAGCATGATCTGGTCGAGTGTAAATTCACGACGGTTGTCTAGTAGCACAGACGTTGCAGGTAGGGACACAAGTCCAAACTTTTGTCAAAAACTGATGAGATTTGATAGCGTATCTTTTCTTTCGCATTTTCATCCTTGAGACCTTTGTACCGGACACAGCTAAACCGGGCAGGATCTCCGCGTTGGAGCAACCTGGGAGTGATGAATTGCATGCAACATTTGGCACAAAGTAGGGTGGATAATCAATCATCGTGCAGGAGATTGAGAACCGCGCGTGCAGCTACTGGTTTAATACCTAGATTGTGTTTCGAGTGTGACGAAAGCATCTGGTCTCAACTTTTAGGAGGCACAATAGCGTCAAGATCAGTCTTTCCCTGACAAATGCAATTTATCCAGCCTGTCAGGTTTGCCATTCATTTATCTTCTAGGGAGAGCCTGAAGGCTGCTGTTGCATATGTTAATGTGGAGTGAAGGTTGGACTGTACTCCAGTCTCCAGCTGGAAGCCTGTGCACCTTTGTTGTGCTTTGAAATCCATTTCTGACAACACACATTTCTGGGAACATTACATTTTAGGCAACTTACTTGTCATGACTTTTGACCCAATGTTAGCGGGTCAAAATAGGCCAAATTATATTTTTTTGTTTTCTTTATGACTAAGGGTTCCGGTTTTATCGTATTTATTTTATGAATATTTCTGTCTGTATTTAACCATATTTATTTTTTGGCCATCTTATTGGTATGTATTCCTATTGATTGTGTGTATCTATTTATATTTTGTAGTTTGTGAAACAATTAGGTGATAACTCGTCTGGTTCCTGATTTAATTAACAGATAAATGTGAACTTGTACTTTGATGCCTTTCCGATTTTTAGCACATTACACAGCCTAAAATAATAAACCCACAGGAAAAAATTTCGAATAATAGCACAATAAAATGTTGAGATATGCAATGATTTAAGCAAATTTAAATTGGTTATTTAACTCCCCAAGCTGCGCATATGTAGAGCTACTGTAATTTAATTAATTATTCGATGCATCGAGAGTCACTCAAAAGAAGCCAAATTATCTGTGTTTTTTGGCTTTTTATAATGAATATTGACAGGAAATACACTGTTTCTGTCTGTATATATCTGTAAAAATGGAAAACAGGGAGCCTTATTTATAAATAAAACAAATAACAAAATACAGTAAAAAAAAAAAAAAGAGAGTGGCTTTGACTTTGAGGGTATCTGTTTTTTAATACAACATTGCTCATCTGTGACTTAAATTACAACTATCTGCTTCAATTTATGAGCAGCATTTACTGCTTTCAACCTGCTTTGAAAGTTTCATTTCAGAATCTCATCGCCATCCCCGACAGACCTGTTGGGGACATTGGTCCATGGTGTGTTTTTTCAAGGTCTGAAGAACATTTCAGTAGTTGTGTGTGATAAAGTCAAAATGTTATATTGATGCTGTAAATCTCTTTTGGACTTCTAAGCGCCTGGCACAGTTGGATGTGTTTTAATGTATTCTTTCGTGTAAAATGTAATTGCATTGTGTCGCTGCATTTCTATAGCAGTCTCCTACCCACTTACTGAAACCCCAATAGACACTCCAATGGGTTGAGTGGGTAAGATACCTGTGTGTAGTGCATGGAGGAAAGACAGAAGTTGAGGAAATGACTGTTTTAAAAAACACTACCGGGATTCTGTGTCCAATGTTCTGGATTCACAGAGCACAAGAAAAGTTTATTCAACAAACAGACCAAAGACAGAGAGACTTAGGGTCATATCAGCAACAACCGGCGATAATTATCGCTAAGCGCACTTAGCGCTAGGATAATTATCGCCGGCTAGCGTGGATTTTTATCGCTGAGATAGCGTGCTATTAGCAACGCTTATCTCAAAAGCGATAAAAATCCTCACGCTAACTGCCTAATTTGAGATTATTGCTGGAAACCCAGCGATAATCTCACGCAATGTGGCGTTAGCTTGTTGAAAGGGACTCACAAACTTAGCCATGATATCCACCTTCCATAGGATATCATGGCTAAGTCAGTCCTGAAGCAGGCGTAAGGAAAGTAGTGATAACAGGGGTTATCGCTACTTTTCTTGCCGCTATGCTTCATAGCGTGGGGCTTAATGATAGGAGAAATGTCGCTTAGCGACATTTCTTCTGTCATGTCAGGTCAGGAACGCCCACTTTGCATCTCATTAGAGATGCAAAGCTGGGCGTTAGGAATTCCTACGCTAGCGCAAGTTTTCACGCGTTAGCATGAGCTTGCTAATTAAGCGATAAAATTATCGCCGCTTTTCAGCCGAAAACGGCCGCAAAAGCGGCGATAATTCTATTGCCTCGCCTTGCTGATATGCTTGAAAGTAATCACAGTGAACAGTAAAAGGCAGAGACCCGCCAGACCACAGTGGGCTTTTACTGCTGGCCATCCAGTACAGAATGCTTAGGGCCCGCTTCTTTAACAGTTTTAAGGCTGCCCTACTCTGATTTGACTCCAATTTATAAACCTTTAAAATTCATAGATCTTTCCAAAAATACTTCTTGAAATGTTTAGTGAATATACAATGCTGTCCATTTATGTCCATGCAAATACAGTTTTGTTTGTGTAATTGTACAGGGGTATAATTATTAATGAATAAGAACTTTCAAATTGCTGCAATATTTTTTTCTGCTGGGAAACTCCTTCCTTCTGCACCAGGCATCTCCAACCTTGTCTGTCATAAGAGCTACTTATGTTCAATGAAAATCATCGTGAGCTACCAATAGTGCTGATATAATAGTAACCCTATCTATGTTGTCAGCAGTGGTCACATTAGTGCATCCGACACTGTTGCCAGCAGTAAAGTAAAAAAACATATAGACAACTTTGGAATGCCTTTACTTAGGAAATACATGAAATCCATAACTGTAATCCCACTGGCATACCAAGGTAATAATATGAGTAGTAGTAAGTCTCTCCAACACAGTGCTTAATTTGGGCTGGAGCTTTCCGGTGCTGAGCACCGGCACTTAATTGGTTTACGGTGCTCGGCACCGGCACCTAATTGTCAAGACCACACTATAACAGTGTTTAGGAAAACAAAATACATAAATAAATTACTAATACCTGCCTCCCCAGCCCTTCCTTTGGCTTAAGGGACCTGGAATAATCTGAACTGTCGCATTCACATGCGAGAGAGATGTTCAGTAGTTGTTTTGGCAGAGATGGCAGGGACGATGGGTGGTGCAAGCTGCAGTGGTCTTCTGGTCAGAGCCCTGGCACTTCATATTTTACAAATTAAGCACTGCTCCAACACCACGGGATTTATCACGCAAACAATAGTTTAAATAAATTTTGAAAATGCAAACATTTTTTTCCAGACATCAGTTTATGAGTTCTAAAATAGACACATTTATGTCTCAAATATGAGCTTTTTAATTTTGCTATAGATGTATTAATTGAACTTGGCAAATGGGCCGAATACACGAGAGCTACACGAAGCTGCAGAGCTATTCGTTGCTTTCCAGCAATAATTGGAGATGACTACTCTACACTCACCAATTTTGTGAGCATTCCCTTCCCATTCCCAAAATGGATTTCCTCCTGCAATTGACCGGAGTAAATACTGGTCTGATTACACGGTGGGACTTGGACAGTGACAATTTTGTGAATGTGCAAAAACATATGAGTTTGTGTGTGTGCTTAAACATCCCAAGGCACACCCATACGAGAATACCTACTTCGAGTGCCTCAAATGACACCATACTAAAGTAATACAAACATGAATGAATTCCCTTAACAGTGCAAAGTCACGTTTTGTGAGCTTCACACCTGACAATTAACGCATACAGACTGCTTGTAAATTAGCCAAAATACTTTTCAGGGTTTTGTGCGCTGGAATGAAAGGGTGATGAGTCGTGCCTTTTGGAACCATCTGTGACCAGACTGGCAAATGAAAATTCAACTCGAACCTCAGCTCCATAGTAACATAGTAAAAAAGAAAAGCAGAGGGGAAAGCAGGCAATTGAAAAGATGGCGACTAGAGTGCGAGAAAGGCCTACAAAAGCATTCCCTGAACCTTGAAATTGCTCAGAATAAAAGACAGACTCATTAAAGAAATAAGCATGCCCAGCATCTGTTCTTGCCCGACTAAGAGGGATCTATCAGCCTGCTTTGGAAGCCATGCTTGGGAGGTAGCCCTCATCCCAATGTTATCCCTGTCTTTCCTCCTGCGCGATCCAAATGCCTCTTTTTAAAAGCCCTTTTTTGCTCTGTTGGCTATAAACCTTTAAGTGGAATCGACTGTGTATCCGAGCACTCGCAAACACAACTAATCTTCATCTTGGAGGCAGGAAGTGAAATATGTTATTGTCGGCCGCAGTAAATTACCCGTGCCAGCCCTTGCGTATAAAACATTACAGTTGCCGGCCAGTGCACTTACTCACCAATGCCGTCTCCCGCCCTAGATAAATTACAGGACAAATCGCTGCTGGTCACCTCGTGATGTAGTGTGCGGCCTATGGGGAAACAGCATCCCCCGCAGAATTACAGGCACGTCGAACGGTGGAACAGCACCTGGCCCAGAATTGTTTGTCTATGAAGATGAGCAGGACTAAAGCTTAGAATATGTTTAATATTTATTCAAATTTTGCATCGGATTTTACCTTGACTAGGCCTCAGAGCACAAAACATTTGTTCCTAATTTTAGGAGGAGAGCAGGAGCTCATGGAAATAGCGTTGGTGACTATTTTCAGGTCAGCGTTATAGAAGGTTTAAGTGCATGATCCACCTTGTCTTGCCCACTCTCTAGGTCAGTTACCTGATAAAAGATGTTGTTAAAACTTACATTAAGACATTTCAATCCATTGCCCATCTTTCAACAAAAAAAAGCCAATCTATTCCAGCGGTAACCAACAGGATGACAAATAACCTATTAAGACGCCCCACTTCCATCCCTCAGCACCAAGCTCCCTGTTCCACTCACACCTCTGCCACTCCCCTCTTTGCAGGTTTAGTTGTTTTACCATAGGCATTAAAATAGGATCACCTATAAAAAAAATGCATTATAGTGGGAGAGTCCTGATCGTACATCCTCCGTAGACATTCAATTTTCATATATACACACTCCAATCAGGTGCCTTGGAGACGCCATTTTTAAAGGTGTGGAGGCAGGGAAAATGGCATGTCACTGCCACTGTGTTGACGTCTATGGCTGCCGCGCATTACATCACTCACATCCAATCAATGAATTCAAGAAATTGCCAACGAGCTGAGTGAATTTATAGCCTGCTCTCAAATCTATAATATTTTTCATGTATTCTTTGCCATTGATTACAGACCATTACTAAACTGGTTACAGCACAAATCTGCCTTATTGCAGTATGTAAATTCATAGAAAAAACATTAGGGGCCCATATAATCTAAAACTTAAATATTAAAAACACAGTTAATAAAGTGTGTATCTTTATTAACTAGCAAATAATGTTTATTTATATGTGCTTATGTTAAGGCGGTGAAGTTAGTTCCATTATCACTGTTGATCGATAATAATATTTTCCATGAGAAGGGCGCTTGCTCAAGGGGTCCCCCAGGGCTATATACTAAGCCCCCCCTTTTTAATCTCTATATCGCCCCATTGGCAAAGATTATTTCTAAACATGGAATCAATGTTGTGTCATACGCGGATGACACGAAACTGGAGGTCTCTTTGTCACAATCCCATGAAGAGTCAGCCAACAATTTTTCTTCCTGCCTACAAGAGCTGGCTACCTGGCTGACGAATAACTGCCTAAAATTAAATGGCACCAAAACCGAGGTTCTGGTAGTGGGAAATGCCCCCTCAATCTGGTCCTCATCCAGGTGGCCACAAATTCTAGTCCCGACCCCTTCCCTAGTAATCAGGTTAAGAACTTGGGGATGTGGCTGGACTCCAAGCTCTCCTATGAGAATCACACCAGAATTGTGGCGGGAAGTGTTTTGGAGTAATGAAAGGACTCTGGAAAACTTTAGACATGCTGCCTGTGGCAGCGAGGAAAACCCTAGTCCAAGCGCTGGTAACTTCCCACCTAGACTACAGGAATGTTCTATACCTGGGAGCAAGTAGTAAGTGTCTGAGGAGACTTCAATGTATTCAGAACGCAGCAGCCCGCCTTGTTCTAATGCTACCCAGGAGAACTTCCTCCAAGAACACACTTGTCGCCCTTCATTGGCTCCCAGTGAGGGAGAGAGTAATCTTTAAAGCCCTGTATGTTAGTCACCGTATTCTGCAGGGGAAAGGGCCAAGCTACCTACACAACCTACTGTCCCCCTATACTCCATCGCGACATATAAGATCATCAGGGACTGGGCAGGTCATAGCCCCGGCTATAAAAAGAGTAAGAATGGGGGGGCGCTCCTTCCGCTACCTAGCCACTAAACATTGGAACAATCTACCTCTCGCACTTCGGAAGGAACCGTCTGAAATTATTTTTCATAAAAAATTGAAGACATGGCTCTTCCGCCCTTAGGCTCTTCTATAGCCAAGTTACTTACCACCCTGAATGAGGTCTAACCACAGCACGGGGACACACTAGCTAGTGTAACCATGCGCTTTACAAACTTGTTTATTATTATTATTGCAATGCCAAACCGAGGCATAAAGTCTTTTAGCAGTATTTTTGTTACTGTCTTTGCAACAGCTTTAATACAATGGGTAGGCTTCTACCCGCCCTGTGCACATTAAAATAATGACACACATATTCAAAACACATTAGGCATGTTAATGAAATCCACTTGTATATTTACAAATGGCCCCATGATGGTGGGTGGCCAGTCTGTGTAGTTCTGGCTGCTGTCCCTCCATTGTGGACTTGGCAAATAGTGTAAGCGTAACAAATTGGAGTGAAGAAATATTTTACCACAGCAGCAATTATTACCCCCTTGCTAACATTCACCATTCTATGATGCACGGTAGCAAGGTATGGGAGTAGGATCCTTGGTGCTACCAAGCGGGCTTCTTGGAAATGCCATTAGTGGTCCACATGTAGCCTACATCATTCCCACCTCCAATGCTGTTTCTCCCCTTCAGATGCATTATCTTGTAGTTTAGCAACCTCTTGCAAGGTTTCGATTGGAGATTCACAATGTGGGTGGAGAGGAAGCATTGTAGTAGTCTGGGGGAGTGAAAGGGTCACACCTCTAGCTGCTGGATCAGCCATGGTATTAACATGAGTAACATCATCATGGGCTGACTGATGAGCGGCACACTTTATGACAGTTATTTTGCATGGGAGTTAAGGGCATCTAACAGGTTGGCTACATAGGGGCCATTTGTGATTTGCTTCCCACAGGAAGTGAGGAAACTGAAAAGATGAGTGGTACATAGAAGTTAGGGCCAGAGGTACGTTTATTTGTCTGGCAACACTGAGAGTCAGGCCTCACATTCCAAAGCTCCCTGCGTTCCAGTGATGGAAGACCACGTGCAGAAATGCAAACTGGCTTCTAGATAAGCCTCAAATGCCTTGTGCCTGGAACCATTAGAAATGAAGGCGGTGAAGAAACTTTCTCCATGACACACAAAACTGAGTTGCTGCCTGATACTGTTCAAAACAATGTGACCACCATCCAAGATAACAGGAGACTGACCTTGAAGAAATACTACAGGTATTCCTGTCACCGTTCACTCCACAAACGGCACTCGACAGGCTGGGACAGGCAATACGCAGAGCACTTGAGACACAGGTGTGCTTGTCACCATACACTCTACACAGCTAATGACAGGATGATGTGAGAAAGCCGAAGATCGCACTCTGATGCGGCAATGTGAACTCAAGGAACACATTGCAAAGGCTCCTGATCCAATATGGCACCAGCATATCGAGCGCAACGCCATCACGCAACGAGGACGCCTGCAGGTAGACGACACAGCACGAGCGCTCCACTCCATGCCCCATTGCTTGAGCCGTCCCTCAGCCCCAGCAATTTTCAAAAGCGAAAAATGTGCCCGTAAAATATGCACTGTACTCAACCGAACATTCCATCTCGAGATCAAGTCATCCCAGGGACATGCACCAGATGAGGAGGATGTTTGCAGGAGATGCGCTGCAGGCGTTACAGCTGCCGCAGCTCAGAAAGAGGAACATGTGCAAGTCCCTCGGTGTCGTCACTCGTCACCAGTGAAAAGATGAGTATTACACAGAGGTTGCTACCAAAGGTACGTTTATTCGTCTGGCAACACCAAGAGCCAGGCATCAACCGCTAACCTCCGAACCCACCCTCCCTTTCAACCGCTCCCTGCATTCCAGCGCTGGAAGACCACGCGCAGAAATGCAAATACAAACCCCAGAGAAACCCCGTTGCTTCCAGAGCTGTCCATAGTCATGTACAGATCCAAAGGCATAATGTAAATCAATGTAGCTGATGGCTGATTCATCTTGGGTCAAAATACAAGCTCTGGTGAGAGCATGAAGTTCAGCCACTGGAGTGGATTAGACCTTGGCTCTCTGGTGATTGCTCTCTATGGCCTCATGCTGGGCACATACTGCTTAACCATCCACCAGGGAACCATAGTCAATGTGTAAACAAAAGCCATCCTCATAAAGGACCAAGTGGAATTATGCAGTGGAATGTCTTTGAGATCGCTACAAGGCATCACCATGTGGGGTGCAACGGTGAGGCTTTCGTATCCAACGCAGAGCACCCTTTCATTTCAGTTTGAAAACATGTGTTTTTGTACATGCTATAAGTGCTGAAATGTTATTCCATCTAATGCACCTTTATGATATATTGTTCTGTTCTGTACATCTGTCATGAAGTTATGATAATCAAGCTCATGCAAAAACACATTCAGTGATTGTTTAGTTTAGAAGTTATTCCAGGGGTGTCATAAACACTATGACTATTCCCCTGTTCAGAGGGCCACTGGGAAAGCAGGAGCTAATGGGCCCAACTGTGGAATCAAAGTCTTTTACTCCTGATGTCCTGGGGCCTGGCTTACTTTGGATGCTGAGACACTGGGCCAAGTAAGAACTTGACTCTCAGTGGTAGCCCAGGTCGAGAAGTCCAAGGCTTTTCTGTGGGGAGGAGGGATGTAGACACAGGGAGTGAACACAGGTTCAAAATTCAAAATACCTTCAGCAGCACTAATAAATGAGTCAAAAACTAGCTTTTATGAAAAAAGGAGTATTTCTATACAAACACAAAGTAAAATACAACATTCACACAAGATACACACAGTTCCCTGAGGTCGGGGCTCTAGTGTTTTATAGGTGGGTCACTAAGTCCCACTCCCCTCTTGCTAGTGGTGGTGGTTATTCCCCATTCACTATAGAAAACTTTCAGGTTAAGTCCCACTAGTCGTCAGAGTCTCAGGAGGCAAAAGTGTTACAGCACCGAAGCACTTTATGGCAGGTAAGTTCTCCTGGGGCTACCTAGCCTGTAAATCAGTTTTACCCGCACTAGCAGTATCTGAGTGGTAAAAGTTTCCACACATGCCCCTTTCACATATGCTGAACCTGCAGCATCTGTCTCCAGTTTGCGTTTTATCTCTTTTGCCGTGTCTTAGCGCCAGGATGCCCGTAGGGTTACAGTGCGCTTTATAAATGTAAAATACATACATACATACATAAGTTCCTCCCACCGGCCCAGGAGTGGCAGAGATCGGGTGTCCTTGAGTTCCTCACACGAGGTCCTGCAGAGACAGCTGCCAGAGGGCCCTCGATACTCATCTGATGCTGTTAAGTTTCTTGGGATCCTCCCTACAGGTGGGGAGGTGCTGGTCCTCAGTCAGGACTTGGGCCCACCTGGTTCCCAATAGCAGCCTCCTCACAATGACGGTCTCTACCAGACTGTACTCCTTGCCTTGTCGGAGCTACCTCCCTGGATTACGGGGTCACCGTCCTCACTCTGTACATGGGCTACGGCCTGATCGGCACAGCAGCAAACTTTATGGAAGCTCCACTTGGCATGCAGGTTCACCAATCTAACTCTGCATACAGGCTGTGGATCTATTGGCACAGCAACAATCTTGACAGTGGCTCCACCTGACATGTAGGGTAGCAGACATCACGGGGGCACACAAGCTACGGCATGATCCGTAAAGCAGCAATCTTCACTGTGGCTCCACACAGCATACGTGGTCGCCATCATCTCCCTGCACAAGGGCAATTGCACGATCAATGCAGCAACGGTCATGGCTCACTTCACAGCAGCCACCCTGTGACTATGGGGGTTTCCTTGACCGTGGACAATGAGCTGATCGGTGCAGCAGCCACATCTTCAAACCTCGTCCTAGGGATGCAATCATTAGGATTTCCCACTGGACCGCATTCCCTCCAGTGATCTCCTCTTCATCACACAGCACACTATTCTTGGCAAGCAGGCTGGTGCTCCAGGTTTCAGAGGACGGGTACTCTTGGAGTCCTATGGTGATGTTCCCTCATCCAGCTGGAAGACTGCAGGTGTTGGCCCCAATCTTAGTCACTGATGGAATTCTTGCAGAGCTTCTCCTTCTCACACAACCTGACTGGCAACTTGACAGTTGTCAATTTTGGGGGCCACAAGCACCCCTTCTTATAGTCCAATTCCACAATGCCAAATGTGATTTAGAGTCTGAGTCTTTGAAGTTTATGTTGGGGGTCTGCTTCTTTTTGAAGCACTGTGTCCTCTGCCCTGCCCTTACTCCCAAAAGCAATCTGCCACAGCAGGAGCAAATCCATATCTGATAGCCCCACAACACCTGCAATGGGCGTGACTAGAGTTTCACACCTGGTTGTCAGCCTCAGTGATATGTGTAGCAAAATGTTACCACAGGGACTCCGCCCAACTCTTTATGATTCTCTTATCAGTACCATCTCCTTCCTGAGATGTGCCAAGGCCCCTTCCCACTGACCTATCTCTGAATCAAATGGCACCATTTGAAGTGTACTGAAGAGCCTAGCTCTCCCATCCTCTGGTGTGTCCCACTTGAATCACAGGAATGCAACAATCCACAAATGTGTCTCGAGGGAATCCTCTACCTCATCATGTTCCTCCATTTAGCCTGGTGTTTCCCAAAATAAAACCTAGAATTTTACTTGTAATGTGCCATTCACAGGCATACATTCATGCAGCACATGCATTTAACGTACAAGCACTGCATAGAACTACATCTTTCAGTTACTGTAGCATCACCTGTACCTTACCTCGAGTGGTACAGGTATGCCCAGACGTGATTCCTGTGCTCTCCGTGCCACTAGAGTAAAGCTATCCTAGCTGTTGAGGGGTGATACCCCAAAACCAGTCCCAGAATGCTTGTTTCCGGTCTAGGGAGGACCCGGTTTGGCAGTTCGTGCTTCCCACAAGGAGCAGAGTCAAGACTGATTTGCATATGGCTGGGTTCATTATGGGTTGGCGTAGGGAGCAAATGAACGATGGATTTAACCCAGATTTGTTGACGGGGGTGAATGTTTGATGTATTCACCATTCCGTCCATAATTTGTTGCTGCAGCACTTTATGCCATAAGTGGAATGGGTATGCCCAGACTTGGGCCCCATGCTCGCTGTGCCACTGGATTCAAGCTAGACTGGCTGATGAGGGGTGAAACCCCGAAACCGGTCCCAGGAATCTTGTTTCTGGTCCAGGTAGGACCCAGCTTGGCAGTTCGGGCTGGACTACTCCAGTTCAATCGCCAGAATTCCCTCATGGGTGATTAGTGCGCTATACAAATAGGCATAGCATAACACATTATGTATTGCAACTCAGCCACTTGTGAAGATAATATTTCCAATGCTGCTGATGTGTGTCTCCTCAAAGTTCAAGAAAAGATTCCTGATAAACAAGTGTTTGGGCTATCTTACAGACCACCCGTTTCAGGTCTTAGAGTAGAAGGTATATGAACTGTAATCCTCGACTGCCTGATTGAACGAGAAACAAGAAGGTGTCATCGATCACTTTAACAGCATCATGTGGCTAATTCTGTTCAGCAGACCCTTGTTTGAAACAAACGTACCTTCAAAGTAAAACCTCTCAGTCTCTCCCCACTCTGAAGGAACTCAAGAAGAGTACAGTGATGCTGGTATCCTGAGTCCAAAACCGTGGCATTCGGAAACTGTCTTTGGGGGCCCCCATGGGTGCGAGGCTGCCGAATGGCAGCCTGGGGGCACCTATGGTGCCCCTCTGTGGATCCCTGCACCCGGTGGCAGGCACCTTGGGGTGCTTCCCACAGGGTGCAGGGATGAACTGCACCCCTGCTTTCAAGGATGCAGGCATGCATTCCGCTCGGAATGCATGCCTGCATTATCTTGTATTTGAGTGCGACCGAACCCTGTTCGGTCGCATCGTACTAGCAGGGCCGTAACCGACGACAGCAGGTCGGTTGGTTACGGCTCCTGACCGATGTCGGACGGACCTGAGTCTGTCCGACATTGGAATCGGCCCCATAATCTAATGATTCCTGATTCCTTTTCAGGTTCATAAGAATTTGATACTGCACAACAAATTACTACTTGATTTGTCTGTTTTGGGTACTTTTGAAAATGAAAGTTCATATTTGCATGTTTTATATTACAAACAAATAAAAAAAATCTGAACTGTGCTTATTACGAAATTCACAAAATCATTGCGAAATGTACAATTATATACAACAGTAACACTGCGGGCCTTGCCCATAAATATTCATCAAAGTTTTCTTCTTCAACATTTCTGACAAATCAGACCCATCCGATTTCTGCTGCTTACAGAAAACAGGGAAACTTCTGAGAAATCTGATGAACACTTGCAGATTCAATTACTCTGTACAAGTTGTTTACTCTCTTAATGTTCAAGGCTAAAAGCATTGGAAAGAAAACATTACTGGCAATAATTTAACTGAAACAATTTAGAATGGTATTTACATTTTGACTGTATTTGATTTTAATATAAAGCCTTAGGGCTTACAGACACAAATATATGCATGAAAAAATAGTGCCTCAAGGCTTCTGGGGCCAGACAAACAAAAATCTAGAATTGCAATTTCCAAAATGTGATCCTTATCAAATTGCAATTAATAAATCGCAATTCCTGATGCAAGAAAACGTACATCTTTTAAGTAGTGATTACTGGTGGGCCGCAAATCGACCTACCTCATGAACACTAGTTAGGTAAGTTGCAATTTGTAACCCACTGAGAACCACAGACTTCACAGGGGTGGTGGCCTGCTGACGTCAACAGACCACAATGTCTGTGATTACTTTTTAAGTAAACTTTGTTTTTAAAATGCTGCCTGTTTTCCTTAAAGGAAAACAGGATGTGTTTAAAAAGAAAAAAATTAAACTTTGAAGTTGCAATTTTGAAGAGTAGACAGAGGTAAATGGGACCACTGCCTGCATTAAAAAATATATTTTTCTTGACATTTTAACAGAGGAAGGGGTCCCTCAAGGTCCCCTTCCCATTTGCGAATGGGTAACCACCTCCTTCCAGGTGTCGGTAAAATAATAATGTTTTGCGACCAGAATTCGGTTGCAAAACATTAATACATTCCACTGAGATTCCACTTCCTGTCAGTGTCACTGCTCTCCCCCCGCACAGCTCCACCGTTAGGGGTCTGCCCTTGAGCCCGAGCTCCTTACAGGTAGGTGTTCGAGGCCCTCCTCCACCCACAGGCTCCTGGCTTCATCTCATTCCTGGTGGTCTAGCGGAAGAGAACCCTGCTCTTCTTCTATTCCGCTCTGTGTCCTCTGTTCTCTCTTTTCTCTTTTCTTTGCCTCTTTTCTTGTGCACTTTTCTCTTTCTCTTTTCTCTTTTCTTTTGTCCTTTGCTCTTTCTTTGCCGCTTTCTCTTTTCCCTTCTTCCTTTGCTAATCCCCTCTTCCCGCGCTCTCCGCCACTGCTGCTCCGTGGCCTCTACCCCCAGCATGCCGCTCCTGCTCCAGCCTCCCAGCTGATCACCCTCCCTGACCCCTACTTAATGGCTCCCGCTAGGCGGCAAGAAGAGCAAGACCTCTGACCTTCCTGGTCAGTGTCACTACTCTCCCCCGCTCAGCTCCACCGTTAAGGGTCTGCACTTGAGCCCGAGCTCCTTACAGGTAGGTGTTCGAGGCCCTCCTCCAGCCACAGGCTCCTGCCTGCGCCTCATCTGTGGTGGTCTAGTGGAAGAGCACCCCGCTCTTCTGCTATTCCACTCTGTGTCCTCTGTGCTCTCTCGCCTCTTCTCTCCTTTCTTTGCCTCTTTTTTTGCCTCTTTTCTTTTGCCATTTTCTCTTTCTTTGCCTTTTTTCTTTTTTCTCTTTTCTTTGCCTCTTTTCTCTTTTCTTTTGGCCTTTGCTCTTTCTTTGCTGCTTTCTGTTTTCCCTTCTTCCTCTGCTCACCCCCTCTTTCCGCGTTCCCCGCCGCAGCTGCCCCTGTGCCGCTGGTCACCGAAGCCGCCTGTGTCCGTCTGCGAAACCCACCACGACCAGCGCCAGGGAACCTGGCCCCCCGACCCCCGCTATTACGACCCCAGCACCCTCCACACTCTCAACCCCGGATGCAACAACAACTTCCAGCTCTCGTCACCGAGCAACACCCAAGGCCCGTTCCCCTGCCGTCACTGCCGCCGCACCTTCACCCACCTCCGGAGCCCTGCAGCAGCCCTCAGCCCACCGGATGCCAGCACACACAAGCCACTGAATTGCATCCTCCTCAACATACGCTCCCTGCACAGACACGCCGTATAAATCTGGGACCTCCTCACACGCCCGACGTCGCCTTCCTCACAGAGACCTGAACCAATGCCAGCTCCACACCCGACATCATAACTGTCATCCCTGATGGATACAAGATCCTGAGAAAAGACTGCCCCATCCAACCAGGAGGAGGCCTTGCAATCATCCACAAAAGCTCCATCCGATTGACAACCATCGACTCGGACAACACCTCGTTCCCCATTGAACACATCCACTTCCAGATCCAGACCAACCCAAGAACTACACTCCGCGGACCACTCACCTACAGACCGCTGCTGCGTTCACCAATGTCATCGCCGACCTCATCGCACCCCAACACCACCGCCCTCCTAGAGAACCTCATCAACATAGGGCTGAAGAAACTCATCTCCCCCATTCACACAGCGGACCACACATCCGACCTGTCTTCGCAGGAGAAAACAGCATCTTCTTCAGCCACATCACAGAACTGCTCTGGACTGACCACCGCTACATCCTTTTCTCCTTTAGTAAACCCACCGCACACAAGCACGTTCACTGCCTCCCATGCAGAATCTGGAACAAAGTCTCTGAAGTACACCTCACCTCCGCCTGCACCTGCACTCCACCAACTAAGACGGATGCCAACACTGCGGCAAGCAACCTCCACCAATGGATCGCCATCTGCACCAACACACACGCCCCCCCTCCAGAACACCACAAGACGACAAAACAAGGAAGCAAACCGGTTTACCACGGCACTCTAAGAATCCAATCGCTCCTACAGACGACTGGAAAAGACGTGGAGAAACAGCAAAACTCCAGAAGCAGTCTCCGTCTACAAAACAGCCACCACGGCACACCACCAACTCATCAAATTCACAAAGAAGAACTTACTCCAGGACAGAATCCTCTCCAACGCCCACAACTCCAAGGAACTCTTAGCCATCATACAGGACTTTGCCAAACCCAACAGCGAAACATTTGACGTCCCTCCCTCCCAATACCTCTGCAACAGACTCAGCTCCTTCAAGATGCTCTATGACAATTTTGACGATCAAGACCTCTGCCCAACCCCAACCTCCACCCCCAGTGACGCCACCCAGCAGACCCTTCTTACCTGGACCCCACTCACAACAGAAGACACCCTAAAGACCATGAAGAGCATCCACTCCGGAGCACCTTCTAACCCCTGCCCGCCGCACATCTTCCACAGGGCCGCCACAGTCATCGCACCCGAGCTACGTCGAACCATCAACTGCTCCCTTGAGACTGCCACATTCCCCGACAGCTGGTAGCGTGCCAAAGTCAACCCCCTCCTTAAGAAAACCTCCGCAGACCCGACAGACCTCAAGAACTTCAGGCCCATCGCACTGCTTCCTTTCACAGTCAAGGTCATCGGCCGTCAACACACAGCTAGCACACTTTATTGAAGCCAACAACATCCCAGGCAAAGCTCAATCCCCATTCCACAGCAACCACAGCACCGACACTGCCCTCATTGCTGCCACAGATGACATCTGTGCCCTCCTCGACCAAGGCCAAACAGCAGCCATCAGCCTCCTGGACCCATCAGCAGCCTTTGACCCCGTCTCCCATGGCACACTAGCCACCAGACTCCACGACGCCGGCATCCAAGGAAAGGCCTTAGACTTGTTACACTCATTCCTCACAGGCAGAACACTGCGAATAAGACTCCCGTCCTTCCTCTCAGAACCAACAGAGATCAAATGTGGAGTAACCCAAGGATCTTCCCTCAGCCCCACCCTCTTCAACGTCTACATGGCCCCCCTCACAACCATCATCAGAAACCATGGGCTCAACATCATCTCCTAAGCCGATGACACCCAGCTCATCCTCTCCCTCACCAAGGAACCCGACATCACCAGGCACAACTTCCAAGAAGGAATGAAAGACGTCGCAACATGGATGAAAAATGGCTTCCTGAATCTCAACTCATAGAAAACAGAAGTCCTCATCCTCGGCTCCACCCCCTCCACAAGGGACGACACCTGGTGGCCCCCCATCCTCGGAAACCCACCGACCCCTACGGACCATGCATGTAAATTTGGCATCATACTGGACTCATGGCTCACTATGAATCGCCAAATTAACACAGTGTCCTCCGCATGCTTCAAAACCCTCCACATAATATGTGAGACATTTAAGTGGATGACCCTGACTCCAGGAAAACGGTCAATCACGCACTCATTACCAGCAGACTGGACTAATGCAATTAATGCTCTCTATGCCAACATAAAACTTCTCCACAAACTCCAGTCCGTCCAGAATGGCTCAGCCAGACTAATCCTCTATATCCCATGGCACAACTGCATCACCGAACACCTCCATGGCCTCCATTGGGTCCCCGTCGAAAGAAGAATAACTTTCAAGCTGCTCGCTCATGCCTACAAGGCCCTCCACAACATCTGACTTCAATACCTCAACAACCGCCTCTCCTTCCATGCCCCCAAGAGAAACCTTCGCTCAGCCGACCTCTCCCTGGCCACTGTCGCATACTTCTACAGGACCAGAGCGGGTGGAAGGTCCTTCTCCTACCTCGCAGCCAAGACCTGGAATGATCTTCGAAGCCCAACACTGCACCAATACAGGAAAGACCTGGCTTTTTTAATGACCCCATCAGAGCTGCGCACACCCACCCCACAGCACCGTGAGACCCTAACGGGTGAGTAGTGCACTCTACAAAACCCTGTTTGATTGATTGATTGAGATTCTGTATTTGGAATGGACACCCTAAACACGCCTCTTCATCACATTGCTAACACAAATTGCAATTTGGTAACCTACCACCTAAACACTTCTGTTATTGTGACGACATGCCGTGCTGTAGCTTGCACATTTCAATCTGATTACTTTAAAGAAACATCTGACCAATAATTCTCCCATATCATGCACTTCTAAGCAATTATTCATGTCCTATTATTATTACAAGTTAACTGTTTAAAGACAAATGAAATGCTGCTGTATTATTTTATACTTTCTTGCCAAGAAGATTGTTTTTAAAGTGTGCCTTGGCACCAAATTGATTTGATCGATATGAGCACATCGGCAAATTAAAATAAGATTGCTACAACCTAAATTACAAAAGTGGTATTTTAACATCAGGTGGGAAGAATTTCTTTTCCCTGCAAGCACCTTGTTTTTTATCTGAAGATTTAAACATTTTCATTGACTCAGTTTCCTACTCACTTTACCCAAATGTTACATAATATCTTCCATTTTTTAAACAAGCAAAATGTAATACAGATATCTATAGAGAAGTGGTGTCAGAAAGATGTGGCATTTTCTTTCTGTACAACATGAAAATTAGCAAGTTCAATGCTGACGGATAGTTGTTTATCATTGATAAACAACTATCCAACAGCATTGAACTTGCTCATTCTACAAACTAAAGGAACTGTTTCAAACAATCAGATTGCACTGACCTCATGCATTGCACTGCAGTTGCCCATCCTGAAGTATGCAGCATTTAGAGGGGTCATCAAAATCACTAAATACTAATCCACCATCAGCAGTGACAACTCCTGATCTTGCTAGAGTCAGGCCACAGGACACGCCTTCTGCACTGGATTCCGGCAATATCAACAGCTGCGACCCGTGCAGGTAAGAGAAATAGGGCAGAAAGGCTGGGTGGGGGGGACTTCGTCAAATGAGAATGAGGAAAAATTAATTATCTATTTAATTTTCCCTCGAGGTTGTCTGTCAAATCCCCCCTCAACCCAACCCCATTGCCCCACCGCTCTTACCTGACCGGACCGCGGCTGAACATCAATGATGTGCATCCTCCGCTCCATCAAGATTTGGAGCTCTGTTATCAAATTCATCAGTTGCTGTTGTTTTCACAAGCCAGCTCAGCGTGGCTCAGTCACCAAGGGCTGAACTATGTTCTTTGGCTTCAAAGTTTAAATTTGGGAAAAACGTGCATTAATATCATCAGTGGAAAGAAGCAAAATGGACCGGATTGCAGAACATGCAAGAAAATGTATGTACCTGTTTTTTATGTTACAAAGTTTATTACATTTGGACAGTTTGAACCTTTTGGTCTTCTTCCTATTTTTAATTTTTCTTTTCCTTTTTGTGCCCAGCCACAACAATCAGCAAATTAAATAATTTATCTAGTTCACTTTTCATTTATCATTGTGCATATAACCCTCACATACTACCCTTGTTTATAATCGCATTTGATGTGGCACATTATCATGAATGTTCTTTTCCATGTATCTTTTTTACCATGAAGGTCTTCCCATGCAGAGACCCCTTTCTTTTCAGTTTGGAAACATGTGTTATTGAACATGCAAGTAATGAACTGTGATTCATCAAACGCAAGTTTCTAGAATTTCCTTCCATTCTGTATATGTGTCGTGAAGTTATGATAATCAAGCTCATGCAAAAACACATTCAGTGATTATTTAGTTCCGATGTTATTCCAAAGATATCATAAACACTATGACTGTACCCCTTCATAATTCTATTATTTGATTTATCTTAATCACTTGCGTTATGCTTCCTTAATTTAGTTTCAGTATAAAGTTTGAGGTTCTTAAACACATGCAGGACAGGTTCCACTTTAGCTGCAGTTTCCAGTTTAGTTGGCCAGTCTGCACTTTAGTTCACAGTCAGCATTTTGGTCCTCTTTCTCAGAACTTGTGAAAGTGGTATTTACATTTTAATACACTTTAGTCTGAATCATTATAACATCAAGTGCCACAAGTCTACTAGATCCTCTAGATATCTACATCTCAAGGTTTTAGAAGTAGGCACAACCTTTAGATGATCCAAATGTTTGGGTTCAACTGAGGTCAATGGCCAGCAAAGGGGTCATTCATAAAAAAGAATATACTTAGTCCATATATTCAGGCGTCTATGATATATGATGCATTGAAACAAAATAATTTGGCCCAATTAGATGTTTAACTGTATTAAAGCAAATAACAAATAAATTGAATTGAATGACATAACTAAAATAAATCATGGGTAACAAAAAGAATGAAGAAAATGAATGAAAAACAGTCGTACAAAAATAACGCTATTGCATTCACTTTATGTGTATTAGAGAATAACATACACTAGTGGATTATACAGAGAAAAGAAATCATACTCACATGTCCAGTGTGAGGTTTGTCCATGTTGTTACAATAACCACATATGAGACAATTTTTTGCCAACTCCACGTTCAAAAAACAAGCAGAAGAGCATATCAATGAGCTGTAGAATTTATTCAAATGGTAAGTAAATGACAGAGGAGTAGTGGAACTGGGTCGATGTTTAAGTCTCTATAGTGTTGAGGATGTGAGACCATCCTCAGGGCTAATGGCATTTGTGAAATCTAATGTCCCCAAATATGCTTCATTCTCTGTGGGGCGAAATGGACCAGATTTAATTAATTAGCACTGTTTAACCATGTCCAACATTGGCAGAGCCATAAGCTGTATTTTGGCCAGGCATCAGCTCTAGTATGGTGTGGAAGAACTCACACCAGTCAACCAACCGTGAATCAAACACAGCAGCTGTCCTTCTTAAGAGCTGGGTTAGAGAGTGGTCCACACCATACTAGAGCTGATGCCTGGCCAAAATACAATATAGAACCATGGCATTGTTGGGTATATTTGACCACTGTTATTTAATCAAATCTGGTCTATTTCCTTTACCCACCGGTAATGAGACATCTTAGGGCATAAATAACTGGGCTAAATATACTCTGTTTTATGACTGACCCCCTTGCAGGTCATTGACTCCAGTTGATTCTGTTACCCAAGTTCTCATGGGGTTATTATATTACTTTCTTTGTAAAAACAAATGCGTAGGCGTTCTATACATGGCTGATTTACTTCACATCCCATCAGTTTAGTCTGGTTGGGTCTAGTGTCTTGAAATCCCCATTTGATTCTGCAGTTCATGCTAAAAGTCATTGGTCAAATCCTATATAAGCCCCCAAATATTATCATGGAGGAAAAAGGAACTTCACCCAGGTCACAGATCCAGACGCAGATCAAGATGGGAACAGCACCACATTCTACCTCAACCGAATAAGGCATCACCAGGACTTCGAGGCTCTGCAAAGTATTTTGTCTTCACTGACTGTTGCTAGAGTTGTGTTCTCACACAGACACAATCTCCTATCCCTTGTATTCGAAATAGATGGCAAGCTACTCCAGAAAACAAACCTTGTGTTCCCAGGTATGCACACCACCTCTGAAACTCAAGAAATAGGCTTATTATTTAGCAACCTGCTAGAACAAGTATAGCGCCTACAGATACCACAGTGAGGGTGTAAAGACAAAAAATTATATCACAGTCTTTCCCTGTTGTTTTCACTATTCACAAAATGTTTAGCTATTTTTAACTTTTAGCTTTTGTGATGTTACAAAAGAATATAGTGCACACTATATTCAGGGGTTTTATAATAACCATATTAAAATTAATAGGTTGAAATGAATATTCCGCTTCTAGTGATCCATGAGTGTGTAACTCATTAATGAACAATCATTTAGATTACCGCATCCTTGAACCCTTAAAAGGACAGTTAGTATGCGGGAAAGTATGGACCCTCAAGGGTAGGCACGCTCAGTTGGTTGTGTGGGGCCACAGTAACCTGCGATGGAATATCGGTGTAACAAACCTCGATGTTCTAAATATCAAAGTAAAAATATAGAATGCAAAAATATCGACTCCCTATACTTAAACAGGTAAGTCCAAAAATATTGATGTGAAAAATATCGAAGTAAAAAATATAGATGTACAAAATATTAAATAAAATATATATATAAACTTAAATAAAATATATATAATAATAAATATATTTTTAACAAACTAAATTAAATTTAATATACATTTTAACTAAATATAACAAATAAGCTTAATTAAAAACTATATAAACACACAAACATAATAAGTTATACAGATATTTAACTTTTTTCTTTATTTAATTTGTAAACTTTAAAATTATATATAAAAAAATAATGGCGCTTGATGAGCCGCGCATGGCATCGGGAGATGCAGGCATTGTGGACAATCACAAAACGTGGAACATTGTTGTTCATCAAACTGACTTTCACAGAGAAGTTTGTCCCGTCAATATGGCGACCGAAATCGGCATCCCCCTTTCACCTTCCATGAACTGCTAAGCACCAAGGAGTCATGTGCTTGCAGTATTTAAGGAAGTTAACGTCCTGCGCTAGTGATAACATTTAAAGCACTGAAGAAGGAAGATATTCCGAAACGCGTTTGCATCAACTAATGTTTCCTTTCACCCCGTGAGTGCCTCGTGGAGCCTGTGACATTGTTCGTGATACCTACTATCACGTTTTATGGCACCTGCCTTTAAGAGTTCGGCAGCTTTGGTAAGAACTGGAGTTATAATGTAATTGCTGCCTGAACCACCGCTGAGGATGGTACGCCGACTGAAGTCGAGGGCTATACAAACCTTGGGTGAGCGGTAAATCGACCTCCACCCGCGTTACCAACCTGTTCGACCTATGGCGGTAAGGCGAGGGGAGAATGGCGCTTGACGAGCCGTGCATGGCATCGGGAGATGCAGACATTGTGGACAATCACAAAACGTGAAACATTGTTGTTCATCAAACTGACTTTCACGGAGAAGTTTGTCCCGTCAATATGGCAGCCGAAATCGGCATCCCCCTTTCACCTTCCATGAACTGCTATGCACCAAGGAGTCATGTGCTTGCAGTATTTAAGGAAGTTAACGTCCTGTGCTAGTGATAACATTCAATGCACTGAAGAAGGAAGATATTCCGAAATGCGTTTGCATCAACTAATGTTTCCTTTCACCCCGTGAGTGCCTCGGGGAGCCTGTAAAAAAAATATATATATCAATATTTTAAAATAAAAAAAATTCATTCTATAAAAATTTAAAACATTAAATTATTATTTTTTTAAATAAACTTACATTTCGCAATACAATAAATGCAACAGTAGGGAAAGTGTTGGATATCGGAAGGGTAAAAATTACTATTCCCACTCCAGTGAGTTTAACAGTAGGGAAGTGCTGGATAGCAGAGGAGTAAAAAATACTATTCCCATTCCAGTGAGTGCAACAGTAGGGAAAATTCTGAATAGCGGAGTGGTAAAAAGGACTATTCCCACTCCAGTAAGTTCAACAGTAGAGAAAGTGCTGGTTTGCTAAGGGGTCAAAATTACTATTCCCACTCCAGTGAGTGCAACAGTAGGGAAAATGTTGGATAGCGGAGGGGTAAAAATTACTAATCCCACTCCAAAGAGTGCAACAGTAGGGAAAGTGCTGTATAGCGAAGGAGTAGTAATTACTATTCCCACTCCAGTGAGTGCAACAGTTGGGAAAGTGTTGGATAGAGGAGGCGTAAAAAATACTATTCCCACTCCAGTAACTGCAACAGTGGGGAAAGTGCTGGATAGCGAAGGTATAAAAATTACTATTCCCACGTCAGTGAGTGCAAAAGTCGTGAAAGTGATGGATAGCAGAGGGGTAAAAATTACTATTCCTACTCCAGTGAGTGCAACAGTAGGGAAAGTGCTGGATTGCAGGGAAACAAAAATTACTAATAACATTTAAACAATAGAATTTGTTTTAAAAAAACATTAAAAAAATAAACAATATTAAACAAATATACATTTTAAAATATTAAACATATAAAAAGAACACATATTATAATATAAATTACATACAACGAAAAGCTACAAATATTATATAAAATAAATTAATAAATACATTTAAAAACAATAATTATTCAAAAGGAGCAAATATTAACAAACAAAACAATTATGTAAACACTTAAAAAGTTGAATTTAAATTTAACATAATTAATAATAAATAAAAATAATTATAATTTATAAATAAATACTAATAATTCATTGAATACACATGCTTTAACACTATATCATACACAACC
The DNA here is from genome assembly GCF_964204655.1 of Triturus cristatus. Lineage (NCBI taxonomy): Eukaryota > Metazoa > Chordata > Amphibia > Caudata > Salamandridae > Triturus > Triturus cristatus. The sequence goes on along the minus strand of NC_140594.1, from coordinate 214,893,849 downwards.
CACACTTAAAACTAATTACACAATTACCATATTTATTTTTTAATTAATTACTTTAAATTAATTAACAACTAATTATTAATTAATCAATTAAAAATAAATTACTTTCCACCCTTCCCACCTATAAACACCACAACACACACCTAAAATTAATTAAACAATTACCATAATTAATGACTAATTAATCAATTTAAATTAATTAACAACTAATTATTAATTCCTCAATTTATTATACTTTGGACATTTCAGAATAGTACGCCCCATATCTTGTTTAATTTACAGAGTGCCTTCGTCCCTCTCGTTTTTGCCAATGCTGATTCCATATCGTATGTTTCTTTAACTAATCCCCACCATTCTATGACCGATGGGGGTGTGGGTAAGATCCACGCACGAGCAATTGTTAATCTTGCACTAGCCAATAATATTGAAATTAAATCCGCATAGCTGCTTGTAATACTCTGGACGCCAACTAATACCTCTATTGCTGAGACCGTCACTACACGCCCTAATTTTTGAGAAATCAAGTCAGTTATCTTTGACCAGAAGCTCTCTAATAAAGGATATAAGAAAAACATATGTTTTAAATCAGCTGCCTGTAGCTTGCATTTTGGGCATTTTGTGCGCTCACTAGAGTAACCATGGGAAGACCACTTTGATATCCTTTCCGGTGTATAATACAGTTGGCAGATTGTTCTAAATTGTTGTATCCTAAGGTTAGAAGAATATACAGAGTTGTTAAGCCTAGAGAAGGCACGTGATATAGTATTAGCTGTCACTAATACCCCTACGCTATGTGCCAGACGCTCAGCTAATCTATGACAGTCATCTGGCTTAAATGTGCATAAGATTTTATAGCCAGTGCTGATTATTGATTTTAAGTTATCCTTATACATATAATCCCATATAAGTGAGCCTGAGATATTCGTCAGTTGCATGCTACGGATAAAGTAGTCTCGAATTTGAAAATACTTAAATTGCATACCTGGCGTTATCTTATATATAGTCTTTATTTTCTCAAAGGTCATAAACCCGTTTTGATCATATATATCACCCAAGTATTTTATACCAAAGCTAGCCCATCGTTTACCCTCCACATCCTGAAAAATTTCTGGCAGACCTGGATTGCCCCATATGGGTAATTCATTGTGATAAAATGATGTATTGCAGTTAGAAGTAATTGCAAGCCATATGTTAGCAACATCTCGTGCAACCTTGAATCTAACCCGCTTGAAGTAGGTTGGATCGTTGATTCTATACAGGAACATTTCATGTTCCTTACCAAGCATAAACTTAAAGAAAAAAGGTGTGTTGCATCCTGCGGGGTGTATTAAGCTTCGTAGCCGCCTAAAAAAAGCTGCCCAGAAGTATAATTTGAAATCCGGAAAATCCAGACCCCCTTGATTGTATGATAGCTTAAGTAGTCGAATAGCTCTACGAGCCTTTTTATAGCCCCATATAAAGCTGCCACAGATGCCATCTAATCGTTTGAAAAAGGACATATTTAATCTTAACGGAATAGAGGGAAATAAATAAATAAACTTAGGCAGTATTTTCATTTTAATTATGTTTATACGGCCCCCAATACCTATAGGAACCTTGTGCCATTTTTTGAGCAGTATTGCAGTCTCCTTAAAAAGAGTCTCATAATTTATTTCTATAATTTTATCTACTCTGGTAGTTAGCTTAACCCCTAGGTAAGTAGCCGTATTACATATCCCTGTTGTTATTTCATCATCTTTATAATTCATTAGTATTTGAGTTTTATTAATATTGAGTCTGTAGCCAGATACCAAGCCATATCTTTCTGCTTCATTGACCACCTCATATAATGTTGTTTTAACATCCGCTGAATATACAGCGATGTCATCAGCGTATGCCGTAATTTTTAATTCATTTAAGCTATGTACAAAAGGTATGATCCGAGGCTGCTTTTGTAGTGCTAATATAAATGGCTCTATTGATAATGCAAATAAAAGTGGTGAAAGAGGGCACCCCTGACGGGTACCCCGTGATATCGGAAACACGTCAGATTGTAGACCTGCATAGGCTAGTTTAGCTAAGGGATGGTGGTAAAGAGATTTAATCATGTGTAAAAATTTACCCTTGATGCCAAATGCAGATAATGCTACCCAAAGGAAATCCCACCCCACTCGGTCAAATGCTTTCTCTGCATCTAGTAATATCATACCGAGTGGGGCAGTTTTTACCCTGGCAACATCAAACGCTGCTATAGCCGTGTTCACATGGGATGTAGTATCCCGTCCTAAGATAAACCCATGTTGTTGAGGTGAAACAAGTTTCGGCATTATTGGTGCTAGGCGAGTTGATAACATTTTTGCGTAGATTTTCGCATCTGTATTTATAAGTGATATTGGTCTATAAGACCCACATTCCTCTGCAGATTTTTTTTTTTTTTAGAAAAAAAATTATCCGAGTCATATTCCAAGAGTCCGGAGCATTCCCCCCTGCTTCGATATATTTAATGAGTTGAGTAAAGGTTGGAAGTAACTCATCTAAGCATATTTTATATAATTCTAGGGGGATTGAATCATCTCCAGATGCCTTTTCCGATGGCAAAGAAAAGATGGCTGCTCTGATCTCGTCACGCTGAATGTCATCCGACAATAAACCTGATATTTCATTAGCTACCGATGTTTTTTTAATATACGTCTGAACATATTTTATAATGTCGAGCATTTATGGCTGAGCTTCTGGTGTATATATATTTTGGTAGTATGTGGCAAACTGCGCTAGTATCTGGCTTGGTTGTTCATATATCTCGTTGTTTGAGCCTTTTATTTTTTTTATTTGTGTCTTGGCTTTTTCGTCGGCCACTTTAAAGGCTAGAAACTTCCCAATTTTTTCCCCACTTTCGTATTGAGTTAATTTATGTTTATTAATTTTAACCGCTATCTTCTCCCTAAATGTTTGTTTTAATGCTGATTTTAAATTTATTAATTCGTATCCTATGATTTCTAAATTTTGAGAGCCGTTTAATAATGCTTCTGCATGTTGATTCTCTATGATCTTAATATCTTTAATGATCTCATCTATCTCTTTCTTACGCTGCCTGTTCTGTCTCCAAATGTATTGCTGTGTGAATGCTCTGATGCTGGCCTTACATGAGTCCCAGACTATTGTTGGTATTGCAGAGCCATTATTAATTTCTAGATATTCCCTCAAGTGTTGCTTAATGTTAGCTACATAGATTTCATCTGTTAAGAGGTATCTAGGGAATGAAAAACCCCTAATCTGTTTCCTTGCTAATGGTATCTTAAAACTCAAAAGAATGGGGTTATGGTCTGAAGTGACCCTGGGACATATCTCCATAGTACAGAGTTCTATAATCTCTTCTGATGCCCAGGCCATATCCAAAGTTTGTGCGCAGCAGAATAATAGGTATATCCTGGTATGTTGGGGTATAATGTCCGCCAAACATCTCTAAGAGCATGTATTCGCCCTAGCTCATTAATTGCTGTACGTGTCTTTTTCATCCTCTGAAATGCGTGACGCCTTGTAGTGTCTATCTCGTAGTTCATCACACAATTAAAATCCCCCATCACGATTTTATCGCCTTCCCAGCTCAATAGTTCAATATTCAGTCTATCTATTATTTGATAATTATCGCTATTTGAGCCATATACTACGCACAAAACATATTTCATACCTTCAATCTGTACCTGCACAATAGCCCACCTATCACTGTTATCCGTTAGTGATTTTTCAATTGTACATTTTAGATGTCTATGCCTAAAAATAGCTACACCTCTGGTTGAGGTATCTTGGTCCGAAGCTATAACAGTTTCATATCCCAGCTGTTTAAGAAGCCCTTTATCTTTATATGCGATATGAGTTTCTGATAGTAAAACTAAATGCGGGTTATACATCAGCAATTCCTCTTCCACCAAACGTCTCTTATTCCCACCGTTGAGGCCTGCAACATTCCAGGCTAAAATCTTTATTTCAGCCATTTAGAAGAAAAAAAAACAAGAAGAAACACCATCTTTGCTTGTATTATGTCAATAGCACACACTATAATGCCAAGATCATCTAAAATCACTTTCATGATAGTTTTTTTTATCCTTTTCAACAGCAATCATTTTATTCATCAAAAAAAAAAACACCCCAACCCCTGATACCTTTATCACCCTTCGTATTCTTCCCTCCCTTCCCACACACCCTGTTCCTTGGAGGAGGAATCTTCCTCTTCTAATAACTGCCGCTGGTGTGGCAGTCACCTAGGACTCAACCGCCCCCCAGCCCCCGGTCTAGAGACCCCCCTAGCCATTTTAGCAGAAAGAGTAAGTAGTAAATAATAGATAGTACATAGAAAGCAGGTCTATAGACTATAGACTATATGTATTAAGACACATTTAAAGGTTGTTTTCCGAAGCCCTAACTCAGCCTATTTTAGCCTGAACCTTCCCCTTTCCATTTCTGCAATGCCTCCTCTACCTTTGATCAGGAAAAAAAAGTAGCTTTGCCCATTCTTAATAACTTTGAGCCGAGCAGGCTCCTGCAGATAAGCTTGAACACAGAATGCTTTTAGCGGGTCAATCAGCTGTTTTAGCTGCCATCTCTTATTCATCGTGAATTTGCAAAAATCTGATCGAAAGACCAGAGAAAGAGAGACCACCACCACGGGCGACCTAGGGCCAGCTTTTACAGAGACAGCTTGACGCAATAAATAATTGCCAAAATAGAGTATAAATGGTCTGGGATATCAGGGATTCTTTTGACGTTGTATTATTGGTAGTCTGTGTGCCCGCTGTATCTGGCAATCCCAATCCCAATCCCCAAATTCAGGGAAAGCCTTCTGCATAATCTGAACAATATAAGCTCTAGGATCCGCTCCCTCCAAACCTTCAGGAATACCAAATAGTTTAAGATTCTGTCGTCTCTGTCTATTTTCCAAGTCCTCCAGTTTAGTCTGTACTTCCCTTAGCTGTACTTCTTGTCGCTCCACAGAGCAATCTCTTTTAGTTGAGGCTTCTTCTATATTGACAACTCTCTGTTGGAGCTCCACCATCTCTTCCGTCACACATCCCACTTTCTCCATTGCTTCTTTCATTGTCTGTTGGATTTTTCCATTGTCAGCCCGAACTTGTGAGAAGAATGCCCTTGTTTCTTCCCTCTGTTTGTTTAAAGCTTGCAATATCATAGCAAGCATAGTTGTTTCTGGCCCTGGCCCTGGCCCTGGCCCTGAGCATTATATTCCGCAGAAGCTTGATCTTCTAGGGGAGGAAAGCAAGATGGCTCTTGATGTAGTTCTATAGGTGGGGTTGAAGTAAGAGTATTTTCAGTGTCGCCAGGAGTAGGAAACTGCTGAGTGTTTGGTTCTTTCACAGAATCTTGTGCCAAGCCAGAATATAAATAATCCTCCTTATTAATCGGCGATATTTCTGTTGCTGGTGTGGAGACAGCTAATATACTCCCATCAGTAAGCCCCACTCCTGATAGCCTAGCGATGTTTTTCTTGATCCCACCTTTAGGGTGGAGCAGAACTACGCAAAATCCCACTGAGTTTTTATGCAAGTACACAGCTATAAAGATTTCTTTTTTTAAACACAAAAGTAAATGTACACTTTAGTGTAAGTTTATGATTGTTTGCAATTCACAAAGGGATTTACGAGCAGTATCTTTACGAATGAGGAGTCTCCGCACATAAAAAGAGTTATTTTTTATGTACAGAGACTCTGCACTCATAAATATACTACTTGTAAATCCATTTGTGAATAGCAAACAATCGGAAACGTACACAAAAGTGTATGTTTACCTTTGTGAATCAGGCCCTAAGTGAGGAACAATGAATGATGCACCCTAAGTTACAAAGCACATATCTTCCAAGTATAGCAGGAGAAGATGGGCTCAGGAGAAATTTGTGCAGGTCAGAGATAGGGCCAAGGATAGTGGTGACAAACTGGGAAACTAGGTGAGAGACCACATTGTTGGCTATCCCCACCCCATTAATAGAGATGTGAATGAAGGGTAAAGTAGGAAAATTGGAGTTTTTATTACCTAACACCCGAGACTCCAGAAGTCTCTTAGAAACCTCTTCATTCTTTTTTTTTTTAATATATTTTTTATTATACTTTCAATTGCGCACATTTTATAACAATCAGTTGGTTAATGGTTCCACAATGCACTTTTTCCAACGAAAATATCATACACATAATTAGGACTTGTTCAACATAATTAACAATCCATAATCCCATTTCCAGCACTGAATCCCTCTACCCTCTACCCAATCCCGCCCCTCCACCGTGCTAATGGTTCCCAAATTCTTAAACCTCGAGCTCTCCCTGCTCTTCCCTTTCTAGCGTATATGGGTTTCTCCAAATTAAATGTAGCAATTAGATTTGCCAACCATATTTGCATAGACGGAGGGGTCTTATCAAGCCATGCCCTGGCTCGAGTTAATCTATACACCGCCATAGTCATGAACAAAAACTCTTTGTATAGATTACTGTTGTTCTCATCATGTCCAATTCCCAGCAAAATCCACAAGGGGGTTAGTGATATCTGTATCCCCAGTGCCCTAGCCAGGAAACTCTCAATGTCCTTAATTAGCGTGTATAATTGAGGGCAGGTAGCAAACATATGAATTAAATCTGCATCAGTTGAACTACAGCGAGGGCAGCTAATCCCATTCGTGCCCCCCCATTTAGCAATTCTGGCTGGCGTATGATACAATGAGAATAGTGTTTTATAGTGTTGGGATTGCAGTGGAGCCGAGCACAGTATAGTACAGCCCAAATCCAACGACTCCTGAAAATCATCAAGTTCTCCTTGGAGTTTCTCCACCCATTTATGTTTATGCTTATCCAAATCATCCATTTTAGTTTTAACTAATAACGCATACGCAGATCTAATCGTATGTACGCCACCAGTAGTTAAAGTCTCCAGAAAGTCATTAATTTTATACCCTACTGAACCACCCGGTCTATTAACCAGAAAGCTCCTAACCTGTAGGTATTTAAAGAAGTCCCTATTGCTTAAATCAAATGTATTTACAAGTGCGCTAAACTGTACTATTCCCCTTGAATCTCTTAAATCCCCAATTTGCTTAATTCCCTTTTGATCCCATGCAGCCATGACTAAATCTGAAAAAATTTCAGAGGGAAAAGGCTTATTGTTATATAGTTTGATGTATCTGTTGAATCTGCCCAGCCCCATCTTTTTCAAAAAAGCATTCCATACTTTAATAGCCGCGGCTAAAGTCTTAAACTGTTTACTTCTGAGACACCCAAAATCAGTATATTGTAATAGACAATTTTCTGTCTCCTGACCTAACAAAATTGCATAAACATCTGTAGATGAGGAGGTAGTTTTCTGTAGGATCCCCCCTCCTCCGATTAGACCCTGCATATATTGAAGGGCGGTTGCCAAATAGTATAATCTGAAATCAGGGGCTCCCCAACCTCCTCTTTCTCTAGGTAGAGACATAAATCTATAAGCTCTGCGCGTCTTTCCATGCGCCCATATGAACCTATTTAAGATACCCTCCAATGTGTTAAACCATTTAAATTAAAAAAATAGTGGTATTGCTCTAAATAGATAGAGAAATTTTGGCAAGATCGTCACTTTCACCACGTTGGTAATGCCTACTAAAGAAAGATGTAAATTATTGACTCTATCTAAGTCTATTTTTACTTTGGCCAAAATAGGGGTCATATTAACCTCAACGATAGCATCCAGGTTAGCTACTATTATTATGCCTAAATACGTAGCTGATGTAACCACCCTGGGGTCGGTACAAGCGACATGTTTGTTCTTAACTATCAAGGTCTTCAATTTATTCAAACTATAACCCGAAAACTGCCCGAACATAGTAGCTTCACGTTCGACCTCTATTATAGCCAGATCAGGGTCGGGGGTTAGTATAGCCACATCATCGGCATACGCCAAAATTTTAACTGTTCTACCATTCAGAACCATTGGAGGGATCCCACCATTTCTCTCCAACCGTCGTAATAGGGGTTCAAGAAATAGCGCAAAAAGGAGGGGGGATAAGGGACAACCCTGTCTTGTCCCCCTAAAAATTTTAACTACATCGGAGTGCCCTCTGTTCACTCTAATTCTAGCTGTTGGTCCATTGTATAGAGCTTGGATAGCTGTTATGTAGCCTTCCCCTATACCACACCATCTCAAAACTGCCCAGAGATATTCCCAGGCGACCCTATCGAAAGCTTTTTCGGCATCTAAAAACAGTGCTGCAATAGGGTCGCCCAGGGTTCCTGCGGCATCAAACATTGTGATAACTGTCCTTATATGTTGGGTGGTTCCCTTGCCTGGAATGAAGCCATGTTGTGACGGGCTTACAAGCTGCTCTAAATACTCTGCAAGCCTTGTCGCAAGGATTTTCGAGTAGATTTTAACGTCAGAGTTCATAAGGGTGATAGGTCTATATGAGGCAGGACGTATCGGGGATTTCCCTTTTTTTGGGATAACTATAATATCTGTCCCCCCCCCCCAGGACTCCGGAGGAGAGCCTCCCCGTTGCGTATGTAGCAGTATATAAAACATCTCGGCGAGCAAGATGTTTTGAAACAATTTATAAAATTCCACCGGGATTTGGTCTGGCCCAGCAGCTTTCCCCGAGGGGAGACTCTCCAGCGCACCTCTAATCTCATCCAGCTGAAAGGGGGCGTCTAACAGCTCTCTATCATCTGGTAATAAGACAGAAGCCAAAATATCGCTAAGGTACCTGCCTAGATCGATTGGGTCCCTCATATCTTCCGAAGAATAGAGCTTAGTGTAAAACTTGTGGAAAACTTCTCTAATGAGATCTGGATCAGTGCTTACATTTCCCCGAGGATCTTGAATCTCCTTAATATCAGCCATTGCTGTTCGCTGTCTGGTTCTAACAGCGAGAATATGCCCGACTCTCTCGCTTAGCTCGTAGGTATCCTGTTTATGTGCAAGATACTTCTCAGCGGCTTTCGAGATGATACCCTCCATAGCATCTCCTTTAAGAGTAGCTAATCTAAGTATATAAGGGTCGAGTGGGATTCCCTGCGTTATAGGTATAGGCAGATTTTCTTCTGCTGCAAGTAACTTAAGCCTTATATCTTCCAGTTGCCTTCTTTCCCTTTTTCGTCTTGCCAATACAAAACTCATCGTTTCCCCCCGAACCCCAGCTTTAAAACAATCCCAAACTGCGCCAGGGGATGCCGTACCTCTATTATCTTCCCAAAAATTTATTATCCAGCCTTCCATATGTCTCCGATACGCCTCATCTTTTAATAAAATACGCTCGAAGGTCCACTGGGTTTTCCTGACATTTATCTGAGTGGTATTTAGCGTTAGAACAAGCGGACTGTGGTCAGAGATAATCCTGGGGTGTTTCCCTATTTTCGAGTGAGGGATTAGAGAGTTGGAGATTAAAAAATAATCCAACCTGACCAATACTTTGTGTGGTACGGAAAAGAAGGTACTGCCGTCTATGAAGGGATGAGACTTCATCCATGGATCCCCAAGGGAATTATGTTGAACCATAGCAGCCAGAGCTCTATGTGACTTTTTCTTTCTCCCTAAGTACCTCCCCCCAGGTTCTGCAAAGGAGCTTCTTGGGTCATGAATATTAAAATCCCCACAGCAAATTATCGGTTCCGGCCACTGCGGCAGTTCCATGTCCATAAATTGCCAGACATCAGGATCATCTTCCGTGGATCCATATATAGTAACTAATGTAAACCGTGTCCCCTTGAAACATAAATCCACCATGACCCACCTACCCCAGTGATCCTCCTTCTTCCTGTACACCACTAGATCACTACATCTCCCTAATATTGCTACCCCCCTAGTTCTAGTATTTTGCTTACTTGCCGCTAATACATCGAATCCCAGTTGTTTCAAAAGGTATAACTGTAATGCTTCAATATGCGTCTCCTGGAGGCATACCAGGTCCAACTGCAAAGATCTCAGCCACCCTGCTACCTTCGCTCTTTTCCTAGGATCATTGAGACCACATACATTAATTGAGGCGATTTTGAAGGGCATTAAAGGGTTTCAAAGAGTTCTTACTCAGAGTCAGCCAAACATTAGTTAACATAGAGTTACAAAAGCCTACATTCCCTTGAGATTGTCTACACCAACTAAATTGACTGCGCCATATTCCACACAAAACAAGAAATAAAGAAAAAATATGCTTTAACAAAACCAAAAAGTACCAAAGTTTTAGCCCGTGTGGTGGAACCCCCATCCCACACCCTTCCAAAAATGGCTCGTGGGAAAGCAGCGTTACCTCCACCGTCAGCCCCCTGCACTTTTTTAAGTGTAAAAGGAAATCTATGCACTCTCTGGACTTCCCTGTCCCACTGCCACTGAGACTCCGGGAATGCCCCTTTGAGTAAGTTAATCATGTAGCATCTTATGTCCTGCCCTTCTGCTCCCTCAGCCACACCCAAAATTCTGATGTTGTTACGCTTTTCAAAATCCTCCATCTTCCATTGGAGGTCCTCTGCCATCTTTTCTTGAGCCGATTTAAAGTTTTGCCAATTGCTGTGATCATCTTCAAGCTTGCTTGTACGTTCTTCCACCTCAGTGACTCTTCCCACCAAGTCCTCGTACAGTTTATTTGTCTTTCTTAATGAGGATTGTATTTTTTTAGCATCCTGTCTTGCCTTCCGACTCACAGCTCTAGCCTCTGCTTGCATCTGTTTCAGTGTATTAAACAGGATGTCAAAAGAAGCAGATTGTTTCGGAGACCCAGTGCTGTCTTCAACCTGATACATCTGAGAAGTGCCCGAGTAGTCCCAGAGCAGCCCCTTTTCAGTACCTCCCAATGCCCCAGTCTGTGGGTTGCTTAACTTTGGCTTTGACTGCCTCTTCCGCAGAGTCGAATCTTTACCTGTGCCTGTACCTGTTCCCCCCCCCAGAAGAACTGGAGTCTGAAAGCAATGCTTCATCGTCGTCATCTTCGTCCTCTGAGAGCTCCTCGCTTGGGTGTGCTGAGTCCGAATCTTCATTGAGAGAAAAAAATCTCTCTCCCTCGCCTGAGCCCACCTCGCCCTTTTCAACCACCTCCTCCTTTTCTCTGGGGTCAGGTATTTTCTGTTTCTTTGTCTCTTTATTTATCAGGCTAGCAGCACTTCCCCAATTAGACAGGGTTTTTCTAGGGGGGGTTTTGGAGGCCTCGGAGGCTAGCAATTCTGCTTCAAGCACCATAATGGCGCCCAACATATCTGTATCCTTATTGCCCGCATTTCCCTTCTCACCTGTAATTAGCCCTGACTGAGCCTGACCCTGACCCTGCTCAGTGCATAGCGGTGGAAAACCTGTATGGGAGGCCAAGCCCAATTCGCTCTGCAGTCTCTCCCGCTCGTCTTCTCCTGCGGACCGCTCTACCTGCTGCTGTTGTTGTTGCCTAGCAGCAGGAGCGTTCGCAATTGACGTGCCTTCAGCGTCCTCGAGGACGCTTCCTGGGTCGCTGGCTCTGGATCTATCGCTGCCGCCTTCGCCTGTTACGCTTTGGTGAGCGGAAAATGCTTCTGTCAAGGTAGGCTGCCTGAGAGGCGTCTCTCTGGGTTTGGGTTTAGATTTATCACTTTTGCCGTTTCTTTCAGCCTTCTCAGCATATCTCGGAGGTGGCTTGTTCCTTACTTCACTGAAGCTGCATGATTGACTGCCCGTCTCCGTAGCTCCGACAATAATATGCGTTTCCCCCCCTCGCGTCTCAGTCGCCTTTTTGTTTAAATGCGATGCCACTTTCCGAATCGCCCCTGGCTCCTTAGCGTTCAGTACTGTTTCTTCGATTAGATCCTTTGAAGGGTGTTTGCTGAGTTCTGTTTGCTCCTTCGCCTTTTCCTTCCCTTTCGGCTTGTCATTTTTAGAGGGTCGAGGCGGCATTCTGCACGACTGTATGTACCGTACCTTTATACAGTCAATGGTCCTGCTAAATCTTCCCCAGCTTTCCTTAAGCCGGCCCAGCTCTGCCAATATATAGTGTTTAAACTCCGCAATAAGTGAAGACATCAGTGGATGACCATGTAAATCTGGTTACCCCAACCATATCAGAGTCCACAGGGGGATAATAGCCAGCGAACTGTCAGTTTCATTTCAGATGGGAGAGAGGTCAGCAGCGACCGCTCAGCACAGCTCACTCGCGGCCATCTTGCCTCCAGATACCTCTTCATTTTAATCAAATCAAAATATGCATTCCATTGATCCTTTGGTGCCCCATTTTCCCATGCTTCCAAAAAAAACCTTAAGTGCACTATTTTATCCAATTCAGATGTTTCCTCTACTGCAAATTATCTGGAGGGTTCTCTTTGTGAGTGCCAATGCCATTTAACTGAATTCTTGCATGCTCAGTTCCCATAATGCACATACATATAAAGCGCTGGGGTTCCTTTTGGTCAAGCGACGTCACTTGATCTTGCATCCCCCCATAGCTCAATTCATACCTGAAGCTTTCACAATAAAGACATGAAAAGGGCTGGGATTATGTAGTGCCTGCATGGGTTTTTCTCTGTGATGTTTCTCACTAAAGATCAGCACACCAGGTATGACTCTAGATTCAGGGCAAAAACATAGTACATTGTAGGAAGAGAAAAAAGAAAGAAAAGGAAAATGCAAAAATACCGGGGGTAGATACAAATATTCTCTGTTCAGTCATGATTTCACAGAGCCCCCTTGTGTTCAAGGAACACAACTTTGTGAGAATCCTAGGTAGCTGAAATCAGTGAGCAGACCTGGCCAATGGTCATAGTTCAATTTATGCCAGACGCTCACAATTTCAGAAATCATAATTCATACTCAACACCATGTTTCTCATGCTCACACATGGGTGCCGATTACGATCCGGTAAAAATGTTCCCCGTACGACTCGTATCCGGTCTTTTTACCGTACGAATCGTACAAGTGCCGTACAAACTGCCAATTACGATTCGCATGGGAAAAAGTCCATACGAATCGCATTGGGAATTATTCCCCACACGTCCTCGGGTCGGAAAATGTGTCCGACACGTCCACGGACGATTTACCGTACAAATGTGAAAAGTGAAGTCCGACCGCGGAATTACGATCCATCCCGTGCGTCCGATGTTACAACCGTATGGAAAAAACACTGTCCGCACCGAACTCCCATAGCAACCATGGAGACATGTGCCTGCATACGCGGCCAACACTCCCCCCAGCCCTCCTATGTACGAGTCGAATCCCCCCCCAGCCCCCGTATGTACGTGCCGTACCCCCCCAGCCCCCGTATGTTCGAGTCGTACCCCCACCCGTGTATGTAAACCCGTGTACGTGTCGAACCCCCACGGGGGGGTTCGACACATACACGGGTGTACATACACGGGGGGTTCGACACGTACACGGGTGTACATACACGGGGGGTTCGACACGTACACGGGTGTACATACATGGGGGTTCGACACGTACACGGGTGTACATACACAGGGGGGTTCGACACGTACACGGGTGTACATACACGAGTCGCATCCCCCCCCAGCCCCTGTATGTACGCGCCGTACCCCCCAGCCCCCGTACGTTCGAGTCGTACCCCCACCCGTGTATGTACACCCGTGTACGTGTCGAACCCCCACGGGGGGTTCGACACGTACACGGGTGTACATACACGGGGGGTTCGACACGTACACGGGTGTACATACACGGGGGGTTCGACACGTACACGGGTGTACATACACGGGGGGTTTGACACGTACACGGGTGTACATACACGGGTGGGGGTACGACTCGAACGTACACGGGTGTACATACACGGGGGGTTCGACATGTACACGGGTGTACATACATGGGGGTTCGACACGTACACGGGTGTACATACACGGGGGTTCGACACGTACACGGGTGTACATACACAGGGGGGTTCGACACGTACACGGGTGTACATACACGGGTGGGGGTACGACTCGAACATACACGGGTGTACATACACAAGGGGGTACGACTCGAACGTACGGGGGCTGGGGGGGTCGGCGCGTACATACGGGGGCTGGGGGGGTCAGCGCGTACATACGGGGGCTGGGGGGGGTCGGCGTGTACATACGGGGGCTGGGGGGGGGTCGGCGCATACATACGGGGGCTGGGGGGGTCGGCGCGTACATACGGGGGCTGGGGGGGGTACGGCACGTACCGGGCCACCTACTCTGGTCGTTTCGCGGCGTACTTCGCTTTTCCGGCACTTTTTGGGTGCCGTGAAAATATTGCCGTCCGGACTGCTGTCAGTTCGAATCGTACTTCCTGGGTCGTGAAACGCTGCCTGAAAGCGTCCCGACGTCACGTCGCAGCATTCCCGGATCACATTCGTATGTATATTTTCGTCGGTCGGTGTTTTTTACGATTCGTACGGAAATGGTGTTTCCGTGCGAATCGTAATTCCATGTTTGTAAAGTTTTACAACCGGGTACGAGTCGGACGGAGAAAACGCTCCGACCGACGGTTCGTACCCAGTTTTTACCGGATCGTAATCGGCACCCTGATGTCATCTATATTCAGACCTGATGCACTGTATATTAGGATCCTTAGAACTCAGAACCGAGCGCTTTGAACCTAGTGCTTTGAATCTATCGCTTTAAACCTAGTGCTAGGTCCCTAACACCCTGAACCTAGTGCTTAGAACATAGCACTTTGAACAAAGGATTTTGAACCTAGCACCTTAAGCCTAGCACTTTGAACGTAGCATTTTGAACCTAACACTTCACACTTAGCACTTTGAACTTTGCCCTTTGAATCTAATGTTGTGATCCTAGCACTTTAAACCTATCACTTTGAACCTATTGCTTTGCGCTTTTAACCTAGCATCGATCGTCTTAAACCTAGTGCTTTGAACCTAGCTCTTTAACCATATCACTTTAATCCTAGTATTTAGAGCCTAGAATCCTCTTTGTATTTACAAAAAAAAAATTTATCCTTACACATCCTTACCCTCTTTCCTGTATGTATTCTAGCAAACTGAGTCCCCTGTAGTCGTAGTACTTAGGTACAGACAGCGGGCCTGCAGATACAGCTAAATCACCCCAGAAATGACTGATCAGTGATTTTTTTCAATAACATCCCTTACCTTTTCAAAATGTGTGCACTGGGTCCTGAAATATACAATGTGGTTCTAATTTACTTCAGAGGCACAGTTAAAGAAAACAAGATTATTTTTAATGGTGCAGGGGATAATCATCTGCTCTGCAGCTTTAAAATGCCAGCGCCTGGTCCTCTGGTAATACCTGAGGTAATACCAGAATACATATTTATTTAGATGTGTTGACCGATGGAGACCATCAGCCTCCAGGCTCCTCTTGAGACTTGAAGACATAGGCAGTATATATTCAATCGCCACTGTTAGATTTGACATCATTGGCATGGTTTCCAAAGAATATTTGCCTCTACCTCCTTTATTTTTGATTTTGCTTTTGCTGGCTTAGATGCTTTGGGCACTTTGACACTGTTAATCAGTGTCAAAGTGCAAGTGCTCCCTGTGTAAATTGCTATTATAATTGGTTATCCATAATTGGCATATTTGATTTACTGGTAAGTCCCTAGTAAAGTGCACTAAGTGTGCCAGGGCCTGTAAATCATATGCTACTTTTGGGCCTGCAGCACTGGTTGTGCCACCCACAGAAGTAGCCCTGTAAATGTATCTCAGATCTGCCACTGCAGTGCCTGTGAGCAGTTTTAAACTGCCACGTCGACCTGGCAAGTGCACCTACTTGCCAAGCCCCCACCTTCCCTTTTCGTACATGTAAGGCACCCCCCAGGTAAACCCAAGGTACCCTCATGGGCAGGGTGTAGTGTAGGTAAATGGAAGGACATGTGCTGGTGTGTTTTACATGTCCTGATAGTCAAATACTGCCAATTTTGTTTTCCACTATTGAAAGGCTATTGAAAGGCTATCTGTCACATGGGGGTTACTTTGTATTATGTTACAAGTATAACATTCCATTGGGACCAGATAGAGAAATGTAGTTTATACTCTCTGAACTCAGAATTTAATATCATGTCATTTTAGGGAGATGGATTTTAAATTGTGCATTTGAAAATGCCTCTTTTAGAAAGTAGGCATTTTCTTGCTTAACTATTCTGTGTGTCTCTGTTGTGTTGTGTATTGACTGTCTGGTTTTGGAGTGACAGGGGCTGGGATGTGCATTCACTGTAGATAGTCACAAGGGAGGTTGCGGTGTGTCCTCCCTTTCCTGGGTGGCTCGTAGTTGGGCTGAATAGACCTGGTCTGCATTTAGAGTGGCGGAAAGAGTTTTCACTAGCACCTGAATAGGCAGTGTTTCCTCTGCACAATGCTATCTCCACCTCCTGTAGTGAAGCTGTTCCAGAGAGGGCAGAACTGGTTTAGGCTGGGCTCAGAGACCCTTGCCACAAAGATAACAAAGTGAAAATGGGGTATAGGTTTTGGACCTTAAACTCAAGAGAATTAGATCATTTATGCAGTGGTATAACACAGGCCACCGCTGCCCCGGCGCTGAAGGGGGCACCAAGCTCCAGGGGGGTCCCCTCAGCACAGTACTCTGGCCAGAAAGCTCCTGATTTAGTTCAGAGGGGGCCCCTCCACATACTTGCAGGGGGCCCCCTCAAATTACGTTATGCCAGTGAACTTATGGACTCAAGAGGAATCTCTGCCAAGGACAAGAGCTGGAGAGCTGTAAGGTCGAGTACTGCCCCTTTGCTGTGTTTTCTTTGCTGGGTTGGCCTTCAGTTGCTGCTTCTGCCAAGAGAGGGCAAAGACTGGAACTTTGCTGTGAACCTGCCTGAAGAAGGATCTCCAAGGGCTTGTGTGTGCTGGCCTCCTGTTCTGAAGTCTCAGGGACACAAAGACTTCACCTGCAAGCCACTGACCTGCACCTGGACTCCTGTGTGGACTCTTGCATTCAAAAGGACACCTATTCCAGTTCATGGGCCCTGAGAATTTTGTGGTAGGTGCTGCAAATCAAGACAAAAAGCTGCACTGAGACCAATAGGCACCGTTCGTGAAGTGCATGACGCACCGCCCTGCCTCCACAGCAGCTCCGATGCCCTTTGATGCCTGCTGACGCCTGCAGTTATCAGTCTTCCCACACAGCAGCGCTCACACGGATGCTGTCACTGCCAGCGCTTGCATCCCTTTATCGTGGAGTCGATAACTGATGAGGGTGACTTCACGAACTCTTCAACTTCGTAATCGCCTCACTGGAACTGATGCCTCACCGCCGACGCAGACAATTTCCCTTGTCCTGGACTCGATGCCTCGCCTCCTCACAGACACAATGCCTCGCCTCCCCCATGACAACCAGGGAACCGGCCTCGACCTCGGCACCGATGCCTCACCTCCATGACGCCATACATCATCCATAGACTTCGTTTTCCAAGGTACCTTTTGTTTGGGGTGTCCGTGTGACTATGTGCCTGATGCGGCACCGTACTTTGGATTTATGTCACAACGTTGTGATTTCCCCAGGTGGAGCAATTTTGTTTCTACAAGTGCTATTTTTGCAATAACTGTTCTATATTGATATTTGGATACATATATGTTGGATTTTTGTTGCTTTGGTCTTGTTTGAATTAGATAAAGATACCTTATTTTTCTAAACTGTTGTGGTGTCCATTTATGGTGTTCTCACTGTATTACTGTGTGGGTTGATTACAAATACGTGACACATTGCCTTTGGGATAAGCCTATTTGTTTGTGCCAAGCTACCAAGGGGATAAGCAGGGGGTTATATGAAGTGAGTATCCCCCTTAACCTAGTAAGGATCCCTACTTGGACAAAGGTACATACCTCTGCCAACTAGAGACCCCCATTTCTAACAGCCACCATCAAAGGTCGTCTAGTGCCCTGTGAGAGGAGGCCTGTACATAATGTTTTATGGCTTAACGGGTGTACAACATAACTTAAGCAAGGATTCCTGAAATTAGAAACTGTTCCAACTTCCCGAAACACATAGTAAGTAAAATGCTCACCAGTTCAGCCATGTGATATATGTTAAACAATGTTTGGGGATAGCAAATGGCGCAAAGCAGAAACTGCTATTTTGCATTCTTCCAGGGGCAACATAGTATGAAATGTGACATCTACAGATATTATTGGTGTTGAGGAGAGGATGGTCCGGTAGTCATCTGTACATAAACATTTTATTTTTGCTTGTTTATTATGGGCACTGTTGTGATATCATGGGGTCTGCTATTTTTCATATATCTTCCACACTATAAAGTCCATAAATATCATTAAGAAACATTCAGCAAGGTTAAGGAAAATAGACTTATGGTGCTTGTTATATGGGGTTATGTGGTCCTTAGATACATTGTCGACATTGCTAAGCATGAGTTTGCTTGCCATATGTTGCTGCTTTTGCGCACGCTTCTGCTAGAGTTGTTTTCGCGACACTTTGCCTCTGCCTGGTACATGATAACAGATTATTTTTCACGTTCTCAGCTTTCCCTTTAATTCTGTCTGAACATAATGCCCAAGGTCAATCAACAATGTCTCTTGTTATTCTGTTCTGGTCAGTCCCTATTACCTAGACAAAACATGTTACCAACAGCTGCAATATGGAAGAATCGTGCTTTGATATAGCGTTGTTGCATGTTTTTAAAACCAACTTGAAGAAAGCCGTTCCATGGAGCTGACCTCTGCTGTTCATATGATGTAAACCTTTGTGTTTAGGCTTTCAGGTAGGGGGTCTGCTAACAACGCCATGAGATCTTCTGTTGTATAAAATAACTTCTTACTGCCAAGGGGAGGGTGATTAGGCTTAGTTGTTTGCCTTTTTTACAGTCTTGATAAAATGACGACTCCTTTTGTATTCTATGGTATTGTAACAATGCTGATGATGCTAGCTTTATGCATTTTGCTGCTGGTCGTGGTTTGCATACTGTTGTATGAATCACTATAGTCAAAATAAACATTTTGAACTTATTTAGTGACTCTGATTATTCTTATTGTGGACAAGTACGAGAGAGCGAAAGATTGTCTTGTTCCCGCGACTCTGAAGTGAGTCGGGGGTGCTCGTGTTGTGGGTTGTCTAAACATTCGTAGCTTCTTGATATTGCTAGTCAGTTGGGATTTTGGGCACTAAGGTGGTATTTACTGAGGTCCTGTTTTCTTGTGCATAGTTCTGTGTATGATCAGAATCCCCACAACAGACTAAATTCTGGGCTGATGTGATTTTGTAAACTAGAAAACTTCAAACTACTTCATCACTACATTGATTCTAGAGCTGGAATTTTCTTTAATGTAATCAGAAGTAGAGTGCATAGGAAAGTGTCAGATATATCTCTAGAGATATGACATACACAAAAGATTAGGATGTTTAAGGAAGGTGTAAGAGGATGATTAGTGAGTGCCTAGGTAGTCAAATAAAAATAAAAAAATATGTCAAATCCTGTGGTAGAATTGTTACCTACAGTGGAACAATATAAAGCACTACAGCAGGCACATTCACCATGATACTATAGCTAACACACAGAATGTCACACACTGTCAAATTTAGATAGAATTGTTGTATGGAACATGTTCTTTCAAACTCTTCCAGAACATTGAGACATCTCAGGTTGAGAATTTTTTTCAAAAGTGTTTACAGAGTTGTTGCAGATGAAGTGAGAAGTGAAAGGGAATTGATGGATGGCATAACCATACGGTTAGTCTGTTTCCAAAAGCCTAAACATAGTACATCTCTACTACAGGCACATCAACCATGGTATTAAATCTTCCATATAGAATTTTAGAAAACAATTAGGTAAATAATAATTCATTTTAGTTGAATTTAGGTGAAAGAACTATAACATATAGTAAATGGAAAAAAGTCTGTTAAATTCTACTAATGGTGTGGACAGTGTGATTATAGAGCAAATACAAAGTCAAATGGAATTCAGAGGTGGTGTACTGAGGCCTTTGCATATGTATGTGATATGGGAAGAGCTCATGCACATTAGCAGTTAGCTATCAATAGTACATTGGCCACCAGGCCGAGTAGAGTCCGTGTAGGGACTGAAAGCCAGACCCATTCCTAAAAACTGCTGCACTGATCAGCGATGATCAGCGATGATGGAGCCCATCCCATGGGGGCAAATTGCATAATTAAGGGGAGGGGGCATGTGGCCCTCCTCCACGCACCTTCTTGGATCCCGGGGACCCCATCCTCCAGTGCCAAATACAAAAAAAATAGGGGTGCATGGCTCCCCTCTCTGAACCCTCTCTGGCTCTTGAGACCTCTTCTACTGGAGCCATCTGTTTTTCAAAAGGGAGGGGGACCACAATCCTATTTTGTGTCCTGGGGCCTCCATTAATTGTAGGTGGATGCCCAGGTGCCTATCCAGGACAAACGGCAACCACCATGGTGCGGGCTGGGGAGCGAGCACCAGGGCCACCACGGCTCCAGCCATCTCCCTGCATGGTGCAGGAGCCAGCATTGCTCCCTCCCGGAGGGAGCAGCTGTATTCTGCCTGCTCCCTCCAGGCGCAAGCAATATTGGTTCTGTTTACCTGCCTCCAAGAGTGAGGCCAGGGAAGCAGGACACAAGTCTGCTCCCAGCCAGTGTGAGCATCTTTAAATCTCCCACTGGCTGGGAGCAGACTTACGTGTTTGTTCCTGTTTGGAGGGCGATTTAAAAATACTCCTGTCAGGCGGAGGCAAACACGTTTCTGCCCGCTGTAGTTTGGGGGGCTCCCCAGGATACAGTCACTGAGCTGGCCCAGGTGGATGCAGTTGCCGGGGGTCTATAAAGGCTCACAGAGGTGCCTTGCATGGCCCCTTCTCATTTAAAATAAATGTGATGGCCCTGGGGGATGTGGTTCTCGGGCCTTCACAGCCCCAGGGGATGGGCGTGTGGTAACCCTCCCCATTTTTACAATTTTGGTCCTGGGGGATGTGGTTGCCAGGGCCACCATCGCCTCAGGGATGGGGGCCACATGCGCCTTCCCTTAATTAAATATACCCTGCCCTGGGAAATGGGGTCCCCAGGGCACAAAATGGGCTGGGGGAAGGGGGCCCTACTCATGCCTCCTTCCCCATGTATTCCAAAAAAATGGCGCCTGCCAATAATTTTTTGTTTTTAGAGTGATCCTGTGGGAGTCCAGCAGGATCATAGCAAAAAATGCAGACTATTTTTTCAATTTGGCCCCGAGGACAGGTCCCTCTGGGTGCCCTCCCTCAGGGCCTATGGGAGCTGGGTATTCCTACCCTGCACAAAACACAAATGGAGAGGGGGAGTGTACGCTACCACACATCCTCCAAAATTAAAGACCCAAAACACATAAAGGTATGGGGACTTCTATAACGCTATTCACTCTGGTGCTTCTATTGCATGGTTTTAACTTTTGAATATTAACTATTTGTTAGCCTGAGTCTTTATGGATCCTTAGCGTTGACGAATACCCCCGACTGATAGAAGTGACTTCGAATAGGCCAGAAACATGTTGACGATAAGACGATGGTCTGAGCCATTGTGCTCTCATTCTATCGCGTAGTTGGTCGCGTAGTTGGTTTTAGATGCACCAGAGGTAACCACTAACAAAGATGAAAACCCGGTTACCTCTAGGTACTTTTAACTTTATCTGGATCCTCTGGATCCAGCTGTTTTTTATTTAAGAACTACCTCTATCAGGCTTACTAGGAAGTCGAGTACCCCCTGGTGGTATTGTCCTACCATGGTGGGAAAAGGTTGAATATGATGAAGCATGTCACATTATGTGAGTAAGGCTTCTTCTTCCAATAAGTTTCGTCTTTCTTCTCCTATTGGGCTTACCCCATCCTTGCCAGAATCTTCATCATTTAAGTATCAGTGATTTGTACCATAACACTGATAGAAATAGTGTTGTAGAACCCACAATAAATATATGTGTTTTGGGCATCCCTACCCTTCCCCCCTTATATTATTTTTTTTTAACTTCAGGACAGAGGACTAAGTCCCCAGTCCTGTAATGGCTGCCAGACACATTTTTCTCATATTGCTGGCAGCCAATCAGAAAGCTGCTCCTGCAGGAGTCTGACCCCTGAAGAAGAGAATTGGCCCTAAGGGAAAAATGCTCCCAGGGCCGAACAGAATGCTCCATTTTTTTAATTGGGTTTGATGGACTCTTGTGAGAGTCCCTCAAACCCAACAATCCAGATATACAATTTTTTTCCAACCCTAATATCTAAAAAATTACTGAATGGATTTACACCAAATCATAAAAAGCTGAATCTGTAGACCAAGATCTAGCTTCCTGCCAAATCTGGTGTAATTCCGTTCATCAGTTATTGCAGTAGTGCTTCTTAAAGAAGTGCATGGAAAATGCATGGGGGTTTTTTACTTTTTTACTCAGGTCCCTGCTTGACAGATCAGCCCGAAACGTTCAGGAAGGAGTTGAGTTGGATGAACTGTTTTTTTTAATGTTTCATGAAAATCTGTCAAAGGGTGCCCACCCGTGGCACCCCTTAGCATATTTAATATTGGGGGTTGTGTGGGGAGCCCCAAGGCGCTTGCAGCCCCACCTGCTCACTTTCGAGCACCCATCTTGGGTGCTAGCAGGAGCTGGCATTTCTCATAACATGCAGAGGCAGCTTTTCTTTTGCTCCCATTGGTCCAGAGCAGATCTAAGTTTCCCTGCACGCAAGAGCGTAGGCAGGGACAAAATTATGTGCTCCCACCTGGCAGGAGCAGCTTTCTGCTCCTACCACAAGGGAGGACATTATATTTCCCTGCCCATACTTTTGTGGACAAGGAAACCACGGTGTCCCAGGGGATGGGGTCCCCAGGACACTGTTAGTAAGCCTGCCCCTGGGAAAGTGATCCAGTGGGGTTTAGTATGGTTTGAGAAGGGGGGCCGCATGCCCGCTCCTGAGTCAGGTACTATTGGCCCGGGGGCTAGCATCCTTGGGGCCTGATGAAGGCTTAGGGAGGGGCCATACACTTCCCTCCCCTTTAATTATCGGCCCAAGAGGATGGCCTGCCCAGGGCCTCATGGTGGCTCGGAGAAGGGGGCTGCACTCTCCTCTGCCCTTTATTTAAGAACACGGCCCTGGGGGAAGAATTTCCCAGGCCTCAGAGAGGGAGAGGGGCCACATGCCATATCAAATTGATTGCACCACCATCCCTGGGTCCAGGGGAGAGTTGTGTTCCTTTTTAAAAGTGAATCCACTGCAAATTTGCATCAACATTTTTTCCCAATCTTTTTCGGCCCCAGGGGATCCTGCTGGGACCCTCAACCAGGCCTAGGGGGAAGGGTATCCCTATCCCTGTTGATGTGGTGGCAGACAATCAGATCTTAAGATCTCTTCGCTCTGCAGATCCTCTGGCATTAAATTTACAAAGTGTTTGAGCCCTACTTTCTCAAAAACTACTGAATATATTTACACCAAATCACAAAAACACACTTTCTGGATCAAGATCTTGCTTTGTGCCATTTTTGTAATTCTGTTCAGCAGTTTTTGCAGTATCACTGTTCAATTTTCCTATGGGAAATGAATGGGGAAAATGCATTTTGAGACCCCCCTTTTTCTTGGCCCCCACTTGATGGATCAACCCGAAACTTTCTAGGAAGGTGCTGAGATGGATGAGACTTTTTTTGGAATGTTTTGTGACGAGTTGTCCAATGGCACCAAAGTTAGAAGCAAACTACAAAAAAAATTTCCTTATGGGAAAGCAGACCTAACTATAACTACCTTGGGGCTCCTCAGATGCCCCCCAATGATAAGTGTTGTGGGTGTTGCAAGTGTCGCCGTCATGTTCAGGGAGAGGGCCACGCGCCCCCCTTCCACTTGGGCTTGGGGGGCACACACTCTGCTCCACTAAAATACGTTATTTTGGCCATGGGAGATGGGGGTCCCTGGGGCCTCTTACGGCTTGGGGAGGGGGCCATGTGCCCCCTCCCCTATTATTGTTCTTTGGCCCAATGAAATGGTGTCTCCGGAGCCCATTTGGGCCCGGAAAGGGGGGCCTTATGCCCCCTCCCCTAAAATAAATGTTTTGTCCCAAGGGAATGGGGTCCCAGTGCCTCTTAGGGCTCGAGGAGGGGGGCCATATGCACCATCCCCTATAATTAGTGTATGGCCCCAAAGGGATGGGGTCCCCGGAACCCATTTGTGCTCAGGAAGGGGAGCCATGCACCCCCTCCCCTAATATAAATATTTTGACCCTGAGGGATGGGGTCCCTGAGACCTCTACAAGCTTAGGGTGGCGGGGTTGCGTGTCTCTCACTCCTAATATTATATTTTTTGCCCCCAAGTGATGGGGTCACTGGGGCGACAAGAAGCTTGGATGTGGGTGCGCGCATCACCTCTCCTTATTAAAACCAAAAGGGTCCCTGGGGTTGGGAGTCCCTAGGGCCAATATGTGCTTGGTGACTGGGGCTGGCTACCTGCAGGTGGTGAACTTGGGCCCTGGCCACAGGAGGGGGTAGACTTCCTGATGGAGGGTGGATGCAGGGCCTGGCTGCAGTCTGTACATAATGTTGCTTGCCTGTGAGGGGTTGGGCGAAGGGCCTGACCACACGCGGCAGGCTTTTGCTTTACATATTGTAATAAAATATTACACTAAAAAGGGTGCTCCCTGGATTCGCGAATCCATGCACCAACAGCAAAGCCATAATTGGCTGGCCGCAACCTGATAGGAAAATTGCGGCTGCGATTTTGTTCATCAGGACTCGGTTCCCAGTGGAGAAAATAAAGTTAAAAAGTGATAGAAGGAGTCAAGGCAGAGGTTCCCTGACCCTATGGGACTAATGGAGAGGTCCGTGAGGGATGTATGTAGAAAGAAGGTTTTCCCCAGTTGCTTTTAGGTCCAAGAGGCAGGAAAAAAGAACAAATGTACAAGGTTTCTGCCTCTTAACCGACCTATCACTCTTTTTTCCAGTAAGTACTCACGAAAATCTTAATATCAGTGCATCAAAAGTTCCCCATAAACAAGAAACTCATTGTCTACAAAGAAGTTTTTCATTTCATCTTTTTGTTTTTTTTATTTATCAAAAATATCGAAAATATATTAATTTTTAATTTCTGTATTTTCTCTTATGATTTACAATTGGTCTTAAAACATTTATGCACATACAATCATTAATGTGAACATAAAATACATTATTCTTAGATCACAGTTGTTGGAAAAATAAGACACCCCCAAATGACACCATAAATTTCTACATTCTCACCTCGCATACTATTCTTGCATCCCAACAAACATGCCACACAAAAAAAGGAGAAGGAAAGAACTTAGTTATATAACAATGAGATACACAACTGGATAGATCAACTGCGATATAATTGTTGAGTAATTTCCCAAGATCGACTAGAACAGATGTAACATCAATTTATGTTTCTTCCTTTGTTCTGCTTAGGTTGATCCTTATAGGATTTGTTTTCCAGTTATGAAGTAGCTGGCCCCCTCATGGCCAACAAATTGTCCAAAAACCTTCTTTTTTTACAACGCGAGGATCAGCGAATCCTCTACTGATTCGGGTTGATCCGCTGAGCCAGACCCCAATTAAAAAAAATATATATACTCCCTCACAGATCCACACACCTATTCACACACTCACACACTTGTACCCCCATTTACATAGCCACACAACCACTCACACACCCACTCACATGCCCATGCAGCAACTCACACACCCACGTATAGACACTCAAAACCCCTTACACACCAACTCAAAAACCCACACATCTTTCAAACACCCACTCACACACCCACTTACACACCGACACAACCACTTGCACAACCATACAGCCACACATATACCCACTCAGACTCTCAATATCACTCACACAACCACACAGCCACTCACACACCTGCTTACACACCCACACAGCCACTCCCACACCCAATTGAAGTCTTACACAGCCAGTCACACACACACTCACAAACCCACCACACACACGCAAATGTATGATGTTACAACGCAAACATTTACAATGCATTCCTTTACAATGCAGTTTTTACATTGCAACATCAATTACAATGCATGATTTTACATCGCATGCCATCACAATGTATTTTTAGAAACTTTATTTACAACACATTCCATTACAATGCATACCATTACAACGCATACCATTAATGCACATAATACTTTTAGGGCAACAGTAGAGCAAGTGTTGGATAGTGTAGGGGTAAAAATTATTATTCCCACTCCAGTGAGTGCAACAGTAGGGTAAGTGTTGGATAGTGTAGGGGTAAAAATTACTATTCCCACTCCAGTGAGTGCAACAGTAGGGTAAGTGTTGGATAGTGTAGGGGTAATAATTACTATTCCCACTCCAGTGAGTGCAACAGTAGGGTAAATGTTGGATAGTGTAGGGGTAAAAATTACTATTCCCCATTACTTACCTTATATTGCATTGTAATGGCATGTGTTGTAGTGACATGCGTTGTAATGACATGTGTTGTAGTGACATGTGATGTAATGTCTGCGTTGTAATGGCATGCGATGAAAAGGATGTTATGTTGTAATGACTGCGTTGTAAAGGTAGTGCAATGTAATGAATGCGTATTAAAGGTTGTTTCCCCACACACCCATTTATGCACCTACACAACCACTCACACCCTCCTCACACACCCAGGTTGCAGGGACGTTATAGTTAAAAAATAACATTAAAAAACAGAAATTCACCGAAAAAAAACAAAGGTTGCAGGGACGGTATAGTTAGGTTCAGATTTTACACACACAAAACCATAGAAATTCTGCAGTTATCTGTACAGTTATCTCAAGTAACTCTAATTCCTGCCTTAAGGTAACTATAACTCATGCCCTAGCCATGCACTGTTAATTACCCCACATATTACATCACTCATGGTATCTTCTACGATATCATTGATAATATCACTGCAACATTTGCAGTGAAATTATTGATGAGAAAACTGTGCATGGCGAGGCACGAGTTATAGTTACCTTAGGGCATGAGTTAAAGTTACTTGAGATAACTAACTATAACTGCTTAATTTTTATGGTTTTATATGTGGAAAATCTGAATCTAACTATAAGGTGCCTGCAACCTTTGTTTTTTCAGTAAGTATATATATATATATATATATATATATATATATATATATATACATATATATATATATATATATATATATATTCACTGAAAAAAACATAGGTTTCAGACACGTTATAGTTAGAAATTAGCATTTGAAAAAACTTAGAAATTCATTGAAAAAAGCATAGGTTTCAGGGGCGTTACAGTTAGCTGGACATTTCACTCGTACAAAACCATTAAAATTCCCCCGTTATAGTTAGTTCAGCTAACTATAACTCGCGCATCCGCAATGCACTGCTGATGACGTCACATATTACATCACTCATGACATGGTCAGTGACATCACTCATGACATCACTGATGACATCTCAAATGACATCACTGATGACATCATCCAGTGAATGTGTGTTTTTCTGAAAATTAAAAATGTTTTATATATGTATATCTCAAGGTCAATGGAAGAATAAATGGTTATATAAGTTTCTAAATCGATGATTTATTGTTTTGAAAAATTGATTGTATAACTGACTGTTTAAGTGTGTCTATATGGGTTATTAGTTGGTTTTTTGAGCATCAATATGAGTGTCTGAGTGTCTGTATGGTTCGGTGGGGGGTATTACTTAGTGCATAGATGCATGAATGAGTGACTCACTATTTGTATGTGTTGAAGACAGCATGTATGCAGGACTGTATGGGTGGATGAGTGTGTGTATGGGTGTGTTAGTGAGTGAATGACTGTCTCAATAGTGTCTTTATGAGTAACTACATATGTTTTAAACTAGTATATGTGAGTATTGGTGTATATAAGTGAGTATATGTGAGAGTCTGAGATTGAAAGAGTGCCTGTATAAATTAGTATGTGTTTCTATAAGTGATTGCGTAAGAGAGTAAGTATGTGTAAGTTTCTGTAGAAGTAAGTGTGGTGGTGTGTGTATAACTGTATATGCAAGTAAATGGATGTTTGATTCCTTATTAGCATGAGTGACTATGTGTGTGAGTAACTCTGAATGAGTGGCGGTGTGTAACAGGATGTATAGGTGTATGAGTACATATGATGAGTGAGTACATGTATGAGTGACTATATAGGACTGTTGGTGAATGAGTGGATGTGTATGTAGTTCTTGGAATTACTGAATAGGTTGTTGTAACTGGTATTGGTATGTTCATTTTTTTGAAAATGTTAGTTTCTATTTTTGAATGTGTGTATCAAAGGTTATATTAGGGTGAGAGGAGGTCTGCCACTCTATCACAAGGATGATGTCATCAGTGATGTCATTTGAGATGTCATCAGTGATGTCATGAGTGATGTCACTGACCATGTCATGCGTGATGTAATATGTGACGTCATCAGCAGTGCATTGCGGGCGCGTGGGTTATAGTTAGCTGAACTAACTATAACAGGGGAATTTCAATGGTTTTGTACGAGTGAAATGTCCAGCTATCTATAACGCCCCTGAAACCTATGGTTTTTTCAGTGAATTTCTAATGTTTTTTAAATGCTAATTTCTAACTATAACGTGTCTGAAACCTTTGGTTTTTTCAGTGAATTTCAAAGGTTTTTTAAATGCTAGTTTCTAACTATGCCTACAGAGGTAGGACATGTGAAGAAAGAAGAAAAAATGCACAAAAAGAAGCAGAAGAAATGCAGAAAGAAGCAACAGAAGTCCTCAAAGACGAAGAAAAGTGCAGGAAGAAACAAGACGTGCAGAAAGAACAAACAGAGGAGCAGAAAGAAGCCTTGTTGCAAAATCATCCTGTTCCCTCAACTTTTTCAGACGGGTACTGGTGGTAACTGAGTCTGACTAACCAGTCCTAGAGCCAGTGCTATGTTAAAAGACACTTAGAATACAGTTAAAACACCTACATACACGGGGAACACTATGCGTTGGGGTCCCCCTGTGATTAGCATGACCTCCTCTGTAAGCCCCTAGTATATAATAGGGCAGGGGGATTAAAACTACCTCTTAAAACGCGCCACAGGGTGCGTTTGCACACTGGTGAAGGGAGGGGGGGCCTTAAATGACATGTGTGCAAACATGACCTGTGGGCGTTTTAAGTTGAGGGATAAAGTCCCCTTGAATCCTGAGCGTCCCTGGGGGCCAACTAACCCACCAGGTATGTCCAGTAATTGCCACAGACTTGCATTGCAGAGAGGTGTAAAATGGGCCATGGCCTCGGACCACCTCTCTGCAACGCAGTGCTTCCTGGAGGTACATGGTGGACTAGTTGGACCCAGGGACTCTCAGGATTAAACAGGACTTAATTCCCCAACTTAAAATGCGCCACAGGGCGTGTTTGCACAAATCACCTCAGGGCCGTCCTCTCCCACTCCGTTTTAATTTGGGAGATTAAGTCCCCTTGAGTCCTGAGGGTCCCTAGGGTCCAACTAGCCCACTAGATACCTCTAGTAAGCGCCACAGAGCTGCGTTGCAGAGAGGTGTAAAAAGGGGCACGGCCTAGACCACCTCTCTGCAACGCAGCACAGTGGCGCTTACTGGAGGTACCTGGTGGGTTAGTTGGACCCCCGGAGCCCTTTAGATTGAAAGGGAATTATTTCCCCAACTTACAATGCGCCACAGGGCGTGTTTGCACACGTCACCTCAGGCTCCGTCCCCTCCCTTCACCACTGTGTAAACACGCTTTGTGGCCGTTTTAATTTGGGAGATTAAGTCCCCTTGAATCCTGAGGGTCCCTATGGTCCAACTAGCCCACTAGGTACCTCCAGTAGGCGCCACAGAGCTGCGTTGATGAGAGGTGTAAAAAGGGTCACGGCCTAGACAACCTCTCTGCAATGGAGCCCAGTGGTGCTTACTGGAAGCACCTGGTTGGCTAGTTAGCCCCCAGGGGCCCTCAGGATTGAAGGGTAATTATTTCCCCAACTTAAAATGCGCCACAGGGCATGGTTGCACATGTCACCTCAGGCACCGTCCCCTCCCTTCCCCACTGTGTAAACACGCCCTGTGGCCGTTTTATGTTGGGAGATTAAGTCCCCTTGAATCCTGAGCATCCCTAGGGTCCAACTAGCCCACTAGGTACCTCCAGTAAGCGCCGTTGCAGAGAGGTGTAAAAAGTGGCACGGCCTGGAATACCTCTCTGCAACGCAGCGCAGTGGCGCTTACTGGAAGCACCTGGTGGGCTAGTTGGCCCTTCAGGGGCCCTCAGGTTTGAAGTGGAATTATTTCCCCAACTTAAAACACACCACAGGGCGTGTTTGCACACGTCACCTCAGACCCCGTCCCCTCCCTTCACCACTGTGTAAATGCGCCCTGTGGCAGTTTTAAGTTGGGAAATTAAGTCCTGTTGAATCCTGAGGGTCCCTAGGGTCAAACTAGCCCACTAGGTACCTCCAGTAAGCGCCACAGAGCTGCGTTGCAGAAAGGTGTAAAAAGGGGCGTGGCCTCAGGACACCTCTCTGCAACGCAGCTCCCTGGCGCATACTGGAGGTACCTGGTGGGTTAGTTGCCCCCCAAGGACCCTCAGGATTCAAGGGGAATTAATTCCCCAACTTACAACTCACCAGGGGGCGCATTTGCACAATGGTGAAGGAAGGGGACGGGGCCTGAGGTGGCATGTCTGCAAACACGCCCTGTGGCGCGTTTTAAGTTGGAGAATTAATTCCTCTTCAATCCTGAGGGTCCCTGGGGGTCAACTTGCCCACTATGTACCCCCAGTATGCGCCAGAGAGCTACATTGCAGAGAGGTGTTCAGAGGCCACACCCCTTTTTACAACACTCTGCAACGCAGCTCTGTTACGCTTACTGGAGGTACCTGGTGGGCTAGTTGGCACCCAGGGACCCTCAGGATTGAAAATGAATTAATTCCCCAACTTAAAACGCACCACATGGTGTGTTTGCACACCAACAGACAAGGGTGGAGCAACGGTGATACAGAGCACTACAGCCTATAGATCAGCCTGTATCAGTCTGCTATCATACACCAAATTCTACAAACCAATTTACAGAGACCCTACAGCTCGACTTAGAAAAACTATAAACACGTTAACAACAGAGGCACTGGAACAAAAATGGATAAATAAAAAGGAACGTGAGTTCTTGAACTGCAGAGATCCAAGAACACCAATATTTTACACAATACCTAAAATCCATAAAGGGAGAGTACCACCACCAGGAAGACCCATCGTGTCCGGGATTGGTTCCCTTTTGGAACCACTGTCTAAATATACGGATTGGTTCCTCCGCCCTCTGGTTACACAAATCAAGTCCTACATACAGGACACTAAACATCTGCTAAACGCCCTCCAGGATGTCACATACAATTCAGAACACAACATCTTTGTGTGTCTGGATGTAGAAGCAATATACACTAGCATCCCGCAGGACGAGAGCATCAGAGTGATTGAAACACTTCTACATCAAACAGAATGGACCTGGGACGCACCAATCAGTTGGGTTGTCACACTCATGAGCCTGGAATTGAAAGAGAACTTTTTCAGATTCGAGGACCAACTGTACCTGCAAATACACGGTACATCTATGGGGAGCACATTCACTCCCAGTATAGCATGTTTGTACGTAGGACACCTAGAGGAGGAACACGTGTGGGACACGAACCCTTATACCAATAACATCAAATGGTGGTGGCGGTACATAGACGATATCCTGGTGATTTGGGAAGGTGACACAGGCACGCTGACCGACTTCTACACATGTGTCAACCAACTCAACCCACACTTGTTCACCATGACATCTAACCAGGAACAGATATCTTTCTTGGAAGTCAAATTGAGCGCAAGAAATGGAGGGATTACCAGTTCTTTGTTCTCCAAACCAACTGATAAAAACAGTTTACTCCACTTCAACAGCGCACATCCCCGGGCACTTAGGGAAAATCTCCCGGTAGGCCAATTTTTGCATATTCGCAGAAACTGCGCTGACCTGGGAGAATACAAGATAGAAGCAGAAAATCTGGCCAGAAAGTTACAAGAAAGATCGTACCCAAAAAAGATTATTGAAAGAGCCAAGAAACGATCTCATAACACACCCAGAGAGGCCCTACTCGAAGCACATCAAAAAGAAGAACCGGACGCTCTCATATGTGTTACCACTTTTAATGCATCATCAAATGTGATTAAGAAAATCATCAATAAAAAGTGGACAGTCCTTACTTCTAACCAACTCAAATTTGAGAAACCAATGTTCTCTTTCAAACGGGACAGAAGTCTGAGGGATTCCCTCATTCACACTGATTTCAGAAAACCAAAAACACAATCAACAAATCAAGTAACACTATGGAATTTACCAATGGTCACCGGACATTACCCATGCGGGTCTTGCGTGGTGTGTCCATTTATAGAACAGACTAAAAAAATAGACCTTGGTATGCGATACGCGTGGGAACAGCGATCACATACAAACTGCAACACAGAGAAGGTCATTTACCTCATCAAATGCCCCTGCCAACTTATGTACGTAGGAATGACAGGAAGGAAAGTCAAAGTGCGCATATGTGAGCATAGAAGCACGATTAGAAGGGCTATTGCATCCACGAAATTAACAGCACACTACATTGAGTACAAACACACAGATACAGACTTGTGGTGGACAATCATTGAGAAAGTGAGTGGGGAGGGCGATCTGTCCAGAATCCTACTAGAACGCGAACAACGATGGGTGTATAGACTCAAAACCCATATTGTAGGATTAAACGATTCAATACCATGGAACCAACTCAATAAGAGATAATTCTTGTGAGGATTAAAAGACTGGAATATAAACGAATATCCCGACCCCTTAATTATTGTCCCAGGTATGTGGTCATGCCTGACCTATAAACAACTAAGATTATCAAGTTCTAAAGAGGTGAGAACTTTTCCGAAGGATATAAACCTCAATTAATATCTTAATATAGCTACCATTTTTCAAAAAGATCTGTGGAGGAGTTTAAATAAGAGAATACGCACACTTGACATTCAGTCCGGCAAGTGATCAAATACCAGCCCACTCGCTGTTTTATCCTATGTAAAGGTATAACCTAGATAACGTCGTAATACTTCCCCCCAAAAACATGGTTGGTGATCGATCATGTGTATGTATCACTCACATAGATGAGTAACCATATGGCACTGCCGGTTTAGGACACTACTGGCAGGCTTTTGCAATACACTGCATTTCTACACCGGTACGCCTTGCTTAGAACAAACCCCTCCTGTCTTTACCGGTATTACACTGATCAGTACAAACTGATCGGTAATAATCATAGTCCGGAACAATTAATAGGATCAGATGTGTGGCTGATTTTGACTTCGTGATAATAAAGCTCAGTTAAAAAAAACTAAAAAGCGGAGAAAGACGCGTAGTCAGATTAACACTACAACTCCCATGATTCTCATCGTCTTTCGTTCATGCCGGATATGGGATGCGGAAGTAGGCAGGCTAACATCCAATTACAAACGATCTACTTATAACGTCACAAGGAGATGAAGCAGTACCCCAAGCAGTGGAACCACCTCCGAATAGGATGATACGAGGGGCAGGACCCTTGATGGCGTGAGTAATGCTGGAACTTTACTACGGACATAAGGTATGAGGAAGAAGCTGGTCCCTCTTGGGATCCTGCATTAAGCATAACTCTTACGGACATTGTTCTGTGTTTATGTCTTCGTGTGTTTGTCTCTCTATATGTGTTTTTTACCTTATTGGGGCCCTCTTCCATTACTATGGAACAACAATTCGGGATACTCGAATCTCGTGTGGGTGATGAAAAAACGCTTACGAACATGAAGTGTCTGACTACAGGGCTACCCCACAAATGTTGGTTTTCCACTTGGAGTCGATACCCCTCCCAGAACGGGGTAAGAATGAATGTGTGAAATATGTAGATGTATGCATGAGTGTGAAAGGTGAGCATGCAATTACGCGATCATGTTATATATAAAACAAACCACGGCGATTATTATTTTTATAGTGTTTTGACCACGAGGGAATTACACGGGTGTAAGATCAATATGTTTAGACACACACCTAAGAGCAAAAGGTGATAGGATGCGGCGCAATGCCGCCATCAAGCCGGGCAATACACAGATAGGAGCGTGTGAGAAACTTAGAGTGTTTTTTCACCCGCCACCTCTATATGTCTGTTGGTTTCACCATTAATAAGTTGAGACGTACGCCTGTAGATATGAACATTCTTGGATCTCCATATATAAGAATGTGTGGTCTCTTCTCTCTCTTTATTTTCTCTTTGTTTCTCTACTTAGATGTAGTGACATGTAAGACTAATTAGTCTACGTTAACTAATAAGAAGCGTTAGTTGCCCTTATCACCAGTAGCGTAGGGAAATCCCCTGCCCTACCCATACCAGGGGGCATTATATTCCGCCCTGAAGAAAGTCCAGCACCCTTTATGGGGCTTAATAGGACTGAAACATGTTGGCTATAGGGTCTTAGGACCATAATATCCCCATTGACCCTTAAACTTTATTTTATGATCACCCCCAGCAGGTCCAAGAATAAAAGGGACACTGGGATCTGCTGTCGGGTTTTTAATCTTTATCCCCCTGGCCAAAAACCTCTTCTTAAGAGCTCCCTGGAATATGGTCGAGCCCACCTCGACTTGTAGGCGTCGAGGTGTCCCAATGATGAAGCATGACACCACTAGGGTGTGTGAGGGAATATAAAACAAAAGGAGTTGCCTCCTTCCCCACTTATTTGTGGTGGTCTTTTCTGACTTCACTTAGGGACCTCAA
Source organism: Triturus cristatus (assembly GCF_964204655.1). Classification (NCBI taxonomy): domain Eukaryota; kingdom Metazoa; phylum Chordata; class Amphibia; order Caudata; family Salamandridae; genus Triturus; species Triturus cristatus. Next base: position 214,859,249 of record NC_140594.1, on the reverse strand, counting down.
CACCTGGGAGCTCTAGGTCTGTTCAAATACAACTCGCAACTTAATTGCGAGTTTATAGTGGGGAATACTTTTGGTAAAATAGTGTAAAAACCCGGGAGGGTGTACTCCTCCCTGTAGTTCCTCTCGGCCCCCCTGTAAGTTTGGAAACCCTTCCTACTTACGTTTGTGCTTAACGTGGTGCATTTTAAGTTGGCGGATTAACTCCTCTTGAATCCTGAGGGTCCCTGGGGTGCAATTAGCCCACCAGGTGCCTCCATTATGTGCCACAGAGCTGCGTTGCAGAGAGGTGTAAAAAGGGGCGTGGCCTCAGAACCCCTCTCTGCAACGCAGCTCCCTGGCGCATACTGGAGGTTCCTGGTGGGATAGTTGGCCACCAGGGACCCCCAGTATTCAAGGGGAATTAGTTCCCTAACTGTAAACGCACCAGGGGGCGCATTTGCAGAGTGCTGCAAGTAAGAGGCGTGGCCTCTGGCACGATGCCGGTCTTTTTTATTTTTTATTTTTTAAGAAGGGGGGCTGTGTCTAAAGTTTCCCATGGGAAATTGCAAGGGGACCCCCCTTTTTTCTTGGCTCCGCTTGACGAATTACCCCGAAACTTTCAGGATAGGAGCGGACCGGAGCGCCCCACGAGTTTTGAAAATTTCACGAAGTTTCGTCAACCGGCGCCAAAGTTATTGGAAATAGAATGTTGTGAATTTCCAATGGAAAATAGGTCCTAACTATAACTACCTACTGGTGACTGCCAGTAGGTAATATATATAGACATATATATACACACACACCAGTATATATACACATATATATATTCACTGAAAAAACCATAGGTTTCACACACGTTATAGTTAGGAATTAGCATTTAAAAAACCTTGCAAATTCACTTAAAAAACCATAGGTTTCACACATGTTATAGTTAGCTGGACATTTCACTCGTGAAAAACCATTGAAATTCCCCCATTATAGTTAGTGCAGGCAACTATAACTCACGCGACCGCAATCCTCTGCTGATGACGTCAGATATTACATCACTGTATTTAGACACCTATTTACCCATGTCTTCTTCCATTAATCTTTAGCTATACATATATTACAAATATTTTTTTTTCAGAAAGACACATGTCATAAGTGATGTAATATCTGACGTCATCAGCAGAGGATTGCGGTCGCGTGAGTTATAGTTGCCTGCACTAACTATAACGGGGGAATTTCAATGGTTTTTCAGGAGTGAAATGTCCAGCTAACTATAACATGTGTGAAACCTATGGTTTTTTATGTGAATTTGCAAGGTTTTTTAAATGCTAATTCCTAACTATAACGTGTGTGAAACCTATGGTTTTTGCAGTGAATTTGTCCGGTTTTTTAAATGCTAAGTTATGTATTTATTGATTATTTTTTTTTAAGGTTTTTCACCATGCGCGTACCGTACGCACACGGTGTGCTTCGCGCACCGTGCGCGCGCTGTGGGCGCTCGGTGCGCTTCGTGCACCACGCGCCCACGTTACGCAGTTCGCGGAATTTTTCCGTTTCTACCGTACGCGCACGCTACTATCACTCCGCGATTTTTCGAAAAAGTAATAAAAGAAATTTGGGCCCTTGGGGGTCCTTCTGGGACCCCCTGACAAAGGCTTGGGGGTCAGGAACTGTCCACCCTGCCCCCTTTTCACGTTCTCCACCTTTGTTTTTCACCCCCTCAGACTGCGAGAGACAAAATGGCGGCCGACACTTCCTGGTTTCGACCGATTCGAATGTTTACTAAGATCTAACAACCAATCAGAATCGCGCTCGCGCACGGCAGCGTGCGCGTACGGTAAGTTTTACCGTACGCGCACGGTGCGCGCTTATAGATATATATATTGATTTAAATGCTATTTTCTCAGGAAATACTCAACAGATTTACACCAGACCTGCAAAAGGCACATCCCTGACCTGAGGACTACCTCTCTGCCAAATTTCAAGTAATTCTGTTCAGCCGTTCGGGCTGTAGCTTGGACTAAAGGTCCTATGGAAAAATGCATGGGGAAAACGCGTTTTGGGACCCCCCCTTTTTCTCAGCCCCTGCTTGACGAATCCCCCCGAGACTTTTAGGGAAGGAGCGGAGCGGAGCGCCCCACCTATTTTGAAAATTTCGCGAGGATTCGTCAATCGGCGTCAAAGTTAATCCAAATAGAATGTTGCGGATTTCCTATGGAAACACGGTCCTAACTATAGCTATCTACTGGCGACCGCCAGTAGATAATATATACACACACCTATATATATATATATATATATATATATATATATATGTATATATTACCTACTGGCGGTCGCCAGTAGGTAGTTATAGTTAGGACCACGTTTCCATAGGAAATCCGCAACATTCTATTTTTAATAACTTTGGCGCCGGTCGACGAATCCTCGCGAATTTTTCAAAATAGGTGGGGCACTACGCTCCGCTCCTACCCTGAAAGTCTCGGGGGGATTCGTCAAGCGGGGGCTGAGATAAAAGGGGGGTCCCAAAACGCGTTTTTCCCATGCATTTTTCCATAGGACCTTTAGACAGGGCTACAGCCCGAACGGCTGAACAGAATTACTTGAAATTTGGCAGAGAGGTAGTCCTCAGGTCAAGGAAGTGCCTTTTGTAGGTTTGGCGTAAATCTGTTCAGTAGATTCTGAGAAAATAGCCTTTAAATCAATATATATATCTGAGCCAGCTTACGGTGCGCTTACGGTACGCTTAGCGTACGCGTACGGTGGCGTGCGCGAGCGCGATTCTGATTGGCTCTTAGATCTTAGTAAACATTCGAATCGGCCGAAACCAGGAAGCGGCGGCCGCCATTTTCTCTCTCGCACTGAGAGTGATGATGAAAATACAAAGCACAAAAACATGTAAAGGGGCTGTTTAGACAGCTCCCACACACATAGCCATGTTGAGGGAGTCCCCAAAGATCCCCCAAGGCCAAAAACGGATTTTTTTTTTTTTCGCTAATTTCGCCGATTACGCTTACGGTAAAAATAGATATAAAAAAAAAAATTATCGACACTCTCCCCACCCCGTGTGCAATTGGTGGCTGAAGGCCACCAATTGTGCATGGCTTATAACAGATGAGATAAACTATAATATTTTTAAAAAAATAAATAAAAAAAAAATTATCCACACTCTGTCCACCCCGTGTGCAAATGGTGCCCGAAGGGCACCATTTGTGCATGGCTTATAAAAATTACGAAAAATTCAAATATTACCTTTCAAAACGAAGTGCATCATATGTCCTCCATGTGCGCACGGTGCGCGAAGCGCATCGTGCGTACATGGCCCATCTAGCGTAACGGGCAGTGGGCGCACCGCGTGCCCACCGTGCGTGCACGGCACTAACTGCGTAAAGTGGGCGCGCGGTGCGCGAAGCGCACCGCGTGCTTACTGTGCGCGCACGGAACGAACTGCGTTAAGTGGGCGCGCACGCCACGAATGGCGTAAAGTAACTTAGCATTTAAAAAAACGTACAAATTCACTGAAAAAACCATAGGTTTCACACACGTTATAGTTAGGAATTAGCATTTAAAAAACCTTGCAAATTCACTGAAAAAACCATAGGTTTCACACATGTTATAGTTAGCGGAAATTTTACTGATAAAAAACCAATGAAATTCCCCCGTTATAGTTAGTGCAGGCAACTATAACTCACGCGACCGCAATCTTCTGCTGATTACATATGTGTCTTTATGAAAAAAAAATATTTGTAATATATGTATAGCTAAAAATGTATGGAAGAAGACATGGGCAAATAAGTGTCTAAATACAGTATTAGCATCAGCAGAGGATTGCGGTCGCGTGAGTTATAGTTGCCTGCACTAACTATAACGGGGGAATTTCATTGGTTTTTTATCAGTAAAATTTCCGCTAACTATAACATGTGTGAAACCTATGGTTTTTTCAGTGAATATATATATATATATATATACACACATATACTATTGTATTATATTATTACAGACAATCCTAGATATGATATATTTTTCTCCTGTGTATATAAAACTGTTCCTAGTTAAAGCACTCTGTCACACTTTGAGACTAGTTAACACTATATAAAACTGTTAATAAATAAATGGTCAAAAGGTTTACCATTCCTGCAGATATGTGGTTAGAAGGAACTGCTCCCCTTTCACTCCCACAGATCTGGCCAAAGGCTTGGCACAAGCATCATTTGAAGGGTCAAGGCTATTCATACCAATTCATTTGCAAACATTTTCAATTTGCACATAACACCAAAATATAGCACTGAACAATAGCATGAACAGCTTTGTATTTCGACACCTCAAGTCATTCATAGCATTAGAAAGACAGATATTTATATAGAGAAACAAGGCCACTGAGAGAGAGATAGGGAGATAGGGAGAGGCAAAGAAAGACATGGGCGAAATAGAGAAAGCAAGAAAGAGAAGTCAAGGCCGGAGAGAAAGAGTGAGACGGTTGAAAAGAAAAACAGCCAGAGAGAAAGACAGGGACAGAAAAAGGGAGAGACTGGTAGACAGATAGTTATCTGTGCATGTCTCTGCCTTTGTCTAGCTCTATTTCTCTCAGGTTTTATCTCTCTCACCTTCTCTCGCCTGCATCTGTCTCTCTTAGCTTGGCCTCACTCTCTCTCTTTCTGTCGTTATCACTCCCCTTTTCACCTCATGCTGCCCCCTCGTTCAGTCTCTTTCAGTCTGTTTACATTGATGTGTCCTAGCATCACCACGCACTGCAAGCCAAATCCAGCAGTGGTAACAGTATAAACAGGCCCCACATTGAGGGAGCCTGTGAGTAGAAGGATACTTGCGTGTGGGGGTGGTGGTGTAAGGTTGTGTCTTGACCTCCGATCTTGCTCTGAATACCGCCCCCTAGACCTGTGGCCTACAAGGGAAATGCCAGAGTGATAGATTGGTCTGTCCAACTGGCCCAGCCTATCCTCTGTGCCAAGGACACAAGTATGTCCTGGGCAATTTCTCACCTCATATCTGAGGGGACAGGCGTGCATTTTGGACACAGTCTGAAGGCCCACATATCTGTGGGGACACCACTCTCGACCAATACGTAAATTCAATCACTGCCCTCTGACCCTGGCCTTTTACCAAACTTTCAAATGCCCTTATATAAGTCATTGCACCTTTGGTCTTCTTAACCCAATCTCATGCGACCATGGCTGTCATGTAAGCAAAGATCCTGCGTGCTACCTTAAAAATCCTGGCGCTGTATCACGGCCTGATGTTATATATAGTAATAGACACAGCCAATTATCTGCAATCCTCCGCAGTTTGAGCCTAATTTTATTACTGCCGCATACTCCTTCAGACGCTAGTCTGTCACTGTCTGGCAGGAAGGATTAGCGTGCACTTGCTTCATCTTGAAATGATTTTTTTTCTGTCGTGCCCTTGATGAATAGAAGAGCTAACCATTAGCCTGTGCAGCAAGTACGCAGGCCCGCTCCTGACACGGAGCTGTGAAAAAAAAACGACGGACTGCATCGCATTCAAAACCAACATGAATGTAATATCTGGGGCACTCAGAAAGGAGATGTGTTACTCTGTGGGGAGGGGAGGATATATAGCATTCACGGAAGCACCTTCAGCACCGTGCACGACGGTGCTAGGTTACACCAGCAGAAGACAAATTAAAAGAATTCCTGAAGCCTTAGTGTTCTGAACGGTCGTGACCCGTGCTGATGGTCACGAGTCGACCTTTGCCGTATGTTTACTGTTCCCTACCATATGATTACCATAGGGATTGAAAACCTTCAACACTTAGCTGTATTAAGAAAACACACAAATGCCGGCCGTCTGTCCCTTTCGTTTTAACCCCTTCGCTGCGGCGAAAATTCCGCTGCAGCGCTGGGGGGGGTTTGGGGGCAGCGCGGTGGCGCTGTGCTCATGACGGAGCCACTCCGTCATGAGCCACGGTTGGGCTGTGCTCATGACGGAGTGGTTCCGTCATGACTCCGCCCACGGCGCTAATCGCCCGCACAGGCGGGGAATTAGCGCCGCGTGGGCGGCGCTAACGCCAACGGCCGCAGCATGACGGAACCACTCCGTCATGAGCACACGGCAACCGTGGCTCATGACGGCGTGGTTCCGTCATGAGCACGGAACGAGTTAATGAAAAGGTAAACGCGTTAAAACTCCACATTGCGGGGGGGCGTGGCTTGCGCGCCGCTACGAGATGGCGGCTTGCGCTTGAGCTCTGCGCTGAGCAACGGCCGACGGAGGTTTTGCTGCTGCTGCGGACGGCCCTGTACACTTCAGCAGTTGGCATAATGTTTACGAGGATGCCGAGTGTGTTTTGAGGATGTTTCCTGCACTTTGGGGCTGCCGGTGACCACATTCAGGACGTCTGTTGGTAGCGCTCGGTGTTTTCACGAGCGGCCGCCATTTTGATTCCTCACTGGCGAAGTTGTTTTTTCTCCTCAGCACGACGACGCTACTGCTACGGACTGGTCAGAAATGATGACAAACAAGAGCTGGTGACGTTTTCTTACATTTTATAAGGCTAATTTGATTTTTTCTTCCCTCCTGCTGCATTACTTCCGTTTGTGAGCTTATTTTTGGTTTTTTCATCTTCAGAATACCGCCAATGCCTTTATATGGGGCTTCTTTGATCTATGTTTCCCTGCTTCTTAGCTGTTTTTGGAGGTCGGAAGGAGTCCTCTTGATACCTGCAGGGCATGATATTTTTGTGAGGTGGTTCCTTTCCCTGACCTTGTAAGCCCACAATTTTTACCGTCCTGTTCTTTTCGCTGAGGGTGCACTCTCCATTTTGTGCTCTTTTCCTTATTACACATTGAGTTTTTATACATCCTCTGGCATTTCTTTTCTTTAATCTATCTGAAGGGGTGTATTTTGCTCCTGCTGAGGTGGTGTGCTCTATGGCTGCGAATATGGGCCCGTCATCAAATGCTAAAGACGCAAAGGACTCTAAAGCGTCCCTTAAGAGGTCCAAACAGGTCTCCTCTACACCCGAGTCTGTTCAAAAGGACCCTAACTCCACTCTTGAGACTATCCTGTCGTGCCTTAATGAGGTCCATGAAATTGCGCAGTCTACCAAGACTAACACAGACTTACTGCAAGTGGAGGTGTTAGCCATCAGGAATGATTTCAAGGCCCTTTCCCTTCGTGTTTCAGACACAGAAGCACGTATTAGTGGCACAGAGGATTCCATGCAAAAGCACTCTAGATCTCTTTGCCAGTTAGAGCGCTCATTAGCGGCCTTGCGGAAAGACCTCACTGAGCAAGAAGATTGTAACCGTAGATCTAATTTGCGCATTTTTGGTCTTCCGGAAGATGTTGAGAAAGATGCATCTTCTTTGATTGATTTCCTCTATCAATGGATTCCCTCTACGTTACAAATTTCTTTCCAAAGAGATTTTGAGCTGGAACGTGCACACCGTGTCCCTACCTTTCGCCCTAAGTCTGCTACTCAACCTAGAGCGATAATTTTTAAGCCACTGCGCCATCAGCACACAGAACAAATTCTGGCTCATATGCGGAAGGTTAGAGTTGTCTCTTGGAATGGCCATCGCATTTCAATTTCTCCAGACTTTGCCAGAGACACGGTAATAAGGAGGAAGGGCTTTCTTAATCTCCGGAAGCGTCTATCTGAGATGAATATCCCTTTTTCTTTTGCTGGCCCTTCAAAATTCCGCATTACTTTCAAAGGTCGCTCCAGAATCTTTGATGAACCTGCTGACTTGGCCTTGTTTTTGGATAATCAGATGGAGCTACAGATGGATCTTCAATTGGAGGCCTCGCATGTTCCTGGTTCTTCTGGCACCTGATGCGTTTATACATACTGCAATGTGTTTTCTTCTTTGTCAGATCTATTAAGTTTAGTTGCTTTTAGATCTGCGTGGTGGTTTTGGTGTGTTTTTGTCGTCTTCTGGTGCTCCCTTCCTATCGTTATGGTGTAGTGGTCTTTATTGTCGTTAGTTTTATTGTATGAATCTTTCTGTATTTCGTGATTGCGTCTCTTGATGGTTTGATCTCATTCCTGCTCGCGTGTCGTCCTTATTACTTTTTTCCTTCCCAGTTTGTCTTTTGACATATTAGGTCCTGGTCCGTTTCTTATCCCGGTGTATGACTTCTTTCTTTTCGTCAACTTTTGATGTGAGACTTGGTTTTCTTTCTCTCTTTGTTTTTGGTCTTTCTGCTTGATGGTTGTCTTTTGTTGTTTCGTATTTATGGAGTATACCATTGTTTTTTTAATGTATTGTTGTATAGTTTGGGTACATATTTGAGTCATAGATGCTTATTAGATGTTTATGTATGGCTGCAATTAGAGTTAATATGTTTCTTCTATTTAGTTAGTGGTTATATCCATTTTACTGCTATATCATTGATTGATTTGTTTATTTCGTATTATTAATTATCTTTTTCGACTAGGTCGGATTTCTATAGTTGTTTTGTAATTGATAGTCTTATGTCTCTTTACTTACATGTCCATATAACTATGATATCCTCACCTCTTTTAGTTAATTTGATTGTATCCGGTTCTACCTATTTGTGGACAGCCATATATAAGATTTCTATAGGTTTTACATATTTATATATAGTATTAATTTTTCTTATTTATCTGCCATAGGGCTTCATTGCTTGTTATATTGAGCTGTTACTACATGCTGTTCTCTCTATTATGTTTCATTTATTTTTCTTTTTTCCCCACAATGTACCATATAGTATGCTTTGGAATGTAGTTTCTTTTCTCTCTTATTCTTTTTCTGTTGCTCCCCATGATGTTTTTCGGTCTCGCTCTACCTAATAGTAATATTAGCTTTTAGCTCATTTTTCATCAGCTCTTATTGATTGCATTTGTTTTTTCTCTTCTTTCTGCCTTTCCTGATTGTTATGATCTATTTTAACTGTTACCTATTTATCAATTTGGTTAAACGTGTTGCCTTTATAGATTTTCAAGTTGTTCTGTTTCCAGAATACTTTAATTAATTCCAGTTCATATCTTCTAGACAGTTCTTCTTTTTAAATACGTATAATCAACTATGTACTGTTTTGGGGCTATTTATGCTGATGTTTTATATTCCTCTGGTTGGTCCCCTTGCTCATTTTCCCATGCTTCCCCTTGTATGAATTTGGTCTTTTTCAGACCTGCCTTATGGGCCCTTCTCTCTCTCTTTCTGTTGATTTTCTTGCTTTCTTTTTCCTTTTCTCTCTTCCTTTCTCTTTGGATTTCCTCTTTGGATTCTCCCTGTTTCGTGTTGGTTGCTATTGTCTGGTGGCGTGGTCTCTTGGATGTTGTAGTTCATATATCATATATGAAATATCTTTTTCTCCGGTTAATGGCTCTATGTCTGGATTGAATATACTCTCCCTTAATGTTAAATGGTTAAATCACCCAGTTAAAAGGTCTAAGATTTTAGACTACTGCAAATCCCTTTCTTCGGATCTAGTCCTTTTTCAAGAGACAAAGGTCTCTGCCAAGGAGGCGTTATTTCTTGAGAAAGAATGGGTCTCTGTTGTTGCTTGTTCAGATGCCTGTGGTAAAAGAAATGGGGTAATTACTTTAGTTTCTAAAAATTCTGGATTGTCTATCGTCTCCTCTGAACAGGATGCACAGGGTCGGTGGCTACTGTCTAAGGTGTCCGATGGTAATGCAGATCTCTTTGTCATGAATATCTATGCCCCTAACAAGGATGACCCGTCTTTTTGGAAAGCAATCACTAAAAAGCTAAATGACACACCTCATTCTGGCAATCTTATTGTAGGTGGAGACTTTAATTTACCAATGGATCCTATCTTGGATAGAAACTCTGCCTATAACTTTCGTCCCCCTCAAGCGCATAAACAACTGATTAATATGTGTTCCCTGATCCATCTTCAGGATGTCTGGCGTCTTCATAATCCCACTGGCAGTGACTTCTCCTTTTTTTCTTCCCCTCATTCGTCCTTTTCACGCATTGATTAACTTTTGGTTCATTCCTCTCTTGTTCAATCTTCTTCTTCTCCGCTTACTCATCCTATTTTGGTTGCAGACCATGCTGCGGTGACTTTCACACTTATGTCTTTTGCCCCTAGGGCAAGATCCCGTTCGTGGAGATTAAACACGGAGGTTTTACATGATGACTCCCAAGTTCGAGAGTTCTCCAAGGATATTGAGACGTTTTTTCTTGAGAATGTTGGTTCAGTCAGCTCCCCTGTTGTTCTCTGGGACTCGTTTAAATGTACTTTCCGTGGGCAGGTCATTAAGTGTATGTCAAGGAGAAACGCACCCATTAAAAAGGAGCTCACGGATTTAGCAAATGAGATTAAACGTCAGGAATCCCTTTTTCGTCATTCTCAGGACAAGTCCTGCCTCCAATCTATTAAGAATTTAAAATATACGTACAATACCATAGTCACTAAGAGAGCTCATATTCGTCTTCAGGCTCAGAAATCGAAGAAGTTGCTGTTAAAAAATCGTGCGGGCACGCTTCTTGCAGCTACATTAAAGTTCCAGGAATCTTCTTGTAAATCTTCCCAAATCTCTTCTATTACTGACCAGTTTGGTAAGAAAAAATTTCAAACTGAGGAAATTCTCGAGGTCTTTCGCGATTTCTATAATAAGTTATATACCCCTTCTACTCAAGCTTCTTTCGAACAATGCCAAGAGATCTTGAAGTCAGTTCCTTTGAAAGTTATATCGGAGGAAGATAATAACTCATTGAATGGTCCGATTACCTCTGATGAAATCATTTCTGCGATTAAGGCTACTCGTTCCGGTAAGGCTCCTGGTCCTGATGGATATCCTATTTTGTTTTATAAAACCTTTATTTCCGTGATTGTTCCGAAACTTCAATCCGTCTTTGATGCTTTTATTAAAGATGGTTCTGTGTCTGGTTCCGCTATTGATGCTACCATTGTAGTAATCCCCAAAGAAGGGAAAGATCATTCAGACCCCAAGAATTTTCGTCCTATTTCCCTTCTTAACATGGAAGCTAAGATTTTTGCTAAAATTTTGGCTAAACGTTTAGAGTCCTTTATTCCTCAATTGGTTCATCCTTCCCAAACAGGTTTTGTAAAGGGGCGTCTTGCACGTGATAATATCCATACTTTTTGTCATATTCTCGGTTCCGCCAAGCGATCTAACCTTCCGGCGGCGGCCTTGGCCCTTGATGCTGAAAAGGCCTTTGATAAGGTCTCTTGGCCTTTTTTACGTGCTGTTTTATGTGCACATAACCTTGGTGAGTCTTTTATTCGTATAGTTATGTCTCTTTACTCCCGACCTAGAGCTAACATAAGAGTGAATGGAGCTACGTCGTCCTTTTTTAAACTTCGCCAGGGTACTAGACAAAGGTGTCCTTTGTCTCCTCTTTTATTTTTGTTGTCCATTGATCCTCTTCTCAGAATGATTGACGTACATCCAGACATTAAGGGGTTCTCTTTTGGTTCTCATCAGATAAAAACAGCTGCTTATGCTGATGATGTTCTCATTTTCTCGGATGATATTGCACTGGCCATCCCTGCTATTTCTGATACGATTTCTATTTTCTCAAAGGTTTCAGGGTATACCCTGAACAAGGATAAGACAGAGATGTTTCCCCTAAATGCTTACTGTTTCTCTTCTCACATGGGTTCGGCGGGCTTTAAATGGCAATCTAAACAACTAAAATATATGGGTATTTATTTTTGCTCCACCCTTTATGCTACGGTTACTTATAACGAATCTCAAACTATTCTTAAGGTGCGAAGTCTTTTAGATAACTGGTCTCCGAAGCATATTTCTTGGTGAGGCCGACTCCAAACTCTTAAAATGATGATAACACCCATTGTTAATTTTATTTCTTCTATGCTTCCGGTAAAGCTCTCGGATGCCTTTATTCACGATCTGGATATATTGACTTCCAAATTTTTATGGAATAACAAAAGGGCTAGAATTTCCTATAAATTCTTGCGGAAATCCTATGATATGGGAGGTTGTAATCTTCCTGATTGGGGGAAATATCAATCTGCTTTTTTGGCTTCTCAGGGTGCGCTCTGGTTTTCCTCTCCTTCTATTCATGTTCCAGCTTGGTTGCTAATAGAACAGGAATTGGCCTCCCCTCTTCCGACTGTCTCTTTATTAACCTCGAATACCCTTTCTATTCCATTCTCTAGATCTATTATTTTAGACACTATTGCTGCGGTTCGCAAGGTGGATAAGAGAGTGGCGATTCCACTGCATAAAACTAGATGGTCATCTATTTGGTGGAATTCCAAAATTAAAATTAATATTGATCCAGACTTGATGTCTTACTGGGCTGGGAAAGGTATCTCACTTGTTAAACATCTTTATGATTCCAACAATGATCCTCTCCCTTTCTCGACCCTGGCTCAACAATTTTCTTTATCCAATCTAGACTTTTATACCTTTCTTAAGATAAAGGTAGCACTTGCTAAAGTACGCCTTCATCCATCCTCCTCTATGATTACGCTTTTTCAACTATGGATTAGGTCTGGTCATGTAGCATCTAGGATTTATAAATTTTTGTCGTCTTCTACACTTCCTTCCCAGACTGTCGCACAGCAAAAATGGCTACATCATTTCGATCATAGTGTTACCGATCATATATCTTCAGACACATGGCAAGATATTGGTAAACTTTCTCTTCGTAACAAAATCGCCCCCTCATTAATGCAATCTAAGTTTTTCTCTATTAATCTTCTTCACTGGACTCCTACTCGTTTGTTTTCGTTAAATCTCAAAGAAGACAATCGGTGTTGGAGCTGTGATCTTGCACCAGGCGACTTTCAGCATATGTTTTTTGATTGTTCTCTTCTCCAACCCTTTTGGGGTTTAATTCACAAACACCTCATGATTATCTTTAATATCAAGTTTCAACTCTCTTTCCCATTAATTCTTTTAGGCCCGTTGGCAGCCTCGGTCCCTTTACCTTTGGATTCCATGGAGTTACAACTGTTGGATCTTTTACTAACTATTGCAGTCAAAGTAATTCTCATGGAGTGGAAATCTTTCTCTTCAGTTTCTTACCATACTTGGTGGGCTTGGGTTTCCTTCCTACGAAGTGCTCATACCTCAGTTGATCACGCTCATCTCTCTCCTTCTATATCTAATGGTGTGTGGAAGGCTCTAGACACGTACATGGAAATGGCCTCAGAGGGGATGGTGGAACAATATCCTTTTGATTTGTCTGGTTAATGATGTCTTGGGTGTTGGGTGAATCCTTTGGAAATCCTTTTCTCTCCTTTCACTTTGTCTTGTCTTTCTTCAGCTTTACCCTATTTTTTCCATCTTTGCTTTCTTCTTTTCTTTCCTTTCATCCCTAAATTAATATCTGATTGTGATACTTTTGATAATTACTTCATCCGGTTATCAATTGCTGTTTCTTTAACCCTTTCAGCGCTCATGACGGAACCACTCCGTCATGAGCCACGGGTGCCGTGTGCTCATGACGGAGTGGTTCCGTCATGCTGCGGCCGTTGGCCGCCGCTCCTCCCACGCTGCGCTGATTCCCCGCCTGTGCGGGCGATTAGCGCAGTGGGCGGAGTCATGACGGAACCACTCCGTCATGAGCACAGCTCAACCGTGGCTCATGACGGAGTGGCTCCGTCATGAGCACAGCGCCACCGCGCTGCCCCCAAACCCCCGCCAGCGCTGCGGCGGAATTCCCGCCGCAGCCAAGGGGTTAATGAACTTATTTTTCTGGTATTTACAGATTACACCATATATGTGTTCTAGCTGATATCATTTGTATCACTTTTGTTTATATTTTATGTTTCTTCTGCTCCTTTAAAATAATAAATTCTTTTGAAATCAAAAAAAAAAAAACTCCACATTGCGGGCCCCGGGGGAAGTGAAGGTCGCAGACCAGTCTTCCCCCAGGGTATTCGCGCAACGACCGGAAGGACATGGTGGGGGTGGGATCATAGGAAGGAAGGGGGCGGGAGTTGCGAGGGTATATAGGTGTCAGGAGAGGAGTATCCGGCCTCTTCCTGACACATGAGCCCCACTGGGGAAAGATAAATGTTTGTAGCTGATAGGTCATACAGGGTTAGGCCATCTGCCGATTGGTCGATCGGCGGGGGGCTGGCACTGGTTGTCAGGGCAGGGAAAGGGAATTTGCCACAGCGGGCTGGAAGGCATGGTGTCATCGATGCGGCGGACGTTTGAGCGGCATGAGGTCTTGGATGGGCCGGCCAGGTTGATATCCTACGTCCTGTGGCAGTCTCATCAGGCGTGTGGGCCGGGATGGCCTCGCGTGCGCTGGAGGGTGGATTCTGTGCGCTGGATGGCAGATTCGACCGTCCGCTTCAGGTAGGGGGCGGGGGGATGCCATATCACGGTTGTCTGGGATGTGCGGGGGCAGGGGGGGCACTGAATGCGGGCGCGTCTGTCGTTTGCGCAAGCGTGCTGTCATGGGTCATGCGGGAGGAGGGCAGGCGCAGGGACGGCACTCACGGCGGCGCGATCTTGTCAGGCGGCCCAGGGTGGGACTGAGGTGGGGGAAGGCGGGGTATGCGTGTGTCGCCCGGCATGGTGGGAGCGCCCCGGTTTTTTCACGCGGGGTAAACAACGGGGTCTGGGGGGCTGAGGCGGGACCCCTCCTCTTTCTGCTTCCCGGAAGGGGGAGCTGGTTTTTTCGACGGTCTGCTGCGCTGCCGCCTCTGGTGCAGGAATTCAGGGTTCGAGCCCCGTGGTCGCGCCCACCTCCTGTGATTCTAGGCAAATCACTTAATCTTCCCGTGCTGGAATGTGTAATGCAGGTAAGGTGCTATGGAAAGCGCTCCACTACCTTAGGGTCGAGTTCGCGCTATATAAATATGCAAAACAGGCTCTGCACATTGCCCACGTGGGTTCAGAGGGACGTGGTTTGGGGTGGGGGGGCGGCATTGGTAGTTGATTATGGTTTACCCCAGCATTTGTGGAGCCTACTCATGGTAGCGGACAGTGGGCCCACCCCAGCGGCTTTACCCACGGCTAGGCAGGGTCCGGCATAGGTTTTGGGGGGGGGACTGGAGCAGGTGGCAGTGTAGGAGTAGCGAGGCAGGGCTTTGCATAGGTGCTGCTGCTAGGGAAGGAGGTGTAGGGGGTGGGCCTAGGGGGAGGCGGGAAGCTGCAGGCAGTAGTGGCTGAGGTCATCAGAGTCCGGGTGAGGGACTGCCAGCACGGCACGAGACCCGGTGGTGCTGGGGACCCACTTAGTTTCGCGACCGAGTGGGGGAGGATCCAGGACCGGCGAAGAAGGCCGACAGATAAGGGGTGATGCCAGCGGGGCGCACATCGGCCCCGAGACGCTGGCCAGAAGCAGTAGGGGGGTCCGCGGCGGCCTGCCCTCCTTCGAGGGATTCGCGCATTGAGCAATACAACCTTGTGAATCCTACCAAGTTCTGAGTATGTGCTGTGTGAAGGGTGGTATGGATGGTGTTGGGGGTGAAGATGGAAGAATGTGACGGTGTGCGACAGAGGAGAAGTTGGCGTGCCGGATACAGTGCGATAGGAGGATGTCCGATGGGGCTTTGGAGTGGGGGGTTGCCAAGGGGGGTGCGGGGGGGGGAGTGCAGGTGACCAGTCCATTTTGTTGTTTGTTTCAGGCGAGTGCGGCCTAAGACGGAGCGGGGGCAATGAGCTCCAAGGGGGATAGCAGCTTCGGTCTGGAAGAGGAGGTCCCGGACGGACGCTCAGGTAAATGAATGGGGGGGGTTAAAGTCTTGGAGTCGTACTTTGAAGATTAGGTGTTCACGCCCTGGTGGTCACCGGGTGCTCATTTATAAGTGTATGCAATGGTATTTCCTTCAGTAAGGTTGGGACAATGCTGGGGGCTTGGGGAACCCAGGGCCCAAATGACGCACAGCTGGTCAGCTGGGGAGTTCGGTGGTGATACATGCAAGGAGCGGCGTACGTCAGACGATGGGAACCTTTGGGGCCACGCGAGGAGAGGGTTTTGGGTTTCGAACGGCCGATGGTGATATCAGGCGAACGGAAGGCTGGCAAACAAAGGGTAGCTCGTCCCTATTTGCCGGGTGTAGCGGCTATTTGCCATGCTCGGAGGGTGACTTTTGAGCCGGGGTGCCAATTGACGCAAGTTGTGGATATCGGTCTCGAACACATGGGGCAGCATATTGAGGTGTGAGCCCCGGGAACAGCTGGGGGTCTTATAAGATGGATGGGGTGTGTGCTGGGCTGGAACGGTGGGAGAAGGGTTATGGTCAGCCCGAACGTAGCTCAACTTGGGGTGGTCTTTCTTCAATGCAATATTCAGCCGCTACCCACAGCTGGGAAGGCAGGCAGGAGAATTTTCTCGGCACTTACGTTGTTGGGCAAGTAATCAGATGAGGGGTGGACCTGGAGGGAGGGGGTGTGGGTTTTTCGGGGGACTTTGTCTAACGGACAGGTCACGGGCGGAGGCGACTGATGAGGGCTCCCGTGTCTGTTGGACAACGACGTGGGGAGGGACGGAGTCATTCCCGGGGCGAGCTGGGCCGCACCGGTGGACGGGGGGAGAAGCCCTTGGGGGTAGGCAGGGGCCTGGAGGTCCTTCTCGATTAGTTGGAGGCCATGGGTCCATGGCACTAGTTGACTCACAAGAGGAAACAGTGGCTGTGGCGAGCAGGAGCTCTGGGAGTCGTGGCTGGCCATCACAGATGCCCCCCCCCCCTCTGTTTTGTACAGGAGACCTGGGGGCAAAGTCCATCTGCACAGGGAGCATTTGAGGACTGGGAGTAGGGGAGGTCACCGGGTGGGGGGGATGTTGCTGGGTGCGAGGGCAGCTGTTAGACAGGGCTAATATGCAGAGAAAGCGGGATTGCCTGACTGACTGTGCACACTGGGTGGGGGCTGAGGGGTTGAAGAAATGCGGGGCTCTGGGGCCTCAGTATCTGGAGTGCGAGCATCGTGAGGCGTGACGGGGGCAGTGTTATACAGGTAGGGACTTGCCTGGGGAGTGGGACTGGTGGAGGTAGTTTGTTGGCCACTTGATAAGATAATCACCTTTCGGTAGGCATCGCAGTAAAGGAGGCTGAGGGGGTGCGCCGGAGGGGAAGCTGACGAGACGGAGAAGGCTTGGGCCACGGCTTGGGGGAACCAGACAGGGTTAGGGGCTTTCGGGCACTGCAAGATGCGTTTGGGGATGAGATGGTCACTGGGGTTGTAGCAGGCAATAATTTGGAAACAGGGATTCTGGCTTACAGGACGCAGTTTTAGTTATAGGGGCCAGGACCTATAGCTCAATGGTAAGTCTTGTGCCTGCAATTGTAAGGGATCTCACAGAACAAGGGTTCGAGTCCCGCAAACGCTGTCAAAGTGTCATAAGGTGGCAAAATTTCAAACTCTTCTTAAAAAATCGGGGAGATGTGTTGCGTGTCGGGAGCAAGGAGACAGCACACAGTGGTCGTGTCGTAACACCACTGACAATATGGCGATTTTGTCGGGGGCATCTGGGAGTATGGTGGTGCAGGACACAGGAGACAGGAGACGCGATGATATGGTACCGGTGGGGCAGCAGACACGGGTGCAGTGGCTAAGGATTTACAAAAGAGGTCTAGGATATAGGTACAGCACTTATCCCTGTCTCGGGAATGTCAGTGAATTTATGGTGCAAGGATCAGAGAAGCAAGACCCCTCCGCTTCCCAAAAAGTGGAAGAAAACTTTCACTTCAAAGCAATATAAAGGATTTTGATCCGCACTCATACGCAAAATACAAGTCCATCCAATTTGTTTGTTTTAAGATTGTTCTTTATTCTTTCTTCTAGTAGCCAACGCGTTTCGTCCTGTTTAAGGACTTCTTCAGGGCTCAGCAGTTGATTTCCTTATCAGTGTTCAAATGATTTTCAGTACGTTGGTTTTACCTCGCTTTTCTTTCTTGAGACCTGTTCGGTGGTATTATTAAATCCGTGTTACAATCTTAAAACAAACAAATTGGATGGACTTGTATTTTGCGTATGAGTGCGGATCAAAATCCTTTATACGGGTGCAGTGGCTGTGGTGACAGGCGGTTTGTGCCGGGCTTGTCTGGGTGAAACAGGGGCACGACATTTATCGAAATAGGGCAGCGTTGGCACTTGAGGCTTAGTGGAGAATGAGGGTAGTGGCCCGGGAAAGGGCGATTGGGTGGTTTGGGTTGTTGTTCGGCTACAGCGGTTGGGGGGGAAGTGGAGCGGGTGGCAACGGAGCTGGGGAAAGCGAGGAGGGGGAATGAGGCACCAGTGATTGGTGGTAAGAGAAGGGAGGCCTATGGCTGGGGAATTGGGGTTGCCAAATGCGGAAGGTAGTTTAACGGCGCTACAGGCTATTTAGGTTTCGTTCAAGGGCTGGGCCGACGGGAAGTGGCTCCCTTAAGGAGAGGCACGAATCTTACGCCTGAGGGCTGGCACAGAGGTGACATCAGGAGGGCTGTTCGGGGGTGGGGGGGACGTCGGAGATTGGGGAGATGGCAGTATAGTAGGGTGTGTTGTGCCGTTATAGGTAAAAGAAGGGGTTTGGGTGAGGGTTTTGGAGAGACTGGGGACGGAAGGGAAAGAGACATAATCCTTACGGGACTAATCATTCTTTTTCTACTGCAGGTAGGGGGAGTGGCCTGGGATCCAGTGCGGTCGCCTGGACAGGCGGACATTCTCCCGAACGTTGGGCAGCAACAGAGGCGACATAGCGGGTGTACGGATGTCATCAGGCGGGGAACGCAGTCATTTGGGGTGTTTGATGATTGAGGGGGGAACAGTAGAATTGACTCAGGGTGAGCGTTGCGGCCAGTGGGAGTGACTGTGTCATACGATATAGGAACTGGCTCCAATACAAGCAAAGGCGTTGGAGAGAAGGTACTCAGGAACATGGCAGGTCTGGTTTAATCCAAGAGGCATGGCAAGGGATATGGTTCAATGACAAGGAACTTAGGAAGTGGGTTATGGGGAAGCACTGCGCATTGCAATGAATGGTCTCTGGGGGACGTCTAGCATGCTTACAAGGAGATGGTCTGCAGTGAATGAGACGGTTTGAGGGGAAACTGGTGGCCTGGTTGGGGATGGGGCACTTTCATGGATGGGGATGATCCTGGACATGTTTCTTGTTTACGAGGGACACTGGAGTAAGGGTGGATGGTCATCCACCGATGGTGCCTTGCAGAGGAGGGAATTTTTGGGGGGCTGTTGAGCATGCTTAACAGCTAATAGCCCACAGGTAATGGGGACTGTTTGAGGGGACACGGAGCGGTTGGTTTTGGTTTGGGGATGGAGCACTTTTCATGGATGGTGTTTACCCTGGAAATGTACATTGTTTGAAAGGGACACTGGCTTTATGGGTGGATGGTCGTCCACCGATGGTGCCTTGCAGAGGATGGACTTTGAGGGTTGTCGAACATGTTTACAGGGGCATGGCCCGCAGGTAATGGGACTATTGGAAGAGGCACAGGTGGTCTTGTTTGGGGCTGGGACGCTCTTCAGGGATGGGGGATTGGCCTGGAAGGTTACTGGATTACAACGGATACTGGCTGTACGGGTGGATGGTCATCCACCGATGGGGCCTTGCCAAGAAGGGAGTTTGGGGGCGTTGGACCAGGATTACAGGGGGACGGTCCGAGGTTAAGGAGACGGAGGGAAGGAAGACAGGTGGTTGTTTGCGATGGTACATTTTTGTCACAGACGGGGTTTGTTTGGTAAATGCTGCTTATTGCCACAGGACACAGTTTTCAAGGGTGGATGGTCATCCACCTGGTGCCTGGAGAGGTTGGGGAGGCATTAGGAACGCAACCTGGGGGGACAGGTAGTCCTACTTAGAATAGGTGCACCTTTTGCAGTCTGGGGTGTCCCGGCAATAGCGAACTTTATACGGGACGCAGGTTTAGGGGATGGAGGGTCGTCCACAGGGTGCCGCAAGGTAGACTGGATGGAGGCGAAAGGTGCACTAGAACTGGGGGTGGGGCAGGGAATCGCCCTCCGGGGGTTTCCCTGGTTGGCGGTACTTTGGAGGGGTGGGTAGTCACATACGGGCGGATCCACCCCTCCGGGGGGGGGAGAACGGTACACAGGTGACTGATAGCAGGCGCGGGAAGCAATGACCAATGAAGGAAATTACACAGAGGATGCTTGGAGGGCAAGTGAAGGTGAGAATGGGGAGAGGAAGGAGGTCACCGAGTGTATGGGGGAAGAGTCTAACAGGTGAGATGGTTTTGAGAATGGATGAAAGGAGAATGAGTCGGTATGGGATGGGGAAAGTATACTTATTGCATTTATGTACTGTCGAATAAAGTCTAAATGATTGTAACCATGTCCTAATAAAATGGCCTTTTACGCTTCAAGTAACAGCGTGGAGTGTGGTTCTTGCGCGATTACAAAGCGTAGCAAACAAAGGTGTGGAGCAAAAGGGAGAGGGCGCAGTGGCGCTCTTCCGCAATGTCGGAGGAGCATCGCCCCACTGCTTTTAAGCAGTGCAAAGAAGCATAAAATGATTATAACCTCAAGTTATTATCATTTTATGCTTCGTAATGTGTTGTGCTGCTTTGTGGGCGGGCGGGTGGTCGGACTGCTCTGGTCAGGAAGAAGACGGGAGGAGTGGTTTGCTTACTCCTACGTGTGCAATGACTGTTTGGTCAGCCCTCTCGGGCCGCCCAAACCAGTAATGCGCAATTTCCCCTTTCTCCATGCACAGGAACGTAACACAGGTTCCCGCACCCCCCCCCCCCGTGGTGCGGGGGGGGGGCCCTCAGGTGCAGGGGGCCCCATCAGCACAGTACTCAGGCCTGAGCGCTCCGGATTAAATCTGGAGCGGGGGCCCCTCTGTGTACATTGCAGGGGGGCTCCTTGAACTTTCGTTACGCAATTGTCCATGCAGGCTGTATTACAGCCTGCATGGAGAACAAGCTCAGGCTCCCATTCCCTGGTTGAGCATCCAACCAGGACCCTCACAACCAATCACAACACTACAGTGTAGTGATTAGTCAGGGGAGCCTGGGTGCCTACCAATTACAATGCTGCATTGCAGCATTGTGATTGGTTAGTGGGGCCTGGCTGTGCTTCCATCCAGAGAAGCGCAGCAGTGAAGACGCGGGACCGGGCGCAAAAGTAAGTTTATTTTATTTTTTAATAAAATAAATAAATATGCACGACCCTTCCCCTCCCCGTTCCTCCCGCATGACCCACCTGCCCCGCCCCACCACCCGCGAGCCATGCCGGCTGTGACTAGAGAGGGGGGTGGAGTTGGTTTAAAAAAAACCACAGTTCTGCAGTGTTTACAGTGTGGAAGCTGGAAGTCGGTATTTCTTAAATAAAATATAGTAACATTGCCATATTAATATGTTTAAAGCTTTAAATTATAGTTAAAAGCATGCAAATCTTATACCTGGCAAACTTTTTAGAACAAGAAAGTAAGAGATTTTGGGAGGAAAAAGCCTGGAAAATGCATTTTCTCAATTGACTTCTATTGAAGCAGACGCAATTTCAGGCCGGAGACAGATCAAATAAAGTCATTTTTGGCTTTAAATAATCCTGAGTCTTCCACCGGAATTGGGTCTGTTGGCAAGTTGGGAATCTTTGTTGCTCTCTCAGCTCACACACCATCTGACTCCAAGGCACCGGATCCCTCTAAGATTTTAATCTGAGTGTTTGTCATCCTCTCCCAAAAAAGTTAACTGAAGCTCTAACTGTGAATTATCTGTTCATTAGGCTTCCGTAACCATCTGGCTTTCACTATCTTGTCTGTCTGAAATATTTGTGTTATCCCTTCATCCGCCCTCCCGGCTGCCAGTGGCGGCTGGTGACATTTGAAAGTAGTAGGGCGGAAAAGATCAGAATGAGCGTCACCAATTTTGTACTGTGTCCACTGTTTGAACTGACCACTCTATTGTCCTCTGTACTGGTTGGAAATGCCTACAGTCAATAGCAGCCACCCCAAATTCTGAATACTAGCCATGCGAGGCCAAGCACCCACTGAAATCTTTCTGACTAGATACTAGTGTCAGACAAAGCAACTCATGAAAGCAACTCACATGAGTCCTCATATGTACTCACTTCCTAATACATGTCCGATATCACGAATAACGATGTACCAGGTCAATGTGGAACAAATCCAAAAACGGCTGGTTAAACAGAAGCAAGAAACTATATGGAGCACCAAACAAGCCCTCTCATCGCAGTCAACTCCTAGCGCTACCACAGCCCGCTTGCGTGCAGAGACAGTCTGATGTGGATGCTGGCGGGAGACCTATTTCTAAACTGCACCTTTATGTTGGTGGAGGAGGTTGAAATTCACTACGGCATAGATATGCCCTGTTTTTGTTGTTGAGTATAGTGCATTGAAAATTAAATAAAAAGATTTTCACAGAAAAAAAACCATACCCAGATCAATAATCTTGGAAGAAGGAAAGTGATAGAACAAAGACAGAACATCCAAACAAGATCTGCTCTCACAATCCAACATTAATGCACTCATGCAGCATCTGTAGGACAGCAGCGCTCCCTGATATTGATCAATAGTGCAACCTTACCTTACCCAGAGAGATCAGCGCAAGGTGAATTTCGTTCATCAGGTTCCCACACAGCTCCCTCTGCCATCCTTGTAAACGATCCCAATCCTCGTCTGAGAAGCAGCCGGAAGCATCGCGGAAGGGAATCTGTGTCTGGAACAAAGACCATTTTGTGGCTTTCTCGGCCTCTACATTCAGTAAACTTCCAAGTTTTCAGGGTGCAGCAACAAAGCAACCCTGCCACGCCCTCTCACTTACTCCTGGCATAAGTGATAACAGCCATGCTGGCAGGAGACCCGCCACGGGGGAGCACCCGAGCCAGTAAACAGAAGCCACTGGCCAGGATGACACCAAAGCCCTGAGCCTCCGGGGCCGCTGCAGTTTACTGCCTCACTTCAAGGCTAACCAATCTTGTAGCAGTGGCTATACGGCCTGCTATACGGCCTGCTATACGGCCTGCTATACGGACATCCAAGCTGGTACCCAAACTGGAGGTCCTGTCTCTAGTTTGCCACCAATCCGCTTGAGGGCCACTGCGGGAGGCCCCCGGGTGATTTGGCAGAGCTGCGGAACCAACACCCCTCATAGCAAACACCTGACTCCAGGACAGGTGGACTTCGGTAGTAGCGCCAACAAGGATACTGTCTGTGGCATTTTCAAACTACTCTCCAGCACCACCACAGCAACACGGAGCCCCTGGCCTGTGGCGGAGTCTCGGACACTAACGTCACTTCATCGCCAGTCTCCGAGCGGTCCACGCGCCCCTGGACCTGAGCCATGAACTGGGGTCAGTGCTGGTGCATCACTGCGGCTCGGAGGCTATAGAGAGCGGGAGAGCACCGGAGGCGGCGCCGAGAGGCCGAGCAGTCTGCCCGGGACAGGATCACTCAGAGCTCCGCAGGAAGGCGAGGTGCATGCGTCCCGTCCTTGTTTGGTGTCTGGGGTCGATGGAGCGGTGTCCCCGAGCTGCACCCCCTGATGTGCTTCTCCTCACCCGAGGTCCCACAGATCAGGGAACCTGGTACCCAGAGTGGGGCTTCTTGGGTCCTAGTCACACAGTCGCGGCCGGTGGACTCACGACCTGCGAGTCATGATGCCTCCGGCCGCGACTTAACACCGGAGCCAATCACATCGCTGCAATGGCAGTGTTGTGATTGGTGAGGCGCCGACTTAACACCGGAGCCAATCACAACGCTGCAATGGCAGTGTTGTGATTGGTGAGGCGCCGACTTAACACCGGAGCCAATCACAACGCTGCAATGGCAGTGTTGTGATTGGTGAGGCGCAGGGGAGAGCGCCCCAGCCGCGCCATTTTCTCCTACATAGAGAAAAAGGGAGAATGAGCAGTCGTGCTCGAGGGCAGGGGGAGTGGCTTGCCCACTGTTGTGGGTACTGACTGTTTGGTCAGCTCCAGGGGCCGAGCAAACAGTCAGTACCCACAACAGTGGGTAAGCCACTCCCCCCTGCCCTCGAGCACGACCGCCCACCCTCCCGCCCCTAACCAGGCTCTTCTGCTTTCTTGCAGTGCGAGAAACAGAAACATAAAATTGTAGTTTTTACCATTTTATGTTTCTGCTTCTCGCACTACGAGAAAGCAGTGAGGCGACGCTCAAACACCCCTATGGAGGAACCGCCACTGCCGGCTGCTTCTTGACCCAAGACTATTTACCTTCTGTATTTCCCATTCCTTGGCCTTCCACCAGCCCTTCTGCTGCAAATAGAATGGAGAAAGACATACGACTCTGTGATGTCATCACGGTCAAAGAGTATGTGATGTCACATCCGTTATTCGTATATAGGCCACCGGCTGCCTAATTCCAGGATTGTCTCAGCTACTCATCTCTTAATTATTGGGACGTTTTGAAATAATACTTCTCAGTTATCCCATCCTGGCAATAAACAATCAGGGTTGTTGCCTTAATGAAGTGTTGATTTATTTTAAAACCGGAAAAAACGTTTTTGAGGAAAGCTTTAAAATGTTATTTCACCAAGATTTGGCACAATTAATGCGAGAGATCACACAGCATTTTTCTATAATTTTCCTACACTGATCAGTTTTTCTTCAGCACTGATTGGTTATCTAACTCAAAGTACAAAAAGCTGTAAGATTATTTGCACAGATTCATTTTCTTGCTTTGTTGTGACTCTTTTATTTTCAATAGCGGCTCTTCCAACATTTTTACGAATAGTGACAAAATTAATTGTCTTTAATCTATGGTACAGTTTATCTATAAATTTGAAGTCTTTTCAGATTATAAAGAATCACAAGTGAATATAAGACCCCTCATACAGGTACGATATTTCCACCACAACTGCCATTGAGGGGAAATCATCTCAATGGAATTATGTAGCTCTGTAATAGGGTAATAGGGCACTAGAACTATGAAGTTGACACAAGACAGTACCCTCTGGTATATATGTGGGCTTCTTTGAAGAATTAAAGGAATTTGTGCAGCTGTATTTTGTCCCCATTGAAATGCATGTGGCTCTTATTTGATGAACATGTGATATACTCCAGGTTGTATGATGTTACAACAGATACCTTTACCTTGCATGTCTTTACCATGCAGACTTTACAACACATTTACCTTTACTACACATTCCTTTACCACTCATACTTTTATCACAAATGTACATTAGATTACATTAAAGTAATCATTATCATGCAACCATTTACCACTTATTTTTAATGATAAAAATGCAAATAAATATGGAAAAAACATATTAAAATGATATTTACATAGACAATTTATTTATAGTTTTCCATATCATATTTTTTGCAACATTTGTATGTAAAAAGTACGCTTGGGGAGTGCATGTGCACGCAACAGAACGCAAAACAATGAAACACATCACAAGTCAACGCAAAGCATTGCAACGCTACACAAATATGTTCAAAATCATACCACCATGCAACACAACGCAAAACAATGCAACACTTGTCAAATATTT
Organism: Triturus cristatus; assembly: GCF_964204655.1. Taxonomy (NCBI): domain Eukaryota; kingdom Metazoa; phylum Chordata; class Amphibia; order Caudata; family Salamandridae; genus Triturus; species Triturus cristatus. Next base: position 214,833,917 of record NC_140594.1, on the reverse strand, counting down.
TGAACATAATCATATATCAATATGCAACACAATGCAAAACAGCACAACCTTACATCAATGTTTCCAAAATAAATATACAACAATGCATCACATTGAAACACGATGCAAACGTTTTCTAAAATAGGAAAGCACTATTTAGATTTAAAAGTTAAGTCTTTCTTTCATTTCTACATAATCAAACACCCAGTCCTCAATCAAAATGGCAGACAAACTCTGTGAGGAAGGTCAAATGCATGTTAAATTTCGTCAGAAAAATAATGATAACTTAAGTCATGTTTTGCTTTAGAAAAAAACATAGTTTACATCATCTATTTTAATGTAAAATATGGTTTACCCGTAAAAATATACAAAAACAGGCTTCCACCATTTTGGAGTCAGTGGTACACTACCTTTTTTGTATTGAAATACCAAGATGTATTCTATGAATAGAAATTAGTTCATTTTTTTTTACATATACAGGCATTCATTCAGTGATTCCCAAAACCATACATCGTTTGTGAACCTTTTCAAAGTAGATAATAATGTAAGTTAAAATACAAGAATATTTTGCTTTATTTTCTTAAAATTGAATGATATTTCCTCAACAGTGACAAAGTTCAAGTTAAAATGAATGAATAAATAAATAAATAATTGCAGTATGGTCATAGAAGGTACTAGATAGTGACTGTTGGGCAGGTTTAACATTCTAACTCCGCTAAGTGTTCATAGAATAGAAAGGATTTGTTAATAAAAGAAATTGTAAGTTCAGGGGGGATGTTAATGTTAGAGTAGAATGGAGGATTCTTTGGGGATTACTCATCTGTTTTTGTTGTTAAACCATTCTTCTTAAATTTGGGATTGTGGGCATACAATTGGCAATGCACATGGGGATGTTCTGGGCTACCTCTCTCAAAACCGAGCCACAGGGTTCATTGCAGGTGGACGCAGGTGTCTTTACTTGTTGAGTACTTTCCCTTAATTTAATCTCCATTTCAGAGGCAGAGTGGTTATGTTCTGCGGTTCTTTCCACTGTGTCACCAAGAGCAACCGCTCTGCCATTGCAATGGGATGAAAAATATTCAATAACCATCCAATGACTCTTGGGCTCAGTTAATCTCTCCTTACAAGAAATATAGCCACCATATTTGTATAGTCTATTACCACGTTTTGATTTAATTTAACTGGCTTGTCTTGTGTTTTCCATTTTTAAATGATCTGCATAAGAAATAGAAAATTGTTTCCATTTCTTTGATTACTTTTCTTTAGGTATGGATGATTGATTTTAGGGCCCTTTTTGGTTTGCAGAAGGATTCTTTCAAAAAAGTTTTGGTATGCTTTTATGTTCTAAAAAAAACCTTAAATGTGCATCATAGACTGCCCAGCACCTTCCCTGAGGTAACACTAGGAGGAGTTAGAATAGTAAATCTGGCCCCCAGCCACTGTCCACCACCTTCCCTAGGATACACTTGGTGGAGTTACAATAGTTAATCTGCCCTCAGCCACTGCCCAGCACCTTCCCTGAGGTAACACTGGGTGGAGTTAGAGTAGTATGGGCCTTATTACGAGTTTGGCGGTCCTCCTTCAGCGCTACCACCGTGCCATCCACAAGAGGACCACCAAAGCTGTGGTGCACCTGCTGGATTAAAGTTGTAATCCATGGTGGGCGGGTGGGGAGTGCTGCAGTGGTCTAACATAGGAAACCCTAACATGCAGCCCGCCGTCGTGATTGCGCCTGCAGCTCATTCCTGCACAGTGTGGCATGCATGCCACACCGTGCAGAAACAGGGGTGCAATTCACCCCTAGGCCCAGGAGCGTCATGGGGCCCTGTTAACGCTCCCTTAGTTGTCTCTCCACCACCCTTTCCATGGCAGGCTCACTGTCATGAAAAGGGCGATAGACAGGCAACTCAGAATATGCTTGGTGGTGGCGCACCTGCAGCATATTTCCGCTCCTGACCGATGCGAGACAGCCGCGGGATCCTGGATTCCCAGCTGATGCAGCTGCCCTGTGGCGGTTCGACCGCCATACTCATAATTCTGCGGGCAGGCTCACAGATTGGCGGTTTTTGAACCAGGAGTACGGTGGTCTTATGGACCTCCATACTTATAATAAGGCCCTAAATCTGGCTCCCAGCCACTGTCCAGCTCTTTCCCTGAGGTAATGAAAACCCTCTAAAAAGAAAACAAATCTTTAGTATAGTGCATAACACAGCAACCCTGGAGAATAGCGAAATTTGGAGGTTGGATGCAACTTTTAAATCAACTCCCAAACTATTCACCCAAATTTATACTATTCATGCAAACATTAACAACACTACAAACCCATTAGTTTACGGTTTACTTCATGGCAAACAATCCTCAACTTACACTGAATTTTTATCAGTTGAATTACAAATGATTGATACAATTACTAAATATTACCCAAAAACTCAACTTCAAGGATGTTTTTTCACTTTTCCCAGGCATATATACCCTGGCACGCGGTGCAGGGATGTGTGGGGAGGCACTATATGTGCCCCCCAGGCCACTTAGAAGTGGCCCAGGGGGGTCATGCTTGGGGCCTTTAAAGTCCCTTTCCAGCTGCCTTTCCCTGGCACTATGAAAAGGCAGTCAGAAATGGACATCCTAATCCCTACTGCGGTGCCTGCGCAGGCACTGCCTTCAAGGTAGGGATAGGACTGCCACCCTGATGGGATTATTGATCTGGTCGGAGGCGGCGGTCTGCCCCCAGACCGCTGTGGTCCGACCGTATGCATCGTAATGTGGCGGTCAGACTGATGGCCTGGATGTCGGTTGGACTGCCACCAATGGCATATCAGTGGCGGTTCCACCGACATCTAAATGAGACCCGAAGGGGCAGATTTACAAGGAACTGATGCATCTGCATAGATTCGTCAGTTTCCTTGCGTCAGCGCCGAATGTCCTTGCGCCACTATGGATGCGCTGTATTTAAATACAGTGCTCCATGGCGCAAGGATTAACAGATGCGTCAGAAATTCTGATGCATCTGTTGGTGCAAAAGTGCTGGAGTTGCTCATGAAAGTGACGCAACTCCAGCAATGCGCCACAATATATGAGTGAGTCCCATTCAAAAAGCCCTGCATCATTCCTTACGCCTGGCTTGAGCAGGCGTAGGGATTTTGGCGCAGTGAAGGCATAGAGTGACGCAGTGAAATCTTGCAGATTTCACTGCGTCAGTTCTACATGGTTTTTTGCGTGGGAACTCCCAACCTGCATACATTATACCTGACACAGGTGTAATGTGACGCAGGGCTTTACAACGTGACACATCTCCCTAGATGCGACACGTTGTAAAAGGGCCGCAATATTTACGCCGCAGCTGCATCACAAAAGTGATGCAACAGCTGTGCAAAATTCACGCAAGGGGCTTGTAAATCTGCCCCAAAGTGTCCAGGAAATGAGAATGGCACAATCATTGTCAGGTTGTCTGAACCCTCAGATATCTAAAAAAAAAAAGTAAAGAAATGTCAGAAAATCTATTGGCCAAATGTATTCAATTTCCATTGATGGAAGCTTCAGACCACCTTGACAATATTGCAAACATATTACACTACTAACCACAACTAATGCCTTCTAAAATTACTCTCCTGTTTTGACTGTACAAGCTAATTTATTTTGCATTTTTTCAATTATTTTAAAAAATTTTAAAATTCTTTCAAGCCCTACCTGTAGCTGTTTTCCTTCTTCGACTTCAACTCTTGGTGATATTTTAAAAAACCTCTCCACAAGAGTCTCAAATAATCCAACAATATAGACAGTTTGCCTCAAATCCAAATGGCCCATCCAAAAAAAAACAATTCATCTGACGATCCAGAAATAGCGCAATATTAAAACCAGGCTACCCAAAAATGTATTAAAAAAAATACTCATTGAATTCAATCCCTAAACAAATTGAATAGGAAAACACAAAAACAATCCAGATTTTATTTTTCAAAAGCATTGCCTTTTTCTTCCAAAATGTAAAAAGCACAATGCAAAAAGAATGAAAATGTTGCTTTTATTTCAAATAGGGTTTAAAAAATATTTTCATAATTTTTGTCTTTTTCAAAAAACCTATGTTGAAAAAGAAGCAACGGTCCCGATGTGGGCATATGAAAACAATATGTATGGGGATGTAAAACTGGATAAAACATAAAGTACATACATTTTAACTAAATAGCATCTATCTACCTGCCCCCATCTCTCCTTACAACAAATATTCTTACCAATATGTCTTAATAATATGTCTTAATATATAAATTTGATTGTTCTTACCTGACAGCAGTTTCAGCATGCTTCCAATCTTACCACGGCGCTCTATTGAATGTAAAATCAGGCACTGAAACGTTTAAGCAAAGCTATAGAAGAAAAAACTAAAAAAGGACATTGAAGTCAATGGAAATCAATATAAAAATGTTTTAACTATGTTAATAAATACGTTTTTACTTATACAAAAATATGTTTTACATTTTTGAAAAATGAAATACATTTTGTTGTATTTTATAAATATTTTTAAATAACTTTAATAATTATTACAAACTATTTATTACAAATAAATATGCCTTTTTTTAAATCTTAATTTAAATATTATATATTAACTTTGTTATTTAGTTTAGCAAAACAGTATTCTTTTTGCTCTATTATGTGTGGTAAGCACGGGTGGTAACAGCATATGTGTAGTAAAGACTGTGTGGTAATGGCATTGTGTAGTCAAGACTGCGTAGTACAGGATGTTCCCCGACATTCTCTGCCCTTGAGCTACCTGCTTTTCAAAGGCGCTGGACTGTTGAGGAATTCACCAGGCTTCTTTGTAGATGAGATGTGATGTAAAGACCTAGGGGCCCATTAGGATGGAGGTCGGAAAACCACCCCGACCGCCATGGGTGCGGAAAAAAAATGCCCGCCGGTACCGACTGCGGCGGAAAGAGCCAAAGAAAAAACGCCCGTAGCGGGCGGAGAAGGTCAAAACCTATCCGCGGCGTTCGGATTCGTGGCAGAAACACACCAACACGCCGCCACACCAGCGGAGACACCGCCTGGAAAATTAGGATATGCCCTCGGTACGTTCCGCTGTTCCCGACCGCCGCGGTCGCAAACAGTGATGTATGGGAGATACGGCGGAAGGGCTGCAGCATAGCCAATGCTGCGGACGTTCCATTAATAGAATGGCGGTTGATAAGAAAATACACAACATGGCCACCAAGTGCACACAGCAAACTAGTCCTGCCCCCAAAAACACCCAACACATCCCAAAAACACACCTCCATTGCAAATCTGAAAACTACAAATCCCAATACAACCCACACAACACACCTGACAGCAATAACACATTTTGACACACCCACAGAGCTGAGTATAAAACCAGCCCCTTCCCTGACAACAATCCTTTGCAATTTTACACAACTGAAGGGCCAAACACCACAGCTGTGGCAGCCATTGTATGCTTCCCCCTCACCTAACAGGAAGGTAGCCATCTTCCCAGGGAGGTCTGTATGGGGGTGGGAGGCCTGCACTACCACTCTCACCATGCACCCCTGTACCACCCCTGAGCAGGATGGAGCACTCCTCCCACCCAGAAGCATGTAGCAGCCATTGTATTTTCCATCTTCACCTAACAGGAAGGTAACCATCTTAACAGGGAGGGGGCGCTAGAGGGCGCTAAGCAAGATGGCCGCACTTGTGTGAGGCTCTTGAGGTTCGGGCTGCTATCCTTCCAGTATCCTGGTCATCTCGAACAAAAAACGCACAAATAGCACACATCTGGTCATCTAGACGGAGCGGCATCGATTCAAGACCGAGAGCGGCGGCATCCAGGCAACGAAGACCCAGGAAACCGTCACCCGATCCCGGGGCCACTGATCGCAAGATGGCGGCGGCCGTGGCCGGCTAACTGGGAGGCAGGACACTGGTAGGACCCGTCGATCCAAGCCAGCTGCAGAAGGGATACTGCGGGAGCTGAGCGGGTGGGAAGATCTGCCGGGCACGGAGAAGATACCGAGGGGGGTGCCCCCCCTGAAGTGGCACTGGCTGTGCGACGATTGAGGCTTTCCAAACAAATAAGGTGAGAAGCGGGGGCTGCCGAAGGTGGCCCGGTTGAGCACTAGACGCCGCTGTTGTTGTGGAACGAGGGCGGGTGCGTGTCGATCCCCAGAACTGATCCTCCTCACTGGGGGGTGCCAGCTGCGGATGACGCTCGGCGCCCACGGAGGTGGATGGGCTGACCCACGGGGCTGAACTGACTGCGGCGAGCTGTACGACCCTGCCACCTGAAATACCCCACCGCGAGCTCTGTGGCAAGCACCAGCGGGAATATGTGGCGACGGAACTGAGAGCCGCTTGAAACAGCCCGGGCCCCACTGCTGACCCCCCGCTGCCAACCCCACCTGCATTGTCCACACCGGGGATTGTTGGACCAATGCATACGGGCCTGCGCGGGCGTTCCTTTGCAGGGTCCCTGTGGAGCCCACTCGCCACCTGACTGCGTGGATCCCAAATACTGAGGGAGGCGCCCCAGGCCTGCTTGGAGGATACTGAGGGCCATGACACCGGTCCTCCCGGCCAGGGGAGGCCCGCTGCGGAGGTTGTGATAACACACGGGACTGATCCGTTGAAGGCGGCTTGAACGGACCTGCAGCATGAGGTGCCCCACTGAGAACTCTCTGGAACGCTCTGGCGAGACTCAACGGCGGCGGTGCTGAGAGCCGCGTGAAACAGCCCGGGCCCCACTGATGACCCCCTGCTGCTGGCCTGACCTTCACTGTACTCACCGGGGATTGCGGGGACGGTGCCTGCATGACTGCACAGCTCCCTAATATTGAAGAGATGCCCCGGGCCTAACTGGTGACTACTGGGGGCCCATGCGTTCCCTGGCGCTGCCGCACCGGATGCTGAGTGGAGGTAACAAGCACAGGATTTCCTCAAGACACTACCGAAACAGCCAGATGACCGTGTGTCTCCGCCCCACCGCCCGAACAAAGGTGGCGGCACCTCGGATGCAGAATGAGCTAATTCCACACCATTACTGCACTGACCATTGCTCGACGGATGTGAAATCGATGCCACATATCTTTGGGGACTCTAAGATCGATATACAAGCAATGCGCAGGGGCGAGGGCCGAGGTGCTTTCATCGGATGGACTGATCCGGTGTCGGCCCTCGGGGGCGGTCACCCCCCCGACCCACGCTGTTTTTAGAACGGATCCCCTGACAAGTGTGGACTGCAAACAACCTCCGTGCTACGCCTGTGACCTGCAAACCAGTAATGTCATTATCCTGATTTATCTATAACTCCGATACAGTCACCAATTAAGCCATAGAAATGACCTAACAATTGAACTAAGATATTCTTTCAAAAGCTTGCCCGAACACCCTCACTACCGCAAGGAGACTCTGGTCGCCCTCTGGACTCCACCCATCAGGTGAACCCTTACTATTGTTGTTGTATCCCAGTTGGAATTGTTAGCTTCTTTATTTTGCATTGTTTTTGATTGGAAGCTATGTTGCCTTTTGGGCCACAGGGGAGGGGGGGAGGGCCGAGCGCCACGGCAGGATTGGGCTGCTGATGTGGGAGGGGGAGGGCTTTCCTTGCACACCCACCTAAGAGGCATAAGACCTCCTAACACGCCACACGCCACTGATCGATTAATCTTAACTGCACACCTAGAGTTCAATAGCTACTTGGTCACATCCATGGTTGAGAACACGCAACACAAACCACCACCATGACTGACCCTCCGGGACCTCCTGTATACCAGCTCCTTACATGGAACGTACGGGGCCTGGGAGATCCCAGCAAACGCCAACATATATTGTCTTACCTAGACCGCCATAATATACAATGCGCGATGCTGCAGGAGACACACTTCAACCCCAACGCTTCCCCCACGTTCGCCTCTCGATGGGTCAGCTACGCCTGCTTCTCCTTCTTCTCATCATATGCCCGGGGCACGTGTATCCTTGTAAATAAATCCCTTCCATACACACCCATAGGTTCCATAGCATATAAACAGGGCCGTTACACTATCCTATGGGGTAGGCTAGCCGCACAATCCTTTATGTTTGTCTCTTGCTACGGGCCCAACACCGATGACCCAGAATTCTTCCGGGTTCTCTGGGGTAAGGTCCTAGACATTGGATCTATACACTTGGTATGGGGAGGCGATTTTAATGTCACAATTAATCCCACGCTGGACCGCTCACACCCACAACCACACCACTACTCCAACTCACAATCCACTTTGAAACTGTTTATCGCTGATCACGAGTTGATAGATGCTTGGCGTCATATGCACCCATCGCGGCGAGAGGGCACCTGCTTCACCACGGCCCACTCCTCCTGGTCCAGAATAGATGCTTGGTTCGTCACTAAAGGTCTCATCCCATGGTTGACATGCGCTTTCCATCTTCCTCGCACATATTCCGATCACTCCCCAGTACTCATCACTCTCACCCCCCACATGAAAACTTACCCTTTTTGAACTGGTGCCTAAACCCACTCTACTTGCTTGACCCAGTATTCAAACAGGAACTTGAATAGGAGATTACTGACTTCTTCCCTCGGAATGAGAACTCAGTTCCGAAATACTCCACGATATGGGAGGCATTTAAAGTCACCATTCGCGGTCTGTGCATTGCTAAGAGTGGGGGGATCTTGAGAAACATTAGATCCAGACTGCGTCAGTTAGAGATGGACCTCAAACACATAGAGGCTGAATTACAAGCTGCCCCGACACCTGAGCTACAGTCTCGGCTCCGGAGTGCACTCAATGAATACCAGGAGACCGCTGAAAGCGAATGCAGATTCAGAGGAAAATATCATAGAGCACGGCAATATGGAGAAGGGGATAGGCCGGGTAAAGCGCTAGGGTCCTTAATCCGCCCTCCGCAATTCTCGAACATAGTCCTCGAAATTGAAGATGAGGATGGCCAAATGCATAGAAATACGTCTGATATTGTGGAGACTTTACGCAGGTTTTATAAACGCTTGTATAAAACTCATAGAGACCTTCCAGCGGACTTTGGCCCCTTCTTTGAGGACATAGCGATTGCGTGGTTGGGGGATGGCCAGAGGGAATTTCTTCTGCGACATCATGAAAATGAGGAGATTGTCTCAGCCATAATGCAATTACAATCTGGAAAAGCGCCGGGGCCAGATGGCCTCCCTGCTGAATTTTATAAAAACGTCCATCATCTCCTCATCCCGGTGTTAAGACACGTCTTTGAAGAAGCTAGTGAATGCCGGTTTCCTTTCCCCCTCTAAGCGTGAGGCACACTTCATCTCACTACCCAAACCAGGCAAATCACCCACATACTGCGATACGTATAGGCCTCTTTCATTAATAAATGTTGATGCAAAAGTCCTAGCTAAATTAATTGCCAACCGCATTAGTCCCCTAATGACTGCACTGGTGCTCCCTGACCAGTCGGGCTTCGTGCCCACCAGAGGCACTTCTCACAATCTGCGCACATTGTTTGCGCTACTCCAGGACGTCGACCCTGCCACAAATGCAGCAGCAATATTCCTAGATGCCACTAAGGCGTTCGACTCCATGGAGTGGGATTACCTCATCTTTGTACTGCAGCGAATGGGATTCCCTGCCCCCCTCCTGGCCTGGATCAATCCACTATACTTGGGATTACAAGCTGATTAACGGGATTCAATAATCCTCCTTCATGATAACAAGGGGTACCCGTCAGGGATGCCCCCTCTCACCCCTCCTTTTCACTATAGCCATTGAACCATTAGCGGCTAAAGTCAGACAACATCACAGAGAATATGCACTGATTTATCCAGAGAGACAGATTTTAATCTCTTTATACGCAGATGACCTGACATTGTATTTGAGAGACCCCGACGTCAGCCTTAACCCAATTCTCCGATTACTAATCCTATTGGGCCGACTTTCAGGAGTTAACGTGAACTGGGGATAGTCCCAGATATTCCCTCTGACAGATTCCAAACCGCAATTCAAGCCTGACTATCAGCTTGCATGGTGCGCAGATATGATCACATACCTGGGTGTTAATGTCTCCCGCTGCCGAGAGGAACTGATGCGGGCCAACCATGGCTGCACGCTTGATCAACTGACAGATAAAATAACCAGATGGATTGTGCTGCCCCTATCCATCGCTGCTAGAGCATCTCTGATTAAAATGGTGATTCTGCCCAAATTTCTCTACCAGTTCACCAATATACCTCACGCTCCAAGTCGTTATTTCTTTAACAGTATTAAAACCCAGATGATTCAGCTGGTGTGGGGCGGAAAGCAGCCCAGACTGGCATGGGAGGTCCTCACGCTTCCCTTTGATGCCGGAGGACTAGAGGTCCCTGATTTGGTACTCTTCTTCATCTGTGCTCAGGCTCACTTTGCGGCCTACTGGATGCATCCCCCTCTTTACATGCCTCATCTGGTGGTAGAAGATGGATACATGGCCCCCACACCTAGCACAGCCTATTTGAGTACCCCCACAGTCCCTAGACATCTAGCCTCCACAACTGTACAATGCACCACTAGTGCCTGGCGCGATCTGGCACAGAGGCTCCAATGCCCCTTACTTTACTCGCCGCTCACGCCGTTGTAGGGGAGACACAACCTGCCTGTCACGCGGGAGGGAGGGTGCTGCCGTATGGTGCGGAAACTATCTCGCCTTACCTGGGGCCATTTATATACACATGGGAAGTTTTGCACCAGTGAGGAATTTGGTACCACGCCCCCCACTCCTTTGGAACGATTCTATTATGTAAGACTCAGGCAGGACATGCGAACCCTCACACAATGCTTCCCACTTGAGCCGCCCGTCATGTCCCCCCTTCACACTCTCTTGCAGCAAATCTCCCCAGAGCATGTGGTGTCACTATCGCATCACAAAAAAAGATTGGGAAAGAGACCCAGGCCCGGCTAGTGGCAGATGGGAGGAGGAGATGGGGCATCCCCTCACTGATGAGCAATGGTCCTTCTGCAGCAGCCAGACGGGCGAAATCTCCACCAATAGCAGACTGCGCCTAATACACTACAGATATCTACATTGATTATATTACACGCCGGCCCGCTTACACCGCCTACATTTGTGAGATACCGCCGGCTGTGATAGATGTGGAGCAGGGGGCACGGGGTTCGGACACTTGGCCTGGGACTGCCCACCTGTCCGGGAATATTGGAGGGAAGTCTTACCACGCTGGATGAAATGACGGGTACGCACTTGCCTGATATTCCCCTCACCGCTCTCCTGGGCTACAGAGAACAGCTCCCCGCCAAGATACGGAAATACACCTCCTTGGCCCTCCTCCTCGCGAAAAGACGTATAGCCTGCCGTTGGGGAAGAGGCCGGGCTCCCAAATTTAAGGAGAAGCTGAACGACCTCATATATTACCAGGAACAGCTACATACCTATGCCGAACTTATGCCACCCTTCACACGCCCACAAGACATTTGGGCTCCTCTTCAAACATACCATTTGAAACACATTGACATCAACGACACAGTCCCTGATCCCCGCTCAGGGGGGGACGGCGCACGGGAGCGGGAGGGACACTTAGATGGGGAGGGTCCCCTAGAGATTGGAGTGAACAGACTGCCTTGATTTGTTGTGGGTTGTTTGCGTGCACGGGATGGGAGGGAAGGACTGGGAGGCGGATTAAGACCAAACACTGAGTTAGCAATAGTTGCACACGATGGGCGATCAGTGGCGTGAGTAATGCGGCTATTTGATTTTACAGTTTAATTAGGTTTGTTCAAGACCTGACTTACTGCTTATACATTATGCATGCCAACCTGACGCAGCCGGCCCAATGGGGTTGTAGGCGGCTTGCTGTGTTCCTTCCCCCACCCCTTTCGGTAAAGAATTAAACATATTGCAATGCTGGCCTGCTGGAATGTAGGCACCTTGCTGTGTCAGTTCTGCAAAAAGTCAATAAAGGTCTCTTTGAAAAAATTAAAAAAAAAAACATCTTAACAGGGAGGGGTGTCAGTGGTTGGAAAGCCTACACTACAACTCCCACCAGGCCCACTTGTACCAAAGCTCAGCAGGATGGAGCACTCCCACCACACCCACAACCATGTGTCCTCCATTGCATTGCTCTCCACAAACTTGCAGGTAGGTAGCCAACTTAACAGGGAGGGGTGTTTGTGGGTGGGAAACCAGCACTCCCACTCCTACCATGCACCCCTGTCCCACCCTTGAGCAGGATGGAGCACTCCCTCCCACCCAGATGCATGTGGCAGCCATTGTATGCTTCCCCTTCACCTAACACGTAGGTAGCCATCTTCCCAGGGAGGGCTGTTTGGGGGTGGGAAGCCTGCACTACCACTCCTACCATGCACCCCTGTCCCACCCTTGAGCAGGATGGAGCACTCCTCCCACCCAGAAGCATGTGGCAGCCATTGTATCACACCAACAAAGCTCACAGGTAGGTAGCCATTTTACAAAGTTGGTCTGTCTGAGAGTGGGAGGCCTGCACTACCGCTCCCACCATGCACCCCTGTCCCACCCCTGAGCAGGATGGAGCACTCCTGCCACCCAGAAGCATGTGGCAGCCATTGCATTTTCTACCTTCACCTAACAGGCAGGTAACCATCTTAACAGAGAGGGGTGCCAGTGGTTGGGAAGCCTGCACACAACTCCCACCAGGCCCACTTGTACCAAAGCTCAGCAGGATGGAGCACTCCCACCACACCCGCAGCCATGTGTCCTCCATTGCATTGCTCTCCACAAACTTACTGGTAGGTAGCCAACTTAACAGGGAGGGGTGTTTGTGGGTGGGACGCCAGCACTACAACTCCTACCATGCACCCCTGTCCCACCCCTGAGCAGGATGGAGCACTCCCTCTCACCCAGAAGCATGCGGCAGCCATTGCATTTTCCACTTTCACCTAACAGGTAGGTAACCATCTTAACAGGGAGGGGTATCAGTGGTTGGGAAGCCTGCACACAACTCCCACCAGGCCCACTTGTACCAAAGCTCAGCAGGATGGAGCACTCCCACCACACCCACAACGATGTGTCCTCCATTGCATTGCTCTCCACAAACTTACAGGTAGGTAGCCAACTTAACAGGGAGGGGAGTTTGTGGGTGGGATTCCAGCACTACAACTCCTACCATGCACCCCACCCCATCCCTGAGCAGGATGGAGTACTCCTTCCCACCCAGATGCATGTGGCAGACATTGCACTGTATACGATCACCTAACAGATATGTAGCCATGTTATGCTCTCTTCTTCCACCCCTGAGCAGAATAGAACCCTTCACCACACACACACACAGATGTGTCACAAATTTAAAACAAATGTGAATACAGAACAGGTAAGTAGACAGTGCATGCACCCAGCCATTCCCTCAAAAAGCATGTTGCCACATGACAACACCAGCCCTCTCAACACACCAAAATTCACACTGATCCAACTGCCACTCACAGTGTGCAGCCAGGCAAGCTAATGTAACTGCCACAGCAACCCAAGTGTGATGCACAAATTCACATGTTGATGAAAGTCTGAGCACAAAAATGCACAGCACTGAATGCCATGTGTAAGTGCCATGGGACCAGAGCATCAATGACCTTATGAGAACAAAGAAAGCATGGTCGTCAGCACTAGTCATCGGATGACAACATGTCTTTGTAATCCAAAAATATGCAAGTGGCGCATTGCATGTATTGACATGTCACACCATGGACAAGCAATGCATGTTGTTTAACATCAAGTCAGGATGCACAGTAGTGTGCAGACAAACAATGTGACAACTAGTAAACTGTGTTGTGTATGAACAGTGAATAAGGTACATATAACACCAAGCTTGTGGCTTGCACCTCAATGACTATCTCCCCTCTGTCCTACAGGTGACCAAGAACTGACTGCAGAGGACGACAACAGCAACTTGCAGAGCCAGTCTATCCACCTGCAACATGGACTCTCAGATGTTGACTCCCTGAATTCTTTGGATGATGAGTTCGCAGCCGGCCCATCTGGGGTGCCAGGGCACAACAGGTCCCTGGAGCCCATTGTCCCCTACCACATCTGCTGCAACAACACCTTCTCTGCAGCCCCTGCTGTAACAGCCTGTGCGTCCTCAACCACCACCATCACCACCGCCAGTGTTGCCTGCAACACCCTCCAAACAACGGAGGATGACCACCCCACACTACCAACTGAGGACGGCAGGGAGAGCATGCGTGTTTCTACAGTGGTGAGGCAACAGGTCCGTGGCAGCAGGACAGGTGGGAGGACAAGGGTCAGACATACACAACCGGACACTGGGACCGAAGCCCTGCACAACATCAGCAGAGTCATCGGGGCCTATGAACAGGCCCAGGGACGAACAAGCTGGACTGATGGAGAACCATGCGAGCTCCTCATGCTGATGAGATCCATGGATACCCACATGGGACAAATTGTGGACCTCTTGGGCCAGCTAGTGGAGGTACTAAGGGACAGGCCTGCGCCCCAAACAGCACCTCCACCTCACTCTGGTGGGCTGCATGATGACAGTTCACCATCCTCCCCTGCGGCCACAGAGAGGGGTGAGTCCTCAGACCCACTGGCCCACAGCAGAGGCCCCCCGCAAAACGAGCAAGGGGCTGGCCAAAGAAATCCCTGGGAGTAACCCGTGGCAAAGCACCTGCCAAACGCCAGTCACGGAGCCAGCCATGATGGGCTCATTCTTCAATACTGCATTGACTTTATGGACTGTCCTTGCCCACACTGCCTTGTAAATGGCATCTGTCTGTTGGACTGGGTCACCACATCGATGGGGTGACTACTCGATTGTCTCATGTACCATAACTTTCAACTCACTGCATCACTAATCACCTCATTGTAAATATTTAACCACCCTCACATGTCCCCATTGTAAATAAACACTCCTTACACACACTCGTTGTGTCAGCTCAGTGTTTATTCCAGGAAGTGCAGTCTTCACCATGATCACAATGTACTTGGAGTATGGAATGTTTGTTGGCAAGGAGGGGCTGAAGGGACCTAGGAAAACATAACAGAACAATATTCACTAGTCATGTGTTGGCATCACAGACATCACTCAAAACTTGTCATCAAGGCACTACAATCTGCACACATTACAAGGACCAACAGTGCTGACATAAACATCCTGTAGATGTTACGAACAAGCCTGTCCCAGAAACATTGTCAGCCACCATTGAGTCAACAACCAGCTGCAGTCACAAAGCTGACACACACCTTGCCAACAACAGCTACATCATCACACAATGGGTCCATTGTACAGTGTCACTCACCTTCAAGTGAAGTAGCGGTTGATGAGCTGTCGCCGCAGGTCAACACCTTCCTCCTCTCCACTATCATCTTCACTGGACATCGCTTGGTTAGCAGGCGGGGGCCTCGGCTGCTCATCACTGTCCAGGAGCAGGGGGATCTCCTTGCGCAAGGCAAGGTTGTGGAGCATGCAGCATGCTACAACAATCTGGCACACCTTTTTGGGCATCTCCGGTCTTGTCCAGGCAGCAAAACCGTGACTTGAGGAGACCAAACGTCCGTTCCACCACACAACGGGTCCTCCCATGGGCATCGCTGTAGCGGACTTCAGCCGGTGTCTGGGGATTGCGCAGTGGGCTCAGCAACCAAGGACGGTTGGGATATGCAGAGTCACCTAGGTGAGAGATGAACAGACCTACTTTGTAATACAACTGTGGCAGAGGACAGCATGTCCCACACACAGAACATTAATTGACTCTGCATACTCACCCACAATCCATGCACGATCAGGAAGCAGATTAGCCATCAGCTGGGGCACAATGCTGTTCTGCATGATGCAAGAGTCAAGTGCGGAGCCTGGAAACTGCACACACACGCGAGATGATCATGTCCGCCTGGCACACCACTTGCACTTTGATGGAATGGAAATGTTTCCGATTCCTGTAGACGTGCTCATGTGCCTGTGGTGGAACCAGCTTAACATCTGTGCAATCAATGGCACCAACAACATGGGGGATGTGCCCAAGGGCATAAAAGTCACCCTTAACACCCGCCAACTCATGCCTCCTAGGGAAATGTACATATCGGTCCTTGTATATTATCAGAGCGGACAGGACATCCCGTAGCACCATGCTGAACATCTGTTGCGACATCTCACCTGCGCTGGCCACCGTGCTCTGAAATGATCCTGTTGCAAACAAATGCAGGGCCGATATCACCTTCATTGTTGGGGTGAAAGTATGTCCTGCGAGGCTGCAGGTGGGGCTCCAACATAGCACATAGGGTTTGTAGGGTGGCTCTAGCCAGACGGAATTTCCGGATGATCTCCTCATTCTCCATGTCTGCCAGCACTGTGTAGGGACGATATAGATTTGGTCTCCTCCTAGTTCAGATGAAAGGGGACACATGTCAATGCAATACAGCATGAGATCTGTACCACATCGTACATTTTAACTGACACAACAACACCAATGACTGTCATCTCATTCTACTTGCAGACCACATTACAAGTAGTGACCCCTAAAGCTAAACTACTTGTACACTTGTCCCCTTTCCCCACAGCAAGTACCTACAAAACAATATCTGACTATGAAAATGCACAAAGGGATAAGGCCACATCTAGCATGATCAACCCTGAGAGTATGTCAAACCACATATGTGTGAAATTGCAACACTACTGTTTCATACCTAGCTGCTGTACCTGCCACACCTTCAGGGGTAAGTTGCACAGGGCACACATCGACAACACAATTAGCACAGTCTGTGTGTAAACAACATGTGTGTGCTGATCCAAGAAAAGTAGACAGTCAAAATGCACATTGTTCATTGAGACATACATCACTGGGATTTTATCTGCCCTGTCACACATCGACATGTGTACCCATTTGAAAGTCCATCACAACTCTGTTCTGGGTACATGCCCATCAATATCACGAGTGACATGTGAGTGAGTACATGCCAATGTTCTAAATCCAATACACAAACATGGCATGTGTAGTCAGCAGTGGGGTCAATGTTAATATGGCATTGTGTGCACAATGATGTGCTATTAATCCTGTGGCCACTGTGCACTGTTGATGACTGCCCATTGAGCATTGACAAAGCATGATGTGTCCATAGGTGTTCTCAAAGTGCTCTATCAGCAAAATCATAGTCATTCATTGCATTGCAGGGCACACAAATCGCGGTAGCCACCGTCTGGCACCAGCGGTGTGTCACCGCCATTGCCAAAGCCACACTCGCAGGACTGATAGGCATATGCGTTATGCGAAATGGCTGTTGGCATGCTCCGCCAACAAAATCTGGGACATTCATTGCAGTGCAACGGCACACAAATCACGGTAGCAACCGCCCGGCCCCTGCGGTTTGTCACCACCATGGACCATGCCCTTAAAGCCAATGGGAACCGCAATCGCGGTGGCATGATGCAATTTTGAACATCGCGGTAGGCGTGTTCCCGCCACCACGGGGCTGATCATTGGATGCAATTGAAAGATGCACCACCGTAGTAGCGCCCGCCTGGCCCCTGCGGTGTGTCACCGCCATGGACTATGCCCTTACAGCCAATGGGAACCGCAATTACGGTGGCATGATGAAATTTTGAACATCGCGGTAGGCGTGCTCCGCCACTGCGTGGCCGGTCATTGGATGCAATTGAAAGATGCACCACCGCGGTAGTGCCTGCCTGGCCCCTGCGGTATGTCACCGCCATGTGCCATGCCCTTACAGCCAATAGGAATCGCAATTGCGGTGGCATGATGCAATTTTGAACATCACGGTAGGGGTGCTCTGCCACCGTGGGGCCGGTCATTGGATGCATTTAAAAAAGGCAGACCTGGAACACCAATTGCAAAAGCTAAGAACCACTGAAACGACCCCAGGGGGCTAAATATGTGTGGGAGTGAGCCTCACATTTCCACTGCTCTCACAGTCTGCTGCCTGGGTCCCCTCATCTGCTGCTGCCTCCGGGGACTGCTGCCTGAGACCCCTCATCTGCTGCTGCCTCCACAATCTGCTGCCTGAGACCCCTCATCTGCTGCTGCCTTCAGGGACTGCTGCCTGAGACCCCTCAGCTGCTGCTGCCTCCAGGGACTGCTGTCTGAGACCCCTCAGCTCCCTCCAGGGACTGCTGCCTGAGACCCCTCACCACACACTTCTGCCGCTGCTGTCTCATGCCCACAGTGATGGCAAGGACTGAGAAGATCCGTGCCAGTCCCTTCACAAGCAAGGAGCTGGAGGTCCTGGTGGACGAGGTGCTCACACACTACCCAAGGCTATATGGTGCCCCAAATGTCATGGTAAGTCTTCAACAGTGGGGGTGAGAATGCAGGGGGGGGGCACACATGTAGTCAGTCTGATGCAGTATGTGCCTGAAAGTGTGGGGTTGTGGCATGCACTGCCTAACTAGCTTTCTCCAGTGGGAAGGGGTAATACCCTATTCCACAGCAAGTTGGTAATGCAGGAGTCAGGACAGTGATTGCTTGTGTGAATGGCTGTGTGGGACCCTGTTGTCCATCTCAGTGTGAGCCCACATGGCCTGCACAGTCACCGCCCAAAATGACAAGGACAGATCACAGAACTTACAGAGTTTTACATATGTCTCATCTCATTGCACTCAAGCAATGAGCCATCTCAGCCCTGCATATTGCACACAACAGGCCTTCGGAGAAGGGTGTGGGTTTGTGAGATCAAGTCCCTCAATGTCACATCCATGACACAGTGAGCTATTCACAGGGAAAGGACATTGAGGGCTGTGCAGTGTTGGACACAGTGACTCTACCCCCAAACACATGTTGATATGTGATGTATGTCATGCTCAACCTAGATATGGACAGTAGATGTGGGAAGACTACACATGGCTTTCTGTGCTGGCATCCTGCATGTGTATGAGATGTGCAGGTACTGTATCCCCCTCACACCTGCATGCATTTACGTGTGCTTTTCCCATGCAGATGTAGAATGTGAGATGCATTTTTGTCTCAGAAAAACAGATCTGTGGATTTGGGATGAGTCATTATCATGCTATTGTCCTGAGGGATTTTGTTACAGAACACTGTGTCGCTGATGTTTTCCCACTCTTGTCTCCCATGCCTGCAGCTCAAAGTACACCAGCGTAAGGCTGTGTGGAGAGCCATTGCGACCAAGGTGCAGGCTCTGGGTGTCTCAAATCGACTGCGCACCCACTGCCACAAGAGGTGGGACAGCATCTGCTGGCTGGCAAAGAACGTGGCAGAGATGACACTGGGGCTGCTCCCTCGCACTGGCAGGTTGGCACGGTGCAGCATGACACCACTGATGGGCCGCATCTTGGCCATGACACAGCCTGAGCTGGATGCACATTTGAAGGAGCATCAGCAGCAAGCTAGGGGTGAGTATTCTGGGAAGGGTGACGTTGGCTGTGAGTGGCTGCATGTGTACACAGCCTGTGCCAGCACTGGCCTACGTGATGTTGGTAGTGTGATGCAGTGGCTTGTGAGTGGCCTCTGTGCTGGGTGCAGCCGTCATGCATTTGCCCTACCTGTACTTCCTAATGTAATTTGTGTACTGGGCATTTCCATTGCATTCTGAGTCGCGGGCTTCAGGTGTCGTCTGGGAAATCCCATGGAAGTGAACAGCAGTGTGCCTGTTCTGAGTGTGCTTTCATCAATGCGTGCATTGCCTGACCTCAGATTTGTGAGGTTTAGACATCTGACGCCAATGTGCAACAGTAGATGTGCCCCAAAGAACAACATGGTGGATGGCATAGGCTCATGTCCATTGTGGAATGTCATGTTGTAATCTGTATCTGTGTTGTCCCCTCCTGCTCCATCCAGATCTGACAGTGGCAACATGTTGTAGGATTCATCCTTTCCCCCATCATGGCCCAAGGTGTGCTCTGAGCTATTTGTGTGTCCGGTTGAACGGAGCCACCAGCAGGCTGTTGTGCTGTGTGGTTATCACATGGCTCACTTATGCTTGGTTTTCTTGTTTACACGCACTGTTTGAGTCAAAAAAGTGAGTTAGCACAATGTCATTGCACAGGGTGGTGTGCAACATGTAGATTTAGTCATCTTCAGTGATGCTTTGCTTGCATAGGTTTGTTATGTTGCTGACACTGTACTGACCCTACTTCTCTCTCATGCAGCATCTCCTGTGGTCACGGAGGGACAGGGGACGGACACCAGTGGTGGGGAATCAAGCAAAACAGCTGCACATGAGCACAGTGACACAGATGTGACCAGCGCCTCGCAGGGGGACAGGAGTCTGCTGGAGGAATCACAGTCAGAGGCGCAAAGCTCAACGTCATCTGATACCAGCAGTGACGCTTCCATGTTGGCGGGCACAGGGGATGGGGACTCTGCCTCAACTTCCACCACATAGCGAACAGTGCCCACCCTCCCAGCCACTTCCTCTGGTGCTGCCCGTGTTTGCCCCAGTAAGAAGGAAAGAGGGTCCTTCATCCCAGGCACCACTGCCCCTGCCCCCCCTGCTGCCATCAGTACTGAGTCTGTGGACCTTTTGCGCCAGCTGTGTGTGGGCCAGACAACTCTCCTCAATGCCTTCATAGACCACGACAAAAAATTGGCACAGGTGGTTGCTTTCATGGATCGCATACATTCAGACGTGGGTGGGCTGCACCGGACTGTCCAGGCTTTGTCCTCTGCAGTGACGGCAGCCCTTCAACTGCACAATCTCATAGTCCAGCTCCAGTCCCTTTATCCACCCCCCTGCCAGTGACCACATCTGACGATAGTGACCACGCTTCACAGACCTCAAGGTCATGATATAGCACCCGAAGCACACAGCAGCAGCAGCAGCCCAAGCGGTCCAGGGCGCAGACACCATCCCCACAGAAAACTAAAGCCACCCCAGAGCGCAAAGACAAAAGCCAGTCAGGTGACCCAAGGGCCAAAAAGCATACCTCAGTGTCACATGCCTCAGAGGCATCCCCAGCCAAGGACTCTCCTGTCCCAAAAGCATCTCACAAAGACAAGCAGACAGTTTCCGTGCCCACTGAGAAGGTGGTGCCTGTCACCAGTACACATAAGAAGGGCTCAAAGGCACATTCACCCACTACCTCGACTCCCATTCCAAGCCCAGTGAAGCAGGGGAAGGAGGGCACTGTAGGGGGAACACCTGGTAAACAGGGGATGGAGGGGCAAAGGCAAGGCCAGGCGAAGCGTACCGCTGGATCTAGCACATCCCCAGAGGGAGGGAGGGCCACCATCTGCACCTGATGCAGGTTTGGTGGTGAGTGTGCCTGTTGTGTCCACTCCACTTCCCATTAATCCCAAGTCAGGGAAGCCATTTAGAATCCCCAAGAAGTGGAAAGGCACCCCTCCACAATCTCCCACACACTGTGTCTCACGTCAGCATGACTCTACCTCCACGTGCTACTAAACCACCTGGTCAAAGCAGCCCTCCGGCTTCACAAGCGACTGATCCCTCTACCTCAGCTGGGCCTCTCTCTCCCCAGTCAAGTGCTCCAACTGTCCTGACACACAGCCAGCTCCCAGTCCGACTGACAGGCAAGTCTGAGTGGTAGTCACCCTCACACACCTGTCTCTCCCACAGCGGTGCCTGTACTGCCCATTCTTACCCCCCTGACTGTGTTGCTGACCATGGCAGGGTACAGTCGCACACATTCCCTGTGCAGCTTCTCATGGACACACTCTGTACTGTGCCCTTCCCACTGGCCTTGCTTTTTTCACCTTGCCTGTGCAACTTCTCATGGACATACTCTGCACCTTGGACTGGCCACTGGCCTTGCTGTTTTCCCCTTGCCTGTGCAGCTTCTCATGGACACACTCTGCACTGTGTCCTGCCCACTGGCCTTGCTGTTTTCGCCATGCCTGTGCAGCTTCTCATGGACATACTCTGCACCTTGGACTGGCCACTGGCCTTGCTGTTTTCCCCTTGCCTGTGCAACTTCTCATGGACTCACTCTGCACTTTGTCCTGCCCACTGTCCTTGCTGTTTTCGCCTTGCCTGTGCAGCTTCTCATGGACATACTCTGCACCTTGGACTGGCCACTGGCCTTGCTGTTTTCCCCTTGTCTGTGCAGCTTCTCATGGACATACTCTGCACCTTGGACTGGCCACTGGCCTTGCTGTTTTCCCCTTGCCTGTGCAGCTTCTCATGGACATACTCTGCACCTTGGACTGGCCACCGGCCTTGCTGTTTTCCCCTTGCCTGTGCAGCTTCTCATGAACATACTCTGCACCTTGGACTGGCCACTGGTCCTGCCGTTTTCCCCTTGCCTGTGCAGCTTCTCATGGACTCACTCTGCACTTTGTCCTGCCCACTGGCCTTGCTGTTTTCGCCTTGCCTGTGCAGCTTTTCATGGACATACTCTGCACCTTAGACTGGCCACTGGCCTTGCTGTTTTTGCCTTGCCTGTGCAGCTTCTCATGGACATACTCTGCACCTTGGACTGGCCACTGGCCTTGCTGTTTTCCCCTTGCCTGTGCAGCCTCTCATGGACACACTCTGCACCTTGGACTGGCCACTGGCCTT
Source organism: Triturus cristatus (assembly GCF_964204655.1). Classification (NCBI taxonomy): domain Eukaryota; kingdom Metazoa; phylum Chordata; class Amphibia; order Caudata; family Salamandridae; genus Triturus; species Triturus cristatus. The sequence goes on along the minus strand of NC_140594.1, from coordinate 214,811,504 downwards.
GCTGTTTTCCCCTTGCCTGTGCAGCTTCTCATGGACTCACTCTGCACTTTGTCCTGCCCACTGGCCTTGCTGTTTTTGCCTTGCCTGTGCAGCTTCTCATGGACTCACTCTGCACTTTGTCCTGCCCACTGGGCTTGTCGTTCACTGCTGTGTGCCCCTTGCCTGTGTAGCTTCTCATGGACATTCTCTGCATTTTGTGCCTTGCTGTTCTCTAATAATGGTGCTTATCTGTGCAATATGTGAATAAAGACAGTTGCTCCTGTTGTCTATTTTGTCGGTGTCCTTACTAAATAAAGTTTTTTCTGTGTGTATATGGTTTACTGTGCCACATGCTCTGTGTGCCACTTCAACATTGCCAATGGCTTGTCTCACTTATTCTATTTTTACAGGGATGACAGGGACTTCAGTTCTTCCTGACTCAGATACTTGTGGGTGCAATGATGTTGTTTTTAGATGACATACCGTTATCATTTGCATTCTTTTTTCATGTTGGCTATATTGTACACATGTCAGGTTTGCGGGCACTGCCAGCACATAGTGGCATTCTATCCACAGGATTGCAGGCTGGCTGGCCAGGGTCATCATGTATGTGTGTTCTTGCTTTTATGTGTCCCAGCAGTGTAGGTGTATGCTAATCTTGTGATGTTCAGTCATCCTAGTCACATGGGTTACTTTCAATGTGTGCACTTGGGTGATCAAGAAGTGTGCAGTGTGAAGGGGTGACTTTGTCGGGAGTGTTGATGTGTGTGTGCCCCTGCAATGTCAACTACACACATGTGTCACCCAGGAGGTGTTTGCCTGTTGTTTGTATTGTTCATCACTGTGATTGTGATTGTGTGCACGTGTGAGTTGTATGTTGTGCACTGTGCAGTGTGTTGGTGTGTCCTTGCAGTTCTGGCAGACTCCTACTTGTTGTTTTTGGCAATTGTGAGGATGCAGAGTGTGTGACTGGCAAATCAGTGTTGTGTTTTGTTGATCAGCCATGTGTCTTGATACTGTTTGTACTCACTGTGCAGACCGACTGATCCACACTGACATTGTGGGCGTGTTCTGTCATGCATTGCTGTCACATGGTGCTTTATTGCCTCCAGTATGGCATGTTGTGTGTGGTGTCATACCATCCCCTATCTGTGTTTCAGATGTCTATCCATTGTGAGTCTGCACTCCCTCTATTTGTGTATGGTACAGTCCTGCCATGTCCACTACTGATGTGCACAACACTTCACTTTGATGTCAGCTGTCCCCTTTGTTTGCCTGTGTGTGTGCCTCCCCATCACTTTATTTGTGATACAGTGCTTTGTGGTGCGGATCTTTGCCCAGGAGCAATGTGCCACTCAGGACATTTTCCCAATTGGTTATATGTGATGTTCTTGTACTGTTTAGCAGTCATTGTTGCTCATATGCAGTTCAACTGTTAGTGCTGCCCAGTCCTCTGGTCAAGTAGTTTCCACTTTTGTGTCCCAGACTTGTGCATCTGTGGGTGTTGTGTTGGGTGTATGTGTGTATGCTGAGGTACTGCTTGACTTCCTGAGTATGATGTTGTCAGTGTGCTGTTTTGATTGTTGTTGTGGGTGTTCATGGTGTGTCACTCATATCTGTGTGGGACTGTTATGTTTTGTGTGCACACACTGCTTGTTGTACATGCAGTGCTGTGAGTGTATGTTGCCTTGTCCTTGCCTGGTGTGCATCCCCTGATGTCCTGTTGTGTTTGCTATGTGATTTATTGGCATGTGCAACTGTTGTGTGTTTAATGTGGCTGTGTTCTATGTTTGGGCTGTGTTGTCTCTTGCAGCTGACAGATGCTGTGTGTGCGCAGTTCTATTGGCATGTCAGTGGGTGTGTTTTGTTGGTGTTGTGTGTTTCATTCTGATGTGTGTTGGCAGTGTGGTGTGCCTTATATGTGTGTCTGTCACATTCACTTAGGTCTATTCTAGTTCCTGTGATTGTGTTAGGTGCGTCCTTGGTGTTTTCTCCTCTCATATTTGGGCTGTCTCTTGTCATTCTTGTGTATGTTGTCATTCTTGTGTATGTGTATTCATGTGGTACACTGTGACACCATGTTGACTTGATGGGTGGTGTGGTGTCTCCATCTGTGTGTCATTGTAGGGCCATTTCTCCCAGTTTGTGTACATGATTGTTGTGTGATGGTGCATTTCTTGTCGGTGTTGTGGTATGTTGTCTGTGCATTGTTCCTGACTGCTGGGGATGTGCACCCCTGTTCTGTCTGTGCTCCCATTACCTTTTCCCAGTTTGGCTGCATGGGTCATGTCTGGTCTTGTGATTGTTCTGTGTGTGTTGTTGTTGAGTTATGTGTTTAGCTGTTGTTTTTGTGCAGACATTGGTTCTGACATCCCTGTGTGTGTATGTGATGTTTGTGGATACCACCCAAGGAGTGTGATTTTTTGTCTGTATAATGACTGGACATTATTAGCACCCTTTTGTGTGCCTGACACTGGTGTTGTGTGCTGCAGGTTTGAGGGGGAGTATGTGTGCAGGTCCCTACTTGTGTTTGACAGTCATGGAGTGTGTCAATGTGCCCTGTGTGTAGTGCTGCTGACATACTCCTGCCAAGTAGTTGTATGCAGATGTGTGCCCTTTTACTGTGTGGCTACATGCCCTTCCTTTCAACCCTGTGCCTATACATGGTTTGCCGTGCTATCTCCCTGAGTTGTTGCACTGAGGTGACTGTGGTTTGACTTTACTCACTGTGCCAGCCATGTGTGAGTTGATGGGCTGAGGGTGTTGTTATATGTGCCTTGTCTTGCATGTGATGTACACATGCCTGGTAGTTGGCTCTTTGCCCTTCCATTTGTGGGCACCTCACTTTAGGTTTCCTATATGTTGTACTCCCTTGCTGCTGGCATGTGGTCTGTGTATGTGGCTGCGTGTCAGTGTGGGGTTTGTCTATGTGACTTGTCAGACTGTGTGTCCAGTGGAGTGATTGATCATTATCTGTGTGTGTTCATTGTATGCTTGTACTCAGTTTTCTTGCCATGTCTGTGGTGTTGTTGTGGTGTGTGGGTTGCCCTTGGCATGTGTTTCTGTGCTGTGTGTTCCTCTGCAGCCACTCCTGCTGTGGCTTTCTCCCTAGTTGGTTTGTGTGTGGTGCAGGGTGTGGATTCACCTGGCTGGTTTTTGTGCATGGGGGAGCACAGGAGGGGCACATGGCATGTGTCTTGATGGGGGGGGCTAGTGTGTGGAGGGTGGAGGTGTGGTCCTGTGGTGTTTGTGCACTGCCCATGCCTGGCGCTGGCCCTGCCTTCTGCATTCTGCGCATGATTTCCCTTGTCTTCACAGCTGCGGTGACATGACCGGGACATTGCTGCACGATCGCGATAGATGTGTGACCATGGATGCAGAGGGGTGAATTTGTGACAGGTTGCACATGTGTGGGTACACTTGTGGATGTGTTCCTGTCCCCACCAGGGTATTTGGTGTGGACAGGAACCCTATATCAGCCCTGGAGCTGTGTGTTGTGTCTGTGAGCGAAGTTGTGTCATTGCGTACCTGCGGCGTCGTCCGTGACGTTCCATTACTTGCTGGTAGTGTATCACGTACATCGCCAGAAACACCTAAAAGGCTGGATCCATTGTGGTCGTGGACGGGTGAAAGGGACAGTGAATCTGGTTGCGCCTGCTCCGCTGTGGTGTTTCCGCCATCTCTGGATGGGCGGTTTCTCCGCTGCGGTGCGACTGGCTGTCTGGAGCATCCTGATTTGTCTGGCAGACGGGACGTCATTCCGCACAGCGGAGAGTCTCCAATGGCTACCACCGCCGCGGTGGCGGGCGCTTTTTGATGGCAGTTCACGTCGGACGGGAAGTGGGCTATGTTTGCCCATGCTAATATGGCGGCCGTGAGGCCCGCCGCTTGCGGGTTGAAAATGGCTTTTTCCGCCAGCACATCGGTGGTGCCTCCGACCGCCATCCTAATAGACCCCCTAGTTCTGAAATTGGGAAACTGGGGCCCAGATTTACATACTTACATGTGTAACGTAGGTCATCACAAGGCAACGCAACTAAGATTTACTAAGCCACACTGGGATTGAGCCAAAATTGTTTACCTTCCCTATATAGGCATGACAAGGAGAAATATTGTCATTTCTCCTCATTACTTCCTCTCTGTATGTGTGCTGCATTCTGCAGGGTTATTTTTGTGCAGGCAGGACTTCCTTCCTGCACAAAAACAATCCTTCCTGTAATGCAAGCACCCTTGTACCATGGTGAAAGGCTGCCTGAATTGGTGCAAGGCACCCACGCATGCACCAGTGCAGGGAAATTGCAAAAATGCGCTATATCTTTGTAAATGCGGTGCATGTCTGCTCTCTCCCTGTCATGCAATGCAGTGCAGCAAGTTGTTTTGATACATTGCAATGCATGAAAACATAGTAAATCTGCTCCCTGGTTCTAGTCTCTGCCTCAGCTCAATATCCTGTGTTTCTGGGAAAATCATTTAATCTCCATGTGCCTGTACAATATCTAGTTTAATGCAGTCTTGTGCGCATGTGAAAAGCTCTAACTGCTTTGGGCCAAGTTCAGCTATATTTAAAACTAAAATAAATAAAACCTCATGTTTGTGTCATTCTTTCTGAGAGGTGTATGCTGATCCGCACAACACACAGGTCTGTATGAGATTCCAACACAAGCTATTCAGTTCTGAGTGACTTTCTTGGCAGTAATGTATATGCATATATTTAGGGGGTTAATAAGAGTACAGCGGTCCTAAGGTTCCGCCCACCGTATTCCGAGTGTGGCACTCAGACAGCCACAGGAATGCCACCTTCTCCGGGATCCAGGATCCCACAGCGGTGGCGGAGTGGAAAGGAGCAGGAATAGGCTGGCGGTGCCGATGCTGGCACCGCCGAGCATATTACAATTTGTATTCTACCGCCCATGAAAAGGGTGGCGGACATACAAGTAAAGGGGCCCTAACAAGGCCCCCAGGTGAATTTGCCCATGGGTGTGCATGCAGGGAAGCACATATTGTGCCCTCCTATATTTGCACCTTTGTACCTGAATTGTGTGGCATTGACGACATGGTGCATGCCAGACCGTGCCGGAACGTGCAGTAGGCGCTGTCACAGTGGCTGTCCTCTTGTTAGGCTCTCCTATGAGCCTAACAGACCGCCACCCGGACACCGCTGTCACACTGCCCGCCTGCCCTGGAATAAATAAATAGATAGATAGATAGATAGATAGATAGATAGATAGATAGATAGATAGATAGATAGATAGATAGATAGATAGATAGATAGATAGATAGATAGATAGATAGATAGATAGATAGATAGATAGATAGATAGATAGATAGATAGATAGATAGATAGATAGATTTTTGTAAATCTCCATGGATATAATTTGGTCCAGACTGCAGGGTGAAAGGCAGGAGGGACAAAAGAAAAAGATGGAACTGAGTATCACCTCCAGAGTCAGGTGAGTGCCTGGTCAGAAACAGCAGAAATCAAACTGCCAGACTTAACTCACATCACCAGCAGCACAATAGATACTGGTTAGATCATGAATAAACAGTGGGTGCAGGTAAAATTAATAAATAACCTCTACTGCTCCTGAAGCGAGAAGAAATGAATTACTACTGCACACAACATAAAAACTCAGATCTGTCCCTTCGAGCAGATGGCAAATACCATAAATAAGGCAGAGTCTGCCGTCATTGTCACTGAAGACGCTGAATGAATGATGCTAGAGCTGATACCAGGACATGACTCATACAGGAGCACAGTACAGGGGTTGTAAAAAAATCTTGCAGTGGAATAGGACAGACAGACTCTTGCAAGAGACAACATGTACTGTGGTGCATGCAGAGACAGGACACAGAAACTGAATAGAGTCTTGTACAGGGATGCCTAAACTGTGACAATAGCATGCACTGGCAAAGGCAATACCTCTGGCACCACTACAGGCGTTTCTAAGGGGGTGAGAGCTAATCTCTACAATGGCTTCATGAGGAAGAGCTGAGCTTTATGCTTTGGGCCAGATATATAGGGATTTTTCAAGACTTTGGGGCAAATTTATTAAAACGTTCTGCCGGGATTATGTCACAAAAGTGATGCAAAAAACTAGGGGTGGGCGGAATTTGCAAAATCCACTTTCGCAATTATCGCAAAAATGTTTAAAATTATCGCAAACAAGCGGAAATATGGCGAAGATGCGGAATTTTTTTTCCCGCATGTTCGCGAGATTTTCTGCATGGTTGCGGGTCGCCAACTTACCCATGTGGTTGCTCGCGGGCGCGGCCATCTGGTTTTGAGTTGTCTCGCGGTGCATGATCGCGAGAAGAAAGACGTGATCGCGCAATGCATGACGTCACTGCGGGTGCGAACTGTCGCGAGACAGCGCAAATGGCTAAAAACAATCCAACATCTCATGGAGAACGCGACCGGATCAAGAAAACTTGTCGGCGAACGCAGGGATTCAGGTAAGGCGATCGCGCGCGCGCGAGAATGTATTATTTTACAGCGCGAGCAAGAAACAAATTATCGCCAAGCTGCGGAAAGCGGAAATTTTGACATTTTCGCGCTCTCCACGGAACGCGAAAATGTCAAATTATCGCAATTTCCGCAAACGGAACGAAATTTTTGCCCAGGCCTACAAAAAACTGTTGATTCTGAGATTTACTTTACAGCTCAAAACATGTGCCCTGCTGTACAAAACCTATACTTGACATCACGTCACCTTCAGGTAACTACATTTAAAATAACGCACAGCTTAAATGAAAATTAATTGCAAGTTATATCAGTGAAAAATGCATTATCATCCATTATGAAACCTCTATTAGTTCAGTCACTGCACCAGAGAACCACATAACTGAATCGGGTTGGTGCAGTGGAGAATAATAAGTTGTGTATGTTTAGTGCTACAAGGTCCCAGTCTTTGACAGAAAGCACTATGACAATGTAGGTCTCTATTTGAAACATGCATTACTCACAGTATAGGATAGGCTGCTAGAAAAGGAGCAAAAAAGGTTTAAGATAAAATAATGGCCTCAGAAATATATGTCTGAGTAATACCCAGACTGAACGTAGTGCAACATTTTTATATAACTGTCTTTTAAAAGCAAACACTTCACAGCTTAGCTGGTAGCTCCCCTCTCAAAAAGGATAAATGTCACCAAGAAGCTTCAAGGGATTTCATCAATTAAAGCCATTACCGTTTTCCAAGCACCTTTTATGTTTGCAGATTGACCAGTTGTGCACATTTAAATTTCTTTGGGGCAAGCAGGCCTGCCCCACCCTCGGATTCACAGCACAGGAGACTCCCGGCCGTGCAATGTAACAGAAGCATTTCAACAGTTGGAACTAAGTGTCCCAAGATGGATGTTTTTTCAAGGAAAGTAGGGGAACTGTTTTTCTAAAAATTAAAATAGTATGGGCATGCTGTGCCCCTCAGACCCCCCTACTTCGACCACTGCTGAGCACAGGGAGAGACAAACAAAGCACCATGAATTTGTAGATACAGCACACTTCAGCTCTCTCCCTTTCAAGCAATGAAATGCTGCACATTTAGTTGTTGCACTGCATTGTGTGAATTCTTCATAAATGTGTGCCTTTGTACTGCCACATAAATGTTACTTTCGTTTCTACTTTTACTTTCAAGCACAGAAATGTTTTTGTACTTGGAAGTTAACCTTAAAATAGTGCAAATTGTGCTTTGTGCTACTTTCCATCAAGGGGGCGATCCATGAATTTTGATGCAAAATAAGATCTACAAGGATGTTGAAAGATGGCTATCTAATAGAAAATAACATCTCCTTGAGACAGGTGTTACATAGAAGAAACGTATTGATCTCATCTAACATTGCACACATTGCCACACCGAAGAAGGGAAGAAAGCAGCAGCAAGCCATATCTATTAAACATGGCTCTGCGCTGCTCTCTCCCTCAAGTGCAACTCAGTGCAGCAACTTTGGTTGCTGCACTGTTATCTGTTATCTTTTCAATAAGTCTAGGCCCAGATTTATAAACACCGCCTTGAGCAAACAGGAAGCACAGTGTTCAAGTGGGATTTACAATCTAGCTCAAGTTGCTTTGCATTGTAACCCAAAGCAACACAAAGCTCTGCTTTGCATTACTTTGCATCAAGGCAATGTTCCATGGGCGGGGCATGGGCGTTCCCATGCAACCACCACAGAATTTGACCAAAAAATACCTTCGTAAAAAAATTGTAGACAGGGATTTGCTCCAAACTTCTGTGCCTACTTGAGAAAGGCATAATGAGGAGAATATGTTCATATCTTCTAGTTTTTCCCACTTTGAACGTGTGCTGCATTGTACAGCACAACTACAACATGGGAAAAGCCTTAAAGCATAGTTTTTGTGTTAGAAGGGACCCCTCACAGTTCAAACAATATGCTTCAGACATGCACTACTAAGCATTATGTCGCAAGGATGTCTTTGTTGGCGCCTGGCTGCATATAGTGCGTCAACGCAGTGAGAGAGAGGAGAAACATTTTAGTAGATATGGCTCTGTTTTGAACTCTCCCATTCACACAGCACAGCTACTTCATTTCCTGACCAGTGTTGCGCGGCTTCTATGTGTTACTGTAAAAACGTCTTGTTTCATTTTATGTTCTCCAAAATACCCAGCCCAGTGTATTTCCAAGAGTGGGTCCAATTTTATCTGCTTGAGAACTGCATGGTTCTCACGCTCACTAAAACCGAGCCCAATCACTCAAATGTTATTTATTATCTACCACCCGAGAGTCACCACTAATCTACATACCAACCCATCAGTGTAGTGCATGTTAGCATCATGATGAAGGTCATGAACATGCCCTGTATAGGCAGTGGTGAGCTTTTTAGGGGTAGTTGCAATGGTAATGAAGAGGTGTGTCCAGCAAGAGGATCTACTGAGTCAGTGTGACTGCTTGACACTCAAAGTTTCAGCGCATGGAACAGACACCAATGGGATTTCCTTTTTTTATTACAGACTGTAAGGGACATATTTACAAGCCCCTTGTGCCACTGAACACTGAAGCATCACTTTTTTTGACGCTCCGGTGGCGTACAGTGCAGGTCCATATCTGCAAGACCACACAAAGCCATCCTGCATGACTTTTCTTGGCTTTGTAGATAAGGTGTAAGGCCACGCAGCGCAAGTCACTGCGGTGCCTTACATTGTGGCAGAGAGGCATGCCATAGGTGTTGCTGTGGGTGTTCCCACACAACACCCATGGATTTTGTCACTGCCCCAGATTTACAACATAGCGTGAATTTGGGGCACCGCCAAAAACTTTCGCCTTCCCAGAGCAGGCGTAATGAGGAAAAAAGTTTACATTTTCTCCTTGTTTTTTCCTCTTTCCACGTGTGCTGCATGCCTTTCATGATTGTTTTTGTGCAGGAAGGAGATACTTCCTGAGCTAAATCAATCATGCCAGTAACACAGACACGCTTCCACCATGGTGCAAGGGTGCCTGCCTTGGCGCACTGCTGCAATTTTTGCACCGGCTCTGGCTGAGAGGACAGGAATGCACCGTATCTTGTAAATATGATGTATTTCTGTCCTTTCGACTTGCGGCGCTGCCTTATACCAATTCTTTGTAAATATGCCCCTAAATGAGCTAGCCACACAGTGTCAGGCCTCGGCACCCTGTTTGCTGGCTCGTACTGCGTCGGTGCTAAGTACCTGTTTCTGCTCCTTCGCTGTAGGAGTTCACACAAGGACCTTGGCATCCCATAGGCTCCTAGCTGCAGTACCAGCTGGAAAGCAGGCCAGGAGACAGGCACAGGGAGCAGACAAGAACCTGCAGGTGAAGGATGCCACCGTAAGCTCGGGTCGGGATGTGTTCGGGTCAGGACACACTAGTCTAAACGCACTGGGGAGGCTTTCACTGATAACATGTGTAAAGGTCCTTTGCTGCGCCCATTTCCGTGTTGCATGACCATAGAGGCAGGTGCAGGGCTTTATTACTGAAAATAGGGAAAGCTGTCAGTTGTTATTTTTACTATGTGATGCATTTTGGCGCACATTTTTCGTATGCATAGAGCGAAGAGGCAGGGTCAGCTGTAAAACTTGCATGAAATGTGTTGGTGGAAGTGCCTCAGTCACTGCGCCATAGCAACTGCCGTTTCTGCAAGTGTCACTCCGTTTTTTTTTGGGGGGGGGGGGGGAGTTTGGGGACAGTTTTACATAATGTGAACTTGGCCCAAGGGCATTAGAGCGCTTTACAAAAGATCGAGAATATGTCACCTATATATATCTCTGGTGATGATCCTCGGATTCGAATGTGGCTCTCCATGTTCAAAGTCGGCAGAGCTTCCATTAAGCAACATCCTTTTGTGCATCATTTTGTTACTACATCCCTCCCCATCTTTACCGCACATGACTTTTCCGTGGCGAGCTCTGTGAGATGCATGCTGACAGTAGCTAGGGGGGTTTCTTTCTCAGTTTGTCCCTTCGAACAGCATATGGAGACCGAATGAAGGGGATCACTGAGCGAATATCGGAACGAAAAATGTTGTGTGGAGAGAATATCGTGTCAAAAATATCGAGGAGCAAAGTATCTATTGGGGTGTTTTCCTCCAAACGTCTCTACTTTAAAATTCAGTACTGGCTTCGCCCTTTGTACAGCTGAGTCAAAGTTGTCTCCAGGGCCAGTTATTTTGTGTCAACATGTTATTGGCTGTGGGTTCAGGGGCGTAACACAGGCCCCACGCATCCCCCATGGTGCGGGGGCCCTGAGCTGCAGGGGGCCCCCTCAGCATGGTACTCAAGCCTGCACGCTCCGGATTAAATCCGGAGCGGGGCCCCTCTGTGTACATTGCAGGAGGGCCACTTGAACTTGCGTTACGCCACTGTGTGGGTGATGTATGATGTATGCAGAGGTTGGGGCTCGGTGGGAAGTCTGCCTGTCCTTCCTTCACCAGGGGCTAACAGGATTCTTGGACAGGAGACAGATGAAAATGATCTCTGGGCAGGAGTTCTACAGTATTGTTAATAATAGGAACTGCTGCATTTATTAAATACACTATTCAGCCTCGTTGCTTCGCCGTTCTAAGGGGCATATCATCAAGAAACGGAGTTAAAATTATCGCCGCTTTAACGGCAGAAAACTGCTGCTAAAGCAGCGATAATGGGCTTGATAATATGCCCTTGTGAATTCCAATAGAAGCCCATGTTCTGATGTCAACATGGGCTTCTATTGGAATTCTCTAGGGCATATTATCAAGCCCATTATCATCGCTTTAGCGGCAGTTTTCTGCCACTAAAGCGGCGATAATTTTAACGCCGTGCTTAATAATATGCCCCGAAGGAGGAGCCAAGATGGCGACCGGGACGGCAGCGTAGACTCCCGGCTCCGTGAACCTCCGCATCCCGCACGGATATCCTGCACGAGATCCTTAACCTGTGCTACGCGGTCGTGTTTCTGAAGGAGAGAGGCACCCGACTGTGTGACTCCGAGGTTTCTGGCTGCGGTATCGCTGGAGAAATGTGCATTTGAACTTTGCGGCCTGTGCGGCCCTGGAGCCGGGACCTCGAGTGGACGCCGTGGCCGGGTGGCAGTTCAACAACAGCGGCCTGTTGTGACTGGGTGGAGTCGGTCCACCGGAGCGGTGCCAAACTCGGCCTACATTTCGTCGTGGCCGTCTCTACTGTCAAGCGTAGCGGACCGAGTGCATGCCCGGGGGTGCAATTCTCAGACCCTCCGGTGGCTGCCCCTGCCTTTGATGGTGAGCTGCCCGGCCGCCGCCCGTATCCTGCCCTGATCATTGCGGGCCGCCCCCGAATTTTTACGGGAGCTGGTCCGTAGTGGGGACGACTGTTGCCCGTGACCACGCAACGGATAACTTTTCGCCTGCCCCCGGAACCCGGTCACCAGCGACGTGGACATCGAGACGCTTGTCCCGGGGTCCCGGCCCCGGTGAGGGTCGGGCATACTTGGCGGCCATCTTGTTGCGATGAAGCCTACCATCCTGTCCGCTGGGCCGCAGCGGGATTGTGAGAGTGCGACTTTCGGGAGTGTGGCAGCGCGATCGCAGAGAGCTGTGCTGGGGTACGGCGACCTCCTCGAGGCCCTTGGTGCTCTTCACTCCTCCTTGATTCATGGTGTCGGGGTCTTGGGGAGTAAGCTTGACGGTGTGGCGTCGGCGTTGGGGCAGTGGCGGCCCGCCTGTCCGCACGTACACAGGGACTACCCACTCTGCGCACAGGAGGACACTTTGGCGGCCACCCCTGAGGTTAGTGCACGGCTGGACGCTCCGGCCAGTATGCTACAGTGTGTTCGTCCAGCTGAGGACCTGATCTGCCCCGGAGGCATTAGACCTGAGTGGGATGTGGTAGCCTCGTCCCGTACGTGCCCTCCTGCGACCCAGAGACAACTCCAGCAACTATTGTCTGCTTTGGCTGCTTCTGCCTTCCTGGACCTGGAGTGCAGTGCATATCCTTGCGCAGCACTGGGAAGCCTGTTTCTCCACGCTGCGGACTGTGTTGATGCTCAGAGACTTCCACCCCACCTGTGTGCGTCGCTTCTCGGACGTTTTTGGACAATCCTCTACCTTGGAACATCGGATATGGTGCTGGGTCGAGGGGTAGGCATGGGCAGACTCCCAAAGAGTGGTCAGGGATGAGGCTGATCCTTCAGGGGTGGTCATCTAGTGGACGGGCGGGCTCAGGGGTTGCGTGCTCTCCTGGCATAGCTAACAGCATAATAGGTGCATAATGCTCCCCATTTTTCTTTGAGAAGATAGATTTTGTGCCGTTTATTGTTCACTTTGGGGGAAACTTACCGTGCGGGAGGGAGAAGCCGGGGGTATGTTTTGAAGGCCCTCCTCCAGTTTATTAATACTTTCTCTACCCCCCCCGTCTGGTGGGGTTCTTTTCCTACTTCTTTTTCCCTATTCTCCTATATTTCGGGTCTGGTTCCAGGGCGACAGGCACACTGCTGGGGGGGGGGGGCCGTACTCATCTGCAGAGGTGCAGGGTGGGGGGTTGGGGGAGGGGATTCTTTAGTCTTTTATCTCTTTTTCCATGGCCTCCTTTTTCTTCTCTGATTCTTTTTGTTTTTCTTTTCTGGGATCAGCGTGATACACCTCCTTTGCTATGACTCGTTGCCGCTCCGTGTGTACCACAATTTCCGGGGTGCTCTCCGGGAGTTCTGGCGTGGGACTGCAGGCGCAACTGCTTATGACATTTTTCCCCATCCTGATGTTCTTGTGTTTGCGCCATTGACCTAATGGATTGCTTTAAATCGCTTACGTTTATTACTCTGCATACCTGTAATTGCTGTTTGAAAATTGTCTGGCACCTGATCCTTCTGCCTTGTTTCATTATAAAATGAAAACCTTTTTCTCCTGGTGCCCTACCTACTTTGTTCACAGTATTAGCATTACGATTCTGCTCCCCGAAGTGCTGCCTGTGTTTACACTTGCCTTTTTTTTGCTCTGATTGCTTAGCGGCCGGCCCCGGGGGGTTGTAGGCCCATACTTGTTCTTGATTGAACTGTCAATAAAGGTTTTCAAAAAAAAAAAAATAAAAAAAAAAAAAATAATATGCCCCTAAGATCTTCTGTTAGTCTGTTTTTACAACTAATTTGCCCTATTGCTGTCTGCTTTAAACCCTGTTCACACATTAATACTAATGCTAAAATCGCCTTTTTTGGTGGAAAAACACGCTGGGAACCACCTTTGTGTTTAGCAACCTTATAAGGAGAACTTTACGAATTACGGGGCATATCAACAAGGGCTTTATCTCTGCTTTTTTGGCTTTAAAAGCCAAAAAAGCAGAGATAAAACTAGCGCCCTATCAACAACAGGGTGCTAACACGCAAATTTGCATGTTAGCACCCTTTTACTCTACGCTTCCCCTTGCATCTCTAATGAGATGCAAAGGGGGCGTTCCAGAGTAAAATAATAGGAGAAATGTCGCTAAGCGACATTTCTCCTATTATCAAGAATGTCGCTAACCCTGTTAGAGACAAAAAAAGCAGCGCTAACCGCGGTTAACGCTGCTTTTTTACGTCTGGTATTTTTTTGACTTAGCCATGATATCCTATGGAAGGAGGATATCATGGCTAAATTTGCCTGTCCCTATCAACAAGGTAACGTGAGATTATCGCTGGGTTTCCAGCGATAATCTCACGTTAGCCTGTTAGCGTGAGAATTTTTATCGCTATTGAGATAAGCGTTGCTAATAGCACGCTATCTCAGCGATAAAAATTCATGCTAGCCGGCGATAATTATCCTAGCGCTAAGTGCACTTAGAGATAATTATCGCCGGTTGTTGTTGATATGCCCCTTAAAGTGAAAGCTCTTAACCTTTTTTCTCATCAAAAAGAAAGTTGTGTGTCTCCTGCAATCACATTACTCATCTGGCTGTGTAAGCTGTGAAATAAAATGTTAATAAAAACCAAAAGAGGCTGAATGCCTTACAACCCTTCAAGGCTTAAATGAACTAAGCAGCAAATTACTTTTTATCCAAGACTGAAATTACATCATATTCATAATTCATATTTTATTTCAGACATCTGCTGCTGATTGCATTACATTTAACTAAAATTAGATGAAACTCGGAATACAATTAAGCCTTTGCCAAATACCCCGACCAACCAATATTCGCAAACCTGGGTGGGGGCTTTTGGAGCCTGGTATGTAATTAGGAGCTCTTTTCTGGCTGTTTTAAAAGTCTGATAATTAGCTGCCTTTATTAATCACACGGATAAACAGAAAGCAGAGAGAGGAAACGTTCCTTGAAATTCCTAAAAGGATTTTACTTTAATTACACACCACATAGCGCTGAGATTCATTTTGAATGTTGATTTGTTGTGCACTGACATGTTGACGGCGAGTTCTCAATTTTCCTGTCGTGTCTGTTCAACAAAGCAGGGATACCTACCTTTCAGAGCCGTCAGCGTTCCCCGAATAACGCATGTCTTGCAAATGCGGAATTTTACTGGCCTCAGCAGGGCTTTTCTGAAGAGTTGCAGAGCTTATCTGACGTCATGAAAAGGTCCTGTGGGAAGTTAACCCCTCCCTGATATGTGCCTTAACTCCTCCTACCGCACACATCGTAATTTTCTGGGGGATATTCACTAGGATCTATCGCCGAGTTAAAGGCACTTTTTCGCAGCCAAAATAGCGATAAACTTATCGCCGCAATCACAAGCAGGTGTAAACAGCCCACATCACCAGTTTACCCGTGATAGCAGCCGCAAAAAACATCACCGCCGATGACCCTGCTGATCATCGCTAATGAGATGCAGAGTAGGCGTTACCGTGCCAAAAGCCGTGACAACACCACTCCACAACATTCACAACGACCAGCCCGAACTGCGATAAGAACATAAAACAGGTGATAAGGCGTGTTAGCAGCAGGAAAATTACACCTGCTCTGACCTGGTGCAAAGTCGGACCACAGCCTGCACCACAAAAGGGAGCACAGCCCACAGCCACATCGGAAGGGCAACAGATGCAGCTTGGTAACTGAACATGCAGACCGGAGGGCCGTAAGGGCAAGAACACCCGCCGCCACCACCCCCAGGACCTCCCATCCCCGGCACCCCCGACAAAAGACATGCCACATCAGCTACACCTAAATACATACAAAAGAATCCGCTTGATGTCGCACAATCACAACTGGTGACATGCATGTGTTGTCACAAAAATGAGCCTCACACATTCACTTTCGAAGCAACAAATGAAACTTTATTAACATGAACACTGAAATGAAATGAAGACACATGGCGGCTTCCCTCGGGACAATCCGTAGGTCACAGCCTGCAAGACAAAAATCATGATGAGAAGGTGTGTCCTGTGCACATCAAAGGACAGAGAGAGAGAGAGCGAAGGAGAGAGAAGAGAGGGGAAGAGAGGGAGAGAGAGAGATAAGAGCGGGAGAGAGAGAGAGATAAGAAGAGAGGGAGAGAGAGAGAGAGAGAGAGAGAGAAGAGAGGGGAGAGAGAGAGAGAGAGAGAGAGAGAGAAAAGAAGAGAGGGAGAGAGAGAGAGAGAGAGAAAAGAGGGGGAGAGAGAAGAAGAGAGGGGGAGAGGGAGAGAGAGAGAGTAGAAGAGAGGGGGAGAGAGAGAGAGAGAAGAAGAGAGGGGGGAGAGAGAGAGTGTGCCGCCCCTGCGCAACCAGGCCACACTGCTCACCTGCTGCCACCGGTGTGTCTCCAACCACTTGCCGGTATGTATAGCAGTACACCAGGTCACACATCTGAGACAGAGCCGTCATCTGAAACAGAGTCCAGATACATGATTGGCACAGTAGACACAATTGCACAAGACAACATCGCCTGCCCGCCCATGCACACCCAGGCAGAGGCACCCCAGCCCCTCCCACCGTCCTTCGGAGCATGTCCGCCCGTGCACACCCAGGCCTCACTGCTCATCTTCCACCACCAGCGTGTAGACAGGAGGTCCCACCACGTGCCGCTGCAAGTCACAAGCCTGGGGCCCGCGGACATGGCACCCTCAACACCATGCAGCCCCGCTCCGCAGGCCCCCAGGTCTCACGTTTGGTGCTGGGTCTTGATCACTCCGTGGCATAGGACATACCAGTGCACCCGGCATCATCGCAGGCTGCACACCCACTCAGCCCAATGGGTGCCACTAACTCTGGGATCCAGGAAAAGACGCCACGTGGCGGTAGGCCCGCGCTGCCCTCTGGCTCTGGCCTACACTGCGGTCCAGCAGGGCACACAAAACCTGAGCTGTTCAGACCGCCGGGATGGGGCATCATCGCAGGCTGCACATCCGCTCAGCAGCTTAAGGTGCCACTGACTCAGTGCACCCAAATTCACTGTCCCGTGGCGGGGTGCCTGTGCCGGCCACAATGCTCCAGGTGCCACTAACCCTGTGCAACTCCAGTCAGCGCCACGTGGTGGTAGGCCCATGACGGCCGCAAGGCCTGGGGTGCCACTAACCCTGTGCTCAACAACTCATGTGCCCTTTATGGTTGAGAACCGTGGAGCGTACGCCATCCAGTCACCAACGGCAGAGGGGAATGTGACGTCGTCGGCCCCTTATGTTGGTGGAGTCACATGGCCTGTGACGCCTGTGTCGGATGGGTGTGGTGTGCGTGCAAACCTGCCCTCAGGGAGTGGCTGTGACATGCGGGCAACTAGACCAGTGACCTGCACACCACCAGCGTGTACGCCTGCGACGGGTAGCAATGAGGGCCCCCCCTCGGAGCGTAAGTAGAGTGGTCTGGCCTGCCATATGCCCGACCAGCGCAGGGCCTGCAAAAATTACTTGTGGGCTCTGGGTGTGGTTCAGTCCATGTTCGGACATGGAAGTGACTGATGCATGTGTCCCTGTTGTAGTGTTCACAGGACCCGGTACACAATATGCAATGTAGCACCCTCTGACTGGCATCCCACAGGATGAGCATCATTGACGCAAGGGAAGTCACTGTCCCTACATTCATCCACACATTCATTCATGCATGTATGATGAAAGACATAACACAGAAGTGCGTCACTGGATGTTTATTGCACGTCCAGTGCAGTTCTGCAGCTGGAGCGGTACAGGGCAATGCTGAGCACACTACACAATATGGGCCATTGAGGGTGTGCACTGTGCTCTGCTTGATTGTGCATGTGTGCCATCGTGGCCATCTCCACCCGTCCCCCCAGTTCCTGGTGGTCACTCACCCTGTTGCGGTTGTGTTGTGTCCTGTCGAGCAGAGTCTGGTCCTCCGACTCCGGCCACAGTATCCACACTGATGACTGTCGACACCAGCTCCTCCATGTCATCCAGCACGAGCTGTGGTGCTGGGCCCCCACCTCCAGTCTGCATTGCTGCCTTCTGGTTGGCTGCAAGTTTCTCCTTGGTCTTTCTCTTGATGTCATTCCATCGCCTCTTGACCTCATCCATTGTCCTCTTGTGCTCTCTGATGGCATTCATCTTGTCCACGATGTCCCGCCATATTCCAGTTTTGGTGCCCAATGACATGTTGGAGGTGACGAACAGTTGTTGATGGTGTTCCATCTCCTCTGTGACTATGATCCTGTTCAACCTGCAGACTGAACTTAGTCTTCCTCTTCTTCTTGTCCTTGCCCTTCCCTGTCCCCGAGGTCCCAGGCTGGTCGTCCAGGGTGCTTGTGGGGTTGCACTCATCCTCTGCGCCTACTCCGGCTGCCTCCATGGTGCTTGGGTGTTGGTCAGTTTGTATTTGGGTGTTTTTTCTACTTTTATGGTGATTTTTTCCACCTGCCAGGTGTGTTGCAGGCCTGGCACTGCTTATCGCTGATTTCCTCATCGCGCTTTGGCCCATCACAGGTTTTTTTGTGTTGTGGTTTGAATTTTTATCTCCATCTGGGTGGTTGTATCGCGGACATCGTCCGCGGTTTAGGCAGACTATCGCATGGTACCACCTTGTTGCGAATTACACGTTGTCACAGGTTATTTTCCCTCGATGGGCTGTGATGTTGTGAGTTGCGTTAAGCTACTCTTGTGGTAGATATCACACGTTCTTGTGAATATACCCCTCTGTTTTCACGGTCATTACTGTACAGCAGGTCAGATGTGCCTAGTAAATACCACATTTTCCTTAAGAAAAATCGGGATACAAGGTATATTGACCCACCCAGTTAATATCCACCTCCTGGGGTCAGTATTTACCAGGTAGCATAAATACCTCGGGTCACTGGATTGCGCATGGTGTTACAAAGGGCACTGCAATCCTGAAGTCAGTTTTACTAAGCAACTCAAGCTACCGTGCGTGGCCCCGCATTACTCTGCTCTGGGAACACTTGCCATGCAGCGTGGGTGTTCCCATGTATCCATCCATTGATTTTGATGCATTCCCAGATTTACTGTTCATACGCCAAAATGGTACGGCTTCCGATAAAGGCCCAACGAGGAGAAATAGCTTCATTTCTCCTCGTTGTTTCCAATATGCATCACATTCAGAAGGGGGGAAAAAATATCTAAGGATTGTTTTTGTGCAAGAAGGGAAAAGTAACGCAGGCACCCTTACACTATGACGCAAGGGTGCCTGAGTTGGCGCTTGGCTGCTCTGAGTGTGCCAGCTCAAGGAGAGAGCAGGAATGTTCCAAATCTTGATAGCTATGACGTATTCCTGCCCTGTCCATTTGGCGTAGCATAGCAAGTTGACTTGCTGCGTAACATCAAATTTTGATAAATCTGGTCCGTCATGTCCATTCTCCCCATTCGCAATCAAGACCCTGCTCGGAGCGCTAAAGAAATTATTGTCGGAGCTGTGTGAATATAGAAGAGTATTGTGTGAAGATGCTAAGTTATCAATGGTGCAGGGGAATAGTGTGCGCTGCTGAACAATTCTTCTGAGCACCGAAGAATATTAGTCCTGATTTACAAAACCATTTTTGTGCGAGTTTAACATAAGTAGGTAAATTGCACAAATTACTAGACTTTACGTTTACAGCGTGATTCATAAAATTCGAAAGGTCCACTTCTAAAAGGCAAATGATCAAAGGTTTACTCTTGTCAAGGGTAGGAGTAAATCTATATCCAGAGTGTGAATTTGGGGAGACACATCCAAAATGGGCAGAGGAGTAGGGAAGGGAGTTCTAAATGTGCTTTTCTTGAGGGTGCAAGTACTTATCAGCACCACGATACCATGTGTAGGGTGTACGCTGCTCTTTATAAATTCAAATTCATCGCTAATGAGATGCAGAGTAGGCGTTACCGTGCCAAAAGCTGTGACAACACCACTCCACAACATTCACAACGACCAGCCCGAACTGCGATAAGAACACAAAACAGGCGATAAGGCGCGTTAGCAGCAGGAAAATAACACCTGCTCTGACCTGGTGCAAAGTCGGACCACAGCCTGCACCACAAAAGGGAGCACAGCCCACAGCCACATCGGAAGGGCAACAGATGCAGCTTGGTAACTGAACATGCAGCCCGAAGGGCCGTAAGGGCAAGAACACCCGCCGCCACCACCCCCAGGACCTCCCATCCCCGGCACCCCCCGACAAAAGACATGCCACATCAGCTACACCTAAATACGTACAAAATAATCCGCTTGATGTCGCACAATCACAACTGGTGACATGCATGTGTTGTCACAAAAATGAGCCTCACACATTCACTTTCGAAGCAACAAATGAAACTTTATTAACATGAACACTGAAATGTGCCCAATGACATGTTGGAGGTGACGAACAGTTGTTGATGGTGTTCCATCTCCTCCGTGACTATGATCCTGTTCAACCTACAGACTGAACTTAGTCTTCCTCTTCTTCTTGTCCTTGCCCTTCCCTGTCCCCGAGGTCCCAGGCTGGTCGTCCGGGGTGCTTGTGGGGTTGCGCTCATCCTCTGCACCTACTCCGGCTGCCTCCATGGTGCTTGGGTGTTGGTCAGTTTGTGTTTGGGTGTTTTTTCTACTTTTATGGTGATTTTTTCCACCTGCCAGGTGTGTTGCAGGCCTGGCGCTGCTTATCGCTGATTTCCTCATCGCGCTTTGGCCCATCACAGGTTTTTTTGTGTTGTGGTTTGAATTTTTATCTCCATCTGGGTGGTTGTATCGCGGACATCGTCCGCGGTTTAGGCAGACTATCGCATGGTACCGCCTTGTTGTGAATTACACGTTGTCACAGGTTATTTTCCCTCGATGGGCTGTGATGTTGTGAGTTGCGTTAAGCTACTCTTGTGGTAGATATCACACGTTCTTGTGAATATACCCCTCTGTTTTCACGGTCATTACTGTACAGCAGGTCAGATGTGCCTAGTAAATACCACATTTCCCATAAGAAAAATCGGGATACAAGGTATATTGACCCACCCAGTTAATATCCACCTCCTGGGGTCAGTATTTACCAGGTAGCATAAATACCTCGGGTCACTGGATTGCGCATGGTGTTACAAAAGGCACTGCAATCCTGAAGTCAGTTTTACTAAGCAACTCAAGCTACCGTGCGTGGCCCCGCATTACTCTGCTCTGGGAACACTTGCCATGCAGCGTGGGTGTTCCCATGTATCCATCCATTGATTTTGATGCATTCCCAGATTTACTGTTCAGACGCCAAAATGTTACGGCTTCCGATAAAGGCCCAACGAGGAGAAATAGCTTCATTTCTCCTCGTTGTTTCCAATATGCATCACATTCAGAAGGGGGGAAAAAATATCTAAGGATTGTTTTTGTGCAAGAAGGGAAAAGTAACGCAGGCACCCTTACACTATGACGCAAGGGTGCCTGAGTTGGCGCTTGGCTGCTCTGAGTGTGCCAGCTCAAGGAGAGAGCAGGAATGTTCCAAATCTTGATAGCTATGACGTATTCCTGCCCTGTCCATTTGGCGTAGCATAGCAAGTTGACTTGCTGCGTAACATCAAATTTTGATAAATCTGGTCCGTCATGTCCATTCTCCCCATTCGCAATCAAGACCCTGCTCGGAGCGCTAAAGAAATTATTGTCGGAGCTGTGTGAATATAGAAGAGTATCGTGTGAAGATGCTAAGTTATCAATGGTGCAGGGGAATAGTGTGCGCTGCTGAACAATTCTTCTGAGCACCGAAGAATATTAGTCCTGATTTACAAAACCATTTTTGTGCGAGTTTAACATAAGTAGGTAAATTGCACAAATTACTAGACTTTACGTTTACAGCGTGATTCATAAAATCCGAAAGGTCCACTTGTAAAAGGCAAATGATCAAAGGTTTACTGTTGTCAAGGGTAGGAGTAAATCTATATCCAGAGTGTGAATTTGGGGAGACACATCCAAAATGGGCAGAGGAGTAGGGAAGGGAGTTTTAAATGTGCTTTTCTTGAGGGTGCAAGTACTTATCAGCACCACGATACCATGTGTAGGGTGTACGCTGCTCTTTATAAATTCAAATTCATCGCTAATGAGATGCAGAGTAGGCGTTACCGTGCCAAAAGCCGTGACAACACCACTCCACAACATTCACAACGACCAGCCCGAACTGCGATAAGAACACAAAACAGGCGATAAGGCGCGTTAGCAGCAGGAAAATAACACCTGCTCTGACCTGGTGCAAAGTCGGACCACAGCCTGCACCACAAAAGGGAGCACAGCCCACAGCCACATCGGAAGGGCAACAGATGCAGCTTGGTAACTGAACATGCAGCCCGAAGGGCCGTAAGGGCAAGAACACCCGCCGCCACCACCCCCAGGACCTCCCATCCCCGGCACCCCCCGACAAAAGACATGCCACATCAGCTACACCTAAATACGTACAAAATAATCCGCTTGATGTCGCACAATCACAACTGGTGACATGCATGTGTTGTCACAAAAATGAGCCTCACACATTCACTTTCGAAGCAACAAATGAAACTTTATTAACATGAACACTGAAATGTGCCCAATGACATGTTGGAGGTGACGAACAGTTGTTGATGGTGTTCCATCTCCTCCGTGACTATGATCCTGTTCAACCTACAGACTGAACTTAGTCTTCCTCTTCTTCTTGTCCTTGCCCTTCCCTGTCCCCGAGGTCCCAGGCTGGTCGTCCGGGGTGCTTGTGGGGTTGCGCTAATCCTCTGCGCCTACTCCGGCTGCCTCCATGGTGCTTGGGTGTTGGTCAGTTTGTGTTTGGGTGTTTTTTCTACTTTTATGGTGATTTTTTTCCACCTGCCAGGTGTGTTGCAGGCCTGGCGCTGCTTATCGCTGATTTCCTCATCGCGCTTTGGCCCATCACAGGTTTTTTTGTGTTGTGGTTTGAATTTTTATCTCCATCTGGGTGGTTGTATCGCGGACATCGTCCGCGGTTTAGGCAGACTATCGCATGGTAACGCCTTGTTGTGAATTACACGTTGTCACAGGTTATTTTCCCTCGATGGGCTGTGATGTTGTGAGTTGCGTTAAGCTACTCTTGTGGTAGATATCACACGTTCTTGTGAATATACCCCTCTGTTTTCACGGTCATTACTGTACAGCAGGTCAGATGTGCCTAGTAAATACCACATTTCCCATATGAAAAATCGGGATACAAGGTATATTGACCCACCCAGTTAATATCCACCTCCTGGGGTCAGTATTTACCAGGTAGCATAAATACCTCGGGTCACTGGATTGCGCATGGTGTTACAAAGGGCACTGCAATCCTGAAGTCAGTTTTACTAAGCAACTCAAGCTACCTTGCGTGGCCCCGCAATACTCTGCTCTGGGAACACTTTCCATGCAGCGTGGGTGTTCCCATGTATCCATCCATTGATTTTGATGCATTCCCAGATTTACTGTTCATACGCCAAAATGTTACGGCTTCCGATAAAGGCCCAACGAGGAGAAATAGCTTCATTTCTCCTCGTTGTTTCCAATATGCATCACATTCAGAAGGGGGGAAAAAATATCTAAGGATTGTTTTTGTGCAAGAAGGGAAAAGTAACGCAGGCACCCTTACACTATGACGCAAGGGTGCCTGAGTTGGCGCTTGGCTGCTCTGAGTGTGCCAGCTCAAGGAGAGAGCAGGAATGTTCCAAATCTTGATAGCTATGACGTATTCCTGCCCTGTCCATTTGGCGTAGCATAGCAAGTTGACTTGCTGCGTAACATCAAATTTTGATAAATCTGGTCCGTCATGTCCATTCTCCCCATTCGCAATCAAGACCCTGCTCGGAGCGCTAAAGAAATTATTGTCGGAGCTGTGTGAATATAGAAGAGTATTGTGTGAAGATGCTAAGTTATCAATGGTGCAGGGGAATAGTGTGCGCTGCTGAACAATTCTTCTGAGCACCGAAGAATATTAGTCCTGATTTACAAAACCATTTTTGTGCGAGTTTAACATAAGTAGGTAAATTGCACAAATTACTAGACTTTACGTTTACAGCGTGATTCATAAAATCCGAAAGGTCCACTTGTAAAAGGCAAATGATCAAAGGTTTACTGTTGTCAAGGGTAGGAGTAAATCTATATCCAGAGTGTGAATTTGGGGAGACACATCCAAAATGGGCAGAGGAGTAGGGAAGGGAGTTTTAAATGTGCTTTTCTTGAGGGTGCAAGTACTTATCAGCACCACGATACCATGTGTAGGGTGTACGCTGCTCTTTATAAATTCAAATTCATCGCTAATGAGATGCAGAGTAGGCGTTACCGTGCCAAAAGCCGTGACAACACCACTCCACAACATTCACAACGACCAGCCCGAACTGCGATAAGAACACAAAACAGGCGATAAGGCGCGTTAGCAGCAGGAAAATAACACCTGCTCTGACCTGGTGCAAAGTCGGACCACAGCCTGCACCACAAAAGGGAGCACAGCCCACAGCCACATCGGAAGGGCAACAGATGCAGCTTGGTAACTGAACATGCAGCCCGAAGGGCCGTAAGGGCAAGAACACCCGCCGCCACCACCCCCAGGACCTCCCATCCCCGGCACCCCCCGACAAAAGACATGCCACATCAGCTACACCTAAATACGTACAAAATAATCCGCTTGATGTCGCACAATCACAACTGGTGACATGCATGTGTTGTCACAAAAATGAGCCTCACACATTCACTTTCGAAGCAACAAATGAAACTTTATTAACATGAACACTGAAATGTGCCCAATGACATGTTGGAGGTGACGAACAGTTGTTGATGGTGTTCCATCTCCTCCGTGACTATGATCCTGTTCAACCTACAGACTGAACTTAGTCTTCCTCTTCTTCTTGTCCTTGCCCTTCCCTGTCCCCGAGGTCCCAGGCTGGTCGTCCGGGGTGCTTGTGGGGTTGCGCTAATCCTCTGCGCCTACTCCGGCTGCCTCCATGGTGCTTGGGTGTTGGTCAGTTTGTGTTTGGGTGTTTTTTCTACTTTTATGGTGATTTTTTTCCACCTGCCAGGTGTGTTGCAGGCCTGGCGCTGCTTATCGCTGATTTCCTCATCGCGCTTTGGCCCATCACAGGTTTTTTTGTGTTGTGGTTTGAATTTTTATCTCCATCTGGGTGGTTGTATCGCGGACATCGTCCGCGGTTTAGGCAGACTATCGCATGGTAACGCCTTGTTGTGAATTACACGTTGTCACAGGTTATTTTCCCTCGATGGGCTGTGATGTTGTGAGTTGCGTTAAGCTACTCTTGTGGTAGATATCACACGTTCTTGTGAATATACCCCTCTGTTTTCACGGTCATTACTGTACAGCAGGTCAGATGTGCCTAGTAAATACCACATTTCCCATATGAAAAATCGGGATACAAGGTATATTGACCCACCCAGTTAATATCCACCTCCTGGGGTCAGTATTTACCAGGTAGCATAAATACCTCGGGTCACTGGATTGCGCATGGTGTTACAAAGGGCACTGCAATCCTGAAGTCAGTTTTACTAAGCAACTCAAGCTACCTTGCGTGGCCCCGCAATACTCTGCTCTGGGAACACTTTCCATGCAGCGTGGGTGTTCCCATGTATCCATCCATTGATTTTGATGCATTCCCAGATTTACTGTTCATACGCCAAAATGTTACGGCTTCCGATAAAGGCCCAACGAGGAGAAATAGCTTCATTTCTCCTCGTTGTTTCCAATATGCATCACATTCAGAAGGGGGGAAAAAATATCTAAGGATTGTTTTTGTGCAAGAAGGGAAAAGTAACGCAGGCACCCTTACACTATGACGCAAGGGTGCCTGAGTTGGCGCTTGGCTGCTCTGAGTGTGCCAGCTCAAGGAGAGAGCAGGAATGTTCCAAATCTTGATAGCTATGACGTATTCCTGCCCTGTCCATTTGGCGTAGCATAGCAAGTTGACTTGCTGCGTAACATCAAATTTTGATAAATCTGGTCCGTCATGTCCATTCTCCCCATTCGCAATCAAGACCCTGCTCGGAGCGCTAAAGAAATTATTGTCGGAGCTGTGTGAATATAGAAGAGTATTGTGTGAAGATGCTAAGTTATCAATGGTGCAGGGGAATAGTGTGCGCTGCTGAACAATTCTTCTGAGCACCGAAGAATATTAGTCCTGATTTACAAAACCATTTTTGTGCGAGTTTAACATAAGTAGGTAAATTGCACAAATTACTAGACTTTACGTTTACAGCGTGATTCATAAAATCCGAAAGGTCCACTTGTAAAAGGCAAATGATCAAAGGTTTACTGTTGTCAAGGGTAGGAGTAAATCTATATCCAGAGTGTGAATTTGGGGAGACACATCCAAAATGGGCAGAGGAGTAGGGAAGGGAGTTTTAAATGTGCTTTTCTTGAGGGTGCAAGTACTTATCAGCACCACGATACCATGTGTAGGGTGTACGCTGCTCTTTATAAATTCAAATTCATCGCTAATGAGATGCAGAGTAGGCGTTACCGTGCCAAAAGCCGTGACAACACCACTCCACAACATTCACAACGACCAGCCCGAACTGCGATAAGAACACAAAACAGGCGATAAGGCGCGTTAGCAGCAGGAAAATAACACCTGCTCTGACCTGGTGCAAAGTCGGACCACAGCCTGCACCACAAAAGGGAGCACAGCCCACAGCCACATCGGAAGGGCAACAGATGCAGCTTGGTAACTGAACATGCAGCCCGAAGGGCCGTAAGGGCAAGAACACCCGCCGCCACCACCCCCAGGACCTCCCATCCCCGGCACCCCCCGACAAAAGACATGCCACATCAGCTACACCTAAATACGTACAAAATAATCCGCTTGATGTCGCACAATCACAACTGGTGACATGCATGTGTTGTCACAAAAATGAGCCTCACACATTCACTTTCGAAGCAACAAATGAAACTTTATTAACATGAACACTGAAATGTGCCCAATGACATGTTGGAGGTGACGAACAGTTGTTGATGGTGTTCCATCTCCTCCGTGACTATGATCCTGTTCAACCTACAGACTGAACTTAGTCTTCCTCTTCTTCTTGTCCTTGCCCTTCCCTGTCCCCGAGGTCCCAGGCTGGTCGTCCGGGGTGCTTGTGGGGTTGCGCTAATCCTCTGCGCCTACTCCGGCTGCCTCCATGGTGCTTGGGTGTTGGTCAGTTTGTGTTTGGGTGTTTTTTCTACTTTTATGGTGATTTTTTTCCACCTGCCAGGTGTGTTGCAGGCCTGGCGCTGCTTATCGCTGATTTCCTCATCGCGCTTTGGCCCATCACAGGTTTTTTTGTGTTGTGGTTTGAATTTTTATCTCCATCTGGGTGGTTGTATCGCGGACATCGTCCGCGGTTTAGGCAGACTATCGCATGGTAACGCCTTGTTGTGAATTACACGTTGTCACAGGTTATTTTCCCTCGATGGGCTGTGATGTTGTGAGTTGCGTTAAGCTACTCTTGTGGTAGATATCACACGTTCTTGTGAATATACCCCTCTGTTTTCACGGTCATTACTGTACAGCAGGTCAGATGTGCCTAGTAAATACCACATTTCCCATATGAAAAATCGGGATACAAGGTATATTGACCCACCCAGTTAATATCCACCTCCTGGGGTCAGTATTTACCAGGTAGCATAAATACCTCGGGTCACTGGATTGCGCATGGTGTTACAAAGGGCACTGCAATCCTGAAGTCAGTTTTACTAAGCAACTCAAGCTACCTTGCGTGGCCCCGCAATACTCTGCTCTGGGAACACTTTCCATGCAGCGTGGGTGTTCCCATGTATCCATCCATTGATTTTGATGCATTCCCAGATTTACTGTTCATACGCCAAAATGTTACGGCTTCCGATAAAGGCCCAACGAGGAGAAATAGCTTCATTTCTCCTCGTTGTTTCCAATATGCATCACATTCAGAAGGGGGGAAAAAATATCTAAGGATTGTTTTTGTGCAAGAAGGGAAAAGTAACGCAGGCACCCTTACACTATGACGCAAGGGTGCCTGAGTTGGCGCTTGGCTGCTCTGAGTGTGCCAGCTCAAGGAGAGAGCAGGAATGTTCCAAATCTTGATAGCTATGACGTATTCCTGCCCTGTCCATTTGGCGTAGCATAGCAAGTTGACTTGCTGCGTAACATCAAATTTTGATAAATCTGGTCCGTCATGTCCATTCTCCCCATTCGCAATCAAGACCCTGCTCGGAGCGCTAAAGAAATTATTGTCGGAGCTGTGTGAATATAGAAGAGTATTGTGTGAAGATGCTAAGTTATCAATGGTGCAGGGGAATAGTGTGCGCTGCTGAACAATTCTTCTGAGCACCGAAGAATATTAGTCCTGATTTACAAAACCATTTTTGAGCGAGTTTAACATAAGTAGGTAAATTGCACAAATTACTAGACTTTACGTTTACAGCGTGATTCATAAAATTCGAAAGGTCCACTTCTAAAAGGCAAATGATCAAAGGTTTACTCTTGTCAAGGGTAGGAGTAAATCTATATCCAGAGTGTGAATTTGGGGAGACACATCCAAAATGGGCAGAGGAGTAGGGAAGGGAGTTCTAAATGTGCTTTTCTTGAGGGTGGAAGTACTTATCAGCACCACGATACCATGTGTAGGGTGTACGCTGCTCTTTATAAATTCAAATTCATCGCTAATGAGATGCAGAGTAGGCGTTACCGTGCCAAAAGCCGTGACAACACCACTTCACAACATTCACAACGACCAGCCCGAACTGCAATAAGAACACAAAACAGGCGATAAGGCGCGTTAGCAGCAGGAAAATAACACCTGCTCTGACCTGGTGCAAAGTCGGACCACAGCCTGCACCACAAAAGGGAGCACAGCCCACAGCCACATCGGAAGGGCAACAGATGCAGCTTGGTAACTGAACATGCAGCCCGAAGGGCAGTAAGGGCAAGAACACCCGCCGCCACCACCCCCAGGACCTCCCATCCCCGGCACCCCCCAACAAAAGACATGCCACATCAGCTACACCTAAATACGTACAAAATAATCCGCTTGATGTCGCACAATCACAACTGGTGACATGCATGTGTTGTCACAAAAATGAGCCTCACACATTCACTTTCGAAGCAACAAATGAAACTTTATTAACATGAACACTGAAATGTGCCCAATGACATGTTGGAGGTGACGAACAGTTGTTGATGGTGTTCCATCTCCTCCGTGACTATGATCCTGTTCAACCTACAGACTGAACTTAGTCTTCCTCTTCTTCTTGTCCTTGCCCTTCCCTGTCCCCGAGGTCCCAGGCTGGTCGTCCGGGGTGCTTGTGGGGTTGCGCTCATCCTCTGCGCCTACTCCGGCTGCCTCCATGGTGCTTGGGTGTTGGTCAGTTTGTGTTTGGGTGTTTTTTCTACTTTTATGGTGATTTTTTCCACCTGCCAGGTGTGTTGCAGGCCTGGCGCTGCTTATCGCTGATTTCCTCATCGTGCTTTGGCCCATCACAGGTTTTTTTGTGTTGTGGTTTGAATTTTTATCTCCATCTGGGTGGTTGTATCGCGGACATCGTCCGCGGTTTAGGCAGACTATCGCATGGTACCGCCTTGTTGTGAATTACACGTTGTCACAGGTTATTTTCCCTCGATGGGCTGTGATGTTGTGAGTTGCGTTAAGCTACTCTTGTGGTAGATATCACACATTCTTGTGAATATACCCCTCTGTTTTCACGGTCATTACTGTACAGCAGGTCAGATGTGCCTAGTAAATACTACATTTCCCATAAGAAAAATCGGGATACAAGGTATATTGACCCACCCAGTTAATATCCACCTCCTGGGGTCAGTATTTACCAGGTAGCATAAATACCTCGGGTCACTAGATTGCGCATGGTGTTACAAAGGGCACTGCAATCCTGAAGTCAGTTTTACTAAGCAACTCAAGCTACCTTGCGTGGCCCCGCAATACTCTGCTCTGGGAACACTTTCCATGCAGCGTGGGTGTTCCCATGTATCCATCCATTGATTTTGATGCATTCCCAGATTTACTGTTTATACGCCAAAATGTTACGGCTTCCGATAAAGGCCCAACGAGGAGAAATAGCTTCATTTCTCCTCGTTGTTTCCAATATGCATCACATTCAGAAGGGGGGAAAAAATATCTAAGGATTGTTTTTGTGCAAGAAGGGAAAAGTAACGCAGGCACCCTTACACTATGACGCAAGGGTGCCTGAGTTGGCGCTTGGCTGCTCTGAGTGTGCCAGCTCAAGGAGAGAGCAGGAATGTTCCAAATCTTGATAGCTATGACGTATTCCTGCCCTGTCCATTTGGCGTAGCATAGCAAGTTGCCTTGCTGCGTAACATCAAATTTTGATAAATCTGGTCCGTCATGTCCATTCTCCCCATTCGCAATCAAGACCCTACTCGGAGCGCTAAAGAAATTATTGTCGGAGCTGTGTGAATATAGAAGAGTAGTGTGTGAAGATGCTAAGTTATCAATGGTGCAGGGGAATAGTGTGCGCTGCTGCACAATTCTTCTGAGCACCGAAGAATATTCCTGATTTACAAAACCATTTTTGTGCGAGTTTAACATAAGTAGGTAAATTGCACAAATTACTAGACTTTACGTTTACAGCGTGATTCATAAAATTCGAAAGGTCCACTTCTAAAAGGCAAATGATCAAAGGTTTACTCTTGTCAAGGGTAGGAGTAAATCTATATCCAGAGTGTGAATTTGGGGAGACACATCCAAAATGGGCAGAGGAGTGGGGAAGGGAGTTCTAAATGTGCTTTTCGTGAGGGTGCAAGTACTTATCAGCACCACGATACCATGTGAAGGGTGTACGCTGCTCTTTATAAATTCAAATTCATCGCTAATGAGATGCAGAGTAGGCGTTACCGTGCCAAAAGCCGTGACAACACCACTCCACAACATTCACAACGACCAGCCCGAACTGCGATAAGAACACAAAACAGGCGATAAGGCGCGTTAGCAGCAGGAAAATAACACCTGCTCTGACCTGGTGCAAAGTCGGACCACAGCCTGCACCACAAAAGGGAGCACAGCCCACAGCCACATCGGAAGGGCAACAGATGCAGCTTGGTAACTGAACATGCAGCCCGAAGGGCCGTAAGGGCAAGAACACCCGCCGCCACCACCCCCAGGAACTCCCATCCCCGGCACCCCCCGACAAAAGACATGCCACATCAGCTACACCTAAATACGTACAAAATAATCCGCTTGATGTCGCACAATCACAACTGGTGACATGCATGTGTTGTCACAAAAATGAGCCTCACACATTCACTTTCGAAGCAACAAATGAAACTTTATTAACATGAACACTGAAATGTGCCCAATGACATGTTGGAGGTGACGAACAGTTGTTGATGGTGTTCCATCTCCTCCGTGACTATGATCCTGTTCAACCTAAAGACTGAACTTAGTCTTCCTCTTCTTCTTGTCCTTGCCCTTCCCTGTCCCCGAGGTCCCAGGCTGGTCGTCCGGGGTGCTTGTGGGGTTGCGCTCATCCTCTGCGCCTACTCCGGCTGCCTCCATGGTGCTTGGGTGTTGGTCAGTTTGTGTTTGGGTGTTTTTTCTACTTTTATGGTGATTTTTTCCACCTGCCAGGTGTGTTGCAGGCCTGGCGCTGCTTATCGCTGATTTCCTCATCGCGCTTTGGCCCATCACAGGTTTTTTTGTGTTGTGGTTTGAATTTTTATCTCCATCTGGGTGGTTGTATCACGGACATCGTCCGCGGTTTAGGCAGACTATCGCATGGTACCGCCTTGTTGTGAATTACACGTTGTCACAGGTTATTTTCCCTCGATGGGCTGTGATGTTGTGAGTTGCGTTAAGCTACTCTTGTGGTAGATATCACACATTCTTGTGAATATACCCCTCTGTTTTCACGGTCATTACTGTACAGCAGGTCAGATGTGCCTAGTAAATACTACATTTCCCATAAGAAAAATCGGGATACAAGGTATATTGACCCACCCAGTTAATATCCACCTCCTGGGGTCAGTATTTACCAGGTAGCATAAATACCTCGGGTCACTAGATTGCGCATGGTGTTACAAAGGGCACTGCAATCCTGAAGTCAGTTTTACTAAGCAACTCAAGCTACCTTGCGTGGCCCCGCAATACTCTGCTCTGGGAACACTTTCCATGCAGCGTGGGTGTTCCCATGTATCCATCCATTGATTTTGATGCATTCCCAGATTTACTGTTTATACGCCAAAATGTTACGGCTTCCGATAAAGGCCCAACGAGGAGAAATAGCTTCATTTCTCCTCGTTGTTTCCAATATGCATCACATTCAGAAGGGGGGAAAAAATATCTAAGGATTGTTTTTGTGCAAGAAGGGAAAAGTAACGCAGGCACCCTTACACTATGACGCAAGGGTGCCTGAGTTGGCGCTTGGCTGCTCTGAGTGTGCCAGCTCAAGGAGAGAGCAGGAATGTTCCAAATCTTGATAGCTATGACGTATTCCTGCCCTGTCCATTTGGCGTAGCATAGCAAGTTGACTTGCTGCGTAACATCAAATTTTGATAAATCTGGTCCGTCATGTCCATTCTCCCCATTCGCAATCAAGACCCTACTCGGAGCGCTAAAGAAATTATTGTCGGAGCTGTGTGAATATAGAAGAGTAGTGTGTGAAGATGCTAAGTTATCAATGGTGCAGGGGAATAGTGTGCGCTGCTGAACAATTCTTCTGAGCACCGAAGAATATTCCTGATTTACAAAACCATTTTTGTGCGAGTTTAACATAAGTAGGTAAATTGCACAAATTACTAGACTTTACGTTTACAGCGTGATTCATAAAATTCGAAAGGTCCACTTCTAAAAGGCAAATGATCAAAGGTTTACTCTTGTCAAGGGTAGGAGTAAATCTATATCCAGAGTGTGAATTTGGGGAGACACATCCAAAATGGGCAGAGGAGTAGGGAAGGGAGTTCTAAATGTGCTTTTCGTGAGGGTGCAAGTACTTATCAGCACCACGATACCATGTGTAGGGTGTACGCTGCTCTTTATAAATTCAAATTCATCGCTAATGAGATGCAGAGTAGGCGTTACCGTGCCAAAAGCCGTGACAACACCACTCCACAACATTCACAACGACCAGCCCGAACTGCGATAAGAACACAAAACAGGCGATAAGGCGCGTTAGCAGCAGGAAAATAACACCTGCTCTGACCTGGTGCAAAGTCGGACCACAGCCTGCACCACAAAAGGGAGCACAGCCCACAGCCACATCGGAAGGGCAACAGATGCAGCTTGGTAACTGAACATGCAGCCCGAAGGGCCGTAAGGGCAAGAACACCCGCAGCCACCACCCCCAGGAACTCCCATCCCCGGCACCCCCCGACAAAAGACATGCCACATCAGCTACACCTAAATACGTACAAAATAATCCGCTTGATGTCGCAAAATCACAACTGGTGACATGCATGTGTTGTCACAAAAATGAGCCTCACACATTCACTTTCGAAGCAACAAATGAAACTTTTTTAACATGAACACTGAAATGTGCCCAATGACATGTTGGAGGTGACGAACAGTTGTTGATGGTGTTCCATCTCCTCCGTGACTATGATCCTGTTCAACCTAAAGACTGAACTTAGTCTTCCTCTTCTTCTTGTCCTTGCCCTTCCCTGTCCCCGAGGTCCCAGGCTGGTCGTCCGGGGTGCTTGTGGGGTTGCGCTCATCCTCTGCGCCTACTCCGGCTGCCTCCATGGTGCTTGGGTGTTGGTCAGTTTGTGTTTGGGTGTTTTTTCTACTTTTATGGTGATTTTTTCCACCTGCCAGGTGTGTTGCAGGCCTGGCGCTGCTTATCGCTGATTTCCTCATCGCGCTTTGGCCCATCACAGGTTTTTTTGTGTTGTGGTTTGAATTTTTATCTCCATCTGGGTGGTTGTATCGCGGACATCGTCCGCGGTTTAGGCAGACTATCGCATGGTACCGCCTTGTTGTGAATTACACGTTGTCACAGGTTATTTTCCCTCGATGGGCTGTGATGTTGTGAGTTGCGTTAAGCTACTCTTGTGGTAGATATCACACGTTCTTGTGAATATACCCCTCTGTTTTCACGGTCATTACTGTACAGCAGGTCAGATGTGCCTAGTAAATACCACATTTCCCATAAGAAAAATCGGGATACAAGGTATATTGACCCACCCAGTTAATATCCACCTCCTGGGGTCAGTATTTACCAGGTAGCAAAAATACCTCAGGTCACTGGATTGCGCATGGTGTTACAAAGGGCACTGCAATCCTGAAGTCAGTTTTACTAAGCAACTCAAGCTACCTTGCGTGGCCCCGCAATACTCTGCTCTGGGAACACTTTCCATGCAGCGTGGGTGTTCCCATGTATCCATCCATTGATTTTGATGCATTCCCAGATTTACTGTTTATACGCCAAAATGTTACGGCTTCCGATAAAGGCCCAACGAGGAGAAATAGCTTCATTTCTCCTCGTTGTTTCCAATATGCATCACATTCAGAAGGGGGGAAAAAATATCTAAGGATTGTTTTTGTGCAAGAAGGGAAAAGTAACTCAGGCACCCTTACACTATGACGCAAGGGTGCCTGAGTTGGCGCTTGGCTGCTCTGAGTGTGCCAGCTCAAGGAGAGAGCAGGAATGTTCCAAATCTTGATGGCTATGACGTATTCCTGCCCTGTCCATTTGGCGTAGCATAGCAAGTTGACTTGCTGCGTAACATCAAATTTTGATAAATCTGGTCCGTCATGTCCATTCTCCCCATTCGCAATCAAGACCCTACTCGGAGCGCTAAAGAAATTATTGTCGGAGCTGTGTGAATATAGAAGAGTAGTGTGTGAAGATGCTAAGTTATCAATGGTGCAGGGGAATAGTGTGCGCTGCTGAACAATTCTTCTGAGCACCGAAGAATATTCCTGATTTACAAAACCATTTTTGTGCGAGTTTAACATAAGTAGGTAAATTGCACAAATTACTAGACTTTACGTTTACAGCGTGATTCATAAAATTCGAAAGGTCCACTTCTAAAAGGCAAATGATCAAAGGTTTACTCTTGTCAAGGGTAGGAGTAAATCTATATCCAGAGTGTGAATTTGGGGAGACACATCCAAAATGGGCAGAGGAGTAGGGAAGGGAGTTCTAAATGTGCTTTTCTTGAGGGTGCAAGTACTTATCAGCACCACGATACCATGTGTAGGGTGTACGCTGCTCTTTATAAATTCAAATTCATCGCTAATGAGATGCAGAGTAGGCGTTACCGTGCCAAAAGCCGTGACAACACCACTCCACAACATTCACAACGACCAGCCCGAACTGCGATAAGAACACAAAACAGGCGATAAGGCGCGTTAGCAGCAGGAAAATAACACCTGCTCTGACCTGGTGCAAAGTCGGACCACAGCCTGCACCACAAAAGGGAGCACAGCCCACAGCCACATCGGAAGGGCAACAGATGCAGCTTGGTAACTGAACATGCAGCCCGAAGGGCCGTAAGGGCAAGAACACCCGCCGCCACCACCCCCAGGACCTCCCATCCCCGCACCCCCCGACAAAAGACATGCCACATCAGCTACACCTAAATACGTACAAAATAATCCGCTTGATGTCGCACAATCACAACTGGTGACATGCATGTGTTGTCACAAAAATGAGCCTCACACATTCACTTTCGAAGCAACAAATGAAACTTTATTAACATGAACACTGAAATGTGCCCAATGACATGTTGGAGGTGACGAACAGTTGTTGATGGTGTTCCATCTCCTCCGTGACTATGATCCTGTTCAACCTAAAGACTGAACTTAGTCTTCCTCTTCTTCTTGTCCTTGCCCTTCCCTGTCCCCGAGGTCCCAGGCTGGTCGTCCGGGGTGCTTGTGGGGTTGTGCTCATCCTCTGCGCCTACTCCGGCTGCCTCCATGGTGCTTGGGTGTTGGTCAGTTTGTGTTTGGGTGTTTTTTCTACTTTTATGGTGATTTTTTCCACCTGCCAGGTGTGTTGCAGGCCTGGCGCTGCTTATCGCTGATTTCCTCATCGCGCTTTGGCCCATCACAGGTTTTTTTGTGTTGTGGTTTGAGTTTTTATCTCCATCTGGGTGGTTGTATCGCGGACATCGTCCGCGGTTTAGGCAGACTATCGCATGGTACCGCCTTGTTGTGAATTACACGTTGTCACAGGTTATTTTCCCTCGATGGGCTGTGATGTTGTGAGTTGCGTTAAGCTACTCTTGTGGTAGATATCACACGTTCTTGTGAATATACCCCTCTGTTTTCACGGTCATTACTGTACAGCAGGTCAGATGTGCCTAGTAAATACCACATTTCCCATAAGAAAAATCGGGATACAAGGTATATTGACCCACCCAGTTAATATCCACCTCCTGGGGTCAGTATTTACCAGGTAGCATAAATACCTCAGGTCACTGGATTGCGCATGGTGTTACAAAGGGCACTGCAATCCTGAAGTCAGTTTTACTAAGCAACTCAAGCTACCTTGCGTGGCCCCGCAATACTCTGCTCTGAGAACACTTTCCGTGCAGCGTGGGTGTTCCCATGTATCCATCCATTGATTTTGATGCATTCCCAGATTTACTGTTTATACGCCAAAATGTTACGGCTTCCGATAAAGGCCCAACGAGGAGAAATAGCTTCATTTCTCCTCGTTGTTTCCAATATGCATCACATTCAGAAGGGGGGAAAAAATATCTAAGGATTGTTTTTGTGCAAGAAGGGAAAAGTAACTCAGGCATCCTTACACTATGACGCAAGGGTGCCTGAGTTGGCGCTTGGCTGCTCTGAGTGTGCCAGCTCAAGGAGAGAGCAGGAATGTTCCAAATCTTGATAGCTATGACGTATTCCTGCCCTGTCCATTTGGCGTAGCATAGCAAGTTGACTTGCTGCGTAACATCAAATTTTGATAAATCTGGTCCGTCATGTCCATTCTCCCCATTCGCAATCAAGACCCTACTCGGAGCGCTAAAGAAATTATTGTCGGAGCTGTGTGAATATAGAAGAGTAGTGTGTGAAGATGCTAAGTTATCAATGGTGCAGGGGAATAGTGTGCGCTGCTGAACAATTCTTCTGAGCACCGAAGAATATTCCTGATTTACAAAACCATTTTTGTGCGAGTTTAACATAAGTAGGTAAATTGCACAAATTACTAGACTTTACGTTTACAGCGTGATTCATAAAATTCGAAAGGTCCACTTCTAAAAGGCAAATGATCAAAGGTTTACTCTTGTCAAGGGTAGGAGTAAATCTATATCCAGAGTGTGAATTTGGGGAGACACATCCAAAATGGGCAGAGGAGTAGGGAAGGGAGTTCTAAATGTGCTTTTCTTGAGGGTGCAAGTACTTATCAGCACCACGATACCATGTGTAGGGTGTACGCTGCTCTTTATGAATTCAAATTCATCGCTAATGAGATGCAGAGTAGGCGTTACCGTGCCAAAAGCCGTGACAACACCACTCCACAACATTCACAACGACCAGCCCGAACTGCGATAAGAACACAAAACAGGCGATAAGGCGCGTTAGCAGCAGGAAAATAACACCTGCTCTGACCTGGTGCAAAGTCGGACCACAGCCTGCACCACAAAAGGGAGCACAGCCCACAGCCACATCGGAAGGGCAACAGATGCAGCTTGGTAACTGAACATGCAGCCCGAAGGGCCGTAAGGGCAAGAACACCCGCCGCCACCACCCCCAGGAACTCCCATCCCCGGCACCCCCCGACAAAAGACATGCCACATCAGCTACACCTAAATACGTACAAAATAATCCGCTTGATGTCGCACAATCACAACTGGTGACATGCATGTGTTGTCACAAAAATGAGCCTCACACATTCACTTTCGAAGCAACAAATGAAACTTTATTAACATGAACACTGAAATGTGCCCAATGACATGTTGGAGGTGACGAACAGTTGTTGATGGTGTTCCATCTCCTCCGTGACTATGATCCTGTTCAACCTAAAGACTGAACTTAGTCTTCCTCTTCTTCTTGTCCTTGCCCTTCCCTGTCCCCGAGGTCCCAGGCTGGTCGTCCGGGGTGCTTGTGGGGTTGTGCTCATCCTCTGCGCCTACTCCGGCTGCCTCCATGGTGCTTGGGTGTTGGTCAGTTTGTGTTTGGGTGTTTTTTCTACTTTTATGGTGATTTTTTCCACCTGCCAGGTGTGTTGCAGGCCTGGCGCTGCTTATCGCTGATTTCCTCATCGCGCTTTGGCCCATCACAGGTTTTTTTGTGTTGTGGTTTGAGTTTTTATCTCCATCTGGGTGGTTGTATCGCGGACATCGTCCGCGGTTTAGGCAGACTATCGCATGGTACCGCCTTGTTGTGAATTACACGTTGTCACAGGTTATTTTCCCTCGATGGGCTGTGATGTTGTGAGTTGCGTTAAGCTACTCTTGTGGTAGATATCACACGTTCTTGTGAATATACCCCTCTGTTTTCACGGTCATTACTGTACAGCAGGTCAGATGTGCCTAGTAAATACCACATTTCCCATAAGAAAAATCGGGATACAAGGTATATTGACCCACCCAGTTAATATCCACCTCCTGGGGTCAGTATTTACCAGGTAGCATAAATACCTCAGGTCACTGGATTGCGCATGGTGTTACAAAGGGCACTGCAATCCTGAAGTCAGTTTTACTAAGCAACTCAAGCTACCTTGCGTGGCCCCGCAATACTCTGCTCTGAGAACACTTTCCATGCAGCGTGGGTGTTCCCATGTATCCATCCATTGATTTTGATGCATTCCCAGATTTACTGTTTATACGCCAAAATGTTACGGCTTCCGATAAAGGCCCAACGAGGAGAAATAGCTTCATTTCTCCTCGTTGTTTCCAATATGCATCACATTCAGAAGGGGGGAAAAAATATCTAAGGATTGTTTTTGTGCAAGAAGGGAAAAGTAACTCAGGCATCCTTACACTATGACGCAAGGGTGCCTGAGTTGGCGCTTGGCTGCTCTGAGTGTGCCAGCTCAAGGAGAGAGCAGGAATGTTCCAAATCTTGATAGCTATGACGTATTCCTGCCCTGTCCATTTGGCGTAGCATAGCAAGTTGACTTGCTGCGTAACATCAAATTTTGATAAATCTGGTCCGTCATGTCCATTCTCCCCATTCGCAATCAAGACCCTACTCGGAGCGCTAAAGAAATTATTGTCGGAGCTGTGTGAATATAGAAGAGTAGTGTGTGAAGATGCTAAGTTATCAATGGTGCAGGGGAATAGTGTGCGCTGCTGAACAATTCTTCTGAGCACCGAAGAATATTCCTGATTTACAAAACCATTTTTGTGCGAGTTTAACATAAGTAGGTAAATTGCACAAATTACTAGACTTTACGTTTACAGCGTGATTCATAAAATTCGAAAGGTCCACTTCTAAAAGGCAAATGATCAAAGGTTTACTCTTGTCAAGGGTAGGAGTAAATCTATATCCAGAGTGTGAATTTGGGGAGACACATCCAAAATGGGCAGAGGAGTAGGGAAGGGAGTTCTAAATGTGCTTTTCTTGAGGGTGCAAGTACTTATCAGCACCACGATACCATGTGTAGGGTGTACGCTGCTCTTTATGAATTCAAATTCATCGCTAATGAGATGCAGAGTAGGCGTTACCGTGCCAAAAGCCGTGACAACACCACTCCACAACATTCACAACGACCAGCCCGAACTGCGATAAGAACACAAAACAGGCGATAAGGCGCGTTAGCAGCAGGAAAATAACACCTGCTCTGACCTGGTGCAAAGTCGGACCACAGCCTGCACCACAAAAGGGAGCACAGCCCACAGCCACATCGGAAGGGCAACAGATGCAGCTTGGTAACTGAACATGCAGCCCGAAGGGCCGTAAGGGCAAGAACACCCGCCGCCACCACCCCCAGGACCTCCCATCCCCGCACCCCCCGACAAAAGACATGCCACATCAGCTACACCTAAATACGTACAAAATAATCCGCTTGATGTCGCACAATCACAACTGGTGACATGCATGTATTGTCACAAAAATGAGCCTCACACATTCACTTTCGAAGCAACAAATGAAACTTTATTAACATGAACACTGAAATGTGCCCAATGACATGTTGGAGGTGACGAACAGTTGTTGATGGTGTTCCATCTCCTCCGTGACTATGATCCTGTTCAACCTAAAGACTGAACTTAGTCTTCCTCTTCTTCTTGTCCTTGCCCTTCCCTGTCCCCGAGGTCCCAGGCTGGTCGTCCGGGGTGCTTGTGGGGTTGCGCTCATCCTCTGCGCCTACTCCGGCTGCCTCCATGGTGCTTGGGTGTTGGTCAGTTTGTGTTTGGGTGTTTTTTCTACTTTTATGGTGATTTTTTCCACCTGCCAGGTGTGTTGCAGGCCTGGCGCTGCTTATCGCTGATTTCCTCATCGCGCTTTGGCCCATCACAGGTTTTTTTGTGTTGTGGTTTGAGTTTTTATCTCCATCTGGGTGGTTGTATCGCGGACATCGTCCGCGGTTTAGGCAGACTATCGCATGGTACCGCCTTGTTGTGAATTACACGTTGTCACAGGTTATTTTCCCTCGATGGGCTGTGATGTTGTGAGTTGCGTTAAGCTACTCTTGTGGTAGATATCACAAGTTCTTGTGAATATACCCCTCTGTTTTCACGGTCATTACTGTACAGCAGGTCAGATGTGCCTAGTAAATACCACATTTCCCATAAGAAAAATCGGGATACAAGGTATATTGACCCACCCAGTTAATATCCACCTCCTGGGGTCAGTATTTACCAGGTAGCATAAATACCTCGGGTCACTGGATTGCGCATGGTGTTACAAAAGGCACTGCAATCCTGAAGTCAGTTTTACTAAGCAACTCAAGCTACCGTGCGTGGCCCCGCATTACTCTGCTCTGGGAACACTTGCCATGCAGCGTGGGTGTTCCCATGTATCCATCCATTGATTTTGATGCATTCCCAGATTTACTGTTCATACGCCAAAATGTTACGGCTTCCGATAAAGGCCCAACGAGGAGAAATAGCTTCATTTCTCCTCGTTGTTTCCAATATGCATCACATTCAGAAGGGGGGAAAAAATATCTAAGGATTGTTTTTGTGCAAGAAGGGAAAAGTAACGCAGGCACCCTTACACTATGACGCAAGGGTGCCTGAGTTGGCGCTTGGCTGCTCTGAGTGTGCCAGCTCAAGGAGAGAGCAGGAATTTTCCAAATCTTGATAGCTATGACGTATTCCTGCCCTGTCCATTTGGCGTAGCATAGCAAGTTGACTTGCTGCGTAACATCAAATTTTGATAAATCTGGTCCGTCATGTCCATTCTCCCCATTCGCAATCAAGACCCTGCTCGGAGCGCTATAGAAATTATTGTCGGAGCTGTGTGAATATAGAAGAGTATTGTGTGAAGATGCTAAGTTATCAATGGTGCAGGGGAATAGTGTGCGCTGCTGAACAATTCTTCTGAGCACCGAAGAATATTAGTCCTGATTTACAAAACCATTTTTGTGCGAGTTTAACATAAGTAGGTAAATTGCACAAATTACTAGACTTTACGTTTACAGCGTGATTCATAAAATTCGAAAGGTCCACTTCTAAAAGGCAAATGATCAAAGGTTTACTCTTGTCAAGGGTAGGAGTAAATCTATATCCAGAGTGTGAATTTGGGGAGACACATCCAAAATGGGCAGAGGAGTAGGGAAGGGAGTTCTAAATGTGCTTTTCTTGAGGGTGCAAGTACTTATCAGCACCACGATACCATGTGTAGGGTGTACGCTGCTCTTTATGAATTCAAATTCATCGCTAATGAGATGCAGAGTAGGCGTTACCGTGCCAAAAGCCGTGACAACACCACTCCACAACATTCACAACGACCAGCCCGAACTGCGATAAGAACACAAAACAGGCGATAAGGCGCGTTAGCAGCAGGAAAATAACACCTGCTCTGACCTGGTGCAAAGTCGGACCACAGCCTGCACCACAAAAGGGAGCACAGCCCACAGCCACATCGGAAGGGCAACAGATGCAGCTTGGTAACTGAACATGCAGCCCGAAGGGCCGTAAGGGCAAGAACACCCGCCGCCACCACCCCCAGGACCTCCCATCCCCGCACCCCCCGACAAAAGACATGCCACATCAGCTACACCTAAATACGTACAAAATAATCCGCTTGATGTCGCACAATCACAACTGGTGACATGCATGTATTGTCACAAAAATGAGCCTCACACATTCACTTTCGAAGCAACAAATGAAACTTTATTAACATGAACACTGAAATGTGCCCAATGACATGTTGGAGGTGACGAACAGTTGTTGATGGTGTTCCATCTCCTCCGTGACTATGATCCTGTTCAACCTAAAGACTGAACTTAGTCTTCCTCTTCTTCTTGTCCTTGCCCTTCCCTGTCCCCGAGGTCCCAGGCTGGTCGTCCGGGGTGCTTGTGGGGTTGCGCTCATCCTCTGCGCCTACTCCGGCTGCCTCCATGGTGCTTGGGTGTTGGTCAGTTTGTGTTTGGGTGTTTTTTCTACTTTTATGGTGATTTTTTCCACCTGCCAGGTGTGTTGCAGGCCTGGCGCTGCTTATCGCTGATTTCCTCATCGCGCTTTGGCCCATCACAGGTTTTTTTGTGTTGTGGTTTGAGTTTTTATCTCCATCTGGGTGGTTGTATCGCGGACATCGTCCGCGGTTTAGGCAGACTATCGCATGGTACCGCCTTGTTGTGAATTACACGTTGTCACAGGTTATTTTCCCTCGATGGGCTGTGATGTTGTGAGTTGCGTTAAGCTACTCTTGTGGTAGATATCACAAGTTCTTGTGAATATACCCCTCTGTTTTCACGGTCATTACTGTACAGCAGGTCAGATGTGCCTAGTAAATACCACATTTCCCATAAGAAAAATCGGGATACAAGGTATATTGACCCACCCAGTTAATATCCACCTCCTGGGGTCAGTATTTACCAGGTAGCATAAATACCTCGGGTCACTGGATTGCGCATGGTGTTACAAAAGGCACTGCAATCCTGAAGTCAGTTTTACTAAGCAACTCAAGCTACCGTGCGTGGCCCCGCATTACTCTGCTCTGGGAACACTTGCCATGCAGCGTGGGTGTTCCCATGTATCCATCCATTGATTTTGATGCATTCCCAGATTTACTGTTCATACGCCAAAATGTTACGGCTTCCGATAAAGGCCCAACGAGGAGAAATAGCTTCATTTCTCCTCGTTGTTTCCAATATGCATCACATTCAGAAGGGGGGAAAAAATATCTAAGGATTGTTTTTGTGCAAGAAGGGAAAAGTAACGCAGGCACCATTACACTATGACGCAAGGGTGCCTGAGTTGGCGCTTGGCTGCTCTGAGTGTGCCAGCTCAAGGAGAGAGCAGGAATTTTCCAAATCTTGATAGCTATGACGTATTCCTGCCCTGTCCATTTGGCGTAGCATAGCAAGTTGACTTGCTGCGTAACATCAAATTTTGATAAATCTGGTCCGTCATGTCCATTCTCCCCATTCGCAATCAAGACCCTGCTCGGAGCGCTATAGAAATTATTGTCGGAGCTGTGTGAATATAGAAGAGTATTGTGTGAAGATGCTAAGTTATCAATGGTGCAGGGGAATAGTGTGCGCTGCTGAACAATTCTTCTGAGCACCGAAGAATATTAGTCCTGATTTACAAAACCATTTTTGTGCGAGTTTAACATAAGTAGGTAAATTGCACAAATTATTAGACTTTACGTTTACAGCGTGATTCATAAAATTCAAAAGGTCCACTTCTAAAAGGCAAATGATCAAAGGTTTACTCTTGCCAAGGGTAGGAGTAAATCTATATCCAGAGTGTGAATTTGGGGAGACACATCCAAAATGGGCAGAGGAGTAGGGAAGGGAGTTCTAAATGTGCTTTTCTTGAGGGTGCAAGTACTTATCAGCACCACGATACCATGTGTAGGATGTACGCTGCTCTTTATAAAT
Organism: Triturus cristatus; assembly: GCF_964204655.1. NCBI lineage: Eukaryota > Metazoa > Chordata > Amphibia > Caudata > Salamandridae > Triturus > Triturus cristatus. The sequence continues at coordinate 214,767,915 of NC_140594.1, read as the reverse complement.
TCAAATTCATCGCTAATGAGATGCAGAGTAGGCGTTACCGTGCCAAAAGCCGTGACAACACCACTCCACAACATTCACAACGACCAGCCCGAACTGCGATAAGAACACAAAACAGGCGATAAGGCGCGTTAGCAGCAGGAAAATAACACCTGCTCTGACCTGGTGCAAAGTCGGACCACAGCCTGCACCACAAAAGGGAGCACAGCCCACAGCCACATCGGAAGGGCAACAGATGCAGCTTGGTAACTGAACATGCAGCCCGAAGGGCCGTAAGGGTAAGAACACCCGCCGCCACCACCCCCAGGACCTCCCATCCCCGGCACCCCCCGACAAAAGACATGCCACATCAGCTACACCTAAATACGTACAAAATAATCCGCTTGATGTCGCACAATCACAACTGGTGACATGCATGTGTTGTCACAAAAATGAGCCTCACACATTCACTTTCGAAGCAACAAATGAAACTTTATTAACATGAACACTGAAATGTGCCCAATGACATGTTGGAGGTGACGAACAGTTGTTGATGGTGTTCCATCTCCTCCGTGACTATGATCCTGTTCAACCTACAGACTGAACTTAGTCTTCCTCTTCTTCTTGTCCTTGCCCTTCCCTGTCCCCGAGGTCCCAGGCTGGTCGTCCGGGGTGCTTGTGGGGTTGCGCTCATCCTCTGCGCCTACTCCGGCTGCCTCCATGGTGCTTGGGTGTTGGTCAGTTTGTGTTTGGGTGTTTTTTCTACTTTTATGGTGATTTTTTCCACCTGCCAGGTGTGTTGCAGGCCTGGCGCTGCTTATCGCTGATTTCCTCATCGCGCTTTGGCCCATCACAGGTTTTTTTGTGTTGTGGTTTGAATTTTTATCTCCATCTGGGTGGTTGTATCGCGGACATCGTCCGCGGTTTAGGCAGACTATCGCATGGTACCGCCTTGTTGTGAATTACACGTTGTCACAGGTTATTTTCCCTCGATGGGCTGTGATGTTGTGAGTTGCGTTAAGCTACTCTTGTGGTAGATATCACACGTTCTTGTGAATATACCCCTCTGTTTTCACGGTCATTACTGTACAGCAGGTCAGATGTGCCTAGTAAATACCACATTTCCCATAAGAAAAATCGGGATACAAGGTATATTGACCCACCCAGTTAATATCCACCTCCTGGGGTCAGTATTTACCAGGTAGCATAAATACCTCAGGTCACTGGATTGCGCATGGTGTTACAAAGGGCACTGCAATCCTGAAGTCAGTTTTACTAAGCAACTCAAGCTACCTTGCGTGGCCCCGCAATACTCTGCTCTGGGAACACTTTCCATGCAGCGTGGGTGTTCCCATGTATCCATCCATTGATTTTGATGCATTCCCAGATTTACTGTTTATACGCCAAAATGTTACGGCTTCCGATAAAGGCCCAACGAGGAGAAATAGCTTCATTTCTCCTCGTTGTTTCCAATATGCATCACATTCAGAAGGGGGGAAAAAATATCTAAGGATTGTTTTTGTGCAAGAAGGGAAAAGTAACTCAGGCACCCTTACACTATGACGCAAGGGTGCCTGAGTTGGCGCTTGGCTGCTCTGAGTGTGCCAGCTCAAGGAGAGAGCAGGAATGTTCCAAATCTTGATAGCTATGACGTATTCCTGCCCTGTCCATTTGGCGTAGCATAGCAAGTTGACTTGCTGCGTAACATCAAATTTTGATAAATCTGGTCCGTCATGTCCATTCTCCCCATTCGCAATCAAGACCCTACTCGGAGCGCTAAAGAAATTATTGTCGGAGCTGTGTGAATATAGAAGAGTAGTGTGTGAAGATGCTAAGTTATCAATGGTGCAGGGGAATAGTGTGCGCTGCTGAACAATTCTTCTGAGCACCGAAGAATATTCCTGATTTACAAAACCATTTTTGTGCGAGTTTAACATAAGTAGGTAAATTGCACAAATTACTAGACTTTACGTTTACAGCGTGATTCATAAAATTCGAAAGGTCCACTTCTAAAAGGCAAATGATCAAAGGTTTACTCTTGTCAAGGGTAGGAGTAAATCTATATCCAGAGTGTGAATTTGGGGAGACACATCCAAAATGGGCAGAGGAGTAGGGAAGGGAGTTCTAAATGTGCTTTTCTTGAGGGTGCAAGTACTTATCAGCACCACGATACCATGTGTAGGGTGTACGCTGCTCTTTATAAATTCAAATTCATCGCTAATGAGATGCAGAGTAGGCGTTACCGTGCCAAAAGCCGTGACAACACCACTCCACAACATTCACAACGACCAGCCCGAACTGCGATAAGAACACAAAACAGGCGATAAGGCGCGTTAGCAGCAGGAAAATAACACCTGCTCTGACCTGGTGCAAAGTCGGACCACAGCCTGCACCACAAAAGGGAGCACAGCCCACAGCCATATCGGAAGGGCAACAGATGCAGCTTGGTAACTGAACATGCAGCCCGAAGGGCCGTAAGGGCAAGAACACCCGCCGCCACCACCCCCAGGACCTCCCATCCCCGCACCCCCCGACAAAAGACATGCCACATCAGCTACACCTAAATACGTACAAAATAATCCGCTTAATGTCGCACAATCACAACTGGTGACATGCATGTGTTGTCACAAAAATGAGCCTCACACATTCACTTTCGAAGCAACAAATGAAACTTTATTAACATGAACACTGAAATGTGCCCAATTACATGTTGGAGGTGACGAACAGTTGTTGATGGTGTTCCATCTCCTCCGTGACTATGATCCTGTTCAACCTAAAGACTGAACTTAGTCTTCCTCTTCTTCTTGTCCTTGCCCTTCCCTGTCCCCGAGGTTCCAGGCTGGTCGTCCGGGGTGCTTGTGGGGTTGCGCTCATCCTCTGCGCCTACTCTGGCTGCCTCCATGGTGCTTGGGTGTTGGTCAGTTTGTGTTTGGGTGTTTTTTCTACTTTTATGGTGATTTTTTCCACCTGCCAGGTGTGTTGCAGGCCTGGCGCTGCTTATCGCTGATTTCCTCATCGCGCTTTGGCCCATCACAGGTTTTTTTGTGTTGTGGTTTGAGTTTTTGTCTCCATCTGGGTGGTTGTATCGCGGACATCGTCCGCGGTTTAGGCAGACTATCGCATGGTACCGCCTTGTTGTGAATTACACGTTGTCACAGGTTATTTTCCCTCGATGGGCTGTGATGTTGTGAGTTGCGTTAAGCTACTCTTGTGGTAGATATCACACGTTCTTGTGAATATACCCCTCTGTTTTCACGGTCATTACTGTACAGCAGGTCAGATGTGCCTAGTAAATACCACATTTCCCATAAGAAAAATCGGGATACAAGGTATATTGACCCACCCAGTTAATATCCACCTCCTGGGGTCAGTATTTACCAGCTAGCATAAATACCTCAGGTCACTGGATTGCGCATGGTGTTACAAAGGGCACTGCAATCCTGAAGTCAGTTTTACTAAGCAACTCAAGCTACCTTGCGTGGCCCCGCAATACTCTGCTCTGGGAACACTTTCCATGCAGCGTGGGTGTTCCCATGTATCCATCCATTGATTTTGATGCATTCCCAGATTTACTGTTTATACGCCAAAATGGTACGGCTTCCGATAAAGGCCCAACGAGGAGAAATAGCTTCATTTCTCCTCGTTGTTTCCAATATGCATCACATTCAGAAGGGGGGAAAAAATATCTAAGGATTGTTTTTGTGCAAGAAGGGAAAAGTAACTCAGGCACCCTTACACTATGACGCAAGGGTGCCTGAGTTGGCGCTTGGCTGCTCTGAGTGTGCCAGCTCAAGGAGAGAGCAGGAATGTTCCAAATCTTGATAGCTATGACGTATTCCTGCCCTGTCCATTTGGCGTAGCATAGCAAGTTGACTTGCTGCGTAACATCAAATTTTGATAAATCTGGTCCGTCATGTCCATTCTCCCCATTCGCAATCAAGACCCTACTCGGAGCGCTAAAGAAATTATTGTCGGAGCTGTGTGAATATAGAAGAGTAGTGTGTGAAGATGCTAAGTTATCAATGGTGCAGGGGAATAGTGTGCGCTGCTGAACAATTCTTCTGAGCACCGAAGAATATTCCTGATTTACAAAACCATTTTTGTGCGAGTTTAACATAAGTAGGTAAATTGCACAAATTACTAGACTTTACGTTTATAGCGTGATTCATAAAATTCGAAAGGTCCACTTCTAAAAGGCAAATGATCAAAGGTTTACTCTTGTCAAGGGTAGGAGTAAATCTATATCCAGAGTGTGAATTTGGGGAGACACATCCAAAATGGGCAGAGGAGTAGGGAAGGGAGTTCTAAATGTGCTTTTCTTGAGGGTGCAAGTACTTATCAGCACCACGATACCATGTGTAGGGTGTACGCTGCTTTTTATGAATTCAAATTCATCGCTAATGAGATGCAGAGTAGGCGTTACCGTGCCAAAAGCCGTGACAACACCACTCCACAACATTCACAACGACCAGCCCGAACTGCGATAAGAACACAAAACAGGCGATAAGGCGCGTTAGCAGCAGGAAAATAACACCTGCTCTGACCTGGTGCAAAGTCGGACCACAGCCTGCACCCCAAATGGAGCACAGCCCACAGCCACATCGGAAGGGCAACAGATGCAGCTTGGTAACTGAACATGCAGCCCGAAGGGCCGTAAGGGCAAGAACACCCGCCGCCACCACCCCCAGGACCTCCCATCCCCGCACCCCCCGACAAAAGACATGCCACATCAGCTACACCTAAATACGTACAAAATAATCCGCTTGATGTCGCACAATCACAACTGGTGACATGCATGTTTTGTCACAAAAATGAGCCTCACACATTCACTTTCGAAGCAACAAATGAAACTTTATTAACATGAACACTGAAATGTGCCCAATGACATGTTGGAGGTGACGAACAGTTGTTGATGGTGTTCCATCTCCTCCGTGACTATGATCCTGTTCAACCTAAAGACTGAACTTAGTCTTCCTCTTCTTCTTGTCCTTGCCCTTCCCTGTCCCCGAGGTCCCAGGCTGGTCGTCCGGGGTGCTTGTGGGGTTGCGCTCATCCTCTGCGCCTACTCCGGCTGCCTCCATGGTGCTTGGGTGTTGGTCAGTTTGTGTTTGGGTGTTTTTTCTACTTTTATGGTGATTTTTTCCACCTGCCAGGTGTGTTGCAGGCCTGGCGCTGCTTATCGCTGATTTCCTCATCGCGCTTTGGCCCATCACAGGTTTTTTTGTGTTGTGGTTTGAGTTTTTATCTCCATCTGGGTGGTTGTATCGCAGACATCGTCCGCGGTTTAGGCAGACTATCGCATGGTACCGCCTTGTTGTGAATTACACGTTGTCACAGGTTATTTTCCCTCGATGGGCTGTGATGTTGTGAGTTGCGTTAAGCTACTCTTGTGGTAGATATCACAAGTTCTTGTGAATATACCCCTCTGTTTTCACGGTCATTACTGTACAGCAGGTCAGATGTGCCTAGTAAATACCACATTTCCCATAAGAAAAATCGGGATACATGGTATATTGACCCACCCAGTTAATATCCACCTCCTGGGGTCAGTATTTACCAGGTAGCATAAATACCTCGGGTCACTGGATTGCGCATGGTGTTACAAAAGGCACTGCAATCCTGAAGTCAGTTTTACTAAGCAATTCAAGCTACCGTGCGTGGCCCCGCATTACTCTGCTCTGGGAACACTTGCCATGCAGCGTGGGTGTTCCCATGTATCCATCCATTGATTTTGATGCATTCCCAGATTTACTGTTCATACGCCAAAATGTTACGGCTTCCGATAAAGGCCCAACGAGGAGAAATAGCTTCATTTCTCCTCGTTGTTTCCAATATGCATCACATTCAGAAGGGGGGAAAAAATATCTAAGGATTGTTTTTGTGCAAGAAGGGAAAAGTAACGCAGGCACCCTTACACTATGACGCAAGGGTGCCTGAGTTGGCGCTTGGCTGCTCTGAGTGTGCCAGCTCAAGGAGAGAGCAGGAATGTTCCAAATCTTGATAGCTATGACGTATTCCTGCCCTGTCCATTTGGCGTAGCATAGCAAGTTGACTTGCTGCGTAACATCAAATTTTGATAAATCTGGTCCGTCATGTCCATTCTCCCCATTCGCAATCAAGACCCTGCTCGGAGCGCTATAGAAATTATTGTCGGAGCTGTGTGAATATAGAAGAGTATTGTGTGAAGATGCTAAGTTATCAATGGTGCAGGGGAATAGTGTGCGCTGCTGAACAATTCTTCTGAGCACCGAAGAATATTAGTCCTGATTTACAAAACCATTTTTGTGCGAGTTTAACATAAGTAGGTAAATTGCACAAATTATTAGACTTTACGTTTACAGCGTGATTCATAAAATTCGAAAGGTCCACTTCTAAAAGGCAAATGATCAAAGGTTTACTCTTGCCAAGGGTAGGAGTAAATCTATATCCAGAGTGTGAATTTGGGGAGACACATCCAAAATGGGCAGAGGAGTAGGGAAGGGAGTTCTAAATGTGCTTTTCTTGAGGGTGCAAGTACTTATCAGCACCACTATACCATGTGTAGGATGTACGCTGCTCTTTATAAATTCAAATTCATCGCTAATGAGATGCAGAGTAGGCGTTACCGTGCCAAAAGCCGTGACAACACCACTCCACAACATTCACAACGACCAGCCCGAACTGCGATAAGAACACAAAACAGGCGATAAGGCGCGTTAGCAGCAGGAAAATAACACCTGCTCTGACCTGGTGCAAAGTCGGACCACAGCCTGCACCACAAAAGGGAGCACAGCCCACAGCCACATCGGAAGGGCAACAGATGCAGCTTGGTAACTGAACATGCAGCCCGAAGGGCCGTAAGGGCAAGAACACCCGCCGCCACCACCCCCAGGACCTCCCATCCCCGGCACCCCCCGACAAAAGACATGCCACATCAGCTACACCTAAATACGTACAAAATAATCTGCTTGATGTCGCACAATCACAACTGGTGACATGCATGTGTTGTCACAAAAATGAGCCTCACACATTCACTTTCGAAGCAACAAATGAAACTTTATTAACATGAACACTGAAATGTGCCCAATGACATGTTGGAGGTGACGAACAGTTGTTGATGGTGTTCCATCTCCTCCGTGACTATGATCCTGTTCAACCTACAGACTGAACTTAGTCTTCCTCTTCTTCTTGTCCTTGCCCTTCCCTGTCCCCGAGGTCCCAGGCTGGTCGTCCGGGGTGCTTGTGGGGTTGCGCTCATCCTCTGCGCCTACTCCGGCTGCCTCCATGGTGCTTGGGTGTTGGTCAGTTTGTGTTTGGGTGTTTTTTCTACTTTTATGGTGATTTTTTCCACCTGCCAGGTGTGTTGCAGGCCTGGCGCTGCTTATCGCTGATTTCCTCATCGCGCTTTGGCCCATCACAGGTTTTTTTGTGTTGTGGTTTGAATTTTTATCTCCATCTGGGTGGTTGTATCGCGGACATCGTCCGCGGTTTAGGCAGACTATCGCATGGTACCGCCTTGTTGTGAATTACACGTTGTCACAGGTTATTTTCCCTCGATGGGCTGTGATGTTGTGAGTTGCGTTAAGCTACTCTTGTGGTAGATATCACACGTTCTTGTGAATATACCCCTCTGTTTTCACGGTCATTACTGTACAGCAGGTCAGATGTGCCTAGTAAATACCACATTTCCCATAAGAAAAATCGGGATACAAGGTATATTGACCCACCCAGTTAATATCCACCTCCTGGGGTCAGTATTTACCAGGTAGCATAAATACCTCGGGTCACTGGATTGCGCATTGTGTTACAAAGGGCACTGCAATCCTGAAGTCAGTTTTACTAAGCAACTCAAGCTACCTTGCGTGGCCCCGCAATACTCTGCTCTGGGAACACTTTCCATGCAGCGTGGGTGTTCCCATGTATCCATCCATTGATTTTGATGCATTCCCAGATTTACTGTTTATACGCCAAAATGTTACGGCTTCCGATAAAGGCCCAACGAGGAGAAATAGCTTCATTTCTCCTCGTTGTTTCCAATATGCATCACATTCAGAAGGGGGGAAAAAATATCTAAGGATTGTTTTTGTGCAAGAAGGGAAAAGTAACGCAGGCACCCTTACACTACGACGCAAGGGTGCCTGAGTTGGCGCTTGGCTGCTCTGAGTGTGCCAGCTCAAGGAGAGAGCAGGAATGTTCCAAATCTTGATAGCTATGACGTATTCCTGCCCTGTCCATTTGGCGTAGCATAGCAAGTTGACTTGCTGCGTAACATCAAATTTTGATAAATCTGGTCCGTCATGTCCATTCTCCCCATTCGCAATCAAGACCCTACTCGGAGCGCTAAAGAAATTATTGTCGGAGCTGTGTGAATATAGAAGAGTAGTGTGTGAAGATGCTAAGTTATCAATGGTGCAGGGGAATAGTGTGCGCTGCTGAACAATTCTTCTGAGCACCGAAGAATATTCCTGATTTACAAAACCATTTTTGTGCGAGTTTAACATAAGTAGGTAAATTGCACAAATTACTAGACTTTACGTTTACAGCGTAATTCATAAAATTCGAAAGGTCCACTTCTAAAAGGCAAATGATCAAAGGTTTACTCTTGTCAAGGGTAGGAGTAAATCTATATCCAGAGTGTGAATTTGGGGGGAGACATCCAAAATGGGCAGAGGAGTAGGGAAGGGAGTTCTAAATGTGCTTTTCTTGAGGGTGCAAGTACTTATCAGCACCACGATACCATGTGTAGGGTGTACGCTGCTCTTTATAAATTCAAAACCTAACAACTACAGCTTCTCAGAAGTACTCCTGGAAGGCTTTGCAAATCTGGAATAAGTTGGAAATTTCAAGATGCAGGTGTAAACTTTAATGAGTAAATTTCCAATAGATTTTTTTGTGGCCTATTCAGCTATTACAAGCCAGCTTAGTCAGCTGTTCGAAGGAGATCCTCGTTATTCAGCGCTCAATATACTATTGTACTGAGATAAAGTTACTCCAATCTAGTGGTGGCTGGCAACTGCGGAGGGTGGTGGACGGGCAAATGGGTGGTGGGTATGTGGGTGCATGCAGGTAAGGCACCTATACTAAAATAAACAGTGGCGGCTGCTGCTGAATGGGGTGGCGAGGCGAGAGGGATGAAAGATAAAAATAAAGACCACTTACCTGTTCACGCCGCACACTTCTCGTCATCCTCTGCTCTTCCTTGCTCTCAGAAGCAGGAAGCACCCAGGTTCCCTTGAGCCAATCACAATGCTGATCACCATGACAGCAGCGTCGTGATTGGTCTAATCGCCCTGGCTCGGCACTCGGAAGGGGACTTCAAGCCTGTGCATGATCTCCACTGAGGCTGTGCCTTACAGCCCGCTGGAGAACATGCTAAGTGCGCATGACTGTTTGGCCAGCCCAAGACGGCCAGCCAAACCATCATGCGTACTTAAGTTGCATATACCACTCCTCCTCTTGCACTGTGACAGAAACTTAATCCTGCATCACCCAACCTGGCTCCATAGAGAAATATAAAATAATATTAACATCCTGTTAATATCATTTTATTTTTATTTTGTTTCACTTCTCAGAAGCAGTGGGGAGACACTCCTCTGCCTTAGCGGAGGAGCTGCAGCTGAAAATAAATAAAAGAAATAGGCACCTACCTTCTTTGCTTGCTGCACATCACGTCCTCCTTGCTCCAGTCCGGTCTTCTCTCCTCCAGGCTCCAGCGCTGGACCCAACCAACTCCCCTAGCCAATCCTGGCGCTACTCTCAAGCTGTTAACCAGGATGAGAGAAGAGCCAGGATTGGAGGGAGCAGCCGCTCTCAGTGCTCTCAACCCAGCTGTCCTGAACAGGTGGGTTTGTTGCCGGTATTCTGCAAAATCACAGAACTATGATTTGGACCATAGAACCGTAGTAGGCAGGGACTGAGTTATCCTACCACCTTAGTACCCATGAGCCCGGAATCTACTGGCTATAGAGTCTCACTTGCTCTCCTACTCACTCACAGAGGAACAAGTGATTAGACACCCCAGAACACAACCAAGGAATCTTGGTGACAGGACACACCCTTTCGGTTTCACACTCCTACTTCTCCACAATAAGATCTGACAGAGATGCGAGAAAAGTTTAAAATATTTATTTTAATTATCGTCCTCTCGTATGCAGTCTATGTGCCACAATAAGTAAGAAGATGCTTAACAAAAACACGGTCAGCATAGTAAGTAATCCATAAATTATAAAAGGAGCGTCATTATGTAAGACAGGGTAAACTAACCCATCTCCCCTTCAACAGAAGCAAAATGACTATATATCTAAAGATCTCTGGGTGTTTGCAGTAGACCCCGTACCTTAGCATGCAAAGATAAAGGTTCTACATCTCAGGTGTAGTCAAGCTCTTGTCTGTGTGTTTGCCTGTCTATGCATACCTATATGTCAAAGAGTGCGTGTTCCCAAACAAGAGCTGCATGTGTGTGTTTTGTCTATGTGCTAGAGCCTTGCCAAAACAGAATAACAAGGGGAATTGTTGTTCAACCTTGTCTATGGTGTTCAGAGTAAATCCCAGGAAAATGCAGAACACAAAAATAACAGTAAATTATGTGTGAAAGTACAGAGAGGCACCAAGCAAAATACGTGTGTATAGTAACATGTGCAAAGTAAAGACTGCAGCATACTCATGCTAACATAGGGAAAACGGAAATGGGCCTGCACTGGACATATGACAGGTTAGAGAGGTTTAAAATGTGCATGTCTGGCTGGCCGTCGCAAGACAGCCAGTCAAAGTGGCATGCGCACTTTAAGCTTAAGTGCACAGCTTGCTGCTGTCACTCAGCAGCAATGGCCCTGCCCCATCCTGACACTCGGTTCAGGGTGGGTTGGTGAAAAATAAAATGGTAATCAATTAACTTTATTACCATTTTATTTTTCATCTCTGGGGAATTTCTGGGGGCATTTTTTGGGGGGGTACGTGTTGGGTCAGAGTCGCATGCAGGTGCTCGAGGGGAATGTGTTGTGGGGGGTTCTAGAACGGAGGGTGAGAGGGAGATGGTTGGCAGAGAGAGAGAGAAGGTGGCCACGCCGCTCTTGCTGGCACTAATAAAGGAAACTTCTTCTTCACCTTACCTGTGGAGTCCTTCTTTTCAGTACGCTCCTCCGCTCTAATGGAGGAGCCACTCCTGCTCCAAATCCAGGTGAATATACCTGGCTAATTGGGGCTTGAACTCTTCTCAAGTATTTACCTGATCTCAGTAGAACATTGCGAGGATGTTGTGTTCAAGGCAGTATAAGACCACAGCAGAGAAGACGAAATCCAGAGAAAAAGGACTTATTTCAATTTTGATGAGAAGTACAATAAACCCACGAAGAGCAGGCAGGAACTTCTGGAGACACTGCAGTCCAGTAAGAAATCCAGGTAAGAATGCCCAACTGGACAACAGTGAACACCAAGGAAACAGAACGAGAACACTCAAGCGATCCAATAATACACACACATTTTATTAAAGGGATATAACAGAGGACGTATTCAGAATACATGGAAGCCGGCAGTATATGTATAAAAACCTGTTTATTTGTAACCTAACTTGTCACTGTAATAAGAACAGCCAGGAGATACTGTCTGTAATACGGTATTGCAGCTGGGTGGTGACATCACAATGCCTGCTACCAGTGTGAAAGCAAAGGTGAAGGAGTTGGATTGAGCAGAATTGCTATTGCTGTTTAAAAAACGTAATGGGAACTTGCTTTTAGGCTTTTCTGAACCATTTTCCCTGAAAATTAATAACCCCTAGCAGAGAGAAGACATTTATGGACGTGCGTCTATTTATTTAACTGCTACAGCTCATTTCTCAAAGGCAGAAATCTATTTGCAAGTTAGTACACGTCAAACGACAGCCATTTTTTAAATGACTTACATTACACGACTTATTTTCATGTTTTGCAAAAAATTATGAAGAGTATATTAGTGAGGTTATTTTTGCACTGCATATTCACTTTTATTCGAAATGTCAGCAACAGTACAATCTCTATCATGTGAAGCTGTAGGAGCTGAAATATTTAGGCTTATCAGCAGAATGTCACCATGTATGTAAAAGGAATAAAATACCCTCTGTTGTATGTTAAATTAGTATGCAATTCACGTCAGAATTGCGTGACATGAAGAAATAACTCAGCGTTTGGCCTTGTTTCTCTATATGATTACAGAACTCCATGGTGATGTTTCGTATTTATATAATTTACAGTAGATTATTTTATACCACATACAATTGCTAGACCAGTAATTCAAAGCACAGTCAAATATGATATGGAGATTTGCATTTAATGGCAGGTGGGTAGAATATTGCATAGAGTTATTCACAGCTTCGTAGAATAATGTGTGGACATGTCAAATTGTTGTTATGAGTTCAGGAGGATATTATTGTGTGGATATGTGTTAATTCGAACTGCCGCACATTGTGTGAGGATGCTAACTTAATATTCCGACCTAAATAAATTAATGACTGGAGATGCTTAGTAATGCTTAGCAATTCAGAGTATCATAAAATATTGTATGGAAACAGTAATTTTTCAGAGCTTCTTTATACTACTTTGTTGAACGTATTAAAATATTGTATGTAGATTATCAGTCCATAACCTCAACTCAGTCGATCGTCGTATGAAAATACTGAGTAATTAGCCATTTTATAGAATGTTATATGAAGGTGCTCAGTTATCTAGATCTCGGTAAATCATCCCACCCCATTATACGTAGAACATGGCATGTTACAAGGAGGCATTACTCTCACATCGTTGAAGCATATATTTTAAGTTGTTCTGAGCTGAAAATATTATTGCCTGCAGATGATCAGTAGTTTGGATCCGGGTAAAATATTGAGTGCATGTGTTTCATTTTCTGACACTCAGAATTTTGCATCCGATTCACAAAGGTAAACTTACACTTTTGTGTAGGTTCACTACTTTTAGGTTTTCACAAAGGTAAATTTAGACCAACAGCCTAACTTTTACTACTTTTCGGTATTCACAAGGTAAACTTAGACCAAAAGTCTAACTTCATAAATAGTAACTTACCTTTGTGAATACCGAAAAGTAGTAAAGTTAGACTTTTGGTCTACGTTTACCATTGTGAATACCAAAAAGTAGTAAACTTACACAAAAGTGTGAGTTTACCTTTGTGAATCGGTCTCACAGTATTTACGCAGAACAGAAAAATATGGAGTGGGGATGCTCAACCATTCTGCGTTGTAGATATTCATCAACCAAAAGAATATTATGTGGGCGCACACAGCTGTACCGAGGCTGATAAATAATTGTGTGGAAATGCTCCACCACTACGCATGCTTAGTGAAGCTGAGTTCTATGGAGAGGAGAAACTCAAGAAAGAATTGATTCACTAACCATTATTTCAGAGTATATTTTGGGGACTTTGCAGAATCAGATCCTTTCACAATTTGGGATATACACTCCTCTGTTCTCAACTGTTGGATATTGTAAATTCATTTTCTATTATTATGCATTTTGTTGGCAAGCATTTTTTTATTATGTGTTTCTATGAATAAAAGTTTAATATTGAGAAGGCTCAGATAACACACTCTGGGGGATATTCTGAAGAACGTGTGATAACTACGGCAAAATCAGCTTAGCGCAACTTTTCACATCGCAGTCTATCGTGTTAACATGGTATTCTCAGCCCGGCGGCACCATGCGATAGTCCCACGATAACGCACCAAAATGACCGCGATAAAGTCAACATGACGCCGCAAAAAATGCGAAACACGAATGCAAAAAAATCTGCGATGAGGCCAATTGCAATACAAAAATCTGCGAAAACCAGCCACAGGCCTGCAATTCCCATGCGTCATGCGAGAAAATGCACCATAAAAGTCGGAAAAAACCACAGACAAAAGCCAAACAACAGCGAAGCCCAATGGAGGTAGCTGGAGCAAGTGCAGAGGGCAACCAGAACCCCAAAAGCCCCTCGGAGGACCAGCCTGGCAATTTGGGGTCAGGGAAGGGCCACGACAAGAAGAAGCGGTTCAGTCCGCAGGAAAACAGGATCCTGATAATGGATGTGATAGAACACCATCAACTACAGTTTGTCACCTCCACTGTGTCACTGGCAACTAAAAATGGAATATGGCAGACCATTGTGGATAAGGTGAATGCAGTCGGACTGCTGAAGAGGACAATGGAAGAGGTCAAGAGGTGCTGGAATGATGTCAAACGTAAAACCAAGCAGAAACTCGCAAACAACCGGAAGGCAACAATGCAGACTGGAGGTGGGAGTCCAGCGCCACAGGAGGAGCTGGACGAGATGGAGGAAATGGTGTCCATAGTCATAAGTGGGGAGATGGTGGCAAGAGTTGGGGGTCGAACACTGCTCAACATGACCGGACACAACAGCAACAGGGTGAGTAATGACCAGGGACTGGGGGAATGGGGGGAGATGGGCACAACGGTACACATGCACAAGTAAGTATAGCACATCTGCGGACAAACCATGCCCCAGACCCCCAACTCCCACCAAGAGACCAATGCACCCAAGTATGCAACATCTCAGCACTGTAGAAGCACAGAAGTCAGAGGCACACCGCATGTAAAGGATAAGGGGCAGCTAAATCAGAGCTGCTGGGGCGACTCCCCCAAAATGCGGCACACACACATCACATGCAGAGCACATCAACTTTGACAACGATGTGGCACAATCTGCAACACGTCCGCAACAGAACAGAGGACACAAGTGGTGCCGCTTGTGTGCAGAAACTGGCCAATCACATATTGCATCGCAGGGATATGTGAGTTGACAATGTACAAGTACAAACACACATCCGTGATGTTGTCGAAATGTCCACTGTCCCACATCATATAGGCAGCTCCCCACAAACAGTCACATTGTACACTGTCATTCAGTCTGAATGTAAACATGTACAATGCGTCAACATACATGTGAACACAATGTTAAACTGCATCTCCCCTTCACATTGCAGGGGGAAATTCAAAACCTCCTGCAGAGCAGTCCCAACCTCTATTCTCTGATGACGAAGAGGACCACCACACCTTCAACTCCGACGCCCTCCAACAGCTCATGGAGAGCCGCCGGAGCCCACTCCAGGAGCAGGGCAGCCCAGCTGCTATGAGGAGAGCCCACCCCTTGCACATAACACACAGCAGGCAGCACCCACCACCACGGCTGCCTCCCAGGATCCACACGACAAACCCATGGCCTTCCAACGCCATGTGTTGGTGTGCCAGGAGAAGCTGGCTGAACAGGTGCAGGTGGGGTTCGACCACATGGCAGACAAACTAGACGCCATACATGGGTGTCTAAGTCCCATCAGGGACCACTCACAGTCCCCAATGGACACCCACAGTTCGCCTTATGCCCTCCAACGAACCATGGCTGACCTTGTTAGAGTCCTGACTCTGAGATAAGAACAACTGTCTAGTCAGAGTGGCTCCAGCGAGCTCGCCCGGGAGTTTGGACTCATGCGGAGGCTCATGGAGAACATGGAGCGAACGCATGCAGAAAGAGTGGCTGCCACGGCTGCACACCAGCGAGAGGTAGCTGGGTCCCTCAATGCCATAAAGACCCTCCTCATGGCATTGCTGCCACAAGGCCTGGCGCTGATGCATGCTGCTGCTACCACTCCATCCACATCTCTGGCCCCTGATGTGTCAATTCCACACAGTGCGGCACACATTCCACCTCCGGCCCCCGAGGGTTTACTGCCACACAGTGCTGGAGACAGAACACCAACACCCACATGTGAGGCACATGAAACAGCAGAGGACGAAGATGCGGATGAATCTGCTTTGGTGGTGAGAAGGAAGCGGTAGCATTCATCTCCGCCCTATGGCCTGTTTCTGCTTGGTTCTGCCCTCTGCACATCCCCTTCAACTGTCCCCCGATGCGCTCTGAGACACTCACCTTGGACCTCGACATGGACTGCCATATTCTGTTTGGTTACCAATGACACAGCTATCAGACTATGGACTGAACTCCTCCTCTTCTGATGTACAATGTGAAGTTTGGTTTGCATGGCCCTGTACTGCTCCGGCTTCAAAACTCCACTCATTGTGCAATAAACATTCGTGGTCACACCGATGTGTCATGCCTATGATCTTTCAAGTGTGGAAGTATGGATGAATGTAGGGTCAGTGATTCCCCCTTACGTCCATGTTGCTCATGTTGTGGGACTTGGGTCATGGGTGACATATTTGCCGATTGCGACACGGGTGGCGCCAACACTACAACGGGTTCAGCATTTGTTACTTCCTTGTCCAGCCCAGGACGGTTCCACGCCCAGCGCCCCGGGGTCTTTGTTCACACCCTTATGCTGGACTGGCATACGCCAGGCCAGCCCACTCGGCTTACGCTCACAGGGGGGGATGACAACGTTACATGTCCCAGGTCTTCCCTGTAGGGATCTGCTGCTCACAGGTCTAGTTGTCAGCATGCCACAGCCCCTCCCTCAAGGCTGGTTTACACCCACACCACACCCATCCAGCACAGCCATCACAGGACATGTGACCCTGTCAATATAAAGGGACTGGCACACGTGCTGGACACCATTTCCACTCTGTAACTGGGTGTCTCTGGGTGGTTATCATTTATGCATGAGGGCCTAGCGCCCTGCCACAGCACATTGCACAGTCAATCAATCAATCAACAAAATTTGTATAGCGCGCTACTCACCCGTAAGGGTCTCAAGGCGCTGAGGGGGGGGGAGACGATACTGCTCGAACAGCCAGGTCTTGAGTTGTTTCCTGAAGGGGAGATGGTCCAGGGTCAGCCGTAGGTGGGTGGGGAGGGAGTTCCATGTCTTGGCCGCCAGGTAGGAGAAGGATCTTCCTCCGACGGTGGATTTGCGGATTCGTGGGACGGAGGCGAGGGCGAGGCTGGCGGAGCGGAGTTGGCGGGTGGGTGTGTAGAATGTAAGTCGGCTGTTGAGGTACTTCGGGCCCATGTTGTGGAGAGCCTTGTGGGCGTGGGTGAGGAGTCTGAACGTGATCCTCTTGCTGACGGGGAGCCAGTGCAGGTCTTTCAGGTGGGTAGAGATGTGGCTGTGGCGGGGGATGTCCAGGATGAGTCGTGCTGAGGCGTTCTGAATGCGCTGGAGTCTTTTCTGTAGTTTGGCTGTGGTTCCAGCGTAGAGGGTGTTCCCGTAGTCCAGACGGCTGGTGACGAGGGCCTGGGTAACGGTCTTCCTGGTATCGGTGGGGATCCATCGGAAGATCTTTCGGAGCATGCGCAGGGTGTTGAAGCAGGATGAGGAGACGGCGTTGACTTGCTTGGTCATCGTGAGGGAGGAGTCCAGGATGAAGCCTAGGTTGCGAGCGTGGTCTGTTGGCTTGGGTGCGGTTCCCAGGGCGGGGGGCCACCAGGAGTCGTCCCAGGCGGTGGGAGATGGTCCGAGGATGAGGACTTCCGTCTTGTCTGAGTTCAGTTTAAGCCGGCTGATCTTCATCCATTCCGTGACGTCTTTCATTCCTTCCTGGAGGTTGGCTTTGGCGGAGGCGGGGTCGTTGGTGAGGGAGAGAATCAGCTGGGTGTCATTGGTGTAGGAGATGATGTTGAGGTTGTGTTGCGTGCGATGGCTGCGAGAGGGCTCATGTAGACGTTGAAGAGGGTGGGGCTGAGTGAGAATCCTTGCAGAACGCCGCAGATGACTTCGGTGGCCAAGGAGCGGAACGGGGGGAGGCGGACTCTCTGCGTTCTTCCGTTGAGGAACGAGATGATCCACTCCAGGGCCGCTCCTTGGATTCCGGTGTTGCTGAGGCGTTGTATCAGGGTGCGGTGGCATACAGTATCGAAGGCTGCTGAGAGGTCCAGGAGGATGAGGGCGGCAGTTTCCCCGTTGTCGAGCAGGGACCTGATGTCGTCGGTGGCTGCGATGAGGGCGGTCTCGGTGCTGTGGTTTGCTCGGAAGCCGGACTGTGAGGGGTCGAGGGATCCGTTGGTCTCGAGGAAGGCGGAGAGTTGTTTGTTGACGGTCTTCTCGATGACTTTGGCTGGAAAGGGGAGGAGCGAGATGGGGCGGAAGTTCTTGAGGTCCGTGGGGTCCGCGGTGGGTTTCTTCAGGAGGGCGCTCAGCTCGGCATGTTTCCAGCTCTCCGGGAAGGTGGCGGATGCGAAGGAGCTGTTGATGATGTTCCGGAGTTGGGGTGCGATGATGGAGTCGGCTTTGTTGAAGATGTGGTGTGGGCAAGGGTCGGTAGGGGAGCCAGAGTGGATGGTGTTCATCAGGCGGGTGGTGTCTTCAGTTTTGATCGGGGTCCAGGTGCAGATGGTGGTGGTGGGGGGCGTTGGTTCGGTGGTTGGGTCCGTGGTCTGCGCGCCGAAGCTGTTGTGTATATCGGCGATCTTGCGGTGGAAAAATGAGGCGAGTGAGTCGCAGAGGTCTTGTGAGGGTGTGATGTCGTTGTTGCAGGCGCTGGGGTTGGAGAGCTCTTTGACAATGCTGAAGAGTTCCTTGCTATTGTGGGTGTTGTTGTCCAGACGTTCTTTGAATGTTGCCTTCTTGGTGGTGCGGATCAGCTGGTGGTGTTTTCGGGTGGCGTTCTTGAGGGCAGTCATGTGTTCTGCCGTCTGGTCGTGGCGCCAGGCTTTCTCGAGGGTGCGGCAGGTTTTCTTGGAGTTCTTGAGTTTGTTGGTAAACCACGAGGCTTTTCTGCTGCCGGGTCTGCTTGGAGGATTCTTCAGTGGTGCGAGTTCGTCGGCGCAGTTGATGAGCCACTGTGTGAGGTTGCGGGCTGCTTCGTTGGGGTCCGTCGTGTTGGTGGGCGGGTTCTGGCTGAGGGCGGTGGTGAGCTGGTCGGTGGTGATCTTGCTCCAGCTTCTGCGGGGAACCTGTTGCAAGTGGTGGTGGGTCGTGGTTCTCCTGAAGCTGAAGTGGACGCAGCTGTGGTCTGTCCAGTGTAGTCCGGTTGAGTGGCTGAAGGAGATGTGCTTGCTGGAGGAGTAGATGGGGTCGAGTGTGTGGCTGGCGTAGTGGGTGGGGGTGTTCACCAGTTGCTTGAGTCTGAGGTTGGTGAGGTTCTCCAGTAGGGCGGCGGTGTTGCAGTTCTTGTTGTTCTCCAGGTGGAAGTTGAGGTCCCCTAGGAGGATGAAGTGTGTGGAGGTGAGGGCATGCTGACTGATGAAGTCAGCGATGGCTTCGCTGAATTGTGTGCGAGGTCCCGGGGGTCTGTAGATGAGAGTGCTTCTGAGGGTGGTCTTGGGGTCGGTGTGTATCTGGAAGTGTAGGTGCTCGGCGGCAGTGAGGGTGTCGTCGGAGTTGGTCGTGATGCGGATGGTGTTCTTATGGACGATGGCGATGCCTCCTCCAGTTTGGTTGACGCGGTCCCTCCGGATGATCTTGTAGCCCTCCGGGATGGCTATGGCGATGTTGGGTGCTGAGGAGGCGTTCATCCATGTTTCAGTGAGGAAGGCGACGTCTGGAGATGTTGAGTCGAGGAGGTTCCAGAGTTCGACGGCGTGCCTGTGGATGGAGCGGGTGTTGAGCAGGATGCACTTGAGGTGGTTGTTGCTGGTGCTCGGCTTGGCGGGTGCGGTGCAGGTTCGGAGGCAGGTGCCGGGGGTGACATGATGGCGTCTGCACCACGAGACTCAATCATAAAGGGTCCATGGTTTGCGGTGCACAGACTTGGTGGCACCGGGTACACTGCGGCAAGCACAGGCACACCGCCACGGGACGGTGTCTTTCGGTGCACTGAGGTAGGGGCACCTTAAGTGCTGAGTGGGTGTGCAGCCTGCGATGATGCACTGTCCTGGCGGTCCGGACTAGTAGGATTAGTGTGAGCCCTGCTGGACCACAGTGTATGCCTGAGCCAGCAGGCAGTGCGGGCCTACCGACACGTGGTGTCGCCTCCCAGCTCACAGAGCTAGTGGCACCTCTAGAGCTGAGCGGGTGTGCAGCCTGTGATGATGCCATGTGCACTGATATGTTCCCTGCCATAGCGAAATCAAGACCCAGAATCAAGGTGTGACCTGGTGGCCTGCAGTGCGGGGCAGCATGATGTGGAGGGTGCCATGGTCGCGGGCCCCGGGCTTGGAGCTCCCACCGGCACTTGGTGGTCCCTCTTGGAGACTCGCCGGTGGCGGAAGGTGAGCAGTGAGGCCTGGTTGCGCAGGGGCGGGCAATCCCACCTGGGCGGCGGGAAGGACTGGGGTGCATCAGCCTGTGTGCACAGGGGCGGACAAGCGATGATGCCATGTGCTACTGTATGGACTCTGCCATTCATGTGTCTAGAAACTGTTTCAGATGAGGGACCTGGGGGACAGCAGTGTGTACCGACACATGGTTTGAGACACACTGGTGGCAGCAGGTGAGCAGTGAGGCCTGGGTCCGCAGTGTCGGCACTCTCTCTCTCTCCCTCTCTTTCTCTCTCCCTCTCTCTCTCCCTCTCTTTCTCTCTCCCTCTCTCTCTCTCCCTCTCTTTCTCTCTCCCTCTCTTTCTCTCTCCCTCTTTTTCTCTCTCCCTCTCTCTTTCCCTCTCTTTTTTCTCTTTACCTCTCTCTTTCTCTTTCACTCTCTCTCTCTGTCCTTTGATAAGCGCATGACAGCTCTTCTTATCTAGGTTTTAGTCTTGCAGGCTGTGACTTACAGAATGTCCTGAGAAGACCAGCCATGACTCTTCAGAATTGTTTTTTGGGTTTATTCTGTAATAAACAAATTATTTGGATATTCTAAGATGAATGTATGATTCTCCTTTTTCTGTCCACACATGTATGTTAGGTGTTGTGATTGTGCGACATCAGGCGAATTTGTTCAGGATTTCGTACAGTTGATGTGATATCTCTTTGTCTGGGGGGGGAAGTCCGGGGGGGTACCAGAGGGGGTCCTAGAGGTGGTGGGTGTTGTTGCCCTATTGGGGCTCCGGGCTGCATGTTCAGTTGCTCCTGGTCCTCTATTGTTCTTCATGTGTGGCTCTGGGCTGTGCTCCATTTTCTGATGCCGGTTGTCATCCGACTTTACACCAGGTAAGAGCAGGTGTTAAAATTCTGCAGCTAACGTGGCTTATCGCCTGTTTTGTGTTCTTATCGCCAATCTGGCTGGTCGTTGAGAATGTTGAGGTGTGGTGTTGTCGCAGCTTTTTGCACGGGGACGCCTACTCTGCATCTCATTAGCGTTAGTTGCCAGGGTCATCTTTGGCGATGTTTATTGCAGCTGCTATCACAGGTAAACTGGTGATATGGGCTGTTAGCACCAGCTTGTGAATGGGGCGATATATTTATCGTGACTTTGGCTGTGCTAAAGTGCCGATAACTCGGCGATAGATCCTTGAGAACATGCCCCCCTGTGTACAACATTAATAGTAGAGCGCACGAGGGAACTGCCATCAAAAGAAAATATTGGTTGGGAAAACATGTGTGTCCTAACCTACTATTGACAGGTGGTCGATCCCTGCGCAAAGGATTCTTTTGCCTTATTTGGTGAAGAGGATACTATTGTCTGCGTATACTTAGTTCTCCACAGCTCAATGTAATATGTTGTGAAAATGCCAATGTTTTAGGAGCACAGAAAAGTATTATGTGGTGGCACCCAGACATCATGAATACGGTAACTATTTACATACGTTTTACCATTCATTATAGTTTTCCATTTGCTTCAAGCTATCCTAAGTGAGATTATGCTCCTCTTAATTTTTTTTTAAGAACGTCTGCATTACCTTACTGTTTATGTGTCACCTTACAGCAGGACAATCCAGGGCCCATACTATG
This sequence comes from Triturus cristatus, assembly GCF_964204655.1. Taxonomy (NCBI): domain Eukaryota; kingdom Metazoa; phylum Chordata; class Amphibia; order Caudata; family Salamandridae; genus Triturus; species Triturus cristatus. The sequence continues at coordinate 214,746,258 of NC_140594.1, read as the reverse complement.
GATATCCCCCATGGCCTATTTATCTTTTATCTTACTACGGAGCACTCCCATGCCTTCTTCTTAGACCATGGTCTGAATATCCCCATTACTTTACTGTTTCGCCATCATCTTAATGCAGCAAGCACAACAAGATGATGGAAGGAGTGCTGAAACTTTTCAAATACTCTACCCCATGCAAGAGATCTGGGCTATATCCATTGTTCTTTTGCTCACTATGCTACCCTAGTTTCGACCCAGCTATATGCAAATCAGTCTTGACCCTCATCCTCATTGGAACAGTCCAACCCGAACTGCCAGGCCAGGTTCTTTCTGGACCAGAAGCAAGCATCCTGGGATCAGTTTCAGGGTATCATCCCTCATCAGCCAGGCTACCTTGCACCCAGTGGCACAATGAGCAAGGGACCCACATCTGGGCGTACCCATGGCCACTTAGCGCAAACACAACAAGATGATGGACGGAGTGCTGAAACTTTTCAAACACTCACCCCCAGTCAAGAGATCTGGGTTTAATCCATCATACTTTTGCTCACTATGCCACCCCAGTTTGGACCCAGTCATACGCAAATCAGTCTTGACCCTGCTCCTCATGGGAACAGTTTGATGGAGCAAGGTCTCATATAAAAGAGACTTGCTCGGATGCAATCTTCTCAGATAACTCGTAATACCGTAATAATTGTGTTTGCAAATAATAATAATACATAAAAAATGTGTACATTTAAGCTTAGGGGAAGCTTGCCTATGTGTCGTACTAACAAGTAGCCCAAGAGTGACTAAAAATGGCTGCTAACGCGGGAATCTTTACTGCGCATGTGTCAACTACATCTACGTAGTAATGACGTGCCTATGCTTTGAAGGAAAATCTTTGCAGCTGAGCAATCGCTTTCATCATGGCCGCTTGGAAGTTACATGTTAATGCGCATGCTTTTGCTGAAACTAAACCATGCAAATTTAATAAAATGCTAATGCGAAAGATTTATAGATTTATAAGTAAAAGGAGTCAGAGTAGAGATCGGTGCTATACAGTGAAATCTTTTTATTTTGAATTTAATATGTCTCTTTTTGACTTCTTTATTAGTTCGTATTTTGGGCCTCAAAGGATGACCGGTCCATAACCCACGAGGCCTCCGCACATGCGCACTTGTAACCCGCCAGGAACCATGACAAATTAAGTTAAAACTCATCCAAGGCCACGACCTCTACATGTCCTGGGAACGGAATTGTCTTCCTGACTGATGAATGAAAAAATTATTAAATTGTATAATTTTGATTGATAAAAATGTGAACTCGGGTGGGAAATAAAGCATGGGAAAGTAAATTAAAGGGTGGGAACACAGAACAATGAGCTTAAAGAAGAATATTAAACTTAGCATGGTGTGATGATCATCTCCCCTTTTTCTGTCCAATCAGAGTTAGGAGTTTCATACATTTGAAACATTTAGGGGAGGTACATGCCATTAGAAAGGTATAATTGAGGTAGTTCAGTTAGTCAGTTCAGATCAGCTGATCACAGATCACAGACCGCAGCAAGACCAGACGGCTGAGAGACCGAGATGCTGTCAGAGAATTAAAAGAATACTGAAGAAGATCCATTTCCAGACTTAGAACTCTGAGCCAATTAATTAGAAGAACATTGCGGAAGAACCGAGGAGGCACATAATAGAAGAAGATCGCCAGAGAATCGAGGAGGAAGATAGTGTCAGAGAGGGCTGCGACGTAGGCATCGTATTCTAGAAAAGGTCATCCATCCTGTCCCTCAATCCTGTCCTGAGCCTTTGTCACCTGATCTGTCCTAGGGGACCCATTCCAATTATTTGGCCACGGGGTTGGTTTTCACACCATTCTAGGTAACTATAATTCTGTGAAGTAGTTCATTGTACTGCTCTCTCTGTTTTCTCCCTATTCAGGTTCTGTCATCGTAATAACTTTGTTTAACGATTATTCTGCTTAAATTTTATTCCCTTCCTTTCCTTGGAGAAAACGGTGTTCTAGTTGTATTTTGGTTCTTGGCTCACATGAATTATCTAGATAAACATTTAAAACCCTCCAGAGTTTGTGGTTATTTAAAGAAGGTTTTATTCTATGTCAATTTTTACCTATACTGTTAACTAAAAAGGTCCATTGGCCAGAGCAAAGTACATTTGGTCAGAAAGGTTTGGTAAGAAATGGTTAGATAAATGTATCTTGCAGGTATTAGTACAATAAATTGACCCCAGTGGTATCTTCTAGCCTATGTGAATGTGTGGGTGTTTATGGGCCCAGGTGAGTATATGGTAGTTGAGTGCCTGAGGTTAGGAACCCCCTGGATCAGTTTTTCTGGTAGCTGAGCTATGGTTTTTTATTAACTAGTTAGGTAAAAATATTGAATTTGAATTATTGAATTATGTATTAACAAAACCGTTTTGTATTTTGTTTTATGTTGTCTGGAAATTCCCGGGAATATTGAATAGCGGGTGGTAAACAGAAACCACACTGCAGTGAGGTTACTTGTTTGCTAAAGATCACACTGTAAGGCTATGCAAGGTTGACAGTGCTGATTTAGGGATTATTTTGTATAAAAGTGAGAGTGATTGATAGCAAAGAGTTTGCTGGTGAAACTTTGGTCTTATATCGCCTAGAAAGGGTAATACCGAAGGAGTAGTAGGTTCGTTGGCGCTTAAGTGAAGAGTAAGCGGAAGAGTTTTTACTCGTAGTGTGTGAAGAATAAGCGGAAAGGTTTACTCGCAGTAAAAGTAAATCGACTTTCTGATTTTAGCGGAGCAAACAGAGTAGCGAATGTTTCTATGTTGTCATTTAATGAATTTTGTATGTAAATTGAAAAAAAATAAGCTATTCGTGTTACCTTGTAAAGGAGGGTCAGCTGCGGGTGCTGCACTGACGTCACATAGGGCCGCACTGGGATTGGTCGGAACAGCGGGCGTGTGACTGACGCAAAATTGTAAAGGAGGGGTCAGTAGTAAGGAGTGATACTGACGTCACAGAAAAGCCGCGCTAGTATTGGCTAAGTGCATAGTGTGGAACAGACTCTGATTGGTCGAAAGAATAGAACCCGCGCTGATATTGGTCAAGTATTAGAGTAAAAATGAACCTTTGATTGGCTAGTAAAATAGAAGCTACTATAATAATTGACAGTGGGCTTTGCATGTGGAGACACGATCTAACATTAATAGGGAATCGTCCAGACAGAAGGTATTTAGGATTTGCCAAAGAACAATATATAAAAGGATCGACACCTAAAATGTACGAAGAAAAAAGAAAGATGACAATTATGCAGAAAATTAAAAATTATTTTAAAAAGGATAAAGCTGTTAAGACTAGAGAGGGAACTCTTATCCCTCCCCCGAAAACGCCTGCATCATACATGATGATGGAAAGAGGCTATCATACTTGTGTATGGTTGGAAAATTGGATAGAATATACAAAAAGTGAGGGGGTGCTAGCTTTTCCAGAACATGGTACGTTTAATGAGAGAATTCTACATAATCTGAGATTAAGAATGAATGAATTAGAGCCCAGACCAAGATTAACCCAATATGAAGCTTTATAGAAATGGGAGACTGAAGCATTTGAGTGCGATAGATCCAGAAGTAGCAGAAACTTTAGAGGGTTTTATGCTAGACTACTGCACGAATCACAAGATAATCAGATGAAACAATGGAGACAAGCAATGGTGGCTGAGGGATTATATCCAGTACTAATGGCTGAGGAACAGTCAGGAGGCAAGTGCACAGAAAAGACCAAACATTTAACGATGGCAGGTAGCAGAGAATCGAAATATTCCTAGTGCTCCGGTTTTGGGAACGCCATTAGTTCCCCAAGTTTACATGACCCAATGAACGGAAGGGTACTTCAGGAAAAAGAAAGAGAGGCAATAAACAAGAATCGAGAGGAATTAATACAGAAAATAACCCAATTGAGTACACACCCTGAAGCATTGACTATACCAGTGACTATAGGTCCGGTGGTTCCATTATATGTAGATAAGACAATCGCTCACAAACTACCAATCATGTCCACACCTACAATTGAACCCAGAAAGGAGAATATAATAATTGATGATCAAGGCAGTGAATGTGATTCAGTGATATCATCAATGGATTTACCGATAAGAGGACAGATAAATGAAACCCCGAGAAGAGTTACACCTAGTTGTTCAAAGGAAGTACAAATAGAAAGATCTACATAAGTCAAGAGTGCCACAATAGTATACCCTGAAGGAATAGAAAGATGGGCACAGGGAATAGACAAGCCAAAACAGCCACTGAAAATTCTAGATATTTACAAATTGAAAGTGGAATTGGAAGAAATGATAGCTGGGAACGTGGGACTAGACAGGCTAAATACTTACAGTGAAGAAGAGTTACTGTTCATTTGCAGAAGTATCACTAGGAATACAAAAATATTCCATGAGAAATTGACAGATTTAGCTTCTGAAATGGGAGTTGAAATAAGGAAATCCAAGGTATTACAGAAACCATACAGAGCAGAATTCAGTGATAAGGACCTGGAAAATATGAATGTGTCTGGAAAATTTGCAGGTTAAAGATTTAATGACCATTTTACAAAAATGGGGTGACATAGACAAATGGAAAGCTAGATGGATGCGAAAAAGGGAAGAAGCACACGCCAGCCGAACAACTTCTGAATTTTTGTTGAAAGACACAGTAAAGGTAGAAAGGTTATGTCCTATGAGCGAAGTACCAGGAGAAGGATATGTACATGTTCCATGGACCAGACAGGATATTTTATCATTTACAAATGATTTCCCGAAATTAAAGGAAAAGCCAGTTGAGTGGTATCGGCAAATTGAAAGATTTGTGAAGGTTTCTAAAGTATTGTTAAAAGATTTGGATGGTTTATTTGACATAGTGGTACTTGCTAATTTATGGACAGAATGTAAAATTACTGTTGATTGGCCTAGTGATGAATACCCGAGAGATGCGAAAACAGGAGCCCCTTCAGAAGAGGTAATGAAGAAATATCACCAGGTGATCACTTTCTTGAAAACGAAAAATTCCTCCAAAAGAAACAGATTGGGTAAAGATAGATAGAACGACCCAGGATAGAAATGAGTCCGTACATACTTATTATGAACGCTTACTGCAGGTATTTAAACAATATAGTGGTTTTGAGAACATTGGAGATAAAGATATGGGACATTTTGTGTATCGATTTGTGACAGGATTGAAACCAGAAATTGGAGACATGATTCGCCAGCACATGTTGTGTTGGCAATCGAGACCCATAGACAATATTCTCAAACACGCAAAGTATTGCGGAGATGAGATTGACAATAAACTAAAGAAATGAGAAGAAAAGGTGATGTGGGCCCAAGCAAAATTACACCAGGAACTCCAACTAAACAGTTAGACAGGAAATCAAGGAAAGGGGCAAGGCCAAATTGAAAATAATGGGGGAAAACAAAAAGGACGAATGAGTAGAGAGGAAGCAAAGAAGAAATGTTCTTGTCATGGGTGCAGAAAATTGGGGCATTGGAAAAATGAGTGTAACAATTTTCAGAATAATAATGGCCCAAATCAAAATTTAAATCCACAGACGCAGAATGAGGTGATAATGAATCAACCGCAGCAAGTTGTAAATCTACAGAATCAGTTGTGAACCAGGCCAAGTACAGTGCGGACACTGGATTTCAAGGAGGAAGTGGTAAGCAAAATTCTGTAACATCACAATTTCTTTTACAGGACACTTATTTCAATGACAGCGACCAATGACGGTGCCTGAGGGGGGAGGAAAAGGAGTGCGTACTTGGTGCATCCTTACCGGTAGATCAATCAGGTCCATATATTGATGGTAAAGTAGAAGGAAAAGATATTACCTTTTTGTTGCACACTGGTGCTACCCGTTCTACTGTGAGAACAGCAGACATTCCAAACCTACCCCTCGGGAGAAGCGATCCAAGTAGTGGGCGTTTCCAATAAACAGATTAGAACCCCTATTACAGAACCCATGGAAGTACGCATTCGCCATTTCAGGGAAATGCACACATTTGTGGTGTGTGACTCCAGTCATGTAAATGTATTAGGAAGAGATCTACTGTGCAAAATGAATTGCACAATATTTTGCACACCGGACGGTGTTGCAATTCAAACCCCAGATGAAGACGGAGTCTACAAAATCATGTTAGCTAAACAAGGCACAGAGGTAGATGAGATGTATTCCATGATGACAAAAGAAGATTTACCAGATGAGGTCAAAATGACAGTAAATCCAGATATGTGGGATTTTACAGGAAAATAAGTGGGGTTAATGGCAAATGTAGACCCAGTAAAAGTAACTGTGAAGGAAGATGCAGTTTACCCAAACACTCGACAATACAAAGTGAGTCCCGAAGTTAAAGCTGGTGTTGCAGCAGAAATTGATCGAATGATTGAACAAGGCATTCTAAAGGAAATAATGAGTAGTCCCTGTAATTCACTTATAACTGGCATTAAGAAACCTAGCGGGAAATATAGAATAGTTCAAGATCTAAGAAAGATTAACAAAATTGTTGTACCTTGTTGCCCTGTGGTGCCAACCCAGCAGTGATTCTGTACCAGATACCATGGAAGGCAGGATGGTTTACTGTAATCGATCTATGCCATGCCTTTTTCTCCATTCCATTACACCCAGAGAGCCAATATCTTTTCTCATTTAAGTTTGAGGACCGTATTTTAGTCTGGAATCGCGTTCCTCAATGGTACACTGAAAGTCCTTCAAGTTTCTATCAGATATTGAAAAAGTGCCTAGAAACCTTAGTGTTGCCCAGAAAGTTAGTATTGGTGCAGTATATTGACGACTTGCTAGTCGCGTCTAATACAAGAGATGACTGTGTTACTGATTCAATTGCCTTGTTGAATCATTTGGCTTATGGTGGACATAAAGTGTCCCCTGAAAAATTGCAGTTTTGCAGACCCGGGGTTAAATATCTAAGACATCAGATAGAATGCGGAGTAAGGAAAGTGACCCTTGAAAGAATAGAAATAATAAGACAAATGAAATTGCCGCAAACCCAGAGAGAAATAAGAATGTTCCTTGGAGTTGTAGGATACGCTAGGCAGTGGATTGTAGGGTTTTCCCTGCTAGCCAAACCCCTAATACAAATGACCAAGAAGCGAGCAAAGGATCCTATAGAATGGGATGACGAAAGCATGGGAGCATTTGTGAAATTACAGAAGTGTTTTTGTGAAGGCCCAGCTTTAGGTATGCCAGATTACTCGAAAGAATTTGCACTGTTTTGTTGCGAAATAAATAGTTGTGCACTTTCAGTCTTAACCCAGAGACATGGTTTGATGCGACGTCCAGTAGTATACTTCTCTGCTACTTTAGACCCTTTAGCCTCAGCTTTACCTGGTTGTTTTAAAGCAGTAGCTGCAACATGCATGAGTCTGGAATAAAGCAAATCAATTGTGATGGGACATCCGGTAAAGGTACGTGTTCCACATTCAGTTGAGATTCTTTTAACAAGAACTCGAACTCAGTATCTCACTCCTAGTCAGATGACAAAGTATGAAAGAATAATATTAGGTGCAGAAAACGTGACAATAGTCAGGTGTACTGTGCTAAACCCTGCCAACTTGTTACCACATGTATATGGAGAAGAGGTGAGGGATGAAGTTGAGCACGACTGTTTGGATGTGACTGAACTTTGCACCAAGCCCCATCCAGACATACAGGAAGAACCTTTGAAGAATGCTGAACATGAGCCGTTTGTAGACGGCTCGTGTATGCGCCATGAGGAGGGAGGACTAAGTGCTGCTTACACTGTATGTACATTGGCTGGAATAGTCGAAGCATCCTATTTGCCAGGAGTCAAATCTGCACAAGTAGCCGAGTTGATAGCTTTGATTAAAGTTTGCAAAATTGGGAAAAACTGGAAGGTAACCATTTTTATTGATAGCCAGTATGGCTACAGGGTTGTGCATGATTTTGGCCAACTTTGGATGCAGAGGGATTTCTTGACTTCTTCAGGATCCCCAATTAAAAATGGAAATTTCGTAAAAGAACTGCTTGAAGCAATACAATTGGCAAATGAAGTGGCAGTGGTCAAGTGTGTTGCACATCAGTCAGGAGATGACTATGTGTCAGCCGGTAATAGGTATGCTGACCAGGTTGCCCAATACTGTGCCAGAAATAAATTGGTGGTAAATAAGAAAATCGAAACAAGTGGAATTAGCTGCCAACTTATGTTACTCTCAGGATTGGAAACATGGGAAGAAGTAAGGCAACTGCAAGATGAGGTAGAGATGAGAGAAAAAGAAGAATGGGTGAAAGTAGGGTGCCAAAAGAGGTCAGAAGATGATGTATGGATTTACCTAGAGGGCTGGCCAGTAATGCCAGAATGTATGCTTTCACAATTGGCTAGGATTTATCACGGAGACACCCATATAGGCAGGGATGCCATGATCAGACTCTTTAGACAGGATTGGGTTAATCCAACATTCAGGAATGTAGCAGAGAGTCTATGACAGGGATTCTTAACCTGTCAACAAAGGAATCCATGCTATAACAAAGTGGTAACAGTTCCTAAAGAAAAAGAGGACAACAACTCCACAACCAAACTATGGTTCTGAGTGACTTGTGAGTGTCTCCAAAAGATGGTTGAGTGTGCTTGAAGTGGGGATAGACCTCCTGATATCTTTTTTGCCCTCTCATATTCTTGCGAGTGTAAAGCATCATCATTGGGCAGTGCTCCTCGTGGGGGTGGCGCGTCAGTCCCTCACGGGCCCTACAATCTTTTTAGGAGGTGCCATACTTGTACTTGTGGTGTGTGGGCCAAGTGAGTAGGTGCAGGTGAAGTTAAAATTACCTCTTGGTACCTAGATAAGTTTAATAAAGGGTTCTTGAGGTAAATTAATAAAGGTAATAGGGTTTGGAGACTCTCCTTCAGACTAAATAAAAGGAGGGACTAGTGTGTTCCCACCGCTCTCAAACCGTGAACAATAGTGTGTGGTGTACTAAAAATGAGTGGTGGTCGACATGTTTTGCGCAAACCGTTGGTCCCTAGTAGATCCCTGTGCGCTTCATCAGGACCATGTGCATAAAGTGATAGCTTGTGGGAGTCAGGGAAAGACACCCTATACTTCCACCTAACCTATCGTCAGGTAGGATAAGACGTCTCTGCGTCCCAGACACGCATTGTCCGTGTTCTCAAAAACCAGAACCTGTTGGAGACAAAATGAGAGAGGGAAAGAGGAATCTAAATGAGCTGGATGTGAATAGTTCAGACAGCTCAGTTAACATAAGAGGTGTGGAACGAGGGTTCCGTAAACTGACCAGGTCCAGTAACTACATGGCCCTGTCGTTCATAGTATAATGCACGCAATTAGCTTGTCAGAATAACTTATGCGATTATCGGTAAGGTTCTATTGTGACCAACGACAGGCAAGAGGATCTGTGGAAAATGGGCCCACAGAGAGCGTATGCCAATTGGCATAGACACAAGGTATAGGACAGGTATACAGAGATCGTATAGATAATGGGTGTCAGGACATCACCCAGTAATATATGAGGGGGTGATGGAGCGATAGCTTCATCGGTAAGTAGTAGTGGTGGTCTAGTCACACTAGGTGACGTGGTCAGAACACTTGTTACTAGTGTATCATCAGTTGTACATAACCAAGTACAATAGAGGGGCACAGCAGTGAATGTGCTACTCCTCTGACTATTAGTATGGCCCAATTTAGCTGGTGCCGGTACACATAGTGCCGGAGTAGCGTCGGGTGCATAATGACAGGGGAAGAATAGAAAGCAGTGAGGGTTGCGGGTCATATGCACATCCACCGTGTGAATCCTATTTTTAAAAAAGCTGCGTTTTTTTGCTACAACACCATTACGACTCAGGCGCAGATTACTTATACACTTAGAACAGACCGCATATGCATAAAGAGAGAATATGGGCAGATTGTGATGAATATGTTGGTGATCCCTCTTTATTATTATTCTGTAATTAAAATGTAATCTATCTATACAGATATCTCCTTGCTGATATGAAAGGGAAAGTACACATGATGGTGTGACTGGTGGGTCGTCAGCCCAGGCCCTTCTCATTTGTTGTGCCTAGTGTCCCAAAAGTATGGTTATGTATGCATCCAGATGGTGTTAGCAATGGGATGACATGTCATTACTGGTGCTTTACTGTCATGTTTACAGCGCTAAAGCGCTGGCGGAAAGGGGTGGTCAGGTTATCATTACTCAAGGTACTAGCTCCACCCAAGGGATATCGTCATTCAGTCCTGTTTCGCTACTCTTAAGCCTGAACACCCATCGTTGTTCTTGTCTGAACAATGCAGAAGTGCTCCACTGAGGGTTAGAGTCCATCTCAGGCTATCAGGTGCATGATTTTGCTCCAGACAGTGTGTCTGTAGCTTCGCAGTCGTTTTTCGGCATCGGATTGTACTCTTATGCGCGCCGATGCGGACCTTCACCGGTCTCATGGTCATACCTACATATTTCATTGAGCAAGGGCATGTCAGCAAGTAAACGCAATTCTTTGTATTGCAGTTTGTGTGGCGCTTTTGCTGCCATGGCCTCATCATGCCCAGATCGATCTCTTTGGTTGGTGTAATCTGGGGGCAGACAGAGCACGCCCCGCATGGGTAGTGTCCTACTACCGGAGGCAGAGCCCACAGCGTGGATTGAGTCTGTGCAGGTTGTGTGGGACGTGTGTGCACTAAAATATCCCTTAAGTTCTGCGTCCGCTTGAAGGCAAATAGGGGTATTGGGCCTGGATTGAAGACTCCTGTTTCCAAAATTTTCCAATGTCTTTTAACAATCTTCTGAATAGTGTTTGAATTGGGTGTGAATGTGGTCACACATGTCATTGTTTCAGTTTTCTTCTTTTCTTTTGTTTACGTTTGCACCGAGCCTGGCCTGCCTGTACATGGCGAACTTCGAGTCGGAATACATTCTGAAGACGACCATCCCATACAACATCCTACTATGGCCTCGTTATATCGACGACATCCTAGTCTTCTGGAAAGGGACAGAAGAAGAATGTCGGAATGTTTTCAGATGGGTCAACACACTGGACCCTTTTCTTAAATTCACAGGCTCGATGTCAAGCGACAACATCCCATTCCTGGATGTATGAATCTCATTACAGGATGGTAACTTACTTACCACCAACTACAAAAAGACTACTGATAGGAACAGTCGTCTCACGTACCAGAGTCACCATCCCAAGGCATTGAGAGATAACCTCCTGGTGGTACAGTTCCTACGCCTTCGAAGAAATTGCAAAACCCTGAATGAATTTGAAACCCAGGCCCAAATTCTATCAGACAATTTAACAGCAACACAATACCCGAAGAGAATTATAAAACAAGCACACAAAAGAGCGAAAAACAATCATAGGGAAGCCCTCTGGGAAACGCAAGAAAAGAAGAAAACTGAAACAATGACATGTGTGACCACATTCACACCCAATTCAAACACTACCCAGGAGATTGTTAAAAGACATTGGAAAATTTTGGAAACAGGAGTCTTCAATCCAGGCCCAATGCCCCTATTTGCCTTCAAGCGGACGCAGAATTTAAGGGATATTTTAGGTCACACACGTCCCACAAAACCTGCTCAGACTAAATCCACGCTGTGGGCCCTGCCTCCGGTAGTAGGAAGCTACCCGTGCAGGTCGTGCTCTGTCTGCCCTCAGACTACACCAACCAAAGAGATAGATCTGGGCATGATGAGGCCATGGCATCAAAAGCGCCTCACAAACTGCAATACAAAGAATTGCGTTTACTTGCTGACATGCGCTTGCTCAATTAAATATTTGAGTATGACCATGAGAACGATGAAGGTCCGCATCAGCGAGCATAAGAGTACAATCCAATGCTGAAAAATGACTACGAAGCTACAGACACACTGTCTGGAGAAAATTCATGCATCTGATAGCATGAAATGGACAATAATTGACTCTAACCCTCAGTGGAGCACTTCTGCATTGTTCAGACAAGAACAACGATGGGTGTTCAGGCTTAAAAATAGCAAAACAGGACTGAATGTTGCTATCCCGTGGGTGAAACTAGTACCTTGAGTAATGATAACCTGACCACCCCATTCCGCCAGCGCTGTAGCGCTGTAAACATGACAGTAAAGCACCACTAATGATATGTCTTCCCATTACTAACACCATCTGGATGCATACATAACCGTACTTTTGGGACACTAGGCACAACAAATGAGAAGGGCCTGGGCTGACAACCCACCAGTCACACCACCATGTGTACTTTACCTTTCATACCAGTAAGAAGATATCTGTATAGATAGAATACATTTTAATTACAGAATATATTAAAGAGGGATCACCAACATATTCATGACAATCTGCCCATATTCTCTCTTTACGCACATGCCAAGTATCTTGCTTTGAAAAAAGAAAATGAACCACTTCCTGTTATTTCCCTTACTTGAGGCATAAGCATTCATGGTAATTTAACATCCTCCAATATGGCAGACGGAATAGCACTGCATCCAACAATCACACCATGTCACTACGTATATGTTTTTTGCAGAATAATAACGAGGAATCACAAACATATTCATGATAATCTGCCTGTACATCCTTTCTCTTTATACATATGCCAGGTACTTTGCTGTGCAAAAAAGAAATGAACCACTTCCTGTCATTTCCCTGACTTGAGCATTAGCATTCATGGTAATTCAACATCCTCCAATATGGCCGACAGAATAGCACTTCATCCAATACTGATGCCACATCACTACGTGCGCAGATACCACGTCATTACACGCCGACCCTTCCTTCCCGCTTACACGGAAGTTACTGCATATATTCAACCGACTCTTGGAGTGTCAGCCAGTTCCTTCCGCTGCCAAAACTCTGCAGACTGGGTAGGTTAACTTCACCGTGTTACGAAAGACTGTAAATTGAGTGATATGTAAATGTCCTGCTTTCTCCCACCCTCAGCTTCTTTCCTCGGCAGCCTGACGTCCAACCGACGCAGCCCTTCCATAACTTGGGGAGGGTATGATCACCTATATTGTCTGGTGCATGATCTGTTTTAAGTGCATGAGTAATCTGCACCTGTGTCGTAATGGTGTTGTAGCAAACAACCGCACCTTTTTTAAAATAGGATTCACACAGTGGATGCGCATATGACCCGCAACCCTCACTGCTTTCTATTCTTCTCCTGTCATTATACACCCAACGCTACTCCGGCACCATATGCACCAGCACCGGGTAAATCGGGCCATACTAATAGTCAGAGGAGTAGGGCATTCACTGTCATCACGGAATACGCCCTCACTGCTGCGCCCCTCTATTGTACTTGGTTATGTACAACTGATGATACACTAGTAACAAGTGTTCTGACCGTATCACCTAGTGTGACTAGACCACCACTACTACTTACTGATGACGCTATCGCTCCATCACCCCTGATATATTACTGGGTGATGTCTTGACACCCATTATCTATACAATCTCTGTATACCTGCCTTATACCATGTGTCTATGCCAATTGGCATACGCTCTCTGTGGGCCCATTTCCCACAGAATGCTCCTGCCTGTAGTTGGTCACAGTAGAACCTTACCGATAATAGCATAAGTTATTCTGACATGCTAATTGCGCGCATTATACTATGAACGACAGGGCCTGGTCAGTCTACGGATCCCCCGTTCCACACCTCTTATGTTAACTGAGCTGTCTGAACTATTCACATCCAGCTCATTTAGATTCCTCTTTCCCTCTCTCATTTTGTCTCCAACAGGTTCTGGTTTTTGAGAAAACGGACAATACATGTCTCGGACGCAGAGACGTCGTATCCTACCTGACGATAGGTTAAGCAGAAGTATAGGGTGTCTTTCCCTGACTCCCACAAGCTATCACTTTATACACACGGTCCTGATGAAGTGCACAGGGATCCACTAGGTACCAATGGTTTGCGCGAAACATGTCAACCACCACTTATTTTTAGTACACCACACACTTTTGTTCACGGTTTGAGAGTGGTGGGAACACACTAGTCCCTCCCTTTATTTAGTCTGAAGGAGAGTCTCCAAACCCTATTACCTTTTTTATTTTCCTCAAGGACCCTTTATTAAACTTATCTAGGTACCGAGAGGTAATTTTAACTTCACCTGCACCTACTCACTTGGCCCACACACCCACATGCACAAGTACGGCACCTCCTAAAAAGATCTCTAACAAAGAGCCCTCTAGTATGGCCCGTGAGGGACTGCAGCGCCACCCCCACAAGGAGCACTACCCAATGATGATGCTTAAAAACTCGCAAGAGTGTGTGAGGGCAACAAAGATATCAGGAGGTCTATCCCCACTTCAAGCACACTCAACCGTCTTTTGGAGACACTCACAGGTCACTCGGAACCATAGTTTGGTTGTGGAGTTCTTGTCCTCTTTTTCTTTAGGAACTGTTACCACTTTGTTATAGCATGTTGTCCTAGGAGCACAGGTACAGGACCTTCCCTCCTTTTCTAAACTAGCTCCTAGTCTCCCCCCTCTTCTTCTTAGAAGAAGAGAAAATCAAAATAAAACCTGAACAGGGTCAGACCAGGGAAGAAGAAAGCATCCAGGCAGAAAATTATGTTACAGAAATAAGCCCTGGACAAGGTCCGACAGAAAGGGATTCTGGAAACGAAAATAACCAAATTGTGCCACAACTTAATGAAAATAAAAGAGCACTAGAAGACGGTGACAGTGCAGTGCAAACAAAAAGGGTCAGAAGAGGTGATAACTGGCCAGGTGGTGTGAAGAGGTTTCAGTATCATTTCATGAAAATTAAAGAAGAACCAGACCAGGTAAACGAAATTTCTAGTCAGTCTGGGACATCTACTGATAAGCCCAAACGAAGAAGTCAAAGATTAAAAGTATTGAACAATAAGTTCAAGGGTCCCAAATGGACCTATGTAATTCTTGAGGAATTCGAGAATCTAGATTTAAATGAAGAAAGTGATGAAGAAATAAATGCAGAACAGATTGTCGAAGAAGTGAGACCAACCTAAAAATTCCCCAAGAATTTAAATTTCACAAATAATTCAAAAGAAAAGAAATCTTCTTAGCCCATAATGGCTGATGATAGGGCTGCTGGAAAACCAAAACGAAATTGTGTACAAAGATGTTGTAGAATATGCATATGTAGTATATTTTTATACTTATAATTTGGTTAGTACTAACAGTAGCCATCCCTTATTTGATGGTTACAAAAGAAAAGAATAACACAAATACGCATGAAAGGGTAGCTAACATTAAAGGAGATAGGGTAGCATCAGAAGCACCAGATGAGTATAAGACTAAAAGAGACAGAGTAGATTTAGGAGCACCAGATGAGTTAGATGTACACCACACTGTGACAAATAATGACACTGCTTTAAATGTATTTACAAAGTTATTAGTGCAATACGTGGACACTATGGAAGTTAGTGATTGTTATGTGTGTATGAAAATACCTGCATCAATAGCAGAAGGTGCAACCTATCACCATATTCCATTAACCCATGGTATTTCTTGTAGTATTTTAGCAAGTTTGTTTTATAGAACAGGAAGGTTACAATATTATTATTCTAATGTAGATGTGATTTGTTTCCGAGGTTCCTATGCGAACCCAGTTCTTAGTACTAAGAATGCACAGTTTATGGGAGAATATTTTCTAACTATGAAAACAATAGATATAGCTGAAGCACACAAGCACAATTTAACATGTAAATTACACGAAGAAGAAAAAATATTTTTGAATTTAGTTGACCAGAGGAGACAGGACTTCCAAAGAAGGGCTTCTGAACAGAAACCTCAGATACCTCAATGGGCTGAAAAAGATGAAATTTATAAAACTGGCAAGACTCATGCTGCTATGTCCTTGGACTTTGAAAAGAAAGGGAAGATCTGCCTCCATAGATTAAAGACTGAATATAACAATGCATTTATTGGTTCCAGTGAATGTGAACATAATTTCATAGTCATTGGGGGATGGGGACTAAAAGGTGGAACAGATCCAGTATTTCCTGGAGTTTATTACGTATGTGGCAATAAAGCCTATTCCAGACCACCTGATTATTGTTACGGGAGTTGCTATTTTGGAATAGTATTGCCAAAGGTGTACCATGTGAAAACAATCACTGGAAGAAATGAAGACGCAAAAGAACTAACGTATAAAAAGAGCTAGTTTTTCAGAAATAGAGGGTGGTATATTTAGTGGATTGATACCTTCGGTGGGAGTAATTCGAAATTCACTAAACATTTGTCAGCTATCTACAGTAGTGGATCGGTTAGCTACTGACACTGCTGGAGGATTTTTGATGATCAACACAGAAATGGTTGCAATTAGATCTATGGTTTTGCAGAATGGACTTGCTCTTGATATATTATTGGCAAAAGAGGGCGGAGTCTGTAAAATGCTGAAAGCGCAACATTGTTGCGCATACATTCCGGACAAAAGTGTTGAAAATGGAGGATATATTAGAAACATCACAAAACTGGAGGAAGATTTGAAACCACTGGAAGTTGACAATGTATGGATGAAATTAACAAATAGTATTACTACCATAGGGAGATGGTTTTCTAACATAGGTAAGAGCATAATAGGTCAAATAATATTGCCAATCTTGGGAATAACACTATTAGTCTTAGCTATAATGATATGGTTCAAACGTTGTAAGAAAAGAAAAAGTTATGAAGTGAATGAAAATGGAAAGAAAAGAAAGTATGAGGAAATACAACTTGAAGATCTTAAAGGAAATATAAATAAAAGAATGAAGGGTTTACAGTACAGGAATGAAAAGGAAGGAAATGAAAAGGTTGAAGAGGGAATTGAGATGTGCTAAAGTTGGCATTTGATTAGGTGATGGGAAATTAGTGATGCATAAAATGCCATCAGAGAGGGGATTGACGGAGCAAGGGCTCGTATAAAAGAGACTTGCTCAGATGCAATCTTCTCAGATAACTCGTAATACCGTAATAATTGTGTTTGTAAATACTAATAATACATCAAAAATTCGTACATTTAAGCTTGGGGGAAGCTTGCCTATATGTCGTACTAACCAGTAGCCCGAGAATGACTAAAAATGGCTGCTAACGCGGGAATCTTTACTGCGCATGCGTCAACTACATCTCCGTAGTAATGACGTGCCTATGCTTTTGAGGGAAATCTTTGCAGCTGCGCAATCGCTTTCAAGATGGCCGCTTGGAACTTACATGTTAATGCGCATGCTTTTGCTGAAACTAAACCATGCAAGTTTAATAAAATGCTAATGCGAAAGATTTATATAAGTAAAAGGAGTTAGAGTAGAGATAGGTGGTATACAGTGAAATCATTTATTTTGAATTTAATATGTCTCTTTCTGACTTCTTTATTAGTATTAGTATTCTTCATTAGTATGTCTGGGCCTCAAAGGATGACCGATGTCCATACCGCATGAGGCCTCCACCCATGCGCACTTGTAACCCGCCAGGAGCCATGATGAATGAATTTGAAACTCATCCAAGGCCACAACCTCTCCTTGTCCTGGGAACGGAATTGTCCTCCTGACTGATAAATGAGGAAATTATTAAATTGTATAATTTTGATCGATAAAAATGTGAACTCGGGTGGGAAATAAAGCATGGGAAAGTAAATTAAAGGGCGGGAACTCAGAACAATGAGCTTAAAGAAAAATATTAAACTTAGCATGGTGTGATGATCATCTCCCCTTTTTCTGTCCAATCAGAGTTAGGAGTTTCATACATTTGAAACATTTAGGGGTGGTACATGCCATTAGAAAGGTATAATTGAGGTAGTTCAGTTAGTCAGTTCAGATCAGATGATCACAGATCACAGATCGCAGCGAGACCAGAATGCTGAGACCGAGATGCTGTCTGAGAATTAAAAGAATACTGAAGAAGATCCATTTCCAGACTTAGAACTCTGAGACAATTACTTAGAAGAACATCGCTGGAGAACCGAGGAGGCACATAATAGAAGAAGATCGTGGACGAATCGAGGAGGAAGATAGTGTCAGAGAGGGGTGCAACGCAGGCGTCGTATTCTAGAAAAGGTCATCCATCCTGTCCCTCAATCCTGTCCTGAGCCTTTGTCACCTGATCTGTCCCAGGGGACCCATTCCAATTCCTTGGCCAAGGGGTTGGTTTTCACATCATTTTAGGTAACTATAATTCTGGATAGTATGTCATTGTACTGCTCTCTCTGTTTTCTCCCTATTCAGGTTCTGTCATCGTAATAACTTTGCTTAATGATTATTCTGCTTAAATTTCATTCCTTTCCTTTCCTTGGAGAAAACGGTGTTCTAACTGTTTTTTGGTTCTTGGCTCACATGAATTAACTAGATAAACATTTAAAACTCTCCTGAGTCTGTTGTTATTTAAAGAAGGTTTTATTCTATGTCAATTTTTGCCTATACTGTTAACTAAAAAGGTCCATTGGCCAGAGGAAAGTACATTTGGTCAGAAAGGTTTGGTAAGAAATGGTAAGATAAATATATCTTACAGATATTAGTACAATAAATTGACCCCAGCGGTATCTTCTAGTGCTGCAGGGATTCTGCTCATGCACAGAACTATGTGCAGGAAACCAGGACCTCAGTGAATTGTGGTGTACCAAAAACTCACCTCAGAACCTAGAACCCCTATCCGACCAGCATCAGTGTCCCATTCGTTATCCGTATTCTATTGGAGCTCCCAATGTATAGACAACCCAGAACAAGCGACTCAGAGTAAGTACTCTCAGGAATGGTGGGAATCAGAAATACCTGTTTGTTATTATTCTCATATCAGCCCACAACAAGAGTAATCAGAGACACAGTAAAGTTTAAAACGTTTATTTTATGAACTACGTGTCCTAAGATGCAGTACTTTGGCTAGCATAAGCAGACAAATGATTAAAATAAAAACCATCTGCATTGTTACAATACCATAGAAAATGAAAGGAGAAATCATATTATAAATGACAGTGGAATACAGCCACCTTCCCTTCACTAGTACGCTAGAATTATTAGACTAATAGAAGGTCTCTAGGTTTGAATGGGGAACCCCATACCGTAAAGATCAGCTTAGGTGAATCACATCACAGGATCAGCTTTGCTCTGCGCCTGGAAAGGTTCTTCTCCAGAATGTGTGTGTAAAGCATGCAGACTGCAATATTAAAGGCTCTCGACTTTCAGATATTTGCAGCGTGTGCGTGTTATGGCTAGAGAGTGGGCCAATCAACCTGAACTCAAAAACATGCATTGTCTGGCGACTCAGACTGTTTCTTCACACAATGTTCAGAACAAGGTCGCAGTGCACGTCTAGGGATGTGAACAACAGACAGTTCTCATGTGAAGAAAAGGCAAGCAAGTAGTTCTCAAATAATAACATGTATCTGCAGTGTCGTGTGCAAAAGCAGCAAAAGCGGCAAGATGGCTTTCTAACATCTAACGCGCTTATGCTAACATAGCAATGTATGTATCTAAATCGCTGCCTTCACTACACCCCCCCTTGATCGGACCACTAACCAATAGGGATACAAATAAGGAACACAGAGTTCAAGTTCGATAGAACGGAACTATGTGGACGAATTGGAAATCTATATAAAGGGCAGTGAAGGTTCGAAGAAAAAAACGAGAAAAAGGGAAAAAAAAATTAAATGGAAAAAGTATTGGGAATTCGTAAACTCTTGGAAAGGTTCATCGAGCCCGAATGTCGAATCAAAAAATCAAACCAAAATAAAAATGTTTGTGTGATGGACAAGGAAAGTTGGGCGACATCCAAGTCAATCCATCAACGTATAAGCACAATAAGTAGCCACAGCTTCCAAGAGGAAGTCATTGGAATGTTCTGTGAAAGTGTCCGCCATCCAGTCTAGCAAGGTAAATGAACATACATGTTCTTCGACAACCGGGCCTCTAGTACAATCAGAGGACAACTGGCGTGTTCTTCAAGATAACTTCCTGCCAGGAAGTCATATGCAGCCGTACCGATGTCCTAATTCCCTAGGACTCCATGTGCCGCTCCACAGGCCATTGAATTGAATTGAATTGAATAGGCTCTTATATAGCGCATGTCTACTCGAAAGCATCCCAGCGCTTAACAAAGATAACCCAAGGACAAAAAAGTACCATTAACTAGAGCACAGCTCTATGTCCTCGGAAAGAGCCAGGTTTTCAACTTCTGCCGGAACACAAGCAGACAGGGCTCCTGGCGAAGAGTCAGAGGAAGAGATTTCCAAAGTTTGGAGGCATTTAGTGAAAAAGGACGCCCACCAGAACGAGATCTGTTGATTCGAGGAATCACAGCCAAGTTAAGGTCGTTGGACCGAAGATTTAGGGAGGATTTATAGGGAATGACCAAATTTTCCAGGATGGGAGGGCCTTTCCCATGGAAGAGTTTGTGTGTCATACACAAAGATTTGAAGAAAACCCGTTCTTTCACCGGAAGCCAGTGAAGAGATTTAAGAGCGGGTTTAGCTGATGTGCGGTGGTTAATGCCCATTAAAAGTCTTGCAGCCGCATTCTGAACGGCTTGAAGTCGCTTAGTCATAGAGGCTGGCGCTCCTAAATACATGGCATTCCCATAATCTATCCTGGAGAGGATCAAAGATTGTATTAAAATTTGTCTGGCCCTTTCCGGCAGTTGTGGAAGAATTTTTCGTATAGTTTTTAAAATCCCAAAGAAGGTAGCAGCAACCTTCCTGGCCTGAGTTCTGAAAGTAAGTTCCGCATCGAGCCAGAACCCAAGGCTTTTAATTTCTGACTTAGGAGTAGGGCCCGGTCCCATACACACGGGCCAAAAGGTTGCGTTGTAAAAGCTAGCCTGCCGTCCCAACAACAAAAGCTCTGTTTTCCCACCATTCAGTTTGAGGTGGGACTGGTCCATCCAGCGTGCCACAGCCTCTAGGCAGTTACGTAACTGCAGCGGAGACTGTCTAAACTGATTCAAGGAGAGCACCAGCTGGGTGTCCTCGGCATAACTCACCAGCTGGACCCCAAAAGGGGCCACTATCCCCGCCAGAGGGGCCATATACACATTAAACAACGAGGGGCTGAGGGACGACCCCTGCGGAACCCCACATTGTAATGGCAACGGACCAGAGCAATAGTCATCCTCAAAGACCTTAAAAAATCTATCCTCCAGGAAGGATTCCAACCACTTGAGAGCCTTGCCCGTGATTCCCACATCGCTAAGACGGGTAACCAGAATATGATGGTTAACCGTGTCGAAGGCGGCACTGAGGTCCAGGAGGATAATGGCTGTGCTGCCACCGTCATCCAGAATCCTCCTGGCATCCTCCACCACCCTCAACAAGGCTGTTTTTGTTCCCTGTCCTTTCCTAAATCCAGTTTGTGATGGATGAAGCAAATTATAAGTTTCCAAAAAGGAAGCTAATTGTGAATTGACAAACTTCTCAGTGAGTTTACTAATGCCCGGTAGTAGGGAGATAGGGCGATAGTTGGAAAAATCCCCTGGGTCCAAACTAGGTTTCTTAAGCAAGGCCCTGACCATTGCTATCTTCCATTCTCTCGGCACGATGGCTGAAATCAAAGAGGCATTCACCAGATTCACAATTAATTTGCTGATAGTTGGAAGGACAGCCTTTAAAATGCTCATCGGAGCAGGATCACACGGGGAGCCACTCTTTATGGCATTCAACAAGGTAGGCAAGAGATCCTCCCTAAGAGGAGAGAAAGAAGAGAGCCTAGGATGATCCGATTGATGCTGACTGACAAATGACGCTTTATAGTCGATTGAGGAAGGTGGGGGAAGTGTGTCAATAATCTTTTTAATATTAGTACAAAAGAATATCACCAATTCCTCACACTGGCTACCTGCTTCATCTGAATCAGGTTGCGGATCGGGGACTTTAGTCAGTAGTTTCACTATTCTAAATATCTCCCTGGGAGCATTGACAGAGGACTCGATCTTACTGGCAAAGAAAGCAGATTTAGTGTTAATCAGAGCGGTCTTGTATTTCTTTAGAACCGTTCTGTATCTGCTTTTTTTCTCACCACTAAAGTCTTTCCTCCATTGCCTCTCTTCCCTTTTGCACTCTTGCTTCAGAGCTCTCAGTTCCTGATTAAACCAGGGATGCTTGGTGAGACCCTTCTTAGTTGTAATCGGTTTTTTTGGCACCAAACTGTCCAAGGAGCGTTCTATCCACAGGTTGAACTCCTGATTAGCTCTCTCCACATCCAAATTGATTGAGGGTTCGGTATGCTTCAGGATGTTCATAATGTTCATAATGTTCATAATCCTGACACCAGAATAGTCCAACTCATGAGCCACTAAAGGACTCATTAGTCGATCATAATCCGGGGCAGGAGACACCGAGTTTGACAAGCACAAATCCAGAGCCCATTCGAATGGACAATCTAGGCAATGAAAAACAGGTTGCACGCATGAAGATGGAGCAGCCGGGACCGGCTGTCGTGTGACACAAATGGTGCAGCCATTGCGCAGTAAGCAGACCAACAACAGCACCTCAGCCGCGAGGGCGAGAATCAACGGGAGACCGCTAAAGACGCTGGAAAAAATAGAATGAAAAAATGCCGGAATCACATCAAAAATAGTTTGGAAGGAGGTCACGAGGCCGGAGCCCACAATTTAGAAAAAATGCGCCAAGCCAGTTGTTGACAAGGCATTAAATATAGTTTGAATCAGGGCACCAAAATGAAGTGGGAGATCAGTATTCAAAAGTGCATGCACCTCGGTGCGCGTTTTTGCTACGTGAAGGACAAATGTTTCACGTGAAGAAGTCAGTGCGACTTCTTTTTGAGACAATAGAGCCCTTATTCTGCTCATCTTGTTGAACTCTGCTTTCAAGGTTGGAATGGAAGGCCAGATGGATACATCCAGCCGCCCATGCGGGGGTGGGAAAAGGACATTCTTACAGCAGACTACTCTCTGTGATACAATCACAATGTAGGGAATTCCCACTAGCATCCCGCAGCAAGCCTCGTTATTTAAAAGCAAATAACTACCGTTAGCTAGCAACGTGAAAGAGGGTGTAATAGCTGACACTGGAATCCCTTTCAGGACGCAAGCTAAATTAGGCGCTTGCACATTGCACGCGCCATGCAATTGGATGTGCCTACAGACTACAGAGTGATCAGGTGTGGAAGTGCATTCCTCACCCTTCAAATAAACTTCTTTACCTTCTCTCATGCACCTGTACGTAAATGGGAGTGACCAAACTTCATGCAGGAAAGCAGTACCCAACGGTTCATATCTGCCTAGGGCATAATGTTTCATGTACGAACTGAATTTAAACAAAGGAAATGGCAATGTGATTAACCCGTGGATAAGCCACACAGCGGAGTTCAATTCGGCCACAGAGAAAGGCAAAGGTTCTAACTTTTCAATATGCCGTAATGAGTATGTTGCATCTTTCATGGACATGAATTGTTGTTTTGCAGTGAGATTAAAGGGAAGGAATAAAGATGATGTATTCATGTAGTCCCAGGGGACTTTCCCAGCCTTTAACGTTTGCAAAGTCCATGCAAACTGAATTATAGAACGTAATTGATTTTGACCATGATACAAAACAGACATATCATCCTGCACAATATCAACAACAGATGAAACAATATTATCTAATGTGTAAATTCTGGAAGAAAGGGTGTTAATGCTATTATCGACAACAGCCAGGACTTTTTCCAAATTGGCCTGATCAATTTCTCTCAATCTGGAAGCCGCTTCAATTTGAGATAATTTCCAAACTTCGTTATAAACAGCATACACGCATCTTTTGGACCTGCCACCAACAGGACCCTTAACAAAATCATTCAAATCTATTTTGTCATGTAATTTAGATAAATGTAGTTTAACAGATGCCAAGGTGGAATGTTGCAGCCAAGATTGGCATAACTTCCCTACAGAGTAGGTAGTAACAAAATGAGAAGACTCAAACCGGGGGTCTACGCGAACCTGCGTATAGCCAGGTGTCAGACCCAGAAAACGATGTTGACAGGAATCAGAACTTGTCTGCCAGGTCAACCATCCCTCAGAATGCAACTTGGAAGTATTAGTAATGTATGACTGCAACGCATCAAGGGACAGATCTGTATAATTATCCCAATTTGGATAAGCACCCAGATCCGGAGTAGAGGGAGAATTCAGCTTTTTAGAAGTAGCCAATCCAAAGCAGGTTGTCTGAAAAATAGTGGAATTCAAAAACAACATGTGGTTCGGGATGAGGCAGGCACGATGCAAAGCTTCTGTTCCCTATACCTGCCAGGATTTAGAACCCCAAACTGATTTAAGATCAATAGTAGCTTTCCACAGATCATATCCCCTGATTGACAAATCATCCATAAAGGATTTGGAATATAACAATTTTGTGTGTGTCAGCCTAACCTTCGAGGTAAACTCTGCTGCCACTTTAAAATAAAAGGCGGCAGGTTCTGAAACACTGAAATCAGTAAAATAGGTAAATTTGTTCACTAATGTCTTGGAGCTGCCCATTATTGGCGTTGGACAAAGTTCCCATTGTGTATAATTTACAAAATTTTGAAACGTATTGGATTTATCTAGGAAATGATTGCAATAATGTTGATAGCAAAACAGCTCCCAGTAATTAGCAGTATCTAAATACAAATCTTCAGCATCAAATGCGGCATAATATTTCAAATCAGAAAACAGTGCCACTATGGCCTGAACGTCCCAATCATCAGAGCGGATGTTTTGTTTAACCACATCACCCATAGATATACGAAGAACATTTGGAACATTAATAACCTCAGTGGGTCCATGAATTTGAAATTTAACAGCATCCCACACAATCCCATCTAAGACAGGCCAGGCAGTAATATTAACAATAGTCTGGTCCCTCTTCATGATGTGTGTTGAGGAGTGGGGGGCCAAAGTTCCATTAATTAGTCTAATTGTCGATCTTTCTTTTAGGTAGTGTCCATTCACAAGACGAAAAAATACCACCACAAATCCAATGGACATAAACAAAAAAATACATATGAGCACTAGCCAAATGTAAGTCCAAGGGGGAATCAAAAAATGTCTTTTAAACCAAACAGCAAAAATAGAAACTTTTGATGGAGTTCTGGAAGTTATAGAGTTAGTATCAAAGGAGAAACGTGACTGGGTAACTGCGGTTGATTGTAAAACAGGCAATGTAACATCAGCAGGATAAGCACACTCAGTATCTTCAGGTGGACCACCAGCCGTAGGTAGCAGCAAAGAATCAGAAACTGTATGCATCTCGATGGCAACATCAGACATGGTGGTAGAGACTGGAGCCAAAATAGAATTTCTCAGCATTGCAGGGCAAGAAACCGCTGGAGTCATACTAAGAGGAATCGGCCACTCGCTGTAGTTTGACATTGTCAATGGAGATGTACCTGTTATCCTTGCGACCAGGGAGTGGAGGTAAAATGACTGTTCTTGTACCCTGCACACCAAGCACTGGAACCTTGGCACGATAAGAGGGGCCGAACTCCTTCTTGTTCTCCACCTTCTCACGGACCAGGTCACCAACTCGAGGTAGCCAGCCGACTACCGGAATCTGAAGCGCAGCATTAGATGTGGAGGGCAAGTGTTCCTTCGCGAGACTGTCTCTTGCTTCTTGTAGAGTCTGTAATACAGCACAGTGATCATCTACGTCAAAGGGTGTGGCAGACGCCGCCATGTCTAGACCGTCAAGGTCCGGGACAAACATTTTTATGCCAAAGAGCATCATGTATGGGGTCCGCCCACCAAGAGACCTTCCAGGGAGATGATTAAGTGCACATTGGACGTTGTACAGATGGGCTAACCAGTTCCGGCCAGTGCCTAAAACCCTAGCTGTCAAGGATTGCTTTAAGTCACGGTTCATTCGCTCCACTACACTATTACCCTCAGGTCGGTATGGAGACGAAAATTTGACTTGGACCCCCAAATTTTTCATGGCTTCTTTGTACACCTTAGAGGCGAACGCAGGGCCGTGATCAGAATGAAAGGTACCACACGCAAAACTTCCCACAAAGACACGCAAATCTCTGATGACAGTACGGGCATCAGCACTCCTTTGTGGCCATATCCACAGAAAACGTGTGCACGAATCCACTGCAACTAAGATATACTTATATGCAGTATCAGAGGAGAAAGGACCGCAGTGATCTAGATAAACACACCCAAGTGGTTTATTAGATATGTACAACTGAGTTTGTGGTGGTCGCACAGCAGTAGAAGGTTTAATCTGCTGGCACATGTCACAATCAAGAACATAAGTGCGAGCCTGTTTATATAACCCGTGCCACCAGTAACGTTGTTGTAACACAGTAACAGTTGCTGCAATGCCGGCATGGGCAGAGGCCATACCCTCGTGAGCTCCTGTTATCAAGGATGGTCTGCAGTCCGCGTTGGGAATCAATCTGTCACCAACGTCGTTAATTCTCACTAACGGTACGTTATCAGGACTTAAATGATAATGGTACCGAGAAGGGAAACCTCTCGGGTAATTACTTTCCTTCTCTGTAGCAGCTATAGCTGCCAAGATGTCATCATTGATCTTACTTTTGGATCTTGTAACTGATGCTACTAGATATGTCGCCACTGCTGTTTTCGCTGCTTCGTCAGCCAAGCTGTTGCCGACAGCATGGACACCAACTCGCTGGTGCCCAAGAGTGTGAATTACATTCACGAGGGGCAGATGTTCTTTAAGTTCTGCCACTCTAACCCAAAGCATTTTATGCTTAATCGTGCTACCTTTGGAATCACGATATTCATTTTGAGACCAAAAGAATAGATTGTCGTTAAAGGACTAAACACAGTAAAACGAGTCACTTACTATAAGAGTAGTGACCCGAGGATCAGCAAACTCCAGCGCAAGCACCAGAGCACGGAGCTCCGCAAACTGTGCGGTACAATCACCCAATGACTGCGTATGCACGACATCAGATTGGAATTCTCCATTCACGAAAGTACCCGCCACAATTGCGCAGGCCGCTGCATAGGCATGCTTCGATCCAGTTGCCGGTTGCGCCGAACCGTCAGTGTAAATGACACAATGGTAATCTTCAAGCGGGCGCAAAGACAGAGGAGCTGGATGAACGAATTCATACTGCAAGTACTCCTGAGTCTGCAATGAGGCATCAAAGATATAGGTGACATCGGGTGATGTCAAGGAAGTGGCCCATTGTATCCAACGCGGATGCAAAGCTTTAGAATTGGGTACACTTGCTTTTGTCACTGCCTCTAGGGCAGGATACGGTGTGACCACCAACATGCGTTTTCCTTGCGACAGCGCTCATTCTTTAAGAATCGCCATCTGCACTGCAGTTAAAACTTTCTCGACAGAGGAAAAGCACAGTTCAGCCGAAGTGTACAAGTGTGATTTGTATGCAATGTGGACGGTATCGCCCTCATTGAACGTCAAGTACGTGAAACCCACTGCGCCTGGCACAATTCTTATTACCAGGTTAGTGTGGTTATCACGTGTCAATAGGTATTTTGAATCAAGAAGGTCAGCTTGCAAAGATTGCAAAATTGCTGAATGCTCCGGCAGCCAGCTCGATTTGGAAAAAGTAGGTTGTACCAAGGCATATAATGGCTTGATACGCTGGGCATAATCGGGAATGTACGTACCACCGAAATTCAGAAAGCCCAGCAAAGACTGTAATTTTTTCAGTGTTGTTGGAGCACGCAAGCATGCACATTTCTCCAGAAAGTGAGGAGCTAACCCTCGACCCTCATTGTTGAGCTCGTAGCCCAAAAACAACACTGTATACTCTGCAATGTGGGCCTTCGCAAAGTTGAATTTGTACCCGAAGTCTGCAAACATAACAATGATGCGATCAACGTGACACAGATGCGGCCACAACTCGTCGTCTGTGAGATACATATCATCAACATACGAGTACGCATCAGGGTCTATGCTCTCTAACAGAGAGACAACACGTGCGGCAAAGACGCCAGGGCTGTTTTTATAGCCCATGGCTAATCTCTTAAACTGTTTTTGTTTGCAGCCAGAAGTAAACGCTGTCCGCTGACTACTAATAGAGGACAGGTTATGGCTGTAAAAGCCATTGGAAATGTCAAGTGTGGTTTTAAACCTTTTTCTCACGAGACTATCAACGAGAGCAGAACTGTGGGTATTCTGTACAGCACACGTCCGGCAATGAGAGTTCAAATGCCGGTAATCCAAAACTAAGCGGTATGACCCATCAGGCTTCGTTACAGGGAATAAAGGATTATTCATTGGTGACACACATGTTTCAGTAACACCCTGATATTCCAATTGCTCAAGGATTTCCGCGACATGAGATCTAGCTTCGCGGCGCATGGGATACTGGGGCTGTGACTGGGGCATAGACCGCAAGGGAATCTCATGGCTGGGGACAATTTATCCCAGCCTACCTGAGTACGATACAAAGCCGGAGCAAGCACCTGAGCCCACTCTTCGGCAAACCTTTCAGCGTGCTCCTTTGGCACTGTGTGCGCAAAGGACGGGAGGATTACCTCCTCCCCTCTCGGAGCATCAAGAATGAAAGCCGGGGGCCAGTTCCGCCTCTGCTAAGAGAATATCATAGGAAGAGGTCAGATTATCCAAAAAAATCCCTTGAATTGTACAAATAAGAGGACTATATCATATAGTCTGTCAGGGGGAGCCACTCTAGCGTCAGCAGTTTCTACAGTAATGAACATGTCAGTTTCTGTCGCCTCCAGATATGGACGCAGTGCTTGCCGCCCTACTGTAACCTACGCCGCGCTGTTGAGCAGCGTTAGTGCCCATGTCAGGTTCCAAAGCTGCGTTCTCACTATCTGTGGCATACTTCACTGTTAGTGCAGCAACTTTCTTCTTCTGAAACGGGGGACGTTGTTGTGCAAACTCGTCTTGCTTGCCTTTACCGTCAGCCTGACGGGGTTGCTCACGTCCTTGTTGGGCACCCCGACCCTTGCCACGTTCTCCGCCACCGGACTGTGAGGCCGATGCTTCCTGTGAAGAACGAGGAGAGCATTGTTCAGTAACCTGAAATCTATCAGGTGACCTAATACTAGTGCGATTGCGCAAATCGTATGTGCGTTCACCAGTCGGCTGTACGGGAGACGCAGGACGAGACCCCTGTTTCTGTTGCTGCTTTCCCTGTTTCTTTGTTCGCCAATTTTGCTTTGGAAAAGCTGGACGATCGTCTTTAACAGACGAGCTCACCTACGTGTGCTGTATTAAGTCAGGAATTACTATAGTCGGCTTAATCCCTAAACTACTGCGGCCAATAGTTCTATAAGCTTCCGCAATAATTGTTGGCAACTCTTTGGGCTTATCGAGCTCATCGACGCGGGCTAAGCCATTAGCCACCTGGAATTGTACCGCATCTCCCTTGAGGTTACCAAGGACGAGAGAGGCAACTACGTCAAACACACCGACAAGCCTCATTCCCAACTCAACAGCCGCCTCCGGACCGTGGTTATCTTGAACACGTTTTATGACGGAGGGCAGCACAGCCATAGACGGAGTGCCAAAGCACTTCGAGTAGACCGCAGCAAAAACCTTACCCCAGTTGTCACAATCGGACATTTCTGGGACCAAGTCTTTCGGGAAACTAATGGTGAGGTTCCTGTGTTTCTCCACAGGAGTAGAGTGCGGAAATACTGCTTCCAGTTGGTCAAATTTCTCGGCAAGCCAATAAGGCAAATCATCCTTATTCTGGGGGCGCTTGCCCATCACCGAATTAACTATGACGGGGCTAATAACAACCGCAGGGTGACCAGCTGGTAGTCCCGCAACAGCAGGTGCCCCCACCTGCACGTTGCGCGAAACGTATTGCACTAAAGCCTTATATACTGTAATGAGGGCTGTATGGAGTACACGCAATTCATCCACCGCAATAGTCAAATAGCGGGGGTGAGGCGTGAAACCGGCCAGCACTGGCCATGTTGCCCCTGGAATTGACAAAGGGCCCATTCTAGCCGGTGCAACCACATGGGGAAGGCGCTATTAAACCAAATGCTATGCTGCCAGGCTGAAAGGGGAATTTCTTGTGTCCTATATGGTGTATAATTTGCTGGGAACCGCGTGTGAGTATACGAGTGAAACGTCTTATCATCCGCATTCACTGCCGGCAGCGTCACCCAAGAGTAAAACAACTAGTAGGGGTGTGACGCATCGGCACTGACCACAAAAATAACAGCCATCCCATCGTCCGGTACCCCATACTGCGTCAAATGACGCCGCAAAGGCGTAAGGCTATGTGCTGCAATTTCGACCGCCATAAGGACACAGAGAAGAACGACAACGGATTTCACAGTAGCACGAGGGTTCAGAAATATAAAAAACCTTTTTAATTAACAAGCTTGAAAGAACCTATTAGGCTACTAATAGGTAGGTGAAATCCGTCACTCCCGTTATCCGGAAACAGGAGTGAGGGAGTTGTGGACTAATATAAGCACTTCTAAGGCTATTCAAATCAAAAGACCAAACGTTAGGTGCGCCATGTTGCAGGGATTCTGCTCATGCACAGAACTATGCGCAGGAAACCAGGACCTCAGTGAATTGTGGTGTACCAAAAACTCACCTCAGAACCTAGAACCCCTATCCGACCAGCATCAGTGTCCCATTCGTTATCCGTATTCTATCGGAGCTCCCAATGTATAGACAACCCAGAACAAGCGACTTAGAGTACTCTCAGGAATGGTGGGAATCAGAAATACCTGTTCGTTATTATTCTCATATCAGTCCACAACAAGAGTAATCAGAGACACAGTAAAGTTTAAAACGTTTATTTTATAAACTATGTGTCTTAAGATGCAGTACTTTGGCCAGCATAAGCAGACAAATGATTTAAATTAAAACCATCAGCATTGTTACAATACCATAGAAAATGAAAGGAGAAATCATATTATAAATGACAGTGGAATACAGCCACCTTCCCTTCACTAGTACGCTAGTATTATTAGACTAATAGAAGGTCTCTAGGTTTGAATGGGGAACCCCATATCGTAAATCAGCTTAGGTGAATCACATCACAGGATCAGCTTTGCTCTGCGCCTGGAAAGGTTCTTCTCCAGAATGTGTGTGTAAAGCATGCAGACTGCAATATTAAAGGCTCTCGACATTCAGATATTTGCAGCTGTGTGCGTGTTATGGCCAGAGAGTGGGCCGATCAACCTGAACTCAAAAACATGTATTGTCTGGCGACTCAGACTGTTTCTTCACCCAATGTTCAGACCAAGGTCGCAGTGCACGTCTAGGGATGTGAACAACAGACGGTTCTCATGTAAAGAAAAGGCAAGCAAGCAGTTCCCAAATAATAACATGTATCTGCAGTGTTGTGTGCAAAAGCAGCAAAAGTGGCAAGATGGCTTTCTAAAATCTAACTCGCTTATGCTAACATAGCAATGTATGTATCTAAATCACTGCCTTCACTACACTAGCCTATGTGAATGTGTGTGTGTTTATGGGCCCAGGTGAGTATATGGTAGTTGAGTACCTGAGCTTAGTAACCCACTGGATTTTTTTGCATTTGTCTTCCTCAGTGGGAAAGGTATGCCTAGACATGGGATGCCGTGCTCGCTACGTCACCAGATTCAAGCTAGCCTGGCTGATGAGGGGGGGGTACCCAAAACCAGTCCCTGGATGCTTGTTTCTGGTCCAGGGAGGACTTGGCCTGGCAGTGCTGCTGGACTGTTCCCTCTGGGGCGCAGGATCAAGACTGATTTGCATATGGCTGGGTCTAAACTGGACGGTGTAGCTAAAAGCAATGATGGATTTAACCCAGATCTGTAACTGGGGGTGAATGTTTGATTTGTTCAGCATTCCGTTCATCATCTGCTCTTTTTGCATTCATCTTAATGCGGGAAACGGCAAGGCCCACTTCTTAGGGGATGGTATGGATAATCAGTCCCTTTTTCCAACTACGGTGAAGCTGCCAGGGACAATGTTCCTCATCAACAGCAAGGACCGTGTTTTGAATACAACCTCGCCATGCTGGCGAGACACCCTGCTGCGGCACGCTTCCTGCACAGCACCTTCATTTCACTTTTTCTAGTGATAAACGGGATGCTACTTCAATTCTATTGCATGCAAGTGGCAGTGCATTGTTTAAACTCTGCTGCTGGTTGAGGCAAGCAACTATCTGGGAGACAATAAACATTTTGTCTGCTGCAGTATTTAACTTACAAAAATAAATATGTCCAAAATTGTTTACTAGAAGTCCACTGAACACTTTTACCATTGACACGGGCCACTTCCATCACTGGCATCGCCCTCTGCCAGCTTGGACACCATCCAATCACTTCAGTGGTCTATCTACCCCTTAAGCAAGTCGTTCCACTGGGGGTGGAGCCTGTAACTGACGCTTGAGAATGAGCACACACTGAAGGTAGCTGCATAGAGACATCTGCATAGGCTGTCCTTTTTACCACATGCCGCGCTGCTTGGAAAATGAATACTATCACCCGCACACTTTGGGCCCGATTCACAAAGGGACTTACGACTCGAAAGTTACACTCCGGATCCAGTTCGGAGCTCTCAGGCCAGGGACCAGCCAGTGCTGGAAGGGTAGTCGTGAGTCTCTTTGTGAAACGAGTCCACGGTACTCTTTTCATCAAAATCAGTGCAAAATTTGACATCACCTTAAATCTTCACTCTTGACTCTCCAGCATTCCCTCTCAATTCTCTATATACATGTGGGTTTATTTACGAGCTCATTGCGCTGCCAGTGCGTCTCTTTTTTCCCACATACAAATTGAGGCACCAGCGGCACAGTAAGCCCCATAGTGCACAAAAACTATCAAGAAGGTCTAGGCACTTAAAGTTTGGAACGAAGGCCTCCCAGTTCATATCTCAGCCTTCAGTCACTTGTACAGCCCCTACACTGCTGCAGCCTCGCACCCCATAGCACATGGCAAACATTCTAGTTTTCCCAGCACCTGCTGACTGCCTCTCATGTAAGCTGGAGTCATAGGTCAGCTGGTTGGGTTCACCATGTTGGTCCAGTACAGATGGTGTGCGAAGGGGGTAATTTTCCCAGAAACACTACACAAAAACTCAACCACCCACAATCACAGACGAAAGTGCTATAAGCTGTAGCTCTGTTGGAATATTACACTTCAGATCAATAAGAATATATATAACTGGTCTCTTGCTCAAAATAAGCCACCTTAACAAACAAAAATTAGACGGGGCAGTGTCCAGGTGGAGTTAAGAACATAATTAATTTTGTGTCTTTCTATATACATGAAGCTGATCTTTTAAAATACTACCCACCACTATTTAAAGACACTGAAGAAACAAGAAAGCGTGCCGTATGTTCTTTGATCAGAATATTAAAGCTGAAAACTACCACTATATGGCCATGCATGAAACAAGATGTCCTCCTAGTCCCCTGCAGTGCTCAGTCCAAAGAGGATGTCTTCTCCGCTCTTAAATTGGTGTTTTTTATTTACAGTGTACATGTTATTGGCCTGGCACACGATCTGTTACACTTCATTAGCCAACCTCCCAAATGTGTCTTTGAAATATTTTTTCCAATTAGGGTATGAAAAACATACTTGCCAAATGGCACTATGTCATGTGTGGCGCCTTCAGCCAGTCATGGTGTTTTGCCAACAACATGTTGCATCCAGAACTTGTTTTTCACTTATTAACTTTGGAAGCATGAGCTAAAAATCCAGTTTCTAAAGCACTTATGCTAAAAAGCCAAAGCTGTCCGACTGTGTCCCACATACCCTGGAGGAATTTGGCATCGCTGTCACAAAAATGTATTCAAAGCTCTGTTTCAAAAACCTTTAATCTATGACTTATGCATTCCTTCACCTCGTTTTCATCTGCACTTCTAAAGACATATTATTAATTAAAAAAAATACCTCTTGACACATTCTCTGGTGCAAACATCCCCTCTTGTTCCTAACATTTCACAATCCAGACAAAAACACCATGCTCCATGTGCTCCAGCTACTACAATGTGTTGGTTGTAGGAAGAGGTCGAATGTACCTTTACTGAGCACAAGCACTGGGTGGGCAGTGAAGAAGCTGCCCTTCCCTCTCAAGGTCATTCTCCTCTCTCCACTCCAGGGGCGTCGCAGGAACATCATGAACCCTAATGCAAGAATGGACAATTGGTCCCTCTGCCCCGCAGATGGGTAGTTAAAGACAGTCACAACAGACAGGAAGTGGGCCCCTCACACCCCTGGGCATGTGTTACTGCACCTGCGGCACCACTTATAGCTACTCACTGCTCTACTCATATTACCTGTACATGTCTTTCTTCTGTGCGGCCATGAACTCAATTGAAGTTTTGGGATCTGTAAGTCAACACTCCTTGTCAGAAAATTGTTCTGAGAAGGAAGGGAATTGCGTTTTATGAACAACTTATCCCAGAGGGGGATATGCTGTTGAAAATGGTGGAAGAGGTTACCTGGGCATGTCGGTGTCACTTCAGTTGGGGGAAGGCAGCGGCGGCTCCTCCGCTATGGCGGAGGAACGTCGCCCCACTGCTTCACAGCAGTGCCAACTTTAGAGACATAAAATGATAACTTAGTTATTATCATTTTATGGTTCGTGTCCACCTGCGTTGCGGGAGGGAGGGTGGGCAGTGTTGCCCTGCTCTGGGAGGAGGGGACGAGTGCTTTGTCCACTCCTAACTGCACAGTGACTATTTGGTCGGCTCTCTCGGGCTTCCCAAAACAGTCATGCACACTTCCCTGTTTTCCATGCAGGCTGCAATACAGCCTGCATGGACAACAAGCCCATCCTTCCAGCCCCTGGCTGAGCGCCATGTCACGGCGCTCAGACCAATCACAACGCTGCATTGCAGCGTTGTGATTGGCTTAGGGGGGGAACCTGGCTTCCTGCTTCCTGTTCCTGTCAGAGGCAGGAGAGCAGGAGCCGAGAAGACCCGGGACCCGGCCTCAGGGTAAGTTTTTTTATTTTATTGCCCCCTCTCCGCCGCCCCCACGTTACACCCCCGTGACAACCCAGAGACCTCCCTTGCGACCCCTACGCCCACCCGCATCCCATGCCGGCCGCCCCTGGGGTAGGAGGGTACGGAAGGAGCCACTGCTGCATGGCGCCCCATGCCCTGCTGCTTCAAGGGGACATGGAGCATGGCACTCCTGGGTGCGACCAAGTCTGTGCTTCAGGCAGGTGCGTGGAAGCAAGAGCTCGGGTAATTAAACTCAGCAGGACATGGCCCGGGAACACATGAGCAGAGAAAGTCAGCATGCCTGGCCAGTCAACCGGCTGAACCAGGCCCCCGGCGAAGCATGAACTCAGAGAGGAATTACCCACAAGAGTTATCCAAACAGTGCACAAAAGGCAATATCCCAAAAATGAAATCTGTGTCACTAGAGCTTGCATTTTACTCTATTTGATTTGCGAACATTAAAAGTAGAAACATTGTCTACAGGGAACATAAAATACAGCACATGTGACTAAACATGGTACTCAAAACCAGCCATTTTGAAAAGTTTCACATACTTTCTCTATAAAACAAATCTTGTTAACGGTATAGAGCTTTACCCCTTGGTCTTTATCCCACAGGATGTTACCACGCAGGTAAGTACCACACGG
This sequence comes from Triturus cristatus, assembly GCF_964204655.1. Lineage (NCBI taxonomy): Eukaryota > Metazoa > Chordata > Amphibia > Caudata > Salamandridae > Triturus > Triturus cristatus. The sequence goes on along the minus strand of NC_140594.1, from coordinate 214,710,819 downwards.
CCATTTTTGGGAATTTTTTTAATGACATAATTATTATGTCATTTAAATACATGGTGGGTTTAAGGGTTCTGGTTGGTAAGGGTTTTAAGGGTTCAGGGTTGGGTAATGGTATTGGGTAATAAGGGTTTTAAAGGGTTTTTTAGGGTGCAGGGATGGGTAAGGGAATTGGCAGTGGGTAAAGGTATGGGGTAGTAAGGGTTTTAAGGTGCTTTTTGGTTTCAGAGATGGGTAAGGGTACGGGTAGTAAGTGGTTTTTAGGGTGTGGAGATGGTTAAGGGCAAGGGATAGTAAGGGTTTTGAGGGATTTGTTTGTGTTCAGGATGGTTAAGGGAATGGGGTGGTAGGGGTCTTTAGGGCTCAGAGATGTGGCAGGGTGTGGATAGGGAGGGATTTACAGGGTTTTTAGGATTCAGGGAGGGGTAAGGGAATGGGGCTGTCGGTAAAGGTATGGAGTAGTAAAGGTTTTAAAGGGTTTTTTAAGGTTCATAGATGGGTAAGGCTATCGGTAGTAAATGGGTATTAGGGTGTAGGGATGGTTAAGGGTAAGGACTAGTAAGGGTTTTTAGGGTTCAAGGATGGGTACTGAGAGGGGCTAGTAAGGGATTTACAGGGGGTTTTAGGGTTCAGGAATGGTAAGCGTATGGGTTAAAAAAAGCTTGTAAGGGATCAGGAATGTGTAAGGGTACGAGGTAGTAAAGGTTATAAAGGGTATTTTAGGGTTCAGGGATGGGTAAGGGCACAGGGCCAAAAGTATTTTTTATAGTTTAAGAATTGGTAACGGTACCAGGTAGTAAGAGCTTTAAAGGGGTTTTTAGAGCTCAGGAATGGGTAGGGATAGTAAGGGGCTTTTAGGGTTCAGGGATGGGTAAGGAACAGGGTAATAAAGGGTTTTAAGGTGTAGGGATAAGTAGGCATAAGAGGTATTAAATGGTAAATGTGGTAAATGTAAAAGGGGAGTGGAGAGAGAAAAATATATATATTTAAAATATATATATATATATATTTTTTTTTTTAAATGGAAGGTTTTGGGAATTCACACAAATAAAAAGATATATATATACGCCAATGGGCAGATTTTTACTTGTGCTCGCAAATATGATTCCCTTAGGAATGCCACAGCAAGTAAACGCAAGCAATTGCCTTCTCAGAGGGAGGGAGATCAGCAACAAGTGGATGTCACATCGGCGTCTGATATGAGTTCAGCGCAAGAGAGTGAATCCGAGTCGGAGGCAACAGGGAATAGACCGGCTCAAAATGCCATTAAGATGTCCTTGGGGGAAGAGCTGGATTTTTTAAGAATAAGCAGAATGGAAACACTGCGCCCAAGAACAGGCTAACAGCAACAAAAAACGAAGTTCCCAGAGAAGAAGGGAAAGAAGGAAGGCCTGTAAACAACGCAGGAAACAAGAAACCGGCACGTGGGCGGGGGTACTGGAAACGGAAGTAGAGAGGTCACAACAGCCTGCTACATCCGCGAGTGAAGAAAACACTATCATTAACCCGGCCCAAGTAGATCTTAATGCAGCTGAACAGCAATTGCTCTCATTAGGGCTTTCTTATTGCCCGGAGAGCAATTTTAATTACACACAGACTCGAGCGGACATATACAAATTCATTAGGAAGTTGATATTAAAAAAGTATCATCAGTTACAATCTTCTTCAAGGCAAAAGGACAATTCTGCACAGGCAAAGAACAGCCCTATTACTTCGAATTTGACAGTTGCAGATTATGGTATTCTCTGGACTTACATGATCTTGAAAAGGACAACAGGGCCGCGGTGGATGGTGCAACTCCGCAAGAAAATCAAGACATGGGCTATGGGGTCAAGTCACCAACTCAGGCGATCTGTACCAAACCGAACACCCCATTCAAAACAAAGTCTAAATTTGTCCCTATTATGCCGCAAGACCTCATAGATGTCTTCAGTGAGCAGGTGGTGTCGCAGATAAAGAAAATGAACATATGCATCAATAAATCTAAAAAACGTGTGACCTTCCAGGAAAGAAAATATTTCCAATTTATTGAAAAATTAAAGAAAGATAAGCAAGTGGTTATTAGAAACTAAGACAAGGGAGGGAACATTGTTTTGTGGCCCTTTCACAACTACTTGGAGGAAGCCTATTCACAGCTTACCGACCCTGAATGTTGCAGGAAAAGCTCGCCCCAGAAATTGAAAAATACACAGGACGTGTTTTTTGCAAAGCTATTGGCTTGGAAGATTCTGGGATTGCTAAACCTGGAAGAATACAAATATCTTAAGAAGGGCACCCGACTATCCCAATAATTTATTTCATCCCGAAGGTCCACAAAAACAGGTACAAACTACTGGGCAGACCTATTATTGCGTCATGTGATGGGCCTCTGAAAAACATGTCTAGATATATTGACTTCTCTTTGCAAGAACATGTTAAAAGCTTGAGATCATTTCTACAGGATACAAGGGATTTCTTACGGAAAATAGCTAACATTGAATGGAAGTCTGAATATCTGTTGATAGCCCTGGATGTCACTTCATTATATACATCGATAAGAAACAATGATGGTATCAGGGCTGTTGAGCATTTTCTGGCTAATAGACCTTTGATGTATGTTCAGCACAATAAGATGCTTATTGATATGTTGGTATTTTGTCTTGAAAACAACTTGTTCATTTTCAAAAACCAGATGTATCAGCAAATGCAGGGAGTTGCAATGGGGGCCGGCTTCTCTCCCAGCGATGCATGTTTATTTATGGGCTGGTGGGAGAAGCTAGTCCTCAGAAAGCAATTTGAGCAGGACTAGAAAGAAAATATTATTACCTGGTTAAGGTTTATTGATGACTTGTTTATTGTATGGAAGGGCACTGAACAGAGTGCAAGGGAATTCATTAAACAGATCAACATCAATTATGTAAATCCCAAATTCGCCTCATCCATCAGGAGAGAAAGGGTAACATTTTTAGAAGTGCAGGTTCAGAATGTGAGCAATAAACTTACAATGTCTTTATACCGCAAGGATATAGCTGTCAACACGGTGTTGCATGCATCTAGTTCACTTCCCTCGCAGCTCATACAAAGCATCCCATATGGGGAAATGCTTAGGACACAACGCTTTTGCAGTGATAAAGTAGATTTATCTGCTAAACAACTAGAAAGCAAAGAACGCTTTCTATTAGGAGGATATAAAACAGAGGCTATTGATGCTGCAATCGCTAAGTCAACACAGCAAGCCAAGGTTACCTGCTTCAATACAAGTCCAAGCAACATGGGGAGTCGGACCGAGCAGACGAGCCCACCAGACTAATTCTAACCTACTCGAAACAAGAGAAACAACTTAGGGTCATTATTAGGCTTAATTGGCCCATTGTAAAGGCTGATCCTGTAATAGGTGGTCTTTTACCTAGACAGCCAGCAATTACATACAGAAAGACCAGATCAATGAGCGATGCACTTGTTCAAAGCAGCCCGGGAGATCGAGAGTCAGGTAGCTGGCTAACAGCAAGAAAAGGTTTCTTTAAATGTTCAAACTGTAAAGCCTGCCAATATGGCACTAATAAAACTACTTTTCAAACAGCCTTCGAGGTCAAAATACATGTAATTAATAAACATCTGACCTGTAAAACCGAAAACGCTGTCTACCTATTTGAATGCAGCTGCAATCTTAAATATATAGGTAGTACAAAGCTAGCTGCACATAAGAGGATCCTCCAGCATACAAGGGCCATAGTCAATAACGATGCAAACTATCCGGTTGCGTGGCATTTTAGGGAGCACCATAATAGCAATCTTAAATATCTAAAATATTATGTTATTGATGCAGTGCCAGCCCAGAAAAGAGGAGGCAACCGTGAAGCTAAGCTGAGGCGCCTTGAGACACGCTACATACTGGAGTTAGATACTAAACATCCAGGAGGTCTGAACACTAGCGAGGACCTATGCACTTATCTCTAGTATCAGGATAGGTAGAAGAGCGTATTAGGGCCTGGAAAGTTTATAACAATGATGAAGTATAGTGTCATTTTATAATAACCAGAGGTGGCAGGGATTTCGGGTTATAGTAGGTAAATGTTTTACTCTATACACATCTTTATATCGTGATTTTTTATATCGAGGTTTTAGCTGTGATCCATTGAAATGCACTTTATAATTATGGTGGTCGAGTCCGGTGGATGCTGATTAAATTTATTTATTTTTATGAGATCTTAATATGAATTTGTACATGATGTTCTTACTGTGTGTTTTAGCTTTCTTGGACCCCCTGTAGATGTATTGCATTTAATGCACTTTATAATTCCATGCAGGTAGGCTTCTTAGACATTATGTGGAAGGTTGATATGTAGTATATAGCACTTTAGTCCTTTTTGCACCGAAACCTATGTCTGGCTAGAAAGAGGGTATTGAGCACTTAGTTACTTTTCTTTCAAATATTTGCTATTTTGCACACTATAAAATGCATCATATGCGGGAGGATGGACGGATATATGCAGACAAACTATAATGGTGTTTGGACTGGTAATTACCTGAGTTTTCAGGTTGATCCATATTAAGGATGCAAGGAGTTATGTGCATTGGCCATAACAAGTTTAGCACTGTTCAGGGAGACTCCTCAGTCCTCACTAATAATATGTTAGCAAGAGCAAATACACATTAGTATGGGTAGGGAGGCAGACAATTAGTCTGAGGTTTGATAAATCAATTAGCTTTGGTTAACCAAGTGGGGAAAGGGACACCAGACAATATGATATAAATGTATTAATACCAAACATTAACTCTGAAAGCAGCGTAAAATACTAATTTGCACATCAAAATTTCCATAATAAGTGTTTTTAATGCAAAATGGTTATTTTATAATGTAATGTTCAATCATGTATATACGTAGTATGTTGTCCATTTCCTTTACCTGGATGACGAGCACTGTCATTTTAAAAATGGCGATTGAATGTGCCAGCGTTGTCATGTGATCAAGGTCGGCAACACGGCAGAAACGCGTTCTGGCGGAGTGGTGTGAGCAATAAATCACCAGCACGAAATTTGGGTGTGCTCTCGTTCCTCTCCCTGGAGGAGATCGTAGTGGCGGGTTGTTTGGATGGATATATATATATATATATATATATATATATATATATATATATATATATATATGTATATTTATTTATTTTATATATAAAAATAAAAAGATTCGTATATATAAATCTTTTTATTTGGGTGAATCAGCAACAATCCCCAATGGAAGGCTCACTCGTACTCTCCTGGATCATAATAAATACACTGTGTTTATCACGACAAGTCGGTCCTCATCGCTGGACGGAATTACACCAAATTTGGCAGAAAGCTAAATCTTGGTCTAGAAAGATCTCTTTTTGTAATTTGGTATAAATCCATTCAAGTAGTTTTGGAGTTAATAGAGAAAAAAGATTTATAGATATCACCGCAACAGATCCGCGGATTCACGTGCCACTAGACATGCTGTGTTTTGCTGGCCGCAAACTGAGAGGAAAGTTGCAGCCACCATTTTCTATATTAGGACACAGTCCTGAGTCCTGAAAATAAAAGAGAAAGTTGATAGAAGGGGTCAGGGTATAGGTACTATATCACCAACCAGATCTGGTATTTAGTTATTATAACCCCTTTTTTAATTAATGCCGGGTTTACCCCAATAAAGAATTTTGGTTTAAAACCCTGACATTTTTTATCTCACATTGCACATTCTTCTGCACTCACACATCACATTCAATCACCAGCTCCGCTGTAAACAGGCGTAGTAGCACACCGGGGAGGTATTAGACCTCCCTGGTGGGAGCCCAATGATGAAGCATGTCACCAACCAGGTTGGTGAGTGAGGGCTCTTTTTACAAATCTGATTGATTTTTTTGTATTGGCTTCACTCCCTCCTTTGTAGTATTTTTCCCATACTCTTTTGTTGTTTAATACTATATCTTATTATGACAATTGCCTAGTGGCAAAGTGATTTATGCGATTTGTGGTCTATGTTTTTTATATACAATGTATGAGATATTTTTATATAACCTTTTGTGGAGTCTCTTTTGTGGTGCACCTAGTGTGTCACTGGTGTGTGTGTGTGTTGCACAAACGCTTTACACATTGATTCTGGGTAAAGCCTGAGTGCTCTGCCAAGCTACCAAGGGGCAGAGCAAGGGTTATCTTGGGTGAGTAACACCCTTACCCTGACTAGAATGGTGGGTTCTGCCTGGCTTAGGTGCATACTCTAGCCAACCAGAAACCCCAATTCTATTGTATAGGTTGGGTTCATTCATACACACTACTAAATTTGACTATCCAAGCAATTTTGTTATTGTGACTAAAAGCAAGACTCAATAGAATCTTTATGTAATTATATAACTGGCCTCTTTAAAATCTTGTAACTTCATGACAAACATCCCACTACAGCTTAGTGACTCCTCGGTTTTTGACTGGATGCTCGTCACATATGGGAGCATTTTACTATTACTCTTTTTAAATATTTAACTTTGAAAGACAAATCTCTGAATCGACATCAGAGTTTGGCAATAAACAGTCTAGACTTGATTGGTTGATTATAGATGTTAAATGAAAGTACAGGAAGTCATTGCATAGTGTCATTAAATTATCTATTTCGATAACCCGTGACGCCTCTGCCAAAAAACTCAAATGTGAGTGTGGACACCGAGTGCACAATATTCAAAAGCAAATGCATGAACATCTTTGGCTCCACTTTACAGGCGTTTCTGGCATTTAATAGGCTCTGGCATAACTTTACTTACAATATAATATTTGATGCCTGGGACCCTTTTATATGAAAATTAAACTCTGCAACTCAGACTAATAATTTTCAGCATCCCGTTTGGTTTAACAATCAAATCTTGATATCTTGGAATGACGTGCTGCTCCTAATAAAATCCAGTCACTCGTTGTGAGCTCCTGAACTTCATCCTGATTGCCATACCTAAGCAGTGGCGGCTCCTCCGCTATGGCGAAGGAGCATCGCCCCACTGCTTTTAAGCAGTGTGAAAAAGAAACATAAAATGATAATAACTTTAAGTTATTATCAATCAATCAATCCACTTTATTCGATTAATTAAAATCATAAAAGTACAAAACAACAACTACACTCATAAATAAATTATCATTTTCTGCTTCGTGTCCTGCTGCTTTTCAGGCGGGAAAGTGGGCGGGGCTGCTCTGCTTTCGGAGCAGGGGAGGAGTGGTTTGCCAACTCCTAAGTGCGCAATGACTGTTTGGTCGGCCCTCTAAGGCCGCCCAAACTAATCATGCGCACTTTCCCCGTTCTCCATGGAGGCTGCATTACAGCCTGCATGGAGACCATGCTCACCCCTCCAGCCCCTGGCTGAGCGCCGTGTCACGGCACTCAGAGCAATCACAACGCTGCATCGCAGCATAGAGATTGGCTTAGGGGAGGGAGCCTGGCTGCCTGCTTCCTGTTTCTGGAGTCCGGGACAGCCTCCCCCTCGTGACCCCCACGCCCTCCTCCCTAGCCACGAGTTATGCCGGCAGCCACTGTACCTAAGAACAACTCCACAATATGGAGTAGCATCTTAAGCAACTTTTTTGCACAGATGTACAACTACGGTGTCATCCCTGACTCCTGGAATGATTCAATATTGCAACCACTTGTAAACAGCGCCCTGAAGAAACTCAAAACTCCTTCTCAGGATTAAACTAACAAAAAAAGAAGTTGGCACAGAAACTGAAATATAAAAGAACATCTTTATTAAACTCAAAATGAGTGTGACTACGTCACCCAGAAGCCGCAGCCACTGAATGAGGCAGTCCAAAGAGTACAGTACACTGGGGTCTTATATATGTGAGGGTTACAAACTCAGCATAAAAGAAAGGGGCAGTCCTGGCTCATGCAAGCATGCAAAATGCCAATATGGATATACAAAATATGCCAAATATTAGCCAAAGGAAAACATTCAAAACAAGGCATCATGTAACCAGAACGTCCCCCTGGAGTCGTGTTTTTGCCCAATCCCATAAGTCAATGAATGACAGCACCCATAGGTCAATCAGCAATGGCAGAACATGTTTGTGTGCTTCAAAGGAAAGGTTGTGGAATAGGAAAACACAGGGAGAGAATAGCGAAGGCCAAAAGATAAGATACAGCACGAGAAGAATACTAAAGGCTAACAGATAGTTGATATAGAGATTAGGTAGTCCAGACAAGGATTAGTTTAGGCCGGCTGGTGTCTGAGATGGGTTTCAAGACAAGGACGGAGGGGGTTTTTGACACGTTGCAGTCCAAGGGGCAGAGACACTTCGTGAATCGAGCAGCCTGTGTAAAGGCAACACAAAATGGCAGTGAATGTAAAATGGAGTCAAAAATAAAGAACCTCAGCCCACATTCAGATCCAAAAATTATCGTCTAATTGCACTATTGGATGTTGACAGCAAATTGTTCACCAAATTCCTCCAAGCAAGAGTGAACTTCCTGTCTGCTTTGTTTGCTACTATTCGGCGTTTGACAAGGTAGACAGAAATCATCTATGATTCGAACTGCAATCCTCGAGGATTGATAAAACTCTGCTGCACTTCTTGATTGAGTTTCATGCAAACATTTGGGTTCAAATAAAATTATCAAATGGTAGGGTTTATCCCCGAAGATTCTGACAGCCAATTGTCTGAAACAGGGCAGTATACTAGCCCACTCCTATTTTCCATTTACATAGCAGACCTCCAAGAGTCCTAAATCACAAGGGCAGGTTAGTTCCAAAACGACCAAACAATCTGGCTTACACCAACAAAGCATATCGTGTAAAATGCAGAAAACAGATTACATTGTTATGTTGCTAGGTAAGTGCGTCACTGTCTTTGACACGGTGATCCTTTTATTACTTTGCAGTTAATAAATTGCAATCCCTCTAATATAGCACAGTGAACTATGAACCAGCATCAAGGTCCTGCAAGTAAACTGCAATACATGGGTGTAGAACGTTATTTTATTTTTTTTCCTCAATCTGCTAAAAGGGTTTCTTTGGGTAGTAATACAATCTTATTAGTACAGACAGGGAAACAGCCTTTACAACGCAACCGTTACAATGCATGCCATTACATCGCATGCGGTTGCAATGAAAAAGGTGTGCAGCAGTGGGTAGAAGGTGTTGGATTTAACGCCAACACCTTCCCTACTGTTGCACACACTGGATTTCAACTTCCAGCGCTCCCCCGACAGAAAGTCGGGGGTAAAGTTTGGTGTTGCAATGGCATGCAATATTATGGCATGCATTGTAACATATCTGTACAGACAACCACAAGCTCTGCATTACATTTTTAAAATCCTGACTTTGCGTTTCTCCCAGCCATGCAATCTTAGCAGTAAAACAATGTGTGATTCCAACACCTTGAAACATTATTTGTCTTATATAACATCCTGTACATTGATTTACTCACATATTATTATTATTATCAATCATTTATAGAAATCACCCAGCGGGCATCTTGGTGCTGATAACTTATCAGTACAGAGAAGAGTCGGACAGATGGTTGCACTAGGTCAGTTTGATACAGCCGTCCATTGCCGGGGGAAAGCCAGGTTTTTACATTATCCTGAAGCTTAACTGGTTGGTGTTGGTTCTTAGAAAGAGCAGCAGATGGTTCCATAACTGAGCAGATCTGACCTGGAAGGCTTTGCCTCTAAGTCAATCCTAATTAAAAGAGGGTAGAGACACCAGCCAGGCATAGGATGACCTCAACGTTCATGCGGGCCTATAGAGTTCAACCTTTTGTTGTAGAGACTTGTCCTGTGCCATTTAATGCCTTGTGCAGTATGCATAGAGCCTTGAAGATGCACCTTTCCTTTACTGGAAGCCAATGAAGTTCCATATGCCATATGATTTATTGTCAATGTATATTGTGTTCATGCGAGGTAAAGAGCTGACACCCTACAGTAGGATGATTGGCGTTATAAAAGTATTAAATAAAAGAATTGTTATAAATCAAGCCTATGAATGGGGGGCGCTAGGTGGCGCGCTTACAAGATGGTCGCACGAAGGTGAAGCTCCTGGTGCCATTATCCTGGCAATTATCCTGCCAACTGGGTCAATCCACAATGCCAGACACCGCCAGCCGTGACACCTAGGCTTTCTGCCACCCCACAGCGAAGCTCGAGGGAAACGACCGCCTGCTGCTCCAACTCTGCAGCGCTGAAGCTGGTGCCGGTGAGGGAGGCGGAGCGGGCGGTGAGCCGCGCTCGGCTACGGCGAGTACTCCAGCCCGCGGCTCGCCACGAGGTGACTAGGTCGCGCTGGTCGAGATCTCCGTGGCAGAAGAAGCGGGACGACGACAGGCTTCTCCTGTGTGGTGGCCAGAATCAGCGGTAGCAATGTGAGGCAGGGTTGCCCGTCAGTAACCTGCCAGAGACGCTGCAGCCTGTGAGACGGGCTCAACGGAGCGGTGAGTGCGGGGAGCCTGCTGGGGGGACGTCCAACATACCTGTAAGGCCGCTCGGTGCGCCTCAACATGGGACCTGGCTGATTGCCTGACGGGCCGCCTGGATAGGCTACGAGGGCCTGATGGGTGCAGCGGGGTGGCCTGGGGAGTGAGATGGGCCTTTCTGTGTGCTGCAGTGGAGCGGCGGGCCCGGCGGATGTCAGCGAGGCAGACTGTGGAGTAGTAGACTGCCCTAAAACCCGCAGCAGCGACGCGGGGGCCTAGGACTTGAGAGGCCTGCAGCCTGAGGTCTGGTCAGCGGACAGTGGACAGACTGGACACGGACAGTGGGGTGAGCGGCTGCGGAGGAGGGGGGACCGTCCTGGTGCTGCGATGAGGAGAGCATCTGGGCCTGCAGCGTATACCGGAGGTGCCGACGTGTAGCGGTGGTGCCTGAGGCCGTTCGCACCCAGCGCGGAACTGAGAGGACGGGAGAGACGAGGACTGGGCCGCAGGTACTGGCGATGGCGGGCCAGTGGGGGCTCTTTACGTAGGGAGCTTCCCTAATGGTGGAAACTGCGTGGAGTGCCCTGACTTAGTAGGGACTGGAGTGCCGTCTGGGCCGTGCTGCTGTCTGTACTGAGCCTGTAGTGGCGGGGGGGTGTCCCGCAGTTGACGGTGGTTCAGGAGCGGCAGCCGTAGGCAGCGGCGGCGGACAATTGCCAGAAGGGATCAACGAGGGACATTGACATAAAGGCGGGGTAAAGGTGTCCGGAGGGGGATCCCGGTGCATCGTGGGGACGGCACGAGGCGGTCCTGGTGGCCTTCAGAGCCTGGGAGTAACAGAAAGCCGGTGTTTCCCGGACGGTGGCCGTAGCCGCTATCGGGAGGGTCCTTGCACTCCCTCTCTCCCCTCCCTCCTCCCCACACTAGTGGAGGGAACGTGGTGTCAACTCTCCCATACTACGGTGGGCCCGGGTCGCCCGTCTGGTGCCGGGTTTGCCAGCGGATGCCTTCAGCACAGCAATTGGTCATGGGCCGGCTGCGAAATAAGTCGAAAGAGGGCCGGTCGCAGGCGGAAGGCCCAGGCCCCATGCCGGGACGCCAAGACGGAAATTTGGAGTCTCAGGCGGCAGCACTTGCGGCAAAAATGGACACAGTGCTAGCAGCAGTGGAACGGATTGGCTTCACCTTGGAGCAGACAAAGGCCTCCTTGGAGTCCCGGATTGACGAAGTTACGGTGGACTTCACCCTTCTCCATGAGGACCACCGCAAGTTGGCGGAAACAGTTGCTCAACAGCGCCAAACGCTCCAGAATGTCCAGCCGGTGGTGAGCAATCAGACTATAGCCCTGCAAGACCTGATAGACCGTGTCCATGCCCTGGAGGACCGCGCCAAGGATGCGGAAGGTCGTTCCCGGCGCAACAACGGCCGCGTGGTGGGATTACCGGAGGGCGAGGAGGGACGGAACCCGGAGCAGTATGTTGAGGGGTGGCTCCGGGACATGCTCCCCCCGGGGGTGCTCTCCCCGCAGTTCGTGGTGGAGCGGGCACACAGGGTCCTGGCGCAGAAAGCCAGGCCGGGGGCCCGGCCCCGTCCCTTCCTTTTCAAACTCCTCAAAGGGAACAGGGACGTGGTGCTTCGTGAGGCCAGGAAGTTGGGCACCATCACAGTGGGAAGTGGGCAGGAGATGTTCTTCCCGGACTACACGGCGACAGTGCAGAAGCGGAGGAGCAGCTATCTGGCAGTGAAGCGCCAGCTGCGCGACCTGGAGATCCCATATTCCCTGCTGTTCCCGTCGCGTCTTAGGGTGGTCACGAAGGAGGGGACTCGTTTCTTTCGACGCCCCGTCGGATGTTTGGGACTGGCTGGAGGAGACGGGGCAGTGCGGGGGGCGGAGGCCCCCAGACCCGAGAGTTGGTGGCTGACAGGAGAGGAGACCGCGGCGACGGAGGGGGTCCCGCAGGGACGTAGGGTCGGGCCCTGTCGGGGTGCCCAGCCCGGAGAGGATGTGGTTGGAGCGTCAGGGAGCCCTGGAGGCGGTGGCAACCCTTGGGTCAACGAGTAGCCAGGGCGAAGCGGAAGTTCACGGACATAGTGAACCCAAGACTAGCAGATCGTCTTCCCCGTCCACCACGCTCTCAGAAGATCAACTTATGCCGCTGGTGACACCCCAGACTGCCGACCAGATCGTGTGAGCCAAGGGCGGTGAGGCGGTGGCGCCCAGTGGCATGCGTGTCAGCATGCGATAGACAATGTGTTATGGTGACTGATTGCTTACAGGCTCCCATGTAGGCTACGCAGGATCTGCAGCAGGCGGTGTGGATGGATACAGTTAGGCCACTTGCACATGCTCAGTTCAACCCGCATCACAGTAGGCACCCATAGTGAATGCAGGGGTAATGCGGTAGGGGAGCAGCTTACGTCAGCTACAGCCACACCGCGCACCCGTTAGCCATTACCTAGCTTAGTTTCACTCCATAAGCGTTTAGCTTGCAGTTTGGACGAATGCCCGTTCGGGGATTTGCCCTGGTAGTTACACAGTTCTCGATTCCCATTTTGTGTGCTCGGCAGCATACAAAAGTTTTTTTGTTTTGTTCTTTGTTGCAGCACTCCGGCATGACACCTAGAGCCTATGTCCCCTTCACCGACCGATCGGACCCCGGCCCCGTCGCCCATGCAGCCCTTAATTGCTTTAGATGGCCACCACCAACGTAATCACATGGAACATACGGGGTATGCACACGCCAGCGCGTCGCTATTCCATTTTTGCTTATCTGCAAAGACATAAGGCAGCCATAGCCCTCCTCCAAGAGACTCACATGACACAGCCAGAAATAGTCTGGCTGCGTGCCCGCTGGAGGGGTCAGCTCTTTGGGACTACATATTCCGCACACGCCCTAGGCACATTGATCTGGGTGAGGGCGGGCACACCATTTACATGTACAGACACAGTAGTTGACCCGGCAGGGGGATACACATTAGTGCGCGGGAGGCTCAATGGCCAACACATATTATTAGGCTCCTTATACGCCCCGAACATCGGGCAGCCGTCATTTCTCGCCCACTTGTCCACGGTGTTGGCACCATATGCGAGTCTTCCCTGGCTACTAGGCGGGGACTTCAACTCAGTCCTTGACACACACCTTGACAGGTCCTTTCTGCCCCTCTGCAACACACAGGCAGTTTCGAACGCGTGGACCCTCACCGACTGGATGTCGCACTGGGCATTATTCGATGCATGGCGCAGTTTGAATCCCGACGATCGCATCTACTCGTACTATTCGACGGTACATGACCTTCATGTGCGACTCAACAGGGTGGTGGGATCCCATTCTCTGATCCCCCTGATAGACCAGGCAGAATATCTGGGTCGGACACACTCCGACCATAACCCTCTCAGACTGCATCTCAGATGGAACCCCGGCCGCCCCCCAGTCCCCACGTGGCGCCTCCAACCGGCGGCCCTGGAGGATGCAGAATTTTGTGCATCCCTAGGCACAACGATCGAGCAGTTCTTTGAGCTGAATGAGCGGACAACGAGCAGTGAATTGACAGAGTGGGACGCCCATAAGTCCACTATCAGGGGGCACTGTCTGGGCGCGATGTGGAACATCCATAAGCGGCTTGCACTGTCGCTTGCTAGCCTGGAATCTCGCCTACTCTCGTGCGAACAACATGGTGAGGGCGGAGGTCGCGACTCGGCCCGGCTGGAGCGGCTTCGGGTGCGCCATGCTGAGCTGCTGGAGCGCTTGCGTTGTCACAACTATGAGGCTCATTCGTCTCGTGTTCATACCACGTCGGACAGGACGGGGCGGTTATTGGCCTGGCTGCTCAGACAGGAGGCTGCTCATGCTCCGATCAATGCTATTCGCGGGCCCGACGGGTCGCTCGTCTACATGCAATGGGAGATTCATCAGGCAATAACGGAACACTACGCGACCCTGTACCGTTCGGCGGGGCGCCGGCAGGCGCAGGACCTGGATCGGTTCCTTCAGGTTGCCTGTCTGCCCACGGTCCCAGATGAGCATCAAGAGTCGCTCGAGTGCCCCCTCACCATGGAAGAGATCGGAGAGGCGGTCACCTCTTTGGCCTCTGGGAGGGCGTCGGGACCTGATGGGCTCCCAGCGGAATACTACAAGACCTACCGGGTGTCACTAGTACCCAAACTGCACGCTCTCTACCTGGCCGCCTTCGAAGAACGTACTTTGCCCGCTACCATGCGAGAGGCCTATCTGGTATCTCTGCTCAAGCCCGGGCGGGATCCCACCAATCTAGAGTCATACCGCCCCCTTGCTCTGCTCAATGCGGACTACAAAATCTTGGCCAAGGTGCTGGCGGAGCGACTGGCGCGAACGGTGCCGGGGTTGGTGCAGGCTGACCAAAATGGTTTCATGCCTAAGCGCAGTACCTCCCTCAATTTGCGGCGGTTTTTCCGGGTGGCTACTGACAGTGTTCAGCGATGGCTTAGGGTGGGCTGCCTGGTTCTAGATCTTGAAAAGGCCTTCGACTGTCTGGAGTGGGGATACCTGGTGGCGGCATTGTCGCACTACGGGTTGGGCCTCGGGTTCCTCCAGCTGGCAGCCCTCCTTTACAGGGACCCCACAGTGAGAGTGAGAACCGGGCCGTACATCTCCGACGCCATCCCAATAGGCCGTGGCACCAGACAGGGGTGCCCGCTCTCACCTCTCCTGTTTGCGCTAGCAATAGAGCCCCTCGCAGCCACGCTCCGTAGGGTGCTGACTGATGGCATCCCTCTGGGCGATGCGATGCATCAGGTATCGCTTTACGCGGATGACCTTCTGGTCTTTGTCAGAGATGTGGCTCACATCCCGGCCGAACTGGAGCGCATTCTACTCGACTTCGCTGCTCTCTCAGGCCTCCGGGTGAACGCTGCTAAGTCCTGCCTATACGCGTTCCAAGCCAACACTCAAGATCCAAACTATCATCTCGGGGGCGTGCAGGTCCAATGGCGGCCGAATACCTTCCATTATCTGGGTATCCAGATACATCGTCAGCCGGCGGATCTTGTGGAGGGCAATCTGGGTAGGGCTGTGGCAGCAGTCAAGACTCAGATGCGGTTTTGGGGTACTGTTCCCCTCACGGTCATGGGCCGAGTCGCCTTAATCAAAATGGTGATTTTACCCCGACTCCTGTACTACTTCGCCAACCTACCCATTTATTTACTGGCATCCTTTTTTGCAGTCCTTGCGCGGTCACTTCGGGATTTTATATGGGGTAATGCACGCCACAGAGTTGCGTTGCCCAAGCTGTACATCCCCACCGACCAGGGGGGACTTGCGATGCCGTGCTTTGAGCATTATTATCTGGCTGCGCAGTTACAGTGGATAGCCCGGTGGTTGGCAGACAGAGGACGTGATGATAGTGCGACTCCTGCCCCCCCCTCCCTTTAGTTGACATCATCAAGCTATTCCATCCGGCCGCGAAAGTGTCGAGGCCTGTGCCCCTCCTCGTGGTGGTGGCCTACAAATGCTACCGCCGTAGCCTCTACCTCACCCGGGCCCTGATTCCTTACGCCCCGGCCATACCACTCGAGGGCTCCCCTTGCGGGCATGGGGTGTTTAGTGCTTCGGAACTTGTGGACTGGAGCGCGGCAGACATACAAACGCTGGGGGATCTTTACCGGGAGGGTGCCCTCCTCTCGTTCACCGCCCTAGCGGAGGAGACGGGGCTGGCCCCCGGCCACTTCCTTCGTCACCGGTCTTTGATAGCAACACTCACGAGCTGTTGGGGAGATCTCAGGGAGAACCCGGAAGAACATCTTACGATGCAATATCTCCATGTAAAGGGATGGGGGAGACACCTGGTTTGGTGGTTTGCGGCCTCCCTGCGCACACATGCGGCGATCAGTCTGGCCCCGCTACATCGCAAGTCGGAGGCGGACTTGACCCGGCCCATGGCCGACAAGGAATGGGACAGGGCACTGCAGGGCCCGACGAAGATTCCTAGGAACATGCGTTTCCGCCAAATACAATTCTTCATCTTACATAGAGCGTACCTCACGCCCGAATCCATCAATAGATACTTCCATCGTACAGATGCGGGCTGTCCTCGCTGTGCGGAGCTAGATGCCGGCCTAATCCATATGTTGTGGAGCTGTTCCGCATTGTGTTCGTACTGGCAGGCAGTGCAAAAGGCGCTCTGCGTATCCACAGGTCGCAATATCCCGTTCGAGTGGCCAGCCTACCTGTTATACCTCTTCCACAGAACTCCATCCATGAAAGTCACCTCTCGGTTTATCGATCTGAGGTTAGTGGTGGCAAAGCGGCTGCTCACTAAACGCTGGAAAGCGACTGATTCACCACACGCACGGGCATGGCGGGGTTCATTCCTGGTGTGGGCTAAGGCGGAGGGCACGGCTCTCCTGAGGGAAGAAACGCTAGGCCTCAGGAAGACACCCATAGCAGCTCAGTGGGAGGCGCTTTTGCAGACCATGATGCGATTATATAGGGATCCAGCAGTGCCTTCTCAGGTGTGTGACGAGGATGCTTTCCTAGGGGGGCCTGGCACCAGTCGACCCAGATGAGAGGCATGGCGTATGGTAGCGAGGGCATAGCTGACTAGGTGGGGCGCAAAAGCAAATGCGATATAGTCTGCGAAACAGTTTGTGTGTGGGGCACCGGGATGGGGGGACGACCTAAGGGACATGGATAGGCGATACTAGAACAAAGGTCGGACTTTTCTGCTGTTGTTGTTTTGGTTGGGCACTTGAAGTCCTGCCCCTGTTATTCCATGGTTTGCTAACTGTTTATGGAGGCACACTGGGGGGGAGTGGGTGGAGTGCTAGTACTCTTCAATCGGGGTCGTCTTTTATGTGGTATGATACCAAAAGCGACTTTATAGTTGCTGCCATAGTCGAGAGGCCTCCAATGTCGGCATGAGATAAGGAGGTGTATCCACTCCTCATCAATAAATGTACACTCGCCTGGGTAAATAACAAAGGTACAAATATTAATGTAAGTTGTTCTGGCTTCAGTATGTACTGTACACTCCATTAAACTTCAATAAACAGATTTATAAATAAATCAAGCCTATGAATGGGATTTAAAGAGTTCCCTTTTATATAATTTTAACAGTTACGTTCAGGAAGCAATACAAGGAAACAACAGTATTACCTTGACTTTAACCTATCTTTAAGTCAAAAAATGAAGTTTTACGCTGAAGCCTATTTTGTATCCTAATTTATTAGTGTAAAGAAAGGAACCTGGCAGTGTTCACAGCTTAAAGCAACCAAGTCCTCATGCCAGCTCCCCCGCGCTGCTGCTAGTGCCACCCAGCCGTGTTATTTTCTTTTTATTTATTTCGTGTCAGTATCACCGTACCTATTATACTTGCATAGCCATTGTTTTCTGCCACTGTTATAACATTGCTTAAGCCACCTTTATCTCTGTTTCGCTATAAACATTGTTTAGCCTCCTTATCACTTACTGCTTCTTACTTTTTATTAGGGTATTGTATTATTGTACCTCATAACCTATACCCGTCTGTTTCTGTAGCCCGCTTTATCCTGATGGTTTCCCTCTGTCACTCATTTTTGCAGCTGTTTTTGCCTGCCCTTCGCTCCTGCTTCCCGGCTCCAGTAAGCCAAGCCCACCACCCAGGACCTATATAATGGAGGCCGCAGCACTGCCACACCGCCGGCATGCCCGTCTGCGCCCGTCTCCACCCGTCCACATCTGGAACATGCCCAGCACCAGGAACCATGGCTGTCCCACCACCCAAAGCTACACCGCCACTGAGCTCCGAGCCCTGCACCCCACAACAGCAGCTGCTGCCGCACCTCATCACAATCCACAGTAGGACCCTTCATCTGCCAGCACTGCCGCTTTGCCTGTAACACTGGAGCATCCACAAGTGCAGCAACTATCGCCACGCTAACCAACCATCTCCACTGCCTCCTGCTCAATGCACAATCTCTCTGCAAACACTCCACTCAGATCTGGGACACCATCACCTCCATCACTCCCGATGTCTTCTTCCTCACCGAGACCTGGCTGAACCCTGCACCTAACATTACCACAGCAACGCCCGACAGCTACAAGTTAACACACCGAGACAGTGTCAACAAACTCAGAGGTGGTATTGCCATCATCCACAAGGAAACCATCTGTCCACTGCACCACCACCGCAGACAAGGCCACCTCGATCATGGATCAGCTCAACTTCCAACTCCACACTAATGGCAAAACCACCATTAGAGGCACCTTCGCCTGCAGACCTTCAGGACCTTACTCCAGCTCCTTTGACACCATTCCTGACTTCATCACCCTGCTCGCCATTGACTCCAAGCACTGCATCTTCCTTGGAGACCTCAACTTCCACATCGACGACTCTGATGACTCCAACACCGTCAACATCCTTGAAAGCATGAATACCCTTGGCCTAACTCAACTAATAACCAACCGTACCCACATCGCAGGACACAGTCTCGACCC
This sequence comes from Triturus cristatus, assembly GCF_964204655.1. NCBI lineage: Eukaryota > Metazoa > Chordata > Amphibia > Caudata > Salamandridae > Triturus > Triturus cristatus. The sequence continues at coordinate 214,691,998 of NC_140594.1, read as the reverse complement.
CATCTTCACAGCTAGCGACGACAGAGTCAAGTACAGCCACCAAACCTCCCAGCACCCCTCCTCGAATCTGGAGAAAAGTAACAGAGAGCCAATGGGCCAATGCCCTCAACTCCTCCCACTTAAACACCTCAACCAACCTAGAACAGGCTGTAAAGAACTTCTCCGCCTGGATCACAGACTGCGCTAATTTAGTCGCTCCCATCAAGCCCACTAAGCCTAAGAGACTTTTCAAATCAAACCAGCTGGTACACCACAGTACTAAGAGCTACAAGACACAAATGTAAGCAACTTGAAAGAAGGTGGTGCACCAGCAATGGCACCACATACCGAACTTCATTCAAAACATCGCTCAACCAATACCATTAACTCCTGAAAAGGATGAAAAGGAACGCCCTTGCCATCCGCATTGAGGCCAGTTCTAACCACAACAAAGAACTATTCAACATCATCAGAAAGTTCTCCAACCCCTCCGCCTCCAAAAACATCACCGCCCCCACCTAAGAACTCTGCGACAACCTGGCAGGCTTTTTCCATGACAAGATCTCCAACAACTACAAAAACTACGAACCACAACCCACAAATACTGACATCCTCAGCCTCATTGATCCAACAGATTCAAACCCCGACCACCTGATCACTTGGGACCAGCTCAGCACTCAACACACCACAGCCATCATGAACTGCGTCTACTCAGGAGCAACCAGGATCCCTGTCCCCACAACCTTTTCAACCTGAGAAGTAAGTCAATCAGCAAAGAACTCACCACCATCTTCAATGCATCCATCACCGCAGCCAACTTCCTTGATGAATGGATACACTCTGAAGTTAAACTGCTTCTCAAGAAATCGTCTGTCGACCCCAGCGAACTCAAGATCTTCCATCCCATCTCTCTGTTCCCCTTTACCAAAAAGGTTCTCGAAAATGCCATCAACCTCCAACTCAAGGAACACTTGGAGCACAGCTATCTTCTTGACATCTCCCAGTCCGAATTCCGCACCAACCATAGCACCAAAACCACCCTCATCACTACCACCAACGACATCCGGGCCCTCCTTCACCAAGAAAGATGGAAGTCCTGCTCCTCCTTGACCTCTCGGCAGCATTCAACACCTTATCCCACCACACCCTTATCAGGAGGCTCCACCATATTGGACTTCAAGGAGACGCCCTCAGATGGATCACCTCCTTCATCAGACAAACTCAGAGAATCTGCCTTCCTTCCTCATGAGCATCATCTTCAGTGTGCCTCAAGGCTCATCCCTCAGACCCACCCTGTTCAACACCTACATGACCCCCCTGCCAACATTTTCAGAACCATGGACCGAACATAATTTCCAATTTCCTACACTAACAACACCCAGCTCATCCTCTCGCTGTCAGAAGAGCCCAGCACCATGAGGGACAACTTCCATAGGTGCATGATGAGCATCACCGACTGGATGAAAGACAACTGCCTGAAACTCAAAATGGACAAAATGGAAGTACTGATCTTCTGGAACAACACCTTCTTGTGGAACAACTCCTGGTGACCTTCCAAACTAGGTCTCTCACCCACACTGACAGACCTGCAACCTCGGAAGCATCCTGGACAGCAAGCTCACCATGAAAAACCAGATCAACGCAGTCTCCTCTGCCTGCTTCCTCACTCTTTGCATGCTCTGCAAGATCTTCAAGTAGCTCCCGGTCAACACCAGATGAACCGTCACCCAAGCCATATTCACTAGCAGGCCGGACTACAGCAATTCACTCTACAAAGGAATCACCTTGCATCTCCTGAAGAGACTACAGATCATACGGAATTCGGCAGCCACATTTATAATCGCCCTCTCCGAGCAGACTCACAAAACCCCTAACCTCTGGAAACGCCACTGGCTCCCTTTTCAGAAGAGATGTCAATTCAAGATGCTGATCCACACATACAAGGCTCTGCACAACCTAGGACTAGCATGCGTCAACCAATACCTGAACTTCCATCCAGCGGCAGCTCCTTCGCAATGGCCGAGGAGCGTCACCCCACTTGCTCAGAGCCAGCAGCTAAAAAATAAAACCATGCCTTCCAATTGTTTTCTTTTTTTAGCTGCTGGCTCTAAGCCAGCATGTGCAGGAAGGTGTGGGCCAGGGCAAGGGAGGGGGAGGGGGAAGAGGAGTGCTATGAGCACTTCTAAGTGGGCATGTGTGTTTGGCCGGCCGTCTCAGACCGGCCAAACACACATGTGCACTTAGTCTCTTTGTTTCTCCAACCCGGCTGTTCATACAGCCGGTTTGGAGAAACAAAGAGACTCCCTGTCCTGAGCGGAGCATCTTTTTAGCCCACTCAGGCCAATCCCCGCTCTCCCACAACCCCCCCACCGTGTGCTTCCCGCTGTCCCCCTCTTCCCACCCCCCTCCCGCCCCACCACTATTTATGAGTGTCAGCTGCCACTGCTTCCATCAACCTTCAAGACACCTGTGCTTTGCCTCCCTTCACCTCACTCTCACACTTCGCATATGTGGAAGCTACATCGGTAGTCGTTGCTTCTCCTATCTTGCAGCCTAGTCCTGGAACGACCAACTTCTACACTTCCGGACCTCACCCTCTCTGCTGGAATTCAGGAAAGGACTCAAGACCTGGCTGTTCGACAGAGCCACCGCAACAAGATCCTCAGCGCCCGGATACCGTCACGGGTGATTTGCCGCGCTTCACAAGTCTTGTTTGAGTGAAAACTAGCTTATGTGGTTTATGTAGTTTTTACAATGCCTTGAATGAACAATTAATATGTGTAGGTCCAACTTGCTTCAGTTGAGAAGGAAATTACTTTGTCCAATATTTATTGAAACTAGATGTAGAACAGTTCGTGAAGCCATGCTCTTATATTTTAACTCAGATATTAATTGGCACTATATTAGTTTTATGTATTTCCTTAGACCAATGAAAACGTTCTGATCAATGGCTGGAAGCGGTCCGGCTTTTATATGCATTTTTATTGAGCTAATTTCTTTTAATAAATTTGTATTTTGAATGATTTTTATCCTCACAATAAAGTTTACTATTACAATGGCATACCATCTTTTGTTTAAAACATAAGGCCTCTTTGTTTCTAGCTCGCAAGTTAAACGCTCATCGCTTACATCTATTGTGATCCGCATGTCATAAGTTCAAATATGAAAGGCCAACTCTGAACTCCACTTATTCTAACCTTTGTAAATTGAGTTCAATTAAATGAACTAAAAGCAACAGCTGTTATTTGCAGATCTTATAAAATGCAGAACACGCATATACAAATTAATGATTTCTGGTTTTCTCATTAAAAAATCGATATCCTAACGTGGTTAACTATTAATACTCGCGCCCTAAGAAGCTATGCCGCTATTTTCCTGATGACACTGATGTTTCGGTTGGCAATAGAGGGCTGTGGTGAGAGCGACACTGTTATCACTCAGCGCCTTTCTCGCCCCCTCACTCCCTGTCAGACGTGCGCCCTTGCAGGACACTGCGCCGGCTTATTGAGTGCGACAAGACAATTCGCACGTTCCCCGCAGAGGCGCCATCGCATGCAGCGCGTGACAGGAGCCTCGGCCACCCTGGCCGAGACAGGCAGCGTGACAAGGCTCGGAAGAGATGAAATCCAACTTTCCACAACGTGTATAATTCAAAACACGTCATCACCTGCTTTGCACTTCAGCCCGTGAAAGCGACCCGATCGCCCTCTTCAATTTCCACGCATCTACACACTAGAACGCGCTTTGCTATAATTGCAGAATGTTCCAGAATTGTTTTAAAAGACAGTAAGTAACCAAATTAAAGAAGTAAAGATTGATTCTGTAGCATGTGTACGGCAGAGAAGTGTATAGCAAGTAAGTGCCAAACATCATTCCTATTTCCCCGCAGGCACTCTAGCATCCAGGCTATGAGGAGCAACCATGACACTCAAGAATGTGTTTCCTTTCAATGTCAAAGTGTCATTGGCTGTCAGTGGGCTTGACAGCAGAGGGTTTTTAGGAAGGAGGTGGCAAGTCGCTCCCCTGACATCCATGCCACCCATGTATGTCGCAGCCACGAAGCCTTATGCAGTAACAGCTGGCAGCCAATGCCCTCTCCCAGATGGAAGAACAAGATATAGTAATAATCACACGCACTTCCACTGCACAGTGAATGACTTTACACTGCATTTACAGGCACTGCATAAAAGCCGCCTCCTGCTGGATACACCATAAATAATAAGAAATAGACCAATAAAAATAAGCAAGGGTCAGTGCCAATAAAATATGATCATACTCAAAAGGCACGTGTTTGTATAGGCGCGCGAAAACCTTGATCTGTTGTCCAGAAGTGGCAAAAACAACCCAAAACAAGTTTCATTCTGTGGAAACTACAACTGGCAAGTAACACGTGTTTTTTGCCAAATACAGTTGCCCTGGTGGTCTCCATATATTCAATTGCTGTTTAGAAGAATTACAGTTGATTCTAGATGAATTTTGGAACTTGGAACTGACAGGTGCTTTGTGTTTTATACATATGTACCTCCAATGCATTTCATATATTCATGTATTCTAGTGCACATTTTTCATTTGCAAATGTGTTTCATTTAGTATTAATTGCACATGTACAACATATATCATGTTGCTTTATTACAGATTGACAGTGCATCAATTATTCATGTACATTTACTTGTGTGATTTATTACATGTAATGTTTTAGTAAATGTGCAACAAAACTCATATGCTAATTCTTGCATTTTACATCATTCATCACAGGGTGTGACCTTTTCACAATAATCAGAAAAGTGTTTCTAAGCTTGGTATAGTCTTATATTTGGTAGAATCATCTTCATCTTTTACTGGATGGAAGCTTTGTGCAAGCCGTGCTGCAGACATCCTTAGCGAAGGCCATCGGCTCCACAAGGCCGGGCCGTTATGAGCTCGGCCAGGCCATTATGAGCTCGGCCAGGCCATTATGAGAGCTCGGAAACGCCATAACTGAGTCAGAGAGCGACCTTCTGAAAGTACAGAAACAAAGTGACAACAGCCCTGTTGTTCAGCTAAGGCATGCATGGTAGAAGCCACCAAACAAGCTTAGCGAGGGACTAGAAGGGAGAGGTGGATTAACAAAGGCTGGTTTCATCATTTAATGCTTAAATCCAGTAAATACATCAACAATGTTGTAATTCTTTTAAATATATTGTTCATTAAATGCTTTTATTACCGCTGTTTTTTTACATTTTATAGTTACATCTATTCATATTTTTTGCACTAGGTTAGGGCAATTATTTTTTTATTAAAGTCTTAAATATATAGTGTGGGTTGCTTGTATGTGTGTATCCATGGTGAAAAGGGTTTAAGAATTTACTAATACAAAAAATAATCCTGTAGCCTTACAGGACTGATCATTGCCCATTACGCGCCATCTTCAAGAAATGTGTAGGAAATGTGTGGGTTACAGTCCGCCAGATTCGCTGGCTTGGGTTGGTAAATTGACTAAGCCTGCACTTTTGCCAGTCGGTTTAGGGTTTCTAACACTGGTCCGAACTTGCTCCTAAATGTTGCAAACAAACTTATCAGAGTGGTTAGTGTTGTCCTGTTATTTTCTTCCATCACTTTAGTGATGAAAGCCAAAACAAGTCCAGCTGGGCACCGATACAACCTACCACCAGACGCAGCAGCACATCTGAAAGAAAGAAAGATAGACTCTGCGTACCTCTTGACATGGTGGCCAAAAGGTAAAGAGGGGTATAAAAGTGTTTCACTTTCTCAGGTGTTCTAAAAATGACAAGAGGCTCCAAAGCAAAAGTGAAGAAAAAGTGTGTGGTGTTAATAGTGGAAAAATGAAAGAGCACAGGAACTGCTGAAAGACATTGTGCTCTCTGTGTGTATGATAGTCGAGTAAAACAATATGTTTATTCAACATACATTAAATCCAATGGATTACAAGTATTTAGGTCTATCTGTATAATTCTACTGTTGTTCATTTGTCGGAGATGCAGCAGATCTAAGAGAATTTGTGGATGAAGGAAAGCTGGAGTAGTCCATTGAGGCCCATTGGGGCTCAGGTTTGGTGATCAGGTATTTTCAGTCCTTTGATGAGTCAGGCAGGGATGTGTGTAGTACAGTAAACAAGCGCAAGGGCATTTCCACCATCCAAGTGACTGAGGACCGGGATCTGGACCAGCGGAGTACTCCTATGAAACCCAATCTCCAGGGAGTGTAATCTTGAATGCTTATTTCAGCTAAACGAGAATGTGGTGCAACTTCAACCACAAAATCATCAAATTGACTTAGTGCCTCCTTTGAAGGTGGATGTCAATGGGAAGCTTTTTAAAAATCGCAAGGTTTTCCGGTAGCCAAACTATCACTTTCCCCACCTCAGTCAGAGGTGGGGAAATTAATTCGTTTCATATTTCAGAGCCTTGGGTGGTTCTGCTGTGAGAAAGACCTTCCTGAACAGCAGACACCCCAGAGCACCACTGTCTGCTTGGTGTTTGAAGGCCCTGTCTATTAAGTATGAGGGCTCTGGGTGGAAAAACTCAATATTGTCCCTGACGTGCTGGGAAGGAACTCTCAGCTTGTCAAAAACATTGCTGATTTGTTTTGCAGAAACAAAATAGTGTATTTATTGTTGCATATCCACTAACTATATCCAAATATGCACTGCTAGATGCGGCAAAAGATGGGACAGTGTTCATGGAAGGCCACCAATATGTTTCTATCGACCTCTTTTTCATAATAGCCATTCCCAAATGGCCAACATAAGAAAGGTCAATTAATCTTACTCTAATGGAGAAAGGTTACATCACCTTATCTCACCTCATCAAAATGACACTTTCAAAAGATACCTCCCACAACAGTTTGCCATTTTTTGGGACTGAGGATCTTTCCATCAAGCACCGTTTGATGACAAACTCCATCACCCTCTGCAACACCACATCATCTGCGAAACCAGCTCTCCAATCCTTCTGAGTGGCACAATTCTTGTCACTTAAGTAAACTGCTGTGCCGCAAATGTTTCTCCAGGTCATGATCCAATCATTGAAACTTAAATATTCACACTCTTGTAATGAAAGTCTTGATAAGCAGGCTGCCTTTTTATTCAAAAAGCCCTGAATGTGTTCAAGGCAAAGTTGTCCAGCAACGTACTCCCACATAATGCCAATCATGCAGTAGGTTTCCACATGTACACATTGGTTCCCTCAATGCGTTTAATAGTTTAGGACCGATCCTTAGAATAAAATTGGGGCAAGTACAAATACCTTAAAGTTTTTAACTTCCCCCGTATAAGTGAGACTTTCCATGTTTATTCTAGTCACAAACACAATTTTAAATTACATTAAGAAGTACTACTTCACGTACTCCAAAATGCAAATTATAAATCTCTGCCAGAGGTTTCCACCTCTGCAGCTTCTATTTTTTCTATATGAAGATCTTTGCTCCAGGGACAACGTTCTTCACAAACATATATGAAAGTGATTGACTAATTGGGGTGGATGTGTGTCCACCGCAAGGAATATGTTCATAAACTTGTTTGAATAAACACACTGGGGCATATGTACAAGACTAGGCGATAACTATCACTAACGCTAGTTAGCAGCAGTTTTTTTATCGCCGTGTACCGCGGAAAACTATCACCTTGTTAGCGACGTTTGTACAAGATGTCGCTACATGGCGAAAGCTTCAGAGATCAGCGGTGAAAACTGCCGCTAACATTAAAAACAATGAAAGGACCATTAGTGGCAAAAAATGCACGTTAGTCAGCCCAACATGAGTTTTTTTTGCCTCTAATGGAAAAAATAGCCTATCAGTCGACATCCAATAGAAAATAGGCAAAAAACAATGAAATGCAGAATGGAGCAGCCAGGGCCAAGTGCAGCACACATCAACAACCCCCTCAAGCCACCCAACATCCAGGATGAACAAGATGAGAGCCTAGAGGACTCGCTGGACCTGCCTCTGGAGCCTGGATGCCTCGCTGGACCTGCGCCTGGAGCCTGGATGCGTTGCTGGACCTGCGTCTGGAGCCTGGATGCGTTGCTGGACCTTTGTCTGGAGCCTGAATGCCTCACTGGACCTGCACCAGGAGTCTGGATGCGTTGCTAGACCTGTGTCTGTAGCCTGCATGCCTCACTGGACCTGCATCTGGAGCCTGGATGCGTCGCTGGACCTGCGCCTGGAGCCTGGATGCGTTGCTGCACCTGCGTCTTTAGCCTGGAGTGGGATGCGGAGGAGCTGTGGAGACACGTTGCTAACCTGTGTGAGAAGACTGCCTTGCGCCCCTGGGAGTTGTGAATGGTAGAGGCGCTCCTGCGCACCAACGTAGGGAGGTCAATCAATCAATCAATCAAAACATTTATAGAGCAAGCTACTCACCCGTGAGGGTCTCAAGGCGCTGGGGAGGGGGGTGAAGCGGCTACTGATCGAACAGCCAGGTCTTAAGAAGTCTCCTGAAGGTCAGCAGGTCCTGGGTCTGTCGCAGGTGGATGGGGAGGGTGTTCCATGTCTTGGTGGCAAGGTGGGAGAATGATCTGCCGCCGGTGGTCATTCGGCGGATGCGTGGGATGGTGGCGAAGGCGAGGTCAGCGGAGCAAAGCTGGCGGTTCAGGGTGTAGAATGTGAGTCGTTCGTTGAGGTATGCTGGTCCGGCGCTGTGGAGTGCTTTGTGAGCGTGGGTGAGGAGCTTGAAGGTGATCCTCTTGTTGGCCAGGAGTCAGTGCAAGTCTCTCAGGTGGGCCGTGATGTGGCTGTGGCAAGGGATTCCGAGGATGAGGTCTGCATCGCATACTACGATCCACCACTACACCGGGGTGCACAGAGAGGATTACCAATGGTGGGCGGCACCTCTCTGCATCACAGGCCGGATAAGGTTGCACTGGCCGGACGCTGTGGAGGGTGAGGCCCCTGAGCTGCACCAAACTTGTGTTGCGGGAGCGCTGCAAGTTCACGCCTCAGGGGGTCCTGCTGCATCATGAGGTTCACCAACCGACTTGGCGGCAACTGCTGTACCCAAGCTTGTGAAATCCCACCTGGCTGAGGCTCTTGCTGGCTGAGTCACAGATTTGGAGAGAGTTTAGCGGATTGCGCCACAGAGTCAATGTCCAAGTAGGGAGAAGGTTGGACACATAGCGGAGGAGGCTCGGGGGTCGAGTGGCCCAGGCCTAGCACCAGTAGATGACGCACCCCCAGTGTCGGCTCATCCGCTATGGCAGAAGAGCGTCGCCCCACTGCTTCCAGGCAGTGCAAGAAGAGGAACAATCATCACATGATGATAACTTCTTGATGTTATGGTGCCATGTTTCCGTTGCGGGTGGGAGGGTGGATAGGGCTGATCCACTCACGGAGCAGGGCAGGGGCGGAGTGGTATGGCCACTCAAGTGCGCAGTGACTGTTTGGTCAGCCCGCTCAGGCCACACAAACCAGTCATACACGCTGTCCTGTTCGCAATGCAAGCTGCCTTACAGCCTCCATGGAGATAATTCCCACACCTCCAGCCCCTGGCTGAACTCCTCGTCCCAGCGCCAATGACCAATTCCAATGCCTCATTGCAGCGTTGTGATTGGCTTAGGGGAGGTAGCCTGGCTGCCTACTTCCTGTTGCTGGAAGCAGACTCAGGAGAGCAGGAGCAACGAAGACACGGGACCCGGCCTCGAGGTAAGATTTCTGTCATTTAAATATTTACAAAACCCGCTCACACACACCCCCCGCGTCCACGCCCCATTCAGTGTTCTTTCCTGCGTTTCCCATCTCCCAGCTGTCTAGCTCCCCCATAGCACTTCTCAATGGGGGCCGCTATGTGGCCATGCGCAGCGGGCATACCACTGGTGTGCCAAAGGTATATATGAAGTTACGACGCATACCATTATATCACATTGCATTAAAATGCATATTAATACTAGGCATATTGCAACAGTAGGGAAGGTGTTGGATTGAACATTACTATTCCCACTTCAGTGAGTGCAACCCTAAAACTGACCCTTCCACCCCAAAGCAAACCCTGAACCCTAAAATTCATCTTTAAGCCCCCAAAACACACCATATAAATCATATTTGACTCAAATGCACACCCCCAATGTACATATTTGACCCAAATGTACACCCCAATTGTCATATTTGACCCCAAAATACATGCCAGATTTCATGATTGACCTCAAAACACACCCCAAATTTCATGATTGACCCCAAATTTAAAATTTTATTACAATGTAATGCCTGCGTTGTAATGGACATCTCCCATGCCAAAGGCAAGCCCGTCTGCGTCCGTCTGCGTCCGTCTGCCCCTGGACCACGCTCAGCACCAAGGACCCTTCCTCTCGGACACTCCACCCCTATGGTGCCAGCACCCTCCTCGCCATCAACCCTGAACGCCACATTGCCTGCCAGGACCAACATGTGCTCCGGACCGGACATTGCCATCACCATCAGTGACGCCTACTTAATCACCTGCAAGGACCACCCCGACCGTCCAGAAGGAGGCATTGCCATCACCTACAGAAGCACACTCCAACTGACCACGCACTCTAATGACCCAATGGTGACCATGGAACACCTCAACTTCCAGATCCAGACCAACCCCATGTCCATCTTCTACGGCACCCTCACCTGCAGGTCCCCCGGGCCATGGGCACCCATTCTCCGATACCATTGTAGACCTCATTGCACACCAGGCTCTCCCATCCACCGACGACATCCTACTCGGCGAACTCAAGTTTCACCTGGACAATCCCAGTGACAAGAACACTACTCCCTCCTGGAGTAGCTCCCCAACATCAGACTCAAGCAGCTAGTCACCGCAGCAAGCCACATAGCAGGACACATGGTCGAGCACGTCTCCTCCGCCATCGGGACCTTCAACTACAGCCACACCGCCAGACTCCCCTGAACCGACCATCATTGTATACATCACGGCTTCACCATGCCCACAGTACACAACCGCCATCATCGCCCCCCTCGCATCTGGATCAAGGCCACCGAAGTACGTCTTGAGAACTCCCTCAGCACCACCACTCTGCCAATGCTTACATACGATGACAGCGCAGCGGGCAACCGCCAACGATGGATCTCCAACTGCTCCGACACCTGGGTACCCCTCAAGAACGGCACTGCGTCAGTACCTTACGCCTGCATGATGGCAGGCGTAAGGGTGACACAGTGCCACAGGGATAGGTTTGCCCATACATTGCTGGAGTTGCGTCATGGTTGTGATGAAACTGCAGCAATGGATGACTTTAGCGCAGACAGATACGTCAGGATTCCAGACGTATCAGTCATTACTTGCGTCATGGAACGCTGTCCAGTAAATACAATGCATCTGTGGTGTCGCAAGAAGGGGGTAGTGAAAAGTGTTGCAACGCTGTCTTGTCGCAGCGCTGCAACACTTTTCATGAGTGAGGCCCAGGAATGCGCACTATCTTATTGATAGTGACCGGTCCTGCCTTGTAGTTTTGTCGCTGGGCAGCGCAGCAACAAAACCTGCTGAAATGAGGCCCCAAGGGTTATCTCCATTTTTAGGACCAGCTATTTTCTGGTCTTAAAAAACTGCCTTTAACTGCAGTTAGAGGAAGTTTTTTGGTCTGCCAAACTTAAGGAACCCCCTTGTAAATATCGCTATGTGGGGTTAGCGGCCGTTTTTGCACAGGATCTCCTCCCTTGCATGTCATTATCGCTAACAGAAGTGGCGATCTTCATAATGGACATTTTCACCGGAAAACTGCTGCTAACAGAGGTTAGCGGCAGCTTGTACATAAGGCGATAAAAATCTTTCCGCAAAACCTTCCTAAAAGTGCTGCTAATGCGGCGTTAATTCCTTGTACATATGCCCCACAGTTTCAATAGTTTAAACGAGGGTTCAACCCCTGGTAGCTATGGTATTGAGGTGACAGGCTTAAGTTACGGAAAGTGTGAGAGGTATTTAGTGATAGCAAAATAATTAATAGTTCAAAAATTCATTACACAACATAATAAAAATCCCACAACCAATTTCTAAAAATATAAAAATATTTAATGATTGAAAAATACAAAAATGATAAAAATCCAATCAGGGGAACTACAGATATGGTTTTCTAATGTTTTAAGTTAAAAATCACCAAGAAACAGCATAGCATCAATGGGTGCAGTAAACCAAAGCCTAGACGCAAGATAAGGCCAACTACGATTCACCCAAGTCTGGCTAAATCAAGTGTGAGGACCCAGTTAATGAAGTTAACTTCTGACTTGATATTTTTTCTGGAAGTTGACCTCTCTTAGCGGGCCAATATTGAAGGCCGTATCCATCAAAGACCTCTCGTAATCGATACCTGTCGGCCAAGGTAGTGCGAAGTCTGGTGGTCTTGGTAAGAAAAGCTCAGAGTGTGAAATTAAAATTTTACACCTGCCGCAGTCCTATCCTTGCTACAAGCTACAATGCGTTCTGTCGAGTGTCACAATTTCTTTACATGAAAAATAAATGTTGAATTGTCCCACCTATGTAAGAAGATCAATGTTCGTACTTCAAAAAACTGGGAGAGTGTGGGCCGATACTGACCATTATTCAACACCCAAAAGCACTTCACCTAAATAAACAACACACAACGACAATTATAATTATTTAGTATATTCAAAGTCATATACCTAAATAATGTGCACACATTTTCCTTTTTCATATAAGGCTGTCAAAAACACAAAAATATATCAAATGACGTGACTTGGTGATAAAGTGACACACATATTACTTGAAACAGACAAAGACTAATCTTAACATGAGATACATAAATAAATTAGTACAGGGATACCTGTTCTTTCTCCTATCCACAGTTCAACAAACACCCTATATCATTAATAACACTTCTGTAGGATGGTTGACAGAATACGTGATACAATAGGACTGCCATCCACCTTTCGACCCTATATGTATGTGTTAGTAGTTAGACACCACGGCAGGTCTTCACCAGGACTAGAGGGATGTGGACAGCCTAAATGTTGTACGATTCTAGAAAACACAATTCTCCAAGTCTGAATGGAGTCTGTGGGGAAACTTTGGAAAGCAAAGTTTCCCCACAGCGCGATAATGCCAAAGGACATTTGGCCTTCCCGCACCATGGGGAAACTTTGTTTGAAAGCTGTCCTTAAATTTGAAATTCAAGGACAGCTTGAATTTGAAATTGTGATACCCTACAGAACACATCGTAGCTTGTAACATTAGATACTCAGGTTCTGAGGGACACAGGGCAACTCTATTGTTTTTGATGGCAGTCCTATCCTTTTTTTTGTTGAAACTTAGGGCCTGATTACGAGTTCAGCGTTCCATCGGACCGCCAAACCTGTGATGGACGTGTGGTGGCAGTCAAGAACTGCCTCACCAGTGATCCAACTGCCGCATTACGAGTACGGCGGTCAGACTGTGAGTGGACCGCCGCTGTCGTCACGGATCCGCGATTTCTGGAATTGGCGCATCGGTCTAGAGGCAGCAATAAGCTTGGCGGTGCTACTGTAAAGGTCTGCTGATGCATTCTTTCGAGCAGCTGAAAACTTCAAGCAGGATTAGTCTAATTTTCTTGCCCACTGAGGTTCTGCCATGGGCCGATAACATTTGGTGTTTAGTCCACGTCCTCCACAAGTCAAAACATTTCCCAAAAAATGTCCCAACCTTTTTATCTGTTTGAAGAATTTACCCTTTGTCAATTTTAATGCTCACAGGACCTCAAGCATAGCACGCTAAGGGCTATTCTCAAAGGTAACCTAAGATTGTGATTAATTTGCTCCTACATTTTTAAGTACCTTTACAACTTTTTGTTATTCACAAAATCTGATTGTAAAGTTATTAAAAAGTGCAGACTTACATGTCTTCACCTCTCTGTAAAGGGGGAAAGAGACAACCTCATGAGTGTAAGTTATGACTGCCAAAAAAGAAACCGTAGTAAGTTCAACACCACACAATGCCAGCCACTAGTACTGCAACACTCTCATATAAATTAATGGAGGTACAGACTTAATAAAATTCCACAGAAAATAATATTGAATTAATTAACATTATGTAAAATAGTTAAAAATATGAATGAATATAATAGAGTGTAAAAATTATACAAAAATAATACATATTTATTATTTAATTATAAAATATATGAACATTTTTGCATTAAAAATTAATGTAAGATTACATTTAAATAAAATATCATTAAACTACTTTTAATTAATTCGATACACCAGTTTAATTCATAGTAAAATAAAATGTTACTGTAAATAAAAGAAAATTTAATTTAAACTTGAAAAAATAATTTTCATTTTATTTAATATACTTACAATAATTTAGTTTTTATTTCAAAATTGTTAATAGTGCTGTGGCATTTTTTCTTTTTTACATTGAAAATAAATATATTCAAATAATTTACATGAATATTTATCATAAAAATATTTCTATAAATATTTTCAAGGTTTAAAAAACTTTTTAATTATTCCCAATACTTTACCATAGGGAGACTCCACAGTCGGGCGTAGATCTCCATATATTCAAGTATAGGATATATTGTACACTTTACCATAGGTAGAGCTCCGCCCCAGGCTACTACAGCACTGCTACAGCACAATTAACTTAATTTTGAAATAACTCTTTAGTTAGTGTAAATATATTCAATTGAATAAATATTATTTTTCTCAAGTTTAAATTGAAAAGTAACTTCCCACCTAAGGTTAAAAAAATGATTTTTATTATGTGTTTATAATTATTAAAAGTGATCAAATTAATTAAAAATAATTGAATTATATTTGATAAAAATGTTTTTTTTTCATTCGTAACTTACACTTTTAGGTTTTGCTCTACCCCCTTTTTCATGGGGTACAGACGTATAAGTCTACACTTTTGAGTATCTTTACACTCAGTTTTTGTGAATATCAAAAAGTAGTAAAGTTCCTCAAAATTATATGAGTAAAGTTACACATGTAAATTACTCACAAGTGTAAGTATCCTTTCTGAAAAGCCCCAATAATTTAAACAAAAAAAATGTTATTAAAATACAATATATTAATATGTACAGTTTTAGTGCTAGTATGTTGTCCCTTGTTGTCGTGGTAGTTCTAGGTGACAAGCAGTTAAAGAAATGTACTTTAATATGTTTAATTAAAAAATAAATAATATTTAATTTGTTTTAATTTAAATTGAATTTTCTTATATTTCAGTGGTGGAGGTCCCACAAATAAGTGGAAAGTCACTAATAGTAACTTTCTGGTTATACATTCAGTTGCAGGAGTCTCACTCCCTCGCTGGAGGGAGTGAAGAATCCTTAGCCTACATGTAGGTGTAAATCTACACATAGAAATGGTGAATTCCAGTCATGACGAGATTTATACCTAGGTGTAGATCTACACATGAGGAGCTCTGCCTTGGTGAATATGACCCTTAGGGTCTTTGACGCAAATGCTGCAGTGTTCCCCCCTACGCTCCCTTTTTCGATGGGCAATGCCTCTAAACCATGGCTTCCTCTTTCAATAGTTTTGTAAACAGGTAGCCATAGTACAATGGTTGCAAAATTAGTGTCACACATTACACCCTCTTAATCGTTTCAAAATACTTTGTCTGATCTATTTTAAAAAACTAACTTTTTTTAAATAAAAAGACGATAAATTAAGCAAAAGAGACAAATGTATTCATACAATTTGCATGGAATTCACAAAGGTCAATGAAAGGCAGTACTTGTTCTCTATTCCTGGAAGCTGGTGCCTCCTTCATGGCTTTCAGCAAACCCTGAATCCGTTTTACACCCTCTGCTGAGATTACATGTCCCAGATATTTAACATACATCTTGCCAAATTCATATTTCTGTTTGCACAATGTCAACCCTTTCCTTTGCAAGACACTGAGAACACCGTCCAACCTATTGTTGTGTTCCCACATGCTTCCCCAAAAACCAAAAAGTCATCTGGAAATGCCAGAATGCAATCTTTAACCTAAAATATCCGTGCATCAAGTGCTAGAAAACATGACACATTCAAAGAACTGTAAGACAACAGGATTTCTCAGACCAAACCACTTGGTGGTAAGCCGATCTCAGGTTTTCGGTGGTCTGGAAATGTCAGTTAAGAGAGTCCAGTGTCTAGCAACTCGAATGTGTCACTTTAAATGTAACAGGAATGTATGTACAATATGTTTAATAGAATGTGTGAAATAATTTCTCAAATGCTATTGATAGGATATGTAATAGATAAGCCCTGAGACTTGTTTTCTCAAACGCAAACGGTGAGTGGCTCAGGTCAATTGTTGCATGCTTATGGTAAGGTGTGGGTTGGCCCATAACTGGAGCTGGTTGTAACTCACCGGTGTTTCGGTGCGGTCCACCACCTGAACACAGAGGCATTCAAAATAAAATTACTTTATTCGCACCCACAGCACAGGGCAGACATCAGTCTCCTGACCTGCTGACAATTCAGCTTATAGTCTAGTTAAAAATAACCAATCCAAAAAGGACTTGACCCAAACCTCCAGAACAGGCCTAACCTGACAATAACTAGACAGAACCGAGCAGCTTTACTTCTGCAAACGCATATTTTTGTGCCTCATTTCCCTCCCGCAATTGCTTTTGAAAACGAGCCTAACATGTCATGGGATTTGCCGAAAAGAAGGCCTAAAATTTCACAACTCAAAAGCAGTTCTCAAACTATTTAAATCTCAAATAAGCCACAAGTCTTGCTGACTCCTAAAACCCCTGTCTGAAACTGTTACTTGTTTTGTTATCACAGTCTTTTGTATTGTTAGAAGGCTTTGCTATGCCCCCTTGGATGTGTGTGGGTTTTACTATTAAAAATGAAGATGATAAAGTAAGTGAGTATCAAAGTTGAAAGGGTGCAGCTTGGAGCGACTTAAGTGATGAATGAGCTGTCGTGAGGCAGACACAGGGAAGGGTGACCTTCTGCCTAGTTTCTCTGTGGAGAATCATAGCTGAGGAGAGTAATGATGGCTCTGTTTTGGGTGAAAAGAAAGCAAACACACTATGGCATCAGATATATTCGTCTTGGCGATGAGCGCGTCCGGACGGTAAATTGCTCGACAACACGTCCCTTTCGTGCAGACGCAGTGAGCGGTAAATTTCGCGAACAATCTCGCCTCATTAGCATTGAGAAAAAACACTTTTACTTCTGGGAGCTGCAGTCATATATATTTGATCTCCATTAAGAGTGTTAAAAGTTAAGCACCCTGTGGCGATACACGCAACTCAATATGGTGGGATGTGGAGATTATCATTTTACTGAAAGGTCGCGGGGGCTGGGTTCTTTCTCTTTGGCTTTGTGATGGACACAGTGAACGTAACGATTTCCTCGCATGGTCTTGCCACATACTGCGAAAGACACGCACCCACCCTGCCGAGAGGAAGACAGACTCGGACAATATGGTGTTTCTGTCTGACAGGCGCCACGTCAGCATGAAATATGGCGTCCATGTCCTTCATCATTACGCACAAGAGAATATCATAATGACGCTCAAAAGGTCAAGACCTGCAACCAGGGGCATGGATTCCTTCATGCTTAGCATAAGGGACAACCAAAGTAGACACCGGAGTGACGGCTTTGATCATAATATACAGGGGCAGTCAGATGCTGTTTAGAAGCGCCTCAGCACAATGGAACAATGGAAGGAATAAAACCTCGGTGTCATAGAAGGGTGGATTCTTTTATAGAGCGTCCCTGGCAGTCTTTCTTCAATAGCATTGTTCTCTTTTCTCCGTGCCGCACCTATTGACTTCTTCAGAAGGACCTGTTGTCAGGGTCGGACTGGCACAGAAAATAGGCCCAGGTACCAAAATAAAAGTGGCCTCCATTAATGAATTAGAAAGCTAAAAATGTGGCCCGTTTTTGCCAATCATGTCAGTTTTGAAATGGAAAGATATGCTGTATAAGAGTTTTGCATGGACTGGAAGATTGCATGGATATTTTATTGCTGCAGGCAATGCTATCCCAAACACAACAAATATGTTTGAGGTGCAGACTAAATCAATTACGTTACTGCAAGACGATGGCTTCCAGACCTTAATTTGTAAATTATTTCATAAGTGGAGGGCTCGGAGAGTCTCTCTACCTCTGTTCAATTATTGAACCCTGCTGACTTTGTTAAATCTTTGTGAAAAAAAATACTAGCGGTTTCCCTCTTTGTATTTACAATGTACAACCCAAAAGGTTATATCAAATCAGTACTCATATGCCAGGTTGGTTACCTATAACAAATATTTATCTTTAGAGGTAACAATGAAAGGAAACGATAACATACATATTTACACTTTAGACAGTGATATTACGTTACTGAAAGCAAGACACAAATGAAATTCATGCAGAAAAAATAATACATTTTACAAAATAGACATCATAGACAGTACATATATCTTATTGGATTTAGCCAATTATTCTGTGTATTAAATCTTGTATGCCCTACTGAATTCTAATGTCGGGACCTATTCTCCTTGTGTCCTCAACCCTTTAAAGTATGGGGTCTGGGAGAGGTCAGAGTACAACTGTAATGATTTTTAGCTAAGCCATCTTAATTATGTTTAGACATTTGGTACTTCTTCCCAATGGTTTGACATGATAGCTCTTGGCCTCGGTTAGATGTATGCCAACGCGTTTCGACCTTCATGGTTGGACCGGGATGTATTTTGCTAGAAGGTCTTCCTTAGGGCTGGGAGTACTAAATTAATTATGGCAACAGTGATTCAATTTCTTTTTAGAATATGATCATATAGTTTCAAGCCCAATTATTGCAGCCTTTTATTTTTCTTTGCGTTTTTCTTCCAGCTAAATATGACAAACAACACGAAGATATGCAAACATTCATTTTCCACATAAAGCAAAATTATGGTCAGTCATGGCCTCTCCTGACCGCACCATTTTAGATTGGTGGTTCTAGTAGTCCACTACAGAGAGTTTAAACCCAACCCAATAACGATCTCAGGGGACACACAGCATTTTCTTTATATTTCTTGATACAATTCCTCATCAAATAATAGTTAATTTTATAGCAAAGAGACACCAGATATTGGTTCAGCTGGAGGAGGAGCTCCGGGGCTAGAGGCAGAACACGTAAATAATCCCTCAAGCAATACACAGCATAGATTGACCCTGAAACAGGATGAATACAGATTCAAGACACGCGAACACATGATGGCTACACATCCAGCCAGAAAACACAACAATGGGGAGGGTCCAAGGGAGAAAAGTTTATAGACCTGCAAGATAGTAATACCCCAATCAAGTTTACTACAAAACACAAAAAACTATCTTGGGTCTAAGAGTGAACAATGATCACAAGTGACAGAGGTTAGTTACGGTAAACTCCCACTAGGAAAAATCCCTTTATAGCACTGGAACCCTCACTCACCCTAGGTGACATGCTTCATCATTGAGTTCTTTCTCCCGATGGAAAAACCTAGTTCTACCGAGGGCTACAAACCCCTCAATGTGAGGGAGGAGTCCAGGGATGTTATATGTAAAGATGAGGCTGTATACAAAGGAGATCCTTTTTAGTCCCTTATGCGGTGAGTGGAGTGAGAAAACAGCAGCGCAAACAATAAGCTAATTTAGGAAAAAGAGTGTGGTGAAGTTAAAACTGAGTGGTGAGAACAAAAATATTTTTATTTTGTAGGTTTCACCATCAGAGTTAAAAAGCAGTGCAAATAGAGCAGTATAGAGCTTTAAACTGCTCGATGTAAAAGGTCAACATGTTTCAGCCCTATTGATCTGTAGAGAAGTATCCGGGCTTTCTTCAGGACCGTGTGTAAACAATAAGCTGCTGCTATTTGGTGCTTAGACAAACGAACAATACATTTTGATACAACACCAGTAATCAGTTCATATGTCTTCGGTATTACTGGGTATATCTAAATGAATAACGTAAACAAAATCTCGGTTTTGAGCTGGAACCGGAGGTACCGACTGGATATTTTGAGGAATAGACCAATTTGTCAGCAAGTAGGTTTCTCCACGGTCTGACAGAGGGATTTTTTATTCTTTTATTCTTCTTAGAGCGGGGCCCCCCTTCCCTGAGTTGTTACCAGGTTGAGGTGAGGGTGGATATCCAACTATTTGGGTAAGTGCCTTGCCCACAGCACGTGCTTCCAATTATTTCTAATTGGTTTATTAGTAGTAAATATATACTACAATAGTGTTGTATGAACTTTTGACACTTTTCTGACAGAGATTTTGTTTACGTTATTCTTTTAGATATACCCAGTAATACCGAAGACATATGAACTGATTACTGGTGTAGTATCAAAATGTATTGTTCGTTTGTCTAAGCACCAAATAGCAGCAGCTTATTGTTTACACACGGTCCTGAAGAAAGCCCGGATACTTCTCTACAGATCAATAGGGCTGAAACATGTTGACCTTTTACATCAAGCAGTTTAAAGCTCTATACTGCTCTATTTGCACTGCTTTTTAACCCTGATGGTGAAACCTACAAAATAAAAATATTTTGGTTCTCACCACTCAGTTTTAACTTCATCACACTCTTTTTCCTAAATTGGCTTATTGTTTGCGCTGCTGTTTTCTCACTCCACTCACCACATAAGGGACTAAAAAGGATCTCCTTTGTATACAGCCTCATCTTTACATATAACATCCCTGGACTCCTCCCTCACAGTGAGGGGTTGTAGCCCTCGGTGGAACTAGGTTTTTCCATCGGGAGAAAGAACTCAATGATGAAGCATGTCACTTAGGGTGAGTGAGGGTTCCAGTCCTATAAAGGGATTTTTCCTAGTGGGAGTTTACCGTAATTAACCTCTGTCACTTGTGATCATTGTTCACTCTTAGACCCAAGATAGTTTTTTGTGTTTTGTAGCACACATCCAACCACCCAACAGAGGTTGTATGAACTGGGGGACAGGGCCGGGAAGACCCTGGCATGGTTGGAAAGATGGGAACAGGGTACAAGATGGGTGCCACGACTGACACTGCCTAGCGGAGAGGTCCTCCAACATCCCAAAGATATAGCAGAGGCATTTGCAGATCACCTCGAAAGAGTATATTCTCCCTCCACTACATATACAGCAGAGGACTCACGCCAGCTTCTGCTAGATAGTGACGTGCCAGCTCTCTCGGAGCTAGATAGAGAAGACTTGACAAATGAAGAAATCCAGAAAGCCATTGGCCAAAATAAGTCTGGGAAAGCGATGGGACCAAATGGCACCCCCATTGAGTTCCTCAAGGTCATGGCTTCTCAGGTTGTCCCACACTTACATGCTATGTATGAGGAAAGCTACGAGAGGGGACATTTGCCAGCAGACCAACGTATAGCAAGTATTGTTGTTATCCACAAGACTGGGAAACCTGTGGATGACTGTAGCTCATACAGGTCTATCTCGTTGATTAATGTGGAGGCAAAGATCTTGGCGAAAGTTCTTGCCACGCGCCTTGGGACAGTGATCTCCTCCTTGGTACACCCAGACCAGTCTGGCTTTATGCCAGGAAGAAATACGGCTCTTAACATTAGTCGACTGCACAATGTCATAGCGCGAAGGGAATTCTTGATGGAGGACGCAGTCATATTGTCCTTGGATGGCTCCATGGCATTTGATTCCATAGAGTGGCCGTATTTATTTGAGGTTCTTGCTAGGGTCGGACTGGGCCCTAAATTTATAGGATGGGTGAAATTGCTGTACACCGACATACAGGGGCAGGTGAGGGTTAATAATTATACATCCCGGGCGTTCACACTAAGAAGAGGCACCAGGCAGGGGTGTCTACTGTCCCCACTGCTGTTCTCCCTTATGCTGGAACCCCTGGCGGCCTGGATCCGTCGAGATGTGATGGTGCGGGGTTTGCAATGGACAATGGACTGTGAGGACAGAATATCCCTATATGCCGACAACATATTGTTGTATCTTGCCTCCCTTTATAAGTCCATGCATACCGTTTTGAATATTTTTACAAACTTCAGGAAGTACTCGGGATATGCAATCAACTGGGGTAAGTCTGTGCTGTTTGTCCTGCAGGGACAGACTCCCCGTCTCCCCAAAGACTGCACGTTAGTAGTTGCTGTGGAAGTATTTAAATATTTAGGAGTCTTTGTTACATCGGACCCGGCTCTCTTCTATAGTCGTAATTTGGCAGCCCCATTGGCTAGACTGCAAGCCGACGTAAAACACTGGAGTTCGCTGCCTCTATCATTGGTGGGCCGAGCTGCTCTTTTTAAAATGTTGGCGCTCCCGCGATTTTTATATATCCTCCAGAACTGCCCGCACCGAATCCCAGATGCGTACTTTGTAGCGGTTGAGGGGGAGATACGAACACTGTTGTGGGTTGGTAGGGCCCCTAGAATGGCGTTTACGAAACTAACAAAAGGGTGGTACGACTGGGGGATAGTGTTGCCAGACCTTAGGCTGTACTACTGGGCCTCTCAGCTGGTGGCCGTGAATCACTGGATGTACGTCCCACTGACTGACCCGGCTTACGCCCTAGATAGATATCAGATGGATCGCTCGGGCTACTTGGGTGCCCTCTATTCCCGTACTAAGAGGCGGAGATATATTGGTCCAACACTACACACGATATAAATTTGGCAGCTGGCAAATTCGCGGCTGGGATGGGCTAACGTTCTCACCAAGGCAACACCATTGTGGTACACTCAGAAGCTGGGCATGCTGTGCTATCAACCAGGGTTTGATAAGTGGGATACAATAGGAATCTCGGCAGTGAAGGACTTAGTTAAAAAGGGTGCGATACTTAAATTTGAAGACCTCCAAAGGATCTACCAGATGGCTCCAGGGGAGGTATTTAGATACCTGCAAATACGGCATGCCCTACAGCCGGCTTTCCCGAGCTGCGAGGACATACCAGACTCGTCGCCTCTGGAGGACCGCTTGCTTGATGGGCCACTGAAATCTAAAGCCATATCCTTAACCTACAAAAAACTTAGTAAAAACCCACCAGATCATTTCGGCAAGCTCAAGGAGCAGTGGGAGAGAGACCTGGGACTGATTGAAGAGGAAGATTGGCGATTGGCCCTTATGTCACCCAGGGAGGCAGCCATTACACTTAGATTTAGACTGATACAACTCAGAGTGTTACACCAGTCATATATGACAGGGATAACCCTCGCAAAAATAGGTGCGAGACAAGATGACCTCTGTTTAAAGGGTTGCAAGCGACCGGCTGCCTTTTATCATGCACTATGGGAGTGCCCTCTGGTACACTGAATCTGGGAGAGAGCCACACACCATATACAGTCCGCACTGGGGAAGACGATAGTCCTGACAATGCAACTGGGCTTGCTGAACATATGGGGAGACACTGACCTAACTGAAATTGAACAGCAGCTGGTGACGTTGGGATACACACTGGTAAAAAGAGAACTCGCAAGGGGATGGGGTGGAGTGACACTGCCTTCCGTATCGGTATGGCTGAAAGAACTAGATAGATGTATGATTGCAGAGAAAGAAGTGTTTATTACCAGGGGGTGCCCGAAGAAATGGGACAAAAAATGGATGAAGTGGAACGTTTATAGGGGGGCTATCTGTGTATCACCCATGGTGGAGTTGGACCTGCGCAGAACTGTGGACAGAGATGTAACGTCTTAAAGTTTTTGTTTTATCAACCTCTGTAAAATGTATCATAATGAGTGTAACCGGCTAACAACATCTGTCAATAATGTATGCATGTCTGTCATGAAGTTTCATGAATTAAAAAAAAAATAATAATAATGGTTAATTTGCAGTTCCCATCTGTGGATTTACTTTTCGAAGCAGGCCTTTGATGTATTTAAGGCCTCATCAGGACCAGAGGTAAAGGGATGACCAATTAATTCTCGAAGTTCTCAAGAAAAATCGAGATAATGATTCCGCTCAAACCGCTAATAGGCACTGATAGCTGTGGCGGAAAAGTTAGGCGGAAAAAATCCACACTTATCTGTATTAATTGGGTTCCGCCTGGAGGAACTTCGCAGGAATGTAAATAATAATGGTACACGGAGTCAAATCCCACCATGCAAAGAGGAGGAGAACCTTCCTCAGCGCCATTGCTGCTGTGAATTGCCAGATTTGAGAAATCAATATATGATTGCCAAATAGTCCAGTACAACCCTGCCTGTTGTGGTCTCGAAAGCTCATGTACAGCCCCAGGTTTTCACTCATTTTGTGAGTGCAATTAAAGGAACCACTGCTAACAAGCATGCAGACATGGTGTGTTATATGGTAATCGCTCACACAAAGAACATGTAATCAGGTCATTGCACATTTATGCCATTACTGCACATTTTGAGAGTTGCTGTACTATTCCAATGAATTACAACAATTCTGTTAAGCTTACCCCCAGCAAAAAGCTGGTGTTAATGGGGTACAAAAACCTCTAAAACCTACAATTGTTAAAGGAATGTTTTAAGGCCTGAGCAAAGTGGGCAATTATACCCCCCCACTTCTCAGTGGGACCCTGATAATGTGAGTGGGACAGTCGAAATTCCTGGACTAATAACTTTTCTCATAAAAAGCAGCTTCTTAAAGTATGTTCAACAGAAATTTAGGGCCAGATTTACAAAGGGTTTGC
Organism: Triturus cristatus; assembly: GCF_964204655.1. Classification (NCBI taxonomy): domain Eukaryota; kingdom Metazoa; phylum Chordata; class Amphibia; order Caudata; family Salamandridae; genus Triturus; species Triturus cristatus. The sequence continues at coordinate 214,667,545 of NC_140594.1, read as the reverse complement.
CCCAAGGTAAAGTCACACAGTGAGATGGTGTGATGCAAAGCAGCACATCATATTTCAAGGATGTTTACTTTCCAGAGCAAAATGTTTTATACTGGAAATGTGCTGTTTTCTCAGCTCATATACCACTTTGCATTACTTTGGGCCTGATTATGAGTCTGGGGGTCCACGGACCACCAGACTCACTGTGGCGCATCGGTCTTCCGACCGCCCTATTACGACTAGGGCAGTTGGACCACCATTGCACCACTGCAACCGCCAGGGATTAGAGATCCCTGGCTGTGGTCCGGCAGTCTTGAGGCAGCAATATGCTTGGCGGGACTGCGCGTTACCTTACTCAACTCCATCTCTTACCACCTCTCTCACTTGACCTTCCTTCTCTCTCTGTTACTTTCTGTGACTACATACACATCACCTGTGATCCTCTCTCCCTACCTCATCTCTCTCCAGCTGATCCCTCACTGTACCTTCTTAGTCTGACCTCCCTGTATCTCTCCTTCATCTACTTCATTTCTCGCACAACCTCATCCCTATCTTTACCTGACCTCTCTACTGCTCTCCATGTCTCTAACACCTTACCTCTCAGCCCTTTCTCTATCTCACCACTCCCCCTCACCTCTCTCTCATTTCTCTCTCGACCTCACATCTCCCTCACTACTTCCCTATTATATTCCCCTTGTACTTTCTCTTTCTCTTCTTCCCCCTTCTACAATTTGGAACGTTCCAAGTAGTTAAGATGTTTTTAGAATTTTGAAGTGCAGTCAGTAGGCCCTGTGAGGCGAGACTAAGGCCATTGCAGGAAACTAAAAAAATACTTTTGAAGATAATTACTTACCTTCGTGTCATTTCTTCACTCAGTACTCCACCACTCTCTCTCACTACCTAACATCTTGCTCTTGATATACCTCGCTATTAGTGCACAACCTCAATTCTCCACCTCTCCCTTCTCTCGTTCTACCTCTGTTCCCTTTCACTCACCTCTCCAATCATCATCCCTTTCTGGCTACCTCTATCCCTATATCTCTATCAAGTCGTCTCTTTCTTCTTCTCTCTCTCTCTGATCTGTCTCTCTCTCTCTGTATCTCTCTCACAGAAGCACATATCTTTCTCTCATTACAACTCACCGCTCTAACTCAACAATCTCTCTCAACCACTTTCTTTATAGATCTCTTTGCATCCCAGTCTCATCGGACAACAACTCTTTACCCCTGTATGCTATACACTACATTTCCTAACTTAACTTCATCCCATCTTTACCTTTCTCTCTTCTGTACTCTCTTTACCTCACCCATTTTTCTATACTTCCTCTCATTTTACTCTCTCTCTCTTCCTTGCATCCCTTAGTTTTTCAGGAAAGGGTCTCTGCCTATGTCTACTTCTTGCTGCCTTCACCTCTCTCTAATTCACCTGTCTTTCTACATTAGCTCTCTCCTACCTCACCCGTTGGAGTACTGTTCTTCTCTTCCTCTCTATACATTTCCTACTCCCTATCTCAATCTCTCTACCACACTCTGAAACATTGCCTATTTCACTATCTCTTTTTTCTACCCACATCTGATCTTTCTACATCTCTTTATATTTCCTTCTAGATACCTCACCTTTCTCTGTTTACTTTACTTTTCTCCCTACCTCACACATCTTACAACATTATCTCCTTCTCCCTCTACTTCACATTTCCTGCTGTAATGTTCTCTTTATATCCCTGTCCATCTCCTAAATCCTGCTCAGTCCCATTTCTCTTACTCTAAGGAGTCACAGGTAACTGTTTAGCCAGAGAAGGGCACACATATATAAAGTAGAAGAGGGACTAGAAAGAAGATATTCAATATTGATTGGCATCACAAGGGTATGGATGAGCTGACAAAGGTTAATAAATTCAAAGTTCTTCTTTTGCAGCACAAAATATTTTATCGAGCTTTTTAAATTGAAAAGGACAATACACAAAAGAATACTGAAAAGATATAGATTAGAGGAAGACAATAAAATACTACATAATCATCATCATCCTCATCAAATAATCTTTATTCGGTCAAAAAGACCATAGCACAAGGTAAAAAACTGATTACAAATAGGTTGCACACTATAAAATCACAGAGATAAAATACTAAGTTGCAGTTGAATCACACTGCATACTTTTCCTTAAACTCCTCGCATGAGTAATACAATTCAATACTGCGTAACAGATTCTTGGAGACTCATAGCGTTCTAAAAACAGTAACCCTTCTTGATGTGTTTTAAATCATTTTCCTGCTAAAATTGGGCATAAAAACTGGATTTAAAAGCGGAGTATAAATGCAGAATAGCATAAAGTGCTTCGTGGACTATATGGACACTATATTACATGGGCAGCGGGGTAATGAAGCGATCCACGTTCCAGAAAAAGGAAAAACCAACAGGAAGTGAACCATATTTATTCAAGTGCGGATTAAATAAAATCTATGTTCTGGTGCCTTTATTCTTAATAGATAAGGTTCCATATGTTCACAAGTTGACAAAGGGATATACGCATGGACGGTTACCATGTCCAGAGCTTTCTTGAGTCTCATCTCTGTCGGCATGGTATGCATCCTTTACCAAAACCTTCGTGAGTGAACCAATCTCACTAGTATTCTCAAAAACACTAGTTAATCCCAAGTCAAGAAGGGTATTTTTTATGCACTTGATCCATGGGATGTCTAGCACATTAATCTGTTTCAGACAATCCTCTACTATTCCCCGAGTGAAGCGTAGCTCTGGAGTGGACCAAATTTAACCCAAACAAGATACGTGCCAAGCCCACCTCGTCTTCTATAAAATCAAGGCCCAATTTTTTATGAGTAATAAAACTTTATGTGGATCTGGGAATTCCTAAGAGCCTGGCTAAAAACTTGTTTTCTGCTACCTGGAGGGTTTTTAAAGGTGGATGTCCCTAGACTCCCGCACTATATGTACCCACGACAGACATTTACTTCTGTATAGCATTATCAGTTCTTTGGGGGGATTGTGTCCCACCTTTTTTACGACTCTCAACAGAGATTCACAGGCCGCCTCCATCGACTGGGATTTTTGAAGAATCGGATGGTCCCATTTCAAAATTGCGCTAAATAGAATACACAGGTAACTAAAATCCATTGTTTTCTTTATCTGTTTATGGCCTCTAAAAAACAACTGTGAGCAGGTGGTCTTTGGCCTGCATGTTAAAATGTACCTAGATTGGAATAATCTATATATATAAGCAGTGAACATTATAACGGTAATGCAATATAATCATCAACAGGTTTCCAGACCAATTGCAAGAAGAAGTAGTATTAACAAAACCATTAGTAGATAAATGGACTCCTTGTCGAGTAATTTAAATCCAGGACCACCAAATGTGAACTCCTAATAAAGATGCATTTTTCCAGTTAGTTGTAATTCATTTGACAGCTGAAGATAACAGAAGGTTAAACAATTTGATTTGTGTGTCAGATAATTTAGTAATCAAAGAAAAAGTTTAACAGAAACGCATGTCATGTGACACTATCAGAAATGTGCAGTATTTTCCATTCATCTTTCCAAAACTTTGAAATAATTGTACAGTCAAATCATACATGATTTAATGAACCATCAATTATTTTGCAATGCCAGCATAATGAAGAGTATAATATCATGGCTTTAAACAATTAATTCTCGACGTTCTCGAGAAAAATCAAGATAGTGATCCACTAAAACCTCTAGTAGGCCCTGATAGCAGGCGCACAGAAGTAAGGTGGAAAATCCATGCTATCCTGTATCAATTTGGTTCTGCCTGGAGGAACTACGTGGCAACGTAAGTAAAGAATGGTACACGGGGTCTAAATCCCACCGTGGAAAAAGGAGGAGAACCTTCCTCAGTGTCAATGTAGTCGAGAATTGTCAGAATCGAGAAATCAATATATGATTGCCCTATAGGCCAATACGACCCTACCTGTCGTGGTCTCGAAAGTTCATGTACAGCATCCCGATTTTCACTCATTTTGTCAGTGCAATTTAAGTAACCACTACTAACTAGCATCCAGAGATGGTGTGTTATATTATCAGTGCTCTCGCAAAGAACATATAATCAGGTAATTGCATATTTATGCCAATGCTGCACATTTTGAGATTTGCTGTACTACTGCAATGAATCACAAAAATTCTGTTAAGGTTACCTCCAGCAAAAAGCTGGTGGTAATGGGGAACAAAAAGCACTTATACTTACAGTGAATAAAAAGATGTTTCAAGACAGTTAAACAAGAGGAAAGTATTCATTTGATATAGAGGAACAGGGAGCAAGCCAGAAATGTTGGTCTCCAAGTATCTAAAAAAAAAGTTGTGGAAAGTTCCCTATTTCAAACATTACTAAGAAAAAGTGAATTAAACTCACTATGTTATGTAATTTTTTGTAAAATTTAGAAACCACATGTGAAGAAGGATTAAAAGCATTGATGCTTATTTCCAAATGTTGATTTTGATAATGAGTAAATTGTTTGGAAAACAGTTAAAAAGGACGTGACATAGAAGTTCATATTAAGAACTATGGTGGAAGGTAATGAGAATTTATGGAGAAATTCAGAAAAGGATAAAAAGACATCATTGTCACAAATATCATGGATATAAAAAATACCAGCATCAGATCCAAGATTTCCCGAATATAATGCTCAGAGCAAATTTTGCCATAAGGATGATTTTGCAAATACAGAAATAAGCAATTGAAATAAAGAGTCAAAATCCTGTAAAATGAATTTGGTAGATTTCTGAAGAGTTGAGGATGTTACTAGAATATTGGAGTTAGGCATGAATAACAGTGAAGGTAAGAGAAAGGGAGAAGCTGGAGTTTGTTCGACTTGAAGCCATTTGTGTGAAATAGGTGAGTCTATCTGTGTAAACAATAGAGAACCTTATTTTAAAATTAAAACTTTATGATATGTATAGGAATGTGGCAAATCTAGTACTCTATTAAGTTGTTCAAGTTTGAGTTTAGCGTAGTCCAAAAATGGGGGCTCAAGATTCCAAATAAAGTGAGATTTTTATAAAATGTTGGAGGTAATTGTATTGAAATCATAGCCAAAATATAACGTATGTGAGGAAAAAGAACGATTTTAGTAGAATCCTTTTTCCCCACTGCGAAAGATGTAATGTGGAACAGTTATGAATGTTCACAGTAATTCTAGAAAGTAGGTATTCAGTTTAATAAAATTGATTGTTTAATAGATTGTGAAAATTGAATACATAAATATTTCATTTTTTCTTTTGCCATATAATATCAGTAATTTTGAGCATATAAAGGGGACAATGAACATTTAAAGAAAATATTTCTGTTTTATTAGTATTTAAAACATAACCAGAAACAAAAGAATTGCACAGTATAAGAGTGAGAATGTTAGGTATAGAGATTTCTGGGTTACTAATAAACAGTAAAATATCATCTGTATAAGCAGAGTTTTGAAGGGTTATGTTTTTAAAAATGAGACCATGAATTCCAGTTGAATTTCTGATAATGGAGAGTAAAGGTTCAATAGTCAATAAAAAAGTAATGGTGATAATGGGAAACCTTGTCTGGTGCCTCCCAAAAAAGGTGAAAAGAATTGGAAGAGTGCCTATTGAAAAACAATCTGGCAGAAGGGTATGAGCACAGAGCAGGGATCAATCTCATAAATTAATCATTAAAACTAAAGGTGGTAAGAATATGAAATAAAAATTGCCTATGAACCTTGTCAAAAGCTTTCCCAGCACTAAGTACTAGAAAGCCAGAGAGAAAAGGTACATTTGGAATAGCTTCAATAACATGGAACAAAAGTCTTGTATTATTAACTGAATTTTTATTTTTAATAAATAAATAAAACCTGTTTGATCTATAGTAGCGAGTATTTTTTCATAAAGTTTACAGTCTTGAGTGAGTAAGGAGATAGGGCAGCAACTGGAAACCTTAGGATGGTCTTTATCCGGTTTAGGAAGGACTATATTCAAGGACTATATTCAATGCTTCAGAAAAGGAACCGGAAACTATACCAGTGTCGCTAAATTTGATAAATAACTGAAACAAGTAAATAGTGAGCTAAAGAGATAATGCTTTATAAAATCCAGCAGTAATGCCATCTAGTCATGGGTATTTGCATGACAGCAATGAATTAATACCTATTGTAATTTCTTAACTAGAAATGGGCAATTGTAAATTAGATCTGTCAGACTGGGAAATTAGTGGAGGATTACAAGATTTAAAAAACAAATCTATAAGGTGGTTCAATGGGATCAGGTTTACAATATAACTATAAGTAGAATTCTAGGAATTCAATAATAATGTCAGTATTAGATAATGACATTTTCCCACTATTCCTATGAATAGCATGAATGTGAGTTCTGTCTTTTTTAATGTGAAGATAATTTGCTAGTAATTTCCCAAATCTATTGGCATTAAAATAGAATTAAGCTTTTTGATTGGAAATCCGCTCTCCAGCTCTTTTACTAGTAAAGTCTTAAATTCATAATGAGTCTTTTGTAATTGAGTTTTAAAAGAGTTATTATTAGATGTGATAAAAGGGAGTTTAAACGTTTTTTTTCTAAATCAGACATTTTTTGTCCAAAATTATTTATTTTCATTGGTCATTATGGATATTGTTACTCTCCTAATATAAGTTTTAAAGGCATACCATCGTATAATATCAGATGTTAAACCATCAGTATTAGAAATGTGGTTGTAGGTTGACTGAGTGTGAGCCCTGGCCAAGCGGAAACCAAAATCGTTGTCAGGGTGAGGCACAATTCACCCTAAATTAACCTGTGCTCAACCCCTGGTAGCTTGGTACAGAATAGTCAGACGTAACTTAGAGGCAATAGTAAGGTATTTGTGCAACACTTCAAACAGTAATAAAGTGAAAAACACCACGCAATAAGGATCCCACACCAAATTAGAAACATAGACTTATTTTTAATAAATAAAATAAGACCAAAACAACAAAAATCCAATCGGTCGAACCGGAGATATGCGTGTTTAAAGATTTCAGTGAAAATAGCGCCAAAAAGCACAAAGCGCCAACTGAGGATAACTGGTCGCACTAGACAAGGATAAAGTCAAGTTCAGACCAATGTGTCCGATTTGAGATGTGGGAAGGCTGTGATGCGAGGTATTGAGTCATCATCAAAGATCCCATTGATGAGGGCTTGTGATGCGAAGTCCTGCATCGGGGATGCGTTGCGCAGTCAAGGTGTTGTGTTGGTTCAGAGCAGCTACGAGGCTTGGATGCAGAGTCCACCGTCGAGGCTGCCGCCGCCAAGGGATGCGAGGGCCTGTGCCCAGGATGAGTCACACAGCGGTGGTTCTGTGAGCCAGCAGTTCCAATGTACTGCGGTTCCTGTGGAATGGTATACATATATATAGGTGCTACGATGCGCAAACGCAATACAAGGGTTATGGTGATGTCAGAAAGAAAGAGCCACATACACCAATGGTCTTATTGAACACATATGTATATATTTAATTAATATAGAAAAATAAGCAGTTGTGTGAAGTGTCCCAAGTGATGTATGAACGACCATTCCTGTATTTATACAAAATATACAGCTACCTTTTACAATAATAAGTGCTGAATCAGTGGTTCGCTTTCATCATTACTGTCAACGGTGTTTCGACCCTTATTAGAGTGTAGGGTCTCATCAGGACCTATGATTATGGGGACATCTGGGAAAGGAAGAATAGTGTGAGGTTAGCATATGGCCCATGTATAGATTAGCTTATAAAGGCAAGAAAGAGGAATCAGGGTACCTGAATGTTCAATTGCTCAGCAGGGTGAAGAGAAAGTGCCAAACGTGAGTGATAGTGAAGAGAAAGTACTCACAGGGAAACCTGGCCTGGTTCCTCTTTCTTGCATTTATATGCTAATCTATTGCATTTGCGCCGATACATGGGCCATATGCTAACCTCACACTATTCTTCCTTTCCCAGATGTCCCTATAATCATAGGTCCTGATGAGACCCTACACTCTAATAAGGGTTGAAAGGCCGTCAACAGTAGTGATGAAAGCGAACCACTGATTCAGCCTTATTGTATAAAGTAGCTGTATATTTTGTATAAATTCAGGAATGGTGGTTTTCTGTATATAAGGAATCTTTGAAACCTTCAAAAAATTGTCACATACTGTGTCACGTTTTTTAGGTTCATACATCACTTGGGTCACTTCGCACAACTGCTTATTTTTCTATATTAATTAAATCTATACATATGTGTTCAATAAGACCATTGGTGTATGTGGCTCTTTCTTTCTGACATCACCTTAACCCTTGTATCGCGATTGCGCATCGTAGCACCTATATATGTGTATACCATTCCACAGGAATCACTATTTTCTTGTATTGTTCAATCACCCTGATTCCTTAGTGAGTAGGGTTCCCTTGTTCTCTATTTTCGGCAGTTCCAATGTGGCAGAAGCTGTGAAGCCTATCTTTGCGATGGCAGAGATCCACCCAGTACAGACGATGCATCAGTTCTGCTCAGGGGTTGCACCGCACAATATAAGAGATGCATCAGTTCTGCTGGATCCACAGAGGCTGGCAGTGCACTTTAGGCCCACTTCCAAGGACCAGGACTGGGGTGGCACCACTTGGCAGGGTAGACTTACAGATAGCAGAATGCAGGTGCTGGGGTCGAGGTTGTTGGAGCCTTCTTTCCCTGAAGCTCAAGTCAGAAGGCCAACTAACTTGACCTTGGAGTCACTCCTGGATCCTGGGTTCAACAGAGTCTGGTCCAGTCCTTGTAACTCAGGCAAGAGGGCAGCTGATCAGCACAGCAGAGGAACAGTCCTTCATAGCAGCAGTCCAGCAGAGTGGCAGTTATTACAGCAGCACAGCAGTCCTTCTTCCTGGTAGAGTATCCCCAGGTCCGGAAGTGCACTGAAGTGTTGGTGTCTTATTGTTAATATTTATTCCTAGTTCTGCCTTTGAAGTAGGAAAACCTTCTAGATGCATGCATTTGAAGTGCAAATGTGCCCTGCCTTCCTTGCCCTGGCTCCAAAATAACCATAGGATGTATGCAACCCTTTGTGTGGAGGAATGACACAGCCTATTTGAGTGTAATTGAGACTGTGCCCAGCTCCTCCCTCCAATCATGCTAGTGATGGCCCATTCAGCTACACCTAAGCTCTTTATTGTGTGTGGTGTATAGGAGGAATACACAAATCCCAATTGTCAACTATACCCAGTCATGTGACCCGGAGACAGGCAGCAGGCACCAAATGACTAAAGCAGAAAATGTCAACTTATTTAAAGTGGAATTTTCAAAATTGTAACTTAAAATCCGACTTCACCATAAGCTAGGACTTTTCATTACATTTCCAAAGAAACCAAACATAAAGGAGTTACCTGTTCCCATTTGGAAATTACAGCTTATTAAATGTAATAAGGTAACCCCAATATTATCCTACGAGAGAGGTAGGCCTTGTAGTAGTGAAAAATGAATTTAAGAGTTTTTTACTACCAGGACATGTAAACTTAAACTTACTGTTAGAAATGGGATTTCTGGTTGGCTAAGGCTTGCGCCAAAGCCAGGCAGAAACCACCATTGTAGTCAAGACAAGGGAGTAACACGCTGAAGATAACCCCTGCTCACCCCCTTGGTAGCTTGGCACGAGCAGTCAGGCTTATCCCAGAGGCAATGTGTAAAGCGTTTGCGCAACACATACACAGCAGCAACACACTAGGCACACCACAAAAGAAACTCCACACAAGGTTATCTATAAAAATAGCTTTTGTATTATCCAAAACACATTAGAATCATAATCACACAATATACACTGTGCCAACTGGCACTAGGCAATATTTACAGGGGATTATATACACATAACAGGGCCAATTGGGCCACTGTCAGAACCATCACAAAGCAAAAATAGTAAATGGAGAACACAATCGTAATTACTGGCAAAATACTGTACTCAGCATTATATCCTGCAACATAAATCATATTATGTAATCAGCATCACATTAGGCGTAAAACAGGGGGCGTGGCTTGGCGCTGATGTAAGCAGCAGCGGTCCTAGGAGCTCCTCCGTGGCTGCCCTCCGCCGTAGACCATCCTGACAAGCTACAGAGGCCTCTGATACCGCAGACTAATGCGGAATACCGGGTGCCCTCCTGAATGGACTTTTAGAGCGTAAGAGTGCTGGAAAAGGGAGAAAATTGGGATTTCCCTGCTCGTTGCAGCCCGTCAGATCAAGAACCAAAATGGCGGCTGTGACCGGAGGAGGAGACGCCAGCCATTAGGGTCTGCAGGTGTCCCTGGAGCATCTACTGGACGCCATATCCCAAGCTGTTTGGAGGTCAGAACTCGTCTGGGAACCCTCTGACCGGTGAGACTGAGGGGCGGAGGGAGCGGATTTGCCTTGTTGGGCTGACCGACGAATTTTGCCTGACCCTAAGATGGCGGAATGAGGGACCCTGCCTGCGCCGTGGTGAGACCATTCGACTCCGGGCCGCCTCTCCTGCACAAGACGAATACTGGAATAGTTTGGTGCCCTACCCTGCCTAGGTGGTAGGCTGAGACGACACCCGACTGCACTGGCGCTGGAGCGGGCTGAGAGGTATCCGTAAGCGGAGCTGCTGAGGTTCGATCGCATGGGGGTTATGCGGCTTAAAGAGGCGCACAACGCGCGAAAGCTCCAGTGATTGCCACGACTGTCTTGGGCTCACGGAGGAAACGCGGTGAAATCAAGCGGGAGGAGGACAGGCAGAGGCGCGAGCGACCTGCGCTTGGAAGCACCCATCGTAGCCAGATATTCCAGGGCTCGGCGATTCATGCACATGGACTACCCCTGGTGAGTGCTCGCGGGCACTTTGCACGCATACGCAACCCGGAGACCCCACCTTGGGTGACATCATGCAGGCCATTATATCCTTACAGGACGTGTTGGAGGCGAGGATGGACGCCATCGGGTCGGATCTCACCCTCTTGAAAGATGACCACCGAAAACTTAAAGAGATGGTAGTGACCAATGAGACTACCATGAAGGACTTACCAGATGCGGTCACCATCCTACAAAGCTCACTGAAAGAAGTGGTGAACAGGGTCAAGGTGCTAGAGATGAGGGCTGAGGACAGCAAGGGGCGCTCGAGAAGGAATAACCTCCGCATCGTAGGCGTTCCGGAACGGGAGGAAGGAGCTGATGCGGTCCAGTACCTAGAAACCTGGCTGAAAACGGAGGTGGCCCCGGAGGGCCTATCCCCCTTCTATGCACTGGAACGTGCTCATAGGGTCCCAGCTCACCCACCTAAACCTGGTGCCCCACCCCGTCCACTTGTGGTGCGACTACTGCATTATCGGGACCAGGACTTCATTTTACAAGGGGCCCGTGAGAAACAGAATCTACAGATCGGGAACAGCAAGGTGATGATATTCCAAGACTATACTAGGGAAGTGCAGTGCCAAAGATCCTCCTTCCTGGCTGTTAAACGGAAGTTGGGCCAGCTCCGACTTCCCTACACAATGCTGTTCCCGGCCCGCCTTAGGGTAACTTCAGGGGCAGAGATGCACTTCTTTCTCACCAGCAGGCCACTTGGGACTGGTTGGAAAGCCGAGGCGACACTGGATCACGCTCGCCACTTCCGAATCCACCCCGACAGCGGTTGTCCCCCGCTTCGCCGCCACGGAGGTCCATCTCTCCTGCTGGTCGCCGACGGGAACGAGATAGAGCGGTCCTGGCAGTAGCAGCCATTAGCCATGGGGATGTCAGCCCGACTAGCAATGACACAGACCACGAGAGGGACAGAACTGAGAGCTTGAGATCGAGTAGTGCCCAGGGGCTCTCTGATGCTGAACTTTCGGACGTCACTCCGCAGACGGTAGATGAGGTGTTTGGATGATTGGTCTGCCGGTTGTCTGGGGAGAAGACGGTGGGATGCCCACTGTGACCCCTGGCCCTAGAAACCCAACTGATGCACGATGGATGGGCATGGATGTATCGTGGGGACCTGCTGGGAGAACTAGCTATTAGCAGGGGGGGCCAGGGGGAGTTCTGAGACCAAAGGAAGCGAGACACGCACCTCCACCTTTTTATGGTTTTGTGTATGAATGCTTTAGTTTGGATGCGGACCTGTTCTTGTGTGCCTGTCCTGGGGTGTGGGAGTTGGGTAGAGTTTACAGTTTGGGGTAAGCGGGTAAGCGGGCTGGGGTCAGACATGTCGCTAAGGGAGATTGCTGTTGTCAGAGTATAGAGTCAGAATTATGGGTACCTCCGTAGGCATCAAAGTTATGACCTGGAATGTTAGGGGGATGCACACTATGAGCCGGCGGCACAAAATACATGCTTACCTGACGAGAAGAGGGGTGCAAATCGCACTACTTCAAGAAATGATGCTCAAGATGGCGTCTGGTGAGGAGCTTAAGGTTTGAGCTCCGCTGGCTGGGGATTGATATTACAGATATATCCCCGTTTTAGCCACAAGTACCACCGCCAATATATACCAAAGATTAAGGAAATAAGGAACGAAAGAAACCCCCCAAAATAACCTGAAACGGCATGGAAGGAAGAAAGACAGCATCGATTTGAAATCTAACTGGAGACGGATCTTAGGATTCCGGATGACTCGAACCGTGACTGCGATGACTACGCCTTGACTGCGATTGACCCACCGCTCAACAAAAAAGCTCGCACACCTATCACAGGGTGGTGCATGGGTCCCCAGGAAAACCTCCCCATCTAAAAGTGGATCATCGAGTATAGCGCCTCAGCGCCTTGGAATTTGAGCACAGGTGACGGCGCTTCTTCAGAGACGGCACGACTCGGTGAAAAGCTCAGTATCCCGACAAGATCACCAGCGCTGCTTGGTCAATACCCAGGTAACGCAACAGCATGAAGAGAGAGCCTTCCAAGCTGTGACTTCACACAGGAACACCGAAAACGGCTCACTGCTCAGGACATCAGCTATGGGCAACGTTACACTGCTCAGTTAAGATGGCCAAAGTTACAGGACCCCAGTTATGATGACCCACCCCGAGCCCTAACTATCCTGTATACCCGAAGGATTAAACTAATAAAGATCCGAAGTGCTGGAAAACTGAAGCAAATGTCGACAAACCTATAGCACTCAAAATGGCGATTTTGACCACTGGTCACTTTAAGATTAGTTTAAGCTAATGTAATGTCCCTACCTACCTCAGCAATCGGTCTTTGAAACGGCTCCCTCATACAGGTATTTACTTTGCCTTAGCTTTTCATATACCGGGTGCGATGTCTGTTGATTAAAGGATATCGGTGCTCAAAATGGTGGCGCATATAGTCTCTTTCTACTCAGGACCCGTCTGTCAGTGTGAGTGTCCTGAAGCCTTCACGTATTGAAGTGATTTGGAAAGAACTTCATAGGCAGTACAGCAATTGCCAAATAGAGTTTTTCAACAGAATCTATCACTGCTTCTCGAGGTCCTATCGATCAGTGCCTGACCTTAATATGGCGGCGAGGGAAAGACATCTTGATTGAAAAAAAAATACCTGTCTTTTAAAATGGCAACGGGACTTGAATAACGCGTTAATGCTGCACAAGGTATAACGCAAATCTTATATAGCACATCTACTACTTATGCCACTTGGTAAACTGGGCTGCCCTCTTCTTACGGTGCATTCCAGTTCTATAAGGGCAGCACATGGCAAGTGAAAGAGGACTACACCATGAAAACAAACGAGGGAACACAGTAGTAATCGGACCCAAGATCAACATGGCGGCGGCCATCTTGGAATAGTTATGTACTCACACCATCTTTATTATAAACTGGTTTGGTGTTGCTTTAACTTCTCTTATAGATTTAGTGTGCATATTCAGTACACTTATATTTAGTATACTACATACACCATAGCCAATTCTCTACACATACTCATTGAAGGTACCGTCCGGATGTTCACTGGCAGTAGTAATTCGATGAAAATAAAGACACCAGTATTGATCTAAAAGACTCACAAAGTGGGCGTCACCACTCCAGGACCACACCAGAGGAGTGTATACCACCATAGGCAATTATGACCAGATTACTTTGGTGGCCATCTTGGATTGGACTGTTGATCTAATAGACATACATAGCTTGGCGGCCATCCTGGAATGGGCAGTTGAGTTGAGCTAATAGCCATACATATTGACATTGCATATTAATTGAAAAATTAGTTCTGCAGCCCCTGCTGTTGGATTGCTTCCATGAGTGGTCCTGCTGTCGTTGCCAACACACACTGCTTATTGAGTGGTGTCTTCCCTCTCTATGGTGCCAGCTTTCCTCTCGCTATCACCATTCTCCCCCCACCATCAATTCATATCCATGGGTCAATAGTCACTTTTCTCACAATGGTTCTGATTCCGGATCCCTCTGGTTCCAACGCTTCCGTCATCAACTACCCACCCAACCTATCAAAAAATGCGGCCAAGAAATATAAGCATCACTTTCTCAGGGCCTGGCCCAAAACTTTAATCTCTGATGTCTATTTTTCCACTAGCAATGGTACCAAAGTGAATGACCTTATTTTCTACACCAGGAAAAGAGCCTGCTGGCGAAAAGTCTTCTACTCTATGTTCAGAATAACAAGCTCCAAGAAATCACCTCATGGTATCAAGCTCACAACAGCCCCTTCGCCCTCACTCAACGCTAATACCACCATCACCCTCTATAACACTGGTATCATCCTAATCCAAGCGTCTAATGTCAACCTACATAAAATAACCAACATCTTCCCGTTACTCAAAGACGCGGCATCCACGAATCCCAATGTCACACAGACTCACCCTAACATCTCTCTGGATCCGGCGAGTCCACTGCATGCTACGTTAAGAAGCCCATTTCCTCATCTCCATCTAAATCACGCCTCACCACCTGTGCACCACAGGATAGTTCCATCCCAGGTTGCTGCACCCCAACTATCGAGTCCCGATGCACATCGAGCCAGCCCGAGCCTATATGGCCCCCGATTAGAGAGTACCTATGTTAGGCATCCGGCCTTATCGCCAATTATTCAGTAATCGTCCCCTAGCCCTCCCCCGGTGTCTCTTAATAGGCTAGATTCCAAGCGAATGCCCTCCACCGAACTTGATCGGTCAAAGTTAAACATTCTGTTGGGTCCTTGGACTAAACATCAGCCTAACGTGCACTCCCCTCGCACTAAGACACCTACATCTTTTTCAAAAGCTCCTGATTCTCAGTCAGACTCATATGAGCACCTTCCACCACAGGATCTCCCGCCCACCACCTCGGACCTTGTAGGTAGTCACCGAGACCTCCCCTTAATGAAAGACTCCCTTTCACACTCACCTCCTCTCGCTCAACACACAGACTTGGTGACGCACCTAGATGAGATTCATCTTCAGTTGCATCTTCCAACTTCTGAGCTACATGGCTTGAAAGCCCTCTCAAATGACCTTTTCCCCATGCTAAGATCTTTCTTCACCGTTGCCAACCTGTCTAATGCTCCATCTTGCGATAGATACTCATTGGTCAGGCCTTTACCTTCCTCCATCATGAAATCCATTCCCCTACCGAATGACACCTCCCGCCCTAGAAGATATGTGACCTACCTTGCACCCTCAGAACTACAGGACCTGCTCGACTCTTACCGTACTTGGTCCAACCCTAACAGGAGCCCGCCGAGACAAATACAGTCCATCCTTTCTAACCCAAATAGAGGACCGCCTATCAATCCCAGAGGCAGCAATTTGAGCAACCTCACTCACGTAAATATCTCCCAGACTCCTCCCTCCTCAAACCCACTACAAATTAAATGTGTACTTCTTAATTGCAGATCAGCCAGTAAACACGCCACTGATATCTTCGATCTCATACAACACTTGGACTTAGACATTATCATCCTCACTGAAACTTGGTTAAATCCCGCTTCCACTCCGATTCTTGACATCCTAGTACCTCCCACTCATGATATTAGTAGGTTAGACAGAGCTGGGAAATCGGGCGGGGCTTAGCCTGTATTCATAGAAACACAATTTCGATCTCTCCCGTTGAGTCCTCTGCGCCCTCCTCCTGTGAATATCTCTGTCTCAACATCACAAGTAAGAACCTACCGGTCTGCAAACTTCACACCTTCTACCACCCCCCAGGAGACAATCTCCCCTTTATTGAGGAATTATTTGAAATCATCTCTAGCAATGTTGACTCAGCCTTGTCCCAAATCTTCCTTGGTGACTTTAATCTGCACTGGGCTAACTCCATAGACCCTGCAGTTTCAAGCCTTAAAGCCTTTCTAATTGATCAGGATCTGACCCAGCATTGTGACCAACCAACCCATAATAAAGGTAAAATTCTTGACCTCATTATTTCTAACGGGCAGAGCGTCTCCTTGGATTCTATTACTCCATGTGACTGGTCAGACCATCATTGCATCCTTTTTTACATTAACAAAGAGGTACAGTTGTGGAAGGCCCAAGCAACAAAATCAAAGATATGGAAAAGGGACCTCAGACTAGTAAACCCTGTTGAGCTAGCCGCCCTCTGTACATCGACCCTCTCCTCTCAAGCGGACCTGAGGGAGGTGCAGCTACTCACTGACTCCTACAATGTGTCCATCTCCAACATCATGAATGACATTGCTCCACTCAAACATAAAAATGCCTCAACTAAAATATCTAAACCGTGGTACAATGAAAACCTAAACACGGAACGTCGCAACCTTAGGGCAATTGAACGCTCCTGGAGATCGAATCCCTCCTCGCACCAACTCAAACTCCTAAGAGACGCCAGGAGCCTTTACTACAAACAAATCAGGAACGCTAAGTCTAACTATTTCATACTCCAATTAAATCAAGCGGCAAACCGCCCCAAGAAACTGTTCGAATTGGTCAAACAGCAATCAATTGTAGGTCCAAACCTATCTGAACCTGGAAGCAGTCCACCCTCATGTGACGATCTTGCTTCTTTCTTCATTGAGAAATCTAAACTCATATCATCTGAGCTCGCTGCTAAGAATGCTGGACTCCTCTCCTCTAAGGCAGCCTCTCCACCTGTCCTCTTTGAAAAGCTTAACTCTACCCCCCTGATACCTAAGAACAATGCGGTCTGGGACACCTTTGCCCCACTCAGTGAACAAGATATCAAAAGGATTCTCCGGAATATCAATCCTTCTAACCACTTCAGTGACCCGTTACCCCCATCCATTTTCAAGGAAATCATGAATGCACTCATTCCTACCTGGACAAGGATTGTAAATGCTTCTCTGTCACAAGGCACAATCCCTGATTGCTTAAAAGCAGCCCAAGTATCCCCTATACTAAAAAAACCTAACGCTGATAGGTCAGACCTCAACAATTTCCGACCTATCTCCAACATACCTACCCTTGCGAAACTCCTTGAAAAATGCGTTCAGTCCCAACTCTGTGCTCACATTGAGAACTACCAGCTCCTGGACCAACATCAATCCGGCTTTCGGACAGGGCATAGCACTGAATCGGCCCTCATTCATGTTATGGATGACATCCTAAAGATTCTCGATCAAAACGGTTCCTGCCTCCTCATCCTCCTTGACCTTTCCTCTGCTTTTGACATGGTCAATCATGACAATCTCTTAGCTATCCTGCAATACAGGATGGGTTTTGGTGATCAGGTGCTACAGTGGTTCTCGTCCTTCCTCCAACTCAGATCGCAAATAGTCAAGGCAAATCACTCTCTCTCCCAGCCCTCTCCTGTTCTCATGGGGGTCCCCCAAGGATCTGCCTTATCTCCTATCCTCTTCAACCTTTTCTTGGAACCATTAGCTAACGCACTTAACTCCATGGATATTCATTTCCACATGTATGCCGACAACACGCAACTCTACTTGAAAATCTCATCCCCAGAAAACCTCATAACACTCAACACCATCCTAACGTATACTCAAAATTGGTTAACTGAGAACCATCTCTTGCTCAACACCTCAAAAACGGAATTCTTGCTCGTCTCCCCTCAGAATCACACCCCTAATCTCGACCTCTGGCTGAGCCACCTCACTGCTTTCAACTGCACTCCGCTCATCGTAAACTCAGCCAAATCTCTAGGAGTCACCATGGACAAGAACCTGAATATGAAAAATCATATCAGCAACACATGTAAAGGAGCAAACCACTTGATAAGGACACTCAGAAACATCAAACCTTTCCTTCCAATTAAGGATTTCAAGCAGTTGGTTCAAGCGCTTGTCTTACCGAGGCTAGACTATGGCAGTGCAACCCTCTGTGGCCTGCCCAAATACACCTTGGCTCCGCTAAGGGCCTCATTGAACGCTGCTGCTAGACTGGTTACAGGCACCAAACGCAATGAGCGCATATCGCCAGTACTAAAAACTCTAAATTGCCTCCCCTATGAAGCTCGAATCCAGCTAAACATTGCCACGATGACGCACAAAGCTATCCACTTCAAGACGCCCAAGTATATGGCACAATAACTTGAACTATCTTGTGGTGTAAGAGCCTCTAGAAGCGCTACTACCTTACTCTTGAAACCACCTATCCTGAACAAAAAGAGAACCTCTAACAGAGCCTTCTCCGGCGCGGCTCCAAAGATTTGGAACTCTCTTCCTCCAGAAATACGCAGAATCACCAGAACAACGGTGTTCAAACTGGAAGTCAAAAGATTCCTGATGAATAAACTCCTTCAGTAATTGGGCTAACCCCTTGGCTCGTTGACATTGTTATTACTTCCATTGTTTTTACATTTACTACTATACTTTTTTTTGTGTTTTTTTTGTTGTTTTTTTTTTTATTTTTTATTGACATACTGTGTACACTGTCTTCTGTTTAACATAACTTATATGTGATCTTTTATGCACTTTACGATTCATTTGTGTTTTCATCTTGTGGTTGTTACTTTATTAGCTTCCAGATCTAGTTTGATTGTAAAGCGCTCTGATATCCCTTGGGATCTTGTTTGCGCTATATAAAACTTTAAAAATAAATAAATAAATAAAATAAATAAACCCACTTGACAAAGACAGAAGGAGCTGCGCTACAGCGCCGATGGAGGGGACAGGTGTTTCACACTACGTACTTGGCCTTTGCATGAGGGACCTTGGTGTGGGTGCGAGCAGGGGTTCCCTTTCAATGTGTACGACAGATAATAGACCCTGAGGGACGATTCGTGGTGGTGGTGGGGTGCCTTGATGGCCGAGATATTACTATGGGAAGTATATACGCTACTAATGTTGATCAGCCTGCTTTCTTTGCACAGCTATCTCAGAAACTAGCGCCAGTCCTGACTGGACGTGTGCTTTTGGGGGGAGATTTTAATTGCATTACCGAAGTGGCCCTGGACCGTTCTCATCCACCCCTCCCTGACGCCCCCACGCATAAAATAGCAGAAGCCCGACGCGACTGGCAACGGCACTGAGGACTGACAGACACTTGGAGGGCCCATCACCCGGGGTAACAGGACTACTCTTATTTCTCGGCTTTACATGAGCTACATGTTAGACTGGACTCTATTCTTTGTTCTCCAGATGTGCATGGGGGATCACACTGAGTGCGTACTTAGCCAGGACAATATCAGATCATAATCCCCTGTTAGTGTCCATGAATTGGCTGCGAGTTAGGTCCACTATTGCCAGTTGGCGCCTCCGACCGGAGACTTTGGAAGACCAGGTCTTTAGAACCACAATAGGCACTGCTATCGAGGAGTACTTCCAAAACAGCACTAACACGACCACTAGCATACATAATGAGTGGGATGCTTTCAAAGTAGTGATAAGAGGTCGCTGTATAGGAGAAGCGGTTGGGGTGCGAAGAACCTTGCTGAATGAGGTACAGAGGGCAGAACAACAGCTCAGAGACGTGGAAAGAGATAGACCCGAACAAGAGGATAGACAGGAGGGTCTTATGTCTGCCAGAGAAGAATTGGCGACCCAAGTGGAACGCCTGAGATGTTTTGATTATAGGGTATACGTGGCGCGAGCACACGCTTAGAGGGACAAACCTGGGGCACTGCTGGCTTGGCTGGCCAATCCGGCATGAAGAGGGACACCAATCTTAGAACTGCGAGGTGGAGATGGAACAACGTATTATGGGCAGCAAGCTATCAATGCGCAGTTTCTGGAATATTATACTACCCTGTATCAAAGCCAACTAGATCCCCGGGTATTAGAGGAGGAGGATTTCCTGGATATAGAACTCCCTCAGGTTTAGGCAGAAGATGCAGAGATATTGGGTCGAGATGTGGAACTGGAGGAGATCAGTGGAGCAATAAAACGTATGGCCAGGAATAAAACTCCTGGCACAGATGGGCTTCCAATAGAATTTTATGCCACATATGTGGATCTGTTGGCTCCCCACCTGTTAGCCCTCTACAACAGGTCGTGGTGGGATGGCTGCTTACCTCGCTCGACTAGAGAAGCAATCGTACCACTCCTCAAGCCGGATAAACCGGCGTGGGATCGCGCCGCCTATCACCCCCTCGCAATGCTTAATCTTGATTACAAGATATTGAGCAGCATTTTAGCCGGCCGTTCGCTGACCCATATGACAGCACTTGTGCATGTAGATCAGGCCGGGTTTATTCCTTCCCGGAATACGGCCATGAATGTACGCCGACTGTGTCAACTGCTACACAATTCAGCGCATGTAGGGGAAGAGGTGTGCATCTTATCGATTGACATTGAGAAGGCATTCGATAGTCTGGAGTGGCCATATTTGTTTAGAGTCCTACGAGCTTTCGGGCTGGGCGAGGGATTTGTGGCTTGGACGAATTTTGTATAACCTCTCGACTGCCAGTGTTCGTAGGGGAGATTTTAGAGGCCTGCAGCGTGGGCAGGGGGATGAGGCAGGGATGCCCGCTGTCTCCCCTCCTGTTTGCACTGGCAATAGAGCCGCTGGCGGTGCATGCACGATCGGGGCGATATTACGGGGGTCTGGACGGGGTGGGTCAGCTCCACTACATTGCTCTGTACGCGGACGATCTCCTAATGTTCCTTGCCAATGCTGCTGAGACGTTACGGGGGGCGCGGGAACTACTGGCTAGATTGGGACGTGTGGCGGGTCTCAGAGTCAACTGGAATAAGACGTGCCTTTTCCCTGTTCTGGGTAGCAGAGGTGTACCACCAGATGTGCTAGACGTGAGGTGGGAAAGCAGCTGCCTGACTTATCTAGGAGCCCAGATCTATCACGAACCCTCTGACCTGCTAGAAGGTAATATTGGAAGGGTGTTACGACCCACCAGGAGCAATTTTGAATTCTGGGGGACCCTTCCACTTTCAGTAGCGGGGAGGGTGGCGTTGCTAAAGATGGTAACCTTGCCACGCCTACTGTACTACTTTGGCTCACTTCCTCTATGGATACCGCGAAAATACTTCACCCAACTCAACACCATGACTATGGGATTTTTATGGGGTTCTGGGAGATGCAGAGTGGCGCTCACTACCATGCTGCGACCCAGGCGGGAGGCGGGATTCGCAGTCCCTGATTTTGAGGTCTATTACCATGCAGCCCAATTTCAATGGTTCACAAAGTGGCTGGCCAGGGGATTACGTCCGGGGCAAGACCAAGGGGGCATGGGCCCGGGCCTGCACCAGCTTTCTCGGGCAGTCCTCCGGCTCCCTTTAAGCGAATGAGAGATCCCGAGGGAGCTGTGGGTGGTGTGGCAGTGCTGGAATCAGGCCAACAGAAGAGCCAAGGTGGGACCCCCGTATGCCCCTGAGATCCCGCTGAGGGTGTGCGAGGCACTGCCACATGGGGGGATTGGCAGCGAGTTTGGGAAGAAGTGGGGATCTCCACTATTGGGAACCTCTATGAGGACGGCGTCCTCTTACCCTTCCAGGACCTTTTCGAAAGGTATGAACTGCCCCGTCATGACTTTCTCTTATATGCTGCATTGACGGCAGCCATCCGTAAGCACTGGAAGAAGGGGATGGCAGAACCGCCGACCTCTCTCCCCTGTCAATATGTAGTATATGCGGCACGGATGATCAAAGCGGTAACCTGCCTATATAGGCGAATTACTCAGGAGCTCAGGTCCCCTTTGGAGAGGTTATGCATTAAATGGGAAGCATACCTTGGGATCCCTATAGAGGAGAAGCCGTGGGAGGCACTGATGGAACGGGCATGGAAATGCTCTAGAAACGTGAGATTTCAGCTGATACAGTTTTATGTCTTCCACAGGGCGTATCTCACCCCACACAAAATCAACACATTTTTCGGGTCCCGAACTGCCTGCCCGCGTTGTAAACTAGAGAATGCTACATTTTTACACATGTTCTGGGAGTGTCCATTGTTGAACGAGTTTTGGGGGGAGGTAACGACTAAACTAGGTGAAATAACGGATAGAGACATCGATCAGACCCCGGGATTTTGTCTAATACACTGGTTCCCCCACAATGCCAGTAATAAAGTTACCAGTAAATTCATAGACTTGGGGTTAGTCCTTGCTAAGAGAGAAATTACCAGCCATTGGAAGGCGGTCACGGCACCTAACGCTACACGATGGCTGCGAGAGTTCATAAAGTGGGCTGCATGTGAGGGTATTTTTAGAATGCAAATGGCCCAGAGAGCCAATAATGACAAAATGTTGACCGCAGCTAGGGCATGGGTGGCGATGGTAGACTTACTCAAGAACCCGACAGACGACAATGACTGATCCCCTGTGCAAGGAGACTTGCGCATACGAACTGCAGCATTGCCCTTCTGGAGCGGGTGGCTCGGTCGAAGAGCAGCAGGCACTATGTGGTGGCTCCCCCCTTTTGCTCCCTAGCACTGAGATACCAGTTGTCCAACAAGTGTGACTCACTCTTAACACTGAGAGATGACGGATGGAGCGACATGTCTGACGGTGAGAAGGGGGTGGGTGAAGTTGGAGGGGAGGAGGGAGGGTAGGGGGTGTTTTGTTAACCCGTTAACTACTGAGATAGATCAGAGCGAGGCCTAGCAGAGATGCTTATGGAATTGATCCTCCAGGTAGGGCTATAGATCATGACTATCCTAGAACTGCTATCCAAGTGGATGCTCGCAGGTACGTTATGGGAGGCGGAGACATCAACAGTGAAGTTGCTCCCAAGAATATATAATACTACATGTAAAATATGCGGTCACTCATTGATGTATGGGCAATGATTCTGTCTAATGATAATACTGCTGGATGTATTATAAATTAATAAAATATGTTTACAAAAAAAATAATAGGCGTAAAACACATTTTGCGCCAACCTCATAAGTATAAACCACATTAGGCAATAAGCATCACCAGTATAAACACTGTATGCAATAACCTCATTAGCAAAAACATCAGAGGCATAAAACATGGTGCATAAATCACATTTATCATATACATCACATAAATCACATTAGGGCCTTGCACCCTACCAACCTACAACTGAGCCCAGGCCAACTGGCCTTCTCTCTGGGGCTCAAATGCCCCATGTCCAAAATGTCAGGGCTGGGCTGCCAATGCAGCAAAACTCAAAGTGCGCAATTGCGCTGGCGCAGGGCAACAGTGTATCTCATTCTTTCTTATCACAGAAATCCATAAATGCCCCCAAAGAAATGATAGTGTCGGCCCCACTGTGCCTCCTGAGTCCCCACTGGGACTCGTAAAAATGATCTGGCCTAAACGTTGCTGCTGCCGCTAACTGCGGTGCAGCTGTGAAAATAACTGGAGGCACTGGCACTCACTGTGCCCTCTGGAGTCCCCACCTGGACTCTACCAACAAATGTGCCCACCGTTGCAGCTGCCCGCGCTGGTGCGGTTCAGCTGTGAACAAGGCATGGCACCACTGTGCCGTCTGAGCTCCACTCCGGGACTCTAAAAACAAAAGTGGCCAACGTTGCAGCTGCCCACGCTGGTGCGGTGCAGCTGTGAAGGAAATAGGCAGCGGAGCTCTGTGGCCCCACTCTGGTTCAGTGATGGAAGGGACTAAATTGCTTGAGGATAATAAGTAATCAATTCTTGAATATGTGTTATGAGATTTAGATCAAAAAGTAAATTCTTTTCAGTTGGAAAATGTAAGCACTATATATTAAGAGGTTTAGTACATTTTAACAATACTTGAAGTAAACAAAAAGCTATGGGAGGTCTAAATTTAGTAAAGGAAACTCTATATAGTAGAGATTAGAGTTAGATTAAAGTCATCACCAACAATGAGTAGCACATTAGCCAATTTAATAATTTTAGAAGCAATATTTTCCCAAAAAGTTGGGTCATCAGCTGTTGGACCATAGATATTGATTAAGTGGAATATAGTAGTATCAATTTTGACCTTAGCAAATACATATCTACCATCTGTATCAGAATGCTTATTTGATGTTTGTAATAAAAAAATGTTTTAAATAAAATTGTCATCCTATTTTTTTACCTAAAACTGGAGAGGACCTACCCATTTTTTATGCATATATGATAAAACATTTTCCTCAACATTGGTTTATTGAAGTAAACAAATACCAGCTTTATATCTAGCTAAATAATCTAATATGTTTTTTAACTGGATGGCGGAAAACTTTAACATATAGAGAAACAATTTTAAACAATGAGTGGAGAAAATAGGGACGAAGGTAAGATTGTGAAGTAGCTCTGAAAAAAGGAAATCGATAGAAAAGAAAAAAGACAAGGCCCAACATAAAAAAGACAACTTAAAACATTAATAGTGGTTTCAAGTCACGTACGTGCATGAACTAAAATAGCCAGTGGAGAGAGCAAACTCGCAGCTGAAATATCTTAGCAAGTGAGTCGGTAGTGCGTCCGTCGTTCACGGTACGATCTCTAGGTGATGGGCCCGAATCCCGTCGCTTGCCACCAATGTTAGACGGCGACCTCAGAGGAGCCCGGAAAGGGGTCCTGACTACCCTGAGACCCACCCTCGAAGTACCGTAGCCGGGCACTGGCGGGAGACTCCCCAGGGGGAGGAATCTCGTATCTAGGATCGTACTTCGGGCACCACACGACACAGAGTGACCACACCGTGGGTTCTTAGAAATCAATCTTTATCAAGTAGGTTATCACTGCAAATATGTACAAGGAGAGCACGGGCTCAATGAGTCTCGGAAGGGGTAGGGGGTAGCGGGACAGTCTCTGGCAAAGGTTCAAGGCAGGGACGTATCCGGCGCACAGCTCACAATCCTCGAGCTGGGGGATACGTTGTTGTAGTCGGGGTCCGGCGGGACCGTGAGAGTCTGTCGGAGCCGCGAGTCACTCAGCGGGCTCAGGTACAGGTTCGGAGGTCTTACGATCTTCAAGGAGCCGCGAGTCACTCAGCAGGCTCAGGTACAAGTTCGGAGGTCTTACGCTCTTCAAGGAGCCGCGAGTCACTCAGCAGGCTCAGGTACAAGTTCGGAGGTCTTACGATCTTCAAGGAGCCGCGAGTCACTCAGCAGGCTCAGGTACAAGTTCGGAGGTCTTACGATCTTCAAGGAGCCGCGAGTCACTCAGCAGGCTCAGGTACACGTTCGGAGGTCTTACGATCTTCAGGGAGCCGCGAGTCACTCAGCAGGCTCAGGTGGGTCCAAGTTCCAGGAGCCGCGACCACGTCGGCAGGCTCTCGTTGTTCCAGCGTCGAATCTGCCGGACAGACCCAGAGCACCCCTTGTTATAGGTCGACCCCTCTTTGATGTCCGGAGTCTGTGCAGGCAGGGGTCTTGTCACCTGGGGGTCGCTTGTCGGGATTTCCTGTCATTGTCTTTTGATCCTTTCAGGCCCGGGTCGGGAGGAGTCCCAGACACCCAGCAGGCATGGAGCCAGCCCTCAGGGAGGCCGGAGGGCCGATCGAAACCCATCGTCCCAGGGGAGTTCAGAGGTGCGATAGAAACTGCTCCTCCCTCTCTCAGCCCCTGGAAGCGTGATGTCCTCCAGCCGGAGTGGCGCCTCTAGGCCCGGGTCGCGCTGGGGCCGGGCGGCCATCTTGGTGCATGAAGTGGGCACGCGGGCCCGGGGTGGCCGAAAGGAGAGAGGCCATGGACGGGGATGTCCGGGTCGGGTGCGTGTGTCCTGGTGGGGAGGGTCGGCTGGGCCGTGTGCTTGGGGCTGCAGGTACCAGGTTTCGGTGGTGCGGGGGCACGTAGGGCCATACTACGAGGCCGGGTCCAACAGCAGGTAAATCATTTGGAAGTCTTATGAGTACCAGTGGAGAGAGGAAAATGATGATCCAGAAATGAGAGAAGATTTTCAGAATGATGAAATGATTTAGAAATATTATCTGTCCAAATGTGCACAGTTTCAGGATCAAAAGGGTCATATTTGAATCCTGAACTTTGCAGCCATGGTTGGAGAGCAGTAAATTATTTGCATAGGGCGTCTGTTTCCTTAGCAAAATTTTGATGATGAAGAATTTATTGCTGTTGACCAGAAGAGAAGGAATTTCCCTTGTAGCTTTCCTTATCATCACTAAATGGTTGTGAGGCAAAACCTTAAAAATAACTTTACACGGTTTGGTTTGACCAGGTTTATAGTGTGATGGTATGCAGTGTTCTTTATCAATCTCAAATTTCTCAGAAAATTTTAAATTTAGAAGGCTAAATAAAAAGTTCTCCAAATACTGGCTGCTATCATTGTCCTCTATGTCTACAGGCAGATTGAAGATTCGTAATTTGTATTGTCTGTTTCGGTTCTCCATGTCTAATAGTAATTTATTCATAAAAAGAATATTAGCTGTGATGGGAAATTGCTGGTCTATCTTAGTCTTATTGTTTTGCATTTTAATTTTGTTATTTGAGGCTTTCGCTGAAAGTCCAGCCATATCTTCGCGAATATTTTTAATTTTGGCTACAATATTCTCAGTATTAGACAGGACAGCTTGTAAATAGTGATGATTCAGATTAGTCAACATTTTCTGATTTAATAGGAGGTGAAGAAACAGTCTCTTTACACTTATTGGCATTAAAATAAATAATTTTGCCTTCCATAGTGATGAATATTAGAATAAAAATTAGGTAAGCAGCATGAAATGTATATAAATGTTGAATTCTGTCAAACCAGTGAGATTTTGTAGGAGCAGCAGCTAAAAAGAGCTGTACGAAGATCCTAGGCCCAAATCGTGCCTTTTCCTGAAGAAGGCTTACCTCTCTTGACAAGAACTTTAGCTGCAGAATGAGGAGAGCTGAAGTAAAGTCACCAGGGGCTCTTTTTCACCTCAAGGAATGCTATACCTGCCAATTATCTCACCATTGCTAGTCTCAATGTTAAAAGGTAAAGAGATTCACTTTTAAAACTAAATAAATGGCGCAAAATAAACTTAAATGCTCGTCGTTTGTGACGGGCTGAATGGTAGATACCAGGAGGCAGCCATCTTGATCTGCACGCTCGCGCAACTTCAAATTCAAAGTTCTTCTAGCCTTAAGATGTCACTGGACTAATTGCACAGCATGATATTCCTAATTAATTTTGCACTAAAATTATATTGTGCATTCTTTGTGTTACTCACGTATTTAGTGGCGTAGTTACCAAGGTAAATTTAGAGGTGAGTAAATCTACATGTGTAAATTTACTCTTACACTTAGCAGTAACTTTAATAGTTTTGGCTGCTCACCTTTTCCTGGAGTGATTTTACAAGAAAGTGTAGACCTACATGTTTACACCTCTTGAAATAGGGGGTGGAGCAAAATGTATGAGTGTAAAGTTACCTCGAGTAATTTTTCACACATAGGCAGAGCTCTCCCTATGGTAATGTATTCGGAGAGAAGTAAATAGTAGACAAATGTTTATGTTAAGTGTGCATGTAAATGAATTTTACATATTCATTTTAAATGTAGAACCAAAGGAAAAATACTATAGCACTATTAAATATAAAAAATAAGGAATTCAAATATATATTTTTTCAAAACTTATTAAAAAGCCCCACCTAAAGTAAAATGTTATATTTATTTATTACACATTGAAAATGAATTAAAAAAATTATATATAAAATGATTTTCACTAAATGTAATTAAATTAAAAAATAAAGTTACACATTTTTTTAAATTAAAAAGTTATAAGACTATTTTATTACAAAATAATACATTTCATATATAATTTTTTAAACCCTAAATTATTTTTATATATATTTTTAAAAAGTCAACATAAAGTAATTTTTTGTACTATTATTTCCTATTGTCTTTTATTTAAAGTCCCTGCCTCCATTATTTTCTATCGGACTTGGTTGCAGTACCAGTGGTTGACCATGTGTGGTGCTGGATTACTCCAGGTATGATCTGGAGTACATTCACTACTCTTTTGGTCATTTTAAGCTGTAGTAACTTTAGAAGTGTAGTTTTTAAATAATTATGGGCAGAAGTACAGTTTTGGAATAAGCATGAGCTTACTCTATTTTGGGTGGGTGCCCTCACCCATAACCCCTCTCTAGCCCTCGCTAATTCCCTCCTTAGTCCTCCCAGAGTCCCTCCCATTTAGTCATAAGTATTCCCCAGTTGTCAGCTGCTCCCCCGTTTCTTCCACATTTACTTCTGAAACTGGTATGTGTGCATGCGGATACCTCTAGAGTGTAGAGATCTCAGCACATAAAAGATAGTAGACGAGAAACTAGACCTTTGCACATAGTTTAGTGAATAGCATTTTGTAGTACATTAGTAGCACTATTGTAGTTCTACTAAATATGCTACAAAATGCATTTTATGACTAGGCCCCTTAGACTCTAGGTGAGCCCCAAATAGACCTCTGGTGTTCCGGATAACTCCATGTTATAACTAAACACCCAAGCAAATAATAGTGACGCAGAAGTGATTCAAAGTGTGATGTCCCTTGGCCTTCAATTTAGAGGTGTTAATGAGTGTATATTAGTATGACCATTATAGAGAAAAAGTCCTATTTTGCTTTTAAAACTTACAGGGAAGTGGCCAGAAGCACATATTTGCCCAGGTTATTCCGCCATCTTAGAATTTTCTTCAGTGAAGGTAAACAATGCATTCAAAAGGGAGTCAACCAAAAGGAACCATCAGTTTACACAGAATCAAAGAACTTTAAGGGCCTGATTATGACTTTCGGCGCTGCTAGGGTGGGCGGCTCGCCACTGCCATGCCCCCGCACCGCCAAGAGTCTCCACCTCCTGATTACAACTTAAAAGTGGTCTGGCAGGTGGGAAGCATTGGCAGTTCCTGCTGTGATGTGATGTGATGTCTTCTCTTTGAAAAAGGCACCGCAATGGGAACACCACACAAGGTTCCTGCACGACATGGACTCGAAGGTCCGTGCCATGCAGGATCTGGTGAGCATGCACACAGTGGGGCACATGTTGTATTCACCTGTGTGCATCCGCATGCGGAGGAGGCACAGGAGGCCCTTTAGGGCCCCTTTTTTCCCTCCGCCATGGTGTACATGGTGTAAGAAACTCCATGACACTGCCGGTGGAGAGGAAACTCGTAATATGCTTGGTGTGTCTGCAGACTCATGGCGATCATAACGCCCAAGTCATGATAGGTTGGTTGGACCGCCGGTGCGGCGGTAGCTGGATTGCCACCCCTGTGTGAGGACTGCCAGACTCGTAATAGGGCCCTTAGAGAATTACAATTGTTTTATGCAGTACTTGTTATGACAAAAGTTTCCATTTTTATGACTAAAAATCCCAGATTTTAACTTTTCCAGCTCAGTGCCAATCAATGCATAGACTTTGGAAGGATGAAGGACTAATGAAGCCGTGCAAAACTTCAGACTTGTGATGTGCAGGTTACACACCGATTTAACCCGTTATTTCCTATCTCACTGAACTATTCACTGGCTAGGAAACCACATGGCCATATGAATCGCTGATATACTAACGCTTTCCTTACTTTATCGAGATTATACTGGAACTGCAGCAGCAGTGATGGAATCCACCAGAGAAAATAATGGCCACAGGAGGGCGGCACTGAAAGCACAGGAGTCCTCCAAGGCTTGAATCAACAGGGCCAGGAAAATAGTGGCTGCTTTATAGAGAAGATGATCCACCAGTGAAATCAATGGCCTCCGAATATGCAAGGGAATACATGAGCCACCAGGGCTTCACTCACACTTTACAGCTATTGAAGCCTGCTCAGTGATAGGCTGAAGCAATTTCTTCACACTCTCTACTTCGTTTGCTGTGTCACCATGGGGTCCTAGTGAGGCGGTGCTTCCTTCTCAGCATCTGTACACCAGGGGCACAGCTTCCATTGTTGCAGTGGCACTGGGGCATAGAGGCCTGGGGGATGGGGGGCACTGAACCCTGATTATTGTTGTATTTCACAGTTCAACCAATGATCGGGGGCACCATTTCTTCCTTGCACTAGGGCCCATGACACACTGGCTGCACCACTGCTGCACACACAGAAAGAGGGAGTCCTGGTGACATCCATAGGGCAGCGCTCATCCTGCAAGGATCTATCGCTACACTGCCTCATACCTGTATACATGCTCTTCCCTCTAGCCTCCCTAATGCCCTGGCATCCATAGCAGCCATTGTTTAACTGTGGCATGATTGCCCCATGCCTCACTGCTATAATACCAAATTCAACAGTTTGCGCAAGAGTTGCAAAAGTTCTACCATACCAAAACTAAATACAAACCTTTTCCCCTTAATACACTCCTCCCCCACATAGGCCTTTTGTTTTCTTTTCTCAGGTTCTGAAAAAATGTGGTTAGCCTGATGGCCGTGCGCCTATATGGACTTTGTGTTACCATGCTCTATGCCCACAAAGGCATCTATTCTCTATCCTAATCGGATCAGCCTGAATAATGGAAGGAGCATGATGCCGGAATTCAGATGAGGCTAGGAAGGGGACAAAGTGCATTCTTTCCAGCGAAAGTGCCCTCTCTCCAAACCATCTACTTCTGCCTCCAACTTTACTTGAGATCCAATGTCAGAGCTAACAAAACAAGCATTAGGAAAGACAATAGGTTTCAGCTTTAAAAGCAAGGACTATTGGCTTTGCAAATACTTTTTGAGAGAGTGTGCGGGCAGTATAGAAAAAAGAAAGGGAGAGAGCGAAGAAACACATACACTCCCATGGAGCATTGACTACTAAATAAAAGAGTCCCTGAGATACACAGAGGAAGGATACAACTCATCCAGTCAGAACACTGTGAAACCGAAATACTCCTGGGTGGGACAAATGCAAGACTTAGGAGGAAAGTCATTGATTCAAGAGCAGACAACTGAGACAGAGAACAAAGCCCTCCAGATATGTAAAACGGGCTGGCCCAAAGCCCACTCTAAGTATATGTTATGCATTGGAAACAATAGGTCTACCAACTGGCTTAGCTATCTTCCTAAGCACCTGTTGCTGAAATCATTAGGTCCAAAGAGCATGAAGTTCACACGTTGGAAATGTTTAGAAATGTATAGTTTGGTGTATGGGTTATTCATGGATGTTCCATGTGCCCAATCACAAGTTTAAATTCTATGGACCATTTAATAAGACAGATAGGATTTTTCTCACATTGAAACGGAGTACCCAACCGCCAAACTCAAAATCAGGCCCTTACCATTGGCACAAGTAACTCCATTTCCTGGTTGGGAATGGGAAGGAAGCACACCCATATTTGTAGTTTCTTTCTTTCTTTATTTATTTGCAAAGTTTTATATAACGCTGGCTAGACCCGGACGTATCAGAGCACTTAACATGAGGATCAGCGAGTTACAAGTTACATAAATTACAAAGCCAAGTATAGACATATGAGAAAAACATGAGATTACACAATAATATGAATTATTAGCGCATACACACGTCTTATTGGGAGTGAAAGGTAAGGGGGGAAAGGTAAAACAGGGGTAAGGAATGCAGGTAGGAAACACAACGGGGGGGCGAGGAAAACGATGTCCGATGTCCGGCTGGGTAGGTGACGGCCGAGGGGTGAACCAGAGCCAAACTCCTCTATAGCTGCATAGGACAGCTCCACCGGGCATCAGCCTTAGTTGCTTGGGCACCGCGGTAAGTACAGACAGTTATGGTTCCTGCCCAGGGGGCATTGTCAAAGTTCCATCGAGAACATCGGTCACGGAGTTGCAGGGAAGCGCCGTCCACCTCATCCTCCAGCTCGCCCTCAGGTCAAGAGTGGTGAGAGGAGAGGTGGATGGGACAGTTCCAAAGTCTGCAGATCATCCCCATTCCTAGCTGCTGTAGTGAGAGTTGGGCATTTGAAATGTGGGCATTTCTTAATGGGAGAAACAACACTGCCCCTGCGATCAACTCCCTGGTTGCTCTTGAACGCGGGGTATACATCTTAGTGCAACTCTCCCTGTCCTGACTTTAGGCTCAACAAGGACATTTATTATGGGCCTTTCAGCGCCCTTCTACATTCTCTTGTTGCAGCGCTGGTGTTATTCACAAATTGCTTGGAGTGGGGGGTTTAGGCTGGTGTGTCTTGTCTGTTCATCTCTGGCGAGGGGGGACTCCTAGTGGCTGCTGCTCTGGTCTGAGATAGGTCTGACGGCCTATGCCGCTCCCCACCATATGGACTGCGGGGTCAGGGGCAAGAGCACAGACCCTCAAATTCAAGCACACCTCCTCCTATGAGTCAGTGTCCCGGGTGACCTCAAAACCGCTCGGGGGCTACTTCCAATAGGGTCCCTCCCCTATGTGGGGAAGGAACAACTCAGGAGCTAGATAGTACCACACTTATTCAATAGGAGGTTGGAATTAGGGGCCACTTCACTCCTCAACAGGCTGCTTGCAAATGTCCCCAGGCTCGATCGGTGGCGGTCGCCATCTTAAGGCCAGGCATCCTCCTTTCCGGGTTTCAGAGAGCTGTATGGGGCCGCTCCTAACTCCCCAGGCACTTCTTGGTACCCAGCAACCAGGCTTCACACAGTGGAGGGGAAGTAAGATCAGCTCCCCTGAATCTCAGATGCCGTGCAAGGGTCCGCAGTTACCTTCTTACTGCCTTCCGTCTTCCGTCTTCATAGGCAATTTATTTTCTCAATGAAAAAAAAGTTTCAAAGCGCATTTCCACATATTTCACAGGCAGAAATGTCTTCATATTGTTGCAAATGGGAATTCTCAAAGGTGTTCCAGTAGTTCCCCTGGGAGCCTGCGATAGTTGCAGCTTTCCAGCTGTATTTCTGCCAAACTTTGCGAATTGCAAAGAAATCAGAAAATACGCTCCAAATGTGGGAGTATACCTATGGGGTATATTGCTATTTTTTTCATCAATAAAACCCATCGTGTGGTCATTGTTCTGAAGTAGGTATCCTGGACATATAGCATGGAGCATCATCTAGCCATTCTGGACTTATGTTGGACACCTCCACTTTGGTGCGTGTGCTCGGCAAGGCTTTCTTTCCACTGCTAGCAAAAAGACAACGCTTTGAATTCCACAGCCGCCCTCGCTTTGACTTTCAAGGGCCTTTCTTTCAGGCGCTGCCTGTTCCCCTCTCCCAGATCCTAAGTGGTACTGAAAAGGAAGGTGAGCAGGACTCAAAAATGAGGAACAAAACAGAGCGGAAACCGCGCCAAATAATCTCCCGGAGCATTCCCCGAGCATGTCAGCGAGAGGGGAGCGCGTGTAATACACACAGCACTAATCCCCTGTCAGTTAGGCGGGAAATCCGAGGAGACAGGCTCTAAACTCGCAGCTTTAATTGAATCATAGAAAGGGAAGAAACCGGCTGCTGGGGACGAGCTGCTATGTTCAGAGAAAGCAACTTTGCTGAAGCCGCGCACCTCAGAGCGCGCGCCGAGCTGCCTTCATCCGTCCCCATTAGAACGTCTGGCCGCCTCTCCCACAAGTTGTCTCTCAAGGGCCCGCCAGTTGTTGTGCGCACATCAAGCCGACAATGACATTTCTCGGCGAACCCCTCTCCCCTTTTTCTTTTTTTTTATCTAACAGCTGACATTCTCTTTCTATCACTGACCCTTTTCTCTGCTCTCTCTGCTATCTCACATAATGTCACTGCCTCTTTAGAACCCATTCATTGAAGCGGAAAGAGGCGAGCGGTGACAATGATAGAAAAAAAAAACACTACCATCTGTGCCTGGCAGAGGAGGGACAGCTCCCAGTGAACCGCATGCGGCAGTGTCTGTCATGGCCCCCACTCGCTTGCTATTTCAGTGGGAAAGTGCTGTGGTAATTAAATTCTAATGTAGGTTTGAGGCAATGAAAGGGCTACCCCGACACGCGAACCGCTCGCTGCTAAATTGGTGCGGGAGGGGGGGTATTTAGGGGCACACATTTAGACGCTCTCCGTGTCTTTCTGTCATCTCAGGGAAACCCCAGTTCCCTGCTGTTCGTTCGAGACGCGCTGCAATTCTGGGGACCTGGGAAGGCCACTGAAGTGAAGCGTCTGATGGTATCCCCTGGTAGCAGAGCAGTCATCCTCATGCCGAGTGTGTGTTTGAAGCATTCAATGACAATTCTGAAGCCATAGGGGCAAGGCCACTGGAATTATGCGGCAATAGACGAATAAATTATGGAGCAAAATTGACAAAATTATGCGGCAAGAATAGGCAAATTATGCAGAACAGTGCATCGCATTGTGTGTCTGTATTATATGGCTTTTTTGTCCGAATAGGCTAAAGTTACACCTCATCATTACTAGTTTAACACCTGCATACAGCAATCAGCAGCTGAAAGTTTTTCAGTTAGCCTTTGCAAAAGTTCCACCACTGCGCAGCAACATGCGCAGAACTTTTTTTTAGAAACTTTTGATCTGTTTCAGCTAAAAAATTATTGTTTTGTGGAAGCCTGCCCATTATACATCAGATGGTGGGATATGTGGCAAAAGAGGTTTACATGATTAGGCAGCGAACGGAAAGAGTCAACGTGGAAAATATACCATGGCCTTTTCTGCAGTTATGTATATACTGAATACTGAATACTGAAATATTTATAAAGCGCTCGAATGCCGAGGCGTCTTGGCGCTGAGATAACGTAGAGAATGGTGAGAGTGGATCATTGATGAGGAGAGAAAAGCCAGGTTTTTAATGCTTTCCTAAAACATTGTTTAGATTTTTGTGAGCGCAGGTGGGAGGGTAGAGAGTTCCACAATCTGGAGGCCTGGTATGAAAAAGACCTGCCGCCCCATCGCATTCTTCTTATTCTTGGGTGGCATATTAGATCATGGTTGGCTGACCTTAGTGCACGCAATGGCACATAGCGGGGGAGAAGTTTAGACAGGTCATCAGGTCCAGTGCCATACAGAGATTTCTGGACCAGGCAAAGGGCCTTAAATTGTATTCTGGCTTTAACTGGGAGCCAGTGAAGTTCCCTAATAGCTTTTGACGTAGGGTGACGGTAGGGTAGATTTAGTAGAGCCCTAGCTGCTGCGTTTTGAATTGCCTGGAGTTTGTTAATTTGTTTTTCACCTGTGCCCAAGTAGAGTGCATTACAATAATCCACTCGGGACATTATCAGGGCAGCCATTACAGTCTTCTTTAGAGTAGGGGGGATGTAGGGTAGGATTTTCTTTAGGACTTTAATGTTGTAGAAACAAGTGGAGGTGACCTGGTTTACCTGCGTTTTACAGGAGAGATCCTTATCCATCAAGAAGCCAAGATTTCTGACTTTATCAACCGGATTGGGGCAGGGGCCTGCCTCCTGAGGCCACCATAGGTTGCTCCAGACAGATGGTTTCTGACCGAACTCAATTATCTCGGTTTTATCCGCGTTTAATTTAAAAAAATTACAACTCATCCAGTTTCTGACATCCAGAAGGCAGTTTTTGAAGCGTTCTGCCGTAGCTTCGATGGACTGGGACACTGACACTATGATTTGAGTGTCATCGGCATAAGACACTAATTGAAGGCCATGAGATCGAATTAGGGCAGCCAGGGGAGTGACATACAGATTAAAAAGGGTGGGCGACAGTGCCGAGCCCTGAGGGACCCCACCTGGAAGGGAGAATTCGTCAGAGTGAAAACCTGCCCAGTGTACTTGTTGGATACGAGAGTCCAAGAAGGAGGTTAACAGGGTAAGTGCCGTGCCCGTGAAGCCTAAAGTTTTGAGTCTATTTAATAGGATGGAGTGGTTTACGGTATCAAAAGCCGCCGTAAGATCTAGTAAGACCAGAGCCGTTCTGCCGCCCTCGTCCATTTCCCTTCGGATGTTTTCAGTGGCCATAATAAGGGCGGACTCTGTCGAGTGATAAGGGCGGAAACCATGCTGAGAGGGATCCAGGAGTTTGTTTTGGTCCACATATCTCATCATTTCCTGGTTTATAGCTTTTTCAAGAATCTTAGCTGGCAGGGGGAGGCAGGATATTGGCCGGTAGTTCTTTAGTACCATTGGATCCAAGGAGTCCTTTTTGAGAATCGGTCGGATACAAGCCTTTTTCCAGCAGCTAGGAAAGTCACCAGAGGAGATGATGTTATTGAGCAGCGGGGTCAGGCCAGCCGCTACCGTTTGAGGGATCAGGTGTAGAATGCGTGGTGGACAAGGGTCTAGAGGGGACCCCGACTTCATCAGAGCAGTTAGGTCTGCCACCTGAGTCTCCTCCAGCAGCGGAAAACAGGAATAGCCAGGCCCAGACGAGTGGGCAGTGTCGACATTGTCGTTAGGTATAGTTAAAGCAGATGAGCTCAAATCATCATAGACATTCTGGACCTTTTGCTGGAAGAAGGTTGCAATATTGGTCACGAGGTCCTGGTTAGGGGTAAAAACAGTGTCGCGGGGGCTCTTAGTAAGTTGAGTGACCGTTTTAAATAGTTCTCTGGTGGTATTAGAGGCTGCCTGAATTTTGTTTGTAAAATATAATGACTTGGCCTGAACTATTGCTGTCTTATACTCCTGTAGGGCTTTTGTGTATATTAATTTGTTTAGGGCACTATAATCCGAGCGCCACACCCGCTCAAGTCGCCGGCATTTGATTTTTATGTGTTTCACTTCTGCCGAGTACCATAGCACGGTTGCAGACCGTCTTCTTGCTTTTTTTATTTCAACCGGTGCTAGTTGATTAACCGCCTGACTGATCCAGTTTTGAAATATAACCGCTCCCCTATTGGTATTGCCGGATCCAAAATTCGGGGGGTTTTCTGTAAGTGCATTAGCTAGACTAATAGGTTCAAGTTTGTTCCAGGGGCGCGTTTTGACAGGGAGTGAAAGGCCTTTTCGGTGGTTGGATGAGTTGTTATAAGGCAGATTAAAAAAGATGGCATAATGGTCAGACCAGGGGAGTGCTAGGATCGAGGTAATATTAATGTGGTTATTATTGGTAAAAATACCATCAAGGGTATGTCCGGCGGTATGGGTAGAGCCAGATACTAGCTGAGTCATGCCAAAGCTAAGAAAGTTATCTATTAGTGTGGTTGAGTCAGAGTCGTTGTTAGCCTCTAAATGAAAATTAAAATCACCCAGAATAGTGTAGGAGGTAGAGTCAAATGGGGATTCTAGGAAAGTGAGTAACGCCGCAGTAAATGGTGCTCTTGGCCCAGGGGTGCGATACACAAGAAGGCCTGTGAATATTAGGCAGTTGTTGCTTTTGACTTTAAAACTCATGGCTTCTGCTTCTAGACCCGGTTCTGGTAAAGCGAATATTTTTAGATGGGATTTGAAGATTATCCCAATGCCACCGCCCACTGCTGCTGACCTGTTTACATATTCTACCAGGTAGCCTTCAGGAACTGCATCATTCCAGTCCGGCCCCAAGGTCTCAGATGCCCATGTTTCTGTTAAGAACATTAGATCTATGTTGTGATCCAATATAAGAGCAGAAATTTCATGTTTGTGTTTAGACATGGATCTGGTATTCAGTAAAATACACTTTAGGGAACTCTCCCCGCTTGTCAGGCGGTTAGGTTGACAGTTATCGTTGTTGTTGGCCCGTGGAGGGGTATGAGAGTTAGGACAGCTGGGTGGGGTGCGTGGTATGTGAGGTTGAAGAGGGGGATTATTGGACCTTAGTTGGCCACAGGAGTCACAGCTGAGTGTGAAACAAGGGTCAGCTAAATGTATTCTTTTCATACAAGTACAGGGGAATTGATTCAATTTTAACAGTTGAGTGTTTGAGTATTGGAGAGGCTGGATACGTTTAAAAAAGTCAGGGTCTCCGGCGCTAGGTGCGGAACTGGCGCGGACGGGCGCAGACGGGCTTGCCTTCGGCGCGCCGCCGGCGCGCCCGCTGCGCTCGTCCGCTGCGCTTCCTGTACGGAGGGGCCATTTTATGCAGTAGTGCGAGGGAGGGGCCGAAGACTGGACCGCTCTCGAAATTCACCCCCAAGATGGCGGAAGCCGAGGCGAGTCACACCCCCAACAGCGTGTATTCAGCTGCCAGGGAGCCTGAGCAGGTAAGCGCCAAGGTGGTGGTAGAGGAAAGAGCGATAGGACCTAACAGATTAGGGTTCAGGAGCAGTCTGTGTGCCCAGAAATTATTTACAGTGAAGATTTTAAAAGGTTAAAAGCACGATTGAATGCAATTCACACACTCGACATACCAGTCCCGGCTTTCCGCCTCAGGACTCACTTCACGCAACGCTCGTTAATCAGCGGTGTGGTGGGGAAGTGGCAATTTATGCAGTAGTGCGAGGGAGGGGCCGAAGACTGGACCGCTCTCGAAATTCACCCCCAAGATGGCGGAAGCCGAGGCGAGTCACACCCCCAACAGCGTGTATTCAGCTGCCAGGGAGCCTGAGCAGGTAAGCGCCAAGGTGGTGGTAGAGGAAAGAGCGATAGGACCTAACAGATTAGGGTTCAGGAGCAGTCTGTGTGCCCAGAAATTATTTACAGTGAAGATTTTAAAAGGTTAAAAGCACGATTGAATGCAATTCACACACTCGACATACCAGTCCCGGCTTTCCGCCTCAGGACTCACTTCACGCAATGCTCGTTAATCAGCGGTGTGGTGGGGAAGTGGCAATTTATGCAGTAGTGCGAGGGAGGGGCCGAAGACTGGACCGCTCTCGAAATTCACCCCCAAGATGGCGGAAGCCGAGGCGAGTCACACCCCCAACAGCGTGTATTCAGCTGCCAGGGAGCCTGAGCAGGTAAGCGCCAAGGTGGTGGTAGAGGAAAGAGCGATAGGACCTAACAGATTAGGGTTCAGGAGCAGTCTTTGTGCCCAGAAATTATTTACAGTGAAGATTTTAAAAGGTTAAAAGCACGATTGAATGCAATTCACACACTCGACATACCAGTCCCGGCTTTCCGCCTCAGGACTCACTTCACGCAACGCTCGTTAATCAGCGGTGTGGTGGGGAAGTGGCAATTTATGCAGTAGTGCGAGGGAGGGGCCGAAGACTGGACCGCTCTCGAAATTCACCCCCAAGATGGCGGAAGCCGAGGCGAGTCACACCCCCAACAGCGTGTATTCAGCTGCCAGGGAGCCTGAGCAGGTAAGCGCCAAGGTGGTGGTAGAGGAAAGAGCGATAGGACCTAACAGATTAGGGTTCAGGAGCAGTCTGTGTGCCTAGAAATTATTTACAGTGAAGATTTTAAAAGGTTAAAAGCACGATTGAATGCAATTCACACACTCGACATACCAGTCCCGGCTTTCCGCCTCAGGACTCACTTCACGCAACGCTCGTTAATCAGCGGTGTGGTGGGGAAGTGGCAATTTATGCAGTAGTGCGAGGGAGGGGCCGAAGACTGGACCGCTCTCGATATATCCTCGGGAAAAAAACAAAGGTTAAAGTGGCGTCATAGTTAGGCATTCTAATAACATTAATACTAGTGTTTTAAAACAAAAGCCACTGAAATTCACCAGTTATAGTTTACTGACTACGACTTGCCATGAACTGCTTATGAGCTCAACTATTGCACCACTCATGACATGTTTAATGGCATCATTGAACACATCACTGATGACATCTCAAATGACCTTATTGATGATATCACTAATGACATCATCCAGATCTAAAGTACATCTAGACCAAATTTAGATTGCCTTTTTTTTGCTAATGGGTGTATCCTTTAGCCACATGCTTTGCTTCCTAATGGGTCTTAGCAGTGTGAAGGGAGTGAGCTCTCAGTGAATGGTTGTGCACAGGGTGAAGACCGTGCGCAGCAGAGACTTGCTGACTCATGTCTCATTGATTGTCCACTAGAGGTTGCCTATCTGCAAAATCTTTGCTATAAGGTGAAGATTGGATGTAGTAGGTGCTTGGTCTCCTTAGC
The DNA here is from genome assembly GCF_964204655.1 of Triturus cristatus. Lineage (NCBI taxonomy): Eukaryota > Metazoa > Chordata > Amphibia > Caudata > Salamandridae > Triturus > Triturus cristatus. The sequence goes on along the minus strand of NC_140594.1, from coordinate 214,627,676 downwards.
TAGTTTGAGCGTGCTCTACATGAGAACCTGTGCTGCGGAGTTAAGACTGTACATAATAGGGACTAGCCCACCCATGTGTGCTTGATTGCCTGCAAGTGGTCAGCTATCCACAAAGTTTTCAGTACAGAGTGAAGGTTGTACATAGCAGGGTCTTCATCGTTTAAGGGGCCTTTGGTGTCCAGAGGGAGTCTTCTTTGTGGAAGGGCTCTGCACAGGGCCGATACTATTCCCAGTAGGTACATTCCTGCCAATGTCTGGTTCATTGCCCACAAGAGGTTGTCTATCCACAAAGAGTTCAGTACACGGAAAGGCTGTCTGTAGTAGGGGCTTATAAATAAACCACACTAACCCCAGCAGTTAACCGGAGGAGGGAACTAGAGGCACAGGGCGCCAGGAGCGAGCCAGCCTCCAACATGCAATGTTACACCCAAGTTGGGCTGCTCCCAGAAAAAGTGACCTTTGGTGCTCAAATCAAATTGTGAGTGTAGACATCTCACAAAAAGTGAAGGACTGTCCTCACACACCACCTGGTGTCATGCTTCATCATCGGCAGTCCTCGCCCTCGAAATCTTGGTTTGATAGAGGGCGGGTATACACTTGACGACAGGGATGCACTTCTAAATTAAGTGGGGGCCCGTGAATAGTGAGTGTTAATTAAAAACCATTACAGTTGTCGAATTATTTTTAATAAGGTGGGCAACTGTATGGGATTAAAAGAGTGAACAGTAACATGGGGAAATTTTTGTCCCCTCACCGTAATTTATAGGGTCAACATGTGTCTGCCTGGTGTCCCATAAGGGTACACAACTTTCTTCAGGACCTGTTCTAAAGCGGGCTCCGTCCTTAACAACCTTGTGATAAGGGAAAACCACTCAGTGGGGTGACCTTTGTCACTCCACTCGTTGAAAGGGCTCCAAGTTAGCCTGTGGAAAGAAAATAGAAAAAGCACAGAAGGATTTTGAAAGTTTTCCTTGGTCATTTACATTAAACTCATTCAAAACCACAGTGCTAAACGCGCATGGATAAAGGTGCGTGACATGTGTCAGTCATATATGCACACACAGTTAAAATGGGAGAAGTCCTCTCTCACATCTTTCCCAAGGGTTAGCAAAAAATGGGGGTATTATTTCAAACTGTCAGGTTATTTACGAGCGCTCTCTTTTATACGTTCTTGTCACAAGTTGAATATATCAGTAACGGTGCAACAGAAGAGGGAAAAACAACCCCTAAACCCTCTATAAGTGGGCCAAAGCCCGCTATACGAACAGAAAGCAAGACTGTGCACACGTTAAAATCACAGTGTTTAAGGCATATTACCATTTGTATCAAAAACAAGATTCATGCAATACAATAATTAAATAATGAGGGATCACAGGACGATCAGGTAGATTCAGTTTTCGGTTTTTATGGTGTAATTCAGAATAATCCAGCCAGCCAACACGTGTTTCGTCATGGGGTACACACACCCCCGACTTCTTCAGGGCTTATCGTAGTACGGCCATTGATTCAGACCTTCCACCTGGTGATAATTCCGACCCAGGAGGTCTTATATTTCAAAAACAACCGGTGTGATTCAGCGTTATCTGTAGTTGTTCACCAAAAGGTCCGACAAAGTCTGTGAGTTTGTCACACTGTTCTATTTCAACACTCAGGCTCAGATGACGAGTACATCCATCCGTAGGTGCTCGGTGTTCTCCGCGTGTGTTTGCACAGAAGGATTTTGAAAGTTTTCCTTGGTCACTTACATTAAACTCATTCAAAACCACAGTGCTAAACGCGCATGGATAAAGGTGCGTGACATGTGTCAGTCATATATGCACACACAGTTAAAATGGGAGAAGTCCTCTCTCACATCTTTCCCAAGGGTCTTAGCCTACGTTCTCCATGGAAGGAGGAATGGAGGTAAGGCCCCTTTAGTCACATTCTAGGGTAAAGACAAAATCAACAGAAGTTTTTAATGTTAAAAAACATAGAAATTACAAAGTCTATTTTTGTTTGTTAGCGCATCTCCCTTCACACCACACGTCTCATTCACACTCTTACTATATCATGGTGCGCCTTCCGCTGTGGCACCTATCCATATCCGTCTCTCCCTCCCGTCGATAAATGAACCGGGAGTTTGAGGGGTCTATACAGTGTTCCATATTGGATAAGTAATAATCAATAATCAAGCTGCCTTAATTGCGTTCACACTTGCTGGATCCTGTGTCCCTAACAACGCCATTCTTTAGATGTGCCTGATCGCCTGGCTTCAATAACAAATAGGAAGGGGAGGTCCTTACCCGGCCCGACTGCTTCCGCAGTCCTGAAAAAATGCCGTCTGCAGAACAGGCAGTTGCCTGTTTTGAGGCATGGGTAGGGGTGGGGCCGGGGCAAAGAGACGGACGAGAACGTTGCGTCGTGTGCGTAGCCCCGCCCATGTCGGTCAGGCAATGCCTGGTCCCATTCTAGCCCCGTGGCTTAGTGAGTTCATGTTAGTTACAGTGTGCTTAAATGATAAAAGAGTTTTGTGGCAATGCGTGCTTTCTATATTTCCAATGAAAATGTGAGGAAAAGAAATAGAGGTTTTGACCTGCGGAGAGATGTCACCAGCATTGTCTATTTTGGGTCGCACTAAACAGTTATGGTTTAAGCAGTACTCATCAATCTTCCAATTCACGGTGCGCAAAAGGAATTACTAGGGCAGTGCCAGCATGTATTTGGATTTGTACAGGGCAAACCGGATAATGCCTGTTACAGCAGAACCCCTCAGGGAGACCCTGTCAGCCATAATGCCAACGTGTGGTACCTAGAAAATACTGGTCTAGGTGTTATACTTGTCACCTTGTCTCGTATATTCATACTAGATGGCTCAAAAATAATGCAGAGATAGATTTTTGATCTCAAACGTAACAATGGTGTCTGTAAATTGTATTCACCCAGTGTTGGAATAACAGTGATTGATAGACCTTGTGGTGAAGGCTGGGTTATCTGGTAACTTCTATTGTCCCATCTGCAGCCATGGGATTTTATCGTTCAATCAACCAATCAATCAATCAAGCATTTGTAGACCAGACCAGTATCCCATGTGCGGAGGAGGAATACCAATCTTTGTTCCCTGATATGTAAGTTTCTTGTGATATCCGTCTTCTGTTTCCTCATTACTTTCAGAACAACCCATTTTATTTCAGATTCTTTATGGTTTTGTTCCAAAAAGTGTTTCGTTAGTTTGGTGTTAGATTTTTTAGTGCTCCGGTGTTTGTTAATGCGGGTCTTTACTTTCCCCGTGGTCATTCCCACGTACATGAGGTTGCACGGGCACTTTAATAAATAAACCACATTTATTGTCCTGTAGGTCTTTGTTGGTTCCAAAGTGAAGTTTGTTCTACTCCTTGCTGGGTCTGCGTTTTTGAATGGACCAAGTCATCACACAGGATTCTGCTCCTTTTGAACAGGAAGAGAGGTGGTTCCCACTGTTTTTGCGCTTTGTTTAGGATATGCCATTTCTTCCTTATAATGCTTTGGACTGTACTTGATACTGGGGTGTATGTGGTTACACATACCACTCTCTCCGTTTTCTCTTTAGGGAAAGTTTCCAGCAGGGTTTCCCGATTATTGTTCCTAGCCCTTTTCTTAGCCCTCTTGATCATTCTCTTTGGATAGTGTCGTTCCAGGAGCTTACCTTCAAGTTGATTCTGCTTGCTCATTGTATGCTTCTATGCTAGAACAGTTCCTCCGTACTCTGAGGAATTGCCCTACTGGTAGGTTCTGCCGCAGGGCCCTTGGGTGGTAACTCTCGTCCAGGAGTAAACTGTTCTTATTAGTTGGTTTGTTATGTACCTTGGTGCAGATGCCTTCTTTGGTCATTGTGATGACAAGGTCCAGTAAGATAGCGTGATTTATGTTAATGGAGTGGGTGAATCTGAGGTGTTCGTCCTTTGTGTTAACCCACTGGACGAATGCTGTAGCATCTTCTGGTCCCATGCCATACGATCGAAATGTCATCTTATAGCGCTTCCAGGTTTTTAGTTGCGCTGCATAGGGGTTATTTTGAATGAAGATGTAGTCCTCCTCAAATTGGTGTACATAAAGGCACGCCATGCTCGGGGCGAAGGTGCTGCCCATGGACGTGCCTTTGACCTGGTGGTATATAACCTCCTCAAATTCGAAATAGTTTTTGGTTAATGCCACCTCTGCACATTCCATAATAAAATGTCTTGGAGTCATGAACTCTCAGTCCAGGTCTAATAGGATCTGTTCAATGACAGCTAGGGTACGTCTCTGGGGGATACTCATATAGAGCGCCTCGATGTCCATTGTCATAAAAATATCATCGGTGGTGTTAGTTTCCGTGTCTCGTAGATGACACAGGACATCTTTCGTGTCTCTTAGGTACGAAGGTGACTTCTGTACAATTGGTCTCAGGAACCAATCGCAAAATTGCGAGAGAGGTTCCAAGATTAATCTGATGTCTGAGATTATTGGTCTTCCTGGAGGAGGCATCTTATTCATGTGTATTTTGGGTAGGATGTAAAACCTCGGTGTCCTGGGGTTGTCGTTTCTAAGAAATTCTGCTTTGTGTCTGGTGATCCAGTCATTTGCAAGTCTCTCTCGATCATGCTTCTTATCTTATTCATGATCCGGGGAGTAGGGTCACTCCGGTGCACCTCATAGCTCGGTGCATCAGACAGCAATCGGATGCATTCTTCCTGGTACATCGTCTGGTTCAAGAGAACAATGGCCCTGCCTTTATCCGCCGGCTTGACAACCAAATCAGTATTGGTCTTGAGTTTCTGAAGTGCTGTTCTTTCTCCTCTCGTAAGGTTCTGAAACCCCTTGGTATTATTGAAGTAAATTTCATCGACTTCTTTAAGGACTGCCTGTTCAAAGGCTAGTGTATGGCAAGGGATGTTCTGGGTTGGTGGTGAGTAGGTCGATTTTTTCCTGAGGCCTGTGTTTGTATGTCCTTCTTGGTCTCTTTGGGCATCGCCGAAGAAGTCCCTCAGTTTGATTTTTCCAAAGAACTGCGCTAGTTCTGCATTAAGGGTAAAGGTGTCATTGTTAGGTGTAGGGACAAACACAAGTCCTTTGGACATGACAGATTCTTCATCCTTATCGATTGCATGTCGAAAAATGCCGTCTGCAGAACAGGCAGTTGCCTGTTATGAGGCGTGGGTAGGGGTGGGGCCGGGGCCAAGGGACGGATGAGAACATCGTGTGTGTAGCCCCGCCCATGTTGGTCAGGCAATGCCTGGTCCCATTCTAGCCCAGTGGCTTCGTAAGTTCATGTTAGTTACGGTGTGCTTAAATGACAAAAGAGTTTTGTGGCAATGCGTGCTTTCTATATTTCTATATGTAGGTGGGGCTTGACATGGATGGAACACGAAACGTGGGCAATTATCTGGATGCCTTACAAAACATTGCAGCCCGGGTTATCTTTAATAACTTTGTTCGTTCTATATCATCTTCGTGCCACCTCTATCTGAATATCTAATTCCACATCATATCTACAACAAATAAAGTGAAGTACCCTGATGTGGGCATTGAATTAGCATTTTTGCCAAATTAATGCGATTGAAAATATCCTCCTTACAAAGACTTTCAAACACAAAATTAAAGGACACTACTGCAACAACAGTAGAGCTATATTATTCATCATGGAAACTTATGACATACATCATGTTAGTGAATGTTGCGATGGTTCCCTGATGAAGGCACCCCAACCGAAACGCGCGTAGTTTGTTTACCTACCGCCAGCCTTCTTCTTTATTTCAACCATTCACGCTCTGGATCTTGCTTTTTTCTAATTGTGTCATGGCCAAATGTATTTGCAATGTATAAGAATAAAAGAAAGTTTATAAATGTGTAATGAATATATATTGCTTTACATGAACACAGAAATGTTGGATAATGTATGAAAATGAATTGCTGGTTTTTATATTGTACATTATTCACTATAGTCTATTTTTGATAAATGAAATAAAAATCCAAAAACATTTTTTGTATAAAAAAACAGAAGAGTTATGTATAATTACTCCATGCATTGCAAATTAACTTGAATAGTGTAACCATTGCTTTGCCTGCACATATATATATAACTGTGTACACTTGTTTAGGCTTTTTCCCATTTTGTAGTAGGGGCTTGGCCATGTAATGGGGCTTAGGTGTCTTGAGCGAGTGGACTCTCCATGAAGAGTTGTTCAAAGGGCAAAGACTGTGTGCATCAGGAGCTTGCCCACCACTGTCTGAGTGATTCCTCACATGAAATTGGCTATTCACAAAATAGTTGGTACGTTGTAAAGGCTGTGCATAGAAGGAGCTTGGTTTACTTAAGGACACCTGAACATCTGAAGTTTATATTATGCTTTGCATGATTCTGCACCATTTATTACTTGCTTTCATTTATGAATGGCTGTACTAGTTTCTAGAGTAACTTCAATAGCAGTAGGTTGGATGATGTAATCAGTGATGTTATCAATGATGTAACTTGAGCTGTCATCACTGATGTCATCACTGATGTAATTTAACATGTCTCGAGCTCTGTAATATGTGAGTTCAGAAGCAGTGCATGGTGAGGGTGCAAGTTATAGTTAGCTCAGTAAACTGTAGTTGGTGAATTTCAATGTTTTTTTTATTTTAAAACAGTAGTATTTATATTATTACAAAGCATAACAATAACGTCACTCAACCCTTGGTGTTTTCAGTGAATTTCTTTTTTCTTTTAATGCAACCTAAATTTTTAGTACCTTACCTAGCTATAACATCACTTTAACCTTTGTTTTTTCAGTGAATTTCTGAGGTGTTTTTTTAACTTAGAGTAGGATATTATTACCAGATGTAACTATGACATCACTTTAACCCCTTCGTTGCTCATGACAGAGCAGTTCCGTCATGAGTATCAGTTGGGCTGTGCTCATGAAGGAACCGCTCCGTCATAGCAACCACCCATGGGGGGAAGCGCTGACGCTCCCCCCATGGGTAGCCAAAAATTCAAACCAAGGCTGGTATGGCAGCGGAAGAGTTTCCACTGCCACCCCTGACCCCCCCTCAGCGATCCTGTGACGGCAGCGCGCACAGCGTGCGCCGACGTCATCAGGAAGCGCTGGGACAGCTGGAAGCCATTTGCTTCCCGGCGTCCAAGGAGGGAGGATAAGTGTTTCTGCTCCGGTGGGGCAGGGGGGCCAGATCCACACACCTTGAGCCACCGGGGGAGTGGAAACAGTGTTTCCTCTCCCCTGATGGCTCAATGCAGGGCATTCCTGCTGTACAACCGTGCACAGCATCGCGATCGTGCAGCAGGGATGCCCCCACTAGACACCAGGGATGTCTTATGTAATGAAAGGAAGCGACCCCTTGGGCAAGGGTCGCTTCCTTAGGGGGATATATATTTTGAAGACTTTTCTGCCCCCTTGGGGACAGATCACCTGATGTTTTGGGCGTTTCTGGCCTGGGGGGGGGGGGGGCAGAAAAGCCCACTAGAGCCAGGGATTGTTTTTTTATTGAATTGGAAGCGACCCCTTGGGTAAGGGTCGCTTCCAGGGGCCTTATTTTAAAAAAAAGTATATTTTGCCCCCCCGGTTTGTTTGTTTGGCCTTTCTGCCCCCAGGAGGGGCAGAAAACCCCACTAGACACCAGGGAATATTTTAAAATTAAATTGGACAAGGGTCGCTTCCTTAGGTGGAAATATTTTTGTAAGACTTTTCTGCCCCCCCCCCCCCACCCCTGGAAACAGATCGCCTGCATTTTTTGGTGTTTTTGGCCCGGGGGGGAGGGGGGGGGCAGAAAAGCCCACTAGAGCCAGGGATGTTTTAAAATTAAAATGGAAGTGACCCCTTGGGCAAGGGTCATTTCCAGGGGCCATATTTTTGTAAATAGTATATTCTGCCCCCCCCCCCCCCCCCCGGGGCAGATCGGTCTTTTTATTGGGCCTTTCAGGGGGGCAGAAAGCCACACTAGACACCAAGGCGTGGTTTAAGTTTTACATGGGAGCAACCCTTTGGGCAAGGGTTGCTTCCTTTTGGGCCTTATTAATTTTTAAGACTTTTGTCCCCCCCCCCCCGCCCCCCCCGTGGACAGATCGCCTGTATTTTTGGGCGTTTCGGGCCTCAGGGGGGGCAGAAAAGCCCACTAGAGCCAGGGATTTAAAAATAAATGAATTAGAAGCGACCTCTTGGGCAAGGGTCACTTACAGGAGACATATTTTTTATATGTATTCTGCCCCCCCTGGGGGCAGATCAGCCCATTTGTTTGGCCTATCTGTTCCCGGGGGGGCAGAAAACTCCACTAGACACCAGGGAGTTATTTAAAATTAAAAATTTAAATGGAAGCGACCCCTTGGGCTTCGGCCATTTTGCTCAGCCCTATTTGAAGGCCCATCAGGCAGATTGACAATTTGGGTAGTGACCTAGCGTGTTATAATGTTAATTGTTTTATTTCTTGTGAATTGCAATTGTAATGCTTTATTTCTCCCTTTTTGTTTTAGTTCAAGGCTTTTGCTCTTTAGACTGTTTCAAGTTCAAGTTGCGGTTTCGTTACTGGTGGTTCTGCTGTTTGTGTAGTTGCATGTGTTTGGTAAGAGACCTTTTTTTGGACAATGTAAATGTTTTTCATTTTTCTGCATGAATGTGTTTTTTGCAAATGGTGTAATAATAGCAGTATGTTTGGCTTCTGTTTTTTAGGTGTCAATTTTTTTTTGCATTTGTGCTCAATGTGTATTTTGTTGTGTTGTGAGTATTTGGTATTGTTATTTTTTAGTGGGATATCGTTGGTTTTCGCTGTCTCTCTGCAGATTAGGTGCTGGTGAGTGTAGCCGTCTCTTGCAAGTGAATCGTATAGTTTTTGAGTATATAGATCTTTGTGATAAAGGTACATATTCTTTTTACTTACTTATTTTGCACAGTGTTGGTTGTTGTTGACTTGTTTGTGCATTCTCCTTTCTTAGTAAGGATAATGGCTAGCCGCAGGATTACTGCTCAGCAGGTTGTTGGTATGCTTTTTGAGTCTTCCTCTGACCATGGTTCAGAGACTGACTCTGCATCTGAGGCAGAGGAGGGAGGGGAAGATTCAGGCAGTGAATTTTCTCTCCACATGGAATCATCTGATGATGAAGCTACTCTCAGTGCGGATGAAGCGACTCTGTTTTAGAGGAGGACATTGTGTGCTGATAGTGCAGCAAGAGGCATCTGGGTTACAGCCTGGAGCTGCAAGGCTTCCAGTTGGAAGTGATGACCTTTGGGTTGCCCAAGGCATGGTGGCAGACTTTACTGGTGTTCCATGGTGTAGAGTGAATACAGTAAATTTTTTGCTGATACATTTTTTTCAGTTGTTTATGGACGATGTGTTTTTGGCAGAGATTGTTGAGCAGACTAATTTGTATGCCGAAAAGTTTTTGAGGGACAACAGTGCCAGCCTTAAGCCCCATTCTAGAGCTACCCGGTGGACTCCCACAAATCTGAAAGAGATGAAGAAGTTCTTGGGTTTACCTTTTTTGATGGGCTTGCTAAGGCAGCCATCAATGTCTTCATATTGTTCTACTAGTCCCTTGATGGCAACGGCTATATTTTCGGCAGTCATGAGTCATGAAAGGTATTTGCTTCTGCTTCGGATGCTGCATTTTGTCGATAATGGTTTAGCGTTGCCATGAGATCACCCTGAGTGTGACCGTCTTTTTAAGAGTCGGCCTGTCATTGATCACTTTGTAGATCGATTTTCTGAGAGCTATGCTCCAGGGAAAGAAATGGCAGTGGATGAGTCTTTGGTCTTGTTCAAGGGCCGTTGGTTTTTAGGCAATACATTCCTAGTGAGAGGGCACACTATGGAATTAAGCTGTATATGCTGTGTGACAGTAGGGCTGGATGTGTCTCTAATTTCAGGGTGTAACCGGTAAGGAATCCAGAATTTAACCCCCCTGGTTGTCCGTCCACTTTTGGAGTGACTGAGAAAATTGTGTGGGAACTTGGAAGAGGACTTTGTGACAAAGGTCACCATTTATATGTAGATAACTTCTACACTGGTGTGCGGTTGTTCAGGGAATTGGCCAAAGTGGACACTGTTGTTTGTGGAACAATCTGCTCTAACCGTAAAGGTTTTCCTAAAGAACTTGTTTGTCAAAAGCTTGTGCGGGGACAGTGCAGTGCATTGCGTTGCGAGGAACTTCTAGCTGTGAAGTTTTCAGACAGGAGAGATGTCTACATGCTGACTACCATCCATGATGAACGCACTTCACCTGTGACTGTTTGGGGTCAGGTTGCTGAAGCGCACAAACCTGTGTGCATTTTAGACTATAATATGCACATGGGTGGTGTTGACAGAGTAGATCAGAGGTTGGAACCTTACGCTGCTCTTCGTAAGGCTTACATTTGGTATAAGAAGTTGGCTATCCATCTTTTCCACTTGGCAACCTTTAATGGTTTTGTTATATTCAAGGATTCTTGTCCTGAGTCAAAGATTACTTTTGCTAAGTTTCAGGAGTCTGTAATAGGCAACCTTGTTTTAGTGGAACAGGCAAGTGTTTCTAGAGTTGGAGTGGTGGAGGATGTGGCTAGATTGAAAGATCGCCACTTTCCTGATCACATTCCTCCCACACCCTCAAAAGACGTTCCCAGTAGGAGAAGTAGAGTCTGTTGGCGAAGAGGTACGCAAAGGAGACTTTATGTACTGCCCCTAGTATCCTTCTAACCCTGTGCTGTGTGTGCCTGCTTGTTTTAGAATGTACCATACGCAAAATAATTTTTGGAAGCATCCATGAGTGGTAAAGTGAACTGTCTGGTCTCTATTGTTTTACATTTTTTGTTCAGTTTCAAGGTTGGCACTTGTGCAATGTGTTTAGTTTTAGATTTTGTGTTAGTAGATTTGTATCTATTTGCAATTTGTTTGTGTTTTCTGCTTTGTATAAAAAAATCCTAAATGTGATGGCGGTGTGTGTAGGCTGGCACTTGGCTTGTGGTGTGCATGGACTGGCGCTTGGCTGGCAGTGTGTTTGGACTGGTGCTTGGCTGGCGGTGTGTGTGGACTGGCACTTGGCTGGTGGTGTGGGTGGACTGGCGCTTGGCTGGCAGTGTGCGTGGACTGGCGCTTGGCTGGCGGTGTGGGTGGACTTGTGCTTGGCTGGCTGTGTGGGTGGACTGGCCCTTGGCTGGTGGTGTGTGAGTAGTGACTTGCTGCTGGTCACTACACACACTACTAGCCAAACGCTACTCCACGCAATCCGTGAGCTGGTGTGGTTGCTGCGTCAGGAATGTGGCCGTGTGAAAGTGATTGGCCCTTGAATGGCGCTGTCTGCTGGTGTGAGTGTTGTAATGTGCTGGGCCCGCGGCTGGCGGTGTGAATGGTTTTGTATGTGTCACACATATGAAAGGTGTATGAATGGGCTGTAAAGAGGTTGGTGCCTTGTCGTGGTTTTACAGCTCACAAGCTGTGAGTCAATGGTTCAGTTTCTCGTCCTTTCAACTATTAACAGTGCATTTCATTTTTGTGAAATCTCTGGTTAATACAACTGTATATACTGAACCATCACTCACCCTCGTGCCAAATCTAACCAGTATGTATGTGTGCTTGAGGAATAGGTGGTTGTGCAGAAATATTTGTCTTTTCTGTTTTTGTCAAGCAGGTTGTACCTTGTCCCTTTTTGTGAATGTTGTAATGTGTTGGTTTTGTGCCTGGTGGTGTGAACTTCATCTGCAGTCTAAACAGTTAGAACGCAGATGGAGAAAGGGATATGATCTTTAAAACGTTTAGGAAACGATACCATTCAGCCATTAAATCAGCAAAAAAAGAATATTTCCATAATAAAATAACCCTGGCAAAGCATAATCAAAAAGAAATCTTCACAATTGTAAAATCTTTCACAGATCCCAAAGGTTTACATGTGGAAATCCCTCCTTCTCAGAAGTTATGTAATGAAATTGCGATATACTTTGAAGATAAGCTCAAGGCCATTCAAAAGAACTTCGACATCTATGACTTCTCGGAGCTCACTGAGGGACAGGTGTCAGATAATAGAGATGACAGGTCTGGCCTCCATGCCTTTCAAATGGTCACGCTCTCCCAGACTAAGGAGGCGATACTGGCCTGCAAATCGGGCTCCCCATTGAACGCATGTCCCCCAATCTTACTACATCATATCATCGATATTGTGAATCCGGTGATCAATAATATTGTGAACCCATCACTTTCTACAGGTATTGTACCGGATGAATGGAAATTTGCCACAGTAAAGCCATTGAAGAAAAAAATGAACATCGATCCCTCTAATCTCTCTAATTACAGGCCTATATCTCTGTTACCAATCTTAGGTAAGATTACAGAGAGAATAGTATATAAAGAACTCTCTAGTTACTCAAAGTCAACACAGATTTTCCATTCCCGCCAATCTGGCTTTCGACCAAAACACTCGACTGAGTCAGGGTTACTGGAGATATCGGACACCATTAAATTTATAACGGACAGCGGCAAGAAGGCAGTCTTGATCCTTTTAGACTTGTCTGCTGCTTTTGACTCCATTTCACACAACATCTTGTTAGCCAGATTGAGATCTTGTGGCGTATCGGATTCTGCATTGGCATGGATTACATCTTTCCTGTCAAATAAGAAGCAGGTGATCTCGCTGGGATCTTTTCTTTCACCAGCACAGAACGTTTCTACCGGTGTGCCACAGGGGGCTTCACTTAGTCCACTCTTATTAAATATATATATGGCCCCTCTTATCTCTTACCTATTGGATCGAAATCACATCGTACGCTGATGACACTCAGTTGATTCTGTCATTGGATAAGAATTCTACTGATGCTGAAGAAAATTTCAAATCTTGTTTTACGGCAGTTATAAAATGGATGAAAGGTAATCATCTTTGCTGTAACACTGACAAAACAGAGATTTTACCTATCGGTAAAAACAACTCCTTTCAACCAAAGGATTGGTGGCCAGATGACACTACAGCCCCCCATCAACGCTGGAGGTAGCAAAAAATCTGGGCGTTTGGTTTGATTCTTTCCTTTCGTTTAAGCCCCATGTCCTGAAGACAACTGGGACTTGCTTTGGTCTTATAAAAACCTTGAGAAAGTTCTTCAATCTGATTCAGTTGGCCGCCAGGAAAACAGTGGCGGTGGCTCTTATACTATCGCGGCTGGACTACTGTAATAGCCTCCTCGCAGGAATCAACAAAACCATCCTGAGGAGACTACAGGTAGTCCAGCACGCTGCAGCCAGACTAGCCATAGGGCTTCCGAGTAGAGTGTCCGCCTCGGCTGCCCTGAAGACACTCCACTGGCTTCCAGTTCATAAAATAATTTTGTTCAAACTACTACTGACGAAGTTTAGAGCACATCGTCATTTGGGCCCGATATATCTTTCAGCGAGATTTAAGCCTTATACTACAGCAAGAACATTAAGATCTAGTGTTGCAAGCTTGCTCAAAGTGCCGGGCTTCAAATTAGTAACTAGAGGTGGGAAATCAGCCGCTGTACTGGTAGCAAAGGCTTGGAACTGTATGCCAAAGGAACTTAGAGTACTTGAACACGAGGGGCAGTTCAGAAAGGCATTAAAGACATGGATCTTCGGGATATCTGATGCCGGCTGTCTTGACCTAATTTAGGTCTTATTCTATACAATTATTACTCCTTGTCATTTACAGTGCCAGGAGACTCCGTTAGGAGTGACAGTTGCGCTATATAAGACTCACTTTTCATTTCATTTCATTTCAATGGTCTTGTGTGTATCATGTATGAAAGGTGTGTGAATGGCCTGTTAAGCGGTTGATGCCTTGTCATGGCTTTACAGCTCACGAGCTGCGAGTCAGTGGTTCAGTTTTTTGTCCTTTCAATTTTTGACAGTGCATTTCATTTTTGTGAAATCTCTTGTTAATAAAATGTTATATACTGAACCATCACTCGCCCTCGTGCCAAATCCAACCAGTATGTGTGTGTGCTTGAGGAATAGACGGCTGTGCAGTAATCTTTGTCTTTTTTGTCTCTCTGCCAAGGTGTACATTTCATCTAAGAAAAACCTACCAACTGTAGAATTTATTGTAAACTAAACACCCATGGGAGTACATGGTGATGTCTCTCTTGTGGATCCCAACAAGTTATCTTACCCACAATGTCTTGCAAACCTCAAAATGTGACTGTCACATTTTTCCTTGCATTATTGTGCTCAAATGTTTCACTCTGCAGAAAATAACAACAAATTTCCAATACCCCAGCATTTCTCCAAGTATCTCAATAGAAACGGTACCTCACTTGTGTGGGTGGGCCAAGTACCCGTAGCAGGGAAGGGCCCAAAACCTATTGATGCAACATCAAAATTGCCTATCACAAACCAACCTGGTTTTGCAAGGGGGGGTCCTATGAGTTTTTGGCCCGGGGCTCAGCGGCCATCTAGGGAAACCTACCAAACACACACATTTCTGGAAACTAGACACCCGGGGAGTCCAGCGAGGTATGGCTTGCGTGGGTCTCCCAACATTCTGTGATTGATGTCGCCTCAATAGGTTTTGGGCCCTTGCCTGTCGCGGGTCCTTGACTCACCCACGCAAGTGAGGTACCATTTTTCTCGGAAGACGTTGAGGAACACGGGGTGGGTAGAATTTTGTGTATTCACACAGATTCCAGAACTTTCCACCACAGAAATTTGTGGAAAATGTGTTTTTTTTGGATTAATTTTGTAGGTTTGCAAGGGATTATGGGTAACAGAACCTGGTGAGAGCCAGTCTAGTCACCCCATCCTGGATTCCCCTGGGTGTCTATATTTAAAAAATGTATAGGTTTGCTAGGTTTTTCTAGGTGCCGGCAGAGCTAGAGTTCAAATACTACAGCTAAGCACTTTGCAAAAAAAGGGTCATTTTTCACTGTGAAATTGTGGTGTGTCCATGTTGCGTTTTGCGACATTTCCTGTCGCGGGCACTAGGCCTACCCACACAAATGAGGTACCATTTTTCTCGGAAGACTTTGGGTAACGCGGGGTGGGTAGAAATTTGTGGGTCCACGCAGATTCCAGAACTTTCCACCACAGAAATGTGAGGAAAATGTGTTTTTTGGACAATTTTTTAGGTTTGCAAGGGATTCTGGGTAACAGAACGTGGTGAGAGCCAGTCAAGTCACACCATCCTGGACTCTCCTGGGTATCTTATTTTTAAAAATGTATAGGTTTGCTAGGTTTCCCTGGATGTCGGCAGAGCTAGGGTTAAAAAACAACAGCTAGGCACTTTGCAAAAAAGGGTCATTTTTCACTGTGAAATTGTGGTGTGTCCAAGTTGTGTTTTGCGCCGTTTCCTTTCACGGCACTAGGCCTACCCACACAAGTGAGGTACCATTTTTCTCGGAAGCCTTTGGGGAACGCGGCTGGGTGGAAATTTGTGGATCCACACAGATTCCAGAACTTTCCACTGCAGAAATGTGAGGAAAATGTGTTTTTTTTACAATGTTTTAGGTTTGCAAGGGATTCTGGGTAACAGAACCTAGTGAGAGCCAGTCAAGTCACCCTATCCTGGATTCCCCCGAGTGTCTAGTTTTCAAAAATGTATAGGTTTTCTAGGTTTCCCTAGGTGCCGGCAGAGCTAGGGTTAAAAAAGTACAGCTAGGCACTTTGCAAAAAAGGGTCATTTTTCACTGTGAAATTGTGGTGTGTCCACGTTGCATTTTGCGCTATTTCCTGTCACGGGCACTAGGCCTACCCACACAAGTGAGGTACCATTGTTCTCGGAAGACTTTGGAAAACGCAGGGTGGGTGGAATTTTGTAGATCCACTTAGATTCCAGAACTTTCCACCACAGACATGTAAGGAAAATGTGTTTGCTTTTTACAATTGTTTAGGTTTGCAACGGGTTCTGGGTAACAGAACCTGGTGAGAGCCATTCAAGTCACCCAATCCTGGCTTCCCCTGGGTGGCTAGTTTAAAAAAATGAATAGGTTTGCTAGGTCTCCCTAGGTGCCCACAGAGCTAGGGTTCAAAAACTACAGCTAGGCACTTTGCAAAAAAAGGGTCATTTTTCATTGTGAAAATGTGGTATGTTCATGTTGCGTTTTGAGCCGTTTCCTGTCGTGGGCACTAGGTCTACCCACACAAGTGAGATACCATTTCTATCGGGAGACTTAGGGTAATTCATATTTGTAGAGCAACTGTTATTACCTATTGACTTTCAATGCATTTCGGCCTTCCAAATGAAAGACAATGTGTAAAAAAGAAGTCATTTTGAAAATTGACCGATAATTCTCATGGTAGTATGAGTATTCCCAATTTCGGAAATGTGCAAATATCTACTGTTTCTAAACTCTAGATTTTGTTCCCATTTCAGAAATACACAGGTGTCTTTCATACCGATTTTTCCATGTACGTTGCATGAGCCACCTCTTTAATACCATGTATACATTTTCCCAGAATAATTGCTATATACCCCGTACATAATAAAAAACCATTGCAACCATGACCCCTTGCTGAATTCAGAATCTACTTCTCCAAAATGTATAGCTTTCCAGGATCCATTACTTCTTTCATACCCATTTCTACCAATAACTGGAAGGAGATGAAAGCACAAAAAATAGCAAAAATAGGCTATGTCCCAGAAAAATGCCAAAACTGTGTAAAACATTTTGGTTTTCTGACAAAAGTCTGTAATTCCCTAAAAGCTGGGAAAATTGTGATTTCAGCACCACAAACCCTTTTTTGATACCATTTGCAGGGAAAAACCCAGACGCTTTTATTTGCAGCACTTTCTTCCCATTTTTCCCCCCAAAAACAAAATGTAGCTGTATTTTGGCTAATTTCTGGGTTCCCTCCAAGGGAATCCACAAACCCGGGACACCATTAGAATTCCCATGATGTTGGAAGAAAAGGGCGCAAATTTGGCATGGATACTTTATGTGGTCAAAAAGTTACAGGGGCCTAAGTGCGAACTACCCCAAATAGCCAAAAAAATGGCTTAGCATGGGGGGGGGAGGGGGGAAGACCTAGCAGCGAAGGGGTTAACCTATGGTTTTGTCAGAGGATTTCTAGTTTTTATTATTTTTACATAAAATGAGGTCTTATTATCTCGCCTGACTATAACATGACTTATCAATTGGGTGCTATGGCGGGTGTCTCAAATCAGCGCTGCCCTGTTTGAATACGTGATAGCTGTGCTCAAGGGTTGTAGGATTTGGACACCTTATTCATTCGATTTGGTAGTCCCCTGTGACTGTTGTTATTACGCAGTCTATCATTTGATGAACACACAGAAATTTGTTGTGGCACTCCCGATGAAGGCGCAGTGTGCGCCCGAAACGCCCGTAGAAAATCCATCTTACAGCCACTGTCTCTTTATTATGGTTTTGTTCATGTTATGTGTTTCACTCTATTAGTTTGTGATTTCAATACTGTGTGTAATGTATGCTCTGGAATTGTGTCACAGTGTATTGTATTAAGTGTTGTTTCTTTATATATGGTGGTCATTATGTCTAAAATTATGTTATCTGTTTTATATATGTCTAGAAATGTTTTTAACATTACAACATTAAAAATATGGAATTTTTAAACAGATTGCTTTAGTTTGCACTGAGTTTATTATATCATGTTTTTCTTTGATATAGGTCATTGACTATTTTTTGACCTTGTGTCTGCCTAGGGATTTACCCTCAATTGTATCATTGACCTGCCCTAGGAATCTCAAGTATTTGCAGGGGGTCCTTGTTACTTATAACATGACTTTAAACTTTGATTTTTTTCAGTGATTTTTTTGGGTTTAAAAAAATTATATTTACCCATCTCCCTCGCTGTGCATACCTATTGACCGTGTGCAGAAGGGAGTTTGAAACCAGTACCTAGTTGCAAGACCTGACCCAACCCTTCACAAGTGGCCAAACCCCCACTATGCACTGCCATAGGCATAGGGTTGGGCGCAGGGCCTTGGTTTTTAAAAACTTTATTACCAGTCCTGCGGTACCCCCACAGGAGTACACAGAGGTCACGGTGGGTCCTGCGGGACTTTGTCGGAGTCCCATGAGAGTTCTGGGAGACCAGTGGGCTGACATTTGTTTTTTATTTTGACACCTCACAAGAGCTAGGGGGTCAGGGTACCCCTACCCTGCCCCTTATATCCTATAGTTTACATAAATTCAGAACACTGAGACCGAGTGCCTGTGTCCTGTAATTGCAGCCACCACATTTCTCTAAATGATGCTGCCAGCCAATCAGATCACTGGGGACCATGGGACCATGCCTGCCAGTCTACCAATACCAAGATGGCCGATGGGGAAAAAAGCCCTCTGTTCCAATCAGAATGCTCTACTTTTTAAATTTGTGGTCCGACAAGACCAACTGTCCAGATATCTCTATTTTTTTAACATTAATTTCTCAAAAACAACTGAACAGATTTACACCAAATCACAAAAAAACTGCTTTCTGAGTAAAGATGTAGCTTTCTGCCATATTTGGTGTAATGCTGTCCAGCAGTTTTTTCAGTGTTGGTGTCCCAGTGTCTATAAAATTCCTATGGGAAAATACCTGCAAAAATGCATTTTGGGAACCCACTTTTTCCTGGGCCCGCTTGACACTTTCAGGTTAAGAGTGCTGCATAAGTACATGTACCCGCAATGTACTTTCAGTATATGTACTGTAGGATGAGCTGGTTTAAAAATAAAAAGATATTTAAGAAAAAGGGTGCTGCATAAATTATGGTGGAGAGAACACTCTGCAACACCACGGACACTCTAAAACTGCTCACCTCCAATGTCTGTTTTTCTAGCAGAGGTTTTAAGCATAGGATTAATATAGTGCCATCCACGCCAAGCTAGAAAAGTGGCAAAGTCCTTTGCCATTTTTATAGCAAAGTCTTTCAGCATAGAAATAGCTAGTACCATTCACACAGAGCTGAAAAATTAAAAAGCTTTTGACCACTCCAGGCACAGTATTACAGCTTTGGATTGGTAAAACACCATCCAAACCAACCTGGAATGAAAGAAAAGACCTTCACACATGTGTTTCACTTTTATTAGAGCTCATCAGAGAAAATCAGCTTTGTCCACGGAGCACCCAGTATAAGTCAAAGCAATACCTTTTTCAGGCTTAGAATGCTCCATAAATTATGCATAAAGGGAATGAATGTTTGTTTATATAAACCCAAGAAGCTCTATGAAAAAACAGCAGTCAAAGTGACACTATAGTTACAATACAAAACGTAAGAAAAACTTCAGTTATAGTTGGTTGTGCAAATTATAAAATATTGCCCCGTTGTAAAATCTCAGAGGAACTTAAGATATACCAATTACCAATCATAGATTTTTTGTACCAGAGCTTAAAAAGTGGAAGCAGGGGCATACGTATTGTGAGGAATCTCCCATTGTTTACATTTGATATTGCATTAAAAGGACGTTGCATGAGCCACCTCTTTAATACTACATGCATTACATGTACCACTGGACTTATGCCATAGCCTTTTCCTCATTGCAGTGACTGAGTAATGCATCAACAAGACCATCATCCTTGCCCCTTATTTTGGCCTGCTATTACTTCTACAGGATAAGTTAACAAATGTAAGTCTAGGTCATATGGTTGAAGGTAGGATGTGTTCCTAGGCTGATGTTTCATGGTGCAAGGGCAGATCTTGCTGCCCTCCAACTTAATTGGAGTGAGTTAGAATGTTGTCATTAATTATCCCCATGAGGAGCTCTGCAATTCTCAGAGCACTGCTTAGACACCACACAGGGACAGGTGGACCTTGCTTCTCCCTTTGACTAGTCTGTACTTTTACCACTAAGCTCAGGAAGGTTCTCTTGCTCATCTAACTAATCAATTAATGTATCTGAAGAGCCCTGATATATAGAGAGAGTTGACATGATAGAGAGCTAAGGAGTGTCAGTCACTTCTATGTTATGTTATGTTGATTTGTATAGTGCACTAATCAGCCAAGAGGGTATTCAGGCTCTTGGGCAGGTGTTTAGGTGTTTGGTCCCCAAGGTGCTTATACAAAGAGCCAGGTCTTCAGCTTCTTGCGGAACTCGAGAACTGAGGAGGAGGCTCTGATGTGTTGACTATCCTAAAGAGTTTCGAGGAGGCTTCAAGGAGGATAGAAACAACAGGGTGAAAGGCATATGAAATTGTTGGGTTGTTAATAGATTGGTCCTGGCACATTCCTATTTCAGGGCATCAGGGCCTAGCCTGACACAGTTGTCACCCAGAGCGTAGGCTGTTGGCATGGCTGCTCCAATGAGTCAAAGACACACAATTGATGGACGTAATGCAGAACAAATCTAAACATTCACCCCCAGTCAAGAGATCTGGGTTAAATCCATCATTCTTTTGCTCACCATGCCACCCCAGTTTAGACCAGGCCATATGCAAATCAGTCTTGACCCTGTGCCTCATAGGAACAGTCCAGCCCGAACTTCCATGCCAGGTCTTCCCTGGACCGGAAACAAGCATCCTAGGACCGGTTTCGGGTTTCACTCCTCTTCAGCCAGGATAGCTTGATTCCAGTGGCACAGTGAGCCCAGGACCCACGTCTGGGCATACCTGGCGCACTTAGGGCGAGAAAGCAAAAGACACACAATTGATGGATGGAATGCAGAACAAATTAAAACATTTACCCCCGGTAAAGAGATCTGGGTTAAATCCATCATTCGTTTGCTCACCATGCCACCCCAGTTTAGACCTGGCCATATGCAAATCAGTCTTGACCCTGTGCCTCATGGGAACAGTCCAGCCCAAACTGCCATGTCAGGTCCTCCCTGGACCGGAAACAAGCAGCCTAGGACCGGTTTCAGGGTTTCACCCCTCTTCAGCCAGGATAGCTTGATTCCAGTGGCACAGTGAGCCCAGGACCCACGTCTGGGCATACCTGGCGCACTTAGGGCGAGAAAGCAAGACACACAATTGATGGACGGAATGCAGAAAAAATCAAAACATTCACCCCCAGTCAAGAGGTCTGAGTTAAATCCATCATTCTTTTGCTCACCATGCCACCCTAGTTTAGACCTGGCCATATGCAAATCAGTATTGACCCTGTGCCTCATGGGAACAGTCCAGCCCGAACTGTCATGCCAGGTCCTCCCTGGACCGGAAACAAGCATCCTAGGACCGGTTTCGGAGTTTCACACCTCTTCAGCCAGGATAGCTTGATTCCAGTGGCACAGTGAGCCCAGGACCAATTGGATGACATTGTTCTGCAGTCTGTCCATCAATTGTTCTTTTGCATTTGTCACCCCGAGTGGGACAGGTATGCCCAGACGAGGGTCCCGTGCTCTCCATGCCACTGTAATCAAGCTATCCTGTCTGAAGAGGGGTGAAACCCCGAAACCGGTCCTAGGATGCTTGTTTCCAGCCCAGGGAGGACCTGGCTTGGCAGTTCGGGCTGGACTGTTCCCATGAGGCACAGGGTCAAGACTGATTTGCATATGGCTGGGTTCAAACTGGAACAGCATGGTGAGTAAAAAAACGATGGATATAGGCCCAGATCTCTGTCCTGGGGTGAATGTATGACATTGTTCTGCATTCTGTCCATCAACTGTTGTTTTTGCATTTGTCACCCCAAGTGGGAAGGGTATGCCCAGACGTGGGTCCCGTGTTCTCCATGCTACTGGAATCAAGCTATCCTGGCTGAAGAGGGGGGAAACCCTGAAACCGGTCCTAGGATGCTTGTTTCCAGTCCAGGGAGGACCTGGCTTGGCAGTTCGGGCTGGACTGTTCCCATGAGGCACAGCGTCAAGACTGATTTGCATATGGCTGGGTTCAAACTGGAACGGCATGGTGAGCAAAAACACGATGGGTTTAGGCCCAGATCTCTGTACTGGGGTGAATGTATGACATTGTTCTGCATTCTTAGGGGCCTTTTTAGGGGAGCAAAAGTTTATAAGAAAAGTGAAAAGGTGCTTGCCTTGCTCAGTGCGATGGCAGCCCATGCCATGCAGCTGGGCACAGGTACTGCTTTTTTTAAAAATAAAAAATGTTTCCAGTTAGGGAAGACATCAAAGGAGCAGGCAGTGTTATTCTGGAACACTATCCCCCCCCCCCCCCCCGCCAAAGGGTGGACAAATCAGTTACCACCCTAACTTTAGTGTTGGTAATTGTGGTCACAACCCATTGATACATCCCTTTCCCAAATAGGAGGAGAATAGCCCTTGTACACCCTCCCTTTCAAAATCGAAATTAAGAAAGGGTCGCAAAAGCTTTTTTTGCAAGAAGGAAAGGCTTTTCCAACTCGTAAAAGTGCCTTTAAAAACTTTAAAAAGCATTTGTGGATGGAATGCAGAACAAATTAAAACATTTACCCCCGGTAAAGAGATCTGGGTTAAATCCATCATTCGTTTGCTCACCATGCCACCCCAGTTTAGACCTGGCCATATGCAAATCAGTCTTGACCCTGTGCCTCATGGGAACAGTCCAGCCCAAACTGCCATGTCAGGTCCTCCCTGGACCGGAAACAAGCAGCCTAGGACCGGTTTCAGGGTTTCACCCCTCTTCAGCCAGGATAGCTTGATTCCAGTGGCACAGTGAAAAGGTGCTTGCCTTGCTCAGTGCGATGGCAGCCCATGCCATGCAGCTGGGCACAGGTACTGCTTTTTTTAAAAATAAAAAATGTTTCCAGTTAGGGAAGACATCAAAGGAGCAGGCAGTGTTATTCTGGAACACTATCCCCCCCCCCCCCCCCCGCCAAAGGGTGGACAAATCAGTTACCACCCTAACTTTAGTGTTGGTAATTGTGGTCACAACCCATTGATACATCCCTTTCCCAAATAGGAGGAGAATAGCCCTTGTACACCCTCCCTTTCAAAATCGAAATTAAGAAAGGGTCGCAAAAGCTTTTTTTGCAAGAAGGAAAGGCTTTTCCAACTCGTAAAAGTGCCTTTAAAAACTTTAAAAAGCATTTGTGTAGTCTCAAACCCTGCAATTTTGCGAATTGTAGAGTTTATGACCATGAAAGGGCTTTAGACATGTTGCCCGGAGTCTTATAAATTATGATTTTAAGGTCCAAATAACTGTATTATGTGATAGCCGAGAGTAACCTGTCAAACAACAGCTCAGGAGCATTCTTTACCAACCTCAGTTGACAGGGCTCTGATTAATGACGCTAGGAAGACTTCAGCTGTGGTATTCACCTAGCTGTGCAGTTTCACCCAAACTACATTTCACACCTCATCGATTTCACAAGTAATATTTTACTCAATGCTGGAAGACACAAATCACTCGTTTCTATTTGGAATCATAAGCCAGCGTTGCTATTGCTTTCAATAATGACAACCTATTAAAATAATTTTACAATAATGACATATGTCTTCCCTTGGGTGCATACCTTCCCTTATACACTGCAAGCATTCATCCGCTAATTTCCCATTTCCAAGCAAAATAGTGACAACATCTCCCAGGGTTCCAGCGACATCTATTTAGTTTTCAAAAACGCATAATTTTTCTAATGTCGTCGGTGTACCATAGTCGCGCACACTTTTATTTATGTATGAATGTGAATAAAGGTATTTAGATTTTTTGTGAGTGCCTTAAGGACATATGAAGCACAGACAGGCGTTGCTGTGTCATGGAGGGGTGCATTTTGAAGTAATAAAAAGGACAATGTGCAGATACAGTAAGGAGCACGGAGACACCTATCCAGAAATAGGAAGAATTATTCTAGGGCAGGCAATGCAAGATATACTATAGAATTAGGAGAACGAAGAGAAGAGTCAAGAGAAACATAAAGAGAACTTTGTCTTCGCTGGAGAGGAAGAGGGTGCAAAAAGGCACACACTTTCAGAACAGAAGCCAAAGAGTGCTCCATAAAAGATACAGAGATGATAAAAGATGGGTTTTTGGGGGTAAAAAAAGCCCAGTTAGAAAATCAGTCTTTGTAATGAAAAGTGGTTTGTTTAATCATCCTTGCAGGTCAAAAGACAGGGGGACAAGTTTACAAACACCCAGATAATGTAAGGCAGCCCGAAAACTGGCTGTGTTGCGCCAACTCACAATATTTGGCCGTACCAAATTTACTAAGCATCACATGTCTAAGTCAACATTGGCAATGCACATAATGCTGCACTCTTGTGACGCAAACATGAATTAGCGTTGCACTATAATGCAAAGAACTCAGGGGTGCAATTAGACCCGAACTTCAGAATGGGCTAGTACTTCAAGCCGCAGTGGTTGGGCTACCACATCACGCAATGTGGGTAGAAACATTCTCTAAGCCAGTCTTTGGCACTACAATCCTTCCTTGAAATAGCTATGCGCTGCTGTGACAGGAAGGCATCAATATAGTAAATTACAACTATAAAGCCAGTTTCAGTTTGAAAGCTGCAGCTTAAATTTCTTTCACAAAACTACAGGTATGTGCCAAGGCCAAATTTGCACTCACGTCACATTTTCTTTTCTCCGAATGAAAGACGGTTGGCTAAAGATGCCAAAATGTAGATATGCACATGCTGCACCAGAAATTCATTATGGTAAATAATGTTGTCAGCCATGCTTATGAAGGAGCCGCAGCTGTGTAAAAATCAGATTAAAACTTGTTATGGTGAGCATCAACAGCACAAGACTCACTGCTGCAGGATTAAAGTGAGAGACATGAGGATAACCAGATGGAGACCTGGCCACAGACCCATGTATGTGGTAAGGTGTGAGCATGCCCATGAACCTGCGGCCACTCACACTGAGATGCTGTAGCTCCAGCTGGTTGACATCACCTGCACCACCAGCCAGTAAGGAGCTCATGTTCCGCCACCTGAACAGATGCCGATGATCTCTTGCGGGAAGATAGAAGGAAAAGCTCGCAGTCTAGGGGAGGGCTTAGACCTTTTGTTTGCCGAGGGAACCATGATCGGAGTCTAAGGCTGCTGAAGAAAATCCCTCCTCCTTTACCCCTGAAGTTGACTTACTCTCACAGGCTTTATGCTTCACACGTCTATCCACTCAATTTGGGGCTTGCCTGGTGCAATCAAGCCCAGAGAGGAGCTAGCAGAAAGACTGACAGCTGAATCACCAGTGAATGGCAGCATTGAGCATGATGTCCTGAAGAAGCAGGGCAGCAGAACCCGCTTGCAGTACAAGGACACACGTCGCAGGGCGTGGCAGCAATGAAGGCAAGACTCAGTAAAGTAAGAGCAACAAGTCTCAAGAATATGACAAAAGTAGAAGTTCTGGTAACAGCAAGACTCAATGTGACAGCTTCAGAAGTTTCAGGATATGCCTGAAGCATCTCCTCTAACAGCATCTTAAGTAAACAAGTGTGACTACATATGTACTGTCAGAATGATGCCAAAGTGAGTGGCAGCAGCACTCACCCTTTCTCCATTTCAATGGATTTAGAACCCCCTTCAAAGACGGTGTGTAACCTGCATCCTGTGCTGTACATGTTCTGTCATGATAATAGTTTACACCACAGATGCCTTGTTGAGTCTGTTCTAAATGGATGTTGAGCTTACACTGCTTCTACCTACTGCAAGCAACATGTTCGTTGCTGTCAAGGAGTACCTGCTCTGTGAGGAAAACGCTTCCACTGCAGGGGGCAAATACTTATTGAAGCTTACATTGCTGCTGCCGAGGACATGTATGGTCTGTAAGAGAGGGAGGATTTCAGTGCTCAGGGGTGGCTCCTCCGAAATGGCAGAGGAGCGTCACCCCACTGGCTCAGAGCCAGCAGCAGAAAAATAAAACTATATTTCGTTATGGTTTTATTTTTAAACCACTGGCTCAGCCAGCATGTGCAGGGAGGGGTGGGCAGAGACATGGGGGGGTGGTTGGAGGAGTGCTGCGTGCACTCCCTAAGTGCTCATGTGTGTTTGGTCGGCCATCTCAGGCAGACAAAAACACACATGCGCACTTAAGTTTCTCTAACCCGGCTGCCTTAAACAGCCGGGTTGGAGAAACCCCACAGACTCTCAGACCTAAGCGGAGCGTCTTTCCAGCCCGCTCAGCCCAATCCCCGCGGGGATTGGCCAGGGAGTCTGTGACGTAGTCATAGTGTCTGCTGGGATAAGGAAGTCCCAGCACCAAGGCGCGACACTGGAGGCGGCTGGCAGCAGGTAAGTTTAACTTTTAAATGTTTTTATTATTATTATAGTCCCCACCCTAACCCCATGCTCCCCCTCCCCCACTTCTCTGCGCTCACCACTTTTTGTATGTGTGGCCGCCACTGGCAGTGCTGTTGCACCTGCTCTGTTAGAAAGCAAAGCTTGCACTGCAGCTGTCCCAGCTGTATTTGTTCTGTGAGACACCTGTGTACTGATGCTTGTCTTCTACCTGCAGGGAAGCTTTCACAATAGTTGTCTTTTTTACTGCCTGTTTGACAGCATCTGTGCTGCTCCTACTTCTGCTGCCACATGACCTATTCTTTGTGCTAGGGATGCTGACAATGTCATGATGTGTCTTTAGTATGTTTTAGTGATTTGTCTATTAAAAATGTACTTTACAGAAGTGAAAAAAATGACTTGTGAATGCTTATTTTATATGCAAATTTAATAAAAGACCAAACTCACCAAAATATCCGAACGGTTAATGCTTAACGTTCCATGTGAAACATAGTTCCAGAAGTGACTATACCACCTTGTACAATTCTAAAACATTGCTGCCAAGTGACTATGTTATATGTGCAACTGCTTACCCCCGCACATTGCTTCGTTTGTAAACAGAAATTAAAACATAAGTGCTGTTACCCAAAATGTTTCTTTGCACCTGCAACACCCACAACTAGCAGTGCCATCAGCCCCTGACAAGGTGGCAGTCAGACTTCTGGTGAATAAGAGAGCAAAAGAAATGGGTGAAATGTGCAGTAAAGTTTGCCTTATCATAATTTCTTGCTGCTTGTTCTCATTTCACTCACTCCGCCATCTCCTGTTTAACAAGTGTCTCTCTTCTTTCCCATCTCGGTCACATTCTCCTCTCATTTCTTTTTCCTCCCTTTTGTCACTCCTTATTCTCTTACATGTCCTCTCTCTTCTCTGTTGCTATTCTCTATCTCATTGATCTTTCATTCTTTTTTCGCAATTTGTTTCCTCAATCCCTTCCCTCTCACTCTAATTCCTCCCTCTTACCTTCCCAACCTTCTCCTCCTAACTCCCTATCAGAGACAGGCTATATCCAACACTAACCACTCCCACAGATCAGGAGCTGGTGAGTAGTTTCTCAGTCCCCGCAGAAGTTCAGCTTTTAAATTGCAGGAATGAATACTGAAAGAGCTGAACTCTGCCCATGAACTGGCTCAACACAGTCTATGAACCAACACAACTCTTGCTGTGCAGGGGCTCAGCTCTACCTATACAGGGACTCTGTTCTGGTTCAGTGCAAGAAATATATTGTCTGCAAAGAAAGTCAACATTATATCTGTAGTAGCTCAGCTCCATCTTTGCATAAACGTTGCTTAAACTGTGCAGGTGTTCAGCACTATATATGCAGGGACTCAGCTGTAGTGTTACGGGCAGAGCTGCTAACTTTGGAAATTAGAAACTAGGGTCCAGATGTACAAATCTTTTTCGTGGTCACAAAGTGCCTGATTCTCAGAATCCGGGTGTTTGCGACTGCAAAAAAGCTTTTTACAATGTACTAAAGCCAATTGCAATTTAGTAGCTTGTTACCGAATCGCAATTTTTCGGTTGCTACCAAATAGCGATTCGTAATTTGGAAGGGGCGTCCTTTCAAATACCTAATCAGAATGGTATGTATTAATGTTTTGCAACCAAATTCTGGTCACAAAACTGTAATGCTTCTATACCCATTCTCAATGGGGACCAGATCCCCTAGGAACTCATTACTCTTTGAGGATGTTAGAAAATGAAATTGCAGAGTTTCTTTTTATATTTTTTAATGCATTTAAACAAAAATGCTTTACTAAAAAGCAATAACATACATGGAGGTTTGCTTAGCTCAGCAGGTCACCTGTGATGGCTGCAATTTCTAATGGGATGCAAATTGTGACCTACCTCATTAATTTGCATGGTGTAGTTCTATTTCCACCCTCTAGGTATCGCTAATGAAACTCAAAAGAGTTTCATACATTATGAACACCGATTTCCTAATTTCAATTTGGAGAAAATCGCAGTTAGAAAATAGGTGTTGTTAATGTTTGTACATCTGGCCCCAGGCTTGAGTCTCGGCGCCGGCTCAACATCCCCTTATTCTGGGCAGATCTCTTAATTCTCCCCGTGCTGAAAAAAAAAATATGACCTTGTGTAATGTCACTGGTGCTACTGCAAAGCACTCCATTACCTTCAGGCCGGGTTTGTGCTATATAAAACTGCAAAGAAAAGCTTAACTCTTCAAGAAGACCAGGTCTGCTTATTACAGAGTCCTACTCCCTTTGAATATGCAGGAAGTAATTTCATCTGTGCTAGAACTTACTTAGGGGCATATCAGCAACGAGGCGATATAAAATTATCGCCGCTTTTGTGTCCGTTTTCGGGCAAAAAGCAGCGATAATTTTATCGCCTAATTAGCAAGGTCACGCTATCGCGTGAAACCTTGCATTAGCGCCCGGATTCTTAACGCCCACTTTGCATCTCTAATGAGATGCAAAGTGGGCGTTCCTGACCTAACATGACTGGAGGAATGTCGCTAAGCGACATTTCTCCTATCATCAAGCCCCACGCTATGAAGCATAGCGGCAAGAAAAGTAGCGATAACCCCTGTTATCGCTACTTTCCTCACGCCTGCTTCAGGACTGACTTAGCCATGATGTCCTATGGAAGGTGGATATCATGGCTAAGTATGTGAGGCCCTATCATCAAGCTAACGCCAAACTTCGTGAGATTATCGCTGGGTTTCCAGCGATAATCTCACGTTTAGCAGTTAGCGCTAGGGTTTGTATCGCTTTTGAGATAAGCGTTGCTAATAGCACGCTATCTCAGCGATAAAAATCCACGCTAGCCGGCGATAATTATCCTAGCGCTAAGTGCACTTAGCGATAATTATCGCCGGTTGTTGCTGATATGCCCCACTTATATCTTCTAGGCATTCAGGCGCATCTCTACAAGTGCAACCAACTTCAGTTTTGGGTTCCAGGGAGCAGGAAAAATGGAAGCAGAGAGTGTGACTACAGGGACAAAGAGTTGTATGAAAGTATGAACAGCGCTGAAGCCCAGGTGACTGCCTATGTACAATGTGTTGTCTAGTTCCTAATAATCCATAGGATCTGTGCATTTGTTTGGACAACATAAGCAAGGGGCTAAGGCTGATTCCGGACACCCCTGCAGGATATGTTGGCATAAAGACCAGCTGGCTCACAGTGCCACTGACAGCCCCCTTAACCCTACCAAGGAGCAAATGATTTCTGGCAACCACTGACCATGACAACCCTTGACCCTTTAGGGATTGTGGAAACAGTACAGATCCTTTCACTCAGTCACTCATGCTCACTTTTTCTCTGAGAAGTATACAGAGAAAACACAGTGGGTCGTTTTCAATAAGTTTAATGTACCAACATTATTCTTGTATAAAATATGTGTGCTGCAATGATTAACAGACAGGTGCAGATAAAAGTGATTACAAGCACCAAGAGCGTAAATAGTAGATATAGTTCTACCATGGTGCTAAAACAGTGTATATGCAGGCATATAAAACAAGGCAGTAATCGAGCAAACTCCTACTATGCAAACCCTCCTCTAAGTGTATCTAGAGTGTGTGTGGGTGTAGAGACAAGAATCCCCAAAGGGACTATTTAACCCCATTACCTGATGAAATAGAATGAAGGACCCCATCTTGGTTATAAACTGGACACTTGTCGCAAGATGTCAGACCACTGCATGGTGAAGTCTCAGCATGAAGGGACACTAGGTGTCAGTGGAAGTGCCTTCTCTGCTAATCTATCAGGATGCTCATCTTTTATAATAGAAAGCAGCCTTGCGATGTGCGCATATGTTAGATTTGGGAGTCTCTAGTTGGCAGAGGTAGGTACCTTTGTCCAAATAGGGGCCCTTGTGTCTAGTCAGGGTAAGGGGGTACACTCCTAAAATAACCCCTGCTCACCCCCTTGATAAATTGGCACGTGCAGACAGGCTTATCTCAGAGGCAGTGTGTAAAGCATTTGTGAACAAATACAGTAACCCAGTGACAACACTACAGATGGACACCACGCAAGTTTTATATAAATAATAAGTATTCTTTATATAGACTTATCACAAGACCACAAACGACAAGAATCCACAATACTGTACTTAAAATGGTAGAATTAGCTTAGTTCTCATTAGATGTTAAAATGCGACACTTTGAGTTCAATGTACCTTAAGATGTGTAACGCTATACAATGAAAGTGTTGCAGGGAACATGATGCGTCGGTTCCTTACACGCAAGAACGGTGATGTGTTGGGTCCCTACTGCTGCGTAGGGGATGTGTCGGTTCTTCTCTGCGAGGGGAGGTGATGCGTCAGTTTCTTACTGCGCTTCCGTGGCGATGCGGCGTGCAGCGCCGTGATGCGATGAAGATCCAGTGCAATGAAATAAAGATGGTGTCTTTTTCTTGGTGCGAAACGATGCGGACCACGACAGGCCCTGCGACACGCTTCCCGGTGTTGCGGCGGCATCTGATGCGATGTCGATCCTCTTCTCCAGCGATGCGAGATGCTTCAGTAATGATGCGAGCCTCGACAGGCCCTGCGACATGCTTCCCAGTGATGCGGTGGCGTCTGATGCGATGTCGATCCTCTTCTCGGGCGATGCGAGATGCCTTGACAACGATGCGAGCCGCGACAGGCCCTGCGTCACGCTTCCCGGTGATGCAGTGGCGTCTGATGCGACGTCGATCCTCTTCTCCGGCAATGCGAGCCACCTTGAAAACCATGCGAGCCGCGACGTCGATCCTCTTCTCCGGTGATGTGAGGCGCTTCGGTGACCCTGCGATGACTCAGCGGTTCTTCTGGGCCGCGACAGGCCCTGCGACACGCTTCCCTGTGATGTTGCGGCGTCTGATGCGACGGCGATGCGAGGAGCTTTCTCGTTGTAAAGCGACAGCGGCAGTTCAGCAACACGCTTCCTGCTCGTAAGTCGCGCTTCCAGCTCCTTGTGACACACAGTCTCTCAGAAAGCCTCGCAAAACAGCAGGCACTTCCAAAGAACTCTTGGGGAGATGGTTGGTGAAGTCTGTTGTCCCTAAGACTTCAGCAGGAGGCAAGCTATTTTCTCAAGCCCGTGGAGATCCTTCACAAGTTGATTAAAAGTATACACAAAGTTCCTTTCTCCTCTCTTTGGCAGTCAGGCAACCACTGCAGGCCAATCCCTCAAGCTTTGGGATTGTCTCTTCTCAGTCTCTCTGGTTCCTCTCTTCAGAAAAGGTTTCTTCTTGTTTCCCAAAGTGATCTAAAGTTCTTGGGTTTGGGTCCCAATATTTATACTCAGTTTGTCTTTGTTCTCTAAAGGCAGAGAGGCCTTTGCCTGGTCCAAACCAGTTCTGGTCAGTCCTGGAACACTTTGTTGACAAGACTCCTTCTTTCCTTTCAGAGAGCAGGGCAGAGACATCAGATGCACCACAGGAGGTGGAGCCAGCATTGTGGACGGAAGGCACATCCCTATTCAGGTTCCAGGTGCAACTCCTCCCACCCATCTGCATGCAGATCTCTCTATTCAGTCCTGTGCTGACTCACCCTGTCTCCTGGAATCCCCCAGCCCCTGTCACTCAAACTCCAGACAAGGAATACACAACCAAGCAGAGGCAGGCTTGGATGGTTAGACAAGAAAAGACCTACTTTCTAAAAGTGGTATTTTCAAACACAGAATGTTAAAACCAACTTCACTAAAAGATGTATTTTATCATTCTGAGTTCAGGCAAACTAAACTCGAATTTCTACCATGTTCCCTGAGTCAGTTAGGATTATAAGATGTAATAATCAAACTGCCCATTCTGGCCTATGGGGAACAGGTAGCCTTGCAATAGTGAAAAACGAAAATGGCTGTAATTCACTATTCGGATATGCCACTCACACCAGGGCATGCCCTACTTTATACGTACAATGCACCCTGCTCTTGGGCCTACTATAGGGGTGTCTGATATGAAGAAAAGGAAAGGTTTAGGGACTGGCAAGTGGGTGCACTTGCCCAGTCAGCATGGCAGTACCAGACTGCACACAGACTCTGCAATGGCAAGCCTTAGACACACTTTAACAGGCAGCTTCTGTGGGTGGCACTACCAGTGCTGCAAGCCCACTAGCAGCATTTTAATTACCAGCCCTGGGCACTCCTGGTGCACTGTACTAGGGTCTGACAGGTAAACCAAACCAGCCAATCGTGGAATCACTAATCCATACATCAATTTACAACAGGGAGCACTTGCACTGTGGCACTGGATAGCAGTGGCACAGTGCCAAAAGCATCTAACACCAGCAAAAACATGAGGCAACAGCAAAATAATGGAAGGGAGACCCACACTAATGTGCCCGGTCTAACTGCATAGATTAGTGATGTTATGGATATGTAGATAGCTCTGTCATCCTGTGAATGAACATAGAGATAACGTTTGTACATAGTGCGAAAAGAGACCTAGTACATGATGTTCGGGTATCGTGATAATATTGTGCGAGGCTCGTTGTCTAAACAAGTTTAGTTTCAGGGAAACTAATCCAACATTGTCGTGCACTCAAATATGTGCAAAAGGTCACCGCTGAAATATTATTGTGAGGACAATGTAAGAAATAAGCTGCTTCTCTACAGGGGCCGAACCCGGGAAGGAAAAAGAGGACCTGGGCAGAAAAACAAAAGACAAAGAAGTAATATGAACAAAGGGGTCTCCATGTTGAAGCCACTGGAAGGGGGTGCAAATGGCAGTTCTTGCCATTGTGTGTGAAAAGTCAAACTTTCAGCAGGACCCAAAGAGCAAGCAATGAAGCCTGTGAAAACCCGACCCATATAAGGTCAGGTGAATCAGGATTTGGCTCTAATTATTACCCCATGGAGGGGTAGTGGAGCAGCGATCTGCAGACGGCTGCAGTTTCTGCGCTATAGTAACTATATTTTGGCTGCTAATAGGTGCTTCCTTAACAATGCCTCAGGGAGAATTAGGAGATGACCTACCACCAGTAGACCAAGTTATGACCAGGTTACCCAGGTCCATCTTCCAAAGGGTGCCAGGGGTATTCAATTTTTGGTTGCTCTGAAATGGTTTAGGGTCTAACGTACTGGTTGACCCAGGGGGGCTCTCCTGGTAAGAGGCAGTGGCTGAGTTCACCTTGTAAAGTACTAAGCAGGGGTCGAAGATTTTGTGTCCAGCCTTGTATTGATATGGATGTATGATATACAAGATATAAACACTTTTAAGTGTGTCAATACCAAGAAATTGTATTTATGTGTCTTAAGGAAAATGAATATGGCTCGAGAATGTTTAATTCTCAAAAACAAGTTTAGTGGCCTCAGGCTACTTCAGTGCTTTAATGCTGGGGTGGAGAAAGGGGCTGAATTAGTGTATTCAACCAGATGTCATTCCCACTCAACCTCAAAGAGTCCCTGCCTGAACGATTTTAATACTGATAGACTTGCAGGAAAATATTTAGCCAAGAAGCAGGATTGCTATGAATATAGCGAGACGGTGGGCAGATTATTGGCAATCAGGGCTAGACAGCAGGCTTCAGCAGGTTATATAGACCAGATTAGAAATATGCAGGGTAAAGTCGTGACAGAGCCTGCTGAGATTAGAAAGGTTTTTAGAGAATTTTATGAAGACCTGTATTCAGCTTCATCTGGTGAAGGTCACTTATCAAATCTAGAAGTGCAGGAGTTTGAACCAAATGGAAGGGTCCCACAGGAGGAGGTTGCCCGGCTTGGGGCAGAAATCACACAGGAAGAGTTTTATAATGCCTTACAAGCCCTCCAAACGGGCAAGGCATCGGGAACAGGCTGCATCCCTATAGAGTTTTACAAAGTATTTGTTGGTGAGATACACCGTCCTATGCTTAGGTTATTTCAGGAGATCAAGGAAGGGGCCCCACCACCGGGTTACTGGGGTATCGCGAGCATCGTCATCTTTCTAAAAAAGGGTAAAGGCCCAACGAACTTAGGCTCATACAGGCCTATAATGCTGCTAAACAGCGATGCTAAGCTTTATTCCAAAATTCTTGCCTCACGTCTGAACTCTGTGATGCATCATCTTGTTTCAGTATGGCAACATGGTTTTATACAAGGGAGAGGGACTGTAGATCATGTTAGGAGGTTAATTACCCTCTTCGATGCTACTTAGATCACTGCTAAACCTATGGGGGTAGCTTTTTTAGATGCGGAGAAGGCCTTTGACAGGGTGTCATGGAATTTTTTATGGCAGACCCTTAAGGCTTATGGTCTAGGGGAACCATTTGTGAAAGTAATATTTGTTTTATATGCTAACCCTGAAGCAATAATACGAATTATGAGGGTAGAGACTGCCCCTTTTTCAATCGGCAGGGGGACAAGGTAAGGTTGTCCTGCTTCCCACCTATTGTTTGCCTTGTATCTAGACCCCTATTCTCAGGCGTCTGGAGGCCTCCTCAGAAATTATTCCAGTTAGTCTGCAAGGCGGTGACACCTAGCTGTTGGCTTACGCTGATGACGTGCCAATCATTTCATCTGACCCAGACCGCGCAATGACAGCTGTTGAAAATATTGCTCTAGGCTTTGAGTCCCAATCGGGCTTTTTATTAAATAAATCTAAAACGCAGATCATGACAAATAGGTTTGTTACAGGCATGGAGAATAGAACTGTTGAAAAAGCAGTTTATCTAGGCATTATCATCTCGACTAAAATGGATGATATAGTGGACTTAAACATTACCCCTAAAATGGGGAAAATTAAAAATGATCTTCAACGTTGGGATAATATGAAACTGTCAATAGTAGGGTGATGTAATCTCATCAAAATGATGATCCTGCCAAATCTTTTGTATATTTTTTGTGCAATTCCTTTGGAAATTCATAATTTTTGGTTTAAGCAAATAGAGAAGGAGGTCGCTAGGTTTATTTGGTGCTATAAAAGGACTAGGAGAGTGAATATATACCTCCCCCTTCCTAGTGATAGAGGAGGTTGGGGGCTACCTGCTTTTAAGCTATACTATTTAGCGGCCTCATTCCAATACACCTGGCCTCTCTTTGGAGTCAAGGAAATGGACTGGGGGGATCCTGGACAAGTACCAACGATATATGAACTACTGATAGGTGCTCGAGCTAATGGTTGCCTCCTGAAATTTGATGAAGCAAGTTACTTTAAGAAAACGCGCTTCAAGGTATTGATCGCTGCCTTCGGCAACTGGGTAGGGATAAGGAAGAAACTCAGGGTAAGTAGGTTCAATCGGTATTCTCCGATAATTGGTAATGACCAACTGCCCAGGGCATTGCAAGACACATGTCCAGTAAGGTGGGGTAGGAGTGGTATATACAGGATAGGGGATCTATTAGCTGGTGATCACATAACATCATTTGATGTAGTTAGAGAAAGGTTTGGTGTCGGCCTCCGGGACTTTTATTTTTATTTTTACAGTTGAGAGACTTTATGTTTAAAAAAGCAGGGTGTGGACAAGTACCTTTGATGGATTTACTAACTAGGAATCGCAGACTCTCAATTACACAAATATATAGATGTTTGCAGGAAGGTGTGACAGATGATTTGAACAAACATAGTCTGAAATGGCAGGATAGGTTGGGAGTCGAGGATTCTTGCTTTTTAAGATCACTAGAACTGTGGGACACTGTACTGTGCTCTGCCAATCTGCGGGCTCAACATTTTAAAACCTCTTTCGATTTATATATTACACCTGCAAAAATTGTTAAATAGGGTGGTACTGGGGGGACCTCTTGTTTTAGATGCTCAATATTTGGGGCTGATCTAGTACATATTTTCGCCACTTGTAACTGTATGGAATCTATCGGCCATGAAATTACAAGCTTTTTACAACAGATTCTTAATGCTGATGTTCCTTTGTCACCACAGCTGATGTTGTTAGGGGTATCTGACTCAGCAGGAAATGAAGGTGAAGAACTAATTTTTATAGCTATGGCAGTACTTAGGTTATGTGTTGCTTCAGCTTGGCTTGACCCTCAACCTCCAACCTTCCAGCAGTGGAAGGGACGATTCTTACAAATATATAATTTAGAAAAGGCACTATATGATAGGAGAGGCAGAAAAGGCAGAATCAAAGGGATTAGGATCTGGGGCTCCTTTTCCTCCTGGATCGCATCCTTCTCACAAACTGAAATCTCCTCCTCAAGCCAAGCCTAAATAATTATGCGTTATACTTGGCTGTGCTGTAAATGATGATTTCTTGGTTATTGTGTATAATGTATTACTCGATTGTCTTCTGTTGACCAAATGAAAATTTATAATTTATGTTTGGAGTGTTTGTACAGGTAATTAATGCTGCAATCGCACTGTTTTTCCCCCTCCTTTATACAATAAAAAAAGAGTCCCTTTTATTGTGTTAATGTGAACTCTTGTCTTTGGAGCCAAGCTTGAGTTTTAAAATCCCCTCTTCAGGCAGACATTCAAACAATGGCAGGCATCTATACAGTGTCTCAGCAGAAAGTGCATTAACACACCAGACTATAGTTGCCAGATTGAAGTTGGCATAGGATAGAAGAAGGCAGCTGCTGCGGCAGAAATTTTTAGTGGGCGCAGTGCCAGGTGCTGTCCATGCACAGTGCCATGCAGATCCACTTGTCAGTCTATTACATGTTCAACTAACAAACACCCAGGGCAAGGGGGACACAGATTGTTCTGGGAGGTAGACTATGAGAGGTCAGCACCCAGCAGCCTTTGGTAACTTGCAGTGGAATATTGCAAACTATGTGCATCTCTACTGTGGTGCACCTGTCCCGCCCTACCCAAACTGAGCTGGATAGCAATCATGAGATGGATGAGTACAGTGACAGGCTGCTCTTCTCTGCTGCTTTTGTACATAGTGTTAAAGTGAGTACACGACTGTTAAAGTAATTGTGTGACATGACGTTACTGTCAAACATTACCCTGACACCAATACTGCCCGACAGACTCACAGGCAGCATCAATGCTTGGGCCATGGCTGCCTTCCTTCTGGGATGGAACAGGTAGCCTGGAGCATTTTAATCAGAGACTGCCCGCAGAACCACCTTTTGAAAGACCCTGCCCCCACTAATAAGCGCTGGTGCCACCTACCATCAACCACTGAAACAAAATAACTGTTGCCCAGACCTGTATTTTCCAAAATCACTTTCCTTGTTCAGCCTTTTTAGCCAGTACTGGAATTTTAGAAGCAAAAACACAAGCACCCCAGAAACAAAATACTGTTGGTAAAAAGTTCCTGACTGCTAAAAGGACCTTGAATCACTGCAATACCATTTAAAAAAAGAAAAAAAGGTTTGCACTTTTTTGCATGTATATCGCACTTGCTACACCTTGTCAAGGGCAGTAAGCCCTATATAAATTCAATTATATACAATCCTGTCTATTGGCATTATGTGAGAGAGGAGGGCCAGATTATGAAGCAGGGTTGAATAAATTATGCAGCAAGAAAAGGCAAATTATGTGGCACATTTTGTGACACTAATCCTTCATTATTTTGTCATTTTTAAACTTATTTATACTGTCTGGGCATTAGTTGCACCTAATTAGTACCTGCATAACTCCCAAATAAAGCAATAAGCAACTCATAGGTGACCAGTCAAGCTTTGCAGCGTCTTATATTGTCCAGTAGCACATGTTGCTGTGTATTTAAGCCCATATTTATCAATGTGTTGTGTCGCCCTTGCGCCACGCTAGGGGGCGCAAGGTCTACGCAAAACCTAAGTGAGATTTATCAAGCCAAGCAAGGCCACCTTGCTGCCTTGTGTAACTCTGCCCCAGGGAGGCATTCCATGGGTGGAGTGTGGGTGTTCCTATGCATTTACCCATGGATTTTGGAGCATTCCCAGATTTACCAATAGTGGTAGACCTAAGAATGCATCAAAATGCTATTGCCTCCCAGGTGAGGCATAATGAGGAGAAATAAGGCGTACCTTCCTGCACAAAAACCATCCTGCCTATTGCTGCATTGGCACCAGGCAGCCTAAAGTACGCTGGCGCAAGGAAAGAACAAGAATGTGCTATATAATGTTAAATACAGAGCGTTCCTCTCCTTTCCTTTTCACGCAGCGCAGCAAGGTGAATTGCTGCTTTGCCCTGCGTCAAAGATTGATAAATCTGACCCTTAATAACTTTTGAACCATTTAAACTAGAAACATTTTTTGGGTTAAAATCTGCAGACAATCGATTATGTGGCAAATGCGGTAAATCTATAATTATGCGGGGAAAACACAGCACAATCGCATAATTCCAGGAGCCCAGCATGCAATATAATTTGTCATTTGTACTTTCTATGCTTGGA
Organism: Triturus cristatus; assembly: GCF_964204655.1. Lineage (NCBI taxonomy): Eukaryota > Metazoa > Chordata > Amphibia > Caudata > Salamandridae > Triturus > Triturus cristatus. Next base: position 214,589,472 of record NC_140594.1, on the reverse strand, counting down.
AGGACACAGCTTCACAGTCAGGTTGATAACAGGGCAGGGAACACCTTTCAAGAGCCACCCCTGCCTCCGTCATCATAGTCTTAATGGCCAATCATTATCTCGCCTTTAAAACAATGAGGAATGCTAAAATACACGGTCGTTATCAGTGAAAGCCCCCACCATGGAATCTGTGAACAAGTAATTTATTATTACTCACCCCTTCTTATAAAGACACTTTATAGCAGCAGGAGAAGCTGAACGTGTCTCCCCAATGCCGCTTCCCGAACAGCGCCCGACCCAGGCTTTCCCTGAGACAAGCACCCACAAAGCTGTAGCACGGGGTACGGCACACGACGGGTGGGGGAGGGGGGCTGAAGCCTTTTTAGCCCAATGGGCGTTGCATGCCTGTGTGGGTCCAAACATTAAGTAGGCATCTTGAATGACTTTTGTATACAAGGCGTACTCTCGATTAAATCTGTCGTGCAAAATGACCTGTTCAACTTTTGTACATGCCCTCAGGTCTCAAGTACAACTTCCCTGCGGACAACCGCCCAAAGGTAAATCACATACTATATGTCATTTTCACAAAAGTTTCACTTGGAAATATCTCACGATTTCGCCCATCCCTGTTTCAACGCAATGCGCATCAGTGCTAAGTCACTATAGTTTGCACGGCTCTTATAGATATGGGATAGCGTTGGTCTCCATGGTCTTTGCTCCTTTCACAGGCTGTTGCATCAACCGTGCATGCATTATCATGGATTTCATGCGTGCACCGCAATGCAGTTTGGTGTGTGAAGCCATGTTTGCTAAAAAACACTGATTTTCAAAGCAAATGTTGATGACCACTTTGGTTTACATCTCTTTGCGTTGTACAAGCATTGTCGCAATGCTACAGCTCCCTTTACTAAAGCTGGGCCCAGTTGCTCAATCTTTACATATACTTTTCTGTACATTTCCATAAGCCCCCATCCATACCTTTACATCCCTGTTCCCATAGTGAGCCCAGATTTCCACGTTGCCTTGTTATCAGTTGTTGGTTTGTGGGGGATTAGCAAAGAGGAAAGAAACTGCGGTCTGTGCCACTGCTATGGGAACTATCAGATATCAGGCAGATAGATATTGAAGACTACAGGGGGTTATTTTGAATGTAAAAAATATTTAAAGCCAGCCAGGAAAACAGAATGTAATGCAACACCGTGTGTCTTTGAACAGGTTATAAGACAAGGTGATTACTGTGCTCCGTCCTTATATTAAAACTTCCCATTATCTCTGCTCTGATCCTATTCCATGCCACTCGACCTGAGAAGTTGTAGTAGTCCCTGCCAGTTAGTACCATATGAGACGTAAGAGTTTATGAGAATCTCTTTTAAAACAGCCAATTGTATAAATTAGGAATATGCAATTGATGACCTTTTGTTATATTATGCGGCTTATAATTGCGACAACACCCCACCCTCCGCCGAACACCTGCATTTCCAGATCCACACCGACCCGAAGACCACCCTCAGAGGCACCCTGATCTACCGACCTCCGGGACCACGCACTCAATTCAGCGAGGACATCGCCGACTTCGTCAGCCCGCACGCCCTCCCCTCCGCTGACTACATCCTCCTGGGGGACTTCAACTTCCACCTGGAGAACAACAACGACTGCAACACCAGCACCCTGCTCGACAACCTCGCCAACCTTGGACTCAAGCAGCTGGTGTCCACCCCCACCCACCTCGCCGGACACACACTCGACGCCATCTTCTCATCCAGCAAAGACATCGCCTTCAGCCACGCCACAGAACTCCACTGGACAGATCACAGATGCATCCACTTCACCTTCAGAAGAACGACGACCCACCACCACCAGCAACAGGTTGCCCGAAGAAGCTGGAACAAGATCACAGCCGACCAGTTCGCCGCCTCCCTGAGCCAGCACCCTCCGGCCAGCTCAGCGAACCCCAGCCAGGCCGCCGACAACCTCACGAAGTGGATCAGCAACTGCGCGGACGAACTCGCCCCACTGAGGACCCCGCCCAGCAGACCCGGCAGCAAGAGAGCCCCATGGTTCACCGACGAACTCAAGAGCTCCAAGAAGAACTGCCGAGCCCTCGAGAAAGCCTGGAGAAGGGAACCCACGCCGGACAACAGGACCACCCTCAAGCTCGCCACCCGGAAACACCACCAACTGATCCGCATCGCCAAGAAAACGGCTTTCAAAAACCGACTGGACAACAACGCACACAACTGCAAGGAACTCTTCAACATCGTGAAAGAGCTCTCCAACCCCAACGCCGGAAACAACGACATCACCCCTTCGCAAGACCTCTGCAACTCCCTCGCCTCCTACTTCCACAACAAGATCGCGGACATACACTACAGCTTCAGCACTCAACCGACACACGCCACGACCACAGCATCGCCACCCACCACCACCCTCCGCGCCTGGACCCCGGTCAACACCGAAGAAACCGTCCACACGATGAACTCCATCCACTCCGGATCTCCGACCGACCCCTGCCCTCACCACGTCTTCAACAAAGCCGACGCGGTCATCGCACCCCACCTGCGGGACATCATCAACTCCTCATTCGACACCGCCACCTTCCCCGAGAGCTGGAAGCACGCCGAACTCAGCGCTCTACTGAAGAAACCTACAGCAGACCCCACCGAACTCAAGAATTACCGCCCCATCTCTCTACTCCCGTTTCCAGCCAAAGTCATCGAGAAGACCGTCAACAAACAGCTGGCCACCTTCCTCGAGACGAATGGATCCCTCGACCCATCGCAGTCCGGATTCCGTGCCAACCACAGCACCGAGACCGCCCTCATCGCCGCCACTGACGACATCCGAACCCTGATGGACAACGGGGAAACAGCGGCCCTCATCCTCCTAGACCTCTCCGCGGCTTTCGACACGGTCTGCCACCGCACCCTAGTGCAGCGCCTCAGCAACGTCGGAATCCAGGAGAAGGCGCTGGAATGGATCGTCTCCTTTCTCGACGGAAGAACACAAAGAGTCCGCCTACCACCGTACAAGTCAGAGGCCACCAAAGTCATCTGCGGCGTCCCTCAAGGATCCTCACTGAGCCCGACTCTCTTCAACGTCTACATGAGCCCCTTCGCGGCCATCGCACGCCAACACAACCTCAACATAATCTCCTACGCCGACGACACCCAGCTGATCCTCTCCCTGACCAACGACCCCGCCGCCGCCAGAGCCAACCTGCACGAAGGGATGAGAGAGGTAGCCGAGTGGATGACGACGAGCCGCCTGAAGCTGAACACAGATAAGACGGAGGTCCTCATCCTGGGCTCCTCGCCCTCCGCCTGGGACGACTCCTGGTGGCCCCCCGCCCTGGGCACCGCACCCAAACCGACGGACCACGCACGCAACCTGGGTTTCATCTTAGACTCCTCCCTCTCCATGACCAGGCAAGTCAACGCCGTCTCCTCGTCGTGCTTCAACATCCTGCGCATGCTTCGGATGATCTTCTGGTGGATCCCCACAGAGACCAGGAAGACCGTCACCCAGGCCCTCGTCACCAGCCGACTGGACTACGGCAACGCACTCTACGCCGGAACCACCGCCAAGATCCAGAAGAGACTCCAGCGCATCCAGAACGCCTCAGCCAGACTCATCCTCGACATCCCACGACACAGCCACATCTCCGGACACCTAAGAGACCTGCACTGGCTCCCGGTCAACAAGAGAATCACCTTCCGCCTCCTTACCCACGCACACAAAGCTCTCCACGACCAAGGCCCGAGCTACCTCAACAACCGAATCAACTTCTACGCCCCCAAACGCCACCTCCGATCCGCCAGCCACGCCCTCGCCGCCGTCCCACGCATCCGCAGAGCCACTACAGGAGGAAGGTCCTTCTCCTACCTGGCCGCCAAGACCTGGAACTCCCTCCCGGCCGACCTGCGCCTGACCCAAGACCACCTCTCCTTCAGGAAGAAGCTCAAGACCTGGCTGTTCGAGCAGTAGCGGCACCCCCCCCCCCAAGCGCCTCGAGACCCTACGGGTAGGTAGTGCGCTCTATAAATGTCTCTGATTGATTGATTGATTATCTGTGTACAATGGAAATCTTTTTGCCATGTATTTGCAAAGATTTTAATTAATCAGGCAAAATAAAATATTATTATTCTTATTACTATTCCTTGCGGGAGCATCAAGGCTTCCGCATCATCACCTGTATTACAGTAAGGACCCCAGGGGCACAATGGGCAATTGTACCTGCTTTTCGCACTTGGGGGCACTTAGGTATAAAGGAAGGAGACACAACTGCTGCCGAAGCCCCTTCTGTAATACTGATTGCACTGGCACAATCATGAGAAGGCCTTCCATCCTTTGCTGGAGTGTGGGGCCCCATTTAAATGCAGAAACTCTTTGAGTCTGCGCTCGTTCCTATTACAGACACAGATGAGGAGGCAAAGAGATAGTCATGCGTGCGCTTGCTGTGCGCAGCATAGAGGTGGCACACAGTCAGCCCACCACCAAAAGCTTCAGTGGAAGGAGAGGGGCAGGGCTCCCAGGGTCCCGCAACATATCTCCTAAAAGACGTGTTTAGTCCTTCAATGCACCCACCTGCAGGGGGCTGTCAGTCCCCCTTTGAATTGCAGGCCAGGTTGCCACCTGCACAGGGAAAAGCAAAGCAGTGGCTTCAAACAGCTAGTCTGCCTTTCACTAATTTGCTGCTCTCCATGCAGGCAGGAGTGCGCTTCTGCCATTGAAACGATACATGAGGGGCCAGATTTACCACATTCTCACGCAGTGCAGTGCAGCAGGCGCAAATGCGGCACAGCGTGAAAAGGATATTTACCGAAATATGTCACTTTCCTCCCCTTTCCCTAGCGCCAGCGCTGAAATCAGCTGCCGTGAGCCATGGAGACGCCTTTGCGCCATAGTGTAAGGGTATCTCCATGAGTCTAGCATAGATTTAGTACTGGAAGGGTATCCTTCAAGTACAAAATATGCATAGACTGACTTTAACCCTTTTCCCTCTTTGTGTGTGTGCAGCACATGTACAAAGTCAGAAAAGAAAGGAGAAATGAAAGCATTTCTCCTTTGTTGCGCCTACTTCAAAAGTGCACAGTTTTATGATGCTTTACCCTCTCTACTTTATTTAGTAAATAGGGTTAAGCATCAGAAACGATGAGGGGAATGCCTATGCTCCACCCATGGTATGCTCCCTTAGCGCTAAGTAATGCAAACTAGCGCAACGCACTACCTTACGTTACTTTCATGTTATATCCAGCACTAAACAAGTTTAGTGATGGAAAGTAAATCAGACAAAAAGAATTTGCTAGGATTTGCGTCACTTTTGTGACGCAAGCACAGCGTAAAATTATACTAAATCTCCCCCTCAGTGTGTTATGGTGTATTGTCCCGGTCAGCACTGGGTGCACCCATTTAAATGTGTACTACAGGTCAATGTTGCCATAGTTGAGTGCTGTTGCAGGGAGTTGTTTCCATGCTACAACAATGGTAACAAATCCGAAATCTGACAACGCTGGCCAACAGCTTTTTTTTTTTTTTTTTTGGTAAACAATTTTTATTATCAAAAAAGAAACAAAGTGTCGGCACATTACATGAATCTCCAATTTGAAGTCAATACCCACACAATGTCCTGATTTACCTCTCTGCAACGTCAAGAGCCTTTTTTTTTGTATGTATGTCATATGCTCCTGTCACTCTAGCGGCCGGCCGGAAGGTTGTAGGCCCATACTTGTATATATTTGAGATTGCAATAAACGGTTTCAAACAAAAAAAAAAAAAAAATACCCACACAATGTGATCAAAGCACTATGATCCATACATTTCCCAATTGTTATCAAGCTCTGCAGACCCTCCTGCCCCAGCCTCCCACCCCCGGGGCACTTTACTAAAAGAGGGCATCCGGACAGAGACATCATAAACTTGTTTAGGCTGTGTAAGGTAAATTCCTACTCCGGAGTATGTGAAGCCCCCACCTCATCCGCCAGCTGGTCCAACCCCTTCAACCGCTCTCGCCTCAACTCTATCGTAGGGGAGACACAAATCCCACCCCGGTATCTGTTCCACTTTCCCCACCGGTGGTCCCACTTCCCAGGGCAGCCCCGCCCTTTGTATACTGTTTTTTCAGCGATCATCGCAGTGTCCATATTCTTTGCCCATTCTCGTACCAGCGGGGCCCCCCGACCCCCCACTTCTGTGCAATGTTGCGTTTTGCGATTGCAAAGCCCATTGTGGCCCATGCCTGTTCTGCCAGGGAGAGGTCAGTTTCCGGCCATATATTTAGCAGGCAGAGCCTGGGGGACTTCCGTCGCGATTTATCGCATGTTTGCGACATTTGGTGAGTGACTGCATCCCAATAGTATTGTATGTGTGGGCATTCCCATAAGATGTGATAAAAGGTACTAACTAGGTTGCAGTGGCGCGAACAGAGTGTGTCCGGACGTCTACCCAGCCGGTGCAGGAGCTTGGCGTCAAAGTAGACTCTGTTGAAGATCTTTAGCTGCACCAGTCGAAGCCGCATGGGAATAGCTACTTCCCTTGGGGAGGCCAATGAGTCTCGCCAATCGTCCTCCTCCAGAATTCCCAGGTCCATTTCCCAACCCTTTTTCAGCTTCTGCATGGGATCTGGGCGGTTATTGATAAGTTTTTTATACGTGAAAGAAATGGCCTTGCGGTCCATGGGGTCCAGTAGCAGCCTATCCTCCAGGGGGGATGAGTCCGGAAGAGTGGTTCCACTCGGTATTGCTGCTGAGATGGCGTGTCTGATTTGAAGGTACCGGAATACCTTCGAGGGCGCAAGCTGGAATTTGGTCTGGAGTTCACCAAAGGAAGCCATCCTCCCCGCCACCCAAACATCCCCCACCGTGGAGATACCTATTGTGTCCCATTTATCAAATCCGGGGCATCGGTTGAGTCGACCCAGACTCTCGGGCTCCCAAAGTGGTGTTGCCTTAGTGATGCGATTGGACCACCCCAGTTGCCGAGTAGCTTTATGCCAGGTCTCCACCGTGCGTGCGGTGGGGCCAGTGAGCTGCAATTTGCGGGGATTTGTGTATAGGGCCCTATTGTAGCCACCTTTCCCCATGAGCCAGTGGTCAGTTCGGAAGCTGAGATCGTCATATCGGCCATCCGCCCAGCAATTAATGGCGACTAATTGGGAGGCCTGGTAGTAGAGTCGTAAATTTGGCAACCCTATTCCCCCATCGTACCAACCCATCGTGAGCTTGGATAATGAGATGCGTGGGGCTTTGTCTCCCCATTGGAGGCTTCGGAGTACACCGTCAATCTTGGTGAAGAAGGACTCAGGGATACGCATTGGGGCGTTTTGTAATGCGTATAGAAAGCGCGGCAGGGCCAACATCTTGAACAGGGACGCCCGTCCCAGGAGTGTGAGGGGGAGCGATCTCCAATGTAGGGCATCAGACTTAAGACGCTGGAGAGGCCCAACCAAATTGCGTTCGTGGAAGAGTTCAGCATCAGGGGTGACGAATACACCTAGATAGCGGAAGCCACATCCCGCGACCGGAATCTCATAACCCCTCGGGCTGGCTGGGGGGGCACCCCGCAGCACGAACATTTGGGACTTGGACCAATTTATACTGTAGCCCGAATGCGAGCCAATTATATGAAAAATGTGTAGCACCCGCCTTATTGACCGCGCGGGGGACGCCAGATATAGCAGGATATCGTCGGCGTATAAGGAAATGCGGTCCTCAAGGTCCGCCGTCCACTGGAGCCCACGAATCTCCGGATCCCCCCTGATCCAGACGGCCAATGGCTCCAGGCCCAGCGCGAATAGCAATGGGGATAGGGGCCACCCCTGTCTCGTGCCTCGATGCAGAGTGAATGTGGCCGATCTATGGTTGTTTACCGTGACGTGCGCCGTAGGTTGCGTATACAGTAGCCTAATCCATTTCACCAATTTGGGGCCAAACCCCATGCGTGCCAACACTGCAAATAAGTAATCCCATTCAATCGTGTCAAACGCCATGCTGGCGTCTAGGGATAGGAGAATCGCGTCTTCTTCAATGGTAGTAATTCTACCAAGGACCCCATTCACTCTCAGTAAGTTACGGCCCGTATTCCTGCCCGGCATAAAGCCGGATTGGTCGGGGTGGATTAAATCCGAGACATATGGCAGAATTCGATTCGCCAGGAGTTTAGCCAAGATTTTAGCCTCAACTGTGAGCAGGGAAATAGGTAGGTAGGATTTACAGTCTTCCACCGGTTTGTTGGGTTTGTAAATAACCACAATGGCGGCATTTCGAACGTCGGCTGGGAGAATTCCTGATTCGAAACCCTCCCGGTAGAGGTTGAGCAGATGTGAGGCCAGCAGTGCAGATATGGACTTAATAAGTTCAATGGGGAGCCCGTTTGGGCCCATTGCTTTACCGGAGCGGACTCCAGAGATAGCCTTTTGGATCTCAGTCACAGTGAAATCCACCTCAAGTCATTCTGAGAGATGCTAGTAATTCCCATTGTAGCCAGTAGCTCATTAGACAGTGGCGCTTGGGAAGTAGGCGACGCGGTGTAGACCTCACTAAAGTAAGACGCGAAAGTGTCGGCGATGTGTTGGGGGTCCGTAAGGCGCGTACCATCGGGGGATACTATGACACGAACCAACCGGGCCGCCTGCTCCTTACGCTCCAGCCATGCCAGGAGTTTGCCGGTGCGCTCCCCATGTTCATATTTCCTGTGTCTTAGGGAAAGCACGCGCGCTGTGGCCTCTTCCTGAAGCAGCTGTTTGTAATCTTGCCTTTTGATTGTGAGAGTATGCTGCACCTCTTGGTCAGCAGCGACCGCGGCAGACACCTCGAGCGGCCAACAGCTTTGGAAAAAAATCCAAATGTCTGATCCTTTGGAGATACAATTATTATAGCTGTTAATCTACACCTAAACCAGTAAAAGGGTAACTTTTACAACTTTATACAGCTCATCTGCAGACTATCCAAGACTTTTACATGGTCTTAGATTACATTACTTTCTCAAGCTAATTTTCTATATTAGGTGTTGGCGAGATCCTTCGATCTGAGTTAGATGTTGATTACTGTGTTTATTTCACCGAATGCTTTGAAATCTGACCAAGTTTCACACTTCAAAGGATGCTCAAATTAGTCCCCGCACATAACCACCAATTGTGTCAGGCAGGGTTACTTTTTTATATTGTCCCTTTCAAATGAGAATGAGGCAGACCCCCATCATTGTATTTGCATTCACAGAATGCTGATTTCATTTTTTTTACAATAATCCAGTGCTTGCCTGCTCCGCCCATGCCAAAAGCCCATATTCACAAGGTGGAAGCTGTCGCACGTGGTCAGCTTTTACATTGGCAATGGCTATCATTCCCTTCAAGAAGTCAGGGGCATATTAACAAGGGCTTTATCTCTGCTTTTTTGGCTTTAAAAGCCAAAGAAGCGGAGATAAAAATATCGCCCTATCAACAACAGGGTGCTAACATGCAAAATCGCATGTTAGCACCCTTTTTCACTACGCTTCCCTTTGCATCTCTAATGAGATGCAAAGTGGGCGTACCAGAGCAAAATAATAGGAGAAATGTCGCTAAGCTGGTGCTAACAGCCGATATCACCAGTTTTCCAGCAATAGCATCCTCAAAAAACATCGCCACGGATGACCCCGGCAACTATCGCTAATGAGATGCAGAGTAGGCGGTCCCGAGCAAAAAGCCGCAATAACACCACTCCGCAACATTCTCAAAGACCAGCCAGATCAGTGATAGGATCCCAAAACAGGCAATAAGGCGTGTCAGCAGCAGGAAACTAACACCTGCACTGACCTGGTGTAAAGTCGGACAAACACCGGCAGCAGCCAAGGGAGCACAGCCCATAGCCAAACATGAATAACAACAGATGCCCCCGAGCAACTGAACATGCAGCCCGGAGCCCCAATAGGGCAACAACACCCACCGCCACCACCCCCAGGACCCCCCCCCCCCTTTGGACAAAGAGAATGCACATCAACACCACGAAACCATCAACCAAACAAATCGCCTGAAGTCGCACAATCACAACTCCTGACACACTAGTGCCGCAAGAATAATGGAAATCATACATTCAAATCATATAATCTTTACAACTTTATTACAGATGAAACAACAAACAACAATCTTGAAGAGGCACAGCAGGTCTTCTCTGGGCATTCTGTAAGTCACAGCCTGCAAGACAGAAATACAGATAAGAAGGTGTGTCATGCGCCTAGCAAATTACAGAGAGAGAGAGCGAAAGAGAGAGAGAGAGGGGGGAGCGGGGGAGAGAGAAAGAGAGGGAGAAGAGAGAGAAAGAAAGAGAGGGAGAGAGAGAGAGAGAGAAAGAGAGGGAGAGAGAGAGGGGGAGAGAGAGAGAAAGAGAGGGAGAGAGAGAAAGAGAGGGAGAGAGAGAAAGAGAGGGAGAGAGAGAGAAAGAGAGGGAGAGAGAAAGAGAGGGAAAGAGAAAGAGAAAGAGAAAGAGAGGGAGAGAGAGAAAGAGAGGGAGAGAGAGAAAGAGAGGGAGAGAGAAAGAGAGAGGGAGAGGGAGAGGGAGAGAGGGAGAGAGAGAGAGAGAGATAGAGAGAGAGAGAGAGAGAGAGAGAGAGAGAGAGAGAGGGGGGGAGAGAGAGAGAGTGCCGACACTGGAGAGCCAGGCCTCGCTGCTCACCTGCAGCCTCCGGTGTGTCTCCAACCACGTGCCGGTACACACTGCAGTCCCCCAGGTCCCTCATCTGAGACAGTTGCCAGAGACATGAATGGCAGAGTCCAGTCCATACAGTTATATAAGGGGAAACAACGGTTCCTGTGGACTCATAAAAAATGATTCAAGCAATATAATTTGCACAATCGCAATAAAAAGAGGGTAAAATAATGTCAGAGGGCAAGGAACCACCAACACATTTATACAATTATGACTTGTTTTATAAACACAACAGACCTATTATATACATTGTTTAAATTTACAATAGAACAGATATTTGTGCACTGTGTCCCAAAGTGAAAAATGGAACCTAATCGTAAGTGACAGGGTGTATATTTATATACAAGGTTTCCATAAATTTTAAAAGGCGACCATTCTTGTATAATTTCTTTGTAAACAGCAACTGTATATAATAATACACGCTGGGCAATGGTTCGCTCTTTCAGCTTGTCGACGGCGTTTCGACCCTCTATCAGTACGGGGTCTCCTCAGGACTAGTGATGCAGGGACATCTATAATGAAATAATAAGAGCATAAGGCCCATGTACCGGCACAAATGCGAGAAATAAAAAAGGGGGGACATGGAGGGTGAATTACCTGGATTGCTTAATGTGCAGCCTTGTGAACTAGTGATGTGCCACAAGTGAGAAGTGAAAGGGTATTACTCACAAGAGGACCCGTCCGGGTACTGCCGGGGGGAAATGGGAGAGAAGGAGAGTATGGTTAAGGGAAAGCGGTGAGACAGGGCAGGATATGTGATGCACTTTGATTCAAAAGGTGCTCTTACCTCAGTGTGAGGAAAGGCTAGCAGTCAGGGGTACGGTTTGGCCGACCGGCTCTTTACATCAACTCACTATAGCCATAGAGGTCCCACAACATGAGCAACATGGACGTAAGGGGGATACATTGACCCTACATTCATCCATACCTCCACACTTCCAAGATCATAGACATGACACATTGGTGTGACAATGAATGTTTAATGCACATTCAATGGAGTGTCATAGCTGGAGCAGTACAGGGCCATGCAAACCCCACTTTACATTGATAGCCTGTGGAGGGCCATCCAGAGTCCTTCAGGGAATGACAAGTATATCAGAAGAGGAGGAGTTCAGTCTGCAGTCTGATAGCTGTGTCATTAGAGACCAAACAGAATATGGCAGCCCATTTCGAGGTCCAAGGTGAGTGTAACAGAGTGCATCGGGGGACAGTGGAAGGTGATGATGCAGAAGGCAGAACCAAGCAGAAACAGGCCATATGACAGAGATGAATGCTACCGCTTCCTTCTGACCACGAGGGCAGATTCATCCGCATCTTTATCCTCGCTGTTTCAGGTGCCTCACATGTGGGTGGTGGTGTTCTGTCTCCAGCACTGTGTTGCAGTGACACCTCAGGGGCCGGAGGTGGAATCTGTGCCACACTGTGTAGCACTGACACATCAGGGGCCGGAGATGTGGATGGAGTGGTAGCAGCAGCATGCACCAGCACCAGGCCTCATGGCAGCAATGCCATGAGGATGGTCTTTAGGGCATTGAGGGACCCAACTACCTCTCGCTGGTGTGCAGCCGTGGCAGCCGCCCTTTCCACCCGCGTCCCCTCCCTGTCCTCCATGAGCCTCCGCATAAGTCCCAACTCCCGGGCAAGCTCGCTGGAACCGCTCTGACTGTACAGTCATTCTTGTCTCTGAGTCAGGACTCTGGCGATGTCAGCCATGGTTCGTTGGAGGGCATGGAGTGGACTGTCGGTGTCCGTTAGGGACTGTGAGTGGTCCCTGATGGGACTTAGACACCCACGTATGGCGTCTAGTTTGGCTGCCATGCGGTCGAACCCCACCTGCAGCTGTTCAGCCAGTTTCTCTTGGCACCCCAACACACGGAGTTGGAAGGCCACGTGTGCATCGTGGGGGTCCTGGGAGGCAGCCGTGGTGGTGGGTGCTGCCTGCTGTGTGTACTGTGCAGGGGGTGGGTGCTCCTCGTAGCAGCTGGGCTGCCCTGCTCCTGGAAGTGGGCTGTAGAGGCTCTCCAAGAGCTGTTGGAGGGCGTCGGAGTCGAAGGTGTGGTGGTCTTCTTCGTCATCAGAGAGGTGCAGAGGTGTTTCTCCCTCTGCAATGTGAAGAGGAGATACAGTTTAATGTTGTGTTCACGTGTATATTGTGACTGTTTGTGGGGAGCGGCCTATTTGATGCGGGACAGTGGATATTTAGACAACATCCCGGATGTGAGTTTGTAGTTGTACATTGTCAACTCACATTTCCCTGCGATGCCACATGTGATTAGTCAGTTTCTGCCCACAAGCGGCACCAGTTGTGTCCTCTGTTCTGTTGTGGACGTGTTGCGGATTGTGCCACATCGTTGTCAATGTTGATGTGCTCTGCATGTGATGTGTGTCCCGCATTTTGGAGGAGTCGCCCCTGCAGCTCTGATTTGGCTGCCCTTTATCTCTTACATGCGGTGTGCCTCTGACTTCTGTGCTGATACAGTGCTGTGATTTGCATACTTGGGTGCATTGGTCTCTTGGTGGCAGTTGGGGGTCTGGGGCATGGTTTGTCCGCAGATGTGCTATGCTTACTTGTGCATGTGTGCCATTGTGCCCACCTCCCCCGTCCACCAGTCCCTGGTTGTTACTCACCCTGTTGCTGTTGTATCCGGTCATGTTGAGCAGTGTCCAGTCACCCAACTCCTGCCACAGTCTCCCCACTGATGACTGTGAACACCATTTCCTCCATCTCATCCAGCTCCTCCTGTGGCGCTGGGCTCCCACTCCAGTCTGCATTGCTGCCTTCCGGTTGTTTGCGAGTTTCTGCTTGGTTTTGCGCTTGACATAATTCCAGCGCCTCTTGACCTCTTCCATATTCCATTTTTAGTTCCCAGTGACACAGTGGAGGTGACGAACAGTAGTTGATGGTGTTCTATCACCTCAGTTTTCAGGATCCTGTTTTCCTGCGGACTGAACCTTTTCTTTCTACTCTTCTTCTCCTTGCCCTTTCCTGACCCCGAGGTCCCAGGCTGGTCCTCCGGGGGGCTTGTGGGGTTCTGGTTGTGCTCTGCACTTGCTCCGGCTGACTTCATTGTGCTTCGCTGTTGTTTGGCTTTTGTATGTGTTTATTTTTACAACTTTTGTAGTGCATTTTCCCGCATGTCGCGTGGGGATTGCAGGCCTGTGGCTGGTCTTCGCTCATTTTTTTATTACGATTTGCGTCATTACCGGTTGTTTCGCGTTTTGCCTTTTTGCGGCATCGCGTTGATTTTAACACGTTCATTCGACGTGTTGTGGTGGGTCTATTGCATGGTGCCGCCGTGTTGAGAATACCACGTTAATACAGTAATATAGACTTGTAGTATTTAATTGTGTCTATTGTAGTAACTAAGCTTTTACATATTATACTGGAGATATTTTTGTAACAATTTTTGTTAATTGATACAATACAATTTTTACTTACTTACTTAATACAGTGTTATTAGTTATTAGTTACAGTGCTATAGGTAAAGAGAATCATCGAAAGATACACATAATAAGATTTCTAGCACTATGGGGTTCTCCGGACAGTCATTTGGCCAGCTAGGACTACACCGAGCTAATGGGTACTGTTTTTTGCAAAGCATTATCTGCACCTGTTTTCTAAAAATGTCATCCTGCTATTATGGTTCCTGTTGAGGAGCTGGACACGTGTTTTCTTCAACAGCCCACTCATCCTCTCACTCTCTGCTCAAACCCAGGTGTTTCAGTACTGAAACGTGAATGTGTTCTGATTGGGTATGTGTGCAGCACTCATTCTGTCATCAGTGAGTTTAGGCTGATAAAATCACATTGCAATTGATGTCATTTAATAAAAATAAATTTTCTTTAATAAACTTAATTTTCTTTCTCTAAGATAAAATCAAAAATATGAAGGGGGTGGACACTTTACAAGGAACTTGATTGCAGAGACCAAGCCTAAACTTGACTTTATGGATGATCTGTAATTTCCCAATGTGGCGAGTCTGGCAGATCGCGACGTTGGCAAGAGCAGTGTTTCTCTATGGGAAGCTGGGATGTTTGTGGCACAGCCCAAGCAGGGAGCAAGCAGCATCCAATGGATCACTGTGAGAACCTGGCCTGGTATATGATGTACACTTATGTAAGTGGACACCCTGCACTAGTCTAGGCAACCCTTATGGTGATTTGGGAGGTCTTAGACAACCTTAGAAAGCTCTCTAAGTGGTAGCTGAGGAGAGCAGCCTTCAGGCTTAGTCCAGAAGGAGTGTAAAGCAGCTTGTTTTACCAGAATACAATCTTATAAGTATAGATTAAGTTAAAAAGAACCACATAAGGTATTTATAAAAATATATATTTATTATATAATACTCTCTAACACATACAAATATCTCCGACCCGGAAATATGCACAATGCACACAATACTTTGCATAGAAATCACGTAAAGAGCACAAAATACACAGTGGACCCCAGGGGGGACCAAACCATATAATAAGAAAGTGGTATAACAACCACGACTCAGGTCAAGACAATGTTGAGAAGATGTAGAAGTGCTGGGGACCCAAGGAACCACCCAAGGTGACAGACTAGGAGCCCCAAGGAGATCGTGTTCAGTGTGGGAACACGACCGCGTTCTCCATACAAATCAACGTGTAAGTCGCAGTTGGGATTTTAAAGATTAAGGACCCTTCCCAGTGGACACTGAAGAAACCCCATGAAAGACAGAAAGTTGGAGAGCCACCCCACCCATGGATACCTTAGTACACATGTTACCTACACCAGGGAAGCTGGGTGCATTGGTGTGAAGTGGTGTCAGAAACCGCTGTCGAACCAAATGTAGGACTTCAGGAAAGTGCCACTGCTGGAGAAGGAGAAAGTGTCCGGTGGAATCCAAAGGTGGATTCTAGTTAAGATGTAGCTGCAAGCAGAGGGGACAGAGTTTATGTCACTCAGTCGTGACCAGGAGATCGGAAAGACGAATGCCCACCGATGTCAGGAGTAGCAGGATAGTTGAGGGTGACCTTGACTCTGCAGCTGTGAGCACCAGGTGATGCTGGAGGAAGACGAGGACCTGTGCACTAGCTGTCCCATGTCGGATGTCGAGAGTTGAGGGGTCGGTGTCCGGCGGGAGCACCAACAAGCCTTGGCAACTGCAAACTGCAGAGAAGTCAAAGAAGGTGCAATGTCGGGACCAGCAAGGTCCAGGGGACTCACCACAAGCAGGGGAGTCAGGGCAGTCCCCGACCAATCAGGGGAGCCCAAAAGAAACAAAGGTGACCCTCAACAGGACCCACAGGCCGGAGGCACTGGGGTCTCAAGAGGACCTCGAGCAGCTCACCAAAAGATCCAGGCCATGGTGCAAACGATGTGATGTGGACAAAGACTTTGGTCACTGGAGATGCTTGAGGTTGGGGCTACTTGGAGCCCGAAGATCTTGGTGGAAGGACGCCAGCAAGCCTCTGCAACTGCAAGTCATCGCAGTGCACAGGGGTTCGGTTCCTGCGGCTTCCACGAGGGATACTGGCCTCAAGCTTGTTGAGAGGGTAGAGCAGAGCTGTGGAAAACCACGACCTATGTTGTAGAACCTATTGGAGTCCGTAGGAACTCAGGATCAGCAGACCGGTCAGCTTAGTTGTGGTACCTGCGAATGCAGGGAAGTGAGTCCTTCACTTCAAGGGAGATTCCTTCAGGTGTCTTGGATGCCTACAGGCCTTGGAAGGTTCCTGTAGGGTGCACAGGCACAGACGATGCAGCAGACTGAAAGGGGGACAAAGTCGAGCCTAAACGAAGTCCAGCAAAGTCCAGAGTGCCCAGATGGTAGAAGTTGAAGTGGTGTCTGAATTGAAACGTGTCCCACGACTAATCTAGGGACCCACCCACAGATAAGCCCTTAAGTACCCTAAGGAAAGGGTTGGGACGATTCAGGGGACCCTCCCAGGGGAGGGTTTGGACAGGGGGGAGGTTACTCCTATGTCTTTTGTCCAGTTTTGCGCTAGAGCGGGAGCCAACGGCTCCCAGAGCTGGTTTGAACTTGACTATGCAAGGAGGCTCCAAATGTGTCTCTCATGCAGACTTGGTGGCGTTGGCAAGCGCACCCACCTGGCCCCAATACACTAAATCCTGTCTGGGAGGTGGTCACACCTCCCTGTGACAGGATACCTATTGTTCTGCCTTTCCCTGCTCGAGCTTGGCTCAGCAGCAGGAGGGCAGAATCGAGTCTCAGCAGCCATGGTGTGCTAGAAGACTGGTACCGGGAACACTGAGAGCCTAAAGGAGGGCTCAATACCAAACATAACAGGATTTGTTGCAGCCAATTTCGAGATGGTCATCGCGCAATTACTCGGTGCCCCTCTATATGGTATATGGTTGCTTTACTTACAACCCGGGAGAATGGACTCCGTAGGCTGTAGAGGTGTCCTGCTCATGCAGGGGCACCCTTACACTTAGAATCAAGCACCCTGCCTTCAGGATTGCAAAGGCCTGCTATAGGGGTGACTTATAGGTTTTAAGTGCAGTGACCCTTGATATAGGAAACCTATACCTTTCGTAAGTGGTGCTATCACCAGCTTACACAGGCTCCAATGGCAGACCTGTTGTTGCATTTTGAATGGTCTCCCAGGGGTGGCATAATGCATGCTTCAACCCATGGGGGACCTCTGGGGTACCTATGCCCTGGGTACCTTAATACCATGTACTGGAGACTGATAAGGGTACCCCAGTATCCAATTTGGGATGTAGCTATGTTCTAACCAAAACAATTTAAGGGAGAAAGCAGACAGACTGGGATCCTGATTAGCAGGATCCCAGTCAGACTACTCAAAAACAGCTTACCACCAGGCAAAAAGTGGGGGTAACCATAAAAGCAGATCCTACTTTACTACAATCACACAGAGCGTTGCTGCGTTTCCTGCCTCTCTCTTTTGCTCCTTCCTGGCCCTTCCCATCTCTGATGTTTCTCATTTGGATACAAGAAACCCAAGCACTACTAGAAAGGTGAATAAACAGCAAATCTACTGTGAAACTATTATATTGTAGTGTAATTGCATTTATATAGTGCTAACTACCCCTGACCAGCAATTGAATCGTTTTATGGAGCTTAGCGCACTACGCCATGACTCAAAGTTAGTGGTTAATCTAGTGGTTATTAATTATCATTTTATTGTTAGTTATTGGATTAGTCTTGTGCTTGGAGGAGACTGACACATTTCCTCTTGATTGTGCTGATGAATTAAGCTAATAGGAGATAAGTATAATTATTAGTGAGTTCAAGCATGTGGAAAAAAATAGAAAAAATAAAAAGGGTGGAGAAGGTTAGATAGAATGAGATTGGAAGGCGAGGTTATACACAAGAGGAAATTGTGGTTTCTGGGAGTGGGAGGAGTACATGGGTTAGAAAAGGTTAGGGATTGGTTGATCAGAAGGACAGTCTATGATTTTTAAACAGGTGTATGGTTAGTTTACTGATGTACAGTACAGAGTAAGGCAGCAGGCATGTCATGGACTAGGGTACATTCCGATGCACAAAGGCAGGAAGAGGATGGAGTGTAAGGAGCATATAATTCAAGTAGAACAGTAGGAGGGAGAATAACCACTAGGTACAAATCGGGTATAAATCAGGTTAATTTTCATGAAGCGGTCTTTGGAATATTGAGATATGGGTAGAGGAAAGCAGGGAATGCAGGGAATTCATGGCGGATTAATAGTGCAATAATGCTGTTTTTTCAAATATATAAGGAATGTGCCCAAATTCATATTAAAGAATTATTAAAAGGGTGAGCACCAGAGACATTTACACAATTAGTGGCGTAACATTAGCCCCCTAGGTACGGGTGGGCCCCAAGCTTCAGGAAGCCCCCTCTGGCGGCAGGACCCTGGCCTGAGTGCTTCTGACTGAGTCCCGGGGAGGGGCGGGGCTCTATGTACTTTGGCAGAGGGGCCCACTCAAGTTTTGTTACCCCACTGTACACAAGGGAATGATGAGAACCACTGTTTACTTTTTCAAAATAACAATTGTTTATCAAAAATATAAAACAGTGTACAGGCTCAGAGTGTGCTATGAAAGTGGCAAAATCATGAAATAATGCAAATTCTGGAATCAGTGCTTAATTTGTAAAAGAGTAAGTGCCAGGCCCAAAGTTTTGCTCAGAAGTCTCGTCCGGCGCCAGCGAATGCCAGGGGTGCTAAATCCCTCTTTCATCCATCACCAGACACACCCTTCTCCTTTATCTCAATCTCTCAGGCTCCCTTTTCATTTGTTTGTCACTGTTTTTCCGTCTTTCCCTTCCTTCTTCTGTTTTTGCTGTGGGTCAAAGTCTGATGAGGAAAAATAAGGACTAGTCTCCATAAATAAGTGCTGGTGTCAATATGAAATTTCACTGGACATGCTGTGTTTGAGCCACAGAGACAACACCCCTTCATTTATCCACAATCCAGCTTCCTCTTCTATTACCTGTTGACCTTATGCTTCTCTTTGATCATAATGTACAGTGCTCTGCAGTCTTTTGGTTAGGTTTGCGCTATATAAATACTGTATACATACAAACTGTTTTAACTAAGGTCGGTGGTAATACTTCTGCTGTCCTAGTCATTGTCCCTTTGGAACTCATAACCCAATTTCTTGCAGTCATCACTGCCTGTAAGGGAAAGATATTGCTTCCCCTACTGGTTCAAGGCTGGTGAACGGGCATGTCTTGCCTCTTTGAATTTGACAATTTAGCACCTTACAGTGAAATTTCCACAGCCACAAATAACTAATTTGCAAAAACGGGACAGAAGTAGCAGCATCAGCTGAACAAATACTACAATAATTGGAGGAAAAATGCAAATGTTTTTAAAAATGCAAATGTTTTAAAAACAATTAATATATATTAACACAAAAATATTTTACAAAAATTATACAACTCATAATATAACAATTATATTTCTAACGCTAACCATATGTAAATATTGTTTACAAATGATAACCTTACTTGCGATATTGTGGCACACAATATTTATGACGTCATTTATTTATTTATTTATTTATAATTAGTTTAGTACATTTTTTGCAGTTTTATCGTTTACATTTTATTTTTCATTGGAAGTAAAATAAATTATTTAAATTTAAATTTTAAAACATTATTTCTCTTTACTATTTTTTGTAATTTATGTTGTAATTAATTATAATGATCAATTTGAAATCTATAGTAAATATTTTGTAATTACTTTTTTTGGTAGTATTTCCAGTTTAGCTTAGTTATGTTATGCAGTTTGCATATTTTTTAGGATAATTAAAATGGCTTTCTACACTGTATTGTTTAGTATAATGTCTACTATTTTTTGGGTATCATTAGTTTTGAGGCCTAAAATTCTAGCACTTTTTCTAATGAGTTCAGGTCTGGTGTGGGGATATTAGACTTGAACGACGAACTCCAACATTTTTCAAAAGTGGTTGAGTGTGAAATGGAAATAGTAAGTCTAAGCCCCCCCAAAGTCCAGCACTTTCCCCAGTGTGCTTAAGTTTGGAGTGGGACTAGTAAATCTGACCCTCTCAACGTCCAACCCATTCCTCGATGTGCTTAAGTTTGGAGCAAAAATCGTATGTCTGACCCACCCAAAGTCCAACACTTTCCCCATGGTGGGTCAGTTTGAAATGAGAATAGCTGATGTAACTTCAACAAAGTTCAGGGTGGGAGTATTAAATCAGACTTTCCTTTTTTTACATTGTTTTGCTATATATATTTGCTGAACATCTCTTTTAATATATATAATTTTAATGTGTGTTATGTTTAAATAATTATAAGTTTGGGGGATTTTTGTATTTCTAAGAAGAAATTTTGAATAATTACATTGATACTTAATATATAATTATAAATATATTTTTTAAACATGTTCTCCAGTATTTTTTAATAAAGATCTAGGTGCCGATTCCGATCCTGTAAAACCCGGGTACGAATGGTTGTACGGAGCGTATTCTCTGTACGACTCGTACCCGGGAAATGCACCTTACAAACCAGCAAGTACGATTCGTACAGAAATACCATTTCCGTATGAATCGTAAAAAACTACATGCGATGAAAAAATACCCACAATTCCGATACGTGACGTCCGGACGGAGTCAGGCAGCGTTCTACGGACCAGCAAGTACGATTCGTGCCTACGTCACTCCGCACGGATCATTTTTTACGGCAGCCAAAAACTCCCGGGAAATTGAGGACGACGCGAAGAAGGAGCAGCGGTACGTGATAGACAGCCATGGACCCCATCCTACGTGTCATCCCGGCCCTCCTAGCCTACCACCTGGTGCACCGAAACCGCCGCGCACGCCGCAGAAGGTCAGCACAACACCCAGGGGCAAAGGGGGGGCGAGGGGCAGGAAACATAACCTCTACCTAATTTTTAAAATACCATATACTGGCCATACATTACCTCTAGGGTCTGGTCACTTCAGGGGGCGTGTCCACCAATCCCCGCATACGCGTACCCGTCACCACTCCAATGGTGGTACAACCTGTAACTACGCCCTCAAAGTGTGGTTACGGGCCGTACCACCATTGTAGTGTTGATGTAGGTGTACGCACCGTACCCAAGCCCTCAGAGCGTGGGTACGGCCCATACCACGCGTGCCCCTACATCACCACTACAATGGTGGTACGGGCCGTACCCACGCCCTCAGAGCGTGGGTACAGCCCGTACCACCATTGTAGTGGTGATGTAGGGGTACGCGTGGTACGGGCCGTACCCACGCTCTGAGGGCGTGGGTACGGCGCGTACACCTACATCACCACTACAATGGTGATACGGGCCGTACCCATGCTCTGAGGGCGTGGGTACGGCGCGTACTCCTACATCACCACTCCAATGGTGGTGCAGGCCGTACCCACGCCCTCAGGGCGTGGGTACGGCGTGTACCCCTACATCACCACTCCAATGGTGGTACGGGCCATACCCTCGCCCTCAGGGCGGGGGTACGGACCGCATCACCCGTACCTCTAGGGCACCAGTACATTAGTGATACAAGGCGTACACACACCACAAATGTTGGCTTAGGGCCTGGTGCAGCATATAACCAGTATATTGGGGTGTGTTCATGGCCAGCACAGCAGTGTACAACACCAAGGGTGCGGGTGGGTGGGTGTCTGCCAAGGAGTCCCAGCAGTGGACATAGACATGTGAGGGGTGGGTGCCTATCACTCCCAGCAGTGGACAGAGACATGTGAGGGGTGGGTGCAGAGGAATACCAGCAGTGGACAGAGACATGTGAGGGGTGGGTGCAGAGGACTCCCAGCAGTGGACAGAGACATGTGAGGTGTGGATGCCTATCAGTCCCAGCAGTGGACAGAGACATGTGAGGGGTGGGTGCCGATCACTCCCAGCAGTGGACAGAGACATGTGAGGGGTGGGTGTCTAACACTCCAGCAGTGGACAGAGACATGTGAGGGGTGGGTGCCTAACACTCCCAGCAGTGGACAGAGACATGTGAGGGGTGGGTGCAAAGGACTCCCAGCAGTGGACAGAGACATGTGAGGTGCGGGTGCCTATCACTCCCAGCAGTGGACAGAGACATGTGAGGGGTGGGTGCCTATCACTCCCAGCAGTGGACAGAGACATGTGAGGGGTGGGTGCAGAGGACTCCCAGCAGTGGACAGAGACATGGGGGTGGGTGCAGAGGACTCCCACCAGTGGACAGAGACATGTGAGGGGTGGGTGCAGAGGACTCCCAGTGGTGGACAGAGACATGTGAGGGGTGGGTGCAGAGGACTCCCAGCAGTGGACAGAGTCATGTGAGGGGTGGGTGCCTATCACTCCCAGCAGTGGACAGAGACATGTGAGGAGTGGGTGCAGAGGACTCCCAGCAGTGCCCAGACATATGAGGGGTGGGTGCATATCCCTCCCAGCAGTGCCCAGACATATGAGGGGTGGGTGCATATCCCTCCCAGCAGTGCCCAGACATATGAGGGGTGGGTGCAGAGGACTACCAGCAGTGCCCAGACATATGAAGGGTGGGTGCAGAGGACTCCCAGCAGAGCCCAGACATATGAGGGGTGGGTGCAGAGGACTACCAGCAGTGCCCAGACATGTGAGGTGTGGGTGCATATCACTCCCAGCAGTGGACAGAGACATGTGAGGTGTGGGTGCATATCACTCCCAGCAGTGGACAGAGACATGTGAGGGGTGGGTGCAGAGGACTCCCAGCAGTGGACAGAGACATGTGAGGTGTGGGTGCCTATCACTCCCAGCAGTCGACAGAGACATGTGAGGGGTGGGTGCCTATCACTCCCAGCAGTGGACAGAGACATGTGAGGGGTGGGTGCCTAACACTCCCAGCAGTGGACAGAGACATGTGAGGGGTGGGTGCCTAACACTCCCAGCAATGGACAGAGACATGTGAGGGGTGGGTGCAGAGGAATACCAGCAGTGGACAGAGACATGTGAGGTGTGGGTGCCTATCACTCCCAGCAGTGGACAGAGACATGTGAGGGGTGGGTGCAGAGGACTCCCAGCAGTGGACAGAGACATGTGAGGGGTGGGTGCAGAGGACTCCCAGCAGTGGACAGAGACATGTGAGGGGTGGGTGCAGAGGAATACCAGCAATGGACAGAGACATGTGAGGGGTGGGTGCAGAGGAATACCAGCAGTGGACAGAGACATGTGAGGGGTGGGTGCCTAACACTCCCAGCAGTGGACAGAGACATGTGAGGGGTGGGTGCCTAACACTCCCAGCAGTGGACAGAGACATGTGAGGGGTGGGTGCAGAGGACTCCCAGCAGTGGACAGAGACATGTGAGGGGTGGGTGCAGAGGACTCCCAGCAGTGGACAGAGACATGTGAGGGGTGGGAGCCTATCACTCCCAGCAGTGGACAGAGACATGTGAGGGGTGGGTGCAGAGGACTCCCAGCAGTGGACAGAGACATGTGAGGGGTGGGTGCAGAGGACTCCCAGCAGTGGACAGAGACATGTGAGGGGTGGGTGCCTATCACTCCCAGCAGTGGACAGAGACATGTGAGGGGTGGGTACAGAGTCATGGGGGTGTGTACATCATGATCAGATGAGCACAACTCCATGGGTGTATGTACGCATCCCTAATGTTCGACTATGTTGATAGTGCCATAACAACACATCACTGACAGCAGTGTCCCACTACCATGAGGATGGATGTCCTTTCCCCACTGCATGACACAACACATGTGGGTGTGAGGACAAATGACACATGCATACCCACCCCTAGCAGATGCAGCACAATACACACACAGAGATCATGCCACAAGACTGTATACTCATGTCAATGGCCACTACACTAAGAGAGCCAAAGGGAACATACACTGTCACGCACATCCCAGGACTGATAGGAATGTACAGGTGCTGGGACAGGCACCAAGATGTTGCCTTTCATGGAAGGAATAGGGTGGACTTCCCACAGATACAATGCCCACAAGTGTCAGTCAGGTGCTCAAATACCCTGCAGAACAAGTACCAAATGTGTGCTAGGCTGGGATAACACACATGCATAGTGCAGAAAATGCTGAATGTCGCCATTAAGGCATGACAACATACTCAATACACATGTACAGTGACTAGCAAGGATGGCACAGAGGATGCAGCCGGAGACATTGCTGAGCAGGCATGGCCATAGTTGAAGGGATCCGTCACCAACAAAGGAAATGTAGACACAGGTCAGCACAACAAAAGTGCAACTCCCTGAAGGGTAGATGTCAGGTGCCACAGAGGAAGGAACAGTCCTTGGGACAATGTCTCCAAACACAAATAGCACACACGACCAAATATACTTTGCAGAGACATTATGATGGCACGCAGATACCATGGTCCACCCCATTAGCATCAGACTACAACTTTTTCCTGAAACATAACACATTACCACCACCCCAACTCCGGGACCATCAGCACCCACATCAATACCTGAAATGCAAATGTGTTCAAACTGAAAAGAAAATGCTTTATTCAGCATTAAATGAAAATGTAGTTAAGGACACTATTTACAAAGGCACATGGCCAGTCCAGATCTGAAGTCCTTGGGGGGGACACATGGCCACGCGTCTCCTCTAGCTTGCCTGCACATTAGAACCCTCAGGTTCGTCGACTGGGGGGGGGGCATCATGTGGGGAAGGACCAGGCACCGCAGGGACAGGAGGTGGAAGGGTAAGTGTGGTGGGTGCAGGGACGGACGCCTCCACCACAGGGGGCGGGGCAGCACCAAAGGTGGAGGTCAGCTCGGCGCTGCACACTGCTGCCAGGTCGTCCAGCGTCTCCCCTTCACCCGAAGCAAACACAGCCTCAAAGGAGGGGGGTGGTCGGAGTGATGGGGTGCAGCGCTACTGGGGGAGGGGGGGGACAGGGGGGGACTCAACTCCCCTACCCGTGGAGTGCCATTCCCGTTTGCGGGCTGGAGAGCCAGAGGGGCTGAGGCCCAGCACAGCCAAGTAGGCCTCTTTTTCTGGATGTGTGGTAGGGGAGCCGAGGGGAGGGCCTTTGGAGGGACTGGTTAGTGTGCCATGCGGCCTCGGACTGTGGCTGCGTGTATGCCTATGTGCCCCAGACCCAGTGGGTGTGCCCTCATCCCCCTGAGTGTGCGTGCCAGGAGGAGTGCGCTTGCCCTTACGTGGTGGTGTGCTGCCTGTGTCTGGTGGGGTGCGTGCTTGTAAATGTCTGTGTGTGCTTGGGACAGGTATGGGAGTGGGAAGTGTGGATGGTGCAGGGGTAGTGGGGGGGACGAAGCGCTGCAGGAGACTTACTGCTGCCGTCTGTGAAGAGTCCATGGAAATCAGCAACATCCGTTGGTCAGACATCGCTGATGACATGCCCTCCATGTACGACACCATCTGTGTCATCATTCGGGTGTGGCCATGAAGGAAATTCAGCATCGATGTCTGGCCAACCTGCAACTGCCGCAGAATGTCCACAGACTCTGCAGTGAGGGCAGCAGGAGGGACAGGGGCAGGGGGTGCGGTGCCTGGCACGAAGGAGACACGGTGTTGCCTAGCATGGACAGAAGGGACCGGAGCAACTGGGAGGGCGGTGATGGGAATGGAGGGGACGGTGACAGATGTAGTGCTGCTGCCAGGTGTCATAGCAGCCTCCGCCCCCTGGAGGAGTTCAGCATCGGACCCGTCAGCATTGTAGTCAGTGTTGTCACTAGACAGGTCCTCCGCCTGACTCCCCTCGCCCTCCGTGCCACTTGCTCCCGCAGACTCGGCAGCAGTGGTGGCAGCGGTGCTGGATCCCTCCTCCACGTCCGTGCAGGTGTCCCCCTCGGTGTCCTCCGATGATGCTGTGGGCAAGGTGAAGAGACAGAAAATAATCAGTCACTTGTATACAACAGACACATGAGTCCCAATAAAAATGTCACAGTGCATATCAGGAAATGCATCATGAGTAACATGTAGAATAGTCCGCACATATGTAACCCTGCACTCCCCAGTTGGTTGACCCACCATGACACTTGGAAACAATGGAGATCATGACACAACAGCAAATAACTTGATATCGAATTATACTGAGAAGCTAGTGTCTGGGGACAGTTGAGCACTGCAAGAATATGAATCCATGCCACCTCTTGTTCACTGTGAACGAAACAGTATTGGTGCACCCAAGGCCAAATAACACACCTCAATGCTGAAGGTGTCCCCACACTCTGAGACCTGTGAGTACTTAGGAAACCATAGCCAAAAACATTGCAATCCCTTGGACTCACAACACTTTACACAATGTACATGTTTAGAATGTGTGAATGTGCCACTTTGTGAACAGAAGTCACACAATGATGTGCACACAAAAATGCATTAACACAGTCATTGTATGAGCTGGCAGCCGAATTCTAAAAAGCCACTGTAAATAAGAAATGGGGTATCAGTAAGTACATATACATGGCACCACGGTGGTCTGGATGACTTGACACTCGTAAGTTTGTATCAGCAACAACCAAGGACTTACACACATGCAAACACACTGTGTGAACATGGATATGTATAATCAGAAAACAAGTGGTAATCAAACTGTGCCTTCCAGTAAAATGTGCCAGCGTGTCCACGGAAAGTGTAAAAGTACTTTATTTTGCACTTCCCTGGGAGACATCTGTCATGCAGGCACATTATTGTCCTTCACAACCAACTAGCAAAAAGAAGCATATGAAAAATTGAGACATGTTGACAAGTGTAGTGAGTGCCAAGGTACAATACTTATTGACTAAAAACTTGAATCATGCCACCTGTCACATGGATATCCGTACCATGATGACACATTTGGCAACACATCTGACCCACTGCCTGTCATGTGGAGTGGCACACATGTCCAAACACAGGACAATGCATTAGCTAATGGGCCTGCAATGTGTCGGGATAAGGAGCACCTGCTCTGAGGAGACACCCTCATGGCAAGCAAGAATGTCCACACAGATGTCAGCACACACAGACCAAACTACGTAGCATCTTTGACACATGCTGCAAAGCACAAACATTAAACCCAGCACATCATGACTGGGTCACTGCATGTTGAGTGTCTGTCCAGACAATTATCACACACAGGTCAGACCCGGCAAGGAGACATAAGGTTTGGACATGTAGGCCTTGCCCGCACAAACCCCCCATACCTGAGACAATGTGATTGAGACAGATCCTGAAGTAACACCTCTTAATCTGGGTTTACTCAAATGTGCATCAATAATTCCTAAATGTACTCCATATCACCTCGTGAGGCTGCCAACACATATTTGTGACCAACAACCATCAACAGATAGTTGTACATAGACACACAGGCACTGCCCAGTGTGAGGATGCACAAGCAAAATGGGGTCAGCCTGTACAATGGGCACATGTAGCACACTTTAGATAACTACAAATGAGGGCAGGGAACTATGCCACAGAGGCCAAACTATGCTGAACACACAGAGAATGGGCACAGTGTTGGATGACACACATGATTCCGATGCAAGGGTGGCTTAGGGGACTGTAGTGGGAACACTGCTCCATGGTCCTGGAATTATCTGACTGTAACATGAGCTACCGTCCCGGCACTATGCATATCTCCCACTCATGCACATCATGTCTGAGGCCACAACATCGATCATGCATGCTGCAAGTCTGTTCATTTGAAAAATCACACTCCTATGTTGAGACTCAACATCATTGCCAACTAATATAGACCCCCAAATGACTGAACAGGACAGGGGACAGGCAAGGTAACAACACATGTCTCAGACCCCCCCCCCCATGATGCAGAAAGCAATGTGCACTTGGATTAACTGGCAGCCTAGATGACCATGTGCAATAGTGATTACACTCAGACCAGGGAACACATGTCATTTAGGGGAAGGGAGGAGGAACAGCACCGTTTGAGTTTGGGGAACAGGATATGAACTGCACAAATTAACCCTCGCTGTGTATCCAGGCGACTGAGCACTTCCAAAAGCTGGTGACACACAAAAAACACACATGTACCTACCCCCTTCCTGCTGCTGCAACTCCTGTAACCGCCTATCCAAGTCAGGGAAGACAACTGCCAGGACACGCTTCATCTGTTGGGTCAGTCGTCGGCCCCCGCCGTGCTTGTGTGGAGGTGAGTCTTTCAGCTGCCACCGGGCGATCCTCTGGGTCCAGCACCGGATGTCCTGCCAGCGTTTCCTCACCTGGGCGAGGCGCCGACTGCGACCCTCTACAGATCTCACGGCCCTGAAGGTCCGCTTCCATATCTCCCCCTTGGCGTAGGCAGTTACCTGTGAGGATGACAAAGTGAGACAACATCACTACACCTGCTCCATGTCACAGAGACACACATTTGAACATCTTTGATATGTTGAACAGGGCATAGTATGCTGGCAACAAATAGCACCTTTGTCATAGGGACATTAGCCTATGTGGAAGCCCCAATGCACTACATGGCATTGAAAGGACACAGGTGGCATGAGGGGTGCAACACACTCCATGATCATGGCACACACTGTGCATCACATGCAACACCAGGCTGATGGACAGCACCTCCCAGCAGTCACATGCCCCAGGCCACTGACGCAACCTAAGCAGAGTACACAGACACACACAGGCACAGATCAATCACCTGCCATTGGCAACAGTGGATACAAACCTCACTCTGCACATGTGCCACTTGCCTGTGGGGTGTCACAGGTGTGGTGCTAGCTCAGCAAGTCAGACACTCTGCACGGCTTACTTCTCACATCAGATGGGTGGAGCTGTTGCCTCCTCCATGCAGCTGGGGTGCAACACTCCACATAGACACTCACCCACATGACAAGGAACATTCACACACATCAATGTCCAGGGGGTGAACACATCATTTGGACACTCTCACCACAGCTCCACTCAACTCACACACATCTGTGGGTACAGTCACCTGTCACACCGGGGGGGGGGGGGCAGGGAATCACCTCTGGACAATAGGACAAAAATTAGCATAAGGATTGGGCAGGCTGAATGTGCCATGCACTATGCAATGAATGTCACAGTAAGCACAATGCAAGTAACGAGTGCAACCAGGAACTACATCATGCTCTGCATGGGAGACATAAGCCATTCCCCCCCCCCCGGACCCACGCTAAATAACATTGCATGTCTGTCACACCTGGACACAATGCCAGAAGTGACACTCACAAAAAAGGTGCACAGCAAAGCTAGTGGAGTCAGCACTCACCTGCTCCCCTGGTCTCCCATACAGGCTGGGGTACTGTGGGAGGATGACATCAAGCAATGCCTCATTCTCCTCATGGGTGAAAGGCTGGGCCCTCTCCACAGACCCTGACATGGTGCCAGAGGAAGCACAAGCAGCAGCAGTGGTGTCGAGCGAAAGGTAGTGCAGGCAAGTGCCCTCTCATGGGTTCTGGCTGACTTATATCTGCCTTGCTGGGCTGTTTCATTTACAGGAGTACAGAGTGATTGATCAGTCTCATTTGCATCCTACGTTTCCTCCAATCCCTTTAAACATACCCCAGTGAGGGCCTTTGCATGGTTCAAAATTTGAGCATGATGTGAAGTCAACAACCACTTTGCAACATTGTATTTAGTTGCCAACTGCCTATTCCAGGCCACATGATTGAAAATTTGAACTTGAAAATCGGTATCCATGACAACCAGCATGCATTTAGGCCCTAATACTTGTCCCTCATGTGTCCCTATGTAATTTAGCTATCCACACACAGGTACGGTGCGTTTCACACGTACTGCTACCGCACCAGTTGCACATTGCATTTGACACGTACGTGTACGACCAGTGTGTACACGTACGTGGACTACCAGTGTGTACACGTACGTGTACGACCGTAGTCCACGTAGGTGTATACACTGGTAGTACACGTAGGTGTACACACTGGTCAGTACGCAAGCACTGGCCTATCCTTAATGTGGCATCGGAAAACATCCCGCCCCCTCTTTTTGCGTTTAAGAAAGGCCCAAGTTTACGGAACAGTCTGGTTCACACGCGACCACTGTCACAGTCCACATGTGACATCAACACCTTGTGGTCATTACCCCCTGTACGAGGCCACTATCCTTGTGGCTCGTGCAGTGTATGTCCCCAGACAACCAAAACAACATCAGTGGACATAGGGACCAGCCGTCCTTGGATATTGCAGAACCACACAAATTGTAATTCTGAGTGTGTGATCTATATGATCACATGCCCTTGTGCTCTGCATTACATTGGTTACACTACACGCAAAGTGAAGCTCTG
Organism: Triturus cristatus; assembly: GCF_964204655.1. Taxonomy (NCBI): domain Eukaryota; kingdom Metazoa; phylum Chordata; class Amphibia; order Caudata; family Salamandridae; genus Triturus; species Triturus cristatus. Next base: position 214,559,171 of record NC_140594.1, on the reverse strand, counting down.
TATGAGTGAGCATAAGAGCACCATTCGGTGTATGAAACAGTCTACCTGCCTGACAGACCATTTTCTTTCTAAACAACACAAGGCCGACGATTTGACATGGCTTGTGCTGGAACGTCCCTTTATTCCCCAGCACGTAGCAGATATCTCAAGATTTCTGTTTTCAAAAGAGCAGAGGTGGATTTTTAGATTGAAAACAGACATACATGGCCTAAATGACAGTATACCATGGGCCTCTGTCTGAAACCACGTCTGACTATCTTAGTTTCTAAATTGACTAGTGTACAAACATTCCATCATATTACGACATCCTGAGTCATTATCAATACTTTCGACATAAATAGGCATCTGCACAATTGTGCATAAGACTGCCTAGATGTATCCCATACAGACACATGTACACTCAGGTACGTGCCATCCTCTATGGACCATTGGTCTAACAGTTTTTGGGTAAATCTATTTTACTATCTACCCGAATGAGTCGAAATTTGGTTGTATGAGACTTGTATGTTGAGTAGGTTTGTTGGTTGTGGCCTGTTTCTATGTTTCGTTTGAATATGTGCTGCTGTCAACGTTATAAACGGGCCAGATTAGGGTTTGGCTGCCGCTATATAGTTTGTAGGCACACTTATACACTACGAGATGGGGTCCATCAATTCAAGAGCGAATCCCTGTAGGATGATAATAAACAAGATATAGAGCGGGTCTACTGCAATGGCATTTTGCCATCGCAACGGGCTGAGCATACAACTCTTGCTGACTCTGTCACGACGGAAGACTATTCAATCTAGTCCGTCCTGATTTCAATGCGCATGCGCAGATGCGGAGCCAGGGCATACCACTGGTTCCTGACACCGCGCATGTGCTAAGCGAAGTGTTGTCACTCTAAGCATGGCATTAGTTGATGCCGAGCCGTTCTGCCAGTTGTGAAATCACAGTGCGCATGCGCCGAAGTAAGTGTCTTGGAGCTCGCGCATTTTCTCCTCAGGCGCATGCGGTTTGTGCAGCGGTAATACCGGCAGCTGATGTGAATAAAGTAATTTCGTCCAATCAAGACGGGTATATAAGGAGCTCTCCCTCCCCCTGCCGTCACCTCCCAGACAGCTCGTAGTCTGGCTTGAAGTACCGACGGATAGGTAAGGAGAGGAGAGCCCCCGTTTTTGTCCAAGGGTTGTAGGTCTATGTATGTCCATTTTGGATTAGATTTAACAGTGAGATGGCAATTCCTCCCTGCTTGAACCTCATATATTGTGTTGCTCTCCCTGGACTCTGTTGTATTTAACTTTTGGATGAGCCAGGAGTGACTATACAGATTGAGGTGTTCATTATTTTAAATTGCATGATCTTCAAATCATTTTGAACAACCCAGGTTTTAGATACAACATCCTTTTCATCTACCTGCATTATTGTATCCATGGGGGACTGAGTGTTTTTTGGTTATTGATTCCTTAGGTTAATTATAGTGTTTGATGCGCATGTGAAGTGTTTAGACAGACTAGTATGAATATGCAACTTTTCTGCTTTTCTTCACATATAAACAGAGTGGTGCCTCCATCTCCGAGCAGTCAGCCGGGTGAGGTGAGGTTTTTCTCCCACAGAAAGCTGGGTAAGTTAAGTACAGTTCTTTTGAAACCCTTTTTTGCAAGGAACCATTGTCTGGGTTCTTCCACGATTTAAGCAGTGCATAATGGGCACTGTTGAATAGTAGCCACTGATGCTGTGATTCATGTAAGATACGTTTTTCTGATGGTCTGACTCTTTGAATTCTCCCTAGGAAAGAAGAGATAGCTCTTACCTGCAAGTACGAGGTTTGCTTGTCCGGTAGGGTGGCAATTGCCACATACTTACCCGATTATTGTATTTCCTTTATGAGTATTGTTTTTCACGATTTTATGCACGAATTGTGTTTATCCTGCAGTAGCCTTTATTCCACTACATCTAGGTCCTGAAGAAAGCCGGGTTAGTTGATCAATTCGGCTGAAACATGTCGACCGCATTAGACTTAGCCAGGAAATAGTCAATTTTTTCAAGACTGTTGTTTTTTTTAAGTATGACACCTGGACAATCCTCAATAAACATATTTTTTGCCCAGGTAGCCATTTTTAACTCACACTTACACCAGAGCACTGCACGTCACTAGAGTTCATATAGTTTGAACACACACCTCGGCAGGAGCCCTTTTCAGGAGTATCAGGTCAGGTACCCAGCAGGGCCCGGTGGCTCAAAACTGTGGCCCTAGATCCTGACTTCCTAGAGTCTCAGATGACGAAGCTCCGCCAGTAAGGGTGGGCTGATGGACTCTTAACTCCTGCCAGGTGATGAGCATATTATCTGAGGAGGTTTCTTAGTATTTTTTCACAGCGTTCAGTGGCTGTCTGTTCTCTATGAACGGACTGAGCATCTCCTGTTAGTTGTTAAGTACACACTGGTCGTACACGTACGTGAACGACTGTAGTCCACGTACGTGTACACACTGGTCGTACACGTACGTGTACACACAGGTCGTACACGTACGTGTACGAGCAGTGTATACATGTACGTGTACTACCAGTGTGTACACGTACGTGGACTACGGTCGTACACGGACACGTACGTGGACTACGTGTACTACCAGTGTGTACACGTACGTGTACACACTGGTAGTACACGTACATGTGTACGGTCTGTACACACACCCATACTCTGGCGGGAACACCAATATGATGATACAGACCGTTCACTCGCCCTCAGAGCGTGTGTATGGTGCATTTCACAGCTTACACAGGTGATAGGAGGCGCACACGAATGGAATGGAGGTGTCAGACTTGTGCAAGTCATAGTAATTGCAGTCCTTCATGTGCAGGGCCTAGGTGTGTAAGGCAGTGTTGTGGCACATGTCTCCTCATGTTTTAGCACAATAGATGTGTGATGGCCTGTGTACACATGTCATGTGAGATGGGGCAGTATGTGGCACACTTCCCCTTCCCACTTTGCACATGTGTGCATGTAGTACAAATGTGTCAAGCACTGCATCACTGGTATGGCACAGTCACCAACACCCGCAAATGTCCCCTGATGTCAGGGACAGGGACACTAACACCTGACATCTAAGTACCAGCGTGCCCCGATGTGACTATGGCCTGTGTGTGTCATGTGTTCCCATGAGCTTGCTGTTTTTGTTCCGTCAACTGTATCTGCTGTTGCTGCATCCAACCTGTGTCTGTGTGTAGATGGGCATGGCACACATATACGCACACCATGCCACATGTGGATTCACACGTTACGTGTGTCTGGATGCTTCAAAGATGATTTTATGACATGAGGACATATCTGCGCCGTATCCATGTCTGTGTTTTCGTTTTTCACGTGTACCCCTTCATCGCTATGTGTATGATCTGTACATTTCCAATGACATGTGACCTGTGCGTCTAGATTGCCGCCAGCAGTCTGTATGAGATGACATCCTTCAAATGCAGATATGTGGATGTATGTCACTCCTGTGATGTCTCTGGCTGTTCACTTACACTGGCCCACAGCTAGTTTCGGGCCATGTCATATAGAACTTGACTATCAACGGGTGTAGCTGGCTTGTCGTAGGAGTATCACCTGGCTGGCATACGTGTCCTGGATGTATAGCACAGACCTGACTCTGTATTTAGCAGATGTGTAGTAGCAGTTGAGCATGTGCTCAGTTCATTGACATTGATGTTGTTAGGTACTCACTCTTCGTTATTCCTTCCAATTTTCTGCAGGGCACCGCCTCTCCCCCGACCAATGCCAGACTTGGGTGCCATGAGGGAACGTGACTGCATAAGACGTTACTGCTTCTCGCAATAGTTGATTGAGAACTTGACCGCAAAGCTTGAACAACACCTCCAACCGCGACACAGGTATCCTACTGCGCTGACCCCTAAGATGAAGGTGATGGCAGCCCTTCATTTTTTTGCCACCGGTACGTTTCAATTCACCATAGCTGATGTGGGTGGCATGTCACAGACCATGTTCAGCCGTGTCCTGCATGATTTTTTAGAAGCCATGTTGGAGCACCTGGATGAATTCATCCATTTTCCAACTCGTGAGCAGTTGACAGGTGTCAAGGGTGAGTTCTATGCCCTGGGAGGGATGCCCCATGTAATTAGGTCTATTGATGGGACACATGTGGCTTTGGTACCACCACAGGCACAGGAGGTCGCCTATCGCAACCGTAAACATTACCACTCTATAAATGCCCTTGTGGTGTGTCTTCTAACATGCTGATTTCCCATGTCTGTGCACATTTTCCAGGGTCAGCACACGATGCCTACATCATGAGGGGTAGCAGGGTGCCAGAAATGATGCTGGGGCTGCACAACGAACGAGCATGTCTTGTTGGTGGGTATACTCTGTTTGTCCTTTGTTTTGCGCTATTTTTGTATCTTACGGCATCTCCTGACCCACTTCTTTACATGATGTTTCCATGTAGGGGACTCTGGCTATCCCAACATGCCATGGCTGATGACACCCCTCCGCCACCCCAGAACAGCTGCAGATCATCGTTACAACAACGCACATGGGCAGACCAGGCGAGTGATTGAGAGGACGTTTGGCCTCCTAAAGAGCAGATTCTGGTGCCTTCACAAGACAGGCGGGTCCCTCCCATATGCACCGGTGAAGGCCTGCAAGATCTTCCTTGTGTGCTGCATGCTGCACAACATGGCAGCGGAGAAGGCTGTGCCACTCATCCTGGATCCGGATGAGCAGGAACATCCACCCGTGGAGGATGAAGGGCTTGGTCACGAGGCAAGTGACGATGAGGAGGAGGAGGAGGAGGATGACATCTGGAGTCAGCTCATACGCAACTTCTTCTCATAATGGTGAGTCCATGGGTCTGAGTGTGCACGCCTGGAACCTTGTGTGGCTTGTGTTGCAATGTGTGTGTCCAGCTGACTGTATGCTAAGTGACTTAGATGTGTGTTCAGATGTGTCACTCGAGTGATGATGTCCTTCCACACATTTTAGCTTAGACACTCAATTTTAATATAGCATGGTGACACACTTATTCCTGTAGAGTAAATGACCATGCATGCGGATGACAATCTCTTCCCTGACTTCTTGTGCGTCTGTCATCCCCAGGTAGTTTCGCATGCAGTCTGCTCGTGTCATCGTTGGCCTCCTGCTATTCCTCATGAGTATTGCAACGTGTGCTGAATCAGCGTCCCATGCACGAACGTGGGGAAAAGTCTATTTGGTTAAGGATTGCTGCACAGCATTTTGGTGTTGGTAGGTGTTTGTAATGTGTGGGCACTGCTCCTGTGCATGTTGTGTTACTATACATACATGTCGACTCACCATGGGGCACATGACATGTTGCATGACTCCCATGTATTGATAGTCACCCTTCGTAGCAGTCATCTGTGATGGGACTGTGGATTCTGATGAAGGCATCAATGTGTGTACAACTTCCCTCATACGGGATGCTACGGGTGGACATAGTGTGGGACATCCCCATTAGAGGATAAATGGGGAATTGCAGCCCCTCCGTGTGCAGCAGGGGGTGTTTGGCTCACACCCTTCACTTGTGTGCCAGTTCAATGGATTTACAGCATCTGTGTTCTGAAGGGGGTGTCTAGTGTAGGTCCCACATGTTCTGTAAAATGACCTGTGAGTCTGTTCATATTGATGTATTTCCCTAGGTGTGAACCTGAGTAATAAAGGTGTACCTCACCCTCCAAGGTGCCTCATCTCTGTCAATGCTGGTCTCTTGCCACTTTGCATGCGGCATCTCTGGCATAGTTGTCAAAGATTGGGCATATGAGTCTATGTGTAGTTTAGCAACATGCATGCAGTTCTTCAGGGATTTGAATATCCATTGTGCATGATGTCCATGGTTGTGTATGTATTTGGGCATGTTGATTGCCACAACAGACCGTCAACACCTGCTGAGGGTGTGTATCCTGTGCGCAGCTCGTCCTTCAGTTTAATAATCCGGTGTCAGTCATCTTTGGGGATTGTGCATCCATTGTCTCTCGGTGTGCCATGGGAAACCGGACACTCCTCCTTTACATTCTCCTGTTGCAGTAGTCCTTTCTGACATCCTTGTCTTTGTGTGCAACTAGTGGCATAGTTTCCAGGTCATTCCGCCTGCTGCTGCAGCCCCTGCAGCGAGGGCACAGAGAGTTTACAGATTCGGCAACACACACACCTCAAAGATGCTCCTCCCTTCCTCCCTCCACCCATTCATTTGGCTGGCATCAGCTTGTCTGTGCCACTGTTGCGCCCACGCGGTGCCAAAGGCTGGACCGTCTGCGCATGCAACATGCACATTGCACGAACCTCATGTCCTTACATGACCCACATCACACTACAGTCTGATGTTGCAGCCACCCTCCAAGCATTGTCCATCCAAGGAGCTACTGCCTGCTCTCAGGCATACCCTAGGCGCACACACGACACCTTTGCTTGATGATTGTGCAACTCCAACTGCCTACACAGCGCTGCCCCGCCTTCCAGGCCCTGTCACACCAACCAGGTAATGTCCCTCCTACTCCCCACCGGCTCCGTACACCAGCAAGGCCATGGGAGTGGGACTCAAGCCTTCAGCATGTAATATAGTGGCATAATCTTGCACATGGCCCTGGTATCATCTCTCAGCGTGTCAATCCTCAATGTGTCCAGGTCCCCCTCACCGGCATCACATGCACACAGCACCTCTTCATCAGCTCGTATGCCATTGACAGCCAGGTGCTCCTCACCCTCACCAAAGACGCAGCCATTGGCAGTTCCAACATTCAAGAAGGCATGAGATCCATTGATGGATGGTTGAACATCAGCCACCTGAGGCTGAACTTGTACAGGACTGAGGTAATCATCTGAGGATTGTCCCCTTACAGGTGGGTCAACTGCTTGTGTCCCACCCGCAAGAGCCCTGCACATGCACCCAGTGGCCACGCACACAAGATGGTGTGCATCATGGATTTGTCACTCACATTTGCCATGCTAATCACCAGCATCTGTACCTCAGGATGCAACACCCTCTGCATGATGCACATGATCCACAGATAGATCCACTCCAGGAAAAGACAGACCATACCCCAGGAGCACGACACCAGCCGTGTCAGCTACTGCCCCGCCCTCTACGGAGCAAGTACATCCTAACACCCGGGAAACCAGTCCACATCCAGGCTGCATGTGCACACCTCAGCTTCAACATCCTGCGCCCCAGCCACATCACCGTCCACCAGAGATAGCTGCAATGTATCACTGTGTGCTGCAGGATGACCTTCAGACTCCTCACCCACACTCAGGAGGCAGGCCACAACCCCAGACCCCACACCAACCTTGGCCGTCTGTCATCCGAGACCCCGTTGTGCCAACTCCGTGCATCCAACCTTGCCCTGGCCACCATTCTTCACATCCACTGTACTCCAGCATGCAGGACATAGTTCTCCCACCTGGCAAGACATATCTGCTACTCCCTTCCCGGCAACATCCACATGAGTCATGACCTCTACGCCTTCAGGATACTCTTCCCAATTGGTCTGTCCGCACAGTAATGCATGCCCCCCCTCAGCAGCTTGAGGCCATCACGGGTGAGTATTGTGCTCCATGTCTGTATAGTATGATACATTGTGACCCATGTGTGTCCTTTCCCAGACTCAGATTCCAGGGTATGGATGGCTGGAGTTAGTTCAACACTCATGCATAGTTTGACATTTCCCCACACGTAGGTTGTGTACTCATGCAAAATGAATGCAACATGTAATTGTAGAAAAAGAGATTTATTCTCGGTGGGAGGTCTGTTTAGTGTGGACAAATAGGTGCTATACAGTGTGCATGGAATCCAACGTTCACAGGGGGAGATGGCATCCTTGTCAGTTGGAGTCATCAGAGTCCAGACCACAGTGTTGGTCATCATTGGTAAGACTGTGACCAGCAAGTCCATGTGGCAGAGAATGTCATTGGATGAGGTGCTGCTGTTGCACCAGAGGCCAGGTGCCAGGCCAGGTGACCTGGGAGATGTGGATGGTCTGCTGCCTCTCACGGTCTTTTCCGTGGACGACCCACCTTCCTTGTGGGACCCTCAGATGCAGGCCTTGACGATGCTTGGGACGCTCCGTCGGACGAATCCTCCTCCTCCTCCTCCTCCTCCTCCTCCTCCTCCTCCTCCTCCTCCCTCCCTGTGGCTGGTGCTGGTCTTCGCCTGTTGGCACAGAGAGGGTTGCCCATGTTGTCGGCGATCCGACGGAGTGAACGGCTTATGTCCGTTTGCACCGCCAGGAGCTCAGCCAGTCTTGCCTCCATCCGTCCTTCGTGTTGTTGTTGACTGGCGTGTTGCTCGGCCTGCTGGTTCTTAATCTCGTTGAGGGTCCCCACTATCTGGCTGATGCCCCTGGTGTCACGCCGGTATGTCTCCAAGATGTGGCGTATGTGTGACATACCGGTTCCCTCAGCTGGCAGGTCAGGTTCGCGCCTCCGCCTGTCTCCACTTCCACCACCCCTGCCCACACGAGCCTGGCCTGCCGTTATGGGCACATCGGGTCTACCGGACCCCTGAGGGATGGCATTTGCAGGGTTGTCTGCCTCCTCCTGGGTGGCCGGAGAACCTTGTCCCTCCAGGTCAGACTGGCTCAGTTGTTCTGTGCGGGCAGGGCTCCTGGGTGTCTCCTGGGATGTGGCAAGAATGGGGGTGGTGGTTGGCACAGATGTACCTGACGCAGGTGCTGCAGGGGCTGGGGCACCAGAGGGTCCAGGTTGGTTGGGGTCATCCACAGAGTGCTGAGAGTCATTGCTGCTGGTGGGATCATCTTCCTGCCGAGCCTGGGCCTGTGATTGTTCCCCCCCAGTGTTGGGGGGAGATCCATGACGTTGCCCTGTGTGTGAGAGAGAGACAATGTTAATGCTGTTTCATGCGACATCCATATTTCATACATGTTCTGGTTGCCACAGTTACTCCAGGTAGTTGTATGTGCCTAGCATTCACATCAATGTTCACTTGTGGATGGGTATGTTGCAGGGGACTGATTGAAAGGTTATCCAGAGTATTTGACATGTCGCATTTGGCCTTGGATGCTTTTTTGGCTGTGGCTTGATCTTGTTGTGTCACATGTCCATTGTGAGAGTGTGTGACTCCCTTGGCTGCCCCGGGGGTGTGTGCTTGTGTGAGGGGTGAGTGATCATCACTCAGCCCGACGCTGTTCAACATCCACATGGCCCCCCTCACACAAGTGGCCCGCCACCACAACCTCTAAGACATCTCCTACGCCGACGACACCCAGCTCATCCTCTCCCTCACCAAGGACCCTCACACCGCCAAGACAAACATCCACGAGGGTCTGAGGGCCATAGACGACTGGATGCGGAGTGGCCATCTGAAACTGAACTCGGACAAGACGGAGGTCCTCATCCTGGGACCCACACCCTGGGACGACTCCTGGTGGTCAATCGCTCTGGGGACATCACCGACACCCACCAAACATGCACGCAACCTATGATTGATCCTCGCATCCTCCCTCTCCATGTCCAAGCAGGTCAACGGCATCTCCTCCTCCTGCTACGACACCCTACGCACGCTCCGCCAGATCTACTGGTGGATCCCAACTTAAACAAGTAGAACAGTGACACAGGCCCTCGTCAGCAGCTGACTGGACTACACCACTGCACTCTACCCAGGACTCCCATCCACACACCAACGGCGGCTACTACGCTTCTGCAACGGCTCGGCACAAGTGATCGTCAACGCCCCCTGCCACAGCCACATCACCCCCTTCCTGAGAGACCTGCACTGGGTCCACATCGACAAGAGGATCACCTGTAGGCTCCTCAGCCACGCACACAAGGCACTTCACACCGCTGGACAAGCCTACCTGCACATCAGACTCAGCTTCTACACCCCCACCCGCAAGCTCCGCTCCGGCATCCTCGCCCTCGCAGCTGTCCCCCGCATCCAACGTATGCCCGCCTGCAGCAGATCCTTCTCCTACCTCGCCGCCAGAAGCTGGAACACCCTCCCAACCCACCTACGACTGACCCAAGACCTACTTGCCTTCTGATGACTCCTCAAGACCTGTCTCTTCGAGCAGTATTGGAACCCCCCCTCAGCGCCTTGAGACCCTCACAGGTAAGTAGCGCGCCTTACAAGTACCCTGATCGATTGTTGATTGATTGACGGTGCCTGCTGGTGGGTGTAGTGTGATTTGGCAGTTGGTCTCCCAGGTGATGTATCTGTCCCCCCATGGCGCATGCTGCCATGTCAGTGAGTGTGAGCTCCTGTCCTAGATATCTGAGCTGGTTGTGTTTGTGTTAGATTTTGCAGTTGTCACAGGAGGACCTTGTGCTGCCTACAGCAGGGCCAAGTGTCAGCTACCTTGTCAGTACTTTGCCAGTCCCTGTGCATTGTGCATGTGTATGTACCTGGGCCATATGGGCTGAGGGCAATGGTGTCTGTTTCTGAGTTGTACAATATGTTTAGTGATCCCCACCCTCCCAGCATCCTGGACATCCTGTCTTGGGTTTGTGGTTTGTGTAGGCTGGGACATGGCATGGCCATGCTTTTTAAATGGGGCATACTCATGTTAGTGGCCTGAGCGTTGTTTAGAGTGTGGTTGTGTCAGGTGAGGGCTTGGGGGTAGGTGAGTGCATTTGTTGGGGGTGTGGATGCCATTCCCCCCATGTTACGTGAGTTGTTTGTGTACTCACCAGGCTCTCGAACTCCTTCGACTCCGTGTACAAGGGCCATCACCTTCTCCTCTCTGGGATGGTAATGTACCGGTCTGCGGGGAAGCCCACCTCCTGTGATGTTACTCTGGGCGTATTCCTCGTTCATTTTGCGCTTGACTGCCCTGCGCAGATCGTACCACCTGGCTTGACATTCATTCCTGGTTCTTCTGATGGGCGCAACAGCATTCACCCGATCCACAGGCTAGTTTTTTGGGATATGCTTGTCTGACTGACCAATGTTCCAAACAGCTGTGGCTCGACTCTGATGATTTAGTTGACAAGGATGTCCAGCTCCTCCGTTGTGAACTTTGGATTCTTGTCTGTGGGCATGGTGTGGGGTGTGGATGGTTGTGGGTGTGTGGGTGTGAATGTGTAGGTGTGTGTGTGTGTGTCTGCGTAGAGGGGGTCTGTGTGAAGGAGGTTGTGTGAAGGTGTGTGAGTTAAGGTGTATGGGTGCAGTTGTTTGTGTGTGATGTCTGTCAGCAGTGGGTCTGTTGCAAAGGCTCATGGTTTGTGTTTGTGGGCCCTTTTTATTGGTCCATTTGTGGGTGTTGCTGTGTTTGAACTTTTGGTGGGTGTGTTATAAGAGGTGGTTGTGATTTTGGGCGTCTCTTTGGATGTGCCAGGTCAGTCTTTTAGTTGTTTTTTGTCCTGAAGACGTGTTTTGTGGTGTTGTGCGAGTCGAATTGACGGTCCTTGTGCTGTTTTACAGTGTCCTGGTTCAGTACGAGTCTTTTTCGCGTAGGTAAGGTGCGTCCATGGCTATGTTGTTGTACAGTGTTCACATGTGCAATGGTGTTGTACGACTCGTACATACGCAATGCTGGGGTACGGTGTTGGGGTACGGTGCGTCCAAGTAAGAGGCTGGGGTGGGGGGTACGGGGCGTACATACGCGGGTGCTGTGGTGGGGGGTACGGCGCTTACATACGCGTGTGCTTGGGTATGGCGTGTACATGGGGGGATGCTGGGGTACGGTGTTGGGGTACGGTGCGTCCAAGTACGGGGCTGGGGGGGTACGGCGCTTACATACGCGTGTGCTGGGGTGGGGGTACGGCGTGTACATGCGCGGGTGCTGAGGTGGGGGGTACGGCGCGTACATGCGCGGGTGCTGGGGTGGGGGGTACGGCATGTACATGCGCGGTTGCTGCGGTGGGGGGTACGGCACGTACATGCGTGGGTGCTGGGGTGGGGGGGTACGGCACGTACATACGTGGGTGCTGTGGTGGGGGTACGGCGCTTACATACGTGGGTGCTGGGGTATGGCACGTACATGCGCGGGTGCTGGGGTGGGGGGTATGACCCGTACATACGCGGGTGCTGGGGTACGGCACGTACAGGCGCGGGTGCTGAGGTGGGGGGGTCCGGCGCGTACATACGCGGTTGCTGGGGTACAGCATGTACACGCGCGGGTGGGGTGTCCGTACGACTCGTACCCCGGGCCCAAGTGTACCGGGGTAGTGGTCGTACAAAGTTCGCTCCGTACGGGACTTTTTCCATACGCTTGGGTATTCAGGACGCCGGTACGGATCGGACTTGTGCGCCTCGGACTTAAGTTTTACGACTCGTACGTAAATCTGTCCGGGGACGTCTCGTAGACTTTTCCCAAGGCAATTTGTATGTGATTTAACGGTATGAATCGTACTTCGCCATTTGTACGGGACTTGTACGACTCGTATGTAAAAAAATACGGATACGAGTAGTACGGGAAATATTTTTACCGGATCGGAATCGGCACCCTAATGTTTACATTACTTATGTTTGTTAAATATAATTAGGGCTCCCGGTTTTCCATTTTTACATATAAATACAGACGGAAAACAAGTTTTCCTTTATCTGTATTTATATATAAAAAACGGGAAAATACTAGTACATGTTGCTGTGCTGCCGTCTGGTGTCTCCCCCTCCTTAAAGGGTTAAGAGGTGTCAGCCCGGGCTGAGAAAGCTTCCCGGGCACACACAGAGCTGCCAGCCGCACCCTAGTACTTCACAGGTCTTTGAAAGACCATTTATTTGTTAATGAGGCTTTTTTGTTATTTCACCCCTTTTAGAGCCCCTGCCAGAGTCAGATTAGGAGCCTCTATTCACACCATTGTTGTGTGAGTTGTGGCTCTTGCACCATGTTGTGAGCACGATTACAGCAATTGAGCATTTGGTGACAGGGTGGGACTCCGCTCCCTGATGGAATTAGCAGGTCTGGGAGGCAGCATCTGCCTCTAGGGATGCAGAGACACGTGGATATAAAAAGTGCCTGTCCTCCCCCCTTTCTAGACGGCAAGCTATAACTTTTCTTCATGTCTCGTGGTCCCTCTACAGCTGATCGCGTTTCCACTCGTGTGGGTACATCAGCTACCCTGTTCTGTGATGTCATGTCATGTCATGTCCATGAGAGCAGCAGTCACTGGTGTGTGTGTGTGCGTAATGTGACTGATGGTGGATGTATGCGGGGGCAGAGACTGGTGTTATTTGATATGTCTCTGTTCAGTGGGATCTGGAGCACTGGGCTGCACTGCTGCTGGCTGTGCATTGCTGGGCATCTCGAGAGGGAAGGGGGGGCGTGGGAATGCAGGCAGCAGACCGGGCTGTGAGCCGGGAGGGAACTCGAAACAGGAGCGCTGTGGGTGAATACATGTTCTGACACATAGAAGCAGGCGTCTGGCGCAGTGTGGCCCTATTAAACTCACGTTGGACATCCTCCGCTATGGAGACAGCGCTTCTAATGGCACCATTTATGTGTTTCTAGTCACACCCTACATCATTCAGCCTTCCATTCAAACCATGGCTCCCCCTTCCTCAACACTACAAACAATCCCCCCCACCCCATACATTCCTCCAAATCCTACTGAGCGTGGCTACCATCCTGCACTCACCCCAACTCAATGCAACCGCCTCCCATTCAATTCATTCCCACTTTCCACCCCAGGTCACCAGGCCTTCACTTCCGCCGTAAAACCAAACCTCATGACACTATCTGCAAATCTTTACACACCCTGCCTCCCCCCTCGCCTACTAAAATTCAGGCTTCACAAACTCGTGTATGTTGCTTGTGGTAAAAAGCAACACAGGATTTCCATCGAAGCGCCAATTGGGCATCTTTTTTAAAGCTTATTTTTCTACACATTAATACATCACAACATCCTTGGGGGGGGGGGGTCTCGCTGCTGTTGCATTAGGAGCCCCTGCAGCAGCATGGACGCAGTTTAAATGGACTCTGTTAATTTTCCAGGGTGGCATTAATCATTTCGGACATAGGGCACAATGCTGTCTTGTACGGTGCATCTTTTTACGTCACAGGTCATGGCAAATCTTTAGCAAAAGACTTGGAACAGCCAAGACGCACCACATTTTCTATTCAAGTAGTGTTACAAGAAGCTTGCCAGTCTCCCTGGAACATGCTATGGGCAGACAAAGGAGTAATAAACAAGCATTTTGAATGCAATAAGTCTCGCATTTACCCAAGTTTAAGCTATTGGCATTGTAAATGATAATGCCTTTTATTTATGTTTTAAAAACAAAACAAAAATAAAAGACATTATTATTTGCAATGTTAATAGCTCAAACTCGCGTAAATGCGAGACCTATTGCATTGCAAATGTTTGTTCTTTTTTGCGTCTGTTTTTCTGTCCTCCTACTTCAAACACTCACTTAAAAAAACAAGCATTTGTAATGCAATAGGTCTCGCATTTACTTGAGTTTGAGCTATTGGCATTGTAAATGACAATGCCTTTTATTTATGTTTTGGTTTTTAAAACAGATAAATAAAAGGCATTGTCATTTACAATGCCAATAGCTTAAACTAGCGTAAATGCGAGACCTATTGCATTGCAAATGCTTGTTCTCTTCTGCACACACAAAACATAAATCTTCATAGTGATGGCCAGGGACAGCTTTTAGCGCTAGTGGGGCACAATTGGGTTGCAGTTGAAGTCAGTGTGAGTTTCTCTCTGTGGGGCAGTTGATGTTCAGTGGGGGAAAGTATATGGCACTCTGCCGATGACAGAAACTGCAAGGCTCTGAGACAAATGGCTTGTGATAGCACTTTTAAGCATATTTGGGACATTTAGCAAATGGCAAAGTTTTCAGGTGAATGTATAGTGTTGACCAATAACAACTGAGCGCATGTGTGCATTGTCAATTTAAATAAATGTGGAAAAATACTAGCTGTAGCGTCGTCTTTTGCTTGTGGCAAAAATAAATGTGGATAAATACAGAAAAAATGCCCGAAAAATAAATATGGATAAATATAGACGCAAATGGCAAAAAAATAAATACCATAAAACCGGGAGCCCTAAATATAATCAATTACAAAGTACTGAAAACATGGTTTTATATTTTTGGGAGACGTTTTAAATAGAAATTTGTCTGTAAAACAGTTTGAACATGTTTATTATTTTGCACACAATATTAATAAATAAAATACTTTTTTACATTGATTTCTTTGGCACGGGAATCTTTTAATTTATTTACATTTTGTCTGCCATGTTTTTCCAATTTCTTTAATTTTGTAATTTTGCTCTGTCCTTTTGGGCTGTGGAGTTTGCAGTCGCAGTTTTCTGTTGCTCGTCTCCAGCTCAGGTAAGGCTATTTCATACTTATTTTCCAAGAGTTTAGTGGTAGGAGTGAGGTTTTTAGACTTAATTAGGCCTAAATATAATCAATTACAAAGTAGTGAAAACATGGTTTTATATTTTTGGGAGACGTTTTAAATAGAAATTTGTATGTAAAACAGTTTGAACATGTTTATTATTTTGCACACAATATTAATAAATAAAATACTTTTTTACATTGATTTCTTTGGCACGGGAATCTTTTAATTTATTTACATTTTGTCTGCCATGTTTTTCCAATTTCTTTAATTTTGTAATTTTGCTCTGTCATTTTGGGCTGTGGAGTTTGCAGTCGCAGTTTTCTGTTGCTCGTCTCCAGCTCAGGTAAGGCTATTTCATACTTATTTTCCAAGAGTTTAGTGGTAGGAGTGAGGTTTTTAGACTTAATTAGGCTAGTCTTTGTAATTGGATGTTTTTCTAGTGTATTGTTTTTAGTGTAGTATGTGTTTGTTAGGTTACGGTATGCCAGTTGGCCTTATTCTGAAATGTATTCTTTATTTGTATTTGACATGTGTATTGTATATGTTCAACATTGATCTAAATACTTTTTTACTGGGTGTTGTTTTCTGCTAGAGTTGTAAGGGTTTTTGGGTTGATTTATATGTTTTTACTTTATAGGTTTTTATTTTCAGACGCCAGACTTAATTTTTTAATCTTCATGAGTTTTATTTTTTCCCAAGGAAAAAGAGTTGGTTATTTTTAACCAAAATGATTTTTACATTTGCTTGATTTTTTGTTTTCCTGGAGTGTTTATTTATTGTGTTTCACGTTTTGAATGGATTACTGAAGTCAAATTGGATATTTTATTTTCTCTGGTTTGTTTTTGCATTTTTGGGCTTTTTCAACAAAATGTGTTTTGGGATTGTATTTTCTTCATTGCCATTTTACTGATCAGTTCTTCAGCTACGAAATCATAAGTGTCATCTTATTTTACTTATTTATTATGTTATTGGGTGGGCAATGTACATTTTTTGATGTTATGTTTGTTTATTTATTGTCTAAATATGATTTTCTACTCTATTAGCATATTTTAAAAGATGATAGAAAAGTGT
This sequence comes from Triturus cristatus, assembly GCF_964204655.1. NCBI lineage: Eukaryota > Metazoa > Chordata > Amphibia > Caudata > Salamandridae > Triturus > Triturus cristatus. Next base: position 214,542,843 of record NC_140594.1, on the reverse strand, counting down.
GTCAAAGATGATTTTGGAGGACTGTTTTGGTTTGCTTGTTGGCTTCTCCTTGAGACCCGTGAATGTATTAAAATCAGGTTTGGCGACCATCTTCCCTCTGCAGATTCTGGGCATTATGGAAGACTCTTCCTATAGACGTAATTCAAATTGTTGACCATTTGTGAGTATATAAAACCATTTACGCCTGGTCCTCCAATATATAATTGCAGCAAAAATCTTGTATCAAAGGGCACACAATCTCTCAGTACCAATACCACAAAAATATCACATTCCTGAATGTTGACTTCAGAAATTAGATTGTGGTCTAGTTAGATTACTCTACGCCATGTGAAGTTTATGGGATTTCTTGGTGATCTATAAAGGATTGTTACCTAACAAAAAGTGCTCATTTTATTGACCTCTAGAGGATGAGTGCACCCAGTGGGTTACATAGCTGTGACCAGAGGGCAACAAAAAGATCCACACAGTTGATACTTCAGTAAGGCTGGGCGGAGCTAGCAGAGCTGAACTCTGCGGAATTCCACAGAGTTACCCAACAACTCCGCCAAATTCCTTGGAGTTCCGCAACAGGGCGTGGTGAGATAGACCAACCTGTCCCATCCCCTGCTCCTTTCGAGCACAACATCGAACTGTTCCGCTGGAGACAAGTGGAGTACACGAACAGCCACTGGGAGAGCAGCATAGCAGCTAGGAGGCTGGTTTAAGTATACTGCCACAGGAACTAAATGTATTGCAGATCATCAACACAATGAAACGGAAGAATGTTATCATATCGTATGCACGTGTAGATTTCAGCAAACCGTTAATGTAACAAAATGTTCTGCTGATACATTTTACCATTTCATGCCAGCAAGCCGTCCACTTTAGGCTCATTCCTACTAATTTTCCCTGCCTCCACATTCATTTACATTGGCTGACGAAAAGAACGACAGGTTCCAAAATAGCCATGCAAGTCTCTCACAGCTATTTTTGAAATGTGTATGTGCGGGGTCGGAAGGCAGTCTGCTGATGAGTCAACTAATCCCGTCCGTGGACTATATGTACCCATGCATGCCTCCATAGGAGAAATACATCTCACGGCAGACGAGGCACATAAACTAGGAGAACCAGTGCTGATATGTCTCAGGGTAATTGCTGCGCTTTAAAACCAATTCACAACATAACAGACTGTTCTTCTCTCACCCTATCCCTGCACATGGGGTGTCTTAGATCAATTCTAGTCGTTACCATCTGGAGTGCCTGCTCCTTACCTGTACCAGACAAGTCCAGACTCCAGAGCCCGCCATGCACAGTGCTATCAGGCAGACTGGGGCCCCATCTGAACTCCATCCCCGCAGTCTCGGCCGCCCCTCCTGGCTGCTCCGTGATGGCAGGCAGCTGCCTCCTTCATGCTATCCGCAGGTTCGCTCCTTGCTTTCAGAACATAGTGGAGACAGAGAGAGGCATACAATTGGATGACGGACAAAGCAAATCAGCTGCATTTTATTGGTCATCTTGAAGTGGTGCGGCTGATCTCAGTCCGTAGCAGCCCCTATAGGACTCCTCTTAACTTAGGCAATCTGCTGAAACAAATGATTGCCTTGTGCTGGTAGGGGCAAAAAAATAAGTCAAGGTGATCATGTGAGTAAACTTCGCTCCACCCGGGGGTGCAACATTTTTGCCAAACTCCACGTTCCAAGCGGAACGTGGAGTTTGAAAAACTCTGTGAACTCCGTCGGCGGGGCAGAGTTTCCCACCCTCTCCTTTACGTTAGTCTACCAAGTCATCAGATCCAGCTACACACAATTTGAATACAGGTTGTCATAAAGGACACAGTGCACACCCAAGTAGGCTGATGACCTGGGGCTACTTTTAGGGGTGGATGGTCAGAGGGATCATGAACTGCCTAAAACGCAACATCCCAATTCTTTGTAGACAGGTTACCTTTCCCACCCAACTCTTCCAGCAGATGACCAGACTCACCCTCTACACTTACTGGGTACAAAGGGGAGCTGACATGAACACATTTTCCAGGGCTGATTTTAACCACTAGTGAATTGAATGTCAACAAATGTGTATTAAGGAAGACCTAGCCCAATGGACATCACTCATCTGAGCCAGAGTTTAGAAATAGAAGTAACGGTGATGGGATGGGGAGCAAGGGTCTAGCCTTACCTCCCCAGTGGTGGAAAATCATGATCCTTTATTGAGGTGTGTGGAGTAGGCTGTTTGTCTGAATGGTATGTGCTGGTTTTTATTGACCCTGCACAGGAGGCTGCAGAAAGATGCAACCACCCTAAGGTACTCTGAATTCTAGTGATATGCTGTGGATGAGGAAACCTTTGTTAGTCCAAGATCATAGCTGTAATTTTATGGTATGGTAGGGATATTTATATAGGTCTTACTAGCCTTGATAATGCGCCTAATTACTCTCGGACAGGTAGTACACTACTCCACTAGAGTCTATTGTTAGTGATTTAGTCAAACATAGAGCTATCATTAGCTACTGGTGCTACTCTCTACCATGCAAATTCTGACATTATTTTCATATGCATTATTGTAATATCTGTGCAGATTCTACATGTAATGTTATTTTCATGTACTCACGTCGACTGGATGCTTCGCTCTATTAGTAATATCCCCAAGGATAAGATAATATATATGAATGGTGAGACTGAAACAAGGAGTAACACAATACAAATCAGGATTTCAAAATGTTCCCTATAGATTTGAATGCCCCCTTCTAGTTTTGTTGTTGTCCATAGCAGTAGGACTACCAAAAATATCTCATGTGGAGAGTGGGAGCGTGCAAATATCGATAGCTACTCTTAAAATTTGACACCATGCCCAACTAATGCTACACACTATAGCTGTCCACTCTACAAAATGGTGTTGGCCAACTGTTGTGACTTGGAGTTCAAAACACTTCTATTAATAATAACATTGAAAAAAGAAGCGAGAAAAGAATGAGTGAAAATGTCAACTGACTCTCATTGGCGGGTGTCAAACTCTCTTCACTCACATTCACCCTCCTGATGCACAAAATGCCTCCATCGACATCAAAGGGATCAACATCTTTTGAAGCCTAAATCCCTTAAATAAAACGGGTTACTGTCCATTCATTTTAATGGGATCACCCGTTTAAACATCTGGAATTACTATTACTGGATAGTCAACTGGTTGGTGTGGAGTAAAGTGTGTAAAGTATTATTTTATTGTGTGCTCATGTGGCAACCATTCAAATGCTATGGTAAAAAGCAAAAATGGAAATCATTCAAATCTATGGTGTAAAAAAGCATGGTAGCGCCTAGTAAAGCCAAGTCTTTCCACTATAATGTGTGAATACTACCCTGCAATCATTTATGCAGAATACTGCCTCTACGCACCTACGCAGCCCTTTATTGTGGGAAGACTTCCCTGGTTGGGAGTGCCCATTTGACAATAATACATGGATAGCACATATGAATGTCTCAGAACAGTTAAAAAGCACTTGAGCACTGGTGATCACTGGTGACTCTAGTGGTCGCAGCATCTACCAACAGCTGCGTTCTTCTCCTAGCTGCATGATTTTTTAGGTGTTGCATAATAGAAAACCCAGCAGAATTGTGCAAGGTATATATATCACAAGGATTGTAAGACTTCATCTCTGTAGCCATCTTGGATGTCAAAGCACACGTTTAAAAGCCCGACATATCACCAGCTGAGCCAACAAACATGCAAGAAGCGTTAGCTTAGAGAGATTTCACAGTGGAGAAACAAAAGCGGTTCCTACATGATAACTTAACAAGCTTTGCTGTGTGGTATGATCAGTCGGAGCACAGCCAAGCCATATTCAGGGACATCTTGAAGATCACAGATGGCGTCTAGCTGATCTTGGATTTGATACATCGGGTCTACTTGCTCCTTTAATGATGATCCACTTTGTGTGGATAAAGGAGTAAATCTTGGTAATGGTGCAAGAGACCCAAAATATCTTTTAGGAAAGACTGACATATTTACTTGCAAAATTAAAGAGTTCATTGACAGAGAGAATGACCCACCACACTAAAGAGAAAGTTTCAGACAGATGGGATTTACCTGTAGCCTGGCATTTGAACTAAAGGACTCATTTCCAAACCACTAAGCAAGAAGAGAGGGATCCCATGAAAAGTAACTAACATCAACCAACTAAATTGTGGCAGTAAAATATGCCTCAAAGTGATAAAGTGGTTCAGTAATATTACTCTCACCAGAATAAGCAGATTTTATTAAGACCAGGCAAGCAGGAAATGACATACAGGCAGCCCTGATGTTTAGCGAAATAAACATTAAAATGGAACAAGTGAAATTATTACAGCAGAACTAGTTATGGGCTCCCAGGGCTCTATTAACTAGTCCTCCGGAATGTTATATGTGATGAGCTTCTAGTACTTGTTCACTACTCTCACACTTTAGATAACTCTGTATTGGGTTAATTCTATATGCAAAGGTCCAGGCAGTTAAAGGTAACTAGGCTATAATTCCTTTGCTTTGCAAACATTACCCCAACACCTGGGGGTGTCCATAGTGTGAGTGTAGTGGGATGGGACTAGAAAGTTACTGACCAAGCCACAGCTAGAAAGCTTTGAATGTCTCTCCTAACAATCGAAGCAGCCTATGAGTCAATTGAACCTTGCTGACAATGAACACGCATAAAATATCTTGATCCTTAAATTAACTTTTAAGATAAATATATAAAAACTTTGTTCACCCACCATCACCAATTTAATCTCTGCCCTTATCTCTTATCCAAGGCGATGTTGGTCTAAAGATACATCAAAATAACATGACAGGTACCACTGACCGATGTTCCAGCCCCCGGACCTGCCTCTGCGCTCTGTGCCTGCCCACTTCCTAGCATTCTCATTTTCTCCATTTGGCATTTGCATTTCTCCTTTTTTTTTTTCACTATTTCTTTTCCCTTTCTCAGCCTTTTCATTTCTTTACCGTTCTGTGCCATTTCTTTTTCCCTGCCACTGTTGCCCCCATGGCACTTCCCCCTCCTGTGTGTTCCCACTCCCGCTCCCCCCTCCCAGTTGTCCTACCCTCCCCCGGTCCCCTACTTAATGGCGGCCGATATGCGGCTGCGCGGAGCAGGCGCTATGCTGGTATGCCAAAGGCAAGCTCGTGTGTGCCCGACCACGACCAATTCAGGAACCCTGGTTCTCTGACCCGCCAACTCTACAGCTCCTCGGCTCTCTACGCAATCAACGTCAGCAAGAACAACAACTGCAAGCTCTCTTCACCTATCAACATCCACTGACCCTTTACCTGCCGCCACTGCCGCCACTCCTTCTCCTTCTCCGAAATCCAGAACCCACCTCCATCCTCCAGCAACAACTCCATCGCACCCCAAACCCTGCACTGCATCCTCCCCAATGTCTGCTCCCTCCACAGACATGCTGCAGAAATCTGGGACCTCCTCGACAGCACCACCCGTGACGTTGCCTTCCTTACCGAAACCTGGACAAATGCCGCCTCGGGACCGGACATCCCCGTAGGCTACAAGATCACCAGGAAGGACCGCCCCGGAGGAGGTATCACCATCGCTTACAAGTCCAAACTCCACCTGAGCACCTACACCGAGGGGCCCACAGACCTGATGGAACACCTCCACTTCAAGATACAGACCAACCTGATCACCACCCCTTGAGGCTCCCTCACCTAAAGACCCCACGCATCTTTCTCTGACTCCATCACCGACATCATCACCCCGCAAGCCATCACCTCCACCAACTACACCTTGCTGGGAGACCTCAACTTCCACCTCGACAACCTCCAAGACCCCAACTCCACCGCCCTCCTGGACAACCTCCTCAACATCAGATCGTACCAGAACCCATGCACTTAGCAGGACACACCCTCAACCCCATCTTCACAGCAGGAAACTCCATCACCTCAGAACTCCCATGGACGGACCATTGCTGCGTCCACTTGACCTTTGAAACAAACATCACCCGCAAATGTCTGCCACAACCTGCTCATCACCTCCCTCAGCAACTCCGCCCCCACTGCCTCAGAAGACGACCCAACCACTGCCGCCCGTACCCTACACAACTGGATAACCAACTGCGCCAACACTATCGCCCCCCTCAAGAAAACTTCCAGCCCACATGCCACGAGAGCCAGCTAGTTCACCACCGAACTCTGAGAATTTAGACGAACATGCAGACGCCTTGAAAATATATGGAGGAACTCCAAAACCACAGCAGACCTCGACAACTTCAAAGCAGCCACCGCCTCCTACCACAAACTCATCAGATACTCAAGGAGGAAAGCACTCCAGGACAGAATCTCCACCCACGCACACAACAGCAAGGAACTCTTCGGCATCATCAAAGAGTTTGCCCAACTCAACAGTGAGACAACCGACATCCCACCCTCCCAGGACCTCTGCACCTTCTTCCATCACAAAATCAAGACCATCTATGACAATGACAACGACAACCTACATGTCGAACCTACACCCACTGTTTCCTACACCACGCAGCTGACACTTAACAGCTGGACCGCCCTCACCATCGAAGACAACCTGAAGACTATGAAGTCAACCCACTCAAGGGACCCCCACGGACCCCTGCCCCCCACACATCTACCACAGAGCCGCAGACATCATTGCCCTGAGCTTCGACGAATCATCAACCGCTCCTATGAGACCGCCTCCTTCCCCGGCGACTGGAAACACACCAAGATCAACCACCTCCTGAAAAAAATCTCAGCAGACCCCACCGACCTCAAGAACTTCAGACCGATCTCCTTTCTCCCGTATCCGGTGAAAGTCATTGAGAAAGCCATTAACAGTCAACTTGTCTCCTTCATAGAAGAAAATAACAACCTCGACTCCTCCCAATCAGGCTTCAGAAGAATCACAGCACTGAAACCGCCCTTCTCGCCGCGATAGACGACATCCGCTCACTCCTCGACAGAGGGGAGACTGTGGTCCTCATCCTCATTGACCTCCCTGCTGCTTTCGACACAGTCTCACACCGCACCCTAGCCTGCAGACTCCACGACGCAGGAATCCGGAACAAGGCCCTCGACTGGATCCACTCATTCCTCTCTGGCAGAGGGCAGCGGGTCAGACTCCCTCCATTCCTCTCAGAACCCACACCAACCACCTGCGGAGTCCTCCAAGGATCCTCCATCTGCCCCACCCTGTTAAACGTCTACATGGCACGCTCGCATCCATTGTCAGATCACACAGACTCAACATTGTATCATACGCAGATGACACCCAACTCATCCTTTCCCTATCCAATGAACCCAACATCTCCATACACAACTTTCAAGAAAGAATGGAAGCAGTTGCCAGGTGGATGAATAACAGCTGCCTACAATTCAACATGGACAAAACCAAAGTATTCATCATGGGCCCACAACCCAACGCCTGGAACGACACCTGGTGGCCCACACCCTTGGGAACCCTCCCTGCCCCACGGACCACACTCTCCGCCCCCTCCGAAAGACCTTCAACTTGATTCCCCCTGAAAACAAGAAAACTGTCACCCATGCCCTCATCAGCAGCAGACTGGACTACAGCAATGCACTGGGATCAACAAGAACTTCACCCGCAAACTCCAGAACGTCCAGAACACTGCTGCCAGAATAGTCCTCAACCTACCACGCCACTGCCACATAAGCCAACACCTACAAACACTACACTGGCTCCCCATCGAAAAGAGAATCACCTTCAAGCTTCTCACACACACCCACAAAGCCCTCCACAACACCGGACCCACCTACATGAACCACCGCTTCTTGTTCCTCACACCCCAAAGATCCCTCTGCTCAGCCCAGCTCTCTCTTGCGACAGTACAACGCATCAAGAAGACAGAAACAGGAGGATGCTCCTTCTCCTTCCTCGAGGCCAAGACATGGATCACCCTCCCACTCCACTTCCAACAGACACCAACACTCTCCAAGTTCTTGAAGGACCTCAAGACCTGGCTCTTCAATTAATCAGTGTGAACTTTCAGGAGCTGTGCCCCCCGTCCGCCCTCAGCACCTTAAGACCCTTTCGGGTGAGTAGCAGTGCTTCAAACACACTGATTGATTGATTGATAGAACTACACTATAGGAAATTTGAGAGATGTTCTGATTTTCCCTGGATGCAGAGCATCACAAATAACATCTTGCCAGTTTCCTCTACACGCTCAAGCCACTGCCGGGCAGACTGCCTGCCACCACTCTATGAAAATGTCAACAGTGATGCTTAAAATGCATTTGCATCCACACATCAGAAGGTGTAAATGGCAGTACAACTTGAGGCTGGTCTGCAACGGAGAATGCCGCAACACAACATTCGATTTATACTGAGCAGGGCCTTGCCTCTACCCCACTCTAAAACCTCGATTGGTTAGTACGATATTGCAGATGTAAGTTTGCCCCCCCCCCCCCCTTCTTACTCCCATAGATATTTCTCTTTGGTCCTATACTAAAGTGATGAAAATTCACAGTGTCACAAAATTCTCTTCTCTGCTCACTCCTATGCAGAGAAATTCGATGTGGACTCCGGCCCTTGGGTCCTGGTATTTCTCATTTGCTTGGAGCAAGATATACAGAGGCCTCACTGAGAGACTTTGAGGCATGATAACAGATAGTTCAGCTGGCATTGAAGGGCAGGGAGCCCTATTTCAACAAGAGGGTCTGGATATTCAACCCATGACCAAAGCTGGGTGCGCCAGTAATAAGAGGAGCATTGAGGAAATGATCACACACGGTTTAGGTAGAAAGAGTATTTCTAGTCTGCATAAAGCATTGGACTTCAGAGCGTCCGCTCAAAGGCAAGCATAGGACAAAATAGGTCGACTCAGTCAAATCTCCATATAAAAAGAGGGCCGCATTTACAATATTTTGACACATGGCAGTGCAGCAAGACTTCCTGCTGTGCTGCTGTGCGTCAAAAGAAAAGGGCAGGAATGTGCTGTATGTACAAGATATGGTGCATTCCTGCCTGTCCTTGTCCCCAGTGCTGGAGCTCAATTGACGGCCATGCTCTAACACAGGCAGCCTTGCGCCTTGGTGCAAGGGTGTCTGCTTTGTAGGGGTGATTGTTTTTGTGCAGGAAGAGACACCTTCCTGCACAAAAACAATTATGAGAGGTGGTTTCCTCTTTCTAAGTGTGCAGTAGAATGCAGCACATATAGAAATAGTAAAAACGAGGAGAAATAAAGGTATTTTTCTCTTTGTTGCACCTCCCTTAAGCCTCCCCTGGGGAGGCACAGGAATCTGGCGTATTCCCAGGTTTACAAAATCTTGTAAATCTGGGAATGCATCAGGTTCCATGGATGTTGCGTGGGAACACCCACAGCAACACCCAGGGAATGTCCCTTTCACGTAGAGTAATGCATGAAAGGGGGCTATATTTACAAGGCCATGAAAAGCCATGCAGGGTCGCTCTATGTAGCCTCGTAAATATGGGAGGCCACATTTCGCCGCCGTGCGTCAAAATAACCGGGGCACCGGCAGCGCAATGGGCTTGTAAATAAGCCCCAGAGTTCTTAACAGTTGGCAAGAGCTACAAAGTGGTCAGTTTACCCACAACACAAACAGGGCGCGTATGGGTTGTGATGGTGTATAATGCTGAAGAGGTTAGGATTGGTTAATGGTGGATCACCACGTGGTGCCTTCATCTGGGCCTCGTTTACTGGAGTTGTGGTGTGGTGTCCTTGTTCTGGGCGCAAGTTCAGAGTCGAGTAGGGTGAGATAAAAAAAAAATTTTACTCACAGTTGGGTGACTAGAATACCAGTAGTAGAGACGTACTTATTAATGCCGCATGTAGACGAGTAGCAATACTGGCAGCAACCGTGACACCTCAGCATCCCATCCTCGTCGCCACTGTAAAGACGAGGCGAGAGCTCCTGAACACTTTTGAAGTGAAGTATTTATTAAGAAGTACAGAGAGCCATCCCAGCCAGCACAGCTCCTACACAGACCCCAACTGCTCTCAAGAGAACCCTCGAGCAGAACCATTAAACATTCTACATGACATCATGATGTTCTTATGTATCAGTCACATCACCACAGTTTGCTTGTGCACGATGAATGCACTTGATTTAGTGTTGCACCTATTAAGATTATTCTGAGCTCTTTCTGTACTTTTGTCCTGACCAGGTCTTAGGGTCCTATTTATGAGGCGGTTTGCGTCGCTCTTGCATTACGCAACGTGGTGCAGGAGCCACGCAAGCCTTACATGTGATTTATGAGGCCGCTCAAGGCCACTTTGTATGGCCCTGAGTGGCTCCATACATTGGAATAAGGCAGTGCACAAATCGCTGCGTTGCCTTACTCTGCCCTGGGAAGGCCTTCCAGGGACGTGGCGTGGCTGTTCCCACGCAAATCCCATGGTTTTCGACTCATTTCCAGATTTACTAGAATTGGTAGACCTGGGAATGGGCCAAAAAGATATGCCTCCTCAGGTGAGGCGTAACGAGGAAAAATATTTGTATTTCTTCTCGTTACTTCCTCTTTCTATGTGTGCGTCATTCTGCAGCACATGTAGAAAGAGGAATATGCCTCTCAGGATTGTTTTTGTGCAGGGAGGTGTCCCTTTCTGCACAAAAACAATCCTGTATGTAACACAGGCACCCTTGCGCCATGGTGCAGGGCTGCCTGCATTGGCGCCATGTGCTCAAAAGGCGCCAGCACAGGAGAAAAGGCAGGAATGCACTATATTACCTTAAATACGGCTCATCCCTGCTCTTTCCCTGTCTGGCAGCGCAGCAAGTTGACTTGCACTTGCGATGCTGCACTGCATGACTTTCTCGTTAAGTAGGCCCCTAAGTATCTCCACCCCCTTTTAGGGCTAGTTGAACAGTACCTTAGCGCTCTGGTGTTCACGACCTAATGAATGCACATATTATATGTGAGTTTGCCTTAAGATACCTGAAGTAATGGAGATGAGACAGTTAATTAGTAGATTCCTTTAACAACTGAGGAGCATCAGTACAGTACATCTTCCACCTCCTATCCAGCAACGATTCTGGTGTACCACACAGTGGAACCAGAATCCCCACCAAACCCAAACATTCTATGAACACGAGGATGCAAGGCAACTAGTTGCCAAGCAACACAACACTTCCCCCCTCTATATATAAAAATAAGGAATTAAATGATATATACAAAAAGAAATAAACAAAAATAAACGGTGGAAGACAGGAAGAATAACCAGGAATAAGGAACATACATATTATCATCATAAAACGGCATCACTCATTGTTAACCACAAAATCTCTAAGCCAAGAGGGAGCTTTCCTCTCACGAGGAGCCCTCTGGTTAATAGCAGGGAGATCAGAAGACGGAATGTTCTCACCAGAGTTCGGACCAGCCAACTTTGAACCCTCCGGGACCACCCCATCCCCCTCCTGAACCACAACCGGCTGCTGCAAATTGGATCCTTCTGCCATTCCAGAGGAAAAACCAGCAACATCATTAAAATCATCTTCCAACCACTCTGAATTGTAAGGATTATCACTGATTCCCCTACTAGACTGACCAGGGTGATCCATAGCAACCCTTTTTAAATTCCAAACCTCACAGTTTTTAAGTCTCACAGCATTGTGGAGCACCTCAACAACTTCCTCAGCGTCAAAGAAAGCGCTCTCACCCTTGCATACAAACCCAGGCTTTTTAACCCTAACCCAATCTCCCACTTCAATCACAACTGGTTTGGTGGAATGTTTGACATTGTAATATTCTCTGTTTTTTTCATGAACACGCTGCATCCTATTCCATACTTCATCCTCAGACCAATTAACCGGACCAGAAGAAAATAACCAACCAGGGTTAAATTTAGACCGGGGTTTACATCCACACATAACAACAAACGGGGGTAAACCGGTCGCCTCGGTGGCAGTCACCCGGTAGGCCCAGACAGTCTTGCCCACCTGTGAAATCCAATCTTGTGCATTACTACAAGCGATTTGAATTATGCCTTTTAACACACGGTTAAATCTCTCGACCATACCATTCCTGCTAGGGTTATACAACAAAGTAGTCCTATGATTCACGCCAAGTTTTGAAAAGTACTCCTTAGCCATGTTGGACACAAACTGGACTCCATTGTCACTAATTAATGACGCCGGAATACCTTCAGAGGAGAAAACCTCATCCAAGAACTCAAGAACCACTGAAGTATCAGCCTTATCAACAATTTTTACAACTAGCCACACTGGTCCTTAATGGGTCCCAAAATGTCAATAGCGATCTTGTCCCACGGCTCTTTTGAAACAATAGTGTCACACATTGGTGGTCTGAAAGTCTTCAAAGACTTGTCCGAATTACCACATGTAGTACAATTCCTAACTACTCGCTCTGTCTCAATATCCAACCCAGGCCACCAGAACAATTTTTTAATCACTGCCTTGGTTCTAGTAATGCCAGAATGACCCTCATGACACAGTTCCACAATGGAAGAACGGAGGCTCATAGGTGGAATAATTATTTCGCCTCTTAAAAGAAAACAGTCACAAAAAGAAAGTTCTGATCTGACTTCCCAAAAAGGCTTGACCATGTCGGGTATATTATCCTTACGTGGCCAACCGTTCAAAACAAATTACACTACCTTGGATAATGTCTCATCACTACGAAATTCAGATTCCCATTCGATTTTGTTGATAGCAGAGCGGCCCTGATTGTGAATTAACGCAACCTGAAAATCATTCCATTTCTAGTCTTCGCATTTTTCCAGCATAACAGACATTCTAGAAAGGAAATTCGCCACCAGATTTTCTCTGCCCGGGGTATCAACAATTCTATACGTAAAATTCTGCATTTGCATAGAAATTCTAGACAGTCTAGACGAGACATTAGAAGAACCTTCTGAGGACAATATTTTGACCAAAGGTTTGTGGTCAGATCTTAGAGTTCAAACCTTTCCCCATATGAATGATTTAAAATGGTCAAGACCCCAAGCACACGCCAATGCCTCCTTCTCAATTATAGGGTACTTCTCCTCGCATGGAGAAAGAGACCTAGACGCAAAGGCAATGATGTTCTCGTTGCCATTACCAGAGTACTGAGATAAAACTGCACCCAACCCCTTATTACTTGCATCAGTAGTCACAAAACTTTCTGCAGCCTGATCGAAACTACTGAGGCAGGCTGCATTTGCAATCGCAGTCTTGATAGCATTAAAATCCCTATCGCATTCAGTAGACCAAACAAAATTCACACTTTTCTTAAGAAGCTGCCGAATATTGAAACATTTGTCAGCGAAGTTAGGAACGTATTTAGCGCAAAACTCAGCCATGCCTAAAAAGGATCTAACATCATCCTTACTGCAAGGAGTTGGTGCATCTTCAATAGCTGAAACCAAGGATGGCTTGGGTCTAACACCATTACGATCAATGACGTGTCCCAGGTAGGTTACGCTTTCACATGCAAATTTACATTTAGCAAACTCAATAGTAAGGCCTTTACCTTCCCAAATCCTCAAAACCTTAATGAGCCTAGAATCATGTTCCTCCTTGGTTCCCCCATAAATTAAAATGTCATCCTGGAAACAGGTCACTCCCACCTCCTTTTTAAATAAGTGAAACATCAAACGTTGGAATACCGCACCCGCCGATGCAAGGCCAAAGGGCATGCGAGTGAACTGGAAACACCCAAAAGGGGTTATGAATGACGTGAGGTGTTTGGAATCATGGGCCAAGGAAATTTGGTGATAGGCTGAGGATAGGTCGACCATGGAAAACCACTTTGCACCCTTAAGGCAACTCACCATCTCATTAATTTTGGGTAAGGGAAATCTGTTGATAACAATATTGTTGTTGAGGTGGCGGAGATCGACACACAGTCGGATTTTTCCATTAGAATGTTTGGCTATAACGACTGGAGAAATCCACTCTGAAGCCTCTATTGGTTCTATCACCTTTGCTGCCACTAACTTATCTAACTCCTTGGACACATCATCCTTAACCAATATAGGAACATTGCGACAACGGTGCACCTTGGGAACAGCATTCTCTTTAAGGCGGATAAGATGTTCGAAACCACGTAAATTGCCCAGTTTTCCACTTAAAACAGAAGGGAATTGTTTTATCATTCTCTCGCCCAATGAAGAACCTTCATCAAGTATCAACACTTGTTCCTTGCTGTTAGGGTCTAGAATAATATGCGGAAGTTTCTGATCCAACCATCCCAAAACAGGAGGGCCACTCTTAGTAACGTACAATTTAGCACGACAACATCTGTTTTTGAACTCAAAAACAAACCATCTGAAACCAACAAGATACATTTTTTCATCCCCGTAACCCTCAGGGTGGATATCAGGTTCGATTAATTGTTCACCCACCTTACCAATAAATTTACTTTTCCACAACTTTTCTTCAATTATGGTGTAAGGTGACCCTGAGTCAGCTATAATGTCAAAATTCACACCACCAATCAACATGTTGCAAATCGGTTTGTTGGTACATACAACGTCGTTAATATTTAGCATCAAGTTACTTCTAAAGTTTTTAGACAAGTCCTCATTCAAAATCATATCAGGGTTTGATTCATCCACACTTTCACAGTTCATATTCGTGACACATTTAACCTTGTAATTCCTCCTCTTACACACTTTCGCAAAATGGCCTACTAAACCACAATTGGTACATTTCTGCTTAATAGCGGGACATGTCTTACTATGAGCAAGGTGGTCTAAGCTTCCACACCTATAGCATTTAGCATGCTCCTTAAAAGGAGGTCAACTCTATTGAAATCATTAGACACTCGTTTGACTAATTAGCGCCACATTTTGAGTATCATTCTTTAAGGCAACAGCACATCGACCAGATATCTCTGCTTTCCTTACAATAGCCAATATATCATCCAGTGGGGCATCGCCATTCACCCATAATCTATCTTGAACCGCAGGGTTGGCGGTATGCATAACAACCTGATCTCTAATCAAATCGTCGTGCAAAACTCCAAATTTACAATCGAGAGCAAGCCTTTTTAAATCAGACACGTAGTTATCAATAGTTTCAGATTTCGCCTGTTTCCTCTGAAAAAATTGATACCTAGTGACACCCATGCATACTTTTGGTTTAAAATAATTGTCAAGCTGCAATAAGGCGATTTCAAAAACATTAAAATCCCCAGAAGTAACGCTACTAGACAATTGGTGGAAGGTCTTAAGTCCCATAGCACCCAAAGCATGTAATAGTAATCTTTTCTTCTGCTCCGCTGCCATTTTTTTTGCTTCGTCAACAGCCTCGATGTAATTAACAAAATACGCCTTCCACTCAGACCACTTGAGAGGGGGTTCATTTCCTGTGGCCCAAAATGGTTGAGGCAAAGAAATGCTAAAATTAGCATTATTTATCTGAGCTGAACTTGTGCCCTCTGTAGACATGGTAAGTTATTAATACAGGAAAACTGATTGGCGATAGTTCGTTTTGTAATTGAAACCAAATGATAGTCAGGAGAAAAGTATATAGCAAGATCCAAATCCCCCAGCTCAAGTATCTAATATGGTATTATGAATACCTCAAATATGATGCCAATGATGTATTGGTAATTCAGTAACTGTAATAGATGCGCTTTATTCAATTGATGCGATCACCACAGTAGGCAGATACCGAGATCCCCCGGAATCGATCCACCTCCAGCAAAGAATCGCTCCGCACACCCACAGGTCCACAGCTGTCACAGGACAGCGAAAGTTCCGATTCCACAAAACGATCCAAAAACAAAAAAAAATTCAAAGGTCCAAAGGTTCAACGTGGGTTCGATGCTCCTCAGCTCCTCAGTCGCCAATTGAAGTAACGGAGATGAGACAGTTAATTAGTAGATTCCTTTAATAACTGAGGAGCATCAGTAAGGTACATCTTCCATCTCCTATCCAGCAACGATTCTGGTGAACTACACAGTGGAACCAGAATCCCCACCAAACCCAAACATTCTATGAACACGAGGATGCAAGGCAACTAGTTGCCAAGCAACACAACAATACCGCTCATTCTTTAACCAGTATAGATTAACATAGTCCCCGTCTCACCCATTAGTGCACGCAGTACGTCTGGTGTGAACAGAGCTCGTCACAATGCTGTCTTTATAGGGCGCTGTGATGTGTCCTGCTCTGCCTTGGAACTCCCTAGGTCTGCATTATATCAGACACCCGAAGACGGTAGAACAGCAGCATTGCTACCTACACCAGACATACAGAAAGAGTGTGACAGAGGCTGTGTTACCTGTGTCGAGAGCACAGAAAGCAGTTCTACCGGTACATGTCGTACTGAAACACTGCTTGAAGCAGTGCAACCTGTGCAAAGAATAAAGGAAGATTTCACAGCAGCACTACCTGCAAAAGGCGTCTAACACCAACAATACTGTGTCATAAGGTGCACACAAACTATATGAATTCAGTGGCACTGCTTGCATCAGGTGCGTGGAAGAATAGCCTATGAGGCAGCGGCAGAATCACTTAGCATAACGTGTGAAGTAAGGCGCACATTCACCCAAGGGTATCTTGGCGCTGAATAGCAGATGTTTATTGTTACCCAACGGCACTCATTTTATCGACCTCAGAAGTATGAAAGGCTGAGTGGACCCACCGTGATGTGAACCTGTGACCATGAGGTCGAACACAATAACCTACAGTGGATGCATTAGTCCACTAAGTCACCAGACTGGCGACTTGACTTAGTCTGGATAGTGGACATTTTTGTGTTTCACTATCTGGTACATTTTGTGACTAAATAACCTCCTTATGCCTCATTCGAGCCCATTATTCCACTTGGCATTTCAGATCAGTGCGACAGCCGCAGCAATGCTTGTACTGAGTGCACAGCCAGAGTGTGACATCAGCTGTGAACCTGGAACTAGGCATGAGCAAATAGTGTGACAGCCAAAATACTGCCTGCCAGGTGTCAGAAATCAGAAATGGCACGGGTAAGAAACAGGATTATTAAGCTGTGGGAGGGAGAGGCCACGGCGTTGATGGAAGCTGCACCGGAGCTCCCACAAATATAAATCATGATACATCATTAGGTAAGGAGGTTTCTGTGAGGAACCTGTCACTCGCCCTTCGAAGCCTTGACCTGGTCCAAGCGCCAGACCTTCCCAAGGGAAGAATGCTCGTCGTGGTGCATGTACACCACCACCAACAGGTCATTACAGTTAAGAAAATAAACACTTTAAAACTCCAAACAACTTAACTTGAAAAGCATAAGATACTTTCAATAAAATGTGAAAAAAGTAAAGACTATTGTATGCAGCGATCAGTCGGTTGGGTGTGGCGGACTAGACTCTGGGCGCTCTGCAAAGTTGGCGGGTGTTGTAGTGCGGTTGGAAACAAGTCGTGGCTCGGCCAAGTCAAAAGTAATGGGGAAGGGGCGGCTTGCAATCCGCTGCAGCCGACTGGCAATGGAGGGAGACGAGGGAAGGTTTGGCGGACCATTTTGGTCAAATGTTTTACATTTGGACTTGGAATATTTCTGGAGATCAAAAATCTTGGCGGTGTGATTCTGCAAGCTGTAGGTGAATAGAGCATCGTGAGGCCAGAGGAAGGTGTTTTACAGACCCACAGTAGCTTTAGCCTTATGACCAGAAACTTCAATTGAGACAAACCTGGAATACATAGCCAGAGATGTTGTGTCTTTTTTGGGTGGATTGGCACCTTGTCCTGGTTCTCCAAAAATGAAGCGTTTTTTTAAGTTCCAACCTTTAAGAAACATTCTACAATTTCTTTCTTGGTGCTCCGAATGTCTCCAAACTTTCAGGACAGTATTTCTTGAAAAAAGTACCTGGGTTCAAGATGTGGGTATTTTTTCTAAGCCCTGTCAGTAGCCTTCCAGTCCCAGATAATCAAGACAAGCTGAAGATAACTACCCCACAACCTTCCAACAAACAGATGGGAATTTTTCTAGAAGGCAAGTCTTATACTCTTCTGTTTCAGTCAGCTCTGTCCTTGAGTGAGTACTTGCAACAGTGTTTAAAAGGCAAACTTGGTTCATTATTGGCAACGACCCATAAGGAAATCAAACTGAAGTTGTTCCAAGTTCTTTCCCTAGATTTTCTCCTCAGTATGGCCAAGTTCCAATTATAGAAAGGTGTTTTAGTACAAAAACTATCCCAACGTCCTTTTTTGTACCACCATAGATTTCAGATGTCATCAATGATATGTGAGGTCATAATTAGTTCGCAATATAGGTGCAAGTTATATAACTTTCAGTGTTTTTCTTTTGTGTTTAAATGTAAATTTTTCATTATTCAAAATACCTACGTACATGTCCACTTTAACCTTTAGTTTTTTCAGTGAATTTTAATTTTTTTAAGATAGGTTTAAATCCTTCTACCTAACTTTTGTATAACCCCACTTTTTAATTTGTTTATTTTGAACTGAATTGCTTTGTTTTTTATTTATTTTTAAATAAAGTAAGAACTTATAACCATATGTCTGCGGCCACAGGCTTAGGCAGCCCATACCCTGCCATGGGCCTTTGGCCGTGAGCAGCACAGGCTTGCCTGCAAGGCCTGGCCTTCAGCCGGACGTGGTCCTCAACCCCTGAAGGCAGGCAACCTCCCATGGGTGGACAACACCCCACACACACCTCCATGCCCCACATTAGCTTTGTTTCCCCTGTGGATCATGCAGTACTCCCATGGGACCACACGGGGGCAACACTGACTCGCTGGACTGCAATGACCAGAAAAAATATATATTTTTTGTTTTTGGCACCTGACCACAAGTGGGTCAGGATAGCTGTACCTTGCTCCTTTTGTATGGGTGTTAATTTATTTTTCATGACTCTGGACCAAGTCCCCAAATTCTGTGGTGGCGGCTGCAACATTTCTCTTCATATTGCGGCCAGCCAATCAGAGCTCGGGGTATTCAGAGAGAGTTGGTCAATGGGAAAAAAAAGCCCTCCCAGCAAATCAGAATGCTTTATTATTATTTCCTTGAACAGCAACACCAGTACCAATACTGATGTAACTCCACACTATCATTCAAACCTGTAATCACACACCTCAGTTGACATGATCACCAATTATTTATTCATTTTTTTAATAAAAGACATTTTTAGATATGATATTCATAAGTTGTGAAAAACGAACATGTATACATTTTTCAAAACACAGGGACACTAATAGCACAATATTTACAACAAGAACAAATCACAGAATATACAAAACATACAAAAAAACAATGACAACATTACATGCAAATAATTTTCAAGCCCAGATTCTGTTTTCTGAAAAATGTCCTCAGAGCGTATATTATTGTCCAGTATTTTTTAGCTCCCTACTATAATGGCCAAAAACCAAAACAGTGTCCATACTGAGCTCAGGGAAAAATCTCATATACTTAAAGATTGTGTTGTTTTTGAGCTTCAGTAACATCACATTTACAATGCACTTGTTTGGTAGATGAAAAACAGTCAACGCGTTTCAATCCCTTCTGTATGTTTTTTAGGGTTCTCCTCAGCACTCATAACACTAGAGCGCTCTTTTATCCACTGATTATGATTTTCCAATTCAACCTTAATCGAGGTTCAGATAATCACCCAGCAATCCACTTCCAATGTGGAAATTCTCCCTCTTGTACAAATTTTCTCAAAAAGCCAGTCCAATCTATTTATTGAAGGACACCGGAAAGGTGGTTTGGTTTGTCCATCGGGTTCTTCAAAATATTCCAATTCGCAACCTTTCAAGCTGCTTATTTGACAGGCCAAGTGGTCCATCATGGCGGACGCCACTTAGCCCAGCTCCTGTAGCCGCCACATATCCCGTAAGATGATGCCGGCTACGAGCACCTTAATAATCCCAAAGTCAACCCCATCGGCACCGCTAGTGCCCGTGCACATGTGGCATACAAGATTGCAGCTGGAATACAGTGAATCCTACCATGCCGCGACAGGTCCTGTTGGCAGCTGTGCCCGAGACAGATGCGTGGAAACCTGATGGGCGAGGCTGTGATCGGGTGCCCTGGGACTGAGGCTGATCCTGGCGTCGGGAGATTGACTGCCGGGCTTGGGTGTCGGACCGGGCCAGATGGATTAGAGAGTAGTTGCCGCGTCCGATCTGGCCCCCTCCCCCCCCCCCCCCGAGTCAACACAGTGAGGCGTGGCCGCGTGGAAGAGATCAATATGGCGTGTGGGGCCCAGTGAGTGCCGCTGCTGAGAGGGGCCACCGGGGCGGTGTGTTTCCCCGTGAGTGTTGCTTGATTGCCAGGAGTAGCGGGTAAATCTGTGGCTGAGGTCCGATGGCCCCGAAGAGGGCGTTGCGGTGGGCGGGGCTCAGCCCCTCCTGAAAGCGTCATCTTGCAGCCATGAGTGGTGCGACTGGGCCTAGGAGGGCCCCGTCGGGGTTTTGAGATACTGCCAGTGCACTTTACGAGGGTGTAATGAAGTGTGGGAGGACCCCAGGCATAGAAACTATTTACAGTACTTGGAAGGCCTTCGCCACAACAGCGCAGGTAGGGAATTCATACCGCCAGACACAGTCCATACAGTACCATTGCTGACCTCCTTGCTCACCTGGTATTTAGAGGGGGCCCTCTTTAAAGTTATAGCTCTAGGGGATAAGCTGCGATGCAGAGGCGAACATCCAGTTGGGGACCTCCTGGCCAATGGCGGAATAGAACTGAGGAGGGATAGCGCCTGTTAGAGGAGGGGGGTAGTACCTCACCTGCGGAGGTGGCCAGGCTAGGCCTGGTGTGGCTTGTGGGTGTGGTAGACCCTCCTAAGTGCCAGATACCTCTATAATGCATTTCTGCGGCGTTGGGGCCCTTTTGCTTCATTGGAGCCTGAAACTGCACGCCTTACAGCTGGAAGTTCCACTATATGCCTTAATACGTCCAGGGGCTCGACGTCTGGCCCTGCATCAAAACAGAGTACAATTGACAAATTCACCAGCAGTAGCGTGAGCACCATAACCTCAAATGATCACCCCACCACGGGCACAGACACGGCCGCAATCCTAGCCGCGATTATGCAGTTCTGAGATATACTCGACACTAAAATAGGTGTAGGGGAGCTGATGTCGTGCTTCTACGACATGATTTACGGAATGTCGTGGACCGAGTAACACAGGCTAAGACACAAATCTCCGGAACAGAAGATACAATTAACACTTTGCAAAAGCGTGCTCTCTCGGGGCCTTGCCACACGCGTCGAAGAAGCTGAGGGAAGAGCATGCTGCAATAACCTACGCTTTGTGGGATTTCCGGAGGGGTGTGAGGGAACCGACATGTGTGAACACTGGCTTAAGTCCTGGATCCCAGATGGGAAGCTATCACCTTGCTTCATCTTGGAGCGTGCTTATCGGGCCCTTGCCGCTCGGCCACCACTGGGTCCCCGTCCTCGGCCTGTAATGGCAAGGATACTGAACTCTCATGATCAAGTCATCATCCCTCTGGTGTAGAAGTCCCTTCCATATGAGGCCCACTGTATCATGATCTTTTCAGATGACACCAAACTTGTTCAACAACAAAGACAGTCAAATACGGCGGCAAAAGAGCGTCTTTAAAAAACTACAAATCCCTTACATGTTACTTTTCCCTGCCCGACTCAGGATCAGTTATAAAAACAGCACCATATTTTTCGATACTCCAGAGGAGGTCGTCCAGTGGGCAGATGAACGTCGATCAGTAAAACCTCACACGCCACAACCCAGTGACTCGGATCCCTCCTCAAGGGATCCACGTATGCACCAAGACCAAAGTAACAAAGACAAGCAACGACACAGGTCGCGATCCACCTGGCGATCCCGAGGGGACAAGCAGGCAGAGACACCGGGTAAATCACACATGCTCATCCTACAACTGATAGCTGATTTTATATCGGGAAATGAACAATGGAGTCTGACGAACATCAACTTTCACCGGCATGAAGTAAGGCTACATACCTGAGAACTACCTGTTGCAGATCCCTTAATACATTAGCTAGGGATGGGATCTCTGGGGTTCCTTTGGACTGTTTCAGGCTTCAACCTCAATCGTGGTGGACGTTACTCACATTCCGCGACAGATGCTTAATTGTTTTTTGAGGTAGTGGGGTGGGCTAGGAAGAGGGAAGGGGTGGAAGAAGTTACAGTTCTTTAAAAGTTCTATTTTATGGTTTTACAGTGTCTATGCAGTGTACGGATTCTCAGAAATTGGTGTCCTAGACCTCGCATTTCTTGCCCTCACATTGTATGACAACACACACGAACACTATTAACCTTATGAGGACAGTTAAGGTAATCACTGGGAATGTTAGAGGTCTTATAGACAAGATTAAGCGGGGGCTGTGCTTAGACATGCGAAATGCCTGGGGGTGGACATCCTATTGTTACAAGAAACACATTTGCTGGTTTCCAAGGTACCGTGCCTGGCCCTCTTTGGCTATATACTTGTGTTCCATTCTGGTTTCACCAGAGGCTCTAGGGGGCTGGCTATCCTGATTCATTGCCGATTATCCTTCACACACATCTACACATGGGCCGATACCTCTGGCAGATTTTTATTTATTCATGGTGTGCTCAACGTAGAACAGATAGTTCTGGGTAGTATATATGCCCCTCTGTCACTTAGGGAAACAAACTGACCATGAGGTAGTTGTCACTGCGCACAGTGCTGGGGGTAGCTAAGACCCTAGTTTGTTAGTCACCTTGGCTGGTGTAAAATGATCACACAAATCAGTTGAGTTGAAAAGACATATATTAATTCATATATGTAAAGTATAAGTACACATATACTTGTGGGTCATTTCATAAACACAAACTCATCATTTGTACTGTATACATAAGCAAGTACAATTGGATCAGTAAACAAACGCATTACATTTTGATTCATTAAATTGAATACATGAGAGAGTGAAGATGAGCCCAATGCATTTCGGGACAGGTACGTCCCTTCGTCAGGGGCAGTCTAAAAGCAAAGATAATGGTAAACATTACTGAGCTGAAACATTTTTGATACTCGGAGAAAACCATACATTTGTGAATAAATAAACTGTTGGTCTCACTCTATTGGTAATTACCGCATGCCACTATATATGGGAGTATAACGATGAAATTTGGAAAAGAACAAGTCGTAGAAACACCGTCACCAGGAAAAAGGGAATACACCGTGGTGGTGGGAGTTAATTAATATCTTGCAAGAAATGTGGGGAAAAGGAAGGTACGGAGGTAAATCATAACGAGGTGAACTCACCTAATGTAATGAACAATAAAGGATCTCGAATGAGAGTAGGAAACAAACCAGCCGATACGCTGTTACGAGAAAACACAAGGCGGGGAGTGAATGACAAAGGTAATGGTCTAAAATGTAAACAAACTCAAAGAGGTAGTATAACCTCACTTACCCGCAACTGTAGTAGTGAAGGGCACGAAAATATTAAACTAAAAAAACAAGAGGTACATGGTTGAAAGATGGGGCGATAATGGGGGGATAATGCATAAACAAAGAGCGGAGCTACATAAATAATAGGAGGAAACAAGCCTGACAACTTACATGGTTTTTCGAAAAGCAGTTGGAACGCGAACCGAGGTGGCAGTTGACGACCGGTATCTAGGTCGGTACTGAGAAGATCAGCAAGTCCCGTTTAATACAGCTAGAAACGGAAGTAAGGATGCAAAGCGTGACGTCCGGGTAAGCCTGAAAATGGAAACAGGACTGGTGAATGTCGCCATGTTGGAGAGATGAAAAAACTCAATCTGACGTCCGGGTCAGCTTGAAAATGGAAATGAGACTGGCGTATGTCGCCATGTTGGAGAGATGAAAGGAACACAATCTGACGGTAAACACTAAAAGATAACGAAAAATCGTTATGCCCCAGATAACATGCAGGTGAACGGAAAAAATAATAACTTATAGATAGTATGGAGTGTAATGTGAAAAAATGATGAAATGATAAAATGATAAAAACGAAAGATGTGGGGTGGAACTATCTCAAACCGATGTGGGGTGACGGGGCCTAAACAAAAAAAATAAGACAAATGAGTTAGCAAACGTACGGAAAAGAGGAACAAATGAATAAAGAGACTGTGCAGCTGGGATTGAAGACTGGCATACATAAATATCGGAATGAGAAAAAACAAAAAGGGGACACCGTGAGCAAGACTCGTTCTGGAAAAATGGGGTTAGTTTAGCTATAATAGGGCAACAGTAGCTGCTAGGTAAAAGCAACCGGACAGGAGGATGTGATAAAGAGAGAATGTGGTAGGAGAAAAATAAGGTAAACGTAAATATATGGGGGATAAAATATAAAGAGGAAATTATGAGGGTTACTTAGAAAGGATTTTTATAAGAAACATGACATATCCAGACGATCATTGAGACCAAACGGGGTCATGGTATGAAGTTTTTGAATCCAAAAAAATTCTTTGCGTAGTAGCATGTTAGTGGCATCTACCCCTGGTCGAACATTAATTGTCTCGATGATTTGAAAACGAAGTTGTGAAATCGTGTGATTAGCCTCAGTCAAATGGGTTGCAAGACTTCACGTGGTGTTCTTATGTCTGATCCTGGATTTGTGTTCAGTTATGCGGGTTTTAATTTTACGCTCGGTCTTTCCTACATATGCTTTTCCGCAAGGACATTTGATACAATAGATGACATTAGCTGTGTTGCAGTCACTGGTATGGTTAAGCTGTATCTTGGTTCCAGACGAAGGATGGGTGAGGATATTCCCTGTAATAACGTTGTTACAGTGAACACATGATAGACATCTTCTTGTCCCGTGGTGTGTACTTGATTTCTTAGTGACTGCAGAAGGTTTCAAGAGCGAACGTAGATTTTGACCTCTGGTGTACGCAAACAAAGGTTTGCTTTGAAATAAATCATGAAAGTCCTCCTCTTGTTGGAGGAGTTCCCAACGAGAGTTGATAATGTTCTTGATTTTAGTGGATATGGTTGAAAATTTACTCACAAATACCAACCTTTGTTGGGGTATACGTGGTTGTTGTATGAGGAGTTCTTGACGTTGTTTACCCATGGCTTTTGTTAGACAATTAGTCAGCACTTCCTAGGGATAACCTCTTGCTAAAAAGCGTTTGGAAGTTTCAAGTAGTTCACAAAGACAATTTTCAGTGTCCGAGCAAATTCTGCGTATCCTGATGAACTGGGATAGAGGCAAATTCCTGATGAGACCATAAGGATGGAAGCTAGAGAAGGCTAATAGACTATTGTGGTCTGTGGGTTTGTGGTAAACGGTGGTTTTGAATTGATTGAAAGCTGTTTTTTCAACTTGAACATCGAGGTAATGTATGGTGTCTTCATGGATAAGATATGTAAGCTGAATATGTGGGTTAATGCTGTTGAGGGACTCAATCATTGTGTTGAATGAGGATATGGTGTCATTCCAAATGAGGAAGATGTCGTCAATGTAACGGTAATAGAGAAGAATCTTGGACCACCGGGTGGGGTTGGCAATGATGTTGTCCTGTTCATATTGCGACATGTAAATATTGGCATATGCCGGCGCTCCGGAAAAACCCATCGATGTTCCAGTGAGTTGTGCATATAATTGGTGTTGATATTCAAAGTAACTGTTATGCAGACAAAACTTAAGAAGTTGAAGAATGAGAATTTTCTCGGTGTCAATGTCTTCCATCTGAAGAAGAGCCCATTCTACCGCGTCAAGACCTACTGCATGTGGAATTGAAGTGTAGAGAGCTGTGACATCGATTGTGCAGAGATATTGGTGCATTGGGGATCAATCTCCACTTGTTGTAAAACCTGAAGAAAGTGGGTCATATCCTTTAAGTATGTACACCATTTCTGAACAAACTGTTGTAAATAGTAATCCAGAAATTTCCCGACAGGGTCAAAAATGGAGCCACAGCCGGACACAATTGGGCGGAAAGGTGGATCATTAGGGTCCTTATGTATTTTTGGGATCATGTACAACTGAGGCCTTCGTGGGTTGGTGGTCATAAGGTAAAGACGTGTGGCGTCATTGATCCATTCATTGTCGCATGCTGTCTTGAGTAGTTTCTTGAGCATGTCTTGAAGTTCAGCTGTGGGATCACATGGAAGTAGCATGTACGTGTTGGTGTCTGAAACGTGTGATGATACTTTAATGTTGTAATACTCAGTGTCCATGACCACTATGGCCCTTCCCTTATCAGCTGGTTGCATGGTGATCAGTAAATTGTTTGCCAAATTCTGGATGATGTGGCGATCGTACTTGGAGATATTACTGTAGTTCTTGGGTCGATAATTAAGTTTATCAAGGTCTTTATTGACTAAAGTCTCAAAAGTATCCAATGTCTTATGTGAAGTTGGAGGCATAAATGTGCTTTTAGGTTTAAATTGCTGCTGGGTTGGTTCACATTCTTGATGGTCAGAAATCACGACATTGTTGAAAAACTGTTTCAATCGGATAGTGCGCATGAATTTAAAGAATTCACCCTGTGTCTGAAGGGAAGTGGTGTGGGATGTTGGTACAAATGACAGTCCACGTCCAAGAAGAGCCTTTTCTTGATTACTGAGTGTATATGACGAAATGTTAATCACTAGATTACTGTTTTCCCACTGCATAAGGATTTTCCGCCTACTTCCTTTCCCTCTGCGTGTTTTTCGTGTTGCATTTGTTTGGATTGGTCTGGAAGGGCCGGTGGACGCCCATGATCCATAGCTTGGGTTAAAAAAGTAGGGGGGGAAGATGTTGTGCCTGTTGGTGTGGTGGCAGTTGAAGTAGAGGGTCCAGCTTGTTGTGAAAGTATTACAGCTGATGCAGGTGTACGACCAACGGTGGTGTCTTTGTCTGAAACCAGACTCTCATCGGATGATGTAGATGTTTTCTTGTTGTCAAACCGTTTTCGGGAGTAGATTTCAGCCCAGGTGTACACCTCATTCAACTTGTAGTCAATCGTGTCACGCCTGTATTTGCGTAATTTTCCTTCTTGTAGTTCTCTTTCATATTTGTCAAGTTTCTGGTTAAGGACTTCTAGTTGCAGTTTCCAAGAAACAGTTTCCATACGTAACTGTAGCTCACTCTTGAGAGAATATATTTCCTCCTCAAGATCTTTTATGGTTTTAGATAATTCCTCAATGATCAACAGTATTAGGTCCAAAGAGCATTTATTAAGAATAGTGTACCATTTATCCATGACACTGGTGTTTAGATGAAAACGAAATAGCATAGGTTTAATGGCAAGGCGTAACCCTCTTGGTATCCTCTTTGCTTTGTGGTATTGAACAAGAGTTGACACATGCAGTTTTTGGTTAAGCTGTCTCCTTGTTATGAATTCAAGTTGACGTAGTTGCTGAGTAATGGATCCACCATGAGTATCGGTGGTTTTCACTTCTTGGATAAGTGCGTAATTTTCAGTGGCTTCGTCCGAGGTATA
This sequence comes from Triturus cristatus, assembly GCF_964204655.1. Lineage (NCBI taxonomy): Eukaryota > Metazoa > Chordata > Amphibia > Caudata > Salamandridae > Triturus > Triturus cristatus. The sequence continues at coordinate 214,515,581 of NC_140594.1, read as the reverse complement.
GGCTTTGATATTTGCTCTGTTGTCCGTGATGTTCGTGATAGTGTCGAAAGACATGTTTCATGAATGGGTGCTGCCGCTGAGACAGAGCGATTAAATTCGTAACAGGGGGCAGCGCACTCCTGCTTGTTCAGATGATAACTGAAATTAAATCTCTAATGACTTAGGTGCTGCAGTGATATGCTCGCTGTCAATCGGGCATAAACTCAATGAGGGAAACAAACTGACCATGAGGTAGTTGTCACTGCACACAGTGCTGGGGGTAGCTAAGACCCTAGTTTGTTAGTCACCTTGGCTGGTGTAAAATGATCAAACAAATCAGTTGAGTTGAAAAGACATATATTAATTCATATATGTAAAGTATAAGTACACATATACTTGTGGGTCATTTCATAAACACAAACTCATCATTTGTACTGTATAATGTTTACCATTATCTTTGCTTTTAGACTGCCCCTGACGAAGGGACGTGCCTGTCCCGAAATGCATTGGGCTCATCTTCACTCTCTCATGTATTCAATTTAATGAATCAAAATGTAATGCGTTTGTTTACTGATCCAATTGTACTTGCTTATGTATACAGTACAAATGATGAGTTTGTGTTTATGAAATGACCCACAAGTATATGTGTACTTATACTTTACATATATGAATTAATATATGTCTTTTCAACTCAACTGATTTGTTTGATCATTTTACACCAGCCAAGGTGACTAACAAACTAGGGTCTTAGCTACCCCCAGCACTGTGCGCAGTGACAACTACCTCATGGTCAGTTTGTTTCCCTCATTGAGTTTATGCCCGATTGACAGCGAGCATATCACTGCAGCACCTAAGTCATTAGAGATTTAATTTCAGTTATCATCTGAACAAGCAGGAGTGCGCTGCCCCCTGTTACGAATTTAATCCCTCTGCCACTTAGCCATATGGTTTCCAAAAGAATCATTGATGTTTGGAGCTCAATAACAGGTGTCCTGGCCATAATAGGTGGTGATTGGAACGATGTCATGAATCCAAACCTCAACCGGTGCCGACCCACTACCATACTTCATACACGAAAAAGGCATGCCAGGTGGGACCTTTAGTAGATGGACCGACATGTGACATGTGCTATACCCTGACGCTACTGGTTACACATATTTTTTGACTGTCCATGGGTCATTTTCCAGAATTGATTACATATTTATCACTCAACAACATATACACCCGTTGACAGGAGCAGACATCTTACCTAGAGGGTTATCGGACCACTCCCCTGTCCGATTACAACTTGAAATAGGTCCCCGGCGATCCCCAATGCATTGGCGACTATCATCCTGGCACTTCCACATTCCGAGCTACAAAAATAAACTATATAACTCTGACAGACTACTTCCTCTTGAACGAGGCCAGAGCTAGTTCTGCCACTATCTTATGGGAGGTCATGAAGCCTACCATTCAGGGCTTCCATGTTAGCCGCAATACCGCCGCTAAATGGGAAAAAAAACAAATATTAACAGAGCTTGAAGCCCAGATCATACAAACCGAGTTACAGGCATTAGAAAGAATGGGCGAACACGCTCGTCGACAATTGGGATGCATTACAACATGCATACCATAGCATTCAATTATATGAGGCCAAACGCAGATGGCAAGCCATGCAAAGCAGGATATACCAATGGGGAGAGAAGTCTGGGAAGCTACTACATAGGTTATGCCAAAGCACTCTGAAACCAGTCCATATACCCACCATTACTTCACAGACTGGAGACGTGATCACTGACCCTACATGCATAGCACAAGTCTTCGCTGAGTACTATCGCACCCTATATACTAAGTACGAAGTCCTAAATGCGTCCCAAACAAAGGACTTCTTCTGAGACATCCCGCCTCGAGTACTGTCCCCAGTCGCACGAGACACACTCGACTCACCTATCACTCAAGAGGAATTCATTTCGGCCACAGCAGACATGAAATCAGGTAAATCCCCTGGAGCAAATGGATTCCCTATTGAATTCTTTAAAATGCATGTAATAATCCTCGGTCCTCGATACCTCTCAACTCTTAATGAAGCCCTCGAGAACAAATGCCGGCCTCCAGATTGGAGACACACAAAAGTCGTGGTCTTCCTAAAACCGGGGCGACCACCAGAATTATGTTCACCATATCGCCCAATGTCGCTTTTAAATATTGAAGCCAAAATCCTTGCCAAGGTTCTTGCAAATAGGCTAAAACTACATCTTTCAGATTTAATCCATCCTGACCAGGCCAGCTTTATGCCGCATAGAGCTACCAGCCACAACATGCGCCGTATTCACTGCGCGATTGCCGCGGTTGATAGACTGGAAAGACCATCTGACTTCCTCCTTGTTGATATTGACAAAGCATTTGACTATCAGCTGGGCATATATATATATATATATATATATTCACGTTATTACATCATCTCAATATGGGCCCCAGATATACTGCTCTGGTGAGACTGTTCTATATGGAGCTTACTGCCTCCATCTGGGTGGTGGGACCCTCGTCGGCACAATTTTCAATACAACGTGGCATGTGTCAGGGGTGTCCTTTATCCCCCCTATTATTTGCTCTAGCCATAGAGCCCCTCGCTGTCTGGGTCAGGAGACACACACATACGAGGCGTCGAGTGGACTACCGAGATTTCAGATCGTATCACATTATATGCCAATGACTTCCTGTTTTTTCTAACTGATCCCCATAGATCGGGCCCCAGAATACTCCATTTGATGCGCATATTCGGCGAGACGTCAGGTCTCTATATGAACACCTTCAAATCATTACTCTGGCCCATTACAGGTTCTATTGGAAGTGGTCGATGGGCAGAGGGTTTTACTTTGGTGACACACGGCTTGAGCTATCTAGGTGTGTATATAACTGATAACCAGGCCTTGGTACCATAATATAGACTTACCAACTGAGAAGCTTAGGATCGAGGTGAAGTAGTGATGGACACTCCCCTTATCCCTTTATGGTAGATCAGCCATCTTTAAGATAGTGTCCCTACCACATCTATTATACCAACTTCAATCATACCCGTATCCTATTCCAATATCATGGTTTCATCAAATAAACGCAATCATGGCACATTTCCTATGGGGGGGAGTGGTACAGCCAGGGTCGCCCTACTCACTTGTGTGCAATCCACCTATTGTGGAGGCATCACTGCAGCCAACATACAATCATATCATGCAGCAGCACATCTTCAGGTATTAAATAAATGGTGGTATGGGTCCACAGAAGACCCAGCATTTAGAGTTGAACAGTGGATAATGGGAGAACTCTCTACATATTCTCTTATATATAGTAGGACTGATCCCAAAGTTCTTCCCCGGCGACGAAAGTCGTGGTTATGATTTGGAGATAAATCCTATGCCGAATATCTGATGGGGCTGTCTCACATGAGAAACCCCATTGTGGCGAAATCGTCTCCTCCCACAAATAACGGTCCTTCAGGGATTCCTGGGCTGGGACCGGATAAGCATCTCCACTCTTGGAGACGTTATCAAGGGGACTGTTCTGAAATAATGTAACGACTTACGCAGGGAATTTTCCATGCCCCATTCTAAATTTTATAAATATTTACAGCTGCGGCACGCCCTCCTCCCTTACATTATAGACCTGACAGACCTACCAGAATTTAGCCCCTTAGAGGGTAAACTTCTTATGGGAGATCTTGGGGAACACAGGGTATCGAAAATATACCGAACATTAGTGACCAATAGTCCCACTAATATTGACTCCTTGCAGGCCACCTGGGATGTCGATGTGGGCCTGATCGATGATGATGAATGAACAGTGGCCCTACGATCCTCAACAGAGGCAGCTATCTCCACTAGACTACGATACATTTAGTTCAAGTATCTTCATAGGGTTTACTTCACTCGACAGAGACTGTGGAAAGCCGAACTAAGACTGATCGCCTCATTGCTTACTATGCCGATCGGAGGAGGGCACATTACTACATACGGTCTGGACCTGTCCCGTTCTAGGCCGCTTCTGGGGAGGAGAACAGGCATGTCTTGAAGAGGTATTAGCATGGAAACTTCAGAGATCCCCTAAATTCACAATGCTACATAGCACGGATGGTATCAGAGGAAACAGGTACAAACGACATCTGCTATTCTTAGGTCTCACCCTGGCTAAACAAGACATTGCTCAACAATGGAAAGCAGAGAATGCTCCCCCACTATCAATATGGAAAGCAGGCAAGCAGGCATGGACCATGCAATGGACCTAGAGTTCCTAGTTCTTGTGGCTAGGGGTTGCCACCCAAAACATACTAAGATTTGGACCAGGTGGGCATCATATGGAGGAATGCCGAAAATACATGAGGTCACAGAGGGCACATTTGAAGGCGAGGCAATCAGAACACTGTAAAATAGTAAAACTTGCCTACCTAACAGGACACAAAAATGACACTATGGATCATACATTTAATTGTGAAATATGTGGAGACACTAGTTATAGGTTAATACCAAGGTTTTGGTATAATGTTATGTTGAATACTTTGGGAATTTTCAAGAAAAATGGGTGGGTGTGATTACATTGAACTTATGTCTGCAGAAACTGTATGCATCATGTCACTTGAACACTTGGAATCCTTGTAAAATCAATAAACTTTGTTCCCCCAAAAAATAAAAGAAAGACGTGATGAGGCAATTTTTCAATTGAATTGTTGAAGAGAACTTTTCCTCCAGAAAAAGTGGTGGGGGGGTTTGAAACTGAGTCGGAGACCTGAGATTCCACCTCGACATCCCCAGCGACCCACACTCCACCACCCTCCTGGACAACCTCGCCAACATCGGACTGAAACAGCTCATCACCACACCCACCCACAAGGCAGGACACACCCTCGACCCCATCTTTGCAGGAGGCAACATCATCCACTTCAGCCACACCACGTAACCCCCATGGACGGACCACCACTGCAAACACTGCCAAGTCAACAAACCCACGCCGCCCAAACCTGCACCAAGCCCTCCTTGAAGGAACTGGAGCAAAGTCACAGAGGAGCAGCTCAACTCCACCCTCAACCGCGACGCCCCCACCACCTCGACCAATGCCAACCTCACAGCCAAAGAACTCCACAGATGGATCTTCAACTGCGCAGATGAGCTTACCCCCCTACGTAACCCCGACAGACAGAGCCCCAGGAAGGCTACATGGTTCACCACCAACCTCCAAACATCCAGATCTGGAAAAACAGCAAAACATCAAAAGATTGCACACCCTACAAGAATGCCATGACAGAATACCACCAACGCAGCAGATCCACCAAAAGGACCTTCATCCATAATAAGATCCTCGCCAACTCCAGCAACTCCAAGGAATCTTTCAGTGTCATCCAGGAATTCACCAAGTCCCCCAGCGAAACCGCAGACATCACCCCCTCCCAGGACCTCTGCAACAAGTTCGGATCCTACTTCCATCTGAAGACCAAGGGACTCTACCACAACTTCGATGACCAGACACCTGACTTCGAAGCCATTTCCTTCTCCAGCAACGCCAGCCAGCCCACCATCTCCTCCTGGACCCCAGTCACCACCGAAGACATCACTTCGACCATGAAAGTCATCCACTCAGGAGCCCCCATGGACCCCTGCCCGTTGCACATCTTCCACAGAGCCGCCACCGCCATCGCTCCCGAACTACGACGCACCATCAACCCCACCTTCAAGACCGGCATCTTTCCCGATGACTGGATATACACAGAAGTCAAACCCCTGCTCAAGAAGCCAACAGCAGATCCCACGGACCTAAAGAACTACCAACCCATGTCCCTCCTCCCCTTCACAGCCAAAGTCACAGAGAAGGCTGTCAATGCACAACTAGCCAAATTCATCGAAGAAAACTCCATCCTCGAACCCTCCCAATCCGGATTCCGCAACAACCACAGCACCAAGACCACCCTACTCACCGCCACAGACGACATCCGCACCCTCCTTGACCAAAGACACACCACTTCCCTGATCCTACTTGACCTCTCTGCAGCGTTTGACACCGTCTCCCACCGCACACTCACCACCAGACTCCACGATGCCGGAATAAAAGGAACTGCACTCGACTGGATCTGCTCGTTCCTCACCGGCAGAACCCAAAGAATCAGGCTGCCACCCTTTCTCTCCGAACCCACGGAAATCAACTGCGGAGTACCCCAAGGATCGTCACTCAGCCCCACGCTCTTCAACATCTACATGGCCCCCCTCGCCGTCATCGTCAGACATCACAGACTAAACATAGGATCCTACGCTGATGACATCCCGCTCATCCTCTCCCTCACCAAGGACCCAATCACCACCAGACTCAACTTCCATAAAGGAATGAAGGAAGTCGCAACCTGGATGAGCAGCAGCTGCCTGAAGCTCAACTCGTAGAAAACAGAGGTCCTCGGGCCCTCCCCCTCTACATGGGACAACACCTGGTGGCCCACCGCCCTCGACAGCCCACCCACCCCCATGGACCATGCCCGAAACCTCAGCATCGTACTCAACTCCTCCCTCTCCATGACCCGACAGGTCAACGTCGTCGACTCCAGCTGCTTCAACACCCTCCGCATCCTCTGAAAGACCTTCAAATGGATCCCCCCTGAATCAAGGAAAACCGTGACGCACGCACTCATAACCAGCAGACTGGACTACGGAAACACCCTCTATGCCGGAATCAACAAGTCTCTGCTCCGCAAGCTCCGGACCATACAGAACACCGCAGCCAGATTCGTCCTCGGCATCCCTCGACACGAACACATCACCTAACACCTGCGGAACCTCCACTGGCTCCCCATCAAAAGAGTTACTTTCAAGATATTTACCCATGCCTACAAATGCCTCCACAACAACGAACCCAAATACCTCAACAAGAGAATCTCCTTCCACGTATCCAAGAGAAACCTCCAAACTGCCGACTTCGCCCCCGCCGAAACCCCGCGCATCCGCAAAGCCAGAACAGGGGTAAGAATATTCTCCTACATCCCGGCCAAAACCTGAAACGAGCTCCCGATCTACATCTGACGCGCCCCCTCTATGAACATCTTCAGGAAGATGCTCAAGACCTAGCTCTTTGACTGAACGGAGCTGCGTACCCCCCCACTCGACCCCCAGCGGCTTGAGACCCTTACGGGTGAGTAGCGCGCTTACAATTCCCCTGATTGATTGATTAATTGATATATTCATATGCACTTCAAAGTTCTTTTTAATATATACATATATCTGCATAGCACTGTGCCCCAATATATTTTATAACCAAATATGGATATAGTTTCTAATTGATCTAAGAAGTCCTTTAGCCTCAATTACGATTAATAGGTTTCGTCCATTTAGTAGGCTCAGAAGCCATTTTATTCACTGCAGTACATCTACACATTTCTTCAAAGCGTAACCTTGTTTTCAGTGGAAATGTAACTTTGGGAGAATAATTAACTCAATATTGTATTAATGAATGATATCTTGTCTTCAAGGACGCCTTACACTTTCTCCAAAAGATCCTGCTAGCTGCCCTTTAGAGAAGTGTTTTGCTGTAACAAGTTTCTGTCACATGATTAGATTCTACCTACTTGTATTATGAGAAAACAAATTCATTTATTTTAGCATTAGGCTCCAACCGACCCTTTTCTAGTGTGAGTTCAGGTAGTTTGAAATGAGAATTGTCTTTTGATTATTTGCTATGCTGCTTGCTATTTTTGCATTAAATGCATGTTAGACGTGTGGGCTTCTCAACATGTTGAGTTTAATTTTCTGCACTGATAATCAACCAATGCCGGTCCTTGCAATCATTTTCTCTGCAAACTATGCACTCTCTCAACTCCTGTGTTAGACCCATGTGCCACTTGGACTTCCTGGGGAATTCAGGAGACGTAGAGTGTTGGATATGGCCCTTTCTGCAAGGTCACCCCATGTTTTTTCCTTCTGTAGCTGAACTCCTTTTTGTTGGCATAGGATTCTGTGTACCTCACCCCTGCTAAACAATGGTAAAGTGTGTGTGCTCTTCCCTTTAAACATGGTGAAGTTGGCATATCCCTGACTGGTACATTTCATTTACTTTACGCCCCTAGTATATGGTACATCATGTACCCAGGCCTGTAAATAAAACGCTACTAGTGAGCTGCTGTACTCATTGTGCCACAAACTAAAATGGCACTGCAAAACGTGTCTCAGACCTGCCAATGCAGCCTATTTGTGCAGTTTTAAACAGTACTTTCCACCTGGCAAAATAAACCTTTTGTCAGGGCTAAACCTTCCTTTTTAATACTTATAAGTTGTCACTAAGGTGGGCCATAAATGCTCATACAGTATGGTGCATGGTTTTTTGAAAGCAGGACATGTGTTCCTAATTGTTACATATCCTAGCAGTGAACAAACGCAAAGTTGTTTTTCGCTGCAGCAATGCTAGCTCTCCCATGGACTAACACTTGGTTACCTTACTACATTTAGGGGCCGATTCCGATCCTGTATTTTTTTTTCCCGCCCGACTCGTATCGGTAAATTTTTCCATACAAATCGTACAAGTCCCGTCCGACCCGTGAAGTACGATTCGTACGGGAAAAAAACAACTTTTCCTGATCCGATTTGTAAGGATCGGCCCGATCCTTACGAATCGGATCGGGAAAAGTTGTACCAGACGGACCCGGACACTTTTCCATACAAATTGTAAAAATGCAGTCCAACCATACTAGTACGATCCGGACCGGCTTTCCGATTTGTACGGAAAACGTCCCGTACACGGGGAATGCCATTACCCGCTACGAAGCGAACTTTGTACGACTCGTATCCCTGGAAAAGTTGTTCTCAGGGTGCGAGTCGTACAGGGGTACGAGTCGTACAGGCATACACCCCCGTGCGTTGTGTATGTACGGTGCGTACCCCAACAGCGCGTATGTACTGTGCGTACCCCCAACATCGCGTACCCCAACATCGCGTACCCCAACATCGCGTACCCCAGCATCGCGTACCCCAACATCGCATACTCCAACATCGCGTATGTACGGTGCGTACATATGCGATGTTGGGGTATGCGATGTTGGGGTACGCGATGTTGGGGGTACGCACAGTACATACACGATGTTGGGGTACGCGATGTTGGGGTACGCGATGTTGGGGGTACGCACAGTACATACGCGATGTTGGGGTACGCACCATACATACACAACGCACGGGGGTGTATGCCTGTATGACTCGTACCCCTGGGGACTCTGCTTTTACAGCTGTTTTTGGCTCCCGTAAGAAAAGAGCCGTACGGAGTGCCGTAGGGACGAATCGTACCTGCTGGGCTGGAAACCGCTGCTTAAATACATACAGACGTCGCGTGCACGCTGTTCCGGATCAGAATCGTCGGTTTATTTTAGCTGTATGGTCTTTTGTACGATTTGTATGGAAAGAGGCTTTCTGTACGAATCGTACTTCCTAGGTTGTAAGAAAAGTTTACCGGGTACGAGTTGTACGGAAAAAACGCTCCATACAACGATTTGTACAGCCTTTTTCCAGGATTGGAATCGGCCCCTTAATATGCAGTAACTTCAGTTTGAGAACAGATAAAGAAATACTTCTTCCACTCATTTGAAGTGTAACTTAAAATCCTCTCTAATGGTAGACTCGGATTTTAACTTACTATTCTAAATGTAATGCAATTTTTAGAAAGTTACGTACCAAAAAATTTGCAATGTTTTTTACTAAAGCAAATGTGCCCTACTGCCAGGGTCAAATCACTGTTAATCACTCGTCTGCAGTGTGATACGTATTCCTTTAATATAAGGGGAGAAGGAGGCCTTCGGTGTGGGGAAGGGTGTTCCTCTCCTGAGCAAGAGGGCCTGATGGGTTGTGCCCACCCCTTCCTGAACTTCAAAGGGTAGCCCAAGGGCTGTACCCAGCTCTTTCTTGACTTCTGAAGATGCCTTTCCTGACACTAGCAAATGCAGCCCACCCCTGTCTGGCCAGGCCTGCCCTTTGTTTCCCTAGACAGACTGAAGCCAAACCCTGAGAAAAGGGGAGAACGGAGCAGAACCAGGTTAATGTACACAAAGGAGGCATCCTCCATGCACAGGCTAGCACTGGGTATGAAGGTGGCACCCCAAGAAACTCTCCTCAGAACATTCCTAGACCTGTGGAGACTCAGAAGAAGGAATGCACTGCTGTCAGAAGCCTGAAAGAAGACAGAACACAGACCCTCGGAAGTGACTCCAAGGATCAGTTGACTGACTTCCTGTTTGAGCTACATGGAACTTCCAGAAGCCTTTCCCTGCAACTGCCCAACTGACCAATACCGACTGGCCCTGCCTGAACCCTGATGCTGGCCTCTGCTGCAGTAGGACATAACCACCTAGAGGACCTTGGGCTGGTGTTTCCAGCCTACAAACAGCAAGAACTGGACTCTGTGTCAAGATAACCTGGCCCAGTCACCTTGTAAATAGGAACAGACTTCACCAAAGCCAGTGCAGAAGCTGCATCCGACTCCTGCCAAGACCTCGTCGCCCAGAACTCTTCCCGTCAACAATGACAGCCCCTTCATTTCCCACCAACGCGATGTTCCGATTGGTGACATGCACTTTGCACCAACGACCACACCGCTATCCCCCATCCAACGCGAAGTTCAAACCAAAGCCCGAAAGTTGAGCAACCTTCCCGCAACAAGCATCTTTCTGGATCCAACCTGCAGCCTGAAGGCCGACCTTGTCAAGAAGTTATTCTCCTGTGACAAGTGGTCTAAGTTAGAGGTTGATCTTTCCACCAGGACTAACCTAGTCCCCTGTGCCCAGCCTTACATTTGACTTTGTCCTGGTTCATTGCGACCAGAGAACTGTGTATCTGTGATTGGCGCTTTGTGCTTTTTGGCACTATTTCTCTGAAAACTTTGAAAATTCTTATCCCCCGTTCTACTGATTGGATTTGCTTGTCATTTTAATTATTAGAAAAATTCAATTTTTCTAAATTGGTTTGGGAATTTTCTTGTGTTATGTTTTTACTTTATTACTGTTGGAGTGCTGCATGAATACTTTACACATTGCCTCTAAGTTGAACCTGACTGCTTTTGTGTCAATCTACCAAAAGGTTGTTTATTAGCAACTTTTGTGGTTCACACTGCCAAGTTTGTGTTTATTACTTGAGTGGGGTTCTCACCCATTTCAACTAAAAACCCAGTTACTTACAGAAAGAAATAGTCCTCTCTTCCCAGAGACAGAAAACAGGCCCATTGCATGGGGCTATGGGGTTTGAGGTTGAAAGAGAGGCTCCAATTACAATAGAAATATTTTTTAACAGGGCATTTCTTCCATCTCTAAGAGAGAAACAAACATTTTATGTGTTTTAGAACGCTCGACCACTCACTTTGTATCCTCCTTTAGCCGGATCCAACATTTCATCTGGCCTCCTTAAGTATTAGAAAATGCTTCTCCTGGCTTCATTCAGTCACGGCCGGTGCAGGTAAGCATGGTGGTGCAGGGACGGGTGGGGAGAAGTCGACGGATGACGGAATAGGATTTATTATTTATTTAATTTTCCCTATTCCAACGTCTGTCGACTCCCCGCCCCTCTCCTGTTCCGCCCGCCCTACCGCGCTTACCTGCACCGACCACTGCTGATTTCATTGGCAATCTTCAAGAAGCTTATAGAAATACCGGAAGCATGATCTTACTCCTAGGAGCCTTTTGACACTTGTACAGTTACTTACTTTCACCTTGATCCAAATATCATTCTTCCAATGGGCAGCTGGCAGAAGCTTATGGGTTTCCTCTTCTGAAAATTTGGAGAGTGTTGTTACTTACCCACTTACCTCAACAGCCGCATACACATTCACTTGCACACAACCCCCACCCCCTGCATTTACAAATGCAAAATAGGAGGTCGCTCATTCCCTTACATAGGGCCCAAAACATGGAACGACCTCCCACAACATATCAGAGATTCCTTCTCGCTACTTGAGTTTCACCAGAAGCTGAAAACTTGGCTCTTCAAATAATGCACCAGGGGCCACATGCCAATGCCCCCGCTCAAGCACATGGGTACCCTTGCGGGTGATTAGTGTGTTCTACAACTTAACATAACATTGTTGCAGCCTGCGGTTAACTCTGAGAACCGAGAACACACATAACATAAGAATTTGTAAAGCGCATGTTCACCCGTGGGCATCTTGCCACTGAATAACAGATGTCTATTTTACCCAAGTCAATGGTACTCATTTTATCGATTTCAGAAGGATGAGTGGGCCAAGATTTGAACCTGTGATCAGGAGGTCAAACACAGGCCCCTACAGTGGACGCATTAGTCCACTAAGCCACAAGACCCGGCTAACACACACTGCTCTCTCACCTGCCTTTACACCTAATTGCCTTTGCAATTCAGCCTGTAAAGGGAATTTTAAGGGGCAAGTTCTATTAAAAAAAATCTTGGCCCTAGGGTCCACAGTAACTGCAGACAGAAGCCTTAATCCAGCAACAGCCTCAATGCAGGCACTGTGCTATTGGGTTCTGTCTCCAGACCCCATCCCCCAGAAAACCGAGGAGCAGATGAATAATACATACCAGTGAAGTGTGAAGGATAGATTGAATGGTATATGTGTGTATGCATGTAGGGGGATGTACCTTTGTTTAGAATTGTGTGTGTCTGCATTTGCACAGTATCACACGTGTATATACATATGAATAAGTATACACATGAGAAGAGAAAAACACAAGGAGAGTGTGGTAATTAACTCCACGTAGGTTGTAGTATTTCAGGAGTATTTATTGTACAAGTTACATGTGCATATGTTCAGTCCAGGACTAGGCCCACCAGGAGCAGCCAGAATGCTGCTCAGACCTTCTCCAACTGTAGTGTCTGACCCCCAACATTCCATATTACATCATTCTAGGAGGAACTCACTGGCAGAGCATGAACACGTTGAAACCAGGATACAACAGAGAGTGTTTTTGCCTGCCCCACTGTGGCATTCACCACCCAAGGGAGGATGATATGCACAGCCTGGCAATTACTGGATACTGAGGGATACCGGAGACCTGCTGGAACTGGCATACCGGGTGATGCCTGAAGGCTTTGTATCAATGCTTGGCATATGATGAGCACCATGCACATACTGCATTGACTGGCCACGGGTGACCTGCGAACATGTTGGCTTTAAGTGGCATATGAGGAATAGCTAGACACATGGTGGTATTGACTGTCACAAGGACATCTGACTACTACATGATATGGTAACTGAGCACCTGATGACAAAGGCAGGCATGTGTTGGGGATTGCAGGGAAATTGTTGGAAATGGCAAGAGGTATGTATTTTCAAACAATGAAAGAATGTTTTTTGTCTAACAATGTGTGTATTTAACGAAAATGAAAAACTGGGACAAATTTGCTTTACTATCAAAAAATGACAATCTGTTTTTTAGAAGAAAATTCATGTATTCACTTAAAATAAATTGATATTTTGGAACAGAATTAATGCACAAAATAGTTCAAGATTATGATAGAGTCATTGCTCAAGTACATTCAGCAACACTGAGTTAGGATATTATGGCAATATATGTCATTATTTAGTTGGTAGGACGATAGGAAAGATCTATCTTTTTATTCGCAGAGTTTCCGCCTCGAGTGCAGAGACTTGGCAGCCTTAAAGATACTACTTGTACCTTTGTGAATAAGAAAAAAATGTAAACTTCCACAAAAGTGTAAGTTTACCTTTGTGACTCAGGCGCCTAGAAGCAACCCAGTTAACTATACAAGATTCATATGTTGCATCAAAAACAAAATGGTAGAGACATATCTGGGGTAAGAAAGTACTCTTAAGGAATGGGGAGACATATACCATGCAGTAAAACGCGTGCAAAGTCAACAGGGACTGCATCGCTCACCTGCTCCGGTCGTTGAGAGGAGTGAGAGATGTGTCCTACAAAACTACTTTTTGTGGTTTACAAGTCTGATTATTTCTCAAAGTTGAATGTAAGGACCTCGTTGTATTTTCTTTTAATGGTAATAAAGTAAGGTCCTCTCAGTTCTTTGGTGTAATCTCTACTGAGCGTAGAAGTGTTGAAAATTAATAATGACAAGTCTTCTTTCGCCACTGGCCTAGACACAAGGATTTGAGCTGTGTACTTTGTGATTTTGGAGGGGCTCGGCTTTAAATAAAACTTTGTGTAAAATCTTCTGCATCCCTTTTTAATATGGAAATTCTGTCACACTTTGATTCAATAATCGTGTAATAGTTTATAAATCTTGAAATGGCTTTATGAAATCTATTATTCTATATTCTGTTTTAAGATTAAAAAAGGGAAAAAAAATCAGACGTCTGGTGATGTGCAACTTTTTTTTTTTACCTGCCTGCACTTGAAAATAACTGCCATGTTGATACAATGTTGCCCAGGTGACAACGGTGCTTGCACCGATTTTCGAATACATAATTGTGCTTTAAAATGTGTGCCTTTTTTTGTTAGTTTCATATAGCGCGAACTCGACCCGAAAGTATTAGAGCGTTTTACATGAGCACCATTTACGTTACACGAGGACACATTTATTTTTGGTAGGCACGAGGAGATTAAGGGCTTGCCCAGAATCACAGAATGTTGAGCCGAGGCTCGAACCTGGCTCCCCAGCTCCAAAGTCTGCAGCGTTGGCCCTTACTTCACATCCATTAATACACTATCTGATGCCATTAAAAAAAAATCTCCATATAGAAATGCCCAGGGGATCTTCTCTGGTGCGGGTCCAGCTCACGCACTTTGTTCTCTTGTTAGGTATTTTAAATGCATTTTAAATAGTGCTTCATACCCTCGGAGAGACATCGAAGCGCACTTCAGAGGACCAGAACCACTTGTAGAGAGCCATTCAGTCAATCTGCATGTCTCATGAGCTGTGAAAGCGTCCAGTGGCAGAGTGGTGCAATTACAGCGCCGCCTGTCAAAAAACATAATCCTATCCATCTGCTTCCGCGCTACATTTGACTAGGACAATCTGAGTGAGCGGCTTTGGACTGAAAAGCTCTCAATATTCATGGCTTCAAACCCATTTCCAATCTGGTGTGTTGACTTGCAAAAGCCGAGTGTAAGACGGTGTTAAGAAACACTTCCTGGTCCGTCCTGTCATAATGCCATGTGCTTTACGAGCGGATCCGCCGTTTTTTTTTCTTTAAATAGCCAGGGGTGGGTTGACTGAAATTTGCCGATGTCTAGGCCTGCGCCGCCATCTAGTGGTTGGTTGGAGAACGCACTGTAGTCATTAGCTGCATCTTTACAGAGTAGTTGATTTGTCGAGTAAAATACAAAACATTGTCAAGCAGATGAACTCGGCTTTATCATTCTATTTATATGGGAGCTGAAGCATATATAAAATGAGGTGTCTGTATATAGGATCTTAAGTTGTGGGTAAGACAGTAAAACATTTTCCTGCACTGTATATTTACGTTTCTGCTTATTTGCATTAGAGTATTGAATTCATCCTCCAAAGTGCTGTGACAGACAGAGAGCGATGCTACTTTATCCGTGGGCCTGTGACTCACTCCTCAAGTACGACAAGGATGCTTTTGTAGCTGCCTGTCCTGCCAGAAGACTCTGAAGAGTTGACGCAGTTCTGGGCCAAGGACTGCTGGTGTTACTGTTCTGGGGGAGGAGGGGGGGGGGGGGGGGCTTCAGGGATCTCCCTTGACCAGAGTGGCCTGAAGTTTGGTACTGTTGTGACCAAGCTAGGCCTCACACTGTTATTGCTGATGTGGCTCACTTGTAATGTGGGCCACCAGGTCGGCTCTATATGAGGGTGATGGAGCGGGTAGTACAACATTTTGTATACCCCGCCTATTCTGCATGTTTATACTTATTAGAATAATCTATTAATTGTAATATTATTAATGTGTTTGCATGAAGTTTAATCAACATTACTAATATACGAAATACACGTGGGATTTGCACTTTGCATGGCTAAAATAATTTGTAATTAACATACGTACGTATACTAATACTAGAAAAATAGAATATCGCATGATATATGTTGCTTTTGTGATGTTATCATATGTTGCACCAGATGACATCGATGGGTGAATATAAACGCTTTAAATGTCGCCATACGCTAGATAATTACAAGCACATAGGGGAATTAGTGAGGGTTTAACATTTTATTCATTATTTCTATGTTTTAATTACTTTTTGTGTTTGTTTCACTTAAGTTCTCCTTTGGCCTAAAATCAAGATGGCCGCCTGACTGACGATGCGATGGCCACCATTCCACGAGGTTTCGGGCAAAGTGCGCCTGCGCCACCACACGTACCAGTGGCCTCGACATGACCCTAGACTTGCTGTGCCCAAGCAAGGTCACGATGGGATGCTCGCCAAATATTCAAACAAAGGACTAATGCAAGGAACCGGATGGATCATGTCTAATGACATAACCTCCTGAACTGTGTGAAACTTCACCGGACGATCTTAACTGACCAATGGATGATGCCCAAATCTTTAAAAATGTATCTTTTGGACCTTACTTTTATTATAAAAGACGGTAGAATAGAAAGGGAAAAGAGCTGCTGCTAGATTGCGTATTTCTTTGCTGACGGAGACGGCGGTGACGCGACAAGGCTACTGCGTTCCTGAATCTTTGACAAACTGAATTGCTGCCCAAATTCTTGATGAACTGAGGACTTCCTAAAATTTATGGGCACTTATCGATGCTTGCACGTCTCTGGTCCTTGACCCAATCTTTGGGACTGTAGCGTGCTGTATGAAGAGCTTTCGAATTCTGACAAATTGACAACCAAATTTGATGACTTAGAGGACGACTGATAGCCAGATTAGGTAAATATGGTGTTCTGTGATTTGCTTAATGATTAATTAAATTCTTGCATTAATTAGATAAACAAAAATATTGATTGACAAGAAAATGTGTTTGGTCGTTTATTGAGAGGGGATAGATCAGGATCTTTGAGTGTGTCTTAGCGAGGATTAAATCATCACTCCAATCCAACTGAATGATCCATTGATCACGTGGGTGGAGTATCTTAATGTTTAGGTTTAAGATGTGTAGAGATAAGGATATTAGTGTATAGATATGTACATAATTTTCTCTTTATAGGTTATAAGGTATTCCTTTCATGTCAGCGCTTGGAACATTCATCTCTCCTGTAAGTGCAGACCAGTGAGAAGTGACGCGTGAGTGTTGGTGTTATGGGCCCCACCAATGAATGTATGATTGAATGTGTTAGTGTGGTATTTGGTCTGTGACGAAGGGAGGATTTTGGTACGGGGTTTTGTTCTGATTCCCGTTACCCAGGTTTCCACGCTGCAACAGTTTTTCTGGTAGCAGAATGATGGTTTTTATTGTTTTCGTTTGGTGATTATTGCTTGTACATTGCTTATTGATTATTGATTGGTATTGGTTTATGTATTAACACTCTATGTTGATTCGCGTCGAGTTTTATGTTGTTTGCACGGCTTCTGGGATGTAGGAATTCGGAAGTTTGTAACAGTTTCGTAGTAGAGCAGAGGTAAGCGCTGCTCTCGGGAGAGACGGAATTGTTGTTGCTTTGTAGGTACACAGGGGAAAACGTGTGACAATTGGAGTTGCACGATGCATTGTCTGGGTTCAATTCGGTAGCATCGTTGTGTTGCCATTAGGGATATTTCTTGTATGAGAGAAGTGCATGGTAGCGAAGGTCACCGGTGAAATTTTGGTCTTAAGTAACAGGAGTCCAGAAGGTACTCTGATAACGCTTATCACTCGAAAGGTAATAGGTGTTCCCTTAGCTTGCTAAAAGGATAAAGTAGAGGGAAGTGCTACTTTGTTAACGAGTGTTATAATTCTGTAGTAGGGCAGACTGTTCGCTGTTCTCACGAAAGACAGAATTCTGTGTGGATGAACTACATTTTCCGTGTGAAAGTGCGTGAATGAAATAGCATTCAGGATAATTGTGAAACTGTGGTTTTATTTCTCAGGAGCATTGGGTCTCCAACTAGGTGTCTTAATTCTGGAGAATCGGTTAGCCGATGCTTGTTAGAAGGGTAAGGTAGAGGGATGTGCTACTTTATCAACGGAAGTAACGATTCCGTAGTAGGGCAGAGGTAAGCGCTGCTCTCGGGAAAGACGGAATTCTTGTGAGAAAGGTCTTTGACTATCCTTGGTTAGCGAAGCGGACAATGGTGGCGTTTTTATGTCGTTACTAACAGATTTGTGAATTTGAGG
This sequence comes from Triturus cristatus, assembly GCF_964204655.1. Taxonomy (NCBI): domain Eukaryota; kingdom Metazoa; phylum Chordata; class Amphibia; order Caudata; family Salamandridae; genus Triturus; species Triturus cristatus. The sequence continues at coordinate 214,497,447 of NC_140594.1, read as the reverse complement.
AACGTAAAAAGCTTACCGAGAGAATTTTGTAGAGGAGGGGTCAATAGAAGCAGGAATAAGAGCAGCGGCTGCTGACGTCAGGAAGACTGTGCTGGGATTGGCTAGTCAGCTAGAAAGAAGACGCTCTAGATTGGTGCGTTAGTGTACGCCGCACTAGGAGTGGAGTATTACAGGGTGACGTAGACGCTCCTGATTGGTGCGTTAGTGAGAGTTGCGCTGGGATTGGAGAATTGCAGAGGTGACGTAGACGCTCCGGATTGGTGCGATAGTGTGAGTCGCGCTACGATTGGTTAGAACAACAGAACAGTCGTGAGGAAAGACTAGCGATACACGAAAAACAAAAAGATGTATTACGATCCACCAGAAAAGGAGAAAAAGTCCTGGTTTGGGAAAATTAAGAAGTGGTTTAAAAGGGACAAACCGATTGTGACTAGGGAAGGACAGTTACTTCCTCCACCGAAAACCCCTGCATCCTTTATGGTTGCGAAATACAGATATCATACTTGTATTTGGTTAGACAATTGGGTAAAGTACACTAAGGATGACGGAGTCTTGGCATTTCCAGAGCATGGTTCGTTTAATTTAGCAGTTTTGAGAAATTGAAGAGAAAGGATGATGAACCAAGACCGACACAGTTTGAAGCATTGACCAAATGGGAAGATGAAATGCATGAAAGAGAGAGACAGAGGTGTGGCGGAAGATATAAGTACATGTTTGGTAGATATGGGCATGACACTCATGATGAGAGAATGAGAAGGTGGCGGAATGCGAGTATGACTGAAGGTCTGTTTCCTATAAGAACTGCTGAAGAAGTTGGAGGTAGAAAATGTACGGAAAAGAGACATAATGTTGAATCAAGAGGGTATGGAGTGAATGAATCGGAGGATAATGTTCTTGATGACATGTTTTACAAAAATCCACCTCCGTATCAACCAGAATCAGCCCCAATGAGAGAAACTTTACGAATTATTAAGTCAGAACCAGTGTCCCAAGATTTAGAGAAAAATAATTCTATTAGAGCGGTAGAAAGAAAGACAGATAGTAAGATAAATGGTGAAAATTCGGCAGAATTAGCGAAAACAACCTTAGAATTAACTGAAGATAAGAGAATTGACTAAAAATCTAGAAGCTGTGACTGTTCCAGTGACTATAGGCCCTGTGATGCCTATTTTTGATAAACAGAAAGATAGTGAACATTGTTTAACAGTTCCTTATAATAGCAATAAACAGATGGAGAAGCCAAACAGAACCTAAATGAAAATCCATGGAGACAGACAATGAGTATGATCGAACCAAATGTTTAGAGTAACCCATTTATAGGACCAAATATAGCAGAAAGACATACAATGACAATGGAGTCAATATTAGAGACACAAAGGGATTCAGAACGAAGTAATGTAGAGAAACCGGTAGGTCCATCTTCAGAAGAATTGAGTGAATGGTTGAGAAGCTTGCAGAGAAAAGACAAAGAATCCCAATCAATAGATGTGGCCAAATACGAATGGTACTGGAAGAGTTAATAGTAGGAACTATCCCCACAGAGAAATAAAAAACTTATCAGGATGAGGAATTACTATTTTTGTGCAAAAGTGTAACATGGAGAGCGAAAAATCTGCATGAAAGACTAGAAGTAGCAGCAAATGAAATGGGTATAGATATTGAAAAGGTAAAGGCTTTACAAAAACCATATCAAATAGATTTCACTGAAAAAATATTGAAAATTTGAACACCACAGGACGAATAAGTCAGATTAAGTAAATAATTATTTTATTGAGAAAATGGGGAGATGTAGACAAATGGAGAAGCAGGTGGTTCCGAAAACGAGATGATACCTCAGATAAAACATTTGCAGCATTCCCGGTGAGAGAAAAGGAAAAGGTAGTAACAGAATGCCCCATGAGAGAAATTCCAGGAGGAGGATATGTACATGTTCCATGGACTAGACAAGATATTTTGTCATTTACAAATGATTTCCCTCGACTACGCGAAAAGCCCGTCGAGTGGTATAGGCAAGTGGACAGATTTGTGAAATTGTCTAAAGTATTATGGATTGATCTAAACAATCTATTTTACATAATAGTACCAGCAGATTTATGGACAGAGTGCAAACTTATGATAAATTGGCCAACACAGGAATACCCTAGGGATCCAAAAACAGGAGCACCTGACCCCGAGGTTATGAAGAAATATGAACAGGTTATTGCCTTTCTGAAAAATAAAGTACCTCCCAAAGAGACAGATTGGGTGAAAATTGACAGAACTCATCAGGAAAGTAAGGAGTCGGTACATGCATATTACGAAAGGTTGATTTTGGCCTTTAAACAGTTTAGTGGTGATGAGAATTTGAGTGAAAAGGATTGGAGTCATTTTGTATACAGATTTGTATATGGTTTACGTCCAGAAATTAGTGACATGATCAAACAACATACTGTAGATTGGCAAAACAAGAAAATAGATGAAGTATTTTAGACATGCAAAATATTTCAGGGAGGAAATTGAAGCCAAACAGCGTAAATTAAAAGAGAAAGCTATGTGGGCACAAGTAAAAGTGGCAGAAAGACAGGAAGCTCAGTTAGCTGAACAAGCGTATAATACAGGACCAAGATCAAAATTCCCTCCTGAGAAAGGTAAGGGAAATTTTAATATAGAAGAAGCTAAAAAGAAATTCCCATGTCATAATTGCGGTAGAGTAGGGCATTGGAAATCCGAGTGTAAATTTCCCCCAAGTACTAATAATGAAAATGCATCATTGAATCCACAGGTGCAGAATGAGGTGAGTGGTCAACCACAGCGACAGCAGCAGGTTGTTACTCAACAGAATCATGAGCCCAAACCGCCTTTTCCACAAAGCAAAAACACACAGTAATGAGACAGGATTCTACAACGAACAACAGGTAACTAAGCCGCTGTGCGCTAGCGCTGTTTCACAGTATTGGTTATAACGCGATGAGAGCGATTCAGAAGAAGGTTATTGACGGTGCCCAAGGGAGGAAGAATAGTGCGTACTTGGCGCAACTCTAGAAGTAGACCAGACAGGCCCATTTGTAGATGGGAAAATAAATGGTGAAAGTATTACTTTCCTAGTCGATACTGTTGCTACTCGATCAACTGTTAGGTCAGCTGATGTTAAGAATCTTCCTCTCTCAGATGAAACGATCCAAGTAGTTGGTGTATCCAACAGACAGATTAAAACTTATCTTACAGAACCTTTGAGAGTTAGCATAGGGAAATTCTCTGAAATGCACCGCTTTGTTGTGTGTGATACAAGTCCTGTGAATTTGTTAGGTAGAGATTTGTTGTGCAAAATGAATTGCACTATATTCTGTACCCCTGATGGGATAGCATTTGAAACCCCTGATGAAGATGTGCTGTATAAAATGCCTATGGCAAACAGGGAAACTGAGGTTACTGAAGCCTATGCTGTATTTAATCCTGATGAATTACCTAAAGAATTGAAACAGACCGTAAAAGCAGAAGTCTGGGATTTTACAAGAGAAGATGTGGGACTAATAAGAAATGTAGACCCAGTAAAAATAACAGTGAAGGAAGGAATAAGCTATCCAAATGTCCCTCAATATAAACTGACACCTGAGATAATCGAAGGAGTTACCCCTGTGATTGAAAAGATGATAAAACAAGGCATTTTGAGAGAAATAATGAGTAGTCCATGTAATTCCCCGATTATGGGACTGAAAAAACCTAATGGAAAGTTCAGGATTGTGCAAGATTTGAGAAAGATAAACAAAATCGTTGTATCGTGTTGTCCCATTGTACCAAATCCATCTGTGATTTTGTATCAGATTCCCCATGATGCAGAATGGTATACTGTGATTGATTTATGCCATGCTTTCTTTTCCATTCCATTGAACCATGACAGTCAGCAAATTTTTGCGTTTCGTTGAACGTATTTTGGCTTGGTGCCGAATTCCACAGGAGTATACAGAAAGCCCCTCAATATTTAATCAGATATTGAAGAAATCATTGGAAAGTCTAGAGATGCCCGAAAATTCAGTGTTAGTCCAGTATATCGACGACCTTCTTGTGGCATCGAAAACTTGCGAAGCTTGCGAAATAGACACTATAGCCTTGCTGAATCATTTGGCTGATGGAGGACTTAAAGTGTCACCATCAAAGTTACAATTTTGCAAGAAAGAAGTACATTATTTAGGCCATAACATTGAAAAAGGACTGAGAAAGATAACAATAGACAGAATCAGGATCATAAAGGAATGAGAGCTCCCATGACTCAAAGCGAGGTGAGAATGTTTCTTGGAATAGTTGGATACTGTCGCCAGTGGATTAGCAATTTCTCCCTGATTGCAAAGCCTTTAGTACGCTTGACAAGAAGTGATGTGAGAGACCCCATTGATTTGAACAAAGAGGAATTGGCAGCTTTTAAACAACTGAGAGATGGGTTGTGTGAAGCACCTGCATTAGGTATGCCTGATTATGAAAATGAGTTTGAGTTGTATAGCAGTGAGAGGAATGGATGTGCACTTTCTGTTCTAATACAGAAGCATGGAAAACTGAGGAGACCAATTGCATATTTCTCATCGATGCTAGACCCAGTAGCTGTAGCCTTACCTGGGTGCTTAAAAGCAGTGGCTGCTACCTGACGGAGTTTGGTACAGAGTGAAGGAATTGTGATGGGATAACCTGTGAAAGTGTTTGTACCTCATGACGTGGCAATCCTTTTAAGAAGGAGTCGCACTCTATACATGACACATAGTCGGCTGACTAAGTATGAGAAAGTCATATTAGGTGCAACGAATGTAAGTCTTGTGAGATGTTTGAACGTGAATCCTTCAACATTATTGCCTGATGGTGAGAATGTGGAAGTCAGAGATGAAGCAGATCATGATTGTCTGGATGTACTCGATTTCTGTACCAAACCACGTCCTGACATAAAAGATGTACCGCTGCCAGAAAGTGATTTTGTGATGTTTGTGGATGGTTCTTGTCTGAGAACAGATGATGGAATGTTGAGTGCAGCATATGCAGTACGGTTGCAGCAATGATGGAACCATCCTACCTGAAAGGAGTAAGATCAGCCCAAGTAGCTGAACTTCTTGCTTTAACAAGAGCATGTAAGATTGGGAAGAGTGTGAGGGTGACTGTGATAACTGACAGTCAGTACGGATTTGGTGTGGTGCATGACTTCGGCCAAATATGGCTACAGAGAGGATTTTTGACATCAAGTGGAACTCCCATTAAGAATGCTGAGGTGGTTGGAAAACTTCTTGAGGTGATACAGCTGCCTAGGCAATTGGCCGTTGTGAAGTGTGCTGCACATAGTCAGACTGGCGATTACATCGCCATCGGCAACAAGTACGCCAAGGATATGGCCCAATACTGTGCACATAACCAGAATTAGATTAATAGGGCGAAGGAGAAGGAAGTGATTTCTTGCACCTTAATGTTTACTAACATTGTGGGTACCTGGGAGGAAGTGAGGCAATTGCAGGAAGAAGCAGGAGATGAGGAAATGAAGCAGTGGGTAAAAGCAGGATGTGCACCAAGGGAAAAGGATCACGTGTGGGTCTATCGGGATGGAAGACCAGTTATGCCTGATAGCACGATGTCTGCCATGGCATGGATGTATCATGGTCAGGGACACATAGGGAGAGATGCCATGATCAGGTAATTTAAGCAGACCTGGTACAATGCAAAATTGTAGCAGAGAGTCTTTGTCAGAGATGCCTTATATGTCAGCAATACAACCCTTGAAGAAAGACAGTGGTGAGTCTAGGAACAATAGGTCGAGAAGGAGGGCCTTTTACCAGAATGCAAGTAGATTTCATTGAAATGCCTCCCTGTAACAGATTGAGATATGTTCTAGTTATGGTCTGTTTGTTTTCAAGATGGGTAGAGGCATACCCAACAAGGAGAAATGATGGCATCACAGTGGCAAAATTGCTTTTGAGGGAATTAATTCCCAGATTCGGGTTACCAGTAACAATTGGATCAGATCGAGGAAGACATTTTCATAATGAGATCATAAAATTGATTTGTGAAGCATTGAATGTACGACAAAAACTACATTGTGCCTATCGCCCAGAGGCTTCTGGTGTGGTGGAGCAAATTAATGGTACTATCAAAAACAGGATAGGGAAAATGTGTTTAGCCACAGGTATGAAATGGCCAGATGTCTTGCCTCTAGTACTCATGACTATTAGATTAATTCCCGACAGAACTACAGGGTTGAGCCCCCATGAAATTATCATGGGTAGAGCAATGCGACATGTGTTCATATCAGTCAACAAGCTGTTGCCTATAACTGATGACATGATGTTGGATTACTGTAAAAGCCTGGCTGACGCAGTTCATTCTGTGTTTCATCAGGTTGGAGCGAATGCCACCACCCTTGAAAAGAAGCAAGTTCATTATCTGTGCCCAGGGGACTGGGCAAGAATCAAAGTACACAGAAGAAGAAACTGTTTGGTTCCAAGGTGGGGAAAACCAAGACAAGTGATTTTGACCACGACAACAGCTGTGAAGTCACACATTGAGAATTCCAAAACCAGTGTATAGCACAGAAAAATAATATTTTGACAAATCAGAATCTAGCACTGAATCAGATGATGAGGAGACAAGAACAAAAGAAAACCCTGAAAGGGGGGAGTCAGAGTTGAATCTAACTTCTGTCCCCAGAAGTATTTCCTTGAGGAGAAGGCTACAGATTTCTGATACCAGCTCAGACTCAGAGACTGAACAAGGAACTCTACGTACAAGAAAAGGAAAAGACAGTGAAAAGACAATCAAAGAAATTGCTGAGAGAGAAGTTCCAAAAGAAAATTTAGAGAGAAATTGCACCTGAAATAACAAACTTAGATGAACAGGTGCCAGATACAGAGAGAGAGGGAAAGATTTCTGCGGAAGACCCCCAAGGAGGTGTAGGGAACTCCAACATCCAGTTAGAGGAAGGGACAAGTAGTCAGCAGGAAGATTGCGTGCCGGAGATTCGAGGAGGGACAGAAGTAGGGAAATCAAAACAAGAAGTGGTGGAAAGAAAGGCTGTTGAAAGTAAAAAGCAAGTTGAAACAGAGTCAGAGGAAAGCGAAGACGAAGTACCAGAAGGTCGAGTTCTAAGAAAAAGAGCTTGGAGAACTGAAAAGAATGACAAAGGAAATATACTGAAAAGAGCAGCAAGAGAAGAAGTTTGGCCGAATAAAATAAAAAGACTGAGATATCGACTGACACAAGTAAATTCACCAAGAGCTGAACAGGTGAATGAAGTTACAAGTCAAGAGAAATCAAAAGATGGAGAAATAGTTGTAGTTGGAGAAAGCAAAAGAACGAGGAAACCTAACCAGAAGTATAAGTCGCCGGAATGGACGTATGTGGCCCTGCCTGAAATAAAGGAAAAGGCGGATAGCCAAGGAAACCCAGAGGTGACTGTACCAGAAGTGGTTGGGGAAGACGAGGAATCGGAAATCCTGAGAGTTTCTGATATTGGAGAAGAAGCGGATGTTCAGGACATTCTGCATTCAGATCACAAAGGAAAGGTGAAAGATGATGAAATGCCAAACTGAATGAGACAAGGAAGCTGCTAATGTAATGGAGAGACAATAAAATACGAGAAAAAGACAAAAACTGGTAGAACCAAGTAGGTGCTTAGAGCCTTGGGTTAGACAAACTAGTTGTGTAGTAGAAGAGGCTAAGTCAAAAGACACTGCTCATTTTTCCATAAATGGTAAACACAGATAGTAGAAAAAGTAGATGTACGTTTTTGAAGAGATGGTGTAAATGTGTTGTTGTTGTACAGGATTACTAATGCTTCTGTGGAGTATACTAGCTCTAACGATCTCATTGAAGGTTACTATAGATACAATAGAAGGACCTAGTGAAAATAAAACTAATATAGAAAAGATTCAGAAAGTAGTTCCAACTAGAATAGATAGAAATTATTTGCATAAAGATAGGTCTATAACTGATTTTTCTAACAATGTATTTTCGAAATTATTGTATGAATATGTAAAGACAATGGACGTAAGGGACTGCTACGTTTGTATGCAGTTATCTGCATCTGTATCAGAGGGAGTGACCTATCATCACCTTCCCGTAACTTATGGAATAACATGTAGTGTAATAGCTAGTTTATTCTATCAAACAGGGAAATTAGAGTATTATTTTTCAGATGTAGATAACATATTTTCACAAGTACCATCAATTAACAAACTAAATAAGGTAAAACCTGCTAAGGTATTGGGTGATTTTTTCGTAGAGACTAAAGAACTAACATTAGAATATATTTTTAGAAATAATTTGACTTGCAGTTTAAAGAAAGAAGAAAATACATTTTTTGGATATGGTTGAAGAGAGGAGATTAAAAATGAAAAGGAAGGCTTCTGAAGGAAAGGTGGAAAAGACAGTCTGGGATGTAGAAATGGAAAAACACTTGAAAGGAGAAGCTAGTCCAACTATGACTTTAGATTGGCCTCAGAAGGGAAAATTGTGTATTAGAAGGAATTAAACTGTATATGATAATTACTTTGTAGGGAATAGCGAGTGCCATGATACATACCGAATCATGGGTGGATGGGGATTCAAAGAAGGAAATGAACCAGTTTTCCTGGGTTATATTTTATTTGCGGGAACAGGGCATATTATCGTTTGCCAGACCATTGGTATGGCACATGTTATGTAGGCCTGGTTTTCCCAAAGATTTTTCATATGGGAAGAGGAGAAGATGGTGTATATAAGCTAGTTAGTTATTTAGCACGTAGAAAGAGAGAATCTTGGTCAGAAATTGTAGGTGACCTCTTTGGAGCATTGATACCAGCAGTGGGAATATCTCTGAATGCAAACAAAATTAGAAGACTATCAACAGTAGTGGATCGCTTGTCAACAAGCACCGCTGGAGGATTAAATCATACGGGGTTTTGTTCTGATTCCCGTTAACCAGGTTTCCGCGCTGCAACAAGGGCATACAGAGATAAGGCCGCCAATTTGGGCATCAGGTTTGCAGCATAGGTGCTCTAAATTACACAGAAGGAGTCTGTTGGTAATGTTTTCTTCAACGTGCGAAACTTCGCGTGTTTCGTAGTTTCGTCAGCTGATCCAGGATTCTTCTTCCGACGGCTGCGCGTACTGCTATTCATCACACCTGATTTTCTTTACTAACTGGCACAATTTATTACCACAACTGCAAGCACGTGTCAGTTTCCTAAATTACTAAAGGTGTATTTAGAATTGGACCGTCCTTCATTGCATTGCTACAATTACAAGAGAGCCAGTGACACCTTCTACAGAGTATTCTACGTGTAAGGAGTGGTACGACACGTTCTTGTGAACATTTCTGGTGAATGGAAGGACAGCCCTTACATGACAGCATACTAGTCTGGAAGGAATTGAGTTAATACTGCTGGGGTGCCGCTCGCTGCTGCTGACATCGCCCTTGGAGTTTGTTCTTGCCCCCGTTGCTGCTCACTTACCGAGGGGTGGGCTGTGCTGCCTGAGGAGGGGCCGCTGTGACGTTTGAGAGGCCGGGACTGCGAGGACCAGGGTGCTGCCTGACTGCCTAACTTCGCCCACCTGGAGACTCTTCCCGGCCCCGCCCCCACTGCCTACATTACTCCTCGCGGCCCCCGCTTTGCGGGTGCCGCTCGCTGCTGCTGACATCGCCCTTGGAGTTTGTTCTTGCCCCCGTTGCTGCTCACTTACCGAGGGGTGGGCTGTGCTGCCTGAGGAGGGGCCGCTGTGACGTTTGAGAGGCCGGGACTGCGAGGACCAGGGTGCTGCCTGACTGCCTAACTTCGCACACCTGGAGACTCTTCCCGGCCCCGCCCCCACTGCCTACATTACTCCTCGCAGCCCCCGCTTCGCGGGAGCCGCTCGCTGCTGCTGACATCGCCCTTGGAGTTTGTTCTTGCCCCCGTTGCTGCTCACTTACCGAGGGGTGGGCTGTGCTGCCTGAGGAGGGGCCGCTGTGACGTTTGAGAGGCCGGGACTGCGAGGACCAGGGTGCTGCCTGACTGCCTAACTTCGCACACCTGGAGACTCTTCCCGGCTCCGCCCCCCTCTCCGTTCCCTCCACTGGTATATCCATTCCATCTTACCGCGCCAGCGGTCCGCGCCCGGGGCGAAGACCGGGCAAAGAGCGGGCCGTTTGAGGCCAGGAGAGGCAGGGACAGGACATAACCTTTCACGTCCCCAACAGTTGATAGCGAGGGACCAAGGATCTCTGTACTAATGACGTCTGTGAGAGAAACTCGGAGTAAAACCACGCAGGCTGCTGCTAAGCCCACAGGTACTTTGGACTTATACTTTGCAAAGGCCGGCTCCCTACTGATTGACGACATAACCACCCTAGAGAAGCGTATCTCCCTAGAAATAGATTGGGTAAGAAGATCGTCTCTAGGTCCTCTCAAACATGCTACCTCCCCGCTACAATTGCCAGAACTTGTTGATCCTGTTACGGGAGGGTCACCTGGATCCCCGACATCACTGAACCCAAATAATACGATTTCATCTGCTACAGACTGTGACATTTCTACCCCAGTTGATTTCGCTACATTATCCCTCCCGCCCCCAAGGCTTTCCACTGCCCTGATTACACGCAAAACAGATACTGCCTTTGAGTCATCTACGAACAATAGTACCACCCTTATTTTACATCCGACTCAGGGGAACCGTGAGGGAGCAATACCCAAGCGGAAGGGAAGGGCTCAAATTGAAGGGGGGCGTAGGCCAAAGAATCTGAAGCACGTTCTTAGGGGAGAAACAAACTCTCCGGTAGCGGGACGCAGGGGAGTGGTTATACCCCCAACTCAGACCAGCAGACCTGTGAGTCCAAAAATTGCTATACGGGAGGAGGGCTTTTCACTTGTTGATTTAAAATCTCTCATAAGTGAATTGCTCACCCCCTTAACAGACCGCCTTGCAAAACTAGAATCATGCTTAAAAAATTTACAACATGGAATGGCTCAGTTAAGGGATACACTTAAATCGACTAACGCAACCACAAAGACCACAGATGCACCATTACCTAGGGGTAGCACCGGTCCACAACAGCTCCCCCACTCACATCCTCCCAGATCAACTCCTTCTCCAACACCTAGGCCCATGATCCCTTCCCGGAAAATTATTCCCAGCCCTTGTGACACCCCATTTCCATCTCCATTACGGTTGCAGGGACATGATAGCAGACACAGACCAGTTAATCTACCGCCTGAGTCAGCCCCATACACAGTTATCCTAACGGGTATCCCAGAATTAAAACCATCTATTAGCGAACCAATAGTGGCCTTGAAAAACAAGGTCATTCACTGGCTCTCTAAAAATAGGCCTCTACCCGAGGGTGTTAACAGCGAGGTTCTTATGGTAAGGAGACTCCCGTGGCTCGGAAATACCAAAAAAACTATCAAGGGTGACTGTGTACTGATTAACTTTAGGGACCCTCGCACAGTATCTTACATATGCAGCTGGCCACACTTAACTCCGGGATCTCTTATTCAATCCCTCCCTCTTTCATTTTTCTATCCCCCCATAGCAACTGCGCAAGTTGAGGACGGATGGGATCTAGTATCTAGGAGAAATGGGACTAGGGCTCAAATGGTGGATGGGGAACGCAGGATGATGGGTTGCCCCAGACTTGACCAAGTCCCTACCTACAATCGTTTTTCTACTTTAGATATGGTGGATTGACCGTCTGTGCTTGTGGGTGGTGGCGCTTTGAATAATACCAAGAATAAACAACTAGCACCTCCCAAGGAGAAGGAATACCCTCCCCATATTAAAGTAACTGAGGAGGGTAGTTCAGGGGTGGCCCTTTCACCCATGAGTATCTCACCTATGAGAGTTATTCATGGAACTGATTATGGCCCAACCCCCCCTCGGAGGATGGATTTGGAAGTGGCCCTATCCCCAAGTCTACCCTTTGCGGCACTAAGCTCCTCCCCCCTTAAAATTCTATCCTGGAACATTGCGGGCCTTTCCAATAAATTGAACAACCCGTCTTGGTGTTCTTTTATTGAGCAGAAAGACATCTGTCTCCTACAAGAGACGTGGGCTAGAGAATACATCGCTTACAAGGGGTTTGCAACTTTCTCTACACACGCAACGTGGGGGGGTAGAGGGCGTCCCTCAGGCGGCCTCACAATATGGGTGGCTACCGACTTAGGCTGCAGGGCGGATGTATTACCCACTAATTCAGCAGATATTCTTGCCGTGCTGCTGGAGTGGCCAAATGCCGGAAGCCTCCTGTTGATTAACATCTATTTGCGGCCAATAATTATCACCCAGGAGTCACCCACCATAACGGAGCTAGCTTTGGTCCTGAATGATATACCAGATGGCACCCCCTATCTTATAGGAGGGGATTTCAACTGCCACTACGAGCCCCTCCCTGGCTTTATGGAAGGCTTGGCTATGGAGGAGGATCTTCTCTGGCATATACCTCCCACACAGGCTCCGGTACCAAAGACATGGTCCCCCCTGGCTTTGCAAATTAATACCCTTTCGCTGAAATACGGCCTTCGAGCCTGTAATGGCAGGTCTAACTCTGACACTCTGGCAAGATGCACTTTCAATAGAACGGGCAGCGAGTCAAGACTGGACTATGTCGTGGTCCCTGTGTCGTCTTGGCCCCTTGTCAAAGATTTTTGGGTTACTAATAGGAATGATAGTGATCATAACGCCCTTGAATTAAACTACAGCCATCCGGGTTCCCCAGCCAGGGGAAATCAAATGGGTGAAACTGAGGAGTGTCGGGTACTCGAGACTAATAGGCGCAGAATAAGGTGGGAGAATATATCTTCCCATCCGGACAAGATATCTAACTTATATGCACAAGCACTGCCCTTATTCGAGAAACTCGAGGTGCTTGCAGAGAAAGACATCAGCGAGGCTATTCATTCTGACCTGGGACAGCTACATGCTGACCTCCTTAAAATAGCTTCCGAATTTCTAACAAAACCAATAACTAGGACTAATGGAAAAACTTCCGGTCCATCTTGGTACAACGGTGCTTGTCGTAGGGCAAAAGCCGACCTTCTGAGATCAATCAAGGAAGGAAGGGGTGCCGTGGACATCAGGGCTAGGCGTACTGCTTATAAGTTCATTACCTCTAATGCCAAAAGTGAATGGGAATATGATAAATGGATCAAACTCACTAACTTCCTGGCCTGTGCAGACTCGCGCAAATTTTGGCGCTGCGTCAACACAGGCTCCGAGGAATTGTTACCTGCCATAGAACCTAATATTTCAGCTAAGGTATGGCAGGACCATTTCCAGTCTCTCTATAAATTACCTGAGGATGCTGGGGAAAATTCTAGCTATCCCCACTGTCCCCTTGAGACTGGTGAACCACTCACAATCAAGGAAGTACGAGCTGCTCTGATTGGTCTTGCTTCAGGAAAGGCACCTGGGCTAGACGGGCTCCCGGGTGACTTGTTCAAGCAGGAGCCAGACGTCTGGTCCCCCTATCTCCTGATTCTCTATAATGCCATCCTAGCTGGTATGGCTATACCGGGCACTTGGCTGGGGGCAGAGATTGTCCCAATTTTTAAAAAAGGTTCGCCTCTGCTCCCAGCCAATTATAGACCCATTAGCCTAATAGATGTACCGCAGAAGATCTTTGGTAGACTCATTTTAAATCGCCTCCAGGATTGGATCGAAGACACGGCGATTATGAGTCAAATCTTCCGTTTAAATCTTCTATACTGGAAGACGGTGCTGATTGAGGGCGGCAGTCTTTACACAGTTTTTGTGGACCTTCGTGCCGCCTTCGATCTGGTGCCCAGAGATAAGTTATGGTCGGTGTTAACGGAGATGGGGGTCCCCGTGGATATTCTTTAAATTTTGAGAAGGTTGCACCAGGGGAATTACGCAAAAGTAAGATGTGGAAGAGAAGGCACATTGTCTGACGCTTTCCCTGTCGATAGGGGGGTAAGGCAGGGATGTGTCCTTGCCCCGACCCTTTTTTGTCTGTTTGTCAACGGGGTTGTAGATCATCTCTGCTCCCTGAGTGATATTGACGCCCCCAAGTTGGACGGCAGCAGGGTTCCTGCAATTATGTTTGCGGACGATACCCTGTTGCTCTCCAAATCTCCTATGGGACTCCAACGGGTTCTGGATGGTTTTGCAGGATTCTGTGTGGAACGTGGCTTGGAGATCAATGCCGTTAAAACTAAATTTATGATCTTCAACCCCCCCCCCACCACACGTGCGAGCCCCAGTATAGGGCCCTCTAGGTTGGAGAGGGTCTATACCTTTGAATATCTGGGTATAGTCATTAATGAGCGCATGACTTGGGAATCACACAAATTAAGGGCAAATATGAAATTCACCCAGTTGGTGGGAGGAATTGCCAGGCTGACTAAAGGCCTCACATACAGGCCCCTTGGCCCACGCATACAAATATACAAGGTCCAGGCCAGGGGGGCCATTACCTATGGTGCAGAAATTTGGGGGCACACGTCTTCACAGAAGCTCCAGGTAACGGGGAATACCTTTCTCAGGCAGCTGACAGCTTTGCCTGTCAGTACACCTCTTCTGCCACTTAGATTAGACCTGGGTTTAAGACCGATCTCAGAGGAGTTGGGCTTGAAACCCCTAACCCTCTGGTGCAAAATATGGTCTTCCCCAGAACTTTCTAAATACAGAGCAGAGCTGCAAGAGATCTTGCGCCTTCGTAACAATACACAAATACCATGGTTAAGCTATATAAAGCATACTTGTGAGATACTCGATAGATTAGATTTGTGGAATGATCCTGAGACTGCATGTCCCAGGGTCTCACGCAAACTTATCACGAAGGCTTTTCGAGAGTACTACTTACAAGATGCTATAAGGAATGCGAGGGAGGGATCCCACACTGCTCACTTTTTGGCTTTTAAAGACTTTTACCACCTAGAGTCGACTTATAATGATATGGGCCCTACACTCACAAGAAAGCTTTACAAGCAATGGCGCTATAATACTCTCCCCCCTGAGGGCATACACTGCACTTTGGCCACACTCAGAACATACGGCTTTATGCCCCTTTTGCAAGCAGACACAAGAGACAGACTTGCATGTTTTATGTTTTTGTCCGGTGTACCGCAGAGCAAGGAACTACTGGCTTTGCCCACTACTCAGAAATATGGGTTTTAAACAATATTCTCCCGCTTTTAGAATACTGAAGTCTGACATTTCGCCCCCAATTGCCTTTGCTGTTGCCAAATATTTAACGTCCATGTGGTTTACACGCCTACGTCTTCTTAAAATTATATCAAGTAATGATGATTTAACGAGTTAATATCTTTATTATAAATGTGTAATGTTTTTATACTGCAATATGTTTATTATATTATGATGTACTCTTTTATGGTCTCAATGACCGAAATAAAGATATTTGATGATGATAAGTCCTGAACATTCCACAAGGTTTTGCTAAGTTTTAAGGCTAGAGGCCGCACAGTCAGACAAATTGAGGGCAAAAAGAGCGCTAGACTAGGGGGCATATTTACAATGAAATAGTGTGGCGCCACAAGCAATTTTCTTGAGTCAAGTCATTTAAAAAACACAGGAATGCGCCATATTTACAAGGATACGGCGCACTCCTGTGCTCTCCCCTGCGCCAGTGCTAAAACAGTAGCTGTCCGCCAACGCAGACACCCTTGCACCATGGTGGAAGGGTGCCTGAATTGCAGAGAATTTTTGTTATTCAATAAGTGATACCTTCCTGCACAAAAACACTCAATGGATTTTTGCTCCTTCTATGTGTGCTGCAGAATGCAACTTGTCTATCTTACAAGGAAAGCAGCTCTTCAAAATGTAGTGATTGAAACTGGTAAATAAAGCACACAATTTCAAATGTTTGGAAAACATTTATTGTTTTGGTGTGATGGAATTAGATACTTCTGCACAAATATGAAATGTTTGGGTCATGGAGGAGCAAACCCGATTATGCAAGGCAGTCCTTATTTGAAGTGAAAAATGTACAGTTGCAGCATCTGCCTGCCACCCACGCTCTACCCTCATGTGCCGAATTAAAGGCAAAACATTAAGCTTTCATGTAAAATAGGAGAAATAAAGAGATGCCCATCTAATGACTGAAATGAAAAATGTGAAAGCAGATAACATGGAATCAATCCCAGCATCCATGCAAAGAGGAAATAACAAGGAGAAATAAATATCTCTTCTTGTTACACCAGCCTCAGGTAGACTCAAAAGTTTGGTGCAAACCTATGTTTACAGGTCTTTATAAATATGGGTTTGTGTAAAATATGTGGGTGGATGTACAGGAATGCCCTAGCACCACCCATGTAACGCCTACCTGATCCAACGTAACGTAAGGCAGAGCAACGTGCTGCCTTGTGTTCAAGTTTTTTTTGCAATGCCACACAAATGGAATTTGTGTGGCACTGTCAATCCCGAAATAGATTTTGCATTGGGGTTGTGCCAGGAAAGTGACCCAACCCTGATGCAAAATCTTGGCCCCACGGTCTACATTTATTGTTTAGAAACTCTGCCACAAATAATTGGCAACAAATAATTGGCAATTGAAATGTGACAGTAAATATGCACTGCTTAGTTGGTTGTAAAGTCTGAATCTTAAAATATCTTATGGGGTTAAGGCCCCTCCTGCAGAGATCTTTGTGTTTCCAGTAAATCTGAGGAAATAATAATAATGGAAAGATAACTCTAGTGGTTAAGGTTAATTCATTTGATGGAAAGATCTGTGTTTTGTCTAGTTCCAGTTTTGACTTAAAGTAGCATAGAGTCAATGTGACTGCTGAAAAGCACATCATGTAAAATACAGATGACAGATTTTATTTATATAGATAGGTAAGTGGGTTACTGCTTTTAACACAGATATCCTTTTGTTACTTGCAGTTGCATTGTAATTCTACTAATATAGCACAGTGAGCTATGAAGGATGATATGTGATTCGTACAGCTTGTAGCCCTCACTATCTTATGTAATGTATCCTGATTTACAAACTTGTACGATTTATTGTCAATGTAATGTGTACGTGTCATCTAAAGCACGCGAAAAGAAAATAAATAAAAATAGTGGTATTTACCCCTTGTGTGCGTCGGACGGCCAGGAGCCGTCCAACGCCACTGTGGGCGTGTGGGTCGAATGGCTCCCAGTGGTCCTAACCCCCACCCATGGGGGGAAGCGCTGGCACTCCCCGCCGTGGGCCACCTTTCTGGTTGCCCCCACCAGGGATGGCAGCGGAAGCCCGACACATGGGGCGCGATCATGCAACAGGAATGCCCACTAGACAACAGGGATTTTTATTTGGATCAATTTCTTTACTGTCGGTAAGCGGCCCCTTCGGGAAGGGTCACTCCCCTTTGGGGAGCAATTATGTTGTCTGTCTCTGCCCCCCTTGGGGGCAGATCGGTGTGTTTTTAAAAAATGTTTTATTACCAACTAGGCCACCAGGGATAACATTTTTCTTTATGCTGGGGAGCGGCCCCTTGGGCAAGGGTCGCTCCCCTTTATGGGGGTGATTATTCTGGCTGTTTCTACCCCCCTAGGGGGCAGATTGGCCTTACATTGTTAGGCCCATCTGCCCCAAGGGGACAGAATCCACTAGACACCAGGTATTTATCAACTTTAGCAATGTGGGTAGTGGCCCCTTGGGGAAGGGTCATTCCCCTTTGGGAGTTATTATGTTGACCATTTCTGCCCCCCTTGGGGACAAATTGGCTGTATGGTTTAAGGCCCACCTGCCCTCAAGAGGGGGCAGAAGCCACTGACAAAGGGTATTTTTTAATGTTTATAGGGAGCAGCCCCTTGGGCAAGGGTTGCTCCCCTTTTTGGGGTGATTATCTTGTCCATTTCTAACCCCATAAGGGCAGATCGGCTTTATGGTTTTAGGCCCATCTTCCCCTAAGGGGGGCAGAAGCCGCTAGACACCAGGGATTTCTTTTTAGATCAATTTCAGCAATGTCGGGGAGCGGCCCCTTGGGGAAGGGTTGCTCCCCTTCATTGGGGTGTGTTTTTGTGGGCCGTTTCTGGCCCCCCTTGAAGGCAGACCCGCCTTATGGTTTTAAGCCCATCTTCCCTTAATGGAGACTTTATTTTGTCCGTTTCTGCCCCCCCCCCCCCTTGAGGGCAGATCGGCCTTATACTTTTAGGCCCATCTGCCCCCAAGGGGGACAGGAGCCACTAATCACCATGGGCTTTATTCAATGTTGTTGGGGAGGGGCACCTTGGGCAAGGGTCGCTCCCCTTTATGGGGTGATTATTTCGGAGATCTATCGTCCAGGGAGAGAAATAGCTGTTGATGAGTCTTTTGTCCTGTTCAAGGGCCATTTGGTTTGTAGGCAGTACATTCCTAGCAAGAGGGCACGTTATGGAATTAAGATATATATGTTGTCTGAGAGTGGGACAAGAAATGTCTATAATTTACGGGTGTACACTGGTAGGAATTCCACTATTGACTCCCCCGGTTGTCCGTCCACTTTTGGAGTTTCAGAGAAAATTGTGTGGGAACTTGGTAGAGGACTTTTTAACAAAGGTCACCACTTGTACCTAGATAACTTCTACACTGCTGTGCAGTTGTTTAAGGAATTGTTCAAAGTGGACACTCTTGCTTGTGGCACCATCTGCTCTAACCGTAAAGGTTACCTAAAAGAGCTTGTTTGCAAAAAGCTTCAGAGGGGACAGTGCAGTGCCTTGCACAGTGATGAACTGCTGGCTGTGAAATTTGTGGATAGGAGGGATGTCTTCATGCTGACTATCATCCATGATAAAAGTACTTCAGCTGTGACTGTTTGGGGTCAGGTTGCTGAAGTGCGCAAACCTATGTGCATTGTAGACTACAATAGACACATGGGTGGTGTAGACAGAGTAGATCAAAGGTTATAACCTTACACTGCTGTTTGTAAGGCTTACATTTGGTATAAGAAGTTGTCCATCCATCTCTTCAACTTAGCAACTTTTAATGCTTTTGTTGTGTTCAAGGAGTGTTCTCCAGCCTCAAGGATGACTTTTGGTCAGTTTCAGGAGTCTGCGATAGGCAGCCTTGTAGTGGAACAGGCAAGTGTTCCTAGAGTTGGAGTGGTGGAGGATGTGGCTAGAGTAAAAGATTGCCACTTTCCCGATTTAATTCCTACCATGTCCAAAAAAACAATCCCTGTAAGAGATGTAGGGTCTGTTTGCAAAGAGGTATGCGAAAGGAGACTCAAAAGAGATTTTGGAAGCAACAGTGAGTCTAATAGTGAACTGCCTGGTCTTTATTGTTTTCTATTTGTAGTTCTGTTTCACGGTTGGCATTAGTATGATGTATTTAGTTACCGCTGTTGTGTTTGTAGTTATAGTTTTGTATCTAGTTCCAAATGGTTTGTGTTTTCTTTCTTGTTAAAAAAAAGAAATTGATGACGGTGTGCGTGGACTGGCGTTTGACATTGCGGTGTGCATGTACTGATGCTTGGCTGGTGGTGTGGGTCGACTGGCGTTTGGCTGGTGGTGTGCGTGGACTGGCGCTTGGCTGGCGGTGTGTGTGGACTGGTGCTTGGCTGGCGGTGTGCATCGACTGGCACTTGGCTGGCGGTGTGTGAGTAATTATATGCTGCTGGTCATTACAAACACTACTAACTAAACGCCACTGCACACACTATGAAAACCGCCAGCAGGTGTGATTGCTGGGTTAGTCATGTGGGCGTGAAAGTGATGGGTCCTTGAATGGCGTGGTCTGTTGATGTGAATGTTATAATGTGCTGGGCCAGTGGCTGGTGGTGTGAATGGTGTTGTGAATGTCATGTATGAAAGGTGTGTGAATGGCCCGTGAAGAGGGTGGTGCCTTGGTGTTGCTTTACAGCTCACGAGCTGTGAGTCATTGGTTCAGGTTTTTTAACCTTTTAATTATTAACAGTGCATTTCCTTTTTGTGAAATTTCTTGTTAATAAAATATACATTTTCAACCTTTCACTCACCCTCGTGCCAAATCTAACCAGTATGTGTGTGTACTTGAGGAACAGATGGATAGGCAGTAATATTTGTCTTTTCTGTCTTTCTTTGCAAGGTGCAGTTTGTCTCTAGGGAAAATCTACCAACTTTGGATATTTTTGTAAACTAAAAACAATGGGGAGTACTGGGTGGTATGCCTCTCATGGATCCCAACAGCCTTTCTTACCCACAATGCCATGCAAACCTCAAAATGGGACTATAGTCACACATTTTCCTTGCATTACTGTGCCATAATCTTCTGGTATCAGAAAAAACACCGTTTTCCTACCACCAAGCGTTCCCGCAGGTCTCCAGATAAAAATGGTACTTCACTTGTGTGGGTGGCCCTACTACTTGCGACATGGAAGGGCCCAAAACGTATTGTGGAAACATCAAAATTACCCATCACAAAACAACCTGGTTTTATAAAGGGGGGTCACCTGGGTTTTAGGCCCCAGGCTCAGCAGCCATCTAGAGAAACCTACCAAACACAGATATTTCTGAAAACTAGAAACCAAGGCGGAGTCCAAGGAGGTATGGTTTGCATGAATCCCCCACCATTTTCCTACCCAGAATCCCATGTAAATCTCAAATTTAGTTGAACAAAATCAAATTTTCTCATGTTTCTGTGTGGGAAAGTTGTGGTATCACCTGGCTGACACAAATTTACCACCACCCAGCATTCCCCCGGGTCTCCCAATAAAAAGTTTGAGGTTTGAAAGGGATTCTGGGAAACAGAACCTAGTGAGAGCCACAGACGTCACCCCATCCTGGATTCCCGTGGATGCCTAGTTTTAAAAAATGTACAGGTTTGCTAGGTTTACCCCAGGTGCCGGCTGAGCTAGGGTTCACAATCCACAGCTAGACACATTACGAAAATAGGGTCAGTTTTTCACTGGAAAAATGTGATGGGCCAATGTTACGTTTAGGGCGGTTTTCTGTCATGGGTACTAGGCCTACCCACACAAGTGAGGTATCATTTCTATCGGGAGACTTGGGGGGAATGCTGGGTGGGTGGAAGTTTGTGGCTCCCCACAGATTCCAGAACTGTCCATCACAGAAATGTGTGAAAAATGTGTTTTGTTTTTACAAAGTTTAAGGTTTGCAACAAATTCTTGGCAACAGAACCTGGTGAGAGCCACAGACAACACCCCATCCTGGATTCCCCTTGATGTCGTTTTCATAAATGTACAGGTTTGCTAGGTTTTCTCAGGTGCCGGCTGAGCTACGGTCCGAAATCCACAGCTAGACACATTGCAAAAAAAGGGTCAGTTTTCACTGGAAAAATGTGATTTGCCCTTTTTGCATTTTGGGCCACTTCCTGTCGCAGGCACCAGGCCTACCCACACAAGTGAAGTATTATTTATTTTGAGGGACTTGGGGGAATGCTGTGTGGGTGGAAGTTTGTGGCTCCTCACAAATGCCAGAACATTTCTCCACAGAAATGTGATGAAAATGTTTTTGTGTTTTTACAAAGTTTAAGGTTTGCAAGGGATTCTGAGTAACAGAAACTGGTGAGAGCCACACAAGACACCCCATCCTGGATTCCCCCAGATATCTAGTTTTAATAAACGTACATGTTTTCTAGGTTTCCCCAGGTGCTGGCTGAGCCAGGGTCCAAAATCCACGGCTAGGCACATTACAAAAAAAGGGTCCGTTTTGAGTGGAAAAATGTGATGTGCCCAAGTTGCGTTTTGGGCAGGTTCCTGTCGCTGGAACTAGGCCTACCCACACAAGTGAGGTATCATTTCTATTGGGAGACTTGGGGAAATGCTGAGTGGGTAGAAGTTTGTGGTTCCCCACAGATTTCAAAACTTTCCATCACAGAAATGTGAGAAAAATGTGTTTTCTTTTACAAAGTTTGCAAGAGATTCAGGGTAACATAACCTGGTGAGAGCCACACAAGTGACCTCATCCTGGATTGCTCAGGATGTCTAGTTTTCACAAATATACAGGTTTGCTAGGTTTCCCCTTGTGTAGCTGAGCTAGGGTCCAAAATAAATAGCTAGGCACATTGCAAAAAAGGGTCCATTTTCACTAGAAATATGTGATATATCCATGTTGCATTTAGGGCCATTTCCTTCCGCAGGCACTAGGCCTGCCCACACAAGTGAGGTACCATTTTTATCGGGAGACTTAGGGGAACAAAGAAATATAGAACAAGTGTTATTACCTATTGGCTTTCTATGCATTTCTGCCTTCAAATGTAAGACAAAGCGTAAAAAAAGTAGTAACTTTGAAAACTGTCCTCTAATTCCCATGCCAGTATGGGTACCCAAAATTTTAGAAATGTGCAAATACCTACTGATTCTAAACTCTATATTTTGTTCCCATTTCAGAAATACATAGGTGTCCTTGATACCTATTTTTCACTCTTTATATTTTACCAAATGAAATGCTATATACAATGAAAACCTATGGCAAGGTGCAGCTCAGTTATTGGCTCTGGGTACCTCAGGTTCTTGGTGACCCTACAAGTCTTATATATCACCACAACTAGAAGGGTCCAGCGGACGTAACAGTATATTGCTTTCAAAATTCTGAGATAGTCAGAATAAGTTACAGGGGAAAATGTTGGAACAAACAGCGGTTTTTTCAACTCAATTTCAATATTTGTTTATTTTAACTGTTAGTTTCCATAGGAAAACCTTGAAGTATCTACACAAATGACCTCTTGCTAAATTCAGAATATTATCTACTTTTCTGAAATGTATAGTTGTTTGGGATCCATTGTTGCTTTCACACCCATTTCTACCTCTAACTGGAAGGAGGTTGAAAGTACAAAAATAGTAAAAATAGGCTATGTCCAAGTAAAATGCCAAAACTGTGTAGAAAATTTTGGTTTTCTGACAAAAGTCTGCCTGTCCCTGAAAGCTGGGAAGATGGTGATTTCAGCACCACAACCCTTTTGTTGATATCATTTGAAGGGGAAAAAAACAGGGGCTCTCTTCTGCAGCGCTTTTTCCCCATTTTTCCCAAATCAAACAAAATGTTGCTGTATTTTGGCAAAATTTTTGGTGCCCTCCAGGGGGATCCACAAACCCTGTGCACCTTTGAAATCCCCAGGGTGTTGGAAGAAAAGGACACAAATTTGGCGAGGATAACTTATGTGGACAAAAAGCTACAGGGCCCTACGCGTAAACTACCCCAAATATTAAAAAATAAAGGCTTACCACAGGGGGGAAAGGCCCAGCAGCGTAGGGGTTAAAATGTTAGTTTCTGTAAATACTGGGACCCATCAACACATCTGACTTTCTTACAGTGCATAAATATCTTTTATATACATGAACTGAACAAAGTCAAAAGCATGCCTCTTAAGTATGCGCAATATGCTAACAAGCTGTGTGCCTTTGTTTCACCTCTATTGCATTTAGGTATGAGGCTCAAATAACTAAAAGCCAGAATACTCGAACAAAAGGAGGCTTGATGGCCCGTTAAATTCTGCCTTTGTTATAGGTCCAGCTGGGGTCTGAAATAGGAAAGACCCCTCCTCACTAGCACGTTGGTGCTCGGATCACAAGCCGACGTGTACACGCTTCTGAATGTGTTTGAAAATGACACCGGGACGAGTTCAGCACATTTGACAGTTGGGAGCAACTTCTTGGCAGGGAGGACAGTGTCCACTGTGTGAAAAAAGTGGGTGGACTCTGTCCACCTGCGTATACCCCGACTTGTGCCCTGAGTAACACTTTACCTGTAATGTCATGTTTTAGCTGAGCATGAAGAGTATTGAACTCATTCTCATGTTACTGGAGTTTTGATTTTGTCAAAATCTTTTTATTGAGTTTACAAAAAGACATAATCTTTGTAGCTCAGCCGAGCTCAAATAACAAAACAAACGCATGCCAAGATCATCAGTTAGCTAAAGATACTGTACAGTTTGATATCAAGTTCCCCGCATGCCTGAAGGTTATAACTAGGAGAGGAAAGTCACATCAATACAAAGTCCCACCTTACCACATTACATGTCTCATGTTGCTGCTGCACCCTATTTCTGGAGCTAATAATTTAAACCTAACATAAAACACAAACATACAAAAAAAAAAAACATTTTCGAGGTGTCATGAGTGCACAGTCATGATGTGGATGAGAGGAGTGTGGAGTATGCACCCCCGCATGCCCAGTGGTGAAAGGCCAGGAGGGCTTGACGGTCCATGGATCTAAATAGGGGCTCTATCTATTATGTCAGGAAGAGGTGGAGGGCTCGCAACCTAGGCCCGCAGGCAAACAGTGGTAATCCCTCCGACAGGTAGCTTATCAAGGGACTCCAGATATAGTCAAATCTTCAATGACTTCTGTCATCCGTTCAAGTGCAGGGCTTGCCATAGACGGACGTGCCATTGGGTCAGAGAGGGGGTTTCGAGTTTTTTTCCACACAGCTGCTATGGTCATCTTGGCCGTCCCCAGGTATAGCCACATAATTGACCAGTCTCCTTGTGTTTGGTGTTTTAGGCCGGGGTCATGGAATCCCAAAAATGTGTGTTCTAGAGAAACAGGAATCGGGTAGCCCAGCATTTGTTTAATTTGGGAGAGGATCTCTTTCCAGAAGGGTTGAACAGTGGGGAATTCCCACCAAATGTGACGGAAGTCTTAAAAGAGCTCACAGCCCCACCAGCATCTATCAGACGTATTTGGAAAATAGAGTGTTATTTCTGGGGGTGGAGATACCATATATACATAATTTTGTAATGGTCTTCTCTCAAAAACATGGAGCAATTATATTTGGTGATATCTATGTAGAGAGACCCCCATTGTTTCTCTGTGGTAGGAGCCTGTAGTATATGATCCTAAAACCTTCTGCGTTGCAGAGCTTGATGTGGGCCATGGGTGAGAAGGAGGGCGTACATGAAGGAGAGCAGCCCTTAGCTGTGGTACCAGTTTGGACAAACCTTTCCATAGGGAGCAGTTCCCTGGTCGCAGCCTGTCGCACCTGAGGTTGCTGGCCCAGTGTTTCAGTTGAACATAATGGTATTCTCCCGTAGGCGGGAGCTTGAAATGGGTAGCACAGTCTGCGAAAGACCGCACTTCCCCTGCCCGGAAGAGGTCCGATATCCTAAGGCATCCCCCCCTCCATCCATTTATCAAAGGGCCCTTCCTCAAGTGCTGAGGAGAAGGTGGGGGTGAAGTGAATAGGGGTGTAATTGGATGGGAATGTAGTCACCGGCAGTATTTTAGTCACACTGTCCCACACCTTCAATGTGGTGGCTGTGGGGGTACTCAAATAGGCGTTATTCTGCCTGTCCCCTTTCGGCTTCCAGGGCAAATCCCAGATAGTTCTTCCCATAATCTGCCTGTCCATGTGTAGCCATAGGTTGTCTGAGGCCTTAAGAGACCATTCCCCCAGGACCCATAATTGCACAACTCTATAGTACAAAAGATTATCAGGGAGAGAGAACACCCTCTATGCGTGGTCTTGTCAAGAGATGCTGCGGAAGGTGAGCCCTCTGGTCTTGCCAAATGAATTTTGTGGTCATACTCTGTAGCTCTTTGAATAGGTCCTTGTCTATTGGGATGGGGAGGCCCTGGAAGAGATAAAGAAGGCGGGGCAGGACGTTCATTTTAATGGTATTTATTCAGCCTATCCATGTTAGGTATGCAGAGCTCCACCTTTTAAGGTCCGCTTTAAGTTGTCGCAACAGGGGGGGGGGGGGAATTAGCTTTATAGAGGTCTGCCAGTTTGGGGTTTAGTTATTTATTTTATTTATTTGAAAGCTTTATATAGCGCGAACAAGACCCTTGAGGGCATCGGAGCGCTTTACAAACTAAATATCTTAGATACATAGGTACATGGTAAGTAACATAAAGTTCCATGTCTGTCAATGATATTGTAATCACCATATCGTAGATACATAGGTATATGGTGCATAACAAAACGTTCCATGTATATCAAGCATAATATAGACACAATATCTGGGATACATAGAGGGAAAGTAAATAATATATAGTTCCATGTAGATCAAATGTTGAGTCGAATAATAACAGTAGCCCATGCTCAAGTGAACTTAGCCATGAGAAGAGATTTCACTTCTTTTTTGGAAGATGCAGTAGAGGGGTTGATGTTAATGCCCAGATATGTAATTTCCTTGCGTGTGCACCGAAAGGGGGAAGCGCCCTCAATGTCCCACTCCCTATGCATGTCTGGAGGCATTGTCAAATTTAGTAAAAAGGATTTAGAGAGGTTAACCTTGAACCCCGACACTCGTTCAAAGTGAGCGAGTTCGACTAGCATCGCCGGGAGAGAAGCAGTGGGGTTAGTAATAGGTAGTAGGACATCGTCCGCGAAGAACGAGATTTGTGCTCGTCTGAGCCAAAACTAATGCTGCTGATCCTCGGATTGGATCTTATCCTCGCCGCAAAAGGTTTAATACTGAGAGAAAAAAGCATTGGGGACAAGGGGCAGCCCTGTCTGGTGCCTCGAGCAAGGCTGAAGAAGTCTGAGGCCACCTCATTCACCAATACCCGGGATTTCGGGGATCCATAGTTAGCTTTCACCATTCCCAGAAAAGCCTCACTGAACCCAAAGCGGGGTAGGGTGCGCTATTAAAAGGACCAATCGACACAGTCGAAGGCCTTGTCTGCGTCTAGGGAAGGAAGTTCCACTGGGATGCTTTTCTTCTGGTCTTTATCTGCTAAGTAGAATACTCTACGGGGGTTGTCCTGGGTCTGGCGACCTTTAATGCAGCCGGATTGGTCGGGGTGAATGGGAGTGGGTAAGACATCCTCCAATCTGTTGGCCAGGACTTTAGAGTATAGTTTAGCATCTAAATTTAGCAGGGGAATAGGTCTGTATGAAGCACATGATTGGGGGTCCTTCCCTGCCTTTTGAATTACCGTAATTAGAGCCTCCCCCATGGATGAAGACACACTCTGGCTCACTGCTATAGTGTTGAAGAGGTCTGTGAGTTGGGCAGTTAGCTCGGTTGCAAACAAACGTTCAATAGAACTGGGCAGTTAGCCCACCTGGTCCCGGGCTTTCCAGAGCTAAAGAACGTCTATTGCGTTCTGTACCTCCTCCTGTGTTATGGGAGTAGATGGACGGGGATTCTTTCTGTGCCCTCTCTGACTCTGGTAGATCCCTAATGACAATCTTTCCTCCGACTGGAGATTTTTCAGAGAGGTGGTCAGTGCGATGCCTTGAAGGCGTCCCAATTGTTTACGTGAGAGGTGTCTGCGGGGACATTGATGGTGAAGAAGTCCTTGATTGACTTTCGTAGATCATCCCAGTGGAGCCTATCTCGGCATAGAATATTGGGAAAGTACCAACTAGCAAGTTTGGAGTGTGAAGCCGGCCATTTAAGTGGACTTGCTAGCGGGGCATGGACGGAGAGGCATATAGGGTGGAAATGGGCACTCGTGATTGACTGCAAGAGTGATTCGCTGGCAAAAATATAATCAATCCTGGAGTACAATCTGTGGGAGTGGGAAAAGAAAGAGTAGTCGCGCATTAAGGGCCCTCCAGACATCCAGCAGACGCATTTGTTGCAGAGATGATTTTACTGCTTTTCTAAAGACCCCCCCCCCCCCCCCGTGGCCCTCTGAAAGTGCATTGTGTCTGTTGTGGGATCCAAAATAAGATTGAAATCTCCCATTAAAATAATGTCCCCCGATGCAAAGCCCTCCAAAGTAGAGAAAAATGTGAGAAGAAAATCCAACTGCAGAGCTGGAAGCATAAACCGTGGCAATGGTGCAAGGTCGCCCCATGAGCTCCCCTTGACCATCAGAAACTTCCCCTCCCTGTCTGTTTTGGTGTCATGAGGTTGAAAGTGAACGGAAGAATGAAACAGCAAGGCCACCCCGTTCTGCTTTGTCACGTTAAAGGAGCAAAAAATGAATGGGTAATTTTTTATGTTTCAAGCGGTGGTCTTCCCCTTTTCTAAGATGGGTTTCTTGTAAGGCAACCAAGTGTACCTGTTGATCTCCTAGGAATTTCCACAGACGCTGCCTCTTGTAAGGGGAGTTGAGGCTCCTAACATTCCATGACATAAAATTTACTACCATTTCAATGCAGTGGTGTGTCGTCCCCGCAAGGACCCGAGCTCTGTAGCGCCCATCCGATCATCAACAACCCGACCCTTTCCCCACCCGCCACCCTCCCCGATGATCCATTCAAAAGATACACCACAGTGAGAACACTAACTGTAAACCAAACCAATAACAGTTGTTTAGGAAGTCCACAAAGCCACCAAAGGGTGTCATATTCTGGTGGCTTCTGGGGCAAGACCATTCCCGCTCTCAGAGCCCAGCGAGTGTTCGATTTTGGACACTAGTTCTGGTGAGCCAACATTCGTAACCTTGGGCGATTCACAGATAGAGAGCCAGAGAGAAGTCTGATGATCCTGTATAAAGAAAAAGGCTCTCCCTTTCCCTGGACGCCGGGATCTGGGGTCTTTTGGCGTTTAGCTCCTCTGTCGCAATGTCACCTCCTCCCCACGGCGGAACCTTTACTCAGGCAGCAGTTGAGGTGTGCTCACTCTGCCTGGCGTTGGCACATGGATGAGGCCCCATTGTCAATATTTCACTGACTTACCCCCTTTCTTGGGCGTCTGCCAAGGTCCAGGCGCATGTCGCTCCGTCAGCTGCTCTGCACATGTACTCCCTGCAACTGCCTCTTGCTGTGGAGGGGATTTCCCAAGGCCAAGGAGGGCCGCGGCACCCTCCACCTCTGTGAAATTATGTTGTTTGTTGCTGAGGGAGAAGGTTACCTTGAAGAGATATGTGCAGTGGGATTTTATCTGGCGTTCTCATAGAGCTGTTGTGATCAGCCGGAACTGTTGTCGACGAGCCAGTGTGGCCTGGGCCACGTCTTGGAGGAATGAGCAGGTCACGCCCTGAAAGTTGACAGAGTCGCTGCTTCTGGCTTTCCTAAGGACCAGTTCCTCGACCCTAAAGGAGCTTAATTTAGCCAGGATATTCCTCGGGCGTCTATTCTCTGCTTTCTGTATTGCTCCAGTCACACCTCCGAGGCATGGTCCCCCAAGACGCTAGAGAAGAGGCTTACCATGAATGAGTCTAGATCTGATCCTTCCCTTACTTCTGCAAGACCCCTCACCCTAATATTGTCTCTTCGGGAGTGATTTTCTAAGTCCTCGCATTCTAGCAGGGCGGTGTTCAGCTGAGCGGCGAGGCATTCCGCACCTTCCTCCAATGGTTTGAGTCAGCCTTCGAACTCCTGGCATTTCGCCTCCACATCCAGGGTGCGGGTGCCAACCGCCTGCAGTGCGATTAGTTTTGTTCCCATCTCTGCTCGGAAGGCATCAAATGAGGCACCTATATCCGCCTTGATGTCCTCTCTAAGTTCCCTCTTGAACTCCTTCAGAGTTGCCAGTAGATCCTCCCGAGTGAGTGCCATCCCTGCGGCCGCTGGGTTCTCCTCCTCTTCCCCCACACCAGGCCTGGACGAGCCAAAATAACTGGAAACCTTATGGGGCTGTTTTGTTTTCGGTGGCATAGGGGCGAGTGCCACGGTCCTCGCCGTGCCGCCCACCTTATGTGCTGTGGGGCCGGATGTGGAGGCTCGGGGAGCAGGGAGGTCCTTCACTGCGATCTCGAGATGGCTATATGGATGAGCTTCTCAGCAGCGCAAGCGTGGACACAGGCGGCGACCTCTCCAGGGTCTCTGTCACTGGCGTTTTTGACACAACACAGCCATTGTCAAACGTGCCAAATCTGAAAATACTTTTACTACGTGAGAGGTGGCAGGGCTTTGAAGGGGTGGTGACTAGAACTGGGGCGGAGCTTTGATCAAATCACCACTTAACCAAGCATGTAAGAGGCATTACTTAAAGCCCAGCACGGGTCGAGGAGTCCCACCCCCAAAAATAAATATCAAAGTGTTCAGCTGCTGGGGCGCCAGAGAGTGGCAAGCAAGATGGCCGTACTACTGTGAGGCTTTGGCAGTCCAGGGACACAAACCGCCATCATTCTGCCTCATATGGCCTTCTTGAGACCAAACAATACGTAGAATGCAACCTAGATGCCTACCGTAATCTGTCTATGAGATTTTAGATGACAGTGATACCACAAACTCTACAATAACTGCACTGTGAGCCCTTGGTCATGGAGGAGGTATGGCGCCGCCCAAGGTACTGGCGTGATCTGCGGCACAGCCTTGATGCGGTAAGTGCTGGGCCCGCAGAGCGAAGGGGGGTGTTTTCCCCCCACTGCAATACCATGGAAGGAATTTAGAGTGATACCCTGGCTTTGCCGCTGCAACTGCCAATGACTGGGTGTGAGCCTATTACCACCAGCACCAGCCGCCTTGCTGCTGTTAAGAGCCAGAGGTTCGGGGACTGATGGAGTGGCCACAATGTGAAGGCTAGGCCCCCGGAAGATTAAACAGGGAGACGC
Organism: Triturus cristatus; assembly: GCF_964204655.1. Lineage (NCBI taxonomy): Eukaryota > Metazoa > Chordata > Amphibia > Caudata > Salamandridae > Triturus > Triturus cristatus. The sequence goes on along the minus strand of NC_140594.1, from coordinate 214,467,213 downwards.
ATCCACTGCCTGCCTCTGCAGACACTTTGCCCTGGCCACTGGGGCCACCCACTGCTGTGCGGAGGCCCTACGAGCATGAGGCTGACCCCGATTTGGCCCTCGCCACCAAGGGAACAGTGCCAGTACAGCCACCCACAATGCATAGTGCATGCCGGGCCCTGCTGAGCTACCTGCATTCGGAAGGCAGCAGAAGGAGGCCACTCATGACACCCTAAGGCTGGCTCCAGTGAACTGTGACGCGGACATCAGTTCACTAGCTTGCTGTCTGGGAATGGTCAGTATTATTATTTCCTAGCAGCCTATACCAGTTACAAGGGACGGGAAACATCATTTACAACGCATGTGATACATCACATGCCATTACAATGTGGTCATTACAACGACCGCATTGTTACACCACAAACCTTTACAACGCAAGTTATTATAACAACTTGCTGTATGGAGCAAAAGGTGTTGGATTTAAAATCCAACACCTTCCCTACTGTTGCACAGACTGGAGTTGGAATAGTAAATTTCTATTCCAAAATCCAGCGTGCCCCCTACCGCAAGTTGTTGTAATGACTTGCGTTGTAATGGTATGCGATGTATCGCATGCATTGGAACATGGCCTATTCACACGGGACAGTCCCAGCGGCAATCTTCAATTTTCATGTTGATCTCTTGAACTCTGTATAATTACTATTACACAACATGCATGGACTCTGTCTCCTCTTGAATCTAATGAAGGACTAGCACTGCCTCGCCAGGTGCTCTGCGCCTACTGTGACAAGCACTACTTAACTGCGTTTTCATTTGGGAATGACCTTCCCATGGTGGGGCCTACAACTACCTGACTCACTTGACCACAATATCTAAAACGGTAAAATAACATTCTGCCTACCTTACTAAAAAGCAAACAAAGTCTTGGAAAGGAAAGGAGCTTAATGCTGATATCTACCTTGGTGCAACACCCTAGGCCCTTGGACACTTCTGGTGGGACTTAAGTCTGATTCTGCCCCCGCCCCCCGGAACAGATTAATGGGGATGAGGCAGGACTAGGACACCAAGATGCCTCTTACAATCTCTTTGGTACTCTTGCTGAATCACTGATACATCTTGGCGCTGTGTGAGAGTTCGCCACATTGACATTACCCCTATTTGGCATGTGCTCTTCACTCTCCTTGAACACACCAACCTAGCAGGTGAGAGATTGTGGCGCAGCTCTGTCTCCACTTCTGACAACCCTTCCACAAACAAATCCTATTGCTTCTTGCAGAGAAATAATCACCCAACCACCAGTCCTCCAATATACATCAGTGTGACTCCAGGATCATACCTGCTACCAGCCTGCTACCAGCAAAATGGGCAAATCAGATGGCCGTCGGGCCAAGTTGCAATTTGACACTCGGCAATCTACGTGTACTCCAAACAGCGGCACTGACCGATCTATCATTAAAGACTCTTGTGGGATGAACCCACAGAGGCAATAGACATGGAGACCCTACTGATGAACATTCAGCAAAGTTTAACATCCATTGAAACCAAAATGGACACCATGTGTAGTAGAATGGACTCCATCTTCTGCAAGTCGGAGAAGCAAGACAGGCTCCTCAAAGAAGCGGAACAATGCCTCTCCACAGTAGAGGACACTGTGTCAGGCTGTGGTGATCAACTACTCAACATGGAAACGGTCCTGAAACTCAACATGGCAAAAAATGAAGACCTGGAGGTGAGATCTCACCACAACAATCTGCGCATTTTAGGGGTGCCAGAATCCACAAAAACAGGCGAAATGGAGGACCACATTGAGTGGCTCCTTACCACCCTTTTTGGTGAAGACTCCTTCTCTAAGCTACTCATAGTTGAGCAACCTCATCATGCACTACTGCCATGCCCTCCACCTGGGGCACCTCCAAGACTGATAATTGTCAGACTACTTAACTATAGAGATTGCGATACTGTCCTGCGCCTGGCGAGAGAAAAGCGTATTCTGCAATTTGATGGAAACGGAGTATCCATATACCCTGACTTTACCTTCGCCGTCCAGGAAGCAAGGAGAAAATTCATAACTGTTAAACAGAAGCTGAGACAGGCCGCCATCCCCTACACAATGCTCTATCCACCCCGAATCCATGTTTCCTTCCAGGGCAAGAAATACTACTTCATGAGTCCGCAGATGGTTACCGAATGTATGCGCCTGCACTCTATCCGCACATCCCCTATGAACCCATCTGCTGCCTCATCCAGGCCCTCTTCGCCAATGTCGGACGTGAGCTGAACCTGCCATCTCCACAATGCTATCCTCCCACTAGACAGCTAATCATGGCAGAAGCCCTTTCTTACCTAGACAGATGCTGTATCTTTTTTAAATGTATGTGTGATTTACTCTGTATCTCTGCCTGCCTTATACTTATTTATGCAGAGGTAGATGGGGCAATACTGGACTTCCCTAGATGCCCTCATTTACACGCGGAGGACCCCCTTTGGCCCTCTTTGTAATGCCACTACACTTTACTCCCAATTTAGACTGTTAATACTGACATTTAAGATTTTTTTTTTAATGTTTCTTGTGATTTTCTGTTTGGCGTCTTTTTATTCCACACTTTTCTCATCTGCCTTCATTCTTATTCTTTCAATTTCTACTTTTATTCTTTGCCGCATGCTGTGGATTTTTCCACCATAGAACAGACATTTCACTTCCAGTTCCACGGTCTTTAGTAGCTTTATTGGGAGGGATATGTGTCTCTGGAGGGTTTGGGAGGCGGGTCATGGGGACATTTGATAAATTCTGTTGTGCCCATTGCTGCATTATTTTGGTACTGCATTTGTTTGATGTTATACTGCGCTCACCGATCCATCATGCTAATACCGCACGGTTCTTGTCCTGTGCTATACTGCTTCTCAACTCAATACGATTATCAAGTGCAGAATAACCCACCTTTACATGCTAAATAGTACTGGCTGCACAGATAACAGCCACACGTGCAACATATAAATGCCTCACTTGTAATGTCATAGGCCTTGGTAACCCACGAAAGCGCATACGTATCTTAGTATATTTGGAGAGATATGATATTCACATAGCCCTAATGCAGGAAACTCACTTGATCGAAGCTTCCTGAGTGTCATTTGCTGCCTGATTGGAATTCTCCACATACTCGTCATACGCAAGAGGTACTTTTACACTCATTCACAAGGGGGTATCCTATATCCCACAAAGCTCTTTGAATGATACTAGGGGCAGATACTCGATTAAAAGAGGTAGACTGAACTCGTCTGCTATTGCTATGGTCCCAACACAGAGGATCTCACATTTTTTGACAGTCTTTGAGGACAAATTGCCGATATAGGCCCGTCCCTTATTCTGTGTGTGTGTGTGGTGGGGGGGGGGGGGGGGGGGAGGGGCAGGGGTGTAATGTTACTCTTAACACAACCATCGACCATGCCCCTTTTTGCATGGTTACCCCCCACTTTTTGCCTGACACATGATGCACTTTGACTTGGTGTGCCCTAGGTTCCTGCCGATCAGATTCCCGGGGCCTGTGTTCTTTCCCAAATATGCACCTTTGTACCCCCAATTGGCATCTCTGGCTACAGGTAATCCCCTTGTAAATGATACCCTGACTACCAGGGGCATTGTGACCAGAGAAGGCCTCTAAGGGCTGTAGCACCTATTGAGCCACCCTTAGGGGCCCTGTACCTTAACACCCATTCACTGCCATTGCAGGCTGCATGCTTTGGTGCAGATTAAAATGAAGAGTCATTCTGGCATTCCTACAATCCACTGCCTGGGGCCTAGGTAAGCCACCCCTCTAGGAGGGTGCAATAGACCCCTGGTGAGGGTACAATGGCATGAGCCCTGTACACCTACAGCGTCCAAGGCCATCCTTGGACATTGTAAGTTCAGTGTAGCTATAAAGAGTATATTGTCTGAGAGTTGGTCACTACGAACTCCACAATTCCATAATGGCACATTAAACCCACACTGATGCCAGTGTGGGATTTAATGTAAAATGCACACAAAGGGCAACTTAGAAATGCCCCCTGAAAAACGACCAGCTATTGTGTGCTTCCTGAATGGCTGCCCGCCATTTGCCACTACCAGACAGGTTTCTGGACCCCTGGGTAGAGAGCCTCCACTATCTGGGTCCAGAAACAAAGCCCATCCTGGGCAGAGGCGTCACACCTCCTCCCCCATGATGGGTTGGGTCCACGAAAGGGGAAGCTTCAAAGGCCTGCAGCCTTTGTAAGCGGTCCCTGCCTTTTGCTGCCTCCTTTAACTGGCTCCCACCATTTCTCACCCCCACTTGGGCGGGAGAATAGGTGTGAAAACCGAGCTAGGAGGAGAGGTGTGCCCACCTGTGCCAACCCCAGCCCTCAGGTGGGGGAGGCGAGGTGAAGCACACATCTCAGTCCCCTCTATCTTGGAGGTGAGGGGACCGAACCAATTAGGAAGATGCTCATGCCCCCCTCCCACTAGAGGGTGACATAATAGGGGGTGTACTCACCCCAACGAATGGACCCATTGGTCCCAACCTGCACACCCCTGTAACACCGCTAAATTTAGTATTTAGGGGCAACCCCGAACCTTGCCTCGTCACATTTGAGGAAGAAAGAAGGATCGAAGGGCTGTACTGACCCAGGCAGAATAGGACACCTAATGCTTTGGCCCCAGCCTGCTGGCCTGTCCCGACTCCGACCTGCCTACAGCAAAGAAACCAGCGTGTCCAGCAACCAGCAGCCCCCAGAGCCTAGAGGACCTGCCCTGCACTCACTTTACATAGTCTGTCTCCTGTGAGTACTGGATTTGCTCAAACCAAAGACTCCAAGACCAGAACCCAGATCCAGGCGGCTCCACGGTCCTGCACCACTCTTCACCCGGCTGCCACTGCCCGAGTGGCCCAACACCTCAAGGAGGTCTCCCTAGCGATCCTACCTGGTACCAGGTGACCCCCAACCTCCCACAAGCTTCAAGACAGCACTTGCAGCCTCAATCTGAAGGGTCCCCCGACCGTGACCGAAGGCAGTAACAAGACCATGACTGCGACTGAGGCGGTGTGAAGAATCCAAAGCCAAAAGAGAACCCACGGCCTTGGGTGACCCCACCAATGGTGTCTAAGCATACCCCAAGATCCCAGCTTACCTCTCCAGCTGGTGGTCGCCTTTAGGAAGTCTCGCTGCCTGAGCCTGCAGCCTATTTTCTGAACCGGAAATCTCAATTGATATCCACTGGGTCCCCAACGTCGCCTTGGCACTCTGGACCCAGCTGCCCCTGTGTCGCTGGTGGTGCAGCTCCAATGCGGACTGTTGGGTGCCTGCAATGCTGATCTTAACCCCAAGAGCTTTGCTCCCACACCCGAGCGGACTGCTAATAAGCAGCCCCTGACCAAAGGCCTCCTTAGCCCCAATGGCTAACATTGGCCCCCTGAACTCTGCACCCAGCTGCACCAGTGCCGCTGGTGGTGCAACTTGAGTGGCAACCTAGACCTTAGGGAACCTTGGTCCTAACCCCCGAAGCTCCAAGTCGTAAGTCGTTTACTTACCTTTGAAACCGACAACATTGGTTCCTGTGGGAGAAAAATGGTTATGTGTTTTTGTTCCTAAAAAGTTTTTGTGTGTTGCTCTGGTGTTTTGTATGGAGAAAAAGTAGCTAGACTGCAAATCTTAAAAAGTCTTACTTACCTTGTATTGTGAGATCCCCAGTGTGGTATCTAGGCATACCACCCGAGTAGTCAATGTAATCCAAAAGTAATCTAAAAGCAATCCAAAAGTAACAACTGTGTAATTTACACTGCTTTTTGAAACCATACCAACCTGTAACAATTGCAAATCTATTGCCAATTGCATTTCTGTGCAAATGTTTACAATTGAAAGTATATTTCACCTACCTGTACCAAGCACTACTTGGTTCTAGAAATAAAACATAAGTATATCTTTTTTTATACGTACCCAATTGGTCTGGATTCTGTCTCTGAGTATGTGTAATCAGTCCTTGATTGAGTGAATAAAATAAATGCTTAACACACCATCTGGATAAGCCTAACTTCTCGCCCACACTACCACAAAGAGAGCTGTTAGTACTTACCTAATTTAGCCTCTGTTATACCTCTGGGGGACCCCTGGACTCTGTGCACTCTATACCTTACTTTGGGATAGTATATACAGAGCCAGCTTCCTACAACATCCCATCCACTTACCATGGTGTCGCTGCTAGACACATAAGGGATATAATGGAAGAACACAACTTATTAGATGCTTGGATAGCATTCCACCCCTGTGCTCCTAGATACTCACTTTCGCGAGGAGTTGAGACAGGGAATTTTCGATTTCTTTTCGAGAAACACTGACTTAGTACCTATAATTGGCACTGTGTGAAAGGCATTCAAAATTACAATTAGTGGAAATTGCATTGCCAATAGTGGGGGGGAGGGGGGGTTCCTGCGATCTCTGCCAAATCACCTGAGCAAACTGGAGGGAGAACCTAAGTGATTTGTGGCCCAACTTGGTAATGTAGATGTTCCCAATACATCCGAGCAAATTAGAACAACCCTTTCTGAGTTTCAGGAATCTGGTAAGAGAGAGAATGCCTCCATTGAGGCAAATATGCCAAGGCTAGCCCATACAGGGAAGGTGAAAGCCCAGGACACACCCTAGCCACCATTACTCGGAAACCACCTACCACCAATGACATTCTAGAGGTGCATGGTGAGGACGGCTTACTACATAGGGATACGCCGGAGACTCTTCATGCATTGTCCCCGTTTTAATGTCTCCCTCTATAAGTCTTGCAGGTTGGAGGCACACAGATGCGTACTCCAACCTGGATGACGTGGCTTTTGGTTGGCTGAGTTACGCTCAGCGGAATGTCCTAGCGGAGGATATTACAGATGATGGGATTCGAGAGGCGATCATGCAATTGCAAGCTGGAAAGGTCCCAGGGACTGATGGCCTGCCGGCAGACTTTTATAATACACATGTTGGCCTATTCATAGTGATACTAAAATCCGTATATCAGAAGGCGAATGGCCTACTCCCTCGTGAAGCTATGATTAGCTCTCCGCTTAAGCTGAGTAAATCACCTCATAGCTGGGAATCTTATAGGCTGCTTTCACTCAATTGTGATGTTAAAATCTTAGCTAAAATACTTGCTAACCCGCTCGACCTTCTTATGTCTTTTCTAGTAAGGACTGACCAGTCAGGCTTCATACCTGGATGGTCCATGTCCCATAATCTATGATCATTGTTTGCTGTGATCCAAGACATCGACCCAGACCTGGCAGCCTTCCTAGACATCACTAAAGCCTTTGATTCCCTTGAGTGGGATTTCTTAATGACTGTCCTTTGCCAGATGGGGCTCCCTGTTCATTTCTGGCCTGAATTCCCCTTCTATACTCACAGTCGGTAACAAGAGTTAGGATCATTTGTTCACTCTCCACTCCTCTCCTCTCCTCTGCATATAACTAGAGGCACAAGGCAGTGGTGTTCACTCTCACCACAGCTTTTTACCCTCGCGATGGAACCACTGGCAGCCAAGCTGCGCCAATGCCACCTAAATTATGCACTCCATTATCCATCCAGGCATATTTTAGTCTCCCTTTATGCGGATGACATTACCAATTTTTTGACAGATCCACAAGTCAGCCTCAATGGAGTTCTCCGCGAATTTGGCCAGTTTGGAGGGTTATCCAGGGTACAGATTAATTGAGAAAAGTCCCATATCTTCCCTCTCACACCAGCTACGAAACCTTTCATCCCAGACTACCCCTTACAGTGGTGTCATTCGGAATTTAAGTATATAGGGGTGGTAACCTCAAGAGACAAAGAGGAAGTTATAAGAGCAAATTATGGCACAGCACTATCCACAGTCATGGATAGTAAAATTTGCTGGATTTCACTGCCCCGGTCACTAGGGGGGTCGCATAGCACTAATGAAAATAATCATACCGCCCAAATTTCTTTATCTATTCCTCAACATACCTCTTCCACTGGAGCATCTCTTCTTCCAAGCGCTCAGAACTCAGATGATTCGACTAGTGTGGGCAGGCAAGCAAGAACATATTCAATGGGACGCCCTCACGCTGCCAAGGGAGGGTTTGAGGCCCCAGATATGGAGCTGTATTATCTGTTTGCTCAAGCACACTATGCCATTCATTGGTACAAACCTACTCCATTTCTCCTGCAGTCGGCAATAGAGCAGGGACATATGGACCCTGTTCCCACAGCCTCATACCTGGGTTCCTTATTGGATTCAATCATATTAGCAGACTCCGCTATTGTATACACATCTAAGGCTTGGTGTAAACTGGCCCGAAAACTGGGTAAGCAACTGTTATACTCCCGCTTGTTCCGCTCCCTTATTACCCACTACTAGCTGTCACACATGAGAATGCCTGCAGACAATTACTCCAAAGATGCAGACTTACACATTGGGGTGCCCTCTATAAACAGGGCTCCTTTATGTCACTGGATGAGTTTTTCAACGGAGAGTTGCCATCCCCACTAGATATATTTTTGTATATTTGGCTCTGACACAATGTAAAAGCTGCCACCCAGGACTTTCCTTGTGAACCTCCTAGATTGGATAACCTTCATATCTTAATTTAGGTTGAAAAACCACGACACCTAATTTCCATCTTATATCGTACGGTGCAAATTGAGGCCCCGTATACTGGGGACCAGGGCATGCCCAATGGTAAGTGGACATAGGAACCACCCTTACAGATGAGCAACTGCACTACTGCTGTGCACAAACAGGGAGGATTGCCTCTAGCAGCAGACTCCACATTATACACTATAAGTTTCTCCACCGAGTATACTACACCCCAGCCAGACTTCACCGCTACCAGCCCCATCCCAATGACAAATGAGCCCAATGCGGAATGGCAGATTGCAGATTTTTTTCACCTTCCATGGTCATGTGGACCCACACAGACTTACTGGTGGGAGGTTTCCAAAGCACTCACTGACATGATAGGTCAGGATCTAAACATCACTCCTCACATGGCTCTATTGGAGCATATGGGGGAACTCAAAGCAAGTTTCTGGAAAAACGTGGCACTGGCCCTTCTCCTGGCAAAGCGTAGGACTGCCTGTCGCTGGGGAAGGGGGAGAGATTCAAAATTCAAGTAATGGCTATATGACCTAATTTACTGTAATGACCAACTGTCCTTATATACTGAAATGTTACCCCCTCGGTCCCGACCCAGGGACATATGGAATCTGTTGCATAACTATCTGTTAACCCACCCACAGGATGCCAAAGATGAAATTGAATCAGCATCTTGAGAACTGAAGTGACACCCTGGAAAGACTATTACTTCTGGTACCTCATTGCATACAGGTCACTGTATATGCTATGTGTTTACTGTATGCCAAACTGAGAGGGAATGTAAATGTGGGATGTGCCCGATAATGTGAAAAAATAAGATCCATATTGAATAAGATGAAGAAAAAGCGTGGAGGGCATCTATCACAGATCTGAGGTATAGCGGGTAATTTTTCTTTCTACCTTGGCAGGTGAAAGGGATGGCACAGGACGATATGTTCATTATTGTGCTTACAACGAACTATCGGCACCCCTGGTGATGCACTATGCTTTCTTTTTCTTTTATTGTTATTGTTGATTAACGAAAAATCAATAAAGAGATGTTTTTATAAAAAAAATTGTTCAGAGGCTGGCTGCTGCCAATGTCTGGAGAGGTTGTAAAAACCCTTATGAATGTCAGCTGTCAATAGTCTCCCCACATGAGCTTCAATGTAGCTCTATACAGGGGTCCCAGCTTATTTTGTGCACACTATGGGGCATATGTACAATAAGGTGGAGGAGCACGGGTTAGCTCCAAAATAGCTAACGCACGCTCCGCAACTTTATAAACGCAGGGATGCGCCGTTTTTACAATAATACAGTGCACCCCTGCATTTCTCCCTGCGCTGAATTAAGTATTGGTTTTGCATTAAGCTGCCTAGCGCCAAAGCAGCCCCCCTTGCACCATAGTGCAAGGATGCCTGCTTTGAGGGAATGATTGTTTATGTGCATGAAGGTGTCCCTTCCTGCACAAACATTCCAGAATAGCTTTTTGAACTTCTGTGTGTGCTGATTTCTAGCACTCTTTGTCTGGTTTTTAAATATTATTTCAGGCTTTGATGAAGAGTTTTATGATAAACATTCAATAAAGAGTGGTGTAAGGCACTTTCAGCTAAACAGTGATCTCGTGGAAAGACAAAAAATGTAACATGCAATTAACAACCATATAGAAAGTCTATCTTTTCACAATTATGATGAAAATATTGAATACTACAAATATATTCATGTAAGCTTGATTATCATATGTGGAAGAACAGAACAATACTCAAAAGAATGGGCATTTGATTAGATCACACACATTCACCTTCGATTAATTAATTAGCTTGCACATGTCATTCAGACCCTTAAAGGGGAAGAGAAAACATGATATTTACAAAAGGTAACTCCCCCACTCATAATAAAAAAAATCCACACCACAATGAAAGGTGAAAATCTGTGTGAAAATGAGGTTCTACAATAGGAGAGAGCAACCCATTAACCTCAGAGCATAAAGCATCATGGGCAATCTAAATGAAGCCAAATGGTTCTCCAAGTTGGGCTTAGTTGTGGATTCCATTAAAGGCAGCTCCACATGGATTTGAGATACATAACAATAATTGCATATGCAGAATCGCCAATGGAGAAAGGGAAGTGGCAAGTCATTTTGTGCACACACATAAATAATACCTCATTCTCATCCGATTTTATTTGCCAAAATATCACCCTCGTGCCGACATCTGTAGGCAGAGGTAAGGGCAGCACAATTGATTGCAATAATTTCCAAAGATCTCACCCGTAAATTATTGCGCCCCTTACCATATAGTGATCACAACCTGATAATCTTATTTTTTGACATTCAGTTGCAAGTGGGCAATAGTGCTTTACCGGATCTCCCGGTTAATTGTTCCCCCAAACTGGGAGTATGGATAAAAGGGGATCGTATTGACCCATGTAAATTCTTTCAAGAGTCAGTCGCAGACGCTAGTAAGGATATCTTTCAATGCCTCTCATCAGATGCTGATCCTAGTAAGATCTGGGATAGCTACTCCGCAATTTGGGAGACAGCTGCCAGACTACTAAGAAACAATAGGCCACCTAAAGACAATACACAGCACTCCTGGTTCAATTCGGACTACTCTTCAGCTTTAAAATCCCTTAAAAAAGCCAACAACACAATCCTGTGCAATACAGAGGAAGTAAGATCAGCCCGAAACCGCTATAAGAAAAGAGTTAGAAACCAGGAAAAAGGAAATCAGGGACAAAGCGTGGCGTATCTAAAATACAGTAAGCACTTTTGGGAGGTTATCAATAGACCTTTCTTTACAGAGGCCCCCTTAAACGGAATTGAATTTCATGTCCTAGAACAGGAGTGGGTAAGTCATTTCCCCGACCATCAAGATGAACGACATATGGAACCAAAAATGTATCCTCTTTTTTTGATGATGTTTGGCTGTGAATTTATTGATATAAGTGCTGTCACTAAAGCTATTCAAAGCACTGTCTCAGGCCCCAATGGAGTCCCCATTGACATGTTAAAATCTAGGGGTCCATTAGGAACTAATGTCTTTAAAGCAGTTGTGAAGGGGGCCCGAATTAACACATGGAAGGAATCCATTTTAGTACCTATATTCAAGAAAGGAAATAGGAATTGGCAACCTGTTACCGCCCAGATGCCACAGTAAAAACCATAGGATGGGTAATCCTGGAAAAACTGGAAACTTGGGCAGAAAATAATTGCTTCTTTTCAAAGGTTCAATATGGTTTCCGCCCAGGTCTGGGGACCATCGAACAGGCACTGAACTTATCCCTTATCTCAGGAAAGTACTTCAAGGCCAGGAGAGGTTCATTACATATGGCATTTATGGACCTCTCCTGTGCTTTTGACTTGGTGGATAGGGAACAGTTGTGGCCTCTGGTGGAGGTAGCAGAGGTGGATCCACCGTTGTTGAACCTCATAAGGCGGTTACACTGGGATACCACCACCAAGGTCCGCTACACTCAACAAGGCATTTGTACCCAACCCATAAAGGTAGCCACAGGGGTCAGGCAGGGTTGTATAATGGCACCTTTCCTGTTTCTATTTATATTAATTCCCTAGACAAAGCCCTGAGTTTATGTAGCTATGATACCCCTAGAATCGCCTTTCAACCAGTCCCAGTTCTTTTATATGCGGATGGCGCAGTTTTAATCTCAGACAGGAATTGGGCTCAAGAAAATGTTAAAAGGTTTTAATAGTTTTATGACAAACCTGAGTTTAAAAATAAATCTTCAGAACTAGTTTATTTTAACTTGGGGTCCAAAAAATACTAGAAACAAAATCTTTCTTCATTAGCTAGACTCCAATCACAAAGGTTGTATACTTTAATTATTTAGGCCTCCTGTCCGAAGCAAATTTGTCATGGGGACGCATGACTAGTCAGAGAGTACAGAAAATGGGAGTAGTGAGCGAAGCTATTTTTAGATTTGCAAATAAACTGGGGCATAAGCCAAATAAAGAGATGGTCCAGCTATAGAGGTCTAAATGCCTGGGGGTGGGAACATATGGAGCGGGTGTGCGGGGCAACAAGAATGCAGGCCTTTGAAAACAAATTCCTCTGTCGGTTACTGACTATCTCGAAATCAACCCCAAGTTTGATCTCCCACAGTGAATTGGGAATGGGCTATTTAGTAGATAAAGTTACATTGATTCCCCTCTTATTCTGGGTTAAAATATGGTATACCCCAAAAGGGGGTTTCTCAAAAGACATTTTGTCCGACTGCCTGAAATTGGACAATAGATGCTCTATCCCTTGGCTGGCATATACATGTCAAGAAAAGGTTTAATGACTTTGGCCTGAATAACCTTTTTGATTCTCCAGATTGCATTGGGCCCCAAACTAAGGCCATAGTTAAGGAAACATTTAATTTGATAAATGAAGAGATTAGAAACGTAAGGGTAAGTCGATTAACTTCAGATCTTAACTATTTGCCTATTTCCACAATGCATGGAACAGAGCAGTATTTAACCTGGGTAGAAAACCCAGAACGTAGATCTTCTCTTACGAGGTTCAGGTTACATACTATTCATAATTTGGTTGGTTTCCCCATCTCTGGCTCTTGGTTTGAATCTCTTCCGGTTTGCCCATGTAATAACCTCTCATTACAAACAACAGCGCACTTTATACTTTTTGCACTTCATATAGTAGCTTGAGAACACGCTTTTTACAACCACTTTTAAAGCATAAGCATTTTACATTGCATCAAGAGGGATTGATTTTTAAAAAATGTTTAGACACCCCCACAGTTTGTTTCTCTGTCCTCAACTATATTTTGTCTACATTAAAACTGAGAAGGAGGTATGCCTCATACGGAAATGTATTTCAGCTCTAGTGAGACAGCTGATGGTTTCAAATGAGCACTAATCACTAGGGGTGCCAATAAAGTAAGTTTATATAATTGGTCAAATGTTGACATAGATTATATTGAATGATGTTTGAAATCCATTTTAATTTGTTGTGTGAAGCCTTTAATTATTCTCTGTATTCGAAAAACTAAATGATGTATAAAGTATATTAATTTTGTGCTTTATGGTCATTGCTATGACCGAATAAAGACTATTGAAGTGAACTGAGCTGAGATGCATAACAACTTTCTCAGTGGATGGGGACTACAAAGACAAGAAGCTGAGCTGTGGGATCTTGTCAACATGCGAGACATTCCAATGTATCATCCTGAAGGGTCTAGCAAACCTACCAGGAGTTCCCAGTCTCAGCAATTATATAAACACAATCCATCAGAGAGAACACACAATATAAAAGTTCTGTTCTTACAGGGTGAAGGTTGCCTCAACATGCACAAAGACATGCTATTTCATAAAGTTCAGTTTGAAATCCTTGGGCAACTTCTGTTCATCGTATGAGATAACTGGTAACCCAAAATATGTGCAAGCCACAAAATGGCCTCCGTTGAAGTTCTGGGCTCAAACCTGCAGCAAAATTAAGATGTAACATTTCTGGGTGCACTAACATCATAAATGTTTACCACTACCATGGGCATTCTTAACTGAGCCATTTCCTGATACCCTAAAAATTGCTGCACAGGGGGTGATCATCACCGAGAAGCGTCTGATATCATAAGACGGATTCAGCTAGACAACATGGCCATAGCTTATATCGATCTGGAGAGGATGATCAACAGGCTGTGGATGCTAGTCTAGGGGATCTGGAGGCATAAGGACAAGCAGGCTTGGTTTCTTACCAGTGGCCTGTACTAGTTAATCAGTAACTCCCTCCCCCCCAATTAAAACAACTATACTGAGATAAAGAAGCCCTTACCATCCTCTAGGCTTGCGATTACTTCTAAATCTACATCTGCAGGAATCCATTCAAGATAATCACGGAACACAGACTGAGTGACACGCACTCATGAATCGGCTTTACACCCACTTATGAGGATTGAAAAGTGACCATCCAAGTACAAGGGCAGAAAATTCACAGTGGTGTACAAACCACAGCAGACGGTCTTGCTCACCCCAGCAGAGCCAGAAGACGGCGAAAGAAAGGGAAGAGCATCTGAAGTTTGACAGGAACCTCCTGGGAGACATCAGAAATGAAGATCAAATACTACATACTTAAAATCATTGCAGTCCACAGAGAAAGCAAATGGAAGAACATGCTGGATGCTGACATAACACCTTGAATGCATGAAAAGAGCTGGGGACTGTCAGAGGCATTTGCAGTGAGCGGACAGCATCTGAGACACTTGTACCATGAGCATCCGTCATTGTAAATGTATCATTGCTCATGCATTGCACAATAGAATAGGCGTGTATCAGACTCTTAAGGCTTCATCAAATAAAAGGCATGTGGAAAGATGAGGTTCCTAGGAATGGATAGGTCTTCGACTTCTTCATACCTCTTCCGCAGACAAGCCATGGTCCCATCCTCCTGGCCGCCACTCCACTGCGTGCACGCTTTATTACTTACATGGTTACTCACTGCATAATTTTATGCTTGAAACGGTTTACTAAACATTCTGCTTCTTTGGCTGCAATAACCTGTTTGATACTTGCATCACAGTGTCACTCCTGCAGGGGTTCCTGAAGCACTATACCACCAACCAATAGGTGATAATAATAGTAACAATAGTAGCTAAAAGAGGATGAGATAGCCAGGTGCGTAATGTATTAAATGAACTGATGTGGGGGGGAGGGGGGGGGCAGGAACAGGGATCAGTCAAACCCACACTTATTGTCAATTACCCTGGTTGGAAACACTTTTCCTCAAGTTTGTTTTAGCTCTGCGAAGCACGTTAACTCCTGGATAAATTTGTAGTAACTGACCCTATTTGAGGTCCTTTATATGGCAGGCATGCCATATAATCGTCATGCTAGGTTTTGCGTCAACGGTGTCCTAAATTGAGCTTTCTCTCGATAGGGTGACAAGTTGTCTGTATCAGACATCCAGAGCCATATTACATTCAGTGCCCTGGAGGCACAACAGGAATGCGCTGTTATTTTTTGCACCCCCGGGACTTTGTAGTATTATAGAAGGGTTAGCAGATGTTTGTGCAGCCACTTTAGGAATACATAAAGCCTGGTGCACATAGAGAACTGGTGCTATCTTAAGCTGGGGGTGGTCCCATGCAAATGAGGTAAACACTGTGCCCGCTCCTAAACCGTACTGTGGATGTGGACCCATAAAAAGGATGAGCACAGTGAGTGTGCAGCTGAGGTCAGCCCTGAGGGTGGCCCCACGGGCCCTCCGGACATTCCCCTGCAGGTGGGTGCAGTCGCTCACTGCATCTACCTGCAGGCAGGAGGAACTCTGCCCGCGCCCCCTTTGAACTGCAGGTGGATGCTGCCTTCACAGTGAAAGACAGAGCAGCTGCTTCAAACAGCTGTTTTGTGGTTCACTAATGCACTGCCCACCGAGAGCAATGCATTATCAGTAATCGGGCAACATTGTCGTCGTGGGCACCCGGCGCACCCATTTGAAATTGTGATATGGCACAAACGGGGACAGTGCGCCATAATTGTAGTACAGCACCCAGAGGTCCAGGTATTCATTATGCCACACTTGCCCCAAATGAAAGAGAGCGCCAGGGCAGAGGAACCATTCAACAGGGAAAAGGGCGCTATGAAAGAAAGGTGACTGGATGGGAAATGCATGAGCGATGGTTTTGCTGTGTCGGTGGGGTCTATGCACATCAGCCTTTTGCAGTATGTGAAGTAGTAGTCCTGCACTACTCTTGAATGCCTTCGTAAATTGGCCCCAAACCATCATAAAATGGGAATTTTTAGGGAATATTATTCTCCAATTAGAGTAGAAAGGTGTGTGCCCTCTTTGCATTTCTACTGATAGGGAGTTGGACGTTTCGTGGTCGATTAACAAAGATATGCTTCCAGTGCTCAAATACTTTTGTGATTCATCGCCTAAGAATTTGAAAATGTCTGAAGACTGACTGAACAGCTGAGGATTTAGTAGACTTTCTGCTGAGCCACTGCAATGATTATAAAGCCACATCAAATACTGACACACCCCATAACACAGAAGAAAGAACATACAATAAATAATCACTAAATTATAAATGGAAATTTGTAAGGCAAGCATCTTTTATAGTAGAGTATGTGAAACAAAACAGCACCTATAAAACAGCTTGCAGATTGAGAAATAAAAATAGATCACACAGCATACAACTGATGACAGAAAATGAATCAGGAAAAGGAGCTGGTTGCAAAAGTTGAAAAGAGTTTGTTCAGCAGATTTCAGACCAATTCAAAACATTTCATCTCCAGCACTGAAAATGTCAGCTTTGGGTGCGTGGGCTGTACCTCTGCCATCGCTATGCAGTTCCTGACTGCACAGCCACCGTCCAGCTTTGTGCACGTTCAACACTTGTGATATCTTCTTTAGAACACTGCAGTAACTGAAATATGAAATGACATGGAAATATAAAATATCAGAAGAGATGTGGCATCAAGGCGATACAGCGCACCCATTGTGACATCACTACCCTGGAACACCACTCTATGACATCACAATGCTCCACTTACTTTCTTCTGGGAGGTAGAAGTGAGTTATTTAAAGTAGGAGCATTTAAGTCCAGCCATAAGTCGTAGCCGGTAATTTTAGCAGGTGTTCGGGCCACACACATACAGTCACACCATGCATTCTCAAACGCGCACACACACCCCCATTCACAAAATTCACTCACAACAAATTCATATATTCATAGATACAGGAACGCAACAAACATTCAAAAACATAAAACCTGCCTGTGCTGCAGCTCCCGGAGAGGGACGCTCGACTGTCCCAGGAGGGTTGGGACTGTTGCCTCTTCTTATTGGCTGACTTTAGATCAGCCAATGAAAGAGGCAGCAGTCCCTTACGTGTCACGGAGTGGGTTGGGGGCAATAAGACGTCTGACCTCACCGCACTTTGTGACGAGGTGTCACTGATTGACACTCAGCCCTGGGCTTACAACTGAAGCGCCCAGGTCCGAGGCAATCCGTGATGCTCACCCTTGTTGCAAGGAGGAGGGTTTCAAGGCACTTTTGCTAGGGTGAGGTCACGTCCACAGGGCTGTGAAATCCTCAGCCTGGCAAAGTTCAGCTCGGGCAGCCAGGCACCTGTGCACTTAGCACGTCTAGCTCCTGGCTGCCTACCCTGATGAAGAAAGAGTGTCGGTCATGCTGACCTTTGCTCAGCCTGACAGACATGCTTTTTGTTGGGAAAAAGGTGGAGGGGTGGCCCCTTCGCCCACAGCTGCCACCCATAATGCAGCATTTATTAATTGGCTGTTCTAATAAAAATTCTGATGCATAATACAGAACAGATTACAAGTGTGTGCACCGGACACTATAAAAAATAAACTACCCACGCCAGGGCTCATTATTTACAACCCAAGCTCTACCCTGTGACAGGTCTATAGGGCACTGACAGACACTGTCTATTCCAGGAGGCTCAGTGTTCGGAGTATGAAGGGGCAGGAGGCAGTGGAGAGTCTTGGCTTGGGTGCTGCACTGAACTAATAAATAGAGATAAAGCTTTTGTAGTTTTGGCAAAAAAGGACATTGCCAGATCATGGATCTTCTTTTTTTGGAAGTGACCTCACCTGTAAAAAAAAAAAAAGAAACCATCCAGTTTCATAGTAGAAGCAACATTGATTTCTGCAAACTTTTTTCTAAGGCCATGATGGAATATATTCCCTTTTTAGGTCTCGCCTGAGACTGCACATCTTTTTTTACTTAAAAACTCCCCACTAAAACGGTCTTTGGGCTCACCCATTACTTACCATTGGATGGACTCAATGTCACTCTTCTTACTTTCCATTGGTGAGCATGAGTCAGATTTCAGTTTGTCTCTATGCATGTGTGTCTTCCCTGTAGCATTGACCAAGTACTGATTGATGAACAAGTCACTTCCCTTTGGTAATACTCCTTCTGGTAGAGAATCTAATGGCTGCATATTCTTCACCTTTTGAATATTCCCCAGGCAACAGACTTAATAGGAAAACGTTTCCATAGTACCTCTGCGTGCCCAGAAAGGTAGTGCCATGTGGCTCCGCACTGAAGCTGTTCCGCTCCGAAAATGACATACAGGGCCTACATAGGCGCAACTCCTGCATGCTGACATCAGTTGCTTTCAAGGCCGTCTGCGCCTACAGACATGGAGCCCAAAAGCAAAACGATAGACCAGTGCACAGATTCCTAGACTTGGGAACTTATTAATGGGTAGATTTCAAACACAGAAAGGTAAGGAAGGAAGGGTTAGTGGGGAGCCTGCAGCTACATAGAGTCTCTACCAGAAAGGGCATTACCGAAGTTTGTAACTTGTTCTTCTGATAGAGACTTCTAGCTGCAGATTCCTCAACTTTTGAACAGATACCAAAGCAGTACCTTAGGGAGGTGGACTGCGGATGGACTCAAAGCAGAAAGTCCTTCAGGACCAAGCAAGGACAGTGCTCTTCTCAGCGGACCTGGCTGTCCAGACATTAGTGCTTTATGATCGTTTGGAGAGACGCCAACGTAGTAGACGGACAGATATCTAGGTCAGGAACTCAGCATGCTAATGCAGTGGTAGCAGCTTTAGCCTTCATGGAATGAGGGCACAGTTCTTCTGGAGCCTGCTTTTTGGCTAATGCGTAGCAGATCTTAATGCAGAGCATGACCCAGGGTGAAATGGTACACTTTTGACCTTTTTAGCTCATGAAACCCCCACACAGAGCTGATCGTGCACCCGTTGGTCTTGGTTACGATAAATGTAGCAGCTCAGTGCTCTTTTGGGATCCAAGCAATGGAGTTTTTCCTCCTCCTTTACAGGGTTAGGTGAAGCTTAGAACGCCGGCAGGGTGGTGGTTTGACTGATGTAGTACTGTGTCACAACTTTCAGTCGAACGGCTGCCCTAGTTCGCAGAACCAGCTTATCTTGTAAGTAGGTGGTGTACGGAGGATTAACACATAATTTGAAGGTCACTCACATGCCATGCCGAGGTAATGGCAAAGAAGAACACGGTCTTGATGGTAAGGGGCCGTAAGGAACAGCTGTGAGAGGCTCGAAATGAGTCCACATCAGATAAGGATGAGACTGAGGTTGCACTGGGGCATCACAAAAGGAGTAGGAGAAAACATATTCTGTAGCCCTTTCAAAAATTGCACCACAACGAGTGACTTCAACAATGAGGGCTGATGAGGCAACTGTAATATGGCTGAAAGGGCAGAAAGATTACCTTTAACTGTGTTGAAAGCAAGACCATGCCAGGCAAGAGACAACAAACAGGACATCAGAAAGTATGACCTGGATGGGATCAATTTGGCAAGTGCCGCACCAAACCACAAACTTGTCTCAACGTCAGTCATATACAGTTTCTGTCGAGGTATGACTGGCTGCCATATAACAGCAACCACTTGCAAAGAAAGGTCAAAACTGTTCAGCGTTCGCCACTCAATCTCCAGTCATGATTATGAAGGTGCAGAACCCAAACCTGCTGATGTAACAGTACAATCCTCCTAAAGGGGTAACGTAATTATAGGACAAATGCTTAAATGCTGGGTGCCCTACTTTCCATGCCTAATCTGGAGCCACTATGATGACCTGGGCCCGGTTGGTCCTGATCTTCTGGAGATCACGGGGCAGGAGTAATGTTGATTGATAGGCATACAGGAGTCCCGAGTTCCATTAGATCCAGATCTAAAATAGGCTGAAGACATTTGTCCTTCTTGGGTACCAGAAATTTGCAGGAATAATAACCACATCCTACTTCTGGAGCCGACGCCCTCTCAACAGCTCTTCTTTGCACTACCTGTCACAAAATGGAGTGATGATCCATTAGTCTCTGGGATAATGGATAGGGTGCAGCAGGGAAGAAAGGAATCGTAAGTCATAACCTTTGCAGACGATCGGCAGTACCCACCTGTATGGCGTGAATGCTTGCCATCCCGGATAGAACCATTGGATTCTGCTTCTGACCATGTGACAGTGACCCTGTCAGGGTACACTCAAGGGTACACTCAAGAGGTTTGGCAGGTGAGGCTATGGTGAACTGAGCGGCACTCTGACCTTGGCCACGGAAGCCGTGGGCACCTCGGCCCCTGCCACAAAACTGCTGGGGAGGACAGGCTAGCGATCAGGAATGCCTCGGCCAACGCTGCAAAAGAAGCTGTGGAATTGATGTGGCTGGCAAAGCTGGGCAGAGTGGCCAGAGAGCGAGTGATATCCCTACTCTTCTTGAAACGTTCAATATTCAAAAAGGTTAGTTCCATCCAAGGGCATGTCCATCAGAGAAGACTGGATGCCACATGAGAACACAGTCTAATGTAGTCACACATGGCGTCGAACGGCAATGCTCGCCCAACGGAGTCAGTGGTGTTCAAGCCACAATTAATTGTGAACTTGGCCAAATCATGACCATCTTGATTTGCTTGTGACATGTCAGAGCAAACGTCTTCTGGTACACAAAGGAGGATTTGTGCCACCAAGTCAAAAAGACCCTACATCTGAAATACAGGGAGAACATTTTATTCTCCTAAAAGATGGCTTAGATCAGGGAATAATTGGACCAAAAGAATTTGACTTTTTAAACAAAAAATACCCCAGGATTCCTCTGTTGTGTATGCCGCCGAAAATACATAAGAGCGAGACCCACCCTCCAGGATGACCAATCGTCTCTGGATGTGGGTCAGTATTAGAGCCTGTAGCAAAATATGTCGATTTCTCCCCAAGGCCATTTTTAGAAGAGGTACAGTACAGTCTTACCCACGAGACACCACAGACTTCATAAATGAAATGGAAAGTCAAGAGTTTAGATCTGGTGACCAAATCCTGGTCACACTAGATGTAGTGTCTTTATATACTCAGATTACCCAAGACGACGGCTTGTCCGCGATTGAGACATTCTTGGAGCAAAGACCAAAACCCGTCAGAGTTCCAACAGATTTCATTTTGAAACTAGAAAACTACTTCAGATTTGGCAACGACTACTACTACCAAACCAAAGGGACTGCCATGGGTTGTCCCTTTGCACTTGAGCTAGCGGTGTTGATTATGGAAAAATTTGAGGACAGATTTGTGTAGAACAACAATACTTTGTGCAACATATTTCTAATTGGGTACGTTACATCGATAATGTGTTTTTAATATGGAACAGCAATGAAAAGGCACATCTACAATTCTATAGTTCGCTGAATGCACGCACACCGGACATCAAATTCAGTTAAAACTATAATCAAAACAGGATGACATTTTTGGAAATGGAGATATATGTCTCAGACGGAACACTCATCACACCGCTTCATCAAAAACCAACCGACAGAAATACAGCTTTACATTACATAAGTCACCACCCATGAAGCCTTCGAGATAACCTTCCATTCTGGCAATTTCTTAGGATCAAAAGTAATTGCACACTATAATCTGAATACATACAACATGCCACTATTCTGCTTGAGAAATTAAAACTACTGGGTTACCCCAAACAATTATTGAAGCATGCCATGAAAAGGGCTTGGTGGACGCCAAGAGAAGCCCTCTTGCAGAAAAAAGAAACTCCAACTACGGAACGCCTTGTATGCCTAACTACCTTTTGCCCAAGTACCAATCTTTTGAAAAAAGTGATCATTCAGAATTGACATCTAATTCAAAATGTACATTCGTCTTTTGAAAGACCATTATTTGCCCTAAAAAAGGAAAGTAGCATTGGGAACCAAATTATTCGTGCAGCAGTGCCACGAGCACCACAAATAAATACACTAAGGGAACAGCTAAGCTTACCACCAGTTGTTCAACACCACAAATGTGGAACTTGTGCATGCTGTCCCCAAACAATTGAAGGAGCATTATTTTCATTTAAAAAGATCATATGGAAACATGACGTATTCACGAACTGCAAAACATGCAATGTCGTCTACGGCATATTGTGCCCATGCTCAAAGCTCTACATAGGAAAAATGAACCAATAAATAAGTCAACGTATTACACAGCATAAATCAAGGATTTGTAAAAAGACTGTTAATGCACCATTGGTGAATCATTAGTCAGACAATAATCACAGAGAAAACGACCTCAAGTAGACTGTTCTATTAAAAGTGGAAAAAGATTCCCGTGGTGGTGACCTTGATAGGAAACTCACACAGAGTGAGGCCATGCTTATTGTTAAATTTAACATGGCCGTGGATGGACTCAATGAGCTCTCAGAAATATTTAATCTGTGATCCCTCTTGTTTATCTTCCAGAATCTGGATGTACTCCGTTTATACAAAGCTCAATTCTGTGACACATTTCATGCATGGTTGTCTTCAAAATCGCTTTTTCTTTCAACAAGTTTTCATCAAACTGCGCATTAATTAGCATGGTTTTTCAAACATTAATCCATATAATACAAGAGGCTGTGTTTATTACATAATATCAATTAAGACCATTCTTCAAAGTTGCAAAATTGAAGAACAACGTATCTGTTTCCTTTAAGAACTTTGGTGACACCATCAAGTAGGCGTGACTATGGGCTAATTACGTGCTGACGCGTCAAGGAAACGCCTTTGCAAGCAACATTACGAGTAATCCGGAAGTGTTCTGAATCTTACGGAGAAGCGAAGACGTGATTCAGAAGCAGGACTCAAGTGAAGGTACGCGCGGTCTACCTCAGTCACGGTAGGCGCTTCCATCAGGAGGGCGCCCAAAAGCGGCACACGCTTCCTGCCGTGAAGCTTAGGCGGAGCATTTTCAGATTTGCCATTGAATCGACACCGGCACATGCGTTCACCATTCTTTGACCTAGCATTGTTGAGCATAATGTTATGCGGGTCTCTGCTTCACTTAAACTCAACTTAAAAACAAATTCATTTGGCACACTTATTCTGCCTTCTCCGTCCACGAAGCTTAGGCTGAGCATTTTTTATAATTGCATTTTTTGTAATTGCTATCGGCTCAACACCCACACACGAGCTTGCCATAGTGACCACACCGTCATCCGCTTCAGTCAACACGCATACACAGACGTCACCCAATGATTACACTGACACTTTATTTGTGGGTGAAGAACTGCTGCAGGTTTATTTCATACAACATAGTATGATAATAAAATTGGGTTATCTTACGGGCGATCCAGGGCAGGCAGCCCCTTGCTGCTCCGCCCGCCTGGTGAGCCAGCACACACGGTGGGTCGATGCCCGGCAGTGTGGCACATAATTATTTACAGATCATCCACTGGGTCACGTGATCTGTCTCCTACTCCCGCCCCTTCCGACAGGGGCGGAGCGTGTTGTGGCACACCCCCGGTTGGTCAGGCCCCCCAACCGCCCGAAGGACTAACGGGGCGCCGTCGCGGTCTTCCCAGAACCCCCTTCGGCTCCTGGACCTTGGCTCGGGCACCCTTACTGTGCCGGACAGGGGTACCCTTACTGTACCGCCTGTCGCAGAGGTACCCTTACTGTACCCGTCTGCATCCAGATCGCCCTGTAACTCCGCCTGCAACGCAAAAGAAAACATTAAAACATTCCAAATAACGCGCTGTGCCTGACACGTGGGGTAAGTGGAAAGGGTGGGAAATCGCGTGTCCAGGCTGGCGCGCCGCACAGGAAACAGAGGAGGAACTGGGCGAGAGGGCCTCCTAAGTAAGGGGGGGGCAAGCCGCGCCCCCCGCCCCCAATGGCCCGCCTCCAGCTCCAACTATAGGGAGTAATACCTTAGTGGGCGTAGCCTCGCGCGCGAGGCAGCAAAGGGGAAGGCTCCGACGGGCGGCCACTAACATGCTGCCCTGCTGATCTCCCACTGCTTGGGACGCGGGCAGCGGCATAGTGACCACACCGTCATCCGCTTCAGTCAACACGCATACACAGACGTCACCCAATGATTACACTGACACTTTATTTGTGGGTGAAGAACTGCTGCAGGTTTATTTCATACAACATAGTATGATAATAAAATTGGGTTATCTTACGGGCGATCCAGGGCAGGCAGCCCCTTGCTGCTCCGCCCGCCTGGTGAGCCAGCACACACGGTGGGTCGATGCCCGGCAGTGTGGCACATAATTATTTACAGATCATCCACTGGGTCACGTGATCTGTCTCCTACTCCCGCCCCTTCCGACAGGGGCGGAGCGTGTTGTGGCACACCCCCGGTTGGTCAGGCCCCCCAACCGCCCGAAGGACTAACGGGGCGCCGTCGCGGTCTTCCCAGAACCCCCTTCGGCTCCTGGACCTTGGCTCGGGCACCCTTACTGTGCCGGACAGGGGTACCCTTACTGTACCGCCTGTCGCAGAGGTACCCTTACTGTACCCGTCTGCATCCAGATCGCCCTGTAACTCCGCCACAGCTCTGGGGAGGCTACCGTCGCTGCCAGAGCCCCCCTTCCTCCCTTCGCTGTTATAGGTGCCCTGCCCCTGCGAGCCAGCTTAGTGGGCTAAATTATGGGTCCTGTTCTGCAACCCGTAAATGACGGCATTAATTTTGCAACATTACTCAGGAGCCCGGGGCAGACTAACAAAGGATGTCTTTTAGCCCCACTGCCGTTCAGCTTAGACGTTACTGGTGTCCCTAACTTTCTTTGCGATGCCCCTGCAGATCTTCTTAACGTAATATGGGAAGATCTAGCACCTACATATGGAGCCAGAACTGAACCATAGCTGAATTCGTCAATCCATCGATTCTCTTATATCCTAGCACGAAGAAGGTTTTAATTTCCACTTTGTCTACCAAGGTGATGTATAGATAGCGTCATGGTTCCTGAATTGCTGCTGCTGCTGCGAGGGGTGCATGATTTCTCGGCAGGACGAAACATTTAACGTAACCGCCAAATGGCGGCTTTTATCATGACTCCGGATAAAGCCAATATGACTGACTGAGCTGCCGGAGAATACATCTCTCAGCTCGAGGACCAAACTTGTGAACGTTCCCCACCTCCCTGGCTCCAAGGAGAGGATGAGCGAGAAGAGCAACACCTAACTGTTTCTCAGGCTGGAAAATATGGCATGGGTAACAAGGCGTTGGTGAAATAGGCGCTTATGGACCTGCAATCCTATTAAGATTTTTCACTTGGCCAAATTAGGTGCCTTCCTGGCTTGGAATTGTGTTCCCCCCAGCTGCAGCACAATAAGCAGGGTGAAGGTAACGTGTGAGTTAACCACTCTACCTACGTATATAAACACAAGCTGACATCGCGGGTATCTCAATTTTCTTCCTTTCACATCTTATTATCCTATTGTTTACTACAAACTGACCCCTATCTTAGCAACATCTCCTCGTTTTAGCCTTTCTACTTGCAAATAAAGTTACATTACATTTGACGATAGTCTTATACTAGTCCCGCTGTTTCCCAATCTTTCCGTACTCTCCACTGGGACAGCGTAACCAATTTCCTTGCTTGTTGAATAGAAGCTAGCTATTGGACTTTATTGCTGCTGAGGGAGTTAATAGGTTTGCCTACAGTCCTTGCTATACCGGTGTTGCTGTGCTATAAGTAATTCGTTGCACCGACATCGTGGCTTGAAAATGAAACTTCTCATTTTATCAAATAATATGTTGTGAGCCCCAGTGATGATTTCGTTGACATCTTCATGGTTGGCAGTGTCTCTATCTTGCCAATACCTGGGTCACGTCCGCCTTAAAGACGACATTACATCTGGCTTTTCCGCTAGCCTTGCCCATTAACCTGTCAAATGTCTGTGGAGGTGTTAAGCCCTTTCCCTTACTGGAAAGTTTAAAAGCAAATTCAAGAGGTATGGTCGCTCCCTCAATTATTACCATGTGGCTGAGGGCCTGCCATTCACGGGTGTCTGGTTGAAGTATGCACAGGTCATTGACACTCTGCCACGTGCCGTGCTGTGAACCGTTTGAAGTAGTTCATCAGATTCAGCCAGCCACCCCCTAGGTGGAGGCTTGCACTCCCAAACTTCTGCTCGTTTAAAACCCGGCCACACCTCCAGTTCAGTGAAATTTAGTAATTCATGACACTGACAACCCCAGGGGCCAAATACTGGGCTGTGTAAATGCGGCCCAATACCACCATGAACAATTAGCTTGGAGTGGATGGGTGTTAACCTAGGCTGGCTGAATGCAAAACCTTTGACAATCACTCCTGGCAAGATGTGCCCACGCAGGTCGAATAAAGAGTTATCCAGCCCTCCTTACTTCCTTTCCCAGTTCGACACAGGTTGAAGAAGAATGCCCCTTCCAGAAAGTCATGGCCTTATCCCTGAAGCCTATCAACAGCATTCTACCGGAAATCAACAGCATTGCTTTGTAAAGCTTTTTCTGGTTCCACAATTATTAGTGGTCGATATGCTATCCCTCAGTTTGAACAAAATCATAGCTAATCGTCCGCCTGCCTAATTCCCAGGGCTGTCTCGCTTAATGCTTTACGCCTGTAGTTGCCCCCACCCAACGTGGCCTTGCACTGAAAGTTAACTTGGTTGTCTCTACTTTCCTTTTAGAGCTAGGAACGCCCCCCGTGCTCCTTGTGCTTACTAAAAGGACCCGCTCCTTAGTTTCCAGCACACAATGCACTCAAATGTCATCTGGCCCTGGCGCCTCTCAAACAGAGACAGCCTCTGTCACCGTCATACAATACATAAACAAACCTCACAAGGTCGCAGAAGCGGCAAGCCAGGCTAAGTTTCGGTAAACCATGTCACTCTGTGCTTTCCCTGGCCCTCTGTGGAACAGGGAGAATAACCTTAAAGATGTTATGTATGACACACAAACCCAGGCATTCCGCTTGTCTCCAAACAGCTCAGGCTGGTGATTTCCTGTACAAACTAGCTGCCACTATGACTGAGTTGCAGAAAACATTACACCAGCTCTTTCAGAATTGCAAGGCTAAAGATGAAAGGCGGCAGCATCTCTTGACTTAAGCGTGGAACTCACAGTAATAAATACCTTCACGATGTTCTGTATGCCCCACAAACCCAGGCCTTCAGCTTGTCTCAACACAGCGCCGGCTGCTGACTTTCTGTATAGACTGAGCTGCCACTATGACTGATTTGAAAGAAACCTTACACCAGCTGTTTTCATACTGCAAGGCAAAGGAACGACTTACACAAGAGGCTGGTAAAGCAGTGGATACTGCTAGATGTTGCACTTGGCCACACAAGAACTCACACACTAGGTCAGCCTGCCTGTCCCAACGCAGGCAATAACCGAGAAATCACACCTCCTTCCCGGCCAAGAGCCATTGACGTATCTCTAATAGAGTGGGAGGGCAGAAGATTGTCCTTGGATAAGGGTGAAACCCATCAAAATTAACAATGTATATGTAGACTCTATGAGTCACACACTGCACAAAAGGTTAACAAATTGTGACACCTGGCAAACTTCACCGCACTTTAACACTAAGTAAACCCTGGCCACCAGAAGCGGCTTCCGTGAGATGGCCTTCTCAGTAGAGGGCGTGGAGCAAGCACCTCAACAGCAAAGTGCACCACCCTTCGCGCAAAAAACAGGCCCGAGAATCTCGCAGAGCATATTCCAGATAGGCCAATCATGCTGCGTGAAAATGCAGGATTCTGCAGCATATTCATTTGCTCCTTTGTGCCCCCTGCCACAAACTTCCTGTGCAAGAGTGACAGCACCATCAGAAACCAGCGAGATGAAAAAGGGGTGCGCCTGGGTGGAAGCATCTGCATACTGAAAAGAAAGGTCAAAGGACTGAAAACAACAAGCACCTTTGCCAGGTGTAAAAACCCACTCTGATCTACGCGCATTGCCGCCAAATAGACAAGAGCAGTATAATACCGATAAAATCTGTCTCCAAAAAGCATCATCCTGGTGTTCCCCTTTGGGCCTCCCATCCAAGTACTAACCAGGCCTGACCCTGCGTAACTTTCAGGATGACCCATGAACGTGACATGGTGGCGTGAAAACAGAAACCTTATTTTATCAAACAATTCGTTGTGGGCCTTAAGAATCTGGCGCTTCCTGATCACATCTGGAATGACACTATGACCTTACATCCTTTGGCGCCCGATAAATGGAGTACCATTCAATTGCGCATTAATAGAACTTGTTATGCACAGCGTGTTGTAAGTAGTGCTGGGCTCTGATTAGATGCGCCATATCACAAATAAGTTGTTATTATTATCACTCGTGTTCCATTCTGGGGGCTTAAAAGAACTATCATCAGGTTGTCAGGCTTGGGACACACTGCAGCTGGCCCCTACGCTACTCTGCCAGTCTCAGGCCTATGACCGCAAAGCGCAGCAGCACGGGGCGAACACAGCAGATATTCTATGCGCTTACGGGTGAAAAATGTTGCATATTTATATGGCGCGAACTCGTCCCGATGTTATGGAGCGAAAATTTCAATCTTTCTCGACCACACAGTGCATTTCAGGTAAATAGAATGCTTTAGACCACACCGTAAATATCCCTGCAGTACAAGCGGCCGGAATTTGTACCGTTACGTTGCTGCTACGAAAACAATTGACGCCCCTGCCATTTAGGCTCGTCCCTCCGCTGAATATTACTTCTTGACCCAGAGTTCAGATATTAGGCCAGGATCGACCGGGAGTCTGATGGGAGGAGCCATATATAAATTGGGCATGGCCCGCGTCATCCGCAATTTTACAGACACTGGTTGCGTGTCGAGTAATAGAACCATCCCCATAGTGTCCGCCAGGTGGCATATATCTATCCCCAGCCGGAACCCCAAACCACGCCACTAATGCTGTGTACTCATGGTGTGCAGGCCAATTTCCCAGATTCAAATAGTGCGCCGCCTTTCTTACCCAGTCCTTCGTGCTTCCTATGGGTACATGAAATCAACAATATGGGAACGGACCATACTACAATTGGAACATAATGTTCACCGGGGACCATCACACGTCAATAACATGCGCGTATTAGCGCTGCACCCAAGCCATAATTATCCGCACATTCAACTGATGTCCGAGGGTTGCCTGACGTCTAAGTATATCCTACTTTAACCCCGAGGGATGTGTCCCCACCAATAAACACAGTGACTTCACCGCAAAAGCATTTCCAACAATGAAGCATAATTACACCAATACGGAATCTTTCCAGTTTCCTGCAGGCTGCTTGAGGTGACCCAGGCCCCACGTGCGTTTGGAGGCTAAACATAGGAGGAGGAATCGATGAAGCGCCTGGGAAAGGATTCTTGGGAAGCTGTGTTACCCCCAGACTTGCTCCCGCCCTGTATGTGTCAGGTGCTCACCCCCCGCACTGGATATTGAATTCGCTAATTCCAGTCTTTATAAATGGAATAACTATAATCACTAAAATCACTATACGCTATTGTGAATGTCCCCGCATATTAACTGGAAACCAGCATAAACGTGAAGTGTCTCTTGCTCATAGACTCGACATTGAAACACTGTTGAATTTATTATCCAGTCATTTAAAGTGCCATGGTCAGGTTGTTGTGGAAATGGATCTAATCAATCAAATGTACGATGGAGGTACTAACATTGTAGGTGTACATTATAGGGGTCGAAGCACGATAGAGGATAGATTGTGCTTGCCCAGGTCTGTCATGGCTGAAACGTTGCCGTCATTGAGAATTAAAGTTACTATACACCACTGGTGTACAGTTATTGTATATTGCAGTACAGCATTATATACAACAATATTGTATACCACAATTATATATGTGCTAAAGTCCAAGTTTGCCCCCACTTGTATGCAATTCCTCAGCTATCTGTTTAGAATTTATCATGGCATTCCTTGTGCATTTAGAAATCGGCTAGAATTACATATGTAAATTCTGTGATTTAGCTACCCCCTTGTACGTTCCTCCTGGATGTAAAGCAGGAGGAGATTGCCCTGTGCTAGACTGATTTTCCTGTGGGTAGGAACTGCCTGCTATAAAACATTTATTTGCCCGCCTAAGAGGGGCCTAACTCATAGCAAAGACACCAGCATCCAACATATCCCATTCTGGCCCCCCATCCAAATGCTAACCAGTCCCTACCCTGCTTAGCTTCCACGGCGACCGAACGTATAATTTACCAGGACACGGTAGCGCGAAACACCGCAAAAGCAGAGGGCCTGCAGTGCAACAGAGGAGGCTGCTTCCCCACCGCAGCGAAACACGGACTATGCGCATCAAGCCTGCTGTGCCCACGCTGAAAGAAAAGGAGAAGACGGGAGATCTACCTGAGACCTCATGCGCGAAACAATGATCACAGCTGCGGGGGGCTTGTCCGCTGTCCGTTGCCCCGAGCAAACTGCACCACACCCAAAATGCCAGCGACGGACGTAACCCTAGGCGCGAATGGCCCGCTCTTCTCCGTTGAATGCCTGACCCGAACTGGACCCAAGTGAGTATCGCTGTTCCCGCCACCAGATAAGACCGCTCGCAAGCAATGGCCATCCGATACCTCCAGGATGCCGTGCTCATTACCTGGCCCTGACGGCTGTTCAAATCCGAAATGCGGGGAAACTGTCTACAACATACCCTTTGCCGCTCATTATCCCTAGTGTCCGCCATGCATCAACTTTCCAAGCAGCCCGTCGTTGCTTTGGCAAAAATTCCAGCACATTTTAACAGTGCAGGACAGCATAAATCATGGTGAATCGCGAGGCCTCCCACTTCCTTAAGTGGGAAAGTAAAACCCCACTCCACGTGTCCCGCCCTCGCCAGATCAGCCCGGACGCTGCCTAATCACCTGCAACCCTATCCCGTCGAACTCGACCGCCGCCTGAACAATGCCCCCCTCAACCAGGCACAGCTCGCTGCCCTCCCCTTATTTCAGAGACAAGCGCGGCTCAAATGGGGATCTCGAGAACCGGGCTCCACCCTTTGCGAAATTAACCTTACACTTCGCAGGCCTCTCGTAGAGAAAAGCTACGGCCTTGTTGCGCTAGAAATTAGACCATGTTTAAATTGTGCATAATTATTGATTAACGATCTTGCCAAGCAAAATCCGGAGAGCCCGAGCCTCAGCCCCGAACCATCATGCCACCCTGGCTCTCGACATAGAAAACGGTTCATAATTAAGACGGACGTCCAGGCTGTCCTTCTCTTAAAAGTTAGACGGAAGTGCCCGAGCAA
Organism: Triturus cristatus; assembly: GCF_964204655.1. Classification (NCBI taxonomy): domain Eukaryota; kingdom Metazoa; phylum Chordata; class Amphibia; order Caudata; family Salamandridae; genus Triturus; species Triturus cristatus. The sequence goes on along the minus strand of NC_140594.1, from coordinate 214,435,691 downwards.
AAGCGGAGCAGTGGCCGTGACACACGAGGGTGCTTGATTTACCTCGCTGCGCGTGAAATACAGCGGATGCCCGTATATACCACACTTTACGGGACACCTATTGGTCGCGCAGGAGTAAAAGGGGGGGCGCTCCCTGAACACCCAGCGACTTTACCCAAATAAATGTAAGACACGCGCCTCAACGGCCCACAGGGTACCCGATAGGTGTCAGACGTGCTACAACGCAGCTCCAGACGACAGACCCTCCCCGCTGTGATAAAAGACAATACTGACTCTCGCACCCTGGTCCCCCGCTCCGAGGCCGGCAGCACGAAGCGGAGCTACCGGGGAATCGAACCTGGGGCCTCAGGCATGCACCGCATGCGCTCTACCATTGAGCTACAGCCCCGCAGGTACAACCGTTACTTACACAAACAAAATTAACATTCTCGACCCGCAAATTCACAATACATAGCCGACACAACCCGGTCCCCTGGCACACAATTACCGGCTCTTTTCCGGGTAAACGACCACGACAAACGGATCCGCCAGCCACCGATGGAGCCTCCACCGAGCACAGCCCCACGCGCGAACAGGGCGAAGCGCCCATCCGACTCCAGGTTACACGGTGCCATACGGATCCCGCGCGGGAAGGAGCGCACCAAATCGCGTGTCCAGGCTGGCGCGCCGCACAGGAAACAGAGGAGGAACTGGGCGAGAGGGCCTCCTAAGTAAGGGGGGGCAAGCCGCGCCCCCCGCCCCCAATGGCCCGCCTCCAGCTCCAACTATAGGGAGTAATACCTTAGTGGGCGTAGCCTCGCGCGCGAGGCAGCAAAGGGGAAGGCTCCGACGGGCGGCCACTAACATGCTGCCCTGCTGATGTCCCACTGCTTGGGACGCGGGCAGCGGCATTCTTTGACCTGGTGTTTGTAGAGCAGAGCATCATTTAGGTCCCACACCAACCTGCATTTATTATAGGTAAAAGAGATCAACATATGCAATTCGCAAATGCCAAATATATAACCTGCTTTCGCAAACTATGTCACTCAGTGTAACACAAACAATACTTATTTCAACAACATGGCTCTTATTTTCTAGAAAACGCCAAGTAAAGACGAATTTTCTTGCAAAATAAAAGACAAAAACCTGAAGCTGAACTGAACGATATTGTCACATATCTATAGGTATGGACACACTCTAGATGCAATCTTTTTTCAGCGAGTACATAAACAAGTTTCTCCAAGATTCTCTTTTTTCTTTCCTGTGAAAATACAGCGTCATCACCTTCTCTTCAGAAGATCAGTTCTTCTCAACATTCCAGCCACTACTTTTTTCAAACCGAGCCTATTCAGAGTAAGTGCCTCTACTCTATGACGGGACAATGTTTACACAACAAAAGTGAAAATCTTTTTTTTAAAACAAAAATCTGACTAAAAGTCCTGTTTTGCTTCTCTTCTTTTTTTTTCACTTTTGGCATAGGTTTTAAATCCTCATTTTTCAACATGGTATAATCAAGAAACCCATGTTTGGATTTGAGATTACAGCAAAGAAAGTGCAGAGAAAGCTCAGTTTACCACTGGATTCAAGCTAGCCTGGCTGAAGAGGGCTGTTAGCCGGCATCTGATCCCAGTATGCTTGTTTCCGGTCCAGGGAAGACATGGCTTGGCAGTTCAGGCTAGACTGTTCTCATGAGGCGTAGGGTCTAGACTGATTTGCATATAGCTGTCTGAACTGGGGTGGCAAAGTAAGCTAAAGAATGATGATGGATTCAACCCAGATCTGTGACGGGGGGGTAAGTGTTCGAAAAGTTTCCGCACTCCGTCCGTCATCTCCTTGTGTTTGGTTGGATTTGAGATTGGACAATCTCTCATAAGGTAAAGAACAGCTGCAGTTTATAGGGAGATGTGGTTTGAACAAATGAGGTTGCAAGTGATAACACAAGCAATTTCTTTGCTTTTTCTTTCTCTTTCAGCTTTGTTTCGGTTCCAGGTCCTGAGGAGCACCCCCTCAAAGAATTTAGGGGTTTGAAACGCATTGACCATTACTCTTGACCAAACGAGTGAATATGTAATTTGTATCAGGCTAACCCTCTTTAACGCACCAACGTTTTTACAAATGTGTGACAAATCATTGAATGATTTACCTGGGTTAACGGAATATTACACTGTTTGGTCCTCATCTAGACCAGGGTTGTGTTGGAAAACAATAGGTAGTTCTTGAAATACACTCCCCAACCTTGTTGGTCTTGTTTCTCCTTTTCTTTTTCTTTCATCTAGTTTCTCACATGTATGTCATTGTTTCAATTTTGTGTGGAACCTTAACTCATCACCCTGATCATAGTCGTCTATGGAGTCAGTCCCAAAAATGGAATGCAAAGATTGCTGCCTGCCTTGTAGTAATACAAGTGCAGAAATGGGTGCCTCAGCTGGACTTGGGCGGAATGTGGGGCAAAGTCGAACTGGAGTCAACGTACCCAGGCCTGGTGTGGGTATGGGTGCTAGGGGCAGTGGTGAAACTGGAGCAAATGGCAGAAGCATCTCAGAGGGTTCAGCTGGTCCCAAGGGCGAACCCACCGGTGGAAATCCAGGTTGAAGTCCTCTCGGGTCAGTGGAGCTCGAAGCTGCATCAGAGGGAGTTGGTAGGGATTGAAAAAGACAGAGTATAGATGAACAAAACTCTTTGATCTGGCACAGCATGGCTGAAAGCGCCGGAAACTCGGATTGTGTCAAAACCAGCTGGGGAATAGGCTCTGAAGTCGGTTTACTTTGAGAGCGCGAACAAGACTGTTGGTGCCGCCCACATGCTTTGTTCAAAGGGGTGGAACTCTGCTTCAACTTCTTGTGCTTGCCAAAGGATTTAGTTAGTACATAAAGGGAGATTGGAAGTATGTTTGCAATCAATACATTTTAAATAACCACCTTGAAGTCTAAAGCAGTTTTGGTGTTTTAATTTCACCTTTTCTTAATTATTTTTTTAGAACCAACATGGAAAACATTAACTCATGACTTCGAGAAGAACAATAGATACATTCAAAAATATGGAAATTCAGCAATACAACATCTTTTACAGATTTAAAGAAAAAGACAAGAATGACACAACATAACAAAACATAACAGACCAGTCCTTATTTAAACAAAGAAACATGGCGGTACAAATAATTTTCGTTTTTCACCAATACAACCTGCCATGTACAGCTAAGCAACACTATCATTACACCAGACTGATTGTCCTGTTTGTACACAGTATTGTTCTGTGGGTTTAGTGGTGTATACTGCTAGCCGGATGGGGTCGACGCGTTTCAGAACCCTATTCAAGTTCAGGGTTCTCCTCAGGACCAGGCCTTGGTCGAGCACTGGGGAAAATAATAAAATGGACAAGTTGTTTGTACACTTCAAGCTCCCTGCAATCTCGTTCCCTATCGAAGTCCATTGGGGTAATGTATTCTTACCTTCTGTAAAAATAAGGTGAGCACTGATGGTGTTGTAGTCAATAAGACCACATTGGGTCGTAATTGCCGTTAATTTTCTGAAATCATACAAAAGGATTTTTTAGAACAGCACTACAAGGGTGCACTCCATTAATCTCTTCCACGCGCGGCAAATTCCGCCATGGTGCGAGGGGGGTCTGGGCGTGGCACTCAGGACGGCTCCCGGACGTCATAAATCACGGTGGGCGTGTGCTCATGACGGCCGGGAGCCGTCCGAACTCCGCTCACTAATTAATTCGCCCGCACAGGTGGGGAATTTCCCGTGCGTGGGCGGAGCGGCAACGGTCGGACAGCTCCCGGCCGTCATGAGCACACTACTACCGTGACTCATGATGGCCGGGAGCCCTCCTGAGCATGGATGTGGTTAAAACTACCACACATGACTCAAGAGCCTAATATGGTGTACTATTTTGATTACTAAAAAAAAAGTGAACTTGCCTCGTGTTGATGGCCAGATACGCCTCTCGGCGTGTACTGGTTTCTCAATGAGATGTCATGGTAACTTCGCGTTTATGCAAACCAAATAATTATAAGGTTAATCTTGGTAAAGGATTTAAAGTGCAACAAAGACTGGCCTCTTGAGTGGCTCCGGAGACTCCGGGAGAGGGACTTAGCCTTGGATGGCGGGGGGGGGGGGTTTTCGGAGCAGTCATGACGCTGCGTCTACTTGTGCTTGATGACAAAGTTTCACCTCACATTCCCTGATGGCCTTCAGGTTTATCAACTTGTAGTATCCACAGGTAATGGCCCAACCTCAGACACCACAGGTCTAGAAGATCTGAGTGCACCTAAGGTAGCCAAAAGATGTGCAGCAATGGTTGGTTTGTTGAAATTAACCACAACACAATCACCCGCCTATCTCACCCCCTTATGGCTTTCAGGTGCAGCTCGCACATCATGGGGTTCCACAAGGCTCTGCTTTGAGCACAACATTATTTAATATAAACGTTCAACCCTTGGCAGGCATAGCAAAAAGTAGGGGCCTCTATATGGTCTGATACGCTAATGATAGCCAGCTGATGATCTCCTTATCCAACACCTCTGACCAACGCATCACCAAGTTTCGAAATGACATGATGGCCATCGCGGAATAGATGGCAGCCAACTGTCTCCAGTTGAATGCTAGCAAATCTGAGATCCTCCTTCTAGGAAAGAACACGCATCTCTGGAGTGATCAATGGTGGCCTGCCGCTTTGGGAGCCCCCCTGTACCCCAAGGAAACGGTTACAAACCTGGGCGTCTGGTTTGACTGTCCTCTCACCTTTCAGGCTCAGATAAAATCTGTGGCTGGCAGTTGTTTCGATCTCCTGCGAGGACTGAAGCCTCTGCTTGGGTTTTTCGATGCTCAAATACACCAGACCATCATCTAATCCACTATTCTTTTCAGACTAGATTATTGTGACTCCCTTTACCTAGGTGCTAATAAAGCAGGCATCAATCGGCTTCAGAGGGTGAAGAACGCCACTGCCCAGACCCTCTTTGCCCGCCTGAAATCCTACCCTACTTCCAAATTCATTCGTAAATTGCACTGGCTCCTGGTAGAAAGGAGAATCCACTTTAAGTCCTTGTGTATCTCCCACAAAATCTTTTATGCCCAAGCCCCTTCCGTCCTAGCCAATCTTCTTACCTCCTATATACCAGCACGCGCCCCCCGCTCCTTCAATCAACATCTGTTACGTGCTCCAAGTGTTAGAAGAGCACGGGCGGGAGGCCGGTCGTTAGCCTCCTCACTGTGGAATGCTCTCCCAGGCACTATCAGGAACATTCAGGACCATGGGGCGTTTTCAGGAGAACAGTCAAGACCTGGCTCTTCCCTGAACCCTTGTTTGCATCCTACTCTCTGTCTGGTAATCTGTGGATCTAGCGCTGGGACGCTCCATCGCTGGGGCAGCCATTCGCTTTACAAATCCAATAACATAACATCTGTTTACGTCAGGCCCCAACCAGATTACTCTCCTGACCATATTAATGCAGCCATAAATCGCCATCCCCTTATTTGAATATAGGTTAAACCAATGCACCACTTTATTTCTTAGCTCCTAAAAGGACTCCAAAGAGGAGTTGATTAGCGGAGGTACATTCTCCAAACCCACCACGCACTGAGTGACTTCTGGGGGCAGGTTAAGTACCACCTCTGGCATGGAGGGTGGGATACAAGGGGCTGCAACAGGATGAATCTCCTTCTCGGGTGCTAAGGAGCCCACAGGCACAGAAGGCACTTCCGTCAGATTGACTGAGGAGCTTGGGGTATGAGCACACAATCATTAACCTGCCCTGCAGGTCTCTATAGAGGAGCTGGGACAACAGTGCTAAATGCCTCACACTGTGAAGAGCTATGAGCGGGATGAGGCGCAACAGGAAGTTGAAGATGATCCAAAAGCTGTGACGCTCAAATTGCAATCAGTGCCAGCCTGAGATAATTGGGAACCAAATTCGAAATCAAAAGATCCCTAAATTCCCACAGGTAAGTGTCCTGAAAAGGTCCTGAGTAACCCAGTTGCTGAGAAGGGTGTGAGCCGCAAACTGTCTGCATTCACCAAGGTTCTCTTCTGATTTGAAGTGGCCATGCATTGCCTCCATTTACACCTTGGTGTTATGATGGGGCTTGAGTGAATCTTTCCCCCAGTGTGTGTTCGGCTAGGTTTCCCCCATTGGGTGAGAAGTAGTATCCTTCTACACACCTTCCACAAAACTAGATCTAGCTACACCACAGAGGTTAGGAGACATGTTAAGGAAAACATGGCGAGGTAGAAGTAGGGCCTTCCATAGTTAATAATAACCTCCTTTCTGCTAGCTCAATCTCTTTTGACACAACCCCAACAGCTCGAGACAGTGACCCCTCAATAGTGGAAATTCTGGGGAAGCCTGAAGAGGCATAACATTTGGGATCCCTACTTTACTCTTCCCCATGATATGCTCTGGTAAGACAGAAAAGTTGGAAAAAAGAATAAGGAAGAAGCCACCACAAATAGCCCTAAAGCTAATACACTGGTATACTGAAAACGTCCCCCCTTCCTTAAAGACACCGTCCATACAGTTGTTTGTATACAATTCACAAAGTTCACAGGTACCAGATGGTCAGCCGGCAGGCTCAGGGGGACTTCAATCACTGCCCCTGCTGCAGGTAAAGAATTCAGTCAATGCACTGAAAGAGTACACCACCATACCACCCATAGTCAAGGCTAGGGGCACAACATGGATTGAAGAAGTGCGCCGGTTAACCCAAGAATTAAAAGTCAAAAAGACAAAGTACCTGGGAGCAGATGATGCAACAAAATGTTCGAGCCAGTAGATACTTCTACATGATTAACAGAAAAACCGCGGATGAAAAAAGCAAAGGGGTGTGGCCCCACCTCTTACTAGCATTGACAGGCTTGCCCTTGGCCTGGGCTTTTCCCAGACGCGGCCCGCGCACTGTCTTTCTGTGCTGCAGAGCTCAGTAATGCGCTTTATAGCGCTGTCTCAATGACGAGGTGAATGGAATCACAGGGACTGCCTCCTGGGGCCCTGCGAATGCTGGAGATCTGAATCCCAAGCACGGCCGACTGGGAACCGAAACCAGCCCTGGCAATTCCCTCCGACCGACCCTGGGGGTGAGGCGGAGGGTGCTAGTGTCAAGAACTGCTGCCTTTGATACAGGGGGCCGAAATTGCAGCACTGCTGAAAAACCGGCCCCTAATAACAAAACCAGCCCCACCGGGAAAACCCCTGGTCCCCACTATGGCCAGTCCGGCCGTGGTCCCAAGCATGTCAAGCACAAAGCACCAATCACATTGTCTTCCAGCGTGACAGTGCTTGGTAATGCACTTTATAGTGCTGTCTCAATGGTCAGGTGAAAGGAATAATAGGGACTGCCTCCTAGGGCCCTTAGAATGCAGGAGAACTGAGTCCCAAGGATACCATGAGTTAAGCACCAAACACTAATCACACTGCCTGTCTTCCCACGCAGTGGGGCTCGGTAATGCGCTTTGTATCGCTGTCTCAATGGCAAGGTGAAAGGAATCACACCTCCTGGGGCCCTTTGAATGCTGGGGAACTGAGTCCCAAAGTTGTCGAGCTCCAAGCACCAATCAAGCTGTCTTCGCAGGTAATGGCCCAACACAGACACCACAGCCAAACCTGGTGGGGATTGGTCACTCACATTAACTAGCGTCAGTCCACCTTACAGGGTTTAAAACCAATTATCTTAGGAGAGGACTTCCCCTGCACAGGATAACTTTTCAAACAATAGTCTTGCAGAAGGGGTCTCTTAGAGACGAGAGAAGCTTTGTATCTGCGTCTGGTGGTGCGGAAAGGAACTGACACCAGTGCGCAGGAGTGGAGCCTATATAGACCCCCACAAGTTACTTTTGGAGTGAAACAGTGTCAGGGCGGAGCCACATGCTGCCACATTCCAAAACGTAGGGGTACTATGGACAAGTTTTCGGACTCAGTCTGATGCCTAGGGAATATTCAAAAAGTGTGGAACCTGCGACTAGAAGTCTCTATTAGAATTCTAGATTAGTGTTCTTCCGCACTGCATGCGCTTGGATCTTGGTCCTTGTTTTTGTTTGTTTTGCTTTGCTTGCAAGACAACTTGTTTACAGGTTGGTGAAAATGTTGTAATGTCACCCTTACTTCAGTTTACCTCAACCAACCACACAACCCTAACATGACCCTTACCTACCTTTACCTCTACTCATCCATAAACCCTAAAATCGCCCATACCCCTATCACCCTGAACAATAAATTCACCTTTACCTCCCTCTTCCTCTGCTCACCTCTTAACCCCAAAGTCACCCTTACATTCCTTCAACTCTCCCCATCCCGGAACCTTAAAATCACTTGTACCTTTCTTTACCTCTACTCACCCCTGAAGCCTAAAATCACCATTACCTCCCTTTAACTATACCTACTCTTAAAACACTAAATTCACCTTACCTCCTTTACCTCTACCTACCAACGAACTCTAAAATTCCTCTTAGCTCCCTTTATGTCTATTACCCCTGCACCCTAAAATCAACCTTACCTACCTTTACCTCTACCTACCTCTGATCCCTAAAACCACACTTCTCTCCCTTTACCGAAACCCATCCCTAAACTCTAAAATTACCCTTACCTCCCTTTACCTCTAATCATACCAAAACACTAAAATCACTTGAATGACATAAAAAGTATATTTAAAAAAAATACTTATCTGCATGGTAAAGGTACAAATACTTACCTGCATGGTAAAGACTGTGTGGTAATACAACATTACAAATAACACACTTAACACAGTTGGCACAATTGTGTTAAGTGTGTTATTTGTAATGATGTCTTTTGTCTGAATCAATAGTATTATTGTGAGTGTCTGTTATCGTGTGAAGTTATCTTTATTTGTTTTCCTTTTTGTGTTTATGTTCTATGCGGAGACATGTACCGAAATTGTGGTTTTCTCCCGATTAAATGGTGGCTCTCTTACCTGATATGAATTATAAAGAATATTGTATAAGTTGAACTGATTGTATGGATAAATTATATGTATATTTATTTAAAAAAGATAAAAAAAATATTTTGATAATAAAAGGAATAACTGTTCTTCAGTGACACATTACTTATTATCAATGAACGTGTGATGTTGATTATTCTGTAAGGGGTTGATAGTTGTAGATTTTCTTATCTTCCTCTGCTTGCCACCTTCAGAGGTACTTTTATTCCCTTTTACTTGTACCATCTCAGTCCCCCTCCCACATTGTTGCTTGCCCTGCCCCCCTTGCCTCCTCCTGCGTTTTTACTTGTCAGGTCCTCCCCCATGCCCTTCCCCACTGTTTGCCCCGTCGGTATCAGGCCTCCCTTCCACCTCCCCCTTGGTGGTGCTCGCCTCCTTCCGTCGCACCAGAAAAATAAGCACCCAAAAGTCACTGCAATGGGTTTCAAGTTGCTACTAAGACGCAGACAGCGCTGCTCTCCTTGCTGTGATTGGCTTTTTTGACAAGTCTTCATGCGGGGCCAACACAGCAAACTTCAGCTCCAGAGTAGGATAAATAAACAGGTGAGATTTTTGTACCTTGAAAGACTTTTATGTATTTGTGAGTTTCAGACATCACACCATGCACTGACCCTTCTCCCTTTTGGCAACTTTAGACTGCTTCACATAGATTGCAGCCCTTGCAAAGGACGGAGGTTATCATTTCCTTAATTTGTGTTTTTACCACCCTCGGCCTTTGGCTCACATTTCCTGGCCCTATTAAAAAAAGATTGATGTATACATGTGTATTTTAATTTCTTGTGGCTTTACTTTTGCTGACAAGGTGTTTTTGTCATTCGTTCCTGAAAACATTTTTTTGGGGGTAGAAATGAGAAGGCAGAGATTAATCCCACACTAAGAAAAGTGATCACTGCGCCACGTGGTCAGCGCTGGCCATGTCATAGTGCTTTTTTTCCCAGAGCTGCTGTTCAACGTGGCTAAAAGACACTGAAAAAGCCAATAGCTCTTGCATTGATTTGCCAGCCAGCGCTTGTTCTTAAAAGGCAGAATAGTGACCATCAATGCAAATGAAGGACTACCTTTTAATCCTGAATGTAATTTTCTGCTCACCTGTGATGGTGAAGCCCTTATACACTAATATTGTTCAAGATACATTTCACGCTGTATTGACTGAGACACTGGAAAGTAAACCGTTGGCACATTCTCTCCTAAATGCAGGTATTCTGGATTGTGCATGTCACTCTCTTCCAAAAATTGCTTGCTAACGAAGAAACAGTTTTACTGTCAAAATAGTGGCACTTCATTAGGCCAACATTTTTAGGTAGCCCATTTTGAAACTTATCTTATTGCCACATCAAAAAGAAAAATCTTTCAAGATAACACTCAGAAATGGAACAGATGCCTCAGAGACATTTGGTAATCTACAGAAGAGACCTAAAGTCTAATTTACATAGGCAGATGTGGGACATCTGCTAAAAAATGGTTGATGTCCTGCCCTCCATATTAAGAGTGTGATGGTGTCATTGGCGCTCTACTTCGAATACCCACCCACTCAGGCCTAACCTGCAGCCTATTGCAAGTTATCCAGCGTGCAACATTTCGCCTGCTGTACGAATAAACGAGTTGCTGTACCAGGCAAACGATCACCAACCTTTGGTAGCAGGCTGCGGGGAGTAATTGTAAAACAGCCATTACTATGCCATACTGGACAGGAGATCCTCCTGGGAGATAGCGAGGGCACAGCACACACATCAAGTGCAGAAAGATGTAGTTCTCAAACATGTTGATTTCCACCTGCCTACCTCTTTTATGGGCTCCGGGAGCAGGCCAAACGCTGCCGCTGTGGTTGCAGGCCCAATTCTGAACGAGTGAGACATGAAGTGTCCTATATCCACACCGAAGCAGGACAGAGCTTTCTTACACACTCGGGTGAACTGGAAATGTGTTAGAGGGGTGCCATCCTCATGCACCAACAGATTGTGATGCCCACTCTGTGTCCTACGCCCTATATATTCTGGCCTCCTGATCACTGGACAATAAGCGGTATCAAGAGCTGCAGTGCGGTGGACTAGAACAACTTTGCCAGTCTGGTCAGTTTTTGATCTCTTGAGCCTAACCTTTCAAGGTGTCCACAGACATAACGATGTCCAAGATGCTGACACCCACTGACCAATCAGTTTTGGATACTGTGACCAATTCTTATACTCGTAAAGCGCCAAAGAAAGTGAAGGAGTAAGCCAACCTAAAAAGCAAAGTTTCATATTGTGAAAAGCATACCCTTTGCAGTGTTCCAATAATATGGGAGAGTCTTGACACATCAGTTGGTCTCCTAGAATACTGCATGGCCCAGTGCAATGTGCTCCCATCCCTTTTTGACTTTCCTGACTCTAAAATACAAAATATTTTGCCTGGTCCCTCACCACCTTTGGAGACACGAATGCTGCGATCAGATGTGGGACAAATGGGTACCAAGCTTCCACAAGCCCACAGGGAAAGCTTTCATCTCCTTGTCTGCCATCGGCAGTTGTGTTCTGAATTCTGCCAACTTGAAACGAGACAGGGCATCAGCCACTGTGTTCTTTCGCCCCTGCAAATACTTGGCAGAGACATTTAGATTATCCATGTACTGGACTATGTCTTGCAAATCCACCAGGTCCTTTACCACCCACTCTGGAAAGCGACTAAAGTCTTCGAAGTGAGCACAGGCAATGAAGCTGCCCATGGGCATGCAAAGATCCACTTAACACTGCCCCTCAAAAGTGATACCCAGGAGGAGTTATACTCTGTGTGGACTGGCAACAGGCAGAATGCAGCCTCTATGTGTGACTTTGCCATCCAGTACCCTGGGCCCAGCTTTTGTAGTATTTTTATTGCCTCAAAGGAAGGCGCACGCGTCCTGCTGCAGTCCATTATTCACGAACTGACCAAAAGGGAAAGATAGATTGTGTATCAAGCAGAACGTGCCTGTTTCCTTCTTGGACATTAACCTCAGTGTTGAACAAACCAAATCCCCCAACGGCAGAGTGTCAAAAGGGCCTGCTACTCTGCCGGCGAGAATGTCTGCGATTCTCTTTTCCTTGACTATTTTTGGTTGCTGTGTGACAGTTTGCTGATTCTTGGGAGTAGTAAGAGATGATGAGACTTTGTGGGGAAGGGGAAATAACCTTTAACCCCTTCAGTGCCCATGACGAGCTGGACTCGTCATGGGCCGCGGTGGCGCTGTGCCCATGACGAGTCCAGCTCGTCATAGACCCCGCCCGCTAATGCAACGGCCGGCACTGGGCGGGGAAAGGGGCGGGCACTGAAGGGGTTAAACAATAAGTGTGCCAATATGTGAAAGCAAATGGGGGATGCGGCTTTTGCTATACCGTCTCATCAGTGCCCTTTGGCCGCAGGCTGCTCCTATGTTTCCATGTTTTTTTAAATATTTAAGTTTCTGGTGTCCTTGTGTGACGCAAAAGAAGCACAAGTGCCTAAAATAACAAGCGGTCCCCCTGACACCGTTTCTCATTATATTGGCAGCAGGCGCATTTAATCCATCCCTCCTCTCTCTATCCAAAATTACTTCAAGATATTTAGAGTATGATGACCCCATGTTTCATTTGGAGTGATGTATATTTATCTCCTTCTGATCCCCCAAGACTTCTAGCCTGACTGCCTTCATCTAACTGAACCTTGTCATACTGCAGCCATGCTATTCCTTGAAATTCAGATGCAGAGCTGTGGATTAATGGCATGTGCCCAAAAGGGCTAAGGAAGGGAATTTCTAAGTTAGGATTGCTGCATATATCGAGAACCCTACGACCCAAGCGGCACTGGCATTTGCCCCACTACCGACTAATCCTCCCTATTAGGGGCTACCAGTAGCAAGTTCCCAAGTCTGAAACCTGGAGTTGGAAAAGCATCTTTGTAGCAAGCAGGGACTGTTTTCTGTCTCTTGGGTATGCTCCTCAGTGACAGTTGGCCCTCTCCTGTGCACTCAAACTCTTTAGCACTCAATTGATAACATGCGTCTTCGTCGCTCCCCAGAGCTCCTTGAAGGAGCAATGTACTTCTTGTGTGGCCAGCCCATTCATAGCCGCGCACCTGTGTTTACGTGAAATGCTTATAAGGGAAACCTAGTTCAACAGTGCCCCTGCTACTGTGTCATATCTCCACCCCTGGTCCTGGATTGCCGAACGTACTGAGGACTGACAAACCCCTCTCACCAGGACTCGCTATGAGCCCTCAAAGAGGGCAAAATGGGAGCTTAAGCTGCAGGTTACCAAAACTACCCTGTGCGCTCTCCATTCCTGGCTTATTTACACCCCTGTTGTCTTAATTTGTAAATCCCTTGTCCGTGATCGCACAATCAAGGAGAGGGTAACACCTAACCAACAAACGCAGCACGTCGCTGATAGAGAAGTTAAAATAAACTTTTAGCATCTGTTAAGCGCATACGGAGTGGCACCAGGGAATATCGTTGGCTCATCATAATCTTTATTTGATTCTCAAGATACCATAAAAGAGATACATTAATTCATACAGACAATTATGAGATAATAAATAAATTAAATCCGATTCTTGCCATGTGGTTAATTGTCTACAAAGGTACAACATCTTTAAAAAGGAACCAAAACTTTCCCACCTAAAAGTTAGACATGCAAGTCAACCCTGCATGAACAACCCTATCTCCATAGGATTACTCTACTTCTATTGAAAGTATTTACAGAAAAATAGGGAAAGCTGCAGAGACCGAGAAGTCGTCCCATCGCAAGGACAAACAAGATTTCCATTGGTGGACATACCCATAAAAGCACCACATTCTACACAAAGTCCCATCACAAACAAAAAAGGAGCAATGTTTTTCCCATTTGTCAGCTCCAGGGTAAGGTAAAAAGCTGGATCTGGTGATGTCAGTCATTTTTCACAGACACTCTCGTTCCAGACGCTGATTTCGGCCCTACTCCCTGAAACAGTTCTTTACTAGAGATTTGTCTGATTTAGTTATGGTAAGCGGTGCTAAAAAAAGATTCTGTAAATCTAGATCATTAAAAGACTTACGAACGTAATTCAGGCAAGGGTCAAGCTGGAGGCAGTCTAAAAATACTCCCCTGTTAAAACTAGCCTTGGTGTTGGTCCATATGCTAACCCACAAAAGCAGCGGGGCCAACCTAACTATATCGGAAATATAAAACAAATTTAACTCAGAGTACATAATAAAATGTGAACTTGAGTACGGGAGATTAAGGAGTCATCTACAGATGTGATTTTCTTTAATCTGTAGAGCCGCTGTTTTTAGGTAACCCCAGACCCCTGCACTATACACAGCTGCGGGATACCCTGATGGTTATATATTTTTATAAAAAGTGCGGCAGAGCCCTTAAAAGTTGAGCAGGAGAGATTTAGGATGGTCCTGGCTCCCTGCTCAGTTTCATATGAGAAATAATAAACTGTGGTTACCAAGAGCCACCTGAGTTATCAGTAACCCCGAGATAATTGAAATCAGTCCCATTACTCATAGATCTATCTTTAACTGGTAAGGAGGCCACATTTTTCTTCTCTGGCCCACACACCATAATGTGGGATTTCCCAAAGTAAGTCAATAAATCTAAACTGCCCATAAACGAGAGGTGTTTCACATAATGCTAGCAATCTCAAATCCCACATACCGAATCCTGGGCATTGACATCACCTATTCTGCTTCCTGATAAACAACAATAAGCATTCCTGAGTTAGAGCGAAGGGTGCTTTCATGGATGCCCGGTGGAGACTGGATCGATGAATTGCTGTATCATTTCATGCAATAAACTATTAGAACAAAAGAACGAAGATAATGGAATGCGAGGCCAGCTGAGGCTGAAATACACAGTGGACTGGGTTTAAGTACTGAGACAAGGTGGGCAGGAAAGCAGAATGAAAGGAAGAGGACTACAAAACGGACCTCCGAGACCATAATCATGTCCACATCACTTCTTCACAAAGATTATGTGGACTTTATCAGGTCACTCTACCATCACGCACACTGGCCTTGATTAAGTTATTTCCCCTCATATCCTACTCATGTTCAGGTCACGAAACGCACTGGATTCAGTGACAAACTGTTCCACTAGCACCTTTCCTCCCTTTATTCAAATGTAGACTCAGCCACCTTAGATCTAAAACATAAAATGGCAACAAATTAAATCCTGAAACATTTAAGATTTTTTTTTTTTTTTTTTAAGAGAAATATTAAGTTTGGGTATTTTTTTTTCTTCATTTTTAGGTCTCGCCTACGCAGCAAAAACGTGCACGCGTTGCGTTGCTTGCAATGGCAACGCGTGCATTTCCTTGCGGGAGCGCGCGGCGCCATATGGTCGCAATCATCGTGCATTGCTGCACGCTCCCGCAAGGGAATCGCGCAGGCCCCCTCCTGCCGCGCGAGGCGGGCGCTTGTGCTCATTTTGCGTGACACTTGGATTTTTCACAGTCCACAGTCGCCTATGCCAATGCATTTCAAGCATGTGTGCTGACATTCGTGTAGTTTTCCGAAAATAAGTCATTGTTTACATTTTCCCCAAACATTCGAGCACTGCACTTAGACTAGCACATCATCGACGCTGCCTCTGATACTTGGGGGGCCTCCCCGACGAGTTCCAGAACAAGCATAGAAATTCATGCACCTCCGAGAGGCATAGATGACGGAGCTTAGGTAGGATGAGTAGTACACCGGAGCAATATGTCAGCGTGCTGTAAGTAGTTATCGTTGATGGGCCAAATATCTACAATGAAGCCGCTCTTTCCAACGCTCCCAGAGTTTGATTTATTTACTTTTCGCTATTTCCTGCTCTCACTCTGGCCATGGTTTTCTTGTGCCGTTTGCAATTGTTTAGTACTTTATAATCATACTTTGTACGCAGCGCTTTATGGTACACTTCAGCTGTTTCGGTAGATTTTACATAACAGGAATTACCATAAACGAATTACACGGATTCACGTACCCGCTTCAGAAGGATAGAACGCTGACCCAGCCTTGCCTGCGTACGAACACGTGACCTGCAGGTCGCCGCATGTTTGAGCAGCAACCATTCAACTCACTGAGCCATCCTCACCATTTCTGTGGCTCTAGCCATTTGGTCAGTCGGCTACATTACCCTGAGCCACTCACTTCTAGTGGGTTCTCACTTTTACTGCTTTAAGAGGGATATCCCCATACAAAGTCTGTATTGCAGACAACGTGGCGGCCCGACAATGCGTCCACGGTTTTAGGGGAAAGACTAATAACAGTACAGTGCTCATT
Organism: Triturus cristatus; assembly: GCF_964204655.1. Lineage (NCBI taxonomy): Eukaryota > Metazoa > Chordata > Amphibia > Caudata > Salamandridae > Triturus > Triturus cristatus. The sequence goes on along the minus strand of NC_140594.1, from coordinate 214,419,518 downwards.
TAATATATTTTTTCTGATGCAGACTCCTTGACTACTTCTAATTAATATTGAACATATTAAATGCATATATGTGTGTGTGTATACATATCTGAAAAATATTATCACTTCGTGTTCAAACTGAAATTATTTAATTCTAAGAACTTCTGTTTAACGTTTTCAGCCTTCTAGTTTTTTTACTTTGTAGCTTTCTTTTTCTCTCTCATGCTATCTCATCCTACCTACACTCCTGAACCCTTCTACATATCTACTGCCTCCTTCCTCGCTCTTTTTTCCTTTCATTGTGCACAAAACAACCCTTCCTCACCCTCTCACCGCTCAACCTTTGTGCCCCGCATTCCTCTCCTCCTGTTCTTCGTCACAGCCTCTCCCAATACACAGCCCGACCTTACTCCCTCTTTCCTTCAACCCTTGCACCACACTCTCCCTCACAGTGGACATCTCCATTTCCCCCCAAAGTTTCCTCCTCTCCCGGAACCAAAAATACCACAGCCCGTGCTCGGTCTCTTCCATGTCCACCCTGACGCAGCCCTTCACACATCCATCCTTTTGATGGCCACACTATCAGTCTTCTCACTGTTTCCAGGTGTGCTCCTCCAGCGCCAGTCCCCTCGCTCTTTCACCGGTGTATCACCTAGTCCTGGCCCAGAAAACACCAGTGGCTGGGCTCCTGGGTACTCTTACTGTCTATCATTTAACGTCGAAATACCTGATGTGAAACTCTTTTACGTCTGCGACAAGTGACATCGTTATGCCATGTCAATTGGACAATCACCTAAATTGCATAAAACTCTGCCCACAAATCTATTTTCGAAACCAACGACTTAGTTGTATCTTCCGAATGACAGTCACACAGTAACCCAGCGTTCCGTGGTACATGTTTAACCGCTGTAGTAGCCCGCATCCGGGCAATGAAGCGTCGCCCTCAGACTGCGGAACGCACAAGCGCGTGCCCCGTGCTCGGTATGGGAAGAGTAGCCAATGGAAGGCCTGCAGCGCTTTCTTGAAGCAGCCTCGCTCTGAAGCTGTTCATTACAAGAGCAGCAGCGCTTTGAACATAAATAACACGGCTGCTGCAGCGCGGCATCCCTTTGATGGCGCAGAACTACTGACTGTTAAAACTGTTAAGGGAGGCTGCCATTTGGAGTCGTGCTTTGTACGTTTAATTTGAAATGAAAGATATATCGCTTTCTAAAGAGAATTATTAATTTCCGAGCAATAAGGAGGACATGACACGCATGCTGGATAAAGTATACACAGCACACCATCTCCAGTATCCCGCCCATCATAAAAGCCGTGAAGCAGTTATCATTTTTTAAACGCATGCCAAGGGGTAGAAAGTCAAAAATAAACCTTAGTAGCGTCTCAAATATTCTGGCAGCAAGTGGCGACTTCAAGTCATGGTAAATTTTCTCTGCTTAGCACAAGTCCTAAACAAGCATTGGCATAGCCAATAGGTCTCGCTTTTGGGACCTTATAAGTGTTTAGTTATCCAGCACAATATCCTTGGTGCAACAACATCAACTGTTGCATGGCTAAACACTTATAAGGTCCCAAAGGCGAGACCCTTTGTTGTGGTTGGAGGACACCCAGTATTGCATTCTCTCCAAGCACAGCTCACATTTTTTGGTTCTTCTTAGTGAGCGTTTCTTTAAAGGGGTCATGCCAACAATTCTGTTTTGTACACCACTGGTAACTTTCCACCCATTCACTTTGTTGTTTAGTATGAAAAGGCTATTTAGTGTTTAGTTTATTTTTTTCATGCCACATTATGGCAGCATTAGGGATAAACTTGATAACTGTCAAAAGTGCGGTTTTTGCTTTCAGCTTTTTAACGTTTATTATTTTTGTATTTTGGGCACTAATCCTTACCATTACGCTACCCTGCCTTCATCCTCTCCCAGTACCTCCTTGTACTCAAGCTTCACTTGCCCACTTTAGCCCCTTCCTCTTGGGACTTCATCAGGTCAGTTTAAGTATTGCTCTTCAATTCCTCCTCCACACCTGAATTGTTCATTTTGCTTCTTTGCGCTGCTTTGAGCTGGTACGTAAAGCAACTGAAGCACTGGCTCACTACCAATACATTTACTGTATCAGTAGGGTGCTTTCCGTACTGTGCACACAACGAAGAAATGAAGAAAAATAATGTAGTTTGGAAAGAATAAGTTAGCAAACTTCAGCATCAGAATTCACTGTGTTCCTCATTATTGTGTCCATTCAGTCACTCCTTCTTGCTACAAATGCTGGAGCTTTTCCCTGAGACCACCTGCTGTGGTAAAATGGCAGTCAAGTGACAATGGTTGTGCCCAAGTACTAATAAGGTCTTATGAATCCAAGATCTCCAGTGAGGATCGGCTTTCCAAGACCACTTATGTGCCTTAACTTGACCCGCTCCATCTTCCACATTCACAGAGAGAATTCCCCCGAAGATGCAGGGTGTTCAGGCAATCTTGAAGCGGCTTTGGCACGAGAGTTTCCATGCAACACTTCGCAAAGGATTTCAGTTCATTAAGATCCTTCATAGACCCTCGAACACCTGCTGCACGTCTGCCTTCAAGGAGGACGAGGTGTGCAGCAAGACTCCCGGACCACCAATATTTGTTTCCCAGCATTCAAAGCCACAGCTTTTCAAGTCTTGCTTGGCTGCCTCCACCACTGAGGAATCGGTGACTGAGGAAAGAAAGAGAGTAGATGAACGTATACCCATTGCAGCAAATAATATTTACTAAAAAAAGTATGCCAGGATATGCCTGACATACTTAAGATTGCTAAAGACAGGCGCTCAACCTATATAATTTGTTAAAGACAGTTGATCAGCAGATAACATTTCTTCAAAGGCAAAAGCTCAGCATATATCCTTTGCAAAGGAGAGTAACTCAGCTTATACCCTTTGCTAAAGGCCGCAGCTCAGCATATACCCTTTGCTAAAGGCAGCAGATCAGCATATATTGTAAGAAATTGGGTTATTGGTTGAAGTGGGTGAGAACCTACTTCAAATAATAATAATAATAATAACCCTTGTCAGGGTGAACCACAAAAGCCACGAAATATTCCTGTGCTTAACCCTCCGGTAGCTTGGCACAAAAGCAGTCAGCCTTAACTTAGAGGAAATATGTAAAGTACTTATGTAGTGCTCAAACGGCAATAAAGTAAAAATACGACAAGCGAAATCCCAAACCAGTTTAGAAAAATAGAGTCATTTTTATTAGATAAAATAACAAAAATGTAAACTGTTGAACCGGAGTCATGAGTTTAAATTTTAGATGAACATAGCACCAAAAAATGTTAAACACCAACTGTTGGTATGTTGTGGCGCAGGACAGAGACAAAGTCGCAAGTTCAAGACTACCTTGGAGCACGGCCGGATACAGGACACTGCTTGTCACACTAGGGGTTTTACCTTCTGGCTTTGGTGCAGGGTCTGTGCGGAGCTACTATGCTGAGCTCCACGTCACTCAGTGGTTTTTTTCGGTGAGTCAAGAGCTGCGTGGCTCTACAACTTACACAGCTCTGTGTCGCTCTTCATCAGATCCAGTGAGGCTTTCAGTCAACATCTACGTGGTGTAGCTCTGCGTCAGATCCGACAAAGCCTTCAGGAAAAAGCTGCGTGACTCTGCAGGGCTCAGTGTGGTGCTGCGTTGGGTCCGGAGAAGCTTTGTCGGGATATTTCCGGCATGGCTCTGAATCAGATCCGGTGAAACTTCCAGTTAAGCAGGAAGAAGTGCACTCCGACTCCAACCAAGGGTCCAGGACCTTGAGGACAGCACTTGTGGGTCAGGACTCACTCCTACAGATGCCAGTAGAGGAGACCAGGTCAGGACCGGTTGGGTCTGGTCAGCTGGAAAGCAGGTAAGGCCTTGCTGTGTCGCTGAAGTTCAAACAGGAGGCCAGCAAACTGAACCACAGAGACACTTCTGGGGTGCTGGGTTCACTGCAAGCAGGTCGAGTATTCCTTCTTCAGGCAACAGGTCAGTCCTTCTTTTGAATCTTTTCCAGGTTCAGAGTGTTCTGATTTCAGGCTCAGGGTATGCCACTTTTATACCTAGTGCCTGTGGGTGGGGGGGGACACCCTTTGTCTAACCCTGAAAATGATCCTAGTCAGTTCATCTCTTTACCTTAGGTTTAGCTACAGTCTGTCTAGTGAAACAAAGGGCAGGCAGGCTTAGGTGTGAGCTGCATCTGCCAAAGACAGTTTAGGCTTCTTCTGAAGTCATGAAGAGCTGGATGTAGTCCCTTGGCTACCCTATAAAGTCAAATTAGGTTAGGGGCACTGGTCCTCCACAGCCATCTTGTCAGTTAGACCCTCACCTCTCCACATCCAGGCTTACTGTCTGGGGAGAATGCACATCACACCACTGCCATAAAGAGTCCGGTGACCCTGAACACTGACAGAAAGGCACATTTGGCATACGCTGGAAAAGGCCTACTTTCTAAAAGTGACTTGACCATTAGGTTGGTTTTTAAATTCGTATTCCAATGAATCTCCGAATCAATCTCCGAATCCTTTTTTTTAGCTAGTCTCGAACAGACATTTTGCATTATATATTATAACGGATAAAGTACCACACTGTGTGTTATAAGTATATTGCAAGTTACTGAGGAGTTCCATAACCAAAAAGAAGAATGAGGCCAAAGGCCAAGTTCTTTTCTAATGTGAAGGAACTGAGAGGTTGTTAGACCTGTCAGCCTTAGAGTGGTCTCCCCCCCCAAAACTTTTTGCCTACCTCCTACATTGCTTGACCTCGGTTTTGCTGGCCATAGGACTCTGCTCACCGTACCACTGCTCACCAGAGCTAAAGTGCTTGTGCTCTCTCCTGGTAAACATGGTAATATTGGCTTATACCCAACTGGCATATTTAATTTACATATAAGTCCCTATGAAGTAGTAATACATGTACCCAGGGCCTGTAAATTAAATGCTTCTAGGGGGCCTGGACTACTGATTGTGTAACCCACTTAAGTCGCCTTTAAACAGGTCTCAGACCTGCCAGTGTACAGCCTATGTGTGCAGTTTTAAACCGCCATTTCGATCAGGCAATATAAACTTTTTGCCAGGCCCATACCTTCCTTTTCAATACATATATCACCCCTCGCGTAAGCCCTGGACAGCCAAGAGGGCTGGGTGCAATATATTTAAAAAGTAGGATATGTACTTTTACACATCCTGATAGTGAAAAGCTCTTACATTGTTTTTTAACTACTGCATGGCCTATCATTGTCATAGGGTAACATTGGAGTTGCCTTGTTATATTTCGTAAGTGCAATTTCCAAATGGGAAGAAATAACCAGGTCATGTTTGGTGAATCTGGATTCACAATTTAAAATCCTAACTCATGGCGAAGTCAGATTTTAAATTGCACTGCTGAAATTGCCACTTTTAGAACTGTTGGCATTTTCTTGCCTTAACCATTTAGTGCCCTTCTCTGGTCACATGACTCGGCATAGCCGAAAGTTGAGCTTTGTGTATTCCTTCTAGACAGCCATACAGAATAGGGAGCTTAGGTGTGCCTGGATGGGCCATTACTGGCAAGATGGGGGAAGAGCTGATAGGATGTGTCCTGCTCCACACAAAGGGTTGCATATTTCCTGTAGTTAGTCTGGAGCTAGGGCAGGGAAGACAGAATGCCAGGGGACTTCAAAGGGAAACCTGAAGAAGCTTCTCCCCCACTTCAAAGGCACAAATGGGTAAAAAGGAAGGACCTCAAACACCAACTCTTGAGTACACTTCTGAACCTGTGGATACTCTACAAGGCAACAGGACTGTTGTGCTGATGAAGGACTGTCCCTCTGCTGGACTCTTGCTGTGCTGACCTACTGCCTGCTGCCCTCTTGCATATTTGTGGTGCCACCCCCCTCCTGAACCTTTGGAAGTGGGCTTAAGGTGCTTTGTCAGCAACTGTGGTTCCAGCGTAAACAACACATCTCCTATGTTGCATGACAAAACCCCAGGAAGAATCAATGCATCTACGCTACTGCGTGACTTGGACCCTACGCAAAGACTTATCGCCGCTGCAGCCCGCATTGCCTTCGAACCGTTGCTACAAGATGCATCCTCCATGCAGGCCCTCGCTTTTCTCCACGATCGCAGCCTCGGTGATGACGCCAGACTCCGCATCGCTGTCTTGCAGCTCCTCAGTACAGACGCATCGCCTCGACTGTGCGATGCATTCCTGACTTAAGACGTTGCATCGCAAGCCCTCGTCGACGGGATCCGCGACGTTGACGCCTCATGACTTCGCACCGCAGCCTTGCAGCATCTCTGAACCAACAAAATGCTTCGACTGCGCTGCTCATCTTTGTCGCAGATCCTCACAATGCTCCACAAACCAGAAATAAAGATACTTTGTTCAGTGAGCCTAACTGGGTCCCTGTATCCGACACGTGCTCCATTGTAGTCAGCTTGAACTTATGACTTTCTCCAAGATTTGTGACCAGATATCTTCAGTTGAAGCATTCCCCTTTTGGTGCTATTTTTAGTCAAATCTTTAAGATTGAAAGTCTCTGGATCTGCTGATCAGATTTTTGTTGATTTGGTCTTGTTCTAGTTATTGAAAACAAATCTATTTTTCTAGCTCTGTTGTGGGCCCCTTTTTTGGAGTGTTTTCACTGTGTTATTGTTTGAAGTATCACAGAAATACTTTACACATTACCTCTGAATGTAGTCTGACTGCTCTGTGCCAAGCTACCCAAGGATTGAGCATAGGGTAATTTAGGGTTTGCTTGTGACTTCACTGAGATGAATTGTGGTTGCTGCTTGTAAAATGTTTCACCACCACCCCCCTCCTCAAACAGTAACCCAGTTTCTTACAGAGTTGTAGAAAGACACTCATAGATTCTGACATTTTTCTATAATCACCTAAGGAGTGCAAAAAATAAACATGTTGCCATGAATAAAATCTCTGCAGAAGTCAGTAGCTCAGCATAGAACCTTTGCAACTGATAGTAGATCACCATATATTATTTGCTAAAGCCTGCAATTTAGCACATATTCTATATATCATTTGCTAAAGACAGTAGCACAGCATTATCATTTGTTTAAAATAGCGGTTCAGCATACACCATTTGCTGAAGGTTGTACAGTTTAAATAGACAATGAGGTTAATAAGTAAAACTAGTTGTCAGAGTATGTTACATCTGATCAATAATCTTTAATTGAAATTCCAGGAGACCTCTGATACGCTTCCGTAACATCTAATCCATTATGTTTTCTGTTATTTTAACTTGCTTTTTACAATTCAATGCAAATAGCTTTGGATAGAAGAATATTAGTTGAATTGAAAATTATGTCTTAGTGCCTGCTTATTAAAAGTTTCACCTTAAATATACTATCCCCCCCCCCCCAAAAAAAAGACCACATTTCAAGGTGAATATGCATATTTCCTCAGCAGTTGCCATCAATTATTTCTAGCAAGTGACAAAGGAGGAGTATGCAGGTAACAACACAATCCATGAACAGTCCTGGTCTGAATCCTATACAAATCGATAGAAGAAATTTTTAAAGAGCAGGTTTCTGACTAAAGTTTTGGTGAGAATCATGCCATCAAAATATACTCCAGTACATCAAGTTGTCCTGATCCTCTTGCTCCCCTTACCAAGCCCCACTCCTTATCCCCATCTACTCCACTCCCTAATGTGATAACACTCACCATCCTACAGTGTGATGTACATTGCAACGAAAACTATGACAATTTCGGCTTCTTACCACAAATATGGCTTCGGTGTTCAAACACAGACGCCATGCTTCTAAGGCCATATGTAGTGATCACAACTTTCCTGATTCACAAAATCAATATGATACAACTGTAAACTATCTTGGAAAATCAGAGTTGGGCAAAAATGTGCTCATGACTAGCCAACAGAAATCCCAATCTACATTTGTCATTAGAGATATACAGCAAATAAACTCAAAGACGGAATTAAAAGTACAGAAGTAGTTAAAAATAAGTTTATACAGAATTATTGGTGCTCGGAGATATCTTATTTGTTAGAATTCACTATTCATCTCAAGTTTTGAATAACAAATACTGTGTCAGAAGGTATAAATGGATCATTTAAAAACAACATGCGCAGACAGTCCATCGCGTCACTGAAATGAAGCATATATTTCTGTGTCAAGAAAGGGACCTTAAAACTCAACTTTGAAACGGTCACACTTAATTGATCTGTAATCTATCGATGTGTCGGTACCAATGGTGCCCATTCACAAACGGGTTATATGGAAGCCTCTCTGTGCAGACCACCAGGGCTGATTTAACCCTTTCCCGTGATACTCTATTTCCCTTCACTTTGCTCCAAAGATCTTGCTCAAAATTCCTTTCTTTTTCAAGGTTTAATAAATTGCTAATCTCATCAAAAAAAAAATATTATAATAATTCCTTTCTTTCAGAGTAGTAGGTTCAGCGGAAGATGTTTTATAGTATAAAAGTCCAATATTATGGACCTCCCTCCCGCCCAATTTGAGCTATGATAATTTATTGAAATTTCATTAAAAAATTATGACCAGGCAAATAAATACCAAATTCAATAACAGGAAGGAGCAATCCTCTTCTTAGGATCATTTAGTCTATTACCAGTATTTGTTTTGCTCTCCCTCTTCCACAACACCGAGAGACCCCTCTTTTTGGGATGCAAGTGCTCCAGAAAAGAATTAGTAACATAACTGTAGGTTCACTTCATGTAATTAGTGATATCAACTTAATGTGTGATGCGTACCAGGCTTCTCAGACTCACGCTTTCAGTATTGTACAAAATATTTTACATTTAAAATCTTACACAGTAATGAACCAATTTTCCATCAATCTGTTCAACCATGGCTTACAAGTTTATCATGGTTCAACTACATATTTTCACCAAAAATTGTAAAGGCCACACAAGAGTGCCAATCTAACAAACATGCATACATTGGAAACAAAAGATGTGACTAAGCACAATTTAGAAAGACTTGTAGCATTTTATTACATAATTTTAGGAAAATGCATAATACATGACTACATGTTAGTCTTTTCTGAACAGAAATATCAGATGAAACTTCCCAATGTCTCTGCAATTAAAGCAAATTTAGTAGTCTCTATACATTTCTAGTCATTTTGTGTTAAATTTCTAAAAATCGACTGAAAAAAGAAGATTTCGATTCATAGTTATGAATTTATTTGTATATAAAACAGACACTGTTTGACCCAGCTGCTTAATGAGGCTTAATATCAAAAGAAAACCATCTTACGTGGTCTGAGTAAAGTAATGCCGCAGCCACCACCTCCAGCACCGGTCAGTTTACTGTGGAGCCCATGAGAAGCAGTCACTTGGCACAGTCGGTCTAAAGAAGGGTGCCCGACGCCTAGCACATTCAAGTGATGCTGGTTTATATCAAACAGCTCCTAAAAACAGTGTTGGATCTTAGTAAATGTAATTTGTAAATATAGTTTATTCAAGGTATACATACATATACACACACACATATATATATATATATATATATACACACATACACACATGTAAAACAGTACATGAAAGTCTTAAGATTAACAATACACCCAAAACAGGTTTTATGTCCAGTAGTTGAATTAGTTAGTGTTTATTCACAGTTACAGATCATATGGGTTATCGTATATTTGAAGTTTTGTAAGCCAGAACAAGCATTTTCATTGTTCCAAGCAAAACGAAGAAGGTAGTTTTCAAGCATATTTTCAGTAATTTGGCACCACCAACCAGTCGAACTTTAAGGCCTTTCCTCGTTTTATGGAATCTCGAGCTTGGTCGATGTGCTTAAGTTTCACCATTCTCTAGTGGGTGATGTACTTTTGTTACGAGTGAACTTTAAAAGTGCTAATCCGTAAATAAAGTCACACTTGGTCTCAATTCCAATCAGATATTCGAAAAGGGATGTTCGTGATGCAGCACTGGGGAACAGTAACTGGGGTCACTAGCTAGTCGCTATGTGCATATTATGAGTCATCTGTGATGTTAATTTTACTTCTGTCACAGTGATTTTCTTCCTGACATATACCATATTGTGTCTTTAAGGGAGAACTTCCCCTATGCGTTCCTGCCCAATCAATTCCCACATGAAACGTTTTGGAATGAACACATTTATTGATACAATAGTAAATTACAACGAATGATGCAGGGATAAACATTTGATAACATTGTGCTTCCTCTGTTGTGCAGTCTACACTACAATGAGAAATAACCAACATTGATGAAATTGATTAGACCAAACGTTTTCGGACGACTACATAGAAACACTGATAATTGTGCATTTAAATCAGTACAATACTTCAGTTGGGGGTGCTGAATGACTGCTGTATTAGAAGAGGGTCACAACTTATTCTGTGCAAAATTGGCCTACATGTAATGGATAGAGTTGATCCATTATATAAATATCTGGGGTCATGACAGAACATGGGTGTGCTTGAGCATTACAAACTATGGTTTTGTAATATAGCTCTATGCATTGTATAATGAACCAGAAATAAAATAATATATTCCTCACAATGAGAAGAGCTACACATCCTAGGTTTATTTGTGTCTTCCAATGACTATGGTTCAACATGAACTGTGATGAAATACAACACAGATAATAAATATAGGACATTGATGACTCTATTCTATTTCATAACATTTCCGATTAACTCAGAAACTCACATACACGGCAACAAATGAGAAGAACGAGACTCTTAGTCACTCAACTGAAGATAGATCAGAAAATTTCTAATAAATGTTAAGTTGCAGCAAATTACAAGTAGATTTTATGTGCAGCATTTAATAATACTAAACATGTTTCCAAACAATTTGTTCTAGTGCTAAAAATATGAATGGACAAATCACAGTGAAACGTTGTAGTACAAAGACTGGAACTGAGTGAAAAGCATTATGAATCTCCTTCTGAGATAGACTGAACCAATCTCATTGCACCAAAAAAACTACCATGCTGACAAAAAAGGACTAAAACACAATAAGGGAAGTAGATTACAACTAGCAATCAAATACAGGTGGATGCAATCCACTATTGATTGAAGCCATACCCTTTCAGGGCTTGAATCAATTATGTTTCAAAGCCAAAAGGTGCATCTATCCTACTGAAGGAAGAGGCAGGAAAGAAAGAGCCTCGCCTGTCTGTCACCACCTCCACCACGACCAATAACAGACTCAACCTTTAGATAAATTCTCTATGAAGCATTGTGTATGATGGACACTATTCACATGCATCTAAGACAATGGGAACGGAGATTAAATAAAGTCAGCTGAAACAAACTCAGCAATATTTGGGAAGCAAGAAGAAAATTGTATTCGATTTGAAACAATCTGAAACGGGGAATACTCAACATTAGGCCACTATAAAGAAAGTGCTATTCTGCAGACTGAGGCAAGTCATCATATGAGAGCTGATCACATTTTACTCAAGGCCCTATGAATCAAAATGGCTGTCTCCTCCAACTTCACGTCAGGGTTATATATAAATTGCACAAACTAAATGCATAGTGAGTTTGATTCACCATATTCCAGAGGCTTCCGCCAGGAATGCTCACGAAATAAAATTTAAAGAAGTGTCTCTACATTATGTCTACAGTTTCATTTTAAGTCCATATATCAAATATATGGCACCTAGAAATATTGCAAAATAACAGAATGAGCAACATTAAAGAATGGATTAACGAGGCTGTTGAAGGAGAATACAGATTTTCACAATAGGGCTTACTTTAAGAGTACAAAACCTATAGGTACAGACTGTAAGCACAGTATGAGAAGTTACATGAGAAGAATTACTTCTGCCCTCATTGGCATAAACTGGGCAAATACAAAAGCGAAGTAAAAATAAAAAGATTGTTTCTTACAACCTCCATGGCCATATCACAGGCTAATATGTTAGATGATAGGTGTTGCTTCATTGATTAAGACATAATTATGGTGTCAAAAACTGAATGAACTATATTTTTAGGTCCTGAAACAGCTGTGGCGCCGCAGTAAAACATGCAGAATTACAGTTTTGCTGTTGCAACTTAAGAGAAAGGGGCAGGGAGGAATACAAAAAGCAAAAGATGACAGCATATAGGAATGGCCAAATAGTGTCAAACCAGGTAGTCTATTAAAAAGTTCAGGGTGGAAGGAAAACACAACCTCCCCGTTGTAGCTCTAAAAAGAATTGTGACATTCAAAGCAAAAACATGGATGTATGTGGTGAACGTCCATCTTATTACTTTAAAAAATACCACATGAAGCACTGTGACATAGTTGAGACCTAATACAGGTCATCATAATTTAGTTACTATCTTGATTATTTACACAATTGCTGTCAAAGTTATTATTGTATGCTCTTTGTTACGGTTATGTGTGCTAAAGAGTAAAAAAAAAAAAAGAGCCATAGACCTGTGTATTGTACAGTACTGTTTGAATGCTGTACAACTACAATAACAAAGGAGAATGCCTAAAAATAAAAAAAATCAATGTAATCCTATTTTGTTTTTAAGTATTACAACCCAAAATTTTTTTATGGCTATATACACTATATTCAACAAAAGGCCCCTCTTTACTGAAAAGTGATTCTAAATCATTTTTGTAAGTTATGAACCTGATAATAGGAAAGAAGATGGGAAAGAGGTGCCAGATACGCTGTGAAGGGAATCATGCGCCTCTTAATATTGTATGCCCAAGGGAAGTATGTTGCATTGCAACGAGCCCGGACACCTGTCAAATGCAGATAGCGAGTCTGTCAAGCACCTGGTGCCAGCGTATGACACAGCTGAGTGGTCTGCCACTTTAGAAAAGAAGAGCTGTCGAAAACAGAGGCGGACAGGGATCCTTTTCAAAGATGTTCCCTTCAACAACTCTAGCCTTGGAGATAAGCCTATAGCGCATAATCACCTCCCTCAGCCCAGTTCTACATTTTGGAAACATCCCGTGTGCCTCCACTCCAGGTATTGCACTGTCAACATCAACCTGTATTTGAACTTGCAGGAACTATTCTCAGTTTTCTCTTGGAACTCATGGGCCATGACATCGCCTTCAGTCACGGTGATTTCTGCCTTGAAAAGTTAATGAAAGAAGGTGGGCCTGCCTTCTACTCATCCGTAAATTGATTCACTTCTTCCTATTTGCCTATACACAAAACAAGCAGGTTTCTGGTTACAAATGATGTGCCTCAAACACCTGCTGTGCTTTTCTATTATAACACTACAGTTTGGCATTTTTGTGACCATTGTTTGCTAATATTTTTTGCACTGTTCACAACAGAGTGGCCATTCATGGACAGACTACAGGACTGACTTGGCGCGCTGTCTTTTGCAAGTCATCATTAGAGATGTGCTGCTCTTTTTTTTCCCTTGGACAAATTGCACCCCATCCCACAACTCAGCAGATGGTTTGTGGTATGAACCCTTCTAAATCCCTAAAACATACTCAAATTCATATTAGTCTTACTGTGAGGCTTTGATTCAAAGCTGTTCAGCTACTCGACAGATGAGCTTGAGTTCAACTCTTGCTGGATTTGATCACCATTTCAACTAATCAATGTAAATCTCTGTGCTTGGAAGAAGAGAGCGCTCTATGCTCATGTTCGGTGTTCGTTTTGAGTATAACAACAATGTCCCTGGCTCCTGTTTACCTCATCAAATCAATCTAAAGATAAATGCGTCTAATAAGCCTCTCCACACAGTAATTTGAATTCTGGAAGATATTACACTTCTAGACAATTGGAATAAGAAGATAGAGTTGAGATGGTGACATGAACTCTAACTGGGCTTCCACAGGCCAAAACAATCAGTCACAGAGTTAATCCAGTTTCTGTAAGGAATCCTAGGCTCACCCAGTGTATATTGGCTTTCCTCAGAGAAAGCGTTAATAATTGGTCAAACAACAATAAAATAAAACATTACAAAGAATTTAAACGCCCTTACGAAGTTAAATAATGTAATACAAGTTCAACAAAAACATAGTAAATCACATTAGGGTCAATGGGTTTGAGTTTAGTTTGATCGCCATTCAAAGCTGCAGTTCAAATTGTTAATCCGGTCCAACCATGCTGTCTTAGGTGCTCAAAACGTGTCAGGTTCAACTGGAGCAAACAAGAAGATGCTTGATGTAGTGCTGGAGCTTCAGCCTGGAGAAGTTGAACAGTTCAAAGATGCGGGGTCATGTGGTGGAAGGGAATACAGAGTTGACTAGTCTGGGGAAAGGCTGGTCAAGGGAGGATCGATCCCACTTTCAGGAAAACTCCAGCTCCAGGTGATGCTGGGCTGTCTTTCCAACCTACTGAGGCAGGGACTTCATGTGGATTATTGTAATAACCACAATTCGCCCACTAGCACTAATACGACTAACACTGTAACTATCAATCACAGGCAAAAAAAAACAACAGGTCAATGAACCCTCAATAACTGTTGAAGGAACGAGAAGCAGATTTTAAGGATCTTGGTTTGTGGCTAGAAGAACGAGGTAGTTATCTGCTCTTATTAAAATCAAAAGTCTAGGGTGTTAATATTTCATTTATGAAACTGATTAAAATTTCGTCTGGTTTATCACTTGCACCTATGTTACATAGTCTACTAGCAAATCTGCTGCCAACTTTAAACTATGGGCTGCCTGTATTTTTGCCCATGCTAGCGAATTGGCCTGACAGCACAATGTCGAGCCTACAGAATATTGACTTACTTTTCGAATCCGACAGTCCAGATGAAACTGTGCATAGAATTCAGCTAGTTAAACAGAAATGTATTTTTAAAGCTAGATTCATTAGACACCAAGACATTTGATTTGGCAGGAACTTAATTGCCCCTTGGCTGTCAAACCTTGGAATCTCTAACTAGCTGAGTCACTGAAAATCTTAAATTTGCGCTCCCCTCCCCCCATGTCATGCCACTCCCTGCCTCGCAACTTCAGAGGATGGGAAATACACATGCTAAGAAAGAGTTTTTTTTATTTTTTATTGAGGACTTTGAGGTTCTGTGTTAAAAATTAAATCAGGTTTGAACCTCTTAAATTTTGTTTTCGCTATTGATGGACAGCAGACTATGTACAACTTACTGCCAACACCAACATCATTGGGATTTGCTGATTTACCACATTTTATACCCTCAATTTTGCCAAAGAATTCCCTTAATTGTGGTAGTGTCGAGTGTATCTTTTCAAGCATAAGTCCTGTAATACACTTGAGGGACGTGAGTTAAGCAGGTTCTCGTGCACGTTAAGCAGTATTATTTGTTGGGGCGCACTGAAACGAGCATTGGGGATGATGGGCTTCATTCTCTAGTGTCTACTGGTGACAGCGCACTTACATGTACACAGTGGAAGGTTAATCAGTTTTCAGCATTTGTCCTGGTTTACCTAACAGGATGTTTTTTTATGGCTTTTATTACAAATATCTGACAAGCACACACTTTAACAATTGAATTGCAGGCTGTAAAGTCACAAAAGAAGTAGTAGTGCTGTTTTACCAATATGTCAAAGACAGCACTTAGAAAAAGTGGCATTTGTAAGCTTACATGACATATCCCAATGGTCCATCTCTCACTAACACACTTTCATTAACCATTTCTTTCTTGGTAGACAGTCACAGCATGCCTTTGGGGGTATTTTCATCAATATAAGAAATGTGAATTTTTTCCTTGTTTCATATGATATTTCATTTCATTGTACATTCCTAGCAATTATGTGATTTAACTACTACATGGCTGGATCCCAAACAGCTGCAATGAAAACTGTTTTTAGTCGTAGTGAACACCATAATGTATATTATGTAAGAGAAATTATTGGTTGAAGTATACCAACAATATGCAATTAGCAGTGATTTTTACTTCTTTGGATAGAAAAATACAGTCTTATTAAATATGTGGTATTAGCAACAGTTACATTTACATAATACTATAATTTACATGAAAGACAACTCAAATAGACTTCTGTAACGGGCAGGTATGGGTGTTAAATGACTAACACAGATCTGCCAAAGTAGAAGTAGGAGATAGGGTTTGGTTAAGAAAATGGGAATATGAGTGCTAATTAGCTCCATCATATGGAGGGTGTATGTTTCTCCACACAGGCTATTAATAACATGGGGGTAACTACGGTTTTAAAATGTTCAATGTATCAGGTATCTACTTTATTTGTTTCTATTAGGGAAATGGGCATAGCTATTTTCTACATGGGGAATGATGGGTGTGAGGTTTTATATACCTGTTGCTGAATTTTCATGATTCCTGTCACGGAATGGTATTGGCTATTTTACACATTGGGGATTTTGTACTTTAAGGGGCTGATTAATACATTTGACATTGTATTTTAATGTTTTTCATTAGGAATAGCTAATTTTTACATGGGGGAATATATGTGGTAAGGAAAATGTTACTTACGTTGCAAGCATCTGTTCATGGCATGTAGTGCTGTAGAGTCGCATGCTGGACATACTACTACCATCTAATGTTGGTCTCAGACATGTGCAAGTTGTTTTTCTTCAAAGACATCTTTCGAGTCACAAGGCATACTGACTCCACCTATTGCTGGTGATGTACATGGGCATCGGCTCCAATGTTAGATTTTTTTCTGCTTGAAGGGTGAGGAGGTAGATGGAGCATTTAGATACCGAAAGATGACCACACAGAGGAACGTTAAGGATGAAAGAAGAAACATCAAAAGGCTTCCGTGGAGAAGGGTGGGCGCATGTGAATCTACAGCACTACATGCCATGAACAGATTCTTACAGGCCAAGTAACATTTTCCATTTGTGGCATGGGTAGCTGTAGATACAAATGCTGTGTATTGACTGGAAAGCAGTCCCCACTTTAATGCAGTGACTAGCCTGAGGATGCTGCAGAAGATTGAAAAAGTCTGCGCTAAGACAGCCCTGCCTACTCTAGCTGGTTGGCGAACTAAAACATCCACACAGTAATGCTTAATAAAAGTGTGGGGAGTAGACCAAGTAATTGTTTTGCAGATGTCAGCTATAGGAATATTACCTAAGAAAGCCATAGAAGCTCCTTTTTTACAGGTTGAATGGTGTCTGGGAGGGGCAGGCAAAGGTCTTTTGGCTTTGGCATAACAGGTATGTAGGCATTTGACCAAACAGAGAGCTATACCTGCTTTAGAGAGAGCACAGCGTTTGTATGGTTTGGGGAAGGAGAAAGAGCAGTTGTCTTACGGACAATGTAATACGCAAGTGCTCTTTTTGACATCTAATGTGTGAAGAGCTTGTTCTGCTACTGACTCTGGATGTGAGAAGAACACTTGGAGTTCTATATTTTGATTAAGGTTGTAACTAGAGACCACCTTAAGGAGGAGTTGGGGGGGTTTGTCCTGAGGACTACTATATTGTGCTACATTTGAAAAAAGGGTTCTTTCAGAGAATGTGCCTGAAACTTACTGACACGCCTGAGGGAAGTGATGGCTACCAAGAAAGCTGGAAAAGAGAGCCCATAGGTCTTGTTAGAACGATACTGAGGTTTCACACAGGGCCAGGTGGCACACTTGGTGGGATAACCCTTTTAAGTCCCTCCATACAAGCTTTGAAGAGGGAAATGTATTCTCTGTTTTGAAGGTAAGGGGCAAAAGCAGCCAAATGAAGTCTGATAGCAGTGAAACCAAAACCTGATTTCTGCAAGTGGAGCAGATAATAGACAACACCTTGGACTGCAGCCCGCAGATGGACAATAAATCTGGGAAGACAGTAGGGTTCAAATATTGGGCTGTGTAGCAGGCTCTGGTTGTGGGACTGCGCGCTTCTTTGAGGATGGTCATACATTCTAAAGACAGATTGAGGTACACAAACTCTAGTACTTCATGAGCTGATTTGGGTTGCCTTAGTGAGCCCTAATTCTGTGAAGAGATCTGGCTGGTTGTGCAGCTTCTCATTAGGCACTAAACAGTTCAAGGAGAGTGATGAACCAGGGCTGTCTGGTCCAGGTTGTGGCTACTAAGATGAGAGAGGGATGTTTGCCAAAGCCTTCGAACCCCGAACAGAAGAAGTGGCAGAAAAGCATAGGCAAATATCCCTGACCAGTTCATCCATAGTGCATTTCCTATGGACTTTGGGTGCAGGAACATGGGGATGAAGTTTGAGCATTTTGTTTTTTTTGCAGAGCTGAAGAGGTTTGTGTGGGGGAATCCCCCCAAAGGTGGAGGAAGAAGGATTTGAGGTGGCGTTCCCACTCGTGGACTCGTTGCTGCATCTGGGTAAGCAGGTCTGCAAAGTCATTGTCCACTCCTGGTATGTACTCTATGAGTAGATGGACTCTGATGTATTGCCCATCAAAAAATGCTCTGGGCTGAAGCGGACAACTGCAGGGAGTGAGTGCTGCCCTTGTTCTGCAAGTAAAACATGGCAGTTTTGTTCTCTGTCTGAACGAGTATCACCTTGTGTTGGATGCGAGGGAGTAACGCTTGTGGAGACCCTGGCGATCAGGCATCCACACCTCTTGCATGGTCAGTTCCTATACGTGCGCCTTCCAGCCAGCAAGAGAGGTGTCCGTTGTGATGGGCATCTGCAGCACTGGGCCCAAAAAGGGCCAGCCTTGCAACAGGTTGTTGGCATAGCACCACTGCAGAGGGAGATGAGTATTGCCCCAAATCAACACTAGATCTTCCTAATGTCCCACCGCGTGTGACCATTGAGCTTCTAGGCACACCAGTAATGAATGCATGTGTAATCTGTGACTACAGCAATGCAGGAGGCATCATGCAGAGGAGGCATATGACCGTTCTGACTTTTACCTGATGATCTGGCTGAAAAAGAAGGAGCAGAGATTGGAAACCTTGGACCCTTGCAGGGCTGAGATATGCTTTCCATGTGACAGAATTGGGTATGGGCCCTAAGAAGGGCTAGCGAGAAGATAAAAGCCTAGGCTGTTTAAGAGATGTATGGTAGCTTAGGTGTGCGCTGTTCCGATGCGCTCTTGGTCAGCCAGTTGTCTAAGTAAGGGAAGATGTGGATACCATCCCTTCTGAGCGGAGCAGCTACCACGGCAAGACACTGTCTAAACACCCTGGGAGCTATGGCCACTGTGAAGGGCGGCCCTTTGAACTGATAATCCGGACAACTTACCTCAAACTCAAGGAACTGGTAATGCGGGGAACGATGCTTGGCCATGTTTGCACGAGTTCTAGACAGTACCCCTCTGCTAGGATGGCGAGAACCCACAGGTTTGAGGTGATCTCCATTCAGCGGGACAGAAACCCTTGCCGTCTTCCCAAAACATGTGTTAAATGGTCGGAGGAAGGGTAATGGAATCACTGCTTTGCAGCCGAGTCCCCTTTGTCGACTGTGACATTGACCCTGCCTCTACTGTAGCTATTTTGGTACCCACCCCTGTAATAACCCAGAGAGGACTGCTGTTGCCTGGGAAAGGAAGTGGATGCTTCAAGAGTAGTGGTTTTCACCCCTCCAATGTGTTATGTGCAGAGAGAGGAGCCTTGGGCAGATGGGGCTGTAAGGCACCCATGGCCTTAGCTGTCTCAGTGACCATTTTTTTCCAGCATCTGGTCAACTTGAAGGCCAAACGGGTGTTTCCCGGCAAAGGACAAGTTGGCCACCTGCTGCTGCACTTCTGGCTTAAAGCCCAAAACATGCAGCCAAGCATGTCGGCGGAGTATACTGGTGTTTACACTGCAAGCAGCAGTGTCTACTGCATCCAGGGCACATCAAATATTAGTGTTCACTATAATTTTACTCACCGCTACCAGTAGCAGACCCCTCTTTTTATACTGGTCCGGGAGGTGTTATAGCAACTCCTCCATTTCATCCCAGTGGGCCTATCATACCAGGAGAGTAAACTCATGGAATTGGCAATGTGCAAATGCACAGCAGACATGCAGCAGGAAAATGTGTCTCTGCCCAATGTTCTTACTCTACCAGTCGGTAGGGGGGTGCATTCCCCATGCCCTGAGATTTAGCACATTTTTAGGCTGTATGAACAACCAGAAAGTCAGGTGGCAGTTAACCCCTGATGTAGAGATGGTCTGAAGGAGATGCCTTATAATTCTTGTTGATCCCTGACATGATGACTTGTGCCTTTACAGAATGCTTAAAGATTTCAGGAGCGAGCTTAAGTATCCCTTTTAGCATAGGCACATATTGCTAGGACCTCTGGGTGGAGGAGAGTGTCTTCATGAGAAAGTCATCCTCCTCTGGTTATTTGTGTTTTTCCATCTAGTGGAATATTGCTGCCCTTTTCAATATCTCAGGGTATGAGATGGTGTCGCCCAGCGGGTAAGGCTTGGCCAGAAAGAGGTCTAAGTCTGTATCGCAAGGGGGCTCTTCATCGTAATCATTCCTTGGGTCATAATGGGGTTGTGGGTCATATGGCGTAACATATGAGCCATAGGGAGTCCTCAGACTATCATCCCCAAACTCAGAAAGAAGAGAACCCTGAGGTGATTCTCGAGAAGAGTTATGTTATGTTATGTTTATATATATTTATAAAGCGCCAAATCACCAACGGTCTCTAAGCGCTAACACACTGACCCAGAACCCAAATGCCCCCTACTGCCACCTGATCAAACAAAGGTGGGGAAGCTTATCCAAATGCCTCAATAAACAGGATGGTCTTCAACTTCTTCCTAAAAGGAAGTAACGTAGATTCGCCATGTAGGCTCTCCAGTAGCTTATTCCAGAGCTGGGGAATTACCACAAAGAAAGACCGCCCTCCCAACATAGCTCTGTTAAAGCGCGGACAAGTCAACAGATTTCTCCCGTATGAGCGGAGACACCGACTTGGAGTGTACGGCTTCAGTCAATCTTTTATATAGCTGGGAGCTAATCCATACTGAGCTTTGTGTGCAATACACAGGCCCTTAAACCTGACCCTCTGCTTAATCGGGAGCCAATTTTATTGTTGTAGAAGTGTGGCGCTAGTTCTTCTTGGCAGCTTAAAAATCAGTCTTGCCGCATCATTTAGTGTCACCTGAAGTTTCTCCAGGAGTTTCTTGGGGAGCCCAATGTAGACTGCATTGCCATAATCCAAACGGGATAAGATTAGTGCGAACACAATGGTACGCATGGTGGAAAATGACCGCAGAGGAACCAATTTCCTAAGTTGTCTTATCAGATTTGCGTAGCTCCCCACAACCGCCACTACCCGATTGTTCATTGTTGGCTTGGTGTCTAACCTCATGCCCAGGCTCTTCACAACTGGCACCGGTATCGGAGTGGTTCCGAGCTCTTGTTGCCAAAAAAGACTGGACCATGGGTTAGCCCTTGTACCAAGGGCCAACACCTCAGTCTTATCTAGATTTACCCTGAGCGAGTTGTGGGTCATCCAGTTCATAGTGAACCGGAGGATATTCTGTACATTTAACTGTGCCTGGGCAGAGTTGTCTATGCACACAATTAGCTGGTTGTCATCGGGTTAATTGGCTGAAGGTAGATATTAAAAAGCAGCGGTGACCATGTCGAACCCTGCGGCACCCCACAAGGCAGAGCACCATACCTGGATGTACAATCACCCAATTGAACTTTTTGGGACCGATCCTCTAGGAAGGAAATAATCCACTTGAGGACTGTCACAATCACTCCCAGCCGTCCAACACGGGTTAGCAGTAATGCGTGGTTCACCGTGTCGAAAGCGACAGAGGTCCAATAGGATCAATGCAGCGGAGCTTTTCTTGTCCGTAGTGAGTCTTAGCTCATCGAACACCGAAAGCATCACCAGCTCATTGCTATTATGAGCCCTAAACCCAGCTTGCCGGGCATGTAGCAACTGGTGATCTTCCAAAAAGGACGAGAACACTCGGAGCACGTGTTGTTTGAGAACCTTAGCTAAAAAAGGAAGCCTCGAAATAGGTCTAAAATGTTTTAAATTCTTAGTGTCTGCCCCTGGTTTCTTTAATAGAGGAATCACCATTGCTTCTTTGAACTTGTGTGGGACTTTCCCTGTAGTCAAGGACAAGTTTAATAGGGACAGCACCTCTGGCCCAATTACTGGAAGGCTCATTTTGAACACTCCTGGAAGACAGGGTTCCTCTGGAGACCCCGATTTAACTTTAGCTGTTATATAGGCTAAGTCATTGGGATCAAGGGGAGGGAAAACTGAGTGTGCCTCCCTGAAAGTCTGGTAGGTCTAAAAGTGGAAAGGGACAAGGGCTTAGGCGGGTGCTACCTATTTCGCTAATGATGTCTTGGACTTTCTAGGAAAAAATCTTGAATTTTCTCACAGTCATCCTGACTGATGACCGCCCTATGTTCTTTCTTATGGCTCAGCTCTTTCAGTACTCTGAAAGTCTCTTTTTGAATGTTTATAGCCTCCTTGATCTTTAATTCATAGTATACAGATTTAGTTGTAATAATTAGATCTTTATAGGAGGCTAATTTTAGTTTATATTTCTCATACTCTTCTGCGTCGTATCGCTTCCGACACTGCCTTTCACATTGGCGCAGGGCCTGTTTTTCCCGTCTTAATTATTCTGAGTACCATGGATGGAGCACCCTTAGTTCTATTCATTATTCTTTCCCTCTGAACAGGGGCCACAATATCAATAGCAGTCCTCAGCCATTGAGTGAGTTTCTCGTACTCCTGTTCTGGGTCACTGAACTGAGTCCCTGAGTGGGCTGTCTTGCATAGTGCGGCCCTTAGGCTGGTGTCCTCTATCTTACGCCACTTTCGTACTGTTCTCCACACTGGAGGTAGGTAAGCTGGTTTACTATGTACCGAGATATCAAAATTAATCTGATAATGGTCTGACCAGCTACAAGGTCTGCACTCTGTAAGAGTCCACTGACAGTAGTGGGGACAGTGAGCGTGGAGAAGGTGGAGAGGAAGGCAAAGATGGAGAAGTGCGAGGGGGAGGTAGATGAGGCAATGGAGGAGAGGTGCCTTTGTCATAATGCTGCGGCTTCTTAGGTGCCAGCTCCGCAGGTGGAGTCAAGGCTTCCTCAAATGCCATAAGAAGAGGGTAGGCTAAAATCCGTCTGGTCTCAGGATGGGTATGGATGCACAGCAGTCTAGAATTGAGCTGTTCTTGGAGGCACTAGAGGAGGGGTTCATCTGATCCTCAGAAGCTGCCCTGAATGCCGTTTGCTTTTTTTTCTGTGCCAAGGATATCCGTGGGTTGCCGGAACCGAGCCCAACTCTGGACCTAAAGGCCTCGATTCCGAGGCTGGCTTCGCAGGTGTATTCGCGGCCGGAGCAAAAGATACAGTCAAAGTCAAAAGGTGTGGCTTCGAAGAAGACTTCAGCACTGAGAGATGAGAGGGCATCAGGTCCAACTCAGCAGTTCAGTGCCGTCCATAGCCTTCCGGCAATAATAGACTGAAGACATCATGTAGGACCTGAGAGCTCAAAGCTCAACCCCCTCGAGGGGGATGTTCAGCTTCTGAGTGATGTTGAGGGGTGGGAGGCATCATGTTTGTACTCACCGCTGCTGTTTACAATGCTGGATGCCGGGCAGGTGGAGGCTCGTCCTCTTCGGCGTTGGAGCCGGAACTCCCCTAAATCTCTAACACTTTAGCCTCTGTGCTGGAAGCCTCTGGCTGCTGCTCTTCCTCAGTGCCCTGGTCTTCTGAGGAAATATGAATTTTTATGATCAATTATGTCCCCTATCTTAGACCCCAACGGCTCCATGTACATGCTACAAGTACATGTATGTTCCCTCCACTTCAAGCTATGAAGACGCAAATACAATTGTGTCCAACGTCAACATGTCCTCTTTCAGATCCACCATGAATGGGTCGAATATTCCGTTCCTAAGTATGCCTTGCCACCGTCTTTATATGGTGTACTTTTCACGTTTTTCAGCTCTGGCAAGTTAGGCCCTGAATTCTGCCATCGAGCTTTTCCTGCCTTCTGCCTCTGAATGCTCCAGCCTGGACCTGCATCTGTATCCATGACCTTTGTCTTACTTCCTGCGCGGCTAACGGTGCCTGGCCCGGCCTGTTGCCTGCCAAGACTGTATTCAGCCTTCAAGTTATCTGCTCCGCTCCTCGAGAAATGCATTCCTGTCTAGTAGTTTAGGTAAACATCCTTCCAGCTACAGAGCAAAGGGCCCGGCCTTACTGTCTCCGTGCAAGTAATTCATGGCTCCTGTTACCATGGTAGGCCCATGCCCCCTCGCATCTCATGTAGACACGTAGACGCTTATACACGCACTAGCAGTCAGTATAGGATAGCCTCTGCCTGAGAGACCTTTCCTTCCAGATAATACAGTTCCTTAAACACAAGATATTAGATACGATTTGGGATTAGGTTGTTCTGACATCCCAGACTTCTGTCTCCTCATGTAGGGCTAAATGTCAAGTCCCCTTCACCCTCCAGTTACACGTCAGTCACACGTCATGCTGCTGCACGCGCATCTCTGCCATGTATTTCTGTTGACCTTGCAGGATTCTCTTATGGATCCACCCACCTGTGACATCCTCATAATGACGTTTCTAGTACACGCCCCTATGCACACCTATTGTAACGCCTTTTTCATTACGCATGTGTATTCTTATCTCTCTTCTCAGCTGTCACGCCTTTTGCATCTGTCTTCACTGTAATGCATTGACTATATATATGATAACCTGTCAATAAAGTATGCGTTAATCCCTTCCCGAACCCTTGTGGTGACGGAATCCGATTGCCTGGTTCGAACCAATTCCTTTGTAAGGAATAAATCCCCTTTTAAAACCTCAAATACCACGGATTCTGCCTCTTATTTTTACTGAGTTATTCTTATTGAATTTTACCGCATAAATTAAGTCTAGGTAATTTAAATTTACCACATAATTGGCGCCCGAACAGGGACACCTCCCCCACCCCACGCGCCGGAGGTGCGTTGCAGACCCGGTCTCCTGCCACAGCCGGACGGACAACTACGCGTACCCGCAGGATTTCCTGTATCTCCCTCAGGCCAACGGAGGTGACTGAGGCTGCGATCAACACCCAGATGAGGCGGTGAGGAGTGCGGAGGATCCCGACCAGAGCCTAGCTGAGAGAGCAAGATCCGAGGTATACAGAGGCCCACCAGATTCCGAAGTTCTGAAGTATCTACGTCACGAGTCGAGTCGAGTCCAGTCTGGTCTAGTCCAGTCCAGACTTTCCGAGGCCTTCTGTTCCGTTCCGTGCTTCCCGGTGAGTACCATTGCTGGGGACGCATCTAGACGTGCACATTGGTTTGTGCCGGTCAAGACGGGTTTGGGTACACAGATCCGGTCTGCACTGTTTCAGCAGTGTATCTGTACTGTTTAGCAGTACATCTAGTATTATGCAGTTAGCTAGTTTTATTCTAATTATCATTGTTCGTTTTAAAATGTTTTAATATGTTTTAAATGTCGTGGTATGAGTGATTGTTCGATCTTCATTACTGTGTTTATTGTATTAATTGTGTTCAAGTCCGAGTAAGAATCAAGTAGCAAGGTTTAAGATGCCGTTATACTCAAAATTAAGACAGATAAAAACTAGAAAAGGGATACTCGAGGAAGCCGTTCCCGTTCCACCTAGGGACACTCCAGGGTACTTTATGTACCATAAACATGGCCTAGATGCCGTATTATATCTCGATTTATGGGTGGACTACACCAAGGATTTAGCAGAGAATCAGAGATGGCCCGCTGCTGGGACATGGGATGCAGATTGCATCATGAGAGTAGAAGAAGCATTATGGAAAAAGAAAGCCAGACAGTCACAGAAAAATGCCATTGAATTATGGCGTAAAGAATCGCACAGACGCATAGAGAAAGCGCTCAGAAAAGAAGAGAAAAGTAGGGAGGATTCAGACAAAGCCCGAAAAAACGTATTAGTTGAGGAAGGTATCCGAGTAAAAGCAGAACAAGTAGACAGGCAACGAAACACTCTTATGAATGGTATGTATCCTCTTCTGGCCGAGGGTTTACCTAAGGCCACCCTGGAAGTACCAAAAGATCTGCCACCTCCATTGCTTCCGACTAAATTGCACCCCAAGACCGCAGAGGACATTTTCCTTTCTTCCTATTTAGACGATGTAGCCCCCGAATATGTTAATACTCCGCCGCCACGCACGCCACCTGCTAATGGCGCTCGACCCCGAGATAATCTGCCCCCACCTCTGCAGCAACATACTCCTCCTTCCGTTCCAAACCTTCCGCCCGTTCCTTCACTCCTTCCTGCACCTATTCTTCCTACCTTACACCCAACGAATCCTTTTGGACCTGGCACCTCAGGAGGTGCGACAGGAAGTTTTCATACGCCGCCATCAGCGCGTCGATTGACTTATAGGGATTTAGCACACCAACGTACCCCTCAAACAGCGAATTATGACATATATAAAGAGCCTCTTACAGACTGTAGATATGATCCAGTACCCGGTAAAGACGACAGAATGATGCTATCATCAGTACGTCTGCGACGAGTTGCGAACTATTTAATGATATTACCAGGAATGATTGATCATCTAGACAAAATATATCACTTTGTCCAAACAGGGCAAGGTCCTGAAAGTATTGGCGAGGCCATGGCATACCAGAAAGTGGACACGCAAAAACTGTTGTTACGCTTCTTCATAAACTGCCTGATAAGACACAGAGATAGGCCAGGTGTAGACCCGGAAGAAATGAAAGCACTTAACAAATGGGGTCAGAATATAGCAGACGGAAAACATGATAAACAGAATAGTATAGAAAGTATGTACCGAAGGATCCGAAAAACAGTAGAACAAATATGTGAAAGAGAACAGCCTGAAAGAGAAATAGATGCAGATAAGACCGAATCCTCAGGGGAGGAGGAACAACTAGAAATGACAACAGGACAATTACAACTACCAGCTAGAGAAATGATAGCTTATGTAGGTAAAGGAAGATCCTTTAATAATTCATTACGTCCGATACGTCCAGAAAGTAAGAGAATTTTTCAAGCTGCCATGTCAAATCCAAAGACCCCTGAACACTTATTTCAGGCTACTGATAAAATACTTCAAGAGCGAATGGGGTACCATGTACTCGATTCTATGGATGAACAAGAATTAGCCAGGTCAGCAGTACAATGGGCTGACAGTTCTGATAAATATAGTGATGACGCGCTAGTACATACGTTTTTGAATCTTTCACCAGACGAACAGCGTTTAGCTGGTACGTACATGATACAACACCTCCTTATATTGTATAAAGGCCAACACTCCGATCCTGGTCCCCTACCTGATATACTGATAGAACTACTCATGAATAAATGGAGAGGTCTAGGTACCGATCTAATTAAAGTAATTCTAGAATATCGGCACAGATATAGTGCCTTTTTGTGTCCAGAGCTTGATCCAGCTCCCTCCATGGAAAGAAAGACGTATTACATAGACAGACAGAATCCCTTACGCGAAGTGCACCCAGTTAGAAATGATGATAATACTTTTAGACGCGTGTTCGTGTACACGCCTATAACTAAAATAGAACTATTGGAAATGAAAAAATTAGTGCCCAGCCATGACAGAGATCCAGCAGGTTTCCACCGTGAAATAAAAGACATGTTACTCATGGGTGATTATACCTATCCTGACATTATGAAAATATTGAAAGTATTATTGCCTGCCGGTATTTACGAGAAACTCAAAGAAAAAGAGTGGGAGGTGGGAGAACAAAAGATTGATTGGACAGCATTAGAAAACGAAGAAAATGCTCGAACTGCAGGCCTAGGGCTTGGGGACAAAACTAAAGCATTACCAGGATTATTAGTACAAGTATTGCCACGTTTATTAACTACGAAAAAGGAGGACTGGGGAGCAATCTCAGCTTGCAAACAGAAACCCGATGAAGACACTCGTGATTTTTATTCCCGATTTGAAAAATGTTTCGGTATTAATAGCGGCCTGAAAGCAAGTAGCGATTCATATCCACATCTTTTTGTAACAAAATTAGTCGAGAATTCCTTGCCTCAGGTTAAGAACAGAGTATTGAAAGTAGAGAGCTCTTGGCAAGCTAATACCCCGTCACAAATGTTACAAATGTTACAGTACCACCAGAATAGAATTAGAGAAGAACAAGAACACGAACAAAGACGTATGAAAGACACGAAAATGAAAATGCTCGTCGCCCAGTCAGTTCCAGCTGACGGTCATAAAAAGGGTGCGACACAGTCCAGTAATTCAGCGGTTCCTGTTAAAGGGACATGCAACTATTGTAAACAGCCAGGTCATTATATAAACGATTGCGCAGTTCTGAAACATAATATCTCTACGGGTAAAACCAAGGAGAGACCACGTCCACCTAGACAGGATCAGATCCAACAACAAGTACCTCAGAATGTACAGCCTATGCAAGCTGCACAACAGACCGTAGCAGTACCACAGCCACAGCCTATTGCCGCAACACAAAACACGACACAACAGATGTACCAGTATGCACAAAATGACTATCCCGATTATCAGCGATACACATGAAACAGCCTAGAGAGGGAGGTTGGCTTGCCTCTTATTGAGGTTCCCGTAGATCAAGAGGGTCCTTATGTACATAGTCAAGTATTAGGGAAAGACAGAAAGTTTTTAATTGATACAGGGGCAAGCAGAACAACTATAAGTCACGACGAGGTTCCAGGGGCACCCCTCTCAGGCTCACAGAATGTTTCCCTTGGATTTTCAGGAAAGCCTATTGTTAATGAAGTATCGCAACCTCTTCCTCTTGCAGTTGGTCCATTAACACGGACTACAGATCTATTGCTTACAAAATCATGCCCAGAAAACGTGTTAGGTATAAAGACACTGAAAGCTCTAGGAGCTGTAATATGTTGTTCCCCGGAAGGGGGTACGACTATTTTTGCGTGACTTTAAAGGTCACTATGTATTCAGAGACATGGATCACCGGTTACAGAATGTCCCTGCACATTTATGGGCACAAGGCCCCACTGATGTAGGTTGTATGCACATTACACCATATCGAGTCACCCTCAAAGCAGGAGTGGTATTACCACGAATTCGACAATACAAGTTACCTCCAGATGCTGTAGTGGCTTTGCTGCAAATCATTGACGAGCTCATTGCACAAGGAGTGGTTGTGGAAACCGACTCCAATGTATGTAATTCTCCTATTATTCCAATTCTTAAACGAACTGATCCAAATGCACCCCCAGTTTATCGATTAATTATTGATCTGCGCAAATTGAATAAATGCATTGTACCACAATATCCCGTGGTTCCGGATATCTCTTCATTATTGACAGCTATTGATTCAGAAGCAACGTTCTTTACTGTAATTGACCTCAAGAACGCCTTCTTTAGCGTCCCAATCGATCCGGAAAGCCAATATTTGTTCGGATTTTGTTTAAATGGACGAAGCTTCAAATTTGCACGCGCACCTCAAGGATTCACAGAAAGCCTCAGCATCTACAGCCAAGCACTGAAAAGACAACTTGACAGTATCCACATGCCTGTTAACACTACCCTGCTTCAGTATGTCGATGATCTGCTGATCACCGCCCGAAGCGAGCCCGAATGTGAAAAAGCATCACTGACGGTTTTACATTTTCTGGCCGACAAGGGGCACAAGGTGTCCCCTTCGAAGCTGCAATTCTGTGTTCAGCAAGTTGTGTACCTTGGGCACTTGCTGTCCAAAGGGGGGAGACAGCTCACACCTGACCGCATCCAGTTAATTGTAAACATGCCACCACCCAAGACACAAAAGGAGGTGCGGGCCTTCATAAGTCTCACTTCGTACTGTAGACAATGGATTCCCCAATATGCATTTCTAGTAAAGCCACTCATTCAGTTGACAACCCAGGAGGCAGCGACTTCGACTGTCCTCCCTTGGACTCGGGCACATACACAAGCTTTTGAAGACTTAAAGAAAGCCTTATGTCAAGCACCTGTTTTAGCGACACCATGTTACAGTAAGCCTTTTACACTTTTTGTTACAGAACGCGAAGGTACTGCCTTGTCAGTACTCACTCAGGAACAAGCAGGTTCACACAAACCGTGTGCTTATTTTTCTAGCACATTAGATCCAGTAGCCCAGGCTCTGCCTACGTGCCTGAAATCAGTCGCAGCAACAGCTTTAGCGATCAGACAAAGCGATTCCATAGTATTAGGACATCAATTGACAGTGCAAGTTCCACACTCCGTGGAAGTTCTTTTAAACCGAACTCAGACTCAGCACTTGACTATAGCACGACTGACAGGTTACGAATTAACATTGTTTCAGCCACACATAGAAATCAGACGCTGTAGTACATTAAATCCTGCCACACTTTTGCCATTAAGTGGAACAGACCCATTGGCACATGATTGTATTGAAGTCATTACTATTACGATGAAACCCAGACAAGACTTGACAGACATTCCATTACCGGATCCAGACCTGACACTTTATGTGGATGGTTCATGCATGAGAACAAGTACAGGAGAGTTAGTGGCCGCTTACGCAGTCACGACAGACACCGAAGTTATTGAAACGAATTGTATTGACACATTATCAGCTCAAGCAGCAGAGCTCATCGCTCTGACACAAGCCTGTATTCAAGCCAAAAATAAGAGAGTTAACATATACACAGATTCACGTTATGCATTCGGAGTTGTACACGACTTCGGAGTCCTTTGGCGAGAGAGAGGTTATTTGACTTCTCACGGTGCCAACATTCAACACGGTCCCCTCATTCAAGCCCTGTTAGATGCAATACATCTGCCTACTGCGATATCTATCATGAAGTGCAAGGCCCATACAAAAGTCACCGATATCATTTCCCAGGGTAACGACCTAGCAGACCGAACAGCTAAGCAAACAGCACAGAATCGGATTCATGCAACTGACTTGACAAAGACAATAGTTCCGACATCGACACACTGCATGACAGTTAGGGATCCCGCCCTTGATGTGATTGACATACAGACACATGCTACACCAGAGGAAATCAAGAAATGGACTGAACTAGGAGGGATCCAAACAGATCAGGGATGGATGACGAAGGGAAAATCTACATGGTTTCTCCCCGACTCCATGGTTCAAGTTATCATTAACACAATACATAGTCCAGCGCATCTAGGAGAGAAAGCTATGTTAGACAGTATTCAAAACATTTGGTTTAATAAACACTTACGAGCTGCAGCCAAACAGAAAGTGCGTACTTGCATGATTTGTTGTCAGTTCAACCCAGGTAAAGGCGTTCCTGTAGAGCAAGGTGGATTTCAACCTCCCGATCACCCTTTTGAAGTCCTCCAGATGGATTATATCCAGATGGAACGATGTCGAGGATTCAAATATGTCCTCGTAGTTGTATGCGCACTTTCTCGTTGGACAGAAGCATATCCAGTCTCAGATTACACTGCCCCGACCACTGCCAAGCAGCTGGTTCGTGAATTCTTCCCACGGTATGGTTTGCCCCGTATCGTGTACTCAGATAACGGTCAGCCGTTCTCATCCGAGCTAATGAAACACATTTCACTCCTCTTAGGCTATCAATGGAAATTCCACTGTGTCCGGCATCCCGAGGCAGCAGGTCTCGTGGAGCGTCATAATCAGACTCTGAAAATTCGACTTTCTAAAATCTGTAGAGAGAAAGGCGTCGACTGGATAGTAGCTTTACCAGTTGCACTCTTTTACATGAGAATGATAGCACATTCTCGAACAGGGCTATCCCCGTACGAGGTGGTCTTCGGTAGGCCACCAAATATGTGGGGGACGCCTATACCTCGTAAAATCACTGATGTTGATTGTAATATGCTGACAGATTACCTTGCTTCCTTGATGTCTGCACTACAAACTTGCCGTTCACAGGTAGCTGCAGCCTTTCCCGACAACACCGAGGTGAAGCCCCATGAAGTGGTTCCCGGAGATTTTGTTTTTATAAGAAATTTCGACAGGAGGAGCCCGCTGGAGCCTCGCTGGCAAACGCCGAAATTAGTACTTCTGACCACGAGGACAGCAGTGAAGATCGAGGGTCGCAAGGGTTGGCTACACTCGAGCCATATCAAGAAATTTCATGGACTGCCTTCTGATTTGAACTCTCAGCCCTACCCTCCTCCACAGACTGACTCAAAACTCCCCCTGGCCGAGAAAACTGCTTCCCAGGACTATAAACTGAAACTAAGGTCTAGCAAGTCAGACAATTTAATTGTTTAAGTCCTCTCCTAGGTGAATCGGTTAAATTAGTCTCTGACATGTATCCTCTAGACCGAAATAGAGAGAGAGACAGAAACAGCTCGAGAAACGTGCATATTGTAAATCACTTCATAGTCACTGTATAGTGACATTGTTGATTATGTTTTTTCTAAATCTTCTGATTATTGCTGCAAGTATACTGTTGCACATATACTATCCTATTTTCAAGCGTGCACACTCTGCTTCCAATGTTACTGCCGAACACTCTTTTAGCGAATTACCTCCACATGAGTTGCCCTACAGACTTGCGCTGCGCAACAACACATTCATTAGTATGTTACATCACTCCCATCAGGCCAACAACGCTACAAATTGTTGGATATGTGGCTGACTCCCTCCCTACCAGAGATACAAGGGAGTTCTGCCTCTCTTTCCGTATCCATTCACACACAATGGTTCCTGTGGCGCATGGTTTAGTTTGATTAATTCTTTAGATTCAAATACCGTAGTTTACCAGAGCAACTGGGTATGGGGAAACCTGAACTTAGTATTGCTTAAAGCCTGCTACCCTAACAAGGAGGGACTTCCCAAAAGGACAGGAACTGATCTAGAAAATGAAGTATATGGGTTAGGTAACTTTACACTTAACCTCATGATTCTGAATGTTGAATCCGAAGCTGCACCAGTCTTGTCTGCTATGTCCGTATTACCAGTCAAAGGTGAATTATGTGTAAGAAAGAATGGTTCAGTACACCTGGGTCATAGTAAATGTACTACTGTGATCGAATTCAGTGATCAAGGCAAGTCTACATTTAGAGCTTCCCGTCATTCCTACTTCATTTGTGGTCATACCGCATATATACGTTTACCTCTAGATTGTGATGGTACCTGTTACATTGCATTCCTTCTGCCACCTGTTTTCCTAGCCCCTCCTGATTATCATAGAAATACCCATCTAGTACACAATAGACCCCAGAGAGATCTCCCGATTGTCGACTACACTGAAACGGCATGGGAACAATACACAGACTTCAATAAAGGTCTCTTTCCCTACATAGGTGTTGTCTCTAATAGTAAACTGATACGTAAATTAACCAGAACCCTTGAAGCAGTAGTGAATGAAACTACCTCTGCCCTAGGCAACTTAACAGAGGAGCAGTCTGCGATGCGGATTGTTGTTCTCCAAAATCGTCTTGTCCTTGACGTCATCCTGGCCGATAGGGGCGGAGCCTGTAGAGTCATCGGATCGAGTTGCTGTGTTTTCATTCCAGAAAACGCGCCATCAGTATATAAAGCCATAACTCGTCTTCATAAGATTGCAAGCCAGATACACCAGAACCCAGGCACCTGGACGTGGTCCGGTTGGTTCTGGAGTGTGTTGTCAGCCTGGGGATGGAAAGTCCTATCCTTCCTAGGTATTGCCCTTCTCATAGTATTCAGTTGCTGCCTGTGTCTACAATGTGGACCAGCGATTTGCGGCCTGTGTGCCACATCATGTATTCCACGTTCAAGTTCTCATTCAAAATCCCGTAAGAAGAAAGAAGAGCAAATGATGTTACATGAACAGATTGATGGATTCCTGAGGATCGATATCTCATGAAGGGTCCGTAGGGGACAAGGAGGGAATGAGGAAATATGAATTTTTATGATCAATTGTGTCCCCTATCTTAGACCCCAACGGCTCCATGTACATGCTACAAGTACATGTATGTTCCCTCCACTTCAAGCTATGAAGACGCAAATACAATTGTGTCCAACGTCAACATGTCCTCTTTCAGATCCACCATGAATGGGTCGAATATTCCGTTCCTAAGTATGCCTTGCCACCGTCTTTATATGGTGTACTTTTCACGTTTTTCAGCTCTGGCAAGTTAGGCCCTGAATTCTGCCATCGAGCTTTTCCTGCCTTCTGCCTCTGAATGCTCCAGCCTGGACCTGCATCTGTATCCATGACCTTTGTCTTACTTCCTGCGCGGCTAACGGTGCCTGGCCCGGCCTGTTGCCTGCCAAGACTGTATTCAGCCTTCAAGTTATCTGCTCCGCTCCTCGAGAAATGCATTCCTGTCTAGTAGTTTAGGTAAACATCCTTCCAGCTACAGAGCAAAGGGCCCGGCCTTACTGTCTCCGTGCAAGTAATTCATGGCTCCTGTTACCATGGTAGGCCCATGCCCCCTCGCATCTCATGTAGACACGTAGACGCTTATACACGCACTAGCAGTCAGTATAGGATAGCCTCTGCCTGAGAGACCTTTCCTTCCAGATAATACAGTTCCTTAAACACAAGATATTAGATACGATTTGGG
Organism: Triturus cristatus; assembly: GCF_964204655.1. Classification (NCBI taxonomy): domain Eukaryota; kingdom Metazoa; phylum Chordata; class Amphibia; order Caudata; family Salamandridae; genus Triturus; species Triturus cristatus. The sequence goes on along the minus strand of NC_140594.1, from coordinate 214,385,282 downwards.
ATTAGGTTGTTCTGACATCCCAGACTTCTGTCTCCTCATGTAGGGCTAAATGTCAAGTCCCCTTCACCCTCCAGTTACACGTCAGTCACACGTCATGCTGCTGCACGCGCATCTCTGCCATGTATTTCTGTTGACCTTGCAGGATTCTCTTATGGATCCACCCACCTGTGACATCCTCATAATGACGTTTCTAGTACACGCCCCTATGCACACCTATTGTAACGCCTTTTTCATTACGTATGTGTATTCTTATCTCTCTTCTCAGCTGTCACGCCTTTTGCATCTGTCTTCACTGTAATGCATTGACTATATATATGATAACCTGTCAATAAAGTATGCGTTAATCCCTTCCCGAACCCTCGTGGTGACGGAATCCGATTGCCTGGTTCGAACCAATTCCTTTGTAAGGAATAAATCCCCTTTTAAAACCTCAAATACCACGGATTCTGCCTCTTATTTTTACTGAGTTATTCTTATTGAATTTTACCGCATAAATTAAGTCTAGGTAATTTAAATTTACCACACTTTAAAGAAGGTCTAAAGTATCATCCGCTCTGTGTTGCGTCTCGAATCAAAGGCGATGCGACAATCTCAATGACAGAGGAGGCTCTTTTTATTCCAGAGCAGAGGCACGCTGAACAGGAGGCCTCTTGGTAGTCCGGAAACAGAGATTATACACCTGATAGAGGTCTATCCCACGTATTTCGCTCAACACTTCGGGCATAAGCGGAATTGAGTTCTTTCCATTACAGGCACATTTTTGGGTGTTGAGGAATCAATGGAGCTCCCGAGGGGCGAGGCCCCATAGAGGCATTGATGATTTTAGATTGTAGAGCTAAAGAAAAAGGATATGCGTTGCTTGGAACAGACAAGTAAATGCAACTGTTATTTCTTCCGACAAGTATGAAAGATCCATGCAGACCCGGCGACAACACCACGCGACTTTGAACCGAAGCTCGAAGGAACACATCTGAGCCCGAAGGTGGAGAAAAAACAATCTAACAATGGAGCCGATGCCCATGCGCATTACCAGGAATAGATGTAGTCACTATACCTTGAGACTCAAAAGACTTCTTTGAAGAAAACAACTTGCCCACGTCCAAGCCCCAACATTAGATGGCAGAAGTATGCACAGCATGTGTACCTATAGCTACATGTCATGGGCGTGGTGGTTACGTATCACAGGCAGTGTGTTTTACTTTTTCCTATAGGGATAATGGGGATAGAAATTTTATACATGGGGGAGCATGGGTGTTAAATGGCTGTTCTAAATACCTTACATTCTAATTTTGTGAATCCAGTAAGGAAACAGTAATTAGAGACCGTGGGCTTTAAATGACTGCTGAATACATTTCCCACTATGTTCTAATGTTTCCTGTTGGGAAAACGTGAACAGGTATAATTTTTAAATGGGGTATGTTGGGTGGTAAATGGCTGATACTTTTCCCAGGCACAGTGTTTTACATATTCCTGTAGAGATAACGGGCTTAGCGATTTTCAACATAGGGGATGATGAGTGTTAAATAACTAACATATACCTGGCATTGTATTTTCATGATTTCTGTGAGAAAACCGTAATTAGCTATTTTATGCATGGAGGATTATGGGCTGTAAAGGGCTGTTGGATACATTTTCCACTATGTTCTAATGTGTCATTTTGGGAATACTGGAATAGCTAATATTTATATGGTGGTTAAATGGTTGGTAAATAGCTGCTATATTTACCAGGCACAGTTTTTTACTTATGCCTCTAGGAATGATGGGCATAGCGAAATTCCACATGGATGTTATAGGACTTTTACATACACCTAGTATGCAGTTTTCATGATTCCTGTAACTAAATGGTAATTATCTATTTATGACATGGGGGTTTATGGGCTTTATAGGAATGCTGAATAAATAGTCTATGATGTTCTAATGTTTCCTGTTGGGAAAATTGGAATAGCTAATATGTTCATGGGGGATTATGGGTGTAAATAGCTGCTACAGATACCGGCCATAGCACTTTGCATGTTCCTACAGGAGATAAAAAGCATAGCAATTTTCTACAAGTGGGGGTAATAGGTATTAAATTGCTACATCTACCTGTCATAGTACTTTATTGATTACTGCAAAGAAAGAGTAATTAGCCATTTTACACATGCAAGATTATGGACCTGAACCCTTTAGGAGCGGGCGTCGATCAATAGCAGACGCTTGTACAACCTCCCGAGTGTGTCTGTCAGGCGTCATCCATTGGCTGACACTGGGGAGGCATTAAACAAATCATCCAGTGATTTCACTGGAAGATTTAGTGGGTTTTATATTTTTTTAAAAAGGTTGGGTGCAAAGCGGATTCGCTTCCGCTTCAATCTGCGCTACCCTCTCCTGTCCATCTGTGACGTCAACGTGCCTCTGTCACTAATCCCAGCTGGAGCGACCAGGAGAAAGAGGTGAGCCGTCTTCGCTGCATCCGGTGGGGATTTTGGGCCCAAGGCGACCTATCCAGTTTGCTGGAAAGGAGAGAGCCTCCCCTTTCCAGCAATGCCTTCCTCAAAATATTTCCTGCTCGTGGATCGCGGATGGGCAGCGATCCAGAAGCAGGATCAACTAAACAGCAGGGAATGATGTCATTTTGGGGTCTTCCCCCCTGAGACATGGGCCGACCCCCATTGGGTTTGATTTCTCCTGGAGGACAAGATCATGCACCCCGGAGGGCAAAATTATACCATGCACAAATGTGCTTGTTTGGGGTTTGGCTCCCCTAGTAAATGGGCAGACCCCCCACCCAAGGGGGGCATTTTTATTTTTTATAAAATGTGTTTGTTTTCCCCTAGAGAGGGTGTGATTGGGCCCCCCACGGAGGCAGCAATCGCGCCCCACAGGGGAAAACAAAGTGGCACTCATGCATTCCTCCCTTAGGGGTAAATAAAAGTCAGCCACATTTTTTGCTTTGCCCTAGAGGGTTGCAGTCTCACCCCCACCCAGGGCAAAATAATGCTTACCAGTCATATGGGCAAAATAGAGGGCCACATTTACAAATCAGGGCATTTTTGAATTTGTCAATACACTAAGTGTTTTGCAAGGTATGGGAGACTGTATGCATTTGTGCTTGCTGGTGGTAACATCAGAGAAATCCAAAGTAAAAGCCAGGCCACAAACAGACAAAAAGCTGGCCCACATACTGACTTGTCAGACCACTCCTTCGGACATTGCCAGATTGCCCTACAGAGCAGTCAGACCATGGCACTGTCATAATCTGGGAATGGTCATTTTCGAGATGCGCGTCTACCCCACTGGGAACACACATTCTTCTAAAAGGTTTGTTTTCATCTGGGGAGCACAACCAATGAAGTCGCAATTCCTCCACCCAGCGGACCACCAGGGAGTTTGTAGGCCACTTTCGTGTTCATTTCCCAGATATTTTACGACAAATATTGCCTGAAACAAGCACAAATGCATAATCTTCTACACCTACATTGCTTGTCTTCAGTAAATAAATATAGACCAGGACGTACAAAGAGCTTGCTTTGTGTTTGCTTCACGTATACTCATTGCAAAGTCCTTGTAGGGATTTTGCAGAGCAAATGGCTATTTGTGTTGCTTTGTTTAAAAAAGACAAAAAAGGATCTGGGAAAGGTGCTGCTTGAGTTGCCCGGGGCTGACTAATAATAGGGGGTGACAAACTCTGTTGTCTCCGGGACGCTGGGCCATCACTCGCCTAGGGATATACCGCCTTCGCAACTGCACCTACGCCACTTCCTGGAGGCCATGGGTCTCGTGGATATATGGAGGATGTATCACCCCGCGGAAATGCAATACAGATTCTATTCCGGGGTTCATAACAGTCTATCCCAATTGGACTATGCCCTTGCTCCGGCCGCACATATCGGATATGTTACAGAAGTCAAACATCTAGCTAGAGGCATATCGGATCACTCCCCAATTGGGCTACAGCTGGAGTATGGGAGGGGGGACTTCACTAGGGTCGCTCCAATTAGCCCCTGGCTCCTAATAAACCCTATAAGCAAATCAAAACTGGAACAAGAAATTGAGCATTATTTCTCCGACAACAAGGGTACAGCTGCCTCGGCTTGGGTCCAATGGGAGGCCTTTAAAACCGTGATAAGAGGGCATGCACTCTCTCAAATTTCTGGGGCCAAAAAAGAGAAATGGGCCAAGCTTCTCCGACTGGAAGAGGATATAATAAAATTGGAAGAGGGTCTTTTAACTTCCACAGAGCAGAACGCGGCGCATCTTCTTAGCCTGGATCAAGAGGAGTATAGATCCGAGGCGCGAGAGGCTGCCAAAACCATGTTTAATCACAAGCTGGGAAGCATTTATGAACTGGGGGACTAAACTGGGAAACTGCTGGCATGGCTGGACAGGAGGGAGGCGGCGAGCCGACTGGTAACCGAACTGAGAACGGAGACGGAATTAACGCTTACTGACCCGCAAGATACTGCAGAAGAGTTTGGAAGATATTATGCGCAAGTCTATTCCTCCAGGCCCGGTAGGCTAGAAATGGAGGTAAAATAATTATTGGCCGAGATTCGTCTGCTGGTATTGGGGGAAGATGAGAGACAGACTTTGGAGGGAGACCTCACGTCGGACGAAATAGCACAGGCCATTTGCTAACTCCAAACTGGAAAGGCGATGGGCCCTAATGGCCTCCCAATAGAACTCTACAAATTACGACCCGATAAGGTGGCTCTCTATCTAAAAGCAAAGTTCCTGGAAAGTCCGGATGAGGGGCTCCTTCCACTGGACCAGAAACTAACTACGTTGGTGGTTATACCTAACGAGGGGAAACCAAGAGATAGCTGCACGTCATACAGATCCATATCGCTATAGAATGCAGAGGCCAAAATACTGGCAAAAATCCTAGCCACCCGTTTGTTCCGTGTCCTTCCTGAGCATGTTCACCAGTCAGGATTCATGCCATTCTACACTGACCCGCTAGCACAAGTGGTGGTCAACAATAAAAAAAACTGTCATTTTCCATCTCCATAGGGGAAAGAGGCAGGGGTGCTCACTCTGGAACCCTTGGCCTGTTGGATCCATGCAGACCCTGTAATACGAGGGCTGCGTTGGGCGGAAGGACCGCATCTCACTCTACGCAGATGATATCTTGCTGTATTTGGCCTCCCCACATAGCTCCCTATGCAGGGTTCTGAACATTTTTACTAATTTTGGGACTTATTTAGGGTATAGGATCAATTGGACAAAGTCACTTATCGTTGTGCTCAAAGGCAGCCCTCCAGCTCTACCTAACAAATATCAACTTAAAATTGTAACAGTAGGGTTTAAATTACTGGGAACTTTCCTTACTAATGACCCCAAGCTATTTTATGAAACTAACCTTTTACCTCCACTGCAGCGACTGGGACATGAAGTAGATCACTGGCAGTCTCTCCCACTGTCACTCTTGGGGAGAGCCGCATTGTTCAAATTGATGAGTCTGCCCCGTTTTTTATATGTTTTGCAGAACTCACCTGCCCTAGTCCCTGCATCATATTTTAGGCGGGTGGAGAGTGCACAGAGAACGTTGCTCTGGGGAACTGGTCCGCCGCATATCTCCTTCCCGAAATTGGGGATTGGATGGTATGACGGAGGAACAGGTCTGCCAAACATCAAGAAATACTATTGGGCTGCGCACCTGAAATGTACCGGCCCCCTATTGACCCGGGCCATGCCATGGATAGATGGCTCCGCTCAGGGGGAACTTGCGTACAAGCACTCTACTCAAAACCCAGGACATTCCCTCTGACGGGCCCTACGAAACCCTCAGTACAAGTGTGGCAATTGGTTCAGAAAAATATGGGATGGGCAAAGACCATGACTCGAAGCACCCCACTGTGGGACTCAGAACAACTAGGTGATCTCTGGAAGACTAAGGGGTTAGATAAATGGGATCTGATAGGGATTTCACAGGTGGCCGACCTTTGGAAACAGGGGGAAGTTTTACCCTTCACAACCCTTCAACAAAAATATGAACTTGCAGACTCAGAAAGATTCCGATATCTCCAGATACGACACGCCCTTCAAACAGTCATCCCCAGGGGAGAGACCCCTCCGGAGGCTCTCCTCTTGAAGATAGGCTTTTGGACGGATACATGCCCAAGATGGCAATCTCCCTGACATACTTGAAATTAATACATCACTCCACTGATCCCCCCTCCCGCAGCTTCGGGCAAAGTGGGAAAGTGACTTACAAGAGCTAGACGAAGACGAGTGGGTGGAGGCGCTGGCGTCCCCACGGGAGGGGACAATATCCCCTAAGTTAAAGTTGGTGCAGCTGAAAATACTTCATAGGATCTATGTAACAGGGCCTACACTACTCAAGATGGGATTTGGCACGGACTCTAGTTGCAGAAGGCTTTGTGGTCAAGAAGGCATGTATGTATGGGAAAGCCCACATATAGCAAGATATTGGAGAGAGGTTCACTTATGCATGGGGGAGGTCATGGGTCAGGTAATAACTATTGAGACTAAACGCTGTCTTCTAAATATATGGGAGCCAACGGACTTGGGTAGTTAAGAACAAACCTGGGTGACTCTGGGATTGATGATAGCCAAGAAAAATGTAGCAAGAAAATAGGGGGGTGTGCAACCCCCCCCAAATCTTAGAGAATGGGAGAGCGCCATGGACTGGTGCATGTTTCGTAAAAAACAGTGTATGTAGCGCAAGGCTGCCCTAAGAAGTGGTTGCAAATATGGGAAAAGTGGAATGACTACAGAGGTAACATCTGTGAACCACCAGGTCTGCAGACGCAACCATCCCTAACAGAGTCAACACACTAATATTTCACTGTTTGCTGTAAAACTGTAAATGAGAATTTAATACTGTGTGCAAAGTATGATTGATTTTCGTGCTCCTTGATTTGAACTACTGTAAATCTGTGACACTTTTGTTAATAATAAAAAGAATCAAAAAGTAACAGCACATTGTGCTGGCTTGCAACACTGTGTCAGGGAGGCCGTGGGTGGTCCATGGGTGTTACCGTGCAGCAACCATGTTTGTTTGCCTCAAATCCATTTTACAAAGACTTGTAAACAGTGGAGGCAAAATCTGGCACCTGTTCAAGGCTGGCATAAGAAATATCTTTTTCTTTGGGGAGAAAGCCTCAAAGGGTACATTTTAACGAAGAGGCCACTTCTTGCACAAAAACTATCCTGATCATAACACAAACAAGTATCTGCGTTGGGGCAAGGCAGCACACCGTGAGCCAGCGCATGGACGGAGCAGAACTGGGCCATTTCTTTGAAGATACGGTGCAGTTCTTCTCGCCCCAGGTGATGCACTGCAGCAACTTTGCTCACTCTGTTACAGTATGTTGTAGTACTGCGTATGTGGCAAGTACAAGTAATGCTTTTCAGATCGAGCCTATAGCGACAGTGTGCATGCGCTGCTTGCTTTGCGAGGCATGCAGTATTCAGTATGGCGTGGAAGCACTGTGGAAGCATCGCCCACTCTCCGCCCATCTTTTTCATTGGCTTAGGTTCTAAATGCTGCCTTCCGATTGGTTTTAGGCATGTTAGTCCCTCCTTATGACGGCCATGTCGTCATTTGTATCCTTCCATGGCTACTGGCCCCTTTACTTCGAAAACTATTTTCTTGCGGTGTCTCCCCCCCTCCCGCAGTCCGGGACTTCTTGTGCCCTGCACTCCAGTTCGTGACTTCTCGCTCACCCGCCCCCACTCCGTTTCCAATGCAATAGGTCTTGCGTAAATGCGAGTCCTATTGCATTGTAGATGCTTGTTTTCTTTTGCCTCAGCTTTCCTGTTCCGAGCACTGCTGCTATCATGGAGGCCATCTATATTGACTTTGTCGTCACCCCCCTCCCGTTGTAGATTGTGTTGCCTTTAGTCCCACACCCATTGTCAGTGTTAACTTTCTTCATTGTCCGTGTTAACTTTTTTCCCGCCCCCCCTCTCGCTGTCCGTGTTAACTTTGTTCCCACACCCCTCCCGTTGTCCATATTAAGTCCTGGGACGATCGCTTCAATGAGGCTGCCAAATTCCTGCCAGCTTGCACAACTGGCTACCTGGAAGACGCCAAAGCCATCCTGCAGGGCAAAAGCGGGAGAGACCTACTAAACACCACCAACATTTATGGCATCAGAGCACTTCATCAGGTAAGGGACGTCATGACCTGAAAAACCGAGTGACAATCCACCACAGATGCAAAATCATTCCCTGAGCAACCATTTTCCTGCTCTCCTGCACATATGGATGTATAATAAAGTTAGCAAGAACCATCCCCGCTCCCTTTATGTTCTCTGGTCTTCATTGTCTTGCAGGCAAGCATTTTAGTTTCAGGGTCCAAGTGACGTGGCCAGGCCCCTGGGCTCCCCATTTATTTACCAACACTTGTGAGCGCGGGAGAGGCACAGGTCACAGAAATTATGTGCTTCATCGATCTTTCAAACTGAGGATACTTTTTGATTCTTTTTCATACTTTTGTTATTTTGATGCACGCAATTTGTCCAGAGAAGTGCATTGTACCATTTCGCGGGGAAATATAAATAAACCAAGCTTCTACTTATTTTACTCTTTTAACGAAAATACTCTTGGTGTGATTATGAAGAGGAATCCACAACCATTTAACTGTACCGGCAGGCTCAGTCTCTGCATGGGTTGGTTGCCTGCCGAGTTAAGCTGCCACGTATCAAGCTATTGATAAAATATTTTTTTCTAAGAGTGTCTACAGAAAGCTTTTATCTAGGAACAATAGTCGTTCCTATTACTCCTTTTCTTTTGATCCTTGAATGATTTTGAGGTTCTGAACACAGAATCTCTTGAGGCGCAGCGGCCAGAGCGTTAATGTTTTCTTAAGCACCTCGACTTGTTCAGGCTTTTCTATTATTTTAAGGTTTCGCCTATGTGAGATTTATTGGCTTGGTCAAGGATTTTTTAGACATCATGGCTTAAAGTCAAGAAAAAAAGTGCTATGACCACGTTGACCGTCTCAAAAGTCAAGGGAAAAAAGCACGTACACTACATTGATGGCCTCTTGACTTTAAGAAATGTTGTACAGCAGCTCGTGCAGCTGTGCAACATGCCTTGAAAAAGCCAATAGCTCTCGCATGGGTTAAACCTATTGGCTTTACCAATGCTTGTAATATCCATATTTACAACTGTTTCTTCTGACAGTCCAGGCTATGTTTTTGCTATCACAGAATCCTTGCAGAAGTCAAACTCCATAGAGAGAATAGTTCTTGCAATGTAAGTTTTCAGACCACCCAGCTGGAAAAAGAGGGTTATTTCCTGCTGGAGTTCACATGAATCATTCAGAGTCAAGTGGATGCTAATGTCTGGAGGACGTTTTCACAAAGCTCAGAGACTGAGGGATGGGTGGGGGCATTGAGTCACTGAAGAGATAAGATGCACTGATTTCATTCAGTTTATTAATACTAGTAACATCTATTGGTAAAGAATGGGCTATACCAATGTTTTCTGAGCACTACCAGGTAACAAGTAACCGGTAGAAGACTAAAATCGGTTCAGCCAATCAGGAGGCCCTGAACGCACAAAATGATCACTGTTATTTACCTTTATTGCAAGTTCAGTGAAACTGTGGAGTAGAGACATGAAGCAGTAGGGAAAAGAGTGAGTGATTATATATATATATATATATATATATATATATATATATATATATATATTAGGCGAAAGCAGCTATTAATGCCTGATACATAGGTCGTTAATGTTTAAGTAATACCACGGAAACATGTTCCTTACTAGGTTAGCAGAGGGCCATGCAATGGCGTAATACAGCTAGGGCAAGGATTGGTATGGTTTTATTTTTGTTTTCACGTGAATATTTTTGGGCAAAATGTTATCCCTCATTGACATGTTTTGTGTCAACTCACACATATGTTGTGAGCTTTCCCGCATGCCCTGTCTAGAGCTCCACGTGCCTAATGGTGGCGAGGGACGTGGGATGTCAGTCACGCACCTGGCATGGCATTTGTAATCCCTAGCATCTGCAGGGCAGAGTTAATGGTCCAGGTGGAAGTAGAGGATGAAACCACAGTCAACAGAGACAGATTTAGTAGCAACAGAAGAGCATCATTTCATTAGATGAACAACAAAAAACAAGCATTATGGGAGTGGACAGGATGTGGCGCAGCAGCCAGAGCGGCTAATGTGAGAGCTGGGGATCCCGGTTTGAATCTCAGCAGCGCAACATCCTGTGATTCTGGGCAAATCACTTAATCTCTTCCAAGTTGCCCTATATAAATCTGCTGCAAGCCGAAAAAGCAGAAAGAGGCAAAACTTTATGAAAAAATAGTTCCACCAAAGCGGTTGTTAACAGTATTTCGGCTACTGGGAACTGCTAAGAGAAGCTGATGAGGAACAAGCATAGGAACATATGCTACAGCCAATAGAAATGGGGGAAAATTAAGTGACCAGCAGAGGAACCAAAGAAAAGCCAGATAAGAGAGGGGTTAGGATGTTACCCCTTTTAAGTTTATAATGTAAAAAATAGATTTCACAAGCACAGCACTAGCGCAGGTGAAACCTAAGAAGAAGGCATGCTTGCGGTTGTCTTTCTGTAATGCTCACAGGTTTTCAAAAGCAGGTGGTGAAGGCCACTTTCACACAAAGCAAACTGGTACTTTCATTAAACAAGTCCAGTTTATCACAAAATAATTTAGTTGGAATAGGAGTTTGCTGGGCACCACTAAGGAAGAATGTAGATGGGTGATATGCCCATAGTTAGAGATACTGTACAAATTCTCATCACTGATCTAGGATACATCCATTGAGCCAGTTTAAGAAGGGGTTTCAAAATCATGGGCAGGGCTTGAGGATCCTTACCAGTAAAAAGACTTTTATTTAAATTCAATGTTTGTAAGCGTATCTTATGTGACTATTATGAAAATCTGGCAAAGTTGATACAGCCCACCTTATCCTTTGGATGCGCCTGAGTTAAGGTGTTAGTGACTAAGCTTAGCTCTAGTCTGCAACATTTTGCAGTTTATCATGAGCTAACACAGCATCAATCCAGCCCTAATGGATGAACATGATCTTTCCAGCTAGAATAATATGATCAATTCATTTCAACAAGGAACCAACAAGACTAGATAATCAAATATAGGGAATATTCTCCTCCATTATCCACCTCCTTCTGCTAGAAGGCTTATTCTTCGAGCACCACTTCAGAAGGTGAACGTACCATAACTGCTCTCTAGCAAGGGAGTGTTCTGGTGGCTTTTTCTCCTTATCAACATGTTGTAACTGGTGTATACCATAACTTCAGGCTGGGGTTCACTGAACAGAGGCATAACAATCCCATTTCAAATCCAGATTTCTAGTTATAGGAACAAAACATAGATTATTGTTAATGAAAGTACATACGAGTGAAACAACTTACTTCCAATACTGGGTAATGTTCCAGCGACAGCGTTTCCACCATAGAATCCAAAACATGCTCACAGAGACTGGCGATAGCGTCGACTGAATCTAATACTGGATTCATTATAGCAGGAAACTGTATAACAGGGAGGTAAAACAAAAAATGAGAAATTACCATTTCAAGTATATTTTATAGTTGCTACATTTTGCAATTGACAGAATGCCCCTGCTGTTCATTCTCAAGTAGTTTCTACCTACAACCTAAATCCCAAGCCACCAATTTATGTAACTATTGGCCTATTATTAAGTACTTTGCAATTCGTTTTTTCTACTGATGTACACCTATATTTAATCAGAGCTACTTTCCAATAGGATGGAATATGCTACTTACCAGTATGCATCTGTTCTTGGCATGTAGAGCTGCAGAGCCACACACTTAGGATAGTAGATCGCCATCTGGTGTTGGGCTCGGATGCTTGCAGGTTGTTGTTGTCTTCGGAAGAAGTCTTTGGTCACGAGATGGGTGACTCCTCCCTTGGACTACAAAGCGCATGGGCATCCACTCCATCCTCAGATTGTTTTTCACCATGATGGGAAATGATGGAGTTTGTAAAAAGAGAGAGAGATGTCCATGTGTAATGTCTAAGTAAGACTATGCTGGAACAGATATAGGTCCCGGGGAGGTGGGTGGGCGTGTGTGGCTCTGCAGCTCTTCATGCCAAGAACAGATGCATACTGGTAAGTAGCATATTCCGTTCGAGGCATATGAGCTGCATATCACACACTTAGGATAGACTATATAGCAGTGTCTCCCCTAGCGGTGGTCACCTGTATCAGTTGCAGCAGTTTGGAATAAAGTTTTAAGAACAGCATGACCTACAGAAGCTTGTTGTTTTGCTTGCACGTCAACACAGTAATGTTTAGTGAAGGTGTGTGTTGTAGACCATGTGGCTGCCTTACAGATATCTTCTAAGGGAATGTTTCCTAAGAATGCCATGGAAGCCCCTATTTTGCGTGTGGAATGCGCTCTAGGGGGAACTGTTAGTGTGCGTTTAGCCTTGTGGTAGCATATTTGGATACATTTAACTATCCACCTGGCTATCCCAGATTTGGAAATGGGGTTGCCTTTATGTGGTGGAGAGAAAGCATCAAACAATTGTTTGGTTTTGCGGAATGCTTTGGTTCTGTCAATGTAGTAAAGTAGGGCTCTTTTAACGTCTAAGGTATGAAGAGCTCTTTCAGCTACCGAGTATAGATTTGGGAAGAACACTGGTAGCTCTACTGATTGGTTAAGATGGAACGGAGATATGACTTTTGGCAGGAATTTCAGATTTGTTCTAAGAACCACTTTGTTGCGGTGTAATTGTAGGAATGGTTCTTGTATGGTTAAAGCCTGGATCTCACTTATCTGTATAAGGGATGTGATAGCGATAAGGAAAGCCACATTCCATGTGAGGAACTGTAGTTCGCATTTATGCAGAGATTCAAAAGGGGGTCCCATGAGCCTTGTAAGAACAATGTTTAGATTCCACACTGGAGAGGGTGGTAATCTGGGAGGAATAATCCTCTTAAGGCCTTCCATGAAGGCTTTGATCGCAGGCACTCTAAATAGTGAGAAGTGTTGTCGATTTTGCAAGTAGGCTGCTAATGCTGCTAGGTGGAGACGTATGGATGAGTACGCTAAATTACATCTTTGCAAGTGTAGTAAGTAGCAAATGATGTTCTGTATGGATGCATCCAGTGGGCGTATATCATTGTTAGTGCAGTAAATGGCAAATCTTTTCCATTTTGCAGTGTAGCAGGCTCTAGTGGTAGGTCGTCCGGCCTCTTTTATAATATTCATACAGTCTGGTGGTAGGTTGAGGTAACCGAACTCTAGGACTTCAGGAGCCAGATCACTAGATTCAGTTGACCTGGATCTGGGTGTCTTATTTCTCCATGGTTCTGGGTTAGTAAGGACGGGGAGAGATGCAGTTTTTGGTGTGGAACTAGAGAGAGTTCCAGCTTTGTTGTAAACCAGGGCTGGCGTGCCCATATGGGGGCTACTAGGATCAGTTTGAGAGAGTGTTACCTGAGCTTGCGTACCACAAATGGAATGAGTGGGAGAGGCGGAAAAGCATACGCAAATCTGCCTGACCAGTTCATCCATATCGCATTGCCCTTGGACTGTGGGTGGGGAAACCTGGCGTCGAAGGTTGGGCATTTTGCGTTTTCGTGTGTGGCGAACAGATCTATGTCTGGTTGGCCCCATTTCTGGAAAAAGGGGAGTAGGACTTTTGGATGTAATTCCCATTCGTGGATCTGTTGAGTCTGTCGACTCAACAGGTCGGCAATTTGATTGTGAACCCCTGGAAGGTGTTCTGCAAGCAGGTATATGTTCTGGGGAATGGCCCATCTCCAAATGTTCTGTGCTAGCTGGGACAGCTGGAGAGAATGTGTGCCTCCTTGTTTTTGTATATAATAGGCTGTCATGTTGTCCGTCCGGATGAAGACAGTTTTGTTCTTGAGATGTATTTGGAATGATTTTATTGCTAGGAATACTAATAGTAGTTCCAGGTAATTGATATGGAGCACTTTCTGTTGAGTGGTCCATTTGCCCTGAGTGGTGTGTCCTAGGAGATGGGCTCCCCATCCCGTGAGTGATGCGTCCGTTGTTAGCACTATTTGTGGAAGAGGCTCGAGGAACTGCAGCCCTTTGGACAGGTTTATTGTGTTCCACCATTTTAGAGAGCGATGTGAGCGGTTGTCCACCAACACCAGATCTGTTAGTTGTCCGTGAGCCTGATTCCACTGACGTGCTAGACACTCTTGCAAGGGACGCATTTGAAGTCTTGCAGAAGGCACAATGAAGATGCATGACGCCATCATGCCTATCAGTTGCATGAACACTGTTGCTGGAAGAGAGTGTTGGGTTTGAAATTTTACGATGAGAGCTTGTATATTGGCTATCCAGGCTAGGGCTTTGGAGGTATTTATGATGGCTCCCAGATATTGATGTATGTGGGAGGGTTGGAGATGAGATTTGGGGTAATTTATTGTGAATCCCAAGTTGTGCAAGATTTGAATAGTTCGGTGAGTGTGTAGAACGCATTTGTTGAATGAGTTGGCTTTTATTAGCCAGTCGTCTAGATACGGGAAGACATGAATTTGTTTTCTTCTGAGATGCGCTGCTACTACTGCTAGACATTTGGTGAATACTCTGGGCGCAGTTGTTACCCCGAATGGAAGGACTGTAAACTGATAGTGTTGTCTGTCCACCACAAACCTTAGGTACTTCCTGTGAGCAGGATGTATGGGAATGTGGAAATAAGTGTCCTTGAGATCTAGTGTGGCAAGGAAATCGCCTTGTTGTAGTAGTGGGAGCACTTGTTGAAGAGTGATCATATGGAAATGATCTGAGTTTATGTACAGATTTAGGAGTCTGAGGTCGAGTATTGGTCTTAGAGTCTTGTCCTTTTTGGGGATTAGGAAGTAGAGAGAGTATACCCCTGTACCCTGATGTTGTAAGGGAACTGGTTCTATTGTATGTTTTTGAAGCAATGAGAGGACTTCTTGTTTGAGGAGCGTAAGATGGTCTGGTGACCTGTAACGCTGCTTGGATGGTATGTGTGGAGGGGTAGTGGTGAGTTCCAGGCAGTAACCATACTGGATAATTTGTCTTACCCTCTTGTCTGTTGTGATGGAGTTCCAGACAGGTAGGAACTGTTTGAGTCTTCCCCCGACTGGAGTGGAATGGTCTGGGGGGAGTGGAGGAAAGTCACTGTTTTGTGGCGGGGGAGGTACGAGTGTTGGTATTGCCTCGACCTCGTCCGTTGTTGTTGTTTCCTCTATATCCTCCTCTAAAATATCCTCTACTAGGGGATGTTTGTGTAGAGGTTTTGAATGTAGAGGAGGTGTCTGCTCCCATATTCTTGGAGGCTCCTCTGTAGAAGGAGCGTCGAAAGGAGCCGCGTGGTTGTGGAGACTGCAATGCTCCCATGGACTTGGCAGTCTCGGTGTCTTTTTTCATTTTTTCAAGTGCAGTGTGAACTGCTGGCCCAAACAGCTGTTCTTGGTTAAAAGGTTGGCTAAATATGGTACTTTGTACTTGTGGCTCAAAGCCTGAAATGCGTAGCCAGGCATGGCATCTAAGGAGTACACTTGTGTTTATTGCTCGAGAGGCGGTGTCTGCCGCATCAAATGCACATTTAATTGACGCATTTGAGATAAGTTTTCCCTCTTGTATAAGGTCATTTGCCTGGGTCTTGTATTGGTCTGGCAGGTGTTGTAGCAGATTCTCCAACTGATCGTAGTGAGCCCTATCGTAGCGTGCTAATAGGGCTTGGGTGTTGGCAATACGCCAATGATTGGCAGCTTGTGCTGCTACTAGTTTGCCCGTGGCTTCTAATAGTCTGGATTCTTTGTCAGGGGGTGGTGCATCTCCCGTGGTTTGGGAGATGGTGCGTTTCCTTGCGTTGGAAACGACCAAAGAATCCAGAGGGAGCTGTCCTTTGATGTAACAAGGATCTTCTGGGGCAGGTCTATATTTTTTCTCAATTCTTGGGTTAAGCACCCTGGCATGGACGGGGTCTTTAAATACTTCTGTGGCGTGTTTTATCACCCCTTTAAGCATAGGTACAATTTGTACCGACTTCTGAGACTGTTCAAAAGTGTCCAAGAGGAAGTCTTCCTCGGGTGCATCAGAGTGCATGGTGACGCCATGGTAAAGTGCCGCTCTGTTTACTAGTTGTCCAAACCCCAGGTGGTCATCTGGAGGTGATGGTTTGGAGGGATATGGTGTAGGGTCAGGTATATCTGGTAGAGGGTATGCCCATTCATCCAATGGTGCGGTATCTGGATCCGTGAACGGATATTAGTATTATAAGTATCTCCTCCTCCCCCTAGGTCATCATCATCATCCTGTGGAGGTGGTATATGTGATGGAGATGGTAGAAGTAAGGGTTGTGTAGGCAGAGGGGGTGGGGTAGAAGGTGGTATGGGAGAGGAAGGAGGCATAGGTGATGTTGCCGAGTCCTTCTTTTTTATAGGAACTGGGGCAGGTATTGTGTCCAGTTTCTGTTTCTTACATAGCACTGCAGTGACATGTCCAGTCTTTGGATTAATATAGATCCTTTTTTGTGTTGGATCTGGATGGAAAAGTTCTTGTTCTTCAGGAACAGATTTTGGCGCCGATTTTTTCGGTTCCGATCGAGGTTTTGGTTGATCTGTAGAGTCTTTGGCTTTAGGAGGTGTACTATAGTCCTTAGCCGGTGGTTTCGGTGCCGAAGAAGGTTTCGGTGCCGAAGTTGAGTCTTTCGGCTTGGGAACTTTCAGTGCCGGTTTATCTATGGGCCTCGATGTTTTCGGTGCCAAAGGTGTCGGATCCGATTTCGGTGCCAAGAGGTCTTTTGTCTTCGGTGCCGAAGGTGCCAGGGGTACAATGACATGCGGCTTACTCGGGCCCGAGCCACCGGAAGGCTTATGTTTCTTCGGAGCCGAGCCCGGAGGCGGGGCTTCTGAAGGGTGTCTTCGGTTTTGACCAATACCTTCGGTTTTGGAGGGGTTGGGGCAGTGGTACTCACGCGTTGCCCCGGAGTAATGGGGTCGTCTGAGTCGTCTGCTTCTGAGATGATTTGAAGTTCCTCGGAATCCTCTTCCGGGACATCGGGACCCTCATGGAAGATGTTTACTGGTTCCGGGGCTGATCTGTGTGCCATGATAAGGCGTTGAGCTCTTCGATCCTCAATGGTCTTTTTGGATCGAAATGCTGCGCAGGCTGGACAGCTGGCTTCGTCGTGTTCCGGTGATAGGCACAGGTTGCAGACTTTGTGATGGTCACTGTGCGGAAACTGCTCCACACTGGGGGCATTTTTTAAACGGCGTCCTTTCCATGAGCCGTAGGCCTCACGGCGTGGATAGGTCCAGCAGCCCGCGTCGACGTCCGGAATCGAGCCAATGAATTTGATGTCGAGTGAAGGTGCTTTGATGTAGTTGTAGAAGTTTTTTCGCTTCGAAAAGCTTGTATTTGAGATTTTCAAGGAGTTGGAAAAGTTACATCCGAACTCAATGGCGGAAAAAAACAATCTGAGGATGGAGTGGATGCCCATGCGCACTGTAGTCCAAGGGAGGAGTCACCCAACTCGTAACCAAAGACTTCTTCCGAAGACAACAACAAACTGCAAGCATCCGAGCCCAACACCAGATGGCGACCAACTATCCTAAGTATGTGATCTGCAGCTCATATACCTCGAACAAATATTTTTGCCTGATAAGGTCACCACCCAAAATATTTCAAACGTCTGATGAGTGCCTCTACTTATCACCTTAGGGAATTAAACCATTGTCCTCAACGGCCATGGCAAATGAACCAATGTCTCAAAATGTCCAAGAGTAAAAAACAATCTTTTTTTTCCATCGTTCCAACATAGAGTTGATATTTTCACGCTCGCTCTTTAGAACGTGTCCATTCCCTCACAGCCCTACACTAGAGCAATATAACTCTCTGTCTCTATTCAAACCCTTGAGAAATGAACACACTCCCTTGCATCTAAAATATGAAGTTTGTTGATTCTTTGCCCCTCCAAACCCAGCTCCCCCCATGCAACAACTTCCTCTATGGCAATTAAAGTCTGCATTCTTTCTCCCTTGGGATCTTAAAACAGTAGCCATATCCTATCTCACTTTATACCCTGGGCAAATGTTCAATCTGAGTTTGCCTTTACTTCTTCTCACCCCCTAACCTGATGTCACTACTTTTGTATCAATCCACATAAGGCTTCTCTCATTCTATATCTTCACCATATTGAATTGAAGGTAATGACACAGAAACAGTTCTTCCCACATCCCGCATCGGTGTACCATCTACCCGCAGAATCATAACTCATGAACAACCTCAAACATAAAGTAATATTCAAATGCCTCACTCAGCTACTCATATTTTTGCCTTGTAAATAAATGGTTGGCAGAATTAGGAATGGCCCTTTAGTCCCCAATCTGTTTTTAAAAATACTTTTCAATACCTGATCAGCTTAGATAGATCTTTTTTTTGTCTTTTTGTGGGTGCCTGCTGAGTCATACCGTGACTGGATGGCTTTCCAGCAGCCGCTTTGATCACTCCAAGTTAACATTCCCACTTTCTTTTCTGTATTTTTGGAAGGGAGGTTCCAGGTTAGGTCAGGGAAGGCCACAGTCCATGAAACTCATCTGAATACTTTGAGTGCAAGGCCATCTTGCTATGGTTTAGATACAGTTCAAATGAGCACTCCACCAACAGCATACACATCTCGTTTTCCTGGATCTTAACTAATTCATATGGCAGGGCTGCCTTCAGGATCCTGAAGTAGAAATACTTTGTCTTCACTCCCGCATCTGACACCTCCTGCCTTTGTCATCTCATATACCAGCATCACTTTGGAATTTGTGATGTTGGCGTGTCCTTAACAACACCTGGCCTGCTCCTTGGTCTTTGTGACATCAAGATTTTTATAACAGTAGCTGGTGTGCTCATTGGACTTTGTTGCATTTTTCCTAATCACTTGCGTCACTGCGCCGTTTATTCACTGTAACACTCCCAGTGCACATTTGGTTCTTATGGTTACTGCAATTTAGTTGTATTTTGTGCTTCTATATGCAAATAACAACCCTTCCACCCTTACTTGGTCTCCCTTGTCCCCTTTCTGTGCTAGGTGATCGATACACAAATTACACTGTCCCCTTGTATGATATACCAGTTGAGACATTGTTTTATTGTTATAATACTTGCCTGGTCTCAGCTGGGATAACGGGTTTACTCCTGTTTCCATTTACTTTGGTGCATACAGAGCAGCCGTTGGTTGGCTAGACTATCTGTTCTGATGGTGCCTCTTGATATCTGATGTGCCATTTGTCTGATTCACAGCACTGGCTAGACAAAGACCAGTCGTGGCTCCAACCCAAAGTGTTGATGACTTTTGGTTTGGGCATTAAATTTGCCCTATGTGCAACATGGGTGGCTCATTGTGCCAGAGGACTCAAGCTATCACTCTTTGATAAGTCCGAAGTAGGCTGAAACGGGTTTGGAAGTGCTTGTGTTTCTATCTGTAGGAGACCTAGTATGGCAGTTCGGGCTGGACTCTTCCTAATGGTAGAGGACTACGGGTGATTTGAGTATAGTTGGTCACTTTCTGAGTGGTAGTGTGTGAAAAAAAACTGTGGACTAGAAAAAGGCCAGCACTGATCACCTATGGTTGAGATTATTTCAAGCATCCCTTCCATAACTTTGCTGTTTATTCCATCCCAAAGTTGGCGCAGTGCACCGATGTACCTGGGTCACCTATTGCCCTCTCCACAATGACAGCTCCACCCACACCTTCCCATTAGCTATGTAGCATCATGCAAAGTACATGCTCAAGCCAAATGGGTGGAACATTGTTAGGATGAAGAGCAAAACAGATTTGTATTGGGACAGGCACGTGAGGTGCAGATATGGATGGGTTTGTACTTATTTCCTTTCCACAAAGGCAAGATCATGTGCTAAGTTTTTTCCACATGTGATCTCTCTCTAGTACTCAGACCTTGATTATATGCTCCTGGCTCTTTCGTAGAAATAGTAAGAAAGCCTCTACTACAAGTTCTAGGTGTCCCAAATCTTATGAGACAAACACATCCCGGGAATTTGTTATAATTAAGGCTCCATGTTTGCAGTTTTAATGGATTTTTACAGATAAATACAAACAGAAAACATCTGTTTTCAGTCTGAATTTATCTTTTAAAGTGGATAGATATAGAAAATTGTGCTCTTTTTAAGTGACTCGCCGTGCTGTCTTTGATGAATCATAGGCCCGCAGCTGAGTATATGGACAGCATGGGAAATCAAAAAAAGGATGAAGTTCTTTAAATAATGGAATATGTCAACATACATTTATGGTATAATGCTAGTATTTACCAGTGGATGTATTGATATGTGATATTTGGCAGCTTAAATAGCAAAAACACAACAGACATCAAACTAAGTTCTATGCGTCTATCAGTTAAATAAATATGGAAATGTACAGTTTTTCAACTTCATTTATACACAAAAATCAAAATAAATATGGTTAAATACATATAAAATGGCCTAAAAATAATTATGAAAAAATAAATACCATAAAACCGGGGGTCCTAGTTATAATCTTGCATTGGGAATGTATTGTGTTGATGTTATGATTGTGACATACTGAGGATTGGAGGGCGATTGGACACGGTTAGAAGCAGCGGTGTCTGGCTGTATGGACACAGGTTTTCATCTGCCAATAAAGTGAAGCTTGTTCACCATCCAGGTTTTCAGTCGTATGGGGAGGTGGTTACAGCATATTTTGGCGACAAGGATGGTATAGAGGGAAACATGGTGGCAGGCAGACGCTGGTCGCGGGAGCTCCCAGACTGAGGGGAGAAGGCAAATGGAAGAAAGCAGGAATCGCTTAGCTATGCTGCGGAAAATGAACGCTTAAGTTTGACCACCGAGATTATAAGGGTAAAGGCTTACTACCTGTTTTTTTTAATTTAAAACACGTATTCTATATGGGATTCAACGGGAGGCGGCAGCAGGGGATCTGGTGCTGGGCAGCAGCTCTCTGGCAGAGGTCCCGTGCGGCAACAGCACTGGCCGGCTTCCGGGTCGGTTGAGGCAGAGGCAGAGGCAGCACAGGACAGCAGTTTTCAGAAGGAAGACGCTCTGAATACACGGAGGAGCGGGTTAAGAAATTGACTGAACAGGCAGGGGGTCCCTGTTCTGTGGAGATGAATGTAGGGGAAAACAGACTGCAACCTCAGGAATTATTGCAGGTACAGCTAAGGCCGATGGAAAGAGATCTCCCCCCAAAGATATTTTCTTCTTTTAAGGAGCGTTTGAAGTGGGGGTGGAGAGTGCCATAGGAAATGCCAGAGTAGGCACTAGTGTTGGGAGTACCGGGGAGGAAAATACTTCAGTCAATATACTAGCGGATAAAGCACCGCAAGTAAGGAATCGGTACCAATTACGGTCGGTCCCTGAGAGGAAAGGTAAAGGTGGGAGATTAAGGGAGTGGGAGGCGGTAGCTGTTTCCCCTATTTAAAAGGTGGTGAAAGTTGCAGGGAATATTAAAAAACAGTTACTCTTGGCAAGTGGAATACCGATCAATATATACACTATTATTCAAACAATCACACCATACTACTACACCAGTCTAGGAAAGGAAAAACCAAAGGATTTGTATGTATACAAAAATTTAATTAAAACAACATCAGAATGTACATCACATCACTTTCGGCAATAATAAAAACTGATAAAATAATTTGTCATACAGTGATTCAACATTAAAAAAAAATCAAAGCGAGAGAAAAACAACAGACATGAGTATTTGTCATTAGCAATGGTTATGCCGAAAGAATCAATAACAGTATTGGCAACATATAATAGTGTATATAATAATGGTTATCCACTTGCCAAGAGTAGCTGTTTTTGAATATTGACTATAGTACCCTGGGTCTTGGGTTTGAGGGGTCACTCTCGTGTTTTTTTCACTTTCAGTACAACCGAAAGTTGCGGGAAAACCTAAACATTGTGTGACTTAAGTGGTGCATTCACTCTCAAAGCCCTCACCATCCCTTAGCTCCTATTTCAGAATAATGGAACAGGTTACAGTGGCGATGCAGGGGGCAAGGAGTAATGTATCCCCGACGCTGACGCAGACAATATCGCTCCCTCTTGAAAATCGTTTTTCTCTGTTGGCTAACTTGGCAAGGGACGTACAAGATGGGAGCGGGCCAAGTTCAAGTCTGAGTTCAAGCCCAAGTCCGAGCTTGAGTCCGCCCCAAGATAGTAGTCGACCATCTATGAACCAAGCCAAGGAGAAGTTAGTCCTCAGGCTGAAGGAGGGACTGTAAATCAGTTGGAAAAAAATTATATTGAACTTGAGGTAGGACATTCTTATGAAATTCGAGATCTGAGAGTAACCAAAAAGGTATCCAAGACAAATGTGGAGTACGAGAGGAAAAACTAGATGATATTGCGCAACGCACTGTGATTTTGGAAGGGGAGGTGAAGGTTCTGTCTGTGGCCGAGATTTCCAGAGATATAGAGACCTTGAAATCCCATAACAAATCCCTGCAGGAAGACTTGGAGGCTTGAACCTCAGTCTAGGCATAATAACTTGAGTTCTTAGCATTCCGGTAGGCTCGGAAAAAGGTGACATTAAGAGTTTCATTTGTAAACTATTAAGAGAAGGAATACTGCATGACAGGCCGGACCTAGATCTCGAGAAGGATATTCAGAGAGTGCACAGGGATCCCTTTAAGTTAAACCCTGCTAGGAAGACGCCTGGAAAATATTGATTAATTTCCTTACATATGCAGTTAAGGAGTTGGTGCTGGGACGTGCCTTGAAGGAAGGATCTTTGAAGTATGGGGATTTCAGCTACCAAGTAAGATCGGACTTAGGCAAGAGAACTGTACAGAGGCAATGTGCATTGGGGACAAGGATGAACGATCTACGGATAAAGTTTACAGCGATGTTGAAAATCATGTGGAGAAATAAGAAGCACAATACAAGTAATCCAGAAGAGGTTGAAACCTTTCTAGCTCAGATGGATGGAGCTTCCGCAATTAATAAATGAGGAAAAGAGGGTTCTGGAGGGTGAGATTGCAGAGGAGGAGATCAGGGTACAGTGCAAGAAAATGGCAGGCGGGAAGGCAGCCTGGCCAGATGGCCTCCCAGTTGTGATCTATACTCAAATCATAGATAAAGTGGCTCCAGTCATATATAGATATATATAGACAGGGAAACTACTCCCAGTTCTTGGTCAGAGGCCATGGTAAATTTAATATTGAAACCAAATAAAGATCTGTTGAGAGTCGACTCGTAAAGACCAATATCTCTCTTTAACACAGATTATAAGATCTTTTCGGGGATAGTAGCCTCAAGAGTAGCACAGGTCATTAAGGGAGTTATACACTCAGATCAAAAAGGTTTTATACCAGGGAGGCAGCTTAATGAGCTTACGTTCTTGATGATGGGGGCTATAGATATGGGAGAGGCCCAGAATTTGCCTTTGACCGTAGAAGCTGCAGATGCAGCTAAGGCCTTCGACCAAGTGCACTGGGCATATCTTTGGGAGGCGCTAAGAATCTTTGGTTTTCCGCAGAACCTCGTGAGGGCTGCGCAAAACCTAGATTATCTCCCTAGGGCTACAGTGCTGGTAAATGGAGAACTGTCAGATTGGTTTGATATCACCAGGGGCACGAGGCAGGGATGTCCCCTGTCTCCGCTCCTTTTTAATCTGTATATAGAGCCTTTTGCAAATTTGATCAGAGCAGACTCCACTATCTCCCCTTTAAATCATCTGCGTTAGTGGCAAAACTGGCTCTATATGCGGATGATCTGATTCTCTATACTACCAACCCCCAGGCTGCAATCTCCAATCTGATGGCAAAAGCGGAGAGCTTTGGTTTGATTTCAGGGTAAAGGTGAATGCGGAAAAAAACGAAATTATGGAATGGAACCAGGACAAGAATAGTCGGGGGGTTAAATCTCAAATGCGCTACCTGGGTGTATTAATTACACAGAAAATTGTGGCTGTTCCTAGAAAAAACTGGAAAAAAGTTATCCAGGGAGTTTGTTGATAAGATGGGCCAACTTACCTTTAAACATATATGGTCATGTGAATCTCATTAAAATGATTGTCCTCCCAAAAAGTACTTTTCTTTTCAATTCTATTCCTCTAACTTTTCGGAAGGTGGATATAGCCAAGCGCCAGGGGTAAACAGGTAGCTTCATCTGGGCTACAAAGGGACCTAGGATAGCTTGGAAAAAGTGGAGGAGGAGGTTGGAGGCAGGGGGCTTGGCTCTACCGCATCTGCTCGCATACTATCACGTTTTTCACTTGAAGACCATTCATATGCTTGCTAATAAGATGGATAGGTCACCTATGGGTTTACTTTTTGGGGCAATGTTAGCCGATGTTTGTCAAGGCCAGTGTCACTTCCTTTTTAAATATAGAGACCCAAAATTCTTCAAAAAGGTGAGGTTGAAGATTCTGAAGTCCACCTTAAGAATTTGGACTCATTTGCGGGAAAGGTTGGGAGTCCCACATTACTCTTTACGGGCTCCGATTTTGGAATCCCTTGGTACCCCCGATTGCTTGATGGACCAACTTAGTCAGCCCTTAAAATCTGGGGGGGCGATGCTATCAGGCAGATCTTAAAACAGGATCAAGCTTAGTGAGTTGGGAAGTGTTAAACAATTGTACCAAGTGGCAACTGACTAGATTCAAATACTACCAATTACGATCTTTGTGGGCCACACAAGAGTGGGCAGGAAAGGAAGATGACCTGAGGCTTGATCAGGTGATGAGAACTGATCGATGGAAAAAGGAAGTCTCATTTTGGTATTGGCCCTTTGTGGAGGCGGATGATAAGATTGACTCGGAAAACTCCAATCTACGGGTAGAAGAGCTTGGGGAAGGAGATTTGAAGCAAGCTTGGTATGATTCCTTTTCCATTCTACAAGCAGTGGTGAAACCTGCTTCGCTTAAGTGTAACCATCTGTTTACTACCAATAGAGTATATTGGTCTCCAGCCAAGTTACCAAGAGTCACAGGAAACAACATACATCTGTCCAAGGTGTATGCTTACAACAGCAGATGACCTGCACTTGTTTATGCAGTGTCCGAAGATTGTTCCCTACTGGGCTTTTGTGTGTAACTTTCTTGGGGAAGTAAATGGCGAACAGATCAAGGTAAGCCCTCAACTTGTATTTTTGGGGCTTTATCAAAAAGGGGATGTGCAAACAAACACAGTCATCACTAAATTCATCTTCTATGTGACTTTGTTGGCAAGTTGGGAGATTTGTAGACTTTGGAATACGAAAGTACCCCATCCTTTGCTGAATACCTTAAAAGTATTATCTGTACGAGTCAGTCTGATATGGCCTCTGACCCTAGAAGTCTGGATAAGGTTTGGACATTGTTGGTGGATAGGAGAGAGAAGCCCCGCAGGTCCGATGATTAAGCCACACATGCTGTTGGTCCTGGTTCTCCTGTGCCCTGGTCCACTCGTGAAGGAGATGGAAGTGGAAACAGCAGTATTCTGGTGTGGAATGCTCTTTTTCCCTCCTGGCATCTGAGGGATAAGAGTAATATCATCAAGAGAGTTGGCAGAATGAGGACCCCAAAAAAAAAAAAAAGAAGGTTGCTATCAGCCAGACACTGATTATTCTACAGTCTACGTGCAGAGAAATCCTCTGTCGCATAACCCCACTGGTGCAGTAGGATTGATCCTGCATTTGACATTTGTTTTTATTGGTAGTGTGCTAGTGCCCCACTCAAGTGTGCCAGATCGCCTGTGGGTGTCCAGTCTTCAATTTAGTTGCTTTTATCTCGTTTGTGTTTCCATTGGGCAACCCTTCGGCGTGAGCACTGTTCCATCAGTCCGCATGGTTTAGAACTGCCGCAGCGCGATCGTGCAGAGTGGCCGTCTGCCAACCTGCTTGAGCATCTTTGCCCAATACCCTTGTACAGGGAGGAGCCATAATCCGCCAAAGCATTGTAAAGGCAAACCAATATCCAGGATCACGCGACTCTGAATTATGTCATGAGGGCCTCCTTATCTTTATGTGCTCCGTGGTGCCTATTCGACATTGTGGCTGGCTCTTGAATGGTTCCTGGTTGACAAAAGCACAATTTAAATTTCTTAATAGAATAACACATCCCCTTCCCTTCAACATTATAACAAACAATACCTTACACCTATCCCTCTTTCACAATGGTTATCTCCGGTGGTGATAACAAAGAAGGCTGATGGGTCTTTGAGGTTTTGTGTAGACCTTTGCAGTCTGAACCAAAATGTGGTTATGGACCATTTTTCCTTGCTCAATATCACAGAGTTACTTTTCCTGTTGGACCAAATTTGATCTTATAAGTGTCTAGAATCAGGTCAGCTTGCACTCAGAATCCAAGCAGTTGACTGCATTTGTCAACTCAGAGGGGGTTTACTAATTTAACAGAATGCCATCTGGTTTGTCATCAGTGGCAAGTGTTTTTCAGAGACTCATTTCAAAAGTGTTATACGAGGTCAAGAATGTTGTCTTCTTTCAAGACGATATATTGATTTATGGAGACAGCATTGAGACTCATAACAAAAAGTTGCATGAGGTATTGTCTAGATTGTTGGAAACCGGTCTTACTTTGCAGCAAGAAGTGTAAATTTTTGGTGCGAGAGGTCGAAATTTGTTATATCTCATTTCTGGGGAGGGGGTGAGACCCAAAATGAACTTGTGAGTGCCATAGTGAATGCCGAGACTCCTGATGATAAAGACAAGCTTCGTTCCTTAATGGGACTTGTGGAATATTATGCTAAGTTTGTGAGAGATTTTGCACGTAAATCTGAACCACTGAGGGAGTAGTTGAGGGAGGAAAGGAAATTCATGTGGGGTGCGATTCAAAAAACAGCTTTTGAGCAAATCAAGGGTGATATTTCAAATGCTGACTTATTGGTTCCATTTCAAAGCGACCTGAAGACTGTGCTTACTGTGTGATACGGGTGTTGTGGCAGTCCTCAACCAGCTACACGGGAAGGTGGAAAGGACTGTGGCCTTTGCATCCTGTTTATTGACAGATGCAGACAGGAATTACTCTGTCATTGAGCGGGAAGCATTGGCAGCCGCATGGGCAACCAATTACTTTTGCACTTTCATTTGGGGGATGAAGATTGTTCTCAGGACAGATTACAAGCCGTTGCTAAAAGTGTTGGGACCAAATGGGAATAAGAATTGTTCAGGATGTCTAGCCAGGTTGGCTGTCAAGATGCAAGATTGTGAATATACTACTGAGTTCCTTCCTGGTTGGACGAATACAGTTGCAGATTGCTTGTCCAGGTTGCTTGATAAAGCCACTGTTGAAAGTGACTTCGATAAAGAGGAGGTTGTTGAGGATGTAATTGAAGATGTGCGAGGGTTAATTTCAATGGAAGAGTGGACGAGAGCAATGAGGGAGGATGAGGAGCTTCAGGTGGTGACGAGAATGATAAAGGGAGGAGTTTGAAGGGAAAGAACGTACTCTGATGCCATAAGACTGCATCATAAAGTGGTTGAAGAGTTGTCTTTGTGTTGTGACAAACGGATTGTGAAAGGTGAGAGATTTGTACCTCCAGGGGCAGTAAGGAACAAACTTGTGCGATTAGCACATGAAGGACATACGGGACAAACCATTATTCTCAAGAGAATGGAAGAGTATTCCTGGTTGCCCAAGATGGATGGGGAAGTCAAGCAAAGGGTAGAGAGGTGTGTGTAATGTAAAAATTCTGTGAATTGGTTGAAAGTAGGAATGGTTGGTAAGGGAGTTCAACAACAAATATCAAAAGCGGATTGTGTGTGGGAAAAGGTTAGCCTAGATTTCATTGGGCAGTTTTAATTTGTGCCAGAACAGGAGATATTTGCTGCTGTACTGGTTGATGCCAAATCGAGATGGTTTGAAGTTGTGTTTATGAGGAATGTTAACACAAAGTCTACCACTGCCATGCTAGAAGAAATATTTGGAAGAGAAGGTATACTGTCTAAGCTAGTCAACGACAATGGCACGCAGCTTACTTCCTACGAAATGAAGAGATTTCTGGACGGGATTGGGGTGAAACACCTTTGCACTGCATTATACAACCCTCATGGAAACGGTCACGTGGAAAGAGTGAACCGTTTGATCAAACGGACCATAGAATTAGCTAGCAAGGAAGGGCTGAATGCCCAGAATGCTGTAAAGGACACGTTGTGGGCGTATCGCACTACTCCCAATGTCCTTGCCGGGAAAGCCCCTTTTGAGATGATGAGGGGTAGTAAACCAGGGACCAAGTTGATTCTTTCATGGTTGTGGGAAGAATGTAGAGAGAAGGGTGTAAAAAATGAATTGAGGTCAAAGTGTAAGCATGATTGTTGTGGCAGACTGGGTGAAGTTTAAAGCAGGTGGTGTGAGACCAGGCTTGTCAAAGTATCGGGGTCCCTACAGAGTGAAGGTTGTTGGACAAAGTTGGGTGAAGTTGGACAATGGGCAGACATGGAATCTGAGAAGAGTAGCCCTGTTCCAGAATGAAGGCAAAGATTACAGAGTGAGAGACAATGGGTCTGGGTATTGTTGAGGGTAGATGGTGGTGGATAATAGTGAGTTTCAAATGGGTACAGAAAGCGAGAGTAAGAAGGAGACTGTTGCCGGGTTTGACCAAGATAGAAGGAATAATCAAGTAAGGGTTGGGAGGTGTCATAGGCCACCATGCTGGTTGGAGGCGTTTGTGTGTTGATAGCTGGGCCTCCTTGGTGGCAGGACATTTAACTCCCTTGCATTGTGTACAGTTGTTTTTTTTCTTTTTGTATCTTGTAGTGTCATTCTTCTAGTGTTTCCCTTTAGATAGTAGCCCCTTATGTGTCAAAGGTGTGTGTGGGTGTGGGTGAGAAGCCTCCACCTCTTTTGGGTTTGTGGGTTTTTGTGTGAAAAAGGGATAGGTCTTAAGGTATTGTTTGCTATAATGTTGAAGGGAAGTGGATGTATTATAATCTTATATTGGGAATGTATTGTATTGATGTCACGATTGTGACATTCTGAGGGTGCGAGGGCGTTGGACATGGTTAGAAGCTGCGGTGTCTGGCTGTACGGACACAAGTTTTCATCTGACAAAGTGAAGTGTGTTCACCTCCCAGGTTTACAGTCATATGTAGAGGTGGTTACAACAGAATGTTGTACTTGTTATGAGAGCGGTATTGTCAACACCATGCAGAAATTGCCTGAGAAAGCCGGCCATGTTGGGTCTTATAATCTATGGCCTCTCATCAGATAGGGGGTATCTAATGTAGCCTGTAGTCCATGAGAATAACTAAGGGGCCCTGGGACATCCACATGTGCCCGCAGATCACGGCAATGTTCCCTATCTACACACCTTCCAGGATTAGAGATGCAAAAATACCAATGCACAGTTATTGCCAGCAACTTATTGCGGATTCTGTAAGATGGTAAAAGTGACTGTAGAAGGGCATTGTTAGCATTGGGATAACCCTAGGAAACAGTGAACCAGGCAGACCATCCAGCAATAAAAGATGGAGGCTCTGGCCTGCTGGAGAACCCTGCAGTAGACCTCACCAGTCACCGCTGTATTTGGGCAGTAGCTCTGGTCTTAGGAGTGGTAAGGGGGCAGGACAGAGCTACTACTACTTTATTTTTGTTTATTTATGCCAAATGACATCTGATATTACTTAACATTCCAGTAGTGCCCCCTTCCTTCCATATTAATTTCTTCTAACATCCTGCAAAGCGCTTTAGTCAACTTTTTCTGTACAACCTATGGCAAGTAGCCTAATACCTCATAATGTCCACCAGTAGAAAATGGTCTTCTGCTATCGCCTTGCCAATCCAGAATCAATATTTCCATGCCCAAGCTTCAGAACATATTAATTCCTTTCCCTCCCCACACTGGAGCAATTTGTTTCACGTTACCATTCAAACAATGGAGGAAATAATGCACTCATTCGCTTAAAATTAATTTATTCACTTCTTTCCCCTGTAAAGTTTGCAGCAACCTCAAGTGACCTCACAAGATCCTTCCTGAGTTACATTTTTAACCAATAAGACACACAGAGAAAAAACCCTCTAATGCCCATGTACTTGGCAGAGGAACGGCGTAAAAGTAGTTTCTTACATCTTGTTCATCCAAAAATGTGTTTCTGGGAGGTGAATAGAAGCAATCCATGTGACATATTTCCAGAACTGCAGACAGATTAACAATCCTTGCAAATAGGTTCTATTCCCTTTTGACCAATTCTGCACATCAGGCCCTTTTTCTTTTAGACATGGCCTCAGACAGTTCCGTCACTTTTCACGAGGGGTCACCAGCCCAATTGTTTATGGTAAGTTGGAATCCCAAACTATTGTTGATCCACAAACAACAGCTCCTCGGCTATATTAGTGTTTGTTTTCTAGGCCATATTCCGATAAGCATCCTGGGATTTCTAGGACTTACTCCACTTCTTTGTTGTGAGACTAGCATCCAGGTCATCTGCGTAAATGAAACTCTTGCGCATGCCAATGTTGTAGCAAAGGCCGAAGGTTTCCAGTGATTCCTGGAACAAATATATTACCCAGGTAGTGCAGCAAAACACTAATATTTCAGGGAGTGTGAGCAGGACAAGTACCTTCATTGGGTATAAGCATGTCTGTCACATTAAGTGATCAACTGTCATCTTCGTGATAGAGATACTGGTGTACATACCCCCCTCAACCGCACCAGACAATTACAGCAGTTTAATAGCATCAACCGGACGTTAAGAGGCTGCAATCTGCCCACTCACACTAACAATGTAGGTACAATTAGAGCAGTTATAGTTACAGGGATGTAGAGTGCCCTACATCCAACGACAGTGGATATTCATCACTTTGCATCATTGTTTTTTCACTGCAAACAATCAGTTACATTGTCCATTTACTAAGCTTAAAACATGGGTGTTCCTGGAGGTAGTCACATATGTTTTCCTGGAAGTCCTTCTTGGGACTGATGTAGAATCCATGGCTCTACGGCGTGAGGAACCAGAGGGCTCTGCAAATGCCCCATCGCACTGCTGCCGGATGAGGTTGTCCTCTTCTTTAGGGATTGTATTAAAAACAACAGGCCGCCATAAACGGGTGTATCCCTCAGTACTTGCCCATAACCACAGACACCGATAGATTACTGATCCCCCTCTACTTCATTCCACCCTACCTGTGCCCTCTTCAACACCCCACCCCACTCTACTGGTATGGCGCGTAACCATCAAACGTATAGACCGCACGCATGCATGTCACAAGACGTTCTTCCACTATACACTGGGATCGGGACGGTTACTGTAGTTGTTCTTGTTTTTATTTTACTTAGTTGTGATCTGTACTCTTTTACCCATCCAGAGATCAGAAGATATGACTGCACACTAAACTGCACTGATGAGTATTTCTTTATTTTTTTTTATTTTTATTGAACAGGCTGGTGAGTAAAACATACATTAATACATGTGTTTGTTCACAAGAGGGAAGGAAAGAAAGAAAAGAAAAAAGCCAACCCGATAGACAAAATTAAGCACAAAGGAGGAGCAGCACTATTCCATGAATGAACCCCAATTCTTTTCGTGTTTCATCAAGGACCGGGTCCCCCTAAGATTGGCTAGTGCAGCCTCCATTGAGTAAATCTCAGTTACCAATGTCCACCAATCCCACACCGATGGTGGATCAGGGCGAATCCAGGCTCTGGCCAAAGTTAATTTAGCACAAGACATGAGAATTGAAGCCAGAGCATCCTGGGAAGAAGGAGTGGGATTGATATCTAATAGAACAAAGGAGGCGGAGAATAGGGGGAGCTGGGTTGCCTGATTTCAAGAACCTTACGGATGTCTGACCAGTAGTCCTTAAGAGTGGGACAAGAGAACAGCATGTGTACCAGATCAGCTGCATGGGCCGAGCATTTGGGGCATTTAGTATGGTCATTCGTAGTGTTGTTAAGAGACCATCTGGAAATGATTTCCGGTGTGTAATATAGCATGCAAGTCGTTCTAAATTGCTGTAGCCTCAGGCTAGAAGAGTGGACACTGCCCCTGTAACTGTAGGGGAGTTTTCATTTTTTGTCCGATCAGATTTGTGTAAAGAAACAATGGACAGGCGATGGTTGCTACGTAAACTGATAGATCCCATTAAATCTTGCGGGGGCCAGGCTTTTCTACAGGAGCCGGCCCGCCTCAAGGTTATTAAAAATGGTTATACTCAATTCTTTAACGATGCCAAAGAAGCTGAAGCATACATCTCTAGATTTGGCACGGTTTAGATCCTGCAATGTCTTAGCAAATCTGTCGGCACCTGGCAGGCCCCGTTTTTTGTAGAAATGCTGTAGGCTATACGGCAAAGCACTGGGGGAGAGGGTTGGGGGGGGGGGGGCACTCTTGGCTGTCCTGTTTTGTGCGCTGCCCTTCCAGCGGCAGCTGTTACTCAAGGGCGGTTCTTCCCCTTTTGGGGTGAGAATCAGGGTGGGGGGGGGAGTGGGGGGTTTGGGTGGGTTAAAATCAATAAAAATATGTTTCAGGCTGCTGAGAAAGAGTGTTTTGAGGACAAATCAGTTCTGTCCCTTCGGCCCTTATACATGACCTCACACACGAGTAACAACGAACACTTAAAGATGCCCGTTTTTAGGCTGAAAAATCTAATCACTCACAAATGCATGAAATAAAGATACTGGCTTGGAACGTAGCAGGGCTTAATAGCAAGAATAAGAGAATGTTGATTTCAGAAGAACTCAAATTGCATAATCCTCATTTTGCCTTACTCTCAGAAACGCACATTGCCGGCAAGGACAAAAAACTACTTAAACAACTGGGTTACCATATTCTGGTCTGCTCTACTTTTGGGCTTTCCACAAGAGGGGGGGCTATCCTCACAGACAAAAGATTCAAATCTGAAACACTGCAGACCTTTCATAGTCAAGACGGAAGATTGGCGATGGTCCAACTTCGCTTCGATAACTATACTTATGTCCTTTGTGTAGTATACGGCTCTAATACAGATGATCCAAGTATCTTCGATTTACTGAACATAAAACTCCTGGACTGGGACGGGGAACCCATTATTATGGGGGATTTTAATTGCATAATGAATTATAAAATAGACTCAACTTATCCAGGAAGCTTTCATAGGATGCGCAAAACTAGGTCATCCATATATGACATCTGTCGTATTCACAATATTAAGGATGCTTGGCGATATCTACATCCGAACACACCAGGATTATTCGGCACCACATAGATCTTGCTCTAGGCTGGACATGGCATTAATTAGTGACAACCTACTAAAACATAGCACGATGATCCTATGTCCTCGAATCTCATCGGATCACAACGCAATAATCTTAGCAATCACTATACCACATATCAGGGTCCCTCCCAGACCATTTTCCTTCCCCAGGTACTTACTTTCAGACGCACAATATGTGTCACAGCTTAAATCACACCTGACCGAATTTCTGTATATTAACATCGAAACTGCTTCTTGTCTCATGGTCTGGGACGCCTGCAAAGCGGGTATTAAGGGTTTTACCCAAGCTTATGTGATCAGGAAAAATATCGAACACAGAAAGCACAAGGCACAGATCATCTCAAAAATTGCATCTCAAGAAGAAACCTTGGCTTCCGCACTTCGATCAAATTCACCTGGGATTACAGAGATCAGCCTCAAACTTTGCTCACTTAAGAACGAGGCTAAAAAGAAATTCATCCAAAAGAGCAGCGCAAACATTCACAAATACAAGATTTCACAATATGAAAGTGGAGACAAGATTGGCAAAATTCTTGCCTATAAGGTTGCCGAGGATAGAGCCCATACACTGATCACAAGCATCCGGGGCAGCAATGGTAAAATTTTTAATCAACAGACAGAAATAGTAGAACAATTCACGGATTACTATAGCACATTATACACTCCAGAAAGCACTCCCAATTTAGAAGCAATCCAGGACTACGTTGATAAGTTCTTAACCAATCCAGAGTCTAACACAATGCAAGAATCGATGTCAGACATTATTACAGGAGCCGAACTACACCAGGCAATAGAACTACTACCAGCAGGGAAAGCTGCAGGGGAGGACACAATCCCTTTGGAGATTTACAAAATTTGCATAGCCGAACTGGGGCCTTTGTTACTGGAGGTTATACAAGCTGTCGGTCGTAATGGAAAGGCCCCAAAATCATGGAACAGGGCAAAAATAATATTCTTTCTGAAAAAGAACAAACCAAAGGAGGAGAGAGGATCATACCGACCTATATCGTTGATCAATACCGATGCTAAAATATTTGCTAAAATACTAGCTATAAGACTGTCTCCCTTCCTGCCTTTAATTGTTAACCCCCAACAACATGGGTTTATAACAGGGAGGGACACAACAGCACATGTAAATATGGCTATCACGGCATTTGACGTAGCAGAGATAGAATCCACTCCGCTCGGCATGATTCTATTAGATGCCGAGAAGGCTTTTGACCGAGTGGGCTGGGACTACCTCTGGTGTGTCCTCTCTAAGCTGGGCTTCGGGGGCAATTCCTACGAGCTATACAGGCTCTGTATGATAACCCAACAGCCTATACATCCTATGGGGGCTTGTCCTCTCAAGAGTTTCCAATTTTACGAGGTACTCGCCAGGGCTGCCCTCTCTCGCCTCTTTTATTTGCCCTCTCATTGGAACCATTCCTACATGCTCTCCAGTTACAAACCCAAATCGCTCCTTTCAGGTCAGGCACCCAAACACTAAAAATAACTGCATATGCCGACGATATCGCGGTCTACTCACAGGATATTGTGGCGGCACTTCAAGGCATAGCTTCTGAGGCCGAAAAATTCGGGATTGTCTCCGGTTACAAGCTCAACTTACAGAAGACCCAAATCATAACCAACTATACTCCTGCCGTCTCAGTTCCTGAGATTTGTAAAAGCGCCACCTATTTAGGTGTTAAGCGAACGGCTAAAATCCAAGAAATCAACAACATAAACTACAACGTACTAGTTAAATCTACCATTTCACTATTACAAAAATGGCACAGATTACCACTGAATATTATCGGCAGAATTAACTTAATCAAGATGAAGGTACTACCTAAATTCATGTACTTATTCCACTCTATTCGGTTGGCCCTAAACAATTTGTTTTTCAAACAGCTAGACGGTGCATTTAGTAGCTTTATATGGGGCTATAAAAAAGCGAGGAGGTCATTGAATTCTTTGAAAAATAACATAAACTTGGGAGGGCTTAATTTTCCTGATTTTAAATTATATTTTTGGTCTGCTTTTGTTTCTCGTATTCGTTCGTTATTAAACCAGGGTGGAGCATCTTTTTTTCATTCTTTTATGTTAAAACAAGATGCTAATATGTTCTTATTACGAGTCAACGACCCCAACTACTTCAAAAGAGTAAAATTCAAGACCGCAAGAGATATAGCAAAGATATGGGATAACATACTTATTTTTTGCAAAACTACTTTTTTTCATTCAAAACTACTGTTGTGGGGCAACCCGGGTCTTCCGGGAATTTTTAACGAACACAACTCTCAAAGCTGGGCAAGATGGGGTATCAGGCATTTAGGGGACTTAT
This sequence comes from Triturus cristatus, assembly GCF_964204655.1. Lineage (NCBI taxonomy): Eukaryota > Metazoa > Chordata > Amphibia > Caudata > Salamandridae > Triturus > Triturus cristatus. The sequence continues at coordinate 214,349,846 of NC_140594.1, read as the reverse complement.
ACGGCATGCAAGGCTTTTTAGACTTTAATACACTTAAACTACTCTATGGCCTCCCGGAATCTATGAGATATAAACATCGACAGATACATGATTATCTGGTGAACAAAAAACGACTATTTGAGATTACTGACTGCGATATCTGGACTCACTTTTACTCCTCAACAACTAAATCAGCAATAAGTAACACTTATAGCCTTTTAACCAACTTCAAACTAAACGACTGTTCTAAATTAGCTGCCAAATGGGGTAGGTTGCTAGGCACAAATGTCACTTTGAAAGACATAGAACGTTCCCTATCTAATATTAGCACTGATGAGTATTTCTTTGATGCCTTTCACTACATTATACTGCAGCCTGACGTACCCAATACTGACAGGTGATATGTTCCGCCTCCTTTCTTCAAGCAGTAATTGAGGTGTCTGTACATCCGATGCAAATAGCCCTTATAAATATTTGTTTAAAAAAAATAAAAAAAAAGTTTTTCTAGTTGTGGTCATCCCTGTTCTGCATTGTAATATGAGGCCACTGGTTGGTTGTTTTGCTGGAGGCTGTTTGGACATACACTCTCTAGTATATGAATGGGTGGTACCTGCCCCGCCCTTCCCTCCCAGCTATGGATCCAGCAATACACCTCTGCTTTCTTCTGAAATATATTCCATTTGAGGCAAGGAAGCACCAGGTTCCAGAAGCTCCTTTGTGTTAAAAAAAAGAATAGGCTGTCATCTTGGTTCTATATCCACAAGGCTGGGATCCCTCTGGCAACCTGCTGTGGAAACAATTTACCTCTTCCTCCTGTCTCTCACCTCAATGTCACTGTGACAATGGCACTTCCACAGTTACAAGTGACAGATTCTTAGCCTTCCGACATCTGGGCTTACACAGTAACAGTTGGACATCTCCCTGGACCTTGCAATGTTATAGCATACACTGCAGCCGATTCACAAACTTGATCTGGTCACAAAGCTTGGGGATCTGTTGTTGTTGTCAGATGTAGAGCACGGTCCAGACAAGAACATCCAAGGCTCAAGTCATCACCTAGAGCATAGCACAGGCTCCAGCATCACATGGGCTGGATTGGGACCAGAGTTGCAGGTTGCCTTTGTCAAATGTCTTCAGTGCTTTCTGCTTGGACACCACATCACCCTTCTTCATACTTGTGCTACGTCTTCACCCTATCTGGATCCAGTTCTGTGGTGATTTTTTGGAGTCAGGTACGCAGTGATTTTTGAGCAACAATGTCTATACTTCAACTACCTCACTGCACGGCGTAAAGTAACATTAACTACACTTTATTGATCCCTTTTCAACAGCAATCTTTACTGCTTATCCCACCAGGTCCAAGCAATGTATTTTGTTCTGTAACAGTCCATCCATGAGAGAAAATATCAGGAGTCCACTAGCTTGCTCGAGTATAGTTAGACGCATCATTCCATGTTCATAGGTTGGAAAGAGGGAAACATTAACCTAGGACATTTCACTAGACAAGTAATGTACCAATTGACAGCAATGCTACTTGTACATATCATCAGAAAAACAAATATCAGCACCTTTAGGATCTTTTTCTTGACTCCTGCCACAAGAATCTTCGTGCTCCGAGGTACTTTTGTGTTTGTTAAAAGAATCTTTAGAGTTGGTACCCTAATAGTGAAAAAGGGAATACATTATTAGATTTCGACACTTCACCTGATATGTTTTCCAGTAAAAGTTTCAAATGATTGCAAGGGGGCACACTTGTAAAACTGTATAAATTAATCATTTTATGCACAACCGTGAGAAAGAGTGAGAGAGAGGGAGTGTGTGTGAGTCAGTGAATATAGTCATGCAGATCAACTGCGCAGTATTATCAAATGGTTGTGGGTCTCTAGTACTGATGAAAGGTGTCAGAATGAAAGCATAAGAAACTGCAACCCATGTGGTTTTCAATTAATTTGCACAGACACAATTTCCAGTGGCAGAATTTAGATTCCATGCTAATCGAATCTTCGCCAAAGAGCATATGAATAACTGGTAGTACGTACCACCTTAAGGCTTTCAGAATCACTTTGGTGAAAAGCCAAACTTTGATGGTGATGGCTTTCAATTGACAGCAATCTGGGTCAGATTAGAATCAGGAATATAGAAGGGATAGCAGTTAAGCCATCAGTTTCTTGTGAACTTACCGGTTTAATGTGGTTATTTTTCCTGCACGATATCGCAGGGCACCTCCTAAGCAACACAAAAAAAGAGATCTGTAAAATACTTCCAAATCTTAATCCATGCAAACACAGAAGGAGTAAGCAGCAGTCCTCCTTTGGAAAATCTGGGTGTAACGATCTTGGTGTCATGTTGTAAAATCCAAGCCTGACATTCTGTGTGATCAAGGGAGTCTCTTCACCTGCAAGTGCCACAAACATCAACAGTGTAATTCAGACAGCAGTAGTTTTTCAAGGTGACCATAACTAACCAACTGTATCTAGTATACACCGTAGGAAGCGATTTCCTGTGGTAGACAGAGCAATGATCTGTGGCACTTCAGAGGAATTTGTGCACTAATTTCTCTCTGACCAACTAATATGTGGCTACTCCTTGAGAGGGTTCCTGGGATTACATTATGACTGTCAAATAAAGATCCATGTTTACAGCACAATTAAGTTATAAGCGCAAATATTAAGTTTGGACACATCTGTTTAAATGCAAGGAAGCTTATGAGAAGCCAACTGCAATAATCTCTTGCAACAAAAGCCTTGCATTTTCCCTGGTTTATGAGAAATTAGAGTACACATAATGGAAAGTTGTTATAACAAAAGCTATAAATGTTACTAACCCTTAATCTGTACAGCATCTAAATCTACAAAACTAAAAGCTTCATTCAATCACCTGCCATCTATTTTTAACTTGTATTTCTTTCAAAGTCTTTTGATACGCTTCAGAGATTAAGGTATTCTGGCCACGCCTCCTGAAACACAAATGCACAGGGACACAGAGATTAATTTTTGCCATCTGAACAAGCGGCAGTCTAAAATCAGTATATTCTCTGTATCGGTTTTCATTCTATTGAGGAAATATGAATTTTGTGATCAGTTATGTCCCCTATCGTAGACCCCAACGGCTCCATGTGCATGCTATAAGTACATGTATGTTCCCTCCAGCTCCAGTTATGAAGACGCAAATACATGTGCGTCCACCGTCAACATGTCCTCTTTCAGATCCGCCATGAATGGGTCAGATATTCCATTCCTAAGTATGAAAGGCCACCGACTTTATGTGGTTCACTTTCCACATTTTACAGATTCAGGCGAGTAGGCCCTGAATTCTGCCATCAAGCCTTTTCCTGCCTTCTGCTTCTGAAAGCTCCAGTCCGAGCCCGCATCTGTATCTATGAACTTTGTCCTACTCCCTGCGTGGCTAACGGTGCCTGATCCAGCCTGTTGCCTGCCAAAAACTGTATTTCACCTTCAAGATTATCTGCTCCGCTCCTCATCCGATGCATTCCTGTCTAGTAGTTTAGGTAAACATTCTTCCAGCTACCGTGCAAAGGGCCAGGCCTCACTGTCCTCATGCAAGTAATTCATAGCCCCTGTTACCATGGAAGATTCCTGCCCCCTCGCATCTCATGTAGACACTTAGACGCTTGTACACGCACTAACAGTCAGTATAGAATAGATTTCATCCTAGAGACCTTTCCTTTTGGATAATACAGTTCTTTAAACATAAGATATTAGATATGATTTGGGATTAGGTTGACATGACCCCCCAGACTTCTGTCTCCACATGTAGAGCTAAATGTCAAGTCCCCTTCACCCTCTAGTTGCACGTCAATCACACGTCATGCGGCTGCGCGCGCATCTCTGCCAAATATTCTGCTGACATTGCAGGATTCTCTTATGGATCCACCCACTTGTGACATCATGTTTAATGACGTATTTAGTTACGCCTATGTTTACGCCTTTTTTCATTACGTATGTGTATCATATCTGTATTATCAGCTGTTACGCCTCTTGCATCTGTCTTAATGTAATGCTTTCCATATAAATACCATTACTTGTCAATAATGTATTGCCTTCCTTCCTGAACCTTCATGGTGATGGAATTTGAAGCCTACAGTTCGAACTGTAATTCCTTTGTAGAGGAATAAAGCCTTTTAGAACCTCTAATACCACGGATTCTGTCTCTTATATTTACTGAGTTATTCTTACTAGACTTTACCGCATAAAAAATAGTACCGGTAATGAAATATTTACCACATAAATTGGCGCCCGAACAGGGACACTTTCTCATCTCACGCGCCGGAGGTGCGTTGCAGGCCCGGTCTCCTGCCACAGCTGAACGGACAAAAACGCGTACCTGCAGGATTTCCTGTATCTCCCTCCGGCCGAGCGGGGTGGACTGAGGCTGCGATCAACACCCAGACGAGGCGGTGAGAAGTGCGAAGTATCCCGACCAGAGCCTAGCTGAGAGAGCAAGATCCGAGGTATACAGAGGCCCACCAGGTTCCGAAGTTCCGAGTCCAGTCGAGTCGAGTCCAGTCCGGTCCAGTTTCAGTTCAGTTCCGAGGCCTTCCGTTCCGTGCTACCCGGTGAGTACCATTGCCGGGGAGGCATTTAAACGTGCACATAGGTTGTGCCGGTCAAGACGGGTTTGGGTACACAAATCCGGTCTGCACTGTTTCAGCAGTGTATCTGTACTGTTTAGCAGTATATCTAGTATGTCTTGCATATAATTAAGTATTATTTAGTGTTAGTATTATGTCAGTAACTAGTTTTCTATTAGTTATTATCGTTCGTTAAACTGTTAAATGTTAATTGTTTTAATACGTTCTACATATTGTGGTGTGAATGATTGTTCATTATTGTGTTTATTGTATAAAGTGTGTTCTAGTAATAAGGTCTAAAAATGCCGCTCTTTTCGAAATTAAGACAGATCAAAACCAGAAAAGGTGTACTCGAAGAAGCTGTTCCCATCCCACCTAGGGACACTCCAGGGTACTTTATGTATCATAAGCATGGCCTAGATGCCGTGTTATTTCTTGATTTATGGGTGGACTACACCAAAGAGTTACCAGAGAGTCAGAGATGGCCCGCAGCGGGGACCTGGGATGCAGATTGCATCATGAGAGTAGAAGAAGAATTATGGAAAAAGAAAGCCAGACAGTCACAGAAAGATGCCATTGAATTATGGCGTAAAGAATCATATAGACGTACAGAAAAAGCGCTCAGACAGGAAGAGAAAGGTAGGGAGAATTCAAATAAAGCCCGAGAAAATCTATTAATTGAGGAAGGTACCCGAGTAAAATCAGAACAAGTAGATAGACAAAGAAATACCCTTATGAATGGTATGTATCCTCTTTTGGCCGAAGGGTTACCTCAGGCCACCCCGGAAATACCGAAAAACTTGACACCCCCATTACTTCCGATAAAAGCACATCCTAAAACAGCAAAAGACGTTTTCCTTTCCTCCTATTTAGATGACGTAGCTCCCGAGTATGCTAATATCATACCCCACACACCGCTTGCTGATGGTGTTCAACGTCAAGATCATCCGTCTGTATCCCCGCAACAACAAACTCCTACGCCCATTCCCACAGGTCCATCCGTTTCTACTGTTTTTCCCGCATCTACAATTTCTATCTTACGTCCAACGAATCCTTTCTTGCCCAGCACCTCAGATGGTGCTACAGGAGGTACGACAGACATGTTTGCCACACCGCCGCGAAATAAACAGACCCTTAGAGATTTAGCACTCCAACGTACACCCCAACTAGCGACATCCGACATGTTTAAAGAACATCTTGTGGATTGTAGATATGATCCAGTGCCAGGTAAACAGGACAGATTGCTACTATCATCACTACGTATAAGACGAGCTACATTGTATTTAATGACGATACCAGGAATGGTTGAACACCTAGACAATATATATCACTTTGTCCAAACAGGGCGAGGCCCAGAAAGTATTAACGAAGCTATGGAATACCAGAAAGTGGATGTACAAAGACAACTACTACGTTTTTTCATAAACTGCGTGGTCAGGAACCAAGACAGGCCTGAGGCAGATCATGATACCATGCAAAAACTTGCCAAATGGGGTCAGAACATATCAGACGAGAAACATGATAGACAGGCGTGTATAATAGCCATGTATCGAAAGATCCGCAAGGAAGTAGAACAAATACATAAAGAAAGACGAGAAGCAGACAGAATTGAATCCGAGGGAGAGGAGGAGCAAGAATCAGAACAATTAGATACGATAGCTTACGTAGGTAGAGGAAAACCCCATAATAATACTAGATGCTTTAATGATCCGATACGTCCGATACGTCCAGAATGTAATAGACATTTTCAAACCCCTATGTTAAATACGAGGTCCCCTGAACACCTATTCCAAGCCACTGATAAATTACTCCGAGATCGAAGGGGGTACCATATGCTCGATTCCATGGACGAACAAGAATTAGCCAGGTCAGCAGTACAATGGGCTGACAGTCCCAGTAAATACAGTGATGATGCACTAGCACACACGTTTCTGAATCTTGCCCCAGACGAACAGCGTTTAGCTAGTATATACATGATTCAACACCTCCTTATATTATATAAAAGCCAACACTCCGATCCTGGACCCTTACCTGACATATTGACAGAACTACTCACGAATAAATGGAGAGGGTCAGGTACTGATTTAATTAAAGAAATTCTAGAATTTCGAAACCAGTATATAGTTTTCGCATACCCAGAACACGTGCCAATTCCCACTATGGGAAGAAAAATGTATCACATAGATAGACAGAATCCGTTACGCGAAGTACACCCAATCAGAGGTGAAGATAATAACTTTACACGCGTGTTTGTGTACACGCCTATAACTAAAATTGAATTATTAGAAATGAAGAAAGTAGTACCCAGCCATGACAAGGATCCAGCAGGTTTCCACCGTGAGATAAAGGACATGTTACTCATGGGAGAGTATACTTACCCCGACATTATGAAAATATTGAAAGTGTTAATGCCTGCCGGTGTTTACGAGAAACTCAAAGAAAAGGAATGGGAGGTGGGAGACCAAAAGATAGATTGGACAGCATTAGAGAACGAAGAAAAGGCCCGAGCTGCAGGATCAGGGCTTGGGGAAAAGACTACAGCACTACCAGGATTACTAGTGCAGGTACTGCCACGTCTATTAACTACGAAAAAGGAGGACTGGGGTGCAATCTCAGCCTGTAAACAAAAGCAAGATGAAGACACTAGTGATTTCTATTCCCGATTTGAAAAATGTTTTGGTATTAATAGTGGCATAAAAGCAAGTAGCGAGTCATATCCACATCTGTTTGTGACAAAACTAGTTGAAAATTCCCTGCCGCAAGTTAAGAATAGAGTATTGAAATTTGAGAGTACCTGGCAAGGTAACACCCCGTCACAGATGTTACAGATGTTACAATATCACCACAATAGAATTAGAGAAGAACAAGAACATGAACAAAGACGTATGAAAGATACGAAAATGAAAATGCTTGTTGCCCAGACAGTTCCACCCGATGGTCATAAAAAGGGTGATTCCGCAGGTCCAACGAAAGGGACATGCAACTATTGTAAACAACAAGGTCATTATATACACGATTGTCCAGTCCTGAAACATAATATTGCCACAGGTAGAACCCAGGAAAGACCACGTCCACCTAGACAGGATCAGAATCAACAACAAATACCTCAGCATGCACAACATAGGTCAGCTCCGCAACAACTAGCTCCGCAACAGGCAGCTCCACAACAGACCGTAGCACCACCACAAGTGCAGCCTATTGCTGCCACACAAGCAACAACGCAACAGATGTACCAGTATGCACAAAATGACTATCCCGATTATCAGCGATACACATGAAATAGCCTAGAGAGGGAAGTTGGCTTACCCCTTATCGAGGTTCCTGTCGATCAAGAGGGACCTTATGTGCATAGTGAACTATTAGGGGAAGACAGAAAGTTTTTACTTGATACAGGGGCAAGCAGAACAACTATACGACGCAGTGAAGTTCCAGGGGCACCCCTCTCAGGCTCACAGAATATTTCCCTTGGATTCTCAGGAAAGCCTATCATTAATGAAGTGTCGCAACCTCTTCCACTTACGGTTGGTCCATTGACACGAACTACAGATTTATTGCTTACTAAATCAGGTCCAGAAAACTTGTTAGGTATAAAAACATTGAAAGCTCTAGGAGCTATAATATGTTGTTCTCCGGAAGGAGTACGATTATTTTTACGTGACTTCAAAGGTCACTACGTGTCCAGAGACCTGGATCACCGGCTGCAGAATTTACCTACACATCTATGGGCACAAGGCCCAACTGATGTTGGTTGTATGAACATTACACCATATCGAGTCACACTAAAAACAGGAGTAGTACTACCACGAATGCGACAATACAAGTTACCACCAGATGCTGTTGTGGCTTTGCTGCAAATCATTGACGAGCTCATTGCACAAGGAGTGGTTGTAGAAACCGACTCCAATGTATGTAATTCCCCGATAATTCCGATTCTTAAAAGAACGGATCCAAAAGCATCACCAGTATATCGATTAGTTATTGATCTGCGCGAATTAAATAAATGTATCGTACCACAATATCCTGTGGTTCCTGATATCTCTTCATTACTAACAGCTATTGACTCAGAAGCAACGTTCTTCACTGTAATTGATCTCAAGAATGCTTTCTTTAGCGTCCCAATAGATCCGGAAAGTCAATATTTGTTCGGATTCAGTTTAAATGGACGAAGTTTTAAATTCACACGCGCACCTCAAGGATTTACAGAAAGCCCCAGCATCTATAGCCAAGCACTGAAACGAGAACTTGACAGTATCCACATGCCAGTTAACACTGCCTTGCTTCAATATGTCGATGATTTGCTGATCACCGCCCGAAGCGAACCTGAATGTGAAACAGCGTCACTGACGGTTTTAAAATTTCTGGCCGATAAGGGGCACAAGGTGTCCCCTTCTAAGCTGCAATTCTGTGTCCAGCAAGTTGTTTACCTTGGGCACTCGCTGTCCAAGGAGGGAAGACAGCTTACACCCGACCGCATCCAGTTAATTGCTAACATGTCACCACCCAAGACACAAAAGGAGGTGCGGGCTTTTATAGGTCTCACTTCATACTGTAGGCAGTGGATCCCTCAATATGCATTTCTAGCAAAACCACTCATCCAGTTGACAACACAGGAGGCAGCCACATCGACTGTTCTCCCTTGGACTCAAGAACATACACATGCCTTTGAAAGCTTAAAGAAAGCTTTATGCCAAGCACCTGTTTTAGCAACACCATGTTACAGTAAACAGTTTACACTCTTTGTTACAGAACGCGAAGGTACTGCCTTGTCAGTACTCACTCAGGAACAAGCAGGATCACACAAACCATGTGCTTATTTCTCTAGTACATTAGATCCAGTAGCTCAGGCTCTTCCTGCGTGCCTGAAATCAGTGGCAGCAACAGCTTTAGCAATCAGACAAAGCGATGCCATAGTGTTAGGACATCAATTGACAGTACAAGTACCACACGCAGTAGAGGTTCTCTTGAACCGCACACAAACACAACACTTGACTATAGCGAGACTCACCGGTTATGAATTAACATTGTTTCAGCCACACATAGAAATCAGACGTTGTAATACGTTAAATCCTGCCACACTTTTGCCAGTAAATGGAACAGATCCATTAGCACATGATTGTATTGAAGTCATTACTATCACGACGAAACCCAGACAAGACTTGACAGATATCCCTTTATCAGATCCAGACTTGACATTGTATGTAGATGGTTCATGTATGAGAACAAGTACAGGAGAGTTAGTGGCCGCTTACGCAGTCACAACAGACACTGAAGTCATTGAAACAAATTGTATTAACACTTTGTCAGCTCAAGCAGCAGAGCTCATCGCTCTGACACAAGCCTGTATTCAAGCCAAAAATAAGAAAGTCAACATATACACAGATTCACGTTATGCATTCGGAGTCGTCCATGACTTCGGCGTACTGTGGCAAGAGAGAGGTTATTTAACTTCTCACGGCGCCCATATCCAACACGGACCCCTCATTCAAGCCCTATTAGACGCGATTCATTTACCTACTGCAATATCGATTATGAAATGCAAAGCCCATACAAAAGTTACCGATATCATTTCTCAGGGTAATGACCTAGCTGACAGAACAGCTAAACAGACTGCTCAGAACCAGACTCATATAACTGACGCGACAAAGACAATAGTTCCGACACCAACACATTGCATGACAGTTAAGGATCCCGCCCTTGATGTAATTGACATACAGACACATGCTACACCAGAAGAAATAAATAAATGGACTGAATTAGGAGGGATCCAAACGGATCAAGGATGGATGACGAAGGAAAAATCTATATGGTTTCTTCCCGACTCCATGGTTCAAGTCATCATTAACACAATACATAGTCCAGCGCACCTAGGAGAAAAAGCTATGCTAGACAGCATTCAACACATTTGGTTTAACAAACACTTGCGAGCAGCAGCCAAACAGAAAGTACGTACCTGTATGATATGTTGTCAGTTTAATCCAGGTAAAAGCATCCCCGTAGAGCAGGGTGGATTTCAACCTCCCGATCATGCTTTTGAAGTCCTCCAGATGGATTATATCCAGATGGAACGATGTCGAGGATTCAAATATGTTCTCGTAGTTGTCTGTGCTCTTTCCCGTTGGACAGAAGCCTACCCGGTTTCAGATTACACTGCCCCGACTACTGCCAAACAGCTAGTTCGAGAATTCTTCCCACGATATGGTTTGCCACGTGTTGTATACTCAGATAACGGCCAGCCATTCTCATCTGAACTAATGAAACACGTTTCACTTCTATTAGGTTACCAATGGAAATTCCACTGTGTCCGACATCCCGAGGCAGCAGGTCTTGTGGAACGTCATAATCAAACCCTGAAAATCAGATTGTCCAAAATATGTAGAGAAAAAGGAGTCGATTGGATAGTAGCCTTACCAGTTGCGCTCTTTTACATGAGAATGGTAGCACATTCTCAAACAGGGCTATCCCCGTACGAGGTGATCTTCGGTAGACCACCAAATATGTGGGGGACGCCTATACCTCGCAAAATCACTGATGTTGACTGTAATATGCTGACAGATTACCTGGCTTCCTTGATGTCTGCACTACAATCTTGTCGTTCACAGGTAGCTGCAGCTTTTCCCGATAACACTGAGGTGAAGCCCCATGACGTGGTTCCAGGTGATCTGGTTCTGGTGCGGAATTTCGACCGGAAGACCCAACTGGAGCCTAGGTGGAAATCGCCTAAACTCGTTCTACTAACAACAAGGACAGCCGTGAAGGTCGAGGGACGTAAAGGGTGGTTGCACTCGAGTCATATCAAGAAATTTTATGGACTACCGTCCAGTGTGAACACTCAGCCCTGCATTCCCTCACAGACAGACTCAAAACTCCCCTTGGTTGAACAAACAAAAACGGAACTTTATAAACTGAAATTAAGGTCTAGCAAGTCAGACAATTTGATGGTTTAAGTCCTCTCCAAGGTGAATCGGTTGAATTTGTCTCTGACATGTATCCTCTAGACCGGAGTAGAGAAAGAAATCGACAGATGCAGCTTAAAAAGCATGCGTATTGTAAATCACTTCGTAGTCACTGCACAGTAACCTTATTAATTTTGTTTTTTTCTAAGTCTTCTGATCATCATTTCTAGTATATTGCTGCATATGTATTACCCTATTTCTAAACGTGCTTACAATGTTACTGCTGAACATTCTTTTAGCGAATTACCTCCGCATGAGTTGTCGTATAGATTTGCGCTGCGCAACAACACATTCATTAGTATGTTACATCATTCCCATCAGACCAGCAATGCTACAAATTGTTGGATATGTGGCCGACTCCCTCCCTATCAGAACTATAAGGGAGTTTTGCCCCTCTTTCCATATCCGTTCACACACAATGGCTCCTGTGGAGCATGGTTTAGTTTGATTAATTCCCTAGATTCAAATTCAGTAGTTTATCAAGACAACTGGGTATGGGGAAACCTGAACCTAGTTTTGCTTAAAGTCTGCTACCCTAACAAGGAGGGACTTCCCAAAAGAACAGGAACTGATCTAGAAAATGAAGTATATGGATTAGGTAATTTTACACTTAACCTCCTGATTCTGAATGTCGAATCCGAAGCTACACCAATCTTGCCCGCTATGTCAGTATTCCCAGTTAAAGGGGAATTATGTGTAAGAAAGAATGGTTCCATACACATGGGCCATAGTAAATGCACCACTGTAATAAAATTCAGTGATCAAGGCAAATCTACATTTAGAGCTTCCCGTCATTCTTACTTCATATGTGGCCAGACCGCATATATACGTCTACCTCTAGACTGGGATGGTACCTGTTACATAGCATTCCTTCTGCCACCTGTTTTCCTAGCCCCTCCTGATTATCACAGAAATACCCATTTAGTACACAATAGACAGCAGAGAGATCTCCCGATTGTCGATTACACTGAAACGGCATGGGAGCAATATACAGATTTCAATAAAGGTTTCTTTCCCTATATAGGTACAGTCACTAATAGTAAGCTGATACGTAGATTAACTAGAACCCTTGAAGCAGTAGTGAACGAGACTACTTCCGCCTTAGGCAATTTAACAGAAGAGCAGTCTGCTATGCGGATTGTTGTGCTTCAAAATCGTCTTGTCCTTGACGTCATCCTGGCTGATAGGGGCGGAGCTTGTAGGGTCATCGGATCAAGTTGCTGTGTTTTCATACCAGAAAACTCGCCGTCAGTATATAAAGCCATAACTCGCCTTCATAAGATTATAAGCCAGATACACCAGAGTCCAGGCACCTGGACTTGGTCCGGTTGGTTCTGGAGCGTGTTGTCAGCCTGGGGATGGAGGATCCTATCCTTCCTAGGTATTGGCTTCCTCATACTATTCAGTTGCTGCTTATGTCTACAATGTGGGCCAGCGATTTGTGGCCTGTGTGCCACATCGTGTATCCCGCATCCAAGTTTTCGTTCAAGATCCCGGAAGAAGAAAGAAGAACAAATGATGCTATATGAACAGATCGATGGATTGATGAAGATCAATATCTCCTGAGAGTCCGTAGGGGACAAGGAGGGAATGAGGAAATATGAATTTTGTGATCAGTTATGTCCCCTATCGTAGACCCCAACGGCTCCATGTGCATGCTATAAGTACATGTATGTTCCCTCCAGCTCCAGTTATGAAGACGCAAATACATGTGCGTCCACCGTCAACATGTCCTCTTTCAGATCCGCCATGAATGGGTCAGATATTCCATTCCTAAGTATGAAAGGCCACCGACTTTATGTGGTTCACTTTCCACATTTTACAGATTCAGGCGAGTAGGCCCTGAATTCTGCCATCAAGCCTTTTCCTGCCTTCTGCCTCTGAAAGCTCCAGTCCGAGCCCGCATCTGTATCCATGAACTTTGTCCTACTCCCTGCGTGGCTAACGGTGCCTGATCCAGCCTGTTGCCTGCCAAAAACTGTATTTCACCTTCAAGATTATCTGCTCCGCTCCTCATCCGATGCATTCCTGTCTAGTAGTTTAGGTAAACATTCTTCCAGCTACCGTGCAAAGGGCCAGGCCTCACTGTCCTCATGCAAGTAATTCATAGCCCCTGTTACCATGGAAGATTCCTGCCCCCTCGCATCTCATGTAGACACTTAGACGCTTGTACACGCACTAACAGTCAGTATAGAATAGATTTCATCCTAGAGACCTTTCCTTTTGGATAATACAGTTCTTTAAACATAAGATATTAGATATGATTTGAGATTAGGTTGACATGACCCCCCAGACTTCTGACTCCACATGTAGAGCTAAATGTCAAGTCCCCTTCACCCTCTAGTTGCACGTCAATCACACGTCATGCGGCTGCGCGCGCATCTCTGCCAAATATTTCTGCTGACATTGCAGGATTCTCTTATGGATCCACCCACTTGTGACATCATGTTTAATGACGTATTTAGTTACGCCTAGGTTTACGCCTTTTTTCATTACGTATGTGTATCATATCTGTATTATCAGCTGTTACGCCTCTTGCATCTGTCTTAATGTAATGCTTTCCATATAAATACCATTACTTGTCAATAATGTATTGCCTTCCTTCCTGAACCTTCATGGTGATGGAATTTGAAGCCTACAGTTCGAACTGTAATTCCTTTGTAGAGGAATAAAGCCTTTTAGAACCTCTAATACCACGGATTCTGTCTCTTATATTTACTGAGTTATTCTTACTAGACTTTACCGCATAAAAAAATAGTACCGGTAATGAAATATTTACCACACTATGGAGAGTTGGGAGCGTAACAAGCTGCAAATTGATTGTTCCAAGCAAGTAACTTGTTACATTTGTTGCAAATGTGCTTTAGATACACATGATGAGTAAACATTGTAAAGTGTTACCCTCTCCATCGGATTATGTCCCTGCAGACAAGAGCAGAAGACAAAGCCATGATGCTTTTAACTGCCACACCAACTTGTGCTTCTTTCCTAGTCTGTATGTCCAACCGGTAGGGGTTTGAAGGTGTGCACCAATGTACCTGTTGCTGCTCTACAAATGTCAGCTATTGGAATGTTTCCTAAAAAAGGACATTGCACTTCACTTCTTGCAAGTGGAGTTTGCTCATCGCATATCTTGAAGTGAAATATCTTATTTGCCCTTGCATAAAGAATCTGAAAGCACCTACCAATCAATCTGACAATATGTTCCGTCTGTGTGTGCTATTTGCATTGTCAATGTTTTTTGCCATGTTGCAGCATTGTTTAAAGTAAAAAAAAAAAATTAAGCTACAGGAGGATGAGGTGGGAAGCCTGTCAGAGGGTGTAGATTCCTCCGGTCAGCAAATAAAAGAATGCGCTGGCTGCATCATTGCGTTTTTTAAAAATAAAAAAAACTTTCAGTCATGATGCACAGCAGCCATGCAAGCAACAACACGGAAATGGACGAGAGGGGCAAGTAACAACACAGAGAGGTATAGGTGGGGCAGAGCGGGCAAGCAACAAGGACAGGGATAGACACACGAGGAAGACAGAATGCAAACACATGCACTCTTCTAGAGTTTTTCCAAATAAAAAAATATATAAAAGAAGCCCCGGAAGTGCATGCAGTGGAAGGACACGAGTACCGTGGCCATGCTCCAGGTGAAGGACAAATATATGAATAAGTGAAGCCAGGATGCAGTGACCAAGGAGAAGCAAAGAAATGCGTGGGGATGAAGTCAGCCAATAGTAAGCAATGGGTGGACTCTGAACCCACAGTAAGCTAACAAAACCTCTCACAAGCAACATGCATTGTCTCAGATGAGACCCAAAAATGCCCATTAGAACTAATCAAACATACAGCTGAATTTCATAATGTAGTCTATTCTAAAAGGTGGATACTTTTTAATTTAAAGAAACCCTAAAGAATCGGGTTACAGTTCCCATATTACATCTCATTAATCCTATACTCTCAAATAGGCACAAAAGCTGAAAGTCTCCTATAGTAAACTTTTGTGCACCACTGTAGATTTGATAATAACTTTCACTAAAATAGAGATGACACTAAAGAGTTTCCTGAATATACAGAATTGATACTCGCACATATATGGATAACTCAAGACTTCTAACACAAAAATTATGTTTGGGGTCTTGTTTTCTGTGGGGATCTTTGTACCTTCAACGTTACATGAGAAACTAACCATGTGCGAGACGTATGTGCTTTATTCGCTGACTCTGATTAGTGACACACTATTCCAACACTGATGGACCATCTTATTGGAAAATATCATGAAATGTGACTCAATCAGTATTTGTTGAATATACTGGTTCTCAATTTAACAATTCATTTCTTATTACCTATGCTTTATGAATGAAAGAATTATATAGGATTTGCTGAATTGTATTACAACACCACAGTGGAAACTTACAGACCCTCATTTATTCTATTTATTCTAACATGTTAAATATTGACCAACTAACATTTTTAAGCTGATACAGTGAGATGTTAATTTGGAGCTTCAATTTGGGCAGTATGAGCTAAATGTTTCTATGTACATATATTTTGCGGTCATTTGGATAACTTTATAATTCTTTTCAGATTTGCAATTTTTGAGTGTTTACATCCATAAAGAACAAGTTACTTAACTTCTGTAATGCTTTTGTGGTAGCGGCTCTATCTAACCGCAGATTCTTCACTTTAGAATATTCCCCAAGCGTCAGACTGAATCTAGAAAATCTTGAGCAGTAACTCTGTGTGCCGGTAGAGTCATTCACCTCCGCCTTGAACGGGACGTTGCGTTGCCTATAAAGCGCTACCCTGGCACACTGACATCAGTTTCTTTTGAGCCAAAGACACTGAGCCACATAAAAACCACTGTTCATTTTTTGACCAGTGTGTAGTGTCTACTGGAATATTTTGAGTACAGAACCCAGTTCACAAAGCAGGGAGGATCGGTGAGGAATCTGTGGTTAGTTAGAATCTCTACCAGAAAAAAGGCAAGTAACTTGTCCTTCTGACAGAGACTTCTAACCTCAGATTCCACACCTTGGAATAGATACCCAAGTAATAATTCCCTGGAGTAGCGTCTGTGAGCTGGCTTAGACCAAAACGAACGGGAGGACTGAATGGGCGAAATGCCCATTGCGATGAACCTGATGGTCCAAGTAGTAGTGTTTCGTGAACTTATGGAGGGACGTCCATTTGGCACCTTGGTAGATGTCCAGGAAAGGTACTCCGCATGCTAACGCAGTAGTGGTGGCTTTGGCCCTGGTGGAGTGAGCCTGCGAGCCCTAAGGGGGTTGCTTTGGCGCCAATGTGCACCAGATTTTTATGTAGAGTACTATCCCGTAGAGATCGTTAGTTTCTTGCCCTTCTTGCTCCGGTGAACCCAATAAAGAGCTGAACGTCTACTTGATCTTAGGTGCGATCAATATAGAAGCACAAAGTCCTTCTAGGTTACAAACAATGAAGTCTCTTCTCTTTAGATGGATGAAGTGGAGAATAGAAAGCAGGCAGAGCGATGCTCTAGCAATGTGAAAGGGGGTAAACGAAGGACTAGCTTGTCAGAGAAGAAGTTGGTGTATAGAGGGGGGACCGACAGAGTCTGAAACTCTCCGACAGTCGTAGGTGATATAATGGCCACCAGGAACACTGTTTTTATAGTCATAACAGCTGACTTAAATAAGAAGGGTTGATCCGACAGCCGCAAGAAAGCAGAGATGGCTAACAAAACCTTGAATGGTGCCCAGAGCAAGGTCTAGCTGGGCTAAAGAAAGAACAAATAACAAAACCTCTGAAAGACGCGCAGAAAGGATTTCCCCATTGTGTGAGGAACCCCAAGTTACAAACAACAGGCATAGACAGTTTTAGTGGAGGGACACATGGCTATTATGATGCCATCACAAACTTCTGGAGGGAGATCAAAAACTTTCACCTGTCGCACCTCAATCTCCATGCATGAAGGTGGAGCATACGCAGATTCAGGTGCTGCTGCGACAGTAGATCCTCCTGAAGGGGCAGCCTAACCGGAGTACAGATCATTATGATCAGGAGTTTTGGATACCATACTCTCCCTGCCCAGTTCGGAGCCACTAGGATTCTCTTGAAGTCAATTGTGCTTCTTTAAGAATGTCAATGCATGTTGTAAGTAGACAAATTCTAGGATCTCAGTTGCCAAACCACCAAATTAACTGAATGTGGATTTGTACATAAAAGCTTCTGTTAGTATGAACTTAGCAAGTCTCCCTGATTTGGTAACTTGCTGAATGGATTTACGGACATTTCCAGCAAAAAGGGAGAACCCTGACTGATGGGCCCATGTTACAGCAATGAAGATAATTGCCATAGAATGCTGACATGTTTTGCCTATGACATATGGTAGAAAAGGTAGAGAACCAAAGGTTCAATCGAATGTCCCTGACCAAACTATCCACACAGAAATCCCTGGGTACCAGGAGGGGAAACATGTGGTTATTTTTTTTGTTTTGGGTGTTGTAAATACATTGTGATCAAGCGTCCCAAATCCATGAAGAATGTGTCCAGAATACTTTCCTGGCCCCTGAATTGTGTTAATTTTCCATCACCGGATGATGCTCTGTCCGATGGGAACTTTGTTAGGACCATGAGTTCCAACAGATTCTTATTTTGTTAGGCTTCATTCACGGACCACTTTCTCTGTACTGCCATTCTGTTTGGGAAGCCTCTGTTGTTCTGGTCACCTGCGGATAGACCACTGTAGTCCGTAATATCCTCTGGGCAACTCAAACACCCGATCCCCCATCAGAGAGAAAAGTAACTGGAGACTAATCTGTCATTAAGCCCTGTTGAGGCACACATGTAATTGTGGATTTGGAGCCAACAATGCATGATGACGCTACACCAAAGGTTTCATTATCTTCCACTCTCTCAGAGACTAATACCTGGGAAAGTGAAATCAATTTCAGAAATACAATAAAACTGCTATTGAGTAAGCTTTTTAAACAAGTAAGCTGGGGGCTGATCCCAAGACGTTCTGAATCTGAAGTGGCTACAAACATGATTTCTTTTTCACATTGATTGTGAACCCAAGATTTTTCAGCAAAACATTTGGTCTATTGTGTGTGGGGTAAGCATCTCCAAATTGTATCATTTCAACAACCAATTCCCATATAATAGTGGATAATAGTGGATATAATCACACTGATAATGGAACTGCCAGACCATAAAAGTAAGTGCTTTGAATTGATGTTTGCCCCTTTCCACAAACCTTAGTGAGATGGTAGACATACAAGCAAGGTGGAATTATGCATCCTTCAGACCTAATGTCATCTTGAAAGGAACTCACCATTCATACCTTTACATCTATTATTGGCGTCATGGTGGCAGTCTTCTTTGTAATTGAATGTAGATGGCGTGCATTTTTCCTACCTAACTTTGACTGCAGAAAGTAGTAGGCGATAAGCAAAGGCCAAATATCAGCTCTTACCTTGTCTTGATGGCTCTTTGCAGTATGACAGGGGAGACTCTCCGGGAGCTCCTCCCTGCCAGCTCCAAAAACCAAAGGGCCTACGGGATATATCTGGGCAATAGTGCCCAAAGACACCAAGACAACTGCAAATAAAATCTCTCATAAACATCAGCACAAGCAACAGACTAAAATAGAGCACAAGAGATGAACTAAAGGAATGAGATGCTAGAGATTGTTGAACACTACGTCAAAGCTTACCCGAAGTGTTCCAACGCTCCCCTTGCAGACTTGCTGGTCTTAAATAGGATTATTTAGAATTATTCTGTGAGCAACTTCCCTTCATCTTGGTTTGGAAAATATCCAAAGACTAAAATAGAACTTTGAAACTGAAACTATTTTAAGCAATATGGTTCACTATTCAATTTACACGAATCAATTTAGGAGGATTGCAACAAAAAATCATGAAGAAGAATGGAAGAAAGAACCAGTCTGCAAGTCAAAAATATCTTGTATGTGACTTTTGGCTTGAGTAGTATGTTACAGCAACTGTGGTATTACACCTGAAAAAAACATCATGGAAAAAAAAAACCTCTCAAACATGCTTCTGCGTTTTAATTATTTATCAGGTTTTGAGAAAAATACTGACCCAGCTCCAGGAGTGAGTGTTGAAACTAAACTAAACTTGGCTGTTCCTAAGTACTTTTGCAAAGCAGGAAGTTGAGAAGCATCAGAACATAAACACAGCAGCACAGCGAAAGAGCCATAGGCCCCTGGGTGAGCCAGGTTGTAACAGTAGGTTATCTTTTTGGATCCACTTACTCCAGAAGGATGGTACTTTTTGGTCCTGTCTTGCGTTAGATGAAGATTTAGGGGCATCTGCTCAAATTCATTGCAGTATCTCCTCGCTTTCTGTTGCATACCCACCAATCTAGGTATTGTAATGCCCTGTGGAAGGGGAATAGAGTCACTGTTCAGGGTTGCAGAATCCTCTTTTGTGGGGTCTTATGGCTCTCAAACTATTTTGATGTCCCCCCTCCCCGGTGTGCTGCTGAGATTTGGGACATTGCTATTCTGCCCGTTTGATGCAAATGGTATAACTGCTTTTAATCCACTGCAAAGCACAAAGTCTGTGTCCTCTTGTACTACAGTGATATTGTTGCACTGAGACCATGGACTTCTCCATGTTTGTGTCTTTCTACATACTTTCTCAAACATCTCATCTAACTTGAGGCCAATCAGTTGATCACCATCCAATGGCATGTAGACAAGTTGTTGTTGAACCACATGCCTAAGCTCTGAAAATCTAGCCGTGGACATCTATGAATGCAGGCTGGTGTTTCTGTCTGCAAGCGGTTTCCTGCAGCATCCAAGGCACAGCAGATGTGTGCATTAGAGACAGTATTGCCCTCTTTCACTAACTGCTACTTTTTGCCTATGGAGCTTCAAGAATGTACTGAAAAAATCTTCTATTTCTGTCCATTCATGATGATCATTTATAGATAGTAATACAGATCGCTGGCAATTCACCGACTTATGGCTGGACCTTCTGCCACCTTCTAGCCAGCTGTTCTCACTCTCCTTTCCTGGCAGAGGTTAATTCCCTGCATACTGGTTGAAATTCTTCTTTCTGGCAATAGGAACAATTGCATAATAACCTTATGATGAAATTCAGCCCACTAAATAACTGCATAACATGAGGACATGTGCTTCATTTTGTTCTTCTCATTCCACCTGCTCTTCCTGTTTCGGTGGCAAAACTTTGTGTTCGGTGCATGTATTTTGACAAAGCACTGGTAAACAACTCTAAATCTAATGGTGGAAAAATGTAAATCGGAGGTGGAATATGTGTCACTGTACATTGTGGGTTTCAAGTAACTTCATCCCAGGTTATTTAACACACGCCTTAAAGCGAAAACCAACAAAAGGAAAACAACAGAACCCAACAGTAGGTGGTAAGAAAGTGCATCTGTAACACATACTACAAAACTACACTGTTTACTATAAAGTGGATTATCTTCACACACTAATAAAGTGCACTGCGTCTTCTGGTTTTGAGGACTTCTAACAACTAAGCAACACTGGGCAGCATTCAACAGCACTATCAGAGGATGTGCTCAGGGATTCCACATCGTTTTAGGTGACCACCGGACAGAAACTGTACCCGCATCTTGAAAGCAAGTGCAACTATAGTGGACAATTTACAGCATATGAAGAGGGGGCAGCTCCTCCCAGCTCAAGACCTTCCCCATGGCAGTTGCACTAGATCAATCATCTTCCTGCATCCTCAGATCCCTGCTATGCTAGTCCTTGAAAAGTGTAGGAGCTTCCACAAGCCAACAAGGCATTTGAGCTTTCATGGTGCTAACCCAGAGAGAAACTTAGACAACATTGGAAGATCGAAGATGGGCTCAAGTCACAGCATGATCCACTGCAGTCAAATGCAGCACAGCCTTCAGACCGGCTTTACAATGTACAATACCTACCATGAAGGTGAGCGTTTTTCAGAATAATAAGATATTTACCAATCACAAGTAAGCGGTTGTCTTAATTGTAATCCAAAGAATTAGCAAACATGAAATTAAAATGTGTGCAACATACCCCAAGTGCCAACAGCATTATCCACTCCAGATGGGTTTCCATGGATGACCTTCTCTCCCTGAAATGCCCATTTGTTAATAAGGTTCAGTTCATCCACAGTCCACCTGAGGAACAGACAAATATATTTTATCCTCTCTGAAAGATGTATCAGAATGGAAAGTTAAACAAATATTAAACTGCAGTCAAGAAGGAAAGAAGGAAATAAGTTACTTATCAGTAACTATGGTTCTCCAGCATTGGTATCTTTTGTAGATTCACATGCTTGAATCCTTCCCCGTAGTCAGACTGGGAAACCCCGGAAACATTACAAACAGTAGTACACATATATGCATTCATTTAAATTGATATTCAATGAAACTTTGCTTAACCTATCAACATCATTATATGTAATCCAAACTCCAGCCAGTCACAACCAACTTAACTGATGCTTCCAACTGTCAGATTTTCGGAACCACACACTCTTTTTCTTATATTCTTTAGGAAGCCTCATACAAAGGACAGGTGGGTGGGAGGCAAGTGAATCTATGAGATACCAATGCTTGAGAAGGCAAATGCTACTTACCAGTATGCATCTGTTCTTGGCATGTAGAGCTGCAGATCCACACACTAAGCATAGATCGCCATCTGGTGTTGGGCCCGGATGTTTGCACTTGTTTTTGTCTTGGAAAAGTCTTTGGAAGTCACAAGATAGGGGACTCCTCCTTTGGATGATAGTGTGCATGGGCATCGTCCCCATCTTCAGATTATTTTTTGCCAGCAGGGAAATGATGGAGTTTTGTGAGAAACTCCAAAGATGCCCAGGTATGCTGTATCTAAATAAGATAATACTGGAACAGATAAAGGTAGCCGGGGAGTCGGGTGGGCGTGTGTGGATCTGCAGCTTTACATGCCAAGAACAGATGCCTACTGATAAGTAGCATTTGCAGTTCGAGGCATATGAGCTGCAGATCACACACTAAGCATAGATTGTATAGCAGTACTCCTCCTTAGCGGCGACCATCAGTATCTGTTGCAATAGTTTGAAATAATGTTTTGAGTACAGCCTGGCCCACACTAGCTTGCTGTTTTGTTTGCACATCTACACAATATTGCTTTGTGAATGTGTGCGGTGTAGACCATGTAGCTGCTTTGCAGATGTCATGTAAGGGAATGTTCCCTAAAAAAGCCATTGAAGCTCCTATCTTTTGGTGGGCTTTAGGGGGAACTGACAATGTTCGTTTTGCTTTGGGATAGCAACTCTGCATGCATTTGACAATCCACCTTGCTATCCCAGATTATGCTATGGGGTTGCCTTTATGTGGTGGTGAGAATGATACGAAAAGTTGTTTTGTCTTGCGAAAAAGTTTTGTTCTCTCAATGTAATAAAGCAGTGCTCTTTTGACATCGAGAGTGTGAAGAGCTCTTTCTGCGACTGTTTGTGGTTGCGAGAAGAACACTGTCAACTCTACAGACTGATTGAGGTGGAAGGGAGAAATAAACTTAGGGGGGAATTTAGGATTAGTTTGTAGAACAACCTTATTATGATGTATTTGTAAGAAAGGTTCCTGAATGGTTAGTGCTTGGAGCTCACTAACTCTTCTAAGAGAAGTGATGGCCACTAAAAAAGTAACCTTCCATGTTAAAAAATGTAGCTCACATTTATGTAGAGGCTCAAATGGAGGACACATTAGTCATGTAAGAACTATGTTTAAATTCCATACAGGTGAGGGTGGTACTCTGGGAGGAATTATTCTTTTGAGGCCTTCCATAAATGCTTTGATGGCAGGTACTCTGAAAAGTGATTAAGTGTTGCCTATTTTGTAAGTAGGCCGCTATGGCAGCGAGGTGCAACCTAATAGATGTATAAGCCAAGTTACACCTTTGGAGATGTAGTAGGTAACCTATGATGTGTTGGATAGACACATCTAGGGGATTGATGGTGTTGTTATGGCAATATATAACAAATCTCTTCCACTTGGCTGCATAGCAGGCTCTAGTGGTGGGACGTCTAGCCTCCTTAACGTTCATACAATCAGGGGGAAGGTTAAGGTAACCAAATTGTAAGACCTCAGGAGCCATATCGCAAGGTTGAGCTGAGCTGGGTCCGGGTGTCTGATCTCTCCATGGTTCTGGGTTAAGAGGCGTGGGGAGAGGTGCAGTTTTTGGTGTGGAACCACAGAGTTCCAGTAATGTGGTGTACCACGGTTATCTGGCCCAAGTTGGAGCAACTAGAATGAGAGTCAGTGAGTGTTGCTGTAGCTTTTGCACCACCAATGGAATGAGTGGGAGAGGCGGAAAAGCGTAAGAAAATCTGCCTGACCAATTCATCCATATCGCATTGCCTTTGGACAATGGGTGTGGGAATCTGGCGACGAAGCTTGGGCATTTGGCTTTTTCGTGTGTGGCAAAGAGGTCTATATGTGGTTGACCCCATATTTAAAAAAAAAAATGGTTGAAGAACTTGCGGATTAAGTTCCCACTCGTGAATCTGTTGCGTTTCACGGCTTAACAGATCAGCTATGTTGTTTTGGACTCCCAGGACAATGTTGGGCTAGGAGAAAAATGTTCTGCGGTACAGCCCATCTCCATATGCTTTGTGCTAGATGACAGAGCTGTAGAGAATGTGTCCTGCCTTGTTTCTGTATGTAGTACATGGCTGTCATGTTGTCCGTGAGGACTGGGACAGCTTTGCCTGATATTTGCTTTTGGAATGCTTTTAGGGCTAGGAATATGGCTAGTAACTCCAGGTGGTTGATGTGGAGTAATTTGTGTTGAGGAGTCCACCTGTCCTGCATGGTGTGATGTAAAAGATGAGCTCCCCAACCGGAGAGCGATGCGTCCGCTGTCAGGACAATCTGTGGAACTGGCTCTAGAAACGGGCGCCCTTTGGAAAGGTTTGTGGTGTTCCACCACTGCAGAGAGCGGTGAGTGCAACAGTCTACCAACACCAGATCTGTTAACTGACCTTGAGCCCGGTTCCACTGTCATGCTAGGCACTCTTGGAGAGGACGCATCTGGAGTCTTGCGTGAGGCTCTATGAATATGCAAGAGGCCATCATCCCTATGAGTTGCATGAACACTCGTGTTGAGACTGAAATTTGGTTATGAGGGCTTGCATGCTTGCTATCCTGGCTGGACTGGGATAAGCGAGCGCTTTTGAGGTGTCTATTGTGGCCCCTAGGTACTGTTGTATGTGGGACGGTTGTAGATGAGACTTCGCGTGGTTTACTGTAAAACCCAAGTAGTGGAGTAGTTGAATAGTGGCGTGAGTGTGGTGTACACACTGACTGTATGAGCTGGCTTTTATGAGCCAGTTGTCTAGATATGGGAAGACGTGAATGTGCTGTCTTCTTAGATGAGCTGCCACTACCGCCAGGCACTTGGTGAATACCCGGGGTGCTGTGGTGACTCGGAAAGGGAGTACTTTGAACTGGTAGTGTTGACCATCCACTACGAACCGGAGATATTTCCTGAGATGTGTGAATGGGAATATGGAAGTAGGCGTCTTTGAGATCTAGAGTGGCAAGGAAGTCGCCTTGTGAAAGAAGAGGAAGGACCTACTGAAGTGTGACCATGTGAAAATGGTCTGACTGTATGTAGAGGTTTAGGGATCTGAGGTCCAGAATAGGTCTCAGAGAGCCGTACTTTTTTTGGTATGAGAAAATATAGAGAGTAAACTCCTGTGTTTTGTTGGTGCAGGAGAACTGGTTCTATTGCACCCTTTTTGTAGGAGGGTGATGATTTCCTGCTTGAGCAGTGATAAATGTTCCAACGACATTGGGTACTGTTTGGGTGGTATGTTTGGGGGGTAGAGGTGAGTTCTAGACAGTATCCTGATTGAATGATTTGTCTCACCCCCCTGTCGGTGGTGATGTTGGTCCAAACAGGCAGGAACTGTTGTAATCTTCCCCCGACTGGAGGGGAATGGACCGGGGGAGGGGGGGGGGGGGGGGGATTGGGGGGACGGTGGGAAGTCATTGGGTAGGGGTGGAGGCAGAGCGGGTGTTGTTGGTCTTGCCTTTACCTTTGTTATTACTGCCTCTGTAGCCTCCTCTCTGGTAACCTCTGGTGAATGTAGACTGGGTGGGAGTCTTATAAGAGGTGGAGGGGTTGTCCGAGGAGTAGTCTCTGAAGGTGCCCTTGTAAGAGGGACGAAAGGAACGTCTGGGAGCTTGCGATTGCAAGGCTCCCATTGATTTAGCTGTGTCCGTGTCCTTCATCTTCTCAAGGGAAGGATCAACATTCGGGCCGAATAAGTGTTCCTGATTGAATGGTTGGTTTAAGATGGAACTTTGTACTTCAGGTTTGAACCCCGAAATGCGTATCCAGGCATGTCTACGCAGGAGAACACTTGTGTTGACAGCTCTGGAGGGGGTATCTGCCACGTCCAGCGCACAACAAATGGATGTGTTGGTGATGAGTTTCCCCTCTTGTATAAGGTGATTGGCTTTATCCTTATATTTGTCCGGAAGGTGTTGCAACAGGGTTTCAAGCTGGTCATAATGTGCCCTATCGTACCTGGCTAACAGCGCTTGAGTATTAGCGTTTCGCCATATGTTAGCTGTCTGTGAAGCGGTTCTTTTGCCAGAGGCGTCTAAGAGTTTGGACTCTTTATCGGGGGGTGGAGCGTCCCCTGATGTCTGAGAGTTGGCCCTCTTTCTAGCATTGGAGACTACAAGGGAGTCTAGTGGTACAGGGCCCTTAATGTACGCCGAGTCTGCTGGGGCAGCCTTGTATTTTTTCTCGATCCTGGGGTTAATAACCCTAGCCCTGACAAGATCTTTAAATACCTCAGGTACATGCTTGGTAACTCCTTTTAGCATGGGCAGAATAGTGCTGGACCTTTGTGGGTTATCAAAGGTGTCCATAAGGAAATCCTCTTCCATCGGGTAAGTATGTAAGTCAACCCCGTGGTATTGGGCAGCTCTGTGTAGAAGCTGATGAAAACCCATTGTGTCCTCCGGAGGGGAAGGCCTGGAGGGGTAGATGTCATTGTGTGGAACATTAAACAAAAACAAGTGCAAACATCCGGGACCAACACCAGATGGCGATCTATGCTTAGTGTGTGATCTGCAACTCATATGCCTCGAACACAGAATTATAGATAAGTAACTTATTTCCTTCTCCAGCATTGGATCTTTCATAGATTCACACACTTGAAACCAGACTAACATGGCAGTACCATCATTCAAATTGCAGAAGGTGGGAATGAGGCTTACCTTAGGCAAACAGATTCCTGAGAACCGCTTGACCCATTGCAGCCTCCTTGCTTACTTGCAAGCCAACACAGTAATGCTTAACAAAAGCATGCATCGTTTTCCAGGTTGCAGCTTTACAAATGTCCAACACAAAATACTCATGCAAAAAAAGCTGCCGTCGTAGCCATTTCCTTTGTCGAATGCGCCCTGACTCTCCGAGTCTCTTGTTCTTTGAAAGTAACTGTGCATCTGGCTTGAAGTTCACTGGCGTTCTTACACACATCTCCAAAAGGTCTGCATACTAGTGTTGACGTGGCTACGTAGAGGCTACTAAAATCACCCTGCAACTCTCTCCCCTCATCTTGCATATTACTGTTCCAATTAATGATATTGGAGAAAACACACACACACACGATATATATAATTATTTCCCTATCTCTTTTTTTTCCCAAAATCTTTTTATTCAGCATCATAAGTAAATACAACACTCAAAGTGCAGTTGGGTGCACAGGACCCAGAGTCAAACCCTTCAGCTAGAGGAAGTCCAGTTGCACATGGAACTAGGTCAGGTACAACCCTCCTACTATCATCAAAGCCGCTAGCTGATTTTGTTTTGAGTTTTCAACCCAAAGAAACAACCCCATAAACAATATAAAAACAAGTAAAAAACAGAAATCCCCACCCCGAACCTCTCCCCTCCCGAACCCTGGTGGTGGTGGTGCTATACAAAAGTAGGTTTTAGAGTTGTGTTTATGTAGTGTAGAGTAGTGTATTTGGGTTTAGGGTAGTGGTCGTGCAGGGGGTTGTCTTTTAGATTGTAGAGTTGTGTTTATGTAGTGTAGAGTAGTGTATTTGGGTTTAGGGTAGTGGTCGTGCAGGGGGGTTGTCTTTTAGGTTTTAGGCTTGTGTTTATGTAGTGTAGGGTAGCGTGTTTGGGTTTAGGGTAGTGGTCGTGCAGGGGGTTGTCTCTTAGGTTTTTGGGTTGTGTTTATGTGGTGTAGAGTAGTGTATTTGTGATTAGGGTAGTGGTCATGCAGGGGGTTGTCTTTTAGGTTGTAGGGTTGTGTTTATGTAGTGTAGAGTAGTGTATTTGGGTTTAGGATAGTGTTGTGGTGCAGGGCGTTGTTTTTTAGGTTGTAGGGTTGTGTTTATATAGTGTAGAGTAGTGTATTTGGGTTTAGGGTAGTGTTGTGGTGTTTGGGTAGTGTAGGGTCATGCAGAGTATGAGGGTAAGGGTGAAGGAGTCAAGAGATGCGTAGAAGGGGGGCGTAGCTTGCCGACAACCGAGATGGCCGCTCTGGGGTAGAGCTCCGATCGGCCACCGGCTAATTCACCTAATAAATCCGCTACACTGATCCGGATGCCCGTAATTATCGACGTTGGAGAAGTACCTTGAGCTGCTGATTGCCCGGAGCCTTCCCCGAGACAAATTGGTGATTACGCGCCGACGCTAGTGCCGAATACACTCTGCAGCTGTGAGACGGGGCGGCCTGGCAGAGAAGCTGCATGGCCTGCGGCGCAGACTGGGAATGGGCTGAACGCCAGCGGCCCTGGAAAACCGCCTGCGGCTGCCGGACCGCATTGTGGACGGAAGGCACGGTCTGGGCGCATTTTCCTGTGTTGGGAGCTGAGAGGCGACGCTCCGAATTGCCAGTAAGTTGTACGAGCCTGGGACGCCCGACTAAGCGCGCTGAGGCCGAATAACGCTCCCGGAGGGCTGTTACCCTGGCGGCCAGAATGCTGGGTGAAAGCTGTGGTTCGGCCGCTACGATCCTGCGCCTCCGCCTGCTCGGGGAGGCAGCGCGAAGGTCTGTGGATGCTTGGAGGCAGCAGGGTCAGTTCTCCTGGCTCTGCCTCTCTTTCTTCCCCACCACCCCCCAGTGACCTTTCTCTATTTGAAGATTTCCACCTTCAGGGAGTGGGGGCACTGTTTGCAGACGGCGAAGGGTGGCATTTTTCGACCTCTCAGGCAGACAGCTATCAGGGCAGCTGGTCCATGCTGGGGGTAACAGCCTAAGACGCAATGGCCACATCGAGGGGACCTAAACCGTCCACGCTTCAAAAACTATCAAAGTATGCCATCTCCAAAGCAGCTGACTCCGAGATGCGACAACTGGATGATGAAACACCGCAACAATCTCCTGACGGCGGCCCAACGCTGGCGGACATGATGGAGGCTGTGCAGGGGGTCCGCACGGCGCTGGAGCTCAAAATTGATACGGTTTCCATTGATGTCAACTTGATCCGTGCTGACCCCCGAAATATGGGGGAACGAGTCAAAGTAAATGAAGGGTCCATTGCTATGCTCACGACCTCCACCACGCGCCTGGAGTCGGTAGTCAAACACAAGCCCAGACAGCTGATCTTGAGGCCCGGCTGGAAGATTATGAAGGGCGCACAAGAAGGAACAATGTACGTATTTTAGGTGTTCCTAAACGGGCGGAGGGGCCGGCCACTGATCTTTTTGTGGAGGACTTAATCCAAAATCATCTACAGCCTAGATCCCTCTCCAATTATTTCTCCGTCGCAAGCGCCCACAGAGTACCTGGTGGCCCCCCGAAGTCGGGCGCTCCCCGACATCCTATCCTAGTGCACAGTTTTAATTTTCGAGATGTCCTCCTTCAAGCTGGTGTAGGTATCATAGCAACCATTGCATGCTGGGTCTCATGTTTTCTTTTTTTGTATTCTGCAAGTGGTTGTGACACTGCTTCAGTCCCTGGGCCGCACTCCTGAATCGTGATGGACAATGATTATCTGTTATTTGAAAAGTGACCCAAGTACATATGTCTTTTAATATGTCTTTCTCGCATAATCTTCGTTTATTTGACATTGTTCTCTGGGTGGGACGGGTGGGTTGAGATATGGTTGATTACTGCACTCAGGGTGCTAGACTCCCACTTACTGTGACCAGCTATTTTGTTCATATCCGGGGCAGGTATTTTGCCCGGGAGGGGGGGGGGGAAAAGAGGGTTGAATCTTGGGGTACGTTGGTCGGGTAGCGTTTCCCTCTTATTAGGTTCTTTATGGGTATCCAAGCGCTCTGCAAATTGGGGTGGTGGGCAGTTCTAAGTCCACGTTGCAGGGAGGCAGGGTGGGGGGGGGTTTGGGGGTTTTACTATAACGGTTGTTTGTTTTTTGTGTTGGGGTTTAAGCAATCTGTCTAGGTCGAGAATGTGCATTCATACGATGGTAGCTGATGTCTAAAGAGATTACATTTGTATGTTTCTGCAATGTGTTTCACGGTGTAATCTGACTTATCGGGCCCGATGGGATTTGGGGTCCAGGATTCATGACTCTAATGGGTGACACTCCTGCCTTCTTCACACCCCTGGGCCGACTTAAATTGATTACCTGGAATGTTAACGGACTGGGTGACCGGATTAAGAGGGGTCTGGTATTACAATACCTGAAGAGACACTCTGCAGAACTTGTACTTTTACAGGAAACAAGTATACCTGGGACGACATACAAGGCGCTGAATCGCTGGGGTTACAAATTGCTTGCAAATGCAGGATACACCAGAGGATCCAGAGGGGCGGGTATCGTTGCAAGATCCTCCTTTCCCTTTCGGGGTGCAAAGACCACACGTGACCCTGATGGGCGATTTGTTACAGTGTCCGGAATTTGGGAGGGCCGCTCCCTCAATGTGACCTCTCTATACATTCCCCCCAAACTTCACTCTTCCACACTAGCCGCTTTGGGCGCGCATCTGCTGGAATTGCCTGAGGGGGGCCTTTTATTGGGGGTGATTGTAACGCCGCGACCGTCGCAGAAATAGACCGTTGCCCACCCCGACGTCCTGATTCACAGGGAAAATTGTTATCGGAATTTTTAGAAGCCCTTGGATTGATTGACGTGTGGCGTACTCTTCACCCTATAGATCGGCAATACACCTTCCCTTCCGGGGTCCATGGGAGTCTGTCCTGTATTGATTATCTTTTTTGTCAGGCTTCTCAACTATCCAGGTTTGGTGACACATCCTTTTTACCTAGGGGAATATCCGATCATTTCCCGATCCTGGCACACTACGGTGGGGTGCCACCCCGCTCACATCGGGAGAGGGCCCTTAACGCATGGTATCTCCGAGTTCCAGACATACGAGACAAGTTGGCAAAGGCCACGTCTGACTATTTTGCAGAAAACTATGGATCCGTAGACTCCGATGTAACACTGTAGGAGGCGTACAAGACGGTGATTCGTGGGTGCTGGGTGGCAGCTGTGGCGGGCCATAGGAAGGAACAACGTAAACGACTAGAGGTGACTAATCTCAAACGCTATCTTCTCGCATCTGCCCCACCAGACAGCTCTCATAGGCTCGCAGTGAAGCAGAAGGAATATCCAGATGTTGCTACTGCGGCAGCCCGGGCACATTATCGTTCTACACAATATAGGGTTTATGAAATAGGGGACAAATGCAGTAAAATATTGGCATGGCTGGATAGACGAGATGTGGCCAACCGTTGGATCGCCGAAATGGCTGCCCTGGACGGTGAGCGGCGTAGTGACCGTGGTGGAATTGCGGAGATCTGTGCTACTCATTTTAAATATCTCTATGTCCCTACATCCACTTCAACTGAGGAGGAGCCCGCTGACTTACTTTCCACCCTCCCCCTATCGCGCTTGGACCCCCAAGATTCCACTGATCTTAATGCACCTCTTGATTCTGAGGAAGTGTCTAAAGCACTAGGGGTGCTGCGCTCTGGAAGGGCCATGGGTCCCAGTGGTCTTCCAACTGAATTATACAAAGTGACCTCGCGGGTCCTAGCCCCGTATCTCCTACGTATGTATAATGAAAGTGTAGATTATGGGGACCTGCCCGAGACACAACGCCTTACGAATATTGTAGTTATACATAAAGAAGGAAAACCCCGGGACCAATGCAGCTCCTACCGACCGATCTCCCTTCTTGACCCGGAGGTCAAAATCCTAGCTAAGCTCTTAGCCCTTCGCCTGTTGCCCCACATGCATAAGCTGATCCACCCGGACCAATCCGGTTTTATGCCGACAAAAAACAAGGCACTGAATCTTTGTTGCCTCTACGGGGTGCTGGGCAGGGCCTCCACCATATGAGAAGATGCGATAATTGTGTCACTAGATGCTAAAATGGCGTTCGATATGATGGAATGGCCCTTCTTGTTTGCTGTCCTGGAGAGATACGGATTTGGCCCGCGCTTTCTGGCCTGGATTTGTTTATTATACACCAAGCCCTTGGCTCGAGTCACGGTTAATGGTGGTAGATTGAATTAGGGAAGGGAACGAGGAAGGGCTGCCCCCGGTCACCGTTGCTCTTCGCGTTGACACTAGAGCCATTAGCGGTGTGGATTCGAGGGGATCCGTCTATTCGGGGATTAAATTGGGCTCCGGATTGGTCAAATAGAATATCATTATATGCCGATGACGTTCTTTTGTATTTAGCTAAACCCTGGTCCTCGTTGCATTCAGTGCTCCATATCCTGGCCCTTTTTCGGAAATACTCGGGCTATATTATCAACTGTGAAACCTTCCATATTTCATTATAGGCAGCATAAATGCAGGCATATAGGAAATGTTTTTGACGTGGTTTTCTTGGTCCTAGCAAGAAATCCCCAAGGTCTGCGTCTTCTTAAAGTAAAGATAAGTGTTGTTTCACATCCTCGAGTGTAGATCTTTGTAGCCAGTCGCTGCACAACTTTCCTACACTGTATGTTGTTACTACCCCCGGGTTCAGTCGTTGAACATAACGTGGGTCTGGTCTATGGATGGTAAAACCCTGTATTCTATTCAGGAATCTTTGACAGATGTTTGAGTCTGTGGGCCAGAGCAACCATTTTTCCCAATTAGGATCTGATCTGTTTTGTAGTATTGTGTCTACTGTGACCACTCCCTGGGTAGTGCTATTACTTGATGGTGTTGGTACAGAAGGTGTGTTCATGTCTTTGAACTTGGCTAATCCAAGGTAAGACGTTTGTTACACAGTGTCATTCAAAAACATTATTTCCTGAGGGATGATACAGGCTCTAAACAAAGCTTCTATTCCCCGCACTTGCCAATCTTTAGAACCTCAGACCGATTTTGTGTCGATTGCGTCTTCCCAAAAGTCAAACCCTGGTCTAGACAGTTGGGCGATAAAGGCTGCAGAATAAATCTTTTCTGTCCAGTTTGGTTCACATTTCTATAGAAAAATGTATTGTACCCTGAAAAAAATGGAAACTTATTTGTAAACGTTTTTGAACTACCCTTTGGTGGTGTAGGACAATGTTCCCATTGGTTAAACATAAATACATTTCTAGGTGTTGCAGATTTATGCAAGAAATGATGACCATAGTGGTTGTAACAAAAAAGCTGTTCGTAGTCTGATGAACCCTCTAAGTTTTCATTGTTAGAGAATGCAGCAGACCTTTCTAGGTCAGACATCATGTTATTAACAGTCTCAAAGTCCCAATGATGAGAATAGGTACTGGAGATAATAAAGTCACTTAATGAAATTTTAAATAAATGTGGACTCTTCAGAAGTTCCGTCGGGCTAAATATGTCGAAATCGGTTTTGTCCCAAACTATACAATCCTGTATAGGAATG
Source organism: Triturus cristatus (assembly GCF_964204655.1). Lineage (NCBI taxonomy): Eukaryota > Metazoa > Chordata > Amphibia > Caudata > Salamandridae > Triturus > Triturus cristatus. The sequence continues at coordinate 214,316,568 of NC_140594.1, read as the reverse complement.
GCTGTGATGTTCACTGCTGACAAGTCTCTTACTTCACGATGGGAAGATGTGTGTGGTTTTAAAAGTAAGTTCACATTTTTACTTTCAGTATCCAAACAAATGTATCTGCCATTTAGAAGCACGTTACGAGTCATTATCAAAGCTAGCCAAAGCAGAAAGAAAAATATTCCAGAAATAATCCATAGTTTAATCCAGGGTGAAACCAGATAAGTCTCTTTCAGAAATTGAAAAAATCTTGTACTTGTTGTTTGAAAGTTTTTAGGGCTGGTGTTGTTTCAGACTCACTTGGATCCTCAGAAAATGTATCAAAGTTAATGAAATATCCAGAAGCAGTTCGGTCAATTGTTGGAATTGCATCCGGATTCGTCGAAATCGCTGGAACCGGTTGATCACGTGTTACGTTGGTGTAGACAGGTGTATCTGGACAAACTGTTACTTGAGTTTCAAGAGGGATGAGTTCCACTGCATTGTTGCAAAGTCCTTCATCTCTTACTGCTGAGTTCTCTATGGTTATGAGTCTTTCAGTCTGAACCTCTTGGATAGTAGCGAGAGGAGGGCGTATGCTACTAAGTCAGAGTCCACGAGGCCTACTATTTAGTATCGGCCACATAGTGTGGTTTGAGGAGGTCAATTGACACAAACCTTTTCTCCTTTTTTCCAGCAAGGGGCGGCAGAAGTACTGTTTTTGTTACGTGGACGGCTAGGACAGGTACTGGTTTTCTGTAAGAAGGTCCAAATTCCTTCTTGTCCGCAATCTTCTCTCTGACTAGATCCCCGACTTTTGGGATCCAGACAGGCCTTGCTGGGACTGCCGGTTTTTCTCCAGTGGTGGTTGGTTTCAGGAACACGTTGCTGTGTTTCAATCTTAGTTCATTTAGATCCTGTTAAACAGCCAAAAGATCTTTGATATCTTGGGGTTTATTTTCCACCACTGTGCCTTTACATTCGAGATCAGGAACCCACATTCTTGTCCCAAATAGGACCTCATATGGAGTGACCCCCCTAGAGAACTTCTTGGCAAATCATTTAATGAGCATTGGACCCCATAAAGATGTTTGACCCACCCATCACCCGAACCTAATACTCTAGCTGTTATAGACAGCTTTATGTCTCGGTTTGTCCTTTCCACAACATAATTTCCCTCAGGATGAAACGGAGAGGAGTACCGCAATGTTACGCCCAAACTGGCCATGGCTTCTTTGTAAACCCGAGAGCTAAACGCAGGGCCCTAGTCAGAATGTAGTGTGCCAATTGCGTATGTGCCGATAAAGACTCGCAAATCTTTTATAACAGTTAGAGCGTCAGCCGAGTGCTGAGGCCACATCCATAGGAACCTTGACAGTGTTTGTGGGATTGCATTTGTCATAAAGGACAGCCTGCTGTCTAACAATGGTGTCTGTACTGGGCAGGCTACTTCGTAGTCTGGTGTCTGATGGCGTTCTGTACCACGCTGTCTATTGCGGTCTCTGCAGTTATCGATGAAGATGAGAATCAGTGTATTCATTCCAGGTCACCAGTAAATCTCTTTTAATGTTAATATTGTTTTAGAGATCCCCTGATGTGAGAGACCCTCCCCAAGATGTGCTTCATAAATCAAAGCTGCTCTACGTTCCATGTTTGGAATCACCCTATCCCCCACTCCAGTGTTTCGAGCAAAAGGAACGTTGTTCTCATCAATTACATAAGAGTACTTGAGTGGAAATTTCTTTGGTAACGCTGCACCACTGTCTTTGCTTGAAGCATTGACAGCCAACAATATCTCACTGTCTATTTTCGTTTTTAAACGAGTGATCTCTTCTATGGAAGCCGTCTGAACAGCCCCCTTTGCAGCTTCATCAGCCAATGAATTCCCTGCAACGTGAACGCCATCACGTTGAGGACACAGTGTGTGTAGCACGTGAGCTTTTGGTAGTTCGTTTCTCAACTGAACTACTTGTTCCCAAAGTGTTTTATGCTTTATTGTGCTACCTTTTGCATCTTTGAATCTGTTTTGAAGCCAATTCTGAATATATTCATTATATGACTGGACACAGTAAAAGGAATCGCACACTATAAGTGTGGGGAATTCGCGATCTGTATTCTCAAGTGCCAGTTTGAATGCTTGTAGTTCAGCTCGCTGAGCCATACAATCTCCTAGAGATTGAGTTTTAGTAACCATTGGTCGGAAGTTACCATCGTGAATGCGACCTTTAACGATTACTCCCTGTAGCAGGTTGTGCTGATCCGTCAGTATAAATTATAAATTCGTACTGATCGAGGCGCAGAATTTCAGTGGGCAGGAACGCTTGTGTTTTTAAATCAGAATCAAAAACATATTCAACATCTGTTGCAGCAAGAGAATTAACCCATTGTATCCATCTAGGATGTAAAGCTTTTGCATTTGGAATGCTCGCTTTCGTAACCGCCTCTAAGGCTGGTACTGGAGTCACGACAATAATTTGTTTCCCCTGAGCTAGAGCTCTTTCTTTTGCTTTGGCCCTGGTCTGTCGCCCTCCCGAGGGAAAGAAAGACTTGAGTACAAAGCTCATGAAACGGTTAGCACCATATATTTTAACATCAGATAACTTTTTGCTCCTGGGGGATTTTAATTATCATATTGATAATCAAACTGATGCTGACACCATGCGCCTTATATCAGACATGGAATCACTTGGTCTCCATCAAATGGTAACAGGTCCCACCCACATACCAGGGCATACCCTTGATCTAATATTTACAGATGCCACGAATTTAGCAGTAGATACGCCTGCTCTGCAGGCGTGGACCGATCACCTCTCTTTCGACTTCCACTTAGACATTCAGACACACACGGAAATCTGCCGTCAGAGCTTTAAACTTACGAGATCCTGGAGGAAGGTAGTTCCCTCTGCCTTTCTCCCAGTCTTCCCTCCCCCTGTTATCAGGGACTATGAAGACATCAATCTTGCCCTCAAAGCCTTTGAAGACTTTGAATACCTCAGGGAACCTGAACAAAAAGGGTATCAACTTAAGACGACAATTTGAATCACTAGGATTAATTCACCTTAATGGAAACACAAAAGAGGATTCTCCAGCCGCAATGACCTTTTTAAGCAGGACCAAAAGTTCAACCATTGATCATACCCTAGTGAGTGAAACTGTAGCACGACAGACGCAAAAATTCCAAATCGTGTCACGCATAGAGAGCGATCACATGCCACAATCTTTGCAATTGGAGCAATTTACAGCCAGGCTGACAGCAACTAAAAATCTACTATCAATGCCACACGCCTACAACTTAAAAAGATTGAATTGGCGAGGAATGGGGATCGAAAAGGTAATGGCTGAAGTATATCGCAAAGCGGGCACGAGTAAAGGAAGCCTAGAGGAATCCAGAATTTCAGAGACAACTCAAACAGGGAAGGGCGAGAGATCAAGCGCTTGGGAAAATCTAGTGGGAGCATTAATGGAAAGCTTCGCGGACAACAAGAGGAAACATCCCTCTAAGTGTCACAGGAAGCACATTTGGACAAGCAGTCACCATTCCAGGTAAAGCCATGAATTACAAAAACAGAGAAGCCTAATAGTGCGCAAATTAAGAGCTGTCTCAAACCAGCTAAAAATGGGGGAAAAACCCGACAGAAGGGAGCTCAAAAAATCAAGATAGCAATATAAGAAAAAAACTGTTGAATAGCCAAAACCAGATATCGAGTTACAATATGGAATAAACTTCTTCTGGCAAGTAAACAACGGAACGGAAAACACTTCTGGGATCAGATAAATTCGTTGACACTTGGGAAAAATAGACATCAAAACGCAGGGATAAACGAGGATACATGGGTAGCGCACATAATGAATATGTATAAAGAACCAAAGCCCAAATCAACATCAGTCAGTCAAACAGTAAAAAAGGATTGCAGGTGGAGCGAGGAACGAAAAAAGGATATTCCCCTGGGGGTCATCAACTTGAATAACAAACATATCGCCCTACAACACAAAAAAACTCGGATGAATTAACGGAAGTAAGCAAATTAACAAAAATTATAAAGAAATTTAAATCAGAAGGCACGCCAGGCCCCAATGGAATCCCCAATGCCCTTTTTAGGGGAGACGCCTCATATTGGGCCCATTACTTTACTCCATTATTCAACGAGTTGTTCATTACAAATAGAATCCCAGAATCATGGAGGGGAAGCATCATCCAGCCAATTTTCAAAGGGGGAAACTCAACAATGCCGATAAATTACAGATTGATTGCTTTAATTGACGTTGAAGCAAAGTTATATGCAAGCTGCTTGTTAACTCAATTGAAAAAATGGTCAGACAATCACCACCTCATCCCAAAATCTCAAACAGGGTTTCGGGCTGGAGCAGGCACACTAACAAACCTAACAGCACTAACATTGTTAGCCGAAAAAGCCAAATTTAAAAACACCTGCTTATTTGCCTGTTTTGTGAACCTTAAGCAAGCTTTCGACAGTGTGCCCCGTAAACGCTTATGGGAAAAACTGGACAGCTGGGGCATCCCAACAAAGTTATTAAATGCCATCAGAGAACTATATTCGTGAACATGGAGTCAGGTAAAGTTAGGGGATGGCCAGTGGATAACAAAGAAAATATACACCCAAAATGGTCTTAATCTGTATATATCTGATCTTGAAGACGCTCTCCTGGAAACCAATAGTCATCCCCCATCGATAGCCACTGAGGAAATCAGGTGCCTTCAGTACGCTAACGGCCTAGTACTATTAAGCCAAACCCCAATCGGCTTACAACGAGCAATGAGCGCCTTAGCCAAATATTTGTCAGCACAAGGGCTAGAACTGAATTTACTAAAAACAAAGGTTGTACGGTTGGTGGATGCCAAATACAAGAGATTCACATGGCACATAGAGGGTAAAAAAGTTGAAGCGGTCACCTCCTATAAATATCCTGGGTTCATGGTAGAAGAAAAATTGAGCTATAAATCACAGCTCACCTCAATGAGGTCAAACTCTCAAAACTTGATATATGGTTTAAACGTTCTAAAAAAGAAATAAGCTGTCCATCATACGGTAACCTATTAACTGTCATGCAGGCACAGTTAATGCCAACAGTAACCTATGGCACTGCAATAATGAAAGGTTGTGACATCCCTGCTTTGAACAAAATACAAACAAAAGTCTATAAAAAAGTTTTTCATATCCAACAATGTACATCGCCTGCCCAGGTGCGGCTAGAGTTTGGCTTACAAAATCAGGAATTTCAGAGCAAAGGCGCCTTCATTAAATTATGTTGGAGGTTACGTGCCTCTGAAAGCGGGTCCATAGACCAACTATGCTGGAAAGAAATAGGCAGACAAAAAGAAAAAAGGATGCACGGATCCTGGGGTAGTTATTTAAACCAGGTGATAGAGGATCTGTCTGCGCAAGACATTTGGAATCTCAGCATAGGGAAAAAGGCTTTAAACAAATTAATTAATGCCACAATAAAACTCTTGTCTCATTCTACGGATGAGAATACCTTACTGCTAAGACGGCACGCCTGGACGGTTATCAGTTCATACGGAAAAAGGAAGCCACAGGAATATTTATCAGCCTATTTCTCTCCTACACTAAAACATCAATTTATGAGGCTGCGTCTTGGCATGTGGGAAACAAAAGATTTAATCCCAGCATGGAAGGATAAAAGTGACAACCGAGACTGTAGACTTTGTGGATACAAATACGAATCAACAAATTTTTTGTGTATGCCCGAAGTTACTAAAAGAACGGAAATCACTAATAAAAGCACTACTGAATAGTATGAACATACGAACATGCAGAGAAGCCGTAATCACCTGGCTTGACGGGGCCTCAATCCCTCTAGTATGTAGGGGGGTGAAACTTTTAAATATGTATTTAAAGGAAATTGACTGAAACTCTGTGTAGATCGCAATAGACTGCTACAAAGACAAGAACTCTTAAATCTTCATTTTAAACAAAACATTAAATAATTGATGTATAGAAGTATGTTGTAGACCAACCGTGTAAAAAATTTACTAAGGATTTTACGTGTTTATATAAGTATGCAGTAGTACTACTTAAATGTCATTGGTGTAATGGTTTTTGTTTTTAAAAGACCGATCACTTAAATAAATACATTTGAAATTTGAATAGGACTCTCTCACAAAGGTCTTAGAGATTATTGCCCTGCTAAAAAGACATGCATCTAAAAGGGAAAACCCCCCGCCCCTTGGTATTAAGAATTTCTAAAGGAGAAATCCATAGTAAGGAAATTAGAACGCAAATGGAGGAAATTTAAATCAGAAGAGGAAAGAAGTGCCTACAAGATAGCTTTAAGGACATAGTTAAAATATTGTAACACTGCAAGAAGGTCTTACACAGCCAAGAGAATCAATTCTGTAAAAAACTCTTCCAAATAGCTTTTTAAAATTCTCAAGGAACTAACGAATCTGAGTAGCTGTAATCTTACTATATCAATTTCACAATCACACTGCAATAACCTTGCGGCACACTTAGAACATAAGATTAACAATATATAAAACTCTTTTGCAAACAATACGACACCTGAGATCCAGGATCTTCAAGCCCCCCCCCCCCCCCCCCCCCCCCCAGTCCTCTACTCAGGATTCTTTCTCTGCTGTTACAGAGGATTAAATACAGGACCGAATAAATACCATAAAATCCGGTTCCCTATCAGATTCTGCCCCCCCCCGCCTTATATGATCACCAATCTGACTTCTATTCAGCTTCCCTCCATTACAGATCTATGCAATCTCTCCTTACAGTCGGCCTCTATTCCTACTAAATAGAAGACTGCATGCATTAAAACTCTTCTTAAAAAAGCCACAGCAGACTCTCTGGATATGATCAATAACAGACCTATATCTTTACTTCCTTTCATATCCAAAATCCTAGAGTCCTTAGTTAATCACCAACTGGTGTCTTCCCTCGAATTGAACCACCTGCTGGATGCTTCTCAGTCAGGATTCCGTCCATTCCACAGCATGGAATCACCTTAGTAGAGGTCATGGATACCATCAAACTAGCTTTAGATCAGGGTTCTTCAGCTATGCTGGATGTCTTGGATCTGTAAGCAGCTTGCAACACCATCTCCCATCAAATCTTAGTCCAAAGACATGGGGAGATTGGTGTCATGGGTAAAGCTTTGGAATGGATGAAGAACTTCCTGTCTAAACGTTCTCATCGGGTTCAGCTGTGTGACTATTCATCTGCATCCATGGTCCTGGATAAAGGGGTGCCGCAGGGCTCAATTTTGAGCCCCACCTTGTTTAATGTTTATGTGACACCCCTGGCAAAACTCATCCGATCATGTGGGTTTGAAACCATCTCTTATGCCGATGACACACAATTGGTCATCACTAAGGACCATAATCTGATGCTGACCAAAGTTACATTTAATAACCGTTTACTAAGAATTTCCACATGGATGACCGATAACTTTTTGCAGCTCAACACGAACAAAACGGAGATCCTTTTGTTTGGAAAAGCTCATTCAGTGTGCTCAGCCGACTGGTGGCCATCGGAGTTGGGCCCACCACCTATCCCAATAAAATGTGCAAAGAACCTGGGAGTTCTCATAGATGATCATCTCTCCATGAGTGAGCATGTCAAAACCATCTCCAGGACCTGTTTTGGACTGAAGCGAATGCTTAAGAAAGTCTTTCAATAGACTAACTGCAAACCAGGAAAACTCTTGTTCAAGCCTTGATAATAAGTTGTATTGACTATGGCAAAGCCTTAAGGGTGGGAATCAATGAAAACCTCCTAACTAGGCTCCAGGTAGTGCAGAACTCAGCTGCACGCCTGGTCCTGAACCTTCCCACTCGTTCTCCTTCGGAGCCCATCCTTCACTCCCTCCGTTGCCTTCCGATTAAAAAACACATCCACTTCAAAATTCTTTTTCTGGTCTGTAAAACTCTCCATAGTAACGGCCCCCTTTACCCTCAGGAACAAACTTCAGCCATACATCCCAGACCGCCAGCTTAGATCCAGTGATCTACTACTTTTACGCCCCAAACGTATTCGAATGACCAGGTTCGGGAGCAGTTCTTTCTCCTACCTCTTCCCTCATTCCTAGAATCATCTACCCTTGTCTATTCATGCATGCTCTGACCTCACCCTTTTTAAAAAACTCATGAAAACCTGGTTATTTTCCATATAATTTCCTCTCGTACAGTGATATCCCTTGCTGTAAAGGTGCCTAGAGATCCCCTCTGGGATGATTTGTGCACCAAATAAATGAATAAATAAATAAATGTAATAAAAGATTTGCATTCCATAAGTTGGACATGTTTTGGGTGACATTTTCCTTATGTTTCAGAATGTTGGTATACAACTAAATTTTGAAGAGCTCCACTCATCAGCAGTCACCACATAACCTCTGCACCCAAATATAACTCTTGGATGTTTTCCAGTAACTTTTACACTTGTCCGATGGGGCAGCAGGAATCACTACTAAATTCACCAGCCCCCACTTTACCAAGTCCCGCAAAACATTTCTCACACTGCCTTGATGTAATTGGAATAGAAAGCCATACTATGGAACATTTAGCACCCTTTCTCTATCATAGGGCACTACTACTACTCCAAATGTCTACTTTGGAAGTTACAGTTGTTTCCAATAGCTAATAAAGTTATATAACCTTCTGAGGGACACCATCGAGTAGCAAATATAGCAATGGGAGAAAGTTTTGCGACAAGGTGATGATCTATACTTGATAGGTGAATAGGACTCGGTTGCTCTATTGAGCAGAACATGAAGGCTGATGTTGGAGCCTTAAATACAACACAGAAATCGCCATGCACAAAATGCTGCAATGAGTTTCACACATCTGGAGTTCTGGAAGGCGCATGGCAAGTAGTTTACTATTGTCAACATTGCCAGCTGCTTTGCTTAAATACACAGGTAGAACTTTCATTAACATAAATATACTCATATTGATAACAGCAAGACAGAAACAGAGCCTAGGCAGCTTTCAAAGAGAAGCACAAGAGACTATTTGTGAAGGTGTTTAAATTGCACACATCTCGTTGGTGTGTAGAAGAGGGTGACATTTGAAATTAAACATTAATAATGTCTAGAGTGGGAAAATACCTAGCAGCAGCAGAAGGAATGGCCAGAAGTCAGCACTGAACAACACTGACAAGTATTGTCATCACCGTGCCGTTAAGGGTATTTTGACATATCCACACATCATCCAGTCCTGCCCATCATGTAGAATAATAATTGACCTCTAGAAGGCAGAAATCAGCTTACAGGCCTCATTACGAGTACCAAGGTAATCCTGATGGAGCTAAAAAATAGGACTTGTCTGCCCAATTGTGATAAAAAGATCCACAATGACTCCGTGGATCCGGGTGATTTCACCCAGACACTTCACAATGGGGCAGATGTAAGGCCATTTTTTGCAGTCGCAAACAGGAATTTGTTCCGTTTGTGACCTCAAAAAAGGTCAGCCCCATGTACAAACCATATTTTGCGAGTCGCTAACCTATTGGCGATTTGCAAAATATGGTTTGCGACGCGCTATGAGAAAGGAGCGTGCAAAGGGCGTCCCTTCCTAATAGTGAGTGCATGGCATGTACCATTGTTTTGCAACCGGATTTGCGGGTGCAAAACACTTGCAGTTTACCGCCCTTTTCAAAAGGGTGGTAAGCCATTCACAAACGGAAAGGGGTCCCTACGGGACCCTTTCCCCTTTGAAAATGGGTGAGAAAATATTTTATAAGGGCAGGCAGTGGTCCCAGGGACCACTGCCTGCCCTTAAAAAATTAAACTGAAAAGTTTCATTTTTCTTTTTAAATGCATCCAGTTTTCCTTTACGGAAAACGGGATGCATTTATTTGAAACAACTTTATTGAAAAAGCAGTCACAGACATGGTGGTCTGCTGCCCCCACCAGGCCACCATCCCTGTGAGTGCTAGCCATTCCCAATGGGGTTGCAAATTGTGCTTGCCTCATGAATATTGATGAGGCATGCAATTTGCGACCCCATTGGGAATCGCAAACAGTGTCTGAGACACTGTTGTACATTGCATTTCGAGTTGCAAAATGCATGCTTCGTACATCTGGCCAAATATATTCATGGAAACTCGGGAGAAAATGGGGCATTACTGTGGGAATCTGGTACAGTATTCCAGATATCACCAGTAGCGCCCAACTTTGTGGATACCCTCAGGGTACACCTTGTAATCCCACTGTAGTCCTCCAGAACTTCATGTACCTGTGATAAGTGTAGTTTGGGAGCACTGCTCTCTTTTAGGGGAATCATCAATCTATTCAGTTGCGGATTTAGTTGGGAGGGACAGGTTAAAACAAGAAAGGGGCCGTTTTAAGATGTCTTACCTGGTCATGTCTATCCCATCCTCCAAAGGACAACTAATCTGCCCGCTTGTGGTAAGTAAAGCCGCTGCCATGCACACGGAATAAGCAGCACTGGAACCTAAACCTGCTCCCGTAGGCAGCTCGGACCACACCGCTATATCCACGCTTGGCAAGTCTCTACAAAAAATAAAATACAATCTGCATTTACTGAAAACACATTTACTTCTTTCTCCTGCAAGGAAAGTCATAGTTTAGGTTCTTACGTTTTGGCCTCATAAACCAACATGGCGAATATGTAGGGTGGTGTATGATGAGCTCCTCTGCAAAGAAACTCAAGCTTGGACCGAACCATCAATGAAGATACAAGGCCAGAAGAACGTGTTTTTAAGCATATGTGGACTGATAAGCACCTTACTTTCAAAATTACTTTTTTGCAAAAGGAAGTCCCTTTAATGTATCCGACAAGCTGCCCAAAGCTCTAGTCTCTCGTATTCCATGTTTTTTTGGTTCAGTCTTCACACAGTGAAGATCAAAATGCTTTTACACAGTTTATAGGAGTAATCCATGGCAAGACTTCCAGTGCTGCTGGACGTGACATAGCATTCAAGAGAAACCACCACTAGAGAGGATGTAATTAAGGGCCTTGCTTGTGTAAGAAGACCTGCCTTCACCACTTGCCCAAATTGTGTGACCCTGGACGAATCACCTCACCTCAGACTATCTCAATTCCCTTGCATACAAATATTGGGGAATTCTTAGAAACAGGTGCATCCGCAGTGATAAATACTATATAAAGTTACATGGTCCATTTTTATGGTCCCATTACCCTCATCACTCGTCACCTCCCTTCCAAAAGCTCTACTCCAGGACTTAAACCAAAGGGGAGTCCGGCAGATGAAGGGACAGGATACACCTTTGTCAAATTGGGTTTATATATCACACAGCATCCATTGGCACTGCAGTTGTTCTTGTGCAAAAGACTACGCATCTCCGACACAACAATGTTCCAAAATAAAGCAGGAGATTATATGGTTTTCCTCTAAATAACCACCCCTCTATAATACACATACAAAATAAAAATTATGAAGGTGTGAATTGATGACGGTCGATGCCACAAAAAACAACTTTATCAGTGTGTACAGTGTGCACTATTGTGGTTTCAGAGAAGAAAGTTACTCTTCATAAGTCAGCCAAAGTATGATGACAAAGAATAAAATGGATGAAGTCGGGAATCTGTGCAAAACATAGTAGGTTTTGATGAACTGCAAGAGTAGTCTGAGCCAAATCATTTTGATTCCTTTAACAACTGCTGCTTAATCCAACAAACTTCCCTTAGCTTCCCTATTAAGGCCCCTACCATAAATGCTGCTTCGTCTTAGGGCTCAACTACATATCAGCTGGTTTTAGGTGCAGTGATACCGGGTGTCTGGAATTAATGTTTCCAGTTGGTATCCCCACACCTAAATCAGGCTATTATGACTTACTCCACCCAGAATTATGAACAGCATGAGGACTCAGTTTTATGGGCAAAAACTGCAGGTGACCCAATTTAGCGTTTTCAGGTCCTCCTGTTCTTTATAATGGCTGGAGAGGCCTGACACAAAGTCCACTCTCATTCTTTACTCCTTTACACTTCTTTTTTATGTATTGATGACAAGAGCTCTCACAACAGACATCTAGAGCACTCTCTAGCGAAACCTAAAATAGACCTGTGAATGTAGAGACAGGAAGGTAAACATAGGCGCAAAGCATCACAATATTCATTATAAAACAAGTTGTGTGTTTATTATGTGTGAAAAACTGCAGGTGGAATTAAAACTAGATAGATGTACTTTTAACTGTACACAGCACTAGCTTAGGCAACATTACATGATGGGTGGTAAGGTCCTTGTGGGTATTAACGAGAGGTGTGGTACACCGGGACCCTACTGATGAGCATTTAAAGGTCAGCAGTGATAGGTGGTGTGAATTTTCCCAAACATTGAGAACACACATCAACTATAACAGCCGGCTCAGTGTGGGGTGGATGTGGCTCATTTACAGGAGCTAAAAATATGAAAAAAGAGCTGCTCTAAATACCAAGAATCACTTTGCACCTCCTATTTTGGTGGATGATTTAGTCAACATTTCCTGCATTTTTTTCGGATTCAAAACACAAACCAGAGTGGCATTCATCACTCAATCGGGGAAAGACTGCAATTTTCTTTTCTTTTTTTTTTTTTTAAATCAAAAGTTGTGTGTTTCTTCAATACAAATTATGTAATTAGCTGCAGTCAATGGAGAGACAAGAGTGAGCACTCCACACCTAAAGGGCATGCATAAATACCTGTCAGCACACGGAATATTTCTGTGCCACAGTCGAAGTCATGATAACAGAATGAACAAGTTATTTGCATTCTGTAATGTCTTACCTGGTAGAGACTATATCCAGCCACCGAATCTTTCCTTAGAATATTTCCCAAGTGCTGTAAAGTATTGAGCAGTATCTTTGTGCACAGGTGTCAATCTATATAGGCAACTCCCAAATCCGCCGACATCAGTTTCTGTTCGTGGCTCTTTTTGCGCCACAAACATGGAGACACGTCACAAGGCTGATTAAAAAGTGCACCAAAACTAAGGACCTACAGATAGGAAGAACGGTTACCAGAAAAGGGGAGGTTCAGTAAGGAATCTGCGGCTACATAGAGTCTCTACCAGATAAGACGTTACTGAAGGTAAATAACTTGTTCATCTAATAGAGACTTCTAGCTGCAGATTTTGTTCCTTAGAATAGATAACAAACCAATCTCTCCTCGAAGGTGGGTCTGCAAACTGGTTCCGACTAAATAGTCCTGGAGGACCGAACAAATTAAGTATCATTCACAATGGATAGGACTGCAAAGGCAGCAGTGTTTGGTGAATGTGTGCAAAGATGCCTGTTGTTGCAGCCTGACGTTGTCCAGGAGAGGCACTCCACACACAAACACAGTGATCACAGCTTTGACTCATGTGGAGTGAGCCTTCACGCCCTCAAGGGGCTGCTTTTTGGCCAATGCTTAGCATATCTTAACACAGAATACAATCCATCTGGAGATGGTCTGTCCTCACACTGCTTTTCCCTTCTTAGCCCCAGTGAACCCAACAAAGAACTGACCGTTCATCCAGTGTTCTTTGGGGAGATCGATATATGCTTTTTTTGGGTCCAAACAATGGAGTCTCTCCTCCTCCTTGAAGGGGTGAGGTGGAGCAAAGAAGGTCGCCAGCGTGATGCTTTGACCAACATAAAAAGGTGCCGCTACATTTGGGGGACAAGATGCACGGGTGCAGAGAACCAGTATGCCTCTGAAGACTCTGGTGTATGGAGGGTGAACAGAAAGTGCCTGCAGTTTGCTGACCCTCCTGGCCGATGTGATGGCCACCAAGAAGACTGTCTTGTTTGTCAGGAGTCTTCGAGGGCAAGGGTTCAAAGGAGGAGCACATTAAGAAGGTTAAAACTAAATTAAGGTCCCACTGTGACATAATTAAAGTTTTTGGGGGGGGGGAGGTTCAGGGGAAACACAAGCTGAAGGCCCTTCAGAAAACATGTCACAACGGATGACTTGAAAAAGGAAGGTTGATCCGGCAACCACAAAAAAAAGCTTAGAATGGCTGAAATGTACCCCTAACCAACAGCAGAGGCCCAGAGCAAGGCCTTGGCAGGCGCATGACAAAACAAACAATAACACTTAGAACAACGGTGCTGAAAGGTGGTCAACATGTTTGTCAGTGGACCAAGCTAAAAACTTGTCCCACCGATTAGGTGTCCCTAAAACGGGCGCCGCGGTCCGAATTAACTACTCCAACAGGTGGGATTCCTAAAAGACTTTAATGACAAATGCAGAAATAAAACACTGGACCACTAAATCTCATGGGGCCTCTGGCTAGCTGAACAGCTCATTCAGGAAGTGTGCCTTATGTGCAACATTTTATTTCCAAGCTGAAGGAAGAGGAGCATTAAGGCATCACACTCTGGCCTCCGCACTGTTTACAGCAAACACCAAGACAACAGCTACCTTCCTTTCTCGGTTAATGTTGCAGTCCTTGTGGCTTATAGAGGAAGTTAGATGACTAGTAGGGGTGAATTTGTGGAGAAAAAAAATATCTGGTTTTCTGACGACTTGTCCTGTTTTTGTTTCAATGTGACGTATGTACTTCAAGGACATTTTGGCTTCAGAGAGCATTATGAATTCCAATTTGATGCGTGGGCCTCGGTAGACCTTAAAGATGCAGGAGGTGGACATGCTAGGAGTCAGACATTAGAGGTCACCTGGCTATTGCATAGGGTTTTCTTTGAGCCGTTTATGTAACGTTGCCCAAGCACTACTTTTTGGTTTCTGAGAGATTGCAGTGTGTGGCACTTGGTCAAACCGTCTCTGCCACTTGGAAACAATCTGCCGCTGGAATTATTGATGTCTGAGGAAGGATGGAATAAAAGCGCTAAAGCCTCGGCCCTTGAGAAGCAGCAGGCATAGCGGAAGGGATTATGTACCCGATTAGGCTGCAGACCTAATGCAGCCTTAACAAGCAGAGCTATTGTGACGCGATGCGAGTCAACCCGATGTCTGCGGCCGAAGAAGGAACCCTTAATCCTTTCAAAGGCCTTCAGAGACGGAGGGAGGGGGCTCGGGACGCGGAGCGTGAGGTCTTCGAATCTAGGATCATTGACGACACCTGCAGCAAAAGGGAGGGGGGGGGGGTGTAGTGTGCATCCGGCCCTCTCTAAACCACAAGCCCCGTACAGCCCGAAGACGGGGTCAGACCCTGAGAAACAACAAAGCACAGGGACTCTGATTAAATAAAGAAAGATACAAAGTGGGAAACCGATCGTTGGTAGTTTTAATTATACGCGGCGGGCTGAAGCAGGTGAGCGACCTCGCTTTGCCACAACCAATAGATTATATTTCCTCATACCTGTACCAGAAAATGCAGCGTAGCTGGCATTGTCCCGAACAGTGTGTGTATAAAATGGTACTGAAACAACATATAAATCCCACCATGTTACGCCGCAAGTGCACAATCCAGTCCGGATGGGTGAGCTGAAAAGGAGACAGGCAGGGAACAAACAAGACTCACTTCAAATAGAAAACAAGCGTTTAGCATAAAGTGTGACGCGCGCCAATAAAAAGCATGGGCGAAGCTTCCACTCCACTTCCGAAATCACCTCGATAACAATAGATCTCGATAAGAGCGAGCAGCACATGCGCTGCGACGCTAGGCGAGACCTAAAATGGATCCATTTTCAATAGAAAAATATGATCCCTAAATGATGAGTTTTGGCCCATTTCCTTTCACAAGCATTAGGTTTACCCACACAAGTGGCATACTAGTTTTATCATAAGACATGTGGAAACACAGAAGAGTGGAACATTTATCATTACCTATTGGATTTTGCTGCATTTAAATCTTCGAAATGTTAGCCAGTGTGTATGTAAGAACACATTTTGAAAAATGTCCTCCAAGTTACATGCTAGTATGGGTACCCCCAAATTCAGAGATTACTAATAACCACAGCTCCAAAACTCCAAACCCTGTGAAATACATGGGTTTACTTGATACCCTTTTTTCACTCTATATATTTTACTATATGAATTGGTCTACACTCGGTACACAATGAAAAAGCAACGCAAGGTGCAGCTCAGTTTTTGGATCTGGGTACCTCGGGTTCCAGGAAAACCTACAAAAACTATATATCCCCGCAACCAGAACAGTTGAATGGAATATTGATTTTGTAAATCAGCCATTGTGCAAAAATTACAGATGAAAACGTTAGGTTATGGATATTTGTAGAGCGCGACTGTTACCTGAAGGTGTCATGGCGCTGTTGGAAGACCTAAAGAAAGGCCTAAGGCATGGAATAGAGTTTCTGAACTAAGTTAAAAATAGCCATGTTTTTAGTCCTTTTCTAAATGCCAGGAGGTTTGTCATGCCTCTAAGATGCAACGGGAGGTCATTCCAGGCCTTAGCTGCGCTGATGACAAAACTTCTTTCTCCCCAATTGGCTTTTCTTATGAATGATACTGATACCAACTTTGCCTCGTTAGAGCGCAGTGTTCTCTTTGGGATGTACCAGTGAAAATGTTGTTTAAGATATTCGAGTCCAGCTCCTTGCAAGACTTTATAAACCATGCATAGCGCTTTGAATTGGACCCTTTTCCTTACGGGCAACCAGTGGAGTCTACGGATCTCCGCCAATACTGATGCATGTTTTGGTATGCCCGTAAGCAGCCTAGCAGCAGCATTCTGCACAAGTTGCAGTCTATTCATAAGTCCTTCTTGAAGATTGATGAACAGGCCATTGCAATAGTCTAGTTTGGACATGACTAACGCCGTAATCACCATTCATTGAGTGTCTTTGGGCAGGAATGGCATTACCTTTTTACAAGTTGTAAGAATGTATGAAGAGGACAAAGCCACCGTATTTACATGGTCTCTGACGCTTAGTTTGTTGTCTATCCAAACTCCCAGATTTTTTATCTTTTTACTGGGAGTTGGAAGTGGGCACAAAGAATCCGGCCACCAAGCCGGGGACCAAAAGCTGGGGTCATTCCCAAACACCACCACCTCAGTTTTTCCAGCATTAAGCTTGAGGCAGTTTTGGGCCATCCAAGTTCCCACGGATGTCATACACTCCTCCATCTTTACCCCGGTTTCCGTTACCCTTCCTGGTCTTAACGACACCACAATTTGGGTGCATAAGGGATGTTACTGTTTTAAATAGTTCTTTAGATGAGTTTTTAGCAGAGTTGATTTTATTCACGAAGAATTCTGGTTTTGTGTAGTATCTGTTTATACTGGGCTAAGCCCTTTTTATATTCTATCTTTTTGCTATCACAGTATTCCTTCCTCCAGTTTCTTTCGAGTTGTTTGCAGATCAGTTTTTGGTCTTTGAGCTCTTGTGAATACCATGGGGCAGATGGGCGTGTCCTCTTGGGGTAAAGGAGTCTTTCTGGAGCTAACCTATCTCTTGCTGCTTCTAGCCATTTTGTGTATGTTAAAGTAGCTTCATCCAAATTAATAATGAAGCTTTACCGATGAAGTATTTAACAGTTTCCATGAAAACTAGGTAGATTTTAGCAATTGCTGCCATTCCTTGGTTTCAATCTTGTTCCATGCTCTATTTACCACCCGTTTCCTCATTGGTTTCCTGGTGTATCGGTCAGGTGCGATAAGGTCAAATAGCACTGCCTTGTGGTCTGACCATACTACCGGGAGAATGCCTGTAAAGATGAGCTGTTCATTGTTTGAGAAGATGCCATCTAATGTGTGTCCGGCCTGATGTGTGTCATCTATCACTAGTTGTTAGAATTCAGCATTATTCATCAGTTCGCAGAGATTTAGCTTCTCAGAGTCTGAGAGTGCTTCCAAGTGGAAGTTAAAATCTCCCATTATCGTGTGTGATTTAGCGCTAAGACCGATTTCCACCATATTACTAGCCTGCATTAGAAATTTGTTTCTGGGGCCTGGTGGTCTATAAATGAGGGTACCTCTAAAAGTGCAATGGGGTGATAGATAAAAACAAAATTCTAGAGCTTCACAGTAGTTATTGGGCAGAACGTTGAACAATGCCTTTATGGAGTTATGATAAATAACTGCCAAACCACCTCCTTTCCTAATTTGTCTATTTAGCGTAAAGCACAAATAGTCTGGGGTTGTAGCTTTACCTAGATCTGGACCAGATGCATCGTCCGTCCAGGATTCGGTAAAAAATGCAATGCTTATTTCCTTATCCTTGGTTAGAGATGCACTTTCAATGCTGTATTTGACCAGGGATCTAACGTTAAGGAAAACACATTTCCAAGGTTTAGTGCAAGAAAGACCATTCCTCTCCCTGCCGCTATCATTCAAACTGTCTGGTAGTTGGAATAATAGCTCAGGTAGATTGATTCCACAGTAGGGGCATATCTTCTGAGTGTTCCAAGACTCATCATCTGGATTGATAATCGTACATCTTGTCATGGCATTTCTAAAGGCATGCAAATTATTGTTTGAGTAGCTAATGAGACTCTCTTTACCAGAGTAACATTGGGCAGGGGGACTGTCACTAAGCGCCGGCCTTAGGCGCGCCCGCTGCACGTCCGCTGCTCGTCCTTGCCAGGCACATTTTAAATACAGAAAGGGAACCGAATAACTAGTCCGCTGACCTGCCTCCTCCCTCCCCCCCCACCCCCCAAGATGGCGGTCCCGCGCTGATAATGGTTGGTTGTCACAAATGGCCGTTTTTTCTTCTCATTTTCAATTTTTCTTTATTTCAACAGTTAGTTTCTTTAGGAAAACCTGAAGGGATCTACACATCGCTGAATTCAGAATTTTGTCTACTTTCAAGACATCTATGGATTTCCTGGACAATGGGTTTCACACTGGTGTCCACACTAAAATGGAAATAGGTTAAAGCACAAAACAAATGGGCTACCTCTTTGAAAAATGACAAAACTGTAGTAAATAAAAACGTTTTTAGATTCAGCTCTGCGTTTTCCTGAAAGCTGGGAAAAACTGATTTGAGCACAACAAACTGCTCGTTGATTACATTTTTAGCCAAATAACAGAAACTTTTATGCCCAGTACTTTTTTCCTATCCCCCCCAAATAAAACCTATATTTTGCCTATTTTCTCGGTCCCCTCCAGGGAAATCCACAAACCCTGCGTACCCTTAGAATCCACAGGATGTTGGGGAAAAGAGGACGCAAATTTGGCATGAATACCTTATGTGGAATAAAAGTTATGAAGCCTAAGCAAAAACGACTCCAACGGATAAAAAAGGGTCTCAGCATCCTTAGAGTGGGGTTTTGGGTGAAGCCCTAGCAGTTAAGAGGTTATTCTCCCCAGGGACATAGCTTCAGGGTGGGTATTACACTCCCCTAATAAATGTATTATTTAAAAAATAGCTGGGTACAGGAGCTTTCAGTCGAGTATGTTAAAGTTACAATTTACAAAATACTGTGTTTTAAGTACCCCCTCAAGATCCGAACTCTTTTCCCTTTCTACTGGCCCTTAAACCCCCTCAAGCATTGCTTCTCATATGATGATTAACATTATATGCTAGCATGAGTGTCAGAAAATCTGAAGATTACGTACCCTCCTCCCCACGTCTTACTGACCAAGCAACGCCCCTAAATCTTCCTGCAACAAGACTCCACCCTCTTGCGTCTGTCTTCATGAGCCCTTCTTTTCTCCTGGCACCTCTCCTTGCTGCTTTTGTCTCCATGTTCCATTTGTCTTCTCTCACAGTCAATCTGAAGCAGGAGGGTGTGACAGCAGTTTTCATGAGCTCAGTAAAAAAGATGTTTTAACTCCTAGATAGCCAGCCCTATTAGCTTTGCCAATGCTTGTTTTATTTTATTATTTTACTTTGAAGGAGTAGAAAAATGGTGTCCCCTTAATCACCTCCACGCCCAGAAAGGAAAAAATACATTCTTTCCCTATTTCTTTTTACACAGCTAAAATAAGGAATGAAAAATAACACATTACAGATTCAGCCACAGTAAATAAAGTAAAGTGTTGATCTATCAGCATTACATGAAACATCTGACATTTTAAAATTATATCTAGAGGAGTTACTTTCAGCAACGAGGTGTTTCACACAGTCATAATTTATAAATGCATTTTGTGTGGGCACTTTTAATAAATGGTCTCTTCTACTGACTAGATGCCTTATTTTAGAACTATGAAAAACAAAATAAAAATAGTGTTTAAGAACTGCTGTTTTAAATAATTTAATTTCTCGTGAAGTATAGCTTTTGAAAAACACTTTAGAGTCAAACATGTGCTATAAATGTATTTTATGAGAGTATACTTGTAGGTCTTCTGGGAGTTACCGTAAATGGATTTTCAGAGGCAGAAATATTACTGTAAAGTCAACTCTAATAAATTGTTTTTCAATCTACCAACTCTGAAAGCCAAATGTGATGCTATTTGCTAGGTTCCTGTTCTGCAGATTGATATTACTGATAAGAATAAAAGACTAAAAACATACAACTATTCTAAAATAAATGTGTGTGATGTGTATAAACACCCACATACATCCAAGAGCGAGAGTGTGAATATGGTCGTCAAGACTAGAGTCCGGTGACATCAAAATCCACGAGGCCGAAGACTGAGTACGTTGTAAATGTCACCAGAACACCTAAAGGGAAATATAAGATCATATTATACAGGTTACCCATTATGGATTTATATGATATATTTTTTGGGGAGGGACAGCTTGGGCAAGGTGTGTGAAAATGGGGAAACAGAAGAAAA
Organism: Triturus cristatus; assembly: GCF_964204655.1. NCBI lineage: Eukaryota > Metazoa > Chordata > Amphibia > Caudata > Salamandridae > Triturus > Triturus cristatus. The sequence continues at coordinate 214,296,027 of NC_140594.1, read as the reverse complement.
GTACTGGACTATGCAATTTGGTTGTGTGTAGAAAACAATTATAATTATGTCATTAAGATTAAGAATTTTTAAATAAAACACCCCTTAGCAAGGTTTAAAACATTTAGTCTGTAGAAGCTATAGACTTTTGAAGCTGTTCTCATAAAGGAACAACGGACAATGGGCACTGATTAAAATTAGAACATTGGAATGTTGAGCATTCCATCGAAGACAATAAAGCGCTCCGGGCTTCTATTGGATGGTAGAAGCCCTGAGAGCAACATACCAATATATTTCTGATTTCACAACTGTTGCTGTGAACAAAGGCCTGTCAAAGCCTGAGGGGACTGAACCCCTCCCCCCCCCCCCCCTCCCCATTGGGCTCCGAGAGGCCAATGTTTTACTAATTAGAACATTCTGCCCTCCAGGGGTGGAATGTTCTAATAGCTTTAGAGCCATCTCCCACCCCCGTAGCGGGGCCTTGGGCTTTTAACAGTGGAGCTGGCCTTTAATGACTGGTAGAGCCCACTACGGACGACTCTAAGGCTATATTAGAATGTTTAGGTTTTGTTTACTTTTCATAATTAAATAGTTGATAAAACAACAGATAGTGGCTAGGGTGCTATGTCATTCTGTGAAATAATGGGTTAACTGCATTTGCCACATAATTTGCAGATTTCAACAGAAATGTTGTTTCTAATTCAAATGGATCAGACAGTACTGCTAGACAATGTGCCATATCGTCCAGCATAATTCAGTCATTTTCTGAAGCACAATACTAGTTGCAGATACAATGATAAAGCTGTGACGAGGGGTTTGGGGGTTGTCATTATGATGACAAAATACATATTTCACAGTGACTTGTGAAATATTTTTCGTATTTAGGGCTTTGAGAAATAGGAGTTTTATACCACTGCTGCGCAACAAAATCACCATGACAAGTAAAAAGTATAGATATGTACAATATATACGTAGACGCTTAGAGTGTGATATGCTGTGTTATACCACTGGTGTGAGTGCAACGGGAACACGATTCACAAAAAGCAAAGCCTCAAGTGAGTTATGATGCCACTCCCTTCTCTCAAAGGTAATAAATAGCATACAACAAACTAAATAAATTACATTTATGCACTGAGGTAAAATTACATTGAATAGTGCCTAGTAGCAGATGACACCCTTGCTGTAAATGTTGCTGAGTTTTCTCAATGAGGCATGAGGATTGGCAATGTAGAGTCGATGGCCCTCATGGAATTCTGTGTTTTTTTTGGGGGTGGACTTGAACTTGGTTGCAAGTTGCCACGCTTCCAGTTTGCACAAGATAAAAAGAATGTCAGTCTTGTAGATTTTGGTCTTCGTGCTAGTATAAATATCTGATCTGAAAGCTCTGCTCCTAAGGCAATGTTTTCAACCTTGTTCTAGGTTTTTTAGAACCTGCTGTGCTTGGGTACAGTATTGATGAGCTCTCAGGTACAGCTTGTTTTAGCAGGGGGCTAGAACCTTTCCTGTTGAAAGTGTTCTTCATGGTCAGGGTATAGCAATACTCTGTCAATTAATGAGGATATGAGGATGTTACGGGGGGGGGGGGGGGGGGGGGAAAGAGTGTGGGGAGAGTGATGGGATGTTAATCCTGGTGGAGAAGGGAGGTGCCTCAGCCGCACAAATACTCAGGATACCCTTTTGAAGACAGTAGACGTTTAGGATTACAGTGGGCGAGCTGCTGTAGTTGCCCTAGTTGTCGCTATGCTAGAAAATAATGGTTTGCATAGGATAAAATATTCTTGGTAAAAAAAAGAATGAGGGTTTACTTCCTGTTTCTGCGGTTTTGCGGGGTGGAGCACTATCTGAGATTCAACTCAGAGTTCGACAGAGAAAACAGGCAGGTTACTCCCCAAGTAAAAAGTTTAAGCATTTAAGTTCTCACCTATAATGGCACTTCGCATCATATTAGATTTCAAACGTGATTCCAATGTCCTAGTAATGTATTTCTCCGATTGGTCTAATCTTTACTTTGAGCCAGAACTTTCTTTTAATATCATCAAATACCCTGATTGTAAATCGATTTTCTTTGACTACATTCAGTCTCTCTATGCTTGCAATGTCTGGCCAGCACTCAAATGTTGGAGTTCGGCATTGTTTCTACTAGTGACCTCGATTTTAACACCGGAGTATTTCTACTTATAGTCACAATTTTTTAGTTGTATAACGTCATGCAATTGTTTTGTTCTGGTCAAACTCCAAAATTCTGCACCATTGGTGGAAATTTGCTTCACTTTACTGGCATTACTCGTGGAAGGTGTACTTAATACTCATTCCAAACTCTCACCATTCTGTTGATTGTTAACCCTTACTCTTTGTTCACTGTATTAGCATATCCTTTCTATACAAAGTAAGGAAGGTAACTTTATAATAATGGTGCTCAATTATTTTTACATTTCCAAACCATCGGATTAGGTATTTTCTTTATTTACATATCCCCCCCCCCCCCCCCACCGAGACATTATTATCGGATTTGATCAGATAATGTTGATTTGCTCACTTTAGTTTCTCTGCAGTGTGCCTTTGTTTAGTGGAGTAAATGTTGGAGTTAATTTTCAGTCCCTGCAAAAAAAAAGTTACCTGCCTATAGCCAGACAGTATTTTTCTTCATCCTATCTTTAGAGCATCAGAGGTGGTTGATGTACATGCTAAAACAACAATGTTGTCATAAAGTAAATTTACTTAACACCAGAGATTGTGGATACAGTGGAGTAAGTAAGTAAACTTCGCCTACAGACCGTAAACAAGGTAAGTCAAGAGTGGGTTTGATGTGCGCTTCACTTCGGTTTTGGCCAGACCTTTAAACGATCAAAAGCTGCGAGTAATCAAGAAAGACTGTGAAACAAAGGTGTTTCGCCTCAATTACATATTTCATGATAATGTAAACAAGCATCAAAGCGTGGCCAACTGTGCACAAGTCATTCCAGGAAATACTCTGGTATGTTGTTTTATTCGATTGTGTTCCAGCCAAACTTCTAACAGGAGTTAATTTGGTGAACAGTTTTGCTTCAGGGTCAAGCAGATTGAGGGCCCTAACTGAACCTTAGTCATCTGCAGCGGCCTCACTAAACAAGCAATTATTAAACTGTTTGCCCATAAACCCATAAAGCGTATGGACTGAATAAAAGGACTATTTGGAAAGTTTTAGGGCCTGATCAAGTTCTTGGTGGATGGGATACTCTCACAAACGTGACGGATAGCCATCCGCCATATTACAAGTTCAATTGGATATAATGGAAATGTAATTTGGCAGACGGGATATCCGTCACCTTTGTCGCCAAGATCGTAATAAGGCCCTTAGTCATGGACTGCTTGACTGTCGAAACTACTCCATAGCAATTACACTTCAGATCGTCCTAAATCAAACATGTCTGTGATTAAATTATCCTCTCTCACAGTGCTGATAAACGATGGTCATGTCTCGTGGTTGTTAATCGTCATATATTGCTTCCCAGGGCAACATTACACTGATTCTCCTCGAACTTTCTTTACCCTAGATCAATGAAGTGTCAAGATTATCAAGAAGACTTAGAATCGTAAACAATGCCTAGTTAAAAATCAGGTATTTAACAAAAAGAGAAAATAGTCGTGGAGAGTCAGGAGTTGCGTACAACTTCAAAATTTGTCTTTGTAATACGTAATAGCATTTAAAGACTTCAATAAAAATATCAGTAATGATTGGAAAGCAAACTTGTTGATGCAGTAGTTTCAAGTGCGACTGTTGTCTCTATGATTTTTAAGTGTGAAGTTAATTCATATTGTTAATCCATAGATGGTTGTTACCAGTGTGAATGACAATGCCTGAGAAGATTTGAGATAATTAGACCTTTGTGTTTGAAACCATAAGTTTGGACTGATGATACCTCTTTAAAAATCTTCATGATGAGTTTGTTGGTTTTCAATATCAGGATACAGAACTACGCAACATAATAGGTCGTTAGATAGTCATGTTATCACTTATTACTATAGCTAAGACATTAGAACATACTCTCTCTTTTTTCTGTTTTTAGTCTACTAATTCAGTTTTAATTCAATTGTATTCTCTTCCTTACATTACTTGTGTTCCTATGTCATGTCTGCTTTTCTTCCTTCATTCTGTGTTTCCGCCTTCTTCTTGTTTTGGTTTTCTGCCTATACGCTGCCCTTCCAAGCACAGTATTATTTGGTTTTCTACTCTCTCTCTATTCTGGCCTTAAGGCATACTGAGTATTGAACTCAGAATGCGCTTCTCCTGTCCTCACAAACCATTGTTTCCCGTGTTAGGATGGTCACATTTAAATTCACATTAAAAGTGCAGAGTTGAGGGGAGGAGCTTAGCGCTTGACCAAGATGGCCGCGTGAGCCTTGAGCTCCCGCTACCCTCGCGCCCTCCGGCAATCATCCTGTCCTAAATCCTGATTTTCATGCACGGAATCCTGCAGATGAGTCACAGCTGGGGTGATTGACGTTGTCCGGGCCAAGATCGCCCACCGGGGACCGAAGTTGTGCACGGCGGAAGATTGCGGCCTACCTCCGAAGGATGCCAGGGGCTTGCGTTGGCAGGATGCCCGGACACTAATTGAACAACAGCGGCCCTGGGAGCTGTGAACTGACGGACGGATGCCGTGGCACTTTCACTTTCGCTTTCTCGCCCTTTGTTTGCTCCGGGTTGGGAGTGCGTCATACAGATCCTCTGTTGTCTGGAAGACCTCCACCCGGTCCTGACTGGCTGTTGAAGACCTAGTCGTACCTGTCTCCTCTACCTGAGTGAGGGACGTCCTCTTGCAACTGACCGTCCTGCTGTCCGAGATGTCGACCAAATCGGAGGCAGACAGGTCGAAGTCTAAGACTACCAGGCGGGGAGGCTATATCCAATCCAACAATATGGATCGTAATGCCCAGCAGAAGGGGTCGCCTGGTGGATCGGGACAGTCGCTGGAAGCACAGAAGGCCGATTCATCCCCAGCCTCGGAGTTATCATTGCAGGATATCAAGGGGGCGATAGATGGGATGCAATCTTCGATTGGGCGACAGTTCGAGACCCTGGCGCACAAGGTGGACATGATTTTGGTCGATGTCAACTTGATTCGCGCGGACCTGGGAAAAACCAATGAGCGGGTCAAGTCCCTGGACCTCAAGACTACTGGCCTCGCGGACGATGTCTCGGAACTCCAGGCTGAGGTCCGCAAGCTACGAACCGCGAATGACCTCTCCGCTCGCCGGCTCGAGGACTTTGAAGGTCGGGCCCGGCGCAATAATGTGCGCATTATTGGGGTCCCGGAGGCTTCGGAGGAGCTCTCCGTGGACCTCCTCGTCGAGGATCTGGTGGTGAATCATCTTGCGCCAAAGGGCCTCGGCAAGTTTTTCGCGGTGGAGCGGGCTCTCAGAGTGCCTGGCGGACGGCCTAAGGTGGGAGCCCCCCCGCGGCCGATTGTCGCCCGGATCTTCCACTTTCGAGATAGGGACGCTATCCTGCAAGCATCGAGGGTGACGGGCCCGGTGCCTTTTCAAAATGCCTCTGTGAGCTTTTACCCTGATTTCACCCAGATGGTGCAGAAACAGAGGCAAAGTTTCCTGGGGGTGAAGCGGCGGCTTAGGGATATGGACCTGAAGTATGCCATGCTTTTCCCCGCTAAGCTGCGTGTGGTATATGAGGATCGGACTTTCTTCTTCGAATCGCCGGACATGGCAGGGGACTGGTTGGATGCACTCCCTCGGCGACAGCCCGGTCGGGACGGCGTGGATGGGGTGGAAGGCGACCGGGATGGACAGAAGTGATACCTTTGGTGTTGGCCTGCTTCGATTCAGCCCTGGACAGTGACTCGCACCTTATTGCAGTAATGGGAGGGCGGCGGGGGGGAAGATAGGGGCTCTTTCCTCCCTTGGGGTGCTTTCTGTAGATTTGTTTTTGGTAGGGCGACAGGCACACTGCAAGTTGGGGGGGCTTTGTAAGCTGACGCAGGGGTGCAGGGTGGGGGGGGGGGTTTCAGGTTGTTGGGGTTGTTGTTTGGGGTGGTTGTTTTTTCTTGCAAGGCGTAGCAATGACTGTCAGAACTGTCCGATTGTGGTTCTCTGGGGGGGGGGGGGGGGGGGGGGGGGGAGAGGGGGAGGTCTCTTTGTGTTCAGGGATGGGGGGTAGGGGCTTAAACGTACTCAGCTGGAATGTTAATGGCTTAGGGGATTGTATAAAACGGGGGATAGTCCTGCAATTTTTGAAACGGACCTTGCCAGATGTGGTCCTCTTGCAGGAGACCCACCTTATAGGGAATATGTGTTATGCACTTAACAGAAAGGGCTACAAATTCATTGCTCACTCGGGGTTTTCCTCGGGATCCAGGGGTGCGGGCATACTTGTCAGAGCTTCCCTACCATTTGAGGTTGACTCCACCATTGCTGATGATAGGGGGCGCTTTGTGGCCGTGTCGGGGAGGTGGGAGGGCAGAACGTTGGTTTTGGTTTCTGTTTGTCCCCCCTGCCTTGCAGGCCTCCACGTTTGCTGATCTGGGCAAGGCCTTGTTGGAACTCCCCGAAGGGATGCTAGTGGTGGGAGGGGACTTCAATGCGGTTGGTTCTGGAATGCTAGATAGGTACCCGCCCAGAGACACCGGGGGGGCTCAGAAGTGGCTTCCCGACTTTGATACTTTTGGCCTGGTAGATTGTTGGAGGCTGCGGCACCCCACTCAGCGACAATACACCTTCCACTCCGGGGCCCACGGGAGTCTCTCCCGGATTGATTATCTGCTCACTCTGGCGGCACACGCCTCTTTGGTAACTGAGGTTAGGCACATGGCACGGGGCATATCAGATCATTCACCGGTGTGGGCACGTTTGGACATAGGCCGGGTGGCGGGGGGCAGAGTGGCTCCCGTTAACCCCTGGTACTTTCGGGACCCCAAGCTGCGCAGCGCGTTGCTGAAGACAGTTGACCATTATTTTCGAGAAAACCAGGGCTCAGTTGACTCCGCGGTGTCCTTGTGGGAAGCTTCTAAGGCTGTACTGAGAGGAGAAGCCTTGTCCCTGGTAGTGGCCGCCAAGCAGCGGAGAGACGCCGAGGTGATACAAGTGGAGGACGAGATAGCGGCTTTAGAGTTGGCCTTGGAGGGGGATGTTGAGACGTCCACGCTGCACAATTTGAGCCTGAAGCAATTGGAGTATAGGGATCTGGTGACAAATGCCGCCAAGACCCTTCACAGGGAGCAGCAGGGGCGGTTGTATGATGTTGGGGATAAGGCCGGGAAATTGCTGGCATGGCTGGACAAAAAGGAGCGTGTCAATCGTGTGGTGCCGGAGTTGTTGACGGATGGGGGAGAGGTGGTCACTGATCCCCAACGGAATAGTCCGGTGTTTCTCAGACTATTTTCGTACGGTATACGCCTCGGTCTCGGATAGACCGACTGAGGACTCGTGTCATCTTCTGCGTGACATCGCTCTGCCCTGCCTTTCCGCCATGGATAGGGAGGACCTCGATGGTGATATCACTGTAGACGAAGTGGCAGGTGCTATCCGTGCGTTGCACTCCGGCAAGGCTTCGGGCCCAAATGGTCTGCCGATAGAGCTGTACAAGCTTTGTCCGGATAAGTTTGCTCCTCACTTGACCGCCATGTTCGTGGAGGCGCGGAGGAACGGGTTTCTTCCACTCGATCAACGGCTGGCGACGATCGTGGTAATACATAAAGACGGAAAGCCCCGGGATAGGTGTGGTTCCTACCGGCCGATCTCGCTTCTCAACGCCGAGCCGAAAATCCTTGCCAAGATTCTCGCGACCCGCCTGGTCCGGGTACTTGGCGACTTGATCCACCCGGATCAGTCGGGCTTTATCCCGCACCGTAACACTGCACTAAACCTTAGACGCCTCCACGGAGTGATTGCCAGGACGGGTACGATACGAGAGCCGGCTATTGTGGCGTCCCTCGACGCCACGATGGCCTTTGACACGGTAGAGTGGGCATACTTGTGGGCGGTGCTGGCCAAATTCAGCTTCGGGCCTGGATTCGTGGGGTGGGTGAGGCTGCTCTATGAGGGGCCTCTTGCAAGCGTCGTGGTGAACGGGCGGGCGTCGGCACCTTTCGAGCTCGGGAGAAGCACCCGGCAGGGTTGCCCCCTGTCGCCGTTTGCCCTTGCTCTTGAGCCGTTGGCGGCGTGGATACGGTGGCACCCGGATATACGTGGGCTTCGCTGGTCGTCTGACCACGAAGACCGTATTTCACTCTACGCTGACGACATTCTGTTATATCTTGCCTCGCTTAAGAAATCTCTGATAGTGGTTTGTGACGTCTTGACATCTTTCGGTAGAAACTCGGGCCTAGTCATTAATTGGGGGAAGTCCCACTTGTATGTCTTGTGTGGGGATGTCCCGCCTGTTCCGCGTAACTGTTCGATCCAGATAGCCCAGCAGGGCTTTCTGTATTTGGGGATCTATATTTCCACCGACCCCATCTTGCGCTACGAGAAGAACTTGCTCCCTCCCTTGGCGCGCCTGCGGCTGGATGTGGCGGGCTGGCGGCGATTGCCGCTCTCCCTCCTTGGCCGCGCTGCACTGTTTAAAATGATGTCCCTTCCCCGTTTCCTCTATGCCCTGCAGAATACTCTTGACCTGGTCCCGGCCAGCTATTTCCGTGAGATCGAAAGCCACCAGCGCGCGCTCTTATGGGACGGGCGACCGCGTATCGCAGTCGCTAAGTTGACGCTTCCGTGGTACGACGGTGGTATCGCGCTTCCAGACATTCGACGTTATTACTGGGCCACCCAGTTGAGCGCGATTAACCATGGTGTCTATGGTCCGGCGCTTAGCCCTGGCTTCGCCATGGACCGCTGGTTGCTCCGTGGGGGTAATTACCACAGAGCGTTGTATTCGAAATCCTCGGACCTCACCCTCACGGGGCCCACCAGAGTGGCCGTCCATGTGTGGAAGGTGGCGACTGACTCGCTGGGCTGGAGGGGTAAGCTTACCCTTGCCACCCCTCTGTTTGACTCCGAGATTCTGGGGAAGCTTTGGCGCACAAAAGGGTTCGAGAAATGGGATTTGATCGGCATATACAGGGTTGGAGACCTTTTGGTTAAGGGTAAGATAAAGTCGTTCGAGGAGCTGCAGAAGGAATACGAGCTGGGGAGCACGGAGTTCTTCCGATATGCACAAGTGCGCCACGCCTTGCGGTCAGTCCTTGTGGAGGGGGAGAAGGTGCCCGAGTCCTCTCCGTTGGAGGATCGGATCCTGGATGGTCACATGCCAGAGAGCGCGATTTCGCTCATTTATAAGAAGCTTATCAATGTTCGGGCGGATCTTCTCCTAGGGTTGCGCGCCCAATGGATAAGGGACGGCCTTGAACTAGATGATGAGGATTGGCAGTCCGCAGTTTCTTCTCCCAAAGAGGTCGCTATCCCCGCGCGCCTGCGGCTGGTGCAGCTTAAAATACTCCATAGGGTCTACGTGACGGGGCCCAGGTTGGTCCACATGGGTTTCTCTGAGGAGGGCCTATATAAGAGAGGCTGTGGTATGGTGGGTACCGTCCTCCATATTATTTGGGAATGCGGTGCGATTATGGAGTTCTGGAGGCGAGTCCACGAGGTGATGGGGGAGGTGACAGGAATGGTTATGCAGCCTGAGGCGCGATGTTGTCTCCTGAATGTCTGGAGTCCTACTGACCACAACGCGGCACAGACTCAGTGGGTGACCCTGGGGAACATGGTAGCCAAGCGCGATATCGCTCGGCTGTGGGGCTCCAATAGGCCGCCCACATTGACAGCGTGGATGGAAAACATGGACTGGAGCATGTTTAGGGAGAAGACAGTGTATTGTGCTCGGGGGCGCCCTAGGAAATGGCATGCTGTGTGGGGGCCATGGAACCAGTACAGAGGGGACATATGCCTGCCCCCCGACCCGAATCCGCCTGAGGAGCAACTTTCCCCTTAGTCCTTTTCCGGCTTTGACTTTCCCGCTGATATGTGATTGTTTCTAGAGTCTCTGCCTTTCCCTCCTTTCCCTTACTATAGATCTGTGCCTGTTGGACGTGATGGGGCTCGTCCCCCCTGATGGGAACCTCTCTTGGTGTTTACAGTACTTTTCGCCTTGCTTGTGTTTAGGGTTATATTTATGTTTATGCAAAATAGAACCTTTGGCTCTCCTGTCAGTGATATGTGGACGCAAGCATGTGTTGAATCTCTAAAGCTGCCGTACCTCCGGGTTGTCGGCTGAATAGCTGTGTCACTGATTTAAAATAAAGGTTTTTAAAAAAAATAAAAATAAAAAAAAAGTGCAGAGTTAAGACTTTTCCAACACTGTATATTTACTTGGATGTTATGCCATAATCTTTGCTATATTAATTTATTGTAATCTCTACATATATCTTTTTGCAGCCCTGAAAAAGCGGTTTTCTATTCTGCAAAACAAGAGCTGACAAGTTCAGTATTTGTATGATTCTAAGACTTGTGTATATACTATGTACCTTAGGCTCTAATGCTTATATCTACAAATAAATGTCACAATGTATGAAATCCTAGGACTGACATTTTGTTTAGTATATATGAACTATTTGTCTAGGTCTCTAAATACAATTACATATTACAAAAACAAATGTTGCTGTATTGTGAATATGTATGTAACTCCTGACTTCTCAAGACTCCTTGCTCTTTGGTAAACATATGTGTCAGAAGGATAAACTAACATAGTGGGTGAGTACACAGGGCCGTGCACTCGGATTATCCAGTGCTGTTTTAAAGTAAAGGCATCGGTTGATGTATTGAATTCGACAAAGTTGTTTCTGGGGCTTGGTCAAACTGATGGATTTGACACTCTGGTTAAAGATGATCACTGGGATTTTTCCAAATTGGCTAGCTCTTAAGTAGGCCTACTTGACCAAATTATCTAATAACCACATCCTGCTACCCCCTTAGACAGCAGGTGGTTTATTGCCAAATACCACCACCTAGAGAATGGTAGCCTCCTAATGGTGCTGGACTATAAAAGGAGGTATGATTATTCAATTGCTGCACCCCCACTCTACTCCCACTTTACTGTAGCTGGGTTGCATCATTAACCAACCACCCCAACGTAACACTTTTTACAGCCTATTTGTGCTCGGACAGACATGTCTAACAAAGGCGTACCACTTTGTTTACTTGACCAATGGATCTTGCTTGGCATCCAGAGGGGCATCTGGCCCTCCTCTTATAACAAAAAGACTAGAAATAGCAAAGACAATGCATACAAAACGCAATGTAGGGCCAGGAGAGAGGCTAATGCAAATATAGAAATTAGCAACATTCAGCATGAAGGTATGGTAAGTATAGGGTAGAAAAAGGTCAGAGAGGCTCAAGTAGATGGTGAGGGGAGAGTAACTAATGAGGGTCAAGGAGACAATTTCAGAAGACAGCATATAACTGGCTAGTTGACCTATTCAACAACATCTGTACTAATAAAAATGACTTTCACAAACAAAAATAATATGTACCTCTCACAGATTGATAAATATAAAAAGAGAAAGGCCAGTACAGCAAGGCTCTCGGTATCAGCAGATTCCTTTGAAAATCCAGCAAACTCTTTCAGTTTTTCCATTTCATCTGGGTGAGGGGATATAGGTCCATCATTCATACGAACTGTAGGAAAATACATAGGACTAGTAAGAAAGGTTCACCACAAAGTTTCCATTTAATAGAAACCAAAAGAAATTGCTTACGAAAACAAGGGGGTGGTCTACACCACTGCACTGTGAGCAGGACCACTTACATGGTTCCAGACTAACAACAAATAACTTGGAGCAGGTGCAGGTGATAATTAGAGCAAAGTCAGGATTCTCACACTTCAAGATAAAGCATAGTCATTTTTCCAGCACTGCAATGTACAAATATTGGAGTTGTTAAGGACAGTCAAAGCAGCGTGGATGAAAACTAACTTCGGCTGTTGGTGGGTTAAGATTTGTGTTCAGGATCGGGAATTGGAGTAGCAGCAGGGAACATGGGGAAATCCATGAGGCATGTGTTAGAAGCAAGTAGGCAGGGTATGTGTGTGTGTGGCAAGGGTGGATAGCTGTAAGAGAAAATTGTCAAGAGCCAAAGCGAGGACAGAAATAAATAAAATGGGATGGGGTAAGAGTAAATTGATGAAGGAATGAGAGTTAAAATGGGTGATGGAGGAAGAGAGCAAGGAGGATAACTGCTTTGGTGAAATAGAGATGGGAATAGTGTGGAGAGAGCCAGCCAATCCCTTTGAAGACAATGACCTCTGACAGGGGGTCCCCAACGAGTAGCTACGGCGCTACTGGCAGCTCACCAGCACACTTGTAATAGATTTTAGAAGTAAAGCTGAGCCCAGTATCTCATTTCGAGGGTGTGTGCATATGAAAGAAGACAGCGCTGCTCATCTGAAGACCCTTAGAAGGGCAACAAGACAAACAAATGTCATGGCCTCATAATAAGACTCATTTACTATGTCAGCCTTTGGGGTCTGCAACATGACAATCTTTACATTCAATCTACCTACGTCACAAGGAGATTGGCCATATTGTAGGCCATGCTGTACCAGTCACACTGCGTGTGAACAAAAAGCCTTGAAAGAAAGGAGGCAGAGGTAGCCTGATCAGTCATCAGTGCTGACCCACCGAAGCGTGGGCCTGAAGGAGCCACAATGAAAATGTGTTAGTAGGGAGCATGATCAGCCAAAGAGCTGAGTAGGGCAGAGTGTGGATCCAGGGATAAGACAAATATACCTCATTTGTGTGTTTATGCACATGTGCATGTTTGTGAGTGTGAGGCATTGTGTTCCTCCCTTCCTAATAAACATGGTCACTCCATGGAAGCTGCACCTGATGTCAAGGTCCATCAAGGGTAATACTGGCCATCTTCAACATAATTTGGGCGCTTATGGTCTAGTTGTGGCGTACTGGAACCTTTGACATATTAAGAGCGCAACTGGCCTATCTCTAGCCATCCCGGACATAATGGTAGTTGCCCTTTGCATAATAATGGCCATGACCGATATACGCTGGGGATCTTGGCCATTAAGGTGCCAGCCTTGGCAAAATGGCCGCCCTGGTATAAAGGTGGGTATAACTGGGTACACCAAGTATGCCTGTAATGTGGGTATAACTGCCACATTACAGGCATACTTGGTGTTATGGTGAGCATCCATAGCCTAGCATTGTAATACTTGGGCATTTGAAGCACAATATGTACATATGAGGCGTTTGCACAAGAGTACATAAAATGACAAGTTGTGTACTTAACCCATAAAAATGAAAACAGATATTTTGAAGGCAACAATTAGGTTTAAGAAAAGTTTTTTTTCTGGAAAACTGAGTTTGTTGGCCCAACATGGAAAGTGGTATTTGATTGAAAAATGTGTATTTTGAGAAAGTGATATGATGATAAAGACAAAAGGTTGCAATTCCAAAACACAATTAAAGTCAATAGTCGAATGATAATAAAAGATGAGTTAGAGAGACTTATTGCTGTGGGTATGTTAAGAGGGCATGTGATGCTTTGGCTATTAATTCATTAGCAAAGTCGATGACATATTTAATATGAATAAGCTTTTTCTTGGTATTTCTGCATAGATGTTTTGGTGGTCACTTCAGATAATCCTGCTTGTGCTGGTCATAGTGTAATTCTTACATATATGATCAGTGTCTTATAGTGCTAGTAGCGTTCCTTGAACAGAAGCAGCTCTCACTACAGAAAATGTTGGAGATCCCTGTCCTAAAGGCACAGTTGCAACGCAAGATGCAGATATGGCCAGAGCGATTTCTTGTAGAACATAGCTGGAGGGGATCCAGACACAATTTGGAGAGTAGCGAAGGTTAGCTATACGATATCTGGGTCAGAGACTCCCATGGCAGACAGGGGGGACTGGACTCCAATTGTGACAGAGCCTTTTGCAACTGGTGTCCCGTGACCCAGTACTGTGGATTCGCCACATGAGAACAATGTACCCCTTTTTTAGCATTTGGCTCTCAGGGTAGCGAAGCAGAATAGTCCAAGGCTTACTCTGAGGAGGTACTATGGGCTATAGACTCAGCAAAGCAACAACACTTAATAATTCACTGTTTAGCTAGTGCTTTCTTTTTAAAAGGAAAAGTACTTTATTACACGCACTACGTAATACTATGCACAAACGACAAAAGAATGGCAGGTGGAAATGCCTATGGTCAATCCTTCCAAAAAGGCTGAAAACCCGGGGACATGGCCAGCGAGCCAACATGGCGGAAGTGTAAATCTGCATCTCCGCTTTAAAGCCCTACCATCCGCCGTCATCCTGCTCAGCTGACAAGTGTCTGGGTCCCAGCTCTCTTCCTGTGATAGCTGTAACCCCGGCAAAGACTATGGGGGGGGGGGGGGGGGGGTCCCCTCGGAGTGGCCAGTGGCCCAATTGCAAGTCCGGAGCACCGGATGCAGATTCACTTAGATGGCGGCTGGTGCAGCTAGAGCCAACCCCCCGTGAGTTTTTTTGATCTACTAAAAGTATGATATCGTAATCAGGTTGATAAGGATATTTAACTTCAAAAGTAGATTACAGTTTGGTGAAATAATTAAAATAAGTGAATGCCATAGACCAACTCACGGCAATGAAACTTTCTAGGAAATAGTATATGGATAAATTGTTTCCCGCCGTTGAGACATTACGAGAGAGGTCTCAGCGGATGTTTAGGTAAAATAAGCATAAGATCCCACAAGGGTAAAGAGATTAGATAGTTCCACTGAATAACGATGAAACACGCAGATACTACTACAAAATCTTACCAATTAAGAGGGTCTTTTTAATTTTCTCCTTTTTTTAGTGTGTGACTACAAGACAACACCATAGCACACAAGACCCGCATGGTGCACAGTAGCACCATACAGAAGGTGAGAACAGTAAACGAAAATGTTAATATGCACTATCTTGCATAAAATGATACCTAAACCGATACCATTGGTGTAGGTTCAAATTGGATCACAAGGGTGTTCATCACACAACATGTCCCTTGGAAGATTAACACATATGATGGATAGTATATAAAGTTTTGAGTGTCATACTGTTCAATAGATTGAGTACAATGACATACACCTGTTTTTTATATTGTCATAGCACACTCACAGAAATCACTAATGGGAAACAAATATTTTTGGAGGTAGTAGCACTGGTGACGTAGTAGTCCACAGACAATTCATCACAAAAATCACTCTGACTTAGTGCATTTAACAAGTCACGGTGTGAATAGTATATGTACAATTCACCTATACTAGATCCCGAAATACAAATCTATTTGTCCGAATATTCTTGTATTTTATCTTTTAGAAAAACTACTGGATGAATAAGAAATTTAGATGAGTGCAATAGGCCTCAATTTTGTTGTGCATGAACAAATTGCTAAACATAAGGCAGGGACACCGAAGAGTACACATCCTAACCCTGAAGAAGGCCCCAGACCCGGAAGGGCTTATATCGAGGGCCGAAACATGTTGGCATTATAGAGAGGGTACGTTTGAATAAATTGTATTCAAAAGAACCCCATTGACTTCACGTTTTTATCTTATACCCCAGGTACCCTAGGAATAAAATAGAGATATTGGGTATACCTGGAGATATTTTTATTATATCACCCATCTGGTTCCCTGCATAACCAGTCGTTACTTTATATAAGAACTCCCTTAACATCTTTGGTTGAGTCCGCTCAGGTAGTACCATCTTACCTGGGTGTGGAAAAATGCCAATGATGAAGCATTTCACTATTAGTGAGTGAGGCGTCTTCTCCAATATCTCTGGATATTCCATCACCAAGAGTGGTTATAGGACATATCATTTGTTCAGGGATCCCCCGGTAAGAAACTGATTTTTGAAAAACTGTATATCCCTTTGGGAAAACAGAAAACAGCAGTTGCCTTTAGTGATAGTATAGTACCTGGGAGATTGCAACTGTGCAGCTTCTCTCTCCCCTGTGAAAAAAAGCACATCTTAAACATGTCCGATACGAGTGTGCAGGACTTTTAGCACCTTTTCAAGCAGTCCTCTGAATTTTTCCGAACTTCGTGCACTCTGCGTTTGGCAGACTGCCGCTCCTTTGAACACTCGTTGCAGGGATACTATTTTTGCTCCTACTGCTACGATATGGTAAGCCAAATCACCAGCGACACCCAGTTCACCATGGAAAGAACTATATTGGAGATGAAGTGTCGTGAGCGCATCGTCCAAATTCTGGGTTTACCTTGTCTACGAGAATTAAACACCACTTGGTTTCTGTCATTCAGACCAATTTGGCAAGATTGCCTCTTACCTGTTCTACGCTACCTGCTATGCGGTGAAGAATGCGTGCTGGACATTTGTCTGACACTCCATCAGTCATGCCTACGGATATCGATACTCTGCTGGACTCGGTAACTGCCCATGCTATGTGTTGTCCCCAGCGGCTACCAATCCTGATGGCGGCATTCATTGAGATCTCACAGACACAACATGCTACTGCTGAGGTACGAGAGGAAACACCAGGCGCGCAGGTAACATCCAATCCGGACATTGCTGATGCTTCCCATGCTGAAGGCAATAGTTCGCATCGATGTGCTGTTGATCTTCTACACGAGGTATTCCAACTCTCACCCACAATGGGCTGTTGTCTACAGGATTAGAAAATGTTATGTTTTCTCCATTCCCACACACTGACTTTTGATTCAAGCACACAGTGTTCCGGAGAGACTCTGAATTTGGCCTTCGTTCTTTTTCAAATGTGATACTGACTTTGGAACTTTTTCTATGAATTGTATTTTTCATTTTTTGGCACAGTAATCTGCTTACAGTAGAACTATTCATAGAGAACATAATTCTTTGATAACACTTTCAGGGACAGTATGCCACCTTGTCATGAATAACAATTTGACTTGTGTGACCTGATATGAAATAGTTTCAGACCCTTTTTTCTTCTGTATTTACGAGCCATTTCATCAAATGTATATAATTTTGGTTCATTCATTTAGCATTCCAATGTGATCCTATGCTTAGAATGGAACATTGCCTTTTATATGTACAACACTTTATCCATAGCAATGGTTTTGTAATGTATTTTTAGGACATATGTTTTAGATAGGTTTTTAGATTATTTTTGCAAACCCATGCGATACTCTGTTTTAAGATATGTTTAGAACGTTTAGGATTTAGTAACGTCATTCATACGAAACTGGAGTGGGTGTTGTGTGCAGATTTAGATTCCGTATATAGGTTTCCCGATTTATGACCTTATATAGGTACAATTCACATTGCCCTTATTTGGACATAGAAATCTGGCCCTTATTTAGACATTTTCCATACAAACCAAATACAGGCACGGCCACCTACATCCGTCCATCCACGTCACAACGAATTCTTGGAAAACCAGACCCATAAGCCTTTAGGAATTTCCCTCAGCTTGAATATTGATTTCTCCAAGAACTCATTAAGTATGCATGAACATCTATTCCTTAGGGGTTCATTCATGATGTTCCTCTGCCCGACTTTTACGTCAATACTGGCATTCTTAGACACCTTCAAGGTATAAATATACCAGCACTTGCCCTGGCAAATTGCGGTTCCCGGAGGATTCGATCCAACCCAGACTACAAGGTTCGCCACAACAAGTTCGGAAGGAGATAGGTTTCCAGCCTGATGCACTGACCTGACGCTGCCACCCTCCTCGCAGAGAATCCAGCTCCAGTGCTCTCTGACTTCCCTTGCAGGGGGATAGACTATCGAGTCCAGAAAAGAGATTCCAACCTCTCTCATTCTAAGGTATGGAGCAGACTAGAACTTAGAGAAACTTTTGGCAACTCTTTGCTAAACTAAAATATAGCTAGCTATACTTTAGAAATGGCACCTACTTCAAACCTCGTACTGCACTTGGGTTAGGTACACTGGGGTAGAACAATTTAGAAGCATCAGATGAGTATCACATTTTAGCTTATGTCATTTATGTATGTATTTTGATTAATACATGTCATAGCTACAAACCATGCTATTGCAGTATTATTTTATCTTACTACTAACCTCGTACATATTGTACTTTGCAGTCTGTCTTATGATTGTAGCAATTCATATCTCTTGCATGAGAAATAAAACTGTTCAATAAACCCTTTTATTGAAACGCCCGTCTCTCGATTTCTGTGCAACTCTGTAGAAACGAAGCATGCACGATTGACTGAGTGAAACGGTTATCTATTGTTTTCACGATTCTGAGACTGTTCTGATTCTAATAGGAAACAAAGTTGTCATGTTTATGCGGTTGTCAGAGACTAATCCCTTCTTGTTTATTCGAGAAGTTTCTAGTGACCTCTGAGTTAGCTGGCACACACAAGTAATTAAGTTTAATATACTCGATAGAGACATACTGACCTTAGTCCTATGTCAAATCTATAGTGTATGTTATTCCAATGCGCAGGGCCTATCAGGGATATAGGAATTGCACTACAATTTGACAGACAACAGAGCTGAGACGAATTAGGAGAGTAGGTGGCTGCTGGGCCCAATGCATCCACGCTTCCCTTCTCTCCCCCTACAGTGTCGTAGGTACTGCAGGTTCATCATCTCAGGGCTCTGGATTAGATAGGGAAGACCCAGGTTGGAGAGAGGGTGGCCAGGTGAAGGGAGTGCCTATGAATTGGCAAGTCTTGTCGTGGAATGTCAATGTCGAACAACAAGAACCAAATGGAGGACACTGATGTAGTACATTAGACACCATGCACCACAAGTGCTATTCCTACAGGAGATACACCTATCGGGAACACAGTGTCAATTTGTGGAATTCCAGATATACTCCAGGGTGTGCCACTCCTGATTCACCAGAGGCTTTCGTGGGTTTGATGTACACCCTCAGTGGCAAGATTATGCCCAGACATTGGTCCCTTGTTCACTGTACCACTGGAACCAAGCTACACCCAACTGATGAGCCCCAATCGGGGAGAAAACGGTCTTCGATTTCTTGTCTTTCGGTTCTTGGAGGATGTGGCCTGGCAGTTTGGGCTTGGTTGCTCCTTCTGAAGCAGAGTCGAGACTGATTTGCATATGGCTGGCTCTAAAATGAGAAGGCATGACGGGCAAAAGAACAATGGGTTGGAATGATACCACAATCAGTTCCCAGTGGTTAGACGAATGGCAAGCATTTGTCCCATCACCTTTTGGGTGTTTGATATACTACTGGGTATCCCAGTTGGTCTCTCTGAACGACTGGATCCTATGGGGACAGATGACCCTGGCATCACGGATGGAGCTTGACCTTTTTGAGCTCCATGGTAGATTCCCACTGCTTTATGGGTCTCCACTGCCACCGATGCTCCCACATGTTACATGGTTTTGGTTGCAATGATTGAGGACGACTCTGAATCTAATTGGTTGGTGGAAAGGGCTGTTAGCAGAGACCCCTTAAAGGTACCTGACTTGGTTTCCGCAGGTGTTTAAGTAATATTCTTTACTCGTAAGATGGAATCCTAAATGGTGTCTGGTGTATCTTTCCCAAACCAAGATGGTGGCCACATAGTGGAAATGATAGCCAAATGAGAACAAACATGAAGAAGAAACTGGCATCACCTTTGAACTGTAGTATACTAGGTGCTTACCCGGACGATATTTGTTTACCAATGGCTGCTTTCTGTCTGTGCTCATCTTCCTCAGTTTGAAGACCAATAGATGCTACGAGTTCCACCTTGCTCAGTTTGAAGACCAATGGGTGCTACGTTGTATCAGCTGAAATTCTTCAGTGAAACTGATTGGTTGTTTGGGTGTGAAACTGAGAGTTTGTAAGGACTGGGACATTTCTTCAAAAGCAGTATTGTTTCATGATGATTCTATTGAACAGTTACATTTTGTCTGCTGAGTGACAATCTCCTATTACTCTGAACTACGTTCTTAATTTGGTTTTCTGAACTGCATTCAATATTATTCAAGGTAGCTTAAGGATTCGCTTCTGTATGTATATATTATCACACTTTAGATGAGTTAGACTTTACACTAACATTTGGTATTATATGTTGCAAGTTAAACATTTGAATTCACACACGCACATAGCTGCAGAGCGTTTTCCAACTCTAAAAGAAATTTAGACAAAGTATTTTAGATAGATCAATTCAGAAGACTGTATAGTGAATGTTCTTTATTAGCTTTTTGAGGAATTGAACACATGAGATGAATTGACAGTATGTTCAACAGAGGGTGCTAAGCAGTGAGGTGTGCCTTTCCCATTCCCCTTTTCCCCCATGGTCTCTGGAGTGGCTTCTTAATCTTTTCAGAGTGCAAGATTAGTGAGACAGAGCAGCAAACTTCAAACATCCCTACAATAGAAAAGTTAGTTTGACAACAGCACAATTTGAGATAGACTCGAGGGCATCTTCCAAATGGTAAAGATGAAAACAATAGACTGAAGCAAGGTCTTAGCCTTATTTGGATTATATTTGTTGGATATGCCCATTACCTTGACCGATACTAGTTGTTTTTGTCAGAAAAAGGCATGTACCACAAAGAAAACTAAATGTTTTATGTAGTTACTGTTCAATCAATAAACCAATTATCAATACAAACAAAACCAAAGCATTGGTGTTTGGACATAATATGTACATATGTATTGGTATTTATGTAGCGCAAACCTAGCTATGAAGCATGGAGCTCTGTGCCTTACTTGCGGGGAATGGGAGAGATAATCTAAAAGATTGCATACATCAAGTGGGGATTACACAAATACAATTCACACATTAGATTCCACATTTTTTGTCATAGGGTTATTAAGTGATTTGCCCAGAATCACACAATGTTGAGTCTTGTGCAGAGAGTCCCCAGGAACCAAAGTCAGATGCTCAAGCTGCTTGGCCACATCCCTGCCACATCGCCACCCTGGTAGTAAGGCCAATAAGGTGTTCCAACTCTTGGTTTCAAATTATAAATATTTAGGCATTAATTTTAGTTTTAACCTTAGTTGGCTCAACCATATAAAGATAATCAAGCAAAGAAGTCCAGGGCAGCTTTTGACCTGATTATGGTGTCCTGTCTTCCCCTTTTTTTTTTTTTTAATCAAAGATAATACCAGCACTTTACAGAGCAGAGTATCTTACATGGATAAATGGATTGTTTGGAAAAATCTCGAAGGTTTGGTAAGAGACTTTTTGGTGTACCATGCAATACAATTCTGCAGGTAATATGGTTTGAATTGGGATTAAATCTTGGAAATGTTTAGCATGCAGATGCTTGATGAAGTAGGGAAATTCAGGCTAAAATGTCAACTACAGGTTTTCATACGATCCAATCACTTAAGTACAAAGTAGCTAAATACTTTGTTAAATGTTTATTTTCAGAAAGTCATTGACTGGAGAAAGAAAAATCTATTCAGCTAAAACAAGGCAGGCAGCTCATGATGACCCCCTTATAAGTAATGCAGATGTTGATGGTAAACAGAATGTGGTATTGTCTAAAAGTAGTTTGAAAACCATTTTGGGTTTCAATACCCTAATGAACGTGCTGATAAACAAATGCGTATGGAGTTGGTAAGGGAAGGGGTTAACTAGACCCAGAAATTGCATGTTGTGCACAGATGCATGCAACATGAGACGGCTAGTAGTTATCACGCAGGGAGACCAGCTTAAAAAGGGAGGCATATGTGAACAGAAACCTGTGTGTGGTAATCACACAGATAATGGCATTGTCTGGGGGGCTGGAGTGGCAGATAAAAGATGTGCAAGATGTAAATGCGCAGGGTAAAGCCAAGTGGCTGGATGAAGTATCATCAAGAATCTACTTGGTGGGATAGATTTTTATTTGAAAGGTATACTAGTTTGTGTGGGAGGAGATAATTCAAATCCCAGTGAAAACAGGAGTTTCCACAGTGATCTGATTTATTAGTTTTGTGATAATGTTGCCCCCCCCTGCATGGTTGCTAAAACAAAACTCCTGGATGTAGATAGTAGCAATAAAGTGAGGGACGTAGTGCACAAACAGAGAATAGATGATGTGGAAAGCAGGTGTACATGCTGGACAGTGCATATAGCTCAAGGGTTAATTCAGAGGAGTGTGGATGTGGAATGAGCAACAGACGTAGAAAGCGAATATAGTGGACGAACAGGTGAAATGAAGTAGACTGCATATGGAAGGAAAAACTCCATGGATGATGAAGTGCTCACGAAAAGAATGAAAAGCAAGGGGATGACCTATACAGAGCATATATGGAAGGTGAGGAACAGACATCTGGCGGGAAAGAACGTGTGTGGAGATATGGTGTGGGAAGTGGATATTCAGGGTGGTGTGGGTATTTGTAGAGTGGTGGTGGAGAGTTTAGACTGTTAAGTTGGATGTAGAGAATGGAGAGTGGAAACTGAACTTGCAGAGCAAATGAAGTGAGGGTGTGGGGAACGCTTTCGAAAGGTGGGAATGAACATACAGACTGAAGAATATGGGCATGAGAATAGTGCAGGTTGGGCAGCAGATGCAGAGAGAGCACGCCCTGGAGGGGATGCACATGTTGACGAGCATGTGTGAAGAGCAGATGTACCGACTGGAGAGCCCAGATGAAAGGCATATGTTCAGGGTATAGACGGCATGTTGAGAATGGAGAGCAAATGTACAGGTTGAAGCGTACAGGTGGAGTGTAGAGAGTGCCTGCCCAGCATGAAGAACACATGTGAACTGTGCAGAGCAAATGCATAATGCAAGTGAAGGATGGATGTAGATGTTGGACAGTACATTGAGAGCATGGAAAGCAGATGCAGACTGAAGAATATATGCTCAGGATAATGCATGTAAAGGGTGGAGATTGATTGCTGGCTATTACATGAACATATATGTAGGTGGAGAGCACATGCACAAGGTGAAGCGCAGATATGGGGCATGGATGTGAGAAAGTATGCGAAGGTTGGCAAGCAGATGTACTGAGCAGAGAGCAGATGTGGGAGGTTAGAAAGCAAACATATTTTATGAATATTTTTTAGAGCGTAGGGTATCCTGCCGCTGAAAGTCTTAGCCGAGCCAGTGCCTGGCCTAGGTATGAGCCAGGTCTCTAGTTTCTGTCAGAATTCAGGTAAAAAGGAGACAGCTCAGACATCCAAGGGCAGGTTGTTCCAGGCTTTGGCAGAGAGGTAGGAGAAAGGATGACCACAGGGTCTATAGATGCAGGAGATGTGTGCAGGTAGGGAGTCTGGCTGAGTGGAGGTGTCTGATTGGTTTGTGGAAGTTGGTGCAGTTGTGGATGTATTCCGGGCCAATGGAGTGTAAAGTTTTTAACACATGCATGCATCTTTACAGTGGATTTACACTGTAGAGAGCAGATTAATTCGGTAGAGAGCGGATATGGAGTATGTGGAGTAAATGTCTGCGATGGAAGATGCAGGTCTTGAGTACAGAGCACCTGTAGAGGGTAGGGAGCAAATGACGGGGGAAGCACAAGTGGAGAGGAGATCTATAGGAATAAAGGTGCATTTACAATGAGGAAAGTGGGTGTTTGGCATGTTCCAAGCACGTGGAGGGTGGAGGGTGGAGAGCAGAAGTACAGCAAGAAAATAGTGAAGGGGTGTGAACTTGTAAAAAAAATGGTGGAGGGCAGATGTGGAGCTTGGAGAATCCATGTAGAAATCGGGAAGTGGAGCGAGCAGATGAAGAGTATGGAGAAAGCGAATGCACGTGTATAGGGGATGTGCAGGATAATGGGTGTATTTACATGACAGAGTGGATGCTACCCACTCTGAAATAAAAACGGACCTGGAGAGATTATGATAGTCGAGTCGAAAGCTGATGCAGTTTCCTGAGTGTATATATAGTGTAGAAAGTAAAGGTTGCAGGTGTAGAGCAAATACTTATGGCTGAGAAGGGATATGTGGAGGGTAATCTCATGTATAGGATGAACAGGTGAACTGAAGCAGAAGAACAGCTGACTAGAGCTGAGAAAGCACATTGAGGGAGACAAGCAGATCAAAGGGTGGATAGCAGAGAATGAATAGTTGAGAGCGACTGTACAGCAAGGAGAGCCAATGTGGGGGGATAGTGTATGTAACAGGGACCAGAGGTGAAGATAGAGGGCACAGATCAACAGAGGAGAAGACCAAGTGGAGGATGCATATTTACAGGCGGGTGGGGATGCGGAGAGTGAATAGGAGGTGGAAAGTGGATATGCATGGAAAAAACTCAAAGAACGGATGTGTAGTGTAAAGTGGGTGTACACAAAGAGGCTGTAAAACATGCATAAAAAGCGTGTGTGCATGCACAGAGATCGGATTTCCAGGACAAGCATGTATCTGAAAGGCAGACAACAGAGTATAGAAAGCAGATGTTCAAAGGTGATAGAAAGTGTTAAGCGTGAAATATACAGCAAACCAGAAAGAGCGGGATTTACTGATCAGAGAAGAGTATCTGACCAGGCTAAAACGACAAAGGCATCCCTGCTCCTCCTCGGAGGGGGACTCAATCCCTCACTCACCTTTGTTTCTCTCACCTAACCCTTTCCTACAGAATTGCTGCACTTTGTGTAAGCTTTCCTTCCATTTTATCTCATTATGAGACACAGAGCTGCTGCAGTACTCTGGTTTTGTATGCATTTTCCTGGGTTTTAGCTCCCTAATAAGCGCTGCTCAAACAGGTCGTCATTTCCCTGCTTTCAGTAACCCAGGTGAAACAAAGAGTGAGCTGTGATGGAGAAGAAACGTGATTGCTCATTTAGTTGCAACAATCCAATTGCTGATTGGCCAAGACAGACTGGAGGCGGGCAAAAATCAATGAAGTTAATTGCAGGGGTAGCCCTTTACATTTTCATCAACAAACTTTAATGAAAACTCGAGGTCTACAGTGGGACAAAGTGACTGGGCAGTTCAAATCCAAAGATATGCTTTCACACAATAATATCTTACAGGCCTGTAATCTACGTGTAAAATGAGATGTACTGCTTGAGCATGCAATGGTTTTATTGTAGTGTTCCACGATGCATCTTTGATAATTTTAACAATAACAGGAGCCGCACAGCTATCAAGATCCTCATTTGTAAGATTTATTGTTCAACTCACATGCAGTTTAACAAAGAAAATGTCAGATTTTACTATTGCAATTTTTCCAAACGTTGACAACTTTCATTAGTTTAATTGCTTTGCCAGTATCATATGAAAGACAGCTTCTTCTGACAGCTATTTTTTCAAAACTGGTTTGATAGTTCATTGGGTTAATGTGCCCGTTGCAAAGATCTGTGCGAAACATGCAGGGTTTTCGCTAAAAGCTTGTAAGAACTGGCTGTCCTCCTTATCCTTCTGTTGTACATAAATCAACAATCGGGTATTCTTTACATCTGTTAATTATAGAGTTAGAACTTTGCAAGACTACGGTACCAACACTAAATAAAATAACACGTTTAGTATAAACACATCCATCTGCAGTTATTGCACAGCTGACACAGACCATGACATTATGATTACTGTGGCAGATCAATACTGATACTCTAATTCTTATTTATGCGCAAAAGCCTAAGCTGCTATTAACAAGTTTCAAATTATTGAGCTGCAACGTATATGCAGTGGGTGTGCTCTCCCACTGAGCTCAGTTGTCTTCCTCATATTGAATCATAGGGCTGCAGACATACATACATTTTATGCACACACTATTGTGGCTTGTACACACCATACTTGCGCAAAAATAAAGTATCACTATTGAGCTGCTGAAGTAATCATAGTCATTTTCAGTGTCAACTGTGAAATAACTGCCGATAGAGGTGTTTATACTAAACATGTTATTTTATTTAGTGTTAGTACTGCAGACTTGCGATGTTGTAACTCTATATACGTGTGAATTAAGCAGCAAACCATTCTTTGATAATCAGAAAACATTTCAATGATTTACACATGGTGGTGCTTGTGGATTAATCCAACAAATCATTTTCAAATCATTCTCAAGTCCTCAAGAGCAATTTCATCTTGTGAGGTAATCAGATACCCATCGTGAAATCATCAGGAATTGTCACACCTTGTGAAGTCATCAGATACTCATTCTTAAATCCTCCTGAAGTCATCAGGAATAGTCACACCTTGTGAAGTCATCAGATACTCATTTTCAAGTCATCCTCGGATCATCAGGCTAAGTTTGTACACTTTGCTGATGACTTCAAGAGCTTGAAGATGTCTGATGACGTGAAAATGACTCTGGGATGGCTTCTAAAGTAATGTTTCACAAGGGATAGCTTAATTATGTAACACTGCACTTCAGGGTTGCATTTGTCTCATTGTACTAGTGTGTTGAGCAGCCATAGCCCCACCAAAGTTACCTGTAGCCAAATATATAATTTGTCACTGGTGTCTGCTAAATTGATAGCTGATGCCTAGTAAAAACCTACTGTTTCAAACGGACAATGTTAGGTGACAATAACCTTATTGTGTCAATAACTGTATGTCCTACATCCGTAGACAACCAGCTAGCTATCAAACATGCTACTGAGACTCAACTCTCAAGTGGTCTGCAGCGTCGGATTGGCAACGTGGGCACTCGGGCAATGCCCAAGGGGCCGGTGCAGTCTGGGGGGCAGATTTGGGCAGTGTCGCTGTTGTTTGGATGTAGCCAGCTGCCCAGCGGGTGTCCGAGTGGCCTTTCTGGAGGCAGATGGGCGCTCATTACCTCACGTTTAGCAACAGGCAGATGTGTCACTTTCTTTCTTTCGCAGGGCCGGCTCATTAATGAATGCATAACTAGCGGGCAGGGGGCCTGAGCAGAAGTGGCCTCACTTGTTTTCAGACACAAGTGTAAACTAATCTGTGCATTTTTTTGTTCCCGCCCCCCTTTTTTTAATACAATTTCGCCATTCTGTGACATTCTCACGCGGCTGCATGTTATTTGTATGAGGTTTAGCTTATCCTGTCTTTTGCTCACATTGTGTTATGGTTGCTCTTTTCGGGGTTCATAATGGAACAAGCAAAATTAAAAGTTCTGAAATGCTCAGTGCTATGAGCTGAAACGTCAGTCCTGGCTATAACACATATCAAACGGGACAAAGATCTCTTACTTTATTTACCTGCCACAAAATATAACACAAAAGTATGTTGTCGACTCTGAATTTACTAATGCTCTGAAATGTAAATAACTCGCAAATGAAAAAAGTCTCCGGGCATTATCCTCTTAGGTGTTATAACTGGTCTATAGATTGCCTCACTTACCCTGTAATGTTGAAAGGAGGGACTGAAGTTGTATGACATCCCAGCTTAATCTGGTTCCAATGTTTGGTAGATTTATTAGCACTTTCCCACTTTTGTTAGGCCTTATTCTGAGAAATGTTCTCAAATTCAAACTCACTGCTAAAGCCACCTAAATTGAAAAAAAAAAGCATGACATGCATACAGTTTGAGATAAGAACACGTACTTTTATGTGGCAGTATGATTTGTTTTTCAATTCAGCATCATAAAATATTTTATAGGGAACTGAAGAGCATTAGATCGAGGTGCAAAAAATATATACATATAATTAATCCAGAAAAACAAGTATGGGGATGGCACAATGACATAATTTTCATGAACGTAATACTTCAGTACATTGTTCCTGCAGAGATTTCCATCTAAATTATTTCTGATTCATAATTAATTCAACTGCACATGCCGTTTTAATGAATTTGAATATTAGACTGTTTGAGAATTCAATACAGAGGAGATTTGATCAATTAAAGTGGAGAAGATATTATTTGAAGCAAGAAACGCAACTCTTAAATTTCTGTGGACAATGCTGTGATATTTGTTTTGTAATAACATACAAGTGGGACTTTCCACAAATAGTTTGAGGGGAATCAGTGATTTGGTTATTTTGAGGACCAGAAAATGTACAAGAATTATGAGACATTGAGGTGTGTGTATGCTGGTTTTTAGGTTGCTAGTTTTGTTATTCCTTATGCAAATGGACAACGACAACATTTGCATCCATGACAAGGCAATGGGAATTGCTGCAACAATGTATTCGCCAACATATCTGAACTTCATCGGAAATAAAGACAAGATATCTCAAGAATGGAGTGAATTTGTGGGCATTCTGAACACTACCGATCTCTTCATTTCCTGGTAAATCTGTTAGGCAATGTACGTTAAACAGAAACTTCATGTGTGCTTTCAAAAGTGACTGGCAACAGTGACCCTTCCCTCTGTGGAGCTGCTGCTTCCAACCTTGAAGGTCATCTGTGAACAACTAGGTATCAGGACGAACTTCGATGTCTGGCAAAACGAGTATCTGTTAGAAAGAACATGATCGTAGGGCGAGCCCTCACATATACTTGACCCGATATCAGCCGCGGCCGCTGCAGGTACGAGTGGTGGGGCCAGGTGAGGGGGGATTTCGAGAGACGACCACAAGGGAAAATGTAATAAATAATTCTTTTTCCCTCGTGGTTGTCTCTCGAAATCCCCCCTCACCTGGCCCAAACGTCCCACCGCTCTTACCTGCAGCGGCTG
Organism: Triturus cristatus; assembly: GCF_964204655.1. NCBI lineage: Eukaryota > Metazoa > Chordata > Amphibia > Caudata > Salamandridae > Triturus > Triturus cristatus. Next base: position 214,267,673 of record NC_140594.1, on the reverse strand, counting down.
TTCCAATATACCACTGGCAACAGAGAACCTACTACAGCAACGGTAAGGACACCTCTTAAAGGTTGTTTTTGCCGCTATCCATAATCCTTGCACTGCAGTGCACCATAAACAAATGAATGACCTTGAACACCCCTAGAGGTTATGTTTTTCAATTGTCGTGAGGAGCATAAAATCCATCCCAACTTTTAGTAAAATATATGGAAAATGATTTGATCATTTGATTGCTTGCAAGTCACTTTATTTGTGCATTAAAGAAATTCTGAAAAATAGAAGCACCCCACCTTGCCATGAACCACGGCATGTTCTCCATGCAGAATTACTTTTCCCGGTGCAGACACTGCAATTTCCTTGACCATCATTTTCTGAAAGGAAAACAGAAGTTACTAGAATGTACAGTTTCTGCACTGCATTTCATTTCGCTATGTGCGTACACATCTACAGATCAGACTAGCATGAAAGCACTTCACCATTTAAAAGAAGGTCATGTTGAGATTCGTGAGGTTATCTCCGTTGCCTTAAACAGCATTTCCTTACAAGATATTCTCTACAGGGCACAACTCTCTGCTAAAGACATTATATAGCATCTTTATTCTTGGGGGGAGGAGGGGGCATATGAAGAAAAATAAGAATTTAGTAAATTTATTTCTGGGTCTGAGTCATTTTAGAAGTTTGAGTAGGAATGTCAAGAATCCAGAAGCCATAAAAGAGCACTGCAAAACACACACCTCAAACATATGCTCCAAGAGGTAACAAAACTATGATGGCTTTTGCCTGGGATAGGTCATGTTCATTAATATGTGTTTGCATGCATAATATACTTTTAAATTTTTTCTATTTGATGCTGACATCTTTCTATGTTTTATTCTTTCTGGAGGAAAGGAAGGGACCCATCACCTTGACACTCACCAGCACGGGTTCCCTACCCTTTTCTTCGTCTTCACTTCTGGGATTCCATCACAGATAACATACCTCATGCATGATTTCATTTATTATTTGTGGATCCTAGTGTATTCTGCATTCTCAGTCAGAGTGAGCCGGGGCAATTGTCCAATACCATGGGTACAGCCACCTTGGAGTGCTTTCATTGATGTCAGGCACTAGCCATTCTAGCTAGAACGGACCCATACCATGTGGGAAGAGATTCAGCAACACGGTTCAGTACAGGCACTATGCCTACACGACTATTGGCCGTCCGTGTCTATGCTGTTTTTCCCACCTGTCTCCAGCACAATGCAAACACCAGACAAATAACTTCCCAATATCCACCGCACTGGCATCCACTGTGAGAATGCATTTGAGGCCTACGGTAAATAATTTCAAAGCTGGAACATTAGACAATACATCTTTGATTTTATCCAAGACAGGCTATGCACAATCTGTCCGCACAAATGTATTTTTCTTCCTTACCATTTTATTTCAATAGCTCAATGATGGTAGCATGCCCAGCAACAAAACACAAATAGTAGTCACTTAATTCAATGAAAGATTTCAACTGTTCCTTGTCATTAGGGTTAGGTGCTTCCTTTAAGGCGCTTTTTAGGTCTCGCCTAGCAACGCAGCGCATGCTATTGTTGTCGGTTTCTTGGCCGAAGGGGAACAGGACATGTGCATGCGCCCAGAAGACAGGACATGTGCACGCCTACGGCTGAAGACCTTAGCATAAAAGACAACAGGCGTGCAAAGACAGGAGATATGCTCGGCCGCTCGCTCCCGCTCTCCCTCCCTGTCTGCGCGCACGCAGGACAGGAGATATGCACGTGTTCAGCTGGCAATGTCCTCACCCTTCAACTCTGCCTCTGCCCAAGCATGGACGCGCGTGCTGCCCTGCTTCACAACCTTTCAGGTACTCCTCCAGGCAACCTTCTCCGCCACCCCAGCTTCTTTGCAGCACCCCAAATCTCCTGTCACTTCCCCAACACTCACGGAACTTGCTGGCAGTGGTGCTGATGTTGAGGGCAGTTCCGCTTTTAGCTGCCCCGCTCCATGGGGGCTCCCCGTTGGTGGGCACGGGCCTGGTGCCCCCCTGGTCGGTGCGGTCTGCTTCGCAAGGCTGCCCCTGCCGCTCCCAGCTGTTATGGTTCGGGTCCCCATGGTCTCGTCGTCCATACTTGCTTCCTCCATGCTACCTCTCAGCCTCCCGGCCGTAGGTCGCGCGCCCTGCGGCTCAAGCTGACCCTCATTGCACCGCCACCGAGCTCTACAAAGCCCATGGGCCGGAAAGGTAGTGAATATTTCCCATTAGAAAAAAGCCACTTGGCCGCGACAAAGCGTCACGTAACACTCACGTCAAGTTACATCTTATTTGTGCGCCGTATTTATACACATAGCAGCGTGTCTAGACTTTTCGCATAAAAAACCCAGTTGTTGCAAGTTAATTAAGAAGAAGTAGTTAGGTGTTGAACGTCGCAGAATGGGGACGTGTTGGGTTCCGGGAGTAGTATGGGCAGCGCTTTAAATGGAATTATAGAAATACAGGTACTCACTATTCAGAGTATCTGTTTCCTTCCGAGAAGTGCCCATAAAATGTATTGCAGTCGTGCAGGCACTGTCACTTTCAAATTAAACAAGCACAGGTACCCGGTACCGGGCAGCTCCTGGTCATTTAAGCACTGATTAAGGGATTACAGGGCAGCTGAGGATGTCAAAGGGTTGGTAAATAAGCGGAGGAGCCAGGCGCGCGCCACTCACGCCTCCTCATGCTGCACACTGCGCAGCAGGTTTCCCCCCTCTTCACCTCAGAGCCGCCCCCTGCAGAAAAGAGGTAAACAGACCTCTCCTCCATCGGCACGGGCAGCCATGAGTTGCTACACGCGCCACGGGCTGGGTAAATAAACACCCCACCGGTGGAACAGACCTCGCATTTACCAGGGGCGGAGAACGTTTCACAACAGAGGCATTGTGCGAAGAATGCAAACACAGAAACAGCTGGCGCACCGAGCACCCACTACAGCCATGCATGCCATGCAACACTTCGCACTTACACCAGCAGACACGCCCACACTGTTTCCACCAAGCAGGAACGTCACCCAACCGCCCCAACACGGAACATATCTAAGCAAGACCACCCCACATCTCCTCATGCTTAAACGCAGCCCTAAGTTCCCCACAGCACGTTTAGGGAGCCCCTCTTAAAAAACATGCACAACACTGTGATATGCGTGTTAGACTATGACTAATCATCCTAATTAGTAACAAGCATTTGCAATGCACTAGGTCTCACATTTGCGAGAGTTTGAGCTATTAGCATTGTAAATGACACTGCCTTTTATTTATGTATTTTTTTTTGTAACATAAATAAAAGGCATGGTCATTAACAATGCCAATAGCTTAAACCCTTGCAACTGCGAGACCTATTGCATTGCAAAGGCTTGTTATATCTGTTTTAAGTTGTGGATATGCTCCATAATTCTGTGTCCTAAATAGTCAACGGAGTCAGTTAGAAAGTTACACTATTCGTGTGACACAGTCATACCATGACCCATGAGTATGCCTAGCACCTGGTCAAGAATATAATTATGTTCAGCTAAATGTTTTGCATACATCAGTATGCAGTTCTGACATGTTAGTACTCCAGTAGTGTCTTTGAACAAACAATTCATGGGCCATTGAAAACAGCTAGCCACCGAGGTTAAGCCAAAATGTAATCTAAGATATTTATAAGCTCCAAAAGGAGTTATAAATGTTGCTAGCATTTGCGATTCCTATTCAAGGCCACCCAATGGTATGCAACATTCAAATCAATGGTGCTAAACAACTTAGTAAAACCAGTCAAAGTTAATATCTCCTAAATTTAGCAGACGGCAATCAACCAAGATATTTTTTATTTAGTGAACGTAGGTCGCGTATAATCAAATGAGTCCATTTCTCTTAGCTATAAACAATGCACTCACCCCCTAGGCTGCATTCACAGGTTGAATTATCATAGCATAATTCCTATAGATGTTTTTTACAAATAATTCTCTAACAGACAAATGCACATCTTGCACTTTATATTTCACGGGAATATATATACATTTTCTTTTTAATCATTTGATGTTTGAACCCCTCAACCGCACCAATTCTGTAACTAAACACTTTATGGCACTTTAAAATATTCTGAGTTTCCACAATTTTGATCCACAGGCATGACTAGTATTTCAGTTCCTGGTCTCAAAACAATTTCCACTCTACCTTGATCGATCCACCCCATTAGGTCCCTACCATTGACAGCTACATACATTTTCATGAAAATAGCTCTACCCAAGAAATCTATATAATGTTCGAAGAATCCTAAAGTCCCAAATTCATTTTCTCCATATATGGCTACTTTAATATCAGAGCCCTTTAACTCCTAATTATTGGTCAATAAGTGCTTAAAGGAAAATTGAGACCACATGGTGAAGGGTGAACTCAAATCAGTCATGATGCCTAGCGCAACATTTGTCAATATGGATTTTACCCATATGGCTCCCAAATGTTATAGACAAATCTCACTCAGATAGCACAGTTAAAGTTATTGGAAGAATAATATAGAAGCGTCTTGTGGAGTGGGCCAAAGTGCATAACATTCTCTAGCCCTTCCAGTACGGGTTCCGCCGTGGACTAGGAACTGAGCAGTGCATATATAGGAGCTTAACCATGAATAAATACACCATGGCCAAGCACTGCCCCTTGTATCTAGGTTTTATGGCCTTTGACTCAGTTAATAAGGCAAAACAGGACTTATTTCTATCGGACAGCCTCAGAGGTCTAATACGTTACTCTAAGGTTGTGATGGACTTCTTTTATATGATTGACACATCTGCCTTGCACATACTTTTATTATTCTTTTTATTTTTATGCTTTTAATGCTGTTTTTGTTAGTGGTTTTAGTATTGATATTTTACACTTCTATATACTTAAGAACTTCTTGTGTTTCGACATTAATATGTATTGATTGAGATACTTTGCTGTTCTAATACATTTACCTATCTAATGTTCGAATTGTAGAAAGTCTTTTAACGTTGCTCTATCAATTTGTTGTGCATGTTGTTTTTCTGTAATTTAAGGCCTGTCTGGCCAAATAAAGTATTGCTGAACTGAACTTATTTGACCTTTCTTCCATGCAATTACCCCCTTAGTATTTTCAATATCATCTGTGATCAGGGGGGTGTGGCCAAGCAAGATGGTGGCGCAGACGTGTTTTCCACGAGCTCCTGCCATCTCGCTATCTGGAAATATCCTGGCTGTGGTAAAGAGCAATCTGCGGCAATTGAGAACGGCGGACATTCCTCACCTCCCCGGGCGCCACCCAGAAACCGGCCGTCGGGGCTCCGAAACGCTGCCTGCAAGGGAAATCAAGAAGCGGGGAGCAGAGACAGGCGGCCATCTTGCTGCTACCGTGGAGGGCCCACCTGCGGAAGAAATAATGGCGAGACTGGCGAACGGGACGGGCAGAGAGGTGCCAGAGTCCTGCCCGTCGCCTACAGTGATCGTCTGTGGCTCTTCGAGATGCTGAGGCCGACCGGTACAGGCAGTGACTGCAGACGAGGGCGAACCAGCCCACTGGTGGTGAGTATGCCTCGGAGGGAGAAAAGAGCGAAGTGCTCGCCTGCGGTTCGGAAGTGACTTTGTTCTGCTGAGTGCAGAGCCGCCAAAACCACAAGAGCGGCTGGGCCCTGTGCTACAGAGATAAGGCAGGAAGAGGAGATAATGCAAATGGGTGGTGGAGGCTGTCGCCACCCCGCCCGTAACCAGCAGCAAGCAGCCACGCGGAAGAGGGCATGACAGCACTAGAGGCCCTCACGGGACAGACCTAAGGCCTCCTAAAAACATAGACTAGAAGCGCAAGATTGAAGGTTGATGTATGGCATGCTAGAGGGGAAACAGAGGCCGAAGACAAGATGGTGAAATAAGGAGGGAGGCTCGTGGCAGGCCGGACTGATAGATCTTTCGGTGGCACTCCAAAGGGTGACTGTCTCCCAAGGGGCATAGACAAAAGCCATGAAAGCACCGGAGGCTACCGCCAATGACAGAGTACATCGCAGCCAGAGAGGTGTGACAACTCGGCGACCAATAAATAAAAGTGGTAACGGAAGCCCAATAATTAACTGGCATAACCTGTGAAGGCCTGAGGATATAGATACAAGACGCAACGGGTATCGCACTACAGGAAGAGGCGAGACCCTCTGGAACAGTTCTGGGCTGCACTATCCATATACATAGAGTGGCATCTCTATCCAACGCTGGAAGGGGCTGAGACCATTGCACCCTCCGGAAGGCACCTAGCAGTTCTATACGAAAATGAGGAACAAAGACTGCCTGACAACCCAGGGAGGTGGAGGTTGCCTAGCCAAAACTGGGAGAGAGGCAGAAAAGAGCGCACAACAGGAACCTGGCTCGGGACCTGGCACACCACAAGTGAAAACAATCCCCCAAAAAAGCAAGGAGCCTATAGCGCAAACATGGCAAAAGAGAAGGGTGGCAAAGCAGCTCAGGCATATAAAATCTCCAAATCTGCGCAACCGCTCCCATTGGACCAAGTTTCCTTAAGAGTGCAACAAGATAACGTTTGCGTGGATATTCATAAAACCTACATAAAAACATAAAATGCAGCAAATCCTGAGGAGACTTCCCGTCGCAGCCACAGGGTGCTGTAACCTTATTAAAAATGTCTGGCTTCGGTCGAATTAAAAGATGATGGAAGATGTCAAATCTAAACCTAGTCAACAAGAATTTCTCATGAGAGGTGAAATTACTCATTAAATACGGCTCCATGCTTTCACAAGTTTTTAACATCACATATTTCCTAATTCTTGGTTTCATAAGCTCCTCACTTTCCCTTTGAGCCAACTTGTCCTTATAGAAGGCTTGTTTGATTGCGGTTATATCACCCTTTACAATTCCGCTAGGATTTTCAAACAAATTCAGGCGGCCTAGCCTGGAAAAGCAGGTTTTCAGATATTTTAACCAGGGGACACGCATGTGTTTGTCCTGAGATACAAGATCTCTTACAATCAAATGGGTAAGAGGTATGTCCTGATTTATCCACAGTTTCACCCAACAAATCAGAGGCCTTAAGGAAAACATATCACTTAGATACTGGATTCCCAGTTCTTCATGTACTGTCAGGTTGGGTGTACTGGTGGGGACACAAAGTAGACGTTTTAGGAAATTGTTTTCGACAACCTGCAACTGTTCTCCAGCCACATATCCCCAAAGTTCGCTACCATATGCAGCTGTAGCAACAGATTTGGCATTGTAAAGCTTAATCATTGCGTTAATTGGCTTCTTACCCAGTTTTGTCGCAAAGTTAAAAACAGAAGCATTAGCCCTTGTCAGTTCACCTTTCTTTTTGGCCAGGTGTGGACCCCAGTTAAGCTTGGTATCAAACAGGACACCAAGATATGAGAATGTTTCTGTGACTGGTATTGGGACATCATCCAATTTAAAAATACAATTCTTTTTGCGTTTATGGCCAATATGCATTATTTATGATTTGGAGTTGTTGACCAATAGATTTCGGTCAGACATAAAAATGTTAAAAGCATTTAAAAGCGCCTGGAGTCCCTTCTCCGTTCTTGGAATTAAAACCGCATCATCTGCGTATAAGGGAACTGGAATACCCCGCCTGCCGACTCTAGGGCAGTCTGCCTGTACATTCTGTAGATAATCATCTAAATCATCAATATACAAATTAAAAAGGAAGGGGGCAAGAATGCAACCCCGACGCACTCCCTTCTTTATGTCAAAATTACCAGTGGTGTCCCCGTTTACAGAATATCTGACGTTAGCACTGGTATTACTGTGCATATCCACCAGAAAGTCGACTATCCCTGGATCCACACCTTTCTCCCTCATGGACGTCCACAGCCCCCCCCCCCCCCCCCTGTTAACACAGTCGAAGGCTGAAGAAAGGTCCATGAAGGCAAGATGGACAGTTCCCCTCTGTACAGTGGTATATTTGCTCAATACAAGGAAGAGGTTAAGGCACTGGGTTATGGTGGAGCGCCCCCCACAGAAACCATACTGAGAAATCGACATGATGTTATTTTCAGCCGCCCAGCATGTTATTCTCTGTAGTAGAATTCTCCCCATAATTTTGACCATGGAGTCAATTAATGAGATTGGCCGGTAGCAGTGAGGACTGCCCTTATCTCCTTTTTTTAAAACGGGAACAATCGTTGATAATCCCCAGGAGATAGGACAGCCCACTTTGGCAGCTGCATTAAATACTGCAGCCAGGATGGGCGCCCAAAAGTGTGGATCAGACTTATACAAGTCTGGGGGAATCCCATCAGGCCCTGGGGCTTTTCTAGCAGTAAGTCCTTCAATGGCCACCATAACTTCACCATTAGTAAACCTAATAGCACCTCCCCTAGCATCAAGCAATTTCTCAGTTGTAACAGGGGCTAGGGAAGTTACTGTTGGATTTTGTTCTACAAGTTAAATTGGCAAGAGATTATGTGGGGAACTATGCTGTCTATAAATGGTAAATAAAACAAATTACGCTTATGTGATTTGTATTTCTGTTATAAACATCTAAATATTTTTGTACAAAATCGTGATGATAGTTATGTAAACATCAGAAAATACCAATAAAGGTATTTAAACAAAAAATGAAACAAATTACGCTTTTGTACGCAAATGTAATCCGGTTACCCATAAATGCCCATAAAAATAAATCATCTGTGATCACGATCTTCAACTGTCATCAGCGGAAGATCTTGAACCACAATACAGTGATTGACAAAAGAGACAACGAGGTGAACAAATCATCAACATACACGAATAAAAATATGCACACCAATATAAACACTTTAAATAAAACATGACGGATCAGGATGCTACTGTGAGGTTTCCCATGAAGGTGACCAGCCTCAATTTGCACCTGCACTTACCCTTCCACAGGTGAGCCTCAATCCACTGGCAGTATACTCTTATCTCGTCTCTCACAAGGAACAAGCAGAGTCAACTTCACTGGAAGCCGTCACCACGCACAGTTTACAAATGTCAGATGAGCCAATGCGACGAATGAAAGGGGACTGACCAGGACATACCCACTCCACTAACAATATATCGGTGCTCACAATACTCATCGGTCAACTGCTCCTCGAATAACACATGAGAGATAGGAAAAGGAAATCCAATGGCGAACCACCATTTCTTAGCTCCAGGTTTAGGATAATCCAATCAGGTACAACATTGTCCACGCGACAATGTGCCGACCAATCCAACTAGGGATTGACTGCTAGCGTGGAGCTCGCGCGATCGCCAGACTGGAATACCAGGAAGTGAATTCTAACGTTGGGCGCTTTCTTGTTTTCTTTTTCAGTGACGTTGTTTGATGCGTAACAAAGGCAGCAATGTTTACGTATCAAACAAATTTGCGTCTCGCAAACCATTACTCATAATATTGTTTCTTCGAATGTTATTTAATTATTATTCGTACCATTTTGCTACAGAATGTGTCACTCTTTGATCAGGCTGATCGTTAGTAAAAACGAACGTATGCATTGTGCATCACATATTCCAAATCGTGTTCCTGAGTATCAGGCGAAAGCTTCTCTAATATGGCGGATGTTTCGTATCATTAAAAGATGGACCTTAAACGCTAGACTGAGTGAACAGTTCCATCGAAGGTCAGCAGCCATATTGGGTGTAAATAAGATAAAATCACATCCAATTAGAAGAACTACTGTGTAGCAAAGGAGCAGACGAACCTGGTGACTTTCAATTGGAGAAAGAACCTCTCAAAACCACAATTTCTCTTTATTAAGTACACCACGTATGCCCCTGTCTAGAATCGTATTTTTCTAATGAGATGAGCGGTCTAGTTTTTTTTGGGAAAGTTGAATCCACTATTACATTTCTGAAATGCGAAGCTGCTGATGAGTTGCCTCGTCTGATTTTGTTACGGAATTTATGGTCGTTAAGATGGCCCTAGCAGTGATAAAAGGCAGAGGAGGGCTAGGCGTTTGTGCTCTCATCGCACTTAAAGCTATAGGAAGCCGAGCACGCTGCACAGGGACCGAGGACGGGCGGTGAGTACTTGTCGGCTGCACAGCTGATAAGGTTTCAGAGAGGCATTGAGTAGAGAGGTTACTGAATGCCACCAAGCCTGCACTACCATTAGTCTGAGCCAGCACAACTGAGCGCTACAGAAAGACTGTTGAAGTGGCTGTCAATGTTCCGTCTTTCTGTTGTGGTCGTCAATGTTGCGCCTTTCTGCAGTGGTTTCGTGCAAAGGGTGAAAACAAAGACACTTTCTAAAATATGTACGTTCATAGGAGAACTCGTACAGAATTAGCGAATTTTCTACACCTTTGTAAATATTGTGGATAAATACTTTCTTATTTAGAAGCAATAGTCACACTGTGAATGCAGGCACCATAAATGAACGTTTTCACAAGTGATCTTTAAGTTTATGTATTAACCCAGGTTAAATATTCCTTGACAGTGCATTGGACCAGATCATGTGGGTGGTTGATTAAGTAGTCGATTTAAAGGAGGCCAATTCAGAGCTACGCATGTAAGGAACATGTTTGGCTTTGTAACTTGCTGAGTTTAGGATTGAGTTCCAGTTTAAGCATTTGTACGCTAGTCGTGTCGTGTGCAAATCGCTTCAACTCACTATACCTCCTAACTGTAAGGTGCATTTAGCTGCTGCGTGTAGTACCCTATGTTATACACGCATAAACCGAGAACACCTGAAAGGGAAACGTTAAAAGATTAAAATACCCATGCACTTTAATTAAAGTGGGTGATGTTTTAACCAGGATAAAGCCAGGGATATAAGTATGCAGGGTCCTGCTGGTGCTCAGCACGGGCAGTTCTAAAAAGCAGGTGCTGAGGCGGGTCCCTATGGGGCTCCCCATGTTTGCCCTCTGCCTCAGGGTGAAGAAAAAAATATCCTAACTCTGATGCAGTGTCACTTCTCGCTGCCTTAGATGTAACTTCAAAGAGACTATTTTTGTTTTTTCACAGTCTCATCATTTTAGAAATGAAGCATTTTCAATATTCTATATAACGAATCCATAGTTGCTGCTTTTTCTCTCCCAATCGTATGCAACAAACAACCATTGACAAAGCCAACAGTCTTGGCTTGTTGTGGGTGTAATCTTACTTGCTGTTTTATACATGTGGATGCAATAACCGAAGCAGCAAAATACCAGTCGGGCGGCACAGTGTGCTAAGCACAGATTTTTAGCTTAAGTGTTTTTAAGCCTCGCCCATAATTACATCACACACACCCCTTGTAGAGACACCCCCCCCCCTAGTTTTCTCATCCCACTTAAAGCCCTGAATAAAGCTAAAATCATTTTTTTTGCTTTAAAAATTGGGAGTCTCCCATCTCAATAGAGAGCGTTGTCACTTAGCATCTCGCCTAACTGACCTAAAAAAAAGACCTTTTGTTATAATATATTTTGGCCTTTGTCCTCAGACTTATCATTCCGTACATGCCTCCATATACAGTTCGGGTTGGACTGTTCCCAGTTCGGGTTGGACTGGTCAAGACTGATTTACATATGGCCAGGTCTAAACTCTGGGGTGGCATGGTGAGCAAAAGAATGATGGATTTAAGCCAGATCTCCTGACTGGGAGTGGATGTTTTGATTTATTCTGCATTCCGTCCATCAATTGTGTGTGTCTTTTGCTTTCTCACCCTAAGTGCGCTGGGTATGCCCAGACGTGGGTCACTGGCTCACTGTGCCACTGGATTCAAGCTATCCCGGCTGATGAGGGGTGAAACCCCGAAACTGGTCCTAGGATGCTTGTTTCCGGTCCAGGGAGGACCTGGCTTGGCAGTTCGGGCCAGCGAGGGGGACTGCCCTTCCAGTCTACGCTTAAGTTATAATAAAGTTATTATATATGTTGCTAGCACACTTGGATATTCTTTATTAAAGTCTGCTTTGAGACAATCTATTCCCGGTGCACACCCACCTGTTGTATGTCTTATTGTTGATTTGACCTCTTGTGGAGATCATGGAGCCATTAGTACTTCTCTATTTGTGTTCTTCATCCATGCCATTGTTAATGCCCCTAAGTAATGTTTTATCTCAACCCCCATTAAAGTTTCAAAGTAAGCATACAACTCACTATGAAATTGCTGAAATTTTCTACTGTTAGTTGTATAGCATTTGACCATATATCCCTCCAACCATTTGGGCCAACGCAGCCGTGCCAGTCTTCCTCTAGAACGCTTTCGCTCCCCATAAGCTTTCACCATTGCATATGTCCGTCTGAAGTTAACGTCCCTGTCTTCCATCTCATGCTGCTTACATTCTTGTGGATAGCAGCGAGTGAGGAACTGACTATCTACTGTCTGTTCATGGGTCCTTTTTAACAAGGCTAATTTTCCTGACAGCCCTGACAATCTATGACAGGGTTTTTAGCACATCTGCATGTCTAGCAATGCATTCACTTTAAATTCTCCCTACACTGTTCCAAATTCTTCAACAGAACCATTATTAAGCTTAAAGTATTCCTTTGTACGGGTATTTATTTATTTGTTGAGCGTGGTATGTATTTGAAGATGGGTAGGCTGGAAAGGTGGTTAGAAGGCTGATGGGAAGGTTAGGACTTTATGAACTGCATTTGAATAGGTGTGGTGTAGGTGTGTCTCTGCTTGCAAGTCCTATTTCTTTCTGCGTTATGTTATGTTAAAAGAAATTTGTAACGCGCACTATCACCATAGGTTTCTTGGCGTTGCATATGCTTATATGCAAATATGTATGGGGTACGTAGAATGTGGAGGAGTTTGATCAGTATGAGAACAAGGGATCATCAAGGTGTGCCTTAACTATGGGATGTCCCTTATGTGGGTGGAGATCTATACTATACGTTGGGATTATTAGAATGACATTAAGAAGGGATACTAAAACGGCAGATTTTACCCTTTTCCGAGAGTCAAGTAGTCCATTATTTGTTGTCCTTTAGATATCGAGTTCCATAGGTACTTAGGCTGGTCAGTGAAGTGTGTCTTCTTAAATGGTATTTTTTGTGATTAGGAGGGCATTGTTAGATTTTAGAGCATGTGCATTCTGAAATTTGGTAGGTTTGGTTCGGAGGGATGTAGGGCCATATTATCGAGGAACGGCGATAACATTATCGCCGCTTTAGCGGCAGGAAACTGCCGCTAAAGCAGCGATAATGGGCTTGATAATATGCCCTTGTGAAATCCCATTGAAGCCCAGGTTCTGTGTGAACCTGGGCTTCTATGGGAATTCACAAGGGCATATTATCAAGCCCATTATCGCCGCTTTAGAGGCAGTTTCCTACCGCTTTAGCGGCGATAATGTTATCCCTGTTCCTTGATAATAGTGATTAGTGATTTGGAAAGTTCTGTGTATGACGCATAATACTTTGAGGCTTCATGCATTGTTTGATCTGTAACCTTCATAGTGCTGGAGATATGTGCTACCTAGAATAGTTGTGTTCTACTAGTACAGCAGCTGAATTTGCACCCTTTATAACCTCTTTGAGAGGTATGCAGGGAGGCTGAGCAATAGGGTGCTTGTGTAGCCAGGGCATGAAAGGATTAATACAGTTATGGTCTTTAGCTTTTGGTGATATGCCAAGTACAGAAAATATATAGTATGTTGAGGTGGAAGAAGTATGTTTGAACTACATTGTTAATGTGTGGTTTCAGATCGAAGTAAGAGTCCATGGTTCTAGAGTTTCAACTAGGTATGTGGGTTGGGGGTAAAAGGCATGTGCTATTTGTCCAGGACTATAGTTAAGTCACCAAAGACAAGGATGTTGGTTTTTGTCAGGGCTACTTCTGAGGTGATTTCTAATCCTCCTGCAGTTACCCTCATGGAGGCAGTATTGCAGTAGGTGATTGGTAGAAGGTGGGGGTTGATTTGTGTGTCACACCATAGCTGTAGCATTATGTGCCATGGGTGTGGCTTACAGAGATAAAAGGTCTGATGTAGGGATTGAACTGTGGTGCGACAGAGTTCTGAGGGACTTCACTACTTATTCAGCTACTTATATAGCGAAAGGGTGGAAAGAGTACCATCTGAGTTTTATGCAAGGAAAGGAGAGAAGCAGGTGGGTGCAAGGCTCACTATACATGCTTCTTTCAAACATTTGAGACAGATTTTATGGTTCACTCTGCCGGAGACTGTTGATATGTACAGAAGGGTGGGGATACTAGTGCTTTCATGATGAACAATTGCTTTAGATTATCCTAAATTGATGTGTGGATTATATTCCTTTCATAATTAGAATCCCACTTAGGGTGGATCTAGGCAACGCTGGGAAGCCAGGTGATGATCACTTGCTTAAAAAAAGAAAAGTTCGAACAGTTTAGCTGGGAATGGGATGTTGGGGGGGTGTTTGTAAGTGGTGAAGGCGTTTGAATACGAAGATGTTTTTTTAAATTGGTCAACGGATATCTCTTCTTGAAGAAGGAAACAGGAGATCAGACTCCAAATACATTTGAATACTATAGGTACACTGAATAATAGGCTAATCTGTTTGATGGAATTAGATTAGCAAGGGTGTATTACAGGGTGGGCTCTTGGTTGCTGTTTGGTTGGTGTTGTGAGCCCCCAGAGGTATGTGATCGTGAGTTATGTTTGTTTGAGTTTGTGGAAGGGTGTGATTGTCAGGTGTGAGAGTATGTGTCCATTGATATCCTGAAGTTCAGGTGTTAAATGTGTGGCTTGCTGAAAGCTCTTTTTGGGGAAGGTGGCCGAGGCCATTATGTTAATGTAGAGATAGTGTTGTGCATTGTGGATAGCTAATCTGTAGAGTCAGAGATGTTGAAGTTCAGTTTGCCCCAGTGGCTGTAAGAGGCAGACTATTTACATTCTAGTAATTGTTTGTTTCACCCGTACCAAGGATTTCTAACCATATGGTTTCCTAAAAGCAAACAACCCTCCAAAATTGAAAAAAAGAGTGTCAAAGTCCCTCCAAAACAAGCTATAATGCATCACATAATGTGTAATGCCTACGTTCACACCTTTGGGCATCTTGTTGCTGAATAACTAGCATTTCAAGTTACCCTTTTTCGATCCCATTTTTTTGAAACCTCATAGTAGATTCAAAAGGTAACCTCTTGCTGAAGAAAAGTCTGACCCAATTCTAGCAAAGAAGACAAATCTTTGGCAAATCACTGCTGCATAACTTTCTTTTATCACATTCAACATGTTGTTGAAATACGAGCTATGATGTTATTAATCAAACTATTTTATTACCTTTTATAAATATTGGTATAGTATAGAAGTGACCAGCTACGTCAGCATTTTCATTACATCAAAGTTCAGATATATCTGGTTATTCCAGGGATCACAGTCTGTCACAGTTTGGATGCTATCAAGGCTCTGAGTTTTCAATTTTTCTGCAAGCTTCAAACTAGGTGAAAGTAGACAGAAAACGGTAGTTCAGAGATTGAGTTTGTGTACACCCACAAATGTACCTGTTTAAGGGGTAGTCCCTAACTCCTCTACAATCGCTTCAACGTTGAAAAAGGTTGGAAACCTAAAGCATTTTTCATGGTGGAAAAAATGTTGTTATATAGAGAAAGTGAATTAGCAGTTGCTCACTAGATTTTCACTTGAGGAAATACATGCATGCATACTTGCTCATATGAAAATCATATGATTCCTAGGAGTACCGTTTCCAGGCCTGCTTCTGTAAATTAATTCCTGAGTCTTAAATATGCATCAATGCAAGCATATATAGATGCTGGTGTTATTTTGAGACTTACTTTAATAATTTATTTTCATGTTACCTATAATGGTATTGCACCAATTCGGAATTATTATTCTTTTTTTTTTTTCTTTTCCAAACATATTTTTATTGAAGATTTTGACATAGTACATCGTATGGTATTACCATCAGATTACCCCACACATGGGCGTTGCAAAAATTGACAGGACTTAAACTGTACAGAGTTACACAACACTAAGGGTTGTCCCCCGACCCATTCTCATTGTAGCGCATAACTAAAGGGTACAGTTTCTGGCATTACCGGGGCTTAGGGTACATCCCCGTGTTCTGTACAAGAAAGCTCCAAGGTAAGTCAATGTCCCATCCTTCTTTCGTGACGGCTCATCCTTCATTCCTTCTAATCAGAAGGCATTACATAGAGAGTACTACGAGTCATACAGTAACAGCTCCCAACCGTGGAGCAGCAGGCACAAAAGGAAAAGAAGCAACGCCCCACCTCCCTCCCCCACAATGGTGGCGGCCCAATGAAACCAGGTTCTTCAATTTGCGTTGATAGGTGGCAATTCACATCTGAAAGAGATGCAGGGCCCTGACAGAGGAAGGGCAGACAGCTGACGGCAAACCACGGGAGAGGAAGGTGATCAAAGGCCCCCATTTAAATTCGAAGTTCTTGAAATTATCCCTGAAAATATCTGATATTCGTTCTAAGCTGAGCAGTTTCCATGAGCTAGAATGCCAGAGAGAGATGCCGGAGCTTTCCTTCTCTTCCAGGCATCCGCCAGTGTAACCTTTGCCGCCCCTATACAGAGCCACGTGATAGACTTATCAGCCCGGGTCTGGTGTTCCAAGGAAGGGTCGCGGAGTCCCAAAAGAACCCCTGCCATGGTGGTTGGAAAGGGTATCCTAGCATATCCTTAATGTGTGCAAGTATTTCTTCCCAAAAGGGCCGTATAGTCGGGCAATCCCACCATATATGTTGAAAGTCCCCCAGGAGCCCTCAACCCCTCCAGCATCTATCGGACGTGTTGGGAAAGATCTGTCTAAGCTTGGAAGGATGGAGGTACCAGTCCAACATGGTCTTAAGGTGGGCTTCCCGGATTTCTATGGAGTGGTTGAACCTTATGATGTCAGACCAATAAATGGGCACATTCATCTTCCGAGATGCCGTGCTGCAATATTCCTTCCCACATGGACATATAGCGTGGTCGTGGAGAGAGTGTAGTGGTCAGGAGAAACTTGTATAGAAAGGAGATCACCCCTTTCATAGAAGTGGCCTTAGTGAGGAAGGATTAACATTTTGTGAGAGGACGGGTAGCCGCCTCTCGCACCGGGGGCGTGAGGGCCTAGTGCATCAGCTGGTTGTAGCGGTATCTTTCTGTGTTCTCTAGGCCATAGTCCCTCTTGCAGCTGTCAAAGGTGAGGGGATCAAAATTATGAAAAAGGTGTGTCAGGGCTAAACACCCTCCATGCATCAAAAGGTCCCATCTGTAAACCTGGGGGAAATGCGGGATTAAAATGGAGTGGTGTGAATGGAGAGGGGAAAGAGGTCCACCTATCATCCCCTGCAACGGAGTCCCATGCCTTCAGGGTGGTGCGTGTAGGGGTGCTGATGTAAGTATTCCTAGGTTTGTCCTGTTTGGGGCGGCAGATGAGGTCTCATATAGTCCTTCCCGTCACACTGCGGTCCATATGTAACCAGTGTTTATCGGATTCTCGTTTCGACCACTCAGTCAGGACTCTTAACTGTGCAGCTTTATAATATAGTTTGATATCTGGGAGTCCGACCCCACTCTCCATTCGAGAGCGACGAAGTAGGGAAAAAGAAGCGGGCGCGTCCCCCCTGCCAGATGAGGTGCAAGATCATAGCCTTAACGCGCCGAAAAAAGTATTTCTCCAATTCTATGGGTAGAGCTTGAAATAAATAGAGGAGCTTAGGGAGAAGTGTCATCTTCACGGCGTGTATTCAGCCTAGTCAGGACAAAAAGAAGGGCTTCCACCTCGTGAGCTCTGTTTGGATAGGGGTAAGAATGGAGGGGAAATTAGCGGCATAGAGTCCTTGGTGTGAGCTGGACTCCCAAGTATTGTATAGAGGAAGTGGAGAGGCATAAGAGACTGGAGCCTGTAGAGTTCCGCTTGAAGAAGTGGAAGGTTGAGGATGTATGATTTGCCTAGATTTATTTTAAAGCCTGCTACTGCTTCAAACCGTACGAGTTCCGACTGTAAAGGTGGAAGGGACGTGGCTGGATCTGAGAGCGACAATAGGACATCATCAACGAAAAGGGAATTTTGTGCTGTTCCCCCGTGAAAGATATCCCCTGGATTGCAGGGTTTGCCGTCGCTAAGGGCTCGATACTGAGGGCGAAGAGTAGGGGTGAAAGGGGGCACCCCTGTCTAGTGCCTCTGGAATGGAAGGAGGAGGGTGAGTGCACACCATTGACCACAACTTTAGAGTGGGGTTGAAGATAATTAGCCCGGATCATAGTAAGGAATTGGGGCGCAATACCGAAGGCCTTAAGGGTATGGAAGAGGAATGTCCAATCTACCCTGTCGAAGGCTTTCTCAGCGTCCAGTCCCACCAAGACAGCCGGGATTTGACATCTGTTTGCCTTCTCGATGAAATGTACAATTCGGCGGGTGTTATCGTGTTTGTCACCCTTAATAAATCCCGATTGGTCTGGGTGTATGAGATCAGGCATGAGATCATTCAATCATTTAGCTATAATGGAGGAGTATAGTTTCGCATCAAGATTGAGCAGAGCGATAGGCCGGTATGAGGTGCAAACATGGGGGTCCTTCCATGGTTTGGCTATAACCGTGATCATGGCTTCCGACATAGATCCGGTGGCCTCGCCCTCTTCGACCATCTTGTTAAAGAGCCACGTAAAATGCGGGGTGATGTCGGGAGCAAAGGTTTTATAGAATAGGGCAGTATATCCGTCTGGTCCCGCAGCTTTATGGGCCTTAAGAGCCTTAATTGCTGTGGTAACGTCTTCAGAGGTGATGGGGGTGGAAAGTAAATCATTCCATTCAGTGGAGACCTGCAGTAGATGGAGAGTCTGGAGATAATCCTGTTGGGCGTCAGGGTCTAAGTAATCCTTAGAGTAGAGGGTTTTGTAAAAGGAGCCGAAGATCTCGGCTTTTTCCTCGTCTCTATGGTTGAGCTCCCCATGGGGTCCCTGTATACCATCTATGTATTCTCTCTCTCACTTGTCCTTGAACTGTCTAACGAGGTGTTTGCCAATCTTATTGCCCTGGGAGTAAGATAAATGACGTAGTTTGAGGAGTTTAAATTCCGCCCTGTTTTTTATAGCTCGGAGCGCTGTCAAGTTGCGAAGAGTTTGCCTTGTAGGATTCAGTTTATGGGCTTGTTCAATGGATGCCAGTTCTTTCTCCAGCATTTCCCTCTCTTTGGTGTGTTGCTTATTCAATGCAGAATTAAGGGAAATGCATTTCCCTCTGAAGACTGCCTTAAACGTGTCCCAGGTGGTAAATTCCGATGTGTCTTCCGGCTTGTTAATGTAAAAAAATTCAGTGATGGTTTCTCTTAGCTTCGTGCAGGATTCCTTGGCCCGCGTAAGCGCGGTCGGGCAGTACCACCTGGGAGAAGCAGAGGCATTTCCGCTCCAGGACATGGAGGTTGCGAGGAGGCTGTGATCTGACACACGGGAGGGGGAATATTTTGGCCTCTTGTGGGGCACCCATAAGTGACTGGCTGATACAAATGTAATCAAGACGGTAATATGTACGATGAACATGCGAATAAAAAGTGTAATCTCGGGCGTGGGGATAAAGTGTCCGCCAGGCATCTAAGAGTCCCATGTCGTAAAGTTGTTGTCGCGTGTCAGGGGAGAAGGAGCTCATTTCTGAGCGCTGCGGGTGTGTACTATCTAAGTCTTTCTGCCAGGTTAAGTTGAAGTCTCCCATGAGAACCATCGGCTCCTCCACAAAGTCTAATAGCTTCCCCAAAAGAGTTTGCAAGAAAACCTTCTGTCCAGTGTTGGGGGCATATACCGCTACCAAAGCGCAAAGTTTCCACATTAAACGGCCCTTAAACATAATCCAGCAGCCGTCTTTGTCGTGTTGTATGTCCAACGGTTGGAATTTCATGGAGGAATGAAATTAGAGTGCCACTCCTCTGTTTCGTTTGTGCTGAGGATCTATAAATTAGTGGGTAGTGTTTGTGTCGGAGACGTGTGTCCTCAGCTCTAGCTAGATGTGTTTCTTGTAGGGCTACTACATCAAGATGGTGATCAATAATATACTTCCATACCTTTTGGCGTTTTTGAGGGGGAATTAAGACCTTTAACGTTCCAAGTTCCAATGGTGATCATCATTGTATTAGAAGAAAAATAGCATCTCGTTGAAGGTCCCAGCCAACCTGTCATGGCCAGTGTCATCACGAGTCCCCAAGCGTTAGTACACCACCATCTATCGCAATCCATAAGTACATTCTGATCAATAAACCTATCCATATAAAATGTTAAAAAGCTGCCACCATGTCCCACCCACTCCCTCCCCTCAAACCCCAGAAGAAAAAAGAAACTAAATCTGAACAAGAAATACAATACGAGAATCGCTTATGGATCGCCGCCAGGAAGCATGGAGCCCCGCAGGGATAAGGGGGGACAGCAGGTCCGAGGGCCCCGTCCGTGCCCATCCCGGAGCAGTGCAAGAAGGAATTAAGGAGAAACATCTTTGTGTGGCTGAGGAATTGCCGCTGGGACAGACCCGCACCTGATAGGAGTAAAGGCCGTCCTCCCACACTGGAACTGACAATATAGTGCTTTTCCCTGAGCAAGAAGAAGTAAACAACATGCAAGTATGGTGCAGATATCAAAGCAGACCTGGCATCCGCAGAGAAGTTCACTGTTCCCAACCGGGAGGGTGAAGCTGGGCGCAGCGTAACCAAAACAGTAGGTAATGTCATAAGTCCGGGGAGGGTAGGGTGGCCGATAGAAGCGAGTGACTGCCAGTCTCCCCTGTTTACCCCCAGAATCGCCCAGAACAGCAACAAGTGATTGTGACATTGCGGGTCTCAGTTCGATTGAAGAGCAGAGACAGAACAGTTTTTATGGTGCGACCGCCGGGAGCTCATCTGCGGCCACTGCACGGTCCCGCCGACTATGCAGACGTCGCCAACGCACCTTGAAGAAGCTCGCTAGCTTTATCTTGCGTGGAGTCATTTTCCTCTGTGGAAAGACCCAGAAGGTCCATACCTTCCTGTAGGTCGGTGATATGGCGCTGTTTATTGTGGAATTTCTGAGTCCAAACGGATAGGTCCATCGATATCTGATTTTATCATCTCGTAGTTTGGTAGTGATGAGTCTGAACAATTGTCTCCGTGCCAGAGTGGCAGGTGTTAGGTCTTGGTAAATTGCACATGTGTGATTTTGCAATGAGATGGACCCCCTTGACCTAGCTGCCAGGAGGACTGCCGCTTTGACTTTATAGGAATGGAATTTCGCTAGAATGTCACGGGGTCTTCTTTTCTCGCCGGTCTGCAACTTCCCACTCGATGGACCCTTTCAAGTTTTATTTTGAGAGAATGGCGACTCAAGATTTCCGCAAATAACCCCTCCATGAAGGCTCCCAGATCAGGCCCCTCCACGCCTTCCTCCAAGTCCTTAATGCGTATGTTCTCCCTCCGGACCCTATTCTCAAGGTCTTCCGCCTTGAGCTGCGTCTGATGTAGCTGGTCTCTGAGAGTTCGAACATCATTCCGGAGTTCCGTGGTGAGTTTTTCTTGTTCTTGGTGGTGCGCCTCCAGATCTAACACTCTAGTGCCCACAGAGTCCACGTCTTGTTGGAGGGAAGTCAGCCTAATGGTCAGGTCCGTCCTCAGTTGTTCCATGGAGGATTTATTGTCCTGGCCAAGGTCTTTGCGCAACTCCGTCTTAAAGTCTTTGAACATGGCCAGGAGATCCGCCTTCGTGAGGGCCATGGTGGTGGCTTCGTCGTCTGCGCGCAACGCCGGGCGCTTATCTGCTGTGGTGAAGAAGTCCGAGACCTTGGTGGTTGTCCTGGTCGTCCCCTTCTTTGGTGGCATGCGGACTGGCCCTGAAGGACCCCTGCCGTAATGGTGAAGGCGGCCATAGATTCTGTGCACCAACGTGAGGGGCCGTGAAAGCTGAGGTGTAGCGAAGATGCAAGCCGCTGCAGACCCAGAGATGTGGGCAGACCCACTGCCGGCACAGGGAACCCCGATTGCTGGGCAAGCTGGCCCGTTGCGAGGTTGGTGCTGATGAGTGGATGGTAATGTCCTCAGAAAAGGTGGAGGGAAGGATTGTGCCGGTAGGCGGTGTCCCGTGGTGCACGTGGCGCAAAGGGGCAAGGGATTAGAAGCCTTGCTCAGGGAGCAACATCAAGCAACCAGGTGGAAGCCGCCGCCACCCTCAACCTCCGTGGGACCCAGTGGATGTAATCCGTATCAGGCTGAGACTATCCGAATGGAGAGGAAAGGCCGCCATTTTGTGGCCATCGGATCAACACAGGGGCCGCACAGCAAATGGCAGAGAGGATCGTGGTGCGCCGGTAAACCTGCCTCGGGGTCGGAGGAGGGCCGCAAGATATTATCCCCTCAGAGCAGAGCTTGGCAGGAGGTAGGCATGGGACCACGAATCAGGCTGTGCAAACATCGGCGCCAATATTACTGAATAGCCGCCATGTTGAAGTCTGGCAGGCGGGTTGCGGTGTAAAGCGGCGTAGATTGGGCTTCGGGAGATGTCAGCGAGGGCGTTCCGTTAGTCGCGATCGGTCTGGGCCTTACCTCTGGCGATAGCAAGTAGATTGAAAGCCTGGGTCCCCATACAGCATCTCCTGTGAGCACCAGCAGAGTCCTCCGCTCAGGCCCGCGTGGAGTCCGCCATTTTGCTGCACGCCTGCTTGTTCCCTTCACGGTTGCGCCATGACCGATCCTGTCTGCTGCAAAGCAGGCAAGGTCACTCCGTTGGCACGCTATATCTTCAGCGCCATATAGGAGCGGATCCCAGCTCCAGAGCCCCAGGAGGAGACCGCTGATATTTGCTCCAGAACAGCGCGCGGATCGGGAGCCGAGACGGGTTATGTCCGCGCGGCCATCTTGCCCGGTCACGCCCCGCATTCTGTTTTTTTTTAAGGCATGCATAAAACACGTTTTGCCAAACCATGCCTCAGAGAAATGGGGTCTATTCACAAACTGCGTTTTGTAGCATTAAAAAATAGTGGCATAATAGTACTACTTAAGTACTACAAAATGCTATGCACAAACCTTCAAGTGCAAATCTCCACCTCCAACACTCCTTCTCTTTTCTATGGGGAGATCTTCACACATGTAAGTGTATTACTTAATAGTAAATGTGGGAGGGACTTGGGGGAGTGGCTGGAAAAAAGGGCATTCTTACAACTAAATGAGAAAGAGGGTTTAGAGAGGAGTAAGTAGGTGTTTATGGCAGGGCATGCACCCACTCACAAAAGAGTAAGTACAATGCTATTCACAAACTTCACTTCTAGAGTTTCTACAACCAAAAAGGAGTCCCAAAACAGTACTAAAGTAAGTCCCGCGCCATACACAGACAACTACTTGTAATGCAATATCCTCCCATAGAAAATAATGGTGGTAGGGACTTAAAACAAAACCCCATTGGAAATGTTAAATTAATGTATTCAAAATAGTTAAAGATACAATTTAAATATAATTTTATGTTGCAAAATCTAAAACCTATTTATACGTTAAGTATTTTAACAGCCTTTTTTATGTAAAAATTAATATAACTAACTTTTATTAAAATGTAATTAAATTAATTCAATACACCACGTTTAATATTTATAAATGCATAGTAAAAATCTTTTTACTTTAGGTGGGAATTTATTTTTCAATTTAAAAAATAAGAAAAATAATTTTATTTAATGTAGTACATTTACATTGAAGATTTAATTCAAAATTAAGATAACAGTGCTATAGCATTTTTAAATTGTGTTCTACATTTTAAAAAAATATATAAAAAATACATTTAAATTAAGATGTAATATAAAAATATTTTGACCAGTTTAAATCAGAAAAATTAATTCCCATCCAAATGAAAAAATATTATTAATTAATAATTAAGTGATGTATAGAATTATTTTAAAGTATTTTGATTATAGTTTAATAGAAGTTAATTTATGCATTCAAAAATGGTTAAAATATTTTATAAATTAAGTAATAAATATGTACTAGTTTTAGCTTTTTTAACACTGAAATATATTTATTTATGTTTTAACTATTTCAGAAAAAGTCATTTTATTTAACATTATTTTCTATAGGGTTTTATGTGAAGTCCCCATCTCCATTTGTTTCTGTGGAAAGGTGGTTAGTATCAGTGGTTGGTCATATGTGGAGCTGAACTTACTACTGTTTCTTTTTTGACAGTATTAGCTTACATTCATAAATTTGTCTACACCCCCATTGTGAGGGAGTGGATACGTGTACGTCTGTACTTGTGAGTAAATTTACACTAGGAGTTTGTGAATAGTCAAAAGTAGTAAAGTTACTCAAAATCTTAGTGTTAATTGAACATATAAATTACTCACAAGTGTAAGTTACCTTTGTAAATAGCCCAATGATATTTAAAGTTGAACAGTATTTCAGCAAACACTTTATTTTCCAATTTGCAGATATGTTTTGTGTATATTTTATATAGAAAGTGGACATGTGTGCAAGTTTTGATCTGGAATGTAGCGGACCTCACTGCATTTCCTTATAGTGCTGCCCTAAAAAGTAGAGGCTTTTGCTTTAATTAATCACACATCTATGTTTGAACAACTTATTCATATGAATAAACATCTTGCCTTGATGGAAGACACAGGTCCATACTGTGACCAGTAAAGTGGCAGCCAAAGGGTTGGTGCTGCAGAGAGTTGGGGCTATGTATCCAGAGGACAAAATAAACAAGAAAGCGTGTTGCCCTTGACACCAAACCATATGTCCTGGGCGTCAGGCGGTAGGATTTCCACACACTTGTGTTTATGTGCAAGAGTCAGTCTGTTATTGGTCATGTTTGTCATCATTCAGAACCAGAGGACACTCCTGTGTTTGCTCAGTTTTTTCTTTCTTACTGCCTTGTTCCTGATAAAGGGCCTATGGTCCCGTAATTTAGGTTGACTTGTTTAGCCATTTATTCTCATCTGTTTTCCCCCTTCACATCCATTCTCCTCCTCCTCTTAGGGGTATCCCATGTTTTTCAGTTTGTCACTTGCTATATAGAATATTCTATGTTTAACCTAGAATCAGTCCAAATGTTTTCATTCACATAGTGGTTGGTTATTCAGAAAATTGGATACTTCTCCTCCTATACCTATGCTGGTCAATGCTTCTTTAATCAATGTAATGATGCACACCAATGTATGTTTGAGGCCACTGAAAAACGAAACACCTGTTTGATATGCCTTTAGCAAACTACTTTAAAGCTGTTTCCATCTAATATTTTTCTAGCCTTGATTCCGGATCCAAGAGTACCAGAGTGCCGAAGATTTATACAAAAACAGGAGATAAAGGTGTGTGATATAGACATTTAAACATTCTAATGGTAAATGTTCATTTAGTACCATTGCTGTTAAAATATCGATGCACATTCATTGTTATGAAATAAAAAGACAAAACCAGTGCAGAGCAGTAAGTCAATTCTGTTTTTACATGCTTTATTTACTAGACCACATGTATGAAAACTGACCTAAAACTTCATGATACGTATTGCCCATACCACTAGACTGGGTTATCTGGCAGAGGTATGCGCATGTATAACAAAAAATGAATACACATTTGAATAGCTTTAGTCTGAGTTCCATTTGTTTTTATATTTTTAACACTTTTCTCATTTGATAGGCTTTTCCAGCACGTTTACTGGGGAGAGGAGAGCAAAAGATGACCAGGTCTTTGAAGCTTTAGGAACAACAGATGAACTAAGTTCAGCCATTGGGTAATAGAAACATGCTTTAATTCCTCCTGGTTTCATATCACTTGTGTACTGAATTGAGACAAGTTTTAAAACTGGCACTTTAAAAAAAATAATGGAATACTAGCTGTGGTAGAAAGGGGAAGAGGGCCAGTAATGAATGCATGTACATCTGTGTGTGGGTGTAGCAACCATTAGCTGTGAGTATTTGACATTTTTGAAGATGATATTGTAAAAGTCAACGTGTGTGTGTGTATGTGTGTGTATATATATATATATATATATATATATATATATATATATATATACACACACACACACCAGGGCAAGTGGTGCCCGAAACGCGTCATCAGAGGAAAACAGCAATACATTTATAATCTGCCTGGAGTTTGTGGTTCGTGGTTCCTAGTTAGCTGAATCAGCGTATACGATGCTGCAAGCGGACGAAGGTCCTGGTGTGATTGTGTGTGTGTGTGTATATATATATATGTATGTATATATATATAGTATCCAAAAAAAGGGGAGGGGGGGGACCAGGAGCTGGTTAATGGTCCAGTGCCTGTGCTCCGAGAAGTCAATAGGGTAATTACTAGAAGGCACTGTTCCAGGGTCGGTATGGTTGAAAGTCAACCAAGACCGTACCTCAACAAGAGGAAAGTAAAGAGGAAGGGATGGATCTATCTGTTCGTGGTCTAGGATGGGGTACTCAGGATGGGGGGGAGACAACAAAAGTGTCTCTTGTTGCCCTCACACACCCCGAAGGATGTCATGCTTCATCATCGGGCAGTGCTCCTCGTCGGGCCGGCGGTGCAATGCCCTACGGGTCCCCCGAAGGGTCTCTTTAGCGGAGATCTTTTAAGAGAGCTGCCGATTGGTGCATGCGGGTATGTGGAGGGGGAGTGCCAGGGTCAGTGGTGACGGTAGTGTGTGCAGGAATAAAAATACCTAAGGGTTACCTGGGAAGCTAATTTAATAAGAAGGTACCCTTGGTACACTAAAAAAACGTGGAAAGATGTTACTAATCAAAACGTAATGTGTCAGTAGTAACTGAAGATACAGGTCAAATGGTCGACATGTTTCGCGCCTTTTAGTGGTCAGAATGATCCATGGCGCTTCATCAGGACCAGTAGAGGTGAAGAGTGTGGGGAGAGGTGCCCAAACTATGTGTAGTGGGGGGGGTAAAATATCACCCTCTCACTCGGCAATAAAGGGGGGGGGAGTACAGTGTCTCCTAAACAGGTAGTGTGTGAAAAAAGGAGTCTGTTGTGCCCCCTTTGCGTTGTACCTAGACCAAAAGAAAGATAAAACAAAGAGAAATGCAGAAGTTAAAATACATATGCGGACGTGCCTTGTCGATCCGCATAAGTACACAGTGATTCGAGAAATCACATATTTACAATGAGACAGTCATAGTATCATGCACCTGGAGGCCCAGGCTACTCTCAAAGTTCTGGAGAAGCGGGTAGGCGTGGGTGTGGTCCCATGCCAGTCAAAAGATGGTTGGTCCCGGGTCCCGGAGGCGGTCACAGAACCCAGCTGGAGACTCGCTAGGTAAACTGCTGTACCCCGCGGGGCCCGGACACCTCCACTTGGCTGTGCAGCGGGCTCACCTGGCGTGTCGTCTACCAGGCCAGTCAAAAAGACACGTGTGTTGTGTGTGTAACTAGATTCGTAGGTTCAACACGAATGAAGTGCGCTAAGAGTAGTCTTACCTATAATAAGAGTTGGAATTACTCCTTGAGTTATAAAGCGGCGTAGGAGGCCCACACCATCTAGGGCTGTAAGTCGGAAATGATGCGTATCAGCAGGGAATACCCAGAGGGTAAAGGAAACAAAGTGGAGCGTTAGATTTACTTACATCGTTGCCAAATGTAGAGCAGGATAAATGCTTACGTTGTAATCTGGGTAGCTGGATCGCCTCGAGTCATACTCACGGGTTGCTCAGGTGACGGCACTGGAAACCTGCCCGGTCCAGACGCCTGCTCGGAGGTGATTGATTTTGCCTAGCCCATGATATTTAAAGACTGAGCCCCGTGATTGAAGGAGGTACCTATTTCCGGTTTCGACGGCACGATGAGTCATGGGAGGCCGGAGCTGCGCATGCGCAGTGAAACAGAGTGTTCCAGTGTTCTCTTGTGCATGCGTGATTAGGTGTTTTGGCGCATGCGTATTGTCTGTGAGGTGTGTTACTACGCGCATGCGGGCCGTGAAGTGCTTACAATGTGTTAATACCGGAATAGCAAACTAGACCACACAAGTAGGTGTGTCACTGTCAGCCTATGGCCGGTCTACCCTGCATTTTGCCAAGTTTGAGGGTGTGGCGGAGTATGGGCGGGGCCAAGTGATAACTCGCTAACGTGTGCGGAAGGTGTAAATGTCCCATCCTTTACCGGATAGTGTTAAGAATATAGCAGTATCTCCTCATAGTTGGTACGGCCCAAAAAGGCCCGGGAGATACACCTAAGAGCTATTGAGACGAGCGTTGGTCTAATCATTCAGTTGTTTGGCTCCTAGCCGGAGGGACGATGTACGATGGATTACACATTATACATGCATACAAAAATGACAGTATTAGAGCTCGGTCCATGGGATATCGTCGTTGAGCCCCTGGGTGTCTGTGTGCAGGCGGTGCACCCAGCGTTGTTCGCGCCTAAAGAGCGACTCGCTAGTCCAGTTATTATTGGATTCCAGGATGGTCCATTGGATCGCTTCACAGGGGTGCCCTTTTTCCAGAAAATGGTTCGTCAATTTAGTGGCTGCGCGGCCTCGCCTGATGGTACTTTTGTGTTCACTGATCCTTGTTTTGATGGGTCTGGTGGTCATGCCTACGTAGTAGAGTTCGCATGGGCACGAGATCAAGTATACACAATTAGTGGTGTTGCAGTTCGTGTGCTTCCTTTGTTCCCATTTTAGCTCACCAATTTCCAAGACTTTCGTGTGTCGTGTTGTGGTGCAGGCACTACATGAGCCACACGGGTAATGCCCCTTCACTGCTGGCAGGTCCCACAGAGTGTTCTCTCTTCTCGCTTGTTTCAGGCGTGGCCGTGTATTAATCAGTTGGTCTCTTAAATTACTGGTTCTTTTAAAGGCAAAACGAGGTGCTGGGATGTTTAGTGCATCACTGTTTATGATTCTCCAGTTACGGTTGATGATTCTTTTGATTTTGTTGGAGAGGGGGGTGAAGGTTGTGACGCAGGTGATCACGTTATTGGTATCGGGCTCTCTCGTTTCCAGGAGGCCCTCACGAGTGTTGTTCCTAGCCCGTTTTTTAGCTTGGTTGATTACTTTTGCTGGATAGTGCCTCTTCGCCAGGTTCTCAGATAGGGTGTTGGCTTGTCTGTCAAAATCCTGTAGTTTGCTGCAATTGCGCCTAATCCTGAGAAACTGGCCGTAGGGTAAGTTTTCCCGTAGAGCTTTTGGGTGGTGGCTCTTAAAACTCAGGAGGCTGTTGCAGTCTGTCTCTTTTTTGTACGTGCTGGTGTGAAGTATCCCATTTTCTAGTTGGATAGATAAATCCAGGAAAGGGATTTTCTCGTCACTGGAGGTCATAGTGAAGCGTAAATGGGGGTCCTGATTGTTGATCCACTCAAAGAATTCCAGTGTCTTAGATGCCTGTCCTCTCCATAGGATCAGCACATCGTCTATGTACCGTTTCCAAGTGACCAGGTGTCGGTGAAACGGGTTGGCGTCTGTGAAGATGTGGTTGGTCTCAAAATGTGACATGTACAATCCAGCCAAGCTCGGCGCAAAGGTGCTCCCCATGCTGGTGCCTTGTACCTGGTGGTAGATGGTGGTTTTGTACATAAAATAGTTGTTGGTGAGAGCAAGGGCAATGAGGGCCGAGATGAAGTTTGCCGGTGTAGACGTTGGAAGTTCCGAGTTTTGTAACAAGTTGCTTACCACTTCGATGGTTGCCTCCTGCGGAATATTCGTATAGAGTGCTTCCACGTCCAGTGTGAGCAGTAAGTTGATTTCCTCGGTGTTTTCATCATTAATGGTTCGGATGAGGTTGAGCACATCTCTGGTGTCTTTGAGGTAAGCTGGAGTAGCCTGGACCAAAGGACGCAAAAAGAAGTCACTGAACTGGCTGAAAGGTTCCAGAAGGGAGCCTATCCCAGATACGATCGGACGGCCAGGGCACGGGGTTACCCCCTTATGGATCTTAGGTAGAAGATAGAAGTAGGGCATCCTAGGAGAAGGATTCACCAAAAAGGCTGCTTCTTTAGATGTAATCCATCCCTCTGTTGCTGCTTCATTGACCAAGGTTCTGATCTGGTTCAGTAGCCTTGAAGTTGGTTCGGTCTCTAGAATCTCATAGTACTCAGTGTTGTTGAGTTGGCGCAGGCACTCCTTCTCATAGTCCTGTATGTCGAGGATCACAGTGGCGCCCCCTATGTCCGCCGGTTTTATTACGATGGAGTCATCATTCTGAAGGGTGGTTACCGCTCTCCGCAGTTTTTTGGGAAAGTTGGTGTAAGCGTTCGGAGGTTCTAATCGATTAACCTCCTTGAGAACAGCTTTTTCGAAAGTGAGGACCTCGTGTGGGACCATCCCAGCGGTGGGGGTGAATTTCGACGGGGGTCTCAAGCCAGTGTCGTCCTCAGTCTGTGTTTGGTTGTCTTTGAAGAAGGCCCTAAGTCTCACTTTGCGAAACAGTTGATGTAGTTCCTCATTGGTTCTGAAATTGTCCTCCTGTGGAGTGGGCACAAACCCAAGTCCTAGTTCCAAGGCTGTGGTCTCGTTGGCGTTCAAAGGTCTCGAAGACAGGTTGACGATCAGTTTTTTTGTTGGTGTTGTGCCATGCTTCTCGTTGTTCTCTGTTGGTTGTCCGGATCTTGCCAATGTACCTGCTTGTTCCCTCTTCTTCTTCCTCTGCCTCTGCCCCTGCCTCTGTTCTGAAAAGGAGGAGGAGGGTTGTGGAGGAATGGTTGCTAAAAACCCTGTTGTAGTGGGTTGTATGGAGGGTACCACATGGGTCCGTGTTGTGGGAATGGTTGGGGTGGAAAACCGTAGAAAGGTGGTGGCCCTAGTGGTGGTGGTAATAGACCCTGTGGGTTGGAGCGACGGCCCCAGCTATGATTACTCGAGTTGCTACCCGAGGAACGACCTGATTGGTTAGACGTTGATGATCCATCGTCAGAGATCGTGTCGGTCTCTGTTGGTTGGAAGTCCTCTTTTGTATAGGGATAGATCTTTTCCCTATCAAATCTCTTCAGGTCCTTCTGTAGTTTGGTTATCTTCTGGTTTAGAAGGTAGTCTCGGTGGTCAGAGATTTCAGAGTTTATCTCTGCTAGGCGAGTTTTATATGCAGAAAGGCTAATGCTGGTTTTGAGACCGTTCTCTGCTATATTGATCTTAACAATCAAAGCATCCGATAGGCGTTTTGCGGTACTGATGATCAAAATGATCCAATCCCGAGTGCATTTCCATGCAATTTGGCTCCATTCGCGTCTGAATATAAGGTCTTCCAAAAAGATCCTCGGTGCCGTGCGGACCAGCAATCCGTTAGGTGCCGAGTTTGCTCTGAGGTATTCGGTCATAATAGAGCCGTGAAGAGCGGTCTTTACCTGAAGTTTTTTGAGAGAAGTAAGGGTATTCCAGTCGCCTTGTGCGCTGGTCCCTGCTGTGTTGCCATCAACATCTAGGAGTGACGGGGTTCTCAGGATTTCAGCCACAATGTCCTCCCCGTAGCTGAGGCCTAGGTTGTCCCCCAAGGTAGAAAATGACATGTCTCAGGGAAGGTGGGGGAGAAGGGTCAAGAAGTGGAAATGGGGAAGGAAACAAGAGAGGAAAAAGATGAGGAAAGCAAGTGAAAGAGAGGGTCCCTCGGCTGAGCCGCCGTGCTTAATACTGTATCCAAAAAAAGGGGAGGGGGGGACCAGGAGCTGGTTAATGGTCCAGTGCCTGTGCTCCGAGAAGTCAATAGGGTAATTACTAGAAGGCACTGTTCCAGGGTCGGTATGGTTGAAAGTCAACCAAGACCGTACCTCAACAAGAGGAAAGTAAAGAGGAAGGGATGGATCTATCTGTTCGTGGTCTAGGATGGGGTACTCAGGATGGGGGGGAGACAACAAAAGTGTCTCTTGTTGCCCTCACACACCCCGAAGGATGTCATGCTTCATCATCGGGCAGCGCTCCTCGTCGGGCCGGCGGTGCAATGCCCTACGGGTCCCCCGAAGGGTCTCTTTAGCGGAGATCTTTTAAGAGAGCTGCCGATTGGTGCATGCGGGTATGTGGAGGGGGAGTGCCAGGGTCAGTGGTGACGGTAGTGTGTGCAGGAATAAAAATACCTAAGGGTTACCTGGGAAGCTAATTTAATAAGAAGGTACCCTTGGTACACTAAAAAAACGTGGAAAGATGTTACTAATCAAAACGTAATGTGTCAGTAGTAACTGAAGATACAGGTCAAATGGTCGACATGTTTTGCGCCTTTTAGTGGTCAGAATGATCCATGGCGCTTCATCAGGACCAGTAGAGGTGAAGAGTGTGGGGAGAGGTGCCCAAACTATGTGTAGTGGGGGGGGTAAAATATCACCCTCTCACTCGGCAATAAAGGGGGGGGGAGTACAGTGTCTCCTAAACAGGTAGTGTGTGAAAAAAGGAGTCTGTTGTGCCCCCTTTGCGTTGTACCTAGACCAAAAGAAAGATAAAACAAAGAGAAATGCAGAAGTTAAAATACATATGCGGACGTGCCTTGTCGATCCGCATAAGTACACAGTGATTCGAGAAATCACATATTTACAATGAGACAGTCATAGTATCATGCACCTGGAGGCCCAGGCTACTCCCAAAGTTCTGGAGAAGCGGGCAGGCGTGGGTGTGGTCCCATGCCAGTCAAAAGATGGTTGGTCCCGGGTCCCGGAGGCGGTCACAGAACCCAGCTGGAGACTCGCTAGGTAAACTGCTGTACCCCGCGGGGCCCGGACACCTCCACTTGGCTGTGCAGCGGGCTCACCTGGCGTGTCGTCTACCAGGCCAGTCAAAAAGACACGTGTGTTGTGTGTGTAACTAGATTCGTAGGTTCAACACGAATGAAGTGCGCTAAGAGTAGTCTTACCTATAATAAGAGTTGGAATTACTCCTTGAGTTATAAAGCGGCGTAGGAGGCCCACACCATCTAGGGCTGTAAGTCGGAAATGATGCGTATCAGCAGGGAATACCCAGAGGGTAAAGGAAACAAAGTGGAGCGTTAGATTTACTTACATCGTTGCCAAATGTAGAGCAGGATAAATGCTTACGTTGTAATCTGGGTAGCTGGATCGCCTCGAGTCATACTCACGGGTTGCTCAGGTGACGGCACTGGAAACCTGCCCGGTCCAGACGCCTGCTCTCTGGGTATTCCCTGCTGATACGCATCATTTCCGACTTACAGCCCTAGATGGTGTGGGCCTCCTACGCCGCTTTATAACTCAAGGAGTAATTCCAACTCTTATTATAGGTAAGACTACTCTTAGCGCACTTCATTCGTGTTGAACCTACGAATCTAGTTACACACACAACACACGTGTCTTTTTGACTGGCCTGGTAGACGACACGCCAGGTGAGCCCGCTGCACAGCCAAGTGGAGGTGTCCGGGCCCCGCGGGGTACAGCAGTTTACCTAGCGAGTCTCCAGCTGGGTTCTGTGACCGCCTCCGGGACCCGGGACCAACCATCTTTTGACTGGCATGGGACCACACCCACGCCTGCCCGCTTCTCCAGAACTTTGAGAGTAGCCTGGGCCTCCAGGTGCATGATACTATGACTGTCTCATTGTAAATATGTGATTTCTCGAATCACTGTGTACTTGTGCGGATCGACAAGGCACGTCCGCATATGTATTTTAACTTCTGCATTTCTCTTTGTTTTATCTTTCTTTTGGTCTAGGTACAACGCAAAGGGGGCACAACAGACTCCTTTTTTCACACACTACCTGTTTAGGAGACACTGTACTCCCCCCCCCCCCCCCCCCCCCTTTATTGCCGAGTGAGAGGGTGATATTTTACCCCCCCACTACACATAGTTTGGGCACCTCTCCCCACACTCTTCACATCTACTGGTCCTGATGAAGCGCCATGGATCATTCTGACCACTAAAAGGCGCGAAACATGTCGACCATTTGACCTGTATCTTCAGTTACTACTGACACATTACGTTTTGATTAGTAACATCTTTCCACGTTTTTTTAGTGTACCAAGGATACCTTCTTATTAAATTAGCTTCCCAGGTAACCCTTAGGTATTTTTATTCCTGCACACACTACCGTCACCACTGACCCTGGCACTCCCCCTCCACATACCCGCATGCACCAATCGGCAGCTCTCTTAAAAGATCTCCGCTAAAGAGACCCTTCGGGGGACCCGTAGGGCATTGCACCGCCGGCCCGACGAGGAGCACTGCCCGATGATGAAGCATGACATCCTTCGGGGTGTGTGAGGGCAACAAGAGACACTTTTGTTGTCTCCCCCCCCCCCCCATCCTGAGTACCCCATCCTAGACCACGAACAGATAGATCCATCCCTTCCTCTTTACTTTCCTCTTGTTGAGGTACGGTCTTGGTTGACTTTCAACCATACCGACCCTGGAACAGTGCCTTCTAGTAATTACCCTATTGACTTCTCGGAGCACAGGCACTGGACCATTAACCAGCTCCTGGTCCCCCCCCTCCCCTTTTTTTGGATACAGTATTAAGCACGGCGGCTCAGCCGAGGGACCCTCTCTTTCACTTGCTTTCCTCATCTTTTTCCTCTCTTGTTTCCTTCCCCATTTCCACTTCTTGACCCTTCTCCCCCACCTTCCCTGAGACATGTCATTTTCTACCTTGGGGGACAACCTAGGCCTCAGCTACGGGGAGGACATTGTGGCTGAAATCCTGAGAACCCCGTCACTCCTAGATGTTGATGGCAACACAGCAGGGACCAGCGCACAAGGCGACTGGAATACCCTTACTTCTCTCAAAAAACTTCAGGTAAAGACCGCTCTTCACGGCTCTATTATGACCGAATACCTCAGAGCAAACTCGCCACCTAACGGATTGCTGGTCCGCACGGCACCGAGGATCTTTTTGGAAGACCTTATATTCAGACGCGAATGGAGCCAAATTGCATGGAAATGCACTCTGGATTGGATCATTTTGATCATCAGTACCGCAAAACGCCTATCGGATGCTTTGATTGTTAAGATCAATATAGCAGAGAACGGTCTCAAAACCAGCATTAGCCTTTCTGCATATAAAACTCGCCTAGCAGAGATAAACTCTGAAATCTCTGACCACCGAGACTACCTTCTAAACCAGAAGATAACCAAACTACAGAAGGACCTGAAGAGATTTGATAGGGAAAAGATCTATCCCTATACAAAAGAGGACTTCCAACCAACAGAGACCGACACGATCTCTGACGATGGATCATCAACGTCTAACCAATCAGGTCGTTCCTCGGGTAGCAACTCGAGTAATCATAGCTGGGGCCGTCGCTCCAACCCACAGGGTCTATTACCACCACCACTAGGGCCACCACCTTTCTACGGTTTTCCACCCCAACCATTCCCACAACACGGACCCATGTGGTACCCTCCATACAACCCACTACAACAGGGTTTTCAGCAACCATTCCTCCACAACCCTCCTCCTCCTTTTCAGAACAGAGGCAGGGGCAGAGGCAGAGGAAGAAAAAGAGGGAACAAGCAGGTACATTGGCAAGATCCGGACAACCAACAGAGAACAACGAGAAGCATGGCACAACACCAACAAAAAAACTGATCGTCAACCTGTCTTCGAGACCTTTGAACGCCGACGAGACCACAGCCTTGGAACTAGGACTTGGGTTTGTGCCCACTCCACAGGAGGACAATTTCAGAACCAATGAGGAACTACATCAACTGTTTCGCAAAGTGAGACTTAGGGCCTTCTTCAAAGACAACCAAACACAGACTGAGGACGACACTGGCTTGAGACCCCCGTCGAAATTCACCCCCACCGCTGGGATGGTCCCACACGAGGTCCTCACTTTCGAAAAAGCTGTTCTCAAGGAGGTTAATCGATTAGAACCTCCGAACGCTTACAACAACTTTCCCAAAAAACTGCGGAGAGCGGTAACCACCCTTCAGAATGATGACTCCATCGTAATAAAACCGGCGGACAAAGGGGGCGCCACTGTGATCCTCGACATACAGGACTATGAGAAGGAGTGCCTGCGCCAACTCAACAACACTGAGTACTATGAGATTCTAGAGACCGATCCAACTTCAAGGCTACTGAACCAGATCAGAACCTTGGTCAATGAAGCAGCAACAGAGGGATGGATTACATCTAAAGAAGCAGCCTTTTTGGTGAATCCTTCTCCTAGGATGCCCTACTTCTATCTTCTACCTAAGATCCATAAGGGGGTAACCCCGTGCCCTGGCCGTCCGATCGTATCTGGGATAGGCTCCCTTCTGGAACCTTTGAGCCAGTTCAGTGACTTCTTTTTGCGTCCTTTGGTCCAGGCTACTCCAGCTTACCTCAAAGACACCAGAGATGTGCTCAACCTCATCCGAACCATTAATGATGAAAACACCGAGGAAATCAACTTACTGCTCACACTGGACGTGGAAGCACTCTATACGAATATTCCGCAGGAGGCAACCATCGAAGTGGTAAGCAACTTGTTACAAAACTCGGAACTTCCAACGTCTACACCGGCAAACTTCATCTCGGCCCTCATTGCCCTTGCTCTCACCAACAACTATTTTATGTACAAAACCACCATCTACCACCAGGTACAAGGCACCAGCATGGGGAGCACCTTTGCGCCGAGCTTGGCTGGATTGTACATGTCACATTTTGAGACCAACCACATCTTCACAGACGCCAACCCGTTTCACCGACACCTGGTCACTTGGAAACGGTACATAGACGATGTGCTGATCCTATGGAGAGGACAGGCATCTAAGACACTGGAATTCTTTGAGTGGATCAACAATCAGGACCCCCATTTACGCTTCACTATGACCTCCAGTGACGAGAAAATCCCTTTCCTGGATTTATCTATCCAACTAGAAAATGGGATACTTCACACCAGCACGTACAAAAAAGAGACAGACTGCAACAGCCTCCTGAGTTTTAAGAGCCACCACCCAAAAGCTCTACGGGAAAACTTACCCTACGGCCAGTTTCTCAGGATTAGGCGCAATTGCAGCAAACTACAGGATTTTGACAGACAAGCCAACACCCTATCTGAGAACCTGGCGAAGAGGCACTATCCAGCAAAAGTAATCAACCAAGCTAAAAAACGGGCTAGGAACAACACTCGTGAGGGCCTCCTGGAAACGAGAGAGCCCGATACCAATAACGTGATCACCTGCGTCACAACCTTCACCCCCCTCTCCAACAAAATCAAAAGAATCATCAACCGTAACTGGAGAATCATAAACAGTGATGCACTAAACATCCCAGCACCTCGTTTTGCCTTTAAAAGAACCAGTAATTTAAGAGACCAACTGATTAATACACGGCCACGCCTGAAACAAGCGAGAAGAGAGAACACTCTGTGGGACCTGCCAGCAGTGAAGGGGCATTACCCGTGTGGCTCATGTAGTGCCTGCACCACAACACGACACACGGAAGTCTTGGAAATTGGTGAGCTAAAATGGGAACAAAGGAAGCACACGAACTGCAACACCACTAATTGTGTATACTTGATCTCGTGCCCATGCGAACTCTACTACGTAGGCATGACCACCAGACCCATCAAAACAAGGATCAGTGAACACAAAAGTACCATCAGGCGAGGCCGCGCAGCCACTAAATTGACGAACCATTTTCTGGAAAAAGGGCACCCCTGTGAAGCGATCCAATGGACCATCCTGGAATCCAATAATAACTGGACTAGCGAGTCGCTCTTTAGGCGCGAACAACGCTGGGTGCACCGCCTGCACACAGACACCCAGGGGCTCAACGACGATATCCCATGGACCGAGCTCTAATACTGTCATTTTTGTATGCATGTATAATGTGTAATCCATCGTACATCGTCCCTCCGGCTAGGAGCCAAACAACTGAATGATTAGACCAACGCTCGTCTCAATAGCTCTTAGGTGTATCTCCCGGGCCTTTTTGGGCCGTACCAACTATGAGGAGATACTGCTATATTCTTAACACTATCCGGTAAAGGATGGGACATTTACACCTTCCGCACACGTTAGCGAGTTATCACTTGGCCCCGCCCATACTCCGCCACACCCTCAAACTTGGCAACATGCAGGGTAGACCGGCCATAGGCTGACAGTGACACACCTACTTGTGTGGTCTAGTTTGCTATTCCGGTATTAACACATTGTAAGCACTTCACGGCCCGCATGCGCGTAGTAACACACCTCACAGACAATACGCATGCGCCAAAACACCTAATCACGCATGCACAAGAGAACACTGGAACACTCTGTTTCACCGCGCATGCGCAGCTCCGGCCTCCCATGACTCATCGTGCCGTCGAAACCGAAAATAGGTACCTCCTTCAATCACGGGGCTCAGTCTTTAAATATCATGGGCTAGGCAAAATCAATCACCTCCGAGCAGGCGTCTGGACCGGGCAGGTTTCCAGTGCCGTCACCTGAGCAACCCGTGAGTATGACTCGAGGCGATCCAGCTACCCAGATTACAACGTAAGCATTTATCCTGCTCTACATTTGGCAACGATGTAAGTAAATCTAACGCTCCACTTTGTTTCCTTTACCCTCTGGGTATTCCCTGCTGATACGCATCATTTCCGACTTACAGCCCTAGATGGTGTGGGCCTCCTACGCCGCTTTATAACTCAAGGAGTAATTCCAACTCTTATTATAGGTAAGACTACTCTTAGCGCACTTCATTCGTGTTGAACCTACGAATCTAGTTACACACACAACACACGTGTCTTTTTGACTGGCCTGGTAGACGACACGCCAGGTGAGCCCGCTGCACAGCCAAGTGGAGGTGTCCGGGCCCCGCGGGGTACAGCAGTTTACCTAGCGAGTCTCCAGCTGGGTTCTGTGACCGCCTCCGGGACCCGGGACCAACCATCTTTTGACTGGCATGGGACCACACCCACGCCTGCCCGCTTCTCCAGAACTTTGAGAGTAGCCTGGGCCTCCAGGTGCATGATACTATGACTGTCTCATTGTAAATATGTGATTTCTCGAATCACTGTGTACTTATGCGGATCGACAAGGCACGTCCGCATATGTATTTTAACTTCTGCATTTCTCTTTGTTTTATCTTTCTTTTGGTCTAGGTACAACGCAAAGGGGGCACAACAGACTCCTTTTTTTCACACACTACCTGTTTAGGAGACACTGTACTCCCCCCCCCCCCCCCGCCTTTATTGCCGAGTGAGAGGGTGATATTTTACCCCCCCCACTACACATAGTTTGGGCACCTCTCCCCACACTCTTCACCTCTACTGGTCCTGATGAAGCGCCATGGATCATTCTGACCACTAAAAGGCGCGAAACATGTCGACCATTTGACCTGTATCTTCAGTTACTACTGACACATTACGTTTTGATTAGTAACATCTTTCCACGTTTTTTTAGTGTACCAAGGGTACCTTCTTATTAAATTAGCTTCCCAGGTAACCCTTAGGTATTTTTATTCCTGCACACACTACCGTCACCACTGACCCTGGCACTCCCCCTCCACATACCCGCATGCACCAATCGGCAGCTCTCTTAAAAGATCTCCGCTAAAGAGACCCTTCGGGGGACCCGTAGGGCATTGCACCGCCGGCCCGACGAGGAGCACTGCCCGATGATGAAGCATGACATCCTTCGGGGTGTGTGAGGGCAACAAGAGACACTTTTGTTGTCTCCCCCCCCATCCTGAGTACCCCATCCTAGACCACGAACAGATAGATCCATCCCTTCCTCTTTACTTTCCTCTTGTTGAGGTACGGTCTTGGTTGACTTTCAACCATACCGACCCTGTATATATATATATTCACTGAAAAAACCATAGGTTTCAGGCCTGATATAGTTGGGAATTAGCATTTAAAAAACCTTAGAAATTCACTGAAAAAACAATGGGTTTTAGGGGTGTTATAGTTAGCTGGACATTTCACTCGAACAAAACCATTGAAATTCCTCCGATATAGTTAATTGCACTAACTACATCTCGCGCGCCCGCAATCCACTGCTGATGATGTCACATATTACATCATTCATGATATGGTCAGTGACATCACTGATGACCCATGGCGCGTTTTAAGTTGGTGGATTAAGTCCCCTTGAATCCTGAGGTCCCCTGGCGGCCAACTAGGCCACCAGGTACCTCCGGTAAGCGCCACGGAGCTGCGTTGCAGAGAGGTGTAAAAAGGGGCGTGGCCTCATTACACCTCTCTGCAACACAGCCCCCTGGCGCATACTTGAGGTTCCTGGTGGGCTAGTTGGCTCCCAGGGACCCCCAGTATTCAAGGGGAATTAGTTCCCCCTCTGCAAACGCGCCAGGGGGTGCGCTTGCAGAGTGGTGTAAGGAGGGGGCGTGGCCTCCGGCCTGATCCCGTCCTTTTTTTTTTTTTTTTTTTCCCTTCTTTTTCTACTTTTTGGCCCTGGGGACCCCATCCCCCAGGGCCTGCCCCCAATTTTTATTTATTAAAAAAAAAAAATCTGGCAGGGGGCTGCGTGGCCCCCCTCCCAATGCCATAATTTGCCCCCGGGGCCCCCATCCCCCGGGGCATGGCCCTTTTTAAAAAAAAATGTATGGATAGGGGGCTGCGTAGCCCCCCTCCTCTGGCCACTTTAAGGCCACGGGGACCCCATTCCCCCGGGGCCGGCCATTGTTTTTTATTTGTTTTTTAATGGTGGAGGGGGACTGCATGGCCCCCCTCCCAGGGCACTTATGGCCCCGGGGACCCCATCCCCCGGGGCCAGGCCTCCGTTGGGGGCTTTGGGGGGTCCCCAATGCCCCCACGGTCCCAGCCGGCTCCCCGCATCCTGCGGGAGCCGGCATTGCTTCTACGATTGGGGAGCAGCTAACACGCTGCTCCCCATGTGGAAAAGCAATCCGCTTTGCTTCATTGAAGCGAGAGCAGGTTTCCCTGCTCTCGCTTCAATGAAGCAAAGCAGTTTGCAATGACCGGGCTGGAGCCGTGAGGCTCCTGCCCTGTCATTGCAAACTACAGTGTCCCGGGGGTGGGCACCCCGGGACACTGCAGGAGCCGGCCCTGGGGGGCGGCGGTCCCCAGGGCCTATACAAGGCTCCAGGAGAGGGGGCCCCCTCCCACATTTACAAGTTGCCACGGGGGGTGGCGGTCCCCGGGGCTCGGGGGGGGCCTGAGAGCCCCCCACCCCAAAGTATTTCAAGCCCTGGGGGTGGCAGTCCCTGGGGCTGGGGGGGCTGAGAGCCCCCCCACACCAAATTATTTCAAGCCCCGGCGGTGGCAGTCCCTGGGGCTGGGGGGCTGAGAGCCCCCCACACCCATGTTCAAGAAGCCCCGGGGGGTGGCGGTCCCCAGGGCTGCGGGGGGGCCATGAGCCGCCCTGCATATACTATGTTCGAGTCCCGGGGTGGCGGTCCCCGGGGCAGTGTGGGGGGAATTAGGACCCCCCACCATTTTAAATTATGCCCCCGGGATTTGGCCCCCCCCCCGGGGGCAAATTGGCATATTCAGCACGGGAGCCTGCGCTGAATTATTATTTTTTCTATTGGTAGGATCCGCGCATCCAGCGCGCATCCTCCCGCCCTTGTGGGACCCCCTGAGCAGGCCTCTGGGGTCATGGTGTTTCTAACCTGCCCCCTTGTCGCGTTTTGCGTCGTTTTTTTGGGGGGGCTTTCTTGTGCCTCGGTTCTACCGAGGCACAAGATGGCTGCCAACACTTCCTGATTCAGAGTGTTGGCAGCCAATTAAAATTCATCTCGTGATCGGGAGGGTGCGTGGGTCCTCCGAGGCCATAGGTATATATGTACATTTAACTCTAATTTTCTCAGGAACTACTGTTAGAGACCGTACTCGAGCGCGCTCGAGACGTTACGGGCAAAAAACAAAAACCCCTTCCCAAACTACATATCCCAGAAGCCCGAGGAGCGTACACGTTGTACGCAAAAAAAACAACGTCAATGGAACGCGTCGGCTACATAGACGCCAGCGCCGCCACACATTACGTCGGAAAATCTTTCCAGCGGCCGAAGCGGAGCCGCGCGCTTCCAGTGGATATTCCTCTTTGTCCAAAGTCGCAGTTTCGTGCCCACGTTTGCTCCTTTGCAGAGGAGGGGCCTCTACGTGACCCGAAGGTCTGGTAAGGGTGCAGTGCACCAACCCCGTGAAAACCCATTGTTGCAATCCCCGGCCCCTACTCCGTTGGAGAGCTCGGAGCTAGCTCATGCGGAGGAAGGGGGGGGGGGGAATTAACGTTTCCTGGAGTGGCGGTATTACTGCCACATAGCTCCTAGTGACCACCGTGATAGAATTTGCACGGGGGCATTCCGGCTCTTTTAAAAATCCTCAGACTCTGTGCAAAGAGAATAGCCACAAACATTCCCAGGGGTATTGAGCGGTACCTGATTAAACCTATTCTCTGGTATCTACCCTGATGACCCTACGTTTTCATTTATTGGCATCCATTACCATATACCTACATCATTAATACAGCCCTCAGATAGAGGATGGTCTCTACCATGGCGAGAAACTCTGTGTTGACACGTCTGTATCAGTCTTTGTGTTTGTGTGTTCTTAACTCCATTTTAACAGGGCTTCATCCTAAGCTAGTGGTTTCGCGCTCTCCCTGTGAAGCAAGGTTGAGCCTGGATTGGGGTAGGTGTTGGGAGGGAACTACGCAGTTGCGTTGTATATCTAGGGTGAACCTATGCTCCTTGATGACACTGTATTGTTATCCTATGATGCTCTTGTATTTGTGTATCCATTTATGTAGCCAAACCAAAGAGAACATCTGTTAAGACCGCCCTAATGAGTATGCCAAAGAAGCCGATTGTTCTGTTTTCTTTTCAGGTACACCTTTGTTTATATAGAATAGGGAAGTTATAGGTCTGAACTAAAGACGGTCTGAACTGAATGTTAGGGAAGCTAGGTAGGGTATTAATCGTGTTCCTTATGTCTTACAGGTCTCCCTCCCTGCTGTCCCCATCCTTTCCTTCCCTCACTTGATCCTCCTAATGACCTGTGCCATTACGGCTCTCTAGGCTTGGGTAAATCAAGAGGGGGACCAACATTAGTAACAATCCGATCCCGAGGGCTGAACCAACGTGACAACTACTGAACGGATTTACACCATTTAAGCAAAAGGCACGAGTCTGAACTGAGGACTACCTCTTTGCCAAATTTGGTGTAATTCCATTCAGCAGTTCGGGCTGTAGCTGCGGCTAAAGGTCCTATGGGGAAAATGCATGGGGAAAACGCGTTTTGGGACCCCCATTTTTCCTCGGCCCCCGCTTGACGAATCACCGTGAAACTTTCAGGATAGGGGTGGATCGGAGCTGGCCAAAAGTTTGGAAAATTTCGCGAAGATTCGTCAATCGGCGCCAAAGTTATTCCAAATAGGATGCTACGGATTTCCTATGGAAAATAGGTCCTAACTATATCTACCTACTGGCGACATCCAGTAGGTAATAAAAAAAATTTAAAAAAAAATATATATATATAGTGATCAAGACCGTACTTCGGTCGAAACGCGTCATGGAGGATTTTTGCTACCAATAAATCCCCTGTTCGGCCTGAGTGCGCGCTACAGTTGATTGTGTTGGTGATTGACATCCGGTCGTCTCCGCTGGCAAGTCTGCCACAAGATAGATAGATATATATCTACCTCTGATGTTGAAGTTTTAAAAAGTGCTTTTATTCCTGTTGTCGGCACATAATCAATTTCAGGCTAGTGCCTACCATGATGCGTTTCGACCGTCAGAACACAGTCTTGAGATATATATATATATATATATATATATATATATATATATATATATATATATATATTTATAATTCACTGAAAAAAGAATAGACGGATGTTTATGGTTGGGTGAAAATTGCAGGTAAAACATATCAAACTAACAAAATCACTGAAATTTACAAGTTAGTTATCTCAAGTAACTATAAATTCCAACCCTGCAAAGCACAGCGTTGTCATCAATGAAGTAATTTCAGAAGTAGCAGTGATGTTTTCAATTATGTCATAAAAGATGCCATGAGTGATGTAATGTGTGAGGAAATTAGCAGTG
Organism: Triturus cristatus; assembly: GCF_964204655.1. Lineage (NCBI taxonomy): Eukaryota > Metazoa > Chordata > Amphibia > Caudata > Salamandridae > Triturus > Triturus cristatus. The sequence goes on along the minus strand of NC_140594.1, from coordinate 214,223,970 downwards.
CATGGCGAGGACATGAGTTACAGTTACTTGAGATAACTATGGTGAGTTTCAGTGGTTTTGTTAGTTTAAAACGGCATGCTTTAACTAACTATAACATCCTTTTAACCTTTGGATTTTTACTGTGAATTTCTAAAGTAAGATGTTCATCGCCATTCACAGCATGGGATTGGGCACATGGCCTGGCCTGCAGCCAGCCCTGCACCCAACCCTACACGGGCCCCAACCACTGACTGTCATGTAACAATATAAAGGGTGTCATTTTAAGTAGGGTAGACCTAATGGTAAGTACGTTAGATCAAATGGTAAAGTGTCAGAACCCTAAAATATAAAAAAAAATGCAGGTCTTTGGATTGATCAAAGGGTCAGCACATCAACATATATAAATTAGGCCTATTGTCTTTGTCAAAAAGTAAGAAGCCCTTTTGTTTCACACCATTCATGACTATGTCTGTTATTTTTATTTAGGAACAATGAAAATTGTTCTTTTATCTATTAGTGTGTTTGCACACTCTCTCAACACCGACCACTGTATTATGTAAAAATGGCCAATTTAGTGCACATTGATATATACATTTTGAAAAAATCACATTACATTAAGAAAAAGCCCATATTTTGATATCGCGTACTGTTATAAATAGCAATTCATCACAAATCCATCTCCAAATAATTTTCTTCTACAAATGGTTATAGATGACAATATCCCTATATGCATCAAATATACAAAGAGTTCTAACAAGATCATAAAAGTTTTTTTATCATCTTGTTCTAACTGTTTCTATATTTGATGAATCCCTAAATATAAAAACTGCTCCGGGGGTGGTGTTCCTGGGGAAAATACTAGTTGCGGTCAACCCCCACAGGCTAAGTGGCCCAATGGGCGGGGGGGGGGGGGGTGAGAACAGCTTATATGTAATAACATTTGCAATTCAATCGGTCTCGCCTTGTGCACCTTATGTGTTTACCCATTCAACACATATATGACATCTTACAAACAACGTACTTTTCTTTAAAATATGCATGGAATTGTTACTGCATGGGCAACTAAAGTACAATATTTTAACCATTCCATTTGTAAACTTTATTTCGATCAAAAGATCATAAAAGTTGCATAAAATACATATAAAAAGCACATTTGAGCATAATAAAAAACATTAAGAAATTGATTTTAAAATAGACCATGGAAAATATACATAGCAGCATACGATTATTTAGTACTTAAGACGCTTAATCCACATTGCATGTAAAAAACGTGAAACAGCAAACACTACAACAGTACTTGTATCGCTGGCTAAGATGCGATAGGCTCCAGTACATCTTGTAAATCCTAGGCTCCTACATAGAGGAATGAGCCAATATTTCCTGGGGGCTCTATATGCAACGCAAAGAAACAATACATGGATTATTGTCTCAGGCGACCTTCCACAGGCTGGGCAGGTTGTTTCTCTTTGTTTGGACCAGTTCTTAGTAAAGTCCCTAAGAGGTAAGGTGCCCAGCCTAAATTGGATATATAGTTTCCTTGCCAGAGATGGGTGCACTTCATTCAGGAATGATTCAAAGATATACTGGTCTTTATTTAATAAAAACTGTCTCGAAAGACTGCCAAGAGTTGTGTTTCGTTGTAATACACTTAGCTTATACTGCCTATATACCTGGACCAGTTTGACACGAGGGAGCGTCAAACAGAATACCCCAGGACTAGTCCAGAGTTCAGGCAAACCAATCCTGTAGCACATCTCCTTAATATAGACAAGCCAGGGAAACTTCTTAGAAGTGCTAACTGCAATTATTGAACTAAGATCACGACAATAGGACCCTAGCTCATCTGTGAGCCAAAGTCTTCGCCAGTATGTTAAAGGACGTAAGCCAGCTTCTTCATCTATTGGTCGTATTGCCAGATCAAGACGTAGTGGTATTAAAGGGGTGCTTTGCGGTAGGCCCAATAAAAGTCTAATAAACTTGTTCTCTATTAGAGAAAGACCTTTCAACTGAGAATGGCCCCACAACTCTGCCCCATATAAAGCTGCATTTCTTGCTTGCACTTTGTAGATTTCGCCAGCGGGGCCAGGGGCCCTATGTGTGGTGTATTTAGCCATTCTTAATATCGCACCAGATAGTTGGGCAAGCCGCATAGCTGCTTTGTCTAGTTGGGGAGCCCAGGAAAAAGACTCAGAAAGTGTGATCCCTAGGTATTCGAATAGTGAGACCCTTTCTAGAGTTGTTCCATTAAGTGTGGGATTAGGCCGAGTTGTGTTAGCTGGGTTAAAAACCATGTATTTAGTTTTCGAAATATTTATTTCGAGCCCATGGTCAATGCAAAATGCTAAAAAACTATCTAAGACACGTTGAACGCCCATCGGGGATTTGGATAGCAGAAGGGTGTCATCTGCAAATAGCATGACTGGAACCTTTCTACCATTGAGTCTAGGGGAGTCACCACGGTCCGTCTTATTAATATGATTAACCAAAGCGTTAACATAAAGACAGAACAGGGTAGGGGCTAGCACGCATCCCTGCCTGACTCCTCTGTTGACTGGAAAGCGCGCGGTTAGTTGGCCTGCCTTACCATATCGGACCTGCGCATAGTTGCCAGTGTGCAATCTTATGATCATAGCTAGTAGGTCCAAGGGGACTCCCAGCTTGTGCAATACCGCCCAGAGCTTAGCCCTTGGGACCATATCAAAAGCTGCTTTCAGGTCGACAAATATCAGATAGAGGCTGCCACCCTCCACTGATACTGTCTTCCAGAATAATAATTGCAGCCTTAAAAGCTGATCAACAGTTGACACCCTTTTCCTAAATCCTGCCTGTAAATCACTCAAGATATTCATCTCTTCCATCCAAAAATGCAGACGATTAAGTAAAATTCTAGCAAACAGCTTTTGTGCTACATCTATTAGGCTAATTGGCCTATAATTTACAGGAAGCAACGGTGATCCTTTTTTAAAAATGGGAAATATTTCGGCTCCTAGCCATGTATCTGGGATACTCATACCTTTCATGATGGCATTAAATAAGGTCCATAAATAAGGAACCCAGATCAAGGGTTCTTCTTTATATAGGTCCCCAGGGATTTTATCTAGGCCAGGTGCTTTGGATGTAGAGAGAGTTTTGATAGCACCCTCGACTTCTGAGGCCGTTATTTCATTTAAAGAGTCAAATTGTGCTAGCTGAAGAGGACCCTCCGTAGGAATCAGATCATCTCCAGTTGAGTACAATGACTTAAAATGAGCTTCCCAGGCATATGCTGCAATATTCGGTAAAATCGGGGATCGTTCGTCCTTATTACCTCTGTTAGAGATAATTTTCCAAAATCCCCTCATGTCCTTGTTAGAGCAATTTTGAGGGCCTCCCATTTTTCAAATTCCCATGACTTTTTTGCATTTTTAATAGTCTCATTATAAAGCTTCCTGGAAGGCTTCAATATAGCCTTATTTTTTGTTTTAATTGCATTAATAAGAGCAGATTTTGCCTGCCTACATTCTTTAGTATACCAGGAGTTAGAGAAGTGATTTTGCCTGGACTTAGTTGATGGAGGATTAAAAAAAGTTTTGAGAGCCAAAGTAAGGTGCAGGTAAGTTGATTCTACCGCTTGTAAGTCCCAATCGCTTGGAAGTGGGGTAAATAACCTTTCGGTTTCAAGAAATTCTGGGAGGATCAGCCCATAAAGTTCTAAGATTTTGTCCGGAGTGCGTTTAACTGAATCCCATCTAATTCTTTTATTATTGTCCAGAAAAAGGTTCCGGTCGGCCGTAGGGCCAGTAGTAGAAGATGCTTGAGAGACAGGAATTAATAACTCAAGCAACAACGCATCGTGGTCGCTGTCAAATCTAGAAATGACAGAAAAGTCTACAATGCTATTCCAAGAAGATACCTCCACCAGAATATAGTCTATTAGGGAGGAATAATTGTCCCTTTTAAAGGTAGGTTTCCCTGGCTGGTCTGATTTTAGACGGCCATTACAGGCCCTCAATGAATGCGTAAGGACAAATGCATTAATTTGCATAACTAATGGAGTCCAAGCCTTTACCTTCTGGATTTGGGGATCTGGTATTAGATTACAGTTATCTTCCTCGTTGTCTAATATATATGGGAGATCAACTAGCGGTTCGTATTGACAGTTAAAGTCACCCGCAATTATTAATCTGTCATGTTTAGGTAGGTCTGGTAAACTAGTAGATAATAAGTCGAAAATCGGAGAATCTTGAGATAGGCTAGATGGACGTGAATAAACTTTAATAAGAATTAATTTAAAATTGGGTTTGAATAAAAGAGCCAGACCTTGAAGATCTACTGAGAACAGATCCAGTTCAGAAATAGTGCAGTCTAAATGAGTTGCAACCCATATAGAGAGGCCCCCGTAAGGTCTACCCCTCTTCCCCTTAGTTGCTACTACAGTATGTGCCGAGAACCCGGAGAACAGTGTAGGCACAAGCGACCAGGTCTCCTGGAATAATACGACATCATATTCTGATATAAACTTAGACCACTCTGGGTTATCTATCTTTGAATTTATACCAGCGATATTCCATGATAGAATCCTGATTTTAAGATCTGAGGGGGAAGCTATGGTTGATTGGCGTTCAGTACAAGGAGTCTCCACATTGGCTGGGTTAATGACTTCTTCGCTTACGTCTGGTTCATTAAAACTAGGCAATACACAATAAGTTGACATGGCGAGAAGAGTTGACTGGGTGGGCTCTCAGGAGAAGAAGCTAAAAGGGGACTGTGTTATTGTGCACTTTTCGAGCACTAACGTTTTGCCTGTGCTCCTTAGAAACTTTTTTCCCCCTCAAAGGAGATCGTTTGAAATAGTGCCTCTAACATATGATTATTTCTATAATAAACGTCAATTAAAAATCCCAAGCTTAGCCAGGGTAAATAATTCTATGGTACAGTCTAGTGCCCCTACCACTGCCAACTCATCCTGTCCAATAGATTCAAAGCACTTTCCAATCTGGAAGAATGTGATTGACTCGGTAATAATTCTTTACCTTTTACACAAATCCCAAACAAACACATGAAAGTACATGTTAATGCTATTGGACCTTGTTTTAACTTATATAGTCCAACCCATTTGTCAATATTTTAACACAATCAGCCAAGCAGCATCAGAACACCTAGGAGCCAATTAGCATGGAGGGCGGATCGACACTGCCCGACCGGCGGTGGCGATCCGCCCGCCAAAACACCCCGCCGGACGGCCATTTATCCCCCACCACATTAGTATGGCGTGGGGTACCGCAGCAGATGTAAAGACCGTCCGCCGCTTTTCCACCGGTAGGCAATCATCACAATTGCCTGCTGGGCGGAAAAGGCCCATAATATGGTGGCGGTGCTTTGCAGGCACTGCCATCCATACTATGATGATGGCGGTGGAATGCCTTTCCATGGCTACCACAGTATTCGAATACCAAACCCAAATGAAGCAAAACAATATATTTACATTCCTGCATATTTGGCTAATAAAGAATATAAGTACCCTAGTCATTTTGTATCTTTGCATTCTGGTACGTGCATTCATAAACTTATAAGCAGAACTGCAATTACTAGAATGCAAAGTATTTCAGTTGCAGTTTCAAGTTAACTCATTTGTATGCAATTTTGAAATGATGGTTCTGCTTAACTTTGAACATGATTAATCAAAGTCACACAAACACAACCATCAACAAACGTTTTTCAAGTTTTATCTGCTCACGCACAAGAAAAGAGGAGATTTGTCTAGCGATAACTAAAACCTCATTTTGAAGCAGAGTTTATATTTTCCATTTAGGAACAATTACTCTTAAGTTATTATCTTTCACATTTGATGTGCATTCTGCTTGCACTTCTTAGTTACATACAGCAGACTCCTCTGCTCCTCAGGCTCTCAGATGCCCCCTGACTAGTACCCAAAAAGGCACAGCAAGAGCTTTGAAGTTTCAGTGAGGGCTCTGCTGGGAGAGAGGGGCATGGTGATTAAGGTTGGCTCACTGAGTCCTGTTTTAGAACAACTGTGCTGGGAAAAGTGGGGTACATAAAAGGTTAAACTTAACAGGCACGTTTGAAAGTAACTGGATGTGGTAACATTCATGCAATTGCAAATGAAAGCCTGCTAGATACAAATGTATTAAAACACTGCTTTCATTTAGCTTCTAACCTTCGTAGGTTAGCTAATTATTCCATAGTTATAATCAGAAATATTTTAAATTTGGTGTTCATACTGCCCCCTGCTGTTAAGTCATTTCAGACACAGGAGCAAACCTGCAGAGCTTATCTTGTTCCTGAATGGTGGTGACATTCCCCTTATGGTGGATGTAGTGTTTTCGTAGATAAATCATGGCTCTCCAGTAAAAGGACCGATGTTGCCAATATCTTAGAAGAAAAAAAAACATTCCAAATTAATTTTCTAGCGAGAATCGAAGCCCTTTATAAATCTGGTTTGTTAATTGATTTTCGCTGGGTGTAGTTTTTCGGATAAATGGCTATAAAGTTTCTGTAAGATACCTTGTGTTAAGCTGCTGATGAAGTCCGTGAAGTTATTCGTAGAATCGTGCCTCTGGAAATACTTCCTTCGGAGCTCGGACTGACTCTGACCCATCCTTGCAAGCATCTTCAAGGGTACTGTCTTCTTTGGGAATGTGCTTCTGATATCCCTACAGAAAGTTGTGAGGGTCCCAGATAATCTTGACCTTGCCTCTCCTTTGGAGCATAGGTGTAACAAATGAACTAAAAAGACCAACCGTTGTGAGCGGATTTGTCCATAGGCTACAAAAACAAATGTTGTGCGCGTTTTGCCCCAAAAGCTAGAAAAAACTAGAAAATAAATGCCATCTATATTTCAACAATAATACAAAGGCCATAATGTGAGCCCATTAAATTCCGAGATCCCAACATCTGAGCACATTTTGAACCGAAAGCCAAATGAGGCAAAAGAAATAAAACAAAAGAAAAAATGCCATCATCTGAACACATTTTGTGGTCCACGCCAACAAAAAAGAAAATGCATTTCAGTCAGGGAAGCGGGAGAGCGCTACTTCTTGGCGAGTGTAGGAATTGAAGTGCTTGTAACTAAAATGTTAGCGTCTGTGTGGCGTGAGAAGGCATGGAAACCCCAGGGTGGGTGAAAAGTCACCGTAATTCATTATGGTCATGGAAATGCATTGTTGTTGTGGCTGCACAAAATCTCCGAAAAAGTAATAAAAAAAAAAAGAGTGCCAACAAAGTGTAAATAAATCATACAGAGTTCGATCACTTATAACAGGGGCAGTTCTCATGGGAGGTTACAACAGTGCAAAAGGAGTGACTACTAAACCAATTAACCAAAAAAACAAGCATTTACGACAGTCAAAGGAGCCAATTTATAGAGGTGGGTGGGGCTTATAGTCCATATTCTGGATTCAGCATGTCTCGAAGAGACATCGCATGCGCTGCCTAAGTGAGACGTAAAAAGGGCATGAGCCACTAAAACAAATTACATTGTTGGCCCCGTGGACCCCCTCACCAGGCTCTGGGGGGCAGGGTATCCGACACTGGCCCCCTATTATTTTTTTGTTTACTTTTTGTAGGACAGGGGACTGAGTCTTGAGTCTTAAAATGGCTGACGTCCCATCTTTGTTGATGCGGATGCAGCCAATACGAACATAACTTTTGGTATGTTGGCTACGCAGACCCTCCCGGTTTCTATATAGACATACATTTTGAACCTTAATTTCTCAGACACTACTGAATGAATTTACCTGAAATCACAAAAAGCACGATTTCTGGACCAAGATCTAGCTTTTTGGCTAATTTGGTATTATTCCATTCAGCCATTATTGCGGTATCGCTTTTCAATTTTACTATGGAAAATTAAATGGTGAAAATGGGATTTCGGGGCCTTCGAACCCCCCCCCCCCTTTTCTCAGCCCCAGCTTGACAGATCACCAGAAACTTTCCAGGAAGAAGCTGAAATCAATGACATTTATTTTTTCTTTCTTGACAATTCGTCAAACGGCGCCAAAGTTATGCGGCATTAACCATTTTTTGGGGAGTAATTAAATTTTAATTAGAAGGAAACTAGTGGATTTATTTGTAGGGCCTGACCAAATGGTTTCCCCCCTACAGGAACCTGAGTGAAAGTCCAAATTTTTCTTTAAAATCCCCATTACAAGGATGTAGCCAATATGGCTGAGTAGCGGGATGTTCTCCACTGGAGCTCCTGATCCAGTCAAGCATTTGTATAGCTTTTGCTACCATACTCAACAGAGGGTGACATGGAGGATGTCTCACGGTCCCGAAAAGCAGTGCCTACAAGAACGTAGCTGAGAGGGCCTAATTATATTATTATTATTATACGAGAGCTGGTGGCTTGAGGCCTAGAGAGGGAGCCCAGTTTCAACGTAGCAGCGTTGGGGAGTAGTGGACCTAGCAGTCCCCTGAGGGCACCCCGCAGATTCCCCTGAGATGGGAAAGCCCCGGGGCCAAGCATATGGGCCCTTGCAGAGAGGCTTGCACATGCGACGACTCGAGCATGGGGGCCCCATGGGTGAATGGTCTGACCCCAGGGAATTCAGCCAAAGGAGGTACATAGTAGAGAGGCCACATTGATGTTTCATTGAGCCTGAACAAGGGCAACCACCTTAGTATTGTTTACCTGAAGCAGTCTGCACTGTTAAGGCTTCTCATTCAGGACTGGTTGACTTGCCCCAGGCGAGTAAAGAGGTGGCTATAGACTGTGACTGAGACCGCAACGTTTCCTAGAGCCGGGGAAGCAATCTGGATCTCTCCCTGTGCCCCCATGAAATCTACCAGTGGTGGCCTTCTAGCATACATGGATAGGCCTCCGCACGGACCAGCAGACGAGTGTGACTGTGAAGATCATTTGCCACAGCAACCCTCTGCATCCATGGCCCTGACCAAATTTAACTTACTCAAGAGCCTCCACACTTGTAACGCTATGCTGTGAGGTACGTGATGAGCTTCTGCAAGATTTTGAGAAGAGCCTCACTAATATGCAGTCTGACTTGTAAGCCTAAGCACAAGAGTTTAGATCATACATCAATTCGGTAGGACACAAGATTCTAGACATGAGGCTAAGCTGGCGGTGCTTGAAGCTGGCTGGGCACCCACTGATTCTTCCAGCTCCTAAATGGAACACCGAAAGAGAGGGTTGGGGGGCCATAGACAAACTGAAGACCTCGAGTCAAGACTTAATTTGTTGTACGTTTGTTGCTTACACCCCTTAAATAGCGTACATGGAGCATGCAACCATGACATATACAGGTAAATTTCACCACTACTCCGAAAAAGAGGCAGTCCTGCGGAGGGCCAGAGAACTTCGCACAGTCTAATTTCAGGGGAGGTCTTGCACCATATATCAGGAGTTCACTTGAATGACTCTTCAGCCCAAGCAGAATTTAAGCTGATCAACCAAAAACTTCACAATGACTGAATCGGATACAGATGGGCATTCCCTTTTGGTCCTTCCTTTGCAATAGATGGTAAAAGACATGTGGTAATAGACAGCTTGTAGGTCTCCAGATGCTGGGCCTCCAACTCCTCGAGAATGCCAAGGACTCCTCACCGCAAAGGAACAGCAGAAGTACACAAAAGGCTTACTTAAATGGCTGGAGTTGCCTGAGAAATATCGCCATGACCCGGCATGATCAAGGGGATCAAGAATGGCTTTAGCGAGAAACTGAACGCAGTTCCTGTGTTGACTGATGTCTTTTGGTCTGTCCCTTTTTCGGTCATGGGTTTCTGGGTGTCTGGACCTGCATCCATATAAAGGAGACCAATTGTGCACCACAGCCATTGATGGAGGTCCACAGGGCCTAAAACTGCAGACCGAGCTCTAAGATAGGCAAGTTACATTGATCTTCCATGATGATCTCTTGGCTGTGTCGGGGTGGCAGGTGCCCTAAGTTTCTTCCTCTGGACCCAATAGTTGGGCAGGGTTGGGCAGTGGCCTACCAGGCAGCAGAGTTTGGCAGAGGTAAAGGGGTTCCCTGCTCCACACTTGGCAGTTTATGAGGCAGAATTACGCCTACATGTACTGCCGTCTTTAGGTAAATAATATCTCCCTTCTATTTTTTTCTTTATTGTTATGCATCATTTTTTATTTATTCATGATTAGCATCACCACTCTCTATGTATAGGATTAAACTCCCTAAATAAAAGGAGGGCTGTTTTAAAAAGATTGAGCGACATCTCTCTTCGATGATGATCCCAAATATGGCAACTTCATTGACATTGATGCTGACAACCATAATACGTATTGCTAAAAAAGATCTATTGGTTTCATCTAGATTGATACAATAAAATCACCAATTTGCATATTTAAGAGCCTCCACCTAGCTTATTGGTTTATGATTACAGCGATGAAGGGTCTTTAGATGAAGCACAGGAAGACCAGTAACAGATACAAGTACATTTCAATGAGGAGAACAATGGAAGTTATCATGGTGAGTGTGCCTCACAATCTAGGCTTATAGTTTGCCCATGATGATGATTCTAAGAAGGAGAGTGCTTATTATAGTTAACATCATCACAAAGACTGTCAATGATGCTTCAGGGAACAGCCAATATTTCCAACTTGTCAATGTTCATGGTTCCAGCTGAATTCTTAGTCTCCCCTAAAAAGATTTTTTAGTAATGAAAGGCTGCACCTTGCAAGCTCCTTTTGGCCTCGGGTAACAGTGTCATACGGTTCCCACTAGAAAAGGCAGGACCGGTATTAGGGTAACAGAACTTCAGGAGGTTGGGGGACCAACCAATCCCATCATTCGCTGTTGCAGCCAGCTAAAATGTTGCTGCCAGTGCCTTGCAGATGACTGTCCCTCTTTCCTCATTCAACTGTGGAAAGTAATGCAGAAGGGCTATTGCACTAATTGCACATGGAGCTCGAGATCCGGGTGAGCCACCTTTGCATATTGAAAAACAAAGAAAACTGCAAGCACAAAAGTACATAAATGCTCTACTACCGTTTAGGGCATATGAGGGCAGATCATTCCCAAGATATCTGGCAGCCCGCGAAGCGCTCTGCAGATTTGCGGGTTGAGGGGACGCGCTGCGTGAGGGTGGGAGTGAGGTGGTGAAAAGTGGAGTAAAAAGGTCTCCCTTGCAGAATTTACCTGCTGAGTCTTGGAATAGCGGCGGCCATCGTCTTGTTATTGTCTGCTTTGGGAAGGTGTGTGAGGCCCGGCATAGTCCGGACAGCAATTTTAATAGGGACTGACCCCGCCAACCAATGTTTCTCCCCTAATTTAATGGGGGTGAATCATATTGTTCCCTGCAGTTTGCTTCCAGATTAGAGTTTCCTGTACAGTTCTGTGTTGTACTGCTTTGGCTACCTCAAGTGGCCAAGCAGTGCAACAAATGTGAAAAATTTGTGACACTCGGTTTAAACCGGGTCAGCTAATTTTTCAGTCGGTAGGGTACTGTCTGGCACAATCAGGTATGTGTGTGTGTGTGTGTGTGTGTGTGTGTGTATGTATGTATGTGTATATATATATATATCTCCAAAGCTATTGAGAAAACAAAAAATGAGTTTCCTATGGAAACTAGGTCCTAACTATAACTACCTACTGAGTTTAAAAGCATGTTTTGTAACTGGGTTATCCGTTGCTGGTGCCATTTATATCTGGTATTTAGAAGCTGTTTTTCAAAGAAGTGAATGGGCGAAAAGCAAGAATTTAATAATGTTTTTTAGGTCTCGCCCAGGCAGCGCACATGCTGCTCTAGGAGGGCCTTTAGCCATCGGTCTGCTCATTTTCAAGTACACTCGTGCTTGTGTTGGCATCCACCTTGTGGGAGCGAGCAGCTGCACGCATGGTAATTGAAAACATATGGCTCTCGCGCCGCCTCTGCTCGCTCCTGCAAGGCGGATACCAGCACGAGTGCTTAAAACAGCTGCAGCTTGTGCTCTTTTCTCCATCCTGTCTTTAAACTCGTCCCCTTTTCGTTGCATGCATGCTTCGCTCTTTTGTCTGTTTTTTCTCTTTCACCATCAATCCTCGGTGGCTCATTCTCTTTTTTCCAAACTGACTATTTAATGCACCAACGTACAGGATTTCAGCGCAGGTTAAGGCCCAGGCTTCAAGGTAGTCCCCGATTTAATTGTTGGACACAGTGGTGCAGTGCCCCCATCACCCTCCCCCTTTTCTCTTTCCCTTGCCATCTTCTCAGCCCGCAAGCCACGCCTCAGCACGGGTGTTTCAAAGCCCGGGCAGAGGACGGCTTATTATCAGCCCTTTGGAATAAGCTTTGACATCCATCTTGCTTTCTCAGAAATACAGGAGCCCGTGTGTGAGAGATCGAGTCACTGGCAGCGAAGGAGAGGTGAGCAATAAGGCAGTTGCTTGTCAACGGGAAGAAGCTTTTCTTATTCTCCCAAAAAGTAGCAGGACTGACCATGCTGGCCTGCGGGTCTCCGTTTTCCTAACGCTTGCTCACAGTGTGTCCTAACACTAGCTTGCATATCCATGCCACTAGTCTAGTTATGCACTTGCTCAGCCCCCGCACTTCAGTGAACCCACACATAGCACAATCTGTTTGTAGGTGTGCGTGTCAGGTTACACACAAGGCGCCGCAACCTGCCACAGCACAGTCAACCCAGTCTGTCTGTGCCTGCCTCGGTACAGCCACGGCAGGCCTCCTGTCAGTGACTTAACTATTCAGTACAGTATGGTGTTCTACCACATACTTTAAAAACATTGCTTATAACAGTACTTATAAGGTCCCAAAGGCGAGACCTATTGGCTATGCCAGTGCTTGTTTATTTTACCCCTGATCTAGGCCAAAGTAGCCAGTGTCTTAAAAACAACATTTCTCAGGAATTGTGGATCATGAAACATTGTGGTGCACACTGTTATTACACAAATATTCTGTCCAACAACCCTTAGGAATAGCAAAAGAATAGAAAAATCTCTTGTTTTTACAAAGACAAGCCAGTGGGAGATTAACTGAACTGCCCTGTCGATCACACAGCGAGGGCTAAACAAAGGCACACCCCCTCCACCAAGGCCTAAAAGACACTGGGGCCGTGGTGAGAATACCTGGCCCACAGCGAGGCCCATGCATACTTCTTCCTCCCCCACCCACCACGGCCTGCATGTGGTGGCCTGGCGGGGAAGGGGCAACACTGCTGCTGGGCTGGTGTGACACATGGGGGACCGAGATGTGAATGGCCCAAGGAACACCTGGCCCCCAGCCTGGTTCAGATGGAGGGGAGAGTGTGACTGAGGTGAAGATGGCCCAACTGACACTGCTGTACTACTCCTCCCTCCCCCGTTCTGTAGGCTGATTGACTGAGGCCCTAAAAAAACCACCGGCCTATCCCTCAATCCGACCCTCAATGGAGGGGGGGGCAGGAGGGGGGTGTGTCTGTGAACCAAATATTGAAGATTGTGGAAAGTACATGTCTGTTGCACATAGTACAGCCCTCCTATGTTTATGAAAAGGCTGTCAAATTGAAAATGCATTTAATTCAGCATTTCAGAATCCCTGCAGAAGAGAAGGAGCTCATACTGCACAGATGGGTCAGTCCTACTGCCAATCTCATTGTAACCAGGTTTAGCTCCGAATTGCATTGAGACTTATGCAATCACCCTCCACATTCAGTTGATTTCATAAGTTGCGAAAGGGACATATCGTTCTGGGAAGTATTAGGCAACAGAATCTCCCCAGCTGCCTGGCACCTGCTCTTTTTGTGGTATTTACATTGTTTGTTTTTCTGTTCCTTGATAAACAGTGCAGCCTTGGCTGGGGTGCTCAGGTAGTCTCCGGGTCGGCTTTAGGTAAATGCAACTTGTGCAGCCGCACTGGGGTAGGACCTGTGGAGGGGGCGCCGACCTCAGGAAGGGGGCGCTGTGTTTAGTAAAAACGTATGATTGGAGAGATGAGGGGCACCTACGCCCGGTTGTAGTGAGAAAAGCATTCAGGTGGTGTGGGGCCCCCAGGAATGATTCTCTCACCGGACGCCACCAGCGCTAAAGCCGACCCGCCATCAGCGCTAAAGCTGACTCTGGGTAGTCTGTATGTGTGCGGGAGCTCAGGTTGGTGCTTCATGAGCTGTTTACATGCCGAGTTCTGGAGGGGCTTCTTTGTATCTGGAGAGAAGAGTCTGACTCTGCCCGGAGTGACCTACACCCCCTTTTGGAGCATTCCTCACCAATTGTTCCTGCAGCTGCCCACATGTGCATTATCATTCATATTCTAAGTGCCAACATAACCAGTTTTGTGATTTTTATGGTAAATTGGAACCAGCCCTCGTTCTGAATAAAAATGTGCACATTCTGAACTTTAAACTGTGTTGTGCCTCTTCTGATTTTCAAATCTTGGCCCCCACCCCTCAGGGCTAAACCCCACTATAACAGAGAACGTGTTCTCTTTTGAGGCGCTTTCTTGTTTCAGGTTAACCACAACACATACATCTCTTTTAGTTTTTGTCAGTTTTGGTCTGATGTTTAGCCTGATAATCATGAGGCATATATTGGATTCGTATACGACACCTCTTCCTTTATTTTTAGTATCCCACTATTCTTTCTGTTATCCAGATTTTTTGATTAACATGCGTTCTTAAATATTGCCAAGAAATAAAATGTATTATTTTCAGGTTTTTACCTGGAGATATATTAACTTCGATCCCTTGAATTTTCACTTCTCAATGTAGTGGCCTGTGGAGTGATTAGCCACCTTCATTGTTTGTGTTTCCAAATCAAAATCTAATGCCTCCTAGAATGCCTCTACATGCTTTCTTGATATTGACAAAAGCAAACCTTATCTTGTCATAGAGCATTGCTAGTAAGGTATTTCTTGGCACAAGAATGTCCAATGACCAGTTTCATAGCACATTTTCCGGACTACTATTCAGTAGTTTAATAAGTTTCATTTTTTTTATGTAACTTTATGCGGATGTCCTGAAGATATGACTAATTTGGGCTTTCTCAACCGATGATGGACACTCCTGTTTCAGCAGATGCCGACTGTCCATCACTGGCGCATCTGCAGCATTACTGAGTCTTTGTTTCCCTACTTGGTTCTGGGTTGGCATTGCTGCTCGCCATGTGAGATATTTTGACCCCAGTAACTGGCTGATTTTCTGCACCGACAGTTCTACACCCACACTCATTTCTAAACTAGATAGTATGCTTAATCTTGTAGGCACAGTCTCTCTGTGCCCCCAGTGAACAAACGACCGAGAAGATATTTTACCTTCCTTAGGCATATATACATTCCATGTACTTGTGTATCTTTATATTTATTTCTTTACACCTAGTTCAGCATCTC
The DNA here is from genome assembly GCF_964204655.1 of Triturus cristatus. Classification (NCBI taxonomy): domain Eukaryota; kingdom Metazoa; phylum Chordata; class Amphibia; order Caudata; family Salamandridae; genus Triturus; species Triturus cristatus. The sequence goes on along the minus strand of NC_140594.1, from coordinate 214,208,724 downwards.
CAATGGTGTAGACGTGAAACATCTCCTTGAGAGTAGGCTGGGCGACACTTTTAGTGACTGTCACTGCAACATGTTCTCTGTTAAAATGATTGCCACTTGGTAAACAAAGAAATGTTGAGGAGCAATTCAGGAATGTTTATTTTACAATGCATGAGAAATGGATTGCAATGATGCATAGAAATGTAACTTCACCAACTATGGCATTTGAAGTCAATGAAGCCTCACTGTGGTACTCTGCACAAGTGCTAGATCCCTTCTGAGAAGGGGAATTTTCTCTGGACTTTGAAAAGTACTGCTTCAAATTTGACCTTTTTAATAACTCTGAGGGCAAATGCGCCCAATTCAACGCATATGTTGCAGAACCTGTCCCAGAAAATCGAAATCTTCAAGTGCACCGGTGTTGGCATGGAAAGCTACGTCAGTGGCCAGAATTAGCAAATTGTGTACTGGCTGTTTTAGCGTTGCCCGTCGCAAGTGCCAATGTTGAGAGGGCCTTTCCTCAAATAAAAGTTTACATGGGAAGGAAAAAGAGCGCGCATGACCAAAGACTCACTGAAGAAATATTGTATGGTTTTCTACAATAAGTTGATTTGTAAAAATGTATTGGGACCTCACAGACACTGTACATACACTGTCTATATACCATGCATCAGTGCAGAAAGCAAGCAATAATAAAAGCAAAACGTTCCATAAACACTGGAAAAACACTGTTTCTGCTAGTTTTTTATGGCGCGAAAATGAGTAACCACTGAAAACCACTGTGTTTTTTAAGGTATTGAAATAACTGGATCAGACTGAAAACCCCCCACTAGAATTTACCAAAAATAGAAATTGAAAACAGGAAAGCCTACATATAACCCTCACCCACATAGTGGCATGTTCCATCATCAGGTTCACCCTGACTCCTAAAGGTCAGGGTAGGCTCGACCATGTTCCAGGAAGCTCTTATGAAGATAGTTAAATAGGGGCGAAATTTTAAAGATAAAAATTCCTCATCCACTCCTGAGGTATCCTTTTATTAGTGGAGTGGATGAGAAAGGTTAAAATATATCTTGTGTAGGGGTTTTAAGATGCAATTGTTCTTTGACCCTAAGTCACCAAGATGTTGCAGCCCTATACTCAAGGCCTAAGAAGCTCCTGGGCTTTCATCAGGATGGGTTTGTAATCGTTTCGCTCACCCAGTGACGTATTTCATGTGTTTTTGTGCGACATGCAAATACACTCAACGCATGCACAGGCAGTGTAATACTTGCCACTTAGCGTTGTTGCCCGCACATCTCCCCTCCTTACACTCCTATTCACATGCTTGCAAATGTGCGCATTTTTATTTCACTCATTTGTGTCTGTTTCTTTCCATATACATGCATCTAAACTGCCGTCTCATTCAGGTTATTGTGAGTGACGCCGTGATCGTGCACCACAGTTCCATCTTTTACTTAGATCAGAAGTTAAAAGCACTCATACCTCGCAAAACTTCTGCGAATTGGAGTAAGGTGCTCTCAAAATGCTTAAACCATCATACGTGACCACGACTAGTGGTTTGATTGGGAAGCCTGCATACACATGGAAATGTCCTTCTACAATAAAATCCAGATTTTTACGCTATCGCAGTAATCACTCACCGAATGTGCTGGAGAAAACAGTCCCCACCTGGGGCAAGAGTGGGTGGCCCTGTAGTCAAACCATAAAAGAAGGGTGAATAAACACTTTTGTCAAGACCTTCGCAAAGCCATCTAAGGGATCTGGAAAAACCACAATCTACATCAAATAAAAAGGATATGCTGTTGAAGTTAAGGGCATGACACAAATATTAATCAACACAAGTCACTTACTTTATCGAGAGTCCCAACCCACTGCATGACCTACTGTGCTCTGCTCCCCTGCTTGTGGCAGGTTAGCTTAGGTTATCAATGAGTATTCATAATCTGCGGGCCCCATCGAAATCGGCTGAGTTGTGCAGTGAGCAGGAAGAATATGCCCCGGTTTACGCCATTGCCGTGAAGAGCAATGCAAACTTCTGGCACGGCACGTTCTCCTGACACCTTCCAGGGTCGGCATGTGAGGATGCGCCTGCCAGCCCAGGAATCGTGGGAGATGTAGTCTCCCTTTGCCCGAAAGTAAAACAAGCTATGCTGCGATCAAAGTGGCATAGCCTGTCATTTTGATAGGTGTTCATCTTAAGAACAGGGTGTTTAATTTAACAAAAAAGTGGAATACGAATGGGGAGTAAAAGTATAATGCCATGTTTGTGTGTTTTATTGTCTAAGGGCAGCATGTGAAAATGCCAGCGGTGAGCCAGAAATCATGGGAGATGTATTCTCCCTTCACCCAAAGATAAAAGAGTGGATGTTGCCCTTCATTCAAAAGGATTTTTACTTTAAAACCATTGTGTGTAAATACAAAAAAAGGCAGAAAACGAATGAAGTGTAAACATTCTGGTCCCTTCTACCCTAGCTCCTCCAACAGTGGGCCTGTGAATAGACGTGCTCCTGCTTTTTGGATACAGAGAAATTATCTCCGATTATGTCTAAAAATGGGTAGGATAGAGTACCTTTTGGTAGTGTGCGAACTGGTTTAGTGTGCTCCCTAAACATTTTGTATGTATTTCAAGGCACAGGTCGATACATGCCAACTCGGTGTGTGTTCCTGAGGAAAGTCCACTGTGGTATTCAGATGTTATTTTTATGAGGTTAAACCAGGATGTGGTCCAGTTGCTTGCACGATAAAAGGCTAGCGCGTTTCTATTTCTCATGGAATGGAGTACCCACTATAATGATAAAAATGTAACACCAGGGGGATGCTGAGTAATTATAAAGTGTAATGGTACTAGCGGGTGTTGAGGTGATCCCATGGTATTTCATTGTTAAGTTCCTGTTTGTGTGTTTACAATTTGTAGACCTATCTTTGCTCCTTTGTTTGTTGTTGATCGCCGTTCGAGCAGTGAGTTTCTCGATATTAGACCAACTTAAGTCTTTGTCGCTATGGTTTTTCTCTAGGAAGTGTGCTGTCAGTCTCATTGATCCTTTTCTGCATCTGATGGTGCTTCTTTGTTCGCTTATGCAGATTTTGATTTTTCTAGTTGTTATTCCTATGTAGCGAAGGCCACATGGGCAGGTAATGACATATATACTAATATTGCTGTTGCAGTTTGTTTGTACCCTCTGCTCCCTGGGAGTGGGGAATCCGAGATCAATTGTTTAGGGTTGTGTTGTTAGGGGGCATACCTAGCAAATTCCACAAGGGAAATATCCCATAACCAGAGGAAGGTCCCATAGAGTGGTTTGGTGTTCAGAATTATTCTGCCATGTATTGTTGTGTACCAGTCAATCTCTTAGACGTCTATTCCTTTTGAATGTGGTTGGTTGAAGGTCAGCTGGTTGGAAGTGAGGATACACCAGTGTTTATTTATGATCCTTTTTGTGATGTTGGAAGAGGAGTTAAAGGTACTAAGAAAACTGAGGGAATTGTTGTCCTGCTTCATGTTGGTCTCCAGAAGGGCATCTCTAGGGACATTTTGTGCTCTCTTCTGTTCCTTGGCAATAATACTTTCTGAATATTCTCTTTCCTTCAGTTTCCTAGTGCATTTCTTGGATTTGTTCTTGTAGATCGGAACAGTTTTGTCTGATTTGTAGAAATTGGCCCACTGGAAAATTCTCTCTAAGAGCATGGGGGTGGGCACTGTTACAGTGTAACAGACTGTTGCGGTCAATGGTTTGGTGTACAGCGAGCTACTGGACTTCCCGTCTTTTGCCGTGATTTTGACATCTGTAAAGGACACCCGGGATCTATTGGTTGTCATTGTAATGTTCAGGAATGGGTGTCTTTTATTAAGCCACACATTAAAAAGTTAAATGGTGATGTCATCCCCATGCCAAATGACCAGGATGTTGTCGATGTATCACCGCCACAGACGTATCCAGTCACTAAATGGATCGTTGGTCCAGATGTTCTCTTTTTTGAATCAGCTCATGTAGAGGCAGGCAATGCCTGGAGCAAAAGTGCTTCCCATGGAAGTCCCATGACGCTGTAAATAGATCCAGTCTTCAAAGGCGAAAAAAGTCTCTATCCATGCCAATTCTGCCAGTTTCATTATCCACTGGACTGGGGCAGCCCAAGTCCATTCCTGTTCTAGCAGCAGGGTTGTTAATCACTCACAGGTTCTATCCCTGCGGGATACTTATATAGAGCGCCTCACCATCAAGGCATATCAGAGTTTCTGTTGTAGGGTCATATTCTTCCTCTTTTAGTAGGTTCAGCAGGTGTGTTACGAGGGGTATCGAGACCCAATCAGTATATTGCACCAGTGATTCAAACACAGAACCTATACCTGACTCTATAGGTCTGCCTGGTGGGGGCATCATGCCCTTGTAACACTTTGGAAGTGTATAGAACTGGGGCATCCTATGTTCAGTAGTGATAAAGTCTTGTTCATTTTTGGTAATCCACCCATTGTCCGTTGCCTATTCTACTAGTTTTTTAATTGCCTCCTATAGACAACTCGTCAGATCAGTCTGGAGGTTCACATGGTTCCTTTCATCACTCCGGAGGATCAGATGCCTCTCCGTATTCGTCTTTTCTTTGTATAACAATGGCACCCCCTTTATCTGTCAGTTTAATAACCAGATGATTCTTCTTGCTGAGGGTGTCCAAGGCCATGTTTTCCTTCTTGATCATGTTAAAAAAAAGTGTCTTTTCTCGGGTTTAGTTTATGACCACCTCTTCAAAAGCCCACACTTCAGGGTGTATTGTGGAATATGGCAGATTGAATTTAGACCTCTTTCTCAGATTGGTGTGTCCAACATCTGCTTCCATAAATGGACTGTTCTGGGAGAAAACCTTAACTCATATCTTTCTGAAGAACTCTGCCAATTTGCACCGCATCTTGAATTTATCAAAGTGCATTGTAGGGACAAAACAGTCCCTGTCGAAAGGTTCTCCTCAGTGAGATTTACTGCCATGCTCATAGGCCGCTCAGGCCTGGTTGTTGTTGGTCATGTGTCTGGCTCCGAGTGCTCACACCTTCTGCCTCCTCATTGTCCTACTGGATCTTCCTTCCTCCTTGTCTTCCTCTCCTGCTGCCTCTTCCTAAAATGCACTAGTTCTACTGAAAGGACGGCATATGTTGGGGCTGTGGTGTCCCTGGATGTGGTTGAGGTCCATAATGTCCTGGCCAAAACTGTTTCAGGGATTCTGCACCTACACAGAACTATGCGCAGGAAAACAGGACCTCGGTGTATAGGTGTGTACCAACCTATCTACTAACCACAAGTGACAGTTATTCCACTACAATCGGGTAAGGGCATATCCCGATATACCTTTGGCAGAAATGATGATGGGCAATACATTAATAAATAGTGACTTATGGTGTGTATATATACATGGTTCCACTGAAACAGTCATACAGTGGAGTTCGACGATGGGAGTTTGTGTATATTTTAACTTGGGATAAGGTATTCACGGTTTACGAGTGATCGTTGAATGCTAGCATTGGACGCATACTGCCAGAGACAGTTTGGGGTTAAGTAGACCCAAGATCAGCTCATTCATATGGTCACAGATCACAGAGTGAATGTGGATAACGAGGATCCGTTCTAGTCTGTGTGCAACCAGGTGTTCCATTATAAAAACGCAATTGACATGCATTTGAATTAGTTTGCCACACCAACCTTCCGGATTAATCAATTTCAAAGACATTGAAGGTGTTGTTTCTAAACAAAGCCTGTAACATATCGTATAATTTGTGTGATCATGCCAATAGTCCTAGTCCGCTAAGGAAAGAATGAATGGTCTCTTTCCAGTGATCATAACCCTGTGTGGCTAATTTAGCCCTAAAAGAGTTGAAGTAAATCAATTTAGAATGGATCAAGATAAATTTGGATTGAGATGATCATTGTAGTTTAAAGAAATAGGGATCCGGATTAGACGTGTCATAATCTGTAAAACATGTGAACTTATCTCTAAGAGTTTTAGAACTCCCTTGTACGGGAGTAGGACAATGTTCCCATTGAGTACAATTAAAAACAGGTCTTAACGTGTTAGTTTTATTCAAGAAATGATGCCCATAGTGTTGATAACAGAATAAATTGGCAGAATTTATATATAAATCCTCAGCATCAAAAGCAGCATAATACTTTAAGTCAGAAAACAATGAATGTACTGCTTGCACATCCCAATCATCAGAATGTATGTCCCGTGTTACCACATCTCCTAATGAGACGCAAAACACATATGGCACCCTGAGCACCTCCGTCGGGCCGAGAATTTCGAAAGCTACTTCATCCCAAATTATGCCATCTGCAATCGGGAAAGCTGAAATATTCACAAGAGTCTGATCACGTTTCATGATATGGAACGATGTGTGTGGGGCCAGAATTCCAACGACCAAGATCACAGCAGAGCATTCTGGCAAATAATCACCATTAATGAGTAAAACAAAATACAGTCACAAATCCAATTGTCATGAAGAGGAAAATCGGGATAAGCACCAACAAGATGTAGGTCCATGGGGGGGACCAGGTATGTCTCTTTGAACCAAGAGATGAAAACATTTAACTTAGTCGGTGGACTTGTTAAACTGGAAGACGAGGAGGGCGAGTCATAAGAGAAGCAGGCATGGTCCCCAAAATAACTGCTTGCACCCATCGGTATTAGAGGTAGGTGGGTTGCATCAGCATAATGTTGAGGACTGCTCAGCACTTCTCTTTGGGACTCATCTGTGGGATACGTATACTCGACATGTGCGGTGGAAGAAGATAGAGGCAGAACAGGCAAAAGGTCAATAGCAGTTTCCATCTCACCCTCACCAGTGTGGGCTTTAGTCGTAGAGTGGGTACCGGATTCAAAGAAATAGCGTTGCACGAAACTGCAGGCGTTCCACTATTCAGAATCGGCCAGACGGTGTAACTTGACATTGTCCACTGAGATGTATCTGATGTCTTTGCGACCAGTTAAAGGTGGTAACATGACTGTACGAGTACCCTTCAATCCAAGTACTGGAACTAGTGCACGATAAGAGGGACCAAATTCTATTTTGTTCTTTAGCTTTCTCTAGCTTTTGTTCTCGTACCAGATCTCCAATTTTAGGAAGCCAGCAGGCAACCGGAATCATTGAAAGGGGGTACATTTTCAGTTGCATAGCTGTCGCAGGTCTTTTGTAGATCCTGTAACACAATAGAATGATGATCTACGTCAAAGGTTGCGGCCGCCGCCACAACGTCTAGACCATCAAGGTCTGGTACAAACCTCTTAATGCCAAAGAGCATTTTGTATGGGGTCTGCGCACCCAGAGAACTTCTAGGGAGAATATTGAGTGCACATTGAACACCATACAAATGGGCCAGCCAGTTCCTGCCAGTACCTAGACACCAGCTGTCAAAGATTGCTTTAAATCCTGATTCTTTCGTTCCACAATGGAATTGCCCTCAGACCTATATGGAGACAAAAACTGCACCAGCACCCCCATTGACTTCATTGCAGCTTGTACGCCTTAGAGGCGAACGCTGGAACTTGGTCTGAATGGAAGGTGCCACAGGCAAACATCCCGACAAAGACATGCAAATCTCTGATGACATTTTGAGCGTCGGCACTGCGGTGTGGCCAAACCCAAAGGAATCTAGTGCACGAATCAACTGCAACAAATATATATTTATACACAGTATCAGAAGAGAATAGACTGCAGTGATCAAGATGTACATAGCCAAATGGTTGATTAGAAATACATAGCTGTGTTTGTGGTGGGAGTGTAACGGTAGACGGTTTAATTTGTTGACAAATGCCTCAAAGTACATAATTATGGGTTTGTTTATATAATCCACGCCACCAATAACGTTGCTGTAAAATCGAGACTGTCGCCGACACTCCAGAAGGAGCCATGACCTTGTGTGCGGCTTTGATCAAAACAAGTCTGCGGTCCATGGTGGGAATCAGCCGATCCCCAACAGATGGAACCTCAGCATAAGGAACCTGTTCGGGAGATATATGATAAAGAGTATTTAGAAGAGAAACCCTGAGGATAAGCAGTCCCTTCCCTTGCAGCAGCTACCGCTGCCAAAATATAATTGTCAGATCTCTTACCTTGTGCCAGAATTTTCCACAGAAGCAGATGATAGCTCCCAAATCCCGACGCGGTTGCCAAATCAGATTTCTGAACTTGACACTCACGGGGGGGAAAGGGGAATGGGATAAGAAAAGAGAGACTGGCTGCATGTTTAGGAACTGCCCAACTCCTTCTGTTAGGAATCTTCGAATGGAATTTCCCTCATCTGTTCATAGACTTGTGAAGTAATCGGGCTGGACCTGCAGAGGATGAAAGAAACCACTTATGCCTCCAATCACATTGCCTAACTAACACTCCTCCATCTACCCTCTAGAACACTGGTAGCTACCTGAGTAACGCTTCAGACTTGCCCCTCTCTTACTGTGATGATACTTGTCTTTAATAAATCCAGAATCCACCAAAAACGATAATAACCAGAAGTCTCTCCAACTAGAATGGAAATAGCTGGACAACTGTTCAAGTATACTTCAAAGGATACAGTTCCTGTGGAGTCTAGTTCTCGCAATGACTAATTTTGTCTTACTTATTGCTGGTAGAATTGTAGTCCTGGAAACGATACTCTCCTCGGGGAAATACTTCGAACTTCAAAGACCTTCTCAATCCTGACGAGAACTTCTCTCAGGGAAAACAAGATTCAAGAACTCTAAAATAATTACTGGGAACTGCGTTCCCGATGTGCACATCCTTCCGCTAAAGCGGGAGATAAAATCATGAGGAAGGCAAAGCGGAAAATCTCTTCAGAGCAGGAACAGGAATCAAACGTTGCTCTCGACCGAGAACTTCAGTTGAAGTGCGCGGCTCGTAGGGAGCTCGTGCTAGAGCTTCGCTTGGGCTCGAGACCTTTGCCCAGAGACTAGAGCGCTCAGATTTCACTCGAGGGCTGCCGCCATCTTGGATTTCCTTAAAGCCGGTTTCAGCAATCAAGAGAAGCAATTTCTGCATTAGGATCCACAAGGGCTGTAGCGCTCCTCCAAACCTGGAACGAGGGATCATTTTGCTTCTTCTTTTCTTAGGGGAGGAGGTAAGAACGGCTACTAGTGAGTTCTTGACAGTACCTCCCTCTAAAGATCGTCCTACCAACCTTGGCTTGTTAGGGTGAGTGTCATGAAATTGTTTCACTAATCTAGCTGCGTGTACATTATCTGCTGATTCCCAGGATCTTTCTTCTGGGCCATAACCTTTCCAGTCTATGAGATAAGGCAATTTTCCTCTCTTAACTCTTGAGTCTAAGATTCTTTTAACTTCGTATTCTGGATGTGAATCTATAGTGACTGGATTTGGTGGGGTAGTTAGTCTGAAATTAGTTGGACTCTTTTTTAGGAGAGAGACATGAAATACCGGATGAATTTTCATTTGAGGAGGTAAGGTAAGTTTAACTGTCACTGGATTGATAATCTTGTTGATCTTAAAAGGGCCTAGAAATCTAGGTGAGAACTTCCTGTTTCCCTTGAGATGTAAATGTCTAGTGGATAACCAGACCAATTCTCCCTTAGAATAATTTGGATTCGACCTTCTTTTTTGATCAGCATACTTCTTGTAAGTCTCTTTTGCTAAGTTTAAATTTTTTCTGGCAGATTGGTAAGTTTCATGGATCTTATCTTTAAGACCTTTAACTGCCGGGACCTTATTTTCTGACCTTCCCAAAATTATATTTGGATGTCTTCCAGAGTTCAAATAAAATGGAGAAAACCCCGTGGAAGCATGAACAGCATTGTTATATGCGAATTCGGCTGTCCAAATGAGGTCTGGCCATTCACCTTCTTGATCTAGAAGGTACAGACGAAGATATTGTTCAATTGCTTGATTTACCCTTTCCGTCTGACCATCAGTTTCTGGATGATAGCTTGTCGAGAATCGGGAATCAATTCCCAACTCCTGCATGAAGGCCCTCCAGAAATGAGAGACAAACTGGGTACCACGGTCAGAAATTACAACTACTGGAATTCCATGTGCTCGAACTATGTGTTGAGAAAATAGTTTGGCCAACTGGGGAGCTGTGGGGAGCTTCTTTAAAGGGATAAAATGACTCATTTTGGAAAAGGTGTCTACAAATACCAAAATGGTGTCGAAGCCTTGACTAGTTGGCAAATCTACTATAAGGTCCATCGTGACAGTGTGCCAAGGATGAGGAGCTATGGGGAGGGGTTGGAGTTTTCCCTCAGGAGCTTGTCTATTGGATTTTCCCCTGATGCATTTGTCACAAGAGCGAATGTATTGTCTCACTTGAGGAATCATGGTGGGCCACCAGAAATATCTTTTTAGCAATTCTGTAGTCTTTAAGATTCCTTTGTGCCCAGCTAAAGGATCATCATGACAAGCTTGCAGTGCAGACTCTCGAATTTCTTCTGTAGGCAGATACAAAGTCTCTTTCACATAGGGAAGATTGTCGATCACAGTTCTTTCTTCGTCCTCCTTTGCCCAATTCTGAATTTCTTCATCAGACATAGATTCTCTAATTTTTTTTTTTATTTCAGAAAATTGTAGAACACATATCAATTTTTCAGCAGGTATGATAGGTTTCTTCTGGGTTTCCTCTATTTTAGAAACTGTTCCCAATCTGGATAAGGCATCAGCCTTTCCGTTAGCGGCCCCCGGCCGGTAAGTGATCGTGAAGTTGAAATCAGCAAAAAAAAGCGACCATCTTAATTGTCTAGCAGTGAGGGTTTTCGCTGATTTCAAGAATTGAAGATTTTTATGGTCAGTAAATACTGTAACCACATGCCGAGCGCCCAGCAAATAATGGCGCCATTCAACGAACTTTGGACTTCCTTTACATTCTTGGGGGAGGGCAAATCCAAAATTGCCTGAATCTTAGCAGTATCCATGGAGATTCCTTTTACAGATAAAACGAATCCCAAGAACTCCACCTCCTTTTCATGAAAGGCGCATTTTTCAAGCTTCACGTACATATTATTTTCTAATAACCGTTGAAGAATTGCTCGAACATGTTGTACATGTTCCTGTAGATTCTTGGAGAAAATCAGAATGTCATCTATGTAGACCAGCGATGCGATCAAGGTATTCTCTCAGGATGTCGTTGACAAAATGTTGAAATGCGGCTGGGGCATTGCATAACCCATAGGGCATTACTTGGTATTCGAATAACCCGTATCTAGTCCGGAAGGCAGTCTTCCACTCATCTCCCTCAGCAACCCTGATTAAATGATAAGCTCCACGAAGATCTAATTTCGTGAAGATTTTTGCTTCTTTCACCTGGTCTAGAAGCACAGAAATAAGTGGTAAGGGATATCTGTTCTTTACCGTAACTTGATTCAATGCCCTATAGTCGATGCACGTTCTTAACTCAGCATTCTTTTTTTTAGGAACGAAGAATAAAGGAGAGGAAACTGGAGATTGAGAGGGACGAATGAAGCCATTAGCCAAATATTGGTCTAAGTATTCCTTCAAAAACTGATTCTCTTTCTCCGTGAGAGCGTAAATTCTGCTACATGGCAGATTTGCTCCAGGTTCCAATTCGATCTTGCAATCATATGACCTGTGTGGAGGGAGTTTTTCAGCCTTAGACTTGTCAAATACAGCCTTTAAATCCTCATAAACTCCTGGAAAGGTTACGGTTTCAATAGCTCCAATTACATTCGGTTTGGTGGCTAAAGACTTGACTGGAGACGTCTGAGGTTGTGCTTCAGAAAGAGTAAAACAATGCTGGTGGCAGTAGTTCGAATTAAGTTTCACAGTTCTGGTCTCCCAATTTATTTCAGGATTGTGCTCGGTAAGCCATGGTAAACCTAGGATCAGCTGGAACTGGGGAGCATCTATAAGATTGAAAGAAATTTTTTCAAGATGCCCCTGATTATGCCTTAATTCCACCAATTCAGTTTCACATGTGATTGGACCTGAAGTCAAGTTGGTACCGTCCACTGCCCGGACTGGTTCAGCGATTTTCTTCTTAACAAAATTCATTCCAATTCTCTTGGCATATTGTATGTCGCAAAAGTTGCCCGTAGCCCCAGAATCTATCATCACCGAAACATCTTTAATTTCGTTTGCTTCAAAACTCAAATCAAATGGTACTATAAGATGTGGAGAAGCTGATTGTAGGGTGTTTGCCAGGTGTTGATATCCAAGAGTCGACTTAGTTTGATCATCCATCAGGGCAACTCTTTTCACTGATGGAGCTTCTCTTTTAACGGATTATTAGTCTTTGGTTTTTTAGGACATTCCTTCACAAAATGCCCCGACTGGCCACAATACAAACATAAATTTCCAGATCTTCTCTTTTCCTTTTCTTCCTTGGAAAGAGGCCCTCGGACACTTCCAATCTGCATGGGTTCTTCAGGAGAGTGTAAATCAGGAGTCTTGGCATTTTCGGTTTTGCCCCGATCGAATCTTGGAGGAATGGGTTTAAATTCCCTTTTTCGTTCTGATCTTCTTTCAAATAACCTTTGGTCTATTTGTAATACTAAATCTATTAACTTGGAAACTTCCGTGGGTCTATCCGGAATTTGAGCCAGGGCGTCCTTTAATTCTTCCTTCAAGCCTCTGTAGAAAATTGCAGCTCTTTTGGCTTCTGGCCATTCAGTCTCAACAATCAATTTATTGAATTGGGCCAAATAGGAGATTAGATCTCGATTCCCTTGTCTTAAATCAAGTAACTCGTTATCTGTTGCTTGAGAAATGGCTCGACGGTCGAAGATCCGGAGGAATTCTCTTTTGAAATCTTTAAAGTTGTACAGCACAGGATCATTACGGGAGACAATGGGCATGGACCAAGAGGCTGCGTCACCACTCAAGTAGGACAATACAAACGCTGTTTTGGACTGGTCTTCAGCAAAAATTATTGGTCTACAAAGGAAGTGTAACGAGCATTGGGTTAGAAAGATTTGCGCCTTTTGAGGGTCCCCATTAAAGCGTTCTGGAGGGGCTAAAGGAATTATGGGGGAAATGGAATGTATGACTTGAGTAGTTATTTCGGAGTTGGGGCTAGGGAAATCTTTTCTTTCAGGTTCTCTAGTCTGAGATGAGGACCCGGGGGTATAGATATTTAACTTCTGTAAGAGCTGTTGATTTTCAACCTGAGATCTTTTTATACCTTCCTTTAATTCCTTATTTTCCTCTAACACTAAGGTCAATTGTTGCTGCATGTTTTCAATTAGGGATGCTAAGGCATTAACATCCAATCCCTCTGCCATCCTGCCTGGGTGGAATAAGCGGCACTTCAATCTGTCAGATCTCTTACCTTGTGCCAGAATTTTCCACAGAAGCAGATGATAGCTCCCAAATCCCCGACACGGTTGCCAAATCAGATTTCTGAACTGGACACTCACGGGGGGGAAAGGGGAATGGGATAAGAAAAGAGAGACTGGCTGCACGTTTAGGAACTGCCCAACTCCTTCTGTTAGGAATCTTCGAATGGAATTTCCCTCATCTGTTTATAGACTTGTGAAGTAATCGGGCTGGACCTGCAGAGGATGAAAGAAACAACTTATGCCTCAATTCACATTGCCTAACTAACACTCCTCCATCTACCCTCTAGAACACTGGTAGCTACCTGAGTAACGCTGCAGACTTGCCCCTCTCTTACTGTGATGATACTTGTCTTTAATAAATCCAGAATCCACCAAAAACGATAATAACCAGAAGTCTCTCCAACTAGAATGGAAATAGCTGGACAACTGTTCAAGTATACTTCAAAGGATACAGTTCCTGCGGAGTCTAGTTCTCACAATGACTAATTTCGTCTTACTTATTGCTGGTAGAATTGTAGTCCTGGAAACGATACTCTCCTCGGGGAAATACTTCGAACTTCAAAGACCTTCTCAATCCTGACGAGAACTTCTCTCAGGGAAAACAAGATTCAAGAACTCTAAAATAATTACTGGGAACTGCGTTCCCGATGTGCACATCCTTCCGCTAAAGCGGGAGATAAAATCATGAGGAAGGCAAAGCGGAAAATCTCTTCAGAGCAGGAACAGGAATCAAACGTTGCTCTCGACTGAGAACTTCAGTTGAAGTGCGCGGCTCGTAGGGAGCTCGCGCTAGAGATTCGCTTGGGCTCGAGACCTTTGCCCAGAGACTAGAGCGCTCAGATTTCACTCGAGGGCTGCTGCCATCTTGGATTTCCTTAAAGCCGGTTTCAGCAATCAAGAGAAGCAATTTCTGCATTAGGATCCACAAGTGCTGTAGCGCTCCTCCAAACCTGGAACGAGGGATCATTTTGCTTCTTCTTTTCTTAGGGGAGGAGGTAAGAACGGCTACTAGTGAGTTCTTGACAATAATTTTCTATTTTAGTCATGGACCTTGTAACAGCTGCTCCGGAACACGTGGCTACTGCAGATTTGGCTGCTTCGTCAGACAAAAAATTACCAAGAGCATGTCCTCCCACACGCTTCAGGCCAGGAGTATGTATAACTTGTGTGAGGGGCAGACGTTGTTTAAGGTCTGCCACTCAAACCCAAATCGTTTTATGCTTAATTGCGCTGCCTTTAGAGTCTCGATAGTCATTTTGAGACCAAAAGAATAAGCTGTCATTAAAAGATTGAACACAGTAATAAGAATCCCATACAATGAGAGTATTCACATTAGGGTCGGCAGACTCCAGGGCCAGAACAAGGACACGCAGCTCTGCCAATTGTGCTGTCCCCTAGTGCCTGAGTATGCACTATGGAAGACTTAAATTCTCCATTGACAATCGAACCAGCCACAATAGCGCAAGCCGCCAAATAAGCGTGTTTAGAGCCGGTGGCCAGTTGAGTCGTGCCATCGGTATAAATGATACAGTTGTACTCATCTAAAGGAGGCAACGATGGGTGGAGGATGAACATGTTCACGCTGTAAAAACTCCTGGGTCTGAAGTGCAGGGTCAAAGATAAACATGACATCAGATGATATCAAAGAAGTAGCCCATTGTATCCAACGGGGATGTAGTGCCTCAGAGTTGGGTACACTTGCCTTATTCACTGCCTCCAAAGCAGGGAAGGGCGTGACAATAAGAATGCGTTTACATTGTGCCAGTGAGCGTTCTTTCAGAATCGCCATCTGGACCGCTGTCAAAATTTTGTCAACATTCGAAAAACGCATATCAGCAGCAGTGTACAAATGTGATTTGTATGCAATAGATACCGTGTCCCCCTCACTGAATGTCAAGTAAGTGAAACCCACCCTCCTTTGGAGTATACGCATCTCCAGGTTCGTGGTGTTACAACCCATGAACAAGTAGTTAGTTGCAAGCATGTCAGATTGCAAAGATTGTAGGATAGTGGTATGTTCCGGAAGCCAGGTGGCAGAAGAATATGTTGATTGTATCAATGCATGAAGCGGTTTGATACGCTGGGCATAGTTGGGAATGTAAGTCCTCCCAAAATAAAAAAATTCCAGCAAAGACTGAAGTTTGTTCAGCGTAGAGGGAGGTTGCAATTGTGCACATTTCTCCAGGAAGTGGGGGGGGCTAACCCCCTACCTTCATTATTGAGCTCATAGCCCAAAAAGAGCACTGCCAAATGAGTGATGTGTGATTTTTGCAAAATTTAACTTGTACCCATAGTCGGCAAACTATAAAATGATGCGGTCGACTCAGACAAGATGCGGCACAAGTTCGTCGTCCATCAGATAAATGTCATCAACTTACGAGACGTATCTGGATCTATGTTGTACAAGAAAGACACAACACGTGCAGCAAATGCCCCGGGGCTTTTTCTATACCCCATAGGCAAACGCGTACATTTTTTCTGATTTCCGACAGCTGTAAATGCTGTCAAGTCACGGCTCTCAGGAGCCAGATTATGACTGTAGTAACCATTGGAAATGTCCAACGAAGTTTTGTATTTTGTCTGAACAAGGTTGTTCACTAGCACAGAGCTGTGTGTGTTTTGTACTGCAAAAGTGCGGCAATGTCTATTCAAATTTTGGTAATCCAATACAATGCGATATGAACCGTCCGGTTTTGTTACCGGAAAAAGAGGATTATTTATACAGGATTCAATCACTCCTTGATACTCCAACATTGTTAGAATGTCACAAACGTGGGCCTTAGCTTCACGTTTGATTGGATATTGCGGTTGCGGCTGTGGCATAGATCGTTCAGGTATCTCCTGTGCCGGTGATTCAATATCCTAGCCTATCTGATTACGGTACACCGCTGGGGCAAGGGCCAAAGCCCTCTCAGCTATGAAAGCCAATGCATGCTCCTCCGGGATGTAACGCGAAAAACTCGGAAGTATCACGTCCTCCCCTCTCGAAGCGGCTAGCACAAAGGATGGAGGCCAGTCTGCCTCTGCCAACAAAATGTCGTAGGAGGAAGTAAGATTTTTCTAGAAAACCGCTCTGATTGGACGCTGTATATCACCTTCAATTTGGAAGACTATCTCATAGTCTAGCCGGTGGGGCAACCCGGGTATCTGCAGTTTCTACTGTAATGAATGTATCAGTTGCTGTCGCCTCCAGACAAGGACGCAGTGCCTCCCTCACTATGGTAACCCCCACTGCGCTGTTTAGCAGAGTCACCGCCCAAATCCAATCTAGAAGTCGTGTTCTCACCGTCTGAGGCATATTTCGCTGTTAATACGGCAACTTTCTTTTTCTGATACGGGGGTCTAAAACAAGGCAGATCCTCTTGTTAGGCTTGAACGTCATACTGTCGCGGATGATCCCGTCCCTGTTGTGTGGCCAAACCTTTGCCACGATCCTGGCGTTCCCCACCACCGACTTGAGAGTCCGATGTGTCCTGTCCTGTAAAGAACGAGGAGAGCGCCGATCAGGCACTTGAAATCTATCAGGAGTCTTAATTTTCAAGCGGTCGCGCTAGTCAGAAGTACGCTCAGAAAACTCGGGTGTCGGTGAACCAGCACGCGAACCTTGCTTCTGTTGTTACTGCCCCGATTTCTTATTTTTCCAGTTCTTTTTAGGAAAGAAAGGGCACCCGTCTTTATCAGACTGGGCTTTTTGTTGCGTTTAAGATTGTGTCTGCGTTTGAGTAAAAGGCTTAACTCCCAGACTATTGCGGCCTATGGTTTTATAAGCTTTTGCAATAATCTTCGGTAATTTATGCGGCTTGTCTGTGTCTGCCACAGCCTCCAAGCGGTGAGCCACCTGTAAGCTTAGAGCATCACCCTTAACATTAGCAAGGATCATATCAGCAACCATGTCGAACACCCCCACCAGTCTCATTCCCAATTCCAGAGCCGCTTCGGCTCCGTGCTCATCCTGAACAAGTTTTATCACGCAAGGGAGTACGGTCTTGGAGAAGGTGCCGTAAAACTGCAAATATACCGCTGCAAACATCTTTACCCCAAGTGTTACAATCAGTTAATTCGGGAACTAAGTCTTTAGGCAAACTTATGGTTAAGATCCCGGGTTTCTCTACAGGAGTGGTATTGGGGAAAAACAGCCTCGATTTGTCCAAATTTTTCAGCAAGCCAATGAGGGAATTCATTATTAGGACGTTATTGGGTGAGGAAGGGCGCCATTTAACCATATTTGGTGTTGCCAAACTGTGAGCGGAAACTCAATATATTCTATTTTCCTGCCAAGTCGCGGTGGCAGTATACTCGTGAAACAAATTTTCTGTTCCATCGATTGCCGGAAAGGTGACCCAAGAATAAAATACCTCAAAGCGGAAAGCTGGATCCGCCTCTACAACAAAGATAAGCTCAACACCTGCATCCGGTACTCCATATTGATTTAAGTAAGCCCTGAGCGGTGCACGGTAAGGAGCTGTTATGGCAACCGCCATAATGAATAAGAGATAGTAACAACCTATGCGTGGCAGCGCAACAAAGGGTTCAAAGAAAACAAGAGCTTTTAAAATTCAAGCTTGCAAAACCTATAATATGTCACCATATAGGAGGCTACACCATCACCGCTGTCTCCGGAAACAGAAGTGAGTGTTTGTGGACAAGGACAAGCACTACTCAAGAGTCTCGCAGATAAGAACCAGACCCACTGTTGGTGGCGCCATGTTGCGGGGATTCTGCACCTACACAGATCTATGCGCAGGAAAACAGGACCTCCTGTTTATAGGGGTGTACCAACCCATCCCAAAACCAACTAGCTATAGTGTCTCATTCGTTCTCCTCCAAAATCACGAAGCTACAAATGATTAGACAACACAGAACACAACACTCCCGACTCTCTCCGGAATCGCGGTAGCAAGACATACCCTTTCGCTTGCTCAATGGTACTTGCCCACAATAAGAATTAGCAGTGTCACTGTAATAGTTTAAAATATTTATTTTAACTATCGTGCACTATGATGCAGTATACGAGTCACTACCAGCAGCAAAATACATAAACTCCGAACAATTAGCATTGTTACAATTCCATAGAATATGAAGGTGGCTTTCATTATATACAGACAGTAGGAAAAGGACTATAAGGCCTAACCACCCTCCCCTTAACTGGAAGAAGTTTGGGGCATATGCATCAACATTGGCATTTGCGATTCCTTATTAGCGAAAAATAAGGATTCGCTAATAAGGAATAGCAAAAGGCTATGCATGTAGGAATCGCTATTCAAATAGCGATTCCTTAACTTTCCTTAATTGCTACTAGCAAATTGCGAGTAGCAATTAAGGAATGCCATCCCAATCATTCCTATGGGCCTCCAGGCCCATAGGAATGAATTGGAGATTGCATGAGCAAATAACGAATACCAGTAGGTTCTCGCAAATTGCTCATGCAATTTCAAGGGTGCAAGGGTGTCAAAATGACACCCTATTGCACCCCTGAAATTGATATGTGCACATATGTTGCACACACACATGCTCTAAGGACATGTGTGTGCGCAACATGAAACTTTGAAAAATGCACAAAAGTGCATTTTTCAAACTTTTAGCAAATTACCATGCAGTTCATCTTCATGGTAATTTGCTCCCCCTATTAGCGAATTCGCAAATTTTTTAACTTTCATGCATTGCATTTAAGGAATCCCAAATTGAGATTCCTTAAATTAAGGAATCTCAATTTGGGATTCCTTAAATGCAATCGCAATTTAAGGAATCGCTATTTAAGGATTCCTTAAATAGCGATTTTAGTATTCGGGTTGATGCATTGGGATTGGGTATTTTTAACTCAATACCGGGAGCTATTAGCTAATCGGTATTTTACCGACTGGATTTTGGCTTGATGCATGAGGCTGTATATTACATAAAAGAAGATCTCTGGGGTTTGTCAGCAGACCCCATGTCATAAAGCCCAGATGGAAGGTTTACATCATAGGAACAGCATAGCTCTTCTCCATGGAAAGGGCTCTCTCCAAGTGCTTGCTTAAACAACATGCATCCCCGTAATATCAAACCGCGAGTCTCCAGCAGTGCAGCATCCAGTTGTATGTCAGAAAACCGGGGGCAATTGGACCCCTGAAAATTACATGTTCATTATGTGTGTACTCCAATGTCCATGAAAGTAATAAATCAGATTTGTCCAATACTTCACACAGTTTAGTCCAGTATGGAGAATATTAGTCCGTAAAATCCATTTTAGTTCCTCCTTATTCAGGATACTGCTGATGTCAGAGCTGCAAGGCGGTGGATGAACCACATTGATTACTTGCCACTTCAAGTCATCCTCCGTGTGCCCTAGGTTTGCAAAGTGTTCAACCAAGGGTGCATTTGCCGTTCGGCACCGTATTCTGCTCCGGTGCTGGCAGACTCGAATTCTGATTTTCTGTGTCGTCTGCCCAATATAAATGAAGTTACATGGGAAAGTGATTGCATATACAACATTATGGGTGTTACAGTTGGAGAAATGTGACAAAGATACATTAATATTCCCATAGAAAAATTGTTTGCTTTCAATAGTGAGGTTACAAACTCTTCCAAGTGCTTGCTTAAACAACATCCTAAGATCAAAGCAGTAGTCTCCAGCAGTGCAGCTGTGTTTAGCATGTTTTGTCTAGGTGCTAGGGACTGACCAGAACAGAATAACAAGGGGCATTGTTTATCGATCTTGCACATCGTGATCAGACTAAACTCCAGGAAAACAAAGCAGAAAATGTGAAAAGCAGACAGTTCTCATGTGAAAGGCATAAACAGAGTCTTGCAAAATAAAGAGCATGTAGTAACTTGCGCAAAAGCAATATCATGGCTGCAAAGCTCATTCTAACTTAGCAATGTCGACAATGTTCCTAACGGCCATATAACAAAACATCATTTGGGGTGATGGTATGCTGGGTTGAAGAAACTTCCTTTTTGTTGTTTACGTCTCCCTCTCCAGTTTTTATTGGAGTTGTCACTCAACCACTCGTCTTGAGTCTGAGCACAAAGATCCCGAATCACATTTGCCAACTCCTCTGTAAGCCATGCCCTTATTAAACAAGTCGTACAGTGCCTCCAAACATCCAATTACTCTGAAACCAGCTGATTACAGCTGGGCCCTGGGGATAATGAATAATTGTTGCTAACCTGAACTAACCGGCCACAAGCAGGGGAGCACAGCCAAGTAGGTCACGCAGTGGGTTGGGACTCTTGATGAAGTGCCTCGTGTTGCTCAACCTTTGCTTTATGCCCTTCAACCTCAATAACATATCATTTTTATTTGATGTAGACTGGGGTTTTTTCCAGATACCTTTGATGGTTTTGGTAAATTCTTGAGAAAAGTGTTTAAATACCCTTTGTTTTATGGTTTGATTACAGGGCCATCCATCTTATTCAAATTCGCAGAAGGTTTGAGAGGTATGAGTGGTTTTCACTTCAGATTGTGGTGCACTATCACAGTGTAACTCACAATAACCTAAATGAGACACCAGTTGAGATGCATGTATATGAAATGAAACTGACACCAATGAGTGAAATAAAAATGTGCACATTTGCAAGCATGTGACTAGGCACGCAAGGAGGAGAGATGTGCATGTTATGTAAGATAAATCACATGATGGTAACAACCCAGAGTCACAAGTATTACACTGCCTGTGCATGCAATGAGTGTATTTGCTTGCCACACAAAAACACATAAAATACGTCATTGAGGGAGCGATATGATTACAAACCCACCCTGAAGAAAGGCCAGGACCTTCTTAGGCCACGAGTATAGGGCTGAAACATGTTGGTGATTTAGGGTCATAGGACCATTGTATCCTAAAACCCCTAAGTAAAATATATTTGAACCTTTCCCATCCACCCCACTAATAAAGGGATACCTCAGGAGTGGATGAGGAATTTGCATATTGAAAGTTACTCCCTCTATTTAACTATCTTCATGAGAGCTCCCTGGAAAATGGTTGAGACCACACTGACCTTTCGGAGTCGGGGTGAATCCTTTGAGGAAGCATACCACTATTAGTGGGTGAGGGTTCTATAAAAAAGAGCTTCTTTCCTTTCCCCCACTCCCATAGGAGTGGTGCATAGGTGTGGCATGTAACACCCCTGCCCCTTGTGTAGGCGTTTGAACTCCAGAAGGGATACTCTTGGGTCAATAGATATTATTTGACATCCTTAATCCACTAAGGGTACAATTACCTAGCAACTATGGACTTGCATGACATGCTAGCAAATACCCATTCATTTTCTGCACTGTAAGCCTCTCAGGTCCATAGTCAACAGCCCACCCCTTAAATTCAAAACCTTGATGTTTGCCCTGAAATAAACTCCATGAGTCTTTAGAAAATGCCTAACGTTAGTGGCAGTGAACCTCCATCTTCGATAATGACCCTTCCCACACTTGGACAAATGGCTCATAAAGGCACCCACAAAACAGGTACTGAATGATGTAATTCACTATACATTCTACCGGTTTCATTAACTCAGGTTGGCACTAAGTACGGTAAAAAATAGTTTGTTTCATGCCAAGACTATATTGCTTCTTGGAGCATGGATATAAACAAATACTTTGGGAGTGTTACCTTTACTGGAATGTGTCATAACCTATGACTGTAGCTCAAGATATCTATTCAGGAATCCAGATCTCCGCTCACAAGTCCAAATTTCTTCTTGGCAGAATGTCTTCATACATCCTTTTAGATCCTCAACGTCGACTGCAGATGCGTCCTCTTCAAGAATAATTTGAGCCTTCAGGGGCAGCAACTCTCCAGTGATTGGGATGATCCCATTAAAATGTATTCCATTTAGGAGAAAAGCATTCCTACGGTGGATGCAGGAAGATAACATCTTTGTGCAGGACAGAATAGACATGCTCAAGATCCTCAATTTCATCTAACAACGGATGTCTCTCTGAAAGATTTGGGCGGTTATGTTCAAGAGCATGCAACAAGCGGCCTTTAAAATCAACAGTCTCTTTGCATAAAAGTGGTCCTGTTAAGAGCAGTGAGACTTGTGCTAAAGAAATTCTTACTGCGCAGCCATAATCGGGAAGTCTGCATAGGAATAGACAGCATAATCGCTCTCCATAAAGATCCTGGTGGCTCAAGTCTCTGAGATGCTTTACGCAGAGTCCTCAAGAAGATGGACCTTGCTCTTTGTCCTACTTACAAAGGGCAGATCTGTGCCAAGTGGAATACAGTACAGACTCCTCTTCTCTTAAATCAGGTTAAATCCTCAGGGCTTCCTACAAAGTCTTATCCTTGAGGGAAAGGGGTAATTAATAGCCCTGTTCCCAGCCACAAGAGCGCTTTCAGAAGTTCAAACAATACAACCTCCTGGTTCAAACAGGAAGTGTAATAATCTAAATCTGAGGCACTGATGGGAAGGCATGGCCAATGATGGGGAATTACCAGAGTCAAAAGATAAGGGCAAGATGGCACAGCTTCTCACACTATGTGAGAACCTTTGTTCCCACAAAGGGGTACAGGATCTTGGGGAAGTGACATGTACCCAGTAGAGAATTTTTAAAGTTGTAAATAATCCATCTGCATCTAAGGTTCCCCTATAGTCAGTGACTATCATGTGAGTTTGCAAGGCACATTTTTATATGTTTTAGGTGAGACTAGAGTCTAAGTTCTTCCCAAGTCTACTCACTTCCAGAAAAGCGAAATAGTTGCTTCAGGACTTTTTGCACCTCAAATTATGGGCTCTGCAGGGTTGATTATACCCGCTTTGACATGCATGGAAACCAAATTATGAATGCCAGCTCCAGTGCTTCCAGCCAAAAGGCCTCCATTCACCTGTCTTGTTAGCCATGCAAAAGTAAGGGAGAAATGTGTTTCCTGCAGTCACTTAGGACTTACTAAATTGCCTTTAAGTGGTAAAGAAAAAAGTTAAGGAACACACAATCTCCATCACCTGTTTAATAAAGACAAAGCAGGCCTGTTGCATATTATTTTTGCAACCGAAAAATCTTCTCTCTAGCAAGCCTTTTAGAGTATGTGGTTTTATTTCACATGAACTGTAATTCTCTTCTGGCATTTAGCAAGGCGATCAAACCATTCGCTTTGAACTCTTCATTAGATCGTCGTAGATGGATTTTTTTGGTCTATATAAAAGTTAATTGAGGTATCTGATGGATGACTAGCTAATCTTATTGTTCAATTCTCAGGACTAGTGCAGTGATAGAGAACCAATGATTGCACCGGAATGTCGCAGAGTTCAGTGTTAGGAATCTTCTCTGTGAAGCCAGCAAGTGAGCAGTGCGATCTGATCCCCCTTCAAGAGTTACTCTCATCTTGTCCTTCACCAACTCCTAAGAAAGACCAGGACCCCTCTGATTCATTTCAGCTACTTTAAGTCAAAGCAGCCAGTTTGGACACACACTGTTTAGGCATGGTTAATCATGGGCATTAGCTCAATTAATGGTGTTTTTAAATTCATTTTAAAGTGGTACTTTACTTTCTGATATATTGATTGCTTTCTTGGTGCTCGGTCTAATTTTTCATGTTTTAATTTTTGTATCAATTTGTTTGCGGTTTACATTCCTACTGTGCTGAATTGATATAATAAATCTGCAATATAATGTATTTTTCTTATCCTGCTACAAAATAACCGAGCACAAATGCCTTTATCAGTTAGTGATTTGATTCTCTTGTGAGTTTATCGTGAGTTAACTCCTGATCCTGTCAATATCAATACCGATATTGACAAGTTATTTATTTTTCTGCTAAATGTGACGCAAAGAACCCTTAGATACCTCTAGGTGAACTCATGATTTTGACATGTTCGAATTCATCATGAAAACTAATTAGTGCATACCAATTCAAACAACTTTGTGTCTGATCTTGAAATGATATTCCTTAAGGTCACTGTTTGGCTAGTTATGTAATTATACCAACGCAAGCACTGCAAGAATATCAACTGACAACTTAAAGCATTATAACACCTGTGTTATCTTTTCCTAATGGTTATTTGACATCAGCTATTTTTTTGTGCAATGGTAATTTATAAATTTTGCAGAGTAATTATCTAACATTTCAATGCACATGGACACAACTAAAAGCTTCAGCTAATTATCTGCTTTCTTTTATTTGTATATTTATTTTCCAGTCTCGCCAGAGAATTTTGTGTTGATCATGGGCACACATTTGTAGAAGAACTTGACAAAGTAAGTAACATTAGTGTGATTGTTTTGTGTGTTTAGACTCCCTCCCCCTTGGTATACTTATTTAATAAAAGACTTAGGGCCTTATTTAGATGTTGGCGGTCTTGGGACCGCCGTCCTGGTGAATGGCGATCCAACCGCCTCCAATGCCACTAGGATCCCACGGCATAGGGGAAAGCAGGGGGTAATTGTGGCAGTGCCGATGCCGGCAGAGCTGAGCAGATTCGACCTGCCTTTCCTCCAAGCATTTCATGGCGGGTACCCCTCCCTGAAATGCTTTCCTGGGACCCCACCATGAAATGCTTGGCAGAAAGGCATGTAAAGGGGCCCCCAACAGGGCTCCTGGGCTCATCTGCCCATGGGGGCGCGTGCGGGGGCACATGATGTGCCAACCCTAAAAAGTACAGTTGTGCGTGCACTGTGTGGCATGCACGACATGGTGCATGCCACACTGCACGTATGTGCTGGAGGTGCTGTCACGGTGGCGGGATGCTCCTTAGGCTGTCCTATGAGCCAAGCCTTCCCGCCACCACACTGCCCACCCTGGATTACTGTTGTAATTAGGTGGGCGGACTGCAGACCACTTGGCGATCCACCGGGAAGACCGCCAACCTTCTAAATCAGCCCCTGAGTTTTAGGCACCTCACAGTGTAATAGATTGAAGCTAGTCAAGATATGGACTGGGTGACAAACGGTCTAAATCTCAGGTCTTTTAATAGAGCCTCAAGAACACAAACATTTGTAAATTGACAGAAAGGAGGATTTGAGGGTATGGAGCTGGCCACATTCCGAAAAAGACTAAAGACCGCACGAAATAAAAGTGTTTTTAGTCAAAGAGTAAAACACTTAAAGTCACAATATGAATTAGGTGGCACTATGAAGTGACATTGATAAGTAATTCTCAGTGATATGCAGGCAGTAGCTAGATGAGCCTTTTAAAGAAACTGTGAGTAGCTTCAGATGTCCCAAAACCTACACAGGGAAATAGCAATGCATAGCAGTGTTGGACACCATAGGGGCTGTGTGCAGTTAATGGACATCAAACTTTAGCTCTCAGTCTACTCCTGGTTCTTGCCTCAGGGCACTTGACCATCAGATGTGCAGCCCACATGAAAGTATGTATACATTCATGTGGGTTGCAAGCTCTCCTAACCCAACAGTTTTTTTTTCTTCAGGAGGAGCAATCCCAATTTCAACATTTCCGATGAGTCTATTGGAATGTATTTTTTTTCTTTGTCTAATGGGTCCAAAAAATGTAAGGGTAAGCTAGATCAAATATTTCCTTCTTGCTGATCAATGATGGCCCTCTAGTTAACCTTCCATTATGGGGAATCATTTAGAAACTTTCTAAAATTTTAAAGCAACACAAGTAAAGCATGCCAATGTAGAAAAAACTGTATATCAATTAAGTATAAAACCAATAACTAGCTAATTAGTAGTTAGTCACTCCTTTGTCAGAGCAAGTCAATACTGTTGGTTGTGTCAAGTTAACTAAGTGTGATCTAGAATTCATCTGGGTTAATTAGAGATGCACACCTGCTTTTAAATCCGTTTGTAATATAATTGTATTTGAGGTTCCAACAGCGCATTCATTAGCATATTAGCCCTCTTTCTTTGATACTACCCTCCCCAAGCATTTCGGTGTGTGTACTAGTCACTGTTCTCAGTCTAATACTGTTAAAAACCCAATCCTATGTACTAAATACTAGTTGTCTTAGTCCCTTTTCTCCAGTCATCAAAACCAACTATTATGTTGTACTAATTACAAATTCAGCTGCCTTTTGTTATATGCTTTTTCCACACAAGTTCATTGTGGACATGGCACTGAGTCAACCACAGCAGGATTCCGTGGCGAATTTCTTGATTATGTTAAAAAGTGACTAAGACTGTCAGTAGCAAAACCAAAGGGGATGATGGACGGAGTGTTGAACATTGCAAGCAATCACCCCCAGTCAACTGATCTGGGTTTAATGCATCATAGTTCTTTAGCTCACTCCGCCACCCCAGTTCAGACATGGCCATATGCAAATTAGTCTGACCCTGTGCCTCATGGGAACAGTCCAGCCCGAACTGCCAAGCCATGTCTTCCCTGGACCGGAAACAAGCATCCTGGGACCGGTTTCTGGCTAATCAGTCGTCATCAGCCAGGCTAGCTTGAATCCAGTGGCAAAGTGAGCAAGGGACCCACGTCTGGGCATACCCTGCCAATGTAGGGCGAACAAAGCAAAACCAAAGGAGATGATGTACGGAGTGTTGAACATTTCAAGCACTCACCCCCAGTCAACTGATCTGGGTTTAATCCATCATCGTTCTTTAGCTCACTCTGCCACCCCAGTTCAGACATGGCCATATGCAAATCAGTCTGACCCTGTGCCTCATGGGAACAGTCCAGCCCGAACTGCCAAGCTGTGTCTTCCCTGGACTGTCAGTAGTCATTGCTGTATCCCTCAGCCACATTCAATCAGTGCCTTTCTCTGTGGGTAGCCCTTGGAGATGTAAGAGACTGGAATGTTTTTCAGATTGGCTAAATCCTATTTCCAGTACAGAACATGCACCTAATGCACTTTCAATTGACTGTCTTTAATAAGCGGTAATGGCGACATGCCAGAAGAATCTTCTACACTTGTCCTGCTGAAGGTGATTCATCAGCTGCTGAAATACCGTTTGTGATCAATTGCTTAGAGAAACCTATATGAGGCAAGCCCTCTTTTTGATTAAGTGGAACCTCAGTAAACTGAATTTCTTCCAGCTGGTCCGTATATAAGCAAGCTAAATGTTAATGTGCATGTCAAGATCATATGCTTGCAAAATATTCATTGGAAATCATGTGAATGCAATAGCGAGCGTCTACAAACCTAGAATGAGCTAGGCATCTGTATTCTCCGCATCCTGTAGTCCTGCCTCTGACAAACACAATGTGGAAGAGTGGATGCAGTGTACCGAATAAATAGGATGAACTTCCAATTCTCTGTAGATGGATGAAAAAGACACTGCAATACTGACGTGGGATGAATTGCCATTAAATCTGCAGTCTGTAAGGTCCTGATTTGCAATCCAAGCGAACAGAAAGCAGCATTAAGAAATCAAGATATCACAGTTGATCATATTTTATTGTATCCTGGCAACATTATGGAGTCTTTTATGTTGAATGGTTCAGTGAGTAGGCAGATGGTTATGAAATGGTGCGACAGATAAGGAGACCGTCAGAAAAAGATGTCACCTTTAAGGTCCCTGCTTTGCGCCTAACACCAGCTACACCCTTTCCGACCAGCACATGTATACTTTATAAGCGATGTAACTCTAAGGACAGCACTGAATCGCGAATAGCGTTGATCCATGAAATGTTAGGTGTAGTAATTAATTGTCAACTCCATTGTTTAAGCAGTCACAGGGTACACTTCATGCTATGTTGATGTATGCATTGAATGTTTGTCCAACGTTTCTTCGTCACTTCTATTAATCGTGTTACTCTGGTATTATTGCCAACTGATTTCTTTAAAATGATAGTGGTTTCTATTCTTAAAACAAAATATACATGAACAAGTCCAGCTCATGTCCATAGTGACCGAGTCATTAGTATCTGGCAGTTTGCAGTGTGACATGAATTTGGATCACCTTCAAGTTTCCAGTGAGTGCTTGTCCACCTCACTAAGAATTACTGTTGAGACTAGTTAAATCCTTTATGCCCTTCTCAACAATGAAAGAATATTTAAAGCCATACCCTTCCCATCCAGTGGATGACGGACACATAGCTGTGAGTTAAAAATACAAAGTCCAAGCCTGTGATAGGCTTCGTCTTCCGGTGTCCATAGTGTACAGGATCCATACATACACGGCTTTGTTATATTCAGTATGGTTTTATGCTTTTACACACACAAAATGGAAATTATCTCATCAATTGACCTATTGTGCATGAATTTTTTTTTGTTTTAGATCCAGTGTATGTTACAAGATATTGGCTCAAATATTGCAACTCCGTTATCTTCAGCAAGAGAAAACCACTTAAGTAATTCTTAAATCTTTTTTTCGATGTAATGTTTGGTAGTAAAGTGGACTACTTGAAGATCATCTTAAGGCTTCGAGTCAGGGTTCCAAATGATTATTCATTGAAATGTGTGTTACATGCATGATTGTGAGGCCTGATTTATTTGTAGAATATGTGTCCCGGCTTATGAATCCCTTATTGATTTCCTGTTTATAGATGGACGGCAAACCATAGTATTGCAAAGTCATAATGTGAATCTGTAATTGATAGAAAAACTGGGTGCAGGGCTGTCTTACTCCAGGGCTGCCCTTAAGGCAGGGGTCTTCAAACTGTGGGGCGCGACCCCCAGGGGTGCCGTGGAGCTTTGCAAAGGGGGTCACGCCTTCCCAGTCCCACTTCTGCCCAGGCCCAAGGCCTTCAGCCTCCCCTCTTTCCCCCGTCCTGTGTCTCAGCCCAGGCAGCTGCAGTGCAACTCGAGTTGCTGGGGGCTCAGCTGGGCAGTGTCTGGAGTCTTATCTCCGGCACGGCCAAGTTTTTCACAGGTCTTTAAAGACCATTTGCATTTTTACATGCCTTTGTAAACTGGTTATAGAGGCTTAGTTTTTTTCCTGGTTCCAGTACCCCCTGGGTCCCCACTCGGCCTATTCCTTACATTTGTATTTTACTTTACTGCTGAAGTGTGAGAATGCATTTAATGAAAAGGAATATAAAGTAGGGTTGCCAAAAGAAAAATGCCTGCCGTGTTTTGTTTAAAGAGCCTGCAAAGATCTCCCCTTGACACTAAATAGACTTATAAATAAACAAGCATTGAAAATGCAATAGGTCTCGCCTTTGATTAAGTTAAAGTCATTTGCTTTGCTAATGTTATTGTATAGCAAAGCAAATGGCTTACACTTAATAAAAGGCGATACCTATTGCATTTTTAATGCTTGTTTTTTCTTTTTTAAATAAACAGAAATGGGATGAGACTGTAGCTGCAATTTGCTACCGGACCTCTCCTTTCGTGCGTATTTATGTAATTTGCGGTTTCAAAATTGCCATCTACCATTCCAAACCAGTAAATTAAAAGGAAAATAAAGAAAAAATGGGCACCGCATCGTTATGTATACATACACAAAGGTAATCATGGCTTGCCATTTCTAACTAGAATTTATATAAATTAAGTCCATTGAACCGAAACAATCAATACTGGGTGTTAGAACTGGGGTCACCAATTCCGACACGGTAACTTGGCGCGAGGCAGGAAGGCACCCGAAGGCAATGTGTAAAGCAGTGGTGCAGCACACACTCACACTGAGACAGTGACTCACACGCAATAGAAGGACACCACACCAGGTTGTTTTATGAAACAAGACTCTTTATCTACTTTTAGTTCAGGCATGTAACACTTCTGAGGCACTAGGCTAATGTAGGCAACATCTCTTAGGCATCACTTCAATAAAGATAACAATTCTGATATTCAGGGACAACATAGGCAACATTTACCATAGGCATGGTCATCGAATGCAACATTTCGTGGATATGAATACAACATCAAAACATTTCCTATGCATGTGGATTATTCAAGTAACACTTCATATGCATGGGGTGTCATATAGTAACATGCACAACATTCATTAGGTTCTCCTCTTAATAAAGGCAAGATTTCCTGTAAACAGGGACATCCAGGTAACACTTCAGGGGCATGCACATCACCTTAAGAGCTTATCTCGTGTGGCAGATGGTGATTACCAGTACTCGGCATGGTTAGGGCAGTCCTATGTCCCAGTCAGGCCCAGCAGTCCCACAAAAGGGGTGAAATGGGGCCTTCCCGGCCCAGTTCCCTCAGCACCTACGGGGCTGCCGCTCCACTCTCGTTGCGCTCCCCTGGCAGCCCCGATGCTGGTAGAGACCTCGCCTCCCTCCCCAGGCAGCCCTCTGCTCTGCTCCCGCGGGGCTCTCACCTGAAGGGGGTGACAGCAGGGAAATCTATCGAGTGGCCCCTGCTGGCAGCGGAGCCCCTCTGACGACGTGCAGGATCAGCCCCGAGCCTCAGGCCTCCTTCCGGCCCAGGAGCCAATCGGGTCGCGGCATCTTGGGGGCCGGGCACGACAGGCAGTCAGGATGCGGCGGACGGTGGGCGCGGCCACAAGAACCAATGATGGCGTGACTGGCAGGGGACGCAGCCGATGACGCGGCCGGCGCCCCAGTCACGTGACAACGCCCTCTCTTCCTTCTCCGGCCCAGCGCGGCCCTCCCCAGGCCACGGGGGCCGCAGCGATGACTTCTGGGCCAAAGCTAGTTCTTCCCACGAGACACTGGGGCCGCGGCGGTGATTTCTGGGCCCCAAGGCACGTTCAACGGTAGCGCCCCACTTAAAGGCACACACCCGCTCGGAGCGCATGCAGCGCTTTGGGACTTCGCGGCACCTGAGCCACAACGATGAGCTCTGCAGATCACGCGCTTCCTGACACAGCGCTAAAAGGGCAGGTACCTGGGCTGCGGCGGCGATCTGGGGGAACTAGCGCTTGGCAGCACAGGCAGATTACTTCCCCATAGCGCAGGAGGCGCAGTTCTAGCAATAAAGCACTAGGTGGGCACAGTTCTGGTAATATGGCGCTAAGTGGGCCCAGCGCTTTACCTGTTGATTCCCCCCCAGCAGCAGCAGCTCTCACAGGGTCCTCAGTGCTTCAGGCTCGGCGCTAGTCGTTAGCAGGTTGTTGGTTGCAGTTACTTGGGGGAAGGGTGGAGGTTGAGTTGGTAGGCATAAAAGGCAGGATGGTTCCCTGCAGCACACTGGAGTTGGTCTCCTGGGTTTCCCCCTCACTGGGCAAGGTCAGCAGACTGGCAGAGTCCCTCAGCTATCTTGGGTACAGCAGGGCCTAAGCTCAGTCAGTCTCAGTAGTGTAGGTTCCCCCCTAGGCCCAACCGCCTATACTCCGGCAGAGGTTCCCCTAGGTCCAGTGGTGCCCCAACTAACTAGTCAGGTTTCCCTCCTTTCCTCTTATACCCCTAGGTCAGGTGACCCTCCTGAAAGGCGGCAAAGCATAACTCCTCCCTGGGCTGGAAGGTTCCAGGAGCTTCTACATGTCTGTCTATGGGACAAAAAGGCAGGACGGCAAAGATACAGTAACACTATGTCCCAGCCTGCTCCTGACTACTGGTGCGTGTGTGTTCAATGGCCACTCCGCAGTAGCAGGGGCCTGTGGCAGCCATGTTTTTAGGAGAGAGCACCTGCACCTCAGCACTGTTTGGCAGTGGTAAGGCGCCCAGAGGCCTAGGACCAACAAAAAGATGGTGGCAAAAAATGAGGCGCAAAGGGAAAAAAACAGGGTAAGACCACCCTAGGGCTGACAAGTCTAACACTGGGCCAAAGAAATGAACATTAAGACGCAAGTGAAACTTGTAGGCTAACTTGGAGTCCTCAAGTTCGCTGCATATGTGCCGCCAATTCCTAGAACAATTTTGATGAAGAAGTTAGCGAGTGCAAGTTGGAAATTAATGTAGGTCGATTTCAGGTGAGGTAGCACTAACACTCAAAGAAGGTATCATTCATTGTGCTTTAGTTGCCCAAATCACTGTAGGATACATGAAAACTAATGAGGCATGAAAGTATCCGTAAATCTGTACCCATGCTAGCACGATTGGTTGGTGAAAAGGAGTATGTTTCTGGGGTCACAAAACAGTACACTTGTATTGTTACTGACTAATTGGAGATTTGCAGTCACCATGATAAAAATCGTCCCTTGTTCCTCAGAAACAAAGACTTTCCTAAGAGTCAATTTGAGTACAGAAAAGACATTGGCCACATGAACACTCAAGACATGTTATGGCATTTAAGACTTAAAATCTACTAGAACACCTGTGAGTCGGGAAGCAGTGAAATAAACTAACTTCTTAGAGATGACAACTGTGGATCTGACAGTGAAAGCCAAATTCATAGCAAGATGGTACAGATCCTAAATGATCATTCAATCACAATCTATTACTTGAACAAAGAGGGCGGAACAATTTCATATCTCTAACAAGTCTAGCACAAAAGATTTGGCAATGTGTGATTGAAATAAATACCATAATCATAGTTCACCTTGTATGAAGAGAGGAAAATGTACAACCAGACATATTAAGCAGGTGGACAACAAAACTACAGGAGTGTGACCTAAACAAAACTGTAGTCAGAAACATATTTGCAACATAGGGCACTATGTTATTATTTTGTAATAAAGATTTTCATGGGACAAATTATGTAAACTACATGAATGGAGCCAATTCTATTAACATAATTATAATAGTCACATACCTCTATTTCAAAACTGTTCTTATTGGAGACCATACACTCGTGTGTTTAGTCAATTTCCATGAAAGAGCTTATTCATTAGATCCTACAGAGAATTAATGAAGCCATTGTTCAAAATTCATACATTGGATTCAATTATTATAGACAAGTGACTTGGGAGGGGATACGATTGGAGAGAAAGAGAAAGTGGAAAATACATATATTTTCTGTTCGTACCTCTGGTACACATACATTTTCACAGGGGACCACCTTGTACTTGGCACAAAAGATGTTGTCATAACTCGCAAGTATGTTTCGCATTATCTATTAAGAGAAAGATTATTTTAATAATATAATAGTCTTTCTTGTTTCTAAATCTGGCTACATTTCTCGATTCGCCTACTGACAGACATTTACTATAGGTGACCATTATATTTTCTGCCTGATTGAAAGTGCTCCTGATCATGAATTCCAAATGCAGTGTACGCCGTTCGTTATTAAATACAGAGTTAAAAACAATCATTCTATGGAATCTTTAAAGCAACTGAAGTTGCATAACAGATGAATGCATTAAAGAAGTCACATGCTTATATTCCCAGGGTAAGTGTGCTTTCAAGCTCTAAGTACGGGCTGCGGCACTTGTAGAACGTTATTCGGTACAGAGCCAAACCCAAACAATCTATAAAATATTTAAAGCGTCAATGTTGCTTGACAAGTGAATATAGATGGCGCTATCTGTAAGCGTTGAGAACGTTATTAAATGTAAGTAACATTATCTATAAGCACCAATGATGCCACATCCCTATATTTTCAGAACACAGGCGCTCTATAACACAGAATGTGGACCGCGATACGCGCCGGGCACCATTTAATATGGAGCTAAACACAGGTACTCCACGCAATGTCCAGAACAACAACGTTGCGTGGCTAGCCACTAAAATAAATATGGTCTTTAAGCATTGTAAACGCCACATACCTACATTTCCAGAGCACGTGTGCTCCCGGGCATCACGACACGTGCCAGGCACTATTTAGTACAAAGCAAGATACAACCACTCTACATAATGTTCAGAACAACAATGCTACACAGTAAGCAACCATAAATGAAGTTGTCTGCATACATGGGAGATATTGCACACTTTTCCAGAGCACGAGTGCTTCAGAACACTACCTGCGGGCCATGATGTGCACCGGACATTATTTGACGGAGAAGCGAGCACACGCTTTCCGTGGAATAGTCAGAGAAACAACGTTAACTGGCAAGCAAACATAAATACCAGCAAGTGCTCCGGTAAACTAAAATCAAGCATCTAAATATGCCATGCGTGGTTTAGCGCAGAAAGCCAAAAGCAGTGGTTTTGTGGCTTGGCTAAAGCAACAATTTTGCAGACCGAATTAGTATAGATAACCTACTCAGTGGGCATTAAAGATATTAAAACTATTATTGTTTACCTACATTTCTGGAGTACGAGTGCCCCAGAACATAAATTCGTGTTACGATGTACACCAAGATGAAAACCGAGTCGGTGTAACCACGCGGTTTAAATAGCCCATTTGTCCCGATACACCTGACTCTGATTCGATGCAAGGTCATCCTACGAAAGATATTGTGTGTGCCATCTTTAGATTGAGATTAGTGCACTTGATTTCTGTGTTTTTTGAAATTCACTCTATATTTTCGTGTGGGGTTTGCAAATCCTAATTATATGTGTATATATACTGTATCCAAGAAATAGCGAAGCAGTTATCTAGTGGATAATGTTGCATAACCCCTAGCCTTGATATCGATGCCGATTCAAACAGAATCGCTTATAGAAGAGCTGTCATGGGCATCATCTTTAAATGTATATCCGTGTGCTTGATTTCTGTGTGTCAAGCCTTCTTCCCTTGGGTTTGGTTAAAGCTTTATGAGCCACGATGTATGAGGAAATATTAAAAGAATTGGGAAAACATGTTTAATGAGTCAACAGACCAATGGATAGCATGAAATAGACACTATCCCTCATGAAAGCAACAGATGATAATACGTTGGGTTATGATATTGTGAACATCATCTTCATGAGAAAAGTAACCCATTTAGTTTCTGTAGAAATGACATAGTGGCACAATTGTAAAAGACTAATCTAAACTCTCAATTGCATTATTGGTGTGATTAGTGTGACCTAGTAATTTACAATATCATCGTTTCTGTCAATTAGAAATGCATAATAGAGAGATAAGTACGGATCTGCACTAGAATAATTGCATTCTGTTGCAAGGCGGCAGTCCGACTAACCTCTGCTTATGTCAAGAACTCTACAGAATGCAGAATATTGATTTTAATATAGAAAATAGTGAAACTCGTTTGAGTTGAGACTATCCGATACTGTCCTTAAGCGGCAGATCCAACCGGCCTCCACCTGTCTTAAAATAAGTTCCCTATTGCCAACTCTATTATTCATTATCACATGTTCAATCGCATGGAACCACATTTTTGTGTCTATTGGATGTACTTGATGTATATGGGCAGCTAGTGGATACTTTTCATCTTTTATTTTAATGGCCCTGGCATGCTCTTGTAGTTGAAGCTTTAATCTTTCAATACTACTCCCAACATATATTCGATGACACGCACAGCCCACTATGTAAACAGTGAATGTGGTGTTACAGTTTATAAATTAGTTGATTGTATAATCTGTATGAGTATTTTATGTGAACTTGGTCATTTTATTAAGCCCCAAACAGCTTGCACAACAGTTGCCACATGGGATCCAAGTTTTTAAAGTTCTTTTTTCTTTTTAACATAATTTGGACATAATTTGGTTCTTGGAGTGCTTCCTCTGCAATTTACCACTTTGGGTTTTCTCTTTACACTTCCATCTGGCTTATAATTTAATAGATGACAGTTCTTCCTTGGAATGTTATGTATGTGATTGCTATATACATCGTATTGTGTAATGAACATGATTTCCTTTTCTTGCATCTTTTGGTTGGTATTCTTGTCGAATAATGGACAAGAGTTGATTTTCTGTTCAACTGTTTGGCTCTGGTCTTAGCCTTAATTAAGCATCTGTTATTGTACCCCCTCTCTTTAAAAATTCTGTTTTATTTTCTTCACATTTGTGATGAAATTCACATCTTGGCTGCAATTCTGTCTGGCCCTGACCATCTCCTCATACGGTATGGCCTCTAGTGTTGTTCTGGGATGGGCACTAGTGGCATGTAAAACACCATTACAGGGGCGAGCGCTAGGTGGCGCACTGCAAGATGGCCGCACTGATGTGAGGCTCCCGATGCTCGACCCCTCGCATCCGGACTTATCCGTGTTCCGCTGACCTAGCAGCGCCCCGGAGGTCCCTATCTGCTGCGGGACCGGGGCACTACAATCGGTGACACTCTTGGCCGTTTACCTGCTCCCTGGCCCGAGTTCTGCCGACCGTCGCTTCGCGGCCGCAGGGGACGCGGCTGGCTGTGTCTGAGGCCGGCGCTGGGGGCTACGCGAGGCCGCGGCGCCCAAGGGAGGCACGGGCCGTGTGGCTGGCGGCGGCCGGTCCTACAGTGCGGGACCCGCGGAGGAGGGTCCCGGTCCTGCCCGGAGCTGCCGAATCCTGACCCCGGTTTGGAGGGGTGCATGCTGTGCCCACGGGACGCCTGAGACCTGCGGGGACCCCGAGACACTGCCGATCAGCGGAGAGAGGCGCGCACCTGCGTGAGCGGCCCGTGGGGCCGGGCCTGGATTCCTTCCTCGTGGCGGCCGAGAACTGGCACGGACAGCGCCCAGGTGGAGACCTTGTGGAGGGCCCACAACAGGTACTGGGATAGGCGGTTGGCGGCGGGGGCCCATCGCCACACGAGGGTCCCTGCGCTCCCCTCCCCCGTCGCCGCCTGTGGGAGTCGGCCTCTGCGGGGCAGAGAGGGCCCCTATTTCCTTCCCCCTCCTTGGGGGGGGTTCGGTTGACACTCGTGGCGGGGAGCGCCGCCGGAGTGTGCCCGGGAGCCCGCTGTGGGGGCTTGATTGGACACGGGCCCTGCGCTTGAGACAACGGTGGGACTGGACCACGCTGGATCGCCTTTACACGGGGCTGCGGCACCCCCGGTGGTCTCTTGGCCCTTCGCAGCGGGGGGAGGGCATCACTCCTGCCCCTCGAATCCGCACCGGCTGGCTGTTGGGACATTGGGACGGCGAGCCACACAGCGCCTGGGTACCGACGCGCGCGCCCCGAGGGCAGTCATGTGCAAGGACAGGGGTGCCAAGTCGGCAGCCGCGCCCCACCAGACCAAGATTGATCGTTTCACGACCTCCGATCCCCCGGGTGTTGGGGGGGAGGCGGCGCCGACTCCCGGCGCGGACCTTGCCACCATTCTGCAGGCCATCACCGCCTCCCGCACATCCTTGGAGGGGATGGTCGGGGAGGTGAAGGTGGTCGTGGCGCTCCTACGACAAGATCTCCGCAACGCCACGGCCCGCATCACCGAGACGGAGTCCCGAATTTCGACTGCGGAGGACGACATCCGGCAGCTCCAAGATCAGGTCCGGGAGCTCACGACCCATTCCAAGGAGCTGCACCGGCGGGCGGAGGATGCCGAAAACCGGGCCCGCCGCAACAACCTCCGCCTGGTGGGCTTTCCGGAGGGGGTCGAATCTGGCCGCACCGACGACTTTCTGGAGAAGTGGTTTAAGTCCTGGATGCCAGCGGCCAGCTTGTCCACCTGATTCGTAGTGGAAAGAGCGCACCGGTCGTTGGCCGCCAAGCCTCCGGTGGGGGCCCCGCCGCGCCCCTTCATCCTGCGGATCCTCAACTTCAGAGACAGAGACGCTATTCTGAAGGAGGCGCGGGTGCAGTCTCCTTTGTCCTTCAATAACCACACCATCATGGTGTTCCCCGACTACACCCGGGAAGTTCAGGAGCAACGCCGCTCATACCTGGAGGTGAAACACAAGATGCGCTCCTTGGGTCTTCGCTACCAACTTCAATTCCCGGCCCGCCTCCGCGTGGTCTTTCAGGATAAGACCCTGTTTTTCAACACTCCCCGGGCGGCCTGGACTTGGCTCACTGAGGAATGACCCCTGCGCCAATCTGGGCGGGCGTCCCCAGCTCGGAGGCCTTCGGCTCTGGATACAACCAGGCCCCCTCGCCCACGCCGCAGGAGGCGCACACAGTCCCGGCGGCCCCGGGGGGGGTTGGCAGCTGGGCCTCGCTCCACGAGCAGGTCGGGCAGGAGGCCGAGGGACTCGTCTGCCTCATCCGGGACATCCTCTCAGGCGGCTGGGGGCCTCCGGAGCCGGTCGCCGCGCCCGCCGGACCCGTCCCTGACCCCCCTCATCGCGCCTGTGGACCTTTCTGATCTTTCCCGCAGCCCGGCCATTTGACTTTGGGTGGTCTTCTGTCTTGGCAGCAGCTCTGGCGGCCCGGTCCCGCGGCTGGGGCCTCCACCACGGACCTCGACTCAGCGGATCTCCGCTCATGTGTAGTAGTCTAGGCCGGAACACTTGCATCCGCACTTCTGGAGGGGTCCACCACGCTCTTGACACCCGAGCGCTTCGCTTGGGGCTTTTGTAATAGTTGTTGAAGTTAGGGCGACAGATGCTTCAGTTCTCGAAGTGTAGGGTGGGGGGTTGGGGGGTGGGTTTTGTTGGATGTTCCTCCTAGGGAGGGTGGTCCTTTTAGTTTGGGTCTGGTTCTTCCTGGGTGCGCCGCATCGCAGCTTCCTGCGAGCGTTACTGCATAGCTCCGCGCTGGCTCACACACACGATCTGCTGCCGCCCGCTCCCGTCTTGGCACCCCTTAGCTGCCTCCCGCGGGCGTTACTGCAGCGCTCCGCGCTGGCTCACACACACGGTCTGCTGCCGCCCGCTTCCAGCCTGGCGCCCCTAGTCCCCTGTTGCCTGTCTCCTGCCCTCCCCATGGGACCTGGGCGCTCCTCCTTTCCTCCCTGCGCACCAGCGCGGCATGATGTCCTCCTGGCACCCCCGGGGTGGCTCCGATCCTGCGGCGTCCCAGTGCGCCCGTTGTATTCATGGCTGACGTAGCCCCCAGGGCGCGGCTGCGTATCCTGTCCTGGAATGTGAACGGCCTGCTGGATAGGCTTAAGCGCACGGCGGTCCTTAAGTATGCTCAACGCGTTGGGGCCGACGTCCTCCTCCTTCAGGAGACCCATCTCCTTGGGGAAAAATGCCCCTTCTTGGCGCGATATGGGTACGACCAGGTGTGGCACTCTGGGTTTTCCCGTGGTTCCCGCGGGGTGGCGGTCCTGCTGCGTCGTTCCTTCCCCTTTGTCCTTCAGAGGGTGGCCCGGATTGTTATTTGTGGTACGCTGGAGGGTCGCCCGGTCAGCTTCCTTTCGCTCTATGTGCCTCCCTCGGGATTGTCGCAGGCTTTATCCCACGCCGCCTCGTTGTTGGAATCTCTCCCCGTGGGCGCTATTGTGCTTGGGGGAGACTTTAACGCGGTCTTGGCCCCACAGCTGGATTCGTCGGGACCGATTTCGGACTCCCGCGCGGCGCGAGCGAGACAACTGGCGGGATGGGCTGAGGCCCAGGGCCTCTGTGACGCCTGGAGGCTTTGGCATCCTCACGATCGTCAATACACCCACACTTCAGCCGCTCACCACTCTCACGCCCGTATTGATGTGATTTTTGTCCCTCCCACCGAGTGCGGAAGCGTCCAGGATGTCCGCATCCTTCCCAGGGGCATTTCGGACCACTCGCCAGTCCTCCTGGGTCTGGACCCCCGCCTCACGCGGCTAGGCCGGTGTGGAGGTTCAGCGCCTGGTTCCTCCAGGACAAGACATTGCGTGAGGCGGTTGGCACTGAGCTTACTCATTATTATGGTGCCAACGAGGGCTCGGTTTCGTCGGCGGGCACCCTCTGGGAGGCTTGCAAGGCAACCATCAGGGGGGCGGCCAAGGCACATGTGGTGCGGCACCGCCAGACACAGCTGCGGCAGCTCACTGCTTGCGAAGCCCGGGCGTTGCGGCTGGAACAGTCACTCTCCGAGCATGAAGATCCGGCGGTGGACCGACAGCTGCGGCTCCTTCGTCAGGAGATTTGTCAGCGGTCCCTCGAGGCGGCCAAGCTTCTTTGGCAGTCCTCGGTACCGAGGGTGTATGGCTGGGGTGACAAGAACGGCGCACTGTTGCACCGCCTGGCTACTTACCCCAGGGCGTCGCGCATCATTCCGGCGATTACCGACTCTTCGGGGGTGCTCCAGTCCTCCTCCGTGGCGATGGCGGCGGCATTTGCCCAGTTCTATTCTCAGCTCTACCGAGCGCGTGCAACAGACCTTTCTCTGGACGCCCTGCTCGCGTCCGGGAACGCCTGCCTGGCCCGGCTTCGGCCGGACGAAATGGAGAGCCTGGAAGCCCCCATCTCCGTCGAAGAAATCGGGGAGGCAATCGGGCGCACGTCAGCGGGGAAGACACCAGGACCGGACGGCTTTCCCCAGGAATTCTTTGCGGCCTATAGGGACACCTTGGTCCCGCGGCTGAGAGCTCACTATGCGGAGGCGCTTGAGAGGGGTTCCTTCCCCCCGGAGACTGACCTGGCCACGATTGTGGTTTTGCCCAAATCCACGCCGCCGTCCACCGATAGAGCTGCCTATCGCCCAATTTCGCTCATCAACACCGATGTGAAGCTCTATGCGGCGGTCCTGGCCCAACGGCTTAGGCCCATGTTGTCGACCTTGGTCCACCCGGATCAATGTGGCTTCATGCCCGCTCGGGGCACGCGCCACTGTCTGCGCCGTCTCCACGTGGCCTTGGCCCACCGCCATCGTCTGACCCCGTACCTCGCTCTACTCCTCGTCGACTTCGAAAAGGCTTTCGATTCGGTGGGGTGGATCTACCTCTTCGACGTCCTGACCCGCATGGGCTTTGGCCCTCGGTTCGTGGGGATGGTGCGAGTCCTCTATGCCCAGCCCCGTGCCAGAGTTTTGGTTAACGGTGCGTTGTCACGGCCCTTTCGGATCGGCCGGGGGACGAGGCAGGGTTGCCCACTGTCGCCCCTTCTCTTCGCTCTGGCGATGGAACCTCTGGTCGCCCTGATTAGATCTGACCCCCTCCTTCGGGGTTGGGAATGGCCTGGCCTGGAAGCCGACAAAATCGCCCTCTATGCGGATGATGTACTACTGTACCTTGGGGACCCAGCGCGCTCCGGGCCGCGTGCACTATCCATTCTGAGCCGTTTCGGCCGGGCGTCGGGTCTCTCCCTCAACCCGCGGAAGTCGGTCCTGGTTCCATTGCACCCATCCAGGGAATGCTTTGACTGGCAGGAGACCATCCCTCTGCGCCGCTTATCATTTCAATATCTGGGCATCTGGGTCTCCCTCCTCCCGGAGCTGAGCTGGGCGCTCAACGTCGCCCCCCTGGTCAAGAGAGCCAAGGTAGACTTGGCGCGATGGCAACAGCTGCCCCTCAACCCGCTAGGGAGGGTCGCCCTCTACAAAATG
Source organism: Triturus cristatus (assembly GCF_964204655.1). Taxonomy (NCBI): domain Eukaryota; kingdom Metazoa; phylum Chordata; class Amphibia; order Caudata; family Salamandridae; genus Triturus; species Triturus cristatus. Next base: position 214,167,625 of record NC_140594.1, on the reverse strand, counting down.
ATGATCCTTCCCCGGTTTTTATGTGTTGCAAAACACCCCCCTCTCCTTTCCGCGACCGTGGTTCCGCGAACTGGACGGGATGGCGACGAGATTTCTCTGGGGCGAGGGGAGGCGGCGGCTGGCTCTGTCGACGTGCCGCATACCCACCTTTGACGGGGGCCTGGGCATGTCTGATCTCTACCTCTACTATATGGCACCCGCCTTCTGGTCATTCACGACTGGTTTGGGGGGGGTTGGTCCGACCCGGCCTACAGGGTGGAACTTCACGGCTTGGGTTTCTCCGATATCCAAGATCGCCTGTATGGCGCCCCCATCCCTGCTTCTTGCCCGGACATCACCAGGGCTGTATTCCTGTCCTGGCGCGCGGCGCTCCGCCTCACCCGATGGACGGGACGGTTGACCCGGGTCACTCCCCTGTGGCACGGGACGTGGTTGCGGGAGGTCACAAAGCTGGAAGGCTTCAAATCATGGGATCTCATTGGCATTTCCCAGCTGGGGGACGTCTGGCGGGGAGGGCGGATGTGTTCATTTTCAGAGCTGCAGGCGCGTTTTTCCCTCCACTCCTCTCAATTTTATAGGTACCTCCAGCTGCGCCACGCCATACGCACCTACACCCCGCTGGACGTCCGGCTGCCAGATCACAGCCCGCCGGAGGCTCAGGTCCTGCTGGGCAACCTGGGGAGGGGGGGCATTTCCAGGATTTACCGCTCCCTCGTCAACTGCACCCCTACATCCCTTGCGGGCCTTAAGGAGCGCTGGGAGGGGTGGGTGGGCCCCCTGGATGAGGCCGATTGGCGGGACGCCCTTATGGCCCCCCGCTTGGTGACGGCCTCCGCTAAGCTGCGACTCATCCAAATTTATTATCTCCATGCGGCTTACCTCACACCGGCTCGCCTTCACCGTGCGGGCCTCTCCGGGGACGCGGCCTGCCCCCGATGTGGTTCCGAGCCGGCAGACTTCCTGCATATGGTGTGGTCCTGCCCTGACCTGGAGGGGTTCTGGAGAGGCATTGAGACCGAGCTTACGGAGGTCCTGGGGTGGGAGGTGCCGCACGACCCCCGACACTCCCTGCTGGGCATCACAGATGGCTTGGATGGCACGCGTTCAGAGCAGCTGTTTCTCATGACGGCCTTGATGGTGGCCAAGCGCGACATTGCAGCGGCATGGAAACAACCGCTGCCGCCAAGTGTGGCTAAGTGGGGTGCTGGGGTGGACTGGTGCGCGGCGCAGGAGCGGACTCTCTATCGGGCACGAGGTTGCCCCAAGAAATACCGGAAAGTTTGGGGGAAATGGCTAGGCAACATACTTTAGTAGGGCGGTTGGGAGGGTGGAGGGGGGCTTCTGGGGGCGGGGGGGAACGGGGTGTGCTTTCTAATGTATTGCTGTGTGGTACTGCTTCGGAATACCAGACTGTTTCTGTTGTTGTACTGTTCAAAACAATAAAAACTTGTTTATCAAAAAAAAAAAACACCATTACAGGATGTTTGTTTCTTAAATATATCACTCTGTATAGTGTTTTGGTCCACATATAGTCGCAAGTCTAGAAAATCGATTTCTTGTATGGAATATTTGATTGTTAATCTCACATTAAACCGATTCTTGAGATAACCATGATAGGCAAGAAGATCTTCAATCTTCCCGTTCCATATCAACAGTACATCAGCTATATATTGTCCATAAAACATGTTATTGCTCCAGTCATGTGCGCCGAAGCCCCAGGCATGCTCCATCTCATAAAAAACCCATAAATAGGTTCGCATAAGATGGAGCAAACCTGGAGCCCATCACAGTTCCCTGCTTTGGAAGAACCAGGACCCATCATGTAAGAATACGTTCTGTGTTCTAAATGGTTTGCACTGCATTTGTAAAGAAAGTGCTTAAGTGCTTCCAACCCACAATTTATCTTGATACATGTGTACGGACTCTCTACATCCAAGGCCACAAAGACAAAATCGTCACTGTCCCACTGAAAATCCTCCAGTCTACACAATACACCTTTACTATCTTTCGAATATGAGGGAAGATTTTTCACATTGGGCTGCAAAAAACTACCAACATATTCAGCAATATGTTCCGTGGTTGCACCGTTACTGGATATGATTGTCCTCCCCGATGGAAATTCGCCCCCTTTTTGTATCTACATCTTGCTGAAGATTCATAGATATCTTGAATGATGTGCTTATAAGTATTTATACTCCTGGTCAGTTAACAGGCTTGACTCATGCCAGCCAATAAGCCTGGTACTTATGTTTCTCAATCCGGGAAATGGGGGATTCACTACATTTTTCTGTCGACGTTCTATGCAATAGAGAGAGCTCACTGAGCCGCTGCCCAGGCCCCCACCCCGAGCTGTGGTGGAAATGCTTCTGCACTGCAGACATCGGGATCACATCCTGGCAGTGGCACGGTGAAAGGGAGACCTTCGAGTGAACAACGTGGTGGTGCACATCTTAACAGACTTCTCCAGAGAAGTACAGAAGCAGCGATGATCATTCTAGAGCGTGATGCAGAAACTCCGTCAGCTGGATTATAAGTACGCCATGCTTCACCCTGCCAGGCTTTGTGTATCCACACCAGAAAGAGCTGAGTTCCTCCGTGATCTACAAGAAGCTTGGGACTGGTTGGAACGCTGGCGAGGTGAAGCTCCCACAGAGGAGGCTGAGAATATGTAGTGGCAGATCCCATACTAGACTGGCAAAGAGAGATGCACTAGCCCCACACAAGAAGAAGCACAAAAGAAGCGTCAAAACGTGATGAGGGTGGTGGCGCTGATAAGCGGGAAAGAGACAGGACAGCCACTGCCAGAAAGTAGCAGAACATTACTAGAGTCGGACTCTAAACAGTGATAGTGTGCATCTGACACTCAGCGTATCGAGCCCCCATAGGTGATGCCGCAAACAGACAACGACATTGGTTGAGAGATCTGATGAAGCACTGAGTGAATGAGGGGGTTGAGGGACTGTAAGATGCCACAAATTTAGTGAAGAGCTACTGTGAAATACTGAGGGGACAGACCCAACAAGAATATCTGGCCTTTGTGTCCACCACCCAGCTCAGAGAAAGCAGAGGAGTAATGGGCCGTCCCCTCTAACTGACTGATTTGCGAGCGCTTCTCTTGCAGAATCGAAACAATGGTTTAGATAGGTGACCACCTACTTGTCCTGGGGAGTGGGAGTTGGGGAGTTTGTATGCTACCGTAAATGTTGGGGAGTTCTGAGTCGCACTGCTTAACACACCTATCTTTTCATTTAGATGGCAGGAGGTGGAGAACTGAGAGGGAGAATGGATACGCGCCCTATGTCACAATACCAAATGGCAGGCATACAGACATATAAATGCATGACATGGAACATAAGAGGGGTGCACACAATGTCGAAGAGATCTAAGGTATTCTCGTACCTTAAAAGGGACCCATCGCACCAAAACAGAGGGGTCGGTACTGCAGAGAAGATGGTGAGGCCAAGCTTTCTACACTATGTACTCCGCTTACACCACAGGGGCCCCGAAATGGATACAAGCAGGGGTCCCCTTCCAACTGATAGACCCAGAGGGCTGTCATGTGCTAGTTACAGGAAGCTTAGAAGGACGAGAACTGAACATAGTAAGTATATATGCCCATAACACTGACCAGCCCGCTTTCTTTGCGCACTTGTCCCATTGTTTGGCCCCATACCTGACCAGCGCCTCAATACTGGGGGGAGACTTTACCAGCATAGCTGACATACAGGTGGACAGATCTCACCCGCCGCTAAGAGACTCGCGCCATGACACAAACATTTAGTGACTGGCAGCGCCACCGAGCGCTACTGGACTCCTGGAGAATTCTCCATCCCAACAACCGTGACTACTCCTTCTTCTCGGCCATATATGAAGTCCATGCAAGCTAGACACCTTCCTATATACAGCGCCTAATGCACACAGTTGAATACCGCTCCCGGACCATTACCCGACCCCCTTAGGCCTCCAATTCTTACCTGGAGACTCCGCCCAGACGTGCTGGAGGTCCAGGTGATATGAGGGAAGATCATTCATTATTTTGGGGACAGCCTCTTCACTGATGACAGAGTGGGATGCCTTCAAGTTGGTCCTGAGGGAGCAATGTATAGCAGAAAACACGGGAGTTAGACACACACTTTTACGAGAGGTAGAAGAGACTGAAAGTAATCTCAGGGAGTTGGAGCGGAGGAGACCGGGGCACCCTGAGTTACAACAGGAAATGCAAGCGGCCCGGGAAGAAGCAGCGCAGCAGATTGGGAAGATTAGTGCTTCAATTACAAAAAATACTTCGACTGCACGCACAAGGAAATGGATAAAGCTGGATCCCTCCTGGCCGGCCGACCCAGTTAGCAGGGGCTGCTTAAGTAGAGTCGGACGAGACTGACGGCTGTTGACAGTATGCGCTGTAGAAGATCAATAATGCTTTCGCACAATACTATGCTACGTTGTAACATAGTAAAACATCCTGGGATAGTACAGAGACCCGGTAATACCTAGAGGGACTGCAGCTTCCCCTAGTAGTACCTGAGGAAGCAGAGAGATTGGTGCAGGAAGTGCGGGTGGCTACTAAGCACATGGCACATAATAAGACCCCGGCACGGACAGGCTGCCGGCAGAGTTCTATGCCACGGATAGTGGGCTGCTAGACCCCAGGCTGGTCTCACTGTATGCAGGAGCTCGGGATGCAGGAATACTGCCTGAGAGCACCAAAGAGGGGCTCTTTGTCCCGGTTTTGACACCAGGCAAGTCGGCCCATGACCGCACAACATACAGGCTACTGTCAATGCTGAATATGGATTTCAAAATACTAAGCAAGCGATCCGATTACTACCACACATGCCAAAGTTGGTCCACCCGTACCAAGCTGTGTTTATCCTTGGACGGAACACAGCAATAAACATAAGACGGTTCTTCACCATCATGAAAAAAGGGGATTATGACCGAACTGAAGCAGCGGTGTTCGCCGTCTACAATTATAAGGCCTTTAACGGCTCGAATGGCCCATCTTATATGAGGTGCTGAACTCAATGGTCCTCCGGGGTGGCTTCTCCGCATGGGTAAAGCGGTTATAAACTAACCAGATGGCCAGAGTGTGCACAGGGAAAAACCATCTCCCTCAGCCAGGCAGTGGAGAGGAGCACGTGACAGAGCTCCCCCTATCCCCGCTACTGTTTGCCCTGGCCATGGAACCATTGGCCTGCAGTGCGAGAATGGGACGTGACTACAGAGGACTGAGGGTGAGAGAAACTCAACACGATATAGCCCTGTACACTGATGATCTCCTGATCTTTCTTCAGGACATCTGAGGGGCTGTGGAGCATACTGGAGATTTTTGGGAGACTCTCTGGCCTGTGGGTCAAGTGCCAAAAGCTGAAGCTCTTTCCTGAGACAGCCGATAGACCCCCGCCGAATGCACTGGGCAGCCTCCAGTGGGAATCTAGCTGCTTGGCATACATAGGGGTGAAAATATACCATGGGCCTCCAGAGCTCCTGGAGGGCAACGTAGGTAGAGCAATACGCTCCCTTCGCTCCTCTGTGGAGTTTTGGAAGACTCTACCACTCTCATCAGCCGGCAGAGTGGCTCTTCTGAAGATGGTAGCACTACCACGCCAGCTATAATCTTTAAGGATACTCCCGGGATGGATCCCTGCGCGTTATTCAGAGATTTGGACTCGCTGAGTATATTCTTCATATGGGGAACAGGCCGCAGACGAGTGGCACTGGCCACGATGCAGCGTTACACAGCGACAGGTTGACTAGCATTCCCGGATTTTGAAGCATATTACATTGCGGCACAGCTTAGCTGGCTGATCAAGTGGCTGGCAGCCAGGAGACACCCTGACAGAGCGCCACCCCCATTCGCACCGGCAGCCTCCGATACTGTGAAAATACTATTGAACATATGGAGGAGGTTGGAGGGAGACACTACAGAAACCAAGGTAGATATCAGATGCTGGGCTAGACTCTTGCAATGGGTTAACTGCAAAGCCCCCTATTCTCACGACCTGCCTATAGCCCTACTTCGGCATCTGCCACACGGGTGTTAGGGAACTGGACGGGCCTAGAGGATTGGGTGGAGGCAGGAGTGAAAGAGGTGGTTGACCCCTTCCGGGACACTGAAATGCTCCCTTTTGACAATCTTCAGATCGTATTTGACCTCTCCCGTGTGCATTTTCTATTGCACAGAGCACTCACTCTAGCTGTGAGAAAGCACTGGGCGGTGGGGCTCGCTCATCCTAGAGCATTGGACTGCTGTCACTATGAAGCGCTGTCAGCAGGCAGGCTCACAACCGTCTCCTGCCTCTACAAAGCGATACGTCGCGATGGTCAAAAACCTCTGAAGCATCTGCGACTACAATGGGGGGAGGACTTGGGAAAACCAATCCCTGAAGCAGACTGGGGGTTCATGGTGCAGAGGACCCTGAAGATCTAAAGAAATGCATGGTTTAAATGAATAAATTACTATGTTCTGTACAGGGTATACCTTACCTTGGCGCGAATTAAAAGATATTTTAAAAATGAGGCGGCAGCCTGCACTAGATGTGGAGAAAGGGAAACCATATATTACACATGTTTTGGAAATGCCCCACCCTGAATGCATGCTGGAAGGAGGTAATAAGTATAGTGGCAACCATCACAGAGACGGAGATCCCACGAACCCTTGGGCACTGCTTACTGGGTTGATTCCAGCACACGGCCAAGGCAAAAGTGACGGGGAAATTTCAAGATCTTGCCTATGTTCTGGTCAAGCAAGAAATTACCAGTAATTGGAAGTTGCCAAGCGGCCCGAGGATAGGGGCATGGAAAAGGGAATTTTAAAAATGGGCCTGCTCAGAAGAGAACCCTCTTACTAGAAGCAAGACTGGGTGTAGGCACATTAGACAAGGCAAGGTCATGGGGGCGACTGGTTGATGCGTTAAGGGCAGATGGCTGGGAAATGGGGGGGCGAACCCCTCGCGGGCCTCCTCTCGAACGAGGAAGAGGCCAACTGGGCCTGACATTGCAAAGATCAATAGTGTTCCAGGCAGGTCGCTCCCCACGCCACACAGCACCACATGTGTGCCCGTGTCCCTACTGCTGATCGCTGCCGTGAGTCGAGTTCGAGGCCCTCCTCCACCCACAGGCTGCCACCGCGCCTCATCCCTGGTGGCCCAGTGGTGGCCCGTGAGTATCTGCCTGCTCGCTCTGCCCCTTTTTGCCATCTGTCTGTTTTACTGCTGTCAGCTGTTTTTTATTTTTTATTCTTTTGTGTACCGTTTTCCTTTTTGTACTGTACTCTGTACCCTTTTATATTCTGTATTTCCGCCCGTTATGTGCCCTTGTATTTTGTATTCCTGCCCGTCCTGCTCTCCCCTTCCCGCCGCTGCGTCCCTTGCGGCCCCACCCCCTGCTCGCCCATTCGTTCTGCTCCCACCTGCTCCTCCCTCCCAATTTTCCTTTCTTAAGGCGACCGCTGCACTGTGAGGAGAGCGACCCTTGACCCTGTTCCAGGCAGGTCGCTCCCTACGCCGCACAGCACCACCTGTGTGCCTGTGTCCCTCCTGCTGATCGCTGCTGCTGCCGTGAGTTCGAGGCCCTCCTCCACCCGCAGGCTACCACCTGCGCCTCATCCCTGGTGGCCCAGTGGTGGGCCGTGAGTATCTGCCTGCTCGCTCTGTCCCTTTTTGCCATCTGTCTGTTTTACTTCTGTCAGCTGTTTTTTTTATTCCTTTGTGTACCGTTTTCCTTTTTGTACTGCACTCTGTGCCCTTTTATATTCTGTATTTCCACCCGTTTTGTGCCCTTGTATTTTGTATTCCCGCCTGTCCTGCTCTCCCCTTCCCGCCCCTGCGGCCCCACCCCCCGCTCACCCATTTGTCCCGTTTCCACCTCCCAGCTGCTCCTCCCTCCCACCTCCCCTTCTTATGGCAGCCGCTGGCGCGCCAAAGGCAAGCCCGTCCGTGCCTGGACCGGGCACAGCGCCAGACCCCCTGGCCCCCGCAAACGCCACGACCACCGACGCCACTACGACACCAGCACTCTCCACGCTGGCCGATCGCACACCTGCTTCCTGGCCACCCCGAAGCGCACCCAAGGACCCTTCTCCTGCCGGAGCTGCAACTTCACCAGCCTCCGAGCCACCAAATCACCCACCGAGACCAGACTCAACCACCTCAGATGCATATTTCTCAACACATGCTCCGCCCGCAAACACGCCATCGAACTCTGGGACCTACTCGACTCCTCCCTGGATGTCGCCTTCCTGACGGAGACCTGGATGAACCCCTCCTCGGCACTCAACATTGCCATAGCCATCCCTGATGGCTACAAGATCACCTTCATGGACCGCACCAACAGAGCAGGAGGAGGAATCGCCATCATCCACAGAAACGCCCTCAGAACCTCGACTAGCACCGACGACCCCCTCCGTGCCACCGAACACCTGCACTTCCAGATCCACATCGACCCCAACACCACCCTCAGAGGATTCCTTATCTACAGAGACCCTCGGCCACAGTTCAGTGACTCCATCGCCGACTTCGTCCGCACGCACGCCTTGCATCCACGGACTACATCCTCCTCGGAGACCTGAACTTCCACCTCGAGAGGACCAACGACCGCTACTCCACCACCCTGCTCGACAACCTCGCCAACCTCTGACTCAAACAGCTCGTCACGTCTCCCACCCACTCCGCTAGACACACGCTCGACCCATCTTCTCTGCCAGCAACCACGTCCCCTTCAGCCACACCATCGAACTCGACTAGACCGACCACCGCTGCATCCACTTCACCTTCGAGAAGCCCACCGTGCACCACCATGCACAACTGGCCCCCCGCTGCTGCTGGAGCAAAGTCACCGAAGACCAGCTAATCACCACCCTCGCCCAAAACACAGCAACTGACACCACCGACACTGACACCGCCGCCCGCAACCTCAGGCAATGGATCGACGACTGTGCCAACACTCTTGCCCCAATCAAGAAACCCTCTAACAGACGCACCAACAGAAAAGCCACCTGGTTCACCGCCGACCTCCAGGCATTCAAGCAGGCCTGCCGTAGGCTCGAAGAAGTGGCACCATGAACAGACACGGACAGCAATGCAGCCTACAAGAGCGCCATCTGCAGACACCACCAACTCATCCGTACCGCCAAAAGGACCGACAGCCACCAACACCTTAGACTCCCCGCCCCAAGCCACACCGACCCCCCCCCCCCCCCCTGCTCTCCTGGACCCACGTCAACGATGACGACACCATCAAAATCATGAACACCATCCACTCTAGCTCACCATCAGACCCTGCCCGCACCACATCTTCAACAAAGCAAGCTCCACCATCGCACCCCATCTCCGCAAGATGATCAACAACTCCTTCGAAACCGCCACCTTCCCGGAGAGCTGGAAGCACGCCGAGATCAATGCTTTACTCAAGAAACCCAAGGCAGACCCCAAGGACCTCAAGAACTTTCGGCCCATCTCCCTACTCCCGTTCCCGGCAAAAGTTATCGAGAAGACTGTCAACAGGCAACTGACCTCCTTCTTCCAAGAGAACAACATCCTGATTCCACAGCAACCACAGCACCGAAACAGCCCTCATCGCCGCAACCTATGACATCAGGGCCCTGCTGGACAACGTAGAAACTGCGGCCCTCATCCTTCTGGACCCTTCGGCTGCCTTCGACACCTTCTGCCACTACGCAGTGATCTGTGGCAAAGCCCTGGACTGGACCACCTCCTTCCTCACCGGTAGAACCCAGAGTGTCCGCCTCCCCTTATTCCGATCTAAAGACACCAAGATCTACGGCGTACCCAGAAGGATCGCCCCCTCAGTCCGACACTCTTCAACATCTACATGGCACCGCTCGCCAACATCGTCCGATCGCATGACCTCAACATCATCTCATACGCCGACGACACCCAGCTGATCCTCTCCCTCACCAAGGCCCCCACCACCGCCAAAACCAACCTCCACGAAGGAATGAAGGCCATCGCCAAATGGATGAAGAACAGCCACCTGAAACTGAACTCGGACAAGACGGAGGTCCTCCTCATCGGATTCACCCCCTCCGCCTGGGACGACTCATTGTGGCCGGCCGCGCTGGGAGCTGCAGTGACGCCCACTGACCACGCACGCAACCTGGTTGTCATACTGGACTCATCGCTGTCTGACCCAGCAAGTCAACGCCGTCTCCTCCTCCTGCTTCAACACCCTCCGCATGCCCCGCAAGATCTACAGATGGATTCCCACCGGAACCAGAAGGATGGTCACCCAGGCCCTCGTCAGCAGCAGGCTGGACTACGGCAACGCCCTCTACGCGGGAACCTCAGCCAAACTCCAGAAACGACTACAACGCATACAGAACGCCTCTTCATGCCTCATCCTCGACATTCCCCGCCACAGCCACATCACAGCCCACCTGAAAGACCTGCACTGGCTCCCCGTCAGCAAGAGGATCACCTTCAAGCTCCTCACCCATGCTCCCAAAGCACTCCACAATGCCGGACCAGCGTACCTCAACGTATGACTCACCTTTTACATCCCGAACCGCCTGCTTCGCTCCGCTGACCTCGTCCTCACCACCGTCTCCCGCATCTGACGAGCGACCGCCGACGGCAGATCATTCTCCCACCTCGCCGCCAAGACTTGGAACACCCTCCCCATCCGCCTGCGACAGACCCAGGTCCTTCTGACCTTCAGGAGACTCCTCAAGACCTGGCTGTTCGAGCAGTAGCAGCACCCCCTCCGACCCCCACCCCACCAGCACCTTGAGACCCTCACGGATGAGTAGTGTGCTCTACAAATGGATTGATTGATTGATTGATAGTGCTTCAGAACACCCCTCACCCACCCCCCTCAGCATAGATGATCATGCAGTAGAGTGGATGACCAAGGTATAACCCCACTGCATAAACACACACGATTCAGACTAGGTCAAAGATCTGGTTGAAACTCGAGGGGGGAGGGCGGAGGAGTTGCAATAGTTATACGTTTTGGGATTAAAGAACCAGACATCTATGAGTACAGTCATTAACACTATTCATTGCTTTGCTGATGTATAAGAACTATTGAAAAAACCCAATAAAATCTGGTTTAAAAAAACTATGTCACACTAATGACAACAATAATGCAATTGAGAGTTTAGCCTAGTCTTTTCCAATTGTGCCACTTTGCCATTTCTACAGAAACTAAATGGGTTACTTTTCTCATGAAAATGGTGTTTACAATAACATAACCCAACTTATTATCATACGTTGCTTTCATTAGGGATAGTGTTTACTTCATGCTATCCATTAGTCTGTTGCCTCATTAAACATGTTCTCCCAATTCTCTGAATATTTCCTCATACATCATGGCTTATAAAGCTTTAACTAAACCCAAAGGAAGGAGGCTTGACACACAGAAATCAAGCATACAAATATACATTTAAAGATGACGTCCATGACATCTCTTCTATAAGGGATTCTGTTTGAATCAGCATCAATATCAAAGCTAGTGGTTCTGCCACATTATCCACTAGATAACAGCTTCGCTATTTCTTGGATAACATCTATATACATATAATTAAAATGTGTAAACCCCACACAAAAATAAAAAACACAGAAATCAAGGGCACTGATCTCCATCTAAAGATGGCGCCCGAGATGTCTTTGGTAGGAGCGACCTTGCGTTGAATCAGTCGGGTGTGTCAGGACAGATGGACTATTTAAAACGTGTGGTTACATCGACTCTGTTTTCATCTCAGCATACATCGTAGCACAAATTTATGTTCTGGAGCACTCGAACTCCAGAAATATAAATATGCAATAATATTTTTAATGCCCACAGATTACGTTAGGTATACTAATTCACTCTGCAAAATTGTTGCTTTAGACAAGCTACAAAAACCTTGCTTTTATCGTAGCTTGATTTTAGTTTACTGGAGCACTCGCTAGTATTTGTTTGTTGTCACTCTGAATATTGCATGGAATTCTTGTGCTTGCCTCTATGTCAAATAATGTCCGGTGCACATCATGGCTCGCAGGTAGAGTGTTCTGAAGCACTTTGTGCTCTGCAAAAGTGTGCAATATCTCCCACACTCACAGACAATTTAATTTATGTCTGCTTAACGTGCAGCATTGTTCTGAACATTATGTAGAGTGGTTACATCTGGATTTGTACTAAATAGTGCCCAGCACGTGTCGTGGTGCCCGTGAGCACTCATGCTCTGGAAATATATGTATGCAGCGTTTCCAATGCTTACAGACTATGTTAATTTTATTCAACTTTTGGTTTTTTGCCATGCAAAATTGTTGTTTTGGACATTACGTGGAGTAACTGTGTTTAGCTCCATATTAAATGGTCGAGAAAGACTATTATATTATAAAAAAATGTTTCTCTTAATAAGTCATTAGAAACACACCAGTGAGTTATGAGAACATCTAGACAGATTTAATAACGAGAGACTATTATATTATTAAAATAATCTTTCTCTTAATAGATAATGCGAAACATACTTGTGAGTTATGACAACATCTTTTGGGCCAAGTACAAGGTGGTCCCCAGTGAAAACGTATGTGTATCAGAGGTACGAACAGAATAAATATGTATTTTCCACTTTCTCATTCTCTCCGTTTGTATCCCCTCCCAAGTCACTAGTCTATATTAATTGAATCCAATGGATCAATTCTGAACAGTGGCTCCTTTAATTCTCTATAGGATCTAATGGATACGCTCTTTCATGGAAATTGTCTAAACGCACACGAGCAGTTTTGAAATAGAGGTATGTGAATATTATAATTATGTTAATAGAATTGGTTCCATCCATGTATTTTGAATAATTTGTCCCATGAAAACCAATTTCAACGCATATAGAATTAGGCACCTCAAAGTCCATTTTAATTAACAAAATTATGATATGGTAAAATCATAATGTTCAAAACAGAACTAATACAATCAATCATTGTTTGAACCAAATGAATTGGATTTCAGCACCCATGTTTATGCTTATGGTATGACATTTGAAATCTAACCCAACATGCAATGGGTTCTTCATTTTTGTATGTTTAACTTATAGTATGATTAGGATTTTTTTTTATACATATTGTAATTTTAGATTTTTTTAATTTAAATGTATTTTGTAGCCCTGAAGAAGTCCATCAGGACAAAACACGTTGGCTACTGTGGCTATTAGTTTTAATAAGAAGAATTTGAACAAATATGCAGAATTTTCTTCAAAAAACACGTATTGGAGAATATAAATTATTGAAATTGTGCATGAAATGTCATGAGTTTGTGTTGAATCACTATGAACAAGTAGTAATACTGTCTATTGAACCATTACAATTAATACGTCAGACTCTCATGTAATGTAATTATCCAGAAAATTCCAGTAACAATTTCACAATTTAGGAAGGATTTATCATCCAAACCCTCTGAGCTGGCAAAGGATCCTTAAATCGTAGAATTTCAACTTTGAGGTTTGCCACAAGAATGTATGAATGTTATTAAGGAGGCAAGTAGACCTCCTTTTGAGGCATTTTAGTGCTTCAAAATTGTTAAGAGAAAACAAGTGGATTGTAAAAAAAAAAAATAATAATAATAATAGACATAATATAAATTAAACAGTTGTAATAAGGTATTTCATGTTCTCAAACTATGCTCTTAAATGTGCTTTCATAAAACTACAGTTGTCAGACATTTCAACATACACAAGAGGTACACTTCAGACAAAAATAATGTCCACACCACTTGTAAAATGATTTCCGATGGTTGTGAAAGTATCATACTCCCCCCCCCCCCCCACCCCACAACAAACAGTACCATGTTCTACCTTCTAAATGACATCTGTCTAGTTTTATTGAAACTATTGAAAACACATTCTGAACCTGTGCATGCATAGAGCAAGTCTCAAACATATGCCTTTGAGAATACCTTTCTTAGCTTCTATACCCTGTAAACAAAGGGTGAGCACGTTGCAGGCACTGTTGGTAAAGGAGCTTTATTCAGTATTGCACAGAGTAAAGTGATAATGGGAACCCACCAAATATTTATAGCAAAGGTTGTTTCTCCTTTTGATATCAAGCAAGTCGTATAGTTACCAGCTTCTTCAGAAGCCAAGAATTGCTTCAGAAGTGGCTTTGCATTTATTTGATGTAAGAAGGGCTTGTATGCGCTATATAGGAAAGACCAAAGATATTAGAAAAATAGAATCATTTTGTTTGGCAGTTGCACCACAAACCTTGGGGAATGAGGTTACCAAAAAGACAGTTGCTAGAAGCATTCTACAAACATTCCAGATAGGTTATTCATTAGAAAATATCAATCTTGAGTTTAACCCTGGAGCCCATTCTTCCAGAAAGAAAGCAGCAACATTAGCTTTTATAGGTAATGTATAAGAGACCTATGTATGACATCTACAAGGTCTTCACAGAATACGCCCACTAAACACTATTTTCTAGACACTGAGTTTCAAAACAAAGCTATTGTATGTCAGAAGGTATTCAAAAATTGTTCAGCAGTACACTTCCTCAAACCTTTCCGTTCTCGGGTAACACTTCTTCTTAATCAATGCAGACCATGTGAATATACAAGAAAATCATGCTGTAAAAGAAAATAGTTACCTATAATTCAGGTTTTGCAGCTTGGAACTTTTGTGGATTCATGCGAGACGCTGCAGGCGGAGGAGGGGTGTTGGTGCTATACTCAAAAATTTAAAACACTAATAATCTCAAATGAAAACTATGTTTTGGGATGTTGTGTGGGCTTACTCTCGATGCCTGAGTGAGTCAGACTGACTCCTCCCATGGTCGGTGCCCAGAGTTTATAAAATAAAAATGGACACATCTAGACCCAACCCCATGATGGCAGAATAGTGCACAGTATGTGAAACTAGAAGATGTTCGTGGTTCAAAACTAGATTTACAAGTAACTTGTTTCTTCACACCCATTTCAGACCAGGGGGGATTAGAAATAAACAGGCAGTCATGTTCCTCTGGAACTGTTGGGAGCCAAAGCTGCCTCTCAAGAAAGGAAAGTGTGGAGATGAGAATAACAATTCCAGCCTGATGCAGGAAAGCTTTGCCAGCCACCTATTGAGTGGGTGACATTGATGTCTGTATGCTGAGCTTATTCCAGGTAGGACATCCCCAAATGTACAGTTGGCATCAAAGATCCAGAAGGAGGCTTGAGAAGCTTTGCGCTGTCCTGAACTATCATATCAGATGGTAAACAGACTAGCCAGTCATCAAGGAAAGGGCTCTTGAAAATATTCTATGAGAAGAATATCCATAAACTTCCTTAAACCCAAACGAAAAAGGCCAACCAAGGAAACAAGTACCATAGTGAGTACCTGTGGTCAGGGTGCTAGAGCACCCTGACTTTTCCTGCAGGAATGGCGCATTGCTATAAAGCTTGCCATATTTAGAATATGGAGGTGTGGAAATAGACATCTTGCAGGTAGATCAAAGAGAACAACTCCACGATAATATTATAGGTTTGATGTTCTGCAGGCTATTCTGTATTCTGGAATACTTTGTCTGGTCCGAAGTCTATAGTTCCACCTGATGGCCAAAGCCACAATTGACCCCACTATTGTTTGGGACACCTACCTCGAAATAGGGATAATGGTACATTCCAGCACTTCCTGAATGCCCCACGTGCATGATTAACACATCCAGATGTTCTTGAACAAACCTTAGAGTAAGGTGGAACATTCACAAAATAAAATGAGCACCAGAGGCATGCTACATCTAGAACCTATTGGCCCCTTGCCGTATGCACCCTGGCTTGGAATAAAAGCAGAATATGCAGAGCCTCATGAATACAGTCAACAGTCAAGGGTGTGTGAACATGCTTGGCGAAGTCAGATAGGCAGAAGAGAATCTTCTCTGAGGCAAACCACTAGCTTTACCTGAATTTTTCAGCCTAGGTATAAAAGAAGAACGCGGAGGCCAGAGAAGGGGATATCGAGCAAGTAACATAGATCTGTACAGGATGGCCAGCTCCAGGTACTTGATCTGCTATTTAACCAATTCTTGGGACCAAAGAATGTGTGGCCCAGAAAACAAAACTTCAATAACATTGTTCTGTGCATTAAAATGCAACTACGGACACATAGGATGTTTAAAATGCACTGAGTCTGTTAAAATAAAATCCAGTGTAAATTGGATTTGTCTCTCAGTAATGTCAGTGACAGGGTATCTGCTGTGCCCCCTCGTGTACTGCGAGCAAACCCTCTACATCTTGCATGAGACCACCCACAGCATAGGGTGAGTAGTTCCTCGAGTGCAAGGCCAATATTTTAGCAGCTTGTGGCTTTTGTTAATGATGTTCCCATGTCCGATAGCCTCTTCAGAAGAATCGTCTGCAGATGCTACTGTCCAAAACACTGCATCTTCACTCTGATTGACAACTATTTAGGATTCTTGTTACATTAAAGCATCCCTTTTGAAAATCCTGACAGAGAGGAAAACGGATTACTCTCTTGAGGTTATAACTCAAATACATTTGTGTCTGAGTTAGACGAAGCCTGTCCTGAAAGCTCAACCTTTCCCAAGATAAATAACAGCCTCTCCTTTTTGGTGCTTCACCTTGGATTCTGTCTTAAGCTTGTCATGGAACATCTCCATCCTTCTGGTCTGGAAGAATATCAGAACTGTTCCACAGAGATTGAAGTGAATATAACTGGCCCTGACCAGGTGGACACTGGATTAGATGCTGTGGCAGATGCAGTGTTTGTAACGGGTACAAGCACAGGACCTCAATAGGAACAAAGATTGTCAGGGTCCTAGTACTTGTAAAAGAAGCTGGAATAGTCATGGAGAGAGGAGCTGTTTCCACAGATGCATTGTCTGCAGATATCCACTTACAATGGGCAAAAATGTGCACGCCTTCAAAACAAAATGATGCCGAGGAAAGTAGGGAGATTGGGATTCCCCTTCCTCCGGAGTCATTGTCTGAATGGCCATAGGCAGCCTCTAGCCTAAGGTAAGTCACAGGTAGGAAACTGAAGCAGCAATGCCTGCGCAGCAGGTGACTAATCCTCTTTCAGGACTGCTAGAGCCCACTGGTTTTGTATGAACACCCTGCAGAACACCACTTTTATTCAATGGCTTCCAGCCCAGATTTCCTCTTGGAAGCAGCAAAGTATCCCACATAGCAGGGTTCTCAGAATAAAAGAAACCACTAAAAGTGGCAGAATAATCAAGGAGTCCACCAGTGCCTTTGAAACAGAGGTGCAGCACAATTAAGAAGCCTGCTTCACAAACCAGGGAGTGATCAACGTGGTTCACCTCCTTATTCTCGACCCTGGAGAAGGAGTCAAATCTATAGCAGGTTTGTTTTCTATTTTTATTTATGAGGCAAGAAGGGGCATTTGCAACATGTTGGGACACTTTCGTACAATTAGGACTGGAACAAGGAAGAGGGAGGAAGTCATAACAACAATTGGAATTCTTGAAAAGACTTTTCCCTTGGTGCACCGTCTCTTTGTAAAAGAGTTTGTATATCTGGTTTTCCAGTAGAGCACAAGTACGGCATGCTCTGGACGTGTTTTTGCACCTATTAAGAAATTGTGTATTGATTTGGGATTTGGTGTGCTTAACATTGGTCAGCCGTACGTTTTTTTGTTTATAGTTTATTTAATTGACCGTTCTGCACTCTTTTCCACTTGTTATTTTATAAATATCAATCCAAGTTGAGGGCTTGATACCCTCAGACACCATGCCTAGATTACAGGATGGACGCGAGGAATTAGCTATGGACCTTTTTGGGACTAGTGTCTCTAAAAACACAACAACTGTAACTAATACGGCTACTGTGAGCCTTAAAGCCTTGTTTGTTAAACTAGAAAAATTACGTAAACAAGAGTTAAGCAGATGGTGGGACGGAGTCACCTTGGAGCAGTACATGAAAAATGGCAAAATTCCAAGGGGACTCCGTATCCTAATCTTCCCGACTTTTGAAGATCTAAGTGGGGATCTACTTAAGGAATGGGAATGCAATCTGGAGGGTGCATCTACAACGATGATGAAAATATTGGTGAGACACGCTGCAGAGAAGGGGGAGAAACTACAGGCAGAGATTGAGACTCTGGAAAAGGAAATCAACAGTATAACTGAGAAAGATCTAATTAAGAAAAATTATGCGATACTGAAGCAGGTGATGGATGATCACCAACTGTATTTGAAGAATAAAAAACTAAGTAAAATAAGAAGGGACGATAGGGACTACCAAAATGGCAGAATATACACCTTTGCCAAAAAATATGATGGGTTACAGGGAACTGAGGATATGACCAAGAAAAGAACAAGGGAAGACAGAGATATAAGTGAGGAAACAGGCTCTAACAGCAACCTATCCCTTTCCTCACTAGGTAGTTCCACATCAAGCCATGTATTACCTGATGTCCCTTTAGAAGAGGGGGCCTCGTCCTTCCAAAAAGAACTAGCCAACCTAAGGATAAGCAACCGCCTCCAACAGAAAAGAGATCAAACAAAAAGAGGCGGGAGGGAGGCGATCAAAGAATAATCAAAAGGGGAGGCTCGACAAACAAATCAGGTGCAGTGCCCAAATTGAAGAAGTAGCTATGGGTGGACTCGGAACAACAGGGGACCCCATGACCAGTCAAAATGTGAATACTGATTTGAAAATTATAAATCTTTCAAATAAAATTTTGGACAATGATGAAAAAAGCTTATTGAGTAAAGGTCTTAATTTTTGCCCTACACAAGGAGGTGACTTTGCAAACCTACACATTGATCTCTTCAAATTCACTAGGACATTGAAACTTAAGGATTTCTTTGCGACCAGACCTTATGAACCAGGGGGTGACAGGGGTGTCCAAAGTAGTGGTACACATACCATACAAGAAGTTCGTAACATACACTGTCTCCTTTCTCTGAATCCAGATGATGAGGTAAATATCACTACGGTCCTTGAAGACCTTGACATCAATCACAGTGCGAGCATTGATAGTGGACTACGCCCGAAATCTAAATTTATACCTACGCATTCCTATCACCACAACATTGATGATTTCCATGATAAGGTTACAGAGGAGCTCTATAACATCGAAACACCCCAAAGATTTACTCCCAGGTTAGCTAACAATATTACAGTGGCAGAGAGATCAGCCCTGATGAGATTGAACAAGGATACGAGTATTGTTATAAGGGAAGCCGACAAAGGCGGGAACATCGTTGTAATGAATCATGAGGATTATATGCAGGAGATATCCAGACAACTTAGCAATGAGGGACACTATCGTAAGATCAATGAGAACCCCATCCCCAATAGCACAATGAAGATCAATGCCAAACTATTAGAATGGCGGGAATCTGGCCTTCTCAGTGAAGATGAGTGCCGATTCATGTGGGTGAATTGTCCAAATTTTCCATGCATTTATGTATTGCCAAAGGTACATAAGGAGGGGAAATTTCCCCCGGGGAGACCAATTATTTCCGGGGTGGGTTCACCCACAGAGAAAATGTCAGAATTTGTTGACCTTAAGCTCCAGAAATATGTCCCCAACCTACCTTCATATGTAAGGGACAGCAAGGATATCCTAATGAAATTCAAAGATTTTGACTGGTCTGAGGAGTTGATATTTGTAACTGTAGATGTAGAGAGTCTTTACACCTGCATCAACAAGACTTTCGGTATCAAAGCAGTTCAATCCTTCCTTGATAGAGAAGATGCAAGCTTTTATGACTATAATGAGATGATTGTCTCAATGATTAACATCATCCTGGATAATAATTTTTTCCTTTTTGACGGTGAATGGTTTCAACAGATACACGGTACTGCAATGGGTTCCAGGTTTGCTCCCTCTTACGCTTGCCTATTTATGGGTTGGTTTGAGAGGGAGCATGCCTGGAACAGAGATGCCTCCCCCTGGACTAATTACATCGTGTATTGGGGGAGGTATATCGATGACGTGATCTGCCTCTGGTCTGGGTCTACTGACCAACTTGATCAATATGTATCCTTCCTGAATACCAACATGTACAATGTTAAATTCACTATGATGTATCATAAGGAACACATCAACTTCCTGGACATTACTTTTTATATTAAACAGGGACAGATACACAGTACACTATACAGGAAGGAGACTGCGTGTAACGCTGTGTTGCACGCGACGAGTGCACACCCTCACTCTGTAAAGAAAAACATTCCCTTTGGCGAAATGGTGAGGGTCAGACGAAATTGCAGCGAGGAAGACATGTTCCATGCACATATTGGTGACACTAAGAACAGATTCTCAAAAAGGGGATACGATCGGGCCACTTTGGATAGAGCTGAACTTAGGGTCAGTAAGATGAGTAGGAACACGACACTACAGGATAAACAAAAAAGGCCTGTTAATGACACCAAAGTTAGGTTTATAACCCAGTATACCTCCCATAGTAATACTATTTTTAACATCTTCAGAAAACATTGGCATCTTTTAATGGGAGTTCCCGGCTTGAGAGATGTGATTAATAATAAACCATCTATCACATACAGAAAGGGTACCTCTTTAAAAAGATCACTCTGTCCTAGCTATATAACCACTCATCAAAAAACACAAACGTGGTTACCAGACAAACCCAAAGGATTCTTCATCTGCGGAATGTGCAATGTCTGCCCTTTGGGCAGGAACAAAACATTTGTTTTCTGCTATAACAGCTCGAGACAGTTTGTGATTGAAAATTTCATAAACTGCAATACGACCTATGTGGTGTATGTTTTGGGATGTAGATGCGGCACAATCTACGTCGGAAGTACTATCCGTAGCTTAAAACTTAGGATTCAGGAACACAGGAGGGCAATAAAAACCAAAGACATTAGATACCCTATTACCAACCATTATGCTAGGGAACATCCTGAGGATTTGAATTTTTGGTTTCACGCCATTGAACATGTTCCGAAACCAAAGAGAGGCGGCAACAGGGATCTGTTGCTGAGACAAAAAGAATCCAAATGGATTTGCCGTTTGAGAGCAACCAGTCTGGGGCATAACACGGATGGGGAAATGCACTATTTCCTATAGGTGGGGACACCTGGGGGTTATAACATTTAATATACTAGGTCCCCTCAAAAGTCATCTGGTCTCTCTACTTAGCCTTGGATTGTCTCACACTTTTGCCGATAATGCACTATATATTTGGGGCTTTGGGATCTACATAATTCACGTGTTCCGATTTCATACTGCAATATATGTTGGTAAATATGAGTATCTTTACATCTATTTGTACCATTAGACTAGTTTGTTTTTCTCTGTACCTGCTTTTTCCTTATTTGTCTTATTTCAAATCGGAACTAACTGTAGATATCCATGAGCGGTCATCCTATTATAAGTTCCATTGGGTACACCAACTCGCCTATTCTGTTTATAAGGCATCTCCAGAGGAAACTTTGAATAAATGACCATTTGCCTTCACATCTCTAAAGGTCTCCTATATCTTCTGTTTGATACTTGACCTTATTCTGTCTGTTTCGTCTCCTTCCCCTTCCTTTTAAGTGGTGTTTTCCACTGTTTAAAACTGGATTGAAACGTAAAATTTTATATACCGAGCCCGTGTGGGCAGGGCAACAATGTCTCTGGATATTATATGTCCAATTGGACAGACAACACATCCCTTTACAACAGAGCTGAACTGGGTATTCAATCATATATACACCAGGAATTGTTGCATGTTATTTTTTCTTTGCAGAGATCGTGTACTTACTAGGAAAGGCTTTAACGTCATTTTGCGCAAATCAAATCTAGCCCATACATGTTTCGCTTTTACTTGTTTATTACCAACGTTCCATTATTCCTACTAGTTTTATAAACCATATGTAATTTCAATTTGTCGCTTTTATATTTAGGAAACCCCGCACACCCCCTCCCCCGGGCCCCCCCTAATTCTCGATATCTTATGGTCATTTGCATTGGTTATTGATTACGTATTCAAATATTCAGAGACGTATGCATGGATATGGCAATAGAATCTATTCGTGTGTAATGGTTTTAAATACGATATATACAAAAGCGCCTGTTTTTTTTATGTGAGATTGGACGATGTACACATTACATCGGTATACCATTCCAAAATGGTGCACATAGGTTGGAAATTCAGCCTAAGCATTATAATAGCGAGCACGATACTTCCGCGACTCGTCACGTGACGGGTGCATACTTTTGATATTAGAATCTAATTTCGTATATTTCTATAAACGATATATAAGGATGTACCTCGACTTTATTTGGGATTAGATGTTATATACTTGATACAAATACACCATTCCAAAATGGCGCCCATAGGTTGAAGACTCAGCTCTAATATTGTAGTCGCTATCTTAATACTGCCGTGATTTGTCACGTGACATGTGGGTTGGGCCTACTTAAGACGTTCGACCTATGGGACATGGTTTCGCCGGTGACCTGAGATAGCGCCCGTTTCGAAAGGTAAGACGAGAGTCGTTTGGTGGGTTGAGAAGGTGACTTACTGACGTGATATTTCTTTGGGGCTTGGGATGTGAATTAAAGGGATGTTTCTATGCTAACTGGTCGACTTGGGCGTTGCTTTAGTACTATCGTGGATATCACCTCAGTATTATCCTGTGGTCTTAAACGATGTAAGGCAACCAAGGACAACTATATGTCGAGTGACAAAGACATTTTGTTGGTCGTTTGTTTTTCAAAGCGCACATTACGTGATTGCTCCGTTATTTTAATTGTAACTAAGTAGGACCTTTTTAAAGCTGTCCAATGTAAAATGGGAATACTTACGGCTTACAACTTGTTGTATATCAGCGTTGCGCGAAAAGC
Source organism: Triturus cristatus (assembly GCF_964204655.1). Classification (NCBI taxonomy): domain Eukaryota; kingdom Metazoa; phylum Chordata; class Amphibia; order Caudata; family Salamandridae; genus Triturus; species Triturus cristatus. The sequence continues at coordinate 214,144,869 of NC_140594.1, read as the reverse complement.
TTTGGAACGCTGGGTTCGGTCTCTGTTGTGTCGAATTGACAGATTTGCTACATGACAATATTGCGTCATGATAATATTGAGTCCTGGCCTACGAACAAATAGATAATGGGAGATAGAAGCTATTAGGTTGGAACGTTTAAAATCTGGAAATGCGACTAAGAATGGATATTTGTGAAACAGAATAAGAATAAGAATGGACACCCATGACATTTTTCGTTTTGTGCTTTGTGTTGTTTTTCTAGAAAAATGGAGCCTGTACATTGGGCCTAAATATACAACAACAAGGTTGTTCTATTTTTATCTATGATACATACAGACTGAACTAAGAGTCCGACTAATATTTGAACTAGCCGGTGACGCATTTATGATCGCATCTATATTTGGAGAGGTAAGATGCTTGTCGCTTTCTTATGAACCGCCTTTGTTATTCTAGTTGATTACGATCTCTCATGCCCACATGAGGCTATAATAGAAATCCCTTTTTTTTAAAAAAAATTGATTCTTACTAGGTCGTATACAATTTTATATGAACAAACATATCACTTGGAAGTCGGCCATTTTTGAAATTTGTGGAGGTCGTTCCTTAGAAACAATCTATGGTAAGAATTGGCATTTGAACAAAAGTTTCTTCTCCTTTTCTCTCCTAATAGATTAGTCGTCACCTTATTCACTGTTTCTGGTATCTACAAAGACCTTTTTCTTTATCTTTATCAATTAACCCACTTGTAGATTAGGTTCCTGGGTTTCTTTAAACATCAAATGGAGTTCTCTATTTAAAACATTGGACAGTGTACATACCCAGGCAGGATATATATGTGTTTTTTGTGATATTTTTAACTTTTGTCATGTATATGTATCTGACTAATATGTTTTATAAAAAAATATTCTTTATAAATTTTGTGTGCAATATATGTATATGTAAAATTTATTTTGTATGTTCTCCGTGGTGTTTCTACTATTTGTATGGAAACATATGACAATGTCACTTCTATATGTATTATCGGTAATGTAGTTTGTTGTGTTTTATGTTGTACTTGATGTGTTTTATACATATGTATGTTTTTATTTATATTCTTTCACAGCCCTGACGAAGTTCGTAGAGAACGAAACGCGTTGGCTGAGTTTGATTTTTCTGAAAGTTGAATGAAAATAAAAGAACAACAATTGGAATTCTTGAAAAGACTTTTCCCTTGGTGCACCGTCTCTTTGTAAAAGAGTTTGTATATCTGGTTTTCCAGTAGAGCACAAGTACGGCATGCTCTGGACGTGTTTTTGCACCTATTAAGAAATTGTGTATTGATTTGGGATTTGGTGTGCTTAACATTGGTCAGCCGTACGTTTTTTTGTTTATAGTTTAAAAAAAAAAACCCTTTCTGAAGCTATTTGAGCAGACCATTTTATTCAGGTGAGTTGGAAGCAACGCCCCGAGATGGGAGTAAGACTGAAAATATGCTGCTCAACTTGAGTTTAGATTAAAGAAACGCACTTCACAGGCGCAGTGCTCTGCGAGTGGACCTGCGCATACACCACCATTTTTGCCTTTAAATGACCAGAAGCTCTGCTTCTGGCAGATTTAGAGGACTGCATATTTAAATGAGGTCCGGTTGACTGCATGAAGTCAGTGAAGAGTTTTCTCCCAAAGGGAGGTGCTCTGCCTAGTTGCAGATGCCCTGACCAAGTCGCCTTCAGCAGTCTCCTGTAACTGGTCAAATGATGCACCTGAAATTTGAAATGCATTGCCTATGCTATGGTGTTTGTAGCCACATCCATGAACGCCACAATTTGAGATGAAGCAAATAAAGGATTTATCTGTTGTGAATTTGCAAAGTCCAACAAGCATGATTAGTCGTGGCATCATCAGATGCTGTTTTTATTTCTTATTACGAAAAATCCTTTTCTCTATTTACAATTTTGCAGAAAGGACAACATTTAATGAAAGGCCTGTTGAAGAACTAGAGCAGTGGATTGATAAATACTCTGATCAGCTGCCACCTCTATCAGCCTTCATTTTACCTGTAAGTCTTGCATTGGGTTTATCAACCGATCAAAATAATGTGCCTCCTCTTTTATTTTGAGGTTCTCTTCCTCTGTTGCACTTCGATGGTTGCATTATGAGCTCATCACTGTTTTAAAACATTCCATACAAGGTGTAAGTCTCTAGATTTTATTTGTGTTCGGCGGAGATTGCCATCCTCTTCCATGTTTGTTTTTAAACCAGCACCCCTCTTTAGTCTGTTTTACGCAATCCTTTAGCCTTCGTTTCGTTTTTGAATTAACTTTTGTTTCACACCATGCCTGCATTCATTTATTTGTGCCTTTCTGAGAGGCACCCTCTTTTTCCCTCTGCCCCAATCAGTCCCTACATCAAAAAAGTAAACTTGTCCCAATCTCTGCATTTTTTTTACATTTCAATGATTTCTGTTTGAGATTTTGTCTTCATACCGCAGAATGGAGGGTACAAATTCATTCTCAGTTGATATGAGGATAATTTGGCTATCCAAATTTTGCTATTACTTCTTTAGAGAGGTTGTTTGGTTGGAGGATGGATGATATTTAAAACTGGAAGGTACACATTTTGACAGTAAATATTGGGAGGTTTATAATAAGCTATGGCGATTGTGTAAAGACCGCTCCATGTTTAGTTATGCTTGTTTCTGCATTCTTAGAATGCTTTTCTGATGTGATATAAATGTGCTGCATTTTTGTTTAATTAATTTGTATTTTTTTTACCATGTCATCTAGGTAAATTTACTTGCCAAGTTTTCGCGGCATTTAAGTGTCTTGTGTTTTTTTTTTTTTTAGTCTGGTGGTAAAAGTAGCGCAGCACTCCATTTGGCAAGAGCTGTTTGTCGCAGAGCAGAAAGGAGGTAAGTAGCGAACGCAAAGGCTGTTATGTAACTTTTATATTATATAGCCTGAAAAAGTAAAGTACTTTTAGTCAATTTTCTGTGCAAATTGCATGTTGGTAATGTCCATTGGAGGTAAACAGTTATATCACTCAACTTGCAATCATTAAGATGTGAAATGAATAAAAATACCAGTTAGTAGATCTAGTTATCCTACTTGAAAGGCAGACTGCAAATTAATATAGACATCTATATATCAGGGGACAGTACTCACTTTCTCCTGTTCAAGCTAACCCCACATCAGGCATTCGCCACTGAAGGCAGATGTACCAGTGGAAAATTCAGGGTCGGTGACCCAGCTTACTCAGAAGCATGACTTAGCGAGGAGTGAATATATCCTGGAATCTGCATAAGAGTGTGGCTGCAGAATTGCTGGAGCCCATCCAGACTTTTGCCACAGCAGTCTTAAGAGGCCCCAGTCCCTAGGCAGTTTCTATGTGCTCGATCTTGTCTATGATCAAAATCATGCATTGGACTATTGGTATTACTACCATTTCCTCCTCATTTGCTGTTGATTGGCTGTATGTTTTAGAAGGTGTGCTGGGCATTTGCCAATAATGTTTGGGTGGCCCGATGCGAATTTGGGGCATCTCTGGGCGCCGCGTACGTGGAGTCAAAGTGCAACTCTAGCCAGCGTGAAGCATTTGAAGATAATAACAGCTTCATTGAGAAGTCTACACACCGTTGGCCAAGAACCTGCTGGGAAGGCTGTAAAGAGAGGTGCTGCACTACTACGCAACCTAAAGCTGAACATCATACGGAGTGATAACATGAAAGGCGAACACAACCAGGTTTTCAGAGAGCAGCAAATAGCAACAGTAAATTACAAGATAACACTGCGATCAGAATCTCTGTGAGACTGAGATCATCCAGGTGTCAGACAATACAAAGAGATGCCTAAAAGCCAAGCAATTCAAATACTAGAAATGGTCATTTGCTTGCCAGAACTGAGCAAAAAGAGTCCTCATACCACAGCGCTGGTTGGAGTGGCCCCAGAGAAAGTGCCATGGGTTGTGCTAATGGAGCCGTCCATACACGAAGCGGTACACCACTGAATATGCCGAGTGCAGCTCATAACAACTCCAAAGGTTTCCAGAAGAGTGAAGAGCTCCAATAGAGACTAAGAGGGAGGTCAAGGTTCCACCTACTGTCCAAAATGACCCAGAGGCCAGCGCAGCACAGAGCCTTCGAGATGGCATGGCTGAAGTGGGTTCTAGTGGACAGCAGACCGTGTCAGAGAGAACTCCACCCTCCGTGTTAGCCAATCTCATAAATGGGTTCAATGCCGCTGCCTTCCTAAAACCACCACCACCATTCAATACCCCCCAAAAAGCAAAATACTGGCGACAGATGGACTGCTTGGAAAGAAACATTTAACGATTTCATTGATGTGATAGAAGATAACAAGAGGATTATTAAATACCTTAAGAGTTTTGCTGGTGAAGGTGTAAAAAGTCACAAAGAAAATGCTGCGAGATGCTAAAATTACATACTGTCAAATCAAAGCAGCCTTAAATCTCAAGTTCAATCCAATGTCAAATGTATATCACAAATGGTACATTTTCAGTCAAGAATGACAGAAAGTAGGTGAAACTGTCGACAAATTTGTTGAGAGACTTGATACGCCCATCAAACACACTAAGTTCAATGAATTTAATAATGAGGAAGCTATACGTCTCCTACTTATTGACGGATTTATTCAGACTAATGCAGAAAGAAACTTCTTAGTCTAGAGCAGGCTTCTCCAACAAGTAGTTTGTGAGCTACTGGTAACTCTCCAGCTACTTGTAAGTAGCTCTACAGTGTGCAGCCCGACTACTATATTAGAAGCTTTTGCTTGGTTAAAAGAATGAACGAATCCCACAATTAAAATATTTACGGTTCAATCATGCGTCATTGCGGAGACATTACAAATATTATTACATTGGTGCCTGGGGCATTGCAGCTATGGCTGTCATGTAATAAATATAGTTAGTCACTCCTAATTAAAATCCAAAATCTTGCTTGGAGTGCCCACTAATGTAATCTTCTCTGACGTGGTCTCTGTTACTACACTAATAATATTAGTAGCTTAGGAAGATTTTCATATATCATTAGTAGCTCTTATTACTGAAACGGTTGGCGACTCCTGGTCTAGAGCAAATTCTCATGGCTGCCAGAGCGTGCTGATCGACAAGCTGCTGACATGGAGGCTGAAGTTGCCCAGAGTGAGTTAGTCATGAACATGAAAAGTAGGCAAAAGTACAAGGCAGAAGAACACAGAGTGATGTCACCACAGAAAAAGTTGTGCTTTAGGTGTGGATTTTTGTTTCCACACAAAGGTAAATGTTCCACCATTGGACAGATCGGCAAAGGCTGTGGGAATGAGAACCATTTTGTAACGGTTTGCTAGGCGAAGGAAAAAGTGCGTCACGGCGGGAAGGCAAAATGGCGACCTGGACATTCCAGAAGCAACTTTTGCGGCACACCAACAAGGCTAAGCGACCACACCAGTTGAGGCAAGTCGACACCAAACTAATTTGATCATCATCTAAATCATCGTCAAACAGTTCTTCAGTATCAATGTCAAGTGAAAGTGAAGAAGATGGTTGTGCAATGTCGATGTTTACTTCAGAGAAATGTGCTCATGTTGGACTGGATGCATGTGAAGAAAAATAGAACATAAAGAAAAGTCAACATGAAAAAGCACCAAAGTCATTCAAACATTGTCCGAAGATTACACTAAAAGTAAATGGTTGCTCAATACCTTTTATTATCGACAGTAGTGCGTCAAATATTATGCCTGAGGAGAAATACTGTGAACTATCTCCATTGCCACAACTTAGGCCCTCGAAAACCAATGAGTATACATGGGCTGCATCAATGGCATTAAAAAGTCAAGGTTTATTTATAGCAACAATGAAACACAAGAAAACAAAAGTACGAGGTATGGCATCAGTGCCTGTCTACACAGCTGCTGATATGGGACTGATATCAGTGAACTATAACATGAATGCTATTCACAAAATAGTAAGTCCGTTCCCTTCACTGTTTCTTGGATTAGAAAAACTCACTAGTATGAAAGTACAATTGCACAATAATGAGGACGTCCATCCTATTGCTCAAAGACATGAAATTGCATTTCATTTATGAGAAGCCGTTGAAAAAGAACTTGAATCCTTACTCAAACATGATATCATGGCGCGTTCCACTGGTCCAATGCCATGAGTTTCTCCCATAGTGGTGGTATCCAAAAAGGAAAGGGAAGGAGCTGTACGCATCTATGTTGATTTGTGGTAAGCGAACAAGGCAATTGAAAGAACGACATCCAGGTCCGCACATGGTAGACATTATAACACAACTGAATGGTGCGAAGGTCTTCTCTTGCCTTGATTTGAATAAAGGATATCATCAGTTGGAACTTGAGGAGAATTGCAGGTACATTACAACCTTCTCTACACATATTGGTCTGTTCCATTATAAAAGACTAGGATTCGGTGTGTTATCAGCTGCAGAGCTTTTTCAAGATGTCATTTGATGCTTTTAATTACAGTGATGGCATATTGGTTTTCAGAGCTACAATGAAGGAGTATGATAAAGCTCTCATGCAAGTGTGTTGTTTGCTCACTGATGCATGTTTTACTTGGAATGCTGAGAAATGTGAGTTTGAACAGACAAAGCTAAAAAAAAATTGCCTATATCTTTTCTGATGGGGGAGGGGGGGGGGTATGTCACCCGATCCAATAAGTGAAAGCGCTTTCAATTGCCAGTCTCCCACAAGATGTTTCCATGTTACGTTCATTCTTTGGCATGGCCAGCTACTGTTCTAGATCTGTACAAGTCTTTGCCTCGGTACGTGTTCCATTAAGAGAGTTGATGAAAAGTAATGTTTTATTATTTAATTGGTCACATGAATGTGAGCAAAACTTCAAGAAAATCAAGCTATTGAACGCTACTGAAATAGCATACTTTGATCCAAAGCTTCGTGCCGAGTTTGTTGTTGACGCTATCCCTATCGGGCTAAGTACAATCCTTGCACAGCACAGTGGACACCCGAATGCTCGAAGACACATATGCAAGCAGAAGTTGGTCAACAACTGAACGTGCTTCTTCACAACCTGAGAAAGAAAGTTTAGTAGTGATGTGGGCTTGTGAACATTTCTGAGATGGAAAAAGACTTCAGCCTCCGTGACCTGGCAGTTTTGAAAAAGAAAAAAGAGATGCGCAATAACATGGAGAAAGCGAGCTCAAGTCATAAGTATAATAGTGCTCCGTTTAGAGATACTTGGGCATTCGACGCAATTACTAGATCATCATATTACTTCCTGGGAACTTATCAGTCGCCCACATGAAGAATTAGAGTAATGGAAACTTGGTAAACAGGACATTTAGCAATTCCGGGCACTGAGTTTTTGCCTGACAGCGTAAAGTATGATTATAACGAGTACAATCTAAAGTGCATCTGGAACCTCCACGAGCTTGAGCACTGTGGCACTAATGGTTTCTGGGAGAAGCAAACAAGGAAAGACCCCATCAATAAGGGATGTGCTCCACACTCGCAAACACGGCAAGCACAACAGGTGCCTTTGACTATTAGGAGCTGCATGCGCCTTAATCACCACTGGATGCTGAGGCAGCCCAGGCTTTGGTGATGGAGCGAGCGGTGGCATTCAACAACTCATGTGAAAGTGACAATCTGAAATGTCCTCCCTTCAGCATGATCTAGCAAAAAGTATCTCCAGACTACACCACAACTTGCAAAAAATGGAGATGCATCTGGACCGAGTTCAGAACGTTACTACAGAACAAGCATACAAACGAAACACCACAGTTGAGTGAGTGTCAGCCTTGGAAATTCAGCAAACTATACGCGCTGAGAAACCTGAAGATGCTGAAGCTCGCTCTTGTAGGAATAATATCAGAATATGCAGAATCAACGGGGCGTGCCCAGATCTGAAATGAAAGCCTGCATCAAAGCCCTGTTACAATATATCTGATCAAAAATTAAGATGTCGACTGGAACTAAATACGAATCGGTGTTTTTAATATAGCAGATCTGCCCAAAACATCCTCCAGGTGTTCTAACTTGATTTCATTTATGAAGGTCAAGGGGAGAAAATGGAGAAGCACTGTCAAAAATACATTCACTTTCAGGATTGCAAGATCACTCTGTTCTAGGACATCTCATCCACTACAGTGCTCTGGCAATGATCGATATCTTACAGCTTGCTGTTTACCTTGGACTGTAAGGCAAATGCCACAAGAACACTTGAGAAAGCATGCAGAATAATTAGCATTTAGAACATCCATACATGATTAATCATGAGAACAATCAAGGGCTGGAACCATAGACCGCAAGGAAGAGTAGGGAGGCATGAAAACGAGACCTCGAGCTGCTAACAGTGACCTACTCAGATGAAGACTCTACAACACATGTTCGTACCTGTGATATATCTCTTCCAGGACTGGAAATCTGCTTTACTGTGAAGGAAAATGTCATACCAAGATGTTTGCAGCCACTTGAAAATGGGAGGCACAAAACAAGCACACTAATTGCTAACATGAGTAGCCTTTGAAAATGGAACTGATCATCTCCACAGTGGTATTCAAGGCTTCCCTCCCGGACAGTAGAGTATATGGACTGTGGTTTTGGTGGTTCCTACTTCTGCCTTTGGAGCCTAGCTGGGCCTCTGCCGAATGTGAAAGCCTCGTACTTTGACTGGCACACAGGTTTGCACAAGTTTGGGGTTGAACTGGATCCCATTTATTTCTGTAATCTAATGTTGATGTTATGGTGATATGATATGAGATTTATAAAGCATTTTGCTACTCAAGTGAGTGTCACGGTGCTGCCTTCGAGGCAACCTGCACAGGCAAACAGTGACGCTATTCTGTTAAAACATCCAAGCTTTTAATTTTTTCTTAATAATTGATGTCTCAGCCGTTGTACGTAGTTCCAGAGGAAACAACAAAAATCAAATCCAAGCACACTTATGTAGTCCAAAGTCAATAATGTTGTAAGCACAAACGTTATCGGTGTCCACTTTTAATCCAGAAACATAAGATCGGGTAACATGAAATCCAAATTCGTTTTCATACAGCCAATGTTCAGTCCAATTGATCATATATTAATCCAGCAGTTTTAGCTTGGCACCGCTATCAAGCTAAAACTGCTGAATCAATATATGCTGATTGCATGAATTGGATTGACCATTGGCTGTATGAAACGAAAATTGGATCAAACATTGGCTGTATGAAAACGAATTTGGATTTCATGTGACCCGAACGTATCTGTATTATTACATGTATCCTCTGGGAGGCAACTCTGCATATACTTTGTAAAATCAATAAACTATGTTGTTAAAAAAAAAAAAAAGTGGACACCGATAAAATTTGTGTTTACAACATTATTGTCTTTGGACTACATAAGTGTGCTCAGATTGGATTTTTGATGTTTGCTCGTTCCCCTCTTTGAGGGGTCAATAAGTTTTTTTTTTTTTGGTAACTGACCCTTCCTTCCCTAGAAGCACCGATCGGAACTATTGCTCCTTCTACATTCCCCAATGCTCTTTGCAGAGCGCCTTTAGTTGTTTCTATACCAAGTTAACAATTTTTCTATTAATAGTTCTAGAGGAAGTTTATTCCAGGCAACCAACCAGAGATAGGAGAAGGACCTGCCTACAATTCTCATTCGATGTATCTTTGGGATCTTAGCCAACCGACCACTATAAAATTGGCGACTTCTAGAGGGAACATGCGCCTTAATCCTTTCCCTGAGATAGTTTGCCCTGGTGGCCTGCAATGCTTTGTGAATGAGGACAAGAATTTTAAAAAGCATCCTTTTTTCTTTTATTGGGAGCCAATGAAGAGCCTTCTAGTGAGAGGAAATAGGAGACCATGGGAGGATATTCAAAAGAATTTGAGCTGCAGAGTTCTGGACAACCTGTAGTCTATTAAGATTATCTGAAAGACCCAAGTAAGTACAAAGCATTTCAATAGTCCAATCTGGAAGTTATCAAAGCCTGAATGACTTTTTTTTAGCAGAAGAAAGAACTTTTTCAGAATACATAACAATTGAAACAGGTTCCTACAAAGACCGGTCCCATTCTTAACTGTATCCTGTTGAGGTCCAGGTGGTGAAGTGTCATTTGGCCTGAAAGTCTGCCATAAGCCTGGCGAGAGAGCCAAAGAATAATATTTTTGTCTTTTCAGCATTACATTTCAATTGATTAACTGTCATCCAATGAAAAACGGATTTGAGGAATTTAACAGCCTCCCCAGAAATCTCTACTCTCTTTATGCAGGTAAACAATGCTGAGTGTTGTCAGCATAGGACATCACTTTGACTCCTAGTTCCTCAACTAACCAGGCTAGGGGTGTAAGGTGTAAGGTAAACATTAAATAGAGTGGGGCTTAAAGCTGAGCCCTGATCACTCCTACTGCTGCCATCTCATGCACTCATGAACGCAGCTATCCAGACTTCCTAACTTCTCTCTTCCGGAAAGGATGAAAGCCACTGTAAGGTTATACCATTTATCCCAATTGATCGTAATCGGGCTAGCAACCTTAAATAGGGGACTGTATCAAAAGCTGCTGAAATGTTTTATATGACCAAGATGGCCTTCCTCCCCATCATCTAGGGAGCCTTTAATATGCTCGGAGACATCCATCAACGCTGTCTCAGTACTGAAATTGGGTCTACGCCTAAACAGGCTAGAGTGCAGAACATCATTAGTTTCCAAAAATTGAGAAAGTTGTTGATTTCCCCATTTCTCTAAAACCTTTGAAAGAAGTAAGGTAATTGGTCTGTTATTCTCCTGAACACTTGGGTTAGCTGAAGAATTTTAAGCAAGGGTAGGTTTTTAGCTTGCTTCCATTGAACCGGAACCACTTGTGTGGTCAAAGAAGCATTGAGTACTTTATTTGCTAAGGGATTAACGGTAGGTGCCCCTTTAGCAAATAAGCTGGGGGGGGGGCATGGATCAGAGGGGCACAGCAAAGGGAGAAAGATAGTAGGATACCAGGGAAATTTGGGCTTGTCACTAGTATGTAGGGCTCCACGGCATTATCTGCACCAAAGTCTGTGTCTCTAGGGCAATTTATGGAAGGGCCAAGGGCACATTATCCAAATACTTATTAAGCATAAATAAATAAGCCTCATGCCACCTCATAGCTAATTTGCAAATTGTGACTCTAAACAATTAGGGCCTGAACACGCTGGTCATGAGGCGGGCAGTATTGAAGTAGTTGCATGATAATGAGATCGACTTAGCCCTGCTTAATCTTTGTTAAATCAACAGGTATAGTGGGGCTGAGACAAATATGAAATCAATAAAATACCTACAACCCCTCCCTTTAAAAGTCTGAGTTCGAGGAGTTCACCAGTTTCTCCAGGGTAAAAACCAAATTGTGAGATTCTAAGAGCTCATTGAGCTCCTGGCCATCAGTCGAATGTACAAAATGTAACCCTTCTTTGAGCAAACAGCTATGATTTAAAAGGTCACAATCCTGTGGGGGGTCACATACATGACAGTTAAAACCCCCAGCAAGCACAATTAAATCTCTGCCATAGACCTGCTTCAAGAGAACACATCTGCTTAGAAAAAATAACCAAAGACTCCAATCCTACTGGTTTCTGTATGAATACTATTCCCATGCTACTACCAAGACCAGGGGAGTTTCCTGAATCTCATTCAATAATGACTGAGCAGATTGGGAGTCAGAGAAAAGGTAAAACCAGTCTTCCCACAGAACGTTTAACGTTTCATGTGGAAATGCCTGTTCCTGAACCTGCGATTCTATGAATTTAATCGCAAGCTATTTAAATTCCCACCTCTGTTTGGATGCTTCATAGCACAACGAAGGATATATCATAAAATTAAATAAATTTTGAAGTTTGATTGACTAGAACTGTATTGCCTTAGTCAAAATATGTTCCATGATTCTAAGTTAAATGCTACTAGTGTCACCCACTGAAATACCCTTTTAAAACATCTCAGTCCTGCCACTGAAACATGTAGTGCAGTTTTAAACTGCCATTTCCACCTAGTAAACTAAACCCTTTTAGCATATATGTGTAACTCCTATGGTGTGTCCTAAAGGCTCTTAGGGCAGGGCGCATTGTATTTAAAAAGTATGACATATGGGTTTAAGTTTTACATGCTCTGGTATTGAAAAACTCCTACAGTCGTTTTTCACTATTGCCAGGTCTATCTCCCATAGGATGACACTGGGTTACCTTATTACATTTAATAAGTGATAACTTAAGTTTGGAAACCGATATGAAAATAAATGATGTTTACACAGAAATAGATTGAGACATAAAACCCTCTGTTATGATAAAGTCTGATTTTATGTTGCAATTCTTAAAATGCCACTTTTAGAAGGCTAGCATTTTCTTGCCCTAACAGTTTGTGCCTTTTTCCAGTATTCTGGGTCACATGACTGTAAATAGCTTAGCTGTTTATCTTTGTGCGTTCCTCCCAGCCAGTGATACAAAAAGGGGACGAGGTCTTGGCAGGATGGGCCATGTCGCCAGGATGGTTGGGGCGGAGCTGTTCCCTGCCCAACACTCACAAAGGCACTTGACAACAGTATTTTGTCACCCTTGACTACTTGGAGCCTTGCCAGGTAAAGTAAGGAACTTTCCAGACCAGATGTGGGGTAGGGAATCCCCCACTTCAAAGGGTGGCACCAGGTATAAATATTGGACATCCTGATCCACTCATCAGATCCCTTCTGGACCTGTGAAAGTCTCTGAGGGACTGCCCTGCTTCTGGATGGTCTGCCCTGCTGCCTGAGGAAGGAAGCTTGGACCTACTCCTTAAACTCAGGACCACCAGAGGGACTCAAGGGATAGCTGGCTGGCCTCCTGTGTGAGCTACAGGGACATACAAGCTCCAGAGACCTGTCCTGCATCTACTCAGCTGACCAGACCCAACAGGACTTGCCTGTACCCTCGTGCTGGCTTCTGCTGGAGTGAGTCCTGATCCACAAGAGGTGCTTCTAAAGTCCTGGACCCTTGGCTATCATCGGAGTGTACTCCTCCTGACCCAACTGAGGGATCTCTTTGAACCAACACGACAACCCAGGACAGTGCATCGCAGCAACTGATCAGCCTCCTCACAACTGACACAGCGTAATGCAGCATCTCACAGCTCCCAATCAGTGACCCCCATCGAAACTGACGTAGGATGTCACATCTCAGCTCAAGTAAAACCAAGTACACTGTCCAGCTGGCCAAACTCCGTCCTGTCCCTGGCCCATGCTCCATATTCGTTGGCTTGAGCTTGTGACTTTGTCCCGTTCCAGTGCAACCAGATAAGTACAGTTGACACTTTTCACTTTTTGGCCCAACGTTTACCTAAGACTTTGAAACTGCATATAACCAGTTAAAATTTAGTTTTTGTACACTGGTGTGAGATTTTTCTTGGGTTGTTTAATAATTCTAAGGAAATTTTTGCAATTGTACATAGCTTCCTGAATCCATGAGCTGAACAGATGGCTTCGCCCGTCTCTAATGACTGGTGTGAGCAGCTTTCGGCAATTTTTGATTGATAAAATTCAAGCCATACAGGATAGCTTTGGGTCTTCTACTCAAAGGCAGGCGACCTATTTTCATCAGACGGCTGCTGACTCTGATCTAGCCCGCCCCTCTTTGACTACCTTCACTCCCATCCCGCTGTCTGATACTCTGGCAATACTTAAATCGCTTAAATCGGGCTCTCCTACGGATCCCTGTCGAGCTAAGTTACTGGCGGCAGTGGCGGAGGTAGTCAACCCTGAAGTCAACAAAATTGTCAACCTGTCCCTCCTGGCCGCCACGGTTCCATCTGAATAGAAAGCGGCAAAACTCCTTCCTTTGCTGAAAAAACCCTCATTAAATCCCGCTACCCCGGCTAGTTATCAGCTCTCTGAGTTTGTTGAGACCTCTGGCGCACTTCACCCTGCCCAGTTGGGCTTCAAGGCCTCTCACAGCACTGAGACGGCCCTGGTCGATGTGGCGGAGGCTATTAGAGAGTGCCTGGATGCCGGCGGCAGAGCAGCTCTGGTGCTACTAGACCTCTCTGCCACGTTTGACACCTTGCCACACCGCCAACTTTTGGCGCGGTTGTCTCACATCGGCATCTCTGGTCAGGTGTGGGACTGGATTTTTTTTTTTATTTTTTTTTTTGTTGAAACCGTTTATTGCAATCTCAAGTATATACAAGTATGGGCCTACAACCTTCCGGCCGGCCGCTAGAGTGACAGGAGCACCTGACAAACTTACAAAAGGGCACTTGGCGTTACAGAGAAGCAAATCAGGAGACATCAACGACGTAAGCCACATGACTCTAAGCCCACAATACGGTTTCATTTTATACACACGCAACAACATAGAAAAACACACCCGCAAGGCAACCCGCAATCGAAGGTATCCACACGTGCTCCTCGAATAAGGGACCCCGACCATCCACAGGAATCTGAAGAGGGGGAAGGGAAACAAGTCCAGGACTGGGGGAACTCTGTGCCCGGGGCTGGGGGAGGGGGTCAACTAGGGGGACGGAGCCGGTGAGGCAGCAGGCAGCAGTGGTGGCTCGCAAATACCCCCGCGGTAGGCGTTCCAGGGGCCCCATATTTTCACCCACGCCCCAGGCTTGCCCCTCGCCACATACACCACCTTTTCTCGGAACATGCACCAATCCATATGTTCTTTCCAGGCCGACACCGCCGGGGGCCGCTGGGATCCCCACAGTTGAGCGATGTCACGCTTAGCTATCATATATCCCAGAGTCACCCATCGCGTCTGCGGAACCGAGTAATCAGTTGGTTCCCACACATTCAGCAAGCATCTCCTCGCTTCAGGCAACAGTGCGACATGCGTAACCAGACGCAGGACCTCATGCACACCACGCCAGAATCGCTCCACCTTCGGGCATTCCCACAAAATATGCAAAAAAGTCGCCAAAGCACCACACCCACGCTTACACAACCCGTCCTCAGCATAACCCATACGCAGAAGCCTTGGCCCCGTCATGTAAACCCGGTGGAGTATCTTAAGCTGGACGAATCGAAGGCGAGCCGGTATGGCCACCTCCTTCGGAGAGGCCACCGCGGAAATCCAGTCTTCGTCGTCCAACTCCAGCCCGTCGGCAACCCAAGCCTCACGGAGGCCGGTCAGCAGGCCCGAGCGGTCATTAATCAGTTTTTTGTAAATGAGGGAGATCGTGCTATCCGGAACGTGGCCATCCAGCACTCTATCCTCCAGGGGGGAAGACTCCGGGATGGAGGCGGCGTCTGGGAAGACGGAGCCCAGCGCATGACGGACCTGCAAGTACCGAAAGTATTCACTGCCCTGCAGCTGAAACTCCGTCTGCAGCGTCTCGAATGTTTTAAATCCCCCTCTCGTCCAGAGGTCCCCCACTTTACTGATGCCAATCGTGTCCCACTTCTCGAAGCCCTTCGAGGTCCACAGGGAGCCCAACCGCTGAGGCGCATACAACGGCGACGCCCGGGTCAAACGGTCCTTCCACCCCATAGCTGCATTGGCCGCGTGCCACACCCGCACCATGACACGCGTGGGCCCCGTCAAGCGGGGATCCGGCGCGCCAGAGTAGAGTGCTCGATTGTAGTCGCCACCGGGGAGGAGCGTCTTGTCCATTTCAAATGCCGGGTTCAAGGCGGGCCCATAGAGGCCGTGATTAATTGCAGCTAGCTGGGAGGCCCAGTAATACCGCTTAATGTCCGGGAGGGCAATCCCCCCGTCATACCACGGGAGCGTCAACTTCGCCAGGGCTATACGCGGCCTCCCGTCCCAGAACAGGCGGCGCTGTAGACTCTCCACCTCACGGAAGTAGCGCGCCGGGACTAGGTCCATAGTGTTCTGGAGAGCGTACAGGAAGCGCGACAACGACATCATCTTAAACAATGCCGCCCGGCCGAGCGGCGAAAGCGTCAGGTGCCGCCAGCGCGCGACGTCCTCCTTCAAGCGCTGGAGGGGGGGAAGCAAGTTTCGCTCGTAGCGGGCCGCCGGGTCCAGCGTGATATAGACACCCAGGTACCGAAACCCCTGCGAGGCAATCTGGATCGGACATCCCCGCGGGAGGACGGGAGCCTCCCCGGAAAGCACATAGACACATGATTTAGCCCAGTTGATGACAAGGCCTGAGTTACGGCCAAAGGAGCGCAGGACATCAACCAGGACAATCAGTGATTTGCGCGGGGAGGCTAGGTACAAAAGGATATCGTCAGCGTAGAGGGACACGCGGTCCTCATACTCGGGGGTCCAACGGAGACCACGGATGGAAGGGTGCCACCGCAGCCACTCCGCCAGGGGTTCCAAGGCCAATGCAAACAGGAGCGGCGACAAGGGGCAACCCTGTCGCGTGCCCCGTCCCAGCGCGAACGGGGCCGAGACTCGCCCATTCACTACCACCTGCGCTAACGGGCCCGAGTACAACAATTTGACCCAGCTGATGAATCCCGGTCCAAAACCAAATTTCGCCAGCATCGCCCAAATGTATGGCCATTCGAGCGGACGGAACACGCGCGAGCACCCCGTGCAAGCGCCGCAGATTGAGGGCCGTGTTGCGATGGGGGATAAAGCCAGACTGGTCTTGGTGGACCAAATCGCCCACCACGCCGACCAGCCGGTTGGCAAGCACCTTGGCAAGGATTTTGGGCTCCGCATTCAAGAGCGAGATAGGCCGATAGGAGGTAACCCGGTCTCGGGGTTTCCCCTCCTTGTGGATCACCACGATTGTAGCCAGACGTTGGTCCGGCGGGAGGGAGCCCCGCGAGTGGGCCGCAAGGAACATCGCGCGGAGGTGGGGTGCCAGTACGTCCGGTCGCAGCTTATACAACTCGATAGGGATGCCGTTCGGGCCCATGGCCTTGCCAGATGCAACCGAGCGTATAGCGAGGGCAATTTCGTCCGAGGTAGGAGCAGCATCCAACGACTCCCTGTCCTCCACCGAAAGGGAGGGCAGCGCGATATCTCGAAGCAGGGCATGAGAATCCGCCTCCGAGCAGGGAGAGACCGGGGAATACACCTCGCGGAAATAATCCGCGAAGCAAGAGACAATGTCTTCTGGCTCGGTGACACGTACACCATCCATCCTCTCAGTCAGCGGAACCACACGACTCGCTCTCTCCTTTTTATCCAACCACGCAATCAATTTACCAGCCTTATCACCCACATCATACAGTCGCCCCTGTTGCTCTCTACTGAGGCCCCTGGCTGCCTCCGTGACGAGGGCCCTATAGGCCGCTTGCTTAAGGTGTAGAACATGCAGTGCAGCATCCGTCACCCCACTCCCCAAATCACCCTCTAGTTCAGTAAGTTCGGCCTCCACTCGGGTCACCTCCTCCTGCTCGCGCCTCCGGGCATGGGATATGAAGGAGAGGGCCTCCCCCCTAATAACTGTCTTGAAGGCCTCCCAAAGGGAGATAGCCGAAGGGACAGACCCCACATTCTCCTCGAAATACCGCTGCAAGGATTTAATCAGGTCCGCGCGAATAGTGGGGTCGCGCAGATACCAGGCATTGATTGGAGCTATCCTGCCCTCCCCCCTCGGGAGGACACCAAAGTGCAACAGGAGCGGGGAGTGATCTGAAATACCCCGCGCCAGATGGCGCACCTCTCCCACCCCCCCAGCATAGGCCGCAGGGACAAGGATATGATCAAGCCGCGAGAGGCTACCATGGGCACCCGAATGGAAGGTGTATTGCAGCTGCGTGGGATGTTTTAAGCGCCAGCAGTCCACCAATCCCAATGTATCCAAAAGGCCGGACAGCCACGCCTGCGCCCAGGGGAGGTCCCTAGGGGGGTGACGATCCATAATCCCAGAAACCACCGCATTGAAATCCCCCCCAACCACCAGAAGCCCCCCCGGAAGGTCAAGGAGGAGGCGCCCCAGGTCCGCAAAGGTGGTAGACTGTAGCCCCGGTGGGACATACACTGAAACAAAGACAACCACTTTGCCCTCCATTCTCCCCACCAAGGCAGTGTAGCGTCCCCTCTCATCATGGCGCACCTCATCTATTTCCAGCGGGAGCGAGTTCTTAACCATGATGCCCACCCCCCGCGAGCCAGACGTGAAGCCCGAGTGGGCCACCAAACGATAGCCACGCCGATTCATGGCAAAGAAGGAATTACCAATAAGGTGTGTCTCCTGCAGAAAGACCACATCTGGCGAAATTCGTTTCAGATACTGCAGGACCACACCTCGCTTAATCCTATCCCCCAGTCCATTAACGTTCCAAGACAACAAAGTCAAGTCCCTACCCCCCATCACATACAGAAGCCATCACTCGTCCCCCCGAGAGCACCTCAAAAACACCAATACAGTAAAGGGTTTGCCTTGCGGTAAAAACGAACAACACCCCACCCCAACCCACCCATCCCAACAGAACTCCCCCCTCCCTGCACCCCTGCATGAGCCCGAACAGCCCCCCCAAAGTGCAGTGTGCCTGTCGCCCCATAGATGAAAACACTAACTAGTCCCCCAGAGGAGGAGGGAAAGCCCCCCAAGAGACCCCGTACGACCTCCACGGGAGGGGAACTTACACAATCAGTCAATGATGACAATAATGTTGTCCAGAGCAAGGCCTACTAGTAGTCCCTCAGTCCTGATCCGGCAAGCCCTCCCCACCAACCGCGCCCCCCCACCCCCCCGGCCCCGGTCCCCGGGCAAAGTGTCCAACCAGTCCCCGGCCGCCTCGGGACGATCAAAAAAGTGCGTGCGGCCATCCACCTCTACCCTCAACTTCGCTGGAAAAAGCATTGCATACTTGAGGTTCAGGTCCCGTAGGCGACGTTTGACTCCGAGAAAACTCAGTCTCTGCTTCTGGACCGCCGGAGTAAAATCAGGATAGAAGTTTACGTCCGTATTGTCGAGTCTGACCGGTCCTTGTTGCCTAGAAGTCTGCAGGATAGCGTCTCTGTCCCGAAAGTTGAAGATCCGGGCAATGAGAGGCCTCGGAGGGGCTCCGATCTTAGGTCTCCCTCCGGGGACCCTGTGGGCACGTTCCACTGCGAAGAGTTTACTCAGCCCCCGGGGCTGGAGACGGGTGAGGATCAGGTCCTCCACAAACAGATCCGCCGCCTCCTCCTCACGTCCCTCCGGCACCCCGACAATGCGAACATTATTCCTCCGGGCCCGACCCTCGGAATCTTCCAGTCGACGATCCATCAGGGCGCTCGCCTGGCCCAGTCGGCGCACCTCCTTTTGGAGGGCCGCCACGTCCGTTGTGAGGCCCGAGGTGGTGTGGGCCAAAGAGTCGACCCGGTCATTCGTCTTGGACAGATCGGCCCTCACCAGGCCCACATCCACGAGGACCGAGTCAATCTTTTGCGCCAGAGTGTCAAAGCGCTGGTCCACTGAGGCCTTCATCTCGGCGATGGCGCCCATGACGTCCCGGAGGGTCAGATCCGCGGGCAAAGCAGGGGCATCAGTCGGGCCAACAGGGGACCTACGCGGCGCCTCTGGAGATCCCTTCTGGAGGGTGTAGCGGTCCATGTTGTTAGACTGAGGGGCTGCGCCACGGCGGGTCGATTTCACCTTTTCCCGGTCGCCATCTTGTTTCGTGGACATGGCTCCAGTCCCCAAATCGTGCCAATCTCCTTGAAAAGGGCTGACAGACCGGTTCACGGGCTCCGGGGGAGGGCGACCACAGCTCCGAAGGGCGGATCACAGCTGGCGGGCCGGCAGGGCACCCCGATGAAGTCACACCACCGCACGCCGCCCTGCGACCCTTCCTCGCTTGGCAGCAAGGAGGGCGCGAAAGCGAAAGTGAAAGTGCGGGGTACGCGAATCGCCCAGCCTCGCCCGCCGCTGTTGTTCACTTTGTCTCCGGATCGCCCCACAACTCCAATCCGGGGGGCCGGCGTGGAGAAGGCCGCAAACCTCAATCGATGCTCCCGCCGGTGTCCGAGGTCCGATTTGGAAACGGAAAACGGGTGGCACCTCAGCTCGGTCTCACGAACACAGTCCCCTCATCTAGGACAGGATATAGTCAGGATTTATGCAGGAGGTCGCGGAGGTCCTCGGGAGCCTCGCACCTATGCGGCCATCTTGGTTGCGCGCTAGGCTCCTCCTCTCAGGTGTGGGACTGGATTGAATGCTTTCTAGCTAATAGGACACAGCAAGTATGGCTGCCTCCTTTCTCCTCTACACTGAGAAGTCTGATGACGGGGGTCCCCCAGGGCTCAACACTGAGCCCTCTCTTTTTTAATGTCTATATGACGCCCCTTGTTTATCTGGTAGAGGAGCTGGGCGCTAAGATCATAGCTTATGCTGATGATACCCAGCTCCTCTTCACGTGGAAGAAAACTGATTTCTCGCCGATTATTGCCAAAAACTGTCTTGCAGAAGTTTTTAAATGGCTAGCGCAAGCCCAACTAAAATGCAATGAGAAATCTGAGGTGCTCCTTTATGGATCCTTCCCCCTGCATTTTATAGAAGACATCTGGCCGGTGGGTTACCCCATAACTAAATCTACGGGAAGCCTGGCGAAAAATCTGGGAGTTTGCTTCAGTGAGAAATTGAGATTTATGCCTCAGATCAATAAAGTAGCCGGTGTGCGCTTCGGCACACTGAAACGCCTAAAGAAGTTTCTGCCCCTTTTGCCCAAAATGGCCAAAGAAATGATGACCTGTGCTCTCAGCCTTACTGGGTATTCCTGGAAGGTCTAGTGCGAGGCAGACTCTACGAGATCTGCACTGGCTCCCGGTTGACCAACGTATTTTGTTTAAGGCTTTTACGCTTGCCCATGGTGTTCTCTACAAGGTAGGGCCTCAGTTTCTCAGGAGACGGTTCACATTTTATGTGCTGCCCAGACATTTACGTTCTACAGATCAATGCCTCGCTGTTGTACCCAGGTTCCGCCTGGCGAGAATGGGAGGCAGCTCCCTTTCTGTCAGAGCGGCCATGGCTTGGAATGCCTTGCCCTTTGAACTGCGGAACACCAGCGACCTCAGGCTGTTTAAAAAATATTTTAAAACTTTGTTATTTAGGTAATCTTTCAGCCGGGTCCGCCCCTCTCTGTCTCCACCATTTGACTTTCGCACCGGGACACTTCCGAGTAGCCGTGCGCGTTATAAATGGAGGTTAACATAACATAACATTACTGTTTGTGTACTTCATAAATACACTTTGCCTCGAAGTTAAGCCTGACTGCTTTTGTGCCAAGCTACCAGAGGGTAAAGCACAGGTTAATTTATTGGCTCTTGTGGCTCATTCTTATAAGGATTGTGGTTGTTGATGTGAAGGGCTTACACCCCCCTCAATCAATAACCCAGTTGCCCACAGTAGCAATAGCTGCTTGTGATTATTATTTGTTTTTAATATCTTTGAGTAGTTGCTGGGAAAAACATGAGTATCTTACATTTATGACTGTTGGGTCTATGAGTATTCAAACCCTTTTGAGTTGAACTAAAAATTGTTTCCCTGCAGTGTACTCTCCTGAATGTTTACTTCATTCTCTTTTGTATCTCTTATGGTTGTTATGCCTGATTCTCCCTCCTCATCTGCTTCAGGACTATTTTGCCATGCTCCCTGTAATGATGTTCCTATAGGAGTTCTCTTTTACTTGGCCGGGATTACATCTTGAGCTGAGAGGAGATGAGGATTCTGAAACAAAGGAGGAGATATACTTGCTCCTTATGCTTTGTTAACCAGGGTCGTGAATGTATTTGGCTTTCATGGTTCAAATCAGATCTTTTTGTCATAGAGTTTAGCTAAAATACTCCTTTTACAGCGCATCCGTACAAAAAGTGATTGTAGTCTCGATACCTTTTCTTCCCACCTCTTCCCTTATTTATAGTTTGTGTATCATCTAAAGACTGCATTTCTGATACCACTTTGTATTTATTTATTTATTCACCTTCATGGAGTGTGATGTCCTCCTGACCTCTGTTAGCTTGTTGTCCATTTTCTTCTTTTTTGGTGTTTCTTAGGTTGCTACTCATAGCGGTCTGTTGTGAGCAAGGTTGTTTTAGTGAGACTCAACGATTTGGCTTTTATTAATACTACAGCAGAGATTCACGGCTCCACTGTAGGGGGTAATCTACTTTCTCTTTTTTCTGGTACAGCTACCTGCAACTATTGCTTAAGCTCTGTTCTTCAAATGTTGGAAGACCTTTCTTATTGTACGTTGTGATGGTCAAGTTTTCCTTGTCCTATTAGTCACTGGTCCCCACAGGCTAGTTTGTTTTTTAGGCTTTTTCACATTCTCTTCAAGCTCATCAAAAAGATAAGTTTCAGTAAAACTGTACAAAAGAGATATTCGTGTGTGATTCCACTAAACCCCACCAAGATGCACTGCTCCGTCTGTTATCACCCATGTTCATTTGTCAGCTCCCCGGCGCTGTTCCAGCTCAGGATTAACTCGGCTTCACCTAGAGGAGTAAGATCCAGTGGTCCGGTATTAGCAGCCATTGTAGCACCCAGAGGGCTTCTGCTAAACCTGGGCTGCGAGCAGTCATACCAGCCCTTTCAAGATTTCGCAGGCCCTGTGTTTGAAGATTCAGAAGTGCTGGAAGTCGCTTCTGTGGTTACCTCTTGGCAGACTCTGAAGGTAGCCCAAGAGTGGCAAGCAGGCTCTCTGTACCAGCCTACTAACAGTTCCAGGCCCACCTTAAGCCACAGGGTTTCCTTGTTTGTTACTGGTCCTCAGTCAAAGAATGCCCTAAGCAATGTTGGCTTTATTAGGAACAGTAAGCTCTGCTCATCTTAGTCATAATAGCTGACCAACGCAACTAGTAACAATGTGTTCGAGACATATGAGCTGCAGATCTCACACTTGCATTAGATTGCCATCTGGTGTTCGGCTCGGATGCTTGCACCTTGTTGTTGTTTTGGAAGAAGTCTTTGTAGTCCCGAGACAAGTGACTCTTCCCTTGGACGATAGTGCGCATGGTCATCGACTCCATCCTTAGATAGTTTTTTTTCGTCATTGGGTTCGGATGCAACTTTTGCGATCCAGTTCGAAATCTTCATTTCAAACTTTTTCGCCACGCAAAACTTCCAGAAACTCTTCGGATTCACATTGAACATCTTCATCTTCGACGCGCCTTTCATCTGCTCGATTCCGGTCGTCGACGAGGGCAACTGGGCCTATCCTCGCTGTAAGGCCTACGGCTCATGGAAGGGACGCCATTCAAGAAATGCCCCCAGTGTTGAGCAAAGGTCCCGCACAGTGACCATCACAAAGTCTGCAACCTGTGCCTATCACCTGAATACAACGAGTCCAGCTGTCCAGCCTGTGCATCCTTTCGATCGAAGAAGACTATTTGAGATCGAAGAGCTCAACGTCACATCATGACACAGAGATCCGCTCCGGAACCAGAGGACATCTTCGACGAAGGCCCGGATGTCCCTGAAGAAGATTCCCAAGATCTTGAAATAGTGTCAGAGGCAGACGACTCAGACGACCCCATCACTCCTGGTCAACGAGTGTGTACTACTGCCCCTGCCCCAACCCCACCACCAAAACAGAAGGCACTGGTCAAGACTTCGCCTGTTGGCCCCAGTCGCGATCGAAAACACACCTCAGAAGCCCCGCCTCCGGGCCCGGCTCCAAAGAAAAAAAGACAAGCCTTCCGGTAGCTCGGGACCGTACAAACCTCATGTAATCGTCCCGCCGGTGCCTTCGGCACCGAAGCAAAAGGAACACTCTGCTCCGAAATCGGTTCCGACGCCTTCCAACTCCAAAGACAAATCGTCCCTGAAAACCTCTAGGTCCGTGGATAAGCCGGCTTCGAACACTTCCAAGCCTAAAGATCCAGCTTCAGCTCCGAACACAAGATCCTCGGAACCGAAAGACAAGTCTAAGGACTCTACCACGCCTCCTAAGGCCAAAGACCATAAAACACAACACCAGCCCCGCTCGGAACAGAAAAAATCGGCACCGAAGACGGTTCCCGAGGAAAAGGAACTTTTTCATCCAGATCCTGTCGATTCTAGACAGAAAAAGATTTATATTAACCCTGAAACAGGACATGTCACAGCTGTGCCATGTAAGAAGAGGAAGTTACACACAGCACCTGCCCCTCCAGTGTCTGTGAAGAAGAAGGACTCTGCTACATCACCTATGCCTCCTTCTTCTCCTCTACTTCCTTCTAACACACCTCCTCTCACCTAAATCTATTATACCACCTCTGCCTGTAACTTCTCCACCACATACACCACCTCCAGATGATGATGGTGATGACCTAAGGGTGGGGGGTGACCCAAATGACCCGTTCCCAGATCCAGACGATCCACCACAAGATGATTGGGAGTACCCTGTCCCAACAGATCTACCAGACCTCCCAAGCCCCCAGCCATACCCCTCAAAACCATCTCCCCAGACGATAATCTTGGTTATGGACAATTACTTAATAGGGCTGCCGTTTACCACGGCGTCACAATGCACTCAGAGGAGGACTTCCTTTTGGATGCATTTGAAATGTCCAAAAATACAGTGCAAATATTGCCAATGATAAAGGGAGTCATTAAGCATGCCCCTGAAGTGTTCCAAGATCCCGTACGGGCAGGATTCTTAACCCTAGAATCAATAAAAAAAAATATAGACCTGCCCATGAAGACCCAGCTTACATTGGGGCCAGCTGCCTTTGGATTCTCTAGTAGTTTCCAATGCTAGAAAGCGCGCCAACTCACAAACCTCCGGGGATGAGCCACCCCCAGATAAAGAATCCAAATTACTGGACGCTTCTGGCAAAAGGGTAGCTGAGCAGGCAGCCAATCACTGGCGCAAGCCAACACGCAAGCACTTTTGGCTAGATATGATAGGGCCCACTATGACCAACTGGAAACCCTATTACAACATTTGCCTGACCAATATAAAACCCACGCAAATGATCTCATACAAGAGGGCAAGCTAATTTCAAACGTGTCAATTAAATGTGCATTTGACGCTGCAGACACTGCCTCTAGATCCATCAATACCAGTGTACTCCTTAAACGCCATGCCTGGCTGCGCATTTCAGGCTTTAAACAGGAGGTCCAGACTACCATTCTCAACCAGCCGTTCAACCAAGAACAACTTTTTGGCCCGGCTGTAGACACTGCACTCGCAAAAATGAAGAAAGACACTGTTGTAATCTCTGATGTTATATTCATAATGGTACAGTCCATGCCTCCACACTGAGACTGCTAAGTCCATGGGAGCGTTACAGTCTCCACAAACACGTGGTTCCTTTTGTCGCTCCTTCAATAGAGGAGCCTCCAAAAACATTGGAGCAGACACCTCATCTTCGTTTAAAACCACTATACAGACATCCCCCAGTAGAGGATATTTTAGAGGCGGATACAGAGGGAATAACAATAAAGGAAGAGGCCGAGGTAATAACACTCGCACCTCCCCCTCTACAAAACAGTGATTTCCTTTCGCTTCCCCCAGACCATTCCACTCCAGTCGGGGGAAGATTATCACAGTTCCTACCTGTCTGGAATTCCATCACAACAGACAAGTGGGTAAGACAGATTATCCAGTATGGTTACTGCCTGGAACTTATAGCTACCCCCCACACATACCACCCAAGCAGCGTCCAATGTCCACAGAGCCTCTCACGCTCCTAAAACAAGAGGTTCTCTCACTGCTTCAAAAGCATGCAATAGAACCTGTTCCCTTACAACATCAAGGAACAGGGGTTTACTCTCTGTACTTCCTAATCTCCAAAAAGGACAGGACTCTAAGACCGATACTCTACCTCAGACCCCTCAACCTATATATACACTCAGAACATTTTCATATGATCACTCTCCAACAAGTGCTCCTGCTGCTACAACAAGGCGATTTCCTTGCCACACTAGATCTCAAGGATGCTTACTTCCACATTCCCATACATCCTGCTCACAAGAAGTATCTAAGGTTTGTAGTGGATGGACAACACTATCAGTTCAAAGTCCTTCCCTTCGGATTCACCACCGCACCCAGGGTATTCACGAAATGTCTTGCGGTATTAGCAGCACACCTCAGAAGACAACACATCCATGTCTTCCCATATCTGGACGACTGGCTAATAAAAGCCAAGTCCTTCAACCAATGTGTTCAACACACTCACCAAACCATCCAAAACTTGGGGTTTACGGTCAACTACACCAAGTCGCATCTCCAGCCCTCTCATATACACCAATATCTGGGGGCCACAATAAACACCTCCACAGCTCTAGCATATCCCAGTCCAACCCGGATAGCCAATATACAAACTCTCATCACAAAATTTCAAGCCCAACACTCCCAGCCAGAGTGTTCATGCAACTCATAGGCATGATGGCATCTTGCATTTTTATTGTACCTTATGCAAGACTTCAAATGCGACCCTTACAGGAATGTCTAGCACATTTGTGGAATCAGGCTCAAGGGCAACTTACAGATCTGGTGTTGGTAGACAGCCGCACACATCGCTCTCTGCAGTGGTGGAACACAAAAAACATGTCCAAAGCGTGGCCGTTCCTCGAACTTATTCCACAGAGAGTACTCACGACAGACGCATCACTCACAGGATGGGGAGCCCATCTCCTCGGACATACAACCCAAGGCAAGTGGACCACTCAACAAAAAATGCTCCACATCAATCACCTGAAACTACTAGCAATATTTCTAGCTTTAAAAACATTCCAGGGAGGAGGAGCCTAGCGCGCAACCAAGATGGCCGCGTAGGTGCGAGGCTCCCGAGGACCTCCGCGACCTCCTGCATAAATCCTGACTATATCCTGTCCTAGATGAGGGGACTGTGTTCGTGAGACCGAGCTGAGGTGCCACCCGTTTTCCGTTTCCAAATCGGACCTCGGACACCGGCGGGAGCATCGATTGAGGTTTGCGGCCTTCTCCACGCCGGCCCCCCGGATTGGAGTTGTGGGGCGATCCGGAGACAAAGTGAACAACAGCGGCGGGCGAGGCTGGGCGATTCACGTACCCCGCACTTTCACTTTCGCTTTCGCGCCCTCCTTGCTGCCAAGCGAGGTAGGGTCGCAGGGCGGCGTGCGGTGGTGTGACTTCATCGGGGTGCCCTGCCGGCCCGCCAGCTGTGATCCGCCCTTCGGAGCTGTGGTCGCCCTCCCCCGGAGCCCGTGAACCGGTCTGTCAGCCCTTTTCAAGGAGATTGGCACGATTTGGGGACTGGAGCCATGTCCACGAAACAAGATGGCGACCGGGCAAAGGTGAAATCGACCCGCCGTGGCGCAGCCCCTCAGTCTAACAACATGGACCGCTACACCCTCCAGAAGGGATCTCCAGAGGCGCCGCGTAGGTCCCCTGTTGGCCCGACTGATGCCCCTGCTTTGCCCGCGGATCTGACCCTCCGGGACGTCATGGGCGCCATCGCCGAGATGAAGGCCTCAGTGGACCAGCGCTTTGACACTCTGGCGCAAAAGATTGACTCGGTCCTCGTGGATGTGGGCCTGGTGAGGGCCGATCTGTCCAAGACGAATGACCGGGTCGACTCTTTGGCCCACACCACCTCGGGCCTCACAACGGACGTGGCGGCCCTCCAAAAGGAGGTGCGCCGACTGGGCCAGGCGAGCGCCCTGATGGATCGTCGACTGGAAGATTCCGAGGGTCGGGCCCGGAGGAACAATGTTCGCATTGTCGGGGTGCCGGAGGGACGTGAGGAGGAGGCGGCGGATCTGTTTGTGGAGGACCTGATCCTCACCCGTCTCCAGCCCCGGGGGCTGAGTAAACTCTTCGCAGTGGAACGTGCCCACAGGGTCCCCGGAGGGAGACCTAAGATCGGAGCCCCTCCGAGGCCTCTTATTGCCCGGATCTTCAACTTTCGGGACAGAGACGCTATCCTGCAGACTTCTAGGCAACAAGGACCGGTCAGACTCGACAATATGGACGTAAACTTCTATCCTGATTTTACTCCGGCGGTCCAGAAGCAGAGACTGAGTTTTCTCGGAGTCAAACGTCGCCTACGGGACCTGAACCTCAAGTATGCGATGCTTTTTCCAGCGAAGTTGAGGGTAGAGGTGGATGGCCGCACGCACTTTTTTGATCGTCCCGAGGCGGCCGGGGACTGGTTGGACACTTTGCCCGGGGACCGGGGCCGGGGGGGTGGGGGGGGCGCGGTTGGTGGGGAGGGCTTGCCGGATCAGGACTGAGGGACTAATAGTAGGCCTTGCTCTGGACAACATTATTGTCATCATTGACTGATTGTGTAAGTTCCCCTCCCGTGGAGGTCGTACGGGGTCTCTTGGGGGCTTTCCCTCCTCCTCTGGGGGACTAGTTAGTGTTTTCATCTATGGGGCGACAGGCACACTGCACTTTGGGGGGGCTGTTCGGGCTCATGCAGGGGTGCAGGGAGGGGGGAGTTCTGTTGGGACGGGTGGGTTGGGGTGGGGTGTTGTTCGTTTTTACCGCTAGGCAAACCCTTTACTGTATTGGTGTTTTTGAGGTGCTCTCGGGGGGACGAGTGATGGCTTCTGTATGCGATGGGGGGTAGGGACTTGACTTTGTTGTCTTGGAACGTTAATGGACTGGGGGATAGGATTAAGCGAGGTGTGGTCCTGCAGTATCTGAAACGAATTTCGCCAGATGTGGTCTTTCTGCAGGAGACACACCTTATTGGTAATTCCTTCTTTGCCATGAATCGGCGTGGCTATCGTTTGGTGGCCCACTCGGGCTTCACGTCTGGCTCGCGGGGGGTGGGCATCATGGTTAAGAACTCGCTCCCGCTGGAAATAGATGAGGTGCGCCATGATGAGAGGGGACGCTACACTGCCTTGGTGGGGAGAATGGAGGGCAAAGTGGTTGTCTTTGTTTCAGTGTATGTCCCACCGGGGCTACAGTCTACCACCTTTGCGGACCTGGGGCGCCTCCTCCTTGACCTTCCGGGGGGGCTTCTGGTGGTTGGGGGGGATTTCAATGCGGTGGTTTCTGGGACTATGGATCGTCACCC
The DNA here is from genome assembly GCF_964204655.1 of Triturus cristatus. Taxonomy (NCBI): domain Eukaryota; kingdom Metazoa; phylum Chordata; class Amphibia; order Caudata; family Salamandridae; genus Triturus; species Triturus cristatus. The sequence continues at coordinate 214,116,102 of NC_140594.1, read as the reverse complement.
CCCTAGGGACCTCCCCCGGGCGCAGGCGTGGCTGTCCGGCCTTTTAGATACATTGGGATTGGTGGACTGCTGGCGCTTAAAACATCCCACGCAGCTGCAATACACCTTCCATTCGGGTGCCCATGGTAGCCTCTCGCGGCTTGATCATATCCTTGTCCCTGCGGCCTATGCTGGGAGGGTGGGAGAGGTGCGCCATCTGGCGCGGGGTATTTCAGATCACTCCCCGCTCCTGTTGCACTTTGGTGTCCTCCCGAGGGGGGAGGGCAGGGTAGCCCCAATCAATGCCTGGTATCTGCGCGACCCCACTATTCGCGCGGACCTGATTAAATCCTTGCAGCGGTATTTCGAGGAGAATGTGGGGTCTGTCCCTTCGGCTATCTCCCTTTGGGAGGCCTTCAAGACAGTTATTAGGGGGGAGGCCCTCTCCTTCATATCCCATGCCCGGAGGCGCGAGCAGGAGGAGGTGACCCGAGTGGAGGCCGAACTTACTGAACTAGAGGGTGATTTGGGGAGTGGGGTGACGGATGCTGCACTGCATGTTCTACACCTTAAGCAAGCGGCCTATAGGGCCCTCGTCACGGAGGCAGACAGGGGCCTCAGTAGAGAGCAACAGGGGCGACTGTATGATGTGGGTGATAAGGCTGGTAAATTGATTGCGTGGTTGGATAAAAAGGAGAGAGCGAGTCGTGTGGTTCCGCTGATTGAGAGGATGGATGGTGTACGTGTCACCGAGCCAGAAGACATTGTCTCTTGCTTCGCGGATTATTTCCGCGAGGTGTATTCCCCGGTCTCTCCCTGCTCGGAGGCGGATTCTCATGCCCTGCTTCGAGATATCGCGCTGCCCTCCCTTTCGGTGGAGGACAGGGAGTCGTTGGATGCTGCTCCTACCTCGGACGAAATTGCCCTCGCTATACACTCGGTTGCATCTGGCAAGGCCATGGGCCCGAACGGCATCCCTATCGAGTTGTATAAGCTGCGACCGGACGTACTGGCACCCCACCTCCGCGCGATGTTCCTTGCGGCCCACTCGCGGGGCTCCCTCCCGCCGGACCAACGTCTGGCTACAATCGTGGTGATCCACAAGGAGGGGAAGCCCCGAGACCGGGTTACCGCCTATCGGCCTATCTCGCTCTTGAATGCGGAGCCCAAAATCCTTGCCAAGGTGCTTGCCAACCGGCTGGTCGGCGTGGTGGGCGATTTGGTCCACCAAGACCAGTCTGGCTTTATCCCCCATCGCAACACGGCCCTCAATCTGCGGCGCTTGCACGGGGTGCTCGCGCGTGTTCCGTTTGTGCGGGAGCCGGCCATCTTGGCGTCCTTAGACGCCACCATGGCGTTTGACACGCTCGAATGGCCATACATTTGGGCGATGCTGGCGAAATTTGGTTTTGGACCGGGATTCATCAGCTGGGTCAAATTGTTGTACTCGGGCCCGTTAGCGCAGGTGGTAGTGAATGGGCGAGTCTCGGCCCCGTTCGCGCTGGGACGGGGCACGCGACAGGGTTGCCCCTTGTCGCCGCTCCTGTTTGCATTGGCCTTGGAACCCCTGGCGGAGTGGCTGCGGTGGCACCCTTCCATCCGTGGTCTCCGTTGGACCCCCGAGTTTGAGGACCGCGTGTCCCTCTACGCTGACGATATCCTTTTGTACCTAGCCTCCCCGCGCAAATCACTGATTGTCCTGGTTGATGTCCTGCGCTCCTTTGGCCGTAACTCAGGCCTTGTCATCAACTGGGCTAAATCATGTGTCTATGTGCTTTCCGGGGAGGCTCCCGTCCTCCCGCGGGGATGTCCGATCCAGATTGCCTCGCAGGGGTTTCGGTACCTGGGTGTCTATATCACGCTGGACCCGGCGGCCCGCTACGAGCGAAACTTGCTTCCCCCCCTCCAGCGCTTGAAGGAGGACGTCGCGCACTGGCGGCACCTGCCGCTTTCGCCGCTCGGCCGGGCGGCATTGTTTAAGATGATGTCGTTGCCGCGCTTCCTGTACGCTCTCCAGAACACTATGGACCTAGTCCCGGCGCGCTACTTCCGTGAGGTGGAGAGTCTACAGCGCCGCCTGTTCTGGGACGGGAGGCCGCGTATAGCCCTGGCGAAGTTGACGCTCCCGTGGTATGACGGGGGGATTGCCCTCCCGGACATTAAGCGGTATTACTGGGCCTCCCAGCTAGCTGCAATTAATCACGGCCTCTATGGGCCCGCCTTGAACCAGGCATTTGAAATGGACAAGATGCTCCTGCCCGGTGGCGACTACAATCGAGCACTCTACTCTGGCGCGCCGGATCCCCGCTTGACGGGGCCCACGCGTGTCATGGTGCGGGTGTGGCACGCGGCCAATGCAGCTATGGGGTGGAAGGACCGTTTGACCCGGGCGTCGCCGTTGTATGCGCCTCAGCGGTTGGGCTCCCTGTGGACCTCGAAGGGCTTCGAGAAGTGGGACACGATTGGCATCAGTAAAGTGGGGGACCTCTGGACGAGAGGGGGATTTAAAACATTCGAGACGCTGCAGACGGAGTTTCAGCTGCAGGGCAGTGAATACTTTCGGTACTTGCAGGTCCGTCATGCGCTGGGCTCCGTCTTCTCAGACGCCGCCTCCATCCCGGAGTCTTCCCCCCTGGAGGATAGAGTGCTGGATGGCCACGTTCCGGATAGCACGATCTCCCTCATTTACAAAAAATTGATTAATGACCGCTCGGGCCTGCTGACCGGCCTCCGTGAGGCTTGGGTTGCCGACGGGCTGGAGTTGGACGACGAAGACTGGATTTCCGCGGTGGCCTCTCCGAAGGAGGTGGCCATACCGGCTCGCCTTCGCTTCGTCCAGCTTAAGATACTCCACCGGGTTTACATGACGGGGCCAAGGCTTCTGCGTATGGGTTATGCTGAGGATGGGTTGTGTAAGCGTGGGTGTGGTGCTTTGGCGACTTTTTTGCATATTTTGTGGGAATGCCCGAAGGTGGAGCGATTCTGGCGTGGTGTGCATGAGGTCCTGCGTCTGGTTACGCATGTCGCACTGTTGCCTGAAGTGAGGAGATGCTTGCTGAATGTGTGGGAACCAACTGATTACTCGGTTCCGCAGACGCGATGGGTGACTCTGGGATATATGATAGCTAAGCGTGACATCGCTCAACTGTGGGGATCCCAGCGGCCCCCGGCGGTGTCGGCCTGGAAAGAACATATGGATTGGTGCATGTTCCGAGAAAAGGTGGTGTATGTGGCGAGGGGCAAGCCTGGGGCGTGGGTGAAAATATGGGGCCCCTGGAACGCCTACCGCGGGGGTATTTGTGAGCCACCACTGCTGCCTGCTGCCTCACCGGCTCCGTCCCCCTAGTTGACCCCCTCCCCCAGCCCCGGGCACAGAGTTCCCCCAGTCCTGGACTTGTCTCCCTTCCCCCTCTTCAGACTCCTGTGGATGGTCGGGGTCCCTTATTCGAGGAGCACGTGTGGTTACCTTCGATTGCGGGTCGCCTTGCGGGTGTGTTTTTCTATGTTGTTGTGTGTGTATAAAATGAAACCGTATTGTGGGCTTAGAGTCATGTGGCTTACGTCGTTGATGTCTCCTGATTTGCTTCTCTGTAACGCCAAGTGCCCTTTTGTAAGTTTGTCAGGTGCTCCTATCACTCTAGCGGCCGGCCGGAAGGTTGTAGGCCCATACTTGTATATACTTGAGATTGCAATAAACGGTTTCAACAAAAAAAAAAAAAAAAAAAAACATTCCAAGTACATGTACTAAACAAAACTGTCCTGATCCGGATGGACAACATGACAGCCATGTACTACATACAAAAACAAGGAGGCACACACTCTCTGAAGCTGTCCCAGCTCGAACACAACATTTGGAGATGGGCCATCCCACAAAATAAATATCTGCTTGCCGAACACCTTCCAGGAGTTCACAATCAGATCGCGGATCTGTTAAGTCGACAGACACAACAGATTCACGAATGGGAACTACATCCCCAAGTTCTTCTACCATTTTTCCACATGTGGGGCCAACCAGACATAGATCTGTTCGCCACGCACGAAAACGCTAAATGCCCAACCTTCGCCGCCAGGTTACCACACCCATTGTCCAAGGGCAATGCAATATGGATGAACTGGTCAGGCAGATTTTCATACGCTTTTCCGCCACTCCCACTCATTCCACTAGTGGTGCGCAAGCTCTGACAACAGTCTCTCAAACTAATCTCAGTAGCTCACACATGGGCTCGCCAACCTTGGTTCACAACACTGTTGGAACTCTCACTAGTTCCGCACCAAAAACTACACCTGTCCTCATCCCTGCTAACGCAGAACCATGGAGACATCAGACATCCAGACCCAGGTCAGCTGCATCTGGCGATCTGGGTCCTGAAGTCCTAGAGTTAGGTTACCTTAACCTACCACCGGACTGTATGAACATCATTAAAGAAGCCAGACGCCCTACTACTAGAGCTTGCTATGCTGCAAAATGGAAAAGATTTGCCATTTACTGCACAAACAACCATATTGATCCACTGGATGCCTCCGTCCAGAATATCATTTCCTACCTACTGCACTTGCAAAGATGTAACCTAGCATATTCATCCATACGTTTACATCTTGTAGCACTTGCTGCTTATCTGCAAAACAGACAACACTTGTCACTTTTTAGAGTCCCTGCAATTAAGGCCTGCATGGAGGGCCTCAAAAGAATCATTCCTCCTAGGTTACCACCCTCTCCAGTGTGGAATCTAAATATTGTTCTTACTAGGCTCATGGGACCCTCATTTGAACCTTTACAGAAATGCGAACTGCAGTTCCTCACATGGAAAGTGGCTTTCCTTATTGCCATCACCTCTCTTCGAAGAGTAAGTGAGATCCAGGCTTTAACCATACTAGAACCATTCTTACAATTACATCGTAACAAGGTGGTTCTCAGGACAAATCCAAAATTCCTTCCTAAAGTCATCTCTCCATTTCATCTTAACCAATCAGTGGAGTTACCAGTGTTTTTTCCAAACCCAGACTCCGTAGCGGAGAGAGCTCTACACACCCTACATGTAAAAAGAGCCCTGCTTTATTACATTGACAGAACCAAATCATTTCGCAAAATAACTGTTCGTAGCTTTCTCCCCGCCGCATAAGGGTAATCCCATCTCCAAGGCTGGGATTGCAAGGTGGATCGTTAAATGTATCCAAATATGCTACCAAAAACAATTCCCCCTAGGGCGCATTCCACACACTGGGGGCCTCTATGGCATTCTTAGGGAACATTCCCCTAGAAGACATTTGTAAGGCAGCAACATGGTCTACAACACACACCTTCACCAAACACTATTGTGTAGATGTGCAGGCCAAGCAGCAAGCTTCTGTGGGCCAAGCTGTTCTTAAAACTCTCTTTCAAACTACTGCAACCGATACAGGTGACCACTGCTAGGGGAGATACTGCTGTACAGTCTATGCAAGTGTGAGATCTGCAGCTCATATGCCTCGAACGGAAAAAGCTACTTACCAGTATGCATCTGTTCTTTGCATGTAGAGCTGCAGACCCTCACACGCCCACCCACCTCCCTGGGACCTGTATCTGTTCCAGTTCTATCTTACTTGGATATACACACATGGACATCTTTTTCTTTCCACTAACTCCATCATTTCCCATCATGGCGAAAAACAATCTAAGGATGGAGTCAATGCCCATGTGCACTATCGTCCAAGGGAGGAGTCACCTATCTCGTGATTACAAAGACTTCTTCCAAGACAACAACAAGGTGCAAGCATCCAAGCCCAACACCAGATGGCGATCTACTGCAAGTGTGAGGATCTGCAGCTCTACATGCCAAGAACAGATGTATACTGGTAAGTAGCATTTTCCTTCACTTTTCTCAGCATGGCTTAATGGCCTGCTTTTTAATTCAGCCACTGCAACAGTGTTTCGCTTTCCCTGCGTGGCACGCTCACACCTTTTCATCTCTGCTGAGGCTGCAGTGTTACGAATTAGCAGTTTTTCTGCACCATGATGCTGCTCTCTTGCAGCTAGTAGGACATCTTCACAGCCCTTTCATTATCCAGCTGCTGGATCTCTAAGCAAATCTGATTATTTATTTTTGGCTGCTGCAATGACTCTCCCTTTGTTGCTGTTAAGAGGCAGTGGGATCCGAGCGCCATGCTTCTCAGTGGGGTCAGCGTCTATACTTGCTGAAAGCCGAAGGGAGAGTCTGGGAAGCTAGGCACTTGGTCACACGGAAATTCAAGGCATGCCCCTCCTCCCAAAAAATTATTTAAAAAATCTAGGCTCTTCTCATTGGAGTAAAATCTCTAGTGTAGGATATTGAATATCTCCTGTGTATAAATTAAGTAATTTTGTGGAAGTAGTTGCTGAGATATGCAGCTATCCGTTAATGCCTTAATCTACTTTTCCTCACTCTCTGGCGGGTTTGTAGATGTGTCAATCTCCAGGACAGTACTTTGCTTAATACCTTCTCTTTAGTCTGATTGAACTGTATCACTGTTTTATACTTTACGTACCTGCTTGGCTAATAAGATGCGCATGCAAGTGATTGCATTCTACTCAGGTGCTACATAGGCTTCAGTTTCGACTCTTCTATAACATTTTTAGTCCGGGCGACCTCCGCTTACATCACTTAACTTAAACACAGGCATGAAGTATACCGAACAGTAGCACTCCTACAAAATAGTGTTTACCTGCTTACATCAATGTTTTATAGATTTGTTGACAAGCTCAATAATGGAAGCTTTTAAAATGAATCATTAGCCGCAGTCTTTAAGTACTCATCTCTGCTCTGTGTCGACTTGCTGGACTAAAGGCATAATAAGGCACACATTTTGGTTAAACATGGTGACTATATTTGGACATGGCTAAGTGAATCATTAAGATGCCTTTAAAGCTTAACTGCTTTGTATTTCTCTTGTGTTTTCTTTCAGCGTGGTTCCCATCGTACAAAAGGGAGAAGCTGATCCTCATGTTGCCAGATACCTAAACAGGTAAACGGAGAATGAATGTTCTTGAGGAAGTCAATAGACCAAAACTAAAGTACTTACATTATCCAACAATGAGGTTTTGCTACAGGATCAGTCATAAGGTTATAAACATGTGTAACACTGTTCATGATGCATACTGGGAAACACTGAAATAGTGTTTGTCTGTTTTTGAGCATCTCAACAAACAGTGGCACCCCCTTGAAACGCTCTGAAAGGGTCTACAGTTGTTTTATTCTCAAATGTACTAACCTCAAATGGGTTATTCCAGAAAGAAACCCCTATACAGAGAAACCTGAACTTATGATTTATAATGATCATTAAAGGAAATATTAAAATTAAAATCAAATTACGTATTTCTTTCCAATGAAAATGTATTTTGCTCACCCATTTCAGAACATTACTAACTTTAAACCATACTCCAAAGAAAACCCTAACTATAACTTTTAACCTTACCCTACCCTACCCTTCCCTTACCATAAATTAAACAATACTCTAAACAGAACCAATGAGCTTAGGCCTTATCCTAGCCACTTGTATAATTTTAGCCCTATTTAGTTTATTGTTTCCCTTTTTAATCTAATCTCATAATAAATGCTGTTGTCTGATTTGTTTTGAGTTCTAGCAATCCAGTATTATCTTTTTCTCTCTGATGAACTTTTGCTGTAGGAGGTTTCTTTTTAAAGGTATTTGTTCCTTACATGTTGCTATAGGGACAAAACACCTATATATGACTTGGTCTATTTATCTAGCTACCTATCACATAAACAATCCTAACACCGAAACCCAAAATCCCTACCACACAAGCTTTGATGACTTTAGGAGCAGTTTGCAGGATTGAAAACCTATTTCTATGGTATAATAAAATGCTAACACCAGCCACAGTACATGGACATGGGTTGCTGCACCTCCTCCTGCCAGCGTGTATTGATGCAAGGCTGTTTCCACGTTTTTAAGAATGGCACTCAATTACATAATCCAGCACTAAAAGGTAGGTGAAAGCAGCACGTTATGATGTAAACAAGTACTACACCTGTGGAGTTTGTAAATGTTTGCTCCTATTACATTTGGCATTGCTTTGCAAGTTCAGCCAAACTGTTTATTTAGGCAGTGGATATTCACTATATAATTAATAACTTTATTCAAAAATAATTTCAACACTGAAAGCTTATCCATAATTTGAAATCCTCTTGAAATAAATGTTTCAAATATAAGAGCAGCATCCTTTGCCCTTATGACCAGGCAACATTACATTCTTATTAACTGTATTGCTGGTCTTCAAATACCCAGTGTTTTACACTTCCTTTGCTATCATATGTTTATGTTATTGAGCCAACTAAAACAAAGTGTGAGCAAGTAACATTTGCATAATGGAGTGAACTGACTAAAACAGCTGGCCATTGTACGTTTGCAAAGCAAGACATTTAAGTCTAAACAGAGTCGATATTGGGCACCCAATGAGTTTAAATATTGACACAGTCCTTAATTGTAAATCAAGGAATGGTGAGGGGATTGGAACACCAAGCCTAGTTTTGAAGCGCAAATGACTAAAATCTGTTTGAATGTTTAGTATTCTGAGGCATACAAAAGGTTGTAGAATTTTCATTGGTCAAAATCCTAAGGACTGTTCAGCTCCACTTAATCACTCATTAGGGTGAGTGAAAATGGCACTAGTCAGCTGAAGGTTCTCCCTACTTGCCTAAGATGAAAAACATTTCTGCCAACGACTGAGGAAGAGCAAGCCCCAGCAGCTACTGATGTTATTGTGACCTCTCTATCTAAGTCTCCCAAGCTTTTTTCCATAGCAGTTATCTCTCCCATTGGCAGAGGCAAACAAGACGTTTGGAGATCTGTAGAATTAACATCCAGGCTTGACTGTAACATGCCAATGCCACTGTGGCGGAATAAGCAAAGTGACAGCATCTCCTCCAAAAGGACTGCATTGTATGGACACTTTGCCATATTTCAAGCTGGTGTGGCGTAGTGGGCAAAAGAACAATGGATTTAACCCATATCTTTTGACTGGGGGAGAATGTTTGCATTGTCAGCATTCCGTCCATCATTTGTTTGCTGTAACACTTTTCGCCCTATGTGGGATGGGTATGCCCAGACGTGGGTCCCTTGCGCTCTGTGCCACTGGATTCAAGCTAACCTTGCTGAAGAAGGGTGACATACCCTGAAACCGGTCCCAGGATGCTTGTTTCCGGTCAAGGGAGGACCTGGCCTGGCATTTCGGTCTGGACTGTTCCCATGGGGCACAGGGTCAAGACTGATTTGCATATGGCTGGGTACAAATTGGGGTGGCGTAGTGGGCAAAAGAACGATGGATTTAACCCAGATCTTTTGACTGGGGGAGAATGTTTGCATTGTCAGCATTCCGTCCATCATTTGTTTGCTGTAACACTTTTCGCCCTAAGTGGGATGGGTATGCCCAGACGTGGGTCCCTTGCTCTCTGTGCCACTGGATTCAAGCTAGCCTTGCTGAAGAAGGGTGACCTACCCTGAAACCGGTCCCAGGATGCTTGTTTCCGGTCAAGGGAGGACCTGGCCTGGCATTTCGGTCTGGACTGTTCCCATGGGGCACAGGGTCAAGACTGATTTGCATATGGCTGGGTACAAACTGGGGTGGCATAGTGGGCAAAAGAATGATGGATTTAACCCAGATCTTTTGACTGGGGGAGAATGTTTGCATTGTCAGCATTCCGTCCATCATTTGTTTTCTGTAACATATTTCAAGCTGTGGCATGCCTGTAGTGTTGATGCAGAGGCCAGTCACATGCCCACATTAATTCTGAAAGGCCGGTCACATTAGCATATACTATGAGCGATCCGGTGCTATTTAAGAAAAAACATGGCTTTTGTACAAGTGTAAGCCTCCTGTTTTCTGATTTAGCTGACTGGCGTCTGGAATAGCTGTGCGCTATGAAATGTAATCATCATCCTTGGTCATGTGCGTGATAGATTAACATGTACCCAAGTCTTCCCATAACTCTTAGCTTACCTCCTAAATTGAAAATAGGCTATAATTTTGATTAATAAAATGTCCTTGTTTTTAAATATAGAAAAGTGAAGTCTTAAAATACAATTTACTCATTTAAACTGGGGAATAGAATAAAAAATGGTCAAGGATAAACCCCATGTTGTAAATATCTTCATTAAGGTTCTGGCAGTTTCACTTTTTTCAACCCTGTCTTAGAAGTAGAATTGATCTCTCGAAGTCCTTTTGGACATTGATGCTTATCTTTAATCTACATTTTGTTTTTTCATAGGCTCAGCGATTATCTCTTCACAATGGCAAGATTCACAGCACAAGCAGAAGGCAAAAAAGAAGCTATATATATAAAAAGCAACTAAACATATTGTTTGCGTACATTGTTCCACCATCGGAGAACCTTTTTCCTGGATAGACCGATCTCGTTTTCCTGGCCATCCTTACGAACAGGCGGTTGTTGGCTTTGGGATCTTTTTCTTTTGTTACTTTTTTGTGATTTTTGTATGGCTGTGAAAGAAAATATCTGCAAGGTTGGATTATCAGGTTTAACTGATGAAGGCTGCATTTGAAATAAGGCAGGTATGTTAATTATTAGCTTGGTTAGAGTAGCGATAAAGTTGACAAACCCAGTTAGGTAAGGGCATGTGGAGATCACACACACACTGGGTTTGAATGTATAATCTTTGAGAACAAATCACATCTGAAAGCTATGAAACCCAATTTGGATCATCAGTAGAGGCATTACCATGATAGACAAAGCAAGCGAAATTACATAAATTAGAAAAAGTAACAGGGCTGTAAAAATGGAAATATACTAAAAATAATGGTGAGAAATTATCAGACCGGATTATTTCAACTGGTTTATCAGCATATAGATAGATTCTTTCCATAAAAATATATAATTTGTTAATTATTATGAAAGAAAAATTCACGGAAGAGAAAAAACTATACTCGCTGTGGCAGTGCTGATTCATTCATTTTACTTGTTCTGCTTTATAGAATTAGTTCTCTTCAGAAAACTGAGCTTTATAATAAAGGGCCATTATCATTTAGCCCTATGGGACTTTTGTGTAAAGAAGAAGAAACCAGTCCCTTTTGAATGCCTGTTAATCACATGTTGTTCAGTTCATCAGTGTGGTCCACTGAATTGAGTAGTATTTTCCAATAGGTAAAGACAGCCAGATCGTTAGTGGTCAGGTTGGAGTTATATATTTTGGGATATACATGTGATTGTCAATATGCCTTATTGGTTAACAATATGTGTAAAAATCTGACTATTAAACATTTGTGTCAAATTCATAATAGTTTTTAATGTACTATTTTAGAACAGGTGCTGTGCGTCCATTGGCGTGTTGGGGCGTAGCCCCCCAAGCAGCTCCCTCGCCCGCAGCTCCCTCTGCGTCTCTGAATTTAAATAATCAGTTTACTTAAGATCAAAGATGCCAAGGGAGAAATGACAATCATGTCAGTCAACATGACGTCGGACCGCCCACCCCCTTCAGAGTCTGAAGGGGGTGGGCGGTCCCGCGTCATGTTAACTGACATGATTGTCAGACCAGGGGCAACAGGCACCAGCACAAGTGCGCACTAGTGTTTTCTCTGGCTGGCGCATGCCCATTAGGAGAGCGAGGGTTGAGCAAAGGCTCAAACCTCTGTCTCCTAATGGGCAGACGGGTGAGTAGTAACTGTGCCCTAAGCCTATCCTGGCGCCTGCTGGCAGCGCCAGGATTGGCTGAGAGGGGTTGCCAGTCTACTCCAGTCAGTGCCGTTCGTGAATGCGCGAAGGGGAGCAGAGGTGGCGCGAACCGGCTGTGAGGTAAGTTTACAGTTTTTTTATATTTATTCCCTGGTCCCCAACCCGCGCGTTCCCCCCCCCCCCCCCCCCCCCCCGCCCACCCTCCTCCCGATCCCCGCCGCGACTGTATCCCTGGAATGCAATTTTGGTTCCATGAGCAGGTTTGTTTTCAGAATATATACCGGTTTTCTGTCCGTATCTAGGATAAGCTTTATAGTGACATCGATTTAAGAGGTGCTGCTTCGAATTCAATATCTCGCTGAGACACTGCATTTGAAACATTTGGCAGTTGGTATTTGGGGAGACCTTATACATAATCTAATTCACCTGAACGATCGAGTATTTTTTATTTACGTTTGTTACACGCTGACCCTCTTGTGTAATCAGCTCACAAGTACAGCTAATTACAGTGTAAGACGTGCTCACAAATGAGACCATCATATGGCCGTGAGAGAAGTTAAAAGGCTGAAATGGTGAACCGAGTCCACGCACGCTTGTATTTTTAGAGTGGTATCCGACACCCCGAGACCGTGCTCGGATTCCCGCTCGAGCCCTGGGAGTCGTCCACCACAGGCCGGGGGTGACTGTGTGCCTGAGTGCGGTTGTGCCCGCTGTGGGCGGCTGGCGTTCTTGGACACCAGCCAGGGCCTAAGTAATAAAAGTGGAGGCGGCTCGGCTCGGCTGCAGTCAGTGTCCACCCTGTGATGCCCGATGTTATGCCATCTTATGAAACCAACAGATAGTAGACGTAGCCATCTTGTGCTTTCTATTTGGCGCCATCATCATTTAGCTGGGAAGCTAAAGTGCACTCATAGAATGCTCTGTGGTTGTGTTCTTTCTTTCAAAACGTCGGTGTTGGCTGGTAAACAATGGCTGGTTCCTTCATTATTCCCTGCCAAGCAGAAGTTACAAAAGGCACCTGTAGTTACTTTATTTGTTGATTAATAAAAATCGTTACAATCAGGAATAAAACACAATAGGTTAAGAACATTATGTTCGAGGCATATGAGCTGCAGATTGTACACTTAGCATAGGTCGCCATCTGGTGTTGGGCCCGGATGTTTGCAGTTTGTTTTTCTTCTTGGACAGTCTTTGGAAGTCACGAGTTTGGTGACTCCTCCTTCGGTCCGTACTGCGCATGGGCTTCGGCTCCATCCTCAGATTGTTTTTTTCCGCCATCGGGCTCGGATGTGATACTTCGTGCTCCGGCTTCGAACTTCTACGGTTCCAGCCTCGACGGAAAATCCTCGATTCTTCGAGTTCCTTCATCATCTTCATCTCTCGAAGCGGCACTTTTCTCCATCCCGTACATCGACACCGGCCTTCGGGCCCTCCGCGACTCCGGTCCCGGCCGATGGAAAGGACTCCGTTCAAAAACTGCCCAAAATGTGGGTCTAAATTTCCCCACACCGACCTCCATCAGGTGTGTAACCTTTGCCTCTCTCCGGAACACGAGGCTAGAGACTGCCCCGCCTGCAAGTCTTTTCGATCGAAGAAGACCATCCGAGATCGAAGAGCTCGACGCACCATGGCGCACTCATCCTCGGCAGCTCCACCGGACATCTTCGGAGACGACGCCGAAGCTTCGGGGCAAACACACACCGAGCAGGAGGAAGACGTCTGCGCTTCCGAGGCCGACGACTCCGACGTGGAGGACGTTACACCAGCGCAGCGGGCCGTGAGTACTATGCCCCCTCCCACCCCTGCGCCGAAAACCAAAGAGACTCAGGTTACTCCCTCGCCTGCCGGCCTGGGCAAAACCAAAACCAAAACTTCGATCACCCCACCTTCGGGCCCGGTGTCGAAGCACCCAAAGTCTCATGGCAGCTCGGGATCGAGCCAGCCGACACCCGGTGCCGAAAAACAGCATCCGGCACCGAAGACTGCAAAATCCAGCTCGACTCCGAAACCACCGGTGCCGAAGCCTGGACACTCGGTGCCGACCAAACACAAACACAAATCTGTCGGCACCGACGCTCCGGCGCCGAAACATCATTCGACGCCGAAACACCCGGAGACCTCAAAAAAGCATGGCGCACACAGACCATCGAAACCCCCGGTTCCGAAATCACCGGTGCCGACAGACGACTCGACACCGTTGGCTCTGTTTACACCAGACCCTTTACAAAAGACTTTGTCCAAAGATCCAAAGACTGGGCTTTTGACTTTAACTATTAACTACCTTGATGCTCCGGCTCCTCCTCCTCCACCCAAAAGGAAGGACTCTGCTACTTCTCCCCTCAGAGTGCCCTCCCCACCACCGCCTCCCCTACCCACTCCACCTCCTCCACCGCCTCCACCTCACAGGTCTCCGCCACCTTTACCTCACTACGATCCGGCCCCATCCCCAGATCCGGATGATGGGGATCCGGACAATTACCCGGCGGACGCCCCAATGGATCCCACTCCACCAGGGACCCCAGATCCATGGGAGGATTACAATAACCCTGATATACCCAATGTACCTCAGGACAACCTATACCCATCAAGGCCGTCTCCTCCAGAGGACTCCTTAGGGTTTCATCATTTAGTGCAGAGAGCAGCACACTACCATGGGGTGGACATGCACAGTGAACCAGTAGAAGAAGACTTCCTACTGGATACATTTGATATACAAGACAAATCTACTTCCATTTTACCCATGCTTAAGGGTGTCACCAAGCACGCTACAGAGGTGTTCAAAGACCCTGTCAGAGCCAGAGTACTGAACCCTAGAATAGAGAAGAAGTACAAGGCGGCACCCACAGACCCTGCTTACATCAAGGGCCCTGCTCCCCTAGATTCCCTAGTTGTCTCCACAGCTAGAAAGCGGACTAACTCCCAATCCTCAGGAGATGCCCCACCGCCAGACAAAGAATCTAAACTTCTGGACGCGTCTGGTAAACGCACCGCCTCCCAAGCTGCAAACATGTGGCGCATTGCAAACACACAAGCACTGCTTGCGCGATATGATAGAGCACACTATGACGAACTAGAGGCTCTTATGCAGCACCTTCCAGAAAAATACAAGCACAAGGCTCATGACCTTATACAGGAGGGTAAACTAATCACAAACACCTCCATTAAGTGTGCCCTCGATGCAGCCAACACTGCTTCTAGGGCCATAAATACCAGTGTCCTGCTTCGCCGCCACGCCTGGCTCAGGATCTCAGGGTTCAAACCTGAAGTCCAGGCATCCATACTCAATCACCCCTTTGACCAGGAAACACTCTTTGGGCCAAAGGTAGACGAAGCGCTCGAAAAGATGAAGAAAGACACAGACACAGCAAAGTCTATGGGGGCACTCCAAACACAAGCCTCCAAACGTTCCTTTCGACGCTCGTCCTTTCGTGGCACAGGTAGAGGCTCCTCCACCGATAACGCCTCTACCTCCTACAAGTCCCCATCTCAAAATACCTTTTCAAAGGGCAATCAGAGAGGTGGTTACAGGGGTAACAACAATAAGGGCAGGGGCAAAACCAACAACACCCGTTCTGCCACCCCCCCCGCACAATGACTCCCCTCCGCTCCCCCCAGACCATTCCACTCCGGTCGGGGGCAGACTACAAAACTTTATCCACGTATGGGAGTCCATAACATCGGACAAATGGGTGACCCAAATCATTCGGTCAGGGTACTGTCTAGAGCTAACATCTACCCCACCCAATATCCCACCAAGGCACCGTCCAATGTCTCAAGAACATTCCACACTGCTCAAACAAGAGGTACTTTCACTCCTGCAAAAACATGCTATAGAGCAGGTCCCCGTCAACCAACGAAATCTAGGGGTCTACTCTCTATATTTCTTAATACCAAAGAGAGACGAGACCCTCAGACCCATTCTGGACCTCCGGCCTCTAAATGCCTACATACACTCAGACCATTTTCACATGGTCACTCTACAACAAGTCCTCCCACTCCTCTGCCAGGGAGACTTTCTCACAACCTTGGATCTGAAAGACGCATACTTTCACATTCCAATACACCCCTCTCACAGGAAATACCTCAGGTTCGTGGTGGACGGGCAACATTACCAATTCACGGTTCTCCCCTTCGGGGTCACCACCGCACCACGGGTGTTTACCAAATGCCTAGCAGTAGTAGCAGCACACCTCAGACGTCAACATATTCACGTCTTCCCTTACCTAGACGACTGGCTGATAAAAGCCGCGTCCTACGACCAATGTGTGCAGCATACAAACAGCACCATCCAACTGCTCCACCAGCTAGGCTTCACGGTGAACTACCAAAAGTCCCACCTCATACCATCTCACACAAAGCAATACCTCGGGGCCACTATAGACACCTCCAAGGGTATTGCCTATCCAAACTCAGCCAGAATCACAAGCATTCAAGCCTTACGCAAAACATTCCTTCCTCAGCACTCTCTTCCAGCAAGAGTGTTTATGAAGCTCATAGGAATGATGGCGTCTTGCATTTTCATAGTGCCCCATGCAAGACTCCACATGCGTCCACTTCAAGAGTGCCTAGCACAACAGTGGAACCAGGCCCAGGGTCAGCTGACGGATCTGGTGTTGGTGGACGGCCGCACACATCACTCTCTGCAGTGGTGGAACACCACAAACCTTTCCAAAGGGCGGCCGTTCCTGGACCCGGTTCCTCAAGTGACTCTAACAGCGGACGCATCGCTCTCCGGCTGGGGAGCGCACCTTCTACACCTCACCATGCAAGGTCTATGGACGCCACAGCAAAAATCGCTCCACATCAACCATCTGGAGCTCTTGGCGATCTTTCTAGCCCTAAAATCTTTCCAAAAACAGATTTCGGGCAAAGCAGTCCTCATTCGCACAGACAATATGACTGCAATGTATTATATCCAAAAACAGGGGGGGACACACTCTCCCCAGCTCTCCCGCTTAGCCCAGAGCATATGGAGATGGGCAATTCCTCAAAACATCTTTCTCCTGGCACAGCACGTTCCAGGCGTACAAAACACCATGGCAGATCTGCTCAGCAGACAAACGCAACAAATACACGAATGGGAACTGCATCCACAAGTTCTTCACCCATTCTTCCAACAGTGGGGGCATCCTCAGATAGACCTCTTCGCCACCCACGAAAACAAAAAATGCCCAAGCTTCGCCGCCAGATACCCACACCCATTGTCCAAGGGCAATGCGATATGGATGAACTGGTCAGGCAGATTTGCATACGCCTTTCCACCTCTCCCACTAATTCCATTAGTGGTCAGGAAGCTACAACAGCACTCCCTCACACTCATTCTGGTAGCTCCGACGTGGGCCAGGCAGCCGTGGTACACCACGCTACTACAACTGTCAGTGGTACCACATCAAAAACTGCATCTATCCCCATGCCTCCTAACCCAGAACCATGGAGAAATCAGGCACCCGGACCCAGCTCAGCTCAACCTGGCGATCTGGCTCCTGAAATCCTAGAATTCGGATACCTTAACCTTCCCCCTGATTGTATGAACATCATCATGGAAGCCAGACGTCCTACCACTAGAGCATGCTATGCCGCAAAGTGGAAAAGATTTGTAATTTACTGCCGCAACAATACAATCAACCCTCTAGATGCATCCATACAGCACATCATATGCTATCTGCTCCATCTTCACAGGTGTAACCTGGCATATTCATCCATACGCCTACACCTAGCAGCGATCGCTGCTTATCTACAAAACAGGCAGCATTTATCACTCTTCAGAGTGCCCGCTATTAAAGCCTTCATGGAAGGCCTTAAACGAGTAATTCCTCCCAGGGCACCACCTTCCCCTGTATGGAATCTAAATTTAGTTCTTACACGACTAATGGGTCCGCCCTTCGAACCAATGCACAAATGTGAGCTACAGTTTCTCACCTGGAAAACAGCTTTCCTTGTAGCTATCACTTCCCTTAGAAGGGTTGGTGAAATACAAGCGTTCACCATACAGGAACCCTACATACAAATGCATCACAGCAAGGTCATACTTCGCACAAATCCGAAGTTTCTGCCCAAAGTCATTTCCCCCTTCCACCTCAATCAATCAGTGGAAGTACCTGTCTTCTTCTCGCAACCCCAATCTGTTGCAGAAAGGGCCTTACACACACTTGATGTAAAAAGGGCGTTACTATACTACATACAAAGAACGCAACCCTTCAGGAAGACTAAACAATTGTTCGTTTCCTTCTCTCCACCACATAAAGGCAACCCCATTTCAAAATCAGGGATAGCTAGGTGGATTGTAAAATGCATACAAATTTGCTATCAAAAGGCAAAGAGAACATTATCTGTTCCCCCTAAAGCCCACTCTACAAGAAAGTTAGGGGCTTCTATGGCTTTTCTAGGGAATATACCCTTAGATGACATCTGCAAGGCAGCCACATGGTCTACACCGCACACCTTCACAAAACACTACTGTGTAGATGTGCATTCCAAGCAGCAAGCTAGGGTGGGCCAGGCTGTACTAAAGACACTTTTTCAAACAGCTGCAACGGATACCGGTGGTTGCCGCTAAGGTTGGGTACTGCTATATAATCTATGCTAAGTGTACAATCTGCAGCTCATATGCCTCGAACGGAATATGCTACTTACCAGTATGCATCTGTTCTTGGCATGTAGAGCTGCAGAGTTGTACACGCCCACCCGCCTCCCCGGCTACCTGTATCCGTTCCAGTACATCTTATTTAGATACAACACATGGGTTTCTCACTGTTATTACTACGCTCCATCATTTCCCTGTTGGCGAAAAACAATCTGAGGATGGAGCCGAAGCCCATGCGCAGTACGGACCGAAGGAGGAGTCACCAAACTCGTGACTTCCAAAGACTGTCCAAGAAGAAAAACAAACTGCAAACATCCGGGCCCAACACCAGATGGCGACCTATGCTAAGTGTACAACTCTGCAGCTCTACATGCCAAGAACAGATGCATACTGGTAAGTAGCATATTCCTTTTTGCCGATAAAATATACAGCTTTATACTGAAATGTTAGCAGCAATAATAGAGAGCAGCAATGAATAAGGTGCATTGGTGCTAATGGCTGGAAGACAATTCCACATACTTATTACAAAATTTTAAAACCGGTTGTCGTAAATCTCAAATTTGTTTATCCTATTATTGTAACAATTTAAAACCTTTTGAAACTTTATTTCGAAGTTATGTACAGAACTTTTAGAAGCAGATTATGATTTTAGCATTAAAGTCTTTAACAACACGTTCCTGTCTTAACAATCATTATCAGTCTTGGTTAATAGTTTTTTTTCAGCAATATAAATAAACTTTACAAATTGTGGGATTAAGCTGGGCAGATTCCCAGTGAGACAGATAATAATGGCGTGCCGACATGTTCTCACCACAAGTTCGTTAAAAATGGGTCTCAACAGAGTCTTCCGCCCTTCTAGCAGTTGGGGGCACGTAGTTACTATATGTGTTAAAGATTCATCGTGGAAGCCACAGAGCCTAGAAAATTTTGTGGACCAGTTTTTTCCCCATTTGGGTATTCCATCCTTTGTCGGGTATCTCCCAAACTGCAATAACATACATTTGTTCCTTAGAAATGGTTTTAAGTGAGTCATCAGGTATGATTGAGGTTCTAATTTAATAAATGAGTTGATAACTGACCAGGAGTGATTCTTTTTTTTAGCTCATCCTTGTCTAGAAGACTGGATAAAAGAGTAACTGGACAATTTATTCTTCAAAGGATGGGCACTTAAAATTCTGTAAAATCTCTCTTAAATAGGCTCTCCAACTCCTAGCATGCTCATACCTCGATATCTCCTGCCAGCATTGGTTTGCAAGGGTACCCAGTTCTGAGCGAAACAGAGAATATAGCATTTTTAGAAAGGCAGATTGCCGTACCAGAGTTTGCCTTTTCAGACTAAATTCTAATCTGACATTAGCGTGTCCTACATGCCTAGGGATCCCAAAGATTGATTTGAAGACCGTTATTTGTAGGTCATCAAGAATTTTAGCGTCTTTACCACGAAAAATCATTGAGCCGTAAGCCAAAGAAGGAATCGGCTTTGCTTTCTTGACCTTCAATAAATGTTCATGGTTTGGACATGACAACTTGTCCCTCAGCTTTCTAAAAGCAAAGGACAAGGCTGTTGCCTTTGCTTTGAGGTTATTGAAATGCTGTCTAAAGGACATATCGTCGAATGTTATTCCTCGATAATATGAGGCACCCTTCCTCAGTAAATGGTTGGCTAGGTGTGCCATTGTGTCCAAAGTACATTTCAAATAGGTTGGGGGCTGGATCACAAAACATTTTTGATGTCCTTTGTGGTACATAAAGACAGTAATTTACGCAAACAACTTTTAACAACGTATTTTAAACACAGGATATTGGAGGTGTTAATGTGTGGCAGAAATGTTTATGCATATTTGTGTGTGGCAAATGGTTGTGGTGATGTTGTGTTCTGTTTTGTGTGCTGCTCTGGACTTGAGCCGCATTACTGCAATGTGATTTGTTGTGTTGAACTGCGTTGTTACACTGAGTTTACTGTTGACTGCTTTGTTGCGCCCAGTTCTGTTTTGTTATATTTCATTGTGCATGTTATGTTATAATATTTACTTTTGCTATATCAATCAATCAGGGGTTTATAAGCGCGCTTCTCACCCGTGCGGGACTCAAGCTGCTGGGTGGGGGGGGTCATCAGATCTGCTGAGCCGAAGAGCCAGGTCTTGAGGGTCTTCTTGAAGGTGTTCAGCGAAGGGGCGTGTCTGATGTCTGCCGGTAGCTCTTTCCAGGTCTTGTCTGCGATGTGGGAGAAGGATCTTCCACCTGCTCTGGCTCTGTGGTTGCGCGAGGTTTCGGCCAGAACGAGGTTGGTGGATCGGAGGTTTCTCTTGGGTACGGGGAAGTTGATTCTATTGTTGAGGTATTTGGGCCCGTTGTTGTGTAGGCATTTGTAGGCGTGGGTGAGGATATTGAAAGTGACTCTTTTCTCCACGGGGAGCCAGTGGAGTCCTCGTAGGTGCTGGCTGATGTGTTCGTGCTTGGGGATGTCTAGGACAAGTCTGGCGGCGGCGTTCTGTATTGTCTGGAGCCTGCAGAGTAGGGACTTGTTGATGCCGGCGTAGAGTGCGTTTCCATAGTCCAGTCTGCTGGTGAAGAGTGCGTGGGTGACCGTCTTTCTTGACTCATGGGGGATCCATTTGAAGGTCTTGCGGAGGATTCAGAGTGTGTTGAAGCAGCATGAGGTGACGGTGTTTTCCTGTCGGTTCATGGTGAGTGATGAGTCGAGTACGATGCCGAGGTTCTTGGCGTGGTCTGTGGGGGTGGGTGGGCTTCCGAGAGCAGTCCGCCACCAGGTGTGGTCCCATGCCAAGGGGGTATTTCAAGGATGACGACTTCTGTCTTTTCGGCGTTGAGTTTCAGGCAGCTGTTGGTCATCCAGACTGCGACGTCTTGCATTCCTTTCTAGAAGCTGAGTTTGGCGGTGGTGGGGTCTTTAATGAGGTAGAGTATGAGCTGTGTATCTTCGGCGTAGGATAGGATGTTGAGGCTGTGTTGTCGGACGATGGCAGCGAGGGGGGCCATATAGATGTTGAAGAGGGTCGGGCTCAGAGACGACCCTGTATCAACAAATGCTGATACAATTTCATTTAAAAGCAGTACATGCTTTGAAAGTTCCAGTGAAAAGCAACCCCCAACAAGGTTGTAAAACAGGGGGGGAAAATATAGTTACTCCAGCTCTTCAGACACCAGTCATCACAAATCTATGGCAGAGACTGTGTCTTAATTTATCGCATTGCTCACGTTATGTGAAAT
Organism: Triturus cristatus; assembly: GCF_964204655.1. Lineage (NCBI taxonomy): Eukaryota > Metazoa > Chordata > Amphibia > Caudata > Salamandridae > Triturus > Triturus cristatus. Next base: position 214,094,649 of record NC_140594.1, on the reverse strand, counting down.
GGCTCTGCGTCTTCCATTACTCTATTTGTCCTATACCTCCCGCCATGTCTCCTTTACTGGCTTACTATATATGCCCGACGTTGTAACTGGGGCAGTACATTGAAGAGTGAGAATTCTCAGTTATCACTTTGAGAATGCACTGATCCAAAGTGAGATTAGCAATGGACTACAAAATTGCCAATTTATTTTCTCCACAGGCTGCAGACACAAGAAAAAAGTATATCAAGGTCTACCTGGTGTTAAAAGCGATTTTGTGACGTTCCTGTGAGTAAGGCTCTTTTAGGCTGGTAGATTGATACTGTATTATTTGATGAAAGAGTACCATTCCCTTTAAGGGGATCAGGTGCTCCATCAATACCACTGGGACGAAAAATACACTGTCATCGAGACCACACACACAACATCCATCACTCACCCCCTCCTCACAAATACACCTGTAATTGACAAAGATGCTCAGTTTGTGCCCCTGCCCATCAAGCACAGTTTCTGCAGACACAATACGATAGCCAGACATATTAAACATGGACATACAGTGGGTGAATCTTTATTTTATGTAAAAAGCATTGCAAAGGTGTACAAAAGGAGTTACAAAGGATAAATGCATTAACTGAAAATAATATACCTTTAACTCTATCAAGTAAGATCAGGCTTGAACAGAAAATAGGCCAATTTGAGTTCAAATTTGATTGTTCAAATCTGTTCATCCCCATACTGAATATATAACACTCCTTAGCCTCGATGGGTTCACCTAGTAGAGGAGCACGGACCACATTTCAGTGCAGACTTGAAAGTTTATTTTTCCGCTCGGACCTCAGCAACCATGAGACGTTTCGACCCGACTAGGGTCTTGATCACATGACATGCCACGGAAGGTAGATTTTCTTTTAAACAATTATTATTATTTTTTTTTTTTTTACATTTTCCTAGTTTTTTTACTTAACCCCTTCCATGCTGCGCAAATTCCGCCGCTGTGCTGACGGAATCTTGCGCGGGCGTGGTCATGACGGAACGGTTCCGTCATGAGCACAGCTGAACCGTGGCTCATGACGGAACCGTTCCGTCATGAGCACCGAAGGGGTTAAAGTGACAGATGCCATAAGGTGTAAACATAGACATAGAAGACAGATTTCATGGTCGTCAACGAATTTGGTTGCAGGTTTATAAATACTAAAAACAGTGCAGGTATAAATACCAGAATGTAATAGTTAAAACCTATAAACCAATAATTCTAAAACCATAAAACTGCTTTAGTGCTGTTAATAAATATTAAAAGAACTAAAATTCATACTTGATAATAAACCTTGGTTTATGCAGCTAATGAGCCTTTTTGAGGCCGTCCAGATATAAATATCCCAATTTTCCTGTGCACAATCTCAAAATTTTAACAAGTTAGCCAAAGTGCACATGCATATACAGTACACGTCATGTAAACAGATCATATGTAAACCTTACAGCAAAAGGCGCCCAGTGAAAGTTGATTTAAAAAAATGCTTGTGCATTAACGTCTAACATAAAAAAATGTGTTAAAACACCTATCTAGCAAACACAAGGAGATGATGGACGGAGTGCTGAAACTTATCAAACACTCACCCCCAGTCACAGATCTGGGTTGAATCCATCATCGTTCTTTAGCTCACTTTGTCACCCCAGTTCAGAAATCGCTATATGCAAATCAGTCTTGATCCTGTGCCTCATGGGAACAGTCCAGCCCGAACTACCAAGTCATTTCTTCCCTGGACCGGAAACGAGCATCCTGGGACCGATTTCGGGCTTACAGCCCTCATCAGCCAGGCTTGCTTGATTCCAGTAGCAAAGTGAGCAAGGGACCCACGTCTGGGCATACCCTGCCAACTTAGTGCGAACATCTAACTTATCTTGGGGTGAACATCTAACCTATCTAACCTGTGTATATTTTAAATGAGGGGAATGCAGTGGCTGCTATTATTTAGAAAAACCCCTGTGTTTTTTTTCAATATCCTGATGATGTCCTTGTCTTGTTCACCCCTACTCGTCTTAGCTATAGACATGTATATAATTCCTCTGTTGCGTTTAAGCTTGTCGGGTGTTTTGTATCGAGGTTTAAAATATAACATGATTCCAATTGCCTAAGGGCCTTTTCCCTGTCACGTCCTCTCTTGTGGGGGGGAGGGGGGGGGGGGGAATAGAATCAATCAGAAAATATTTCAACTCTTTGGGGTCCGCATTGTGAACTTCACTAAAATGTCTGGCCACCGGGTATGACTGATCCTTGTTCCTTATTGCCCTTATGTGCTGGAGTACCCTCTTGTGCCACTGCAGTATGGTACTGCCTATGTAACGTAGACCACAAAGGCACTACAGCACAAAGACTACATAGTCAGATTTGCATGTAAGGGCTTTGTTTATCTGTCTCTCTGGTTCTCCAAATGGTGTTTTATAGGAGGTTTTGTTTTTTCCGAACTGGCATGCCTTGCACACATTGCATTTAAAAAACCCTTTCCTTTGGGTGAGCCATGTACCTCTTGGTTGGCTCCAGGGATCATTTTGGACCAAGGTATCTTTCATCGAGGTTGCCCTGCCGTAGGAGATGGCAGGCCTCTTTGGAAGCAAGTGGCCAATGATTGGGTCTCCTAACACTAGAGCCCAGCTTCTTTATATGATCTTTCTAATGAACTTTTCTTGTTTACTATATCCCAAAATGAATCTGAAGGTGTCCATTTCTTTTTCTTCTACCTGAACGTGTTTATTGAGGTGGGTCTCTCTGGGGATAGAGTTGCTTTTCTTGATGGCTGCATCTATGCAATGTGACGTGTAGCCCCTTTCTAGGAATCTTCTTTTACTGTTGGCTTGGGCTATCTTCAGATCCTCTTCACAACTGCAGATGCGTCTTAAGCAGAGCATCTCCACATATGGGATGCTCCGAATTAAAATTTGGGGTTGTGAACATCCAGCATGCAACACTGCATTCCCTGCTGTAGGTTTTCTGTGGAGTTTGGTTTCTAGATGGCCATTTTTGATGAAAACCTGTACATCTAAGAAGGTTACACTTTCCGTACTGACTGATGCAGTAAAATGCAGGTTAAATTGATTAACGTTAAGCTCCGCAATTAATTTGTCTGCATCAGCTTTCGTTCCCTGCCAAGCTAGGAAGAGATCATCTATGAATATTTATATATATATATATATATATATATATATATAATATTACCTACTGGTGGTCGCCAGTAGGTAGTTATAGTTAGGACCTATTTTCCATAGGAAATCCGCAACATTCTATTCCCAATAAGTCTGGCGCTGGTTGATGACTCCTCGCGTAATTTTCCAAACTTTTGGCCAGCTCCGCTCCGCTCCTACCCTGAAAGTTTCGTGGTGATTCATCAAGCAGGGGCTGAGAAAAAAGGGAGGTCCCAAAATGCGTTTTCCCCATGCAATTTCCTATAGGATCTGTTGTCGCAGCTACAGCCCGAACCGCTGAATGGAATGACACCAAATTTGGCAAAGAGGTAGTCCTCAGTTCGGACTCGTGCCTTTTGCATATATGGTGTGAATCCGTTCAGTAGTTCCTGAGAAAATTAGAGTTAAAAGTACATAAATATCTATGGCCACGGAGGATCCGCGCTCCCTACACGCACCGTAAGCGCACCCTCCCCGAACCCAGCGCGCACCCTCCCGATCGTGCGCTGAATGCTAATTGGCTATCGAGTGTCTCTCTACATTCGAAACCAGGAACTGTTGGCGGCCATTTTCTGCCTCGGTTGAAGCGAGGCTGAAGAAGCAAGGGGAATAAGTGTGTAAAACATATAAAGGGGGCAGAGTGGAAATACTCTGACCCTCTAGAGATGCTTAGGGGGTCCCAGAAGGACCCCGTGGGGCCCCCCCCTTTTTTTTTTTTAAACGGCGAAATGCGCACACTGTGCGCGCATCCTATCGCGTTGGGTGCACGGATTCTCACGCGTTGGGTGTGCGTATCCACGGCAATGTTTTTTGAAAAAAGACAAGAAATCATTGGTTGTATGACTACTTTCTACACTGAAAGGTAGGGTGTATATTTCTGTTTTTTAAAGGTATGATTCTTATTGGTTAACAAAAACAGATTGTAAGGAACATTATATATGATAAGCTGATATGTTGAAAAGTCAAGCACACTTCCTGCCTTGTTTAGTAACATTGTGTGCTGAACTTGTGACCTGTGAGCTCAGTGCAGTGTTCCATGACCTGTTTCTATGGTAACAGGCAGAAGGCAGATTGGGGGAAGGGTTGAAATGTATTTCAGTTGGAAAGGGTTGAAATATTTAACCAATAGAAATGTGTGTTTGCTTTTGAGTTTATGTGTGAAGGATTGTGATTTGATGTATAAATGTATATGTGTGGAAAATGAAAGGGAAACTTCTCCATTCTTTGTTTTTGCTGAGAGGTGCACAGTGCAGAGATTCTGTAAAAGAAAATATGGTGAGTGACTGATCTACTTCTTAATCTACAAAAGAACTTGAAAGATGAGTTATTTAATTGTGAGGGGATGTATGTAGACTATTTTGATTTTAATCAGACTAATGTATTTCTCCTGCTAAAGTGTAGGGAGTCCTTTTTTTCTCTACAATCTTATTGACAGTGTGTGTGCATGTAGAAACCATTTTGTGATAAGCATTTGTGTTTTTCATGTGTTTGCAGACAGATAACTGTGTTGTTTTTATATTTTGGTAGAATTAGAAACCAGTCATTGTTTATGAATTTGTGAAATGAGTTATGTTCTGTTTCTATACTAAAATGTAGTACTACTTCTAGATGAAGAAATGTGTTTTGGTATAGTGCAAGGGATAGTGTTGTTTGTCTAGAATCACACAGTGAGTCTGTGTGCATTTGGGAACCACTGTGAGAGAAGCATTTAGTAATATCTTGTATTTGCTGACAGATAACTGTTTTAACTTGTCATGTTGTGAAGTTTTAGTAGCATTAGAAGACAGTTATGGCTTATGATTTGATTAAATGAGCCAGGCTTTGACAGAAAAGTGCAGTCCTGAAATATATAGATTGTGTGCAGTTCCGTTACCAGTTGCACTGTAGTGAAGGAGTTTTGGTAAACTCCTTGGGATAGTGGTGCTTGTCTAGAATCACACTGTGAGTCTGTGTGCAATTGGGAACCACTGTGAGAGAAGCGTTTGGTAACATCGTGTATTTGCTGACAGATAACTGTTTTAACCCCTTCGCTGCCAGGCCTTTTCCCCCTCCTGTGCCAGGCCTTTTTTTGGCTATTTGGGGTAGTGCGCGCTTAGGCCCCTGTAACTTTTTGACCGCATTAGGTAGCCACGCCAAATTTGCGTCCTTTTCTTCCAACATCATGTGGATTCTAAAGGTACCCAGGGTTTGTGGATTCCCCTGGAGGGGTCACAGAAAAGAGCCAAAATACAGCAAAATTTTGTTTTTTTTGGGAAAAATTGGAAAAACGGGCTGCAAATGAAAGCATCTGGGTTTTTCCCTGCAAATGTTATCAAAAAAGGGTTTGTGGGGTTGAAATCACCATTTTCCCAGCTTTTCGGGGATACTTGACTTTTGATAGAAATCCAACATTTTTTACAGTTTTGGCATTTTTCTGGGACATAGCCTATTTTTGCAATTTTTTGTGCTTTTGACCTCCTTCCAGTTAGTGGCTGAAATGGGTACAAAAGCAATAGTGGATCCTGGAAAGCTATACATTTTCGAAAAGAAGACAACATTCTGAATTCAGCAAGGGGTCATTTGTGTAGATCCATCAAGGTTTTTTTATAGAAACAAACAGTTAAATGTAGGATAAATTGAAATTCAGTTGAAAAAAACAGCCTTTTGTGTCAACGTTTTCACCTGTAACTTCTTCTAATTATGACAGCTCTTTGAAAGCAATTTACCGTTGCATCCGCTGGACATTACTGGTTGTGGGGATATATAGGACTTGTAGGTTCACCAAGAACCCGACGAACCCAGAGCCAAAAACTGAGTAGTAACTTGCAATGGTTTTTTATTATGTACCGGGTATATAGTAATTATTCTGTAAAAAAGTGTACATGGAAAAATCGGTATGAAAGACACCTATGTATTTCTGATTTGGGAACAAAATATAGAGTTTAGAAACAGTAGATATTTGCACATTTCTGGAATTGGGAATACTCATACTAGCATGAGAATTATCAGTCATTTTTTAGAATGACTTCTTTTTTACACAATATCTTTCATTTGGAAAGCAGAAATGCATGGAAAGTCTATAGATAATAACAGTTCCTTTACAAATCTGAATTACCCTAAGTCTCCCGATAAAAATGGTATCTCACTTGTGTGGGTAGGCATAGTGCCCACGACAGGAAACGGCGCAAAACGCAACGTGGTCACACCACATTTTCACAATGCAAAATTACCCTTTTTTTGCAAAGTGCCTAGCTCTAGTTTTTGAACCCTAGCTCTGCGGGCACCTTGGGAAACCTAGCAAACCTATACATTTTTGAAAACTAGACACCCAGGGGAATCCAGGATGGGGTGACTTGACTGCCTCCCACCAGGGTCTGTTACCCAGAAACCCTTGCAAACCTAAAAAATTGGCAAAAAAAACACATTTTCTCCACATTTCTGTCGTGGAAAGTTCCGGAATCTGCGTGGATCCACAAATTTCCACCCACCCCTCGTTCCCCAAAGTCTTTCGAGAAAAACGGTACCTCACTTGTGTGGGTCGGCCTAGTGCCCGCGACAGGAAACGGCGCAAAACGCAACCTGGTCACACCTCCATTTCGCAGTGAAAAATGACCCTTTTTTGGAAAAATGACTAGCTGTAGTTTTTGAACCCTAGCTCTGCGGGCACCTGGGGAAACCTAGCAAACCTATACATTTTTGAAAACTAGACACCCAGGGGAATCCAGGATGGGGTGACTTGACTGCCTCCCACCAGGGTCTGTTACCCAGAATCCCTTGCAAACCTAAAAAATTGGCAAAAAAAACACATTTTCCCCACATTTCTGTCGTGGAAAGTTCCGGAATCTGCGTGGATCCACAAATTTCCACGCACCCCGCGTTCCCCAAAGTCTTACGAGAAAAACGGTACCTCACTTGTGTGGATCGGCCTAGTGCCCGCGACAGGAAACGGCGCAAAACTCAACCTGGTCACACCTCAATTTCGCAGTGAAAAATGACCCTTTTTTGGAAAAATGACTAGCTGTAGTTTTTGAACCCTAGCTCTGCGGGCACCTGGGGAAACCTAGAAAAGCTATACATTTTTGAAAACTAGACACCCAGGGGAATCCAGGATGGGGTGACTTGACTGCCTCCCACCAGGGTCTGTTACCCAGAATCCCTTGCAAACCTAAAAAATTGGTAAAAAAAACACATTTTCCACACATTTCTGTCGTGGAAAGTTCCGGAATCTGCGTGGATCCACAAATTTCCACCCACCCCGCGTTCCCCAAAGTCTTTCGAGAAAAACGGTACCTCACTTGTGTGGGTCGGCCTAGTGCCCGCGACAGGAAACGGCGCAAAACGCAACCTGGTCACACCTGAATTTCGCAGTGAAAAATGACCCTTTTTTGGAAAAATGACTAGCTGTAGTTTTTGAACCCTAGCTCTGCGGGCACCCGGGGAAACCTAGCAAACCTATACATTTTTGAAAACTAGACACCCAGGGGAATCCAGGATGGGGTGACTTGACTGCCTCCCACCAGGGTCTGTTACCCAGAATCCCTTGCAAACCTAAAAAATTGGCAAAAAAAACACATTTTCCCCACATTTTTGTCGTGGAAAATTCCGGAATCTGCGTGGATCCACAAATTTCCACCCACCCCGCGTTCCCCAAAGTCTTACGAGAAAAACGGTACCTCACTTGTGTGGATCGGCCTAGTGCCCGCGACAGGAAACGGCGCAAAACGCAACCTGGTCACACCTCAATTTCGCAGTGAAAAATGACCCTTTTTTGGAAAAATGACTAGCTGTAGTTTTTGAACCCTAGCTCTGCGGGCACCTGGGGAAACCTAGCAAACCTATACATTTTTGAAAACTAGACACCCAGGGGAATCCAGGATGGGGTGACTTGACTGCCTCCCACCAGGGTCTGTTACCCAGAATCCCTTGCAAACCTAAAAAATTGGCAAAAAAAACACATTTTCCCCACATTTCTGTCGTGAAAAGTTCCGGAATCTGCGTGGATCCACAAATTTCCACCCACCCCGCGTTCCCCAAAGTCTTACGAGAAAAACGGTACCTCACTTGTGTGGATCGGCCTAGTGCCCGCGACAGGAAACGGCGCAAAACGCAACCTGGTCACACCTCAATTTCGCAGTGAAAAATGACCCTTTTTTGGAAAAATGACTAGCTGTAGTTTTTGAACCCTAGCTCTGCGGGCACCTGGGGAAACCTAGCAAACCTATACATTTTTGAAAACTAGACACCCAGGGGAATCCAGGATGGGGTGACTTGACTGCCTCCCACCAGGGTCTGTTACCCAGAATCCCTTGCAAACCTAAAAAATTGTGAAAAAAACCACATTTTCCACACATTTCTGTCGTGGAAAGTTCCGGAATCTGCGTGGATCCACAAATTTCCACCCACCCCGCGTTCCCCAAAGTCTTACGAGAAAAACGGTACCTCACTTGTGTGGATCGGCCTAGTGCCCGCGACAGGAAACGGCGCAAAACGCAACCTGGTCACACCTCAATTTTGCAGTGAAAAATGACCCTTTTTTGGAAAAATGACTAGCCGTAGTTTTTGAACCCTAGCTCTGCGGGCACCTGGGGAAACCTAGCAAACCTATACATTTTTGAAAACTAGACACCCAGGGGAATCCAGGATGGGGTGACTTGACTGCCTCCCACCAGGGTCTGTTACCCAGAATCCCTTGCAAACCTAAAAAATTGGCAAAAAAAACACATTTTCCCCACATTTCTGTCGTGGAAAGTTCCGGAATCTGCGTGGATCCACAAATTTCCACCCACCCCGCGTTCCCCAAAGTCTTACGAGAAAAATGGTACCTCACTTGTGTGGATCGGCCTAGTGCCCGCGACAGGAAACGGCGCAAAACCCAACCTGGTCACACCTCAATTTCGCAGTGAAAAATGACCCTTTTTTGGAAAAATGACTAGCTGTAGTTTTTGAACCCTAGCTCTGCGGGCACCTGGGGAAACCTAGCAAACCTATACATTTTTGAAAACTAGACACCCAGGGGAATCCAGGATGGGGTGACTTGACTGCCTCCCACCAGGGTCTGTTACCCAGAATCCCTTGCAAACCTAAAAAATTGGCAAAAAAAACACATTTTCCCCACATTTCTGTCGTGGAAAGTTCCGGAATCTGCGTGGATCCACAAATTTCCACCCACCCCGCGTTCCCCAAAGTCTTACGAGAAAAACGGTACCTCACTTGTGTGGGTCGGCCTAGTGCCCGCGACAGGAAACGGCGCAAAACGCAACCTGGTCACACCTCAATTTCGTAGTGAAAAATGACCCTTTTTTGGAAAAATGACTAGCTGTAGTTTTTGAACCCTAGCTCTGCGGGCACCTTGGGAAACCTAGCAAACCTATACATTTTTGAAAACTAGACACCCAGGGGAATCCAGGATGGGGTGACTTGACTGCCTCCCACCAGGGTCTGTTACCCAGAATCCCTTGCAAACCTAAAAAATTGGCAAAAAAAACACATTTTCCCCACATTTCTGTCGTGGAAAGTTCCGGAATCTGCGTGGATCCACAAATTTCCACCCACCCCGCGTTCCCCAAAGTCTTACGAGAAAAACGGTACCTCACTTGTGTGGATCGGCTTACTGCCCGCGACAGGAAACGGCGCAAAACGCAACCTGGTCACACCTCAATTTCGCAGTGAAAAATGACCCTTTTTTGGAAAAATGACTAGCTGTAGTTTTTGAACCCTAGCTCTGCGGGCACCTGGGGAAACCTAGCAAACCTATACATTTTTGAAAACTAGACACCCAGGGGAATCCAGGATGGGGTGACTTGACTGCCTCCCACCAGGGTCTGTTACCCAGAATCCCTTGCAAACCTAAAAAATTGGCAAAAAAACACATTTTCCACACATTTCTGTCGTGGAAAGTTCCGGAATCTGCGTGGATCCACAAATTTCCACCCACCCCGCGTTCCCCAAAGTCTTACGAGAAAAACGGTACCTCACTTGTGTGGGTCGGCCTAGTGCCCGCGACAGGAAACGGCGCAAAACGCAACCTGGTCACACCTCAATTTCGCAGTGAAAAATGACCCTTTTTTGGAAAAATGACTAGCTGTAGTTTTTGAACCCTAGCTCTGCGGGCACCTGGGGAAACCTAGCAAACCTATACATTTTTGAAAACTAGACACCCAGGGGAATCCAGGATGGGGTGACTTGACTGCCTCCCACCAGGGTCTGTTACCCAGAATCCCTTGCAAACCTAGAAAATTGGCAAAAAAACCACATTTTCCCCACATTTCTGTCGTGGAAAGTTCCGGAATCTGCGTGGATCCACAAATTTCCACCCACCCCGCGTTCCCCAAAGTCTTACGAGAAAAACGGTACCTCACTTGTGTGGATCGGCCTACTGCCCGCGACAGGAAACGGCGCAAAACGCAACCTGGTCACACCTCAATTTCGCAGTGAAAAATGACTCTTTTTTGGAAAAATGACTAGCTGTAGTTTTTGAACCCTAGCTCTGCGGGCACCTGGGGAAACCTAGCAAACATATACATTTTTGAAAACTAGACACCCAGGGGAATCCAGGATGGGGTGACTTGACTGCCTCCCACCAGGGTCTGTTACCCAGAATCCCTTGCAAACCTAGAAAATTGGCAAAAAAAACACATTTTCCCCACATTTCTGTCGTGGAAAGTTCCGGAATCTGCGTGGATCCACAAATTTCCACCCACCCCGCGTTCCCCAAAGTCTTACGAGAAAAACGGTACCTCACTTGTGTTGATCGGCCTACTGCCCGCGACAGGAAACGGCGCAAAACGCAACCTGGTCACACCTCAATTTCGCAGTGAAAAATGACTCTTTTTTGGAAAAATGACTAGCTGTAGTTTTTGAACCCTAGCTCTGCGGGCACCTGGGGAAACCTAGCAAACATATACATTTTTGAAAACTAGACACCCAGGCGAATCCAGGATGGGGTGACTTGACTGCCTCCCACCAGGGTCTGTTACCCAGAATCCCTTGCAAACCTAAAAAATTTGCAAAAAAAACACATTTTGCCCACATTTCTGTCGTGGAAAGTTCCGGAATCTGCGTGGATCCACAAATTTCCACCCACCCCGCGTTCCCCAAAGTCTTACGAGAAAAACGGTACCTCACTTGTGTGGATCGGACTAGTGCCCGCGACAGGAAACGGCGCAAAACGCAACCTGGTCACACCTCAATTTCGCAGTGAAAAATGACCCTTTTTTGGAAAAATGACTAGCTGTAGTTTTTGAACCCTAGCTCTGCGGGCACCTGGGGAAACCTAGCAAACCTATACATTTTTGAAAACTAGACACCCAGGGGAATCCAGGATGGGGTGACTTGACTGCCTCCCACCAGGGTCTGTTACCCAGAATCCCTTGCAAACGTAAAAAATTGGCAAAAAAAACACATTTTCCACACATTTCTGTCGTGGAAAGTTCCGGAATCTGCGTGGATCCACAAATTTCCACCCACCTCGCGTTCCCCAAAGTCTTACGAGAAAAACGGTACCTCACTTGTGTGGATCGGCCTACTGCCCGCGACAGGAAACGGCGCAAACCGCAACCTGGTCACACCTCAATTTCGCAGTGAAAAATTACCCTTTTTTGGAAAAATGACTAGCTGTAGTTTTTGAACCCTAGCTCTGCGGGCACCTGGGGAAACCTAGCAAACCTATACATTTTTGAAAACTAGACACCCAGGGGAATCCAGGATGGGGTGACTTGACTGCCTCCCACCAGGGTCTGTTACCCAGAATCCCTTGGAAACCTAAAAAATTGTGAAAAAACCCACATTTTCCACACATTTCTGTCGTGGAAAGTTCGGGAATCTGCGTGGATCCACAAATTTCCACCCACCCCGCGTTCCCCAAAGTCTTACGAGAAAAACGGTACCTCACTTGTGTGGATCGGCCTAGTGCCCGCGACAGGAAACGGCGCAAAACGCAACCTGGTCACACCTCAATTTCGCAGTGAAAAATGACCCTTTTTTGGAAAAATGACTAGCTGTAGTTTTTGAACCCTAGCTCTGCGGGCACCTGGGGAAACCTAGCAAACCTATACATTTTTGAAAACTAGACACCCAGGGGAATCCAGGATGGGGTGACTTGACTGCCTCCCACCAGGGTCTGTTACCCAGAATCCCTTGCAAACCTAAAAAATTGGCAAAAAAAACACATTTTCCCCACATTTCTGTCGTGGAAAGTTCCGGAATCTGCGTGGATCCACAAATTTCCACCCACCCCGCGTTCCCCAAAGTCTTATGAGAAAAACGGTACCTCACTTGTGTGGATCGGCCTAGTGCCCGCGACAGGAAACGGCGCAAAACGCAACCTGGTCACACCTCAATTTCGCAGTGAAAAATGACCCTTTTTTGGAAAAATGACTAGCTGTAGTTTTTGAACCCTAGCTCTGCGGGCACCTGGGGAAACCTAGCAAACCTATACATTTTTGAAAACTAGACACCCAGGGGAATCCAGGATGGGGTGACTTGACTGCCTCCCACCAGGGTCTGTTACCCAGAATCCCTTGCAAACCTAAAAAATTGGCAAAAAAAACACATTTTCCCCACATTTCTGTCGTGGAAAGTTCCGGAATCTGCGTGGATCCACAAATTTCCACCCACCCCGCGTTCCCCAAAGTCTTACGAGAAAAACGGTACCTCACTTGTGTGGGTCGGCCTAGTGCCCGCGACAGGAAACGGCGCAAAACGCAACCTGGTCACACCTCAATTTCGCAGTGAAAAATGACCCTTTTTTGGAAAAATGACTAGCTGTAGTTTTTGAACCCTAGCTCTGCGGGCACCTGGGGAAACCTAGCAAACGTATACATTTTTGAAAACTAGACACCCAGGGGAATCCAGGATGGGGTGACTTGACTGCCTCCCACCAGGGTCTGTTACCCAGAATCCCTTGCAAACCTAAAAAATTGGCAAAAAAAACACATTTTCCCCACATTTCTGTCGTGGAAAGTTCCGGAATCTGCGTGGATCCACAAATTTCCACCCACCCCGCGTTCTCCAAAGTCTTACGAGAAAAACGGTACCTCACTTGTGTGGGTGGGCCTTGTGCCCGCGACAGGAAACGGCGCAAAACGCAACCTGGTCACACCTCAATTTCGCAGTGAAAAATGACCCTTTTTTGGAAAAATGTCTAGCTGTAGTTTTTGAACCCTAGCTCTGCGGGCACCTGGGGAAACCTAGCAAACCTATACATTTTTGAAAACTAGACACCCAGGGGAATCCAGGATGGGGTGACTTGACTGCCTCCCACCAGGGTCTGTTACCCAGAATCCCTTGCAAACCTAAAAAATTGGCAAAAAAAACACATTTTCCACACATTTCTGTCGTGGAAAGTTCCAGAATCTGCGTGGATCCACAAATTTCCACCCACCCCGCGTTCCCCAAAGTCTTACGAGAAAAACGGTACCTCACTTGTGTGGATCGGCCTACTGCCCGCGACAGGAAACGGCGCAAAACGCAACCTGGTCACACCTCAATTTCGCAGTGAAAAATGACCCTTTTTTGGAAAAATGACTAGCTGTAGTTTTTGAACCCTAGCTCTGCGGGCACCTGGGGAAACCTAGCAAACCTATACATTTTTGAAAACTAGACACCCAGGGGAATCCAGGATGGGGTGACTTGACTGCCTCCCACCAGGGTCTGTTACCCAGAATCCCTTGCAAACCTAAAAAATTGTGAAAAAACCCACATTTTCCACACATTTCTGTCGTGGAAAGTTCCGGAATCTGCGTGGATCCACAAATTTCCACCCACCCCGCGTTCCCCAAAGTCTTACGAGAAAAACGGTACCTCACTTGTGTGGATCGGCCTAGTGCCCGCGACAGGAAACGGCGCAAAACGCAACCTGGTCACACCTCAATTTCGCAGTGAAAAATGACCCTTTTTTGGAAAAATGACTAGCTGTAGTTTTTGAACCCTAGCTCTGCGGGCACCTGGGGAGACCTAGCAAACCTATACATTTTTGAAAACTAGACACCCAGGGGAATCCAGGATGGGGTGACTTGACTGCCTCCCACCAGGGTCTGTTACCCAGAATCCCTTGCAAACCTAAAAAATTGGCAAAAAAAAACACATTTTCCCCACATTTCTGTCGTGGAAAGTTCCGGAATCTGCGTGGATCCACAAATTTCCACCCACCCCGCGTTCCCCAAAGTCTTACGAGAAAAATGGTACCTCACTTGTGTGGGTCGGCCTAGTGCCCGCGACAGGGAACGGCGCAAAACGCAACCTGGTCACACCTCAATTTCGCAGTGAAAAATGACACGTTTTTGGAAAAATGTCTAGCTGTAGTTTTTGAACCCTAGCTCTGCGGGCACCTGGGGAAACCTAGCAAACCTATACATTTTTGAAAACTAGACACCCAGGGGAATCCAGGATGGGGTGACTTGACTGCCTCCCACCAGGGTCTGTTACCCAGAATCCCTTGCAAACCTAAAAAATTGGCAAAAAAAACACATTTTCCACACATTTCTGTCGTGGAAAGTTCCGGAATCTGCGTGGATCCACAAATTTCCACCCACCCCGCGTTCCCCAAAGTCTTTCGAGAAAAACGGTACCTCACTTGTGTGGGTCGGCCTAGTGCCCGCGACAGGAAACGGCGCAAAACATAGTGAGGTGACATCAAAATTGCCTATCTCAAAACCACCTGGTTTTGCAAGGGGGGTCTCTTGGCTTTTTGGCCCGGGGCACGGCGGCCATCTAGGGAAACCTACCAAATCCATACATTTCTGAAAACTAGACAACCGGGGGCTTCCAGGGAGGTATGGCTTGCGTGGATCCCCCAACGTTTCCTTACCCAGAATCCCCTGCAAACCTCAATTTTTGCTGAAAAAATCACTTTTTTCACACATTTTGGGGTGGGAAAGTAGTGGCATCACCGGGCTCACACAAATTTACCACCACCCAGCGTTCCCCCAGGTCTCCCGGTAAAAATGGTGCCTCACTTGTGTGGGAGGCCCAAGTACCCGCCGCAGGCAAGGGCCCAAAACGCAGTGAGGCGACATCAAAATGGCCTGTCGCAAAACCACCTGGTTTTGCAAGGGGGGTCACTTGGGTTTTGGGCCTGGTGCTCGGCGGCCATCTAGGGAAACCTACCAAACCCACGCATTTCTGAAAACTAGACACCCGGCGGCTTCCAGGGAGGTATGGCTTGCGTGGATCCCCCAACGTTTCCTTACCCAGAATCCCCTGCAAACCTCAATTTTTGCTGGAAAAATCACTTTTTTCACACATTTTGGGGTGGGAAAGTAGTGGCATCACCGGGCTCACACAAATTTACCACCACCCAGCGTTCCCCCCGGTCTCCCGGTAAAAATGGTCCCTCACTTGTGTGGGAGGCCCAAGTACCCGCCGCAGGCAAGGGCCCAAAACGCAGTGAGGCGACATCAAAATGGCCTGTCGCAAAACCACCTGGTTTTGCAAGGGGGGTCACTTGGGTTTTTGGCCCGGTGCTCGGCGGCCATCTAGGGAAACCTACCAAACCCACGCATTTCTGAAAAATAGACACCCGGCGGCTTACAGGGAGGTATGGCTTGCGTGGATCCCCCAACGTTTCCTTACCAAGAATCCCCTGCAAACCTCAATTTTTGCTGAAAAAATCACTTTTTTCACACATTTTGGGGTGGGAAAGTAGTGGCATCACCGGGCTCACACAAATTTACCACCACCCAGCGTTCCCCCAGGTCTCCCGGTAAAAATGGTGCCTCACTTGTGTGGGAGGCCCAAGTACCCGCCGCAGGCAAGGGCCCAAAACGCAGTGAGGCGACATCAAAATGGCCTGTCGCAAAGCCGCCTGGTTTTGCAAGGGGGGTCACTTGGGTTTTTGGCCCGGTGCTCGGCGGCCATCTAGGGAAACCTACCAAACCCACGCATTTCTGAAAACTAGACACCCGGCGGCTTCCAGGGAGGTATGGCTTGCGTGGATCCCCCAACGTTTCCTTACCCAGAATCCCCTGCAAACCTCAATTTTTACTGAAAAAATCACTTTTTTCACACATGTTGGGGTGGGAAAGTAGTGACATCACCGGGCTCACACAAATTTACCACCACCCAGCGTTCCCCCAGGTCTCCCGGTAAAAATGGTGCCTCACTTGTGTGGGAGGCCCAAGTACCCGCGACAGGCAAGGGCACAAAACGTAGTGATGCAACATTTGGGATAGGCAATGTTGATGTCGCATCACTACGTTTTGTGCCCTTGCCTGCGGCGGGTACTTGGGCCTCCCACACAAGTGAGGCACCATTTTTACCGGGAGACCTGGGGGAACGCTGGGTGGTGGTAAATTTGTGTGAGCCCGGTGATGCCACTACTTTCCCACCCCAAAATGTGTGAAAAAAGTGATGTTTTCAGTAAAAATTGAGGTTTGCAGGGGATTCTGGGTAAGGAAACGTTGGGGGATCCACGCAAGCCATACCTCCCTGGAAGCCGCCGGGTGTCTAGTTTTCAGAAATGCGTGGGTTTGGTAGGTTTCCCTAGATGGCCGCCGAGCACCGGGCCAAAAACCCAAGTGACCCCCCTTGCAAAACCAGGTGGTTTTGCGACAGGCCATTTTGATGTCGCCTCACTGCGTTTTGGGCCCTTGCCTGCGGCGGGTACTTGGGCCTCCCACACAAGTGAGGCACCATTTTTACCGGGAGACCTGGGGGAACGCTGGGTGGTGGTAAATTTGTGTGAGCCCGGTGATGCCACTACTTTCCCACCCCAAAATGTGTGAAAAAAGTGATTTTTTCAGCAAAAATGGAGGTTTGCAGGGGATTCTGGGTAAGGAAACGTTGGGGGATCCACGCAAGCCATACCTCCCTGGAAGCCGCCGGGTGTCTAGTTTTCAGAAATGCGTGGGTTTGGTAGGTTTCCCTAGATGGCCGCCGAGCACCGGGCCAAAAACCCAAGTGACCCCCCTTGCAAAACCAGGCGGTTTTGCGACAGGCCATTTTGATGTCGCCTCACTGCGTTTTGGGCCCTTGCCTGCGGCGGGTACTTGGGCCTCCCACACAAGTGAGGCACCATTTTTACCGGGAGACTGTGGAAATATGGATTCTTCTGGTCAGTTATGTCCCCTATCTTGGACCCCAACGGTTCTATGTGCATGTTACAAGTACATGTATGTTCCCTCCAGTTCCAGTTATGAAGACGCAAACACATGTGCGTCCACCGTCAACATGTCCTCTGTCAGATCCGCCATGAATAGGCCGGATATTCCATTCCTAAGTATGAAAAGCCACCGGCTTTATATGGTTCACTTATGCCATTTCACAGTCCAGGCAAGTAGGCCCTGATTCTGTCATCGAACTCTTCTTGCCTTCTGCCTCTGAAACCTCCAGTCTGAGCCTGCATCTGTGACCATGAACTTTGTCTCATTCTCTGCGCGGCTCACGAAGCCTGACATCAGCCTATTCTCTGCCAAGAACTGTATTTCACCTTCAAGTTATCTGCTTCGCCCCCTCAGCCGATGCATTCCTGTCTAGTAGTTTAAGTAAACATTCTTCCAGCTACCGAGCAAAAGGCCCGGCTTCTCTGTCTTTATACAAGTAATTCATAGCCTTGTTACTATGGAAGATTCCGCCCTCGCATCTAGTGTAGACACTTAGACGCTTGTACACGCACGCACAGTCAGTATAGAATAGATTCTGTCCAAGAGTCCTTCCTTTTTTGGATAACATAGTTCTTTAAACATAGGATGTTAGATATGATTTGGGATTAGGTTGACTTGACCCCCCAGACTTTTCGTCTCCACATGTAGAGCTAAACGTCAAGTCCCCTTCACCCCCTAGTTGCACGTCAATCACACGTCATGCTGCTGCGCGCGCATCTATGCCAAGTATTATCTTATAGATCCACCTATATATGACATCATAACCAATTATGTTCCTTTTTACTCCTTATTACACCCATTTTCGGTTACGCATATGAATCGTCATTTTCCTTATCAATTGTTACGCCTACTGTATTCGCTTCATTGTAATGTATGTACTATAAAAGTCATTTCTTGTCAATAATGTATGTACTTCACTTCCTGAACCTCCGTGGTGATGGAACTTGGAGCAACCGATTATAATCGTTCATTGGAATAAAGCCCATTCCGAACCTCTAATACCACGGATTCTGCCTCTCATTTTACTGAGCTGTTTTATTATGTTTCCGTATCAAATTAAGTCCCGGTAAAGGAAAATTATTTACCACATGAATGGCGCCCGAATAGGGACACTTTCTCATCTCACGCGCCGGCGGTGAGTTGCAGGCCCGGTCTCCTGCCACAGCTGGACGGACAATAACGCGTACCAGCAGGATTTCCTGTATCTCCCTCCGGTCAAGCGGGGGCGACTGAGGCTGCGATCAACACCCAGACGAGGCGGTGAGAAGTGCGAAGTATCCCGACCAGAGCCTAGCTGAGAGAGCAAGATCCGAGGTATACAGAGGCCCACCAGTTTCCGAAGTTCCAAGTCGAGTCCAGTTTCCGACGAGTCGAGTCGAGTCCAGTCCGGTCCAAGTCCAGTTTCCGAGGCCTTCCGTTTCCGAAGCTACCCGGTGAGTACCATTGCTGGGGAGGCATTTCTGACGTGCACATAGGTTGTGCCGGTCAAGACGGGTTTGGGTACACAAATCCGGTCTGCACTGTTTTAGCAGTGTATATGTACTGTTTAGCAGTATATCAAGTATTCCGAAGTATCTAGTTATTGTCAAGAATTATGCTTGGTGATTAGTTATGCAGACGATCATCATTGTTGGTTATTTTAAAGGTTAAGAATGTTTAATGTTTAATGTGTTAAACGTCCTGCATATTGTGGTATGAATGGTTGTTCATTATTGTGCTTTTGTACTAAGTGTGTTCAAGATTAAGTATCAGATCAGTTCTCAATATGCCGCTCTTTTCGAAACTAAGACAGATCACTACAAGAAAAGGGGTACTCGAAGAAGCCGTCCCTATTCCTCCTAGGGACACTCCAGGGTACTTCATGTATCATAAACATGGCTTAGATGCTATATTATTTATTGATTTATGGGTAGACTACACCAAGGAATTACCAGAAAGTCAGAGGTGGCCCACAGCGGGAACCTGGGATGCAGAGTGCATCATGAAAGTAGAAGAAGAGTTATGGAAAAGGAAAGTCAGACAGTCACAGAAAGATGCCATTGAATTATGGCGTAAGGAATCACATAGACGAACAGAAAAAGCACGTAGACAGGAAGAGAAGAGTAAAGAGAATTCTAATGAAGTCCGAGAAAATCTATTAATTGAGGAAGGTATCCGAGTGAAATCAGAACAAGTAGACAGACAAAGGAATGCCCTTATGAATGGTATGTATCCCCTTCTGGCCGAAGGATTACCTAAAGCTACTCCAGAAACACCGAAAGACTTGCCGCCCCCATTATTCCCAATAAAGGTACATCCTAAGGGGCATCCTAGAACCGCAGAAGATGTTTTTCTTTCCTCATATTTAGATGACGCAGCTCCCGAGTATGCTAATTCCGCCCCACATAGACCACCTATCAGGGAGGTTCAACGCCAAGATCCGGTACCCGTATCTCTACAGCAACGAGTTCCGGCAAGCACATCTGTTTCTACATCTGTTCCCACAGCTGCTTCTATAGCTGTGTCCACACCTATAGTTGCTGTATCACGTTCAACGAATCCTTTCACACCCGACACCCCAGATGGGGCTACGGGAGGTGCTACCAATATTTTTTCTACGCCACCCAGAATAAATAAACTTACTTTTCAAGAGTCAGCACATTCACGTACACCCAAACTCATAAATGCCCGTGCGCTTAAGGAACTTCTGATAGATTGTAGATATGACCCTGTGCCCGGAAAAGAGGACGAAATGACCCTAGCATCATTACGTATCAGACGAGCCGCAGTGTACTTAGGGAAGTTACCAGGAATGACTGCGCATCTAGATAAAATATACCATTTTGTCCAAACAGGGCGAGATCCAGAATGTATTAACAGAGCTATGGAATACCAGAAAGTGGAGATACAGGGGGAACTGTTACGTTTCCTCATAAATTGTGTGATCAGAAATGAAGACCGACCGGGGGTAGACCCGGAAGCAATGCAAATTCTTACCAGATGGAGCCAGAATATATCAGAAGGTAGACATGATAAACAAAATTGTATAATAGCCATGTGCCGAAAGATCCGTAAAGAAATAGAACGCCTACACGAAGAAAGATTAGCGGTAGATGAGTTCGAACAAAACGAGGAGGAAGGATCAGGACTGCCCACAGGACAGTCAGACACTATAGCCTATGTAGGTAGAGGAAGATCTTGTAATAGTAATAGATGTCCTATTGACCCGATACGTCCGATATGTCCAGACAATAACAGGAGTTTCCCAACACCCGTAGTCCATATGAGGTCTAACGAGCATTCGTTCCAAGTCGCCGACAAACTACTCCGAGAACGAAGGGGTTATCATTTCCTCGATTCTATGGATGAACAAGATTTAGCTAGGGCAGCTGTCCATTGGGTGGACAGTCCCGGAAAATATAGTGATGATACAGTAGCACGCACGTTTTTGAATCTCACCCCAGATGAACAGAGGTTAGCTGGGATTTATATGATTCAACAACTCATTATACTATATCGGAGTCAGCATTCGGACCCTGGTCCCTTACCTGACATATTGACTGAATTGCTTATGAATAAATGGAGAGGTTCAGGGACTAAATTAATTAAAGAAATTCTAGAATCAAGAAAGCAGTATATTCTTTTTGTATGTTCAGACCGTGTCTCATTACCCGTCAAGGAAAGAACCACGTATTACATGGATAGACAGAATCCCTTACGAGAAGTGCACCCAATAAAGGGCGAGGACAACGAGTTTAAGCGCGTATTTGTATATACGCCCATATCAAAAATAGAATTGTTAGAAATGAAGAAAGTGGTACCCAGTCATGACAAAGACCCAGCGGGTTTTCACCGAGAAATTAAAGACATGTTACTCATAGGAGAGTATACCTATCCCGACATTATGACAATATTAAAGGTATTGATGCCTGCTGGCATTTATGAGAAACTCAGGGAAAAAGAGTGGGAGGTAGGAGACCAAAAGATAGAATGGTCAGTATTGGAAGCAGAAGAAAAGGCCCGAACTGCAGGAGCAGGACTTGGGGATAAAACTAAAGCACTACCAGGTTTATTAGTACAGGTACTGCCACGTTTATTAACTACGAAAAAGGAAGATTGGGGTACAATTTCAGCCTGTAAACAGAAGCAAGATGAAGACACTAGTGATTACTATGCCCGATTTGAAAAATGTTTTGGTATAAATAGTGGCCTAAAAGCAAGTAGCGAATCATACCCACATCTGTTTGTAACAAAATTAGTAGAAAATGCCCTGCCCCAAGTAAAGAATAGAGTATTAAAATTCGAGAGTACCTGGCAAGGTAACACTCCATCACAAATGTTACAAATGTTACAGTACCATCACAATAGAATCAGAGAGGAACAAGATCATGAACACAGACGCATGAAAGACACGAAAATGAAAATGCTAGTTTCTCAGACAGTTCCAGCTGAAGGACATAAGAAGGGTATGACACATTCCGGTGATTCAGCAGGACCTGTAAAAGGGACATGCAATTATTGTAAAAAGCCAGGTCATTACGTACACGATTGTCCAGTTTTGAAACATAATATCGCCATAGGTAAAACACAAGAAAGATCACGGCCACCTAGACAGGACCAGAATGAACAAGGAGCTCCGCAGCATGCACAGTCCATGCCAGCTTCACAACAGTCTATACAGTTTGTGCCAGCTGCACCAGCGCTGCCTGTTGCTGCCACACAAACCACGACACGACAACTGTACCAGACCGCACAGTACGACTATCCTGATTATCAACGATACGCATGAACAAGCCTAGAGAGGGAAGTTGACTTACCCCTTATCGAGATCCCTGTAGATCAAGAAGGACCTTATATACATAGTGAATTATTAGGTCAAGACAGAAAATTTTTACTCGATACAGGGGCAGGTCGAACGACCATAAAACGTAGTGAAGTTCCAGGGGCACCCCTCTCAGGCTCACAGAATATTTCCCTTGGTTTTTCAGGAAAGCCTATTGTTAATGAAGTGTCACAGCCTCTCCCACTTACGATAGGACCTTTGACCCGAACTACCGATTTATTGCTTACTAAATCATGTCCAGAAAATCTGTTAGGAATAAAAACACTGAAAGCTCTAGGAGCCATAATATGTTGTTCTCCGGAAGGAGTAAGATTGTTTTTACGTGATTTTAAAGGTCATTATGTGTCTAGAGACATGGATCCCCGATTGCAGACTTTACCTACACATCTATGGGCACAAGGCCCCACTGATGTTGGATGCATGAATATTACACCATATCGAGTCACATTAAAGGCAGGAGTGGTACTACCACGAATGCGACAATACAAGTTACCACCAGATGCTGTAGTGGCTTTACTACAAATCATTGACGAGCTCATTGCCCAAGGAGTGGTTGTGGAAACAGACTCCAATGTATGTAATTCACCGATAATTCCGATTCTTAAACGAACAGATCCAAAGGCCCCGCCAGTATATCGATTGGTTATTGATCTGCGCGAATTAAACAAATGCATTGTGCCACAATTTCCTGTGGTCCCAGATATCTCGTCATTACTGACAGCCATTGATTCCGAAGCAACATTCTTTACTGTAATTGATCTCAAAAATGCCTTTTTCAGCGTCCCAATAGATCCGGAAAGCCAATATTTGTTCGGATTTAGTTTAAATGGACGTAGCTTTAAATTCTCACGCGCACCTCAAGGATTTACAGAAAGCCCCAGCATCTATAGCCAAGCACTGAAACGAGAACTTGACAGTATCCACATGCCAGTTAACACTGCTCTGCTTCAATACGTCGATGATCTGTTGATCACCGCGAGAAGTGAACCGGAATGTGAGAAAGCATCACTGACAGTTTTACAATTTCTAGCCGAAAAGGGGCACAAGGTGTCCCCTTCTAAGCTGCAATTCTGTGTCCAGCGAGTTATTTATCTTGGACACTCGCTGTCCAAGGAGGGAAGGCAGCTTACACCCGACCGCATTCAGTTAATAGCTAACATGCAAATACCCAAGACACAAAAGGAGGTGCGGGCTTTCATAGGCCTCACTTCATACTGTAGACAGTGGATCCCGCAATACGCATTTCTAGCAAAACCACTCATTCAGTTGACAACACAGGAGGCAGCCACATCGACTGTTCTCCCTTGGACCCAGGAACATACACAAGCTTTTGAAAGCCTAAAGAAAGCTTTATGTCAAGCACCTGTTTTAGCAACACCATGTTACAGAAAACAGTTTACACTCTTTGTTACAGAACGCGAAGGTACTGCCTTGTCAGTACTCACACAGGAACAAGCAGGAGCACACAAACCATGTGCTTATTTTTCTAGTACATTAGATCCAGTAGCTCAGGCTTTGCCTGCGTGCCTGAAATCAGTGGCAGCGACAGCATTAGCAATCAGACAAAGCGATGCCATAGTGTTAGGACATCCATTGACAGTTCAAGTACCACATGCAGTAGAGGTTCTTGTAAATAGAACGCAAACACAACACTTGACTATAGCGCGACTTACAGGGTACGAACTTACATTGTTTCAACCGCACATAGAAATCAGACGCTGTAACACATTGAATCCTGCCACACTTTTGCCAGTAACCGGAACAGACCCACTAGCCCATGACTGTATTGAAGTTATTACTATAACGACGAAACCCAGACAAGACTTAACCGATGTCCCATTGTCAGACCCAGACCTGACATTGTATGTAGATGGTTCATGTATGAGAACAAATACAGGAGAATTAGTGGCTGCTTACGCAGTCACAACAGATACTGAAATCATTGAAACTAATCGTATAAATACTTTGTCAGCTCAAGCCGCAGAGCTCATCGCTCTGACACAAGCCTGTATTCAAGCTACAAATAAAAAAGTCAACATATACACTGATTCACGTTATGCATTCGGAGTTGTACATGACTTCGGCGTGCTGTGGCGAGAGAGAGGTTATTTAACTTCCCACGGTGCCCACATTCAGCACGGACCCCTCATTCATGCCTTATTAGATGCAATACATCTACCTACTGCAATATCAATTATGAAATGTAAGGCTCATACGAAGGTTACTGATATCATTTCTCAAGGCAATGATCTAGCCGACAGAACAGCTAAACAGACTGCTCAAACCCAAACATCCGACATGACAAAGACAATAGTCCCGATGCCGACACATTGTATGACAGTTAAAGATCCTACTTTTGACGTAATTGACATACAGACACATGCTACGCCAGACGAAATAAAGAAATGGACTGAATTAGGAGGGATCCAAACGGACCAAGGATGGATGATGAAGGAAAAGTCTGTGTGGTTCCTTCCTGATTCAATGGTCCAAGTTATAGTTAACACTATCCATAGTCCAGCGCATCTAGGAGAGAAAGCTATGCTAGACAGCATTCAACATATTTGGTTCAACAAGCATTTACGAGCTGCAGCCAAACAAAAGGTCCGTACCTGTATGATCTGTTGCCAGTTCAACCCAGGAAAAAGTGTTCCCGTAGAACAAGGTGGATTTCATCCTCCTAATCACCCTTTTGAAGTCCTCCAGATGGATTATATCCAGATGGAACGATGTCGAGGATTCAAATATGTTCTCGTAGTTGTCTGTGCTCTTTCCCGTTGGACGGAGGCATACCCGGTTTCAGATTACACTGCCCCGACTACTGCCAAACAGTTGGTTCGAGAATTCTTCCCACGATACGGTTTACCACGTGTTGTTCACTCAGATAACGGCCAGCCGTTCTCATCCGAATTAATGAAACATGTTTCACTTTTGTTAGGTTATCAGTGGAAATTCCACTGTGTCCGACACCCTGAGGCAGCAGGTCTCGTAGAAAGACATAATCAGACACTGAAAATTAGATTGTCCAAAATATGCAGGGAGAAAGGTGTCGACTGGGTAGTAGCACTACCAGTTGCACTCTTTTTCACAAGAATGGTCGCACACTCTCGAACAGGGCTATCCCCGTATGAGGTGATCTTCGGCAGACCACCAAATATGTGGGGGACGCCTATACCACGCAAAATAACTGATATTGACTGTAATATGCTGACAGATTACTTGGCTTCCTTGATGTCTGCACTACAATCTTGTCGTTCACAGGTAGCTGCAGCTTTTCCCGACAACACTGAGGTGAAACCCCATGACGTAATTCCGGGGGACCTCGTCCTTGTGAGGAATTTCGACCGAAAGACTCAGCTGGAGCCCAGGTGGAAGACACCCAAGTTGGTCTTGCTGACCACAAGGACAGCCGTGAAGATCGAAGGCAGGAAAGGATGGATTCATTCAAGTCATATCAAGAAATTTCATGGACTTCCTTCAGATGTAAACAGCCCACCTCGTGTGTCCTCACCAATTGACTCAAAACTACCTCTGGCTGAGACCGACAGTAAAGAACTTTATAAACTAAAATTAAGGCCTAGACCGTCGGACGATTTGATTGTTTAAGTCCTCTCCTAGGTGAAGCGGTTGAATCTGTCTCCGACATGTATCGCCTAGACCTGAATCATGGACAGTCGCGAAAAATAATGAAACGACAGGCGTATTGTAAATCACTGCGTAGCCATTGCATAGTGACATTATTAATCTTGTTTTTCTTGAGTCTTTTAATAATTACTGCAAGTATATTGTTGCACATATATTACCCTATTGCCAGAAATGTTTACAATGTTACTGCTGAACATTCTTTTAGTGACTTACCTCCGCATGAATTGTCTTATAGACTTGCGCTGCGCAATAACACTTTCATTAGTATGTTACATCATTCCCATCAGACTAGTAATGCAACTAATTGTTGGGTGTGTGGCCGGCTCCCTCCCTATCAGAATTATGAAGGAGTCTTGCCTTTCTTTCCACATCCGTTTACACATAATGGCTCCTGTGGAGCATGGTTTAGTTTAATCAATTCCATAGACTCAGACACAGCAGTTTACCAAGACCAGTGGGTATGGGGAAATCTGAACCTAGTTTTATTCAAAGTCTGTTACCCTGACAAGGAGGGTCGCCCCAAAGGAACAGGAACTGATCTAGAAAATGAAGTATATGGATTAAGTAACTTTACTCCTAATCTCATGATTCTAAATGTCGAATCCGAAGTTGAACTAGTTTTACCAACCATGTCAGTATTCCCAGCGAAAGGTGAATTGTGTGTAAGAAAAGTTGGTTCCATACATATGGGCCATAGTAAATGCACTACTACAGTAGAATTCAGTGATCAAGGCAAATCTTCATTTAGAGCTTATCGCCACTCCTACTTTATATGTGGTCAGACTGCATATATGCGTCTACCTCTAGATTGGGATGGTACCTGCTACATTGCATTCCTTTTGCCACCTGTTTTCCTAGCTCCTCCTGATTATTATAGAAATATTCATTTAGTACACAACAGAGAGCGGAGAGATCTCCCAATTGTCGATTACACTGAAACAGCATGGGAAAAATACACAGATTTCAATAAAGGCATCTTTCCCTATATAGGTACTGTTACTAATAGTAAGCTGATACGTAGATTAACTAGAACCCTTGAAGCAGTAGTAAACGAAACTATTTCCGCCTTAGGCAATTTAACAGAAGAGCAGTCTGCTATGCGGATTGTTGTGCTTCAAAATCGTCTTGTCCTTGACGTCATCCTGGCTGATAGGGGCGGAGCTTGTAGGGTCATCGGATCAAGCTGCTGCGTATTCATACCAGAAAATTCGCCATCTGTATATAAAGCTATAACTCGCCTTCACAAGATTGTAAGCCAGATACACCAGAATCCAGGCACCTGGACTTGGTCCGGTTGGTTTTGGAGTGTGATATCCGCCTGGGGATGGAGAGTTCTATCCTTCCTAGGTATTGGCCTTCTCATACTATTCAGTTGCTGTCTATGTCTACAATGTGGACCAGCGATCTGTGGTCTGTGTGCCACATCGTGCATTCCACATCAAGATTTTCATTCAAGATCCCAGAAGAAGAAAGAAGAACAAATGATGCTATATGAACAGATCAATGGATTAATGAAGATTGATATCTCTTGACGGGCAAGTAGGGGACAAGGAGGGAATGTGGAAATATGGATTCTTCTGGTCAGTTATGTCCCCTATCTTGGACCCCAACGGTTCTATGTGCATGTTACAAGTACATGTATGTTCCCTCCAGTTCCAGTTATGAAGACGCAAACACATGTGCGTCCACCGTCAACATGTCCTCTGTCAGATCCGCCATGAATAGGCCAGATATTCCATTCCTAAGTATGAAAAGCCACCGGCTTTATATGGTTCACTTATGCCATTTCACAGTCCAGGCAAGTAGGCCCTGATTCTGTCATCGAACTCTTCTTGCCTTCTGCCTCTGAAACCTCCAGTCTGAGCCTGCATCTGTGACCATGAACTTTGTCTCATTCTCTGCGCGGCTCACGAAGCCTGACATCAGCCTATTCTCTGCCAAGAACTGTATTTCACCTTCAAGTTATCTGCTTCGCCCCCTCAGCCGATGCATTCCTGTCTAGTAGTTTAAGTAAACATTCTTCCAGCTACCGAGCAAAAGGCCCGGCTTCTCTGTCTTTATACAAGTAATTCATAGCCTTGTTACTATGGAAGATTCCGCCCTCGCATCTAGTGTAGACACTTAGACGCTTGTACACGCACGCACAGTCAGTATAGAATAGATTCTGTCCAAGAGTCCTTCCTTTTTTGGATAACATAGTTCTTTAAACATAGGATGTTAGATATGATTTGGGATTAGGTTGACTTGACCCCCCAGACTTTTCGTCTCCACATGTAGAGCTAAACGTCAAGTCCCCTTCACCCCCTAGTTGCACGTCAATCACACGTCATGCTGCTGCGCGCGCATCTATGCCAAGTATTATCTTATAGATCCACCTATATATGACATCATAACCAATTATGTTCCTTTTTACTCCTTATTACACCCATTTTCGGTTACGCATATGAATCGTCATTTTCCTTATCAATTGTTACGCCTACTGTATTCGCTTCATTGTAATGTATGTACTATAAAAGTCATTTCTTGTCAATAATGTATGTACTTCACTTCCTGAACCTCCGTGGTGATGGAACTTGGAGCAACCGATTATAATCGTTCATTGGAATAAAGCCCATTCCGAACCTCTAATACCACGGATTCTGCCTCTCATTTTACTGAGCTGTTTTATTATGTTTCCGTATCAAATTAAGTCCCGGTAAAGGAAAATTATTTACCACAAGACCTGGGGGAACGCTGGGTGGTGGTAAATTTGTGTGAGCCCGGTGATGCCACTACTTTCCCACCCCAAAATGTGTGAAAAAAGTAATTTTTTCAGCAAAAATTGAGGTTTGCAGGGGATTCTGGGTAAGGAAACGTTGGGGGATCCACGCAAGCCATACCTCCCTGGAAGCCGCCGGGTGTCTAGTTTTCAGAAATGCGTGGGTTTGGTAGGTTTCCCTAGATGGCCGCCGAGCACCGGGCCAAAAACCCAAGTGACCCCCCTTGCAAAACCAGGTGGTTTTGCGACAGGCCATTTTGATGTCGCCTCACTGCGTTTTGGGCCCTTGCCTGCGGCGGGTACTTGGGCCTCCCACACAAGTGAGGCACCATTTTTACCGGGAGACCTGGGGGAACGCTGGGTGGTGGTAAATTTGTGTGAGCCCGGTGATGCCACTACTTTCCCACCCCAAAATGTGTGAAAAAAGTGATTTTTTCAGCAAAAATTGAGGTTTGCAGGGGATTCTGGGTAAGGAAACGTTGGGGGATCCACGCAAGCCATACCTCCCTGGAAGCCGCCGGGTGTCTAGTTTTCAGAAATGCATGGGTTTGGTAGGTTTCCCTAGATGGCCACCGAGCACCGGGCCAAAAACCCAAGTGACCCCCCTTGCAAAACCAGGTGGTTTTGCGACAGGCCATTTTGATGTCGCCTCACTGCGTTTTGGGCCCTTGCCTGCGGCGGGAACTTGGGCCTCCCACACAAGTGAGGCACCATTTTTACCGGGAGACCTGGAGGAACGCTGGGTGGTGGTAAATTTGTGTGAGCCCGGTGATGCCACTACTTTCCCACCCCAAAATGTGTGAAAAAAGTGATTTTTTCAGCAAAAATTGAGGTTTGCAGGGGATTCTGGGTAAGGAAACGTTGGGGGATCCACGCAAGCCATACCTCCCTGGAAGCAGACGGGTGTCTAGTTTTCAGAAATGCGTGGGTTTGGTAGGTTTCCCTAGATGGCCGCCGAGCACCGGGCCAAAAACCCAAGTGACCCCCCTTGCAAAACCAGGTGGTTTTGCGACAGGCCATTTTGATGTCGCCTCACTGCGTTTTGGGCCCTTGCCTGCGGCGGGTACTTGGGCCTCCCACACAAGTGAGGCACCATTTTTACCGGGAGACCTGGGGGAACGCTGGGTGGTGGTAAATTTGTGTGAGCCCGGTGATGCCACTACTTTCCCACCCCAAAATGTGTGAAAAAAGTGATTTTTTCAGCAAAAATTGAGGTTTGCAGGGGATTCTGGGTAAGGAAACGTTGGGGGATCCACGCAAGCCATACCTCCCTAGAAGCCGCCGGGTGTCTAGTTTTCAGAAATGGTGGATTTGGTAGGTTTCCCTAGATGGCCGCCGAGCACGGGCCAAAAAGACAGTTGACCCCCTTGC
Source organism: Triturus cristatus (assembly GCF_964204655.1). Lineage (NCBI taxonomy): Eukaryota > Metazoa > Chordata > Amphibia > Caudata > Salamandridae > Triturus > Triturus cristatus. The sequence continues at coordinate 214,064,822 of NC_140594.1, read as the reverse complement.
AAAACCAGAACGTTTCGACATTGTTTCTACAACGTGAGAATTTTGGAACAATATTGCATGGACAATGTGATCGATATTTTGAGGTTTGCAGGACATTGAGGATAAAAAACCTTTTTGAAATTCACAAGAGAGACATCACCATGAACTCCCATGGGTTTACCACAATATCTACAGTCGGTGGGTTATTTTTACATGGAACATACACTTTGGCAGAGAAACTAAAAAGACAAAGAATCCTGCACAGCCACCTATTCCTCAAACACACACACATACTGGTTGGATTTGGCACGAGGGCGAGTGATGGTTCAGTATATTAAATTTTATTAACAAGAGATTTCACAAAAATGAAATGCACTGTCAATAATTCAATGGAGAAAAAACTGAACCAATGACTCGCAGCTCGTGAGCTGTAAAGCCACGGCAAGGCACCAACCGCTTTACAGGCCATTCACACATCTTTCATACGTGATACACACAAGACCATTCACACCACCAGGCACAAAAAAAACACATTACAAAATTCACAAAAGGGACAAGGTACACCCTGCTTCAGAAAGGCAAATATTACTGCACAGCCATCTAATCCTCAAGCACACACACATACTGGTTGGATTTGGCACGAGAGTGAGTGATGGTTCAGAATATACAATTGTATTAGCAAGTGATTTCACAAAAATGAAATGCACTGTTAATAATTGAAAGGGCGAGAAACTGAACCATTGACTCACAGCTCGTGAGCTGTAAAGCCACGACAAGGCACCAACCTCTTTACAGGCCATTCATACACCTTTCATACGCGTGAGACATACAAAACCATTCATACCGCCAGCCGCGGGCCCATCACATAACAAAACTCCCACCAGCACACAGCGCCATTCAAGGGCCCATCACTTTCACACGCCCACATTCCTGACACAGCAACTACACAAGCAGATGGATTGCGTGGAGTGGCACTCAGCTAGCAGTGTGTGTAGTGACCAGCAGCAAGTCACTACTCACACAGCCAGCCGAGCGCCAGTCCACGCACACCGCTAGCCGAGCACCAGTTCACGCACACCGCTAGCTAAACACCAGTCCACGCACACCGCCAGCCAAGCACCAGTCCACGCACACCGCCAGCCAAGCACCAGTCCACGCACACCGCCAGCCAAGCACCAGTCCACGCACACCGCCAGCCAAGCACCAGTCCACGCACACCGCCAGCCAAGCACCAGTCCACGCACACCGCCAGCCAAGCACCAGTCCACGCACACCGCCGGCCAAGCACCAGTCCACACACACCGCCAGCCAAGCACCAGGCCACGCACGTCAACAGCCAAGCACCAGTCCACGCACACCGCCAGCCAAGCACCATTCCACATACACCGCCAAAGAAGTGCCAGTCCACACACACTGCCAACACATTTAGGATTTTTTTAGACAAAAATAAAAACACAAACAAATCACAAATAGATAAAAATCTACAAACACAAAATCAGAAACTTAACACATTGCACTAAAGCCAACCTTGAAACAGAATCACATTTTCCAAAGAAAACAAACCAATCAGTTAACTTTACCACTCATGATTGCTCCCAAAACTTCTTTTGGGTATGGTACGCTCTAAAACAAGCAGGGACACACAGCCCAGGTTTAGATGGACAGTCGGAGCAGTACATACGAGTCTCCTTCCGCTTATCTCTTCGCCAACAGACTCTACATCTCCTAGTGGGAAAATCTTTTGCCGGTGTGGGAGGGATGAAATCAGGAAAGTGGCGATCTTTCAATCGAACCACATCCTCCACCACTCCAAATCTAGGAACACTTGCCTGTTCCACAACAACAAGGCTAGCTATCACAGAGTGCTGAAACTGAATAAATGTCAACTTTGACGCAGGAGAACACTCCTTGAACACAATAAAAGCATTAAACATTGCTAATTCGAAGAAATGGATGGCCAACTTCTTATACCAAACATAAGCCTTCCGAATAGCAGAGTAAGGTTCCAACCTCTGATCTACTCTGTCAACACCACCCATGTGCTTATTGTAGTCTAGAATGCACACAGGTTTGCGCACTTCAGCAACCTGACCCCAAACAGCCACAGGTGAAGTACTCTCATCATGGATGGTAGTCAGCATGTACACATCCCTCCTGTCCACAAATTTCACAGCTAGTAGTTCATCACTACGCAAGGAACTGCACTGCCCCCTCTGAAGTTTTTTGCAAACAAGCTCTTTCGGATAAGCTTTACGGTTAGAGCGGATTGTGCCACATGCAAAAGTGTCCACTTTATACAATTCCTTAAATAATTGCACAGCAGTATAGAAGTTATCAAGGTACAAATGGTGGCCTCTGTTAAACAGTCTCCTAGCAAGATCCCACACAATTTTCTCTGCAACTCCAAAAGTGGACGGACATCCTGGGGGGTCAATGGCAGAATCTCTACCAGTGTACACACGAAAATTAAATACATATCCTGTCCTACTCTCAGACAACATATACAGCTTAATTCCATAGCGTGCCCTCTTGCTAGGGATGTACTGCCTAAAAACCAAACGGCCCTTGAACAAGACCAAAGACTCATCAATAGATATTTCTTTCCCTGGAGTATAGATCTCAGAAAATCGATCCACAAAGTGATCAAGAACGGGCCGAATCTTAAAAAGACGGTCACAGTCAGGGTGATCTCGTGGCAACGCCATTGAATTATCAACAAAATGCAGCTTACGTAGCAAAAGTAAATACCGATTACGAGTCATAACTGCAGGAAATATGGCAGTTGCCAACAAGGGGCTAGTAGACCAATATGAAGCCAAGGTTGGCTTCCTTACCACACCCATCAATAAAGTCAAACCCAAAAACTTCTTAATCTCTTCCAGATATGTGGGAGTCCACCGGGTAGCTCTAGACTGGGGCCTAAGTTTGTCGCTGTTGATCCTCAAAAACTGTTCAGCATACAAATTCGTCTGCTCAACAATCTCACCCAAAAATACATCATCCATAAACAACTGAAAAAACTGAATAGGCAAAAAGTTTTCACAATTCACTGTACACCCTGCAACACCACTAAAGGCAGGCAACACCGGCTGCACCATGTTTGGATCAACCCAAAGTCCAGCACTTCCAGTAGGAAGCCTAGCAGCCTCAGACTGCAATCCAGATGCCTCTTGCACCATCGGCACAGCAGTTTCCTCCTCTAAGACAGGCACTTCATCCGCACTGAGAGTTGCTTCATCCACACCAAGAGTACCTTCATCTGCACTGAGAGTACCTTCATCATCCGATGATTCCATGTTGAGTGAAAACTCACTGCCAGAATCTTCCCCTCCCTCCTCTCCCTCAGACGCACTGTCAGTCTCATAATCATGATCAGAGGAAGATTCAAGAAGCATACCGACCACCTGTTGAGCAGTCATTCTACGGCTAGCCATATTGCTTACTAATAAATGTAACTTGTCAACAACAACAAACTCTTTGTAAAATAAGTAATAAGCAAAAAGCACCTTTATCAAAAACTCAAATATACTCCAAAACAATACCACTCACTTGCCAGAGGCAGCAAAACTACTCACCACCACCAACTCTGTACAGACACAGTATGGATCAACAATATCCCACTAAAAAAGAAAGAGAAAAACAATTACACATAAGACTATGCAAAACACATCGCAAAGATTTTCATGCTCAAACCACTAACTAAATATGCCGCCATTATGACATCACTTACAAAAAAATTCATTCGGACATTATATTATTACTCATTTGGTGTAAATACAACAACAAAAAATTTCTTACCAACACAATGCAACTACACAAAACTGCAGAACAGCCACCGTTGAAAAGCTTTAGTCTAGAAAAAAAAGAGGAAAAAAAACTTTATTGTAACATATGCATATAATGCTCTAGACCATCATGTACTGCGCAAAATGTATTGCTTGACCCTCCCACTTTCAAAAAGGAAAGATTGATGGCCCAATCCTTTACAAGCAACGCGGCGAGATTCTGGAACTGAGCCTCAGCTCCGGACCACCCCCTCCCTCTTCCCAGTCCTTCAAAACTAACCTCAAATTTCTCCTCCTGCAAAGACACTTCCAAACTTAATTCACACCCTCTCTATTGTGTGAAGTAAGTCTTTACATTATAGGAAATTCTGTTCTCCATGCCCGTAGAAGTGCCTACCCAGTGTGTTCCTGTGTTTTGCGTGTCTGCCATTTATTGCACTTTTATACCTCTACTTGTACTTTGTACTCTTTGTAAGTTGACACCACTACATTACACCTGCTTGTGCTAAGACATCAAGCCTTCTAAGGTCCAGTGGGGCCTTCTACGGTGTAGCATGGGAATGCGCTCCCTCAGTACAGTGGTGTGGTGGACTGGTCATGAATGCTGAACCCGGTTCCCCATTTCCAAATTCAACAGCTCCGGCCATAGTGCCACATCCCCACTGAACGCCATACTTGCCCACTGAGAGAAACTCGCACTGCCTTCAGCTATAACCTAATTGTGCCCGCTACAAACACTTGGATGTGGCTCAATTCAAATTATGCACTTGATAAGAGTAATACGCAGACAAAAAAAAAAAACTCCTAGGGAATGCCAAGCATGTGAAATGTAAGCAGAAACAACATGGTTACCTAAACGATCTCTCACTACCTATTCAGAAATCAGCGAGTGGTTTCACCGGAAAAGTTATGGACATGACTAGAGGGCCCTGAAGGGAAACGTTTCACTGTCCATTGCTTACATCCTTACAAAACATAAGCAGTATGGTAGACCACATCCATAAACACAGAACCATGGTGCACATTGTGTTTTCCAATTCACCCATCAACCAGGTATTGCAGTACCTACAGAAATGGTAACCTCTCCCACCCTAGAAACAACAATGCTGTTCAAAGGAAGACGAGAAAACGAAAGTAGCAATACACTGGCAAACTCTGACGCTGGTGTACTTGGATGCAAATGAAATCAATCTGGCCACTTTGCAACCCCTCTGTCTTACATTATTTCGCCCCCCCTGGAAACAACAATGCTGTTCAAAGTTAGATGAGAAAACGAAAGTAGCAATACACTGGCAAACTCTGAAGCTGGTGTGCTTGGATGCAAATAAAATCAATCTGGCCACTTTGCAATCCCTCTGTCTAACTTTATTTCGCCCCCCCTGGGAACAACAATACTGTTCAGAGTTAGGCGAGAAAACTAAAGACGCACTGCACTGGCAAACTCTGATGCTGGTGTGCTTGGATGCAAATAAAATCAATCTGGCCACTTTGCAATCCCTCTGTCTAACTTTATTTCGCCCCCCCTGGGAACAACAATACTGTTCAAAGTTAGGCGAGAAAACTAAAGACGCACTGCACTGGCAAACTCTGATGCTGGTGTGCTTGGATGCAAATAAAATCAATCTGGCCACTTTGCAATCCCTCTGTCTAACTTTATTTCGCCCCCCCTGGGAACAACAATACTGTTCAAAGTTAGGCGAGAAAACTAAAGACGCACTGCACTGGCAAACTCTGATGCTGGTGTGCTTGGATGCAAATAAAAGCAATCTGGCCACTTTGCAATCCCTCTGTCTAACTTTATTTCGCCCCCCCTGGGAACAACAATACTGTTCAAAGCTGGGCGAGAAAACTAAAGACGCACTGCACTGGCAAACTCTGATGCTGGTGTGCTTGGATGCAAATAAAATCAATCTGGCCACTTTGCAATCCCTCTGTCTAACTTTATTTCGCCCCCCCTGGGAACAACAATACTGTTCAAAGTTAGGCGAGAAAACTAAAGACGCACTGCACTGGCAAACTCTGATGCTGGTGTGCTTTGATGCAAATAAAAGCAATCTGGCCACTTTGCAATCCCTCTGTCTAACTTTATTTCGCCCCCCCTGGGAACAACAATACTGTTCAAAGTTAGGCGAGAAAACTAAAGACGCACTGCACTGGCAAACTCTGATGCTGGTGTACTTGGATGCAAATAAAATCAATCTGGCCACTTTGCAATCCCTCTGTCTAACTTTATTTCGCCCCCCCTGGGAACAACAATACTGTTCAAAGTTAGGCGAGAAAACTGAAGACGCACTGCACTGGCAAACTCTGATGCTGGTGTGCTTGGATGCAAATAAAATCAATCTGGCCACTTTGCAATCCCTCTGTCTAACTTTATTTCGCCCCCCCTGGGAACAAAAATACTGTTCAAAGTTAGGCGAGAAAACTAAAGACGCACTGCACTGGCAAACTCTGATGCTGGTGTGCTTGGATGCAAATAAAAGCAATCTGGCCACTTTGCAATCCCTCTGTCTAACTTTATTTCGCCCCCCCTGGGAACAACAATACTGTTCAAAGCTGGGCGAGAAAACTAAAGACGCACTGCACTGGCAAACTCTGATGCTGGTGTGCTTGGATGCAAATAAAATCAATCTGGCCACTTTGCAATCCCTCTGTCTAACTTTATTTCGCCCCCCCTGGGAACAACAATACTGTTCAAAGTTAGGCGAGAAAACTAAAGACACACTGCACTGGCAAACTCTGATGCTGGTGTGCTTGGATGCAAATAAAATCAATCTGGCCACTTTGCAATCCCTCTGTCTAACTTTATTTCGCCCCCCCTGGGAACAACAATACTGTTCAAAGTTAGGCGAGAAAACTAAAGACGCACTGCACTGGCAAACTCTGATGCTGGTGTGCTTGGATGCAAATAAAATCAATCTGGCCACTTTGCAATCCCTCTGTCTAACTTTATTTCGCCCCCCCCTGGGAACAACAATACTGTTCAAAGTTAGGCGAGAAAACTAAAGACGCACTGCACTGGCAAACTCTGATGCTGGTGTGCTTGGATGCAAATAAAAGCAATCTGGCCACTTTGCAATCCCTCTGTCTAACTTTATTTCGCCCCCCCTGGGAACAACAATACTGTTCAAAGTTAGGCGAGAAAACTAAAGACGCACTGCACTGGCAAACTCTGATGCTGGTGTGCTTGGATGCAAATAAAATCAATCTGGCCACTTTGCAATCCCTCTGTCTAACTTTATTTCGCCCCCATGGGAACAACAATACTGTTCAAAGTTAGGCGAGAAAACTAAAGACGCACTGCACTGGCAAACTCTGATGCTGGTGTGCTTGGATGCAAATAAAATCAATCTGGCCACTTTGCAATCCCTCTGTCTAACTTTATTTCGCCCCCCCTGGGAACAACAATACTGTTCAAAGTTAGGCGAAACAACTAAAGACGCACTGCACTGGCAAACTCTGATGCTGGTGTGCTTGGATGCAAATAAAATCAATCTGGCCACTTTGCAATCCCTCTGTCTAACTTTATTTCGCCCCCCCCTGGGAACAACAACACTGTTCAAAGGAAGACAAAAAAACGAAAGAAGCACATCACTGGCAAACTCTGATGCTAGTGTACTTGGATGCAAATAAAATCAATCTGGCTACTTTGCAACCCCTCTGTCTTACTTTATTTCACCCCCCCTGGGAACAACAATGCTGTTCAAAGTTAGATGAGAAAACGAAAGTAGCAATACACTGACAAACTCTGATGCTGGTGTACTTGGATCCAAATAAAAACAATCTGGCCACTTGGCAACCCCTCTGTCTTACTTTATTTCGCCCCCCCTGGGAACAACAATACTGTTCAAAGTTAGGCTGAGAAAACCAAAGTCGCACTGCACTGGCAAACTCTGATGCTGGTGTGCTTGGATGCGAATGAAATCAATCTGGCCACTTTGCAATCCCTCTGTCTAACTTTACTTTGCCCCCTGGGAACAACAATACAGTTCAAAGGAAGACAAAAAAACGAAAAAAGCACATCACTGGCAAACTCTGATGCTGGTGTACTTGGAAGCAAATAAAATCAATCTGGCCACTTTGCAAGCCCTCTGTCTTACTTTCTTTCGCCCCCCCTTGGTACAACAATGCAGTTCAAAGTTACACGAGAAAACAAAAGTCACACTGCACTGGCAAACTCTGATGCTGGTGTTTTTGTAAGCAAATAAAATGAATCTGGCCACTTTGGAACCCATAGGACTGACTTTATTACGCCCCCCACCCCCATCCCACGCTAGCAGCACCCCCCAGGTGAAACACGACAAAGAAACGAAAACGAGCGGTTTTTTTTTCTTCACAATTCACATAAAATCGCCTGCGCTTGGACGATCCAAGCGCAGGAACAAAGCAGAGTTTTCAAAAACCCATTTCCACCCCCCCAACATTGTGCCCCCACCCTACCTACCGCACAGATCCACTAATACCCCCTCCCCAGCCCCAAAACTGACCTTTACTCTCCGACGCGCAGGAAGCAAATGGCTTCCAGCGCCTCAGAGAGCAAAGGGGAAGCCTCCGGTGACGTCAGCGCGGCTCCCGCGCTGACGTCATTGATGACGCGGACGGGGGGGTGGGGGGTGGCAGGGGAAGGTCTTCCCCTGCCTCCCCAGCAAAAAAAAAAAAGATCGCGGAATCACGGGGGGAGCGCCAGCGCTTCCCCCAAGGGTGGGTCCCATGACGAGCTGGACTCGTCATGGGCACAGCGCGACTGTGCTCCATGACGAGTCCAGCTCGTCATGGGCACTGAAGGGGTTAAAACATGTCATGTTGTCAAGTTTTAGTAGCATTAGAAGCCAGTTATGGCTTATGCTTTGATTAAATGAGTCAGGCTTTGACATAAAAGTGCAGTCCTGAAATATGAAGATTGTGTGCAGTTCCCTTACCATTTCCACAGTAGTGAATGATTTTTGGTAAACTTCTAGGTATAGTGGTTGTTGTCTAGAATCACACTGTGAGTCTGTGTGCATTTGGGAAGCACTGTGAGAGAAGGATTTGGTAACATCGTGTATTTTTTAGCAGATAACTCTTTTAAAACCTGTCTTGTTGTCAAGTTTTAGTAGCATTAGAAGGTAGTCTTTGCTTATGCATTGATAAAATGAGTCAGGGTTTGACACTAAGGTGCAGTACCATGTACTATTCTGTTCACTGTGGCAGAACTGACAATTTAAACGTTTTACGTAAGCACTGTCCTAGAAGTAGTGTGATTATTTAGTCAGTTTCTAAGTACCAAATAGATTGCTTCAAATGTCTATGCAGTATGCATGTAGTGTTCTAACATACTATATACTTGTCTTTTACACCTTCAATTCCCTAGTCAGTATCCATACACTTCCAGGAAACACCCTGTCACTTCCGTTGCAGTCCTCTAGAGACCCATTCAACAGCATGTACTAATCCATTCACTGTGCCAAAACCCAAACACTTATAAATTCACGACGACACTCTTTCCAGTACTCTAATGATTCAGTCACTGCCTAAGTATTCATGCACTGAGCCAGGTCTTAGCACATGGACTTTTTCAAACCCCCTATCCACTATGCATGCAGTCCTCTAACCACCTACACGCTTGTCTTTCACACCTTCAATTCCCCAGTCAGTATCTATTCACTTCCAGCAAACACCCTGTCACTCCCGTTGCACTCCTCTCGTGACCCATTCAGCATCATGTACTAATCCATTCACTGCGCCAAAACCCAACCACTTATAAATTCACCAAGATACTATCTCTGCAGTAGTCTAATCATTCACTCAGTGCCTAAGTACTGATCCAGTGACCCAGGCCTTAGTATATGGACTGCTTCAAACCCCTATCCACTATGCATGCAGTCGTCTAACCACCTACACACTTGCCTTTCACACCTTCAATTCCCCAGTCAGTATCCATACACTTCCAGGAAACACCCTGTCACTCCCTTTGCAGTCCTCTAGTGACCCATTCAGCACCATGTACTAATCCATTCACTGTGCTAAAACCCAAACACTTATAAATTCACCAATATACTATCTTTGCAGTACTCTAATCATTCACTCAGTGCCTAAGTATTCATGCACTGAGCCAGGCCTTAGCACATGGACTGCTTCAAACCCCTATGCACTATGCATGCAGTCTTCTAACCACCTAGACACTTGTCTTTCACACTTTCAATTTCCTAGTCAGTATCCATACAGTCCAGCACTTGTCACTGCCTTTGCACTCCTCTAGTGACCCATTCAGTACCAAGTACTAATCCATTCCCTGTGCGAAAAGCCTAGCACTTATATATTCTCCTAGGCACTCTCCTTGCTGTACTCTAATCATTCAGTCAGTACCCAAGTAGTCATGCAGTGAGCCAGGCCTTAGCACATGGACTGCTTTAAATGCCTATGCAGTATGGATGCAGTCGTCTAATCACCTACACCGTTGTGTTTCACACCTTCAATTCCCTAGTTAGTATTCATACTCTTCTAGCAAACACCCTGTCACTCACCCAGTGTGTCTCCTTATAGTACTGTAATCATTTAGTCAGTTAGCATGTAGAGTTTTAGTGAGGTAGGCTTTAGGGCATGAACTGCTTCAAAGTAGTATGCACTATGCACTATGCATGTAGTGTTTTAACCATCGTCACACTTGTGGTTCAGGGACATAGTTTCTTAGTCAGTATTTATATAAAATGTGTTTGTACAGTAATGGAATAGTATAATTTTGAAAGTTATTAATATACATTTATTTGTGATTCTTTTTTACAGATACACAATAGGAGTGTTTCTCATCTGTTTGCACTCTAAGATTGTTCGGATGAAGGGTCCTTAGGTGTTTCATCATACTTGCCGTGCCGCATGAGTATTTTTTGTTAGGATCCCCTCGTAACAGAACTCTTTTGAAAATCTTATGCATGATCAAGGTGGCATTGGTCTTTGTTTGCCCCTTGGGAAAAGTAAAACATTTCCTCACCACTGAAGAAAAACGTTGTGGGCGTGGTTCCTTCTGCAAAAAAATTTCCTCAGAATCGGTAAAATTTTAAAGCGGCAACATTTACAGTTTTTGTAAGTTAAACTTATAAAATTTTGTTAGCTGTATGCATTTTATATATCTGTGATTTGTTTCTTGTGGTATTTTGTTGAGAATACCATGTTGTTGTTTTTTTAACAATCTTTCTGATTTTCCAGGTCTGTCGTCGACATCCATGGTGTCTACAGGAGTGTTCCGCCTTGTTGTTTTGTATTATTGTTGTTACATTTTGTTTATTAGTTTATCGTTCATATATATGTTAATAAAAAAACTAAAGTTTGAAGAAAAAAATAATAAAGTTTTTGGTTGTTCTCTTAACTGCTGTGTGACTCTTTCTTGTTCTTATTACTGTTATTTGATGGAGTCCACCATGGTGTTAAATTTTGGGGCACTTATCGCTGGAATACTGGTGATATCTGCAGTTTGCACCAACTTCTGAATAGTGTGTTAGATTTATCTCAACTTTACTTCCGTTAAAGTGCTGATAATGAAATGGAGACCAGCCGTTCTCGTGCAAAAAGACATGAGGTGCACCTTTCCAATTTATTCTAAATACTAAAATCCTGTATTGAATTGCACTGAGGTATTGGCTGTACTTACAGTGTACACACAATCTATTAAGAAATCTCATTGTATTTATATTGATTGGGAATAGTGCGTCAGGTGCTGGATCTTGACGAGATACACTGCTCAGTTCATATATTGTTCTGCACACAAAAAAAATCACATCACAACTTTCACACCAATTGCAATGTGAAACAAATTCCGGCGATAAGACACGTTAGCACCAGGGATTTTACACCTGTTTTCTGCTGGTGTTAAGAAGGACAACTACCTGCACCATGAAAGGGAACACAGCCAAGAGCCACACCAGTACACCCACAGGTGCCATAGAGTCAATGAGCATGATACAGGGATACCCATGAGGGCCAGAAGACTCATCTCAACAACGCCAATGCCCCCCAAACCCACATCTTAGTAATTGTGTCCCTGTGGTCATTGTCTTAGCATGATAGGCACGAGCCCTGCAACATCACAGTGTGCTGTCACCTCAGCGTTGGCAGTGAGCCTGGACGTGTAGCTACGCATGCATTCTCCTGCATGCACAACTGGCGTGTGCTGGTCTGGGGTTCACAGGTCAGTGCAGGGGTGTGCCTATCTGACAAGGGGAACGGGGTGTCTTGGACATGTCCGTGTACAGGAAGTGCGGTAAGTGTGTCTCTGTGTTCTGGTGTGGCCTGCTACAAGAGCCGCAGCAGTCGATGTTGTAAAGTGGCATGCACTACCTCCAAACGGCACTGTGATGGTGTAGTTGGAATGTAGCAGGACATGTGCAAATAGGCATTACAATGGTGTGCTGTACGAGTGCATGAGATACAACAGCGCACCGTACAAAAGTGTGGGGGCTCGTGGGAGGGAGGAGCAGCCGTTTGGCAATATAACACACAGTGAACTCGACCATGTGCCACATGCTGGGCATCTCATCCATGATGACCACGGTCGCAGACATCCCACAACACCATCGACTGGCCTTTCTACACATCCTGTATGAATGCAGTGTGGTTTTCACTTCTATGCTAGTTTAGTGGTGTGATGTTGGTGGGTTGTGTGACTTGTGCTCCTTGTTGGTGTGTTTCATTTTGGCCATTGTTAGTCTATATGTGTGTTGTACCTAATTGTGCATGTGTGCCATTCTGCCATCTCCCCCTCCCCCCACTCCCTGCTTCTTCCTCTTCCTAGTGCTGTTGTGTCTATAATTTTGTTGCTGCACACATAAATACATGTAAAGAAAACATTAGAATAGTTCCTTGATTCTTTTAGGTTTCAAAACTTCTCTATTGGTTTCTTTTTAATTTTCCATATGAACCGTTTTTTTAATATTCAACAACACATAGTCAGAAGTGCAACGTATTCTATCAACACACTTTCTAGAACATTCTACAACACGTGCAGGTTAAAAGTTCATCAATTGTTTAAAACTTAACGATATTTTTTTGCAACATTTTCTTTAACATTTAACGACACGTGCAGGTTAAAAGTTCACGATTGTTTTAAGTTCCAACAGTGCCTTCCAAATGCAAGTAGCAGGTGTGGTTGAGCTGAGCAAATTTTATCCTATGATATGTACTCCACGTTGAAACTGCTTTTTCTTAACCAATCACAAAGATGCTTTTCCACAAAACTAATGTGCACCCTACTTTTAAAAAAGAATTATTTTCATGATATCTTTAGAAATAAGTTATAGATAGGAATTAGCATTTAAAAAACCTTTGAAATTCACTGAAAAAAACCATAGGTTTCAGGCACGTTATAATTAGGAATTAGCATTTAAAAAACCTTTGAAATTCACTGAAAAAAACCATAGGTTTCAGGGGCGTTATAGTTAGCTGGACATTTCCCTCGTACAAAACCCTAGAAATTCCCCTGTTATAGTTAGTTCAGCTAACTATAACTCACGCCCCCGCAATGCACTGCTGATGACATTACATATTACATCACTCTTGACCTGGTCAGTGACATCACTGATGACGTCATCCATGTGATAAATTAGTGCATCTTCTCACACCCTAATATAACCTTTGATACACCGACTCAAAATTTCAAACGCCCATTTTGACAACCATAGATACTCCAATACCAATAACTACAGACCCAGTCATTGACTTTTAGGTCTACATACATGTCCACTCGCTCACCTGTACAGCCACTCATACTTGCAGTCACTCTGTGCATTTATACACCTATATAGACACTAACACACCGCCAATTATCCATTGAGGTACTGACACATCTAGTCAGTCATGCAAATAATTAATCCCAGTCCAATTTACTCACCTATACAATTAAACACACTTAAGTTCACTTACTCATAAAAATACTAACAAATTCTGTGTCTTCCTGCAGAAAAACAAACAGCACATGACACAGATATCCTTGCACTAGGGCGCGAATACAGCCACTCCCAAAATCACACACTCTCACATATAGATAGTTATATACTCTTATACACATATACACTGCGTTTCACATTTGTAGTTACTGACACATGTACAACTGAGATATACATTCAATCACTAACACACCCATACATACACTCACCCAACCATATAGTCCATCACAGATGCACTCTTAGAACCATGCACCCACTGAATCGCCCACTCACACATCTTGTCACAGAGTCACACACACCCTACCCACACAAACACTCGGGCACCCATACAGATACTCAGACAACCAACCAATAACCCATATATACACTCATATAGCCATTCACAAAACCATGCAGCCACTTGTACACCAACACACAGACACATACAGACATTCACACAGTTTAGTCACTAGTCTGCAGTAAGATACATTTAATGACTCACTTATAGAGTCAGATGCACACCTAGAAAATCATCCATTCACACACTTGTACACCCACTTATTTTTCAACAGGCCTTTCCCTATATATATTAAACATATTAAAACTGTTCAGAAACACATACTCAATGGATGATGTCATCAGTGATGTCATCTGTGATGTCACTGACCATGTCATGAGTGATGTAATATGTGACGTCATCAGCAGTGCATTGCAGAGGCGCGAGTTATAGTTAGCTGAACTAACTATAACAGGGGAAATTCTAGGGTTTTGTACGAGGGAAATGTCCAGCAAACTATAACGCCCCTGAAACCTATGGTTTTTTCAGTGAATTTCGAAGGTTTTTTAAATGCTAATTCCTAACTATAACGTGCCTGAAACCTATGGTTTTTCAGTGACTATATATATATTTTCACGAGCTGGACCATAGCGCGTGTACAGAGGACCCGTCTCACAAGTGGCCTGCAAAAATAATGGCATTGTGGCAACACTTACCAAGGGATTAGATTTTGCTGGCCCACCTCGGGAACATGCAAGACAAGCAGCCGCTGCTGCTAGCAGTCCGTGACTGCACGGGGACGTTGGATCATTGCATTTCTATGTCACAGCCCTGTTTGGAATTTGTGCTTGGGGTTGAGGCGTTTGGGACCCGAGGCAGCCATGAACACCTTTATTACTGGACCCACTCTGCTCACATTAGCCCTCTCCCTCCTTTGCTGGGTACATCAGCACTCATTGAAGTATCATTAAGCTCAGTAACCAACACTTAATGGGGAAGTGCATGCTGGGATTTGGAGTCTTTGAAACACCGGACCACAGCTGCAATCAATAACGACGGAGCCTGCTACACTCCAGCCAATTGGAGCACCTCAGAACATTCAAAGAAGCGGGTGAGTGCAACCCAGGGTAATTAGGCATCTGAGGAAGGCACATATGCCGAAATGCATCATGCCTGTTACAGTGAATAAATGGTTGCCTGGTATTCCCCGCTGTGTCCTCTGGTCTTTTCTTCGGAGGGACTTTGTTTGCAGGTAGATAGATATATATTTATTTCACTGAAAAAAACAAAAGTTTCAGGGACATTATAGTTGGTTGGACATTTCACTCGTACAAAACCAGAGAAATGCGGCCGATATAGTTAGTTGAGCCTACTATAACTCGCGCTCCCGCATGGCAATGCTGATGACGTCACATATTACATCACTCATGACATGGTCAGTGACCTCACTGAAATCTCAAATGACATCCCCGATGACCTCATCCAGTGACCTGAGTTTCTAAAAAGTTTAAGAATGTTATCTATATATACACCAAGGTGTTATGAAGAATGAGTGGCTGTATGAGTGTCTGTATTATGATTTTGTCGGTACGTGACTAACTGTATAAGTAAGTGACTAAACGTTTCTTAGTGAATGCATAGGTGAGTGACCAATCTTTGTAAATATATGTATCAGTCTGTCAGTTGGTGTGTAAGTGGCTGCATAGGTTGGTGAGTAGCTACATGAGTGTCTATATGGGGTAATGATTGGTTGGCTGAGTAGCTGTATGGGTGCCTGAGTGGGTGGGTGGGAGGTGTGTGAATCCTGTATGGATGTGTGATTGAGTAATTTACTGGGT
This sequence comes from Triturus cristatus, assembly GCF_964204655.1. Taxonomy (NCBI): domain Eukaryota; kingdom Metazoa; phylum Chordata; class Amphibia; order Caudata; family Salamandridae; genus Triturus; species Triturus cristatus. The sequence continues at coordinate 214,049,050 of NC_140594.1, read as the reverse complement.
GTATGGGTTCATGAGTGCATCTGTGAGGGGCTGTATGGGTGGGTAAGTGTGTGTATGGCTGTGTTGGTGAGTGAATGGATGTCTCAATGGTACATGTAGGAGTAACTACATATGTGAAAGGCAGTATATGTGAGTCTTGGAGTATATAAGTGAAAGTGAGTGATTGTGAGGGTGGCTGTAGGGATGAGTGTGTGCTTCAGTGATTGTATAACAGAGTAAGTATGTATTGGTATCTGTATGAATAAGTGAGATGGTGTGTGCATAATGAGTAAATGGCAGTGTGATTAATTCTTTGGGTGACTAACAACGTGTGTGATTAACTGTATGGGTGAGTGACGGGGTGTGAGTATCTGTTTAGGTGTATGAGTGCATATATCAGTGGCTGTATTGATGAGTGACTGCATGTATGAGTGACCCTATGGGTGAGTGGATTTATGTGTAGACCTGTATGGGTGAGTGGGTATGTACTAACTGGTATTGGTGTGTCTATGATTTCAAGAATGTTAGTTTGTATTTTTGAGTAGGTGTATAAAATGTTATATTAGGGTGTGAGGAGGTGCATCAGATATTAAGTGGATGATGTCATCAGTGATGTAATTTGAGATGTCATCAGTGATGTCACTGACCATGTCATGAGGGATGTTATATATGACGTCATCAGCAGAGCATTGCGGGAGCGCACGTTATAGTTAGCTCAACTAACTATAACGGCCGAATTTCTCTGGTTCTCTGGTTTTGTACAAGTGAAATGGGACTGAGTGTGAAGCCAAGTGTTTCATTGACAAACTTAACAACAACACACTTAACCTCTACCTTTCCCACACCATGAACTCAGTCAACTAATTAGATGTCTGGATTTAGATTAAGAACACCACCATTCAGACTAAACTCTTTCGCAAGATCACCGCTGGTAATAGCCTCCTACATGCCTTCAGCAGTCACCCTGATACTCTGCAATGGAGTATTCCGTATGGTGAGCTGCTGAGGGTGAAGCGCAATTGCAACACAGAAGGGGCATTTCTGGTGGAACAGACCACCAGGATTGAGAGATTTAGAGAAAGAGGATACCCTCAATGGGTCCTCAACAGAGGGATTGATGAAACCAGCAAGGTCAAGAGAGCCCAGACTCTATTTGACCCCACTACCAGTAGGGACGATGATGACGAAGAGGGGACAAGGATTATTCTCACAACTACTCCAGGAACATCTAGAAAATCCTACTAGAACCTTGGGATATACTCACTAGTGATCCCACTATAGGCCACATGATACTGGAGAGGCCTAGGATCACTTACAGGAGAGGTCGTTGCCTTGGAGATCTTCTAGTCCGTTGTGATTTTACCATGACCAGACAAGTGAGGTAATATAACCTACAAGGTTTCTACCCCTGAGGTCATTCTAAGGCCTGCAGGAGTAGTTGCATGCATAGAGAATACACTACATCCAGACAGAATACCACTAGGAGAATTCTCCAATTTTTCACATGTTCCTTAGTTATCTACATCTTGGAAAGTCCCTGCAAGCTCAGGTATGTGGGTAGTACCACGCAGATGGTGAAGAAGAGGGTCCTTGAACATATGAGGGCTATCAACAAGGATCCCCACTATCCTGTAGCTAAGCGTTTTCAGGACAGACATTTTTCCAAAAGCTCCCTTCTTTCATACTATGCTATTGAGCAGATACCAAGCACTGTCAAAGGTGGAGACAGTATTGAGACTATGGAAGAGAGTCCAGATACATCTTGGACTTACATACCAAGAGCCCAAGTGGGCTCAACCTTGATGAGGAATTAGGGCTCGATCTGCGTGAAGAATACAGAAGCTGTGACCCCTTTTGCTCTTGGCTTACTCCTCTCCTTTCCTTCGCACTCTGCCCTACTGGCTGTCGCATACCAAACTGTAGATCTTCAACCATGTTCCTATCCTAGACACTGTTTTGTTTTAAGTATTGTAAATCTAACTGTGATTTTAGCACTGTTTTATGTTTTTCTTGGTTACAGGAGGAAAGGAAGGGACCGATCATATTATGTCAGTGGCACCATCACGGGTTCCCTACCCTTTTCCTCTGAGGCACTACTTAGTGATGCACCTTCCATTATAAGACTTTCTGCAAGTTTTTACACATTTATTTGGGCTGTTACCATTTCCCCATGGGACATCTATCTGTGACATCGATTACCCTTGAGTATGGACTTATTCCAGTACCTCTCCAATTTCACAATAGCAGGAGGTGTTTACATGGCTGAGACAGATGGGACTCACAGTAGGTATAGAACATTCAGGCATGAGGCCGTGATTACTACAGAACTGCTTCTCTGGGCTGGGCTCCGCCCCCCCCCCCCCCCCCCAATCTGTGCATATGTGTCTTGCTTCAGCCGGTTGTTTTGAATTTTGAGACTGTTCCATTGAGTTGTTTCAGTCAGACTTTTACAGTCATGAGCCGCGCTCTACCTACCTTACTTGTTTGGATAGTCCTCGTGCCACACTTGAAACCATGAACAGGAGCAGCATTTTAAAGGCATTATGCAGTGCAATATATGGGGTTTTGATTCAATCTGCCCCTCCATCTGTGGGCTGGCACCCGTACATGTCAGAAGTCATGAGGGCTGAAAACTCTGGTTTTGAGCTGCCTTTGCCTCCCAGGAGGGACACTTTATTTTCATTTTATTAAATTTTCTTTACCCCCTCTATGCCATACATGTTGCACCATATATGATACTACAGCCGGTGCAGTACTCAACTCACTTTAGGCAATATCAATGGTGGTGGCAGTCTGACATTATTCTCAGTATTTCATGTAGATACACCTGACATTATCCTATACAGACTAACTGGATACACTACACCATTCTGATGTGTTTTGGTGTTATCATTATGTATATCACGTGGACAAACACTGTGCCGCTTAAAGATCTTTGATTTTGCATGTGTATTTTGAATAATTTTTTTGTTTGCCTGCACACCATGTGGCCACTTTATTAATTATGGCTGCCAGACACAGCTTTTTCAGGTATAGAATGTCCTTTGTTGATGTTTACTCAAACTGCTACTTGTATGCATTATATTGGTGGAAAGTCTCATGTGATCAAGACTGCTTGCCAGTGAAACGTGTAGTGAGATTATGGCTTAACATCAACACTGACTTCAACGTTCTTGTGTCCGGAGAGCGCATCGTTAGTGGTTTGCATGTGAACATATATGATATATATATATATATATATATATAACGTATATGACACACACAACCTATTTATACACAACATATATATGACATATATATATATATATATATATATCCAAAGATAATCACCACTTCAATAAACAGCAATAATCCAGAACTCCAAGGGATAGTTCTCACTCGAATTTCATTTAGTTACAGTGACGGCATCTACGCGTTTCGGCAGCAGCACGAATGCCATTTTTGCTAGTTTATAATAATGTTGGTAAATTTCAAACAGTGACAAAGTACAACAAATCATTAGCACACTGTAGTTTGTCATTACACAGTTTTCTTGGGCGCCATATTGGAACATGTTCAAACCATAGTATTTAATATATGTTGTTACAGTTTTTCAAAGTGCAAGTGCATCTTTGGTGTCCCTAGCTAGGTTTGAGCAGTATAATTCATCACTTACTCAAAACTTGATGACCAGTGGAACCAAAAAAGATTTAATTTCCTAATTTTTACTTAAAAACAATTTTATAACATGTCTCATAGCTGCCCACAATGTATTTAGGAGTCGTCCTAAAATTCAAATGACAAAAATTATTTTTACTAAAGTGCAAGTGCTCAACCCTGAATTTTTCACACTTTTCTCATTTTTTTTCTCCCTTTCTCCTTTTCATATTTTTTTCTGTATTTTTTACAGTACTATGATAATGAAAGTGCTAGTGCTTACGTATATTAAAATTCATATACTTCTCTGTATATTATTTAAATATAAAGTGCTCAGGGCAAATTATTCTTATGAATAAATTAAAGTGCTAAATCTAAAGTGTTAAACTAAAGTGCTAGTGTCCTTTGTTGTTCTCCTTATCCTGTACAATATTTCTTTTTAAAATGGTTCTTCTGAATGTGCAAACATGATGCCTCTTCTTAATACAGGCAAGTAAATAAATCTTCATCTATATTTAACCTGTTTGGTTCTTTACTATCGAACTCCAATATATAGTATGTTTCCAATCTTCGGAGTTCCTTCACCCTGTTCCCCCCTCTTTTTTCTGGGGACTTCAGCTATACAACTGTATTGCATATATAGATATGATGATGATTGCATTTTATTGCAGGCACAGCTACTCCAGAGTGTGTCCCGGTGTGACACCAGCTTAATCAGATAATAGGAGGCTTACACTTGTACAAAGAGCGAAGTTTAATTTTTTTTCTTAAATAGCATCGGATTGCCCATAGACCGCAGTTCCAAAGGGAGCTGATTTCAAGCTGCCGACCCTAGGTACATCAGGGACCTTCCACCTGCTCTCACACACCAAATATTTGTTGGCTGATCTGAACTGTCTTGTGGAATTGTGAAAAACAAATCTGGCTCTAAGATAAGCAGGGACAGATTGATTTAAGGCATCATGGACTAGTACAAGAGTCATGGATTTTAACTCTTTTCCCTAATGGGCAACCAGTGAAGTGCACGCAGATGTGGCCAAATATGTGTTCTCATAGGAACATTTAACAGAAGTCACGCCACTGCATTCTGAATCATCCGTAGTCTATCCATCAGGTGTCTGGTAGACCAAGATACAAAGCATTGCCATAATCAGTCCTAGATGTGATCAGCACCTGGATAACCATTTCTTAACTGAAAAGGACATGAGAGGCAACATTTCTTTAAAGCCCTCAAAATCCTGAAACTGGTCCTACTAACACCTTTACTTGAGGCCTGAAAGAAAGCCTGTAGTCAAATTTAATGCCCAGATTTTTCACTACATATTTTTGGGGTCCAGGGGTAGATGCATCCTCTGGCCAAAACGTTTGCCAATGATCAGATGAAGTATTTCCAAAGAAGAGAATTTCTGTTTTTTGTTCATTACATTTAAGTTGATCAGTTTGTAACCACTGGAAGACTGCCATCAGGCAGTTTTCAGTCTGGCCACATTCCAACCCAGCTCCCTTATCCCAGGTAAAAAGCAGTTGTGTATCATCCGCATAGGACTAGTGCAAGTTGAGCCAGAGGGGTATCCCTGAGGGACTCCCACGAACACATCCTGTGTCGTCGCAGCGTAAGGAGGTATCCAAACTTGTTGACTCTGCTTAACTAGAAAATATGTTACCAGTCTAGAGCCTGTCCTGTTAATCCAATAGCCTGGAGACGGTCCAACAGCATCAAATGGGGGACCGTATTGAATGCTGATGATAAATCCAACATATATATGACACATACATATATATGACATATTTATAGAACATATATATGTATTTATAACATCTATGACATATATAACCTATACAACACATATAATATATATCACTTTTATAACATATGACACATATATAATGCAAATATATATAACATAAATGACATATATATATGACTCACATATGACATATATATAACACATATGAGACATATATATATAAAAACCTATATATGAGACAGATATAATATATATATGAAACACACACAGACACACACACACACATACATATAAATGCATGGTGCCAGACTTATGACTGCTCCTTTGTGGCAGTAGAAATATGCACTCAGAAATTTGGCACAATCCCCTATTTCAGCGAGTGGAGACATGCAATTGTACACTTCTGAATAACTTCACAGTTATAAATAGTGAATAGTAAAAAAGTAGTAAAGTCACTCAAAACTGTAAGAGTCAACTTACATGTGTAAGTTACCTTTGTAAACGCTCCGACAATGTCTGCACAAAATACATACTTTCTTTGGCAAACCTCTTTCTAAATATGAAAACATTAATTATGCATATCTAAACGGTTAGGCTTTTTCTATTATTGTTTTTTTATTTATTTTTTTACAAATACCATAGAGCATTCAAAATACTCATTGAGGGATCTGTCTTAACCTGCTTGGTACAAGGAACATAGTATCTATTACTTTTTAATGTAGCAAGTAAATCCACATTAGACTGCTTTTGTAATGCTTGTTTGCCCAATTCATCTTAGTGTTCTACATGCACACATCACTTAAAATAAAGTAAAAAAAACAGAATCTACTGCTATACTAAACAAGTTATTTCTATATGGAACACCCACTACAATGAATGAAACATTATGAAACTTAATACTAATTCAAAGTGGTTTGTCCCATTCAACTTTTAGCTATCCCTATAAAAATACACCCTAACAAAATACACTTGTGTGAGGGAAAAGAGTCAAGACCTCCCCGATTCTGAGACCTCTGAGGGCACCCACCTACAGTGTTTTCCTTTCTCCCAAGAAGGGACGCCGCAGCCATCATGGTCCTGGCAGAGAGAGGAAAGGGTTAAACAGTTCCTCCTACACTCTCCTGAACAGGAAGAAGACCCACTGGATGACCAATCAGAGACATCGTTGGGTGGAAACAAAGGTGGCACGACGTCAGAAAAGGAGGAGACTGAGGACAGAAAGCGGAACGAAAAAGAAGCCAGAGAATGCCACAAGGGAGAAGCTGTGTAACGTGTGAAAATCCGAGGAAAGCAGGATGCCACCACACAAAGCGGAAAGACCGGAGGAAGACAGCAACAATGAGGACAAAACAATTGAAGATTGGAGCGAGGAATTGTGGACTCTTCCAGGAGAGACGCAATTACCGCTGCAACTCAGGAGAGTTGCCTCAGTGGTGCTAAGCGTGCACCAGTCGGGACAGATACTAGGGAGCCAGAAGGCAGGGAGCGAGGTGGGGAATTGCTGTTATTGTGTTTTCCCTTTTTCCATTTTTTTTTCTCCCCTGGCATGCCGCATCTGCACTCAATGATAGTGTGAGGGTCCAGACTAGAAAATCCACTCACGTGCAGGTCCAGTTTGAGTACTAGATTTATTGAGGACATTAGGGGATAATCTGTTTTGCCTGAAAAGAAGGCGAACTTGTACCATTTTTTTTTATTTCTCCTTTTTTGTTTACTTTGAAAGTATTGCTAGAAGGGAATACGGTCTCCTGTCTATACACCGGTAATCTCATGGGGATGCCCTTTTCGTTGAGAACCATTTTGTTTTAAGTGGAATACCTGGCCCTGTTCTCAGCGGAATACCTAGCAGAGTGTGGATGGGAAGGTAGGGTGAAGGCCAACCTGTAACCCTCCCCGAGCACTTTTCACTCCTTCCACCCCAAAATCTCAGAGTGTGTATGAATGCGGGTCTCTTCTTCTATACCTGTTCACAACTGGGAGTGGTAAAGGCTACTATCTCAACTCCTTCTCAGAAGAGAAAACAGACTCATCCAAATACTTACCATCATTTTCTCTTCTCTTCCGAGACTCCTAGGGACCACCACGTGGAGAAGGGAAACCGAAAGGAACCAGCCACCAAGAGAAGGGTAACCTACACAAAAGAAAAAAGCAGGAGAATCAGTGAAGCTTAAAAGAATCATACATCAAAAGAATGAGTTCTTTGTTTCACAAGGAAAAATAAACCACTCTAACAATAAAGATTTCAAAATTGCAAAGCATAATAAGCCCCCTGTTTCTATTTCTAACCATCCCTCCTACAACTTGTAAAATGTATTTTACCAAATGCCCATATTGTCAAAATATAAATTATAAACACCAAAACATAAATTAAATACTAAGTACATCACAAACAAACAAAAAATTCATTTAAATAACGTACACTTTCAAACAGGGTTAGCAAGTAATAGACAAAAAAATACAATTTATACAAATGAAAACTTTACCATGCAGTGTTCAATTGTTAATGTCTGGTGTGGCCATAAATGCACCTGTTGATGCCATTACAAGTGTTACAATTTTGCCAAGAGAAATAACGGATGACTGGAGTATTCCACAGGACATAATACACACATATCGGTTTATATGAAGACAAAGACTCTGAATGTCTAGTCTTTCCAAAAATATTCTGTGCAGTTCATAGAGCCGATGGTCAAGAAACACATATACCTCCACATTACAGTACAATAAGTCAGTGGGAGTTATGTAGCTGTGATAGAAAAGTTCCCAAATCTCTCACTAATATTTCTTTAAGCTACAAAAATTACTTATTAAACAACTCCAAGGTAAAGTTTACATTTCTTTACATAAACATTGCATTAATGGGAAAACATAGCATAACATAGTAAGTATCATCCATTGCAATGAAGGATACAAAATACTTGAAATAATTCACATTTCTCCGCTATATTGGGAGCATTGAAAAAAGATAATATTGCAAAGATAAGACCAATTGAGATACAAACAAGTTTTCTAGCTTTTTTTTGCAGCCAAAACTAAATCGCACCATTCAATAAATATTCCATTACAAATACACCAAAAATAAGAAAACACAACAGAACTCTTTGAAAATACGACTTGGGGGGGGGGGGGGGAATGTAAATTAATTCAACAAGACCCAGTTACACGTGCCAGGCATTTTGACTTTCAGGCACATCAAGTCTTTTTATTAAATAAAAGCAATCCCACTGGAAAAATTGTTTTCTTTTATTACAGTGGTGAATTTCACCGAAGTCTTGATTGATTTCAACAAAGTAGATCACCACATACACTTGTATTATTATGGATTGAATATGCTCTCCATTATGGCACTACTGACCTCAAAGGAACCATACACTTTATTGATAAATATATCACATTTTCCAAGTCAAATGGTCCAGGTTTGGAAAAACTAACAAACAATGCATATACACGAAAAACATGTAAATATCACTGCAAAATACCCCATATCCAACCAAATCCATGAAAGTTAAAGCATTGCCTGTTGAATTAACAAACAATGGTGTAGAACATAATGTTGAAAAGTTACAAGAAACTAAACAAATCCCAACGTTGCCACTTTCTCATGAAGAATTCTTAATGAAAAAAGAATCAAATACAGAACAATATATTATATGTCTATGATCACTAATAGAAACACCAATTATATTTCTACAAAAAAGCTATCTAAATGTTTGGTTACCAATTAAAGTTCTAAATATTTACAAGGTTGGAAAGCAAACAGTGGATTCCAGTTTATTTTAGATGGCTATGGTTATGCAGTGTATATAATCTCCTTCACTAATGAAGTTTGTTGAGGCATTAGTGAATTATTAGCCCAAGCTATAAAAGAAATAAACTAAAATCCAAATATTAAAAAACAACTAAAACACATTGAGAACACATTTTTTAACAGTACGGAAATCAGTGCAAAAGCAGCTGTTTGTCTCATCTTGTAAATGTCCTTAGAAAATGTTCAAGATCATTTGTACTTATGAGCACTAATCCTCCTAAAAATGAATACATTAATTCCTTCCTAGATTTCACAACCAACATAAAATGCCAAAATGTGATAGAAAAATATAGTAAATAACGCAAAACATTTGAATAATGGCCATTAGCTTACTATGCATCCTCAGATAATCATATAACTGAAAACAAAGGGTAAAAATTAACTACAATGAACATTTTCAGAAATAAATTCTGACATCACAGATGAATAATCACCACTAGTAAACACTACACCAACAATCCCAATGGACTAGTACAGACAACCTATTCATTACAAGCTAAACAATAAACAAAAAAGCTACACCACTACTACGCAAAGACAGTGAAAGTCATTACAAAGAACTAATAATGCTTTACCATCCATTAAGGTAAGAAAACAATGTCACCAGAAATAAAAACAAACACTATATAAGATAGATTGTACTTAAGGAAACAGTTGATCAAAATCATAATGAATATAATTTCAGTAGTTATATCATTAGATCTTTAGAACAGTGGTTCCCAAACTTTTGAGTCCTCAGGACCCCCAGTAAGTCACTACTGGAAGCCGGGGACCCTCAAGCAATTTATACTATTTAAATTTCAAATATTAAAACAGAAGTCAGTGAAAAATACACAAACAAGTGCATACCAAACAAATACTAGCTAAAGATTTGAATTGAAAAAATCTAAAAAGATTTTAATGGGAAGGTTGGTGCTGCACCTCTGCGACTAACTTTTCAATGTTTGCTTTTATTTTGCGGTGTGAGGCTCCTGCTTCTGCCAGGGCCATACTGGAAACCCAAGGCAGCCCTGACAAATGTTGTCCCTCCACTGTGCGCACCAAGTGTACCAAGTGAGCCTGACCACTACAAAGGGAGCTTTGATGGGCTCTCTCCCACCCAATAAAATTTGGAAAAAATGGTGCATTTCACATACATTTGTCATTATATATTGAATTGTATTAGCTTTTAAAGCATAGTAAATGATTACCTTACTGTGTAGCAGGATACAACGATCTTTGTTGGGGCTCGTCAATGATTCCCTCACTATCACCTTGCAACAGTGCCTTTTATGTCTCCATAGCTCCTCTGTCACATGAATTGCATTTTTTTCATGGCATCTCTCATGCCAGTGTCGGGCAGAGACAATGAATCATACATGTGCAAATCAGTGTATAGAAAATGTTACATAAGGAAAAGGGGACTTCAAGGTGCGGGATTCATGTAATCTATACCTGTAGGCATTTTTTAGGAGTGGTTGGTCTGGAGAAGCACAAACTCAGGATTCAGAACATAACAGTGGTTAGCATTGACGTTAATAATAAGAATTTATTTCTACCCAAATAAACCTTTATTAGCAGCATCAGGATAATGAAAGACTGTAAGAAAACATAACTTACTACCTTTCACCATGCTGTTTGAATGCAGCTCTTTGATGGCAGTTCATAGCTCACTGTGCTAGTTTACAATTGTATCTTATGAACTGCACAGTAACAACAGAAGCTCTGTGACAAAAGCCATAACCCACTGAGCTATGCACATAAAATATTGTTTTTTTTTAAGTGCATGGTACATGTTCTTTGCAGCAGGCATATTAAACCTCTGTGCTTCCTTAGAGGAGTCAAAGCTGCCAATAGATAAAACTCCCATCTCTCTCTCCAGCAGGTACATTAATCACCAGAGTTTTCTTGACGCTTTTATTGTAGCTTTGAAAACTGCTGATTATACAAGGAACTTTGCAGTGCTTTTAAAACTGCTGCCTGGGGACCCCCTGGGAATGTGTCACGGACCCCTAGGGGTCCACAGACCCCAGTTTGGGAACCACTGCTTTAGAACATAATACTAACAATACAACATTAACACTTCCACTCTCACCAATAAGTAGCAATAATCAAGTATTATATAACTCAGTAGAAATGTAAACTAATATTGAAACAAATGTGGAAAATGAAAATTATGACTTCGCTTTGGAATAAGATATTCTAAAAACGAATGCAAATTTAACTAACATCCTCCTGCCAAAAGAAAACTACCTTAAAATAGTGCACAATTTAACTACAGAGCAACTACACTTTTAGTTCCACCATTTCCATTGGTTCAAAGCAACACCATGCTATACATTCTGCAATGGTGTTGCAGATGTTGATGAAAACTTTCAATAATTGTTGTATATAAAACTATGGCGATATTACAATACACAAGCTGGAGAAAACCCAGATAATATGTATATATTGTATTCTCTGATAGTGATAGTTATATTACTGCTCCAACAAGCAAAGCAGCATGCAATGTTAATGGAAATATATTACACACTACTTTTAAAATACACATTTTTCACTATGAACCACAAAACGCTCCAGAACACAAACTTATTCTGCAATATCATTAAATACAGTTTAAATAGTTGATGAAATATCTCTGTTTCATACCTAACAGATTATTTTTTTAAATCTTCCTTTTTGGGGTATTTCAGTTTTAGTAATTATAGATTATTTTTCACTTAAATCAGTTTATGAGTACTACATCTTTGAAAATGTAAACCAATCATATGCACCGCTTAGCAACAACGTATGGACAATATATTTTCAACTATATGAACTTAAAACAAATGAGACAACTAAATGACCTACCCTTTGCAGAGCTACGCAACAGATTAAAAGATGGTAAACATATAAAAAACAATGTTTATAAAATAAAACGACTTGAAATAAAACCAAGTCATACCATCAAACATATCTCACATATGATGTCAACTAACAGTGAAATTAATTAAAATAATGATGCTGTTTTACCACAGAATATAAAAACTTTACCATATTTTACTACAGTATCTCAACACAATTATTTAACATTATTCCAAAAAAGTAAAAGAATGAGATTAGATAAATCTTTATTCAGTACAAAAGAAATATAACCATGAAAGAGAAAAAATACATGTAAAATCGAATAAAAACAGTATAAAAACATCACAGTAATTAATATGATGTAGCCCGCAACTATTCATAGTCCTTAGTCATAAAAACCATACAGAGATGACAGGTTACAGGGTTTTTCATAATTGCCACTGTCCAACCAATCGAATCTCAAAATTCCAAGCACAAAAATATCAAATAGTGAAGATTTAACAGTTGCCAATGCTGAATCCATACATTTGACAATAAGACTAAGGGCATATATACACAAAACGTTTAGCAAGGAGTAAAAAAAGGTTTTGTGCCAGAACATCTTGCTCGACAGCTTACATAAAGTAATTGTCAAATATTCCTCTTTGTGGGTGTATTCTGCTTCCTGTCGTCAGGCAAGGCGGCTAATTGCCGCTGCGTCTTTCCTGGTAGCAGGGCACTTAAGAGGAGCTGCTCCGGATGTGGCTGGCGTCTGACTGGACCCAATGCAGCTACTCCCGCAATTTTGCCCACACGCCACTCATGCTTTCTCCTTAATACCAGGTCTCTTAGCAGACATTCTTTGGATATCAACAACCTGCTAGCTGAGTCTACACCGCTCGGCCTCTTTCTAACAGAGACCTGGTTGGGGGAGAGCTCTGGCCCTGATCTGGCCAATGCCGTTCCTACGGACTATATCATCATCAGGTCAGACAGGGTTGCTGGTAGAGGTGGTGGGGTGGCTTTGGTGGTTGACAAGCGTTTTCCTTGTGCGACTTTTCCGACTGAGAATATCACGGGATGTGAGTCCCTCGGTTTCACTCTTTCCTTGTCTCCTCACCAAACCTGTGTTGGCCTTGTAATATACAGAGCTCCGGGACCGTTAGGTCTTTTTTTCGAGGAATTGCAGGCTGTGCTTTCCGTACTCTGCTTAGAATCTGAACACTGCATACTGCTGGGAGATTTTAATCTCCACATGGATATGCGCAGTGATACTGATGTAAAATTGTGGGATATTACAGCCCCTCTGGGTTTGTCACCGTACATCTTTTCTCCCACACACAACAAAGGTCATATCCTAGACCAAGTTTTCTCTACTACACTGATTAACACGCTCCCTCCGGCCCCGGTATTGTGGTCTGACAACTATTTAATACATTTTCATATCCTTTCTACCACTAAGACTTCCATGAGACCTATGGACGCCTTGGGAGGGACGACACGGGCATTTCACCGGGTGTCCTCTGAAATGCTGACACATGCTCTTTCTCTCTACCCCTGTCAGCTATCCGGTAGTCTAGAGAAGGATCTGGATCTGCTACAGAGGTGGCTTGAAGATAGATTTGAGGAGTTAGCTCCTGGGAAAACGTCCAGCAAATTCTATCGGCGCGTTTCTGCCCATGGTTTACTCCCTCTCTCGGTGAGATGCGACGAGAGTGCAAGAAAGCCGAAAGGGCATGGCGTCGCCTTTATGATCCGATGGATAAAACTAAATATAAGGTAGCTATTAGGCTTTATCACAGCCACATTATGGCTGGAAAAAAAGCCTATTTTGAAAGAAGGATTGACGATCCTGAGAATACTAGTAAAGAAATCATTCGCATTGTAAAGGAGTTCGTCTCCCCTACTTCGATCTTGCCCTCTCATTCCCATACCGAAATTTGGGTTGATCAGCTCGCAATCTTCTTTTCCACTAAAATTAAATCCATTCAGGATACTTTTTCCCCTATGTGTCTCGTAGTGACACCTGAGACTAGGCCGGCCCTGCTTCCATCTGGGGTGGTTGTAGGTTCTTCTTTCTCTGAATTTACACCTCTATCTCCTTCAGCCTCACTCGATCTCCTCACTCAGCTGAAATCTGGCTCCCCGCAGGACCCTTGCCCTGCTAAATGTCTTGGGCGAATAGCACCTGCCTTAAACCTCTTGCTCAACCCGGTGCTCAATATGTCCCTGAGCACGGGAGTTGTTCCCCAAGCCTGGAAACACGCCCTGATCCTGCCGTTAGTTAAGAAGCCCAATTTGGACCCACTAATTCATTCCAACTATAGGCCTATCTCCCTCCTCCCTGCTCTGGCAAAGGTGGTTGAGAAGCATGTGCATGCCTCCCTTTCCACCTTTATTGAGAGCAATAATATCTTGCACGACACTCAATCGGGCTTTCGTGCGAATATGAGCACGGAGACCGCTCTTCTGGAAATCACCGATGCCATCAGGGATGTACTAGACACTGGAGGAAAGGCCATCCTGGTAATGTTGGATCTGTCGGCGGCCTTCGACACCGTCCCCCATGACGGTCTCCTTTTAAGACTCCAGGAGATTGGTTTGCGGGGAACGGTGTTGAACTGGTTTAAGTCTTTCCTGACCGGCCGCCGGCAAACGGTCTGGGCGCCACCTTTTTCCGCCGAGATGCCGCCACTGGAGGTTGGGGTACCTCAGGGTTCCATCTTAAGCCCCATCCTTTTTAATATCTATATGGCTCCTCTGGCGGCAGTGGCGGAATCGTTTGGTGCCCAGATCATATCTTATGCTGATGACACCCAGCTTCTCTTTACTTGTGCTAAGGGCTCTGACTTTGACGGCCTTCGGATCAGACATTGTTTGGGGGCTGTTTTTGACTGGTTCCAACAACACAGTCTCAAATGTAACTCCGATAAATCGGAACTGCTCTTCTTTGGGTGTTCCCCTGACCCCAGGTGGAAGGCGTGGTGGCCCCCTGATATGTTTCCACCGGCAGATGTTTCATCCAAGGCTAAAAATCTTGGTGTCCTGATTGAAGATGATCTTTTCTTCAGATCTCAGATCCTCGGGCTTGCGGGAAAATGTTTTGGCATCTTGAAGATGCTGCGCAAGTTTCTTCCGATGCTGTCTTTGCAGCATAGATGGCCCTGATAGGCTCTCGCCTTGACTATGCGAATGTGCTCTATCTGGGACTGCCAAAATTTCTCTTTTCACGTCTGTAGATTGTGCAGAATTCCGCTGCTAGAGCCATTTACGGTCTCCAGCGGAGAGCGAGAGCATCTGACCTACTAAAAAAGCTGCACTGGCTCCCTATGTCTAACTCTTGCCTTTAAGGCACTCCATCAGGTAGGGCCCAAATATATCAGGAAGCGCTTGGCTTTCTATGCTCCTAGCAGAACTCTGAGATCTTCATTTTTGTCCATGGCCTCCGTCCCTTCAATTAGACTGACTAGAATTGGAGGTCGTTACTTTCGTTTTCTGGCGCCTCAATGCTGGAATTCTTTGCCTGTCTCCTTGAGGAAAACCAATAATTTATTGACTTTCAGGAAGGAGCTGAAATCTTGGCTCTTTGCCCAGTAACCCTCTGTCTGCTTCCATCTGCCCTGGCCTCACTTCTCGGGTTTTTGCCAAAGCGCCAGGACACTCTTCGGAGTAGCCGTGCGCTATAAAAGATCCAAATTAACATAACATAACATAGCATAATCAAAGACTCAAATGTCATATAGAGAAAAGTGACGTGTGCAGGTATAAAACACAGATGGATATACAAGGGTCCATGTTACTCATGATAAAGTGCTTTGTGCAGATGTAAACATAGGTAACCCAAAGTGCCATGTGCAAAATACAGATAAAGCACTGTGCAGACTTGCTGTGCTATCTGCTATATACAGCATGGGCAGTATTTATTTCCTCACTAAGGGCCTAATTACAATGGCGGTGAACCCTCCACAGGCGGGCTGTCGCTGGCGGGTTCACCGCTATGGTAAGGCCATTCCCCGCCCGCCATATAAGGATGGTGGATGGTGTGCTGGTGGTCGGAAAGCCCATCCGCCGCGGGTCCAACAGAAGCAATCATTACAATTGCCTATCGGACCCGCCACACATCCCTAGAATGGTGGTGGTGCCCAGCAGGCACCGTCTGCCACATTAGGATGCTGCATCCCCCCAGCCTTTCCATGGCAGTTCCCCTGCAATGGAAAGGTTGGCGGGGATTGACTTTAGGTGCCCGTTGCAGGACCCCCTTTTGCAGGGGCTTATTGTTTGTGCACTTGGGGGGCACCTATCGTGCCCCCCTACATTTCCCTTCACCATGTGGCAGACCCTGCATGGTGCCTGCCATGTAGCGCAAGGAAGTGCAAACAGTGCATTTCTAACATTGAGGCGGGTGCTGCAGCCAGCAGCACTCGCCGCAATGTTAAACGTGCCATATGCGGCCTCCGTGGTGGTGGCTGCATTGTAATTTCACTTGCGGGACCGTCCGCATCGAAATAAAGCTAACCGTGGAAAACATTTATTCCTAGACCATCCAGCAGATGTATTCCGTTTGAAGGAGCTGTATATGAAAGAGGGTGGGTCTGCATCTTCTAATATTCAGAAACTTTAAAAGTGGTTTTAAAAACAAATTTCTTGGTACCGTACATTATTTACAGAAGAAGAAAAAAATGTAGGAGGGGCTGGGTTGAAACTGAATCACATGGGCATGGTTCTAATCCTGGTTTGTAGTGCTGGGGTATGAGACCAAATAGTGGACTATACCGAACCTAAACCCGATGAAGTAAAATCTTAGTGAATGAGAAAATGGCAACGTGGGGTACGTTTCTATGGAACTGGTAGTCACAAGAGTGAGATAGTCCTTTACTCTTTTCTTGATCATCTCTTTCCCTTGTCATTGATTAGCATGTGCAGTTAGAAAATCTTGCCTTGTTGCTATTTGGAAATATTAACCATTAACAGTTGGTTCTGGTAATAATCCTCTCTCCTTAACATAGTAAGCTGCCCCTTCACATATCACAACCAGGTGATATTCTGTATGTTTTCTAAGGATTTACAGTTGTCAACTATTACCTGGTTAAGCAGAGTTTCCTGTTTGACCCAGATAGATTTCCAGAACTTTAAAGGTGTGAGACTGATGTAATCCTCTAACGGGACTAAGCCCACCTTTGTATGACAAAGGAATATAGGAAGGCTGTTTGCCACTGGCAGAAGTTTCTTAGAAATACATTTTCAGCAACCTGCTGGACGGGAACATGACGATATCCCCATACCCCTACTCCATGTATAACCATAGGGAGACAGTGTACAGAGTAGATATTAAGCATAACATCTAGGGGTTTGGTGCCCAACTTCTCTGCAAATCTAAGGTGGACCTCTGTAGTTTGTTCAAACCGTAACTTCCTAATCTTAATCAGGGGTGACTATGTACCTTTTTGATCAAAGGGTATCCCTAAGTAGGAGAAAGATGGTACATGAAGGAGTTTATCTTCATTGATGTAATATGATTTCATCGTTGTACAGGATTTTTCTATGACCATAACATGGGATTTGGCAGTGTTCATTTTTAATCCCAGATCATTCATGAAGAGATAAAATCTGTTTAGTAGTTTTTGTAGTCCTACGCCCCTTCTTGATAAAAGGACAATTGTCTGGGTACAATAGAGTGGGTAATTTCCTAGACCCAGCCTTCGGTGCATCAGCCTCTTCTAATTTAAGGTGTTTCTCTAGATCATTTATGTATAACCAGAATAAATATGGAGCCAATTCACAGCCTTGCCTCACGCCATGTTTCATGCCAATTTGGCCAGTAAGCTCTCAATTTTCCCCATGCCTAACCCACCCTGTCACTCCCTCATGTAGGTGATCTAAGAAGTGGACCATTGCAGTGTAAATTCCCATTTCAAACATCTTTGATCACAAAGCGCCTCTGTCCACCCAGTCAAAAGCTGAAGTTAGGTCCATAAAACCTAGGTGGATTGTGACGCTCTTAGCTGCTGCATATGTAGATATGACCAGGTGGAGATCGAGGTACGGTTTCACAGTAATGAAGCCTTGTCTAAACCCATACTGCGCTTCAGTGAAGGACCCCTTATCTGTCACCCATGCTTCCAGACATTCAAATAAAATTCTACCCTTAAGTTTGCTTGTAGTGTCAATCAAAGAAATGGGCAGTAGTATTGGAGATCTGCTCTATTGCCTTTTTTTTAAGATGGGTATTATAGAGTTGGGGGCGTGGGCAAGCCGAGCAGCAAGATGGCCGCACAGTGAGGTGGCTCTGCCGACAGAGCACATAATCCGTCTACTATCCGAGGACAGGCAAAAGATCTGAGCAAAAAGAATAGAAGAACTACACAACTTACCCCATGCTGTCGTTTGCAGTGCTCTGGGCGATGAAATTAGGCTGAGGACTGCAGATCCGGTGAAAGTGTGTCGCGGCCTACCTCGGGCCGAGAGATCACAGCGGAGGCCCACCGTGTGGAGTGCAGGCTGCGAACTGCAATTGATTCCCGGTGAAAAGGCCACTGATTCAGCCGCCCAAGTTAGGAGGGCAGCTCGGGAGTGGACTGCACGAAGTATGGCGGTGGTGGGGAGCCAAGCGGAAAACACCGGGAGTGAGACGCACAAAATGGCGGCGCACTGATGCCAGGAACCCGCTGCGGTGCATGAAGCGGCAGAGGAAACGGAGGGCACACATCAGCAGCGGTGTGTATCGCTGGCCAGTGCACTCCTTTCCCCCCCCCCCTCCGCCGCCGCTGTCAGCTAACGCATAACGGCCTGAGAAGGACAGGTGCAAGCTAGATAGTAGGGCGGCGGCTGGCCGGCGGGAGAGGGCTGGGAGTTTGCAGATCAACGATGTGACGAGAAGCCCTGAACCGGTCGTGAGCAAGAACAGCGCCCTGAGCACCATGACCACTCGCGCCAGACGGCGGTTAAGCCCATGCCGAGAATCCTCCCGCCCAGCTTCTCCCGATCCTCTCCCGAGCTCAGCATAAATAGACTCTGCTGCTACAAAGCCTCTCGGCATTGTGAACATTTAATTGATCACCAAACTCAAGGGTTCCGCAGGGACAGCTGTGCCAGGGAGTCGGCCCTGCGTGTTGGCATTAAAGGACAGTGAACTGTGATAAAGGGGGGAGCGACCTCCCCGGATCCCGTATAGCGAGCAGTGGAAGAGCAGCGGTTAAAGACCTTGCAGCAGCCCGCCACTTTAGGCGCCATCCGATTACGAAACAGCACTGTAACCCAGAAGAGAGGAGCTTACAATTGCGAACTCCCCCGAAGGAGAGATAGCTCAGGGGTCAATAGGAGATCGGGGCACTCCGATACCCGCAGTTTGGGTACTTTATACCCGAGAGAACCATGACGGAGATGGGAGGAAGCACCAACACCAGGGAGTGTCGGCCGTAAGGCAAATAACGACAGCAAAGACTGCACAAATAGCTACTCGGAGCAAACGAGTGCGGTACCAGTAGATGCTCCCTGGTGAAGACTGTGAGTGACTGGCGGTGAAGCCGCAGCGCTGTGGGAATCCTGCTGGACTTTCCAGAGACAGTAGATCACCAGCGAGCCTTGTCCAGCCTCAGATAGGCTCCACGTTCGCGCTTCCATTGGCGAACAGGCCGAGGGACGCTGGTTGCATATAGATGGGCGGCCGGCACTAGAAGTGAGTCACTAGACACGGAACAAGCAGGGCATACGCTGAAAGCGCTGGGACAAGACCATAATATAAGCACAGCACAATCCGTCCGAATTGGCCATCTCCCCACGACACAGTAGCTGGAACAGACAGTTGTCCTCACAGAGCCAAGAGCTGCGGAGGTGGAGGAACCGACTATAGACATGGGGAAGGCCGATAACAAGCAACCTAAAATCAACTTTGAAAAACGGTCAACACGCCTCCAAGACCCCACTGCTGCTTCACTCACCGTGGTCCCCGAGACACAAATGGACTATGACCAAGACGATGACATCAGAGCAATGATAGGAGAGGTACGAGGCAGCCTGAGAGCCATTGACACAAAATTAGACAACATGGCGGCACAAATGGATCACATGTCCCAAAGGATGGATTAGCACGAAAGTCAGATAGATACACTGGAGCAGCGAGTCTCGGACTCAGAGGATCGTCAGGAAGCATCACAGGGCAGCATGCTACATATAGAGAGGGTCCTTGAGGTGATCAAGGCCCGCAACGAGGACTTGGAAGCGAGGTCCAGGAGGAACAACATACGCATCACGGGGATACCGGAGTCGACCAACATTCAGAATATGGAAAGATATGTTGAAGAATTGCTCTGAGACCTCTGTGTGGAAGAACTTACCCCGATGTTCCTGGTGGAATGAGCGCATCGTACCCATGGCCCTAGACCGGCTCCGGGAGGCCCCCCCCCCGAGACGGATTATAGCTAGCCTACTCAATTATAGAGACAGAGACACAGTGCAGAGGGCTGCTAGAGATAAAGGGGACACTCAATGCAAAGGGAACAGAATAGCGCTGTATCCGGACTTCACCCAAGCTGTCCAATCGGCGCGACGTGAATTCATAGCGGCCAAAAAACTACTTGAACAGGCTGGCACGAAATATGATATGATGTATCCGGCCAAGCTACGAGTCCACACCGGAGGGAAGCCCATGTTTTTCACCAACGCCCGCAATGCCTTGAAATTTGCGAAACAGTCTGCCAGGAAACACCGACAGCAGGAGGCAGAGACCTTGCTTACTCCTAGCAATCAGATGAGTGATAATGACTAATGATGTACAGGGCGAGGGGACATAATTCTATATTCCTAGGGAGGCCACTGATTACGCTTTTACGCCAGAGCCGCCCATATTCGCTCTGCCACCCTGTCCAAGAGTGACAGGGCAGATAGCAGGCAACCCCACGCCCCTGTGGGATGATTCCCTGTTACACTAAGTTACATGAGTTCCCTCACGAAGGGTGTTGTTCAGCAAGGGATGCACAACCTGATTGGGGGTTGGTGTGGGTGGGGGATGAAGGAGGGGTGTTATTGTTTGTTGTTGGATGCAAGACAATTCAGCCATGTTATTTTACCCGCAGACAGCCACATCTAGCTAAAACACAGAGCAGACATGCACATACAGTACACTGAAGGCCCTATGTGAGGACAAGGGTCGAACGGGGGGAGAAAACAGACCGTGATATAACTAAACTAGATCCTAAGATGTAACTGCAGCCGCCTGTCTAAACTTAATTGCCTCACTTGGAATGTGCGAAGTCTAAATGACCACCGTAAATCCAGGCTTGTGCATTCTTACCTGTCTAGAAACCGGGTAGATATTTGTCTCCTACAGGAGACTCGCCTCCTGGGGATGACCAGCACGAGACTGTCCACCGCTCGCTGGAGCGAGATTCACAGTGCAGGCTACTCTAGCTACTGCCAGGTGGGTAGCGACTCTCATTCAGAAAGGGGTCCCCTGGCACACACACCAATCGATAAAAGATCCAGAGGGCCAGTTTCTTCTCCTTATAGGGAACACTATATCACAGTCCAATAATTTTTTTTTTTTTTTTTTTTTTCTTTTTTTTAAAAGTTTTTATTGAACAATAATTCGATTACAAGCACGGGCCTACAACCACCAGGGCCGGCCGCTAAGTACAGAATGAAATATACATTTATCAAAACTGCCGTCGGTTCCCGGGGGTCGGCCCCGTAGTGAGTCCGGATAGTTCTAGAGGCACAGGAGACTTAGATCCAAAAAACACAGAAAACTAAAAGAAAAACAAAAGGCGAGGCATAAAGACAAACGGCGCAGGTCAGGCTTCCTCCGGGGAACTCCAGGTCAGACCATTAAGCAGCACACGAAAGGAAGGAGTACCGGGAGGCTGGGGACGGGGGAGGGGGCCAAGGGAACTGAACGTCCATATGTAGTCATTCCGAAAGGTGCCAGGAACCGTCAAGGGTCAGGGGGACATGGCGATATCGGTGTCCACCAGGGGGGGCGTACAGATACCCCCGCGATATGCATTCCATTGCCCCCAGATTCTGCCCCATGTCCCCGGCCTACCACGGGCAACATACACAGTCTTCTCCCTGAACATACACCAGTCCATATTCTCCTTCCATACTGACACGGTGGGCGGCCGCTGGGCACCCCAAAGCTGCGCTATATCTCTCTTGGCAATCATGTTCCCCAGGGCCGCCCACCGAGTCTGAGCCGCGCTATAATCATTGGGCTCCCACACATTCAGGACACAGCGACGCACCTCCGGCAGCAGCACAACCCCAGTGACCTGTCCCATAACCGTATGTACCCGGCGCCAGTAGTCCGCCACCTCGCAGCACTCCCACAGGATATGGAGAAAGGTGGCACTGAGCCCACAACCCCGCTTACAGAGCCCATCGTCGGAATATCCCATCGAGACCAAGCGAGGACCTGTCACATACACCCGGTGAAGAATCTTAAGCTGTACCAACCGGAGACGGGCTGGAATGGCGACCTCTTTGGGGGACGACAGTGCAGACTGCCAGTCCTCGTCGTCCAATTCCACCCCATCCCCCGTCCAAGCCTCCCGAAGGCGCACCAAGAGGTCAGCCCGATGATTAATCAGTTTCTTATAAATTAAAGAAATAGTGCTGTCCGGGACATGTCCGTCAAGTATGCGGTCCTCGAGGGGCGAGGAAACCGGGATCGTGGTCCCCTCTCCAAAGACCGAGAGCAGGGCGTGTCGAACCTGGGCATAGCGGAAGAACTCCCTGTCCGTAAGCTCATATTCGGCCTGAAGAGCCGCAAAAGTCTTAACCGCGCCCTTATGCCACAGGTCTCCCACTTTGCTGATACCAATCGTGTCCCACTGGTCAAACCCCTTCGTAGTCCAGAGGCTCCCCAGGCGATCGGAGGCAAACAAAGGAGTAGCACATGTCAGTCGCTCACCCCAGCCCGTGGCCGCAGTGGCGGCCCTCCAGGTCCGCACAGCAATCTTAGTAGGACCCGTAAGGGTCCGGCCAGCCGAGCGGGAGTACAGCGCCCTGTTATAGTCCCCGCCGGGAAGCAGGAACTTGTCCATCTCATACGCCGGGTTCAGGCCAGGCGCATACGTGGCATGGTTGATGGCCGAAAGCTGCGCGGCCCAATAATACCTGCGAATGTCGGGAAGCGCGATGCCCCCGTCATACCAGGGGAGAGTAAGCTTAGCAAGAGCAATACGCGCCCGCCCGTCCCACACCAGTCTCCTCTGCAGGCTCTCTACCTCCCGAAAGTAGGCCACTGGGATGACGTCGAAGGAATTCTGGAGTGCATAGAGGAACCTGGGAAGGGACATCATTTTGAACAGCGCGGCCCGACCCAGCGGGGACAGGGGCAGCCTGCACCACCGGGCCGTATCCTCTCGCAATCGCCGAAGCGGACGCAGGAGATTCAGCTCATAGCGAGCCACCGGGTCCAGCGAAACGTGTATCCCCAGATACTTAAAGCCGCTCAGTGATACCTGGATCGGAAGCCGAGGCGGTAGGAGTGGAGGACCACCGGAGATCGGATAGACGCAGGATTTAGACCAATTGATCGTGAGACCGGAATTATTCCCAAAGGAAGTCAGAACGTCAAAGAGGACGTTGAGCGACTGCCGCGGTGAGGTGAGATATAGGAGAATATCGTCCGCATACAGCGAAACCCGATCTTCAAAGCCCGGGGCCCACCGGATCCCTCGAAGCGAGGGCTCCCAGCGGAGCCAAGCCGCGAGTGGCTCCAGGGCGAGCGCGAAGAGCAAAGGGGACAACGGGCATCCCTGCCTCGTGCCCCTGCCGAGGGCAAAGGGCCGAGAGACCCGCCCGTTCACCACCACCTGAGCCATGGGTCCCGTGTACAGAAGCTTCACCCAGCCAATAAATCCTTCCCCAAAGCCAAATTTAGCCAAGACAGCCCAGAGGAATGGCCACTCGATGGTGTCAAAAGCCATCGTGGCATCCAAAGAAACCAGCACGGCCGGTTCGGAGAGGAGCTGCGCCCTGGCGAGGGCGCCATGAAGACGCCGCAAGTTAAGAGCGGTGTTACGATGCGGGATGAATCCGCATTGGTCCGGATGAATCAGATCGCACACGACGCTCAACAGACGATTGGCAAGAACTTTCGCCAGGATCTTAGGCTCCGCATTTAGCAGTGAAATAGGCCGGTAAGAAGTACAGCGATCTCGCGGCTTGTCCTCCTTGGGGATAACGACTATCGTGGCCAAACGCTGATCGGCCGGGAGGGAACCCGCCGCCAGAGACTCACGGAACATGCGACTGAGGAAGGGCGCAAGCTTGTCAGGGCGCAATTTATATAGCTCAATGGGCAGACCGTTGGGACCCATAGCCTTGCCCGAGCGAAGGGAGCGGATCGCGGTCGCTATTTCATCCACCGACAAGGGGGCGTCCAGCCGCTCACGGTCCTCAACGGACAGGCAGGGCAAGGCGATATCCCTCAGTAGAAGGCGAGAGTCGTCCTCATCCCTGTCAGTCACTGGGGAGTACACAGCCCGGAGGTGGTCGGCAAAACATTCCACAATCTCGTCAGGCTCCGTCACACACACACCATCCGCAGCACGCAACTCCGGGACCACACGATTCACTCTCTCCTTCC
This sequence comes from Triturus cristatus, assembly GCF_964204655.1. Classification (NCBI taxonomy): domain Eukaryota; kingdom Metazoa; phylum Chordata; class Amphibia; order Caudata; family Salamandridae; genus Triturus; species Triturus cristatus. The sequence goes on along the minus strand of NC_140594.1, from coordinate 214,024,488 downwards.
TGTCCAGCCACGCGATCAACTTTCCCGCCTTGTCCCCGGCATCGTACAGTCGACCCTGCTGCTCCCTATACATAGTTTTGGCCGCGTCAGTGACCAGGGACCTATATTCAAACTGTTTCAGGCTGAGGGCATGGAGCCCGTCCGGAGTAACATTCGCCTCCAAGGCCGACTCCAGCCCCAAGATGTCAGTCTCCAGCCTCACCACTGCCTCACTCTTGACCCTCTTAGCCACCACTATCTGGGAAAGGGCGTGTCCGCGGATCACGGTTTTAAAGGCTTCCCACAGGGACATTGCAGAAGACACCGACCCCTCGTTATCCAGGAAGTATTGGTCCATAGCCTTAACCAGGCTGTCACGAGTCGTAGGGTCTCGCAGGTACCATGGGTTAATGGGAGCGATCCGCCCTGCAGACCGCGGCCCGGTGTCAAAAACAAGCCACAGCGGAGAATGGTCGGAGATACCCCGCGCCAGGTGCCTGACCTCTCGAATCCGACCAGTCTGCGCCGCGGGCATAAGGAAGTAGTCTAACCTAGAGAGACTCCCATGGGCCCCCGAGTGAAAGGTGAATTGGCATTGGGTCGGATGCATTAATCTCCAACTATCCACCAGGCCGAAGGTCTCCAGCATCCCACCCAGCCATGCCTGGGCAGCGGGGAGGGTCCTTGGTGGGTGACGATCCAGTTCACCCGAAACCACAGAATTAAAGTCCCCGCCCATGAGCAGGAGGCTGTCCGGAAGGTCAAGCAGCATTCGACCCAAGTCAGTGAAGGTGGAGTTCTGGAGGCCCGGGGGGACGTAAACTGAAACCAGGGCAAGGGGCTGCCCCTCCCACCTCCCAATCAAACACACATAGCGCCCTCTGTCATCCGAGACTATCTTAGTGATCTCCACCGGAAGTGAGGTTCGCAGCAGAATGCCCACCCCCCTGGAACCAGTTGTGAAACCAGAATGGGCCACGAGGCGGTATCCCCCCCTGTTCATTGCATGACAAACATTGCCAACCAGATGCGTCTCCTGGAGAAACACCACATCAGGAGTCAAACGACGCAAATATTGCAGTACTACACCCCGCTTGATACGGTCCCCCAACCCATTAACGTTCCATGACATAAGCCTCAACCCATCCCCCCCCATCCCCCCCAATAGATCAAGGGTCCCCCAGCCTGCAGCACAGTTCCCAAATGTGGACAAAAATCAGTACCTCGCCCTGTAAACAAAAAACACACAGCAAAACAAACCCTCCTCCCCCCCATCCCCACCCCAGGACCAACTCCCCCCACCCTGCACCCCTGCGGGCCAAAAAACCCCCCCAACTTGCAGTGTGCCTGTCGCCCCACTAACCCCATTCTACGAAAAGAACCCAGAGGAGGTAAGGGACCCGTCCCCGCCCGCCCCCCTCACTGGTCCTGGTAAAACACAATATGCAAATGAAATAAGACCCGACTGTACAGTGCAAAAAGGCAAAATCAAGGACCAAAAGTCATTCTAAAGGGGACCCATCACCTGCGGTGCCCGCAGAGGGTCCGGGACGGCCACCTCCGTCCGGCAGAGAGTCCAGCCAGTCACTTACAGCCACAGGAGAGTCAAAAAAGGCTGTCCGATCCCCATGTTCCACTCGGAGTTTTGCAGGGTAGAGCATCGAATACTTTAGGCCCAGCTCACGGAGACGACGCTTCACCCCTTGGAATCCCATCCGTTGTTTCTGGACCAGTTGCGTGAAGTCCGGGTAAAAATTGATGGTCGAGTTCTCATGACGAACCGGGCCGTGGGTCCGTGAGGCCTGCAGAATAGCGTCGCGGTCCCTGTAGTAGAACAGTTTGGCCACGATAGGCCTCGGGGGGGCCCCCGGCCGTGGCCGACCGCCCGGAACTCGATGGGCCCGCTCCACGGCAAAGAACTTACTTAGGCCAGCCGAGGACAACTGTTTCAGGATAAGTTCCTCGACCACGAGGTCAACCGGGCGGCCGTCAGAGGACTCCGGTACACCTATGACGCGGATGTTGTTGCGTCGGGCCCGTCCCTCGAAGTCCTCAAGCCGCCGGGCCATATGGTCGTTAACCACCCTGATGTCTCCAAGCGCGGCCCGCAGATCCGACACCTCCGCACCGAGGGTAGAGGTCCGTGCGTCGAGAGCCTGGACCTTCTCGTTAGTTTTGGAGAGGTCGGCCCGGATCAGGGTGACATCGATCGCGACAGTGTCAATCTTACGGGCCAGGGCCTCATATTGCGTCGCGATGGTTTCCCTGATGCCATCAATGGCGCCCATAATGTCCTGCAAGGATAGTTCCGTAGTGGCGGTCGCGCCTCCTTCCGCAGTATCCGAGGGGAGGCCAGCAGCGCCAGAGGGCCCCCTGCCCTGGGTGTAGCGGTCCATGTTATTGCTCTGGACTGCCCCCCCGCGGAGGGAAGCCTTGGTCTTGCGGCCCTCGGGACCCCCTTTGCCCCCCATGTGAACACGGTCACCCGAGGGGACCTCCAATCAAGAGGTGTAAGGCACCAGCAAGAAGACCACAAAATGTCGGTATAGGGGGTCCGAGGCGATAGGCGCTCTAGTGGCAGATGAAAGAAAACCTCATGCAGAGGCCCAGGAAGCACCTCTCCACCCCGAGCGCACCTCCCTGCCGGTCTCCTGAAGTGCAAAACCGAAACCGAAAGTGGTGGATCGGCAGCTGGCACCGCGCTGAAGCCGCTGTTGTTCAATTGCAGCCCGGTCCCTCGGGTCACCTTCACCCCGGTCACCTCCGTCGGGTGGGTCCCAAAAGTTCCGACGACGACAACTCAGGATTCCCAGGTCCGATTTGAGTTTTGAAAAGAGATATACGCTCAGCTGGTCTTTATCTCCCAGATTCCATAAGCCACGTCAGGATATTCTCAGGATAAATTCCGAGGAGCAGAGAGGGTCCGGGGAGCCCTGTGCTCACGCGACCATCTTGGATGCGCGCTAGGCTCCTCCTCCACAGTCCAATAATTATAGCAAATGTCTATGGGCCCAACGTAGACGATCCTACATTTTTCCCGACACCTCTGGCACAAAATCCAATCTATGGGTGACTCCTCAATACTCTGGGGCGGGGATTTCAACATCACGCTCTCGCCTCACATGGACAGGGAGGGGGTGGCGTGCGCCCATCACCCACATGCGACAGCGTCACTACACAGTATCATACAAGACTACGAACTGTCTGACCCCTGACGAGCGCTCCACCCCACGATGTAGGAGGAAACCTGCATCACGCACCACCGCCAAGCCTGGTCCAAAATAGATTTTTGGCTCTTGACCAGGGACTTGCAAGTCTGGGTGCAGGAAGCCGCCCATCATGTGAGAACGCTATTGGATCACTCCCCAGTAGCCCTGGCACTACTGACCCCACAACCTTATCGACAGCCGTTCTCATGGCCCCTCCCCTCCCCCATGCTTTATTAGATTCAGCCTTTCGCAAAAGCATTCGAACACATATCCAAGATTACTGTGAACACAATTCTGGCTCGGTGACGACTGAAGGCGCTTTGTGGGAGGCGTTTAAAGCGGTAGTCCGGGGACCTTGTATAGCAGGTCAATCTGGGGTCCTCCGAGATATAAGGAATAGTCTGAGCAGAACTGAGAAAGAATTACACGACCTAGAAGCACAATACTGCGCAACACTAACACCCTCTATCTTGGCTAAGGTGCGCAACACGCTCACGTCCTATCAGGAAGAAGCTGAGCGGGAAGTCAAATTCCTACACAAACCGGCTACAGCGCGTAGGTACGGAGAAGGGGACAGACCGAGCAAAACACTGGCCAATCTCCTGTATTAACCCAGAGGCTCTCCCTTCATCACAGAATTGACCACCACGGAGGGGGAAATAGCCCGCTCTCCACCAGCCATTCCCTCCATGATGCATAGCTCCTACGCACAACTATATAAGTCCGCTTCAGGCCTGACAGAGGACTTACTATGCGAATATTTTGATTCCATTGCACTAGTGTGGTTTGAAAGTGCCCATCTGGAATACATGGAGCTGCCCTTTACGGTAGAGGATATCAAACAGACCATAGGCGGAATCCCAGCAGACAAGGCCCCTTGCCCTGATGGCCTGACAGCCAAATTTTATTAGGTGTACGCTGACATTCTAGCACCTTGCCTCCTGGTGGTATATCAAGAAGCTATGGAGGTGGGTCACCTACCCCCCTCCATGCGGTAAGCCATTATCATAACGGTTTTGAAACCGGACAAAGACCCCACTCATTGGGATTCCTATTGCCCAATTTCACTAATAAACATAGACGCGAAGATTTTCGTCAAACTTTTAGCTGCCCGAATGCAGCCTCTGCTCACCCGAATAATATTACCAGACCAGTCCGTTTTTATACCGGGACAGTCTATGTCCCACAATCTCCGGACGATATTCGCCCTAATGCATTGCCTGGCACCACACGTCCCGGCAATCGCTGCCTTGCTCGATGCCACTAAGGCATTCGACTCCTTGGAGTGGGGCTTCCTCTTCTCGTTGCTACACCGAATAGGTCTCAGCCCCATCTTTATCCAACGGATAAAACTACTATACACGATGCCCACGGCGCGCTTGCGGGTGAACGGCCTGGTCTCTGAACCCTTCGATATCACCAGGGGGACAAGACAGAGGTGCCCCCTATCGCCCTTAATTTTTGCCATAGCGACGAGCCACTGACAGCAAGTATCAGACAACATCACACACACCGCAGCATTGGGTTCAAATCACGAGGTCTGTCAGTTTCATTATACGCAGATGACATCACACTATACATGACCGACCCTAAGGAAAATCTGGCACCCATGACACGGGAATTGATCCGATACGGGGAACTCTCCGGGGTACGAATAAACTGGAGCAAATCCGTCATCTTGCCCTTGACCTCTGGCACTCGGCCCTTTGACACTGAGTACCCAATCACCTGGGCAACAGGACCAACACGGTATTTGGGGATCTGGCTGAGCAATGACCTTAACAAATTATGGTCCGAAAACTACGGCAGAGTAGTAGATTGGATCACTGAGAGGATACACCGATGGAAGACACTGCCGCTCTCTCTAGTGGGACGCATTGCGCTGGCTAAAATGATTATACTGCCCAAGCTGTTGTATCTCTTTGTTAACATCCCCATTCCTCCAACAACACACTTTTTCAAAACACTGCGCTCCCTCATGATTGAACTGGTGTGGGCGGGGCAACAGCCCAGGATAACATGGGAAGTACCTTACCCTACCAGAATGCTAAGGGGGCCTGGCTGCACCTGTTTTAGCATTATACGCTTATAGCGAGCAGGCGCACTTCTTACACTACTGGGTGCGCCCTACACCCTTCCAGCCGCATGTGGCCATAGAAATAGACAGAGCAGCACCACTACCGCTTCCTACCGCTATTTTTCCAACTTATAGGAGACCACGAGGTGAAGTTAATACAGTGGAGGCGCTGCAATGGTCTTGGACCGGACTACGCAAGAGAGCAAAGCTAGCAATGTTATACGCCCCCTCGATGCAATTGGCGAATCATCCACAGATACCCCCACTATGAGATAGTAGGGCGCGGAAGAGAGCGACACAGCTTAAGATATGCAAGGGCAAGGGCCTATTTCCTGCAGACACCTTTCTAACCTTGCAACAGATGTGCGGACAGACGCCCCCCACAGCAGCAGACATGCTCCTGTATTATCAGTTATGCTCCTCCGGCAGAAGTCGGTTTGACACGTTTCCACAACGCCCCCTCGCTACTGCCTGCACTAGAAAACGTACTTGCGATTGAACACGGCCGCAAGCTGATCACTCGCATATATAACACTATGCAGTGGGAATCCCCACTAATCTATGGCTAGAGCAGTGTGGGCGGCGAATATAGGGATGGACATCTCGGACGATCAATGGCGGTTCGTTTGTGGTCAGTTGCGACTACTGTCCTCAAATTACCGTTTGAGATTGATCCACTTCAAGTATGTGCACCGCCTGTATCGGACACCGGAGCAATTGCACCGAATGGGCCTGCGCCTTGATGATCACTGTTGGCGGTGTGGGGACGCACAGGCCAACTTCCTGCACATGGCATGGCACTGCCGGCGGCTAACTTCTGATACACACATTGCAGCACATACAGGCCATTACTGGACATAAGCTGCCCTGAACACCGCTGGCGGCATTGCTGGGCAACAACATTGATATTACACCCAAACGTAAAAGATTGACCGCGATTCTGTTAATTATGGCCAAATGCCAAGTAGCCATTCATTGGAGAGCGCCTCAGCCGCCGACCACTAAAAATTGGATCATTAGTGTCACATACTGTAAAACGCAACTGGAGACATATTGGGAACAGCTACCAGCGCGGTCCCGCCCCCGAGATTTCTGGGAGCCGTTTGTAAACTGGCTGAATACGGTGAACATAGAAGACCTTTAACGTGCCTACAAGGTATTAATACTTTTCCTGACATTGAAGGCCGAGATCCCACTGCCCCTAACTAAAGCGTAGTCTGGGCATACATAGGAAAATATACGGCGACCACTGTCGCCATACTGTTATGTACTGCTGTTGATTTTATCCTGTATATGAAATTGATGGTCATGACACCCATGGCTTGAAGGACGAGTAATGCTTGATTGTCTTGCTGAATGTAATTGTCATTTTTTGTTACAAATGCCAATAAAAACAAAGTTAAAAAAAAAAGATGGGTATTCTCAATTATCCATGATTTTGGGGGCCCCTCTATTGCCACTCTTATCATGATGCTTGTCAGGAGTGGAGCCCATAAATCAAGATTGTCTACAAAAAGGTCGGCTGGTACCCCCATCAGGGCCACAGGTCTTATTTCTCTTGGTGCGTTCAATGCATCAACGTCCTCCATAAGAGTAGGCGGGTCTATCTCCATGCACCCTACATATTGTTTTACATTTATGCTCTGGAATGTAAATGGCAAAATAAGGATCGGGAATAGTATAAAATGTTAATGTTATTAACATAAATGCTTCAGTTTTGGGTGCATTTGATAATCTAAGAACTGTAAGATTTACAAGAAAACACAACCATCACTTATATCATAGATTTATACATACAGTTATATCACATGTCTATTTAAAAAGATAGAGCACCAACACATCCCATTTGCAAGAAATTCCAATACACAAAAAAATTCATTACTGTTATGTAAGTAAGTAAATAAATTTTATTGTATCAATTAACAAAAATTGTTACAAAAGTATCTACAATATAATATACAAGAGCTTATTTGCTACAATAGACACAATTAAATACTGCAAATCTAATCAATAAGTTCTAAAAGAAAAAATAAAATCGTCAATTTATAAAAGATAGTGTAACTCATGTATCAAGTTAAAAAGCTCAGGACATCTGTCCCCCTGAGTAGGAGTATCATGATACAGAGAAATGCATGTGAATAAAACATTCGAGGACCTATTTAAGAAGTGAGGTATAGATTCAATAAGTATTAAATGCGTCTTATCACAACATGCAAGTCAAGTCTAGACATGCCCAAGATGCAGTCTTAAAGTTCTAGATTGCAAGATGCGTTATTTAAGCAGTCTTTTACTACTGCACAAATTTAGCAAACCTAGCCAGTTCCATAGGTAACTCCAGACTAAACAAGAGAGTCATAGCATCCTTGCAGTTACGTATCCCATATTTCAAAAACAATGGTCTTAAAAAAGTACGACGTGCATGTGTTAGGCAGTTGCATGTACAGACCAGATGTACTATGGATTCTACATATTGGTTACATAGTCTGCAGTTGGTAATCGTCTCTAGTGTTTTCCATTGCCTGTTGATATCTTTTATCGGCAATACCATGAGCCTTACTGTTAGAATTTGCCTTAAAGTTGACTTATTTAGTGCAGCATCGAGGTATGCTTGCCATTGCCGATCTTCATCGGAGGTGATGAGAAACCTGATGTTGCTTTTAGATCTAGTCAGCTCTTTCATGTCTTCTTCCTTCGAGAGTGCCCTGACCTGCTTCTTTAGGATAGATTTTAATGTGCCCGGCAGGTGGGTTAAGTTCTGCAGTTTAGTCATGTCAAGATGTAGTACAGTGCACGCTGTTTTCAGACCATTGCTCCATAAGTTGTTAGGTTGCATGAAGATCACTTTCAGAGTTGACTTCAGAGTATTGGGGGTAGCCGCACAAACTCCTCGATAATACCGCACAAACGTTGCCCAGTGCTCATAGTTTTGCTTATTCAGCCCGAATTCCAGTCGCACCAGGACGTTACGTGTATGTGCTGGGATCTGGAAGATTCGCTTGTACGCTCGGCAGTTGATGTGTTCAAGGCTATTTGCGAAAGCAGTTGGGAATGCTAAGTGGCCATATGTAATTGAGGGCAGCAGTTTTGCCCGTATAACTTTTCTGATGGATTTTGTTGTCGGGCTGTTTAGTTTAGCATTAAGCTTACACAAGGCAAACGTCACTGCCTTGGCCTTTGTTTTGGCTGGGGCAAGGTGAACGGTTGGTTTCCCATTGCTCATCAGCCATACCCCTAAGTAATTATACTTGGATACTGTTGATATCCTCAAGTTACCCAACCTCCAATGGTGAACGAGTTTATTAGCATACTTTCCAAATATAATTACCTTCGTTTTGCCTGCATTTGCTCTTAAATCATTCTTGTTGTTGTAGTGATTTAATGCGTCCAATAATCTTTGCATGCCTACTTTTGTATGATCTAGTAATACCATATCGTCTGCATATTATAGCAAAGAAAATTTGTTAAAGCCAATTTTCGGAGATAGAAAATTTGCGTTGAGAAATGTTTTGGCCAAATCTGCTGTGTATAGGTTAAAAAGCAAAGGTGCCAATACGCAACCTTGTTTTAGGCCACGGTCTGTTGAGATCTTTTTGGTGGCCGAATTTCTTGAGGTTTTCACCCGAACCTAGGTTCCAGTGTAAAGGCTAATTACTGCCTTTAAAAGGGTCTCTGGTAACCCCCAGCCTTGTAGTTTCCGCCACGACAGACCGCGATTGACTCCATCAAAGGCTGCAGAGTAGTCCACAAAACATGCAAATAAAGGGAGAGACATTTTCTGTGTTGTTTGTTCTATCATGTAAGCTAATATTATGATATTGTCCATTGTGGATGCACCAGGTCTGAAGCCATTTTGGTATCTTGGAAGGATTTCATTTTCATTGGCCCACGTCTGAAGATCTTGTAGTAGAAGACTAGCGTATCCTTTGCCTTCAATGTCTAGGAGGGCTATCAGCCTGTAGTTTGCGGGATCCCCAGTATTGCCCTTTTTGTAAATAGGTTGTAATAGAGATCCTTTCCAAGACTCTGGGATTGTGGAGTTTACTAGGCAATGATGGTAGAGTGGCATAAGTATACTACTCCAGAAGTCGCAATCTTCTTTAAACAAGTGACCAGGTAACCCATTGGGGCCAGGTGCCCCATCTTTTCTAATGCTTATTAGAATTTTTTTCACACGTTTCCCTGCAAGCGTGGCGTTTGAGAGAGTCTCCATATTTGATGCAATCCTTACCACTGCCTGTCCAGGTGTATCTTCTATGGCTACTGATGAAGCTTCAGGCAGGGTAGCGGGTGAGGACTGCTCTTGGCTGTGCGCAGGTGAAAGATTTTGTGCGACACAATATAATGTTGTTATATGGTTTATCCATATTTCGCAAGCGATCACATTGCACCTGTCATGGCCATGCCCGGATAGTTTGTTAATATGTGCCCAAAACTCTGCCTGTTTGTTTGGTTTTAACAAGGAAAAAACATGTAGCCACTCCAATTCTTGTTTTCTTTTATTATCCCATACGTTTTTCCTATGGTTTTTCTTTGCTAGAAGTTGGTTTTGATAAGTTACGTGATTTCCGTTTTGCTTGTACAGCTGTGTTGCTGTTCTGAGCAGCTTTTTACTTTGCTCCACTTTTTCACATCTTTGCTGAAATTGGCGAACAAAGATTTCTATGGAGTGAGAATGATGTTTCTTACCTTTCAAGAGTTGATATAATACGGACGTTAGTTTGGTCCAGTTTGCATTAATGTTGCCTATCATGAAATCTTCGGCTATGCCAGGCCAATTATTTTTCCACCGTGTTAACGCTGCTGTATCTATTTTTGTCCATTTTAACCTCCTTGGCAGAACGTATATTTCCTCTCCATTAGTGTTGCCCAAGGTACTAGTGGACAGGAGGCGGGCAGTGTTTAAAGTAATAGAAATGGCAAGTGGGAAATGGTCGCTGGTTGGGACAAAAGGTTTTTGAAATTCTGTCACTTGCCCAAGAAGACGACCACATATAAACATATAGTCAATTGGTGATTTAGGATGGTCCTGTGTATCATTGCTAGGGGCCAGTTTGGTTCTGGAGAGCATTTGTATGGATTTCAAACTATGTGTGCTTAGGAATGTATTCATCGTCACTCCAGCCTTATCGAGGGGCAATACTTCTTCTAAGTTTGTTCCAAGGTTTTTCGTATTGAAATCGCCGACTATTATAATCCCGCAATTAGGTGGGCTACTCAGTAGTTCCTCTTAATTGGGCATCCGTTTAGATTCAGTCCCTATACTAGGACTGCCTGAGCCATAACCGTGTTTAATAGAGGTTTTATTTCTATATTGCTGCTGATCCGTGTATATATTGATAAACCCCCTGACGGTCTTCCAAATATGTTATGCTTTCTTGCGGGCTGTTGAAATTCCGTAAAGGCTGGTATGGTCGTTGGAGTGAGCGACCAAGTTTCTTGCAAACATAACAGATCACCTGACTGCAAGAATTCGAAAGCTTCCTTATTCTGTAAAGAAGCTTTTAGCCCATAAATGTTCCATGATATTATTTTAAAAGTGTTGCCAGGTCTATTATTCATGTATCCTTTACCTTGTGTGCTAGGAGCACATGTGCTTTGTTTGGAGGGACTCGGTCTGGAATTGTATTTTTATATTGGGAAATGCTGTTGTACGAGGGACATGTTTTATCCCTTTTCAGATGGACTTTCGTAGGCTCTGTGATGAGCTTTTTTGCTGTCCGCTTTTTAGCATAAATGGGTATTTTTCTTCCTCTACGATATGAACGTTGATCCCCCAATGTGCGAACCTTTCTTTTTCTTTCATAATTTTTTGTACAAACGAATCATCAATCCATTTTAGTATTGTTGATTCTCTAGTTGTATTATTGTCCAGGATTTTAAATTGGACTTGGATTAGATCTTCGCTAGAGATGGTGGAAAGCTCTGGGATATGGTGGAAAATTTGTAGAATATTCGACCGATTTAGTATGTCCATACTTCCACGTGACGTATATTCTGTTGTAAAAATAACTGTGTTGTTCTTCGCCTCCATATGCTCTTGTACTAGTGGGCTAACTGCAAAAGAATGTGTGTCCAATCGACGTGTGTTTGTTGGAAAAACATCCTGCTTGTTGGTGGCTTCTTGAAGCACGCTACTACTCGGCGATTTGCATGCTATCACTATTCTATTTGGTCTAGTCTGCTGAGTTATTATTGAGCTTTCTTCGTGCTGTACCGTGGTCAGGCAGCCTGTACCGGCCAATTGCAAAGGTTCGTTTGGTTTGTGCTGTGATCGCTTTTCCTCATTATTAATGACTGGTCCATACGAAACTATTTGAGGCATCTGGTCGTTTGTGAGATCATTTGATATAGGATGATGTTTTACCTGATTTTCCCTTTGGAAGATCGGGTATAGTTTCTGTAGTTTCAGGTTCTTATTAATGGGCGCTTGTACTGCTGGTGTTTTTTTTTTTTGATCCAGCATCAATGAATTCTCTTGCGTCCAGTTGTTGTGCCTTTACCTTTTTTTGTTGTTTTAGGTTTTTAGCCTGTTTTTTCAGGCGTTTCTTTGCCCTTTTCGAAAAGTTTTTGCTCAAATCTACATTGTGCTCAAAATTTTTAGCCCCACTATTATTGCCATGTGAGCACTCTTGATTTGTGGATTCCTCGGACGGTGTTTTGGTTTGGCTGGAGGCTGCTGATAATTGCTGAACAGGCGATGGTGTGCCCGCAAACAAGGTTTGTGTACTTCGTTGAGTATTCATTGGTGTCTGTCAGGACTGTCAGACCAAAGATAAGATTGAAGCCTTTGGTAAGGTCTAGGGTTCTGAAAACGATCATGCACAAGAAGAGGAGCGGCTTCTTAAGCTTATTAAAAGATCAATCTAAATCTAAAATGGCCGCCAACACTGGACCGAAGGAGCTGCAGGTTAGCGCTCTAGCTTTTCTCAAGGCTAATGAAGATGCAGGTGCTGAGCGGTTGCCGCTTCGCACTTCACCAAGAATCTGAGGAGAGAAGGTTGTTGCCAAGCGTCGCAAAGTCAGTCAGGGAAAATTGATACTTCGTCGCGCAAACCAGTTCTTGAGCATTGTTAGTTTGTAGCGGAGATAAAACAAGTAAGACTGTTCCTGAAATTAAAGCCGAAGTTCGAAGTAGAGTGATAAATTGTCGAACATGTAACAATTGATATTATTACAGTTAAAGCAGCTTGGGGAGTCAAACCAGTAAAGGAAATTGTATAATAATATCCATGAGTACGCTCCTTACCATGTAAATAGAGATTTACTTCAGACACAGTTTCCAGAACCTCTGCATGTGGAGAGATCAGTGTACAGCATATTAGCGAGAGTAGAGAGAGCGGCGAGAGATTGGAGGAAGCAGGAGTTCCAGACGCACTCAGAAGTCAGAAATAATTTAGTATTAAAAGTATACTCACCAGAACAGAATCCCGTCGAGGCGCTCGTCTCGAGTCCTTGGGTAAGGGCCACAGAGAAGATACCAGAGCAAAATAAATACACAAGAAATAAGTAAGGAGCACAGGAAACTAATATTGTTCGATTTAGTTACAGCACTACAAAAGAAAGAACAGAAAAATAAGAACCAAGACCGAAAAGAAGAGAAGCATTGGTCACTATAGACAGGGTAGGTGATAGAGGAGGGTTTCATGACACACCACATTCAGCTAGGTAGGAAGGACAAGTTAATGAATAATGTTGTTTCTCTTTTAGTCACGATTCACCTGTCCCGTCCAAAGAAGATAGAAGGGTTTGAAGAGTGAAGAACCAGGAGGACGATAGTGTCTGTCTCTTCTCTGTCCCATCCCCTTTCCCCCCCTCAGAATTCCTGGGTGTGTTCGCTCAGATTATAACGCGGAACACCCGGAAGGCTAGGGGAGGTACTGGGAACTTGCGACATTCTGCTCCCGTGCTACGAGGCCTTGACAGAGTGAAGTGCCCACGTTTTTAATTGCACCTGAGCAGAATGGCGGAAGGTTTAGATTTAAAAAAGTTAGGAGAAATTCTGGAGGGAATCCAAAGGGAGTTGATTTCAGTTAGAGAGGAGAGTAGGGAGCTGAGTAGAGAGACTACAGATTTAACCGTTAAGATGAGTAGCCTTGAGTCTGGCCCCAGCTTAAGATATTCTGCATTTCCTAGAGGGAGTATTAGTGATTCACGGGATTCCCAACCCAAGGTTACTACACAAGTACTTCACTCCCTGTCCCCAGTAATTCCTTTAGCGCTCCCAGAGCGTTTCAGTGGAGATCCTCAAAAGGCTCAAGGATTCCTGACACAATGCACATTACACTTTATGTGTCGTCCAGCACTTTTCCCCGATGCGCAGTCTCGTGTGGCATTTATCCTGTCGTACCTAAGTGGGGATGCCGCGTCTTGGTCTATGCCTTTGATCACCAGTAATGCTCCACTTTTATATGATTTGGATGAATTTAAAAAAGAATTTCTTCGAATCTTTGACAGAAGAAGAGTTTCGCAGGCAACTGACAATGAACTATTGGAGATAAAACAGGGCAGTCGAGATTTAGTGGCCTACCTGGCCCAGTTTAATAAGTTGGTTGTGGAGACAGAATGGCCGGAGAATAAAAGAGCAGCCGTGTTCTATTGAGGCTTAAAGGACGAATTAAAAGATGCACTAGCACAAGTGCCTAATAGGCCCACAGAGATTTCGGCATTAATTGATCTAGTACTAGAAATCAATTTTCGTCAGAGTGAGAGAAGAGGAGAGAGGAAATGAGATTATCGTCCAATTGTGGCAAGGTTCGATCGAGTAAGGTCAGAAGGCAATAAGGAAAATGACTTGTCCCGTGGGGGTGAACCCATGCAAATAGGAGCAATCCGAGGACCGCTTTCAAAAGAAGAGAAGGAAAGACGGAGGGTGAACAAGCAATGCCTTTACTGTGGAAGCATTGGACATTTCGTCCGGGATTGTCCTAAGAAGCCAAAACAGAAAACGTCGGAAAACGCCTTGCACCACCAGTAGGCGGAGTTGGACTGGTGGTTGCTACTTCTGAGGCCGCTCCAACAAGATATATCTTGGTGAATACCTTACAGTCGGCGGCTCCGCACATGGTAGTGATGATGACGCTACGGTATAGAGAAAGAGTTTTGAAACAAGTAACTGTCATGATTGATTCAGGAGCAACGGGCAACTTTTGTGATATAAAGTTTGCGGAGAAGATCGGATTACAGGCAATCATGAAAGAAAAGAGTGAGGCAGTCCGAGCAGTAGACGGAACAAACCTTTCATCTGGGCCCATAGTAAGCCATACGGAACCAGTGGAGTTGGAATCCGAAGAAGGACATCGAGAAAGCTTACAATTCAATTTAATAGATGCCCCACAATTCCAATTGATATTGGGACTGCCATGGCTTACTGAACACAACCCCACCATCAATTGGGAAGCCCGAACGGTAACATTGAACTCGACATATTGTAAGGAGAATTGTTATCACAAATGTCTACGAGATCAAGAAGGGACGCCGGCTTTTCATTTAAGTGAAAGAGAATCCACAATCTGTGTGATAAGTACCATCAAATTGCCTGCAGAGTATGCCGAATTTCAGGAGGTATTCAGTGAAGCCGAAGCGGAAAAGCTTCCCCCGCATAGAAATTTTGATTGCAAAATTGAATCGGAGCCAGGAAGCAATCTTCCCTGTAGCAGAATTTATGCCTTAAAGGAGCGAGAAGATGAACACCTGAAGGAGTATCGACGAAGGTATTTGGAGAATGGATTTATAAGGCCATCCCAATCCCCAGTCTCTTCTCCACTTTTTTTTGTTCCGAAGAAAAGTGGAAAATTGAGGACGTGCATAGACTACAGGGCCATCAATCGGATAACAGTAAAAAATCGATATCCCTTGCCTTTAATCTCTGTGCTATTGGATCACGTGAAGGAAGCTAAAATTTACACCAAGTTGGATTTGCGAGGGGCGTACCATCTAATCCAAATTCGAGAAGGAGATGAGTGGAAGACGGCTTTCAGGACCAAGCATGGGCTCTTTGAATATCAAGTAATGCCATATGGCTTATGTAATGCCCCAGCCGCTTTTCAGCACTTCATAAATGATGTGCTGAAAGAATTCATTGATAGGAATGCCATTGTATACATAGATGACATTCTCATTTACTCGAACACAGTGGAAGAACATCAAGAACACGTTAAGAAGGTCCTGCAGAAACTGCGAGAGAACAATCTATTTGTCAAGTTGGAGAAGTGTGCATTTAGCGTTGCCTCTGTAGAATTTTTGGGTTTTGTGTTAGCCCCGAGTGGAGTGACCATGGATGAAAACAAGATCAAGGCAGTGTTGGAATGGGAGTCTCCTAAATCAGTAAAGGAAATCCAGAGTTTCATTGGATTCGCCAATTTCTACAGGAGGTTCATTCCAAATTTTTCTCAGAAAATTATTCCCATGACAAGATTACTCAAGAAAGGAGTCCAGTTTGAATGGACTAAGGAAGCAGAAGAATCTTTCAACCTACTAAATAAGGATTTCACCACGGCCCCAATATTACTCCATCCCGATCCTTCAGAGCCATTCTTTGTAGAAACTGATGCCTCCAATTGGGCCCTAGGAGGAGTGCTATCACAAAGACATAAGGTAACAGGACAACTGCACCCGGTGGCTTATCATTCAAGAAAACTAACTGCTGCAGAAACCAATTACACCATTACTGAGAAGGAGTTGTTGGCCATCAAAGATGCGTTCAAAGAGTGGAGACATTACTTGATGGGGGCGAGGCATAAAGTAACTGTCTATACTGATCATAGGAATCTAAAATTCTTAATCAGCCCGAACTCTGACTCCAAGGCAATTACGTTGGTCTCTATACTTCGCAGATTATGACTTTGTAATTACTTATCGTCCTGGTTCTCAAAATGGTAAGGCAGATGCCTTGTCCAGGAGGGGAACAGAAGGAACCTTAGAAGACATTCCGATTCAAACAATTTTACCTGCTGGTAAGGTAATTGGAGCAGTGTTGCAAGAGTCGCAGGAAGAACACAACCAGATGTCGATGTCCAAGGCAGAAATGGAAGATTGGGTGAAAGAAGATCCTGGGCGAGAGATTCGGGGAGGTTTACCGTATCACCATGGAGCTCTTTACCTACCAACACCAGAAATGCAGCAAAAGGCTTTGAAGGAAGGTCATGATGACATACTGGCCGGGCACAAGGGTATCACGAAGACTGAAGATCTAGTGAGGAGACGATTTTGGTGGCCAGGTGTAATTAAGGATGTACGGCATTACGTAACCACTTGTGAGGTCTGCGCTAGGGGAAAGTCGGAACGACAAGCTCCTAAGGGGTTATTGCAACCACTGCCCACTCCACCTTATCCATGGCACACAATGACCTTAGACTTGATTGTAGATTTACCATCCAGTAGAGGGTTTGATACTATATTGGTATGCGTAGATGCTTTTACCAAGATGGCCCACTTTGTCCCTTTAAAAGGGGTTCCCACGGCAGCAACTCTGGCACATGCCTTTAGTCAGAACATAATTCGAGCCCATGGAATACCAAAGGTGTTAATATCAGATAGGGGTTCCCAATTCTTATCTCATTTTTGGAAGGCCTTTACAAAGAAATTGAGTATAGACACCAGGTACACAACCAGTTACCACCCAGAAACTGACGGTCAAACCGAGCAAACCAATCAGGAGTTAGACCAATACCTCAGATTGTGTTTATTAGAGGAGGAGGGGGATTGGCCGGATTATCTATGGGCCGCAGAGTTTGCACACAACAATGCAAAAAATATGTCCACAGGTTACTCACCTTTTTATCTGAACACTGGAAGGCATCCCAATCTATCACTAAATTTCCAGGAAGTTGATGTACCAGCAGTTACTGATTTAATAGAACATCTGGCACAAATACATAAGGCAGCCACTGAAAATTTAACTAAGGCCAAGGAAAGTTACAAATTTTATGCAGACAAGAAGAGGAGAAAAGAACCCGAATTACAGGCAGGGGACAAGGTATGGTTAAACACGAAGAATCTTAGACTTAAAGGGGTAAGAAAGTTTCAGCCAAGATTTGTAGGCCCCTACCTGGTTAAGAAGAAATTAAGTGCAGTTAACTACCAGTTACAATTGCCCAAAGGCTTACGGGTTCATCCCGTGTTTCATGTCTCTTTATTAAAGAAGGTTTCAAGAGATTTACGAATCAAGAGACCCCCAAAGCCAATTCAAACCGCGAAAGGAGAAGAATTTGAGGTACACCAAGTATTAGATGCCACGAGCCAAAAGGGACAATTGTATTATTTGTTGGATTGGAAGAACTATGGGCCAGAGGAAAGATCTTGGGAACCATCCTCTAATGTACATGCCCCCAGATTGATTAGAGAGTTTCATAGGAGATATCCAAATAAGCCCAAGCCGGGAGGAAGCTCTTTGAGAGGGGGTACTGTCAGGACGGTCAGACCAAAGATAAGATTGAAGCCTTTGGTAAGGTCTAGGGTTCTGAAAACGATCATGCACAAGAAGAGGAGCGGCTTCTTAAGCTTATTAAAAGATCGATCTAAATCTAAAATGGCCGCCAACACTGGACCGAAGGAGCTGCAGGTTAGCGCTCTAGCTTTTCACAAGGCTAATGAAGATGCAGGTGCTGAGCGGTTGCCGCTTCGCACTTCACCAAGAATCTGAGGAGAGAAGGTTGTTGCCAAGCGTCGCGAAGTCAGTCAGGGAAAATTGATACTTCGTCGCACAAACCAGTTCTTGAGCATTGTTAGTTTGTAGCGGAGATAAAACAAGTAAGACTGTTCCTGATATTAAAGCCGAAGTTCGAAGTAGAGTGATAAATTGTCGAACATGTAACAATTGATATTATTACAGTTAAAGCAGCTTGGGGAGTCAAACCAGTAAAAGAAATTGTATAATAATATCCATGAGTACGCTCCTTACCATGTAAATAGAGATTTACTTCAGACACAGTTTCCAGAACCTCTGCGTGTGGAGAGATCAGTGTACAACATATTAGCGAGAGTAGAGAGAGCGGCGAGAGATTGGAGGAAGCAGGAGTTCCAGACGCACTCAGAAGTCAGAAATAATTTAGTATTAAAAGTATACTCACCAGAACAGAATCCCGTTGAGGCGCTCGTCTCGAGTCCTTGGGTAAGGGCCACAGAGAAGATACCAGAGCAAAATAAATACACAAGAAATAAGTAAGGAGCACAGGAAACTAATATGGTTCGATTTAGTTACAGCACCACAAAAGAAAGAACAGAAAAATAAGAACCATGACCGAAAAGAAGAGAAGCATTGGTCACTATAGACAGGGTAGGTGATAGAGTAGGGTTTCATGACACACCACATTCAGCTAGGTAGGAAGGACAAGTTAATGAATAATGTTGTTTCTCTTTTAGTCACGATTCACCTGTCCCGTCCAAAGAAGATAGAAGGGTCTGAAGAGTGAAGAACCAGGAGGACGATAGTGGCTGTCTCTTCTCTGTCCCATCCCCTTTCCCCCCTCAGAATTCCTGGGTGTGTTCGCTCAGATTATAACGCGGAACACCCGGAAGGCTAGGGGAGGTACTGGGAACTTGCGATATTCTGCTCCCGTGCTACGAGGCCTTGACAGTGTCTTATTGATTTCTACTATGTCAGTTTTCGCCTCATAGTCGTGTACGATACTCCCTTCAACTTCAATGTGTGGTCCATTTGGGGGGATTGTGGCTACTACCGAACTAATCTTGGTTTCTTGAGTGACGTCTTTTGCGGGCCCTTCAGCTTCACTTTGCATGCTCTGAACTGTGGTTGCCTCTTGCCTTTGCTTTAGCTCTTTTATGATTGATGTTCGCACTTCCGGCAAGGTGCTGAGTTTTTCCACAATTGGGAGACAAGAACACCTAGCGTTTGGTTAACCATGGCTACTGCAAGAGCCTGTATTGTGTCCATTTGGGTTTCAAGTTTTTGCGTTTGCCAAGTAAGTGCATTAATGGTTGTTGCCAATGTGGAATTTATGGAGGATAACAAAGAGTTTCGATTCAGACATCCATTATGTAGTGTACATTTTGATTCAGTAGTGGAGTGGAGGAGGTCCTGATTTCCCATAGCGCTAATCTCTTTCTGTCCCTCCAACGACATATGTGAGTTATGGTCCGAGGCGAAGCTTTGCATTATTGATGGATGTGGTTTAATTACGGCTTCTACACACATTTCTGGAGTGTCGCTTTTTATCTGGTCCAGTGTTGAAGATATTTCCAAGACTTCTAGTCTCCCCTGGTTTGATTCCTCTTGTGCCCTTCTCGAAGCTTCCATATGCTCCAAAATTTCTTGGGGTGCCTGCCCCTCTGAGGCTTTCTCTGCCTCCCCTAACGAGGGGGGATCTAAGGCTCCTTGCCTTATCTCTTGCGTGCCCAGGCGTTCGGGCCGTACCGCTGTTTCGAAAACTTCAGAGTCTCCCAGCTCCAGTTCGTCTTTCTCCAATCTAATATAAGACTCATTAGAATGCCATTTATCATAATCCAGGTTTCCTATGTCGCAACTCGAGCCATTAGCGGTTTGTGGTGTTGAGTGTACTAGTGCCCTGATGTATAACATGCTTTTCCCTTGTTGTTTTTCGGCGGGCTCCACTGGTACTGGTATCCGTGAAGATGCTGACGTTTTTGACTTTGGCGTTGGTGTTATTGTTGCTGTAGATGTTGCGAGCATTGCTGTTGTTAATGCTGTTGGCATAAAATATTTACTGATCGATTTATTTGACGGGTGTGAACTTAAGGTTGATGATTGCACTGTGGGTTCCAGCCTTGATTGCCCCCTTGTCAATGGCTTTGGGCTGGAGCCTGTGCCGTTTGATTTGCCCATGCTGGTTTCTGTGAATTTATGTGTTTTCCCCTCTTGTCTTCACCTCTTGTTAACCTAGCCGCCAGCAAGTTGGCCAGACCAAATGGCGGCTAAAAAGTGAATGAAAATCTGCGCCGTAGCAGGATGTAGCAGAGGCTTGCAATAAGCAACGAGGTGTCCAAGCACGAGTTGCCCCGTACACAAAAACAAAAAAACAAAACAAAAAAAAACTGTTATGTACAATTTTCCTTTATGGCAAGTGTCTGCTAGAACTATACATAGAACACTAGTTGATAGAACAGACCCACTTTATATACACTTTAACAAGAGCAAAATACATCATGTGCACGATCTTGCCTTAAGCCAAGAAAAGTCCATTAATAATATATGATTGAGAGAACATATACTTTAGTAAATGTAATGAAAAAACACATTTATCCAAATGTAGAAAGGAATGTCAAGGTTAAGAACAAATATTGCATTAGAACTATCTATTCCACAATTAAACACACACAATCATATATCACAATTGGATTACACAAAAAAAGATCAATTCAATTGTGTTTCAAATCCATGGCATCTGATAATGTTATTACGTGTGCAGACATTATTTTGCTGCAGAAATAAAAAGTTTGAAATACTCCTAAAATGATGCCTTTTCACTCCCAAGTTATATTTAATAATTGTTGACAAATGCCATGATCAACCTACTCCGCAGGACATTTTCTAATGCAAGAAAAAAAATATATTTCTACTACCACATTTATGAACATCATAAAGGAACTGCCATTTACATTGAACACCACTGTACTGCACTGCACTATACAAACCAAAGAATACCAATAGACATGTTTGCAATTAGTTGCAGAGAATTTTAATTTCAACCCCAAACATAGATATGTAATTATTGGAGACTTTAATTTTTATGTCAAAAAACAATTAACCAAACGTGCATTACAAACACTTATGCAACAAAGATAGTGATGCTCACAATTACAAACTAATTGCACAACTAATTACAAATCACTATTAGATCACATTTATAGTAATGCCTTCTTACTACACTAGAACCTGACCACAGACCATTATTGATAAAATTCGGAAAATTCTTTTTGATTCATACCATGTAAAATACAATCGGTGTGATCTAGAACAATACACAGTGTATAAAACATATAAAGCAAAACATCTTTATTTTTTCATTATACTTACTTTCTATTATGGACATTATTCATAAGCCAACTACTGATAACAAATATTATCAAATACTGATAAAAGCAAACCTAATCAAATACTCTGCTAAAACATACTATACAAATTGCACAAAGCAGAAGCAAAGTACTGTATCATCCAGCTTTACTAGACCACATGGGAATGATTAAAGCAACAAGCTACAAAGAAAATGTATAATCATACTAAAGAAAATTATGGTGCACTTATTAAAAAATATCTTGTAAAGCAATGCTTTTCTAATAACCAAGTAAAGCCAAATCACCCAGGCACCATCAATCACTCTTAAAAGCCTGAAACAAGCAGAATATTTACTTGCTCCACTGACATCCCCAATTAAAACTGTAAAGCAAGCAAATTAAAAAACACTCATGTCTGTATGCGGAAATTTCATTCAGGTAAGCAAGTCCATGAAAAAAATATTATCTCTTGAATAACTCATTATTAACAATACTAAGCACGTTACTTCGAAATCTACACAATGTTATTGATCAAACTACCTTAAAATAAAGAGTGTTACCCTTTTTGCAATATGTATGGAAATATCGTTATGCTGTTTTTTTTTAAACGGGCATGTCATTATTCCCATGACTTTTTAACAATATTTACTCCATTTTTAAATATTTTTTCTAATTCTTTCTATCTACATTACAACAATAATACATTTTAATGGATGTCTACTTTCATTGATTTATTACATCTTTTCTGAGCAACAACTATGACAAAATTATGAGGTACACATATATGTATTTGTTTCTATTGTATATTTTGTTTTAAGAAGGGCCAACTAAAACTGTATTGCATGGCACACAAACCAGCTAAAATCAATTAAATTCAAAAGAAGCTGTCAATTTCAACTTTAAAGTTGGAGAATAAGTACAAATTACTCATGGTACCACACACTAGTACAATGGAAAACAAAATATTGCTAAGCACATCCAACTTCAAAAGATTGACACTTACAAAACAGGACATAAAATATAAACAGAAACCTGAAAGTTTATTTTTATATTTTACAGATCACAGATTCATCACTGGGGAAAAAATATATTCACATTTTTAGAACTGAAATAAATGGGGGCGTGGCTTGGCGAGCCATCATGGCGGACGTAAGCTGAGAGCGCTCTGTCCAGCCTCACACATATCTTGAAAACATCCTGCCTCTCCGGTCTCTACTTGGGTCCCTGAGCAGCCCCGTGTCAATTGGACACTGAAGACCGGCGCCTGGGCCGACCCCGACATTGCGGGTGCCCCGAGATGGCTGTGCGGCGCTAAGACGGGGACGCGGCCTGCTGGTGGCGTGGCCTCGTGTGGAGACGGGGAGTCGCCTGGTTCCCCGGCTGAGGTAGCATGACGCTGCGGCAGTGGCGGAGTTGGCGAGCCACGTGTCAGAGATAGCTGAAGCCCCAGCGGTGCTGGCGGGGTGGAGATCCTTTCCTGAGGGCTGGCTGCCCCCTAGCCTCGAGATCTCCTGCGGGGCACAGTGCGGGGCACAGTGCGACTCGGCAGCCATATCGGGCCGTGGCGGCGAGGTATCGCGGGGAGTACGTAGTGCGGTCGGCTGGCCACCATCTGGGTGTTGCATCTCTGCACATCAGTAGCCCAGCCGGATTCCGGAGGTGAAGTTGGCCCTCTGCAGCTTCTGGAGCCTCTCCTGTCCCGGTGGTCGGCTGGGACGCGTGAGTACTTTCGTGCCTTCTGGGCGTGAAGCCTGGCGGTGGCCTGCACCCCCATCACCCTTGGGCCCCAGCTCCTCTCTTACCCCCCCTCCTTTATGTGCAGGTTGGCTGGTGGTTCGGCAGTCTTGTCGGGATGCAGGGGAGGAGTGCACAGTTGAGTCACATCGAGGGGGACCCGTGGGGCCTGTGGGCACGGGGAGACATTGAGCGGCGACCCACCAGCGTATTGGTGGGGGCTAGTGCCTATTGCTTTGCCTTCTCCCTCTCCCCCACCATCTATCTGGCACCGTCGACCGGCGGTCCGCCAGGCCACGCAGAGGGCACTGCAGGGTGCGGGCGGCCTCCTGGTCTCGATGACTCCTGTTAGGGGTGTCGTGTGGCTCGGCGGCTGTATCGGGCCATGGTGTTGAGGCACTGTGGGGTGTGCGCTGCCGTCCAAGGGCTGCATCGCTGAGAGGCAATGGTCTATCCAGATCCGGGTTGTGAGGGAGGCCCACCATAGCATTTGGGGCCTTCCCTGTCCCGGCGGTCGGCTGGGGCCCGTGCCCCCATATACATCTCTGGACTCCGGCCTTTCTTCCCCCCTGCTTCTCTTTGTGTTTATCTGCTGGGGGTTCGGCGGTCTTGTCAGGCCGCAGGGGGGAGCACGCATTAGGGAAGCTTTGAGGGAGTCCCGCTGAGGGCCGTTATCGGTGGGTTATTGGGCCGCATGGACCGGTGTGTAGTTCCCTGGACGCGGCCTCCGCCTGCTTTGCTGCTCGAGTTATTGTTGGGTCCCTGGTGCCGCCGAGTGTGAGACCCCCGGCCTCCACCTGGATAGTGGTGCGCCCAGCCATTACAGGGGCAGGTGAGACTGCTGGGACTGAGGTATTACGCATTGCCTGCCTCAACTTGACAGGGATACATTTGCTCGTCTGAAACGTGGCGCATTGATCGTTAGTGACCCGCGGTCTGGGGTCGGCGGCAGGGAGCGGGCCATCATGACAAGAGACAAACCGGGCAGCGGCCTACCAAGCAGAGCACGATCGACAAATTTATGGGTCAAGGGACCCAGGCAGCGGCGGCTGGGGGGTCACAGGGCACGGTACCAGACAATGCTGCCCTCAGGGCCGCCATCACCCAATCCAGGGATGCCCTGAAAGCCAAGATCGGGGCGGTCGGCTCCGATGTAATGCTGCTACGTCAGGACTTGCGGAACGCAGTTACCCACATTACGGAGACAAGGGTCTCGAGAGTGGAGGATGTGGTGACCGTGCTGCAGCAAAGGGTATATTCTAACAAAACAAGGGGACCCAATAGGTAGTTGAGGACCTTGGGTAATCGTTAATTTCAAACAAACAGTGGTCCTCAAATAGTTTAAGGAATAAAGGGAATAAATATAGTACAGAATCGAAACTATATTAAGAATGTCCAGCCGGACACCCAGTTTAATTCTTCAATGGAACACAAACAATAATCAACAGCAAAACATATGTGGGACACAGTCCTGTATCCGTTGGGAAAAAAAGACATATACAAAACAAACAGACATTTCAGGCAAGACAAAGGAGCTTAATTACAAAATCCAGTGTTTTAAGCTTATTCCATACAGACAATGCACTTTTTTACGTAATGGGTTAATGTGCACGCTGTTTAGATTGGGGTCGACGACGTTTCGATCCTATTACAGAGATACAAGGATCATCATCAGGACGGAAGAATGTACAAGCCTGGTATTGAAAGAAATTGCCTGTAGGGAAATGAGAGGGGAAATGAGAGTGAAAGAGGGGAAAAAAAGGAAAATTAGAACTAGGATAAGGCAGCGCGGTAAGTTCAGCCATAATTGTGCGCAGTGCACATGCCACTTGTGAGTGCATGCATATTTACAAATTGTGGCGGTCGTTAAGAAGCCAACGGGTGAACTGGTGAAGTAACCGGATGGTGTCTAATTCAAGAAGGAATGAGGGGGTGGGAAGGCAAGCATTAGAATGGCGCCGAAAAGAGAGTGCTACGAATGGTTGTAAAACCGGGTTCCGATGGGTGGCGAGATTCGAGCCGCATGGAGTGTGGACACAGTCTTGCAAGCATTGGGTAGTGATTGCCGGTCATAAAACGGGGTGTGGAGTAGCCAATTGGCCCGCTTACCGTAGTGAGGAAAACCGGAATACAGACGTGGTCAATGTCGGAATAATGGAACTCGCGTCTTGTAGTAGAATAAGGGTCTGACAGGCTG
This sequence comes from Triturus cristatus, assembly GCF_964204655.1. Taxonomy (NCBI): domain Eukaryota; kingdom Metazoa; phylum Chordata; class Amphibia; order Caudata; family Salamandridae; genus Triturus; species Triturus cristatus. The sequence continues at coordinate 213,999,323 of NC_140594.1, read as the reverse complement.
CTCGTGAGTACGGGGGTAACCGCAACGATAGCTGGGGAAGAAGGAAGGCACGTAAGGTAGTGAGCAAGTGATCGAATAGGGGCGCCGGGGCGGAAGGGGCGACCAGGGAGAGGTACCTGTTTTAGTTCGGAAACGGGCAATTCGCATATGTTGCTCCGATAAGTGATCCATGAACTGGAAATTTGGTGCGAAGGGAGGTACCTGGCATCCAGAGTTACCGGGCAATTTCGATTAATTTGCTCCGATGAGTAATCCGTGAGATTGCACTGGAAGGGGGAAAGTGCAAGTAAGTGAATTGGTCAATGGTGAGTGAACCCGTAAGGGGCAAGGGTTAGAGCGCTTACCGAGATCAAATGGCGTCCTCAGTTAACGATGAACAAATGACGAGGAAGGCCAGGGAAGCGTGCTGGTATACATGCAGCAAAGGGTATCGTCTCTTGAAACCGTGCAACGGGGGCTGGCATCGAGGGTGGAGGATGCTGAAGGGAGAGCGCGGCGCAACAACCTGCACTTCGTTGGCTTCCCGGAGGACTGCGAGAGTGGAAACATGGAGCGGTTCCTTACAGAATGGCTTGAGGGCTGGCTCCCCCCTGGGGAGTTGTCGAAATGTTTTGTGGTGGAACATGCACATAGGGCCTTGATGCAGAAGCCCCCACCGGGAGCCTCCCCGAGGCCTATCATTGCCAAGCTTCTCAATTATCATGATCGTGACGCTATCCTGAAACAGGCCAGAGCCAAGGAGCCGTTGCTATTTGACAACTTTCGCATACTGATCTTCCTGGATTACAGGAAACAGGTGAAGCAACGGCGGCAGTCTTTCCTGGCTGCCAAGGCCCGCCTCCGGGAGCTCAAACTCCCCTACGCCTTGCTTTATCCGGCTAGGCTCCATGTGGTGTACCAGTCCCGCACCCACTTCTTTGATACACCAGAGGAAGTGTTCCTATGGACTGTCAAGATAGTGTGGCTGCATCCTCATTCGCCACCAGGGAGGGAGTCTGACTCCTCCTCAAGTGGGACTGTCCGGAATCAACTCAAGCCGAGGGGGAGAGGTGGCAGGCGTTCAAAGTCCAGGCGTCGGTCCCAGTCGTTTGGTGCTTCGGCACATGAGGGGTCGACTTCCCGACAACATTTTTCGGCAGATTGATCGGAGGACGACCATGTAATTATTTCAACTTAAACTGTCTGCATTGACCGGAGAAGCGCATACGAAGGCCGGTCTCTCTGTGGGGCTCTACATACGGAGAGAGGGCCAGCGGACAATGGGCTGTGAACTGGGGAACCATTGGTGGTTCAGGGGTTGGACCTCCGGTTGGGGTCAGCCTGATCTGCATGCCGTGACAGGTACTTCACTGCTCTTGAGGTACAGGGGGGTGGGGGGGGGGGAGAGGTCAGTTGTGTTGTGTTGGGGGGGGGGGGGTTTGTTGTGTAGCTGCACTGTCCATTAGTGTTTCAAAGTTTCTCAGTATGTACGGAGATTTGTTGATAATGCCATTGAGCTACATGGGGCCTGCGCAGGGTTGGAATGCCTGATAGTACACAGGAGGCCACTGGGCTCCTCTGGGTCCTCAGCTGGAATGTTAGAGGGGCACTCAACAAGATCAAACGGGGGGTTTTCTGAAGCTGACGTGTTGATGTTGCAGGAGACACACCTCATGGGGACTAAGGCGTTGTGTTTCCAGCGCTTTGGATTTGTCCATGTCTTTCACTCAGGGTTCGTGAGGAGGTCCAGGGGGTTGCTATTCTAATACATCGTAGAGTTGCATACACACATGTTAAGTAGTGGAGGGATTTGCAGGGCAGATACCTGTTTGTGCAGGGTACAGTAGGTGGAGATACCTTAGTTTTAGGGAGAGTCTATGCCCCTGCCTCTGTCCTGGGGGCTGGTGGAGAAAATTATGACCATATGGGCAGATATACCGGAGGGCCTGGCGGTTGTTGGTGGTGACTGGAACGATGTGATGGATATGGCCAGGGATCGATGGAGGTTGGGGGGTCAACTGGAGGTCCAACATCCTACTAAACTGTATTCCCTAGTGACGAGTCTTGATTGGGTCGACCCCTGGTGTAGGTTGCATGGTACAACACAGGGCTACACCTATCTCTCGGCGGTTCATGACTCCTTCTCCCGCCATGACAATTTATTTGTCCCACGGGCATTTGACAGCAGGGTGGTGGCAGCTGACATTCTCCCACGGGGACTCTCAGATCATTCACCAGTGGCCCTCACAATAAGGGCTTGAGGGGCCCGTGGACCCTTCCAATGGCGTCTCTCGGCCTGGAATCTCCAAAAGGAGGATTATAACAGTTGGAGAATGCCATCGATCAGTACTTGGCGATTAACGTGGGTTCGGTTCGGGGGGCTGCGACTCTGTGGGAAGCGATGAAGCCCACTATTCGTGGGGTGGACATTTCTTTCTGTGTAGCGTCCCGTAAATTGCGAAGAGAGGCCTTGGTATGGGCGGAGGCTGCTATCCTTGGATTGGAGGCACGTAGTGTGGAAGAGGGAGGGAAACCGGCTCACCGCCAATTGCTGCTGACACAGCAGGAATACTCGTATTCTCCTAGACGAGGCTAGTCAGGCGTGGTTGGCTACCCGTAGCCGGATCTATCAGTGGGGCAATAAATCTGGCAAGCTGTTGCATAGATTATGTCAGGGGTCACTTCGCCCCCAGGCTCTACCAGATGTTGTGGGGCCGGAGGGGTTACCCTTTTCTGATGTGTCGGCTCTTGCTGGTAGTTTTGCTGAGTATTATGCTAAATTGTACGCCCCCACGGAATGCCTATCAGCGGAAGTCATTGGTCGCTTTTTAGACGACCTCCCGCCTAAGGTGCTCTCAGATGAAGCACGAGAGGAGTTGGAATGCCCACTCACGGAGGAAGAACTGGGGGTGGCCCTGGGGGATCTAAACCCTGGCAAGGCCCCCGGCCCGAATGGTTTTCCGAGCGAATTCTTCAAAAAATACTTCTGAAAGTCGAGGCCAAGATATTGGTCAAGGCCTTAGCGAATTGTCTCCGGCCCCATATAGCTTCGCTCGTACATCCGGATCAGGCTGGGTTTATGCCCCAACCGGCGACACGCCACAATATTCGACGGGCGCATGTTGCTGTGACGACTGTCCAGGGACTAGGGATATGGGCAGCGCTCCTGCTGGCGGACATGAATAGGGCCTTTGATTCATTGAGCTGGGTATATCTATTTCCTCTCCTGCGAAGGCTGAACCTCGGACCTCGATTTATGTCATATTTAACCCTGTTGTACACAGACTTAACGGCGTCGGTGCGAGTTGCGGGCTCTGTCTCCTCTACATTCGCCATTGGGCGGGGTACCAGGCAGGGGTGTCCGTTATCCCCCTATTTATTAGCGAAGGAGCCCCTGGCCGCTTGGGTGAGGATGGACACTCAGGTGTTAGGTTTTGAATGGGCACACGGATTGTCTGATTGCATCACACTGTACGCCGATGATCTGCTGTTCTTCCTCACCAACTTAGATAGGACGGGCCCACGGCTGCTGTGCATAATGCAGATCTTTGGGGAAACCTCAGGCTTGTTTATGAACCCTCGGAATCCACCCTGTGGGTCATGGGAGGCGGGGGCGCGCTCGGTTCCTGGGCATCGTCGGTGCAGGTGGTTCATGGGGGATTGAAATATTTGGGGGTGTATCTGTCTGACTCTCCCGCCTTGGCGTGGGAACGTAACCTGGCACCCGTATGGGTTTGTGTGCGTGAGGATATCAAGACTTGGTCTCACATGCCCCTATCTATTTATGGCCGGTCAGCGATTTTTAAGATGGTGTCACTCCCGCGCCTTCTGTATCAACTGCAGCATCATCCCTATCTGATTCCCCTGCGGTGGTTCCGTCAGGTGAATGCGGTCTTGGGCCAGTTCCTCTGGGATGGTAGGGTGACGATACAGACTTGTTTCCAGTTTACGTATTGCGGGGGACTGGCAACTTTGGATATTTGGTCTTATTATATGGCATCGCACCTGCTCGTCTTAAATGAGTGGTGGTGTGAGGACAGGACAGACCTGGGCTATGCCGTTGAGCGACGGTGCATGGGGGATCACACTCTACATACGATTCTCTACTCCACCCCGCTGCGACGCGCTTTACCGTCTGCCACACAGATTGTCTTTCAGATCTGGAGGCAGGCGCAACGGAAGATGGGTTGGTGGAACAGACTGACTCGGGAGACCCCACTTTGGCATAATAGCCGCTTTCTACAACCAGCGTCCCTAAATGGGTTCCGCGATTGGGATAATATTGGGATCTCTACCTTGGGCGACGTTATGAGGGGTCCGATTTTAAAATCCTTCCAGGACATCCAGAAAGACTTTCAGATGCCAAAACCCCAATTGTTCAAGTATTTACAGTTCAGGCATGCTATCTCCCCCAGCCTGGAGTGTTTGGAGTCGCTGCTGGAGTTCAGCCCGGTAGAAGCCAAAGTATTTAGATCTCTAAAATCTACCAGTCTCTAGTTACACACTGTTCCCCTTCACTGCAGTGCTTAAGGGAGGCCTGGGATGGTGATGTGGGTCAGATGGAAGAGGAAGATTGGACAGAGGCTTTGGCATCTCTGCGTGGGACAGCTATCGCAATGAGCCTACGGCTCATTCAATTCAAGTACCTCCATAGAGTTTATTATACCAGGGTTAGGCTCGGGAGGGCGGGCTTGGTGGCCTCTCCGGTGTGTCTCCGATGTGATAATGAGTCTGGAACCCTGTTGCATACTGTCTTTGCACTGCACTAGCAAGATTCTGGAGGGGGGGTGCTACCTGTCTCTCTGAAGTGCTGGGGTGGGAGCTCCCCAACTCGCCGAAGCTAGTCCTCCTGCATGTGATGGAGGGTATTGGGGGCAATATCTTCAAGCACCATCTTATGCTCCTGGGCTTTACCCTGGCAAAGAGGGACATAGCTAGGGCCTGGAAGGCAGCCGTTGCTCCCTCGGTCTCCGCATGGAAAAATGGTCTAGACTTTTGTATGGGCCTGGTGATCCCGGTATTTGAGGCCAGGGGGTGTCCCCGGAAGCACTACAAGATCTGGAGGCGCTGGGCTGACTATCGGGGCCTGGAGCTTGAGCCGCCATGGGGAGACCGGAGCCGGGACATAGTGTGACCTCCATATCTCCTGTTAGTTTTCTTCTGTTTTGTTTTTATTTGTGATCAGTCTGTTGCCCTTGGGCAGGACAATTGTCTTATGGATGATGATGTCTTAAATTGTACAATGGCAGTCTGTGTAAGTGATATGTTGCTCTGGAATAGATGGCAGTGCACTGGGGGTTACCCTTACTTCTAGTCAGGGTAAGGGGGATACACCCTGTAGATAACCCCTGCTCACCCCCTTGGTAGCTGGGCGCGAGCAGACAGGCTTATCAATGGCAATGTGTAAAGTATTTGTACCAACACTCACAGTAACACAGTGAAAACACCGCAAATGGACTCCACACCAGTTTAGAAAAATAAAAGTATTTAATCTAAACTAAACAAGACCAAAACGACAAAAATCCAACATACACAGTTCAAGAATATGATTTTTAAAGAGTTCTAGGGTTTGCGTCAAAATAATTCACAGTTGCGTCACATTTAGCCCAAAGTACCTGTAGATGCAACAAAAGGTCCAAATGGAAGCTGCAGCGTTGAAAAACAAGCGATGCGTCACTCCTGAGACCCAGTGGACGTGTTGCGACGAATCCGGTCTGTATGGAGAGGGAGGCGATACCTTGTGTGGATTTCGGCGCACAGGTTCGGTAGGAAGCGTCTCGCACAGGCACGATGCGACGATCTTCGGGACGGCGACGATCTCAGGTGCAGCGGCGTGGCGCAGCGTCGCTCTTTTCCTCTCGCTGTCCCTCGATGCAATGGCTCTGCGACGATGTTCGCAGCGACGTGATGCGATCTGCAAGAAAACGGTGCGACGATCTCACACAATGACGACAGGCTCTGCAACGATACTCGCAGCGACAGGAATCTTCCAGCACCGGGGCGATGTGCTCCGCAAGCGAATGATGCGTCGGCTCTTGCCGCGGCAACAGGCACTGCGACGATCTTCGCGGCGACAGGAATTTTCTTGCACTGTCAACGATGCGCTCCGCAAGCGAGCGATGCGTGAAACTTGCAGATCTTCTTTTCTTGTCCAGCTCCCCAAACAGCAGGCACAACTTCCAGAGGCCCCCCTCTTGGATCAAGCACTCTAGGAAGGGCAGAACTCACTCAGCAGAGTTCAGGGGGGAAGCTGGGGGTGAAGTCCTTTTGTTCCTGGGACTTCTTAACAGGAGGCCAGCTCTCCTCAGGCCCTTGGAGATCTCTTCAAGCAAGGGGACACAGCAACAGCAAAGTCCTTCCCCTCTCCTTGGCAGCAAAGCAACTGCAGGTCAGCCTACAAACACACAGCAGGACAGTCCTTCCTCTTCAGTCTTCCAGCTTTCTCCTTGGCAGAGCTTCCTTCTTGATTCCAGGATGATCTAATTTCTTGGGATCAGGGTCCCAATATTTATACCCCCAAATCCTTTGTCCTCTGAGGGCAGAGGGGCCTTTGCCCAGTCCAAACCAGTTCTGGAGCACTGTTTACATGACTCCTTCTTTCCTTTCACAGTGCATAGCAGAAACATCAGACGCCCCACAGGAGGTGGAGCCAGCATTGTGGAGGGAAAGCACAGTCCTGGAGCACTTTGTTGATATGATTCCTTCTCTCCTTTCACAGTGCAGGGCAGAGACATCAGACGCTCCACAGGGGGTGGAGCCAGCACTGTGGGGGCAGGCACTGTCCTATTCAGGTCCCAGGTGCAACTCCTCCCACCCATCTACATGGAGATCTCTCTATTCAGCCCTCTGCTGACTCACCCTGTCTCCGGGAATTCCCCAGCCCCCTGGAATTCCCCAGCACCTGTCACTCAAACTCCAGACAAGATAATACACAACCTAGCAGAGGCAGGTTTGAATGGTTAGACAAGAAAATACCTACTTTCTAAAAGTGGTATTTTCAAACACAGAATGTTAAAAGCAACTTCACTAAAAGATATATTTTATCATTCTGAGTTCAGGCATACTAAACTTTAATTTTCTATCTTGCTCCTATGGGAAGATATGCAGGTAAACATTATACTCAGCATTCCCCATTATAGCCTATGGGCAAGATAGCCTTTCAATAGTGAAAAATGAAAATGGCTGTAATTCATTACCAGAGCATGTCACCTACACCAGTACATGCTCTACCTTTCACATACACTGCACCCTGCCCGGGGGGGCACCTAGGGCCTTCCATAGGGGTGCCCAATGTGTACTGAAAGGGAACAGTGTGGACACTGGTCAGGTCAGCGTGGCAGTTAGCAACTGCACCCAGGCACTGCGGTGACAAGCCTGTGACACCATTTTAGGGCTACTCCTGCGGGTGGCACCAATCAGTGCTGCAGGCCCACTAGTAGCATTTGAATCACGAGCCCTGGCACACTCAGTGCACTTTACGAGGGGCTAACAGGTGAAACAAATATACCAATCATGGATAACCAATCAATATAACAATTTACCTAGGGAGCACTTGCACTTTGACACCGATCAGCAGTGGCAAAGTGCCCAAAGCATCTAAACCAGTAAAAACGAAATCCAGCACAGCGTAAAAAATACAAGAGGCAAAAAGTCAGGGGAAACCACGCCAAAGATGCCAGGTCTAACAGTTCCAATTTCCAATGTATTTTTTTAACAGCGATATTAATAAATGTATTTTAAATGTGCACAAATATAACTAACTTTTATTACAATACATTTCACTACTTTAACAAAAAATGTGCATCTTTAGTATTTATGTATTTTTCAGTTTCTAATAATTTGTTGTTTTCTAAATAAAAACACAAAAAGTATTACAAAATATGCATTTCAACATCATTCTTTACTAACACCATTAATAACTAACAATGCGCAAAAGATTCTTTCAAGAATTTTGCCTCTAAAGTTAGAATTTTGCCTCTAAAGAATTTTGCCTCTAAAGTTAATCTTTTAAGCCCATACCATTTACACATACAACATAAACTTAAACAATTATTCAAACATTCATTGCTGCACACATACATACACTAAACCACAGATTCAAAGTCTCAACATTTCAATCATTACAATGCGCAACTGTGAGAAATCATGCGATCACATGGTGTAAATAGGAGAAAATAACCACCAGACAAAGAAGCACTTAGCCTAATTATTAACAAAAAAGCCTAATGACACTGATGTAAACATTGAATTAATGAAATGTTCTCTTAACAAGGAGGCACTAATTAGGTTAAAAATCTCAATGTGGTAGAAGCCTTAAATTTAAAAAAGCTATTACTGTAACTATGGATGCTTCTTGGGAGAACTATTGTTAATCTTCAGCTGTGGGATTAGAGTGTTTTACAGAACGTATTCGTCAACACTGTAGTGTCTTGTGGATTAGAAATGATGGAACCCTTTTGGCTCCAGATGGACTCCGTAGAACTGTGACATAAGTGTTGGAGTGGAATGAGCTGAAGGCTGGTTTAAAATGTTGTGTTTGCAGTTACTCGCAACAGAATAAAGACGTGCATTTCTAAGCTCCATGTGTGGCATAGACCTTTGTGAGTACCCAGGCTGGGGAAGAAGCTACAACTGGTGGCGAGTTAGGGGATAACAAACCCAAAGTTCAACAATGCTCTCCCACAGAGTTTGCCATGGGCCAAGCAAACTGCTTGTGCGTGCCAAGTGTGTTGCAGTTGAAGTGAGGAACGACGCTTAACGCATGTGGAGTCAAAGTGCAACTCCAGCTGCTGTAAAGAAGTTAACATTTTTTATAGCATTGCAAAGAAATCTTCATATCAATGAAAGAGAACCTGCTGGTCAGATCATACGTAAAGGTACTGTGCTGTCACGCAATATACAGTCATATGTAGTCCAGAGCATGGAAGCTAAAGGTAGATACAACCAGATTTTCAAAGAGTAGATAATAACAAAGTGCAAGGTAACGTTACAATTAGAAAGTGGTGAAGACAAGGAGTGCATAAAGAGACACTTAAGGATAAAACGATTATTTACTGATCAGAGCATGATGTAAAGTGAGTTGGTACGACCTTAACACCGGGCTCCTCAACCCAGGTCAAGCATAGGGGTTGTGTTTGACAGGTGTGCGGCCTTCTCCACAGTCTCCGAATATCTTCAGAATAGTGAAATGTTTCAGCTGGCAGAGAAGGAAGTCATGTTTCCAGCTCTAATTAATGATGATCCTGAGGCCAGCACGTCGCAAGACTCACTGCTGAGATACATGAACCAAGTCACAAATATCCACACGTAGTGTCAGTAAGTTTTACACAGGCCTACAATGCTACCGTTTTCCTGAAACACCACCACCATTCGATACTGCAAAAAAGCAAAATGATGATTTCATCGAGGCACTTGAAGAGACGAATAACAAAAAGACTATCAAGTATCTCAAAAATCTTTCTAGTGATGGTGTAAAAGAAGTCACAAAGAGGATATTGCAAACTGATTAGAGAAGTGTTAAATCTCAAATTAAATCCAGTGCCAAATGTTGATTACAAAAGATACATCTTCGACAAGGAATGACAGAAAGCTGATGAAACCATCAATGAATTTCGAGAAAGACTTGACACACCCATCAGACATTGTAAGTTCAATGAATTTAATGATGAAGAAGAGTTAATGATGGATACTTGTCAGATTCATTCGGATTATGAATGCTGAGAGAAACTTCTAGTCTGGAGCGAGTGTTAATGGCTGCCTGAGTGTCCCAATAGATAAGCGGCTGATATGGAGGCCGGAGGACCCCAGAATGAATCAGTTGTGAGTGTAAAAAATAAGCTGAAGCCAAAGACTAAACGACACAAGGTGATGTCTGCCTGTAAAAAGAATTTGTGTTTTAGATGTCCATTTTTATTTCCACTCGAAGGTAAATGTTCAGTTCTCACACAGATTTGTAAAGGCTGTGGGAAGGAGAACCATTTTGTGACAGCTTGTAAAGCCAAGAGAAAAGCAAGTGGGTCATGGCGTGAAAACAAAATGGCCACCAAAATGTTCCAGAAGCAACGTTTGACACGACACCTATAGGTCCAAGTAGCCACCTTAGTTAAAAAAAATTGATACAGAACAACATCGATCGTCTCAATGTCAAGTGAGAGTGAAGGAAATGATTCTGCCATGTCGATGTTTACCTCAGAAAAGCGTGCACATGTTCAGTTGGCCACTAGTGAAGAAAAATGTCAGCCAAAGAAATATCGACATGCCAAAAGCACCGAAGTCCTTCAAACATTGTCCGAAAATTACACTGAAAGTAAATTGTTGTTCAATACCTTTTATTATCGACAGTGGTGCATCAATAAACATTATGCCTCAGGAGAAATACAATGAATTATCTCCATTACAGAAACTTACGATATTAAAAACAAAGTGTATACATTGGCTGCATCGATGCCCTTAAAAAGTCAATGCTCATTTGTAGGGACAATGGAACACAAAAAAACGAAGGTACAAGCACCCATCCATGTGCTTCACGCCACAGCGTTCAGGGCCTATCTACTCTGTTACAGCATAGCGGCTGATATTGGACTGATTTCTGTGATTTGCAACATGAATACTCATCACAAAACAGTAAGTCAGCTCCCTTCAATATTTCATGGTTCGGGAAAACTTAAGACTATGAAAGTGAAGTTGCATATTAATGAGGATGGCTGTCCTGTTGATCGAAGACTGACTAATTGCTACTTAAGCATGATATTATTGAGCGTTCTACTAGTCCAATGCCATGAGTTTCTCCCATAGTAGTATGCCCAAAAAGAACAGTGAAGGAGCTGTATGCATATGCGTTAAAATTAATTAAGCTAACAAAGCAATTGAACAAGAATAACATCCAGGTCCACATATTGCTGACATGATAAAGAAATTAAATGGTGGAAAAGGTCTTCTCTTGCCTTGATTTAAATAAAGGTTATAATCAGTTAGAACCTGAAGAAAATTGCAGCTACATTCCCACCTTTTTCCACACATGTTGGTCTGTTTTGATAAAAAAACACTACATTTTGGTGTGTCATCCGTTGCCAAACTGTTTCAAGACGTCATTCGACGTAGCATACTGCCAGTCATGAATGCTTTCAATTACAGCAGTAAAATATTGGTTTCAGGAGCTACACAAAACGAATATGATGGAGCTCTTACACAAGTATATTGTGTGCCTGCTGATGCAGTCTTAATTTTGAATGCGGACAAGTGTGAGTTCCATAAGACAAAGCTCAAATTCTTTGGCCATATCTTTTCTGATGGGGGTATGACACCAGATCCTGCTAAAGTACAATCGCTGTCAAATGCTGACCCCCCCCCCCCCAAGATGTTTCTATGGTGTGTTCATTTCTTGGCATGGCCAGTTACTAATTCCAGATTCATACGAGACTTTGCCACTGTAAGTGCTCCGTTGAGAGACATGACGAGAATTTTCTTTTCGTTTCATTGATCACATAAATACGAGGAAAGCTTCAACAAAATTAAACAAGCCCTTACGAATGACACTGAAATGGCATATTTTAATCTGAATCGTCAGACAGAGGTTGTTGTTGATGCTAGCCTAGTCGGGTTAGGGGCTATTCTTTCACAGCACAGTAGACACTCCAATGGTAGAAGGCATATTGTGGCATATGCAAGTAGAAGTTTGTCCCAAACAAAATGTGCTTACTCACAAGTTGAGAAAGAAAGCTTAGCTGTGGTATGGGCTTGAGAACATTTCCATATATTCCAGTACGAAAAAGCTTTTACGATGGTAACTGATCATCAATCTTTACTGACTATGGGGCAGATTTATGAGCCCCTTGCGCCACTTTTGCGTCACTTTTCCCATGTTAAAAGTGACGCAAAAGTGGCGCAAGGGGCTCATAAATCTGCCCCTATATTTGGAAATCCATAGGCCAAAATGTCTACTCGCATTGAACGATAGAGACTACAGTTACAAGGGTATGATTTTACCATTGTGTATCATCCAAGGAAGGATCAGAACCCTGCTGACTAGTTTTCCAGAGTGCCTATACAAGGTCACGGTACTCCATCCAAGATGGCTGAGGCCTATATCCACTTCATTGCAAAATCAAACACACAAGCTGCCACTTTGTTAGCCCAGATTATCACTGCAACGAGATGGGATTGGGACATGTTAAAGGTGAAGGATATAATTACACATCAATAATGGAACAAACACACTCAACCGCTCACCAGTGATGGTGAATATCAAAAGTACAAAAATGTTAAGGATGAACTGTCCATAACTAAGGAAGGAGCTATATTACGAGGGTCGAGAATCTTTATTCCGGTGAGTATGAGACAGAAAAAAATTGAGGTAGCCCATGAAGGACATTGTGGAATTATATCACAAAACCCACTCTAAGAGACCGACTTTAGTTTCTTTACCTTGATGACAGGGTTGAAAAGGAATGAAAAGCCAATGATTTATGTCTTTCTACAAAACTATTCACCACACCTTGAACATGTCAGAACTCCTGAAGCATGCATGGGAGACAATAACCATTGACTTTTTTAGTCCACTTGACAATGGAAATGTATTAGTGATTATGGATGAATACTCACAATATCCACTAACTGAAGATCTTTCATCTACAACTCAAGAATGAGTCACTGAAAGACTAGTTAGCATCTATGCGATATGGGATGTTTCAGCGATACTAATTTTCAACAATGGCCCACCTTTCAATAGTCAAGAGTTCAGCAATTTCTTTGAGCATTTGAATATAAAGCATCAAAAGCGCATACCTCTATAGCCACCAGCTAACAGACGTGCTGAGTGTTTTATGAGTATGCTAAAGAAAGCAGTGTAATGTGCCACTCTTGAGAAGCTCAATTTGCAAACTCTATTGAATTCTACATGGAGGGCTTATCATTCATCGCCCCCACTCGACCACAGGTGAAAGTCCTGAGACTTTAATGTTTGGGAGAGCAACGATTACCAAGTTACCTCAATGGACCAATCAGAGAAAGAAAGATGAGATGAGAACTTCTGAGAAGGACTTTATTAAAAAGCAAAAGATGAAAGTGTATGCTGACATAAGGCGACATGCAAGGAACATTGTCTTCAAGATAGAACCAGTGCTTGTATGACAAATGCAGACAAGAAACTCTGATATTCTGTTTTGATGCAGAACCTTTCCAAGTGGTATTGTTGTAAATTGCAACTACGATGTGATTAAGCATTTACTAAAGACATGAATTCTCCTGCCTTACACATGTCTCTTTCGTTATGTTGACTAAAGTTTGGACTCCATTTTGTATTGTCATGTCTCCACGTGTGCAACACGAGGAGAGTCCTATCTTTGTGTTAGTTGCTCTTGCAATCTGCCTAGTAACAGTCTATAAATAGTTCCTTTGTCTGTCTGGCGCATGCCCAGACTTGACCACATCTGTTATCAGTTAGTCTTTGCTTGACCATGTTTTCGCGGGCTTAAGGAGTATGTCAGCTCCGCCCACATATTGATCTTGTATTGAAAATGTCCATAAAAGGTAACATTCTTCGCCTCATGTTGTATCCTCCCACTTATGAGCCCCTCTGTTGTGTATAAAAGGGGACCGTGTACGCACGTTCTTTGTGCTACTCTATGCAATACTGAAGGGTATTGTATGGATTGTAGGACCACCCTTAAGGGTTAATAAACTCTGTCTTTGTACTTTGCAGTTTCCGTGCCAACTTCCTTATAGATTCCTTTACAGGAGAGCGAACCCTTGCGTCCTGCGGGCCTAGCTGGGGCCTGTATTCATCAATTGGCGCCCATCACGTGGGGCTCATCGGCGACTCGGATGCTCGAAGGATTGGTCGCGACGAAGGTGAGGAATTTGGCCGGGGATGTGATCACTGCCAGAGGCATTTTAGTCCTGGCATCCCGAGGTTTTTTCCTTCCCTTCCGACCTGACCATCTGGGTGGCGCCGGTCCTCGACTGAGACCTCTTCTGTCGGTCCTGCCGTGACAGCCGTTTGGGCGAATTTTGGAGCTTGGCAGTTGGAATCTGGACTCTTGATTGGTAAGAACCGTCGTACGGTACTTGCTCCGAGTTTTTGAAGCCTGGGTTGGCTATTTGAGTTTGATTTGTGATGACCGGTCATATCTTGTATTGATTATTGTGAGAATATATGCGTTGCAACACATATAGGCAGGTAATGTGGAGATATTTCTCCGGAACTGTGTAACTTTGAACAGCACAACGTTTAAGTGCCATTTTTTTGATAATACTGCATATTCTGCATTATTTTAGAGCATGCCTGCTTTTAGCGCACTCCGTAAGTGGTGCTGCTGCTTTGGAAACCGGTTAAACCTCGAGGAATCTGCTCCAGCTCCCCCAGAGGGGACTCCTAATAGGGATATGTATGTGAAGCATGGTCTTTCCTCCATAATGTACAGCACAGTATGGAGGAAATATACCAAAAAGGATCCTGAGTTGCGGTGGCCGTTGTATGGGTCGTTTGATATACGTAAGATTGAGTATGTGGAACAGTGTATGTGTAAACGGCGTGCTCGTCAAGACATGTTTGAATGTGTACGATTATGGGTGAAGGAAGTGCGTGAGCGAGAGAAACGTGAGAAAGCGCTGTTTGATAAAGAGCAACGAAAGAATGATCATGTGAGAGCGCAGGAAGCAAAGCGTCGGGAGGAAAGAGAACAGACGGAGAAGCAAGAAAAAGAACGCAGGTTACAAGTCTCGGGTCAATATGCTGTTCGTCAGCCACTCTATCCTGTCCTTAATAATCATGACGATGATTTTTATTTATTAGATCGTTCTCCGCCTCCTTATGTTGGCGCGTCTGCCCCGAGGCCACAAGATTCTGGATCGGGTTCGAGTAAGGTAGACACACGGTCCATGTTATCGGCTGAGCGAATGGGTGAGCTTCGACAGTTTTCCTATCGTGCATGTAAGGGCAAGTTATCCCTTGCTGAGTTGTTGGATTCTTGGGAGTCGTGGCAGGATAGAGAAAGGTTGTATTTCTTGGGACACTTTTCTGATGAAGTGATTGCTGCCTTTCGGAAATATTCCAGTGTCTTTGAACCTGACGATGTGGTATTAGATGCTAAAGCATTGCGTAATGGTGTTTTCTCTCCCTCTAAGGCGCCGGAGGCGGTTCGGCGACTGTTTGCGTTGCAGGATGCGGCGAAAGATCTTAAAGAGAAAGCACGCCAACACCTTGAGGAGGAAAAGCGGTCGGATTCGCGTACTGGAGGCGGCCATTCATCCACCTCTCAATCAGATAAGAGCGATCTAGTGCATGCTAAACCAATGCGCGAGGCGGCGCCTTTGTATGTTCCTCCTAAAGGAACGGGGACTAGCTCGGATATTACCTCCGCCGATGCTAAGGGATATTTTGTGTATAATTGGGTTTATACTCCCTGGCACAGGGCTGACGTCATGGCCTTAAAGAATGCGTTGCCTGATCCCCGCAAGAATCCAGCGGCCTTTTACGAAGAAGTCGAGGGGGCCTTGAATTCTTGTATTATGACCTTAGCAGATATAGATTTGTTCTTTGGGCTTATTCTACCACCAGATATGTGGCGATCTGTGCAGAAGGTGGATGATGCTGCCACTTTTAAGGCTCGATGGTCTGAGCTTGAGGATGAGGATAGGGAGAGAAAGCCCGCGCAGAAACCACCTCAGATTATCTTAGATCTCACTGCTGCTATTCTGACTAAGTTGAAGACAATCATTCCCCCTAAAAAGATTGACTGGAATATGCTAGCTTCGTGCAAGCAGAAAGCCGATGAATCAGTTGCAGATTTCTTTACGCGCTTTGAGGAGACGTTTCATGATTTTAGTGGTCAGTCCCTTACGGATGATACGGGTCGGCACCTTTTTGCTGATAAATATGTGGCGAATTTATTACCGGTGATTGCAGCTCGCCTAAAAGCGAGTGAAAGTTCTTGGTCCACTGCGACCCCGACAGCCCTCCTGACTATAGCTCAGTACTATGAGCGCCAGGAGCAAGAAGCGAAGGGGCAGGAGGAGAAGAAATCGAAGGATTTAAAAACAAAGGTGATGTTAGCACAAGTATATGGTCCGCCCCGACGGGGTGTAAATAGAGGTAGGGGAGGATTTTATGGTCCTCCCTCGGGCCGATCTGATCTAAATAGGAATCAATGTGCATATTGTAAGCAATCGGGCACTGGGCCAGAGATTGCCCAGCGTTGCATGTTTCGCGTCAGGGACACAGTCAGGGACACAATCAGGGTGGCCCGAGAGGTAGAGGGGGCTTCTCGAATTTTAGAGGGAATTCTAATGATCACGCTCGGTTTGACCCTGCCGGGCAGCAACGAGACAGGTCTAATGTTTTCGATCGACAAAACCAGTATCAAGTGTCGGGGATTGACCGTTCTGGGTACCATGATTCTCAGCATGCATAGGAATGCGTTGGATGGGGGTTAGAATCAGTTGAGGTGCCGGTTGATCAGAAGGGTCCTTACGTATCAGCTGAGGTTTTGGGCTCTACTGATCAGTTCCTAGTGGATACAGGAGCGACTCGTAGTGCGCTGTCTAAACAATTGGTTCCGAGGGCTCCCCCATCTGGCTTAATGGTTACATCGGTAGGGTTTGATGGTACACTCTCCCGAAGCCCTCTTTCGCAGCCCCTCACATTTCAGGTCAATTCCTTTTCTGCACCCTGTCCGTTTTTGCTAGCCCCGAACACGCCGGATAATATTATGGGCCTTGATATGCTGAAGCACTTCAGAGCTACGATCCGCTGTTCTCCTGCTGGAGTGCGGGTGATATTGAATGACAATTACCCCCTGTCTGAACGGATGTGTGTGGTTACAGAAGATGCTGTGTTAGCTACCCTCCCTTGTGCTCTATGGGCCACCTCGGATACTGATGTGGGACAGATGGTGATTCCGCCTGTTCACATTAGTGTCCAGGAGGGGGCGGTGTTACCACGCCTTCCACAGTATCGTATTTCGCAGGAGGGGGAAGAGGCTCTTATACAGATTGTGCAGGATTTGATTAAGGTGGGAGTAGTGGAAGAAGTTCCCTATAATGTTTGTAATAGCCCGATTCTACCCATTCTGAAAAAGGATACGGATGCCAAAGTCTATCGGTTTATCATTGATTTGAGAGAAGTAAACAAGATCGTGATACCCCAGTACCCAGTGGTTTCAGATATCACGACGTTGCTTACTTTGGTCCCGCCTACGGCGACCACGTTTTCAGTTATTGATTTGAAAAATGCCTTCTTTTCAATTCCCATTCATCCCGATAGTCGATACCTTTTTGGTTTCACTCTAGATAATAGGTCTTACCGATTTTGTAGAATCCCTCAGGGCTACACGGAAAGCCCTAGCATTTACAGTCAAGCTTTGAAAAGACAATTGGACTCCTTTGTTCTGCCCGAGGGTGTCGCCCTCATTCAATATGTCGATGACATCTTGCTGGCGGCCGACACCCCGGAGTTGTGTGAAACGAGTACGTTGTCTTTGCTTTCCTTTCTGGCATCCCACAATCACAAAGTCTTTTGGAAAAAGTTGCAATTCTGTAGACCAAAGGTGACTTATCTGGGTCACCTTTTGTCTAAGGAGGGACGTGCACTCACACCAGATCGTGTCCAAGTGATTCTGGATACGCCGACGCCGTCCACACAGAAGGACGTGCGCGCATTTTTGGGTCTTGTTTCTTTTTGTAGGCAGTGGATATTAGGGTTTTCGCACATAGCCAAGCCATTGTTAGGCCTTTTGACAAAAGACACACCTATCCCGCTTCCTTGGACGAATGAGTGTGACACTGCCTTTCAGAAACTGCGACAGGCCCTCTGTTCGGCACCAGTGTTAGGGACTCCTGATTATACCAAGCCTTTTTCGCTGTATGTGCATGAGAAAGATGGATGTGCATTATCGGTTTTAGTGCAGATGCACGGCGACAAGCAGCGCCCTTGTGCATATTTTTCGGCTGTACTTGATCCTGTTGCCCGAGCATTGCCTGGTTGTTTTCGCTCGGTTGCGGCAACAGCTGTGTCAATACGCCAGAGCGAGGGAATTGTGTTATCTCATAAGCTGTTGGTATTAGTCCCCCATGCTGTTGATGCCCTGCTTAATCAGACAAAGACGCAGCATTTGACCAGTGCCCGTTTAACGGGATATGAGCTGACGCTTTTGGCTCCTCATATTACGTTAAGGAGGTGCGTGACGTTAAATCCTGCAACATTGTTGCCATACCCCGAGACTCGGTCTGAGGCACGAGAAGCACATGATTGTATCCTTGTGACCGAGGAACAAACAAAGGGTCGTATTGATCTCCAGGATACGCCCTTTTCAGATGTAGATGGAGAACTGTGGGTGGATGGGTCATGCCTGAAGCTACCAGATGGTACGACTTCAGCAGCGTATGCGATTACCACATTGCAAACAATAGTGGAGACAGCGCGCATACCACAGAAATCAGCTCAAGCAGCGGAACTGATAGCATTAACACGAGCATGTGAGCTCAGTACAGGATTGTGTGTGAATGTTTATACAGATAGCCGCTATGCCTTCGGAGTAGCGCACAATTTCGGCCTGCTCTGGAAGGAAAGAGGGTTCTTAACGTCACATGGAGTACAAATAATGCATGGGGAGTTAGTTCATAATCTTTTAACTGCATTGACATATCCGAAGAAAATTGCCATTGTTAAATGTAGCGCCCATAGGAAGGTAGTCGATAAAATTGGAGAAGGGAATGCGTTAGCAGACCGGGTGGCACGGGAGACTGCGATGCAGCCCGGTGCTACTGCCATGTATGTAGTGAAGTCACAAGTAGAAAGATGGCATGATGCGAAGGAAGAAGTACGAGAAATACAGAGGACCGCTTCTGACAAAGAACGGGAGCAATGGTCCAGTGAGGGAGAACTGGATGATGAAGGTTGCTGGAGAAATAAGCAGATGGATAGATGGAAATTACCCACGGCTTTTGTACAACCTATGGTTCAGATGGCACATGGGCTAGCACATGTTGGAGCTTCCGCAATTGTAAAATTGCTTACCCAAGTCTGGGAGCATCCAGAGATTGCTAGCACGGCAAAGAGGGTGGTGCAGACCTGTATGATTTGCCTGCGGTACAACCCAGGAAAGGGTACTCGGACCCCAGCAGGAGGGTTCGTAACACCTACTGCACCCTTTGAGGTTTTGCAGATGGATTACATCCAGCTCGAGCGTTGTAACAATTTGAAGTATGTTCTAGTAGTGGTGTGTGCCTTTAGCAAATGGGTTGAGGCATACCCTACGAAGGACAATACTGCAATGACTACCGCTAAGATGCTGTTGAAGGAGTTCTTCCCTCGATATGGTGTTTGTAGACTTCTGTGGAGTGATAACGGACCCCACTTTATAGCGGATGTTATAAAGTATGTTTTGAAGGGTCTAGGCATCACCCAGAAGTTCCACGCGGTATTCCACCCTCAATCTGCAGGACTAGTCGAGAAGTATAATGGTACACTGAAGCTCAAGATCGCTAAAATTCAAGCTTCGACGTCTTTGACTTGGCCAGATGCTTTACCGCTGGCGTTGTTGTCAATTAGGTCGGTACCGCACTCTCGAATCGGTCTTACACCGTACGAGATTGTCTTTGGACGTCCAATGAATATTTGGGGTCCACCAAAACCTAAGACTGTGTATGATGTACCTTGTGTAATGATGAATGATTATCTGGCACAGCTAACGGATAACTTGGTTTCCATTCATCAACAGGTCCGGGAGGCGCTCCCCGATCGGTCCACCGGCGAAGGACATAGTCTCCGGCCTGGAGACTATGTCATGCTGAAAATCTTTGACAGGACGAACAGCCTGGAGCCGAGATGGGTTGGCCCTGAGCAAGTCTTACTGGCAACAAGGACGGCTGTGCGAGTTTCCAACAGGAAGAATTGGATCCATTCCCTGCACTGCCGCAAAGTACCGCCCGGATTGGTGGAGCCTGCTGTATTGACCGATCAACGAGAGATTCTGACCACAGAGAAAGGCCGTGCTGTGGAATCGAACGACGCTGAGGAGCTCTTTCCGGACCACGCGGCTCCTGGAGGAAGGCGATATCATCTGAGGCCAAGAAAGTGAATCCTTCAGTATCGGGACATGTTGTCAGAACGGCCCTTGGGTTAGTGAAACGGAGAGCCAATGAGGCAAGGGGGGGGATCAGCCCTGCATTAGTGTAGCGACACCCGTCTTGGCCCGTTGGTGAAGAAATCGACCGCTGCCCAAGGGGAAGAGTTCTGACAAACCTTTTAGTTTCAGGAAGATATTGATTCTCTATTTTGACATGGAGAAAAAGAAGATCCTTTGTGCAACAGCTTTTATGCTCACAGTAGCTATTGTTGGGATAACCACATGGTTTGTGGAGGATGTGACTCCTGCTCGAGAGTTGTTTGTGTTGACCACTCCAGTGCCTGCGGAGCACTACTTCTATACCCTTCCGTATCAAGAATTGAAGCATCGTCAGTCTTATTTGAATAACACTTTCATCCAGATGTTGCATCATACCCACGTTGCCACAAATGCTACGAACTGTTGGATATGTGGTATGATGCCAGCTCATCAGAAGAAAGGAGGAACGCCATTTATACCTCTTCCTTTCTCTCATAATGGCTCTTGCAGAGCATGGTACACTTTGCTTTTTGCCACTCGGAAACCCACAGTGGGACGATTACTCTTCAGACTCAATAAAGAATGTCATCAGGATAAAGACGGATATCCGCAAGCGAATGGGACAATCTGGGAATGGGAAGAGTATCGACCAGACAATGAATCGATTCCATATGTTTTCACGAACACCAGAGACACTGTGGGAAAAGACAAATTTGTGATTCAAGTGGCACAAGCTCAAGCGGACCTGTGTGTCCAAAGTGTGGGTTATATTCCTGTTGGTGTTAGCGATTGTATTACCATATTAAACATCGATGGGTTGAATAACAGTACCTTCTTAGCATCCCATAATACGTACTTTGTATGCGGAAATAAAGGTTATTACCGTTTGCCAGCCGGTTGGTCCGGAGTATGTTATGTATCATTTTTGTTGCCTCCTGTATTTCTGGCACCTGCATCCTATCATAAGGATTTAAAGTTGTTAAATAATGTGACTGTAAATAGGTATAAACGTACTCTATCAATTGATGACGTGGACCAGACTGACACCAGTTTGCAGCAGTATATTGACTTCAATTTAGGATTGTTTTTCTTCGTTGGAGCTGCCCTAAATAGTAGGAAAGTTCGAAGATTAACAAGAGTGGTAGAGGCTGTGACAAACCAAACCGCTGCTGCTCTTGGGAATCTTACGGAAGAATTACAGATTACCAGAATTGTTGCATTACAGAATCGTATGGTGTTAGATGTTATGTTAGCTGATCGAGGTGGAGCTTGTAAAATTATCGGAAGTAGTTGCTGTGTGTTTATTCCTGACCACACACCGTCAGTCTATAATGCAATTAACAGGTTGCATAAAATTGCAGCTGAAATCCATACAGAAAACGGCACTTGGTCCTTTTCTGGATGGTTCTGGGCATTGATCACTGCTTGGGGTTGGAAGGTTTTAACTGGTCTCTGTATAATTATAGCAGTTCTGTTTTCTTGTTGCATCTGTGTTCAATGTGGTCCTTTGCTCTGTTCCTTATGTGTATCATTCTGTATCCCAGATAAGAAAGCTATTGCCAATGTCACTTATCAGAAACGTTTAGCTAAGGAAGTAGAAGAGATGATGATAATTGATATATACGATGATTATCCTAACAAACCGGATGTCTTCAGTAAATGCTGAAAGGGTCGTCTGTTGTAAATTGCAACTACGATGTGATTAAGCATTTACTAAAGACATGAATTCTCCTGCCTTACACATGTCTCTTTCGTTATGTTGACTAAAGTTTGGACTCCATTTTGTATTGTCATGTCTCCACGTGTGCAACACGAGGAGAGTCCTATCTTTGTGTTAGTTGCTCTTGCAATCTGCCTAGTAACAGTCTATAAATAGTTCCTTTGTCTGTCTGGCGCATGCCCAGACTTGACCACATCTGTTATCAGTTAGTCTTTGCTTGACCATGTTTTCGCGGGCTTAAGGAGTATGTCAGCTCCGCCCACATATTGATCTTGTATTGAAAATGTCCATAAAAGGTAACATTCTTCGCCTCATGTTGTATCCTCCCACTTATGAGCCCCTCTGTTGTGTATAAAAGGGGACCGTGTACGCAAGTTCTTTGTGCTACTCTATGCAATACTGAAGGGTATTGTATGGATTGTAGGACCACCCTTAAGGGTTAATAAACTCTGTCTTTGTACTTTGCAGTTTCCGTGCCAACTTCCTTATAGATTCCTTTACAGGAGAGCGAACCCTTGCGTCCTGCGGGCCTAGCTGGGGCCTGTATTCATCAGTATCTACAAAGGTACACATGGTGACTGCCCTGGGAAGTCAAGTGCTCGAGACTCTTTTCATTTCAGGCACTTGAACAATCATTCATCAGATCTAATAGTTAAAAGAGAGACTGGGACTAAAAAATCAGCAACTGATGTTGCTTCTACACCATTGACGCAGATCCTGGACATCAGTGATGACACCTTTCAGTTTTCCAGAACAAGATCAGGTTGAACAATTAAAGCACCAAGAAGATTGATTGAAGAGATTTGAATGTATATTTCTATACATGCATAGAGTGCTTCATCAGCAGTGTCCCCGGCCTTGGTGCAGGTTGCGGCCTCACTGGCAGCATCCAAGTTGTTTTTCTTGCTTTGCCGCACCAACCATACAATTCTCAGGGCCCAAGAACAGGAATTTGCAACCTTTTGAATGCAGGAATCCACAGAGCAGTCCAGGTGCTGGTCAGTGAGTTGCAGGTGAAGTCTTTGTAGCCCTGAGACTTCAAAACAGGAGGCAAGCACACACATCCCTTTGAGATTCTTCTTCAAGCAGGTTCCAGTCTTCGTCCTCTCCTTGGCAGAAGCAGCAACTGCAGGCCAACCCAGCAAAGCACACACAGCAAAGGGGCAGTACTACTCCTTATAGCTCTCCAACTCTTCTCTTTGGCAAAGGTTCCTCTTGAATCCATAAGTGATTTAATTCTCTGTGATTTAAGGTCTAATACTTATACCCTATTTTCTCTTTGTGGCAAGGGTCTCTGAGCCCAGTCCAAACCAGTTATGCCCTCTCTGGCCCTGCCTCATTACAGGAGGTGGAGACAGCATTGTGCAGAGGAGACACTGCCTATTCAGGTGCTAGTGAAACTCCTCCCACTACTCTAAATGCAGCCAAGGTCTATTCAGCTTCGCTATGAGTCACCCCAGAAAGGCAGGGCTTACCTCAACCCCCCTTCTGGCTATCTACAGTGAATTCACATCTTCAGCTCCTGACACTCCAAAACCAGACAGTCAGTACACAAACAACAGAGACACACAGAATGGTTAAAAAAGAAAATGCCTACTTTCTAAAAGTAAACACAAGGACATGATGGACAGAGTGCTGAGACTTTTCAGACACTCACCCCCAGTCACAGATCTGGGATGAATCTATCATCGTTCTTTAGCTCACTTCGCCACCCCAGTTCAGATCGAGCTCTATGCAAATCTTGCCCTGTGTCTCATGGGAACAGCCAAGCCAGGTCTTCCCTGGACTGGAAACAAGCATCTTGGGACCGGTTTCGGGGTAACACCCCCTCATCAGTCAGGCTAGCTTCAATCCAGTGGCAAAGTGAACAAGGGACCCACCTCTGGACATACCCTTAGGAAAAAATTTACTAATTCTAACAGAGAAAGAAGTCCCTTTAACTTCAGTAGCACACTTTCCATCCTACACACTGCCCAGTTTATTGCTGAAGTTGTCCATCTGCTGAGCAATCAATATCCAGTACACTTTGTGGACCGGTTTCCTTCTATCATCCTTCAACAATGACTCTGTCTTATGCAGGCCAGCAGTATTTCAGTGAAGTGGTAGCTTTCTTTCTACCTGGGTGTGGAAACGCTTGCAAGCATATTTCAGGGTTATACTCTGTTTCATTAAGCTCCTGCACCCCGCTGTTACCACCCACACAGCTCATCCTATGTTCCAGTTTCATCTTTGTGTCGTCTTACTATCTTTATTATACAGTGAAACACACTGCTGTGCTTCCTTTTGACCAATGGGATTTGGTTCAGTGACTTCTTTATCACAATTGCAGCTGTGTGGCGTTGCAATTGGCAGATCTCACCTTGTGTCTGCTGCAGGTGCACCCTGCTCCCATTTAGTGTGCTCTACTTGCTCCAGTATCCCCATATGTAACAGTTTCACTCTCACTGCTATTGGGCTTTGAAGACGTTCTCACCTGTGCATTCACTATTGGCCTTCCCACAAACACTTTGCTCATTTTGATCTACTTACCTCATCATTGCCAAATGCAACAGCAGGTAGCTACCATGCTCTTTTGTCCGAAGATTTGGTACAGAAGATATGAGGACTTTTCTCCAAGGAAGCATTGCTATTAGAACTTGTGGGAAACTTAGGATTTGGTTGATGAAACAAAATCCTGGACGCATCAGACAACCTGAGACTCCCTTAAAAGGACGTAACTTCAACCCGTCTACTACACAAAAGAGGTTTAAGATCTGCAGAGCCTCAGTTTTTGGCTCCGCTCAACAGCATCAGGGAGAAAGGTGAAAGAAAGAGGTTTCCATCTATTGCATGCTCTCAGTGCAATTCCCTCACAGATGTCCTGAGAAACCAGTTACAGTTTATTCCAGTCACAAGAACATTAGAAACAAGACCATTCCAGTTGTTTGATATTCACAGTTCTCAAGAGTAGTGTAACACCTTGGTCCCTTGGGTCTTTGCCGCTTTATAAATGACTGATTTGATTTTTAAGTTTTTGTCAGGAAGGTTGATGCTACAACATGACTGCTGATTTAAAGCTTTAGACCTTTGGGACCCTCCAGACTTGCCCTGAAAAGGATTTTCACCCAAAGACGTTTCTACTGCAGGAAGTAAAAACTCCCAGTGTGTCCAAACACCAAATTCAAGCAGGTCCTGTTTGCTTGCTTGTTGTCCACACATAGTGACTTGGTCCTGGTCTGTGGCATGCGGGACCCCAGCATTCCTTTGGATTTCCAAGATCATAACCTTGAACATCTTGTTTTGATGTTTTTCAATAGAACAGTTTTTGTTTAACTTTTGATCCCAGAATCCCCTTTTCTTAATTGCTGTGACATTTTCTTTATTATCCTAATTTAATTGTAATTTAATCCATGTTCTGAACTTCTAATTTATTTCATAACTGGAATGGGACTTAGCTAGTTTTCTTCTCAGAAAAAGACCTCATTGTGCACAGCAACCAAGGTGGAGCCAATGACTCTTTACAGAAGCTATTTACCTTTCAGGGTCAGATTATATGGGTCCCATGACAGCTCAGTCATAGCTTCCATTAAGACAAGGGCCCCTCTCTCCTGTCACCAACATACTTATTACCTACCATGGCCATCCTTGACAATTTAACAGGGAAAGGATGTTAATTGGCATATTCTCACTTCCTTCTAAAACCATCAACTATATAGTCCATGAAGGTTAGAAACACGCCGTTATAAAAGTCAGATGTGATGACTCAAAATAGGGATAGCATTCATATTTGTCCTACTCTTGCACAATTCAATATCATCTCAGATCCAGAACACCTGAAGCCTGATATCAAGGCAAAGATCATGCAACAACCATAAGGATGAAGTCTTTTCGATCACAGAGAAAAATACCAGGTGCAGCCCTGGACCTATTAGCACCATGTGCAAATTCACTTCTTGAAGCATACAGCTACTGATAACTTGGAAAGGGAACAACTTGGGAGGTGGATATGATTATCCAAGCTCATTATCCAAATCCCATATTAAACAATCATTTGCAATGCAATCGGTCTCGCCTTTGGGACCTTATATGTATTTATCTATGCAGCATATTAGCCTGAGTGCTGAAACATCTACTGTTCTTTAACATGGAGGGAAAGTAAGCATCAAACTGTGTGAAACGCCAGGTATGGGAACACATGGAGAGAAATATTACCTTACAGCGGGAAATGATATAGTCCAAACCCTGTTTTTTTTATATAAAATCGGGGCCTTCGGTGGTCATATCACTGAAAATACAAGATTTGAAAAAAATATTATTGTCTACCGTTGCTCGTGGAAGACAATTTCTATGGACTGGAATCTAGAAAGTTAAAGTGATTCTGGTATTTTACTGACCTCTGCTGGTCGTTTTCTATCAAGAAAGTTAAATAGAGAATGAGGGGGTGTGGCTTGCAGCCAATCAAGAGGGCCACAACCTAGAGGAGCTCCGAGGGAGGCGTAGGTTCCCCGAGTAATCCGATACAAAATCCGAACAATTATCCTGCCTCAACAGACATTCAATGAAAGCCAAAGGCGAGAGGCATCGATCGCGCTAATTTCTGGCTGGAAAGAGTTTTGATCAAGCTGGAGGGTGCGTGACAAAGGGAGCGGCCTGCACGCACTCATGCAGCCGGGGCTGTCATACAACCAAGGCCGTCGGAAGTGAGTTTGATCCGCTGGGGAGGGCAAAGTAAGGTGGGAGCTTTGGCGGACGGCAGCTACCGGGAGCTATACCCGCCCGTAAATAGCGTGCGCATCCGATAATTCCTTCTCCCTCCCCCACACACGCCGGGCGCCTATGGGGCTGATTCGGGCCCTGAGTCATAACGTGGCGCACATAGGAAGAACATAGTGGAGGGGGCACCCTGCTCATACGACCGTGGTCAGAGGCGGAGGTGTCGAGGTGCGCACATTGGCACATGCACACCCTGAGCCGGTGAATACAGCTTGGAGCGCACTGGTGCGGAGAGTGGCCTGGACGCCAGGGGAAGGCTGGGACCTCAATTACCACACAAGCCTGTATGTAGTCACACAGAGAAGCAGAGGGGCTTTTTGTTGTGAGCCTTGCAGAGGCGACAGATTGCAGCGTCACTGCTGTGCTCAGTGACCTGGAACACAGAGCAGCGCTCGAGACGGCCCTTGCTGGGTTGGGGGGTGCATAACTTAAAGAAGCAAGTAAACACAAACTTTGCCCCTGGGCCCCGGCTGACACCATTTACGGCATCTGCAGCAGTATTGCTTATAAGACTGACATAGTCTGGGGCCGTGGCTGCGGCTGAAGGCAGGCTCAATACCTGATGACCTAGAGAGGCTGAGAGAGGTCATACAGAGTGAAAGGGTGTCACTGGTGCTTCGGTGCACATTTACTGGCTGCGCTTCAATGGTCCAAGGCCCCACCAAATTCCGGTGACCAGCGCGGCGGGAAAATCGACAGGCCGTGCGTGCAGTGTGATCTCGCGGCAGGCGGCGGCGATTACCGACCGGCGCAATACACATTGGGCGAAGATGGGGGGCAGGGGCCCACGCACAAACTCACAGGGCAAACTGGATAAATATGCCTATCACAAGGAGCTTCCCGCTCTACCTGAGCGCAAAGACGTATCTGACGAAGACTCAGATCTGGAGGGAGTGACAAAAGTGACGCTGGAAGATATCATGGCGGCACTCGATAAGGTGCAATCAACGGTGGGGTCCATCTCCACTGATGTCTCCTTCCTGAGGGCAGACTTTCAGAAGATGACGGCCATGATCACGGAGGTTGAACATGTGACAAAATCCCTGTCAAAGGACACCACTGCACTGCTTCAAAGGGTCGGTCATTTAGAAGCAGAAAATAGACTTATGGCAGAGAAGCTGGATGACCAGGAGGGGCGCTCTCGGAGCAACAACTTCCGAATTACGGGTAGTCCCGAAAGTGAAGGGAGTCCAGCCATGGATCTGTATGTTGAGGATCTCATAAAACATAGACTTCAACCCAGAGGACTTTTGAACTTCTTCTCTGTGGAGAGGGCACACAGAGTGCCGGGGGGTAGGTCCAAGCCTGGGGCTCCCCCTAGACCAGTCTTGGCCCGTATTTTCAATTTCCGGGACAGGGATGCTATACTACAAACAGCGAGGGTGGCTCCACCACTGCGCATCCAAAACTCAGTGGTGTCTTTCTTCCCGGACTACACGGCAGCAGTAACTAAGCGTCGCAGGAGCTTTTTTGAGATAAAGAAACAACTTAGACGCAGGGAAATACCATACTCCATGTTGTTTCAGGCGAAGCTGCGTGTAGTGGCGGATAGCAAAACCTGTTTTTTTGAGACCCCGGAGGAGGCCCATGACTGGCTCGAGGGATGGCGGCGAGTGGAGGGATCCAGACGGATGGAGAGACAACAGCAGCAACGCAGAGAAGAAGATGACTCCAAGGACCACGGAAGGGAGCATGAGGAGGACCGTATGCAACAGATTGCGACCGAGGATTGAAGTACGGAGACGCTACGCAATTGTGACACGCCCGTGTAGAGAGATGTTATACTTCTTAGACGTACATGAGGGGGGAATCTACTACATGGCCGAGATACGAACAACATGATCCTCCCACTCGAAGGTGGTAGGCAAAGGACCGAAGTGACAGGATTGAAAGATGGAATGTAGCACGCCCTTGTTGATAGCCTGTCTTTGAGGAGGGGATGGACGGCGGGACTCCACAGACTTCTCCCCCCCACATGCAAGTACTGTTAATGAGAATAAAGCAATCTGCTATGTTGGAGTGGCGGATAGGTGGGGGTCCGTCTGGCAGGGAAGCAGGGAGGGGGGTGGTTTTTCATTTTTGTTTCTTTATGGTTTTTATTACTTTGTGCGGGCTAGCCAAACTGTGATGAACATGCGAATACAGGTATATTGGATGCGGTCTTTTCTAAAACGAATAGTGGGTATGCTGAGCACCCTACAAGAGAGACCCCCTGAATACTGTCCACACTCATGCACGCCCAACACGATACCATGACGACCATGCGTTCACCAACAGAAATTTGGCTTGGACGAGCTGGGAGGTAGGGAGGTGGGTGGGAGAGGGGGAAATGTTGAGTTGGTATTTTATGTTATTGGTTGTGATTCTCATAAGGGCGAACATGGCACACTTCCAGTCTGTGATTAAAAAAAGTTTCTGGATGCACTATGTAAATGATCCTGAGATAATGCAGATTGTGCGTGATGGAAAGGGATGATGCAGGCGCAAACTGAGTCTAGTTCACAGATACCTCCGGTGTCCGCGATTAACCCTTTAACGCTGCTTACATGGAACGTACAAGGACTGGGAGATAAAATAAAGAGAGGTCTGGTTCTACAGTATTTAAGGAGATGCGCGCCGGCGGTGGCCCTGCTGCAGGAAACGCACTTGGTGGGCTTGACCTGCAGGGCTATGGATCGGTGGGGGTTTCGAATGGTGGTGCACTCTGAGTTCTCTTCTGGTTAAAGAGGTGTGGGTATTTTAGTACGTAAACAGTTTCCCCTAATAATAAAGCATACTCAAACGGATGACCAGGGTCGATTTGCGGCAATTACCTGTCAATGGGAAGGGAAACTGTTCAATATAGTGTCAGTATACATCCCCCCGGCCCTTCACTTAATGGCTCTCCCAGCGCTTAGTGCGTTTCTGTTAGGTCTTCCAGCGGGTATGATACTGATTGGTGGGGACTTCAATGCTGTCATTGATGGAACCAGAGATTGGCACCCCCCCAGGCAGAACACGACAGGCACTGCACGTATGGAGGGATTTTTGGATGCCCTCGGGCTTACAGATGCATGGAAACACAGACATCCAGAAGCACAGCAATACACTTTTCAGTCGGGGGTACATAACAGCCTATACCGCATCGACTATTTTTTCACAGCCGCAGACCATCTTACGAATGTGGTGGACGTTGAGATCCGTCCTAGGGGTATTTAGGATCACTCACCATTAATGCTAACATACACAAACCATCATAAAGCACGGAAGCGTGTCTATCCCGTGTATCCAGGATATTTACATATCCCTAAGATTTCAAAAGACATAGTTACGGCGACACAACATTACTTCCAAGAGAACGCTTCCTCAGTCCACTCCCCAAGTATTCTTTGGGAAGCATATAAAACGGTGATACGTGGGCAGGCCATTTTTTCTATTGAAGGTCACAAGAGGGTGAAACAAGTTGAGCTAGACACTATAGAATCCAAACTGAGTAATGCTACTGATCAACACGCACAGAATCCGTCATCAGAGACATCCCGAACCTTGCGTGCTAAACAATGTGAATTTAGGGAATACCAGCTAGAGGCGACTAGGGCCCGGCTCAAAGCTACGCGACACACGATGTATGAGATAGGTGATAAGGCTAGTAAACTCTTAGCCTGGCTTGATAAAAAGGAGCGAGCACAAAGAACGATAGCGCAGTTACGGACACCAGATGGCTCATTGGTGGCTGCGCCGGAAGAAATAGTGATTACATTAACCGGGTATTTCAAACAGGTATACGTGTCACAGACGACTATAGAGACGATAGAGGCTCAAACGTATATTGGGGATATTAATTTGCCTAAATTATGCCCAGAAGAAGCCCTCACCCTGGAAGCCGATCTAACGGTTGAAGAATTGCCAGTGGCTATCGGCTCCTTACAGTCAGGGAAAGTGATGAGACCTAATGGTTTGCCCATTGAACTGTATAAAAAGACAGCCGCTACAACTGCCCCTTATCTCTTAAATATGTATCTTGAGAGCCTCGAGGCAGGGGATCTCCCGCGAGAACAACGAATGGCTACCATTGTGACGATCCCGAAACCCGGTAAACCCCCCCCCCCCCCGAGGAATGCGCCTCCTACCGTCTGATATCGTTGATTAATGCTGAAGCCAAAATATTAGCCAAACTTTTGGCGACACGGTTGACCCCACATCTTATGACCCTAATTCACCCGGATCAATCTGGGTTTATGCCAAATAGGAGCACGGTTCTCAGCTTGCGGCGGCTACAGGGAGTAATGGCTCGCATGTCCTATATTCAGGAACCAGCGGTTATCCTTTCCCTTGATGCGCGGATGGCATTTGACATGGTGGAATGGCCATATCTTTTTGCAGTCCTTAGACAATTAGGCTTTGGCCCGAAATTCTGTGCGTGGATACAACTGCTCTACGCTAAACCGTTAGCACATGTAGTGGCCAATGGTCATATATCTAGAGACTTACCGCTGACACGAGGAATGTGCCAATGGTGTCCATTGTCCCCACTGCTCTTCGCACTTGTGTTGGAACCACTGGCGGCATGGATCAGGTGGGAGCCTATGATTTGTGGGCTCAAATGGACACCAAACTGGGAAGACCGCATTTCCCTATATGCGGATGACGTGCTGCTGTATCTGACGTCCCCCGGACACTCCATCTTGGTGCTCTTAAATATTTGTGAGATTTTCGGTCAGGTATCCGGATACACCATCAATTGGTCCAAGTCGGTTCTATTTGTACTGCGTGGCCCGTCGCGGCCGCCGCCGATTCCAGGGGACTGCCCATTGCAGGTCACGGAGGCTACCTTTAAATATCTAGGCATTCATATTACACCCAAACCCAATGAATTATTTCGGAGAAATCTTGGGCCCCCCTCTGAGCGGTTTCGGCGCGACACGTTGGTCTGGCGCGGTCTGCCATTGTCAATGCTGGGAAAGGTGGCGCTTTTTAAAATGATGGCGCTCCCACGCTTTTTCTATGTTTTGGAGAATACCCCGTTTCGTGTACCACTGAGCTATTTTAAAACAGTCGCATCTGAAGTTTCCGGTCTGATTTGGGGGAATAAACTAGCATGCATTGGGCAGGATAAGTTGGTCAGGAGCTGGTATGACGGTGGTGTAGCCCTCCCTAATATACAATTATACTACTGGGCGGCCCAGTTGAAAGTAATTAACAGTTGGATGCACGCTCCTCATACCGACCCAGCGTTTCAGGCAGATAGGCAAGGCCTAGGAGAGGAAGGGGTCATGTCGGTACTGTATAATGGAAACAAATCCAGACTACTGATTGAGCCAACAGCGCACACAGTTCACATATGGTACAAGGCGCATGCCAGGCTGGGATGGCGGGGGGTTATCACACAAATGACACCACTCTGGACCTCTCAGCGGCTTGGGCGACTGGGGAATAGTAAAGGCTTTGCAAATGGGATGCATTAGGCATATCAACGGTGGGTGACCTCTGGAGGAAGGGTGAGGTAGTCCCGTTTAAACACCTGCTGGTCCAATACGAACTTGCCTCGTCAGAGATTTACAGATACACGCAGGTCAAACATGCACTGCAGGTGGTTTTACCAGCAGGTACCATCTTGGCAGAGGCTACTCCCTTAGAGGATAGATTGTTGACTGAATATATGCAAAAAAAAAAAAGGGCCACCTCCTTCACCTATTGTAAGTTGGTAAACAACTTGCCTGACCCCACGTTGGCACTTAGACAGAAATGGTCTGCAGATTTGGGAGAATTTGATGACGCGGAGTGGCA
Organism: Triturus cristatus; assembly: GCF_964204655.1. Classification (NCBI taxonomy): domain Eukaryota; kingdom Metazoa; phylum Chordata; class Amphibia; order Caudata; family Salamandridae; genus Triturus; species Triturus cristatus. The sequence continues at coordinate 213,967,004 of NC_140594.1, read as the reverse complement.
GGAGGCACTATCGTCTCCTTGGGAGGTTGCAATACCTGCGCGCTTGCAGTTGATACAACTCAAAGTACTTCACCGCACATACTACGCCAGAGTGACCCTCTTCAAAATAGGGATGGCTGCTCATCAATTCTGTCTGCGGGATTGTGGGGAAGAGGGTACTTTCTACCATACTATATGGGAATGTCCGTAGATTAGGGCGTACTGGGTCAAGATAATGAGGACTGTGTCACAAACTGTGGAGGTATCGCTGATTCCAGAGCCGAAACGATGCTTGCTAAATATGTGGGAACCAAATTACCTAACCCATCCAGCGCAGGACTGGGTAACACTGGGAATCATGTTTGCTAAAAGGAATATTGCGAGGAGGTGGGGATCGAGCAAGTCACCTACGCTGCAGGAATGCTGTAAGGACATGGATGAAGCTATGGTGGCGGAGAGGGCGGTATATGTGCATCGGGGATGTCCTCAAAAATGGGAAAGAGTCTGGGGAGCCTGGAATAAATTCAGGGGGTATATATGTGAACCACCAAGACTGGAGACTGTTCAAATGTCCGATTAGGAGGGGGGGTGGAAGGTGTCAGGGTTGTTGTATTGTACTGTCGCTGTGGACGTCCCTGAAGTCATGTATAATTATTTCATTAACGATGTTAAAAGGTAATAGTGCAGATGGAGGCCAACCTATGTATAGGCCATGTGATTTTGTGATGCCCAATGTTTCCAATAAAAAAAAAATCAAAAAAGAAAGTTAAATAGAGGGAGTTGCCAGAAAAGTTTTTTAAAAAGTCCCTCAGCAGAAGGCTATTCTGGTATTTTACTGACCTCTACTGGTCATTTTCTATCAAGACAGTTAAATAGAGGCAGTTGAACAGAAAGAAAATGTCCCTAAGAAGAAGCAGACAAGTCCTAGGGCTGATCTCCAGAGCTCACAAAGTACATACACATATAAGTATATACTAAAGTATATACAAGAAGTCTTGAATGCTCAACCTAAAAAGGTGGCAACCACCTGATGGGTGCTGATCTGGCTTAGGATCTAGGGATGGAAATTAAATATTTATATTTTCTTACATTCGGGTACATATTTATAGAAGTCTTAGTTTTAGGAAAAGGGATGTAGAATGCATTATTGTGAAAAGATTATATTGCTCTTCATCCAAACTTAAGGCTTGCTTGAAGGGGTGTGGTGCTTAAAGCACCCATGCTAACATGTTGTGGTTAAACCTAGAATTGCAGAATGTCTGGAGTTCTACAATAGCGGACAATGAAATGAAATGTAAGGTTCACATTGCTTGGCTTTTCATAGCATGCGACATGTCTTTGGGAATCCGAAGAACCAATACAATACAAAATCATACAGGTAAAAAGAGCAGTGGACACGTTCTTGTGTGGAACTTTCCATAACTTTAATGATGTTGCTCATGAAGCAATTTGATGTTACTGTAAATGAAATTAACTGTATTGCTTGGCATAAACAATTAATACCCATATTTTTGGGGAAAATGCTCTTTGTGTTGAAAAGTAGTGGGGACTTGCATTCACATCTTCTGCTTCTGTGACCACCAGGCATCATACTGGTCTGAGATTGTGCCTGGGAATTAAGTTGCTAACCGACTAAAGTTTTAAATAATATTTTTAATGTTTGTGTTTTAATAATATGTAAATTCTCCCCAAAAATTAGTTTGAAGTCTGGATCCTAGATTTAGGTAATCTTGGCTTCTCCGGAGGGGGTCAACTTGACAAATAAAATGCCATTTACTCAAAACTTTTTGGAACTGTTGGAATGAGGTTACTGTGTTAATAATAAGTATGTTTTTAAGAAATGTTTTAAATATTGTATTCAGGCATATACATACATCATTTCTCCTCCTTCCCTATTCTTCATCCTCCTTTATATTTTTATTTTTTGTATAGGTTAGTTTACATTTTGGAAGGTAAATATTATGCATATATGATTTATGTATTCAGTGACATATCAGTTTCACATAAAATTGAAACATTTGTAGTGAATATTTTATATGTTTAAACACTCGGGCACATTTACAAGCCCCTTGCGACACATTTACATCGCCATTGCGTCACTTTTCTGGCGCAGCGGCGGCATAAACCATGCGCCACATTGTGACACATTTACAACGTGACGTATCTAGGGAGATGTGTCACGTTGTAAAGCCCTGCGCCATATTAAATCTGCATCAGGTTTAATGTACGCAGGGTGGGCATTCCGTCGGAAAAATCCTCGTAAAAGTGATGCAGTGAAATCTACAAGATTTCACTGAGTCATTTTTCAGGGGCTGCTGCGACAAAACCTTATGCCTGCTTCAAGCAGGCATAAGGAGTGGTGCAGCACATTAGGTGTGGGCGGTCCCTGAACATTGCTGGAGTTGTGTCGCAGTTGCAACACAACTTCAGCAATGCGCCACCCTTACGCCATCAGATGCGACACACATCTGTCTATCCCTGTGCCACGGTGCGCCGCATTGTAAATGTGACGCATCCATGGTGGCGCAAGGGTAGAATTGCGTGTTGCGTCGGTACTGGTGCATCCCTGCTAATAGGCAGGAATGCGCCAGTCCTTGTAAATCTGCCCCAAGGTGATGATGGACGGAGTGCTGAAACTTTTCAGACACTCACCCCCAGTCACATATCCGGGTTGAATCCATCATCGTTCTTTAGCTCACTTCACCACCCCAGTTCGGACACAGCTATATGCAAATCAGTCTTGACCCTGTGCCTCATGGGAACAGTCCAGACCGATCTGCCAAGCCATGTCTTCCCTGGACCAGAAACAAGCATCCTGGGACCGATTTCGGGCTAACAGACCTCATCAGCTAGGCTAGCTTCATTCCAGTGGCAAAGTGAGCAAGGGACTTAGGCCCAGATCTTTGTACTGGGGTGACTGCATGACATTGTTCTGCATTCTGTCCATCAATTGTCCTTTTTGCATTTGTCACCCCAAATGGGACGGGTATGCCCAGATGTGGGTCCCGTGCTCTCCATGCCACTGGAGTCAAGCGATCCTGGCTGATGAGGGCTGAAAGCCCGAAACTGGTCCTAGGATGCTTGTTTCCATTCCAGGGAGGACCTAGCCTGGCAGTTCGGGCCGGACTGTTCCCATTGGGCGCAGGGTCAAGACTGATTTGCATGTGGCTGGGTCCAAACTTGAATGTCATGGTGAGCAAAAAACGATGGATTTAGGCCCAGATCTCTGTACTGGGGTGCATGTATGACATTGTTCTGCATTCTGCCCATCAACTGTTCTTTTTGTATTTTATATGGTTATCATATTATTTTTAAAAGTTGAAAAGGAGGAAAATAACTTGAACATACAGTCATGTTCTCGGACACAATGACAATAAGTCCCTGAAATTTCCAACAGATATTTATACCAATCTGAGGGAATAAGCCATTTACACATCCACAGTATACAGCACACCACAGTATTCAACAATGCCACTCAGTACCAGGTGACGAGCCCAAGGAATTATATAAATTAGTTATCTAAGTTATAATACATGAAAGTCTACCAGCCTTATATAAAAGTTGGACTCCAATTTCCTTATTACAGGCGACTTGTGATGACTCTAGTCAGCTTGAATAACGAAAATGACATAGCTACTCTACTATAATAACTTATCAGAGTCAAATTGTGACAACTTGTTTGCCTACTGCCAGAGGTAGCATCAACATCGAAGATAGGTGATGGAGTATCATTACATATGCAGCATAAGCAAAACAGCAAAAACGAAGTTTAGCATTCAACATTCTCCTTTTTTTTCCCCAAAGAAACAGTGATGAGCAGAAAGGAGATATTTATGGTAACATGTTTATTTTTTTCCTCACTAAAGGATATACGAGGAAAAACTGTATAATTGCATTTATCTACAAATTGTGAGCCCATCATTTTTTTTATTCTGACTTACATTAAACGGATTCAAATATATTTTTGCAACATATTACTAACTGTAAATTGATGTTTAATTTTGAACTTAGATTGTGTTGTTATTCTTCAAATTTGCAACTCTGCTGTCTCTTCATATGAAAGAGCAAGACACCAATGAGTTAAGTGGCATGTGACAAGAATGATGGTGTAACCAGATATATATATAATATATCATCTGCTATGCTTTAAAAGGATACTGTAAATCACTTTAGAGTTCCTTGACCATGTACAAGAAAGAGGCTGAATTCCTTCATAAGATCATGAAACTCTTCAATGACTTGCAATATCCTTTAAACATATGACAGATGAAATTTTATCAAATATCTGTTGGCGTTGGAGTGGTGATTCTAAATTGTATGTATGTAGTGACAGATGAAAGGGTATTTATGTGAATGGGCTTATCTGGATGGATAAGTGTAAACTTGTGTTTTGAGTTGGGCCCCATACATGACTGCTGCTGTTAATGTCCAATTAGATATTCAGATTGTGATATTGTGTAAATTATTTGAAAAGCAAAACAGGAATGTAAGGACACAAATGGATAGAATACATACAGTAATTCTAATTGTGTTGTTTAGTATTTCATTGTTAAACAATTTTCTTCTCTTGGTCCATTCATTTTTCCTACAATACATACATAGTATGATGGCTACTCCCAGGTTCAAATGAGCCTGGCTGGGGAGGTTCTTTTTCGGTTCATTTTGCAAAAGCTTGGAATGTACTGATGCGGTCTCTTAGATCAATAAGGTATTATTGTTTCTTTCAAAGGAGTCTACAAACTTGACTTTACATCGGCCCTTTCCTTAGATCGGGTAGTCTGCTCTACACTGCCCATGGTGCAGGATGATATTATCCCAGAATAATCTCTTACAAGGAAAGCACTGCACTTTATATGCAAGGGATAAAGTATCCTCTGCTATACATTATAAGTATATTGGAAATCGCAGGGGAGCATAGAGACTGTGTCAGCCCTGTTCTGCCATTGGTTAACTTCACTGTGATCGAGTGACAATATTCTGCTCTTTCATAAAGAGCACATGTACACAAAGTAGATCCCTTCAGTGCTAGGGACTACTATAGCACAGTGCGCTTAGTGACTTTTTTTATATTGGTGAGGGTTCCGAGGCTCCTCAATTTTTTTTAATAAAAACCTCCACAAAACAAGCATGGACAAAGTTAAAAGACTGGGAGACAACGCCAGGCCTTTTGGTTTGGATAGTGGTTGTGTTTATTTTTAAATGTTGCCTTTCTTATCAATAACCACTTACCCTTAACACTTACCTTTATAGCCTTAGATGCTTACACCTTGACCCCTTATATTTAACCCCTTAATTTTCACAGATTACCCTTAACTATAAATATTTACTTTTAACCCCTTAAAACCACATGTACCATCAAACCTCTAACCTCTTACCCAAACCGTCAGATTTAACTCCTTATCTTTAATACCCTTACTCTAAACCTCTATCCTTAACCCCTACTATTAATCCTTTGTTACCCATAACAGCATACATTCTACTGCGCATACTTACCCCCATAGCTTTACTTATTAGCCACTTGGTCTGTTCCCTCACCCTCCACCTCGGACGTGCTTTTCTTTTTAAAAAACATTATTTTTCTTAAACAAGCTCAGTACGAATCACAGAGTCACCATATCCAAGGTACATATACAGATTAGATCATTCTTATTAACAGTGTAGCCACAGTCGCATTTCTATATTCTCATCCCTGATGAACTCTGAGTATTCTAATCTAATCTAATCTGGAGCAAGTCCCTCCTCCCCCTGGACCATCCTAATACCCAGGATATTTCTGCCAATCCCTCCAAACTTTGTCCCATTTGTGTGGGCATCCTCTGGCTTTATAAATCACTTTCTCTGCATTGGAGCACCAGTCCAAGTCAGACTTCCAAGCTCTCAATTCCAATAGGACGTGCTTTTCTTGAACCCTTTACGCCTTACCATTAAGCCATTACCCTGTACTCTTCCACATTAACTTTACATCCTTATTATTATCATTAATCTATTATCCTAACATTTAAGCTCTTATCCTTAACTGCACACCTTTCATCTAACCCCTTACTATTAACGCCTTATCCTTACTCATAATGCCTTATCCATCTAATTGCTAATCCCCTTACCTTAACACCATTAATTTTTCACACCATTGCTCTTAACCTCTTACCTTTAACCCTTAATCACTTAGGGCCTCATTATGATGGCAGTCGGACAAGCGTAAGATCGCCATGGTTTCGGGAACGGGAGCGTCCGACAAGGAGTCGGCGGTCCAGAGAGCCCAATTACGATACGACCACAGTGGAGGCGGTCATAAAATGCTGTTTTATCATTGCAGCTTGAGCAGCGGCCCAGGAAAAGGGCCTCTGCACAAGCCGCAATAGTAACAAGCATTTTCCAAACATCCATGCACGTGTGCCAAGTGCCATGAGGTACCTGGCACAAGATGCATGGATGTTTGTCGGGGGTCATATAGCAGAGGCCAAAGGGGGAACCTGCTATGGGGCTCCCAAAATCCGTTTCAAACAACCTTTTGATGTCGGTCAGACTGCAGTGGAAAGGCTGTCTGAAAGGGATATAGTAATCCCTACGACAGTGCCTGCGCAGGCACCGCCTTCATTTTAGGGATTTCGATTCAAGTGTCGTGTAGTTCCTATCAATCTGTAGGTCCTGCACATTGTTTGGGCAACATAAACTAAGGCCTTGGTGTCAAGACTGTTTCCGGACACCCCCGCAGGATATGTTGACCTATAGACTAGCTAGCTTACAGTGCCACGGTAAGCCCCCCCCCCTAACCTACCAGAGAGCAAATGGTTTTCTGGCAACCACTAAGCATGACAACCCTGACCCCTCAGGGATCGTGGAAGCAGTGCAGAACCTTTCGCTCAGTCACTCGTGCTTATTTATTCTCAGATAAATGTACAGAGAATACACAGTGGGAAGTTTTCAATAATATTTATTGAACCAATGTTATTCTTGCATAAAATGTGTGCTGCAATGATTAGTAGACAGAAGCAGATAAATGTGATTACAAGCACCAAAAGCGTAAATAGTAGATATAGTTCTACCATGGTGCTAAACAATGTATATATGCAGGCATATTAACAAGGCAGTGATCTAGTGTACTGCTACTATGCAAACCCTACTCTAAGTGTACCTAGAGTGTTTGTAGGTGTAGAGTCAAGAATCCCCCAACCCCAAGGGCCGATCCAACCCCTTTACCTGAAGGGACCCCGTCTTGGTCACGAACTGGACACCCTTCACGAGATGTCAGACCACTGCATGGTGATTTTTCAGCATGCAAGGAACCTCCGTGTAAGCGGAAGTGCCCCCTTTGCTAACCAATCGGGATGCTCATCTTTTATAACAGAAAGCAGCCTTGTGATGTGTGCATAGATTAGGGATTTTATGGATATGTAGGTAGCCCTATCGCCCCATGGATGAAGCTAGTGATGACATTTGTACGTAGTGCAAAACGAGACCTTATACATGATGTTCAGGGCATTGTGATAATATTGTGCGAAGCTAGATGTAAAACGTTTCGTTTCAGAGAATCTAATCCAACAGTGTTGTGCATGAAAATATGTGCAAAAGGTCACAGCTGGAAATGATATTTGTGAGGACAATGTAAGAAAGAAGCTGCTTCGCTACATGGGCCTAATTTGGGAATATAACACCCACTGCTAATACTAAGGGTTATCTAAAAAGCCATCTAAAAAGCAAGCAATTTAAAAAAAAAATTAAAACCTACTCAATAGTATCTAAAAGCGAGCTTCCCAATAAAATATGTATTCAAAAATCTTAAAGACATTACATCATTTAAGATTCGAAACACTCAGAAAGCCATGGTACCTATAAAAGGAAAAAGCTGTTTTGGTAAATTTAAAAAAAAATAAAAAAAATAGGCCAAATTGTTCCCACATGAAAAAGGCCAATTGTTTCAGTGTTCGAGTGGTAGACGCAACATTGCTGTTGCCTACATATGCAGATGTTCCCAGAAGTGCACCTCGTAGCATGTTTATGGAGCAAAGGTGATTCCATCCAATTCCCACAGCAGCTGCTGAGGGAGGCGTCGTCTTCCACAAGTTTTCCACAGAGCCGTTGTTCACTTCACTAGGAGCTGAAACATCCCAGGGTGGCTCTAATAATGCATTCATCATCAATGGAATACACTGGGGACAGCAATATGCATGGGCCTTTAAGTACTTCAATGTCCGGTGGAATAACCAACTCTGATCCGAGACATATATCCAGGACACATTCATGGCTGCAGAGCAGGCAGAGGATGACCAGTTGTTTGCAGTCATGCCAAACCCACCTGAATGACAAGAACCAATGTTCATTTAGTTCTTGAAGTGGAGGTGTGCCAAAACAGTTTATCATGTGCTCACAGCAATGCAGCACTAGCAGTGCTGTCTCCATAGCGAGTTGAACTGGGATGTCCACTGTGGAGCACATAGAATAAAATCAGTATTCCTGCCACAAGTAGCATGACAAGAGGGAACCCTCCAAAAACACTTCCCAACACGGAGTGTATGAAGGATGGTATAACTCCGAATATCGTCTGAAAGGTGCTAACCAAACCTGAGCCGATACATCTAAAAAAGTGCACGATTCCTTTCGTATCAGATATGTTAAAGATACAATGTCCCAGCTCCCCAAAATGCAGTGGGAAGTTAGTGTGGAGCAGTGTCTGTATCTGAGACGAGGACTTTGCAACCTGGAGATCAAAGGTCTCTTTGGCTGAAATTAAGGGCACATCTTTTTGCAAAAGCATGGCTTTCAGTTTGCTTAGGGAATCACATTTTATGTTGGAAACATTTATTTAAGGCCATAACGCTACCTTCCCGACTGTGTGAGCAGGATGAAACAGTGCTAGTGTACATATGACTATGGAATTAACCATCACCAGTTAAGTGATGCCCGGTTCCATTCCACAGCAACCTTGATCATTCGGCATCAGAGCAGCCTGAATCACAGCAGTTGGGGAACCCTTCAGATAACAAGACAAGTTTGCCATCGAAGCATTGCATGCCATGTGGAGAGAAATGTCCTTGCAAACTAAGGGGCCACTTAAAGCATCTTCACAGTATGAGCCACTAAGAAAAACGTTGGTGTCCTGCATCTAAACATGAACGGTAGTTCTCAATACTCATGCACATACCCTTCCCTTAGCGCTTCATATTTGTCTACCTGTTGGTATTGGAGACAATATTGGAATTGAGAGGTCGTGACTGGTAGGGTTATGTAACTATGGATTATTCAGTCAGCGCATGGTGTCTCAGCCACAGTGAAAGGTAATTGGTCTAATTTTTCAATGTGCAACATGTTATATTTTGCATCTCTACGTGCCATTGTTATCTGTCTTTCTGTTAGATCATATGCTGAAAACAGATTTGTTCTGTTGATGTAATGCCATGGCACGTGGCCAGCATGTAACGTTTGTAACGTCCAGCTCAGTATTACTATTGACTGTATTTGAGACTGTCAATGTTGTAATATAGACATGTCTTGCTGTGTTATATCAATTGCGGAAGACACTATGTTGCCCAGTGAATAAATTCTGGATGATAATGTGGTCATACCGTTGTCAACCACAGCCAAAGTCTTTCCTAGATTAATCCTATCAATCTCTCAGCAGCTTCCTGTAGAGAAATCTTCCACAACTTGTATATTCCGAACAAAAAGCAATTTTAACATGGAATCCGGGGTCCTAAGAAAAAGTCCCTGAGATCCATGTCATCAGAAAAAAGAGAGAAGTGTTGTTTCACCTGGGAAAGCGTGGAGGTTTGTGGTCAATCTAGGCAGTATTTCCCAACACTATGTGACGTCACCACCCCAGAGTGTTCTGTTTGTACAGATCGCTGACCAGGCCTATTGATCTTAAACCCTTCAGTGTTACCCAAGAATCTAGGTTGACACCAGATTGTCCACAGGCCAAACCAACCAACCCTTTCAAGTCTGGTCTGATGAATTGAAAGAACCATTATGTATCATGGTATCTAGTGTATCCTCACTGAAGTGTATAAAGTACTGCCAATCTTGAAATGTGAGAATGCAGAAATGATGTGGTGTGAGGCATGCTCTAAATAAGGCCTCCGTCCCCTGAACCTACCAATCTTGTGTGCCCCAGATAGACTTTCTGTCAATCGTTTCTTTCCAAAAGTCAAAACCCTGTATAGACAGTTGGGAAATAAAGGAAGCAGAGTATATCAGCTTGGTGTTTGTTAGCATATTTTTCTTTGCAGGTGTAGGTGCAAGTTTATAGTAATACGAGGCTGGGTCTGATGTTTCAAAACCTGAAAAATAAGCAAACTTCTGTGCAAAAGTCTTTCAACTACCTTTCGGCGCTATTATATGAAAATATTGCAAAATAATAAAAAGTGTCTCCCAGACCACCAAATCAAAAGCTTTTTCCGCATCAAATAGCATAATTACAGCTGGGATCCTCAGTGTGTGAAAGTAATCCAGGGCTTCCGAAAGATAATGGGTATTAGTCATCAATTGTCTGCCAGCAATAAACCCGTTTTGATCTTCATGAATCAGATCAGATTGAATCGAATAGCGAGTAATTTAGTAACAATCTTATAGTCCGAGTTTAAAAGGGTAATGGGACGATATGAATTAGGATCCCTAGCATCCTTCCCCTTCTTCAGAAATCTAACCACAGTGCCTTCGCGAAAGGAGTCTGGGAAGGAGGCTCCAATGAGCATGGAATTGAGAAGTTGTAAAAAATATATCAGAAAAGGCAGGAAAAAAAACTTTAAAAAATTCCGCGGGTAATCCATCTGGGCCGGAAGCTTTCCCTGATGGAAGTTCTTGCACTACCGATTGTACCTCTTCTAAGGAGAATTCACTTACCATATTTAGTTGCTCGGATTCGGAGAGGGAAGGGATCACATCCTTTCTCAGAAAGGCATTTAGTTTTAGCTGATCTATTTCATACTGATGGCTATATTTTTTTTTATAGTGGGAATGCATTAGCTTACCTATCCCATCTGAGTCAGTTATATATTGATTGGTAACGGGACAAATTAAACCCCGAATTAGATTGGAGGCAACTTGTTCTTTAGCCTGCCAGGCCAGAAATCTACCCGTAAAATTCCTTTCTTCGTAGACTTTCTGGTATTGACTACGAAAAAACGCCTCTCCTTGCTCAAATAGATATGTACTAAATTCACGTTTAGCTTCATTCAGTTGATCTTTAATATTTCTAGAGGGATTTTGTTGTCTTAAAGCACTAAGAACCTATATACGATGTTCAAAGGAGTTTTTTATGGCCCTAACAGCAATAGATGTGGCAGCATCTTTCCCAATAATAATTCCACGAATAAAAGCCTTTAGGGCATCCCAAATAATACTAAGAGGGGCGGTACCAGTATTGCGAATTATAAATTCTCTAATTATGACTTTGAATTCAGAGACCCATATTTCGTCGTTAAGATATGATTTATTAAAGACCCATCTTTCAGGAGACCTTCTACTATCCCCAAAAATAAACTCCCGAATAAGCATAGCATGGTCGGAAAATACATTATGCACCATATTATAATAACCTAACCTGAGATTGCGTGAGGCAAGAAAAAAATCAATGCGGGATGAAGACTTAAATCTACTCGACCAGCAAGTATATTCTTTTTTAGAGGGATTATCTAGACGCCAATGATGAGAGAGATCCAATAGTCTTTTATAATTGGAAATAGTTTGGAAAACTTTAGGTTTGAGTTGTTTTTTTGATTGGAACGATGAGTCCAGTTTGGGATCCATCAAGACATTAAAGTCACCAGCCATCACAATATCCCCTGACACCGTCAATAGGGATTGGAACATATCTTCAAACATATTAGAATCATCATTTAATGGGCCATAGCAACTAAGAAAGTTAAGAGGTCTCTGTCTATTTTTAACTCTGCATGAGACCTAGCACCAACGCCCTGAGCCTCCTTCTTCTGAATGAATAATTTCCGCATGTATGTTCTTATTTAAAAATATCGCCACCCCTCGTTTAGATTCATTACATGATGCGAAACACCGAAACGAAGCCCAAGATTTAAACATCGAAAACTGATCTATCTTAAGAGAGGAAATATGAGTCTCCTGTAATAGGATTACAGAAGGATTTTTTGCCGTGATCCAAATTTCCACAGCTCGCCTTTTGTTGATATTATTTAAACCATTAACATTGAGAGAAAACAATTTCAAACTCTCCTTGCTTGACAAAGACATCTTAAATTATCTAATTATAAGCAAACATCATCAGGCCTCGCCTTGTCCACTGTAGACATTCTGGCATTTTGAATTGACACATACTTACATAAAAAAAAACGCCTGGCACCATCAACTTCGTTTTTTGTTATGACCCACCCATCACCACCCTGACCCACCTCCCTCAGAACTCTCCCCCAACCATCACCACCCTCACCCCCCCAAGCCCTCCCCACCAATGGCCCAACTTCCCCTTCCCACGCTGACCATCGGAACCTACCCCACTCCATTGGGGTGACCTGTCGCACCCCCTGGGCCCCCTGGATTCCACACTCCCTCATGTTCTACTGACCCCCCCACCCAACCCTTCCATACAGTCTGCACCCACAAAAAATCAAAACTTATCACATCTATGAACACAAAAAGAGCTCGACACAAATTCCTCCAAATTTTAACCTGATGAAGAATTTGAGATCTCCTTGAGCAAGTCTGTGCTGCTGCAATATCGGATAGCATAAAGAATTTGCCTTTCACTAAAACTTTAAGCTTGGACTGTTGCGCTATCATGGCTTGGGCCCCTTTAGCTTTAAATAACTGTAACATTTGGACAAGCTCTTTTCTTCTCCGAGCAGCAGAAGCGGACATGTCTGAAAAAATGCGACATTTCACAGTTTCATTAACAAAAAATTGTCTTTTCTGAATTGCCATTGAGAGAATAGTCTCTTTAATCCGTGTATCAGAAAAATTTAATAGAATTGTTCGAGGAAGGGAGGAATTTGGAAAAGGTTGAGTGGGAACTCGATGTGCTCGCATCCCCCTCATGATTGGGAATCACTTTGGATTTTAAAAAAAGAGGTAACCCACTGCAGCGTGCTAGAACCTTCAAGACCTTCGGGGACCCCCACTATACGAAGGTTTGATCGACGATTATAATTCTCCAAATCATCTAATTTAGATTCTAGTAAACGTTAAGTGATGGAAAGTTGATTTGCGTCTTTTTTTACCTCAATCATTTGATCCTCCAGATTAGAGATGCGAGTTTCGGCTTCTTAGAGCCGAGCAGGGAATGTAGAGAAGAGATCCTCCATTTTGTCCAGGCGCTGATTAATCAAAGCGAGCTCAGATTTTTTAAACCTCTTCAACTCTCGGACCTCATCGAGAATTAGATTTAACATATCTTTAACTGACATCTGAATCTCCCCGACGGTCTAAGTGTCCAAATCTAACAAAGGACTGAGGTGACTGACGTTAGAAACAGAGTCCACTGGGGTAATTGGAAGCTTGTCAGTAAGCGATTCAGCTATAATCGTATTTCCCAAAGTCAAAGCGTCTTTCTGAATATCATCCGTAATTTTCAAAGAGTGTACCAAAGGGTAATCTTTAAGTGAAGATGTCGATATTGTAGAAAGTATAGAAGGTACCACAAGGTTAGACTTATGCAAGAAATTTGGAGGTTGAATAACTGAAGAAGAGGAAGAAGGACAGACTTGAGCGGAGGTGCTTTGACAAGGTACAGCACTTTTCTTATCAAAAAGAGGGAATGGTTTAGCGCCCTTAAGCACCTCCATTAAGCTGTCCTGCTTGGAAGTGAAATCCTGAATAGGTGAAGAGCGTGCTGCCTCTACACAGTGAGAAGCCTCTAAATCCGGAGTCGGAGTCTCCCCGAAAGACTCCTCCAGCTCTTCCGAGCTTCTCACACTGTCACTTTTTTCCTTCACATCACCTTTATCACCAGTAGCATCTTTATTTAATAATTTGGCTGCATTCCTCGCTTCTTTGACCTGAATACACAGAGCCTTTGCTTTACAAGTATTCATTAATTTCCCCATGTTTAGAAAAAAACAGTAGTAATGGTTGCTCCCTTAAGTTAAGTCCCGGTACCTCTAGGTCCCTGGGGTCCAATAACACGGAGTGAAAGAAAAAAAGCAGCAACAGTGGCAGTAAAAAACAAACAAAAAAATGTTTTGTTTTCCGCTACCTGAGCACAGAATAGGACTTCAAACTCCCAATCCACGTCGGCGGATACTGTTAATCCGTATGGGCAAAATCACAGAGTCTCAGGTAAACTAACAGCTTTTCCAGCTTCTCCAGCGCCGCGCCGCGCCGCGCTGCAGGCAAAACTGAAAATGTAAGGAGCTGCTCCGCTCCGATAAGAAAAGGCACTCTGCTCTAAGCAAGTTCAAACTTTTCAGAACGCCGCCACCAGCCGCCCTCAATCTCTACCTCAACCACAAAGCAGATACGGCCGACGGCGTGAGGCCGGAAACTGGAGACGGGAGATGCCGAAAAACACAGACAAGTTGAAGATGTAAAGAGCTGCTCCACTCCGACAGAAAGAGCCGACAGAAAGAGCCGACAGAAAGAGCCGCTGCGCTCCCGTCAAACTCAGGCTTCAAAGGACAAGGAATCCACCCGATGAGGAAAACGCCGCCCGCCAGCCACCATCAGCCTCTGCTGGAACCGCACAACTTCGAGGAGGAGGGGAGGAGTCAGGAACCGGGAATCCTCAGGTGCGCATGGAGGCGTGGATCTCCATACACCGCCCTTGACCGATATTCCATTAATTATTAATAATTTTATTCGTAATCTTTACACGGGTGCCAAAGCAAATATTATGATTAATTCACAAACAGTAGGATCAGTGTTAGTCAATCGGGGTACACGCCAGGGCTGTCCCTTATCACCGATTCTTTTTGCTTTTTTTAATCGAACCCCTTGCAATCGCAATTCGGCAGTGTGTAGAGATTTCGCCCCCGATTCCATTAATGCCAAAGACAAAACTATACGCTGATATTATGCTTCTTATTAAATCCGATTTGCAGTCACAAGTTCGTGTATTCCAGCTTTTTGAGGAATTTGGGACTTTCGGAGGCTATCGTATTAACAAAACAAAAACAGAAATATTGGTCTGTGGCAATCATAAACCCGAATTACATCCGGATTTAAGGGGCTGTATTAATAATAAAACCAAAAGATATCTCGGGTTTTTTTTTTACAGCTTCAGTTAAAGATCTCTACAGTCTTAATTTTGATCCCCTCCTTCGGAAGGTCGGCTCAATGCTCACTCGCTGGAATAAATTACCACTATCAATCTTGGGCCGAGTTGCTTTGATTAAAATGTAAATTTTACCATTGTTCAATTTTTTGTTTTCAACGACTCCCTGCTTTCTTCCGGGTATTTTTTTTACTAAAATTGAATCCATGTTTTCGTGCTTTTTGTGGGCACATAAAACGCCTCGTATTGCGCTGAATATTCTCTATGAGGAATTAGATAATGGAGGCCTTGCACTACCGAATATTAGAGATTATTACAATGCTTACTTTGCTCAGTATCTGACCTGATTTAAATCTCCAATATCAAACTCTAACGCATTTATTAGTTTTTTCTTTGATTGAATTTTTTCGGAAAGTCAAATTTCTCCCCCCCTTCAAGTTCCTAAATCTCCCAAACTGGTTAGGTATAAAATAATTGCCTGGTTCTTTAGGAAGCGAACGGCTATGCTTAGAAGATATTCTCGTTCTCTGTTTAATTCTTCTTCTTTATTGATTATTTATTCTCATTTTATGGGCATGGGTTTGGCTCTGATTTAATGGGTCATTGGACAAATGCTGGATTTAGTAAAGTGGGTGATTTTTTGGAACATACAAGGTGGATAACTCCGCCGGAGATGCGATTATTAATTTCAAGAAATTTTTTGTTAGCCGGGTCCTACACTTACATTTATCAATTCCTGCTGCAACATGCTCCCATTTCGTTTACCCAGATTTTTTTTTTGGGATCTTTTTTTTAATAATACTTTGATAAGGAAACTCGGAGAGTGGAAGCGTTGCCTTGCTCAGTCTAGACAAAGGGATCTGGGCGCTAAAGTCGTAAAAAAATGGTGGGAAGAAGAAAATCATGTATTGACATTGTTCACGTGGCGAACCATTAATAAGCTTATTTTTTCCACATTACGGGGAGCTAACTGGCGCAGAATGTTATTTTTTGGAAAATGGCTTTTGTATCGTACTCCGGCGGTAATAGCCAAAATGTATAGCAACCATCTCCCGAATTGTTTCCGATGCTTAAACTTCGCCCCTGCTAATTGGACTCATGTAATAGCCGATTGTTGTATGGTAAAAGCATTCTGGGATGACATTTTTGTTTTTTTAAGCGCTAATTCTCATATTCAGATATCTTCAAATGTCAAACTGATGCTCTATGGCTTCGATCCGCACCTCAATTTATCTGAATCCTTTGCTAAATTAGTTTATATTTGCATGGCAGTTGCCAGATTGTTGTTACTTCAAAACTGACGTACAAATCAGACTTCATCTATGTATGAATGGTTATTTAAAATGCGTAGAGTAAAGATAAGTGAGCGAAGCTATGCCTTGAGGATTGGGGGGGAAGAAAATTTGAAAAATTGTGGGGGGCTTTCTTTGATTAATTTGTAAACATCTTTTTGAAAGCGGGGTATACTATATGAGAAAGTACTTAATGGTCTGTTTTTCTGTATATGTATGACCATTCAATTTCAATTAAAAAATTTTTTTTTTTAAATAAATAAATACCTTTCGGCGCTGTTAGTCACTGTTCCCATTGTGTGTAATTATAAACAGCATGTAGGATACTAGCTTTATGGTAAAAAAAAAAATATATATATATATGGTGACCATAATGCTGGTAACAGAACATGTCTCCAAAATTACTTGCACCATTGTACAATTCATCATTAGAAAATGCTGATGATTGCTCTAAATCGGAAGCACATTATCCACAGTTACAATGTCCCAATCATCAGAGAAAGTACTAGAGGTGAAGAGATCATTTAAAGAAATTTTAAACAAATTTGGAATTCTTAAAGTTCAGTAGGACCATATACATCATACGACATCCGGTCCCATACAATTCCTTCAGGAACTGGAACGGCTGTGATGTTCACCAGGGACAATTCTCTTAGTTCACGGTGCGATGATGCATGTGGTTTAAGAACCCAGTTCATGAGTTGTACTGAGGAGCATTCTTGGAGGAAGTGTCCATTCACAAGTAGAAAAAAGACAGTTACTATACCAATCCAAAGTACCGGGAAAAGTGATCCTATTGTAATCCAGAGATGTATCTAGGGAACAATGAAGGAAGTCTTTTTCAGCTACAGACAGAAAGCATAAACTCGAAGCTTGAAAGGGAGAGGCAGAGTCGGCAGCTCAGGTTCATTTGGATCTGATGAGAAATCATCATAATGCACTAAGTAGCGAGACGCCGTCCGGTCAATTCTTGGCAGCTCAGCAGGTTTTGTAGAACTGGTAGATTACTTGATCTGTGGCATGTTTACAAAGACGTCGTCTATTTTTCGAATTGAAATTTCTGTTGATTGTACAGTTGTAGTTGTTTCAACAGGGAAAAGCATAATTTCATTGTCGTTCACAGCTTCTTTTTGGAAAGTGGAGTCTTCAGTCGTTATTAAAGCTTCCAGCTGAACTTCCTGTACAGTAACGAGAGGAGTGTGATGGCTACCCAGGAGCCCACATGGCCTACTGTAGAGAATCAGCCACATAGTGTGGTTTGATCAGATCAATTTAGACAAACCTATATTGGTGACCAGCAAGTTGCGGAAGTAGTACAGTTCTAGTACCTTCGACAGCTAGGACAGGTATAGGCGCTCTGTATAATGGCTCAAAATCTTTCTTACTCACAATTTTCTCTCTGACCAGGTCCCTAATCTCCAGGACGCAGGCAGGTCTTGCCAATACTGTATTTACTTCCCCAGTGGCAGTGCGTTTTACTTGGATGTTGCTTTGTAAAACCCAGTATTCTTTGATGTGAAATGGGGCTTCAGCTACTACCGTACTGACACTATTGAGGTCAGGTACCCACATCCTCACCCCAAACAAGAGTTCACAAGGTGTACAATGGCCTAGGGATTTTCTTGGCATGTTAAGTGCTCTCTGGACCCCATATAGGTGATTGACTCAACTGCCACCCAAGCCTAATACCCTTGCTGTTAAAGGATTGTGAATTCACGGTTTTTCCTCGACTGCCAAATTTCCCTTAGGATGATAGGGGGAGGAGTACTGCAAGGACACACCCAAATTTCCCATGGCATCTTTGTAAGCCCAAGAGCTAAACGCCGGACCCTGGTCGGAATGTAGTGTGCCAATTGCGTATGTGCCAATAAAGACTTGCAAATCCTTTATAACAGTTCGAGCGTCAGCCAAGTGCTGGGGCCAAACACACAGGAATCTAGAGCATGAATCTACTGCAACCAAGATGTACTTGTAAGCCCCATCCAAGTGTAAGGGGCCGCAGTGATCCAAATGTACACATGCGAGAGGTTTGTCGGAGATCAATAAAGGTGTTTGTGATGAACGTGCTACTGTGGAGCCCCTTCATCTGCTGGCAGATGTTACATTTGAAGACAAAGTCCTTGGTCTGCTTAGTTAGACCTGGCCACCAATAGTGCTGCTTCAGTAGTGAAACTGAAGCAGAGATCCCTGCATGTGCTGAACCCAGACCCTTGTGTGCAGCTAGTATCAATCCCAATCAGAGATCAGGGTTTGGTATTACTCTATACCCCACTCCTGGAATCACAGCGTAGGGAATGTTTTGTGTATTTAACTTGTAGGATTACTTGAGTGGAAAACCTTTCAGAAAGGCTGAGCTGTTTTGTGTGTTATTGACAGCTATCATAATTGCTCCGTCTATCCTCGTCCTGGAGCAAGTTATAGCAGCAACGGCAACTGTGCGTACTGTTGCCTTGGCAGTTTTATCTGCCATTTAATTCCCTTCAACGTGAACACCAACACGTTGATGACTCAATGTATGAATAACATGAGCCCATGGCAGGCCTTCTTTCAGTTTTGCCACTTGTTCCCAAAGCATCTTGTGCTTTACTGTGCAAACTTTGGAATCCCTAAATCCATTCTGGCCCCAATAATGTAAATATTAATTATAGGACTGGACACAGTAAAATGATTCACACACTATTAGTGTGGGGAATTCAGGATCCGTATTTTGTAGTTCCAGTATGAAAGCTTTTAGTTCTGCCAGCTGTACCGTACAGTCCCTGGTGTGTTTTCCCAGGAAGGAACTTTCTGTCATGCATGCACCCTTTTACAATTGTGCATGCCATGGAATATTATTGTTTCGTTCCTACGGCCAGCTGGGCAGATCCATCAGTATAAATGATACATTCATATCGATGTAGAGGCATTATTTCATTCAGCAGAGGATATTCTTGTCAATACTGCAGGAATGCTTGTGTTTGTAATGTAGAATCAAATCTGTAACCTACATCTGTTGCAGTGAGAGAGTAAGCCTATTAAATCCATTGTGGATGTAATGCTTTAGCATTCGGGATGCTTGCCTTTGTAACGGCTTCTAGGGTCGGTATCGGGGTCACAACAATTCTGCGTTTCCCCTGCACCAGTGCGCTCTCTCTCGCATTTTAGCAGTCTGTACTGCTGTATTTTTTCTGTTCGTGCAAAACGCATTTCAACGTTTGGATATAAATGTGATTTGTCTGCAATAGGTACTGTACCGCCTTCATTGAAAGGGATGTAGGTGTACCCAGTTGGTCCAGCGACCACGTAGATCACCAAGTTAGTTGCGTTGACACGTATTTATAAATGTTTAGAAGCTATCATGTCAGCTTGTACAGAAAGTATGATATCAGTATGTTCCTGTGTCCAATGATTAACTGAAAAGTCTGGTCTAATTAAGTCATAGAAAGGTTTAACCCTTTCTGCGTAATCCGAAATGTATGTCCTGCCAAAATTCAAAAATCCTGAAATGGATTGTAGTCTTTTCAGAGTCATTGGAGGTTGGAGCAGTACACATTTTTCTAAAAATTGTCTCGCCAGGCTTTTGCCTTCAGTTGACAATTCGTACACTAAAAATAGGACACCGAGTTGGGAATTGTTTTGATTTTCTGAAATTAAATTTGTATCCCAGGTGGGTGAACCCAAGAATTATGTGGTCCACCCTAGACTAGTTTTCCATTAATTTATCATCCGTCAGACAGCTGTCATCTACATAGGACAATGCCTCCTCATCAAAATTCGAAGAAACTCTGTTACCTTGGCTGAAAACAACCCAGGGCTATTCTTTTACCCCTGGGTTATCAACAAAATTGGTATTAGGAGCCTAGCGCCGAGAATACGGTCAAATATCTGCTCCCATGCACTATATTTTGGCAGAAAAATACATTTGAGATGTCTAGTGTTGCTTTGCATTTTTTCAGCACAATGTTATTTATAAGTGTAGGACTGTGTGCATTTTGTACTGCAAATGTGCGTGTCGATGCATTTAAATGTCTGTAATCTAAGACTAGACAATATGATTATCGGGTTTCATTACCGGAAACAAGGGATATTCATAGGTGAGGTGCAATTCTCTATCACACCCTGGTATTCAAGTTGATCCAGGATCTCCATGACTTGTTTCTTAGCCTCATGTTTAATCGGGTATTGTCCTGTGGTTGAGGAATTGATTTTAATGGGATTTCATGCTAAGGTGACTCGTCATCCCACCCATCATGATTCCAGTAAAGTGCATGAAGGAATGCTAATGGCCACTCCTGTGCATATTAATTTTTAAATGATTCTGGTACGAGGTCGGAGACAGCAGGTAAAATAACTTCTTCCCCCATTGGGAACTCCATTATGAGCTCAGGTGGCGAATCCTTTTTGGCCAAAAGACTATCATAACCATATATCAGGTTCTCCCAAAAGAGACCCTTTACCTTCCTGGGAATGTCCCCCTCCATTTGGAGCGTAATTTCGTATAAGCGATGTGGGACACTTAACTTGTATCAGGTGTTTCCACCATGATATGCTCACTAAGCGCCACCGCCTCCAGATAATCCATCAGGGTCTGGCGAGCTAGTGTGACTTCTGCCTTGCTGTCAAGCAACATCACAGCCCATTCAGAAGCAGAGTCCTCAGTAGCCTGGGCATTTCTAATCTTGATCTCAGCGACCTTTTTTTAAATTGAGGATTTGAAGTCTTTTATCCGTCAACTTGTTTAATAATGTAGTCCAAAGTGCGGTGTGTCTCAGTTTTTGACTTGACTCGCACTTCCAATCTGTACTCTGACCGTCCATCTCTCTCCGAACGCTTTTCGGCTGTCTCCTGAAAGGAACGTGTATCAGTAGCCTGATACCTCTCATGTTTTCTAATTTGTCACGGTACCTCAGATTGTATTTTCTTTCGGCATGTTCCGGTCGAGGAGATTCACCCTGTGACTGCGTTTTGTTTGTTTATTTTTATGTTTACTGTCCCATTTAGTTTTTTGAAGAATCAGGTGCTTGCTTAGAGTTATCCTTTTCAGAATTGCTCTTAACTATTGGTTTCCCAGGTCTGGCTTCCAGAATATCTCTGCAAAGTGAGGCATATGTATCTTTGATAATCTATGACAATTCTCACTTGTGTTGTGCAGGAGTGAATTCCCTCCGGCATTTGGCGTATATCCACCGCTGCTGCCTCCCCTTTTATGTTACTCAACAGAATGCCTGATACCTCGGCAAAATTTCCCATCAGTTTCATCCCCAGATCTAAGGTAGGCTCTGCCCCGTACAGCTCACAGTGCCACAGCAATCCCCCTAACCCACTAGGAAGCAAATGGTTTTCTGACAACCCTTACCCATCAGGGATCGTGGAAGCAGTGCAGAACCTTTTGCTCAGTCACTCGTGCTCACTTATTATCAGATAAATATACAGAGAATACACAGTGGGAAGTTTTCAATAATATATATTAAACCAATGTTATTCTTGCATAAAATATGTGTGCTGAAATGATTAGTAGACAGAAGCAGATAAACGTGATTACAAGCACCAAAAGCATAAATAGTAGATATAGTTCTACCATGGTGCTAAACAATATATATATGCAGGCATATAAACAAGGCAGTGATGTTGCGTACTCCTACTAAGCGAACCCTACTCTAAGCGTACCTAACGTACCTAACGATCCAACCCCATTACCTGATAGGATAGAGGGAAGGACCCCGTCTTGGTCACAAACTGGACACCCCTCATGAGATGTGACTACTGCATGGTGATTTCCCCACATGCAAGGACCCTTGGTGTCAGCGGAAGTGCCTCCTCTGCTAATCTATCGGGATGCTCATCTTTTATAATAGAAAGCAGCCTTGCGATGAGCACATAGATTAGTGACGATATGGATATGTAGACAGCCCTGTCACCCGTGGATGAAGATAGTGATGACATTTGCACGTAGTGCGAAATGAGACCTTGTACATGATGTTCAGGGCGTTGTGATAATTTTGTGTGAAGTTAGATGTAAAACAAGTTTAGTTTCAGAGAAACTAATCAAACATTGTCAGGCATGCAAAAATGTGCAAAAGGTCACAGCTGGAAATGTTATTTGTGAGGGCAATGTAAGAAATAAGCTGCTTCGCTACATGGGCCTAACTCAGGAATATAACAACACCCCGATGGGCTCCTTGAGCCTGTTTGAAGCGTCAATCAGTCCCTCCAACTGCATCAAAATGTGGCGGTCGGACCGCTATGCTGAATGTCGCCACCAACGGCCTATCAGTGGCAGTCCCACCGACATCATAATCAGGCCCTTACTGTTAAATCATTATCCCTTACCTTTTTATCTTATTTTACTCTGTTACTCTTAATCTCCTACCCTCACCCTCTGATCCTTCTTGTTAGGTTTTATACTTAACCCCCAATTACTAAACCCTTAACCTTACCCATAATGCCTTATCCTTCTACTAATCACATTTCTGTCCTTAACTTTTCACCATTAACCTCTTATCTGTGTGCCCCTTTACTCTTTACACCTTACCTTTAAAGCCTTACTTTTAACCTATTACCGCTTGTCTTTTTACCATCATTTTACCCGGTTAATCTTAACCTTTTCAAAAAGTGAATTATTAGTTGGGTGAATGGTAATCCACAGCAAGAAAAAAATTACAAACCTTTTATGTAACGGCAAAGATGTCCACCTGGTAGCTTTGGCACAGAGCGTAGAGGCTTAACTTGTGTAAAGCATTTAGAATTACCAAAATAGTTAAAAAGTTAAATAAACCTACCTGTAACCTCTTTCCATTAACCGCTTATCCTTAAACTTCTCTTTAGACCCTCAAACTTTTACCCAGAACTCCATAACCGTGCTCAACGTATTACCCTCGACCATTACCCTCTCTCTCCTTACTCACCCTATTACCCTTAACGCCGTGTCCTCTCTCTCTTTACCCCTACCCCATGCCTATTCTACTTAAAATGAAATGACAAACCATGGGGTGGTCAGCAAAGAAATCATAGTGCATGAGGAAATGGTAGGACAATTTAAAGGATCTAAACTGTATGCTCTCTCAAAGTATGGCGGAATAGTAAGACCCCAATGATCTCCAGTGCATGACAAAGATGTCTGATCTCAAGGAGGACAGGATCTACTCCTTGAACCCGCAACAGTTCCCTGAAATAACATCAAACAATTTCAATAAGATGTCCTTCAGAAATATACTCCTTAAAAAAAACACACACAAATGTTCCAGGTTGGAAGATTAGCCACTTAGCTGAAACCATAACATGCTTAAGATTAGGAACAAACTAAATACGAGGTTTATCGGGAGTCTGCTCACATGGACCCCATCAATAGCATTTTAAAATTTATATGCACTGGTTTACAGTTGTTTCAGATGCTAGAAGCCCAAATAGATAGGAATTAATGGAAAAGACGTCAGTGTATCCAGCTGATAAAAACCAGTAAAATACAAGTAAAAGTTGTGAACCAAAAATTTGCAAAATTGTTTATTAATTTCAAATAGTAAATACTTTGTTTCAGAAAGGTCACACATTCCGTGTTTACCAAAACAAACACCAATACAGATATACCTAAAATATAAAAAATGAGTGATCTGTCCAAACTGGCTGAATAAAAAGTACAAACATTACACTTTCATTAAAAATATTCGAACATGCATGGTCTTTTAGTGGGCAATGGCATAGAAAAAAGTTGCCCATAAGGATTGCCAGTAGGATAGAGCTCAAAACAGCACATACGTAACTGTAGTTAAATTATTTGTGCATATTAAAACCGAGGGGGAGGTTCTCTGCTGGAAGCCTGTTGCGATGGGAGCAAAAAACCTACTCAGCAACATACCCAGATACACCTGCTTTCACACTTGGGGCCTCATTATGATAGCGGTCGGACGAGTGTCCGACCGAAATTTTATTGGAATTTAGACCACCAGACATGTAGCTGGAGGCTCCACCCGCCTTATTACAATGTGACTGGCGTGAAGGTGACCATAAACATGCCTTTTTCAATTGCGGCCGCAGCACAAGCCACAACTGAAAAAGGCATATTTTTAAACATCCGTGTTCCAGGCACCATGTGATGCCTGGCACACAATGCATGGATGTTTGGAGGGGCACCACATGTGCCCCCCTGGGCCCATTGCAAAAGCCCAAGGGAATGGGAGCACTGCTAGAAGCCGCAAAATTCCCATTCCGTCTGCCTCTACATGTCGGTCAGACTGCCATGTAAACGGCAGAGGGAAAGGGACATTGTAATTCATGCCTCTGTAGGTACCGCCCCCATTTTAGCGATTACTGTCAGACCAAAGCTCTGATGGGCTCCTTGAGCCTCTCGGAGGAGTCGGTCGGTCCCTCCGCACGCTGCGTTACAACCGACTGCATCATTATGCGGTCTGCAGCCTCAGATGTCGGACGGACTGACAGCCTATTGGTGGAGATCTGCCAGACATAATAATCGGGCCCTTAGTAAGAAATAATTAGATCATAAGGCTATTCTTGGAAAACAAGTCTTCATATTTCAAAAGTGACTGTGTAGATGTAATGTAATGTCAACTGGAAATATGGTTAAAAGATGGCAAGGGGGTAATAAATGAACAGTGGAAACAGAACTGATGTGCCAACAAGCCATTCACTGCGGTGATGGTCACAGTGAAGAGGACCTTCCCCCACCAACAATCTGGTGCAGCTAGAGTTAGGGACCACTCCACCCACTCACCACCAAGGTGTCTCTTTCCAACGCAGATAGCTCATAGGCTGATGGAATCCTCTCATTCAAGCTTATATAATCTATAAGAAGCTGAAGCCTTGCCTTTCAAGCTCATGCAAATTACAGGAAGTGGAAACTTTCAAGCTCATGCAAACTCCAGGCAAGTAGAGACTTGACTTTCAAGCTTGGACAACCATCAAGCATATGAAGAGAGGAGGTTTTCTCCAGTTCACAACCTACAGGATGATGCAAAAATGCAAGGGCTGGCTCTTGTGCTAAAGACCAACAGACACACATACATTGATAGATAGCTCTGAAGTTGTTAAGACACCAGTGCCAGACATGAGAGAAAGGTGCACTCCGAGAGGTAGTTCAAAACCGTGTTTAACAACACTTTTTTAATGTTATGAACTCCCTACACTATAAACTCGCACCCTGTACAGTTGGCCCTACAACTTTCGAAGGGAGTAGCCTTGCACTGCTGAAATCAACACTAAATTAGAAGCCTTTATTAATCTGCCGGAAAGAACGGGAATGTCAACAAGGCCCTCTGAGCTTTCCTTCCTGCTTAGTTTTAACTGCAGAAGATTGTGTTGCCTTACTAAAAAGCAGACAGCAAGTGGGTGGCACGAATGACTGAAGTAATTACTAATGATTTGGGGACAAGGTACTCCACTCATCACTGCTGTAATAAGTGGACCTAGAATACCATTTACCCTTCCGAACTATCCAGTTTTCAGAGCCTCCTAATCAGGCTCCTTGGTACTAGTCCACAGAGTTGAATGAAAAGAAATAATTACACACACTCAAAGTGTTTGGCCTAAGCACAGTTCTATATGCATATTACAAGGAGTGTTATTTATACAATAATAGATCACTTGCATGACTATGGATCTACGTTACGGTAGCGGTCTGCAGTTCATAGATAATCATATTATACAAATGCCTTTTATTTACTTAGAAATCTTTTTCTAACATGGTTCAACATGACAGAATAGTCATGTTGTGCACCCAATGGTGGATACCATGCATAATAGCAAGCAAAAAAACCTCCATTCTTTAATCCTGGTACAGAAAGTTACTTCAAAGAGGAGTACACTACCAAGGCACACTGCCTGCTACCTCTATATGGTTGACAAGGTAAACAGCCTTTATAACGCGGTCGGAACCACGCATGCCTTTACCACAAACTTTTACAGCGAATATGCCTTTACCACGAAAATGTAAGTATTTTGCAGGTAAATATAAAGCCATTATATATATATATATATATATATATATATATATATATATATATATATATATATATAGGCAGGGGAGGTTTCAGGGTGGGCGTGGGTATTGCATAGCAAGGGTATTTTTAGGGTTTCGGGTGGGTGTAGGTTTTTGGGTGGCAAGGGTATTTTTAGGGTTTCGGGTGGGTGAAGGTTTAGGGGTTAATAAGGCAAGAAATATATATTACATACACATATATATGTATACACACATGTATACACATATATATATACACACCCCTACACACGCACAAACAAATATATATATACACACACACATACACACACACATGCATACATATATTTATATGTGTAGAGATAGGGCAAGTATAATATATACACACACACACATATATATATATATATATATATATATATATACATACACACACAAATATATACCTATATATATGTATAGTTAATACTCACTTATAAAATACATAGATATTTGTGGTAAAGACATTAATTGTAAGTGTCTGTGGTTTTAAGGCATGCGTGGTAAAGACGCATGCATGGTAAAGGCAATGATTGTTCTGTCATACATCCGGTTTTGAATGGCTGCAATTGTTGGCACTTTGCATATACGAAATCATAATTTCCTCAGTGTTAACTGGTATGCTTTTCCAGAGAAAGGAGGGATGCCCATGTGGCTTTCAGTCTTCACCAGGCTTTCTGTGAGAGCATGTGCCTGGAAGGGAACAACCTGGAAAAGCAATGATCTATCGAATAAGGATGACAGAGCTAGATGAGGCTGTAGGTCAAGTAGTTTCAAAAGCAGGAAGGTATATTGTTGAAATCTTAAGAGCCTAATCGTTAGTTGAACAAGTGCTGCCAGGGAGTCAACGTGCTTAATAGTGCACAAGTCAATTCTGATGAGTACTACAAAACAAGCAACTTCATGAAGAAAAAAAGTCTCATCGGTGCTGGACACTTCTGGTGTAAATTCTCGGTGGTCCACAAACCAGTGAACAGTGCTGATACATGCTCGTCTTCTCAAGAAGACGATGTAAAATCCATTATGTTGGGATGAGAAACTAGAACTCTGCTGAAGCCCACAGAGCTGTGAACTCTATTCCAGATTGGCAGATATTTAAATTCAACAAGTAAAATAATGGATGGTCTTGCCAAAATACATGGCATGTGGATTGCGATTTGGAGCATTTAACAGTCAAAAAATACATTCCAACAACTTAGAGAACACACACAGCTTTTACCTCGGACCATTGGCGTTTTAAACTACAGCTAGTACACATAGAATTCGTTTTAGAATTGAGTGAGATCTCCAAACCACCTAAGGATATTCTTCTTGCTTAAACATGTGACAAAATATTTGATGACAATCGGATGCACTTTATCTCCGAAAATTAAATAGTTGAATGAAAGAGTATCCCATACATGTGATTTTTTCTTTTTTTCCTGAGACGTCATATCTTGTTAACGTTTTTCTACCAGGATCAAAACATTCGTAAATGTACAGGTGAAAAATGCAGAGATGCCTACAGCCCCTAACTCAGGGTGGTATGGTTGAACATGTATCTAAATACAGTCATTTAATATGCTGCATTCTTAAATTGCAAGTACATAAATGTATGAAGACAATATCCCTCTGGATTTATTGTGGTGCATCTGGAAGTGACAAAGTTGCAAAAAACAAAAGCCCGTTTCACTCTTCTTCACTAAGCAGAATTCCTCAAGTGCTGTGATCGAAACGCTCTTCGTGGTCTGTGAGGAGGGTTGAACTTCAAGGAAGTTAAGTGCCAGGAATTAATACATACAAAATATCGGTGCCGTTTTCTGTATGACCCCATTCCAAAAGTAGCCATATGTTGCAACAGAATACAATGCTGTTTTCTTCTGCGCATACTCATTCGTAGATGTCCGTGGGCATCAAATGATCTGACACCATCCTTCCTTTTTGCGTGATAGAGAGCTAGCCCACAGCATCAGGTTTAAGTTTTTGTCCAAGTAGGGTGGGTACCGGAGATAAGTCACACACTCTACTGCACTGTTGCGGAGTAGAAAAGAACGCTTGTGCGAAAAGGTGTCAAAACTGTACTTCCCGCCATATGCTCCGGCACCACTGTTTCCTAAAGAAATAAACATATGGGTTAATAATATATTAACATAAGCCATATATGTTCATAAATATGTTTAATTATGTTACTTGAGAGAGTAAACCACTTGATATCTCTGAGATGGACATTGACCCCGGCAGGGGAAGCGGACGCAACCTAAGAGATGGAATCAATCAATCAAAACAACTTTATGCGATCATTTAAAATCATAAAAGTATGCTATACAGTATAAATACGGTTATGAACATTAACGTTTGCATTGATTAAAAACAATTGATCACAATCAGTAAATTTTATAAAAACTAATTGATTTCCTCCGGAGGGGCTACCAGTCTATTCCTCTTACTCCTAATAGATGCAACGAGAAAACTAGCAACACCAAACATGGTTACAGGGGATTCCATTAATTGTAAAAACAGTAAAGCAGGTTTAGTCTGAATAAATGCTTTCTCAATATTGGGAAAATAAACCTTTTTCTTGCATCACGATACAGTGGGCAAAAGAACAAAAAATGCATGGTATCTTGGGAAGAGAAGTCGTCACATTTACAGGGAGCCGTGTCTTCCGGCCTGAACCATCCCTGTTGATCACTTAATACTAAGTGGATCTGGTTAAAGCAAAATTTTGTCAATAGCCATCTATGAAATGAGTTCGTGACAATAGACAAATAAGGTTGCATAGTGAAGGACAAAATGAGCTGAAAGTGAGCCCTCACAGTAGATTTACTCAATTCTAGGGCTTCTCGCTCAGCGTCGCTGATCTTGATGTAATTAATTTTAACCCACTTTAGATCAGCTTTACATAAACCTTCGGGGTTAGTAAAAATCTCTGGACGCCCCATTTTTATAGATAACATTTTAATGTAACACAGCCACTGAATATCCTTCATATTGTCTAAATTAATGCAATCCTTCAAGATTTTATGATTTAATGTAAGATTCGGATTTATCCAGATTCTAATCCATAACAGGATTGGGGCTATTTTTATTATATCTGAAATATAGCCTATCCCCAACTCAAGATGAACCAAATGAGTAGCTATAGATTGTGGGAGGCCAAGAACGACACGTAGAAATTTATTTTCTTCTCTTTGTAAGGGCTCGGGTTTTATGTACCCCCATATTGCAGCCCCATACCTAGCAATTGAGATAGTTTTAGCTTTATATATAGCTAGAATAGCCTCACAAGGTTTTCCTCCCAGTCTTTTTACAAAACCTGAAATTGCAGCGGAGGAGTTTCTCACAGCTTTTACCTTTGTAGAGAGTTGCGGTGCCCAGGTTCCTTTTTCGTCAAAAACAACTCCCAAGTAGGTAAAAACTTTCACCCTAGTAATTACTTCCCCGCCACAGTAAAAGGTTTTAGCATACTTTTTCCCCTTTCCCAACAGCATGATGTGCGATTTACCGTTATTGACCACAAGGTCCAGCGATTTCATAAAATCCCCAAAGGAATCCAATAATCTTTGTAGACCGAGAGGAGTCCGGGCCAATAAAACTGCATCATCTGCATAGAGGAGTACGGGAATAGATGTACCTCCCATACGCGGGATATCAAGTGTAGCTGTTAACAGGTTTTCTTCCAAGGAGTTTATATACAAAGTAAACAACATGGGAGCAAGGATACAGCCTTGGCGCACCCCTCTTCCAGACTTAAAACTAGCGGTACATTGCCCCTCCTGCGTCATCCTTATTGAAGCTCTCAAATCTTTATGTAGGTCTGCCAGGAAATGCACGAGGGGCCGATCAAGCCCCAGTTCCAAAAGCAAGTCCCACAGCCTTGACCTGTTGACCAGATCAAAGGCCGTGGACAGATCCATAAAGCCTAAAAAGATCGAGCCCCCTACAGCTTTCGTGTATTTAGATACAATTAGATGTAAGTTAAGACATTGGTCCTCAGTGCCTCTCCCCGATCTAAAGCCATACTGGGCATTGGTTAATATATCTTTCTCCGTCGCCCAGCTCGTTACTCTGGCTAAAATAACCTTCCCCAGGATTTTTTTTTTTGAAACCGTTTATTACAAAACTCAAAAAATATACAAAGATGGGCCTACAACCTTCCGGCCGGCCGCTAGCAGACAAAAGGAGCATATGATACACATTGTAGAGCGTGTGTTGCGGCTGAGGAAGATGCACAGGAGTTAGCAGCGTTGATAGCCACACCATCCGGACCCCACTGTACGGTTTCATTTTAAACTGAAAGAACAACCAGAAAAACAAACCCACAAGGCAATCCACAATCAGAAAAAGCAGCATGTGCTCCCCTGAGAGGGGGACCCTACCAGTCCATAGGAGTATCAAGAAGGGGAAGAGATCAGGACTAGGGCTGGGTAAACTCAATGCCCGGAACAAGGAAGATGGGTCGGCTAAGGGGATGGGGCAGGTGACGGATCGGGCAATAACGGCAGAGCACAGATTCCCCCGCGGTAGGCGTTCCAGGGGCCCCATACTTTCACCCATGTCCCAGGCTTACCTCTCGCCACATACACCACCTTTTCCCGAAACATGCACCAATCCATATGTTCCTACCAGGCCGAGACAGTCGGGGACCTCTGGGATCCCCACAGTTGAGCAATATCGCGCTTGGCCACCATATATCCCAGAGTCACCCACCACGTCTGTGGCGCCGAGTAGTCGGTAGGTTCCCACACATTCAACAGGCATCTCCTCGCTTCGGGTAGCAGCACCACATGCGTGACCACACGCAGGACCTCATGCACACCACGCCAGAATCGCTCCACCTCCGAGCATTCCCACAATATATGCAGAAAGGTCCCCAAAGCGCCACACCCACGCTTACACAACCCGTCCACAGCATAGCCCATACGCAGGAGCCTTGGCCCCGTCATGTAGACTCTGTGGAGTATCTTGAGCTGGACGAAGCGAAGGCGGGCCGGTATGGCCACCTCTTTCGGGGAGGCCACCGCAGAGGTCCAGTCCTCGTCGTCCAGCTCCAGTCCATCGGCAACCCAAGCCTCACGAAGGGCAGTCAGCAATCCCGAGCGGTCATTGATCAGTTTTTTGTAGATCAGTGAGATCGTGCTGTCCGGAACGTGCCCATCCAGCACTCTATCCTCCAGGGGGGAATACTCCGGGATGGATGCAACGTCCGGGAAGACGGAGCCCAGTGCATGACGGATCTGCAAATACCGAAAGTACTCCCTGTCATGCAACTGGAATTCCGTCTGCAGCATCTCGAACGTTTTAAATCCTCCCCTCGTCCAGAGATCCCCCACTTTGCTGATGCCTATCATGTCCCACTTCTCGAAGCCCTTCGAGGTCCATAGGGAGCCCAACTGCTCGGACGCGTATAGTGGTGATGCCCCGGTCAGACGGTCCTTCCACCCCATCGCCACATTAGCCGCGTGCCACACTCTCACCAAGACACGCGTGGGGCCGGTCAGCCGAGCGTCGGGCGCGCTGGTGTAGAGCGCTCGATTATAGTCCACACCCGGGAGTAGCATCTTATCCATTTCGAATGCCGGGTTTAAGGCGGGCCCGTACAGGCCGTGATTAATCGCAGCCAGCTGGGAGGCCCAATAGTACCGTTTGATATCCGGGAGGGCAATCCCTCCGTCATACCATGGGAGCGTCAGCTTCGCCAGGGCGATACGCGGCCTCCCGTCCCAGAACAGGCGGCGCTGCAAACTCTCCACCTCGCGGAAGTAGCGCGCTGGGACGAGGTCCATAGTATTCTGCAAAGCGTACAGGAAACGCGGCAGAGACATCATCTTAAACAATGCCGCCCGGCCGAGCGGCGAAAGCGGCAAGCGCCGCCAGCGCGTGACATCTTCCTTCAGGCGCTGGAGGGGGGGAAGCAAGTTCCGATCATACCGGGCCTCCGGGTCCAGAGTAATGAAGACACCCAGGTACCGAAGACACCCAGGTACCGAAATCCCTGCGGGGCGATCTGGATCGGACAGCCCCGCGGGAGAATAGGAGCCTCCCCAGAGAGAACATACACGCACGATTTAGCCCAGTTGATGACAAGGCCGGAGTTACGACCAAATGAATGCAAAACATCAACCAGTACTATCAGTGATTTACATGGGGAAGCTAGGTACAAGAGGATGTCATCAGCGTATAGGGATACGCGGTCCTCATACTCGGGGGTCCAACGGAGACCACGAATAGAAGGTTCCCACCGCAGCCACTCCGCCAGGGGCTCCAAGGCAAGCGCAAAAAGGAGCGGCGATAAGGGGCAGCCCTGCCGCGTGCCCCGGCCCAGCTCGAACGGAGCCGATACTCTACCGTTCACCACCACCTGCGCCAATGGGCCCGAATACAGCAATTTGACCCAACTGATGAACCCTGCGCCAAAGCCAAACTTCGCAAGCATCGCCCAGATGTATGGCCATTCAAGCGTGTCAAACGCCATGGTGGCGTCCAAGGACGCCAAAATGGCCGGCTCCCGTATGTACTGAACACGTGCGAGCACCCCAAGTAAACGCCGCAAGTTAAGGGCCGTGTTACGATGGGGAATAAAGCCGGATTGATCCTGGTGAACCAGGTCGCCCACCACGCCGACCAGCCGATTGGCCAGGACCTTGGCGAGAATTTTGGGCTCCGCGTTCAGTAGCGAAATGGGCCGATAGGATGTAACCCGGTCCCGAGGTCTCCCCTCCTTGTGGATAACCACGATTGTAGCCAGACGCTGGTCCAGCGGGAGGGAGCCCACCGAGTGAGCCTCCAGGAACATCGATCGGAGATGTGGTGCCAGCGTATCCGGTCGCAACTTGTACAACTCGATGGGGAGACCATTAGGACCCATGGCCTTGCCGGAAGCGACCGAACGTATGGCGAGGGCGATTTCGTCGGAGGTTGGAGCGGCGTCCAACGACACTCTGTCCTCCTCCGAAAGGGAAGGCAGCGCGATATCCCTGAGCAGGGCACAGGAATCCTCTTCAGAGCGGGAAGACACCGGGGAATACACCCCACGGAAATAATCCGCGAAGCAGGAGACAATTTCTTCCGGCTCAGTAACACACACACCGTCCGTTTTCTCAATCAGCGGGACTACACGACTCGCTCTCTCCTTTTTGTCCAGCCACGCAATCAATTTACCAGCCTTATCACCCACATCATACAGTCTCCCCTGTTGCTCTCTACTGAGGCCCCTGGCCGCCTCCGTGACGAGGGCCCGATAGGCCGCTTGCTTGAGTTGGAGAACATGTAATACGGCATCCGTCACCCCACATTCTAGATTACCCTCCAACTCGGCTATCTCAGCTTCCACCCGGGTCACCTCCTCCCGCTCGCGCCTCCGGGTGTGGGAAATAAGGGACAGGGCCTCTCCTCGTAGTACTGTCTTGAATGCCTCCCACAGTGAGACAGCCGAAGGCACGGACCCCACATTCTCGTCAAAATAGCGCTGGAGGGATTTAATCAATTCAGCGCGAATGGTGGGGTCGCGCAGGTACCAGGGATTGATCGGGACCACCCTACCCTCACCCCTCGGAAAAAGATCCAGGTGTAACAGGAGCGGGGAATGGTCCGAGATACCCCGTGCCAAATGGCGCACCTCTCCCACCCTCCCAACATAGGCCGCCGGGACCAGGACATAATCTAGTCGCGAGAGACTACCATGGGCCCCCGAATGGAAGGTATACTGTAGCTGCGTGGGATGTTTTTAAACGCCAGCAATCCACCAATCCCAAAGTGTCCAATAGGCCAGATAGCCACGCTTGGGCCCGGGGGAGGTCCCTAGGGGGGTGACGATCCACAGTCCCAGAAACCACCGCATTGAAATCCCCCCCCACCACCAGAATCCCCCCCGGAAGGCCAAGGAGGAGGCGCCCCAGGTCCGCAAAGGTAGTCGACTGCAGCCCCGGCGGGACGTATACTGACACAAAAACGACCACTTTGCCCTCCATCCTTCCCACCAAGACCGTGTAACGTCCCCTGTCGTCATGGAGCACCTCATCAATCTCCAACGGGAGCGAGTTCTTAACCATGATGCCCACACCCCTTGAGCCAGACGTGAAGCCCGAATGGGCCACTAGGTGATAGCCACGCCGATTCATGGCGCAGAAGGAGTTGCCAATGAGGTGTGTCTCCTGCAGAAAAACTACATCGGGCGAGATTCGCTTCAAGAACTGCAGGACCACACCACGTTTAATCCTGTCCCCCAGTCCATTCACGTTCCAGGACAACAGAGTTAGTTCCCTACCCCCCATCATAGACAGAAGCCACCATTTGTCCCCCCCGAGAGCACTATAGAGCTAACACAATGATACTTTTGCCTTGTGGTAAAAACGAACAACACCCCCCCATCCCTGCCCACCCGCCCCAACAAAACTCCCCCCTCCCTGCACCCCTGCATGAGCCCGAACAGCCCCCCCAACGTGCAGTGTGCCTGTCGCCCCATATATATAGTAGAACTAGCTAAACCCCCTAGAGGAGGAAGGAGAACCCCCAGTAGACCCCACACAACCTCCATAGGAGGGGAAATTATACAGACAGACGCTTAATCGAAAGTGGCATCATTTTTGTCCAGAGTGAAGCCCAATATTACCCCCTCAATCCCGATCCAGTGTGCCGTCTCCCCCCGCCGCCCCCCCCCCCCTCGATCACGATCCCCAGACAGAGTGTCCAGCCAGTCTCCGGCCGCTTCGGGACGATCAAAAAAGTGCGTGCGACCCTCTACCTCCACTCGCAGCTTGGCTGGGAAGAGCATAGCGTATTTAAGGTTCAGGTCCCGAAGACGGCGCTTGACGCCTAGGAAGCTCAGTCTCTGCTTCTGGACCGCTGGGGTGAAATCAGGGTAAAAGTTCACCTCCATATTGTCAAGCTTAACCGGCCCATGCAGTCTGGAGGCTTGCAGGATAGCGTCTCTGTCCCGAAAGTTGAAAATCCGGGCAATGAGAGGTCGCAGAGGGGCTCCGACCTTCGGCCTTCCCCCGGTAACCCTGTGGGCCCGCTCCACCGCGAAAAATTTACTCAGCCCCCGTGGCTGGAGATGGGTAGCGATCAGGTCCTCCACAAATAGGTCCGCCGCCGCTTCCTCCCGTCCCTCGGGCACCCCGATGATGCGGATGTTGTTCATCCGGGCCCGACTCTCGGAGTCCTCCAGGCGCCGATACATAAGCGCGCTCGCCTGACTAAGCCGGCGCACCTCTGTTTGTAGTGCCGCCACCTCAGTAGTAAGGCCCGATGCGGTGTGGGCCAAAGAATCAACTCGGTCGTTGGTCTTGGAAAGATCGGCCCTCACCAGGCCAACATCCACGAGGACCGAGTCGATCTTCTGTGCCAGTGTGTCGAACCGCTGGCCCACCGAGGCCTTCATTTCGGCAATGGCGCCCATGACATCCCGCAGAGTCAGATCCGTGGGCAGGTCCGGGGCATCAGGAGGGCCCTCAGGGGACTTGTGCGGTCCGCCGGGAGATCCCTTCTGGAGGGTATAGCGGTCCATACTGTTGGCCTGATGGGTGGTGCCACGCCGGGTCGACTTGGTCTTTGCCCGGTCTCCATCTTGTTTCGTGGCCATGGCCACCAGTCCCCCGGTCGCACCAGCCACGTCGTGAAGGGCAGGCAATCAGGGCCACAAGCTCCGGGGGGGGCCACCCCAGATCGGCGGGGTGGGTCACAGCCGGCGGGCAGGCCGAGTCTCCCAGCGAGGCCACACCAACACAAAGAGCCCCGCGACCCAACCCTGCAGAGACGGCAAGGGGGTGCGAAAGCGAAAGTGCGGGGTACGCGACTCGCCAGGCCCGGCCCGCCGCTGTTGTTCACTTTGCCACTGGGTCACCCCTCAGCGCAAATCCGGGGTCTGGCGAGGAGAAGGCCGCAGACTTCAATCGGTGCTCACTCCGGTGTCCGAGGTCCGATTTGACAACGGGAAACGGGTGCCACCTCAGCTCAGGCTCACCAACACAGTCCCCTCATCCGAGACAGGATAAATTCAGGATAGTCGTAGGAGGTTGCGGAGGTCCTCGGGAGCCTCGCACCTACGCAGCCATCTTGGTTGCGCGCTAGGCTCCTCCCTTCCCCAGGATTTTGATTGAGGAATCCAACAGGGATATTGGCCTATAGCATCTGGGTTCTCCCCTTTGGCCCTTCTTAAACACGGGGATTATAATAGAATGGGACCATGACTTCGGGAAAGCAGTTACAGCCGCGGAATTAAACACATTCGTCAAAATTTTAGCCCAATATTTAGGATTGGCCTTAAACATGTCAGAAGGCACCCCATCGGGGCCTGGCGCCTTTCGTCCAGCCGATCCCTCGATGGCTTTTTCGACCTCCGCTATGTTAAAACTAACAGGTATTATAGGAGGATTAGAAAATGGAGCCTTAAAGGTTTCCAGGTCTAAATTACTCCCATAGATTTTTTCAAAATGGCATAACCAGTCCTTCTCTGAGATATTAAGTTCTAGTACAGAGTTCTGGGTACCATCAAACAGGAGAGTATTAACAATTGCCCAAAACTTGGAGCTATCTTTCAAAGTGGCATTATCCATTAAAGCTGTCCACGCATCTTGTTTAATTTCCTTTTTACGAACCTGGACTGCTTAAGAATAATCTTTCCTTAGCTGAGTGACTAGACATTTGTTCCTTGGGATATCATTCAGAGCCTTTTTAAGTAAGTTATGGGCTTTGGAGCAATTATGATCAAACCATCCAAATGCAAGTTTATTTTTAACAACTCGGCTATCAGTTGTAAGTTCAATAGCCACTTGGGAACAGATAGCTTCATAAGACGATATTACATCCCCTCCATAATTAAGCGGGTCTGAACATATGTTTAAATCCGAGCCGCCCTTAGTTATAATAATGTGAAGAAAGTCTTCAGGGGTGACCTTGCTCCAGTTTAATCTCCTCCCCTGGTCTTTAATTATTACATCGGGAGTAGTAAGGGGCCGAACTGTTTTATCCAGGAGGGAAAAATCATTAGTCAAATCAATTACCACCGGATTGTGGTCACTAAAGGATGAACGTATAGCATTATAAAAAATCACATTTTAAAAGTCCTGAAGATAAAAATATATAGTCAATTATAGATTCACAATCCCTAGCAATGTACGTGGGAACACGGTTACTCTTATCAAAAAACCCTGGCTCAAACAATTCATTATTGGACAAGAGAGACTCCAATGCTTCCCCCTTAGAGCTATGTTCAAAATGTTGAGGGGATGTGAAATCTGGGCCATCATTATCTCTGTAATGGCAATTTAGACTACGTAAATGTACATTAAAATCTCCCATCAAAATATAGTGACAGAAAGTTGTTTGAATTTCCTTATAGGATTCTAAAAAGTTTAACAAAAAATAAAGATGCTCATTAGGAGACTCCCCAAGCTGCGAATTATAACAATTGACAAGAATTAGTTTAGTGTTATTTGCCAAACTTACTTCCAAGATAAGGCAATTATGGGAGGTACAATCAAGCTTTAAAACTCTTCCTGTAATATTCACTGAAACCAGGAACACAAGACCTCCTCTGTCTCTCCCTGCTGTCGAGCTCAAGGCAGGGACGAAAAAGGAAGTATAACAATCAATCCAAAAGTCACAATCCTTATCCCAAGTCTCTTGGAAAGCGACGATATCATACTGTTTAACAAAATGTAACCAGTCGCAATCGTCCCTTTTTGACCGCAAGCCTGCAATGTTCCAACTTATCAACTTTACCTTTTCCCCCACACCATTGGGGATACTTGCCAAATTACATAAAGAGTTTTCAATACTCAATAATGTTTGAACAGATTTCATGGATCCTATCTCAACCGAACTATCCCTTCCCTTGCCCTCAGAATCCTCACGTCAGTCACAAGCCTCTAGGTCCGTAAGTACCCCAAATCTATTGTGAGTTAAGATGTTAAAACCGTTCCCACAGGTATTGTCATCATTATAGATTTGTGGCATAGCAAGGGACTGGGGCTGGTTAAAGGTGTAAGGTCTAACTCTCCCACGATTAAAAGGTGCTTTAATTAACTGCGTGTAAAAATAACCCAGGGGGCGCGCACAGACACTATTTGCGTCATAGTGAGGAAATATGAATTTTATGATCAGATTATGTCCCCTATCTTAGACCCCAACGGCTCCATGTACATGCTACAAGTACATGTATGTTCCCTCCAGTTCCAGTTATGAAGACGCAAATACATGTGCGTCCACCGTCAACATGTCCTCTTTCAGATCCGCCATGAATGAGTCGGATATTCCGTTCCTAAGTATGAAAGGCCACCGACTTTATGTGGTTCACTTTCCACGTTTTACAGTTCAGGCGAGTAGGCCCTGAATTCTGCCATCAAGCCTTTTCCTGCCTTCTGCCTCTGAAAGCTCCAGTCCGAGCCCGCATCTGTATCCATGAACTTTGTCCTACTCCCTGCGCGGCTAACGGTGCCTGATCCGGCCTGTTGCCTGCCAAAAACTGTATTTCACCTTCAAGATTATCTGCTCCGCTCCTCATCCGATGCATTCCTGTCTAGTAGTTTAGGTAAACATTCTTCCAGCTACCGAGCAACGGGCCAGGCCTCACTGTCCTCATGCAAGTAATTCCTAGCCCCTGTTACTATGGAGGATTCCTGCCCCCTCGCATCTCATGTAGACACTTAGACGCTTGTACACGCACTAACAGTCAGTATAGAATAGATTCCGTCCGAGAGACCTTTCCTTTTGGATAATACAGTTCTTTAAACATAAGATATTAGATATGATTTGGGATTAGGTTGACATGACCCCCCAGACTTCTGTCTCCACATGTAGAGCTAAATGTCAAGTCCCCTTCACCCTCTAGTTGCACGTCAATCACACGTCATGCGGCTGCGCACGCATCTCTGCCAAGTATTTCTGCTGACATCGCAGGATTCTCTTATGGATCCACCCACCTGTGACATCATGTTTAATGACGTTTCTAGTCTACGCCTATGTTTACGCCTTTTTACATTACGTATGTGTATTATTATCTATATTATCAGCTGTTACGCCTCCTGCATCTGTCTTAATGTAATGCTTTTCATATAAATATCTTTACTTGTCAATAATGTATTGCCTTCCCTTCCTGAACCCTCGTGGTGATGGAATTTGATGCCTATGGTTCGAACCATAATTCCTTGTAAGGAATAAAGCCTTTCAGAACCTCTAATACCACGGATTCTGCCTCTTATTTTTACTGAGTTATTCTTACTAGACTTTACCGCATAAAAAATAGTACAGGTAATTAAATATTTACCACATAAATTGGCGCCCGAACAGGGACACTTTCTCATCTCACGCGCCGGAGGTGCGTTGCAGGCCCGGTCTCCTGCCACAGCTGGACGGACAACAACGCGTACCCGCAGGATTTCCTGTATCCCCCTCCGGCCAAGCGGGGGTGACTGAGGCTGCGATCAACACCCAGACGAGGCGGTGAGAAGTGCGAAGTATCCCGACCAGAGCCTAGCTGAGAGAGCAAGATCCGAGGTATACAGAGGCCCACCAGGTTCCGAAGTTCCGAGTCGAGTCAAGTCCAGTCCGGTCCAGTTCAGTTCAGTTCCGAGGCTTTCCGTTCCGTGCTACCCGGTGAGTACCGTTGCCGGGGAGGCATTTAGACGTGCACATTAGGTTGTGCCGGTCAAGACGGGTTTGGGTACACAAATCCGGTCTGCACTGTTTCAGCAGTGTATCTGTACTGTTTAGCAGTATATCTAGTATGTCTTGCATATAATTCAGTATTATCTAGCGTTAGTATTATGTCAGTAACTAGTTTCCTATTAGTTATCATCGTTCGTTAACTGTTAAATGTTAAATGTTTTAATACGTTCTACATATTGTGGTGTGAATGATTGTTCATTATTGTGTTTATTGTATTAAGCGTGTTCAAGATTAAGTAATAAGGTCTAAAAATGCCGCTCTTTTCAAAATTAAGACAGATCAAAACCAGAAAAGGGGTACTCGAAGAAGCTGTTCCCATTCCACCTAGGGACACTCCAGGGTACTTTATGTATCATAAGCATGGCCTAGATGCCGTATTATTTCTTGATTTATGGGTGGACTACACCAAAGATTTACCAGAAAGTCAGAGGTGGCCCGCAGCTGGGACCTGGGATGCAGATTGCATCATGAGAGTAGAAGAAGAATTATGGAAAAAGAAAGCCAGACAGTCACAGAAAGATGCCATTGAATTATGGCGTAAAGAATCATATAGACGTACAGAAAAGGCGCTCAGACAGGAAGAGAAAAGTAGGGAGAATTCGAATAAAGCCCGAGAAAATATATTAATTGAGGAAGGTACCCGAGTAAAAACAGAACAAGTAGACAGACAACGAAACACCCTTATGAATGGTATGTATCCTCTTCTGGCCGAAGGGTTACCTCAGGCCACCCCGGAAATACCGAAAGACTTGACACCTCCATTACTCCCGATAAAAGCACATCCCAAAACAGCAAAAGATGTTTTCCTTTCTTCCTATTTAGATGATGTAGCTCCTGAATATGCTAATGTTCCGCCACACACGCCGCCTACCGATGGTGCTCAACGCCAAGATCATCCGTCTGTATCCCCGCAACAACAAACTCCTACACACATTCCCACAGGTCCATCTGTTTCTACCGCTTTTCCTACATCTACAGTCTATCTTACATCCAACAAATCCTTTCGTGCCTAGCACCTCAGACGGTGCGACAGGAGGAACGACAGAAATTTTTGCCACGCCACCCCGAGGAAATAAATTATCCCTTAGAGATTTAGCATACGAACGTACACCCCAACTAGCAACTTCCAACATGTTTAAAGAGCATCTAGTGGATTGTAGATATGATCCTGTGCCCGGTAGACGGGACGGTATGCTGCTGTCATCACTACGTATACGACGAGCTTCAAGGTATTTAGCGACGCTACCAGGAATGGTGGCACATTTAGACAATATATATCACTTTGTCCAATCAGGGCGAGGCCCTGAAAGTATTGACGAAGCCATGGAATACCAGAAAGTGGATATACAGAGACAACTGTTACGCTTTTTCATAAACTGTGTGATCAGAAACCAAGACAGGCCTGAGGTAGAGCAGAAGGCAATGCAAGTACTTACCAAATGGGGTCAGAATATATCAGAAGGGAAACATGATAGACAGACATGTATAGTAGTTATGTGCCGAAAGATCCGCAAAGAAGTAGAACGAATACATAAAGAAAGATTAGAGACAGACCAACATGAATCAGAGGGAGAGGAGGACGAAGAATCAGAAATGCCCACAGGACACTTAGAGACAATGGCTTATGTAGGTAAAGGAAGATCTTTTAATAATACCAGATGCTTTAATGATCCAATACGTCCGATACGTCCAGAATGTAACAGAAATCTTCAAGCCCCTATGTTAAATATAAGGTCTCCTGAACACCTATTCCAAGCTGCTGATAAACTACTCCGAGACCGAAGGGGGTACCATATGCTCGATTCCATGGATGAACAAGAATTAGCCAGGTCAGCAGTACAATGGGCTGACAGTCCCGGCAAATACAGTGATGATGCACTAGCACACACGTTTCTGAACCTTACCCCAGACGAACAGCGTTTAGCTGGTATATACATGATTCAACACCTCCTTATATTATATAAAAGCCAACACTCCGATCCTGGACCCCTACCTGACATATTGACAGAATTACTCACGAATAAATGGAGAGGTTCAGGTACTGATTTAATTAAAGAAATTCTAGAATTTCGAAACCAGTATATAGTTTTCGTATGCCCAGAACATGTTCCAGTTCCCACTATGGGAAGAAAAATGTATCACATAGATAGACAGAATCCCTTACGCGAAGTACACCCAATCAGAGGTGAAGATAATACCTTTAAACGCGTGTTTGTGTACACGCCTATAACTAAAATTGAATTATTAGAAATGAAGAAAGTAGTACCCAGCCATGACAAGGATCCAGCAGGTTTCCACCGTGAGATAAAAGACATGTTACTCATGGGAGAGTATACCTACCCCGACATTATGAAAATATTAAAAGTATTAATGCCTGCCGGTATTTACGAGAAACTCAAAGAAAAGGAATGGGAGGTGGGAGACCAAAAGATAGATTGGACAGCATTAGAAAACGAAGAAAAGGCTCGAGCTGCAGGATCAGGGCTTGGGGAAAAGACTACAGCACTACCAGGATTACTAGTGCAGGTACTGCCACGTTTATTAACTACGAAAAAGGAGGACTGGGGTGCAATCTCAGCCTGTAAACAAAAGCAAGATGAAGACACTAGTGATTTTTATTCCCGATTTGAAAAATGTTTTGGTATAAATAGTGGCATAAAAGCAAGTAGCGAGTCATATCCACATCTGTTTGTGACAAAATTAGTTGAAAATTCCCTACCGCAAGTTAAGAATAGAGTATTGAAATTTGAGAGTACCTGGCCAGGTAACACCCCGTCACAGATGTTACAGATGTTACAATATCACCACAATAGAATTAGAGAAGAACAAGAACATGAACAAAGACGTATGAAAGACACGAAAATGAAAATGCTTGTGGCTCAGTCAGTTCCAGCTGATGGTCATAAAAAGGGTGATTCCGCAGGTCCGGCGAAAGGGACATGCAACTATTGTAAACAACAAGGTCATTATATACACGATTGTGCAGTTCTGAAACATAATATCGCCACGGGTAAAACCCAGGAAAGACCACGTCCACCTAGACAGGATCAGAACCAACCACAAATCCCTCAGCATGCACAATCTAGGCCAGCTCCGCAACAGGCAGCTCCACAACAGACCGTAGCTACATCACAGCAGCAGCCTATTGCTGCCACACAAGCAACAACGCAACAGATGTACCAGTATGCACAAACTGATTATCCCGATTATCAGCGATACACATGAAATAGCCTAGAGAGGGAAGTTGGCTTACCCCTTATCGAGGTTCCTGTAGATCAAGAGGGACCTTATGTACATAGTGAACTATTAGGGGAAGACAGAAAGTTTTTACTTGATACAGGGGCAAGCAGAACAACTATACGACGCAGTGAAGTTCCAGGGGCACCCCTCTCAGGCTCACAGAATATTTCCCTTGGATTCTCAGGAAAGCCTATCATTAATGAAGTATCGCAACCCCTTCCACTTACGGTTGGTCCATTGACACGAACTACAGATTTATTGCTTACTAAATCATGTCCAGAAAACTTGTTAGGTATAAAAACATTGAAAGCTCTAGGAGCTATAATATGTTGTTCTCCGGAAGGAGTACGATTATTTTTACGTGACTTCAAAGGTCACTACGTGTCCAGAGACATGGATCACCGGCTGCAGAATTTACCTACACATTTATGGGCACAAGGCCCTACTGATGTTGGTTGCATGAACATTACACCATATCGAGTCACACTAAAAACAGGAGTGGTACTACCACGAATGCGACAATACAAGTTACCACCAGATGCTGTTGTGGCTTTACTGCAAATCATTGACGAGCTCATTGCACAAGGAGTGGTTGTGGAAACCGACTCCAATGTATGTAATTCTCCGATAATTCCGATTCTTAAAAGAACGGATCCAAAAGCACCACCAGTATATCGATTAGTTATTGATCTGCGCGAATTAAATAAATGTATTGTACCACAATACCCTGTGGTCCCAGATATCTCTTCATTACTAACAGCTATTGATTCAGAAGCAACGTTCTTTACTGTAATTGATCTCAAGAATGCCTTCTTTAGCGTCCCAATAGATCCGGAAAGTCAATATTTGTTCGGATTCAGTTTAAATGGACGAAGTTTTAAATTCACACGCGCTCCTCAAGGATTCACAGAAAGCCCCAGCATCTATAGCCAAGCACTGAAACGAGAACTTGACAGTATCCACATGCCAGTTAACACTGCCCTGCTTCAATATGTCGATGATCTGCTGATCACCGCCCGAAGCGAACCTGAATGGGAAAAGGCATCAATGGCGGTTTTACAGTTTCTAGCCAAAAAGGGGCACAAGGTGTCCCCTTCTAAGCTGCAATTCTGTGTCCAGCAAGTTGTTTACCTTGGGCACTTGCTGTCCAAGGAGGGAAGACAGCTTACACCTGATCGCATCCAGTTAATTGCTAACATGCCACCACCTAAGACACAAAAGGAGGTGCGGGCTTTTATAGGCCTCACTTCAT
This sequence comes from Triturus cristatus, assembly GCF_964204655.1. NCBI lineage: Eukaryota > Metazoa > Chordata > Amphibia > Caudata > Salamandridae > Triturus > Triturus cristatus. The sequence continues at coordinate 213,922,455 of NC_140594.1, read as the reverse complement.
ACTGTAGGCAGTGGATCCCTCAATATGCATTTCTAGCAAGACCACTCATCCAGTTGAAAACACAGGAGGCAGCCACATCGACTGTCCTCCCTTGGACTCAAGAACATACGCAAACCTTTGAAAGCTTAAAGAAAGCTTTATGCCAAGCACCTGTTTTAGCAACACCATGTTACAATAAGCCTTTTACACTCTTTGTTACAGAACGCGAAGGTACTGCCTTGTCAGTACTCACTCAGGAACAAGCAGGATCACACAAACCATGTGCTTATTTTTCTAGTACATTGGATCCCGTAGCTCAGGCTCTTCCTGCGTGCCTGAAATCAGTGGCAGCAACAGCTTTAGCAATCAGACAAAGCGATGCCATAGTATTAGGACATCAATTGACAGTACAAGTACCACACGCAGTAGAGGTTCTCTTGAACCGCACACAAACACAACACTTGACTATAGCAAGACTCACCGGTTATGAATTAACATTGTTTCAGCCACACATAGAAATCAGACGTTGTAATACATTAAATCCTGCCACACTTTTGCCAGTAAACGGAACAGATCCATTAGCACATGATTGTATTGAAGTCATTACTATCACGACGAAACCCAGACAAGATTTGACAGATATCCCTTTATCAGATCCGGACCTAACATTTTATGTAGATGGTTCATGTATGAGAACAAGTACAGGAGAGTTAGTGGCCACTTACGCAGTCACAACGGACACTGAAGTCATTGAAACCAATTGTATTAACACTCTGTCAGCTCAAGCAGCAGAGCTCATCGCTCTGACACAAGCCTGTATTCAAGCCAAAAATAAGAAAGTCAACATATACACAGATTCACGTTATGCATTCGGAGTCGTCCATGACTTCGGCGTACTGTGGCGAGAGAGAGGTTATTTAACTTCTCACGGTACCCACATCCAACACGGACCCCTCATTCAAGCTCTATTAGACGCGATTCATCTACCTACTGCAATATCGATTATGAAATGCAAGGCCCATACGAAAGTTACCGATATCATTTCCCAGGGTAACGACCTAGCTGACAGAACAGCTAAACAGACTGCTCAGAACCAGACTCATACAACTGACACGACAAAGACAATAGTTCCGACACCAACACATTGCATGACAGTTAAGGATCCCGCCCTTGATGTAATTGACATACAGACACATGCTACACCAGAAGAAATAAAGAAATGGACTGAATTAGGAGGGATCCAAACGGATCAAGGATGGATGACGAAGGGAAAATCTATATGGTTTCTTCCCGACTCCATGGTTCAAGTCATCATTAACACAATACAGAGTCCAGCGCACCTAGGAGAAAAAGCTATGCTAGACAGCATTCAACACATTTGGTTCAACAAACACTTGCGAGCAGCAGCCAAACAGAAAGTACGTACTTGTATGATATGTTGTCAGTTTAATCCAGGTAAAAGCATTCCCGTAGAGCAGGGTGGATTTCAACCTCCCGATCACCCTTTTGAAGTCCTCCAGATGGATTATATCCAGATGGAACGATGTCGAGGATTCAAATATGTTCTCGTAGTTGTCTGTGCTCTTTCCCGTTGGACAGAAGCCTACCCGGTTTCAGATTACACTGCCCCGACTACTGCCAAACAGCTAGTTCGAGAATTCTTCCCACGGTACGGTTTGCCTCGTATCGTGTACTCAGATAACGGCCAGCCATTCTCATCCGAACTAATGAAACACGTTTCACTTCTGTTAGGTTATCAATGGAAATTCCACTGTGTCCGACATCCCGAGGCAGCAGGTCTCGTGGAATGTCATAATCAAACTCTGAAAATTAGATTGTCCAAAGTATGTAGAGAAAAAGGTGTCGATTGGATAGTAGCCTTACCAGTTGCGCTCTTTTACATGAGAATGGTAGCACATTCTCGAACAGGGCTATCCCCGTATGAGGTGATCTTCGGTAGACCACCAAATATGTGGGGGACGCCTATACCTCGTAAAATCACTGATGTTGACTGTAATATGCTGACAGATTACCTGGCTTCCTTGATGTCTGCACTACAATCTTGTCGTTCACAGGTAGCTGCAGCTTTTCCCGATAACACTGAGGTGAAGCCCCATGACGTGGTTCCAGGTGACCTGGTTCTTGTGAGGAATTTCGACCGGAAGACCCAGCTGGAGCCCAGGTGGCAGTCGCCCAAGCTCGTCTTGCTGACCACAAAGACAGCCGTGAAGATTGAGGGACGTAAAGGGTGGTTGCACTCGAGCCATATCAAAAAATTTTATGGACTACCGTCCGATGTGAATACTCAGCCCTGCATTCCCTCACAGACAGACTCAAAGCTCCCCTTGGTTGAAAGGACGGAGAACGAACTCTATAAACTGAAACTAAGGTCTAGCAAGTCAGACAATTTGATTGTTTAAGTCCTCTCCAAGGTGAATCGGTTGAATTTGTCTCTGACATGTATCCTCTAGACCGAAATAGAGAGAGAAATAGACAGATACAGCTTAAAAAACATGCGTACTGTAAATCGCTTCGTAGTCACTGCATAGTGACATTATTAATTTTGTTTTTTCTAAGTCTTCTGATCATCATTTCTAGTGTATTGCTACATATGTATTACCCTATTTCTAAGCGTGCTTACAATGCTACTGCTGAACATTCTTTTAGCGAATTACCTCCGCATGAGTTGTCTTATAGATTTGCGCTGCGCAACAACACTTTTATTAGTATGTTACATCATTCCCATCAGACCAACAATGCTACCAATTGTTGGATATGTGGCCGACTCCCTCCCTATCAGAACTATAAGGGAGTTTTGCCTCTCTTTCCGTATCCGTTCACACACAATGGCTCCTGTGGAGCATGGTTTAGTTTAATTAATTCCCTAGATTCAAATTCCGTAGTTTATCAAGACAACTGGGTATGGGGAAACCTGAACCTAGTTTTGCTTAAAGTCTGCTACCCTAACAAGGAGGGACTTCCCAAAAGAACAGGAACTGATCTAGAAAATGAAGTATATGGATTAGGTAACTTTACACTTAACCTCATGATTCTGAATGTTGAATCCGAAGCTACACCAATCTTGCCCGCTATGTCAGTATTTCCAGTTAAAGGTGAATTATGTGTAAGAAAGAATGGTTCCATACACATGGGCCATAGTAAATGTACCACTGTGATAAAATTCAGTGATCAAGGCAAGTCTACATTCAGAGCTTCTCGTCATTCCTACTTCATATGTGGCCAGACTGCATATATACGTTTACCTCTAGATTGGGATGGTACCTGTTACATAGCATTCCTTCTGCCACCTGTTTTTCTAGCCCCTCCTGATTATCACAGAAATACCCATTTAGTACACAATAGACAGCAGAGAGATCTCCCGATTGTCGATTACACTGAAACGGCATGGGAGCAATACACAGATTTCAATAAAGGTTTCTTTCCCTATATAGGTACAGTCACTAATAGTAAACTGATACGTAGATTAACTAGAACCCTTGAAGCAGTAGTGAATGAGACTACTTCCGCCCTAGGCAACTTAACAGAGGAGCAGTCTGCGATGCGGATTGTTGTGCTTCAAAATCGTCTTGTCCTTGACGTCATCCTGGCCGATAGGGGCGGAGCTTGTAGGGTCATCGGATCAAGTTGCTGTGTTTTCATACCAGAAAACTCGCCGTCAGTATATAAAGCCATAACTCGCCTCCATAAGATTATAAGCCAGATACACAGAGTCCAGGCACCTGGACTTGGTCCGGTTGGTTCTGGAGCGTGTTGTCGGCCTGGGGATGGAGGATTCTATCCTTCCTAGGTATTGGCTTTCTCATATTATTCAGTTGCTGCTTATGTCTACAATGTGGGCCAGCGATTTGTGGTCTGTGTGCCACATCGTGTATCCCGCCTTCAAGTTTTCGTTCAAGATCCCGGAAGAAGAAAGAAGAACAAATGATGCTATATGAACAGATTGATGGATTGATGAAGATCGATATCTCCTGAGGGTCCGTAGGGGACAAGGAGGGAATGAGGAAATATGAATTTTATGATCAGATTATGTCCCCTATCTTAGACCCCAACGGCTCCATGTACATGCTACAAGTACATGTATGTTCCCTCCAGTTCCAGTTATGAAGACGCAAATACATGTGCGTCCACCGTCAACATGTCCTCTTTCAGATCCGCCATGAATGAGTCGGATATTCCGTTCCTAAGTATGAAAGGCCACCGACTTTATGTGGTTCACTTTCCACGTTTTACAGTTCAGGCGAGTAGGCCCTGAATTCTGCCATCAAGCCTTTTCCTGCCTTCTGCCTCTGAAAGCTCCAGTCCGAGCCCGCATCTGTATCCATGAACTTTGTCCTACTCCCTGCGCGGCTAACGGTGCCTGATCCGGCCTGTTGCCTGCCAAAAACTGTATTTCACCTTCAAGATTATCTGCTCCGCTCCTCATCCGATGCATTCCTGTCTAGTAGTTTAGGTAAACATTCTTCCAGCTACCGAGCAAAGGGCCAGGCCTCACTGTCCTCATGCAAGTAATTCCTAGCCCCTGTTACTATGGAGGATTCCTGCCCCCTCGCATCTCATGTAGACACTTAGACGCTTGTACACGCACTAACAGTCAGTATAGAATAGATTCCGTCCGAGAGACCTTTCCTTTTGGATAATACAGTTCTTTAAACATAAGATATTAGATATGATTTGGGATTAGGTTGACATGACCCCCCAGACTTCTGTCTCCACATGTAGAGCTAAATGTCAAGTCCCCTTCACCCTCTAGTTGCACGTCAATCACACGTCATGCGGCTGCGCACGCATCTCTGCCAAGTATTTCTGCTGACATCGCAGGATTCTCTTATGGATCCACCCACCTGTGACATCATGTTTAATGACGTTTCTAGTCTACGCCTATGTTTACGCCTTTTTACATTACGTATGTGTATTATCTATATTATCAGCTGTTACGCCTCCTGCATCTGTCTTAATGTAATGCTTTTCATATAAATATCTTTACTTGTCAATAATGTATTGCCTTCCCTTCCTGAACCCTCGTGGTGATGGAATTTGATGCCTATGGTTCGAACCATAATTCCTTGTAAGGAATAAAGCCTTTCAGAACCTCTAATACCACGGATTCTGCCTCTTATTTTTACTGAGTTATTCTTACTAGACTTTACCGCATAAAAAATAGTACAGGTAATTAAATATTTACCACAATAGGCCAATGAAGCTGCCCGTAACAATACTGTAGCAGCATGTTGGGGGTGTTTAAAATTTATTATCACACAGTCCCCACTACAGGTCTTTCAGGACGGGCCAATCCAGTTAATCCTTCTAGTTAATAGAATTTTATCTGAGAAACTAACCGGGAAGCCACATCTTCTATTAAGCCATGACACGGTTTTATTTTTTAGTGACTCGTGCGATTCCTCATAAAACTGGGCAGAGTGGCTATCAGGAGGAGGAACATTTGTTAAGACAACCACGTATGGAGCGCAATCAGGGGGAAGATTCATAAAGCCGTTTGTTTTTCCCTGTCTAAGACTTGAAAAATCATCAGATCCAAGAGAGGGTTGTATAGAAGGACCAATAGGTAATGTGAGATCAGGGGGAACGATTTTAGGAGCGGTTGTAAGCTGGGAAGGGGGCTGCAGATTATCATGAATGGTTCCCTGCTCAACTCCGGCAGAATCCTTTACAGCTGCCTTCGCTCTTTCGGCCATGGCCAGGTGGGTCGCTACAAGGTCTCCAAGCCTCTTAACTTCCGAGGTAGCAATATCTAATTGAAGCACAAGAGGTTGGATGTACTCAGTTATTTTGGCCACAAGTTTGGCTTCTAAGGTACATACCAGTGAAGCAAATTGCTCCGGAGATAAGTTAATACTGGCTGCAGTATTTCCTTCCTGTGGGACAATTCCAACAGGACAGCTAATTTGACCTGAATGGGAAGCTTCCGCTCTTTTTTTACTATGCTTACCCCCTCGTTTACTTTGTTGTTTCCTACATGCTCTCACTGGTCTAGGGGTAAGTGGTGCTTCCTCTATATCAACGACGGATGTATCTTGGAGATCCTCTTGAGGCTCAGGATGAACCAAAGCTTCAACCGTTGTAGCCGCCCTATCGGCCAGATCGAGTGTATCATCTGTGGTTTCCACCAAAGGATTAAAAATTGCTTGCGGAGAAGCAGATGGGCTCCCTTTGCCAAGTGAGGTTCTCCGATCGTTGTTAATTTTATTTACAATTTTGACCAAGTAATTATCAATAGGGCCAACCCCAGATAAAAACTTGTCATGCTTAGCAGTTGACATGCTCAATACTGGGTGATATAGCTTTGCAATAAGGATGAATCAATAAGCAACTTCCCCCAGCGGCAAAATAAAAATTACCTAATACAAGGGTTCCGGAATACGCAGCATGGATGATGACACTAATGCAACGTCATATAGAGTCCACAATATACATGAATCTCACTTGAGCTAAACGTCTAAGAACTTCAGCGACTAACAACGAAAATCCGTGGCCCAGCCCGGCCTCCATCGGCCCCGGATGGCCCGCCCGGGCGCGGAAGCGAGAATGTTTGGGGCGGGGCAACTGCAGGGGCTTCTGGGGGCTGTAGTCTCCTGCCTCCGTTACCACGAGGACCGCAGCAGCCACCCCAGCAGGAATCGCCAATAAAGCCTCGGGCACCACACAGCCAAGCGTCCCCCACCAGGGTCCAGGTAGGAGCAAGCACTAATTCAAAATAATTGAGTCTCCCCTAAGAGATGGAGAAGTATGTCGTGGTCACTGCGTCAATCCTACAGGAGAATCGTCCGAGCTCAGGGAATTCAGGCATTGATCCGTAATAAATTACAAATTTAGAAAGGAATATTCTGCATAGGAAGTAGAATGATACTGAAAAGCATTGTTTTGGCTATCGCAGACCCACATTTGGTAAAATACGTCTTAATAATTAAACCTACAAATCACAAAAATGTTAGGGACTATTGCTGTTCAGTCAAAGCTCCCCCAAAGGTCCCCAGAGGTGTCCTACATCAGTCAAACAAGATATTTGAGGGGTTGCCGTATCAAGCTTCATCATCTGCGGCCCCCCGCACCAAAGGAACGTGGTCAAAGTTTACAATTTGTTTTTCTCTAATCTAATTGACTACTGCTCTGGCAGACTAGAACACATGATCATGAAGTCTGTCTGGCCCAGCAGGAGTGAACAGTCATCTGTAAGCCTGGCTATCGTTCAACAACTGCTTTGAGAGCCGATTCATGACCAGTGATATCTTCCCACCTCCTTGCCCCCCTGTCGAGGACCGAGAGGTTTTTACTTTAAAGCACATGAGCTCATCTACAGAGCTGAACACAAAATCAGTGGGGTAAGAAAACTTGAAGGGCCTCCCTGCAAAGTACATGCAGGGGGGCCCTATTATCTGGACCCAATTCAAGGCTCACAGGTCATGGACCTGCCATTGCCGGAGGGGACCCGTGGAGCTCGGGATCAACCCCCCTTCACCACGGGGGCTTTTGTTACGCCACTGAAACAAATACTTGGGAATCGTGCAGAAAGCCAAGTAACTCGCTGCTGAGTCAGAGTCTGGAATCCGGACTCCGGTTTAACAAAAATTCAATTGACAGTCAGTCAGCATCATGTCAGAGCAGCCAGCAACATGCTTTGTTTAAGTTTTATACAATTGTGTCTTTCAACGCAAGTCTAGCACTAGCGGTGAATTCAGCGTGGCAGTACCAGTTTGCTGGGCCAGTTGCTAGGCTTCTTTTACTTACCAGCCACCATGGTCAGTGGTTTCAATGGGGAAAAAAAGTGCAGGTACTTGTTAAACGTGGCGAGTAGGCAGGGCTAGGAGCGGGGCTAAAGGCAAGACATGCGAAGCGTATTGACTTGTATACTAGTTGCAGCACATACCAAAACACGAGAAATGTGTTTCTATAAACAAAACAGGTTAATTCGGTAAACAAAAGGAAAGCCAAACACTGATATTTTAACATTTCCATATTTTGTAATATTTCTCTAGCTTTCTCTCACACAAAAACGCTCACACACAAGCAGGCAAACAGACAAACATAAGCAGAGAACACTCACACCAAAGAATCAGGTGGGATTAAAGCCATCGTTACCTCCCATGGCTTCCTTTATTGCGCTGTCACTGGTCTGCCCCCGATTCCTAACAACACAGCCCAATGGTGAACACCCGGATATCATGCAAATACGCCCCCCCGAATAGTTCAGTGGGGGCTCAGCTCAGCGCTATAAAAGTGCTTTTGCTGCCAAAGAGACAGGCTACCACCACTACAGGGTAGTGTGCCTACCCTTTAATGAGTACTGGTACTCTCCACTGCAGTAGAAAAGTGCCGGTACTCAGAATGAGAAAAATAAGAAGTGCCGGTACGCAGTACACGCCCATTTAAAGCACTGAGCATGGTCCATTACAGGGCTGGGGGCTGCAGGGAACAGTCTGTCGAGTGTCAACTTGGGATCAGCCCAATCAGGGGAGCTGGTGATGCAGACACACACCTGCAGGTCGTACCACCTTATGTGCTCCTCAGCTCTGGCTGCCTGTCAGTGAAAAACAGACACCGGAGCGGGAGCTGCAAATGATGGCATCCACAAATGACACAGTCCTGCAATTAACAGCTGGGCGGAAAGGACACCTCAAGCCTGCACAGCGAGTCTTCAAAAGCCCTGAAGACAAACTGCACAGACTCAATTTCTTAGCTTCCCACCTGCCTGCCGCCTCTAATCCACTATTTCATTGGTCTGGATCTCTAGTTCTTCTATGAACCTATTGTTTTCCTGTTCTCCTGGGTATTGTAAGGGAAGCTATCCCGATGAGTACTGTTAGCAGTCTCATCACCACCAACTGGGTCTTCTTCAATACAGTCAGTGTTTTTTCTATTGCCTGGGCTCTTGGTTTAGTCCTGGTTGCAATTTTGCAAGCCTTGCAGAGGTCCTTTAACTGCTTCACACTAAGTTGCAGGTAAGGGGTAAGGTTGAGTTCTTCTCTCTCCTCTGAGGCTGTCATGTTTAATGTAGGTGGGACCTTTAAAAAAATCCAAAAAAAATTCTAAACAGACTTTTAAGGCCTAACTACTAGTACACTTTTTAAACTTTTAATACAATGGACTGGGGGACTTAACACGCAGCTCCAGGTGAACCGCTACATGCAAGTAGTACAACCAGGGAGAGGTGGTGTATTATTTCAAATCCCCTCGGCCTGCGGAGAACAAACGATAGAGTTAGGAGCTTTGTGTTTATAAGTAACGTGGTAACAAGGGGCATGTAAATGGCAGTCCTTCACACGAGCCGAAATTGAGGTGTCGACTTAAATAATAAGCAAACACGACTGTGTGGGAGACATACACAGAATCTGACCAAAATGAGCAATAGACTGCGGTTGTGAATAGAAGCAGACTCCGAGGAATAAGAAACCTGTCAGTACAATAGGGTGAAGTTCGACTGGACTCTCCTCTTGTAAAAGGACATAGAACTCGGGACAGACAACAGAGAATGAATATGCTACTTACCAGTATGCATCTGTTCTTGGCATGTAGGGCTGCTGACATTCATATCTGTGCATAGATCGCCGCCTAGTGTTGGGTCCGGATGTTTGCACGTTGTTGTCCTGGAAGAGTCTTCGAAGTATCCTGAGATAGGTGACTCCTCCCCTGGACCACAGTGCGCATGGGCATCCTCTCCATCCTCAGATTGTTTTTTCCCGCCATTGTGGCAGTGATGGAGTAGATATAGAAAGTGATGACCATGCTATACAGTAATTCTGAGAGCTGCAGCTGCTACAGGCGCCGGGGAGGAGGGTGGGCGATATGAATGTCAGCAGCCCTACTTGCCAAGAACAGATGTATACTGGTAAGTAGCATATTCAGTTCGAGGCATGTGGGCTGCTGAATTCATATCTGTGCATAGAATACATAGCAGTACCTCCAATTAGCGGCGGCCACCAGTGCCAGCTGCAGCGGTCTGAAAAAGAGTTTTGAGAACAGCCTGTCCTACAGCTGCCTGCTGTTTTGAGTGTACATCTACACAATAGTGTTTGGTAAATGTATGTATAGTGGACCATGTGGCTGCTCTACATATATCATGTAAAGGAATGTTTCCCAGGAAAGCCATGGAGGCCCCTAACTTACGTGTTGAGTGGGCCCGTGGGGGAATCGTTAATGTGCGTTTAGCCTTTTGATAGCAAATTTGAATACATTTAACGATCCATCTGGCTATACCTGCTTTGGAGATGGCGTTGCCTTTGTGTTGTGGGGAAAAGGCAACGAAAAGTTGTTTTGTCTTCCTAAAATTTTTGGTTCTGTCCATATAGTACATGAGGGCTCTTTTGACGTCTAGTGTATGGAGCATTCTTTCAGCGACATTTTGTGGATTCTGAAAGAAAACAGGCAGTTCAATTGTTTGATTCATGTGGAACTGCAATATTACTTTAGGCATGAATTTGGGGTTGGTACGTAGTACGACCCTGTTTGCGTGAACCTGTATGAATGGCTCTTGAATGGTTAGTGCCTGGATTTCACTAACTCTACTTAACGAAGTGATTGCTACTAGGAAAGCTACTTTCCAGGTGAGGAATTGAATCTCACCTGAGTGGAGAGGTTCGAAGGGTGGACCCATCAGTCGGGTGAGGACCAAGTTGAGGTTCCACACTGGTGCTGGTGGGTATCTTGGGGGAATTACTCGTTTAAGTCCCTCCAAGAAGGCTTTGATGGCAGGCACTCTGAATAAAGAGAGGTGCTGCCTGTTCTGGAGATAGGCTGCTATTGCGGTTAAGTGGATACGTATTGAGGTGTATGCCATATTGCATCGGTATAGGTGTAAGAGGTAACAGATTATGTTTTGAATGGATGCGTCTAGCGGGTTAATGTCATTGTTATTGCAATAAATGATAAACCTCTTCCATTTGGCTGCATAGCAGGCTCTGGTAGTGGGTCTCCTAGCTTCCTTAATGATCTCCATACAGTCAGGAGCCAGATTGCCAGGTTCAGCTGTTGCGGATCTGGGTGCTGAATTTCTCCATGGTTCTGCGTCAAAAGCGCGGGTTTGATCCGCAGCCTTTGATGCGGCACCACGGAAAGTTCCAGAAAGGTTGTGTACCATGGCTGGCGTGCCCATGTTGGAGCAACTAGGATGAGTGTCATTGAGTGCTGTCGCAGTTTGCGTGCCACCAGCGGTATCAATGGCGCTGGGGGAAAAGCGTACGCAAATCTGCCGGACCAGTTCATCCATATCGCATTGCCCTGCGACTGTGGATGTGGGAACCTGGCGGCAAAGATTTGGTATTTTGCGTTTTCGCTTGTCGCGAATAGGTCCATCTCTGGATGACCCCACTGCTGGAAGTACGGTTGGAGTACTGATGGGTGTAACTACCACTCGTGCATCTGGTGGCTGTGTCTGCTGAGCAGATCCGCCATCTGGTTGTCCTTGCCTGGGAGGTGTTCCGCCATGAGGAATATGTTCCTCTGAATGGCCCACTTCCACATGCTCTGAGCCAGGTGAGACAACTGTGGAGAGTGTGTTCCTCCCTGCTTCTGTATGTAGTACATGGCAGTCATGTTGTCCGTCCGGATCAACACGACCTTGTTGCACAGATGTACTTTGAATGCCTTCATGGCTAGGAAGATTGCCAACAGTTCCAGAAGGTTGATGTGCATCTTCTTTTGTTGTGTCGTCCATAGTCCCTGCACTGTGTAATTGAGTACATGAGCTCCCCATCCCTGGAGAGACGCGTCCGCTGTCAGTATTATTTGTGGGACAGGCTCTTGGAACGGTCGGCCCTTGCAAAGGTTTTGTGGATTCCACCAATGCAGAGAGTTGTATGCCCGACCGCTCACCAACACTAGGTCTTTTAATTGCCCGTGAGCCTGATTCCATTGACGTGCTAAGCACTCCTGAAGCGGGCGCATATGTAGTCTCGCGTGTGGGACTATGAAAATGCAGGAGGCCATCATGCCTATCAACTGCATGAACACTCGCGCAGGAAGGGAGTGTTGGGGTTTGAACTTGGAAATGAGCATTTGCATGCTGTTGATCCTCACTAAATTTGGCTGAGCTGTGGCTGCCAGAGTGTCTATGGTCGCACCTAGGTACTGTTGGACGTGTGCGGGTTGGAGATGTGATTTTGGGTAATTTAGTGAGAATCCTAGACTGTGAAGAAGGTGAATGGTGCGGGACATGTGGCTGGCACATTGCTGGGCTGACTTTGCCTGAACAAGCCAGTCGTCCAGGTAAGGGTAGACGTGAATGTGTTGCCTCCGTAGATGTGCAGCCACGGTAGCTAGGCACTTTGTGAAAACTCTGGGTGCTGTTGTCACTCCGAAGGGGAGGACTTTGAATTGATAGTGCTGCCCCTGAATGGTGAACCGGAGATATTTTCTGTGTGACGGGTGTATGGGTATGTGGAAATACGCATCTTTGAGGTCTAGCGTGGCTAGGAAATCTCCCTGTCGGAGGAGCGGGAGAACCTGCTGTAGGGTGAGCATGTGAAAATGCTCTGAGAGAATGTAGTGGTTGAGGGGTCTCAGGTCTAGGATAGGTCTGAGTGACCCGTCCTTTTTTGGTATTAAGAAGTACAGAGAGTACACCCCTGTTCCCTGCTGGTGTACGGGCACGACCTCTATTGCGCCCTTTTGCAGCATACTTAGCACTTCCTGCTGTAATAACGCTAAGTGCTCTGAGGACATAGGACAGTGCCTTGGCGGTATGGTGGGTGGAGTGGAGGTTAATTCGAGACAGTAACCGTGTTGGATAACATCTTTGACCCACCTGTCCGTGGTGATGGAATTCCACGTGGACAGGAACCGCTGGAGTCTCCCCCCGACAGGTGTTATGTGGTCGGGGGCAAGGGAGAGGGCGTCACTGTTTGTTCTTGGGGGAGGACCTGGTATTGCCGTAACCACGTCCTCTGCCCTTGGTGCTGGAGCCACGATATCCACCTCGGGTGTTTTTATCGTAGGAACTCTGTGTGCCCCCTTTATTGTAGGTTTGCTGTGCCCCCTGTCCTCTACCTGCACCTCTATTTCCGGGGCGACGAAAGGAGCCACTACGAAATGTCTGCGTTTGCAGAGCCCCCATTGACTTCGCAGTGTCTGTGTCTTTTTTTTATCTTTTCTAAGGTGGTGTCAACCTCCGGTCCAAATAAGTAGTCGGGGTTGACCGGCTGATTGAGGATGTTATTTTGGACCTCAGGTTTGAATCCGGAGATTCGTAACCAGGCGTGTCGTCGTAGCATGACGCTGGTGTTTATTGCCCTTGCAGCAGTGTCTGCGGCATCCAGTGCACACTTGATGGATGCGTTTGTGAGCAGTTGTACCTCCCTGATGAGGAGCTCCGCTGCCTCTTTGTACTCGTCTGGCAGGTGTTGGAGTAGGGTCTCTAACGTGTCATAGTGTGAGCGGTCGTAGCGAGCTAGGAGGGCCTGTGTATTGGCGATGCGCCATATGTTTGCTGCCTGGGCTGCAATCCGTTTGCCGGAGGTCTCTAGAACCTTGGACTCTTTGTCCGGGGGAGGAGCATCACCAGTTGTCTGCGAGTGTGCCCGTTTGCGAGCATTGGCAACTACAATGGAGTCCAGAGGCAACTGGCTCCTAATGTACGTGGGGTCCCCAGGTGCGGGTTTGTATTTTTTCTCGATCCTGGGGTTTATTACCCGTGCCCTGGTGGTTTCTTTGAAAATGTCCTTTGCTGGCTTGAGGACACCTTTTAACATGGGCAGAGTCTTTACAGTCCTCTTGGAGGATGCGAAAGTGTCCACCAAGAAATCATCCTCGATAGTGTCTGAGTGGAGTTGCACTCCATGATTGGCTGCGGCACGTTCAATGAGGGCGTTGAATGCAGCAGTGTCCTCTGTGGGGGACGTTTTTGCGCCATAAAGTTGCGTGTCCTGTGTATCCAGAGCGGCACCTGGCTCTACGGGGTCATCCCAGACCTGATCAGGGTCTTGCTGGCCCTCAGGGTCAGGTGGCGTCGTCGCCCATGTAGTCCTCCACTGCATCCGTGTCGGAGTGCGTTGAGAGAATGATGGATCTGTGTAAGAGATGTGGATGCGTTCATAAAGAACTGGTTCCGATTCCGCCGGCATTTTTTGTTTTAGCGGGATCCTATAAGAGTCCAAAGCGTGCCCTGAAGTGATCTTCCGCTTTCGGAACATAAGTCTGCCGGTGTCGGCGTCGATGAAGTGGGACGGCGATGTCCCAGTAGTCGAGTGTTCGGTAGATGGGGACCTTGTCTGGGTAACGCGGGTTCTCATTTCGAACATTTTCGGCGCCGTGGATGGCGGCAAACCAAAGGTGATGTTGGCCGGTGCCGAAGGTGCCTTCTGTGCCCGTTTCGGTTCGGAGCCCGACGAGGTCTGGAGGGCTGCCTTTTCCCTGATGCGTTGCAAGGACGCTGCCACTTGTTGCACCTGGAACGCCGACGGTTCCTTGGCGTCGAGAGGTTCCGTAGAGGCAGGTGTGGACTTCTTCGAAGTCACCGGGTCATCGAGCCGAGGAGGGGTAGTAGCCGTCGACGGCGTCGATGAATGTACCTTAGTCGCTGCCTTCGAGGTGGATAGCGATGCAGTGGCCATTTTCACATTGATGGCCGGTGCAGATTGCTTCGGTGCCGGGGGCCGAGGCGCTTTGACGGTACCGACGGCTTTCCTTTTTGGGTCGGCGCCGACATCGGCTGCAGCGAGTTCGGCACCGAAGTCCCTTTTGGTGCGGTCGGAGCCGACGGGTTTGGCTGGCGTCGAAGGTGTGGTGGTCCTCGAGCCGACCAGTGTCAGTTTCACTTTCGGTTTCTGTTGAACCGGTGCGATGATTGGTTTCGGTTTCGTGGTAGGGAAACCAGTCTTCTCTTCTTAGGTAACAATGGCTCTCGCTGAATGTCCGTGGCCGGGCCAGAGGGCGGGGCCGAGGAACTGCGGGATTGGTCTTGGGTAAGGCCCGAAGGCGATCCCTCGACCGGAGCCGTCGACTGACTCACTGGGATATCCTCCATTTGGACGGGTAGGCCTTGCTCCTCACCGGAGCTACCTTCTTCGGCCCCTAAGGCCTCATCGTAGTCTCCTACCTCATCGTCGGCTTCTTCCCTGTGAAAAAGCTCTTCATCAACATCTTCCGATCGGGAACCGTGTTCGGAAGTGGGGCTGGAGGGTGTATTTTCCACGCTTTCGACATCTTCGTCCTCGGTGCTGAAGATGTTGTTCGGGGCCGGTGCCGCTTGCTGCGCTTCCAGTCGCGCGGCTCGTCGATTCCGGAGAGTCTTCTTGGATCGGAATCGGGCACAGGCCATGCATTTCGATTCGTCATGATCCGGTGAGAGGCATTTGTTACACACCGGGTGGACGTCGATATGGGGGTATTTGGCGTGGCAAACAGGACACCGCTTGAATGGGGTCCTCGATTCCATCGTCGAAGTTCGGTCGATGGTCGGATTTAATGGATCCGAAAAGTTGTTTAAATCGCGAAACTAGCCTGTAAACTGTCGATACCGATCGGGAACAGTACCGTCGAAAACTAAAGGCCTTTTGGCCTGAAAACTAGATTTTCCTAACTTGAGTCAAGATAAGCACATCCGAACCCAATGGCGGAAAAAAACAATCTGAGGATGGAGAGGATGCCCATGCGCACTGTGGTCCAGGGGAGGAGTCACCTATCTCAGGATACTTCGAAGACTCTTCCAGGACAACAACGTGCAAACATCCGGACCCAACACTAGGCGGCGATCTATGCACAGATATGAATTCAGCAGCCCACATGCCTCGAACAATGTATCTACAGTCTTCATAAAGATGGAACAATAAATTCAAACCATCGAAACGCGTCAACGCATATTGATTTACATAATCCCATGGTCAACT
Source organism: Triturus cristatus (assembly GCF_964204655.1). Classification (NCBI taxonomy): domain Eukaryota; kingdom Metazoa; phylum Chordata; class Amphibia; order Caudata; family Salamandridae; genus Triturus; species Triturus cristatus. Next base: position 213,906,622 of record NC_140594.1, on the reverse strand, counting down.
CGGTCCTGTATTTCCAAGATAAGGAGCGCACGCAGGCCGGGTGTTGAATAATTTTCCCATAGGATATGTTTCACTTAATGACAGAGGATATTGTCTAAAAATCTCTCTTTTTCTCTTTGGTCCATGTTGGTTTTTATTGTGAGTTATGTTCTGTATAATATTGTGATTATTGTATGAATTATTTTTGTGAGGAAATTTTAAATGTTTTAATGCTTCTTTATATTGTGATAATTAAATAAAACAGGTTTTGTAATTTTCTAACAGAAGGAGGTAGTATACGATTTTATTCTTGTTGGGTGGGCTAGAAGTAATACCAGTGTAATTGTTTGATAGGTCATAAATCAATCTCAAGCTAGTAGTGATCTAGGTGATGTTTCATACATTATCGGTCAAGGGATTATTTGTTTAATTTGGACTTAACACAAGGCCCAAACATTTCAGACTCGAGATTTATTTTTATTTTTTTTTTAACTGAAAATTTGAAAAAAATGTTTTTAACTAAAGTAATTGTGGGTTTCTTTGTGGGATCACCTATTGACCAAGTGGTATCAGCAAATGCAAAGTCTTATATCCCACTAATGATACCAATGTAGGAAGCTTGCTTTTTATGTAGTGTACCAAAATGAAGTACACTATGTAAAAAGTCCAGGCGACCCTTATTGGCTTACACAACTGAAATTAATAATCCTAAATGCTCTCTTTTGTGGTAGTCTGAGCGGGCAGTTTAGGCTTATCAGAGGGTAGTGTTAAGCATATGTTGTAAACAGAGTCAATGAATGAGAGACACACTCCAGAAGAAACTTGAAACCAATTTAGAACACCAATATATTTTTATAGAATTTTAGACACCAAGAACTTCATTATCGGGTAAGTACTTTATCATATCTAATTTTACAGTACAAACAGTAGAAAATGATAGCCGTCACATTTAAGGCATAAAATTCAGATGCAGTAATGCTATCCTTTGGGAGAAACATTCAATGCATAGTGTCACTTGCCAACTACAGGACTGTTCTTCTAGACGCAAGGTGAATTGGGGACCAAGGCCCAAGAAAGCACCAAGAAGTCAAGTTTGCCTGCCCTGGGCACCCGGGTGGAGCGGTGCTTTCAGCGGTAGTAGCCTCGAGCACTACACGCTGTAGTCAAGGGGAAAAGTACCTGCAAGAAGAAAGAGGCTGCAAGGGGAGAGAAGAGGCTGCTTCGTCAGAACCCCAAGTGGGGGTCTAAGGACCAAAGAGAAAGTCTGTTTCAATGGTCTCTTGCTGGGGGACTTGGGTGCACAGGTGTTTTTGTCTGGCGGGTCGGTGAGTTTTAGGCTTCCGCGGTTCTCGGTGCCCTTGCAGAAAAGAGAGAAGAAATACAGGAAGATAACTTCTGATGTGGAGCTGACCTCTGGTGAAGTCCCTCAATGTGCAGGTCGGTTTTGGCAGTGGTGGTGTTCGGACTGAATATAAACAAGCCCTGGTGCTTGCAACATGCTCCAGTACCTTGGGTATTGGTGTAGGGCGGCTCCTGGGGGTCCTTGCAACTCCAAACTTGGTGGGGAGACGGATCTAACCTCCTGGAGCATGGTGACCTCTTCCTGGCCACCCGTTCGTGAAATTCATGTCCGCAATCAAATCTACACTTTCTATTGAAGATCAAACAGAATTTTAGCCACGCCAAACACAAACTCTTTTTAACAGAAAATGGAAATAGATTCTAATACTTTTTTTTAAGAATTGCAATGATTTTAAGTAATTGCGCAATAAAATCTATCTAGCGATCTTTCTTCCGGGGTGGCTTCTGTGTCAGTGGACAAAAGCTCACTGTACCACTGGATTCAAGCTAGCCTGGCTGATGAGGGGTGATACCCTGAAACCTGTCCCAGGATGCTTGTTTTCTGGTCCTGGGAGGTCCTGGCCTGGCAGTTCGGGCTGGACGGTCCCCATGGGGAGCAGGATCAAGACCGATTTGCATATGGCTGGGTCTGAACAGGAACGGCATGGTGTGCAAAGAAACAATGGATTTAGGCCCAGATCTCTGTACTGGGGGTGACTGTTGGACATTGTTCAGCATTCCATCCATCAATTGTTCTATTTGCATTTGTTGTTTTTTTCCACACACAGTCTGTGGTGGCTGTCTGAATACAATTTGAAATGGGGTACATTAGGGTGGCATATTACACGTTGCAGCCCTTTTGGACCATCTTTGGTACCCATGCCTTAGGTACCAGTGGTACCACTTACTGGGACTCACAAGGGTGCCAAAGTGTCCAATTGTGTTACAATTAGAACCTTTTACCTTGTTTCAAATAAAGCGCACTAGCACTGGTGCCTGGTTAGCAGGGACCCAGTGCACATCAGTTAAAAAAAATAAAAAATAACAATAGCAAAAAGTCTGGGGTGACCATAACAAAAAAGGGCACTTCCCTACACTTGGTAGTGGTATAAGATGCTGAGCTGGGTTTTGATATCAGAGTTGGTTTATGGAGGCGCCTCATTGGCAACTATGAAGGAAGGGTTAGGAGAAATAATGTGCAGTATGGATTCTTAAGAGGTTTTTTCTGTATTAGATGCAAAATTGGACACGCACTTTGTCTCAGCTGATCCAGTGTAGTCTGACCTATTTACGATAGTATTTTCCTTTTGCACTTTTGCCTGTTTTTTAGTTTTTTCTTTTCTGTTTAATGGACATATAGTTGCGACTGGTTTTGGTCTGACTGATTTTGTGAACTCAATAATTTTGTACCCTGATTGAGGATGTGTTCCGCTTTTTCTTCAGTGATCGATCTATTGGTGGCCTTCTGCATGGGCTGTTAGGAAGGGGTGGTTGAGACCGAAGCTAAGGATGGGCTCAGTGCCTCCTTAGCGCTGTGAGTGAGTTTTGCTCAAGAGTTAACACATAAGGCATGGGTTGTTTTAAAGTTGTCTATGGGCTGTTTTACCATTGCTGGCTAAACTATTAGGGTACAGCCGCAAATAGTATTGAGAAGAGAAGTTGATATAACGTCCACCTTGCGTTGCGAGATGTTCCATTGATTGCCCAAATTAGTGAAGTAGGTAGCAAGAGACTGTACAAAATCAACTTGGTGTTCTAACTTAGAAGATTGCTTGTTTAATTATTGTATTGCTTTAGCCAGTGAGGAATTGATAGAGCTGAAAGGGCAGGACTTTGCATCAAGTGAAAAGTCAGCAACGTCAGCAATTGATAATTGCTTATTAGTAGGTACACCATCTATTTGTACAACACCAGTGTTACCCAATATAAAGCTGTCCAAGGAGTTTGTGTGGCCTTGGACGTCGCCAGATTTTCTTTGATCACTTGCAGTGGAGATGTGGAGAGTAGCTCAATGAATGACTGATCTTCAGCCTCAATCACTCCACGATTCACTTGTGCTCTCACTAACCAGGCTTTCACAAACAGAGGATGTGTTTTAAAAATATGTTTTTGGATGACTGGCAGAAGATTCACATGAATTGGCTTTCATGTTGTAGTGTTTAGAAATTAAATCAGCTATCAGCAGACCAGACTACGTATATTTACTGTTTATGCTTGGGGAAGATGCTACTGAAATATCAGGTTGTTTATGGGACGGATTATTCTTTGAAGCTTTTAAACGCTTATTCTTCATAGGTTTGACTGATTTATGGTGTCTTCATTTTAGCTTTATTCACTAACTTGGAGGATGCAGGCATGGGCCTATCTGGAGGCAAAATGAATTTTAATTGATTACTACTGGTAGAAAATATAGGACAGAAAGAGGAGAAAAAGACTCGGGAAGGGAGATGAGCAGTTAATAAAAATGAACACAAGAGAAAACCTAAAACGCATTTTACTTCCTCCCTGGAAGCTTTGTTTGTACTACCACCACCTCCAACCTATTTAAGGATTGTCGAAACTTTTATGAGGGCTCCCTGGTTTACTAGTCATAAGATAATGTACCGCAGCTCCTTGCATCTAAGGGTGTCCTTAAATATCCTTTTGTCCTCCTCCCTCAAAGATTTAACAGCATAATAAGGCACACTGGACAAAGGAAAGAAATTAGGTTAAAGGCGTGGGGGGGGGGGCGATGAAGCAGATCAAAGCAGGGCAGCAACCTGCACCCACCAGGCCACCGCTCACACATGGGCAGCGAACCTAGCATAGAATTGCACCCCGCCACACGCCCTCTCTGGTTGCATAGGTGGGCCGATGCAGTGGTAGAGAGCAGGCGGTTGGGCGAGCAGGATACCGAGAGCTATGGCTAAGGATAATATTAGTGCTCCCTCCTGACCGGCAAGCAGGTACACAGGTCGTTTTGGCACAGCTGCAGCTACAACTGACCTTCACCAAAGCTTCCCGCCCCACCGCTCCCCAAGGGCAATGTCTCCTGTAAGAGGCTGCCAATAAAATGCTGCCACCACCACCAGTCGGATCCCACGCTTCGGACTCAGGTGAGTCCTGGAGAACTAAATATAATAGACACAAAGCAGTGAAGGGATTTTCACCAGAAATTAATTTTAACTAGTTTGGCTGTGCTCCGTGATGCTACATTGTAGCAGTCATCGCTGGAAGCATTGGAAATGTGAACGAGCAACTGACTGGCATGCACGAGCATGGAGTAGCAGCGTGACGAGACTTAGCGTGAGAGTAGTAGACAGATATCATGTTACCCATGTGTTGCAGCATGATCTGAAGCCGGACTGGTAGTCATGCAGGCGATGGCTGGCAATGACGTGATCTTGGGGTTGTGTGTGGACAACTTTTTCGAAGATCCCACCGTTTTGCTGGAGGGAGTGGTCTAAGGGATCAAATAAAAGTGCCTGTGTAATACCTCTCAAGAACCAGCACAGTGTGTGCAATTTAGCATCAGTATGCTATCTATCTAATCTTAAAACTATATTGCCTCTTTTTTTGTGGGGAGTTATTCTCTATTCAGAATATTACTTACCCTGCAAGTAAGTCATCCATTCAGCTAACTTTGAGCAAGCCGAGTGACAACTGGTGTTTCTCTATTAGGCATGTCTCTGATGAGAGGCTACAGCATAAGATTGTGAGGTCTAATGTCAGGACCATTTTTTGGTGACGTACTCCTGGCTTTATTAACTAATTATCAATCAAAGGACATGTATTTACACTTTAAATTTAACGTTCCACATGTGTGAAAGGTTAATGAATTGTTCACTGTTTTGATCAGATTGGTCCTATAACCACCTCCCTCTTTTCTCTAAAAATAAATTGTGCATTCATTCTAAAACCTGCCATTAAATTGTGCAGATGCATTGTTTAGATGCAGCTATAGGTTTGTGATTTTTTTAATGGAGGGTAAGGAACTGAAACTTTACATTTATTGTAAATTTATAAGTAACATGATTTTTTGCAGCTGTATATTTATTTTTAGGATTCTCCTTTATGTATTCTATAAAAGACCATTGTCTACTAACAAATGAAGCATATACTTTTAATAGTATGTGCAGTAATTAGAATCAGCACTATTTATATATGAGGTAAACATCTCGTCCATACAATAGAAGGATACTGCACGTGGCTGACTAGTTCTAGAGCAACAAGTCGCAGTTCTTGTATAAACTCATAAAACTTCCAGGTGGCATGCCAAATGGTTTTATGCTTGGTGAGGGAGACATAATTGCTTATAGTACACAGTAGCTTATAGTACACAGTAGCAATCACTCCCTCCAGTATCAAAACTTGGTGTCATTGTACCTTCTTTGAAACTGGCTTCAAAAAATTAGTTAAGCTAGGAAAACCAAACTGTAGAAATTCAGCAAAACAATATGCATATTATTTTTGGGAAGCAAATATATTCATGTGAACGTAGATCTCTTTCAACCAATTTGTGTAAAAAAAAGAGAAAAAAAAAAGAGAAAAAAAAAGGCTCACGCTTTTTAATTTATACTAATTTTTCACACATAAATCCAGATGGAAACATTTAATTTTTCCAGCTCGTATTAGTTTAAAAACTAAAATTTGGTTTCCGTGATGTGTCTCCATTTTGTTGGCAGCAAACAGTGAGGCATAATATGGACAACATAAGTGTTAGAAAGTCACGCATTTTGGCCTGTTCACCCCAATTTTTGGTGCTCAATGGAACTGGTGGTAGCTGACTGTGTCCTGGGCTCTGCTAGTCAGGCCCAGGGACAGTTCTATGTTAACACAAACATTGGAAGTACACTTATTATTGGCATGACCTACCCTATATGTCCCTAGTAGATAATAGGGTCAGGGGATGAAGACTACCTACAAGTCCCTAATAGATAATAGGGCATGGCAGTTTAGAGGTCAGGAGCCTTTTTTGCAGTTGCATGTGTGCACTGCTGAGAGCCTGAGGTCATTTTAAATGCAGTCATGTGTTGCATCACTGCTTTTACAATTCACTGCAAACTCGACTTTAATGGCATGGGCACTTTAAAAGTGATAATCCAACTTATTTTTACATTGTGGGTACCCCCAAGGTCTCCCCTATGTGTTCCAGCGGTGGAGGTGTCATGTAACTATAATTAGGGTCCCTATAAAATATGTTTTACAAACCCTGGTGAGTGAAAGCTGCCCATTTTATTATTCCCCAGAGTAGGAAACTCACAGTAAATTCGACTTTGGTGCTGTGGGCACTGTGAAATATTAGCCAAAATCGTTTTTGCATATTTGGAAATAGCCCCCCCCCCCCATGTCTCCCCTAGGGGAAACGTCTTTTACTGAAGTCTTTAGCACGAACAGCCTTTACAATGAAAGCGGAACCTCAATGGCGCCATTACTACACCTGTGATTATGCTGCAACTTGTACTTCTGCGAAAGGTTTAGCAACGCAGGTCACTACAACATTGTTTTAGTTGTAGTTTATAAAGCTGGATCGGTACCATGACGGCCAATAATTTCTCGCCTGTAAATCAGTGTGCCCAGTCACATGGGTTGTCGCAAGTTGCATATATATATTTTTTTTTTACAGTTTTATATTGCTCAAACTCCACCAAATTGTATTGGAGCGCTTTGCTTGAGCACCATTTACAATACATTGCCCAAACTCAAGGGATGTTGAGCCCATGCCGAGGCTGGAAACTAGTTCTCCAGCTTCAAATTAGGCAGTGCTCGCCGTTACGCAACAGCAATCGGCAAGCAAATGTATGTTTGATTTTATTTATTATTCTTACTCTGTGGAAGTCTGAAACTGGATGAGACCCTTATAATCCCAGACACTTCCCTAGCAGGTCTTTTGTTCGCAAAGCCATTTTGCTTGGGGGAGCATTAGAGAACAGAACTAAACAGTAAGGTAAGATACAGATGCATGAAGTTTTTTACGTTTCCCCTAAACAGGCATGGTGTTTAGTGCATTCAGAAACTTCTTGCATGCAGAATGGTTAGTAAAATGTTTTTTAAATCTGCACACTGTTTAACTATTAAAGCTGTTTAATACCATTCATCCTTGTAATGGTAATCGGCGTAAATACACGTGCAAGTACGGTGTTCATTGTAAATTTATGTACAATACTTTTGTATGGGCCAGCGTAATAATATTTCACCTAGAAACTGGCGTGATAATGCCAGTGTCGATGTGATACTTTCGTTGGTAATTAAGCTTTCGTTGTTCTATCACATAACCCTCCCCTAGGTGTTCCAGGGGAGGGGAGACCTGTAATTATGAGCAGGGGCTTCATAAAAGGTTTCATCAACCCTGGTGAGGAAGAAATTGCACATTTACCCCTTGAAGATGGTTGGCCTCATAGGCTAACATGGCAATATGTTAGGACGCATAACCATTGCAAGGAGAGTGTGAAAAATATTCAAAGATGGAACAGAATGGTATTGATAAATCCAGCAACTTGGCATTGTTGAATTTATTATAACTTGTACAGAAAATAAGTTACAAGAATTTATTTTCTGTACGGAAAAATCCAGCCACTAGCACTCTTTCCTGATTGGTGTTGGGGGGGAGGGGGGGGAGAGATTAGCAGGCTGCCTTAATTTGGTGAAAAGTGGCCTGGCCGGGCAGAGGCTATCTGATGGAGAGAGCTCTGTGGGGCACAGGAATGCCAGAGTACACTAATAACAAATCCAGCAATATTTTCTGTGGTCCTAGCAATGTACATAGAGCTGTTTATATATTTTTTGTAAAGTCTGATTGTAATGAATGAATGGTTTGTGGTACCAGTGTGTTTGGAGTGAAGAACTGTTGTGTGTCACGAATGTTTTGAATGACTGAATAGTGTGTTAAAAGATTGTCTTAAATATATCTCATTGTGGTGAGGTGTAACCTTCTTTGATTTTTGCAATATGGAAGGATGATAAAGTATCTTTGAAGTAAATAAAATTGACTGATTTAGTCGACGAAAAGAAAGGTCTTCGATGCATTTTGTTGCTTCTCAAAATGTGCCCTCTTAAGTTGTTTTGAGGTTAAAATTATATGCAGTATTAGCAAACTTGTTGTAAACTCTTAACTCTCAGAGTACACAGATGGGCCATATAGCATCAGCTTCAAAGGAAGAACAGGTCAAGCAAGCTTGTCATCCAGGGCCACCCACTCTCCCTGCCAGATGGGAGGCTTAAGGTTTGATTTCAACGATGTGAGTGGGGGGAGTTTATGGAAATAAGCCACATTCTTAGTTCGCTCTTGCTGCTCTGCTGAAATTTCAGCCATGATACATTTTGAGGAATAGTGCTTTCTGGGACAAGACTATGCTACACTTTGGAGGAACTGGTCATGCTTGGGTGTGTTGCCCTGCACCTCATTGGACAGGGGTGCTCCACTGCTTGTCACCATATAAATATGTGAGAGGTTTAGAGCTTCTCCGTTCTATTGCCAGAAACTACACGAAGGAGGATTGTCCTGTTGGAATCCTGATATGCACCCAATGGTCTACCTGGTGAAGACTGTGCCTGCTGACTATCTGGGACTACAGCTCTGAGGACTTTGCCTTTCTACAAGAAGGAGTAGACTCCCAGGAGCTACAGGTTAACAGAGCTTAATTGACCCTACTCCAGCCACAGTCTCCCTCCTGGAGTGCGTCTAGGGGAGTTTTAAGGGGTTGACCAAGTGCTTTGTGGGAACTGAAGTCTAAGCATGCCAAGGACTATATAGGAGATTCAAGACCCTTAAATGTGTGTTTAAGACACTTGGCACCACCAGCATACCTCCTGGAAGGACCTCCAGAAGTTTGGGGAAACTTTTTGGGAAACAGCTCCAGGAGGTGACCAACGCGACACCGAGAGCCATGCTGGCCACCTTCAACCGCGACCCAGCCTGGATTCCAGGTTCATCGTGCTGAAGAGCTCTGGAGGTCCGACTTCCAGAGTTTGACCTCCATCACAGTCACCCTCAAACTTTGACTTTGTCCCGGTCAAGCATGACCAGAAGTGATTCTGTTGGTTTCTAAGCACTAGAAACAGTTTACTCTTTAAAAATTCTCCAGTTCCCTACATCGGATATTTATTGTTTTGGTGTCCTTTTAAAGTTAAGAATATTTCCTATTGTTATAAATTGGTGTGGGATTTTTATTGTGTGTTGTGTTTTTCTTATTCGCTGTATTGGTATTTTTGAGTGCTTTACATGCCTGTCTCCTAAGTTAAGCTTAATTGCTTGGTGTCAGCTACCAAGGGTTGAGCAAGGGAACATTTATAGAGACACTATTTAGGACCCAGTATCGTGTTGGTGGCATTGTTGCTGGCGTTAGGTGCCTACCTACCACTCCCTATAACCCACCTTCCAACAATAAGTTCAAAAACGGGAATAGAATATGATAATAATGCTTAAATAGGTGCAGATGTACACAAGTGCTACACCTACAATGCTAATATTTTGAGGTGACTGTATTTTTTTTAATTGATGAATGCTTAGCTCTAATTGATGTCAGAGTATACATTTATCAGTTAAATAAATTAGGACATATATTTGTTTCAACAACAAAGGCAGAAAGTTCAAAAAGTACCCTTAAACTGGGAAAGCCAGTTTTAATATATGTGAACCGGCCCTTGTGGTATATGAAGCACAGACATTATCTAGCTCCTTGTATGGGGCAGAAATTTGGGGCTATGAAAACATCCATGACCTGGTCTTGTCCGAGAACAAATTCATGAGGAACCTCATCTCTGTTCCCACTTCATCTCCTCTGAAATCCTTGTTTTATGATTTAGGCAGACACTCTATCCAGGACATTGCACGCCTTCGACCTCTACTTTTTTGGGCAAGACTGCGACGGACACCAGAACTTGCCAAGTATGCTGCAGGCTTAAGTGAACTCATATTAGTGGATACTGGGAAGACGTTAAAATGGATCTCCTATGTAAAACAAACGCTGAAGTCCATTGGCTACGAAGACTGTTGGGAATCACAGATACCCCCTTCGAAACAGGACCTCAAGAAGGCCTACTGGAGTTGGGTAAACACAAGAGAGCTCAACAATGTGAAGATGGGGAAGCTGAGCGAAGCCTTCTTAGAACATAAATCTCTTAGCAAACTCGAACCCTATCTTGACTTTATACAGACTCCTCTAGATAGATCACTGTACGTACGCTTCAGATTGGGGTCCCTTCCTCTTAACTGTGTTACTGCTGGATGGAAGGGATTCCCCCTTATTTCTGTTGGCTGCCCCAGTTGCACAGCACCTAAAGAGTCTATCCCCCACTTTTTATTTGCCTGTTTCCATTACAGAAGAGCAAGAGCCAAGTGGCTGAGACCGATTTGTAGAATGCTCGGTAGCCGTGACTACCGTATTGTGTTACGCATCCTGCAAACAGACACTTCGTCCCTTACCATTGTTTGTGGTATTGCTAAGTATCTGGGTGCTGCTTGGTTATTGCGGAAGAAAAATCTGGCACGTTAAATGCACTAAATCTCCTATGTGATCAGTTTTTTTACCCATCACTTAACCACTATAATGAATTTTGGGTCCTCAAGCTTTTTGTACTTTGCACATATTGCTCTTATCCACTTTTACAGTCTTTTTAGATATATTTATGATGATTGATTCTTTTTATTGTCTAACTTGATCTTTTTATACTACTGTATGTTGTGCTTTTATGATATTTTTATCGAATAAAGCTTTACCTACCTACCTATATGTGAACCTTGCTCTATTTTCAAACACTTCATAACACAGAGTAAAATTTAAAAAGCCCATAAATGTTTCTTTGCAGTCAGTGCCTCACCTGTAACCTCTCAGAGAAAGAGCGCTCACATTGTTTTTAGTAAAGAAGTCAGTCAATGTATCTGGTGGCAGCTAGTATTGGTTAACACTGAATCTGGTGGCAGGTAGTATTGTGCTCAGAGGTCAGGTTTCAGCTTTCTGTGTGCCATGCTAGCAATCACTGTGAAGCCAGAACTCAACTGAATTTAACAGACTAGAATACCCTCTGTCGTACATTATGAGCGTATTGCAAATCACAGAGAAGTTCTGTTACCATATAGAGGAACAAGACTGAAGGCAGATTTCCCTTATAAGATCATGGAATGCCAAGATGACTTTTTAACATATCACAGAAATTATTTTATTACCTAAAATACATGGTCACACTATTAAGTTTACCAGGAAAACCTTAAATTTGTGGTGTCGAGCAAGTGCAAGTGTGTTTGCAAATATGTAGACTAAATGAGGGAAGTGCTGTGACACTAAACACACCAACATGCAGCTAATAACTTGTTACAAAATGTACTATATGCAGGTTAAGTCACTTTCCAAAATAGCTGTGCTCATAATGAATTGGAATGGGCTCAGAAATTCCTAGCTCATTGTAATGAACTTTAGCTGTGCTAAACATGAACATGTCATAAATTGCTCATTTCTACTAATGATTGTTCATTTTTAGAATACTGTTCAGAAGAGCTGAAAAGCTAGTTCTGGCTATCATTGTTTAAACAGAAACTGTACGTCTACTACGTGATCTGCCATTCACACTGTCTGCTAGATCAGTTCGCAGGTATTTTGCAGGCACAGCGCCTACATCATGGTCTTATTCCAGGCAACACTAGTGAGGTTACAACTAAACTATAATAAGACAGAGACACATTTTTACAGAGGGACTACAGGCTCCCATGCATTACAGCAGAATGTGTGTGTAAATCCATAATTGGTTTAGGTAACAAGAAGGAATTAAGTTATAATGAAAGTATTAAATTGTCCCGTGTTTGAACTGTTTTTATTATGGAATGAGATTGGGATGAACCAACATGCGCTGAGGTTTAAAGTATGTGCATGGTTATAATTGGCTGTACGTTAAATAAAAATTCTATAGCAAACAAAGCAGGGGTATAGATTGGTCTTCTTATACACTGATGTCCAGCTGTTTCCAACGGGCACTTTCCATCATCAGAATGTGTCTGCAATAAGAAACTTAGATTACCAATCATTAAACGAAATTCTGAAAAGAAGCAGAGGTTAACCTACAAAAGACACAAAAGGAAGGCAGAATGGCGACCAGTGGTTTATAAAAACCACTTATGCAAAGGTTGGTCGCACACTGCTCGTCACACCAGCAAGTTGCCCCAAGGGACTGTGGTAGATGTAGTGGCGACGGCGGGTACGCCTATGCCACGATGTATAAAGAACAGTATGTGTTGCGTTAGCCATCCCTGGACACGCGTTTCGAGGTAGTTGCCTCTCGTCAGCAGGTCAGTGTAAAGGGGTGCCGCGTGGACTGCCAAAAATGTAATTAAAACAGGTCAAGTACCTCTCATGGCGCGCAGGTGCAGATCCAAGGCTCGTCAGCCCGTTGGCTCAAGGGAGCCGTAATAAATTATGCAAAGGTTGGTCGCACACTGCTCGTCACACCAGCAAGTTGCCCCAAGGGACTGTGGTAGATGTAGTGGCGACGGCGGGTACGCCTATGCCACGATGTATAAAGAACAGTATGTGTACCCGCCGCTGTCACTACATTCTCCAGAATCCTATGGGGCTATTTGCTAGTATGACGAGCGGTGTGCGACCCACTTCGCATTTTGTATTTAAAGCTCCCTGAGCTATGGGTTGACGAGCCCGGATCCCGCACCCGCGCGCCGTGAGAGGTACTATACCTGATAATTTTTGGCAGTCTACAGCACCCCGCATACGTACCTGCTCCCTGCTCACGAGAGGCAATTACCTCGAAACACGTGTCCAGGGATGGCATTTTAAACTTTTTACTCGTGGTATAGGTGTACCCGCCGCTGTCACTACATTTTCCAGAATCCTATGGGGCTATTTGCTAGTATGACGAGCGGTGTGTGACCCACTTCGCATTTTGGTTTATAAAAACCACCATCAACTTTAAAACTTTCAAGCACATTGAGCGGGTGGGATTTGAAAAGGAGACCACAATGCTGGACTACGGCAACGCCCTCTACGCGGGAACCACGGCCAAACTCCAGAAGAGACTCCAACGCATACAGAACGACTCCGCACACCTCATCCTCGACATCCCCGCATGTCAGAATGGACTTCCTCAACAGGAAGTGATGTGTTTGTATAGTTCATTGTGCAGGCTGAGCAGGACAGCTGGCCTGGTCGTATTGCCAGTGTTAGTATTTGGAGCCAGTGTGGCATTTTCAAGTCGATTCAACCTTCTCCAATTACTGACTGAGGTGGAGAGGTGTGGCTCACTGGTTAGAGGCGGCCGACCGGTAAGCAGAGAATCGGCCAGGGACCAGGGTTCAATTCCCGACGCGGCAGGGTCGTGGACCAGGGTCAAAAAACGGACTCGATAATTCTCTCCTCGGTACCTACTCTAACCAGGAACACACTCGGCAACTCTGGGCATTAAGCTTGCCTCATCTCTACAACGGCCCCCCACAGATGCCGGGGATGCCTGGTTTCACCTTGGAGATACCCAGAAAGGGACCATCTCACAGGGAAAACCAGGACGGGTTCCCCAGCGGTCTTCAGCGCCAGGATACTCCATGGAGTCACAGTGCGCTTTACAAGTACACCCACATTTACATTTACCTTCCTCCTGTCGATAACCTACCCTTGTCACTGCTCCTTTTTAATTTTTTTGACTGTGGTTTCCTGTATCTACTCGACCAGCTACTGTGTTTCTCCAGCCCATCAGCTGGGTGAGTTTCTCTCCATGACTTGCACATTTCTTGCAATTTACAGTTGCGATTATGTTATTAAACGTTACTTCTTTGTCCTGCAGGAAATAACAGCTATAATTTGATACCTTCTTTGTTTCTATGGCAGGCAATATTATTAGTGTAGGCATGCATGTAAAACAAGGGGAGGTCAATAACAGATATTATTGTCCTGGAGGTAGGGGCAATAAAGGTATTAGAACTCTTCACAATCCACTGAAAGAAAAATAGGGTTCTGTGGGACCAGGGGTATTCGTTAACTGAAGAGATTGGGGGGAAATGGCTCGGTTTTTTCACAGCACTCCTTCAGTGTCTTCGATAGCAGCCTATTCATCTGTGGCTACTTGGAATCCTCCTTTAGATTCTACAGAGAGAGAAAGTCAGCCAAAAAAAGAACACAGTTGCTTACATTTTCCTACCTTTTAAGCCCATTAGGCATGCGGGACAGGCATGTGGGAAAAGGTCGCTACTGAAGAGACAAAGGGAGGTGCTGTAGCAGCATGCAGCTGTGTTTTTTCCAGACTCCTCAGAAAAGAGGAAATGACTGCTCCCACAGAGCGCCCAAAACCTTCATCACACTGGAGGGACACATGGAGCTGGCAGATTGCTCTCTGTGCAGGCCTGTAATAATAGCCACAGTCCACAGGGGGAACATTCAGACTGGCTGGCCGCACCTAGCATTCAATCCAGTACAAGTAGGACATGGCGTGTTTATCTATGCAGATATTGTAAGCATCTCATGTACCACCCAGGATAGTGCACAGTACTTACCAACTCCATTGCGAGGGAGACTTATGCACATGCTCTGTATAAGGCTGTCACTTGAGCAGAAACTGCCACTGGATGTTTTAGAAATCACTTCGGAAATTACCTAAAAGGGGATTGAAAGTAAACCATGCTGAACAAGGTCTCAATTATTTAAACAAAACAAAAAAAAAAGACTGAGAAAGAACCAGTAATTTTAAAAATAATCTCTCCACATATGAATGAATTTTTCAATTATAATGACCATCTGAAAATGTAAAGCATATAAATACAGACCACCATGATAAGACACAAACCCAGTCTTGCATGCTCGGTAAAAAGATTGCATCGACACTCAAGAATTTCGCGACATTCCACACACATTAACGTAAAAACAAACAAAGAAAAAACCCACAGAGCTGCCATTTAGTTTAATCAAAAAAGGTTGTGTTTTCTAATGTTCTCATTGAATTCAAGGTAGATCTAGGTTTAATTAAACAACCTTCGCTTCTTTTCTGACTTGATAAATGAGCTTTCAAAATCAGAATGTACCACATGGTTGTACATGATTGAATCAGTGGTTGTCAAAACAAGATGATCGGACCCTTAATGTTTGACTTTATGCTGTCATTTCGCTTTCAGAGCACTTTCTGGCTGGATTCATCTGCGGTTTCTTAGTTAGGACAGTATATTTAATTTATTTAATTTGGTTATTTATAAAGCACAGACCCAGCCTCAAAGCGCTGCAGAGAGCTTTGCACAGCACAGCGGATAGGCACTAATTACAGCAAGTGCTGTTTGCCAATCAAAAGAAAATAAGAAAAGGGGTAGAAAGAAGAGAATAGCGATGAGATGCACAAAGGGAAGAATCTAGGGTACTATTTCCCTGAACAGATTATTTTTTCATTAAAATATACACAGAATACAAGCAGCTTGGGCTTTTTATAAAATATACAAAAATACATTCGTTTTACGCAAATCACAAGATTTTTCTGGTACTTGGACAGATAATCAGAAACTTTTCTTCACTGCTTTCTGCACCAGATGCCGAAAGCAGTGAATGGAAGTACACAAATGGGATCGTTGTGGGGGGATATAACTGAGTAAGGGACAGATGTGAGATTAAAGTTGAACGTAATTAAGCAACATACCATCTTTAGGCGGGAGTGTACAGGGTGCGTGTGCAAAAATAGAGAGCGGTCGTTTTTGTTTATTTTATTGATCAGGTAATTTTGCAGCTCATTGGGTTGGTGTTTCACGTCATATGAAGAAAACAGGCTACAGAGTTTTTGAACTAATTATAATGGTTTATAAATATGTCGGCTGTGTGAATGATGTTGAGGGATTTAAGTTGGATCAGGGCTGAAAGGGGTGGCCCTTGAACATTAAAGATATTGGCATTAACATGATCATATTTGTCCTCACCCGTAATAAGGTGAGCTATTGCCTGGTAGGTAGCTTCGACAGGGAGGAAAGCACTTTCAAGGAGCCGGTTAAAAGGGCATTACCTCTACCAGTGTAGACAAGAACAAGGACTTGTACTGTCGTTTTAAAAGTGGCAGGGAAATAGGGTGCTTAAATCTGTAGAAAATGCAGATTTAGAACCAATATGTTCAGCTAATTTCTGCTTTGAGGGAAAGTGGGTGTTGTATGTGAAAGCTCAGAAATACTGTATTTGAGGAGTAGGAAGGAGAGAGCAACGAAGATGCATACCTTATTGGTGCAGTTTCCAACATCAAGACGATTCTGCAATTTTCTTAAATTGGGAAACTATTTATTTTTTAGTTACTTTCTCTAACTCCAACATGATTACCTGTATTATGAACAACGGACAGGCACTGCATACGTAAACTGAATGCATGTAAAAGTTGCAAATTGACAAATATACATCATATACACACATACGTATGTGTGTATATACATACACACACAAATACATATACATACATATATACACAAACATGTAATCAATCAATCAATCCTCGCATTTATATAGCCCGCTACTCACCCAGAGGGTCTCAAGGCGCTGGGGGAGGGGGGTCCGCTACTGCTCGAACAGCCAGGTCTTGAGTTGCTTCCTGAAGGCGAGGTGGTCCTGGGTCAGGCGGAGGTGGGTGGGGAGGGAGTTCCATGTCTTGGCGGCGAGGTAGGAGAAGGACCGTCCCCCTGTGGTGGCTCTTCGGATGCGGGGGACGGCGGCGAGGGCGTGGCTGGTCGATCGAAGCTGGCGTTTGGGAGCGTAGAAGTTGAGGCGGCTGTTGAGGTATCCTGGGCCTTGGTTGTGTAGGGCTTTGTGTGCGTGGGTGAGGAGACGGAAGGTGATTCTCTTGTTGACCGGGAGCCAGTGCAGGTCTCTCAGGTGTCCGGAGATGTGGCTGCGACGGGGGATGTCCAGGATGAGTCGTGCTGAGGCGTTCTGGATCCGCTGGAGTCTCTTCTGGAGTTTGGCGGTGGTTCCGGCGTAGAGGGAGTTGCCGTAGTCCAGACGGCTGGTGACTAGGGCCTGGGTGACCGTCTTCCTGGTCTCGGTGGGGATCCACCGGAAGATCTTACGTAGCATGCGCATGATGTTGAAGCACGACGAGGAGACGGCGTTGACTTGTCTGGTCATGGAGAGGGAGGAGTCCAGGATGAAGCCCAGGTTGCGTGCGTGGTCTGTTGGTTTGGGTGCGCTGCCTAGGGCGGGGGGCCACCAGGAGTCGTCCCAAGCGGCGGGTGAGGATCCCAGGATGAGGACTTCCGTCTTGTCCGAGTTCAGTTTCAGGCGGCTGTTCTTCATCTATTCGGCTACCTCTTTCATCCCTTCGTGAAGGTTGGCTCTGGCGGTGGCGGGGTCGTTGGTGAGGGAGAGGATCAGCTGGGTGTCGTCGGCGTATGAGATGATGTTGAGGTTGTGCTGGCGTGCGATGTCTGCGAGGGGGCTCATGTAGACGTTGAAGAGGGTTGGACTGAGCGAGGAGCCTTGAGGGACGCCGCAGATGACTTCAGTGGCTTCAGATCTGAACGGAGGGAGACGGACTGTGTCCTTCCGGCGAGGAAGGAGATATGCACTCCAGTGCCTTCTCCTGGACTCCGACGTTGCTGAGGCGTTGTACTAGGGTACGGTGGCAGACAGTGTCGAAGGCCGCGGAGAGGTCGAGGAGGATGAGGGCCGCTGTTTCTCCGTTGTCGAGCAGCGCTCGGATGTCATAGGTGGCTGCGATCAGGGCGGTCTCGGTGCTGTGGTTGGCCCGGAAGCCAGACTGCGAGGGGTCGAGGGATCCGTTCGTCTCGAGGAAGGCGGCCAGCTGCTGGTTGACGGTCTTCTCGATGACTTTTGCAGGAAACGGGAGCAGCGAGATGGGGCGGTAGTTCTTGAGGTCGGTCGGGTCGGCCGATGGCTTCTTGAGTAGGGCGCTGAGTTCGGCGTGCTTCCAGCTCTCCGGGAAGGTGGCGGTGTCGAAGGAGGTGTTGATGATGTCCCGCAGGTGGGGTGCGATGACAGCGTCGGCTTTGTTGAAGACGTGGTGAGGGCAGGGGTCGGTCGGAGATCCGGAGTGGATGGAGTTCATCGTGCGGACGGTGTCTTCGGTGCTGATCGGAGTCCAGGCGCGGAGGGTGGTGGTGGGGGGTGGTGGTGGTTCGGTCGTGGCGTTCGTCGGTTGAGTGCTGAAGCGGTTGTGTATGTCCGCGATCTTGTTGTGGAAGTAGGAGGCGAGGGAGTTGCAGAGGTCTTGCGAAGGGGTGATGTCGTTGTTTCCGGCGTTGGGGTTGGAGAGCTCTTTAACGATGTTGAAGAGTTCCTTGCTGTTGTGTGCGTTGTTGTCCAGTCGTTCCTTGAATGCAGTTTTCTTGGTGGCGTGGATCAGTTGGTGGTGTTTTCGGGTGGCGAGCTTGAGGGCAGTCATGTTGTCCGGTGTTGGGTCTCTGCGCCAGGTTCTCTCGAGGGCTCGGCAGTTCTTCTTGTAGCTCTTGAGTTCGTCGGTGAACCATGGGGCTTTCTTGCTGCCGGGTCTGCTAGGCGGGGTCCTCAGGGGGGCGAGCTCGTCTGCGCAGTCGCTGATCCACTTCGTGAGGTTGGTGGCCGCCTGGCTAGGGTTCGTTGTGCTGGTGGGAGGGTTCATATTCAGGGAGGTCGTGAGCTGGTCGGCTGTGATCTTGTTCCAGCTCCTGCGTGCAACCTGTTGCTGGTGGTGGTGGGTCGTGGTCCTTCCGAAGCTGAAGTGGACGCAGCTGTGGTCCGTCCAGTGGAGTCGGGTGGCGTGGCTGAAGGCGATGTCCTTGCTGGATGAGAAGATGGGGTCGAGTGTGTGTCCGGCGTAGTGGGTGGGGGTGGTCACCAGCTGCTTGAGTCCCAGGTTGGCGAGGTTGTCCAGCAGGGTGGTGGTGTTGCGGTCGTTGTTGTTCTCCAGGTGGAAGTTGAGGTCCCCTAGGAGGATGTAGTCAGCGGAGCAGAGGGCGTGCGGGCTGATGAAGTCGGCGATGTCTTCGCTGAATTGTGTGCGTTGTCCCGGGGGTCTGTAGATGAAGGTGCCTCTGAGGGTGGTCTTGGGGTTGAAGTGGACCTGAAAGTGCAGGTGCTCGGCGGTTGCGAGGGGGTCGTCGGTGTTGGTCGTGATGCGGATGGTGTTCCTGTGGACGATGGCGATGCCTCCTCCGGTGTGGTTGATGCGGTACACATACATACGCATGTACACACATACACATATATCACAAACGACCACTTAAATTTAAAGTAATCAGAGGACACAGCAGGGAGTTTCAGGAAGTCCATTTTAATGATAGCTTGGGCATGACACGTTTCGGCAGGGTGTGTCTTCTTCTGATGCGCTAATGTTGGGAAATATGCCTCAACGCTCTTTTGAATACTCCCATTGGTGGTAGTCCAGCTCACCCCAGTCAGTTATATCACGTTTTGCTGCAGTTCTGGGTGACGAACTACAGCTCCCAACAGGCAACACAGCCGGGTAAGCAACTCCAACTAGGCCCACTTGATCCCATAGTTGGCGCTGGTATTCCTGGCAAGAGAGGGTTGCTTGAAAATGGTAAGTCCCGGTTTTATTGGTGTTCAATAACTTCCTTTGGTTCCAAAACGCCCTAGCCACGATAGCAAGAGTCTGCTGGGACGTGGGGCGCTGATACAGTGATCGCTCCTACCCCATTAAGTCACGGACTGCACCTGGCAGCAGCCCTATGCTTAACTTGATTTCAAGGCGGTCCGAGGCAATCCAATCTCTTGGAGAACAAGAACAACAATTACCAACACCAGGCTGTTCAGCCAATTTCTGCTTTGAGGGAAAGAGGGTGTTGTATGTGAAAGCCCAGAAAAATTGTATTTGAGGAGTAGGAAGGAGAGAGCA
Organism: Triturus cristatus; assembly: GCF_964204655.1. Taxonomy (NCBI): domain Eukaryota; kingdom Metazoa; phylum Chordata; class Amphibia; order Caudata; family Salamandridae; genus Triturus; species Triturus cristatus. The sequence continues at coordinate 213,886,525 of NC_140594.1, read as the reverse complement.
ATGAAGATGCATACCTTATTGGTGCAGATTCCAGCATTAAGACGATTCTACAATTTTCTTAAATTGGGAAACTATTTATTTGCTAGTTACTTTCTCTAACTCCAACATGATTATCTGTATTATGAACAGACAGGCACTGCATACGTAAACTGAATGCATGTAAAAGTTGCAAATTGACAAATATACATCATATATACACATACAAATGTGTGTATATACATGCACACAAATACATATACATACATATATACACATACATACACATGCATGTACACACATACACATAAAAATACATACAAACATACATAAACACATGCATAAATGCATACAGGTACAGCAGTGGGCACCTCCTTCGCCCCACCTACGCAAATTTATTCATGGGGTGGGTGGGAGAAGGAGGTAGCCTGGGCCAAAGAAAAAGAGGAGTTCACTCAGAGGATTGCAGTATGGGCTCGGTTCATAGATTTCTTTATTTTGTGGGAAGGAAATAAAGCAGAATTGAACATCTTTTTAGAAAAACTCAATCATAATGATCTCAGTTTACAAACACAGTCATTTATACTGTGTCTTCTTGGATGTGGAACTGAAGGTAGTTGGTGATTCATTGAAAATGAGGATACACAAAGCCAACAGCTACCAACTCCTTGTTGCATGCCAATAGTGGCCATCCAGGTGCTCTGAAATGGAGCATTCCATACAGTCAATTGTTAAGGGCCAAATATAGAATATGCTCGCCAGAAGAACTATATGATAAAGAAATAAGCAGTCTGGTCAAGCGTTTCCTTAAAAGGGGATGTCTCAAGAATGTGATGAGAGGTCAAAAGGAGAGCTGGCGAAAAAACGAAACAGCAGCTGTTGTACTCACAAGGCAATAATTCAAATGAGAAGGATAACAGGGTGAAAAGATTGTTCCTGGAATTCAATATGGCATAGCTAAGTATCAAGAAGTTCTTGCAAAAAAAAAAAATTGCATGTTCTGCACCTTAAGGACAATGTACAGATGGGTCCATGGATAACTTCTAAGAAAGCAAGATCTTTGGTATACATATTAAAATCCAGTCATGATCCAAAGAGGGGACAGAAGAATTGGCTATGTCTGTGGGAGGTTTTATAAAATGTAACTCCTGTAAGACATGTAAATATGGATTAAATTGCAAGAGTTACCGAACCTTTGAAGGCCATGCGATCACAATCGAACACTGAATCACTTGCAATGCAGACCATGCGGTCTATGTCCTGCTGTGTGGATGCAATGAGCTGTGCATGGGTAGGATTATTAATACGCTGAGAGCAATTTCGAATCGTGATAGGAGTTACCCCATGGCTGTAAGTTTGAACAATACCATAAACAATACCATACATCCAAATCGGTCATTGGTACCATTCAGCTATTGGGGAATTAAGCACATCCAGGCCCACCAAAGGGGAGGAGATCGAGAAAAGGAACTGAGAAAACTGGAATCATGATTAATAATATCATTGAGAACTGAGATACATTGGGGTCACAATACTGATGCTGAACTATATGTCCGTCTGTGATTAGATAATGAATGGAATTTGCCCACAATAGGAGATCCTTGTGAAAGTGTACACAATAGTAGATGAAATTAAAATTAACAATTGATATGCACATATATACATGCACATATATACATGCACATATATATATATACATATGCATGCACATATATACACATACATGCACATATATACATGCATATAAATATATACATATATACATGTATACATGTATACATATATATGCACACACATATATAGGTACACATGTATGCACACATGCACAAACATATATAGGCACACATATACATGAACACATATATAAACACATATGCACACATATATGGGAAGAGGAGTTGGCCTAACGGCTAGGGCGCTCGACCTCGGACCTGGAGAACTGGGTTCAAGTCTCGGTAAGGACGCTGTACATCCTGCGATTCTGGGAAAATCACTTAATCTCCCCGTGCCTAACAAAAAATGAATGTGTGTCCTCATGTAACGTAACTGGTGCTATGTAAAGCGCTCTGATACCCGATTGGATTCGGGTCAAGTTTGTGCTATATAAAACTCAGCAAAAAAAAAAAATATGCATGCGTACAAGCACACATGCATATATGCACACGTATATGCACATGTGCGCATATGCACACATGCGTATATGCATGTGTGCATATTTGCGCACTTTTGCATATATGCACACATGCACACGTGTGCATATATGCACACATCTGCATATCGCACAGACATCTATGCATAGCCGCACAATTATGCATATCCGCACACATCTGCATATGCGCACACACATATATGCATATGCGCACACGTATATATGCATATATGTGCACACATGCATATATGTGCACACATGCATATATGCGCACACATGCATATATGCACACATATATATGCATAGGCACACACATATATATGCATATAGGCACACATATATATATGCATATAGGCACACATATATATGCATATAGGCACACAAATATATATGCATATAGGCACACATTCCGGAGGGAGGACACACTTCGCGCTATCAGAAGCTGAAATTTTGGCAAGCATTTCATGTATAAATTTGGTTAACAAAGGGAGCAAGTATGGACATCTGGATTAAGGAGAGGGAGGAGGCTGCGAATGCTGTGTTTAATGAAACAACTGTTAACACAAGTACGTGAAGCAAAAGATCAGACACACCCACACACAATGCTAATCTACCAACACTAACAAAAATTGGACAAACTAAAGCGAACTGGTTTCGAAGTGGTGGGAGGTAAAATCACTGGAAAGATACTTAGCAGTGGGAAGTGTGCCAAAGGGTTTAAGGATTTTAATCGCCCCTACTATTGAAAACCCTGATCCTGATATGCTCCAGGAATGGGCAGCAAACAACGCGGAGTCATCCAATAATATGATGAGGATATTGGTCAAATATGCCATTTGGGTCAAGGAAAAAATCTCCCGCGAGATTGAATCAGTCAAAAAAGTAATTGACAAAATGGTGAAACCGAAAGAACTTCTGGAAATCGAAAAGGAGAGTGTGGATAAGTTGAAGAAACATGAACAGACTATCAGGGAGAGAAAGGCCAAGAAGTTCATCAGGGATTGACTCAACTACGAGAGAGGCCAGACTTTCACCTTCGCCCGCCGATTCGACAATCTGCGCAGTCAAAGATTATCGGGAAGCATGGGTCAGGACAGGGTGACACGAGAACAACCTTCTATCACAGATATGAGCTCAGAAGCAAGCTCCAATGTAAGCTCCGAACTGGATACAGAATCAGACGGTAGCACTGCTAATAAAGGAAAGTATAAGAAACCTCGGGACCCTCCATCAGTTATAGACAAATTGCGTTTTTTACGAGTGGAAAGGACTCAACATAAAACAAAAACCACAGTGAGGAAAAAAACGACAAGGGACCGTAAGAAACAAAGGGGAGGGTATGGAGCTACGTTCAGGTGCCAGAACCAAGGACAAGCATCAGAAGAAATAGCTAATGCTTCAACAACAGTTATAAACTAGTCTAATCTAATGCTAACGGAGGAAGAAAAGAACACACTCATTGGGACTTTCATATTGCACCAGGACAAACTTTAACTATGCTCAAAAACACATAGATTGCTATAAATACGTAAGGAACTTAAAATTAAAAAATTATTTTCACAGAAAAGCAGAGTGGAACATCTCAAGATATGTCGCTTGAAACTGGAGATCTGAATTTTTTGTCATCAATTACATTCGCTAGAGATGGATTGTGAAGTGATGGTACAACTGGGTCAGTAAAAGAAACAGCTGAAATGATCAGCCTAGACATATATAACAGCAAAAAGACTCCATTTAAACCAAAATCGAACTCGGTCCCCAGAACACCAAAAGACTCAATTGATGCATTTACGGGCTCAGTTGTCAAAGATTTACAAATATTATCCATTCAATCTAGTGAGGGATTTTTGCGAGGAAATAAGCAAGAAGAAAGAAAATATATGAGGATTGTAAAAAAAAAAAAAAATTAAAAATAGGAAAGACATAGTGGTACGCCAATCCGATAAGGGGGGCAATGTTATTTTGCGGCCACTGGATATGTACAATAAAGAGGCTATGCTTCAAATAAGAGATAGCAATTGTTATCAAAAGGTACCAAACAGTATTTTTGCAGAGATAAAGAATACATTACACAAAGACCTAGCCAGGTGGAAAGGGCTAGGGTTAATCTCTCAAGATGAATACAATTTTCTCAAAGTTGACAACCCAGTGTCACCAATATTTTACCTTATTCCAAAGGTGCACAAAAACGCAGAGGTTCCCCCGGGTAGACCAATAATATCAGCCATAGGCAGTCTTCTTGAGCCAACATCCAGATTCTTGGATTTGTTCTTGCAAGAATTTGTGAGGCACTTGCCAGCATTTATTCAGGATACTAGAGACTTTCTAAGAAGGATTGAAAACATCAGATGGAAGGACACATTTCTCTTAATCACTCTTGATGTGTCATCACTATACACTAGTATACACCATGAAGACGGGTTAAGAGCAATGAGGCAATACCTCAGTAAGAGATCCATCACATTATACCAACACAGGGCAATGCTGGTGGAGAAGGGCAGTCTGTCTTGAGAATAATCTTTTTATGTATGGAACTGACACATTGCGACAGAGGCGAGGGACAGCAATGGGCACCTGCTTCACCCCCGGCTATGTGAATCTGCATATGGGCTGGTGGGAGGAGCAGGTGCTCAAGGTGCAACATGCTGAGTTATGGGACACCAGTATAATCCCATGAACTAGGTTCATAGATCTTTTTGTGGTGTGGGATGGTACGATGGATTCCGCAGAATTGTTTGTTAAGAAACTAAACAATTCATTAAATTTAGCCTTCACTCACACCATCAGCAGCAAAAGAGTTTGCTTTCTAGCTGCTGAAAACAGCACTTTACATACATGTGCCTATAGGAAGCAGACAGCAGGAAACACTATATTGCACACCACAAGCCATCATCCACATAAATTAAAGAACAGTATACCGTATGGTGAGTATTTGAGAATCAAGAGGAATTGCAGTGATGCATTTGCTATGGAGCATGCGCAGAAAGATTTAACAATGCAATTTATGCAGAGAGGCTACAATCCGTCAGAACTTGAGCAAGCACTGTCCAAAGTCAACACAATGAGGAGACATAGTCTAGTACACCCGAAAGGAACAAATAGAGAGAACAAGATCAATAGAAACAGAAATGTGACACGTATGATTACCACCTACAATGCCTACCATAGCAGGGTGAAAGACTGCTTAAGAAGGCATTGGTAACTGGTAAGAAGGGATCCCATAATGAGACAATTGGTTTCTCGGAAACCGCTAATCAATTTCAGAAGAGCACGATCAATGCAATACGACTTGGTTGACAGTAGCCCTGAGTTGAAGGGAGCGGAAGGAAGGTTGAGGGCTGGCACTGGATTTTATAAATGTACAAATTGTAAAGCATGTACATTAGGTCAAAACATGAAGTAGATTACATCGCCCCTATTGAAAAGCCCATGGATTATCAGGAAACATGTAGAGGTGATCATGTCGACATATTACAAAGCTCATTCCCCAAAATATATGTGGGCAGCACCATTCACATTGCGCACATATGAATACTGCAGCACATGAGGGCAAAGATAAGAGCTATCCAGTAGCAAAGCAAACACAAGGAGATGATGGACGGAGCGCTAAACCTTTTCAGACACTCACCCCCAGTCACATATCTGGGTTGAATCCATCATCATTCTTTAGCTCACTTCCCCACCCCAGTTCAAACCCAGCCATATGCAAATCAGTCTTGACCCTGTGCCTCATGGAACAGTCCAGCCCGAACTACCAAGCTAGGTCTTCCCTGAAATGGAAACAAGCATCCTGGGACCAGTTTCTGGGTGAAACCATTGTATGCAGCAAAAAGCCTTGCACGCCAATTATAGAAAGTTGGAGGGTCAGTACTGATCCATTGGGAAGTGATACACAAGCGAGCAATAGCCATAGCAATGAACACAAATCATGTCTCAGCTCTTACCCTACTACCCACTTCAGTATTATTCACTACTCCCAGAATGAGAAGATCTGGTGTAATAGAGACTGATACCTCCAAAATCGTAGTCAAGAATGTTTTATATCCTGTATGAAAACAGCCAGTTTTGGACAGGAATAAAACATATGTATGGTGTCCGCTGCCTTCCCTTCCATTTAGCAATCTTCGCTGGGGGGTAGTACAGATCGAAAACGGACATAAAATGTTGACTCTTGAGACTCCCAGTAATCAGAATCTGGCTAGCTAAGAACAGGGAATCCATTACTTCCTCCCCACACTTGCTTGCCCATTTATCGGAGTGTGCTGCTATATCATCAGGGAAGGAGTCAAGCAAGATTTGATAAATTTTCCCTATCCAAGACTTCTTTTGAACAGCTTCCATTAGGGGTATCTTTTCGAAATTTGAGACCGGTCTGCGTATATTTTCCCCCAGAAAGCTCTGTATCTGCAAATACTTGAAAAAAATCACCCCTACCGAGACCATATTCCTCCTGCAATTTTGCAAACGTTGCAAGTTGCCCATCCCTATAAAACGCCTCCAGCAAATCGATACCCTTATTAGCCCACTCAAAGGTGACCTGATCTCGAAAGATTGGTGGTAGCGTACCTGGAGCTAATAGTGGAGTGTATGCATTCAGATTAGAAATCTTAAGTTTCCGCTGAACATGTTTCCATACCTTTTATGCTGCTCTTACAATTTTAAATCTGGTCTTTTTATAATAACTAGGTTCAAGAGCCGAAACAGCCTTTAGCTTGGCTCCCCAACCCCAGTTTGTATATAGATGGGCTACTCTCCGCTGGTATATCAGCCTTAGCACCAACTAATAAAATGGACATATGCTGCAGAATAGCTGACCAATAATAAAGAAGAAAGCTGGGAATAGCCAGACGCCCTCGATGTCGTGGGAGAATCATCCATTTGGTTGCCCTTCTAGACCTACGATAACCCCAAAGGAACCTAGAGCATATCCTTTCTAACCTTACAAAACAGGAAAAAGAAAACTCAAGAGGGATAGTCCTAAATAGGTATAGAGGTTTGGGTAAGATCGACATCTTAACATTGCTTCGCCCAAAAGAGAGGTGTAAATGATCCAACCTCTCCAATTCTTATTAGCGATTTCAATTACTGGACTGATATTTAAGTCAGGTATTCTATCGACCGCAGCTGTAATTGTAATCCCCAGATAGGTAGCCTCTGAGACGAGAGGAAAGTCTGAGGGGCAGATCATCCCTGAACAGAGAATTTGAGTCTTATCCACATTCAGTTTGTGCCCTGAAAGGGTGCCAAACTAAAATGCTAAACCTTACCTTTGACCACTGGGAAGGGAGAGACAACATATATGTACACATATATATGCACACATATACATATACCAAAGGAAGACTGCTTCAGTAGAAAGGAGTCAAAGGACACATCAGGGAGAGGTAGGAAGCTCTTTTTAATGTTGTAACTGGCATGACTCGCTTCGGCAGAGTTTGTCTTCGTCTGATGTCTCTAGTCACGGGATACATGCCTCCACCCTCCTTTGATTGAGCTGTGACCCTCCCATTGGCCAGAGTCCAGCTGTTCCCAGTTCGTTGTAAACGAGTTTACCTGTAGTTCTTTGTTGAAGAACTACAAATCCCAGCAAGCAACACAGCCAGGACGTTACCTCCAACGGGGCCAACCTGCTCCTCCAGTTGGCGCAGATTTTCATATATACACACATTTATACACACACACACACATTTGCACACCTGTTTATATGCGCACATACATATACACACACATGTACACACATATCAAAACAAAACCCTTTCAGGCATAGTGACGCATAAATTATGCAAAAAAGGAAGCAGAGAACTCTGGGTAGTTGTCAAGTTTAGGTGGAAAGCTGCTCCATTATAGAGCACTCTCAGCACCAGCGACACTCTAAATTTGCTCACCTCAAATGTGTGCTTTTCTATCATAGTCTTTAAGGTGTTTAAGATATATATACACACACACACATATCTATCCCATAACCCATAACCCGTCATGGTGCGTGTTACCTGGCGAAGAAAAAAAAAAAAATTATATATATATATATATATATATATATATATATATATATTCACTGAAAAAACCATAGGTTTCACACATGTTATAGTTAGCTGGACATTTTACTGATAAAAAACCAATGAAATTCCCCCGTTATAGTTACTGTAGGCAACTATAACTCACGCGACCGTAATCCTCTGCTGATGCTAATACTGTATTTAGACACTTATTTGCCCATGTCTTCTTCCATTAAATTTTAGCTATACATATATTACAAATATTTTTTTTTCATAAAGACACATATGTCATCAGCAGAGGATTACGGTCGCGTGAGTTATAGTTGCCTACAGTAACTATAACGGGGGAATTTCATTGGTTTTTTATCAGTAAAATGTCCAGCTAACTATAACATGTGTGAAACCTATGGTTTTTTCAGTGAATTTGCAAGGTTTTTTAAATGCTAATTCCTAACTATAACGTGTGTGAAACCTATGGTTTTTTCAGTGAATTTGTACGGTTTTTTAAATGCTAAGTTACTTTACGCCATTTGTGGCGTGCGCGCCCACTTAACGCAGTTCGTTCCGTGCACGCACGGTGCGCTTCGCGCACCGTGCGCACACAGTGAGCACGCGGTGCGCTTCGCGCACCGCGTGCCCACGTTACGCTAGATGGGCCATGAACGCACGATGCGCTTCGCGCACCGTGCGCACATGGAGGACATATGATGAGCATCGTTGTGACTGGTAAAATATATGTTTTGTTTAGCTCTATTAAGCCATGAACAAAAGGTGCCCTTCGGGCACCTTTTGCACACGGGGTGGGGAGAATTTGGATATTTTTTTTTTTTTTTTATTATTTCTTACCGTACGCGTACGGTAAGCGTAATCGGCGAAATTTTCGAAAAAATTAAAATTGCCTTTTTTCACTTGGGGGATCGTTGGGGACTCCCTCGACATGGCTAGGTGCTTGCGAGCTGTCTAAACAGCCCCTTTACATGTTTTTGCACTTGGTTTTTCAACCCCCTGTCAGAGTGCGAGAGAGAAAATGGCGGCCGCCGCTTCCTGGTTTCGACCGATTCGAATGTTTACTAAGATCTAAGGGCCAATCAGAATCGCGCTCGCGCACGCCACCGTACGCGTACGGTAAGCGCACCGTAAGCGCACCGTAAGCTGGCTCAGATATATATATTGATTTAAAGGCTATTTTCTCAGAATCTACTGAACAGATTTACACCAAACCTACAAAAGGCACTTCCTTGACCTGAGGACTACCTCTCTGCCAAATTTCAAGTAATTCTGTTCAGCCGTTCGGGCTGTAGCTGTGTCTAAAGGTCCTATGGGAAAAACGTGTTTTAGGACCCCCCTTTTATCTCAGCCCCCGCTTGACGAATCCCCCCCCCGAGACTTTCAGGGTAGGAGCGGAGCGTAGCGCCCCACCTATTTTGAAAAATTCGCGAGGATTCGTCAACCGGCGCCAAAGTTATTCAAAATAGAATGTTGCGGATTCCCTATGGAAACGTGGTCCTAACTATAACTACCTACCTAGCGAGTAGGTTATATATATATATATATATATATATATAAAAAATTGCTCCACTGCACCATAAAGAAAACGGATCACTCGCTGGCGGGTGCTGCTTGCACGGTGGTGCTCCGTGTGAAATATACGGCTCGCAAAGTCCCTTACTCCCATCCGGAGAAAAAAGGCAGCAGCACTCGCGGTTTCAGTTTTTTGGGGCCAGTTTAATTCCTTTGCGCTTCACAGACGCGTTTCGGGGTTTCCCTTCGTCAGTGTGTAAACGATATGCAGAGCGCGGCGCCATTTTTATTTACAAATTTTCATATTTCCGGGAATTACGAGCAAGGAAGGACCAGCACACCACTATGTATTTCTTGGGCGCCATCTTTGAATGTGCAGGACGCAACGTTAAACATACGTTATTACATTCAATCGATACATATCAATGTCATTCGTATTGTTTAACAGATATTATGTCGCATAAATATACATCCTTATTATTGCCATCCTGGACATTATTGTTAAAAAAATCTCCCCTTGGATCGGCCTGTCGGCGGTTTCACTGAACCGCCCTTTGTCCCTCATCTTGCTCATTAATGTAGCCGTGTATCGGCACGGAAAAACCCATCAATATATATTTAATTTAAGAATTTTTTTACAGATTTACAATACCACATTTCATGTTAGAATTCATTCTTGTTCTTATTTTTGGGCTAAGTTCCCAAATGCACTATTAACTCCTCTCCGCTGTTCATGCCATTAGGATTTTTTGTTTGCAAATCAATGATGTACCTCGACTCCAGTCTTCTCAACCTAAGCACTCTATCTCCTCCTCTGATGTGGGGTGGTACATGGTCTAACCCAAAGAATTGGAGTAGGTTCCTATCACTGTTGTGTTTTATGGCAAAGTGCCTCGCCACTGGGTAACTCATGTCTCTGTTAGTAATTGCACGCATGTGCTCTAAGATCCTTATTTTTACATTATGTATGGTACTACCAATGTATCTTAACTTACAGGGACACGTCAAACAGTAAACCACATGAGTGGTATGGCAGGTTAGGAATTTGTTAATTGTTTTGCGTGTTCTCATTCCCTTGATTTCATAGTTTAGTACCCTTCTGCTGAAAGCACAGGCCTTGCATTTACCGCAAGGGTAAAAACCCTTCAACTCACTCTGTGTACCCTGTCTTGTTGTGGGATTATCTAGATGACTATGAACCAATTTGTCTCTGAGTGACCTAGCTTTCTTAAAGGTCATCAGTGGGATATCCTTACCAATAATGGTGTCTGTTTTCAGGACATGCCAGTTTTTTCGAAAGATGTTTCTTATAGAATCAACAACTTCAGAGTAAGTTGTGATAAGGCGAAATTTGCCCTCCTCTTTCTTTGTTCCATTCTTATTGGCCCTTAGTAGTTTTTCCCTGGGTATCTTGCTTACTCTCTTCAATGTGTTCTCTAGTAGTGTTAAATCATAACCTCTGGCTACAAATCTCTTAAGGCTTTCCTTAGCTGTGACTAAAAAGTCACATTCCCTTGAACAATTACGTTTCAGACGTAAAAATTCCCCATATGGGATGCTGTTTTTCAATTTTATTGGATGGCTGCTCGTAGCATGCAATGTACTATTGCTTGCTGTCGCCTTCCGATATAGGGCAGTTGTTATTCTCTCGTCTTGTATTTTCACTTCCAGATCGAGATAGTTCACTGCCACTGAACTTATCTCGCCTGTGAAGTGCAAATTTTTTAACAATAATGTCCAGGATGGCAATAATAAGGATGTATATTTATGCGACATATTATCTGTTAAACAATACGAATGACATTGATATGTATCGATTGAATGTAATAACGTATGTTTAACGTTGCGTCCTGCACATTCAAAGATGGCGCCCAAGAAATACATAGTGGTGTGCTGGTCCTTCCTTGCTCGTAATTCCCGCAAATATGTAAATTTGTATATAAAAATGGCGCCGCGCTCTGCATATCGTTTACACACTGACGAAGGGAAACCCCGAAACGCGTCTGTTAAGCGCAAAGGAATTAAACTGGCCCCAAAAAAACGAAACCGCGAGTGCTGCTGCCTTTTTTCTCCGGATGGGAGTAAGGGACTTTGCGAGCCGTATATATCTATCTATCTATCTATCTATCTATCTACCTACCTACCTATATCTCTATCTCTATCTCTATATCTATACACACACACACACACTGAAAAAACCATAGGTTTCAGGCTCATTATAGTTAGGAATTAGCATTTAAAAAACCTTAAAAATTCACTGAAAAAACCATAGGTTTCAGGGGCGTTATAGTTAGCTGGACTTTTCACTCGTACAAAACCATTGAAATTCCTCCGTTACAGTTAGTTCAGCTAACTAGAACTCACGCGCCCGCAATGCACTGCTGATGACGTCACATATTACATCACTCATGACATAGTCCCCTTGAATCCGGAGGGTCCCTAGGGTCCAACTAGACCACTAGGTACCTCCAGTAAGCGCCACAGAGCTGCGTTGCAGAGAGATGTAAAAAGGGGCACGGCCTAGACCACCTCTCTGCAACGTAGCGCAGTGGCGCTTACTGGAAGCACCTGGTGGGCTAGTTGGCCCCCAGGGTCCCTCAGGATTGAAGGGGAATTATTTCCCCAACTTAAAATGCGCCACCGGGCATGTTTGCACACGTTAACTCAGGCCCCGTCCCCTCCCTTCCCCACTGTGTAAACACGCCCTGTGGCCGTTTTAAGTTGGGAGATTAAGTCCCCTTGAATCCTGAGGGTCCCTAGGGGCAAAATAGCCCACTAGGTACGTCCAGTAAGCACCACAGAGCTGCGTTGCATAGAGGTGTAAAAAGGGGCGTGGCCTCAGAACACCTGTCTGCAACGCAGCTCCCTGGCGCATACTGGAGATACCTGTTGGGCTAGTTGGCCCTCAGGGACCCTCAGTATTGAAGGGGAATTAATTCCCCAACTTACAACTGCCCAGGGGGTGCATTTGCAGAGTGTTGCAAGGAGGGGGCGGGGCCTCAGGCGCGATGCCGGTCTTTTATTTATTTTATTAAGAAGGAGGGCTGTGTGGCCCCCTTCTTTTTCTAATTTATTGGCCCTGGGGACACCATCCCCCAGGGCCTGCACCCCAATTTTTTTTGTTGAAAAAAATAAATTTGGAAGGGGGCCGCGTGGCCCACCTCCCAAGGCCTTCATCGGCCCCAGGGACCCCAACCCCCGGGTCATGGCCTTTTTTTTAAAAATTCCTTAGGAGGGGGTCTGCGTTGCCCCACTCCTCAAGCCACTTATGGCCCTGGGGACCCCATCGCCCGGCCTTTGTTTTTTTATAATTTAAAAAAATATATATACTCATAGAAACACCTAGGACATGCTGGACAAACCGTATGTACCTATCACCATGACGATTTGCGTGATATTCATTAAAAGGCGACTATGCATACAATGAATCCACGTGGAATGTATTTACACCGCTACTGAAGCTCTGACGTGTCTGACGCCCTACCATGCCTAATCCCGGCGCCCCCGCCGGTGGGTACTTTCCAAGTAGACACACTTGTCGTTTATTTATACAAACATGGGTAGCTATTGACGGGCACATTTAATACACACGCACACCAAGCCATTCAAAGGGGATTCGACAAAAATTAGACAAAACTATGCAAGAAACCCCCCTCATGGTTAATAAAACACACATCCACCGCCGGATGTGTAATACTTTTTATTTTACTCTCTGGAAAGGAGACTAACCTCACTTGAGTCACAGCGTGCTCCTGGCTGAGCCCAATGCTGTGTTACACCCACCAGTGCCCGCCGAGTGCCACACACCTCTCTGTTGTATTCCACCAGCTAGTGCGTATGCTATGACACTCTCTAGCCCATGTGCACTGTAACACCACCCCGTAAATATGTCATGCCACACTTGCCTTCGCACGTGTTATATTGCCCCATCTAACGTGCCTTCCTCGATGCCTATGTTATAACGCACAGCGCTATGCCATACATATTACAAAATGGGATCCATCTCTTTGTCACAGTGCATATGCAACGTTACACTCCCCAGCACATATTTTATATTACAACTTTAGAGACTAGTTAGGTTACACAACACTGCCCTGTGCATATTACACTCCAAGGCGCATATCGCATAGCACGCGCTAGTGCCTGTGCTATCTCGCGCTCTCCAATGAATCTGTAATTGCGCACAATGTATTGCATATTATATTTCACGCCCGGTTCATCTTATATCACACTTTTTGGTGCATTGTTTATACCATACACTATATCTAGTTTTCATTTTCAATCGTGCTCTCAGGACTATGTTCTATATAACACTGCGTCCACCTACCCTTTTCGCAGGCATTACATTTTGCGATGGGGGGGGTAGAGGGTCAGGGGGTGATTCTGCCAAGTGAGCCCGGAGTCACAGTCACAAACGTCCTCTTCTTCCTGAATAAAAGTGAGATTATGCTGCATACTATTTCATATAGTAAGTAGTTCGCACAGACACACATTTTAAAAACAATAAAAGTTCCTAATACCCACCTTCTCTGAACAGTTAGCTTGCTGCCCCATCCACCTCCTTCCTATCCTCTGTTGTCTGAATCCATGGACTAGCCTCCTCCCTCCTGCCATGCATGGTCTGATGTGCTGCCACTGCCCTCCATTTAGCATGATGTACCAGTCCACTCCTCCTGCCCTCCATTGCCCAATTCTATGGCCCATCATTGACCTCCTGCTTAGCCTCTGTGCATAGCTTGCTGCCCCTATTCTCCTTCCCCCTGCCCTCCGATGTCTTTGTGCATGCCCCTGCTCCATCCTTTTTGCCCACCATGTTCCATGGACCTGCCACTCCTATCTACTCTGAGTGTTCTGTTGAGCTGCCACACCCCTCCCACCTGCCTAGCATTGCAGATGACTGTAACCTGTCCCTGCCACCTCCACCCTGCCTGTCCACATGCCATGCCCCTATCCCCTTCCTCCTGTCCTCCATGGTCCATTTTACTGCCACACCCTTCTGCCCGCCCTGGTCTGTTGTGCTGCAACTGCTCCTCCAGCCTGCCCCGCGCGGTCTGTTGTGAGGCCCCTTCCCCTGAACTCTGTCTGTGCCCAGGTCCTGACCCTCTCTTCTATCCTCCATGGTCCTTTGTGCATGCCCCTGCACCCTCCTTCTTGCCCATCATAGCCATTGTGCTGCCACTAACCCTCCCGCTTGCCATGCATTGTCTTCTGTGCTGCCATGGCCCCTCCCACCTTCCCTGTGTGGTCAGCTAGCTGCCCCTGACCCCCTCCCCACCTTCCCTCCATGGTCTGTGTGTATGCCATCATAGTCTCACTGTTGCTCTCCATTTATTTATTTATTTATTTTTTAGCATTTCTTAAAGCGCGAACAAATGCCCGCAGGCGGTTCGGCGCTGTACTATTGTGAACTCTCCTATGCTTGGCTTCTGGCTCTTAGAGGTTAAACAACCATGTTTTCAGCTCCTTTCTGAATGACAGGAGATTTGGGCTGGATCTGATGGATTGAGGAAGTGTGTTCCATAGTTTTGGGGCGGCAACCAGGAAACGTCTGTCTCCCCAGTTGACTAGTCTAGTCCGGGGTACCACCAGATCGTTCAGCTTGGCTGAACGGAGTGGTCGAGGAGGAATATAAGGAATAAGGTGGTCTCTCAGGAATTGAGGGGCTTGTGGGTGTAGCGATTTATAAACAATACACAATGTTTTGAATTTGATTCTATTCCTGATAAGGAGCCAATGAAAGCTTCTCAAGGTATCAGTTATAGGTTTAAATTTGGGGATATCCGAGAGAAGTCTGGCAGCTGCGTTCTGTACTGTCTGCATTTTCTTGATGACCCTGATTTGGGCATTGGCAAACAGGCCATTGCAGTAATCTAATGCAGACAGGACTAGGGCACTAACTAATGTCTTGCCTACACTTTTGGGGAGAAATGGGAGGATCTTTTTTACCAGGCGTAATTTGTAAAACGCTGTGGAGGCCGTCTGGTTGGCATGAGCCATAAAGTTCAAGTTGTCGTCAAAAATGACGCCTAAGTTTCTCAACTTCGTGGTTGGTTTGGGCAAGGCTCCAAAGGATGACGGCCACCATACGGAGGACCAGTTAGGGCTAAGATGACCAAAGGTTACCACCTCGGTTTTATCGGAGTTCAGTTTTAAACAGTTTGCTGACATCCACTGTCCGATGGCCAGCATGCCTGCTTTAAAACTCTCCGCTACTGTTTCCCCATCATCTCTGATGGCCAGAATCAACTGGGTGTCATCCGCATATGAGGTAAGGTTCATCCCATGCGCTTTGATTGTTTTAGCGAGGTCCGACACATAGATGTTAAATAGTGTCGGACTAAGGGGTGAACCTTGAGGTACCCCACATGGCAAGGACAACTCTGCTGACTCGAATTGTCCTAGGGTGACTGCCTGGGATCTATCCGTCAGGAAAGAGGCCAGTAGTTTCTTAGCTAGGCCTTGCACGCCTATCTTTTCAACATGGTCGACCAGGATCTTGTGGTCGACCCTGTCGAAGGCGGCCGATAAATCTAGAAGCACCAACAGTGCTGAGCCTCCTTGATCTCGGATTAATCGGATATCATCCGCCTCTTTGATAAGCGCCGTTTCTGTTCCATGAAACTTGCGGAATCCAAATTGGGTTTCATCGAGCAGATGGTATTGCTCGATAAATTCTGCAAGTTGAGTATTCATGGCTTTTTCTGCTATTTTGGCTAGAAACGGGAGGTTAGCTATAGGCCTGTAGTTTTTTAACTCCGTTTTATCTAGGCCAGATTTTTTCAGAAGTGGCTTCAGTAAGGTCTTTTTTAAAGGGGTAGGGAAGATTCCTGTGCGGAACATTAGATTGCAAATTTGGGTTATAACTGGAACCACTGTGTCCATTAATGGGCGGAGAGTTTTCAAGGGACAAGGATCCAATGCTGAGCCGGACTTAATGGATTTGATGATGTCCTGGATTTGGTTTTCTGTGATTTCCGCAAACTGTGGAAAGATGTTGTCAGTATGTGGCGTTATTATATCATCGGTGCTTTGATTATCAGCGGAGTTAAGTGCTGAGAAGATATCATTCACTTTAGTGAAAAAGAAGGATGCTAATGAGTCACAGAAACTTTGTGAACAAGGGGGATTCAAGTCCATGGTGTGTCTTGTTTCTAGTGCCCATCCTGCCTGACCTCCATGGTCATCTTGCTGCTCCTGCCCTGCCCCCTTGCCCCCAGCCCTCTGTTTCCATGTGCAGACCCCTATTCCCTCCCTCCTGGCTTGTCTGTTCCATTGTAATGCCCCTGATCCGTCCCTCCTACCCTTTATGGTCTGTTATGCTGCAGCTTTCTCTCCTGTCTCTCCATTATGGTCAGCTAGCTACCATTGCCTCTTTCCCCTCTGTTCTCTGTTGTCCATGTGCATGGTCCTGTCCCCTCCCTATTGCTTTCGATGGATTGTTGTGCTTCACTCCCGTCCCACATGCCCTGTGTGGTGTATTGTGCTGCTGCAAACCCTGATCCCTGGCCTGTAGGGTCAGTTTGGTGCACCTCTCCATGTCCCTCCTGTCCTCTGTTATCCAAGTCCATGTCCCTACCCCAATTCCTCCTGCCTACCATGATCCAATGTACCATACTTGCAAACATTTCGAAATTGGTAAGAGGGAGATTTTGAAAAAAACTGGGGTATTGATTTTCCCCTTTGAGTTACATTGAAAAAGAGGAGATTGTAGACAGGAGACAGATCAAATAAAGCCCATTTGAGCTTTAAAACATTGGACGTTTCCTGCCTGAAACAGGTCTGTTGGCCTGTATGGTTGTACTACCACTGCCTCTTCCTTCTGCCCACAATGGTCTATTATATTGCCACAGCCTCTCTTGCCAGTCCTGTATTGTTGGTTTGTTGCCCCTGCCCCCCTTTCCACTGCCCTCCATAGTCTGTTGTGCTGCTACTGCCCTTCCTGCCTGCCCAGTGTGGTCAAATTGTTGCCTCTGCACTCTCCTACCTGCCTTCAATTTTCAGAGTCCATTCCCTTGGCCTCTGCCTCTCAACAGTATCCCAATGAACAAATAGATTGCGAACATTCTAGATTTATTACAAAAATGCAGAACGCCTGACGTCATCTTGATGTAATCAAAACTTTAATACCTAGAGCATTTCCTTTAGAAATTACATATATGAGAGGGTCTTATTTGCATCAAAATTATGGTTAGTGCTCTAAAAAACTAAAATGAGGACATATTTTCTGAGTTTTCAAATAGCGACAAAGAACTTTTAAATTATTTGTTATCTTCATTTTTTTTATCCAGTTGACCACTTGATTAAATGTTGCACTTAGGGGAGAGGATGTGGTGTTACTTCCAGAGATGCAGACTTTGCAACTGGGGAACCAGGTTGGAGTTTCTGCTTAATGCTCAACATTCTGTGATTCTGGTCAAATCACTTAATCTCCCCATGTCTACAACCAAAATGAATTTGATCTTGTGCAATGTAACCAATGCTCATGTAAAGCACTCCAATACCTGACAAGTCTGCGCTATATAAAACTGCAAATACCCAAAAAAATAAGTGTTTTGCACACTTCTATCATTGGGCTACATGTGGGCTACATCTGGGTGATATTTGTGCTGCATTTGGGCTCTTTTGTCTCTGGTGGCCATCTTGGGAGATTTATTTGTTATGAAGTTTCCTAATTTTCTCATTTACTGCAGTCTCCTCAGTAGGAAATGCTTTCAGTTTTTTACTTTGATTCCATCAAGAAGGCATTCAGATATGTCACACATTTGCCATAAATTCTGAATGTTAGCACTCTAGTTGCTCATTAGATCACTGTAGTAAAGCTACTGCTCACCACGGAAGTCTGCTGCTGGTATTAAAAGTGCACGTTTCAGTCTGCATATCAGAATTTTTTAATGAAATAGAAGAGGATTAGAGAAGTCACTCAAAATGTGCCCTAATTTTTCTTTCTTCAGCACTAATAATTTCTATGGGAAAATGAACCCCCTCATTGTGTTCCTTTTTAAATTAAATATTTTAAGAGTTACCACTTTATTCCAATCAAGATGGCTTCAGGTGCGCAATACATTTGTCATAAGTAGGACTGTTCGCGCTCTAGTTGTTCTTTAGAACACTCTGGGAAGCTGCAGTATAACACAAAGGAATCAACTGACAGTCTCTGCCCTTGTTGGATGTACATGTTTTACTGAGAATGTCAGACTTCATTCTCACATGACTGAGAAAGATAATGGGAATTTACAGAAAATATGCTCTCAGTTTAGCTTATAGATCACCTTCTAAAACTCTGTGGGAAAAGCATGAGAAAATAGTTTTCTCTCAAACATGATTCATGATATCACAGCAGAAGGCTTTTTCACATGGTAAAATCACCTTAGAACACACCACAATTCCTAAAATGAGTATGGTACCATCAAAAATTGATTTATAATGTAACTAAAGTCTTAAAATCTTCTATTAACTGCAATGCTTTTTAATGAGAGGCTGTCATGTATATTGGTCCCAAGATGGCTGCCAACACTTCTTGGATGAAGTACTGACAGCCAATCAGATCTCACGATGAGATGTGTGGTTAGGCTCTGCCCAGATATATCTATCTTTTTAACTCTAATTTTCTCAGGAACTACTGAACGGATTTACACCATTTAAGCAAAAGGCACGAGTCTGAACTGAGGACTACCTCTTTGCCAAATTTGGTGTAATTCCGTTCAGCAGTTTGGGCTGTAGCTGCGTCAACAGGTCCTCTTGGAAAATGCATGGGGAAAACGCGTTTTGGGAGCCCCCTTTTTTCTCGGCCCACGCTTGACTAATCACTGTGAAACTTTCAGGATAGGAGCGGACCAGAGCTGGCCAAAAGTTTTGAAAAATTCGCGAAGATTCGTCAATCGGCGCCGAAGTTATTCCAAATAGAATATTGCAAATTTCCTATGGAAAATAGGTCCTCACTAGATCTACATACTGGCGACCACCAGTAGGTAATATACACACATATACCATATACATATATATATATATACATATATATACATATACATATATATACATATATATTATACATATATATATATATACACACACATACATATATACACAATTTGGTGATTAATCTAGGACACGGCAGCCCTGCCGTGAGGGGCAGCTACATCCTGACAATGCTAAGGAGGCCGCGGGTCTGAACTGTATCGTGACCTGAATGCGGCACAGGAATTTGGGACATAACAAACCAACGTGCAGCTCTGGGGCCCACTGAGGGTGAATTATGTTTGTTATGCTGACGGCTTGTAGGACCTACTAAAGGTGATATTTATGTTTCCCAAGGGACTACGATTCCCAGAATGCGAGACGTGCACTCAGCACTGCCCAATAAGGGCAGGGTTTGCAATAAATTGGTGAACTCAGGAAACCGCCTGTGAGTGTCATTTCTACATCGACCTTTGAAAAAGCGGAAACAGACGAGAAATGCGTCAGGTCAGAAGAAATGCTAACCGGGGAGCAGCACTGGGTGGTTCTTCCCTCGTAACTAAGCCGGATGGTTAAAATTCCTGCGACCGCCCCTACAAGCTCTTGGGCAATATGGTGATCTATATCTATCTATCTATCCCGATATCTATCTCGATATATATATATATATATATATATATTCACTTAAAAAACCATAGGTTTCACACATGTTATAGTTAGCTGGACATTTCCCTCGTAAAAAACCATTGAAATTCCCCCGTTATAGTTAGTGCAGGCAACTATAACTCACGCGACCGCAATCCTCTGCTGATGATGTCAGATATTACTTCACTGTATTTAGACACCTATTTACCCAGGTCTTCTTCCATTGATCTTTAGCTATACATATATTACAAATATTTATTTTTCAGAAAGACACATATGTAATCAGTGATGTAATAACTGACATCATCAGCAGAGGATTGCGGTCGCGTGAGTTATAGTTGCCTGCACTAACTATAACGGGGGAATTTCAATGGTTTTTTACGAGGGAAATGTCCAGCTAACTATAACATGTGTGAAACCTATGGTTTTTTAAGTGAATTTGCAAGGTTTTTTAAATGCTAATTCCTAACTATAACGTGTGTGAAACCTATGGTTTTTTTTATGTGAATTTGTACGGTTTTTTAAATGCTATGTATTTATTAATATATTTTTTTGTTCAGGTTTTTCACCGTGCGCGCACTGTGCGTGCACGGTTCGCTTCGCGCACCGTGCGCGCTCTGTGAGCACAACGATAATCCTAACGATAAATATCTACTGGCGACCGCCAGTAGATTACATATATATATATATATATATATATATATATATATATATATATATATATACACATATACATATATACACACACACACATATATACACACACATATATATATATATATATATATATACATATATATATTTCACTGAAAAAAACATAAATGTCCGGGGC
The DNA here is from genome assembly GCF_964204655.1 of Triturus cristatus. NCBI lineage: Eukaryota > Metazoa > Chordata > Amphibia > Caudata > Salamandridae > Triturus > Triturus cristatus. Next base: position 213,865,452 of record NC_140594.1, on the reverse strand, counting down.
ATTATAGTTAGGAATTGGCATTTAAAAAAACCTTAGAAATTCACTGAAAAAAACATAGGTTTCAGAGGCGTTATCGTTAGCTGGACAAAAAAAAGTTCTTCTAAGAACGAACTTTCCTGGTTTAAAAAAAAGAGCCATATTTCTTTGTTAGTGTGTGAAAGTTTAGATGAATGTATGTGTAGTACGTAATTGACTGAATGAATGCATTAGTAGCGTATGGTGAATGTATAAGTGCAGAACTATGAGGAAGTTCTGCAGCATGACACAGTAACCTCTTTAACTGCAGTGTGCTGTAGTACTTCTGAACCACAGGGATGCAACATATGTACATAAATATGTTGCAAATATATGCTTCTCTGTGCACGGCTGCTTAAACTGCAGCCATGTTGTCACACGGGCACCCTTGCACCATAGTGAAAGGATATCTGTGTCATGTGCTGTTTGTTTTGTGCAGGAAGACACACCTTCCTGCACAAAAACAATGACAAAACGCATTTTTCTCCTTCAATGTATGCTGAACATTTTAGCATGCATTGAAGATATAAAAATGTGGAGAAATGAAAACAATTCTCCTTGTTGTGCTTTCCTACACCAATTTTAGAATGGTGCAGCATTCACACACATATTGAGATTTATGATTTCTGATAAATCTAGAGATGTGTCTTGTTCTTTGAGTATTCAGTGCAATCATGCACAACAACACTTATAGAACACCCTTTCAACGCAAAGTGGTGTGTATGATGAGGTTGTATTTACATGGAGTAGAAAAAGTGCACAGAGTACCTTTTCCTCTCTTTGTAAATATGAAAGAGTGTCTTGCGCAATAACTGTTACAAAAAGTGATCTATTTCTGTTTTTAAAATTGCTTGCGATTGATAGAAGGCAAGCACAGAGTTTTGTCTGCAAAGATGTTCAAAGAAGAATGATTGAAATTATTGCGGTCCTTCAAGAGGTACAATGGGAAATATTATGAACCCCTCAAATCTCTTTTTTTGCAGGTCACATGATATCCGATTACGGTCAGATTTCAAAACTACATAGGTATAAACAGAGTGTTTTTAAAAACGTGTTTAAACTTTATAGCTTCTTGCAGATCTCTCCAGTCTGCATATTGATACTTAGTTAAACTTACCTTCACAGTAATAAAAAATGGTATACATTTTTTTCAGATTTTCTTTGCAATCTAAATTGATGTAAATGGCTCATTTTAAAATTAGGATCTGTGAAAGAAAAGAAAAAAATAGTTATAACATATAATAATATATTTTCTACAACACAGCATAATTTCCACAAAGTAATTTGTTTGCCTTTTTTGCTGTGCTCAGAATATATTGAATTTCACTAGAAATAGTGATTTCAATCGTACTCATCACTTAACAGCGGGCAAAAAAAAACAATCAGAAAGATTGTTAAAAAAAAACCAACATGCTACTCTCAGTAAAATACCAGAAAATACAAATCACACACATGAAATGCTTACGGCTAACAACATTTTATAACCTCAACATATAAAAACTGTAAATGTTGCCGCTTTAAAATATTCACCGAATCAATGACCACCAAAAAGTCCATAATTCAAACATATACCTTTCCTTGAGGCCAAATGGTATTTTTGCACTCCTTTGTTCATTTGTCCAATGGTAGTCCTATTAAATTATAATAATAAATTCCTCAGAGAATGAATTATCTTCCTAAAACTTTGACTTTAAAAATATTAGGTAGGAATTTTGTAATTCCCTAGGCAAACGTTATTTGAAACCCAACTCGGAATCATTACAAAGTGTCCAGCCTTTGTCACATTTTAGATAGGCAGTGTAATGTCCAGATGTGGTGGAAGGACCATCATGGAAAATTATAGCAATTGCTACAAAAGTCCTTCCTGATATTGATAGTTGTGCTGCTACAAATTGCTTTATTAAAGTATCCAATTTTCTTCCGTCAGCTGTACAACGTTGCATCATTAAAATTATGTATTTGCCATATTTTGTCAAAAATAATGTGGATAACATTTCTGATTTACATTGGCTACACTCCATGTTTTGATTTGCACCTTTGACTAATTTATTTAAAGACACTGATTTACAGTCTGGTAATGTTAAATACAGAAATCTCTCAGTGTCTACATTTGAGCTACATGTATACATGCCATTTTCACAATAATGTTGCCATTTGTAAGAAAGACCAAAAATATTTACTATTTCTACACCTTCATTTTCAAAAATGGTAAGCATATACATTAAAAATTCCTGAGCATCTTGTTGGATATTTTGTGAAAATTGTGTAGAACCAGAACACACATCCAAAAGATTACGAACATCTGAAACAAATTGTATTTTACTTGTATCTGTTGTCAACTTTTCATAAACAGAATGCAACAGAGAACAAAATCTTTTTTGCCGATTCTGCATAATTTGTTCTTGCAAACCTTCAAGATAAAAACAACATTGACCACTACATTAGCATAGCAGTTGACACCTGAACTATTTTCAAACTGATAACCAACAATCTCAACAGTGTCCAATTTCTTTTAACTTGCAATCACAACATTATCTTGTTCTTGTTCCCTTCTTGACACCTTCAGAACAGATATTCTCAAACCTTCTTTTTCGACCAACCACACGCTTTTCAAATACAGGATATTGACCTAAATTTGGAGCATACACCCTTCTTAACCTATTATACTGTTTTACACAGTTTGCATCTGCAGTAACCTTTGTCTCATCAAAATCAATCAAAAACAAACCAGATAATGTTCTGACTCGCGACAAAGCAACATATGCCATACCCTCTTTAAATACGGTAGATCCAATGTTCTCCAAAGCACTGTCTACACTTAATCCTTGAGATTTATGAATAGTCACTGCATATGCCAGAGAAAATGGAAATTGTTTCCTACGGACATATAAATCTTTAACAAGCAAAAAACGAACCGAACAACGACCAATTTCTTTAACTTCTTCAATCTGATCAAATTTAATTTTTAAAAATTCAATTCCTTCTTTTGTCTGATAATTAACAACATCCACCACTTTACCCATTTTGCCATTAACTAATCCTTTCTCTCCATCCAAATTACGCCTTAAAATTACCCCGACAGTTTACACACGCATATAGTGTCTTTTCTAAACCAGCTGTTTTAGATATATTTTTTTCTAAACAATCCAGTTTTGTTTTCAACTTTTCCGTCAAAATAATAGTGATTCCTTCATGCTGTATTTTATCGATGGCTTCCATTTTTACAATTTCTTCATTTTCCAGTTTCAATAGTTCTTCGTTGAATATGGTACACTCGTGCAGTGTTGGCATTAAGCAAATCACTGATTTATTTTGAGCAATTTTCATGTACACTTTTGCAGGAACTGCATTTTCATTTGGAAACACATTGCAAAGTAATCGACTCTCCAAAGCTTGTTTGCCTTGTTTTGAAAGAATTCCAATTCTTATATCTTGAAGAATACTTCCATATTCATCATCATTTGCCTGTCGCATATTTGTTGTCAGTTCTTTGTATTCAAAATTACTCCAAATGTTCACATTACCAACACTGCCAAGAGACTTTCTGGTATCTTCAAGGGCAAGTGTTTTAAATAACGGTTGTCCTTTTACCGGAGTCAGTTGCAGTAGATCTCCAAAAACTAGGACGTGTTTTCCTCCAAATAACACGTCATACTCTGTTTTAAGAATTGGCTGCATTCTTAAATGCACAAAGGCAAGCATCAAGTTTGAAACCATGCTCACCTCATCAATAATGAGAAGTTTCATTTTCTTCAGTACTCTTGAAACTTCACAACAAGCTTCTCCAGATAGCTTGTGGTATTCAAATTTGTTCTCATGCTCTACTGGCAGCATTAGTAAATGATGTAAAGTAATTCCTTTAATGTTATGTGCTGCCAACCCAGTTGGAGCAGTAACAACACAAGACAAATGCGACTCAGTTGTTTTCTGCAGATAACTTGTAATTACTTTAATTAAGAAACTTTATCCTGTTCCAGCTTGACCACTCACATACATTCGGATAGGTTGAAATGATGTAAATGAGCACCCTCTCTTTTCATGAAGTAATCCATGGTCAATCTGCTCTTTCACTTGCTGATATATTTGTTTCTGTTCAACATTCAGTTGTTTTTCCGAGTATCCCAACTGTATTACATCTTCTTGAGCTTGATACATTGCTGTTTCCACCTCATTCATTGCAATTGCTCCTTCATATTCAAAAATTGGTTGTCCTAGTGGATCTTGACTCAGTGCAGCAGAACTTTGACTGTCTTGAGAACTGTCTCTAGCAATCTCAGCTGCAATTGCAGCTTCTTGATCAATTTCACGATTCAACATTTTCACATAATTTGCAAAAGCACTGCATTGTATGCTATCTTTAGAAGCATTGCTGTGAAAATCTCCAAGTAATTCCAGTTCTGAACGCCATGGTTTGAACATTTGCAAAAGGGCTAAATAGTAAAATACCCTTTTGTCAGCAGTGTCGCAACTCAGTTTCCTGTGATTTATTAAATTTCCTTTCCTTTGTTTCACCAGACATCCTTCGGAACCAATCACTGCATATTTTCCATTGTTGATGTTCTCTGTAGTTTTTCGTTTAAAAGTGTAGTTTTGCAGCACTTCATAGAGACACATGCTCTCAAGATGATGACTTCTATTTGGGTAGTATGTGTCCAACATATTCGTTTTCAAAATATCTGTACTTTCTGGTTCTTTTTCTGCTAAAATATTCAATTTCTTGAACAGATTTCAGTACCCGATTTCGCATTCCTGCAAGACCTAGACTCACCCAAATGATTCTTCTACTTTTGGAATATAGACTTGCAGATGATATCCGATCTGAACATTCATATGCTCCAATTTCACGATGTGATAACATCTTCAAACTGAAACTGTATAATTTCTTACTTACAGTCTTCTCGTGAGAAATCTCTTCCCACATTTCTTTCAATTCAGTCTTTTCTGATTTAGTAATGTAGGACGTTACATATCGAGCAACAGCAATGGAATTGTCCGCAACATACTGAATATCCATGTTAGCGTTCCACATGGATAAAATAACTGGATTGTAGTCATTTATGTATTTCGATTCTTCGCTTCTTCTTAAGTTGTAGGTATTTTTCGGAGACTTTCTTGTGATGGTATGTCGCTTTGCTGACATAACTGTTCACTCTTCCTTTGGATAATACAGGACGTGGAAATCCAAAACGACATTTAGTACAGAACTTATCCTTTGACTTGTACTTTTGTCGACAGTATTTTCCACACCTGTGGCTTTGGAATCGTAAGACTTGTTGTTTTAAGTTTTTATCTTCTCTGCTATTGGGTACAGCACATGTAGCATAATCTTCAATGAAAGACAATACAGTTTCATCTGAATCTGTTCCTAATTTGGGGGCATCCTTGATCCATAACAACATATGTATATGAGGAGCAACTCTTGCTTGATACTCCTTTCTCCAAAAGAAATCCACAACTTCGCCAAGAGGAGGATTCTTTTTATTGCAGATGAAAGACATCATAGCTTCAAATCTATGATTGAAATATCTGCATACATTAACAGGATCCAAAGAGCACAATTCTCCAGGTGTCTTGTATTCAATATTTTTTATATTGGAATTTGCCTCTTGAAGAAATTAAAGTAAATCATCCCAAGCATACTCAGCACAGCTTAGTATAACAAACCATGTAGGAGTTCCCATGTTCCGTAGCATACATTTCAGTTTCCATGTCGACGGTACCAATATTCTTTAGTCCCACGCTGACATGCCATCAGATTAATCAACTGAGATTCTAAATGATCATCTCTCTGATGCACTTTATCCATAAAATCCTTTGCAGTTACATTTTGAAGATGCATTCCAGTTTTTAAAATGTGATTTACTGCATATGAAAGTCCAGACAAGTCACTTTCAAACAGAAGATGAAAGATATAAGGGATACATTGTCGAAATCTTGGATCTTCTGCATATAATCTTGTTGTCCGATATTCAGATGCAGGAATCTGCACAGGACATTCATCATATCGTCCACCTTTTCCTGTTGGAAACAACTGCGGGAAACAACGAGCTTCCAAGCTCTCTTCCCATACAATCATGGGACTTCCTGTTGCTTTTTTCATTTTAAACAACTCAATCGTATTCCCCATCACCTCTTTGGAATGAAGTGGATGTACACTGTAATGTTCATAGATTTCTTCACATCTGGACATGTCCCCTTTTTCTATTTGTCCACTTAATGTTTCAGTATCTTCTGCTAAATCTATTTCTTCTTCTCCAACAAACACATTTCTGTAGTACTCATTTTTTAACAGATACAATGACTCCTTTGGCACTTTTCTAACATCCACTAACTCTTGCCAGATTTTCTTATTCTTAGTAGGAACACCATTAACTAGAATGACTAGTGGCTCATTTTCTGCATGGTCTACACCAATAGTTTCAATATTTTTCCTTAAATCTAACGGTAAATACACAACTCTTCCTTTCAATCCTCTTTGCAACTCTGATGGAGGTAATTTACCTGTTTTAGGCTCCATACGAACAATAGCCTGAAACGGGTGAACACACTGAATGAGAATAGATTCATACATATTTAAATCTATCAGCTCTGGAGGAACAGCAACCAACTCTAGATTATTATGAACAGCTCTAGCAGGCATTTTATTCTCATCTAATTTGTTATAACAAGATTTGCAAATACGCTGCTCAGATCCCAAATCAAAACAATCCTCTACCAACAAATAAATTGTAAATTCCATCCACTTATCATTATCTTCTATTTCACTTTTTAAATACAGATTGACACCCCTAGTCTTTATAGTGACTTCGCCAACAACAAATACAAGAAACAATTGGTCTTTCACCTGAAATTACCTTAAACTTTGTGATTTCATCCTCAATTCTTTTTGTAATTACGGGTTCTATATGGTCTTCAACATTTTGTTCTACTAATGTGTCAGTTTTCTGCACTCTCTTGCTGAGGACCAAAGTAACAAAACTCAATATCATCACAAACCTTCACATCTGATACTGACCACTGTTCAACTCATTTAACTTTAGTGCTGGACTTTTTGCATAATACAATCTTCTCACTAACTTCCGCATTTGAGTATAATGTACTGCGAGCATCCTGAAATGGTGAAAAACACTTTGACAAACTTTCCTAGAAAGACAAGCCAGAGAGTGACCTTGCAAACCAGTATTTTTTCTCACTCTGCAAGGGTCTAGTCCTTGCAACACCTTAATCGTTTAACACTTTTTTTAGTATATGCTCGTAAAAAACTACATAATTTTTCAATAGATTCCGGTCGTACACTGCAAATACTACTGCAATCCCAAGTGTACACAGGGTGTTTAGGACGTCTCCCTAAAACATCATCAGCTATCACTTCTTCTGCATTTCTTTCAACCATTTTCTCTTTCTCAATTGGGCAACCATCTCTAACCTCATAACCTCTACCATTGGTGTCAACCGCGTACAATAACTTTTCACTCTAAATAACTCTCTTCATTAAAAAAAGGCTCTGAACTGGAACTGTGTTTCCATTCTCCCCAAAAAAAAAAATCACAATTTTTTTTATTTGATTACTCTTTTCCTCCTACTTTTGGCCTTCATTACATGGATTGGTTTATCTAGTGATCGAATTCTGTTTAATAGTTTCCTTTTTACTTCAAAAGCCTTTTCAACAATGTTTTCAATATGCTTCTTTTTATAAAATAGAGCTCTTTTTATATTTCTTCACATCATTCAGCAAATTATGCACTACTCCCTTGTAAAATATTTTTTTGCGTAATTCCTTATACTGATGTTGCCTTCTTTTACCATACTTTGTATCCTTTGACTGACCATTTGCTTTTTTGCTTTTCCTCTTATTTTGAAATTATTTCTGAGTTGAAGCATTCACAGTAGTTCCAGCGTTCTGTACATTGTTTGGTGCTACAAACATTTTTAATACATTGCTTTGTGATCTTACCAGAAGATTTTTTCCTTTTAGCCACATTATCTTTTACATTCAATACTTGTGGTTGATGTTTCTTCAAGTAATCCTCCTGTCTCTGTTCTTTTTCTGGCATGATTTCTCTATTTTAACGTTGAAAAACAGTATCTGTAAAAAAGAATCACAAAAAAATGTATAGTGATAATTTACAAATTTATACTACTCGATTACTGTAGAAACACATTTTATATAAACAATGACTAAGAAACTATAGCCCTGAAGCACAATTGTAACAATGGTCAAGACACTACATGCAAAGTGAATACTACTTTGAAGCAGTTCATGCCCTAAATCCTACCTCACTAAAAGACTACATGCTAACTGACTGAATGAGTACAGTACTATAAGGAGACACACTGGGTGAGTGACAGGGTGTTTGCTAGAAGTGTATGAATACTGACATGGATATCGATGGTGTGAAACACAAGTGTGTAGTTGATTAGAGACCTACATGAATAGTGGACATGTGTTTGAATCCATCCATATGTTAAGGCCTGTCTCAGTTCAGTAGTACTTGGATACTGACTGAATGTTTTGAGTATTGCAAGGAGAGTACCAGGATGCATTTATAAGTATTTTTATTTTTGTGCAGTAAATACATTAGTACATAGTGGTGAATAAGTCACTGGAGAAGTATAAGGGGCGTGACAGGGTGTTTGCGGGAACTGTATGAATACTATCTGGGTTTTTGAAGCTTTGAAAGACAAGTGTGTAGGTGGCTAGAGACCTACATGCATACTGGATAGACATTTGAAGCAGTCCATAGAGTAACACTTGTATCACTCCAAAACTACTTGGAAGTGCATGAATACTGACTGGGGAATTGAAGGTGTGAAAAACAAGTGTGTAGGTGGTTAGAGGACTGCATGCATAGTGAATAGGTGTTTGAAGCACTCCATGTGCTAAGGCCTGACTCACTGCATGAGTACTTGGGTACTGACTGAATGATTAGAGTACTGCAAGGAGAGTGCCTGGGTGAATTTATAAGTGTTTGGGTTTTGGCACAGTGAATGCATTACTACATGGTGCTGAATAAGTCACTGGAACAGTGCAAGGGGAGTGACAGAATGTTTGCTGGAAGTACATGGATACTGACTCGGGATTTGAAGCTGTTAAAGATAAGTGTATAGTATGTTAGAAGACTGCATGCATACTGCACAAACATTTGAAGCAGTCTATGTGGTAATGCATGGTTCACACCATGAGTACCTGGAAACTGACTAAATCATTAGACTACTGCTAGGAGAGTGCCTGGGTAAAACTTTTAAATTTTCAGTTTTGGCGCAGTGAAGAGAATAGTACATGGTTCTGAATCAGTCACTGGATGAGTGAAAGATGAGTGACAGGATGTTTATTCAAATATATAGATACTGACTAGTTAATTAAAAAACTGAAAGACAAGTGTGTAGGTGAATAGAAGCCTGTATGCATACTGTAAAGGGGTTTAAAGCAGTCCATGTTGTAAGGTCTGGCACGCACCATGAGTACTTGGATACGGACTGCATGATTAAAGTACTGCAAAGAGAGTGCCTGGGTGAATTTATAAGTGTTTGGGTTTTGGCGCAGTGAATGGATTAGTACATGGTGCTGAATGGGTCACTAGAGGAGTGCAAGGGGAGACACAGAGTGTTTGCTGGAAGTGTATGTATACTGACTGGGGCATTGAAGTTGTGAAAGACAAGTGTGTAGGTGGTTAGAGGACTGCATGCATAGTGTATAGGCGTTTGAAGCAGTCTATGTGCTAAGGCCTGGCACAGTGCATGAGTACTTGGGTACTGACTGAATGATTAGAGTAATGCAAGGAGAGTGCCTGGTTCAAATGCTTCTCTCACAATGGTTACCCAAATGCACACAGACTCACAGTGTGATTCTAGACAAGCAACACTATCCCTAGGAGTTTACCAAAACTCATTCACTACTCTGGAAGAGGTAAGGGGACTGCACACAATCTACATATTTCAGTACTGCACTTTAGTGTCAAAGCCTGACTCATTTTATCAATGCATAAGCAAAGACTGGCTCCTAAAGCTACTAAAACTTGACAACATGACAGGTTTTAAAACGGTTATCTGTCAGCAAATACATGATGTTACCAAATGCTTCTCATAATGGTTACCCAAATGCACACAGACTCACAGTGTGATTCAATCAAGCAACACTACCCCTAGTAGTTTAGCAAAACTCATTCACTATTGTGGAAGGGGTAAGGGGACTGCACACAATCTACATATTTCAGGACTGCACTTTAGTGTCAAAGCCTGACTCATTTAATCAAGGCATAAGCATAAACTGCCTTCTTATGCTACTAAAACTTGACAACAAGACAGGTTTTAAAACAGTTATCTGTCAGCAAATACACGAAGTTACCGAATGCTTCTCTCACAATCCTTACCAGAATGCACACAGACTCATAGTGTGATTCTAGACAAGCAACACTATCCCTAGCAGCTTACCAAAACTAATTCACTACTGTGGAAGGGGTAATGGGACTGCACACAATGTACATATTAAAGCACTGCACATTAGTGTCAAACCAGGACTCATTTTATCAATGCATAAGCAAAGACTGGCTTCTAATGCTACTAAAACTTGACAACATGACAGGTTTCAAAAGTTATCTGTCAGCAAATACATGATGTTACCAAATGCTTCTCTCACAGTGGTTCCCAAATGCACACAGACTCACTGATTCTAGACAAACACTATCCCTTCCACTATACCAAAACACATTTCTTCATCTAGAAGGAGTACTACATTTTAGTGTAGAAACATGACTCATTTTGCAAATTCATAAAGAATCACTAATTTCTAATTGTCACAAAATATAAAAACAGCACAGTTATCTCCCTGCAAACACATGAAAAACACAAATGCTTATCACAAAATGATTTCTACATGCACACACACACTGTCAATAAGATTGTAGACAAAAAAAAATACTCCCTGCACTTTAGCAGCTGAAATACATTAGTATGATTAAAATCATAATAGACCATATACACCTCCTCTCAATTAAATAACTCACCTTTCAAGTTGTTTTGTAGATTAAGAAGTATATCAGTGTCACACCAGATTTTCTTATACAGAATCTCTGCACTGTGCACCTGTCAGCAAAACCAAAGAATGGCAAAGTTTCCCTCTCATTTTCCACACATATACATGTAAACATCAAATCACATTCCTTCCCACATAAATTCAAAAGCAAACACATTTCTATTGGTTAAACATTTCAACCCTTTCCAAATGACAAATTTGAACCCTCCCCCCAATCTGCCTTCTGCCTGTTACCATAGAAACAGGTCATGGAACACTGTACTGAGCACACAAGTCACAAGTTCAGCACACAATGTTGCTAATCAAAACAGCAAGTGTGCTTGAACTTTCAACATATCAGCTTATCATATATAATGTTCCTTTCAATCAGTTTTTGTTAACCAATAATAATCATGCATTTAAAAAACAGAAACATGCACCCTACCTTTCAGTGTAGAAGGTTGTCAAACAACCAATGATTTCTTGTCTTTTTTCAAAACTGCATCTTAGCCACCATTTTAGAAAAATCTTACTTTCCAAACTGCCATTTCATTTACAGAGACCATCTGAGTGCATCCAGACCTCCCTTCAAGATGCTTACAGTGTGGATTGTGGGACACAGCTATATTTTCTGGAGCCAAAGGTATGCAGAAAACAAAGGCATTCACAAAGACCTAGGTTTGCCAAATGTAGACATTAAATGGATTGGACAGAGAGGGTTAAAGTGGCACCAATTGATGCCATTGATCAAATCCGTCATGCATATCCAACACCCTGACCTCATAATAGTGCACTGTGGTGGCAATGACCTAGGCACTTTGACTGGGGTAGGTCTGGAAATGCTTATGAAGGACACCTTTGCAGAACTGATTTCACTTTTCCCCAAAACTGCGTTTGGGTATTCTAACATATGCCAAAGGCAGAAATGGAACTGGTCCAATCATTTTTGTCCACAAATTGAGAAAGCTAGGAAACCTGTGAATAAATCGGTTTCTGCTTTTCTCCGAGACTATAAAATGGGGTCCATTTTCAATAACAATCTGCGCTTTCATATGCAAGAGATGTATAGGAGTGATGGAGTACACTTTACTGATGAAGGAAACAGAGTCTTCCTCAACAACTTTAGACTCTGTATAGGTACTTACTTATAAGTACCAAAAACTCTCAATGAACACAACGGCTCTTTTTAGAGCCACTCAACAACAAAACACTTAAGCTTGATTTTTATCTCCCAAATATTTCAATTTTTTTTCCTCGGATCCGCGCACCCAACGCATTAGGAACTGTGCACCCAACGCGATACAATGCACGCACCCTGCGCGCATTTTGCCGTTTAAAAAAAAGAAAAGGGGGCCCCAGGGGATCCATCTGGGACCCCCTAAGCACCTCTAGAGGGTCAGAGTATTTCCACTCTGCCCCCTTTATATGTTTTACACACTTATTCCCCTTACTTCTTCAGCCTCGCTTCTACCGAGGCACAAAATTGCTGCCAACAGTTCCTGGTTTCGAATGTAGAGAGACACTCAACAGCCAATTAGCATTCAGCACGTGATCGGGAGGGTGCGCGCTTGGTTCGGGGAGGGTGCGCTTACGGTGCCGGTAGGGTGCGCGGATCCTCCGAGGCCATAGATATCACTAACTTTATTACCCTAATTTTCTCAGGAACTACTGAACAGATTTACACCATTTATGCAAAAGGCACGAGTCTGAACTGAGGACTCCTATGGGAAATTGCATGGGGAAAACACATTTTGGGACCTCCCTTTTTCTCAGCCCCCGCTTGACAAATCACCACGAAACTTTCAGAATAGGAGCGGACCAGAGCTGGCCAAAGGTTTGGAAAATTTCACGAATATTCGTCAACCGGCGCCAGACTTATTGGGAATAGAATGTTGCAGATTTCCTATGGAAAATAGGCCCTAACTAGAACTACCTACTGACGACTGCCAGTAGGTAATATATACATACATACATACACACACATACACACACACATTAATACACATATATATATATATATATATATATATATATATACATACACACACATATATATACACACACACACATTATATATACACACACACACATTATATATATATATATATGGAATATGCTACTTACCAGTATGCATCTGTTCTTGGCATGTAGAGCTGCAGAGTTGTACACTTAGCATAGGTCGCCATCTGGTGTTGGGCCCGGATGTTTGCAGTTTGTTTTTCTTCTTGGACCGTCTTTGGAAGTCACGAGTTTGGTGACTCCTCCTTCGGTCCGTACTGCGCATGGGCTTCGGCTCCATCCTCAGATTGTTTTTCGCCAACAGGGAAATGATGGAGCGTAGTAATAACAGTGAGAAACCCATGTGTGTTGTATCTAAATAAGATGGACTGGAACGGATACAGGTAGCCGGGGAGGCGGGTGGGCGTGTACAACTCTGCAGCTCTACATGCCAAGAACAGATGCATACTGGTAAGTAGCATATTCCGTTCGAGGCATATGAGCTGCAGATTGTACACTTAGCATAGATTATATAGCAGTACCCAACCTTAGCGGCGACCACCGGTATCCGTTGCAGCTGTTTGAAAGAGTGTTTTTAGTACAGCCTGGCCCACCCTAGCTTGCTGCTGGGAATGCACATCTACACAGTAGTGTTTTGTGAATGTGTGCGGTGTAGACCATGTGGCTGCCTTGCATATGTCATCTAAGGGTATATTCCCTAGAAAAGCCATAGAAGCCCCTAACTTTCTTGTAGAGTGGGCTTTAGGGGGAACAGATAATGTTCTCTTTGCCTTCTGATAGCAAATTTGTATGCATTTTACAATCCACCTAGCTATCCCTGATTTTGAGATGGGGTTGCCTTTATGTGGTGGAGAAAAGGAAACGAACAACTGTTTGGTCTTCCTGAAGGGTTGCGTTCTTTGTATGTAATATAGCAACGCTCTTTTCACATCTAGTGTGTGTAAGGCCCTTTCCGCAACAGATTGGGGTTGCGAAAAGAAGACAGGTAATTCCACTGATTGATTGAGGTGGAAGGGGGTAATGACTTTGGGCAGGAACTTCGGATTAGTTCGAAGTATGACCTTGCTGTGATGCATTTGTATGTAAGGTTCCTGTATGGTGAACGCTTGTATTTCACCAACCCTTCTAAGGGAAGTGATAGCTACAAGGAAAGCTGTTTTCCAGGTGAGAAATTGTAGCTCACATTTGTGCATTGGTTCGAAGGGCGGACCCATTAGTCGTGTAAGGACCAAATTTAGATTCCATACAGGGGAGGGTGGTGCCCTGGGAGGAATTACTCGTTTGAGGCCTTCCATGAAGGCTTTAATAGCGGGCACTCTGAAGAGTGACAAATGCTGTCTGTTTTGTAGATAGGCAGCGATCGCTGCTAGGTGTAGGCGTATGGATGAATACGCCAGGTTACACCTGTGAAGATGGAGCAGATAGCATATGATGTGTTGTATGGATGCATCTAGAGGGTTGATTGTATTGTTACGGCAGTACATTACAAATCTTTTCCACTTTGCGGCATAGCATGCTCTAGTGGTAGGACGTCTGGCTTCCATGATGATGTTCATGCAATCAGGGGGAAGGTTAAGGTACCCGAATTCTAAGATTTCAGGAGCCAGATCGCCAGGTTGAGCTGAGCTGGGTCCGGGTGCCTGATTTCTCCATGGTTCTGGGTTAGGAGGCATGGGGAAAGGTGCAGTTTTTGATGTGGTACCACTGATAGTTGTAGTAGCGTGGTGTACCACGGCTGTCTGGCCCACGTCGGAGCTACCAGAATGAGTGTGAGGGAGTGCTGTTGTAGTTTCCTGACCACTAATGGAATTAGTGGGAGAGGTGGAAAGGCGTATGCAAATCTGCCTGACCAGTTCATCCATATCGCATTGCCCTTGGACAATGGGTGTGGGTATCTGGCGGCGAAGCTTGGGCATTTTTTGTTTTCGTGGGTGGCGAAGAGGTCTATTTGAGGATGCCCCCACTGTCGGAAGAATGGGTGAAGAACTTGTGGATGCAGTTCCCATTCGTGTAGTTGTTGAGTCTGTCTGCTGAGCAGATCTGCTATGGTGTTTTGTACGCCTGGAACATGTTGTGCCAGGAGAAAAATGTTTTGGGGAATTGCCCATCTCCATATGCTCTGGGCTAAGCGGGAGAGCTGGGGAGAGTGTGTCCCCCCCTGTTTCTGTATATAATACATCGCAGTCATGTTGTCTGTGCGAATGAGGACTGCTTTGCCTGAAATCTGCTTTTGGAAAGATTTTAGGGCTAGAAAGATCGCCAAAAGCTCCAGATGGTTGATGTGGAGCGTTTTTTGCTGTGGCGTCCATAGACCTTGCATTGTGAGGTGTAAGAGGTGCGCTCCCCAGCCGGAGAGCGATGCGTCCGCTGTTAGAGTCACTTGGGGAACCGGGTCCAGGAACGGCCGTCCCTTGGAAAGGTTTGTGGTGTTCCACCACTGCAGAGAGTGATGTGTGCGGCCGTCCACCAACACCAGATCCGTCAGCTGACCCTGGGCCTGGTTCCACTGTTGTGCTAGGCACTCCTGAAGTGGACGCATGTGGAGTCTTGCATGGGGCACTATGAAGATGCAAGACGCCATCATCCCTATGAGCTTCATAAACACTCTTGCTGGTAGAGAGTGTTGAGGAAGGAATATTTTGCGTAAGGCTAGAATGCTTGTGATTCTGGCTGAGTTTGGATAGGCAATACCTTTTGAGGTGTCTATGGTGGCCCCGAGATATTGCTTTGTGTGAGATGGTATGAGGTGGGACTTTTGGTAGTTCACCGTGAAGCCTAGCTGATGAAGCAGTTGGATGGTGCTGTTTGTATGTTGCACGCATTGGTGGTAGGACGCGGCTTTTATGAGCCAGTCGTCTAAGTAAGGGAAGACGTGAACATGTTGACGTCTGAGGTGTGCTGCTACTACTGCTAGGCATTTGGTAAACACCCGTGGTGCAGTGGTGACCCCGAAGGGGAGAACCTTGAATTGGTAATGTTGCCCGTCCACCACGAACCTGAGGTATTTTCTGTGAGAGGGGTGTATTGGAATGTGAAAGTACGCGTCTTTCAGATCCAGTGTTGTGAGAAAGTCTCCCTGGCAGAGGAGTGGGAGGACTTGTTGTAAGGTGACCATGTGAAAGTGGTCTGAATGTATGTAGGCATTTAGAGGCCGGAGATCCAGAATGGGTCTGAGGGTCTCGTCTTTCTTTGGGATTAAGAAATATAGGGAGTAGACCCCTAGATTTCGTTGATTGTCGGGTACCTGCTCTATGGCGTGTTTCTGGAGGAGCGAGAGTACCTCTTGTTTGAGCAGTGTGGAATGCTCTTGGGACATTGGACGGTGCCTTGGTGGGATATTGGGTGGGGTAGATGTTAGCTCGAGGCAGTACCCTGACCGAATGATTTGGGTCACCCATTTGTCCGATGTTATGGACTCCCATACGTGGATAAAATCTTGTAGTCTGCCCCCGACCGGAGTGGAATGGTCTGGGGGGAGCGAAGGGGAGTCATTGTGCGGGTGGGGTGGCAGAACGGGTATTGTTGGTTTTGCCCCTGCCCTTATTGTTGTTGCCTCTGTAACCACCTCTTTGGTTGCCCTTTGAAAAGGTATTTTGAGGAGGGGATTTGTAGGAGGTAGAGGCATTATCGGTGGAGGAGCCTCTACCTGTGCCACGAAAGGACGAGCGTCGAAAGGAACGCTTAGAGGCTTGGGTCTGGAGCGCTCCCATAGACTTCGCTGTGTCTGTATCTTTCTTCATTTTTTCGAGCGCTTCGTCTACCTTTGGGCCAAAGAGTGTTTGCTGGTCAAAGGTGTGATTAAGTATTGATGTCTGGACCTCAGGCTTGAACCCTGATATCCTGAGCCAGGCATGGCGTCGAAGCAGGACACTGGTGTTTATGGCTCTAGAAGCAGTGTCTGCTGCATCGAGGGCACACTTAATGGAGGTGTTTGTGATTAGTTTGCCCTCCTGTATCAGGTCATGAGCTTGGCGTTTGTATTTCTCTGGAAGGTGCTGCATAAGAGCCTCTAATTCATCATAGTGTGCTCTATCATATCGCGCAAGCAGTGCTTGTGTATTTGCAATGCGCCACATGTTTGCAGCCTGGTAGGCGGTGCGTTTACCAGACGCGTCCAGAAGTTTAGATTCCTTGTCTGGTGGTGGGGCATCTCCTGAAGATTGGGAGTTAGCCCTCTTTCTAGCTGTGGAGACAACTAGGGAATCTAGAGGAGCAGGGCCCTTGATGTATGCAGGGTCTGTGGGTGCCGCCTTGTACTTCTTCTCTATTCTAGGGTTTAGTACTCTGGCTCTGACAGGGTCTTTGAATACCTCTGTAGCGTGCTTGGTGACACCCTTAAGCATGGGTAAAATAGCAGTGGAACGATCTTGTAAATCAAATGTATCCAGTAGGAAGTCTTCTTCCACTGGTTCCGTGTGCATGTCCACCCCATGGTAGTGTGCTGCTCTCTGCACTAAATGGTGAAACCCTAAAGAGTCCTCTGGAGGAGACGGCCTTGATGGGTATAGGTCGTCTTGAGGTACATTGGGTACATCAGGGTTATTATAATCCTCCCATGGATCTGGGGTCCCTGGTGGAGTGGGATCCATTGGGGCGTCCCCTGGGTCATTGTCCGGGTCCCCGTCATCCGGGTCTGGGGATGGGGCCGGATCGTAGTGAGGTAAAGGTGGAGGGGGTGGTGGTGGGAGGGGGGGTGGCAGTGGGGAGGGTACTCTAAGGGGAGAAGTAGCTGAGTCCCTCTTTTTGGGTGGAGGAGGAGGAGCCGGAGCCTCAAGGCGACGCTTCTTAGTAATCACAGTCAAAAGGCCAGTCTTTGGATCTCTGGACAAAGTCTTTTGTAAAGGGTCTGGTGTAAACAGAGCCAATGGCGCCGAGTCGTCTGTCGGCACCGGCGATTTCGGAACCGGAGGTTTCGATGTTCTGTGTACGCCCTGCTTTTTGGAGGTCTCCGTGTGTTTCGGCGTCGAATGCTGTTTCGGCGCCGGAGCGTCGGTGCCGACCGATTTCTGTTTGTGTTTGGTCGGCGCCGAGTGTCCAGGCTTCGGCACCGGTGGTTTCGGAGTCGAGCTGGATTTTGCAGGCTTCGGTGCCGAGTGGTGTTTATCGGCACCGGGCGTCGGCTGGCTCGATCCCGAGCTGCCGTGAGACTTTGAGTGCTTCGACACCGGGCCCGAAGGTGGGGTGATCGAGGCTTTGGTTTTGGTTTTGCCCAGGCCGGCAGGCGAGGGAGTAACCGGAGTCTCTTTGGTTTTCGGTGCGGGGCTGGGAGGGGGCATTGTACTCACGGCCCGCTGTCCTGGTGTTACGTCCTCCAGGTCGGAGTCGTCGGCCTCGGAAGCGCTGACGATGTCTTCTCCCAGTTCGGTGTGTGTCTGCCCCGAAGCTTCGGCGTCGTCTCCGAAGATGTCCGGTGGAACTGTCGAGGATGAGTGCGCCATGGTGCGTCGAGCCTTTCGATCCCGGATCGTTTTCTTCGATCGAAAAGACTTGCAGGCGGGGCAGTCTCGAGCCTCGTGTTCCGGAGAGAGGCAAAGGTTACACACCTGATGGAGGTCGGTGTGGGGAAATTTAGACCCACATTTTGGGCACTTTTTAAACGGAGTCCTTTCCATCGGCCGGGACCGGAGTCGCGGAGGGCCCGAAGGCCGGTGTCGATGTACGGGATGGAAAAAGTGCCGCTTCGAGAGATGAAGATGATGAAGGAACTCGAAGAATCGAGGATTTTCCGTCGAGGCTGGAACCGTAGAAGTTCGAAGCCGGAGTACGAAGGATCACATCCGAGCCCGATGGCGGAAAAAAACAATCTGAGGATGGAGCCGAAGCCCATGCGCAGTACGGACCGAAGGAGGAGTCACCAAACTCGTGACTTCCAAAGACGGTCCAAGAAGAAAAACAAACTGCAAACATCCGGGCCCAACACCAGATGGCGACCTATGCTAAGTGTACAATCTGCAGCTCATATGCCTCGAACATATATATATATCCATGTTATCTGAGGGTCCTTTCGGGGTTAATCCCATTGTCGGGTGGCGCATTGCCGGCAGGCACCCAAAAGCCGGAATTAAGTACACCAGTCCAGAAAAGATAGAATGCGCACTCAGGAGAATGAATCACCAGGCTTTTATTCCTTCGTAACGCGTTTCAACACACAATGGTGTCTTGCTCACACGATAGTTACAATGGGAATCAGTCGTGTTTAAATCAACCATACATAAACACAAATGATGTACTTGCAGTTTTTCATCAAACCGGCCTAACAAACGAGCGCCATCTTGGAATGGTAAAAACAAAGATATTTGTATATCTTTTGCCGTAATTGCACTACTGTTAGCGCATACATGTAAAGATGCATATTTGATTCATACTATTTACAGAATTCATTTGCTGCACCATTTGTTTAAGAAAGCTTCCTTCAATTTAAACATTTGAGAACTATATTTTCATGATTAATAATATAAGACTGATATTTCGGAACAGTGCTAGAAAGTAACAGAGTTTGCATTGGTTTGCAATGATGAGAATGGTCTAGTGCCAATAAGTATTTTTGTATGACTTCTTAAGACTGTATTCAAATACAAGCGGACTAGTGCCCATGTGAAACATTATTTTTGTTTTTTTGTATATTCCAGATGGATATTCATGATATATGGTCACATTAATGTATCGCTGTAATATACATTTATAAAATAAAATTATAATAATGAAAATTAAGTGAAAAAGTGCCAACACCATAATGAAAAAGTGAAAAAGATCTCTTATCTTGATAGTGAACCGGGGAAATAAGGAACCCATGAGCTATCTCAAACCCTGTGGATAAGGGGTCCCTTCTTTTACCCTGTAACTAAACAAGTTAAAAACAGAATTAAAAAAGGAACAGTGACACTCCTTAGTGACTTATCTGGGAATTGTAAATAACCAAACTCTAGGACTTCAGGAGCCAGATCGCCAGGTTGAGTTCTTTGGGATTCGGATGCCGGATTTCTCCATGGCTCTGAGTGAGGAGACTGGAGGGGAGACGCAACTTTTGATGTGGAACTACTGATAGCTCCAGCAGGGTGGTGATTTAGGGTTGACGTGCCCATGTGGGAGCTATGAGAATCAGTTTGAGGGATGGTTGTCTGAGCTTCCAAACTACCAGTGGAATGAGTGGGAGAGGCGGAAAAGCATAGGCAAATATCCCAGACCAGTTCATCTATATGGCATTGCCTTTGGAGAGTGGGTGTGGGAACCTGGAGGCAAAGCTTGGCCGTTTTGAGCTGTGGTGAACAGGTCTATGTGAGGAAAACCCCATTCCTGAAAGTAGGGGAGGAAAATTGGGGGATGAAGTTCCCACTTGTGGATTTGCAGTCTCGGTCTGCTGAGAAGGTCTGCAATCTGATTGATTACTCCTGGAAGATGTTCTGTCAGGAGATAAATCTTGTAGCGTATAGCCCATTTCCAAATGGCTTGTGCTAGGCGTGACCGTTGGAGAGTGTGCCCCCCCCCCCCCCGTTTCTGTATATAATACATAGCTGTCATGTTTGTGAGGACTAGGACAGCTTTGCCTATGAGGTGAATCTGAAAATCTCTCAGCGCTAGAAAAACTGCTAGTAGCTCTAGGTGATCTATATGGAAACTCTTGTACTTTAGACTCCACAGCCCTTGAATTGTGCGATTGTGCAGGTGAGCACCCCAACCAGTGAGCGCTGCATCTGCTGTTAGCACGGTCTGTGGAACAGGGTCGGCGAAGGGCCGCCCTTTGGATACATTTTGTGGGTTCCACCACTGCAGAGAGCGATGGTGCAGCCATCTACCAACACTAGATCAGTCAACTGACCCTGCAATTGGTACCACTGACTAGCTAAGCATTCTTGAAGGGGACGCATGTGAAGTCTTGTGTGAGGAACAACCACGATGCACGAAACCATCATTCCTAGCAATTGCATGAATACTCTTGCTGGCAATGGTCGGTTGGGCTTAAACTGAGTGAGAAGGAACTGAATACTGAGAATTCTGACTGCATTGGGAGAGGCTAGAGCTCTTTGATTGTCTATGGTGGGTCCCGGATAGGTTTATATGTTGGAAGGCTGTAGGTGAGACTTCAACGTGTTCACTGTAAAACCGAGTTGGTGTAGTAAGTAAATTGTGGCTTGAGTGTGTTGGAGACACTTTTAGTAAGTGCTGGCTTTGATGAGCCAGTTGTTCAGGTATGATGGGAAGACATGGATGTGGTGTCTTCTCAGATGAGCTGCTACTACTACCAGGCATTTGGTAATAACCCTGGGAGCAGCGGTGACTCCAAGCGGTAGTACTTTGAATTGGAAATGATGACCCGCTATGATAAATCTGAGGTATTTGCGATGAGCAGGATAAATTGTAATGTGGAAATATGCATCCTTTAAGTCTAGATTAGACAAAGTCGCCCTACTGTAGAAGTGGGAGCACTTGTTGAAGTGTCACCATGTGGAAATGCTCTGACAGTATGTAGTGATTTAGTTCTCGGAGGTCCATAATAGGTCTCAGGGAGCCGTCCTTTTTGGGAATTAGAAAATACAGGGAGTACACACCTGACTCTTGATAGTGTAACGGTACAGGCTCTATGGCTCCTTTTAGCAAGAGAGACTGGATTTCCTGTTCAAGCAGGTGTAAATGTTCTAATGAAATTTTGTGAGAGCGGGGTAGAATGTTTGGAGGATTGTTGGTAAGCCCCAAGCAATAGCAAAATGGGGGACCCCTCTATAGGTTATACATTACAGGCTAGGGAGTAGAGGGGAACAAGACTACAAACAACTGAATATACTCCCTCGTAGCCTATCTGTTCCTTACATCAAAACTTAGTTTTTCTCAAATTATCTCATACATTTACTCACAACAGCGACACTTAACATTGAATTTGTGTAGTAGTGGAACTAGCACTGTTCATTACTTGTCCTATTAATGAGGAAACTCCCTCGTCGGAGAACCCAAAGGTCTTCAGACCCTCCATGTTGGAAAGGGGAAAGGGGAAGAACTACTCCCTAGCCTGTAAAGTATAACCTATAGAGGGGGTCCCCCATTTTGCAGTTGCATTCACGGTTTTTGAACTGGGGGACAGGTTGTAATAGAGAGCCTTCTCTTTTACACTTTTAGATTGATTGGGCCTATCGTGTTGATATATGTACTGTTGTCGGTCTTGGGGGCCGTCAAAACTCACCTGAAACCTGCTGGGCCACGCCACGCCATTACCGCCGACACCGCCAAGAGTCAAGGAGACCACAGAGGACACGCCATCTTCCGCATCGCCGCCCCGGGACTGCATTTCCCGGCTGCCTCAGCGGCGGCGCGACGTAGTGACGCCAGGAGGCGCCATAAATTACTGGGAGACCGGCGGAGCGGGGGGGCCGTCAAAACTCACCTGAAACCTGCTGGGCCACGCCACGCCATTACCGCCGACAACGCCAAGAGTCAAGGAGACCACAGAGGACACGCCATCTTCCGCGTCGCCGCCCCGGGACTGCATTTCCCGGCTGCCTCAGCGGCGGCGCGACGTAGTGACGCCAGGAGGCGCCATAAATTACTGGGAGACCCGCTTCGCGGGACGCGAGCGGGACGCGCCGGGCTAAGCCCGGGCAAAGGGCGGGCCGTCTGTGGCCGTCCGAGGCAGGAAGAGGCAGGGCTGGGCCATCCCCCTGACATCGGACACCAGATCTCCTGCCACTCCTCAGGTATTGCCGTTGTATGCCATACTTACTGTTGCGCCCCTTGTGTAGTGTTGTGGTGCTGTTTGGCTGACACGGACTTGTGGTTATATTCCGGATCCTGTTGCGGGGACTGCCAATTCCACGATGTCAGGTTCCAAGAAAAATAAGGTAGTCTCGGGGGCGGGCTCAATGAACAATTTTCTAGTCAAGAGGGTAACTAAGATCAACGAGGATAGAAGAGCTTCCTTGGGCAAAATAGACGATCTGGATCATGCCCCCGCTCTAGCAATAACCGCTACATTGGAGGACTTCCCAGTTGGTGATAGAATCACGGACTGTTTCTCACAAGATCATAACGTGACCGAACTAATTTGTAACACAGTAGCACCTTTTGTCGAGGAGCAGGATAATGCAGCAATGGTCTCCATAATCAATGACACGTTACGCCCTGACTCTGAGGTAGATTCAGAAGCATTGGAAGAAACTAGGGGCAAGAGACCAGTTAGATCTTGCAGAAGGCTTCAAAGTAAGAGGGGGGGTAAGGCCTCCCAGAGGAGAAGGGTGGAAACTCATCGGCCAGATAGACACAGTTCCCCCAAAACCAACTTAACTGTAGAGCCTATGAAGGATCCCAAGACTACTTTGAGCCTAGAACAGTTTGATCTGTTAATTGAACGTATTGAGGCTGTTGTAGACCTAAAATTTAAAGCCTGTTTTGACCGTCTTACAGCCAAACTGGACACTGCAAATGCGGAAATTAAAAGACTTGGAGGTTTACTGGATCGTCAGCTGGCGAAATCCTCTCAGGCGAACTCTTTACCCACTCATAATAGTTTAGTAAACCTCGGGGTGACGGGGTGCAGTGTTACAAAAGTTCCCAACTCTTTACCCACGATTCGTCCTGTTGATAGTTCAGACCATAATCTTACTGCTCCCTTAGCAACTCATCCCCCATCAACAGATGTGGATTTCGATCAGGCGAGGGGTCTGCAGAGACCTGGCATTAACATTAATGCTGTACAAAGCAGACGTGCTAATACTATTAATTTGCCCCCGGAATGCGCTCCATACGTCATTATACTTGCAGACGTTCCACTACTCGGCCCAAGCATTTCAGAGCCGCAAGTGGAAGCGCATGAATCCCTTAAAAACAAAGTGGTGGCTTGGTTAGGCGCTAAGTGTGGTTTTCCATCCAAACTTGCTGATGATATAATCACGACAAGGAGAGTGAATTGGATTGGCCCTTCAAGGAAATTCTGTAGGGGGGACTGCGTGGTTGTGAATTTTAAATATCCACAACACGTGGCCACTGTCCTCCTGCGGGCAGCATCTTTGCTGGAGGAGAGCGACAGCATCCGTGTTCGCCCATTGCGGGTTTTTTTATAACAAGGCCAATTTTCCCTCCGCATCGAGACCAAGACTATCCATTTACACCGGTGGGGCCAAGTCGGGCGCAGCAATATCCATTGCAGTGCCGTGAAAATGCTATCTCATGGGGTCCCCCCATTTCTACGCACAACAGGTTTGATGTGCTCTCAGGTCTCGACCTCTGTGACTGACGGGAAGAGGGAGAGGGTACAGAGGTCGCCGCGGTTGCGGCCCGAACATCTATGGTCTACGTACCCTCTTCTGAGGTGGTCAAGAACAATTTACCTGAGATAGTTATTAGTGACTTTGGGGGAACGGTTAGGCTGCTATCTTGGAACATTGCTGGTTTGCGGGCCAAGATGGGAAACCCCAGCTGGGAAAGCTTTGTCAAGAGTTATGATGTTATTGCCTTGCAAGAGACTTGGGACTTGGAATGTGACTACTGGATAGATGGTTTTACATCTTTTTTTGTCCCTGCCTTGCCTTCCTCAGCTGGTCGGAACAAAGGAGGCCTTATGATGTTGGTTTCAGTGAAGTTAAAAGGCAAACTGATTATGTTAGACTGTGCCTCCAAAAATTTTATCATTCTGGAGCTAACAACAGAGGATGGTGGTAAATTGTTGTTGGTTAACTGTTACAATGCCCCCAATAGTAATCCAGAATCCTCGCATTTTAATTGGTTATTAGATTTTTTAACTCTCTACGGAAACAAGCAAACCACTTTGTTTCGAATCATTTTAATGGGTGATTTTAATGTTCATTTGTGTTCTAAATGTGTTATGGTTGATATGGAGGGGCCAGGCAGTGTTTCACCCCCTCACTTAGAACACACACTGAATGGCCGAGCACTTGAAAATGTACTCCTGTTAAATGAGTTATTTGAAGCTGAATTCTCTGATACTACCGCACGGGTTGCCACTTTCACGGGAAGGGCCAGCGACTCGATTATCGACTTTATTTTTATTTCGAGATTCTTTCTTAATAATGTGATTACTTATAATGCTATTGATATGCCCATGAGTGATCACAATCCAGTCGGACTGGTGCTAACAAATAGTGCCTTATTGTCAAAATTGGTTGTTCTCCAGCAGACTATCTTGCCTTTAAAAGCAAAGGACCAGGGGAGAAGACTTAAATGGGAGGCGGTTGTACCAGAAATTTTTTTTGTAACTTTATCTAATTCAGTCGCAGATGAGTTAAGGGTGTGTGCTACTCCTCTAGCCGGGCATAATGATGTTATATCTTCATTCGAAGGTATTTGCAGGTTTGTGTCTAGCAGTCTTCTAGTTAAAGGGCAGGGAGACAAACAATATCAGGCAAAAGGCTGGTTTGATAAAAACTGTAGTAAAGCCCATAACCGCCTCAAAAAAGCCCTTAGTGCCCGCCCAAGGAACAAGGAGCTTGTGGCACGACTGAGGAAGGATTACAATACGGTCACTTCTCTACGTAAAAAAGAATTAAAAAATAAAGCTTGGGAAGACCTAAGGGACAAAGCTACCCTAAAAAATAGTGCTGAATTCTGGGCAATAATAAATTCTCCATTTCTGACAGGCGCCCAAAACTCAGTACAGGAATTAAACATCTCAGAAGTTGAGTGGCTGTCTCACTTTGAAAAAATATATGACAGCCATAGAGAGCTGGACCCTTTTATAATCCCTGTAATTGGTAATCCAATGGAACCTGTGAGTTTTGAAACCTGTGAGGTACTTAGAGCCATAGAGTAGACAGCTGGGCGTAAGGCACCCGGCCCAGATGGAGTACCTGCAGATATGTACAGGGCAAACCCACTGTTTTGGGCAAATATTTTAACTAGAGTTTTTAACGCTGCTGCAATAGTGGGTTTCCCTGAGTCCTGGTCCCTCGCTACTATCGTCCCTATTTTTAAAAAAGGGCAGAGAGGTGACCCAAAATGTTACCGACCCATATCGCTTCTGGACTCCTCGGTCAAAATTTTAGGCAAGGTTGTTTTGGCGAGGATTTCCGCGTGGGCCAGGGGAAATAACATCTTATCCGAGGCTCAATTTGGCTTTAGGTCAGGGAGGAGTACTGAGGATCAATGCCTCAACCTCCACCTTATATTGTCCAAATATACTAAAGCTAAAGGGGGCAGCTTATTCCTGGGTTTTATGGACTTGTCCACAGCTTTTGACCTTGTTAACAGATCAAAACTGTGGGCAATGCTGTTGGAGATGGGCCTCGATAGCTCTCTGGTGCACTTTCTAGCGGAGCTTCACAAAGATCTGAGGGCTCGCATTAGAATGAGCACCGATGGACAGTGCACCGAGAGTTTTAGATCCACTAGAGGGGTCCGCCAGGGGTGTATCCTGGCCCCAATGTTGTTTACGCTTTATGTGAACTCTTTGGAGGGTTACCTAACGTCTGTTACAAAAGATTTTCCTTGCATGGGGGGTGCACCAATCCCGGTGCTCCTCTATGCAGATGACGCGGTACTCATAGCTAGGACCCCAGTTGCCCTACAAAAGTTATTAGACGCCTTTTGTAATTTTATGAGTAGTCTCGATTTGGTGATTAATAAAAGTAAATCACATACCATGTCTGTCGGACGTGGCATGCGTAAAGGAAAATCCTTTTTTTGCGACGGAGAGGTGATCACTAGTGTTAAGGTCTTCACCTATCTGGGTGTGATCTTTGATCAGAGGGGATCTTGGACACCGCAGGTAACATCTAAAACTAATGCGGTAAGAAGTTCGTACGGTGCAATCTTGGGTTTTGCAAAGAGATTGGGGGGGAAACCTATGGAGGCCATTATGGCCATCTATAAAGCCAAGACAATTGCTATTGCTAGATATGGTGCAGCTGTCTGGGGTTACGTCAACGTCATAGATATCCAGACAGAGGAAAATAAATTTTTTCGATCATTGCTGGGGTTACCCCAGTCAACTGCTACCTTCTCAGTACACTTAGAACTGGGAATGGGTTACATTTCAGACATTTTAAATCTAGCCCCACTTCTGATGTGGATAAAGCTTTGGCTTAACCCCAACCTTAGCCTAAATCACCGGATCATCAAAGACTGCCTCCAACTTGACCACAGAAGGGATATTCAGTGGCTGTCATATATTGAAACTATGACAGCTTTTCTGGGCCGCCCTGAAATTTTTAGTTGCCCGGAAGCCTTGTGTAGAGCTGACTTACAATGGGTGAAAATAAATTTTCTAAGAATTCGCACAGCTGAGCGTGAAGCCCGCGATTTATGTAAACCCTCTGTGAGGGCTCACGTTCTGATATCCCCTTCTTGTGTGTTGGCCCCTTATTTAACCATGGTAATTAATCCTTTCCATAGATGGCTTTTATCCAAATTTCGGTTTAACCAAATTTATACAGTGCTGTGGGACGTGAAAGACTGGTGCAAGCTGGAGGAATCGGCCCCATGCAAATGTGATGGTTTCTCTATTCAGGATAACGCCCACTTTTTGTTTTTTTGTTCCTTCTATCATGAACCGCGTATAAAATACCTAAAATCTATTCTGAAGGACTTGGGATTTATCCAGTACAAGCCTGCACTGTTTTATTTACAAATGTTACTTTCTCCTCTTATTATGTACTGCACTGCTAGTTTTTTAGCCGCATCTGTGAGGTGCAAGAGAACAAGGCTTAGTTTGGAAGAACAATAGGAATTTGGAACCAGCTTTATCGCCCAGTTGAGTGCTTTTTAATCTATTTTATGTTTCCATCGCCCTTTTAATCTGCTTTTTAACCTATAAACTGTTTAATATTGTATTAATCTTATCAATTGTTTTATAGATGAACTTTTGATATTTCCTGTAGTATGCTTTTATGATTTTAACTAATCGAATAAAGTGGATTTTGACTGACTGACTGAGTTGCCCCTTAGTCTTTGTCTTTCATGTTTGCATGTATTACTTTTATAGTTATCACAGTTTCAATATATGTTTTTTCTTTGTTTTGCACAGAAGAGGTTACTAAGTAACTTAAAAAACAGAAAGGTTGAAGTTTTTCCCCTTTCCAACATGGAGGGTCTGAAGACCTTCGGGTTCTCAGACGAAGAATTTTCCTCATTAAAAGGACAAGTAATGAACAGTGCTAGTTCCACTACTACACAAATTCAATGTTAAGTGTCGCTGTTGTGAGTAAATGTATGAGATAATTTGAGAAAAACTAAGTTTTGATGTAAGGAACAGATATGCTACGAGGGAGTATATTCAGTTTGAAGCTCCAAGCAATAACCATGTTGGATAATTCTTAACACCCATTTGTCTAAGGTTATAGCCAAATGGGGGAAAATTGCAGAAGATGTCCCCCGAAAGGTGTTAAATGATCGGGGGAAGTGTAGGCAAGTCACTGCTGGTTAGGGGAAGGGGAATTACGTGTTGTGTAATGTTTGTCCCTACCTTTGCTGTTCCCTCTATATACTCCTCTAAGAAGCCTCTTGATGAGGAGTATTGATTGTTGCCTTTGTACGAGGCAGCAGTATTGTCTGAGGGCGTGGTCTTAGACCCCCCACAATAGAATGAGCGACGAAAGGAGCCACAATTAAAAGGAAAGGAAAATGCTACTTACCCAGTATGCATTTGTTCTTGGCATGTAGAGCTGTAGAATCTCATGCTTATGCAAAGATCACAATCTAGTGTTGGGTCCGGATTTTTGCACTTTTGTTTTCTTCGAAGAAGTCTTCCTAGTCACGAGGTAGGTGGCTCCTCCTTTCAGTGATAGTGCGCATGGTCATCGACTCCATCTTCTGATTGTTTTCCCGCAGAGGGTGAGAGAATAGAGTAGTAGTAAAGAATAGAGATGGCCACGTGTAAGTATGTATAGTATCAAGCGAACTACAGCAGTTACAGGTATCCGGGGAGGTGGGTGGGTGCATGAGATTCTACAGCTCTACATGCCAAGAACAGATGCATACTGGCTAAGTAGCATTTTCCGTTCGAGGCATGTGAGCTGTAGCTCACATGTTTATGCATAGACTATGCAGCAGTCTCCCCTAAGCGGTGGCTTCCTGCAACTGATAGTTGTCTGAAACAGCGTTTTAAGTACTGCTTGGCCCACATTAGCCTGTTGTCTGGCTAACATATCTACACAATAGTGTTTAGTGAATTTGTGTGGTGAGTACCATGTTGCACCTTTGCAAATGTCAGTTATAGGGATGTTGCCTAAAAAAGCCATAGTAGCACCTAGTTTACGAGTGGAATGTGCTTTAGAAGGTACTGTAGAGTCCTTTTGGCTTTTGCATAGCAAATCTGGCTACATTTAACGATCCACCTAGCAATACCTGATTTGGATATAGGATTGCCCCTGTGAGGTGGTGCAAAAACAACAAAAAGTTGTTTGGTGTTGTGAAAAGATTGGATTCCTTCAATATAATAAAATGGTGCTCTCCTAATATCTAAGGTGTGTAGAGCTATTTCTGCAACAGAGTCAGGTTGAGGGAAGAAAACAGGTAATTCAACCAACTGATTAATGTGAAATGCAGATACTACTGTAGGTAGGAATTTGGGATTGGTACGAAGAACTACTTTATCTTTGTGTAGCTGGAAAAAGGGTTCTTCTATTGTTAGTGCCTGAAGTTCACCCACTCTCCTCGATGAAATGATTGCAATGAGGAAAGCTGTTTTCCAAGTAAGGAACTGTAGCTCAGATTTGTGCATGGGTTCAAATGGTGGGCCCATTAGCCTTGTGAGGACTATATTAAGATTCCACACACTGGGGCAGGTGGAAGTCTTGGTGGTATAACTATTTTCAGTCCTTCCATAAATGCTTTGATTACAGGTACTCTGAAAAGCAATAAATGTTGCCTATTTTGAATCTAGGCTGCAATTGCAGCGAGATGCAGTTTAATGGATGTATAGGCCAATGACGAGTGCTGTAAGTGTAACAGGTAGCAGATAATGTTTTGTATGGAAGCATCCAGAGGGTTGATGATGATGTTATTGCAATAGATAACAAACCGCTTCCATTTGGCTGCATAGCAGGCTCTTGTGGGAGGCTTTCTAGCTTCCTTGATAATGTTCATACAGTCTGGTGGAAGGTTCAGATAACCAAACTCTGACTTCAGGAGCCAGGTCACGAGGTTCAATTGTTTGGGATCTGGGTGTTTGATTTCTCAATGGCTCGGTGTGAGGAGACTGGGAGTTTATTGTAATTTTTGATGTGGTAATAGCGAGAGTTCCAACAAGGTTGTGAACCAGGGTTGACGTGCCCATGTTGGAGCAACTAGTATTAGCATGAGGGATGTTTATCTGAGTTTCTGAACCACTGATGGAATGAGTGGGAGAGGCGGAAAAGCGTAGGCAAATATCTCTGACCAGTTCATCCATAGAGCATTGCCTTTGAACAACGGGAGTGGATTATTGGAGGCGAAGCTTTGGCATTTTGCGTTTTTGGGTGTTGCAAACAGGTCTATGTGAGGAACTCCCCAGGCTTGGAAGTATGGGTGGAGAACTTGGGGGTGAAGTTCCCACTCATGTATTTGATACCTCTGCCTGCTGAGGAGGTCCGCAATCTCATTGTTGACTCCTGGGAGGTGTTCCGCTAGGAGATAAATATTGTGATGGATCGCCCACCTCCAGATGTATTGGGCTAAGTGGGACAGTTGGAGAGAGGGTATCCCCCCCAGTTTTTGTATGTAATACATAGCTGTCATATTGTCGGTTTGGACTAATACAGCTTTGCCAGATAGGTGATCTTGAACGGCCTTGAGAGCTACAAAGATTGCCATGAGCTCTAAGTGATTGATGTGGAGCAACTTTTGCTGGTGGCTCCACAGCCCTTGGACTGTGTGTTGTAGAAGATGAGCTCCCCAGTCAGTGAGAGAAGCGTCCGCTGTTAATACGGTCTGTGGAACCTGGTCTATGAACGGCTGTCCTTTTGACAGATTTTGGGTGTTCTACCACTGCAGAGAGCGAGGAGTACGGCCGCTTACCAACACTAGATCGGTTAACAGACCGTGTGACTGGTTCCACTGACTGTGCAAGCATTCTTGAATTGGACATGTGTAATCTGGCGTGGGGAACGATCATGATGCAAGATGCCATCATTCCCAACAGTTGCATAAACACTCTAGCTGGAAGTGATTGAGTGGCTTGAAATTTGAGAATTAGCGCCTGAATGTTTCGAATTCTGGCTGCATTGAGAAACGCCAGACCCCTTTGATTATCCAAAGTGGCTCCTAGGTCATTCTGAATTTTGTTTGGCTGAAGCTGTGATTTTAACACATTGACTGAAAATCCTAGCTGGTGAAGCAACTGAATGGTTACGGAAGTGTGCTTGTGGCATTGTTGGTAGGTGCTGGCTTTGATGAGCCAGTCGTCCAGATAGGGGAAGACATGTCTGCTTTGTCTTCTGAGATGCGCAGCTACTACCCCTAGACACTTTGTGAAGACTCTGGGGGCATTGGTGAATCCGAATGGGAGCACCTTGAATTGGTAGTATTGACCTGCTACCACAAACCTGAGAAATTTGCGGCGAGCCGGATGGATTGGAATATGAAAGTAGGCGTACTTTAAGTCTAGAGAAGAAAGTCACCCTTTTGCAAAAGAGGTAGTACCTGTTGAAGTGTTACCATGTGGAAATGGTCTGACTGTATGTAAAAGATTTAGTTCTCTGAGATCTAATCTGGGTCTGAGAGAGCCGTCCTTTTTGGGAATTAGGAAGTAAAAGGAGTAGACGCCCGACCCTTGATTTTGTGGTGGTACGAGCTCTATAGTTTGTTTTAGTAGTAGGGATTGTACCTCTTGTTTGAGAAGGTATAGGTGATCCGGTGAAAGTGTGTGCGATTTTGGGGGAAACGTTGGAGGAGTGTTGATGAACTCCAGGCAGTAACCAGAATGGATAATTTGGAGAACCCACTTGTCTGTCACAACTTCTACAAAAGTGGCAGTCAATAACAACAGATGCACCCTCCCACGTGTTAAATGGTCGGGGGAACTATGGGCAAGTCACTACTTAGTATTGAGGGAGAGGTACGTGTATTGGAACCTCTACCCCTGCCCTTGCCATTGTTTCCTCTATAATTTCCTCTAAAGAAGGTTTTGGTACCTGAAGGTTGGTTATTGCCCTTATAAGTGGATGCAGTGTCCGTGGAGGGATTTTTGGACCCTGCTCAATAACAGTAGTGCCGAAAGGAACCACGGTCTTGTGAAGACGTCGTGTGAGTCGGTGCGTGGGTACTTCACAGAACTTAAAGGGAGTTAGTTCCATCGACTGCGAGTCAAACCGGGGGCTAGGCCCGACGGCCTACCATGAGCTCTCCGATCGAAATTAGTTTTTAGCAATAACACGATCCACGAAGAAAGGGGAACGCGATCGGAAACCATACCGTTGAGGGTGAATGTTGCACGCGTCGAGAGGAACCGTAGGATCGGCATCGAACCAGAGCCTAGCAAGTCACATCCGAACCTGATGGCGGAAAAAAACGAACAATCTGAAGATGGAGTCGATGACCATGCACACTATCACCGAAGAACAAGTTACTTACCTTCGGTAACGATGTATCTGTAAGAAACAGTTAGTTAGATTCCTCACCTTAGAATATCCCCAGGCGTCAGACTGGATCCGGAAGATTTTTCGTCAGCAATACCCCTTGCGCGTCGCTAGGCGTCGTCTGCGGCTCCGCGTCAGTCGTTGGCGTCGTGCGCCGGAATGACGTCGGAGTACTTAAGACGCTGCCCTCGCGCGCTGACGTCAGTTCTTGTACATAGCTTTCCGCGCCAGGAACGCAGAGCCATGCAAGAGACCGACACTGGTGCCAAAAAATCTAGGGGCCTGAAAAGGATAACCTTAACCCTAGATGTCGGTTCGCAGAACGGGGAGGATGGGTGGGTCGGTGAGGAATCTAACTAACTAATGTTTCTTACAGATACATCGTTACCGAAGGTAAGTAACTTGTTCATCTCAAAGAAACACGTTAGTTAGATTCCTCACCTTAGAATAGATACCCAAGCAATACCAACCCCGGTGGTGGGTCTGCAAACCAAGATCACACCAGAAAGTCCTGGAGGACGGAACGGCCAAAGAAGCCATCCCTCCGGACTTGGCTGTTGAGGCGGCAAACGTGTGTAGCGAAGCCCACGTTGCCGCCTGACAGATGTCCTGCAAAGGGACTCCCCGTCCCAAAGCAGTAGTAGCTGCTGTGGCCAGAGTAGAATGGGCCCGCAGCCCAACAGGAGGGTCCTTTTTTATCAAGGAATAACAGATTTTTATGCACAAAACGACCCACCGGGAGATGGTCTGTTTGTGCACAGCCTTCTCCTTCTTAGCACCTACGTATCCAACGAAAAGTTGGTCGTCCACCCGGAACTGTTTTGTGCGGTCCAAATAAAAGGAGAGCGCACGTTTTGGGTCCAGACGGTGGAGCCTCTCTTCCTCTTTGGAAGGATGCGGAGGCGGAAAGAAGGTGGGCAAGGTGACAGATTGCCCAAGATGAAAGGGAGTCACCACTTTCGGTAGAAAGGATGGACGAGGCCGAAGGACAACCTTGTCCGGATGAACAGATAGAAAAAGAGGCTTGGACGATAAAGCCTGGAGCTCACTCACTCGTCTAGCAGAGGTGACGGCTACCAGGAAAGCAGTCTTAAGAGTCAGAAGACGAAGAGGACAATTGTGAAGAGGCTCAAAGGGAGCGCACATCAGAAATGTGAGAACAAGATTCAAGTCCCACTGAGGCATTACAAAAGGGACAGGAGGGAACGTGTGAGTAATGCCTTTAAGAAAGCGCGACACTACAGGGGACTTGAAAAGAGAGGGCTGATCAGGCAGCCGCAAGAAGGCAGAAATGGCAGCAAGATAACCTTTCAAGGTGCCCAAGGCAGAGCCCTACTGGGCCAAAGAAAGAAGGAAGAGGAGAACCTCAGAAAGAGGGGCAGAAAGAGGATTCACAGCCTTTGCTGTGCACCATGCCACAAATTTGTTCCACCGTCAGGCGTATACCGTCTTTGTGGAGGGACGCCTGGCTGCCAGAATGATATCACAGACTTCAAGAGGCAAGTCAAATGGCATCAACTGCCGCCGCTCAATCTCCACGCATGGAGGTGGAGGCTGGACAGGTTCGGGTGGAGGACCGTCCCCTGCTGCTGCGACAGAAGATCCTCCCGAAGGGGCAGGCGTATCGGAGGATCGGTCAACATACTGAGTAGCTCGGGATACCAGTACCTTCGTGCCCAATCCGGAGCCACCAAGATGACTTGGGTCCGGTCGTGCGTGATCTTCTGCAGTACTCTGGGCAGAAGTGGTATAGGCGGAAAGGCGTACAACAGACCGCAACTCCACTCGCGACGAAAAGCGTCGCCGAGGCGAGTGCCGCCTTGGAAATTCCAACGCGCAGAACTGCTGACATTGCGCGTTCTCGTCGGTGGCGAATAGATCTAACCAAGGCTCTCCCAACTGCTGAAAGAGACCTTGCGCCACTTCTGAGTTCAGACGCCATTCGTGATCCATCATGCACCGGCGGCAGAGTTCGTCTGCTCTGGCGTTCAGAGAGCCCGCCAGATGTTGAACCACCAGGGTGATGCCCTGATGTTCCAGCCATGTCCAGAGGCGCAGAGCCTCCTGACAAAGGGTCCACGACCCCACCCCGCCCTGTTTGTTGCAATACCACATGGCGGTGGTGTTGTCCGTGAACACCTGCACGACACTTAGGCTTTCAGTGCTAGTCGGATCGCTCTCAGCTCCAACAAGTTGATGTGGAGGCGAGACTCCGCCAGAGACCAGAGGCCTCTGATCTCCGCCTCTCCCATATGGCCACCCCAGCCCAGGAGGGACGCATCAGTCACTACGACATGCTCCGGTAGGGGTAGGGAGAGGCTCTTGCCCGTGACCCAATTGCGGTCCGTGAGCCACCACTGCAACTGCTGTGCAGTGCCCTCTGAGATCAAGACGTGGTTGGACAGGTTGCCGTGATGCTGGGCCCACTGAAACTTCAGGTCCCACTGCAGAGCCCGCATGCGCCGCCTGGCGTTATGCACTAGTAGGATGCAGGAGGCCATCAGCCCCAGAAGCCGCAACACTAGCCTGACCGAAACCCAGGATAGAGGCCGAAAGATGGGAATCAGGGCCTGTATATCCCGGACCCGCTGTTCCGGTGGATAAACCCGGAACTGCGCCGAGTCG
This sequence comes from Triturus cristatus, assembly GCF_964204655.1. Lineage (NCBI taxonomy): Eukaryota > Metazoa > Chordata > Amphibia > Caudata > Salamandridae > Triturus > Triturus cristatus. Next base: position 213,830,292 of record NC_140594.1, on the reverse strand, counting down.
AGGACCGCTCCGATGAAGAGGAGCTTCTGAGAGGGGCTCAGGTGTGACTTCGGCACGTTGATGGAAAACCCCAGCAAATGCAGGAGATCCGCCGTAGTCTGGAGGTGGGAGACGACTGCCCGGGGCGAGCCCGCCTTCAACAACCAGTCGTCGAGATAGGGGAAGACTGGAACCCCTGATCTGCGCAGATGAGCTGCGACCACCGCCATCACTTTCGTGAACACCCGAGGGGCACTGGTGAGGCCGAAGGGGAGCACGGTGAACTGAAAGTGCTCCTGACCCACCGTGAACCGCAGCGAACGCCGGTGGGCCGGCAGGACGGGGATGTGAAAATAGGCGTCCTGCAAGTCCAACGCTACCATCCAGTCTCCAGGGTCGAGGGCAGCTAGAACCTGAGCCAAAGTTAACATTTTGAACCGTTCCTTCTGGAGGAAGGCATTGACGTTCCTGAGGTCCAAGATAGGGCGTAGGCCTCCTTTGCCCTTCTTGGGAACCAGAAAGTAGTGGGAATAACAACCACGACCTACTTCTGGGCTCGGAACGCGCTCGACGGCCTCTTTGGCCAAGAGGGCCGAAACTTCCTCTTGCAGAAGATTCAAATGATCCTCCGAGATACGGTGGTGCTGCGGTGGCATGGCTGGAGGGGTCGTCTCGAAGGGGAGGGAGTAGCCCCTTTGGACAATCTGCAGCACCCACCTGTCCGAAGTAATGGTACGCCAGTGGAGCAGGTGATGGCGAACCCGGCCTCCCACTGGCGAGGGATGGGCCTGAAAGCTCGGACTAGGAAGGCTTTGAGGCGGATGCTGCCGGGGTGGATGTGGACTGAGCGCGTCGTCCTCCAGAACCGCCTCGGCGGAAACGACATCCGCGACCACGTGCAGGCTGGTTCTGCAGCCGGTGGCTAGGCGGACGTGAGGAGGAGGAGCCCCTTCCTTGGCCACGAAAGGAGCGAAAAGCGGAAGATTGTGGCCGCGGGGCCGAGAGGCCCAAGGACGTGGCCATAGCCCGGGAGTCCTTGAAGCGAGCCAGCGCACTGTCCGCTTTCTCACCAAAAAGGCGAGCGCCATCAAAAGGCATGTCCATGAGTGTGCTCTGGACATCCCCTGAAAAGGACGTGGACCGCAGCCAGGCGTGACGAAGCGCCACCGTGGTAGAAATCGCCCTACCCAGCGAGTCCGTAGCGTCAAGTCCACGTCGGATTGCATGGCGCGCTGCATCTCTCCCATCGGCCAGAGCCGAGGAAAGCCGCGCCCGGGCCTCCTCCGGGCACAGTGGCAGCACGTCCTCCACCGTATCCCACAGAGAGTGGGAATAACGGTCCAAGAGACAGGCGGTGTTCAAAGACCGCAGGCCCAAACTGAGCGAAGGGAACAGCTTTTTACCGAACTGTTCCAGTCTCTTGGAATCCCGGTCCGGAGGAGCGGACGGGAAGGAGGATTGGGAAGTAGAGGCCTGGATAACCAGACTCTCGGGGGTTTGGTGTTGGGACAGAAAACTGGGGTCGCCCGGAGCAGGGCGGTGGCGCCTGACAACGTTCCTATCCACAGTAGGGACTGTGGAGGGCTTGGACCAGGTGCCCTGCAGAACGTCAGTGAGGGCCTCATTGAATTGCAGCAGAGGCTCAGTGGAGCATGCGGCAGACTGAAGCACCTCAGTGAGGATGTTAGTCCTCACAGCCACGGCAGGCAGCTCAAGCCCAAGGGCTGTGACCGTCTTGCGCAGCGCCACAGAAAAAGCTGCACCCTCCTCCGAAGCCACAGTCGGAGGAGAGATGAATCCAGTGTCCGGTGAGGTATCCAGACCACTGGCCTCCCCCAGTTCATCTGCCCAGTCCTGAGAAAGGTGCCCCTGAAGGGCCATAGGGTCCTCAGACCCCTCCCAGCCGCCCCCGTCATCCGATTCCTGGTAAACAGGAGGAATGATCGAAGCCGGTCGATAGACAATATGTGTCTCTAGCGGCGTCGGATGCGGCGTCGGTTGGCGCCGCATCGGCGTCGGGACCGGACAGGGGCTGAACCGGGGATCGACGTCGACCGGAGTCGGCGTCGGGGGTGGTACCGGTGTCGGCGCCGGCGGAGGAGGCGTAACGAGGTAGACCGGCGTCGACGGAGGCCCAGGCTCGGGCCCCTCGGGGACCTGCGGCGTCGGGGCCGGAGCCTCCAATGGCACCGGGGCCACCGGCACGCGAGGTCGCCCAGTCGAGTCCACGGGGCCCAAAGGCGCGCCAGCGGGCGCCGGCGGCGGGGCCAGGCTCCTCAAGGAAGGCACTGACCTCCACCGGCGTCGCGTCTGTCCCAGGGACCGGCGGGTATGGGGACTTGCGGAGCCGTGGGGGTGGGACCACCCGGACCCTCGGCCGAGTCGCGCGACCGGCGAGGGGAGTCCGAAGAGCGGTGTCGCCTCTTGGACTTCTTGGAGTGCTTCGACTTACCCGAAGACTGCGAGCCAGACGAACGACGATGTCGAGTGCGGCTCCGCGACCGATCCTTGGACCTCCTCCTGGACCGGGATCGAGAGGGGCGCGGAGCCGAATGGCGAAGCTCGAGAAGCTTGCGGGACCGCTCTCACCTAGCTTTCGAGGTCAGGGCCATACAATCGGAGCACGACTCCGCGTCGTGGTCGAGGCCCAAGCAGAACAGGCACCGGCGGTGATGATCGGTCACCGACATCAGTCGGTGACAGTCGTCGCAGGCCTTGAAACCAGGCATCCTACCGGCACCAGACGTCGAAAGTGACCAAAAAGAGTCGAAAAAGTTAGTCAAAAATTGACTAAAGGGTTAGCTCTCCCGGATCGGCGCTTACTGGCGCGGAAAAAAGAAGAACTGACGTCAGCACGCGAGGGCGGCGTCTAAGTACTCCGACGACGTCATTTCGGCGCACGACGCCAACGACGGACGCGGAGCCGCAGACGACGACCTAGCGACGCGCAAGGGGTATTGCTGATGAAAAATCTTCCGGATCTAGTCTGACGCCTGGGGATATTCTAAGGTGAGGAATCTAACTAACGTGTTTCTTTCAGATAGGAGGAGTCACCTACCTCGTGACTAGGAAGGCTTCTTCGCAGATAAACAAAGTGCAAACATCCAGACCCAACACTAGATGGCGATCTATGCATAAGCATGTGATCTACAGCTCACATGCCTCAAACCTGTAGTGCTCCCATTGAGTTAGCCACTTCGGTATCTTTCTTCATTTTCTCCAACGGCTTATCTACTTCGGGCCTGAAGAGATGTTCTTTGTCAAATGGAGTATTTAAAAAGGCTTGTTGGACTTTAGGTTTAAAACCAAAAATTCTCAATCATGCATGCCTGCTCAATAACACACTAATGTTGATTTCTCTAGCTGCGGTGTCAGCAGCATCTAAAGCACACCTAATAGAGGAATTTGAGACAAGCTTTCCTTCTTGCACTAAATCTTGAGCTTTAGCCTTGTGCTCATCTGGGAGATATTGGAGCAAATCTCCATTTCGTTCCAGTGTGCTCAATAATACCTTGCTAGTAAGGCCTGTGTGTTGGCAATGCGCCAATGATTCGCTGCTTGGGCGGCTACTCTTTTACCAGAGGCATCTAACAATTTTGAATCTTTGTCTGGAGGGGGGCCATCCCCTGAAGTTTGTGAATTGGCCCGTTTACGGGCATTAGAGATGACCAAAGAGTCTAGTGGTAATTGTCCTTTAATAAGAGCTGGATCAGATGGAGCAGGCTTATATTTTTTGTCTATTCTGGGGGTGAGAATACGAGCACGGACAGGGTCTTTGAATACATCTTTGGCATGTCTCATCATACCTTTTAGCATAGGGAGAGTTTGACTAGACATTTGTGTGTTACTGAGTGTTTCAAATAAGAAATCTTCCTCTAAGGATTCCTTGTGTAATTGTACCCCATGATATTCTACAGCTCTAGCCAGTAATTCTAAATACCCTACATTGTCGTCAGGAGGCGAAGGCTTTGCAGGGTAAAGGCCTGGGTCATTATCCGTGGGTGAATCAGTGTTGTAGTTTTTCCAGGGATCCTCCAGTAAAATATTATCCCCACCATCTCCATCATCATCATCATCATCATCATCATCATCATCATCATCATCATCAGGTTGTTGTGGTGGTGGAGAGTTAGTTGGTGTAATAAGTAAATGTTCTAATGGTGGGGAAGGTTGTGTAGGGGAACGTGTTGGAGGAGGAGAGGGGTTAGTACCGACATTCTTCCTCTTCAAAGGAATGTGATAATGTGTGTCCTCTGACTCAGGTTTGTGCTTCCGAGGTGGTTTAGTAAGAACATGTCCTGTATCGGGATTAATATAAAGTTCCTTTTGTTTTGGGTCCGATTTGGGAGGTGGGATGTCGAAAATCGGATCCTGCTGCTTCGGAGGAACATTTTTCGGTTTCAGCACCAAGGACTTCAATGCTGGGATGGAATGACTTTTCGGCCAGAAGGTTTTGATTCTGAAGTTGTCTTTGATTTCAGTGCCAAGGGTTTCGGCTCCGAAGCAGTTTTCGGCTTCAAGCCTGCAGGTTTCGGCTTAGTGCCTGACTTTGTTCGACTCGATCCCGAGCCAGAAGGCTTAGTGGCGTGTTTCGGTGCCGAGCTGGAAGGCGGGGCATCAGAAACCTCTTCTGGGTGCCGACCGTGGCCCAAAGGTGGGGGTGGAACCAAAGCCTTTTGCTTGGCCCGAGTTGGATTTTGGGGCAAGGGGTGTTCAGTACTCCTAGGACGTTGACCTTGCAGTAAGTCGTCTTCTATCTCAGAGTCCAATGCCGGGATAGATGCAAGTAATGCAAGTTCTTCTTGCTCTTCCTCTGCCCCCTTGTGCATCGAATTAGTCGTGCTCGGCTCCTTCACCGAAGAGCTCTGGCGTGTATTCGACGTTTTAGCTTTGTATTTCGGGACATCGAGCCTGGCGACTGCGGAGCGTTTTGTTCCATTGAAACAATCTGCATGCATCGCAGTCCTGTTTATTGTGGTCCAAAGATAAGGACAAGTTATACACTTTGTGTGAATCGAGTGCGAGGTGGACCAACGCGGTTGCCTTCCCTGAGTTGCCTTCCCTGAGTTTTCCAAATTGAAACTGAGATTTTCCTCGACTGATAACGATACACGGAGAAGCGGTATACGCCTTTGAAACAATACAGACACGGGTAGAGTGGATTTGCCACCGAGGGGAACCCGAAGAACGGTTTTGAACTGGAGCGCAGCAAAACACGTCCGAACCAGATGGCGGAAAAAAACAATCTAGCAATGGAGTCAATGCCCATGCGCTCTATCACTGAAAGGAGGAGTCACCTTACCTTGTGACTGGAAAGACTTCTTCGAAAAAAAATAACTTGCAAACATCCGGACCCAACACTAGATGGCAGGAGTATGCAAAGCATGTGATCTACAGCACATATATATATATATCACATAAAAAAACATAGGTTTCACACATGTTATAGTTAGCTGGACGTTTCCCTCGTAAAAAACCATTGAAATTCCCCCGTTATAGTTAGTGCAGGCAACTATAACTCACGCGACCGCAATCCTCTGCTGATGACGTCAGATATTACATCACTGTATTTAGACACTTATTTACCCATGTCTTCTTCCATTAATCTTTAGCTATACATATATTACAAATATTTATTTTTCAGAAAGACATATTTAATCAGTGATGTAATATCTGACGTCATCAGCAGAGGATTGCGGTCGCGTGAGTTATAGTTGCCTGCACTAACTATAACGGGGGAATTACAATGGTTTTTTACGAGGGAAATGTCCAGCTAACTATAACGTGTGAAACCTATGGTTTTTTAAGTGAATTTGCAAGGTTTTTTAAATGCTAATTCCTAACTATAACGTGTGTGAAACCTATAGTTTTTTAAGTGAATTTGTACGGTTTTTTAAATGCTAAGTTATGTATTTATTAATATTTTTTTTTTCAGGTTTTTCACCCTGCGCGCACCGTGCGCGCTCTGTGGGCGCTTGGTGCGCTTTGCGCACCCACGATGCGTTGTGCGTGCCGTGCGCGTACGGTGCGCGCACTCCGCGAATTTTCGAAAGAAAAAATATTGGTTTTTTTACCCTTGGGGGTCCTTCAGTGACCCCCTGACAAAGGCTAGGGGGTCAGGAACTGTCCATCCTGCCCCCTTTTCACGTTTTCCACCTTTGTTTTTCACTGCCTCAGACTGCGAGAGACAAAATGGCGGCCGACACTTCCTGATTTCGACCGATTCGAATGTTTACTGACATCTAACAACCAATCAGAATTGCGCTGGCGCACGGCAGCGTACGGTATGCTTACCGTACGCGTACGGTGCGCGCTTATAGATATATATGTACTTTTAACTGCAATTTTCTCAGGAACTACTGAACAGATTGACTCCAAATATCCAAAAGGCACATCCCTGACCTGAGGACTACCTCTCTGCCAAATTTCAAGTAATTCTGTTCAGCCGTTTGGGCTGTACCTTGGACTAAAGGTCCCTATGGAAAATTGCATGGGAAAAACGCGTTTTGGGACCCCCCTTTTTTCTCAGCCCCCACTTGACGAATCCCCCCGAGACTTTCAGGGTAGGAGCGGAGCGGAGCGCCCCACCTATTTTGAAAAATTCGCGAGGATTCGTCTATCAGCGCCAAAGTTATTCCAAATAGAATGTTGCGGATTTCCTATGGAAACACGGTCCTAACTATAACTATCTACTGGCGACCTCCAGTAGATAATATATACACATATACAATATATATATATATATATATATATATATATATATATATACACACACACATACATACACACACACACACATACATATATATATATATACACACACACACACACAAACATACATAAACACATTAATGCTGGAGCCATTATGAAACTTCTCGATCTAACCTCCACATTTAACTCCAAGGTCAAAATATTTCAGAAGGACCTTGCAGGAAGGATCCAGGGTTGCAGAATACATAAAAATGGGAACCATTACCTGGCCCTGCATAAGGATCTGGCTTCAATTGTGATGGCATCAGCACATCACAACAAGCAGTGGGTGACTGTAAATCAAGCGAAAGAAGCACGACAACAAGGAAGAAGCGTGGAATGTCAGCATTGTAATGATAGTGGTACATTCGAGGCAGGAAGAGGAGAAGCAAACAGCTAGTCTTGGGAAGTTGAGGGAGACATCAGCCAGACAGAGTTACAGAGGACATACCCCCATGGTACTGGGATAAATATTGTATTGGTTGGCCATGAGGGAGAAATGGGACACCTCTGCCAGGTGTAGGGGCGAGTGGGACACAACAGCTATACATGAAGAGCTGGATACATTAGCTGCACATCAGGAGACAGCACTTCCTGTAAAGTCATTGGAGAGAAGGGATGTGTGCTGCCCCTTATTAACTCTAGAGCTCACATAGGTTGACTTCCGTGAAGCAAGCAAAACCAAATTAGTGATGCACGGAGCCAAAAATGGATACTGATGCAGCAAATGGACACACAATGCATGAATTAATTTATACTACAGCATAGAGCATATGTAAATTTAGCGGTTCACATTCAGCCTATCTGCATTCCAATTTCAAACACCCTTCCATTTACCTGTGAGTTATTGGAGTAGACATATGTTGCCAATGGTCGGTCTTTCCCGTTTATGAATTCTATTGCTCCCTCAAGATTTTCAACTCTTAACACTGGCAGGATTGGCCCAAGGATATCCTGTTGCATGATTGGGTCACTTTCCCGCACATCCAGAAGCACTGTGGGAGCTGTAAGAAGAAATCAAAGACCTCTGCATTAGAAAGCATAAATTGTATGCAGCTACATCCTAAATGCAAGCAATGCAATATCCTAATATGTTCCTTTTTCATGGCTCTTTTCATAACAATACCACTGACAACAGACAGAGTTCTGTGATATATGCTCAAGAGTCTGTCTAGGTGTCAGGGATGGGGTTAGTAGGGAGGAAAGACATTGTGTTGGCAGCTGTGGAAAGGCTTGTGTAGCTCCTGATCGGATCCTCTGGAGCAGCCTTGAGTAATTTACTCCAGGACGAATATGGATGAATGTGGCAATGGAGCAATGGTCTGGCATAGTGTCACACATACAGTTTAAAGATACTGCAGTGCTCACAGGTGCAACATTCTGTAATACCGAGGATCTCATGCACACAGCAATTTATGGTTATTAGTGGATAGCTTGTGCTCACATGTTGTCTATGGACTGATCTTTTAATCAAAAGTGGGTTTAAACCGAATCAAACCAAAGTGGGCAGGGGAAGCAATGCTTTCCCCTCTAGCTACTTATGGAAGTAAGACGTTTCTAGGCTATCTGGTTTTAGGTTTAAACCTATAATAACTGATAAAAACCCCACCTAAAGGAAAATAGCCATCCCCGGTGTAATCCTATAAACACTGAAAAAACACCTTTACAACCACAAACTAAGTGCCATTCAAAGAAAGGAAAAGATGAGTGAAAGTCATTTTTATTTCTTCCTGAAGGGGCCAATACAATGTAACTTTGTGATACAAGGTAGCATCAAGAAAGACTGGGCTAACATTACTCTGATTGAGTTTTGTTGTTTAGGGATGTCACTAAAACATTGTCTCTTCTTCGTTCTGCTTTTTTCAGTTTTGCGGTCTTTGGTCTAAAGACGCAGTGTTTAGATGCATGTTTTAGGTCTTACTTAGTAATTTTATAAATTGTAGAGAATCGGGAATATCAAAAACATATTTGATATTTTGGCTACATTTGATTTCACCGATCGGTAAAATGGCTGGTTTCATAAGAATCTTTCCTAATATGTATCATCACATTTACCCACAGACAGAGAATAGGTGAAATTCTTTGATACATCAGCCCCCTTTTCTAGGGAGTCAGTATTGATTGTAAGTGAATTGCCACACACCCCAGGCTTTAAACATGCAATGCAAGATGTAGTGACAGGTATATGTAAAAAGAATGTTGTCACCAAGCATCTGAGATAGTGGTGAAAACATGACACAAGATGTTTGGTAAACATGGAACGCAGTGTCACATGGAATGCTGCTGAAAAAAGATTGGAGTGATTTGTATTTGCAGTAATTCAACTACCTATATGAAAAATTGTATGATGGTCATCAAAATCGATACCTGAGCTTCCCTGAAAGAGATCCTTGTCACTTGCTAGATGGTATGCTAAAAGCATCTTTACAATCATCAGAGATAATGAAGAATGCTATGGACTTTGTAGTCCCTTCTGGTGCAGTAAAAATATATTTGGACCTCATATACCCTGTGCAGACGCTATCTACACACATGCACTATCAGTACAGAAGGCAAGCAATAGTTTAAATTAAATTAAAATTCCATAAACACCGGAAAAACACTGTTTTTGTTATTTTTAACGGCGCGAAAATGTGTTACCACTGATAACCACTGTTTTTCTAAGGTATTGAAAAAAACGGAAAAAACCCCACCAGAATTTACCAAAAATAGAAACTGAAAACAGGAAAACCTAGACGTTTAACATAACAGTTCCCCCAGATCCATTATTAGATTTTTTTTAACCCCAGATTATTTCTTCCTCTAATATTTGTACAAGCAGCTGTGTTCATTGCTCAAACGTTATTCCCCTACGGCAGCCCTCAACCCTGCTCTTTGTGTTGTTTGGAGCTCCAAGCTTTACTATGGTTCAAAGTACATACATGGCCCATTGGCTCTATTGTCTGCCACTTGTGCTGTAATCCTGCTGCTATTCTCACAAGTATGGGTACTGAAGATATTAATTTAAACTTTGCTCAACCATTTTAAAAGTTACAGGAAGGGGAACAAAATTTGTATTACCCATTCATACCTAATTTGGAACTTTGCTCACCCCACAACTGCAGCAAAAACTGCAGGATAGAATTAAACCACACTTGAAATAAAACTAGATATTTACTCGGAATATGACCTTTTTGTGTTTGGTCAAATGCGTTTAGTAATTTTTTTAGATATTTGTGTTGCAAAAACGTATGACAAGTTTCGGAAAGGGGGGATGGGGGAGTTGGGGGTTTAATCAATTGTATATCTGGACTAATAATTCCTAAATTCTCAAAGGGAAAGAGATCTGAAAAACATACTAATCTGATTTGATGAAATAAAAAATTTCATTTGTCCAATGCGGGTTCCACAGATCCTTGAAGTATCAGCGGATATAGACGGTCTGAATGGCTTACAGCAGCTCAACCTTTCTCTAGCAGCAGCTAATAAAGGATGCCAGCCACCAAAGCCTGTACTTGGAAAAAAAGTCAGATAAAGGGCACAAGAGGGTAGGGAGAGCATCCCCTTTCCACAGGAAGGGTGTTGAGAAATCCCAGGTGTTATATCTTGTTACTCCCAAAAATGGAAAAAGCCCTCGTTTTTAGGTCGAGCCTAGAGCAGTGCGCATGCGCTGCTTGCTCGGCTTTTAGTAATGGGCTTTAGAAAGCTCACCACACGCTCGTGCGTGTGCTTTTGTTTTTCTCCTAGGCTATTGGGCTTTGCATGCATCTTTCTAAGAAAGACAGCACGCAATTGGGCAAAGGCAGGTGCATGTCCCGCTTTTGCTCCGCCAACGGCTCATTGCTTGAGGTTACCCGCACAGGCCACATCGGTTTTCAATTATCGTGCACAGATGCGTGTGCGATAATTGAAAACAGATCGCTCGCTGTGGCGTGCGTGCTCCACTCGCGGGCCTGTTTTAAAGGCCTCCGCCCTTCAATGGTGTAGGCCAAATGCAATAAACTGAATAAATGTAATTCTAGGCGCTAGCAGACGGTACAGCAGCTATGACGTTTTCTCAATCGCAGCTGGGCCTCCAGGAGTCGAACCAGCAGGACTGGCTTGGAAACAGCGATGGTATCACGAGTCCATGGTACTTTCTGCATAGTCATTGAGTGCGAAAAGCTTTGAGGAGGGCGCAGGTAAAGAATTCCAACAGAGGCACAGGTGGTAAAACAAAGTGTTCAGAGGGCAGCCCAGGGTGAAAACCACCTTCAAGGGCAAATATGTTTAATATATATAGGGAAAGGCCTATGGAAGAATGAGTGGGTGTATGAGTGTGTGAATGGATGATTTTGTAGGTGCCTGACTGACTTTAAGTGAGTCATTAAACGTATCTTACTGCAGACTAGCGACTAAACTGTGTGAATGTCTGTATCTGTCTGTTTGTTGGTGTATAAGTGGCTGCATGGTTTTGTGAATAGCTATAGGAGTGTCTATATGGGTTATTGATTGGTTGTCTGAGTATCTGTATGGGTGCCTGAGTGTTTGTGTGGGTGGGGTGTGAGTGACTCTGTGCATAGATGTGCGAGTGGGTGATTCTATGGGTGCATGGTTTTAAGAGTTATATTAGGGTGTGAGAAGATGCACTAATTTATCACATGGATGATGTCATCAGTGATGTCATTTGAGATGTCATCAGTGATGTCATGGACCATGTCATGAGTGATGTAATATGTGACGTCATCAGCAGTGCATTGCGGGGGCGCAAGTTATAGTTAGCTGAACTAACTAGAACGGGGGAATTTCTAGGGTTTTGTACGAGGGAAATGTCCCGCTAACTATAACGCCCCTGAAACCTATGGTTGTTTTAGTGAATTTCAAAGGTTTTTTAAATGCCAATTCCTAACTATAACGTGCATGAAACCTATGGTTTTTTCAGTGAATTTCAAAGGTTTTTTAAATGCTAATTCCTATCTATAACTTATCTCTGAAGCTATGATGTTTAATGATTTTCATTGGATTTCTAAATTGTTCTATTTCAGTGTGTCAATTCCTTTAATGATGTTTTTTTTTAATGTATCACCATTGTTTTAACTTATTTTTTCAATTTATTCTTTTAAAAATTAAAAAATATTTGTTTTTATTGATTTTTTTTTTAAAATGGGATTTTTTTTTAAATTTGTTTATATTTTTTAAAATATTTTTTAAACTATATTTTCAAAACTTGATTTTTTATTTTATTTTTTCCATTTTTTGGGGGATTCGCGCACCTTATGTGCACCGTTCTCGATCCCTGCGTGAAAGCATCCACGTACGGTATGCGTTGGTTGCGGGTTGCGCGATTGCAATGCGACTGGTACGCGACTCCAAGCCTATACGCGACACGTACGATGCACGTTACGCGACGCTTGCACGCTTCCGCGATAAATCATATGCGTGTGTGACGCGGTGGGTGCACGAATCCCGCGAAATATTTTACATTTAAAATCTCCCAAAAATGTCAGTTTTTTTTCACTTGGAGTCGCGCACCCAACTCGTTAGGAACCGCGCACCCTACGCGTCAGAAATCGTGCACCAAACTCGTTAGGATGCGCGACTCCTAATTTTACCGTAAAAAAAAAAAAAATAGCCACTATCACCAATTTTTATTATCTCCGGGGACCCCATCCCCCCGGGCTTATAAAAAACGTTGGAGACCGGGGGGAGCTCCAAGGCCCCCACGGTCCCAGCCGGCTCCCCACGTCCTTCGGGAGCCGGCATTGCTTTTCCACATGGGGAGCTGCTGACATGCAGCTCCCCGTGTGGAAAAGCAATTTCGTTTGGATTTTGAAAGAGAGCAGGTTTCCCTGCTCTCTCTTTCAAAATCCTAACGAAGTTTGCTATGGGAGGGCGGGAGACTCCCGCCCTCTCATAGCAAACAGTGTCCTGGGGTGGGCACCCCAGGACACTGTAGGAGCTGGCCTTGGGGGGCGGCGGTCCCCAGGGCCCTTGAGGGCTCCCGGAGGGGGGCCACGAAGACCCCTCCCCAATTAATTTATAAAGATTTTGCCCCCGGGATTTGGCCCACCCGGGGGCTAAATATTAACGAAGAGGGAAGCCCGCGCTTCGGGGATTTTTTTTTTTTTTTTTGGCCAGATCCGTGCATTTCGCCGTTTAAAAAAAAAAAAAAGGGGGGCCCCAGGGGGTCCTTCTGAGACCCCCTAAGCAACACTAGAGGGTCAGAGTATTTCTACCCTGCCCCCTTTACATCTTTCACACACTTATTTCCCTTACTTAATCAGCCTCGCTTCTACCAAGGCACAAAATGGCTGCCAACAGTTCCTGATTTCGAATGTAGACAGACACTTGACAGCCAATTAGCATTCAGCGCGTGATCGGGAGGGGGCGCGCTCGGTTCGCAGAGGGTGCACTTAGGGTGCGCGGATCCTCCGAGGCCATAGATATATCTATATTTTTTACTCTCATTTTCTCAGGAACTACGGAACGGATCTACACCATTTATGCAAAAGGCACAAGTCTGAACTGAGGACTACCTCTTTGCCAAATTTGGTGTAATTCCGTTCAGCAGTTCGGGCTGTAGCTGCGTCAACAGGTCCTATGGGAAATTGCATGGGGGAAACGCGTTATGGGACCCCTCCTTTTTCCTCAGCCCCCGCAGACTTATTGGGAATAGAATGTTGCGGATCTGCTATGGAAAATAGGTCCCAACTATAAATACCTACTGGCGACCGCCAGTAGAGTGTGTGTGTGTGTATGTATGTGTCTGATATATATATATATATATATCTCAATCGAAGAACCCGAATTAAGAAGGCACCACACCCAGCGTAGATTCAACCTTTTATTTCTGATAGACAGCAGCATGCTCAGCGAGGCCCTCGCAGCTTCGTCTTGTGTGCCATACGCGTTTCAGGAGCAGTCCCCCTTGTTCACTGGCTAACGTCGAGGAAGAGACAGCTGTGCAGGTTTAAATCGCACTTGCGATTTTTGTAGTGAAGCCGACCCTAATGGGCGTGTCCTACCAAGATATTCTGGTCGTTGTAGGAAGATAAGTTATTACATCCAGAGTGGATGCTGCTGTTCACTTTCCTTAATGCTTTCAATTCCCTCTGGGTCGCTGTAAGAAGCCCGGCTGGGCTGCTGCTATTTTCGGGTCTCAGACGGAAAACGCCGTTCCATTTCCGCTCTTGTACTTCATCAGCGGATGGACCTGCTGGAGTATGCAGTGGGGTAACCTTTGTGGCCAGGGCAGACCACATATATGCCAATCGAAGAACCCGAAGTAAGAAGGCACCACACCCAGCGTAGATTCAACCTTAACTTGATGTATGTTCATGTAAAATTCGCAAACGTAGTGATAATATCGCTTTACATTTGTCGATTTAGATAGGACTCTCACCAGCCTCTAACAGATCAACGCTAGTGTATTGAAATATGCAATGTTGTAGTGTTTTGTTACAAACTACCTTTACACTTCTGACGCTGCTTGGCAGCGATCACGGCTCCAAGGGTGCTTCCCTGCACACAACGCGGTACAAAAGGGGGCACACAACAGGCTCACTGCTGAACCCCCACCCGTGCCTCCAGCTCGAGGCCTACAAAACCCGCCTGTCCAGTCACGCAGACCCTGAAGATTTCCAGAACAGACCAGTGTCCAACAGGCTCATGCATCTCATCTGCATACATTCGCATACGCGCCGCCCCAGGGGTCCTCCCCTTTAGAAGAGTCTAGATGGCGCCACACACCGCGGGAACTTTAGTTCAGGCTTCCTGTGGAAAGGCTCGCAGTAGAAAAGTGTGCCCTTAACACCGAACACCCTTTTCTGCTAATATCGTGTTTATCATAATGCTACATTACAGCTCATAAGGTAGCTCGGTGGGTTCATGCACACTTCGAATGCAGCACATTCATCAATCCACTGACTTGTGCTGCTACCACTGGGCTTGGGAGAGTTGCAGGGTGACTCAGTGTGTTGAACTCTCACTGCTGAACTATGCGGTAATCTGCAGGGCACTAGCTCGGATCCCAACCAAATAGAGTCAGCCTTTCATCCTTCAGAAGTCAGTCAACCGCAATATTATAAAACAAGTAACAATATCACCTGTTGATGACAGGCTTACAAATGGGAAGTGTCTCATATGAAACTCTTACCAGTCACAGATGCAAAGCACCCTGAACCGCGCAGTGGGTGAATGCACCTGCGTCATAACTGCGAAGGTCAAAATCCCAGCACTTAAGCACGTGTCTGCAGGCGAGGTACCGGTTCTACGAGACGATGGGGCAACAACCCTCCTCCCTCTCCTTTTCTTGGGGAGATGGGGGGGGTCACCTGAGAACACAACATAGGTAGGCCAACAGGCAGGGAGTCAGCACAGGGGCTGATTAGTGCAACAGGATAATTACACCGTCACAACCTGCACCGACGGACTCCCAGAACCTCACCTCCCACACAGTTCCCTTGAATTAAGTAGTTTTGCACTACATGGTGTCAGTCGTGGCTCAAGCAGACATGCAAAAACATAAGCCACAGGATGGTGCACCCACAAAAGAGTCTAAAGTTCCTTTTGAACGTTGGGTATTTTCTTTATTGAGAGTATTATATTTTCTTAAAACACAGCCCAGGCTGCAGCCAACGCGTTTCGTTCGATAAAACGGAACTTCATCAGGGTTGATTTTTTAATATATGACATATGTTTCTTTACAGACAATTTCACAACACATGCATTCTGATGTATGCCAGCTCAATGGTTTATTAAATCATTTTCATCCATAGGGGCTTGGGTGAGACAATTGTTCCACAATCACCCGAATCAGTGTCTCCCTTCGCACCATCACATCCCCCTCAGGGGAACAAATGTCTCACCCAAGCCCAAATGTATGAAAATGATGAATATGCTAGTGCCCGTGACCCAGACATGGCTGGGCATCAGTCACTCCTGTCGTCAGCCGCTCAGACAGTCTGGTGTGTTGCAGTGAGTAGGCATGTTCAACGCTTCTTTCACAGGGCATTTTCAGGGTAGAATCAACAAGCATTGGCATAGCTAATAGGTCTCGCCTTTGGGACCTTATAAGTATTTAGTTATGCAGCACAATATCCTTGGTGCAATAACATTAACTGTTGCATGGTTAAACACTTATAAGGTCCCGAAGGCGAGACCTATTGGCTATGCCAATGCTTGTTCTTTCAGGATTCATAGTTCCACTTATGGATTCACACATCCGGAAAGAGAATATTTTTTGATTGATGGGTCTACAATTTTTTTGACAACTGTTTTGTGGTTGTAGAACTACAAATCATGAATAAACATAGGGGCTGGCTGCAGTCTACTGCAAATCACCACCTACTAGGCCCTGCACCCGGGTGCCCTTCCACATGTGAAAAGGCCGAACAGTGCTGTTTTAGGTGGGAAATGGCTTTGTAAGGCCAACCTCTGTTACACATGGGTGAAGGTCATGAGCAGCTGAGTTTAAACTTATCATAGGTTGTACAGTGGGCCTAGACACAAGCTGGGCTTCACGAGAGGCTCAGCTCAGGGCCTGGTCTCACGGTTGGGTACAGTCACTTGCCAAAGGCCAGGTCCTGCAGGCAACTCCGCTCTGTGATGTGGCTACATGGGAGAATGGGGTATAGGGCTTGGCCAAATCCATGAGGAGCAGGACTTGGCTTCACAGATGTTGGGAATAGTGCAATGTCTAAACATGATAGTATGATGTAGTATACCATCAAGTTATGGTTTCCTTTGCTCATAACACATTACCATATTAACATATTTGAAAACACTCAAATACACTGAAAGAATGCAGCTAATTGCTCATCCCTTGACCTCACACATGGTTTCATGGCTGAAATCACTATGGCACTCACTGGTGACATCACCAATCAACCCAGCATTTACATCAACCACGATATTACTGTGGACGTTCCCTTGCTATATTGGGGGAAATAAATTAATGCAGATGCGAAAGCGTATTTGTGTCGGTCGAAGATGACCTGGGGCCACACAAGGGCTGAGTGGGAAATGCCATTCAGTTATGTGGTTATGGGGGATCTGCAAAGTAGCTGGGAAAAGACCCTGCCATGCACTTTGCCCCCCCTGAGTGCAACCAAAAGATTGTTCCCAGGGGGCTATGTTTGGAATGGAGTTTGTCACAGGGCACGCCCTTCAGTCAAAAGTGCAATCAATCTTCCCTGCACGTGGTCAGAGGCAATGTAGAGAGAGTTATGATCACATTGTAGGAGGGCCTGTTTTGTTGACAGTTAGGTGATTATTATTTTTAACAATGAATAACCGTGTGTATCTTCACATCAGTAAACATATGTAACAACTGCATATTCATACTGATGCCACCTATAATCTCATTGGTGAGGTGATATGCAAGGTTACATGCATCATCAAAGGGCATCAATTGTGATGTCATCTGCTCCATTGTGTCAGCTCAGGAGCAGTGCACTGGGTTTTAGAGATAAAGGTCTGCAGTGTTAAAAGGCCTTTCTCTCAAGAAGTTAGGGATTTCTGAAACAATTGCTAAAAAGGCACAAGTAACAATGGGCTCTGATCGCAGTTACAATGTTTAGGCTTGGTTTACCTTTTATGAAGAGTGCATCGATTTTTTGTCACCTACGACAGGGGAGACCTTAAAAACAGTCTCCAAGACCCATATCTCCATGGGACAGCCTCCTTAAAATCATTTTGCACAGCCCTTGGCAGATGGCAGCCCATTTGCTGGTTTCAGTTTGCAGTAACAGTAAAGCAAGCGTCCTATGGCCTTTAGTAACAGGGACCATCATGAGACCAGTGTAAAATCTGCTGAGGTGCTACCTGGTCATTGTAGCTGTGAGCTTCCAGTCTTCGAGATTAAGACTGAACCTACCCTTCTGCTGGCTTATACTGCTGCTGCCAGCTCGCCTCCATGAAATCCCCATCTTCGCCATGAGACCACAGAAAGTGACCAGAACACACAAGAAGTCCACTCTATCCCTGACCTAAGACTAGAGGATTGCGCAAGCATCTTCTTTACGAGAGTCCCTGAGCCACACTTTGAGATTCGGATACAGTTATGCTGTGTAGAGATCCAGCACCTTCACTGGCTCAACTGCCAAGCACAAGGAAATGATCTGCAACGTCTTGTGTGTGCCCATTATCCTTGAGGGGTCAGCTCTCATTTGCATCCAAGAGTCAGAGCCCATCCTGCACCCAATTCATCAGCAAGATGTGCCCTCCTGGGCCTAGAGTCAGTGGCCAAGCTCTTTGGTGGTTAAAAAATTCCAGAGTTAAGTTTCTAGTAAAACCCAACGCTAGACTATGGTTGCCTTGACCAAAATATTCTTGGTATTTCGTGACCTTGGCAAACAGATCAAGATATTAAAACATTAAAAGCTTTACGACTCCCTATCACGGTTGATCGGCTAGACCCAGACCCATCTGGGCCACCACTGTTAGAATTTTTCAACTAACAAATACAGAGCTAATACTGCCAGACATCCTTTGGTCACCCATAACAATGTACACGTGAACACTTAGAACAAAGACAATTGTATGCTTTTCTTAAGTGTTATATCTAGCATGCATACATTTACGGTTTGTATTGGTTTGCAAATATAGTTAAGGAGGGAGTGATTGGTTTGTGATGTAGGTTTAATAAGACGGATCTCCCCTTCCAGATAATAAACATCAATTGTTTCTAAAGGAAATGGATTACTGTCTTTACATTTGTTAAATAGATTCATGAAAAGCACATAGATCAGAAAATGCACAAGGATCACGAACAGTCAGATTCCAGTAAAACTCACAGTGCTCAAGATCGAGGTTTTACACTTTGTGATCTTCTTTTACAACTTGTGCTAATTGTCATAAAGATTGTAAAACTGTACTCCGCTTTCAATGTGCAAACCCTGGCTGGACATTCTACTTTATTGACACTGTGATGAATATGGTATACTGGATCCACATACAACCTTTATACAACTTCCTCCGTGTTATAGCTGGACTGCTTGACCAACATTACCAGGCCATTCAAGGCAGCTTTGTAGGCTCAGCTTTCCATCTCATACCCATGTAAGCAACATCCTGTAGGATATGGAACATATGCTATTCACCTACCAATACTTCTTGTTGGTTCATACAAATTTGCTCTGTTGGAGCCAGCCAATCAAAGATTTGGTTCACCAATCAGACATTCGGTCTGTTGAACTGAAAGGCATGATGTGAGAAAATGCTCCCTCATCCAATCGGATATGTTAAATTTTAAAATGTGATCAAAGGATTGTCTGCAAACCATGATTCGCTGACCATCCATGGACTAACGGTCCAGAGATATCTACATTTTAACCATTTCAATAACCACCCCAAGACAATAAAGTAATGCAAATTACTCAAACTAAAGAATGGATTTACACCAAGCAAAAAGCAGTTTCTCAAGTCCCATTTGCCAAGTTTAGTGTGGTTCCATTCAGCAGTTTTTTCTATAACAAGAGCGCACAAATTCTAATGTGAGTAAAATACCCCCCTTTAAACCACAGTTGATGGATCTCCATGAAACCTGCAATGCTAAACCCAAAATGGATGAACTTTTTTTGTTTCATACAGATTCATCATACATTCTGAATTTAATGAAGTGAAACAAGATATATTTTCCCAGTTGATTAAATTAGGAAATGGCCAAGTAGATGGCCTTCATAAATTTTCACTCCGGCATCTGATACACAATTTTCATTTTGAAAAATTAGCTATTTAAAATTGCATAAAACTAGCGTGCGTCCTACCTATATATTTATCCGATTCTTCAGTCTGTCCACCGAATGCCACTTTTCCACAGGAAAGGAGCTCTTTCACATGTTTGTAATGTTCCACACTCACCATGCGTCCAAAATCTGGAGACTCTTGGGGATTTTTTCCATAGAATTCTTCAACGCATGAATGGAGAGCTTCTACGAGTTTGTCTTGCACGTTCACATGACAGAGCACGTAGTCTGGGGCCAGAGGACACTGGCCTGCGTTGACAAAGCGAGACCATGCAATCTTCTTCGCAGCCATGGGTACATCAGAGTCTTTATCTACGTAACATGGGTTCTTGCCTCCCAGATGTAGAGAAACTGGTGTTAGGTGTTTAGCTGCTGCTTGAGCAACCATTTTACCAGTGGTGCGGTCACCTAAAGTAACAGAAAAGCCAATTGTAAAAGTATAAGGAAAATTAGTTTACCTAATACCGATTCACTCTATTCAAATAGAACTATTTCAGTTCCAAAAGTTACGGCTGCAGTGAAAGACAAAAAATGAAACATGGCATGTTTAGCTCTCTTCTGTCATCAAGACAAGT
This sequence comes from Triturus cristatus, assembly GCF_964204655.1. NCBI lineage: Eukaryota > Metazoa > Chordata > Amphibia > Caudata > Salamandridae > Triturus > Triturus cristatus. The sequence goes on along the minus strand of NC_140594.1, from coordinate 213,810,284 downwards.
CTAAGACTTTCATATTTTTCAAAAACTCCAGTGTTCATAAAATGTCCATATTTATATTCTATTCTATTCTAGCCTAGACCATGAATTAAGAAAATCTGCTTGTATATAAAGGCAGGTACCATTGAAATAAAATGATGCAGCATACTGCTTTGAAATATATATCTTTAATGTATTTAATAAAACAAAAAGCTAAGAAAACTGAACAGATGCAAAACAAACCTACACAAAAAATAAATCCACCTTGGCACAAAGAAAACTGCACATTTTATCCCACAAACATCAAAACCCTGCCCTGAAGCAGATTTATTAATGAATATCTGAAGAATATTACAAATCCACAACAAATGGCGCAATACAACAGCTTTTAAAACAAATATTTGTTTTGAAAACGCAAAAGAAAAAACACATAACATAATTATACTTACAAATAGGTGCAGGTCATCGATTAGCTTTTGCTGTAAGCCATGGCTGCAATTTTCAAATGATGGCGTCACAGAGTAGAATTACACTTAGCATGTCCCTTTTACCAATTATTTAGTAGTTTTCAAATTTAATCGGTAAGAATGAACTTTAGTCTTAGGCTAGACCATTACAGTTTGAGAACAAATTTGAGTGCATGTAATTTTTTTTCTGCATAGTTCAAGAAATCAGCTACAACTAGCATATGCGCTTAATCAGACTTTCCGACAAGCAGCCCTAAATAGGATTGGTTAGGTGTTAGACCTGGCATCCTTGGTGTGTTTGTTCCCAACTATTTTGCCTTCCCTCCTCCTGTTTGGCTGAATTTGTTTTTTGTGGGCCTTAGGACTTGGCACACTTTACCACTGCTAACCAGTGCTAAAGTGCTTGTGCTCACTCCTCTAAACATGGTAAAATTGTCTTATACCCAAATAGTACTGTTCATTTACTTGTTGGTCCCTAGTAAAGTGGTACTACATGTACCAGGGCCTGTAAAGTAAATGCTACTAGTGTGCCTGCAGCACTTATTGTGCCACCCACTTAAGACATTCACAAAGTGGCTCAGGCCTGCCACTGCAGACTGTGTGCAGTTTTAACCTGCCATTTGCACCTGGCAAAATAACCCTTTTAACAGGCCTAACCCTTTCTTTGTAATGCGTATGTCACCCCTAGGGTAGGCTCTAAATAGTCCATAGGGCAGGGTGCAGTATATTTAGAAAGCTGGACATGCACTTGTAAGTTTTACATGTCCTAGTAGTAAAAAAAAAAAAAAAATACTCACATTCGTTTTCACTACTGCAAGGCCTATCTGTCCCATTGGATAACACTAGTTTACCTTATTACATTTAATAAGTCATAACTTTTGATTTGGAAGCAGGAAGGAATGTCATGTTCACACTCAGATGAATTGTAATTTAAAAACGCTCTTTAATGGTAAAGTCAGATTTTAAGTTACAATTTTAAAAATGCCACTGTCAAAAGTTGGCATTTTCTTGTCCTAACCATTTTGTGCCAACAGCCAGGACTACCAGTGTGTCTCCAAGGGCTAGTTGACTGACCTCCTGTTCTGAGCTACAGGGACACAACAGGCTCCTGGTAGTCCGCTTCATCAGAACAGACGCTGAACGACACATTCTGACAAGTTCTCACATTACCAGCTCCAGGCCGGTGGTTTCATCAGAACCAATGCAGCACGCCGCACCTCGGCCCTGAACCACACATCTTCGCTCCTGATCAGCAACAGCACCAAATCAATGCAATGCATCTTGACGCAAGCCTCCACAATGCAGCCCGGTGACTTAAATCGATCCGTCATAGCGTAACGCATCTTAACGCCCACATCACAGCTTCTGATCGGTGGCTTCAACAGCACCGACCTAGCGTGACATCTCAACTCAGGACCACGATTCGCAGCTCCTGGCAATGGCTCCTTGATGCAGACTTCGCATCTTGATTCCAAGGACACAAGGTATTGTATAAGGGGAGCAAACATGGTCCTGTACCCGGCCTGCGATACATCATGGTCGGCCTGGACTTGCGCGACCAGATAACCATAATTGGCACTATTTGCTTCTAAACTTTTGAAATTCAATATCTCTGGTTCTACTGATTGGATTTTTGCTGGTTTGGTGTTTTATTCATTACATTTTACTCTATTTTTATAAATTAATATGGGATTTTTCTTGTGTTTTCACTTTATTACTGTTGGTGTGCTGAATAAATACTTTACAACTTGCTTCTAAGTTAAGCCTGAATGCTTTGTGCCAAGATACCAGAGGGTTAAGCACCCCCCACCCCCAACCAAAAACCCAAATTATCACATTAAGTAATCCATCCCTTCGGTTATCGGGAGTACAAACTGGTTAGAAGGAAGGAATGAGGTCCTCGATTTTCACCCACACCAAAGTGACTTTTAAACGGGTGATCTACAGCAGCCTGGTTGGACCTGAACTCTAGTGCATAACAGTTCTAAATAGGCATTACTGAATGAGACACAATATAAATCACAGTAGAATAACAAAGTACACTGTATAATAACCTCACAAATGAATCCTTGATATAGCAATGAAATGTAAAATCAATCCAGGATTGTTCCAAACAGATAGGGAATATCAAAGATCCACTATTCTTTTCAAATACATCATATCATTCTAACACTGCAAACTACACTAAGGATGTAATCATGTTCATCCTATTTAAACATTGAGTCGAATGAGTGGATCTGCAATTGAATTTTGTATTAAGAGTCAAAAAAAGTAAGTAAGACACTCTTCAGGTTCTCTCTCTCTCTCTATATATATATATATATATATATATATATATATATATATATATATATATATATATATATATATATATATATATATATATATATATATATATATATATATATATATCCTTAATCTAGTCCTCATCAAGTTCCAAAATACATACACCTAAACCTCATGTGACAAATAAATTTCACTCTGGTTTTTCTGTTCGGCGAGTCATGTGTCAACAAAAATCAGCCAACCTTCAGAAGCCTTATTGCATCCTTACTGGCTTTCATATCAGTTAAGTTGATGATTAGAATCAGGAGTTTCAAAAGTGGTGAAGATTGTCAGGAAGACCTACCTTATGTGAGGGGGTGGCCAGGCACCAATAGCGTAGGAAATAGATATCGGAGCTCGGAGCCTGCGACCCCTCTACAGCGGCATCCTGATTCCCCATTTTTGCTTGTGGTGGGGGGCTCATAGTGAGGGGGGTGCTCCCCTGATCGCGAGGAACACTTTGTTGCAGCACTAGCAGCGAAAAATAGCACAGCAACAAGCACGGCAGAACTTGTGGTCACCCGTGATAACAAAATGGCGGTCGGAGGCTATGACTGAGTGGCATAGGTTTTTTTTTCTGTGCACCTCTCTAGAGTTAGAGATCTGGGAGGAGGTGCCAGCAGGGCACGAGTCGGGGATACACACAGGTGGATGGCATCCACCCACTATTTTCACAGGGTGAACGCTGTCCACCCTGCCAAGAATTTGGGCCCCACTGAATAATGTGCTGAACTAGTCCCGGTGTAATTACCAAACACAGAGACACTTTCAGCAGTGTCTGCACGTTGTCTGCTTTACATCTTCAACAAGCAACTATGTGCAGGCAGGGACAGGGATTTCTTATTTAAGACTCCTGCTGGGCCCATAACAAAGGCCAAATTTGAGGGGTCATCAGGCCTCCTTTTGTTCAAGTCTCTTGGCTGGGAGCAGTCAGGAGCCTCAAACCTGATGCAAATGAAGCGGAGGGGAACCAAAGGCTCACACCTTGTTAGCACTTCACACATACTTAAGAGGAGGCAGCTTTTCACTTTGTTCAGTCCCTGTTTAGGAGAAATGCATGCACTGTGATAGACCCGGGATCCCTGGTTGGCTGAGGTAGGTACCTTAGGCCAAATAGGGACCTGGGGTTCTACGTCAGGGTAAGGAAGGTCACCTTCTAAGATAGCCCCCGCTCATCTACTCGGTAGCTTGGCACGAGCAGCCAGGCTTATCTTCAAGGCAAATGTGTAAAGTATTTGCAACCACACTCACAGCAACCCAATGATGACACCACAAATGGACTCCACGCGAGTTTTTTTTTTGATTTTTTTTTTTTATAAGAGTATAAACTTTATATAAAAAGATATACGATAAGACCACACAATATAAATCCATATGTCTACTATCTCTCCTGACCGGTTGTTAGGCCAGCCAGCCCTTGTAAGCTCTGGCGGTATTAATGAGCACTTCTAAACATTCTCCTGTAATCCAAATATCATGTTATACAGTTAGTAATACTAGAATCCGGTACTTTTGCAAAGTAAAAATAATGTAAGGCGTAATGCAGCAATCAGAGACTCTGCAATGTAAAAAGAATGCAATGCGTAACTCAAAAATCAGGCACTTTGCAAGGTAAAAATAATACAACCACGAGGTACGTTGTTATGCAGGAAAAAGGCAATGCGTCATACGAAAATCAGATACTCCGTTATTCAGGAATAATGCAAGGCGTCCTACTCTAACCATGTACTCCATTATGCAGAAATGATGCAATGTGTAATACGACAGTCAGGTACTCTGTTAGGCAGAAATGGAATAATGCGCAATACACTCAGGCACCGATCACTGTGCCTTAGGCGGTCTCTCCACCACTTCTTCTGACTTGCAGTCAGCCTCTCAACAGTTACCCCCAACACGTGTACGGTGTAATCAAAAAGTGCAGTTCCACACTCCGACCCCTGTACTGCCACTCCCTTGGCAATACGAGCTACGATACGTGCCGAAGCAGAGGCTCGCGCTGCCGGAATGAGAGAGGGGCCAAGAGTGTCTCCCTCCGAGCCAGCACGCTGCCCCAGGAGTCGACACACGTTACCTGGAGGGCGCAAACTTGCTTTCCTCGTCCAGCAGCCGGGCTTCCCATGCAATCCTTGTGAATTGGCAACTGCGGGCTCGGGCCGGCGGCTCAGCTCCTCCGGGGCTGCCGGTCCGGGCCGCTACGAGTACGAAGATTTCAGGCTGCCACAGGGCACATGCACACAGCGTCGCTGAGACTTCCTTGAGCTTGGGGTGCACGATCACTGGGACCTCCACACGAAGGTCTGAGGCTGCACGAAGATCACGCGCACTGCGTCGCTGAGACTAACTTAAACTCCGGTTGCACGTTAACAAGGAAAATCCTCACAAAGGTCTCGCGGTGCACAAAGCACACGCACACAGCATCGATGAGACTCACTTGGATTCAAGTGCACACGATAACAAGGTAAATCCTCACGAAAGTCTCACAGAGCACACGCACACGGCGTCGATGAGACTCACTTGGATTCCGGTGCACACGATAACTGGACAATCCTCACAAAGGGGTTCAGGCTGCAAAAAGCACACGCACACTGCGTCGCTGATCCTTGCTTGGACTCCAGGTGCCCACGATCACAGGGCACACCTTACGAGGGTCTCAGGCTGCAACAAGCACGCACACACAGTGCCTCTGAGACTCTCCTGGAAACCTTTGTGTTCCTGTGTTTCCACAACAGGGAGCCAGCTCTTCCCGGGCCCTTGGGGATAAGTTACTTCAGGACACAGCACAGCAAAGTCCTTTAAAGCAGGGGGACATAGCACACAGCAAAGTCCTGTTAGCCTTTCCTTGGTTAAAACAGCAATCTGCAGGTCAGCCCCAGAACACACAGCAAGGGTCAGTCCTTTCCTTCAGTCTATTCAGTTGTTCCTTCCTTGGCAAAGGTTCCTCTTGACCATGAAGTAGATCCAGTCTTATTAAATCTTGATCAAGCCATTCTCCAAAGTTCAGGGGCTTCAGCTCTCATAGTTATACCCCTCAATGGCTTTGAAGTCTTTGTGTTTCAGGGGGCACTGATCCCTGTTCAAACCAGTTCTGGGTGCCTCCCTGCCAGTGACACTTTCTTCCTTTGATTAGTGGGGGTCTGGATTCTCAATCACTCAGCAGGAGAAGAGACAATTGTTTTATAGCAGCAACCCAGGCATCTTCACCTCTAGGGGCTACTCCTCCCCCTACACTCCAGATGCAGTTCAGCCTGTTACTGTCTCACCTCCTCCCCTGGGTTAAGACATTCCCCGGATCCCATCGCTTTCAAATCCAGACAGTCAATCCACAACCAGGCAGAGACACACAAATGTTAGAGCACAAAAATCCAGCCACTTCTAAAAGAGTGGCTTATAAACACACAATGCAAAAACCACCTTCATAGAAAGATGTGTTTTAACATTGTGAGTTCAGGCATACTAAACTTCAACTTTCCATCTTAAGCCTTTGGGAAGATAGGCTGGAAAACATATTACACAGCCTTCCCATTCTATCCTATGGGCAAGATAGCCTTTCAACAGTGAAAAACAAAATGGAGATTATTTCACTGTCAGGACATAGTACACACCTTAGTACATGTCCTACCTTTCACATGCACTGCACCCTGCCCAGGGGGTACCCTGTACCTACCATAAGGGTGTCTGAGGTGCATAGAAAGGGAAGGGTAAGGTCTGGCAAGTGGGTGCACTTGTCAGAACAACATGGCAGTTTAACAAACTGCGTGCAGGCACTGCAATGACAGGCCTGAGTTCCCTTTTTAAGGCTACTTCTGCGGGTGGCACAATTAGTGCCGCAGGCCCACTAGTAGCATTTGCATTACCAGCCCTGGCACACATAGTTCACTTTACTAGGGACTTTACTAGTAAGGCAAACATACCAATCATGGACAACCAATTACCATTACACTTTATACAGGGAGCACTTGCACTTTAACACTGTTTAACAGTGACGAAGTGTCCAAAGCATCTAAGTTGGCAATACCATGTCAGAAAAAAGGTCTAGGGCGAAAGCAAAAAGTTTAGGGACTTTAGCCAAAAAGGGCCAAGTCCTACACACTGTAAGAATGTCAGATGTGTTGGTCTTTCCCAGTACTTACAATTGCATTTGTATAGAGCTTACTATACCTGAGGAGGCGTTGAAATAATTTAAGTACCGCTATTTTTTTTGTATAGCCCTACTCATTCCAATGCAAGGTGTCAGAGCGCTTTCCATCAGCACATGCATATTACATGTACAATTAATTATTTAAGTTTGTAAATGAATGTCAGGATGTGTTACATGAAACTGGGGGACTGGAGGGTGTAGAAGTCACATGTCAACTTCCATAGCTCACTGTGCTATTATCCTCACAACGCGCTCAAACATACACATGATAGACCTGCTAAACATATATATGAGGGCTTTAGATCTGATGTTACTTCTTGTGATGCCATTTCCTGTGAAGTCGTGGCTTGTGATGCCACTTTCTATGATGTCAATTCCTGTGATGCCATGTGTGAGGTCGTGCGCCATGATGTTGTGCTCCGTGATGTCGCGCGCCGTGATGTCGCTTGCATACTGCCTAATTAGGTTAGTCCCCCCCACTTCTTTTTTTAGGACTTGTGCCCTGGGTGCCGAGAACCCCCGTTGCACTCTGAGGAGAAGCCCCAATGATACGAGCGGCCCAGCAGAAGTGCCCGCTCCGGAGGCTGGTGTGATGCCCGACAGTGTGGCAAACTAGCTGACAATTATGTGCACCGAAGAAGCAAGCCAGCTGTACCACTCGAGCCCTGTGCCTGAGGAGCGGGTGGACTGATGAGTGGGTGACTTCTGTGGGACCGGAAGGCGTTCCATGCTCAGGGGACCACTGAGCCATGGGACTAGAATGGAGGCTCAGACTGCAAGGAGAGAGTGAATCACTGCATCCCAGGGTGTTCCGCGGCAAAAGGCCTGGTCACATGTGCAGAGGTGTGGCCCCGGTCACCATAAGAAGCAGCAGACCTGGGCTCTTAGGCCTGTTAACAGCACGCTGGCACTCCATCCTCCCTCAATACTCTGACAGTGATATCTGAGCAGGGGGAATCTGCTTTGAAGCCAGAGGTGCCGGTGATGGAGAGGGCAGAAGGCAGCAGCACATTCAGGAGACTGAGTGACTTGAGCAGGCCCAATCCCCTTCCTCAGCACCTAGCAGTGCTGTGCTGATTAGGAGTGTCCTGTGACTTTGGGGTCTGCTGCGAAAAACCTGCTTTCAGGTGCGCGATGAATTAGTGCCCTCCCCACCCCCAACTGGAGACACTGCTCGCAAACTCTAGGATCGCTGGAATGCCCTTGCCGGGTGAGGCAGACTGATCACTCACCGGCCTCATACAAGCTCTGACCCACAGACATAGTTGCTGAATTGAGAACTGGGGTGTGGGGGCACACTAGAATAGAGTGATCTCCCTGCTGCAGATGCAGTTCAGCGAGTGGTGTACATGAAGAGCACTACCGAGATGATACGTGCAGAGGCGCATGCTGCCAAATTCTGGGCCCTAGAGGGGGCCTGCGTCTTCTTGCTGCCCCCCCCCCCCCGTCTTTCCAACTGGGGAGATACACAGGGTGACGCAGTATAAGTAAGTTACACCGTACTGGGTGCCCGGTACAATGGGGGAAGACTTACAGAAGGAGAGAAGCGGTCACTGGGGACATACTCTCAGGAGAAACTAATGAGGTTTTAAATGAGGAAGGAGTGCCTGTTTCACAGCAGGGATCCTCACCCCCCCCCCCCCACAAGGCACCACTCAATGATATTTTGCAGGCCATAACTGCCTCTAGAGAGGTGCTGGAATCAAAGATGGGCACTTTAGTGGCAGGCACAGGGACCCTGAAGGATGAGCACAGGCACCTTGCAGAAAGAGTCACGACGGCGGAGTGGGAGTTGGCTGAAGCCCATCCCCGGGAATCGGTGACAATGAAGGAGCAACTTACCTCTGTGGATACTTGGGTTAGAACATTGGAAATCAGGGCAGAAGATGCTGAAAACCGGTCAATTCGAAACAATTTTAGAATGATTGCCTGCCTAAGCGTGTGGAAGGGAACAGCAGGCTGGACTACCTCGAGCGCTGGCTGAGGAAAATAGATGGTGACCGAGGGGCTTTTTCCCTTCTTTGGGTTAGAGAGGACACATCGAGTCCCGGCTTGGCCTCCACCTCCGGGGGCACTGCGCCCCTGTGGTGGCCAGACTGCTGCATTATAAAGATTGGGATCTTATCCTGAACCAAGCCATATCAAGAGGAGACCTAAAAGTGGAAAAGTCATAGGGTACCAGGATTTTACCAAGGCAGGCCAGAAACAGCGATCCACTTTTATGGAGGTAAAGCGACAACACCAGCAATTGGGTATTACCTATGCCAGGATGTTTCCTGCCAGGTTACGAGAGACGACTGCAGATGGGGTGTAGTTTTCTAGACACCTCAGGAAGTATGGGAGTGCCTGGATCAGCACCCTTTGCTGGAATCTGGACAGAGGTCCTCAAAGAGGAAGCCTGCATGGGCTAGATTTAAGAGCAGGGCTAAAAGCTACAGAAGAGAGGCCCCTTCCAGAGCAGAGGTTCAACAGGAGCAGTTGTGAGCAGTGGAAGTAGTGGAAACGATTAGCGGTAGCAGAGCAAGTCCCTGTCAATGGTGGTAGACGGTGGAACTCGAGATTCTGACTCTGACCGTGGGTCCAACTCGTCTGGGGACTCTGGTCTGGCGCTTCCCATCATGACACCAGGAACTGCTGATGAACTCCTGTGATGCAGCTACTTTGTTGCTTTTGTTCTGATTGCCGTTTATGGTGTGGTTCTTGGGGGGTACCTAAGGGCTAGTGGAGGTGCACCTAGGCCCCCTCAGAAACTGGTACCTGTATATCATATGCTGCTGGATGGCGGACACCTGGCATGGGGGACTCAAACAGTCACACCCAGAGGGTGTGGGCATGTGGGCTCACCCATGAGGATTCGTGGTTAGAATGAGAGTTTGGATGAGAGGGTAGTTGACTACTTGTCCTGGGGAGTGGGAATTGGGTTGAATGTAGTTTGTTTGGGAGTTGGTGTTTTCTGAGTCGCATCCTGCTGGTTTTGCCATGTGTCCATACCCTGGTTGAGAGCGCTGCGCAGAAGTCAGGGTTAGATGGAGGGTGCCAATGACTGCAAATTCATATCTTGGAACATCAGGCGGATGAATAATATGGCTAAGCGGTATAAAGTGTTTTCATACCTCAATAGAAGGGAGGTCCATGCATTATTTCAAGCAAGAAACAGCTTACATCTAAGAAGGGCTTATTGCTTCATTAAAGGTGGCGGGGGCAGGCCTAATACAACACGTATTCTGATAAGGGTGCTTATTTGCACGAGTCCAAGGGTCCCCTTCCAAAAGGATAGGGAACTGATTGACACGGAGGCAGATTTGCTGTGGTGATGGGGCGGCTCGCTGACCGCGAAATAGCGGTGATTAAGATATATATGCCTCAAATGTGGACAAGACAGCGTTTCTGGAGGACTTGTCCAAAGTGCTGGCGCCATACCCAGTACAAACGGTCCTTATGGAGTGGGAGGGGTGGGGGGCTGTGCTAGATCAGTCCGACCTCCCGTGAGGAACTCTCTGGTTAGCCGGACGGCTAGGGTTTTCGCCGGATGGCAGAAGAGGTGGGGACTGGTTGATACTTGGCACCCCACACACTGGGTGTCCTGGGATTACTCCTCCTTTTCAGTACTCCATGAGCTTCATGTGCGCTTGCATGCTCGGCTATACTCCTCGGATGTACATGGCTTGGTACATGAGGTTGAGTATCTTGCTAGGACTATATTGGATCACAACAGGGTACTCCTCCATCTGTGTTGGGAGCAGACCTGGCACTGCATACCTATGTAGCGACTGAATCGTGAATCTCTATAAGATCTGGTCTTTCAGGAAAGTATGATGCAGTATTTTGAGGACAATGCGGTCACAGCGTCTACCCCACAGCTAGAATGGAATGCTTTTAAGACAGTAATCAGAGGGGAGTGCATAGCGGAAACGGTGGGTGTTAGGCGCACTTTGCTGGTTGAGGTAGTGGCCTTGGAGGTGGAACTGAGGGAGGTGGTACAGCGAGGACCAGGTCACCCTGAATTAAAGCAGACCTTGTTGGATTCCAAGGAGCAGTTAGCAGGGCGTATTGAGAAGCTCAGGTGCTACGCAATAGGGCTGGCTCGCTCCCGGCTTGGTAAGCTTATCCAGCCAAACTGGGTCCAGTCATTGTGGAACTGGAGACAGAAAAGGGGGTCAGGCTATACAGACAGGCAGACATTAACCAGCATTTTAGAGGAGACTATTCTCGCCACTATGTGAGCGCTTACTTACACAGAAACTTACACAGAAACTTACACACACACACACACCTCCCCTCCCCCCCCCATAACTGACTTCCCTGACCCGTTACTTTTACCGGCCCTCACACCAGAAGGAGGCTGAGGAGAAAGGAGGGGATATCACGCTTCATGAAATAGGAGTCAGATCAGATTTAAACTGATCAACTACTAGGACTTACATAGGGCTTATCTTACACCAGGGGGAGTCAACTGTCTTTTGTTTTTTTAACACAGTTGGTGCAACATGCCCGTGATGTGGAATTGTCGGGGGAGAGTTCTTTCATTTGTTGTTGATCTGCTCGTACTCCACGCCTACTGGGAGCAGATCATGCATACAGTCACTGACATTACACAGAGAGAGGTCCCCTTTTCCCCTGGGAACTGCTTACTAAGCTGGTCCCAAAACACCGCTAGAACCAAGGTCACCAGCAGATTCCAGGATTTGGCCTTTATATTGGCAAATAGGGAAATGACATGGAATTAGAAGACTATCAGGGGGGCCCCAGGTCACAGCTTGGCATAGGAAACTTGAGAGATGGGTAGGCTAGGAGAGTGGAGTGTTGCTCCAGGAAGCGAGAAGGGGTTGTGGCTCCCTGAAGGCGGCCAGGCCCTGGGAGGCATTGGTGGACTGTATGAAAGACCCGGAACCCCCATCAAAAGTGGCCACCCCTGGCAGTTAGTTGGCTCAGGACCCTGCTTCGTAATGATTGTGCGACAGAGAATGATTATATGGTTGCATGAGCCCAGTGCTCTGGTCAGATGAAGCTGGTTGAGGCTCTGTCCAAATCTTAGGTTGCTGGATTGGACAGCTATTGAGTAGATAAACTTGACCTGCAACTGTGAGGGTAGACTCAGGGAGGCGGGCGGGAAGTTGTGGGTTGGGTGTTGCAGGATGGATGGTTGCTTGGTATGATTTCCATGATAAATCGTGTGCTGCCACATTTTGGCTCGTTGTATGCTGATGCTATGTAAACCCAATAAAATCAGTTTGAAAAAAGAAAAAGAAGTGTTAATGCATGTACATAAAGTCAGATACTGTCAGTTTAGTCTGGTCAACTGAGGTTTGTGGTAATACCTAAAACAAAAAATATCTGTGACTGTCTAATCAGCCTGTGAAGCATTATGAAGTAATGTGCAAACAAAATACAGACCATCATTTCACAGTGAGAAAGCTCATTTACAAATGGAATAAAAGACATTTGTGGGAGTCCAAGCATAGGCACTGCAAGATCAGACTATATGGTGACCGCAGACATCACACCAAAAAATAAATCACAAAATCCATGGCAAATATTAGCTTTCAGCATTTTACCACTGAGAAGAGAGTGAACAAGTACAGACTGAGAAGAGTGAAAAAGTACAGCTTTCCTGGAAGGGTAGCCAGGAGAAAGTACCTGTATAGCTTAGATTTGGAAAACAAAGTTAATGTTGGAGATTCCTGGGGGACACTAGGTGGCGCACTAGCGAATGGCAGCCCTCGTGTAGGGCTCCCGCAGTCCGGCATTAATTATCCGGATATTTATCCTAATTCGGCGACTTTTGGGGCTGTGGCTGCATCGGCGGGCTGCCATATCGTCCCGACATCGCCTGACCAAGTTTCAAGGACGGAGGTGGACGGAACCGGCCACGAGACGATCTGGTAGTTTGGACGGACTTGGACGCTGGACGACGCGAGACGAGGGGCCCGGCTGCTGCTCGTAAGCGAGGCCGCCGCGTCCTTCCAGGCCGTGGGCCTCCTGATCGCGAGTGTGCAGAGCGGCGTCCGGCGGGGCCCCGCAGTCTGGTGTGTCGGAGCTGTGGAGCGGAGAGTGTGGCTTTCCACCCCCCCTCCCCTCCCCCCGTCTGGAATGCGTATTGAAGCTGTCCGGGGGATTTTCGCAGGCCCCAGGCTGGTACCGGGTGGAGGCACGCCCACTCTGGAGGATGTGCCTCCGGCCGATTGGACTGGCACGTCGCAGGTGAGATCTCTCCCTTCACTGCCTGGGGAGCATGTAAGCAGTGGCGATACCCTCAGTTGGAGAGGTGGGATACGACGTGACTGTGCGCAGGAGCAGGGCCGGCGCGGAGGGAATTTGGCTCACGGAACTCCCTGGGGAGGGATTGCTTCGGCCGATGCTGGTGCCCTCCGGCTTGCGGAAGTTAAAGGTGGGCCTAGGGTGGCGAAAAGGCATGTTGCTGTGACCCCCCCCTGGCGGAGCCAACGAGGTTCACTTCTGTGAAGCAGATGAGTATGGTGTGACTCTTTAAAAAGGCCTATGGTGCAGTGAGTGCCAAACAAGGAACTATTGGTGTGGACTGCTTGTGGCTGCCGGCAGTACGTGGAAAGCGGCATTGTCGAGCTGTGTGACCGGTTCGGAGCCAGATTGGATCGGGAGGTGGCTGCCTCCCCCTGGGTGTGCTGTCTGAGATGGTCGTGTACCCCTTCTGATGGGTGGCTGCAGGATGAAATGCTGTGAAGGGAAACGCGGGCTGCTCTGAGGACCGGCGACTTGCGATTGTAGCCCATATTGGCGGTCGTCCATACTGGGTTGTTGGTGGGTCCCCTGCTGCGCCCTCTAGCTTGTAGTCTATCGAGCCGAGGTGCTGAGACCCGGAGGTGGGCTTATCCACCTGGAGCAATATATTGACGGTCAGGATGGGACGTACGGGTGCGCGGCAACCCAAGCTCACGTTTGACTCGAACAGGAAGGCGTCTAAGCCTGGGGAGGCCCTTCCTTGCCCGGCTGGCCCGAGTGGAACTTCGGGGGAGTCACCAGACACGGCGACTAGTTTGCAGGAAGTTCTGCGCGAGATGCGCCAAGGGTTCGCGACAATTGCGGACAAAGTCGACAGGATGTCATCACGTATGGATGCTGTGGTGCATAAACTAGATGCGCACGAGGAACGTCTGAACAGAGCGGAACAGCGGATCTCGGACTCGGAGGACACGCTGACCCACCACACATCGTAGCTCTCCAGGATGGACAACCTATTGCGTGTAATTGCTGCTAAGAACGAGTATTTGGAGGCGAGAAGCAGACGTAATAATGTCCGCATAGTGGGCATTCCGGAGACGACCAATGTGGGCAAAATGGAGGAGTACGTAGAGCAGATGTTCCTTGCGGCGATTGGATCCGAAGTCTTCTCTCCTCAATTTATAGTCGAAAGGGCGCATAGGGCCCTAGGTCCTAGGCCAAAGCCGGGTACGACCCCTAGACCGATCATTGCCCGGCTGCTGAACTATCGGGACCGGGATGCGGCGCTAAAGGCAGCGCGTAGCGTGCGCTCACAAAATTCCTTTACGTTGTACCCTGATTTCACCCCGATGGTCCAAGAGGAGCGGAGGAAATTCTTGGCCGTGAAGACTAAACTGAGGAATCTGCAGATGGATTATGCGTTGCTCTACCTGGCTCGGTTGAGGGTCACGTATCAAGGGCGACAAAAGTTTTTCACGAATCCGCAGCAAGTGGAGGATTTTCTAAAACATTATAAGCGTACACACCGTCCTGCTGAAGGGGAGGAGGAGGAGTCGGAACCAGTGCCTGAGGAGATGGTGATTGGCGAACAGTGAGTGAGGTGCGCCTTGATCGACTATGGTAAATATGGATCATTTAAGCTTGGGGTACGAGAGGTCAGATTGGGGATTGCAGCTAAGGAGGACATTCTGCTGGACTTGACATTCATACTTATCCTTAATTTGTTGGGAGTGGCGGGGGGATAGGGGGGGGGGGGGGACTACTTTGGCGATCTGATGATATTGTGGGTTATTCATTCTCTGTTGCCCGCTGATAGCGTTACATGCTGCTATGGTACCCAGGTTGCCTAAGTTTGACAGCGCCGGACACCCCTCTGGATCATCGGGCCAGACTCCGAGTTACATTGTGAGTTTGGTGCTCAAGAGGGGAATTAGTGGTGCCACCTAGATATGGTCCCCGCAGGGGAATACCCTAGAGTATATTTGTTGTGTGGGAAGGTTTTTGCCCTGTGTTTTGGGGCAATTGGGGGAGGGATGGGGTGGGGACACGTCTGGCAGGTTGGGGTTTGCTTCAGTGGGAGTGGGGAGGATCTATGGGGTTCGAGTTGGGTTTGGGTATTTGGAGGTCAGGCAATGGGGAGGGTGTCTTGGGTCACCGGTGGAGATATTTGCTTACAAAGTCGGGGGCTGGGAGAAGTGGAATGTAATATCGATTTGCTGTGTCATGAAAATCCAACGTTGTGGTTGCTATGGTTCTTGCGATGTGCATGGGTCGTGGGATGGGGGACAGTCCCTTTTTTTTTTTTGACCGCTGGCCTTTTGGATTACGCGATGTGGATACATGATGGCTGATACTGCGAGGAGTGCGAGGATTACAGTGTTGTCATGGAATGTGCGTGGCTTAAATGATGCGAGGAAGTGCAGGAGTGTAATGGCCTATTTAGAGCAACATCAGGTTCAAGTTGCCTTATTGCAGGAAACACATCTTAGCCCCCGTGCCACTTATACCCTGGCTAGCAAATGGGCGGTGGTGCATAGTTTCTCTTCGTATTCCGGGTATGCCAGGGGAACGGCGATATTGATTAAGAAAACGGTGCCGTTTGTGCGACTGGGTGAGCATACGGATGTAGAGGGTCGATTTTGCGTGTTGTGGGGTAGGCTTGGAACCGATACGTTTACAATCGTAAACTGTTATGGCCCTAACGTCGATTCACCGGTTTTCTTTACACAGCTGTGGTGAAAGATACTGTGCACGGGATCAATGCATATTATTTGGGGGGGGAGATTTTAATGTTGCGATGATCCCAGGATTGGACAGGTCTGATGGCAGCCATACTTACCACAAAGGTGCACGGGACGCTTTGGCGGGTATATTGGAGGAAGGAGGACTGATAGACAGCTGGAGGTTCGTACATGCTGGGCGGCGGGAGGGAACACACTTTACTACATACGCTAACACATGGGCCAGACTGGATTATTGTTTTTTATCTCGTGGATTGGTGGCTGATCTAGGTAGAGTTACGCATTTGCCGAGATCCTACTCTGATCATTGTCCGGTGCTGGTTCAGTTGGCAGCACTGGGATGTGGCAGGGCTGCCCCGATGTGGCGCATGCAACCCACGGCGTTTTTGGATTCACTGTTTAAAACGGAGCTCGGCGAGGAGATTGCAGACTTTTTCCCTCGCAACAAAGGATCGGTAGACAGTGTGGAACACATCTGGGAGGCGTTTAAGGTGACGATCCGCGGTTATTATATGTCTAAGAGTTTCGGGGTTCTGAGAGACATACGAGGGGCACTTCAGAAGCTAGAGACGGAGCTTAAGGAACTGGAAGTTCGGATGGCTCATGAGCCGATGGGTCCCATTCATGAGCAATTTAGAGAAAGGCTCACGACATATGAAAAGGAAGCTGACAGGGAGGCCAGATTTAGGGGTAAGCATTGGCAGGCTCGTAGATATTGTGAGGGGGAGAGACCTGGACGAATTCTTGCAGAGATTGCTCGCCATCCGCGTTGCAATACCCACGTGTTGGAGATCTGTGCGCCGACAGGTGCCGTGATTCAAGATACGAAGGGAATATTAGGCCTCTTCACTGCACACTATGGAGAGTTATATGCAGCACAATCCGCGGGGGAGGTTATATTGGGTGATTTCCTTGATGATGTGGCTTTATGCTGGTTGAGTGACGACCATAGGCAGTTCCTTGACGCCCCGTTCGAAATTGATGAAATAAGAGAGGCTATTATGTCACTTAATAATGGTAAAGCGACGGGTTCTGATGGACTGCCGGCGGAATTCTATAAATGTTACATTGATATAATGGCCCCGGTGCTCAAGGAGGTGTACGAGGAGTCTTTGGAGGTGGGCATATTACCAGGTACAATGAGGGAGGTTGTAATTACATCATTGCTAAAGCCAGGTAAAGACCCTACTGTCTGCGACTCGTACAGGCCTCTTTCATTGATAAATTGTGATGCTAAAATACTGGCGAAGGTGCTTGCCACTAGGCTCTCTCTGTTAATGACTAGGATAGCCCTTCCGGATCAGGCTGGTTTTATCCCTGGGAGATCTACGGCCAGTAATTTGCGAACTCTGTTCTCTCTGCTGCACACGGTAGCGCCGGAGCTGCCTGTAGCTGCTGTGTTCCTGGACACCACCAAAGCATTTGATTCAGTAGAGTGGAACTACTTGTTTGCTATTTTATATAGGATGGGGTTCCCGAAGATATTTGTGGCATGGATAAAGTTGCTCTACACTGACCCGTCGGCGAGAGTGCTAATTAACGGGGAGTTGTCGGCTCCGATTTTCTTAACCAGAGGTACCAGGCAGGGGTGTCCATTGTCCCCATTGCTTTTTGCAATAGCGATTGAGCCATTGGCATGTCGGATACGGCAATTACACAAGCAAAGTGCTTTTAAGTGCTTCCAACGCCAGATAGATGTGTCCCTCTATGCGGATGACTTAACATTGTATGTTGTGGATCCACAGACTAACCTCAACCCGCTGCTCAGAGAATTTTTGGTGTTCGGTAGATTGTCAGGTATACAGATAAATTGGAGGAAGTCGCAGTTTTTTCCCCTTACTCCTGCGGTGGCCCGATTTTCCTTGGACTACCCACTGGAATGGTGTGACTCGGACCTTCGTTATTTAGGGATACAGGTATCGACACAAAGGGAAGAGACGATCAGATTGAATTACGGAACTGCGGTCACTAAACTAGCGGAAGATGTGACTCGGTGGATTTCTTTACCTTTTACCATGGCTGGTAGGGCCTCGCTCATTAAAATGGTGGTTTTGCCGCGTTTTTTATACTTGTTCCAGAATATCCCATACTACCCGGGTGCGTTTTTTTTCCGAACGCTACGTTCTGAATTGCTACGATTGTTCTGGGCTGGCAGGCAACCACGACTGGCGTGGTCGATTATTACTCAGCCATACTCTGACGGGGGATTTGATGTCCCTGATTTCTTGGTGTATTACATGAGTGCTCAAGCTCACTTCGCGTACCATTGGTTTTCGCCGACGCCGTTCATGCCACAGCTGGCTGTGGAGGATTGGATAGTTCGTCCTCTGCCATTGCGGGGTATTATTCAGGGTCCGGTGGGGGTGATAGACGCGCCAGCTAACACGGTGACATGCACAATTGACGCGTGGCAGCGCATCCTCCGCAGGGTTGACCTTCCGTTGTTGTAAGCTCAGAAGCTACCGTTGGTTTACCATCCGGGATTATCTTTGTTGCAGGAAGGGGGCTTTCAGGGAATGTGTGCTAAGCTGAATATACGTTACTGGGGCGATCTATTCTTGAATGACCAGTTTAAAACGAAGGACCAATTGTTTCAGGGGTACCAGCCCACACCCTTAGACATTTTTTACTACGTCCGGTTGCGGCAGGGATTATAGGCTATTATACCGCAGTTTCCGGTGGAACCTGACACGGTGATGCCTCTGCAGGTACTGCTGACGTCAGCGGATGGCAGGCATTTAGTTTCCCGCCTATACAGTAGTATCCGAAAGCATAGTGGGCGTGAAGACTGTAAAGCGCTCCGGAAGTGGTGTGTCGATATAGGTAGGGATGTTACGGAGGAGCAATGGGCGTTTTGCTGTGAGCTCACGTCACAGATATCGGCCAGCTGCAGACTGCGGATTATTCACTATAAATTTCTGCAGAGAATGTATTGCACGCCCGCTAGGAAACTGAGGTTCCGCCTATCGGACAACGACAGATGTGAACGTTGCCACTCTGAGGGGGCCGGTTTTCTTCATTTAGCTTGGACGTGTCCGAGGGTGTCTGAGTATTGGCTGCAGGTCCACACGGCGTTGACTGCTATGCTGGGCGACACGATTGAATACGACCCGCTTGTGATGCTACTGGGATACACTATGCAGATACCCAAGGTGCACCGGAAGTTTGGAGGTATTGCACTTTTGCTAGCTAAGCGACGGGTAGCTTGTAGGTGGGGAAGGGGCCGGGCTCCAAAATTCAAAGAGTGGATAGATGACTTACTGTATTGTCAAGACCAGAACATGATATACGCTGATACACAACCCCTGAATAGTAGGGCTAGGGACATCTGGGACCCGCTCAGAGAGTACTTGGCAGCTAATTCCACTGTAGAGGGAGATGCACCCCGGGAGGTGGCGGGTGCGGCCACGTCAGATACAACAGGCATTTAGACGCTGCTTTTTCTCTTTGTGGCTCCACTACGTTACAGAGGCTGGCAGGAGGGGTGGGTAGTATGAGGTTGAATTCCTTTATCTGCAGGAGGCGATAGGGAGTTGGAAACGCTGTGGATGTAAGTGTGGCAGATGGAATGTTTGTGTGGCATGGGGTTTGCATGTGAGATGTGGGAGACTGCGGGACTAGTTTGTACATCTTATCTGCTTTAGCAGATTATTTACAGGGTTGGGAAGAGTATTGTGTGGCGTAGGTATTGTGGACTGTCCCCTTGATGTGTCGACCATCATTGCTGCCTTTTCGCATGACCGGCACTTGGAGTTACTTCAGCTATATGTCTGGTGGGACTTAAGCAAGATAAGACTTTCTGTTTCAGGTTTGGATTCTCGACACCCTTGCCCCAGGGCTCCTGTTACAGTTGTGTTATGGGTTGGGAGTTACAAGGGAACACTTTAACACGTTCATGGACCTTGGAGCGCAGTGTTTTCGGTAGAGATGGTATGTATGATGGGTAATGTGAAGCTGCCGCCGGACCTCCGGGATGTCGGCCTGCTGGCTGTGTATACGTGCATTTAAAACGAATTGGAATGCTGCATTGTAGCCGGCCCATGAGGTTGTAGGCGTGGAGCTGTAATATTGTGCACTGTCGTAATAAAGGTCTTTGAAAATTAAAAAAAAAAAAAAAAGATGTTGGAGATTCCTACATGGTTAGCCTACTTTATAGTCTATTTGGCTGCTTTGAAAGTGCACATACTCTAAAGTGAATACCTCAAGACAATACGTAGTTTCTGCCCAAATCAACTGTGTCACCTTTGGAGCTATGATATCTGACAATAGACTGGCCCAACCAATTCTCTCCAAAAGGAGTCTGAAGAGAAGACATACCTTGTCCCTGAGAAGCATCCATGTTTTGCTTGCCCTAGATTTCCTACTTATATACCATTGTTAATACGGCTTGGCCCAGCTAGGACAAAATAGCAATACTTATTCAAACTGATTATAGTCACGGGATTACTGACCACAGTGGCATCTTATTTTAAGTTTAGCTATTTGATGCACTCAAGCCTAATAACACAACAATAGTGCTGTGCTGGCTGCATAAACAGCATTACAATACGATCTAGCACAAAAAAATATATATATCAACCTCTTTTTAGACTAGTATAGCACTGTTATATAAAATAATGTGTTTAACATAAGTCTAGGACAGTTGAATCCTAAATAACTAAATAGGCATTTGGAGTCTAAGAGCATTGTGAGTAGCGCTATTCTCTTTGCAGGTGCATCGAGTCCACAAACATTTAAATTCAGGATCTTAACCATGTCGTCCTATGGTAAAAAGTGTAGTCAATGGAGAGGCATAAGGATGGAAGTGCCAAGGCTTCCTTCAGGAATTGAAACTTTAGCAGTGTTGCAGTGTTGGAAGATGGGTCATGTGGACTAGTTGCTGAGCTGGGAAGGGGGAGGTAGAGAAGAAAACTGGATACCTCAAGTTCTCCAAACGATGGAGCTAGCACAGTGAAATGATCAGAGCTTACGTCACTGGCGTACATTTATTAAGAGATGCACAATGATATGTTGGAGTTCAGTGTGTCTGTGTCGGCTCATAGACGTGGAGGAGCAGGCAGACCTGCCAGCCCCCGCTCATTCATTAGGGCGGTGGGGTGACAATGACTAGGGTGAAGCAGACCTTGTCCCTTAGCCCCCGTGACTGCGAACTAAGTGGAATCTTGATTCAGGGAGGGATCCCTGTGCTGTAGTTGCTGAAGTAAAGTGGAATGTTCTCTGTGGCTCTTCGCTACAGTGGGTTTGCCTGTTTTCTTCCGCAGCTGACGGCGGGTGCAATCAACTGCCACCGAGTGAGTCGGGGAGCTTCCTCACCCCGGTGAAGCGGTGTTCTCACTAGAGCAGGTTTGTAGTCCAAGGATTGGTTCAGCCTCTTTCAGGGTGTGGATCAGGTGTGTCTTGTTGTTTGAGGCAAAGGTCAATCTGAAAATGTGCCCCCATTTATATCGGACTCCTTTTTAGTTATCGCGCCTAGTGTTGCCCTGCGCAGCAGTGCTCGCGCAGCGCAAGACATTTAGTAGGTGAAAAACGGGGATTTAGCACGGACCTACGAATCACACATGCTCGTGCATGTGCGATTCCTTTTGTGCTACCCCATTAGCCTTTGCGTGCGTCTTTTTATAAAAGACTGCACGCAATTGCACAAAGGTGGGCGCATTGCTCCGCCTATGGCCTAATGGTGTCTATTACACGCTTGATGCGTGTAATAGACACCAATAGGCCATGTGTTTCAATTATCGTGCCCAGACACGGGCGCGATAATTGAAAGCACTCTCGCAGTGGCGTGCGCACCACTCTCGAGCTTCTTTGTTTTCCAAGTGGAAGTGAAAGCGAACGCTTTCCCTGCCGCTTTTTTACTCTAGAGCGTTTCAAATCCAGTGCCTAGTGAGGTAAGGGCAAAATGATGCCTCCCTCCTCTCGTCTCCCCATTACAAAATGTTATGCGGACCCTTGAGTCTCCCGTATCTCGTGGATAATCATTGGTCTTGTTACTATCTTCTTTCTGCTGCCCCATTTCCTGTGCCAGGAAGACCTCGTAATCTCTTAACTCTTTTATATAGGCCGCCCATGGTTTTTCCAAAGTATCTACTCATTGAAATCAAAACCTAATGAGGTTAACCATCCAATATTACCAGCAGTAACTTGTTAACATCATCAATGAAGATGTACGAAACCAAGAGAGATCAGACATAAAATTAGACCCGAGGGACGAAAGGAGCTGGTCCAGATGGCAAGAGGGGAGTCTCAGCTACAGATAATGCAGATCTTGTGCTTAAATACATATTATAGACCCACAGACTTGGGGTGGGGGTGCTCTAAGCCCCACAGTAGACTGTGCCTGAGTGGCGGCAACGCCTACATGAGGAGGGAGGAATCGACCCCTCTAGCGTAATTTAGCGCCCCTTTGACACCTGTTGCATGGGACGGCATAAACTCCGTGGGGGGACTCTAACCCCCAAAACACACTAAGCCTATTGCTATGCGAGGAGAGAGAGGAGGAGCTTGACACCCCCCCACGCGCTAATTAGAGCCACTTTGACATGTGCTGCATGGTACACTATAGACTCCGTGGGGGACTCCAAGCCCCACAACACACTTCACCTGAGTGGTGCCAATGGCTACGTGAGGAGAGAGAGGAGGATCTTGACCCCCTTAGCGATATTTAGCACCTCTTCAACACCTGCTGCACGGGCCGGACCAAGGGTGGGTCTGCCTTGCGCCCGTCAGCACCAGGAAGAGGCAGGGCCCGCCCGCCCCCTTAGTTTTACCGACGACATTTGAACGCTGGCCTCGGACACTTCTCTAGCACTCTCAAGGTAAGGCCTACTCATTGGCAGTCAGTATAAGGGTGTACTGGCTCACGTTGTTTTGCACGTAGTAGGAAGCTTTCTCCAGGCTTGATCTTAGTTGTCATAGTTAGTACTGATTTATTTTTTAAACACTGGCATTTTATTAGCTATTAAACCATGGGGAAAAGAAAAGTGACAGACACTCCCGTATCTAATAAAAAGGGGCCACAAGCAGCAAGACATGCGGACGGAAACTGCACCCTTCACAAGATCAATGAGCTGATTGTGGAAGTTGAGGGAATATTAAATAAAGAAAAAAAACATCCTTCAACTATGAGTAAATTAAACATTTGTAAACGGGAGCCCCCAAATTGAAACAAGACCGACGGTTCTACCCCTGTTAAAGGATAATAGCCCTTTTATGATTCATCCCTCCTCTGACACTGAAAAAATTGGATGTTATTTCTTCTCAGCCTGCAGCTCAGCCCTCCTTCCAACTAGCCAGCGAGGCTTATCGCACTTCTGAAACGTCTGCCTATAAACATCCTACTGCCCAATTAGCTTCTTCAGGGGCAAGCCATAATAATTGTAATTTGACTCCACCAGCTCTTACAAACTCACATGTGCCTATGAATGAACGCGAAAAGGTGATACAGGCTTTGGACACTATGGAAGTAAGGATCATAATGGACTTTTTGAAAGCCGAGTTCTCCCAAAGAAAATACTCTGTTTACCTTTTGAATAATAAGCAACGACAGGGCTTTAAGTGGGATGAAAAAACTGGGGGGGGTCTTTCAAAGGGGCGTGGTCAATGTAATTAAGTGCGTGGCTTAAAACACGTAAGCTAAAAACCTGTGTTTAGCACAGTGTGCCACCCGACTTGTATTTTGCTGTTCCTGTCATTGCGTCCAGATATAGGATACAACAAGTCACATCATACCTACAAGTCAGGACCATTGGCTTTGTCAATGGTTGCTAGTTGCATAAGATAAATAAGCAGCAACTATGGCTTGTATACAATATTGAAAACACTTCCACTTAAAGCCCTGGTGGTGACACCACAACAATGTTGCTGCTCCTGAGATTCAACAAGCATTGGCATAGCCAATAGGTCTCGCCTTTGGGACCTTATAAGTGTTTAGCCATGCAACACTTGATGTTGTTGCACCAAGGATATTGTGCTGGATAACTAAACACTTATAAGGTCCCAAAGACGAGACATATTGGCTATGCCAATGCTTGTTCTTGTAGTAATGTGGTGACGCTCGGCAACACGAACGTGAGAGCGGATAAGTCCTGGTATAGCCATACCTTCAGTCCTTCAAGCATGATGTAGGGCTTGTCCCACACCACCACCATTATGGCTTCCTTCTGGCGATACTGGTGCACACGCCCAGATATCTTCAAGCGTACCTGGTGCCAGTAGCGGACTTCCCACTACAATCGAAGTTGATTTCTTGCTCCGCAAGCTCTGGAAGGATATGACGGAAAATGCGTATAATGCACTCCTCTAGATGGCCGGTGGCTGTCTGGACAGGAACCCCTTTGATCCTGCTGTTTGATCATCAAGATCTGTTTTCGAGATCTTACGGACGAACTTAAAGGGACGCATTCTAGTCATGCAGGTCAAGAAATTCACGTCTGTGTTTGTCAGTTACCCTTATCTGACATCGCTGTTTTGTTCAAGTGTAACAAACCCTTGTCCCAGCTCACCCACATCCCTCCAAGTTTTTAATTTCTGCAGCCACTTCTGTGTTCCAGTGCAGCTGTGTCTGACTGTAGTGTGCTTAGGAGTGTGTGATTGAGGTGCCCCCTTCCAGTTAGTCCTGGTCTGTGGCTTCACGCGAGGCTGACAAGGGCAGTGAGGTATGAAGCGGCTGTACCATCTTCTTGGCAGCAGGACTTCAGAGCATGTCTTTAATTGTTGTATCTTTCTTCCAGCAGTGGTCCGCCATGGTGGCAGCGGACAACATACTGTTGTGGCAGGTGGAGGTGCAGAACCAAGCGCCTGGAAACACTGGGTCCACAAAGAAGGAGGCTCCTGTTCTGTCCCGGGCCCCAGGAGCCTGTGGGGGGGGGGGTGAAGCTTGGAAGAGGGGCTGGCTATCCCTAGTGAGCTCCTCCTCTAATGTAGCTGGGTATCTATTACCTTGCCGCTGCCTCCCTCTGCATTGAAGGCTTTCCAGTCATCGCACACCAGCAAGACCAATACCCCCTCCAACAGTCTCACCGCAATGTCTGAATATCCAGCATGGCTATGGTCAGAGCCGGGCAGATCTCTTCAGGGACATAACACCTTGAGCGGCAAGAAAAGGGTGGATGGGCCCTGGTCTGCATGGCAGGCCTCAACCGTGTGGTTCCTTGAAGCCCTCAATGCCTGTGTAGGCCATAGTCAGCCCAGGGCTGCCTTGTTCATCCTTGTGCTGTGGAGGGGCTCCCTGGAGTGAGCACTCTGGTGGTTCTGCTCAAAGCTACTGGTCACGCTGTCTTGCTGGTCAGGGGCTCAGGGTCGCAGCCATCGCCTGATGTAATGCAATGGCAGGATCGCTTCTTTGATCTAAACCGCGGCAGTCATCATCTGGTCAGTGCTTGCGGCTCCACAGCATCACCGCTGGTCTCCTCCGGAAGCTGCTGTCCACGTGAGACCACTTCAACCGCCAGGGATCTCCCGGATGTACCACCACCCCACCGGTAAAGGGGGTAAAAACATTGAGGGCCAAGCCAGATCTGCCCGCTGCTAGATCGAGCACCGGAGCTTCGCACAAATGAGTCTACACGGGCACCATGTTGGACACGCATCCCAGGAAATCAAATTTAAAAGTGATAGAAGGGGTCAGGCTAGAGGTACCCCGATACCATGGGACTGATGGAAGGATCTGTGAGGGACCACACATGGGCAAGAAATTGTCCAAAAAACAGAGATCCAGCGCGGTGTTCAGTGTGACACCCTAGGGGCTCTGTAGCAGATCCGGGAGACAAGGCCCCTAAAAAAAAAAAACATACACCCACTCACAATCACCCACCCACACACCCATAAAACCACTCACACATCCACACAAAGCCCCATATAACCACTCACACATCCACATAACAGCTAGCATAAAAGCTCACAAAGACCCACATAGTCACTCACACACCCACCCACACACACACACCCACTCACACACCCATAGAGCCATTCACACACCAACTCAAGACCCACAAAACCACACACCCCAACACAGCCACTCACGCCAACACAGTCCCTCACACACAGGCAGAGATACTCTTCTAGAAATTGCCATAGCAATGTTTGTATAAATGTGTTGTTGTTTTAGTATTGAATGTGTGCTTTTGGTTGGGAATGGACCAGCTGACCCATATAAAGAAAAAAAGAAAGACTTGGGGCAGTGTATTTATAGAAAGACTAAATAAGTTACCTTAATTTTATTTCTAGTTCTAAAATTTATAATAATGAATGTGTGAATAAAATGTATTTATAAACTTGGGAAAATGCATATTAGTAAACGGAATTTATGGGTCAAATTGTAGTACAATTTATATGAAAAACTGAAATTCACACAAAAAAAAAAACAAAGTTACAGGGACGTTATAGTCACGAAATATTAAAAACAGCAGAAATGTACTGAAAAAAAACAAAGGTTACAGGGACATTATAGTTAGGAAATAATATTTTAAAAACTGTAGAAATTCACTGAAAATAATTAGGCTCCGATTTTACACACTATGCCATAGAAATTAAGCAGTCCTAGGTACCTGGGCTAAGTAGAACTTAAGTCTCCTGCAATGCACTGCTTATGACCTCACATATTACATCACTCATGACATGGTCAGTGACAAAGGGGCAAAACAGCAGAGTTCTTGGTTTATACTTGAGATATACCTTTATTACTATGATTTTTAACCTATAGGAAGAAATAAGGCACTTAAAGTATTTTTATTGTATATATTTTTTTAATAAGGTAACAGAGTACAGCAGTACTATCTTGGAAGTTTTGCTGTACCTTTTGAAATGAAAAAACGGATTTATCACAAACAAAGCAATATTTTTTAATGTGGTTTAATATTGGTCATAATTTTTTTATTTTATTATTTCAAAAATGTACAGCGGTACCTCCTATGTAGTACCGCAGTACTCTGTTACTATATTTCAAATATATTAGCAACATATATACTTTTCCCCAAGTATCACCAGTTCTATAAAGTGTCTTACATATTCCTATACTTATAAAACATACAACGAATGTTTATCTCAGGCTCAAACCCAAACCCCAAAAAGATGTGCTCTATACAATATGGCTGCCTTTTATCTTTATAAAGGTAGTGATTAGCCAATTATATTGTGTTTTGTAACTGGTTTTAACTTCTATGCATCGCAGTATGCCACGAAGGTACCTGGTATACCGTGGCCCAATATGTCAATACATGTTAGTCTCTTATTTCTACCAAACTACTGAATGGATTTTCATGAAATATGAAAAAAGATCCTTTCTAGATCAATCTATATTCCTACCAAATTTCATGAAAATCTGTTTATCCATTTTGCCGCTACATCTGTGTAAAAAGTTTAAGGAAAATGCATTGGCGGAAAAACATGTTTTGGCAACCCAACATACATTGTGCCATTAATCGTTCTGTATCATTAATTGGTCATATGGTTATCTATAGATGTGAATAACACCGCTTGATGTTCAAGACTTGGTGTTAATGAGATAATTCTATTTGCAAGTTGCTAGGAATTATTGTCCTGCATGCAGGATTTCAATAGCTTACGTGGTCGTGTTATTTTTCCTCCTCTGTTTTCAGGTTGAGTCTTTCTCACAATTAACTTAGTATATAGAACTGGACAGGAGCTAATGCGTGAGCTTAGCCGCCAATCTAAATATTCTCATTATGGTGAAACTTGTTATGGCGGTTTGTGGAGGTGGTACAATTCAATAATGCAGGTTGACTGGTTTTTCAGTGATAATCTTCTCATTCCTGCTTTTAGTTGCAGCAGATTTGGAATCACAAAAAAGCCCATTTGTCCGGAGGGTGGAATATGTACATATTGCTTATAAAGCCTGAAACATCAACAACTGAGTTTGCATCATTTGAGTTTAATAGTTCTCTTTGTGTGATACTGTTGGCTAGTTGGTGTGGACATGTATGGCCTCATTTGGATGTCGGTCAGAAAGCCTATTATTACAAAGAAGGCGGACAGAGTTTAAACCGACTGGCTGGTAGGCCAGTTGTAAGCCGCACATAATCCCTTACGGATGGCGTTTCCGACGTTGGGATCATGATGTCTGTTTCCAACAGGCTTTCCATGTCGGGCTTTCGATATGGAAAGCATTTCGGAAAGTGACTTTGGAGCCCCCTTCCCTCTGCGGCCTCTGGTTGTAATCCACCTGTAAATCCTTGCACCGTGTGGTAGGCACCATGAGGTGCACCACATGGTGCAGGAATTTACAGCAACTCCCATTTCTCTATGGGACCTTGTGCTGCGGCCGGCTTCCAACCGACGTACAAGCTCCCATACGGAAATTGGAGTTTGTGACTGCACCGTAATTGCAGTTTCGGACCGCCGACCCAAGGTCGGTCGGTTCCAAAACTGCAGAGGCATCATAATAAGGTCCTTTAGGTTTAGATAGCAACCTATACTATGACAGGTTTATGTATATCCAAATTAGTTGTTCTATGGTTGTTTGGTATTGTGTACTTTTGGGGATTCTTGGTACTCTGACATATAAACATTTCACACTGTAAGATAAAACACTGTATATATTTACTATGAATTAAATCACCAGACATCCACCTTTGTCGTACTCCTTTCCCTCTCTGCTACGTTTGCATGTATGATAGTTGTATATTTTTGGTTTTGCATTAGTTTCCTTGAGAACCAATTATCCGTATATATTCAAGTAACAGCCTCAGGAGTTACAATAAATCAACCATAACAGCATTCTTGAGGTCCAGTTTAAGTTGGACTCTCAAAGTACACTTATGAATGAGGAATAGCTGAAGGGAATCAAATCTGGCCCATCTGATTTCCATGGTGATTATGCATTCTTGGCTGCATTTTCGCTGTGAGATTTTGGCTTCCTTGAGAAAACCAAATCCCTAAGAGAAACTGAATGGGCTTGTGGTATTCCCACGATACTCAATCCAGATGGGTCCAGTAACTGAGGAGTCTGGTGATATTCTATGGGCTCAGTAACCAGAGTTATCTGTTGCTTGCTAGAAGGCCCGAAGCAACAATGAGCTCTGATTTAATGTTGCCACGTCCTGCTAATGCTGAAGCTCACCTGGTCTCCATTACCTGAGCACAAATTAGTATCTTATTTTGGGCACGATTCCCACAAATATTTCAGGTAGGTTTTTTCCTCAATTATGATTATATATCATAGTTCCTTCTTAGTTAAAACGTTTTTGAGTTGGCTTGGTAATCATTTTAGCTTCTCACTTTCTTTGTACTGTTGGTAAAACTAATGTGAAACATCTCCTGTGAACTCTACATTTGCACGCTAGATATTTGTTTAAGTAACTCATTTAGCTCAGGACCAGCATTCAATAAACATCAGAAGTTGTATTATGATTAGATAATAAGCAGTCTCTATTATATAGCAATACACTGGAGTATCATGTATTGAAACCAGTTTATGCCTTTCAGGGTCAATGGTATTGATGCATTTTTACTATTGAGGAGCCTTAAATCCTGATTCAGTGGTAAGGGTCCTAAAGGAGTTAAAAAACTCACATGATCAAAGAGTAAAATCAAGAGGCCAGGTGAACTTTCAATCCTAAGCGGCAACTTCATATCCTTTGGCGTTCATCATTCAGAACCATCTACAAAGAAGTGTATGCTACTGAAAGAGACATCCCTTTTGGAAGGTTAAACAACTGGAGGGTTCTGAAAAACAGTTAGTAGTAAGAAAGATAAAATAGGAGAAATAGGAATGTATTTTACCTGTAACAATAGTGTTGATGCTTTAAAAGGTATGGACTTGAGTGTGGCAAATATGGCATTTAAAGAATGGATCACAAAAGAGGACTTGTTTTTTCAATTGTAGGTATAATCATTGAAAGGGTTTATTGAGATGCCACTATGAATACAGCCATTGATTGAAAATGCCTGAAGTATGTGCACAATCTCTAGATTTATTTATTTGCACCATTAGTCCTGAAAACCGTTTCAGCTAGGGTCCGATTAGATTGCTAAAAGTGACAGGGATTCTCAAGCAATATTAAACATGTACATCTTTGGGACATTTCTCTGGCTAATACCCCTTGTCATGTCAATCATCCAGATAGGGTAAAGGTGGACCAACAATTGACCAGGATTGTGTGAGCACATTTAGTAGTGAATGGCAAACACTAAATTAGAAATATTTGGCCCACACACTAAGTTCTTTCTTGTACTTCCAATACATGAAAATGCGATAGTATGTCTCTTACAATTCTTCGAAGGCACTGAAACAATCTTCCTGTATTAACTAGTAGTATGTCATCTGGAAATGTCATTTTGAAGGCTGTGTTCAGATCCATTGATTAATTGGGGTGAGGGCAGGGGGGTCACAGATTATGAATTAGTTACTCCCATGCGTTTTTAATTAAGGACATAAACGTAGTAACATCCCAAGTCCTCTGTAATCAGCATCTTTTCTATGGCTTCCTTCTTTAGGATCTCTCCATTGCAAATTGTATGCAGTCTAGCCAAACCAGAAGCAATAACCATGAGTTACTGTGTTCAGCAACTTTTAGTCTGAGATCATTAATATCCATTCTTTTGAGAAGTTCCTCAATCTTCCCTGGGCAACAGCTGGAGAAGGGCCTGGAGCATATAGAATTGTTTCTTTATTGGGATAGGTACCCCTTCAAGATACTTAATCATAAGAAGAAACTGAGAGGTGACTATGGAATACATGGGTTCACTGGTTCCATAGTGAACCCAAAGATGACTGTTAAACATGCCGTAGACCCGAAAAGACTGCTTCTGTCCAGAGGTTATCTAATGGATGCAGAATCTTTCCACTCACAATCAAGGATTTAGCTTTTTGACCTTTTTTTTTCATTTTCTCGAGAGGATCTGTGAGAAACTGGGTTGTTGGTTGACTTGGTGTGTGAGCCCTGGTCAAGTAAAAGCCACAATACCTTGCAGGATGATCCACAAAGAGTCACTATATTAACCTGTGCTGATGCCTGGGTAGCTTGGCACATAAAGCAGTCAGGCTTAACTTAAATGCAATGTATAAAGTATTTACGCACTAGTAATCAAGAGAGGGACAAGGAGCTGTTTGAGAGGTACAGCACCCATGCTCCTAGGGACAATCTAACAAAAAAAAGAGGGGCGAACTTCCCTTGGGAGTACGGGGGAGAAAACCAGGGTAGGAAAAGAACAATCATGGATGAATTCGAAGAAATGATTAGGAAGATCAGATCTGAATGCCCTCCCACACCCAGGAGGGTGTCATGCTTCATCATAGGGTGCTCCGCGTCGAGCTGGTGCGGCAATGCTCGATGAGCCCTTCAGTGGGGGCTCTTTGGTGAGATCTTTTGATTTAGCCATATGGTGACTGCAAGTGAGAGGGTATTGGTGTAAGGTGGTGCTCAAGTGATTAAAAGGGAGACCAAGGAAGTCTTTAATATGATTGCTCCCTTGACACAGTAAAAACAGGGGGGCTGTCTGTCGCAATAATGTACTGAGATAGCCCTTGCTCACTCCACTACATAGGAATGACTACCAGAGCCATCAAGATCAGAATCATGGAAAACCGGAGCAACCTTCAGTGTCAACACAGCACCACCATGATGAGTGTCCAAATCCTGGAGCACCACCAATGCCCAGATGATCTCAAATGGACCTTCCTAGAGGCCAACTACCGGTGAGACAAAAATACTTTTTTCCAAGAAAGTGTCCTAATATTCATTTGGGCAAACACATGCACATCCGAACAACTGTGCATTACGTGGATTAAGGGTACACTCAGAACATTAAATGCATTACCAAAAAGTGTTTGACGCTGGAACAATATTCACCTAACATCAAGGTCACAGGCACGAGGATATTGTAAAGTCAGCTGGCCATAAATAAAAATATCGTTGTTCAAGGAAAAAAAACACTTTGGACTAGACAGTTCTTTTCTGTGTGCTACATAACTCTAGTTAATCAGTTGCTGTCATTCACTTAAAAAGAAGCACTGGATCTGGCAAGGTCATATCTCAGCACAATTGTAAAACAATCAAGACAAGTCATTGCAATCCACTGGATTAAATCAGCCTG
Organism: Triturus cristatus; assembly: GCF_964204655.1. Lineage (NCBI taxonomy): Eukaryota > Metazoa > Chordata > Amphibia > Caudata > Salamandridae > Triturus > Triturus cristatus. The sequence continues at coordinate 213,778,389 of NC_140594.1, read as the reverse complement.
AAAAAGTGCAAAGGGGTCATTCATATTCACTCAGAAATCATGCTTCAAAAACATTCAAGACTCAGTGATGTGCTCCATTATTGGAAGCACTGACGCATGACTGTACCCACATTAAACCTGGCACTTCAGTAGACCATGCGAGTCTGATCAGTAGTTACTAAGTATACTGATTCCAACCAAAGTATTTGCTTGCTTCCATCCCACAATACACACTGACAGAACCAAGACGAGCTTGCAGACCGTGTTGCCGGTGGGCTGTCATCCTAGAGACCATACATCATGCTGCGAGAGGGAGTCAAGTGGTCACATCCGAGCCTCTGTAGATTGAGACCTGGGTTGCCTTTGCATAACCTTAAGCTCTCCTTCACTGGAGAATGAGCTAGGATCAAGATCTAGCCACCTTAGGGTGAAGCTTGTGTCTTCCTCTAAGGAACCGGAAGTGGAAAGAGAAAGCAGGAGTGAATCACTGAAGGGAGGCCAAGAGACCGCAGAGACTATGGTTGACAAAGTAGACTGGAGGGGGGAGTGCTTGGGAAGTGCTTGAGGCTTCCACATGGGTGCACAAATAGAACAGCAGTTTCACCGGTATCTCAACTGTATCAAATTAGCTTTTGCAAACATATGACAGACTTCTAATAATTAATAGATTCATTCAGCATTTAGGAAGTTCACCCAATGAGGTAGCTCCTACATACTCTACTGCTTGTAGGTGGCTTTTCCTGTCCTAAAACTAAGCTTGCAAGAGAGGAGTGAGTGGAAGGGAAAAAAGGAAGAAAGCTAGCTACTCAGACTAGAAAAATGTCACCTACAGCACGTAAATGACAGCCCCCAGGTGATTACCAGACCCCAATGCAGAGCAAAGACTGCAAATAAGGCCAGAAAATACTACATGCTACAGCAATGTTTAACAAGTGATTCTCTCTCTGTTAGCAGCAGAATATTTAACATCTATGCTCCATGCTACCCAAAACCACTTTGACAGTCGTAGAGCCACTGATTCAAAATCCCCCTCTCCTTCTGAAACAGTGTCAATTGTAAATAATTTCCGAAAGAAGAGTAGGCAAAAGCAAACTGCTCTTCCAACAGGGCTTTTAGCTACTGCAGATACCATTATCCCTGATCAAGAGGTCTCTACCGAGGGCTGAAAGCCATTTGGGTGGCAACCTTCAACAATCAAACAATGTAGACCTATGAAAGAACAGCACAAGCATGACCAGAAATGGTACACTGAACAGACCCCAAGCATAAGAAGAGACAAACCAATAGAAAGCAGCAGAAACCTACCTCATCGTTCCTTACACTGCCGCCACCGCCAGGAGTCACAGGGGGAGCCAACAGCCGTCGGAAGCAGCAGCGGGTGCAATCCTCCGCGTCGCCGCCTCGGGACTCTAACTCCCAGCAGCCCCAGCGGCGGCGCGTCGAGGTGACGCCGTGAACGCGCCAGGTGGCGCCTACAAACACCGCGGAGGCCCGCTTCGCGGGACGTGCGCGGGACAAGCCCGGGCCAAGGGCGGGCCCGTCCTAGCCCGTCAAGGACCGACGGGGCCGGGCTGGGCCACCCCTCTGACATCTGCTACAGACCACCTGAACTGTGAGTTCTATAGTGTGTGCAGTTTATTACTGTTCGAGTTTGTGAATCTGGACTTACTTAGATTGTCATTGTGTCTCGTCTTTGACTGATACGACACTTTCTATCATCCCCCGGCTTGGAGATTAGGCCTATTGTGGGCCATTGACTTTTTTTTGGGTTCATTACATTGTGTTACTCGTTCCCTAGGGCTATTCGCTCCCTTCTTTTTTGATAGCGATTGGTTGTTCCTCCATTATACCATGGCTGAGAGTCAAGAATCCTTGTCCTCTGTAAAGCCTGGGGGCCTGGCTAAGGGTACTTTGGACCATTATTTTAGTAAGGCCACCATAGACTTAGAGCGGGAGGACATATTAGCTGAGCGAAGGGCTGATCGTCGCCAGTCGATTGAGTGTTTGAAAAAAAGACCACTAATTGATCTATCCCAACAAACTATCCTGCCTGTCGCAAATTCCCCTAGTGATGACCTTATTTCTTTAGATGATGTCCCCATACTCCTTCGGGAATTATCCCCTTTACCTTTTCTACCTAACTCTTTGGAATCTTCACACCCGATTACTACTTCTTGTATGAATGATTCTCCATTAGGAATAGAAGCGATAACAACTTCTCCTACGATAAATAAAGAAATTCCTAAAAAAAGGATTAGAAATCTATTGGTGCATAAGATTCCCGGTCCACCACTTAAAAAAAGGAGGAAAAAGGGGGGAGATGTATGCAGAACTAGGACTAGCTATACCGACTTTGGGAAAAGCGACAAGATTATTAAACAAACAGCTCCCATTCACAAAATCCCCACGATGTCTGTGCAAATTCCAAAGGTCGTTTCCAATATTACATCAAACTTAGCAAATGTAGGCACTCCCCAATACAGTTCCCCTAAGAAAACACACTTAACTGACCCTCTGGAAAGTATTGAACATCTCATAAGGTCTTTTATATTACCAATAATTGAGAGGCTTAAGAGGGTCGAGGAAAGGTTGGGGACCATCGAATTGGCCGTCAGTAATAAGGTGAGCCAAACTAGAGATAAAGTGTCGAAGGATTGCCCTTCCGCTGTAATTAAACAACCCTCGTGTTTTATCGTGGGTGACGGTTCAGCTAGTACTTCTAAAAAGATCATTGACCCTAAAGAAACGATTACGGGCCCTAAAGAGTTGGTTAAACTAGTCCCTCGACCTGCAAGACAGTTGGCTTCGCCAACCCCAATTGAATCCCCGAAGAGCAGGGACAAACGTAAGGTAAAAAATACGGGCATTGAAGAGTGTATGAGTCCTAGTTTTAGCAGAGGTACTACTCATAGGGAGCCCCGGGTTGAATTACCACCAGAAGCGGTTCCCTATGTGGTTGTGCTGGCGAGAGTTCCTAAACTGCCAGATGGCAAGAGGGAGGGATTTTTCCAGCTTAAAAATAAGATTGTACATTGGCTGAGCCAAAATCGCCCTCTCCCTTGCCATGCTAATGGTGAAATACTCCATGTACGCCGATTAGACTGGCTGGGAAGCAGAACGAAGGATATTAATGGGGATTTAGTTATTGTCAATTTCAGGGACCCCGCAGCAGTAAGGCATATACTTAATTACCCTGCGGGGACTCTGGGGAGCTCTATTATTCCCTTGGAGCTAACTTTTTTCTATCCTAGAAATCAAGTGAGTAGAGGTAGACATTTCGGGGCTCCCCCTTTGCCTATGCCTTTGATTAAATCTAGTGCATTTTGCATAAATAAGTATAAAATGTTTGAAACGAATCCCCAATTAATGACCCACGATAATATTCTGAACTGGGATACTGTATTCCCATGGAAGTACGGGAATCGCTTTGGGAGGTTGGATCATTTTGTCCCATTCCCGCCTTTGGATGTCTCAAACCGATACGAGGCTCTTTCGAACCTTGACGGTTGCGATTGACAGATGAGACAAGTTACCAAACCACCCTTAGTTATAATCCAATCTGACCCATCAATTAATTCTGGGTTACCATATAAATCTGATTCAATGGAACGACAAAGTCCATTGAAGGGGGATTCTGAGTCCAGAACAACTTGCCTCCTGTTCTATCCTATACCCCCCTTCTAATTGTGTATCCAGCCAGGGGGCGGTTGCTGGGTCTTCCACATCGGGCAATTTAGTTGGCCTACCGGACTCCCAAACATCTAAGCAATCATCTAATGTTGAAGGTGTTAAAATTATTTCATGGAATGTGGCCGGACTCAAAAATAAACTCCCCAACCCGGAGTGGAGTTCATTTATCACTTCCTTTGACATTTGTATGCTGCAAGAAACCTGGATGCTTGAAGAGAGTGTGGCTCCGGGCTTCGCAACGTTTGATATTATGGCATGCAAAAGTGGCCGGGGAAGGCCTTCAGGGGGGTTCTCTCTATGGGTCGGCTCCCATTTGGGAGTAAAGGCAAAGGACATTACAACGGACTCACGGGATGTACAACTCGTATTATTGGACGTAGAGAAGGGCCCGAGTATTGCTCTGATAAATGTTTACTCTAGACCTACTAAGAGGGGCCTTGAATCAGAGGCAATTACTGTATTGTTCAAACTATTACAGTCACTCGACTCCTCTACTGTACTAATTATAGGCGGGGATTTTAACTGCCACTTTGAGCCTTTACTGGATCCAAATACGGGAGATTGCGATGAAGTGGATTCATTATGGAATATTCCTGACCCACTTACCCCTTTAGTCAAGGTATGGACTCCCCTAGTCTTGCAATTGCAGTCTCTCTCCTTAGCTGCATCATTGCGAGCATGCAATGGAAGGGTGATGCCTGACAGACCTGGGAAAACAACGTTCAACAGAGCTAGCCATACCTCAATAATTGACTACATCTTCATTGAAGCTAAACATTGGGACAAGCTTTATGAATTTTTGGTCATTGAGAGGTTGGACAGTGATCATAATGCTCTAGCCCTGACCCTTAAATTAGGAGGTTTTGGACTTAAAAATCCGGTCCCGGGTGAAAACGCTATGTTTGATCCAATGACAATCAGCAATTGTAGAAGGAGAGTAAAGTGGCCAGAATTCCAAATGTCGAATAGTAAACTGGCGGAATTGTATGGAATAATAATTCCATTTATTGAGGAGATGGGGGAAGCTGGGCCTCTGGGCAGTCCTACTGATATCCACTGCAAACTGGTTACTGCACTAAGGGACATCTTGTACCCAGTAAAAAGGGTTACACAGCCAAGGGTTGAATAAGCAGGGTGGTATAATAAAGCCTGTCGTATGGCCAAAAAGGCCCTGCTGTTGGTAGTAAAAACCAAGGACAGAGAAGCTATCAGAATGAATCGTTCCCTGTACAAAAAGGCAATTAGTGACGCCAAGAAAAAAGGGGAGGTTGAACTCTGGGAGCAGTTGGGCCATGCGCTCAGTTGTAAGGATGCTAAGTTATTCTGGTCTATTGTTGCAACGGGAGTGAGTGGGTATTCATCTGTACCTGCCTCAAATATCGCAGCCTCATCTTGGGAAAGTCACTTTTGTGACCTATATGGTATACGTGATTCTGATAGTCTGTTTGTTGATACCCCCGACCTCTCTTTAGTCCCAGTGGTCCATGCTCCTCCGGAGCTCTTCACTTTGATTGAGGTGGAAAAAGCAATTGGGAAAATGCTCCCGAACAAAGCACCGGGCTTAGATAAACTGCCTGGGGACCTATTTAGAGCCCAGCCAAAGATTTGGGCACCCTACTTGGTCGTCCTATTCAACCGCATTCTGCAGGGGGGTGATGTACCCTTTACTTGGCTTGGGGCCGAAATAGTACCTATTTTTAAAAAGGGCTGTCCATTAACTCCCTCTAATTATAGACCCATTAGTCTTATAGACACCTCACAAAAATTAATGGGGAGAGTCCTCTTGGATAGGGTCCTGGGTTGGATCGAGGAGAACGGGATTTTGACCACCTTTCAGGGAGGCTTTAGGACTGGTATTTCCACCTTAGATCAGATTTTTCGCCTGCAGGTCCTGTATTGGAAAACAGCCCTGGTTGAGGGTGGCAGCCTCTACCTGGTGTTTGTGGACCTGCGGGCAGCTTATGATCTGGTTCCCCGAATTAAACTTTGGCAAGTCCTGGCAGATATGGGTCTCCCATCTTACTTATTGGCTGTTCTATCTAGGCTCCATGCCAATAACTATGCCCAAGTAAGATGTGGGAAATATGGTGAGCTTACCGACCGCTTTCCCGTTCAAAAAGGTGTTCGCCAAGGGTGTGTCTTGGCCCCCACGTTGTTCAGTCTCTACATAAATGGTCTTATTGACCACCTGAACCGTATACCAAATAATGATGCCCCTAAATTAGTATCAGGACGCATGCCCGCATTAATGTTCGCGGACGATACTTTGTTATTGTCTAGAACGTCTTCGGGTATACAAAATACCCTGAACGGTTTTGCAAAGTTTTGTGAGTCCAGAGGACTTGAAATAAACCTGGGGAAAACTAAATACATGATTTTTAACCCCCCCAAACGGGTGCGCCCAAACCCAGTTTTATTTGATATTCCCCTTGAGAGAGTCAAAACTTTCGTTTATCTAGGTGTGACCTTAACGGAGAATTTTAGTTGGAATTCTCAGATCACTAAGTCAACACTTAAGCTTGTCCAATTGACCGGGGGTCTGAATAAAGTTTTTAAAAGATCAAGTTTTAAACTAGTGTCTCCCGCCCTTGAAATTTATTGTAGACAGGCAAGAGTGGCTGCAATTTATGGGGCCGAACTCTGGGGACATAAGCAGTCTGTGTCTTTTTCAAGGGCTGAGCTATCTTTTCTAAGATGTCTTCTAGGGCTTCCCTCCAGCACACCGTCGATCCCTCTTAGGCTCGATCTTGGGTTAGTCCCAATAGAGGAGACTATTAGTGCAAGGCCTATCTTGTACTGGAAAAGGCTGTGGTCAGTGCCTGAACTGTCTTCGTATAAATTAGAATTTGTAGAGATCTGGCCTGCACTTAAATTTTAAAAAATCCCTTGGCTTCTGCATATTAATGCAGTCTGTTTTCAACTAGGACTTCCGGAAATGTGGGTAAACCCGGAGGCAAGTTGTCCTGGGATTCCAAGGAAGGATATTCTCTCTTTGGTGTCCTTGATAAATTCTTCTCTACATTCGAGCTCTTTAGCTATAGGTAGATTGACCCTAGAATTCCTCTTGGTTAAACAGGACTCTAAACTAGAGGAATTCATGGATCAAATAGAACCCCCACTTGCCCGCAAACTGTACATTCAATTAAGGTATGGCACCCTACCGATCAGGTCCTTTTCATCCAAGTGGCAGGCACGAAATCTGGAAAGTTGTCCTGCTTGTAATTACAAAATTGAGTCTGTTGAACATGTGCTGTTTTTTTGTCCTGTTTACCATTCAATCAGGAAAAGTTGGCTGATTCCCATTTGTAGGAATCTGGGTTTTCGCCATTTTAAACAGGCTTGCAGGACTCTAATTTATGATACTGACCCACATATTGTTTTCGCTGTATCTCGCTATCTTTACGGCATGTGGCGTAGGAGACAAATGTTTTTAACTTAATCACCCTCATCTTGATGACTTAAAGTTTAATCTTGTTTTTTAAAGATTTTAACTTTAAAATGCTATTTATTGTTTTATTGTTCTACTTGTACTAATGTAATTGATGATATGTCTATTTGTACTTTTTATGGTCTTTTGACCGAAATAAAGTTATCAAGCAAGCAATAGTCTTGTCAGACCACACTGATTCTTTTTAGGATTGCATCAGACGTTGCTTCTGTCAATACTAGCATATCTGTTAATTCTGCTAAAAGCATAAATACGGCCTCTCGCTCTTGGGCTACACTCCTTGTTGAGGAGTTTATGACTATTCGAATAGAAAATGTTTTTTTTTTCCTCTGGAAGGTAGCACTGTTGAGGTTGATTAATGAGAATTGGATAGACTGGATTATCACTACATTGGACACTTCTTCCTTTATTTCAACGCGTTCATCCCTAACCACCTTGATATGGCGTCATGCTTCGAGAAGTCAAATTAGTTTGTAAAAGAATGGAGAGAATGGCAAATGTAATCTGGAAACTAATTTAGAATTAAATGCAGCCTTGAAGAAGTATACAAACTTTGTGCAATCAACAAAGGCTAAATTTTATGCAGATAAGATTCCTTCTACTTGCAAAAAAGGTCTTTGTTATTGTACATTCTCTTGTAGCCCCGTCTTTTTCTATTCAGACCATGTAGTACATAGAGACGTTAAGTGATAAGCTTTCCAACTTTCATGAAGAAGAAAAAAAATCCATAAGAGGTGATCGACCATGTGCTGTCTTTATCTGTTTTAGGCCCCTCTCCTTAGTAATTTTGATCTGTTAAGTCTGGAGGAATTAAATAAAACATTGAACGCCATTTCTTTGGGTTACCCTCTTGATCAGATCCCCAGCAGTCTGGGTTAATGTTAATTGGTACTTATAGAGCGCACATCTACTCAGGAAGAGTGTCTCGGCGCTAAAGAACCTCAGTGCAGAATGGTTACTATTGTTGAAGAGGGAAGAGGCCTTAAGGCTATTGCTGAAATAGCCAGGTTCTCAGCTGCTTCCTGAAGGTAAGTCAGGTACCCGTCTGAGTGACACCAGCAGAAAGTTTCACAGTTGGGCAGCCTGAACTTGGAGGGTGCGTCCGCCAATACGGGCACGGGAGAACATCAGTCACCTGCTGCCGAGAGGAGGACCTCAAGGTTCTACTGGGAATATAGTGTAGAACTCTTTCTGATATAATGGGCGCCCGTATCATGTAAAGCTTTAAAAGCTAAGACCAGGGCTTTGAAACGAATTCTCTTACGAACAGGAAGCCAGTGCAGAGCTATCAGGTGAGTGGAGACCCGGACTCTGGGTCCCAACATGAGAATCGCCCTGGCGGCCCCATTCTGGATCACCTGGAGTCTACTCAATAGGTATTCTGAGAGACCCAGGTACAGGACATTTACGTAGTCCAACCTGGAGACAATGAGAGCTTGGACTACGGTCTTCCTGAGGGTGAACAGTAGTAAGGGAAGAAAATTCTTGAGCTTTCATAGATAGGGTGTCATCCACCTTGACCCCCAGATTCTTAACTGTATTAGCTGAAGTTAAGGGGGGTGACATGTCTGAAGGCCACCATTGATGCCATTCGTCGCAAGATGAAGAGCCAAAGAAAATTATCTCAGAACTCTCTGGATTACACTTTAATTGATTCATCCTGAGCCATGTGAAAACCCCTGTCAGGCATTTGTGTATCTCCTCCCCTCTGAAGTCCGCACCCTTGTCACATGTGAACAGAAGCGGAGTATCGTCCGCATACAAAATTGTCACACTGCATGCCTCAGCCAAGGGGGTTGTGGTTGTTAGCTCCATGACTTTTACAGCCTTTACTAGAGATCTGTAACAAATCAATTCTAATGGCTTCAGTGCCCGAATTTTGGGCAAAACAAAATGCAAAGACTGTCCTATTCTTGAAAAAGTCAACAGCAGACCCATCTAGAGTGAGCAACTATCATACTATCTCTCTAACATATCCAGTAAAACTATTGGCGAAAAAAAAACATTACGAGCAGCTTTTCTGGTTTCTAGAGTTAAAACAATCTTCTAGATTAAACTTAACCCCTTGTGTGCCACGCCCTTTCCCCGCCCTGTGCCGGGCGTTGAATCAGCGGGCGGGGTTCATGACGAGATAGTCTCGTCATGGGCACAGCGCAACCGCGGCCCATGACGAGACCATCTCGTCATGGGCACTCAAGGGGTTAATCTAGCTTTCGCTCATCTCATGGAGCTGAAACTGCTTTGGCCTCTGTTTTAGATGACCTACAAATGCTAGCAGAGCATGGCCTTTTGGTTGCAGATCTAGCTGCAGCATTTGATGCACTTTCCATAGGCAGTTGTTTATGAGGTTAGCAGAGGTTGGAATGCAGGCACTAGCTTTGAAGTGGATTCAGTTGTACTTTGGCTAAAGATGAAAGGCTGTTGCTCTTCCCCCCTACTGTTCCGAGTTTAAGCTTCTACAGCAGCGAGTTCCACAGGGCTGTTCATTAAGGCATACTTTTTAAAACTTGTAAATGCATCCACTAACTCAGTTGATTTGCTCTTTTGGTCTCAAAGTTTCTGAGCTATGTGGACGACACACAGATTTGCATTGCTTTAGCACAGTGGTTCTCTACCGGTGGTCCGGGGACCCCTTAGGGTCCACGAAGCCTACTGAGGGGGGTTTGCTACTGCTTAGAAAATAAATAATACAGACAAAATGTAAATGTGAAGGAATTTGAAAATGAGGCTAAAAATGAAGTTGGCATCCTTCGTAGGAGCAGTGCGAGTGCATCAGAGTGTAGTATGGATGAAAGGTGGCCTCAATTGAATTTAGAAAAGCTCCAACCTTCTCATTAAAATTAAATTTTTGAAAATATTTATCTGTGAATTAAATATTCCATTTGTGTATTGGTTTGTTAGATGCTGGTTTCTGTATTTATGTGTATTGTTTTGATTCTCAAATCATCAACATTGCTGAGGGTGGGGTCCCCTGATTGCACTGACTCAGTGCCCCCCCCCCCAGCTTCCAATGACAACTCAATGGGGTCCCAGGATTCCAAAAATGATTCAGTGGAGGGTCCCCTGATTCAAGTAAAGATTAAGTGGGTGCCCATGGTGCCTAAAGGTGAAGAACCAGCGCTTTAGCAAATTCCCCAATTGGGGACACTCCAAGAATGTAAGCTTGCAGTGGCCACGTGTGGCAGATAACTAATTAAAATTCAGTTCGGACGACTGAAGTATTGCTTTTATCAGACTGCAATTCTCCACAAGCTCTTCCTCAAGGATTCTGGCCTGGAACCTCAGGAGCAGCCCCATCCCCGGTGGCAGCAGCCCGTAACCTTCAGTTTTCCTTTTAGTGAGCCCTACATAAAACTTCATTTTCTTCCTCTACAAGATCGCCCACTGTTGGTGCAGGCAATGATTAGACATCACTTCGATTATTGTAATTAATTATTTCTTGGATCATCTATTGGGTTGCTGAAACACCTCCAACGAATTAAAAATGCTGCTGTGAGACTTCCACTGCAATGGCCTGGTCTACATCGTTGCCACTGAAATAATTTCATTGGCTGCCTGTTTCTAAACAAGTGATTTTTAAAACACACTTTCAAACTGCCATCCATACTCAGGATCCTCACTATCTTTAAAAGAAATGTCATCGTTCTCACCCAACTCACAATCGGAGATAAGCTTATGGGAATTACTAAAGCTCTGTCCCTCTAAAGTGGGTTGTGTGCATTTACAGTAAAAAGCAGCAGAACTATGGAACTCCCTACCTTCTTCTTTGCGAATACTCTGGCAGCTATTACCTTTTCTTAAAGCCTTGAAAGGAATATGCTACTTACCAGTATGCATCTGTTCTTGGCATGTAGAGCTGCAGAGTTGTACACTTAGCATAGATCGCCATCTGGTGTTGGGCCCGGATGTTTGCAGTTTGTTTTTCTTGTTGGACAGTCTTTGGAAGTCACGAGTTCGGTGACTCCTCCTTCGGTCCGTACTGCGCATGGGCTTCGGCTCCATCCTCAGATTGTTTTTCGCCAACAGGGGAATGATGGAGCGTAGTAATAACAGTGAGAAGCCCATGTGTGTTGTATCTAAATAAGATGGACTGGAACGGATACAGGTAGCCGGGGAGGCGGGTGGGCGTGTACAACTCTGCAGCTCTACATGCCAAGAACAGATGCATACTGGTAAGTAGCATATTCCGTTCGAGGCATATGAGCTGCAGATTGTACACTTAGCATAGATTATATAGCAGTACCCAACCTTAGCGGCGACCAACGGCATCCGTTGCAGCGGTTTGAAAAAGTGTCTTTAGTACAGCCTGGCCCACACTAGCTTGTTGCTTGGAATGCACGTCTACACAGTAATGTTTTGTGAAGGTGTGCGGTGTTGACCATGTGGCTGCTTTGCAGATGTCATCTAAGGGTATGTTCCCTAGAAAAGCCATAGAAGCCCCTAACTTTCTAGTAGAGTGGGCTTTAGGTGGAACAGATAATGTTCTTTTTGCCTTTTGATAGCAAATTTGTATGCACTTTACAATCCACCTCGCTATCCCTGATTTAGAGATGGGGTTGCCTTTATGTGGTGGAGAGAAGGAGACAAACAATTGTTTAGTTTTCCTGAAAGGTTGTGTTCTCTGTATGTAGTACAGTAAGGCCCTCTTAACATCAAGTGTGTGTAGAGCCCTTTCCGCAATAGATTGAGGTTGCGAGAAAAAGACAGGTAATTCCACCGATTGATTGAGATGGAAGGGGGAAATGACCTTGGGCAGAAACTTTGGATTTGTACGAAGTATCACTTTGCTGTGATGTATTTGCAAGAAGGGTTCCTGTATAGTGAACGCTTGTATTTCACCAACCCTTCTAAGGGAAGTGATAGCTACGAGGAAAGCTGTTTTCCAGGTGAGGAACTGTAGCTCACATTTATGCATTGGTTCGAAGGGAGGACCCATTAGCCTTGTAAGAACTATATTTAGATTCCATACAGGGGAAGGTGGTGCCCTGGGAGGAATTACTCTTTTAAGGCTTTCCATAAAGGCTTTAATAGCGGGCACTTTGAACAGTGATAAGTGCTGTCTGTTTTGTAGATAAGCAGCAATTGCTGCTAGGTGTAGGCGTATGGATGAATATGCCAGGTTACACCTGTGAAGATGGAGCAGATAGCATATAATGTGCTGTATGGATGCATCTAAAGGGTTGATTGTATTATTACGGCAGTAAACGACAAATCTCTTCCATTTTGCGGCATAGCATGCTCGAGTGGTAGGGCGTCTGGCTTCCTTGATAATGTTCATGCAATCAGGGGGAAGGTTAAGGTACCCAAATTCTAAGATTTCAGGGGCCAGATCGCAAGGTTGAGCTGAGCTGGGTCCGGGTGCCTGATTTCTCCATGGTTCTGAGTTAGGAGGCATGGGGACAGGTGCAGTTTTTGATGTGGTACCACAGAGAGCTGTAGTAGTGTGGTGTACCACGGCTGCCTGGCCCATGTTGGAGCTACTAGAATGAGTATGAGGGAGTGCTGTTGTAGCTTCCTTACAACTAATGGAATTAGTGGGAGAGGTGGAAAGGCGTATGCAAATTTGTTTGACCAGTTCATCCATATCGCATTGCCTTTGGACAATGGGTGTGGGTATCTGGCGGCGAAGCTTGGGCATTTTTTGTTTTCGTGGGTGGCGAAGAGGTCTATTTGTGGATGCCCCCACTTTTGGAAGAATGGGCGAAGAACCTGTGGATGCAGTTCCCATTCGTGTAGTTGTTGCGTTTGTCTGCTGAGCAGATCTGCCATGGTGTTTTGTACGCCTGGAACATGCTGTGCCAGGAGAAAGATGTTTTGAGGAATTGCCCATCTCCATATGCTCTGGGCTAAGCGGGAGAGCTGGGGAGAGTGTGTCCCCCCCTGTTTTTGGATATAATACATTGCAGTCATATTGTCTGTGCGAATGAGGACTGCTTTGGCCGAAATCTGTTTTTGAAAAGATTTTAAGGCTAGAAAGATCGCCAAGAGCTCCAGATGGTTGATGTGGAGCGACTTTTGCTGTGGCGTCCATAGACCTTGCATTGTGAGGTGTAAGAGGTGCGCTCCCCAGCCAGAGAGCGATGCGTCCGCTGTTAGAATCACCTGAGGAACCGGGTCCAGGAACGGCCGCCCTTTGGAAAGGTTTGTGGTGTTCCACCACTGCAGAGAGTGATGTGTGCGGCCGTCCACCAACACCAGATCCGTCAGCTGTCCCTGGGCCTGGTTCCACTGTCGTGCTAGGCACTCTTGTAGTGGACGCATGTGGAGTCTTGCATGGGGCACTATGAAGATGCAAGACGCCATCATCCCTATGAGCTTCATAAACACTCTGGCTGGAAGAGAGTGCGGAGGAAGGAACGTTTGGCGCAAGGCTTGTATGCTTGCGATTCTGGCTGAGTTTGGATAGGCAATACCTTTGGAGGTGTCTATAGTGGCCCCGAGATATTGCTTTGTGTGAGATGGTACGAGGTGGGACTTTTGGTAGTTCACCGTGAAGCCTAGCTGGTGGAGCAGTTGGATGGTGCTGTTTGTTTGTTGCACACATTGGTCGTAGGACGCGGCTTTTATCAGCCAGTCGTCTAAGTAAGGGAAGACGTGAATATGTTGACGTCTTAGGTGTGCTGCTACAACTGCTAGGCATTTGGTAAACACCCGTGGTGCGGTGGTGACCCCGAAGGGGAGAACTGTGAACTGGTAATGTTGACCGTCCACCACAAACCTGAGGTACTTCCTGTGAGAAGGGTGTATTGGAATGTGAAAGTATGCGTCTTTCAGATCCAAGGTAGTGAGAAAGTCTCCCTGACAGAGGAGCGGGAGGACTTGTTGTAGGGTGACCATGTGGATATGGTCTGAATGTATGTACGCATTTAGAGGCCGGAGGTCCAGAATGGGCCTCAGGGTCCCGTCTTTTTTCGGTATTAGGAAATACAGAGAGTAGACCCCTAGATTTTGCTGATTGACGGGGACCTGCTCTATAGCGTGTTTTTGGAGGAGGGAGAGCACCTCCTGTTTGAGCAGTGTGGAATGTTCTTGAGACATTGGACGGTGCCTTGGTGGGATATTGGGTGGGGTAGATGTTAGCTCGAGACAGTACCCTGACCGAATAATTTGGGTCACCCATTTGTCCGATGTTATGGATTCCCATGCGTGGATAAAGTTTTGTAGTCTGCCCCCGACTGGAGTGAGATGGTCTGGGGGGAGCGGAGGGAAGTCATTGTGCGGGCGGGGTGGCAGAACGGGTGGTGTTAGCTTTGCCCCTGCCCTTATTGTTGTTGCCTCTGTAACCACCCCTTTGGTAGCCCTTTGAAAAGGTATTTTGAGGAGGGGATTTGTAGGAGGTAGAGGCGCTATCGGTGGAGTAGCCTCTGCCTGTGCTACGAAAGGATGAGCGGCGAAAGGAGCGTTTAGGGGCCTGTGATTGTAATGCCCCCATAGACTTTGCTGTGTCTGTGTCCTTTTTCATTTTTTCCAATGCTTCGTCTACCTTTGGCCCGAAGAGATTTTGTTAGTCAAAGGGGTGATTTAGTATGGATGCCTGGACTTCAGGCTTGAACCCTGAGATCCTGAGCCAGGCATGACGACGAAGCAGGACACTAGTATTTATGGTTCTAGAAGCAGTGTCGGCTGCATCGAGGGCACATTTAATGGAGGTGTTAGTAATTAGCTTACCCTCTTGTATCAGGTCATGAGCTTTGCGTTTGTGTTTTTCCGGGAGGTGCTGTATAAGAGCCTCAAGCTCATCGTAGTGTGCTCTGTCATAGCGCGCAAGCAGCGCTTGTGTATTCGCAATGCGCCAGATGTTGGCAGCTTGGGAGGCGGTGTGTTTGCCAGACGCGTCTAGAAGTTTGGATTCCTTATCTGGCGGTGGGGCCTCTCCTGAGGACTGGGAGTTAGCCCGCTTTCTAGCTGTGGACACAACTAGGGAATCTAAAGGAGCAGGGCCCTTAATGTATGTAGGGTCTGTGGGTGCCGCTTTATACTTTTTTTCTATTCTAGGGTTCAATACCCTGGCCCTGACAGGGTCTTTGAACACCTCTGCAGCATGCTTGGTGACAACTTTAAGCATGGGCAAGATAGCGGTGGATTTATCCTGAATGTCAAATGTATCCAGTAAGAAGTCGTCTTCCACTGGTTCACTATGCATTTCCACCCCATGGTAGTGTGCTGCTCTCTGCACTAAGTGGTGAAACCCTAAGGAGTCCTCTGGGGGAGACGGCCTGGATGGGTATAGGTCGTCCTGAGGCACATCCGGTATGTCAGGGTTGTGGTAGTCTTCCCATGGGTCTGGGGTCCCCGGTGGAGTGGGGTCCATTGGGGCGTCCGCTGGGTCATAATCTGGATCCCCGTAATCCGGATCTGGGGACGGGGTCGGGGAATGATGAGGCAAGGGTGGTGGAGACCTGGGAGGGGGAGGGGGTGGAGGAGGGGGAGGAGGAGGTAGAGGAGAAGTAGCAGAGTCTTTCCGCTTGGGCGGTGGAGGAGGAGCCGGCGTGTCAAGACGTCTTTTCTTGACAACTAAAGTCAATAGCCCAGTCTTTGGATCCTTAAATAAGGTTTTTTGCAAAGTATCTGGTGTAAAGAGGTCCAGTGGCTCCGAATCGTCCGCTGGCGCCGATTTTTTCGGAGCCGAGGATTTTGATGGTTGGTGCCGATGTGAGGAATGGAGAAAAGTGCCGCTTCGAGAGATGAAGTATATGATGAAGAAACTCGAAGAACGAGGATTTTCCGTCGAGGCTGGAACCGTAGAAGTTCGAAGCCGGAGCACGAAGTATCACATCCGAGCCCGATGGCGGAAAAAAAACAATCTGAGGATGGAGCCGAAGCCCATGCACAGTACGGACCGAAGGAGGAGTCACCGAACTCGTAACTTCCAAAGACTGTCCAACAAGAAAAACAAACTGCAAACATCCGGGCCCAACACCAGATGGCGATCTATGCTAAGTGTACAATCTGCAGCTCATATGCCTCGAACATGTGTTTTTGCACACTAATTCTTATTTGCTTCGTGCTAGCATTGTACTTCAAAATCAACAAGGTTTTGGAACGCTGGAGTCAATCGCAGCCACCGGCAATTACTGGAGGCCTCATTCCAGACCTCTGCTTTAGGACTGGGATGCAGCCAAAGCAATTACCAGTGGCGAGACTAATTCAAGCATTCAATCCATCACTCTGCTGCATTCATCACGGTTCTTCAATGCCAGGAGACATTTTAGGAATCTGCCTCACTTGATAAATATCATTTACATTACATTAAGCACCTACTGTGTGGGGGAGAGAAGTCAAGGTATAATAACCAAGTCATGCTCAAACAAAGGAGAATGTCCACATGCAACATCAGAGAAGGAAAGAAATGGTCGCACAGCGCCCGTTCTCTCTTCTTCTGACAGAATCCTCCATCCATCTTGGCTTTATACAAAGCGCTGATTGATAAAGGGAGGACAATCCATCTTGGGAATCAAAATGGTAAAACTGGATAGGCACTCATAACAATTGAAATACGTCACTGAAGCCCTTGGGAGAGCAAAAAGAATGCTAACACCAATTTGCTTAAGAACAGTACAATGCAGATCAGTTTCTGGCTTAACTCCTGTGAGGGTTGCAAAATAGAAATCACTGGATGCAAGTTTGTATCCAAGAAATGATGTCAAAATGCATTTGTTTGCATTCTGTCCTTCACTACTCATGCATTCTCAACATCAAATTGTGTGACATGATGTGGAAATAAATCAGATTTAACCACCATCTTCTTTGGAACGAACACTAACTATATACAATTTTATGCAGTAACTATAGCTAGGAATCGAAGTGCACGAAATAAGGAGAAGAGAAAAAAAAAGAGCCTCCCTCCTGGAACACTAGGTCACAAGGCCAAAGGAGGTTTGAAAAATGCAACAATATAGGGCTCCTTTAAACTTCATCGGTTTTTATTAACTGTAGGTTCAATTTACGAGGTATTTCTACTGTCAAGAGAATATGAAATGGCCAGGATATATTTATCTAATGACATTTTCAGACACCTATTATGAATTCTGTAAATTAATTAGATGTGTATTTTCATACTAAGGGATAATAACAACAAGCATTTGCAATCCAATAGGTCTCGCATTTATGCAGTTTGAGCTATTGACATTGTAAATGACAATGCCCTTTATTAATGTTTTGGTTTTTAAAGTATAAAGGCATTGTCATTTACAATGCCAATTGTTTAAACCAGTGTAAATGCGAGACCTATTGCATTGCAAATGCTTGTTTTCTTTTGTTTAAGCACTCCTTGAGAGCACATTTCTTAGGTCTCGCCTGACCCAGCACATGCGCTGGTCTGGCGAGACTTATTGAGAGGGCTCCAAAAAGTGCTACCAGGCCAGCCTAGAGCCACAGTGCATGTGCGCGGGCGCGCGCGCCCCGCTTTACCGCCATTACTTTCACTTTTGCGGCCGCACAGCCGCTTTGATGTTTGATCGTGATCGCGATCACTTTCACTTTGCATAGCCAATAGTTCTCGCTTTTGGGACCTTATTAGTATTTAGTTATGCAACTGTTGCATGGCTAAACACTTATAAGGTCCCAAATGCGAGACCTATTGGCTATGCCAATGCTTGTTTTTTAAGCTGTCTCCCTAGTGTGCTTCTCCTTCCCACTCTGTGTTGCTCTCTTCCCCATGAGCTTCACCCACTATCTGTTATGCGCTTGCCTCCGTATGCCTTTCACCCCCCACCCCAGGTGGCTTCCCTCACTCCAAGCTCCATGTTGCTAATTTGCCCATTTGTCCCTCCCACCCCACTGGACTCCAAGCTGCTCTCTTTCCCTCGCCCATTTGCTTTTCTCCATAAAGCCCCCACCACATGTTTTTTAATTGGCGCGCTTCCAAAATGCAGGCTTCTGATTGCAAGGGAGGCATGTTTGTTCACTCCCTGTCTCCTGTTTGCCGTGCCTGCCCGGACAGGAGCTGTGCACGCGCACGGCGTTTCACGGCGGACTTGACAGGGCTTTGTTAATTAGATATATATCAGTTTCACTTTTGCATTACATTGCATCTCGCCAGTGACGACATTTTTGAATATGTTTGCCTTGCAGCGCTTCGTTTCCTACTTCCTTTTTTACGTGAGAGGTAAGCTCTAAATCTTAGATACAAAAGCAGCATGTGGTTACATATTTTTGTGCGTGCCAGCTTTTATTAAATTGTTGTGCGTTCACGGTCTGCAATCTGCTTGCTTGTATATTTATCTGGCTTTCTTTGAACACATTGCAAAGGTTCATTTTTTGGGAGTGTCTTTCCCGAACTACTTGTCGACTTTGCTTGCCCACATCGCAGCGTTTGATTTTGAGTTTGTGGCTCATACTTGGTGCTTTTGCTTGCCCACATCGCAGTGTTTTATTTTCAGTTTGTGTAGACACATCACAGCGTTGGATTAGCTGCTTTTGCTTGCCCATATCGCAGCGCTTTATTTTCAGTTTGTGTAGCCATGGTATCGTTTTATTTTAAGTTTGTGTGGTGTTATATGTAGGAGTTTTAATATTACCAAGTCTGTGAACAAAATGCCCGGACCTGTTCACTTGCCACAAAGTCATCTCTGCATGCCCACTGTTATGCGCTAATGTAATAATGGGACGGAGCAATTCGTTTTTGGGATGTGCCCCCCCCCCTCCGCAAACAGTGTGAGGTGGATGCATTGTGTGATACTTGTAAACAATGAGATGGCTTCAGGCGTCTGTAAAGTGCACTGTCTTTAACGCTGGCAGACTTTTGATTTTGAGTTTGTGGCTCATACCCACTGCTTTTGTTTGCCCACATGGCAGCATTTTATTTTCAGTTTGTGTAGCCATGCAACCCCAAGGCTGTATATAATTTAAGGGCCGTATACTAAGTTGGTGTGTGTCTGTATACTAACCACTGGCAGTGCTCTTTGTGTAGTGGAAACATTTTACCACACGGATAGTACTGGGGGCTACAAAGCCCTCATAGCTGTTCGCGTTAGCTTCCCGCTTGACAGCTCTAGTCATTACGCCACTATGTCGAACAGTGACCACCCCTGTACTGTTCAGCATGCAATATCAGCGGACAAAAACTCCCACGACTGTTTGGAGTATTGTGCCCACCAGAACGGAACTTCTAAAGCGCGTAGGCTGCAGTGGCTCAGTTTGTAAAGCTACATGCTGCAACGTATTTATGTCTGTGAACCAACGCCGTATCTCTAACATGGTTCCCTACTTGTTGCATGGCAGCACTGGTCATTTCGCCATATCCTTGGGCTTTAGGGACATTGCCTACTGTTACATTGAGTACCCATCTACAGTACGTCATACATTATCTCAAAACAAAAGCCACATGCTGCACCCTATTTATGTCTGTGAAACCTTTAGCTCCATTGTTTTGCGTTCGCTGTCTGCAAACTCCTTGCTTCTAATTTATTTCGCTCCCGTTCAGCACATCGCGGCTGTTCAGTCTTTTTTAACTGCCTTTTCAGATCTTCTTGGCGCTTTTACTTGCCCATATTGTAGCGTTTGATTCGCATTTTGTAGCTTCTAAAATTTTCATTGAACTTTATTGTTCACCTTTACCCCATTATTTCAGGTTAACTCACGCAAAAGTTCCAAACAAAACCATTAAGCAAAATTGCCCTTACAATACCAATAACTAACTAACTGATGCGAGACCTGTTTCATTGCAAAAGCATGGAAGAAACAGCTACAGCTCTTTAGGTTAATTTACCGGAAGCAGCAATACCTGTGCAGGCTGCAGTCACCGGTTTAAATCCGAGAAGGTAGGACACAAACTTACATTTTACATTAATATAATTGTTTGAAGTATACAAATCTGTCTTTACGATAAACAGATATTACCTTCACTTTCCTCCTTCTGTTTAATTGCTCCCCTGTGAAATGGATCCAAAAAAGAAAAAGCTGCCGGCATTGTGCGAGCACACTGAATAACGAGGCTTGGCCCGAGTGAGGTGGCAACAGGAACACGCCGAGGCGCATTTTAAATAAGCTGTCTGTGTTGTGCAAGCGCGTGCACATCTCCGGTCCTGTGTGCGCACATAGGGAGCGAGCGAGCCGAGCCCTACGCATCTGAACATCTCCTGTCCTCGCACGCCTGCGATTTTATGCGAACGTCTTCAGCCATATGCGTCCACATGTCCTGTCTTCTGGGCGCGTGCACCTATCCTGGTCCGCATAGCAAGTCAGCAACAATAGATCTCGCCTACGCGAGTAACGCTTTCGTGCTGCGTCGCTAGGCGAGACCTAAAAACATACATTAGAAAAAGACATGGGAAGCCAGCTTAGGACAGCAAACCACTGCCACCAAGGTAGCTTTCTAAAGTGCTAGTATTGAGACTCCTGTTCTTCATGGGACAAGCTCCACAAAGCTAAAAACATGTAGCACATAGTGAAAGGGGCATTGAAAAGCAAGAAGTGATCTTTGGAGGCACTGCCTGCTACATCATCCCCCTTCTGATGCCAGCAGCTATTATTCACAGGGTTTAAGAGGATCTTCATAAATTGCTTACAGTTTCTAAATGGTTACCAAATGGCAAGGGCATATGGTAACTTTTTTATTTATTTTTTAGACTTATTATGTTTTAGACATCCCGTGAAACCATAACAACCACCCACCACACACAGAAGGCATGTGGACAGGTGTGCAGCCACCACTATACAACGTTTCACTTGTTGGCAATTCCAGACTGCTGCTTTAGACACTCCTTAGTGGGTCTGCATCCCCCTGATACTGTAGGCAAAGTCTAAGAAAGATCCACATCCCGGCGTTCCTCGATCCTTCCCTGGCAGTCTACCCTCACCCTTCCTTCAGTTCCATCCATGGGCCCCAAATTCTTTTGAGCTTCCGGGGACACTCTTGCACCCACTATATTTGCCGTTCCACTCTCATGCACCAGTCTATACCTTTCTCCAACTCTTGACGGTCGTCAACGTCTTCGCTCCCCAATATTTGAGGAGGTCACGACGGGCCACCATCAAGGCATGTTACTGAAAAGTGATGCGTATCTAAGGATTGCTCCCCCCAAATACCCAGGGCGATCAGTTGTGGTGTAAGCTTTATCTCATGGCCTAGTGTGGCTGCTATTCTGTGCCAATCCACTCCCATTAATCTTGGATCCATGGACATTTCCACAGTATGTGAATCAGGGTGCGCCTCTTCGGCAAGCAGCATAGAGAGGTCATCCGTGGCCCTGCCCATCCAAAACAGACTGGCCATGTAGTATGCCCTGTGAAATATTTGAAACTAGATCAGTTGGAACCCTACCCTAATTGCCACTTCACTCGGGTACCTGCATGCCTGGCTCCAGTCACCATCTTCAGGTCTGCCCAGGTCACTCTCCCATTTCTCCCAGAGTCCAATGCTGGAAGGCTGTTGCCGAGTAGGGTGGAGTAAATTTAGGACACTGCATGTTCCATCAAGGGAACAGCAAGCACCCTACATACAAGTGGGGACTCCTTCTCTATAATGCCTCATAGGGTCCCACTCTTCGAGGATGTGTTTTATTTGCTGGTACCTCATTTGCCGACTCCCTGTGAGCTCATATTCTCTGCAGATCAGCGAAAGAGAGTAGTGCCCAATCTTTCCAGACATCATCCAACTTTGAGATGCCCAGGAGATCCCACTTCTCATGGCCTTACACCGTACACAGCCTGCTTAGAAAGTCTGAGTCCCACAGGGGGTCTGCAGCATCCATTTCCTCCACAAGCTGAGCCTCCGCATGGACCGCTTGCACACTGTCACTACTTTCTTCATAGGGCAGGGAGTGCAGCCCTCTCCTTTCATTCAGTCTCCACAGGTAATGCTCCAGGGCCATTGCCACCCTGTCTGTCTGTAAAGAGGGCTTCTCCTAGGCCGAGAAGGCCCAGTCGTTTATTACCAATAGCTGGGTGGCCCAGTAATAGAATCTGAGGTTCTGTAAAGCTATACACCGTCAGTCTAACTTCTAGTCAACAGTGCCAAGATAATTTGAGGGATCCTGCCAGCTCACAGTAACTCCTTTGTGATTTCATCCACTGTCTGAAATAATTTGTCAGAGATCGGGAAGGGAGTGTTCTGTAGCACACGCAAAGATTTCAACAAATAAATAATTTTGTAAAGGGTTGCCCGGCCCAGCGGGGACAGGGGAAGCTTTCGCCACCTCTCCACATGGGGGTGTTAAGCCTCAAGGACCCTCATCAGATTTATTTCCAGAAACAAGTCACGGTCCGGAGTCAAAATAACACGCAAGAATCGAAACCCCTTCAGTCACCCACCGGAACAGGTAGCCTCTGTGTCATCCAGGCCCACCCTTCCTAGGGTAAACCCTACGGATTTGTGCCAACTAATTTGAAGTCACGAGTATTGGCCCAAAAAACTCTAGGATATGGAGAATTCTGAGCACCGATTGTGGTGGGCCTGCCAGTTACATAAGGATGTAGTCTGCGTATAAAGAAATGTCATCTTCCCAGACTAGGGACCAGTAGAGGCCTCTGATGTGCACATCCCAGCGGATCCAGGCCGCGAGTGGCTCCAAGGCGACTGCAGACAATAGTGGTGACAACGAGCATCCTGGTCTGGTGCCCCTGGAAAGTTTAAAGCTACTGGACCGTGCCCAATTGACACAGACTCTCGTCACAGGGTCTGTATACAACAGCCACACCCAGGAGAGATAGTACTCACCAAATCCCTGTATGGCATGAACCCAGACTGGTCCAGGCATTTGGTAACTTTACATTGCTTTGCTTTTGTTAAAAAGAATCTAAAACATTCATTATTAACAGGTGCCTTATCTCA
This sequence comes from Triturus cristatus, assembly GCF_964204655.1. NCBI lineage: Eukaryota > Metazoa > Chordata > Amphibia > Caudata > Salamandridae > Triturus > Triturus cristatus. Next base: position 213,755,500 of record NC_140594.1, on the reverse strand, counting down.
AAAGGAGCAGCATCTCTTGATTGTTCCAGTTTGTGTTATTCACAAGGATTTGCAATATTCAAAATTAACAAGCATTTGCAATGCAATAGGTCTGTCATTTACGCAAGAACTATTGCATTGCAAATAGTAGGCATCACGGACAATGGGAGCGAGGGCGGGCGGGGGGTAGGGAAGAAGGCACGGACAAAGGGAGGGAGGGAGAAAAGAAAGAAGGCACGGACTTCGGGAGGGCGGGGGGGAGAATGCACAAACAACGGGAGGGAGGGCGGGGGGAGAAGGCACGGACTACGGGAGGGCGGACAGTGGGGAGGGCAGAAAGCACAGTCAACGGGAGGGAGTAAAGAAGGCACCAAAGCATATCGTGACTGCAGTAGGAGAACCTCATTAAAGAAAATAGGGCTCACGGTTTATATAACACCTACCTTGCAACAACCGAAGTAAAGGGGCCAGTCGCCATGGGAGGTGACAAATGAAGAGGAGGCGGTACTAAGGGGAGGGCTAACAAGCCTATTGATGAATCAGAAGCCAGCATTTAGGACGGACAATGGCAAATATGGGCAGAGAGTGGGCAGGGCTTCTATTCCCTACTCCTCTACAATAAGCCACGCAGAGCAGCGCATGCGCGCTGGCTCTAGACTCGACCTAAAAACTGTGACGTAGTCTACTCTGAAAAGGTGCTCATTGTATTTCTGCCTCACATCAAAGGCTTTGCAAGAGAGATAAGCCTTGGATAATCTGGCCCAAAGTTTTCCTTAAAAGTTGACATTAACCTCCGGTATGGAGGATTAAATGTTCACATCCTCCGCACTACCATCACAGTGCAGAGGATGAATGTCTCGTCCTCCCGCTAAAGAGCGGAAGATCCTCTAGTGCTTGCCCCAGATGGATTCCCTTTTTAAATGTTCCCTCAGTCTAAAAGGGTAAGAGATTCCTCTTCAGCCAAAGGGGTTTTGTTTTGTCTGAGTCATGAAAAGAGAGCAAAGTGCACTAAAGTCATTCAACTGAAAGTGAAAGCAGCAGGAGTCTTTCAGCTTCAGCGGCTTTCTCTTCAATTGGTGCTCGAGCCATAACAAACCCTTGAGAACCGACTGAGATGGGAGAAGAATCATTGGAAAAGGAAAACTCTCCCCTTTCCCTACTGGATCCCTGCTTGGGGATCGTCACAGGAAAGGAAACCCTATGCAGGGGTCTACACACTAGATAGCAGGGACTTTAATAAGGGTGGGAAACGGCCCACAGACAAGACCTATTTTGCCACAAAACAAGGCCCTCAAAAGTCTTCCCACCAGCCCCCCCCTCCTACTGAGTAAGCAGATTGGGAGGTCCACTGTTCAACTCAACTGCCACCATTAGGCATTAGGATTTTTATGTCACCAAAGTGATGGGGTGGCAGCCAGAACTGGCACTGGGAAGCACTACTCGATCCCATGTTCATACAGACTTTCTGCCCCCTCCACCCCCACCAAAGGAAGGCAGATTAGTGGAGGCTACCCCAAATCTGCCCACCCAGGCTCCTCACGGCATCCTCCACCAAGAATGGAACTCTTCGCGCCTGACTTTGCCGATAACTCTTCAGTAGGACTAACTCGGTCCCAGTATTCTACCAGCGCTCTATTGCGTTCAGCCTGAACTTGTGATTTTCCTCTGCTCTAGCATGACCAGATGACCTAGAGTTGCAGTTTATGCTTTTAGGTGCCATTTTCACTTAAAACTGAATATCTCCAGCTCTACCAATTGGATTTTTGTTGTTCTGGTATCATTTTATTTAAATGTACTATATTATTCTAAATTGGTTTCGATTTATTTGTTTTGTGTTTTTATTAGATTACTGTTTGTGTGCTACATAAATACTTTACACGTTGACTTCAAGTTAAGCCTGCCTGTTTTGGGGCCAATCTACCAGATGGTTAAGCACAGGTTAGTTTAGTGACTTTTGTGGCTCACCCTGACATGGATTGTGGTGGTTGCCAGCATGGGGCTTCCACCTCCCTCAACTAATACCCAGTTTCTTACATGGACCTCAGTGGAGCAACAAGCCCACTTGCATGAGGGATGTTTTTTGATTAAAAAAAAAAAAAAGAATGGGCTGGAATGAAATGGGGTGAGGGGCCAGCCCATCATGCATTGGGCTACTTCAACACACAAAGGGTGAAAAAGCCTATCACAAGGGGAGGGGGCAGAGGGAGTATAATCCAAATATGCCCAAGTTGAACAGAAAAAAAAACCATGAACTGGGTGTGGGGCAGCCTGGGCCCGAAAAGTCTTCCTGGGGGTGACTGGGGGATTTGCTTCATTTGGCCCAACCGAGGGCCAGAAAGATAATGAGGCACTATGAGCTATATTATATAAAAAGTCTATGAAGAAGGGCAAAGCCACAGGTCTCGACAAAATCCCAGGCGATTTATATTTCTCTGAACCGGAAATCTGGAGCGTGAACCGCAACTATAGCTAACGCGATTTTACAGGGTGCAGAAATCCCAGACTCTTGGCTGGGTACGGAAGTGATACCAATATATTTAAAAGGGGGGACAAAGGCAATCTAGCAAACTATAGGCCTATTAGCCTGATTGATCAGGTTTTTATTGATACTGTGGAAATATGTGGCCATAAAGAAGGAAAATGTCTATGTTGTGTTTGTGGACTTGCGTGCAACATTTGATTTAGTCCCCCGCAGAAAACTGTGGGAAGCCCTACAAAAAAAAAAAAAAAAAAAAAAAGGGAAGAGGTGCCAATATACATACTAGAGATTCTTAGGATTCTTATTACACTCCACAGGGACAAATTTGCCAAAAGTCAGATGGGGGAAGAATGGTGAAGGACTGACCGGATATGGGTGAACAGAACAGTTCTACAAGGGTGGGTACTGGCGCCCACTCTGTTCACCCTTTATATCAATGGTTTAATCTAAACACTATCCAGTTGCAGAGGTGATCGCCCCAAGTTAGCTGGCCAAGAAGTGGCGTCTCTGCTCTTTGCACTTGGCACCCTACTTATTTCCAGGACCCTGTTGGGGCTCCAAAATTTATTGGACCGATTTCTAGCACCTTGCGGGGAATTTGGATTGGAAATTAATGTCACGAAAACTAAATTCATGACATTTAATCCACACAAGTCGTTTACGGGCATGGTCAAAATGGGTGATATCCCTTTAGAGCAGGTGAAACAATTCGACTACCTGGGGGTAAGGTTGATGAACTCACTATCATGGGCCCCTCAAGTTGCAAAGAGCTAATTATCACTTAAATATGCAAGATCACCGCGTTTAACTACGCTGATGATTTGCAGCTTATCTTCAACCTCTCCCCGTCCTCTGACTCCATCGCCAAGGTCCACTCTACCCTTACATTCATCTTCAACTGGATGAATCTCAACCAGTTGAAACTGAATCCTGATAAGACTGAGTTGGTCCTCCTTGGCGGTCCTTCCAATCCTTGGTCTCCTGCTTTCTGGCCCTCCGTCTTTGGTTCCCCCCTACCCCCTCTACCTCTGTGAATACGCTGGGTATCAAAGTAAGTCAAGACCTCTCCATGCGTCCCCAGATTAGTTCCGTAGTATCCTCATGCTTCTTGGCCCTCAGAACTATCCGAAAAATATCACGTTACTTCACTATGGAGGCACTTAAACTTCTTATTCTTGCACTCATCTCTTCTCGCCAGGACTACGGCAATGCCCTTTATGCGGGCATTCCTGCTTATGAAGGCCGCCGTCTTCAACTCGTCCAAAATCAAGCGGCCCGGCTTATTCATAGGCTTTCTAAAACTTGTCACGTCACCCCTTTGTTGAAAACGCTCCACTGGCTTCCCATCAAGGAACGCTCACTCTTGAAAATAGGATGTTTGACCTTCATATCCCTAGCTGGCACCGCCCCTGCCTTCATCAATGCCAAAATTAACTCCTATGTTCCCACCAGAGATCTCCGCTCTTCCACTCAGTTCCTTCTCAAAATTCCCCGCTTCCGTAAGAAAAAAAACGGTGGTTTCAGATTCACCATCCTCGCCCCTACCTTCTGGAACGCTCTTCCCCTTGCCATCCGTTCTATTCCCTCCTACTCGGACTTCCGGGCTAAACTTAAAACCCACCTGTTCTCCCTAGTTTATCCCTCTTAATTCTCTCACTTTCCCCCCTCTGGTCTGACTCTGACCTACAGCGCCAAGAAACCGCATGGTGATAGAGCGCTTAAGAAATCCTTTTCAACTTCAACTCCGGCATTAACAAAAAAATTGAAAATGTGGAGTTGTAGGCCTTTTGCCCCAGTTATTAAAGTTTATCAAGCCAAGGGTGTTGGAGCCGCGGTGTATGGCGCAGAGCTGTGGGGTCAAAATAATGTAGGGGTGATTGACAAAACACAGAATGTCTTTATGAGATCGGTTTTGGAACTTCCCTGAAATGCCCCCGACTCCCATGTGCATGGATCTGGGGCTTAAAAATGTAGCACAGGTGATTGGCTTTAAAGACCCCTCGCTTTCTGGATAAGAGTATGGTCAAACAATTCCCCACTTCCTTTGAGACAATCACTGCTTGATGTGATGGCATTAGACATTAAAGAGAATATCGCATAGCTAAAGTATATAAAGAGTTGGATGCTTAAACTGGGTTTGAGTGAGCTCTGGACAAAGTCTGAGAGTATTGAGAAAAAATCTGTTTAGTCTAAAGAGATTGTGCGAACATATTAAGAAGCTAATAGTACTATGGAGTTAACAAGGAGGTTTCTGGATTTTCAAGACAATATGTATCAAGAGTAGTTTCTAAACACCACAGAACCTCTGTTAGCGAAATCCTGGTTTTTAAAATTCAGATATGGTATTTTGCCAGTCAATGAATTTTGCAGTAAATGGAAGGGCGTTAATATCTTGCCCATTTGTCCCTCTTGTTCGGCCAACCATGAAAACGAAGAACATTTCTTGTTATTTTGCCCCAAGTATATTGAGATCAGAAGAACCTGGTAAAATACCAATATGTCGCATTTTATCAGTGAATCGCTTAAAAGACATTATTCGAATTCTCAGAATTTATCGCTCAGAGTGGTTAGTTTTTACCCTGTCTAGATACTTGGTGTATGCCTGGAGCTCAAGGAACAGGACGATGAAAATCCACACAAAATAATGTAAAGGATCCTGTGCTGTACTGGCCTGTGGTGACTTGCATCTCATCTGATAAATTAATTTTTATATTTTTTAGGTCGGGATATATTGTATACATTAGTTCATTGAGACAAATATTAGTGCTCATGATGTTAAAGTGATGTATTACTGTGGACATGAACTAGAGGAGCTGTTCTGTATTAGTCAATTTTTAACTATTTTTGGTCATCCTGTAGTAAAATTGTATATCTTACAGGTTTACTATTTTTATTATCTCAACTCATAGGTTTTTCATTTTTGTTATGAATGAACGGACAATAGTAAATTATTGTATATGTATGTGATATTGAACGAACCTTTATGGTTTTAGCAAAAACTGAATAAAGTTATTTCTACCTATATAAAAAGCCCTGAGGGATGTGGGCCAAGGTTGCATCTCCCAGGCAATTTGTTAGATGGGGGTTTCAGATTCTTGTGCAGTCCCCTTCACCATCTGGATCGTGATAGTGCACTTCTTGCACTGATGTGATCACGAGGATTCACGTCCTATTTTGCATGGGGAAGTGGCCACATGTAAATAAGGGACCACTTTGCCTTTGCGCCAACAAACAGGGAATCCAATTGAAATGCTGCCTCCCCCACCCCCATATACGGTTAAGTCTAACACACGTCAAACAGGTCAAAACTGAAAACATGTGAACAACTCATTGATTTCACACAGTTCAAGTATCGACTGGTTCATGTCATGGGTAACAGGCCCACTCACACAAGCGTGGGTACTGTTTCGATCAGGAGAAGCGTGGGAATGCTGGGTGGTAGCAATTTATTTTGACCCCTGCTGATTTTGGACACTCCCCTCACAGAAATGTTAGGAAAATCTGAGATTTTAGCCACAGTTTGTCATTTGAAGGGTGTTCTGGGTAAGAACACGTTGTAACATCCACTTAATTCACACCGCCAGTACTCTGTTCCAAGAATGTCTGTGGTTACTAGATTTCTCTGGGTGCAAGCCGAGCCCAGGGCCAAATACCACAGCTACCCACATCGTCGGAATGAGTGAATCTGAAAGTAAAAATGTTGAAGTTGCCCCATTGCATTTTGAGGACTTTCCTAAAGTGGGCAATAGGCCCACCCACACAGAGTGAGAACACTGGGTGGTAGATATTTTGCAGATCCCCACAGACTCTAGAAATTACCCTCACAGAAATGTGAGAACATCTATGTTTTTAGCCAAAGTTAGATGTTTGCAATGTATTCTGAGTAAGAAGAAAACCCAGTGGGATCTGTGCAAGCCACACTGGCCTGGGAGATTGTTTTTTAGAAACGTCTGGTGTTAGTAAGCTCCCCTGGGTTCTGACCGAGCCAGAACTCAAAATTCCATAGCTAACAGTATTGCCAGAATGAATTAACATGAAAGGAAAATCTTGCTTTTTCCATGTTGCGTTTTTGGGGCAGGTGATAGACCCACCACACTAGTGGGGTGCCATTTTTAGCAGGGGGTAGTATGGGAAACCGAGTAGTACAACATTTGTTATTATCAGTTGAATATCTCTACATTTTTGACTTCCAAATGTAAGGTAGTATGCAAGAAAGAACACATTATACAAAATGCAATCTGAATAAAATTATAGTATGGATAACCCCAAATTCAGAGTTGTAAAAATAACCTCTATTCCTAAAGCTCATTGTCCAGGGCACATTTAAAAAATGCATAGGTTCCCTTTATATCCATTACTCATTCATTAGAATTTACCATATAAATTGATGCACGGAAAGTACAAAATGAAAAAACATTATTAATTGTAGCTCGGTTGATGGCTCTGAGTAGCACATGTTTTTAGACAACCAACGCTTTAAATTAGTGTGACCAGAAGAGTCTGACAAACATAGCAGTATATTACTTTTGAAAATCAGCAATTTGGGCACAAAATTACAGATGAAATATTGTCATCTACTTCTATAAATTTCAACTTATTTTCATTAGTATATGCTTTCCGGGTCCACCCAAGGGTTTTACACGTTTCGCCACCACCTACTGCAAGTAGGTGGAAAACAAAAAAAAAGTAGGAACAATTGAAACCTAGTTAGTAATTGCCAAAATGTAGTTTTTTTGCTACTCTGCCTGTTCCTGAAAGCTGGGAAGAGGGTGACCTTAACACAGCAGAACATTTGTTGATGGCATTCTTGGAACAAAAAATTGCTACATTTTGTCTCTCTCAGTTTCCTCCAGTGGGATCCACAAACCTTGGGTGAGATTCAAATTTCACCTGGATCTCTTTTGTGTAATGAAAAATATGAAGGCTTAGGTGCAAAATGATGATTCATAGTGGTCCAAAGTGATATATTAGGAGCTTTATCCTTTTTCAGGTGGTGTAGTCTGCACCTGCCATACTGAAATGGTTACTTACCAGTAGGAGTAGTTTTGCAGCTTGCTGAGTTTTCTGGATTAAATTGCTGTGCATTATTCCACCCTCTAGTGTTTGAGTCTGGAATAGTTTTTTTTTCTTCTTGTTTTGGTCGCTGTCGACCACCATTTGGTGCCAGGTACGTCACACAAGGGATGTACCTGGCACCAAATGGTGGTCGACAGCGTCCAAAACAAGAATGAAAAAAAACTATTCCAGACCCAACCACTAGATGGCGGATGAATGCACAGCATGTGAATCCAGAAAAGGATTAAGGATTCATGCTGCAATACCCTAAATCCGAATGTGATATATTTTTTTTTATTAATAGTTTCACAAAATATATGCCCTACATCAATGTAGGTCAAATGAACTAAATTACAGAAATCCACAACTGTTAAGAAAAAATATAAATCTCACATATGAAATAGGCAAATGTGAGACCCCGGCACAGAATGCAGAGATCCACAAATAGCAAAGAGGGTGTCTGCATTCAAAAAGGACTCGCACTCAAATGAGTGGCATAACACACCGCTCCATTAAAAAACGAGCAGGATCAGATAACAGCCCAGCTTGTACATATTTGTTGACAGTACAAGGGCCAGCAGGAAAGTTCAAGTCCATGTGCATCAAGCATAAGCAAAATGCTAAGAACTAGTTTTAAAAAGACAAGCTACCAACTTGTATTCTCATCCTAATTTACGTTGCACATTTAAGGGTAGAGGAACTGTGCTAAAGAGCACACCTTCACAGCAGGGCAGAACATCACAGAGAACAGATTTTCCCCCGTGTGACGTGCTTTCATTCACCACAAACCTCAGTTGGCACATATCAAATCAGTCTTTAGGGTGAGCAAAGGGAACAAATATATTTGTAAATAAAGGAGCATGGCAAACATACAACATATACTGTTACAGAAACATAGAAGACCAACTCAGGTTTCTGGAGATTCTGCACATTTATTAGATGTGCACGTGTGCACTTTGCACAGAGAATCATTATTTGAACTAGAGGAAAATCTGTGTGTGTCAAAAGAAAGGATTTGTGAGTCCGGCTATGGTCTCTATTACATCCTTTAAACCAGCCCTTAATGATGCATGCAAAACTAAGAAGCAGAATTTTAAGACACATTGGTTTTATAAAATGGTAGTTCTTACAAGTCTTTACTTACCAGAGAAGAAAATGTGGTCAAATACGTTTTCTAGTAATTCCTCCATATCAGCATGCCCACAACAAATCACATGGTAACATTCCTGGAAAAAAGATATTGTGACAGTGACAAGGAAAAGAGGTTTAGAAAAAGAAATACTTCTATTCATTAAAGGTGGTTTGAAGATATTTATGTGCGACATATGTTATGCCTCCTTTCGTAAACCTGTCATAGCACTAATATCCTGGAACATAAAGGAAATATTTTAACTGAAGCAATCTTTAATTGCTTTTGCTGAAGATTACCATACGTGAACACTGTTTCTCTGATCTTACAAAATCAAAAACATGCTTGGAAGTCTGAGGTATAAAGTCAAAAAGCATGTTTTCTCAAGGGGTATAAACACTTTCACCAAAACCAAACTCACTGAAAATACGACCCCGCAAAAACAAGACTTCAGAATAAATGAACATTGAGTTATACAAGCAAGGGACAAATGCAGTGTTTCAGTTCAGCCCTTTAGGAGTTTATAAGTCTTTAAAAAGCCAAAGCAAAAAAGACGTTGAAACCATGGACAAGGGATAAGGAGCTTTTCATAGGCTGCCTTGTATTTAAATTGCATTTTGTGTTGTATTTAAATTAGGACTTCCAGATGTAGGGGGTCTGAAGTATTCTTAACACTGGAAAATTCAGTTTTTCCCTTCCTTGCATGCCAAGTTGTGGCCACATTGGGGTGCCCTGCGCACAGCCAAAGGGTTACAATGTTACCCTTCACTGCAATGGTATAGCTTTTATCTGTCTGGTTTAACTGAGTTGATAGTCTGTGTACCCTTGAATATTCTTGCCCTCAAAAAATATCAAGACTGTTTTAAGGTCAGGAACATCACAGTGTGGTCAGTGATATGGCAAGGCAAGTTTTCCTCATAACACAAATGGTTTGTCTATGGAATTGAAGTGCAACTATGTCTACTGCATTTAGTCTTGCCCCTACTCATCTACGCTCCAATGCATATAGGACTTCACCAACTCTTTTCCTTAGCTCAGATCTTTTTAGTGCCTCGTCATCAATACCTTTTAAGTCTCTGCTTTTCTCACTCATTGGCACAATCTTTACGCCCGCAGTCATAGGATTATACTTCATTAACCTCATCCTCTATCATCAGTCGGAACGGAAGACATGCCTCTTCTATTCTTGGTCCTTCCCGATTCAGTTACCTTAGGGTAGGATACACCGCGGAGATACAAACAAGTCTAACATATGAGAGGATATAGTACTTGAAGCAGGGACATGATCTTTGATCATCAGAAAAGGCATGTCAAATGACTTCAATCAAAAGGCATAGCTGTGTGTCTACATAAAACCACCATAAAACAAGGAGGATTTTTTACAAACCCAGGTATTTTGAGTTTCATAACGCAAAAGCTCCACATGTTATGCAATGCAACAACAATTTTTCTAAACTCAAGCCTTCTATTTTACAGTACATGTCCAAAAACACTTGAAAATCGGGATTATTGATTTTTGCCCCCCCCTACAGGTTTCTGGATACTTCTAGCAATAAGTATTTAAGTATGTTAAACAGCAAACCATCTACCACTTTATTAAAGATCTGTGAATCACTTCTAGCATTAAGTAGTTTTATACAAAGAGGCCAGAAATCCCTGAATAAACCAGTCTTTCATTTTCTTATTTCTGTGTGCTTGCGATATCAATCACCTGTACAAAGAAAAACTACATAGCTATTCTACATTAACCAGTTATTACAGTTGAGTTGTGATATCACAGTGCCTGCTGCCAGAGCAGCAGACAATGCAACAGGTGTGTCAGTAATCAGATATAAAAATGTTCTTTAAAAGAGTAAAGGAGAAATCGCCTTTCAGCACAATTAACCTTTTTCCCTTGAAAATTGCATTCTTTAGCGGATACGTAATCATTTATGGTAGCGGCACATCCTGCTTAATGGGTGTTTGCATAAATTACAAACTACATATTGGTGTATTTTTTCACAATAATTCTTCATACCTGCAACTAGAGGATCTTGCTCATTTGAAGGAACAGCTGACCAAGCATTTAAAAGAATTAGGGGGGAGGTCATAGTGCGTGTACATTATCACAGATTGTTGGGAATAAAATAGCCCCTATAATATGTAAAAAGCACATTTTAAATCACCTAGGAGTTCTGTGACCTTTTATGTTCATGGAACTCCTTGCTTTATCCTGTATATATTAAAAAAACATTTTACCCTCTATATGTTCATACTTACATTATCCAAGCATTTAGGCAGCAAGGTATTCATCAGTTCGGCAGCATTTGAACTCGCATCTGAAGGCTTCAGTATGACACAGTTACCTTAAACATGACAAGGAACAAATGAAATGCCACACAAAGAACCAATGAGCAATCTGCAATCACAACGTGCAATCCGGAACCAGAACGTGCAATCCTACCCACAATTTCATCACAACCTGCATCTGGGGTTAGTCAAGCAGGCATTCAACAAACTTTGAATTTTCCAAGTTTCAGAATCAATATTTTGAGGAATAAAAACTTCTTTTGACATGTTTCTACAACTGCGTACAATGATACTACAAGCGATTATAGCGGATGGGAAATACATACAAACCCATAAGATATTTAAGTAGTACAGTAATATTTCTCAATCACTGCTTCGGTTAAGCTACTTTAAGAGGGGCAAAAAAATATATGAACCAGCAAGCACCTGGACTTCCTTCAGCTGCGAGGGTTAATTATAAATTCCAGGTCAGAAGACTCAGAAGGATTTTTTACCTGGCAGATGTCCAATTACAATAATTTCTGTATCTTCCTGTACCTCCACTGCTCCCCGAGACTAGATTAGGATGCTTACAAATCAAACTGTCTGCTCTACCTTGCGTTTAAATCTCGGAACTTAAAAACAAACTTTAGTAAATCCAATAAGTTTAGCTTTTTGCTAGGGGAAGTGCTTGGTGATAGCAGGTAGACTGTTCGTGGGGAGTGCCTTCTGGTGGTCTTGAACAAAAATCCCATAATGAAGTCTCTTTTCGGCTACAATATGGAAGCTGGGAGTAGAGATCATTTGCTGAACAGACTGAGTTAGCAGAGGTCAACTGTACTTTCCCAGTACTGCTACAAAAACTAGTCACGAGAGAAGTCCATGCTGTAAGTGCTTAGTTTACAAGTCACACACAGCAAAATATAGCATGATAGATACTTTTGTTCGAACTTAGCTCAAATGCAACCTAAAACAGAAAGGATGTTTACTAGCAATTAATCAAATCTGAAATATTAATGAAGCACTATATAGTGAAAATGTGGTACCCAAAATCAGTGAAGGATATAGAATGTTAATTTGATGCTAAAACCAGAATGCTGAAGATTGGATCAGGGTTGGGTACCCACTGTCTCTCTGCATCTGGCACACATACCAGTGCAGGTACATTGACACCACATGCAAGTCTATTTATTTTGTCCCCAGTGTTTTTGGTATTTCAGTACGTTTCAATACAAAGTGAACTTGCAGGACACAGTGAAGGGGTTAAACAGTAAATGACTGTGTTGGTTAGGTGTCCGGACATTGGGCTACGTTTTTATTGCTGAAGAACATTTCAACGCCTGCTAAAGCGCCTTATAAAATAGTGCTGCAGTTCGAGAAATGCCTGTGGGCAGAGGGAGGACACCCGTAAAAAAACAAAATAAAACAAAAAGCAAACACCATGGGGCAAACACCAGTATCAAGTGTGTGTTGGTGTTTGCCTCTCAGCAATATGTCTGCAAATCTGCTGATTATAGGTGACAAGTGAGAAAAACATGTACCAAGAAAAAATAAAAATGAACCGTAGGTGCGAGAAAGCAAAATATAAACAAATAACGTGCAAGTTTTCCCCACTCCTGCCAAATAGGGCAAAGGGAAAATTATGAAAGGGAATATGAGAAGATTTTCGAAATGCCATAAAAATACTGGAGTAGAAGAGTAAATCACAAAACAGAATTCTTAATAGGAATTTTTTCCAGGTCACTGAAATTTTCAAAGTGATACTGTGATTAGCAAATGCAGGAAGAGTGGTGCCACTACATTGTACACAGTAAATACAGTGGCAAGGGCAGGACAGAAACCAAAAGTAAATTATATAAACGAATAGGTTAGGGTATTAATATATCTCCCTTTTAACACTCGATAATATGCTATACATAACAAAGTATGTTGGTTTTTTTTTTTAAATATTGTAGAGTAATTGGTGTGTGCACTGATTCATGAGTAGAAGTTCCGTTTCAAAAAGAAACACATTTCTGAAAGAGAATGGTAAAGAGTTACAAAAGGATTACAGAATAGGGCAAAAATGAATATATTAGTAAAATAAGAGTTTATAACAATTTCAAAGTGCTATATATTTAGTATGTATTAAATAGCAGTGCAAGGGTGCTAGTGGTAATAGAATGTAAATCTTTGTTATACTGGTGTTTGTGCAGAGTAATTGAGAGGGAGAATGGTTAGTGAAAAGTGCATGGGGCAAAACAAATTGCTTAAGGCAGGTTAGTAATCAGTTGACTACAAACAAAAGCCAAGTATTGTTGATGCACTTTCAAAAATGCCTCTAGGCACACACATCTCTACTTTATCATAAACAGCAGCCATGGAACATACACAAAATGACAGCGTTATATTTTAACTTTAAAAAAAAGCGTATGTGTATGCATGGTTTTACTTTGTGAACACAAAAACATGTTATTGGAACTACTAACCGAAACAAATGAATACTTAATGGTGATCAGTGAATAACAGTGAGTCTTTTTGAAAGCGAAGACATCCACACAGCCATTCAATATATAAACAAAACAACCATAAATCAGCAAAGAAAATGTCATTGCGCCATCAAAGACGATTTATGAAAGAACACGCCGTAGCGCTCAACCACAGGCTATATATACACACATCGTGTCGCATTTGTAGGCTAGCCAAAAAAAAAAAATGGGAACACAAAGGAGACATAGTAGCCATTCACAAATTGCTATGGTCTTGACCCTCAGCCCATTCAAGCCATGCCACACTACTCAGTCCATCAAGTATATTTGGATAGCGCCTTTGCTCACCAAAATGTTTTTTTTGGCACTGGAAGGATACTTATTGAACAGGTGCGCTATTGATTAAACAGAAAGTTCATCTTAAGGGTTTTTTATAAACTGAATAGTAGAAGGTTGACTGCAAAGAGCTATCGGTGAAATATTACTTTTAGTGCAGTTACAGCGAAAGATCTGTCACCATGCGGGATGGTACAAGATTCAGGAACCAGTAGAAGATATTGCCGATTAGATCCCAGACTCCTCCCAATGAAATCTTGTGACAAGGAAATCAAGTAGGTATGAACAGAATGATGTTTGCACTATTGTCATGAGCTGAAAGATGATCACACGGACTGCAAGCCAGTCCATATCAATTCAGATTTTTCTTATTGAGTCAAATTTTGTCAAGGCACACAGCTACATCCAGGACCAACTGTAATAGCCCTAGATGCACTTGACAGTTTAATCTTGATTAAATTATAGCATTAACTACTGAAATTCAGAGTTCGAGTTATAGATACAACAATCATTGGTTGAAAGGAACAAACCCAAACGTACATTTTTTTTTTTAGATTTATATAGGGCAAACTCGACCCTAAGGTATCAGAGCGCTACACATGAGCACCAGTTACGTTACAGATGGACTTTTTTTTTTTTTTTATAGACATGGGGAGATTAAGTGATTTGCCAAGAATCACAGGATGTTGAGCGTCCCTACTAGGACTCCAACCGGTTCCCAAGTTTCGTAGCCGGCAGCTCTAACCGTTAGGCCACATCCACTCTCTCTACACTACTGCGTTCTGAACTTTTCTGATAAATTGATGGCACAAGGTTTTTCACTCAGCTGAAGCGGTCTGCTGCTGTATCTAATCGTTAGGATTTTGCCTAGCACCAGGCCAAACAACAGCTTATGTACTCTCAAAACTTTCAGTACAAAAGTGTTTACACACATTTTAGGCAGGTCATTTCATGAATGATGGCCTCTCTAATATATTACATGAAAAATCAACGTTTTGCCTCGTCTTATAAACTTAGCAGTAGACCCACTTAGGAAAGGCCTCACGATCTACAGGCAATTCTTAAAGATTAGTATTATTCTTAACGGGGCATGGGAAATCTACTTAGCCAAAATGCTGAATTAACAGAATATGCATGTTTATTTGTGGTTGCCAGGCCATTATTAATTTCAACTTAGGAATTTTCAGCAGTTGGAACATGTCAGAGTTTTAGTAAGCAACAAATTGAAAGGTCACAGCAGTTACTTCTTGCAGCTATTAAAAAAGAAACCATGTCAGTTCCATGTGGGCTGGACAAACATTGAGAGATATGTAGCTAAATGCATCATTATTTAATTTGATTTTTCAGGAGTCAAAATAAAGTAATTCTGTAAAACTCACTGGGGTGAGCACCCAGTGGAGAGATCTGAACTCTGCAGGTCAAAAAGTCCTATTTTTGCTGGTAGCCTAAATGCTCTATGGACACGTGTAGCTGAAGACATTGCCTAAATCAAAGTTACTTATTTTATCAACTTCCTAAGCATGAAAGAATGAATAGTTACTGACTGGATTTGAACCCATGCCTGCATGTTTTCTACAGACATCTGCAGCATTGGTATTTCCTCCATGGAGCTCTACTAATAAGCTGCAACCTGCGACAGGCTGGTTAGAGACTGAGACAACCCTTCTGCAATAAACACCCAACCCACTGAGATATCTTCCTGTAATTGGAATCTATCATCTATAAGTTAAACACAGATCCGTGAAGCAAGTGCCTCACCCAACTGAGCTGTGTTACTGCAGCATCTATTATGCTGAGCAGTTTAGCTGTTCATTGAACATTTGCTCACTCTGCTCTCTAATTTCGTACCCGTCAACTTGAGCGACAAATCTTGAAAATCTCCCCAGGCGTTTGGGGAAGGTGTTGGAACATTTACCATCAGCGAAGGAAAAACAGATTTGCTAAGTCTCAAAGTAGTACTTACAAGTATCTTGCTCATCTGGAATTTTCTGTGCACAGCCATAACCGCTTCAGAGATCTGAGTCTTGGCTCCTCTCAGTAAAATGATTATGCCCGAACCCATGGCTTAGCCATTTTAAACCTTATAGTTGTGAAGGACCAATTGAAGCACAAGATGAAATCTGGTTTCTGAATCGATCCTTGGGGAATTTGAACCGTTCCATTTATTGGCCTTTCCAACAATCAGAATCCCGGAATGTAGTGTATGTAATTAATGCCCATTCCTGCCCATATTACACAATATACGACCACAGCAGCTGACTAGCAGTTATTAGATAAGTAGGAAGGAAAATCTCACTTACCCTTTAAGCATCTGTTCGTGGCATGTAGTGATGTATATTCACATGCTGTGCATACTCCTGCCATTTAGTGTTGGGGTTGGACATGTAAAACCCTTTATTTCCCCCCAAAAAAGTAATTCAAGTCACAAAGTATTTTGACTCCCCCTCCCCGCTCCCCCACCCCTCCTTAGTTGACAATACCCATCGGATCCATGGTTAGATGGTTTTCCTGCACAGCGGGTGAGGATGGAGACAGGGTGTGAGAAAGTGCCTCTTTTGACATGGTTAGCCCCCACACTCTACCTGGTAACGGATTCGGTTTCGATGGTACTGCACTGGGTACTTAAGCAGGCCCCCTGTGCCAGTGCTTCTTCCCTAAAACGATTCCATAATTGGCCCCCTCCAAGACCCTAGTAATTGGTACCAGGGGCATTGGGAATGAAGAGGGTCTCCTAGGGACCCATCACCTAGACCCTGCAGACTGCCACTGCAGCATGCATGGCCGGGTGCAGAGAAAACAACAGTGTCGACATGGCACAATGCCGGTGTGCCATACCAACTTGCACTACCTAAGGCATAGGTAAGTCACCCCTCTAGCAAGCCTTCCAGCCCTAAGGCAGGGTGCACTATACCACAGGTGTGGGCATATCTGCATGAGCAGATATGTCCTTACAATATTTAAGTCCATTCTTATATACTGTAAGTGCTAGGGAAGCCATAGAGTGTACATGGGCTGGAAACTCGACAGCTCAAGTTACTAAGCACCATGATGGCTTCTCTGAAACTAGGAGTGATTTTTTTACCCAACTACGCCTCTCAATAAACCCGTTGAACACCTACAAACCCTGGTGTGGTCACTGACTGGCTGTAGGCAGCCTGCCACCACCAGACATGTTTCTGGACCCCTGGGTCTAGAGCCTCTGCTCTCTGGGACCAGAAACAATGCACATCCTGGGCGGAGGTGTCACACCTCCTGCCCCAGGATGGGCACAGTGGTCGAGAGGGAAGCTTTAAAGGCCTGCCGTCCTTGTAATGTGACCCCCAGCCTCTGCTATTACCAGCAGATTGCAACCCCTTGATTTACACCCCCATTTTGGGTGTGAAACCCATTTGGAAAACCTAGAAAAAATTGGAGGTGTGCCCACCTCTGCCAACTCCACCCCCAAGGTGGGGGAGGCGAGGTGACGCACATCTTTCAGTCCCCCACCATCTTGATGATGGGGAGACCCCTAAATCAGAGCTAGGAATATGTGCCCTCTACCACAGGAGCGCAGCACAATTTTTTTTTTTTTTTTTAAAGATTATTTTTATTTCAGATTATTTTATTTAGTCATTTCCTTCTTCTAACCACCTGTGACGGGCTTGTGTCATTTGGACAGTACACAAAAATCCTCGATATTCGTTCCCCATGCCCATATCTTCTCCCACTTGTGAGGATAGCCCCTATTCAGGTATGCCGTTTTTTATGCCACCATGCACCAGTCCATATCTTTTTTCCAATCCTAGAGCGTTGGGGTTATTTCCACTCCCCAACTATGTGCTATGTTTCTTTTAGCAACTACTAGTGCTAGAGTCACTCCAGCTCGCTCTCCCCTCCCCAGGCCTGTCGCCTCCCATACGTTAAGTAAACATAACTTGGCCGACAATGGCACCTCCACTTCGTATAAACTGCTTAAGCAACGTCCAGTAAGTTTGGATTTTGAGACACACCCATATTGTGTGAAAAAATGATCCTTCTTGATCACATCCCCTTTGACAAAGTGGGTCTAATCGTCTACCCATTTTCACCAACGCTGTACATGAGATATAGGCTCTGTGCAGCACTGAGTTGGATGAGGCGGAATCTGGACTTAATGGCTTCTTCTTTAGGGGAAGATAGGGCATCGGGCCATTCTTCCTCTTGCAGGTCTACTATGTCTTTTCCCCATTTTTCCCTCAGCTTTACTAATGGATTAGGGGCATTATTTATCAGCTTTTTGTATGTTAACGAGATTGCCTTTTGGGTTATGTGTTCTTTAAGTAACCTGTTCTCTTGGGGTGAGGTCTCTGGTAGTTCTTTTCGCCTAGGTAGTGCAGTTTGTAACACATGGTAAAGTTGGAGGCAACGGAATGTCTCAGTTCGCGTGAAGTGATATGTTGCCTGCAAGTCAGCAAAGGGCCGTATTCCTGTAGAGGAATAAATGTCCCCCACCCTCAAAACCCCTAGCAGGTCCCATTTGTCGAAGCCATGTCTACTCCTCATATCTCCTAGTAGGCGAGAGTCCCATAGGGCCATGGCCATTGTGATCTTATTCCTCCAGCCCAGCTTTCCCAGCATGGAGTGCCAGTTCTGAACCATCAAGGCAGTTGGCCCCCTCTAGGGGGTTATTCCTTGGTGAAGTATAAAGAGCGTATAAATAACAACTGGGTTGCAATAAAAATCTATCCTTCCGGTATGCCAGATTTGACATTGGTTGGTGGGCCCACTGGTTAATAACTACCAGTTGTGCAGCTCTGTAATATGATTATATATCAGGAAGGGCGATTCCACTGTCAGTTTATTAAGCGATATTCTAGGGGAAACCCCGTCCCATGATAGGGTTCTAACCTCACTCTGTAGGTCCTTGAAGTAGGCATCTGGAACCGGACCTGGAGAATTCTGTAAAAGACCTACAGAAAACGTGGTAGTGCCATCATCTTAAAGAGTGCTGCTCTTTCCAACAGGGACAATGGAAGGGAACGCCAGTGGCTCACGTCACCCCTCAGTCGCCTTAATTAGGGGGGGGGGGGGTCTTAAAGAGGTCCAGATCGGTTGTAACAAGTAGTCCTAAATAATGGAACCCCTCTGTTCACACTTGTGCCCCACTTTCTCTCCCCATCCGTGGCGAAGGTCCACTCAAAACTAGCACTACTGCCTTTGCCCAATATATTGCATAACCAGAATACCAAAGGAATGTGGCAAATATATTGAGTATTCTGGAGATGGATGCGTATGGAGCTGCCACATATAGAAGGATGTCGTCCGCGTAGAGAGAAATTCTATCCTTCCAGTCTGCATTCCATTGAAGGCCACGGATAAGTGGATCCCCCCCGTATCCACGCTTCCAGCACCAGTGTAAACAGCAGAGATGAGAGAGGGCAGCCCTGTCTTGTGCCCCGGCAGAGTAGGAGAATGTGGGACCTTATAGTTCACGACTAACTGCGCTAGAGGAGCTGCGTAGAGGAGGCGAATCCTTTCTATAAACCGATGTCCTAACTCTAGGTGTTCAAGGATTGCGAATAGGTATGGCCACTCAATGGTATCAAATGCCATATGCGCGCCGTGAGACAAAACCACTGCTTCCTCTTGGATTTGGTTAGCTTGACCGAGGATTCCATGCAATCGCCTTAAATTGAAGGCAGTGTTTCGGCCTGGCATGAACCCAGATTGATCTGGATGTACCAGTTTAGCTATTATCTGCACTAGGCGGAGGGCCGGCAATTTAGCCAGGATTTTCGCTACTGCGTTAATCAGGGATATGGGTCAGTAGGATTCACACTCTTCAGGTGGTTTACCCTCCTTGTGGATTGCCACTATTGTCCCGAGACGTTGATCTCTGGGGAGGGTACCAACTTCCCTACTCACCTCATACATCTTGAGTAGGTACGGCACTGCAGTAGTCTTTGTTAGTTTATACAGTTCGACTGGGATCCAATTGGGGCCCAGTACTTTTTCGGACTGAAGCGCGGCGATCGCCAGTCCAACCTCTTCTCCCGTCAGTTCACTTTCTAAAGCCTGAATATCATCAGCAGTCGGTTTAGGGAGGAGTCAGTCCCTAAGGAGCTCTGATGCGTCCTGTTTAGTATGTGTTGTTCCTGAGGTGTATACAGTCTCATAGTGAGACGCAAATGCGTCTGCTATTTCTTGAGGATCAGTGAGATTGTCACAGTTTGCCTGTTTAATTGATGCCACCCAATGACTGGCCTTTTCCCTCCTGTCGAGCCAGGCAAAAAGTCTTCCTGCCTAATCACCTTGTTCATATATGCGGTACTGGGTCATCTTAATCATGGTTTTAGTATTTTCAGTTGTCAAATCTCTATACTCCTGTTTGAGGCTTAACCGGTGTTGTGTGTTCTCGTCACTCTGTCGTGCTACTTGGGTCTTCAGGTCACGGATACCCTCCTCTAGACTGTCCACCTCGTTCCTCTCATTTCTTAGGCCCCACCATCAAGGAGAGAGCCTGCCCCTGATAAACATTTTATATGCCTCCCACAATGTTACTGGTGATGTCACGGACTGCTCATTTTCTTTAAAATATAGGTCAGTTGCATTCTGCAGGCCTTCTCTAATCTTCGCGATTTGCAAATATGAGGGGTTGATACGTATGGTACTTTTGGTGCGTTGCTTGCCAATTTTATAACTAGCCTGTATCGGGGAATGGTCAGATATTCCTCGGACCAAATGTTTCACCTCCTCAAAATTAGACAGCTGCGAAGGAATTGACACCAGGAGGTCAATCCGTAAGAGGTTCCCATTTGCACCCGAGTGGAAGGTGAACTCCAAGCCATTGGTTAGAGAGCCCTCCAAACGTCTATTAGTCCCATGGCACCCATAAACGCTGCCAGTCGAGTCTGTGTTTCATGTGTTTTCCTCCCTGGCAATCGGTCAATTATGTAATTTGGTGTCATGTTGAAGTCTCCACCCAAGAGGAGGTGACCCGTTGGCAACTCCAATAAAGGTGCTCCCAGATCTGAGAAAATAGTGTTGTGGAGTGACGGCGGAATGTATAGTGACAGTATATTTATTGTTTCCCGATCCCATCTGCCTGAAATTGCTGCGTATCTGCCCCCTTTATCTATCCATGTTCTTTCAACTATTAATGGGAACTATCTTTTGAGGAGTATTCCTGCGCCCTGGGAGCCCGAGGTGAACCCCGAGTGGGCCGACATTGTATACCCCCATAATCTAGTGCTTTCTATGTCCTACCCAACAAGTGCCTTTCTTGCAGGAGGACTGTGTCTGGGGAGTGTTTTAGGAACTGAAGGACCACACCTCGCATAATTTTATTCCCCAAGCCATTCACATTCAACGTCACTAGACAAATCTTGGGGATGCGTGCTTGTGTCATGGGGTGTAATGGCTGTACAGCAAACCTCCTGCACAGTAGTTCCGGTTGGGGTCACTCTGCCAGCGGGTGCTTGCTGCTTATGGGGCATATCATTCGACCTTTCTTGGTGGTGACATAGCTATGTAACTGTATAATGATGTGGTAAACAAACAATAAAAAGAATTCCCAACTCCCGTTAACCCTTTACCCTGACAACAACCCCCCCACCCCTCATCCCTGCCTGGCAGATTCACAACTACCCACCTACACCAACTAAGCAGAGCGTCTGTCGTCCCTCCCCGTTGCAAACAAAACATGAGAGGTGGCCGTGTGCCCCTGAAATCTCTGCCCTCCACCCAGATATTCATGTTGCACCCCAAACTTGCAACCATAGATTAATATACGAGTTAGATTAGACCCATTGGTCTTTTTTATCCTCCTCTTATCCATTGTCAAGTCAGTGTCTTCTGCAACCTTTCCTGCAACACCCTTCATTTCGACCAGATTGTAGGAACCGCCAGCTTACCCACTCCCCTCGAGCAGGGAAAATGGTTCCCAGCGTAAACCATTTAGTTCAGTGCAAACCTGAGACTCATCAGAGGTCTGTCGCAGGGGGCCCAACCCGCAGCAGTTCCAGTGTGTCTCCACTGTCTGGGGCAACTGTACCTTTCTTCTGCCTCCCTTGGTGTAGTCCAGGAGGAGAGTTTCCCACGGTACGCCACTCCCTCAAGCCATGCCCAGCCTGCCTCCGGTGAGTCAAAGAACCATGCCTTGTCTTTATCTTCGACACGCAGCTTTGCCAGGTAAATCATTGAGTATTTCAGTCCCTTTCCACTCAGTGCTTGTTTGACCTCCAAGAAGCTGCGTCTTTGCCTTTGAACCTTTAGGGAGAAGTCCGGGAAGAAGATTATATTGACATTTTCATACAGGACTGGCAACGTGGCCCGGGCCGATTGGAGCACCATGTCATGGTCCCTGAAGTTAAAAGGACGAGCCAAAATCGGGCTAGGCTGTGCACCAGGACGAGGCCTTCCCCCCGGCACTCTTTGTGCTCTTTCTACCGAGAAGAATTTAGAGAGGCCCTTAGGTTGGAGGTAGTTGAGGATAAGGTCCTCGATGAAGAGACCTGCAGTCGACCCCTCCGGGAACCCCAAGATTTGTACGTGGTTACGTCTTGATCTTCCTTCATAGTCTTCGATCCTCGCTTCGAGGTGAGCAGTGTTTGTTTGTAGCTCTTTCACCTGGTTTTTGAGGGTCTTAGTATCTTGTAGTACCTCTTTCACCTGCGCCTGTACATACCGGACCCTTGAGTTCATATTGCGGATATCTGCGTGAATTAGGGACACTTCTAAGGTCACGTTGTCTATGCGCCTCTCCAGGGCAGTGAGAACCCCCCCGGATTGCCACCATTATATCTTTGAGGGAAATGTTGTCAACATTTTGTGACTGCGGGGTGCCCCTAATGCGTCATTCTCCCTGTTTTCTGAGCTGTCCTGCCCTCTGGAGAGGGCAAATCTATGGAGCTTCCTTTGATGGATACTTTTGGTTCCTCTTCCGCTCCTCATCTCTGCTTGGGGTAGCGGAGCTCGTTGGTGTAGGGGGAAAGGCTCCAGATTACTCACTGCCGCCTGACACGGGATGTGTTAGCCCTTTGCGGCCTGTCAGCTTTCCTCCCGGTAGTGCCAAGTCCTTCCCCCACTCCTCAAGGACCGGTCTCCAAGTTTGTTGGGGAGTCTTGATCTCAAGACTAAGTTATTGTGGTGACACCAGGGCCTTATTTTGCAGGGGTTGTTATTGCGGACTGTTCGAGTAGACTCCCACACGGAGGACTGCTGCCAGGCCCATCATCTTCCCTGATATACTGTGGATCTTGCAAGTGAGCTCTGGACAGATGGACAAGCCTGCTATTGCTTGTGCTTGGCTTGGGGGGGGGGGGATGGAACACTCGTCCGTTGCACACGCTCCCCCTCCACTCGATGGGTCCGCTCCACCTTGAGCTTTCTTCTGGAATGCCTCCGTCTGCTTCACACTCTTTATTTTCTCCCCGAGTTGTGCTACTCCCAACTGTCCTCTCTCTGGAGTGTCACAGATCGTGGAGGGCCGACCGCTCACGCGATCCGTTCTCCCTCTGGATGCCGCTCCGGCTGCGACCTGCGAGGGTGATGCGGTTGCTGCACCATTTTGTTTGGGGCTTTAGCCATGCCTGAAGGCTGCACCGTCTCCGTCGTGCCTCTGCTGCGTTGGAGACTCCGGTAGGCACCTAGAGTTCACCAGCTCCTACAGTCCCCCAGTGGGGGTCCACTAGCGGATTAGTGTCCAGATATATATTGGGGCAGAGGAACGGAGCGCAGAGCCGCTTCAGCAAGCGGCCAGGTTTCTCGGCGGTTGGCCATGCCCCCCGAGGGGGGCACAATTGAGGGTGTAGTCATCACTGGTAAGGTGCCCATTGGCCCTACCTGCTATTCCCCTAAAACGCCCCTAAATTTAGTATTTAGGTGGCTCCCCCAGACCTGGAAATTAGTTCCTGCTGACCTAAGAAGAAGAACGAAGACGACACCGCGCAGCGAAGCCTGAAGATGCCTACTGACTTCATAGCGGTCTCCCACTTCAACGACCCTGCAAAAGTAGACAACACCCGTCCTGCGACTTCCAGAAACCAAGGAAGACTGCCTGCCCTTTGACAAAGACCAGAGACTCCTGAAGACAGCGGATCTGTCCCCAAGAAACATACACAATGGACCCTGGTGCCCTCTGGATTCACGAGTCCTGTCCACTCTGCACCAGATGCCTCCAGCCCGTGTCTAGGTGGTCCACCGATCCAGAACAGAATCCCCAGCGATCCTGACCTCAAGTCCTGCATTGGATGACCCCACTTGGACTCCACAATGACACCTACGGACTGAATCCAGAGGCTCCCCCCGACCGGCTCCGGTAAGAGGAATACAAAGTCAAAGGACGCCCCTGCACCCAAAGCCCTTGGACCTTGGTGAGAGGAACAGACTGTGCCCTCATGACCCTCAACACCTCAACTTATCTCTGCTGGTCTCCTTTCTGCAGCCTCTGGTGCGACACCTGCAGCCTGTTTGTCCAACCAAGTTTCTCAATTGAAGAGCATTGGGCCCCTGTGCTACTGGTGTTGTATGTTTAGTGCTGCACATTTGGTGCTCCTTTCTACCCACCCTTGTGCTTGCTCTAACCCTCAATGAGGGGCCCCTGCAGCGGATTTACCTACCTGCAAGCAGTGCGACTCCGAGCACCCCCAGTTTCCATTGCAACATATTGAGCCTATCACCGAATTTGACCTCTGCACCCGGCCGCCCCTGTGACTGCTGGTGGTGCAGACTTTGTGCTTACCTGAACCTTGCCCTCTGCAGACCTTAAATCCTGAAGTCTGTACTTGCAAGTTGGGTAATTACCTGTGAAAACACATTGTTGTTCTTCTCCATAGGATAACATTGAACTGTTTGAAAACTGCAGTAAATGTCAACTTTTGAAAGACTTAAGTATTTTTCCTAAATAGCGTACTTACCTATTTGCGAAGATCTTGGTCTTAAAGCTTAAACAAAGCTTATTTTTATAAAATTGGTGTGGATCTCCTTTTTGAGTCGTGTGTCAGTTACTGGTCAATGTGTGTGCAATAAATGTCTGATGCTCCTCAGTTAGGGCAAGTAGCCTTAGGCCTAACACAACCACAAATAGAGCACTTTGGGTTTACATTGAGCCCTGTACACTTCTGGGGAATCTTGAGACTGTATAACCATCTAGTGGTATACCACATACAGAGCCAGCTTCCTACATAGGGCATGGGAATATGTAAAGATGCCCACGCATTGAAAAGAACAGTTAGAAAGAAAGAAAAGCGATCTGCAACCACCAAGGACTTCAGGGGAAGAACGGGACGCATGTAAATCTACTACACTAAATGCCACAAACAGATGCTTACAGGATTAGTAAAAGCTTCAGTTTGTGGCATGTGTAGCTGTAGATACACACTGTGCATAGACTGTAAAGCAATTCCCTATATAAGGCAGTGGTTAGCCGGAGGATGTTGCAGAGCATTGAAAAAGTGTAGGTAGGACAGCTTGGCCCACTTAGGTTTGCGGTCTTGCTAGGACATCCACACAATAGCGTTTGATGAATGTGTGCGGTGTGCAACAGGTAGCGCTGCTATACAGATCTCAGCTATTGAATGTTGTCTACAAATGCCATGGAGGCTGCTCAAACCAACCAGCAGGCTATTGCTGCCTTTGTGCGGTTTTGAAATGTTTACAAAAAGCTGTTGCATTTTACGAAATTATTTTGTCTTATCAATGAGGTACATGAAGTGCCTTGTCTGCTACTGAATTTGGATGAGAAAAGAGTCTGGTTAAGGTGAAAAGATGTGATCACCTTGGGTAGAAATTTTGGATTAGTCTCAAGAAATACCCTGTCAGCATGTACCTTACAAAAAGGTTCCTCTAATGTGAGCGCTTTAATCTCGCTTACCCGGATAAGGAAGTGATGGCAACTAAGAAGGCCACCTTCCAGGATAAAAATTGTAACAGGAAAGAAACAAGGGGTTCGAAGGGAGGGGACACTTGTGAGGACTATATTGAGATTCGAGGATGGGAATGGGGGGTTATCCAGGGAGGGATAACCCTCTTACGCCTGTCCATGAAAACAGGGATTCTGAACAGAGAAGGATACTTCCAGTTTTGCAAGCATGCTACCAATGCAGCTAAATGTGGGTGAATGGATGTGTAAGCTAGTCTAAGCGATGTAGTTCAACAGGCTGCAGACAATGTCTTACACTGTCGGTTTTAGAGGGTCAATGTGTTTGGGGAGACATTAGTGGACACCCTCTTCCACTTCGCGACATAACAGGCCAAGTAGTGGGGCGAAAGGCTTTTGCCTAAGGAGGACCATGCACTCAGGGGGTAAATTTAGATAATGAAACTATAGGACCTCAAGAGCTAGATTGAGCTGTCTGGGGTTGTGATGTCGCAAGGTACCTGGTGTTGTGTGGGGGGGTCCACCTTTTGAGGAACTTCTCATGATGAACTACTTAGAGTTCAAGGAGGGTTGTGAACAAAAGTTGTCTGACCAATGTGGAAGCCACCAGTATTAATGTAAGGGAGGTTTGCTGAAGCTTCAAAAACATGTATGGAAGGAGTGGGACAGGAGGAAAGTATAGGCAAATAACCCTGACCAATTAATCCACAGTGCATTACCCCTGGACTATGGGTGTGGAATCCTGGAGGTGAAGCTTGGAAATTTGGCATTTTCGGCTGTTGGTAACAGTTCTATGTAGGGAAACACCCAACACTGAAAGCAGGGGAGCAGGACTTTTTGGAGGGGTTCTCAATCGTGGACTTGTTGCTGCATCTGCTGAGCAGGTCTGCAAAGATGTTATCCACTCCCAGAAGGTACTCTGCTAGGAGGTGAACCTTGATATGAATTGCCCACCGCCAAATGTCCTGCTCCAACCTCGACACTTGGGAGGAGTGCGTACTCCCCGACCCCCCATTTCTAAAGATAGTACACGGCAGTCATGTTATCTGTCTTGATCAGGACTGTTTTGTGGTGAACATAGCAAAAGGATGCTTTGAGAGCCAATTGCACTACCAACAACTCCAGATAGTTTATGTGAAAGGTCTTTTGGAGGGGAGTCCACAAACCCTGAACAGTGGTGTCCCATAGATGCACCCGCCCAGCCCATGAGAGAGGTCATGATGATGATCACTTGCGGAGCGGAGTCTAGGAAAGGCCTGCCCCTCAACAAATTGTTGCTCCCCCACCACTGCAGAGAGCGATGGGTGTTGGCTTTTACCAACACTAGATCTTCCCATAGACCTTACGTTGTGACCACTGTGCTGCTAGACACTCTTGGAGCGGATGCATATGTAGCCGGTCATGTGGAACTAAGGCGATGCAAGAAGCCATCATGCAAAGAAGGCGCATGACTGTACATACTGTTAGCTGGCAATCCAGCTGAAAAAGAGGCAGCAGGGACTGAAAGAATTTTACTCAAGCAGGACTCGGGTAAACCTATCCAATGAATGAATCCACTATTGCCACTAGGAAGGGTTGTATCTGTAGTGCCTGAAGAAGGGATTTTCCCCACATTGATGGTAGAGCTCAGTTTCCGAAGGAGATCTAAAGTCATCTGCATGTGAGCTAGACACTGCTGCTTGCACTCTTTATCAGCCAGTAGTCGAGGTAAGTGGAAATATGGACGCCATTCCTTCATAAATAAGCAGTGACCACTGCCAGGCATTTGGTGCAAACTCTGGGCACGGTGGCAACACCAAAGGGTGAAAGGCTGAATTGAAAGTGCTGGCCACTTACCATGGTCCTGAGAATAACAGTGATGTGCAGGGTGGATTGGGATGTGGAAATAGGCGTCCAAGTTGAGGGTGGTCATTAAGTCACCTTGCCGCAGAAGTGGTATTACATCCTGGAGTGTGACCATGTGGAAATGCTCCAACAGGATGTACTTGTTGAGGGTGGTGGAGGGGTGGAAGGTCTAATATAGGCATGAGAGACCAATCTTTTTTGGGAATTAAAAAGTACAGTGAGTACACCACTGTGCTGCATTGAGGCAGCACTTGCTCAATGGCTCCCTTGAGCAAAAGGGTGGCCACTCCTCTTGGAAGAGCTGTTGAGAGGAAGTAGTATTTTCATGATGGGATGTTTGGTGGTGTGGCAGTGAGCTTCAGACAGTAACTATGCTCTACAATGGCCAGGACCCACAGGTCTGAGGTGCTACTTTGCCATTGTGAAAGGAACCCCTGCAAAGTCCCCCACACCCCCAACCCAGACCGGTGTTGTGTGATCAGGGGAAGGGAGAGTAAGTCACTGCTTACAAGGGGTGGCTGCCTTAGCTGCTCTACCTCTGCCCGCCTTTGCAATGGTTTCCCCTGAATGTACCCATGGAGAAACCTCAGGTTGCTGTCTCTGCCGCCAGTAATGGGAGGATGCCTCCGGCCACGAAACTGTGTGCAGTGAAAAGTGGCTCAAGGGGAAGGTGACTGAAGAGCTCCCATTGCTTTAGTCGTATTGGTTTTTTACGGTGTTTTTTTTCCAGCATCTGATCAAATTCTGGGCCGAACAGGTGTTCTCCATCGAGCGACATGTTGATCAGTTGCTGTTGAACTTCTAGCTTAAAGCCAAGGATACAAGCCAAGAATGTCTGCATATAAGGACACTGGAGTTTACTCAAAAGGTGACTGTCTTTCATGTCACAGGCATATCTAATGTAAGTGTTGGCGATGGTGTGCCCTTCGGACAGAGTCTCCGGAGCCCGCTGCTTGTACTGATCAGGGAGGTATGAGCTTGGGTGTTTCATCCCAATGGGCACAGTCATACCTTGCCAACAGCCCTACAGAATTGGCAATGTGCTAATGAGTAACCGACTGGGCGGCAACGCTTTTCCCTACTGTGTCAATTTGTTTACTTTCTTTAACAGAGTGTGGGGTGTCACCGGTGGCCAAGGGCACTGGCTCACTTGCAGGCGGCATTTACCACCAATGATTTCAGAGGGAGTAGGCCTTAATGTAGAGTGGCAAGGGTGTATACGTTTTATCAACCCATATTGTGACAACTCTGGACTTAACTGGATCTTTAAACACCTCCTGCATTGGCTTAAGTATGCTCTTAAGCAATGGCAGGAATTGGGTTACTCACTGCGTGTGGGAGATAGTTTCTACCACAAAGTCCTGCACTTCTGATATGGAGTGTAAATTATCTTGGTGGTAGGTGGCTGATCTCTGAATAACCTCATGGTAAGAGGTGGTGTTGTAAAGAGGGGAAGGTTTGGCAGTGTATAGGTTAGGGTCGTTGGGACCTGGAGGGACCACTTCATAATCATCCCAAGGGTTATACTGGACCTCATAGGAATCGAAGGGTGGAGGGCAGTGGTGGCAAAGGTGGTGGTGGTGGTAATGGCTGTGGTGGAGGAGAGGGCAAGGAGGAAGAGAAAGAGGAGCTGATCTTGGGGGCATGTCTCTTTTTCTACTTTGGAGGAGGTAACACCAATTGCTACTCGAATGCGATCAGTCTCTTGCAAGAGAGAGTCTGCTGCACTTGTGGCAAAGGTTTGGACAACATCTTGCCCATGTGATGGTGAGTATGTATAAACAACCTTTGTTGCTGAGAGTCAAGTTCCTCCTGAGGGCGCTGTAAGAGTTTCTAGCTACAGGAGTCTGCCGTGGACTGACGGCTAGGCACGGAAGTCTGTTTCAGCTTTGAGCTCGCTTTCAACGTTGATGCATGTTTTGGCTCTGAGGAGTCGATCCACTAGAATGCACTGAAGGTGCTGCTGGCGTTGAGGCAAGTGGAGATTTGTGCGGCTGGCTCGGTGTCAGAGTCGGCTCCAAAACCTTAGGTTGGTGCCAGCCATGACTGGAACACAGTGGTGGCCCGGAAGGCTGTCTCCCCGAATGTGGGGCTCAAAACCTAGCACGCGGAGAAGTGGCATGTGCCTTGGTGTAGTGCGGTACTCATTGTGCGAGTCGTCTGATGTTGAGCAAAGGTCAGCTGCGGATCTGGGTTTTCGGAGTCCAAAGGGGGAATCGGGTTCTGGGTGAAAGCTTATGGCAGTCTGTTCGATATTATCCTCTGGTTCCTCCCCCTCGACTTCTTCTCTGAAGAGGTCGGAGTATCCTGGTCGGGCTGTTGTTCCATCGCATGGCATGCAAGTCAACGGTCCTGGCGATTTTGAATGGTGGTCTTTGATCGAAATGCGGGACAAGAAGAGCAGGAGGCGTCAATGTGATCCGGGGACCAACAAAGATTGCAGAGTCTGTGCTGGTCTGTCAACAAGTACTTCAAATGGTACTGTGGACAGTATCAAAAAGGTTTTTTCCCCATCACTTGGTTATCATTTTCTTTTTTTTTTTTTTTTTTTTTTTTTTTAAAGATTTTATTGTGCATAAAAGGGTTACAAACACGGGCCTACAACCACCAGGGCCGGCCGCTAGTAGTCAAAGTGTTCCAGCATATCAGAAAACAATGGCTGGCCCACAGGGGCTCCGCACTATCACAGTAAATCAGACTGCACATAAAGGAAATCAGAATACACACTTAGTATAAATAACAACAAAAAAGAAAAATACAAAAATACAACAAACAAGGCGAAACGACTTATGAAGGGCGGCGAACACCAGCCGGGGGAGTCAACACCCAACCACCCGAGGGCGGTCAATAAAAGAAGACCTGAGAGGGAGGGGGGGCAACGAGAGAACCAAATCTGTACTCCGAAGTACGAGATGCACAAGGAACCCTCAAGGATCAGGGGGACGAGGCAACCCCGGACGTATCTACCAAAGGGGGAGCACAGATAGACCCACGATACGCGTTCCACTGCCCCCAAATTTTACCCCAAGCCCCCGGTTTACCACGGGCCACATTCACCGTTTTCTCCCTGAACATGCACCAGTCCATGTTTTCCTTCCAGACGGACACGGTGGGAGGCCGCTGGGAACCCCAAAGCTGCGCAATATCTCTCTTTGCAATCATGTTCCCCAAGGCCGCCCACCGAGCCTGAGCCGCATTGCAGTCATTGGGCTCCCATACATTCAGCACACAACGACGCACCTCCGGCAGCAGAGCGACCCCGGTGACTCGTCTCATAATATCATGCACCCGGCGCCAGTATTCCGCCACCTCGCGGCATTCCTATAGGATATGGAGAAAAGTAGCACTGAGCCCGCAGCCACGCTTACAGAGTCCGTCGTCTGAAAACCCCATCGAGACCAGGCGGGGGCCAGTCACATATACACGATGGAGAATCTTAAGCTGGACCAGGCGGAGACGGGCCGGGATGGCCACCTCCTTAGGGAATGACAGTGCAGTCTGCCAGTCCTCATCGTCCAGCTCCACCCCATCTCCCGTCCATGCCTCCCGAAGACGCACCAAGAGGTCAGCCCGATTGTTTATCAGTTTTTTGTAAATCAGGGAGATAGTACTGTCGGGGACGTGACCGTCGAGTATGCGGTCCTCGAGAGGCGAAGAAGAAGGGACCGTGGTCCCCTACCCAAAGACCGAGAGCAGGGCGTGCCGGACCTGTGCATAACGGAAGAACTCTCTGTCACTAAGCTCATACTCGCGCTGAAGCGCCGCGAAGGATTTAACCGCACCTTTAACCCACAGGTCCCCCACTCTGCTGATGCCGATCGTATCCCAGCGCTCGAAGCCCTTCGTTGTCCAGAGGCTTCCCAAGCGGTCTGAGTCGAATAGAGGAGTGGCGCACGTTAAACACTCACTCCAGCCCATCGCAACGTTAGCCGCCTTCCATACACGGACCGCAATCCTGGTAGGGCCCGTAAGGGCCCCACCAGCAGACCGCGAGTAAAGCGCTCTGTTATAGTTACCGCCGGGGAGCAGGAATTTATCCATCTCATATGCCGGGTTCGAACCAGGAGCGTACGTAGCATGATTAATGGCAGACAGCTGGGAGGCCCAATAGTACCGTCTAATATTAGGAAGCGCGATGCCCCCGTCATACCAGGAAAGAGTCAGCTTGGCCAACGCGATACGCGATACGCGATCGCCCGTCCCAAACCAGTCTCCTCTGCAAACTCTCCACCTCCCTAAAGTAGGCCGCAGGAATGACATCGAAGAAGTTCTGGAGTGCATAAAGGAATCTGGGAAGGGACATCATTTTAAACAGCGCCGCGCGACCAAGCGGAGACAAGGGCAGCTTACACCACCGAGCCGTGTCTGCCCTCAAACGCCGGAGTGGAGACAGGAGATTCTGCTCATAGCGGACCGCCGGATCCAACGAAACGTACACCCCCAGGTATTTAAAGCCGGACTGAGATATTTGGAGCGGAAGCCGAGGCGGCAAGAGAGGAAGACCACCAGAGATAGGATACACACAAGATTTGGACCAGTTGATTATCAGACCCGAGTTTTTCCCGAAGGAAGTAAGGACATCAAAGAGAACATTGAGCGACTTCCGCGGTGAGGTGAGATACAAGAGAATATCATCCGCGTACAATGAAACCCGATCCTCGAAGCCCGGGGCCCACCGGAGCCCTCTAATCGAGGGCTCCCAACGGAGCCAGGCAGCGAGCGGCTCCAGGGCGAGAGCAAAGAGCAGCGGGGACAACGGGCACCCCTGTCTAGTTCCCCTCCCGAGAGCGAAAGGCCGAGAAACCCGCCCATTGACAACCACCTGAGCCATTGGTCCAGCATAAAGGAGCTTCACCCAGCCAAGGAACCCCTCCCCAAACCCAAACTTCGCCAAGACGGCCCAAAGAAATGGCCATTCAATGGTATCAAAGGCCATCGTGGCGTCTAGGGAAACCAATATGGCCGGTTCAGCCAAGTACTCAGCCCTAGCAAGGACGCCGTGCAGACGCCGTAAGTTGAGAGCGGTATTACGATGTGGGATGAAGCCACATTGATCCGGATGTATCAAGTCACATATAACGCTCAGCAAGCGATTAGCGAGGACCTTAGCAAGTATTTTGGGTTCGGCATTCAGCAGGGAAATAGGCCTATAGGAGGCACAGCGGTCACGTGGCTTACCCTCCTTGGGAATCACTACTATAGTAGCCAGACGCTGGTCGTCAGGAAGGGAACCCCTCTCGAGCGATTCCTGAAACATATGACGGAGGAAAGGCGCGATTTTATCCGGGCGCAACTTATATAGTTCAATCGGCAGGCCGTTGGGGCCCATAGCCTTGCCCGAGCGGAGGGAGCGAATCGCAGTAGCTATCTCTTCGACAGACAAAGGGGCATCCATCAGCTCGCGGTCCTCGACGGATAAGCCGGGCAGGGCAATATCCCGAAGCAGAAGACGAGAGTCGTCCTCATCTCTATCGGACACCGGGGAGTACACTGCACGGAGGTGGTCAGCAAAACACTCAACAATCTCACCAGGCTCAGTCACACACACTCCATCCGACACCCGAAGCTCCGGGACCACATGATTCACTCTCTCCTTCTTGTCCAACCAGGCAATCAGCTTACCCGCCTTGTCTCCGGCATCATACAACCTGCCCTGGTGCTCCCTATATATAGTCTTGGCAGCATCAGTGACGAGAGACTTATATTCAAACTGCTTCAGGCTGAGGGCATGCAGCCCATCCGGGGTGACACCCGCCTCCAAGGCTGCCTCCAGCCCCGATATTTCAGTCTCCAGCGTCACAACCGCCTCTCTCTTGACCCTCTTGGCCTCCACTATCTGGGACAGGGCATGCCCGCGGAGCACTGCTTTGAAAGCTTCCCACAGGGACACCGAGGACAACACCGACCCCTCATTCTCAGAAAAATATTGATCAATCGACTTAATCAGGCTATCACGGATCTTGGGGTCTCGCAGGTACCAAGGGTTAATAGGAGCGATCCGCCCAGCGGACCGCGACCCGGTGTCAAAAAGCAACCACAGTGGGGAATGATCAGAAATACCCCTGGCCAGGTGTTTGACCTCTCGAATCCGAGCAGCCTGGGCCGCGGGCATAAGGAAATAGTCCAGTCTGGAGAGACTCCCATGGGCCCCAGAGTGAAAGGTGTACTGACACTGTGTCGGATGCATTAACCTCCAACAGTCCACCAGACCGAAGGTCTCCAGGAGCCCGCCCAGCCACGCCTGGGCAGCAGGGAGGGCCCTGGGCGGATGACAGTCCAGGTCACCCGAGACAACCGAATTAAAGTCCCCACCCATAAGCAAAAGACTGTCAGGAAGCCCAAGCAACATACGACCCAAGTCTGAGAAGGTGGAGTTCTGGAGGCCCGGGGGAACATAGACCGAGATCAAGGAAAGGGACTGCCCCTCCCACCTCCCAGTCAGAGCCACATAGCGCCCTCTATCGTCTGGGACCACCCTGGTGATCTCCAACGGAAGTGAAGCTCGCAAGAGAATGCCCACCCCTCTCGAACCAGTGGTGAAACCAGAGTGGGCCACAAGTCGATATCCCCCCCTGTTCATAGCCCGACAAACATTGCCAACCAGATGCGTCTCCTGTAAGAACACCACATCAGGAGTCAGACGACGCAGATATTGCAGCACAACACCCCGTTTGATACGGTCCCCCAATCCATTGACGTTCCAAGACATCAATCTCAACCCGTCCCCCCCCATCCCATCCAGTAGATCAAGGGCCCCCTAGCAAAGAGCTCAACACCCAAGGATGAACCATAGCCAATACTTCGCCTTGAAAACAAAAAACACAAATGCAAACAACCCCACCCACCCACCAACCCCCCCCCCAACTCCAACACCCCCCACCCCGCACCCCTGCGGTCCAAAAAACCACCCCAACTTGCAGTGTGCCTGTCGCCCTACAAACCCCATTCTACAAAAAGACCCCGGAGGAGGGAAGGGACCCGTCCCCGCCCGCTCCCCACACACAACATAGTGAAACAAAATGCACAAAAGAAGTAGAACCCAGCCGAACAGTACAACCTGGCAGAGTCCGGGACCATAAGTCACTCCAAAGGAGACCCACCACCCTCGGTACCGGCAGAGGGCCCAGTCCGGTCACCCCGGTCTGGCAGCGAATCCAGCCAGTCACTCACAGTCACAGGAGAGTCAAAAAAGGTAGTCCGATCTTCATGTTCCACTCGGAGCCTTGCAGGATAAAGCATAGAGTACTTGAGACCGAGGTCCCGGAGCCGCCGCTTCACCCCCTGGAAGCCCATCCGCTGTTTCTGGACAAGTTGGGTGAAGTCCGGGAAAAAGTTAATGGACGAGTTCTCATGTCGGACCGGGCCATGAACCCGTGAGGCCTGCAGAATCGCGTCTCGGTCTCTGTAATGGAAAAGTCTCGCAACAATAGGCCTCGGGGGGGCACCCGGTCGCGGCCGGCCACCTGGGACTCGATGGGCCCGTTCCACAGCGAAAAACTTACTCAGGCCAGCGGGAGCAAGATGTTCGAGAATGAGCTCCTCGACCAGGAGATCAACCGGGCGGTTATCGGAGGTCTCCGGAACGCCTATGATGCGGATGTTATTGCGGCGGGCCCGTCCCTCGAAGTCTTCCAGCCGCCGGGCCATCAGATCATTGGCCGACTTGAGATCGCCGAGAGAGGCCTGCAGGTCCGACAAGTCCGTACCAAGGGAGGACGTCCGCACATCCAGCGATTGAACCCTCTCGTTGGTCTTAGAGAGATCCGCCCGGATTAGGGTAATGTCAATGGCCACCGTGTCGATTTTACGGGCCAAGGCCTCGTACTGTGTAGCGATGGTCTCTCTGATGCCCTTAATGGCGCCCATGATGTCCTGCAGGGACAGATCCGGAGAAACGGACGGGCCACCACTGGTGTCCTCCGGGGGGACATTGGCTGTCCCGGGGGGTCCTTTACCCTGAGTGTAGCGGTCCATGTTGTTCGTCTGGACCGGTCCCCCACGTAGGGATGTCTTGGTCTTACGCCTCTCGGGGTCTCCCTTGCCTCCCATGAGAACCTCGATCGCCGAAGGGGACCACCGAGGAAGCGTCGAGGTGGCACAGGCCAGGCAGACGCGTGTCGCACCACAGGCCGCAATATGGCGGAGCGAAGGGACCACCGTCAATGAGCACACTGGCAGCAGACGAAGCCACCGGCATCAAGCGAAGGCAAAATGGAAGCCCAGTCGCACCAAGCAAGTCCACAGTCCAGCCCCTCAAAGACCAAAAGTGAAACCGAAAGTGATGTGACGGCCACTGGCACCGCTCCGCTGCCGTTGTTGTTCAACTACGCCCCGGCTCCACAGATCACCCTCGCATCGGGCACAGCCGTAGGGTGGGCCTCAAAAGTTCAAACCACCATAACTCCGGATTGCCAGGTCCGATTTGATTTCCGAAAGGAGTTTAGTGTTCAGCCAGCATTCGTCTCCCAGATTCCATCAACCGAGTCAGGATAGATTCAGGATAAATTCCGAGGAGCAGCGAGGGTCCGGGGAGCCCTGTGCTCACGCGACCATCTTGGATGCGCGCTAGGCTCCTCCTTGGTTATCATTTTCGAATGCAAAACTCACAGAAAGGGGACTGACGGGGGGTGGGGGGAGAGGCCCTGTGCGGCCATCGGAAACACTATCGGCATGAAACCAAAGCAGTAAACCACGACAGTGAGGAGAAATGTAGGTGCAACAAAGTATTGTTTCAGAGCTACCGGGAGCAGAGAGCTAGAGAGGCCACAAAGAAGATCGCTGCATCGACTCAGAGCCCCTTCAAAGCATGTCCGACCCAAACGGCAGAAGAAAATAATCTAACCATGGAGTCGATACCCAGGCACATTGCCAAGTATGGGAGAAGTCATTGTACCTCATAACATGAAAGACTGCTTCGAACAAGTTGTACACATTGGAGCCCAACACTGGATGGCAGGAGTATGCACAGTATGTGTCTACAGTTACACATGCCACGAGCATCTATTTTCAAAGATCATGCATTTAAAAACATTTTCTATGTAGAGTGCCAGTTTTTAGGGACCCATGTGGCATAGAGTAGAAAATTAGACCACTCTAAAATAGCTCAATGTGAATCAGTGTCCCACATTTAATTGAGCATGGAATTATAATGGACAAGTCCATATGACTGGCTTTAAGGGAAACCGTCCATACACTTAATAGGACAACACGTCCACCTAACAAGCATGGGCGTGATTTCAATTGATATGACCCACTCTTAATGCCTAGGTGCCTTACCTGCTGCAATAGCACCAATCAACGGGACAAGACTCTGCTGAATGGGGAAAGTCCAGCTACTAATAATGAGTACAACACCAACTGGTTCAGACTGCACAAAACAAATATCCAGAAGAGAGGTCTATTAGGGACACAGAAAACATGGAGTTACTCATACTATAACAATCAAAAGAGTAGTACAATATACTAAACTATACTGAAACAAAACTTGCTGAATGAAAAGTGATTTATAAAACTAAGTTAGACTTAAAACAAATACAAATTTAACCTAAGTTTATGTTACAAAAAAAACCAACAAAAAAAAAAAGAATACCAATAAGGAACATATAAAGGTAAATACAAAGATAAATATTTCTCCTGTAATAAAGTACGGGTTATGCAGGGAGAACATCAAATCGGATAATTAAATTTTCTACTTTTTCTATAACGGATATTTTATGAATATATTCTAAGACTGTAACACGCATTTTGGAATGACCTATAAAATAAATAAACATTTTCTGTTGAGACACTGAAGTAGTCAAGAGTTTACTAGCAATACTATATAAAACACAGAAAATAAATGAGAAAAGTACTAAAAGACAACTATACAGTTAATTTAAACACTTATATGGAGGAACACTGTTGAAACAATTTGTTTTGTGTCACACTAGACCTGTTATGCGGCCACTGCTTGTGCATACGCAATAAAATGTGCTAGCTGACAATCTGGATGTGGTGTTTGGCATTATGTGCAATATTTGTGGGAAATGTTCTCAATTCTAATTTGGTTGCCATAAGACGGTACCTCGTGCATCAGAGGGTTATTAGAGGTAGTTGGGATACCAATAGTTCTTCCTCAGTTTGATGCAGTACGAGGCCGGCCATATGGGGTGTACGCTGTTGTTCAACAATTCCCATTCATGGAGTCAACAACCCAGGTCAGAGAAAGACTTTTTTTAAAGCTCATTCTGTAGACCTTTTTATGTCTGATTTGACAGTGCAGCTCTGACCAGATCTTATGTATCAAGAGAAAAAGAGCTTTGAGAAGCAGTACCAAGAGAGGGACTTTGGCAGCTCCCAAATACGTTTTTCTGGGCTACTAATTTTGATTTGGCAGACTGTGTTACCTCCTGAAAAAGGGAGCATATATTGCACTTTTTGCATTATGAGATGAGCGCTTATGATCAATACAGCAGGACTGAG
Organism: Triturus cristatus; assembly: GCF_964204655.1. NCBI lineage: Eukaryota > Metazoa > Chordata > Amphibia > Caudata > Salamandridae > Triturus > Triturus cristatus. The sequence continues at coordinate 213,717,644 of NC_140594.1, read as the reverse complement.
TTTGTCAAGGTGACAAGCCATTGATCAAGGCTGTAGATCTGATCTGTTATGAAAGGTTACGAAAAAGACAGCAGGCCTGGCCTATTTATTGTAAAATAACTGCTACAGCCAGTAGGCTGTTAAGGCAGATTGTAATCACACAGTGTTAGTTTGTAGAAAGGTATTTAGTTACAGGAAATCTAGCAGATTACAATAATAGGCAAGTGTTTAGTGCTGGTTACCATGGTGACAAACACTCAGGTTAGAAAATTTGCACTTTGAAAATCCTTGTTATAACATTTAAAGAAAGATTGTTTATTGTTTTGCAAGTGCAATTTTGAATGCATTTGTAATTTTGACTGTATACAGATAGTTGCCTTGTGGGAAAGCTTAGGCGGAATACGGATGGCCTGAGTTGGTTATGGCGAAAAGCCAATGATAACAGCCACAACCCCGGTTGGTTCACTGGAAAATTTTAAATCAAAGACCGTATGTCTAATCTTTTTATTATGAAAATGTATGACTAATGCAGAAGGCGGATTGTGTTAGTCTGTAACAGGTATTGATTTACAGGGATTCTCACAGATTACTGTAGTAGGCTTGTGGTCCTCCCTATGGCCAACCCTCTGGGTAGAAGATCTGCACTTAGATAATCCTAGTTAACCACATAGGAGGAGTTGAAGAGCAGATAAATGCTTTTTGTTGCATGAAACTCACAGATTGCCATTTTAAGCAAGGATGTTGGTGTTGGTTACTTCCTTTGATAAATCCTGGGAGTATAAGATGTGCATCCTTGCTAGACCATCTTGGGAGAGCCTGGCAGGTGTAGGTCAAATAAAAAGCAAACGTTAAAAATATATGCACAAATCCATACATTAATGGTCGTTTTGTCAGCCCTCTTGCAAACCCTCTACGTAGAAGAAGGTTTCACTTCTTCTTCCCATGACAGCACACTGCTGGGGCAATTGCTTAACCCATTTGTGCCATTGGCTCTACTACCCTGTGAATAAAAGCATATTGCCAGCACACAAGTACCCATCTGTCTGAAATTGAGTGTGCTTCATTGTCTGAGCGGTGGCCAGTCCTTAACTTTACCATCTGGTTTCTTTTTATAGGTCTCCTTCCTTTTCTTTTTCTCCTCCCATTTTGAAAGAGGATCCAGCAGCCCCCCAGACAGTCCTAGAGGGTCGTTCTCTTGCCATTCATTTCATCTGCATTGTGCTTCATCCTGTGCGGTCACTACTTCTAAACTGGTTGAGCTGTAAAGACACGTGATAGAGGGGTTTTGCAAGGTATTGGAGACTGCATGCATTTAAGCTTGCTACAGGCAAGGTTTGTGTTAACATCAGGGGTAACTAGTTATAGCTCAAAACTGAACTCCCCTTGCCTAGGATATCCTTGAATGCCATATAATATTTATGAATGTAGTCAATAAATCCATTGTACAGATGTTTTGGCACAAAACCAAGTCCACCAAAATAAAGTCCTTATTAATTTATGAATTATTAATTCACCAAAGAAAATTAAAATCACCAAATTATTATTTAAATAGCTCTTGGTTTTCCTAAAAGGAACTATTGTCTTTTTGCCTACCCACCCATGTTTCCTTGGGATATGGCCTTCTCTCCAACTTACCAAGATGTAAATGTGGATTGCTGCCTACATCAGTGAAGAAAAATAGAGCTACAAATTGAATGGGCAGCTGCAGCATTTTATATCTTCTGTCAAAGTCTTCTTGGCACCTTGATCTGGGTTAAATCCCTTTTGAAATTGGAGGTGGGCAGTTGACCGAAAGGAACACAATTGTTTTGCCACCAGCTCCACTGCCACACATATTCATGCTCCAGCATCTCATGCAACATCAGCTAGAAGCTGAAATCTTTACCATGCTTTTCTCCATGTATTCAGGTTGCATCCATTTCTCCAGGTTGTTTATTGCGTAGCGGGCTTCATTCTTCACAGTGGTGATCTCTGACAGAAGGGTTTCAAATCTAGGCTAAAGAAGAGATCTGTTAGATAATTACAACTTAAACATTTAGTTAACACTATGCTGCCCTTTGTGGTTTACGAGTCTAAACATAGATGGTCAGGGTCGCATAAATGCAGTATACCTGTATTTAGAAAAGCGTGACAGTAACAACAAAGAGAGGGAGAGGGAAAGTATCACTCTTGAACCCCCTGGTAGACTATTCATAAACAACGGAAGAGTGAATATGAGTAAAAACAAGAGCGTGAGCAAAAACCAAAAGGATGTGTTAGAAGAACCCTCACTCACCAACCTAGTTGGTGACCTGCTTCATCATCGGGTTCCCACCAAGGAGGCAGAGTGCCTCCTTGGTGTTCTGCGATGCAAGAGTTACAGCGGAGCTGGTTTTTGAGGGATAGGTGGATGTGAATTTAAAAGGTAAATGGTTTTAACCGATAATTTTAATCAAGGTAAACCATGGACCATTAAAAACAAATGTGACGGACTAGAACTGGTAGGTTAGGATAACCAAAGAACGTCCGCTTTAAATTAGTGAAAAGGGAATGGTCGACATATTTCTGCTTTTGGTGCCAATTAGGCTAAGCATTCTTCAGGACCAAATTAAATTCCACGGCGGTATGCGCACGCTAAGGCGCACCCTAACCTGTGGAATTTGAAGACGGTAAAACTTACGGTTCTACCGATAAGCCTCCTCGTTAATTCAGGGCTACTAACTCCTGTGTGGAGAAAAATGAAAAACACAAACAAAACACACAAACATATACATGTGACCGGTTGGTTACTTGCTGTATTTAGCGGAATCAAGTGAACACACAATTTGGTAATCCCGTGCTGTGGAGCGGGAGTGGGTGTATTAGCAATTTAGCCACTACTGCCCTTAGGGCGTCTATTTAACGTCCTACAAAATTGTTCAAAACATGGTGAATAATGTAGTGAACTGAGCATAGGTAAATAACCTTTGTAAAGATATTCTATAATCAAACATCACTGGGCAGAATTCGTGCCTGAGTAGTGGCTAGTAGCCGCTGTGTCTATCATAATAGCGGACTCGTGAGAGTGTTGTGCCAACGCCCTTGGTGGTTGCCAGGCGCCGTTGTTCAGGTACATGCATAACTAAGGAAGGTAAATTAAAAATATATATACAAAACAGTAGCATGAAAAAGGGGTCCGCTTACTCGTATGCAATGTACAACATACATCATGGGTCCGAGAGGGGGGTAGTGAGCTATAGTATCTGCAAGTGGGTAATAAGCAAAAATAATTAATTTATCTTGCTTGGTAAAGCGATTCACTCCCTAAAGCGGGGGAACCTGTAGCCCAAAACAGCAATCCTGAACTTACTTCCATGCTCGCACACTCCCGCTGTCAGCCTGTCTCAGTCCTGCTCGGCCCGAATGTTAATGAGAGCTTCGTGAACCCGGAAGTAAGTAGTCAGTGAAACTGATCACGTGATACTCTCAGCGTGCGTATGACGTCTGAGATCTAAGATGAGGGGGGCGTGAACCGCTAGGATGCCGAGAAATCGGCGAACTTTATTATACCCCCTTGTGACCATCAGACAGAGCGCCGAGATGTTCCTATGGTTACTAGCGACTCGTGTAAACATAGATTTCAGTCATGTCTGCCCTGTTGATTTGATAACAAAACGGAAGCAAGTGGGGATACGGTGGGGTGGGAACCAATGCGCTAACAAGGTGTAGCCAAGGCGAAGGCATCAAAGGATTGTCAGGCGAAACACATCCTTTTGGTTTTTGCCCACGCTGTTGTTTTTACTCATATTCACTCTTCCGTTGTTTATGAATAGTCTACCAAGGAGTTCAAGAGTGATACTTTCCCTCTCCCTCTCTTTGTTGTTATTGTGATATTTGCAGCGCACAGCTGCGAAGGCATTTCTTGTGCACCTTTTGATAGCGACTCTCCCTTTCAGTAGCATGGAAAACCTAGGTCTACCTTACTCCAATGAGGAGGTGGATGCCCTTTTGGCAGACCCCTCACTCTTCTCTGACCCCTCGATTGCTCAGACGGTCTCACAAACCACAGAGTGGGATAAACTCAGTGAGCAGAAAAGAGGGCGCATTCGGACCATCCTTCACAGCACCATCTTGACAGAGTATCTTAGGAATAATATAGCACCTAAAGGTCTCTTGGTCACGAATGCCCCCCGTATCTTTCTAGACGATGCCCAATTTAGAAAAGAATGGGCGCAGATCGCTTGGCATTGCACCCGCGATTGGTTGGTGCTTATTATCAAGACAGCGTTGAGACTTTCGGAGGCTTTAATGGTAGAGATTCAACTCACAGAAACCCATTTTAGAACCACTCTAACTGGATATAAAAAAAGACTCGAACTAAATAAAGAAATGAATGAGTACAAAGACTCCCTCACACAATCAAAAGCACAGAAATTCCAAAAGGACCTTGCAAAATGGTCTTACACAAAAACATATCCATATGCTCATCCGGATTATATTCCCCCAGTGAAGAATGACTACAGCACTGACAGCTCATTTGATGGTTCCACTACGAGTGATTCCAGTGGCGACAGCTACAAATCACGCCAACGAGGACGAGGCAGAAATAGACGCCAACATCATAACCAAACCTGGCATCCATTTCAACAAGCCAACGAAGGTGGCTACCATACGTCGTTTCAACCACCGGCCTTCCACCCTTTGATGGGTTGGAACCCAAGCTTCTTACCTCATCCCCAGTTCCAACAGAACTTGTACCGCCCTCCTTTTTTAGAGAGGGGCAGGAGAAGTTGCGGCAGAAGAAGAGGGGTCAACCAAGTCCATTGGCAACAGGACGAAGTAGTGAGGGACAACACACGGAGCAAAGCCCGGGATCAACAAGCAGGCCCCAGCAACCAACGAGTCTGATCACCAACCTCTCCACAGTAACCCTGACGGAAGATGAAACCTCAGTCCTGGAGAAGGGGCTAGGTTTTATACCTACAGCTCGTTTAGATCGTTTCAAACTCCACTGCGAACTTTCAGAATTCTTCCGAAAGTTAAAGCTTAAGAGTTTTTTCGAAAAACAGCCATCAGACAACACCCCATCCACTACGAGTGACACTGGACTCAGGATAAAATCTACCTTCACACCACCCCCCCACACGATTCCACCAGAGATCTTAGCTTTTGAACAAGTGGTCTTCAACGACATTGAAGCTTTCATTGAACCTCATCTCTATAAAAACATGAAGGCTAATGAGTTTCAAGCTTTACATTCACTACAATCCAACACCAGCATAGTGATTAAACCAGCTGACAAGGGGGGTGGAATCGTAATTCAAGACACTGACGCCTATGATATTGAATGTAGACGCCTTCTTGGCGAACGTACCAGTTATACCCCTTTGACGCTGGACCCTACGCCAGAACTTCGCACCACCATTCACGACATTGTTAGTGATGCCGAACTTCAGGGTCTTATTACTAAACAGGAGGCGACTTTTCTGACAACAAGCAAGGGTATCATCCCTTACTTCTATACGTTGCCTAAAACACACAAGAACAGGACACCGCCACCTGGTCGTCCAATAGTGTCAGGTATTGGCTCACTGTTGGAGCCCCATCACGCTATTGTGACTTTTTTCTGAAACCATTAATCCAGACAACCAGCACCTATTTGAAGGACACTAAAAGTTTACTGGCAACACTACAAGAAATTACCATCCCAGATGGAGCTTCCTTCCTTGTTACTCTCGACATAGAAAGCCTTTACACATGCATCCCACAGGATGATACTATCAGTGTCATTGAAAGTTCCCTAGAATCCAGTACTTGGAATTCCATAACTCCACGGGAATTTGTAGCCACCTGTGCTGCTCTTGCACTTAAGCGCAACTATTTCGAATACAAGGGCGACCTGTTTCTACAATCCACAGGTACGTATATGGGCAGCACCTTTGCGCCGAGCGTAGCAGGGTTGTATGTGTACGATTTCGAATGTAAACACATCCTATCACCACATAACCCTTATTTTTTCAAAATTTCTCTTTGGAAAAGATACATCGATGATGTGTTAATCATCTGGAAGGGATCTGAAAACACTCTTCTGGAATTCTTTGAGTGGATTAACAACTGCAACTCTCATCTGAAGTTCACACATGCTCATGATGAACATGAGATGATCTTTTTGGATGTGGTTATCACCAAAAGAGGAAACAACTTACAGACCAGGATTCACTACAAACCCACGGCGAAGAACAACTTGCTGCACTTTCCAAGCTACCACCCACGACCATTGAGAGGAAACCTTCCCTTTGGTCAACACCTACGACTCTGACGCAATTGCAGTGAAGTCTCTACCTTCAAGAAACAAGCACAGGATTTAACTGTTAAGTTGAGAGACCGGGGTTATCCCAAGAGAATCCTCAAAAAGAGTAGCAAAAGAGCCCGTAACCAAAACAGGGATGCCCTCCTGGAAGATAATGTGAGAGATGATAAGAACACTATTCCTCTCACTTGTGTGACGACCTACAACGCAGCTTCCAATGCAGTGAGCAGATCCATCAAAAAGCATTGGAACATCCTGAAAAGCAATAACCATGATTGGGAAAAACCCTTGTTTTCTTACAAAAGAGCGAGAAGCATCAAGGATACACTTGTACACACTCGTCCAAGAACACAGGACAAGAGTCCGGTCCAGTCAGTTCTCAGCACATGGGGTCTACCCCCAGTGGTCGGCCATTACCCCTGTGGATCATGCAGTGTTTGCCACCTAACCTCTGCCACAAAACACCTATCTCTTGAATCAGGAAAACTATGGTCACAAAAAATACACACCAACTGCAACTCCACTGATGTGGTTTACTTAATAACTTGCCCATGTGGATTGAGATATGTTGGCATGACAGGGAGAAAAATTAAACAACGCATATGCGAACACCGCAGCACCATCCGGTGTCGCAAGATAAGTACCAAACTCACTGAACATTTCCTACTTTTAAAATCACACCGCCAATGACCTGAGATGGACAGTGACAGAAAAACTCAACCCAGGTCCAAACACACAACAGTCACTCTTTGAGAAGGCGCAACGGTGGATTTATCGCTTGTCTACACATCAAGTGGGGCTAAATGATAACATCCCATGGAGTACGGTACTGAAACGTTGATCCATTTACTTAATGAGTTTCTGTGTTCATTGACATTTTTAGCCTCTGGTTACATCGGTTAACTGAAAACGCTGATCTATTCACCTAATGGGTTTCTGTGTTCACTGCCATTTTTAGCCTCTGAATACTTTGGTCTTATTAGCATCATGTTAACTGGTCATGTCATATGTTTTCCTGGTCCCGTTATACTCACGACATCTCTGAGAGACCCTCGCAATTAGTCCTATATCATGGGGGTTATTCAAAGATACCTAGGGTTTGTCTCAGTCGCCTCATTTCGCCTGACAATCCTTTGATGCCTTCGCCTTGGCTACACCTGGTTAGCGCATTGGTTCCCACCCCACCGTATCCCCACTTGCTTTCGTTTTGTTATCAAATCAACAGGGCAGACATGACTGAAATCTATGTTTACATGAGTCGCTAGTAACCATAGGAACATCTCGGCGCTCTGTCTGATGGTCACAAGGGGGTATAATAAAGTTCGCCGGTTTCTCGGCATCCTAGCGGTTCACGCCCCTCTCATCTTAGATCTCAGACGTCATACGCACGCTGAGTGTATCACGTGATCAGTTTCACTGACTACTTCCGGGTTCACGAAGCTCTCATTAACATTCGGGCCGAGCAGGACTGAGACAGGCTGACAGCGGGAGTGTGCGAGCATGGAAGTAAGTTCAGGATTGCTGTTTGGGCTACAGGTTCCCCTGCTTTAGGGAGTGAATCGCTTTACCAAGCAAGATAAATTAATTCTTTTTGCTTATTACCCACTTGCAGATACTATAGCTCACAACCCCCCTCTCGGACCCATGATGTATGTCGTACATTGCATACGAGTAAGCGGACCCCTTTTTCATGCTACTGTTTTGTATATATATTTTTAAATTTACCTTCCTTAGTTATGCATGTACCTGAACAACGGCGCCTGGCAACCACCAAGGGCGTTTGTTAGCATGCACAACACTCTCACAAGTCAGCTATTATGATAGACACAGCGGCTACTAGCCACTACTCAGGCACAAATTCTGCCCAGTGATGTTTGATTATAGAATATCTTTACAAAGGTTATTTACCTACGCTCAGTTCACTACATTATTCACCATGTTTTGAACAATTTTGTAGGACGTTAAATAGACGCCCTAAGGGCAGTAGTGGCTAAATTGCTAATACACCCACTCCCGCTCCACAGCACGGGATTACCAAATTGTGTGTTCACTTGATTCCGCTAAATACAGCAAGTAACCAACAGGTCACATGTATATGTTTATGTGTGTTTTGTTTGTGTTTTTCTTTTATTCTCCACACAGGAGTTAGTAGCCCTGGAGTAACAAGGAGGCTTATCGGTAGAACCGTAAGTTTTACCGTCTTCAAATTCCACAGGTTAGGGTGCGCCTTAGCGTGCGCATAACGTCGTGGAATTTCATTTGGTCCTGAAGAATGCTTAGCCTAATTGGCACCAAAAGCAGAAACATGTCGACCATTCCCTTTTCACTAATTTAAAGCGGACGTTCTTTGGTTATCCTAACCTACCAGTTCTAGTCCGTCACATTTGTTTTTAATGGTCCATGGTTTACCTTGATTAAAATTGTTATCGGTTAAAACCATTTACCTTTTAAATTCACATCCACCTATCCCTCAAAAACCAGCTCCGCTGTAACTCAGGCGTCGCAGCACACCAAGGAGGCACTCAGCCTCCTTGGTGGGAACCCGATGATGAAGCAGGTCACCAACTAGGTTGGTGAGTGAGGTTTCTTCTAACACATCCTTTTGGTTTTTGCCCACGCTGTTGTTTTTAGAAAAGCGTGGACATACTCTTTATTTCATAATGGGGAGTAAGGAGGAAGCAGGAGACCGCTGGTAAAATGCTTCTTAAAATAAGGGAAATGCATAACTAACGATTATGTCAAATGCACTTCAAACCACGTAGAGGATGGTGCTCAAAGTTTCTGGCTCTGGTTAATGACAACAGAAATCTGCAAATCTCTATAGGACAGCAAGGCCATGACCAAGCCTTTTTTTGACAATGGAATTTTAGACATCAGCGTACTAAATCTTAAGTAAACTCAACATTTTACAAGCTGAATATAACTACACGCCCCGGAAAAATCTTAATTAAAATACAGAAAGGTAATAAGGCACTCGTATAAACTAGCATTGCATTAATCTCAGAAAGAAATACTATATTATTTAGTGATGTACTCTGTTGTGTATTAAAACAATATTGTTTTAAAAGATTTTAAAACCTATTCAGTAAAAATCCATAACACTGAGTCTTCGAGTTAAAAATGTATAATCAAATTTAAGAAAGCAACAAACATATGCTTCGATCAATGTTTCACCTGTACCTGATGGTACAGTATAACAGCCATAGTAATTCAGAAGACATCCTTACATTTTAGCTTAATGAACATTTTCATTCTATTTAAAGTGTTAGCGCCTTCTAACACATATATTGCACATTGGCAACGGAACGCTCATTACTCACATAAATGTAAGTAACTCCCTTCCTCGGCATATCCACCACCCTTAGATTTAAGTGGGTGATGTGGCATCCATCCATCCACCCATCCAATCAAGATGGGGGGGGGCTGCCACAAATAGTGGCTGCTCAACCTAAAGTGAAAGACTTGCTACAATGCCTGCAAGGGAGCTAACAGATGACAACCCAGATAATGCAGCCTCTTACTTGGTGTCAATTTTTTGTAGAGGAATTTCACCCGGTGACACAATATTTGTGCATTTTGTACTGGAAATTGCCCTAAAAGTGGCTCATTCCAGGGCGTGTTAGCTACTTTCATTGTGAAACATATGCGATGTTGGCTGTGAACACTCAATGTGGCAAATTTTCCCAATAGGTCTCTACTTCGCAATGACAGCCTAAAGCTGGGGCTAACACTGGTAATCTACCATCCTTTGCCGTGAAATCAGAGTAACAAAGCTTGTCGCTTAACACTCATGAGAATTTCCATTTCAAACCTAATGCCCCTGTTCTCTCAAAAGTTAGAGCTCTCAGGGAAACAAGAGTTTGCAACCGAAAGTCCCCTAACTCTCCCTTCTTTCTATCTTCGTCTTTCTCGATTTCAGCAAGAGATCTGCAGATATTGGGGGAACGACAAGGAAATATCTACCTGCCCTGTATCGTTCCTACACTATACTTGCTTAACACACCAACTCTGGGACACGGAAGACACAGTCACCCTAACAGAAGGAAGTATAATAGGTTAAGGATAACAGCAACAGAGAGAACTCTAGCCGATTAGCAACCACATGCCAGAAGATGCAGAAAATATGCGCCAAGGTTTTTCGGTCTCGCCTACAGACCGTTTTAGCTATTCAGTTAAAGACTTTTGGTGGACAGGGGTGCGCTAGGTGCTATAGCACCCCCAGAATAACCTTAAAGGAGTTCAAAAGGAGGATGGTCAATGAAGAGACCTATCAATTTTGTTTGTATCTTGTAGCATTTGCTGTGCATTCAAAGACAGATCAAATGCCATAGCTTCTGTCAAATGGCACATGATTCTGTTTTTTAACAGGGAGAATGGGGTTTACTTTCCCTTCTGATACTGCAGTGAGTGAATTTCGCAACCAAGTGACAATGCTCCTGGGGCACAAAGAGGGCTAAAGAAGAAGGCTGTAGTATGTTCAATGTTTTCTAACACACAACAAAACAAATACTTGTAAATGAACTTTACTAATATTTCTAAATATATCAGCAGCAAGTAAAGAGCAAATACGATGTATTGTTTTGTTCGAATTCCGAACTGTGAATGATACAAAGGTTTTCATGGGATCAAAACAAGGCACTTTACTTGTGTGATAAATATACACAGAAGATACATTTCTAAAAGTTAGGTTTAGCTGTAAAGTTGCATGACTGGTGCAAAAGTATGGCAATTTCAATAGGCCAAGTCAAGTGGACATTTCATTGGAAACTGTGCACTCTACCACTCCATGCTTTACTCACATATCTGGGACGCTGTGCTTCAAAACGCACCACTGGACATATACTACATCCCTACCATACTCCTGTTGAATGGACGTGGCTCATTTGCTACACTTGTCCTTTACAAAGGGCACTGATTTTTCACAAACCTATCACTTCAGTGATGCAACATTGACTGCAGCCCCCCATTCTGAAGCCGGTTCCAGCACCACTGATTGAACACTACCAACACTTGCAGTGGTCTGTCGGCCAGCACGCGGCTTACCATTGGTCGGCTTTCTTGCCACTAGTTCCTTGCTCCTTATTCAATGGATTTTCTTCCACTTCTTGCAGGTTGTCTTTCCCTTGGAGCATGGCTTCTTTACACCATTTTGATTTGATGACGTGTATACTTCCATTGCTCAGAATCAAGAAACTAGGTTTTTTTTTTGTTTTTTTTTTAAACCTTTATTACAGAAGTCAAAAGAGATACAAAAATGGGCCTACAACCTTCGGGCCGGCCGCTAGCAAACAATAAGAGCATAGAATACAAGTGGGAAACACACGCTGCAGTGTGAGAGAGATCACAGGAGTTGGAAAGAAAAAACGTTGGCGGCCACACCGTCCGGACCCCCCAGATGGCGGTTCCATTTTTATGTAAGAAATAAAAAACAAATCCACAAGGCAGCAAGAAGTCGAAGCAGCGGTATGAGCTCCCCTGGGGAGGACCCTACCGATCCACAGGAAAAGCAGGGGGGGACAGGCCGGAGCAGAGACAAAGTGGACTCAGTACCCAGAATCAAGGAGACAAGGAGACTAGGGAGACGGGGCCAGTGCCAGATCAGGCGTCAGCGGCGGGGTACAAATTCCGCCACGGTAGGAGTTCCAGGGGCCCCATACTTTCACCCATTTCCCAGGCTTACCTCTCGCGACATACACCACTTTTTCCCGAAACATACACCAATCCATGTTGTCCTGCCATGCCGAGATCGTTGGCGACCTCTGGGAGCCCCACAATTGCGCTATGTCACGCTTGGCCACCATATAGCCCAGAGTCACCCACCACGTCTGCGGCACTGAGTAATCAGTCGGCTCCCACACATTTAGCAGACACCTCCTCGCCTCAGGAAGCAGCGGCACATGTGTGACCGCCTGCAACACCGCATGCACACCACGCCAGAATCGCGCCACCTCCGGACATTCCCACAAAATATGGACGAAGGTCCCTAATGAACCACACCCACGCTTACACAACCCATCCACGGAATATCCCATACGCATCAGACCCGGCCCTGTAACATAGACCCTATGGAGTATTTTGAGCTGGACGAAGCGAAGGCGGGCCGGTATGGCCACCTCTTTCGGGGAGGCCACCGCTGACACCCAGTCCTCGTCGTCCAGCTCCAATCCATCGGCGACCCACGCCTCACGAAGGCTAGTCAACAGTCCCGAGCGATCGTTGATGAGCTTTTTGTAAATCAAGGAAATCGTGCCGTCCGGCACATGCCCATCTAGCACTCTATCTTCCAGAGGGGAGTACTCCGGGATGGAGGCAACATCCGGGAATACGGAGACCAGCGCGTGACGGACCTGTAGATATCGAAAGTACTCCCTGTCCTGCAACTGGAATTCCGTCAGCACATCGAACGTTTTGAATCCCCCCCTCGTCCAGAGATCGCCCACCCTGCTGATGCCTATCATGTCCCACTTCTCAAAGCCCTTCGAGGTCCACAGGGAGCCCAGCCGCTCAGAGGCATACAGTGGCGTCGCCCGGGTCAATCGATCCTTCCACCCCATCGCCAAGTTTGCCGCGTGCCACACCCGTACCATGACCCGCGTAGGGCCCGTCAGACGCGCGTCGAGCGATCGAGAATAAAGCGCCCGATTATAGTCACCACCCGGCAGTAATAGTTTATCCATCTCAAAGGCCGGGTTTAGAGTGGGCCCGTAAAGGCCGTGGTTTATTGCGGCCAGCTGGGAGGCCCAGTAGTACCGTTTGATGTCTGGGAGGGCGACCCCCCCGTCATACCACGGGAGTGTCAGCTTCGCAAGGGCGATACGCGGCCTCCCATCCCAGAATAGGTGGCGCTGCAGACTCTCCACCTCGCGAAAGTAGCGCGCCGGGACAACGTCCATCGTGTTCTGTAAAGCATATAGGAAACGTGGCAGCGACATCATCTTAAACAATGCCGCACGGCCAAGCGATGAGAGCGGCAAGCGCCTCCAACGCGCCACGTCCTCCTTCAGGCGCTGGAGGGGGGGGGGGGAGCAAATTTTGTTTATATCGGGCCTCAGCGTCCAGGGTGATAAAGATACCCAGGTACTTAAATCCCTGCGGAGCGACCTGGATGGGGCAGCCCCGCGGTAGGATAGGAGTCTCCCCGGAGAGGACATACACACAGGATTTAGCCCAGTTGAGGACTAGGCCAGAATTGCGGCCAAAGGAATGCAAAACATCCACTAATACAATCAGCGATTTACGCGGGGAAGCAAGGTGTAAAAGGATGATATCTGCGTAAAGGGATAAGCGATCCTCATACTCAGGGGTCCAACGGAGACCACGAATGGAAGGATCCCACCGCAGCCACTCCGCCAGGGGCTCCAAGGCAAGCGCGAAGAGGAGCGGCGACAGCGGGCAGCCCTGCCGCGTACCCCTGCCCAGCTGAAACGGAGCCGACACTCTACCGTTCACCACCACCTGCGCCAGAGGTCCGGAGTATAACAGTTTCACCCAACCAATGAATCCCGGGCCAAAACCAAACTTCGCCAGCATCGCCCAAATATATGGCCACTCAAGCGTGTCTAACGCCATAGTGGCGTCCAAGGACGCCAAAATGGCCGGCTCTCGTATGAACGGGACCCGCGCGAGCACCCCATGCAAACGCCACAGATTAAGCGCGGTGTTGCGATGAGGGATAAAGCCGGACTGGTCCTGGTGAATCAGATCGCACACCACGCTAACCAGCCGATTAGCCAGCACCTTGGCGAGAATTTTGGGCTCCGCATTCAACAGAGAAATGGGCCTGTAAGACGTGACCCGATCCCGCGGCCTCCCCTCCTTATGAATAACCACGATAGTGGCCAGACGCTGGTCCAGCGGGAGGGAACCCGCCGAACGGGCCGCGAGGAACATAGCACGGAGATGTGGCGCCAGCGTATCCGGTCGCAGCTTGTACAATTCGATGGGAAGGCCATTAGGACCCATGGCCTTGCCGGAAGCGACCGAACGTATGGCGAGGGCAATCTCCTCAGATGTAGGGGCAGCATCCAACGACACTTTATCCTCTTCCGAAAGGGAAGGCAGCGCAATGTCCCTGAGCAGAGCATGGGAATCCTCTTCCGAGCGGGAAGATACCGGGGAATACACCCCACGGAAATATTCTGCGAAGCAATCAACAATTTCACCCGGATCAGTGACACACACACCATCCAATGTCTCAATCGACGGGACAACTCGACTCGCTCTCTCCTTTTTATCCAGCCACGCAATCAATTTACCAGCCTTATCACCCACATCATACAGTCTCCCATGCTGCTCTCTACTGAGGCCCCTGGCTGCCTCCGTGACAAGGGCCTTATAGTCCGCCTGCTTGAGTCGGAGAGCATGTAATTTGTCATCCGTCACCCCACATTCCAGATCACCCTCCAACTCAGTTATCTCAGTTTCAATACGGGTCACCTCCTCCCGCCCGCGCCACCGGGAATGGGAAATAAGGGACAGGGCCTCCCCCCGGATTACCGTCTTAAACGCCTCCCACAGAGAGACCGCAGACGATACAGACCCCACATTATCTTCAAAATACCGCTCAAGAGATTTAACCAAATCTGCGCGAATTGTGGGGTCACGCAGGTACCAGGGATTGACCGGGACCACCCTCCCCTCCCCCCTCGGGACAATGTCGAAGTGCAGCAGGAGCGGGGACTGGTCTGAAATACCCCGCGCCAAATGTCGTACCTCCCCAACCCTCCCCGCCTGTGCCGCTGGCATCAGAACATAGTCAAGCCTTGAAAGACTGCCATGAGCCCCGGAATGAAAGGTGTACTGTATCTGCGTAGGGTGTTTCAGCCGCCAACAATCCACCAGCCCCAATGTAACCAAGAGGCCGGACAACCACGCTTGGGCACGGGGGAGATCCCTAGGAGGGTGACGATCCTCAGTACCGGAGACTACAGCGTTAAAATCTCCCCCAACCACTAGAATCCCCTCCGGAAGGCCAAGGAGGAGGCGTCCCAGATCAGCGAAAGTAGTTGTTTGCAACCCTGGCGGGACATAAACAGAAACTAAAACAATCACTCTACCCTCCAATCTACCCACCAGAGCCGTGTATCGTCCCCTGTCATCGTGGAACACCTCATCCATTTCCAACGGGAGCGAAGTTTTAACCATGATTCCCACGCCCCTCGAACCAGAGGTGAAGCCCGAGTGGGCTATAAGGCGATAGCCCCGTCTATTCATAGCACGAAAGGAGTTTCCAATGAGGTGTGTTTCCTGCAGAAATACTATATCGGGAGAAATAAGTTTTAAAAACTGCAGGACCACACCCCGTTTTATCCTGTCCCCCAGTCCATTAACATTCCAGGACAAAAGACTCAGTCCCCTACCCCCCATCATAGCCGAAGTCGAGCCATCTCCCCCCAGGGAGCACCGTAGAAGTAGCACAACAATACATCTGCCTTGTGGTACAAATAAACAATACCCAACCCCAACCCAACAGCCCCAACAAAACTCCCCCCTCCCTGCATGAGCCCAAACAGCCCCCCCAACTTGCAGTGTGCCTGTCGCCCCTATGTAAATGAAACTACTAAGACCCCCTAGAGGAGGAGGGAGAACCCCCTCGAGACCCAGCACAACCTCCCATGGAGGGGAAAAAAGGCACAATAGGCAAAAGACCCTAAGCATGGCCAAAAGTGGCATCATCCGGGGTGAGCCACGGTGTCAGTACCTCAGACCCGGTCCGGTGAGCGCTCACCTCCCTTCGCCCCCCCTCCATCCCGACCATGTCCCCCAGTCAAAGTGTCCAACCTGTCCCCAGCCATGTCAGGACGGTCAAAAAAGTGAGTGCGACCATCCGCCTCCACCCGCAGCCTGGCTGGGAAGAGCATGGCATATTTTAGGTTCATGTCCCGAAGCCGCCGCTTGACACCCAGGAAACTCAGTCTCTGCTTCTGGACCGCCTGCGTGAAGTCAGGATAAAGGTTCACCTCCATGTTTTCCAGCTTAATCGGCCCTTGCAGTCTGGAAGCTTGCAGAATCGCATCCCTGTCCCGAAAGTTAAAAATACGGGCAATAAAAGGCCGCGGAGGGGCTCCGACCTTCGGCCTGCCTCCGGGAACTCTATGGGCCCTCTCCACCGCAAAGAATTTGCTCAGCCCCTCAGGCTGGAGATGGGTAGAGACCAGGTCCTCCACAAAGATCCGCCGCCGACTCCTCCCGTCCCTCGGGCACTCCAATAATGCGGATATTATTCCTCCGGGCCCTGCTCTCGGAGTCCTCCAGGCGCCGATCCAGGAGCGCACTTGCCTGACGGAGCCGATGCACCTCCGTCTGAAGGGCCGCTACCTCGGTCGTGAGGCCCGACGCGGTGTGGGCCAAAGAGTCGACCCGGTCATTGGTCTTAGAGAGATCGGCTCTAACAAGGTTGACATCGATGAGGACCGCGTCGAGTTTATGTGCCAAGGTGTCGAATTGCTGGCCCACTGAGGTCTTCATCTCAGCAATGGCGCCCATAACATCCTGCAAAGTCAGATCCGCAGGCAAATCCGGGGCATCCGAGGGGCACTCGGAGGACTTGTGCGATCCGCCGGGAGACCCCTTCGGGAGGGTGTAGCGGTCCATAATGTTGGCCTGATGCACGGTGCCACGCCGGGTAGACTTGGCCTTCAACCGATCCCCATCCTGCTTCGTGGCCATCGTCGTGTGGCTCGCGCCCTCACCAGCTACGCAGTGGATAGCAAGCAATCAAGGCCGAGAGCCCCGGGGGTCACCCCAGGACGGCAGAGCGGGCCACCGCAGGCAGGCAGGGTCTCCCAGCGAGGCCACCCCAACACAAAGAAGCGCCGTAATCCCGCTTGCGATGAGGGCAGGGGGAGTCAAAAGCGAAAGTGAAAGTGCGGGGTACGCGACTCGCCAGGCCCAGCCCGCCGTTGTTGTTCACTTCGCCACTGGGTTACCCCCAAACTCGAATCCGGGGTCAGGAGGGAAGTAGGCCGCAAACTTCGGTCGGTGCTCACCCCGGCACCCGGGGTCCGATTCAAAAACGGAAAACGGGTACCACCTCGGCTCAGGCTCACCGACACAGTCCCCTCAACAGATTCAGGATGAAGGCAGGATAAACGTAGGAGGTTGCGGAGGTCCTCGGGAGCCTCGCACCTACGCGGCCATCTTGGTTGCGCGCTAGGCTCCTCCCAAGAAACTAGTTTTAATTTTGCTTTTAGCATGCCAGGGGAGAGCACTTGTTTCCTTACTCTTTCCCTGTGTGTAGATTTCATCCTCGCATCCTGCACTCTTCATGTTGGCCCCCTCCTCCCAGTATCAGCCCTTGCAGCTCCCTATCCTACGCAGCGTTGTCATTTTTCCCCAGTGCGTCCTTCTATGTTTTTTTATTTCTTATAAAAATAAGCCCCATTTCTCCCCCGTTTCCCGATTTGCTCGCTATTTACTTTCCTTCCACAGTTGCTCCCCAGCACCGTCTTTATTTTAAGGGGAAGGCCCAGCAGCTGTAATTTGCCACCGGATTGCTCTATTTTGGAAATGCCGTTTTGCGCACATTTAACTTTTTTTTTTATTTTTAAATACACTTACTGCTTCAGGATTGTTGTCCTCCAAATTGACCAGTGGAAAAAATGCCTGCCGTGTTGCGATTCACTTATACATGGATATGAAACTGTACTGGGCTGCAGTAGCATTGTGAAGCGTGGAGGATTAGTGGGTATTCTTGGGGAGACTTTATGCAAAGGTGGGTTTTCTCCATTACTCATACATTTGCTGGTATTACTTTACATCTTCCATAGTTCCCAGCACCAGCACTGAGAGTGCACACAAACTTACTCCTATTAAGAGCAAGAACATGTACATTTCAGAGTGAGGATGGGGGAAGAAACCACATCCGCATGGAATGGAGGTGTGGGAGAAAGTTTCTCTGCAGGGAAACATATTTCCCCAGTTGAGGAAATGGAAAGCTAAAATATGCAATTGCACGTGTCAATGTTACTACACATGTGAACATGTTCACCTGGTGGAAATGTTGCATGTGGAAATGTTGTACATATGAATGTAAATGTACATGTGAATCTTAATCATTTCAAAAGTATATAACAAATGAAGGAGCAAACCCGTGAGAAAATAATTAACATTTAAAGCTGACACTTTTGTGAATAAGGCCCCCAAAACATACAGCGGCATCCCCCTATAGCGGACAAGATGCTGCACTTGTACAGCTCATACATACCCGACGCAAGTCCTTCTGCAAAGCCTCTACAAACGGATTTTCATTGTTCTCAAGCATCTGAAAAATGGCTTCTAGTTGAGCAATCCGAAACTCCAAAGTCCTGGTTTTCCCGGACGCGAGAGCGCCCCGGGACTTTCGAAGGGCGTCTTCACAAGCCAATGAGATGGAGGGTTTCCGAGGCTCGACCACTGTCCTGCAGGGACAAAATCAGGTTTTATTCAGGGCCGAAGTTGCATAGCAGTTATAAAACCATCCATGTTAATCCACATTTAACATATTACAATGAGGAATAATTAAAAACAAAATGCACTGAAGAGGTTTACTCTAATTTGAAAAAGAAAAAAAAACACACACGTTATGGTATATTACAAGATTCCTACACAAATTCTACAATACAGTAGACTGACTGATGGCAGGGTTAAGTGAAAGGTGCCAGGGCCGGGACGATAAAGTTACACAAATTACTATTTAAACGCATCCAGTGGGCACCAGTAGCGCATGGAAAATAATGGACCCCAAAGAGAGCCGTGTTCAGTCCGAATGTAAACAGAAAAGTTGGTTGACCTTAAAAATAAGAGCGTCCGAGCTGTTCAATGTACTGCAAACAAGCAGAAATAAGTTCCAATTAGTTCTTAACGACATCGAACTGCCTCATAATCGCATTAAGTCAGTGTTATGCAAAAACCCAGGGCGGGCAGCCTAGAACGGCAATGGCCGTGAAATATAGCCTTAAAACTATAAATGGTGCCGAGATTGATATTTCAGCTCTAAGCTCTCCCCTCAAAAAAATGTATCTATGTTCTAACTTTTGGAAAGTTTTCTTCATAATACAAACTGCACGCAGCTTTTCGAACACACTGCCAGGCAGACATTCCTCAAAAATCCAACATAAAGCAAAAGGATTAACAAGAGAAAAGTGCGTGGTGGAACGATGGATGCATCTGGTCGCGATAGTTTTCTGTCTCGCTCGTCCTAATAAACTGCAACGCTCTTTGAGTGGGGGGGTGTGTGCACGAGTACATGCAGCTCCGCGGCTCCTTTAACCTACCAGGGCAGCATTACCCACGGCACTCGCGTAAACGTTTGCACGTAAACCGACATAGCGAATCGACGTTCAGGGGGTCGTTTCGCGGCTCAGGGCTCCTGGCGGTGCGTCCCCAAGCTCCTGTAGGTGAGAGGTGCCTTCGAGCTACGCAAACCAACTAGCCCAACCGGACGGCTCCGCCCGCACTCTCCGAAGTAACCACTTCGGCGCCGCCGTCTCTGCCGCAAATACAAGTTGACGGAACCTTGAAGGGATGCAGGAAAGTTGAGGATGGACACTGCAAATTGTTAATTTGTGCTGATGGTTTCCCCGCATCCTCAGGCTCCCTACAATTGGTACAGCTTTTGGGAAACAATGTGCAGGTGAAATGAAGGGGTAACAAAAGGGTGCTCTTAATAGAGTTGCTGCTATAGGGTGCCCCAATGATTGTATGGTGCTAACATAAGCACGCAGCCTTCGGGTTAGAGCGGTGGACCTCGAAGCGGGGAACCGGGTTCGAGCCTCGGCAAGGACGATTCTGGGGAAATCACTTAATCTACTGTACGTAACAAAAATGAATGTGTCAATCTGTAACAAAACTGGTGCTCATGTAAAGCGCTCCGATACCGATGTGTGGGGTCTAGTTTGCGCTATATAAAACTCCAAAAATAAAAAGGGGGAACATCCCACCAGTCCCTTTCCTCTGGTTGGGAGAGAGATTTATTTACTCCTAAGTAAATGGATGTGCACTTCATTGGAGGGGAGAATTAGTGGGACGGTAAATGCATGAAGGTTCCCATGAAAATGATCTCTCTCCACTCCTCCCACACTCGGCAGCAATGAAACCCTATGACAACTACTGACTGGTGTTCCCAGAATTAACTACCTAGATATCTCAGCAGAGGTGTAATTTGGCTACATTGTGGGCCGTGTAATCTGATGCATTCCAGAAAATGTTATCTGTATCCAACGAGGTGGCATCTTTAAACTGTTTACTGGGTGTTAGAAATTGGGTTACTGGTTGACTGGGGTGCAAGCAGCAACCACAATCCTAGTAAGGGCAAGGCATAAGCAAACCCCAAATTAACCTGTGCTCAACCCCCTGGTAGCGTGGCACAGAACAGTCAGGCTTAACTTGGAGGCAATGTGTAAAGCATTTGTGCAACAATCCAAACAGTAAAACAGTGAAAACACAGCACAAAAATATCCCACACCAGGTAAGAAAAACAAAACTTTATTTAATGAATAAAACAAGACCAATATGACAAAAATCTAATCATTAGAACCAGAGTTATGAATTTTGAAAGAATAAGCTGCAATGTAAAAAGTGTAAAGCGCTAACCACGGTGATCTGGTTGTGCTGGACATGGTCAAATCCAAAAGTTCAGGGTGACCGCGATGTAGCGTGGGCCGAGTACAGACCCAGGTTAGTCCCGCTGAAGGTCTACCTGTTCAAGTTTTATGCCAAGAGACCCATGCATGTTGGAGAGGCCGCAGGGAGAGCATTGCTGGCGGTCGTCGGCGTAGCATGAAGAGCAGGCCAGGAGTCTTGGACAGGTGGGCTGGAACCTAGCACTGGCTGGGCTCTGTGGTGATTAATGCTTACTGTGCAAAGAGACTGGCTGTTGGTGGCTAGTGTTGATTTTTGGTACAAACGGGCCCGTTCACGGTTAAGAAGAACCCAAAAACTTGATTTAAAAGCCCGCTGAGCCACAACAAGGATCCAGGACCAGAGGGGAATAACTTGGGTGTCAGGAACTTGCTGAAGGCGGGTATAGGAACTGTGGGTGGGAGCCATTTATTACCTAAGGCTCAGATCAGGAGGCCAGTAGACTAGCCCTTTGAGTCACTTGGTGGTCCTGAGTTCAAGATGGGTTGCATGTCCAGTTCTTCCTCTCCGGGCAAGAGGGAAGCAGGTCAGCACAACAGTGTAGCAGCACCTTCAGAGTGCTAGCCCAGTAGAGTGACAGCTCTTTCAGCAGTACAGCAGCCCTTCTTCCAGGCAGAGTAGCCACAGGTCCAGAAACGTACTGAACAGTTAGTGTCTTACGCCCTCCTTTCATACACTGATGTCCTGGTTCTGGAAGGTTGGAGAAGCTTCTAGACAAGTTCTTTGAAGTGCATGGAATTCCTTACCTCCCTGCCCTGGCTCGAAGCTGGCAAACGTGACAATGCAGGGTGTTTAGGCCCTTTGTTTGAAAACAGGGCACAACCTATTCAAGTGTAAATGAGGCTTGGTCCAGCTCCTCCCTCCCATCCTGCAAGTGATAGCCAATCTAGTCACAACTAAGCTTTGATTGTGTGTGGCTGTCTATAAGGAATATACAAAGCCCAATTGCCAACTACACACAGCAATGTGACCCACACGGGCCCCAAATGACTTAGGCAAGAAAATGCCAATTTTCTAAAAGTGGTATTTTCAGAATTGCCATTTAACAGACGTCACCATATGTCAGGATTTTAAATTGGGATTCCAGAGACACCAAACGTACTGCACACTCAGATTCTGCAATGGCAGGCCTGAGGCATTTTTAAAGGGCTACTTAAGTGGGTTGGACAATCAGTGCTGCAGGCCCATTGTTAGCATTTAATTTACAGGTCCTGGGCACATGTAGTGCACTTTATCAGGGACTTGTAAGTAAATTAAATATGACAATTGGGGATAAGGCAACTACACCATGTTTTAAAGAGAGAGCACAAGCACTTTAGCTCTGGTTGGCAGTGGTGAAGTACACCCAGTCCTAAAGCCAACAAACACAAATTTAGCAAAAAGGAGAGGAGGAAGGCAACATTCTGGGGATGACCCTGTAGATCGGGCCATTTCCAACACTGGGCACCCGGGGCCTGCTTAGAACCCTTTAAGAAAGATACAGGAGGAATGGAAGGGTTGTCCTATAACTTTAAAAACAGGGCACAGCTGGTAAGATTTGCAGAGTTTAGGGTTTCACATCCATGGCTCACAATATTTGCATAAAAAAGTTGTCATACCTCTCAGAACAGGGCCCACCCAAACCAAAGGCTCCCCAAAGCCTGAAATTAAGGCTCCAGTGCAAGAAGATATTCGGTTGAGACCTGCGGCCAACATAGAGCTGTGCACTACCAGCCACCCTCATCTCCATGTGTGCAATTGTGTTTCAACAGTGACCAGTCTGTCCTGCACAGGGATTGCTTTTCAGCAATAAAACACTCTTAAGGTACTCGCACAAACCCACCATAAAAAGCTGCACCTCCACCCCCATAGCAGGAGGGCTTCCAGAAGGAATAGTTAATTACCACTCACTGCAAAAGGTCCACAGCTGTCTTTCAGCAAAGACACCTTCACACAGAGATATCTCGCCATGCGAACAGAACCCCTATATAAGAAGTCACCGCCCTACAGTAAAAGTAGTCTGTTCAACACCAGGAGAAATCCCCTCCCTGCAGTAGTAGCAGTCTGCACCAACATCAGGAGAAGTCACCTCCCAAGAGTAGAGGCAGTCTGTACCAACATCAGGAGAAGATGCCTCCCTACAGATGACGCAGTCTGTGCCAACACCAGAAGTCACTTCTTTACAGTAGAGGCAGTCTGCACTAACAGCAGGAGCAATCAACTCGGTACAGTAGAAAAAGTCTGTACTAACCGCAGAAGTGCCCTCCATACAATAGAAGAAGTCTGTATCAATAGCAGGAGAAGTCGCCTAACTACAATAGAAGCAACAACAGGAGAAGTCACCTCCTTACAGTAGAGGCAGTTTCTACGAACCCCTGGAGGTCACCTCCCTACAGTCAAAGCAGTTTCTACCAACATTAAGAGCAGTCACATCCTTTGTAGCAATACAAGAGGAATACCAGATCATACAAACAACATATCTGCCTCATGGGGAGTACCCTGGTGTATGACAGCAAAGCAGAGAGTACGAGAAGTGTACCCAAGTCTATGATGACAACACCAAGCATGTGGTGGGCATACCTGTGCACATGACTAACAAATGGCATATTGCTCAAGTAATAGGAACTACAACAGAATGTGCTTAGACTACATGGTAATACAAGGAGAGTACCGTGCATATGCTGGCAACATAGGTAAATTACGACAGCGTGTTAGCAGATGTTAATATGGGGTCAAGGTATAGGATGCTATATGGCAAGTGTATTTTGTTATACGCTTCATTTCATTGGTTGGTGGAGTAAAAATATGATAATATGTAGCATGGGCTTCATTACTGGTTAATACAATGACAACATATGCCACAAAAGATCTAGACACCAAAAGGCAATAATATAGGATGTGGGGACATAGACATATGACTGAAATACCTACCTTACAAAGAGATAACTTGGTAACCTGTGGGCAATACCTGGCAAGAGGTGGGAGAACATGGTATGCCTAGATGTAGTAACAGTACCACACATGAGATAGCAATGCCTGGCAGACTGTGGGCATTTGAATGCAGTATCTAATGCATGCAATAGCTAGGTATTGTGTGCATGTTTTTGCGTGTGAAAGGGTTTCTCATCTATGTGTGCTTGTTAGTAACATGCTTTAACACAAATCCAGGTCTATTTGCTTCATCAGTTTTGGTTTAAAACAACCAAGTGTCTGCCTTTTTTCAAAGATAAGTTCATTACTCTGTCGCACTCCACTAGGGCTCTCCTTGTCACCCTGGGATCTCCAAGAGGAAGAGGATTATAAACAGAGTGGTGCATGCAGTAAGCGACAGAGATAGAAGCAAGAGGGATGGGAACAGAGCCAGAATGATGCACATAGGGCAGGGCATGGGAACAGAGTCAGTCTGTGTCCATGAGCATTCTTGCAAACTCAGTAAGCAGTACCTAGAGGCAGCATTTTTAGCCGTCAAAGACCCAATGTGTACAGCAATACTCACAGTGGTATTCAGTTGAGCTCATTGTTAACCCCTGGTTAGCTTTCTTGTCAATCTCACTTGCTTGCATCTTGTTCGATGGCTTTCTTTGCGCTTGTATTTTTTTCCTCCCTGGAGCATAGCTTGTTTACCATCTTTTTGGCTGGATGACTGACATCCTCCTATTATTTACATTAATTTAAATGCATTTATACTTTTTTTATTTTTAAAAGTCTTCCATTGAAGTGCAGGCATTTTCGTGCTCTCTCCCTCGTTTGCGGCTTCCTCCTTCAAGCCCCTGCCCCTCTGTGCTCTCCGTATTGCTGTACTCGCAACCAGTTCATCGGTTGCTTCTCTGGCCACTGTTTGTTTTGTTGCTTTTTAGGTCTCGCCTGGCATTGCAGCGCGCAAGCGCTGCTCGCTCTGCGAGGCCTCTTGTAATCGATAACATTCAGAAGTGGAATGTAGTCTCCGCCTCGTATTTTCAATGGCTTGCCATTGGCTTGCGTCATTGTTTATGGTAAACGCTGGCTTTTCATTGCGAGTGAGGCTTTTTAGTCCCTCCTGGTTACCGCCCGGTCTCCTTTTCGCCCCGCCCACCCAGACAGGATCTTTAACTCTGTGGCGTGACACAGTGTCTTCTAATTACTGGGTGAGCACTTTTTTTTTTTCCCCATTCGCACAATAGCGGGGCACAGCTTGTTTCAGAAAAGGCATTAGTCATTGCAGCCGCTCCCAGCACTCCTCCCATGTGCTACCTTTCATCGCATTCAGAGCAAGGGTTCCTTGCAGCATGGGGACGGCAGTAGCTTCAGCCTTGTTTCAAAATGTATCCCTCACTGCACCCCAGCAGGAATAATGGTGCACGCACCTTTCCTATGGTTAGTTGCATTGGCAAACACTACTTTTTTCCTCTTTATTTATTTTGGTTTCAATCGCGGCACTCGCGCTTTAACAGTAAAGTTCTTAAGCTAAAGCGCGGGGCCACGATTGCTCAAAAAAGAAAGAAATAGAAAAAACCTTTTAAAATAAATTCTCTTTTGAACCATTCGTGGCACCCGCTTTAGCTTAAGATCTTTATAGTTAAAGCGCGAGTGCGACGATTAATACCAAAGTAAATAAAGAGGAAAAAAAAGAGTATCCGCCATTTTTTCTTCTTTATTTACTTTGCTTTCAATCGCGGCACTCGGGCTTTAACTGTAAAGATCTTAAGCTAAACCAGGTGCTGTGAATGGTTCAAAAGTAAAGACATTTTAAAAATGTTTTCTATTTCTTTACTTTTTTTTTTTGGGAAAACTTATTATTTTTGTATTCAGGGCACAGACCATTCAAATACATTAACCAAATACTTATAAACATTACATTTGCATTGTTGGAAATTATGGCACTTGGCGTTATAGATTCATAGAGGTCTAGACAGAAGGGAACCCTCTTCACATTACATTTCCAGCTCCCCTCCGTTTTCAGTGTCCGAGTCCTCCTCTGCTCTTATGTCGGGGGGTTCACAAATGTATCCCCTGTATTTATTCCAGGCCCCCCCACACCTTGTTCCATTTCCTTGGGCAGCCACGATTTACAAGCACTGCTTTCTCGGCCGCCATGGCCACATCAAGATCCCCACACCAGGCGGTAAGCGACGGTGTTTCTCTCGCACCCCATTTTTGTGCGATGTTGCGCTTTGCCACCATTATCCCCATTGTTACCCATTCCTGTGCTGGGCGTGCAAGATCGTTCGACTCCCACACATTTAGAATGCATCTCCTAGGCTCGGGAGCCAACGATATCTCCACCACCTGTGATATAGTCCTCATCACTTTTACCCAGTATTCCATTATCTTGGGACATTCCCACAAGGTATGAAGGAAAGTACCTTCCTCCCCACAGCGTCTCAGGCAGTACGGGTGAGGTGCCGACCCTATTGTGTGCCGGATATATCTAGTGTAGTAAGTTCTATGTAAAATTTTTAGTTGCACTAGTTTAAGTCTAGACGGTATCCCCACCTCCCGCGGTGAGGCAGGCGCCTCCCGCCATTCAGAGTCGTCGAAATCGCCCACATCTCGTGACCATTTTCCCCTGAGTACCCCATGGGGTCTGGGAGATTGTTCACTAACTTTCGGTATGTGAAAGAGGTAGCTCGCTTATACATGCAGTCTGTCAACAGCCTATCCTCTAAGGGGGTGGCTTCAGGGACCTCGGTGCCGGGTGGTAGGGCCGCCTGCAGCGCATGTCTGATCTGCAGGTATCTAAAGCATTCAGTGGGCGCCAGGTCGTATTGCGCCCGGAGGTGCTCGAACGTGGCTATTCCTCCCTTATGCCACATATCGCCCACTGTCGATATTCCAATTGCATCCCATTTGTCAAAGCCCTTGCATTGTCGCAAGCTGCCTAGCCGCTGTGTTACCCACAGAGGGGTAAGCTGGGTTCTTTTTCCTGTCCATCCCATTTTAGCATGCGCTTCATGCCAGATGTTGACCGTCTGCCTAGGGTCCGAGTAGCATCGGTGTATGCTTCTTGTTGTAAAGTGCGGACATCATGCCTTCAGCCCGAGCCCATGTCAATCTGCCATATAAGCGGGATTCGTCTGTGGAGCATGCACCCATTGATTGATAACTTTCAAGTGCACCGCCCAGTAGTATAGCTGTACGTCCGGCAGTGCAATGCCCCCATCATACCACCCGTTGGTGAGCTTGCGCTGTGCAAAGCGTGCAGGTTTGTTCCCCCACATTAGCCCCGAGACTTGAGCCGCAATGTGCTTAAAGTAGGTGGGCGGCACCGAGTATGGCGTATTTTCGAGGGCATACAGGAATCGAGGCAATGCCATCATCTTAAAAAGTGATGCCTTCCCCAGCAGTGTTAGGGGGAGTGTCCCCCAATGGGCGTCATCTCTTTTTAGACGTTCCAGGGGAGGCATAAGATTTTTTTGAAAGAATTCATCCGGGTCCGCCGTGATGTAGATTCCCAAATATCGGAACGCCGCCACCCAGATCTGCAGTGGACAGTCCTCTGGGAGCTGTGGCGGCGGGCCCCGGAGCACAAAAAGTATTTATTTGGACCCGTTGATAGTATAGCCCGACGCACAACCAAACTGGTCACATAAATTGAGAAGTACCAGGATGGATCGCCTGGGTGAGGTCAAATAAAGCAGAACGTCATCCGCATACAGCGATATACGATCTTCCCAGTCTGCTGTCCATCGCAGGCCGCGGATCTGGGGCTCCCACCTGATTCATGCCACCAGTGGTTCCAGCACCAGCGCAAACAGTAACGGCGACAGCGGGCAACCCTGACGTGTGCCTCGGGATAGTAGGAAGTCATTGGATATGTGCCCATTAGCCGCTACGTGGGCCAGTGGCTTTGTGTAGAGTAGGCGTACCCACGCACAAAACTTTGAGCCGAACCACAAGTGTGTCAGAACCGCAAACAAGAAGGGCCATTCCACCATGTCGAACGCCATACGGGCGTCCAATGACAGGATAACTGCTGGCTCCTGAAAATAAGGTATACGGGCCATCACTCCGTGCAGTCGCCTCAGATTTAATGCTGTGTTTCTACTAGGCATAAACCCTGACTGATCCGGGTGAACCAGGGTTGTGAGATGGGGAGTAAGCTGTAGCGCAAGGACCTTTGCTAATATTTTGGCTTCAGCATTAATTAAGGAAATGGGGCGGTATGATGTACAGTCTTCCGGGGGCTTCCCGGGTTTCGGGATCGCTACTATTGTGGCTACACGCTGATCCTGCGGGAGTTCTCCCTTTGTCAAACTGTCCTGGTACATATTGAGCAGGTGCGGGACCACTGTCCCCGCCAGCCTTTTGTAAAGTCCTACGGGGATTCCATTAGGTCTTAGCGCTTTCCCTAATTGTAAGGAGCCAATTGCCACCTGTAGCTCCTCGGTCGTCAGATCCGCCTCTAGTGTGAGGGCTGTCTCTGGCGCAAGCTTGGGCATTGCAATATCCTTGATATAGGTCAGTGCCTCTTCCACTGCCATCGCTGACAGTGATGTGTACACCTGCTGAAAGTGCTGCGCTAGCCTATGTATTATGGCCCGTGGGTCAGTGTCCATTGAATTATCCATCATTCGCAGCTGCGATATCCACTTTGTCTCGCTCCCTTTTATCGAGCCACGCCAGAAGCTTCCCAGCTTTATCGCCGGCCTCATATACCTTATGTCTCGTTGCCGAAAGTCTAAGTGCGGTCACCCCCCTCAAATGTTCCCTATGTAGTTGTTGTTGGAGGTGCAGGTTGTGGGCTGTGATGGGAGTCGGGTTTTGCAAATGTTGTGCGTCAGCCTTCTGGAGCTCCGATTCCAAGGCAGTGAATTGCCGCCGCTGTCATTGCTTATAGCCTGCTATAGAAAAGATAGCTTGCCCTCTGAGTACAGTCTTATAGGCCTCCCAGAGGGTGGACGGGGAGAGGACCGACCCGTCATTTTCCCTCAAGTATTGTTGTGTCGAGGTGCGTGTGGATTTCATGATCTTGGGAACTCTCAAGTATCCAGGGAATATTTTCCGCCGTCCCCCTTGGTGATACGTGTACGTTAAGACCACTGGCGAGTGGTCTGAAATACCTCTAGGCTGAATGTCAACTGTGTCTACGTGCTTGAGGCTCTCCAAGGAGGTTACAAAGTAGTCTATTCTCGACAAGCTATTATGTACCGCAGAATGAAAAGTAAATTGATGCGCCATGGGATGCGGTTGCCGCCAGATGTCCACAAGCCCCATTAAGACCAGCCGGGGAGCTTCGCTTAAGACACTGCAGCACCAGACCCCTCTTAATTTTATCCCCAAGGCCACGCACATTCCACGTAATTAGTGTTAGGGATCTCACCTTTGTGTCCGGCATATGCCCCCACTCAGTAGACTGCGAGTGTGATAAAGTCATGACCGTCAAGACGCGTAGTCAATAGGGCGGATGAGCGTGGGCTGTGTCCCTGCCACCCCCATTTGAGGACATGTCAAACCCAAGTGCCTGCATACAAAACGTAAACAAAGAAAACCAAACCAGAACAGCAAAACCCCACCCTCCACCCCCCACCCTGCCTCCCTGCTAGACGGACTTAAAACTACCCGCCACCCCAACTTTGCAGAGCGCTTCATACCCATTCCCAGTAACAGTACTTGCGTGTCGGGGGTGAGAAGTCCGATGAGCACCTTAGTCCATCCCCTTCCTTAGGACCATTGTTCTGTGAGACCGTTCTGCGGCTGCCGTGTAGACCTTGCACTAGTGGATTCTCGCCCACCCGTTTAATGTGTATAGAGGACCACATGGAGCCTCCACCGTCCGACGACCTGGGTAGCAATATACTACCATTGTCTTCCGTCTCTGTGTTTGCCGATATGCGTGAGCCATGGTTCCTCTTCTCATTTCTCAGCCTCCGCCCCATGCGCTGTGTCTCCTTCCCGTGCCTGTTCGTGATCCTCGGGGCCCTCTTCCACTCATCACCGTTGCTATTTCTTTACTTTTGAAGTAATCAAGGCACCCACGCTTTAGCTTAAGATGTTTACAGTTACATCACGAGTGCTGCGATTGCATGGCAACTGCGTGTTTAGTTGAAGGTGTTGCCGTCCATCAATAGTTCATTAGGTCTCGCCTAGGCAGCGCGCATGCGCTTCTCTGGGAGTGCCTATAGCCACCGGTCTTCACTTTTCAAGCACTGCACTCGTGCTTGTGGTGGCATCCACCTTGCGGGAGCGAGCAGAGGCGCGCCACAAGCACTAGTGCAGTGCTTTCAAAGTGAAAACGGATTGTTTTTTACTGTGGTGGAATTCCCTTTGACTCACTGCCATCTAGTGGTCACTCCCATGAATAGATGCACTCGTGCAGCAGCCTTCGACGCACGCTGGCCTGTATCCTTTACATGCTGCAGCTTGTTTTAGCGTATTATTATTTTAGCTTGTTGCTCTTGCTAGTTTCATCAATGCATTTTGTTTCTTAAAGCTGCACGCCAACGTTTGTCTGTGCATTTAGTTCCTTAAAGCTGCACGCAGTGTTTATACTGTGAAGAGAACAATCATAGTGCTGTTCTTAGCGCTTTGTAGCACTCCCTGGGTGCCGCCTTTTCTCAGCGCTTGGTAGCCCCCTTCGATGCCCCATTTTCTGTTATCGATGCACCTGTACAGAACAACGGAGTCCCCGACTGGGGGACTGTTTTTTGTTGTTTTTAAATGATCATCTCTATGTGGACTAAAAGGAAACCGTACCAAAAAGAGATAGCACAGTTTTTCCACCATCGATTACATTCTGTAACGTAAAAATATACAGCATTTGTTTCCCATGTGACAAAATACCATATATTTTATTTTTGTTTAAAAATCCTTAAATAGGCCAAACAAACACCGCACATTTATTTGTTTTTATTTATGGCGATCTGTGGGGCTTCACCGTTTTAGAAGCTGACGCACAAACCCATTCAGAGGAGTATTGATGATATGACTGCCTCCCGTAGTACCACTATTCTGCATTTTCAAGGTGGCCTTTCCAGGACCACTTTCACTTTGATTTTTTGTGTATTATTATATGACACAAACTCGGCCAGGCCCGAAGGTATTGGAGCGCTTTACATGCGCGCCGGTTATATTACACGCAATCACATTTATTTTTTAGGCACTTGGAGATTACGTGATTTGCCCAGAATCACAGGCTGTTGAGCAGACGCCGGGACTCGAACCTGTTCCAAAGTCAGCAGCACTGGGCTTAACACCACGTGCGCTTCCCGAAACTGACTGTGTTACTGGCCCCTCGGGGCACACCTACCCCATGAGAGATATGCCCACATAGATCCGAACACATTAGCCCTGCAGTTCCTTGAGGTGTGTATTGCACACCCCCAGTTGTCTCTGATAACGTTGGATTTCACAGCGGAGGGGCGGGCACCGCAGCAGGGCCCCTGAACGCATTTTGTTTCCATTAAACTGTCTCAATATTTACATTTTACTTTCACGATTTTTTCTACGAGTCGTAGGGCTTATAAAACCTGTTGCACACAGGGCTGCCTTTCTGACAGTCATGTAGAAGAAATGTGTGCACGGACGGATAAGATTATTGGACTCTGGTGACGTTTCCTGCAGAATTTATATCTGTTAACCATATATAAATATTTCACAGTATAAAGATGTGCATGAATATCTGGCCTTTACTGAGATAATAGTTTAGGTATGTTGGACTACGAAGGCTGAAGCTTTAAACTCAAGGTCTCAACCTTAATTTCACAGGATTTACTATGATACAGCAAGAGGACATGTGGCAAAGCAATGCGCCAGCTTTGCCACGAATATCAAGACACTAGACAGCTCCACGTGGGACAATTCACCTCAAGATTTACTGAGCTACCTAGTTTAACCTTCGGTCAGATGTCGTTGCCAGAGATTTGCAAATTCTTGATATTCAGGCTCCAGGGTGGGAGTGGTTCAGAGATAGTCCCAAGCCGCCCCCTGCCTCACACACCTTTTATGATGCTATGGCCTTAAGACATGAATGAACCGAGTGCTTTGTTAGGCCTAGCTTTGGCGGTTTTGTTTTGACATGTTTTGACACAGCCTTCAAGGATGTTCAGGTGAGTTAGATTTACAAACTTCGCTTTGAGCTGGTTCCTTGGAGCCCTATATTAAACTGTGCCGCCCAGGCTCACCCCTCTATGTTCCCCACAAAGCAATCTCAAGAAACATCACTCTAAAGCCATTGCCAAACTGGTTAATCGCTGGGCGTTTGTTCCAAACTGCACAACTTAAAAGCTTTACTTTGTGGTATTTCATGAGGTGACCGTGATGGGCGCAGATGAAACCTAGACAGACAGAACCTCAAATAGAAAGGAGAGTTATCCTAGAAGTGAAACCTAAAAACTGTCTCCATAACAGGGTTGATTGTTCGTTGCCCAAGTGATTACCCAGATGACTCTTCAGTTTGTTTTACTGAACTTTTCGGATCTTTTATCTATTCGGGTGTAGTCTTAGTTTCTATTCTGATTCATGAATGTCCTACTTCATCAGTGTTCCAACATTGTCGACTGACATATTTCGTCCTCGCTTCTCTCTTCTCGCTTCACAAGTGATCGCTACGGCGGCACCCACACAGATTCTTCCACCAGCTGGTGTAGAAGATCGCTAAATAAGTATACAAGAATTTACTACTTCAAGAATGGTTTCCGAGTTTGTCGACTGACATTCTCCAACCCAAAAGAACCCACTGAAGAAAGTAAACACACTTCTTTCGTTCATTCAGGCTGTCCTACCCCCTCCTTGAGTCCTGATGAAGACCCGACACAGATGCATATGAGTCTGCACTAAGATTATAGGGTCGAAACGTCGACGTTCTTTACATGTATCCGTCCACACAAAGTCCCAAAAAAACCAATGGAATACTTCATCCGGTTGGGACAATTGTATTCAAAAGTGGTCATCCATGACCTAAAGTTTTGTCTATATGTATAAATATATGTAATTTGTTTTATCTTTGTACAGCACCATGTCACCAGTCACGACCAATCACTAAATGTCTACACAGTCTTTTTGTCTCTTTGTTTTGGACAGCTACTTATAATTTGTCGATTGATTCATCACAAGGTTTATACTAAAGATGGACCTTGCAGAACCATATACGGTAGTGTGTGTCTCCTTATATCCTTCAAAGGGATATGTCCATTGATATGTATTAATTACAGGTTTTCAAATTATTTGTAATTCCCGACAGAACCATGGTTATTGTTTAGCTTTCACACTCAGGTTCTGAGGGTTACTGGGTTACCCCATTACTACTAATGGACATATTTTTATGGCCATTTTCCCTTTGTTAGACAAAAGAATATTTGCTTGAAGCTGGTAGTGTTTGGTTTCAATAAGCGGAGACTCTGATTTACTGCAAGAAAGGCACCATTTTGTTTCCATTGAGTAAGACACAGCCAATGCTCCACTCTTCAGGGAGTTATTTTCTGTGAGGTAGGGTTTGGAGTGAACGAGTTGCTGGTTACACATAGTGAAAGTGTATTGTAGCACTTGCCATGTGTTTCTTTTCATGTGCATGTATTGCGGTGAGCCTCTGATGACAAAAGCACTTTGTACAAGCAGGACAATACGTCTTTCCCATGGGGAGCCTGAAAAGACTGCAGACATTTTTTGTATGTTCTGGCGAACAGTTATTTATGTACACTTTTACAGCACAGGAAAACAAGGTGCCATTTTCTCAAGATGACCTGGTTAAGCTGTTGGCATGCTGAATTCAGTGGAAATAGTGTAAAAGCTCACAGGTGTGTCAAATGATTTAATGCCGCATACAAGTTTACAGGCTTTGATGGTGGCCCAATACAAACGCTTTTTTGGCGATAGGTTCTGAACATGATTTTTAACCTGGAACGGCTGTTTGTGCTTACATTTATTTATGTTGCACTTCATGCTCATTTGCGTTTATAGCCAGGCACAGTTTCAATCCTTTTTCTCCAGTCAAGGCACTATCCTCTTCAATTACTAAATTTTTGTCTGTTTTTCAGTTCTTAGTTTTATTTTTTTATTTGATTATTCTGTAGACTGCATGGCTGGCTAGTCCTGAAGGGCTCTTTAAGGAGGTCAGTGATTGGAGAAACAACACACAGAAGCACGTTTTGGAAGATCTTTGCAGGTGGTGTCCATCTGAGCTTGGGGCCAGAAGACTGTTCTGAATGATGGGGGTCAAACGAGAAAACTTATCGCTGTACTTGCTTTTGGGCCCTTCAGTGCCTTCTTGTTCATGCTGAGTGAATGCAGGAAGGTTTTTTGATGTATAGTGAGTTATTAGAACACATGCCAGGATGGGGCATTGGTGCATGTTTACCATATCCCCCTCGCCTCACACCCCTCCCAGAGTCAGACTCAGTAAGACTACCAATAAAAATTTGACTTTGACCACATTTCCAGAGTTAAGTATTACAATGTCCTCCAGCTCCACATATACAATTATGCCATCTCTGCAATCAGTTAACATGGCCAGCCTGTTGTCCATAGGCAACTGAATACATTCCTTGATAAACAGATTCCTACTTTCCACAAACCCGCTGGTTTGAGGATAGAATGAATATGTACATTATGAATGATGGCCCCAGCAAAGCTGCAAACCATTATCTGAAATCGTTTGGTTTTTCTCTTGTAAACCTCTCACCTGAAATTATGATAACCACTTTCACAATTTCTAGTATAAAAAAAATTAAATCAGTAGCTGGAATTGAAGACCAACTCCTTTGCTCTACACAGTTTTAAAAGACCCCATTTTGTCCATGTTTTTCTAAACTTTTAATTGGGCCGGCTTTAAGTTGTAAACACAGTACCATAGATTTCAAAGGCTTGTCACTCATGCCCCACTCTAGAAGTCTTTGACCACCTTCTTTATTTCATCATTGCTGAGTGCTACCAATAACTGTCTGGACCTTAAATTACGTCCAGCTCCATCTCCGGTATCTTTCATGGACCAATATTTCAGTTTTCCCACTGAGTGACTTCACTGTAACCAGTCTTGAACCTTTACACACACCATTCTCCACCTAACAGTTTATCCACACAACTTTTTTCGACATCTTATCTCTGACCTGTCATCAGCATCTACGCCTATGCATTAAATGTTCAGATTTTAATTTTATTTAATTTATGTTTTCCTGAACCATTTTTCTTTACCCATTGTGAACACATCTCCACCATGCAGAGCAATAACAGAGATGCTTCTCCACATCAGTTACCCAACCTACATCTTACTCATCCACAGGCAATCCTGAACAAGCATTGGCATAGCCAATAGGTCTCGCCTTTGGGACCTTATAAGTATTTAGTTATGCAGCACAATATCTTTGGTGCAACAACATCAACTGTTGCATGGCTCAACACTTATAAGGTCCCAAAGGCAAGACCTATTGGCTATGCCAATGCTGTTTTTTTTGTGGGTTTAGGTTTCTCCTGGGCCTCAGTCTGCAGGTGCCTCTGTTCAGTCTGTAATGAGTTAAGGCTTGTGTAACCCTTGCACTCAGTCATCAGGCTGTGTTCATCCAAATGTACTTCAGTCGTCCACGAGAAAGGAATGCTGGACAACTACATTGGAAAAAAAACATAAGGTGCTCAGTAGATGATGTATCAATGGTCACGCATGCGTGTCTGTGCGTGTGAAGCATTTTGCATGGCTAAAATACTATACCATTAGCAAAGCCAAAAGCTCAAACGTAAACAAATGCGAGACCTATTGCATTTCCAATGCTTGTTACATTTACAATTCCTTTCGAGCGCCTCTGTTCTTCAGCTGCATAACATAGTGCCTCCTGCAGCTCCTTGTTCCGTTTGTTTTTATTAGTATTCTGTTTTGGAGAGCCCGGTATCTGTGAGCTGCTAACAGGCTGATGCTTTCACTTCAAGATAGGCATCCACCATCTTCGAACAATAAATTCAAAGATTTTTATATTTTTTAAAACCCATAAAAGGCCACTGCGTCATGATACATACGTGTGCATGTGTGGCGATACCTGCTTAAATGATATATTATCATGCTGTTAAGGCCATATTTTTCTTTTTATTCTGCATCGGTAAAAAAGCACTAGCAAAGCCAAACGGTAATGTCATTGAAAGGCGAGACCTACTGGCTTCCAAACCTTGTCTTTTTCGATTCTTTGTAAACCAAAACGCCGTTGTTTCACCTTTTCTCCCACTCACTCCTTGGAAAGCCTTATCCTCGACCACTTACTAGGCTAGTGCTGCATGGGAGTATTACGACGACTGAACCATCAACACAACTTGAGCAGAGGTTGATGTGGGCGGGATCTATGGGAACACTGTGCGCATGCTTATTTTTCTTTTATTTAACATAAATAATTTGCCTACTTTTTGTTCAAAAACATCCATCCCAGAAAGGTTAAAGCCGACAACTGACATGCCTCGGCTGAAAGGGTGAGGGGGAAAGGGGAATCTCCTGTGCTGTGAAGCCTAGGGAAGGACACAGCGGTACAAAAGGGGGTGGTGATGGACGGAGCATCAGAACCAATCAAACACTCACACCCAGTCCACAGATCTGGGTTTGATCCATCACCGTTCTTTAGCCCATTCTGCCACCCCAGTTCAGACATGGCCATATGCAAATCAGTCTGACCCTGTGCCTCATGGGAACAGTCCAGCCCAAACTGCCAAGCCATGCCTTCCCTGGCCCGGAAACAAGCTTCCTAGGACCGGTTTCTGGCATTTCAGCCGTCTTCAGCCAGGCTTGCTTGAGTCCAGTGGCAAAGTGAGCAAGGGACTCACGTCTGAGCATACCCTGCCAACTTATGGCGAACAAAGCGGTACAAAAGGGGGTGGTGATGGACGGAGCATCAGAACCAATCAAACACTCACACCCAGTCCACAGATCTGGGTTTGATCCATCACCGTTCTTTAGCCCACTCTGCCACCCCAGTTCAGACATGGCCATATGCAAATCAGTCTGACCCTGTGCCTCATGGGAACAGTCCAGCCCAAACTGCCAAGCCATGCCTTCCCTGGCCCGGAAACAAGCTTCCTAGGACCGGTTTCTGGCATTTCAGCAGTCTTCAGCCAGCGTTGCTCGAGTCCAGTGGCAAAGTGAGCAAGGGACTCACGACTGAGCATACCCTGCCAACTTATGGCGAACAAAGCGGTACAAAAGGGGGTGGTGATGGACGGGGCATCAGAACCAATCAAACACTCACACCCAGTCCACAGATCTGGGTTTGATCCATCACCGTTCTTTAGCCCACTCACTCAAGGACACAGAGCTGAAGAAGAAACAAGCCTTATCACCAGGATGCCTGCTACCTGAAAGACATGTACATTTGTGCAATAGATTAATCAGCAAATCTAAAGGCTGCTTGAGAGCCAGTATTGACTTTAACTGAGTCACTTAAAGCACCATGATGTCAAAGATGTATTCTTTTTTGAGAAGTAATGTAATGGTGTCACAAGGTGAGTTCAAGAGTGCATCCCTTCCAAAAGCACTTAAAACATGTTTGTGCTAGGTACAGTCTGATTGCACATAACTAAAGTCTATATTTTGAAATAACTTGTTTAATGCAATTTTAAAATAATTACTTATTTACAATGCTTCCTGTCACACGCTGCGACCTTGTAAAACTAAAAATAAACAAGTCACTATTTCCCAGTAGCCAACCAGAATTCAATTCTGTGTCTCACTGGTTGCACACAGACATCTACAGTGACTGCATTAACTTATAGAGATTTCGTAGCGTAAAATATTACGTTTCCCATTGATTAGTTAAAATTGCATTTTTTTTTCCATTCAAGGAGTGTGCGTTAATTTATATGCATTTACCGAGGGTAAAAGACCAACAAAATATTTACATATTATTTTGTTCATTTAGCCACGTCTTTCACGCATCCCTGATATACCCCAAATATTACTCGCTGACCTCGCCCCCAATGCACTCGAGATCACAGTTCCCATAATTTTTTTTTTTAATGCACATCCACCACTGCTGTTGAGAAGCCAACACGTAAGTTCACCTGGTAGGATTTTGACTTGTTCCCGACAATTAGGCAAGTGCAGATGAAATCAAACTTTGGTATGGAATTGTGCTGTACATCTAACTAGACCTTTTACAAACTGACAGTCGCCCCCACTTTTGGCTTCCAGTTAAACTACCTGTGGTAAAAAGGTTCCCACCAGTGAGACACTGAAGGACCCTAAAAGAGTTAAGTTAACACACCAGATTACCAGAGTGGGCCACCCAGTGAAACCTACGCCAAGTACTAGAAACACTCGGCCAATATGGATACAGATAGATTTGACACACTACTTTGTTGAATGTGTAACAATTTCATACAAACTGTGGGATTGGCCTAAATTCACAAGAGCCCTGAATGTGGAGTCCCCGAAATGATGTAGCAAGCGTGGGTAGCTCATGTGGTCACAATATTATTCTTGACAGGGAGATACTAGGTTTAGTTCCAAGTGCAATTTCTAAAATCTAAAGTAAAAACAACAGGATGCCACAAACTCTTGACTTGGGACAAAAGACGTATGCAGTAGTTGATAAAAACTCATCATGCACAGGGTTATAGCAGGGTCAGCAGATGTGGCTCTTATATGTGGCACCGAGAAGCTGTCGAAGCAGGAGGGAGCCAGGGATCCCTTGGTGCATCAGGCGGTTATTCCCTCAGAGCCTTGGCTCTTGGGCTGGCTGAGAGCCTTACCCAAAACTTCTCCAGATCTACAGGGCATGGCGCTGCTGCCCCTCATCGGCTTGTCAGTGTATTCTGCCTGAGCACAGACTACACGTTCACGTACCTGGGCACTCCGAGAAGTTACTTCGGATTTGTAGTGGAGTTGGGGTCGTAATCTTACTGTAACCGAGAAAGAACAGATGACAAGCTTATACAAACTTCACCAGTTAGAAATTTAAATGGAAACAGACAGATCCAAAATGTATTACTAAATGCCAACGCCTAGACTGGACAGCCAATGCGGTCTGAAGTAAATTAAGGCCATCTATGAATAAACATAGGATGGTGGTTAATTAGAGACCAATGACTGAACCATGGGAGTTGGAGTAGTCTTACCAAACTGCTCCAGATAACTGACCATGCCACATAAGTGTGTGCCACATATACACTATGGGGGTCTGCACAGAAGAGTGCAGCCATTGCCTTTGTTTCTCTTCCATCTGCTCTGCACATAACCACTCACCAGGCTCTCTCCATGGGATCCCCGTTCACCAAATGATTGATGGGGCTGAGCCCCTATTAATATGAAGAGCTCCGTAAAGGAACAAGCATTTGCAATGCAATAGGTCTCGCATTTATGAGAGTCTGAGCTATTGGCAGTGTAAATGACAATGTCATTAGCTTAAACTCTTGAAAATGTGTGACCTATTGCATTGCAAATCTAATTTTTGGAAAAGTGCCCCATGCTGTGTTTTCACGTTAATGTCGGTCACACCTACTTCTTTAGATGAGCCGCGTCTAGAAAGGGGTGTGGCTGCCATTAAAGTGAAAGCACAGTATGGTGCGCTTTTACAAAAAAAAAAAGCATCCGTTTGTCAAGTTGACAAACGGATACTTTTTTTTTTTTTTTTTTAAAGTGCCCCTTGCAGCAGTTTCAGTTTAATAGCAGGAGCGCACCTTTCTTTAGATGCGGCTCATCTAAAGAAAGGGGCGCGGAAACACTAAAGTGAAAGCGCCATATGGGGGTTGCTTGTAAACAAAAAAAAGTGAAAAAATAGAAGAAAAAAAAAAAAATGCGCCCACGTTCAGACTGCAAACAACAAACTGAAGGCACGGCCACCACTGCATCAGTGTGGCATGCTGTGCTATGAAAAATAAATAAATGGGGAAGAGCGTGTCCTCCCTGCAACAGCAGCAAAGAGTAAAACAAAGAGTAAAACATAACCAAATGGTGCTCTGGGGTTGTAATTAAAGCCTAACGAGTAACAACACATGTAACAGGGGATGTCCTGATGGGAGGTTACAAAATGAGACAAAGCAGTACTAAGGAGGGACTTCTAAGTCTATTGACCAATGAAAAGCCACAGTCTCCAAAGGACAATGACAAGCCAATGAAAAATATGGGTGAGAGTGGGCAGAGCATCAAATCCATACTTGAATACAGCATGCCTCGCAGAGCAGTGCATGCGCTGCCCAGGCTCCACCTAAAAATGATGAATTTGGCTCATGAATGCCAAGACTCCGATGCTGATGGATTGCTAAGACCTGGTAATGACTGCACAACATGCAACTCGATGAATAAAGCACTCACTAACTAATTTTGTATATTACAGGGAGATCACGTCCCTCCAAGTCATTATAGACACTGCTTCCAGCCCTGGACTTTGTCACAACCCAATGCATTCTGGGTGGTATAGTCTTGTTTTGCTACCATTGAACTAATTAGCCTAACACACCTAAAATCAATGATTTGGAGGTTAAAGTTCAGACTGGAGACGGTCTCCATAATGACCTGGAGTAAGGTGGTCACGCTAGCGAAGCACGAATCAGTGCTAGACAACCACGCAGCCCACACTCAAACCAGGCACGCAGGGAAAACACCCTAAAAGGGGAAATAGTTAGCATTGGTAAGAATAGTACTGTGTCATAGGAAGGCCTGCCACACCTCATCATATCATCTTTTGCAGTTGAAGCCGAAGTACAAACGTACTAATATATATTATATAATACACACACATGTAAATACAGTGTACATTGTATATTTTTATCTGTAAACCACACATTTGTGCCCATCTGCATATTTCTTCAAGGCTGTGAATTACATTTTAGAAATGCACACATCTACAAACAATGTGTAATACCCGACATAAATTAAACTCAAGCTGAGGAATGCAAATCTGGTTTTAAAATGTTATGCACTCCTGTAACCCTTTATATTTGGAACTCTAAACTAATCTCAGTCATGCTGCTCCTGGGATTTATTAGATCATAGAACCCATGCCTTGAGACAAGAGAGCCATTTTACTGGCAGGAATCTCAGAGGTATGTTTTGTTTTTATTAGTGCTCTGAAGCAGCCTCCTGCCTGAAAGATCACTAAATAAAAAAAAAATGGAATACCACAATTAGAAAAGAACATTTAAAATGTATTTTACACATTGCAAATTACTTGAATCTTTTCCACATATTAAGGGGTAGTTGACCGTGTAAATGCCTCAATGAAATAACATTTTCAAACAAAGGGCAGGAAAGTTTTCTTGGCACATTCAAAAGGCCAGTTTTTCAAGAAGTAAAACAATAATATGGGGTTTAATAATATAATGATGCAGTGCAAGCTCTCTGAAAAGCGAGAAGTGACTTGCTGTTGCAGTCTTCCATGTGACTCCAGTTTCTCCAGTCTCCTTTACAAATGACAATCACTGTATTTCACACCTGGTTCTTTGAACCCCTGGAGGTGAAGCTCGGAAAAACAATGTGAAAGGTCCAGAACTGACCCGATCCCAGAGCTCATAGCAAATTATTTCTGATGCCTAAGGCCCATTACTCTAAATAACTTTACTCCTTCCAATGTGCCCGAAGTTGAATGTATGTCACCAGCTAGTTTCTGGAAATTGAGTGGATGTGATTGATTATATTCAAAATGTATAAAAGTGCACGTCTTTCTCGGAGAACGGTGTCCTGGTGCCAAGAAAAAAGCACTATGTCCCCACCTTAGCAGAGAAGTATGTTTTAGTAACTTCCGAAACTTTACCAAAAACTTTAACTCAACAGTTGCAGTATTGCACTTGTCCAAAGTCTCTCTTGCAGCATAACTCAAAAATGCGATAAGAATAAGAGAATCTTGTACTGCTGCTGTGTGTATGTAACTGTTCCATGCATGTGTGTGTGGGAAGCTTCTACTGTTACTGCCTGTGCTGCAGTTTGTGTGTTACAGAATGAAGCTTGCCGTGTTGCTAACTTTTCTGCAGCTACAGGCGAAGCTTGCACTGCTATTCCCACTGCCATTACCCTTCTGTGTACCTGAGGGAATCTTTTCCTGCTGCTTCTCATGCTGTACGTGTATTGTGAATGCACGACACACAAAGGTCACCAGGCACTCCAAACAAGCATTTGCAATGCAATAGGTCTCGCATCTGCAAGAGTGTGAGCTATTGGCATTGTAATTAAATGAAAATGCCTTTAATATATGTTTTTTGTAAACCTGCAAGCGGTGCGTAAACACGCACTTTGTTCTTATAGTCCTTGCTTACGAGAAGCAAGACTGGCAGTTACTGCCAGCCTTGCTTTAATCCAGATAACTGTGCTCTACGTTTTATTACACTAATACTGAAACAAAGAGGCAAGCCCAAACCAATGCCCATAAGGACGAGCTGCCACAGTGTACCTGGCACTGATTTTGACACTCTGGATACCAGGGGTCACGAAGGCAGTGCCAGGGGTAGCAATGGGCAAAGCAGGGGTCGTAGCTGCGACCTCTGGTGACCCCTAAATGACATCTGTGTTTCCAACTCTAACGATTAGACCGTGATTAGTGTAGAGCTGCTCCTGGCAGCAGTTGATATGGCTAGGGCTACTGCAAAATAACCTGACACATTGCCTGAATCTACTACAATAAGACAAGTATCTCAAAAGAGACATGTACATTGATAAGTTGGATTTGTGGTTTGAGCACATGCTGCTGAGATTGTTAACATGTAACATGCTGCAATCTCCATTTGTCAAGCTAACCTTTCACATTCTGAAGCAAAAAGAACTGATGGACAGAATGCTGAACATTTGAAAACAATCCCTCCCAGTCTCAGATTTGGGTTTAATCCATTGTTTTTTTGCTCACTATATCACCCCAGTTTGGACCCAGCCGTATGCAAATCAGTCTTGACCCTGCGCCCCATGGGAACAGTCCAGCCCAAACTGCCGGACCAGGTCCTCCCTGGACTGGAAACAAGCATTCTGGGACTGGTTTCGGGGTTTCACACTCTTAAGACCAGTTATGGAAGTCCGAATAACCAGCCATTAACTAGAAGTTATGGTGCAGCATATGCAAGTCAGGACAGCATGAGTGTGTACAGTAAGTAAGCTAGTTGGGTGCCGTATCTCTTATACAAGTAACTGCAACTGTGCAAGCCACATGCTTAAATGGATGTTGCTGAATTTCAGTCTGTGCCCTTGATTCTTCTACAAAATGCCAAAGCAGTATCACACCGCTCAAATTAATTTCATATTTCCCTATACTAAGTCCCCACTAATCCTGTTTGGGTTCCGGAGTAGAGTGGCACCTGCCAAAAAGCACTTCAACACCTCAACAGGGGTAGCAAGCTCTATATAGATGCAAATCTTTCCCTCTTCTATCCCTCCACTATCCTTCTCAATATAAGAGACTAGCATATCCACTGCTCAAATTAGTTTCACATTTGTCTATACTAATTCACCACGAATACTTTTGGGTTCCGAAGTAGCATGCTATTCGCCGAAAAAGCGCTTTCATGCCTCGTCAGGGGTAGTAAGCGCTTTATAAATGCAATTACAATACAATACTACTGGGCTGGGATGATCATGTCAGTTGCTACTGAACATAAACAGAAATTGCCTGCCTGAAGCAGAAGGCATGATACATGTGAATGTAATTATCAGATGTGAGCGGGGT
The DNA here is from genome assembly GCF_964204655.1 of Triturus cristatus. Classification (NCBI taxonomy): domain Eukaryota; kingdom Metazoa; phylum Chordata; class Amphibia; order Caudata; family Salamandridae; genus Triturus; species Triturus cristatus. The sequence goes on along the minus strand of NC_140594.1, from coordinate 213,674,279 downwards.
ATGTACATGGACTTTTAAATATAGAGTGTTACTCCTTCTAACACAAACGTGTGTACAAATGCAAAAAGTGCATATATCTGGCCTTTCACAATGGCATAACAGAGCAAACAAGCATTTGCAATGCAATAGGTCTCGCATTATTAAAGTTTGAACTATTGGCATTGGTAAATAATGCAACACCAATAGCTCAAACTTTAATAATGCGAGAGCTATTGCACTATAAATGCTCAGAGTGGATAAACAAATAGCGAGCAAGCGAGGGAGCAAGATGTTGGGACAGAGTTAAAAAGCAATATAGGGAGAGAGAAAAGAGATGTGGGATAGGAAAAGTGAAAGTGATGAAAAGGCGAAAGTAAACAGAGAGCCCCTATTAAACAGAACACACAGATAGATAAAACCTTGGGTAGATGTTTACAAGCCACATTATCTTGAGAAGTATAATATCTGCAGTATTATGGAGCACGAAAACTGTAGAGATCACAAATGTGACAGAAAAGAGATGGTTCATGTGCACTTGGAGGCGAGATTGTTTATCTTTGGAAGGGGAGGAGAGATCAGCCTGGAGTGAGATAAGAAATACAGGGGGGGGGGGGGGTGTCCAAGGCTTATAAAGCGTCAACCAAACAAAATTAGCAAGTGGCACCACAGAGGAGCCAGCCATACAAGGAACATGTAATCTCAAATAGGCACCATCAGAGTAGTCAAGATACCAGGATATATATACTTTATTGCGAGCACAGGAGTAGCGTTGGTGTTCCCAATGCAGCCAGCAAACAACTGCCTGAGAAGGAACACATCTACAATACATGCCATGGCAACCTTGGAACACGAAATTAGAATGTGCATTTAAAGCACCATACCACAGAAAACATTTAAGTAAAAGCCAAACATAACATATCCTCCTCCCTTTATCACTTTCCCAAACCTTTATCACTTTTAAAACATAACATATCCTCTACCCTTCATGACTTTTCTCAAAAAGCTAACACATCATATGAGCTACTACATAACACAAAAAAAAACTATAAACATCACATGAGCTGCTACATTACACAAGTAAGTTGAAAACGTATCTATCCCCACATACATAGTCTTGAAGGTACCTTGGTGGGCACCTAGATCTCTGCAGCCCCACTCTATTATTGATACCATCACCCCGATTCTGACTAGTCAGAGAAGATTGAGTTTTACACATTTCCTCATCACTAATAAATAGATAAGGATTTAAATCACCCTTGTTTTCCACTATCACATCTTTTCCTTGATTGACATTTTTTCTGTACAAAGCAACTCTTCTCAGATTCCAATTCTCTCCATTGTACAAAGTAACATGCCTACTGTGCACATTTTTAACCTTATATGGACCTCTAAATTTGGCAAACCCAGCCCCAATCCGTCCAGGCTTAACCTTTACCCAATCATTGGGTCTTATAGAAGTATTATGCGGAGATTTTCTACACTCCACCCCTTTGTCGTAATCAGAATTAGCTATACCAATACGTTCCTTCATCCATGCCGGAGTTAATTTGGTACTGGCAGGACGCCCTCTCATGACAGCAAACGGAACTTTCCCCCGACACCGTATTCACGGTTGTGCGATATGCCCACACCAAATCATTCACCATAGATCTCACATCCTTCCTGTTAACTATTGCCATTTGAATAACACCTTTCACCATGCGGTTCGCTCTCTCCACCACCCCATTTCCCTGTGGGTTATAAAAGGATGTTCTAGTGTGAACTATCCCACAAGACTTCAAGTAATGAGTCATCTCATGAGACGTCAATTGCGTGCCGTTGTCCGTGATTAACCTAACAGGGTACCCATCTTCTTTGAAAATATTGGACAAAACACTAATGGTATTCTTCGTAGTAATCTCCCTTACAAACTCCACAATCAACCATTTGGACATCACATCAACAATCACAACCCCAAATTTTAATTCTGTACCCAGACCAACAAATGGACCAATAAAGTCCAAACAAATAGTGTGCCACGGTAACTCTGGGACATCTATTTTACCTACCTCATGTTGACTGCCTACTTTCAACCTTTTGTCACTTTCTACACAGTCAGGACACCTCTCAACCCAATCAGATACTTGCTGATCCATTGCAGGCCACCAAAAATGCTCCCTTAACCTTTTCTTTGTAAGAGTTTGCCCCATATGACCTTCATGAGCTAATTTAAACAAAGAAAGCCTCAAACTTTGTGGAGGAATAAATTTGTCATCCTTCATGATGATAAAACCTTCTTTATCAAACACCGAAAGTTCTTCCAAAACCTTCACAAAAGGCCTCACACCAATTGAAACTGTGCTCTCCCTCCTATTTCCCTTGGTAATTAAATCTTTAACTCCTTGAAGGACTCCATCCTTCACCATATAGTCATTCCATTGCTCCCTACCTATAGCACCATTACATAGTTCCACCAGCTCATCAACAGCTGCAACCGCACCTTCATATTGGAATGCCTCCACCTTCATTTTGTCCACTTCCTTCCAAGGTAAAGGTAATCTGGACAACCCATCCGCCTGACAATTTCTCCATCCCGGAATATACTCAATCCTGTACAAGTATTCCTGTAAACGAGCTGCAAGTCTAGCTAGTCTTGCCGATCCCTTGCCTGCCCCACCAGGAGATAAGATCTTAATAAGAGGTTTGTGATCCGTCTGCAACGTAAACTGAAATCCCCACAAATGCATCCGAAAATACTCAGCACCCCAGGCCGCCGCCAAAGCCTCTCTCTCAATTACCGAGTAATTTCTTTCAGAATTTGTCAAGGATCTTGAAGCAAATGCCACTGTTTTAATACCAGATGTATGTACCTGTGCCAATACAGCTCCTACACCCACCGCACTAGCGTCTACCGTGAGAACTGATTTCAATTTTGTGTCAAATGGTGTTAGAATCTTTGCTTCACAAATCTCTTTTTTAATCATGTCAAAGGTACTTTGTTGGTCCATATCCCAAACAAATTTGTGGCCCTTCCTTAGAAGTATTTTAATTTTCTCTGTCTTCTCCGCAAAATTCTGTACAAATTTAGCATAGTACTCAATGAGTCCTAAGAAGGATCTGAGCTGATCTTTGTCTGATGGTGCCGGAGCTTTCCTTATAGCTTCCACCAAATCACGTTTTGGTTTAATACAATCACAAGACAAGGTATAACCTAAATACTCCACTTCTTCTACACCAAATTTGCACTTTTCTTTTTTAAGTGTTAAACCCGCATTATCCATTTTGTGCAATACCTCTTTCAAGAACAAATCATGTGGTTCTTTTGTTTCCCCGAATACCAAAACATCATCTTGAAAATAAACCACATTTTTTGTATCTCCCAAAACTGAACCCATCATTCGTTGGAACACACCAGCAGCGGATGCCAATCCAAACGGCATCCTCGTGAACTGGAAAATCCCTTCAGTCGTGATGAATGCTGTCAGTGGTTTTGATTCTGCGTGTAACTTTATTTGGTGATACGCACTGCGCAGATCTAATTTTGAGAAATACTTCCCTCCTTTGAGAGAGAGAATAAGTTCATTTATGTTTGGTAACGGGTAACTATCCACTACAATGTTCTGATTTAGTGTGCGCAAGTCCACACAAAATCTGTAACTTCCATCAGGCTTGCCTGTGATAACAACGGGTGAAATCCATCTTGATGTCTCAATCTGTTCTATGATGCCATGTTCTACCATCTCACCTAACATCCGTTTGACCTCTTGTCTCGCAATGATAGGTACCTTCCTAACCTTGTGTTGCATTGGTATAGCATCAGGTTTCAGCATAATTTTGTGAACATACCCTTTAAGTTCACCAATCCTATCTGCAAATACACTACTCATACCTTCCACAATGGTATTCGTTGTAATCTCATCCACAATCATCACTTGGTGCTCCGCTCTCGGGTTTAAAATTATGTGTAAGTCGTACTGGTGTGCCCAACCCAGGATAGGTGGTCCACTGTGAGCCACATACACTTTCCCCTTTACCCATCTTTCTTGAAAATGAATATCCGCAACCATGAATCCAATGATATCTATTTTCTCCCCTTGGTACCCCCCTGGGTTGATATCTTTTGGAAGTAATTTTTCATCAGGCCAATTTTGTTCAAACAATACCCAGGGAATAATCGTCCAGAAGGACCCTGAATCCACCATTAATTCCACTTCCTTTCCGTGAATAATGAATAAAGCCTTTGGTCTTATTCTTCTTCCCACCGGGTCTACAACATTCTCATCATCTACACACAGGATTTTATTTCTCCCTTCCACATCACACAGTGATGTAATATTTCCTACCTCACTCTGCACTATTGATACCTTGGGTTTGTACATTTTGCACATCTTGTAAAAATGACCTTTACGACCACATTTCTTACATTCCTTGTCAATGGCATAGCATCTCTTATAATCTGCTGTATGGTAAGTGCTTCCACATCTAGTACACATTTTTTCATTCAATTTACTAGTGTCCGAGTTTGAACTCAAGCTATTAGTGTATTTCTTCCCATATACACCCTTTTTACTATTGACATCCGTATTTTTACTAGCACCTAATGCTGCCACCTCATCCTTATCTATGTATGTTACTTCCGCCGAGCTTTCTTTCTTTTCCATCTCCTTCATGCACGTCTCAGATTGTTCTACCACTTTAGCGATATCAATAGCATTGGACAATGTAGGATTCTTAGCCGCCCATAACCTTTCCTGCATTTTTTTGTTCCTACATTGTACAATAAATTGATCACGTATCATCTCTTCCCTCATGCCAACAAATTGACAATTTAGAGACAATTCACGTAATCGCGTTACAAATTGATCAATTGTTTCATCACATTTTTGTGGTTGCGTATAGAATTTGTGCCTACACATTACTATGTTTATTTCTTTAGCGTACTGTTTAAGTCTTTCTTTCGCTTCTAAATAAACATTAGTTAAAACCCTTCCTTCTGCATCCACCCCAACTGGCAAGAATTTAAAAGCATGCTGTCCCTCTTTTCCTAATGTGCTTAATAACAACGCTTTCTTCCTTGAAGCACTGAAATCTTTACCATCCAGAGCTTCTATATAATTTTCAAATATTTCTATCCACTCATCCCACTCGATGGGAGGATCTCCAGGTTGTTGTAAAAATAATGGTGGCGCTATTACAGTGGGATTATCCATTATACTGTATGATAAAGTTAAATTACAACAATCACCCCGTACAATGGTTTGCAGCAATTACACAATCAAGAATAGAAAAATAGAGAAAAGGGGAGGAACAAAAAATAAAATAATAATTTCCTTTACCAATGCTTTTTTTTCCTAAACACAAATAGTATACTATATTCGTTTCAACCAGTTGTTTCACTATAGTCATATGGTGAATATGGTGTAAGACAAACCAATTCACACACTCTCGCCAAACTGTGCAAATACCGAGGACTCCAAGTTCTCAAATACTCCTCAGTCTTGAATACGAGCGATGTCCGCGTAGTGCCGTTTCTTTGTTTGTTTTCTTTTAATCACACCAATGTATCCGTAACACTTGCGTGAACGCGCCCACAAGATTCGTTTCCTGGGATACGACACAACAAATATGGCTGCACACCTTACGTGATCACGTATTCACGCTTAAGCGTATGCGTTCCAGTGACTCTCCAAACGTCACAGCAACTTGAGAACTCCGGTGTGAAGACACTCGTAAGATTCCTCTCGTCGAACTTTTAGTCCACGCGCCGATGTTGTCTTTCAAGAATCCAGGTAACGGTTGCACTCGTAGTTTGTTTAAAATTAAATCGTTTTACCAGCACATCGCCTTTTTCCCAATCCACGAAATCCGTCGAAATCACCATACAAATTGCCTCAGACCACTGAGCCACTTCCACAGTTTCAAAGTCAAATCACTCGCTCCGATTTCCTCCTTGGACACACACAAAATTAGTAAATCAACTCGGGTGAAATATTGAACAGGGTTCTCGCCTCTTCAAATACTGTCAACACCTTCACCTTCCACACGATTTACTTATTTTCCCAAGGCTTCGTCGTGTTAGGTCGATTCCATAACACCGCGTGAGTTCCAATCTACCAACGCCGCTTCCACTCCGTGCAGTACTTGCTGGCCGACTGTCGCCAATGTTGTAATCTCAAATAGGCACCATCAGAGTAGTCAAGATACCAGGATATATATACTTTATTGCGAGCACAGGAGTAGCGTTGGTGTTCCCAATGCAGCCAGCAAACAACTGCCTGAGAAGGAACACATCTACAATACATGCCATGGCAACCTTGGAACACGAAATTAGAATGTGCATTTAAAGCACCATACCCCAGAAAACATTTAAGTAAAAGCCAAACATAACAGAACATATGGTTCAAAAGTACAGCACATTTACAGACGGATTATAGAAGTGCATTTGTTTCCTTGTCACGGAGATAGGTGTAAAGACTGGAAAACGATGGCCCAGGAAAGCTACCTACCCTATCTGGTAAATAAGCGTAGATGATGGGGAGGGGCGGGGAGAGGGGTGTCAGCAGCACGGAGAAGTGGTGAGTGGGTGGGGAAATAAGGAACACTGGCAACCTGTAAACATATCTAAAAGTACCTGAACCGCTAAGACCTAAACTCCCATAACTGCAGTAGTTCAGGTTAGACCCCCGACTGATAAGGAGACACCCTGTCGGTGGCAAAGTTCCCAGACAGCACAAAGGTGGGTGGTTGACGAACGATAAACGCCGGCTGTGAATGGGCACCGGTGGAAGCAGAGGAGTAACTGACAGAGCCCCGCCCCCTCCCTCATTACGAAGAAAAGTCGAAAGGGGGAGGGGGGCAGTGGAGTCACCTCCAAGACATGCGGACTGCGGTTCCTACCCAGGAAATGTGGGCAACGAGAATGACTCACTGCATGGAGGCCTGGAGAGTGGTTACGCAGCAAGAGGCTACCCCCAAACGTTGGACCGAATATGGGGAAGGTGGAGACAACACTCAGGATTGACATAGGACAGTGGAGAATGACCGAATAGCTCCCCGGTGAGAGATGGAATCCGTACTGCAGACCCTATCCCCTGACATCTGTGGAGGCAACATCCTCTTGTCAGTGGCTGGATCATATAGGGCCCGGAGGGGATGAGATTTGGGCAGGCAGCTGCCACTACCGGAACTTGTCCTCTGGGAGGAAGCATACAAAGATGGATGGGTTAATGCTCACATCCTTGTGGCATTTAGTTTGATTTTTTTTTGCAAAAATTTAAAAATAAAAGTAAAACAAAAAACACATCATCAACGATAGACACTGCTTGTAAGCAACTTGCTGCGTACAGTGTAGAGCAGGTTTCTCCTAACTGTAGCTCATGACTGCTGGTAGCTCTCCAGCTACCTGCAAGTAACTCCTGTGTGCAGTTCAGCCTAAGTCGGAAACTTTGGTTGGCTGAATGAATATATTGGACATCAAAATTAAAAAGTATGTAATTGAGACTAATATGTATGTATCTTGGAGAAAAATGTTTAATTTGCCAAAACTAATATTTGACTGATAAATCAGGTAGAATTGTGGGCCACGTATTACTAGTTTTATTAATCTAATGCCAGAAGCCTTGCAGCTATAGTCACAATGTATTAGCCTCATGTTAAATTTGGTACTACCCATGTAAAGGCATTCCAAATTATTTTTTTCATTACTGCAAGTAACACTGCCCGGTGGACAGGAGGTGTTCACTGCTGACAATGATGTGTAATGTGGCCACTAAGTAATATTGTCTGATTGGCCACTATCACAATATTATCATTAAACATAACTCGTTCTTATTAAAGAAGAGGTTGCAGGCCCCTCAGATACAGAAATTCCAGCTCTGTGACCTCATACTCTCTGTATGGAAGGATACTGCTCTCCACTACACATCACTGCGAGGGCAAGCATAATAACATGATCCCATAAGCTCCGCTCTACCCCATACATTGCGACCCGAGTGCAAAACCCTTTTACATGTCTGGCGTCTCTTACGCTTGTAGGTGTGGAATTGCAGGCATGCGGTCTATGCCATTAAAATACAGGTCTAGACCCTGCACACAATGTGCGACCATGGAGTACACACAGTATGCACAGACATCAACCCCATCCTACACAATACTCCTACCTCAGCCCCAAAATGTATATTGAGCAGTAGAACACTCTCATACCCTCCGTACTATGAGTGACAGTTCAGCGCTCAGTAAGCAAAATAGAAAAAAAACACGGTTTGCGACAATCGGACACACGCAACGCATAAGCAATGAATGACAGATTATCAGATTCCCTCTTGATTGTACCCCTCCCTGTTAAATGCAACAAAAAGTTTATCATAACAAATCAGATAGGCATCGAGGAGAAAAGGCACATGTGGTAAACAAAGCGATACTATATCGCATACAAACTGGTAGCTCGCTGTGAAAGCCAGTTTTACACCAGTAGCTTTAACCCCGTCAGAGTACACACAGGAATGCTCTAATGTAGAGACAGGAGTTGGGAGGGTGCTGGTTATAAAGGGGGATCGGGAGCACATGCGTTATTAAAGAAGGCAATAGTGGGGTAAGATTGGGATCCCAGGGGGAGGCGACGGGCTGGTGGCCTTGGGCAAATTGTTTGATGTCTTCGGATGAGGACTGGCAGGTGGGGACGTGGGCATAAGTTACGCAGTCTGGGTGCCTTCATCCTTTTAGGCTGGTCGGTTGATGGCGATTACTACGGGGGCTATGGACACATTGGGGGAGGGAGGGTGGTCTGAGGAGGGGTTAATTGCGTTAAAGGCGGGGAGGCCCGGGGGTTGTTGGTGCAGGTGCGGGTAGCCTTCAAGGGGGTAGGGCAGGGAGTGTAAAGTAGGGAGCTGGCACACGTGGGATGCAGCTCAGGGCTTCGGCAAAAGCTAGTCAGCGGGTGTGGTGAAAGTGCCAGACTCCGCAACACAAAGTGTGCAGGAGGCCTCCTTCAGCAAACTACAAGCATGCTTCACTCGTAAAGTGTGGCTGTGGCCTCCGTGCACCGCCATGGGTGCGAACTTTGTGATGGGTGCTGGGTGGACACTTTGTGTATAGGTGATTGGTGTGCCTTCGCAAGGACTTTGCATGCAACAATTTGCCCAAAAGTGCTGACTGAGTCCTTTATTAAAAGTGCTGGATGTGCTCTTTGTGCAAGGAGTGAGCCCTTTGTAAACAAGCATTTTTGGTGGGTGCCCTCAGAAGTAGGAAAAAACGTTTAAGCAGCTGTAATTATGCAAAGGCCTTTTAAATTGAATCCTTTAAGAGTATTTAAATATTAAAGATATGTATTTATGATGAAATGTACTTTATAGTTGGTTTTATGCATGTGATGTACTTTTGTGGTTGATAGGTAACCAAATAAAGTGTCTATTGATGGAGTACATTTATACATTTGGGATATCTGCATATACAGATGTATGTATTATGTTTTACTGTCCACATCACTCTACCTATCAGCACTGCACCAATGTAATTTACAAACTATCTAAAGATTAGAAGAAAACACATACACAACGTACATGTTTTCTAAATAAGTACTTGAATAACAGGTGTTCATTGAGTGAACAGCCTTGTTTTGGTAATTAAATGAGACCCACTGAACCGTTGATGTTGTTCTAGGTTTAGTCAGTGAAGGCACTACAACTGAATACTCCCCCAGTATCTCTCACAGAAACGGACCAGCTCTGTGGGTTCCTGTACTGTCAGAAGCAAGACAATCATTCATTTTCAGAGCAATCGTTTATGCTCCAAAAATATGGAACAACATACCAGCATTTATCAGTTAGTTCAAATCCATATTATTTAAATGTTTCCTGAAATCTCACCTAACAAATTTCTCAACACTTTATTTTCCATTCTTACCCCACTTGTATGATCTTTGTCGAGTCTAGTACACACACACATCTAAAGCATGGCACGGATTTAAAAGGCCGCCATGGTCTAACTGTTTTGGGAAATATTTGAATATATAAAGAAATATTTTTAAAACCAGACAGTGCTTTTAGAAATAAGTTCAGGCGAACGTCAAACAAGAGATCCGAAGAGCTGCAGAGAAGTATGGGAGCAAGCAGGACAAAACTCTCCATTTGAACATTTCGTTGCTTCCCCGTGAAATGGATCCAAACACAGAAGAAGCCCGCGAGTGGTGCGCCACTGCGAGCCATGGCCTATTGGTGTCTATTACGCCCAACAAGCGCGTAATAGACACCAATAGGCCGTGGGCCGAGCAATGCGCCCGCCTCTGGCCAATAGCGTGCAGTCTTTCATTAAAAGACGCATGCTAGGGCCAATGGGGTAGCTGAAAAGGAAACGCACACGCACGAGCATGTGCGATTCCTATGTCAGCTCAGATTCCCAGTTTTTCACCTACAAAATGCCTCGCACCTGCGCGAGCGCTGCTACGCAGTGCAACGCAGGTGCGAGACCTAAAAAGGGAGCGCAGCTCAGAAGGTACATCCTCAGTGGCTGACAAGGGCCTACCTTGCATTTTGTTTTCCGTCTCAAAGCCTGAATGAAAAAAGCACCAGCTAACTTCTTCATGCATAGTGTCTGAGAACTAGAATGTTCCAAACTCTGAAAAGATTAGTGGTGTCTTTAAATTACATGTTACCAGCATGCAGGATACAAGTAATAAGCATCCATTCTCTTCAATTGATGTCAGGCAAAGGTGGCACTTTGATGCGGTCTCCATTCATAAATCTTAATAAGATTATCTGTAATTCAATACTATTTCTGGGCACCAAAAAAAAATCCCAAATAAAAATTATACTATTGTGTGTTTTTATAGTGCTAACTTTAACAGGCGCACTGCCTTTTCAAGCTGTAAATAAGCGGAATTATAATGCAACTCACTCGATGTTTTGTGTTTAACATCCCAAAGAAGGATTAAAATCAGAAGCAGCCCTGCTGGATTTGAAACTGCAGGTTCCACACCGATGTCTGTAGCAGGTTCATTAAACTGTCTATGCAGACGTCAAGGCTTTCGAAGTTCTAAATCTGTGCGTTAGGTGAATAGTTTTTTATTCGCGCATTTTCACAATTCTGGATGTTTGAAAATAAAACAATTTTAAATGAAAAAGAAAGAAAGATACCTCTGCGCCTTGACTGGCCCCTACTCTAATCAACCTGCAAATCACCAGCGTCCTAAACAGCCAGGCTTACAAGTTAGAGAAAGTCGGTATGGTTAAGTTTGGGTAACTCGTAACACAAAGATGTAACTTACAGCACTTCGATGCCGCACACACCTAACATTCTGCACTACATTAAAATACAGCTAGTAAATCTTTGAATGTCTGATGTCGGTACATTTTGTACACAACTGTTCCACCATCTGTGACACAGCTTGACTTGTCACACGCATATGCTGTTGCAAGTTACGAGCATGCTAGACTGCAGGCTATATTAAGAAGCTAGGTTTCATATAGGAGACCTGTGGCTTGCCTCTTAGTTCAGTAATAGCATTGCCATGAGGCCGGGGGCAGGAATGTTTCTCGGTTCAAGTTTAAAAACTCTCACTTTTAGTGGATACTTCAACAATGCAAATATATCATCTGATTTTTTTTTGTGGAATATGTTTATTGATTATCATCTTATATCACTCAAACAGTTCAATCATGAGCTTCCGCTCGCATAAATCGTCCCTAATACACAGTGCTCCTTACACTATCTTTTCATTAACCCATGGTTACAATTGAAAGTATGAACCAAATGAAGCGTATCCTGGAGTTAGGAGACGTCCCCCTGTGCACAGCTAGAAGCCCCTATAAACCGGGGTTGATGAGGTTATAACATTTAATGTTCATGAAGTTTGAAAAGAATGAGATGCAACGAGACTTTAGTTGAATCTTTCCATCGATATTTAGTAGATCATATCAATGAGTAATCTTCCATTTACATCCAAACGTTAAACATTTCGAAAATTAGCCCAATGCATTTCGGTCCCGAACGGACCTTCGTCAGGGGAAATATCTATAAGGAATAACAAAACGCTAGAGTCAGGAAGTCATAAGAAAAGAAAATAGCTTTCATTGTACAGAGGCGGTAAAGATGTTCCAATACATGTAGCTTAATGAAGTTGGTCAAGCATGCACAGTAAGAAATGACGAAGCGTCAGTGAATCAAAGGCTGTGAGGTCGTGACTCCGAAGCTGTACGGATATAGAAGCTGAGTGTAAACGGGTGCACTAATAAATCATGGTGAATAGAAAAGTGCTCAAGAATGTAATCGTGGTCATAAATTAAGTTCAAGGTCGGTAAAAAAAATAAAGAACAGGAAAAGAAAGTCAAGTGCAAACAGGCAGTGCCAATTCAAGTGTACTAAAACAACGTGATTAGTGCTCGAGCGCGACCAGTACCAGTGCGCTGTTAAGTTAACAAGTGGCGTGATTTTGAAATTAAATGTAGCGAGCTGAAACAAAAGGGTAAGAAAACTTACGAAACGCTAAGTGCTTTCATGGTGCTCCGAATATCTCGTGGTTGACATGGACATGAACGCAGAAGCGCGCTTCTAAGGTGTTATTAATGACGTGCTTAATAGATAGAGAAAGAGGACTGTGGAAAGCGAACAAGTACGAGCGCCATGTTGAAGTGGCAGAATTTGCAAAAATCAACAAACAGTGACAGTTACGGTTATTGTTACAGTTAGAAGTAAAATAGTGGGAAAATGACCTTGGAAAAATTGAATTGAATACATAAATGAAAGAATAAAGATCAAAACAAAGTTTGCAAACAAATGTGATAACATAAGAAACTGGAGCGATCACAAGTAACACAAAAATTCCATGCGATCATTGAGTCCGTTAGGCTTCATTGAGTTCAACAGTTTGATCCAGTGGTTTTCCCTGCGGAAAAGCAGATTGTGAATGTCTCTTCCTTCTTTGAATTCCACAGTTTCAAGTACCATAAATTTGAGCTGACTGATATTGTGATGAAATTCAGTGAAGTGTACAGCTATGGAGGATTTAGTGTTGTTGGTACGGATGTTGCTCTTGTGTTCAAGAATCCTGGTCTTTATTTTTCTTTCAGTTTTGCCAACGTACACAAATCCACAAGGACATTTGAGAAGGTAAATGACGTTCATGGTGTTGCATGTAGCATTCATTTTGAGATTGATTTTGTAACCCTTCATAGGATGGTTGATGAAGGGACCAGTAATCACGTTGTTACAGTTACTGCAATTGTAACAGGGTCTGGTTCCTTTGTAGGTAGTGCACAAAGATGTGTCAGTGGGTTTGGTGAGGATTTCTTTGAGGTTTTTGCCTCTTTTGAATGCGAAAATAGGTTTGTCCTTAAATAGGCCTCTGAAATCTGGTTCTATGGACAATATTGGCCAGTGTTTTAGGATTAGTCTTTTGTAATGGTTGCTCATAGTAGAGAATTTTGATACCACAACTGCTCGTCGATTTGTAGGTTTATCAAATTTTGTCAAGAGTTGATTTCTGGAGGTAGTAGAGCAACGTTGTACGGCTTGTGTTAGGATTTGTTGTGGATATCCTCTTTGGGAGAATTTGTTGAGCATCTTTTCCATTTCTTGGGTGCAAGTGTCGGCTTGAGAGACAATCCGTTTTACGCGTAGTAGTTGGGAATATGGTAGGTGATTTTTGAGTGCGGGTTTATGAAAGCTGTTGAAGTGTAACAGGTTGTTACGATCAGTTTTTTTTCGGTGTATGGTGGTCTCAAGCTTGTTGTGAATCCGACTGATTTTGACATCAAGAAATGTAGCAGAATCCTCTTGCATTTCAAAAGTGAATTGAATTCTTTCATCAATAGTATTCAGGGTGTTGAGTGCTGACATAAGTTCAGAGTGTGCTCCTTGCCAAATAAAGAAAATGTCATCAATATATCTGAGAAAAATGGTGACGTGATTTTGCCAAGTGATATTGTTCAGAATGTTCTCGGTTTCAAATTTTTCCATGAAGATATTGGCATATGCCGGAGCGGCACAATTGCCCATTGATGTACCTGTGAGCTGTAAGTACCATTGATCTTGCCATTTGCCATTTGAAATAGCTGTGATACAGGGTGAAATATAACAGTTCTAGAAGAAACAGTTGTAGTTGAGGATCCAGATTTGAATTGACGAGCGTATGTTCAATGGCAGAAATGCCTACATCATGTGGAATGGAAGTGTACAAGGATGTCACGTCCACAGTACATAGCCAATATTCTTTGTTGTCATCCAAGGTAATGCTGTTGATTTTGTTGATAAAATCAGTAGTGTCTCGTACATAGCTACTCATGTTTAACACGAACGGTTGTAGATATCTATCCAACAATTTTCCGATAGGTTCGTGTAAACTACCTCTGGTGGAAACAATAGGTCGAAAAGGAGGTTTTTCAATGCTCTTGTGTATCTTTGGTAGCATATATAAAGAAGGTGACCGAGGGTAGCTTTTCAACAAAAATTTGTATGCCTTCTCTTGGATCACGCCATCATTAAGAGCTTTCTGTAACATTTCTTGAAGAATGGATGTGAATTCTTCTGTGGGATTCTGGGTCAACTTCATGTAAGTGTCAGTGTTAGATACATGGTTCTGTACTTGTTGTATGTAGAACTCCGTGTCCATGATAACTAGTGCCCCTCCCTTGTCGGCATTTTGACAAGTTATGTTAGAGTTGTTAGCTAGTTTCAGAAGGATGTTATGCTCTTTAACCGAAAGGTTTCGGTGTTTGGATTTTTTGGTAAAAGGTAACAATTGTAAATCATTTTTAACCAGTGTCTCGAAGGTATCCAGGCTTTTGTGGCTCACAGGGGCCATGTAGGTACTGGGTGATTTAAGACCTTTTAGAAAATCACTTTTCTGAGTTTCATCACTTTGAGTGACATTTTCAAAGAAATTTTGCAAACGTAGGTTGCGCATTAGTTTGAAAAAGCTGATTTCCAATTCCAGGGAGTTGGTGTGGCAGGTGGGTACAAAAGATGTACCTTTTTGTAGAGTTTTAAGTTCCATTGAATTCAATGAATAAGAGGAAATGTTGATAACTAAGTTGTTGTCATCTAGGGTTTCCTGCCCCCTTTCTGACGTTTGCTGGTAGCCGGAATGGTCTTCGGTTCGAGTGATTCCTTGTCTTTTTCTTTTACTCCTCCTGGGTCGTCTTTGTCCCCGGTATCCTCTAAAAAAGAAGCCGAAGTACTGGGGGTTGGTGCATCCGGATGAGTTGTTGTTGGAGGCGGTCGCATAGGTGGTTGATTAGATGACCTGGTTCTGGTTTCACTTCCAGATGAAGAGGTGTCCGTATCGGTTTTGTCAGATGGGCGGTTCTGTCTGCGTCTTGCGTATACTTCGGCCCATGTATAGACCTCTCCCAATTTGTAATCGATTGTATCGCGTTTGTATTTGCGAATTTTCCTCTCATTGATTTCCACAGAATATTTGTCAAGTTGTGTGTTTATGTCTTCCAACATTTTGGTGAAATCGTTGGGATCCATCATATTAGTGAGTTCAGATTTGATTGTTGAAAAATCCTTAGATAGATCTTCCAACACCTTCGAAAGTTCTTCAATAATCAACAAGATAAGGTCGAGGGAGCACTTATTAAGAATGGCATACCACTTTTCTACAAATTTGGGACTATGTCTGCAAAGAAGAGGTTTCAAAGCAATCCGTAATCCTCGGGGAATTCTCTGTGCGCGATGGTATTTGATGAGGGTGGATGCATGTAGTCTGATTAATTTCTCGCCTTGATAGGTATAGTAATTGTCGGATGTTGCTGTCTTTATTTTTGATGTTTAATGAAGGTATGATTTCTTCCTGAATCAGTGCGTAAATTACAATCCCAGTTGTGCGCTTATCCATATCTTGCTTACAATTGAAAGTACTCACAACTATTGGAGAACCTTGCGGTGGTTCACCCACAATTTCCACCATCGTATTTCCTTAACAAGGCACAATGTGGCAAGGTCAATAATAAGAATTAAATTCGGAAGCTTTGGAACATAATAAAGGAAATGAGCACAACAACATAAAGCCTATAACATGATACAACCCCTCCTCCCTCCCACCACCCCCCTCCCACAACTCCCTGGCATGACTTGTTAGCTGGAGATGTAACAGGGCATTCGGTTCTCTGTCCATAAGAGAATACCCTACAACTGAAAGGTACACATCAAACTTTCATAACATAGGACAGCTGGTAGTCTAATAGGGGTAGCATCTATTTTCCAACACCGTTCTAAACAGATGAGGAGGGCAGGTTTTGTGATTCACTAAGCACCGAATCTACATCAGTATCAGAGTCTGTGGGTTTCAGGAGTTCCATTAAGGCTCCCCAGGCACAGGCAGAGTCCATTGCCCTGTCACTATGAGCTCAGTTAGCCGTTTGCAGTCGAAGAACCGTCTCGCACTCTGCCCACCGAGTAAATTCAGCCTTCCACCTCTGCAATCTCGGCCCTCGCTGTGCCTTCCAATTAGCAGTAATTTCCCTTTTGGCCAGGACCAGCCCTCGGTCTATAAATGTACTAGTTATTTTTGTCTTCAAGGTATGGGGAAACCAGTGTAATAAATATGGACCTATACCAAATTCAATCTCCCTTTCCGTAACATCACAAAGCAGCGTCCACACTTCCCGCCAATTAAGTCCCGATCCGAGGGCAGTCCCACATCATATGGCGAAAATCAGCTCCCTCTCTGTTGCAGCAGGGGCAGGGTGCCGCGAGTGTTTTAAAATAACGCTTAGTTTTGACTGGAGTGAGAAGCCCTGTGCAAAATAAAAAATGTAATCTGTTGGAATCTGGCGTTCCTGGAGCATTTCCAGGGGCGCTCAAGCAATTCAGCCCAGATTTTGTCAGGAATTTCTCCTTTAATGTCCTCCTCCCAGTGCTGCTTCAACCTTAGAAGGGGGGCCAACCTTTCGCAAGTCATCCAAACAAGTGACAGCTTTAATGGTACCGGCCGCCAGCACCACATATTGGCAAGCCATTGATGTCTTAGGTTCAGACAGCCCTCCTTTCCATCGTCGCTAAATAGCCGACACTAAGGTCGCATGCAGCAGATAATCCCCGCGAGGGAGATCAAAACGCTCACGGATGTCCTCATAAGGCAGCAGAACATTATCTTCGTACAAATCTCCCACAGCTGTCAATCCTGATTTGCGCCATCCCGTAAGCGCAGACCAGTTGCCCCCATGAGGCAACTGCTGGCACATTAACAACGGGATCTCTGGGGCATACGGGCAGGCGATCCGCGCTCTCTGTTGACTCCTATTCCAGCACAATCGAAAAGTCTGCACGTCACCAGTGAGACCCCCAAGGTGAAGCGGCTGTTGTAAAATAATCCTAGATAGCACGTAGGCAGAAATCCGCCCCCCCCCCACGCAGCATCCCCCACTCCACGAAAGTCTCGAGCCAACGCCCGAGTCAACCATTGCAGCTGGGCCGCCAAATAATAGGACTCCAAGTACGGAACTGCTAGGCCTCCCTCCGCCCGCAGGCGCATCAAAGTGTGCAAAGCTACACTACGTCTGCCAGCAAGCCAGAGAAACCCCGTTATCATCTGTTGAAGCCTCTTAAAAGTCGATGCAGGGAGCCAAACAGGAAGCCTGGGGAGTGCCACCCGCCCTATTAGGGACAGCGGCAACTACTGCCAAAAGTCCATACTGCCTTGAAGACCATGTATAGTTCTGCCAATATTACCCTCCACCAGATCTTTCCGTTCATGGTAGATACGTGTCCCCAGATAAGTTATACAGGTATATTCCCATTGAACCTCCTCCGTATATCTAGGACCCTCAACTGTCTTGGAGGTGGGGAACAGGCACGATTTTAACCAATTCACTCTCAGACCTGCCATTTCTTCGATATGTCGAAGTAGGCGCTTAGCTCCCAGCAAATCCTCCAGGGTGTCGGCTAGGAACAGGAGGAGGTCGTCCGCATAGAGCGCTATATAATGGGTATCGTCGTGCACCTGGAGTCCCCTGAACCATCTCCCCGTTCGGGCCTGGGCTGCCAGAGGCTCTATGGCCAGTGCAAACAACAGCGGGGATAGAGGACACCCCTGGCGAGTCCCCCTACCCACCGCACAGGGAGGCGATATCAGGCCTCCTGACTTAGTTCTAGCCATGGAATCCCTATATAGCAAAGCCGCCCAAGCCACGAATTGCTCCCCCAATCCAAAGACACGCAGTACCTGGAATAAATAAGGCGACTACAGACTGTCAAAGGTCTTTTCGATATCAACAGAGAATATGGTAGCAGTATGCGATGAGTATGTATCGGCCTCCAGAACACGGAGCAGGCGACGAACATTGCCCGTTGTATTTCGCCTGGTCCACATGTATTAGGCGGGCCATATACGGCAGGAGGCGAGTGGCTAGTATCCGACTTAAGATCTTATAGTCGGTGGTAAGCATGGATAGTGGACGGTAGGCAGTCCTGTCAGTGGGAGGCTTCAACAGCGGAATGATAAGCGCGTCACGGCAGGAAGCCGGCCCAACCTCCGTGAATCGTTGTAGAGGGCCACTAACCTAGGGGGCAACAACTCGACATAAGATGCATAAAATTCTATCGGCAAACCCTCCACACCTGGAGTCTACTTCCACGCCATATGTTTGATCGCACCTCTTACTTCCCCTAGTGTGATGTCTTGACCCAACAAATCTGCTTCCGCTTTGACAAGGGCCGGCAATTCCGCCTCAGCTAAGAACCCCCCCCAGACGACCCTCATCCAAGGAGACTCTACTGGAGTAAAGCCCCTCATAGTAGTCCGAGAAAAGGTGATTAATGCCCTGCTGGGTTTGGCACATACCCCCCACTGGATCGCAGAGTGCCAATATAGGGGCCGCCTGTTTCACGGGATTCGCGAGCCACGCCAGCAATGCGCCAGATTTGTTGCGCTCTGCGTGGTTGCGTATCAAATACTTCTTGTAATCGTAACATTGCAACTTCTCAACCCCCACTGCTACTGCCTCCCAGGCCGCCAACATGTCCTCCTGCCCCTTTGGATGTTCTGGGCGAGCACGCTCCAAGTCGCGCAAGCGCTGGTCCGCGGTGTCTATTTCCTGAAGGAGAACTTTCCGTACCCCATTCGTATGGGCGATGCAGAGACCGCTCACCACCACTTTAAAAGCGTCCCACTCCACTGTCAGTGAGGAGACAGTACCTGTGTTCTCCTGAAAGTACTGGGTCATCCCATTACCTATCACCTCCCAGAAGACCGGGTCCTCCATTAGCTCCGGATTTAATCGCCATGTCGGGATCACTGGGCGCTGTGGGGCCCAACGAAGCCTCAGCAACAGGGGATTATGATCCGAGATCGTTCTGGTCAGGTACTCACTGTGCTGAACCGCCGTGTGTATATCAGGGGAGCAGAGTATCGCGTCTAATCTAACGTGCTACTCATGGAGCGTAGAAAAAAAAAAGGAGTAGTCTCTCACGTGGGTGGTGCTCCCTCCAGGTGTTCAACAACCCCCAATTCGACTGCCATGTACCTGGAGCCCTGGCGATCTTAGTAATTGGCGCTGTCGGAAGCGGGGGGTGGGACCTGTCAAGAGTGACATATGTTATGGAATTATAGTCACCCCCCACCATGATTGGGCTAGACAAGTAGGACGCCAGTTTCCGGGACAATAAAGTAAAAAAGGCCTGTTGCTCAGTATTCGGAGCATAAATACTGCCCAGTGTAATGTCCCTCCCATCAAGTCTACCCTGTATTAGTACATAAGGCCCTTCTGGATCAACAATGTGCTGCACCGGTTGAAAGGGGACCCCAGCTCTAATCCACACCAAGACTCCTCGCGCAAATGCAGAATACAAGGTATGATAAAGCTGACCCCTCCATCTGCGCTGCAGTGTAAAACCCTCTGAGCCCGTGATATGTGTTTCCTGAAGGAACGCTACCTGTACCCCCGCACCAGGTATGTATGGATCTTATGCCGACGGCACATGGTGTGCAAGCCCCTAACGTTCCACGTTATGCACTTTAAATCGTTCAGTGAGCCCATGGTATATGATATGTCCAGCGCCCCATCAATAAAGCACAATCGTCATGCCAGAGACCCTGTTGAACATTCCCCAACTCCCAAGCCCCCCTCCCAAGGACAGTTCCCTTAAAACTAGTGCCCATCCAAACAAGAAAACAAAGATTAACAACTAAGCCAAGTCCTCCGACTACTTCAGAGGCAAGGGTGAACGCAGCGGTCCCGGGACCAGCTCTGCAACCAACCAGGTGACATCAACCGCATATAAACAGGCTACCTTCCCAAAGACTGCTCATCCAGCGCACACTCAATTCCTTTCAGCCAGGCACCAAAAGTTTCCCAACCTCCCCACAGTAGAGTCATATTATATCATCCACACTTTGGGGCGTTACCACCGGGAGTCTCGCACTACTAGTAGTAGAATTGTCTGAGTCACTGTCCGCAGAGTCCCCGGCAGAGCCCCCCTCACCTGCCGGCGGAGGTGGACTGGCGGAACCCGACACAGATTCCACTCCCCTTAGAGCAGCTTCCCGATTCAGCTCAGCCTGCACCGTGGAGGGCTTCGTCCGGGCCCCCCGCCGAAGCTGCCGCGACCCATGCCTTCCGGCCAAGCCACCTCGGGCGCGGATCTCTCGTGTCTGGCCGTGGCTGTCAGACCACCTTTATACTTCTCCAAACAGTCCCAGGTCTCCGCTGGAGAGTCAAAAAAATGGGATGTATTATCGACAGCAATTCGTAACCGTGCTGGAAACAAGAGGGAATACTGCAAGTTCTCCTCCCTCAACGCCTTTTTGACCTCCAAGTAAGAAGCTCGCCTCAGCTGGACCTCCAGGGTATAATCCGGAAACAGTGTGACTCTGCTGTTATCCACAGTGAAGGGGCCCGCCGTTCTCACCCTTTGAAGCAGTAGATCCCGGTCACGATAATGTAGGAGGCGAGCAATCACTGGCCTCGGTGGTCTGACCGCTCCGAGTGGCCTATCCGGGACCCTATGGGCTCGCTCCAAAGTGTAGAAGACAGACAGGCCCTCCGGGGCCACCACAGTTTTAAGCCAGGTCTCTAAGTACGCCACCATGTCAGCCCCCTCCACTCCTTCCGGCAGCCCAACCACGCGGACGTTGTTCCTCCAATGTCTGCCTTCCGCATCGTCAGCTCTGCGTTCCAGGGAGTTCACCCTCTCCGTGAGAGCATGCAGCTGGTGGGCCGTATCCTTGTGGGCCGGGAGCAATTCCGCTATGCTGGTTTCAGCATCCTTGACCCTCCCCGCTAGCTTCTTATGTTCATCGCGAAGGAGCCCCAGCCCAACCACCACCGTACTAATGTCCTGGTGGAGGGTGGCTTTAGTGTCGGTTATGGCTGCTAGGATTTCTTTAAGCTGTCGTTGAATAGGGTCCCCAGTGGCCATCTGCGACAAGTCAGTCGCTCCGTCCTCAGGGTCCTGGCCCGTACCGACGTTCCTGGCTTTAGGCTTACCCATGGCAATGAACCAGGCTCAATCAAAGGCGCCCCCGGCCTTCAGGCCGAAAGTTCCTGGGCTGGAAAGGCCCTGCTACTCCCCTCTCTGCTTAACACTCACCGCCAGCAATGAGGCCCCAGCGACAAGTGCCCACAGGCTCCCTCACGTCTTCACAGCCAGCGCACCGCACCTTCTGGTCTCAGAGGAGGCAGCCTCACACTGTCCGCAGTCCACAGCCAGGCCGCACAGGGCTTCGTCCCGCATCCATGCCCAGCAAAGCGTAATAACACAGGAAGCGCTGAATCAGGGCAATTTCGGCACCAGCACCTCTGAATCCCTCAGATCCGCAGCCATAGAGAAATGCACACCAGTCTGTGGGGGCTTCGCCGTCAGGCCCAGGCACCAGCGGCAGCGGCAGCCATCCAAAGCCCATGAAGGTCCAAAATGGCGGTATTCCCGCGTGGGCCCCAGCAGGTACCAGCTCTCAGTCACCAGCCCACCCGCGGTGTGATCAGCCAGCACCCACCACCAGGATATCGCTTCATCGTTGACCGGTTAGCACTGCATTCAGGCCATCCGGATCCCCAGTTGCGTCGTGCCGCCCCTCCAGCAATAACTGCACAGGGCCGATGGTCCCAACGCTCCTCCACGATGCACCCACCTTCACTGGGCAGTCGCTAGCATGTGCATGTTGTCAGCATGAGCGCGGTAATATACTCATGGAAGGTCCGCCGCTCCCCCGTCAGGCAGGCCACCCTAGAGTCTCCTCCGCTGCACCTCAGGACAAAGATATCATCTGATGTACTAAATTACAACGCTTCCTCCAGTTAAAGAAAAACATTTTTTAAGACACATTATCAAGTTTTTACAAGTTTGTTGCATGGTTTTCATACCAATCATGTCCAGGGCTCTGGTCGTTCACGGGCTCTTAGAGACAGAGCTGACCCTTGGCTGCACTCCTACTCTGCTCTCTGTTAATTTCAGAGAAGACACGCCGTGAGCGTGCACATCGGCTGTCCGGGCAAGTGCACATCTCCTGTCCCCCTTCGGACGCAAAACCCACAACACTAGTTCTCGCCAAAGCGAGCAACGCATGCGCTACGTCACTAGGCGAGACCTAAAAACTGAACTACTCAGACGCGCTTTCTAACAGACTTTTCATCACAACTGCACCCTGTAGGAAACTGGAATTTTTTTTGCAGTTGTATCCCCAATTTTTGCCCCATTCTTGACTACAAGATGCTGGTTTTCAACTCCAACAGTGCACTGAATCCTGCTAACCAGACCTCAGTGCCAGTGCTATTTTCCCTAAAACAAGTTAAAGATTAACTGTAATACAATTGGCAAGGACATTAGCACCCCTATAAGTCCCTAGTAAATGGTACCCCTAGTGCCTATTGCATGGGCACTAAAGAGAGTCCCTAAGGTCTGCAGCATCTATTGTACCCCTCTAGGTGATCCATACATAAACACATGCAGGCTGCCTGTAATATACTTGTGCTTCTCACAAGATGGCCACTTGTGGTCATTAGTACTTCCTTTGTGTTCTCTCTTCCCTAGCCTCCTAGAATACCTGTGTGCCAGCCTCCTAGATTACCTGTGTGCATTCAGTCAGTCAGTCAAAGTATGCTTTATTCGAATTTCATTCATAAAAGCAAGAAACAAAATACAATATAAAACAAGTACATACAACAACAACAGTTTTTAAAACAGGATTAAATTTCAATCATTAGCAACATTGTGCAAAGCACACTTCAAGAAAGATTTTTGGCTCAAATTATTGGTCCTATATGTGTATACTGTTCTATTCATAATGGTAAAGAAAAAATATTAAAATACATAAGTTAAAATAGTCTTAAAAAATGACATACAGATAAAAAATGCGAGGATGAAACATAACAGAGAATAGTCGAGGACTAGCAGTCTCTGCCATAATTAAGAGAGTAGTTAAGTAACTAGCAATCTCCTTCTAATTGACCACGCCCAACCTAGATACTTTGCGGTAGCTACAGAAACCCATGCCAAAGTGCTAGTGCGTATAATGCGGAGAGCCACAGTACTACTATCTGTCCCAAAATTTTTACACATTGGGGACAACCAAATACGCCTTGGTACCGCGTAGGGTTGACAAGAAAATAAGAAGTGACCGATGGTTTCTTTGGTAATACCACAAACAGGGCAGGTGTCACAAGATCCACCTTCCCACTTAGCTGTCAAAAATTTGAGGGGAAGTGCACCTGCACGAAGTTGGAAAAGAAGCTTCCTTTCACCTGGCCTGGTTCTAGTGTCCCAATAAGGTTCTAGACAGGGATACAGTTTAGCCTCCAAAAATTCGCCAGTCATTGAGCCAGCGCTAGAGCTTCTCCAATGACGGGAGGCAACCATCTCCCAGTAGACACTCTTTAAAATATTTTTAGACGGGAAGATTGCTCTTGTAGAGTCTTCCCAAAGTGGAGACATACCAAGCTCGATCAGGGATATCTTTAGTGATTTCAGCCATCCAATTTTGTGATATACATCAGATCTTATGATATCTAAAAAACCCTCGGCGTAATGATGGAGAATAGGAGTAGTCCAAAGCCTATGCCAATAAATAAATCGGGCGTAGCTTAACTAAATCTGTAACTGCTCTTCTACCCAAATCATATTTTAGGGGCAACAATGGGGTGCTTTTAGGAACACCAGTTATAGCCCTGAGAAATTTATTCTCCGAAGATTGAAGTGCAGCCACCTTTTCGAAGCCCCAGAGCTCCGCGCCGTAAAGCGCAGAGCCGATAGCCTTTGCTTCATAAATCTGCAGGGCGGGTTTGACAGGTTTAGTTAAGGATTTTCTGTGCTCTGTGCAGATAGCACCAGACAACTGCCTATGTCTAAGTGTTGCAAGATCAATATGATGCCGCCAGCTCTTCTCTTTAGATATGTGTATACCTAGGTATGTAAAAGTTTTCACTAGCTCTAGCGGGCGGTTATTCAAAGTAATTTTAGATTTAAAACTTCGATGGGGGTTAAAAATCATAAGTTTAGTTTTGGCTGTGTTAACCTCTAATCCATACTCCCCACAAAATTGATCAAAAATGAACAGGGCGTTCTGTAGACCGCTAGGAGTTTTTGATAGGATGAGCGTGTCATCTGCAAACATTAAAATAGGGATTTTAATCCCTGCTAAAAAAGGGGCGTCAACTTGTGCTGAGAGCATACGGCCAACTCCATCATTAATATACAGTGTGAAGAGCACAGGAGCCATCGAACATCCCTGGCGAACTCCCCTTTCAACAGGAAAGTCCGCAGTTACCGAACCCATCCCCCCCCCACTGGATTCTAGCATAGTTAGATTCGTGGAGTCTCATTATGAGGGATAATAATTCGTTTGGGAGTCCCTGCTTCTTGAGGACCGACCATAGCATAGAACGAGGGACAAGATCAAAGGCGGCCCTTAGATCGACAAAAGCCGCATACAGACTTCCCTCGCCCAACACTACGGTCTTCCACTGTAACAATGTAAATCGGAATACCTGGTCTACCGTGCTAGTACAGCGACGGAAACCTGCCTGAAAGGGTGAAAGAGCTTTAAACTCCTCCGCCCAATCCAGGAGCCTATTGACGATCACGCGTCCCACAACTTTTTGGATAGTATCTATAAGGCTTATTGGCCTATAGTTACCCGCCTGCGACCGGTCGCCTTTCTTGAAAATGGGTATAATTACTGCGCCCTGCCAGGATGTGGGTACCGATGCGCCCAGAGCTATAGCATTCAAAAGGAGTTGAATGTACTTACTCCAGCGTTCTTTGTCATTGATAAATAAATCCGCTGGCACTCCATCAAGGCCGGGAGCACGTCCACAAGCCACTGAGCCAAGGGCCGTCATAATCTCAGGGATGCTAAAAAAAGTTTCCTGGAGTTGTTCGTCTCTAATTTCTAGACCCGAGCTAGAACTGTTTGGGTCAGCATACTGCGCTCTGAAAAATTTTACCCATTCTTCCTCAGGCACGTTATTGTATGGGGTCTCTGGAAAACCAGATTTTCCCCACCTAACAATGCGCCAGAACAACCGGGAGTCCCTTTTGTTACTGGCTACCCTTAACTCAGACCAATGATGTTCGTCCCATGCTTTCTTGGCCTTAGATATGCTAATTTTGTAATCCTTTCTAGCTGATTGAATTATTGAGGGTTGACCGCCCTTGATGGCATTACCCAGGTTTAGACGTGCTTCTCTACACTGTTTGTTGTACCACTTGGCAGGCCTGGGGGCTCTAACTCCATTATTTTTTACCGGTTTAAGAAAGTAATCTTTGATTGTGCAGAAGAGGGTATTGTGTATTCCTTCTACCTTATCTAAACCAGTATCAAGTGAGTTAGAAAGCTCAATTGCCAGTATTGCTTGATCGACCTGGTCAGATATATCAGCAATAACATGATGATTGGTTGCTATCTTTTCCCACTTTAATCTGCGCAAGTCGTTAGTCAGAACGATCGTAGGAGGAACCAACTCAGAAGAGCCAGCGGGCCAGTTGGTATGGGACCACCATTTATGTGTTGTGCACAAAGGATTATGATCACTCTCAATTCTCCTGACAACCTCCATGTCGCATATCGAGGACCACAAACTAAGGCTACATAAAACGTAGTCAATTCTACTATTGTGGCGCCCATTATCAAATGTGCTGGCCCCATTCCTATCACTACTGGTCCTTCCGTTCAGAGCTCTTAAGCCCTTCTCATAGCAGAGGGAATTTAGGGCAATGACATCATTAGTCCAGCGCCCAACCGCGTTGAGCTCTAATTTAGGGACTCCCCATTGACAATCCTCTGCCTCCCCGAAAAGATCGTCTTCATTGACTAATGGCTCAAATGTTCTATTAAAATCGCCCGCAATGACGATATTGTTGTTTGAAGAGTGGGTATCGAGAAGACTGCTCAAGGCTGCTAGAGTCTCTGACCTCTCCCCCCTATTACTCCGAACATAGATGTTATAAATATCCAACATGCCTAGTTTTTCTAGGTTCACTTTAATTAGTTGGATATCTCGATTATTAGTTTCTAAGACTTTAATAGATAGTTTTAAATTCTGACGGACCCATATAGTTAAACCCCCCATTGGTCTTCCCCTAGGTCCTTTTAATGCAGGCACCGAATAATTCAAATATCCCTGTACAAAAAGTGGTTCACATAACCAAGTCTCCTGGAATATGCACAAATCAAAACGATTAACAAAGGATGTCCAATCCTCGGAATCTAATTTAGAAGACAATCCAGCAATATTCCAGGAGAATAGGTTCCCCATAATAGCCTTAGTACCAACCAAACTGTCAACAGATGGTAGAATATCTGGGGCAGGGAAATTGCAGTTACAGGTAACTGTGCTTGCTTGTGATACTTGCTTACTTGGGTCACTAGAAGCTAAAAGTGTGCCAGAAGATGGCTTTCCAAGGACTGAGGAGGAAGCCTTAGGGCTATTAAGTCAGTCCACGTCTTCGAGGTTTGCCAATACCTCATAACGGTTTCTGAGCTGAATAGGAGGGTTAGGTTGATTAGAAAGTTGAACACCATAGTTAATATTGGGAACAATTTGATTTCTGGGATAAAAATGGGTTAGTTCCCAAGTAGTAATAAAAGACCTCGTGTAATTAGTATGCCAATTAAGGATATGACTGACGGCTCTAGGGTCCCTGAAATTGATTAAAATAATATCCCCATCTATGTTTTTTTGTGTATTTCCCAGCCAAGGTAAGCGCCGAACATGTAAAATTTCCCCGTTGATATATGAGGGAAGAGGGCGGTTCTGGGCAAGCCAGTGAATCACCTTATTTTTTAACTGTAAATATCCCTCTGTTGTGCCGTCTTTTAGAGCAGGAACACCCGCAAGGACTACCACAAGAGGGACAGCTTCTGGTAGCAGGTTAATAAAAGAAGCTCCTCGTGGATTAGAGATAGCAGCTAGCTTATAACCTTTCCTGTCAGTCATTGGGCCTTTTTGCGACAGGACATTATCTCCCAAGTGATCACCGGTGTTATTTGAAATAATCGGTTGCATTAAATTGGAAGTTATGGTACCACCTGCATTAGTGCAGGTTAACTTGCTGGTGCTCGGGTGGGTTTGGGAATTGGTCTCAGAAAGAGGAGCAGTATAGAGTACTTCAGAAGAACCTGGACCAACAAGATGTGCTATATATTATTTACAAGAACCCACAGTTGATTCCATTTTACTATTCATTAGGAGTTCCACTTTCTCCAACCTTTTTTCAATTGATTTTAAACTCTCAACAACGGGTATCAGCAGAGTTTTCAATAACTGGTCTATATTACCCATTAACTCTGTAACATTTATATCATTTAAAAGACAGGATGTAGGCCTGCCAGGAGAAGATGTATTGGCTGTACAGTATGTAAGGTCTTTGTCAATGGATGCCACACCGAGATTGCGGCTACGTTTTGTTTTTTTATTCCTTGACAAATCAGAGTCTATCTTTCTCCGTTTATTAGGCAATGGGCCCATAGATTTAAATTGCCTGGATAGGTTAGCCTTGTGGGGTGGGGACTTGCTAGCTTGTAATAGTGACCCATTAGAGACGGCTGGCTCCACAGTTTGACTGGGGAGTGTGGTTAAAACAATTGGGGATAAATCAATCAACGTCTCAGCAAAATGTACATTTTGAGACAATGCGATGGAATCATTATTACCAGAAGGGAGTGGAGTGTCTTTAAGGGAAAGCCCACTTACATCTGGGGAAGTTGACACATACTGAGGGGTCGTGAGTGGAGGCGTACTTTTAATCAATTCAATAGAATTACGACGCCTCGCTCTTAATTCAGCAAGTGTAGCTTCACGATCTAAACTCGTGGTGACTTTAAATAAATAACCGTCAAGTGTACCCCTATTAGCACAATCTGCCATAACAATATAACTTAATAGTTAGACCACAGTAGGGAAACGTACAATAAAGATAAAAAGGTATAATCACAACCCAACACTATGAAAAGGAAATCAAACAGCTTTCAGAACAGCACGAACAAAGGTCAAGGGGGTGAGCCCGGCTCGGCCCGGCCTCCTTCGGCTCCTGAGGGCTACAGAGGGCCCGCCCTTTGCCCGGGCTTAGCCCGGCGTCGCCCGCGCGCGTCCCATGACGCGGAGTGAGCCTCAGCCTTTTATGCGCCTCCGGGCGCGAAGAGGAACGGAAGTTGTCCGCAAGGCAGCCTGGGAGCTGTAGTCTCCCTCTGTCGCGGGCGCGAAGAACCTGGCACCGACAGAGGAGACCCACAGCGTCAGCACCCCAGGAGCGGCGAGGACAGGAGAGCACTTGCAGCGGGACCGCAGGTAAGTAATATGGAATTTCCAAAAGTCACCCCCGCTCCACCGAGGGAGCCTCAGCCTTTTATGCGCCTCCGGGCGCGAAGAGGAACGGAAGTTGTCCGCAAGGCAGCCTGGGAGCTGTAGTCTCCCTCTGTCGCGGGCACGAAGAACCTGGCGCCGACAGAGGAGACCCACAGCGTCAGCACCCCAGGAGCGGCGAGGACAGGAGAGCACTTGCAGCAGGACCGCAGGTAAGTAAAATGGAATTTTCAAAAGTCACCCCCGCTCCACCGAGGGAGCCTCAGCCTTTTATGCGCCTCCGGGCGCGAAGAGGAACGGAAGTTGTCCGCAAGGCAGCCTGGGAGCTGTAGTCTCCCTCTGTCGCGGGCGCGAAGAACCTGGCGCCGACAGAGGAGACCCACAGCGTCAGCACCCCAGGAGCGGCGAGGACAGGAGAGCACTTGCAGCAGGACCGCAGGTAAGTAATATGGAATTTCCAAAAGTCACCCCCGCTCCACCGAGGGAGCCTCAGCCTTTTATGCGCCTCCGGGCGCGAAGAGGAACGGAAGTTGTCCGCAAGGCAGCCTGGGAGCTGTAGTCTCCCTCTGTCGTGGGCGCGAAGAACCTGGCGCCGACAGAGGAGACCCACAGCGTCAGCACCCCAGGAGCGGCGAGGACAGAAGAGCACTTGCAGCAGGACCGCAGGTAAGTAATATGGAATTTCCAAAAGTCACCCCCCTGTGTGCATTCTATCTGGTACTGTTTGAGGATTCAACTCATCAGTTGATGGTCTGGTCAGCTGGCGAGGTGTGCGCTCTGCTGTGTTCCTAATAAACCTATCTTGTAACCTAAAGGAAGTGTCCTGCTGCCTACATTTTCATTTACAACACTGCCATTGCAGGGTGCGAGAAATGGTGTAAACCATTTTGAAAACATGACATGGCACACACCCTGTGTGCTATACCCACAGACACTGCATGCAATATAGGTCAGTCACCCCTACAGCAGACCTTACAGCTCAAAGGCAGGGTGCATTATATGACATGCAAGGACATATCTCCATGACCAGATATGCCCCTGTGATGTCTAATTCGATTCCTAGACATTGCAAGTGAACAGGGAAGCCATCTTAAGTACATGTACTGGGCACTGGTCATTACGAGTTACCCAGCTACATTATGGCTTCAATGAAACCTATGGTTTTTGGCATCAAACACCTTGTCTTAATAAATCCATACTGATCCCAGTATTGAAGTTATTATGACATACACCCAAGGGCACCAAGGTGCCTCCTGAAACAGGCTAGTCCTCTGGTGGGCTGGCTAACCTGTATTGTCCAGCCAGCCACCATATACAAGTTTCTGACCCCCTGCAGGTGAGAGCCCAAGCTCTGAGGCCAGAACAATGCCTGCTTCGGAGGAAGGTGTTCGCACCTCCTCCAGCATGATAGCTTGTGAATTTGCAAATTAAGGCCAGAGGCTTTAAAAGCCCCTGCCGCTTGTGGTATGTGACCGTGGCTTCCCCCAGACCTGGTAGATGCCACCCCGTGGCCGGATGCCCATTGGGCACCAGGACCGGAGAGAAATTAGCTATGCAAGCGGGCGTGTTGCACCACTAGTCTAGTCACATCCCTATGGTGGGTTACCCGATGTTCTCCATGAAAGAAGGATTCCACCGTCTTGTTTTGGGTGGATTTAGGAACTGTAGGACAGGGTTATGCCCACTCCCCACAGGAAGTGGTTATATAGGGGTGTGGAGACCCCATTGGTAAGTAGCCCATTGGCTACTACCCTCAATGCCCCTAAATGGAACAATTTGGTGGGCCCCCGACACCAGGAACTTAGATTTGCCTGACTAAAGAAGAAGGACAAAGAAGAGCTGAAGAATGCAAGAACTGCGTACTAGCTGTGGACTTGGCGCCAAACCCTGCAAGCTCCTGCCTCGACAATTGCAAAGACCCAACTGATCCTGCAGCTGTGCATTCTTCAAAAGCTTCGGAGGGCTGCCAGCACTTCACAAACCAGCCAGCATCTCCCTTAAAGTGTAGGAGCCACTTCCCTGCAGCCACTGACTGCTCAGTTCGATTCATCAACGCAGCAGCAGCCCAGGAGGTGGTCACTGAGTGTCCAGGAAGCCAACCCTATAAACTCATCCAGTCTTCAAGACACTGATCCACCCAAGAGCCTCCATGCACCAATACCCGGGGTAATGGAGCCTTTTGCAAGCACCAAGACTTGTTTGTGTTTCAGAAAATCGGTAACTCAAAAAGTTTATACCTGATCTAGAAGATTTTGGTATCTAAATTAATATATTTTTATAAATTGTTGTCAGATCTCCTTATTCAGTGTGTTTCCCATTTACTGACTGTGCGCAACAAATGCCTAACACACCCCTCTGATAAGCCGACGGCTGTTTGACCGCACTACCACAAATGGAGCACCTTGGAATTGTTAAAGCAAGCTGTACACTAGTAAGGGATACCTGGACACTCTACACAGACCTCATTCTGGTACACTACATGGAGAGCCAGCTTCCTACACACCCTCACAGAACATCAACTATTGGGGCCACGACCACAGACCACCAATCACATTTACCTGTCTTAGTGTGTTATTTTTTTTTTAGTTCAAAATACTTTATTGAATTTCACAAGGTATACAGAAAGCATACATCAGAGTAACCTAGTGTAACACAGGCAACGTTTACATGTGTAATCATCGATTGGGGGTAATGCACCTGTGTGGATACCATGAGATAATCTCAACGAACACTGACAGAAGAAAAGAGGATAGGGAAAAGAAAGGAAGAAGAAGGAGAGAGAAGAGAATAGAGGGGAAGGAAGAGCAACGGCTAGGCGGGCTAGAACAGCGCTTTGCATTTCTAGGCATATGCTGGCACAAGGACGGCCAGAATTGGCATCTTTACATAGTATAACACCTTGGTACAGGTAACAATGAGCATTACACCTAAATGCACTTGTTTCAGGTGGGAACGACATATAGGTCTCAGGATAAGAACCGTGGTAGTCCCCTTGTTCATGGAGGCTGTCTAGAAACGTGTCTAGAGAGTTCCACATCGTGTTATTTTTTTTTATTGAACACTGCTGTGTTCCTCATTTTGAGCGCCGAAAGAACCACATAGAATACAAGAACTAGACTATAAAACTCAGAAATAAATAAAGCAAGGTGTGTTTAAGAGAAAAGTGATCGAGTTTTGTCTGAGTAAAGAGTCACCTCCAGATACAACAAAGGTGTACCTACCATGCAAGCAGCGCATTATTTGCAATTGTATTTATATAGCGCTTACTGCCGCTGGCGAGGCGTTGAAGCGCAAGTAGTAAGCTCTATGTAGAGCTTTAACTAAAGTGCAACTAAAAATAACACGGTAAAAGAGGTATTGAAATCCCAAGCATTCAGCTTCGAGAAGGACCCGTACACAAGTTACCTTCGCAGAGCTCTGAACCAGCGGGGGGGCGAGGGGGACGCAGGCTCCATGGCGGACCCGGAGCCTCCAGGAACGGCTCTGCAGCTGCAAGGACCCTCGGCCTCCTGTCCTGACTCCGACGGAAGTTGTGGTGGACAGACGGGGCAAGAGCAATTAAGACAATGCGTGAGACTGCAAAGGGCGGAGGGGGAAAGGGGCTGGCGGCGTTTAGTGGTTTTAATTTAAAAAAATAATGTCGTCCATAAAGTGGCTCGACTGGTTTACTCTTGGTGCGGGAGGTGCTGACCTCTCACTGGTTCGAAATCACAAGAGTTCAGTAGTGAACGCCAGCTGGCTACGGAGACATAGTTAAAGGTCCCAGAGTGCTTGACCGGATAAAAGAGAAACACAATAAGCTGTGCCTCAGCACAGAGGCCCTTGTTAAAACCCTCGAACAGCTATTGGGTTTCCCAAGGAAGGGGGAGGGGCGGGAGCTGTAGCACAGCCAAGGTCACTCGAGACCAGATATTCCACTGCAGTGCCACAGCTCAGCCTCAGGGTCTCTGGGGACTGGATATTCCACTGCTGGGCTTTCGTTCAACTACCCGGAGCACTCTGGGAGTTGTAGTTTTATTTTGATTGAACGAAACTTAAGAAACGGAAAGCTTTTTTTTGCACTAGTAAAGCCGAGGGCTGTAACATTACACATAACAAGCATTCGAATGACGTGCTGCATCACTGCCCAGTGGTCTCAGGTCACGCGTAACTGCAGTTAATTCTGCTTCACTAACACAGCACATTGCATTCTTGGAACTGAAGTTTTCCTTCAAAGACTGTAAGTAGGCCTAGTTGGTGTTTTTTTTTTTTTTACCTCTACCTCAATGCCCCTCAGCACCACTTGCGCACGGGTTATAACACTTTCTTCAATCACACTCGACTTATCGTCAACATCACTTTAGAATGTGCACATCAGACCAAGCCCAGCTGCAGATACAGATGGGCACAGGCCCAGCTCTGAAATAATAATGTGCACCTCAGAACTGGCTGCGCACCCTAGTCCCTGCACTGCAGATACAGATGTGCCCAACCCAGACCTAGCACCCTGAGATAGAGATGTGCACCTCAGACCTGACCCACAGCTGGACACCTCAGGCCCAGCGCTCTGCAAATACAGATGTGCCCAACCCAGACCTACCACTCTGAGATAAAGATGTGCACCTCAGACCTGACCCACAGCTGGACACCCCAGGCCCAGCGCTCTGCAGATACAGATGTGCCCAACCCAGACCTAGCACTCTGAGATAAAGATGTGCAACTCAGACCTGGCCCACTGCTAGGCACCCCAGGCTCAGCGCTCTGCAGATACAGATGTGCCCAACCCAGACCTAGTACTCTGAGATAAAGATGTGCACCTCAGACCTGACCCACAGCTAGACACCCCAGGCTCAGCGCTCTGCAGATACAGATGTGCACCTCAGACCTGGCCCACAGCTAGGCACCCCAGGCTCAGCGCTCTGCAGATACAGATGTGCCCAACCCAGACCTAGTACTCTGAGATAAAGATGTGCACCTCAGACCTGGCCCACAGCTGGGCACCCGAGGCCCAGCGCTCTGCAGATACAGATGTGCCCAGCTTTCTGACATAAAGATGTATACATCAGACTCAGCTTACAGCTGTGCACCCTATACCCAGCGCTGTACTGAATCACCTAGCGCAGAGACAGATGTGTATCAGAGAGTTTGCTCTCTGTGCAGTTAAAAATGCGAAGAAATACTGTTTAGAGTTTGAGATATGTACCAGAGAGTTAGTTCTCTGTGCACGTATAAACGTAAAGACATTCTCTGTGTAACTATATGTAAGCGTGCCAGAATGAGCTATCTGTACAGTTTTAACTGTGAAGGTATTTTCTGTGCAGTTATAAGTGTGTACCAGAGAGTTCGCTCTCTGCGCAGTTATAAATGTGAAGGTGTTCTCTGTGCAGTTATGAGTGTGTGCCAGAGAGTCCGCTCTCTGCGCAGGTATAAATGTGAAGGTGTTCTCTGTGCAGTTATGAGTGTGTGCCAGAGAGTCCGCTCTCTGCGCAGGTATAATTGTGAAGGGATTTCCTATCCAGTTATAGTAATGTACTCTAGACGTATCTCGCGCTGTGCAGATACAGAGTGACGTCGTTCCCTAAACCTAGCTTTCTTTACACTTAACGTTGTGACGGTCCTTCACCCTATCCATGTATACAATTGTACCGGTGTCCTAGCTTCTGAGTAGTTAAAACCTGCACTCTTGGGCCCAAGCTTCTGACTGTACAGTGCACACCTGTGTATTCCGCTTCACTCGCCCCATAGCCAGGTTCAGCCAGCGCAAGCCACATTTCAACAACAACGAACGCACGGAGCAGGCACCTTTCAGGCTCGAATGCTGCTCCAGGTTGTGTCCCACGCCGATGCCCTGAGGTCGGCGCTCCTTCGACGCAGCACTTCATACACCTGTGGGTGGTTCTCAGCTACTGTACAGCTCTGGCCTTGACACAGCGTTGCCATGGAATGACCTACCCCTGGCGTCACATTCGGCACTGTGACGTCATCTTCCTCCGTAGCACGGCGTCTCAACGCCGTGACGTCACAAAGAAACCCACTTGTGCCCAGCAGCGTAACATCCACTGTGACGAGGTGAAGAGAGAGATCGCAGAGGCAGAGCAGGGCCACTAAGGGGAGATGCTGGAGGAGAGTCGACACCTAGATTACTTGGAGGTAATGAGAATGATCAGTAAGTAATCTGAGAATAACAGCATCTTTGCTTGTCTCAGACCTTAAACACCGAGGACATACAGAAGTCTTTGCATGAAAAGAATAGATCACAAAAGATTTACACAACTGCTAATATTTGTAGTATCATAACGCAACAAGAAAAACTGTGAAATCTCGCAGGAGGTATCACCCACCGCTAACCATGATGGCACACCACAGTATTTGGGACTATGACCATTAGGGCCAGCTCAACAATCTCAGATCTGGGGATGCATATGTATTGAGGGGATCGCCTGGTGGTCCTTTGAATTACCAAGGCAAATGTTTGTGCTGCCGCTTGTAACCCTAGACAGCACAAAAAGTGATGTCTTGAAGGCTTACATTCATCTCAATCACTTGTGATTACTATGGTACACATTACAATCCATCATTTTTTAGCTCGAGTGTACCCTTACAAACAGGGACGAGCCATATGAAAATCAACCTTGGTACTGCCCACAATGGACAGTCCCAGCTGATCTGCCATGCCATGTCCTCTCTGTTGAGGCCCAAGAAGACCAAACCCAGTTTGGGGGTTGCTGTTGTTCTCATTCAGAGGTGGAAATGATGGATCTCACAAGGGGGAGAAACCTTCATCTGGGACGTAGCTAAACAAGCTATAAACCCCTATAATGAACACATAAATATCTACAACCCCCACATAAACTAAACTGCCTGTAACACTTCGAGCTTGAATTACGAGGAACTATTACACACCTAATGATTGTAGGAGATTGCACACATATGGAGTACCCACGGTGATCTAGTTGTGAGATAGTGTGGACCACCCACTCGTCTACGCAGAGATAAACATGAAACCCACTCGTGCAGCAACTACACCCTGAGTGCCAGATTCCAGGGAATATGAAAGGGGAAAGCACCAGTCAATCTAAGAGTACCTGAAACCAGAAGTGGCAATTACCCTCAGCAAAACATGAGTAGCACCGGTGAGATGCATGACGCGGATATGGAACTTTGGAACTCATCTGAGCTCTTAAAAAAGGAAATGGATAACAAAATGGATTTCCCGTCTGGAACCATGTTCTTTCTTCGTGATGCAATGCACTGATATATGCCACTGTAATGCTCAAGCATGGCATTACCAATCACGTGCCAACCTGAGCACAGCAACTGTCAATTTTCAAGATTTCAGGCAGCGAACCTGATCAGCATCTTCACCCCACCCACCACGCACCCCCATTATCCGAGTCCCTACCAGTGGTGCTGGGAGAATTTTCAGAGTGGGGGTGCTGCCATTAATGTCATATCACGGAAGTCATAGAGACTGTGAAAAATCCATGTGTCATACAAATAAACATGTGTAGCGAGTGGTCTGTGCCCATTCAGCAGGAGAGTGGTAAGGGTGCTGTATGTAGCTGGTGGTGCATTTTAGAGAACTGGCGGTAGCCCACTGTCATTTACAGACAGTACATTTCCTATTGAAATGGCCACTAAATTTGCGTCGACGTAGTTTTTCTGGTAAAACTATACAGCACAAAAATGATAATGTGTGGAAATCGTGTTTCAGCGAATATTTATAATTTGCGCATCACCATGTATAGTGTCTTGATTGGTTTTGATTCTACTAAAATCTTTGTTTCAATCACTCTTCAGAATTACAAAAAAGTGCTTCATTTGTGCTTTCCCAATTGATGCAATAACTTGAAATATGTGTATATTTCATTTACTGATATTCGGAGTTGGAGGGTGATTTCCGGTCGTTTGGAGGGACAGAGGGCACCTGGACGCTGAGCTAGTCTCGTGGATGAGAGCGTTCCTCAGCACCTTCGTGTCTTT
Organism: Triturus cristatus; assembly: GCF_964204655.1. Taxonomy (NCBI): domain Eukaryota; kingdom Metazoa; phylum Chordata; class Amphibia; order Caudata; family Salamandridae; genus Triturus; species Triturus cristatus. The sequence goes on along the minus strand of NC_140594.1, from coordinate 213,637,626 downwards.
TTTTTTCCTGAGGTCGAGCCTAGGCATTGCACATGCGCTGTCTGGAAGACCTGCTGAAATCACTAGACGGAGTCTAATCCCGCCTGGTGCTTGTCATTGGTCACTCTTCTCTGCTGGTTTCTCATTGGTTGGCGATTCAGAGACATCACTTCCGTTTTTTGCCCGGGAGTACCGGTAAACACCAGTGGCATCCTGATTGAATGGTCACTCCACTCCAACCACTGGTTTTGTATACACTATTATTATTTGTTTACAGAAGAGCGAAGGAATGACAAGCAAGGCTGCCTGAGGATCTGAAAAGAAGATGGACTAATCCTGTTTGCAGATTGACAAACAACGTGACTGCGTGTCAGCCGGGGGGCCAGAGTGGGCGGCTGACTGATCACTGGAAGGAGCCAGCTACCATGATGGCCGCTCGTAGTTGAAGCTCCGTGGTGAATGCCAGTATCCGGAGAGACGCTTTCCTGTGGTCGAAATCCAACCGGAATCACCAGTCCCGTAATCGGAACGCTGGCGGATCACACAGACGATAACACTAATTCCAATTCCCGTAAGCTCAGGACCGAGACGTTTCAGAGAGGACCGCGTCCTGAGCACAACTGCAGTACGGAGCTGTGAGTGACGGCAAGAGAGAGGTGTCTGCCTATATATACAGGGCTGCTTGCACCCTTGAGTAAGAGCACCAGACACCTTCGTGTCAGGGGCTCCTAATTCCCGTCTCGTCATCATTACTACAACATTATTTTGACGGGATTATGTCATTTGTCCTCTGGACTGCAACTCCCAGAATGCACCTGCATGTTAAATAGAAGCCCATTGCCAGCGGTGACAGAGGGGCACAATGATAATCTTGTGAGTTGCATAGTGGAGAAGTGTAGCTCACTGGTTAGAGGAGGCATACCCTGAAGCAGAGATCAGACCCGGGACCTAGGTTCGATTCCCGACGCGGCAGGGTCCAGAGCCCAATTGTCCACGGACTCGATAATTCTCGCTTCGGTGCCCACTCTAAGCACGAGTTCACACTATGCAGCTCTGGGCAACAAGCCTGCTTAATCTCCACAACGGCCCCCCGCGGCGGGATGCCTGGCTTTCACCTTGGGGATGCCCAGTACGGGTTATCTTACAGGGAAAAACCAGGACGGGTTCCCAATGCAAGCGCCAAGATGCCCGTAGGGTGATAGCTGCGCTCTATAAGTACATCAATCAATCAATCAATCATAACAGCACAAGAGCATCAGCGCGTTTGAGGGCGGCCGAGCCCGGGAAGAGGGAGCCTTGGAGCCCTGGAGTGGGGGGGACCCTAGGCAGAGAACAGGGCCCGAGGAGGGAAGTGCAGAACTATTGCAGAACTACTGCCCCGCTCAGAGGCAAGCCAAGGCAGCAGGAGTCTTGCGGGCTAAGGAGGCAGGAGGGTTTTTGGGGGCAAACCACTGGCATTGAGACACCGACGGGACTGCGAGGACCAGCAGCCCGTGCGGCGACGTTGCGGCCTCTTCCCGCCCACCCCCCCACTATTCTACGCTACTGGGGGTGTCCTGCGTGGGCACGCCGGGTAAAAAGTTGTAGCCCGGACCGGGCCACCCCTATTTCGCCATCCTTGGAGCCAGCTATAGCTACTAGTAAGTACCTTTGGTGGGGGAATATAGTTTCTACATTTTAAAGTACGATTGTAATATGGCTGCACAGGAGTCTAGAAGCAAAGCCCACAACAGCAAACTTACAGGAACTTTGGACAATTTTATTTTGAGAGCCAATTCAGTGATTAATCAGGGTATTGTGCTAATGGAACGTAGGGTGTCGCAGGATCTTGCTATGGCCAAAAGATCCTCATTGGGGCATCTGGCGAATGCTCGCACACCCGAGGTTGCAAGGAATGTGAATATTGACAACGCCTTATTGACTGTCCAAAACCAAACCAATTACCTACATGGGGTCCGGTCGAAATTTTCCCCTCTACTCATTTGATCCAGCAGGACTTTCCAGTGCAATTGAATGCCCCCACTTTGATTAAAACCCCAGAAAGACCGAATACCCGCCAGCATCAGGGTAATTGCACGGGTGCCAGTCCTAAGAAGAAACAGGGTGCTATTTCTAAGAAGAAACAGCCATCTACAAATAAGGCGGGAGCTAGGGCAGCCAAATCAGCCAAAGGCCATAGCAAAAATGTAATTCCACCAAGCACAAGGCCAAGCCCAATCCCAAATGATGCTGAGGCACAAATGTCAGTTGTTGCACCGAAATCACCCCTACATTTGGGAAGCTCTGGAGGTGATACTCTGTCAGGCGCAGGTCTATCCAGGGAAGAATCACTGACATGGGAGGATTCCTTATGCATGAAAATCACCGCACTCATGAGTGCCACACTACGTCCACTAGAAGAGAGACTTGCCAATATTGAAAGCCGACTATCTAACTTTGAACAAGCAACAGTGGGCACCCTAAATAGTCTGGTTAACAATGTATTGGCTCAGGGCAAATCGATCCAAGCTGGGGGGGCTGTGACGTATGACAATCCTGCTACCTCTGTGACACAACAAGTTGTTGCTAACCACACTCCATCTACGGGGGGAACAAATGTATTGTCTTATAAACTGGGAGTGGGACCCAGGGCTGCCCAGCATACAGTGTCCAGTAGAGCAGGAGGGTCACAGTTCAGTACTACCTCACACGAAGGGCGGGCCAGTGCAGATACAGGTACAGATACAGGTATAAGCAAGAGACCTCGTATTGAGCCCATAGTGGAACTGCCACCAGAAGTGAGTCCCTATCTAATTGTTTTAACAGGGGTCCCAGAAATTAGTATGCCGAATGCTGAATCTTACATTTCTTTGAAAAACAAAGCCATACATTGGCTTAACGTGCATAGACCCCTTCCCCCACATATGACTACGGAAATATCTATGGTCCGAAGGGTGGGATGGGTAGGGCGCACACCCAAAACTTTAACTGGCGATTGTGTACTGGTCAATTTTAGGGATCCAAATATTGTAGACCACATATGTAAATGGAGCTCAGCTAGCACAGACAAAAAAATTGAAGTTAGGCCTCTTTCCTATTTCTATTCTAGCAATCAACTGAGTGACTCAGACGAAGCCTGGTCGCTTGTATCACACCGTCGAGTGGGGAGGGGAGGGGTGAACTGGCATGGCCACCACCCATCTGTCCAGAATCAGATCCCATGTTACAATAGGTTTAGCGTCTTGGACCAGGTTGATTGACTGTTTTTGGCTGGGCAGGATATGCAGGATGAGGTCCTGACTCATGATGAGGCTGCCGGGGATGGCCCGGCTGTGGTGGAGAGAGATCAGGCTTGTGAGCAGCCAGGAGCGCAGAACCCCCTAATAGGTAGCATTAGGAGTGGTGTAATGCCGGTTTTGGGCAGGGAAGTTGATGATCACCTACCAGTATCATCCTTAGCTACCACCAGTTACGATAATCCTCTAGGGAGAGACAATATTTTGCCCGACAGTATATGTCCTAGTGCGGGGAACACAAAATGTATGTCTATATTGTCATAGAATGTGGCAGGCTTACCAAATAAATTAGCTTGTCCGGAGTGGGGCATTTTTGTGGACAATAGTGATATATGTGTATTCCAAGAAACCTGGGCCAGGGAGGACCAACACAGAGTGGGCTTTGCGGCATTTAATATCGCCGCACGGTGGGGAGGAAAGGGACGCCCATCAGGGGGCCTTACAATCTGGGTTGGGCTACATTTGGGCTGCTCGGGTGAGATCATCCCGACTTACTCTGATGACATTCAGTGCGTTCTCTTGTCCTGGCCAACCCCCTACAAACTTGCCATCGTGAATGTCTACTCATGGCCGACAAGTGTGGCAAAGGAGTCCAAAACAATTGAAGAGTTGTCATCCTTCCTTGGTTCCCTTAGCAGGGATATACATTATTTGGTCGCAGGGGACCTAAACTGTCATTACGAGCCACTTTGTGGCTTAAATGAGGGAGTCCTGATGGGTGAGGACGAATACTGGGGAATTCCGCCATGCCAGTCCCCATATCCGAAGTCCTGGTCCCCACTGGCCATCCAGCTCACGACCCTAACTTTGAATAACTCTATTAGGGCTTGCAACGGTCGGATGCCATCTGATACCCCGTCAAAGTGTACCTTCAATAAGAGGGGACACGAATCAAGACTAGATTATATTATGGTGGAGACATGCCCATGGTCGAAGGTTGTCGACTTCGAGGTAATGCCTAGGGTGGACAGCGATCATAATGGACTAAGCCTGAGGATAGAGTGCCCACGGCCTATAGAGAATGAAAAGAAATTTGGCCCGGATGTGGTCGAAGGGCTGACCATAACGAATAATAGACGTAGAGTCAAGTGGGAGAAACGGGTGGTATCACGAGATGCTCTGCCTAAATTATATAGTGCAATTTTACCCTATTTTACGAAGGTGGGCTCTCTAATCTCCCAGCCTCTGGCACTTGACTTTAATGATAACATGCAGTGCGTGCATCAGGACCTAGTAGCCTGTTTAGCGTAATTTTTTAACCCCCCTGGCTCTAATAGGAGGCGCAGGGTTCCTGTATCCACATGGTATAATGCCTCATGCAGGAAGGCAAAATCAGAGCTTATTGTGGCCCTCAAAGATGGGAGAGACAAACTAAAAATTCGCACCCTAAGATCACAATATAAAGAAACAATGAACCTCGCTAGGGAGGAGTGGGATTTGGAGAAATGGTCCAACCTTTCCTCCGCACTGGAAACGAGAGATGCACGCAGATTCTGGGCAATAGTTAGCACGGGGCAGGAGAGCCCAGATCTGCAATAGAACCCAATATTGAGGCAGGGGTCTGGGAGCTCCATTTTAAGACCTTATATGCGGTAGTTACAGGTCTAGAAAGTCCACTGGCACTTACACCCAGACTGGGGGTACAAAATGATCATGAGTGTACAGTGGAGGAGGTTTACATTGCCATAGGGAAGTTGGCCACGGGTAAGGCTCCCGGCCTAGATAGACTCCCCGGGGATTTATTTAGGGATCAACCGGCGATCTGGGCACCCTACCTATGTGCCCTTTTCAACGCAATTCTGCAAGGTATGGAGGTACCGGGTACTTGGTCGGGAGCAGAGATTGTCCCAATCTTCAAGAAGGGCTCTCCTCTGCTTCCAACCAACTACAGGCCCATTAGCCTCATTGACGTTCCCCAAAAAATCTTCTCCCGTCTAATCCTGGACCGCTTACAGGAGTGGATTGAGGAGCACGATATCCTCAGTCCTTATCAGGCCGGATTTAGGAGGAACACATCGACCATGGACCAGATATTCCGTCTTATAATGTTATTCTGGAAGACGGTAACACTAGAGGGTGGCAGCCTCTACATGGTCTTTGTGGACCTCCGGTCCGCGTTTGATCTAGTACCTAGGGCCAAACTGTGGGCGGTGCTCTTGGAAATGGGAGATCCCAACGCAATACTGACGGTGCTGATTAGGTTGCATGCACAAAACTACGCACAGGTCAGATGTGGGAGGGAGGGGGTGCTGTCGTACCGGTTTCCAGTCTGCAGGGGGGTCAGGCAGGGGTGCGTTCTGGCACCAACCCTGTTCTGCCTCTATGTGAATGGTGTTATATCACATCTGGACGCGGTTCCCAATAATGATGCTCCCAGATTGGCAGGCAGAAGGGTGCCGGCGATAATGTTTGCAGATGACACCCTCCTGCTTTCCAAGTCCCCCATGGGGATCCAACGAGTGTTGGACGGCTTTACAGACTTTTGCCGATGCCGCGGACTGGAAATCAATGCTGATAAGACCAAATTTATGATTTTCAGCCCCCCGGCGTTGACCCGCCCAACACCAATCCTGGGTTCGGTTAGACTGGAGAGGGTACAGACTTTCCAATATTTTGGGGTAACGATCAATGAAAATCTTTCCTGGGGCCCCCAACAGGCGAAATCACAACTTAAATTCTCCCAATTAGTGGGCGGCATCCTCAAAATGTCCAATACATCTACAATCAAGCCAGTGAGCCCCGCACTGGAGATTTACAAAGTGAAGGCGAGGGCTCTTTATGGTGGGTAACTCTGGGGGTATACCTGTAGGCCCGAAATTCTTAACGTGGAGAACAAGTTTATGAGGCAGCTACTTGCACTCCCCCAAAGCACAACCCTCCTTCCGCTGAGATTGGACTTAGGACTGAGTTCTATCCAGGACGAGCTAGCTCTGAAACCTCTTAGGTTTTGGCGCAGGCTATGGATAACTCCAGAACTGTCCAATTATAGGCTTGAATTAAAGGATGTGCTGAACCATGGTAGTGCAGCGAAAATCCCCTGGCTTGCATTTGTGAAAAAGGAACTGGGGAAAATGGGTCTATCGGACCTTTGGCATGAGCCAGAAAAGGCATGCAGGGGGGGTCTCATGCAAAATGCATGCGAAGTCCTTTATGGACTACAAACAAAATATATGGCTGCATGACTCCAAAGCTGGCCCTCAGACAACGACCTTTTTAACACTTAAACACTCATATGTTTTTGAGGAGTTTTTGAATTTCATTTACCCAGTTGGAGCTAGGAAGTTATATATCCAATGGAGATTCGCAACGCTACCACTAAGGGCATTTACAAGTAAGTGGTCTACACCGAGTAATTCTTGCCCTGGATGCGGTGCGATTAAGGAAGATGAACTACACATGCTCTTTTTTTGCCCTGCTTACAGTTAAGCCAGAAAGTACTGGTTGGTACCCTTGTGCAAGAACATGGGCTTTGATAAATGTCTTGTTGCAATGAGAGTCCTTAAAACTGACACTTCACCGCACATAGTTTTCACACTCTCAAAGTTCCTGCTAGCTATGTGGTCCAAGAGATGTTCTCTCATTACAGCGGCATCCAGGGGTGATTGTATATTATGATTGCATACCCTGTTTGATAATCTGATTTTATGAAATGTTTATTTATCTCTTGTGGTTTTATATATGTTTTAACAGTTTTAACTGTAATCTTTTATGACTGAAAAAATGTCAAAATAAAGATCAAATTATGATGATGATGATATTTAACCTCTTCAGTGCCCATGACGAGATAGTCTCGTCATGGAGCACGGTCGCGCTGTGCCCATGACGAGACTATCTCGTCATGAACCCCACCCACTAATGTAACGCCCGGCACAGGAGGGTGAAAGGGCGTGGCACACAAGGGGTTAAATGTGTGTTAGAAAAAAATTGCCTTCCTTCAGGGTTTCCATTCCTTTCCTCTACCCCAGCAGGATTGTCACATAGATAACTTTAACAAAATCCTATCACTTTGCAGTCAGAGAAATAAAAGTACACTTCAGTTTCCAAACAAGCAGGAATTTGTCAGAAGAGGTAACCTTATATTCGACCTTTGTGTTAGAACAGGCAGCAAATGAAACAAGATAAACACACAATTTAAAAGCAGCTTTATTGCTTAGCCACCTTCTGAACACCACAAGATTATTTCTGGGGGTGCTGCAGCACCCCCAGCACCGCTCAGTGGCGCAATGAAACTTGAGCCCCCCCCCCCCACGCTCTGGACTCGGTCAAGAGCTCTCGGGCAGTGCCCAGTGCCGGAGGAGGCCCCCTGGAGTTCACCCCTCCCTGCACCGTGGGGGCTGCGGGGGCTATTTTTACGTCACTGGCACTGCTTCTCCGAGCGCCTACGGTCCCCACCGCAGCTGGAGGCTGACCTGTTAGTGAAAGAAGCAACCCAGGGAAATTTAGGGCCCAGGAAATAGAGAGAGAAAACAAGGTTCTCTGGTAATTAAATGCAAGGTCTCAGGCATCTCTCGCATGCAGTGCAGTTCCCCACTTAAGTAGGACACGAGTCTTCCCCCTAAACATGATACAATGGATTAATGAGGAACTAGAGTTTAGAATAAACATTTGTGAAGAAATTGAAATACAGATTTCCAGCTTCTTAATAAAAAAAACAGCAGCCTTTGCAGCGTCACCAGGAGTGTGGGAGACTGGCAAGAACTACAGGAGGAAATACACAGCAAGAGGAGCAAAGGCTTCTAACAGCAATACAGACAAAGAAGGGAAATTCCAAGGAAGAAGGGAGCAGAGCAAACTGACAGGGAGAAACAAAACAAAGGTGCAGGTGATGGGAAGCTGGGTGCGAGCTGTAGCAAGAGCAGAATATCAACAGAACTACATAATCCATTGCCCGGGCAAGGAACAGCACATGGTGAGAGGGCCTTTTTAGGTCTCGCGCCTAGCAATGCAGTGCGTAGCGCTGCGCACGCAGCGAGAGTCCTCTTGTCCGGGGTTCTAAAACGGAGCCAGGAATCACACATGCTTGTGCATGTGCTTTTCCTTTTGTGCCCCGCTATTGGCCTTTGCATGCATGTTTTTTTTCACAACAGAGCACGCAATAGGCCAAAGGCGGGTGCATTGCTCCGCCCCTGGCCTATTGGTGTCCATTACGCGCACCAAAGGCCATGTGGTTTCAATTATCGTGCCCAGACACGGGTGCGATAATTGAAAACATATGGCTCGCTGTGGCGCGCGCACCACTCGCGGGCGTGTTTTTTTTTTTATGTCTCGCTGGCGTTGCCGCCAACGAGACTATTGTTGCTGTGTTTACTCCCAAGGGAGACAGACCTGGGCACGAGCCGATTCTGGTCTGGGCACAAGCCGATTCTGGTCTGTGAACGCGCTTCACAGTGGAACAGCTTGTGCGCGTTAATTCCAGTTGAGTGCTCGTCTCCGGAAGACGTGCTGCGCCGATTCTGGTCTGGGCATGAGCCGATTCTGGTCTGTGAACGCGCTTCACAGTGGAACAGCTTGTGCGCGTTAATTCCAGTTGAGTGCTCGTCTCCGGAAGACGTGCTGCGCCTTAATTATAGTTGAGTGCTCCAGCAGCCTGGGGAGCCTGTCGACATGCTGTGCTAATGATTACTGTGGGGTCTCATGCTGTGATAATTCTCACTTTCTGTGTTGTGATCGGGAGCAGGCGTATTACTGGCGCCACCGCCACGCCTTCATTAGTCATAAAAGCTGCATGGCAAGCCATAATTAGGGCGGCATGTTTTAGGACATTTTTAGCAATTACTTTGTTTACTTAGTGCTATTAGTGATATCTTTCGTGCATCCAATGCTCTATTTAAACGTGCAGCACTGAACATTTTCAAAGAAGGCGAATCAGCGACATTCATTGGACACACGACCTATTTGAAGACGCTTGTTTTACTGGGGTAAGTTCTGTGAACTGTTTAGTTTGTTTACTTTATTATAGTATAACTGGCAGGGTTGGCTAAATTATGCGAGAAAAGGAAAAATATGCAGGAGATGATGGTATGAGGCAAGTGTGGCAAATGTATAATTATGCGTACACCATATAAAAGCAAGTTGCTAAATGTCCGGTGTTGGGCGGATGGGTTCACTGTGCTGTTGCGTCGCCTGTAGGTGTGGTTATGAGTGCATGTGACTAGCTGGCAACATGTCCTTGTACTGTTACTTGCCTATGCACTTGTTTTTTTTTGCATATATATATAGCACAAACTCGACCCGAAGTTTATTGGAGCGCTTTACACGAGCACCGTATTTACATTACACATTCAGGCACGGGGAGATTAAGTGATTTGCCCAGAATCACAGGATGATGATGCGACCTCGGGGCTCAAACTCTGGTTTCCAGCACCAAAGTCGGCAGTTTAGCCGACGGACCACATTCTCGCCCTTGCCCTGCTGATTTTCAGGGAAGGCTGCTCTGTCTTCACAAGGGTCGGGCGAACTATGACTCCGCTGCCTGACCTGGAACAGATCTGTTAGGTGTTTGTATTTATTTTTTAGTTTTTTTTATTTAGCGCAAACTCAATCCGTAGGTATTGGAGCACTTTACATGTATACCACAGCCATTATAGAAGGACACATTCATGTTTGGTAGGTACGTGGATGTTAAGTTATTCATAACCAGCGGAGCCAAGGCTGGTCTCTCTACCTCTGTGACTCCGATTGCTGCTCGCGCCTCGTGTATAGCTGGTTTTCCTAGTTATCTGGCGAATACAAAAGCGGGCTTTGCTGTGTTTCTGTTTAAAGGCTACACAAAAGGGGCTCAACTGATCGAATTGTAACCAGCTGTCCAACACAATACCGGCAGAAGGGCTCAGTGAGACGTACACTTGTAAGGGGCAGAGGTTACACTCCCGGCAAGTCTGCCTCAGCCTTCATTCTTCCGAGGTGGATCAATTGAATACCATTGATTGGGTAGTAGTTATATCTGTTAACCGAGCGTAGAAATGGAGCAAATTTAATACGGAGGGCTATTTGAAAAGTATAATTTTTTTCCAATGTGCCAGATGAATTTGTCTTTATGTTCTTGGGACTTATAAGAATCTTGTAGTGTGTACATCAGGCGGGTCATGTGTCTTTGGAAAACTAGCACCTTTTTGTGATATTGTAGTTGCATGATAGTTTCACATTATTATAGTGGGGGCTCGGATGTCAAACCTCCTTTCCGGGTGTTGGTCCTTGCCAGCAGTCATCACCTACTGCCAAAGACCTGCTTTTTAAAATGTATATCACCTGTCCACCTCCTTCCCTTTCTGGAACCCCCCTCACTAGTGCCCTCTCTCCCTTTCGTTTTCACCCTTCCAGCCTCTCTTCCCCCGTTCTCTCTCGGTCCGCCATTTCTCTCCATGCCCCCATTTCTTGCTCCCTGTGCCCCCTTTCTCTCTCTCCCTGTACCCCCTTGCTCTCCATCCCATTTTCCCGTGACCCATAGCTTTGGCTGCAGGTGAGTTGGCACAACTCCTGTGAGAGAAGTGTCTCTAGATTAGGTGGCACGTGCCCCTGCTGGGACCATGGTCAGGCGTTTGTCTGTTACACAGAAAACCACGTCTCCGTTAAACTGCAGTTTGAGAGTATTTTTGGGTATTGTGTTTATTTACTGTACCAAATGAATCATGGTGGAACCGGGAATCTTATGCCAGAGCATCCCAGGAATCCAAAAAGTAAAACTGAGAAAACACATTTTGGAGAAAAATCATGTGATGTTGCAGAAATCGCTTCATCTCTTAGTGGTGTTTAATGTAGGTTCATTTACAAACCCCAGCCATCATATAAGGTCTCTGGAATGCCTTAGACCTGGCAGAGTCTCTTGATGCCCATGAGCAACAGTAAAGAGCATGTTCACCGCTGAAGAGAGTGACCACTTCACCATTCATCCCTTTGTGCCTGCAAACAGAGCTGAATACTTCACCTTTCACCACTTTGCATCTGCAAACAGAGCTGACCACTTCACCAGATGAACATTTGCACAAGCGTCGCTGACACCCTGTACTACCAATTTTTTTATTGCATATGATGTCCCAATCACTTCAAGTACATTTGTTTTGATCGGTAGTCCCTGTCCCCTGCTCTACATTCCATCGTAAATTTTTAGATCCTGTTTTTTGTATTTTTATTCATCCATTCACACTCCTTTACGTTAAAATAGTCATAGCTTTACTGTACAGTTGCTAGAATAGCTTATAATATGGTATAGTGTGTAATTTTTAAATAATCACTCCACTGCAAACAAAAACATTGATAAAAAACACTGCCATTTACAATGCCAGTAGCTCCAACTGCAACAAATGCGAGACCTATTGCATTGCAAATGCTTGTTTTACAATAGCGATCGCTTTCACTGCCGCTTGTTTTTTTTGGCATTCTGGAAGTTGTAGGAAAGAAAAAAGTGTACTAGATTGTCTCTCTACTCACTCTTATGCTGGACTCCTCTCCCTCAGAGTGAAGCCCTCAGGTCTCCCTGCAGTCTGGGACTGCTCTAGTCCATCCTGATCTGTGCTTTCTCCTCCGCCCATCCTGAGCAGTGCTCACTCTTGCCTTGGCACGTGCTGCAGTCCAGGCAGTGGTCCCTCTATCTGCTGTTAATAATAATCCTCCTGCCCAGGCTGCAGCCTCCTGTTTGAGACTCTCCTCTCGTCTTTCTCGGGCAGTGCTCCATCCAGCCTCAGGATGTGCTCCTTCGTTCTCGCTTCTCGACGCCCTCATGTCCGCTCTATGCTCCCTCCTGCGCCTCGTGCTGTGCTCCCTCCTGCCTCGCGTTGAACTCTGCTCCTTAGGACAGTGGGTAGGCACCGAGGCACACACCTCTCACCATCATGGACTGCACCGCCCTGCTCTGGGCCGTGCTTGCTGCAGTTGGTGCTATCAGGAGCCCCTCAATGGAGCAGGACGCTGGCACCACGGCCCCCGCGGGCCCCCTGGGATGCCGCTGTGAGGAGGATGGGATGCGCGTGTGGACGGACTGTTCAGAGCAAGGGCTCTCGGCGGTACCTGACGGGCTGAGCCCCTTCACAGCATACCTGTAAGTAGAGCCCACCTTCCTTCACAAGATTGCCAGACTGTGATTGATAACATGCCACATCCTAATTGATAAGAAGGCCAGGCTGTGATCAGTAGGATTGCAGCAGCATGCACAGTAGGAGCGCAGTGGTGTGCTCAGCCCGTGCAGCCACTACCAATAGCAATGGACCCATAAGCACCCATGTCATGATCAGGAAGAATGCTATGCTATGCCCGATTAACAACTCTGTGGTCAGCATCAATTTCATGCAATTAACATTCCATCCAATTGTCAATAAAAATTGCAATCTATGAATAAACAATTCATCCTTTTGGTCAATGGTAATTCAAAGCAATGATTAGCAAGGATTTGACACTGTAGTCAATAAAACTCCAATAATGAGATCAGCTCAGCGTTGATCCTGTTATTACAAATAACTCGATCCTACAACTCATGACATCAGATGCTATGATAAAAGAAAAACAAATGCTAGGAACCACGACAGTGCCACACTCATGAAAAAAACATGCTGTGAATAATAAGAATGTCAAGCTATGATCTATAGGGCTTTATTCTATGACCACTTGATCAGAAATATTGCCACATTATGGTCAACGGAATGAAGCGCTGTTATCAGTGTTCAGTGTTGCACTGACTAAAAACTTCAGTTGACGCGAATAGTGTAAGAAATCAATTTCGTAATCAATAGCAATCGTGTGCTGCACACAATGTCGTGCTAAACAATATGAAACATTTAATGAATTGAAATTGTGTCGTCACCTGTGGGGATTCCATGCTATGACTAATAAGAAATGCACTATTGTTGCCAACAAGAGTTTCCTGCCATCGCAATAAAAAATGGCATGCTAAGTAAGGTGATAAAAAACCAAGACATATTAATAATAATAGCATTTCATAATCAATAACAATACCATACTGTGATCAGTAGGAGTGCCATTGCTCTGATCAATCAAATATCCCTACTATGAACTAGAATAGTTCCATGCTATGCCGCATAAGAATATTCTATATTCATAATGACGTCACTGACATGAGTATAACATGCCATCTGTGCTCCATGAGAGGCCTCCTCTCGGACCAATAAGATAAACAGCTACAGCCAGTGATGACCCACAGAAGAGTCAATCAGAACAGAGCGCTGCGTTTCATATGAATTCCGTCATGAGTAATTTTCGCATGCTGTGATAAATAGACTTGACACCGAGGCAAAGGTATTCCATGCTATGATCTATAATGACTGTGTGATATGATAATATAAAAATTCATGCAACAATCTAGGGCAATTTCGAAATGTTGTGCTTTGCACCACAAGAATGGCGCAATTCTGCTCTCCACCTACGCTGGCGCACAAACTGCTGCCTAGCACCAATGCAGAAACCTAGCACCCTGGTGCAAGGGTGCCTGTGTTGTAAGCAGGATTGTTTTTGTGCAGAAGGGGCACCTTCCTGCACAAAACAATCACAAGAGGCATTTTCCTCTTTCTACCTGTGCTGCAGAATGCAGCAAGCATAGAAAGAGGAAGTAACGAGGAAAAATTAAAAGATTTCTCCTCATTATGCCTCACCTGGGGAGGCATAGCATTTAATGCATTCCCAGGTTTACCACTGACGGCAAATCTGTTAATGCGCTAAAATCCACAGGTGGTGGGTGGGAACACCCACACACCACCCATGGAACACATCCCTGGGGCAGAGTAACGCAGCAGTGCGATTTGCACTGTTACGTTACTCTAGATTTATCTAGCCCCATAAGGCCATGCAATGTGGCCTTGCGCGGCTTGATAAATCATTGTTAGGAGTGGCGTCGCTCTTGCGTCCAGTTGCATGGCACTTGGGTGACACAACTCCTACACAAATATGCCCCTCTGTGTTTTAATAGCTAGAAGTTCTGAGATATGATTTAAAAATAATTACCTGCTGTGATCAATAACAATTTTATTCCTTAATCAACAGTAATAACATCCTTGTATCATTTTGTTGTTCAAACTTTGCTCTACACAGAGGTTGCGCTTTGATCAATAACAATGCTATGTTCAATATGGATCCTTGCCATAATCCACAAGACTGTCAGCTATTATTATTTATGACGCATGCTATTATAGGTATATATGTCATGCTGTCATCAATCATTAACCTATGCTACAGTCTTCAAGTGACTCCTATGATTGATATAAATGATATGTTATGATTAATTAGAATTTCGGGCAGAGATCAATATGGTGTCATGCTATTATCTATATGGATGTCATGCTGTGATCAACTCACATTCTATTCTGTGATCAATAGGAACTTTGTACTAAGATCAATATTATTATCATGCTATGATCACCTAGAGGGGTGCTTTGATCACGCATTCCATGGCATGATGAATAGAAATGCTTTTCTATGTTATAATATAATTCCATGCAGTGGCCAGTAAGAATGTCAAGGGACAATAAAAGCCCACGCCATGGGACAATGGAAGCCCACGCCAAGGGACAATGGAAGCCCACACCATGGGACAATGGAAGCCCACGCCATGGGACAATGAAAGCCCACGCCATGGGACAATGGAAGCCCACGCCAAGGGACAATGGAAGCCCACGCCATGGGACAATGGAAGCCCACGCCATGGGACAATGGAAGCCCACGCCATGGGACAATGGAATTCCACGCCATGGGACAATGGAAGTCCACGCCATGGGAGAATGGAAGTCCACGCCATGGGACAATGGAAGTCCACGCCATGGAACAATGGAAGTCCACGCCATGGAACAATGGAAGTCCACGCCATGGAACAATGGAAGTCCACGCTATGGAACAATTGAAGTCCACGCCATGGGAGAATGGAAGTCCACGCCATGGAACAATGGAAGTCCACGCCATGGAACAATGGAAGTCCACGCCATGGGAGAATGGAAGCCCACGCCATGGGAGAATGGAAGTCCACTTCAGGGCGTGATCGATATTATTACTCTGCTATGATCAGGATGAATTCTGCCCACTGATGGTTACAATGCTTTGTAAGGATCACAAAGAGCCCTGTGCTGTTGGTATTTACTCATTGATATGATCAGTACGAATTCCATACTGTGATTGATAGGAAAGTGATGTTAGGATAATTGAAAAATTCCTGCTGTGATCAAAATGCTTTCCATTCTATGATCAATATGCATGGCATACTTTGCACAAAACGACAGACAGACCAGTGGTCGAAGTGTGTTTGGGGTGGTATCTGAGGGGCACGGTGAGCCCATACTTTTTTCATTTTAGAAAAGCAGTTCCCCTACTTCGTATAACAAGCATTTGCAATGCAATAGACTTGCATTTGTTAAAGTTAGAGCTGTTCGCGTTAAAAAGTATTTTTGCTTTTTTATAACAATGGCAATAGTGCTATGTAAACATAATTACTCAACTGCAAATAAACAAACATAAGTAAAAAACATTGTCATTTTCAACACAGACAGCTCTAACTTTAACAAATGCTAGACCTATTGCATTGCAAATGCTTGTTTGTTGCAGCTTCTTAACATGCTCAGGAAGTGTACGACTTAACCCGGAAGCAGATTCTCACCATGCTTAGTATGGTGGTCTATTCTATGATAAATTTGTTATCTACCATCTCCTTTTTCAGTAGCCTCCAGTGTAGCCCTATGACATAGTTACCAACATTTGAAAAAAAATTCCCGGGACACTCAGCAGCACAGGGCTGCTGCAGATAGAAAGTTCTTGATTGCATACCTGTGTGTAATAAAGAGGAACAGTTTCGGCAACAATATTACCCGGGACAGTCTCCAACTTGCCGGGACTGTCCCTGCAAAAACGGGGCAGTTGGCAACTATGCTATTAATAAGCTTTTGATTCTGACCTCTGACTCAATTCCTCACAGTGACTGACCAGAGCGAGTGCGCTCACGCGTGCACCCGCACCTCTATCCCACTCTGTTTGGTGTGCCCACCTCCAGGGGCCTCTTTGGGAGAGGTGTCCATCTGTTTCAATCTGTTTCTGTGCTCCGCCTTTGCAAGACCTGAAGAAGTTCTGCCTCACTCAGGGTAGTCCAGTACTTCAGGCAGTGGCTGAGGCTCCCTGCCCACAATGCATCAGCATATATTCAGTTCAGCAGGGCCAGAGACAAGTTGGAGATTAAGAGAAAAGTTTATAGGTAGGCAGGAATCCTAACCTAGGATCTGCTAGTGGACAGATGACACATCAAGAAAAGAATGACTTATGGGAGACGGGGTGGAAGTATATGGATCACTTCCTTTGCTGGTTAAGTTTAGTTCTTAAGCATGGCCAGGAGGGAGCTTTAGCTGTTTCGCCACCTTCATGTTTTAAGAAAAAGGAATAAAAAAATCTTTAAGTTTAATTAAACACTTACATAAATACATACACACTGGGGTTTCCGTCCAGGCCTCTTTATTCATTGGTCCATTCAAGTGTCATTCACATTTTACTTCTACCCACCACATCATACAACATGGGGCATGGGGTCACCCAATTCCATCCATTTGTTGCCTTGCACTGTGAATGATTACAATTTGCCTGATCACATGAGAATAGATGCCCTAAAAGGAGCCCAAATAAGTGCCAGGGCTGGTGTGTCTGGACTGGTGGGCCACTCACTTAATTTTACATTTTTGCCACTTTTTTGCACATTGCGTATGTTTGCTAAATGAATAAATAAATATTAACCTAATAATACTTATTGATCAGAAAGAGGACAGTCCTAAAGTTAGAGAATGATAATAGTCCAGAGACGGGGTTGGTGCTATCATACAAAGATCAGTAAGCAGCGGACACCAGGACTGTAACTTGGGTGGTATTGTGCTCAATCAATCAGGATTTATAAAGCATGGCTAATCACTGATAGGGTAGCCAGGCACTTGCAGGCACCGGATGCTTATTCGAACAGCTAGGTCTTTAGGGGCATTCGGAATTCCGGAAGTGAGGTGATGGCCCGGATGTGTGTGAACTGCTGAAAGAATCGAGGTCCACAACAGAAGCAATATGGGGTTCTTTTATTTCTTTATAGACACGGCGCCTCAAGTGTGCTAGTGTTTGAGAAGGATAATGCTTCTTATCCTTCCTCAGTACTCCTTTTCTCAGGGTCCAGACTTCGCTGTGCTCCGTTCTCTCCCTCGTGGATTTGACTTTTCCTCGGAAGAAAAGAAGCACAATTTTGGTAAGAGGTTCTATCTGAATACCTCCACCAGGGACAGGGAGTGAGGGTTCACCCGGTGCTGCGGAAAGGTTACGGACGTGCGGTTGTGAGGGGAGGGCAGTCGGATAGACAGGGATTACGAAACAGCTTGCCCGCTACTGCCGACTTTCTCTCTCCTCCCAGCCTACCCTGAGAGCCTCGCACGTATCTGTGTGAGTCACGCTCCACCAGGAGCGTGGCTGGGCCAAGCGTGGGATCATTGGTCTCCTGGCTCTCCCGACATTCCTGGACGCTCATCTCTCGTGGATAAGACCAGCAGCGGAGTACCCTCGCCTGATGTCTCCATCTCCCCTCCGAAATCCCGGGATCGGCATCTTCCAAACGACGACGTCTTCCGGAGTCTGTTCTTCTTCTCTCGAAGACGGGCTTCCCTTTTCAGTGATTGGCTTGGAGTCAATGACGTATGGTCCGGGGCGGGATCCTCAGGTGAGAGTTCCCAATTAAAGGAACCTCATCTGGAACAGGAAGACTGTAACCCCTGCCCTGGGGCTTGGAGACACAGTCCAGTCCGGGGAATCCTCTGGCTGTGGAAAGAGTAGAGGATCCCCACTGTAAGGAATACGCCACCATCCCTCAGAGTCATCTGTTACTATGTTTGGAACGGGGGAAAAGTGACAATGTGTTTGGAGAGGCTGTTCCAGGTCTTTGCTGTGATGTGGGAGAAGGAGCGTCCTCCACTTCTGCTTCAGTAGATGCAGGTAGTATGGGCAAGTGAAAGGGAGGTGGAGCGTAGCCTTCTCGATGGTTGGTGGAAGTTCAGGCAGTGGTTATTGTAGGCGGGTCCTTGGTTGTGTAGAGCCTTGTGTACGTGGGTCAGCAGCTTGAATTAGCATCTCTTCTGTAAGGGAGCCAGCGGAGTTTCCTGAGGTGGCGTGTGATGTGGGTTTGTCAGGGAAGGCCAAAGATGAGTCTAGCTGCGGCATCTGTATGGTCTGAAGTCTCTGTAGAAGGTGTGCAGTGATTCCTATGTAGAGGGAATGCCCATAGTCGTGTGTAGGGGTAGCCATTTGAAGCTCTTTCGTAGCATGCACAGAGTGAGGAAGAGGATGGAGGAGACAGCCATGATCTGTGATTTCATGATGAGATTGTTATCAATGATGATTGGATGTTTCTGGCATGGTTCGAGGGAGTGGGTGCGGGTCCTAGGTCTGATGGCCACCAGGAGTCATTCCATGTGTTGCTGCTGTTGCCAAAGATCAGCACTTCCGAATGTATAGGTGGATCAGTGAGTGAATATGCAAGTTCTCACACCACTCTAATTTTGGTCCTCCTGGAAGTCCTGTGGTTGTCACTCAGGGTGATACATTATAGGTTTATGACTGTAGGGAGTGGGGTGCTCAGAGGGGTGAGAGGGACCACAGGCCGCTATGTTCTTTTTATTGTGTTCTGAATTCAGGTCTTTATCTGTGGGGAAATAGTAGACCTCAAAACAGCCTCAGCGCTCAGTTCTCTGAGTCAGGTCAAATAAACAAAAAATGGTTGGAGATGGTCTCTCCCTTTTTCCTCCTCAGGGGTCTTCTCCGGCTCCTCGGGGTCTTGTTGTGTTTCCGGGCTTTAGGGCCTTTCGCTCTCTCTCTCTTGGGCAAAGGTGCGGGGAAGGAAAAGCAAAACAGATCGGGGTTAAAAATGGGCTCTCGGTTTTCCCTTGTTCTTATAGTGCTACCCTCACCAGTCACCACGTAGTGGGGGAGGGGAACCGTGAGGGATTATCGCGTTTTGGGCAGAATTATCCCGCTTGCTCTAGCTCCCAGTGTCCCCCCCCCACCAAAACGATCCTCTGAGTGGTACTCGCCTTATGCCACGACACGTGTCCAGGGCCGTGGCGTAGGGACCCGGGGCGTCTTCTCCCTGCTGCAGCCCACCGGATTTGAGCGTTGTGTAAAAGATGCTCCTCTGGTTCCACATCTTTCCGCTTTGCTTGTCTTCATCCTCGTCCTTCTTGCCACTCGCTTCCGCCTTCTCCATTCGCTTCCTTCCGCCCTCCTCTCCTTTGGATTCCGCCTGTATGCCTTTTGGGTCCTCACCTTCCGCTGACGTCAGAGGCCCCCCCCCCCATTCGCTTCGGTCGAGACTAGACCGCTGTTCGTTTCCGGCTGAGTGGGAGGGTTTGGCTCGCCCATCTGCCACTTCCGGCCAGCATCAACATGGTCCTCACAATTACATTTTAGTAGCATAATGTGTCACCTTAACATTGGCATATCACAACATATGATACTTTGTTACTTGCTAAACAGGATGTATTTTCTGATTTTCAAGCCTTCACTCTTTGAAACCTTAAATCCAGTCTAAAATCACATTTTTAAACAAAAATATGAACACATAGATGATTACTTTGATTAGAATTTAAAAATGCAGCTATTTTGCTGCTTCCAAAGATTTACAAGGGTCCAGACATTATAAAAAGATAGGGGGAAAGGTTCTAAAAATTTGCCCCACACAGGACAACCTGTCACAAAGGTAGCAAGCAGGGTACTGCAAGTGTGTGCTAAGGGGGCAGGTGGTGTCTGGCAGTGGATTATAGAGGTCATGGGTGGATTCAAGGCTGCACAACATTTAATGGCACCTGCGCGGGCATCTGTGCAGCGCTTTGGGCACCTGCACTCATTCTGTTACAAATAAACCAATTTATGGTTCTGTTTTTGTCTCTCTCACGTCTAGCAGACTTTGTAATGGATGTCATTTAAGAGTCACCAGGGATTGCAGTGACTTGCCCCTTGTGATCCATGTCACTGCCTTTGCGACCCTTGGCTTCAGAGGTGGCAAAACCAGTTGCAGAAACATAGGGGCAGTTCGTCCTTATGGGCGTCCGTTGGGGCGCCACTCTCCGGGTTTTCTGCCAATTCTTTATTACACTAATAGTAAATTATATTACATCATTCACTATTAGTGTAATGAAAAATGGAGTATGATTAGTAGGAATGGGACCTTCCTATGCAACATAGGTAAGTTAAAATAATGCTTCTCAATGTACGTTGTGTGCATGCTTGTGGCTGAGAGTGTGTTTATAAGAGATAGAGAGAGAGAGAGACCATCTGCATGTATGGATGCATGTGTAAGCAAGTAAACTGAAAGTGAGTGAGAGTCAGTGATATGTAGTGCGTGATAATATTTAAGATTGAATGACAGTAAGTGAGTATGAGTCTGAGTAGAATGAGGGAGTGTTAGAGATTGTGAGATCAATATGATTGAAAATGAGTAAGAGTGACAGCAAGTGAGCGAGTAAAAAGAGCTACTGAGAGTAAGAGTGAGTGCAAATGAGTGTGATTGAGAAAGTATGATTGAGTCTACTAGATGCCCTCGTATGCCTAAAATAGGCCTCCAGGTTCAGCACAGTGTGAGTGTGAATGAATGAGAATGTGTGAGTGATAATAAGTGAAGGTGAGAATTAGTGAGTGAGGGTAACAGTAACTGCAAGAGAGTGAGTGACAATGAACGGGTGAGTGTAAGTTAGTGAAAATGAATACGTTTGAGTGAGTGACTGAGAATGAGTGTGAGTGGCATGGGTGAGTGTGTGGTATTATACTTGTGAATCTGCTACTAGCATGACAGGTGACAAAATACTATCTGACTGGAGGTCATTCTTAACAGAATCATAAAATATTGGTACTGGCATACCGGAAATAGTAACGGTGGTAGTTCTTGGCATAATGGTAAAATGCTAAAGCTGGAATTCTAGAGGTATATAGAGCACCCATGAAAAAATACTCCAGCTGGAATACTTGAGGAAATTCTTGGCATGGGGCACCTTAGCCAAAGTGCTGCCACTAGCACATAGGAGGTAATTTTTGTCACAAGGGAGGACAATCATGGCATATGAGAAGGGGTCACCCATGACAAAATGTTGGCCCTGACAGACTGAGTTAACTTTTGACAAAAAGGACACTCGCGATACTCCCCCACCACTCGAACCCTCTTAGAAGAGTTCAGGCTCGCTGGAACTCATGGCTAGTATTACTCCACAGAACTTTCAAAGGTCATGTCAGCACCGTAATATAGGTGGTAATAAAATAGAAATGATGATGTGTTGTTATTTTAATCATACAGTTATTATGGAACTTCAGCTATGTTAATTATTGTGATGTCATCAGGGTTAAACTCATGTGACATAACCGCCTGGGAAAATTCGAGGTTACAGCTCATATGATGTCATCACCTGTGATGTCATTAAGGTCAAAGGGCGTGTGATGTCACTTCTGCTATCCCTGGCATTTTGTTGAATTGATATTCATGCACTTTATGCTGCCATACACTAATGCACACACCCTTGCAGAATTGTGT
Source organism: Triturus cristatus (assembly GCF_964204655.1). Classification (NCBI taxonomy): domain Eukaryota; kingdom Metazoa; phylum Chordata; class Amphibia; order Caudata; family Salamandridae; genus Triturus; species Triturus cristatus. The sequence goes on along the minus strand of NC_140594.1, from coordinate 213,615,861 downwards.
AAGCATAGGTTTTGACTGGAAGGTGATGCTTTAATATTTTTCCCACTTTGCATGTGTGATGTACAGTGCAGCACATGTGTAAAGTCTGAAAAGTATGGAGAAATAAAAACATTTCTCTCCTGTTGCACATGCCTTGTGGAGGTGTAAGGTTTTTTTTTATTTCAAAAGAATTTATTATTTTAAAGGAGCAAATGAAAACGTAGTATACAAGCAAAAGTGATACAATTGATATCAGCTAGAACACACAATATGGTAAATTGAGATTAAACATTAAAAAATATCACCTTAAAATTCATTAATCTATAAATATCAGAGAAATAAGTTAATTAGAGAAGAAGCAATTGATAACCGGGAGAAGTGATTATCAAAAGTATCACCATCAGATATTAATTTAGGGATGAAAGGAAAGAAAGGAAGAAAGCCAAGACGGAAAAGGTAGGAGAAAGATGAAGAAAGACAAGACGAAGTGAAAGAAGAGAAAAGGATTTCCAAAGGATTCACCCAACACCCAAGCCAACATTAACCAGACTAATCAAAAGGATATTGTTCCACCAACCCCTCTGAGGCCATTTCCATGTACGTATCTAGAGCCTTCCTCACACCATTAGATATAGAAGGAGAAAGATGAGCGTGATCAACTAAAGTATGAGCACTTCGTAAAAAGGAAACCCATGCCCACCAAGTATGGTAAGAAACTGAAGAAAAAGATTTCCACTCCATGAGAATTACCTTGACTGCAATAGTTAGTAAAAGATCCAACAGTTGTAATTCCATGGAATCCAAAGGCAAAGGGACCGAGGCCGCCAACGGGCCTAAAAGAATTAATGGGAAAGAGAGTTGAAACTTGATATTAAAGATAATCATGGGGTGTTTGTGAATTAAACCCCAAAAGGGTTGGAGAAGAGAGCAATCAAAGAACATATGCTGAAAATCGCCTGGTGCAAGACCACAACTCCAACATCGATTGTCTTCTTTGAGCTTTAACGAATATAAACGAGAGGGAGTCCAGTGAAGAAGATTAATAGGGAAAAACTTAGATTGCATTAATGAGGGGGCGATTTTATTACGAAGAGAGAGCTTACCAATATCTTGCCAAGTGTCTGAAGAAATATGATCGGTAACACCATGATCGAAATGATGCAGCCATTTTTGCTGTGCAACAGTCTGAGAAGGAAGTGTAGAAGACGACAAAAATGTATAAATCCTAGATGCTACATGACCAGACCTAATCCATAGTTGAAAAAGCGTAATCATAGGGGAAGAAGGAAGAAGGCGAACTTTAGCAAGTGCTACCTTTATCTTAAGAAAGGTATAAAAGGGGCGGAGGAGCCTAGCGCGCAACCAAGATGGCCGCGTAGGCTAAAGGCTCCCGAGGGCCTCCGCAACCTCCCACGTCTATCCTGTATTAATCCTGGTTTTATTGACGGGCTTTTGTTGGTGAGCTTGAGCTGAGGTGACATCCGTTGTCCAAATCCAAATCGGACTCCGGGAACCGGAATGGTCGCGATCTGAAGTTTGCGGCCTGCTCCTGCCTTGGCCCCGAACTAGAGTGGGTGAGGTGCCCGGGTACGAAGTGAACAACAGCGGCAGGCAGGATCTGGCCTGGCACGTACCCCGCACTTTCACTTTCGTTTTTGAGCCTGCTTGCTGAAACCGACTGTGGGACCTTGGTTTCTCAGAGGAGCTTGGCTGGCGGAGCGGTCGAGTTTTCGGCCCGGATTTCTGACGATAGACGGGCCTACAGTCTGACGGCGGTGGTTCCTTGAATTGGCTGTCTGGTCCCTATTCCTAGTGTTGGCAAGTGCCAACCTCGGTGGTCATCGGAGGATGGCGGCGAGACTGGACGGAGACAAGCAGAAACCTAAGATGACCCGGCGGGGAGCTTACACCCAGGCTAATAATATGGACCGCTATGCGCAGTCAAAGGGATCCCCTAGTGGATCGCATAAGTCGCCAGAAAGGTCCAAAGATGTCTCGGGCCTATCGGCTGAACTGACTTTGCTAGACGTCATGGGCGCCATTGACGAGATGAAGGCTACAGTGGGTCAACAGTTCGATACCCTGGCTCATAAATTGGCTGCAGTCCTGATCGATGTCAATCTAGTCAGGGCGGATCTGTCCAAAACGAATGAGCGGGTCAACTCTTTGGATCGCACTGCGTCGAGCCTAACTACGGACGTAGCCGCCCTACAAACTGAGGTTCGCGGGTTACGGCTCGCCAGGGACCTAACTGACCATCGACTGGAGGATTCTGAAAGCAGGGCAAGGCGAAATAATGTTCGTATAATTGGGGTACCGGAACGATCGGAGGACCCTGCGGCTGACCTTTTCGTGGAGGATCTGGTAGTCAACCATCTCGCACCCAAGGGCCTGAGCAAATTTTTCGCGGTGGAGCGGGTTCATAGAATTCCGGGTGGTAAGTCGAAAGTAGGTGCCCCCCCGCGGCCTATAATTGCTCAATTCTTTAACTTTCGGGACAGGGATGCTATTCTTCAGGCGTCGAGGGTGAATGGGCCGCTGAAGTTCGAGAACACTAACGTTAGCTTCTATCCGGACTTTACGCAAGCGGTGCAAAAACAACGACTGGGATTCTTGGGTGTCAAACGGCGCTTGAGGGACTTGGAACTGAAGTATGCGATGCTATTCCCGGCCAGGTTGCGTGTTGAGTTCGAGGATCGCTTGCATTTCTTCGACCGGCCGGAGGCGGTTGGAGACTGGTTGGATACCCTGCCTCAGAGACGAGGTCGAGATGGACAGACGCCGGAGACCGGAGAAGGCTCGGCGGAACAGGACTAGAACTTTGGTTCCCAGTGCTGGACTGTTGTGGCAGCGGTTTGTACCTTGGCTCAATGGGACTTTTGTCTGGTGTAATATGCCCTCAAACTGCTCCGGGGTTGTGGGGAGCCTATTGGGGCCCTTCCTCCTTCAGGGGTTCTTTTTGTGGTTCAGTATATATTAGGGCGACAGGCACACTGCAAGTTGGGGGGGCTGTCCGGGCTCAAGCAGGGGTGCAGGGAGGGGGAGTTGTGGTTGGGATACCGTGGGGGAGGGGGGGGTGTTGGGGGTTGTTTGTTTGTTTTACAAGGCAATGTGAAGTTATTTACTGACTTGTGTGGGTTGTGTTCTCCGGGATGTGGGCATCATGCACGGGAGCGGGGTGGGGGGTAGGGGATTGAGAATACTCTCATGGAATGTGAACGGACTGGGGGACAGGATCAAGCGCGGGGTTGTATTGCAGTTTTTTAAACGGATCTCACCCGACATTGTTTTCTTGCAGGAGACGCATCTGATTGGGAACTCCTTCCATGCCCTGAATAGGCGGGGCTATCGCCTGGCTGTTCATTCTGGTTTCACTTCTGGCTCTAGGGGAGTGGGTATTTTGATTAGAACCTCTCTCCCGTTGGAGGTAGACGAGGTGCTCCACGATGATAGAGGACGATACGCTGCATTGGTGGGGAGGTGGGAGGGTAGAACTGTTTCGCTTGTTACTGCTTATGTGCCACCTGGATTGCAGACGGCTACATTTGCTGATTTGGGAAGATTGGTCTTGGGACTCCCTGGGGGGGTTCTGGTGCTAGGGGGTGATTTTAATGCTGTTGTATCCGGTACAGATGATCGTCACCCCCCCCCCGGGATCTCCCTAGGGCCCAGGCTTGGCTGGGTGGATTTCTAGATACACTAGGACTTATAGATTGCTGGAGACTGATGCACCCTGGGCAGGCACAATACACCTTTCATTCGGGGGCCCACGGGAGTCTCTCGAGACTTGATTATATACTTATGCCGGCGATCCAGGCTGGTATGATTGGGGAGGTGCGTCATTTAGCCCGGGGTATTTCCGACCATTCCCCTTTACTATTGCAGATGGAGGTTGTCCCTGGGGCAGAGGGGAGAGTGGCGCCGATTAACCCCTGGTATTTGCGTAATCCTCATATTCGCGCGGAACTGATTAAGTCCATTGATCAATACTTCAACGACAATGTGGGGTCAGTGTCGTCGGCTGTCTCCCTATGGGAAGCTTATAAGACTGTGATTCGGGGGCAGGCCTTGTCTCTCATTTCCCATAATAAAAGATGCGGGAGGGAGGAGGTGGTTCGCCTGGAAACTGACATGGCTGAGATGGAGGGGGACTTGGAGCGGGGTGTTACGGATGAGAAATTGCACGTTCTCAGTCTCAAACAGTCTGATTATAGAGCACTGGTCACGGATGCTGCTAAAGCGATGAGTCGAGAGCAACAAGGGCGACTGTATGATGTGGGGGATAAGGCCGGAAATCTGATTGCTTGGTTGGACAAGAAGGAGAGAGCGAGCAGAGTGGTGCCGGTGGTGGAGAGAGTGGATGGCGTATGTGTGACCGACCCTGTCGAAATTGTTGATTGCTTCGCGGATTACTTCCGCGGGGTATACTCTCCGGCCTCGGGGCGTTCGGAGGAGGATTCTCGTCTGTTACTTCGAGATATTGCATTGCAGTCTCTCTCGGAGGCTGATAGAACATTGATGGAGGCGAAGTTGTCGCCGGATGAGATTGCTTTGGCCATTCGCTCGATCGCTTCTGGTAAGGCCATGGGTCCTAATGGTCTTCCCATTGAATTGTATAAGTTGCGTCCAGATAAGATAGCGCCGTATCTCCGTGACATGTTCCTCGCTGCACGGGCGGAGGGTTCCCTCCCCCCTGACCAACGTCTTGCCACCATAGTTGTGATCCATAAGGAGGGGAAGCCGCGAGATCGTTGTGCCTCCTATAGGCCTATCTCGCTGTTGAACGCGGAACCCAAAATTCTGGCTAAGGTGTTGGCCAATCGTCTGGTTCGGGTCGTGGGTGACTTGATACATCAGGATCAGTCCGGTTTTATACCTCATCGTAATACCGCCCTGAACCTGCGGCGATTGCACGGCGTGCTGGCCAGAGCGGAGTTTATGAGTGAGCCGGCCATCTTAGCGTCATTGGACGCGACCATGGCGTTCGACACTTTAGAGTGGCCGTATATTTGGGCTGCGTTAGCGAAATTCGGGTTTGGCCCTGAGTTCATTGGCTGGGTAAAATTATTATACGCTGACCCATTGGCGCAGGTTGTGGTGAATGGTAGGGTGTCGGCTCCCCTCGCGCTGGGGAGGGGTACGCGACAGGGTTGTCCGCTGTCGCCCCTCCTTTTTGCCCTTTCTTTGGAACCTCTCGCTGCCTGGCTGCGTTGGGAGCCGTCGTTGCGAGGCATTAGATGGACGCCGGAATTTGAGGACCGGGTCTCCCTTTATGCGGATGACATCCTTCTGTATCTCACCTCCCCTCGAAAGTCCTTAATTGTACTGGTGGACGTATTGAATTCCTTTGGTCGTAACTCTGGCCTGGTTATTAACTGGGCAAAGTCATGTGTCTACGTCCTCTCGGGCGAGCCCCCCCTCCTGCCGCGGGGTTGCCCTATTCAGATTGCGACACTAGGATTCAAATATTTGGGAATCTTTATATCATTGGACCCCACGGTCCGTTATGAGCGGAACCTTCTCCCTCCGCTCCAGCGCTTGAAGGCCGACGTCGCGAGATGGCGACGGCTTCCGCTCTCGCCGCTCGGACGAGCGGCATTGTTTAAAATGATGTCGCTGCCTCGCTTCTTGTACGCTTTGCAAAATACGCTCGATGTGGTGCCGGCCCGTTACTTCCGTGAGGTGGAGAGTCTTCAACGGCAATTGTTTTGGGATGGGCGACCACGGATCGCTCTTGCCAAGTTGACACTCCCTTGGTATGACGGGGGTGTTGCCCTCCCCGATATCAAACGATACTATTGGGCGTCTCAATTGACGGCGGTGAATCACGGGATGTACGGTCCTGCTTTGAACCCGGCCTTCGAGATGGATAAATTGCTACTGCCTGGTGGGGATTACAATAGAGCACTGTACTCGGCGACTCCGGAGGCACGGTTGACAGGCCCAACGCGAGTCACGGTGCGTGTCTGGCATGCGGCGAATGCTGCGATGGGGTAGTGAGATCGCCTGACTCGAGCGACGCCGTTGTATGCCTCCCAGCGGCTGGGTTGTTTGTGGAAAACGAAAGGCTTTGAGAAATGGGATATGATTGGTATAAGTAAGGTGGGTGACCTCTGGGCGAAAGGAAAATTTAAAACGTTTGAAGCGCTCAAAACTGAATATAATTTGAATGATAGGGAGTACTTCCGGTACGCACAGGTATATCATGCTCTGTGTTCGGTTTTTCCGAACGTTGCTGCTATCCCAGAATATTCCCCGTTGGAAGATAGAGTGTTAGACGTCTATGTGCCCGACAGCACTATTTCTCTGATTTATAAAAAACTTATTAATGATCGCACAGACCTGCTGACCCAATTGCGGGAGGCATGGACAGCCGACGGATTGGAATTGGACGATGAGGATTGGGTATCGGCGGTGGCATCCCCGAAAGAAGTGGCGATCCCGGCCCGCCTTCGATTCGTGCAGCTGAAGATACTCCATAGAGTGTATGTCACAGGGCCTGGTTTGATGCGTATGGGTTATTCGGTGGATGGAATGTGTAAGCGTGGCTGTGGTTTGTTGCGTACTCTCCTTCATATCCTATGGGAATGTCCGGAGGTTGTACGGTTTTGGAACGGAGTGCATACTGTAATGGAGGAGGTCACACATGTTGCTTTGTTACCAGAGGCCAGGAGGTGTTTGCTGAATGTCTGGGAGCCGAATGACTCTAACGCGGCACAAACACATTGGGTGACTCTGGGGTACATGGTGGCCAAGCGTAATATCGCACAGCTATGGGGCTCCCCGAGGCCGCCTATGGTGGCGGTATGGAAGGAGAATATGGACTGGTGCATGTTCAGGGAAAAGACGGTGTATGTGGCGAGAGGCAAGCCAGGGAGATGGACTAAAGTGTGGGGTCCATGGAATTCCTATCGTGGAGGTATCTGCGCTCCGCCTCTGCCGCTAGAGGTCGACGTCGCTCTGTCCCCCTAGCCGCGCATTCCTACTTAGTTGCGCAAGGTGTGCTGTATACTTTGTTCTCTTCTCCGCTGCCCCCCCCCACTGCCACCTCCTGTCATAAGTTACTCCAGATACTGTGGATCTTCACCCGTCCTGGGGAGTGCACGCTGCTATTTAGGACTCTCATTGCCTTGTTGGTGTGTATCTGTTGGTATGTTTAAATAGAAAATATGAAACCGTTCTTTCTACTCGCTTTTGGACTGCGGCCACGGCCTGTTACAGCTGCTCACGAACATCTGGGGGCTTTCGTTTATGGTTTATTTGAATGTATATGGCGTTGCTTTGCTGGCCCCCGGGCTTTGTAGCGGCCGGCCTCTGTGGTTGTAGGCCCTTGTTTGTATCCTTTTAATGTGTAATAAAGGTTTCTTAAAAAAAAAAAAAAAAAAAGAAAAGGTATAAAAATCTAAATTAGATAAAGAAAAATGTTGAGCCAGAGTAGAGAAAGGGAGAGGATCATTGTTGGAATCATAAACATGTTTAACAAGTGAGATACCTTTCCCAGCCCAGTAAGACATCAACTCTGGATCAATATTAATTTTAATTTTGGAATTCCGCCAAATAGATGACCATCTAGTTTTATGCAGTGGAATCGCCACTCTCTTATCAACCTTGCGAACCGCAGCAATAGTGTCTAAAATAATAGATCTAGAGAATGGAATAGAAAGGGTATTCGTGGTTAAAAAAGAGGCAGTCGGAAGAGGGGAGGCCAATTCCTGTTCTATTAGCAACCAAGCTGGAACATGAATAGAGGGAGAGGCAAACCAGAGCGCACCCTGAGAAGCCAGAAAAGCAGATTGATAATTCCCCCAATCAGGAAGATTACATCCTCCCATATCGTAGGATTTCCGCAAGAATTTATAGGCAATTCTAGCCCTTTTGTCATTCCATAAAAATTTGGAAGTAAGTAAATCAAGTTCGTGAAAAAAGGCATCAGAGAGCTTTACCGGAAGCATAGAAGAAACAAAATTAACAATAGGTGTTATCATCATTTTAAGAGTTTGGAGTCGGCCCCACCAAGAAATATGCTTCGGAGACCAATTTTCTAAAAGACTTCGCACCTTAAGAATAGTTTGAGATTCATTATAAGTAACTGTAGCATAAAGAGTGGAACAAAAATAAATACCCAGATATTTTAGTTGCTTAGATTGCCACTTAAAGCCCGCCGAACCCATATGAGAGGAGAAACAGTAAGCATTTAGAGGGAACATCTCTGTCTTATCCTTGTTCAGGGTATATCCTGAAACCTTTGAGAAAATAGAAATCGTATCAGAAATAGCAGGGATGGCCAGTTCAATATCGTCCGAGAAAATGAGAACATCATCAGCATAAGCAGCTGTTTTTATCTGATGAGATCCAAATGAGAATCCCTTAATGTCTGGATGTACGTCAATCATTCTGAGAAGAGGATCAATGGACAACAAAAATAAAAGAGGAGACAAAGGACACCCTTGTCTAGTACCCTGGCGAAGGTTAAAAAAGGACGGCGTAGCTCCATTCACTCTTATGTTAGCTCTAGGTCAGGAGTAAAGAGACATAACCATACGGATAAAGGAATCACCAAGGTTATGTGCACATAAAACAGCTCGTAAAAAAAGGCCAAGAGAGCTTATCAAAGGCCTTTTCAGCATCAAGGGCCAAGGCCGCCGGCGGAAGATTAGATCGCTTGGCGGAGCCGAGAATGTGACAAAAAGTACGAATACTATCACCTGCAAGACGCCCCTTTACAAAACCTGTTTGGGAAGGATGAACCAATTGAGGAATAAAGGATTCTAAGCGTTTAGCTAAGATTTTAGCAAAAATCTTAGCTTCCATGTTAAGAAGGGAAATAGGACGAACATTTTTGGGGTCTGAATGATCTTTCCCTTCTTTGGGGATTACTACAATAGTAGCATCAGCAGCGGAGCCAGACACAGAACCATCTTTAATAAAAGCATCAAAGACGGATTGAAGTTTCGGAACAATCACAGAAATAAAGGTTTTATAAAACAAAATAGGATATCCATCAGGACCTGGAGCCTTACCGGAGCGAGTAGCTTTAATCGCAGAAATAATTTCGTCAGAGGTATTCGGGCCATTCAATGAGTTATTATCTTCCTCCAATACAGCTTTCAAAGGAACTGTCTTCAAGAACTCCTGGCATTGTTCAAAAGAAGCTTGAGTAGAGGGGGTATATAAATTATTATAGAAATCACGAAAGACCTCAAGAATTTCTTCAGTCTGAAATTTTTTCTTACCAAGCTGATCAGTAATAGAAGAGATTTGGGAAGATTTACAAGAAGAATCCTGGAACTTTAATGTAGCTGCAAGAATCTTGCCCGCACGATTTTTAAACAGCAACTTCTTAGATTTCTGAGCCTGAAGACCAATATGAGCTCTCTTAGTGACTATAGTATTGTACGTATATTTTAAATTCTTAATAGATTGTAGGCATGACTTATCCTTAGAATGTCGAAAAAGGGATTCCTGACGTTTAATCTTATCTGCTAAGTCCGTGAGTTCCTTTTTAATGGCAGCGTTTCTCCTTGACATACATTTAATGACCTGACCACGGAAAGTGCATTTAAAAGAGTCCCAGAGAACAACTGGGGAGCTGACTGAACCAACATTCTCAAAGAAAAACATCTCAATATCATTGGAAAACTCTCGAACCTGGGATTCATCTTGTAAAATTTCTGTATTTAGTCTCCACGATCGAGATCTTGCCCTAGGAGCAAAAGACAGAAGTGTGAAAGTCACCGCGGCATGGTCTGAAATTAAAATAGGGTGAATAAGCGGAGAAGAGGAAGATTGAACAAGAGAGGAGTGAACTAAAAGATAATCAATGCGTGAAAAGGACGAATGAGGGGAAGAAAAAAAGGAGAAGTCACTGCCAGTGGGATTATGAAGACGCCAGACATCCTGAAGATGGATCAGAGAACACATATTAATCATTTGTTTATGTGCTTGAGGGGGACGAAAGTTAAAGGCAGAATTTCTATCCAAGATAGGATCCATTGGTAAATTAAAGTCTCCACCTACAATAAGATTTCCAGAATGAGGTGAGTCATTTAGCTTTTTGGTGATTGCTTTCCAAAAAGATGGATCATCCTTGTTAGGGGCATAAATATTCATGACAAAGAGATCAGCATTACCATCGGACACCTTAGATAGTAACCACCGTCCCTCTGTATCCTGTTCAGAGGAAACGATAGACAATCCAGAACGTTTAGAAACTAAAGTAATTACCCCATTTCTTTTACCACAAGCATCTGAACAAGCAACATCAGAAACCCATTCTTTCTTCAGAAATAACGCCTCCTTGGCAGAGACCTTTGTCTCTTGAAACAGGACTAGATCCGAAGAAAGAGATTTGCAGTAGTCTAAAATCTTTGACCTTTTAACTGGGTGATTTAACCCTTTAACATTAAGGGAAAGTATATTCAATCCAGACATAGAGCCATTAACAGGAGAAAAAGATATTTCATATATGGTATATGCACTACAACATCCAAGAAAACCCGCAACCAGACACTAGAAACCAACACGAGACAGGGAGAATCCAAGGAGGAAATCCGAAGAGAAAGGGAGAAAGAAGAGGAAAAAGAAAGCAAGAAAATAAACAGAAAAAGAGAAAAGAGGACCCACAAGGAAGGTCTGAAAAAGACCAAATTCATACAAAGGGGGACATGGAAAAATGAGCAAGGGGACCAACCAGAGGAATAAAAACCATCAGCATAAATAGCCCCAAAACAGTACAAAGCTGATTATGCGTATTTAAAAAGAAGAACTATCTAAAAGATATGAACTAAAATTAATTATAGTATTCTAGAAACAGAACAACATGTAAGTCTATAAAGGCGACATGTTTTAACCAAGTTGCTAAATAGGTGACACCTATAATAGATCAAAAAAAAAGTGGGAAAAGCAGAAAAGAGAAAAAAACAAATGCAATCAATAAGAGCTGATGAAAAATGAGCTAAAAGCTATCTTCACTATTAGGTAGAGCGAAACCAAAGCAGACACCATGAAGAGCAAAAAAGAATAAAGAGAAAGAAATACATTCCAAAGCATACTATATGGTACATTATGAGGAATATAAGTGAAACATAGTAGAGAACGGCATGTAGTAACCGCTCAATATAACAATCAAAGAAGCCCTGTGGCAGATAAATAAGAGAAATGAGACTATATATAAATATGTAAAATCTATAGATAAGCTTATAGATAACTGTCCACAAGTATATGGAACCCGTTACACTCAATTTAACTAAAAAAGGCGAGAATATCTTAAACATATGAACATGGAAGTAAAGAAACATAAGCCTATCAATTACAATACAACTATAGAATTCCGACCTAGTCGAAAAAGACAATTAATAATAATAAATAAACAAACCAATCAATGATATAGCAGTGAAATAGATATAACCACTAACTATACAGAAAAAAAAAAAAAAAAGATTAACTCTAATTATAGCAATTAATAAGCATCCTATGAGCATCTATGAATCAAATATGTAACCAATCTATACACCAATACATAATAAACAATGGCGTACTCCATAGATACGAAACAACAAAAGACGACCATCAGGCAGAAAGACCAAAAACAAAGAGAGAAAAGACCAGGTCTCACACAAAAATTCGAAGAAAATAAAGAAGTCATACAATGGGATAAGAAACGGACCAGGACCTAATATGTCAAAAGACAAACTGGGAAGGAAAAGAGTAATAAGGACGACAAGCGAGCAGGAGTGGAGTCAAACCATCAAGAAACACTACCACGAAACGTTGGAAGATTCATACAGTAGAACTAACGACAATAAAAGACCACTACACCATAACGATAGGAAAGGAGCACCAAAAGACGACAAAAACACACCAAGAACAATGGACACTAGGACCACCGCGCAGATCTAAAAGCGGCTAAACTTAATAGATCTGACAAAGAAGAAAACTCATTGCAGTATGTATAACCGCATCAGGTGCCAGAGGAACCAGGAACATGCGAGGCCTCCATTTGAAGTTCCATCTGTAGCTCCATCTGATTATCCAAAAACGAGGCCAATTCAGCAGGTTCATCGAAGATTCTGGAGCGACCTTTGAAAGTAATGCGGAATTTTGAAGGGCCAGCAAAAGAAAAGGGGATATTCATCTCAGATAGACGCTTCCGGAGATTAAGAAAGCCCTTCCTCCTTATTACCGTGTCTCTGGCAAAATCTTGAGAAATTGAAATGCGATGGCCATTCCAAGAGACAACTCTAACCTTCCGCATATGAGCCAGAATTTGCTCTGTGTGCTGATGACGCAGTGGCTTAAAAATTATCGCTCTTGGTTGCGTAGCAGACTTAGGCTGAAAGGTGGGGACACGGTGTGCACGTTCCAGCTCAAAATCTCTATGGAAAGAAATTTGCAGAGTAGAAGGAATCCATTGATAAAGGAAATCAATCATAGAAGATGCATTTTTCTCAACATCCTCCGGAAGACCAAAAATGCGCAGATTAGATCTGCGGTTACGATCCTCTTGCTCAGTGAGGTCTTTCCGCAATGCCGCTATTGAGCGCTCTAACTGGCAGAGAGATCTAGATTGCTTTTGCATAGAATCCTCTGCGCCACTAATACGTGCTTCTGTGTCTGAAACACGAAGGGAAAGGGCCTTGAAATCATTCCTGATGGCTAAAACCTCCACTTGCAGTAAATCTGTGTTAGTCTTGCTAGACTGCGCGATTTCATGGACCTCATTGAGGCGCGTCAGGATAGTCTCAAGAGTGGAGTTGGGGTCCTTTTGAGCAGACTCAGGTGTAGGGGATACCTGTTTGGACCTCTTAAGAGACGCTTTAGAGTCCTTTGCGTCTTTAGCATTTGGTGACGGGCCCATATTCGCAGCCATAGAGCACACCACCTCAGCAGGAACCAAATACACCCAGATTAAGGAAAGGAAATGCCAGAGGATGTAGAAAAACTCAATGTGCAATAAGGAAAAGAGCAAAAATGGAGAGCGCACTCTCAGTAAAAAGAACAGGACGATAATAATGGCGGGCTTACAAGGTCAGGGGAAGGAACCTCCTCACAAAAATATCATGCCCTGCAGGTACCAAGAGGACGCCTTCCGACATCCAGAAACAGCTAAGAAGCAGGGAAACATAAAGCAAAGAAGCCCCATATAAAGGCATTGGCGGTGCTCTGACGAGAAGAAAACCAAAAATATTCTCACAATAGGCAGCAATGCAACAGGAGGGAAGAAAAAAACAATATAGCCTTATAAAATGTGAAAAAACGTCACCAGCTCTTGTTTGTCCTCATTCCTGACACGTCTGTAGCAGTAACGTCGTCGTGCTGAGGAGAAAAAGCATCTCCGCCAGTGAGGAATCAAAATGGCGGCCGCTCGTGAAAACACCGAGCGCCACCTAAAGAAGTCCGAAATGTGGTCGCCGGCAGCTTCAAAGTACAGGAAACCTCCCTCATAACACACTCGGCAGCGTCATAAACATGAGGCCAACTTCTGCAATGTACAGGGCAATGTACAGGGCAGTCCGAAGCAGCAGCTAAACCTCCGTCGGCCCTCGCTCAGCACAGAGCTCAAGCTCAGTCCGCCATCTCGCAGCGGCGCGCAAGCCACGCCCCCGAGGAGGTGTAAGGTTTTGAACAAATCTGTCTATAATTGTTAGTAGACAGGGATTGGCATCAAAACCTATGTGTGGTTGCGTGGGAACACCCATGTACCAGCTATGGAACGTTCCCTTGACACAAAGTTGCAAATAGTGCTATTTTATGGTATTATGGACAATGTTTCAACACAAATCTTATTTGCTTTGGAAAGTAAATATCAACAAAATGCTTAACGCAGGGTTTGTGTGACAAAAGAAACACAAAACTGGGGCAAAATGTTAGTAAGTACTGGCCACAGGGCTTGAAAAGATGTATAGAAACTTACAAGCATCCTTTCTATTCCATAAGATGCTGTGCAATGACTGCTCTTTCGATATATTCAATTCAATTCAAGGGCATTTGTAGAGCGCACAGCTACCTCCAACAGAGGTGTCCTGAAGCTTAAGCGGATCCGGAAGAGGAGAGAGAAGGACTGCATATTAGGGATAGGCAAATGGCCAGGTCTTCAGCGCTTTCCGAAATGTTTGTTCAGTCTCTGCCTTCCGAAGGTGGACCGGCATGGAGGTCCACAAGGATGCGGTTCTCACTGAAAAAGCTCTAGCAACAATCCTGCTCTTAGAGAAGTGAGGGACCCAAAGAAGTTGCTGCAGATTAGACTTCAAGGTCCTTGCTTGGTGGTATTTCCGCAGTCTCTGTCGCAGGTACACCGGGCCCCTATCCCTGGTTGCTCTGAAGGCCATGGTGAGTGCCTTGAACTCTATCCTTTTTTGGACAGGCAGCCAGTGAAGGCTCCGCAGGGGGGGGGAGAGATGCGATGACGAAACGGCACATTTCTAATAAGTCTGCCTGGCGCATTCTGAACAACCTGTTGTCTTAGAGTCAGATAGGCAGCAAGCTATTAGCATAGTCTAACCTTGATGTTACCATGGCGTGGACTACAGTCTTCAACAGTCCATGGGGAGAAAATGCAGAAATTTCCGCAAGGCTTTTAATTCCCAAAAGCAAGCCGAGGAGACAACAGCCAGCACTCTCTAATTGTTTAGAGCAGTGCCTCACACAAAGAAATGCCGGTTATTTACATATATCATGTACATGCATTCATTCCAAGCTTATACACTTGTGCATGTTTGTGCTTTTAGGTCTGGGTTTTGATCGTACAACTGCCAACGAGATTTAGTCCAAAGAATGTATATAAAGTGAACTGTAGGCCCCTTTCAACCATTGGCTTTCTTCCACTGGTTTCTTTCAACCAATGGCATGAGACTTTAACAATCACTTCTTGGCTCAGACCAGTGGACTATCCATCTCTCATCATATCTCACTGTCTGTTTGGAAGTATCCTTCTGCATACTCTGAGCTTCCCAAGGGGCTATTTTGTTTAAAGGGAACACAGTCATGTTGGTAGCTGGTTGTCCTGCAAGTTCTAATGCATGCATTTATTGATGGATGAAAAATCCAAATAGAATTGAGAAGCATATATTAACATCTTTACTGAGGTCGTTGACACTAATTGTCAAAGTATGCAGCTTATTTAAGCTGAACACAAACATGCAGAATGTACATTTTGTGCTGAGACATTTCTGATCGCAATTCACCTAATCCGTGTTGGTCGATTTTCATTTGCTTTAAAGTGCGTTGTCAAATGTGAAGATTTCAGCTGTACGGTGAATGTTTCAATTTACAAACATTTTAGTGGAGCGTGGATGTTTCTTCTGTATTCCTGGGCAGTGCTCACTTCAAGCATTAGACTTAATGTTCTTAACTGTGTAATTTTAACTGAACCTTCTCTTATGGATGCTTCTTTATGGGCGTTGCGAGCCAAAGAATCCTGATTGTGAATTCTTGCAAGGAATCATCGATTCATCTACCCTGTCCATGCACCGCAAATCTATCCATTGTACACTTACACCAAGATCCATACAGTCATACTTACACAAGTTCATTCATTCCCTCAAACATTCATTCATGCTTCTAACCCTATACACATGCCCATCCATCCAAACATCCCTGGTGACAAACACACCTCTTCATTCACCCATATAGTCTTCATTTGTTGACCTGCAACTCTGCATCCATCCAGTCAGCCATCATCTTTTAGCTAATGCACACTGAATTACATTCATACCCATACATCTGCACGTGAACCTTAGAAGTACCTATATGTGTGCCTCTGCGTGTGCCCTTAGGGAAATAGTATGTATGTGTGTGCCTGCATAAATGTGTCCATTTGTCTTTGGTTTAATGTACATAATGTACATACCCCTGGTTGTTTGTGGGTGTGTGATCCTGGTATGGCCACATGAGAATTGCGCAGTGTCTGCATGCATTGCGTTTATTGGCGTGGCGGCTTCTATCTGTCTGGTGGAAGAAAGCCTCTTGTGGAACATACCGAAAACTCAGAGTGAGTTTAGAGGCGGTCCATTGTTTAACACTTGAAAGAAGAAGCACATATCCAGGACACAGGGCATATCCTACAAAGGATGCCCTTTTATTAAAGATGCCTACATATCTGTTTCACTTCTTTCACCAGTGCAGATGTTTTACTTGCTCAAAACGCTCGAGGGTTCACTTGATCCGACTACGTGCTCTGAGCTCAAGGTAAATACATGGCATTTGACTTGAAGAGGGGAGGAGCACGCCTTTTCTTCCTACTAATTTACGACCTCGTTGTGCGGTTTTTAAAATAGGTATTACTGTGGAAAGCGTAACTGGGAAACACGCATAGGTCTTGCCTATGTGAGATTTATTGGCTTTGCAAATGATTTTTAGCTATGTTGCCCACGGCTGAAAGTAATGTGAAAAAAGCTGTATGACACAGCCAGTGTTGTCTGTGTTATATTGCTTTAAAAAAAAAAAGTTATTCTGCACTGAAGCTAGTGCTGCTGTATAATATGACTAAAAACTATTGACAAAGCCGATACATCTTGCATAGGTTTGCCCTACTGGGTTTGCCAATGCTTGGTATAGAATGCCATATGGTAAGTTATAAATATTGATATACTGTTTACAACAGCTGAAGATCACATTTTATAGAATGGAGAATGCCCTTGACGAGGTGTTAGTGTGTCCAGATTCAGAAGCACGTTAGAACCATACAAAAACTGTGAAAATGTGCCATATAAATGCTCTGAATGTAACAAAAGTTGTAGGTAGTCAGAAAAGTCCAAGAGGTAACAGATTTTATTACAGTGATGCTTTAGGCTTTGTATCACTTTCGGTGCAAGTGTTACAAAAGAACCAAAAAATCACTCCTGACTGCATGTTTAGTAGGAAAATATAGCAATTAGCGTTCCGTGGGTTTCCTGGATGTTTTAACCCCTGTGCCGCTGCACCTTCTGCACCATTCAAATCATAACCCAGTGCCTGCAAAGTAACTGCACTTTTGACTGCTCGTTTCGTAGTAAAATATAGCAATAATTGTTGTTCAGTGGCTTTCCTAGAGTTTTTGGCCCGCACCATTAATCATGATTCTAGTGCCTGCAAGATAATTGCACTTGTGACTGCTTGTTTAGTAGTAAAATATAGCAATAACCAGTGCCTGTTGCACCATTCAAATTCTTAACCCTAATGCCTGAGTGGTAACTCTACTTGTGACTGCTTGTTTAGTAGTACAATATAGCAATAATCAGTGTTCAGTGGGTTTCCTAGGCCTTTAGACCCATGTGCCACTGCACCTGCTGCACCATTCAATTCATGGCCCTAGTGCCTGCAAGGTAATTGCACTTGTGACTGCTTGTTTAGTAGTAACATATCGCAATAATCAGTGCTCAGTTGGTTTCCTTAACCTTTTTTCCCCTGTGCCACTGCACCTAGTGCGCCAGTGAAATCATGACCCTAGTGCCTGCAAGGACAAATGAGGAAATTTATATCCAGTAATATATGTGTTCCGAAAAAGGCACAGTTTCAGACAGAATACATTATGATTGTGTAGCTAAACACAAAAGCTTTCAAAAAGGGTGCCTTTAAACTTATCATAAATTAAGTATATGCTTTCCACATAAAGGTGAAAACCAAGCATTGTTAAATTGTGTAACAATGTGGCTGGCTCTTTCATATGAAAAGATTGTATCCTGTGCTTGACAGTTAATTAGATTTAATTGCCCAAGATCACCAAATGTTAGGCTGACATGGAGACTGAAAAGCGGTTTTGTACTTTGTTCCTAAAAAGGCAGATTCCCAAATTAAACAGACTCCCCAAAGAGGGGGAATTTTGCAAAACACGTGCAAATATTTTGTGCAGCTGAAGAAAAAGATACCTTTTGAGATGGCTGTATCTCAAATAGAAATGTTTAACAAGCATTTGCAATGCAAATAGATCTTGCATTTGTGAGTTAGAGCTATTGACGTTGTAAGTGGCAATGTTTTTTACCTACACGTTTTATTTTTGGAGTGAATGTATGTAGTGTGCAAAATCCTTTGGAAAGGTCCTGCACTTCGTAATAAATATATTGAAAAAGACGCAAAGTGTGGATTGTGTCAACAATTGTTTGGCACGTACCTCATGGGTGAAGTGTCGCCACACATGCACACCGTGGTGCTTTACTAATGCTAAACTCATTAATAAAAGTAGTGCTTACAGACTAACCAACGCGATCGGGATCTGAGCATGTGAATCCGAATACCGGCTTCTCTTTCATTTTCTAGACTATTTGACTCACTCTCCTGCATCTTGGTTATCCTCCAAACACTGGGAGACAATGAAGTTTGCCAAGGGGGCAGGGGGCAGGGGGGCTTCGGGGGTACATGAAAATGTTTTCATTGCCTAGTTGTCAAAGGTCGCCCGGTGCTATTAGTTAAAAGTGTGCAGATTTCATTAAGATATTAGGAGTACTTTAATCGCATCTATGAAAAAAATCAACATTAACTAAACAAAATGCCATAATGCGTGTCAGTTTTCACAGTGTTTTAGACAGTACTGGTTGCTTGGTTTCATTGCATTAATTTTTGTATTTACTCTTTTACACAGCATCCAAAGTAGGTTACCTAACCCCAAAGCCCCGAGTTGTTAAATGACCCATAGAAGGGAGTGTTTTACAGTTGAGCAAATGTGTCCAAATGTAATTTTGGTAGTGCCATGGAATGATCAGCCAATGAGGTACTCGATGAGCAGGTATTTAACTACACATTCAAAAAGTACGGTATTGTGGCTCTGAATGTGTTTATTAACACAGAGCTTCATCTACCAGACAGTGCTCACAGAGGGGCAACTAAAGCACAGAACAAAATGTATTCATTTATCCTGAGTGTGAAGGCACCCGGAAGGCTTAGGTGCCCACCCGGAGAGGCTAGGGATCCCAGCGCTTCTACAGACTCTGCCGTGCTCCTCTGCACCAGCAGGGCACAGCTCAGAATCTGCCACTTCTGCTAAGAATAGGTGAGGGGGATGAGGTTGGGGCATGCAGGAGTTGCCGGCAGATTTCCAGGTTATTGAAAGTGATGATTCTGACGTGAGGTAATGGAGACTGACTTTGTTTGTCTGCACCAGTCTATTTCTCGACCATCTACTGGGCTCACTGTCATGTATTCATTCATCTCTCTTTGTTAGAGGTGCGTGAGCCAATATATTAATTAGCAGGTAGAGCCAGCCGGAGACGAGCCAAGCGTATACGAGCCAGTGGGTGAGCCGTGAAAATGATCGGCATGTTAATCATACAGTAAACTTGATGTAAATCTGCGATAATGTCTCTTCAGAATTAAAAAAAGTGCATTTCTTTAGTGCGTCACCTCAGTACACAAGATTATAGCACTGAATTGAGAGGAAGTTATCAAAAGTGCTCTTTTTAAGCATGAGTTAAAACACTGCTGCTCCTCCCGCCCGACAACAATGCCATTTGTGAACTAAGAGGCGGCAGTTGCCATGCATACCCCGAATGTTGCCTAGAGTCTTATTATATTTAGAATAACATTAAAATCTTGTTCATTAAACACGAGAAGTTTTTGTACAGCACGCATCTTGAACTCCCATATTTCAAGGTGGCAATAATAAAGATGAAAACGGAAATGCCGGCTGGCAAGAAAACATGAATGTGAGTGGGTGGGGGAGGGTGAGAAGTCACAGACTGAGGGAGGGCCAGTGGGGTGGGGAGACTGGGAAGAAAATAGTGTTAGGAGTAAAGGGGCCAATAGCCGTGGAAGGATACAAATGATGAATGAGGAGGGACTAACAAGCCTCAAACCAATTGGAAGGCAGCATTTAAGACAAAAGCCAATGGGCAGAGAGTGGGCAGAGCTTCAACGAAGCTTCCACACTACAGTATATACTACATGCCTCGCAAAGCTATGGTAACGCATTCGCACTGCAACGCTAGGCGAGACCTAAAAGAAAATAGTGTTAGGAGTAAAGGGGCCAATAGCTGTGGAAGGATACAAATGATGAATGAGGAGGGACTAACAAGCCACATACCAATTGGAAGGCAGCATTTAAGACATAAGTCAATGGGCAGAGAGTGGGCGAAGCTTCCACGAAGCTTCCACACTACAGTATATACTGCATGCCTCGCAAAGCGATGGCAGCGCATTCGCGCTGCAACGCTAGGAAAGACCTAAAGAAGGGATCAAGCAGGTTCCATGGAGAAAGTACGCTGCATTCCTTTTTCCTATAGGGGATCTCCCTTTGAAGTCAGCCAAAAGCAAAATAATCACCAGGTTCCCACGAAAACACAACTTGATATTTGCCCTCGGTCTTTGAATGCCCAGCAAATATGAAGAGATAAGAGCAATATTTAATGGCCTGTTTATTTCAGAAAACAAGTTAGTGTAAGAATACTGTAAACATCGCTTTTGCATGAGGAGGTACGAACTCAAGCTACACAGCCTAAAGCAAATAAAGCCAAAAAATGGGAAGGCAGAAGATGTGAGTTACAAACCACAAAGCCAATGGCAAGTGACGGGCAGAATGCATTCCCAGATCAACTTTCTGAAAGTCGCCAAGATGCCTTTTGCATACTACACAGTTGCGCTGTTTGGTAGACTGTGACCTAAAACCCTACTATTTTTGGAAGCTCTGTCTTTCTTATGTAATGTTTTTCAACAGCAAATACTTGCCTTAAAATTAAGAAGAATATACATCTTTTATTCGTTTTTCTATGAGATTAGTTTTTCCAAGTCGGTTAAAGGTAACACTGGGACATTTCTCAGAAAAATACAATGGGAGATCTAATTTACTACTTTTTTTATGCTGACAGGGTCTTGCTAAACAAACGAGAAAGTGACCGAAACAGTTGAGGAAATTGGAATCGAAGAGAACATCAGGTGTAAGGGCCAGAGCTGCAGACTATGGAACTGGGAAATCAGGTTATAATTATGACGTAGACTGAACATCCTGTGATTTTGTGAAAATCACTTAATTACTCCGAACCTGAAAAAAACTAAAAAGGAATTCGTCCTTGGGTAATGTGACTGATGCTCATGTAAAGCGATCCGAAACCTTTGGGACGAGTTTGCGCTATGAAAGACAGCAAAAAACAAAAAAAGTCGAAATACATTAGTAATCTCACACTGGATTAAAATTTGGAAAAGTAACTAGGAAGGTAGGTTGACTGTCTGGCAGTGTTTTATTTGAGCTGTTAGGGCCTACCAGCACTCATTTTTGGGAACCGGCACTTATTTTTCCTCATTAGACATTTAAAAAGAGCAAAAGAGAAAAAACTTTTGAAGGGGATAATGGGAGGAAGAAAAAGACGGAAATAAGTCACAAAAGAGGAATCTGCAAGAGTGAGATAAAAAAACTGGGAGTGTCTGGTAATGTTTTAAAGAGCCGCCGAATAAAGAGCCTTTGTATTTGGCACACTGATACTTAATATGCTCAGCCTCAGGCTTCTGAGCAGAGCTTTGGGCACCGGGTGTATGTGAAATGGTATGAATAATTTCCACTAGCCAATCTATTAATCCCACCAACCATCTGCATAACCTCACATACCACCTGCCCCCGCACTAATGTTCATAGCTAACTTTTATTAATTTAATTCTCAACAAAGCAACTGGAGTGAATGCATAGAATGACTAGCTTGAGAGCACAAAACGAATCCCAGCAACAAACAATAACCACTGAATTAACCACTAACCTTTGGTTCTGGAGCAACGTGCTGCCTGGCATAAAGCGCTTTAAAACCTCATCAGGGGCACTAAGCACTATTTAAATGCAAATACAACACAATGTGACACATTGGCATTCATAACAACATACTTGGTAATGATTAAAGTTAACAGTGTAAAGTAAACATTGATTATTTAATATCTTTGGGTCAGACGAATAAGGAATGAGTCATCTGAACCTATAAAGGTCTGAGATTCCTTTACCAGGCGTTAGGCATTTTTGTTGTACGTGTCTTAACATAGTGTCATGTTTTCTTAAAGGTTTTTGAAGGCCCTTGGATAATTTTGTCAGGTAAATAGGATTTGATTTTGTCCACAAATAGGAGTTCAAGCAAATATGAGAGAAAGAAAGAGGACAGGACCTAGTCTTGCCATGCTAAAATTAAGGAACCACTGTAAACATGCATCAACCAAACGAATACCGATTCCTTAATAGCGAAAAATAAGGAATCGCCATTAAGGAATCGGTATATGGCATGCATCAACAGATTTGGTAAAATTTAGCGATTCCTTAAAAATCGCTAAATTTACCGATTTCTACATAGCGGGGCATGCAAACTCCCATTAGCAAAAAGCGAGTTCGGTAATACCGATTTAGCTAATAGCGAGTTCGGTAATACCGAGTTAGCTATTACCGAATCGGTATTAGCGAAATCGCAATTTGCCGCGTCGCTCCGGGAACGTGCAGATGACATCACCAACCAGGAAATACTGCAGCCCCACCCACATAGCCTCGACAGAGGAGCAGACAGGAGCTGGGAAGGAAGACTGCCTGTGCAGAGTGAGGCCACACCGACTCTGCAAATCCAAAGACACACACATCATGGCGCAGGAAGTGCCATCCAGCGCAGAGTCAGGGAGCTCGAGTACCTTATCGAGGGAGTCTCCAGCAAACACGACCGCCTCTTTGGCAAGCTGTCCCTCAAGGTGCCTGAGCAGGAGAAGCGGCGCATATGGCTGCGCATCCGTGAGAGGGTGAATGCAGTTGGCGTCACGACCCGCAGCATCGACGACCTCAAAAAAAGGTGGTACGACCTGCGGAAGCGTGCCAAAGAGAGGATTGCGGAGAGGCTCCGGGAGGCGAGCAGGACTGGAGGCGGACCATCCACAGCACCAGCCAACACAGCCCTGGAGGACCTTGTGGAAGGGACAATAGAGCGGGAAGCCGTCGTGGGGGTGACCCAGATGGACACGTCCGGCGCAGCCACAAGTGCCCAAGGTAAGATGCATGCCTGTGCCCACACCCAGCATTGCGTAAATCCATTTCCATGCCCCCAGCCCGATCTCAGTGTGTCTGCAGCTCTGGCACAGACAGCTTTACACATGACACCAGTGCATCTTGGGAGTTGTAGTCTAGTCAGCCCAGTGTGCATGTACAGGCGTAAATCCAATGACCATACACCACATCAGTTGAACATGGATGGAGACTGTTCATTTAGTAGACCACAGAGGGACATTCATGTGTACAACACTATGTAGTTGTAATTATCCCACTAACCATGCACTGTTTCACACACAGATGCATCACCTGGGGATTCGGACGACAGCAGCCAGCTGAT
The DNA here is from genome assembly GCF_964204655.1 of Triturus cristatus. Classification (NCBI taxonomy): domain Eukaryota; kingdom Metazoa; phylum Chordata; class Amphibia; order Caudata; family Salamandridae; genus Triturus; species Triturus cristatus. The sequence continues at coordinate 213,592,642 of NC_140594.1, read as the reverse complement.
CATCTCGGAAACACCCGTCGAGTCAGACCAGGAGACAGCGCAGGACGCGCATGCATCGCCAACACCTGCCACCCCAACAGCACCACCTCCACCAGCGCCACAAGCTACGGCACCTCCACCAGCGCCACAAGCTACGGCACCAGCACCAGCGCCACAAGCAACGGCACCAGCCAAACAGGCTGCAGCTACTACAGCCACAATAGCGCAGAGGCGCAGGTCCCAAGTTGCGCCCTTGCAGGAGATGGAAACCCCCACCTCGCAATTGGCACCCAGCCAGCGCACATACACACCACCTGATGCACCACCTGGAGGTGCTAGACGCGCACGGCGGCACAGGGCTCGTCGCAGTTCCGTCTCCTCAGCCGAACAGGATGTCCCAACAACCTCTGCAATCGAGGAGAGGATGCTGCGTACACAGCGCATGCAGAGGCGACATGTGGCTAACATTAGCTGCAATATTGTGCGCCTTGCTAGGGAGATGCGCGCCATGACTGCAGCAGTCATGGACATGAGCAAGGCGGTCAGGGACATGACCACAGCGGTTGCAGAGGGCAATGCTCAGCTCAGGGAGGAGGTACATGAGCTCACCCGTGCCACGAGGGAGGGCCATGAGTGCCATAAGAGGAGTCACCGGCAGCAAATGTTGCGTTCCGCCGCCGCTACCAAGGCCATCACACGGCACAGCAACAGCACCGCTGTGTTGGCACGCCGCTCAGTCGCCCTGCAGGTGGACCTTGGGCACTTCTGCGGGGATGTCGCAAAGTCACTAGGACACATCACCACTGCTGTGGAACACCTTCAGAGCAGCACATGCAGTGCTACTGCATTGGGAGGGGATGACACAAGTGAGGCTGCCTCCAGTGTCAGCAGCGTGTCACTGGCAGAGGCCAGCACCAGGCGCCGCAGTTCGCGTGCCTCCGGGGGGACAGGCCGTGGTGAGGCATTGGATACACCTGAGCGGAGGCTTGGGGTACGTGGGAAGCGCCACTAGACAGTTGGACATGCATGCAGGACCATGGTGGGGCAACCATGGCCATCCAATCACTGTGTATGCACAGGCGTGACTTTAAGGCACCTTTTATTTACAATAATGCAATTGGAGCATGATTTACAATGCTAGTTTTGTTGCACAATCCTCAGTGCTACTGTGCATTAAACAGTTGCACCCCAAACCAACTTGTAATGTCTCATTTTCCCATGTTTCAAAAATGATTTTGCATTATGTATGTCCGCCTCCTATGGCCCTCTGCTGTGTTTGGGATGTGTGCCTGTCGTTGTTGGGCGGGTGGTTGGTCAGCTCGGTGGTCGTCATCCCTGTCCACCTCTATGGGTATCCCCCTTCTGGTGGCAATGTTGTGCAGCATTGCACATACAGCAATTATCCGACAGCATGTTTCAGGTTGGTATAGCATGGCGCCGCCAGTCTTGTGGAGGATACGGAAGCGGCTCTTGAGAATCCCAAAAGTCCTCTCTATCACATTCCTCGTGCTGATGTGTGCAGCGTTGTAGCGATGTTCGTGCGGGGTTGCTGGATTTAAGTATGGGGTGAGTATGTATTCCCGCAGGGCGTAAGCACTGTCACCTAGAAGATAGAAGCATAGACTTAGCATTGGTGATGTACATACATGTGTGGTGTTGGTGTGGGGAAGCGTATTTCTACGTACCTAGCAGGAGTCCCTCTCCAAATTCTCCGTTGATTAGTCGCCTGTGCATTCCACTGTTGCGGAAGATGTATGAGTCGTGTGTGCTCCCTGGGAATTGTGCCACTAGGTCCGTTATGATGTTATTGGCATCGCACACAACCTGCACGTTGATCGAGTGGTATGACTTGCGGTTCCGGAATATGTACTCATTTGCTGCGGGAGGACATATGGGGATATGCGTGCAGTCGATGCATCCAATCACATGTGGGAATTGTGCCACCTGGTAGAAAGCCTGTTTGGTGCGGTCCAACTGCTGTGGGGTTATGGGGAAGCTGATGTGTGTGTGGAGCATTGTCAGCATGGCATCTAGGAATTTCTTGAAGAAGCGTGACAGTGCGCTTTGCGAAACACCTCCGGCCACCGCAATTACCCCCTGGAAACTCCCTGAGGCCAGTAGGTGCAGGCTGCATAGGAGCTGAACGTGTGCAGGGATTGCATTTGTCCGGTGTGTCCGGTGCTGCAGTAATGGTTCCAGGTCTGCAATCAGGCGCATGATCATAGCGCGATTGAGGCGATACTTCTGGTACACCTCGTCCTCATTCTGCCCGAGCAAGGTTATGCGCAGTCTGAAAACTCGCTCCTGGACCCTTCTCCTGCGCTGTCCTGCTGCATTGATCCGCATCCTCCTTGCAAGCACGTAGAGGGCAGCCATTTTGTGGGAGCCAACAGGGTCTCCTGGGCCACATTTAAGGGTTTAGTGATTGCCTCAATCATTTGCACATGTAGAATTTTTTTTTGCATTATCTTTTTTTTTTTTTTGTAACTTTACCTCCAGGTTTTGATTCCCCTTATTTAGCTCTTGCAAAATAGCGATTTTTGTGATTTTCGTTATTAGCGAGTTTTGTTGCATTGGGGTGCGATTCGTTATTTGCTATTGGCACTTTCCGGGAGCTAATAGTGATTTCGGTAACTGCTAATTCGGTATTTAGCGATTCGGTAACTTAGCATTTTTGGTATTACCGATTCGGTATGTTAGCGGATATTTATTTAGCGATTCGTTATTTGCTCACGTTTTGTGTTGATGCATTGGGATTGGGTATTTGGGACTCGCTACCGGGAGCTAATAAAGAATCGGTATTTTACCGACTGGATTTTGGCTTGATGCATGAGGCTGCACGTTGTGGGATTGTGCAGTGGGTTGCTGGTACATCCCTTGTGCATACCAGCATTCCAATCACCTTCCAGTCTGCCATCTCACAGTGCACTGCCCAACATCCCTCTCAAATTAGGCAATGCTCATGGTCTTTCTTCCCCTGTTTTATTGCTTCCCGAGTTTTGTTACCACAACGGCATTCAATGTGCTTTGACCTCAAGCCTGTGAAGTATAGCTCATTGTTTTTAATCCTCGTCTGAGACACCGAATAAGTTGTCACTTGCAATGATTTATTGTTTCTACAAAAAATAAAAAACGAAGAATTGGCAAAGCAAATCGGTCTCGGCAATGTGTCATTTAGCCAGGTTATATAGCAGTGTCATAGCACTTTTTTTCTTCAGGTTTAGCCATATTGAACAGCTGCCATGCTGCTACACAACATGACAGAAATACATTGACAAAGCCAGTAGCTCTAGCATTGCAGAGACCCGTTGGCTTTGCCAGTGCTTGTTTGTTTTACTTTCATCCATGCTGCAGACCAGCCACGCTTCTGTAACACATGGCAAAAAAAGCATTGAACAAGCCAATAGTTCTTACATAGGCACCATATATTGGCTTTGCCAATCCTTGTTTTTAGAATCAGGTGCATAAAAAGAACCAGGGTTGATGGAAGTGTGAATGTAGTGCACGTTGAATCTAGGCGACTCGTGACTTTAGACGTTGAATTTTTGTAATCAGGAACATTAGATTCCAGTTTAGGTTTTCCTTACACAATTGTTTTTTAATTAAACTAATTGTGAACTTTAATCTACTTGAAATAGAACTCTCAGAATATGTCGTTGAAATTAATTTGGTGTCATTGAGTCATCAGGTAGTCTTAGATAGGAAAAGCCTGTATCCATATAGCTTGTACACGCTCCACAAAACGCCCTAGGTACTGTCTGATAGTGAAGGACTGAGGCCTTTTTTGCACAGCTAACAATGAGACAGACACACCTGGCAAGCAAGGTAATCAGTAGGACACAGCACTAGGAGCTGCTTCTCCGTAATGGTGGGGCAGTATCGCCCACAGCCCGCAGATGATAAATAAAATTATAATAACACAATGCTATTATCATTTTATTTATGCTGTCTGTCTGAGCCCCGCAATGAGTACAGGGCGGCGCCGGGCATGTCAGGGAGGAGGAGTAGTGAGCACTCATGAGTGTGCATGTGTTTTTGGCCAGCTCTCCTTAGCCGGCCAAAAACATATGCGCACTTATGTTTCTCCAACCCAGCTGTGTTACACAGCCGGGTTGGAGAAAAGCCACAGGCTCCAATTCGCTGTCTGAGCGGCAAACGAGGCTGCTCAGACCAATCCTGGTGCTGCTCTAATGCTATGAGAGCAGCTTCCCGATTGGGTGTGGAGCCTGAGCCCTGAGGGCCCACCCCTTCCGGCCCGATGAGAGGAGCAGCGAGGCAGCCGTCAGTGGGAGCAGAGCAGAGTGGTAGGTAAGTCTTTTATTTGTTTGAACTTTCATATTATTTGTTCGCCCTCTTCCCCCATGGCCGCCCGACCACTTTAGATAGGTGGCGCCGCCACAGCACAGCAACCACCTTCTCCAGTACAAACCGCCATTCATTATGACAGAGCGTAGCATGCTTTTGCGTGCAGCAAATGATGTTGGTGGGATACGATTGGCAGCATATTGGGAGGTATGATCAGCCATGTCAGAAATGTGTCTTAAACAAGTAAGAGGCGGAGACCTGGAATAGACTGGCTTGTAAAGAAATTTAGATAATGCTTGAAAGACAACTGGCCCTAAAAGCCGGATATGCCGGAGAGTATGGGGCCATGTGTGGACAAAAGTGACTTCGAGAAACCGATAGGCATGCTCTCCATTTCTCTATATGCCATTCTCCTTCAGGCCAAGATTTGACCATAAAAAAGGTCACACATATAACTAAATTATCTAATTAGAAGAATAACTTGATTTGTTTAGCGCCTGCTACTGAAATATTACTACTCCAAGCTCTATAATTAATAGGTGGACAGGACTGTTGTTCAAAATAGACGCAGGGTTCTCATTTTACAGACTTCTGAGAGATAAAAGGCGGACTCCCCCCTCGAGATCTGAGCACTTGACTTGCAGATCCCATAAGATGTCAGCAGAGAGTGGTGAACTGACTGAGACAATGCACACTTGGGACTGTAATTACGTTCCAATAAATTGTGTGCAAAACTCTCTCTTGAGCATATCAGAATCTATTGATGATCCTATTGCAGTTAAACTATTTTGTTTGTCTGTCAAGGGCGAGCTTGCATGACAAAACATCCCATTTAACACAATATTTTTCTGAAAATAATCGACATTGGATGAAAACAAATTAAAAACAATTTGTTTTAAATGATGGATTTGTATTTCATTATTAATACTGTATAATTGTTTTCTCCGTCTAAATTCCTCTTGATGATAAATCCTGTTTTCAGTGCACTTCACAAAAAAATAAACAAGCTGAACAGTTTCGTAAACGGAGAGTCCTGCTGAAGCCTGGCACTGCCATAATTAATCTTAATCTCAACGCTGCTGGGTGGCTGCTGGGCGACCACCCTTCAGCAGGAGGTGAAATGCTAGCAGGCCCTCAGGCCCGGTCTTTTTCTGGACAGAAAATCTGTGAAGCCCCGCCTCTCCCTTAGCATCGAGTCTCTGGACACCAGGGCCACATTTTACTGTTTGTTTTTCTGCTGTATTCCACTTCACCCAGCGATGTGCCTGTGATTCCAAAAAGGCTCTGGCACAGAACACTCATCATACATGCAAGCTACTCATTATCTGCTTTATGATTTAAACTGTGTTGTGAAAACTGCTATTTTTTCCACCTGTGACTTTTGGAATTTGTGTTCTAGTTTTCTCTGTACTGTACTGAGACCTGCAAGGGAGAGCCCCCAGCCCATGCGCCCCATCTCCAGTCCATAACCTCCCCCCCCCCCGAAGTGTTTTGATTTTTAAAGTTAAAAAGGCAAAGTACACCCTCAGAGGCTAAGCAGAGTGTGTGTAAAAGGTTACTTCATCTTCTTTATGGTTTAAACTGTGTTGTGAACACTGCTGTTTTTTCCACCTGTGAGTGTTTGGATTTGTGTCCTAGTTTCCCCTGTACTGTGCTTAAGCCTGCTGGGCCAAGCCCCCCCCCACTCTTCTAAAGTTAAAAAGGCAAAGTACACCGTCAGAGGCTAAGCAGAGCATATTTAAAAGACTACTTCATCTTCTTTATGGTTTAAACTGTGTTGTGAAAACTGCTGGTTTTTCCACCCCTGACTGTTTGAATGCGTGTCTTAGTATCCCCTGAACTGTGCTTAGGCGTGCAAGGGGCAAGCCCCCAGCCCATGCCCGCCCCCGGTATTTTATTTTTAAAGTTAAAAAGGCAAAGTGCACCCTCAGAGGCTAAGCAGAGTACATTTAAAAGACTGCTTCATCTGCTTTATTGTTTAAACTGTGTTTATAAATTGTATGTAGAACTCGTTTTCGGCTACAAAAAATTGATGTGTTTAAGTGCGCAAAAAGCAGTATATTTAGTGGCTTAGATTTGGGCCTTACCTGCGGGGTTAAAACCTGGACCTGAAAAGTGTGGATTGAGCCTGTCTGTCTCCAAGGAGATTGTGGTTTTCAGGAGCAGCTTTCCTGCCTCCCGCCATAAGCCCGTGCCTTCCTGATTGGCCCTCTAGCTCCCAAACAACCCTGAGCCCTCCTCCTCTCACATCTGCAGAAGTCCTTTATGGTCTGTGCAGGAAACCCCAAGACAGGTACCTCCATCTTGTAGCCCCAGCATCTCTGTGCCCTAAACAGCCCAGTGAACAAACAACAAAGGAACACACACTTGTGATGTACATTTCTGAAACTTTAAAACTGCTGTTTTTCTACTCATGACTATTTAAAAAGAACTCTTGCTTTCTGTGCAATTTGTACTGTGAAAACTGCTTTTTTTCCCACCTGTGACTGATTGAATTTGTGTCCTAGTTTCCCCTGTACTGTGCGTAGGTCTGCAGGGGCAGGCCCTCTGCCCATACCCCCCTCCCTGTCTTTTGATTTTTAAAGTTAAAAAGGCAAAATGCACCCCCAGATGCTAAGCAGAGTGTATTTAAAAGACTACTTTATCTGCTTTGCGGTTTAAACTGTGTTGTGAAAACTGCAGTTTTTTTCCACCCGTGACTGGTCTAATTTGTGTCCTAGTTTCCCCTGTACTGTGCTTAGGTCTGCAGGGGTGAGCCCACACGCCCCTTGTTTTTTTGATTTTTAAAGTTAAAAAGATAAAGTACACCCTCTGAGGCTAAGCAGAGCGTGTTTAAAAGACTGCTTCATCTGCTTTATGGTTCAAACTGTGTTTGGAAAGTGTATGTAGCACTTGTTTTTTGCTAGAAAAAAAGGGATTAAATTGTGCAAAAAGCAGTATATTAAGTGACTTAGATTTGGGCCTCACCCGCAGGGTAAAAACCTGGATTTGCAAAGTGTGGATTGAGCCTGTCTGTCAGCCAGGAGATTCTGGTCTTCAGGAGCAGCTACCCTGCTCCCGCGCCATAAGCCTGTGCTTAAGGTTACATGCCCCTCATATAAGTTTCCTATTGGTCGTTACATCTGTAAATCTGTGCACTAATTAGTTTCTATATCTGTGGTTACTATTGCACTTAGGGCTTATGGTTATGGTTCTGATTGGCTGATAGGTTTGGGATTCTGATCGGTTCCTTAGGCTAGGTTTTCTATTGGACTTAAGGCTTAAGGTTAGGGCTCTGATTGGCTGATAGGTTTAGGGTTCTGATTGGTTCCTGAAGCTAGGATTTCTATTGGACTTAGGGTTCTGATTGGTTGCTAGGACTAGGGCTGTGATTGGTTGTAACTTTAAAAAAAAATCTTTTATTGAACCATTTTTCTGATTTACTATACAGCAGAAAAAGAAAGAAAGGGAGTCGGGAATCGAGACATCAAAGCATTTGCGTGTATGTATCCAATGACAAGTACATAACTGCAGTTTAGTAATATTTGGAAAACAGAGTATGGGAAAATGGGGGTTAAGCAGGAAAAGCAAAGTGCAGGATGCAAAAAGTTGTCAAGAGGGGGGGGGGGGGAAAGAGTAACAGTTGGGGAAAAATCATACATCCGTAACCCGGGTGGCCAGATCTGTGGATGTGGCATGTGCTGATGCCCTTGGAGTGGATTCTGGGGGGTCTGGGCCAGGGTGAGGAGGTATGTACGAAGAGGTTCAGACCTTAGACAAGTGGTATTAGGTATAGGTGTATCGGCGCCACTAAGAAGAAACACACATTAAATCTCCCAATCTTCCAATTATTATAACGGTGCTGTAAGGTGTGGAGAACCACAAACTCCACAGAAGAAAGCGTCAGCTAACATGAACTCAACTCGTTCCCCAGCACACGTAAATTAAGTGTAAGGTTTTCACGTTTGTTAAAACCTACTACAGTAAGCAACGTGTAACAAAATTAATCTTCTCTCTTTTCTTTAGTATTATTCATGTAGGCCTTCACAACAGCTCCCAACAGCCAACACGTGTTTCGTCGCGTCGCGTAAAGGAATGTAGTCCCGTGACTTCCTCATGGCTAATTTCTCCGTGTTTGAATCCTTATTATTCTCCGTTAGTTATCTAAACACCGCCACAAACTCACGACCATGCCATCCGAGTAAAATAGCAGGCTATTGTACTCGGATGGCATGGTCGTGAGTTTGTGGCGGTGTTTAGATAACTAACGGAGAATAGTACGGAGCATTATTGAGACTGGCCTGATTGAATTTATTGAGAGCTTATGAGAAACATTGCGATTGACGCCGCCCCTACAGAAACCTTCTGTGGTCCGGAATTATCACCACAGACTAAAGGATTAAAACACGGAGAAATTAGCCTAGAGGAAGTCGCGGGACTACATTCCTTTACGCGACTAAACACGTGTTGGCTGTTGGGAGCAGTTGTGAAGGCCTACATGATAAATACTAAAGAAAAGAGAGAAGATCATATTTGTGATTCATTTTGTTACACGTTGCTTACTGTAGTATGTTTTAACAAACGTGAAAACCTTAGCCTTAATTTACGTGTGCTATGTACGAAGAGGTTGCCAAATATCCTTGAATCTGGCTGTGGGTAGCTGTAACGAGGTGTAAACCTCGCTAGTTAGGTCGCAATAGGACATGCTGTGAATCCAGGCTGTGACCGTGGGTGGGATGCACTGTGCTACTCCAGCGAAGTGCAATCTCCAGTTTAGCTAAAAGGAGAGAGATGGCCGCGTAGCAGAGGGGTGTTTCAGAAATGGGTGTGACGTTGCCTAGCAACGCCATATAAGGTGAAGGGACCAGAGTTAGTGAGAGAATTTGGGATAAAGCGTCAAACACCTCTGTCCAGTAAGTTGCAATAACCGGGCAGGTCCAAGTCAAGTGGGGGAAATCGGCATCCGGGGATCGGCACTTAGGGCAGTTCGATGGCATAGAGGATCAATCTTGGCCAAACCCCCTGTGATAACATAAGATCTGTGTAGGAATCGAAAATGCAGTCGTTTATGGCGATGATTTGGGGATACCAATTTGGTCTGTGTACAACAGAAGGCCCAGTCTTTGTCAACAATAGGTTGGCCCAACTCCCAGCACCATCGCACCCTCCTCCCTTTGCTTGGTTTAGGGCCATACATACGTGGTAGAGTTTGGAGATTAAGTGCGATCTGTCCGGGTCTCTGATTAGACGGGTGAGAGGTGGGAAGTCTTCCGAGGCGAGGAGGAGATGCATGATCTTAGTGTGTTGTGTAATCTGTTGAAGATGAAACTATCCATAAATGAATCCACCATTCGGGTTGTATCTAGAATGCGCCAATCAGAAAAAAAGGTCCGCAAAGGTTTGGAGACTGTGTTTGGCCATCGTGCGCTGCACAAGTCCTTCGGCCATTAGTGGCAGCCAGGGATTGAATGCAATGGGGAGGTCTCTGCAGAGCTTTTGCCATGCCCAGCAGGTAGTGGATAGTATTTGGATATCTGTGGGGTCTAGTTGAAGGCCTTTTGGCAATATGGCATTCAGAGGCAAAGGCGTGGCCTGGTCAAGGGGAGTCTGGCCAGTAGTGTAGGAAGGGGGGTTTGGTGGGTGCGGGCCGCCCCTGGTGTCATCACGGAAGGGGGAGGTCACTGAGGTTGGGCTGACAAAATGGCAAAATATGTGTTTTAAACACATATTTTTGCCATTTTGTCAAGCCGGGGGTGACAGTTGTCATCACTGAGGAGGGTGACAAAATGGCAAAAATATGTGTTTTAAACACATATTTTTGCCATTTTGTCATGCCGTGGGTGACAAAATTTTCCGCACCGCACTGGGTGCGACCTGACCTTGCTACGCCACTGAGTCTGGCATTTTGATGAAACCAATGATATGTGAAGTGGGCCTGGGTGACTAGACAATACATACGGAAATCTGGGACGCCAAACCCACCACGTTCATATGGCCCATGCTATCCGAGGCCTGTGACCCGCCCACACCAACCTCGAAAGGAGGCTGTGCAGGGTGTGAAAGAAAGAGTTTGTCAGAGGAATAGGGAGGTTTGTGAATAGGTACAGAAAATGAGGGAGTATTGGCACTTTAACAATGGCACCATTGGTCTACTTGTGTCGCGACTCTGGTCACGGCTGAGCCGCAGTGCAAGCGGATAACCTATTCCTTGTCCTTGTGAATGATAACATCTAGATACTTAGTGGAATCAGCGGATCTTTTGAGAGGGTATTCACTTGCAGCAGGGTTGCTAATGTCAGTGAGGGGAAACAGCTCAAGCTTCGCCCAATTGACTCAAAGGCCTGATTGTGCCCCGAAACTAATGATCTCCCAAACTATAGGAGCCAGGTTTTCTGAGTGGTGGTGGATAAATAATATTATATCGTCAACATACATGGAGATGAGGAGTGGGCCAGGTTGAAACTAGAGACCTCGATGCATATGGTGCTCTTGGAAATGGCGTATCAAGGAGTCCATGGCTATGATAAATAATATAGGGAAAGAGGGCAGTCCTGTCTGGTGCCTCGAGATTTAGCAAATGGTTTAGAAATGGAACCGTTAAGACGGACCCTCGCTTTGGGACTGGAATACAGCAATTAGACGAGAGCTGTAAATCTACCAGGGATACCCAGCTTACGTTAAGTCGCATCGAAGAAAGGCCATTCCAGGGAGTCTAACGCCTTTTCCACATCCAAAAGGGCGACCACCACCAGGATATCTGGGGATACCCTATTCAGAATGGAAAAGACAGTTCGGAGATTATTCAAGGTGGATCTACGAGGAATGAAGCCTGACTGCACCGGGGACAAAACGTGTTTGAGTAACAATAATAGTCTATTAGCCATGGCTTTGGCGAGGATTTTTTAATCAAAATTTAACAGAAAAAGTGGCCTATAGGATGCGCAACACTTGGGGTCTTTACCAGGTTTAAACAGCAAGGAGATTGCCGCTTCTCGCATCGAAGGGGGAAGAGTTCCTGTCTCAAGGGCCTCTGCGTACACTCGGAGAAAATGTGGAGTAAGATATTTTTGTACGCCTTATAGAAGCACCCAGTAAGGCCGTCCAGGCCGTGGGCTTTAGCGCAGTCCAATGAGTGGATTGCCTGGGCAATCTCCTCTGCTGAGAATAGCCCATTTAACAAGCATTGGCATAGCCAATAGGTCTCGCCTTTGGGACCTTATAAGTGTTTAGCCATGCAACAGTTGCATAACTACATACTTATAAGGACCCAAAAGCGAGACCTATTGGCTATGCAAAGCGGCCCTGCGGCCGTGAAAGTTAGTGATCGCGATTACGATCAAACATCAAAGCGGCCGTTGGCCGCGAAAGGGAAAGTAATCGTGGTAAAGCGCGGCGCGCGTGCCCGCGCACATGCGCTGTAGCTCTAGGCTGGTCTGGTAGCACTTTTTGGAGCCCTCTCAATAAGTCTCGCCAGACCAGCGAATGCGCTGGGTCAGGCGAGACCTAAAAATTGTGACTGGCCATCGGGGAGCCATACTATCACGATCTCCTCAAGGTAAGACTGATGTTCCCTTTTCTCAGACGACAGGCGTAGGTGTACAGAGCCTGATAATAGGAAACCGTTCCCTGTATAATATACTCGTTTTGTGTGACTCGTGTGCTAGTATCTAGTATAAGCTCTGTAATGTGTCCCGTGTCTGGGGAGGGCGTAGGAGGGGAGCAAATGTTCTCCCTTGGCACTGAGCGCTTGTGAAGAGCCGTGGGTGAGGGGTGGAAGACACCCTCGTTAACAGTGAGCACAGCCTCTACCCGGGCCAGGTTATGACGGATATCATGCAGCACATCGGAGTGTTTTGAAATGCAAATTCAGAGTATATACACGTTGAAGGCATCCCGCGTGACTGAATCAGAGTTGATTTCCAAATTTTCGGTTATGGCGGTTTGGAGCTCAGAGTGAAAGACTGCGTCCAGCAGTGAAGATGAAGGGAAGGCCCAGCAACGTTCCCATCACCCACCGTAAGGGAGGGTAAGTTGCAACCTGACAGGTGCATTGTCCGAGAGCGTGCGTGGAAGGACGTGTGCGTCCCGGACCCACGGCACAGCGCAGGTCGAGACAAACCAGTAATCTTGAATCGCCCAGACCGCATGTGATGCAGAATAAAAAGTGTAGTCCGACGTAGTGGGATAGCAGTGGCGCCAGACGCCTCAGAGAGAATGATGCTGAATCACGTCTTGAAGAGTGGTGAGGGATTGGGGTTTGTGTCCGGGGCATGTGCTGGTGGAATTTAGTGCCGGGTCTAGAAGTATATTCAAATTCCCTCCCATTACTAGGATATCGACTTTGTGTTTGTCTAGTAGAGTCAATACGTTTTGATAAAAAATGGGGGTCATCAGTGTTAAGTGCATACAGGTTAAGAAGTTGTTTCCATCCCAGCTTTGTTCCCACCACAAGTAGGAACGGACCCTGATCACCCGCAACAGTGGTATGATTCCGAAAAGGAAGCGTTCTGTGGATGAGTATGCAGACCCCTCTTAAGTAGGAGCTATATCTAGCGAAAAAAACATGTGGCCCACAGGATTTGGCAAAAGCAGGGGAGGGGTGTGAAGGCAGGTGCGTCTCTTGTAGAAATGAGACTTTAACTTCATGCTGTGTAAATAACAAGTTACTTACCTGTACACTGTGGTTCTCCACTATTGATATTTTTTATAGATTCATATGCTCGAATCTTCCCTGTCGTCATGGTGGGAGTCTCACGTTAACAGTAAAATAGCAGTACAAAGCTAAAAGGACAGTCTTCCTTGAGAATCAACAGTATTTAGTAACCAGTTAACCTCATTAAGGAACATCCAAACACCAGCCAATCAGATCGCAGACCCCTGAGTATCCATCCCCTGCAGAGCCACCATACCTCAAATTTCGAGCACGAGTGTAGTTAGGCAAATAAAAGAGGTATGGAAGGGTGCACCTGTAAGGGGATGATGGAGGGCCACATATGAATCTATAAAAGATATCAATACTGGAGAACCACAGTGTACAGGTAAGTAACTTGTTTTTTCTCTAGTATTGTATCTTTTATAGATTCACATGCTTGAATCAGACTAGTAAGCAGTACATAATCACAATCGGAGGTGGAGAAGACAGGTGAACCATTCCACCATGCGACAAAATGCCATCACCTGAAGGGAACCAAGTAACTTAACTTCCACATTTATAAAATACAGATATATCTGTCTATATATATATTATCTACTGGCGGTCGCCAGTAGATAGTTATAGTTAGGACCGTGTTTCCATAGGAAATCTGAAAATTCTATTTTGAATACCTTTGGCGCCAGTTGACCGATCCTTGCGAAATTTTCAAAACTAATGGGGCGCTCCGCTCAGCTCCTACCCTGGAAGTCTCGGGGTGATTCGTCAAGCGGGGGCTGAGAAAAAAGGGGGGTCCCAAAACACGTTTTCCCCATGCATTTTCCCATAGGACCTTTAGTCGAAGGTACAGCCCGAACAGCTGAACAGAATTACTTGAAATTTGACAAAGAGGTAGTCCTCAGGTCAGGGATGTGCCTTTTGCATATATGGTGTCAATCTGTTCAGTAGTTCCTGAGAAAATTGCAGTTAAAAGTACATAAATATCTAGATGCGCGCACCGTGCGCGCACCTTAACGTGCGCGAGCGTAATTGTGATTGGTGGTTACATGTCAGTCAACATTCGAATCGGTCGAAATCAGGAAGTGTTGTCCGCCATTTTGTGTGTGACAGTAAAAAAGAAAGGTGGAGAACGTGAAAAGGGGGCAGGGTACAGAGTTCCTTACCCCCTAGCTTTTGTCAGGGGGTCCCTGAAGGACCCTGAAGGGTGAAAAAACATTTTATTTTTTGTTAAAAAATCGCGGAGTGCGCGCACCGTGCGTGCACCGTCGCGAGGTGCGCGTACGGCGGAAAAAAAATCATTAAAAAAATAGAATTAAAAATCAAATTTAAGTGTTTAGATGTTAGATGGCTCTAAAAAGAGCCGTTGTGTTAATTGAGGAACAGAGGAACAAAAAAATGAAAAAAATTATAGGGTGCCGCATGTGTGCTGCTGTATCTTGCTCTCTATTAGGGGAATGCTGGTGTCCCCATAAGAGAGAAGAGCATTGCACCGTATATGCACCCTCTTGAAAAGTGGGTGTATATCCAGAGGAACAGAAGCAGGTGAAGCTGCCGCCGCAGATGAAGTGCTCGGCTGAGCTGCCGATGATGTGCTCGGCTGAGCTGCTGCGGATGTGCTTGGCTGAGCTGCTGGAGGGTTGTCTCTAGCAGCTCGAGCAAAAGCCACAGGACGTACTCCTTTAACGTGCCTGATCATAGTGAAGATACTAAAAGAGTATTTCTTTTTAGGATCTCCTCTTGATAAGACAACACCACAAATAGTGCAGGTGACTTTTGGAGCATTCACCTTCTTCTGCCCCTCTGGAAATCTAAAAAATTGCCAGATAAAAGAGTCTTTCTGTTTCCTCTGTCTCACAAGGGTCTCCTGCTCACTCCCAGAAGATGACTGCTGCTCTGCCATTCTCAAGTACTGGAGTACTGGAAAAGCTGCTCAGCTCCTTCTCCCAGGGAATCAGAAGAAATAATGAGGGGAGTGGGTGTGGTGTTGGAAGTTTCTGGAACTGAAACTACTATAAACCAATGAAAAGTGTTGTTTCTAAATCACATGACTTGCCGTGCGCACACCGAGTGCGCACGGAGCACGCGCGCATGCGTGTACGGAGCACACACGACGTACGCATGCGCACGTGGAGCACGTACACGCATGCGCACACGGAGCACGTAAGAATGCGTGCACCATGCGCGCACGGTGCGCGCACGACAAAAACCCTTAAAAAAGTTTTTTTAAAGTGTTTATAAGTTTATAGAAGATATTAACTATGCTGTTCAACTTTATCCAAATAAAAAAAAAAAAAGAGCTGAGCCATTCCATATTACAGGATAAAGTCAATCTATAACTATATACATAGGTAGCTTATAGTAAAATAAATATTTAAAAAATATAATAATACATTCATAAATTAGCATTTAAAAAACCTTGCAAATTCACTTAAAAAACCATAGGTTTCACACACGTTATAGTTAGGAATTAGCATTTAAAAAACCTTGCAAATTCACTGAAAAAACCATAGGTTTCACACACGTTATAGTTAGGAATTAGCATTTAAAAAACCTTGCAAAGTCACTGAAAAAACCATAGGTTTCACACATGTTATAGTTAGGAATTAGCATTTAAAAAACCTTGCAAATTCACTGAAAAAACCATAGGTTTCACACATGTTATGTGGACATGTTATGTGGACATTTCACTCGTAAAAAACCAATGAAATTCCTCCGTTATAGTTAGTTCAGCTAACTATAACTTGCGCGCCCACAATCCACGGCTGATGGCGTCACATATTACATCACTCATGACATGGTCAGTGACATCACTCATGACATCACTGATGACATCTCAAATGACATCACTGATGACATCACTGATGACGTCATCCATGTGATAAATTACCACATCTTCTCACACCCTAATATAACCTTTGATACACCGACTCAAAATTTCAGAGTTCCATTCTCAAAACCATACATACTGCAATACCAATAACTACATACCCACTTATTAACTCTTAGGTCTACATACACCTCCACTCATTCACCTGTACAGTCACTCATACTTACAGTCACTTCATACAAGACTATAATATGCATTTATACACCTATATAGACACTCACACACCACCAATCATTCATAGAGGTACTCTCACATCTAGTCAGTCATGCAAATAATCACACTCTCATTTACTCACCTATGCGGTTATACACACTCAAGTTCACTTACTCATAAAAATAGTACCACATTCTTCCGCTCTTATAGAATCATTGATACAAGCACACACTCATCCATACAGTCACTCTCACAATCACACACTCTCACATCTACCCACTTATATACTCTTACACGCATATATACTGCCTTTCACATATGTAGTTAGTCACAAATGTACCACTGAGATATACATTCAATCACAAACACACCCATACATACACTCACTCAACCATACAGTCCATCACAGATGCACTCTTAAAACCATGCACCCATAGAATCACCCACTCACACATCTAGTCACAGAGTAACACACACCCTACCCACACAAACACTCAGGAACCCATACAGATACTGAGACAAGCAATCAATAACTCATATAGACACTCATATAGCTATTCACAAAACCATGCAGCCACTTATACACCAACATACAGACACATACAAACATTTATACAGTTTAGTCACTAGTCTGCAGTAAGTTACGCACCACAGAAAATCATCCATTTACACACTTGTACACCCACTTATTCTTCAACAGGCCTTTCCCTATATATATTAAACATATTAAAATTGTTCAGAAACACATACTCAATCGATGATGTCATCAGTGATGTCATCAGTGATGTCATTTGAGATGTCATCAGTGATGTCATGAGTGATGTCACTGACCATGTCATGAGTGATGTAATTTGTGACATCATCAGCAGTGGATTGCGGGCGCGCGAGTTATAGTTAGCTGAACTAACTATAACGGGGGAATTTCATTGGTTTTTTACGAGTGAAATGTCCAGCTAACTATAACATGTGTGAAACCTATGGTTTTTTCAGTGAATATATATATATATATATATATATATATATATATTTGACAGTTCGTTTCTGTGTATAATAGGCTTATTTAGGTTGCCATTTTTGGTGGATTATATGCACTATGCACTTATTTTAATACCACCTTTCATGGCACCTTCCTTTTGTATTTTATGTATTTTATATATATTTATATATATATTTATATATTTATACATTCTTGTCAATGACCGTCTGTTTTGTAAAATAATAATTGTTTACTGAGCCCCGCTGCTAAAATTTGCGTATTTTGCACAAGACATTGAATGCACTTTTGATCATGCCCTAAGGGAGCAGATTGTTTGTTAGGATATATTCTGCAGTCTGTCTTCTATTTTCTTCCCTGTGGTGTTCATTGTCGCTCTATTTATGAGCTCATTTCACGGAGACGCATCATGTGATCAAGCTCCCTGCGTGGAGCGAAACGCATCATGGAGGACACTGGTCCGTTTATTTCTTCATTTTAAAAATTGGGTATTAAATTACTTGCTTCACCCGCTTTGGCTTGTGGGACTGTTTGATTTTGATTCGGAGGCGAGAGGTCCGTGCCTGTATTTCCGCCGAGTGGAGAGGAGAGCGGAAAGGACTATTTTTATATATATATATATATATATATATATATATATATATATATATATACATAAATAAGATTTGGCAGAGATAATAATAATAACCAAAATAGTAATAAACATAATAATGATAATAAGAATTCCTAATAAACCTCAGCAACTAAGGCATATCTTAAGCGAACTGAAGACGAAGAGCCGCTTGGCAAATCGCGGCATCCGTCTTTCGAAAAAAGTGTCAAGGCAGTAGTGCCTTGTAAAGGTATGGACACCCCTGCAAATGTCTGGCAGGGACACACTGGCAAACAGGG
Source organism: Triturus cristatus (assembly GCF_964204655.1). Classification (NCBI taxonomy): domain Eukaryota; kingdom Metazoa; phylum Chordata; class Amphibia; order Caudata; family Salamandridae; genus Triturus; species Triturus cristatus. The sequence goes on along the minus strand of NC_140594.1, from coordinate 213,574,804 downwards.
CCGAGGATGTTGCCATCTTCCTTGTGGAATGAGCAGTCACTTTGGAAACAAGAGGGCGACCTGCCCTTTCGTGGCAGAATGTTATAGTAGAAGAAACCCAGCGGGCAATCCAAGCTCTAGTCAAAGCCTGACCCTTCCTAGGGGCAGAGAAGGCGAAGAGCAATTGAGTAGATTTGCGGAAAGATATAGTCCTTTGAAGGTAAAAGTTTAAACATCGTTTGAAGTCCAAGGAATGCAGAGCTCCCTCTGCTGGTGTCGCTGGAGCAGGAAAGAATGAAGGCAGGACCACAGGTTCTTTGAGATGGAACGTGGTAGGCGCTTTGAGTCTGAACGAGGGATTAGTGCGTAGCACCACTCTATCCTGCTAGAATTGAAGAAAAGGTTCTGTAGCTGTGAAAGCTTGGATTTCACTAATACGTCTAGCCGACGTGATGGCTAAGAGAAATGCTACCTTCCAACATAGAAATTTTATGTCGCATGCGTGAATCAGCTCGAATGGCTCTTTCATGAGATGAGACAACACAATGTTCAATTGCCAGAGCACCAGAACAGGTCGAACCGGTGGGTAAGCTCTGAAAAAGCCTTTCATGAATTTCTTCAACCAACCTGCAGGACCATAGGGACGATTGGTTCGAACGTCTCCTATACCTTGAAAGAGCATCCAAATTGACTTTTACAGAGGAATGAGAGAGGCCAGCTTTTGCTAGTGCGAAGAGATATGGCAAAACCTCCTCCGGATGGAAGAGAGCGGATGGTATGAGTGATTTGCATACCAGGAGCAGAATCTTCTCCATTTGGCCGAGTAACATTTGGCTGTGGAGGGAGCACGGGCCTTGTTAAGAATGGAACGGCACTCCTCAGGAATATCTATGTCCTCAAACTAAGTGTGGTGAGGAGCCAGGCCGACAAGTGAAATGATTGAATTTGCGGATGAATCACCTGGCCTTGGTCCATAGAAAGTAGACGTTCTGAGGGATGAAGACGAACTGGAGAGACTTCGGATAGGTGAAACTGCTCTGTGAACCAGTATTGCCTTGCCCACACCGGGGCAATGAGAATGATGCGGCAAGGTTCTCGTTTCATTTTTTGTAGGACCTTGGGTATCAGTGGTAACGGAGGGAACGCGTAGGCAAATATCCCTTCCCAGGAGAAATGGAAGGCGTTCCCCAGGAAACCTGGTTGAGGGAATCTGCTGGCATAGAACTCGCATTTTTTGTTAAGAAATGTAGCAAACAGATCCAGGGTTGCCGATCCCCAACACTGAAAAATTCTTTTGAGTTGAACGGCGTCCAATTCCCATTTGTGACACTGCTTGGAATCTCTGCTGAGCGAATGGGCCCATTCGTTCAGCAGCCCTGGAATGTGTTGGACTTGTAATGAGATATTGGGTTGAATCAACCAACTCCAAATTCGTTGCGCCAGAGTTGAGAGAGCCGGCGATCTCGTCCCTCCTTGTTTCTGTAGGTAAAACATTGTGGTTGTGTTGTCCGGGTGGACAAGGATTGAAGAATTGAAGTGAACCTTTTATTCTTGGAAGGAAGGAACGTAGCCCTAGAAATACTGCCTTCAGCTCCAACAGGCTGATGAGATTCCTGATCCGGCCACTCCCTTGAACCTGAAGCTCCTGGAGGTGAGTCCCCCATCCCTCCATGGAGGCATCCGTTGTCATGACCATCAGAGGCTCTCGAGGAAGGAAGGATAGGCCTTGTGAGAGATTGCTTTTGACTTTCCACCAGGACATCGCCCTGATCATTTGAGGAATGACTGAAATGACGTCCTCGAAGGAACCTTAGGCTTGAACCCATTGGGCGTCGAGCTGCTCCAGGAGAGGCCTCATCCGCAACAGACAGTGAGGAATCAGCGGAATGCAAGATGACATCATCCCCAACATCGATTTGTAAATCCTCACAGAAACGAACTTTTTTGAAGAAAGGGATTGAGTCATCTTTAGAAGCCGAGAAATTCTATCTTCTGTGGGAAAGGCCATTGAGAAGTCGGTTTCTAATCTCGCTCCCAGAAACACCAAAGCCCTGAAAGGAAGGAGCGAAGGCTTATCTTCGTTGAGATTGAGACCCAGAGAGCAAAAAGGGCAAAGACCGGCGCTCATGGACTTTTTTGCACCATGAAATGTCAGAGCCTTGATTAACCAATCGTCCAGGTAGGGAAAGACCTGGTGACCGGAATGCCGGAGAAAGGCTGCTACTGGTGCTAAGCATTTGGTGAATACCCTGGGCACAGACTTTAGCCCGAAGGGCAGCACCTTGAACTGGTAGTGGCACCCTGCCACTTGGAAACTGAGATAACAACGATGCTTTGGATGAATAGGAATGTGAAAGTACGCATCCAGAAGATCCAGAGAGGTCATGTAATTCCCTGAATCCAAGAGAAGGAGAATCTCGTAGAGCGACAGCATCCGAAACTGTTGGCTTTTGATTAACTTGTTCAACAACCTGAGGTCCATGACCTGCCTCCATTTTCCAGTTCTTTTCTTTATGAGAAAAAAGTTGGAGTAGGATCCCAAGTTGCGCTGACTGCGCAGCACTATCTCGATTGCCTGCTTGTCAAGAAGGAGTTTTATTTCCCTTTTGAGAAGCGCCAGATGGCGTTGACCAGTCTTTTTTGGGGTGAAATCTGGAGGTTGTTGAATACATTCTAGGGTGTGACCATGATTGAAAACGTCTAACACCCATCTGTTGGATGAAATGGAGTTCCATTGAAGAAAGAGTTTGGAGTAGTCTTGAGCCAAATAAAGTGGGACTGGGATGGCGGATGCTTGAGGAGTCTCATTGTCTCCTGACTGTGTAATGGAATTTACCTCCTGAAGAGTGACGTCTTCGAATTGGAGCTCTGGAGTAAGTTGATGCAGGCCTCTGCCGAAAGGACTGGGCAGAGTACTGAGGACGGAAACCCTGTTGGTAATAGGGTTGAAAACGCTGTTGAGGCTGAGACAAAGCTGCAAACTGGCCTCTTCCTCTTCCCCGAAAGGAAGAGAACCGTTTCTGTTGTAAATTGGCTAAGGATTTTGCCGTATCCGTGTCAGATTTGTCCAGCACCTTCGCCTGGACTTCTGGTCAAAAAGTAGTAGCTTTCAGCCAACCCTGCCTGCGCAACACTGCGGCACCCGCCATCTGCCTAAAGGCACTGTCCATTGCCACATCAATGGCTTCCGATGAAGCTCTCTCACACTCCGAAAGGATTTCCTTTGCCTCCTTTTTCTCATCTTCCGGCAGGAATTCCAAAAAGGCGCGATGTCCGACCACATCTGCCTATGTACCTTCTAAAAATATCCATTGCATAAGAGGCTCTGATGGCTGTAGCAGCTAGCGCAGATAATCTCTTTCCAATATTGTCCAACCTACGCCCCTCTTTGTCCGGCGGGGTGGTACATGGAGAAGCCGGGTTTTTTGATCTTCTCTGAGCAGCCTGCATTATTACCGAATCAGGCTTCGGATGACCAATGAGACATGTCCGAAAGTCTCCTGGTGCCCAGTACTTCTTATCCAGCTTTGGAATGACTGCTAGCACAGACGCTGGATTTTTCATCAGTTTGATACCTTCCTGCCACATGAAGTCGATAATAGGGATTGAAGTCGATAATAGGGATTGCCCTAACCAAACGTTGAGTGGATGCCTTAAAATCGTACAAGAAGCATTTCGCTTGCTTGACGGGCATAGGATGGTCAAAGCATTTTGAAGCTCTTTTAAGCAGATCGTGGAAGCCGCCGATGTCTGCAGGTGGAGAGTCAGCCATTGGCAACGTGGGAGAAGGCGGCATATGCCCTACGTAGTCCATCCACTCGTCATGGACATCAGTGTCCACTTGTATCTCTCCCTCTTCCAGTTGATGGTCTCCACTGCCCGATGCCCTAGTTGAGATTTGCAGAGGAGGTAATGACTTCTGTTTTGGTGGAGCCAGTGGGGTTTCCTGAACAAGTGCCTTCTGGCGAGAAACTGATTTTTGGGCTACATTGGCTTCAGGGAATAGCTTGTAGTAGTCATCTAGCATGAAACGTAAGTCTGTGACTAATGACATTGGCACATTGATGGAGGGTTCTTGATGATCTTCCTCCTCCTGTACATAATATGGGTAGTGCTCCTGGAAGGTATCCAGGCGTTGTGCACCCGAGAGCAAAGGAGTAGTCACCCTCAAAGTAAGTCGAAGGATTATCTGGTTGATCCGCTTCATCAGATTCCTGGCACTTCACTCTCAGTTGAGAGGAGCTGTAGGCAGGGCCAAACGGACCTTCATCCTCCGATTCCTGAAAAATCCAGGAGGCGAGAAGGAGGCAGAGGAGATATTTTTTTTAAAGTCTTGTAAAAATAGATTATGAGACTGGTATGTCCATTTTCCGCGTCGGGGCAGAGACACTCGTCAATGGCGCAGCATACAATTGGACCGTCGTCGGTGAAGCTCCTCAACGAAGCCGCCAACATCACTACTTCCATCTTCGCCGACGAGACAGCCACCGTCGTCTTTACCGTTGATGTTGTCAATGTCTATGATGAAACAGTCGACGAAGTCTTCTTTTCAAAGGTCGTAGGCGGAGAATGCCTCGTCGACGGGTCCGACGACGGGCGGATTTTTTGTGAGGGAGTAAGTGGAGCAGAAGGAGGAGCAGAGCCAGATCTTTTTTGGGTCTGAGAAGAACCAGGTTGCTCTTTTTTACCTCTCTTTTCCACTGAAGACTCCTTGCTCAATGATCTTTGTTTTTTTCTGATCTCCCTGACCAGAAGAAGAATCTTTTTCCTTCCTTTTCTTTGAGGAGGAATGAGGCCTCTCCTCACTCTCCAAGTCCAAATCCCTCATAGATTTTTTCTTCTGAAGCCAAATAATAAGCCTTCCCCTCACAGTCTTTGAGGGTTTTTGAAGAAAAAAGTCAGACAGTGCTTACACTCTTTAGGCTTGTTCTCTGGATAAAGGCAATATACACACTCCTTATGAGGATCCTGAGAACAGCCTGGACTTTCTACAAATCTTGCAGGGCCTGAACAGCCCTTTTTTAGACTCTGACATTCTGTAGAAAATACAGAAAATAAGCAGAAAACTCACCTTCTGGCAGCACTTCAGTTGAAGAGAAGGTTGAGGAAAAAGAACTGCCAGTTGAAAGTTGAAGAGTTCAAAGTAGAAACACTGTGACTGAGCAGAGCTCAGGGAGACTCCCTAACATACGACGTGCAGTAAGCAATCTGAGGTATCGTGGCTCTGCAGGGGACGGATACCCAAGGGTCTGCGATGTGATTGGCTGGAGTTTGGATGTTCCTTAATGAGGTTAACTGGTTACTAAATACTGTTGTTTCTCAAGGGAGACTGTCCTTTTAGCTTTGTACTGCTATTTTACTGTTACCGTGGGACTCCCACCATGACGACGGGGAAGATTCAAGCATGAATCTATAACCGATACAATACCGGAGAAGATCTGATAATACCATTTTGCCCTTCCGAGGGTTACTCAACCCACGGATATTCCATGTAAGGAATGTGAGGACTACGGAGCTCTGGAGTCCCCCATCTGTATGTCATGGAATTATGACCATCATGTAGGGTAGGATATGAGATGTGGCATGCAGTTCTGTCTCCTCGAAAGGAAGGAAGAAAAGAAGGAAAGGAGGGGGTAGAAAAAAAGGGAATCAAAACAACAATAACACCGAGCACGCTCTAGATAAGCACACCAGACAAAGAGGACCCGGCGAATCCCAATTAAGGCCCATCGTATACCAAAAGATCCCAACTGGATAACAATCAGAAACATCTCTGGGAGGGGGCAACGCATCGGAACTTGGTGCCCATTTATGAACAGCTGTGTACGAACCATACTATGAAAAACAGAAGCCGGTTGTGTGCAAGGTTAGGGTAAACCTATAATAAGGAAAAGACTGCATCGCATGCTGTTACAATAACAAAATTACGCCAACAACATCGGGGCAGTCGGGAAATTCAATTGGGGTTAAACAGGTCGGCGAAATGTTAGTTTCTGGGGAAGAGCGTTCCGGATTGGCAAGGATTTGGGAGGGGCTGGTGCGTCCCACTTGCTTGCAAAAGGAAATGAACTTGGTAGGGGACTCAAAAAAGCGTGGCTTTCCCTTTGTCGCCACTCGCAATTTGGTTGGGAATAACATACTGCATTAAAGTCTAAGCTTCCGTAGCTGTGCCTTCACCTCCATAAATTGCCGTCTGCATCCTGCACTGCCATTGTGAATTCCGGGTATATTGAAAAAATGGCCCCCTGATACTGCAGGGGGGATTTTTCTTGGGCCATTCAAAGTGCAGAGTCCCAGTCCCTGTAATTGAGAAATAGTACCACAATGGGACGAAGGGGCACCCCCAGCTGCGGATGTGGGCATAAGAATGTCTGGGCTCTCTCCACTGTAAAGGCGGAGGAAAAGTATTTGACTCCAAAGAGGTCGGTTAACTGTGTCTCCACGAAGTGTTCGGGAGGGCCCATATTGTCTGTCTCCGTCAGGCCGACGATACGTATGTTGTTCCAACAGGAACAGGCCTCTAAATTCTTTCTAAGAGGAGTTCCATTTTCCCCAATCTGTGTGCGAGTGAGGCAGATGTATCCTTTAATGTCGAAATTCGCTCCTCTGTGGCGTCAAATCGAGTACCATGCTGGTCCAGGTGCTCCCCCATTCGGTCGAGCCTGGACATTAGGGTATCGAAGCGGGCATCGATGATGCGGAAGTCAGCCTGTAGCTCTGTCAGAATCGCCAAAGTGCCATCGGGGGTCCCGCATTGCAAGCAGAATCCCCGCCATCATCAGCATTGGATGTGGGAACAGGCTGATTCACCGATCTACTCTTGTCGAATGTGTGTCAATGCTGCTTAGAGTCTCCATGCCCCATGGCCAGCAATCATCCAGGGCAGGGCTGAAGGATGTGAATGTGGGGCATCTGGGTGTAATTAGATATGTGTCAAGAGTAAGGAGGGTCTGCGTACCCCAGCTAGAGTGCCCCACAGCCAGGCAGTGGTCTGTCGCAGGGAGTCTGCGTAGTGCCCAGCCCAAAGGTCAGCACCTATGAAAGGGCAATGGATGTGCCATCAGAGAGACCGGCTTGAGCCGCAGCACATGGCGGTAGAGTTGATAGGGACAGTGAGATCCTCTATGAGCATTCACATGTGATTCAAGTAGCCCAGCGCTGATGCAAGGGAAGCAGTAGGGGGGGGCCACAACTAATCACTCAACGCTTATGTAGTAGGCAGAGTCTGGGTCCCGGGACGCTGGCTCCCCCACACAGAGTGGGATCCCAAAGCAGGCAGGCCCGTGGCCAGGGAGGCGCCAAGGCCCAACCAGCAGGCCACGCAGAGTGAGCGGGAGATTGTAGCGGTCTCAAATTCCCATGCCCCAAACCACAGCAGTCGGGAGCGCAGAGATGATGGGGTTATTCACCACCGCCATGGAGTGTAGAGTGGATGGACACTGGGTGTGAGGCCCGTCCTTAATGAGACATCAGCTCACCCAGCATCTGGAGGTTCCGGCATACCCTCCCCAGCTTCGGGCCACCTGTAACGAGTCCCGAGGCGGTGCAGAACACCCTCCTCCGCAGGTTTGCCAATGGGGATTCTCACGGGGCTGGAGTGCTGCAGGGCGCGATCGAGAGGGGCCCAGCGTGACACCGCAGTCCCAGCCTCTGGCTCACCAACTGTCCCTATCGCATCGGGGCCTCCAAAGCAAGCCAGGCTGCACTCTCACAGCAATGCCAGTGGATTGTTGCCAGGAGTCCTGGAGAGCCGGGAGCGAGCTATGGAAGCACTAAAGCCACAGGGATGGTCATGTTCTTCCAAAGTGAGGCGAATAAAACGATGATGGAAGCCACTGTAGCTAGGATGTGAGCAGGCTGTTCTGGAACTTTATCGCTGTGCGGCCATTATGGTTAATGACCCGGCCACGCCTCCAGCTGTGATATGTTGAAAGGCCCGCTCTCCAATTGGTCCTAGGGCTTAGGGCTAGTGTTCTGATTGGTCAGGGTTAGGGCTAGACTTCCCATTGGCTGAAGGTATCACCTGATCACTAGAGCTATTGAAGCTTAGTGCTCAGGGCTTCTCAGCTTTAGCATCAAGGCTAAGATCAGAGAGGACAAGGGCAGTTGTCAGTTGGAGCCTGTTCAGGACAGGTTGGGCCTATGGCCAGAAATGCTGCCCTTTTTTACATTCACCAGCACCAACCTTAACCCAGCCACAAACATATTAACACGCTTACAGCAAATGCACTCAACTCATGTACTGCATACAAATCCTAACCACATTTCAACGTTTCAAAAACCACTACAAAACCCCACAACCCACACATATACACCCTTCTACCCCACCCACCCCACAATGGCACCATCACTCCCCCACAAAACACCACAGCGTCCTATACCACTAACAAATCCACCCATCACCAAAACGACACAAAGCCACATTAAACATAACTTTAATCCATCCAGACACACTCTCCCTGTTCATACAAAGCACCGGCTCTACCCTCTACTTGCTCCTAACATACCCGTTTCTGTCACTACCAAACCTATACTCTGCCCTACATCATTTCATTTACCTACACAATACTCCTCATTTTACCAAAAAGAATCCTCACACTACACTCCACCACACATATTACCTCTTCCAGCTCTCAAATCTAACACAAACACTCATAACATACTCTTTTTCAAAACACATCACCATCCCCTTACCAACTTCCACTAACCAACAATACTTAACATACAAATCCTTCTCAGAAAACCACTACATCATCATCTCTTCACTACTCCACAAAAACAATACATAACAGACAAAGCAGCACAACAAAATAACAAACACACTATTGCATAACACTTTCCAACACAAACTAGAAATATACTCCCACCCTCCTAACTAAACAGATTATACACATCCTAAACCATATTTACTGCCAACCTTTCTCTCTTCTCCACACCTAATACAAATACACCAACACAACAATTCTCACTCAAACGCCTCTCATCCATTGCACAATTCAGAGCCTTAGAACATGACCCACATGCAGCACCACCACCCCTAAATCATACACCCTCCACCCTAAACAGACACAAACAAAATAAACATGCTACTCTTCACAGCTTTGCATTTGCAGGTCTATTACAACAAGGTTACTCTACAAAAACAACACAGCTCACCACTCACTCTCAAACATCTCCACCACTTACATATGCAGACCCATCAGAATGCCTTCTAAGTCTGCTAGACAAGCAACGCGATTGCTATCATCAAAGTAATACCAGCACTAATGAAACAACTGCTACAATCGCAAGCATCACATCTGCGACCTACTCAATGACACATAACCTGACTTACTCTTCATAACTGAATTATGGTTGGGAGAAGACATAGCTCCAGTGTTGCATGATGTCGTTCCTCTAGAATAGCAAACTATCACACAAAATTGTATAGGCAAAAGAGGCGAACTACCGGTTATATCAAGCAAACAATACATCGCACTAAAGCTAACGATGTTTCCATACCAGATTGTGTGGGCCTCTTCACCAGATGCAACCCTACACCAGCTTCCTCCTGTAACTTTCTTCTCCATTACAGACCTCCACCTAGCAATGCAACATTCCCAGGCACATTTCTAGATGCAGTTTCAAACCTGATAACACTACACTCCAACCTATGCATTCTGGGTGATCTCAACATTTGGTTTAACAAACCCAATATTCCCCATCCAAAAACCACCATCACTGGCCTTGACACACTGAACCTATATCAGATCGTCCATAAACACACACACATCGCTGCACACATCCTCGATGTATTTTTTGCAAATCCAGAACTAGTTAACTTTTAAATGATTACTCCAGTAACATGGACAGACCACCATTTACTAGCTTTCCAACATAAAACACCACAAAGCAACACACCTGAAACCACCATACATGCATCCACCTATCGACCATGGAACAAACTCAATTCTGAATACTTAGAAACACAACTAACATCCAACACAGATCTAAACACAATAAATTCCAATAAACAACTATATGAGTGGCTACAGAAAGCTTTTGATATCCTAGTACCACTCAGAACAACAAAAAAGGACAAAAGAAAACATGCACCATGGAGAAAAACAGAACTGAAAGAGATAAAACAGCAAATTAGCAAGCTGCAAATCACCTGGCTCAAAACAAAGAGCAATCAAGACAAACTTCACCTACAGAAACATAACAAATTATACAAGTCAGCTATAAAAAAAGCTAAAAAAGGTACTATTCAGGCATGATTCAAAATGCTAAATGTGAAAATAAAGAATTTTATAAAATGATCACAGTATTTTGTAAACCTAAACGCATAGAAAGAACTCAACCCATTAATCAAGAATTCACGGACAAACAGTCAAATCCTTACACAACCAAAGCAGACATTTTGGACTCCTAATTAAAACAAAAGAAAAACAAGCACCAACTCATTTCCAACCTCTCCATTCTTTCAAACAAATATCACAAAGTGAATTTATGGATCTGATCAAAGCAAGCAGGCCTGGCTGCAGCCCTTCTCATCCTTGTCCACCACAAATATTTAATAACATTCTTCTAACTACCTTTAAGCAATTTACAAAGAGAGACCTAGACCTTAGATACCGCACTTATCACACTGTGGGAGTGGTAACAAAAAGTGGTGCTACGATCAGGGGGAACAGCCTCCTAATCCCCCTTATGTGGAAATTATCCACAAACTGGGGCACTAGAAAGAGCAGCATTCACTATTCTTAATTTTCTCTGGCCATAAGTTTTGACCAAGGCGAAAATTACCAAATTCAACTACAAGAGTTATTTGTTCAAGAATGGTTCACATCAACATGACACAGATTCCAATAAAATGTGTAGAAGCACATTGTTAGTTACAAAGTTCTTCATTCATATTTGTATAAATTATTCAGCCAATGTAGCCAACGCATTTTGTCCCTTTCTCAGGACTTCTTCGGGGCTACAAAAACACAGATAACATACACACATTTAAAAACATCATATTTACAAAGTACAATTAAAACACAGAGCAAGCCGCTCTGGAACACCAGTACAGTGTATCTATGTTTTATGCAAAATCTCAAGGCACAGTCCTATGATCAAATCATCCGGGAGAAACTTTAGATAATAGTATCAGGTATACTGCCTTATCCGATCCTTTTAATCCATTAAAATGCCATGCTTATTTCTATTATTGTGCTCATTTTAAGTACAGTGGTGATCTATATACATAAAGTAACAATCCAGAACAAATGATGCTTCAACTACCTTTGCTGCCACATCAACAAGAAGAATCATCAATAATTCCTCAACTACAGGAATCTTTCCAGAGGACCTAAAAAAGGCATACATGTGGCCAATATTAAAGAGAACTAACCTGGACTCGCAAAATGATAGAAAGCGAAGCATTCGCCCAGATGTCACAATTCATTGAAGATGACTCCATTCTTTCCGAATTCCAAACAGGATTCCAGGCAGAAAGATGCACAGAATGAGCCCTCATTGCCTTCTAGGATGACCTTAAAAACACAATAGACCTCAACGGGGTTGCTGCACTACTTCTCTTGGACCTCTCAGCTGCCTGTGACACAGTTGATGATGACACTCTAATCCAAAGACTCTAAAATGCCGGCATAGAGGGGACTGTCCTCGATTAGATCACATCCCACCTTCAAAACAGAACAAATGTCATCCATTCTCCATCTTTCTCATCCAAACCGTGCTTCACAAAAGCAGGGGTCCTTCAAGGCTCTATCATCTCACCCATGCTTTTCAACATCTACATGAAGTTATTATCGGCAATCATCAATGAAATCAAGCTCACATGCTATAACTATGCAGATGACACACAAATACTCCTTAAAATGGAAAGCCCCAAAGACATTGGAAATTCATAAATCTTTAGTTGCCTCAGACCCATTGATCAGTAGATGACATGGAGCCATCTCAAATTGAATGCTTCCAAAACGGAAATACTCACAAGTGGCAATTGGAAAAACTATGACCCACTCAGCGCCTGGCCTGATCTGGGAACACCTCCTAAAATATCTAAGGAAATAAGAAACCTTGGACTTACCATGGACTCCAAGTTATCAATGAATGCCCAAGAGGACAAATTAGCAAGATCAAGCTTCAGTACTATGAATACTCTGCGACGCATCTTCCCCCACCAGGGATTTCCACAAAAAGGTCCAAGCCACTATCTCTCTTGTACTGTCTAAACTTGATTACGCAAATAGCCTCTACCACAGATCATCTTTATGAACTATGAAAAGACTACAATGGATTTAGAACTCTGCTGCCCGACTACTCCTACATATAAAGTCACAAGCCCACAACTCCCCTGCCTTGAGAGCCCTACATTGGTTACCGTTTGCCATAAGATCCACATTTAAGCTTCTTTGTATCACCCACAAAGCAATACAAGGTACAGGAATAAAATCATCAAAAACAAAGAAAAATCTGCTCCAGATTGGCACCTCGCCTTAAAATCCCATCATACAAGAAAAATAACATAGGTGGCACATCTTTCTCTGTTCAAGCAGATCCACAGATAACTATCTTATCTTTAGAAGACTACTCAAGAGTTTGCTCTTTCCCACATAGCCATCATACTCAAACATAAATGTGCAGCATACCCCTGTGTATATTAACATTTAATTTGATTATATGTATTTATCTAGATATGTGTATTTCCCGATATAAATATGTATTATATTGTGTGCTTATGTATCTATATATTTCTTTATTCCTACTGTAAAAAAAAAAACGTTAACTCTCTGCAATGGAGAGCCCTTAAATCTCCCTCACCTCCCTGTACCTCTATCCACCCTTGAATCCTCACATCACCCTGCGCTCCATTTATCTCTACCCACCGAGCCGTCAAATCACCCTTGCCTCCTTTTACCTCTACCACCAAAGAAACCTCAAGTTAACCTGACCTCCCTTTACCTCTACCTACCCGACCCCTCATGTCAGCCTCACGTCTCTTTAACTCTACCAACCTTGAACACTAAAGCTACCTTCACCTCCCTTTACCTCTACCTCTACCCACCCTAGAGACCTCAAGTCACCCTCACTGCCCTTTACCTCTACGCACCCCTGAACCCTCAAGTCACCCTCACCTTCAATTAACTCTATCCATCGTGAGCCTTCATCACCCTCGCCTCCCTTTACCTCTACCCAGTCCTGAACCCTCATGTCACCCGGACCTCCATTTACAATTTCAAATCAGAGCCCTCATATCACCCTCAGGTCCCTTTCCCTTTATCCACCCCTGAACCCTCAGTCATCCTCACCTTCCTATACCTCTACCCACAGTGAGCCCTCAAGTCACCTTCACCTCTCTTTACCTATACCCATCCCTAAGACCTTAAGTCGCTCTCAACTCCCTTTACTTCTACCCACCTGAGACCCCTCAAGTCACCCTCACCTCCCTTCATCTCTACCCACCCCTGAACCTTTAAGTCACCCTCACCTCACCTCCCTCTTCCTCTACCCACACCTAAACCCTTGTCGCCATCGCCTATCTTTACCTCTACCCACCCCTGAGCCCTCAAGCCACCCTCACATCCCTTTATCTCTACTCACCGAGCCTTCAAGTCACCTCACCTCACCTCACCTCCCTCTACCTCTACCGACACCTAAACACTTGTCACCCTCACCTCCCTTTACCTCGACCCACCACTGAGCCCTCGAGCCACCCTCACATCCCTTTACCCCTACCCACCCCTGAGCCCTCAAGTCACCCTCACCTCCCTTTACCTCTACCTGTCACTAAAACCACTTTTTAAAAATAATATAAAAAGTATGTCCTCGGTGGTAAAGGCTGTTTCCCCTCAGACAGGACACGTCCCCACCTTTTCCTTAACAATTCTCTTCCTTCACTCTAGCGCCCCTAAATGTTTTACGGGCGCAGTCATTGTTTAATGCCCTTCAATATGTTTGGCAGGCACCTTTGTCTCTTTGACAGTTTGCACCCTCAATCACTCCTCGCCCCTACAACTTTTAATTTGGGTTTCGCCTGAGACAGCGCATGCTAAGTTGATTGCGAGACATTTTTTTTACATACAGGGGGCGTAGAGCCCACCCATTGCTTACTATTCATTGACTTCATCGTCACACTTCTTTCCTGGAGAATGTCCCAAGTACTGCTTCCCTTGCCCAGGATCCTTTCTCTGCTTGCCGAGGTATATTTTTAGGTCTCGCCTGACCCAGCGCATGCGCTGGTCTGGCGAGACATTTTGTGAGGGCTCCAAAAAGTGCTACCAGGCCAGCCTAGACCTACAGTTCATGTGCGCGGGCGCGCGCGTCACGCTTTACCGCAATTACTTTCACTTTCGCAGCCGCTTTGATGTTCTCCGTGAGGCTTCAATAGATTGCAGCAGTTAAAATAAGCATTGGCATAGCCAATAGGTCTCGCTTTTGGGACCTTATAAGTGTTTAGTTATGCAACTGTTGCATGGTTAAACACTTATACGGTCCTAAAGGCGAGACCTATTGGCTATGCCAATGCTTGTTTCCATTTACTTCCAGCCCTCTCTCCTCCTCCTGCATTGTTGCTTAACTTCTGCCCCAGTCTCCTCCTGTGTTATTGCCTGTCTGGTCTGCCTGCACCCCTCCCCCATTGTTGCTTACGACATACACTCCTTAGCCTCCTCCCTTGCTTTGCATGCCCCCTCCTGTACCAGCAGAAAAAGTGCCTAAACATTGAGCCAACCGGTATCAAGATGCTACAAAGATGCAGACAGCACTACACTCGTGATTTGCATGACCTCTTTGTCGCTGTCTTCATGCGATGCCAACATGGCAAACTTCAGCTCGGACACAAGATAATTAAACTTTTTGTTTCTTGTGAAAGCAGAGATTAATCCCATACTAAGAAAACGGATCACTGCCCCTCGTGGTCAGCGCTGGCCACATCATAGCACTACTTTTTTAATTTTCAGCCATGCTGCATAGCAGCCATGTTGCTGTACAACAAGGCTAAAATAAAATGACAATCGAATAGCTCACCTGCATGCAAGACTTATTGGCTTTGTCAATGCTTGTTTTGTCAGCTATAACTGCCCTATCATATCTTTTCACTTCACCAAACTAATGTTTTTTATAACAGACGAAGCAATATTTGATTAATGATACCTAGCTCCTTTGAGACCATTTATTGTCCTTGGTAGATATATTCCTTTAATCTGATAACTAACTACAGAAATATAATAATAACGCTTAGCAGAAGCAGGCAACTACTGCAGGATTGATTAATGATCAGTGCACAGAAATTGTGAAGAAATCCTATGAACTTTACAAACATTTAAATCTTTTTTACAATTTAGAGGCCCTTCAAGCAAAGGACTGAAAACCGAACTGTGTCTCCTTCCATATAACACAAGGAAACTGCGAGAGTAACATCCCCTCTTCTCTTTTTGTTGTCCTCTATAGCACCTCTGGAGAGTAACATTCACACTGCTTGTAACAGAATGGACAGGCGCTCCTCTTAAGGTTGCACTGAAGAAAGATTTGGCGGAGCAAAAAGAAAGGATAGGGTATAGCCATGCTCATGGGAGACGCGTCGTGAGCAGTTTTGCCGTGAGCTGTTTTGCCGGTTGCCTGACACCCTTACCCTCGAGGACTCAAGCCCCCAGGAGCCAGCGGGGCGCAACGAGCTGCAGAGGACAATCCCCCCACTCTACGGGGCTACATTTACCGCTCGCGCCTCCCGCTTCGCGGGAGACGCGTCGTGAGCAGTTTTGCCGTGAGCAGTTTTGCCGGTTGCCTGACACCCTTACCCTCGAGGACTCAAGCCCCCAGGAGCCAGCGGGGCGCAACGAGCTGCAGAGGACACTCCCCCCACTCTACGGGGCTACATTTACCGCTCGCGCCTCCCGCTTCGCGGGAGACGCGTCGTGAGCAGTTTTGCCGGGAGCAGTTTTGCCGGTTGCCTGACACCCTTACCCTCGAGGACTCAAGCCCCCAGGAGCCAGCGGGGCGCAACGAGGAGCAGAGGACACTCCCCCATCCACCTAATTGGAGTACTTTAAGGACTCAGGATCCCCGCCTCGCGGGACGCGCGCGGGCGACGCCGGGCTGAGCCCGGGCAAAGGGCGGGCCGTCTGTGGCCGTCCGGGGCAGGACGCGGCAGGGCGGGGCCACAGATTTTGTGGTCAGCCGTCAGGACATTGTGAGTCTCCCCTTACTTATCCAATGTTGGACATTGTGAATGGGATAACATATTAGTTTTATTGCTAACATATTGTTTTTAATTTTGTTTGTTGATAGCCTAGGTGCATTTATTTTAAGATTTGTGCAGTAGGTTGTTTTCGGAGTTGTAAATATGTCTAAACAAAAATCCGTAGCGCCTGCAACACTAGACAATTATTTAGTGAAAGTAGTTAATAAAATTAACTACGAACGTCGACTTTCACTTAGTCAGGGTAGCCCTTCTGCTTCCCTGTCTACTTTATCTACCTCTCCAGGTGTATCAGTCCTAGATGCCAGTCCTGACCCTGACCCACAGTTGATCATTAGCGATGAATTAGTGCCAACGATTTTTAACGGGTCGGTGGTAAATGACTCGTCCGATATCCCTGGAGACTTTTCCCCAATGCCCAGAGCCGTTAGGGCGTGCCAAAAAATACCAGCCAAGCGAGGAGGGACTAAAAAGGCAAAGAGAATCCAACTACCACCTAAAAGTATAGCTGGGGGGGATGAAATCCAAGAAATAGAGGGTCATGCTCAGTTGAACCCTGAGCAATTTAATTTGTTGGTTGGCCTTATTGATGCTAAGCTTGATAAGATCATTTTACCGTTGGTGGCCAAATTAGATCAGATTACGGCCGAAGTCACCAGATTGGGCCACCTCCTGGATACCTACACTGCACGGATGGGTACCCCAACGGCCATCGACTTAAGTCACAATACAAGGAAAGAGGTAGTAATTCCATCTGTGCAGGGGATTAAGACCAACCAATTAGCCGTACCATCTGTTGAGGGGACTAGGGTTAACCAACCAGTTGTACCTGTCCAACTGCATCCTGTGGGTCAAGAGCATCAGGCCACCTTAGTAGCTGAAAGCAATGAGGGTTGGACTGAGGTAAGGAGAAAGGATTTTGTTAACCTTCCGCCAGACTGCGCCCCTTACGTGGTGGTTTTAAATAACGTGCCACGGGTCGATTCTTTTATGCTTCAGTCTCAGTTTGAATCCCATGACTCCCTGAAAAATAAAACTGTTGCCTGGCTGCACAATGTGGATTTCCTACGGCCCTCTCAAATGATATATTAACTACAAGAAGGGTCAACTGGGTTGGGAATTCTAGAAAGATTTATAATGACTGTGTCATTGTTAATTTTAAATATCCCCAACACGTCGCCACAGTTTTGCTTAGATCTGCTTCCCCACCACCTACTGATAATGGTGTTTGTGCACGCCCGCTTGGCTTTTTTTATAGCCATCTCATTAATACTTCCCCTAATGCCTATAATTCTTCCTGGCTACCCCCGCCGATCCAGCAGCGGGGTTTAACCATTCCTTTGCATAATCGTTTTAAAGCCCTTAACAGTTTGGACTCTAATGACTGACTTAACCCGGAGAGCCCGGTTCCCTTGGTTAAGGATATGTATAAGCAAGGTACCGAAACTATTAATGTGAATTTAGTTGTTTTTGAACTTATGTACCATTGATCTGTGAATTCAGGTGGTTGGTTGTGTTCTCACGGCACGTGACTTCATATTTTTGTTGTTGAAAATGAATTCCAAAACCAGTAAAAGATCCGTGGGTTTGGGGACCTTAGATAGCTATCTGAAACATGCTGAATCTGCTATTGTTAAAGAAATTGCCTCGTGGAACGCAGACTTTCATTAGAACCACCTAGGCCAATTCTGTCTCTTACCCCTCCCACGACTATTGTCGTTAGCGACGCACGCCCCGATGTTGCCCATCCCTGTATGCCCCAAAACGGGTTAGGCACTGAGGACACCTCCATTGTCATATCCACAATGTCACCCAAAATGAGTTCTGCCCCCTCCCCTGCGGCTGTCAGAACAAGACAAACTAGAGCTAGTTCGGACTTGACACTAAATGGGGGTAAAACTATGTCTGGTAAAAGAAAGGCCAAAAACAACCCGCCAGGAACTCGGAAACAGGCGAAAATTTCGAGATTGAGTCATTCTGCTCCGGGGTTGGCTCAGGTTAATTCTAGTGCTCCCCAGGTAGTTGGAGAGACAATGTGCGTGGGAACAAATGATTTTACAACTCGGGGCCCTGACATTGTCACTGAAAGTTTGGGGCTAGAACTAGCGACAATCATTGATGCCCGCCTTAAGCTACTCACTGCACCGCTAATGGCCACCTTGAAGCGAATAGAGGACCGTATTACTAAAATTGAGTCACATCTTAATACTAAGGTCTTAAACGTTGAGCCAAGTACCTCGGTAGTTGACTCATTAAATGTATGTACAGCTACAGTTGACAATTTGCTGGACACAATGATCACTACACATCACCAACCCATATTTCCCTGTACCACCCCGGGTGTAGGCCCTAGTATTAAATCCCGACCATTAAATGTTGCAGAAACAGTTCGGGGGGAAGACACATGCACACAGAACACAAGGGGGAGGTTTCCTTCTCCAGCTCAGCCCTTAGGGAGGGACTCGACATTACATTTGCCACCAGAGGCTTGCCCCTATTCAATTATTTTAGCCAATGTTCCAAAGCTCGTGGATGGGAGAAGGGAGCATTGGACCTCCCTTAGAAACAAGGCCCTCCACTACTTATCGAATAAAACTGTTCTGGGGCAATACTTACATAGTAATTTCCTGATGATAAGAAGAGTCCCGTGGGTGGGCAAGATTAATAAGTGTCTTGATGGTGACTGCATTGTTATAAGTTTTAGATCCCCTAGGCTGGTTGAGGATATTTTGAGGCAGGCTGGCTCAGTTAGAATTCATCATGAGTATGTCAATGTCCTTCCTCTGGGTTTTTTTTATCCCCCAGCTTTTGACATGAGGACGTTCAATGACTTTCCAAAGAGTGGTGCTCCTCATGACTATGCTGTCCCTGTCTCAAATAGATATTCCGCCCTTTCCACTTTAGACGAAAATGAGTGACTAGGGACACAAGAATCTACTATTGTCTCTGAAAGTCGGCCTGCGGTTCCAGATGCAGTGATACCAATAACCAATGGTCCTGTTCACGGACCCATGAGTTCTTTAACCAAATTGGTCACCTGGAATATAGCAGGCTTGAGAAATAAAATAGACGACCCAGCCTGGAGAGATCTTATTTGCTCTGGAGAAGTGATTTGTCTCCAAGAATCCTGGGACACTGATAATACCCTGTTTATAGATGGCTACACAAGCTTTTTTGTGCCTGCAGTACCATCCAATATGGGGAGGGCCAAGGGGGGGTTGGTTACCTTGATTTCAGCAAGTATTTCTGGCTTGCTGACTCAACTCGATACAAACTCATGTAATTGTCTGGCAGTTCATATTTCGCTAAATGGGGGCAGTGACTTTTTAATTGTTAATTTTTATAATTCTTATTATAGAGATACCACAGTTGAACATCTTACCGCGTTAAATTGTTTTTTGGTAAAATTTAAGGAGGACAACGAGAAAAATTGTTCGATTATTATCATGGGCGATTTTAACATTCACAGATGCCTAGAAAAATGTTTACTGATAGACCCCTTAGGGCCAATAGAGTCGAGGGAGGCTCATTTTGAGCATTCACCACAGGGCGACTTTTTGGAAATAATCCTCGCCGACTACGGCCTGATACTCCCACCTATGGTGGATGAGAACATTCCTACGTTTAAAGGGAACGGTAAACATTCTGTGATCGATTATATTTTTGTCAGTACAGTACTCGGGGACAGGATTAATGGATATTCAGCAGCCTGGACACATTTTAGTGACCATAATCCCGTGGCCCTTATTTTGTCTGATCTTTTCTTAAAATCTGTCATGACCCATGATAAAATGGATAAATCCAATATCCGTCCCACAGACCAGGACCGCAGGATCAGATGGAATAAAGTTATTCCTGATGATTTTATTGCTAACTTAAAAAGGAAGGTTGGTTCTGAGTTGAATACGTGCCTTGACCAAGAAGCAGGGAATGTGGAAGTACTAGGGGCGTACTCCGTAATCTGCTCTCAGATTTCAGCAGATCTTCGGCGTCCTGTTAAAACAATGGATAAGGCAGAGTTGGGATGGTTTGACAAAAACTGCTCATTGGCCAACAGAAAGTTGAGGGCGGCGTTGAGCAGCAAACCAGTGATTCGGTCTACCGTAGCCCAGCTTAGGAAAGAATATATTAAAACTCTGGAAATTAGGAAAAAGGAGATCCGGGAGGACGCGTGGGAAGAACTTTCTTCCGTTGACGTCCTTCGTAATAGCGCAAAGTTCTGGGCCGTGGTTAATAAACCTTTTTTTCGTGATCCCTGCAATGACCAATTGGATTGCGGTATTGGGGAACACCTGTGGCACTCTCACTTCAAGTCAGTCTATGAAGGGGGGATAAATGGAGGGCTGAATTCCCCCCTCCCCATTCAGAACTCATATACTTTATCGGTAACCAAGGTCGAGGTGGCTGAGGACATCGGTAAAATGACGAGCAACAAGGCTCCAGGACCCAATGGCGTCCCATCGGACCTTTTTAAATCAGATATTAGGACTTGGTCCACAGTTTTAATGAATATTTTTAATAGGGTCTGTGTCGCAGGCATTCCGGACACTTGGTCCGAGTCTGTGATCATACCCATTTTTAAAAAGGGTAATCGAGGGGACCCTAGTTGTTACCGCCCTATCTCCCTTATTGATTCCGCAGTAAAAGTCCTGGGGCGAGTAGTCTTGGGTAAAATAACAGAATGGTTGGAGGATACCAACACCCTTTCATGTTTACAATATGGGTTCCGCAAGGGACGGGGTACTATAGACCAAACCCTGAATCTATACTTATTAATAGGCAAATATACTATAGCCAAGAAAGGGACGTTATATCTTGCCTTTATGGACCTATCCTCGGCTTTTGACCGAGTGAATCGGTCGAAACTGTGGGAGCTACTTCTCAAGTGTGGCGTAGATGAGAACATCGTCTATTTTCTAGCAGATCTTCATAGAGATCTTTCTGCCACTGTCAGATTCGACCGTTTGGGTAACTGTACTGGCAAGTTCGGAATCTCTAATGGTGTTAGGCAGGGCTGCATTTTAGCTCCCCTGCTTTTTACACTCTATATTAACGACCTAGCCACTGCCTTAACTGAGTTATGTAAGGATATTCCTAGGGCAGGGAAGTATCATATTCCTGCACTATTATATGCAGATGACGCTGCATTGTTAGCACGTACGGCAGTAGGGCTGCAAAGTCTTTTAGATACATTCGCTGACTTTATGAAAAGACTCGATTTAAGCGTGAATTTCGCCAAATCTCATGTTATGACTGTAGGTTGCAAACCCAAGAAAGCTAAGGCCATGTTGTGTGAGGGTCATGTCCTATCTAGAATCACCAGTTTCCCATATTTGGGGGTCATTTTTGATGATAAGTCTTCATGGGCCCCTCAATTAGCAGCAAAACGTAATGCCTTTGCCAGATCAATCATAGGTGTGCTGGACTTTGCTCGAAAACTGGGGGTGAAGCCTATGCAGGCTATATTGAATATCTATGCAGCTAAGTGTATTTCTATAGCCATGTATGGTGCGGACCTGTGGGGATTCAGAAATGTTAAGGATCTCCAGGTGATAGAGGATAAGTTTCTTAAATCTATTCTATCACTCCCCCAGGCAGCCGCCGGTTACATCGTTCATCAAGAATGTGGGGTTGATTACTTAACTGATCGGATAGCATTAGCCCCTCTATTAAAATGGCTATCAATCTGGCAAAATCCGGAACTTGAGCTAAACCGTGAAATTATAAAAGACTGTTTATCTCTCGAGTTCGGTAAGGCTATACCTTGGCTGAGCTATGTCAAGAATTTAACCAATGAATTAGGTCGCCCAGAATTATTTGATAACCCTAATAATCTGTCAAAGGGGGACACAAAATGGGTGAAAGACACACATAAGCTTCGGACAACCCTAGCCAGAGAAGAAAAGGAGTTAGCAAAACCTACAGTAAAAGCCCACGAGCTAATTATTACCTCTAGTAGTATAGAACCTTACTTGACTATAGTGAACAACATGAATCATCGCTTTTTATTGACCAGGTTTAGACTGAACAAATACCATCTTTTACTCACTGAATCTGTAGGTTGGATGAAGAACAGGGACCTGGAGATCTGTTCTTGTGACGGATTCTCCCTTAAGGATACTGTCCATTTCCTCTTTTTTTGTAAACATCTGTCCCCTCTCCGTAAAAAGTTCATCATCCCCCTTATTAAAAACAAAGGATTTAGACAAGTCAAACCTGCTCTTTTATATCTCCAGCTGCTAGGTACTACTTGGGAGATTTTTAACATAGCTAATTTTTTGGCTATTGCGATGAGATTAAGGAAAAAAATCAAGTGGATATAGTGTTGTATATAATTAATTCTGAAATCTGATTATATTTGACTAAGTCTTATTTTTATCAATGTTTTAAACATATTTGTAAATGTCTATCTTAAATGTTATTTATTGTGTACGTATTTGATGTTTTACACTTTTATGGTTCTTGATATGAGCCGAATAAAGTAATCTTGACTGACTGACTGAATTTAGTTGCGGAATCATTCGAGGAGGAGGTTTATCCTGAAAATGACAGTAGGGGGTCAGTCGATGAAAACAAGAGGGAAGGAAATTATCCAACTACTTTTACTTCACCAGTTAATAATATGAAATTTATAATGCGCTCAGCTTACCCGAGGGCATCCCGGCGCAACAGACCAGAAGGAGAGAATCAGCTAATCACTACTATGGAAACAAGTGGGTCTTAAGAAGTTTCCTGAATGGTAGGATCTTGGGCTCTGAGCGAATCTTGAGGGGCAGAGAGTTCCAAAGAGAGGCCACTTGCACAGAGAAACGCCTGCCCCCAGAACGAGCTCTTCTTACTCTCGCTAACTGCAAAAGGTGTTTTTGGTCCGAGCGCAGCAGACGAGGGGGTTTGTAAGGACGGGCCATGTTAGCAAGGATGGGGGGGCCTTTGCCATGTAAAATTTTGTGGGCTGTACATAGCGCTTTAAATTTCACCCGCTCCTTCACGGGGAGCCAGTGAAGCGCTTTGAGGGCCGGAGCAGCAGACTGCCTTCTGGGAACATCCATAAGGACTAATGCAAGGGGTAATGGTATAACCATAGCCAGCTGGAATGTTGCAGGGTTAAAATCAAAAGGGATAGTTTTGGGCTGGCAGAACTTCATCAATTCCTTTGATATCGCATGTTTTCAGGAGACATGGTGTAGGGAAGAAA
This sequence comes from Triturus cristatus, assembly GCF_964204655.1. Lineage (NCBI taxonomy): Eukaryota > Metazoa > Chordata > Amphibia > Caudata > Salamandridae > Triturus > Triturus cristatus. Next base: position 213,551,441 of record NC_140594.1, on the reverse strand, counting down.
TTAATTATGAGGGGTTTGCCTCATATAATTTGGTGGCTAAGGGCACTGGGCCAGGTAGAGCAAAAGGGGGTTTATTGATTTTAGTGTCAATCCACCGTCCAATCATAGTAAAAAGATATATAACAGTTGGTGAATATGCCCAGATTCTTTGGTTGTTAGAGGAATATGACCATAACATTCTATTGATAAACTATTATAATAATATTTTTGATAGCTCCAGGGATGTAGTCGGCCGTGATCTGGCTAGTGCCATTGAAAACCTGGATCTAGATGCCAACGTTTCTTTTGATTATATCTGGGTTGGTGACTTTAACATCCCGTTATGTGAACTGTCAACTGAAAATGTTTGTGGATTTATTAATGATGTGGGAGTGGAACACCTACATTTATGTCATAACAACTATGGAGATCTATTGAACTATTGTTTGGGCTATTATGATTTAGAAATTCTAGGTCTCCCTAGGGAGGAATCAGGACAAATTATCCCTACTTTTAAGGGTCACCACTGCTGCTCAGTTATTGATCATGTGATTGTTTCCTCTAATATTGTTTCCTGTTGTGCTCCACCTAGGATTGAAGTAACTACCTTAAGTGACCATAACTGTATTATCCTGGAAACAACCTTTTGAGCTGACAGTTTTGTTAAAATGGGCGCTGTGGTCCTTAACATCGAACCATATAGATTAAATGGTGTTCGATGGAGATGGGATGGGGACAAAGCTAGTGATTTAATTGGCTATATTGTGAGGGACTGCCTACCTAGTATTAGTATTATTTTCGAAAACCCTACTGATGAATTGCAGGTTTTAAATGCTTTTATGGATATTAATGTAACTATCGAGGCCAGATTTACTAAAACTAAGGGCGGCTAGCGTAGTAATGCTCCAAGATGGTTTGACCATGACTGCACTTGCCTATTGACTGAATTAAAAATTACGCTTGCCAAAAAACCTAGGGATAATGAGTCTGTAGTGAAATTAAGACGGGATTATAAACTTATTTTAAGGCGAAGGAAGAGTGAGCTACAGCAGTTGGCATGGGACTCGCTTAATTTAGCAGCCAAATTTTCCAACAGTACCCTGTTTTGGGCCACAGTTAATTCTCCTTTTATTAAGGAAGAGCACACCCCAATGTTAACTTCCAATGTTTCTGGTGATGACTGGGTTACCCACTTTTCCAATATTTTTGATTCCAACAGTTGTATTGATTCCTGCCATAATAGATGGCCTATTCTACCATTAAATATTACTGTTAGCGAAGTTGAATCCGGCATTCATGCAAGTAAAGGGGGTAAAGCCCAGGGCCCAGATGGGGTGCCTATTGATGTGTATAAAGTGGCCCCTGATATGTGGAGCCCCCTGTTGGCCACAGTTTTTAATGCTGCTATATGTACTGAGCCGCCCGAATCATGGGGGGAATCTATTATCATTCCAATACATAAAAAAGGCAGTAGATCCGATGCTAAAAATTATCGGCCAATTTCACTTCTAGATTCGTCGGTCAAGATCATGAGCAGAATTATGCTCGTGAGGTTAGAGGAATGGGCCGAGCAAGATGGTATCCTTGCTGATAGTCAGTACAGATTCAGAAAGGGCAGGGGCACACTTGATCAATGTTTAAATCTCGATCTATTGATCGGGAAATATACTGATGCCAAGTTAGGCTCACTTTACCTCTGTTTTGCGGACTTAAGTAGCGCTTTTGATATGGTTGACCATTCGATTTTATGGCCAACCTTGCTGCAGTTAGGTGCACCAGAAGGTATAATTTATTTTCTGGCCATGCTGTATGGGAATTTAAAAACTTGTGTGCGCTTTGGGACCAAAGGTGAATGTACTCCCAAATTTAGCGTGAAAAGAGGTATTAGACAGGGCTGCGTATTGGCCCCCCTTCTTTTTATCTTATTTATTAATGGAATCGACGCAATTTTAACAAGCATTTGCAATGCAATAGGTCTCGCAGTTACACGAGTTAAAGCTATTGGCATTGTAAATGACAATGCCAATAGGCATTGTTATTTGCAATGTCAATAACTCAAACTCGCGTAAATGCGAGACCTAATGCATTGCAAATGCTTGTTGAGATGGGTGTTGGTTGTAGTTTGACCTACATGTGAGGTGTTGGATAAGGTGTGTAAGATACAAAGAGTGTGAGACTATATGCAATCACACATACCTGCCATTCTAAGAGGGGTGAGTATCTTAAAGATGAGACCGTCATAAAGTGCATAGGATGTGGATAGCTGGATTCCACCAAGGACTATGTCGTATGGAGTACACCCAGCAGCAACAAAGGCCCAACCTCTAGATGTACTGCTAAACATTCACTCACAAGCTGGAGCAGAACCCCTAGAGACACTGGTATGCAGTCAGGTTATATACTGTGCAAAATTATCCACACAGAGGCACCACATGCCTCCTAATGTCCTAGAAGTTTAGGCTTTTGAATTAAAAAAATAAACAAATTTAAAATGAATGTGCATTGCAAAAGTACTCTTGAGGATCGAATTGATAACTTCGCTATCTACTCAGGAATGTCCATATCTGTTAGTGTTTGCATACAAGAATGACATTGCACTGTATTATCAAAACAAGTGTGTCCATCATGTTCCACACTGTCTAAAGCCAAAGGCAAATTATTATGATAACCACCAACTATGAAAATGCTTTACATTTAAATTACTTCCATTTGCTCTTGGGCCGCTTCATGGGAATCAGTGCTTGAAGCAAACCTGCCTTCCAATACATAAGCCTGTCCAATGTAAAGTGTTAATGATAAAAAGACCAGCAAATGAATCATGCCATATAGGTGGCACATATTTCACAGAGGGACTTCATCTCTAGACCCTCTGCTCTTATGATACTTTGCTGCACCCTAACCCAGCCCATCAGAGATAGACTGTAGAAAGATTATATTGAAAAGTGTCTAATATGTACGACAGGATCTAGAAAGAAGAATGATGTGTCCGTTACCCTGAAAGTCAGTAAATTACTCCTAGAGGAGTAAATACTTGAATTAAAGGCCAGATAATTAATAATGATCGGTGGAATACTTACTAAAGTCTCAGTCCTTAGCAGTCATGCGGCCTACATTCTGGTCTATCATTATTGCCCGCTATGCTACTTCAGAACAACCTTGTGCTAATGAGACTTTGCATCAGAGAGGTACCTCTTGACATATGTGGTGCACTTACTGCATTACAATGATAAACAGTGAAGGGGGAATGATTGCAAATGTCGCAGTCACTTGTGCTAATTTGCAGTCCATAGTTTTTTACTTCCTATATCATTTCAAACAGGGACCACGCCTCACCAAACCAAACTTGGTTCTGCTACTGTAGGAACTGCTCAATTCAAACTGGCAGTCCAAGCCCTCTCGTAGTAGCCATTGGCCAGGTTCGGCCTTGTTGGGACTTGTTATTGGGGTGCAGCTGAAGTCGTATGGCAAAATGTTGGATTTGCATATTACATTTACGGCATTACACTGAAACACAGAAGTGAGGGATGGAACACTTTGTTAAGTTTCAGCCACTTCCAATTACTTTGGGATGCGTTTCAGTCTTTAATTTTTGCCAGTCCAGGCAGTGGCAAGCCTTATAAAAATCAGACTTGGTCCTTCTCCAGTCGAAACACTTCATCCAAAACTCCTAGGCTAGCTCCCCTCCGAATTGAAGCTCAAGCAACCACAGCAGGGCCGGCTTTAGGGCGGTGCGAACGGTGCCACCGCACCGGGTGCTGACTGCCGGTGGGGGCGCCGTATACTATTGTTTTAAAAGCATCCGTTTCTTTCCTCTTAGCCTTCAGCAATTTTCAGACAAGTATGAGTGGCGCTAAATAATTAATTAAAGGCATCTAAGAGAGAGTGGTTATGGAGACTTCAGGGGTACTGTGAAAGGATGGTAGTGAGGCAATCCGTGGTGGAGGTGGTCACCTAGAGGGGGGGCAGCATCCTGGTCTTCATCCCCTGCTAGATAGGATTGGGCAGCGTCTCCGCCTCTGTTTAATGGCTCATGGCTTCCGAAGTGGGTGGGGTGAGGCTGAACATGGGGTGTCCTTTAAGAGGCCAGCAGGGAGCCAGGGCCTCTTTTGTGGTTGCTCACACACCTAATGCCTTCTATCGGCTTCCCCCAAAACGCACGGACGTGGAGCACATAAACTACAGGGCATTGGTGACTTGCAAATACTGCACGTAATGAATGGCCTGTGGGCGCACACATGGAACGAGTGATGCGCGCTCCACACATGGAACGAGTGATGCGCGCTTCACACATGGAACGAGTGATGCGCGCTCCACACATGGAACGAGTGATGCGCGCTCCACACATGGAACGAGTGATGCGCGCTCCATATTATAGGGCCTGTATTATTAGCCGAGGCGAACGTTTTAGGAGCCGAATTGAAAGGTTCTCCTCAGTTCGCACAATATGATTATTGGATACAAACTGTTGACACCAAGAGAGCCCTGATATTTACAGATTGATGTCCTGCGGAACAGGGTTGAAAAAGCAGTGGGATCTTAGCAAGGACATTTTTATTGTAGCTGTGACATCTGATAGAGTATTAGTATGTGTAAGCTTGTATAGCCTATCAATTGTTTTAAGGTAATGAAATGAATCGCCTTTGACTTTGTGACATTTAAGATATCAATTTGATGTGTTTGCTTTATAAAATGATAATAAAATATGGCTAGTTTGCTAAAAAAAAAATGTATCGATGCCTTGTTTTATTTGTTATTGTTCAGAAAGATTGTACTTCGTTTATGTTTCAACTAAACGAATCATAACGCTTATAATTGCATGTGTTTTTTTTTTGTCAATATAGTCTTCTAAAGCCTTCAATGTTTCCCTTTCCCAGACACGGTTACAGCTGCTTGGGTGTCGCTATACTATTTATCTTATGACCCTGTACTTTACTTCTGAAAGTTTATTATATTTCCTGTCTTCTATTTGTGCGAAACTTCTGTTTCCTGAAGCGTTCTCTCACCCACAGGTCCTGTTGGCGCCAGATAAAACTGCCAATAAATAATTAAATACATGGCATGTGTATCAATACTTACCTTTTATGCACACATTTACTCTGGTAGTAGGAACTATATAGGACGGTTCCATCTCTGTTTTGCCTGTTAAATACGCTCGTTCCTTAAGAGTATGATATGGAGGTTGCATTATTTTCTGGCACGTGACATCCCTCGTGACGTCATTTTGCATTGGCTATGGCAGTTCATTCCCCATTTATGTTGTAAGATGTGTGCCCTAGTGCATAGTCTTGATTTGCTGAGGGCCTCACTGGTCCTTCTGATAGTTCTGCCCTGGTGTGCGTCAGAGGGTATCTGGGGCAGTCACTTCTCTGCCCCTCCATTCTTGGCTGTGACGCATGCTTCTTGCTTGGCTGTTATTCACAGCATCTGCGTGGGCTGTCAAGCCTTGAAGATGGAGTAACCGTGCACGGACCATTACTTGGAAAAGTTGCCTTATTTATAATGAATGAATCGCCTGCACCAAGTGGCCTGTCCTGTTCGCTGTGTCACAGTGAGATGGGGATTAATGCCACGGGCTCCTGCTGTGATTAGGGGCGCCTGTTTTCTAGTTTAAGTTGTGTTTAAAAGCACCCACTGCAACCTTCCTGACCTACAGCACATTTCATCCAACAATAAAAATGTCAAGCCTACTCCCGTGATTGATGTTTTTCATGGAGGGAGAAGGAAGTTTTGTCTAGTGGAAGTTTTGACCGGGGGATGTTTTGATTCATCATAAGGTAGTGCAGAGCGTTAATGTGCCTGCTGCGAAGAATGTGTATCATGCAAATCACGAAGTGAACATAATGTAAATAGGTCAGTGGGATACTGCTTTTGTCCGAGACTTCGTTTTGTTACTTGTAGTTTATAAGTTAAAATACTAATAAAAACAGTGAGCTAACTGCCATCAAAGAACTGAAATGCATACTTCAAGTACAGATTAGAGCGTATGGATTTTTCCCCAGACTTTCAATATTCTAATGTTCTACAAAGTGATGATTTGGGTAGAAAACAATTCCAATTATTAAAGCTAATCCCTAACCATGGTCTTACGTTTTAAATTCGGAGTTTGTGCTTCTCCAGTCCAAGCCCCCCTAAACCTTACTGCCTACCAGCATGGATGACATATAAATTCTACCACTCTGTCTTATGTAACGTTTCCTATACATTGATTTACACACATAGGATTGAGTAATGTGTGTACAATGTAAAGTGCTCTGACACCCTTCACTGTTATGAGTGACACTATAAAACGAATTAAATGCAGCTGAGTGAGAGTGGTTATGGTGGCATAAGGGGTAGTGGTAGTGCGGGAATTCGTTGTGCAGGTGGTCATGGGGGGGGGGCGCCAAAAAACATTGTCGCACAGGGTGCCACCAGCGCTAAAGCCGGCCCTGAACCACAGACCTGTTCTAGCACTGTGTTTCAATGTGATGGGCCAAGAGCAACAACTATGCTCAGACACTCTTGAGGCCCAAAAAGAACAAAACTGTCTGGGGCTGTGTATGTTCTTATATAGGGGGTGCTTGTCTGGCACTTCAGGCTGACTGTTCCTGTTGGAGCAGGACCATGTTTGATTTGTACCTAGGTGAACCCTGTCTGGAGTGGCATGGTGGGGAAAGAAGATGGGCTCAAGTGCAGTTTTTAGGGATTGGCTGTGGCTCCAGTAAGAAGGAATGAGCAGAATGCTGAAGGTGTTGCCATTGGTGGAGTCTAGATTTAGCTGTCACAAAGTTTAGAGTTGATTGATAAATGGTCATGTGCTTGATGAACAGTGATGTGAAAAGCACTCTGCTTCAAATCAGCAACTAGTTTGTGTCAGTGTGTTGCACTGACTTGGCATCGTACTAGAAGTCTGGTGAAGACCTGAACTGCAGCATTTTGAGCGAGTTGTAACTTATTTTTTAGTTATGCATGGGAGCCTAGGTAAAGACTTCCCTAGCTAAGGCGAAACTGTGCTAATGCATTAACAACCACACTTGGTGATCAGGGTGGATAAATGGTAGTATCCTTTTTGAAGAAAAATAGTGCTGGAAACTTTGGCCACCTTGGTTTCTAGGGACAGGTCATCTTTGATGGAGATTCCTACGTTGCACTACTGTTTTGATTGCTTTTGGGGAGGGTTGTTGAGGGGAGCCCCATACAGTTAGCCACAGGTTTGAGTTTCAGTTGTGCAAACATTGCTTGTGTTAAGGGGTGCCTTCTTTGCAGGAGTGAACTTTAGAACGGTGGACTGACACCCAGCAGGATACCTGTGGTAAGCAGTCAGTTATTGTAGTTCCTCCTTCTTTCCCAGCTGAGGTTCCCTCCATTTGAGAGAGACCAAAAACATTTGGGCGTTGTCCTCATACATGTAGAACTGCACCCCATAAGGTGGAGCAATGTAGCCATAGCAGCATGTCGATGTATGCAAATGGTGCCACTGTTCACCATTGAGGGACACCACGGATAACTGTCTTGGGTTCTAAGGTTTGTGGTGGTAAAGTCTCCTGCCTCGTCAGCCACCATAGGCTCTTTCGTAAATGGGCGACGGGGCAGCACGAGGTGTAAACAGAATACTTGCTGTTTTGAGACAACCCCCTCCCTCCCCTAGATAAGGGTGTTTGTATTGAAAGGATCCAGAGGGAATAATAAAAGTCCGGCCGAACTGACTTTTAATGTATGAATTATGAAGCAGGAACTCGCTAACTGGGATGAATAGAGTGGAAGTGGCAAGTGATAAGACAAAGCAGAGGCTATTCCAGTGTATTTGTGTGCGAGAGAAGGTTTGTTTGCATTTTTCCTCGGTCCTGTCCTGGCCTGCCCAGCAGAGCGGCCCTGCTGAGTTTGGCAGAGTGCTGCTGTCTGTGGCTTTGATCACCGAGTCCAAGCTTTGCGAGCAGAGCTGCCGTCACCTTGACGCACTCCCGCGCAGTGATGGGTCCCTAATGTGGGCTGTTTTCACTTTGAATCCCCGGTTCCGTAACGCTGTCATAATCATCAGACGCCTGATATCATCAAATGGAAAATATTGAATATACAAACTTCTCCTGAACTGGGAGATGTACAGATTTAAATTAATTAATCAAGATGTAAAGTAGGGAAATGCATTTTTTCTGTGAAGACTTATTTAAGACATGAAAAAAGCATCCTGCATCACGCCAAGAGTATACCGTGCAGTGCTCATCAACAATTAAGGTGGGGGAGAGAAGCGGGAGTTCTGATAAACTGGTGTGAAATAGCAGCAGGGAAGGGGGTGGAGAGGGGCTACGAGGGAGAGCGATGTAAAGCCATATGGCTACTTTGCGCGCGTGCACGCCTCGTGCACTGTAGCTCTATGCCAGGGGAGGCACTTTCAAAAACTCACTTACAAAATGTCTCAAAGAGACAGCTTTCGCTGTCTCAGCGAGACCTAAAAAACATTCAAGCAGATGCCCCATTGATTAAAGGTTCTCCCGTGCCAGTGTTGTTATACGCTGATGACGCTGTCCTACTTTCTAGAACCCCTTTAGGATTGCAGCGTCTGATCGATAGATTTTCTTCTTTTATTAAGGACAGGAGGTTGACCATTAACAAGAAGAAAACGTATATTATGATTTGTGGGGCCAAAAGTAAAAACAAAAGTAAATCTGCTAATTTCTCCTTTTTTATTGATAATGATAAGGTGCTCCAGGTGGATACCTTTTGCTACCTCGGTATCACCTTCTCTTATGATAGAAAGTGGCTCAACGAATTCCAAAATATTCGTATCAAAATGGCTAAAAATGCTCATGGTGTTTTCAGATTTGCTGCGAAGGTTGGGGATCGACGTACCAGTGATATGCTTAAGATCTACCAAGCTAGGTGTGTTAGTATTGCCCTGTATGGGGCTGGTGTTTGGGGCTATTTTCCTGCTCATTTTTTGCAGTTAGAGGAAAATGCCTTTCTAAAAAAACTTTTGCTATTACCGCCCACTGCTTGTACTGATCTTACCCATCGAGAGCTTGACATTAATTTTCTTACCGATCAATTATCTTTGAGACCACTTATGATCTGGCGTTCTATTTGGCTCCAAGAAGAAAAAACTTTTAATAGATCGATCATTGAGGACTGCCTCTTGTTGGATAAATTTCTTAATATACCATGGTTAAAATATGTCGTCAAGTGTTTCTCTGAGATTTTTTAATTTAAATATCCTGGCGGACCCCAACGCCACATCTCTAATAAAGAAACAAGAGCTGAAAACAAATTTTCTGGCATTTGCCGCAAGGAAACGGGCCATTGCTAATGGTTCTCTATCTACTGTTATGTTTTAGAATAAGCATAACCTTGTTGAAGGTTTACCTACTTATTTAGTTTGGGTAACGAGGCCATCCCATAAGTTTGTGCTGACTAGATTGAGGTTCCGTATTGTCCCTGTATGTGTGATGGCGTTTCCAAACAGAGCACTGAGCACTTTCTCCTTATCTGTAAACTGTATATGAATTTTCGTATTGCCTATTTAAAACCTATGTTTTGTAAATATGGTATACGTACAGTTAACCATGCTATGAGGTTAGTTTTTAACTTACAAAAAGTCGATATCTGTTTTTTACTGCCATGTTTTTAACTCAATCTATTAAGGCCAGGAAAAGTATGTGCTTTTAAACTCATATTTGTCATTTGTAGTTTTTGAATTGTAATTTGTTATCTATGTAACATTGAAATGTATCTTTTATCTTATTATTGTTGTGCTTTTATGGTCATTTTATATGCACCGAATAAAGCTTCATGAATTGAATTGAATTGATTAATGATCAGTGCGCAGAAATTGTGAAGAAATCCTATGAACTTTACAAACATTTAAATCTTTTTTACAATTTAGAGGCCCTTCAAGCAAAGGACTGAAAACAGAACTGTGTCTCCTTCCATATAACACAAGGAAACTGCGAGAGTAACATCCCCTCTTCTCTTTTTGTGTCCTCTATAGCACCTCTGGAGAGTAACATTCACACTGCTTGTAACAGAATGGACAGGCGCTCCTCTTAAGGTTGCACTGAAGAAAGATTTGGCGGAGCAAAAAGAAAGGATAGGGTATAGCCATGCTTAAGAATCTGTAGGACCCATCTGTCGGACGTGATGGATGGCCACCCTGGGAGGAAGTGCTGAATCTTGCCCTACACAGGATGGGTGTGTGCCACCAAGGACAAAGTAAAGTGGCTTGGTGTTTGTTGCAACAGTTAAAAGGGCCGGGGAGGACTGCTGACCTACACATTGCCTACCAGATACTCGTTCCTGGCCTGAAAAGGACTAAGGTGACTGCTGTAGTGGTTGGGGAGACTGTTGTTGCCTATACACCAGCCCCCTGACCTAGCCTCTGAATTTTTCTGAACTGATGCGACAACTGCTTGGCAGAGGCCAAGAGACCCAGGGAGAGTGCTGTGGCTCTACTATCATTATAGTGCTCCAAGGCAGAATAGGCCTTTTTACCAAAAAGACAAAAGTCATCAAAAAGGGCATATACATAAGATAGATTTATACATCTCCAACAATTCCTGTGAAATGCATACATGCATGTCAGTGGAGCCAACCACCCTTCCTAGGCAATCAGTAATAAGAAGGTCAGCACGAATCACATAGTTGGCCTTGTCTTGTCTGTAATGAGTCTCAAAGGTTTTCTGGTATCGCCAGTAAGATTTTGGTGGCTAGATCTCAGGAGGCATGTTAATAGTGACTAATAAAACAATCAGCATTGACCGATCTAAATGCCTGGGTAGCAAAAGAAAATAAACATTTTCCAAATGCCTCATGCTCTTAAATGCCCTTTGTGGAGGAGTCGTGGGGAATGCTTTGGAGTTCACCTTCCAAGTAAAAGCATGAACCAACAGGCTCTCTGCATTAGGATGTTTAGTGAGACATTCAGGATCGCTGGGAGCCGGTCTGTGACGCCTGCCATCTCTCTATTGATTGGTGGGCCGGAAAAGGAATTTAAACTAGTGCCCATCACAGTATCGCTGCAAACCTTGTTGAAGGGAAGCTGGATCTCTAACATGGCTAATCCAGGCTGACAAATTTCCCTAAGGACCTTTGTTTTGGTCTCGACTGAAAGCAGTTGCAAATCCAGAACTGTGGCTGCACATCGGACCACTACTACATATGATGCCCTCTATTCGGTTGGTGTTCCAAGTGGTGAGTCAAACTCTGTACCAGGGGCCTCATGAAAGTCCATGTAAAAACTATCATCTGTATAGCCAAGATGGAGAAACCATCCCCTTCCCCACCGTCATGTCCCTAGTGGGACCTTTCTCAGGGCCAGAGTCAAAAGGATAATGGAGCTTCTGCAAGTCTGCCCCAGTAGATGCACTGTTTCAGAGTCAGGCTCTATGGCAACCAGTAGCGCTTTTTTATTCTTGTATGAGACATCAATCTAGATCCAGCTGAAGTCGGTTCGGTATCAGACATCCAATCAGCACCTTATCCTCTTCTGGCACTGCTGATGTTTATACTGGTGCCTGTGAAGGCCCGGCGCAAGTATGGGAGCCAGCGTGTATATCTTCTGTACTGGTGTTGGATCGGAAATTGGAGTGGGTCCCAAGGGATCAGATGGCACCTGACTGGAGGCTCTTGCGGTCCCTTGGGGCCTTACGGCACACAAGAAGGATCTGGAAGTGCACCAGAAATCTGCAGCATTGCTTCCTTGAAGGTATCAAAGTGCAGTGGTTCCGCTGATGGCCTGGGAAACTCGGGACGCACCAGAATTAGTTGGGGAATAGGCTGTCCAGGGGACCTAAATGGAAACTGACTGATATCATGGTGTCCTCACTCTTTCTCATTGGATGTAGAGTGGTGGCATAGGGTTGAGTACCACTTGTTTTTTTGTGTTTGCATTTTTGGGACTTACCGGAGGTCTTTAGCCGTGAAGTAGACCTCTCGGGGGAACAACCTCAGAAGAGAGATAGTGTCCATGTTGGTGACTCGGAATGGGACTTACACAATGGGTGCAACCTCTTTTGTTTAGCAGGGGTGGTCCCTTCATTAGGGCAGAGGAGCGTCGCCCCACTGCTTTATCGCAGTGCGAGAAGCAGAAACATAAGATGGTAAAACTATCATTTTATGTTTCTGCTTCTAGCACTGCGAGAAAGCAGAAGGGTTTGGTTGGGGGCGGGCGGGTGGATGGACAGGTCTGGTTTAGGGCAGGGAAGGAGTGGCTTGCCCACTGTTGAGGGCGCTGTTTGGTTGGCCCCCTGGGGCCGACCAAACCAGTCATGCGCACTCTGTCTTTGCTCCATATAGGCTGCATGCTGCCTACATGAAGAAAATGGGCTCCCCATAGGCGCCTGGCTGGTTGGCGTACCGGCCAATCACAACGCTGCAATGGCAGCATTGTGATTGGCTTAGGGGAAGGGAGGGAGGCTGCCTGCTTCCTGTTCCTGCCAAAGGCAGCAGAGCAGGAGAGCAGGAAAACGCGGGACCCGGCAAAAGGTAGATTTTTAAAATGTATTAACCCTCCCTCGCTGCGCGAGCCACCCGCTCCCCCACTCGCGATTAATGCCGGCAAAGATGTACAGCTTTGTTTCTCTGTTCCGGATCACTTTCTGGTGCATAAGGGCATTTTTGGTCACACAACTTTGCCATCTACCAACCCCAAACAGCAGAGACACTCCTTATGTAGGTCCATGATGGACATCTGCTTCCTAGAGTCAGGGCATGGTTTGAAACTTGTAGCTTTAGGAGGGGACATCATTCCATAGCACACTGGGTTAATTGTGGAAGTCATCAGAAGTCTGAAGAAATTGGGAGCAGAGCTCCAGATCTGAATGACAAGCCACAAGGAACTGACATCAGTGCACAGGGATGGTAGTTGCATGAGATGTGTGGGAGCACTGAAGGAGATATGTTTCTGGATCCAGTCTGGCACCTGGGGAGTAAGGTGAGGAATCTGTGGTTAGAAGTATCAATCAGAGCCCTGTGATTCGCAAAACTGTAGGGTTTGCAGCAGTAAAATATTGATTGGCGTGTACAAATTCCCTTTTGTGAATCATAATGTATTTCATAACTCACAAAAGGTTATATGTCACTCATTTCAAATCACAATTAGGAAGGGGCGGGTCCAATTTGGAATGGTATGTGTCTATAGTTTGTGCTCGCAATAGGGGTAACACACCTAAAAAAAAAGTGACTGAAACCTCAAAGGAGATGGTAATGCTTTGGGAATCATACTGAGTGCACGAGGGGCAGCAGACAATGGTCCAGGTACGAATGCCTTCTCCACTAATATCTTCCCGGACAGGAAACCTTTTTTAAATGGCTCCTGTTCCTTTAAGAAACGGGCTGCATTTTAAAAAGTTCCCCCTTTAAGAGTGCGAATGCAGAAATAGAGATCTGAAACCCTTCCATGTGACTCGCCTAACTAATATTTATAAGGCAGTTCCTTCAGCAACCTCCTGCGAATGGCATTTTGTAATTGCACTTAGTGCACAGTTTACATTCCAAAATAACAGGCAGGTCCTTAAAGGTTGGTGCACAGTTTACATTTCAAAATAACAGGCAGGTCCTTAAAGGTTGGTGCACAGTTTACATTCCAAAATAACAGGCAGGTCCTTAAAGGTTGATGCACAGTTTGCACCCACTATTGAAACCTGCCTCTTAGCACAGCTGGCCTGCCATTAATGCCTGTAAACACATACTGCATTCTACTGTATGTAAAAACACACTGCATTATAAAAAGAAAGAGCAAACTGGGTCAGAGGGATACTGTGGATTTCTAAATAGTTCCCATTACTTGCTGTACAGCCAAACTAGGGGTTGGACTCCCTTTCAATCTTTGCGATCATGTATTCCGAAGTCAGAAACCAAATATTTATGATTTTTTTTATTCACAAATAATAGTCTCTTTATTATTCAAATCTGTTGCCATAGGATTGCATTCCGGTTAGGGATGTTTAATTTGAGCAAGTTCTAAGCATTCTGGATACATTTTTGATAGTTCAAAATGTTCAATGAAGGGTAATTTTCAATAATCAGCGAAACCTTTAACAAGAATAAATTAGTGGTATCTTAATATCTTGAAAGAAGGTGGGGTTCTGTGACTCCAGAGTTTGCAAACAGGCATCATACATTGCACTTACCGCACTGCCAATGTCTGGAGCATCAGCAGCAATTAGCATAATAACTACAGTGCATTTCCTTTGGTATAGCACACCATAAAATGTTGGCAATGATTGCTTGAGAGGAGATGTAGATCAAATCACTCACCAGCCAAATAGATCTATTAGACGTTTTCCTTAAGAAAATGTGTAAATCTAAACACTGTTGACTTCTACCTTATGATTAGTATAAATGCATAGATTTTTCGCAATTCACTAAACCCTATAAGATCAATGAATGAATACTACAAAAGTTGTAGACTTCAATACACTGCTAGTCCACCAAACATATTTCCGTGAGTTTTCTACGTGGTGAAAGTACCATAAGAGTACATGTAGCGGAAAATCAAAACTACCTTTTCCCTCTTTTATTTTTATACAAGTGAAAAACAGTGTTCTCCCTAGAGAAACCCCTTCCTCTTAATCCCCATGAAATCTGTGATCTCACGTTTCCTTCTACACTCCCTAAAGGCATATAATCCAGTCACGTCCAGAAGGAATGGTGCATGTACTTGCAGACTGGGTAACATGAACACATTTTGGGCCTACCCACACATATACAAGTTTTTGTGAATTCACTAACTGCTTAGAAATACCATGTGTTGCAGATTTACTCAAAAAAACATCTGCAAACCAGGTGCATTGTCTGCAGTAGTACGACAGGCAGAAAGACTAAATTCCCTCTTATTAAGCTGATATTTCACCTACTTAAAACAAACACTTTCAACCTTGGAAATATCAACAGAGATAGGTTTGATAAGCTTAGACAGCACACTACACTATTGTCTATATCCACAGACCATTTAAAGCTAGCATAATGATAAGGATGTACCAAAGTAAATATTTAAATAGCAACATTTTCATACCAGTTTGTAAGTGCATTACAATGGTGCTAATGAGCTCCGGTGATATAATGAATGCACACCGAAAGACACTTGTAAAAGCTCCAGCTTCAATTTACTGTCCTATCTTTAGTGGATGGAGCAGGAAATATTGGTAATGGAATGGAGGATAACACTTTGGGGAGAATGCAAGGAAGAACAGATAAAGCATAAAAGGAGAGCGATAGTATTTGGAACATTCATATACAGCATTTTAATTTGTCAATCAAGATTTAAAATCCTACTCAACAAGACCCAAGTGATACTGTACTATCCACAATATTTAAATAAATTAATAGTGCTCGTTTTGCAATGTTGCTCCAAAGGACTTTAATCAAGAAGTCTCGTCTTCTAAGGTCAAACCAAAAATCATTGAGACTTAAAATGAGCAACTTAAATGATGTTTGCAAGTAGAAACCACATTTCGGGGATGCCAGTGAAGTTAGCATTGTGGAAAAACTGAAAAAGTTAATCGCTTTTGGTAACGATCTTTGTGGTGGATCCTCTATCTAACCGCAGATTCCTCACCTCACAGACGTGGAGTCCATTAACAATGTTTCCTGCCAGTGTGCAGTTTTCTAATTTGGGCTCTTTTTTGATGGGAAAGAGTCCATTCCAAAGAATGGGAGGGCTGTGAGGAATCTGTGGCTAAATAGAGTGTTCACCATAAAAAGCATTACTGGAAGGAAGTAACTTGATCTTCTGTTTGACACTTCTAACTGCAGATTTCCCATCTTTAGAATACCAAAGCAGTACTTCTCCCAGCTGTGGGTCTGTAGTAGGACTCAGACTGAAAAGTCCTGCAGGACCAAAAAGCCAAATGACCCTTTCTGTCGGATCTGGCTGTAAAGGCAGCAATGCTTTGTAAACAAGTGCATTGAAGAACGCATTGCAGCTTGACAGATGTCCAGGGCTGGCACTCTGCAAGTCAACAGAGTAGTTGCAGCCTTGGTCCTGGTGGAACAGGCCCTCAATCCTTCTGGAGGCTACTTTTTGACCAATACATAGTAGATCTTAATACAGAGGACTATCCGCTTGGGAAAAGTTATTTTCTGCACTGCCCAGCCTTTCTTTGTTGCATAGAGCCCCACAAAGAGCTGATTGTCCACCAATGGCCACTGGTACTACTGATGTAAAAGCTCAGGGCTCTTTGGGTTCCAAACTATGGAGACTCTTCTCCTTTTTTTTTTTTATAAATCTGTTTATTAAACATCAAACAAAGGGGTCTTGTCATACAGATAATCAATATCACATTACAAGGAGCCGTGTCCTTTACAGGCATTAGTGTTTCATCCACGGGCTACATATACTGTTTTCTCTCTTGCCATACACCAATCCATGTCCTCCCTCCACCCCCTCACTGTTGGCGATGCCGCAGCCCCCCAGTGCCGCACTATGTTTCGCTTGGCGATCATCTGCCCAAGTGTGACTCAGAGCCTCCCTTTTACATTCAAATCTGTGGGCTCCCAAATATTCAAAAGGCATCTTTTAACTTCCGGCCTAAGGGTCACCCCCCAAACCACACTCATGCATTCGAGGATTTTTCTCCAGAAGTCCTGAATCAGCGGACACTCCCAAAATATGTGTAAGAAGGTACCCTCCAGCCCGCAACGCCTCCTACACATCCCATCCTCACTTCTACCCATGAGCTTTAGCTGCCGCTCAGAGAGGTAAACCCTGTGCACAATTTTTAGTTGTACCAATATCAGTTTTGCCGGAATGGCGACTTCTTTAGGGGAGGAGAGAGCCTCCTGCCACTCTTCCTCTTCTCCTTTTTTGAAGGGTGAGGTGGAGCAACGTGAGAAGAGTGATGGACAATCTGACGTGAAAGAGAGTCACAACCTTCGGTAGAAAGGTCGCTGTAGTCCTCAGCACCAGTTTGTCTGGATAGAAGATGGTGCAGGGTGGCTGGAATGGCAAAGCTTGTACCTTACTCTTGCGATGAATTGGAATTATTGCAATGAGAAAGAGTGTCTTCAGGGTCAGGAGATCTAGAGGATAGCTGTGCAATGGCTCAAAGGGGGTGCACATATGAAAAGTAAAGACCACATTAAGGTCCCTCTGTGGCATCACAGAGGGTTTAGGAGGAAACATGTGGGGTAAGCCATTGAGAACTCTCATCACAACAGCTGATTTGAACAAGGACAGTTGGTCTGGTAAGAGCAAAAAGGTCAAAAGGGTTGACAGATAACCTTTAACATGCCTACTGCAAGGCTTTGTTAGGACAAAGACAAAACAAAACAAAAAATATCAAACACTTTGGCCTGGATTGGATGCATATTACGAATGCCACACCGGGCCACAAACTTGTCCAGAGTCCAGTGTACACAGATTTTGTGGAAAAACGCCTGGCCGCAATGATGACATTCACTACTTTGGGAGGGAGATCAAATGTAGCCAACTGCCGCCACCCAATCTCCACACATAGAGGTGTAGATTGCGCTGGGTGGGTGCAAGACTCTGCACTGCTGCTGTGAAAGATGACCCTCCTGAAGCAGCTGCTGGATGGGAGGACAGATGCTCAAGCCCATAATATCCAGGCACCACACTATTGTGGCCCAATCCTCAGCCACTATGATGACTTGAGCATGGTTGTTCCTGATCTTCTTCAAAACTCTAGGCAGGAGATGTAGCAGTGAGTAGATATACAGAGTTCTACGCTCCACTCTAGATGGAATGAAATCTCCAAGAGAGCCTTTTTGTGAACTCAGCACTCAAAAGTGTAGACACTGTACGTTTACTATGTTGGCGAAGGGATTGGGCTAGGGTTCACCCCATTGCTGGGAGACCCCCTGCTTTACCCTCTGAATACAACTGCCATTCGTGATCCGCTTGGCGTCGTCAACTGGGTTTGTCCACCCTGGAGTTTAAAGATCCCGCCTGGTAGTGCACAATCAGGGAAATGCCCTGATAATTCAGCCACTTCTAAAAGGCGCTGGCTACCAGGCACAGCGCCCATGACCCCACTCCAACCTGCTCGTTATAATACCACATGGCGGTGGTATTGTCCGCGAGGACCTGAACCAGCCTCCCCTTGCTAGATGGCAGAAAGGACTTCAACACCAAGCTAATGGCCCACAACTCCAACAGGTTGATGTGGAGATGGATCTCTACTGGAGACCAGAGTCCTCTGATATCCACCTTTTCCACATGACCTCACCTACCCAGCAGTGATTCTTCTATCACTATTGTCAGCTCTGGGGGTAGGGAGAGGGGTCTGCTGCCGGTCCAAGTGCGGTCGAACAGCCACCACCGCAGGTCATTTGCAGTGTTCTCAAAAACATGGATGGCATCTAACAGGTTCCCTTACTGCTGGGTCCACCGAGAATTTTGATTCAACTGCGAAGCTTACATATGCCATTTGGCATGGTCGAGAAACATGATGCAGGAGGCCAATAGGCCAAAAAGCCTTAGAGCCACTCTAACCGAGACCCAGGATCGAGACTCAAATATCAGGTTCATAGACCGATTGGCTGGACTTATTGAGCCGAAGGAAAGGCCTGAAAACCACCATATCCAGGATGGCTCCAATGAGAGGGAGCCTCTGTGAACGAGTCAGGTGAGACTTCAGCGTGTTGATTGTGAACCTGTAGGAAAGTAGGATCTGCATTCATGGGTACCCCCACTTTTTGCTTGCTGTCAGTATGTTTTTGGCCTAGTCTGACTATGATCCTACAAATCAGGTCCCCAGTCACTGCGCTTTCTCACATATTTGACCATGGTAAGTACTTCTGTATATCCACAATTGGCTACTGGTGTACGCTTGTAAGTCCCTAGTATATGGTACTAAGGTACCCTGGGCATAGGTACACCAGGGGTTTCCCATGGGCTGCAGCAAGTATTTGCCACCCATGGAAGTCCATTTAAATTGACCACAGGCCTGCCATTGCAGCCTGTGTAGGTTGGTGCCTGCAACTCTCACGACAGATATGTTTCCTTATATCTAAGGTCACTACACTTAAAACCTATAAGTTACCCCTATGGCAGGATCTTCTGTCCTGAGGGCAGGGTGCTTGGGTATGAGTGCAAGGGTGCCCCTGCATGAGTGGGACACCCGTACAAACCTCGGAGTCGAATCATACCCCAACACGGATTCCGGTTTTGGACATATGATCCCATGTACTGGGGGGCTCCCTTGGGGTACCCCCTGTACTCCTGGTTACAGTCTTTCAGGGCTGACAGCAAGCTAGTGCTGCTGCCGACCACAGACACAAATCTGCCCTCTTGCTGCTGAGCGGAGCTCAAGCAGGGCAAGGTAGAACAATAAGTTTCCTGTAACAGGGAGGTATGACCACCTCCCAGACAGGACTTAGTGTATCGGGCTGGGGTGGGGTTGCTTGCCAATGCCACCAGACTGCTTTGAAGGGCACATTTTGTGCCCTCCTTGTATACTCAAGTTTGAACAAGTTCAGGGAGCCCTTAGCTCCCGCTCTGGCACAAAACTGGACAAAGGACTTAGGAGTATTCTCTCCTCTGTCCAGCCCTTCCCTCGGGAGGGACCCTTGAGTTGTTCCAACCCTTCCCTTAGGGTACTTTAGGACTTACCTGCGGGTGGGTCCGCAGATATGTTGTGGAACAAGACTCAAGACTGAAACCACGTCACTCTTCGACTGTCTGTACACTTGGACTTTGCTGGACTTCACCTGGAACCGAGACTGTATCAAGGAAGACTCCTGATGCTCCTGGTCTTGCTGTTCTGCAAGTCTTCTTTGTCGTCTGTGTCTGTGCTTCTTCCAGGATCTTTACCAGACCTGTGGGCATCAAGGACACCCGAAGTAATCTCCCTTGGAGTGCAGTAGTCACTCCCCTGCATCTGCAGGCACCACAATGAAGCTGACCGGTCTGCTGCTCCTATTGTCCCATGGATTTCCCAAAGTGCAGCAACACAGATGGTGGTTCTGCAAATCCCTTGAGTCCTGACCTGTCCTCTCCACAATTTTGAGGCCAGTATCTCTTGTTGGGACTGCTGGGACCGAACACCTGTGCACCACGTCGACTTGCGTTGCCAAGGCTCGTTTGCTCTGCACTCCAGAGATCTTCAAGCTACAAGAACCTCCAGCATCTCTTCCTGCCAAGTACAGCGTCCTTCCTTTATTTTGAGCTGCTCGAGATCCTCTTGGGACTCCTGTGCCTTTGGCCTGTGGGTCCTCCTGAGGGCCTTCTTTAGTAGGCTCCCTTGCTTATTCGGAGTCTGCTATGACTCTCCTGCTGTTGGTGAGTCTCTTGGACCTTGCTGGTCCCAACGTTACTCTTTCTTCGTTCTCCACTCCAGTTGCGGCTACCAAGGCTTGTTGGTGCTCCTGCCGGACACCAAACCCCTGCTGGCATACGATGTGGGACAGCCCGTGCACGGCTCCTGCATTTGAAGTAGTTTTGTGTATTGTGTTGATATGTCTGGGTAGGAGATATACCATTGTGTTAGTGAGTGTTGTGTAATAAATAGATGCATTTTCATATAAGCATTTTGTGGTTCTTTTTCATTTAACCAACACTACATGATTAAACTGTTAAAACAGGCTGCTTAACCCTCCTTCAAGATAAGCCTGAAGGCTGCTCTCCATAGCTACCACGTTAAAAGCTTTCTATGGTTATCAAAGGATACTAAAATCACCATAAAGGTTGCCTGGATTAGTGCAAGGTGCATCACTTAAATAAGTGTGCACCATATACTAAGCCGGCGTCCTACAGAACCCAAACAATGTAAGGAGGTTTGCCTTCATCTGGCGGTGGTTCACAACTATGGCGGGCCCACCTTCAACAGCCAGTTGTAGACGTAGAGGGAGACTTGTACTCCACACCTCCAATGCTGCGACCGCCAGCATCACTTTCATGAACATCCAAGGGGCACTGGTGAGTCCAAAAGCGAGCACAGCAAACTGAAAATGCATGTGACCCATCTTGAACCGCAAAGAGCGCCTTTGGGCCTGCAGGACGAGAACATGGAAACAGCCATACTATAAGTCCAATGCTCAATCTAGTCTCCTGGATCCAGACCAGATAGAACCTGGACCTGTGATAGCATCCTAAATTAATCCTTCTGCAGGTGGAAATTGAGAGGTTGGAAATCTAAAATAATATAGAGGACTGTGCCTCATTTTTGGCACAAGAAAATAACACCCAGTTCTGATCTCCGAAGTTGGAATTCTCACCATGGCTCCTTTTACCAAAAGACTCTGAACACCCTGCAGCAAAATTGGCAAATTCTCCTACAGAAGCAGCTTTGATGTTGGCGGAAGAGACATTGTGATGAAAAAGAATAGCAGGGTGTAGCCTTGTTGAACTATCTGCAGGACCCACCAGTCAGATGTTATGAATTGCCACCCATGGAGTAAATCACTGATTCTGCCTCCTGGTGGTCATGTGCCAACGAGGGCAGCTCAAAAACTGCAGCCGGAGGGGCTGAGGACTGGGAGTTTTGCTGTCCCTGCAAGCCTGGATGCGGTCTGCTGGATCCGCTACCCCGAAAGGACTGGTCATCGGTTTTTGGGGTGGTGAGCCTTGACACTGCCTGTAAGCAAAATCCCTATTGATGTCTAAAAAAGGGGTAAAACTATTGGGGGTACTGCCTTGTGATTGTGGAAAGACCAAGGGAGCATGCAGTGGCTCTACTTTCTTTATAGAGCTCAAAGGCAAAGTCGACCTTCTCACCAAAGAGGTCAATCAATCAATCAGTTACATTTATAAAGCGCGCTACTCACCCGTAAGGGTCTCAAGGCGCTGGAGGAGGAGGGGGGGCTCAGTGCTCGTAGAGCCAGGTCTTGAGCTGCCTTCTGAAGGAGAGGTGGTCCTGTATGGCGCGAAGGTGGCTGGGAAGGGAGTTCCAGGTCTTCGCTGCCAGAAAAGAGAAAGATCTTCCTCCGGCGGTGGCTTTGCGGATGCGGGGTACGGCTGCCAGGGCTTGTCCGGTCGAGCGTAGGGTGCGCGGAGGAGTGTAGAAGGAGACGCGGTGGCTGATGAGTTTTGGTCCGAGGTTGTGCAGGGCTTTGTGTGTGTGGGTGAGGAGTCTGAAGGTGATCCTCTTGTTGACTGGGAGCCAGTGAAGTTTCTTCAGGTGTCCGGAGATGTGGTGATGGCGGGGTATGTTCAGGATGAGTCGTGCGGCAGCGTTCTGGATTTGTTGCAGTTTCCTCTGCAGCTTGATGGTGATGCAGGCGTACAGAGTGTTCCCATAGTCCAAGCGACTGGTGACGAGGGCGTGGGTGACGGTCTTCCTGGTGTCGGTGGGGATCCAGCGGAAGATCTTGCGGAGCATGCGGAGGGTGTTGAAGCATGCCGAGGTCACCGAGTTGACCTGTCTGGTCATGGAGAGGGATGAGTCCAGGATGAAGCCGAGGTTGCGTGCGTGGTCGGTGGGTTGGGGAGTGCTGCCCAGGGCGGGAGGCCACCAGGCGTCGTCCCAGGCGGAGGGTGTAGGGCCGAGTATGAGGACCTCCGTCTTCTCTGTGTTCAGTTTAAGCCGGCTGTCTGTCATCCAGTTCGCTACTTCCTTCATGCCTTCGTGTAGTCTGGTTCTAGCTGAGGTGGGGTTGTTGGTTAGGGATAAGATGAGCTGGGTGTCGTCGGCGTAGGATATGAGGTCGAGTCCGTGTTTTCGTGCGATGTTCGCCAGGGGGGTCATGTAGATGTTGAAGAGGGTGGGGCTGAGGGAGGATCCTTGGGGGACGCCGCAGATGATCTCTGTTGCTGTGGATCTGAAGGGGGGGAGGCGGACTCTCTGGGTTCTTCCGGAGAGGAAGGAGATGATCCATTCCAGGGCCAGAGGTGAGAGCCATCAAAAGGAATAGCCATGATTGATGACCGGACATCACCAGAAAAGCCTGTGGATCTCATCAATGTGTGGTGCCAGAGCACCACACCAGTTCTGGCCACTCTGCTAAACAGTTGGTCATGTCCAGGGCTGATCGAATAAAATATATGGCCTGATCCTGGGCATCCTGAGTGGTCTGAGCCAAAATGGCTTGTAATTTCTCTAGGACCGCTGGCAAGATCTAAGCAGCTCTGTCCGATATTCCATGGGATTATCTACCCAGCAAGTAGCTGGCATTGACTGACCTCAGGCTAATTCATGAGAACATCCTCTTCCCAAATGCCTCAATTATTTTCGACTCTGTGCTGAGGAGGTACAGGTTTGTTGTTCGGAAGGACAAGTTACTTACCTTCGGTAACGCCTTATGTGGTAGAGATATAATCTAGCCGCAGATTCCTTACCTTAGAATATCCCAGGCGTCAGGCTGGATCCAGAAGACTTTTGCTCGAGCAATACCCTAGCTCGCCAGTAGGTGGCATTGGTTGGCTCTGCGTGGCGTCGTCCGAGTCTCTGCCCCGAAAGTGACATCTGCATCACCTATATAGGCCCCACCTCGGCGCGCTGACGTCAGTTACTTTTCCCAACTTTCCATGCAAGGAGCCATGAAGTGCCCTGACAGTGGTGTGTTTAGAACAACTAGGGCCCTAAAAGGGATCGGCCCTGACCCTAAAAACCTGTCCACAGTGCTGGGATGATGGGTGGGTCAGTAAGGAATCTGCAGCTAGATTATGTTTCTACCAGATAAGGCATTACCGAAGGTAAGTAAACTGCCCATCAGATAGAGACAACTAGCTACAGATTCCTTACCTTAGAATAGATACCCAAGCAATACCATCCTGGAGGAGGGACTGTAAACAAGTTTAGACGAGGAAGTCCTGCAGGACAGAGCAGTCAGAAAGACCATCCCTGCGGACTTGACTGTCCAGGCAGTAGTGCTTGGTGAACATGTGCAGTGACACCTACATTGCTGCCTGAAAAATGTCAAGGACTGGAACAACACATTACAATGCTGTGGTCGCAGCCTTAGATCTGGTAGAATGAGCTCTTCATCTATCAGGAGGCTGTTTCTTGGCCAGAGTGTAGTGAATTTTGATAAAGGGGACAGCCCGTTGCGAGATAGTCATCTTCTGCACCGCATAACCTTTCTTTGATCCAACGTACCCCACAAAGAGTTGATTGTCCACCGGGACTCTTTAGTGAGGCCAAGGTAGAACAACAACGCTCTTTTTGGGTCCAGATGGTGGAGTCGCTCCTCCTCTTTAGAGGGGTGCAGAGGAGCATAGAAAGTGGGCAAGGTGACTGATTGCCCCACTTGGAATGGTGTTACCACTTTCGGAAAGAAAGAGGCCTAGTGCGAATCACCAACTTATCAGAGAAGACATTCAAGTAAGGAGGCTTGGATGACACAGTCTGCAATTCGCTCACCCTTCTAGCTGAAGTGATTGCCACTAAAAAAGGCTGTTTTGATAGAAAGCAGCCAGAGGGGGCAGTTGTGTAGAAGTTTGAACAGAGTGCACATCAGGAAGTTGATAACCAAATTAAGGTCCCAGTGAGGCATAATGAATGGGGAAGGTGGGAACATATGTACAAGCACCTTAAGAAATCTGTTTAGAATAAGGGATTTAAATAAAGAGTGTTGGTCGAGCAGCCTCAAAAAGGCAGGCAAGGCTGAAAGATACCCTTTAAGAGTGCCAAAGCAGGGGGGGCGTGGCTAACCGCCAACGGGAATGGCCGCTCGGTAGTCTTACTCCGATGCGCCACTCCCGCAACATCCGTCATTACCTCTCTTTTGCTGGCCGACCCTCCGCCCCGAAGGTGCTATCCTGCTGCGGGGGAGCCCGCGGACCCCCTGGCCAAGTTTGACGACGAACGGAGCTGGTCGGCGGACGGAGCTCCGATGGCCCTGGCGTCTGGAATCCCCCAGCCGGACAAGGTGCAGCGGGACGCGGCTGGTGCAGTACGCGAGCTTGGGGATGCGGCCTGGTCCGGCGTGGGCGAGTACGAGGAGTTGAAGCTGAGCCCGAAGGGTGTTCTCGCCCCCTCATGGTGGCAGGAGGTGGCGACTGAAGGCCCCTAAGAGTTGGAGACCAGTTAGCCCCATTGGTGGTCGGGGTCCGGACCCCACGACAAACGGACCGGCGGACGTCGCCGGGAAGCTGCGGCCTGGGAAGTGGCACTGAATGGTGCGGGCGGCTGAGGCCTGGAGCGGCCGGACCCCGAGAGAAGTGCCAATCGAGGAGATCTCGGCCCCGGGTGGGGTGAAAACCTTCGGTAGGGGCAGCCTACCTGGGGTGCGTGTGGGCTTCATGAGACAGAGGCCGAAGGAGGGGAGACGCCCGGCCCTCTGCTGATCGACAGCCGGGTAAGAACTGCTGGGGGCCCTGGGGCGGTGTGTCCACCGAATATAGGCAGGCGGGCGGTGAAGTGCCCTGTGAGGAGGAATAGTGGACCGGGAGTGGAACTTAACAGCTTTGGAGGACCCCTTCGGCGTCCGGCCCTAGACACCGAAGACAGTGGAGTGCTGGCCCCCGGGTCTGTGTGCTGGCTGCCGAGCCTACGTAGCAACGGATGCGGTGCGGTCCGCAGTTGGGGACGTGAGGAGACATCGGTGGAGGCGGGGGACCGTGATCCCTCAGGCTTGTGGCCGTAGTTAGGTTCGCCAGAAGGAGAGAGAGGGTCAGGCCAGCCAGCACTCGCCCAGGTGAGGGGAGCCTCCCGCGAAAACTGACAGGCCGAGTGGTAAATTCCACGGCAGGCGGCGGCGATTAGCGGGTGTGCTTTGACCTCGGAAGTGGCCCTTGGACGCGGATCCATGGCTTCTGGCAGGTTGAACAAGACGGCGGCCCAGGTGAAATTGGAAAAATTCGCATGGCAGAAACAGCAGACTGAGGGCAAACAAGAGTTGGTGCCACCGGGCGATACCCCGGAGCCTTCCAATAGGGAGCTGCTGGAAGCAATCATGGGGGTCAGGACCTCCTTGGAGGTGAAAATAGACACGGTGGCCACAGAGGTGACTCTGATCCGAGAGAACATGAAGAAATTGACCGAGAGAATGGAGACGGTGGAGAGCACTGCCAAAGATCTAACCGCTGACACGGCCCAGCTTCGGGAGCAGGTCAGGATACTCAGTTCGACCCAAGAGGCATTGGCCCTGCAGTTGGACGATTATGAATGGCGAATGCGCAGAAATAACATTCGCATAATTGGGGTCCCGGAGCGGGCGGAGGGGCCAGCGGCGGACCTGTTTGTTGAGGACCTGGTCCTCAATCATCTGCAACCCCGAGGGCTCTCCAAGTGCTTCACCATCGAGAGAGCTCACCGTGTACCTGGGGGCCGGCCGAAGCCAGGGGCCCCGCCGAGGCCGTTGTTGGCTAGGGTGTTCAACTTTCGCGACAGGGATGTCATACTGCAGACGGCGAGGGCGGCCCCACCACTCAAGTTGGAGAACAGTCAGATCAGGTTCTTTCCGGACTTTACGCTGCGAGTCCAGAAGCAGCGACGCAGTTTCCTCGAGGTTAAGAAGGCGCTTAGAGAGCAGGAAGTCAAGTACGCAATGATGTTCCCGGCGAAACTGCGAGTGGATGCGAATGGCAAATCGTGGTTCTTCACCCGTCCGGAGGAGGCTTGGGACTGGTTGGAGGGATGGCACAAAGTGGAGAAGAAAAAGCATAAGACGCCCTCGGCGGCTGACTCGGAGGAGGACTGGCGCCAGCGACGGCGCCCCGGGACGCATCCTAACCCGACCCACCAGGAACAGGAGGAAGGGTGCCAATCGGGTGCCGGGTGAGCTTGGAAAAGATTTTTGCATACCTAACCCACGATGCCTTAGGGTCGCAGGAAATGGGGACAGTGGTGCTGAGTGACTCAGCCAAAAGGTACCTTTTTATCCGGGGCTGCGTGGGGGTGGCCCATGGACTCCGGGGGGAGCATACTCATCACTGACTTGTGGGGACAGTCCCCCAGGGCCCACCATGTTTGTTGGGAAACACGGGTTGCCCGGCGGAGAAGAACTGAACTGCTCTTCGAGGACAGGGGTGAGTACTGGCTCAAAACTCTGAATGGAAATATTGGTACAAGTATGCCGGAGGTGGGGTCAGTGGGCTGGAATGGGATTGCAATCACGCGGGCTCGGGGCGGGGGGGGGGGGGGGCGGCAGGGGAGGCGGAGGTCGCATCTGATCATTGACCGCACAGGGGGTGGGGTTATCTACGTTCCCTTGAGTTGTATATGGGGGGGCGACAGGCACTTTGCAGGTTGGTGGGGGTGGGTAGTTTTAAGTCCGCAATGCAGGGAAGCAGCGAGGGGGGCTTGTTTTCACGGTTTGTGTTTCAGGAGAGTTCGCTGAGTTGGTGGGGGAGGGAGGGTGGGGGGGGCAGAGGAAAGTATAGATGGTAAAGTCAGATACATGTTACCAGGGGGAGTCCGGTTGACAAGCAGCCCACTTCTCGGGTAGGGGTCGGTCACCGAGCGCCCCCGGGGCGGGCAGACCAGTCACGACTAGACAACTATGGCAGCAGGGAAGGGACTTAGTCTGGTGACCTGGAACGTCAACGGATTGGGGGACAGGATAAAGAGGGGGGTGGTGTTGCAATGGGTCCATCGCCAAGGGCTCGATTTGGCGCTCCTCCAAGAGACCCATCTGTATGGTAATTCGTGTAGGGCTTTGGACAGGAGGGGGTACCGCATGTTGGCACACTCAGGCTTCACCTCTGGGTCCAGAGGGGTGGGCATACTCCTGAGAAAATCCTGTCCCTACATACTCCACAGAACCTGGACTGATCAATTGGGGCGATATGTGGCCTGCACGGGTACTTGGGAGGGTAGAGTTCTCAACTTAGTTTCGGTTTATGCTCCACCGGGACTGCAAGGCGCGACACTGTCAGACGTAGCGAAACTGCTCCTGGACCTCCCAATCGGGACCCTAGTGGTAGGGGGCGATTTCAACTTGGCTATGGATGGATTGGTGGACAGATCCCCCCCCCAGACCGGACCCGGCTAGTGGTTCCCGTCTGCGGGGCTTCGCCGAGGCACTGGGTTTAGTAGAGGTCTGGAGGTGGAAACACGTTAGTGACACACACTTCACCTTTCAATCGGGGGTCCACGGGAGTCAATCAAGACTGGACTACCTACTTACACATGCGCAACATGCCCCGGACTTTTCGGACATAAGGTGTCTGGCGCGTGGTATTTCGGATCGCTCCCCGGTGGGGGCGGTCCTGGGGTTGCGACGCCCGGCGCAGCCGGGTCCCATTCGGATACCATCATGGGCATTTAAGGTCCCGGAGATCAGGGTCACTCTGCGGGCAGATACGGAATATTATTTTGCTGAGAATACCGGCTCGGTGACTTCGGCTGTTACTCTGTGGGGAGCGTATGGAGCGGTAATCAAGGGAAGGGCGCTGTCGGTAATGGCTGGCCTCCAGGAGGAACGCCGTAGGAGGGCGCAGGAGTTGGAAGCGGACGTCCAACAGCTCGAGGGAGGGAACTCCGTGGAGCCGGGTGTACAACACCTACTGAATATAAAACGGCAGGAATACAAACAGCTGTTAGTTGAGGAAGCCAGTAGAAGGCTGTTGGCCAGCAGACACAGAATTTATGAGCAGGGGGAGCGTACTGGGAAGCTTTTGGCCTGGTTGGAGCGGAAGGAACAGGCTTCGCGCTGGGTGCGTGCGCTCCGGGGGGTCGGTAATACACAGGTCACAGACCCGCGAGAGATCGCGGAAACGTTCGCTCGCCACTATACAACAGTCTATACAGCGCCGGAGGCCTCCCAGGTGGCCTGGGCGGCTGACCTTCTGGCGACCATCGAGGTTGAGGGCCTGTTCGAACAGGACAGTGGTGCACTGGAGGCTGAGTTGTCCACGGAGGAGGTCCATAAGGCCATACTAGAGGTCCGGTCCGGGAAAGCCGCTGGCCCCAACGGCATCCCGGTGGAACTGCTTAAGTCGATGGCCTCAATTCTGACGCCACACCTGCTCGGCCTCTACAACGAAAGCCGCGAGCTGGCTCTGTTGCCGGAGGATATTCGAGAAGCCGCCATCGTGGTTATCCACAAGCCCGGGAAGCCTGCGGATGAATGTCAGTCATACAGGCCTATCTCTCTGATCGCCATTGAGGCAAAGATCTTGGCCAAGGTTTTGGCTAACAAACTGCTCCCCTTTCTGCCGGACTTGATCCACCCCGACCAGTCAGGGTTTATGCCTGGGCGGAACACTGCCCGTAATCTGCGTCGGGTTCATGGGGCTATTGGACGGGTACATACCCTGGAAGAAGAGGCCATACTGTTGGCACTTGACGCAAGTATGGCATTTGACACCGTGGCATGGGAATACCTATTTGCCGTTCTAGATCGGATGGGATTCGGACCAAAATTTAAGGGATGGATTCGGTTGTTATATGCGCAACCTAGGGCACACATTGTGGTGAACAACTATCGATCCTCCTCCTTCCCCCTCGGGCGCGGCACCAGGCAGGGCTGCCCATTATCGCCCCTACTCTTTGCATTGGTTCTCGAGCCATTGGCGGTGTGGATAAGGGGGGACCCCGAGATCAGAGGCCTGAGGTGGACGGATGGACACAAAGACCGCATATCGCTATATGCCGACGATATCTTGTTATACCTAGCTTCCCCCGCTCGGTCACTTCGTCGGGTACTCCACATCTTCCACATCTTTGGGGCGCATTCAGGATACCAAATAAACTGGTCTAAATCCCAGATGTATCCCCTCTGGGGTGAACCTCCCCTGAGTCCCAGAGGCTACTCTATCCCGATGGCCCGTCAGGGGTTCCTCTACCTTGGGATATTTATCACCGCAGACGCCCAGGTGTTCTTGGAGAGAAATCTTCTGGGGGTATTGCAGCAATTTCGCGCGGACGTGACGCATTGGAAAACCCTTCCTCTCACAGTGTTGGGGAGGGCGTCCCTATTTAAGATGCTCGCACTACCCCGCTTTTTGTATGCGTTGCAGAACGCGCCCTTTCCGGTTCCCAACTCCTACTTCTCACAGATCGATGCCGCGGTGCGTGAACTGCTATGGGACAATAAACCGCCACGGACTGCAATGGCCAAGCTAACTATGGGTTGGTACGATGGGGGAATAGGTCTGCCGGATTTGCGCTGATATTATCAAGCCGCGCAGCTGACGGCTATCAACAGCTAGGTGATTGGGCGACATGACGATCCGAGCTTTCGTACGGACCACTGGCTGCTAGGTAAAGGGGGTTACAACAGAGCCCTATACACCAACCACAGGAGGTTGGGGCTGACAGGCCCAACGGAGCGCACGGTGGAGGTATGGCATAGGGTTCAGAATCAGATGGGATGGAAGGGTCACCTGACGAAGGCAACCCCCATTATGGGAGTCGGACATGCTGGGGAGACTTAGTTCATACGTAGGTTTCGATAAGTGGGACTTGATCGGAATCTCCAGGGTGGGCGACGTGTGGGTCCAAGGGAGAAAGGCATCGTTCCCGGAGCTTCGGGACAAATACCAGTTAGCCCCCTCAGAGGGATTTCGCTACCTACAGATTAACCATGCTATAGAATCGGCTCGGCCCAAAGACGCTCCCCTCCCGGACTCCTCTCCCTTGGAGGATAGGCTCCTGTTGGACCCTATGACCCGAAAGGCCATATCGCTCACGTACAAGAAACTGATCAATAATAGGGGCGACCCGATGACCAAGCTTAGAGCGACCTGGGAGGCCGACATCGGGGCACTACCGGACGAAGACTGGAGGGAGGCATTGTCGTCACCTAGAGAAGTGGCTATCCCTTTGCGTCTTCGGCTGGTGCAACTTAAAGTCCTCCATAGGGTATATTTTGACGCCATATTGTTACACAGACTGGGAAGGCGGCCGGACCTGCAATGCCTCCGGCAGTGTGCACTTACTGGCACATTCTTCCACATCATATGGGAATGCCCCCGCATACGGGAATACTGGGCCGGCGTCACTAGGCAAATGGCTAGAGCTTGCGACAAGACCATACACCCGTCACCTCGGTTATGCCTGCTAAACATCTGGGTAGCGACGGACCTCACACCAATCGAGCAAGAATGGGCCTCAGGGGGATGGGGGGTAGCCAAAAGGAACATCGTGCAGCGTTGGGGAGTTGGTACCGCCCCGAAATTAGTGGACTGGGCTAAAGACATGGACTATGCCATGCTAGCGGAGAAAACGGTGTTCAAAGGGAGGGGGTGCCCGCGAAAATGGGATACCAAATGGGGCAAATGGAACAGATATAGGGATAATATCTGCGTCTCCCCGACAATTGAACTTAGGAATGAGCAAAAACGGATACAGGGAGGGGCTACACCGGATCAGCATAAAACTGACTAGAATGTCCCGAGGGGTAACTAGAATGGTGGAACCCTGGATGGGGGATGGTATAGTGGCGACTGGTCAGGGGGGACGATCTCTAGACAGGGATCTGCAAAGAATTGCTTGGCTGTTGAGTGTAGGGGGTTGTAGAATGGTGGTAACGGTTAAAGTAAACATTACTGCATTGTCATGGTTATTTTCGCTGTCCTGGTTATCAATAAAAAGTGTTTAAAAAAAAAAAAAAAAAAAAGAGTGCCAGAGCAGAGCCCTGCTGCGCAAGGCTCAAAATAAGGAGAAGGACTTGAGAGAGAGAGAAGCAGAAAGAGGGTCAATAGACCGATATTTTACAAATTTCTGCCACCAGTAGGCATGCACAGTCTTGGAAGAAGGACGTCTGGCTGCCAAAATGACACATCAGAGACTTCGGGAGGAAGTCGAATGCTGTCAACTGCCACCGCTCAATCTCCATGCAAGAAGGCGTAGAGTTGACAGGTATGGTTGGAGGACCCGCCCCTGCTGCTGCGACAGAAGAACCTCCCGCAGGGGCAGTCTGATTGGAGGATCGATGCTCAGTTGGAGTAGCTCTGGATACCAGATTATACGTGCCCAGTCCGAAGCCACAAGAATGACTTGGGCCCGTTCGCTCCTGATCTTTTAATTTTTTTTTTATATTTTATTGGTTTTTTATAGCATTTAAAAACACAATAACTTCGAACTCATAATGAACAGCAACATTATGATCATTTCAGCCTTTTGCTGAACAAGGACATTGATTAGTTATCTCAAGGAGGTATGACCCTCTCTCTAAATTATGGTGTCTGGTGGATCCCATTTTCCTTCTGGGCATCAGGTCTATCTATTGTACTGTCATATGTATGTTCTGTGTGGACGTGTTTAGTGAGTCCAGCCCATAGTGTTGCATCCAAATGCCCCACACCCTATGGAACTTCCGGGGGCATCCTCTACTCTTGTAGATTACTATTTCTGCCGCCATATATTGGTCCATTTCTGTCTTTCATTCATGTAATGTCTGTACATCTTGTGTCCCCCAATGTCTTGCTATATCCCTTTTGGCGACCACTAGGCCTAGGGCACTAAATAGTAGTTGGGGTCTTGGGATATCTACCTCACTGTGAATCCCGAGAAGGATAAAATTAGGTTCTAGGGGAAGAGTGACCTGTAGAACTTCGTTATGTTCCTGTACGATCCCCTCCCAATAGGTACGTATGGTGGGACAGTCCCATATTGTGCGGCAGAAATCCCCTTTTTCATGTCGGCATCTCAGGCATCCTGAGTTATCTGCCTTCCCTATTCTGTGGAGTCTGTCCCTGTCGTAGTAGGCGTGGTGGAGGATCTTGTATTGGATTAGTCGTCGGCGTGCCCTTATCGCCACCTCCCTGTGATGCATCTGGGTGGCCTCCCAGTCTACGTCTTCCACTGTTCCTAACTCCTCCTCCCATTTGTTTCTTAAATTACCTAGGTTCGTTATTGTTAATCGTTCTGCATGTAAGTGATACTGATTTGAGTGTGAGTGGTTCTTGTAGCAATCGACCTACTAAGGGGGCATATTCCAGTAGGGTGTCTCTTGTCAGGCCCTCTGCCAACAATGCATGTCTTAGTTGTGCATATTTAAGAAATTGGGACTTATGAAGCTGAAAGCTGGTTCATGATGCCCCCCACCATAGAAATTCTCATGGTGTCCCACGGGCCAAATTCCCTCAGTTTATTCATCTCCTTTAGCCAGTTCCCTTCCCAGAGCGGGGTCACTCTGGTGATCTTGTGTTACCAGCCTAATTTTCTGGATGCCCTTTCTCAGGCCAGTAGAGTAGTGCGCATGGCCGGGAGTAACCTATGTTTCTCCTTTCCTCCATAGAGGTAGTGGATAAATGTGTGAGGTACTAGTGCTTCCCGTTCTAATGTACACATGGGTTGGTCTTCTGCTACGTGTATCCAGTCATTGATGGACGTTAGATGTTCTTCCTAATAATTTGATTCAATGTCTGGTACCGCCAACACCCCGTTGTACGGGTTTCTTTGCAATGTGCGTAGCACAATCAGCAGGCGTTTCCCCAACCACAACAGTGTGCGTAGTTCGGCATCTATCTCCATGAATATAGTGCGTGGGAGGCGGTGGTAGGTATTCTGTAGTGCGTAGAATAACTGGGGCAGGGTAATCATTTTAAACATTGCGGCTTGGCCCATAATCGTAAGTTGTTGGGTTTTCCATCTCTCCGCCTGTTCTTTAAACTGGCTTAGTATTCGTTGTACATTGTGTTTATGGGACAGTCCATCTTCAGTTTTAAAGAATATACCCAAATATTTATATCCTGCCTCTACTACCTTTAGGTCTCTTGGCAGGGGCGGCCAGGTTCTTATGGGTCTGGGGCTGTAGGCCAGTGACTTGTGCCGATTTATCTTGTAGCCTCTGTGTCGCCCATAGTCCTCTATAATCTGAAAGAGTAGGGGAATCGTGTTGTCAGGTTCCGTTATATACAATAGAACGTCATCCGCATTTCTTCTCCTCATTCATATCTCCCGGAGTGATCCTGAAACCCCGGATCCCTGGGTGTTGCCTAACACAACATGCTTGTGTCTCTATCATCAGTGCGAACAGCAATGGGACAGAGGGCAGCCCCGTCTGTTCCCACGTCCGATGGGGAAGTCCTGTAAGGTTCTACCATTTACCCTTACAGTCGCCCTAGGGGAGCTGTACAGCAGTTCCACCCACTTTCTGAACTTTGGGCCAAAACCAAACTTAGCCAGGGTGGCTTCCAAGAACGGCCAGTGTACCGCATCAAATGCTTTCTCTGCGTCAAGGGACAGGAATATGTGGGGAGTGTCTCGATCTTTAGTCTGCATTAACCAATTCATGAATCCCGACTGGTAACAGTGTACCAATGTTGTTATGACCTACCGTAGGCTTGCGGCCAGGATGGTCGCGAGGACCTTCACCTCCACGTTCAGGAGGAATATTGGGTGGTAGGACTCGCAGCAGTCCTTTGGCTTGCCCTGCTTGTGGATTGTGACATTTGTGGCCATACGTAAATCTGGTGAGAGCGCCCCTTCATCGTATGTGTCAAGGAAAAGGTTCAGCAGATGGGGGTTGAGGAGATCTGCACACATTTTGTAAAACTCGGCTGGTAGGCCGTTTGGACAAGGGGTCATACCCGGGCGGAGTTTCGAAATTGCCGCCTTCATTTCATCCAGTGTCAGGTCGGCATCCAATGCCTGTGTGTGAGTCTCATCTAGGATATGAGTTTATATTTCGGTCAAGTAATCCTCTATCTCTGGGGTATCACTAAGGGGTTTGGCCTCATAGAAGCTTCCAAAATAAGTAGCGAACGTCGTCACATCTCTGTTTACCCATGGACTGTACCAGGCCTTGGGCATCTTCTATTGACTGGACCCTTCTGCTTTCAATTTCTTTTTTGCTTAGACAGGCTAGTAGCCTTCCAGCCTTATTGCCAATTTTATACAGACGGTGGAGGGTGGCTGCATGTTGCTCCTTTGCCGTGTCTCACGCCAGGTCCCTGTATTCCTGGCTTATAGTTTCCAGCTGTCGGGTGGTTTGCGGGTCTGGCCTCGCAACATCCTTTTTCTCCAACATTTGGATTTGTTGTTCCAGATTCACTATCTGTTAAGTGTCTTTTTTTTTTGCCCATGCCAGTCGGTTTTGCGCCCTGTCCCTCAACACCGTTTTATACGCCTCTCAGTGTTGTTCCAGATCTGACTGTTAGCTCGTTTTCTCCAAAGAAGATCTGTGTCCAGCCCTATTCCTTTGATAAAGTCTCCCTTCTGCAGATCCCAGGCTGCGAGTCTCCATTGGGGTTGGGGTTTTCTGGCCCGGACTCCTATTTGTGTCCATAATGGTGAGTGGTCTAATAATCCCCTTGCTAGTTATTCCACCTCGCCTATCTCTCCTAATTCTCCCTTTGGGATGAATATGTAATTCAGACGTGAGTGGACTCTATGTGGCCCAGAAAAGTATGAGTATTGATTGGTGTGCGGGTTCTGTTTCCTCCACACATCGGTCAAGCCCAGTGTGTCTGTGAATGGCGCCAATGGGGTGGTGGTGACTTAGTGGCCTTGATCTCCTTTACGGTCTCTTGACATGTCCATTACATCATTAAAGTCACCTCTCATCACATGAAGAGAGTTCGGGGCTTCAAACAGAATTTCTGTTATTTTGTCAGTGTGCATGACAGTATCCTTGGTGGTGCGTACACACAAATCAGGGTCAGTTTCATTCAACCCCATGTGCCCGACACCCCGACTTATGTTCCTTTTTAATCCACCCACGTGTGCGATATCTCAAAGGGAAGTGTCTTTTTTATCATGATCACTACTCCTCGGGATCAGTTTTATATCCTGCATGTCCCAAGACCCTATATGCCCCTCTCCCTAGAAACCCACATCTAGTTCCTTGTAGGCATGTCTCCTGGAGCATTACCACATTCAGGTGTAATCGTTTAATGTAATGCGAGACCAGCCTTCTTTTAATCCTGTCTCTCAGGCAGTTCCATGTTAGGCACGTTGAAGCCAGAGTCTAAAGGGGTCGGCCTGGGTATGATGTCCCCCCCCCCCCCTGTGCTAAGGGTGTGCGTGTCATGTACCTAGGTTTCCCTTTCAGGCCATAATGCTACTGTTCGTCGAGTCTGGTGCGATTTATCTGCATCTGAACTTGCAGAACAACATTTTCAGGTCCCTCCTAACCAGACCTCTACCCTACCCCCAAATCCTTCTCAGCCTCCACAACACTGGGTAACCGTGCGCAAGAGGAGAAGAAAGGGTCTGTCGCCCCTCACAAACTATTAGAACATTATGCTATGAGTTCACATTATTTGGGTTTTCAGTATCAGGTGGGGGTGACCAGTGTTCTAATCCTTCCTTATCCGGAGCATTAGTTGCTGTTCGTTTCCATGGTCAGGTGGTTTCTGCAGTTTTTTCTTGTTGTGGCGGATGTTCCAGTTCCGTGGTTGGTTCCATAGTTATGATTTCAGTGACTAATGGGTGTGGGGCTTCGTTGTACGAAGGACACCTCGGGGTTGTCAGATTCGGAGATGGAGTAGCTCAAGCTAGAGTCATCAGTTGTTTTTGGTTTCCTCTGGGGGGAGGGCTCCCTGCCGATCTGCTGTCTTTTCCACTCCATCCTGATCCCTATAGCATGTATGGAGTGTTTCCTATGTTTTGCCTTCTTCGGTTTTCCAATGTGCGTCGTCTTGGTGGTTTTCCGCTGGGCCCAATGGTTAGCCTACCAGATGGGCATGTTCGAGCACGTTGTTCCTCTGGTGGGAGTAAGGCCGGCCTCTCCTCCACCCATGCCTCCTCTGGAGTTTGAAAGAAGTGTGTTTTCCCCATGAAAATGACTTTAAGCTTTGCTGGGAATAGGTGCATGAATTGTATTTAGTGAGCGCTGAGTTTAGCCTTCACTGAGTCTAAAGTGCGCCGTTTGCGCTGCACCTCGCAGCAGCAGTCTGAAAGATCATTATTTTAGAGTTATTGTGTCTTATTTCTCCCAATTTCCTAGCTTCTCTGAGAATCATGTCTCTATCTAGAAAGTTCAAAAGTCTTGTTATTATAGGTCCTGGGGGGGCACCTGGTGGAGGCTTTGCCATCAATGCCCGATGTGCTCTTTCAATCACAAAGCATATGGAGAATTTGTCCTGAGAGATTAAATTTTTTAGCCATTTGGTCAGAAGTCTGCTGTACTTCTCTCATCAACTCCTTCCGAGAATTCCACGAAGGTCAATACGCCAGAGAGCATCTTTGCTGGATTCCTGCAGCTCCGCCATCCCAATACGTAATCTTTTAGCTCTTCCTCAGCTTCAGTGATGAGCTTTTCAGCCGTAGTGATCCTTTCCACAACGTTTCGCAGGTCTTGGCAGAGCAGAGTCACTTCTGAGCGGACTTCCCCGATCCTGTCTTCCAGTACCGCACTCAAAAATTGTATAGCCTGAAGCAGTTTGGCCGTATCAGGGAATGGGGGTTGTGTGATTTCCGGTAGTGAGACTGGTTTTGTGGAGCGGTCCATTTTTCCTTTTCTGGGATGTTTGGGATCCTTGTCTTTTCCCATCCTTGGATACCACTAAGGTATGCCAATGAGATCTCTCCCTTGCCTCTGGGTGTGGCTCCAATGTTTCCAGTGTCTCCTGTCTCTTTAGCCCAGTATGGCATTTCCCTCCTCTCAATGTCCCCAGTGCAGGGCCTACTGTCTTCTTATGCACGCT
Organism: Triturus cristatus; assembly: GCF_964204655.1. NCBI lineage: Eukaryota > Metazoa > Chordata > Amphibia > Caudata > Salamandridae > Triturus > Triturus cristatus. Next base: position 213,514,111 of record NC_140594.1, on the reverse strand, counting down.
TGTTGGGTCTGACCGGATTACATCTACTTGGTATAGTGGGTCCACTGGGTAATCCCGTCCCAGCCGTCCCAGTCCCCCCTCCTTTCCAGATCCATCGCCTTTATCTATTTCTGGTGTTGTGGAAAGTCGTTCTTGGTTCGTTTTCAAGTGTAAATCTCTTAGTCTCTTGATTACCACCTCTGACCCTGTTAAGGGCCGGATCCACGGCAGTCCCTCTGAGAAAGAAGACAGTGAGCAGGCCAGAGCCTATCCTGTAACTGTTCAGTTTGCCCCATGTGCCCTGTCTGCTTTACAACAGTAGAATACCTCTTGTTCCTGCAGGTGGAGAGGCGGGGGGCGAGGGGGGTTGGGGGTGGGGAGGAAGGTCCCGGTCCAGTAGCCAGTGTAACTTTTGACTTGCTTTGTGGTGTCTCTTTCCTCCGCCTAGGATAAGGCGAAGCGGGCCTTCTCACAAGCTGGCTCCCCCGCCTCTTTATGTGCTTGTCTTCCCGGGCTAGTCCTTTCACTCCTTGTGCTCACCTTCTCAGCTCCCCGCAGGGCGCGGCCTTCTCTGGCCCTGCGGCAAGCGGCAGGCAGCCCTCTCCCTTTCATGGGCCTTCAGGTCCAGGAGGGTCTGCTGTGTCAATCTTGATCCCCAGATCTCAGGAGGGTTGCAGGCGACCCTCCAGCCTAGTCGCTCCTTCCCTTTCTCCCAGAGTGGCCATCGTCAGCATTCGCAAGGGTTATCTCTCCCTCTCCCGCCTAGAACCAGGCATATCGTGCCATCCCGCAGGCCGGTTCTGCTTACCTCCCTGCAAGCTGGTCTCACCAGGCGAGGCCCCTCCACCACCCACTGCCACCTTTCCAGTCCCCCGAGGGGGCACAACTTTCTTTAGACCTGTGGAGAGCAGTAGGGCCTGTCGAGGCAACCCCAGCCCCTGCGCCTTAGGGGGATGGGAGGCAACCCCCCGGTCCCGCAATTTCTTCTCAGGGAAGCGGCTTTCAACCTTCACTTCCGCGCAGCTCCCCCGTGCGTATGTTTCGACCTCGGATCTTCTACCTGCCCCGTCTCAGCTGATGCTTCTTGTGATGGTAGGAGCGGGTGGCAGCAGCAGCGTCTTCGGTCCCGGGGGCCTCTCAACCACTCTGCCGAGTGCTTGGGCCCTCCTCTGGTCCCGGGCGGGTGGAGGGAGTTGAGGGGGGAGCGAAGTCTCCCAGGGCATCTCGCCCGCGGGCCTCTGTGCCGGTCTTATCGTTGTGGCTAATTCATGTTGCCCTCACCACCTTCTCCCCGCCGAATATGTCCCGGAGCCTGAGATGGCAGAGGACGGCCAAGCCAGACCCCCGTCTCGGGGACCTGTCTCCTCTTCTTTCAATTGCTTGGTCTGCCCTCGGCCCATCTCCGCCGCTCACCTCCTGCGCGTAGCTGGTCCGATCGTGTTGCCTGGCCCCTTCCTCTGCCGATTTTGTCTCTAACAGGTATTTTGCTTTTCCTGGAGGAAGTTGAATATTCAGGGTACTGGTTTATAGTTGAGAACTGCAGGATTCATATGGATTCAGTAGCTCCGGCCGGTGCTCTTGCGAAGCACGTCCTATTTGGGCATGTTGCTGGCTACGCCCTCCTCGCCCCCGATCGTCTTGAGCACTCTGGACAGGAGTGGTATTGGCCTAAGCTCCACTCGGAGACAAAAAGCGTTGCTGAGCGAGTGCCACCTTGGAAAGTCTAGCATACAAAATTGCTGACAGTGCGCGTTCTCGGCGAACAGATCTAACAAAGGCTCTCCCCCACTTCTGAAAGAGACCTTTCACCACCTCCAAATAGAGACGCCATTCGTGATCCGCTAGGCATCGAAGGCTGAGTTTGTCCACCCTGGCGTTCAGAGAACCTGCCAGGTGTTGAACCGCCAGGAATATACCATGCTGTTCCAGCCATGTCCAGAGACGCAGGGCGTTTTGACAAAGGGTCCAGGACCCCACCCTACCCTGTTTGTTGCAGTACAACATGTCGGTGTTGTTGCCTGTGAACACCTGAACCAGCTTTCCCTTGATGGAAGGAAGGGAAACTTTCAATGCCAAGCAAATCACTTGGAGCTCCAGCAAGTTATGTGGAGTCCGTATTCTGCCAGAGACTAAGGTCCTCTGATTTCCATCTCGCTCAGATGTGCCGCCCTATCCCAGGAGTGACGAATCTGTCACTACTGTGTAATCTGGTTGGTGAAGGGAGAGAGCCCTGCCTCTGATCCAATCGCAGTTAGTCAGCCACCACTGCAGGTCCTCCGAGATCTGGATCATGTTGGAGAGAGTCCCCTGATGCAGTGCCAACTGGAACTTCAGGTCCCACTGCATAGCCTGCATTTGCCATTTGGCATGTGTCACTAGCAGGATGCAGGACTCAGTCTCACAGAAATCCAGGATAGAGGCTGAAACATCGGTATCATAGCCTGAATATCCTGGACTCTGCACTAGGAAAGATAGGCCAGAAACTGCCAGAACAGCTCAGATGAAAAGGACCGTCTGAGAGGGAGTCAGGTTTGACTTTGGCATGGTGATAGTGAACCTCAACGAAACTAGGAGAGTCGCTGTAGTCTGGAGGTGGGAAGAGGACAGTCTGGAGCGAGCTCACCTTCAACAACCAGTTGTCGAGATAGGGGAAAACTGGCATCCCTGATCTGCGCAGATGAGATGCAACCACTGCCATCATCTTGGTGAACCCTCAAGGGGTGCTGGTACGGCCAAAGGGGAGCACTGTGAACAGAAAGTGCTTGTGGCATGCCGTGAACCGCGGGTAGCACTCACTGATGGGCAGGCAGGACGGGAATGTGAAAATAGGCATTTTGCAAGTACAACGCTACAATCCAGTCTCCGGGGTTAGGGCAGACAAGACCTGAGCCAGAGTGGCCATTTTGAACTTTTCCTTTTTGAGGAAGTAATTGAGGGCTCGCAGATCTAGAATAGGAAGAAGGCCCTTGTCCTTTTTCAGGACCATAAAGTAGCAGGAATAGCAACCACAGCCTACTTCTGGCCCTGGAACCCTCTCTATGGCTCCCATGGCCAAGAGAGTCCTGACTTCCACCTGAAGCAAGTTCAGGTAGTCCTCTGTCAGCCTGTCGCAAGTTGGAGGGATAGAGGAAGGGATAGTCTTGAAGGGGAGGGAGCAGCCCTTACAGACTATCTGAAGAGCCCACTTGTCCGATGTGATGTTTTGCCAGTGGTGAAGGTGATGGCTGCTCCTGCCACCAACCGGCTGCCCATGATCTTGAAGAGCCGGACTAGGAAGTTTTAAAGGCTGCAGGGGGAGGAGTGGACTGATAGGCTCTCTCTGGGTGCCTGACCCACAGGACCGAAAGGAGCCGCGCCCACGGCCACACAGAGGTTGCTGAACTTGCGCAGTTTGGTGGGTGGGATATGGCTGGCGCAGCTGAAAACCCCTTCTGTGGCACAAAAAAGGTGAAAAGCAGATAGGGGATGGATGGGCACTGGGAGGCCCAAGGACTAGGTTGTAGCCTGCGAGTCCTTAAAGCTCTTCAGAGCCATGTCTGCCTGGTCTTGGAAGAGACGAGTGCCATCAAAAGGCATGTCCATAAGGAAAACCTGGACATCCCCAGAAAAGCCGGAAGTTCTGAGCCAGCCGTGGTGTCGAACGACCACAGTCGATGTTATTCTGCCCAGTGAGTCGGTGGTGTCAAGCGCACAATGAATGGTGAACTTTGCTGCATCTCTCTTGTCTGATACCGCTTGGGAGAGAATGGCCCGGGCCTCCTCTGGGACCTGTGGCAGCACCTTCGCAACAGTTTTCCACAAGGAATGAGTGTAACTGGCCAATAGGCATGCAGTGTTCATCGACCACAATGCAAGGCTAGCGGAAGAAAGCATCTTCTTGCCCCATCTATTCAGTCTCTTGGATTCCCTATCTGGGTGCGGAGGGAAAAGCACCCTGTGAGATAGAGGACTGAACCACCAAACTCTCTGGGTAGGGTGGTTGGTGAGGAATTTCGTGTTACCCGGTGCAGGGCAATGATGGTGGGCAAATGTCCTATTCACAGGAGCCCCCATGCTGGGCTTAAACTATGTTCCCAGAAGGAGATCAGTCAAGGCTTCATTGAAAGGCAGGAGGGGTTCTGAGGGGGAGACACCTAGCTGCAGGACCTATGTCAAGATGTTTGTCTTGACTTCCACTGAAGGGAGCAGAAGGTCCAGGACCTCAGCTACCCTTCTCACCACCATAACATATGAAGCTTTCTCCTCCGTAGCCATGGTAGGGGGAAAAAACAGGCCAGAATCTGGGGAGTTATACAGGCCACTGACCTCACCCAATTCCTTATACCAGTCCATTTAATGCACAAGCTGGTCTTGTAAAGGGTCCAGCAACTCCTCCCAATCGTCTTCCATTTCTAGCCCCTCAAAATAAGGCTGAAGAATAAACCTAGGACCCAAGGCTGCCATTGGCGCTGGAATTGGTGTCGATAGATGCCGATCCGGCTTTGGTTTGTCGGGGATGAGAATGGGGCGGGCGCCGCCAGGAGTCTCGGTATGGGGCCTGGCACCGGGGAACGACCGGCGCCGGTTCGGATCCACCACCTGATCCATTAGGGGGCATCGGTGCTGTAGCTGCCGGTACAGAACCCGATGGAGCTTCTTCTGAGCCTCTGGGGCACCCAGTACAGAACCCGATAGAGCCTCTTCTGAGCCTCTGGAGCACGAAGGCTCGCTGGGATGGTCAGGTCACCCAAATATGAGGCACATGGCATCAGACAATTCTTTAAACAGGGCAGGGATTGCTCTGGCTCAGGGAAAGGCAGGGAAGCGCAAAGCCGACCCAAGTGCAGGTTCTGCAGAACGAGGCCTAGAGCGTCAAGGCTCCTCCGTGACGATGGCCGACGGATGGGGAGACGTTGAAGCACGACATCTTGTGCTTCTTATGCCTTTCACCCGACCGACTCGACGACTTTGAGTGGGAGGACGAGTACTCTCGGAGCAGTGCCCAGATATTCCAGTTGACTGGGAACGAGACCTCCAGGGTGAATGGCGTGGAGTTGAACGCCGGGCTGCAAGCAGCTTTAGGGATCCCTCCCCCAAAGCCTTTGGCGACATGGCCCGGCAGTCTGAGCGGGACTTCAAATCACAGTCACTCTCCAGGCACCAAAGACGAACTAAGTGTGGACCCGTCACCGACATGGCGTAATGGCAGGCGTCGCATGGTTTGATTCCAGAAGTCTTCTTTGACATAGAGGAAAAAACCTACACACCAAAAAATTACGACAAAATGTTGAGAAAAGCCCATCAAAAAGTGAAAGAGGGTAGCTCTCTTCACAGGTCTGCGCTAGCTGGCGCAGAAAGAAAAGAACTGACATCAGCGTGCTGAGATGGCACCTATATAGGTGATGCATATGTCACTTCTGGTGCGGACTACGCCAAAGATGCAACACAGAGCTGACCGATGCCACCTGCCGGTGCACAAGGGTATTGCTCAAGCAAAAGTCTTCCAGATCCAGCCTGACACCTGGAATATTCTAAGGTAAGGAATCTGCGGCTAGATGTCTCTATCAGATAGAATTGTGATTAACTCTGCTAGTAGAGGCCTGAACTTCCAGGCTTTCAGGGTGCTGTGTAAAGAAGGCAGAGTCACTCAGATTGGGTCGGTGGTGTTGTGCCACTTGTCTTTTCATAGATGGACTGAAGCAGGGTTTAGCCCAAGTACTCATGAGGGTGTCAATTCGGGATTCATTGAACGGCAGCAAAGATTTGGACAAGGTCTGTCTGGATTGTAAAACGTCAGTGAGGACACTGGTTTATAACTTAACCAATGGTAATTGCAAGTCCAGAACTTCAGAAGCTCGTCTGATGACCATGGTGAATGCGGTTATGTCTTCCATGGAAGGGCCCAGGGCGAGAAGCCAACCCCATTTCATGGAAGTGTCCAATCCACTGGCCTCTTGTAGATCCAAATAAAAATTGTCATCCTCATGTTGCGGGGAAAACTCATAACCAAGAGCTGGTCGACTTTGGTCAGTATCCGATCAAAGGCGAACGCTTTTATTGTAACGCATCTGGAGGCCTCCACAGATCCATATGGCCCAAATGAGCCCCAGAGGTTTCCGGCAGGTTGCCAAAAGAGATTTGAAGCATTGCATCTGTTGTTTGAACATTAAATATACCTTGAAAAAACAAGAGACAAGAGGAGTTTGGCAAAACAGGAATACTGTAATTAAACAGAGCATCCGAGAGAATAGTTATAGGAGTAGGGTCTGAGGAGTGTCTCAATTTACAATTGGTCTGGGGCCTCTTTTTATACAGTTCATCATTGATAATACAGTATTTCCGGTAATCCATGTATGGTATGGAATGTAAGCTGCTGCCTTTGCAGACATTAATTGTCTAATGGAGAGTACAGGTGGGCCTCGACCTTGCGTGAATACAATATGGCCAGTGGATAACGTGTCAAGATGTCCGGCATGGGGAGCGCGTTATCACTACGTGTGCGGTGTTCTAATTGGCTATATGATCCTAACTCATGTGGTATCTGGCTTTATGGTGTTTCCATCCACGTGTGCTTTATTGGGGCCAATCTCCCTGGACAATTGTAGTGTGGCTGCGCCTATTTGTGGGATTGATAAAGAGTTTCCGGTTTGTGCATTTTCTGCTGGCTACGAGCCACCCCACCTGTGACTTATCAATCTGTGACCCTGAGCCTAGGTCTCAGAGCCTGCCTGACAACATATTTACAAGTCGGGTTTGATGTGGAGTTCACAACGGGCAAATTTGTTAATAAAGATTACATTTTGTTCTCATAAATGAATGTATTGTTTTTCATATTAGCATTGATTTTTTCCATATTAACACATCTTTAAATACCTCAATTTGTTGTGATGTTGCCGACAGCCTTGGAAGTTCGAGGTTCATCAACATCAATTGCGGAATCGACTACTCGGTGAGGGACTGGGAGCGAGACAGGCGGTTTTCTTGATATCCTCGATACTGCTTAGGAGTGCAGCGAGACTGGGATGAGTCCTGCTTGGACTTCTTATGTTTCTTTTTGGACTTTGACTTAGCTGAACGATGAAGTGGCCTAAGAGTGGGAACGGATCCATGTCCCCAGGAGTGGGCTTTACACAACTTCTTGTGGTGTTTGGTGACGTACAGCTTGGCTTTGTGCTCCTGGCTTGCCTTTAGGTGCCCCAGAACACACTCCTCGCACAACTTGGAGTTGTGGCCCAAACATTATTATTATTATTATTAAATTTTATAGAACGCGTAGTCACCCGTGAGTATCCCAGCGCTAAGATCGGTACACCTGGGGGTAGTGGGGGCAAGGGGGGGGAGTTAGGAGTTAAGGGAAGAGGTGGGTTTTCAGTCGCTTTCTGAAACGCAGATAGTTAGGTTCTGTTCTCAGGTCGCGGGGTAAGGCGTTCCAGAGGCATGCGGTATGAACCGAGAAGCGTCTTCCACCAGTGCGTGCCTTCTTGACTCTGGGAGTGATGATGAGGTGTTCCTGATCGGATCGAAGGGATCTTGGGGCTTTATAAGGATTCATAAATTTTACTAGGATTGGGGGACCTTTGTTTTGCAACAGTCTGTGAGCCAGGCAGAGGGCTTTGAACTTCACTTGTTCTCTAACCGGGAGCCAATGAAGGAGCTTCAGAGCTGGTTTGGCCAAGGCTCTGGCAGGAGTGTTGGTGAGGATCCGGGCAGCCGCATTTTGGATCCTCTGTAGCCTGTTCAGGGTTGCCTCAGGAGCGCCCAGATAGATGGAATTACTGTAGTCGATCCTGGATAATATTAGGCCTTGGATCAGCAGTTTTTTTGCGGTAGGAGGAAGTAAGGGCAAGATCTTTCGGATTGATTTGAGCAGCCCGAAGCAAGTCCCGGCTACTTTTTTTGCCTGTGTTGCAAACGATAGATCTTTATCGAGCCAGACGCCCAGGCTCTTAACCTCGGGTTTCGGGTCAGGAAGCGGGCCTAAACAGGGTGGCCAGATGTTCTGTGACAGGGAGAGTCCCTTCTGACCCAGGAGGAGAATGTCAGTCTTTGAACCGTTAAGTTTCAGATAGGACCGGTTCATCCATCCTTGTATCTGCGTAAGACAGTTGTAAAGGTCCGCAGGTTGTTGGCTTGGGTGAGATAGGGATACCACTAGTTGAGTGTCGTCGGCGTAGCGGACGATACTCACTCCGAACGGGATGACAACCTCCTCCAATGGGGACATGTAGATATTAAACAATGTGGGACTCAGGGAGGAGCCCTGAGGTACACCACATTGGAGGGGAATTTCGGAGGAGCGGGTGTTGTTCTCCCAAATCTCAAAGGACCGATGACCCAGAAAGGACGATAGCCAGTGTAGTGCTTTTCCTTCTACACCGACACTCCTGAGTCGGTGGATAAGGAGTTGGTGATTGACAGTGTCGAAGGCCGCACTGAGGATCACTGCCACTGATCCTCCAGCGTCAAGAAGTGCTCTGGCCTCCTCCACCGCCGCAAGGAGGGTGATGTCGGTGCCCTGCCCTGGGCGGAATCCCGTCTGCGAGCTTTTCAGCCGATCATTAGTTTCCAGAAATTGTGAAAGTTTTCTGTTCACCAGCTTTTCGGCTACCTTACTAGTTCCTGGGAGGAGGGAAATTGGTCTGTAATTGGCCAAATCCGCAGGGTCAAGGGAAGGTTTTTTCAATAACGCCTTGACAACTGCCGCCTTCCAGCTAGAGGGGACGACTCCCTGTTGCAGCGAAACGTTGATAAGCTGGGTAAGGGGGGGGATGATCGTGGGTGCTACTCTCTTGAGGATACGTAACGGTGCGGGGTCCCTGGGGGAACCGCTTTTGATGTTATTAAGCGTGCTTTCGACCTCCTCGGCAGTCACTTGTCCCCAAGAGGTGAAACAGGGGGAAATAGGAGTGTTATTGATCTCTTTTTCCTCGCTCGAGTTAGTGGTTGGAATTGAGTCGAGGATTTTGTGGATCTTATCCTTGAAGAAATTAGCTAGTTTATGGCATTTTTCCTCGTCTGCCTTGGGGTCTGGTGGATTTCTGGGTCCGGGGTCAGGGACTTTAAGGAGTTCTTTTAAGATAGTAAAAGATTCCTTGCTTGAGCACGCGGAATTTACTATTCTTTCTTGGAAGAATAGACTTTTGGTATTTCGAAGGGTAATTTTATAAGTTTGTAGTGCGGTGTGGTACGCGTCCTTTTTTTCCTTAGACTTATCCTTCCTCCAGGAACGTTCCGTTTTCTTACATTCCTGTCGTAGGGACTTAAGCTCCGTAGTATACCAGGGAGCGGGGGTCACCCGTTTGGTATGTTTAAGAGTAGTAGTTTTGGGGAGAAGTTGATCCAATGAAGATGTGACCCAGAAATTAAACTGTTCATCAGCAATGACAGGATCGGCGGAGAGAGTGGGTCTGGAATTTGAAAGGGTAATGGCCCATTCCTCTGGAACAAGCTTGTGCCAGCGACGATCGGTGACCCGAGTTTTAGAGGGTTGGGAGGGGGCTATGAATAGATGACAGGAGATAGGGATTAGAAAATGATCTGTCCATGGAAGAGGAAGGGGGGAACCAGTAGTAATGTCCGCGATATTAGTCAGGACGGGGTCCAGGAGATGTCCCTTGTCGTGGGTGGGTCCATTATTGACCAGCCGAATGTTAAATGACCTCAGGTCATGCAAGAGGTCAAGTGCTATGGAATCTATGGCGTCTGTGAGGTGGAGATTGAGGTCGCCCACTAAGAGGAAGTTAGAGGCGGAAGAAGCTAGTTGTGCCACCGTTTCGGTGAGAGCGTTAATGAATTTCCCTGGTGTACCCGGAGGTCGATAGATCAACAGTCCTGTTATGGAGTGTGCCGGGGAGGTTTGGAGAGCGAAATGGCAGCTTTCGCAGTCTTCAATGTTAGCATTGCTGGTTCTGCAAACTAGGTGTTCTTTGTGGATTATTGCCAGTCCCCCTCCTCTCCCTTTAGGTCTATGCAGGGATTGGATAAGATAACCTGGGGGAAGGGTATTGACAATATCAAAATCTGAGCTGGCAGAAAGCCAAGTTTCTGTGAGAAACAATACGTCCAGTCCATGATCTTTTATCAGCAAGTTGGTTTCGTGCGCGTGCTTGGGGAGGGAACGGCAGTTAAGAAGGCCCATCTGTAGTCCAGGCTTTACCGGAGTCTGGGCGACTGGGTTACAGCGTGCACAGTTGATATATGGTTTGCCTTCATCATGGATGTAGCGACATTCCTGATTTTTTTCCAGGTGGAGAGCCCGAAGCATGTCACTTGTGTACACCAGACGCCCAGGCGCGAAATCCGGCAGAGTTCCTGGGCCTGGGTCCGGCTGGGCCCGGACGGGCCCAGACGGGCTTGCCTTCGGCGCGCTGACGGCGCGCCCGCTGCGCCCGCCGCTGCGCATACGTGAGGTGCACATATTTTTGTAGGCGGAGTGGGCGTGGCCTCGAGCGAGTGGGCGTGGCCACAGGACCGGCTCACTCGCTGCTGGCGACAATTACTTGGGCGTTTCCCGCTGCAGCGATTAGCTCTGCTGCTAGGCGGTGAGGGTGTGAACTGAAGCCCCCAGTCTACGTGCAATTGGGTGAAAAAGGTAGGTTTCCCAGAGAAAGTTTTTACACACAAGATAAAATTACAGCGCTAACTTTTTTTAAAACAATGCTCCCGGCTGTGCCTCAGGAGTACAATCCAACCAGAGCTCTCAAACGGCTCGGTTTTGTAGGCGGAGTGGGCGTGGCCTCGAGCGAGTGGGCGTGGCCACAGGACCGGCTCACTCGCTGCTGGCGACAATTACTTGGGCGTTTCCCGCTGCAGCGATTAGCTCTGCTGCTAGGCGGTGAGGGTGTGAACTGAAGCCCCCAGTCTACGTGCAATTGGGTGAAAAAGGTAGGTTTCCCAGTGAAAGTTTTTACACACAAGATAAAATTACAGCGCTAACTTTTTTTAAAACAATGCTCCCGGCTGTGCCTCAGGAGTACAATCCAACCAGAGCTCTCAAACGGCTCGGTTTTGTAGGCGGAGTGGGCGTGGCCTCGAGCGAGTGGGCGTGGCCACAGGACCGGCTCACTCGCTGCTGGCGGCAATTACTTGGGCGTTTCCCGCTGCAGCGATTAGCTCTGCTGCTAGGCGGTGAGGGTGTGAACTGAAGCCCCCAGTCTACGTGCAATTGGGTGAAAAAGGTAGGTTTCCCAGTGAAAGTTTTTACACACAAGATAAAATTACAGCGCTAACTTTTTTAAAAACAATGCTCCCGGCTGTGCCTCAGGAGTACAATCCATTAGAGACGCACCTTGTGGAAATCTGTCACCGACATCTGCTTGCAACAGTCCAAGGTGGTATTTTTAGTTCTTTGCCCTGAGCTGCATACTCAAGGCAGCACTTTCTGCATTTCAAAATTACTACTTTTCAACCCTTCCTAAAAATACTTGGGGAATTTTCTCCAAAATATTCCAGGACTGGAGTTAGAATAGTTAAAAAGCCTTCTGAAATGTTTGGGGCAAAGTTGCTTTTCCCACAATTATTCCAGAGCTGGAGTCATAGTAAATCTGACCTTCTAGTGTCTGCCATGCCCACTGCTGCAGTAAGGGCGCAGTTCAGGCCACAAAACACAAACGTTACAAGGTTTAAACTCAGAGGACATGTTCCCTTGCACACTGGAGAGATAGCTTTTGGAGAAAAATGTATAAACTGACAAAAAACAGTTAGGAGCTATCTCCAGATCTGCGTATGAAGGCGCAGAAAGAAAGAAAAGGCCGTCAGAGTGCTTGGATGGCACATTTATGAAGCTCCAGTTGTTTAATTTGGAGTAGAGCGAGGTTGACGTAGAGCTGCACAATGTCACCTATCAGTATGCAGGGGCTATGCTGAAAAAATGGGACACGGCCTTTACTACGTGGGCTGAGCCATGGGTGCCATTTCCTCGCAAGCGGAACCACGCTTGCCTTAGACACGCATATGCGTGGTTAAGGCACAGAGTGGTCTAGATGTCTGAATGGGAAGCACAGCAACAGTAATCGTCGTGACAGAAAGCTCGACGCGGCCAGGTAAGAGGGGCTGGGGCCAGGTTGGAGGGGTGGGGGTAGTTTTTAAGGGTTGGGGGAAGTGTTTAGGGGTCGGGGTAGTGTTTAGGGCTTGGGGGGTCAGGGTAGTGTTTAGGGCTCAGGTAATTTTTAGGGCTCAGGGAGGTGGGAGTAGTGTATAGGGCTCGGGTAGTGCTTAGGGCTCAGGGGTGGGTAGTGTTTAGGGCTCAGAGGGGGGGGGAAATCGGGGTAATTTTTAAGGCACGGAGTCGGGGTTATTTTGAGGGCTCAGGGCAGGGGGACAGGGGTTTGATTTTTACCACACATATCCCTTTACCAGTCATGCCTTTACCACAAAATTGCGTGGTAAAGGCATGCTTGGTAAAGGCATGCGTGATAAAGGCACGCATTGTTCGGGCAGGGTTGTGGAGGCACGCGTGGTTTAGCCATGCATGCCTCTGTCATACAACCTGAAAAAACTTGAGGATCCAGTCTGGCACTTAGGGATATTCTATAAGTGAGGGATCTGCAGTTAGAAGTATTCATCAGAAGATTAATGTACTGACCTCCATTTTGCATCTGAAAGGATGGAAATGTGGGGGCTGTCATAGTCTCATCCTTGCTCTGCATTCTAAACTACATGCAGCTCATTATTTTGGACATACATAACATTCATTTTAAAGGCTAAAATCAAAGCACTGGGTAAACCAATGATAGCTATAAAATACTGATTTATTAAAATGTGTTTCCCATTCTGTCTACACCAAACATCCTTCATAAATAGGGCTCCAAAAGGGCGACAAAATTACATAAACCACAGAGCTTGTGAACTGCGAGTGACCCAAGGAGTCAGAAAATATCAGCATCCCGATAATACCCATGAATTTCATTGATAAAGAGGCCAATTGGATAACAGTATAAACAATTTCAAATGTAAGAGAGGTATAACGACATTGTGCTACGTTCACACTCGTTTCAGGCTTCAACAAAATAAAAAAGACAGTCATTCCAGTCCCAGCAGAAAAGATTATGCACTTCAGTTAATATGTTAAAATAAATACAGCGAGAAGAAAAGAAAATACTAAACATATCATTTCAACTTGGGACTAAAAGCCAGCAGATATGTCCATCGAGGTATCCAACTCAATAGTGTTCTGCTACTGCACTTTGTACATAGCAGTACTCCCAAGCTCTCTCTCTTAATAGCTCTCTCACTAGACCATGTGCCTGTGCTTGAGAAGACTAAAGATCGAGGAAGGATTTTTTTCATGTTGCACGTCGAAGAAAACATATAAAAATATAATCCTGTTAAAGTTTCACAGGCCAAACAAAGCACTTTGAAATGCTGCAGGCTAGTTTCATACTTGGGTCTGACAAATGTTTGCAAACTATAAACACATCAACAAGGGTCTGGAGGTTAGTTAAATCAAAGTTTGCAGGAATTCCAGCAAAGACATGCTGGTGATTTCTCAGTTTGACGGAAAAAATATGAAAGCACAAAAACAACATGGAAGAAAAAAGTAAGAAACAAAGATTTGGGTAATTTCTGAATTATAAATTATTATTCTAAAGTGCTGACCTTCTGGTACTTCACCAATGTTGTCCCAGTCTATCCATTGTGTAGACAACATTCGACTGAATCTGACTTGACTTGGAGTTGCCTAACCTGGTTAGTAATATTCACCCTTAAGGAAATATAGATGGGTGATCAATTAATGCCCATTTTATTGTCACTGATATTCGGATACTTGCATACAAACTGTGTTTGCTGTTGGTCAGTCTGTAGCCTAGGAATAGCTTGTAACCCGTAGTTGGTTGTTTTATCACATGCCCTTAAGTATGTCACTGCTGTCTGATAGAATCAGTCACGCTAATGACATCTGAAGTGACTGCCTGGATAAGTGACTTAGTAAGCGCTACTAGGGGGTGAGATACCAAGAAAATTGTGCTAGATCTTAATGACAGTTTTAGTAAATTGTACCTGAAATACACACTATTCCTCATGCAGACCCGTTGTAACTAGTTATATATAGTTTGTATACGAGTTTACTATGGCTTCTTTTTTATATAAAAAAACAAGCTTCTTCTCACAGGATAGATACTGATAAAGAAGACAACCATTCTTCAAACAGGTTTGCATCAAGATCATCCACTTCGTGCTTTAAGAATGAGTTAGGCGAACCGTCACGTGCTTCAGTATACTATTCGGTAATGGCTTTTCTTTCAAAGTGTTTTATTCCACAGCTACAGTTCATAAGGAGCGTAGGGGGCATCCTTCTTTCTCTCTGAGCTCTGATCTGAAAGTCTTTCTTCCACTTCCATTCCAGCCTCATGGACTACAGGACAGGGGTCTGTAGTCGCACAGCTGTACAAGGGTTCCACAGCATCTCCGACACATAGGTTTACGTGGGATTCTTCTCTACAAGTGCTGTCAGAGGGAAGAGGCACACCTTCTTTTAGCGGTGTTCAGGAGAGCTCAAACCCGGTGTTCATACTGATGGCATAGCGCAGTTTATCCCGTAAAATGCTCTTCTTGCTATAATTGGGAAGTTTGAGTAGATTGAAGCAGGTTGAGGACGTTGGTAGGCGGCCGCCTGGCTCCTTCTTGCGTATTGTAAAGAATCCTCTTAGTACACTGCCTAGTGTATCGCCTGTGTCCTGCAGAAAGAATCAGATTGATCATTAGAACATTCTGCCCTTCCAGAATCAAACCACACATCTTAAAACTAAGGACACCGAGCTACTCTCAGCGCTTACGAGTCTCTTGTGCCTCAAGCCAACCTCAGTCCTAATGTTTTCCATCACCTATGTGTCCTCCCTGCAATCACCACTCCACCGCTATGGCCTTGGAAGAACACAATGATTACCTACCATATTGACTACCGCAGTAACATCTTCGCATCCCTCCCAGCGAACACGATTTCCTGGCTCCATTGAGTACACAAATATGTAGTGATCTTAATTTGCTCATTAGCACAGTAGCCATATCAAGCCTGTACATGTACATCTTCATTGTTGTCTTCTAAAGTCAAGGATCAATTTCAAGACCCTCTGCTTGGTATAAAAGGCTTGCTGGCTCTGGCCCCCTACATCCTCACCAAACAGAGGTTGATATACCATTTGACTACAGACTCTCCATCTACCTAGCAATATGCGCAGATCTAAGAGGTAAAGCCCTATTTGTACATGCCTTCTCTAAACTACCTCCAGGCAGCAACGCAGAAAACTCAACTTTACCAGCAGGAATATGGTCTTTACTTAAGCGCTTTAATCTGTGACCAGTTGCCTCTGGATAACTCTCCTTGTTCTTTCCATTTCTCTGCAACAACCCCTTCATTATTAATGCCATATGAAATATTAATTGAATTCACACAAAGAATGCCTAAGGCTGTTCTCACAATTAAACTTTACATAGGTGCAATAAATGAGAGTAGGACCTCTGGCCAAGGAAGATGCACTGATTCATTTTTTGTAATAACCATTACCATCTTCAGTCTTTACTTCTAGAGGTCAAGTTCCAGCCCTGAAGAAGGCCACTCTTTATGCCTTTTAAAAAGTAAATACGATCTCACCCTTTACACTGTGTATAAAAATACCAAACCACTCACATGGCTCCTGCTTGTATCAAAACAACATTACTAACATTGGTTGCAGGTACAGACCACACTTGAGAGTGGTAAGGAGGGGTTGAAAGGTTTCAATGTTGAACCACAGCACTCTTTGTAATGAAGAATACTAGATCGTACTATATAATATATATATATATATATATATCACCTTGACAAACATCCTTACTGCATATAGATGTAAACTCAGTTCTAAGTCTTTGACCTGCACTGCATGATACTGACAATGCATTATAGACAAAACATTGCAACACTCGCAACACAGTAGTTTCCCTGCCAGCACCGACGTGGGCAGGGAAACCTGTGCTTGCTCCCACCTGGTGGAAGCATTTTCAAAAGTCCTCCTAAACCGAAATAAGCATTTGCAATGCAATAGGTCTCGCATGTGCAAGAGTTAGAGATATTGACATTGTAAATGACAATCTGGCACATGCATCAAACCAAAAATCAACTCGCTAAAATACCGAATCGCAAAAATCACCCGTTAGCGAGTGGCAAAAAACGATTCCCAATGCATCAACACAAATAGCGAAAAAATAAAGAATCACTAAATATTTGCCCGGTAAAATAAAGAATCGCAAAAAAATGCCCCGTTAAAATAAAGAATCGCTAAATAAAAATTTGGAAATACCGAAATCACTATTAGCGCCTGGCATTAGCCAATTGCAAATAAATAATCGCTAATGAATGCATCAAAAGTTGCAAATACCGAAAATTCCAAAATTCGCTATTTTGCATGAGCAGATTAAGGGGAATCAGAACCAGGAGGTAGAGTTGCAGGAAAAAAAAAAAAAAAAAACTACAAAAATCCCTAATGTGCCACAGATGCTAACAATCAGTAAGCCATACAAATAGGGCCAGGAGACCCTGTTTCCTTTCCCAAAATGGCGGCCCTCTACGTGCTTGCAAGGAGGATGAGAATTAATGCAGCAGCACAGCGCAGGAGAAGGGTCCAGGAGAGAGTATTCAGAGTGCGCATCACATTGCCTGGCCAAAATGAGGATGAGGTCTACGACAAGTATCGTCTCAATCGTGCTATGATAATGCGCCTAATTGCAGACCTGGAACCACTACTGCAGCACCAGACATGTCGGACCAATGCTATTCCTGCGCACGTGCAGGTCCTATGCAGCCTGCACCTACTGGCGTCTGGAAGTTTTCAGGGGGTCATAGCGGTAGCGGGAGGCGTATCACAAAGCGCACTATCACGCTTCTTCCACAAATTCATTGATGCCATGCTGACAATGATACATACCCACATCAGCTTCCCCACAACCCCACAGCAGTTGGACCACACCAAACAGGCATTCTACCAGGTGGCCCAATTCCCCCATCTCATAGGATGCATTGACTGCACGCATGTCCCCATCTGTCCACCCTCAGCCAATGAGCACATCTTCCGTAACAGGAAGTCCTACCACTCCATCAAAGTGCAGGTCGTGTGCGATGCCAAGCACATCATCACGGACATTGTGGCACAATTTCCAGGGAGCACACACGACTCCTACATATTCAGACACAGTGGCATCCACAGGCGTCTACTCAATGGAGAATTTGGAGAGGGACTCCTGCTAGGTACGTACACATACCTCTTCATAACATCAGCATCACACATGTATCATCATGACTGTCGCTAAGCCTTTGCTTCCATCCTGTAGGTGACAGTGCATACGCCCTCTGTGAATATATCCTCACCCCCTACATCAATCCAGCAACACCACAGGAGCAACGCTACAACGCGGCCCACATAAGCACCAGAAATGTAATTGAGAGGACTTTTGGGATTCTGAAGAGTCGCTTCCGAATCTTACATAAGACTGGTGGGGCCTTGCAATATAAACCAGACACCTGCTGCAGGATTGTAGCAGTATGTGCCATGCTGCACAACATTGCAACAAGAAGGGGGATACCCATAGAGGTGGACAGGAATGACGACTACCGGGATGACCAACCTCCCGCACAACACCGACAGGCACACGTTCCAAACACAGCTGAGGGCCAAAGGAGGCGGACATAGATCACGCAACATCATTTCTGATCCAGGTAAGAATGAGCCATGAAGATTTCATTAGTGGTGCTACTGTTTAATTCACAGGAGCACTGATGTGTGTGATGTCACACAGAAATGCAAAGTAGAGTTCCCCCACACATTGTGGACAAAAACATGCCCGTTTTAGTCACGGGAGTTCAATAGTTAAACAAAAGTGGCCCACGGTTACCCCACCATAGTCAGGGATGCCGTACAGTATGACTAGTGGCACTTGCCACGAACGCCCAGCCTCCTATCACGTGGCTCCTCCACCTCACCACGCCCTGTCCCTGTGGCTGTGGAGCAGCGCGAACTGCGCCTCCTGGTGCTGGTCTCCGTCACGGAGACGCTGCTTACACTTGAAGCAGCCTCACTGCCGTCCTCCCCTCCCAAGTTGCTGCCACTGAATGTTCCTGACTGCAAGTGTTCCACTGCAGTGGTCACCTGGCCTAAGGCCTTTGCCACGTCCCCACAGTAATGGCCAAGGTCTACCTGCAGTGACACAGAGTGGTGGGACAACACAGCAGTGCTGTTGCAGAGCCTTGTGATGGCCCTGGTCGATGCTGTGGAACGGAGCAAGTTCTGTCTATGCCTCTGGCGCTCACTGTGTTGTCCTGCTCTGATGGCACGGGTGAGTTCCTGGAGGTCCTCACTGATTTTGTCATTGCCCTCTGCCACAACTGTGGTCATGTTCCGCACTGCGTCTGTCAGAGTGCACATGTGTTTCGCAAGACGCGACATGTTTAGGTTAATCGCCCCCATGTGTCTCCCCTGCAGGCACTGAACACGCAGCATCTGAACCTCGATGCCACCATATATGTACCCTGCATGGTCGGCTCCATCGGAAATACTGCGCAGGGACCTGCGCCGCTGCGTGACTCGGCTACGTGCTGGTGGTGGTGCTGGCGGTGTGACACCTGTCGGACTTGGCCCAGTTGTGGTTGCAGGACTCGGGCATGCATCCATCACCTGCATGGAGGGGATTTGTGCCCTGCGTCTTGGTGGTTTTGTCGCAGTTGTCGCAGGTGGTGGTGGTGGTGGTATTGTTGCTGGGGGAGGTGGGGATTGACCCTCCTGCGGAGTGTCGGCATCTGAATCAGCCGGTGTTTCAGAGATGATGAGGCGCCCACTATCATCCGAATCGCCAGGAGATGCATCTGTGTGCGAAACAGTGCATGGTTAGTTTGATTTGAACTACATCTGTTTGTAAATCTGCATTAATGTCCTACTATGAATTACATTATTTGACTCTATGTTTTGCCAGTACTGCAGATCTCTTTTATTTTACCATTTAGGACTATACTTGCACACTTGGCTGACATGACTACGACTCCCATGATGCAATACTGATGTGAGGGCATATGTGTCGTGCACTTCTGCCTGCACACTGTGATTGAGCTGGGGTGATGGGGATGGGTATACGATACACAGAGAATGGGCGCAGGCATGCATCTTACCTTGTTCAGTGGTGGCTGCGCCGGAGGTGTCAATCTGTGTGACTCCCACAACCGCCTCTGGCTCGATGGTCCCCTCGACTAGCTCCTCAAGGGCAGTGTTTGCAGGCACTGTGGATGGCCCCCCTCCTGTGCCAGCTGCCTCCTTGACCCTTTCTGCAATCCTCTTCTTGGCCCTCTTCCTGAGGTCATACCACCTCTTCTTCAGTTCATCAATGCTGTGGGGCGTCACTCCCACGGCATTCACCCTCTCCCTGATGCGAAGCCAAATTCTTCTCTTCTCCGCCTCGGGCACCTTGAGGGATAGCTTACCGAACAGCCTGTCATGCTTGCTGCTCACCCCCTCAATCAGGTGCTCCAGTTCCCTGTCAGAGAACTTTCTCTTTCTCTTCCTGGCAGTTTCAGCAGTGCCTGGTGCATCCTTGTCCATCCTGGTGAGGGTAGGGTGGATTGTTTGTGAGTGGGGATTCAGTAGCCTCAGCCTGTGTCCTGTGCCTCCTCCTGTGAGCTCCTCAGGCGAATGAATGAGGGTGTGGCAGCCTGACTTCTTGGTAGTGATGTCATCAGGCCGCTCCCGGTGCGGCCCGTTTTTTGCGAAATCGCTATTACCGAATTCGCTAATACCGATTTCGGTAATACCAAACTCGCAAATTGCTAATCGGTGTTTGCTCTACTCGCTAATGTGGATTCGGTAATTGATAGCGATTTTTAAGGAATCGCTTTAAATTACCGAATCTGTTCATGCATTCCGAATTGCGATTCCTTAATAACGAATCTTTATTTTTCGCTATTAAGGAATTGCGTTTCCAAATGTTGATGCATTTGCACCAATGTCTTTTAACCATCAGCAAAAACCTAAGACGAATGCAAGGACTTTCTTAGAGACATACGAATACCAACACTATCCGAGACAGATAGGGAAATGCTGGACAGCAACTTAACAGCAAAGGAACTTACAGCTGCAACATGCGCACTACAATCCAGGAAGGCTGTGGGACCGAACGGTCTGTCTGCTGAATTATTTAAAACAATGGTTGACAAAACAGCAGAACTTCTTCTCACAATGTATAAAGAGGCCAAAACTGATGGGTTCCTTCCACCTAACCAGAGACTGGCAGCAAATGTACTAATCCCCAAAGAGGGCAAACCCCCTGAAAAATGTGTGTCATATCGGCCAATATCTTTGATAAACTACGAGGTAAAAGTGCTAGCCCAATCCCTATCTATATGCCTAGCGGCAGTCATCACATCCCTCATACACCCAGATCAATCAGGATTAATGCCTCACA
Organism: Triturus cristatus; assembly: GCF_964204655.1. NCBI lineage: Eukaryota > Metazoa > Chordata > Amphibia > Caudata > Salamandridae > Triturus > Triturus cristatus. The sequence goes on along the minus strand of NC_140594.1, from coordinate 213,493,738 downwards.
GAAGCACAAGACTCAACCTGCGCCGACTATTAGGGGTCCTGCACACAACATCTGCCAATGGGTCAGATCAGACTGCCCTCCAATCCTTAGATCCTAAAATGGCATTTGATAGCGTAGAATGGAACTACCGGTTTGCGGGCTGGACCACTTAGGCTTTGGGCCCTATTTTGTTGGATGGGTAAAACTCCTATATTGCCAACCCCTCACAAGGGTGAGAGTCAACAGTCTCACGAATATTTACACTGCAAAAGGGAACCAGACAGGGCTGCCTGGTGTCCCCTCTACTCTTTGCCCTAGCCCTAGAACCCCTTGCGGCATAGGTACAGCGAGACCCACTTATCGGGGGGATACCAATAGGGGAGGAATGGGAAGAGAGCATATCTCTATACGCAGATGATGTCCTGCTCTATTTTAGAAAGCCAAAGCAGTCTGTGGATAGAATACTCCAAATCTTCCGTATCTACGCAGACTATTCAGGATATCACATAAATTGGGACAAATCGTTACTCTTCCCCTCTGACAGGAGGCACCTCGGATCTCACAAAGCGATGTGCGATACCAGTCGAGATCGCAGGCTTCAAATTCTTAGTAATCAACATAACTAGAAACCCACAAGAATGTTACCATAGAAATGCTGAAAAACAGCTAATCCAGCAGTCGCTGAACGTTGGAAAACACTTCCACTCCCATTAATGGGCCGTGTGGCCCAATAAAAATGATGACTATCCCTCTATTATATGTCCTGCTAAATACCCCCAATGAGCTTCGAGCATCTTTCTTTGACAACTTGAAGCAGAGTTGAGAACCTTAATCTGGAGTGGGGGCACTCCGCGAATAGCCCAACGAAAATTACAAAAAAGAGACTACGAGGGGGGACTAGCAGTTTCAGGTGTCAAAATGTACTATCTCACAATTAGTATGCATTAATGACTGGGTGTTTGGCGACAGGGCAGAACTGACCAATCTGGTTCATAGAGAGGTTATGGGACCTAGAGGATACTCGTCCCTCCTCTATGACAAAGGAAAGATTAAAGATCTTCTGACACATACTCATACTGTAGTAGGGGCATGGCATGCAGCCACCAAACACCTTGGATGAGAGGGGAAGCTGCCAGAGGTGATCCCACTTTGGGACAGCAAGCAGCTCCACAAGGTGGGCACACTATACAATTTCAGTAAATTGAAACTACTGGGGTTAGAGACGCTGGGAGATGTATGGAGAGGCCAAGCCAGTATCACATTCGCACTTCTGCAGCAAGAGTATGAACTGGGACACTGAGAATGGCCGAGATGCCTTCCATTGGGCCACCCCCCAAGGCTACGTTCATGAGGGGAAATACTGGTCAGCCACTGGAGAAGAGCATTGTCTCTCCAAACAAGCCCCGTATTTTTCGGATTCGGGGGCGTGTTTTTTACTTTCTGTCTCTCCTCTGGAATGTAAACATTACAGCCAATGGCAAGAGGAGGGAAAGAAAAACATGCCCCCGAATCCGAAAACGCCGCTGCGTTTCTCCGAGACATTTCTGCTTGACCTCGGAGAAAGGCGGCGGTGTTCATGGCTCGTTTCGAGGTCCGTTGGTGGATATAGTGCAGACTGTATCTAAACTTCCAGTTTCTCTTCCCCTTCTTTCCCCCTCCATGCCGGTGTTTCCTCCTCCCCCTGGCCCTCCCTCCTCCCCTTCTCATATCACGCTCCCTCCCTCTCCCTCCGCCGGGAGCTGCTGGCTGGGTTGGTGGCTGGGCTCGGCTGGAGGCAGTGCGGGCGGTGAGTCCCCGGGTGCGTCCTCGGCCGGATCCCTCCCTGACTGGATCCCAGCCCGAGGCGCTACAGATAGACTTATTTATGCATTATGACGTCCAGTTTGTTGCCGAATTCTGTATTTATTTGCACGAGAATAACTTGTGGAGCAGATACGTGTGGAATTGATTGCAGGTGCAGTGACACAGGGTCCGAGAGCCCTGAGAGGCCAACCACTTGACTCCTCGCTATTGTTCCTCATGCCTGCTTTGCGAGGGGCGACCGGTGTTGTGGTGGTGAAGTGCCGACACTTGAGGGCGATTAGCTTGTGGTTCAAACCATGTGTTTGCAGGTGAGCATGGAATAAACAATTTTACAAGAGCATTTAAAAAAGAGAGGGCTAAAAGTAACTTGAAATGGAACCTTTGCTAGTAAAGCAGCAGTAGTTGAGGTAATCTTCCCACCAATGAGGCGTGTGGCAAGTGCAGGCAGCACCATCCAGACGCACTATCCAAGTGCGCCGCCTAACATCAGGGCAATTTAGAGCAACACGCACGTCGGTCCTTTTTAGGTCTCGGCTAGCGAAGGCTGCGCTTGCGCAGTCTCGCTCGCGAGATTTAATGACTTTGAGAAGTGGGGCTTGAACCCGCCCCTCTTCTCCCTCTTCTCCATTGGCTGGCCTCTTAAATGCTGGTCAGCCATTGGAGAAGAGCTTTGTCTCTCCAAACAAGCCCCGTCTTTTTCGGATTCGGGGGCGTGTTTTTTACTTTCTTTCTCTCCTCTGGAATGTAAACATTCCAGCCAATGGCAAGTGAAGAGAAAGAAAAACACGCCCCCGAATCCGAAAACGCCGCTGCGTTTCTCCGAGGCATTTCTGCTTGACCTCGGAGAAAGGCGGCGGTGTTCATGGCTCGTTTCAAGGTCCGTTGGTGGATATAGTGCAGACTGCATCTAAACTTCCCGTTTCTCTTCCCCTTCTCTCCTCCTCCATGTCGGTGTTTCCTCCTCCCCCTGGCCCTCCCTCCTCCCCTTCTCATATCACGCTCCCTCCCTCTCCCTCCGCCAGGAGCTGCTGGCGGGGCTCGGCTGGAGGCAGTGCAGGCGGTGAGTCCCCGGGTGCATCCTCGGCCGGATCCCTCCCTGACTGGATCCCAGCCCGAGCCCCGGGTTTGGTCGCTCTAGATCCCCTGCAGCGGCTTCTGAAAACGTTCCCTCTGCTGCTCGTGCGTCGACGCTGCTGCGGGCTCCGTCAACCCCGTCGCCTCTCGGCTGCTCTGTTTGGTAACGTTAAACAGTATTCACAGCGGGGTCTCAAATGTGTTTAGGAGACCTTTGGCCGTCGCTGCTTGGAGGGGCCCCTAGGGGCTTCTCCATCCGATGGCACCAGGAGGGGCCCCTAGGGGCCTCTCCATCCAATGGCATCAGGAGGGGCCCTGGTCGGAGATCTACCTTCTGCCCTCCTTTCAGTCACACTTGTGGAGTTTCCTCTCCAGCTGCCTCCACCACCGGCGCAGGAAGCGCCTTGAGATTACAAACTCACGCGCCCTGGGGTCGTGCACTGGTGTTTCACGGACGTGCAAGCGCCGTTTGACCACTGGACGGTTGAGGCCCGTTGCTCAACCTTTCAACAGAAGCTGTGGTGGGACTCGTGCCCACAGCCCCCCTTGCGACACTGCCTGGGGTCGTGCAAGTAGGAGAGGGGTCTGTTGTGCAACACCCAACCGCCCAAGAGTGGGTGGAGCGCCCTGCAGGAGCGCCCAGCATCGCTTCTGGGCGCTATGTGTCGTCTTGTGGATTCGGTTCATGCTCCATTGTGCGGACCGGGTCTGTCTCGTGCCACATGTGAGCAGTGTGGGGCTTGGAGGGCCACACTGTTCTGATACTGAGGCCTGATGGAGCCCTACTCGGAATGAACGGTGAGGGCACCAGTGCCTCCCGGCAGCTGGCATCGGCACTTCCTGATGCATCGTGCCCTTTCCTATGTAGCAATGTCCTTTCTGCACCCTTTGCCGCAATCGTCTGCACCGTGGCACCTCAGTGGACTAATGCACCCCCGGTAGGGGCCTGCGTTCGACTTCATTCATGGTCACAGGTTCAAATCCCTGTGGGTCCGCCCACCCTTTCAGCCTTCTGAGGTCGATAAAATGGGTACCACTGGATTTGGTACCAATAAACGTCTGTTATCCAGGCCAAGATACCCTTCTGGGTGAACGTGAGCTTTAAAAATTAACATGTTATATATAAGAAATACCCCTTAACATGTACTGTGTTTACAAAGGAGCGAATGGACCGCACGCATTTTAATTCACTTTACAATGAGAGAGGTAAGTTTGAAGCAAAACCAGCCTGCTTTCATTTTATAAAACCTGCGGAGTAAATACAGAATAAATGTGCCACATTTTTTAACCCCTTCAGCGTGGCGCGGATTACCGCGCTGTGCTGAAGGGTTCTTGCGCGGGCGGGGCCATGACAGAGTGGTTCCGTCACCCGCACAGCGCGACCGACGCGCGTGACGGAACCACTCCGTCACGCGCATCGAAGGGGTTAAACAAAACCTTACTTATGAAGCAATGTTTCTTCTTCGTTATAAAGTTTGATGAATCAGTGATAAACAAAAGTGGCCCGTCCATTTTTTGAGGTAGTTTCCCACCCTGTTTTCTCGCTATGTGCTCTGGCAAAACTAAGTTTGTCTCTTTCCCTAGCACAAAAATTGCAAAAATACATCTAATAAGAAGTTGCTGGATTTTTGCACCGGTGTTTTCATTTATTTATTTATTTTTTAAATTTGCCCGGACATTTAGTGTCACCAAAGGAGTTTGGCATGCACCTAGAAAAAGAGGGTGTGACTCCCTGTATATCAGGGTCACTGTGTAGCCAGTCACCTCCTGTCTGAACAGCACTAGATACAGTTAACAATGCAGGCCTGAACGGCTGGGGCGAAGCCAGTCATGTACTTTTCACCTGTCAGGCAGTGCAGAGTGATGGGAGAGAAAGCAAGCTGACTCTGACCCGGACCTGCTGGCCTCTCAGAGGCTTTGCCCTGTCAGCCCCCACCTGGCCCCCTGTGCGTGGGCAGCGATGAAGTATGTGTGTCCACTCACAGGAGCCGTGCAGCCAGCTCGCATGTCTGTCTGTACTCCAAGCTGAACTGTCTCTTGTCACGTAAATAATCACTGGTGTCTTTGTTGGCTCTGAAATGATGAAAGCCTGGCTCGACCCTGCAGACTTCATACCTGCCTAAAAAGGGGGCGCCCCCCCAACACGCATTGAGTGCCCACAGTAAACAGTCCCAGAATGCTCCAGCCGGTCATGTTATTGCTTCAATGCGGCTGCGGTCACTTTTTTCCCAACTTTAACTGCTGAAAGTTAAAACTTGGCAGCACCATCGTCTGGATGCTTGCTAGTCTGAATTTATTTCAAGTGGTAGTACCTGTACTGTTCTGTCCGTGCCTGTGTGTGTGAGTGACTTTGTATGTGTGGCTCTGTGTGTGGCCGCAAATGCAAAAATCTCGCATTTGAGAGTGATTAAGCTATTGACATTGTAAATAACAATGCCGTTTCTTTAAATGTTTTAAAAACAAAAACATAAACAAAAATAATGTCATGAGCAATGCCAATAGCTCTAACTTTAACAATGCCGAGACCGTTGCATTGTAAATGCGTGTTGATTGTGTATGTTATAGATCGTATAAAACTTCAGTTAAGAAATTTAAAAAAAAAAAAAAAAGTTCCTCAGCACACCTTAAGATAAGAAACAAAATGCTTCTTCCTTTGAGTTAAAAATACACTAACACTAGTATGACGTACGAATATCGAAAAAACTGCAACATCTTTGTCTTGCTTCAGGTTTCAATGGAACTCAAAACAAGGCTTTCCGGTTCCAGTACTGTAGAAGACGCAAGAACACTCCCTCCCAGGAGTCATCATGCTGCCCCTATGATGTCATAATATGCAGCTCTGTCAGCACTTCCAATGTGTGCCACAACGCAAGAGATTCATATGACAGGTATTCTTGTCAAAACATGTGCTTAGAAACTGCGAACAGCGAGAGCTAATAATTTAACAAGCACTGCAATTACACCACTGCATGAAATGAAACATTAGGAAGATAATGTGTAGACGCTAAGAGCAGAGTGGAAGGGATGCGACAACAAGGATAGGGGCAGAGAGGGAGGTGGAGGGACAGAGAGAGAATTAACAGGTGGCAGGGTGCAGTGAAATCAAACGGAGGCATCTCTTCCCATGCACAGGGCGTCTGGATATCTCGACACCCTGTGATCTTTTAGTGATATTGATTGGCCTTCGGGTGTACAGGGGCCCTATTTAAAGGATGGGGGGCACCCACCCTGGATGGTTTACGCCCCCCTGCACAAAGGGGATGGTGAGAGGCAGTTAGAAATAAAGAGAGAGAGAGAGGTACAGGAGGGAAAGAAGAGAGGAGGAGGGGCATAAAGTCCGAGAGAAATAGTGTAAGAGGAGGGACATTCTCCAACCACCTTTAATTTTCATATACACATTTTCCATCATGCTGCCGGATAGGCTGATGCCAACAGCTCACTGGATGCCAGAAGCATGCAGTTGAGGGGCATCGCTGTGGGGCACTGCTTCTCTGGGTGTAATAAGGATCTGGTTTACCCACCACATTGATGGGTCACAATGCATGTAGATTATTTACACAGCATAGAAACAGTGCTGTCATGGTGAGACAGATTATTTATACTTAAGTGGGTTATGTTCTAGCATGCCAAAGTCCCCATTAAATATACTGCACACTTGATTACCACCCCACTTGAGACTAGGTATACCATAACATAGGCCGGCGCTCGACGGGTGCCTGCTGGGATACAAGAAGGCAGTGATCGAAACAAGTTGACTTCAACAGAAGTGAAAAACCAAAGAGGCCAGACTCTGTCCCCAAGTCAAAGCTAAATTATTTTTGTCCTTCGCCATGAAAGGCAGTAATGGCACAGAAAAAGAATCAGAAAAAAATACTTATATTAAGAAAGGCAACAGTAGAAACTTTTTCACGTCCTTGAAAAAGAAAAAATATACCACTGCGAACAATGGTAATTCCTGCCATTATGTAGACCAATGAAATGCCGGTATAGCAAGTTATACAAACGCAACATATATATGCGACAAGAGGTCAAGAAAATGAAAGCCGCTTCTGTGTTGGGGGCCAGCACCTCGCGTCTTTTGCCTATTGTGAGCTGAGCAGATTCCGCAGCCTGTGTCACAACCTGTGAAAGCATATGGTGGGAGTCAAGACATCTCCATCTCAAGGAGTCTCGCTGTTTTACGAGCTGGCTTCCGAAATCAATCCCTTAAATTCTGGAGTCTAAGTGAACATTTCCACCCCCCATCCAACAGCTGAGCTGGCACCGGAAAGAATCAGGACGAGACCTGAAGAGCGTCTGTATACCCAGAAACAGAACTAAAGATGCGCTTCCTTTCTCCATGAACAGGGAAGAGCTGAAGAGACACACCAATAGACACCCTTTACCAAATATGAGAACTTGGATTCTTGTTTTAATTGCTCAAGTATTTCGACACAAAATATTTTTTACCTTTTCTTTTTGATTTGCAGTTATTTACCACTAAATTGACATACTATCTGCAGTTTACAATAAAAGCAATCACGGCCCTCGCGCTTTAGCTTTAAACATCTTAAGCTGAAGTGCGGGTGCCGCGATTGCTTCAGGAGGGTGGGGGAGGGCTTATGACATGAAGCGGAAGGGGGAAGCATTCAAAAGGAGTAGTGCGGCGTTGCAGAGAAAAACAGTAGTTAGGCGCCGCTGCTTCCGGACTACACAGAAGTCAGTATTCGATCAACAGCCATTTAAAAGCAAGCTAACAGGAGACATGCCAACTTTAAACAAATGGCAAGAGGCAGGGGAAAGCACTGAGATTTACAGGTAAAATACAGATGACTTGATGCCTCGGAGAGGCAGCGCATGCGCTGCCTATACAAGACCTAAAAATACAGAGTCTGATCCCAGCGGGCAAGAGCTTTAAAATGCTCCTGCTGCTAGCAGCTGCCTTTTGATCTGTTTCTCTGTCAGCAAACAGATCAACAGATTCCTCCAGCCTAGAGGGAGCAGCATAAATATCTGCTCCCTCTGGGCAGGAGCACTATGTGTTCAGTTTCCCTGCATGTGACACACTATACAAGTCTGCTCTCAGACATGTTTAAAGCTCCTGCCCGCTGGGAGCAGACTTTGTGTTTGCTCCCGTTTAGAGGAAGCTGTACAAGTGTTCCCCTGCCACACGGGAGCAGACACAGGTTTCCCTGCCCACGCCGGTGCAAACAGGTAAACTGCTGTGTCCCGGGGCTGGGCTCCCCAGCACAGCAAGTGAGTCGGACCCAAGTGATGGGGTCCCCAGGGCCAATAATGGCTTAGGGAGGGGGGCTGCATGGTTCCCTTCTCTTTCTGTAAACTTAACGGCCTGGGGGATGGGGTCCCCAGGGCCTTTTCAAGGCGCGGGGGGGGGGGGCGAGCAGACCCCTCCCCTTTTTAAATACATGGTGTCCTGGGCTCTCTGGATCAAAAAAGGGCTCGGGCAGAGGGCTCGCAAACACCCTCCCCTAACTGAACGTGGCACCATAGGTGGGCTCCTTGGGGCTTATAATGACTTAGGGGAGCCATGCTGACTTGAGGGGGGTGAGGGGTGGGCAGGCAGACCCCCCTTTTAATTTAAGTAGCTGCCCTCGGGAATGGGGTTCCCAGGGCCTTTTCAAGGCTGGGGGAGGGGGTGCCCGCCCTTAAGAATTACTTTGGGCCCCAGTGAATAGAGGTTCCCGAAACTAACAACTGCTCAGGGAGGGGGCAGCGAACAACCCCCTTATAAATACATTGGGCCCCGGTGATTGGGTCCCTGGGGCCAAATAAAGCTCAGGTAGAGGATGTTTCCCCTCCACTAAATAAGTAAATCGGGTCCAGGGGGATGGAGTACTGGGGCCGAAAAAGGCTCAGGTAGGGGGACGTGTGTCCCCTCCCTTTATTAATTACTGGGCCCCGGAGGATGGGGTCCCTGTGGGACTTAATGATGCTCAGGGGAGAGGGCCCATGTGGTCACATCCCCTTTTTAATAAAATATGGCCCCCAGGGATCATCAATGATGTCATAAATTAGGTCATAGAACATGTCATGTCATGAGTGATGTACTATGTGAGGTCATAAACAGTGCATGGCAGAGTCACAAGTTACAGTCAGCTCTGTTAACTATAAATGGTGAATTTCTGTGTTTTTTTTTTTTTTTAAGTTCAAAACGTTAATGTTATCTCCGAAATATTCACCTAACTATGTTACTTTTACCTTTGGTTTTTCAGTGAATATATGCAATATCAGAGCGAGAGAACAGAGTAAACCGGTAAATAAACACAGGATGGAATGTTCTGTAAATACAACTTCAATCCTGGGATGGCAATACCGGAATATATATTATATATATGGATTTTTTTGGGGAGTTTTATATAGCGCAAACTAGACCCGAGACATCGGGTATCAGATTGCTTTACATGAGCACCAGTTTAGTTACAGATGGACACATTAATTTTTAGGTCTCGCCTGAGCCAGAGCGCATGCGCTGCTCTGCAAGGCTTCTAGTAAGGACTTTTCAGTCAGTCAGTCAGAAAACTTTATTTCGGCAAAGTTGCCATAAAAGTGCAGACATCACATTTAAAAAGAATCAACATATATAACCAATAGTCTTAAAACCTCTCATAAAACAATGATTTAAATCGTTATGTGTACATAAAAAGTAAATGATGTTTAGCACAAAGATACAATAAAAAGATACATGGCTTGGAGAAAATAGGGAAAAGGCGTTACAATGCTAGGTGATTTCTTGTTACCCACATAGAGAAAAGGTATTTTGCAGTTACTGTGACGAATAGGGGTGAGGTGTCAGATTTCATTATCCTATGTAGTTCTCTATAGTTTCTTACACCAAGATTTTTGGCTAGTTGAATGATCCATTTTTTTGCGTGGGTTAGTGTAAGCCTTGCAAAAAAATAATACATGGGCCTCAGTTTCTTCATTCAAACTACACCCTGGGCAAGAACGAATTATAGAACCTTGCCATTTATTCATCCTAGAAAACAAAGGGAGAGATCCATGCCTAAATTGGATGTAAAGTTTCTTGGCAAGCAATGGTTGGATCAAATCCAGTGCGGGCTCAAAGCTGTAGCTTAATTTCATTTAGAGGAATACAGAGGTCATGTTAGTGCTAGGCTCTAGGCGTAGCATTTGCAACATTTTGTATTCCTCTATCGCTTTTGCCAACTGTTTTTTTTGTAGGACAACACAGGTCTCCTCTGGATTAAGCCAAAGATCCTCCCTACCAATTGCGCCTAAAAACTTTTTAATGTATGCAAGCCATGAAATGGTGCCAGCCCCTGGTAGTGTCATGATTGATTTTAATTCCTCCCTAAAGTTGGTGAGTTCTGGTGTGCTCCACATACGGCGCCAATACATGACCGGGCGGGAAGCAACCAGGTCCGCTATTGGGTGGATTCCAAGATCCATTCTAAGGGGTTGGAGGGGAGTACTCTTGGGTAGAGCTAAAAGTTGTCTCATAAAATGATTTTCTGACCTTACTAAGGACTGGACTGCGCTATGGCCCCAAAGTTCAGCGCCATATGTCGCCACTCCTCTTGCCTGGACCTTATAAACCTCTACAAGCGGGCCAATTAACTTTATCGGGCTGTCCCGGTACATCTTCAGGATTCCCCCAGAGACTTGGACCAGTTTCAGATTAGCCTTTAGGATCTGGGCTCCCCAATCCATTTTGTTACTTAGTGTGAGCCCCAAATAATCAAAGACCGATACTCGTTCCAGCGGTAGATCGTCAAGCTTTGGGATCGGGCAGTTTGTGGTATCCGCATGCAGAACCATGTATTTGGTCTTGTTGACATTGATGACCAGATTCCTGTTTCTGCAAAATGTTGCAAAACCCTCCAATACTCTTTCCATTCCCATTGCAGTCTTGGACAAGAGCAGAGTATCGTCTGCAAACATTAGTGCGGGTATTTTTCTACCTGCTAGCCTGGGTGCATCGATATCTGTTAGGGCTAGCAGTTCTTCCACGAGGCCGTTTAAAAAGAGAGAGAAGAGGGTCGGAGCAAGCACACAGCCCTGCCTCACTCCTCTTTCGACGGGGAAGGGGGATGTTAGTTCACCATTTTGGCCATACCTTACTCTGGCAAAATTGTCTTTGTGGAGGGTTTCCATAAGATGGCATAGGTAAGGAGGGACACCCATTCCCTTTAGGAGGTCCCAAAGCTGTCGTCGGTCGACCATATCAAAGGCGGACTTTAGGTCAACAAAAGATAGGTAAAGACTACCTCCTTCCAATTTAATGGATTTCCAATAAATCATCTGGAACCTAAAGAGTTGGTCTATTGTTGACATTTTAGCTCTATAGCCCGCCTGGAGTGGAGTCAGAATGTTAGTCTCTTCCATCCATGCTTGGAGCCTCCCCAATAAGATGCGTGCAAAAATCTTCTGTGCCACGTCTATTAGGCTGATCGGCCTATAGTTAACCGGATCCAGGGGCGAACCCTTTTTATGTATCGGAATGATCTCAGCCCCAGCCCATGTATGAGGCGGTGGCATTCCTAAAAAAATAGCATTAAAAAGATTCTGTAAATAGGGGACCCATACAACCTGTTCACTCTTGTACAGGTCACCCGGGATCCTGTCGAGGCCGGGGGCCTTATTGGGGAGGACTTTTTTCAGGGCCAATTCTACCTCTCCTAAAGAGCATAAAGCGTTATCACCCATGATCGTAAAGGGGGCTTGCCTGGGTCGGGATTCATAATGATCTGAGCCAATTAGGTTACTGGCGTAGAGGGCTTGGAAATGTCGGTGCCATACATCCTCCCCTAAATTAGGTTGGACTGCAGCTTGGGGGGCTGAGGAGCCGGTTTTAACCAGGTTCCAAAAAGCCCTGGAGTCCCTTTTTCTTAATGTAATAGAGATTTCCTCCCATCTGTTGAGCTCCCATTCCTTTTTTGCATCGGTGGTCACTTTCTTATAATGGCCCCTCGCCTCCTTAATCAAATCCTTGTTTCCCCCTTTTAGATTTGCTAGGAGTGATGACTTTGCTTCGCTACAAGTTTTAGTAAACCATAGAGATCTCTCTCTGGGTTTTCGTGGCTGCCTCCTGTTCCCCGGTGGAAATGTCCCTCTAAGGTTGCACATAGCTCTGCGTGGGTTGAGCCAATGGTACCCAAATCAGGAGGGGTGATTCCCTCAGCAACGGGAACTAGAGATCGCTCTAAAAGTGGGAGGATCTCCCTGTACATATCACCAAGCTCAGTTTGGGATTGAACTAGCTTATCCCATCTTACTCTCCGACCTCCGCCTGAAGTAACCAAAGCGGAAGGAGAATTAATGGTCCTGGATTGTCTTGGGGAGTTGACGTAACCTTTCAGAGTGAGGGCAAGGGGATTATGGTCGCTTTCGGTGTGATTTATCACCTGGAAATCCAGAACCCCGGACCACATATCCAGTTTAATCAATATATAATCAATAACAGAGTTATAGCCATTCCGATGGAACGTAGGTTTGCCAGGATTGTCCACTGGGAACCTCCCATTGCATGCCCTCAAAGAGTGAGTAAGGGTTAGTGTGGTGAGTTGCAGAACCAAGGGTGTCCATCCCTTCGTGGGATATGTGTTACTAGGGGGAATTGCCCATACTTCATCCTCATCTTGGGTGACTAAACTAGGCACACCATTCAGTGGTTCAAAGTGACAATTAAAGTCACCACCTATAAGCAAATGTTCATGACTAGGAAGAATGCACAGCAAGTCGTCTAATTTTGACAGGGTGCTAGATTTTTGGCCATTCTTCACGGGGCGAGAATAGATGTTAATTACATTAACCTCGGGATAATCCCGAAATGTTAGGGCTATACACATAATGTCCAGTGAACCAGTATCAATTACTCTGATTCCACAGTCCAGGTGTGTTTTCACCCACAAACACAATCCACCTGAGAGTCTCCCTCTTGTGGCCCTTACTGCCGACACCCAGTACGTGACAAAGCCGAGGCGATGGCATGCTTGCATTGCCCAGGTTTCCTGGAAAAGGCATATATCGTATCCGTCTATGAACTCCGCCCAGTCCGGACAGTTCAACCGGTTAACAATGCCTGCCAAATTCCAGGATAGAATTTTTAAGCCAGCTCCATACTCTGTGTTTCGAGAAGTGTTGACACTTATATGTGTGCCCGTGTGAGGCTGTGGAAGTTGGCCAAGAAAGTCCCCTCGTTCACTGTAGACTCAACAGGAAGGGAAGAGCTGTCAGTCATTGGTTGGATAGGAGCAATATTTGTACTGGTCGTAATTTTATTAGGGTCATGTGTGCAAGCCTGGGGTAGTTCTGTGGGCTGGGAAGGCCACTGTACTGTGGGAAAAGCTGCCTTTAGGCAATCAAGGTTGGGGTAAGCCTTGGTCTGTCCCGGGAAATTTTCCTGACTTCCTACCTGATAGTGGACCTGCCCATGGGATCGGGTGTTTTTAGTAACCTCTTCCGGGGGTTGCAGTCAATCAAAAAGATCAAGGATGCTGAACCTATTGTGACATTGAATGGAGGGGCATGGATCATAATAGGGGGCTACTCCAGTCCCAGGGGGGTCCCTACACTTTTCCCTCAAAGCCCCGATTTGGTCCACAAAGCCTATATCAAGGTTGTTAGCTTTGGTAGGGTAAAAAAAGGAGAGGGGAAGAGATTGAATTCCAGCCACGGGACTAGCCCATCCTCCATCCCCCAGGAACGAGGTCACCCCTTTGTCCCTAAAGGTTATAATAATGCAGTCACTCCTTATGCTTTTCACACTCCTGCCCACCCACTCCACTCTGCGGACCATTATAATTTCCCCATCAAGATGGGGTGGGAGAGGTCTATTAACACGGAGCCAATACATGACTTTGTTCTTCAAAGCCATGTATGGTTCAGTTTTGTCGGCGTGTAGTTCGGGGACACCAGTTAGAACCACTACATAGGGACTACACTCAGGGGGGAGATCAGGTCTTGGAAGTTTTGTTTTAGGGCATACATATTGGTTAAGGGTACTATCAGGGATGGGTGCTGGTATGTATAATCGGGGAGAGTTCCTGTCCACCCTGGCATCAATAGGGGCGTAGGGGGTTTGGGAGGGGAGAGTAGGGGCAGCAATTCTCTGACTGTTTTGCAGTTGGTCCCCATCGGGAACTGGTATGATACAAGGTGGGGTTAGCTCTTTTTCTCGTGCGACCAGCTGGGGAACCTGATGTGAGGGTGTGGGTTGACAGAGACCCTTCTTGGGATGGGGAGCCGACTCGCTGCGGTTCGAATCCGCAGCGATAAGAAGTAGCCTTAGTTTTTCTTCAACAGAAGCTAATCGATTGGCTAGTGGTGATAAACTCCTTGACATTAGAAGCTCCAGCTTTTCCCAAAATGCTTCATCAATTGAACATTTAGAGCATTGATGAGTCTCTTTCAAAGTAAGTTCAGGTAGGCTAGGTGGTGTAATGTCCAATCCCGGTGTTGAGGGAGACCTTCCCTGCACGGAGAAATCACTATGGCCAGTGTTCAGATTAGGAAGATTTTTAGGTTTCTTGTTATTATTATGTCTCGTCGGGCCTCCCTCGCGCTTCTTGCCCTTCGAGGGGTTAGTTCTTGAGCCCTTGCTCCTCACAGACTGCTCCGATTTTGACCTAGTGGTAACAGTGTTCATGAAAATTGGAGCTGGTGGCAGTGGGTCACTCCTATGTGCAGATGGCTCATTTAGCCCTGGGTCGTTTGGTCTTAATGCCACAGAAGGCCGGTGCGATGTTACTGCAACGGGAGGTGCCAGTGTGTGAGGAGCCCCCTGTGATTCTGTTGGCCTCTTAGCCGTAGAGCAAACTGTCATAATGCTACCTAAAGAAGAACGTTTCTCTATTAGTGGCTCTAGTGATAAGCGGCGTTCAGTAGCGGCTATTTCATAAGCCAGGACATTACCGGCACGGGTTATAAAGTTCCCCAATGTCTCTGCCATACTGCCGCCTTTGCTCATCGCCATATGTTCGTCGATGCCTAGTGAATAACTCCTACCACCAATCGGGCAGCGACAATGGTTATGAAGGTTGCAATGAAATTACAACTCTTACCGCAATATCAATGATGCTTCCTCAATTTCGTGATGACGACCCAGACACAGTACAGATGAAAAGGGGGGGGGGGGGCCCGGCCCGGTCTCCGCCGGTCTCGAACGGGCTCGCCCTTTGCCCGGGCTTCGCCCGGCGCTGCCCGCGCGCGTCCCGCGTCGCGGAGGTGGCGCCGGTCTTTCAAGCGCCTCCTGGCGCGTAGCCTGCGTCAGCGGCTTCCCTTGCCGCTCAGGATGTCGGGAGTTGTGGTCCGTCCCCGCAAAGTGTCCGGAACTGCTGATGGTGACAATGGCGGTAGCGGGGGGCGGAAAGGCAGCAACCCAGCAAGACAACGAGGAAATGGTGGGAAACACAGGGTGAGTGATGGCACAGGCACCCACAGCGTTACCACTTTTACTGAAAGCAGAAGCCCGCTCTGCCGAGGGGGCGCCGGTCTTTCAAGCGCCTCCTGGCGCGTAGCCTGCGTCAGCGGCTTCCCTTGCCGCTCAGGATGTCGGGAGTTGTGGTCCGTCCCCGCAAAGTGTCCGGAACTGCTGATGGTGACAATGGCGGTAGCGGGGGGCGGAAAGGCAGCAACCCAGCAAGACAACGAGGAAATGGTGGGAAACACAGGGTGAGTGATGGCACAGGCACCCACAGCGTTACCACTTTTACTGAAAGCAGAAGGACTTTTAACTCGGAGCACACTCTTGTGCGCGCTTTTTTTTTTCTCACATCTACTGACCTTTGCGTGCGTCTTTCTAAGAAAGACAGCAAGCAATTTGCCAAAGGCGGGTGCATGTTCCGCCTTCTCACTCCCCTGGCCTAGGGAGTTCGGGAGCAAGCAGCGGCCCTGCACTGTGCCTGCTGCATTCCTTAAATTCTTTACAGTGCGCGCGCGCACCACTCCTGGGCTTGTTATAAGTGGAATGGCTGCTGGGATATGTACATAGTAGACGAGTGACTGCTTGTGCCTGAAATAACAAGATCTCTCGCTCGTGCCCTTGGAAATGTTTTAAGCTAGCCAGCCTGCCGTGTTTTGAGCCCCACATGAAACAGCTTTTCCTCTTCATAATTAACTCATTATGTTCTAATCAATAGTCGCGATTCCGATTCCACAATGTAAATCAGATAAACGAGGTAACGGCAGAGGGAGGTCAGCTTCATTTTATTACAAAGCCCACAACACTTGTCCAATTTCATTCCGGAGCGTCTGGCGGCGCAGGAGGGAGTCTTATCAGCGGCCCTGCAGACGGTGGACCGAGCACGGAGAGAAACATGGGGTGAGCATGGGGAGAAACGGCCGGTACTTACCTGGCGGAGTGGGTACAGCAGAGGGCAGCCACCACAAGCATTTCTTTTTTATTCCCTGTCATTTAAATTTAAAAAGAGCTGACTCAGGCTCAAGGGGGTAAAAAGAGGCGGTTTGACATTCATGAAACGGCAACTCTCCTCTACCGCCGTAAAAGCAATTACCTAGAAGTCCCCAAAACACAGCATTAATAAGCTAATCTTTAAATACAACTTCAGAGAACATTGCTTCAGACAGCAGAAGTCTCTCTCCCCCACTTGTTTCCACGTCATTGCACAAATGCCTACACGAACACTGGGAAAGGTAGAACATGCCGTCCCTCCATGAAACAAAGGTAATCAGAGAGAAAGGCTAACATACACTGTGAGAGAAAAGGCAGCTACTTATTCAAATACTAACATATGAAGCACTGAGAAGAGAAAATAAGAAACGTTATTCAGATCTCATTAGAAATTATTTCAGTCACAGCATTACCCGTGTTCTATGGTACTTTACATTCTCGAATCTTCTAGTAAGTGCAACCTTCCTGGCTTTGCAAAGTGCTAATGAGCCACATTTGCTGAAGGGCACCCACGTGATCAAATATCTATCTTAACTGACAAATCAGCATTTGACTGACTAGTATATTTGGTTAACTGCTAGCCACTCCCAACGGATGCCCCATTAACCGAGGTTGTAGTACATGCAAACTTGAGTATTTAAGTGTGCCAAAGACATTACTTTATTATTATTTTAATTTGCTCTACACACATTAGAACAGAATATACAATACCGACACTCTGCCGGAAGATGGCTCTCTCACTGCCACTGGTTGCCATCACCGCAGAACACACAGAGAGGGAACACCTGTTCACAAACACTTTTAACTAGTGCTATGTGATGTCCTTGTGGTACGTTAAAGAAGTGCTTGGTGCACACCACCTTTTACCGCAATATTATGATAGCAAGTTTGCGGAGGTGGTAATTTGACAAAGTGAGTACCTTTTG
Source organism: Triturus cristatus (assembly GCF_964204655.1). NCBI lineage: Eukaryota > Metazoa > Chordata > Amphibia > Caudata > Salamandridae > Triturus > Triturus cristatus. Next base: position 213,476,584 of record NC_140594.1, on the reverse strand, counting down.
TGTGGCATTGTGCTGTAGGTGAGACAAGGCCCTGGAATGGATCACCTCCTTCCTCACCGGCAGAACCCAGAGCATCCGCCTCCCCCCTTTCCGTTCCGAAGCCTCCAAGATAATCTGCGGCATACCCCAAGGATCTTCTCACAGCCCAATGTTGTTCAACACCTACATGGCCCCGCTCGCCGACGTCGCCAGACTGTACGACCTCAACATCATCTCCTACGCCAACGACACACAGCTGATCCTCTTCCTCACCAAGGACCCCCTCACCGCCAAGACCAACCTTCACGAAGGAATGAAAGCCGTCGCCGAATGGATGAAGAACAGACGTCTGAAGCTGAACGTGGACAAGACGGAGGTCCTCATCCTCGGCTTCACCCCCCTCAGCCTGGGATGACTCCTGGTGGCCAACCGCCCTGGGAACAGCACCAACGCCCACCGACCACGCACGCAACCTGTGGTTCGTCCTCGACTCAACACTCTCCATGACCAAGCACGTCAACGCCGTCTCATCCTCCTGCTTCAACACCCTCCTCATGCTCCGCAAGATCTACAGATGGATTCCACCGACACAAGAAAAACGGTCACCCAGGCCCTCGTCAGTAGCAGGCTGGACTATGAAAACGCCCTCTACGCGGGAAACTACTGAAACAGCTGCAACGCATACAGAACGCCTCGGCCTGCCTGATCCTCGACATCCCGCGACACAGCCACATCACACCCCACCTGAGAGACCTGCACTGGCTGCCTGTCAACAAGAGGATCACATTCAAGCTCCTCACCCACGCACACAAGGCACTCCACGACACCGGACCAACATACCTCAACAGGCGACTCACCTTCTACACCCCGAACCGCCAGCTCCGCTCTACCGACCGCACCCTCGCCAACGTCCCCCGCATCCGAAGAGCAACCTCCAGCGGCAGATCATTCTCCTACCTCGCCGCCAAGACCTGGAACACCCTCCCCATCCCCCTACAGCAGACACAAGACCTACTAACCTTCAGGAGGCTACTCAAGACCTGGCTGTTCGAGCAATAGCAACCTACTGTAGCCCAGTTTATATGATATGGCCCCAACTAGTTACACTTTTTACTCTGCACATCACCATCTACCCACTTTCAAATAACTCTCTTCATTCATCTACTTCTCCCCCTCCATGTGCCCCACCCTCCTCTGCTTGCGGTCATGTTGCCCTGCAACCAACCTTCCCTCCTTTGTCCATGTTGCCCTCCCACAGCCACCGTACCTCCATTGGCGGTGTTGCCCCCCCCCCCGGCCGCCGTCTCTCTGGTGTCCATGTTGCCCCCCCCCACCTGCTCTCCATCCATTGTCCATGTTGCCCTTGACACCTGCCCTCCCTTCATTGTTCGTGTTGCCCTTGCCACCAGCCCCAACTTTGCTGCTCACCATAGCAACAAAAACAAAACAAGCATTGCCATAGCCAATAGGTCTCGCCTTTGGGACCTTATAAGTGTTTAGCCATAGAGCAGTTGATGTTGTTGCACCAAGGATATTGTGCTGGATAACTAAACACTTATAAGGTTCCAAAGGAGAGACCTATTGGCTATGCAAATGCTTGTTTTGTTAGGCACAGGGAGATTAAGTGTCCAGAATCACAGGATGTTGAGCGTCTTTGCCGAGACTCGAATCCGGTTCCCCTGCTTCGAGGTCGACCGCTCTAGCCGTAAGGCTACTTCCTCCCCCCTAATATTCATTCATTACTTATTATGTTTGGCACAGTTAGCATGGAAATTATGGTTTTTGCCAGCATGGTAATGTTTGTTGAAAACAAGTGAAAAACTGCACTGCTGGCTAGTGGCTGATTACTAGACTAGAACAATGTTACATTTTGAACTTCAGAAGTTGTAGCTTTAGTATATATTTAAGAAGCTTGTAGAGCGCACAGCTACCCAAAAGGGTATCCCGGCGCTAGAGGAGGACAGTAGGCAGAGATTAAGCAAGAGACACAGCCTCATATTCAGGTGACAAAGGGCTCAGTCAGTCAGCAATACATGTTTTGTTAAAAACCACTTTGTCTCTATAAGTTGCATTTTTGAAGTGGTTTCCTGCAAAACAGTGCCAACTCTGAGCCCCGATTCCAATTAGACAGATTAACCTTTCATTATAAATAGCATGATTGGTGGCCTGAGGCGTCAAGATGGCGGTCGCACTCTAAGAGTACTCCGGGACCCCTCCGTCATCCGCCTCGCATCCTGCGTTCTCTGGCACCCATCCATCCTCCTCACCTGCCCCCGGAGCCGTCAGTGAGTCGAATTGGCCTCCGGGGTGGCCGGCCAACTGCCGCACCTCCGAGGCCCCTTGGCCGCAAGATGGTGACCCTCATCGCGTCTCGCCGCTGGACCTGATGCTGCTGCCCTGAGGATACCGCTTGAGGTCGCGGCTCTTCCCTGGACCTGTGGGGACCTCTCCTTGCTATAGGGATGTGGGGTGGCGGCGCTCGGTATCCTGGCCTGTGAGATCCGGCCCCTTCCCCGCTTTGCTGTGCTAGGGGGCCCAGACAACCGCGGCGGCGTGCCCGAGTGCCCCGCACCAGCGTGGCAGACGGGGAGGCTGGCTGCGACATTGCCTTGCTTCGGCTTGTGGACCCGCCCGTGACCGGTGAGGAGAGGTGCTGAACGGCAGCTACCAACCCGGGTAGCGGTGTGCAGGATCGGCACTCGGCCCTCCCCCTCGTCCTCCTGGCCCCACACGGTGTTGGGGGTGCTCTCCGCTGATCGTAGCGGGGGAGACCATCGGCTGCACGTGTCGGGCAGCGGGCACCTCTTCCTCCCACGCACCTTCCCCTCCGATGTGATATCCTGCTACCACTTCTCAGGCTGAGGGGTCCCTTGTGGCCTGGCACACTGACATCTTTAAGGCCGATTACTCAACCTCACCGGTGAGTGGGTAGTGGGCCCGGGGATCAGCTGCATTATCGAGCAGCGGGCCGGGAGGTCGGTGCTGGGCCTTCCTGAAGGGGACCCCCTCCGCCCCTCCCCCTCCCGAGAGACTGCATCTGTACCTGCCCGGTGGAGTTCTGCTGGCACCGTGCCTTGGATGGGGGGGCCCCTTCCTCCTCAGGGACCTGACCCCAATGGGCCCTCTGCCTCCCTCTGACCTGGTTCTTGACGTCCTGCCGGGAAGGTGTGCGGACCCACGCATCGTCGCCATCGCTCGGGCCTGTGAGGCCTACTCCTGCCTGGAGAGGTCCCTTCTCCCTCTGTGGGCTGCCATTTCGGGCAGCGGGGTGCTGTTGGGCGGCTCCCCCCTCTCTGGTGGCCCCCCCGCTCCTTCCTTCTTGGACAACAACCCTCGGAGGGCTCGCCGCGGAAGGCGTCTGCGGCCTTCGCTCTTCATTTCAATCTCATACCACCAGACTGTTCCGACGTTTGTTCTCTGGGTGGCCCAATGCAACCCTCGTTGCTCTACTGAACTGAGGTGCTCACCCGGACTTAGTAGCTGAATTGTGAGGGTACTTGTACCCGCGGTCAGGCCCTTGGTTGGGTTCTCCGTCCCTCCTTTCCAACTTCTGCAGCCCCAGTGGCCCCACCTGGCCAGTAATCATGGGGAAAGACAGGGCTTCCAAATCTACGGCCGCTCCTACACAAACCAAAATGGACCGATTCACCACCCCTGGGCACGAGCCGCCTGGACAGGCAGATGGCGCTCCCCCCGTTCCAGGCACAGACCTAGCGACCATTCTGCTGGCCATAAGTACCTCGCAGGCATCGGTGGAGGGGAAGATAGGAGAGGTCAAGATGGACGTGTCTCTCCTCCGGTAAGACCTCCGTAATGCTACGCCTGAATAACCGAAGCTGAATCCCGAATCTCCATGGCAGAAGACGATATCCGCTAGCTACAAGATCAAGAGGCCAACTTAAACTCACACAAAAAGGAACTCCACCGGTGCTCTGAAGACGCTGAAAACCGCGCACGCCGCAACAACCTCTGACTGGTGGGGTTCCCGGAGCGGGCCGAGAAGAACCAGGCGGCCGCCTTTGTGGAGGCTTGGTTCACCTCCTGGATGCTGAAAGACTTCCTCTCTGCTTGGTTCATGATAGAGAGGGCACACTGGTCCCTCGCTCCAAAACCACCAGTCGGGGCCGCACCTCGTCCTATCATCCTGAGGATTCTCAACTTCAAGGACCGGGATGTCATCCTGCGCGAAGCACGCTCTCTGGGTTCTCTGAAATTTCAAAACCACACCATCATGGTGTTCCCGGACTACACCAGAGAAGTGCAAGACCAACGTTGCTTATACATTGAGGTCAAGAAGAAACTACAATCCCTGGGCCTCCAATACCAGCTGCAGTTTCCGGCACGTCTGCGGGTCGTTTTCCAAAACGCGACACACTTCTTTGACTCTCCTCAAGCGGCATGGACTTGGTTAATGGAGGAGCAGCCCCTCAGGCTGCAGCACAATCCGTCCCTCAGACCACCGGGCACCGAGCCCTCGCGACCCCAGTCGCTGGGGCGCCAACGCCGGCGACACACACATTCCCGCAGGAGACGCTGGTCTCAGGTGGAGTCCCAGAGATCCTCAAGCCTAACAGCTCATAGACTCCGAGACTCCTCAAGCCCCTCGGCCTCCCCTCCCCGCCTCAAACTCCAATCTTCTGGCTGCCCGCTCGTGGAACCTCCACTATCGACTCTGCGCGACTCCCCAGAGGCAGACACTGATCTCTCTCGTAGTCTGACCCTCTGATGGGATGATGGGTGGCTGGCGAGGCTGCTGGTCCTTGGGGGCATGCTCCGACCTTCTGGGGGCCTGGAGCTCTGGCAGACTGTTAGCTCTGATTCTTAGTCTTTCTGCCGAGACACTACGCATCTGTTCATATGGAGGGGTCCTCACATGCATTTCAACCAAGCGGTTTAGTTTGGTTTTAGTGCATTAGGGAGGTCGACAGAAGCTTCTGTTCTTGAAGTATAGGGTGGGGGGGAGGGGGTTGGGATTGTTCTTTCCCACATTTTGTTTTTGGTGTTTTTGTTTTTTTGTTGTTTTGCCACACCAGCACTCACACGACACCCTGCCTCTATTCCCTGCAGGTCACAACTGGCTTCTCCCTGGCACCTGGCCCAGCGCACTAGCAATCCCTTCCGCGACCATGACTCCTGGTAGGGACTCCTTCCATCATTGCGACCACCTACCGCCATGACCGATACGCCCGTACCAAGGGCCTCCCTTCACATATTGTCCTGGAACGTCAATGGCCTCCTGGAACGTTTTAAACGTATGGCGGTGTTGCTATAGGCACAACGCCTCGAGGTGGAGGCTCTCCTACTTCAGGAAACGCACTTGCTGGGTAATCACTGTCCCTTTCTGGCGCGTTATGGGTATGATCGGGTATGACACTCCGGGTTCACCAGGGGCTCCCGAGGGGTGGCACTCCTGTTGAAGCGTTCCTCCCCTTTGTGATTTCAAAGGTCATTCATGACCCACAGAGCATGTCGGTGGCTTTTTGTGGTTTGATGAATGGCAGCCCCCTGAACTTAGTATCCATATATTCACCCCCTTCGATGCTTGAAGCGACCTTGGCCAAATCTACCAAACTCATCTCCTCACTGCCCTTGGGCTCCACTTTCATTGGAGGGGACTTTAACACAGTGTCCTCCCCAGACCTGGATACATCGGACCCCCCGTCCCACAGTAGAACCGCGCAGGCAAAACAATTAACAAACTGGTCCGAGTCACTGGGGCTCTGCGACGCATGGCGCATCTGGCATCCACAGACCAAACAGTTCACTCACACCTCTGCAGCCCATCGCAACCACGCACGCATCAATGCAATCTTTGTCCCCTCGACGGACTGTGCCGCGATTCAAGATATCCGTATTCTCCCTAAGGGTATATCTGATCACTCTCCGGTCCTACTTGGCACGGGGCCCCCTCCTCCCTCGATGCGTCAGACGTGGAGGCTGAACACGTGGTTCCTCCAAGATAAGGAGCTACGGAAGGTAGTGGGACAGGAACCCGAGCAGTATTTTTTGTCAACGAAGGGTCTGTGTCCTCTCCAGGTACTTTATGAGAGGTCAGCAAGGCCACAATCCGTGGTGTCGCTAAGGGTCAGCTTAAGCGTCAGCAGCAGAAGCAACTGTAACAGATTTCCTCCCATGAGGCGCAGGCGCTGTGCCTCGAACAGGCCTTGTCCGTGCTGCGGATGCGTCCCGGGAAAGACTTCTTGCTCGCCTCCGCGCTGAGATTCACCAACTTTCCATGGAGGCGGCTAAACTTCTCTGGCGATCATCAGTGGCCAGGGTATATGGGTGGGGCGACAAGAATGGCTCCCTCCTTCACAGATTGGCCACCTATCCCAGGGCAAACCGTATTATTCTTGAAATAGTCAATCCGGATCGCTCGGTGTACCGCTCCCCCTTGGCGATAGCTCGCGCCTTCGCCTCCTACTACCGCCAACTATACACGGCCAAATCTCTGACACTTTCGCTCACTGGCTTGCTAGAGACCGGGGGAACCGGCCTTCGTACCTAGATCCAACCGTCCAGGCGGACCTCGACCGCCCAATCACGCGTGAGGAGAATACTACGCTCTGTACTGACCCACAATCCATACCCTGCTGGGCTGTTCGAGGAGGCGGTTGACAAGGGTTCCTTCCCGCCCAAGATAGACATGGCCACCATCGTGGTCCTTCCCAAATCCCAGCCACCCTCCCCACAGTGTGCGGTCTACCGCCCTATCTCCCTTATTAACACGGAACTAAAACTTTTTGCCACAATCCTTGCCCAGCGGCTCCAACCACACCTGTCCATATTGGTTCATCCGGACCAGTGCGGGTTTATGCCCTCACGCGGCACCCGGCATTGTCTCAGACGGCTGCACTTGCCCCTGGCCCACCGTCACTTGCTCACCCCTTATTTGGCGGTCCTCCTGGTGGACTTCGAGAAAGCCTTTGATTCGGTGGACTGGGGGTTTCTGGACGCCGTTCTTACCACGATGGGCTTCGGTCCACATTTTCGGGGCCTGGTCCGTGTCCTACATGCCCACCCAAGAGCTTGTGTCCTAGGTAATGGGGTCTTGTCGGAGCCCTTCCCTGTCTACCGGGGTACAACACAAGGGTGCCCTCTCTCCCCATTACTCTTCGCCTTGGTGACGGAGCCCTTGGCGGCGTTAATAAGGTCTGAGATGCATGTGCAGGGTTTGGACTGGCCCAATGCAGTGGCCGACAAGATCGCCCTCTACGCGGACGATGTCCTTGTTTACCTGGCAGATCCCGTCCGTTCCGGACCCCACTAGCTCCGGATTCTCCAACCGTTTGAGCGAGCTTCCGGCCTCCGGCTGAACCCCGACAAGTCAGTCCTGGTCCCTCTCCACCTATCCAGAGAATGCTACGACTGGCAGTCCAACATACCACTCCGACGCCAATCGTTTAAATACTTGGGGATATGGGTGACTCTGCTCCCCGTCTTGGGCTGGGCTCTCAATGTTACTCCTTTGGTTAAGAAAGCCAAATCTGATCTCCAAAAATGGCAGACGCTACCTCTGAACCCCATGGGGAGAGTCGCCCTGTTTAAAATGATGATTCTTTCCAGGTTCCTCTACGTTCTCCAAAACGCCCCCCTCTGCCTCCCAAGGGCCTGGTTCCGGGACCTGGACAGTATGGCCTCTAAATTCCTATGGGGGAAGGGGAGAGCTCGCCTGGCCCTAAACACCTGTAGGATACCATCATTTGACGAGGGGGGGCTGGGGATGACTCACTTATACCTTTACTACCTGGCCACGTGCCTACTCTTCATACACGATTGGTTTAACGGAGGTTGGTCCAACCCGGCCTACAGGCTTGAGCTGAATGCACTAGAGCTGACTGACATCCAATCCATGCTATATGGGGACCCCATTCCATCCCGACTACCAGACGTGATGCGCTCCTACTACTTGCCTGGCGGGCCGCACTGCGGCACACTCAGTGGACATGCAAGGTGACCCAGTGCACCCCCCTCTGGCACGGCACCTGGCTTAAGGAGGTGAGTGGCCTCCAGGGCTTTCGCTCCTGGGACCTTATAGGGATCTCGCAATTGGGTGATGTATAGGCGAGCGGTCATATGCGCTCCTTTGCAGACCTCCGGACCCGGTACTCCCTGCACCAGTCTCAATTTTACAAATATTTACAGCTGCGCCACGCCCTCCATGAACACCTCCCTGAGGGCACGCGGATTCATGAACGCAGCCCGCCTGAGGAACAGATCATGCTGGGGGACTTGGGGAAGGGGGGAATTGAATATGCTACTTACCAGTATGCATCTGTTCTTGGCATGTAGGGCTGCTGACATTCATATCTGTGCATAGATCGCCGCCTAGTGTTGGGTCCGGATGATTGCACATTGTTGTCCTGGAAGAGTCTTCGAAGTATCACGAGATAGGTGGCTCCTCCCCTGGACTACAGTGCGCATGGGCATCCTCTCCATCCTTAGATTGTTTTTCGCCATTGTGGCAGTGATGGAGTAGATACAGTAAGTGATGACCATGCTATACAGTAATTCTGAGTGCTGCAGCCGCTACAGGCGCCGGGGAGGAGGGTGGGCGATATGAATGTCAGCAGCCCTACATGCCAAGAACAGATGCATACTGGTAAGTAGCATATTCAGTTCGAGGCATGTGGGCTGCTGAATTCATATCTGTGCATAGAATACATAGCAGTTCCTCCATTAGCGGCGGCTACCTGTGCCAGCTGCAGCAGTCTGAAAAAGAGTTTTGAGAACAGCCTGTCCTACAGCTGCCTGCTGTTTTGAGTGTACATCTACACAGTAGTGTTTGGTAAATGTATGTATAGTGGACCATGTGGCTGCTCTACATATTTCCTGTAAAGGAATGTTTCCCAGGAAAGCCATGGACGCCCCTAACTTTCGTGTTGAGTGGGCTCGTGGGGGAATCGTTAATGTGCGTTTAGCTTTTTGATAGCAAATTTGAATAAATTTAACGATCCATCTGGCTATCCCTGCTTTGGAAATGGCGTTGCCCTTGTGCTGTGGAGAAAAGGCAACGAAAAGTTGTTTTGTTTTCCTAAAGTCCTTAGTTCTGTCTATATAGTACATGAGGGCCCTCTTTACATCTAGGGTATGGAGCATTCTCTCTGCGACATTCTGTGGATTTTGAAAGAAAACAGGCAGTTCAATTGTTTGATTCATGTGGAACTGCGATATCACTTTGGGCATGAATTTGGGGTTGGTGCGTAGTACCACCCTGTTTGCGTGAACCTGTATGAATGGCTCTTGAATGGTTAGTGCCTGGAGTTCACTAACTCTTCTTAACGAAGTGATTGCCACTAGGAAAGCTACTTTCCAGGTGAGGAATTGAATCTCACATGAATGGAGAGGTTCAAAGGGTGGGCCCATTAATCTGGTGAGGACTAAATTGAGGTTCCACACTGGTGCCGGTGGGTGTCTTGGGGGAATTACTCGTTTGAGTCCCTCCAAGAAGGCTTTGATGGCAGGCACTCTGAATAAAGAGAGGTGTTGCCTGTTTTGGAGATAGGCTGCTATCGCGGTTAAATGGATACGTATTGAGTTGTATGCCAGATTGCATCGGTATAGGTGTAAGAGGTAACAGATGATGTTTTGAATGGATGCGTCCAGAGGGTTAATGTTATTGTTGTTGCAGTAAATGACAAACCTTTTCCATTTGGCCGCATAGCAAGCTCTGGTCGTGGGTCTCCTTGCCTCCTTGATGATATTCATACATTCTGGAGGCAGGTTCAGGTAGCCAAACTCTAAGACCTCAGGAGCCAGATTGCCAGGTTCAGCTGTTGCGGATCTGGGTGCTGAATTTTGCCATGGTTCTGTGTTAAAAGTGCGGGTTTGATCCGCAGCCTTTGATGCGGCACCACGGAAAGTTCTAGAAAGGTGGTGTACCATGGTTGGCGCGCCCATGTGGGAGCAACTAGGATGAGTGTTAGTGAGTGCTGTCACAGTTTGCGTGCCACTAGCGGTATCAATGGCACTGGGGGAAAAGCGTACGCAAATCTGCCTGACCAGTTCATCCATATCGCATTGCCCTGAGACTGTGGATGTGGGAACCTGGTGGCAAAGCTTTGGCATTTTGCGTTTTCGTTTGTGGCGAATAGGTCTATCTCTGGCTGACCCCACTGTTGGAAGTACGGTTGGAGTACTGACGGATGTAGCTCCCACTCGTGCATCTGGTGGCTGTGTCTGCTGAGCAGATCCGCCATCTGGTTGTCCTTGCCCGGGAGGTGTTCCGCCATGAGGAATATGTTCCTCTGAATGGCCCACTTCCACATGCTCTGAGCCAGATGAGACAACTGTGGAGAGTGTGTTCCTCCCTGCTTTTGTATGTAGTACATGGCAGTCATGTTGTACGTCCGGATCAACACAACTTTGTTGCATAAGTGTACTTTGAATGCCTTCATGGCCAGGAAGATTGCCATCAGTTCCAGAACGTTGATGTGCATCTTCTTTTGTTGCGTCGTCCATAGTCCCTGCACTGTGTAAGTGAGTACATGAGCTCCCCAACCCTGGAGAGAGGCGTCCGCCGTCAGTATTATTTGTGGAATAGGCTCTTGGAACGGTCGGCCCTTGCAAAGGTTTTGTGGATTCCACCAATGCAGAGAGTTGTATGCCCGACCGCTCACCAACACTAGGTCTTTTAATTGTCCATGAGCCTGATTCCATTGACGTGCTAAGCACTCCTGAAGCGGGCGCATATGTAGTCTCGCGTGCGGGACTATGAAAATGCGGAGGCCATCATGCCTATCAACTGCATGAACACTCGCGCAGGAAGGGAGTGTTGAGGTTTTGAACTTGGAGATCAGCAGTTGCATGCTGTTGATCCTCACTAAATTTGGCCGAGCTGTGGCTGCCAGAGTGTTTATGGTCGCGCCCAGGTACTGTCGTACGTGTGCGGGTTGGAGATGTGATTTTGGGTAATTTAGTGAGAATCCCAGATTGTGAAGAAGGTGAATGGTGAGGGACATGTGGCTGGCACATTGCTGGGCTGACTTTGCCTGAACAAGCCAGTCGTCCAGGTAAGGGAAGACGTGAATGTGTTGTCTCCGTAGATGTGCAGCCACTGTTGCTAGGCACTTGGTAAAGACCCTGGGTGCTGTTGTTACTCCGAAGGGGAGAACTTTGAACTGATAGTGATGCCCCTGAATAGTGAACTTGAGATATTTCCTGTGTGATGGGTGTATGGGTATGTGGAAATACGCATCTTTTAGGTCCAGTGTGGCTAGGAAGTCTCCCTGACTGAGTAGCGGTAGAACCTGCTGTAGGGTGAGCATATGGAAATGCTCTGAGAGAATGTAGTGGTTGAGGGGTCTCAGGTCTAGTATAGGTCTGAGCGAACCGTCCTTTTTTGGGATTAAGAAGTACAGAGAGTACACCCCTGTCCACTGTTGGTTGACGTGCACGACCTCTATTGCACCTTTTTGTAGCATAATTAGCACTTCCTGCTGCAATAATGCCAAGTGCTCTACGGACATAGGACGGTGCCTTGGCGGAATGTTGGGTGGAGTGGACGTGAATTCGAGACAGTAACCGTGCTGGATAATGTCCCTGACCCACCTGTCTGTGGTGATGGTTTTCCAGGCTGACAGGAACTGTTGGAGTCTCCCCCCGACAGGTGTTATGTGGTCGGGGGGCAGGGAGAGGGCGTCACTGTTTGTTTTTGGGGGAGGACCTGGTGTTGCCGTAACCACGTCACCTGCCCTTGGTGCTGGAGCCACGATATCCACCTCTGGTGGTTTTATCATAGGTACTTTGTGTGCCCCCTTTAGTGTACTGCTGCTGTGACCCCTGACCTCTAGCTGCTCCTCTATTCCCGGGGCGACGAAAGGAGCCACTACGAAACTGCTGCGTCTGTAGAGCCCCCATTGATTTCGCAGTGTCAGTGTCTTTTTTAATTTTCTCGAGGGTAGTGTCAACTTCAGGGCCAAATAAATAGTCTGGGTTGACCGGTTGATTTAAGATATTGTTCTGAATCTCAGGCTTGAAGCCTGAGATTCTCAACCATGCGTGCCTCCTCAACGTGACGCTTGTGTTGATTGCCCTTGCCGCTGTGTCTGCTGCATCCAGTGCGCACTTGATGGATGCATTGGTAAGGAGCTGTCCCTCTCTGATAAGGAGCTCCGCTGCCTCTTTATATTCATATGGCAAATGTTGTAGTAGTGATTCTAGTGTGTCATAGTGGGACCTATCATAACGGGCCAGGAGGGCCCGTGTGTTGGCAATGCGCCAGATGTTTGCTGCTTGCGCTGCAATCCGTTTGCCTGATGTCTCCAGCACTTTGGACTCCTTGTCTGGGGGAGTAGCATCACCCGTTGTTTGTGAGTGTGCTCTTTTGCGAGCATTAGCAACAACCATGGAGTCTAAAGGTAACTGACCCCTAATGTACATAGGGTCTCTGGGTGCAGGCTTGTATTTCTTTTCGATCCTGGGGTTTAGCACCCGTGCCCTTGTTGTTTCTTTAAAAATGTATTTTGCAGGTTTTAGAACTCCTTTTAACATGGGCAGAGTCTTGACAGTTTTTTCAGAAGAGGCAAAAGTGTCCACCAAGAATTCTTCTTCGACAGTGTCAGAATGGAGTTCTACTCCATGATTGGCAGCAGCCCGTTCTATGAGGGCATTAAAGGCAGCAGTGTCCTCTGTGGGAGATGTCTTTATGTTATAAAGCTGCGTGTCATGGGTATCTGGTGCGGTGCCCTGGTCGGTGGGGTCATCCCATGCCTGATCTGGGTCTGGCAAGTGATCATCAGGATCGACATCCCCAGGGTAGGTGGTATCATCCCCTACATAGTCCTCTCCTGCGTCTGCCTCTGAAGGCGTAGGAGAAAAGGACGGTGGATCCTGATGGAAGTGTTGGAAGTGTTCATGAAGCACTGGCTCTGATCCTGCCGGCAATTTATGTTTGAGAGGAATTTTGTAGGAGTCCAATCCCCTCTCTGGCGTGATTTTCCGCTTGCGGAGCATCAACCTACCAGTGTTGGCGTCGATAAATTGTGGCTGTGAAGGCTCGAAATCTGTGTGTCCAGTGGATGGGGACTGTGTTCGGCGGACACGTGTCCGAATCTCGAACAGTTTCGGCGCCGTGGGCGGCGGCAACCCAAACGTGATGTTGGCCGGCGCCGAGTGTGCTTTCGCAGCTTTGTGCGTGTCGGGGACCCGACGGAGAGTGGAGGGCTGCCCGTTCTCTGATGCGTTGCAACGATGCCGAGACCTGTTGCACGGTGAACGCAGATGGCTCCTTGGAACCCATCGGCACCTTGGAGGTAGGCGTCGAAGCGGCATCCGACTTCTTTGCAGTCATGGGGTCATCGATCCAAAGGGAGGTATCGACGCTCGTCGGAGTCGATGACTTTGCCGGCGCCGCCGTCTTCGACGTCGACGCAGACGGGGTGGCCACCTTGACTTTGGTGGGGTGGGCCGTAGTCTTCGGTGCCAGAGGCCGAGGCGCCTTGTGGGGACCGAGGGCCTTCTTCTTCGGCTCGGCACCCGTATCTGCTGCGGTGAGCTCGGCACCGAAATCCCTTTTTGCGTGGTCGGAGCCGCTGACCTTTACTGGCGTCGAAGGAGTGGAGGGCTTCGAGGCCTTCGAGCCGATCACAACCAGTTTCACTTTCGGTTTCGTTGCAACTGGTGCGATGGATGTTTTCGGTTTCGCCGAAGGGAATCCAGTCGCTTTCGATAATAATGGCTCTTGTGAAATGTTCGAGGCCGGGCCTGGAGGCGGGGCCGAAGAACTTTGAGATTGATCGTGGGTAAGGCCCGAAGGCGATCCCTTGACCTAAGCCTTATGACGACTTATTTCTTCGGCCTCCGTATCGACGGTTTGGCCTAGCTCTTCGCCGGAGCTATCTTCCTCGGCCGCAAGGGCCTCATTGTAGTCTCCTACCTCTTCGACGACTTCTTCTCCTTGAAAGATCACCTCATCATCGTCTTCCGATCGGGAGTCGTGTTCGGAAGCGGGGCTGGAGTCTACGTCTTCCACGCTCTCGGCGTCCTCGTCTTCGGTGCTAACGATGTTGGCTGGGGCAGGCGCCAATTGCTGCGCCTCCAATCTCGCTGTCCGTCGATTCCGGAGAGTCTTCTTGGAGCGGAACCGGGCACAGGCCATACATTTCGACTCCTCGTGATCCGGTGAGAGACATTTGTTGCATACCGGGTGGACGTAGATGTGTGGGTATTTCGCGTGGCATAAAGGACATCTTTTGAAGGGAGTCCTCGATTTCATCGTCGATCGAAGTTCGATGTTCGGACCAAGGGGATCCGAAAAGCTTAAAGAAGGTGCTAAAGCACTAAAGAAACTAGTCGATACCGAACGGGAACAGTACCAACGATAACTAAAGGCCTTTTGGCCTTAAACTGAATTTTCCTAACTTGAGCTAAGATAAGCACATCCGAACCCAATGGCGGAAAAAAACAATCTAAGGATGGAGAGGATGCCCATGCGCACTGTAGTCCAGGGGAGGAGCCACCTATCTCGTGATACTTCGAAGACTCTTCCAGGACAACAATGTGCAATCATCCGGACCCAACACTAGGCGGCGATCTATGCACAGATATGAATTCAGCAGCCCACATGCCTCGAACCTCCTGCATCTACCACACACAGATCAATACCACCCAGACCACGCTAAACCAGCTCCGACATCAATGGGAGCAATGGGTGGGAACTCTGGATGAGTAGGACTGGCTCGACGCCCTTATGGCCCCCAGGACTGTCACTGCTTCCGCCAGACTCCGCTTGGTCTAATTATATTACTTGCACACAGCTTACTTGACCCAGTCACGCCTTCATCAGGCTGGATTTTGCCGCATGCACCAGGTGCACACATGAACCAGCTGACTTCTTCCACATGGTAATGGCCTGTCCCAGGCTGACGCGGTTCTGGTGTGACATTAAAGAGGAACTTACGGAGGTGTTGGGTTGGGAGGTCCCCCACGATCCTCGATAGGCACTCCTGGGTATTACAGATCGTCTGGATGGGTCCAGGAATGAAAAACAGTTTTTTACTACTGCAATGGCCGTAGCTAAAAGGGACATAGCCGCTTCTTGGAAATGCCCAGACCCCCCGTGCGTTGGACGCTGGCGGAGCGGGGTTGACTGGTGCGCCAAGCAAGAAAAAACACTGTATGAGGAACATGGTTGTTCTAAGAAATATCGTAGGGTATGCTGGAAGAGGGTGGGGGGGATTGGTTTAGATTTACAGGGAATGTCTACTTATACTATTTTTGTACACTACCAGATCCGCGTTTTGGGAAAGTCTAGCCTTTGAATATATTCATACCTTTTCGATGTATTGCGATGAGTGGCTGCAAATATGTGTGAAAACAATACATTTTTGTTTATCAAAAAATATCAAGCATGATTTACACCCGGGGTGAGGGGGAGGTGGGGGGGAGGGGAGGCTTCCTAATGGCATTACATTGACAACAGTGAAGTTGAAGGTATTTTGGGGTGAGTCTTGGGGGAGCCATGCACAACATGCCCTCATCTCCCTGATGCTCTCTCCCGCTAGCTCTACTATATACTTAGTACCCTGCCACCCACCCCTACCTCCCACTGGTCATCTTCCAGTCCTTTACAGTCCCAATTATTTAAAGGACAATGGCATGCTACAATTCTTCCCTTACCACCCCTACCATCGCCTTTCTCTATGTACAAATAATACCCAGTTTCCTGCCACCCCCCCCTTACCCCTACTATCATTTGACAATCCCAATATTTAAAAAAACAACTTGGTGTCCTTCAACCTTCCCACTCCCTCATCACCCAATTTTACTCCCTTCCCATCCCAATATTTTAAAATTCTAAACCTGCCATCCTGTACCTAACTCCCTTTCTACCCTTTGCAACTTTCCTACCTCACCCTACCTGCAGCTGCGCTTTCTGCGCTCCACTGGAGAGCCGAGACCTGGTGCTATTCCAACAGCTGCTGTTTGAGAATAGCTCATCAGCTTGGGCCAGCACAGACCTAGGCTGACGGGGAAGGCAACCAGAGTATAGTCACCACCTCTTTCAGGACTGCGCAATACTGAGTGAGGTGTGAGAGATTGTGGCCTGTCACCCAGAGAAAGTGGAGGATCTGTATCTGCTGGTGCACAGATTTCAGAGCACTTTTTTCAACTGACTTGAAATCAGAGCAGTGAAAAACAAAACTCATGTTTTCCCTGTTTTGTCATCAAAGCAGTGAATAAACAGGTTTTAAAACCCTTGTTTATGAAAATCACTTTTACCTGTATCTATCTACCTACTTATCTACCCTGCCTACTTATCTACCTACCTACTTATCGATCTGTTCGTGTGTGAAAGTAAAATCATTCACCCGGAATAAACAACTTATCGCTATCTTAATTAGGCTAACAAAACCATTTACTTTCAAGCTTTTGTGATGACCACTACATAGATGGAAAGTCTCCCAATCAAATATTCAGCTGATAAACAATATCTTAAACAACAACATTTGCTTAGCTACAGGCAATGTCTGCTTTCCATTAATTTGTTGGAGCTTGCATTCCCATCAGTGTGGCTTAGGTTCATATTAACTCCTATACCTTGGCAGCATGTAGGAACAAATAATTATTATTTGTTTCCGCAAACCATATTAATTACACAAAAAGAGAAAATGTTGTTCTGGGCATGATCCTGTTTACAGAGGTTATCCAATAATCCTAGTTCTCAGTCACGGGTATCTGGGTATTTTCACAGAATATGTAGTAGATTATCCCAGGGCACATGTGGGCTCCGCCCCCAAAAGTTTTCCAGGAAACCATGAAATTTGGAATATGGATTACAATAAAGAAAATATTCAAATAAGGGACAGCATTTTCTTTGATTTAAACAGTTCAGCTAATGAGCTAAATCTGTCATAAAGTACACTTGGTTTAAAAAACATTCAGGCACATGCATCAACGGTTTTTGCGAGCGCAAACGGTGAGATTCGCAAAAATCGGACATTTGCACCTGCAAAAAGGCCTTTGTGATGCATTAAAGTGTCAGGCACTCGCAATTTAAGAAATCGCAATTTATTACGATTTCTTAAATTGCAAATGCATTTAAGGATTCGCAGTTTGCGATTCCTTAAATGCAATGCATATACCCCTTAGAAATAGCGAATTTGCTATTTGGGACCGCAAAATACAGAGAAATTACTCTGGTATGTATTTTGCAAAAACCTTGAAAAATGCACTAAAGTGCATTTTTCAAGGTTTCAGCTACACATGCGCAACATGGGTGCACATCACAATTTCAGGGGTGCAACAGGGTGTCATTTTGACACCTTTGCACCCTTGAAATTGCATGCGCAATTTCTCATTCATTCCTATGTGCCTGTAGGCCCATAGGAATGAATGGTAAACCATTCCTTAATTAAGGAATGTTTAGAAATCGCTATTTTAATTGCGATTTCTACATGCATAGGCTTTTGAGAGTCCCTAATTGCGATTGCTTAATAATCGCAATTAAGGGCTCGCAAAAGCATTAATTGATGCATGTACCCCATTGTTTTTACTATTTTTCAAAACAGAAAAACAAGAGGGAAATGGGGCCTCTAAAGGATTATGTAACTAAGCATCTGTTCATGGCATGTAGTGCTGTAGATTCATATGCTTAGCATAAGTCCGCCATCTAGTGTGGGGCTTGGATGATTGCAGGTTGTTTTTGTTTTAAGAAGTTTTTTTAAAGTCACAAGTGACACTGCACATGGGAATCGACTCGATTGTTAGATTGTTTTGCCGCAGGTGGGAGAGAAGGGAGTTAGTGTTAGTAATGTGATGTCCATGCAAATAATGTGAATGAAAGTATATATTAAAGAAAATGGACACCTAAACAGGCGTCCGGGGAGGAGAGTGTGCGGATGTGAATCTACAGCACTATATGCCAAGAACAGATGCTAACAGGGTAAGTAACATAATCCGTTCGTAGCATGTGTGGCTGCAGATACACATTCTTTGCATATACTGTAAAGCAGTCCCTCTCCTTGAGCTTGTGGTGGTAGCAGTTGTTTGAAAAAGTACGTAAAACTGCATGTGCAACATTGGATTGTTGATGTGCTAATACATCCACATAGTAATGCTTTGTGAAAGTGTGTGGTGTGGACCATGTTGCTGCTTTGCAAATGTCAGCAGTGGGTTTGTTCCCTAGGAATGCCATGGAGGCTCCTATTTTGCGAGTTGATGTAACCTTAGGGGGAACATGAAAATGTCTTTTAGCTTTAGTATAACAAGTTTTCATGTATTTGACTATCCATCTCGAAATCCCAAGTTTTTAGATTGGATTTCCAGTATGGGCAGGTGAAAAAGCATCGAATAATTGCTTGATTTTCCTAAATGTTTTGGTTCTCTCCATATAGTACATTAAAGCTCTGTTTACATAAAGAGTATGAAGTGTTCTCTCTGCAACTGTTTCGGGTTGCGGAAAAAAGGGAGGTAATTCAATTGACTGGTTAATATGGAGAGCCGAGACTACTTTGGGTTTGTTCTGAGCAATACTTTGTTTCTGTGGAGATGGTAGAATAGTTCCTCTAAAGTTAGTGCCTGGAGCTCACTGACACATCTGAGTGAAGTGATAGCTATTAAAAATGATACCTTCCAAGATAAGTATTTGAGTTGGCAGTAATGTAGTGGCTCAAGTGGTGGCCCAATGATCCTTGTTAGTACAATGTTAAGATTACAAGCTGGTGAAAGTTTGGGTGACATTCCTCTTTTAAGTCCTTCCATAAATGCTTTAATGACTGGTATTTTAAATAAAGATATAAGTTGCCTGTTTTGTAGATAGGCTACAACGTGTAAGCGTATTGAAGTGTAGGCTAAACCTGTGTTTTGGAGATTCAGGTGATAAC
This sequence comes from Triturus cristatus, assembly GCF_964204655.1. NCBI lineage: Eukaryota > Metazoa > Chordata > Amphibia > Caudata > Salamandridae > Triturus > Triturus cristatus. Next base: position 213,457,781 of record NC_140594.1, on the reverse strand, counting down.
AAATGATGGTTTGTACTGGTGCATCTAATGGTTTTACTTATGATGCTGGCAGTAGAGGGCAAATAGTTTCCATTTGGCAGCATAGCATTTTCTGGTTGAATGCTTTCAAGCTTCTTTAAGAATATCCATGCACTGCTGATACAGGTTTAGATACCCAAATTCTAGGACTTAAGGAGCCATATGATATGGCCCATGTCCTTGGGAATGGGATGTCTTATTTTGCCATGGTTCTATGCGAGAATGTCCAGGTTGAGGGTAAGTTTCTCGCGTGGAACATGTTAGAGTTCCAGTAGTATGGTGAACCAGGGTTGACAAGCCCAGGTTTGAGCTATTCGTAATAGAGGGGCATATGTATCAAACGATTTTGTATTGGCAAACGCTGCGATTCGCAAAAGAACAGCGTTTGCAAATACAAAAATCGCAAAACGCGATGTATGAGCCATTTTCGCATCGCATTATTAAGGAATCGCTAATTTTGCGATTCCTTAATTTTGCGTAAACATTTAAATTAAATGCTATGTAACAAGCACCCAAGTTGTGCGATTTCTCCTTAAGAAATCGCAAATTACCACCAACTTCAAGTTGGTGGTAATTTGCGATTTCTTTGAAAAATGCACTTTTTGGCATTTTTCAAAGTGCCATGTGGCGCACATACATGCCCTTAGGGCATTCATTTCAGGGGTGCATGAGGGTGTCCTTATGACACCCTTGCACCCTTGAAATTATTCATAATTTGCGATTCTCTATTTGCGAATCGCAAATTGAGAATGACTTCCCATTCATTCCTATGGGCCTCATGGCCCATAGGAATGAATGGGAAGGTAATCCTTTATTGTGATTTCGCAATTTGCTAATCGCAATTAAGGAATAACAAGAAATCGCAAAATATTTGCGAATTTTTAAATACATCCCGTTTTGCGATTCTCAAAAAAATCGCTATTTGAGAATCGCAATAACGGATTTTGATACATATGCCCCAGAGTGAGGGAGGTTTGCCGGAGAATCCTGAGCACAAACGGAAGTAGTGGGAGGGGTGGAAAAGCATAGACAAATATCCCTGACCAGTTCATTCATAAAGCATTGCGCTTAGATAGTGGATGTGGGAATCAGGATGTGAAGTTTCGGCATTTTGTGGGGATGCAAACAGGTCTATTTATAGGAACACCCACATTTGGGGTGGAGTTCCCATTTGTGGACTTGTTGATGTGTTCTGCTGAAGAGGTCTGCAACTTTACTGCTGGTCCCTGGTACATGTTCTGCTAGGAGATAAACATTCTGATGTGAAGCTAAGCGCCAGATGGTCTTGGTCTAGAACTGGTTGCCCCTTGGACAGGTTTTGTGAGTTCCACCACTGCAGAGAGTGATGTGTGCGGCTGTCTACCAACACTAGATCGCGCATTTGACCAGGTCACTGGTTCCATTGATGTGAGAGGCATTCTTGCAGCAGTGTCATATGTAGGCGGGCATGTGGTGTTATTGTGATGCAGGATACCATCATGCCTAAAACGCGCATGGCTGTTCTGACTGTGACTTGGAGCCTGGTTTGAAACTGTTGGGTTAGAGTTTGAATGTTTTGTATTCTGGCTGTATTTGGGTACGCTAACCCCAAGCGCGCATTTAGTATGCTCCACATATATGGTTGAATTTGTAAAGATTGGAGGTGTGATATTTGCAAACTTGATGGTAAACCCTAGACGTTAGATTATTGTCTTTTGAGTATGTTGGTTGCAAATGTGGGAGCTGTTGGCTTTTATAAGCCAATCGTCCAAGTAAGGAAATATGTGAATGTTTTCTATGCGCAGATGAGCTGCTACAACTGCTAGGCATTTTGTGAAAACCCTTGGGGCGGTGGTGATTTTGAAGGGAAGCCCTTTGAATTGATATTTTTGTCCCTGGAAGACAAACCGTCGGTATTTGCGATGAGCGGTATATGAATGTAGGCATCCTTTAGCTCTAATGCAGACATGAAGTTGCCTTTTTATAGCAATATTACTTCATGAAGGGTGACCATGTGGAAGTATTACGACAGAATGTAGTGATTTAGGGGCCTGAGGTTGAGAATGGGTTGAAGTGAGCCATCTTTTTTGGGAATGAGAAAGTATGGTGAATATACTCCTATTACTTGATGTTGAGGTTGGACTGGCTCTATGGCTCCTTTGAGTAAGGGAGCTGTTATTTCTTGTTTAGCAGAGCGTGGTGTTGTATCAAAAATTTGTGCTTGCGGGGTAGAATATTTGGAGGAGTTGTGGTGAGCTCCAGATAGTACCCATGTTGTATAATGTCCAACACCCATTGATCTGTTGTAATGGACTGCCATTCTGGGAAGAATTGTTTTAGACGCCCCCCCACAGGTGTTAGAATGGTCAGGGGGAAATGTTGATGGATTCATTGTTTGGAGGTAATGCTTGCAGTACAGGTAGCATTTCCTCATTCGCAGCCTTTAAAATTATTTCTTCTTTTGGTACCTCTGTAGAAGCCTTTAGAGGTTGATGTTTGACCTTGTTTTTTATATGAGGACCCTGAGGTGCCTATTGATACAGTTGAGGCAACGAAAAAACCCATGAAAGGAGGAAAATTGGAGGGCATCCATAGATTTTGAGATATCGGTGTCCTTTTTCATTATTTCCAGGGCTGCAAAAAAGGCAAAAAAAATGCTCGTTGTCAAACAGGAGATTAAGGACCGCTTGCTGGATATCAGTTTTAAACCCAGAGACACGTATCCAAGAGTGTTTGCGCAGGAGAACACTTGAGTTTACACCTCTTGCTGCAGTGTCAACAGAGTCTAGAGCACATTCGATAGAATTATTTAGAATTAGTTTATTCTCATTAACTAATTCATACCCCCCTTGTTATACTTCTCTGGGAGATGCTGGATGAGCCCGCCCCCCTTTCGTCCCAGTGTGCTCTGTCCTATTTAGAGTTAATAAGACTTGGCTGTTGGCAATTCATCAATGATTTGCCAACTGGGCAGCAACCCGTTTTCCAAATGTGTCAATCAATTTTGATTCTTTGTCTGGGAGAGGTGCATCTCCTGTTGTCTCGGAATTAGCTCTTTTTCTTACATTGGACACCACTAATGAGTCGGGGGTTAACTGGTCTCTAATGTAAATTGGGTCAAATGGTGCAGCCTTGTCAACCCTTGGTGTCATAATTCGTGCTCTCACTGAAAAAGTCATCAGCGTGACGTAGAACTCCCTAAAACATTGGCAATATTGTGAGTCTTTTTGTGCAGTAGTGAGGGTCTCAAAAAGAAAGTCATCCTTGATAGGGTCCTTGTGTAAGGTCACTTGGTGGTATGTTCCAGCTCTGGCTATTAAATCTTGGTAAGCTGGAGCATCGTCCAGTGAGGATGGGCATGTGGGTTAGAGGTCTGGGCCTGTATCCCCTGTAGGTCTATATCATAGACATCCAAAGGGAACCTAGGATGTGATTCCTCTCCTACGCCATCAGTCTAGTCTCTGATGGGTGAATATGTGTGAGGTATAATATTGCCCTCCTCAGACTGTTGTGGTGAAGCAGGTGGAGGAGTGGAGGTGGGGGGTGGTGATGGTGGAGTGGGAGAGGTAGAGCTAGGCATATGAAAATGCCTTGTGGCCATGTCCTTCTTTCGAGGTTGAAAAGGAGGATTAATAGCATCATCGAAAGACTGTTTTCTTTTAGATGGTGAAGGCGTTGGCGGTTGTAGAACAATTTTCTTTGTACAGGGCTGAATTTGTATTGTTTTTGCCTTGGATTGAGCCGCTCTTGCATTGTCTCGAGGATCGGCTAGGTGTTTGTTTCGGTCTGAATGTATAATATTTTGGTGCCTGTTTTGCTTTCGGTGCTGGAGTGGTCGTAGCCAGAGTGCTGTGTGATTTAGGTTTCGGTACCACGGATATGGTTCTATCTATCGGTTCCGATGCAGATTTTGAAGTGGTGGCCCCTACTGTAGGCCGATGTTCTGGCACCTATCTTGAGTGCGCGGCATACGAATCGATGGATCGGTGTGCGCCATGGATTTTCTGCTGTGGCGGACCAGGAGCTGTTTGTTTGGTCGGAGTGGATTTCTTGGGCTTTTGGACAGGGCCATGTATACTCAGGGTCCGACGATCTTCAGAAGACTCCAGGTGAACTGGATGTTGTTCAGTGTCGGATTCGGATCTGGAGTACTATATGGAGACGGACTCCACCACGTCTGCCAAGGACTCTTCTTTCTCCTCTTCCAACTGGCCGAAGATATCAGGTGTGTAGTCTCTGCGCTGCATTTTCAGATGCTGGGCACGATGGTCCCAAAGGGTCTTTTTAGACTGAAATGACCTGCAGGGCTCACAGATATAACTTATGCCTCTCGCCCAATCATCAAGAATATAAGTCGAATGTTGGCCGGTGTGGGGGTATGTGGAATGGCAGTTTGGACAAAAGCGGAAAAGAGGGCGTTCCATCAGAAGCTCATGTTCGATTAGAGATAAACAATGTGAAAAGGACCAGCTGAGCGTGGTCCGTAGGCCGCTAAGGCGAGTCGAAACATTCAACGCAGAGGATTGTTTCTGTGCTCGTGAAGAAACAAGAATTACGCGAATGAGACAATACTGTCGAGTTAGGGGATCTACTGGTAAACCGAAGGGAACTCAAGACGATCTCGAACTCGAGCGCGAGAGAGTGTATATGAGCCCATTTGTGGAAAAAACAATCTAACAATGGAATTGATACCCATGTGCAATATCACCGAGAGAAGGAGTCACAGCCTCGTGACACGTAAAAGCATCTTCAAACAAAAACAACTTGCGATCATCCGAGTCCAACACTGAATGGCGGACATATGCTTAGCATGTGTATCAATAGCCACATATGCCTCGAACATACTCTTTGAATAGAGTACAAAACTGAAACTGCACCTTTAAGAATTCGTGGATCTGCACTGTCCCATCATGCCCTGCACAGTCGGTTACATAGTGGATTCTTTAAGGGAAACAACAAAAGGATCCTACTAAAGATTTCGTCCACAGTAGGCAGGCATGAAGTTTATAGATTCACAGAGATGGTACTTGGTGATGAACTTGCATTTCCCACCAGGAACAGTGTTAGAAAAAGTAAAAATTTATTTCACAGAGGCTGCCCTGGAAATGCATGAAACAGGAAAATTCTACAATGTTTGGGAGGGAGGCTATAACTGCTTTGCCTTTTGTAGAAAACTATTTAGGAAGGAAAGAAAGGCAAGGACTTATGGTATGATGCTACAATGAAAAACATACAATGCTCTTAAGTGTAGACAGTTTGAAAGTCACTACTTCTCCTGGCCTCAGTAAAGGTTTCCAGGAATGACATGTTCCAAGTTAGGATCTTAGAGATTGGATATATGCATGTGCTTGAAATGTGGCCGGGTTAATTTAGACAGGGCAATATTAGGCTTCCATGGAGAAGAAGGCTAACTAATTGGGAGGTGGGGAGAAAGGAGACTTTTTATAGGCTCACAAGGCAATCAATGATAGTGAAAAATAGGCCTGAAATAGGACTTATATGCAGACAGTGATGGCATTGAAGAACAAGTTACTTACCTTCGGTAAAGCTTTTCTGGTGGATACAGTATCTGCCTGTGGATTCCTCACCTTATGAATATCCCCTCTGCGCCAGCATTCCGGAAAATTTTTCGTAGCTCTCTGCGCCGACGAGGTCGTCACAGCGTCATGGCTCCGCACGCGTCACCGGAGCAATAAGAAGACCACGTCGGCGTGATGACATCAGTTCCACCCATTTATTCCGTGCCACAGAGGCAAAACGGGCGGACCGACATAGAGACAACGTATACATAGAATTCAGAATTCACACAAATACACTCAGTGTATAAAGAAAGAAGAAAGCTTGCACTTCAAACAAGACAATAGTAAATAAACAGAGGTAACAAAGTCTTGAGTACACATAATACGTCAAAAAACAAAAACCTCAGCTTTTCTGGTATAAAAGGGTGGATAACGGGGAGGTGGGTGGGTCTGTGAGGAATCCACAGGCAGATACTGTATCTACCAGAAAAAGCATTACCGAAGCTAAGTAACTTGTTCTTCTGATGGATACATCTGCCTGTGGATTTCTCACCTTATGAATAGAATCCCACAGCAGTACCTCTCCCGGAGGAGGGTGTCCACCCTTCTATACCAAAAAGTCCTGCAAAACAGAATGCGCAAAATGGCCATCCCTCCTCACTTTGAAATCTAAGCAGTAATGCTTCGCGAAAGAGTGGAGGGAGGCCCAAGTTGCGACCTTACAGATGTCCAAAACAAGAACACTAGACAATGCAGAAGTAGACGATTTAGACCTGGTTGAATGAGCTTGAATGCCTACAGGAGGCTCCTTACCAGCCAGGGAGTAGCATATCTTGATGCACAAGATGATCCATCGTGACAAAGTGCGCTTGTGCACCGCGTTGCCCTTCATACGACCAGCATATCTAACAAAGAGCTGGTCATCCTGACGGAAGTCCTTTATTCTGTCCAAATAGAAGCTAATCGCCCTCTTTGGATCTAAACAATGAAGTCTCTCCTCCTCCTTGGAAGGGTGAGGGGGAGGATAGAAAGTAGGAAGGGTAATGGACTGACCTAGGTGGAAGGGAGTCACAACTTTAGGCAGAAAAGCAGCCCTGGTCCTAAGTACCATCCTTTCAGCATATATGGTCAGAAAAGGCGGCTTTGAACTCAAAGCCTGGAGTTCACTCACCCTCCTGGCCGAGGCGATAGCTACAAGGAAGACCGTTTTAAAAGTTAAAAGTCTTAAAGGACAACTATGCATTGGTTCGAATGACGAAACCATTAAAAAAGTTAACACCAAATTCAAGTCCCACTAGGGCATAATAAAAGGAGTGGGAGGAAACATGCTTGTCAGCCCCTTAATAAATCTTAAGACTATAGGAGACTTAAATAAAGAAGGCTGATCAGGCAAACACAAAAATGCCGACAAATACCCTTGTACAGTGGCCACAGCAAAACCCTGCTGGGCCAAATGAAGAGAAAAACAAAGAACTTCAGATAGATGAGCTTTTAAGGGATCAATAGATTTCTCTCCGCACCACTTAACAAATTTAGACCACCTGTATGAATAGACAGACTTAGTGGAGTGTCGCCTGGACGATAATATAACATCCACCACGTCAGGTGGGAGAGAAAAAGAATTCAAGTTGCCCCGTTCAATCTCCATGCATGAAGGTGCAGGCTCTAGAGGTGGGGGTGTAGAACTTGCTCCTCCATCTGAGAGAGGAGATCTGCCCCGAGAGGGAGACGGAGCGGAGGGTGTGACGAGAGGTGAAGAAGGTCTGTGTACCACACCCTTCGTGGCCAATCCGGGGTGATCAATATGACTTGGACCCGGTCTTGGCGAATCTTCCTCAGAACCCGAGGAATCAAGGGTATGGGAGGAAACGCGTAAAGAAGTTGTGAGCCCCAACTCAACTGAAAAGCGACCCCCAACGCTCCCTGCCCCAGAAACTGGAATCTGCAGAATGACAGGCAGTGCACGTTCTCGTGAGTGGCAAACAGGTCCATCCGAGGAGTCCCGACATCTGGAAGATGTGTCGAACTACATCTGGATGAAGCCTCCACTCGTGGTCGACAGAGAACTGCCGACTGAGACTGTCCGCACGAACGTTCAGCACCCCGGCCAGATGATTTGCCACCAAGCAAATACGATGGTCCTGAGCCCAGGACCAGAGTCGCAACACTTCTCTGCAGAGAAGGTACGACCCCACACCTCCCTGCTTGTTGACATACCACATCGCAGCAGTGTTGTCCGTCAGGACTTGAACCAACTGACCGCGAAGGGAAGGGAGAAAGGCCTTGAGCACTAAACGTATTGCCCGCAATTCCAAAAGGTTAATGTGAAACAACCTTTCTTCTGAAGATCAAAGACCCCTGATCTCCAGATCCCCAGATGTGCTCCCCACCCTAGGGTAGAGGCATCCGTTATCACTGTGGCCACCGATGGAGGAAGATGGAAAGGCTTTCCTTGAGACAGATTGCCCTCCACGCTCCACCAAGACAGTTCCGCTGCAGCTTCTCTGGAGATCTTCACAGACTCCCTGAGATCTCCATTGTGCTGATACCACTGCCTGCGGAGACACCACTGGAGCGCCCTCATGTGCCAGAGTGCATGGTTGACCAACAGGATGCAGGACCCGAACAGACCGAGCAGGCGAAGGACCTTCAGAACTGGAACAACCGCTCCACTGTAAAACAAGGGGATCATTTCCGTGATGTCGAGAATCCTTTGAGGTGGAGGGAATGCTCGTCACACAGTGGTATCCAGTACTGCCCCTATGAACAGGTTGCGCTGTGAGGGCACCAGGTGAGACTTGGGTACATTTATTGAAAAACCCAAATTGTACAACAGCTGGGTTGTTACCTGCAGATGATGACACACCATCTCTGGAGACTCTGCCTTCAGAAGCCAGTTGCCTAGGTATGGGAAAACCGGAATTCCCAACCTTCTGAGATGAGCTGCCACCACTGCCATCACCTTGGTGAAGACTCAAGGTGCAGTAGTAAGACCAAACGGAAGGACCGCAAACTGGTAATGTTGCGACCCAACCTTGAAACGGAGATACTTCCTGTGCAACTTCAGGATTGGGATGTGGAAATACGCATCCTGCAAGTCGATGGACACCATCCAGTCCTCTTGTTGCAGCGCCTGAAGAACATGCACTAGAGTGAGCATCTTGAACCTCACTGTTTGAGAAATAGATTCAAGATTCTCAGGTCCAGGATAGGACGTAACCTGCCATCCTTCTTGGGAATCAGGAAATACCGGGAGTAGCATCCCTGCCCCTTTCCTGCTCCGGAACCACCTCTATCGCACCTTTTTGTAATAGGGTAAGAACCTCCTTCTGAAGGAGAAACAAATGATCCTCCGTGCAAAACCCTTGGCAAGGAGGGTAAGGAGGAGGGAATTGCCTGAAGGGAAGGGCGTACCCATTTTCCACAAGATCTAGAACCCAAAGGTCCGAAGTTATTAATTTACAGTCTTGTAGAAAATGGGTAAGTCGACCTCCCACAGGACCCACATGATCCAGGATGGTGGATCTAGGGCTGCTTTCCTGCATTACCGGGAGGGGAGGTAGAGGAGGAGGAGGAAGAGGGATGTCGTCCAGCTCCACGAAGGCGACCTCTGCCTTTACCTCTGTAGGATTTATACAGATGGTTTTGCTGCTGTTGTTGTTGTTGCTGAGGCTGATGGGAACGAAAGGAAGACTTCCCAAAACCATGGTATCTTCTGTAAGCATACCCTCTTGACTGAGATGAGATGGCTTTACTGTTTTTAAATCTCTGCAACGCCAAGTCAGCTTTTATCCCGGAGAGCTCAGAACCGTCAAAGTGAAGGTCCAAAAGGGCAGCTTGCATATCAGGTGAGAATCCTGAAGAACTTAACCATGTATGCCTCCTAGTGGCAACAGACGAACCCATCACCCTTGCCACCGAATCTGCAGTGTCCAGACCCGACTGGATTGCTTGGCGAGCATCCCCCTGGGAGTACATCAAGACCTCACTTAAATTGCTCCGATCCTCTTCCGACAGCTTAGGGAGAATCTGCTTGGCAGAGTCCATAAGGGCGTGGATATATCTGCCCAATAGACAAATTGCATTTGTGGATTTTAATGCCATACTGGCCGAAGAAAAAACTTTCTTTGTCGATTGCTCAAGCTTTTTTGAGTCTCTATCAGCCGGTGCTTGAGGAAAAGAGCCAACCGACTGCTTTGAATAAGAAGCTTGAACTACCAGACTTTGAGGTGACGGGTGAGAAGAAAGAAAATCAGGGTCCCCTGGTGCCGGTCTACATATTCTAGAAACAGATCTAGAAACTGCAGGAGCAGAAAGAGGATTACTCCAGACTTCTAATATCGGCTCCGTCAGGGCATCATTGAATGGTAAAAGAGGTTCTACCACAGCAAAAGGAGAATGAAGCACCTCGGTTAAAAGATTAGGCTTATATTCAGCCATAGGAAGCTGTAGGTACAACAGTTCAGCTGCCTTCTTGATGACAACATGATAAGGAGCTACATCCTGCGAAGGAGAAGCCTTCTGTAAAGCAAAGTCCCATTCCGAAGAGCCATCCAAACCACTTGCTTCACACAAATCTTCCAATAAGTCCTCAGACTCATAAATTTCCCCTTCCTCTATGTCACCAGCCCGATATTGCTCCTCTTCAATCAGCCTTTGAGCTTCCCTTCTCGAACGCATCCTCGGCTGCGGCGTCGGCGGCGCCATCCGCGGCTCCGGCAATGGCGTCGAAGGAGGCTCCGTGACAGGGACCCGCGTTGAACGAACTCTGGAAGAAGGGACGCCAGACGGAGCCGGAGACTGCTCAAGCGGCGCCGACACCGTCGGCGCCGAAAATTGCCATGACGGCGCCATCGGTATATAAGGCATAAAGGGGGCTGGAGGATAATGCTGAGGCACGCCCAAATTAAATGCCAAAGGGCCCATGGGACCTGAAGGTGCTCCAGAGGGGCATGTGGCTCTGGTAAGAATACCATACATCGCATTCATGAAGTTCGACGGATCCGAACCGGGCACCGGGAACGAAGGATACTGCGCCGGTTCTACTTCCTTACAAGGAGTCTCCGGCATCGGCTCCACTGGAGTCACAGGCGGAGCCATAGGAGCAGCAGGAGACTCTTCCTCCACTGGATTCGAATCCCCATCCGAAGCCGGAGAATCAACCGGTGCCGGAGACTGCACCGGAGAACCCAAATCAGGAGACCGGCCTGGCGAAGCCTGTGGAGACTCAGAAGGTGAAGGAGAAATAACATCCTTGGTATGACGTCAAGGAGCAGGAGAAGGCAACTTCGAAGCTCGAGACTTGGACGAGCGACGTTGAGACCCATGTCTCTTCTTCTTCTTGTGCCTTTTCTTGGATCCATGCGAAGTCGACGACCTCGACTTCGATCTTTTACGACCTCTTTTCTCCTTTCTCACCTTGGACATGTAGAGTTTGGCCTCTCTTTCCTTCAGCGCCTTAGGGTTCATTTTTCTGCAGGATGAACAACCTTCGACGTCGTGATCACTAGAAAGGCACCAGAGACTGTCATCATGCAGGTCAGTAATTGACATGTGACCTCCGCATTCCTTGCAGGGCTTGAAACCCGACTTCCTAGGAACAGACATAGTCGAAACAATAACAAATAAAGTCTCGAAACAAGGTAGCAGTTGAAAGACAGGAGAGTCACAGAAAATGCGTTAGCTTGTAGCGCGGAAAAAAAGGAACTGGCGTCATCACGCCGACGTGGTCTTCTTATGGCTCTAGTGACGTCATGCGGAGCCGCGTGCGGAGCCATGATGCTGTGACGACCTCGTCGGCACAGAGAGCTAAGAAAAAATTGCCGAAATGCTGGCGCAGAGGGGATATTCATAAGGTGAGGAATCCACAGGCAGATGTATCAATCAGAAATGCACTTTAATAGAACAAAGTGTAATGAATGGTTATCCAAGCCACGGCAAAGACTTCACAAACTATGTTATAACCTCACAATATGTCCAATAGGTGCTTTTGATTTGTCATCAATTTGTTATGCGGTGTCATGATATACTGGAAACTATGACATAGTCAAAACGATCTTAGTAAACATAGCACAATATAACTCATACCTGATCATCCGATACCTCCACACAACGGATGGAAAATGGAGGTTTGAGGTAGGCAAATCCCAGTAGTGGAGGTCTAGAGCAACTTGTAATAAACTGCAAAGAAAAACAACCTTAAAGTTGGATAATTTTGCATTGTGGCTATTGGCGATTCAGGTCTGTGGACCTTGCAGTACATTTTGCACAAATAAAGAACTAGGTTAACCTAGATGTAAGTCAGATGCTTCGATAAGTGCAGCACATACATTACTCAGCTTATGTAAAGGTAAACAAACTAGCACTGTGTTTACATGCCCACTCTTTTCGACTAACCTGTGTGTGACCATTTCTGAAACCTTTTGGGAAATTATATATGATATGAATAATGTAGGCATGAGTTGGGTACATTATGCTCATGCAAAGTAGACTGCCACCCATAATCTGCACTTAGTGTAACATTTTCCAGGCATATGCCTGTCTTTGTGAATTGTCCTCTATGTGTCTTGTAGAACTACGTATACTGTTAAACTACATTTAGCAGGGCGTACTGCTTACCTTTAGGAACATGGCTCTTTCTTCTGATGTGAAATCATTGGCTAATATGTCCCAAAGCCAGATAATGACTCTGTGGCTACCATGAAAACCACCATAATACACAGTATGTCTCCTGCAAAATAATAAACAAACAGTGGTAAATGATTAAAGAATAGGCTTTTGTCAAAAGTCTCATCTGATTTTACAGCCTGGGGATGTTACAAATGGGCTTCAAAAAAGGATTCAGTGCACTTGCCGCACTACCATCGTTTTTTTAAAGTAGCTGGGTTGATTCTTGAGCGTGGTATCACCATGCCTCATTTGGCATTTGTATGGAGAGAGACAGGGTGAGCAAGATGGTCAAGATCCACAGAACACCATTTTCAGGACTGCCATGTTGGGCACAATATCACCACCAAAGCACTTTCACAGTGAATTTTAAACTTCACTGAAAGAAAAAGTCTCATTCAGTTAATGAAACTCTTTATTTACAAGAAAGCCACTTTCAAATTCCATGCTAGGTTTGTGAATTAACAGTGTAAAAGGACAGTCTGAATATGCTGTGCACCCTAAACAAGCTTCCTGGCTCAGTAAAACATATAAAATACATTTAAACAACCAACTGTAGAGGCCCAGCTTGCAATCTTGTCCCAAAGGCTTCTCTCAACATATGGTGCTTCTTACTATTTATGATTGATGCTTTTGACAAGCCTAGCCACTTTCCATCTCCCTTATTTTTAACTTTATTAAGATGTTTTACATTAAATTATCCCCTGTATTTACAGCTTAAATGGATTTACAACATAAATAGTAAGAAAGAACATTAAACGTTTGAAAAACTGCTCTTTCGCTGCACATTAGTAGACTTTTTTTTCTTGGATTCTAGAACAGCAAATTGGCAAAATAAGTTAAGTATTCCCATAATGTTCCTCTTAACATTGTCTTATGAAGCAAAAATCTTTCTTACTTTAGGTCTTCCAAATCAATTTCTGCATTATCGCCAGATATAAGTCGCTGCAGTTCTGGTGCTGAAAATATACGAATCCATTCGGGCTTGATGATTGAACGAAATCCACTGATAAGTGCAGTGCCTTGATTCTTTATTTGGGTATGCATCCGAAAATGAGCCATAAGATGGATGTAACTGATCCTGTTCAAAGAAAATAAAAAAGGTTAATTGTTGCCCAGAAAAGTAAGTTTCATTCACAACTTTTACAACAAGCATTATTAATTTATAGGATTCACTGAAAATGAAAAACATAAATAATATTTTCAGTAGTAATTTTCAGGTTTTATTCCCTCATATAAAAATGTCCATCATATCATTTATTTTCTGGAATAGCACCACTTTTAGAATGTTCTGTGTAGCTTTTGTACATTTTCTTGTGTAAAACTGGTAAGTTTTGAATTAAAAAATCAAATAAAAGCAGAAACAAAACAAAATCTCATTCAAAACTAATGAAACTTATCACATTATTGTCAAATTGCTGACTTCTTTCATCGTCATAGGAGTGCCCACTTTGTAAGCAATTTTGAGAACAACTTGTAAGGAATATAGTAGCCAATATTCAGGGACACCTGGATGATAACCCACAGTTGGCTATACTGTTTCAGATAACTAAACTCCATACAGCACAAGCACAATTTGTTAAGGAGGCTCTCCAAAACCAAAAGGCGAAAGACTTCGCTAGATGAGACCAACACCACCTAATCATGCATCATGGGTACTAGACCTTGCTTTTTGTAATAAAGAGAAGAATGTTTCTGTTAGTAATTGGGTTGTTCATTGAACGGGGTGAAACCCTACTCAAGCAGCAGTGACAATCCTTGTCGGGGGAAACCACAAAAAGTAACCAAATTCACCTAAGCTTAACCCTCTGGTAGCTTGGCACAAACGCAGTCATGCTTATCTTTGAGGCAATGTGTAAAGTATTTATGCAGTACACAAACAGTAATAAAGTGACAACACAACACCAGAAAAATCCCACACCAATTTAGTAAAATACAGTAAAAGTTAATAAATTATTTGACACCAAAACGGTAAAAATCCAAACAGTAGAACTGAAGATATGCAGTTTTAAAGATTGTGTTCATTACAGTGCCTAGAAGCACAAAGTGCCAACTGTGGTTATCTGGTGGCACTGCACAAGGAAAAGGTCACAAGTTCAGATTGACTGCGATGGAGTGCATGCTAGCTGCATGGACCAGGTGAGGCTCTCTGTGAATTGTACGTTATGTCCTGGATGCGCCAGGTAGCGTTGGTTCCGAGGAGCGTTGCAGGATCTTGACTCGAGTTGCGTCAGTGCCTATCAGGAGCTGCTTGGCAAGGTCTGCGTCGAGTAGAGCCAGTTCCGATGGGGAGCTGCGAGGGCTTCAATTCTAGATCCTGCATCAAGTTGCGTCACAGTGCGTTGGTTCCACTGAGGAGCTGTGAGGGCTGCGTTTGGTTACGTCGCACTGCGTTAGCTCAGATGAGGATCACAGCTGGGCTGGCAGAGCACACCTTTATCCCCACTTTCAAGAGTCAAGGACTGGGGATGCACAGCTTGGGGAAGAGGTGTGACACAGCGGCCTGAGTAGCTGACTCCAAAGCGAGGGGCTCCCAGTTCGATCCCCGGTGCCAGCAGCAGCTCAGCTCAGCATCATGTAACTCTGAACAATAGCTCACCTAATCTCCCCAACGGACCCCAGCGCTTTGAAACCTTAAGAGGTGATATGTACGTGCTTTACAAATATGGATTATTATTATTATTATGTACAAAATATGGATTATTATATTATTGGGACTCGCAGTAGACAAGAGTCCAGTTGCAAGGTACAAGGGTGTTGGCGCTCTTAGAGTTACTCTGTTGGTCCTGGATTCAAGGTGCACATACAGTCCGTCTTCCTCAGGCAGCAGAACAATCCTTTTTGCAGGCAGAGCAGGTGGGCAGTCCTTCTTGCAGCAGAACAGTCCTTCTTCTGTCTTCCACAGGTCCAGAAGTGATCTGAAGAGTGGATCTGAGGGCCCCTGTTTAGGTCCCGTCCTGAGCCAGCGCATGGGCTGCTCCGGCGAGACATTTAGTGAGTGGGCTTTTAAAAGTCCGACCACAGCTTTGTGTGGCATACAGTGTGCGATTACGTGCACAGGCACAAGCAGAGGCGCCATCTGGCTTTCCTCTCGCTCGCGGCTCACTTCAATGCCCCTCCCCCACCACAGAGCCCACCCAACTCCCATGCTTGTTCTTGTAATGATGCCTGGTGCACTTTGAGTGATGCGTTATAACACCTGATAAGCTTTAAACGCGTATTTACAGATACTTTTTAAGAAAACCCGAAGCGACTGACTGATGTCGCATTATTCTTGCAGGTTTACCACTACGGGGGCAACCTGAGCATTGCTGGCATGTGCATCAGCACCTTCCACTTTTTTATTTATTTTATTCTCCACCTAGGAAATGTGTCCCTTGTTTGGACTGGTTATGTGCTCCTAAGAGCCTCTTCTTCAAGCAATGATTGACACTTCAGCTATGTCGCCTAGGATAATTTACAATTGCTTATTTGGGGGCGTGGCGACCAGGAAAGTGGATTCATATGAATTTAATGTGCGCCCATCTGTCTGTCCCACAACATGAAACTGTAGAGGAAGAGGGCAGTCAATTGAAGGTAGGTAGGTGCAATATTGCAAACCCATTTAGCCTTAAAGTCTTCCTATCAACCGTGATCAATTTAAGGCGAAAAGGTAACAACGAATTATCAACAACGGTAATTCGACCGGGGCGGGGCAGGGAGGGTGGTGAAGGGGCAGGTGTCTTGGTTTCACTTTGAAACGGAAATGTATTTTCTGCCTCCAATTTTAACAAATTACCTGGTACAGAAATTGTAGAACGTGTGTGCAGAGAGATAGTAAAAATATTAAAGACAAGCAATTATATAAACAAACATTGGTAAAGGCAATTTGACTGACATTGGCCATTTGCCTTGTGACTTTGTCAATACTAGTTGAATTTTATCATTTGTTTTGTAGAACGTTAGCAACACGGAAACTGCAGGACCCTCGCCAACAATTAAAAAAAATATTAGCTAAAGACAAAAATATATTTGGGTTTCAAAAAGCACACATTGCTGTAGTAGTCCATGGCAATGAAGGGAACTACTTAGTGGGTGGATGTGCTTCTTGTGAAACACAAGAATGCTGCGTCTCACATAGAAAATAACCAATGTCATAAATTTTTTTTTTTTTTTTAACCTTTTTTTTTTTTTAACTCTTTATTTAACGTTTTATGTCATACAGTGCATCAGCATTACACACTTATCCGGATACAGGCAATATAGGCAAATGGAAAAGGCAGTAATAACAAATCAAAGCACATTTTACATTCCAAGCACTTACAAGTGGCAGCCCAGCACCATCCCCTCCGGGGCCTCCTCCAATTTCCCATCCTGGCCTACAGAGAACCACTCCCCCTCGGCGAGTACCTGTATAGCCGCCCCCATCATACAGAGCGCCTCCGCAGGCACACAGTCGTGCCGCCCCCATCCCCACCAGCAGAGTGCCCACACGGGTCATAGCGGCAATGTAGCAGCACGTCGTGTGAGAGCAAAATCGCAAGGCAGCCATCAGGGGGACCCCCAGAGCCAGCAGCGTCCACTCCTTACCCCCACGGATTGGGCGACCATCCCCAGAAGAACCCGCACTACATGCATTTCCCCTAGCCAGAGCCACCCGCCGGCGAGTCCGCCCCCACGGGAGCAGACGGCGATCGCTGGGCGCAGTGCGCCGCTAGGTACTGTGACAGAGGCCCCCAGATGTCGGGGGGACGGGACTTGGGTGGGCGCAACTCTGAATACAACAGAACATTCTCCTGACAAGTAACCATATCCCGTAGCCATTCCTTACATTTGGGCCGCCTCCCCCGCCCCCATCGGCACGCTATGCGGCGCTTAGCGAGCAGCAGCGCGCAGGTAACAAAACGGCGATCCGGCTTCGGCACATCCCGAGTGTACCCCAGAAGAGCCTGTAAGGGAGAGGGCGGCAGAGGGGATCCCAGCATCTCCCCCAGGGCCTCGTACACCTGATCCCAATATTCATCTATGCTGGGGCAAGTCCAGGCCAGGTGCAAGAAGTCCGCTCCAGGAGAATGACACCTGTCGCAGCGATCGTCATCGCGTAGATGGAATCTATGCATCTGGGCCGGAGTACAGTAGAGGCGATGGAGGAACTTGTAATGGATGATGCGGAACCTATTACTAGACAAGATCATTTCAGTCTGCAAGCAGCAGAACCCCCACTGGTCGTCCGTGAGTGCAGTGCCGATCTCGGCCTCCCAGCC
Organism: Triturus cristatus; assembly: GCF_964204655.1. Classification (NCBI taxonomy): domain Eukaryota; kingdom Metazoa; phylum Chordata; class Amphibia; order Caudata; family Salamandridae; genus Triturus; species Triturus cristatus. The sequence continues at coordinate 213,440,356 of NC_140594.1, read as the reverse complement.
CGCACGGGACCGCAGCACCAGCCCCCCATCCCGGTCATATATCCCCCGATACAGTGAAGAGACCATATGTGAGGGCGAAGGGGAAGCAAGCATGTTATGAAACGGTTCCAGAACTGGAGGTTCATCCGGATATGCCGGCAACAATTTCTGTAGCCCACTACGGAGGCGAATGAAGGCAAAAGTTTCCAGGGGGGTAGGGACAACATCCCCGTAGAGGAGCGGGAGATCGCTAAATCTACCTGCATGAAAGAGGTCACCCCAGTTCGCAAACCCCATTCTCAGTTTTATTCTCCGGAACATTTCTTCTCCTAAGAGTGGAAGAGCCGGGTGATACACCAGGGGCATCAATGGGGAGTAGAGAAACGACGACCCCAGACGGTCCGCGATCGCACCCCAAGCATGCGCCGTGGCCTGCACAGGGTTGCGATCCGCACGGGACGATGGTACCGCTGCGAGAACTGCCCCCTCAAGCGGCACCGGATCCGCCAACCAATGCTCCACCGCCGTCTGCGGCATGAAGGGCAAAGGTCGATACCAATAGTACGCATAGTGCGCCTGAGCGCAGTGATAGTAAAGCGTAAAGTCCGTTATATCGAAGCCGCCCTGCCCATATGGCCGTGTAAGGACAGACCACTTGAGCCGCGGTCTCTTCCCCCCCCCCCCACACCAATCGGATAAGCTCCGATCTTAATTCCCGGAAGAAGTAGCCTCCCGGGTGAAACGGAATGTTGAGGAAGAGGAGAGCAGCTTGGGGAGTATGACCATATTTATAAGGGAAACTCGGCCAGCCATGGTCAGTGGTAGGGTCAGCCACCGGGCTACATGCGAGCGTATGGCCTCGAGCGCCCTGCCGTAGTTCATGCGCAGCACCTCCTGCCGGTCCCTGGAGACCCATACTCCCAGGTATTTCACGCTCTCGTCGCACCACTCCAACGGATAATCAAGTGGAATTTTCTCTATACCATTCGTGAGGGGGAAGACCGCGGATTTACCCCAATTAATGTGAATTCCCGAGTAGAGCGCAAAGCAAACAAACTCTCTAAGGATGGGGTTCAGATTCTCCCGCGGATGCTTGACGTAGAGTGTGAGGTCATCTGCATAGAGTGACAGCAGGACTTGCCGCTGCTGGCATCTCAGGGATGCCGCGAGGTAGTTCTGCCGGAGACGGGACGCCAGGGGCTCCATCGCCAGCGCGAAAAGAAGAGGCGACAGCGGGCATCCCTGTCGAGTACCCCTAGTCACCAGGAATGGAGCTGAGACTCGGCCATTAATAAGAATCCTCGCCTTGGGGCTACGGTATAGGATCTGAATCCATCTAGAAAACGCCACGGGCATACCCATGTTTTGGAGGATCAAGTGGAGGTAATCCCATTCGACCGAATCAAACGCCTTGGTGGCGTCCAGAAAAACCGCCACCAAGGCTAGAGAGGAGTCCGCGTTGTTCAATACCGAGAAAAGCGTCCGCAAATTGTGGGAGGTAGAGCGGCCCGGAATGAATCCCGCCTGGTCTGGCAGTATCAACACCCCGATCAGGAGGTTGACCCGGTTCGCTAGCACTTTGGCCAGAACCTTCACATCACTGTTGATGAGAGAGAGAGGTCGGTACGAGTCACAGCTATCCGGGGGCTTTCCCGGCTTAAGGAGAGAAACGATGAGCGTCTCCGACATGCTGGGTGGGAGAGAGCCGGTCTCGTTAGCCTCCTCAAACACCTCCCGCAGAACCGCCGCGAGCGGGTCAATGAAGGTTTTATAGTACTCGATTGGGAAGCCATCCAGGCCTGGGGATTTTCCCGACGCAGTCTGCATAATGGCTTCTTTGATCTCATCCAGGCCTATAGGAGCCGCCAGAAGCTCACGCTGGACATTCGACAACCATCCAAGGGTAAGCTCAGACAGGTATTCGGTCATCTCCAGGGGCGCTACCCGTTGAGATGTATACAAGGCGGAATAATGAGACACGAAGGTGGATAGTATGGAGGGTGTGTCGCGCTGCATAGTGCCATCCGGGGTCCTGACCTCCAATATGTGATTAGTGCCGCGGTGGGGGCGGACCGCCCCCGCCAAAAACCTGCCAGGGCGCTCCCCCTCTCCATACGCGCGCGCTTTAAAATGCTTACCGCGGAAACGCACTTCCCTCTCAGCCGCAATCTTGAACTCAGTCAGCTTAGTGCGGTAGTCTAATTGGATCGCGGGATCCCGCATAAAGGCAGGGTCAGTTTCTAGCGCCTGCAAAGCTTGTTCCAAGGCTGGCAGCTCCGCGCGAAGCGAGCGCAGCACGCCCGAGCCCTTAGAAATACACACACCCCGCATGGTGGCCTTAAAGGCCTCCCATACTATCGCCACGCTGTCCACCGTCCCCCGATTACGGTCGATGAACTCTGTGATCTCCTGGCCCATCTCAAATTTAAACAATTCATCCAATAGGATGTGAGGCTGCATGCGCCACGGAAGCGGATCCCCCACCAGGCCGGACCGGGCCAGGGTAAGGAGCACAGGCACGTGATCGGAGTAAGTGCGAGGCAAGTGTCCCGCCCCCAAGAGAGAGGTCCTCAGTGTCCTCGACAGGAGCAGGTAATCCAACCGAGCCCAAGTGGAGTGCAACATCGACCAGTGCGTGCCCTCCCTAGCACCCGGGTGCATGTAGCGCCATGCATCGAGCAACGAGTGGTGCGCCATGAGGTCCAGAATATAAGCCTGGGAGCGAGGATGATGCGCCGCGCCCGCATTAGAACGGTCCAGGGCAGGATCAAGTGTGACATTAAAGTCCCCTCCTCAAATCAGGTGTGTGGAACCTATCTCCAGGATGACTTCCCATAAGGCAATGAAGTGTGCAGGGCCATCCACATTAGGCCCGTAAGAGGAGACAAGTGTAACAGTAGCATTACCCATCCGCCCCCACACCACACAGAAGCGGCCCTCGGGGTCAAGTCTATCCCCCAGGTATACAAACGGGGTGTGTTTTTTGACAAGGATGGCCACTCCCCTGGAGTACGTGGAGTAGGAAGAAAAGAGACTATATGCAGCCCACCGTGACGCGAATGTAGGCGCCCTATGGGGGTCCGTGTGGGTTTCCTGCAATAATGCTATGTGTATGCAGTGGCGGTCCAGATACCCTAGGACCTGGCGGCGCTTGCGCGGGTCTCCCAGCCCCCTGATATTCCACGTCAAGACATTAATCTTACTGTGCGGATCCTGCTGCGCCCCCCGCTCCCCCAGTAACGTTACTCGTGGGGACCCCATTTATTAATCCCAGGTAGGCCCCGCAGACTGTCTCCCACGCCCCGCAGGCCAACCCGCCCGGTATCGGGGAAATGCCAAGCACCCACCCTCAGGCCCCAGTTCCCAGAGCAGCTGAGCTGTAGCCCGAATAGCGGACAGTGCATGTGCCAGTATTTAAGTGTGTTGTCACAGATACAAATCCACCCCCACCCAGCCCGTCCGGCTTTCCCAACGCGCCGGAGGGAACCTGCCCCAAACATCAGTCCCCTGAAACAACCCCCAGCCCCCATCCCACCCCCACCCACCGCAGCAGCCCAATCCTGCCGGAATCTAGACTCCCTCCCCTCCCTTTCAACGAACATAACAATGGAATTGGGGTATACCCGCAACAGGAGCCGCTAGGGTGCCAGACCCACCCTCCCCAATCCCCTCTTTGCACCCACCGCACCAACACCCCTGCGGGTGAGGAGTCTACGTGGGATAGGGGGGGGGGGGGGGGGGAGTGCCAGGGCGAAATAGGTCATCCATGTCCGGTCCAAAACGGCATAAGCAGTGGACAACGGTCCAAGCAGGGTCCCAGAAAGTAGTATCTGCCAACTCCCCTGTCACGGATAACGAGGTCAAAAGGCAAAGGCAGTCCCCTCCAGGACAGAAGTGATCCCCCCCATACATACAGTCACGCCATGGCAACGGTCCAATACCTAATCCAGCAAGTAGAGAGGAACAGGAGCAATGAGGGGCAAGGCAATGCCCACCTCGGAGAAGAGACAGTCGCAGGGGGAAAGAGACACAAAAGTAACCAGGACAGCAGTACTCATCCTTCCGGGGCAGCCAGCGGAGAGCCAGAGCCCGACTGCGCCCCAGGGCCACGACGCTGTGATGCCGCAGAGGGCTGCTCCCGCAGGAAGTCCTCCACCTGCTGTGGATTACCGAAAAACAGGGGCTTGCCATGATGAGTGATCTTGAGTTTGGCAGGGTACTGCATGGCATATGGTATGTCTCGTTGTTGCAGCTTCTTCTTTACTCCGGCAAACTTGCGGCGAGCATCTTGCACCGCCTGGGTAAAGTCTGGGTAAAAGGAAATGGTGACATTCTCATGCAGGATCGGCTGCTTCTCCCTGGCGAGGCGCAGCAGAACATCACGATCCCTATAGTTGAGAAATTTGATGATGACTGGGCACGGCGGGGCCCCAGGGACCGGCCGCGGCCCCAAGGAGCGATGGGCGCGCTCCACCACCAACTGCGGAGAAAAGGAGTCTCGGCCAAATTTGTCAATGAGCAGACGCTCGATTAAGTCCTCCATGCGGCCCCCCCCGCTGGACTCCGCAAGGCCGACCAGGCGAACGTTGTTCCGTCGGGAACGCGCCTCTAAATCCTCATTTTTGTCAGCGATGACCTTAAGCAGCCGGTCCATCTGCGACAGCTTGGCCGCGCCAGTCACAGCGCCATCCTCCAGCTCCGAAATGCGCCCCTCTGCCTCTTTCAGACGCTCCCCATGCTGATCCAGCCGGTGCACCACCGACTCCAGTCGCGTATTCATGTTGTCGATTTTGGCGTCGATTGAGGTGAGGCTCTTCTGCATGCTTAGAAGGATCGTCTTCCATTCCACCTCCTCCTCCTCCTCACCAGGGTCCTGCTCTCCGCCATCCCCCGGCGGCGCCCGCGTTTTCTTCTTAGAGGGGTTAAATTGGAGCGTCGACTGCTTCGCATCTGACTTGCCCATGGCAGCCGCCGGCGAGGGCCCAAGTCACCCAGTATCTAGCCCACACAGCAGCGTCTATGGTCTGCCCCAGGGCTCGTTCCAAGTGTCCAACCGTGACGGGCCCCCCCCCCAGTCGTCCAGCCCCCCGCAGACCACTAGGAGCACACAAGTCAACGAGGCCTCCACACGCGTCGCTCAGCCCCACACAAAAGCTTGCCTCACCTCAACGGCCTTTTCAGCCCCAAAGCCACGACTCCTTGCACCAGGGGTCTCAGGGTTCAGGCCAGGCGGGGCCCCCGGGTCACTCCACCGGCGTCCCTCAGCGCAGAATCAAAGGCAATGGCCACCGTTACCAGTCCGCTCCCCAAGGCAACACGGGAGATCCCCGCTCTCAGCTCCCCAGCAGAGGGCAGATCCAAGAGAGCGCGCAACAGCTCCCAGGCGCGTCAGCCGGGCAGGCAAGTGAAGGGTGGGCCCACCGCTGAAGGCGCCGGCGTAGCGCGACCTCACCTCAGGGATCCAGCACGTCCGCCGCCTCAAGGAGCCACCGGCAGAGTCAGCGCGAGGGGGGGGGGGACACCAGTCCCGCCCCGGACAGTCAGCAGAGTGTCAGCGACGCCAGCCACGGTCAGTGTACAGATCTGGGCCCAGAAGGCCCCGCGAATCCCCAGGCTCGCGCTGGCAGAGGCCGCCGCTTGTTTGCTCCGCCCAGAATGCCGCTCCGCGCCCTCCGGCAGCCGCAGTCGATATCTCCGTCACCCGGTCACCTATGCCCTTCAAACTCGCTCCAGGCGGTCCCGCTCAGCTGTGCTGCCCATTAGTGGCGTTATAGTGTGGATTATCGGCCCGGAGGATGGTGTTGCAGGATGTGGTTTCGACCGGCCGGCGAGAGCCTCACTGAAGTGCGGCCATGACGGTCCAGCGCCACCTAGCGCCCCCAACCAATGTCTTAAATGGGTTGATCCAATTACCCATATTGTAAGCTGCAATGGGAGACAGACAACTGTGAGGGGCAATACAAGAGACAATTGGATGACGAGGGCTGGTTACAAACCCTTTGAGGTAGGTAGGTGTAAGGGGGAGAAAGAAAAGGTCGGTAGGTGTATGGGGGAGAAGAGAGCGACAGACAGACAGACCGAGTGTGAGCATTTAAAGAAGAAAAAAAAAAATTCTTAGTGAACATCAGACCGAAATGTGATATATTTAACTACCATGAAACAGGAAAAGGCGCCTGAAGGAGAACCGCGTTTACCACATCCACACATTTTTTTGTCCTTAAATTCAGCATGTTTTTGACATGTGTAGGCCCCGATTCTGAGTTTGGAAGACCAGAAGCCCCATATGGAATTCTGCTCATTCATGAGCGGGCAGTTGTTCATGAATCTGGGTTTACTGTGTGAGGGGACAACAGACTGAGTTTTGCTGACTGGGAAATCTATACAGTAAAATTGCTTTGGTAATGAGCTACATTACACATTTGACCCATTTTCCTGCCTTCACCCAATCAATAGCCATGGCACAGGGGAAGTATTACATGCTCCCCTCCCAATAATATTTTCTCCCTGCTCTTTCCCACCCTCTCCAAAATGTTCACCTTTCCACCACCCCACAGCAACCATCCACATTTACCACCTGCTCAGACCAGCATTCCACTCAGTAAAACCAGGTCTCCTTGTTTAATCCCCATTGTACGGGGATTAACTCCTAATTGCATGATTCTAACGAGGTGTTACCAAATGGTGCCAGTTTCTACAGGTGTGGATTTATCATGCCTTCAGTACCATACAACTCTTAATCAAGGTGCTTGTGTTCATATTAAACCATCACTTAAGTGTCCACATGCAGAGAGCCCATCCTTATTTTATTCTTATTGAAGTTTACTATGGTGTTTTGCAACTGGGCATATTTAATCTTTCCATTTTTCCATTTGTTTCTGTGTCTTTATTTTGGATTTTTAGCACTAACTCCCATCTGACTGAACAAAACTGTTCTAATTCACTAGCAAAATTACAGTTTTTCATTTGTTACCAGTTTCATCTTTCTGCTATTTTTTCAGCAAAATAATCACCATGGATGCAATATCGGACCTAGTCTCTACAAAGGACTCTCTAATGAAACCACAGTAGACCACAATTCTGTCAAAACACCAATGATTCAACATTAGACCATTACACTGTAAAAAACCAGTACTGATTGTACTACATAAGACCAGATGTCTGCCAACAACATACAGATGACGAACCATTAAGCCAGGCCTCAGACAACAAACACCAATTAAGCAATATTTGAATAGGCCTTTGCCAAGGACTCATCAATGATGCAATACTAACCTATACCTCTGTCACCAACACACAAACAACAACATTTATATCAGACGTCTGACAACAAAACACCAACGCTAAAACATTAGACCAGGCATCTGCTAATGACTTAATATTAAACCAGGGCTCTGCTACCTATACGCACAACCAAGATGGAGTATCAGACCCAGCCTGTGAGTCTAATACACCATTAATAACAAGCATTGGCATAGCCAATAGGTCTCGCCTTTGGGACCTTATAAGTATTTAGTTATGTAGCACAATATCATCGGTACAACAGCATCAACTGTTGCATGGCTAAACACTTATAAAGGTCCCAAAGGCGAGACCTATTGGCTATGCCAATGCTTGTTATACCTGGTGTCCACTTACTTCAAAGTGAGAGAAACCTTTGGAGTTTCCCCCTACAGACGTTTCTGGAATGTCTTGCCTTCCTGCCCTGGTCCCATGGCAAAATAGACTAGTGTGAAGTCCTTTGTATGTGAGCTGTGCCAGTGCCTTTGAAGTGCAAGTCTGGAAGGTGACAGCTCTGCCACGGCCATTAAGCCAGGATGGCCCAGGCTGCCAACACCCAGACCCTCTATTGTGATGCTGTCTTGGCGGAATACACGCAGGTCAACTTTCAACTACACCTAGTCATGTGACCCAGGAACAAGCTGTAGGCACAACATGGTTAGGACAAGAAAATGCCAACTTTCTAAGGGGCATTTTCACAATTGTGACTTAAAATCCGAACTCACCATTGAAGAGGGTTTTAAATTACAATTCTTAAAGACATCACACTTGACTTTACCACCTGCGCCCAATCAAAAGTTATCACTTATTAAATGTAATAAGGTACCCCAATGTTATTCAATGGGAGAGGTAGGCCTTACAGTAGTGGTGAAAAACGAATTTGTGAGTTTTTCACTACCAGGACATGTAAAACATAAAAGTACATGTCCATCTTTTTAAATACAATGCACCCTGCCTTATGGACTGTTTAGAGCCTACCCTGGAGTTGAGTAATAAGTCTTATATGTATTAAAAAGGAAGGTTTAGGCCTGGCAAAAGGTTTATTTTGCCAGGCCGAAATGGCAGTTCAAAACTGCACACAGAGGCTGCAATATAGAGCTGAGACCTTTTTAAAAGGCTGCTTAAGTGGGTGGCACAATTTGTGCTGCAGGGCCACTAGTAGCATTTAATTTACAGACCCTGAGTAGCATCACTTTACTAGGGTTTTCTAAGTAAATGTAATGTGCCAATTAGATACAGGCCAATTTTACCATGTCTAAAGGTGAAAGCACAAGCATGTTAGCACTAGTAAAGTGCTTAGTGTCCTAAATGTCAACAAAAATAGGTTCAGAAAACAAGAGGGTGAAGGCAAAAAGTTTGGGAATGAGCATGCAGGGAGGGCCGGGTCCAACAGTTACAATAAATTGGCACACACAATGTTGGCTAGGCAAAAAGTAGGATTATAGAAAGTACATGATGGCAGCTACAGCACAGAATGATGACACAGTGGACGTAAACAATGAGGTGTAAGAAAAAAGAGCCAGATTTCATAACCAGGCGCATGGTCACGAGATATGCAATATTGACAACAGTCTCCCCGTTTCTAAGCAGGAAGGTATAAAATAGTTGCTGCACTGATGTAACTTTTCATCAATGTTATATGCGATAGATGCTTCTCTGATTCACTCTGAGATAAAATAAAACCGGAATCCTAAATAAATTTAAGAAACTGTAAGAGTAGATTACAAAAATACTATATTGTATTAGAGTTGTTTAAACACAGTGTTCTTATTACACTACAAAAATAGACTGAAGTTCACACTATTTTTCCCTTCCTAAATGTACTTTATTACGTTTAACTTTTTATTCTATTTTTTGTGCCACCTGTTGTTCCAATCTGGAAAAGGGGAGGGAAGAGGAAAAAAACGACAAACTCAAGAGTCCCTCTGTTGGAAAGTGGGTTATTGGTAGAGGCAAATATAGGTCTGCCACTGGCAATAAGGCCACTAACAAATGATAGGACTTAGCATAGGTCTTAGAAAATTATTCCTATGCTCAACCCTTGGTAACGTGGCTGTGAGCAGACAGGCTTAACTTCAAAGACAGGTATGTAAAGCATTTAAAAACACAATTTCAGTAAATAATTAAGACACAACACATAATAAAAATCCAACGCCAATATATAAAAATAGGAAATATTTTTATCTTTAAATTGACACCAAAACGACAATAATCCAATGTAGGAAATCGGAGATATGAATTTTCAAATATTTAATAAAATATAGCACTTAGAAAATTAAAGCACCATATTGTGATACCTGCTCGCGATAGACCGGGGCAAAGTCAAAGTTTCAGGCCGGGCGCGATGGAGCCCTGAGAGGCTACAGTTCCTGGCAGGTCCCGGTCTCAGTTTCTACCTTCACAGTTAGAAACTTTTCTGAAGCTTTTCTTCCCGAGGGTCCTCAAAGCTCCCAGCCAGTCCGGATCCGGTGAGGGTTCGCCGGCTTGACTTGTAATGAGGTCCCGGTCAACTTCCCTGGAGCGGACTTAGAAACTATTTCAAGTTTACTTCAGCGGGACAACCCAGGAATCCAGGCCGACACGCAATGGAAGGCAGGCGGCTTGGCTCTCGCGGTTGCTCCCGGTAACCTTTTCTACGAGCGGACTTGGAGCTTTTTCTCGCAGGGTCTCTTGATGCTCCTCATGTAGCCGGATCCGGTGAGGGTTCGCCAGCTTCAGATTTTCTCTAGTCCCGGTCAATTTCTGGAAGTTGATGCGATGGAGCTTTTAGCGGGACAAACCTGGATGGCTTGGCCGGCTCGCGGTTGAAGGCAGGCGGCCTGGCTGGCCAGGTTGAGTCGGTCCCTCTATGGAGCTTTTTTTCAAAGTTGCTCCAAAGTTCTCCAAGCTTATTGAACTTCTTCCTGAAGTTCCTCAAGGGGTCCCAAAGTGTCTCAAACTTACTCAAGGGTCTGGAAGCTCCAAGATGGTCCCTGAAAGTTGAGGACGTCAGTTCCCAAAAACCACTGGTACAAAACCCTTACAAATCCACTGATGTGTCTCCAAGGTGTAGATTTAGTTGGTGATGTTCCAGTTGAGCTCTTTTAACCTGTAGCTTTCAGGGAGTCCACTCTTTAGTTATTTTTCAGCAAAATAATCCACACGGCTGTAGTTTCAGATGGTGCAGTTTCAGAGGTCAGGCCGTAGAAATCTTCGCACAGCAAAGCTTCTCAGCAGGGCACTTCTTGCTTTAGGAAGTTTCAAGCAGCAGATATGGAGGGCTCTGCCCCTCTCAGATACTTATTCCAAGTTCTCTGGGTCAGACAGGAGGTCACTTCTGACCAATGGGAGCAGGGTAACTCCTCCAAGTTATGACCACATCTTGTAGAGTGTGGCATTATTTTGTCCCAGAGTGCATCAAATCTTCCAAATCCATAATGGCTGATTTTCCAGCGAGGAGGTAAGAGCTGGCTGAACACACCCCCTAGGATGGCTTACTTCCATAGACTCTCCCCCTACCATCTGCACATACCTTCCCTAATCCTGGGTCTGGTGGGGGTCAAAAGTGTGAAGTGGAAGCTGACACTGTAGCCATCCCTCTGCCTTTGAAGCCCATGGTTCACGACTACTCCCCCTGGACTGGCATTCCTATGGAACAGCAAACTGCCCTCCCAGCAGAACTGGTTAACCCCAGGGGCTCTTTATCACCTCTTCAAGGCAGCCTGGCTAATCCACTTAACACTGACCAATCAGGGCAGACCACTGGAAGGCTGAATTTGGACTTACAAAAAAGAAAGTCTTATAACTTCTTGTATGTACACTTTAGGAGAAATTCAACAATATGATATTGTTGGATTTATTAATAAAATTCTGGGAAGTCTTTGAATGGCATGTCTAGTCCTCTCCTATCAATAGTTATTAATCAATAACTTCCTACCATGTTAACCTATGTAACAAGGGATTTGCAAAGGGAAAAATGACGTGGGCCATTTTTCCAGCACCAGGACTTACAAAAACATATTTTATAAGTACTTGCCTTATATCTACAGGAACCCCACCCCATGTGCAACTAGGGGAGACTTTAGGGGTTCTGAATCTGTAGAAAGAGTGCAGATTTTCCCTTTACATTGATCCTAGCATCACAGTCGAATTTGAGCAGCACTGTGGGGAGTAAAATGTGAAATACCTGACCCCCTACCCCTGGGATACCTAGGGGAGACCCTGGGGGTCCCTAACATGCCAAAACATTGTAGGGTATCCATTTTTACGTGCCCCAAACACCAAAGTCGAGTTTGGGCACAATTTACTTTTTAAAAGCAGTCCTGGCACCTAGTGCTGCTTTTAAACTGACCTCAGGGTTCAACAGTGCACACATGCAAGTGCAAAAATAGCTGCTGGCCTTTAAACTGCCATGCCCCAGTGTACTAGGGACTTCTAGCTAGTTTCAATCCCCCTGCCCTATTATATACTAGGAGCTTTAAGGGTAGGTCATGCCAATCACAGGCATACCCCACCATACCATTGTGTACCCTAGTGTATGTAGGCGTTTTAACTGTATTCTAATGTGTTTCTTTCAGCATAGCACTGACCCTGGGGCTGGTTAGGCAGAGCCCAGAGTCAGTCAGAGTCAGTTACCATCAGCATCAGTCAGCAAAAAGTTGGGGGGTGCCCAGGGCACAGGATGACTTTGCAACACCCTCCAAGTATCTTGTATGAGAACAGATTGAAGCACCCAGTTTCTCTCACAGATTATTCTCACTGGGTCCTTCTCTGTTTTTGGCGAGACTAAGTACAGCAAGGGGGAAAAAGAACCTGTATGTTTTATCTAACTTCTCATCACCTTGTTGGTCACACTATGTGCATTGTCAGATGCTTCAGCGCATGGCTACTAAACTGGAAGTGCCCTAACTCATATGAGAATCTTTGAAGCATGTGCTAGTGAGAATCTTTTAAGCGTGTGTGGTCCCTCTTTTGTTTGATCATCTCTGTGGTTTGGCCTTAGCTTAACAGGGTTGAGAACAAGTATAAACAAAAAATGGCACTCACGCAGGGTAATGTATTTTATTCACCTGTTCTTAATGGCATGGTTAACAAATATGTTTGGTCAGATGTAGAGTTTGAGAGTCTCTAACATGATGGATAAAGTCTACTTGTGACCAAACCAATATTTTTAGTTAAGATTCAGAAAAAGCAAACATTTTAATAACATACACTTAAAGAACGAGGGTGGGTGTATGGATCATTGTTGATCTCCCATGGCCATTATTTGAAGAATATAGAAGGCATGTGTTCTAAGGGATTGATCTTTGAGAAAGACTCAAATTCCAACAAAATAAGTAACATTTCCATTAGATGCCTTTCGTCTTGCTAGATTTGGTGGACAAACGTTCCGGATACAGGCAGACATGTCCTGAAATTCTTTACCGCTGAGTGTCACATTTTTAAGCAATCATCTGAAACTTTCTGCAACCTTAAAAACCTGGCTTTTCAATGTGGATATTGTTTTAGGTGTCTATGACAATATTAGTTTAACAGTGCCTGTATATCTATCCAGCTGTAAGTCTGTGCTATAAGTCCCAAATAACATAACATATAATACTAAAACCCAGCACCAGCAGGAATGGAAAGGCTCAATTAATCTGAAAGGAAATTGTATATCCATCACAAAACCTGAAAACAGAAGAAGGGAAGAACACAATCTATGAGCTCAGTCCCCTAAACACCACTCTCAAGAGGTGTGCTAGTGTCTTTTAGGCAAGTCCTAAGAAAATGTTTTTGTAACTTTACTTCGGTGTGCATAACTAATACATATTTTATTTATTTGAAAATTTCTGTAGCTCTCCATCACTAGGGAGTATGTGGACAATGCACAAATAGAACAACAGATTACATGTTGCAGTAGCAATAATAATAATTAGAAAAAAAACTTTTAAAGAACATAACACAGTCTGTAGAAAAGTGCCTCTATTTTTATGAAACCCCCCCACCCCCTCCCAATTTTGGATTTCTGTTGCTGGTTGTTCGACTCTGTAGTGCACTGAGCCCTGCAGGACAGGCCCCACTGCATTTACTCTGTCTGCTTAAAGTATAAGGACGATTGACTAATACCTGATTACCAAATTTAACTTACGCATAAGTTCCTAGTATATAGTAAAATAGGTGATCAGGACTAGTAAGTTAAATGTGGACAGCAGCACTTACTTGTGCAACCATTACAGTGACAAAGGTGAAAACGTGACTCTAGGCCTGCCACTGCAGCCTGCTCAGGCAGCTACCAAACTGCCAAATCAACATGGCAAAATAAGCTTTCTTACCAAGCCAAAACCTTCCTTTGCAATAATAATAACACCCCATAGGCAAGGATTTGGTAGCCCCCAGGGCAGGGTGCTAGATATTAATAAAATAAGGCATGTTCCTCTCATGTTTGACATGCCCGGATAGTGAAAACCTGAAATTGCCATTTTCACTGTAGTGAGGCAAGTAGCCCTATTGGCTAACCGAGTTTCACTAACCTAAGCTATACGCACTATCTTCCATATGGGGCCACCAAATATGACACTTTTGGGTATAAAATGTATTGTTGCATTAAACCTTACTCATTGATAAAGTTGTATTGGAAGGAACTTTTAAGGCAAAGGTGATTTAAAACTTTGATGCTTAAACCTCTGGTAGCCATTACTGGCTGCCCGCAGATGTTGTACATCGAGACAACAGGCTGCCACCTGCTAGGAAGTGTGAAGCGCTCACAGGAACACATAAGACAATGAACCGTTGGTGGGAGAAGGTGTGACCTCCTCCAGGAGGCTGACTACCGGGTGGTGGCCACAGATGGCTCATCCTCAAAGAGGCTACTGCCTCAGTGAAGCAAGATGCGATCACACCATAGCCTGCCTGCTCCTTTGTGTAGACCGGCAAGTATCTCCTCCAGAGGTGGAAAACCCATTGCAGAACTTTTTCCTACGAGGAGTGACTCATTCTGCTGGGTACACCTTAGGGGTGTACCCAGAGCTCCACACAGGGTAAGAAGACCTGAGCCATCTTGGATTCAGGCAGAGAAGGGTACTCTGTGATTGTTGAAGGCAAAATCCCCAGGAAGTGATGTAAAGTGGCAAGGGTTGCCTCATGGGAGGTGGTCCCTAATTGGCTAGTAAGTCCTCCCATCGAACAAACATGCAGAATGCATAAAAGTGGCACCCCTGGCACGCAGTCTTAAGATTGCTACCGGACTGGAAAGAAAACTGGACTGCATCTGCTGCAGCTGAGGGACCCACAAAGAGGACTGTTTCTACTCGTGGACAAGACTTCCACTTGTGCCAGGACAGAAGAAGTGACTCCAAGGGCTAGGAGGCTAGCCTCCTGTTAACCATCAGGAGTAAAACATCTAAGGAAGCCTGCACACTCGAGAGCCCAGCTGCCCTAGAATGCCTGCCCAATGTTGGATGCAGAAGTGTACTCTGACCTACATGAGGTGTCCCTGAGTTCGTGGGACGTGAGGCTCAAGAAATATTTAATTACCAGCAAGTAATTGCTTAGACCAATGTAAGCAGGAGACCAGTTCACTCATTGTGACTGGATCTGCCCTTGGCTCCACTAGTGCATTGTGGGAGACAGAGCCCTGATGCCAGAGACGACTCATGATGCTTGTGAACCCAAGGGTGGTCCCAGGAAGACTCGTATCTCTTCAGCATCGTCAACATCCTGTATCCCCAAGAACACTTCTTTGATGGACCACGATAAGGGACAAAAATACAATGAGGACACCGAAACTACAGGACCCGATAGGTAACTATCTCCCAGGATTTAAGTTGTCCCTGTGACTTGCTCCCAAACCCATTATAGCCACTCCAACAGAGTTTTAGTAGAGGTTCTTGCCAGTTGGCTCCAAACCAAAACACTATTAGCAACGATTTGTTGTATCTTAAAGCTTGAACTACAGTGCTTTATTTTATCTTTGAAAAATCATATCACCAGTTTCCCTTAATGGATTTTTGGCATTTTGGAGTCTATTTAAACTTAAAAGGGTATCCTATTTTCATAAATGATCAGACTTTTATTATGTTGTGTTACTTACTTCCCAACTGTTTTGATACTTCGAAATGTCAGTTAGTCAGACATACTTTATTTCAACGCATAAAAGGTACAGATATAAAACAAGTTAAAACCATTACCTCAATAAAATATTTACAAAACTTGCATCATATAAAATAAGTCCATAAACTCATAACTTTATCAGTATCAGACAGAATAAGCCAATTAAAAATGCAATTATAAAGTTAAACGTGTTCTACAGGCCACTGCCCACAAATAGGAAGCAAGAGAGTAACACACATAGGGATCTGGGAGCTGTAGTATAAAGTGCAGTGCATGCTTATATAGAGTAAAATTGTATTTCCTTAACATGGGGACTAACCAAGCTTTCCTTTGGGGAACATAGAATGTGCAAAAAAAGGGAATATGTAGGTTGCTTGAGGTGCTCTACCATTACATGGGCATTGAGGTAAATCTTTCACCGAATAAATGTTAGCTGGCAAACTGAACATTGACGGAATATAGTTCATCCTAAATCTGATCAAAATATATCTATGCTGTGGGTTCCGTACAAATGAGAAATATGAATGTAATATAGATTTGGCCGTGGGAAGAAGGCTATATGCAATTATAGTTGATTTGTGTTTGTTTCTTTCCCACTTATCATTTGAAGGTTTTTCCAAGAAGATCTTTTTTAGTTTTGCCTTTGGAAATGAGGTGCATCACTGTGGGAACTCATATAAATATTGGAGACCTAAGTCAGATATAGTGCTCTTAACATAGTTAAATCACAGGATCCTGTCGGTGTAAACAATCTCTAGGATCGCCTAGTTAAGTTGCAAGCATTGACTTGACCAAACAGAGAGCCATAGCAGGAGGGTGGCCGGTCTAATTACAACCTTGAGATAGGGTAAAACCAGTTATTCGCGCGATAGTTTGCACAAGTGCTGGGAAGCAAAAGCAATTCCTTACAAAAGGCATCTTCAACAAGTTGGAGCAGAGCTGGGTCTACCGTACCCCAGATCGCTGCCCCATATATCACACTTGCCAGCATTTTTCGTGAATAAATAGGTATTATTTCTGGCAAAGGCTTGAAACCCAGTTTTGTAGAAAGATCAGCCAAAGCCCTAATCCCATTTTCCAAAAGAGCCTTTCTACTTAAAGCATATTTTTCCAAGATAACTTACTATCAAATGTTACTCCCAGATAGTCGAATGAATCAACCACTTCCAGCTTCTGGTCCTCTATATGAAATTTAAAAGATTTTTTAGGAAGAGCCCGGGCAATTAAAACAAAAGATTTCAAAAACATTTATACTCGGGTCTGAGTTAGCCATATAGCTAAAATAATCCTGTATGAGGTTCTGTAGTGCCATCGGGGTTCTGGCCAGTAACACTGTCATCCGCATATAGAAGTATGGGTAAAGGGGATGAGTCTACATAAGGAATATCCTTAGTGAAGCGACCCAGAATTGCCTCTAGCCTGTTAGTGTATAGGGAATACAGAAGTGGGGCCAGTACACAACCCTTCTAAATGCTTTACACCTGTTCCTTTGACTAAACGTGACTGCTCTGTGCCACAGCTACCAAGGAATAAGTTAAAGGTTTTTATTAAAAAACCTAAATGGACCTGATACAGATTGTGATATTATTATATGGCGAGGTATCACAACCACACCACATAATAATCCACATTCCTACAAGTGGGCAGGGAGGGACTATTACACAAGAACAAATTGTGGTCTTCAGCTGAATAGGAAAGGAACCAAATGTGCACAGCAGATGGGGTCAGCATCGAGGACAACTACTCATTAGGAAGGTATATTCTGAAAAGATTAATTTTTAAACAACCCTACAAGTACTTAAGGATGGGGTCTGTCTTAATTTGCTTGGTACGCATTTGAGAATGATTGGTGTTATGCATGTAATGTTCTGGAATGAGGACTTTCCAATACTAGTGCCATCGTGCTTCACAGACCTCTTTTTCCTTGAAAAGTTTGAGCAAGTATGTGAGGTAGGTTCAAGTGTAAAAATGCAATGTGTTGTATGTGAGACAGTAGAGCTTTTACTTACTGCTAACCTCATGTAATCTGATCGTATTTTCTTAAGGATGAACAGTCTGTTCATAGCTTGGAATATGGCTTTAAAGAGGTTGCATGAAGACTGAGGCAAACCTACCAGTACTGCATTGCAAACGTTTAGTTCCAGTCATGATATAAGTAAAGAGTTGGCAGCAGCCTTTAGTTTCTCAGATAGTAACAAAGGTTACATTTTTTATGGGCAGGATTCTCTGCTTTGATAACTATTAATGTGTGGTACTATTGAGATATGCAGTATCAAGTGAGGAACCTAGATAGATCAGTGTGCGAGATGGTGAGAAGTCTGAAGCTTATACCTCTTTGAGCAGATCAGGACTGAAACTTAGTGTTTTGATGAGGACTGAATAAACAAATTTTTTTGGGTGTTGAGTTTAGGAAAGCTGTTAGGCATCTACTCTACATCTACGAGAGCTGCATGCAACTGTGTGATATTCTGTATGAGGATCTTTTCATGGAAACCTTTGTATCATCAACATACTCATCAAGCGCAACTCTGGTACCCTCACAGATTAAACTCATTGTTCCAAGGTGCAGGTAAACACTGAAAAATCAATGGAGCTGGTATGGCACGCTAGCGAATGCCGCAAGCTACAGTGGAGGAGTCAGAGATGTGAAAGCTAATCTGGGATAGTTTAGAGACATAGGAGACAAACAAGCTCAACTCTGAGCCTCTGAAACTCATGCATTTCTGGAGAACTGCCAATAGTCGCTTGCCAGCCACCATATGAAAGGCTGCAGTAGGATCTAACATAACAAAGACATACATTTCCTCCATCCAGGATCTGATGAACATCGTCCAAGATTAGTCTGCAGACAAAACCTTGAAACATTAAAAATGTTTTCTTTCTATTGCACATATACACACATTGCTGTAAAGAATCTTGAGTAAACAAACGCTTGCCAAGTAAGAATCTCAATAATACCTTTGAATAATATGTGGAGATTAAGGACAGAAGCCTGGCATATCTGGACAGATACAAATACTATGTTGCACAATATGGCTCACTATCACCATTTACTTGTGGGACAGGGTATGTTTAGTTTATATAGTACTTTTGTTCAGAAGTTAACTTTACTCTAGAAACATCAAGAGCTTTCACAATAGGAAAGTGTTTCTGAAATTCCAATTAGGCTGCACCACATCGAGCCACAGGTCTCATAAGATACATGTGTATAACTTTGACCCATCTCACGGGTCCTTCATATGAAAAGGATCTTCAAGGTAAATCTCAGAGTTTCTTTCCAGACCAGTTTCTCTTCTTCATTTTCTACAATGGACTGATCGAAGTACTGCAAATCTGTACTATGTGCTCATGTAAAATCATCCCACTGTCTCCTTCTTCATACATTACTATGGCATCCCAATTTTAAAGCAAAAGTTTTTACACTACTGCAAATACTGTCAAGCACATGAGAACGTAAATACATACCAATGGCTACAAAGTAATTCCAAGAAATAAAATATGTGAAATAAAAACTTTACATATTCTTAATTTCAGACAAGATCTGTTTGCTCCAATACATGTGAAATATAAGCTCATGATTTGGAAAACCATATTTAAGATGTTAATATTTAAAAGTTAAGTAAACACTTACTTATTTTCATTTGTGACTGCCATTGTCTTTCCTCCGGGAATTAGTTCATGACAAATGAGCTATGGAGGGAAACAGGAAACGTTAACTCTGGTGCTGTAGGTCTTGAAGGCTCTCTCCTACTGTCACGCACAATTGTTCAATAACACAGGGCACAGGCTTTGCTACACTTCTGCATAACTCCTCAAAATTATTTTCCCTCTGTTTCCATCCATTTATGCTAGGTAGGACACTTTCCTTTTCTCAGCTTAAGGTGAGCGGGACATAGATGGTTGGTGTAGCAGGAAAGAGACTACGGACTAAAAGTGCCATGAAGGTAGCCATCCTTTTAGAGAGTCCATCTCTCTCCTAGTCCCCACTTAAAAGATTGAATCAAAAGACCGAATACATTTCAGAGCGATAGTATAGTCTCAAAGCTGACGTGAAGCAAACATGTGGCAGAGGAAAGCTTTGCCATGTTTTGTATGGCTCTCAAACTATTTGCCACAGGAAGACCACTGCCACATGGACTCATCTTATAACCTTCTTATGGTATATACCCCTACTTGGCTTTCCTCTTGTGTCTCACACCTGCTTTTCCTCATCTGAGAGTGTAACATTTTTCCTTTCTTTTTTTCCGGCTTTCTGACAACTTACCCTAATCCACCTGAGAGTCTATGTGTAGCAGTCAACAGCAAACTGACTATTCCAGGAATTTAATGTTTTCTGTTGACAGCATGTGCTGCTGCAGAGCACATGATGTGCATAGTGTGAAAACAGTACCCCATGCTCTAAAGCTGTGACCTGCGAGTGGTAGTGGGAGGTGCTTGGAACAAAGCTTTAGCATGGTTTGACCCACCTCTGCTTCTTGTTCGGCCTGAACATTCACATACCATTAACAGTGTTTAGTAAATATTTGAAATGATGACCAAGTAGCAGCCGGACATATGTCTGTTAATGGTATGTTGCCTGGGAAATCCTTTGTGGCTCCTGTCTTGCAGTAGAATGTATAGAGTGCACTTAGCTGTAGCATCACATAGTTGAATGCATCTAATAAGCAACCTTGAAATACCCACCTTAAAGACTGGGATAACAAGATGCAGAGGTGCAAAAGCAACAAATGTTGTTGTGTTTCCCTGACTGTAAGAGTGTGATTTACATAAATCACAATAATCCATCTAAATTGTGCAAAGAAGAGGGTAAAAATTGAATAATTCAAATGGTGCTCCCATTACTGTAAAAAGCTATTGCTACCCTAAGAGGAATTACTCTTTAACCCTTCCAAAAAGCCTTTGTGACAGGGATTTGAAAAACTGACTGGTCTCCATTTTAAAGATATGTGCTAACTGCAGATATATGAAACCATAAATATGCATACCAATCTGGACGTCTGTATGTGTAGAGGTAGCAAAAAGGTGCTGTACTGTGACAATTAAGAGACAGATCTTTTGAGTATTGCAGTAGTTCACAAATTGATTTGGCAGAATAATATGCTTTAGGCATTCTAGCTTCACTACATTGTTCATAAATGTTAATACATTCTGGTGGAAGTTATATTTTTCTAAATTATATTTGGAGTGCTTGTACACAATTGCTTCTTGGCACTTTAGGAAGGCACAATCTAAAAATCTAACAGTGACCAGGGAAATAGACTGGATGATACGTGGGGCCCAATTTAGGCAGTCAGGGTAGTGGAGGATTTTACTTACACCACCCGGCCTTTACTCTTCTGGCCAATTTAGAGTTAAAACCCGGTCCTGGGATGAACTTTACATTTCTCTTTTCCAAAAACTAGCTACCAAAGCGGAACCCAAAAGAATAATGGCACCAACATCATGGACATTTTCTCCCATGGTGTGGGGATAATTTTTTTAAACCATTTTACTGTCCCTCACCACCAGTATATTTCTGTGACACACCATGTAAAACATAGCCAAATAGACCAGCCACTCTAACTAGGGCAGACAGTCGGATGGCTTACCTCCAACGACCCATCCTCCCTAGGGCTGTCGGAGGAAGTTTACATTGATGGAGTAAATTGTACTCAGTCAGGGTAAACCTGACAGTTCGCTTGACTCAAAATAGGGCAGGCACAATGAGAGTTTGGTGGACAGGGTATTCAGTCGCAGTTGCGACGAAGTACCCCACCGCCAAACTCTAAATTGGGCCTGTCATATTGCAACACTATTAGTGAGCTATACGCTCAACTGCAACACCCAGGGTCCAGACCACTTGATATATGGCAATCCTTCCGGTCATATTTGTTGGCACAAACCTCTGTAAGCTCCCAGAAGGAACAAGACTCCCAGGCTGAAATATGATCGGCACAGTTTGAGTTTCGACTGCAACAAACACAGGTCCTTACCCACAGATTGCCTGATGAGAGGGATTTCATGAGATTCATCTTGCCACTCATAGCAAGTATAAAGATTTCAGGGCAAGACAGGGCTGATGGGATTCCACCTTCTCAAGTTTAAGAGAAATGTTGCTGCCACATTCTGGATAAGTTGTAACTCATTAGTTTTAGGATATGCCAATATAAAGACCATTTGCATAGTCAACAAGTGACAACACAAGGACTGTTCATGTCTGAATCTTGTGCAACAGGCCTAGGTAAGGGAAGATATGTCATAGCATTCCCCTTGTGTAGGTGTCTCTGATCACGTTTTAAACTTAGATTTTGAGTGACAGGTGGAGTCCATCGTTTCACCAAGGTTTTTCACCTTCTTTGATATGGTCAGTGTTAGTACTTAGCTCTGGATACCATGGAGGTAGAGAGACATAATGGAACAATGTCTCACAGGTGAGAGTTCTAGTTTTTGTTCAGTTTAATGTAAGGTGACTACTGTGCATCGATTGGTCTATTGCAGTCAGGCAGGCCAATTTCTAGGCTTGAGGACTGAAAGATTTTCTGCTTCGAAGGTGATTTGGACATCATCTCCATAGTTCTAGCAATTAAGCTTGAAAGATTTTATAAGTTCAGAGAATGGTGACAGGTACACTAAAAAAGAGGTGCAATTGTTGACTCTTTAGGCTCCCCTACCTTAGAAATAAATGGCACGGAGCAGGAGGGTGTAAGGAAAATGCTACTTACCCAGTATGCATCTGTTCTTGGCATATAGAGCTGTAGAGCCATATGCTTTAGCACAGATCGCCATCTGGTGTTGGGCCCGGATGTTTGCACTTTGTTTTTGTTCGAAGAAGTCTTTGCAGTCACGAGGTAGGTGACTCCTCCTTTCGGTGATAGTGCACATGGGCATCAACTTCATCCCCAGATTGTTTTGCCGTAAAGGTGATGATGGAGTTAGTAAGAGTAAAAAGAGATGTCCATGTATAGTGTATCTAAGTAAGATAATACTGCAACAGATAAAGGTACCCGAGGAGGTGGGTGGGTGCTTATGGCTCTACAGCTCTATATGCCAAGAACAGATGCATACTGGGTAAGTAGCATTTTCCGTTCAAGGCATATGAGCTGTAGATCATATGCTTTAGCATAGATTATACAGCAGTTACTCCCAAGCGGTGACTAACCTGTACCTGTTGCAGTGGTCTGAAATAGTGTTCTTAAAACAGCCTGGCCCACACTAGCTTGTTGTTTCACAAACACATCTACACAATAGTGTTTTGTGAATGTGTGTGGTGTAGACCATGTTGAAGCCATGCAAATATCATCTAAGGGAATGTTCCCTAAGAATGCCATGGAAGCCCCTAGTTTGCATGTAGAGTGTTCTCTAGGGGTAATTGTTAATGTGCGCTTAGCTTTAATGTAGCATATTTGTATGCACTTAACTATCCACCATGCAATACCTGCTTTTGATATAGGATTGCCTTTATGCGGTGGTGAAAAAGCAACAAAGAGTTGTTAGGTTTTCCTCAAAGATTTAGTTCTTTCAATGTAATAAAGTAATGCTCTCTTAACATTTAATGTGTGAAGAGCATGTTCTGCCACCGAGTCTGGTTGAGGAAAAAACACGGGTAACTCAACAGACTGGTTGGGATAAAGGGCAGAAACGACTTTGTGTAAAAATTTGGAGTTAGTCCTAAAAACAACTTTATTTTGGAGAATTTGTAAAAATGGTTCTAGTATGGTTAGTGCCTGGAGCTCACCAACTCTTCTAAGAGATGTGATGGCTATGAGGAAGGCTACCTTCTAAGTCAGAAATTGTAGTTCACATTTGTGCACCAGCTCAAATGGTGGGCCCATGAGTCTTGTAAGGACTATATTAAGATTCCACACAGGAGAAGGTGGAAGTCTAGGAGGAATGATTCTCTTGAGTCCTTCCATAAAGGCTTTGATAGCGGGTACACGAAACAAGGACAAGTGTTGTCTGTTTTGTAGGTAAGCCGCTATTGCAGCAAGATGCAGTCTTATTGATGTATATGCTAAGTTAGCCCGCTGTAGGTGTAACAGATAGCAAATTATGTTTTGAATTGAAGCATCAAGCGAATTGATTTGATTGTTATTGTGGTAGGGCGTCTAGCCTCTTTAATGACGTTCATGCAGTCTGGCGGGAGATTAAGGTAGCCAAACTCTAGGATTTCAGGTGCCAGATCGTAAGGTTGAGTTGACTGGGATATGGATGCCTTATCTCTCTATGGTTCTGAGTGAGAAACTTGGTGGAGAGGTATAGTTTTTGATGAGGATCTACTGATAGTTCCAACAGGGTTGTGAACCAGGGTTGTCGAGCCCATGTGGAAGCAACTAGGATCATTGCGAGGAAATGTTGCTTGAGCTTCCGAACCACTAATGGAATTAGCGGGAGAGGTGGAAAAGCGTAAACAAATGTACCTGACCAATTGATCCATAGCGCATTGCCTTTGGACAATGGGTGTGGATACCTGGACGTGAAGTTTGGGCATTTTGCTTTGAGGTGTGTGACAAACAGATCTATCTCTGGGTAGCCAAACATTTTTAAAAATGGGAGAAGAACTTGAGGGTGTAATTTCCATTCGTGGATCTGTTGTCTTTGATGACTGAGCAGATCTGCAATTTGATTGTTTAAATTGCTAGCAGCCCCAGATGGTTTAAGTGGAGTTGTTTTTGTTGTAGAGTCCACATGCCCTGAATGGTATGTTTTTGAAGGTGAGCTCCCCAACCAGTGAGCGATGCCTCTGCTGTGAGCAGTATCCGTGGAACCGGGTCGATGAATGGCCGCCCTTTGGAAAGGTTTTGTGTATTCCACCACTGCAGAACGTGATAAGTGCGGCTGTCCACCAACACCAGATCGGTTAACTGACCTTGAGCCTGGTTACACTGACGTGATAAGCATTCCTGTAGGGGACGCATTTGGAGTCTTGCATAAGGAACAATTAGAATGCAAGACACCATCATTCTGATCAACTGCATAAACACTCGGGCTGGTAGTGAGTGCTGCAGTTGAAATTGTAATATTAGGGTTTGTATGTTGCGTATTCTGACTGGGTTGAGGTACGCTAGAGCCTTGCAAGTGTCTATTGTGGCTCCTACGTACGATTGCGTGTTGGAGGGTTGAAGAAGAGCCTTGGTGAGGTTGACAGTAAATCCCAAGTCATGAAGCAGCTGAACTGTTTTGTGAGTGTGGTGTATGCAGCTGTGTTGCGACATGGCTTTTATTAGCCAGTTGTCCAAGTAAGGGAAGACGTGAATGTGTTGTCTTCTTAAATGAGCTGCGACCACTGCTAGACACTTGGTGAAGACTCTTGGTGCTGTAGTTACCCCGAATGGGAGGATTTTGAATTGGTAATGTTGTCCGTTTACCACGAACCTGAGATATTTCCTGTGAGCTGGGTGAATGGGAATATGGAAGAAGGCGTCCTTTAAATCTAGAGTGGAAAGAAAGTCGCCTTGCTGAAGCAATGGGAGCACCTGTTGAAGCGTGATCATGTGGAAGTGGTCTGACTGAATACAGAGGTTTAGCTGTCTGAGGTCCAGTATGGGCCTGAGGGAGCTGTCCTTTTTTGGAATCAAAAAAGTATAGGGAGTACACTCCCGTTCCTTGATGACGTAATGGGATCGGCTCTATGCATGTTTGTCTAACAGAGAGAGGACCTCTTGTTTTAACAAGGTGGGTTGTTCTGGTGACATTACATGCTCCCTCGGAAGGATTGTTGGTGGAGTGCTGGTAAGTTCCGAAGCAATAACCATATTGGATAATTTGTATTACCCGCTTGTCTGGGTGATTGAATTCCAGACAGGTAGAAACTGTGAGAGACGTCCCCCAACAGGAGTGGAATGATCGGGGGTAGTGGAGGGAAGTCACTGTTAATTGGCAGGGGAAGTGCGGGTGGAGTTACCTCTGCCTCTTCCCTTGTTATTATTTCCTCTGTAACCTCCTCTAAAATAGCCTCTGGAGGAGTTAGATTGGTTGTTCCCTTTGTAAGAGGAGGAGGGATTTTCTGACGACAGTGTTTTTAAGCCACCCCTGTAAACGGAGCACAAAAGGAACCCCTGCTAGAAGGTAATTATAGGGCTCCCATGGATTTTGCAGTTTCGGTGTCTTTCTTCATTTTTTCTAATAAAGTATCTACTGTTGGCCCGAAAAGATGCTCTTTATCAAAGGGCTGCTTAAGTATGGAGGATTTTACCTTCTGCTTGAATCCAGAGATTCGAAGCCAAGCATGTCTCCACAACAGTATACTAGTGTTGATAGCACGAGAAGCTGTGTCCGCTGCATCCAAGGCGCATTTTATGGAAGTGTTGCTGATGAGCTTCACTTCCTGAATGAGGTTGTTAGCTTTAGTTTTATACTCCTCTGGCAAATGTTGCATGAGTTTTTCCAACTCATCATAGTGGGCCCTGTCGTAGCGTGCTAACAGCCTGAGCATTGGCAATACGCCAATAATTTGCAGCCTGTGAAGCTACTCTCTTGCCAGAGGCATCAATAAATTTAGACTCCTTATCAGCTGGAGGGGTGTCCCCTGTAGTTTGAGAGTTAGCTCTCTAGCGGGTGTTAGATACAACAAGAGAGTCTAAAGGCAACTGACTGTTTATGTATGCAGAGTCTGTAGGAGCGGGCTTGTATTTTTTATCCACTCTAGGTGTCAGTATCCTGGCTCTAACTGGGTCTTTGAATACCTCATCGGTATGTTTTAACATGTCTTTGAGCATGGGCAAAGTGTTAGTAGACCTTTGTGAATGTGCAAATGATTCTACACGAAAATCAACTTCTAGAGGGTCGGTATGTAGCTCCACCCCATGATATTGGGCAGCCCTGTTGATAAGTTGTGCAAAGAGGGTCTGGAGGGATACAGGTCAGGGTCATTATGTTGCTCTGGATCCTTATTATAATCTTCCCAGGGATCAGTGTCATGTGGTATGTCCGGATCTTGTGGATATCATGATCATCATCCCCATCCCCAAAATCGTCATCCTGTGGGTCAAGTGAAATTGGAGGCGGTGGTGAATTTTATGGTGTAATCTGTAAATTGGGAATAGGAGTGAGGAGAGGGAGGTATGTAAGAGGGAGAAGGGTTAGTACCCATATCTCTTTTTTCTTCAGAGGTAAAGGGGCATCTTCTGAGAGGTCTAACTTCCGTTTTTTTAGGAAGAGTAGCCAGAAGGTGTCCAGTTTCTGGATCAATACTAAGTCTTTTTTGTTTTGGATCCAGAGGTGTGTCTTCAGATGGAAGCTTCTTGGAAGGAGTATCTTTCTCTTTAGGAGTGGATTTCGGCATCGATGATTTGGGCTCAGTGCCTTTGGGTGCCAAGTGTTTTGAATCCGAATTCTTAGTTTTAGCCAGTTTAGGCTTTGGAGTTTTAGGAGTGGCATGTTTCAGCTCCAAATCTTTTCGGCGCAGAGAGTGTTGGCTCCGAGCTTTTAGGTGTGGAGCATTTCGACTCCGAGGTTTTAGGCTTGGATGATTTTGGTTCCAAATCTTTTGTTTTGGAGGGTTTCGGCTCTGAGGTTTTCGGTGTTGAAGGTGTCTTTGGTGCCGATGGCGTGGGAAGTGGCACATGTTTCTCCTTATGTTTCGGTGCCAAAGGTGTTGGTTCGGCACTGGAATGGGGCCGGCTCAAGCCCGAGCCTGAAGGCTTGTGTTTATGTTTCATAGCCGGGCTGGAGAGCGGGGCATCTGAAACTTTGTTCCGGTGTCGACCGGAGACCCAGGGTGATACTGGAGCCTTATCTTTTGTTTGAGTGGGCACATGGGGATCTGTACTCATGGTACGTTGACCTGGAGTGACGTTGAGGTCTTCCCTCATGTCGGAGTCGGCTTCGGACACAGAGACCAGTTCTTCTTCTTCGGCTTCTGCAGCAGGACAGTGGTATTCTAGGTCTTCACCGAAGATGTCTGGTACGGAGCTGCTGCCGCGTTGCATCTCGTGGCATTGAGCCTGACGATCACGGATGGTCTTCTTTGATCGGAATGATCGACATGCTTTGCAGGATTTTTCTTCGTGTTCCTGGGATAAGCACAGGTTGCAGACCTCATGCAAGTTGGTGCATAAAAAATTAGCACGACACCCGGGACATAGCTTGATGGGTAGGCCCGACGGCCCATCACGAAGTTCCCGATCGAAGATTTTCACAGTGTACACTATACGCGTCGAATGGGAAACCGCGATCGACAGACAATACCGTGGAGGGTCGAGGATTGCGCGTCGAAGGAGTGCAAAAACGATACCGAACCAGAGCGCAGCAATACACATCTGAACTCGATGGCGGAAAAAAACAATCTGGGGATGGAGTCGATGCCCATGCGCACTATCACCGAAAGGAGTCACCTACCTCGTGACTGCAAAGACTTCTTCGAACAAAAACAAAGTGCAAACATCCGGACCCAAAACCAAATGGCGATCTATGCTAAAGCATATGATCTACAGCTCATATGCCTCGAACATGTGATAATTTAGCCTCTAATCGTGTGGCAGGATTTTATTCATTAAAGGACAGTCCCTTGAATTGAGTTTTTGTTTAGTCTTTCTAACAGTAGCTGGTTGTCTACTGTGCCAAATGCTCATGATAGGTCTAAGAGGATTCGTGTTGTGACTCCATTTGTATCTACAGACTTCTTCAAGTCAGCCAAGATGGTGATTAATACTGATTCTGTGCTATCTTCTTGTCTGAATCTGGTCTGTCTGTCAGAGAGGAGTTTGTCTTGTTCAATAAAGCCAGATGTCTCAGCAAATGCTACCTTTTCAATTAATTTACCTAGGAATCAACCACTAAATATTGTTCTGTAATTTGTTGAGTCCAACTGTTCAAGTCCTTGCTTCTTTAGTATGAGTTTAATAAAGGATGGTATTTTTTGGCCACATTTGATAGTGGCAAGTTGAAGACTGCTCAGGCCACAGAGGTTTCTTGACGGATGCTTTATTATATTTTAGTTGGGCAAGGGCCTGTAGGAGATCTTGCTATGTTTATAGATTTGATCAGATGAATAAGCTACTTACCTTCGGTAACGCCTTATCTGGTAGAGACAGGATTCAGCCACAGAGTCCTCAACTTACAATTTTTTACCTCTGTGCATTAGTAAAGGGCGTTGAGTGACTCCGTAGCGATGACATACATTGGATGTGAAATCGACAGAGTCCATATAAGCACTTCCCTGACGCACTGACATCAGTTTCTTCTGTGACTATTTTCTACGCCAAAAACACAGAGCCACGAGAGACATTGCCCATGGAAACAGTGTGCCAAAAAGAGAGACATCTTTGTGACAAACAATTACGAAGCCCTAAAGAAAGGCATCAGAATGGCAAGAAAGGGATCCTGGAGCCAACAAGACAACAGTTCACAGAGCAAGAGGATGGGTGGATCAGTAGGGAACCTGCCGCTAGATCCTGTCTCTACCAGATAAGGCATTACTGAAGGTAACTTATTCATCTAATAGCGACATCTAGACGCAGATTTCTTACCTTAGAATTAGATACCTAAGCAATACCTGCCCCAGAGGAGAGTCTGAAAATTGAAACCACGAAAGATCCCTGAATAGGTCTTGCTGGTCCGAAATGGAATAGAGTGACCAGGCTGCCTTAGAAACATAGGTGAGGAAACTGAGGCGCTCCACAGAAGGACTGTTGGAAGCCCAAAGGGTGCTAAAATCTGCAAGACAGTGAAAAGC
This sequence comes from Triturus cristatus, assembly GCF_964204655.1. NCBI lineage: Eukaryota > Metazoa > Chordata > Amphibia > Caudata > Salamandridae > Triturus > Triturus cristatus. The sequence goes on along the minus strand of NC_140594.1, from coordinate 213,411,378 downwards.
ACTCTTACCCACAGCAGAGAGATAAGAAAGCGTTGGAGGGAACACTTCAAGAAACAAATATACTATCTAGCCTTGCCAAAGGTATACAAACCAGGACTGGACAAGGCTAAAGGACCTAGAACAACAATCCATACCACTGAGATAGAGCTCCAGCTCTGTGTTAGGGAAACCTGTAGGTGAGCTAACCATGCCCTACTAACACAGAGAAAAAGGGAATCCCAGAGCACATCCACAATGGAGAGAGAAAGAGTGAGATAGGAAACCAATCAATGCTGCAACCAAAGCATCGCAAGAAGAGAAACAACAACTTTTGATAGAGACCACTCTCAGACAGAGAAAACCCTCCTAGAGAGAAGGTAACCCTCCAGGACTTTGAACCATAGACACGCAGATTGTCGGAAAGAGGAACACCAATAGAATAGAGGTATCTATCGAAAGATACATATAATCACACACATACATTGGCAATAGACCGTAGTTGACAACAACGGAGAGGTAATCATAGCTATATTGATATTAGTACCCAGCTGGGTAACCAGCAGCATGGTACAGTAAGAGAGGAGAGAGGGAGTGGAGGGCATCATACACTCCAGAAAATAATGGCAATCAGCCCTTAAACAATGCTACTGACTGACTAGGCTAGTATCAGGCGGTCAATGGGAAATTGAAAGAAGACAGCAGGCTGGAAAACCCGGCCAGGAAGGCAATGAAGACTGACCAGGAGGTCCATAAAAAGGTACAGTTGAAATAAATACCAACACACGGAAGGCCTCGACAGATAACTAGTTCCAAATACAATAGACAGAGTTATCAGGCAGAGTAAGACCTGACTGAAGCATCAGTTAAAAGGAGTACATAGACGTGTATGGACTAAACCCACAAAATAGAAGACCAAACAACGGATGGCTGTGCATATAAGCACAACAAGAATTGAGGCCAGTAATGAATGTCTCTACAGGAGACATTATCCATATATAGCCAAACCTTCAGTATACCACAATTGAAAAAGAGAAAAGACTCACAGCTTTCAAAGGAAGAGAGGAAGAAAGAAAAATCACTTGAAGCAGAAAGAATGTGCAAAAATAAAATGGAAGTGGTATAAAAAACCATTTAAGGTTAGAATCCTTATCACATCCTATGAGGATGAAGAAGTACCTTACAGAAAAGGATACTAAGGGAGCCCAAGTCTCCTTAGAAAGCAATCCTCAGAGAGATGGAACCATAATGTCGAAATTTGAAGAACAATCCATATAGTAAGTAAATGCCGTAGTTGTGATTTAACTGGCCAATTAATAATGTCACCTGGCATCCCAAACAGCGACAAGTAATAACATCCTCTCAAGGGATGAAGCAGAATAAATGCAGCAAGGTCGGTGGCACAGGACCCAAGTACTCTTGCGGCACTGGAGAGATATGAACCACTGCCAATGCAACACTAAGATATGCCCTTACAAGGACCCTGAAAACCCATTTGCAGGAGCCTTTATGCCAAAGCATAAGTAAGAGCAGAACAGTAGGAAGTAACAATGCACTTATAAGGGCCCTAAGTGGGCACGCTGGGTTAGGCCAGAGCGGAAAATCAATCCTGGCCAAGGATTATGCCACTCATTCAAATGCTTCCACTAAGGGAAGAAGGATGCCTATAAAAGGAAAGAAACGCCCCATGGTGGTGAGAGATAACTCTTACGATGGTTGAGGAAGAGGGAGGTTACATTGCGCTGGTGCAAGGTGAAATGCACAAGCACTATGAATTCAGACTCAGAAAAACAAAAACCCTATAAAGGGTACTAAGTGTGAGCAACCTTTCTCAAAAAGGCCTATGAGGCATACAGAAGATGGTTCCTGTAGAAAAGGGAACAAGGCAACAGTGCATCTGCACAGTGCAAGCAAAATACCCTGTGCAGAACAGGAACTGGGTAGAAACCTAGCTTCAGAAAGAAGCCTGTAAAAACAAGCACACATAGGGCCACAAAATAATACATCTCCCAGATAACAGGAACCATAACCTGTCACTGATAGTATAAGAAGAATAAAAGTACCTGCAGAAGGTAGGAACACCTTACTGTGTGTCACCTGCATATAGAAAGGGTATGGAAAAGAAAAGCCAATGGGCTCTGCCCTGGATAGATCATATGTAAATCAAAAAGGGACTTCCCCAACAACCCTAGTACTGGAAAACTGGGGAAGCAGACAGTAGAATTAGGAGTCTACTCCACTCCAACTTTCTCAAAATGGCTGCAAAGCAAGTCAGTATGAGCAATGAACAGACAAGAGCAATCAAAGGGCATTTCAATCAAGGTGGCTTGAACAGCTTTCGAAAAACCCTAGGTGCGCAGCCATGAGTGACGATGTAACACCACAAAAGAGGCCATGGTATCCATAATACAACAATTGATCGATTTAGCTGCTTGTTACCCATCTCGGATTATTTGGGCATGTTAGTCTAGGGTGTCATCCAGAACTGAAGGCAGCAGACATGTCAATGACTCCAACAATGCACGGGAAAAGCATCCAAGAACGCAATTGATGGATCGTAGTGAGAAACTAGCGAAGGAGAAAATATGCCTGCCACAAGTGTCCAGTCTTCAGGAATCTCTGTCATGAGGAACAGTTGGAAGAGTGGTGGAATCGTGGGAGACCAAAGCAGCCTGTGCTACAAAACTGTGATGAGTAGGGTACCATAGGAGACAGGCCAGATAATCAGGAGCAAGACGGTGCCGGTGTGAAACAGACAGATCATGTGAAACAGACTGATCCACCGGGATCCCTGTACCAGGTTTAGCACAAGCGCCAAACAAAATATCATACAGAGCTTCACTAAAAGGAAGCACCTGCTCCACCCCTGCTTGGCCCTGATGCAGGAAGCCTATAAGGGGCTCAGTAGTTATTTCCATAGAAGGAAGTGTCAAATCCAAAACCACAGAAACAAGGCACAGCATAACAGCCAAGGTGGAGCTCGCCTACGAGGCAAGGCCAGGGTGGAGAAGGAGTCTTGAGGCCGAGGAAGATTCTGAGCCACTAGCTTCCCCAGATCAGTCAGCCAACTATCCTGCTGGAGAGGCTGGACAGTGTCCGACATGGGTTGCAGAAACTGTTCTCCATAACCTCCAAAACAGTGTTCCTCAGAAAGAAAAACAGTAAGGGGCTCCATAGAGAGTGGAGGCAGGATGTACAAGTCATGCGGTACCACAGGCATTGCACCTGATGCCGAGCGGAGCTGAAACGGCAGTGTCCTGGTGCCATGGGAGGAAAGTGGTGTGTCGTTGATCTGCAATACCGGCGCCGTGGTCAGATGATCTGTTACAGGCGCCAAAGGTCGGAACCCTGAAGGGATATGCACTGGCACTAAAACTGATTCGACAATGGAATCAGAAGGCCTAACTGAAGCAGAGGGCGAACCCACCTGCCTAGACACATTCAAGGCACTTCGCACCTCAATGGGACCTAAAGGCACTCCAGGGGAAGGTGAAGACCCAAAGATACCCTGAAAAGAATAGTAATATTCTCACATCTGGGTCAGAGTCACCCGGCTCAAGGGAAAGCAGGAAGGCACAGGGTTGTCTCGCTGATCGACTCCTCAACTGAAGAATGGGAGGCGGTGGGAGAAGAGGCTTTAAGCTGTGAAGTCAAGAGATGCTGCGACTTCGACTGCCTGCACCTAGACTCACCTCGGAACCTCAATGGGGAGTGGCATCCACGGGAGCGGCTCCTCGAATGGACCTGTAACCAGACAGTGGGGCGAGAAGGAGAACAAGGTCAATGGAAGAGTTGGAAAGTTGTGAGAGCATCACCATCAGGAGCTTCATACGAAGTTCCCGCAGCGCCTTCGGTCGAATCGGACGAAAGGAGTCACGCTCCTCAGAGTCATGCTGCTCCCCAAGGCACCAAATACAAATAGAGTGAGGATATGTGGCCGACAATTGCCGTCCACAGGATCCACAAAGCTTGAAACTTGAAGACATAGCGGTAGAAGGCACACTGTTCCGTCGAGGAAAATATCAATTATCCGAAAAGCAGCCTGAGGAACTGCTACCGGATCTGCATTGAAAGCGCAGTAAAGAGGAAACTGATGTCAGCGTGCCTGGGGATGGCTTATTTGGACGTCACATCCGGTAGACGACGTCGCTATGGAGATGCCCTCTACCGGCGTGCAGAGGTACTGCTGTAAATAAAATCCAGATCCAGTCTAGCACCTGGAGAGAACTCTAAGATAAGAAAACTAAGGCTAGATATCTCTATCATTTCATTGGTTCTTTTATTGTGAGTATACTGAAGGAGCATATCGTAGGGAGGATAATTTGGTGAGATTTATTAGTAGAATGATTTTGATGCCTGTTTTTCGGTTTAATACTTTTGTACTGAAAAATTACTTATTAACATTGTAATTGCATTGCAAATAAAATCACACAAGCATAATCATTCTAAACTGATCACAGGTAATACCTCTCACAGAAACGTTTGCATAATTCCTTCTATACCATCTTTTTTTTTTACTGAATCCTGTAACACTGTGTCCTCCAGCAATATATATATATTGTGAGACAATTGTTCTAAGAAACTGTATGGGCTGACAACATTGTTTACATCCTCTGTTCATTCGTTTGTGTTTAGGTGGTGTCGTTTTGTGGAGAAGATCGGTTAAAAATGTGTAACAGAGTACTTAAGAGAAATAATCAAGTGCCCACTTGGGCGAAGTATGAAATTTGTATTTTGTTCACTTCAAATGCAGTAATATTTTGCAATCTCAATAACAATTTTTCACCCACTGGGGTAGAATATGAATTTTGAAATTTGAGAGGAAGATTCTGAAAATTTGGAATTTTAAATATGTGCTCTCTTTGGTTGAGATTTTGGACATTTGATGTATTGAATGAAATTTTATTTTCAATCCATCTATTATAGGTTCATAGAACGATTGATGTCTATGCACCTAAAACTGACAAGTCTAACTGTTGAAGTGAATAATTATGAACTAATATTGAATTAATTTTGAAGTGAATTAATCTTGATTGTTTTGGATCTTTACGCTGATCTGATCGATAATGACATTTATCTAGATTTCCAACAAACAAGGGAATTTTGTATTTAAAACACATTTACAAGATTGCTTTTCAATTATTTAAATATGGATTGTTCAGAGGCTGTATTATGTATTAACGATATGCTGGAGATTCTGCTTGGTTTATTTAACAAACTTGCTAATTTGGTCAGTGTGCTGGTGATAAGATTATATAAGATTTTAGCCAGAAGGGTTGCCCATTATAAATCGAAATTGAAACAAGAAAAGATGAATTTTGGAGTATTCTGTGGGCCAGATGTGATAACAATGTAAGATATTTTTTTAATCTGGCGTTATTATTTCTTGCACATCTGATGTAAATGGTGTATGTAAATCGGATATTTGCTTGTCTAAACCATTCTAAGATGGCCGACGTTTCTTTACGACATTTGTCCACTTTTTATGTTTAGTCTCATTACGTTGTACATATTATTCATGTTTGTGTACATATGTGTTTTTTCACTCTGTGTGAAGTTACCCGTGAGCAAGGCGACTTTTCGCCGAAACGCGCAGGGTTTACTATTTATGGCTATAAAGCACTTTGAAGAAATTTAAAATCGATCCAACTCAAAATCGCTGTCTACTTGTAAGGAGTGCACTCAGTTTGCATGGTGAAACTTTATGGATGACAGGGTGGCCTCGGACCCTTTAATCCACCTTCGCTTTTTGTGTCCCGGAATTCTGAGGTGGTGAGAAGAATATATACATGTTGATGTGAACAAGGGCAAGTGGTGCCCGAAACGCGTCTTCAAAGGATTTAACCGCATTAATAAAGAAATTATCTGCCTGAATTCGGTGGTTCATACTTCCTTGGTGGCTGGGCCAGCTGATACGGAGCTGCGACCGGACAAAGGTCCTGGTGTGTTTATATATATATATAGATATATATATAGATATATATATATATATATATATATAGATATATATATATTACCTACTGGCGGTCGCCAGTAGGTAGTTATAGTTAGGACCCCTTTTCCATAGGAAATCCGCAACATTCTATTTTGAATAACTTTGGCGCCGGTTGACGAATCCTCGCGAATTTCTCAAAATAGGTGGGGCGCTACGCTCCGCTCCTACCCTGAAAGTCTCGGGGGGATTCGTCAAGCGGGGGCTGAGATAAAAGGGGGGTCCCAAAACGCGTTTTTCCCATGCATTTTTCCATAGGACCTTTAGACAGGGCTACAGCCCGAACGGCTGAACAGAATTACTAGAAATTTGGCAGAGAGGTAGTCCCTAGGTCAAGGAAGTGCCTTTTGTAGGTTTGGTGTAAATCTGTTCAGTAGATTCTGAGAAAATAGCCTTTAAATCAATATATATATCTGAGCCAGCTTACGGTACGCTTACCGTAAGCTTACCGTACGCGTACGGTGGCGTGCGCGAGCGCGATTCTGATTGGCTGTTACATCTAAGTAAACATTCGAATCGGTCGAAACCAGGAAGCGGCGGCCGCCATTTTCTCTCTCGCACTCTGAGGGGGGGCTGTAAACAAAGGCAAAAAACATATAAAGGGGCTGTTTAGACAGCGCCCATGCACATAGCCATGTTAGTTGAGTCCTCAAAGATCCCCTAAGGCCAAAAACGGTAAATTTTTATTTTTTGAAAATTTCGCCGATTACGCTTACCGTACGCGTACGGTGCGCTTACGCTAAAAATTTTAATAAAAAAAAAAAACACTGTGCATGGCGTATTATTGTCATCACTTACAAATTAAATTTAACAGATTACCTATCACAAGGAAGCGCATAATATGTCCTCCATGTGCGCACGGTGCGCTACGCGCACCGCGTGCCCACCTTGCGTGTACGGCACTAACTGCGTAAAGTGCACGGTGCGCACCGTGCGCGCACGGAACGAACTGCGTTAAGTGGGCGTGCACGCCACGAATGGCGTAAGGTAACTTAGCATTTAAAAAACCGTACAAATTCACTGAAAAAACCATAGGTTTCACACACGTTATAGTTAGGAATTAGCATTTAAAAAACCTTGCAAATTCACTGAAAAAACCATAGGTTTCACACATGTTATAGTTAGCGGAAATTTTACTGATAAAAAACCAATGAAATTCCCCCGTTATAGTTAGTGCAGGCAACTATAACTCACGCGACCGCAATCTTCTGCTGATGACATATGTGTCTTTATGAAAAAAAAATATTTGTAATATATGTATAGCTAAAAATGTATGGAAGAAGACATGGGCAAATAAGTGTCTAAATACAGTATTAGCATCAGCAGAGGATTGCGGTCGCGTGAGTTATAGTTGCCTGCACTAACTATAACGGGGGAATTTCATTGGTTTTTTATCAGTAAAATTTCCGCTAACTATAACATGTGTGAAACCTATGGTTTTTTCAGTGAATTTGCAAGGTTTTTTAAATGCTAATTCCTATCTATAACGTGTGTGAAACCTATGGTTTTTTCAGTGAATATATATATATATATATATATATATATATATATATATATATATATAGAGAGAGAGAGAGAGAGAGAGAGAGAGAGAGAGAGAGAGAGAGAGAGAGAGAGAGAGAGAGAGAGAGAGAGAGAGAGAGAGAGAGAGAGAGAGAGAGAGAGAGAGAGAGAGAGAGAGAGAGAGAGAGAGAGAGAGAGAGAGAGAGAGAGGGGGGAGAAGGGGAGGTACATGAAAAGAAAAAACACAGAACATACAGACTTCAATCTAATGAACTCACTGTAAACATCTCTCACTCTGAATAAAGTTCACAATTTTTAATCTCCCCTGGCCTAGAAAGGTGAAGGGATTCAGAAAACATCTGGCTCATGTGCCAACTCAGCAAACTGTTGAACTCTCATTGTGATAGACAGTCAGTCTGCTTAGTAGAAAAGGTACACTTGCACTGCCATAGGATTAAAAACTACAAATGTTTTGTCTCCATCATGGATGTGCAATTTGACTGAAAACCACACCGATGCTTCAATGCCCCGGTCATTTCTTTCTTTCTTGGTATTCTGCAGGTCTCTTCTATGCTGTAAGGTCACCAGACTCTGGTCTGGAAATTTGTGGACTGTAGAGACCTTTGAAGATAAATCACATTTCCAGACTACAGCTTTGGTCTTTTGTTCCTATTACATATGGTTGGCTAAGTCCACCAGCACTGTACCTAAATTCACCAAGGCTTACACCAGAGATTAAATCTTTGACTCTATTTGGCAGGTAGTAGCTTGCAGGTTTTTTTTTTAGTTTTTTTTTTTAACATGTCCATAATTATGGTTTTACCCTGTGTGAGGCTTATTTCAGGGTTCTCATGTGCTCCTGAGTCCCCTCCATGGCTCTCCGCAAGCCTGAGTCCTTTGAGAGAAAAAAAATAACCCTTGTTCCTCATGAGCTATTGTTTATTTTCTTTGCGTGGCAATGTCTCACTAAAGCTGTCCTCACTCATCTCCCAGGAGCAAAGTTGTAATGCGGCCTGTGACATGTCTTCACATGGTAGGGCAAGAGAGATTCCTGATCCTGGCCATGTGCACACCAGCTTCAAACCCTGCAGCCTCTTCTTACCCATGTCTCAGTACCCGGCTGCTCACAGCCTTGAAGAAACCCCCAATATCCGTTTGCAATCTAAGGTTCTGGAGAAAGTGGCTGACACAAGTCTTAAAAACCTCCATTGATCTTGTTGGTAATGCATGTATTGAAGGCACCGCCATCTTAATCAGTTTGAGGACATGGAAACACAGGAAGTATCAGGGCTCAGACGGACCGCCAGCAAGAAAGAAGAATCACAAGCAGGGGTGCCGCTTATATCCACGCACTGCAAGCTGTCAGATTCCAATCCTGTCACAGGCCAGCAGCTGCCGAAAATTGGCCGGATACTGGAGCTCCATGGGAGCTTACACAAGCAGTGACCTTCTCGAAGCGAAACCGGAGGTAGCAGGGGCCCAGTTACGTGCTCTTTGTACTCAAGAGAAAGCAAGTTTTTCATGAATTGCTCTCCTAGAGTGTTGCATAGCATGGGTGCGATCCACTCCTTTTGATGGTAATGTTGGGTTATGGAATTAAGAGATTATTGTAAAAAGTTCTTTCCTAGGGCATGTAGCCTTTGAAATGCACTGAGAATATGGGAGTATTTGGGCTTTCATGATAAATTCTGTACGTTCTGTATGGTCTTTGGAGTATTTTGTCATTCCAGTTATAGGCTTTCCTCCATAGTCTTCTAAAGTTTCCAGATGTAGTTGTTTTAGTAAGAATCATTAGGACGAGTGTCTTTGACAATGATAGGTGATAGCTAACCCTCCCATGTTTTTTGAGTGTAAAGTCTGTACTGAGAAATGTACCAATAAGGAATAGCCTAATGTAGTATATACACTGCATTGTCATCTAGGAAGGTTTCAGTGAAGAAGAGGTACAGTTATATAGTTATAAACACGAAGTTTGTTCTTGCTTAGTGTATGCTTAGTGATCTGGTATGATTTAGCATGCCAAATAAAACAGATAGTAATGGGTTTAATAATGGTTCCATTCTTTGATTGAGGTCCTCTGGTGATTCCTCATGTTATAATTCTGGAAGGTATTGCAGCAGAGATCTAGTTGTGGATTCCTTTTTAATTTTCTCACACTTAAAGAGTTGTGATATATTGTTTTCCTTTCTATTTGCTCTCGAAATTGCTCTGGAAAATTTTAGAGCTGAGAATGGACTTTTGTCCTTCAAGTGTGCGCCTATGGCTGGGTAATTTCAACGAACTGATGCAGCTTGGAGGCACAGTCTACCATTTTGTTTTTTTTCTGGAGGTGCAACGAAAGATTTTTAACATGATGGCATTTGTAGTTACCTTCTGTTCTGGTTGGATTAGCCATGTATGTTGGTGGGACAGAGTAGTACAAGGACTGTTTAATTTTTGGGAAGGCAGAGTAGCAATTTCAAACAATAGGGTTGAACTGGCGAAGCATGAGTATAAGAATCCTTTTGAAGTAGTGTAGGAGTGGTGTTTATAGGGTGGGAGGCAGGGGATGAGTAGAAAATCAAGTAATCAAGTGTTAATTTAGACAAGGGGTGGTTAGAAGTGTAGAGGGTTATCTTGTGGGCAGTCTAAAAAAAGATGTGAAGAATAAAACTGGATAAGTGGGAGGTGTGGGAAGAGGGAGGTGGGAGGAAGAATGAGTTGGAATGGGAAAGAGGGAAATAAGCTGAGCATGCTCTGTCTTTTATTATGAATGTGCTGAGAAGGAGCATGTGTAAGAGGAGGCTGTGGAAATTCTTTGTAACAGACATTTAAGATCTTTAAAGGAAGACCGGAGTGATGTCAGAAAAGAAGGGTCAGCAGAAGGGGTTAAGCTGAGCAGAGTAAAAGTGTGCATCAAGACTTTAGCCTATTAGACTGTTAAGGTTTATGGGCTGATACAGTTATCAAGATGGGTTACGAGGAAGGTGACATGTAACTAATTGAACTAGTAGAATGAGGGAGGGGGAGGAACAAGTAAGGAGTTCCAGCTTCAAGTTTGAGATCACTCAGTTCAGCCTCATATAGCACCACTCACAGGAGTGAAAAATTCCTCGGTATGCGGAAGACACCCAACTCTACCTAAAAATCACATCAGGAAATAACATCACCTGAATCAGTTCTTTGCCATCACCTAGGTCTGGATTTCTAGGTCATACTTTAAGATCAACTTTCTGAAGACAGTTTTGTGTAACAGACAGCACCAGCCACATGTGCTGGATTGATTCTCAGCAATGAACATTTATGCATTCAAACCACAACTGGTGAAAGGTAGTAAGGGCCAGATGTGCAAACGTTACAAATACTGATTTCTTAATTGCAATTCTTTCTGAATCGCAATTAGGAAATCGGCATTCCTAATGTATGAAACCCATTGAGTTTCATTTAGGGATTCCTTGTGAGTTGCAAATCGACATACCTCATGCCTATTAATGAGGTAGACCACAGATTACAACCCATTAGGAATCATAGCCATCACAGGTATGGTGACCTGCGGAGGTCAGCATCCCCCATGTCTGTGACTGCTTTTTGATAAAGCAAACCTTTTTTTTTTTTTTTAATGCAAGCCATTTTCTTTAAAGGAAAACAAGATCCGTTTAAAAAGAGAAAAATGAAACCTAGAAGTTTCATTTTTTAAGAGCAGACAGTGGTCCCATGGACCAATGTCTGCTCTTAAAAAATATTTTTATTTACATTCTCAAAGGGGAAGGGGGATCCCTGGGGAAACCTTTCCTTTGTGAATTATTATTTTACGACTGGAATTCAGTCGCAAAGCAGTAATACATCCATACCGATTTGGTATTTGGAAGGGACGCCCTAAGCATGTCCCTTCCAAATACCGAATCACAAATGCACAATACGAATCAGTAACTTGTTACTGAACCGCATTTTGTGCACTTGAAAAAGCATTTTTCCGGTTGCAAATGTTTTGGATCAGCGAACTAGGACATTTACGACTGGAAAAATGCTTTGCCGTCTGACCCTAATTTCCTAGGATTGCACTAACACCGCCCTCAGCTTTAGGATGAGCATCTCAAAAAAAGGCATAACCCGCCTGGCATCAATTAATTATGCTCCTCAAACTGAGAGATTTTCTTCCTCAATAAGCATTCATAACAGTAATATCAAGCCATCATCTTATTACACCCACATGACGTACACTGTACTCACCAGCATCCCGAAATCAAGGATAACCTACAACCATAAGTAGCATTCTTTATACTGCTGCCAATCTGATCAAAGTTTACCCATCCTCAAATAACACCACTGGCTTCCTCTATCAATCCACTTCATCTTCAAAGTCTGCTGCATCACCTACTAAGTCAAAAACCTGCACACTACACCTTATCAACAGCGCCATGGGACCCTCTCGGGTGAGTAGCGCACTCTAAAAAAAACCCTGATTCATTGATTGATATCTGTCAAGTAGAATCAAGATTTCTAGTGAGCTTCATAACACTCCAAGCAATAAATCTGAGACTTGAGACAAAAAAATACAGAAAAAATAAGACAAGATGCCAAGACTTCTCTTCCTGTGGTCCTAACATCTGAAACTCCCTCGCCACCAAGATTCGCAAGCTACCACTACTCCTACTTTTTAGGGAAGAAATAAATAACATCCTCTTCCAACCTCACCCATGACCTCACACACAACCTACAGCTTCCCTTCCCTTATTTCTCTTTTCCTCTCTGCACACACCTTAGTATAGAGCACCAATGACAAAGCTCGATCCAAGCTACATAAATATACATACGAACAACGTGTTGTACATACCTGCCCCATTACATCTTCGTCATAGGTGAGAGTTAAGCCCAAATCACCGATATCTCCATCATACCGCTGTTGCAGAGAGAGAGAGAGAGAGAAAGAAAAGACAACGTATAATTTTTTGGGGGGGACAATGTGTCCACATGGGTTCTATTGTAAATATGACAATCAGTTTAATTTAAGCATTTCAGACCTTTGACTATAAATGTTTATGTGTGAAATTAACAGTAAACTTAACCTTACAACCCTACCCCCCACCAGAAAAGTACTTCACACCAGTTTAGGAAAATAAGCAATATTTATCTGAGTGAAACAAGACCAAAAACGACAAAAATCCAACATACACAAATCAGGATAGCTCTTAGAAATCAATAGCTCCAACTGGGCAACGTCGTGGCAGGTACTAATCCAGCTTGGTGCCGACCATGAGGAAGCGCGGGCCAACAGCGAAGTCACACCTACCCCAATTACAGTACCTTGGAATACGAGGAAAACAAAGACGATTCACGGCGTCGGGGAGGTGAGATGTCGCTGGGCAAGTGCAGCATTGTTCCTTACTATCACAGGAGCGGTGAGGCATCAGTTTCTTACTGCAAGGCTGGGCAGGTGATGCGTTGTTTCTTTACTGTTGAATGGGAGGTGATGTGGCATCAGCGGCGATGCATCGGTTCCTTACAACGGGGCGGTGTTGATGACTTTGGGAGGTCACACATGTTGGTTATCGCTTCTGCAGTGTTGCGTATGAAGCACTGGTCGTTGATAGGCGTTAGGGTTGCTGTGTAACTCGGGGAGCTGCGTCGTGCTTTTCAGGAGCGGTACCCTCAGCTCTGGTGCATCGGTGTGGTGTCGATGCAGAGCGCTGTCGTCTGAGAGGTCAGGGCTGTGATGTGAGTCAGGGCACTGCGTCTTGCTCTTCACGAGTGGTGCCCTCGGCTCCGGGTGCAGGCACAGGGATCACTGACAGCATTGGGGTTGCTCTTCTAGGGTTGCAGCACCAAGCACATGGTTCCAAGGGCCCAGGAACAGGTTTTGGATTTGGCACCACTTGGAAAGGACTACCAGTAGAGAAGTCCAGGTGCCGTTAGCAAGATGCAGGTGAAGTCTTTGACAGCCCTGAGACTTCTTAACAGGATGCAAGCACACTCAAGCCCTTGGAGAACCTTGGAAGCAGGATGTAGAAAAAGAAAGTCTAGTTCCTTCACTCCCAGAACACAGGCAGCAGCAGGCCAGCACAGCAAACCAAACAGCAAAGTGTCAGTCTCTCCTGACAGCAATCCAACTCTGCTTCCTGGCAGAATGTCCTCAAACCAGAAGTGTTCTGAGTATCTGGTGTTAGAGGTCCAGTACGTATACCCATTTCAGCCTTTAAAGTAGTCAAACGTCATAGGATAGTCTTTGTAGTGTACGAGGACTTGCCTTTTCCAGCCCTGGCTCCAGACACACTACGGGGGTGGAGACGGCTTTGTGTGAGGACCGTCACAGCCCTATTCAGGTGACAGTGTCAACTCCTATCATCACTCTAGCTCAGGAAGACTATTCAACCTGGTGATGGGTCATCAGGATATGCGGGGCACACCTAAACTCCCTTTGTGTGCCTGTCAAGAGAGAATGCACAAACAGCCCAACTGCCATTCTAACCCAGACGTGTATTCTGAGACAGGCAGAGGCACAAATGGTTAAAGTAAGAAAATGCTAACTTTCTAAAACGGTGATTAAAAGGTCAAGTTCTTGATGAAATATGGATGAAAGCAATGTACTGGAAAGGGAAAAGGTCCGATTCAAAGCAGAGCGCCAGTCCGGTGCGTCAGTTATGTGCCTTTTTTTTCATTTTGAAAGAGTGCCCTGGGATGGGTCACCAAGAACGGTGCGCACGCAAGTCAAAATATGTATTAACAAGTGGGTTACACGAAAAGGAAGGAGTGCACTCTGATTCAGATACTTTTGTAACTTTCTAAAAGTGGCTTTTTCAGACCTGCAATTCAAAAAACAACTTCACTAAAAGATGTATTTTTAAATTGTGAGTCCAGAGACTCCAAACTCCAACTTTCTTTCAGCTCCCAATTGGAAAATACACTCGTAAGATGTTACAAGGCAGCCCCAATGCCAACCAATGGGATAGATAGGCCTTGCTGTAATAAAAAAATCAAATTAGCAGTATTTCACTACCAGCGCATGTAAAGCACGACAGTACATGTTTGCAACACTACGCGTGTGGGTGGCACAATCAGTGATGCAGGCCCACTAGTAGCATTTGATTTACTGGCACTGGGCACACATAGTGCACTGTACTAAGGACTTACGAGTAAATCAAATATGCCAAGCATGGAGAAACCAATTACCATTACATTTTAAACAGGAAGCACTTACACTGTAGCACTGGTCAGCAGTGGTAAAGTGCCCAGAGTACTAAAGCCAGCAATAACAGGTGGTCAAAGGCAAAAAGACAGGGGAAACCATGTCAAAAGATGCAAGGTCTAACACTTATCATTATTTTTACTTCTCCATGTTTACAAAATGCTCTCATAACAATGATACAACTGACCTTTGCCACAGATGCCTAGTTAAAAGCTTTGGTATAAAAATAAATCCAGGACTTATCTATCACATAGTGGCGGCAGCATTACAATCAAACATCAACTTACACCTTCCTTTAGATATATGTCCTTGGTTTGTATTCCACGCACATTCATTTGTTACCTTCTCCATGTTGCACAGTTGCCGTGTGTGGAAGTCTGGGATCCGCTCGAGGAATCCAAAAGGCCTACCAGCGGTGGTCAGAGTGTTCTGAAATCTGATGCACTAGTTATGTTGGAGCTAGATCAAGGAGAAATGTCACCCACCATCGTCATAAAAATGGAGATCTGTGAGGAGGAAGACACCGACCACGGAATCGACTGCAGCGAGCGACAGGAGTGTCAATGAGGAGGCAGTAGGGGAACACTGGCTCAGGTGGAAGGTGGAGAAACCAGCTGGGATGACGACGCGGTCTGCAGTGCTGGAGGGAATCAGGGTGACAGCTGCAGGCAGCCTAGAGAGCCCCAACCCCTCGCAAATAAGCCCAGCGAGACAGGAGGATGCCGCGGGTGACGGCTCGTGGCCAGAGGTAGGTACCGGGAGCCATATTTTCACTGTGGTGGCGGTAGTGAGTTAAAAAGGAGGAATGAGGGTGTGTTGAAATGCCATAAAGCAACTCAAAGAGCACTGTACGTTGGAGAAAACGACTCAAGGTAATGAACCCAAAAAAGGAACAGAATTTGTCACAGGATAGGTGGGGGTGGCACAAACATTCTGCTTAGGGGGTTATGCCATACTAATTTGGTGCTTGTGGGTTTCTCCCAAGGGTATCCGCACTTTGAAACCGGCCGTATGGGCAGAACATTAAGTAACTGACCTTCCATAGGATCCGAAGGCCCAAGAGGGAAGCCAAGGCTGGGGAGTAGTCTTTACAGAAGTGCCTCATTATTGTTTCTTGATTCACCTAAATAAAAATAATTGGGAAACCTCAAACCTAGTCCCTGGGTCCTTCCACTTATAACATGCCGCTATATAGAGAAAATTGCAGGTTGTTAGTTTGAACTGTCTTTAACTTGCCCAAATTAAGGCAATTTTAAAGTATCGCAAGTATTTCTTTAACGGTGATCTTATGCCCTCAAGAAATGTGTAGAAGACTTCATACCTGTTCTCTGACGGGAATGCCTTTGTACACTAGCAGGTCTGAATCTACTCCCAACCCCAGTATGGATACCCCGACACTGAACAACTTTTGTGTAGTTCATCTCAGAAAAAAAGTGGCAGTAACTGCATTTCCTGTATTCCCCCGCCGGGCACTGCCAGTTGCATATCATGGTTTTTGGAAATACTGTAATGATGCTGCAGGGTCTGGCAGGAGTCCCAGTCACCAACTCAATCCATTGTTGTGCAAGCTCCTACCCTGACCATGTTCATGACTATTGTGATCTCATACCATCAAGAATTCTTTCTGAAAGACTCCAGCGTTAGTCTGAGTGGGTTTCTTGGTGTGTTTGGTATCACAACCATAACAATCAGTAGCAGTCTTCACAGCTGGAAAAGGAACTGACTATCAAAATACATCAAAGTTCTGGCAAGTAATAATTTAGGTGGACAGATCGTATTGCATAAAAACTCTGAAAATGTTAATTCTGGGAATAACAACTTCAAAAAAGGAACACTTCCCAAAGTGTTTGTTCACAGAATATATTTAAGTGAGGACAGTGTGAAAGGATAAATGGTTAGGAGTTAAGGTACAGAGTATATAGCCTGAGGCAAAGGGGTTAAGGATATGGGTTAATGGGTTGGGGTTAAGGATATGGGTTAATGGGTTGGGGTTAGTATTATATGGTGAAAGGTTTAGGGTTAGAAGTTTGGGTAGAAGATTAAGGGTTTATGGGAGTAGGGGTTAAGGGGCTAGAGTACAGGGTTAGTCATTAAGGGAATAGGCTAAACAATTTGGGCTATAGTGTATAGGGATATGGTGTTAGGGCTTAATGATTAGGGGCTACACATTTAGGGTTTGGGGTATAGGGTTAAGAAATAAAAGGTATAGTATATTGGGGTTAAGGATTCATAGTCAGGGGTTACGGGTATATATTAAAGGGGTTATGGGTAAGGTACTGGAGCAAATCATTAAGGGAGTAGGGAATTGGGTACAGAGGTTAAGGGCCATGTTTAAGGGCATGTGGTTAAGAGTTAAGGGTATAGGCTAAGGGCATGTGGTTAAGCGTATATGTGCTTTGTTATAGGGCTATGTTTAAGGCTATGAGTTCAGGATATTGTGTTAAGGGTTTACGGTACAGCGTTGATGGTTTGGGATAAAATGATAACCACTAGAATTATATTTCTTTAGTGTCACCTTTGGAAATGCGTTTACAATGTGTTTATGATTGTTACAGTTGTTTTGTAGTTTATCTGTTCAAAAGAAAAAAATCTTTTAATCTGATGCAATTAGAAGCGCTTAAAATTAACTGATATTATTTCTCAGCAAAAGAGTGAACTAATAGGGCACAAGCAGATACATGAGACTTTTACAGTATGAATCAATAGATATCTAACTCCACACAAACTGCAAAGCTGGTTATTCAATGTTTAATTTAATCTTCTATAAAATAATGCCACTGCTTAATTGACAATGACCTTATGCTACTCTTCATACCTTGATAGAGGTGAGGTTTTTGTAGAACTCCGAGTCCAAGGATGGCAATTCATCTATAGAGCTGTAGAAAACGCTGTGATGGTGGCCAAGTAACTGACTTAAGAAGAAAGAAGCAAAGGGGACATCCACTACTATTCCCTATGAGAAAAGGAAAAGTGAGTTACTGCCCGATTCATTCATATTATACTAGCTATTTCCAAATGTACAGTGGAGTTACATAATACACCAAGGTCCCCAAATAGAAGTGGTGTTTACCAGATGAGATGAATGTCTCTTATTCTGCGTTTGTCACCTGGAAATGAGGCACATCATGCAGAATTGCTGTTTTAAGCAGCCAATTACTCATATTTTACTTTTTTAAGCCTTTTCCTTTTATAGATTTTGTAGGGCTTAAGCTGCTATAATCTATCAAGGGAATACAGGGGAGCAGCTATAATAGTCGCACAGCTTAGCATGCTGATCTTTACAAACTCATATTTGCCCTTGAATAGGAATTAAACCCCCAGCTTGTAATCAGAACTCAAATCAGCTAAGAGAGAACACAACAATAGCAGCTGTATCAAACCACAGTTCAATTATCAACATGTAAGCCTTTGAACTACAGTATGTTAGAAGAAAAGTTTAAGTAAACATGAAATTTAAATAAGTCAAGTGAATCTGAAATAACATCATGTTTTCTCTATTTTTCCTTTCAGCAAATGGCTGCAGTTGTAACCATCAGATGGCTATGGTGGTCAAGGGAACTGCCTTAAAAACAATTTGATGCAAGTCAGAAAATGTAAGGATATATCCATATGTAGCCAAAGCGCTTCATCTCGAGGTATCCTTCAATCAGAACATTTTGTACATAAATAGCAACAGTCAAGCTGTTCCAGGGAATAAAAGCTAAACTTAAACATATTAAAATGCAATGATAGTGTAAGTATATAGTTATAAAAGTTAATGTTGAGGTAGTTGGCAGAGAAGCAAGGGTCAAACTGGTAAGCAGATAATGTTGACAGGAGGAGAGAGTACATCTTGTGTTAGGTTTGCAATAAACAAGTAGGCAAAAGGTACTGTAACAAAACAAAGCAGGGAAGAAAATCCCAAAAGTACCAAAGTACAGATAATAAACAACAGAAAAACATAGAAAAAAGTAGTGAAACAAAAGCGTAGGTTAAGAATAGAATAATGACAAGGTAATGTAGGGTTAGCCTAGGTTTAGGAGTTAAGGTTGTAGGAAATTATGGTATTTAAAGTAAGACTCACCATCTGATTTCCGAGCCGCGTCTTCACCGATGAACAGTAGCGCCGCAGGCCGAAAGGCATCAGGGATCACCGACACCTGGCCGCTCCGCCAATGCCGAAGACGCTGGACGCTGGAAACAACACGCAGGCACTCCGCACTGCACTTCGCAGTCCGCCGACACAGCCTCTACGGTCCGAGAAGGTTTTTCACCGTGCGCGACCAGGGACCAGCACACCAGCAAGCACCACAGCTGTTGCTGAGGGGAGGAGCATCCTCTAGTGCTCATAGCAGTGTTACCCTCCCTGCGGCACAGGAAGCACTTTCACCTGAAACCGACACCGGCATATCCCTGGTGAGACTAATAGTCCCAGGGACCAGCACACTGCCAGGCACCATAGCTGTTGTTGGGGCTTGGGACTGCTGACAACTGCTGACATCTGTGGGCTCATCACGAGAACGCCGCGCTGCCCTGGGGGCGATATCCACCGGACTACCAACATCTGAACGCGGGACTGCGAGGACCAGGCTGCTTGGCGGTGAGCGCAGCTGCATCCTCTTCCCGGCTCCTCCCCTCACGCCCCTTTGTCTTCACCTTGCACTTTTCTTACCGCGCGCAAGCGGGACGCGCGCGGGACTAAGCCCGGGGCGAAGACCGGGCTAAGAGCGGGCCGTTTGAGGCCGTTCGAGACTGGAGACACTGGGCTGGGCCACCCCCCCTACATCCTAGTAAGCGTATTTGACTGTGACCTTCTAATCGATATTGGTGGGAATAATGTCCAGGAATAAAAATGCCGCCGCTGGTACATCTATGGCAGGGACCCTGGACAATTTCATTGTTAGAGCTGCTAACATTCTAGAACGAGAGATAGACCTTACTGAGCGTCGTTTATCGCTAGAACCCTTTACAACCAAACGCTCATCTCTAGGGAAAATCGCCTCATCTGCCACACCAGGGGCAACCACTACTAACCCTATACTTACTGAATGTCTGTCTAGTGAAATTGAAAGTGCAGATCTTAGTACGGATTTAATTATTGACAGTAACAAGCGCAGAGATATTATAAGGTCTACTACACCTATAACCACCACGGCAGTTGCTGCTAACAATTTAACGGAAGGTGTTTCTACTCGCGCACAATTACATGCAATAACCGAGGCTACCTCACTTTCCTCCTCCTCCCCCTTAAATTTAGGAGCAAAACCGAAATTTAAGGCTGCTCCGCAAGCAAAAGGGGGGAGACAACCAAGAGGGTCAAAAAATAAACATAAAAATAAAACAATTGCGTCTAACATTACCTTGGGCGCTGCCGAATATCCTTTGAACGAAGTCACCCTAGACCTGACCAGGCAACTTGATGTCGGGTTTCAGTCCAAAATAATAGAAGTATTTGAAAATTCAACCCGCCTGATCCTGGATAGACTTTCCAGGATTGAGGAGCGATTACAGAAGTTAGAAAAGACCGCCTCTGTTAATTTAGAACATAATCAATGCCTGAGGACAGACCTACTTAGGGAGCTCCATGAACACCCTCTTCTTGCCAAAACTGCCAGCAACCCAAAAGAGAAAACTCCTCCCCCTATGGCTTTGCCGCCAATCGACAAGCACTTGGGACTACTAGGGGACAATTGTGCAAACACAGCCCGTATTGAAAATACCATGTCTAGTAGTGGCCTTCAAAACTCTTATGCAGGAGTAAAGCCCCAGCAGAATCCATCGGAAGTTAACACAAAAACCAATAACCTTATTCCACAAGATAGTAATGAGGTAGTAAATGGAACTGCTTCTGTCCAAGATGTAGTTCCCAAATTACCTATCTTAGACCTTCCCCCAGAATCCTCACCCTACGTCATTATACTGGCGGGAGTACCTGGCCTGCAGGGAAAAACTAATGAGTCTTATTTAGAATTGAGGAACAAAACTATCTATTGGCTTAATTGCAACCGACCCCTCCCTCCTAACATTCATACTAAAATCCTATTTGTACGGAGAGTTAGCTGGGTCGGCAGAAGGAATAAAGACATACTGGGAGACTGTATAATTGTTAATTTTAAGGACACTCAGGCTGTAAAATATATCCAGCACGTACAATCTCTTGACCCTAACACAAACATTATTCCATTACCTCTCGATTACTTTTATCCTCATCATTCAGCAAACAAGCGGTGGGAATTAGTAGGGAGGGCAAAAACACACACTAACCAGGCAAGAGGTATGTTGCCTACACCCAGACAAGGCTGGTTGGAGACCATTCCACTGTCAAATAGGTATAGCAGTCTGGATATGGTCGACTGACTACCCCTGAATTACAATGCCGTCGAACTTGCGGGGGAAGTCGCAGTGGGTGATAAGCCAACCTCACCGACAGACCCACGGCCCGTAAAATCGTTAACTTCCTCAGAGAACAACTTAGGAATTATCCCTATTAATACTGAGGACAATGAGAAAACTGACCATCTCACACTGCCGAGCAGCGGATCCTCCAAATCTGTTGCTCCTGGTGTAACCCCCATAGTGATCTCATCTTTAGAGGGCGACACATGCCATTCTATTAGTTTTTTATCCTGGAATGTTGCAGGGCTGTCCTCCAGGTTAGGCGACATAAATTGTGCTTCCTTTATTAAACGGTTTTCGATTGTCTGCCTCCAGGAATGTTGGACGGTTGAGCCCATTCACATGAATGGTTATCGTACTTACCACACGCCAGCTGTACACACCCTGAGAGGGAGAAATAAAGGAGGCCTCTGTATTTATGTCTCAAACTGCTTAAAGGAAACTAAGATTTCTTTTTTCTCCAACTCCATCTTCTACCAGATTTTGCATGTAACACTGGGAGGCAATCAAAACATTAATTTGATAAACTTCTATAACAACATACCGAAAGATGCTTGGGCCTCGACCTACAAAGAATTGCTTGAGACCCTTAAAAATATAGATGAAAAAGAACGCATTGATAGCTGCGTGATTTGGATGGGCGATTTTAATTATTTCTTATGCCCATTGAGCGACCAAAACCTATGTGGACTGGGAGAGATGGATGGTGTTCCTGTGACACATTTCTCACATACATCTTTGGGAAAACACCTCAATGAGATACTTTTTTCCCTGGACCTGGGCTTTGTGAACGACCTATGCTCCCCACCAGTCTCTTTTAACCCCACATTCATTGGACGGGGCTGCAAATCAATAATTGACTTCATGTTAATATCCAAACGCTATTCACACTATATTATTGCGTTTGAAACATGCGAGGTAGCAATGAGCGACCACTTACCGCTCAGTATGTCCCTTAATACAATGCTGGGTAATAAGAACACGGTTACTAAGACCCAGACCTTGTATGACTTCAATTTAGAACTTGCAAAGAAGAACGGTTATACCCTTAAATGGGACAAAGTGGAACCAGTGGCCTTCCTAGGAAAGTTAATTCGCTCCAAGGAAGAGGAATTTAATATCTGTCTTACAGAGCACATTGAGCCTCTTAAAGTCAATGATGCTTTTCTTAGTATCTCGGAGGAAATTAAAAAGCTACTCACGAGAACAATGCACCCCGGGGCAAACAAAATTAAGAGATGGTTCGATAGAGAGTGTAGCAAGACCCACGCTCATTTAATGGAACAATTAAAAAGGGAGCCTAGGGTAATGGCCGAAGTTAGATCAGCCAGATCTGCCTATCAACAGGCAGTAAAAAAAAGGAAAAAACAAATTAAACAAGAAGCCTGGAGTACTCTTCGGGAAACCTGTATCTCCAAAAATAATACCGCATTTTGGAAAGCGGTGAATGCTCCGTTTTTTTCCAAAGGTTCAACAGACTCCATTGTAATAGCAATCTCGGAAGAAGGCTGGTTGTCCTTCTTCCGTGAACTTTACACAAAGGACTCTCAGGTCGAGATAGAAGGGGACTTTGTTCCAGGCAACAAGGACATAGTACCCTATCCAATAAACATCGATTTTACTATGGAGGAAGTTATGATAGCCATCAATAAGAGCCCAGCGGGTAAGGCCCCGGGTCCGGATGGCGTTCCCGTTGATGTTTTTAAGGCTAACAGTAAGTTATGGGCCCCCCTGCTAACCAACGTTCTTAACAGTTTCACTAAAACGGGCTTCCCAAAGACCTGGCAGGAAGCCATTGTGGTACCCATTTTCAAGAAAGGAGATCGTAGTTCGCCTAAATGCTATAGACCGATCTCCTTACTTGATTCACTCATGAAGATCGCGGGGAGAGTCATACTCGACAAACTACAAGCATGGGTGAACGACACAGGTACTCTCTCCCAATTTCAATACGGTTTTAGGGAAGGTCTAGGCACAATTGAGCAAGGTCTGAATTTAGCACTCCTAGTAGCCAAATATGTCGAGGCAAAAAAAGAGAACTTATTTCTTACATTTGTAGATTTAAGTTCGGCCTTTGACTGCATTAACCACAATAAACTTTGGCTAACCATGCAGGAAATGGGAGTGGACCCAAACCTCCTTATATTCATTAGAGAACTATATCGGGAGGCGGGCGCAAGGGTACGTTATGGGGATAAGGGGGACTGTACCTCCAAATTTTCCATAGAAAAGGGTGTGAGACAAGGCTGTATTTTAGCACCTTTTTTATTTAACTTATATATTAATTCGGTCGCGTCTCACCTCCTGGGAGATAAGCAGGACTATCCCAAAATTGGTAACTCCTTTATCCCCATTCTCCTATACGCAGACGATGCTGTAATCATGGCCCGGACCCAAATCGGTCTCCAGAGATCGATTACTAGCTTTTCCGAATACATGGGCAGTAGAGGCCTAAAGATTAATATAAGCAAAACATTTAACATGTGCTGTACAAAAAAGAATAATCTCAGCTGTAATTCATTTTTGTCTAACAAGAAAATCATGACAGTTAATACTTTTTCGTACTTAGGTATCACCTTTGACAATAAGGGAACTTGGACAGCGGCAGGTGATTCCCGAAAGCTAGCATTCTCACGAGCAATTGGGGCGGTTAAACATTTTTCAAATAGGGTTGGAGGTCGCCCGGTACCAGTCTTGCTTGATATTTATAGAGCTAAGTGTGTATCAACTGCAATATATGGTGCAGGAATTTGGGGGATTGTGAACACCTCAAGTACTCAAATCCAGATCTGCCAGAATGCTTTCCTGCGGTATTTACTGGCTGTGCCGGGGTCAACTTCTTCTTATGCTTGTCATCAAGAGTTGGGCGTGCCCTATATTGCTGATCTCATCAAACTGGAGCCCATCTTGCTGTGGCATAAAGTCTGGTCTGGAACTGAGACAGTCCTGAACAGGGAAATAATAAAGGATTGCCTAGGCCTAGATGGAGCATTGAAAATTCCCTGGTTCAATTATGTAAGGAAATTCTTTACTGAGCTAGGCCATCCGGAGTTCTTTAACTCTCCAGCTAGCATGACGAATTTCTCAAGAAAGAAGCTCAAGCAAATTTGTCTGCACTTCCTTTCAGAGGAACGCTGGATGTTAGAGAAACGCAAGAGCTCTGTTATGGCCAATCAGCTACTTATTACTAACCCGGGTATCCAACCATACTTGAAACTAGTCCCCAGCTGCTATATTCGTATGCTGCTATCTCGTTTTAGGGCTGACATCTTTCATAGAATGGTCACATTCCCTGAGAAGAATTGCTGGCTCAAGGAACTTATTCCCTGTCCCTGCGATCAGATTTCTGTCCAATCTTCCATCCATTGTATTCTCTTTTGCAAATTTTATTCAGAACCTAGAAAAAGTATTCTTCGACCAGTTTTAAAAAAGCTAGGGTTGAGACAATGTAGAGCGGCGCTGGTCAGATTACAAATGTTAGACGATGAATTTCTTATATTATCGGTCTCTATGTTTCTAAAAACCGTTATTAGATTCAGGATCTCTATGAACTAGATCATTTTTAATATGCTGTTATTTTTAACCTTGGAAGTTTGATCTAATGAATGTAATATGATGTATATCTGCTTTTATGGTTTTGTATTTTAAAATCGAATAAAGCTGTTTCTGATCTGATCTCAAAGTAAGGCATGTGGGTTCATGGTACTTTTCTGGGTTATTACTGGTATAAGAATTAGCGATAAAGGAAGATATTGGATTTGAGATGGGTTTCTTTAGAGTTTGGATTAGGGTTATGATGAAGTAAATGAAGGGTTATTGTTAGCGTTTAAGTAAAAATTAGGTTTAGTATTGGGTACTAGTTGAATGTAAGACTGTGTTACAGTTATCTTAGGATAAGGAGTGGGATTAGAGCAATGGAAAGTCTAAGTCATGACTCAATATGAAGGCGCGGAGAACAGTGACAAAGGAAATGTACTGGTGTATTCAGCTCCGATAAAGCGGTAGAGACTACTTACAGGGAAAAAACAAGTTTAGGGCTGCAGTCAAGAAGGAAGTAACAGTTAGGAATAAGGGTAAAGGCTAATGCATGCTTATGTATAATTAACGTATAGTTCACAAACGTAGTAGAAAACATTCAACTTTCTATAGTGTCCATGGATGTTATCCTAAACGTTTTTTATCTCCAGAGATGTGTATTTTATCGTTGACGCTACTTTATTATCTACAATTGCATGTTAATGGGAGAGGATAGAGTGGTCAACCTTTAAGGATTATAAATTAATTGATGCAATGTATACCTGTCGCAGAGCAGATACCCAAAACAGGGTGATCTGGATGCCATTTTTGTCTAACAAGACTAAATACTAATGCCAGACCATGAAAGCCACAGTAACCAAGTACTGAAAATATTAAGAAATTGTGCAATCAAGCAATTCAAAATGTAAATGATACAATATTAAAGCATAAAGAGGATATGAAAATTAACTAATGACTAAACTAGGTAGCATGCTGAGCAGCGAATAAATGTTTCTTCTGACTTGAAAGTGCATGGATGCCTTGGGATCCAGCACCACTTGCCCCTATTTATACTGGATTGGTGTAGGTAGCTAGAATGGAACAGAGCACTAGTTATAGGGCTAGTGATCCGGTTTTGCTTCTGTACCCTGTTTCTTACAGTCTAGAGGATGACTACTGAAATAGCGACTGCAAATTTTAAAATTCCATTGCTAAGCTTTTCAATTGTGACAAATCCAGACAACCATATTTACAGAATACTGTGATGTGTCTCCACTATCTTACACAAATTATACCCCATGCTAAAATTACTATCGCTTAGTAAGCCTGTGTATGCAGTATGGAGGTCAAGATTTTGATCCAAAAACACATTTTCTATAAAAGCAGACACTTTCTACATCCATAACTTTAGGAACCTGTTTTTGGCTACCAAACTGCACAATGTGCTAGATATTCTTTTGTGCAATATGTTTATGTTCCAGGAAGCTTGTGAAGATGAAAATGTTAATTATTAGGGTTAGGTTTTATCAAAACAATAACATAGTCTTAATCATGTGCCCATGAAATCAAAGCAATTGAAAAGCAGGCTGCTTTACTTATTTCACCCCACATCAGTTCATCAGACACTGTGTTCTTTTATTTACCTCATATACTGCTTTGCCAAGCATCTTCCCAACAAATTCAAAAAGCTGCAAATAGTTTTCATGGATATAAGATGTAGGGGATGGGTATAATCTTTCGTCACCACTCGTTGTCTAAAACAAAAAAGGAGGAGCAGGTCAAATTCCTTATTTACAACTGTATTTCCCAGTAGTTACAACACTTCTAATAACAAAATGCAATATCTAAAAATGTACCTTAAACAAATTCAGTGCAGGATCAAACACTTTCTTGATTATTTCTTCCAGGAATTCTTTAAAAACTCCATCTTGGTCAATTCCAGCCTCATCCACCCCCAGGTCGTTAACAAACTTCACTCGGATAACCCCTTTCATGGCATTCTGGGAGAGCTGGCGAAGTTGTTCATAACCATCCTAAACACAATGTGAAGAACAAACAATAAATCAGGAAAAATATGGATCAACATAATAGGGTGAACTAGAAAAGGCACCTGTAGGACACTGGCTCTGTATATACTATACCAAAGTAAGGTATAGTGTGCACAGTCCATGGAGTCTCCAGAGGTATAGCAGAGGATAAATTAGGTAAGTACCAACAGCTCTCTTTGTGGTTGTGTGGACAAGCAGTTAGGCTTATCCAGTGGGTGTGTTAAGAATTCATTGTATTCAATCAATCAAGGCTGATAGCACACACTCGGAGACAGAAGCCAGACCAATTAGGTAAGTAGAAAAAAAAGGTATACTTATGTTTTATTTTTAGAACCAAGCAGGACTTGGCACATGTAAGTGAAATATATTCTCAAATGCAAGCCTTTACAAGGAAATGCAGATGTGGGGGATTTGCAATAGTTACAGGTTTGTATTGGGTTCAAAAACCGTTTACTTTTGGAATTCTTTTGGATTACTTTTAGATTACATTGACTATTCGGGGTGGTATACCTAGATACCACACCGGGGATCTCACAATACAAGGAAAGAAAGACTTTTGAAGGTTTGCAGCTCAGTTTTCATACTAAAGTTTAACTCGACAGAAAACATTTTTAGGAACAAAACGCGAAAAAAGCGAACCAATGGATCCTATGGGAGAAAAAGGATTAACGGTTCTCAGGTAAGTAAACCACTTACGAGTGGGAGTTTTGGGGGTTAGGACCAATGTTCCCCAAGGTCTAGGTATGCACTCAGATTGCACCACCAGCAGCACTGGGGGGCTGGGTGCAAGGGGCCTTCGATCAGGGGCCGTTTACGAGCAGGCCACTTGGGTTTGGGAGGAAAGCTCCTGGGGTTAAGGTCAGCACTGCAGGAGCCAACAATCAGCACAGTGTGCCAAGGAGACGTCTATGGATTCCAATGAAGACTTTCGGTTCGGCAAAGAGGCTGCAGGCTCGGGCAGAAAGACTTCCTGAAGGCGACCACCGGCTGGAGAGGTAAGTTCGGTTCTTGGGGGTTGCCTGAATACTGTTGTTTGGGCCATCCAAGGCTGATGGGCGTCGGGTGCAGGAATGTCTTTTTGCATCGGATCTTCTTACCAGCTCGGGTCGCGGTCGGATGGACACATCAGGTTGAGGCTGCAGGCGTCATCTTGGAGCTTGAGGGAGATCGGGGATCACCAGATCCCAGGACAGGATCGTTGGGGAGACCTCCTCGTCGTGAGGGGCCACTCAAACTCAGGCCATGAGTGTGGGGGGCAGAGTGGTGCAAAATCGCGGAGCCACCTGGATCCGGATTCTGTGGGTAAGTCTTTGCTTGAGCAAATCCAGTGCCCACAGGAGACAGTCTGTTAGATGAGTGAAGGCCAGGTCCTTCGGGCTCTTGGGGGTTTCTGGACATGCCAGGGTTCTCGCTGTAGGCAGGTTGAAGTCGGGACAGGCCGGTAGGGCTGGGGCCAAAGCAGTAGGTGCCCTCTTCTTTCTGGGTCAGCAAGGACTTTTCGGTCCTTCTTCTTTATTCCATGAATCTGAGGAGGCAAGGTTCAGGCTCGCCCCTAAATACTTAAGAGCGTTAAAAAGAGTGTGCAGGTCGGGACCAATGGGTCTTTTCCTTGGGGTGGGAACACTCCCTATTTTGCCACCCTCCAGTGGTTGGGTTCCCTCATGTTCAAGATGGAGCGAACTGAGATGGGTGCTTCACCTCGCCTACCCAACCTGAGGGGTGGGGTTAGCAAAGGTGGGCACACCTCTCCTCCTAGTTCAGTTGTTCTGCTGATTCTCCTGCCCAAAGAGGGAGTCAGAACCGGTGGGAGCTAGTTGCTGGGGGCAGCAAACGGCAGGGACAGCTTACAAAGGCGGCAGGTTTTTGAAACTTCCCCTTACGTGAATCCAGCTCATCCTGACACCTCTGCCCAGGATGGGCTTTGTTTCTGGACCCAGAAAGCAGAGGCTCTCTACCCCGGGTCCAGAAACCTGTCTGGTGGTGGCAAATGGCAGGTAGCCATCCAGGAACCACACCAGGGCTGGTCGCTTCTAAGGGGGCATCTCTAAAATGCCCTCTGTGTGCATTTTACATCAAATCTCACACTGGCATCAGTGTGGGTTTAATGTGCTGAGAAGTTTGCTACCAAACTTCTCAAGTTGTAGTAAAGCCATTAAGGAGCTTTGGAGGTTGCAATGACCAATTCCCAGACCAAATACTCTTATGCAATGACCAATTCCCAGACCATATACTCTTTATGGCTTTACTACACTTACAATGTCTAAGAATGGACTTAAGACACCATAGAGGCACAGGGCTTATGCCAGTGTACTCTCACCTGGGGGCTAGTGCACCCTGCTAGAGGGGCGACTTACCTAGGCACCAGATAGTGGGTTGCAGGCATGGCACACAGGGATGTGTGCCATGACGACTCTTCACTTTTCTCTGCACCAATACAAGCAGGATGCAATGGCAGTGTGTTGATGTTAATGTACAGGGTCTCTAAGGGTAGTACAATAGGTGCTGCAGCCCTTAGAGGCTTTCCCTGGTCACAGTTCCCTTGGTACTCATGGTACCTTTTACAAGGGGCTTACCTGTGGCCAGAGATGTGCCAACTGTGGGTACAAAGGTACGGCTTTGGGAAAGAACACAAGCCCCGGGAACCTGATTGGCAGGGATCCAGGACACAGCAAGTCAAAGTTCATCATGTGTCAGGCAAAACGTGGGAGTAACCATGCAAAAAGGAGCACTTTCCAACAGCACCTCATAGTTCCATGAATACATGAATCACTAATGAAAGATTGTTCAACAATAGGATGTGTCCTCTAAATAAATTACAGACTTGTGTACAATGTAAATATCACATTATTACTATTTTGTTCATTTTAGCCCTCTCTCTTAAGGAATTGTAGACTTTTGGATCCACACTGGAGACAGATGGAAATGGAGAATATGTGTATTTACACTAAGCAATGCAAAAAGCACATAGTTAGTCAAATTTAAAACATCTAACATTTTGCCAAATTAGCACAGGGCATTGTGGGTCATATAAATGGAAATACTACTTGCCACTACTAATCACAGAAGGACTGAGACAGCATACATGACTTCTAGCTTCAACTTAGAGTATTTAAGGATTATTGAGAGGAAAGTATGAGGCTTGAAAGTAGGTAAAACCTACACTAGGGCTGGAAAGCACTGAAAAGTCTCGACAAATCCAGATCCAGTTTATATGGTCTGACGAGGAAAACAACTCTCACTTATCTGCCATGAAGCTCATCTTTACTAACACAGGGGCTGACAAGGGAAGAATCCAAAAGAGACTCAGCCCTGAAGTGGTGGCCCTGCTAAAGCTCCTGAAAGCCTTGAGCCAGTGGACACATGAATGAAACCAGTTTCAGGTCCTGCTCCTCTGAGAGCTGAAGCAGCGGGGAGTGTGGCAGGAGTGTGGCCATGTGTCATGTGAAGCTTTGGAATCAGGAATACCTTCTACCAAGACATGACGCAGGAAATGCATCTTTGTGTTTTTGCTTCTATTTGTGACTAATGCAATGTTCCTGAAATCTAGGAGAGGCAACATTCTTCACTACTTCTTGCGACGGAGGTCTCTGCTTGCTGGCTGGTCCTCTACCTTTAAAAAAATCCACAATCACTGTGCAGAACCTGGAGTTAACAGCACAAGCAGAGGAGGATCATGGTATGGAGTGGGCTGCTTGAGTTGAGACCTATACAGCCTGCCCACAGAAGTGCAGCTTTATCAACCCCTAAGTGCAACAGGCCTAAGGCACTGTGCTGAGAGGCCGTCTCAATTCAAAGTGGTTTGCCAGAAAATGAATCAGAATTGACCTGATCAGGAAACAAAGTCTGTGGAGTAAAAGAGTGCTGCTCATGAGGACCTTTGGGGTTCAAGTGTGTGTCACCCCTTACATAGACCTACACATTTTGTCTGTTACCATTGCTTTCATATTCCCTAGGGTTACTCGTACCACCTGCGTAAGCCTGGGTGAGGGCAAACTTAAAACAGAAAAGGGGGACTCTGAGTATGGTATCCCACTACCTCATCAGCTGGAAAGGTACTTGGGACCTCCTGCTCGCCTGCCCATTGATAAAATCCAACATAATTGCAGGATTGAATCACCCTTACTTCTCATGCAACCCAGGCAGTTCTGGAAGGGCCTCAACTTGATAGCAGCACGATGGATGGCAGTTCAATAGCTACTGCACAAGCTATCCAAGGAGAAGAAAAAAGAATCAGGCTGTTCTGAAATAGGGAAACAATGGGTGCATGAGAAGTAGATACTGAGTCAATCTGTTCAGTGTAAAAATATAACCTGAAAGGGTACGAAAGGCATGCATACACTTAATGGAGCGAAGCTGCGTATGACACCTCTAGAAAGATATCACAAGCTTGCCAATTTCGATTTAATATGTTTTGCATTAGTTTCTGACACCACAACTGTTTGACAGGGATGTCTAAAAATAGCCTTCTGTATATCAGAACAGGTGAAAGGGGTAAAGATAAAAATGCTACAAGTAGGCAATGTGTTAGAGTTAGCTGGAATTCATGAAGTGTCTTGAGAAACTAAAAAGGTTTAACCACATTTGTCCTACCTTAAAATAACTTCTTTGAGAGGGAGCGCGTCCCTTCTGGTCGCTGACTTGCCAACGTCCCGGCTAACCGCCATGAAATGGGATGACCTTGAAAAACTAATCACACTAGAGGAGGTGGGTGATGTACTCACCGTCCTTAATCCTGGTAAGACCCCGGGCCTGGATGGCTACCGGGTTACATATTACTGCAAACTCCGCCCAATGATTATTCCACCCATCCTGGACATGGTTCTAGAGGCGATAGATATGGGACATTTCCCTTTGGAAATGAACCTGGCAACCATTGTTTTGTTGCTAAAACCTGGCCGACCTTCAGATTGCTGTGCCTCCTACCATCCAATCGCTCTTATAAACATGGAGGTCAAGCTCTTCGCCAAAGTTTTGGTGAACCGCCTCCTCCGTGTACTGACCTGCCTGGTTCATCCTAGACTAATGCTGTTTCATACCACATCGCAGTATGCAACATTACATTAAAAGGGTCCACCTGGCCCTTACTCGATTCCAGTCTCTGCATTGATGCACAGCACTCATGCTCATTGATTTTGAGAAGGCATTTGATAGAATAGATTGGGCATTCTTGGATGAGGTGTTGCTTAAGATGGATTTTGGTCCACATTATCGGTCGTACAACCATGTCCTCTATGCAGCACCACAGGCCCAGGCCCAGGTGCGGGTGAACGGGGTACTGTCCTCCAGGTTTCTGACTCGGTGAGGAACCAGGAAAGGTAGCTCCCTGTTCCCCCATTCTTTTCGCTTTAAACATAGAGCAGTTGGCAGCCTGGGTGCACTACGAAGCACAGGTCTGGGGGTTTGACAGGTGAATGGTGACAGAGGGTAAGACTGTCCTTTACGTAGACAACATCCTCTTGTTCCTGTCCCAGCCCACGTTGACGGGCCCCACCTTATCCATAGTCTGGGGACCTTCGGGTCGCCTTCCTGTCCTGGGAAGATCCTGTGTTTCGGAGGAAATAGCACTGCACAACTGGATAACAAAACAGGTTTTCTCCACAAAGCACCCGTCCCCTGACATTCTTCCTGAGCCAACTAAGATGCTTTTCCAGGCATGGAGGGCAGCACTGAGGTGGACAGGATGGGACTGACGTATGAAACTAGAGACTCCCTCCCTTGACAGGGAACTGGCTGGATTGGGAGGCACGTCTGGAGGGATTTTGTGGAAGGGACTGGAATGGAATGTCACAGCTGGGGGACGTGTAGGAAGGCGACCACATGAAGTCCTTCAAGACCTCAAAACTGACTTTAGCTCAGATCTCAATTCTACCTTGGTCTTGACGAAGTCGCAACATTCAATCAGTAGGAAGTACCACTTACTTATGGGATCCCTGTGAAAGGGAGGAAAATCCCGGATTCATAAGACTCGATGGGGTCCTTGAGAGCGCAGTGGGAGGGATGGCTGGGTTTCATAGAGGGCATAGACTGGAGGGATGCATGCTTCGCTCCTTGTACACTGGCAATATTCATCCCGCTTCACCTTATCCCATTTAAATACTTACACTAGGCTTATATTATGCCCCACTGACTATGAAAAGCCCACAAGTTTCCAGCACCCACCTCCTTTAGGTGCCTGTAATATGAAGACGACTTCTATCGCATAGTTTGGGGTTGCCTGGTCATGCAGTATTTCCCTTATTATCTAGAGTACTGGGAGCTCACATTGCTGCCACTCTAAGGGTGGTCTTGTTAGGTAGCCTGGATGACCTGGAGGGACCCTGGGAGTTAGAATGCCGGTGTAGCTGGGTACACCTCTTGCTAAGAGATACATTGCAAACTACTAGATGTTTGATGGATCTGCATACCCCCCCACCCACCATCGTGGAATGGAGGAGAGGAATGGACTGGTGCGCGAAAACAAAGAAGGCGATATACGCAGCATGGTTTGCCCCCGGAAGCAGGGGAAATGGTGGGCTTATAATGGGCAGAGCTAAAGGGGTCGGGGATAAGTATGGCCTTTTCGGATATTGCATTATTGTTTCTTGTGTGGGATAAGGAATTGTATCCTATGTTACCTAAATGCTCTAATCGCAATGAGAGAGCGCTATGTCCTGTGTTAAAAATAATAAAACCTTTTGTATAAAAAATTAAAAAAACTTCTACCCTCTAGTTGCACCTCGGACTTCGGGATTTATTGGAGAAATTCTATAAATGTTTTTAAAGCCATCTCTTCATAATCTTCCGATCTCTCATCTGTGATTTATTATTATTGTAATTTTTTTTATAGCGTGATTATGCAATTTTTGGGCTCCTTTTCACTTGATGTCCTCACCTGGCATAGTAAACATGCTTCTAGATCACTGTATCCTCTTAAATGTTCATTATGGAGGCAAATTTATACTTTATAATCAACCCCAAAAAATAATACAAGTCTGGCTCACTTTTTGCACTGACATTGTGTGAGATTTACAATAATTTTTTACACTGTGGACTACACATTGTTCAATCGGCATGCCTTTTCTAATCCAGCTGCCTAACCTAAGCCAGGAAAAAAACTAAATGTACAGACCAATTTGAACATATATTTTAAAATTCTGACAAGTCTTGTCGATTTCGATTCGATTTCATAGTCTTTATTCGAATTTTATCAAATCCATAAAAGCAGTCACATATATACAATCCCAATAATTAATTATAATTCAAAATACATATTAAAAACAACACATATTACAAAATCACATATTATTTAGCAGCAGAGATTATTTCAGGGGTTTTCCATTGTTTTGCGTGCGTAGGTAGTAACTCTCAAAAAAGTGCTAATGCGAAAAATCAGTTCATCAGTGTGCAGGGTAAGCAACATCAAATAAGACTGCTCCAGGG
Source organism: Triturus cristatus (assembly GCF_964204655.1). Taxonomy (NCBI): domain Eukaryota; kingdom Metazoa; phylum Chordata; class Amphibia; order Caudata; family Salamandridae; genus Triturus; species Triturus cristatus. The sequence continues at coordinate 213,377,387 of NC_140594.1, read as the reverse complement.
AAAGTGGTCTTTGTTTCTTAAAATATGGAAGTAAAAACCATTTAATATATTTTAGATAAAATTTACAAGTAAAGAAAAAGTGTAGGTCATTTTGCAAACTCACTCCATCACATGGGCATAACATATGTTCAGATTTCAATGAAAAATAACCTAATGGGAAGCATAATAAGAATCTGACAGTACCTGCCCTTAATTTAAACAGCAATGATCTTTCCCAATTTGTCATTGGTAAAGTGAGATACAGAGGAATTGGTTGTCTATACAGGTTTTTATTCACATAGACCTGGACAGTTGTTTTAGTTAATTCCACTTCCAGTCTTTCTTTGCTATAAAGTGCGTACAGTGCAAACTTAGTTTCATTTTTGTCTGTGGGCTCAATCTTGGTAGGATCGATAAATAAATTACCTTTACCCACCCTGCTTAATTTCTTAAAAACTCCAGCAAGCCACGGGATCGTCATCCCTTTCTCACAATTGAGACAATCTCTTATAATTTCATGGGTTAGAGAGGCCGCTGTATTCCTCCAAATGGCCAGCCAAAACAAGGCTGGTCTTATTGCTATAAAATCTGATATGTAGTGCAAATTTAGTTCACAATGACAAATATACTCTGAGGTAGACATAGGGGCTTCAAGGAATTTCCTGCAGAAACGATTTTCCTCGGTTTGAATACTAAGGGCCTCATGTAGGTGGCATACACTTTACCGATTCTAAAATACCGAATCATACCGATTCGGTATTTAAGAATCGGTAAAGTGTATGTAGGTAAAAATTCGGTAAATGTTACCGAATCGGAGTGAGTCGGTAATTACCGAATCGGTATTTACCGATTCGGTAATGAGGCATACCTTCCCATTGAGGGGAAGGTATGCCTCATTACCGAATCGGTAAATACCGATTCGGTAATGGGGGAGCACATGCAAGGGTGGCAGGGTGTCACATTGACACCCTGTTGCACCCCTGATTCGGCCATGTGTGCACATGTGGCACACATACATGCCCTAAGGGCATGTATGTCTGCCACATGTGCACACTTCTAAGCGCTTTTTTTTTTTTTTAATACAATTTTTATTATTTTCTTTAACACAGTACAGTACAGCAAATGACGATTATTTAATCGGTGTTCAGCATGTAACAAAGTCCGAAGCAGTGCAGCCCCCCACCTCCCGGCAATCCCCCCACACAGGTGCCCACCCCAAACAGTCACACCCCCATTGTTTACCATAGAGGCCTGCACCTCAGTCCGCATCAAGGGTCTCATCTTCAAGCGTTGGTGGTGGCTCGCATATATCTCCACGATATGTGTTCCATGCCCCCCATATTTTAGACCATTTTTGGGGACAACCCCTCCCTATGTATACTGAGCGTTCGGCTATCATAGCCCTATCCATGTCACGCCCCCATACAGACAGAAGCGGCACCTCTCCCACCCCCCATTTCTGCGCTATGTTCCGCTTAGCTAGCACGATGCCTACTGTGGCCCAACACTGAGCTTGCCTGCCCAGGTCGTTGGGCTCCCATACATTTAGCAGGCAGCGCCTGGGTTCCGGTGCAAGTGACACACCCCCCGCCTGGGACAGCGTACGCATCACTCTCCTCCAGTATTCTTGGATTTTATGGCATTCCCAGATGGTGTGGTAGAAGGTGCCCTCCTCCCCGCAGCCGCGCAGGCAGAATGGATGGGGTGCTCTTCCTATTTTGTGGAGTGTGTGCCTGGTGTAGTAGGACCTATGCAGAATCCGGAGCTGTACCAACCGAAGCCTGGAAGGTATCCCTGCCTCCCGCGGGGACGCCAGCGCCTCCCTCCAGTCCGGGTCGTCAAAGTCCCCGACATCAGTGGACCACCTCTCCCGCAGGGTGCCCATAGGGTCCGGGAGATTATTTATTAGCTTACGGTACGTGAATGATGTCGCCCGCTGGGGCATATAATCTGTGAGCAACCTATCCTCCAGTGGTGACGCTTCCGGAACCGTGGCTCCAGGCCCCAAAGCGGCGAGCAGCGCATGTTTAATTTGGGTGTACCGGAACCATTCCGTGGGCGCCAGCTCGTATTGTTGTTGGAGGCGCGCGAAGGTGATCACTGCACCCTTGTGCCACATTTCGCCCACCGTGGAGATCCCGATGTCATCCCATTTGTCGAAGCCCCTGCTATGTCGAAGTCTCCCGAGCCGTTTTGCATCCCACAAGGGGGTGAGCTGGGTCAAAACTCCTCTCCATCCCAGCCGGGCCTGGGCCGCGTGCCACACGGCCACTGTTTGTCGCAAGGGGCCAATAAGTTCCGGGCCGAGCCTCCCATCATACAGGGGCGACAACATACCTCTCGTGCCCAATATGGCTCTATCCGCTTTAAATGCCGGATCCGATTGCGGGGCATGGAGCCAATAATTGATGACCTTGAGTTGCGTCGCCCAGTAATAAAGTTGGATGTCGGGCAGTGCTATCCCCCCGTCGTACCAGCCGCGGGTAAGTTTGGACTGTGCAATACGAGCCGGTCGGTTGTGCCACAGAAGACTAGACACCTGTGCCGCGATTGAGCGGAAGTACACCGGAGGCACTGGATATGGTGTGTTTTCGAGCACGTATAGGAAGCGAGGCAGGGACATCATCTTAAAGAGCGCCGCCCTCCCCAGTAGGGTCAATGGCAGCGCCCCCCAGTGACGGACATCCCGACGAAGACGGTCCAGCGGAGGCTGAAGATTCTTCTGATGGAATACCACTGGGTCCACAGTGATGTGGACACCCAGATACTTGAACGACCCCTCCGCCACCCTGAGGGGGCAATCCGCCGGTAGTTGCGGCGGAGGGCCACACAGCACGTACATGACGGATTTAGACCAATTTATCGTGTACCCCGACGCCTTGCCGAAGACCCTGCATATATTGAGCAGCGTGAGGATGGAGCGCCGTGGGGAGGCCAGGTACAACAGGATGTCATCTGCGTAGAGAGAAACCCTGTCCTCCCAGCCATCTGACCATCGGAGTCCCCTTATCGAGGGTTCCCAGCGTATCCACGCCGCCAGCGGCTCCAACACCAGGGCAAACAATAAGGGCGACAGGGGGCAACCTTGGCGCGTGCCACGCGACAAGGGGAAATCGCCGGACATATGCCCGTTGGCCGCAACATGAGCCAACGGCTTAGTGTACAGGAGTCGAATCCAGGCGCAGAATTTGGGCCCGAATCCCAGATGGCGAAGGACCGCGAACAGGAAGGGCCACTCGACCATGTCGAACGCCATTTGTGCGTCCAACGACAGAAGCACCGCCGGCTCGCTCACCTGACCCGTCCGGGCCAACACACCATGCAGACGCCGCAGGTTGTGGGACGTACTTCTGCCGGGCATAAAGCCGGACTGGTCCGGATGTATAATGTCGGTGAGGTGCGGCGTTAGCCTAGCCGCCAGCAGCTTGGCCAGAATCTTGGCCTCTGCGTTGAGGAGCGAGATAGGGCGGTAGGAGGTGCACTCCTCCGCCGGCTTGCCAGGCTTCGGGAGGACCACAATAGTTGCCGTGCGCTGATCCGGAGGGAGTTCGCCACGCTGTAAACTGTCGGTAAACATAGCGAGCAGGTGAGGGGCCAGCGTCCCTATCAACCTCTTATACAGCTCAACCGGGATGCCGTTAGGACCCACCGCCCTACCCGACTGAAGCGCTCCCACCGCAGCCTCTATTTCGTCCACCGTCAGATCGGCCTCCAAGGCCGTCATCGCGGCAGGGGATAACCTGGGCATGTCCAGATCTTGAACATACGACATCGCCTCCTCCTCCGACATGGAAGAAGCGGAAGAGTAGACCGCAGCGAAGTGGCCCGCCAGGGTGTTCACAATATCACGCGGGTCAGTTGCCCTCTGACCCTCCCCCGAAATGAGCTGCGCAATCCACCTGGAACCACCCTCCCTTCTATCTAACCATGCCAGCAGCTTCCCTGTCTTGTCCCCGACATCGTAAATTCTGTGTCGCGTGGCCTCGAGCCGTCGCCTGGTACAGTCCGCCAGGTGCTCCTTATATTTCACCTGCGCCACCTGTAATTCCCGGGAGGTTGCAGGCGATGGATGTGCGGCCTGTTGTGCCTCTGCCGCGGCAAGATCCGCCTCTAGCGACTGTAGCTCAAGATGCCGCGCGCGCCGGTGCGCCGCGATGGAGGCGACCGCGTGTCCTCTCAGGACCGCTTTGTACGCCTCCCAGAGGGTAGCCGGAGAGTCTACCGACGAGGAATTTTCTTGGAAATAGAGACTCGTAGCCTTCCCGAGTGTCTTGCCGACTTCGGGAACCTGGAGATAACCCGGGTGCAAGGGGGGGACACGGCGTCTGGTTAGGTGGTAGCGGGTGTATTGTAGAAGTAGCGGTGAGTGATCCGATATGCCCCTGGGCCTGATTTCCACACTGTCTACATACTGGAGACTGCCCTGCGAACCCAGGAAGTAGTCTATTCTGGTCAAACTTTTATGCACCCCCGAGTAGTATGTGTAATGGCGCTGTGTTGGGTGATGAAGCCTCCATATATCTGCCAGTCCGAGTGCCTCGAAGAAGCTCCCGAGGCGAGACGCTCCCTCTCCACCAGCCCGCTCCGGGTGGCGGTCAAGCAGGCCGTCCACCACCGCATTAAAGTCGCCGCCCACTATAAGCTCTCCCTCTGGTAGATCAAGCAAGAAGCTGCTCAGCGCAGGGAGAGTCACAGCATGCAGGGCAGGGGGAATGTAGACCGAAACAATATTCAGGGGGCGTCCCTCCCATTGGGCATGCAACGCCGCAAACCTCCCCGAACCGTCCGCCCGAGTGCCTTTTATGATTAACGGGGACTGTTTCTTTACCAGTATACCCACCCCGCGGGAACCAGAGGAGAAGTCAGAGTGTATCACCATCTTGTACCCCCATCTATCCATCGCTTTACTAGCAGTGCCCATTAGGTGGGTCTCCTGCAACAGGACCACCGCAGGGGAGCATCTCTTGAGACTCTGGAGGACCAAACCCCTCTTAATCTTATCGCCTAAGCCGCGCACGTTCCATGTAAGGAGGGAGAGAGGCTGCGCCGGAGTGAGGGGGACCCCAATGGAACGCCCTAGCGTCGTGTCAGCCATTCTCGCGACAGGAGCAGCGCAGAGCTGGTGCTAAGAACGGAGCGGCACAGGCCGTGCCTACATTGCATGGTGCGTGTACTGTGTGTTGAACCATATACAACAGTATAATCAAAAATTGTAAAACAAAACTTGCAAACATTCCCTCACCCACCCACCCCCTCCCTGCCTCCCTGCCATACGGACTCCAAACTGCCCGCCACCCCAACTCAGCAGAGTGCTCAGATCCCAAGTCCCCAAACAGTACTTGCGTGTAGTGGAGCGGGCGGTCCGAGGAAGACCAGATACTCCCCTTTGGACAAAGTTCAACTGATCACCCCTGGAAATATCGTTGAGCCGACGTCGTCTAGTTGCACAAGGCCTCCACTTCGAGGCATCCCTGAAGGCAGTCACTAGCATTCAGCACGGAGTCTCGCTGCCTATCAGGGTCGGTCCATTGTCTCCCCTCCCGGATCCAGGTCGCCGGCGTCCGTCGCCCCCTCTGATCGTCGCCTCCGCCTGTTCGATCTCCCAGGGCCGCCCGCCGGCCTCCAGCCCTCGAGCCAGTCTTGCGCCTCCTCCGGCGTCTCGAAGAACAGGGTCTTGCCCTCCGCCACCACCCGAAGGCGCGCCGGGAAGATCATGGAGTAAGGCAGTTCGCGGGCCCTCAGCGTCTTCTTGACCTCCTGGAAGCTTCTCCGCCGTGCCGCCACCGCCGCCGTGAAATCCGGGAAGAACGACACCATCGAGTTCTGAATCCTTAACGGTGGCGCCACCCGGGCCGTCTGGAGGATGACATCTCTGTCGCGGTAATTGAAGATGCGGGCCAGCACCGGTCGAGGGGGCGCCCCAACCTTGGGCTTACCCCCAGGCACTCTGTGGGCGCGCTCCACCGAAAAGAATGAAGAGAGACCCCGAGGCTGCAGTTTGGTTTTTATTAAGTCCTCTATGTACAAGTCCATGGCGGATTTCCCCTCACTCTCGGGAATTCCCGTTATGCGGACGTTGTTGCGCCGGGATCGCCCTTCCTGATCGTCCATCTTCGCCGCCATTTGTTTCGCTTCGGCCTCCAACTGGGACACCCGCTGGAGCAGGAGCGTAGTGTCGCTCGTCAAAGCCGCCGTGGTGCGCTCCACGTCCGTGACCCTGGACGACATTTTTTGGAAGTCCGCCCTGAGCAAGGACACATCCGTGGAGATGGATCCTACCGTGGTCTGCACTTTGTTAAGGGCAAGCATTATGTCCTCCAGTGTTACTTTAGGCGCCTCTGCCACCGCAGCAGCCCCGTCCGACCTCCCGGCCCCCACGGCCGCGTCCTTACTGTAGGCAAATTTGTCCAGCTTACCCTGCTGGTGCGTGCGATTCCCTTTCCCGGACATCGTGGGGCCGTCGGGCGCCGTCTCGGGCCGCTGCTTCTCGTCACCCAGACGGCCGGAGGGGGGGGCAAGGTCACCACGCAACGCGGGAGCAGCAAACAGGCCTCCAATCAACCGGATGGCCACCGGCCCACCACAGCAGCCCGGAGGCCCCCACGCACCCTGTCCGCGGGGCCGCGCCGGGGCAGCCGCAGAGCCGATGACAGGGACCACAGCGGCAGCCCCAGCCTCGCCAGTCGCGCCTCCCTCTTGCGGATCACGGCAGCGATATTTCCTCCGCAGGGACCGCCGCAGACTGCGTTCAGTGCGGGGCGCTCTCACCAGGCCCCAGGGCGCGGACAATCGCGGCCTGCTCCAGCGCTGCCACCCTCAATCCGGCGGCGCACCTCGGTTCCCGCCGGGATCGGTCACAGTCCCTGGCTCCGGCTCACTGCAGCAGCCCCCACTTACGCCTTCCACGGGGCTGCGCCGGTGTCGGGGCGACGCCCCCGGGGATCACAGCGCCGGATGCAGCTCCTCAGGACGAGCTCGGGGACAATATTCCCCCCGCAAAGTTCGGGGCGCTTCCACCCGGTCCCAGGTCGCGGGCGACCCCGGTCCGCCCCAGCGTCGCCGTCGTCCGTTGCTCCGGTCGCTTCAGGGCACAGCCACTGCCCAGGCTCAGGCACACCACGGGCGGACCTCCGAGTAATCGAGGCCCCGGTCGCGGCCGGTGGCACAGGCCGCCACCAACGGGACGACGCCGATCAGGCTCAGGAGCACCCAGGAGCCCCGGAGGCGGCTCAGTCGGCGCCGCTTCCTACTGGTTACCAGCCCAGCGCCAGGAGGGACAGTTGGTGAAGCGGATCAGTGTGCGGATGGCGGGGGAGTCGGCCTCACCCTCGGAGCTCCGTTAGGCTGCGGCCATCTTGCTTGGCTGCTAGCCACGCCCCCCCTTCTAAGCGCTTTTTAATGCTTTTACTCATCCATACTTTATTTACCACCAACTATTAGTTGGTGGTAAATACCGACTCCAAACAACACCCACACAGTCCCCCTACATCTGATTTCTGTATTCGGAATTTACCGAATCGGTAAAATTACCGAATCGGTAATTTTACCGATTCGGTAAATTCCGAATACAGAAATTCACCCCCTACATGCAAAAGCCTAAATACCGGTCGGTAACGGTATATTTACCGAAAATCGGCCGTTACCGACCGGTATTGGGCTACCTACATGAGGCCCCAAGTGTCTTACCCAAACCCCATATCTCAGCCCCATATGTTGCTACCGGTACGCACTGCAGTTTAAAAATTTTTTAAATTGCTTTAGTTGCACCTATTTTCTTAGGCCGTGGGAGACTTAAGATAGAATTAATGGCTTTTGAGAACTTGCTCGTGGCGTGGACCAAATGTCCACTCCACGAGCCGTTCGCAGCAAAAACCATTCCTAAATAGATAAAAGTATTTGTGGAATATAACTTATCAGTTCCCACAGAAATAGCACTAAGCTGTCTTTTCCCTGGCCCACACGACATAATAAAAGATTTTTTAAAATTTACTTTGAGGTCTAGTTTATCCATATACTGTGCAAAACTTTTAACCAGGGTGCGTAGGGCGTCCGGTGTGAGACCCATAAGAACCGCATCATCTGCGTAAAGCAATGTCGGTAACAACCCCCCCCCCCCCCCCTTATTTTCGGGACATCCATGGTTGCTGATTTTGGGGAGTTGTTTAGCCCATTAATATAAATAATAAACAACAGGGGTGCTAAAACGCACCCCTGTCTAACTCCTCTTTCCACTCTTTTGGCCCCTGAAATTTCCCCCGCCATCCCGATCCTTACATGGGCTTTTGTATCGGTGTGCAGATAGGCCAAGAAATGTACAAGGGGCGCATCTAGGCCATAATTTAGAAGAATAGACCACAGTTTAGACCTATTTACAAAGTCGAATGCGGACGATAAGTCCATAAAGGCTAAGTAAATTGGTGACGACCTGGCGATGTTATATTTGCCAATTACTAAATTTAAGTTCAGGCACTGCTCTGTCGTCCCAACCCTACTTCGAAAGCCCATTTGACACGGGTCCAAAACACCCGATTCCTCTGCCCAAGTATTTACTCTATTATATAAGACTCGTCCCAGGATTTTCAAAGTGTTGTCTAGGAGTGAAATGGGTCTGTAATTCACTGGATCTGTTCTCTCCCCCTTCTTATATATTGGCACTATTATACTTGTGGACCATGTGTCGGGCATAGGTGCTAGGGGTAGGCTGTTAAAAACATTCGTTAAGATAGGTGCCCAAAATTCAGGTTTCCATTTAATTATATCTATTGGAAAACCGTCTGGCCCTGGGGCCTTATTACCAAGGCTCTGTTTAATAGCCACAGTCACCTCACCTAAGCTAATCTGTATAGAACACAGTTGGCCAGATGTATAGTCATCATTAATATTTGGGGGTGTGGCATATACTTTGGAGACGTGATCTTCCCACCGATCACTCGGGATGATGCAGCTAATTGTTGATAGTTGATTTCCCATATTACGCATCTTTTTCACTACAGGCCAGAAAGTCATTCCGTTCTTCCCTGCTGCGGAATCAGATCGCTCCTCCCAGTGCTCTATCAGAATCGCTGCCTTGCGTTCCTCTATTGTGGATTTATACTTCTTTCTTGCCTCCCTAACCTCCAATTGGCACCTCGGTTTTGCGCTCAATGCCTTGCGTAAGGCCCTGTTAGCAACTGAACAATTTCTATCAAACCACCTGGGGTCCCTATCTATCCTTTGATTAGGGACAGTTAGGAGTAACTTGATAACTGTACATAGACTAGTGAAATCTTTAATTACCCTTAAATTATTCCCATCTGAGAGTATACATGAGTCAATCAGATGCTGATGCTTGTTTATAACAAGCTCGACTATCCTTCCACTGTCAACCCCCCTCCATTTCAACCTCAGATTATTTGTGACGGGGGTAATATCTCTTGCACCTAATATACATGCGAATACTGGGTGGGGACCCAAGCTAATTTTCGCCACTAATGCATTATGATCCCCAAAAGCGGTTTCTAAGACCTTAGCCATTATAAGGCGATCAAATAACTCAGGTGACATAAAAATATAATCAATAATTGAGGAGTGGTCTCTACCTCTGAATGTTGGAACGTGATTAGTTGTAAAGATATGGTTTACGTCCATCACGTTCGTTAAAACATGCTCACAAATAGAGCAATCCAATTCTATGCCCCGTTTTACCGCACGATCAGTTTGGATATTTCCTTTGTTTAATTCAAAATTAGGAATCTTTGCATCAAAATCCCCGGCTAGGATGATCCTATTACCCCTGCTTTTATCTAATGGTTCAATCACATCAGATATAAATTTACAAAGTTCTATAAAATTTTTGTTTGAGACTGAATAGAAATCGTTATTGTAAAGATTGATCACGTAAATAGGGGCCTTTCTTTTATATTCAATAACCTGAATATTAGGGCTTTTGGTTGGCATTATCTTTATGCTTCCACCTGCCGTTATCCTAATACCAATCAGTAATCCGCCCACGGGGCGGCCAAAGTCAGGCTTGGTTGCAGTTACACTATTACAATGAAAGCCCTCTATATGGAGATCAGTAGTAGCCCAAGTCTCCTGAAACATAATTATATCTTTATCAAGTAGTGTTTTTAGCCAATCGGGGTCCGATAATCTAGGCTCCAGCCCTGCGACATTCCAGCTAAGAATACTAAGGTCAGTTTTAGTCGACTTATTTAAACAGGGTCTTTCAGTTTTCCCATTTGTAATCACCTTGTTTAAAGGCCTGTGTTTGGGTGATGCACTGTCTTCACCACCCCCAGGGATTTCCATTACAACAATCTCCAAATTATTTGTCCCCATGGCTAGTGGGCACTGTGTGGTAAATGCTACAACTTCATCTACACCTACATCCCTGTTCACAGGGGTTGGTTTTAGGTGGCTATTATCCGTCTGGTGGTCTGGTTATTCTTTCTAGACCCCTCTTGATCTTTGTTTGGGGACATGGTAGTTACTGTGAGTCAATCTACCGACTCCAGACAGCTATACCTGTTGGAAGTCGAGATCCCTCTACAGGTTTCCATAAATTCTCCATCACTACAGGGGTACCCTCCCCACTCTCCCCGATCTCCTCCCCAATCCCGGCGGCCTATTCTACTCCAGTTTTCATCATAGCTCGGCCCAGATCGGTTCCTGTGGGGATAAAAAAAGGCGAGTCTTTGCGTTTCAATGCATACATTACGCCCTTGATTTCTCCATGAGCATATGTAATCTACTGTGTGTGGGTCCTCAAAATTAATTATAACACAGTCGCCTTGGATTTTTTTCTTCTCATGTCCCACCCATGGCACTCTGCGCACCATTAAAATCCTACTTGACCGATGGGGAGGTAGCGGACGATTAATGTTAAGCCAATGTTGGACTTTGTTCTTTAATGACCAACTGGATTCATCTATATGATCCGCCACCTCTGGAACCCCAGTCATAACCACCACAAAGGGGCTAGCTTCTGGGGGGAGATTAACTTTAAGACTGCCCTCTTTCACTCCCATGTCCCAAGCCCTTTTGGGAAGTGTGGTGGGGACCTTAGGTATATTATTATTCTGTCTAGTAGGCACAGTAGAAATTGCCGGTTCATCTGCCATTTTCTTATCTGGAGCCAGCGGGGTGTTTAACTTTACATTTGGAATTACCACTGGGGCATGTTTTTTTTTACCTAAAGTGCCTAATGATTTAAAATTACTAGGTTTAATTCCCTCGGTCGTTAAAGCCCCGTGGTTGGGAGGGTTTTTGGGGAGAGCACTCAATTCGGCCAGTTGTTTTTCTATATGTAAGAGTCTAGTCTCTATTGGGGACAAATAGATGTTGAAAAGCTCCCCAATTCTTGCCAGCAATTGATTATTTGCTTCACAGTTGTTGCATAATCCACCCAAAGTATCCAAGGCCTCTACACTTTCTGTATCTAAAACTACATTTTGCACATCTGAGTGTGTATTCCTATTGCCGTTATTTCCATGGTGGTTTAGTTCTTTCCCGTGCTTTTTCTTCGTCATACAAGACTTTTTGACCTTTGGCACAATTGTCTGTTTTGCTTGTTTCCGTATAGCACCCTCCCTCCTCCCCCTTGACCCCCTCATGCTTGTCTCGTCTGGTGTAGGATTAATTAGCAGTTCCGGAGACCTTTCTAATGCCAAGCTCAGTTGTGAGTCTGTTAGAAGTTGTGATGCTGACAAATCAACCTCATTCGGCATACGGTGCACGTCTGCGCGGACATCTACTGTGGGGCCAATATCCTTAACCTGCACTGGAGTTCTGGCTAACGCTAGAGGTCCCAAGGAGGATCGTTTGGCTAAAGCTAAATCTTGGGATACTCTGCGTTCCAGAAGCATAATGCCTTGATCTATGGCTTAATTTGCCCTTATAATAAAATTATCTAATGGGCCTATCCCCTGCACACCACCCACAGCCGTTTTACTTCTGCTACCCCTTGTGGACATGATGTTAGATAATGATGATATTAATAAACGTTTTCACAGAACTTCTGTTTAAAGGAGCAAAGCAAGCATACATGCAAATACATACAGATACATGTGTGCAGGGATGAAGGAGGATAAAGAAAGGGGGGGGGCCCGGTCCAATCTAGATCGGTCTTTAAAGATCGGGCTGACGTTTTAAGTACCACCAGGCACAAAGGGGGCGTGTCCTGTGAAGTTCTTTGCAGTGGCTTATGGGCCTGGTAGTCTCCCCACACAGCGGCCGCACCTGTTTTAGTAGGTAGTGGCGGCGGGGGAGACAGCAGGCAGAACGCGGAGCACCAAGCAATGGGGCAGCGAATATCCCCGAAATGCAACAGGCTGCGATATGGAACCTTCCTTTTATCGCCAGATGTATGTTCCCACTCACTCACATCCCCCAGCCTCGTGGGAATAATGAAACAATAAATTAGTCTGATCGGGGTAGTTTAAGTGATCGGGGTAGTTTAAGTAGGACTGTCAATCGGTGCGGGGTGACGGAAGTGATGATATTGGTACGGCCCGCAATGGTCTATGAGCCCGATAGACGGATAGGCAATAGTCAAGATAGATAAGTTTGATTGATAGGCTTGGTTTAGCTTGCCTTAATTAGTTAGTTGGTTTGTTGATTACAGCTAGGCCTGCAGAATGTGAGCAGAATGTAAAACAACTACACATCAACAGGCTTGAGACTTGAGGAGACCAGCTGGTTTTTCCAGGTAAGGGTCTGCTAGTTGCTCAATAGCGCCGCCACACAGCAGAAGAGTGGAGGCACACAACAGAAGCGAACAGGCGAAGCAGACAGGCGAGTAAAATTAAACAAACAAAGCATGGCACGGAAAACCCCCGGAACCCCCGGGCTAACTGTGGCACCTTGGCCCCTCCTTGAGTCGTCTCCAGTTCTCTCTTCCTGGGAGCTACCGGTGCCGGCACGTTTTAAGTTCAGCCGCCTCAGCCAGCTCTATGCCTCAAAACAGACCTAACTCCTTGACTCAAGCTCAGGCCACACAGACCCGTTGATCCGTTGACCCGTATGCCCGTTTACCCGAGGCCCCCAAACCGCCAGGCAGCCACAAACCTGTAAGCCCGGTAGGTACGAGGGCTTCAGCTTCAGCGGCAGCGGGAGCCTGCCGGGGGTTCTGCTGCAGGGCTCTACCGCTCTACCGCTTATGGGTTACAGGTTGCGGGCTACGGGCTCCAAAAGCTCAGCAGTTACGGCAGCTTCTGCAATAAAGGGTTAGGCAGTAGAAGGTTTTGGTGCGGCGGTAAGGAGCGGCGGTGAGGAGCAGCGGTGAGGAGCGGTGTGATCTCCCCCTCCTGCTTTCAAAGCTCAGAGTGCTCTGAACATAGCTCTGGCGCCCGCTGCAAAACCAGGCATTTTCGAGAGTCGAGTCATTTTGACAACAGCGTATTATCTACAAAGTATCTCCTGACTCCCAATTATGAATCACTAGAATAAGACACAGGAATTACAATATTGAGTTATTTCTTAAGTAAATGCACTTCAATTCCAAGACTCCAATGGCGGCTAATAATATAGACTATGTAATTCATGTAAAGGAGCTTCAATCATGTAACACAAAGGAAACATATCTGCTTTCCGTGTTGTAGTATTGCAACATAAAGGAAAGAGGGCTCTAAAAGAAAGAGACCCATAGTGAATAACGAAGTAAACATTTTTTTGGCAAAGCAAACCGTTCTGGCTTTTGTATAAAAATGAAGATTCCGAGAACAGGCGCCACATGGAAGCAAAAGGCCAAGCTTCGCTCACACACATGTATGTATAACACCTACTCCAACACTGCAAGCTCCTCAAACATAGAGGAGGAACTCAGCACAAGCAATACATGCTTCCCTTCATCACATAGGTCTGCTACAGCAAGGTCAGAAACAGAGCAAATTATACACCCATTAGAAGATAGATAACCTGATCAGCATCATAGTGGTGGAGCCTGGATTCCAATTAGATACTGTTCTATGGGCTAAACAGATTACAAATGTGAGTGTAAACATGGGGCTCCCACTGCTACCCAAGAAAACAGGCTCTGCACCCACTCACTGTATCAGTAGCCAGCTCTGTACAGTGGTGCTCATGCTTGCTCTCGGTCTATCTTTACAAAAGTGGAACATTTGTGGTTTCCAGGCCCCTTATTCATTGAAATCACCTTCAAGACCTCTATGTTGCTCTTTGTACTTCCAAAGCTATGAGACCAGTGCAGAGATCACAGAGCTCTGATCTTTGACTTGGTATTGAAATTCCATGTCCCATGACTTCAAGACAGCTTGTGGCCTGTGCTTCACATCAGCCAAAAAAAGTGGGGGGTCACTACCTGCTAATTTGATCTTCAACATCAACTGTGGCATCAAGTTTTGCCACTTGCCAGACAGCTCATCTCACATTGAAAAGTAAGTGACGTTAATGCTTGGAGTCTCATTGCCAACTATTGTCTCAAATGAGTGTGTCTATGTCTGATTCATAATGCATCCATAAAAGGGAACCGCAACGTAATCATTACAACAGTAAAGCATCAGACACTCTCTTAGACTAAGCTATGAAATGTGAAACTTCCTAAAATCCCCTGCCCTGCCACTCATTTTCTTTTTAATCCTTATGCAACAGATTCTCACTAGGGGTGCTAGAGTTCTATTACCTCAACACTTAAATGATTGTAAAAACTCTCTGGCTGTGTTTGCCAGCAATGTTGGATATTCGAGACATCAGAATGAGTAGCGCGTAGCATACACATTCTTTTACTCAAGTCTGCACCCCCTATCAGTTTTACAGCTTTCACATTCTGAATATCATCACCATGCTACATTGTATCTAGTCCTCTGTGCACATATGATACCACTATGTCTTTCATGTTTTCAAGACAAAGATCAACTTTTATTTTATTTAAAATATATTTTCATTAGTTTTTATGGATAATAGTTGACAAAATAAACACAGACCACTCAAGTACAACCACTTGCCAGTAGAACATTCAGTATGACAACAAAGTATTACAGTTTAATGCTATTGTGTCTGCCAGCCAGAGTAGTGAGCATGCTGTGTGAAGAAACCTTTTTTTTTTAACTTTATTTTCATATTTTCTTAAGTACAAAAGTGACATATATGCATATCTTGTGAATTGCCATATATTGTCACAGTTTAAAATTACATGATATAAAGATTACAGTCATGTTCTAATTTCCCAGGCTAGGTGAAAAAGAAATAGCACTATCAGAACATTATCATCATGCAATATATTCTCAGTTCTCTTCCCGTCCTCCCATTAATCCCAGCAGTCTTGTCATTCATGCAACCTCGTTGATACATATCCGGGTGAGCCATGCCTGTCTACAATTCTTCGAGAACAATGGGTTTTGTTAGTGGAAATTTGACCCCACTCCCTCCGGTACAATGCCCCGTTCCAGCTGAGAGTTGGACGTCTGGTGCATGTTCTCCACGTTTGAACGATATGGACCCCATATGTCCTTGGGACGGCATGTACCGGGCATTACACTAGCATAGATTTCGCTATTTACATTGCAATAGGCCAGGCTGTTTGGCCAATTCTGGATAGTAGGCACAGACTTGCATCCACAGTGGATAGTCACCTCCCGTTTCGCCTATAGTAGCCCCAGGGATGCTAACAGCCTGATCTTCTTAGGGAAATTAACTGTATATCCCAATAGGGCCACCTCCAGAGTAGGAATCAGGGGAAGGTTGATCATTTGCCCTGATGTGGGATGTATGCGTTCCCAGTAGGGCTTCAGTTTAGGACATGTCCAGGTAAGATGTGCGAAGTCGGCATAATGTGCTGTGCATATACGACAGTTATGCGGTTTGGAAGGGTCAATTCTGTGTGCCATAGCAGGGGTGAAATATGTGCGGCGTACAAATTTGAAATGGAGGAGTTTGTGCCTGCTATTTAGCGAAACTTCTTATGTGACTACGCAACAATTGGCCCATTGCTCATCCCAAGTCAGCCTCCGAATCGCTGCGGATTTTGTCGTCATTTACAGGTCTCAGAGCAGCGCATGTCTTGTATAGTTTGGGAATTAAATGTACGCTATTTGTGCTCTCTATTATCATCGTGAGCGGGGGGAACGAGTCTGGCTCGACCGGGAAGGTAGGCAAAGTGGAGCGTAGCGCGGATCTAATGCGGCCAAGGACAAATCTATCCATGATGCTGCTAGATTGAAATTGAGCATCCTCTGATTGTGAAAAGATGTGACCCCCAGGGTACAAATCACCCGAAATTTCAAATGTCGTCAGAGTACGCTGTACCAAACACTCGCCCGTGATTGGAATCCAGCGGGGGTTGGGGAGGGGTAGCGCCGAGGAATACAATGTAGTGGTACCAGTAAGCCTACTTCGTTTATTCCACGCCCCGCTTGTGGTGGAAACGGTTTGAATGTCGTCGGGGTCTCTGGGAAAGCCCTAGGGTGGACAGTAGATAGCCATTCAGGGAGGACGAAATCAGCTTCAGGATGCAAATATGGTATCCTGGCATCTGGATGGAACCAGGAGTGTGCGTAACAGCATTGGGCCACTACATAATATAACTATATCCCCCTGTATCATATGGCAATGTGAGGACTGACCACCAGACTCGTGCCTGTTTCCCACCCCAGACCGGACAGGTCAGGAGCGTCAGAAAAAAAAAAAATCCCATAGGAATTGGTATGTTAAAAAGATATAAAAATTGGGGGAGTACTACCATCTTCAGTATCAAAACTCGGCCGGCGAGTGATAGGGGCAATCTCAGCCATTTCTCTATCTGTGTTTCTAGCACGTCTATGGCGCGCCCATAGTTTAAATTTATTGTCTGAGCAGTGTCCAAGTGAATATAAACCCCTAAATATTTAACTGAGTCCGTGCACCACTCTAGCGGGAATTCGCACTCCCACGGCTGCATGCTTGATGTTAAAGGAAAGATAACTGATTTATGCCAATTGATGCACAGTCCCGTGAAGCAGCCGAATCTAAGAATCTCCCTGATCAATGGGTCTAGATTATCTTGATGGTTTCTAACGTAAAGAATCGTGTCGTCCGCATAGGGAGAAACCAGGAGGGGGCCAGCATTGAATTGTACACCCCCCTGTAGGTTTCGTTCCTGAAAATGGCGTATCAATGGATCCATAGCCAGGATAAACAATAAAGGGGACAGGGGGCAGCCCTGGGGGGTCCCACGTGAGCCGGAAGGGCCGGGAGAGTGTGCCATTTAAATGAAGTCTCGCCATGGGTTTATAGTATAGCAATGCGGTTGTAGCAATGAATCCCATGGGCATACCCATACAATGCATGACAGAAAGGAAGAATGGCCATTCCAAAGAATCAAAAGCTTTCTCTGTATCTAGGAGGATTGCCGCTGCAGGGACTTCAGGGCTAATCCTATGTATTACTGCGAAGAGTGTTCACAGATTAAATGAGGTGGATCGATGGGGAACAAAACCGGATTGAGCGGGGGATATGATAAATTCCATTAGTTGGGACAGGCGGTTAGAGATGACTTTGGCTAAAATGTTATAATCTAGGTTTAGGAGGGACAAAGGCCTGTACAATCCACATTGCGTGGGGTCCTTACCAGGTTTGGGGAGTAAGATTATGGCAGCCTCCCGGAGTGAAGGGGGAAGTAGTTGTGTTTCTAAGGCCTCAGCATAAACCTCAATGAGTTGCGGTGTGAGCAGGTCTTTGTATTCTTAATAGAAGTCTCCAGTGAAAGCGTCTAACCCAGGGGCAGAGGAGCCACGAAGAGCGTCTATGGCACCAATCATGTCCGCAACAGAAATGGGTTCCGCTAGGAAGTCCTGCATATGTTTTTCGATTAAGACAAGTGCGATCTCGTCTAGATATTCGTTTTGTGCCTCATGGGAGCTCCCTAACTTAGTGGAATACAGAGTCGAGAAATATTCCAGAAATTCATTCCGAATGTCTGTTGTGGAGGTGTACGTGCGTTTGTCAGTGGTGTGTAGTTCAGTGATGTATGCCTTGTGATAGGGCGGCCGCAGCATCTGGACCAGCACTTGCCAGGCCTTTCGCCCTCGCCATATTGTCTAGCCGCCAGGTATTTGCCCATGTACAATATTTCCCGGTCTGCTGTTTCCCTGTAGTCTGCCAAAAGGGCCAAGCGTTGGCCCTCGGAAGTAGGATGTATGGAATGCGCAGAAGTACCATCTAGCGCCGCGATTTCACGCTCAATGCGTGATAACTTGTTACGAAGGTCCTGGAGGACTCCGGCGTGTTTGGCAATGCATGCACCCGTAATAATAGCTTTAAAACCTTCCCAAAGAACTGCCCATGAGTCTACGGAAATGGTATTAATGGCAAAGTAGTTTTCGATGGCCTTGCGTATCTCCGCCATAAACACTTCATCATGGAGAGCGTGACTAGGAAAGCGCCATTGTCGTTTAAAGCCCTCAGGGCGGGGGACTTTTAGGTGTAACACGACCGGAGAGTGGTCTGAGTGAGTCCTAGGGAGTGTCTCGATTGAGGTGCACAAACCTGAAACATCAGGGGAAAGTAGCCAGAAATCCCCACCCATAAGCAAAACCTGCGGCTCTAACCTGGCAAGCTGAGTATGTAGGGTGTGAAAGAAGTCAGGGGAGTCGGTGTTCGGGGCGTAGACGCACACCAGTGCAAAACTCCTGCCCATCAGTGACCCCCGAAACGATGGGATATCTACCCTCATCATCCTGGAGAATTGAACCAAGGCTAAAGGTGACCCTCTTATGGATCAAAATGGCTGTCCCCCTTGCGTATTTACTGTAATTGGCAAAATATCTATGCGCACCCCAACAGGCTCTAAAGTGCGCTGTGTCTGCTTTGGGAAGATGTGTCTCTTGTATGTAAGCAGTGTCCACATTATGCTGTAGTAGATAATGGATCACCTGCCTTCTCTTGCGAGTGTCATTAAGACCCCGTACATTCCATGACACTAGGGAGAGGTCTGAGGGACCTTCTATACTACCAAACCTGTCCATCTGAATAGTGTATCATTTTCATCATAATAGAGTAGCGACAATAAACAGTGACAGTCGACAGTGAACTTTTCAGCATGTATCAATAAACATATCCTTTAAATAAACTTATATACAAAGCGGCTTTGAAAGCCCACTATGCAAAAGTTCAAGTGGAAAAGAAAAAGGTTTTTGGCTGTTAAAATTGAACAAGCTGAAAATTGTTCAAGATTGTTAAGGATTTCTCCTTGAGGACACAGCTGCGGCCCATGTACCACCAGGTGGGGGGGAGGGAGGGTGCAATATCGCCTCACCGCTAGTGATTGCTTGTCGCGGTCCCAGGTCCAAGCTGTAACACCAGGCCCTCCGCGTCGCAGTTCACGCTGGCCCCTCAGTCCGCCAGCCGCGCAGCTCACATCACGCTGGGCCGTACCCCGGGCCTCTAACGGTGCCGTTTCACGAGTTCTGGGGCACCTCTCTGTCCCGTTTTTTGTTCGGCAGGGCCGGGACACTTTCAGCTCCCCAGTGCGCCGCATCTCGTGGCGTTATTTAGGCATTTATCACGGGAATACGTCATGAAGCTGGATCGTCCGTCGGAGCTTCAGAACCAGGCGACCATTTCAGTCGCAGGCTTGGCCACGCCCCCTGGGTGAAGAAACTTCAACAGAATACCAACACAACTATGTGGGGAGCATGTGAGGAGTTGAGGAGGCGACATATGCAGTGAGGAGTACAATGTAAGGGAGGACCCCATCTATTTGTGAGTTGGGGTGCATAGGCGAGGACACCACGTGCCGGTCCAGTGCTTTCATCCATGACCTCACGGGGAGGCTGGGTGGGGGATATGGCTCTCAGGTAAAAAGGTGTAATACCCTTAATCTGGGTGCAAATGGAGGAGGGGGGTTAAAGCAGAGAAATTCAAGCTCAGATAAGTAATCAACTAGGGTTGTCATAAGCGGGTGAATTTCTTCTCTGAATAGGGGACGTCATGAGTGATGCATTCCATAGTGAATATTTGCCACAGCCTCCAGAACCAGGCCATTATTGGGAGTGCTTCAGTATTCTTTCAAAACAATGCTGTGAGCTGTTTGGCTGACCCGGTCAAATGTTGAGAAAGTGCCCAGTCTGTATGGGTCAGAGCCTCTAAAGATGGGGGTTTCAATCCCAAAAGCAGGGCAGCAGAGAACGTTGGTAAGGGATATCCCAGTATTCCCTCGCTATGTCCCGTAATTTCTTTCCAGTACATTTAAATTACTGAACACAACCTTCAGATAAGTATGAAGGTGCCCCTGTCTTTTCGGCAGCGCAAGCATGTTGGGGACACAGGGGGAAACATGCGGGCAAGTCTGTTGGGTGTTGGTGCCGTTGGAACATCATTTTTTATTGCTGATTCCCTATGGGGTATGCTCTTGTGTGTTTTGGGGATCACTTTCCAGTGTCCCACTGTTTTTCCAATATAGTTTGTCCCAGAGCGGGTTCCCACCGAGTCCGATAGGGGTGAGTGGTGTGCAGGTTGGAGTCTTGGATTGTGGTGTAGGTTCTAGAGATTAATCCTCTAATGTTCACGAAGGTTCTAACCAAAGTTTCAAATGCAGTGTAAGTGCGGGTGACCACCAGCAGTTCATGAGGTGTAATGCCCAGTGTCGGAGCTGCAGGTATTGAAGCCGTGCCGTCTCCGGAACATGAAAGTTTTTCTTGCAATGCTCAAAGGACTTAATAGTGGGTCCTTGAAAGAAATCACTTAAGGTTCTACGTTCCCCTTCCATCCAATTTACGAATGCCTTAAGGTACAGGGCAGGGGTAAAATCTGGATTATTTGCCAACGGGGTATTGAGTGAGGGAAATGTAGGGTGGCTGGCTTTGGGGAGTTAGGCCAGATGCCACAGTATTGTGCAGGCTACTGCTCTGTCCATATTGAACCATGCCTTCACACTTTCGCTGACCACCCACTCCAATATTGACTGGAGATGAGCCACCAAGTAGTAAAACAATTGTTAACAATTGTTATTTTAAGTTGCTATACATACATATTCTTAAAACATCTGAACAATTTCCTCTGCAGATATAAATACTGCTTGTATAGCCTGGACACGACTGTCATATACAAGACCGACTGTCAGTGTGCGCACTGGTGGGACTAGATCTGCGAGCTGTTTGGTTGAAAGGGGGACGCATCAGGGGTGCCCTCTGTCTCCGCTGCTTTTCCCCATAGCCATGGAACCATTGGTGGCACGTGCACGAGCTGGCAGAGCATTTAGGGGTTTGACAATAAAAGGGCACTTTCATAGAATAGCACTGTACACAGATGACCTGTTACACTTCTTGCATGAGGGGACCTGAGGGGGGCCACAAGCATGCTGGAGGAGTTCAACCTCTTATCTGGGCTGTGTGTTAATTGGCAGAAATCCAGACTGTTCCCCATGACCTGAAAGGGGGATTCTCCAAAGCAATTATCTGGTGTACAATGGGAACCTCATTGTCTAACATACTTGGGGGTCAAGATTTATCACAATAAAGATGATCTACTGGAAGGAAATGTAGGGCGGGCAATTGGTTCCTTGAGAGCCTCTATGACTTTCTGGGGGACGCTTCCACTTTTGGTGATGGGTAGAATTGCTCTCATAAAGGTGGTGGCCCTCCCGCGACTTCTTTATTTTTTCTCCACACTGCCCATATGGATCCTGGGAGCGCGGTTCAGGGAACTGAAAACACTGAGTACTGAGTTTATCTGGGGGTCGGGTAGACGTCAGGTGGCGCTGGCCATGCTGCAGCGCCCGACGGAGGAGGGGGGCTGATGGTCCCTGATTTCGAACTCTATCACATTGCGGCTCAGCTGCAGGGGCTGATCCAAGGAATTGCGCATAGGCGCAATCCAGATCGGCTCTTGGCCCCTTCACACCACCACTTCCTTAGCTTCTAGGGGTTCTTCTTAGAGTGTGCCGACCCAACACAAATGATCCGCATGACTTCTGCATACTGACGAAGATTTGGAATAGAGGCCAGCAAAGAATATGCATCAAGACCCCATAATCGTTGGAACTGCCTCTGGAATTCCTGCACGCACTCCCACATGTGGGGGAATTGGCTGCACCACTGGGCGGATGTGGGGTCGATGAAGGTGGGGGACCTTTATAGGAATTCAGTGCTGCTCTCGTTCGAGGACTTTAGGGCGGAATTTGACCTAACGCAGGGACATTTCCTGCTCCATAGGGCGATTAAGTCAGCAATTAAGAAACAGTGGCGCTCTTGGCAGGGATCATGCGAACAGTGTTGGGGCGCTGCAAGCGGACCAACAATTGCCCCAAAATGCATTGAGGACTAAGTGGGAGAAGGACCTTGATGTCCCTAACAGGCAGAATGACTGGGATAAGATACTAGAACACACTTCAAAAGTCTGCACAAAGCATACTTGACCCCCGAATGCAAAAGCAGATATTTCCCTATGCGGGATGCAACATGCCCCGCTGTGGAGAATGTAGAGCCCATATTCTGCACATGTTCCGAGCATGCCCTGAGCTATGTCCTTTTTGGGACGGAGTGATACAAACGATGGAAGGGACAGAAATCCAACAAATTCCGGGGTAATGCATTGTGGGCTGGTTCCTCCACACATCGAAGACAAAGATAACGGGGCGGTTTCAGGACTTAGCACACATCATTGCCAAACAGGAGATAGCTCACAATTGGAAAGCACCAAGAGGCCCACAACTGACAGAGTGAAAGAGAGAACTTATAAAATGGGCTGGCTGTGAGGGAAGGCTACTCCTGATGGAAGTCCACAGAGGCGTGGGGAACATAGACAGAGCCCGAGCCTGGGGTGCTCTAATGGATGATCTGACCAACCCAGAGCCGGACTCTCTGGCAGGCTCTCCTGTGGAGTCACCAGGGTGACCTGTACGTTCCACAGCGGACGACCCCTCCACATTACTTACCACTATAGCCAGCGACCCCAGGAGATTTTTTCAGTGGAGCAGATTCGTGCCTGCCCCCCCAGCCTGAAGTCTACTGCTGTGGTTGAACCTTGCCTTTCCTTTTATTGTGTGCTAAGTCTAGCTGATACATGAGATGTGATGTTCCAACCCATGGGGGGGGCAGGGCGAGGGATTGTTTGATTGATGTTTTTGATTAACAGTGACAGATTCCATTACTCACTATGTCAAAGTTTTACATGCTGCGATGAAGGCACGATAATTGTACTGAATGCTTTGCTTGCCTCTGAAAACCTAATAATATCAGCTTTAAAAAAAATACTGGCTTGCAAATACTTCCTGCGTTCTGTGTATGTGGAATATGCGTCTTGGTACCAACCCTTCTCCTCTGCATAAATAATGAAAATCGAAGAGATGTCCTCAAAATAATATATACACTTTCATGGCTTCTCCGCACCACTGACTTCAGAGTTTCCCTAATGAAAACTCGCTTTTTAACTTAATCACAAAACCTCCTAGTGGAATTAATGACAGAACCTATTTCTCTTAAAATAAATAGAATTATGCCAAGGATAATAAAATCAATATGTATTGTTGAACAAGTTATTATTATTAATTTAGTTTATAGAGCGCACAGATCACCCAGGGACGGGTATCTCGATGCTGTGCAGGTCATGGACAGATAATCAATCTAATTAGGTCAGAATCAACGATGTTTTAAGAAGTTTTTTTAATTTATAATGATCCACACTTTGACATATATGGAGCGGGAGCTTGTTCCAAAACAGGGGGGCTAGGTATGAAAAAGATCTGCCTCCTGATTGAGAAGTTAAGCTTTGGACAGGTATTCTATAACGATCCACCTAGATTGTATATACAAATTCCCAAAGGGCTAGAAACAATTCAGATAAATCTATTATGAAGGCAGATTAAAGAACTATATTAGGACTGTAGAACCGGTGACGATTCTTATCGCTGGCTGGAGGTCAGGCAATTGGGTGCAAGCAATGGCTCGATCATCGCGTGGGGAAGACGGGACAGTTAGACTGACAGGATGTGGTCAGCATGGTGGCTCATATTAGCCAGATATGGTGGTGATTAGGTGCTCCTGGTCACATAGGAGCCTGGCAAAGTAGAGACTTCCATAATCTGTATGGTATAAATCGAATATGGTGGTCACCAGGGTAGGGCAGACTAGCAGAGGTCAGACTTAGGAACCATTCTAGGCAAGGATCAGCAGAGCAGTCTGGTATAGGTAAAGATCAGAAGTTACCCTACAATAGGTGTGGATGGTGGTCTCGTAGAGATCAAGACTGGGTGTAAACTATAAGAGGTAAGGGAAAGGAGGCAGTCTGATAAAGACCAGGCTCAGGGGTGAGCTGCCCAGTAGCAAACAGTTTAGAAGAGTCTAGGGTTTGAGGGCAGTCAGGAATAGGCCATGATATGGGGGGACAGCCTGGTATATGTCACAATCTAGTGTTATTCTAGAACAGAACACAATCTGGGTGTAGTCTGGCAGAGGTTAAGATTAGAAGGGGCCATATAGCAGAGGACAGTTTTAGTCTTGCAGAGGTCAGATACAAGGGCATAGTGAGTTATTCTGATCCGGTTGATTGTGTAGTATCTGATAAGGTTCAGTTTATGTGTAGACAATTTGGAGAAGCTCACTTGCTGCCTGAGATTCTTGCAGGCTGCTGGAGCCACCACTCTGCATTCAAGCAGTTCAAGCGTCACCCCTGGGTAGAAGGAAATGTGAGGTGTATTATTTTCTATGATTTCCCCCATACTGGAGATGTCCCTCAGTCCCCTGGGCTGAGAAATACCTTCTCCTAGCAAGGTCGGTACACAGCAATATTGATGATGGCTAAATGGTACCTGCACCTCAGAGTAAGGTGCACACGGAACCAGGGCTGAAGGCAATGCTGTGCTCAATTATAGCATACCCATTCTGCTGGAAAAACGACTGCCATTGCTGCAGCCACATAATGTCTACAACCGCCATAAAGTTAGTGAAATGACTAGGCAACATATTGGCAAAAGCAGCAGGGCTATTAATCTAATAGACCTTTATTTATGTAGACTGTTTAATTTGGGTGCTTACATCTGGCCATCCAAGGCCCACACCGCCATTGCTTACCGGGAGGCTTTTTCTGTTATGGCCCTGCTGGGGTGGGACTTTGTCCCCCAGCGTGCATCCAGGCAGAAGAGGAGGGGCTAGAAGCCTCAAAACCACAGAGGTCTTCACGCAGAGCGGGATACTTACATCCGACCATCCAAGGCCCGCACCGCTATTGCTTACCGGGAGGGTTCTTCTGTTGTGGCCCGGCTTGGGTGGGACTTTGTCCACCAGCGTGCATCTGGGCACAGGAGGGGCTAGAAGCCTCAAAACCACCAAGGGACTCTAGCAGCGAGACTTTTCCTGTGTGGTTATTTGAACTTTTACTGAGCATGGGACCACGCTAGAGGGTTTGTTGACCAGGTCCTGGTCCCCTGAAGAAGGCTTTATATAAACCTACCAGTATAGATACCATGCTGGAGTGAGCAGTAGTGGGGGTGTCCAAGGAAATTACCCTAACCAAACGACAGCTGTCTCGGGGAGGGGTGGGGTGGGGTGGGGTGGGGGGGGCGGGTGCAGGAAATGTTACAGTTGGTCCTTGTGTTGCCCTGTCTAAAGCTATTAGTTGTCTTGTGGAAAAAGCTATTATTAGTGACACCGAGAGAACAGTACCTCTCATTCACCAAGTGGACTTACAAGGAGGGAGTATTACTGGAACAAACCATGACCACTTGATAGACTATTTGAGGCAGGACAACATCATCTCTCCTGCTGAGACTGAGCCTAAACGTAAGAAGTCAAATGCAAGGGCATCACGGGTAAAACCCAAAGGCCCTGATAAAGTGTCAAAAGGGGGTCCAGCACTAGGTTTTCACCTTCGGATAATATCTCTATGGAGGAGGTGTATAAGAATTTCTCTAAAATCCTGGAGACACATCTGCAATCTATAAGGAAGTGTCTTTCGAAAATTGAGTCACATTTAATTGCAACATCAACAGCGTGCAATGCTATTGAGCATTAAAGTGCCACAACATTTGCTGGTGTTACTCGTACTGTTAATACACCTGAACCTACACCAGGCCTTCGCAAAGTTTAAGTGGTATGGTTTCCAAGAGAGGGTATCATCTCACAGATTCCGGAACCTCAATCCCAACCTACTCAACCCCCACCTGTAGTCTCAGGCCCAGAAATTTTGCTGCTAAGGATCCATTGGGTATTTCTCACGGCATAAATGACTCCATCGGGAGCACCAGACTATTGGATCACTCCAGTTACACAAGGGGGAGGGGGCACGGACATGAACAAAGTTTTTAGTACCGTAAATTTAAATCTGCCACCCGAGTCTTGCCTTTATGTTTTGATAATGGTGGGGGTACTTCACTGTGCTATCCTAATGGTGCAAAGAGTGGGCTGGGTCATCGAGGAAAAATACAGATGGGGACTGTGTTGAAGTCAACTTCAAGCAACCGGTTATAGTGAGGAAATTACTGCATTCTCACTCACTGGAAGTCTTGAAAAAATCTAAGATTGTTACACTCCCTTTGGGGTATTTTTACAAGCCAGTCACACAAGTACCTCATCATTTTCTTAATAGCCACCCCCAGCAGGTGGTTTGGGGACTGCAGTGTCAAAACAGATATGCTCCCATATCGGATTGCCACAAGGTGGATTGACTGACCCCTGTGAACTCTGGAGAGTGCTTGTTATCTGTTTCGGGAAAAGCCTTTATGCCTAGTTCCCCCAGCCAAGTCCATGAGTATTTTGCTCTAAGCCCCCGTGGCTCTAACTTCGCCATCGACAATTCTGGGCTACAAATATTATGCGGGAACATTGTGGGTCTCCGTACTAAGTTATTAATGCCAGATTGGCAAAAGTTTGTAAAAATGTCTGATATTGTTTTATTATAGGAGACCTGGGAAACTAATTTGATAGATTTTGATGGTGACGTGTTTCAGCCTTCCCGCTACACCATCTTGCTCTGGCAGAGCTTCTGGTGGACTATCCATTTGGATTAATCTTTTGATTGGTGGCCATGCAGAGTCAGTGAATGCTCCTGGCTCTGACTTTTAAGCAGTTTTTGATTCGTTTTTACAGTAACGACTTTGTGAATGTGCACAATAAAACATTTCCTTACCTATTTTCATACAGCTCTGCTTTAATGGAGGTCAAATCCCAGCAGGGACAGCAGTTATATCTCTTTCTGGGGGGTGATTTTTATGCCAGGCTAACATGTCAGGGGGGGAATTAGCGGGTGCCAGTAAATCTAATGAGTGTGGTAAGGAATTGCTGGCTCTAGTTGACTCTGCTGCGCTTATAATGTTAAAGAGGAGGTTGGTAAGCATTAACAGGGTCTGTCTACCTTCAGAGGAAGGTAGAGCTCCTCAAATTATTGATTATATCTTCATCTCTCATAATTTGAGGGAAATGCTTTTGTATGGCACAAATGTTTTGAGTGACTATGGGGATCATAATTCGATTGAAATAACTCTGAGGGTAATGTAGAGACTCACCAAAAGGTATAACAAAATAAAAGGAGGGATGGGGGTGCTTGTAGGTCCACCATACATGCCCCTAAGGATATGTCATATAAAAAAGTATGCAGTTCATGGAGTAGAAAAAAGGAAGGCAGAGGACTAGTCTGTCTTCAGAGATGTAAGGGGGAGCCCCTGCCCCCTTACACCTCAAACTGAAGTCTGACTAGTCCTCTGCTTTCCCTTACTCTTCTCCAGGAACTGCATACCTTTTTTGTATGACTCACTAAGCGGTGCCAAGTCTTGACAATCTGTCAGCAACCACCGATAATCTTGGGTTATGCTGGAAGTTGCCTGATCCACCTAAGCTCCTTAATGAGATAGTAGCTGCAAATTTGCAGATGGCTCTGGATTACTTACAATAGAATTCTACAATTGGAAGGTATAGTTTCTTACCTGTAACTCCAGTTCTCTCGTAGGGATATTTCCATGATAATCAGAAGTGTTAAATAGTCCTGCCTGGCTGCGGGCGACTCAGAGAACTTTATCCAATGTATCTTCTTAAGTGCTGAAGTTCACTTTTCTTTGGGAAGGCCTTGAAAAGTCACTTAAGAAAGTCATAACACAGCCTAAGGGATTAGAATACAGTGGTCAAAATTCTTCATCTTGAAGGGACAAAAGGGAAATATCAGAGGAAATATGCCCTTAATGCATAAATAACTTTGCAAGGTCACAGTAAAAAATCCTTCACAAACCCTTTTGCTATGAGAGAGCGAGATGAAGTGCAGGACAATGTAGGCCACAGGCTGCCATTATAAGCAACGAAAAAAGAGACTGTGTTTTTAAGAACTGTGTTAACTCAAATATCCCATTATGCTCAGTCATAGGCGGTTACCTCAGTTCTTTTTGATGGCTGTACTAGCTGAATAATAGCGGAGCATGAAAGTGTCTGTCCACTCCACCAGGGAGGAGGGAGAGTTGCTTATGACTATCATGGAAATAGAGAACTGGAGTTACAGGTAAGAAACTAGATCTTCTCTCATAGCGGATTTCCATGTATTGGCACAAGCGCTGATTACAGTAGCAAGTCCATACTCCCTGTAGCAGTGGAGTAGATAGAAACAAACGTTTGCTAAGTGGCTATGCACTGGGATTTCTGAGGGACGCCTGTCCCACTTGAGCATCTGCTCTAGCATCTGTATCAAGGCAGCAATGCCTAGTGAATGTGTGGACTGATCTCCATGTAGTAGCTTTGCAGTTGTCTGCCAATGGAATATTTCTCATCAAGGCAGTTGTGGCTGCCTTGCCTGTAGTGGAATGTGCTTTGGGTTTGCCAGTCATTTATTTATTAACTAGCTGATAACAGCATAGGATGCAAGATACAATCCACCTGGAAACTGACTGTTTGGAGGTAGCCACACCTGTGTTAACTGGGCCATAATTGATGAACAACTGTTGTGATTTGCGAATAGATTTGGTTTTATCTAGGTAGAACTTTAACATTCTCTTTACATCCAGAGAGTGAAGGGCTCTCTCTGCTGGGGAAGATGGATTTTTGAAAGAAAGAGGGTAAAGATATAGTTTCACTTACATGAAAATCCGAGACAACTGTAGGTAGGAATCTGCCTGAATGAGCATCAGATGCAAAATCTCCTCCATTTGAAGGCATACGCAGATCGAGTGGATGGACGCTTTGCCTCCTTTAGAATCTGTAAACATTCCTGAGGTAGGTTCAGATGGCCATACTGCACTAACTCAGGAGCCATGCTGCCAAACTCAAGCAGGAGAGGTTGGGGTTTTAATAGTTGTCCTCTGAACTTTGTGAGAAGGTCTGGCCTGCACAGCAGCCTGAGATGTGGACTGAGTGACCGATGAAGAAGGTCCGGGGACCACATTTGTCTCAGCCACTCTGGTGCGATGAGGATCATCCTGGTGTTGTCGCTGAAAGGATGCGCAGGATTACCGGGATCAGAGGTATTGGTGGAAAAATGTAAAGAAATGTGTGGGACCAGTAGCTCCATAGGGCATTCCTCAATGACCTTGGATGGTAAAACCTGGTGGCGATGCAGCAGCTGAAGATATATTGTTCATCACTCACTCGTAGTTTTCGTCAAGAGCCCTGCTGAGCGCATCTGCTTGGACATTCTGAACACCTGGTAGTTGAACGGCTAATATCTTCAGATTCCTGGCGAGGAACCAGTGCCAGGTCATCTGAGCTTCTTGTGACAGGGCTTTGGACTGTGTTCCCCCCTGCTTGTTCAGGTAGTAAATGGTGATTGTATTGTCCGTCTGAACAAGCAGGGTGTTGGCCATGAACGACAGAGGAAACGCCTTGAGTGCCAGGTGAACTGCACGGAGTTCAAGGAGGTTAATGTGACATGTACTCTCCGTCTAAGACCATGTGCCTTGTAACTGAAGGTGACCCATGTGGGCTTCCCACCCGAGCAGGGAAGCTTCGGTTGCAATGGTCTGTGTTGGGTCCTGTCTGTGAAAAGGCATCCCCTCCAGGAGATTGCTCGGGGAACACCACCACTTGAGTGACCTGATGGCATGCATGGATAGGGTGATCCTGTCCTCCCAATTCCCTGATAACTGGTCCCACTGATCCTCCAAGCACTCCTGGAGAGGTCAGCGCTGGGGGTCAGAAAAATCCAGGAGGCCATCGAACCGAGGAGTGTAGAGACCCGGCGGACTGTTGGGTGATACATCCGTTGGAGGGTTTGACAGTTCTGGAGAATGGCTAAGTGGCGTTCCTCTGAAGGAAACACCTTTGCATGCAGTGTGTTGATGGTAGCTCCTAAGTAGTCTAACTTCTGGACTGGCATTGACATGGATTTGTGAAAATTGACATGAAGACCCAAACGATGGAGAAGGTCACTTGTCCATTTGTAATGCAATTAGGCTTCTGGGAAGGTGGATGCCTTGATAAGCCAGTCGCCCAGGCAAGGACAGACAAATACTCTGTGTTTCCGAAGATGCGCCGCCACCACAGCCATGCATGTGGAGAATGTCCTGGGTGCTGACTTGAGACCAAATGGTAAGACAGCGTATTGGCAGTGGTTTTGCCCCACGACGAATCTGAGGAATTGCCAATGTTTCTTTGTGATGGGAATATGAAAATAAGCGTCGTGTAGGTCTATGGAGCAAAGCCAGCCTCCCTGATGAAGCTGAGGGTATATTTAGTGTAAATCCAGCATCCTAAACTGTTTCTTTCGAATCCATTTGTTTGAGATTCTAAGGTCGAGAATGGGTCTGAACTCTTGTTTGTCGTTCTTTGGCATGAGGAATTACCTGGCGGGGCTCGAAAAATCCTCCCACCCGCTTGCATTTCAAGCCAGATTTAATAAGGGTGAGCTATTTCTAGGTCCTACTCACCCTTTCTGGTGAGTAGGAAGACAAACTGACTTTTGACCTCTATCTCTGAAAGCAGAGCAAATGTGACAAGATAGCAAGATTTAAAGGCATCTTTATTTCTCAAGTGAATGAGTAATAAAAATGCCTTTAAATTTTGTTAACTTGTCACATTAGCTCACAGAGGTCAAGTGCATTACAGTTAGGTCGAGTAGATTTTTTAAGTTACTAGACCTTCAGGTCTAGTAATAATTTTTAGATTTTTCCTGCCCTGCCTGGAGTAAATACCCTTTCCCCGTTGACTTCGGGGGACACCTTCCAATGGTTTCTTGTGACACAGAGTGTTGACTTCCTCCATTAGAAGATAGAGGTGGGACATGGATGTCTTTGGTGGAATGGACGGTGGAGGGGCAGTAAATCTGAGACAATAGCCATTTTTGACAATATTCAAGACCCAGGCATCTGTTGTTATGCATTGTCACTCTGCAAAGTAATTCGAAATGCTTCCCCCTACCGGAGTGGGTACGGAAGAGGGGGAATTAGAGGATTCAGGGTTTTGATGCAGTTGGTTGTCGGCCCCCTGCGGTAGCTTGCTGTGTAGTACGACCCCACTGCTGCTTGCGCTGAGGTTGGTAGAACCTTTGATACTGTTCAGATCTCCCGGTCTGCCATTGAGGGGTTTGAACCCTCTGAGAAGGGAAACAGAAGTGGTAGGGATGGTACAGGCGGCGCTGGTCTTTTGATTTTTTAAGCCTTACCACTTTCAAAGTATCCATCTCAGTCTTCATTGTTGCCATTTCGTTGCAGCATGCGAGCCAAACAGGGTGGAACCTGAAAAGATCAAGTTCTGAATACGCAGCAGAGCGTCAGGCTTCAGTGATGTCCGTTGGAGCACTTTATGTCTGTGCAAGGAGACCCTGTGGCAGTACCTGCGAGTGGCCGGAATAGAGGAATCCACCGCAGCACTGATGATCTGGTTAGAGACCATGGCTCCACCTGGACGATTTCCAGAAAATCCTACCAGTGTTCCTTGGGAAGGTGATCCGCGAAGTGGAGAATGGAATCCAACAAGTCTCGATCATATCTCCCCAGGAGGGCTGTT
Organism: Triturus cristatus; assembly: GCF_964204655.1. Taxonomy (NCBI): domain Eukaryota; kingdom Metazoa; phylum Chordata; class Amphibia; order Caudata; family Salamandridae; genus Triturus; species Triturus cristatus. The sequence goes on along the minus strand of NC_140594.1, from coordinate 213,345,585 downwards.
GCGCTGGGTACTTTCATGGAAGTAGCAGCCGTATTGCAGACCTTGCGGCCCAACAAGTCTAACCTTTTACTTGCCTTATCCAGAGGAGACGTGGCAGACGGGGACGTGGCGTGCCATTTACGGACAGCTTAAATCACCATGGAGTCTGGTGGAAGGTCTGCGCGAGAAAAAGCAGAGCTTGCTGCGGAGTGCAAGATTTCTTTTGGAGCCTGGAGGGTGCAGATTTTGCTACAGCTGGTGTGAAGAACAATTCCATGGATAGCTCAAGGAGACCTAGCACTAGTGGGAGTAAAGGTCTTGAGGCCGTGTTGATGGTGTTGAAATTGCCATTGGTATATTCAATTTAGCTGCAACTCGAACAAGAACCTCCTTAAAGGTGTTGATGTCATCAATTGGTGAGGAACAGGGTTGAGGAGTGTCCAATAAGGTGAAACAATAGTCACTGGTGGAAGAAGACGAATCCCAATGGTAATGACGGTGGGAAAGCAATCTTGATCTGTGATGCGAACAAGAGTGTTGTGATCTAGTCGGATGGATGATGGCCATGGAGGGAGCGATGTCGCGTCCTTGAGCGCGATCTCCTGTGAACTGGTGTGTTAAGCACCTGAGGCACCACAGTAGTTGGAATGATAAGTGCTTGCAGAGCTGGTGGAGGCAAAACTGGAGGCTGTGGAGCCACAGGAGGTGGAGAGGTTGGCAGTATCGGTGGCAGAGAAGCTGCAGGACCAGGCGAGCCAGACAGAGAAGAAACCGGTAAAGGACAAGATGGTACCTCTACCAGAGAAGGAGACCTGGAGTGAGAATCCGATGAAGAATAGATTCTCCTTCTGTTGGTGCGTTTCCTAGGTCTCCTCAATGTCGATGGCCTTCTCGACGTCTACCTCTGTCGTTCTCAACACGCTTTTGACGGTGATCGGCTTCTTGACATCGACCCCTGTTGTCATTGTCTCAGTGCCGAACGTCTTCTCGACATCGACCACTCCTGTCAACGTTTGGCTCTTGACGTCGAACGCCTACCTCTTGGCGACTGCGAGTCAGAGTCTCTCTATGTCAATGCATCTCCTGACATCGGGAGGCGGTGAGAAGGTCTTGCGTGTGTCTTGACATTGAGCGTCGATCTTTATACAGCGTCGAGCCAATCATCAAAGGCTAGCATGTTGGCGTCATACCGCCTCTCGACATCGACGGGGACGCTAGCGTTTTTTTCCTGAAAAACACCTCTCAGAACTCCCACGACCTCGGGAGGCCTCCCCCTCGCTCAGAGGTCCCACTGGCTTCTTGATGTCTTCTTCCTTCATCCTTTCCTTGAAGGAGAATTTTCTCCCTGTCACGCAGGGTTCACCTGGAGAAGGTCTTGCAAATGTCACAGGAGGCAGGAAGGTGTGAAGATGGTAGACAGATAATACGGATCTCATGGGGGTCTATTTTGCCCTTTTTCCTGCCACAGCAAATGCATTTGTTGAATAGAGAACGCATTTTAAGCAGAACAATACTTCTTTTCTTGTCAGAAAAACACTTCACTCAATGGAGAGAGACAAACGACATTGAGTGGAGTAAAAATCACTGTAATTTCAAGCTATATTTTAGAGAGAAAACCTAAAAAGGTTGCATGCAATGCTCCTGGTCAGCAGGAGCCGGAAAAAAGAATTGAGGTAACTGCCTCCGGCTGAGCATGATGGGATAGTGGAGGTCACACAGTTTTTAAAGACACAGGCACCTTTTTCTTTGCTTAAAATGGCAGCCTATGGGCTACACTGCCCTGTACTTCTTCATCTCTTTCTCACATAGCAATAGGGTTTGTGAAGGATTTTTTACTTTCAAAGTTATTTATGCATTAGGTGCATATTTTCTTGGATATTCCCCTTTTGCCCCTTAATGATGAAGACATTTTAACACTGTTGCCTGATTTCTTAGGCTGCATTATGACTTTAAGTGAATTTTCTCAGGCCTTCCTGAATAAAGGCACAGTACAGCACTTAAGAAGATATATTGGAAAAAGTGCTCCAGGTCCCACGCAGGCGGGAGGGACTATTTAACGCTTATGAATACACATGGAAATCTCCTACGCGAGAATGACTGTTACTTCTTGTGTTTCTCACTGTGAGAGGGTTAGAATCTCTCCCTCTTTAAACTCATTAGACTGGAATCAGGGTGCCCTCGATGGTTCAACCATGACTGCTCATGGGCAAACTGACTTTTACATGGCCTCGCGATCATAATTTAGTTTACTTCCAGCGTAAAGCCTATAAATTAATCATAAATAGGAGGAAAGCAGTTATTGCCCAGCACTTGTCCCTACTTACTGATACCACCTTCACAAAGGCCAGCAAGTCATTTTAGAAGACTATCACATGTATGCGCTCTTTAGATCAAGGCTGTTCATCATTCAGCTGTCACGTAAATGGGGAGCACTGGGTGGCACACTTCGAAAAATGTACTTTTATGGCAATCTGACCTATTTGCAGCTTTGGCCTTCATCCTTCCTATCCATTTATCTGCAGGAAGTGAAGACTGCCATCCAGGAGAGTGCAGGAGGTAAAGAGCCTGGGTCCGATAGCATCCCAATTGATATTATCAAGTGTAACACAAATCTCTGGGCCCCATTGCTGACAAACGTTTACAACAGCTTGAACAATTTGTTGATTCCCCTCTCTTGGGCATCTTCAATCATTGTTCCGATCTTCAAAAAAGGCAATAGGGTGGTGCCTAAATGCTACCGCCCTATTTCCCTGATAGAAATCCCAGCTAAAATCTTGGGCAGAGTTCTGTATAGCAGAATAGTAGAATGGGTCAATGAAAATAATGTGTTAAATAAATGATCCTGATCACTGCGAAATACACGGTAGCTAAACACTCTGCACTGTATTTAGCCTTTATGGATTTGACAATGGCCTTTGACTGTGTTAATCGGGCAATGTTATGGCAATCCCTTATTAACTTGCAAATGGACCCATCTTTAGTTTACCTGCTGGTTTCCCTGCACACTGACACTAAGGCTCGCGTTAGGTTTGGGAATAAAGGAGAAGTCGCTAATGAATTCAGCATTGGTCAGAGAGTTCGCCAGGGGTTTGTTTAAGCTCCACTACTTTTTATTTTGTACATGAATGATCTTAGTACGGAGCTTGGTAAGTGCACTCTAGATGTGCCCATGGTGAATGGTGCCACCTTCCGGTACTACTTTAAGCAGATGAGGCAGTGCTAATTGCTCACACCCTCAAAGCCTTGCGTCATTCAGTTTGCTCCTTTGTTAATTTCATGGACAAGTTGGACTTATTAACACATTTTAATAAGTCTTTTATAATGACCTGTTGCCCAAAGCGTACGCGACCTTTAACTATTGCTGTGGGCAATAATGTGTTATGAAGCACTAACACTTTCTTCTATTTGGGGGTCACTGTTAGCTCATCTGGGTCATGGTTAGGGCATATTTCACAAAATAGGATCAAGCTTTCAAAGGGTATTGTCTCTCTGCTTAGCCTTCCATCACCTAAGGGTAAGAGGGTCCTCACACCTCTCCTGCAAAGATACTCCGCACAGTTGTACCTATAGCAATTTATGAGACCTGGGTGACTTGGTTATCCTCCAAAGGGAGGAAAACTGTTTCCTCCGGAGAGTTTTGTCAGCCCCTGCATCAACCTCTGTAGCTATCTGGAGTTTTGAAGAAGCAAAATTAGCCAAGGAGATAGTTTTAGACTGCTTGTCATGCGACAAGGGTCTCCTTATTACCTGCATAGCGTATGTTAAAAAATCCATGGAAGCTACTGGATTAGCTGAACATATTTCTAGATAGAACGTCACGGGCAGCCCCTGTCAGGAAGCAAGTACAAGCTCTATTGAAAAAATTAACTGGAGAAGAGAGGTTGAGTGCTGAAAGTCAAAAATCAAGTGTTAAGCATTATTTATATATTAATACAGGAACATTTCTACTAATTATCTGCAGAACACTAGCAAGAGTTGGGAAACATCTCTATTGTTCAGCTTTCGGACTGGCATAATGAAATACTACCTTTTTCTTCCCGGCTAGCCACCAACCCCAGCTTGACTCTAGACTATGCCCATGCACTAATTTGTATAAACAAACCATGTTACATTTTCTCTTTTTTTTCGTGAATAATCTAAAAAAACACCAACAAAAAAACCTTTTTTTAAGGCTCAGGAGTCTACAGCTCTGGTCTCAAGCCTATCATTTTTTACTAGCACTGGAAGTGGATTTGTGACCTTATTTCTCAAAGCTGCACTCCGCTCTAGGAGGTAGATGCTTTTAGATTAATTTATTCATTGCTCCAGTAGAATGATGATTTAGTATTTGACATTCTCTTAGGCTGATTGTTGTCTATTCCAGCTTTTATTTACCAAGATTGTTGGACAGCTTATTTTATTCAAACTTGATGATGTCATGTATTTTACTCATGTGTTTTTTATTTCTCATTATGTTACATGTATTCTATTGCTATTTTGCAAGTTTGGCACACTTTTATGGCTGTCAGCAGCCGAATAAAGAGGATTCCGATTCTGACTGTTTAATTTGTCTTGTCAATTACACAAAAAGAGAGTTTCCGGTGCCCAGTCTTTTTGTTAGTTGGGAAGTAAAACCCGGAAGCCATGCGGAAATGGAAGCAGCAACCAATAACCAAAATGAGCTGTTTAAACAAGTGTGAAAAGTCAGACTTCCTCTTAATATCTGTATGAAAATGTATATGAACAAAACATTGCGATGTCCCAATAATATTTTAGTTGGAGATGATGAGTAATGTATGTAAGGTGCCCAACTTTACAATAACAGTTTCCGGAAGTAGCGGGATGGGTGACATGCTACTCCAGGCCCCCCGCAAAGGTCATACCATTGCCTAAAGCCAAAACAAAAGAGTACACAAACTAGACAAAGGACCAAATGGGAGAATGTCTCTAGCTTGTGATGCCTATATGTGCTTGAAATGAGTCTCTCTCTCCTCCAAGAGCGTGATCCATTGGTTTGTATAAAAACAAAATCAATACACCAGGATTACATTTTTTTGCAGTATGCCACGCGTAGAAATCAGTAGAAATACTCTAGCAATGCAAGCATATATGAAGCTTCCTCTAGCATAGTGCGCCACAAACTTTTCAGAAATACTATGCATTTTTTAGAATGACAATTGTCAGCAACCCACTTAGATTTAATGGACAGGAGTTGGGCAATTTTTTGATGTAACTGTAGTATCATGTGGTAGGACAAGTTCATTTACATACAGCACATTTTCCATTGAAATGGCCACTAAATTTGCACAGACATACACACAGTTTTATTGATAAGACTATATTGCAAACAAATAATAATGTGCGAAAATCGGGTTTCACTTAATATTCATCATTTATGCATCACCAAGTTAAGCCTCTTGGTTTGTTTTGATCCTATTAACATCTTCAGAATTACAAAAAAATGATTTTTGCTTTCCTAACTGCTAAATGGTATAGTTAATTTACAGGCATTTACATTTTATTGTGTGGTACAAAAACATGATCTTCTACAGTCTTTCCTTTCATTCTCCCATATCACTTAATTCACTTTAGTTTTCTTTCTCTGACTGTAAAGTGAGAGTAGTTTGAGATCACCAGTTCCCATGCTAAAACAAGCATTTGCAATGCAATAGGTCTCGCATTAACGCGAGTTTGAGCTATTGACATTGTAAATGACAATGCCTTTTATTTATGTTTTGGTTTTTAAAACATAAATAAAAGGCATTGTCATTTACAATGCCAATAGCTTAAACTCGTGTAAATGCGAGACCTATTGCATTGCAAATGCTTGTTTTCGTTTTCACTTACCCGCAAGACTTCTCCAACTTTTCTTTCTCTCACTCGCCAGGCCTTTCTGCCCTCTCTTTTATCCACCTACCCTCCCTCCCTCATTCACATCTTCTCGCGTTCAATGTTTGTCGCCTCCATCTCTTCCGTTCTACTTTCCGCTGCCCCTGCCACCCTGCTTACTCCCCACAGCCTTCCACCCCGCGCACAATCTCCTCTTGTACTCTTCTCACTCGCTGTCCTTTCTCCATCTCCATCCTTCTCTGGTAGCTCCTGTGCTCCCTCTCTTACGTGCCATTTCTACCCACACATATTGCGTCTAAGGGCTGAGAGGTGCGGGTGGAAGGAGGACCAGTGAGGAATAAGAATCGTGTAAGCACCAGCGAGTTCCATGTCCCAGCAATCGATTGATGCTGTCTGGGTCACTTTTGGAGCGCCCCTTTGCTTCAAGGGCATTCGGTCACCCCTAAATAACAGTAACCGGCCCATCAAAACGTGTCGTTCATTAATGTATGTGTTTCTGTCTGGGATGCCGCCATCTGACTGTACTTGCCTGGCTGCGTCTATCTGCCCAGCAGCGTATACCCAGCCTACGTTTCTGCTCCTGTACCATGTTTCTCGAGGTTCCTGAGTCTCCCCCACACTGGAAATCAGAGTAGATAGAATCAAGCCATTACCAGCTCGATGGCAAGCTAAAAAAAACACACACACACATACAAGAATACTCATGCCCTCTAATCCGCTGCTGCAGTCCTGCACATGTAGCAATACCCTTCATGGTCTTGCCCCTCCCCTTCACACCCCCAACTTCCTTTTGCTTCATGCTCAGCGGGGGCCTTACACATCAGCTTGCAGCGCTCTTTAATACATGTTTGGGTGTGCGATTCCCTAGCTCAGGTTTAAATGCTGCAGAATTAAACCGGAGCACAGCGCCAATAATTGGTGTTTTAAGAAGACGCGTCGTTCACTGTGACCCTTACCCACTGAAAACATCCTGTGGTTGTGGGCAAATCGCTTAATCCCCCAGTGCCTAAAATGAATGTGTCCGTCTGTAATGTACCCGGTGCTCATGTAAAGCGTTCTTTGATACCTTCAGGTCGAGTTCGCGCTATATAAAACTACAATAATAATGGAGCAATCAGGCTGGCGGATCACTGTTGTGGAAGATGGGAAGAGAGTAAAAGTCCATAAAAGAGCTGTCCATCACCATGTTCGCGCCAGAAGACAATATGCTATACATATAGCTCCCTTTTATTTAAACAACATCATTAGCACAAAGGCACAGTAGGTTAGCTTTCAAGCAGGGGCCTCTGTGGTCAGAAAACGTTTGTACTGCGCCATAGTCGTGCTGCTTCTGAACTTTATCTCCCTGTCGTCAGGCCAATAACATATAATATTAATGAAAACCGGACGCAGCTAAATAAAGAGCAGGAGAAGGAATTCCGGCGTTCCTGGGGGATTATCGACGGCTTCTGCCAGCGCGGCTGTCCGCGCCGGCCGGAGGAAGCCCGTAGGAGCTGTACACGGTCTGATGACGGTGGGTCTGTGTACGTTGTGGTGTCCCTGTCAAAATATGGGGGGTATACGTTGGTTTTTGGAAGCTCCTCTGGTTCATCCTCCGTCCTCCGATCGCGGCGAATTGAGTCATTAAAGAACAAGTTACTTACCTTCGGTAACGATGTATCTGTAAGAAACATTAGTTAGTTAGATTCCTCACCTTAGAATATCCCCAGGCGTCAGACTGGATCCGGAAGATTTTTGTAGCAATACCCCTTGCGCGTCGCTAGGCGTCGTCTGCGGCTCCGCGTCCGTCGTTGGCGTTGTGCGCCGGAATGACGTTGTCGGAGTACTTAGATGCCGCCCTCGTGCGCTGACGTTAGTTCTTGTACATAGCTTTCCGCGCCAGGAACACAGAGCCATGCAAGAGACCGACACTGGTGCCAAAAAATCTAGGGCCCTGAAAAGGATAGCCTTAACCCTAGATGTCGGTTCGCAGAACGGGGAGGATGGGTGGGTCGGTGAGGAATCTAACTAACTAATGTTTCTTACAGATACATCGTTACCGAAGGTAAGTACCTTGTTCATCTGAAAGAAACACGTTAGTTAGATTCCTCACCTTAGAATAGATACCCAAGCAATTCCAACCCCGGTGGTGGGTCTGCGAACCAAGATCACACCAGAAAGTCCTGGAGGACAGAACGGCCAAAGAAGCCATCCCTCCGGACTTGGCTGTCTAGGCAATAGTGCCTGGCAAACGTGTGCAGCGAAGCCCACGTCGCCGCCTGACAGATGTCCTGCAAAGGGACTCCCCGTCCCAAAGCAGTAGTAGCCGCTGTGGCCCGAGCAGAATGGGCTCGCAGCCCAACAGGAGGGACCTTTTTTGCCAAGGAATAACAGGTTTTTATACACAAAACGACTCACCGGGAGATGGTCCGTTTGTGCACAGCTTTCCCCTTCTTAGCACCCACGTAGCCAACGAAAAGCTGGTCGTCCACCCGGAACTGTTTCGTGCGGTCCAAATAGAAGGAGAGCGCACGTTTTGGGTCCAGACGGTGGAGCCGCTCTTCCTCTTTAGAAGGATGCGGAGGCGGAAAGAAGGTGGGCAAGGTGACAGATTGCCCAAGATGAAAGGGGGTCACCACTTTCGGTAGAAAGGAAGGACGAGACCGAAGGACAACCTTGTCCGGATGAACAGATAGAAAAGGAGGCTTGGACGATAGAGCCTGGAGCTCACTCACCCGTCTAGCCGAGGTGATGGCTACCAGGAAAGCAGTCTTAAGAGTCAGAAGACGAAGAGGACAATTGTGAAGAGGCTCAAAGGGAGCGCACATCAGAAACGTTAGGACAAGATTCAAGTCCCACTGAGGCATTACGAAAGGGACAGGAGGGAACGTGTGAGTAATGCCTTTAAGAAAGCGTGACACTACAGGGGACTTGAAAAGAGAGGGCTGATCAGGAAGCCGTAAGAAGGCAGAGATGGCAGCAAGATAACCTTTCAAGGTGCCCAGGGCAGAGCCCTGCTGGGCCAAAGAAAGAAGAAAGAGGAGAACCTCAGAAAGAGGGGCGGAAAGGGGATCCACAGCCTTTGCTGTGCACCATGCCACAAATTTGTTCCACCGGCAGGCGTATACCGTCTTTGTGGAGGGACGCCTGGCTGCCAGAATGATATCACAGACTTCAGGAGGCAAGTCAAATGGCATCAACTGCCGCCGCTCAATCTCCACGCATGGAGGTGGAGGCTGGACAGGTTCGGGTGGAGGACCGTCCCCTGCTTCTGCGACAGAAGATCCTCCCGAAGGGGCAGACGTATCGGAGGATCGGTCAACATACTGAGTAGCTCGGGATCCCAGTACCTTCGTGCCCAATCCGGAGCCACCAAGATGACTTGGGCCCGGTCGCGCCTGATCTTCTTCAGGACTCTGGGCAGAAGTGGTATAGGCGGAAAAGCGTACAACAGACCGCAACTCCACTCGCGACGAAAAGCGTCGCCGAGCGAGTGCCGCCTTGGAAATTCCAACGCGCAGAACTGCTGACATTGCGCGTTCTCTTCGGTGGCGAATAGATCTAACCAAGGCTCTCCCCACTGCTGAAAGAGACCTTGCGCCACTTCGGAGTTCAGACGCCATTCGTGATCCATCATGCACCGGCGGCTGAGTTCGTCTGCTCTGGCGTTCAGAGAGCCCGCCAGATGTTGAACCACCAGGGTGATGCCCTGGTGTTCCAGCCATGTCCAGAGGCGCAGGGCCTTCTGACAAAGGGTCCACGAACCCACCCCGCCCTGTTTGTTGCAATACCACATGGCGGTGGTGTTGTCCGTGAACACCTGCACGACACTTCCCCGGACAGAGGGAAGGAAGGCTTTCAGTGCAAGTCGGATCGCTCTCAGCTCCAACAAGTTGATGTGGAGGCGAGACTCCGCCGGAGACCAGAGGCCTCTGATCTCCGCCTCTCCCATGTGGCCACCCCATCCCAGGAGGGACGCATCCGTCACTACGACATGCTCCGGTAGGGGTAGGGAGAGGCTCTTGCCCGTGACCCAATCGCGGTCCGTGAGCCACCACTGCAACTGCTGTGCAGTGCCCTCCGAGATCAAGACATGGACGGACAGGTTGCCGTGATGCTGGGCCCACTGAAACTTCAGGTCCCACTGCAGAGCCCGCATGCGCCGCCTGGCGTGATGCACTAGTAGGATGCAGGAGGCCATCAGCCCCAGAAGCCGCAACACTAGCCTGACCGAAACCCAGGATAGAGGCTGAAAGATGGGAATCAGGGCCTGTATATCCCGGACCCGCTGTTCCGGTGGATGAACCCGGAACTGCACCGAATCGAGAACCGCTCCGATGAAGAGGAGCTTCTGAGAGGGGCTCAGGTGTGACTTCGGCACGTTGATGGAAAACCCCAGCAAATGCAGGAGATCCGCCGTAGTCTGGAGGTGGGAGACGACTGCCTGGGGCGAGCTCGCCTTCAACAACCAGTCGTCGAGATAGGGGAAGACTGGAACCCCTGATCTGCGCAGATGAGCTGCGACCACCGCCATCACTTTCGTGAACACCCAAGGGGCACTGGTAAGGCCGAAGGGGAGCACGGTGAACTGAAAGTGCTCCTGACCCACCATGAACCGCAGGTAACGCCGGTGGGCCGGCAGGACGGGGATATGGAAATATGCATCCTGCAAGTCCAACGCTACCATCCAGTCTCCAGGGTCGAGGGCAGCTAGAACCTGAGCCAAAGTCAACATTTTGAACCGTTCCTTCCGGAGGAAGGCATTGACGTTCCTGAGGTCCAAGATAGGGCGTAGGCCCCCTTTGCCCTTCTTGGGAACCAGAAAGTAGTGGGAATAACAACCACGACCTACTTCTGGGCTCGGAACGCGCTCGACAGCCTCTTTGGCCAAGAGGGCCGAAACTTCCTCTTGCAGAAGATTCAAATGATCCTCCGAGATACGGTGGTGCTGCGGTGACATGGCTGGAGGGGTCGTCTCGAAGGGGAGGGAGTAGCCCCATCGGACGATTTGCAGCACCCACCTGTCCGAAGTAATGGTACGCCAGTGGAGCAGGTGATGGCGAACCCGGCCTCCCACTGGCGAGGAATGGGCCTGAAAGCTCGGACTAGGAAGGCTTTGAGGTGGATGCTGCCGGGGTGGATGTGGACTGACCGCGTTGTCCTCCAGTACCGCCTCGGCGGAAACCACGTCCGCGTGCAGGCTGGTTCTGCGGCCGGTGGGTAGGTGGACGTGAGGGGGTGCCCCTTCCTTGGCCACGAAAGGAGCGAAAAGCGGAAGTTTGTGGCCACGGGGCCGAGAGGCCCAAGGACTTGGCCGTAGCCCGGGAGTCCTTGAAGCGAGCCAGCGCACTGTCAGCTTTCTCACCAAAAAGGTGAGTGCCATCAAAAGGCATGTCCATGAGAGTGCTCTGGACATCCCCTGAAAAGGACGTGGACCGCAGCCAGGCGTGACGTCGAAGCGCCACCGTGGTAGAAATCGCCCTACCCAGCGAGTCCGTAGTGTCGAGTCCACATCGGATTGCATGGCGCGCTGCATCTCTCCCATCGGCCAGAGCTGAGGAAAGCCGTGCCCGGGCTCCTCCTGGCACAGGGGCAGCACGTCCTCCACCGTATCCCACAGAGAGTGGGAATAACGGTCCAAGAGACAGGCGGTGTTCAAAGACCGCAGGCCCAAACTGAGTGAGGAGAACAGCTTCTTACCAAACTGTTCCAGTCTCTTGGAATCCCGGTCCGGAGGAGCGGACCGGAAGGAGGAATGGGAGGTAGAGGCCTGGATAACCAGACTCTCGGGGGTGGGGTGTTGGGACAGAAAACTGAGGTCGCCCGGAGCAGGGCGGTGGCGCCTGGCAACGTTCCTATCCACAGGAGGGACTGTGGAGGGCTTGGACCAGGTGCCCTGCAGAACGTCAATGAGGGCCTCATTGAATTGCAGCAAAGGCTCAGAGGAGCATGCGGCAGACTGAAGCACCTCAGTGAGGATGTTAGTCCTCACAGCCACGGCAGGCAGCTCAAGCCCAAGGGCCATGGCCGCCTTGCGCAGCACCACAGAAAAAGCTGCACCCTCCTCCGAAGCCACAGTCGGAGGAGAGATGAATCCAGTGTCCGGTGAGGTATCCAAACCACTGGCCTCCCCCAGTTCATCTGCCCAGTCCTGTGAAAGTTGGCCCTGAAGGGCCAAAGGGTCCACGGACCCCTCCCAGTCGCCCCCGTCATCCGATTCCTGGTAAACAGGAGGAATGATCGGAGCCAGTCGATAGACAAAATGTGTCTCTAGCGGCGTCGGATGCGGCGTCGGGCGGCGCCGCACCGGCGTCGGGACCGGACAGGAGCTGAACCGGGGATCGGCGTCGACCGGAGGTGGCACCGGTGTCGACGCCGGCGGAGGAGGCGTGACTAGGTCGACCGGGGCCCAGGCACGGGCCCCTCGGGGACCTGCGGCATCGGGGCCGGAGCCGCCGGCGCGCAAGGTCGCTCAGTCGAGTCCGCGGGGCCCGAAGGCGCGCCAGCGGGCGTCGACGGCGGGGCCAGGCTCCTCATGGCCGAGAGGAAGGCACTGACCTCCGCCGGCATTGCGTCAGTCCCAGGGACCGGCGGGTATGGGGATGTGCGCGGCGCCTGCGGCTCCAGCGGAGCCGCGGGGGTGGAACCACCCTGACCCTCGGCCGAGTCGCGCGACCGGCGAGGGGAGTCCGAAGAGCGGTGTCGCCTCTTGGACTTCTTGGAGCGCTTCGACTTACCCGAAGACTTCGAGCCAGACGAGCGACGATGTCGAGTGCGGCTCCGCGACCGATCCTTGGACCTCCTCCTGGACTGGGATCGAGAGGTGCGCGGAGCCGAGTGGCGAAGCTCGAGAAGCTTACGGGACCTAGCTTAGCCTAGCTTTCGAGGTAAGGGCCATACAATCGGAGCACGACTCCGCGTCGTGGTCGAGGCCCAAACAATACAGGCACCGGCGGTGATGATCGGTCACCGACATCAGTCGGTGACAGTCGTCGCAGGCCTTGAAACCAGGCATCCTACCGGCACCAGAGTCGAGAAAGTTACCAAAAAGAGTCAAAAAAGTTAGTCAAAAAATGACTAAAGGGGTAGCTCTCCCAGATCGGCGCTTACTGGCGCGGAAAAAAGAAGAACTGACGTCAGCGCGCGAGAGCGGCGTCTAAGTACTCCGACGACGTCATTCCGGCGCACGACGCCAACGACGGACGCGGAGCCGCAGACGACGCCTAGAGACGCGCAAGGGGTATTGCTACAAAAATCTTCCGGATCCAGTCTGACGCCTGGGGATATTCGAAGGTGAGGAATCTAACTAATGTGTTTCTTTCAGATTTGAGTATTCGTAACACTTTTCATTCGCAGTGCTTAGAAAATGTAGTATAAAACTGTTTATAAGCCAGTGTATATTATATGCTATGTCTTCCCATCCTCCAGAATTTTCAGTCAGTGAAATCCGGCTCCCAGCCACTTGGGGAGAGGCAGAGTAGTACGAAAGAGTAATGGAAAATTACCACCCTGGTGACTGGGCGATGAATGTTATCTTACTAATCTACCTCCGTCACAGCTTCTGCCGTGCAGTCCCCTCGGTAGGTTCATGCTGTGTTTTAACTTTGCCGGCTGGAGGAAGCCCAAAGGAGCTGTACACGGTCTGTTGACGGTGGGTTTGTGCACGCTGTGGTGTCCCTGTCAAAATATGGGGAGAATACGTTAGTTTTCAGAAGCTCCTCTGGTTCAGCCTTTGGCTAAATAAAGTACCCACCAATTATGAAGGCAAGGGCAAAGAATTCCAGAAACAACATAAAGGAAAAAAAAAATGTCCTTTTAAATTAGTTTGCTGTCTCTGTTGAAGGAGGGAGAGGCTGGGTGAACGTTGGGGAAGCGGAGGGTGGGAGTCTGGGAGGAGGCTCACTGGCTGTGTGGAGACGATATGGCAGCAGGGGGATCTCTTATCTTTATGGGGCCATGTGTTTGGCCCCATAAAGATAAGAAACTGCTTTGCGACAGCAGCAAAGCAGGTGAGCCAGTCCGGCTCGGAGACAAAGGGTGTGAACAGAAAACCCTAATTTCCAATGGCAGGCCACCGTTTAGCATAAACGGTGATGCCATACAATGGAAATGAGGGCCGGGGCTTAAAGCCCTTTTCTGAAAGTCCTCTCCTATAAAATCTCTCGCAGAGGCGGAGCAGCGCTTTGCGCTGCACCCCATGTGAAACCTAAAAATAAGTAGCAACTTGTCAGAAGACACAGCCTGACGTTTGACCTCTGTCTTTGAATCACAGCAAATGTGACAAGATATATACAGAATGTAAAGGCATCTTTATTTATTGCTTAGACTTTCATAACACACCAAAAATTAGCTCGCAATCCACAATTTGGGAAACAATGCTTTACCGTCCTCACTCATGGCCATGTTTCGTGCAACACCAATGCATCACTTCCCCCTAGAGGGTTTAGCGTGTAAATATGTAAAAACAAAAAAGCCAGTCAAATTTGAAAAAGATGGGGCTGCTTAAGGTTGAGTAATCTCACCACAATGGAAGGAAGTTACACATAGAAGGGTTTTTGCACATGTTTAATGGAATATGAAACAATCATAGCGATCTATGCACTTTGTGATTATTGATCTCTATCTTTCCGTCAAGACAATTTACCTTCTGCATGAGTGTTTTTGTTGGTAACTTTCCTATTACTCTTTTCACTCTCTGCTAATGGAAAACATGGGTATATTAATTATGGTAACCTAAGATATATAATATCATTTTCTATGTTTGAGATTAGTAATATATATACCAGCATAGAAATATGCATGTGTTGAGTTGTTACAATTGTTTTGCTAATGTGAGTTGGTTTTTTGCATTGTTGTTAACTGCCAAATCTTTACAATATATTCCATGTGCTTAGGACAGAACTGTGGCAGTTCCCTGACTGGCTTGGCAAAGGTGATGGCCTCTTCCATGTCAAAAACATTTAGAACACAAAGAGTCGTGGGTTCCAGTGCATGCTTAGAGCACCTGGGTAAACTCATTTACATTTCCTTGCAGATATAATTTCCTGCTGGATGAAACCTTTGTAGGAGCTCATTAACGAAGATCTTCATTGCAGGGTTTAATGTAGGGATGCAAGATGCTTTTAAAGGAGTCAACTTAAGAAATTTATGAGAAACATGATAATTCGACAAAATAACTGCTATTGGTCAATGTCATGCTAGACAGAGAGCTCTTTGCGAAGATTCAGCACATATCTGACACATTTAAATTAATTGTAGTTTTGCTTTCATCCACGTCTTATGTGCCTTCATACAAGATGCATGCACAGGCTCACATGACAAATTAAACTTAGCCTGATCCAAAAATAGATTTTTGCTGCAGAAAGCACGACATTTATTAATAATCAATTGTTTCAGTAATTCAAATTACAGCGCATTATTTCAGTATTTTCTTGAGGGGAAAGCTGAAAAGTAGATAGGCATTACCTATTGGAGAGCATGGTTCGACCAGTAAAATTTTGCAGTGCAGCTGTAGCCTGAGCAAGCCACTTACCTCCAACATACGAGACCTGCGAATTGTAATGTGAGTAACGTGGGGTGAGGCAGAGCTGGTTTCCACTAATCCAAGCTTCTCCTTTTCTTTCGTTACCATGTTTCGGAAAAGAAGGACCCTCTGCAAAAATAAAACTATACTATTTATTCTAAGAGGAGCATCATTCCTAACTTCTTGCATCTGTCGTCATTATGCATCTGTTAGTATGTGACATAAAATACAGACATGTTTGTTCTCAATTTTGCATCCACAGTACTCTACAGTTTACCACCTCTGAAATGGAAATTACACTCGTTTTTTAGCAGTGCAAAAAATGTAATTGTCACTTCTTCTACAACAGTTGCTAATAAGAGATGAAAATCAGTCTCCAATCAAAGGAAAACCTGGCACTAAAAAAAGACTCATCAGCATGTATTCTCTGTATATTCAGGCCAAACCTAAAATGCTTTCCAACAGGATATGTACCGTTTTAGGTCGTCCGTCTTTATGTTTGGATTTTGAATTCTGTTGTTTTACTTGTGACTGAAGCTCACACTTCAGCACAGAGTGGCCTGGGTCTTTCAATGTTTAGAGAAAAAGCCAACAATATCAGGAAGATCTGCCTTAACGCGATGCACTATTTTTGTAGATTTGGGACTATTGTATCCCCATTCACCGACAACATCAGCTTGCTGAATGGACTCCTTTTATCACTCATTTACACTACTTTGAAAACCATGAAGGTCATTTAAACGTGTGTTTAATTTTTCTGCTGTTGCTTAACTCCTGCCAGTGGTATTTGCAAATAACTGCAGTAAACTAAACAAACCTGTCTTCTATTTGCAACTTTAGCTCCACCTGCTAATCCATTTAATATTTTTTATTTTTCTGTGGGCTTGCTTTATAGGTATAAGTATGGTTCACATCAAAGTGAGTCTCTCAAAAAGATTTCCAACATGCCTGAGTGAAATGAACGGTAAACATGTTAGTGGTTGTAAGATCTCTCAGAGCTCCCTCATATAATTTTATTAAACATTAAATGCCTAATTATGATGGTGGCCGGACTGCAACCTAAGGCTCGTCGGTTGCAGTCCAACCGCCATCTACTGCTGCGGTTCGACCGTCCCATTACGATGCTTGCGATCGGAGGCAACAGTCAGAAGGACCGACTGACACTTTCCGACAGGTGGGAAACGCACCCTAATCCCTTAAGGATGCCATTTCGGCCGTCGAGATTATGATGTCGGATTCTGACAGCCATTCCATGTTGGCCATTCCGACATGGAAAGGCTGTTAGAAAGCAACACTGGGGGCCCCTAGCAGAGCCCCCTTCCCTCCGTGGCCCCCTCATGTGGGCCTGGAGGGCACCAAACATCCCTGCACCGAGTGGCCGGCACCACAAGGTGCCTGCCACGCGGTGGAGGGATGTTCACAAACTTCCATTTTTCATTGACAAATGGAAGTTCTCGAAAGCACTATGCGTGGTTGCATCCTAAATGGGGTGTTGGAAACATCAAACTATGGTCGGGCGGTTCCTTCGACAGATATTGTAATCGGGGCCTAAGCGTTTTACAATAGTGCACACATTTAGCTTTTTAAGATGAAGCTGCATGACATTCCTTCTCACAAGCATTCTAAGTTCAGCATTTTCTCCATCTCTGTGAGGGTAGCATTGATCTGCTTTTTTCTCTTTAACATGAGTGCCATTGTTATGATGGTTTGCAAGTGTTTTACAGCCCATTCTTGTTGGCACAGATGCCCGCAAACTGAGCCTTTTGTTATCACTTTTTAAGAACAAACTAGCTCACAAGCTTGCAGGGATGCATTCTTTGGACTTGGGAAATTACATCTCCTGGTTGAAAGTGATTGGTATTCTCTTTTCTCATTACCTTGGTTTGCACCTTAACAATCTCAAAGTCATTCTTAAAGCACACTATTTCACTAATTAGAATTCTGGTAGCATATGTGCCCTACTGCTAAAACCAGACACAAGGCATGCACGCCAATGTTCGTATGTTGATCAACAAATATCATTGAGAAGAAGAGATCACCCACCGTATAGAAATACCTACCCACATGTTGCTAGAGTGAATGAGTAATATTTTAAACGACTGCCCCTAATAACGGTCTACAATGGTTATTCCGAGAGGAAGTGTTTGACTGCCAGTGAAGGCTCCATAATGGTTAATGCAAAGATGTCTGTGGGCATTTACTCCCTTGCATGACTTTTATCCTCATGTAAATGAGGGTGCTTTCCATCCCCCAATACACTTGAAACCTACTTTGGCAGGGGATTCAGCCCTGAGGATGAGTTTCCAATATCGCTTATGTTATATATGGGCCAGGTGATACACGGCTGCCCAATGAGAATCACTTTTCACATCGTGCTGATGTGGCCACAACTGCAAAGATCCAGAATAAAATGAGCAGACTGTACACAGGAAGTTACTCACATTTTTATGAGGAATTACATGAGGGATGTACTGTAAGAGCAACTGGGCTCGCTTCTTATCTTTGTCAAGTTCTTGAAAAAGCAGGCTTGGTTTCAGATCCCTGCAAGAAAAACAGGACATATAGTCAGTCATATTTTGGAAGTCAGCATGAATTAAGAGTAGGCTTATGCTGAAAGAAGTAATGTTTACTATGATACATCAAAAACAACAAAAGATGCCACCTGAAACACTATCCTCCCCATTTCCATTCAACACCAGCTAGTCAAAGGATAAAGGATATAGAGGCGGAGTGTTAGGGGTAAGGGATCGACATTGCTTGAGCTAGATGCATAGTACTGTGTGAGATCCAGAGCTGTCGCCCTCTCTCATATCCTGCTTAGGACACCAGTTTTATCGTGGTTACCATATAACTATTTTAAATTTGGGAACCATACTACTAGTTCTGACACGAAAGAGATGCATTGAGTACATCACGGGTAAAAACACATGCACAGAAAATTCACAATAATGTTGCTGCTAATGGGACCAGAGGCTCTGATGAGGGACAGCCTAAGAAAATAAAGATAATGCTAGCATTTATAGACTAGGCATTTTAGCAACCAATCAGCATGGAAAATTATGATTGATGTTATACTTGAAGGCTTTTAATATTTTAGAATTCCAGATAGCAGTGCGTGCATTACAATTATAAACCTAAACTCGTCTTAAAGCTTCTAAACTCATTTAGTATGCAGTTATGGCTTGTCTGAGGCACAAACCAGAAATGGAAAGTATCTATAACACATTACGTTGATACTACACTACAACCGGGCTAAAACAACGCTTCCAAAGATAAAGCTTTAAATATAGAGGAGCCCTCAGAAAAGCCTATGTTATCAAAATATCACAATACATTACCTTAAGAGTCAGCTCAGCACTTTATTTAAGACATTTGGGGGAATATGTATCAAAAAAGACATTTGCGATTCTCCAAATGCGATTTTTAGCGAATCGCATTTTGAGAATCGCAAACCGCGATGTATTAAAAAAAATCGCAAATAAATTGTGGTACTCAAAAATTCGCAGAATGACACTGCAAACCCACTATTTGCGATTCATTAATTGCGAAATCGCAAATAAAGAATAGCAAAAATAGGGAATCTGCAATTCAGGTGCAGCTTGATGACATCACACCCAGGAAGTGGGAGTGCCTATGCTGCACCTGATTGCCTGAGGCTGAGTCAGAGGCTGTGAGGAGAGGCAGAGAACTGGGCACTGCATTTACAAACATCCACAATGGATCCCCAAGAGAAAGAGAAGGACAAGGATGGGGCAGGGAGAAAGAGAAAGTAGAAGTTCAGTCAGAGGGAGCAGGAGGTGCTAATAGAGGAGATGGTACTCAGCCATGAATTATTATTTGGGAAAAAGTCACTCCGTGTCCCAGAGTCCAGAAAGAGGAAAATATGGCTGGACATCCAGGCTAAGGTAAATGCTGTTGGTGTGACCCAGCGCACAGTGGAGGACCTCAGAAAGAGATGGTATGACATGCGCACCAGGTCAAAGGAGAAGGTGGCAACCAGGCTGGCGGAGGCTAAGAAGACTGGTGGGGACTACCAACTGCAACAGAGTCAACACCCCACGAGGAGTTGCTGGAGTCCACCCTTCAGCCCGAGAGCGTCATTGGAGTGGCTGACATAGACAGCTCCGACCCTGCAAACACCAGCCAAGGTAAGATGTATGCCAAATCCATCCTCACACATCACTATCCCATTCACACACTCAGGAATGCACCAACTACAAAGTACGTATGCTACTCCAGTACACGTTTTCCAGCACACACAACAATGCATCATGGGAGATGTAGTCAGATGCATCAGACAGTGGGGCAATGAAACACAGCAATGTAGAAACAGTATGAGAAATCCAGTAAATTTAGAAAGCGGTAGACAGTAGTTAGCTAATACAAACTGAGAAAACTTTATTGAGTGAGAAATGCAGATCATGTCACAAAATCAAAATGTGCCTTTTCATTCACAGCACAACCTGAAACACAGGATGACAGTGCAGGAGCTGAGGAGGCGGCACATATGGAGGAGCAGGCAGGGCAGGAGGACACCGATGAAACCACGCAGACCACACCTGTCCCACCGATAAAGCGCACCATTGTGCCCCCACTGCCACTTCTTGAGGCAGAAACCCAGTCCATAGGGGAGGACAATGCTCAGGCTGAGTCAGGGCAGCGTGCAATACAGGTGCAGGAACAGCACACACTGCAACATAGTGAGGAAGGATCTGTGAGATGCAGGGCAAGGGCGGGCACCTGCGCCGACGCAGATGGTGAACACACGGTGTTTGCTGGACTGGAGGGCAGCACGCTGAAGATACAGCGCCTGCAACAAAGTGTCATGCCCCGCGGTCATGCCCCAGAGAGCAGAGAGTATTTAAGGGGCGAAGGGCGTGCAAACGCTGCTTAGCGTTCTTGCACTTAGCCCCATTTCCGTCCCGTAGGTGTTTGCCTGACTTCCGGTTGGGTGGTGTTTCCTGTTTCCTGTTGTGGACGAGTTGCAGAGAACGAGTGCCGGCGTATTTGTTGTTCCCGGTGAAGCATGGCGCTGGCGTTTTTGAGCCTACAGAAGCGGCAGCTCTAGATGCGCAATTCCCTCTGGTTGGTGTGGCTGTACCCGAGTGTTTCCCCAGCACCAAGTAAGGTCTAACAGTTGGTGTCTAGTTCGTGGGTCCCGTTCCACTCGCTGTTCCTTTCAGTGGATTCTGGGACTGAACCTTGCCTTAACAGTCTTTTGTTTTTACGTGTGCAGCCTGCAGTTAAGGCGACTCTCGGTCTTTGTCTTGCCGGAGTCTCATTTTGGTTCTTGCTACTGATCCTTTAATATCACTTACTTTTGCCAAGGGAAAGGCATTCCCATATTTTATCCCTACACTACGTTCCGTTGAACGCTTATTAGGTGGTGATGACTGGCGAGGACCATTGAGCATTGATTTAGGTTTTCCACATTGCTGCATAGGAAGCACGCCCTAAGGTAACTAATCACTTGTAGAGAGTGGTAGAAGAAGACGATTGTTTAGCCTCCCACTCAGTACACTTGAATACTTACGGGAGTGATGCACAGATATTCATGCTGACAGTCACCAGAGCGGCTGACGATAACCTTGCTGGGAGTCCTTGCCTTTAATCCTGACGTGATCCATCAATCAAGACCTGCCTTTCTCCCCGCCTATCCTTGTTTTGTTTCCCTGTTTTCCCCCAGCGGGTCCTCCGTACTCTAGAGTCTGATAGAGTCGGATGGACGTGGGGGACGACTGCGGACTTTTCTCCGAGGTTCCAGACGATCCTGTAGAACATCCTCCGCGATCATTACACAAAGATCAATTCGGTCAATTAACCGGCAGCTGGTCTCAGTAAACCACAACCTATGCAACATGAGGGAGGACATCAGGGACATGGCAGGTGCAATCCGGGAACTGTGTGCCACAATGAAGCAGGAGCAGGCAGCCAGGCGCAGGGGGAGACAAGGTTTCAACAGCCGTTTGGACACCTACACCAAGGCGGTGAACCACCTGTGCACTGCCACGAGCCTGCTGTCACGTCGCTCCATGAGAATGCAAGTGGAGATGGCCCACTGCAGCCAGGATGTGGCGAAAGACCTACTGCAGGTCACCACCGCCGTGGCACATGACTCCTGGGCTCAGGGAAGAGCGAGGCGCTTTCCAGCAGGAGCAGCATAACCCCACCAGTGCCCGAAACAAGACAGCGCAGTGGGAGACAGGGTGCAACACCTGAGGAGTCAAGGGAGGGCAGTCAGCACCCTGAGCGTGCACCAGCAGGCCGTTCCAGGAAGAGATGAACTGCCATCACTGAGGATAGCAAATGGGTGAAGCAACCCATTATAACTGGACTTGTGGCTTGCCTATATACCTGCACTGTGGCCATAACATGTGCTACATCTAGTGACACTCATGATGTGTCTGTCAGGCTGTGTGACTAAATTTGTCCTGCAGCTTTAGGATTGAATAAACAGACCTGAACCAAAACATCTTTTGCATTATGTCATTATTTCTCACCTAAAAATAGTTGTGTGTGATCTCATCCAGTCACTGTGGTCCGGCAGCTGCCCCAACTCCAACTGCTGGTCTGCAAGGCAGGCTTGGGCCCTCATCCTCAGAAGTATCTGTATCAGTTAGTTCTGCCGGAATGCCTTTTTCATAGCTATGTTGTGGAACACTGCACAGGTTGCTACAATCTTGCAGCAGGTCTCAGGGCTGTATTGGAGTGCTCCTCCGCTTTTATGCACGCAGCGGAACCGGTTCTTCAGGATCCCAAATGTCCGTTCAATTAGACAGCTCGTTGGTTTGTGTGTGAATCTCCTCTCCCTTGCATTGGCTGGATTGAGGTATGGTGTCATGATGAAGTCCCGCACTGCATATGCACTGTCACCTTCATAATTGAAAACAAGAGGTAAGTTACAGTCCTCCCACCCCAGAGATTTTCTGTATGTCAGAATGTTTGACATGCATTTACCTAGCAGGTAGCCCTCACCAAACTCGCCAGCATTGAGACGTCTGTATATCCCGCTATGTCTAAAAAGAGTTGTGAGTACTGCCTGGGTATTTCGCTACAATATTATTGAGGATATATTTTGCATTGCAGATGACCTGTATGTTTAGCGAATGATAGGATTTTCGGTTTCTGAATACACATTCATTGTTTGATGGGGGGGTGAGGGCCACATGGGTTCCATCTATGTAGCCAATTACGTGGGGGAATTGTGCAATCTGGTAGAAGTCCAGTTTTGTTTGCTGTAATGCCTGTTGTGTGCTGGGGAATTGTATGTGATGTCGTAGCCTCTGTAACATTGCATCCAGGAATGCATGGAAGAAGCGCGACAGGCAACTCTGGGAGACCCCACCTGCTGCTATCACCCCTTGAAAACTCCCTGAGGCCAGTAAGTGCAGTGAGCACAGGACCTGCACATGGGTTGGAATTGTTTGGGTCCTGCGTGCTGGGTGTTCCAGCTGGGGTTTCAGCTCCTCTCTCAGGTCCAAAATGCTGGCTGAGTCCAGCCTATACTTCTCAAGGATCTCCTCATCAGAATGCTGGAACAGAGATATGCACACTCTGAAGATCCTTTCCTGTCGCCTCCTTCTCTGTACTGCAGCCACAAGTCGCAGCCTCCTGGCTATCACATAAAGCGCTGCCATTGTGGAAGTCCCAGTTGCATTATGGGCTTGTTTAAATAGGTTGCACCTGGTTACCACCTGCTTTGAGTTGGTGGTAAAATAGATCTGCAAAACTGCGATTTTCACAAGATGTTTTCATACATAGATTTGCGAATTCCTATTTTGCGATTTCTCGATTTGTGATTTTCGCTGGTTGCGTGTCCCAACTTGCAAATTCACAATAGGAAATCGCAGATTTTGGGGCTTGCAAAATAGGTATTCACTAAATTTGCGAATTTCTATTTTGTGATGCGAAAATGTGTTATACATGGCAGAAGTCTATTTTGCGGTCACAAACAATTTTTGTGATTAGCAGTGTTTAGCGATTGCAATATAGCTGGATACATATGCCCCAAAATGATTTTTGGCGTGTCATCAAATGTAACGAGGGCACACTATAAAAGTGCTGCATTACTTCACAAAGTGAAGGTAGTGTCTTCAAGCTCAGTAACAGGTTGGTACAATGTTGGAGACTGCATGGTTATCTCAAAATCAAGCAGTCATAAAAAGACAAATCAATAAAACTAATAAACAAGCACTGGCGACACCAAATGGATCTGGCTTACAAATTAGTGTGCATGAATGCATCTATCCATGCATTCAGTCAACCATCCATCCAAGCACTAAATCTCTCTTCATCCATTCATTCGGTCACGTATTGCATTCATGCGTCTATTTATCAACCTATTGATTCTTTTTTGCATTTACCCCTTCACAATATCACATACACAGATACTTAACAATCATTAAAAAGGCACTTTCAGTTATTAGACAGACCTATTGGCTTTGCTGCCAGCCTGTGAGATCTCTGAGAATGCATTTTGAGGGTCTGCGAATGCTACTTTGTGAAGGGTGTAGGAGTTCTTTCTGTAGCGTTTGACCTCTGGTATCTGATGGGTGTGAGAGTGCTTTTAGTACTGTGAGACAAGTGTGTGAGAGAATGTTGTCAGCAGTGCCACGCTATACCATCAGTGTAAATGTATGCATACACTCACCATACAGACCATCTCTGACTCCTTCAAGCACCAATGTCGGTCTACACCTCCTGCCAAATCATCTACCACTAGAGATAAAGGGTAATACCATTCTCCTCAACAAGACAAAGAACCAAAATGTGTTGTGACCTGGGACCATACCCAGCCTTCCTAAACACTGCATCTGTATCTGTAAGAGACATTAGTAGTTATAGATTAATTACCTTAGAATTACCCCCAGGAGTCAGACTAGATCCAGATAATTTCTTTCTTAGCAGTACCCCTGCGCATCGGTAGGTGGCGTCAGTCGACTCAGCATTCGTCGTCGGTGTCGTGGTCGCCAGGATGACGTTGCGTTGCCTACTTAGACACCGCCCCTGCGCGCTGACGTCAGTTCGGACACAACTATCCATGCCAGAAGAGCAGAGCCATGCAAGACACTGACCACTGGTGCGCATAACTAAGGCCCTGTTAGGGAGTCCCTATCCCTAGAAGTCAGTTCGCAGAACGGGGAGGCTGGGTGGGGCAAAAAGGAATCTATAACTACTAATGTCTCTTACAGGTACATCGTTACTGAAGGTAAGTAACTTGTTCGTCTGAAAGAGACCGTAGTTATAGATTTCTTACCTTAGAATAGCTACGCCAGCAATACCAATCCCGGATGTGGGTCTGCGAACCAAGTTCACACCAGGAAGTCCTGGAGAACAGAACAGCCGAAATAACCGTCTCTCCGGACTTGGCTGTCCAGGCAGTAATGTTTTGTGAACCTGTGCAGGGATGCCCACGTGGCTGTCTGGCAGGTGTCAACCAGCAAAACTCCACGTCCCAAAGCAGTAGTAGCTCCCGTCGCCCTTGTAGAGTGGGTGCGCAGTCCTACTGGAGTTTCCTTTTTAGCCAAAGAATAACAGATCTTAATGCATTGGACAACCCATGGAGAGATGGTACGTTTGTGCACTGCCCGACCTTTCTTGGTGCCCACATAACCCACGAAGAGTTGATTGTCCACTCAGAAGTCTTTAGTGCTGTCAAAATAGAAAGTCACCATACGTTTTGGATCCTGACGGTGGAGTCTCTCCTCTTTGGAAGGGTGCAGAGGCGGGAAGAAGGTGGGCAAAGTGATGGTCTGACCTATGTGGAAAGAGGTAACCACTTTGGGCAGAAAAGAGGGCCTAGTACGGAGGACTACTTTGTCCGGATGGACAGCAAGAAAGGGAGGCCTGGAAGATAAGGCTTGAAGCTCACTAACCCTGGGAGCAGAGGTGATGGGAAGCAAGAAATCAGTCTTCAAAGTGAGGAGGCGAAGAGGACAACTATGTAGTGGCTCAAAGGGAGCACACATAAGATAAGTGAGCACAAGGTTTAAGTCCCACTGGGACATTAGAAAAGGAGGAGGAGGAAAGAGATGAGTAATGCCCTTCAGAAACCTGTTAACAATCGGGGACTTGAAAAGTGAAGGCTGATCAGGAAGGCAATCAAAGGCCCAATTGGCCGAAAGATAGCCATTAAGAGTGCCCGGAGCAGAGCCCTGCTGGGCCAATGAAAGAAGGAAGAGGAGAACCTCAGAAAGAGGGGCAGAACGGGGATACACAGCCTTTGCTGTGCACTATTCCACAATTTTTTTCTATCTACACGTGTATACCATTTTAGTGGAGGGACATCTGGCTGCCAAGATGACATTACAGACTTTGGGAGTAAGGTCAAAAGCTGTCAACTGTAGTCACTCAACCTCCACGCAAGTAGGTGGAGACTGGACAGGTTTGGGTGGCAGACCATCCCCTGCTGCTGCAACAGAAGATCCTCCTGAAGAAGCAGTCTGATCGGAGGATCGATGGCCATGCTCGAGAGCTCGGGGTACTAGAATCTTAGTGCCCAATCCGGAGCCACAAGAATGACTTGGGCCCGGTCATGCTTGATTTTTTTCAGCACTCTGGGTAGAAGTGGTACAGGTGGAAAGGCATACATGAGGCCTCAATTCCACTCGCGACGAAACTCCTATGCGCAGAACTGTTGAAATTGCGCATTCTCTTCAGTGGCGAATAGATCTAACCAAGGCTCTCGCCACTGCTGAAAGCGCATGCACCACCTCTGAGTGAAGAAGCCACTTGTGATCCATCATGCACCGGCAGCTGAGTTCTTCCGCCCTGGCGTTCAGGGAACCTGCCAGGTGTTGAACCACCAGGGATACGCCCTGATGTTCCAGCCATGTCCAAAGGCGAGGAGCCCCTCGACATAGGGTCCACAACCCCACTCTGCCTTGTTTGATGCAGTACCACATGGTGGTAGCGTTGTCCGTGAACACCTGCACTACTCTTCCTTTGACAGAGGGAAGGAATGCCTTCAGTGCAAGACGAATCACCCGGATCTCCAAAAGGTTGATGTGGAGCCCGGACTCCCCCAGAGACCAGAGGCCTCTGATCTCCGCCTCCCCCATGTGGCCGTCCCATTACTAGAAGTGACACATCCGTCACTACTGTGAACCCTGGTTGGGGAAGGGAGAGGGATCTGCCGCTGACCCAATCCTGGTTTGTGAGCCACCACTGCAACTGACTTGCAGTTCCCTCCGAGATCTGGATGACATCGGAAAGATTTGCCTGATGCTGCGCCCACTGGAACTTCAGGTCCCACTGCAGAGCCGGCATATGCCATCTGGCATTATCTACCAGCAGGATGCAGGAGGCCATGAGGCCCAGCAGCCTCAGGGACATTCTCACTGAAACTCGGAATAGAGGCTGAAACACCAGTATCATACCCGAATATCCCGGCCTCACTGCTCGGGAGGATAGACCCGAAACTGTGCTGTGTCCAGAACCGCTCCGATGAAAAGGAGATTCTGAGAGGGAAACAGGTGTGACTTTGGCACGCTGATAGTGAACCTCAGCAAATGCAGGAGGTGCACTGTACTCTGGAGGTAGGAAACGACAGCCTGGGGCGAGCCCGCCTTCAAAGGTCAGTCGTTGAGACAGAGGAAGACTGGAACCCCTGATCTCGCTTTGAGCTGCGACCACCGCCATCACTTTTGTGAACACCCAAGGGGTGCTGATAATACCAAAGGGGAACACGGTGAACTGAAAATGCTTGTGGCCTACCATGAACCGTAGGTAACGCTGATGAGCAGGCAAGACGGGGATGTGAAAGTAAGCATCCTGCAAATCCAAAGCTACCATCCAGTTTCCAGGGTCGAGAGCCGACAAGACCTGAGCCAAAGTTAACATCTTCCGTAGGAAGCGTTTGACATCCCTGAGGTCTAAGATAGGACGCAGGCCTTAGTCCTTCTTGGGCACCAGAAGTAGTGGGAGTACCAACCACGACCTACTTCTGGCACAGGAACGTGTTT
This sequence comes from Triturus cristatus, assembly GCF_964204655.1. Taxonomy (NCBI): domain Eukaryota; kingdom Metazoa; phylum Chordata; class Amphibia; order Caudata; family Salamandridae; genus Triturus; species Triturus cristatus. The sequence continues at coordinate 213,318,312 of NC_140594.1, read as the reverse complement.
TATTGCTCCCTTGGCCAAGAGAGCCATAACTTCCTGGCAGAGTAGGGCCAAATGATCCTCTGACATGCGATGGAGTGTAGGTGGCATGGAGGGAGGGGTAGTCTCAAAGGGGAGGGAGTAGCCCCTTTGGCCTATCTGCAAAACCCACCTGTCTGATGTGATGTTGTGCCGGGGGGAGGTGATGGCCACTGGCAAGTGGTGGCCCTGAAAAGTCGGACTAGGAAGGTTTGGAGGCTGCTGCAGGGGGGGCATTGGTGGACTAGCCTGCCCACTGGCGGCCAGACCCACGACGTCGGGTACCACGTCCCCGGCCGCGTAGAGGATGGGTAGCTTGCAAAGGCCTGTGGCTCTGGGTGGAGAGTGGTGGGGCACCCCTTCCATAGCCATGAAAGGGGAAAAAAGTAGACTGCATGGGGTGAGAGGGGGCAGTGAGGCCCAAGGATCTGGCCGTAGCCCTAGAGTCCTTGAAGCGCTCGAGCGCGTTGTCCGCCTTGTTGCCAAACAGTTGACGACCATCAAAGGGCATGTCCTAAAGGGTCGATTGAACATCCCTAGAGAAGCCAGTGGACCTCAGTCAGGCGTATCGCCTCATGGCTACTGATGTAGACATCGTTCTACCCAGTGAGTCAGCTGTATTCAGTCCACACCTGATGGTGAACTTTGCTGCGTCTCGACCCTCTGCAACAGCACGGGTGAGCACGGCCCGGGCCTCCTCCGGGCACTGTGACAGCACTTGAGCAACCGTGTCACACACAGAGTGTGTGTAACGGTCCAAGAGATATGCTGTGTTCATCGACCACAGTCTTAAGCTGGCGGAGGAAAACATTATTTTCCCAAGATGGTCCAGCTTCTTGGATTCCATGTCTGGGGGAGCAGTAGGGAACGCGGCTTTTTATGTCGAGGCTTGGAACACCAAGCTCTGAGGGGTAGGGTGTTGGGAGAGGAAAAGTGGGTTGCCCGGGGCCGGGCGGTGGCGTCGGTTAATCAACCTATGCACAGGAGCCCCTGTGCTGGACTTGGACCAAGTGCCCAGAAGGATGTCAGTAAGGGCCTCATTGAAAGGCAGTAGGGGTTCCGAAGAGGCCGCTGCCAGTTGAAGCACCTCAGTCAGGAGGTTAGTCCTGACAGCCACCGTAGGAAGCTCAAGGCCCAAATAGTCACCCGCCCTACGCAACACCACAGCGTACGAGGCCCCCTCCTTTGTAGCCACGGTAGGGGGGAGAAAGCATACCAAGATCTGGTGAGGTATCCGGACCACTGGCCTCCTCTCGCCAGTCCGGCTCCTCAAGTTGGTCTGCTAGAGGGTCACCAGACCCCTCCCAGTCCTCCTCACCCTCCTCTGGCTGCCAGCCAGGATAGAAAAGAGGTTCAAAAGTACCGGTCAACGCCAGTCTGGCTCCGTGTCCAAGTCGGGGGTGAGGCTTGGGTCAATGCTGGTTGGAGGTGCAACTGGTGTCAGGGGCGTTGCCACTGGAATCGGCGCCGGGAGGGATTGTGAGGTTGATCGGCATGATCCAGATCCAGGCCTGGATCCTTGGGGGTCCTCTGGCGCCAGAGCTGAAGCCTCTGGCCTTAAAGTCCCAGGGTCCCCAGTTGAGTCCGTGGGGCCCAGAGGCGCGCTAGCGGAGTCGGGCTGCCCAAAGATGCTATGCAGCGCTTCGTAGAAAGCTCGAAGCTGTGCAGGGGACGCTCCGGCTCCCAAAAGGGAGGGAAGTGCAGAGTCATCCCAGAAGCGGGCCCTGAAGACAGAGCCGGAGAGCGACGATGCTCGAGTTTCCAACTCGTGTCGGCCAACCGATGGGGAGAAGGCGAAGAGCGACGATGCTTCTTCACCTTCTTCTTGTGCTTCGACTTACCTGAGGAGTACGAAGACTTCGATGACGAGGGGTGATAACTCTGTGACCGATCCCGAGACCGTCCTCTCGACTGAGACCTCGAGCGGCGCAGAGCCGACTGCAGAGCCTCCAGAAGCTTTCGGGACTGCTCCTGCAAAGACTTCGGGTTCATGGCCCGACAGTCAGAGCACAACTTCAGGTTGTGGTCGCGCTCCAGGCACCAGAGGCACATGAGATGCGGATCTGTGACAGACATCAGCTTGTGACAGGAGTCACAAGGCTTGAAGCCAGTCCGTCGATGGGACATGCCTACGCGCACCAGGAGTCGAAGGACTCAAAAAAGATGTTGACAAAAGTCAAAAAAGTTTTAGTTAAAAAGTGAGTAAGGGTCACGCCCTCTTCAGATCTGCGCTGGCTGGTGCAGAAAAAGAAAGAACTGATGTCAGCACGAAGGGGCGGTGTCTAAGTAGACACCACAACGTCATCCCAGTGACCACGAAGACGAACGTGGAGTAGACTGATGCCACCCACGGATGTGCAAGGGTACTGCTAAGAAATATTTCTCTGGATCCAGTCTGATGCCTGTGGGTAATTCTAAGGTAAGGAATCTATAACTACGGTCTCTTTCAGATACAGCTGTATAAATATCTATACATCTTCAATACATGCCCACACACAACTCAACTTTTGACAACTCTTCTTTCTCAACCAAAGCTGTAAACCACTCTTGCACATTCTCCAGGGAAGAAAACACCCACATAATCTGGCAACTGCATGCAAGACTGGGGGCAAAACACAACATTTGCATGCTGCACAACCTCAAACAGCACACATAAATACACATAAACACAATCCCATACCACATACACATCAGTAAAACACTGACCAAATTGAACCATCCTAGCACTACCCCATCATGCCCACCAACACTACCCCTAACTTCATACCTTGAAACAATGCAACTACACATAAGTTCCAAGTCGATAAACATTTTTCAGTGACTACAACGCACATCATTACTCTACTTACCTGGAAAGTCTACTCCTCTCAGATTTTTTGTGTATGCTGACCTATAAAACATCAGCATCCAAACATGTGCCACAACATGCAAGTGTTTTACTTTGAAGATGCACAGTTCCTACTCATAACAGAAACATTGTTTACAGACAGCTACACCTCAATAATGGAGGCAGTGCCAAAAGAATTGAAGTGAAGAACAAGTTCCTTACTTTTGGTAACGATGTATCTAGTAGCGACATATATTAGTTGCAGATTCCTACCTTAGAATTTCCCCCAGGCCTCAGCCTGGATCCAGAGATTTTTCTTTAGCAGTACCCCTGTGCGTCGTTCGGGTGGCGTTGGTCGGCTCTGCGTCCGTCGTCAGATACTGGGCGCCGGGATGATGTCGCAGGAGCTACATAGACGCCACCTATGCGCGTTGATGTCTGTTCCTAACATGACTTTCCATGCCAGAAGCGTAGAGCCATGAAAGACATGAACCACAGGTGCATCAAAACTAGGGCCCTGTAAAGGACTCCCTATCCCTAGAAATCAGTTTGCAGAGCGGGGAGGATGGGTGGGGCGGTAAGGAATCGACAACTAATATATGTCTCTACCAGATACATTGTTAACAAAGGTAAGTCATTTGTTCATCTGATAGAGACTATTAGTTGCAGATGCCTTACATTAGAATGGATACCCCAGCAATACTATCCCCGGAGGAGGGTCTGCGAACCAAGATCATACTAGGAATTCCTGGAGGACCGAATGGGCAAAGTACCTGCCTCTCCGGGCTTGGCTGTGCAGGCAGTAGTATCTGGTAAACATGTGCAGGGATCCCCACGTTGCTGCCTGACAGTTGTCAAGGACTGGGACTCCATGTGCTAACGCCGTGGTTGCCACCGTTGCTCTGGTGGAGTGATCAGTCAACCCCACAGGAGGTTCCTTCTTCGCCAAAGCATTGCATATTTTGATGCAAGGGACAACCCATCTGGAGATGGTCCATTTCATAACAGCTTAACCTTTCTTGGCACCCACATAGCCAGCGAAGAGTTGATCATACACCCGCAAGTCTTTGGTGCGATCAGGATAAAAAGACAATGCACGTTTTGGGTCCAGACGCTGGAGTCTCTCCTCCTCCTTCGAGGGATGTGGGGGTGGGTAAAAGGTGAACAGAGTGATCGACTGTCCCACATGAAAAGGTGTGACGACTTTAGGTAGGAACAAAGCGCCACTTTATTAGGGTAAACAGAAAGCAAAGGAGGCTTGAAGGATAAAGCCTGCATCTCGCTCACCCTGCAAGCACAGGTGATGGCAACAAGAAAGGTAGTCTTGAGAGTCAGCAACCTGAAAGGGCAGATATAGAAAGGCTTGAAGGGAGCACACATAAGAAAAGTGAGAGCCAAATTTAAATCCATTGGGGCATTACGAAAGGAGATGGAGAGAACAGATGAGTAAGGCCCTTAAAGAATCTATTAAAAATAGGACATTTGAATAAGGACGGCTGATCTGGCAGCTGAATAAAAGTGATAGCTGCAAGGTATTCTTTGACAGTGCTCAAAGCAGATCCCTGTCAGGCCAAAGAAAGTATGTACTAAAGGACATCGGAAAGAGGGGCAGAAAGGGGGACAACAGCCTTTGGCGTGGCTTTGCTGTGCCCCATGCCATAGATTTGCTCCATCTACAAGTGTATACCGTTTTAGTGAAGGGATGCCTGGCTGCCAAGATAACATCACAGACTTTGGGCGGAAGGTCTGAAGCTGTCAACTGCCGCCACTCAATTGCCACACAAGCAGGTGGAGATTGGACAGGTTTGGGTGAAGAACCGTCCACTGCTGCTGCGACAGAAGATCCTCCCAAAGGGGCAGTCTGACGGGAGGATTGATGGCCATGCTCAGAAGATCGGGGTACCAGAGTCTTCATGCCCAATCCAGTGCTACAAGATTGACTTGAGCCCAGTCATGCTCGATGTTCTTTAGAACTCTGGGGAGTGGTACAGGCAGAAAGGCGTACAGGAGGCCGCATCTCCACTCGCGACGAAAAGCATCGCCGAGCGAGTGCCCCTTGAAAACTCCATTGAACAATACTGCTGACATTGCGCGTTCTCTTCAGAGGCTAACAGATCAATCCAAGGCTCTCCCATCATCGAGAGAGACTTTGCGCCACCTCCGGATAGAAACGTCATTCATGATCGACCAGGCACGGAGGGTGGAGTTCATCCGCTTTGGCGGTCAGAGAGCCCGCCAGGTGTTGAACTACTAGTGTCATGTCCTGATGTTCCAGTCATGTCCAGAGGTGAAGAGCCTCTTGACAAAGTGTTAACGACCCCACCCGGCCCAGTTTGTTGCAGTACCATATGGCAGTGGTGCTGTCGGTGAACACCTGCACCACTTTTCCCCTTGAGTGAGGGAAGGAATGCCTTCAGTGCAAGACGAATCGCCCGGAGCTCCAAAAGATTGATGTGGAGCCCGGACTCCAATGGAGACCAGAGGTCTCTGATCTCCGCATCCCCCATGTGGCTGCCCCATCCCAGAAGCGACGCATCCTCACAACTGTGAACCCTGGTTGGGGAAGGGAGAGGGATCTACCTCCGACCCAATTTTGGTTCGTCAGTCACAACTACAGTTGGTTCGCAGTTCCCTTCGAGATCTGGACATAGTTGGAACGATTGCCCTGATGTCAGCCCACTGAAACTTCAGGTCCTACTGCAGAGCCCGCATATGCCATCTGGCATGATCCACCAGCAGGATGCAGGAGGCCCAGCAGCCTCAGAATCATTCTCACAGAAATCCGGGCTAGAGGCTGAAACTTCGGTATAATAGCCCAAATATGCTGGACTGGCCCACCCGCTGGCTCCCTGACCAATGAGGATGCTGGGTCCCACATCTGCGGTAACACAGAGGCTGGACAGCTTGTGTGACTCGGTGGCTGGGCTGGACAAGATGTGGCTGGGCGCCCCTTCCATAGCCACAAAAGGCAGACTGAGGTGGACAGGAGGTAGCCGTGAGGCCCAAGGATCAGGCCGTAGCGCGAGAATCTTTGAAGCGCTCAACCGCCGAGTCCGCCTAGTCACCGAAAAGGTGAGTGCCATCAAAGGGCATGGACAGCAAAGAAGACTGGACATCCCCAGAGAAGCCAGAAGTCCTCAACCAGGCATAGCGTCTAAGAGCTACCGACGTGGCAATCATTCTGCCCAATGAGTCGATGGTATCCAGTCCACATCGTATGGTGAATTTGCCGGAGTCTCTTCCATCTGCAACTGCTTGGGAGAGAACGGCCTGGGCCTCCTTCGGGCACTGAGGCAGCACCTGCGCTACCGTATCCCAGATAGTATGGAAGTATCGGCCCAAGAAGCAGGCAGTATTCACTGACCGCAATGCCAACCTGGAGGAAGAACACATTATCTTCCCAAGGTGGTCCAACTTCTTGGACTCTCTCTGGAGGAGCAGCAGAACGGAATGCACCTTTCAATTATGAGGCTTGGATGACCAAGCTCTCAGGGAAGGCGTGTTGGGTCGGGAACGCTGGGTCGCCCGGAGCTGCGTGGTGGGCAATCGTCCTAACCATAGGAGCCCCTGTGCTGGGCTTGGACAAAGTGCCCAGAAGGACATATGTGAGGGCTTCATTGAACGGCAAAAGGGGTTCAGAAGTGGAAGCCGCAGGCTGAAGCTCCTCTGTCAGGAGGTTAGTCCTGATTGCCACCTTAGGGAACTTGCGGTCGAGGACCTAGACTGCCATCCTCACCACCACATCACAGAATGCTCCCTCCCCTGACACGCAAGCCAGTATCAGGGGAAATGTGCAGACCGCTGACATCACCCACATCAATTCACCAGTCTATTTCTTCAAGATGGTCACTTAATGGATCCAGCAGCTCCTTCCAGTCCTCTTCCTCATCTTCTGGCCCAAAGTGAACGCCAGGAATGAACACAGGGACAAAAGTCCCTTTCGGCAACGGTGCCGACGTCGATCCGGCTCCTTGTCCAACTTTGGGAGGAGGATGGGGTCGGGGCCGACAGGGGGCACGGTAGACGCCAGGAGCGTTGTCGTCAGGACCGACGTCAGGGTAGGTTGAGTGAGATTGACAGGCGTCAATCCAAATTCAGGCCTGGATCCATGAGGGCTATCCAAAGCCGGGGTCGGAGCTGCCTGCATCGAATGCCTAGGGCCCCCAACTGACTCCGTGGGGCCCGAAGGCGCACCAGCAGAGCAGGGCTGCCAAAAAATGAGGTACATGGCCTCATAGAATTTTTGGATTTGTGTAGGGGACCCTCCAGAAAAGCAGGGAGGCATGGAGTAGTCTCAGAAGTAGGTGCCAGAGACGGAGCCTTCAAAGAACAATGCTCGGAATCCCGCATCGCGTCGGCCGACCAACAGGGAGAAGTCGAAAAAATGCCTGAGCTTCTTCAACTTCTTCTTGTATTTCCCGGACTTACCCAAAGACCTCCACAAGACCATCCTCTCAAACGAGAACCGGAGCGACGCAGAGCAACTTTCAGGACCGCTCCCGCAAAGCCTTCGGGTTCATGGCCCAGCACACAGGGCACGACTTTGGGTCGAGGTCCAGACACCAAAGGCACACGAGGTATGGATCCGTCACGGACATTGCTCGATGACAGGAGCCGCAAGGCTTGAAGCTGGTCAGACGTTGAGACATCCCTCGAAGCACCAAGAGTTCAAAACTCAAAAAAGAATCCAACAAAAGTCGAAAAAGACTAGCCAGAAAATGACTATGGGGTATCTCTCTCCGGATCTGCACTTAGGTTGGTGCAGGAAAAGAAAGAACTGACGTCAGCTCGCTATGTGGCTCCCGCAACTTCATCCTGGCACCCTTGATGCCGAAGACTGAAGCGGAGCCAACTGATGCCACCTAATGACGCGCAGGGGTACTGTTAAAGAAAAATCTCTGGATCCAGACTATTGCCTGGAGGAAATTATAAGGTAAGGAATCTACAATTAATAGTCTTCATGAGATGAATTACGTAGAAAACCAGATGTATAATAGTTGCCAAGAACAAAATCATACAGACACCAGAATTCACATGATCCAATAACTGCTGATCACTCATTCCTATTCATCATCACACCACTGAGAGCCAACATTAGATTTACATAAGCTGGCAATGACAGTAGCTCTACTACAATCCTAGAGCTGTACTATATGCCCTAACCTCCTCCTGGTAAGTGATTATCTCACTACTCTTTTCTATGCCCTCACAGCATTCACTTTCGAGTCTATCCCAGCCTATGCCAATCCTCTTCTCAGTCAACTGCGTCCAGAGATTTTGCTAAACACAAATTACGCTGCTAGATACCACAATAAAATTATGTCAACAATGCTTCAAAACACCTTTCACAGTGGACAATCTAATAAAAAATGTAGTCAAAGCCATGCTGTTGAAAGAAAAAGTGCACACACTGCAATCCTTTTAACAAGCGAACCTACAATGACAATTAAGACAATAGCAGTTTACATTATTCAATGCCAAAACAGTCGACTACTTAAAAAATTAGCCCCATAATTCTGACTACAGAATAACTTTTTAAACTCATGAACAAGCGGAGAATTATAGTGGCTTGCACATATGAAACACTTGTGTCAGAGTCGATAACCCAGCAAACTACAAGCTGACACTGATAAGCGTTTCCAACAATAATAGCACATTCCCAACTCTTTCAGTCACACAAAAACACACACATTCACCCTAACCCACGTACATAAACAGTCTATCTATCAGTCTTTAAGAGGTCTAGAGCAGAGCATATTTCCAAATGGTTGAAAACAGCCTTTTCTGGAAGGCACGCTAAATTATGAAGCCTGAGAGATGCATGTCCACCTTTCACAACCCCTACCACCACACAATTTAATGTAACTGTATAATCCTAAAGTCTACTAGACCTAACCCTAGTGTCCTTGAGATCAAAAAGTTGTACATAATTTGCCTCATCCTTCATATAAGAGGACCTTCTTATAAGAGGACCTAAAAATACAAGCGGATAGTGGTGGAGCTGGAAGTTTATTCCTTGTGATATAGTCTGCAGCATTCAACAGCGTTAATCACTCCAGCCTCAATGAGTGCCCACAATACAGTGTGGTCCACAGCAAATCCATAGACTGAATTCAGTCATCGCTGACAGCTTTTCTCTGTGAAAGAACCAAATCAGTGCCTTCAACCATCCAATGGAATTCCATGGGGTTCTGCAATGTTCACTTTCCAGTTAAATAATTAGTTCCCACCAATGACAACCCTCATCCAATCACTCATTATTACAAGTCACATGTATACCACAAACACCTATCAGAGACACATGGTACATCAATGGATACCCCCAAAGTAATCCTAACCTAAAGGAGGATAGGCCAAAGAAAACTTTGTAACAACATATCCTTGATAATTGCTTGCAGAAAACTGGCTTTTTATTTAGTGTAACAAAATGGGGTACACTATGTAGAAAGTCCAGACAACCCTTATTGGCTTACATTAACAACCCCAAAAGCTCTCTTTTGTGGTAGTGTGGACAAGCAGTTTAGGCTTATCAGAGAACAGTGTTAAGCGTTTGTTGTACATACAGTCAATAAATGAGACACAAACTCAAGAAGAAACTCAAGATCAATTAAGAAAAATAACTGGTATTTTTATATAATTTTTAACACCAAGAACGTTGTAATCAGATAATTACTTTACACCTTATCAAATTGTACGGTAGAAAACCGAAAATTACAGCTGTTGGATTTGAGGTATGAACTTCGAACGCGATAATGTTATCCTATGGGAAAAGCATTCACTGAATAGGGTCACTTGCAAACTACTTACAGAACTGATCTTCTGGACTAAGGTGAGTAGGGGCCAAAGTCCAAGAAAGCACCAAGAGTTCAGTTTCACCTGCCCTGGAGTGTCTGGGTGAAGAGGTGCTTTCAGCAGTGGTAGCCTTAGGAGAGAACACGCTGTAGTCAAATGGAAAAGTACCAGCTGAAAGAGGCTGCAAAGGGGGGACTGGGGGATCTGTCCAGCAGAACCCAAATGTGGACTCTGCTCTTAAGGGTCTCAGGCTTGGATTTGGGCTTTGGGGCTCGGGTAAAGAGGTATTTTAGCCAGCGGGTCACTGGTGTTAGATGCTCTCATGTTCGCTGTCTTCCTAGAGAAGGGGACAGGACAGGATAACTGTGCCACTCTCGGTGCTGACCTCTGCGATGCTGGCGTGCCTCATCAGCTTATAGGTCTTTGCAGTGTTGGAGTCTGGATTGGAGTATAAACAATCCGTGGTTGTGTTGCTGGAATATGAATTTACCTTGATAAAACAAAACACAAGAGGCGTTTGGCAACACAGGAACAGTTGGTTTAATTAAACACTTCGGCCAGGAGCACAGTTACAGAAGCGGGTCTGAGGACTGTCTCAAAGTACAATCGATCTGAACAGACTTTTATACATTCCTTTGGATGTCATAAAGGACTACTGGCTATCCTCTTTTGGACAATTGCAGGTGGGCCTCGACCTTGCGTGGACACAATGTGGGCCAGTGAACGCTGGTTGGGTTCTTATTTCGTATGGATCAACTGAGTAGAAAGCCCGCTGTTCATGTAAAATGGCAACATTTACTTCTAGGCCTGAGACAAATGGCATCTGACTTTATGGTGTTTTGAGAATACGCGCCCACTCTGGCCATGAGTGCTTTATTGGGGCCAATTTCCCCGGACAATTGTGGTGTTGCTGCGCTTATCTGAGGGATGGACTTGACATTCCAGTTCGTACGTTTGGCTTCCAACTACATGCCCCTCCACGTGTGACCTGTCAATCAGTAACTTCAGGCCTAGGTAGAACAGCCTGCCTGATAGCGTATTTCTGAGTCGAGGTTGATGGACTGTTCGTGATGGAAGAATTTGATAATAGTGATGTGGTTTCGTTCTTAGGTGCGGATGTATCATTTGATTTTATCAATATTAACATTTGCTGCAAGGTGTCCGGTCCCCAGGGTATTGGTGCACGGCGACTCCTGGGGGTCCTGGCATCTCCAAACTTGGTGTGGGGGGGGAGGGGATAGATCAAACCCTCTGGGGCACTGTGACCACTTCTTGGATGGATGCTGCATCGGTAGACCCGGTGGTCAGCAGATCAGTGTACCGGACATTGCAGTCGGTGCCTGTAGACAAGTGGCTCCTACATTTCAAGGAGATGCCAACGGGTTGGCAAAGTGCTGGCAGCCCTCCAAGGCTTTTGGAGGATGCACAGCTGCAGGACGAGTTGGGTCTTTACAAATGTTGAGACAGGAGCAGGCAGGGTTTGGGGCCAAGTCCACAGCTAGTCCCCAGTTCTTGTGTCTGAACTGCTTTCCTGGTGTCAGAGGGCCACCTAAATACTGAATTAAGGGGTGTTAAGGAGAGTGAAGGGTAGTAGCCAATGAGCTACTTACCCTTGGGGTCACTTCTCGCCCTACAAGATCACTTCCTGTGGGGAGCAGGCATAACCTTGTCCCTCCCAGAGTTCCTAATTCCACCAAAATCAAGATGGTGGAAACATTCTTACGTGGAGCACATCCGGCAGCCTACATTAGAGGTGTGATTGATCTGGTAGTGCAACAAGCTTATTTTCATAGAGAATTTCCTGAATGTCCTGGTGTCAAAATGGGCCCGCAAGGCAGGAGGTGGCATATACCAGGTCTGGGACAAGCCAGTGTCACATTTTGAAGGCAGCAGGGGCTTTGAAGCCCCTGGACTTGGTATGCTAACTCACTAGCCATCCTGCGGAAGGAGGTGTGAACATCTTCCTCTGGAGCTGGCATTGTTTTCTGGCCTCAGAGAGCATGGGCTGTCACCTTCAGGGGGTCAGACACATGCCTGTAGTGAAAGGCTGGACCATACAAGTCAGCCAGCACACTAAGAGGCTGGCGGGTTTTTAAGGGGCACCTCTAAGGTGAATGTTTTAATAAATCCACTACTGGCATCCTAATTTTGTTTATCAACACCTATGTGTTTGATACCACACACCATAAGTCTCAGTGAAGCGGTCATGTAGCTGGGGAACTCGTAATGACCAGTGCCCAGTACATACACTTCAGATGACTTCCCTGTTCACTTGTATAATCTAGTAATTGAACTAGACAGCATAGGGGCATATTTACTCGTGCAGATATGTCCTCACATATGAAATAATGCACCCTGCCTCAGGGCTATAAGGCCTGCTGTAGGGGTGACTTACATTTATTGCATGCAGTATCGGTGAGTAGGCACACGGGGTCTGTGCCATGTCGTGTTTTCACACTTATTTGAGCAATTTCACGCAGTCTGCACTGGCAGCCTGCATTAGTTTGGAATTGGGTCCCTGAGGGTGGCACAATACATGCTGTTGCCCTTTGGGAACTTCTTTAGTACCCTTGCTTTAGGTACCACTTGCTATGGGACTAACAAAGGTGCTAAAGGTCGTGCCAATTGGGGTACAATTACCTAGTTTTAAGGAAAGAGCACTGGGGACCTGGTTAACAGGACCCAGTGCACTTCAGTTAAAATTGCACCAAATACCAGGCAAAAAGTGGGGGTGACCATGTCAAAAAGGAGCTCTTTTCTACACTGCTACATGTCTATGGCCACTTGGTCTCTTCAAGCTCACACACAAACGAGTACATTACCTGGGCATATGGATGGATTATGGTATACAATAGTCACCTCCAACTGACCCTACAGTAAAAGTTTCCATCTAAGGATATTAAGACAAATATTCCCATGTCAGAGTTTTTTTTCTTTTCAATAATTTTCTATAACCACATGACCCTACTGAAGGACTCTACCTAGGTCTCAGCAGAATCAACCATGAGTACATGTACCTTAATGTAGCAAGTTACACCAATAGGGTGATTCTCATATATTACCCTTCACTGTTGGTAGTGTGGTGATTTAAGACTGTTTGCCAGCCAACAAGCCAGAAAATGGTTGGACAAAGGTGCTCTAGCTCAAGGACTGCACTATTAACTAATCCCATTAGCAGAGAATACCACACTACACGTTCTGATGGTACATAACGGCACAACATATACAATAAGGACTCATTAAACAGAAAATCTGTTTATGTCTCACACCTTCCAATTAAGCTCTACAGCCCCCCCCTAGCACTTCTAGGATCAGTCCAAGCAAGTTATTTTGTTATCATAAGCTGACCGTCAGTTACAACTAGCTAACACACCAAATAAACTAATGCTACACATTCTCAACTATATACTGTCAACCCAGTAAATCAGTGATGCAACATAACACAATGTAGCTATGCCCACATGCAGTGGATAACCATTAACGATAATGGGGCAACCCAGTAACCCTCAGAACCTGCAGCTGAGCCGTAGACGGAATCAGATGTCCATTCACGGACTCCAACTTGTGGCGATTGTAGAGACAGCACCACTTCCCTTCCAAAACATATCTCCGTCCTAAAGGATTGAACTAATATCTCAACATTTGATGTTGGCCATCTGCATTTGTGACAACAGGAATCCTTTTCCTATATTTTAAATAGGTTCCCCAGGATTGAACTAGTATCTCAACATTTGATGTTGGCCATCTGCATTTGCGACAACAGGAATCCTTTTCCTATAATTTACATTGGTCCCCCAGGTCCCCAACCCCGTCTGTCCTGATGAAGACCCAACCTGATGCGTAATAATTGGCACAATTATCCTAGGGTCGAAACGTCGACGTTACATGTCCTATGCGTCACATGCAAATCCACTTAGATAACGAGGAAACTTTGAACCCTTAAGTGGCTTATGTATTGTAAATAGGACCTTGTTTGTTGATTATTTTTATGTATTGTCCATTGTACATATTCGTTAAATGTGATGTGTTTTGTGCTAAGTATCACTGTTTCACTAATTGTTTCACCATATTCTGTGTTTTTTGGTTGGATTACCCTGTAAATAATTTGGTGTTTTTGATACATTAATTAACATCATTCTATCAAGAGACTTGGATTCTGTCCCGTTTCTTATGGTCTGTGTGTGTCCTTGAGAATTTACAGTGTATTCAGTACTCATTAAGTTAGTCCGTTCATTTTCCGACAGAACCATTGTTTTTTGCACACACATGCAGTGGAGTCATATATCTCCACTCTCGTAGCTAAAGATGGTTGTTTCCAGTGGGCCCGATGGGCTGTTAAGTTGAATCCCCAAAAAGTGTTTGCTTTTTATTGCCCTCGTCCGTGGAGTTTTCCAGTCAAAAGCTCCCAAATAACCCATACCAATACCATGGAAGAGTTGAGTGATGGGGCGAGGACTGTCAAAAGAGTCTAGTGCAGTGACTAACCACAGGTGGGGGTGGGAACATGGTGCGCAGTGGTAAGAGTTCCAGTTGGAAAAACTGTTTGGTTGAGACAGCATAAAACACTAGACTGTTCCAGAACATACAGGTTGTTTTGTCACCCTACCAGTAGTGTCTGGGTCCCCAGCAGTATGTATCATTCCGTTACCTTTGTAAATGCTGCCTCCTGTTTCAAATTAGGTGGTGATAAGCCCCCACCCTCAAAATGCTACCTCTTTGGACCCATTTGAAGGAGAATGTGGCCAGGTCCACTCTTCTAGAACATCCTCCATAACTAGATAGGAAGCCCCTTCCCCTTGAGGAAAAAATCCTCGTGCAATGCATTACGAGAGCAGTGCCCACCAATGCAATACAACCCCCCCCCCCCGCCCCCCCAAGTCATGCTGCCGTGGAGGAGCATAGAGAGGGCGGGCGGAGAGCGGTGCCTCAGTAGCAGCGGTGGCTGCAGCAGCTCCCAGCACCCATGGCTCACTGGGGCTCGGATCTGCCTCCCGGCAGCACTAGCGCCAGAGATAAAAAACATAAATAAAAAGAGATTGGGGTTTTAGAAAACACGAGCATAGGCAAACAAAATAAATACATTGTGCACAGTACAATAAATAACAAAACAGGTAAGACCACATGTAACAGGGGCAGTCTCCATGGGAGGTTCCAAGATACCAAAGGTAAAGCCTAATAAGAACATTCTCGGGACAAAAGCAGGCATTTACGCAGGACAGTAACAGGAACCAATGAAAAACATGGGAGGTGCTCGAAGCCCGCATTGTAGATACAGCATGCCTAGGAGAGACCTAAAAATTAAACAAAGGATGAAAGGCAATAAGTGTGAAAGAGAGATTGGAATGAAAGAGAAGAAAAATGGAAAGAAGGATGGATCATGCATGGATGGAAAGGTGAAAGGATGGATGAGTGGATAGATGGATGTAAGAATGAAGGGAACTCTTTGAGGGAGGCCTGTTCATGGTCATGTTTTACAAGTATGGCTACTTCTTTGCTCATAAAACAGACAATCACACAGCTCAGACACAATATCACTAGACAGACATCAGTTCTCCACATGAAGTGTCAAAAGTCTAGACTGATGGTAACATTCGGTCTTCAATTCCTGAAAAAAATCTCTCTCCCTCTCCTTTTTTTTTTTTTTGCAGCGTTTTATACAGCGCGAACTTGACCCGAATCCAATCAGATATCAGAGCGCTTTACATAGCACCAGTTACGTTACATGAGGACACACATGTCCTTCTCCCCTTCTCTCCCTCTGTCTCTCTCAATATAATTCTGTGCATTAGGCAGATCACTCTTCCATAGACATGCAAATTGAATATGCATACACTGCAATCAAACACACTCTCAGAGCCAAGACGCTATACTAACACACAAACACTCTTTTAGCAAGTAAGCACTGATCAAGTGTGACACACAGGAACATGCTACACTCAATATTTATCAGTTGGAAATTATACTGTGTATGGTTATGTGGTATAAATCATAAAAAGAAGCATTTAGTAACAAAAAACTGTTTATCATTGTACCTATTCTTTTCTTATCAAAACACGCATGCAAATGTCTTGCTGAACACGCATCCAACCAGTACAAAGCAGGCTACCAACTTGCTTCTATTCCCATTCCCCAAACCAGATGCAAAACCTAGCTATTTTACCTCCCGCCAAGGGAATATACCCCCATTCTCTTCTCCCAAGCAGGAAAATAATGACCCATCTAAAATCACACAAAATATCGGACAATAAGAGAATGACAGGAGGTGGGGCCTATAATAAGGTAAGTAAAATCAGATGAGACGTCTAAAATGGTGGTGGAGGTGAACGTGTAGAGGGAGATCTCCTCTGCAGAATTTGTGCAGAAGATGGTCCATAAAAAACCAAAAGAAAATAATGTATAGAACAAAGAAACAAACAATTAAGCACACTTACTTGCAAAACATTAGAATACAATTTATATATGGTGTCCAAAAACAAACATAATTAAAACAAAAATAAACATACACTGGGAATGCCAACAACCCTGGCCTGCATTGTAATGTATGCCAGTAATACACTCAGGTAGGCACAGTGTGTCTAATGTATGCCAGTAATACACACAGTGTGTCTCCATTATTACATGCATGTGAAACTGTGAAATAGAAAACATGTGTAAGAACTACTTTCTCAGAATTGCACCTCTGAAATGATACACATATATGCACACATCTCTCCAACCCCTTCCACCCCACCCTCTGACTTCTATGCAAAACACACAATCCCAAAATAAACACACAGTACCATGATTGGCAGTGCCATCACTAACTCACAACGAACCAGCACATAAGACATACCAGTCCATACAGCCAGACCTTAGGTGGGCCAAGATAATGGTAGGCAATCACCTAATAAATATAAAGAACAACTAGAGGCATCAGCACTGGTATCTTTAGGAAGTGAAAAAGACTTAATATGCTAATATTGTCTGCTGTACAGGTAACACCATATGAAGAGGACGGAACTTGAAATTATAACCAATCAAGAAGAAAACAAAATGCCCCTAGCACTTCTAAGGTGACCAGAGAGGCCCTTGATACAGACCCCATGAGAGGTGCCTGTATTTTCCATGTCTACTACAGACTGTATTAATACTGCACCCTATGATAACATCTTCAGGCTTGGAAACAGGGAAGGAGAATAAAAAAAGGGGAAAGGTGACTTGGCCCATATAAAAGAGGCTGTGGTTGGTACTGGCCATGGCAATAGCAAAGCGTAACTTAGTGCGATGCTGAGGAGCGACTTCTCCACCGAGGGTGGCAGACTGGGAAGCAGATTTAGACTGGTGTTGGCAAGCTGAATACAATATATCTGAGCAGGGGTGTCCACGTAAATGTGAAAAGCTATGGGGGATTTAGCAGGCCTATCGGGGTTTATAGGAGAGGAAGTTTAGTTATGATAAGAGATTGTTATAACATTGTTATGATGATTCAGTCAAGTGATAGTTAATCTGACCATTTTACTTATGATTCATGGATTGACGATCCACTGTAGATGGGTCTCCTATGTATTGTTTGCTGAGCACTGTGAAATAAAAGAAGTAAAAAAAAAGGGGGGGGGGAGGGGGTAATGGGGATGAGGTGGATGGAAACTAAGGGGTTTTTCTACAATACATGCCAAGGATCTCCCCAGCTCAAAACAATTACATATTAAAGTATTTCCAATGATGAAAACTATTGACAGTGACGAGGGGCCCTGCATCAATTCATTTTACATCACATTTTGTCCACCAGTCATGTAGTGTAGGACTGACAATCTCACTCAATGGGACAGCATGTCAGTCATGCCGCTCAGTAGATACGCTTCATGGTTAGCAAAAAGAAAAATTTAAAGCAACCATAAAAGCCCAGTGATCAATGCCAGAGTGACAATAATATCATAGATATCAAAAAGAAGTAGAAGACTATAACTGAGCCCCTCATAAGGCCTGGGATTCACGTGACGTCAATTAGTATTTTCGCTGTCCACAGGTTGAATCATGTACCCTTCATCATACAACAGAGGTATAACATCCAGGATTGCTGCAGAGGCTTCAATCCAATCACACTTCCTCATTCGCTATCCATCTATCACTTCAGTGAGGTGCTCTCACAGCTCGCCCATTTAACAAATTCAGACCTCCAGCTATGCAAGGTAGATCCTCCAGGGGCGCCTCGCCATGAACAAAGTTAAATCTGCACATTTGGATCTGACTGCATTGGCCTTAGTTCTTGGGCACCAAACCCAGCAATCAAACCCACGGTGATTTTGCCATGGGTCTGTCAAGCACCACTTTGATACCTTGTACTACTGTGTCCCAGTAAGGTTCCAATGCATGACAACTCCATACATGCATCTAGTTCCATGCATCAGGGTCACCTTACCTGCACTCCAAGGAACATAAGGTTCACTTGTTTGGGCATGATATAGACCCTGAGTAAGTAGTAGGAGTTGGTCTAATGGCTAGGACGGTC
Organism: Triturus cristatus; assembly: GCF_964204655.1. Lineage (NCBI taxonomy): Eukaryota > Metazoa > Chordata > Amphibia > Caudata > Salamandridae > Triturus > Triturus cristatus. The sequence continues at coordinate 213,300,190 of NC_140594.1, read as the reverse complement.
GACCTCGAATCTGGAGAACTGGTTTCGAGTCTCGGCAATGACACTGAACATCCTGGGATTCTGGGCAAAACACTTAATGTCCCTGTGCTTAACAAAAAATTAATGTGCCCTCATTTAATGCAACTGGTGCTATGTAAAGTGCTCTGATACCCGATACGGGTCAAGTTTGTGCTATATACAACTCTGTAAAATAAAAAATAAATTAAAAAAAACTTTAAGTGTGCATTGCGCAACGCCTTTGAGTCTGCTCAAGAATCCTGGCCCAGTCTGCGTCCCCGACAGGTGAACCTGTGTTTGCTGCCCAACGATCGCACAAAGATTTTAGTCTCCCTTTCGATTGTTCCAATAATGCCTGATGTAAGAGGGATGCTGCATGCCTACACCTGCCAGTCTCACAAATACTCTGAAGGCACACATGCAATGGTGGTTCATCAGGACCAGCCCGCCACCACTCACGCACAGTGGCCACCACATATAGCAGAAGAGGCATATTAATAACTCATGACGCTGCGTCAAGGTCACAAATTCCACAACTGTATCATCCGCTTAGAGGTCCCCAACTGATGTAATGGCGAGTGCCACCAAGTCAAGGAGAGCACTCCAGTTACAGAATGGTCAACAGCGAAGTGAGCAGGAGCACCCGAGCATAAGGCGCTCGCGTGCACGTGTTTTGCAAAGCACATACCGGAAAACAGTAATTAAAATCCCCTCATTCTGTGGTCTGGAGATTTTAGAGGGGCCCAATTGTAAGCTCCCTAAATTATCCCTCAAGGGGGGGCATCAGCGGTATCACCCTCCGGGCACCCCACCTATAGTCACGCCATTGTGCTGATGGATGGAAATTAAGGATTGACCAAGACATAACACATTACCCAGTCATATTGTGAATCTGCTATTTGGCACTCTGCCTTTTAAGGAATTATTTCTGCTACCCTAAATCCATACCAGTTTGTGAAGGAGGTGAGATTCTTCATGGTCCTTAATTCTGGTCAGGCTCGTGGAAAAATTCCTTAAACCTGTCTATAACACACTTGATTTTCCTGCCTTATGTGAAACCTGTTTTACTGTTTTCTGTTTGATCTTGAATGATCCCCTTTAATTACAGTAATGAAAAGGAAATAACATACGAATGAAAAAGGTAGGGAATCTTGTGACTCACCATTGTCGGACTCCTTGTTGTTAGCATTCGCCTTGCTCTCTCAGGGTAACACTAGTCTGAGATAGGATAAGCCCTGGGTTTTGTCCTTGCATCCACATTGCAAACAAAGGATTTTGGGGATTCTTGACCATCTATTATTCTGATTTAGTCCATATGTGTGAGGCTACTTGTCGGGATTTTAAATTGAATCTTTTTCATATGCAGTTTTTGCTGAAAGTCAATCCCACTGTGCTAACTTCTATTATCTGTGTCACTGAACCCCACAGTTGACCTGAACCGAAGAAGAGAAAAAAAGTGAGAAAGAGACTCAAGCTAAATCTCTTGTGGAAATTATGCTGGCTCTAGACTTCTCTGTAGGTTCTGGTTCTCTGGACCTGACCATATATCAGACAGAGGGCCACTGATGTATCTCAGAATAAGTCAATTTATAATCTCCAATCTAGACAATATAAGGATTGCTGTGTAATCCAATATCTGAGGAATTACCTTTTTGTGACAACCCTGCTCTTTTCTCACTACACCAACTTATCCAGCAGTATGTGACTGTAAAGTTCAACCCCATTGATCTAAGTTGGTCAAATGTGGTGCGGTATTTTGGGAAGGTCACTCTTTCTCATACAATGACCAATCAATGTGAAGAGAGCAGTCCCCATGAGGCAAGATTTAATTTTTTATTAAAGAACTTTTAGGAACAAAATGGTTCTCTTGGTCTAGGTCTAGTCACAGCTCCTTGATCATTATTGTGTGGTTCCCACAATAGCGACTTATTATATTATACTTTTAGCATTTCAGGGTGTTATGGAATGAGCCAAAAACTTAAACATTTTGTTTTGGTCTTGCCAACATTGATTGCTTAACTGATGAAATGGGTGATACAGAAAATACTTCGGATTCAATCAAGGTTGGGTTTGTCCTTCCCCAAGAGAAATGGTTCGCCCATTTAGGTTCAGCTAAGAAGTATTTACCCAAGATCATTGGTACAACCACCTATTCTGGATACAGATCATCTACAAACGTCACTGCCTTTCAACCCCGTCAAAGCCCTGATCAGTTACTACAAGTATAGTGTCTTGTGGGCAAATTGACCTGACCGAACTTTAATGCAATAAGCGCTGGGTCTCATTATAACCCTTAAAGAGTATTCTTATAAATATTGAACACCTAACCTAAGTGAACCCCTTCAAGGTAATTAATTCCCTTTGTGCTCTGGGGCAGACCGAATAATTGACAGTGTCCTTAGTCCTTCTAAGGAGGGAAAGAGCTCTTCTGTTCTCTTCATTTGTGGCCTCCTTTGTAATAAAATAAAGAATACAAAACTGTGTATGTTGTCCCTGGATGAGGTTCAGAACATGGACTTAGTTTATAAAACTGGTAACCTTGAACGCAAATACATTCAGAATGGAGCATATACCACCCAATAATGTGATAAAGGGAAATTATTTTCTAGAAGAAAAGCAGCAACATTAGGTGCCATTTGACAATGTAGTACAGAATCATAATTCTATATTGTGCCTATTATTTGCATGACAGTTACACTAGGGCAGTTAAGCTTCACACAGTTGCAGACACACGTGAGAGCAGGAAAATACTTGTGAAATATTGCAATTTTATTTAATGCATAGGAATTGAGAACTTACTTCCGCAACCAATGGTCATCAGGAGCAAAGCGTCGTCGACAGTCTCTTTCATAAAGGACCATCAACCAGCCATGGACAGAATGAAACAGCTCTTGTGTCTCTGCTTTTGCGTTTTCTACAAGCAAAATGAAAGAAGGTGTTTACTCAGAATGCAAATGCAGGTATTAATTGTTCAGGTAGTCGCCTAAAATCCTGTGCTGGCTTGGATACGATTTCTACCCTACAAATATACCTCTAACCGGTGTCATTAAAAAAATGGGAAGGCATTTCTCTAACAAGGTTAGCTTTGTCACAATAAAGAACATCCAAGGTCAGCTGAATAGAGATGTACCGAAGGCTTTCAGGATTTGGCAACCAGAAATAGTCAGGGTCATTATTTAAATCAATGTAATATTTACTGTCTAGGGGTGATCACTGCCTCAATTTTCACAACATTCCTGCACAACAGCAAGAAGCTGAAATCCCTGGGAGGAAAATACACAAGCCAGTAGCTCTTTGGCTTTAGCTGTACAATGGGTAAGCATCTTCTCCGGATGAAACAAAACTATCAGGTAGTTGTCAGATGAAGGTTTATGCCTGAATTAATATACTTTGATTTGTTCGAGAAGTTTGTCTGTGACAAGAATTTAATTCTTCAAATATATTTTAACTTTTCCTGTATTAATGGACAGACACCATGCCATAGCTCATGACAGGTGAATGCTCATTCAACTAAAGATTTCTACTCTTTGTCAAAAAACATATTGCAGAATACCTGAATAGGCACATAAGCTATTTGTTTCCAACACACAATATAACAGTATATAGTGATGAGATACTAAAATAGTCTATGTACTTGACTTTGGTTTATGGTTCATTTTAACGTATTCATTCAGTAAAAACTTACCTAGAATTCCATCCCAGATCATTTTAAATACAAAGGAATTCAAAAAAGAGGAGATGGTGACAAGTTCTTCAAGTTTGAAGGAGATCTGTTCTTCATAGACCTCTATGTCATCAAGAATCCTAAATGACAAAGATTAACTGCTGTTATGCTTCATGGTGTATCAAATTCCCCCACCAGAAGAGTAATGTTTTCATCGAGGGCTTACATAAGAAGGCACATTACTATGTTCTATTACAGTCGTTACTGTCAAACAGGTTTAGATAAACAGAAGCTATTGATGTTATTAAGAACTACAAGTTGAACTCAACATCTCTACGAAACTTCAAAGTGAAGGTGACATCAAAAGAAAAAGTAACACAAGGCAAGGAAGTTGACTTCTCAAACAATGATTTAGGATGGTAACAACAATGCATACATCCGTTAACTGTAAAGTTATGATTACAAATCTCTTTGGGGGCTTTACCCAACAAGGAAGAATTTAGAACAGTTTACATATACTGGAATAATCATTCAAACCTCTGTGAATAGGGCATATATATATGTTCTCAAGCTTACCGACCCAGAATGTTAAATTAGCTGGAAAATGAAAAGGTGTTCCTCTAAAATTTCCAAGAAAAGCTCTACTTTTCAGGTGAAGCTCTCCAGCAGTAGTAATATTTTTGATGGCAGTTTTATCAAAAGAAAAGCTGAAGGTTTCTCCACTATGACATACGGCAAACAGTAATAAGACCAATTTCTATGGACATGGAGAGATTTGATTTTTAAAAAATCCACACTGTCCTTACTATTACATGATGACAATTTTCCATAAAGACGCTAGGGCTTCATGGAGAAGCCACTGCAGGTTACTTTCCAACTAAAGCACTGCTTTTAGTGAAAATGTGTAGTCTGATTAGTTTAACTGATATTTGCCTATTAGTAAAGCTAAGCAGTATTTTGTAGAAAATGTAAACTACCTTTACCAAGAGTTCTGGGCTCAAGAGGGGAGCAAAGGAACTGTGTACAGACTCCAAATTCCACCACTCAAGGCAACCCCAGCTTTTTATTGGGAGATAGCATATTAAAGTACTGCTATCAGCAGAAAGGCCTCGTTGACAGAAGTGTCAAGTTTTTGACACTCAATACATCTATTTGAAAAAAAGGGAAATGTCAGTTAACATTATCAGCATTCTACTCCTTTTCCTTCCGATGACAATGATGGGACATTTTTAAGGAATAAGGAAGGGCACCTTGAAAAAGTGACTGAAACAGTGACAGGCTATGGTCATGCTGGACAACTGGGCTTCTGCAATGATGTGCCACATCACCAGATTGAAGCCTCCGTGTGTAACTCGGACTGTGTTGCAAAGGAGTAGCATTAATTTTTTGGTGGTGTTTTAGGTTGTACCACCATGACGTCTTGTAGCTGCTTCAGTGCACGTAAGGAGCATGAAAAGATAACTGACGACGAGGTGTGGACCTAAAGTTGCTGAGATTTTGATTTAAGTTGTCTATGCAGTATCTATGCAGTATCCGACTGTTCCCAATACTATGAGGTTTTAATGATGATGCCCATGCCTCACTGACACTAGACTAAGGGGCGGATTACGAAGTCGGTCTGAAAGCATTCCGGCCGAATTGGTTTCGGAATGGTTTCCGACCAACTCAGGTGGTGGGGGGGGGTTCAACCGACCGATTACAATGGTTCTGAACACCGTTCGGTCGGACTCCCATTGACTTCTCTGACCGACAACACAGGTTCCCGTTGAAAAAAGGGGTGGTTTCTGAAAAACTAGCACCCTGTGGCGGGCATCTCAAGGTGCCTGCCACTATGTGCATGGTTGGAAAAAGGGGACCCATGGGTACCCCCACAGGCCCCAACCAGAGGCCTCAGGGTGAAGGGGTCCTGCTACGGCCCCCAAAGTAAGATTCTGACAGTCGATCCGTGTCAGAAAGACCGATTCGGAAAGGCTGTCTGAATCCGACATCCTAATCGCTCTGTCAGCACCGACTCGGTTACTCTGTGTCTACGAATGCCACTCGGATGTGACTCTGAACCGAGTCGGACAGTCTGAACGGTTTCCGACCATTGTAATCGGTCGGTCGGAAATGTTTCCGATTCGGTCGGAAACAATGCTTCCGAATCAGATTCTGACAAACCGGAACCTTTCCGACCGACATCGTAATCGGCCCCTAAGTGTCCTAACTCATTTTATGTTAACTATTACCAGATGAATGATGAAAATATTTGGCGATTAGCAATCCCTCCCTGAGATAATCCATGAGCATGATAACTCTCAGGTAAAAGATCATGAATGGTATGGTAAGGCAAAAAGGCCCGTCATCGCCACAAAATATCTCCAGGTAGTATGTGTAATACAAATGCCATAAATTATTCAATCAATCAGTAATTCACGCCTATTTTCCCTCAACAGTGGTAAAAAAAATAGGTTATATCTTAATATTTTTGCACTATTTGTATTCTATTTTGTAAGAGTAGCCCAGAAACTGCACTGTGCCACCAGCAACACACTTTTTCTGCAGTGGTTCTGAAACAATCATCAATGAAAGAAATAATCTTTTGTAAAAAATACCTACGTAATGAGGTGTCGGGAACAGTCGCAAAACAGCATCAACATGGCTAAGAGCCTCTGGGATTCCTCTGTGTCATTGCTTAAGCATTCAATGAAAAGCTTTAAGCCACCCTGGGGTCCCAGCTCACAAATAAATGCCCACAATTTTGGCAACAAGTCATCAAGGTGTGTAAGGCCTGGAAACAGGAGAGAAAAAGCAGAGTATTGAGTGTTAGTTGGACCAACTCTGTACTAAAGGAGAAACGAGGCAAAACAGTTTACCAGAAATACGTATGCTTACGTTGAAATAATGTGTAAATTGTGGACAAAAATCCTAGGTAAACCACCTTGACAAACACAATCCACACACACATTTCTCAAGTTCTATGTTTGATTTTACTCGCATTCTTTTCTAGTTTAAACCATTAATGTAATTTAAATAAGGGGCTTTTAAACAAGTTAATGAAAAATGTAATGAAGGCTTTTAGAAGATCAACATAGATATGAAAAAAATTCTTTTTAAGAAATACTAGTGATCATTTTAATTAGCTATTTTAACTTCTTAAAACTCACACACAATGTTTCAAATGTTTAAAATTTAAATCTCAATTTCAATTTTCTTTAAAACATTAAAAGATTGTAACTAATACAAGCTAAGACTAAAAGACTAGAACAAATTTCGCAACGTTTCCTTAACGACTACAACTGTTGAAAATTTCTAAACTTTTGATTGAGTCAAACTTCTTTTATAAATCTTTAAAATAAGCTCAACTAATTTTTATTGTTCGTTATTATACAAACACTCAGAAGATTTGAACTGACTGGACAAATTTAAAAAAAAAAGCAAAAAAAACTACTTCCCCTAAATATTTTAGCAGTATTTCAGTATAAACATAACATAAAGAAACAATTGACCTAAGGCAAGGTCCAAGGCCACACCGACAGGTCACCTCAGGAGGCACTGGGACGCCGGGGTGCAGAGGTGTGTCACTGTGTCGGGTGTCCCATTCACTTTACTGGAGAAAGGTCCAGTTGCAAAGAGGATGCACGCAGGGACTGGGGGACCAGTTCGGGAAAACCCACAGGGGGGTTTGAACCATAAGATGCTCGGGCACATGGGAACACCTTTGGTCCACTTTTCCTCAGGCTGTGGGGCTCAGGTGCAGTGATGTTTTTTGGCATCGGAGCCAGTGCTGGAGTCTCTCGCGATTGGAGGGGGCTTGCATAAAGAGGCAGCAGGGGGCAACTGGACGTCCAGTCTGGGTAAATCCAAGGGTCGGTTTAGCTCCTGTGGGTCTGGGGACTCAATTGGCACCATCACCTCCTTTGGACTCAGGCTGTGAAGCACTGGTGCATAGGTACTTTGAGGCATCTGGTGGCAGTGGTCAAAGACTCACTTCTTTGTCTTTGTTCTGCAGAAAAGGGACAAGCAGGACAGCTAGGCCACTCTCATTGTGGGTCTCACTGACCCTGAAGTCCCTCGACGTGCAGGTCAGTTTTCCTCTGTGTTGGTGTCGGGTCACAACAAACCTTGGTTGCTGCAAGTGGTCAAGTTCCCCAGGTTTTGGTATTGTGCGGCTTTGATCGGTCCTGGCAGGCCCACCCTTGGAGGGAGGACAGATCTGACCTGTAGGAGCACACCTACCTCTTCCTGGGCAGCTGCTGCATATGTAGTCCCCGTAGGCGGCTGGTCGGTGAACCAGGTCTTGTTTCTTTGGTGCCTGCGGCTGCAGGGGAGTAGCTCCTCTACTCCAATGGAGTTTCTTTGGCAATTGGCGAACAACTGGCAGCCCTCTTTTTTTTTTTTTTAGTCTGCATACCGGCAGGAAGTGGTGGTTGCTCCACACTGGTTGAGTACAGCAGGCAAGCTGGCTGAGCCACAAGTAAGTCCAGCTCCTTGGTTATCGGGTCAGCAGTCTTCTTTGCCCACTCCTCATTTTGTGGCCGTCGAAAATCTGAAGTCCTGGTTTCAGGGGGTACCCTAGATGCTCAATTTAGGGGCGTTAAAGGGAGTGAGGGGTAGTAGCAAATGGGCTACTTACACCTGGGATCACTACACCCCCTAGAAGACCACTTCCTTTGGAGAGTAAACATTACCCTGTCCCAGAAATCTTAATTCAACCACACAAAATAGTGGAATTTCTAAATTCATGTTCATATCAGACTTGGTCACCATAGACAAACACCTTGACAAACACAATCCAGCAGGGCAGCACAACACTCCTACTGCATAGCTAATTTTTCAACCTTTCCTGGTGTCAGATGGGCCGAGGGCAGGGGAAGGCATTTCCCTGTCTGGGGAAGCCTTGGGCAGCATATCAAATGCAGCAGAGGCCTTTGAAGCCTCCTGCTTTGATATGCTGATTTACCAGTCTTCCTGGAGGAGGAGGTGGTAACACCTCTCACCAAAGCAGGCATTGTTGCTGACCTCCTGAAAGTGAGGGCTCTCACCCCTGGGGGTCAGAAACTCGTCTGTGGTGGCAGGATGGACAGAACCAATCAGCCAGAACACTAGAGGGCAGGTAGGTTTCAAGGGCTACCCTCTAAGGCACCCTCAGGGTGCATGTATTAATAAATTAAACACTGCAATCAGTGTGGGTTTATTAATAAGAGGTGTTTGATACCAAACACCATAGGGTTCAGTGAAGCTATGATGTAGCTGGGAAACTCGCTTTGACTAGTGCCAAGTACATACTTTCAGATGGCTTCCCTGTTCACTTGTACCGTCAGTAAGTTAACTGGCCAGCACAGGGGCATATCTGCAAATGCAGGTATGTCCTCACATGTAATATAATGCATCCTGCCTTAGTGCTGTACAGCCTGCTGTAGGGGTATCCTACAAATATTACATGTAGTGTTAGGGGACATGGCACAAAAGTGTGTGCTATGTCGTGTTTGCACTTTTGGGAGCACCTTGTCACGCAGCCTACAATGGAAGTCTGTATGAGTTTGGTGCTGGGTCTCTTGGAGCGGTATAAGGTATGCTGCAGCTCTTAGGGACCCTCTTTAGTACCTATGCCCTAGGTAACAGTGGTACCACTGGCTAGGGACTTACAGAGGTGCTAAATGCCTGGTCACTTGGGGAACAAGTGACCAGTTGCCTTGTTTTGTGGAAATAACACTGGCACTGGGGACCTGGTTACCAGGAACGCAGCGCACTATCAAGAAAAAGAAAGAGGCTGTGATAAATCAGTAGAGAGTCTGGCATGAAGGCTGCCTCTAGAAAGTCCAGAGGAGAGACTCCTAAAATATTCAAAGTTTAGAGTAAATAAACAGACTAACATGGACTCTGCTCCCTAGGGGAAGCCAAGAAGGTCTCTAAAATATTCTAAGTACAAGGCTAAAAAACAATCCATTCTAAGGACATGTTTAATAGGAGGCCAAAAAAAGTTCAAAAATATTTTAAATATAGAATGAATGAGAAGCTTAACATAAAATCTGCCTCCAAATAAAGCAAGGGAATGTCCTGACTTGCATTCCAAAAACAACATTTCTTATAGGTTTTCAAAAGTACAGAATCAAGCCCTTTGCATGATGTGAAGTGGCACCATGGGCTGCACTAATAAAGATCCCTTGATATAGGCAATTGTCACTTAGAAGTTACATTACGTAAAACAAGCTCACTCTAGAAACCTTCCCAAAATGACTAGTCAAGTAGGACTTTTAAACAACATACAAGTGTGAGTGACATTGAACTATTAAACAGTAGCTGCTTGAAAATATGAAAGGGGCATAGTTCAACTAGCAAGCGAGATCGAACTTCAGTAGTGAAATATTGTGTGTGTGTTCCTCCGGCAGGCAAGCAGGCTTCCTCTTGTTACAGCACAAAATAAACTGTACTATGAAACAGAGCCCAATTTAAAGGAAACATACATAATAAATAATATGTACACAATGTCAGTGCAACCATGCCTAGGACCAGTAAATTAGTTTTCGGCCTATGTACGCTCCTTAAACGCATGTTTTATTAATGATAAACTCACCCTATACTACCCATCTGAAAGCACCTTTTTAAGGCAACTATAATAAACAACAAAGGTGTTGCTCCATCCCCCATTCCAAATGTCACATAGATCCATGCACACTGGTTGTGTCTGTGGGCAAAGAAATTAATTTGTATTTATTGCCTGTCCCTTCCTGCCTGGGATAGGACCATGTGCATGTTATTTCATCCCTACTCTCTTTGACTTCTCCCATAAATGTGTTGGTCAAACTAGTTATATGCACTATCATGGTCCCTTTTTTATGATCCCTTTTTCCAGGGAGTCTAGTATCTGATATGGCCTCTAGGACCAACAAATGTATATCTCATATCATTTCCACTGTGGTGTCCCCAGCTGCGGTAGCCGCCACCTTCCTCAGGTCTCCTTCAGCCATACTTTCACCTTGGGAGCATCTGCTGACTTCAACATCGTGACTATATTCCACTCAAACTGGACCAGAGTCAGGTCTATACAGTTGGTGAAATATTTAGTAGCATAAAGCCCAGAAGACATAGTGTAGGTTGCAGTTCTACCGGGTTTCTGGTGATCTCCGACAAAAATAGTATACAACTTGTAGAATTTTATAGACAGCAAGGGACTTTTTCTAATTAAATACTAATATCCTTGTTTAACCTATTCCAACTTTTAAAAACTTTTTGTACAGTACGTAATGAGAGTTAAATAATTTTTGCTTTTTCCACTTTCTTTAAAAAAACAATACAAAATGTGTGTGTTTAATATTGTCCAATACTTTGTAACATAAAGCAAACTACACAAAACAAAACAATCCTGATGATAAATAAGTATATAAAATGTTTTCATTGTTCAAAGCAGAACAATTTACACGTGAAGTAACAAAAACTAACCTCTGCGCAATCTGAATGATGCTAGAGAATCAGTTTAGGCTAATTTTGACTGTGTAATATTTACTCTATCATGTTTTCTCTTTCAAATTATAGTGCGCAAACTGGTTTTAATATTTACTTTTCTTTAATTTATAAGAATCATAAGACTGATATTTTAATGCTGCAACATTTCAAAACCTGTACCTATTTAGTGGGCAAGACTAGTGGTTTGACTGGGGGCCTAACAGTAGCGACCCACAAAGGTATAACAATAAATTATGATAGCACACAATTGCTGACATCAGTCCTCTGAGATGGAAGGCTTGCCCAAGACCTCAGTCTTATCTGCCTACAACAATTATATCTTCGAATATATATTTCTATATAGTATACCTACACCACTGAGAAATACAACTGCATGCATGTTGTGGATCTGTCTGTCTAGAAAGTATACAAGTACAGCCTGGACCTATTAAACTACCCTCACAGTAAATCAGAAATACAGAATACATATTCCTGGTGGATGAACATTAGGTTATCTATAGCCACCCAGGTAAACTCGAAATTCCTTTGAAAACACATTCAATCAATGAATGAGTAATGCAGCTTCCACTGCTTTCAATCTAGAGTGCACTCACCTCCCTCATGCAACATAGTACAGCCACATCGCAATTGTCTGCTTTTTGCTGGCAAAGAAAAATACCTTCGCTTCATTCCTATTGATGATCACTTTTCAGTTTCTCTGTGTACCTGCTTCTCTCTCAATAAATTACAGCTATTACAATTTCGTAACTTGAGAAGGTTTAAGCAACTGGTGGTCTCCTGTATGATGTGTGAAAATTCTGTTATGCAATACAGGTACAGGAGACGGAAGCATCTGAATCTGTTCTGTCTACTACCAGCAGGAGGAGATAAGCGATAATGGGGTTGCTCTTTGTACCAACCACAGGCTGCAGAAAAGAACTGCTGATCTTCATCACAGGACTCGGTTCTATCTAGCTATGGCCAGTCTACTCTTTCGCATTTGGCTCCCTGTAACCAGGTTGCTTGCTGGAATGCCTCTGCAAGTAGAACTCTGAAGTGCACCTGAACCTCTCATGAAAACATATGTCATGTACTGGTGGTTTTCCCTTCTTCCAAGTGACACAACACTACCTCAGTCTGCTGGAGTAACAAAGGGAACGATCTTCTTCTCTTGATCTATCTGGTACTTCTGTTTGACCCCCTTATCACACTTAGGACAACTACACACCTCCCTTGTCTCCTGCTGCATCACATTAGCACCACTTAGTCCTGAAGGTTTTTTACAGAACTAGGTCTTATCTATAGAACCATCCAACTTAGCATATCATCACTAGCTCAACACTTCGCTTGGGTGTTTTCATTTTTTGGAAGCTCTTAGATTCTTTAATATCCCCCAAATACACCGCCCCCCACCCCGATTTGAACGTTGCACCTACATCCTGCTGCTTGACTTCAGCCTTGCTTTGAGGTTTCTGGTCCCACCACAATATGGGCCACAAATTTGCTTTCTGTTCTAGGTTAGTTCAGTACAGAACAGCAAAGCACAGAGACTCCAATCAGCACTATTCAGCAGAAGCTGCCTGCAGTCTTACTCACTGGAAGACTCTCAGCTAACACCACAGTGGGTCTGAGGGCAGTTTCTATTTGTTGGGAAGTGACCCATGGCTAAGGGGCACGGATAGGGGCTACCACAATCTCACAGAAGTAATATTGTTCCTTTTTCCTACATTATCACAATGAAACACCGCTTCCTAACCTCATCACCAGCGTTGTAAACCAAAGGTGCTTGTCATTCTTGAAACCAAGGAAGTATTGCCTTCCTAGCTAAGCTTCCAAGACTTAACTGTCTGCAGCAATAAGATCAATAATGTGAAATATTTGCCGGATTTCATGGAGATAATGTCATTAACATATAAATTATGCCTTATAACACTACAGCAAAACCAGAATAAAATAAAATGATTGAACATTATATATGTTCCATACAGAGTGCAGCTCTCCGTTTGTATAATCTTCATAGTGGACAGTGACAAGGAGCATTCTGATCTCGGTTGATGAACATCAGACTGTACCAAGCCAATGTATGGTGAATGATGTTTTTTTAAAAATTCTGTTCAGAGTCTCTGTAAAGACAAGGTTGCAAACAGATGGTATTAACATATTCTGATTTTCTCCTTTAGTCCTGCTAAACTGAAAATGAAAAATAAACTTCCTATGTACCTGCTCACATCTCATGCTATTTTGGTACATTCCAAACTGTTGACCTGTGAAGCACACAAAACGTAAACCAGTGCCTAAAAATAATTATAACAGTTCTATCATTTTCCCAAGCATTTTTATAGCCCTTGCTGTGGAAAAAACATAGAGATTTACAAAGAGAAAAAAAGGGGTGTTAAGGTACAACACATATAGCAACAAGATCAAAATAAATATAAGACCAAGGAAAAAACAACCTCCACACAAAGTGAATTCTGCAAATAAAATCGAGAAATATTTCTAAACAGAATGTAATATGTTGGTTCTCACTGCTTATTTTTAAACTCCCTCCCCCCCTCATTCCACTACCCCCATTCTGAACTGCTGCTGTCTTGGAAAGATGTGTTTGGCTCCAGAAATCGCTCCTTGCCATCCACCTTGCACTGCTGCTTTGGGGGAACTGGCAGAGATGACCGCTAACGTAGCACCATGACCACAATTAAGAACAGTACACTTAGTCAAATATGAGAGGGGGTGCCCAAGCATATTATATGTCATGCTGGTGCAAGACACATAGGGAACACTGCACTTGCTTGAACATCCATGAGTGTAGAGACAATTACACCTTTTAGGAAAAAGGTGAAACATCAGTCAACAGAAACATGGCATCCTTGTGGGCAAAAACACATTTTAAAAAGGAATTCTTCTGTGGTGCTTGTTGTACCAACACAGAATTACAGAAATAAAGCATGCACTGGCAAAATCAATAGGTCTCACTTTTAAAATGTGAGTGTCAAGTTTTGGCTTTGCCAATGCTAGTTTCCTTTGGAATTCCAGTAAAGTTAAATTTACTGTTCCAGGATGTCAGACAGCTATTTTAGAACACAAAGGTACATTTACAAACGTATGTGTGTGAGCACATAAACAAAAAAAGTGACCAGCCCAGTTGCATTATGCGGCTCCCGGGCAAGCACAAAAATAAAAAAGAATTACAAAAATTTAAATAATAAAGTGGAGGAATCAGGGAGAAATGGCAAGTAGGACACCAAGCAGCCTGAAACTAATATGAAGCTGCAGAGCCCTTGTAAAAGCAATTATTTAAAAAAGTAGTTCCTAAGTTTAGATGGAGAGCAGCTCCAACTTAAAGCACAACACCAGCGATACTCTGAATCTGCTCACCTCAAATGCCTGTTTTTCTAGCAAAGGTTTTAGGCATAGGGTTAGCACAGTGCCATCCATTTAAAGCTAGAAAGAGACAAAGTCTTTTACTATTTTTAAAGCAAAGTCTCTAAGCATAAGGTTAGCTGGAGCCATCCATGTCAAGCTGGAAAATAACAAACGCCTTTTACCACTCCAGGCACAGTATTACAGGTTTGGATTGGTAAAATACCACCCAAGCCAACCTGAAATGAATAAAAGCAACCTCTAACACGTGTTTCACTCTTGTTATGAGCTCTTCAGAGAGGTATGGCTTTGTCCAGACACAAGTGAGCACCCAGTATAAGTCAGAACAATACCCTTTTAGGCTTGGAGTGCTGCATAAATTAAGCAAACAAAAAATGAAAGCAAGGAACTCTTGGTAGTTCCCAAGTTTAGGTGGCACGCAACTCCTATATAAAGCACCCGACAACACCAGCGACATTCTGAATCTGCTCATCTCAAATGTATGTTTTTTAAAAAAGGTAATGAAGGGATGGCAATGGCGCAAGGGACTGGGGATGTGAGCAGAAAAGGAGAGAGCCATGCACCCCCTCACCCCTTCCCCCCGCCCACCCCGGAAGTGCTAACAGAAAAATTAGAAAAGGGTTCCCGGATGTCAGCACCGGAAGGATAAAACTAATCTAATGTAAACAAGCTGTGCTCCAGGGAAAGGAGAAACACAACATTAGTGAGTAAAGCCATGAAATCAGAAACATTTTACTGGGATAGACAATAAAGTCAGCTATTTTCAGTGTTTGTTTTATTTTAAATCTCTAGTGGTGATTGTGAAAACAGATTTTCTTTTTTTAAGTAAATGTCTTTGTTGAAGGGTATTCTGTAATGTTTTTCAAGAAAGCAAGCCCCACACAGCAATTAATTTTACTTCGTTAAATCTGCTTGGATGCCATGCTACCAAAGACGGATATTGTCCATTTTCTTAATCTTATAAAAATCCTGCTGAGTTCCCAATGCAGTGGCAAGCTGCAGAGAGTTGTTCTGTTTGCAAATGGAATCAGCACACCCAGTCCTCTTCCTTAGGGCTGCTTGTGGGGGAGGAGCAGAAGGAGGGGAGTAGGAGCAACTGTCAACTGCACTGGTACCATGTTAGCAATAATGCAGCTAGAAAAAGCTCCCCAGCCCTTGGTTCAAGTCATCATGGATCAACCCCCTGCTGAAGAAACCGTCCGTTGACCCGAAGCACTCAAAAACTTCAGTCCCGCCTCCCTTCTCCTCTTCCCAGCCAAGGTCAATTTCTCATTTAGTACACACCCCGATAAATACCATGATCATAAAATTGAAAAGTGTAATAAATACAAATGCTTATCTTCTATAGTTTGACGAAGATAACAGTAAGCATAATCTAACAACTGCATGAGTCTACTAATAGAAGAGTTAGTTTGCATAGTAAAACGCTATTTTACAGCCTCACTAATCATCCTTTAGCTTCTCTAAAAGTTGGCAGTAAATAATTCTTAGGGAGGTCAAGTAACTATGGGCAAAGGCAGAAAATATGACCAATAATTTCAACTTTGTAGCCACACAATATACATCCCTTAATGCCAGTTAAACAGGTGTTCCATGGTCCTTTCAACTGAAGCAATGGGAAATACAGGAATCTAAAACGCAAGTATTTTCTTTTTACTGCGGCTTCCAGGTAAGAATTGATGTATGGTTGTTTTAATGTAAAGTAACAGTCAAATATCAATTTGGTAGGTTTATTCCTCAAAACTGATGATAAATCTTCATCGTGGCTGTTACTGAACTTGACCAATTCTTACGCAAGTTCCTAGTCATCTCAGCAACATCTGCCAGTAGTGGTAGTTTTATTACTTTGATCACTTTATTTGGCGTTGAGAAGTCCAGCCCCATTTTCTTAAAGTGTATGGATGTTAACTCTTCCAGTATTAAACACTTTAATGTAATTTTACTTGCAGTACTGCAATCATGGATATAATTAATTTGTGCAGTAATATGATGGACAAATAATGATTTAAAATGTAATTTGAAGTATAATTTAGAGCGAAGTGTAGTTGCACATTGGTCAAGCAGAGATCTGAGGTTTTGAAAACCTAATATGTACAAATCCAATATTATCTCATCACTATAGACGGATGACAAATGGAGAAGTGAGTAAATAATTGTTATGTTTAAACTTTATAGAATGCCCTATCGCTCTTCCTCTGAATGTTTTGGCAAACCTTTCAGTGATTATATCAGCTTATTGCTTCTTTGTAACGATATGCGGAGACCAAGTTAGCATTTTATCAATAATTATTCCTAAATACTCATAACTATTTACTGTTTCAATTGGTACTTTGCCAACAGCCCATGTTCTTTGCTTACATTGATTCCCAAAGCACATTACTTTAGGTTTTGAACAATTTACTGTAAGGCCATTTGTTAGGTTGTATTTGTGTAATCACAATAATTGATATTGCCTGCCTTTATATGTCATTCAAAATATTACCAAGTCATTTGCATACGCCTGATGGGTGATTGGTTTTCTTCCCCAGTTTCAGCGGAAGACCTTCCGTTGAGTTATAGTACTTGGCCATATCTGAGATATACAGGGAAAACAAAAGAGGTGCCAGAATGCAGCCCTGTTTTTTTTTACAATTCTAAGCTGGCATAGTCCATGATAAAGACTTGATTATATAGATTGATTTGCAGCATGGTCTCTTGAAGTAACGAAGTTATGAAATAGAAGAGTGAATGATCAATTCCCCAGGACCACAGTTGGTTCAACAAGCAATTCTGATTTAATTTCTCAAATGTTGTTCTATTATATCTATAGCAGATGTGTAATGTAAGGTGCGTCAGTTGCCTTCTGGGCTAATAATGTCAAGCTGTAATGTTATCCATTGTCGAACAGCCTGCTTGGAAGCCAGTTTGATTTAAAGTTATTAATTCTTTTAATTTGCCCATGTTTCAATCTTGCACAATAAATAATTTGTGAAGATCTTACCATCACACTCCAGAAGTGCAATAAGTCTATTTTTGGGTCATTTTCTGCTCCTTTTTTATGCACTGGATAAATAATCGAACCTCTCCACGATGGAGGTATAATACTGGAAGACAGAACTTTTAAAAATAACTGATACAAACAAGAACTTCAAAGTGAAGGATCATGTTTCAAAATGTCAATTGGCAAGTTAATCGGGAAGGGTGCCCAGGAATATCAGCACTGCATAATGAAGAAATCAATTTCTTCTCGAGTTAAGTTAATGATGTACTTAATCTGTATGCTTTTATGACAATCGTCGAATAAAGCTTTCTTGACTTGATGTACTTAAGTGTGATACACTTTCATCTAATAAAGTAGTGTCACTTGAATAAAGCTCTTGAACCTGAGCTTCCCATTTCCCAAAAGAGATGTAATAGTCATTTGGTACTTAAAGTATGCCTGAACTATTATCAGTCAGGTGTCAGAATCTTTTCAATTGTTCTTGAATTAATGGCATCAGTAAGTTTCATCAATGCTTTCTCTTGTTGGTTGCACTTTGTTTCTATCACTGTTTGTTTATACTGTTGTTTGGCACTTATAATTGACATTTCACATTCAAATTAGGATGGATTTCTCAAAACTTTGTGATGGTTTTGCTTGACTCTTAATTGCCCCATATCCGGGTTTAGCTGTTGGATAGCTAAATTACCTAGCTTTATAATTATGAAGCGTATTGACCAAAATTAAAGTTAAAAGTTCATCCAGTTGACATTCCCAATCCGCAAGCCTGTTGGCTTTTTTTGTTAAGTGCTTTTTCTAAGTTCTAGACTTTTAATGATGAATTCTTGCTTACTCAGCAGAATTAATTTATGGGTCAGATCTCCTTCCCATCTAAAACTCAATTCGTTTTTTGTTAAGTTGTAACTAATGGGATCCTGACTTAGGATATATTATTGTCCTTAATTTCTTATGTTAATTGACCGTTTACACCTCAAGAACAATAATATCTCAAGGGTCTAGATCATCCCTTCTGGCCCAAATTTTAGAAGTGACGTTTTCTGCTATACAAATTTTTCGTGTGATATTACAGTGTACACGATTGGACTGTATCACCTGTACACTTTTCAAGACGCTGAAGCTAATGTCATGGAGTTTTGAGAAATGACCAAGTAACTTTAATATATTTTGTCGGTTTAAAATATGTTTTCCCTCAGCTTTATAAGTTGAATATTAATCAGTCAGTCAGTGGATATAAATCCAAATTAGAGAAGTTGAAGTTGCACCACCTTGTCTCCTTTTCTTGGTAATGACAATTGTATATACAGCGTAGCTGGATCCTCATCCAATACCTTAGGCTTATACAAGTTCAATTTATTAGAAGTGCTTTTTAGATCAAGCTCCTTAGACTACTAACAGCTCGACAACATTATGAGTTAGTAGGGACGAGTGATTACATTATCAAGTTCTGAATGTTCTTACTAAATCTACCAAACTCTCTGCTGTAGTTCTTGCAATGTTGGGTACACTCTTAATTGTATTGCTTGTTAATAAACTTGAACTAGCCGTATCGGATGTAATTTGTAGGCATTTTGCAACAATTTGACGATAAGTAGGTGTCGATTCAGAAAACTTGGTGTGCATAGCTCTGCTTATTGCTTGATCATTCATAATTATATTTTCGGCTTCCACATCACCCTCATCAAGTCTGTCAAATTTATTTAAATAGACTTACTTTGTATATTTACCCATTGCCTCCGGATACTTGGATCTGACTGAGAATATAAAGTAGTGTTTCTGTTTCCCAGGGGCATTATTATTTGTCGTTGTTGAATCTTGTATTATGTTGTTTGCTCAACTGTTTTTCCCCGATTTCTGCAACTTCTGCATCTTATTTAGTTGCCTTTTGCTGACATAGGGCTTAAACTGTTTCTTTAAAATATAAATTATACTTTTTGGTTGGTCGTAAGCACCCTTGTCAGTTGTTTATGTCGGAGGTTTTGTATCATCTCAATCAATCAATCAATCATGGAATTAAAAGCGCACTACTCACCCGCGAAGGTCTCAATGCGCTGCGGGGGGTGAGCAGCTTCTTTCAGCCGAAAAGCCAGGTCCTGAGCGTCTTTCTGAAGACACTCAGGGAGGGGGCGCGTCTTATGTCGATCGGAAGCTCATTCCAGGTCTTGGTTGCGATGTAGGAGAAGGCTCTTCCTCCTGTTCTGGCTCTCTGGATGCGTGGGGTTTCGGCGAGAGCGAGCATGGTGGATCGGAGGTTTCTTTTGGGTATGTGGAAGGAGATTCTCTTGTTGAGGTACTGGGGTCCGGTTTTGTGGAGGCACTTGAAGGTGTGGGTGAGTATCTTGAAAGTGACTCTCTTCTCGACGGGGAGCCATCATCTAATTCTGTTACCGAAACAGAGTTGCCTAATGAGCTTGTAATTAGTTGAGAAGTTGTTCTATGTATTTCTTTTGATCCATCAAGCCTATTTCCTCTCTACCACTGACGAAGTAGTGTGAGGGAGTCATCAGCTACGGAAATTTGGTCACACGGAATGATGTTTATCTCTGCTGTGATTGTATTGTGAGATGTCAACATAGTGTTTTGCTCAAAGAAGTTAGCAGAGGATTTATCATACGTATTACTACAATTGGCAATAAGGGTAATATTTTGAAAATCAGTCCTACGCCTTTGTTCTGCTGGCCGAAAACAGTCCAGGGTTGAAGGTCGATTAGTTTGTGACTTTATCAACTGTTTTGAAATGTTAGCTATTCGAACTGCATTTGGTAGTTGTTGCTTAGGCGTAATTATCAGGCCCCATCCTTTATCGATTTGTTGTGAATTTGCATCTATTGGAATGAATAGTATGTCCTCTGCACCTTGTCTTACGCTGTTGTGAACCAGGATTGATCTAGCCCCCCACGGAAAAGGCAGGAATAAGATAAGGGTATGGATGATCTTTTTCTATGTTCAACGTAATGGATATGTTATGTAGTAATGGTTGCTTTTTCTGGATGCCTTTGGGAATGGGTTTTAATTTATCCTGTGTGTTCACACACCTAAAATAGGCCAAGAAGCAATGTAATTAAGTATATTGTAAATATAATAGTGTTTAATTGATGGTTGATCAACGACTGAACTATGTTATATTGAGTGCCGATTTAAGTGACTTGTATTAAGTCACTTGAAATTAATTCTGTGCTAATTCAAGTATTTCAGGTTACTACGGGTTGATAAGTACCAGAAGCTAATTAATACTAATGTCTTAGTAAATTTAAAGTAGGTCAACCACTCAAAATGGCAATTTTGATGAGGCAAGAATGTTCGATGAAGCCAGATGGATAAAGTTAGTTGAAGGTAAATACCGTTAGGTGCGTTTGTGCTTTCTTGTGAACAGAAAAGAAACTTGGAGTGCGCCCCTTGCCCTACCTTCCCGCTCGATCACTCCAAGAAACCAGCACCGGCCCGAGCCCCAAGTTCCCACCACCGCCAAGCCAAGCGGAAAACCAAAAGGAACAGCCATCTTGGAGGCACTCACCCACCTTGCAACTATCTAGGAGATGGAGGGAGCCCAATTGCTCCTGCCTGATAGATCCCCTCTCCCTGTCCCTCACAAGCCTTTAGCCACAGTTGAAGTTAGGGCCCCAAAGGAATGTTATCAAGGCACCAATAGTGCTTGTACGATGACAGACAGCAGCTAGGACAAGTGGGGTTGCTCGGTGATCAAGTACCGCCCCTTTGAGCAGAAGGTGAGTGCGCAAGCACAGGCACGAGCACGGAGGTCAGCACCACTAGCATTTTTTCAGGTTGTTATTTCAACTTGCTTTCAATGAAAGGTCCGAGAGAAGTTGTGCACAAATAGGCCAAGGCCCAAACTCTAATGTACTGAGCTCAGTGGCTTGTTATTTGTTCTTTATTTCACCCGATGTTCACAAACATCACAAATCAGCTTTATTTCATCTTCAAAAGAGAACGCTATCATATATTGTTTGTTAGTGGTGTTTTAGGCTAGTTTAGGGACCATTCTTAATGAGTAAAATCCAACCATTTGTTCCGTTTTCCTTTCTTTGCTTTATGAACATCTTTGATATTTTTGATCTGATCTGAGGGAAACGAGATGGCAGGCCAGTGAAAAATGTCCATCTTAGTTTTTTTTTTTTATTTCAGGAATATTCCTCCAATCGCAACTCTTCTTTCAGAATTTCAATTTTTTCTAATCATCTCAAACAGACCTTAGTGATATAGTTGTATGTTTTTCTTAAGAAAAGAGATTGTTGAATTAATATTCTTCAAACCTAGAAAAGGCCTAGAATGAGGCCAAGCTCAACATGCTTTCCAAATCAGACACATTTTTGTGTGCCATTTACGTGTTGTTTTGCAGAGAAAGTTCTCTTTAGGAATTTCAATTCAAACCACTTTGTTGCCCTCCAACCTCTTTTTTTACTTTGAACTACTTTTAGCGGTCTGCACCAAATTTAGCAGCATCAAAGTAAATACCTTATAGTATTCTTGCAAAGTGTGATCCAGTCTGGCAAAGGAATGTAAAAGTTACTAACAATCTGCTTTTCATTTTGAATGTTGTGTCAACCTTTATTACAGTGGTGCAAATTGCTGCCTCTGTAATATATAGTGTTGCAGTGTTTCCCGGATTAAAATATTTCTCCAACTGAACATTATTGTTTCAAACTAAAGAAACTCTTGTTTCATAAGCTGGAGACAAATATAATATACAGAATTAATAACTATTCTAAAAGGTAATCCCTCGATTGAGCACTGTACTCACATAAAAAAAAGAGTAGTCTGCAGAAGAATTGCACAACAAAAAAAACGTGGAGATAAATGCAAGAGAAACAAAACTAACCTGTGAGTATTTGCAGGCGGATCTGTGTTAATGTTGTAAGAGCTGTCTGGTACAAGACACAGATACTGCAGACCTTTTGTACCTCAGGTGAATCCACGCGTTTCCCTCCTATTGGTTTGAGAATATTTCGTACCGATGCAGACTTTTGAAATGCACGCTTGAAAAGATCTAATAAAAAAGGTAAACAATTTTTTACTAGAAACTGGCTCTTCAACTGTAGAAACTTTATTGTGGTAGCCTAGTTCTACCATTATTGACATTATTATCAAACTGTGTTAGGAAAAATCTGTGTAAGCCCGCCTAACATCTACTAACTATAACAGGAATCACCAGCTAACTATACACAGAACCCACATATACAATTTTACAAATATTTTTTTCAAGTATCACAATGCATTGAAATGAAAGTCCTTCATCTAAATAAAAACTGCTGCTCAACTTTTATTCAAACTATACCCAAGGAATCGGTGGCAATTTGTGCCCCTTTCGTTTGAAAAGGGATCCAAAATAACCTAAATAATACAAAAAATAACATAATAATTCCAATACAAAAAAATAAATATCTTTAATATCATCATAAGAAACAGTCCCTAAGCCTATCTCTTACTATTCAAGAATGTGTTTACTATTGCTCAAATAGTTTGGTAAAATATTTGTAGCTTGTATTTTGTTTCCATGAAGCATACACATCACATTAGAACTTATCTCAGGATTGGCTTTTGCTATGGATGTGAATGGTTATCCTACTGAAAACTGGTTAGGAGAAAATACACAATACATAGCTTGGTGATTAACGATTGGTACTCAATTATCAGTAAAGACAACAATGATGGAAGTGTAGCCATAGTTTTAATCTTGTTATCAGACACAAACTCAACTTTGATGTTCATCATTCTTATAAAGGTGTAAGTGCCTCGACAAATCTATTGACAAACAACCACCACAGGAGAGGCCGGAGGCCTCTGGATTTCCAGACACACTGAACCTTATTATGAGTTTCAGATTATCTTTGCGGGGAGATACCAGGCAGCAATTAATGAACCAGTAACTTCCAAATAAATAATCTGGGTTACAAGTTAAAGTCCTCGGAATGGGGAATAACCTGCTTTCCCCAGAATTATTGAGTCCTTTTGCACTGGCAACTCATAATAGAGCCTAATCTATCAGGTTAAGTGTCAGGGCAAACAAACGTGGTTATAAGTAGATTTGGGTGTAAAAATTGAGGGCCCCATCATTGTTATTGGGCCAGCTCACACACTTAAACTTGTGTTTTCTGCACCAAACTTACTCTTCATAGGCAAGCTGTTCTGAGGAGACGTGTTGTGCGTCGAGGTGCTCGGCATGTCTTGATTTTCTGGAAGTTTTTTACTCAAGACATCACTAAACAAAATACGTATCATGTGTATCCCCCAGAGGTGCTGCAGCTGTTTGGTCAGCAATGGCATGGATTCATTTAAACTGGAAAAGACAGTAAAAAAAGTGAATCAGCACAAGTGAGCTTCAGAACCAGCTATTTTGAGAAGTACAAATATTAACGTCTCAGAATAGGCATTTTTGGCTCCGACACAAAAGTCAAAACACTAACAACAAGTGTACAAATAGACCATTGGCAACGAGGGTGCAAAACAAAAAAATACTTATACAACACCATAAGCATAGAGAGCATTTCTCATAAACCTCATTATTGGCAAAAATATAACAAATTATATATCAACATTTTATTAAAATTCATCTACGTGTTCCATCTAAAACACACCCCTTACATCTATGGAGATTTATATATGCTTTAAGGGGTGTATTTAGATGGAAGATGAAGATGAATTATAATAAACTGTTGATAGATAATTTGCGTTATTTTTTGCAATTTGGTTTATAAGTAATACTCCCCATGCTTTCGGTGTTGTCTAATGTGTGATAGGTTACATGGCTAAATGCAGGTGTCTCCAACCAGTTTATCAAGAGCTACCAGTAGCTCCGAGACACCTTCAGAGTAGCTCACAGCTGTGGGTTTGTTTTTAAATAAACACAAGGTCATGTTTTCCTTTAAAAGTTAAGGGAAGGCTGTGTTTATTTTACATTATTATCATCAGGCTGCGGATAGCAGCCCTGATAATGATCAGTGCTCAGTCAGATTTAAGGTTCAGGCTGGAGCTGAGGTACAGAGATGTACAACTGAAGCACTGAGGTATTTAACTCTTAAATAAAAGATAAGACGTACACGCCCTGGGTCCAGATCTCTCAGTTTGGAATCAGAAGAGCAGCATTCCATGATTACCCCAAGACCCACCCAGTAATATTGTCTGGGGCTTGTTAGAGTGGTGAACAGTCCTCATCTAAGGAAAGAGACTTATCTAGGCTGTATAACCGCTCTGTCAATATAGAAGCCTGCCGTTTGTCCCAGAAATTGGGGGGCAGAATGTGATCATGGCTGTTCTGACGTGACACTCTCAGGGTCTTTCCTCAGGTTTGTTAGAAGTGGGTCCCATATGTCGCACTTTCTTTAAGTCAAGATCAGTAGCTCGGCATACGTAGTTAATTGGTCTTTGCAATATTGCAGTATATGAGATCGTCCAGCAAGTCCATACACTTGGGAGCTCGTCCCCGCCCCCAGCTGCATGCCACCCTCCACTTCTCCAGGAGCAGCCCCAATGATCTGAATTTTCTGTAGGGAGCTTTGAGGCCGTCCGTGTAACCCAGAAGTGCCATGGTCGGAGAGAAGTGAATGTGGGTGTCCGCCGTTCAGGACAGGGCAGCCAGGACCTGCATCACTGTGCAGCCCCACGCAAGATGCAGGCAACCTGCCCTCACATGCCTCACCTGTCACAGCGGCCAAAAGGATGCAAATTATATCTGTAGAGGTTTGCCGGTGTTTAATAAACCCTATGTATAAACTTAAAGTGTATAATCCGCAGGCGGCTACTAGCTATGATCTTGACTCTTAGTTAACAACTATCTGTAAGTGGTGTGTCCAGTTCTGTATCCAGCTCGTGAGTTGCTCAGAATCTCAGGACGCTCTGTCTGGGAGGCTAGGGTAGTAATCAGTGTAGTGTTTACAGCGTCGGAAGTCCATGAGGGAAAGTGGTGGTGGCAGTCTTGACGTTGTGTCGGAGCCTAATATATAAGAATATCTCCAATGGTGTAGCCACCTCACCAGTCTGTAATGTCGCTCGGTCCTTAAAAATTCTGTTGTGGTAGAGATCCCCCCCAGGTAGTTATACCCCCGTTTTTGTAGCATATGAAGACAGGCTATCTCATGAGTGACAGGGGTTAAATCATGGTATGGGAGGGGCGCTAACGTGGAATATAGTAACGGTTTATTCAATTTCCTGGCAAGTCCTCGCCATGTGGGTGGGGTGCACGCTACAGTGGAGAAATAAGTACCCTCTCCAGGGACCTTCGCCCCCAGAAAAGCAGTAGTGGAGATGGGAGCCATGTAGCCTCGTTCGATCGCTAGATGGGCCATAAAGGGGGCAGACAGAACCAATATGTTGTGAAATGGGCTTGAGCACACAGGTAGTATAACTCCAAATCCGGAGCTTCAAAACCTCCCCTCCAGAAGGGTTGGGTAAGCACTGCCCAGCTCACCCTGGACTGCTTGCCACCTCATGCTAGCCGGCTCAGCTGTGTCTGTAGAATATGAAAAAAATGACACCCCGGGGGGTATAGTATGTGAATAAGTAAGTACAATAATTTCGGCAAGACAATCATCTTGATCAAAGAGATCCGTCCTGCTAGTGAAAGTGGCAGAGAGATCCAGCCTGAAACAGATGCTGCAAGTGAGGCAATAGCAGTTCCATAGTTTGCTCACAGTTTCCTCTCTGTCCCAAGAGACCGCGACTACCAGATATTTTATTTACTAATCACACCACACCAGCGGGTAATCTGGTATGAACTTTGGGGTTTGTGGGGTGAGGGGAAAGATCTGGGATTTACTCAAGTTTATGTTCACTCCAAATATATATTCCCGAAGCGCATAAACTCCCTAAGGATTGGATTTAGACTAGTTTGTGAATCTCAAATATAGAGGGTAATGTAATCTATGTAAAGAGAAACTAGTAAATGTAGAGTGGGGTAATGCAGCGCATAATCCCTATGATGTTGTCGGAGTTTCGCTGCCAGGGGTTTGATTGCCAATGCAAATAGTAAGGGCGATAGAGGGCACCCCTGCCTGGTTCCACGCAAGACAGAGAACGGACGGGAGCAGCAGCAGTTAATCTGCACCGTGGCCCAGGGCTCGCAGTACAGCAGGGCCACCCACGATAAAAAAAGAGGTAGGGAACCCCATCCTTCGAAGCACTGCAAACAAATAATCCCATTTAATGGAGTGGAAGACCTTGGTGGCGTCTAAGAAGACTACCGCCGCGTCCAATTCGGGGTCTCTTCCCTGCAAGCAGACTGTGGGTCGTGGCCCGTCCTGGTACGAGCCCTGACTGGTCTGGCAAGACCAAGCCTTCCATCAGCAAACTTAGCTGATTGGCCAGTACTTTTGCTAATATTTTCATATCGCAATTTATTAGGGATAACGGCTTGTAGGCCTCATATTGTGTGGCTGCCTTTCCCGGCTAGAGAAGGGAAATGATAGTGGCTTCCCGCATGGAAAGTGGGAGACTTCCCATAGCTTTTGCTTCCGCGTATAACTTTTTAAGGACAAGGACCAGTGTTCCCCCAACGCATTTAAGAAAATCCACTGGTAGGCCGTCTGGGCCCAGTGCGCGATCAGATCTTAATTGCAATATAGCCATGTGTATCTCCTCCTCTATTTCCGTAGCAAGGAATTCCCTGTGTGTGTCGCTGAGCCAGCCCAAAGCAATGTCTTCCAGATATGGGGTCATGTCAATTGGTTGGGCTCTGCGCTTGATGTAAAGGATGAAGTAAAAGGTAAGCAGGTGAGGAGGATTTCCGCAGTGTCTCTGTGTAGAGTCCCATCGGCGCCCACTACTTCTAACACACAGTTGACAAACCTGGGAACCCGCACTGCATCAGCAAAAGCCCTCCCTGGCCGGTCACTCTTGCCATATTGACGGGCTCAGTGATAATTAGATTGGAATAGACATTATCGTTCTGCTGTCGAGTGGGACTCTGACCAAGTCCCGAAGTCTAGCCTGGGGTATGCGCGTCTTGGGCCTCAGTTAATTTAATATCAGCTTCAAGTTTCCAAAGCATCCCTCGAATGTCCCGCAAGATGCCACCCCCCCTTTGTGATGCACATGCTGCATATTGTTAATTTAAAGGCCTTCCAGACTACAGTCAGGTCCGGGACCTTGCCCAGGTTCCTGGTGAAAAAGTCACCTATTTCTTGTTTTAATTCCTCATGTAAGCATGCATCCAGGAGGGTTGTGGGGAGAGTCAGGTAGTACTAAAGTGAGCGAAAGTGAAACATTGCAAGAGAGAAATAGAAAGGAAGAGAAAGGCCGAGAGTAAAGAGCGATGGAGGGGAATGTATAAGAAACGTTTACAAATAGAAAGAGTAGGGTCGTGAGTCGTAGCATTAAACAGGGAATTCCCAAAGGGGGTGTCGCCAGAGTTCCTGGCCGGTCCCCTCGAATGAACAAGGGTGTCTGAAAGAAATAGTTAGTCTTCCTTGGACTTGATTAGTTCCAGGGACCTGGTGGGACTTGATCAGCTTGGTAAGTAAGCATTGCTCCCAACGGGGAATCAGCTGGATTTAGTAGGTCTAGCCCAGTGCAGAGAGTGGGAAGGTAGGTCTTGAGCTCACCGCAGCTTCCTTAGGCAGGAATGCACGGTGGTACTCTCTTTTCAGGAATTCTTGGGCTTGCTGCAGTGTGTTGAAGCTGCGTTCTTTCCCCTGGTAAGTGATCCAGAGTCCAGCAGGGTGGGTACAGCATGACGTATGGAATATTGACTTGTTGTAGTTTCAGCTACACTGACAAAAATGTCTTCCGGGCTTCCTGCAGTGCCATCATAAAATCAGGGTAGATGGAAATAGAGCATCCTTCGTAGTTTAGGATGCACTTTTCACAAGACGGTATCTGAGTCGCGGTAATTCAGAAGGCCGGCGATGACAAGCCTAGGAGTGGAGCCTGGCAGGATCCTTACATACAGGGAACGGTGCGCCCTCTTCACCACCAGCTGCCTGGAAAAGGATGAGGCATTAAACAGCTCCACCGGCATGCGCTCCACAGTTCTCTAGCCATCCGGCATTTGTGGACTTGGGGACGCCCAGGATACGGATGTTGTTCATGCACGAGCATGCTTCTAAATCTTCATTATTTGCGGTGATTACTTTGAGTAAGCGGTCCATGTTTTGCAGTTGCTCCCCCCTCGTGGAGATACAGACTAGAGATTCAATGCTCAGTTTCACTGATGTGCACATCATGCTTCTCCAGGCTTTGCATAATGAAATCCATGTGCATACTCATGGAGTACATTTGAGTCTCGATCGTTTTGAGCCTTTGGCGCATGGTGAGCAGCAGGGTGCACATATCGGCCTCACCAGCCTGTGATTGTGAGGTATGTCCTTCAGCCATATCTGCTTCAGCGTCCCCAGATGGACCTCGCACCGACCTCTGGGGTTTGAATGGCAGGTTGGCCTCCTTTACCTCCGTTTTGCCCATAGCTACAGTATAGATTTGTAAGTGGGGGGGCAGTGCAGATAAAAGCGAGGACGATCCGGCCCAGGGGAGCAGCAGAGCAGACAGCTATGTAGGCATCTTTCGTGCTGGTGCTTAGAGAAATTAGGCAGGCCCTTGGGTGAACACCCACCTGCTGTCAGCAGCAGCGTCTCGCAGGCCTCCGCTGCACTAGCCCCTGACTCACCCTCTCAGGTCCGACAGGCAGTCCATAGGTGCAGGCAGCTTTCAGGCTATGTGGTCCCCCAGGCAGCTCCTCAACAGATGCACACTCAGGTAGGCCTGACACCTCAGGATAATGTCGGGTCCACAGCTGCGGCACCTCCGCTTCCCCGCTAGATTAGTGCCAGTCGTGGCCGGGCCAGGGGAGCAGCAGAGCACCCAGCAGAGGCTCAGTCCGCCGGCGTCGAGTCGCAGATAACAATGAAGGCCGCTTTCACGTTGGTGTCCGGGGAAATCTATGCAGGCACCTCCCGCCGTCAGCAGCAGTGTCTCACGGGGGCCCCCCCAACACCAGCCTCTAACTCATCCTGTTCGTTCCGAAAGGCGGCCCTTAGGCCATTAGGTTACCACCCCACTATTACCATTCCGGCCAATCCCCTCCCCATTCCCCTTCCCCATCCCATCCCCCCAGGCAGGATTGCACGATGTAGGAGAGTAGGATCTGCTTCACATGGTTACCCCTACTTTTTGCTGGTTTTTCACCGGTTTTCGACTTTAGTCTGGCTGGGACCCTGCTATTCAGGGCCCCAGCCTAGCTGCTTCCTCTCTAAATTGATTCCATGTACTTTAGGTACACTCCAGATTGGATTCTGGGGTACACTTGTGAGTCCCTAGTATATGGTATACTATGTACCCAGGGCATAGGTACCCCAGAGACCTACCAGGGGCTGAAGCATGTATTATGCCACCCCTGGAAAGCCCACCAAAATGACAGCACAGGTCTGCTACTGCAGCCTGGGTAAGGTGGTGCATGCACCCCTTACTGAGGTATAGGCTCACTATACCTCACCTATCACTGCAGATAGAAACCTATCAGTCACCCCAATGGCGGGCCTTATCAATCCTGAAGGCAGGGTGCTTGGTTATATGTGAGAGGGTGCCCAGGCATGAGCTGAGCCCCTTCTCCGAGGTAGTCAGTGGTGCAGCCTGACCATATAGTCTTAAGTACATTATAACCAAACGGTAAATGCTAACTTTGGACTGGCTGCACAGAAACATGTCGTTTTTGGTGTCAAACACTTTGGAATCATACCCCCACACCATTAACTGGTGTGGGAGTATGATCCCACCCATCTAGAGGGGGAGACATGACAGCACCGGTATACCCGGTACCAAGTTAACAGAGCCCTGGCATCACAAAATGGATGCTGCAGCCACAGACATGGGTTTGGCCTCCTGCTGCTGACTGAAACTCCAGCAGGGGAGGCTTGGACAATAGGTTTCCTGTCCCAGGGAGGTGTAACCACCTCCCAGACAGGCTGATGTGTATTGATGTGTATTGGGGCTGGGTGGGAGCACTCTCAGAGCGCTTTGAAGTCCTGCACTGGGGGCACATTTGGTGTCCCTGTGCATAGTCCAGCTCAAATCGGTTCAGGGGCTTCCAGCCCCTGCTCTGGCATGAAATTGGACAAAGGAAATGGGTGTAGCCACCCCTCTTTCCAAACCCTCCCATAGGTGGGTCCGTAGAGTTAGTCCAACCCTTCCTTAGGTATAAGTAAGGAACCCCTGGCAACAGGACTTTAGATATCCCTGGACGAAACTCTGAATCTGAATCCTGGAAATTCGACACTCTACTCAAGACTAGAGGACGGATGAAATCTCCATTGGGGTCAAGGAGTGACTCCCCTGCTTGGCAGGCCCCAACAAACCATTTTGCCGGTCTGCATCTCCGAAGCTCCCGCCAGACTCCGAAGTATTTGCAGCCCAGGAAGAGGATTTCCAGACTTCTCACAGGCCGACCCGAGTCCCCAGCAAAGCTGAGACCCGCAGCCCTCGTGAGTAACGTGGAACCGGAACTCCTGGTCACCGTGCACATTTGCAAGTGCATTGACTTCCCGACGTCTCTTGAAGTCGTGCTTTGGGTTACTTGTAGCCCACGCCCAGAGCACCATCTGCACCGAAGATTGTGGGCCTACACTCCACGAGTGTTCCATGAGCCTGCTTCCTGCATTTAAGCTCAAGGCTCCTTCGCGATCTCTGGTCCGTCTATTGGTGGGTCCCTGAGAAGGCAACTTTGATTTTCCTTGGGCTTCCCTGGTTGCTCCAGACGTGCCCTGACTCCCCATCGCGTGGTGAGTCCCTCAGACCTTGCTGGTCTGCACCGAAGCATCTTTCTCCTTTCTGCGTGGGTTGCTGTTGCCAAGGCTTGTTGTGTCCAATCTGGGCACCAACGCTACAGCACTCAACATACTTCGTGAGACAGCTCGAATCCAGCTCCTGGTCGTCCTCGACACCTCCTGGTCCTCGTGGCTCAAGAGTCAAGCTTCACCTTCACCTGAAATCACCCGACTTCGGTGGGCATTCACCTATTGTGCTCCTGGTTACTGGCTAGTGACCCAGGCTCTGTCCCCTCTGTTTTCAGGTTCTTCTCGACTTCGATCCAGGCTTGGATCTCTTCGGACACTTCGCATCTTCCCGGCAGCAGCACTTCTTCACCAGCTCCCATTGAAAATGACGACGGAACCCGACACCATTTGACACCTTTGCACCCGGCTTCCCTGGGTGAGGTATCTTGAGCTATTCTACTGTAATATTTGAAGTGTAACTTATGTGTTTAGACCTCTAGCCTCATAAAGAGACTAGTTGGGTGTGTTCAGAAATAAATACATATATTTTATATATATACCTGGTGTGGTTGTCTTTCATTTAGCCATTCAAGAGATGATAGACTGGTAAAACAAGCTACTTTACATTCCTTCAAGACTTAGCCTGAAGGCTGCTCTCCATAGCTACCACTAGGAGAGCTTTCAATAAAGGTTGTCTTTAACCTATCATCAATAAGGGGTTGTTTGGATTGGTACAGGGTGCCCACTATAATTAGTGGACAGCATATACCAGGCCAACTTCTCACGCGTGACTCTTCAGCAGGTGCACTCTCCGGTAGGCCAGCTGCCTCAGGATGATGGTGGGTCCCAACTGCGGCCCCTCTGCTTCCCCGCTTGTTCAGTGGCAGTCACGGGTGGGGAAACCCCAATCAATAACTGGAGGCCCGTAGGGATCACGGAATCCACTTAGTCTGGCTGCTGTCAGTCTGCCCTCTCCAGTCTTGTGTAGAGTGGCAGCCCTGTGGCGTCGGCAGTCAAGGCCAGTCCAGGCACGGTACCTCACGGCTATGCCATATCACAAGTGGCAGCGCTTGCGGGGGGCTGGGTTCGCTTCTTCTCCTCTAACTTTTTTCAGTCACCCTCTTGCCAGGCCTGTCGTACATCAGAACTGGCCTCCGCATGGTTCCAGCACGGTGAATTTCACTTGCGGAGTTAGTGCTCTCACTCCTTCATCGATAGGCAGCACTTGGGAGCGGTTTCAGAAGGCAGCGATCTGGGCCAGGGAAGGATATTGCAGGATTGACGGCAGGAGCCTCGCTAAGGTGCGGCCATCTTGCTTGCCGTCTCTCTGGTGCCCTCGCTCTGAATGATTTTAAATGGGAGAAAATTAAAAGTTACATTAAGTTATCTCTTCATTTTAATTTTTTTCCATTTCAAAATGCTGCATTTACAAACAGCAGGTTTCTTGCTCACAGTGGCTGGTAGACATTGTGCCTAAGTATAACTGAAAAATATATATTTTTTAAATGAGAGAAATTTTTGCAGAACATTTTTCTGCACTTTAAATTTCTCCTGTTAAAAAAACAAAAAAGGATTGTATATTTCTGTTATACATGTAACTGTGCCACATACGGCGAAAGGTATGCCAAGTGCTGCAAGTACAGATGAGATAGGAAGCTGGCTCTGTAGATGATATACCACTAGGTGGTTATACCGTGCACAGAGTCCAGAGATTCCCCCAGAAGTGTACAGGGCTCAATGTAAACCCAAAGTGGTAGTGTGAGCGAGCAGCCTAAGGCCTAACACAGAGGAGTGTAAGACATTTATTGCACACACAAAAAGGGAATCCATACCAATTTTATAAAAATAAGCTTTGTTTGAGTTTTAATTTAAGACCAAGATCTTCACAAAAAGGTAAGTATGTTTTTGAGGAAAAATACTTTACTCTTTTAAAAGTCGACAGTGCAATTTTCAAACAGTTCAATGTTATCCTATGGAGGAAAACAACAACGTGGTTTTACAGATAAGGACCTAACTTATAGTTCCTGGCTTCTGCGTTTAAGATTATTAAGCTCCAGGTAAGCACAACGTCTACACTACCAGTGCCACAGGGCCAGCTGGGAGCAAATGTCAATTTCAGAGAAAGGCCCAATGCGTTTCAGTGTAGACTAGGGGTGCTTGAAACCATGCTGCTTGCAGGTAAGTTGATCGGTTGCAGGGCCCAAACTTCGGGTGTTAGAACAAGCACAGGGGGGCCTCAAAGCAGTACCAAACATACACCACCAGCGGCACAGGGGCGGCAGGGTACAACATGCAAATACAGCATTGGGTGTCAAATGCTTTTCAATGGAGAAACTCGGTTGGACAAACAGGCTGCACAAAGGAAACCCGAGACAGCAGAGGTTATTTGACGTGTTGTGGGTCATAGGGACACCGTTGGTCGAGCTCCCCGAGGCTCAGAGGCTTCAGGTGCAGGGATGTCCTTTGACGTCGGACTCTTCTTCCCGGAGCTGGCTGAGGTTGGGGGGAGCCTCTGGATTCACACTGCAGGCATCATCGTAGAGCCCAGGAGGGGTCAGTCAACGCTGGACTGTGACTCATGATCACTGGGGAACCTTTTCAGGATCGGTGAGCCACCTGGAGACAGGCTGGAGGCATCTGGTACCGGGCGGTCAATGATGGCGGATCCGGAGGGCACAAGAATCCTTGGTGTTTTTTTCTTGTAGACAAAGCTACTGTCCTCTGCAGTTCTGGACTTCTTCGAAAGCAGGCAGTCCTCCAAGGGGATGTGGAGGTTGCTGGCTGCTGGACAGGCGTTGTTTCTTTGCAGAAATTTTGAGGGCTGCTGACAGCCCTGTAGGGTTGTAGCAAGTCAGTAGGCATCTTCAATCTTTTTTCGCACAGCGACTTCTTTGTCCTTTTTCTTCTTAGGTCGGCAGGAACTGGTTTCAGGGTCTGAGGGAGCCACCTAACTACTACATTTAGGGGCTTTTTGAGGGAGTGTCAGGTAGGGCCAATGGGCACCTTACCTGGGGTGACTACACTCTAAATTATGCCACCCTCCTGTGGGAGGGGGCATAGTCCTAGAGCTGATTGGAGGGGCACCCCATCTTCAAGATGACGGAGACTGAAAGGTGTGCTTAAACTCGCCTCCTTCACCTTAGGGGTGGAGGTGGCAGAGGTGGGCCCACCTCCTATTCGTCTTAGGTTTTTCCACTGGTTTTCCCACCCGAAGTGGGGGGTGTAAATGGGGGGCTGCCATCTGCTGCTAGCAGCAGAGGCTGGGGCATATTAGAAAAGTGGAAGGCATCTGAAGCTTCCCTCTCAAGCACTGTGCCCATCCTGGGGGAGGAGGTGTCACCACTGCCCAGGATTTGCAGCGTTTCTGGTCCCAGAGAGCAGAGGCTCTCGACCAGGGGTCCAGAAACATGCCTGGTGGTGGCAGGCTGTCTAAAGCCTGTCGTGGCCCTACCAGGGGTGGTAGATTTTTCAGGGGGCACCTCTGAGCTGCCCTCTGAGTAAAATTTTCAATAATTCACACACTGGCATAGATGTGGGTTTGTTAAGAGTAGTTTGGTACCTAACAGTCCTGTGTTCAGAGAAGCCATCATGGTGCTAGGGAGTTTGATTTGTCGAATTTCCAGCCCATCTACTCTCTATGGTTTCCCTGGCCCTTACAATATCTAGGAATGGACTTAAATATTGTAGGGGCATATCTGCTCATGCTGATATGCCCACACCTGTGGTATAGTACAACCTGGCTTAGTGCTGGACGGCCTGCTAGAGGAGTGCCTTACCTATACCTTAGGCAGTGCTAGCTGGCATGGCACGCAGTGTGCCATGTAAACTGTAGTTTTGTCTGCACCAGGCCATGCATGCTGCAGTGCCAGTCTGCATGGCTTAGGTGGGGGTCCCAAGGGGACCGTCTTCAGTACCAATGCCCTATTTACCCAGGTACCATTTACTAGAGACTTACAGGGGTCTGAAGGGCAATTGTGGAATTGTTTTAGGGAAGAAGCACTAGTAAATGGGTCGTGGTTGGCAAGTACCCTGTGCACTACAATTGAAACCAAATCAATTTCCAGGCAATAAGTGGGGACTAACCATGTCATAAGAGGCACTTACTCACACGCCCAGTCACCCATACAAATATATCCCATTCATATACACACATGTTCATGCATCCTCAAAGACCATGCTCTCACTGACACACATGGCAGTCCTGTCATAGCAACTCTAGTCAAAGTATTTTGTTCAAACCATAGTATCCTGCTGAGGGACATTAGGCTTAAAGTCAATGAAGCTGGCGTGGGGGTGTCTGGTAACAAAGTGCAAGGTGCTTAGCCTTCAGTAGCTCATGATGATTTTCATAGATCAGAAGTAGCTCTCAACAGAAACGGCTGTAGACCCCTGGCTTAGTAGGTATAAGCAAGAGCAGAGCCACAAGATCAGAGTAACCAAATTTTGTTCTGAAGGATAAAAAACGACTTACCTTCGGTCAAGATCTTTATTCTGAATAATCTATCTACCTGCAGATGCCTCATCTTTTGAATATCCCAAGGCACAGACTGTATCCAGTTGCTTTATACAGCTCTCCCACGCCGGTAGGCGATACCTGCTGCACATCAACACCAGAAGCGACACCTTGGTGACAACAGTGAAGCCATAAAATGCCCCCAATGACTATCTGATGTCAGTTTTCCACAATTTTTACCATGCCAATGAGGCGGTAGGAAGAGAACAACATCAATCGCTTTATGGTGCAGTGAAACAAATACTTGGAACCTTATTAAGGTGACTGTGCAGGACAATAAAATTAGGGCTATTTGAAACGGCTTATGACCATCCATCAATACAGGGAGAAGAGTGGAATGGGTGAGGAATCTTCGGATAGAGTATATACCAGAAAGATTGTTACCAAAAGTAAGTAACTTTTTCTCCCGATACTTATACCTTCAAATTCCTCACCTACGAAATACACTCCCTAGCAGTGCACTGCATGGAGGAGGGCCTTTCAAAAGGAAGTCCCGGAGGATAGAATGGGCAACACTTCACACGTTGGAATATAAGCAGTAGTGCAGTAGTGCTTCGCAAAAGTACGAAGGTATGCCCATGGTGCCGCTATACAGATTTCAACAACAGAAACTCCCCTAGCCAATGCCGCCGAAGTGAAAAACTAGGCTCTTGTGGAACAAGCCCGGATACCCCCTGGAGGATACTTAATGGCCAAAGGTTAACACATCTTAATCACATAATGATCCACCTAGATAGGGCTCTCTTCTGCACAGATTTTACCTTCCTGTTGCCTGCATACCCTATGAAGAGTTGGTCATCTGTTGGTACATATGTAATAACGTGCGGTTCCAAGCACTACAGGACTGAAGAATTTAGGCTGCATTAGATGAACCACTATTTCCTTGCGCAGAAGCAGGACTAATGCCTCCTTGCGAAAAGACAGCCTGAGATTATTATGTGTAACTATAGTAGGATGTACACTGGAATTAGAGTGTAAGTACAGTATTACCTCTGAGATGCTATTGATTGTTTTATCAAAAATTTATAAAAATCTGTTTACAAAAAAAGAGTTGGTCATCTGTTCTAAATTCCTTAGTGTGGTCAATATAAAATGTACCGGAGCGGCCCCAGTCTGGGTACCGGCGAACCAACAGTGCTCCCTTACAGGACCCTTGTGACCTGAGCCTCCACCCTGGAAGCTCCCAGACTAGTCGCAAAGTTCCTCTCTGCAGCCTGTTTTTTTAGGTGGCCCCCCTTCTTTCTACTGGCATGGCGCACATGTTGCCTACCCGACCAGCACATCTGCACCCGGGTGCTCCAAGGCAGGTACCTAGTAACTGCTGGTAGTACTTTGAACCTTGGCCCCCTATTAACCTAAGTCCTGAAGGAGACCCCCAGAAACCTGTATGCTATCTATGCCTGTAATCCTCCATAGGAAAACATTGTGTGTAAAGGCGCATTTGAGACTGTTTTACTTACCTGCAAAAGTCAAGATTTAAAAAAGTACTTATTTGATAAAGTTCTTGGTATCAAACTTTATATGAAAATATGACTTCTTTTTCTAAATTGGTCTCGGATTCATTTCGGAGTGTGTGTCTCATTTACTTCCTCTGTGATTACAACAAATGCTTAGTACTACCCTCTGATAAGGCTAACTGCTCTCCCACACTACCACAAAAGAGAGCATTTGGGATATAATTTGTGCAATTAAGGCTTACACAGAGGCGTACCTTGGTTTGGTCCACTATATAAAGAGCTAGCTTCCTACACATACCACATCACAGTTGTGCTAGCTGTCAAGATCTGGGACAGATTGAATTTGAAGAGATAGAAGAAATGGCTCGAACAAACAGCCGAAATTGCCCTCAGTTCGAGCAGACTGATGCGCAGACGCTGCTCTTCCAGGGTTCAGAGTTCTCTGAGCTCCAGTTGAGTACCCCGCCCAACAGTGGAGGCATGTGTTACAACTGTGGCCACAGCTGGAGGGGTTTGAAAGGACATCCCAACAATAAGGTTATCTTCCACAACACATCGGGTCAAATCTGCTGCAGTATCCTAGGAGACAACAATTATGACTGACAGATCTCCCCTGCGCTGGAACCATTGACTTCTGAGGCACCAATGGAGGACCCAAATGTGCCAGTGTGCATAAGTGACCAGAAAGATGCAAGAAGCCACCCGACCGAGCAGACGTAAATCATCAGAAATGGAATTCGAGCACCTGCTAGAAAACATCGGAATCATTTTCCAAAGGTCCTGGTCCACAGAGTAGGGGAAAGCCTCAAAATAAAGTTCTGAAAAAACCCAATTCGAACAGCAGTGCTGCTGTCAACTGCCGGTAAAGGAACACCAACTTTGTTGACTCTGCTTTCAGCAGCCAGTGGGCCACGTAGGTAGTAATAGGATTGCCGACCTTCTGAGATGAGCCGTGACCGTTGCCATCACCTTTGTAAAGACTTGAGATGTTGATGTCAAACCAAGCAGGAGGACAGCAAACTGATAGTCACTGGAGCCCATCTCAAATCGCAGGTAGCTCCTGTGCAACTGCAGGATCAGCATAAGGAAATACATGTCCTGCATGTCAACAGACACCAATGAGTCTCCTGCTTACAGCACCTAAAGCACCAGACCTAGGGGTAGAATCTTGTACTTTACCTTGTGAAGGAAGAGGTTCAAGATCCCGAGGTCTAGGATTGGATGCAGACTACTTCCTTCTTGGAAATTAGGAAGTACTGATTAGCATCCCTGCTCAATTTCCTTCCCCAGCACTACATCCATCGCTCCTTTCTGAAAGAGGACTCTACTTCTTGTTGCAAGATGCAAAAGTGTACTTCCATCTGACTGGAGCAGGATGGCAGAATATGGGGCACGGTCTGTTGGAAGGGTAGAGTATGACCTTTTTCCACACTTTAAACGCCCACTGGTCTACAGTAATGCCCTTAAAGGACTTTGGAAAGGAGGACATCAACCACTGGGAGGGGCAGAGGAGGAGGAAGAAGAAAAAGTGGAAGCTAGGGGTTGTACGTATCTTCCCTTTTTCATGGCCTTGGTACCGCGTATAGAGAGGGATCTGAGGATGCTTTTTTGTTTTTGTGGTTGCAAAGGTCTATGGCGGAAAAAAATTAAAGCCTCTTGCAAATCCCCTAAATTTGCAAAACTGCTTGTAGTCTCACGGAGGAAGTTGCAAAGCGAGGCATCACCCTTTTGCCCTACTCTCCTTGAATCTCTCAAGGGCTGACTTTGCTTTCCTGACAAAAAGCTTTGATCCTTCAAAAGCAAGTCCATCAGGGTGGAATGGACATATAGCGAGAATCCAGAACTGCAGAGCCACACATGATGGCAAATGACAACATAGGTGGCCATGGATCTTTTCCTTGAAGCGTGGCTGAAAATGCTTTAGCAGATTTGTTGCCACTGTGTTGGCCATGTCATGTGTGCAGCGTTTCAGTTGGCAGGTTATATTCATCTATTTTAATGCCATACTTCCAGAATATATATATTTTTTTGACAATGCCTCCAATTTCCTCCCATTTTTTTTCTACCTGCCGGGAATGTTGAATCTGCACCAGAAGTCCGCATGAAAGAGCACGAGGCCTGAATTACTAGACTTTCTTAGGAAGGGGGAGAAAAGGTGGGCAGCCAGGTGCATGTAGATTCAGTCTTGCTTAAATACTATTGACCACCGTGGAAGTAGTAGGTTTATCCCCAGGCTGACAAAATACAGTCAAGAAGAGTACTGTTGAAGGGAAATAAGGGCTCCAAAGCCTGGTGGATGGTTGCAGGACTTCGTTCATCATGTTTACCTCTGTCTCAACTGAAGATAAAAGAAGCTCAAGCACCTCTTCTGCTTTTCTGATGACGGAATGATACAAGATGACAGGACGTATGGTAGAGGGGGACCAATGGTAGCATTTAAATCTAGTTCGGGTGCGGTATCAATGCCAATCCTCTAACTGAGTTTCAAAATCAGGATCTGTGGCAGATTCATATTGGACCTCCTCTGTATGATGCTCCAAAGGATCAGAATTAGTTCCAAACAGGGCGTGGCTTGTTCCCTTGTTGGAAGACTATCTTCTCTACTGTTCCTATTCCAACACCCTTCTAGTCTCTTTGAGAGATATTATCAGAGAAAGACCTGAGGGCTGAAGGTCTGATGGTCCTGTAGCTAGGGAGACCGCTCCTGTTGCTGAAGTTTGGTTTCAGTGCCAAGGGAGGACCC
This sequence comes from Triturus cristatus, assembly GCF_964204655.1. NCBI lineage: Eukaryota > Metazoa > Chordata > Amphibia > Caudata > Salamandridae > Triturus > Triturus cristatus. Next base: position 213,260,318 of record NC_140594.1, on the reverse strand, counting down.
AATGTCGGCACTGTAGGTGGAATCAGCACTGGTGCAGATGGAGGTATCAGTACTGAAGGCAAGGGTAAGTAGGAGACAAACGGCACCAATTGCAAGCTCTCCAAATGAAGGAAGCTAAGCACTGCTAAAGGTCCCATCGGTCCTGTCGGTCCTGACCACACTCCATGAGGTAAATCATGGTGTTGAGAAATTTTGCAGGATCCATTCAAGGTGTATGGAATGGTCTGAAGAGTCTGATGCCTCTGTATCGGTTTTTGTGGCAGAGAAGGTCCTGAAGTCGGCTTTGGATTGGTGGAAGCCATTGACATATCTCCTACTGGAATTCGTTTCACTAGTTGAGAAAATGCCCCTTTTTGCGTGGTAATCCCAATTTTTCCGCTGGATTGCATTGCTTGTCTGTGGACTCTTCCTACTAGGGCATTGCTGTCCAGTGCGCAGTGTAAGTGCTCTGAGCTCTAAAACATGTACAAATTAGCTAATCCCTTATTGGTTTAATGAACTTTCTTATAAGGCATGGCATATGATGATGAATCATGGCACAGAAAGTTAAATGTCACATCTAGACTGCAGCATTTATTGTGCCATCAACTATTGTAACAAGGAAAACATGGCTTCAGGCCTACAATTGTAGCCTGACTGCTGCAGCCTGAGTTTGCAGTCCAACTTGTCAAAATAACCCTTCTAACAGGGAAAAATACCCTTCCTTAAAATTTTAATTAATGCATCACACCCATGTAGGCCTTGTAGCCTACCAGGAAGTTAACATTTTCTTACAGTGAGAAGGCCTCAAAAGCTATTTTTACTATGGAAAGCTTTTGCGTCCTATGTGAAACTAGAATGCAGAAATATGAAATATTTACTTAGTTTAATATTTGTTACCAGCCCAATTCAACTGTGAAGTTGCATTTTTAATACATATTTAGATAAAGCAACTTTTAGAAAGTTACCTTTTCCCTGTCTGAAGTTCCTGGAAATTACTTTACATTAGCTCGACAGCATCTGCCAATCAAATGCCTACCTTAATGTGGTGTGAAAACTACACCCAGAGTAGGGACAATGGCCTATGGCCTGGCAGTGAGAAGGTGTTTTCTTCCTCTAGGAGGAATATCAGTTAGGGTAGGCCCAGGAAGGAAAAAAAGTTACTTACCTGCAACTCTGGTTCTTCAGTATTGGTATAAACTTTATTCTGCCAAAGGCCATAAAAGCACACATAAAATGAAAAAACATAGATCAATACAAAATCATAAACAATACCCAATTTCCAAATAAAAAATATGAGATACATATTTAAAAGAGCCAATATGGACTAGGTCATATCTAAAACATTCAAAAATAGCTCTTAACATTCATTTATCTTCCTAATGTAAAACACTGATTTTATCAAATTTAAGACTGCAGAACACATTTCTGGTGAGCCCAAAGACTCCATGAATATTAAACCATCTGTGTGCCATCTCAAATTTGCCTTGTGCAATAACGGCACCTAAAAACAGTGTCTTGGCTCTTGATACAATGGGCAAAACAAAAATAAATGGACGGTGCTTTGGATCGAAAGGTTGTCACACACACAAAACGATAAATCTTGCTGCCGTGCCCCCGGGGATGGAAAAGCAAATATAAAGTGTAAAGTCCAAACAAAGTCAGCCAGTGACAATATATGAGGGCATCACACCCCCTCAAATAAGGCTCTAAGCCCCAAGTTGTTGAAACTGTGACATAGTTGAGCAAAGGCTAAACGTTTATTTGTGCAATGCTCTAAAAACAGTTCTTTAACGTGTAATTTGTGATTGGGGCCAATTAAGGAGGCCCAATCTATCGAAGGTGACCTTCAAATACCTTAGCCATTGTATCTGGTCTACCCTATCTATTGACATGCAATCTGAAATGCAAGATATAATCAGCCCGGCCTCTGGAGATGACCATATTTTAACCCACAATAATACAGGGGCTAATCCAATATGAGCTTTCAGGTAAGGCATCCCAAGCTCCTTGTGGCATATTAAGGTAGCTGTGCCCCCTGGGACTGAAAGTAGCTTCGCAGAAATGTATTTTCTGCACGTTGTAAGATATACGCCTTATTGTACCCTTAGAGGCCAGCACCATATACCCCTGCTGAGATGCACTTGCTCCTGTATAGATTTAACATTTCGGGAAATGGTTTATTTTGGAGCTTACGGGCAAATCTAAAAATAGCTTCAATGTTCTGGGTAAAAGTCTGACATCTAAGTGTTAAAAGTGAGGTCTAGCTTAGTGACCAGTTAAACAAGATCCCTAGACTTTGATTTTTTTTTTACCTTTGATAAATAGAGTCCCCATTTTAAAAGACTTTTATTTTAGTAAGTGCTAGGGCGGGCACATGTCATTACATAAGACTTTGAGAAAGTTACCTTAAGATCCAGGTCCTCCATGAACGCTAAAACAATTCTAAAAGGGACTGAAGGCTATTTGCGGTACACACGATCAAAACTGCCTCATCGTGTAAAAAAAAAAAACGGGAATGGATTTTTTTGCCTATGCAAGATACATATTTGCCATGTTCTGCTAAATGATTACTAATACCAGTAATGTATATGAGAAAAAGAAAAGGGGCAACAATGCAACCCTGCCTAACGCCCCTAGTCGATCTTATGTGGGGGGAGCATTCACCTGAAGGGCCATATCGGACACTAATATTAAGTTCCTGATGGAGGCACATAATAAGTGTCAATAAATCGCATTCCACTCCCATTTTATCCATTAGATCCCACAATTTCATGTGATTCACAAGATCGAAGGCATTGGATTAATCAATTAAAGCAAGATGCAAAGAGCCTTTGGTACAGGGAGGGGAATTCATATCGCCCGATGCCTGAGACATGCTGATTTCTGTCAGGGGCAAGAAGATTTAATGTCTATTTTGTCTGACGGGCGACTAGACATTAAATCAAAGTAAATGGAGATGTCCCTACTTGGCCACGCCCCTACAGCTATCGGCTTGGTGAGTGGCCGGTAGTGTTCTCTCAGATGCAACTTCTCTTTGCTACTGGTTGTAGCTTCTGCACGCTTGCATAGCTCTTGTGCGCACAAGAACAATGGTCTGCCTATAAGAGCTCTACAAGTCTCTCTTGCTTAATTTACTAATGCCTTAGTATTCGTGATGGCAAGGGATGCCGAAAACAGAACTTGCAATTTATTTTCCTTGTAGGGTAGGTTTTTAAAAACATGTTTTTGTGTTTTACTAGCAGCTAATGCCTGTGTGGCTAGTGCTGAAAACTGGACACTTTTGCTCCGAAAGCTTATGAAGTAGGGGATAGAAGCGGCAGAAAGAGATGAAACCGGGATGAGCAAGGAGCGTAGACTTTGCCAGTATATATGTTTTTTTTTCTCCCGAATTGCCACAATAATGCATGAAGGAACTCCATCGTAAAGCTATTTTTTCTTGCTTAGGTTATATTAAGAACGCAATATAAAATCTGCTGAGGCACGGTAACTCCTTTCTTCCATCTGTTTTGTTGTCCGTTTTCACTTTCTCCTGTGGTGCAGCTGTTCAAAGAAATCAAAAGTGTGGTGGAGATTACTCATGCAGGACAGTGAGTTTGCATTTACAAGCCTTATTTGCTGGTGCTCCAGGAAGCATTCCAGCATGGGTAGCACAGATAAAGGACTGTCTCATCTAGCGTGCGGGGTTCCATTTGGCTCAGATTCTCTCCTGTTATGACCATGGTGGCTCTACAGGGGTTGGAGCAGTCGGCTGTAGCTGTGCTAAAGAGAGCAGTGGAGTTGGATGGTGCATCAAGTTCCAAGAGACCCTGATTTGCTGCTCGGAGGGCATAGACCTTGTTATTCAGGTTCTGAAAGGTGAGCTTTTGTTCGGGAGAGGCGCTGACAAGTTGTCAGTGTGCTTAGGCATTTCAGGGTATTTTTATTTAACGTTGTCTTATGTTATATGTACAATGTAAGAGTTATGCTTTTGGCTCTTTTAGCTTTGGCTCTTTTAGCTACACACTTAGTCCAGCATGTTGGAGGCCTTTTGTGTGATGGGGTACTCATAGCTGCTGATTTTTCATTGCTTATGGGTGACATTTCCTTTGGTTGCAGTGTACTTAAAATGAGTGACATTCTGCTGCCAAATGTTGGACACCTCAAGTGACATTTTATTGTGAGTAAATAAATAACAAAAACATGTAAAGAAATGCATATCAGAAATTAACCCTTTTGAGAAATGAGAACTGCGGCGAAACACCTGAAATAGACGACCTTGCCTACAGGGCATGTTTTGAAAAGAAAACGAGTAAAGAACCTGAGGCTGTCTGTCTGAGGAACCAATGCATGATATTAGGAATGAATATAATATACAATTAACCAATGTAGGAATATGTTCAATTTAATTCTCAGAAATACTTTGCCATCATAAGGGCCAGGACAGGATATTCTTTTCAGATCTGAATAGCATGGATCCTCAAGGTCTGAAAGAATACCTTTTAAAAAATAGAAATGTGTGCATCATATTTGACTCAACCCTCTCTTTTATGTTACAAATGAAACATATTTTGCATGTCTGGACTACTTTAACAGTCTCTACCTTGGTCTTCCTGCATATTTGATACACAGACTTCAGCTAATTCAAAATGCAGCGGCATAACTAATCAGGAGAGTGTTGAGGCGCCATCATATCGCTCCATTTTTGAGACATCTGCACTGGCTTCCGGTGGAATAGAGTATCAACTTCAAAGCTCTAGCGATGACTTCCAGCACTTATCATGGTGAAGCCCCACGTTATCTGCTGAATAGACAAGTCTCTGTATACTCAAACGTGGGTGCATATATCCAACAATAGTCATCTTCAGAGGCTTAGAAAAATTCTCAAGTCTTGTGGCGGCAACCGCTTTACTGTACACAAGGCAAAATTATGGACAGTTTTCCTTTTAAGGTACTGTTACTTGACTCTGTCAGCCTTAAAAAGGCAACTTAAAACTTGCTGTTTGACTGTTTAGTTTCTTGTTACTTTGGCCTGCCTTTATAGTCTGCTAGAGTGCTGGGATGCTGCCTTCGAAGCAGCTGTGGGCTTTAGCAAGTGTCATTTAATTGATTTATTAAAGATCATTTATTGTTGTGTTTCAGTCCTTAAGGAGAATATCGCTTTTCTCAGCAATAAAGTCAAGTTTGCCAACAACATTTTTGCAAATCATTGATAAATCACTGGTCAGTTTGATTAAATCAAAAATCCATTAATGGCTCTGTGTCATCCCACGTAATTGATTTGGGAATAGGTGGGACAAGTTGATTGTCTTACAGGACATGTAGGTTTACGTTGCATTTTGTCCCATGGACAAGTAGATTATTTAAAAATGTCCACACCCCTGTTGGTATCTTTCATACATTCACATGTTTGAATCATTCCCTGTCACCAGAAGGGGAACTCGCAGTAACAATGCTTAATTTCCCCCCTCAATTCAATCAGCTTTATTCGGTTAAAATACAAACCATAAAAGCATTCTAAAATATGTTGACCATAAATATACATTATGCACTAATTGTCATTACCACAGCTTAAAATTAAAATCAAGATAAAAGTTTAATAAAATTCCCTAAAATGGTATTACAATAAAACTGTGGAAAATAATACTGAACATATGATCAAAAACTCATATTATATTTAATCTTTTCCATGAGTAGTCTTCATGAAACAAAGAGTTACCCTAAGAGTATATATCCTTAACAGTTTCATAAACTATTACCTCAAGATGCGAGTTAGCCTTCCTTCTTTCAATAACTAATTAGACATAAGAGGCCACAGCATAGCATACTCTCTCATTTTCCAAAATTTAATGCAACTTTGTAAGAATATAATTTCCTGCTTTAAAAAAAAGAGGGCGTAAAATTCTCTCCCTAATATCCCTATAAAAATTGCAAAAAAGAATAAAATGTAAAATTGATTGATGCAACTTCCCATCGCAAGGGCAATTTGAGAATACATCTGCCCATGTCAGAAAAAGCTATTAAAAAATGGAGGGTACCCAATCTTGGTCTGGTAAAATAAAATCTAAGATGTAGATTTTAGTGCCCAGAGCAGATATTTTTGTTTGCCTTTCTCAGATGGCCCTTCACTGCAAGCCTTAGTTATTAGCTTTGCGCGTTCCCAAATTTCTCTTAGGGATTCTCTGTCCCCTATAAATTCCAATTTCAATTCCTTTTTACTATAACATAGAACTTTCATGGGGTCGCTTATATCACTATTCTCAACAAGCTCCTTTAGGAGATTGTTGACATATGCCAGCCATGTAATTTTTTTTTTGTAAACTCTTTTTATAAAAAATGCTCAGTATTCAACATTATAGTCACATCATTTAGTCGAATTTTCAGGCTACATGTTCCAGCATATACCATTTCATTTGTCAGTTTACAATAGGTGTTACACAGTGACCACCCCCACCCCTTTTTGTCTACCCTCTAAATGCCTCTCTACGCTCTCCAGTTCATCCATATTTTCTCCCATTTCCTCAGGCACCCTCTACTACACTCTACTCTAGCCCGGATAGCTACCTCCCTCGGACCCTGCATTGCCTCCACCCGTTCTACTTCCTCCAGTATGCCCAGGTCTTGTTCCCATTGGGCCCTTACGGCCTTCTAAAGGGTCAGGCGAGTTACTGGTAATCTTCTGGTATATCATTGAGATTACTTTGGAATGCAATGGCTCTGTCAATAACCTATCCTCTAGGGGGAATGCATCCGGAAGAGCAGTTCCCTCCCGAATGTAGCCCTTGAGGGTGTGGCCCAATTGGAGGTATCTTAGCCATTCTCCCAGTCCCATTTCATACTCCTGCTGCAGGGTTTCAAACGTGATTTAGGCCTGGCTTTGCATATGTTATGTCTCCTAGTTGTTTTAGTCCCAGCAATTCCCAGTTGTTTAGGCTACAAAGTGAGCCCACCCGTTGCAAGTATTTACAGTCCCACAGCAGAGTCATTCCTGTTAGTTCCCCCGCCCCCAGCCTGTGTATTTGGTGGCAGCGTGCCAAGCTCTCACCACCACTTGGGTGTGTACCGGAAGATGTTTAACATTATCTGACATACAGGATAGCCTTGTATCCTCTTGGCCCCATAGCCTCTCTATCTACCCTGTAGGCCGGTTCCTCCCTATCGCCGAAGACCCAGTCATTAACATACACCAGCTGCATAGCCCAAAAGTACGCTTCAACACTGGGAACAGCCAAGCCCCCTTCATAAACTTCCCTCAGTAACTTTTTAAGGGCTATCCTCAATTCTCAATTCGGAGTTTATTCGGTGGAGAAAAAAAGTATGGTAACTCCTGGGGGGTATTTTGCATGATGTAGATCAATCTGGGGAGGGACATCATTTTGAATAGGGCTGCCCGGCCTATCAGCATCAGAGGGAGTGTTTTCCATCTTGCTGCGTCAGACACTAATCGGGCAAGCTGTTTCCCAGCGTTTCTAGTGTAACATGCCTGAGGGTCATTGGTGATGTTGATCCCAAGGTATTTGAAGCTGTCAAGTTCCACCGGCACTACGCACTCATTGTGCGTGCCGAGGGTCCTCCCACCAGCGGAAGCAGCACAGATTAGTTCCAGTTGATGCAATACCCTGAGTATTACCTATAAATGCAAAAGATTTGAAGTATACGGTCTGCGGACTGCTTCGGCCTTTAGGGATATACGCTCTTCCCACTGATTCTCCGTTGGTCTGCCCCAGATTAGGGGGTTACGCCTCACACATGCCGCCAGAGGTTTCAGCGCCAGGGCAAAGAGCAATGGGGATAGCGGGCATCCCTGCCTGGTTCTCTTTTGTAGTGCGAAAGCACACGACACTGCGGAGTGGACTCTTGCCCTTGCTAGGGGTTGACTGTACAGGAGTCTAACCCACCCTATAAAGTTGGGCCCAAAGCCCAAGTGGGCCAATACCGTGAAGATGTAGTTCCACTATACGCTATCAAACGTCATTCTGGTATCTAGGGACAAAAGGGCTGCCGGACTCGATCCCCTGGCTATCGTTGTGTGTAGTACACCAAACAATCTACATATGTTAAGCCTTGTGCTTCTGTTGAGCATAAATCCGGATTGGTCAGGATGCACTGACGTGATGACTGCCACCAACCGTGTGGCCAATGCTATCGCTTGGAATTTGGCCTCATAGTTTATTGAAGATATGGGCCTATAGGACCCACATCTCTCAGGGGGATTACCCTCCTAGGGGATCACTACCACCACCACTACCCTCTGATCAGACGGAAGGGCCCTGGCGGTCTTGGCACTTTTAACATTGCCAGTAGGTGGTCAGCTGACTTATCCAACATTAGTTTAAAGAGCTCCACCGGTAGGCCACTCCGACCCGCCGCCTTCCCCGACTAATGTGCATGTCGCATTTTAAAGTTCATCCACTGTTAGGTCGCTTTCTAGCGCCTCCCAGTCTATCTCAGAGGGTTTCGACATCCGTATGTCTTTGAGGAATTCTGCACATTCCTCCTGTGTACCGTGGGAGAAGCTTATATTGACTCGTAGTACCTGGCGAAGGCTTAAGCAATTTATTTGCTTGTCTCATGTTTCTGGCCTCCCTCATCGATGATCCCAGGGACCCAGTTACCCTCCTTCCATTTTTTATCTAACCATGCCAGTAGTTTGTTCGCCTTCTCTCCTGACTCATACAATCTATGCGTGGCTCATGCTAATGTTTTGGAACTATCCTCCAGCAGGTACTTCAACTGTTGTGTTTCACCTGTAGTCCTCTACCTCTCCCTTCTCTAGTTTAGCTTCCAGGGCTCTAATTTCTTCCTCTAGCGGTAATTGTTTTATATTCTCCTTCTCTGCCGCACCTATTTGGGCCTGGGCCTGTACCCTCATTACGGTTTTAAAAGCTTCTCAAAGTATTACCTTAGAGTCCACAGATTCAAAATTTTCATAAAAAAATTGTTCCGCCCCTTTCCTAAGGGCTAACTTAATCTTACTATCCTTAAGATACTGTGGGTCAACCCTGGGGGGGGGGGGGGGGGGGGGGGGAGGGGGGGAGGGGGGGAGGGTGGGGGGGGTTGGGGGGGGTGTTCGGGGAAGAGAGTGATCTCTTGGGGGGCCTTCCAAAATCACCTACACTGGGGAGTGATCAGCCACTTCACAAGCTATATGGGTCGCCCTTCGGACGTCTTTCAGGTTACTGGCCTGTGTTAAGATATAGTCTAGTCTGGAGAGACTCCCATGGGAGGCCAACACATGTGTGTATTGGCTAACTGCAGGGTGTTAGTGCCTCCATATGTCACTGAGTCTCAGGGCTAAGATAAACTCTCCCAGAGCACCCATTTTACTTTCCTCAGTGTATCAACCTCTGTTGAGACGACATCGTTCATGTATCCTCCCAAGAGTATTCTACCCTCTGGGAGCTTTAGCAGCAGCTGGCCTAACCTATCTAGGGTCGCAGCCTGCAGGCCCGGAGGGGTATACACCGAGCATAGTTTCAAAATGTCCTCCCTTCCCATTGGCCACTTACTTCTACAAATCTGCCCAGTCGGCCAGACTGTTGTTGTATTTGCAAGTACGGGAAGGATGTTTTGCACAGTATCCCAACCCCCCTGGAGCCTGAGTTGTAACTCACGTGCCAGCAGCTTGTAACCATATCTATTCAGTGCCCTGCATTGGTTGCCCAAGAGTTGGGTTTCAGGTATCAGGACTAAATCTGGAGAGTGTTTCTTGATGCACTGTAGCACCATTGTGCGTTTTATCCAGCTGTTGAGGCCATTTACGTTCCAGGACCACATTTTAACTGATCCTGGCAATATATCAAGGGGCGTCATTAGGACTATCTGTGGTACCCCCTCTTCTCCTACTCCCTTTGGAGTGGCCTACCTGGACTGGATTTTTGGCATTGCTAGTTGCTCTTCTCGCCTGTCCCTGAGCGTCAACCTGGACTAAATAAACCTCATTACTAAAGTTCTCTAACTGTCCCCTGTCTCCCTTCTTTCCCCACCTTGCTACCCTGCTAAATAGGATGCCCATGCCAAACTCGTCAACCCACAGAGTACCTGTCGCCCACAACCCTAAACTTTGTCAAAACACTGTGCGGGGGTGTTCGGCCGCACAAGCGTGGTGAGTACTGTTTTGGAAAAAAGGTTCAACCCTTTACCTTTCCCACTTTTAGTTACCAACTCACTCACTAAATTTCCTGCTGCATTACTAAAAATCCTGAACGGCACTTGTCCCATTGCTACCCCGATCTCATCTCCACCCTTCCCCATTGTGCTTATCTAGGATATTGGCCCCTTGCTCTCAGCTTGCTGCATCCCTTACAGCCACCAGGCCACTCTCTGCTTCCCCCCCCCCCCCCGAGAATTTGAGTTTTCTCCCCGCTTCTGTCCTCGGACTCCATCCTTGCGGCTCTGCTTTGACCCTCCTCCACTGTTATTGACTCCAGGATAGCGTTCCTTCAGCCACTTCCATACTGCGTCCGGGTCCTCAAAGTGCCAAGTCTTGCCATCCACTATAACTTTTAACTTGGCTGAAAAAGCATCAGATACTTAAGGCCCCTCTCACGGAGTTCTCTCTTTGCCGCTTCAAAGCTCCTTCGTTGTCGCTGTACTAATAACATGAAATCCGGGAAGAACCTGATGTGCGTATATTCTAATTGAATTTCACCTGCTGCTCTAGCCACCTGAAGGATGGTGTCACGGTCATGATAGATAAAAATTCGTGCAATTATGGTTCTTGGGGGAGCTTCCAGTCTGGGCGGGGGAACTGAAGCTCGATGGGCCCTCTCCACCGTGAATAACCTGGACAGTCTTTTGGGTTTCATCCTGTTAATTTTGAAATCCTCCAGGAAGAGCTCCACACCAAGGCCCTCTGCACCCTCCGGCAGCACCACTACTCGGATATTATTCCTCCTGGCCCTGCCCTCTTGATCTTCTAGCTTGTTAGCTATGGTTGTTGCTTGGTGAGTGAGTTTTGCACCTGGAATTCCAGGTACTTGAATCTGGGCGATTTGTGTTTCCGTCATTGTCACCTTTTCACGGAGGTTCGACAGAACGGTTTGAATCAAATTTACTTCCACTGTTACAGCATCAATTTTGGGTTAGAGAGTCTCTTTCAAGTCACTTATGGCGGCCAGTACGGAACTCATTGATGGCTCTGCTGCACCTTTGAGCCCCTTCACGTGCGTGGCTTTTGGAAATGCGTAAATGTCCATTTTATTTGATTGCGTGCCCGCTTGTCCCTTGGGCTTCACCATTTCCTCTTCACTTGTATTCGTGTGGGCACCCAGATTCTTTGTCCACTGTGACCCAGGGGATGTTTGGGGGGGGTTATCGCGTATGTGCCAACAGCAGAGACTCCATCTTAGGTCTTCCAGAGCTAACTGGTCTTGTGTCTAGTCTCATCATGCCGAGCCCCTGTTATCCGCTGTAGTCGTTTCTCTAGGGTGCGCCTCACTTTCTCTGTCCCCTTCAGGTCGCCTTGCGCTCTGCTCCCTAATTCTGGCTGATCCAACAACCGGGCAGAGCAGTTCCGCCCTGGGCTAGGCAGAGCCAATCTCGTCGGGGTCACGGTTTGACTCTGTCCACTCCCCCGTGGCTGGGCAGGAAGGCTGCCTCCAGGCGAGTCCTCCCTGTAGGTAGCTGATATTTACAGGTGGCAGACTCCCAGGAGGCTCCCCCTCACCACTTTTTCAAGGGTCTCAGCTTGATCTCCCTGGATCTCTTTGGTAGTCTGGCTGGCTGGGCCCTCCGAGACCAGCCAAGTTCTAGGCCCCCTGATTAAGTCCCGTGGGCCACGTTCCGGTCTCACCATGAGTGAGGCTCTCGCTTCTGCCCCCTCTCCCTGCTCCCTGCTCACCTCTCTTGGTGCATCAGGGGAGGGCGCAGGTCTCCACTCAGCAGTGCTGCGTCTCAGCTGCCTCTAGCACCGTCAACCCGGGGGGCCGCAGGGCCAATCACCGCAGGGACCGTTCGATCTGCAGCTCCCCCGGAAAGCAGGATTTCAGCAGCACCTGGCCCCATCCTAGGACCCGTGGAAGTGTCCTCGGATTCCATCGGTGGCCCACGCCGTCTTTCACCCCCCTGGGCTCTATTCTGTGCCGATCGTAAACTCGCCCACCGGCTCCGCCGTGTTCAACGACTTGGCGCTGCCCCCAGCAGCCAACCCCGGCCCTTCGTCTCAGCGCACACAGCAATCACCGCCGGCAGACGCTGCTCCAGCCCGCTTCGCCGCCGCCTAAGGAGGAGTTTGAGTGCCTTCACCGGTCCCCCCAAAGACACTGGGAGAACCGGGGCATGCCTGCTGTCCAGGGGTCCACACCATTCTTCAGTGACGGTGAGATGGACAGATTTTAGGTCTCGGTAACAATATTAACATAGCAGAGTAGGCCTTACACTCAATAACACAGAATTTTACCACAGACGTTAGTAACTCATTCACATCATTATGCATGATCCAAATTACAGCCAATCAGGCACAAGCACTCTTAAGTGTTCCATTGCCAAACGCTTCCAACTGTCTGAGTTCATGTTATAGAGTCTAAAAAATTTGAGTTAATACAAATTAAGCTTCTTGCAACCTGATATTAGATTCTGGGGTAGCAAGCATTACAGTGAGCACTGTAGTATTTTAACACCGTACACTTTAGCATGTTTGAAACTTGAAAAACCCTACAAGAGGTCTTCAATTGAATATCTACTTACCCATAATCAACAGTCTGTGAGAACCATCCAAGCACAGGATGCCAGTGGGTAAGGTTGGATTTTTTCTGGGAAACATACCTCTGGCAGTAGCCGAGCATATGAATAAGCACACTCACAAAAAGATTTGTTTCTTCTTCTAGTGTTTTTTCTGTCATGTTGCCCAACTCAATTAGATTACCTACACAGAAGAAGATCACAAAGGAAAAATTAGAAAGGTAATATCGCTCTAATTCTCAAAACAAATCTGTTAGTTATATATAAAGAAAGAAAAATAAGAAAATATGGCCCAAGATAGAGGACAGGGTCAACAAAATTGTATACAAAAGAGACGCTGTAAGGGGCATACTTCTCCCTCTATGTTTGGGAGGTTGCCATCTCAAAATATGATCAGTTGTACATCATCTGCATGGCATTTCTCTGTAACATTTAAAGACAGTTCTCACTGTAGTTACTGTAAACAAACTTTAAGAGGTTTGAATAGTTTGGGGTTGACGAACAAGTTACTTACCTTCGGTAACGATGTATCTGTCAGAAACATTTGTTAGTTAGATTCCTCACCTTAGAATATCCCCAGGCGTCAGGCTGGATCCGGAAAGATTTTTCGTCAGCAATACCCCTTGCGCGTCACTAGGCGTCGTCTGCGGCTCCACGTCCGTCGTCGGCGTCGTGCGCCGGAATGACATCGTTGGAGTACTTAGACGCCGCCCTCGCGCGCTGACGTCAGTTCTTGTACATAGCTTTCCGCGCCAGGAACGCAGAGCCATGCAAGAGACCGACACTGGTGCCAAAAAAGTCTAGGGCCCTGAAAAGGATAGCCTTAACGCTAGATGTCGGTTCACAGAACGGGGAGGATGGGTGGGTCGGTGAGGAATCTAACTAAGTAACTTGTTCATCTGAAACAACCACGTTAGTTAGTTTCCTCACCTTAGAATAGATACCCCAGCAATACCAACTCCGGTGGTGGGTCTGCGAACCAAGATCACACCAGAAAGTCCTGGAGAACAGAACGGCCAAAGAAGCCATCTCTCCGGACTTGGCTGTCCAGGCAATAATGCTTGGCAAACGTGTGCAGCGAGGCCCACGTTGCTGCCTGACAGATGTCCTGCAAGGGGACTCCTCGGCCCAAGGCAGTAGTCGCCGCTGTGGCCCGGGTGGAATGGGCCCTCAGCCCTACAGGAGGATCCTTTTTAGCCAAGGAATAACAAGCTTTTATACACAACACGACCCACCTCGAGATGGTTCGTTTGTGTACCGCCCGCCCCTTCTTAGCACCTACGTAGCCAACAAAGAGTTGGTCGTCCACCCGGAACAGTTTGGTGCGGTCCAAATAAAAGGACAGCGCCCGTTTTGGGTCCAGACGGTGGAGCCTCTCTTCTTCTTTCGAAGGATGCGGAGGCGGAAAGAAGGTGGGCAAGGTGACAGACTGCCCGATGTGAAAGGCAGTCACCACTTTCGGAAGAAAGGAAGGACGAGTCCGGAGGACAACCTTGTCCGGATGGACAGAAAGAAAAGGGGGCTTAGAAGATAGAGCCTGGAGATCACTCGCCCGTCTAGCCGAGGTGATGGCTACCAGGAAAGCAGTCTTAAGAGTCAGAAGACGAAGGGGACAATTATGAAGAGGCTCAAAGGGACCGCACATCAGATATGTCAAGACCAGGTTCAAATCCCACTGAGGCATTACGAAGGGGACAGGAGGAAACATGTGAGTAATGCCTTTGAAGAAACGAGAAACAACAGGGAATTTGAAAAGAGAAGGCTGATCAGAAAGCCGTAAGAAAGCAGAGATAGCAGAAAGATAACCTTTAAGGGTGCCCAGAGCAGAGCCCTGCTGGGCCATGGAAAGAAGAAAGAGGAGAACCTCAGAAAGAGGGGCGGAAAGGGGATCCACAGCCTTTGCTGTGCACCATGCCACAAATTCGTTCAACCTGCAGGCGTATACCGTTTTTGTGGAGGGACGCCTGACTGCCAGAATCACATCGCGGACTTCAGGAGGCAAGTCAAATGGCATCAACTGTCGCCGCTCAATCTCCACGCATGGAGGTGGAGACTGGACAGGTTCGGGTGGAGGACCGTCCCCTGCTGCTGCGACAGAAGGTCCTCCTGAAGAAGCAGTCGTATCGGGGGATCGATTGACAGACTGAGTAGCTCGGGATACCAGTACCTTCGTGCCAAATTCGGAGCCAACAAGATGACTTGGGCCCGGTCGCGCCTGATCTTCTTCAGCACTCTGGGCAGAAGTGGTATAGGCGGAAAGCCGTACAACAGACCGCAACTCCACTCGTGACGAAAGGCGTCCCCGAGCGAGTGCTGCCTTGGAAACTCTAACGCGCAGAACTGACATTGCGCGTTCTCTTCGGTGGCGAATAGATCTAACCAAGGCTCTCCTCACTGCCGAAAGAGGCCTTGCGCCACGTCAGAGTTTAGACGCCATTCGTGATCCATCATGCACCGGCGGCTGAGTTCGTCTGCTCTGGCGTTCAGAGAGCCCGCCAGATGTTGAACCACCAGGGTGATGCCCTGATGTTCCAGCCATGTCCAGAGGCGCAGAGCCTCCTGACAAAGGGTCCACGACCCCACCCCGCCCTGTTTGTTGCAATACCACATGGCGGTGGTGTTGTCCGTGAACACCTGCACCACACTTCCCCGGAGAACGGGAAGGAATGCCTTCAGTGCAAGTCGGATCGCTCTCAGCTGCAAAAGGTTGATATGGAGGCGAGACTCCGCCGGAGACCAGAGTCCTCTGATCTCCGCCTCCCCCATGTGGCCTCCCCCATGTGGCCCCCCCATCCCAGGAGGGATGCATTCGTCACTACTATGTGCTACGGTTGGGGTAGGGAGAGGGATCTGCCGCTGACCCAATCGCGGTCCGTGAGCCACCACTGCAACTGCTTCGCAGTGCCCTCCGAGATCAAGACATGGTCGGACAGGTTGCCCCGATGCTGGGCCCACTGAAACTTCAGGTCCCACTGCAGAGCCCGCATTCGCCACCTGGCGTGATGCACTAACAGGATGCTTGAGGCCATCAGACCCAGAAGCCGCAGCACCAACCTGACCGAAACCCGGGATAGAGGCTGAAAGATGGGAATCAGAGCCTGAATATCACGGAGCCGCTGCTCCGGAGAATAAGCCCAGAACTGCACTGAGTCCAGAACCGCTCCGATGAAGAGGAGCTTCTGCGAGGGACTCAGATGCGACTTCGGCACATTGATGGAGAACCCCAGCAAATGCAGGAGGTCGGCCGTAGTCTGGAGGTGGGAGACAACTGCCTGGGACGAGCCCGCCTTCAACAGCCAGTCGTCGAGATAGGGGGAAGACTGGAACCCCTGATCTGCGCAGATGAGCTGCGACCACCGCCATCACTTTCGTGAACACCCGAGGGGCAATGGTGAGTCCGAAGGGGAGCACGGTAAACTGAAAATGCTCCTGAACCACCGTGAACCGCAGGTAACGCCGGAAGGGGATGTGAAAATAAGCGTCCTGCAAGTCCAATGCTTCCATCCAGTCTCCTGGGTCCAGGGCAGCCAGAACCTGAGCTAAGGTGAGCATCTTGAACATCTCCTTCCGGAGAAAGGCGTTGACGCTCCTGAGGTCCAAGATACGGCGTAGGCGCCCTTTGCCCTTCTTGGGAACCAGAAAGTAGTGGGAATAACAACCACGGCCTACTTCTGGACCAGGAACGCCCTCGATGGCCCCTTTGGCCAAGAGGGCCGTAACTTCCTCCCGTAGAAGATTCAAGTGATCCCCCGACATGCGGTGGCACTGCGGTGGCATGGCTGGAGGGGTCGTCTCAAAGGGGAGGGAGTAGCCCCTTCGGACGATTTGCAGCACCCACCTGTCCGAAGTGATGGAACGCCAGTGGAGCAGGTGATGGCGAACTCTGCCTCCCACTGGCGTGGAATGGGCCTGAAAGCACGCACTAGGAAGGTTTTGAGGCGGATGCTGCTGGGGTGGATGTGGATGGACCGGCACGCTGTCCCCCTGTACCACCTCGGCGGAATCCACGTCCGCGGCCGTGTGGAGGATGGTTCTGTGGTCTGTGGCTAGGCGGACGTGAGGGGGCGCCCCTTCCTTGGCCACGAAAGGGGCGAAAAGCGGAAGTTTGCGGGCGCGGGGCCGAGAGGCCCAAGGACTTGGCCGTAGCCTGGGAGTCCTTAAAGCGCTCCAGCGCACTGTCCGCTTTGGCACCAAAGAGGCGATCGCCATCAAAGTGCATGTCCATGAGGGTGCTCTGGACATCCCCGGAAAAAGACGTGGACCGCAGCCAGGCGTGACGACAAAGCGCCACCGTGGACGACATTGCCCTGCCAAGCGAGTCCGTCGTGTCCAAACCACATAGGATGGCATACCGCGCTGCGTCCCACCTGTCGGCAAGAGCCTGGGCGAGCAGTGTCTGGTACTCCTCCGGACACAGGGGCAGCACGTCCTCCACCGTATCCCACAGAGAGTGGGAGTAACGGTCCAAGAGACAAGCGGTGTTAATAGACCGCAGCCCTAAACTAAGGGATGAGAACAGCTTTTTGCCAAACTGCTCCAGTCTCTTGGATTCCCGATCCGGGGGAGCGGACGGGAAGGAGGTCTGGGAAGTAGAGGCCTGGATAACCAGGTTCTCAGGGGTGGGGTGTTGAGACAGAAAACTGGGGTCGCCCGGGCAGGGCGGTGGCGTTGGGCGACGTTCCGATCCACAGGAGGAACTGTGGAGGGCTTGGACCAGGGGCCCCTGAGAACGTCCATCAGTGCTTCGCTAAACGGCAGCAGAGGCTCCGAGGAGCTTGCTGACGGTTGGAGCACCTCGGTGAGGAGGTTAGTCCTCACGGCCATAGTAGGGAGCTCCAGCCCGAGGGCTTCGGCCGCCTTACGCAACGCCACAGAAAAGGTAGCACCTTCCTCCGAAGCCACGGTCGGAGAAGAGATGAAGCCAGAGTCAGGGGAGGTATCAAGTCCACTGGCATCCCCAAGCTCATCTGCCCAGTCCCGTGATAACTGGCTCTGGTGGGCCAGAGGGACCTCAGACCCCTCCCAGTCGCCCCCGTCATCCGATTCCTGATAAACAGGGGGAATAACCGTTGTCGGACGGAAGATGAAATGGTCATCCATCGGCAACGGATGCGACACCGGACGGCGTCGGATGCGGCGCCGAATGGCGCCGGGCCCGGACCGGGGCTGAACCGGAGAACGGCGTCGTCCGGAGACAGCGCCGGGGGTGGAACCGGTGTCGGCGCCGGCGGAGGAGGCGTTGTGAGGTCGACCGACTGAGATCCAGGCCTGGATCCCACGGGGACCTGCAGCGTCGGGACCGAAGTCGACGATGGCGCCGGGGCCGGAGCCGCCGGCTCGCTAGGTCGCCCAGTCGAGCCCGCAGGGCCTGAAGATGCGCTGGCAGGCACCGACGGCGGAGCCAGGCCCCTCATGGCTGAGAGGAAGGCACTGATCTCCGCCGGAGTCGCGTCAGTCCCAGGGACCGGCGGGTATGGGGACGGACGCGGCTCCTGCGGCGGAGCCGCGGGGGTGGTACCACCCGGACCCTCGACCGAGTCGCGTGACCGGCGAGGGGAGTCCGAAGAGCGATGTCGTCTCTTGGACTTCTTACCATGCTTCGACTTACCCAAAGACTTGGAACCCGACGAGCGGTGATGGTTGCTGCGGCTCAGCGACTGGTCCTTCGACCTCCTCCTGGACCGAGTGCCGGAGCTTGAGAAGCTTGCGGGACCGCTCCCGCCTAGCCTTCGAGGTCAAGGCCTGGCAGTCGAGGCACGACTCGGAATCATGGTCGGCCCCGAGGCAGTAAAGGCACCGGCGATGGTGATCCGTTACCGACATCAGTCGGTGACAGGAGTCACAGGCTTTAAACCCAGGCATCCTACTGGCACCAGTTCGAGTCGACGAGTAGACAAAAAAGTCTAAAATGTTTTAGTCAAAAAATGACTAAAGGGGTAAGCTCTTCCCGGATCGGCGCTGTCTGGCGCGGGAAAAAGAAGAACTGATGTCAGCGCGCGAGGACGGCGTCTAAGTACTCCGACGACGTCATTCCGGCACACGACGACGGACGCGGAGCCGCGGACGACGCCTAGCGACTCGCAAGGGGTATTGCTGACGAAAAATCTTTCCGGATCCAGCCTGACGCCTGGGGATATTCTAAGGTGAGTAATCTAACTAACGTGTTTCTTTCAGATTGTTGAACCAAAAAGGACAAGGAAACACCAGAACAGAACTGCTGCAGCACTGGAGTTGTGTTATGATCTCAGATGGAATTCATCTGGCAGATGGCCTATCAACCTTCCTTTTGGATTTGACTCCAGAGTTGTCTGGCCTTGTTCAGTCATCTTCAGAGAAGGAACACACGTCTGAAATACCATAATAACCTTATAAGGTTTGAACAGGTTATCAGATACTGCTTATGCTATTGGACCCACAAGTCTTGTCGGTGGGAGTTTTACCACCAAGAATTTTATGAAGGAGCAAGAGCTCCAAGTGTGTACCCCAAGAAAAGGTGGGGAGGGCTTCAGAAAAGGAGTGGAAACCCTGGCTTCAGTACAGATGGACAATTGTGAAATAGGTATAGCAACAGAAACCAAATCCTTTATACCCAAGTACAATGGGTGGCATTCTTTTAAAAAGACAATGTTGGAGAGGTACCAGTCCAACCTTTAACATCACCAATTAAGTTGTTTTTTTTTTTTGTTTTTTTTAAACTTTCTTTATTGGCATTTATTGTTTTGGAAGCAAGTCAAAATGAAAACACTGAATGAAAACAAAACACCCATGTCAGGATGGATAAACAACAAGAATGGGGAGAATTAACAAAGAAGATTCAACAGTAGCCCTTTCCTGCACCCTGCTGATAACTGTCAAATATAAATAGGCTGAGAAGACTGGCGAGGCACTTGGGCAATGGAAGGAAGCTAGTGCTGGTGTCTCTCACAAAAAAATAAATTCATAGCATTTTTAGGATAAGCTATTTTCAAGTCCTGCATGTGATACATGAAATGTTACAATATAAGGGAGGACAACAAGACTAAGCAATATGCAGTAAACATAAAATGGATAATTTTTTGCCTCTTGGTTTGTCAAAACAATATTTTTCCCTGCTCATCGCAATGAAGCTTTAAGGAGTAAGTTTCGAAATGTCCAAGTTTGTATGTGCTGAACTGCAAAGGTAAACTTGGAGAAGTTCTAAAAGAAATTAGATGGCAGCCGTTAGTCACTGCACTGCATAACCCATTTTAAACTGCGCAATATATTACCGTGCTCTGGAGATATGCGAAAGATTTTTAACATTACTTACTCACCTAACAAACAGAGAGTATGACTTCCTTCTAAACAGGTACACACTTCACTGCACTGCTCTTCATGGCTGAGAAATATTATAAACTTACGAAAAAGTTCATGGGATTCTATTACAGACAGGCGCTGAAAGTAAAAACAAAAAGTAAACGTCTGGTGCAGAGGTCAAATTGACTATTAGTTACGCAAATGCATAGGGGTATAATGCAAAAAAGGGGTATAATGCAAATTGTATGAAATGTAGCAAAACCAGGAACTGGATTACACAGTACTTTGGCCTAAAACATGTCTAAGTGTTTTTCACAGAAATAGGTATTTGTAAACATTCTTGAATGATAGGGGATCAAAACAGCCTCTGAAGAGAAAAGTTTCTATGCTGTGACCTTCACTTCACACACACAGCACACACACACAGCACCCACACAGCACACACACACAGCACACACACACAGCACACACGCATAGGTAAGATCTCCCACACAGAATCCAAGTAATTACATTTCTTCCAGCTTCAAAAGAAGAATAACATTACCTACACACTATTCTTGTCTGACACACCTGTGGTGATTTTTCTACTCCACACTGTTTAATCATACCCAGCAACCTTGGGCTTAAAGTGGAATATTGTTTCTATGCAGTATCTTACTATTATTTTTTTTCATTCAGTAATTTATATAGTTCCCAAGTTCTGAAGGAATGCATTAAGAGGCAGTAATCTATAATAGTAGTGGTCCCTCTGTGTTAAATGTGACAAAACTGGAGACGCTCACTGTAGCTGCATGAAGCCATGTTAAATATGCGAATGAGCATCTGACGTTTTATAGTTAAAATCCATTTTACGATTCAAAATGAAACAACTAAAGCAATAAAAAGCACACAAATATTCTGTTTTTAAAGATGATTTGTTAACCACTTGGAACAGATTGTTATGAATGGTGACGATTTGCAGGCAATCCAAAGTTTTGGTGAGACCAGACATGAAGCACTCAGTTTTTAAGCTTGCATTGTGGCCATGGTGTACGTATTGATGAATTGGTGTGTGTTGGTTAAGTCAGCTGGTACTTATAGGACAAATTTAGTGAGATTGTGTGCTGTGAGGAAGAGTTAATGTGGGAGTGAAATATGTAAAACAGAGCATGAACCTAGCCAGTTTCTGCTCCAAGATCTTTCTGGGTTGCTGAGGCTTGGCAATACTGGGGTCCGGGACAGACTAAGAAACAAAGAGCAGCCCTGGCCAAAATGTTGAAATCAGCTCCACTCCCTTAGCCTTCTCACGCAATCTATTTCCAACCATTTATTCTCACGCTCCTTCTGTCCTCTCTCTCTTCTCCCTCTCGGATTGCTTTCTCTCTACACTGCCTCTCCCACCCTCACTCTTTTTCTCTCTGTCTGTTAAAGCCTCCCTGTGCCTGCTGTAATTAACCTTGGGGAGAGCGGGAAAGAGACAGAGGCTCCGGGAGCAGTCATGTGCTTTTTTAAACCGGCCTCCACTGGCTCCTGCTTGGGGTGTATTTTCCTCATGCTGGTGGTCTCTTTGTAGATATCAATTTGTGGGGGTTTGTAAAATAGATTAAAGGTAAGACTGTCCACCTCACATTGTGGAGTCATGAGGTGGCATCTGTTCTACTCAACAATGTGAAGTTGTGCTCTGGGCTATTTATTATTGGAGGAGAGTGTGTTGTCTACCTCCTTTATATGATTTGTTTGTGTATTTAGAAGTGTTGCCTCTGTTGAGGCCTCTTTCCCGACTGTGGAGGAGTTACTGGTGTCCATCAATACAGATTGGGGATTGAGTTCATTATCTTCCATTTCACCTGGTTTTTACTTGGGTCTGCTGTAACCAATAAATCCCAAAGGTATGCTGTGTGGTGCATCACTCTGGCAGGTATCTTCCTGCCCTGGTAGTAGCAGTTATGTAGCTTTTCTTGGTTATTGTCCTATCTATGAGGTTATGTCGATATTCACGTATGCCAATCACCCGCGATAATAAGATTCATTATACAGTTTTGGTGCATCTGGGATGGGGCTTTGGACGGAAGCAGGTGGCATTACTTACCCCTAATGCGCAATGCACAAGTTCTCCTTTTTTTTTCTTCTACTGATTTTCTTAGTTTTCTGTGGGGAACATGCAGCTCAGTTTTGATGGCAGAGTGGAGTGGGAGAGGTTGTTCAGAGACAGACAATAATACATTTGTAACCGTCAATCCAATAAGGTTTTCACAAACCACTCTGACATGGGGCACTTAACACTGTTCTTGGGTCATTAAATGTAGCATCTGTGGGTTACCCTGAGATAACAGTCAGGAGGAACCTGAAGCTGAATATGCTATCATTGAATATTAGGGGGATGAACAATCAGAAACAATAAGAAAAAGATCATACACACTCTGGCATATCTCAGAAGGACTAAAATCTCAATAGCCTGCTTAGAAGAAACTCGCCTGGCTTCAGATACTGAAAATAGGATTGTCTGCAACTGTGGAGTGACCTGCCCCTTCACGCTCATAGTTTACAAGACAGGGGGATACGTATGCTGTTTCATAAAGATGTCCCCTTTCAATACGGGACCACAATCAGAGGCAATCACGGCAGGTTTATAATAGTTCAAGGGAAACTGGGATGTAGGAACGCCACGTTTAACAATATATACGGCCCAGACACAGATGGCCGCTACGTCTTTGTACACGTTTTCAATATACAACAGCTTGTCCCCCACCATAGTATTCTGGGGAAGGGATGCCAGTGAGGTACTAGAAATGTATTCTGACCAATCTGGGACCTCTGCCCGTTCACATACAGCCGGCTCCAGGGTTCTGGTGAGGCTGAGCCAGCGCTACAGACTAATTGAAATCTAGAGGATTAGGAACTCAGAGTATCACAATTTTACTTTCTATTCATCAGTACACAATTCCTCATCTAGGTTTGATTACAGGTTACTGTCTATACATATATATACACATGTGTAACCTCATTTAAAAATACTAGGGAGCATGCTGTCTGGCCACTTACCTGAACCATTAGAATGTGTGGCCCCTGACCTGGTGTCAAAGGTCCAGATCTGGAGATTCCCCTTGTAGGCACTCCGATGCAACTTTCAAAGCCGAAATCCATCAGACTATTACATGGTTCTTTAATATTAATGTTGGGTTGGTGAACAGTCCTGGTTTGGTCTGGATGACCAAATGTACATAAGAATATACGTCTCTAAACAGGCGCGTGTGCTTAAATCGTATGCGGCATGCTTGCTAGATTAAAAAATGAGATCAATGCTGAAGAAAAAGAGCACCAACAAAAGGATGATATGGCCACCCAGAGTAGCATAAAGACTCTGGTTGACAGCTACAATGAACTAGCTGAATCGAAGGCCAAGCTTTTGGGCAACTATGCAGCAGCTCGCAGGTATGGTGAGGGTGACAGACCAGCGAGATTGCTAATAGGCATAGTCAGGCACAGAATATCACTGCAATCAAAACTGCTGATAGCGGTGAGTTTACTCTTGCAAACAGATCCTTGCTACGTTCAGAGATTACTATACAGAATTGAATGTCGAGCGAGTGGTTCCTGACAAAGGACATTTAATCTGGAGTGGTCTACTATGGCATGGGTAGAGTCTTGGAAGCGCGCACTGGTGTGTTTTCTGACTGAGACCAAGACAAAGGTGGCTATTTGGGAGCTGGTAGGAGTCAGGACCTTTTGGGCGATGGACTAACTGCAAACTTCTGCAAGGCCGATGGTGAAATGTGGGTTCCCCACATGCTTACAATCTACAAAGAGGCTAGACTGAAGGACCTACTGCCCCCTACAATGAGGGTTGCTTAAATCACCACCTTGAAAAACCTGGCACGCCAGTGCTGAGGTGCGCCTCCTATATGCCTCTCGGTCTATTATTAACTTGGACACCAAAATCCTTGCCAAGATAGTATCCAAAAATCTTTTTATTGATAACAGTGACGCAACATTTATGTTCACAATCAGATGGGATAAATTCTGGGTTAGCGTATACATACATACATAGATCAGTTGCACATTTCAATACATTTAGTATTCTTGTGTTACATTTTTACAGAGTACTTGGAACAGAAGAAGAGGGGACAGTATTCATTCAATTTGCCCAATATTGGTGACCATTTATTTGGGCAGCCTCTTGCAACATATACAGTTTTCTCCCTCATCATGCACCAGTCCATGTTGGTCTTCCATGCCTCCTCTGTAGGAGCCGTACTTCCGCCCCACATTTTGGCAATGTTCCTTTTAGCTACCATTAGTCCCAGCGTCGCCCATGTTTTGTCTTTGCTATTCAGATCTGTAGGTTCCAAAACATTTAGTAGACACCTTTTGACATCAATTTCCATTCTTGCCCAAGGACCTCTCTGAAGCAGTAGGGAATTCCCGTCCAGTATTTCTTAATGTGCACACACCCACAGTATATGCATGAATGTGCCTTCCTGGCCGCATTGTCTCCTGTACCCCAAGCCATCCTCCCTGCCCATCCTAGCTAGTGTGGGTCCCGTTATGTATATTCTATGGAGGATCTGAAGTTGGACCAGTCGCAATCGAGCGGAGATCGCGACCTCCCGAGGGGAGGTCAGCGCATCCTGCCACTCATCTTCGCCCAGCTTTCAGACATCCTCCTCACAGTGTCTTCGGACCGTTCTAAAGGGGTCTGGAGAGTTGTTAATCAGTTTCTTATACGTTAGAGATACCGCTTTTGTTTGCATGTATCCGTCGAGCAATCTATCCTCTAACGGTGAGGCCTCTGGGAGTGACTCGCCCTTCGGTATATGTGATGTCAGTGCGTGTCTCACCTGTAGGTACCGAAAGTGTTCTGTGTCAGCCATCTCAAACTCCTTTTGCAATGTCAGGGAGTCTGATTCCCACCTCATACCAATTTTGAGAAAGATATGCGGGGTTGTCCATCCCAGAGCAGTTCTCTCTGGACAACCTCCAGAACTGGGTTTGGAAAGTTCTGGAGCGCATAAAGGAAGTGTGGTAATGACATCATTTTAAATAGTGCAACTATTTCTAATAACGATATTGGGAGAGATTTCCAGTTTGCCACATCTCGTTTCAGTCGTTGTAGTAGGGGGGAGCAGGTTACACACGTAACTAGTCCTGGGGTCCATTGTTATGTAAATCCCAAGGTATCGAAATCCGTCTTTCGCTTCCTGCACTGGACCGTCGGTAGGTAGGGAAGGAGGCCCTCCACTGAGGACATACATCAAGGATTTACTCCAATTGATTGTATATCCAGAATTTTTGCCAAAATTCGTAAATTTGTTGAACTCTATGGAGTGAAGTTTTGGGGGGTGCCAAATACAGCAGAATATTGTCTGCGTAAAGGGAGATGCGGTCCTCCCAATTATCAGCACATTTCAGGCAGAGGGGACAGTGGGCATCCCTGTCTAGTAAATACCTCTGATTTTATATTATTGACAATTACTTGTGCCAGGACCTCTGTGTATAATAGGCATACCCATTTGATGAAGTTTGGCTCGAACCCCATCTTGCTCAAAACTGCGAAGAGGTACGGCCATTCAATAGTATCGAAGCCATTGCGGCATTCAGCGACACCCCTACTGCGTCTTCTCTTATAAATCTCTGATGTCCGAACACTCCATGTAGCCGCCTCAAGTTAAGGGCCGTGATCCTATGAGGAATGAAGCCCGACTGGTTCGGGTATACCAGTTTGCCAATTACTCGGATCAAACGAGTGGCAAGTAGCTTGGCCAGTACTTTGGGCTCGACATTCAGTAGCGAGATAGGTCTGTACAAAGAACACTTATTTCTGGGGTTACCCACTTTATGTATGGTAACCAGTGTAGCCACCCTTAGATCGTGAGGGAGCACATCCGAATCGCAGCTTTCCTCAAACATTTCTCTTAAATGTGGCGTGATTTTGTTGGGTTTCAGCTTGTATAGCTCGATTGGCAGCCCGTTAGGGCCCATGGCCTCACCCGATTGAAGGCTTCTTATTGTCTGGGCTACTTCATCGTTAGTGAAGGCCCTGGAGAGCAATTCCGTATCTTCAATCATTAAAGTTGGGAGCATTATGTCTGGGCTTTAGAATCTTCTTCTCGAAAGGAGGTGTGTGTTTGGTAAGTAGAGCGGTAATAATTGGCGAACTCATTAGTTATCTCTTGCGGATCTACTAATGTTGCTCCAGACTCCGTTGTTAGTTTGGTTACTAGTCGGTTCGCCAGTTCTTTTTTGTCTAGCCAGGCCAACAACTTGCCAGCCTTGCCCCCCAGCTCATGCAGTCAGCCTGCCTTGTCCCTACTCAGTGTCTTAGCCACGTCAGTAGCAATAGTTTTGTTTTTCTTTCTCTTAAGTTTTAGTGTATGGAGTCTGTCCTGTGTCAGTGGTCCTGTTGTTTCCTCCTCGATAAGGAGAATTTCATCTTCTACTCTAGTTACGTCTTTGGTCTTTTCTTTACGCACCCAGGTAATCAAGGAAATTGCCTGCCCCCATACCACTGTTTTGAAGGCTTTCCAAAGCGTTTGGGATGACCTTACCAACTCTTTATTCTCCAGAAAATAATGTTCAATGGCTGTTTACAGTTTGTCTTTAATAACTGGATTTCGAAGGTACCCGTGGTTAATTGGCGATATTCTGCCCACCCGCTTTTCGCCCAGGGCCACCCTAGCCCATATTGGTGAGTGGTCAGATATACCCGGGGCCAGGTGTCTGATTTCCTGAATGCTTCCAATTTGGGCGGCTGGAGTGAGAAGATAATCTATTCGTGAAAAACTATTGTTTGCCCCTGAGTGAAAGGCATGCTGGACAGTTTCGGGGTGATACACCCTCCATGCGTCGACTAGTCCCATTGCGTCTAAAAAGTTGGGAAGCCATCTTTGCGAGGGGTTAATGTTACGAGGACGACACTGGTCAAGTGTCCTGGATGCAACAGAGTTAAAATCTCCACCCACTACCAAGCAACCCTCTGGGAAGGACAGTATGACGTTACCTAAATCTTTGAATGTCTGTCCCTGCAGCCCTGGAGGGATGTACACCGCTACTACTGTGAGTGGTTTTCCCTCCGACTGCCCCGATATGACCACGTACCTGCCCATCACATCTGTCCAGGTGTGGTTTACTGACTTTGGGAAAGAATTCTTAATCACAATGCCCACCCCCCTGGAACTGGTGGTGAAACCGAGTGAGCAACTAGTCGGTATCCCCATCTACTCAAAGCCCTGCATGTATTGCCAGTGAGGTGCGTTTCTTGGAGCAGCACCGCATCCGGGACTTGTCTCTTGATGTATTGCAATATAATGCTACGCTTTAACCCCTTCAGCGTTCATGACGGAACCACTCCGTCATGAGCCACGGGTGCCGTGTGCTCATGACGGAGTGGTTCCGTCATGCTGCGGCCGTTGGCCGCCGCTCCTCCCACACTGCGCTGATTCCCCGCCTGTGCGGGCGATTAGCGCAGTGGGCGGAGTCATGACGGAACCACTCCGTCATGAGCACAGCTCAACCGTGGCTCATGACGGAGTGGCTCCGTCATGAGCACAGCGCCACCGCGCTGCCCCCAAATCCCCCCAGCGCTGCGGCGGAATTCCTGCCGCAGCCAAGGGGTTAATTTGTCCTCCAGACCGTTAAAACTCCAAGTTAGTAGCTTAAAACTTTTGTCCCACTGCATTCCTGTTTGTACGGTCGTGTCCAGCAGATCCCTTCTCGTTCCCTGCATCGCTCAATGTCGCACTATCTAATAAAACGTAACACAACTCAACCCTAACCAAACTACCCCCATCCCTGCTCCCCTGCAGTCTGGGCCTCAAACTGCCCATAATCCCAGCCATGCAGAGCGCCTGTCGCCCTTAACTATGGACTAAACGTAGAATATATTGGGGGGCGAAAATCCACCGCCCGACCCCTACCCCTTCTTGTAAACACCTTACACCATGGGGGGACCAACATAATAGACGTAATGATTAGTAAGACACTTAGCGTATTGCTCCAGAGCATCATCTAACGACTGGGCTTTGTCACCACATCAGTTCTGGTTCACATCAACATTCAAATGTTCAAGTTCAGCAGATGGCAGCTTGATCACTCCGACTGCTGCGATCGTCCCGTTCAGGACGGCTTTCAATCCCTGCAGCATTTTGTTCTTTTGCTGGTCTCCAACCCTCCAACCAGTCCGCTGCTGCTTCTGGATTGTCAAAAAAATACGCTTTACCTTCGGCTTCGACTCGGAGCCTTGCAGGGAACAGCATTGCATATTTGAGTCCTCTTTCCCTGACCCTGATATCTTAATATCAAGATATGATCTATGTTGTCGTTGAACATTTAACGTGAAGTCCGGAAAGAAGGAGATCCCGCAATGTTCATACTTTAGTGAAGAGGCCACTCGGGCAGTATGCAATATATAGTCTCTGTCTCTAAAGTTCAGGAGTTTAGCCAGCATTGGACAGGGGGGCGCTCCAGGTTTCGGTCTTCCTTCGTGAACTCTGTGTGCTCTCTTGACAACAAAGAACTTGGACAGCCCCTTGGGCTGGAGGTGTTTAAGTATTAGCTTTTCCACAAAATAGTCGGCCGCGGGACCCTCCGCTTTTTCAGGCAGTCCTATTATTCATATGTTGTTTCTCTTGGTATGACCTTCGTAATCGCCCGACTTTTCTTCTGCCAGCTTACAAAAAGCTTGCAGGTCCTTCTTTTGCTGCTCTCCAACCCTCCAACTAGTCTGCTGCTGCTTCTGAGTTGTCAAAAATACACGCTTTACCTTTGGCTTCGACTTGGAGCCTTGCAGGGAACAGCATTGCATATTTGAGTCCTCTTTCCCTGAGCTGCCTCTTAATATCATTATATATTACCACTTATAATGGAGGCTATTTTGTTTGGAGGGGTGTCAGGTATCTGTAGAAACTGGGAGAAGTCTGAAATATTGCCTCAGACTGGATCCACAGTGTGAACTCAGCTAGACTACCTACTCATCTTGTGGGATATGTGGGTGCACTATTTGGGGATCAGAATCTAAAAAGATCATGATATAGTGGATAGAAAGAATTGCAGTGCCCTGTACCAAATATTGTATTTGCAAAAAGGCAAATGGATTACCTTGCCACTCTTGCCCACTGGCCGTTATCAAAATGATAGGCCTGAGTAGACTTCTCCACCTCTTTCGCAATACCATGGTACCACTGCCAGCGACCATTCTCAAACTGTTCAGGTCTGCACTTGTGTGTCTGATTTGGGAGGGTAAGCAATATAGGCTAAGCTGGAGAACTCTGACTTTTGTCTATGAGAAAGCAGGGTTGGTAGGGTCTGATACTGACCAAAACTACTTGCTGGCCCATATGCAGCATACAAGACATTGGTATGGTGATAGCACAGGGTTACCTCACACACAGGTGGAGACAAAGATCTCAGACCGGATTCCGCTGAACGGCAGGCATATGAGATTCACAGGCCTGTTTAATCTGGTAGACTACACTGTATAGGTGTGGCGCAAACTTGAGGATTATTATGGCCTCAACACTGTATGTTCCACCATGATTCCTATTAAATGCAACCTCTTATTTGAAGCCACCTTTGAATCTAAAGCTATGGCACAATGGGACAAACTTGAAATCTTGCACTGGGCCAACTCTATTGTAATTGGAAGTGTATATCCATGCAAGACGTCTGGAATCTGAGTGGGATATCCAGCCTATACCTATTGTCATACTTCAGAATACTCCACACTTTTAAATCAGACACTGCCTGGTATCCCACTGAGCCTCACCCATTAAATATTCTTTCATGGATCATTCAGGCATAAGGGGTGGACAAATTAGTTTTGCTGATATACAAAGATTAGACTATGGCTGTTTATTTTTATGAAGTGTCTGTGCTTGAGTGGGTAAACTCTTACATTTCTGGTTGGTTTTGATTGGAGATGTCTTAAAACAAGATCTTAGTATATATGTCCTCTAGTCCTGTAGCTTTAACCAATGGTCCTGCACCTGGCATACTATTTAGACGCATATTGCAATATTTCCTTAAATATCCACAGTCAGTCAGTCAGTGAATCTTTATTTCGATGGTTAAAAATCATCATAAAAATACATTTTATAAAATCATGTAATTTACATTTCTGAACTTTATTAGGATAAAAAGCAAACACCAAACAAAGCTGATACAATTCATGCAAAAGAGGTAGAATATTATGTACATCATTGCTTAATCTCTTGTGTTCCTTAACCTTACTGCTACTTTTAAAAAGCTTATTACAGAGCATAAAGTGCGCGTGTCATTTGCTCTTTGAAGAAACAGTAATGCGGATTTAGCATGACGGAATTTTCCCTCTCTTAAAATATCAACCAAGAACGTGCGCCGAGGGGTACGATAAAATGGACACAATAATACAAAATGACGGGTGTCCTGCGGAGACCTATTGTCGCAGCCGCAGGCACCCTTCTGCTCAATAGCTACAGTAAAACCAGATGGATAAGATAAAATATTAGGTAACAAATTGAGCCTAAAACGGCACATTAAAAACCTGTCCTGCTGATTAAACGTCAAATAAATAGGGTTCCATGCCCTCTCCATTCTTGACCAGGCAATAGGCCGCTACTGAGCGCTTTGATAATGCGGGAGCTGCTCTGACAGTTTCCAATTTTTCCAACAGCAGTTTTTTAATTTGTGGTTTCCGGGTCGTAGAAATTGTACACGGATTGCTAAAGAGGGTATGCTGGTCTATGGTCTCTAGTGTTGTTTTAACATATTTCAGCCAGGGGATTTGCAACCCCTTATCCCTCTGCAAACAGTCTGTAACAATTTCCCTACTCAGTTCCGCCTCAGGATTGGCCCAAATTCTGAGCCATGCCATAACCGGCCTAATCTTCACCTGGTCTGTGATGTACGGAATCCCAAGTTCCGAGTGTGCAATTTCCGCTGGGGTAGACTGTGGGATCTTTAGGATTCTACGGAGAAATGTATCTTCCTCTTGCTGTAAGTGTTTAGCATCCCTAAAGCCCCACACCTCGGCTCCATACAGTGCCTTTGCAGTACTTATTGAGCTATATAGGCTCATTACTTGTTCTGGGGACCAGCGTCCCAACCTGCGAGCAAAATTTAATATTGCACCATTTGAGGAGACCAGTTTTGTACAGCGTTCCTCAATCAGCGAATTAAACTGGATCTCGCCATCAAACAAAAGGCCTAAATAGGGAAAAGTACACAGTGTCCATTATGTGGGTCCCTATTTTAAACACACATTTCTTAATGGGCCTTTTGCCTGCAACCATCACAAATGATTTGCTCAGATTCACTGACAGATCTAAATTGTCCATGAACTTTACAAATCCATCGATGAGCGATTGTAGACTCCGTGGTGTTCGTGCAAGCAGGACCACGTCATCCGCGTACAGGAGTACCGGAATTTGACGCTTCCCTACTTTGGGACAGTCTACAGTCTGGGCGATAAGGCTTGTCTCTAGATCATTGATATACAGTGAGAACAAAAAGGGAGCGAGAATACACCCTTGCCTTACTCCGCTTGTGCATGGAAATGGGTCAGTTCGCCCCCCCTCCGCACTAAAGCGGACCATAGCAGTGGTGTTCCAATGCAACTCTCTCAGAATATTTATAAGACCCGGGTCTATTCCCAAATTATTCATCATTGCCCACAATTTGTTCCTATTCACATTATCAAAGGCCGCAGCCAGATCCATAAATCCCATGTAAATGGTGCCATTGCTTGCTTTGGTGTACTTAGCAACTAGTAAGTATAGATTTAAACACTGATCACTAGTCGATTTTCCCGTTCTGAACCCATACTGTGTGACAGCTATTGTGTGGTGCTCTTCTGTCCAGGTCATAAGACGGTTCAAAACCACCCGCCCAAGAATTTTGGCTGAGACGTCAATTAGCGATATCGGTCTATAGCATTGGGGATTGTCCCTATTCCCTTTCTTGAAGATAGGGACGATTAGTGCAGTAGACCAAGATCGCGGGAGTCCTGATTTAATGGCCGCGTTTAACACCCTCGTCAAAATTGGCGCCCACAGGTCGATGTTACTTCGGTATAGATCTGGGGGTGTACCATCGGGCCCTGGAGCTTTGTTCGGTGTCAACCCTTGAATTGCCTTAATGATCTCTGTTAGTGCGAGATCTATTTCCAGACTCCGTGTGCCATCCCAGCCCCCTTCTTGTTTTGTGTCTTTAGAGTAGTTGTAGAGACCCTCAAAATGAGTCACCCATTGTTGAGGGAGGATATTTGTGCTAATGACCGGGGCACTACTATCCTGGAAACAGGGCCTGTTAATGATCCTCCAGAATTCTGTGAAGTCCCTGTTTTCTCCTGCCTCTCTTAAATCAGCCCAGACTTCTGGTTGTAGGGTAGCCTTTCTTTCTTTTATCTTAATTTTATAAATTTGTCTACACTTGGCCACTTCAACCTTGTCCCTAGGGTTAGCTTTGAGGCTTGATTTTAGATTTCTTAATGCTCGAGAGCAATTAGTATCGAACCATCTTGGCTGTGTGCCTATCTTTCTAGGACCTTTTACTTCTAATTATTTATCGGCCAGTGTTGTCAGTTCCCCGAAGGACACGACTAAATCAACTCCCCCTATCTTAGGGTCTAGGCAGTCTTCGACATACTTTTTGCCTTTTACAAGTAGTGTTGTGTAAAATTCCTGGGCATTAATTTTCGCCCACCTTAAACGCCTCCCCTGGTCTGTTGGCCTTAGACTGATATCCACTTGTTTATTCATTTCCAAGTGGCCATTGTAAAGTAATTCTAAAACTAAGGGATTATGGTCACTAAAGGTACTCCATTTAGTACTGGCCTCTATAATCCAATGTTTTGCAAAGGGGGATATCAACATGAAATCTATAATGGAGGAGCATCCTCTTCCTTTAAAAGTTGGCACAAGGGTGCCCTCTGGACCCGGGACTATCAAATCAATAGTGTGTGCTAGCGTGTGGGTGCCAATTAATTTAGTTAGTGTTGTTCCCTCAGTGCTATGCTCAAAGTGTGGCCCCTTTGTGACCGGGCAAACGGCCCAGTCTACAGTTACCGGTAGCAGGTTTGGGCAGAGGTGGCAATTTAAGTCTCCCATCAGTAACACAATTGGTTCTCCCCCCCCCCCCTTCCTTTGATCAGCTTCTTGGGTGAGTCTAGCGTCTAGTTCCTGCAGGACAGCGTTCCTACCATTTATAGGACCTGAATTGTAGATATTGAATAGCTGTACCCTTGCCCTTGGAATGTTGCTGCTTGAAGGGTGTGTGATGTCCAAGATGGTAATGTCCATCTTCCCTTAAGATTAATATCCACGTACAATGCTAGCCCTCCCCTCGCCCTTCCTGCTCTACTATCCTGGGCTGGGACAAAGAAACACTTATAGCCCTCTAAGTGATAGAGATCAAACTTAACCGCCCAGGTCTCCTGTAGAGCTAATATATGAAAACCATGTAGATGGTTTCTCCAATCTACATTTTCAAATTTTCCGGCTAGGCCTGCTATATTCCAGGACATTATGTTCACCCTTCCCCCTAACACCCTCACAACATTTGAACCCTGGGCGTTTGGTCTGACTACATCCCTCCTTGCTGGTGTGAGCTCCTGTTTCTCCCCGTCCTGCTTTAAAGGGGTTACTGCCAGCCCCTTCGGCTGGTGACTTCCCCGGGATACTAGTTCACTGATATCGGTGGACATCCTTCTTTCCATCCCCTCCTGATGCATCTCTAGTTGGGGTAGTCAATCGTTCTCGTCCAGGGACTGTAGGGGGCTGAATCTATTTGTCCACTGTGGGCCACCCTGATTTAATATTGGCAGGCCACTGTGTTCATATTTCCTTGCCCGGTACCCATCTGCTCCTCTGCCCCTTCTTCCCTGTGTATGAATTAAGGGATAAGTGACACAATTTCTGGGATAGAAGTACCCTAGTGGCATGGATCGTATAGTGCTGGTCGCATTCCTATTATGATTGCCCAGTATCTACTCCACTAGGTTCGGGTTCCTAAAGTTTACAATAATGCAGTTCCCTTCAATATCTTTCCTTCTGCTGCCAATCCAAATTGCTCTCCTAACATGTAGGATTTCTCCAGGTTCCTCCCCTTGTAATGGCCTATGTATGTTCAACCAGTTAATAATCTTGTTTTTAAGTTCCATGTATGACTGTTTCTGACCCATCCTTAGTTCAGGTACCCCGGCAAACACAACAACATAGGGACTTGCTTCAGGAGGTAAATTTACCCATGGAAGGGGGGAGTGGATTCTATCCATTCGCTCCCGTCCTGCCTGGTAATTATCTTTCAGGCTATGAGTTGCGAGGTTCCCTGTCTGTGTCTGAGTTGGATTGGGCTGCATCTGGGGTTTATGGGTGTCATAATTCCCACCTTTTTGAATACTTCTTTCCTCAGGGTGAGCTGAGGCTTTGGGCAATGCATGGACTTGTACAATAGTGCATTGCTCATTACTTACACAGTTATTGTTAGCTGGAATTTGCCGTGTTAAGGTGGTCACTGCTGGTGTGGCATTTCCAATGAGATTGGAATTTGTTGTCT
This sequence comes from Triturus cristatus, assembly GCF_964204655.1. Lineage (NCBI taxonomy): Eukaryota > Metazoa > Chordata > Amphibia > Caudata > Salamandridae > Triturus > Triturus cristatus. The sequence continues at coordinate 213,225,899 of NC_140594.1, read as the reverse complement.
CCTTCGTCTTGCCCTGTTTTTGCAGTTCATTGGCAATTTTGTCTAACTTACTAACTAGTGGTTTTATTTGGCTAACAATGAAAGCCTCAAGATGTTTTTGGAGGTCAGCAATTACAGGGTTCAGCCACCCCGGAGGAATTAAGGGACATGGAGCTTCTATTTCCACGACCTCATCATCTGTAGTATGTGTCTTACCGCCCCCACTGGTTGGTTTCAGTTTTCTGATATGTATATTCTTGGTGCCCCGTTTTTTACTTCTATTTCTAGTTCTGAATGTTCTATTTTCAACCCTATCGGGGAATGGCCCAGCGTCTGTTACCAGTTGGCCACAGGGGACAGCTTCAGGTGAGACGTCCAGACTGCCATTATGTGAGGTTTCACAAGAGCTTAAATCTGTGGTTTGTATAGGTGTGGTTTGTATAGGTGTGAGGGGAATATTTGTAGGTGTCATCGCTAAGCGCCTCTGGGTGCGCTCAATCTCCCCGTTAACGACCCCAATGACCTTCCTTAGCATTAACTCTATTGCAGTTGGTGGCGCTGTGTGTCCAACTGGAGTGTTAGGGTCAAGCCCCATTTTTGTAGGAATGAGTGGTGTGCGTGGTTTCCCCTTGGTAGAGCGCGTTTTGGGTTTGGTAGCCATAGTACAATAATCTACGCTATTCCCTGCCTCCCAATAAGCTCGCAGCGGGGTGATTGGGTGATGCTGGACAACCCTACTTTTATTGACAGTTTAATTCATTTTAAGCCCCTTACAAGAGGAGTCCGTAGTCCGCTGTACACAGATATTGTGCAATGTCCAAAGTCCTAGGCTGAAGAGTTGTGGCTTAGTGATGAATGAAATGAAATGAAAAAAGGTATTTAATAAAGCGCACTGTGGCCAAGCGGCTTCCTGGCGCTAGGGACCTGAGTCAGAACTCCCTGGATCAGCTCGAAGGACTAGGAGGGGAACGCCTGGGAGAAAAGAAAAGTTTTGAGGGCCTTACGGAAGTGAGAATAGATGGGAATAGAACGAATAGAAAGGGGAAGACTATTCCAGAACTGAGGGGCCAGGACTGAGAACCGCGTGCCACCCGATCTGGATTTACGAAAACGGGGGATGTGCAAAAGGGACATAGAGGAAGAACGAAGAGTGCGACAAGGGGCATAAGAGGAGATAAGAGAAGTGATGAAAAGCGGAGCAGAACGGGAGTGAGCCTGAAAGGCTAGGCAGGCCAATTTGAAAAAGGATCTAAAACGGACAGGGAGCCAGTGAAGGGACTTGAGCGCAGGAGTGATGTGAGAGGATTTAGGGAGGGAAAGAATAAGTCGGGCAGCTTGATTTTGGATGGCCTGAAGTCTGCGGGATTCAGAGGCAGGAATACCCACATATAGGCCATTTCCATAGTCGAGGCGAGAGGTGACAAGGGCCACGACTATGGTTTTAAGAGCGTCAGTAGAGAAGAACCGTGAGATCTTCCGAATAAGGCGGAGGGACAAGAAGCAGGAGGAAACAACGGAGCTGATCTGGTTGTGCATTGAAAGGTCATGACTGACTTTGATACCAAGAGTGCGGACAGAGGCAACAGGAAGGGGGGGGGGACCGAAAGAAGGGGGCCAATGAGCGGGGGACCAGGGGTTAGAGGGACCACCAGTGAGGACAAGCTCCGTCTTGTCCGGATTGAGTTTCAGGTGATTAGCACTCATCCACTCAGAAATAAAGACTAAAGTGGAACAGAACTTAGGAAGAGAATCAGGAGAAGAAGACAGATCGAAGATGAGTTGAAGGTCATCTGCGTAGTTGTACACAGAGACCACCAGCTGAAGGAGAGATGTGATAAGAGGTTGAATATAGAGATTGAAAAGAAGGGGAGAAAGAGAAGAGCCCTGTTATGTTATGTTATTAAAAATTTATAAAGCGCGCGTACGCCCAAGGGCTTCTTGGCGCTGGTAAGATAAAAAACATAACAAGAGGTGAGTCTGCCGGAAGAGTTATTTCGGATAAGCTTTTGTGAAGAGGTGAGTTTTAAAAGCCTTTCTAAAGGCAAGGAGGTCTTTACTCTGTCTGAGGGCTAGTGGTAAAGAGTTCCATAGGGTGGCTGCCAGGAAGTGGAAGCTGCTGCCGCCTTGTCGTTTTTTCTTGAAACGAGGAACTTCTAAAAGGTCTTTGTGGGCGGATCTTAGGTTCCGTGAGGGGACATATCTACCGATCAGCTGTCTGATAAATAGGGGTCCCTTGCCTTGCAGAGCCTTAAAGATAATGCACCCGGCATTGTGGGGAACCCCACAAGTGACCGGGCGGGAGGGGGTGGAAAAGCCGGAAAGATGAACCGCCTGGGATCTCTCATGGAGAAAGAACGCAAGCCAAGAAAAGGCTGCGCCCCGAATACCCGCTGATCTGACACGGTCGAGAAGGATGGAATGGTCGACCGTGTCAAACGCAGCGGATAGATCGAGGAGAACCAAAGCTTGGGGAAGGTTAAGATCGGCTTTTCCCTTTAGTTCGTCCAGAACCGCGAGGACCACCGACTCCGTAGAGTGGCCCGGGCGGAAGCCCGCCTGATGGGATGCCAATAGGCCGTTCTCCTCAACGTAAGTGGAGAGGCAGGAGGTGACGTGGGCTTCCAGGATTTTACCAAGGTAGGGAAGAAGGGAAATAGGACGAAAATTAGAAGGTAGAGAGGGATCCAGACCAGTTTTTTTTAAGATGGGAAGGACTATGGCAGATTTGAAAGAAGAAGGAACTAAACCAGAGACCAAAGAAGAGTTGAGAAAGGCAAGAGGAGGGGCGGGGCAGTTGGTGAAGAGAACTTTGAGGATGCGAGCTGGCGCGCAGTCCGCAGGAGAGCCAGACCTAACTTTAACTAGGAGTTTAAAAAATAATTCAAGAGAAATGGAAGGAAAAGAGGCAAAGGAAGAACGAGGGGGGGAGGAAAGACAGGTAGAGCTAGGTTGGGCCACCACGGGAATGTTGGCTTTAATCTTCAGGATCTTGTCTATGAAGAAATCGTTGAGTGATGAGCAGAGGGACTGGGAGGGAAGAAGACTGGGGGTGGAGCGGTCAGAAGTGGCAAGGTTGTGGACCAGGGAAAAAATTTCCCGAGATTTATTGGCGGCAAGAGCCACTCTCTCAGTAAAGTAAGAGGTTTTTGCCACTAAGATCGCCTTTTTGTATACGTTAAGGAGTGATTTGTATTTGACACGCAGAGAGGAGTTGTAATTCCGTCTCCAATGGCGTTCCGCCCTCCTGAGGTCGAGTTTGAGTGCTTTTAACTCTGGGGAAAACCATTTGTGCGCGTCATAGGGACGAACCGCTTTGATCTTGCTAAGCGGAGCAACTAGGTCACAGGAGGAAGAAAGCCAGGAGTTAACAAGCTCGGCCTGGAATTCTAAAGGGAGATCATTAAGGGCCGGGGCAGAAGACGCCAAAGTGAGAGAGAGGGAATCAAGGTCAACCTGATTCCAGTTCCGGGCTACACGGTTTTTAGGAAAAGAAAGCTTGTCAACCGCACCCAAGTGAATAGAAAAGGAAATGATAGAGTGGTCCGACCAGACACAAGGAAGAATAGAAGGGGAGGAAATAACCGAGCGTGTAGACCAAATTTGGTCCAAAATGTGTCCTTGAACATGGGTGGGAGCTGTGACATGAGATATGAAGTTCAAGCAGTGGAGAGTGGCGGAGAAATCTTTGGAGTGAGAGTCTTCCCTAATGTCTCCCGGCCAAAAATTAAAATCGCCGAGCAGGAGAACAGAGGAGTTATTGACCACCAAAGTGGCCAATAAGTCCTGAAGGGAAGCAACAAAAGAGGGCATGGATTGGGGGGGGGACGATATACAAGAACAACAGTAAGAGGGGCAGAAAGATTAAGTGAGCGGGCCACCAAGTAGTCAACGTTGGGTATGGGAGGGTAGGTAAGAAGTTGAAATTTAAGAGATGACCTAACGATCATCGCCACACCACCCCCAACCTTGCCAGCCGGGCGGTCAGCTCGAAGCGCATAATAGGAATCGGGGAGGATAGCCAAAAGATCAGGTAGGGAGTCAAAGGAAAACCAGGTTTCAGTCAGAAACAGAAAGTCGGGGGAATCCGAGGACAGAAGGTTGAAAAGTGCTGATTGGTGTTTGACTGCCGAACGGGTGTTAAGAAGGTAGGCGGAGGCGAGAGTGGGAACGGGAAGGGAACGAGGGGTAGGAAGGGAGTCGGAGGAGCGGGGAATGGGGCAAAGAGTGATGGGTACAGGGTGGGAGGGGGGAGAGGAGACGATGCCATGGGAATCCAAATGTTGGAGTAACGACAGAGGAGGAGGGAGGGAGGACGACAGAGCAGTGAGTTGAGCTGCAGTATAGACCAAGTGAGGAGCAGGGTGTGTGGCCCCTGGTCCCGGCCCGTCGCGGACGGGCGCAGACGGGCTTAACTTAGGCGCAACTTCGGCGCAACTTCGGCGCGCCTTCGTCGCGCCCGTCCGCTGCGCTGCCGAGGGTGGGAGGCCATGTTATAGGGACACATGAGGGGGGATGGTCAGTGGGCGTGGCGGGGAGGGAGGAGCCAGAGAGCTGCAACGCGGCACCCAGACCCGCCCAAGATGGAAGAACCAGCCAGTCTCGCACCGGGAACCAGGTGAGGAGGGGGCGGTCAGCAGCGGCGGTCTGGGGCGCGGGCGAGGGACGAGGCTGCGATCCAGGGGCGCTAAGGTAGGAGCGCGGAAGGCACCAGTGCTGGCAAGGATACAAAGTTAAAAGAGACAGGCAGTCTCGTAAAAGCAAGGCGTCGCTCCCGGAGGTGCTTCGGGAGATCAGGAAGTAGATGCAGGGCTGGGCGTGCTGTCAGCCGTCAGCCAGAAGTACTTTGCCGGGGGGGGAGGAGCCAGAGAGCTGCAACGCGGCACCCAGACCTGCCCAAGATGGAGGAACCAGCCCGTCTCGCACCGGGAACCAGGTGAGGAGGGGGCGGTCAGCAGCGGCGGTCTGGGGCGCCTAGTGATAGGAACAAAGTTATACAAAAGTACCTGATTGAAAATCCAAGGAGGGTGGCCCAGCCCAGCCTCCTCTGGCCACTGATGGCCACAGAGGGCCCGCCCTTTGCCCGGGCTTAGCCCGAGCGCGGTCCCGCGACTCGGGGGCTCTCTCCAAACTTAAGCGCCTCCGGGCACGGTGTGGGCGGTGGCAGCTTTCCCTGCAAAGGCTCCTGGTAGCTGCAGTCCCCCCTTCGGCCGCGCTGCACTGATGGAAGGTGCTGCAGCGGCAGGAGGACCAACGAAATCACCAGCGGGACACTGGAGTAAAATGCAGATTGCCAGCTAATGCCCCCAATAGCTGAACACAGAGCCCCGCTCCACCGGGGCTCTCTCCAAACTTAAGCGCCTCCGGGCGCGGTGTGGGCGGTGGCAGCTTTCCCTGTAAAGGCTCCTGGTAGCTGCAGTCCCCCCTTTGGCCGCGCTGCACTGTTGCAAGGTGCTGCAGCGGCAGGAGGACCAACAAAATCACCAGCGGGACACAGGAGTAAAATGCAGATTGCCAGCTAATGCCCCCAACAGCTGAACACAGAGCCCCAGTCAATCATTTGATATCAACTGAATAATTAATTTTTTTTATTTTGGGAATAGCATCATTCAGTTAACTTAGCTATATATAATTGATTCCATAATATGCATATACATATATGTCTACAAATATAGTTGCAGTCACTACTGGGTAGTTATAGCTATGATTATGTTTCCACAAGACCATTTTTTTTTTGGTTTGCTAATAACTTTGGCGCCGTTTGACCATTCTTGATCAAACTTTCCAAAAAAGGTTGCATCCACAGCAGCTCCAGTTGAAGGATGATCCATCAAGCATGGGCTGAGAAAAGGGGTGGTCCCAAAACAACTTTTTTCCATTCACTTTTCCATAGGCTCGAGGCACCGGGAACCACCATCCCTGAGGCCAATACTTTATTTAAAAGGGATGGGGGAGTGCACCCCCTTCCCGAGCCTGCTAGAGGCCCCAAACTCAATTACCTAGTGCGATAAGTAATTAAAGGGGTGAGGGGTATGCGCCCTCTTACCGGAGCCATTCTACAGCCTAGGGAACCCCATGCCTGGGGCCCACTCTGTTGTGGCGTCAAGGGAGACTAACCCCAGAACACTGTGGTTTCCCTGCCTGCCAGAGTGCGAGAGGAAAACGGTTATGTGCTTTGAACTAGAAGGAAGAGAAGCAGCTCCTGCCGGGTGGGAGCACATAGGTTTCTCCCTGCTGGCACTCTAGGGGGCAGGGAAACTTAAGAATTGGTCCCGCCTGGCAGTAGCAAAAGAAATCTGCTCCCACAGGGTGAGCGCAATGTCGGCTCCTGCTGTACCTGGGATGGATGCAGGGAGAGGAGCCGGCAGGGTTGTGGAGACCTTGGGGTTGCCCCCTGCAGCCCACAACATAAGTAATGATGTGGGGCGTCCTGAAGCCCAATTAAAAAGAAGGAAACATTGCCAACTCCTGTGTGGGACATGGTACCACTTGCAGGCAGCCAGCGGGGCTGCAGGGGCCACGGGGTCATGAAGCTTCCCCAAGGCCACCATAAAAAAAAATGCCCTGAGGAGCTCCTGGACGGCACTGGGAAACCCTAGGTTTTTTGTTTGTCTAAAAAAAACAAAACAAAAAAAAAGGCAAGCACTGCTGGCCCATGTGAATGGGCACTGGATCACCCATAATATATATATTAAAAAATGAATAAACAAATAATAAATATTTATTACTCAATGCTCCTTGCATGGAGACTTGCTTTTTAGGTTGGCAGAGTCTCTTGAAGGGGCACCCCCAAAGCTGACCCCAGCAACATAGAAAAAACAGTAAGTCTCCTGGGTCATTAAATCCATGACCCCAGGAGTGCTTGCCATATTTTTTTTTAAAGCACTGCTAGCTGGAGCTCTATGCTCTTCAGCTGGAGTGCAGAGGTCCCCTTATGGTGGGTTATATGGCTGCACTTTATAGCTTTAAAAATACTACAAAAATAAAAGACAAAGGCATGTTGATGCATTTATTTAAAAATAAATCTTTATTTTTGTTTTATGGCAAATCACTTCAATTAAACATTGCACTGTGTGCCTACTAAAATATACATTTCATTATAATTATTGGTCATGTGCTGTTGGTTGGCTGCCCATGGGGAGTTAGACACAGGGCTTCGCCACAGACCAGGCCCTGCAGCCAACCCCACCTGTGCATGGCCAAGGGCTGTGCACAGCGTGGGGTTGGCGGTATGCATGGTAATAAAATATTTCTTTACATTAATAAAACCCTAACAATTCACTGAAAAACAAACAAAATTAAAAGGACTTATAGTTGGGTGAAAAAGTCAGTTATGAGATACCGTTTTGTATGAGCAAAACCACTGAAATTCCCCAGTTCTAGCTCTCTCAAGTAACCATAGCTCGTACCCTGAAATAACTACAACTTGCACCTTTGCCATGTACTGCTAATTACCTCCCATAGTACATCACTCGTGACATGTTCTATGACATAACTGATAACATGGCTCCAACATCTGAAATGACATCATTGATGACAACACTGTGCATGATGTGGACCCAAGTTACAGTTACTTTAGGGCACAGGCTATAGTTACTTGAAATAACTGTAAATTGGTGAATATCAATGGTTTTGTTTTAACCGCCTTCTAACTGCTATTTTACCCAAGTATAATGTCCTTTTAACCTTTGGTTCTTTCCAGTGAATATAATATATATATATATATATATATATATATATATATATATATATATATATATATATATATATATATATACACATACACTTACTAAAATCATTTGGCAATGGATAACATCAGACCTAAAAATATGCAAATTGTACGTCTGTGAATGATTATGTGGTAAAGCACATATACACTAGAATCTAAATCAGTTGTTTAATGAAACACCTGCTAAATTAATGCAATCATTGGGATGATCTTATAAAAATGGCTGCAGGTCGAGAAGAGTTTTTTTTTTTTTTTAATGCAGCTGTAAATTAAATATTTAACCAATAGTATATACCACTCAGCACCACATTTGGGTATGTGATACTAAGGACTTACCTCAGGGGTTAAAGTGGCAAGATGGGTAACAATAGCAGGAACAGACATTATGTGGATCAAGAATGAGCGAAGCAGATTGTCTGAAAATGAGGCAGCAACCACAGGACTATAAAGCAAGAAACAACAAAATTGAAAAAGCATTTTTCACAACAATCTAATAACACAGCAAATATGTTTGGATAGATCCAGACTTTACTACCTATTTTATTTGCAATTTTAAAAAAAGTAAAGTACAATTCATTCTTACTTGTAAAATTGTACATTAGTGGGATTTTATTGACCAAGTCAATCAACAGGTGAGGTTAACAGCTTTGGTTGCTAATTTAACAATTTAAGATTTGTGAAAAGAATATAATGCTGGTGCAACATTATTTTGACCTTAGCCCACCTCTAAAAATGTTCCTTTAAGAATATAAATCTTAGAGGGGTGTCTACACGTTTTTGAATTCCATTGAGAAAGAGTTATTACATGTGCAGCACATTCATTTCACGTTTTTTATAGACTAACAATAATACCATTTAAAAGGGAATCAGAGCATGGCTATGGTCCAAATTAATTAATTAATCCATAGTAGTAAGAGCTCAGCACCAGGGTGATCTAACAGTCTAGTAGTACAGTAGGACATAGAGTATTGACTCGATCAAAAGCTGAGCTCAAAGCCAGAGATCACAACTCCTTTATCTCTGAGGGACGGTAGTCCATAATGCTCACCACTGAAATTTGTGATATCACTCTGAGCCGTGGATCAAAAACTACCTAAGTAAAGAACTCTAGATACAGAGAGAGTCCAGACCCATTGAAATAAGTTCAGACTCCCTCTAGCCGGACATCAAACATATTACCTAATTAACAATTCCAGTTAGAATATCTTTTAGATTTCTTGTTAATATCTCACTTGTTCCCCCTCATCTTTATTAGATGAATTATGAGGTTGAAAACAGATTCTTCAGGGTAATTCCTCACTGCCTCAAGACCTATATAAATATCCTAAAAGCAGAACAGAATGCCTTCCTGCTTCAACAATAATTTAGAACCAAACAGTGTGTATATCCAGCGGTATTGGGCAAAGGTAATTCAATGCAGGGCAAATGTACAGTGTAAGCAAATAGAGGCGGAGATAAAACTATGTATTCTGAATGTATGGGACCCCACAGATTAAACAGGAAAAGAAAGAACCTGGGTGGCATTGGGATTGATGATTGCGAAGAGAAACATTGCCAAACTATGGGGAGCGGATGAAACGGTAAACTACCAAAATATAGAATCCAAAATATAGACAGGACAGAATATCGACTCTAAAATATAGATAGCAAAGAATATCGAATTGCCAAAATATAGATAGGACAGAATATCAAAATTGGGGTATGAAATATCGATTTCCATAATATCGAATTTGAAAATATAGATTTCCAGAATATCGATTTTTTTTTAGTGTTATGTATGGTAGTATATGTGTTAAAATTATGTATTATTTTTGTAATGTATGTTTAATTTTTTTAAAGTAATGAATGTTATGTAATTTAATTTTTGCGTAATTTAATTCCGTAGCGGGTTGTGGGTTTATAGGGGAATAGGGTGGGAAGAAATTTAATTGTAGTAAATTAAATAATAATTTTTATTTTTATGTATTGATAATTAATTGATTGATAATTAATTGGTACTTAATTTTTATTAATTGGAAATTAATTTTTATTCATTGGTAATTAATTTTTATTTATTGATTAATTGATAATGTTAATAGTATTTTTTATTATTGGGAGTGGGTTGTGGGTTTATAGGGGAATTGGGTGGGAAGTAAATTAATTGTAATAAAGTAAATATTAATTTTTATTTATATGTATTGATCAGGGATGTGGAATTCCTATAGCCCGACGCCGGGGACATATTGTTTGGGGTCAAGGGCAACAAGTTTCCATGTGTATTTTGTCCTTGGGACAAGTAGGCCCAACCCCCTACATCACAAACCCTTTGACTTCAAGTTTATAGTCCCACATGATGGATCAGGGAAAGCATTGCCTGCAGTTAAGGTAATATTTGTTTCCATGTTTTAACGCTGTTCAAACTTGTATTTATTGTTCATAAATGCAAAACCTTTATTATTAGGGTGAGCGATCTAAGTACATGTTGTAAGCTCAGACTACTACTGACAGTGGTTAAAGTATAAAAATGGGTGCACACGCTTTCATTGTTTAGCACTATGAGGCTATGCATACTGCTTCCAAAATGCTCTCTGACCAGATGCAAATATATGGAGATGTTTGAAAGCAAGATTGATTATTCTTTGCTTTCAAGATAAAATGTTAACAAAAAAAGCAAAAACATTTAGCTAAACTACTGTAACATTTTAGGTAGCGTTTTTCTGCAGCATCATTTAGTAAAATGTGTTGCTACATGCTAGTATTTCCCCAAAATATTCATAATGGAAAATCACTGTAACCAGTTTTAATAAGATTATGGGAAACAAAAATAAACCAGCATTGGTGAAGCCAATTGGTCTGAAATTGTTGGTCAGTCTTTTGTTTTTATCAATGCGTGACTTGTTTTGGCATGTTTTTTGTAAAACCTTATTGGTGTGGGTGCTGCTGGGCCCTCATCATTATAACAAACATTGGCAAAAGCAAAAATTGTTTCGGTCTCAAAAAGCACACATTGCCACAGTAGTTCCTGGCACTTAACAAAACGACTGTGACAATTATGCTCCTTGTGAAAGAACAGAATGCTGTCATTCACAGTGAAGCTAGCCAACTGACAGAGAGAGACATTTTAATAAACACAACATGTCATGGTTAACGCCAGACCTAATTAGGGGGCCAATTATTAAGTAAAGTCTCAAAAGTGACCTTATGTCCTCGCATTAAGTGCAGATATACGACTTTCCTGAATTCACAAGACTTTACAGAAGTAGGCCAAGAAATAGTACTCCTAGAAAATATTTGTGAACTGCATTTTAGCATGAGCAAATATGCATGTGTAGATTTGCTCATGCGAAAACCGGAGCGTTTGCAAGTTTACTTCCCCTCCAACCACTTTTTCCCAACCCAGGAAGAAGTTTTATGTCTGCCATTGTCAGGAGTAAATATCCAACCTTTCTCAGGATGGGAAAAGATTAGAGAAGAGTTGGTGAAAACCCTTAAAACATGCAAGTTAGTAGGTTTGCGCAGACTTAAAAGTGCATTCCAACCCTGAAACTGTTGCTTAACTTCAGCGCCAGTATGTAGATCTGCGGAAACGTGGCAAAATAAGGGAATTGCTAATATTCATACCCTGCTATGGAACGAGCCCTGGCATATTCAGAGAGGCTATTTCGGAGCTCTTATATAAGGGTATTGCTGCCATAATTTGTCACCGCATTACATGGCACAAAAGGGACAAGTGGATTTTGTTACAGGACAAGTAGATTTATGAAGTAACCTACCCCATGGACAAGTAGATATTTTATTAAATTCCACACCCCTGATTGATAATTAATTATTAATTGGTAAATAATTTTTTTCAATGGTAATTAATTTTTATTAATTGCCAATTATTTTTAATTACCTTTTTTATTGGTATTGATAATTAATGTAATCTTATTTTAATATTAAATCATTACTTTCCCTACTGTTGCACTCTCAGGAGTGGGAATAGAAATTTGTACCCTCCCGCTATCCAACGCTTTCCCTACTGTTGCACTCACTGGAGTGGGAATAGTAATTTTTACCCTCCCGCTATCCAACGCTTTTCCTACTGTTGCACTCACTTGAGTGGGAATAGTAATTTTTACCCTCCCGCTATCCAACGCTTTCCCTACTGTTGCACTCTTTGGAGTGGGAATAGTAAGTTTTACCCCTACGCTATCCAACGCTTTCCCTACTGTTGCACTCACTGGAGTGGTAATAGTAATTTGTACCTTCCCGCTATCCTACGCTTTCCCTACTGTTGCACTCTCTGGAGTGGGAATAGTAATGGTTACCCTCCCGCTATCCTACGCTTTCCCAACTGTTGCACTCTTTGGAGTGGGAATAGTAATTTTTACCCTCCCGCTATCCAACGCTTTCCCTACTGTTGCACTCACTGGAGTGGGAATAGTAATTTTTACCCTCCCACTATCCAACGTTTTCCCTACTGTTGCACTTGCTGGAGTGGGAATAGTAATTTTTACCTTCCCGCTATCCAACGCTTTCCCTACTGTTGCACTCTCTGGACTGGGAATAGTAATTTTTACCCTCCCGCTATCCAACGCTTTCCCTACTGGTGCACTCTTTGGAGTGGGAATAGTCATTTTTACCCCTACGCTATCCAACGTTTTCCCTACTGTTGCACTCACTGGAGTGGGAATAGTAATTTTTACGCTCTCACTATCCAACAACATCTCTACTTTTTTACATTACATTTATTATTTTTTTACATTTTAAGCTTTTTTATATTATTTTAAGTATGTGTTATTTAATTGTTTTTAATATTTAATTACTTTTATATTATTTTTAATACATTTTAAAAATTCGATACTTTAGCTAACTAGATTTTAACATTCTATATTTTGGAATCGATATTTTAGTACTTACCTGTTTGCAGATAGGGATTCTATATTTTTTACTTCTATATTTTGGAGTCGATATTTTGGGCATTCTATATTATGTCCCTCGATATTTAGTCACTGAACCGATGGAACGCCTACACTCAACACATGGATAAAAGACATGGACTGGTGCATGGTAATGGAAAAGACGGTGTATGTGTCACGTGGCAGTCCAAAGAAGTGGTCACAGATTTGGTGTAAACAGGAATGATTACAGAGGTGAATATCTGCGAACCCCCCCAAGTAACTAGACACCTGGCACTTGACGTAAAATGACAGACTAGGAAAGCATTACTATGTAATAGATACTAATATACGAATATGTTGAAATGTATCATATAGATATTGCAAAGTCTGATATGTACTTGTAACTATTGAAGATGTCAACAACAAAAAGAATTATAAAAAAAAAAACAAATTCAGAACCAGACTGCAAGTGAATCACTTTGTATCTCATTGATCGCAACCTCATAGAAAAATCAGAAGTCAAAGTCAAAGGCTTAGCACATTATGCAACGTAAAGCTGGGCTGGAAAGTAAGGAGGAAGATAATTATTCTCTTAGCAGAAGAGGATATAATGGATTTCTGCTACAAAAGGGTGGCCCTCCGGACATATCTTTGTGTGTATTGTGCTGGATTATTGTTTAAATTAGCAGATAATTCTACCTTCTTTTTCCTAGGCCTCCTACATATTTGACAGAAACCAAAATTCACAAATATGTAAGACAGGCTTGAAATAGTTTGTGCTACAAACTTTAAGAGGGCTTAAAGATTGTTAGTTAGTTACTCGCATTTAAGAGAAACGCTAAGAGCCTCTATTACATGTAAAGTCCAAACACAATGGTATTATAACTTATTCCTTACATTCCTCCACCAGATTGATAAGAATTTTTTAACACAAGTCTATTGTAAGTCTACAACCTGGTCTTCACTTCACATTTTCCGCAAGCATTATTGTCTTAACCGTCTCTTAAAGATTCAAGTTCAATTTAGAATGGCTGCATTACAGACCACACTGTTAACCACTATGTAGTTTTCCAATGTATTACCCCTCCAGGGTTCACTGATTAGAGTTCTATTAAAGAGTGTGGATTGAAGCAGCACATGGCAAGGAAGAGTTACACATGATGAGTAAGCTCCTTGAATTGAAATGACCTACTGTCCTGTTGTCACTCCAATCAGAACTTTTCTGTACAGTTCTCAGAGGAAAAGCATGGTGCGGAGGTATGTTTGCACCATGAGGCATTAAATGGGGCTGTTTGCTGGAAAACAATGGCTGGTACTGTACACGTTTTTCACTATTGTTCAAAGAGCATGGATATCTGGGGAGTACAATTCAAAGGGAGAACGATAGTTACTGTAATACAAGCTCACTTCCATTACAAATGTCACTCAGGAAATGGACTGACACTTCTACCAAATTGTAGACAAGTTCTGGGGAAGTTTGAATAAAACAAGAAACAAATATCAGGCTACGCTCCAAACAACAACCACAAAGGCACTGCAAACCGTTCTGTGTTTAAATGTTGTTTAAGTGTTTGAATCAACATCTCTAAAGAGTGCAGCTGAAGACAAATACATACTAATGAAGCAATTGCCCTTGTGCCCTCAAGTGAGGCACACTAGGCAATAGTAAAGACTATCGTCTATGAATTTTACATATACGTGCATGCGGGAAATATATAGCTCTGTCACCACCTGTGTGTTTTGAGTGTCTTACCGCAAAGCAAGAGAAATGACTGCTGTTAAAGTGCCTTTTGATAGGGATGGCCTCGATCTGGCCAAGCCGTTTGTTAACAAAATCTGCAAAGAAAATGTACACTTAGTATTAGCAGCATTTCCTGTTCAAGACCCTTCTTACTAACAGATACATTAAATATCAACTTTAAAGGTATTTTAGAAGTATTAGCACTCATAAGGGGCCAACAGATAAAGGAGTATGCATTTTACTTGCTTCGATACATAGGCAGCAACATCTAATGTATGTGAGATAGGGAACTCACTGGAGAACCCGTATGTCTGTGCTACAATTGACTTACAGCATAAAGCATACAGCATACAGCATTTGGCCTGCAGCTTCTACTAACAAACTGCCCCCCTCCTCTCCTTACCTTCGGTCTCCCTGGAAACCCCATCATTTGGAGTTGGATGGCGCTCACCCATATTATTATGGCTATGTTTGATACAGATTTGGCCTGTCCCCAGAACATTTGAGTCAAGCAGCAAGTATTTTGTTTGCTTGACCTTTCCAGATATCTCTTCTGCTACAGACGTATATACACCTGACCGATGGGATAGGAAGTGATTTCAAGGCAACAAAATGGTGCTGTACAGAAATAACACAATGAATTACTTATGGCATTAAATGCAGGAGGAATTAATGTAAGAGACAAGTTAGAGGCCTTTGCCCAACTCGAATGATATAGAAAAATGTTTCCTTTGTTAAGAACAGAAAAAGTGTTTTTTAGAAAAAGACTTTGGTTTACACAGAAATAATGTGTGGTGTCTATGAAGTCAACATTAATAGTTGTTCAGGTTCATGGGGTTCAGTGCACTTGAGCCCGCTACACTGCATGCCCCTTAAAAGATTATGCATTAGCTATGCTTATGCAAAGCCAACCTTTCTAAAGTTGTGCCTTCTTGCAACCTACAGGGTCGGTATCAAAATCAACAGAGAGCCAACAAGAGCAAAAACAGAAAAGACAAAAAGAAAAGGAGAAATAATTGTTTCTGGTGAGTGTCCTATCTCAGGAATTAGAAGTTCACAAGAAGAAGTGGAGCTAAAAAGTTACATATGTTGGTAGAGAGTTCCAAAGGGTTGGGGCAATCCTGGAAATGTTATTTTTTATCTGTTTCTTACCATGTGCGTAGAATAATGCTGATTCACAATACTTATTGTGTGAGTAAATAAAAAATATATGCAAAAGCTCTGGAATGCAGTCAGAAATTCACAGATTTGCAAAAACATGATAGGTACACATTTACAGGTAGACATAGGAATAAGAACAATCTGCTAGGACATCAAAATGCTCCCGTTTGTGAATGCACGGACAGGGCTACAAATACCAAGTATTCTAGGTGGTTTGGTCAAGTAAAATGTGATGAGCACCCCAAAACTCAGGTATGTTAGTATTCACAAATAGTTTGTACGGGGAGTTGGTTTCTGCTTGGGAATGGTCTTTTTTTAAAGATGAAAACAATTACAAAGAAAAAAGTCACTTTGCCTGAAGCCCTTCAACCATTTAGTGCCTGGTAATCCAACTGAGAGTGATTATCTTAGGAATTTAAGGAAGCTAACTTCCCTCCGATGCCAAGGGAGAATTAATGAGAATAACAGAGATGGCACAATCAATTTGTATCTTGACACAGCAGCAGTGCCTGGGTCAAGATAATTATTCTGCCTAAACCGGTTTCTTTTCCTTGCTGTGGCAATCCAAGTGGATCTATGGATAATAAATTAGATGCAACATGCATGTACACCTTTAGTAGGGAGGGAAGAAGGAGAAAGTACCAGCTAGTATTGAATTCTGATCAACACAAACAGGGAGCTGGGCGTACCCTACATTGCTGCATGGCACAAGGCCCTGCACTTTAGATTCTGTTGGAGTGGTGCAATCTTGAGGTGGATGGCCATTGGGCTTGACAGATCACCGTCTGGCAGGAAGGCCCCAGAGGAAGGAACATGTCTTTATCCTAAAATGCAGGCCAAACAGTGTTGGAATATATTCTGTCACAAGGCCTGCTCTGAAGGTGTGGGAATCTATAGGAGAAAGAATGGGGTTGATGATTTTTACCCACCCTAAACACCGCTACTGGGAAACCCATATTTTGTGTGGGGAATGGACAGGTATGCATTTAGGAACTAGCAGCAAGCTAGATGCATCAAAATAGGTGTTGGATTCAGATTAACAACATAGTATAAGGCACTCAGCACCTAATGCTATTAGTGCCCTATGTTGTTCTCTGCCACTTGCTACTAACCTGATACGGCAATAAATGCAAGTGAACAGCAAAAGAGGTAAACAAAGATTCCCTCTACCGTATTTGTTATAAGAGGGAGCAATGAAGGAGTGTGTTAATACTGAAAATGAGATACACGCACACACACACATATATATATATATATATATATTTATATGTATCTATATATATATATACACACACACACTCATATTTACACATACAGTTATTTTCACTTCTTCCCAGTTCACTGTGATATAAAATATATGCATTATCCCCAAAATATAACAAAAACCTCAAAAATATTAACAGAAATTTTATCATGCAACAAAATGTACGATTGTTTGAAATTTATCACAAACCTGAAGCACCGAATAAAATCCCTTTTGGTTAAGATATCCCATAATATTTGCACATATGTGGTTCATGGCAGGTCTCAGGGTTTCTCCTGCCATAAAAAATTAATGTTATTAAACATTAGTACTTAAATGAGCAAATACAGTTATTTTGTGTTATTTCCATTGTAAGATTAGCAAGCACATACGCCAAACATAAAAAATGTGCATGTTACAAAAGATGCAAGTGATTTTGATAAGAAAGACATCTAATAAAACTGCAATTTTTATTAATATTATTCCTTTTCTTATAGTGGCTGGAAATCGTCCCAGTAAGATGTCTTATCTTTCATTTTCTTTCTAATAAAAGGGCTTGCAGGTAAGCCATCTTAAGGTATGTACTGGACACTGGTCAAAATGAGTTTCCCAGCTACATAATGGCTTCACTGAAACCTATGGTGTTTAGTATCAAACACCTAGTATTAATAACCCCACAATGATTCAAGCGATGGATTTTTTAATACATGCACACAAAGGGTACCTTAGAGGTACCCTCAGAACCCTAGGAGTCCTTTAGTGTGCTGGCTGACTGATCCTGTCCAGCCAGCCACTACAGACAAGTTCCTGACCCCCTTGGAGGTGAGAGGCCTGCTCTTAGAGGTCAGAAACAATGTCTGCTCTGGCAAGAGGTGTTTACACCCCCTCCAAAAGGATGGCTAGTAAATTAGCATGTCAAGGCAGGGAGCTACAAAGAGCACACCGCTTTTGATATGCGAGCCTGGCTTCCCCCAGACCTAGAGGATGCTACCCCTTGTCCTGAGGCCCACGAGCCGACCAAGGTGATCTGTTAGTGCTGCTTTGGGCCTTGCCCCATAATTGCCCTAAGTCCTGAAGAATAGTCCTGCAAGTCGCTGCTAAGTGACCGAATGTAGAATATGTTTTTCTTCCATAATGATAATATTGTAGCTTTAAAAAAACAATCAGTACATTTTCTCAGTCTTGAAAAATAACTATCTTAAAAAGTACTTACCAGAATAAGATGATTTTGGTGTCTAAATTCATATACAAATCTTTGTTATTTTTATAAATTGTTGTCAGACTTCTTCTTTACTGAGTGTGTGTCTCTCTTACTGACTCTGTGTGTGGAATAAATGCTTAACACAATCCTCTGATAAGCCTAAACTCCTTGATAACAGTACAACGAAAGAGAGCATTTGAAATTATATTGTAACTCATATAAGCCAGTGTCGCTGAACTCTCTGCACAGTGTACCTCATTTTGGTACACAATATAGAGAGCCAGCTTCCTACACACTAAAATAACCACCCCTAAGTTCGAGTCTATAAAATCCTTGAAAGTATCCTTTAACGTCTCCCCAATGTGGGGCGTGGCCCACCTGAGGATCATGGCGGATGCGTGAGCCGATTGCTTGGCACCAGTCTGCATTTAATCCTTGTGAAACTGGCCCCCGGGGCGGGCTGAAAAACTCATCTGCCCCTTAGGGGTCGGTGAGCCGAGGGGTGTGCCCAGGAGGTGTTTGGAGTCCGTCGGAGGCTCTAGTTGGGTGCAGCGAAATGCTGCGTGGAGCGCGCTGCGGAGGCCGGAGCAGTGGCAGCCGTGAAGAACGTCGAGGTCCCATCCCCAACGCTGGGAGCGTGGAGTGGTTGGTGCGCTGCCTGGCTGGGCCTCAGTGTTGGGGAGCCTTCAACAACGCTGGACTGCCTCCTGGTACCCAGGTAGTGGCTGAGTGCCCCGTGAGAGAACCATCTGAGTCTGAGGCCCCGGCCAGGGACGGCGCGTCGGCGCCTGGGACATCGCATGTGGGCCTAGTGGTGAGACGGCTGACCAAGCCCCCGGGGGGCGGGCCTAGATGTAGCGCTAAATATTGTGGTGGCCCCCCTGCCCTAGACTGCACACACTGATAGGGGTAGGTGCGCCGTAGAGCTGGACGAGGCTGGCTAGAGCTGCGTCTCAGTGATTGCCGGCGAGGCAAGCAGCACTGGTCTGGCGGTCTTGTTGCTCAGATTTTGGCCACAAATGGATTAGTGCCTGTAAGGAGTCAGTCCTTAGCTAGGCTGCCAGGACAGGGCGCTTTGATACACCCCGACAGCTTGTAGGGCCTAGCTTGGATCATTAGGAGGTGGTGGAATCAGCCCAGAGTTGGAACTAGGCTGAATTTTCCTGGCGACGGGAGCTCTGGGATGAATCAGTGACCGCGAGTCAAGACGGACCCAATCGCGTGGGACTGCGCAGGGAGGGGTGCAGCTAGAGAACCTATGACGCCTGAGTGGGACAGGCACTGGACTCTTGACGGGAGCCCAAAGTGTGTGCGGGCTGTGACTCTGTGCTGGTAGGCTCCACTGCCCGTGACTTAAGTGGGCGAGGAAAAAAACTGTGGGGTCCGGGCCGAGCTGCCGGCCCTGAGGAGGCTCAGCATCTGGGGCCCATTGCGCACAACGAGGACTATCAGAACAACTTGGGGAGGGGTGGGGGGGGCCAAGTTGGCCTACCCTGGCAAGTTGCGGTGTGGCCCTGTCTGAGGTGGGGGATCTCTGTCGGTTGGTGGGAGCGTCCTGATGAAGGGACTTGTCATCCCGAAATGCACTGGGCGTCGTATGGATTATACTTCATTGAGAAATGATTCATCATATATTTCCTGTATAACAAAATATTTGTATCATCTGTATTTAAAATAATCAGAAAGGCATGAATTGTTAAATGTCTAAAGAATTTCAGTAAAATATGGTTTGAAGAAATGTTGAATATGTTATAATTTGTGTATATAGCACATAGTTGAGCATGCTAGAGTCCAAGTCACCCACGGGGACTTGCCACTTTATCTAGTAAATGTCCATATATGGGCTCCAATACCTTGTTTGTGACCTGTGCCCATCAGAATATCCTTGCGTGCTCACTGGGAGGTGTGTGCTACAGTCTGTAGTCCCAATAGACATCTTCTGATATTGCGTTGCTCTACTAACCCATGGGCTTGCCCCATTTTTATTGTTTTAACTTGTAGATGTGGTTTTGATCGCCAAGGCACGTGTCAGTCTTTGAATAAGATATGATGACTTCTATTTGTATCTTTAGTAGCTTTTCATCAGCATCTTAACTTCATGCACCACTGATGCAAGCACAAATGTTCCTTTTCTGTCACTGCGTAGCAATTTAGAGACAGCTCCTACTCTTACACAAAGTGATTCTGAAGGGCCACGGTGCAGCAGTCTATCTCTGGCTTCGCCCAAGCTGCACCTCTGATGATTAGAGCCACGAGGGGGGGAGCATTGTGCAGTTCGAGGGCTGCTCACTCACTGGGGTCGGCCCGTGCAGGCAGGGGACTGCCGCCCTGATGATTCATGTGCTGCAAAAATTTTAGTTATCCTGGACGCCCCCAGCACAATGCTTCCCCTGTTGCCTCATCACTTTCATTAACCTGGAACCAAAAAGCTAAAAGCTAAAATCTAGGCCAAAATTCTGGCAACTGGATTGTGCAAAGCTGCTCAGTCACTGATACACAGTGACCAGAACGCCGTAGCCTTTATCACCCGGTCGCAGTATAAAACACTCTCTAGACTAAGATGTCTAATTGTCACCCTGTAATGATCCCAGTACTGCAATAAGAGCGGGCCCTTGTCTTAACTGATTTTAAGAAGGCTTTGACTCAATGCACTAGTTTTGTTCCAACTACCAGCCCGGATTAATTTTGGTAAACTTTTTCAGAGGCATGTGAGGGTTCTCATTAAGGACACTTGGGCGGTGGTCTAGGTTAATAGGACCTTGTCTGTCTTCACCCTGCCCCATCCAAATGGTGACCCCTCCTGCCCCTTCTGTCGCATGGGTCCAGTGCTATTGTGTAGATCATTTGTTTCGGTGAAGGGTAATCCAAGGAAAACAGGATTTTGCTAAATGCGGATAATATTTTAATATGCATAGAAGACCCTGAACGATCTTTGCCCAGATATGCATATATAGGCTATATGTGGGGACACATCTGAATTCTTAGTTAAATGGAAGAAAACGATGTATATGCTGATAGCAGGTGACCATTAGACGTAGAGGAAGTGTCTACTCTTCAAGGGCAAATGATCATTTTAAATATCTTGGCAATGTGACAATCATCATAATTAAAACAAATTGATTTGGTGCGCGTAGGCATTGTGTCCGCCCTGAACAACAACAAAGACCTGATCTGTTATGGCAACAAAATGTTTAATTTACTTTATGAGTGGGAATGGAAGTATATTTTCTTCCTCAACAACAACCCTTCACTTTCTTAAGAGTATTGTCCCTACTCATGATCGAGATACACTTTACTATTAAAAGAACCAACCCACGAGTCATCAGTCACTGAGTTCAAAAGAAATACCCCATACCTTGACAGGTGTATATAACACACAAATGTGTAACAAGTGAAAAAGTGAGAGACCACGGTAGCACCTCACGTGTGCACCACCAAAGGGAGCTTACTGGTTAAATATCACCAGTTATGCCCACGTTTATCATCATTATTATTATTATTATTATGTTTCTTATATAGCGCCTGAATCGACCCCCGAAGGGGTATCTCCGCGCTTGCCTTGGGAACCCGTCCTGGCTTTACCCTGTGAGATAGCCCCTACAGGGCATCCCCAAGGTGAAAGCCAGGCATCCCGCCGCGGGGGGGGCCGTTGTGGAGATTAAGCAAGCTTAATGCCCAGAGTTGCAGAGTGTGAACCCATGATTAGGTCAGGCACCAAAGCGAGAATTATCGAGTCCATGGACATTTGAGCTCAAGACCCTGCCGCGTCGGGAATTGAACCCTGGTCCCGGGTCTGACCTCTGCTTCAGGGTCTGCCTGCTCTAACCAGTGAGCCACACTTCTCCACTTGCTTGCTTGCTACCTGGTGAAAAACAAAAATTAGTGTCCAGAAAACCAGTGAACCAGGTGAACATATGTGTGAAATTCACACAATTCAACCCTGTTTGATTAAAATTGAAGTAAGCACCACAGTCACCAACAGACCACTTTATTCCCAACTTGTGGGCTTATTCAAAATAAAAACATACTGCATGTTTGCAGACCAAATGAAGTTGGGCCAACATGTTTCATTGCCTGTCAATTGTAGTGACAATTTCTTCAGGGCACGAGGACTTCGTCCACCTTATCTGGACCCTTATTGTAAGCACCCAGTGACCGGTAGTAGCCAAGGCCCCTCGTACCAGCTAACCACCTCATCACACAGGAGCTATAAAATCTCAATAGCCCTGTTTTTTTAACAAAAGACACTTATGTTGTCCTTAGTCACATCTCTTCATGGCGATGAGCCTGGTCTCATTCCAGCAACCTGGTTCACTGGTTTTCTGGACAGTAAGTAAATTAAAAATGTTGTTGCCCTAACAGATTAGGTCTTTGTTGTTGTTCATGATTTTGAGTGGGGGGTGACCTAATCTGTTCTTTCCCATATAACTCCTCTGTGTTTTGAACAATTGTGTCCGCCCTAACAAGAAGTTGGAGATGGCTACTACGCTTTTATTCGGCTTTGTACGGGTTGGAGACAGAACAGATATGCCGGATTGTAAACCCACATTTTTTTATTGAATACATGAACACAATGAGTGCATAGGCCGTGCGATTATAATATATGATGGTGCACTGTTTGTATTTTGAACCTGCGAGGGCTTTATCTTAAATATACTGTGATAAAGCTGTCAGGCAAAACCCTTACAATGTCCTTCGCAGACATCTTTGTCCTCTCATCAAAGCTCATCCATCCATCCATCTATCCATTCATTCATCCATCCATCCATCCATTTAAATGTGATTACTCTCCAGGTTCTTTTGAGATTCAAAAGGCTGCGCACATGCGATGCACATGTAAAGCACATGCCTGTCATAAAGTGTCCTACAAGTTGTCACACAAGTGAATTGTCACATAAGTGCCCTTGAGGACAACTTATGCTTCATGTTCATGGTTGGGCTAAATGGTTGGTGGTAGGGTCTGTATCTATTTGCTGCTGATACAATGGTAGAGGGATATGCCAATTATTAACTCCTCAAAGTAAATGGACATATGTATTTACTAATCTGCTTCACATAAGACTCAGAATAGTGTAAAAGAACTTCAAAAAATATTCATCCGTAAACTCTCTCCTGTGTTAAACATTCAAAATGATACTGGGACTTCATGGGGAGATGTTCTTCAAGAATGGTGAGCTGTAACACTAGTCTTCCACAGGCCTCCCTTGTGAAGTGTTTTTTAGATACATATTGTTCATACTGACTGCTGAGAGTCAGTGTCGGCCTCAGATTCCTCCAAATTAAATTCAGGTTTGATCTGCTTTATTACATCAAAAAAGGCCATTTTTGTTGGCTCTTAGGGCTCAGTGCACTTTACAACCGCTAACCAGTGCTAAAGTGCTTGCACTCTTTCCTTTAAACATGTTAAAATTGTCTTACACCAAATTGGCAAATTTAATTTACTTGTAAGTCCCTAGAAATGTGGTTCCACATGTACCCAGGGACTGTAAATTAAATGCTGCTAGCGGGCCTACAACACTTATTGTGCCACCCACGTAAGTAGCCTATTTAAACATGTGTCAAGGCCAGGGCCTGTCATTGCAGTCTGCCTGTGCAGTTGTAAACTACCATTTTGACGTGGCAAAGGCTTCAACATATTCCCTTTTACTACATATGTCACCAGGATGTCACCACTAGTGCAAGCCCTTTCCATAAGGCAGTGTGCAGTATGCAGAGTACAGGGTATTTAAATGGTTTGGCATATACTTTTAAGTTTTATATGTCCCGGAATAGCCGAGGCTGAATTGCTACTCTTGTTCTTTGTGTGATTCTTGAATTTTTCACAATCCCATGATGTACAGGCAACATTGATGGCAGCACCCACAATCTGAAAAGTCTTCCAGTGCCACTGGCCTGGGTGCCTTTGTGTGAATTTTTCATGCTTTCTGGCTAGGGTGCCATGTGAGACATTTCTATGCCTTCTGGCAGCCTGGGTGCTTATGTGCGACGTTTCCATGCTTTCTGGCCTGGGTGCTCATGTGTAACGTTTTCATGGTTTGTGGCCTGAACCATGAACATTAGCGTTGCAAATTGTGTTGGTAACTCAACAGATGGAGCCTCCAATATGCAAGGACAGTATAATGGGTTCACAGCATTGCGGAGTAAAAAAGCACCTGATCAGATTAATGTGTAGTTCTACGCGCATGTACGTAACCTTATTATAACTGATGTCACTAAAATCTCTGTACCTGCAGTATCACTGTTTGGGCTGTTAAATTCTTGTGCCGTATTCTCAGAGATTCATAACTTCGAATGAACGTGCGGCGAGTCAAAAGTATTGAAGTACGGTTTTGGTGCATCTCTATAACTGGAGAAACAAGATGGCGGGCCAAAGATGTAGCACTCAAAAAAATCTTTGGTCTATACAATGACCCAAGCAAATCTGTGTACATTGAGTTTTCCACATCAAATAACTTCAATGATGAGATCAGATACAAAACCATTTCATTTCTAAAGTCACTAGTTACATTTGACACCATTTTGACTGCACAGATGTATCTATTTATTTTTCAAGATACCACTCCTTTATCTCTGTACTTGCAAACACAAGGTATTGACGTACTGCAGGCATATCGATTGGTGACTAAAACCATTGACTCCCTACAGCAACAGAGTCGAGATTTCAGCAGCATAACGGATGCTACAAATACATTCATCAGTTGGGCAAAAGAAAAATTGGTTCAGTATGATAGCGAAAATTTGATTCAAGTTGACTTCCCAGAGGTTTGAATACGCAGGAAGAAGATGATGCCTGGCGAAACTGCGACTGATGAACCCATCAGGTCAGCTACTGATAAATACAGGATAAAAGTGTATAATGCTGCAATGGACAAAGTAGTTACCAGCCTGTAAAGTCGATTCACAACTCATGGCCAGTTGTATGCAGATTTGGCATGCCTGGACCCCAGAAACTTTGAAGACAACTTCCAGAACTTTCCTCGAAATGCTCTTCAACGACTAGGTGGCATGTTAACGAGATTTGATCCGGAAGCATCTGTTGAAAAACTGCAGCATGAGTTGCTTGATTTTGCATCTAAGTGGAGCAGACTAAAACTCAGTATTGAGAAAGAGTACAGTATGATCCAAGAAGTTGAAGATGAGCAAGACTTAGACAGCCATTTTCTCAACTTTGAGGATGAGATAGTACAGCACGCTAATGTTGGGCAAAAAAAGTATAAGTGTAAGACTTGCAAGGACTGTATTGCTTGCTGCTGTAGTTTATTACTGTGTTATAACCTGTACAGTAAAGCCTACTCTTCTCTCTTTAATGCCTATAAGTTGGCATTGACTCTTTCCTCCTCTCAGGTAGCTTGTGAAAGATCTTTTTCTAAGCTCAAGTACATCTTGAACAGGCTGCGTAATTCTCTCGCTCAGTCACGTTTGGAAGCCTTTATGCTTATGTCTGTGGAAAAAGATGCTTTAATGCTAATAAGCAATGAGAAAATCATTGATCTTTTTGCCTCCAAAAGCAAAATGATGCAAGGGATGTTAACACTTTTAAAATGTGAGCTCAAGTTACCATTCTAAGCTGAGCACTTCTAATAAAATATTTTCCTTGACGGTTGCACTCTGGACATGAAAAGCATTTGACTTTTGCACGTTGCGTCAACATTTGGAGGGCCATTTATAAATATCAAACAACGCAGTGCAATAACCAGAGTTGACCTCCTTGCGTTGGCTCTCTTTGAGCCTGCTTTGCACCACGCACACACCTTTGTACCATAGTGAAAGTCTGTGAGGATGATGTCTAGCATAGGTTTTGCACTGAAACAACAGGTAATATCTATCCACTACAAAATCCTATCCTTAGGCAAACTTTAAAATGTTTACTGTACTGTATTTATGCTGTACTGTAGAGCATACATGCATTCTTGGAAAACCTCAAATAGGCATCAGCTTTTGTCTTAAATCTAGGTCTACCTTTGTTAGTAGGTAGGTCTTTACATCAAAACCCATGGGTGGGATGCTTGGGGACTTGCTCCCACATCTCATCCGTGAAACACCCGCTTGAAACAAATTAGTGCAAAGTGCGTTTGAATATAACTCTTGTTTGAGAAGAAGTACGTTATTATGTTTTTACAGTATTTCATATTAAGGATTTGCTGCAGGCAGGTCATGTTAACTGTTTAAAATGTCAAAATGCCCACAATCATAATGCTGTGCACTGTTGCACTTTACATAAGATGCTTTATTTTAGCACTGTTTACAAAACTCAGGATATAAAAATCAATTAATGTTTGCACATTGCCTTGTACATTCTTTCCTCTGAACCTTTGCACAATTGTTTGAAGTCAAGTGTGTTTTTAAATGTCTTTATGCTATTTTATATGAAGAATAAATTGGTTATATTTAAATTCATTTTTCATGCTCGAAATTTCATTTTTTTCTGTTCTCTGTAGGAATGTCTGTGATTTATGACTGGGTATCCTGGTGCTCCATAAGGTAATCATTTACTATTCTTTAAAAGTTAATACTATCTAATATGTAATGAAAAATGTGTTGAAAAATGCTTTGTTTTGGCCTTTCTGTCCTCAAAATTTTCTCGGGGGGGGGGGGGGAAGGGGGGCAACCCCCCAAACACCCCCAGTAGTGGTTGCTCACTGCGCTTGCTCGCTACACACCATGTGGGGGCTGGTCACACTTTTACTTTGTTCTCTCTGATTCACTACTTCGGTCTATTTTTGGTGTTCTCTGAAAAGAATTTCTGTGGGTATATATGTCTGGGTGGGTAACCTGGTGCTCTTTAAGGTCATCATCTACTATTTACTGTGCTTTGAAAGTTGATACAATTGAATATGTAATGAAAGATGTGCTGTAAAATTCACCATTTGTCTACCTGTCTTTTTCTCAATCCCTCCAAACCCTCCTAGCAGTGGTTGGGCTTGCTCGCTGCGTTTGCTCGCTACACACGCCGGACGGGGGCTCGTCTGCCAAAATTTGCCAGGGCTGCTTTCAGTTCCCAGTCCGGCCCTGGCGAGGACCCCATAGGACCCTAGGAAAAACCTGAGCGTTGACCTAATTGGTAGATGTTTGTAGGGAAATACCAGGCAGAGGCAGGCTGTTCAGGCATGGTAGCTTTGACAACTGCCGGGAGCCCTTCCCCCTGCTCTTTCATCTTGACAGGAGGCTTATCTGTGTTGTGACTCCCCCACACGTGCACTATATTAGTTGTGATCTACTTCACCCCTCTGCACAAGGTTTAATTACTTCTTTTTTTTCAGTTTTGTTACTCTTTTTGTTTTAAGGATTGTTCTTAATAAAAAAGTAGCATTTAGACAAATGCGAATGTTATGTTTGTACCTCGGATCATTGGTGGAAACCCTTATGTATAAGTTATTGTGAATAAACTTTAGTGGAACATGTACTAGGAAATGTAGTCATCGCTTGAAGTTGGCAGTAATATGATGGTATACTACTTTGACGTGCTCTACTGTTTATACAGTCTACAAGATTAGTAGCTGGAACTAGCTTCGGGTTCTGCCTCTGAACATTGAGTTCAGTTCCTCTGAGTTGTGATATTGCTACCAACTGGCAGTTTCTCTATCCATGATGCAATGTATTCTATAACATGTATGTTGAATATTACAAAATCAATTAAACAACTAAAGAGTGACAAGGGAAAAAAAGAAGGAGCAAAAAAACACGGGCAAAAACCAAAAAGAATTGTTAAAAGAACCCTCACTCACCAGCCTAGTTGGTGACATGCTTCATCATCGGGTTCCCACCAGAGAGGCCGAGTGCCTCTCTGGTGTGCTACAACGCCTGAATTACAGCGGAGCTGGTTTCTGAAAGTGGAGGGGAGTGAAATTAAAAGGTAAATGGTTTTAACCGTCAACTAATTTAATGTCGGCAAACCAAAGACCAATAAAAACGTGAATTGGGCAAGTTCTGGCTTGTTAGGTTAACCAGAGCTTAACCAATTAGTGATAAGGTCGACATGACATGTTTCTGCTTAAATATGCCCAATTGGCTAAGCTTTCATCAGGACCACAGGGGTCTCCACGGCGGTATGCGCACGCTAAGGCGCACCCTAACCTGTGGAGAACGAAATGGCAAAACTCACGGTTTTACCAAGTAGCCATCCTAGTATTTCCGGGGCTATAAATGTCTGTAAAGGAAGAAGACAGACGCAACATATATAAAAACATACCAAGACATAAATTCATCGGTTTACATTTGTTTAAATTTTGCTTGTTTTGGTGAATAAGCAATTTGATAATCCCGTGTTGTGGAGCGGGAGTGGGTGTCTCAATAGCAATTGTAGCTTGAAACGCTCAAAAGCGAGTGATTCCTCGTCACAGAACAAAGGGGGGCTCATAGAGGTATTCTCCATAAGACCCTGTGCACTATTTGTGTCTGCATTCGATTACATCTATGTGGTGTCAGTGTTGTTGACAAAGTGCAATCGTAGTGGCGAATATGCCACTGTGTATGCCGTAGGAATAGCGGACTCGTGCAGTGGTAGGCATGCTTTAAACAAGCGGCTGTGGTGTTTGCCAGGCGCCGTTTGCTCCAGAGCATGTCTAGCGATAACAAATTAGTTGTGAAGAAACAGCTGCATGGATAAAAGAGGGTATTAAAATCATCTTACTTAAGTACTCGATGTTACGAACATCATGGGTCCGGGAGGGGGGTAGTGAGCTAGAGTTTCTGTCAGATGGAAGACAAAAGTTAGAATGTTGCTTCCGCGTTCCCCATTCACTCACTAATATCCGGGCCGAGGAGGACAGATCGAGGCTGACTGCGGGAGTGTGCGAGCATGGAAGTAAGTTGGGGAATCTTTGCTTGGCTAGAAACTAGTTGCGGTCGCCTTAGTTTCTGTAGAGAACGCAACATTCTAACTTTTGTCTTCCATCTGACAGAAACTATAGCTCACTACCCCCCTCCCGGACCCATGATGTTAGTAACATCGAGTACTTAAGTAAGATGATTTTAATACCCTCTTTTATCCATGCAGCTGTTTCTTCACAACTAATTTGTTATCGCTAGACATGCTCTGGAGCAAACAGCGCATGGCAAACACCACAGACGCTTGGTTAAAGCATGCCTACCACTGCACGAGTCCGCTATTCCTACGGCATACACAGTGGCATATTCGCCACTACGATTGCACTTTGTCAACAACCCTGACACCACATAGATGTAATCGAATGCAGACACAAATAGTGCACAGGGTCTTATGGAGAATACCTCTATGAGCCCCCCTTTGTTCTGTGACGAGGAATCACTCGCTTTTGAGCGTTTCAAGCTACAATTGCTATTGAGACACCCACTCCCGCTCCACAACACGGGATTATCAAATTGCTTATTCACCAAAACAAGCAAAATTTAAACAAATGTAAACCGATGAATTTATGTCTTGGTATGTTTTTATATATGTTGCGTCTGTCTTCTTCCTTTACAGACATTTATAGCCCCGGAAATACTAGGATGGCTACTTGGTAAAACCGTGAGTTTTGCCATTTCGTTCTCCACAGGTTAGGGTGCGCCTTAGCGTGCGCATACCGCCGTGGAGACCCTTGAGGTCCTGATGAAAGCTTAGCCAATTGGGCACATTTAAGCAGAAACATGTCATGTCGACCTTATCACTAATTGGTTAAGCTCTGGTTAACCTAACAAGCCAGAACTTGCCCAATTCACGTTTTTATTGGTCTTTGGTTTGCCGACATTAAATTAGTCAACGGTTAAAACCATTTACCTTTTAATTTCACTCCCCTCCACTTTCAGAAACCAGCTCCGCTGTAATTCAGGCGTTGTAGCACACCAGAGAGGCACTCGGCCTCTCTGGTGGGAACCCGATGATGAAGCATGTCACCAACTAGGCTGGTGAGTGAGGGTTCTTTTAACAATTCTTTTTGGTTTTTGCCCGTGTTTTTTTGCTCCTTCTTTTTTTCCCTTGTCACTCTTTAGTTGTTTAATTGACTTAACCCTGGGGGAACAAGAGTGATATTCCCTCACCCTCTCAGTGTTTTTGGGAATATTACAAAATGCCAATAAAAATACTTTAAAAGAAAAGAAAATAATGTCTCCAAAATGTTGCTACGTATTTCCCCATTATCACACGTCCAGATCTCAAAAGACCTTTGTTGGCAACCCCACTGATTACAGTACCTCACAACACATGTGGAACAATTAGAACGTAAGTCAATGAGATTTTTTAGATTAAATGAGACAACTCATCTGTTGTCATAGAGATCTTATGCCAATACACATTATATTATAGTGTCCATTTCTCCCACACAAATTAAAGGCAAGATCCTTGGCTTGAGGGGTTAGTTCCAGCTGGGTGGACATGAAACAAACACCATACCAAGCCTTCAACTCCCCCCACACAGGTTAAAAGGTAAGATCCTAGAATAAGGAGCTTATTTAGAGTTGGATAGATGCAGAACATTCATCAAAAAGCGGTGGATATTCTGGGCACCCTTATCATATTACAGGTGCTTGAAGACAATAGCACGCTAAACAAGGGAGATGTGACATTTGATCTTTTTGGCAGATGTCCAGCTCAGCCAAATTCTAAATAAGTCATTTATGATCAGCTCAAAGTGGGTTGCCCCACGTAGTCCTACAGAAGTTGAGTCGTCTGATAATTTCCTGATTCCTATGGACATACAACTGTTATCCAAACAGATGCACTCTCCACCTGCCACCATCCTAGAAAGATCCTTCAGATATATCACGGACCAAAAATAGACTCTGACAGTACACAGTATGTACGATAATACAGTTATTTCCCAAGGTGCCACCAGTCACCAGTTGCAACAACGTCAGTCCAAAAATCTACTGACAATGCATTCACAAAAAAGACAAGGCCCACTCATAAGAGACACAACCCATGGCTCTTAGATGATCTCTTCTTTAAGCGAAAGATGATTTGGATTTTAGAAAGTATATGCAAATCCAATAAAGCACCCAGACAGGAAGAAATAAAAGCTTGGAGCAATTTCTGCAAAAAAAGCTAAATATCCAGTCCAAGACAAATAACTCCCTAAACTGACACAAATAACTGTTCAAGTTAGTGATCCTCAACTTAGGATGACCACTGAGTTCTCGGGGCACCCAGTCACAATATAAATGCATAGAATTCTTAAACATTATGAATAACAAGATTACTTTAACCAGGAATTCCCAATCCACAGAACACCTCCCAGAAGACAACACTCTTTTGATCCTACACTTCAAATGCTGGTCGAACTTCAAACCACTACCCGATAAAAATCTCGCAAAGATCATTAAAACACTAAAGGAAGTAAAAATCCATCACAATTATATTATTTGACATCCATAATCAAAAGGAACTTTGAACCAGTCTGTATTGTGGTGTTGACTAATAAATATCTCTTTAAAGGGAGGTAAATTCCTGGACTCCTTCAAGGCAGGTCAAATCACACACCTGGTGAAGTGTCCTCAAGATGACTCCATTCAAATGGCCATTTATGTTCTAGTGACAAATCTGTGCTGGCCAAGCAAAGTCCTTGAGAAACGAGAGGCTAAAGAACTCGCTAAACACAAACAAATTACTAGTCCCATACCAATCAGGCTTCTACACAGGATGCAGCACAGAAATTACAATACTAAAAATACTAGATGACATACACTGCATATTGGCCAATGGCGACGAACCTCCTTATCCTTCTCCAGTTGATGATGGCCTATGGTACAGTTAATCATAACAGGCCCATTCAAGTTGATGAAATCCACATATGCTTTAGGGGTTAGGTCCTGAGCTGGTTCTCTCCCTTCCTGTCAAATCGCTAGCTGCAGGTCACATCCAGAAGTTTCACCTTCGATCCTACCCAGTCATGTGCGGTGTTCCTCATCAGTCTGCACCTATGTTGTTCCATTCGCATATGGAACTGTTAAGAAATTTGATGGAGAAGTCAGGGGTTGACAGTGGTGTGAAGAACTCTGTACTCTAGAGTGGAGAGGGAGCACCATAGGGACCTTGGGCTGGAATTCTGTGCTAGACTAAAATGATGAAGGTCTTTTCTGGGCCTCTTCTTGCTCCACCTAAATGTTCATAAAAGCCTATAATGGCAGATTAGAGAGATGGAAGCCAAGGCTGCAAAGAGTCTTGTCAGAGTGACAAAGTGAGGGAGAGGGAGAAATGAGGGAGAGGGAAAGAGAGGATAGAGAGAGAGAGACAAGTAAAGCAGAAAAGGTAAGAAAAAGTAAGGAGGGCATAAAAAGACAAGTGGAGAAAGAAAAAGTGAGTAATGAATGAATGATGGGTGAACGTAAAAGGGAATTTGTTATTGTTTTATTACATTTTTGGGCTAGTTTTTAAAACTGTAAAAAAAAGAATATTTAAATAGGTCGTTTTTAACACCTAAATCCTTGTACTGTAATTATTGACTACCATCTGATAAGTTTCCTTGTATTCTAAAAAGATTTATTGCATGTATATTTTATTGTTCCTTAGTATTTTGATGAAATGTGGTTTTGTAGTGTTTCTGAGGAATCACCTCTGAAAAAATAAATGAATGCGGTAAAAGTGAAAGAAAGGGCAAATATAAGAAAGGGTAAAACAAGTGTTTAAGGAAAGAAGTAATTGTAAAATGAAGAATGGACACATGGTGAAAAAAAGAATGGTCGAAGGAAAGTTCAATTAAAAGTCGGTACGTTGAATGCTTGGAAGGGGGAAAGATAGATTGGCAGATAAAAAGATGAATGGATGGAAAGGAGAGATAGTTGGATGGGTGAAAAGATGTATGGAAGGTTGAAAGAATCATGGATGGAAGAGTGAATAGATGGATCAATAAAAGGGTGAAATGGATGAGTTAAAGGATGGAAGGTTGAAAGGATGGATGCAAAGATGAGCTGATGGATGCAAAGGTGGGGGGATGGGTGGATTGGTGAAAGAATGGAAAGATGAATTTCATCTAGGAATTAGGCTACTAGCATTTGAAGGATGGTTCAAAAGGGGTTTTTTATTTAATTTTCTGGCTACTGCTTTTGGAATGGAGACCAATATGCAGATCTATTTGACAATCTCCTTTATCCAGGACATTCATGCTTCGGAACATGTCCATCAAACTTGCATACACTGATATGCTCAAATTCAATCCGAAGAAAATTGTTTATTCTTATCCACAAATTAAGAATGTCTATCAGATCTATACATTGATGGCTGGTTCCTCTAGTGGGCAAATGAAGTCAAATCACTTTGTATCTGGATTGGCCTTGCTTACAGAAAAGAGCCAAACATCCTGTAGTAACAAGCCCAACCTTTTCTCTAAACCAGCTGCTTCTGCTAAGTGTTACAGGCACTGTTAGCCAGAACAGATTATGAGCTTGACGTTTAGTAGATAATTCATCCTACTTGTCAAGCCCAATGAAAGCTGTACTTTACTCTGCAGCCAAGTTGCTTTCAGGCCCAAAAGGATTTGACCACTTTTCTCCAGTTTTGAGCGACCCCTCCAACTGCCCTTTTAATCCAGAATAAAATTCAAGCTGGCTTGCATCACTACACCTGAAAAACCTTGATTAGATTTGTTTTCTTCTCAAAATTGATGCCAATATTAACATAAGAAGAATACACAACCTAAAATTGTAACCAAAAAATTCAGAACTCAAAAACAGCTAACACATTCCCTTTTTAGAAGAAACCCTTTCCTTTATAAGTCCCTTTAAAGTCTATCTGAATCAGTCAATTCATACCTCGACTTCATCCTTTTCTAATACTGCCTCTTCTTTGTTTTCCTCTTTCACAAGGCTATCTCAATGTTATTACAATCACTCTTATCCTCCTCGCCACATTTCCTCTTCTTATTCGATCATCTCTACTCCTTTGTTACCACTACTCTACAGTCCTGAAGTTTGGGTTGCTTCAAATGAGGTAGAGGTGCTACTAAACAAATACTGCTGTTGGGACCAATGGCCATTTTAACATTGTTTAGTACTATTTAAAGTTACAGAGGAATCCCAGTTGAGTGTATGAATATACGAAAGATCCAATGCTGGGGAATTCAATTCAGGAGCAGGCAGATGTGATACTTATAGCTGGAACACCAAAATGCACACTACCAACACCCCCCAGCACCACCACTACTCACATATAGACCGCTTTCTAACCATTTTGTTTTAACCAACATGAATACTAGATTTGAACAGTAACTGTAATTCAACTCAGCAATCAAGATCTAAAATCTATATATTAACAGGTGGGCAGGTCCTCCCTAGATAACACCATGACCAACAGAGAAGCATGAGCAAGATAGGCACCTCTTTATCCACACATGAAGACAGTGTCAGGATTCCAAGAAGTATATCCACCGACGCTTAATGGCAAAGAACCTGCTTCCTCCCAGAGCCACTCATGGAGCTCCTGCATCTTCTCCTCTTCAGGTTAGTAAGGAACCAGTACAAAAGAGGATAGGGGACGGTTTAGAGAAGAGACATCTAAGTAAGGGGTGCATGCACCATAGGCCCAATTCTTCTTCTTTTTCAACGGATCATGCAGCCTGATTGAAGCCCATGCCTCTGGCCATGTTCCTAACTCTATTTACCTCCCCGAGTTTCCACAGTCATTATCTGCCACCTGCAGGAGAGAAGCAGGAGCTCCTACTGAATCTCTTTACTATTGTAATAAGGTTCTTGCTGGAGCAGGAGGCCTAAGCTTCAACACTCACAGTTGTAGCATTGGCAAAGGAAGAGGCCACACCCAAAAACACATTGACCAGGAGGTGAGGTTGGGTCCATGGCCCAACCTGATCCAAACCTGCCTACAGGTTTCTCCCACCATTCTTCTATGGGCCCGATTACGATGCGGGCTGAAACGGCTCTGACCATCGGTCATAGCCCTTCAGACTGCATCGTAATCAGCTGGTCGGATTCCTTTCCGACTGACCCATTTCGATGGGGTTGGTCAGAAGGGAATCCGAATCGGTTTTCCGAATGGCCTCCAACGGGCTCGGAGAGCCTGTCCGCCGTTCAGAAAACCTGCAGTAATCCCTCGGCCTGCTCTTTTCGGCCAAGGGATTACGATGGCAGATTCCCACTGCCTTTCTGTGCCAGCCTTTCCGACACAGAAAGGCTTTGGGAATCTGTCATTGGGGGCCCCCAGCAGGGCCCGCATGGGTGTAAGGCTGCTGAATGGCAGCCTAGGGGGCACCTATGGTGCTCCCCGTTGATACCTGGGTGCCTGCCACGGGGTGCAGGGATGAACTGCACCGCTGCTCTTTGCAATGAAAGCATGCAATCTGTTCAGAATGCATGCTCCCATTGTAAAGAATGGGGTTGCGACCGGACAGGGTTCAGTCGCATCCTACTTCCTGGGCTTGAACCAACAACCGGAGGTCGTTCGGTTCCAGTTCCCAACCGATGTCGGACGTACTCTGGACCGTCCGACCACGGAATTGCCCCCTTACTTGTTGGAAAAAGTGAAAACAATATGATAAAAGATAGTGAGTACATGCACAAAGAGGGGGCCAAAAGTATTTGTACGGTGTGTTACCTTTTTATGAAAGTGTCGCTACAAACAGAACAATTCTGGTAATATATACTATATAAAGTACAAGTACACTTTGTGCATAAAAATGCCCATGTTTAACAAATACAGCAAGAAACGTTACTCACCTTTTCCTCTGAGAATTTTCCATGTAGAGGTGTCAGTGAAGGTAATAAGCATTGTAAGGTACAGGGTCACCAGTTTGTATTCTTGTAAAATATCTGGCTGAAGAACATATTGCAAGTCACAGAATGCATTGAGCATGATCTTGACAGTAAATGCATTGTTTTTAGTTTTACAAGCAATGGTATCTGATTACTCGGGATGCATAATACAACACATACATAAATGCTGAACAAATGATAACTGATCATACAAATATTCACATTTCTAATGATGGTCTGTAGGAAACATGTTTCAGATTAAGTTACCTAGAAGATTAACACAGACCTTCAAATAACTTTTTGCTTTTAGAAATCTATGTTAATCTATGAACATAGGCATAAGAATTTATTGTTATTTTACAATAAATGGGCCTTAAATGGGGTTGTATCACAGAAGCATGTATTGTCAAAAATGCAATGATTAAAACTACTGGGATTGGAAAGCCTTGTTGGTCAGATCAATCAGTCACATATTAGCAATAAAAAATAAATATTTGACTGAAGAAAATGGGATATGTCAATGATAGTGTGAAACCTGGCAGCAAATGGTTCATTTTGTTACTCAAGACATTCCAAAAAAATATTTATTAAGCATACTCTATAAATGTGGATGTCTTGACCTCCCCCTTCTCTTTTATCTGCATTTAACAATGCTAGCACATTCTTAAGTGTCTTATTAGGAAAGGCACCAGAGGAATCAGCAGACACTGTCAGGGCTAATGCAGCTTTAGTACTCAAGAGCACAGAAAATGTCCAAACACCACTGCCTTCAAATTCTGTCCTTCCATTTGAGCAGAGCAAATATACTTGGAAGTGATCCTATCTGCCCGTTTGCTTTTAGTTGTGTGTTCAAGCTCTTTTCAATCTAAAATCTTCTGTTGAAATTATATTTGTTCCCCAACAACATTCTGTATTGGCTCTTTCCTTTCTACTTTTCTACGTGTCCTGTTGTGCTCACCTTGAACTACATATTTTCCAAAGATTCCAGCTGTTGTAGCAGCTCCCATGTGGGACTGCATACTCTCTCTCAAAAAATGTGCTGCCTGTACCACTATCACCAACGCAGACATAACCACAAAGAAACTGTTGGGATGTGAACCCAGAGCTGGCTCTCCAACAGAAAAGTCTGGGAAAACAGCAATAGACCACAAAAATCCTTCATATAACACACAAAATCAGTAGCTTTTCAGCTGAGAAGACTCACAGAAGCGAAGTAGTTTAATTGATATCTTCTTCAGCTAGAGGACCATGCATCTCAGCATTCCATGGAGCCACTATCTTTACTCTATAACTATTTTCTAAGTAACTTCTGTGTGTCAATCTGGCTACGCCAAGATACCTTTCAATTGTTTATCTGCAGACAAGTTTTTGTGTTTTTTCAAACATGTCTCCCCACCTGAATTAAGTAAATTGTTTAAGGGTGGATGATAGCTATATGATAGGACCTAAAATAAGTAGGAATATCCAGCTGTGAAAAACAAAGTGTGAAAATAGGTTAATAAAAGTTTACTAAATGTGGCATTCACACAGTAATAGTGCTTAGTGCCTTTCATGGTTAGGTGTACTATTGTTCAGTTGCTTTGAAGTTCTAAACAAAAAACAAAGTGACTAGTGAGTATGTGTCAGCTCAGTATTTTTCCACGACCAACATAAAAAAAAAATCTGAATAACAATAGAGTGTTCCGATTGGCTACCGTGTTTAGTTTGTAATGAATGAAGTGGAGTTGCTGCTTTGAGTATTAGAACTTTGTAACTATAAGTTGGGCTATCAACCACATTATCTTGCAGAAAAAACATAAAAATCAACAGGCCTATTGAACCAGGTCAGGGGCATAACCAACACCTGGAAGTCTTACCTTTAATTGTTTGAGAAACTCACAAGAAAGCCAAAGGATGTCCTTGATTTGCTTAATCCACAAGAGTGTGAGATCCTTTGAAAGTGCAAGTGAGACATACCACACCTAATGGAAGCAATTATGTTTTCAAAATTAATTGAGAAGAGTTAACTTGCATAAGTGTAAACTTAGTCTTTGCTGCATTTGGTACTCTGTATTGAGATTGAATATTTAAACCTGCAAGAGCTCAAATGGAACAGGACTGACTGGGTGGATTAGGAAACCATGGGCTACAATCAAGCAGTATTTTCCAACACATTTTATGATTAAGGCTCCCTGTTTTCAGTTCTTACTGATTTTTACAGATAAATACAGACAGAAAACTATTTATTTCCTTGTCTCTATTTATTTTTAAATGTGGATAAAAATGGAAATTGGGTGCTTTTTGAGTGATTCTAAATACATTTTGCCATGACTGTCAGGCCAATAACTGTGTGGATTGATAGGTAGGGATGTTAAAAAGGAAAGGAATTTTAGTAAAGAGGCTTAAAAAGCAGTAGCTGTGCACAAGGCTGATACTGAAATTTGCATATTTTCATATAAGTGCATTGATTTATCTTCTGCGGGTGTTCATATTACTGAAACCTTGCAAGCATTCAATCCTGACTGTATATTTATTGTTTAAATAACGGTGGAAATATACAATTTTCAGCTCACTCTTTTCACAAAACCCATAATAAAAATGGATAAATACAGATGAAGTTGACAAAAAATAAATATGGATAAATACAGACAGAAATTACAAAAAAATAAATACCATAAAACCGGGAGCCCTACTTATGATACAATTTGGTTTTAAGTGGAGGAGTGAATAGTTTGTGGCCTGGATGGGCTTTACAAGCTAAAGACACATTCTGAATCAACTCTATGAGAAGGAAACATATGTGAGCTCTAGAGGGTGTATAAGCAGCAGAAGAGGACAAAAGCTAACTCTGCAAACACGTTTGCCTTGAACAGCACACTGCAGCTTTTAAGTATGTGAAAGTACCATGAATGTCTGAGGGGAAGGAATATATGTGTGCTGGTGGATGGTGTGTTGTTCAATGGAGAGAATCACTGACAGCAACAGAGGGGAAAAGTAGTTGTACGTACAATAATGAA
This sequence comes from Triturus cristatus, assembly GCF_964204655.1. Lineage (NCBI taxonomy): Eukaryota > Metazoa > Chordata > Amphibia > Caudata > Salamandridae > Triturus > Triturus cristatus. The sequence goes on along the minus strand of NC_140594.1, from coordinate 213,187,335 downwards.
CGTGCTGATGTATGAGGAACATCTTGAACCACTGAGAGCAATAATGCTATCTTCATGAAAAAATAGTAATTGAGGAATATTTAAACAAATTAAGGAAATATACATGGGTGCTTGGCTACAAGACGTGTGTGATTTATTAATGTGGACTGAATAATGATTCTGTGTGATCTATATTTATGTCTGTAGCTTTGGTGGCCTCAAAAAAACATCTTATAGAGTGGAAATCAAAATGTTACATTAACTTTTTGTTTGTATTTCTATGGCCCTTCACTTTTTAACAGCCTTACATTACAGCATCACATAATAAATGTTAAACAGACTTTCACCCAGATTTTACCATGGTAGCAACCACGTGGTCTAATGACTGCTAAGAAAGGAACTGGTTTAATAATATCTTGAGAAACAAAATGTTTTGCACTATTTAAGCTTAGACTCACTTTCACTATTGTTTGCCCCACTTGTACTACTAGAATTCCTTACATCAGTATTTAGTGTCAGTGGATTGTTTTATTTTTATTATGAATATATTTTAAGCTGCACTGTCGCCCCAGGTGCTGTACATAGCAGGTAGAAACACACTGAGATACACACAGAATACATGTCAGCGAGCAAGATGGGGGAGAAACAGCATCTTGAGTTGGGGATGTGCAGCTAATTGTAGAGAAACAATTTTCAGACCATTCCAGCCCTCCCAATTGTTGATGCTTCACAAGCGCAAGCTCAAGCTCAAGAAGCTTGCGGATTTTCAGTCTAGCACTCTAATCTGTGAAAGACCCTGACAATGTGTCTTAGAAAGCTCCTTGATATCCTTGTACATTAAAACAATTAAAACTATTTATGTAGAATTAATTTCAGAAACTAGCGGTTCATGGGCAGAGAGGCTCACATTTCAGTGTGTATAGTTTGTGCAGTGTATTTTAGCTTATATTGATTGTTTTTATGTTATGGGGTAAAAAGTAACAATTTGGTTCGCAAGGAGTACCAAAGAAATATTTTTAAACATTCAAATAAGAATCCCCTCACAAATACCAATGTAACATTCAGTTAAACCATGGTTACTCAGTTCCAATGCAAAATACATAAAATGAAGCACATACTTTAAATATATAATTTGTATGATTTCTTTGTCATGCATTTTAAAGGAGGTTGTACAGTAACACAAACAAAAATAAACAATTTGTTGCATGGCTCTAATTGTTATTTAACGAAAAAGGCTAGACTTCATCTATATACTTTTTTAAAGAAAGCCGATCCAGTGACCGGATGATTTATCCACTACTCCATACTAAAACAGCGATTTTACATTAATGTGCTCATTTATGTGGATATATTTCTACAAAATTCATGTTTTTACAAAATTCTTAATGTTTTTAATACTTCAAAATAAGTGCAATAACAGTCCCATCTCTGGTTTTGTTTTAAATATATATATATGTACATACACCTCTAACAAAACAACAGAAATGAGCACCTTTGGGAAGGGGAGTTGTAAGAAGGCAGGTATTATAAAAATAAGTTTATATTCAGGGGCAAAATATCCTGCATAGAAGAATCACAGATGACAAATGATTTTAAGAAATACTTGAAAAGACAGTATAAATTCATTTTTGTATTGTTTTCATTCTCCCATTGTGCACTTACCTTGGGTTCATTCTCAAAGTCCATGCTGTTCAGGATACATCGGCACAACTTTTCAAACCGCTGAAAAGAAAACATGCTATGTTACAATGTCTTCGAATCATGTTAATGTGAAAACACTCTCAGAATTTGATCAGTCCTTAACACTCTTTGCAGAGATAAAAACGATCAGGCTTTGGGAAATGTTTATATCAGCAATGTTTTAGACTTTAAAATGCTTAAACGCGATTGATGTATAGTGGCTACATAGTAGAATATATGTCTAAAGTCAAGCTACTGAGACAAATATACAACAACACGCCTGCTATGAGGTTTAATGAATTAGGTGGAAAACAGAAGCGCTGTGCTAGGCGAACAAAAGTTCCAAAATGTTCTACCCTGCTGAACAAAAGGCAGTAAATGGTACAGTAGAATAGCGCGGCTAGAATGCTCAATACTGTGCCCAAGTCAGTGTCATGGAGGGTGGTGATCTTTGTTCTCAGTGTTGGCTGGTTGAAATAATGTTCTCACAGAGAAAAATAAAAAATAACAAAGTGCTGTGCATAATATTGGTCTTAATCTCAGCCATAAATCATTACTCTGACCAACATCCCAATCTATGTTTTTTTTAATTCATTGTACCACTGTAGGGAGGGACTAATGATATTAAACTTTGATGTGCATTGCCATGTCCACTCTGAACGAGAAGAGAAGTCTTCTCAGACTGATTTTGGCTTTTTGGACCTCATTAGTGAAGTGCACATAGAGTCCTATGATACAGCTGTCTATGGTACCCACGTCTCATCACACCCGGCACGTTTAGCGCCTCTAACAGAGAAAAACAAAATAATACAAAAGAAATAAATTTTAAAAAATTCATAAAATGAGCAGTGCTGGCATGAATTCCAACAATTTGCAATTACATGTTCAGGGAGACATTACTTGTGACGTCTATGCCCAGATGTTAGCCTCTGCTTGTTGCGCTTTAGTAGTTGTGTTCCACCTCACTGCTGAGGCCCACAAGGTCGAAACATCTCTAGGGATACTTGTTTTCCCTTGTAAAGGGACCACAGCGTAGCAGCTTCAGTTGGACTATACCAAACGGAACTGATTATCATACAGTTGGTCCTTGTCTGTAGTGGCAACTGAGGAAAAAACTGGACTGTACCCCAAAGTAATTACCACTGGGTGAAATTCCAACATTCTACCCATTACCTTTTTGTTTTTCTTAAAGAGAAGACCAAACAGCATTTCACTGTCCTAAAGGACATCAGCATTTCTTTTTTAATATAATATTTTTTAAAACATTTTCCATTTCATATAAAAAATTCTCTCACAAACATTCAATCAACAATATGAATGACTTTTCATGTCACAACAATGTGGGTAACATTCCACATATCATTTGAAAGACCCATCCCAGTGATGTGAAATCTACATCCAACTGAGCAGCCATTTGCAGTGGGTTCGTTCCACACAATTATTCAAGAACAAGGTATCACCTGCCTCTCTTTCATCGAAGACATAATAATTCCTCGGCGCCCCAATCTTCATACATATCTGGGGATGTTTCTTGCTCTGGAATATTATTCTCTCAGCTTCCAAGCAGTGATCCATAGGAAGGCACCATCGCACTTCTGCGGAGTACTGACAGTTTTGACCTTTAATTCTTACTTTTAGTCAGCTCAAAGGTAATTTTCAAGGGATAAACTGTAGTAATCCTACCTAAAACCACCCCTTACCCTTCAACCACATATCACGTGACCTCAGTGAAACATAACTACAGTGTTCTTAGATTCTGATGTGGAGGTAATGTTCTAAATGTAAAGTTTATGGTCAATGTAAGCATGCTTACTCTGTGCTACTGCTTAAGAGCCTACTACCTCTTTAAGCTTCACTACAAGAGGGTGCATGCTCAGGTGCACCCCTCTGATACATATTTCACTGAAGAGATATATGGACCAGATGAAGATACAGCAGGCTGTGAAACCCTGGTGGCAAGCAGCAGGTAAACCGTCCATTTCTGTTAGAAATGTCAAACATAATTAAGGGGGGACCTCTCAAAACAACTTTCATGATATTGGGATGGTTCAAAATAAGCCCCTCCCCTTTGAGTGTAGAGAGAACAATACTGCTGTAAAGAGTAACACAAGTTGCTAGTCCTCTTTCTGTAGGTTAGCTTGCACACCATGCTTGTCTTACCAATTTGTCTTGTTTAACATTAAATATGAACAGCAACTTCCGGGCAATTTTAAAAACAGGAACTGCATTTCTTTTGATAACTGCAGAGTCTCCAACCTCAAAAAAGTCATCAACTTCTTTTCTAAGAAAATACAAAATAGAAAAAATAAAATTAAAAGTTTACAACACCACTGTGCAGCAGTCTAGATGCAATTCTATGGAAAGTCTTTTTCTTTGGCAATGCATGAAAAACAAAGAGGACTGACAGTACACGAAATATAGTAACACATAAACAATTTCCATATATGTCTAAGAAATAACTAGATGTTGAAAAACATTGTGTGTCAACCCATAAAAGAATCAAAGGCCTATAGCACTTTGGTTTAATGACAATTTTGGCAGTAAGATAGTCTCAATAAACGTATTGGAGCCTAAACAGAAGCATTTTGGACAATCTACTGAATGTAAAATAAAAACAATAAAAACAATCTCAGCAAATGCTGTACCCATCAGATTCTGGCTTTAACAAAGTGTACTCTCCCTTAGACTCACTGGGGAAACCTACTGAGTTTAGCTTTGAAGGTAGGCAGGCAGGACGTAAGTATTCCTTAGATTAAATGTATGCCTCCTACTCAAGTAGACTGGACGGACCACTTTATTCTTAAATTCTATACTTCTGCTAATCATAAGCCTCGGGCTGGACAGACGGCGCTAGCTAGCACAAGGAGACCCTGGCATAAACTTACCTCGGAGAATTTCAGGGATAAATACAAGGAACCCACAACTAAGAGCCCGATAGATGATATCACAATCGAATTAAAAATGTTTGAGGGAGCGGTCGCCAAGGCTATAAACGCCACTATTCCTTTAAGAGTGTTTAAACCCCGGGTAGTACATAAGCAAGAGGTCTGGCTCTCTGATGAACTAAGATCCCTTAAGCTAAAGACTAGAAAACTGGAAAAGATATGGAGATCATCGTGGAGGGTTGAAGGTATGGAACATCATAAGATCGCTCTTAAAACATATCACAAGGCCATTCAGACTGCAAGTAAAAATCATATTGCAACACAATTATCTGCAGCTGGTAAAAACTCGAAAGTGTTATATCAAATCCTACAAACTTTCACTAAGCCAGCAGCCTGTGAAACGTCAGAACTAACATCCCAAGAACTTTGCGACAAAATCTCACTATTTTTTTAAAAAGAAGATAGAAGGGATTTATGATAAAATAATGTATTCCAACAAAACCGCACTAACAGATAACATCTCTCCATTGACTGTTGAATTCCATTCCCACTCCACTCTGTGCCTCACTGAATTCCCTTCCATATCAATAGATGAGGTAACTGCATTAATTATGCAAATAAAGAGTGGTAGTCCCTTGGATACCATCCCTGCACGCATCATGCCCATATTAGCCAACGAATTAGGCCCGAAAATCCTACAACTAGTTAATCTGTCCCTGAGTACAGGGGTAGTTCCCCCAGACTGGAAACGGGCGCTGGTAAGACCCCTAAGGAAAAACAATGCCATCCCCTGGACAGAACTGCCTAATTTGAGACCGATCTCTCATCTCCCCTTTCTGGGCAAATTAATAGAGAAGTTCGTAAATTGCCACCTATCGACGTATATCGAAAAAGCAGGGAGACTGGACCCTTCCCAGTCAGGGTTTAGGCCTAGACACAGCACTGAGACCACCTTGCTGTCCGTCGCAGACGATCTCCATATGCTCCAGGAAAAGGGTTATTCCGTTGTACTGGTGCTGTTGGATCTGTCTGCGGCGTTTGATACTGTGTCGCATAATATCCTGACTTCCAGCCTATCTAACAGTGGCCTGGGAGGCAAGGCGCTGGCCTGGTTGAGGAGTTTCCTAACAGACCGTACCCAAAGTGTCATCTTGGGTACATTTCGGTCAGAGGACCTGAGGATCTCTAAAGGGGTGCCACAGGGCTCTTGCCTGAGCCCTACGCTTTTTAACATCTATGTGGCCCCCTTGGCTAACATCATGAGATCCCATGGGTTCATCCCGGTGTCTTACGCAGATGACACCCAACTCCTCTTTCCATTTAAAACACTCACTATGGAGACTAGGAACTCCTTTGCCCAGGGAATGAAAGCAGTGGCACATTGGATGGCGTCCAACTATTTGCAATGTAATGTTGCTAAAACGGAGGTGATGCTATTTGGCGAGGCTAAACTCCTGTGGACTCCGGACTGGTGGCCTCAAGATTTTGGGCCAGTCCCTGAGCCTAAATTGGTAGTGAAAGACCTGGGTGTTAAGCTCGACCAGGAGCTTTCCTTAAAACAACATGGTAATCAAGTGGTGGGCTCATGCTTTCATATCATTGGGCTGCTCCGGAAGGTGTTTCCTTTACTCCCAGACGCCACACGAAAGACCTTGGTGCAAGCTCTAGTGTTGAGCAGACTAGATTAATGTAACGGTTTGTTACTATCTGCCAACGAAGGAGTTATCTCAAGACTGCAGGTGATTCAGAACACTGCTGCTCGCCTTGTATTAAACGCACCCCCTCGAACACCCTCCAAACCTTTGCTTACCAAACTTCACTGGTTACCAGTGAAACAGAGGGTGAAGTTTAAAATATGTTGCATCATACATAAATGCTTGACAGGGAAAGGCCCGGCCTATTTGGCCAACAAGTTCATTCCATATGTCCCCATTCGCTCCCTTAGATCTGGTGAGCGGGCTTTGCTATGTGTCCCTAGAGCAAGGAAAGCAAGACAGGGGTCTAGAGCTTTATCTGTGGCAGGTCCCACGCTCTGGAACAGCCTTCCCACAGCTATTAGATTGCACAGAGAACATCTTCCTTTTAGGAAACATTTAAAGACCTTCCTCTTTCAAGACTAAGATATCATCTTAATGTTATAATGTACACGGCTAATATCTGTTCCTGATATTGATGATGCTAAAGGGCGCGGAGATACTCCTTAGGGAGTCGATTCTAGCGCGGTATAAACTTGCAAATAAATAAATAAATGTGTCAAAACCGGCAGTCACATGATCTGTAGTAGGCCATGTGAGATCTAGTAATGTTTTATCAGGTGGTAAGAGTTTTGCAGAAATTAATGGTCCACCTACTTCCAACCCTCCAGTTGCTGCTCTCTGCACACAAGCACGTAATCCAGTTACAGCTTTTGCAGTGATAAAAGCAAAGTAACATGGGAGAAGATAAAGCAAATATTTTGGATAGAAATAGGGAAAACTGGGTGTTTCAGATTTCTTTGCATTACTGCTGTCACATACTCCTTCAAATGCAAATTCTCTGACACACACAATGAGTAGGGTTGGGAAGTGAGCCTGATCCATCTACACCCCTTTGCACTCTGACCTTTAATATCGGGCAGTCTGGGACTCCGAAATCAGTTCGCAGCAGGCAGAGGTAGAGGGAAGGCTGTCTTATGCCTGACATGCTGATCCCGTCAAAATTAAGAACTTTTTCCCTTCAGACGGAAATGCATAACAATGAACTGACTTCTGTATATTTAAACATCTCCGGAGAGCGCACTGTGATGGGAGAGGGGTGCACCTGTTGATGCAAATAACCGTTGGTAGCCAGCTGGCTACTGCAGAAATTTCACAAAGCCAGTCTAAAGAGATAGGAACTTTAACCACCCTAATGGTGGTAGTATACCACCCTGGTGGTTTCCATTACATCCTCATCCAATTGCAGTTATAGATTCTTCTTGAACTTTACATCCAATAACTCATAAGCGTACAAAGAAAGTCAAAATGTGAGTAATTCTGCTTACCCTTTCATCTGTTTACTGCCACAGAATTATCAAACAGACTACAACAGTTTAAGATATTAGGAACAAACCATGTTTCATACGGTTTGTGGTAGGTTTATAAATGTGCTGCAATTGAACAGTTTCCCTAAACGTTTCCAGTTCTTTGCTCAGAGGTGTGACCTTCATGCAAGTGACATAGAAAAGCAAAGCTTTTCTGGGAACCCAGATGCTTCTTTCACAAGGGTTGAAATTTATCAAGTTGACACTGTTCTAAAAGCTTCTATCATATTCGACAAACCAAGATATTGCCCATCAACTTATTTCCTTACCACAGAGCACTGCAGCAAGTATTAATTTATAGAGAGTGCATTTAAATGAGTTGAACAGGATATAAAAGCCAGACACAGCAACATGGTGACAAAGTCATGCAATACCGTTCAAGGTCCTGATCCACAAAGCTCTTCTTGCAAACGTTAAACTAATAACTGTCACAGATTTCCAAGAGTGATCTGGCTTGTCACAATCTACACATGCAAATTTTCCACATTTATTATTTTCCTCCAAATGTTTTCCCCCTATGAAGAAACACCTTCCACTGTACTCCACAATAAAATACGGGGGTGAGTCCTCTTTGCCCAAACTGGACAGTAGCATGATTGGTCTAGTCTAGTGTGTGTTAAAAGGGTAGAAGACAAACTGCAAGATGTTTGTGAAAAGGCACACATTCACAGGTTTGTTTCTGGTGAAGGAAATTGGAAGGCCACCACCTACAATGGCCCCTACAGCACCTTACTTTTGATACTAAGGTGGCAGAGTCTATGGACGTGCCTGTCCCCTGCGCTTCAAAATCATTTTTTGCAGCAGTTTATTTTGTATTTATTGGTTTTAACATATCCCAACATGTCAGCCGCTTGCCCGTGCAAACTCTTTTTGAATTGGTTCCTGAATGAGATTTGGAATACTAAATTAAAAAGAGTAAATAGATTTTAAAAAAATCAAATGGAGACGTATTTCAAATTGATATATTAAAAGAATAAGAGAGACCAGAAACAAAAACACATAGGAAATCTATTTAAAATACACTTTGGAACGTATTGTACATAATGTAATTTCCGAGCAGTAGCAACAGCATCATTGCTATTGTCTACACTTGGATTACAAGAAGGAAAGCGAGTTATATACAATACAAACTAAGACAAGACAGTAAAAAAAGGAAATATCTCACAACCTGAATTAGGCCAGCACAATCATTGATTCTAACCACAAAGCAAATTCGATCCCCTAACACCAGATAAACTTTCCGGTTATGATTTAATATTTTTAACACCATCCTTTGCACAAAAAGGAGAAACCTATCCTACACTGCCCATTCACCCACAAAACATGCAGAGCTTCATATTCAACATGTTAACTGCTCACAGACTAAATGATGTTTGAAACGTGCATTTTAATATTACAGATTTTTAAAAGGCCACACTCTAACAATTTATGTAAACCCAATAGGTCTGGCTATTTTATAAATTAAACTGCTTCAATGATGTGCAAATGTATGTGGCCAGGTGAGCAAATGTGAGAAAATGTCAATGGTTGGACAAATAAGTCAATGCATGAATGATGAACGAATCAACAGGTAACTCAGTGCATGGATAACTAGTAGGTGAATGACGTGGATGGGTGAGTGAATAGATGTACAGATGAGTGTATGGATAAATTGGTGAGTGTATGAACAGAGGTTGTCGCAGCCAGACTTTACGACGCTGGGGTACGAGGTACAGCCCTCAACTGGATCCGCTCCTTTCTCTCGGCAGAACCCAGAGGAACAGACTGCCCCCTTCCTCTCCAAACCCACAGATATCAACTGCGTAGTACCACAAGGATCATCGCTCAGCCCCACGTTTTCCAACACCTACATGGCCCCCCTCGCTGCCGCCAGACAGCATGGGCTCAGCACAGTATCTTACGCCGACGACACCCAGCTCATCCTCCCCCTCACGAAGAACCCCGAAGACACCAGATTCTGCTTCCAGGAAGGAATGAAGGACGTCGCAGCCTGGATGAAAAACAGCTGCCTGAAGCTCAACTTGGAGAAGACTGAGGTCCTCATCCTCGGACTCTCCACCTCCGCCTGGGACAACACCTGGTGGCCCCCCGCCCTCTGGAGTCCGCCCGCCCCCACAGACCACCCACAGAACCTCGACATCATCCTTGACTCCACCCTCACCATGACCCGCCAGATCAACTCCATCGCCTCCACTAGTTTCAACTGCCTTTGCATTCTCCGCAAGACTTTCAAATGGATCCCCCCCACCCAAATGCAGGAAAACAGTCATCCACGCTCTCATAACCCGCAGACTGGACTACGGCAACGCACTCTACACTGGAATCAACAGAACTCTCCTACACAAGCTCCAAACCATCCAGAACACCGCAGCCAGGCTCGTACTTGGAACCCTACGGCACGAGCACATGACCCAACACCTACGAGACCTCCACTGGCTCCCTGTCGAGAAGAGAACAAACTTCAAACTGCTTACTCACGCCTACAAATCCCTCCACAACATCGGACCCAAATACCTCAACGAAAGAGTCTCCTTCCACGTACCCAAAAGGAACCTCCGTTCCACCGACCTCGCCCTCGCAGAGACCCCCGCATCCGCAGAACCAGAGCAGGCTGAAGAGCCTTCTCCTACGTCGCAGCCAGAGCCTGGAATGAGCTCCCAGTCACCATCAGATGCTCTCCGACCCTGCACACCTTCGGGAAGAACCTCAAGACCTTGCTCTTCGACTGAACAGGAGCTGATCCCCATCCACACCCCCCACACATCCCTAGCGCCGTGAGAACCTCACGGGTGAGTAGAGCGCTTTATAAACCACTGATTGATTGATTGAATGTTTCTGTAAGTATGTGGCGGCTTGATGAATTAGCGAGAGCATGAACAGAGGAGTGCATGAGTTTATGCATTGAGGTTGTACTAGCCCTACAGCGTGAGGTCTCAGACAGCAGTAGTAATGTTACAAATGACAAGAATAACCAATTTAAGCGAATACAAGTGTTACAGCAGTGCTAGGCACCACTGTGCCAGGAATACGCAGAAGGTATTTAGACTAATATAATGCAAACACCATGCTGAATTTGGAACCATCATTACAAGAATGCCCACAATGTCAGGAATTAGCACAACTATGCAAGTTCAGATGGTAAAGGAGCATAGATGGAATGAAGTAGGAGGAGGGAGGACCACAGACTGCAAGTGGGAGAACACAAGATGGTGTGTAGAATTGTGAATAAACACCAGGGAGCATGTTGCAACAGAATGGATCAGTAAGAAGCTCAAATGAACCTAAATGGCATGCGGCAGGAGAGTTAAAAGAAGTAGCAGATGAGCAGGTCTTTAGCTATTAGTGACATGAAAAGTTCACAGTTGCTGGTCCTTCAGGAAATCTGTAGGAAGGATGTGCAGCAAGTCCAGGTTATGTGTCTGCCTGTATTGCTGACAGCTGACAAATTAGATAGGCTCAGTACCTAGTGTAGTGACTGTCTCTCTCCCTCCCCAGGATATGCACTCACCAGTATTAGAAGGCTGGAAGAGGGGATTGTGCAGGTAGGGCTGGGAACCCTTCAAGGTGGCTATGATTTTTTGCTACATCACTAGACCTGAATGTGTCATCCATCTAGGGAATGGTAATACCATTTCAAGGTGGCGACCACATTCAGCATCAGTGTTAAATCTGGTGGCCATCCTGAAACAGTAATGCTGTTCAAAGATGGCCTATACATACATGACCAGATTTGCATCACGAGTAAGGCCCCTATGCTGCTGGCAGCCAGCTACCCTACATAGTCTGACCAGAAAAGTAAGGGATCCATGAGTGTGTATGACCAGCAGCATGGGTGCTGGGCTTTCATCAGCAAAAATTCCGGGCATTGTAAAGTAAATATCCACACAATGCCATACATCATGACTGACAGTCTAAAGACTGTGGTGCTGGCTGGGTGGCTGACGCAAGGCAACCAATTGCTGAAAGGGAAGGATCCAAAGGCCCTCTCTATATAATAGGTTTTATTTTTCTGCAAGAGTTGCGGCAAATAACTAAAGCGGTCTCAATAATGAACGTAACAATTGAATGCAGTTCAACGTATTGTACTGCAACATTTATATAGCGCAAACTACCCATATTTGGGGCGTTGAAGTGCTTGCTTACATGTAGGGTGTGTGGTTGAAAGTGTGTTGTCCTTCGTTTTGTTCCTATGTGGGAATCGTTTCCTTGTTGTGTGTCATCCAGATTTGCCACTTTTATGCATTGCAATGTCTGTGCAAGAGGCAAATTACTCTATTATAACTCCAGGGGACGCCTGGCTGACCTGTTGGTGCGTGTGGAGAACTGCTGCCCTGACTGCTGCTTTTCCTTGCAGCGCCTCGCGGAACCCGCTTCGCGGGTCCCGCTTCGAGGGGTGTGCTGTCCTGGACCTTTGGACCCCTGGAGTTGTTTCCTTGCCAAAGCGGAGCCTGCAGTGGGTGTGAGTGCGCGTGGGCAGGGCTGCGAGCTGCGAGCTGCGGGACCGGGACTACCTCTCCCAGGAGTCCCCGCCAGCCCTAATTACAATCATCTGGGCCGCTCTCCCTGCCTGCCCCGCCCCCACTAACGAGAGTCTCTATTTTTTCAATCTGTTATTCCCGCTGCGCGGGAGCGCACGCGGGAGCGTCCCGGGAGAAGCCCGGGACAAGGGCGGGACCGTCTGTGGCCGTCAGAGGCCGGAATAGGCCGGGCTGGGCCTACTCTCTTGGGTCGTCCATTCGACCCCTGGTCCTATTTACTGTCACAGCCCCTTGCCGATTATAATCCATCACTCACATTATGCCGTCTCCGGCAAGGGAGAGTACCCCATTGAAGCCGGGAGGAGTTAAAAATAGGACCCTAGAGAATTATTTCTCCCGGGCGGCGGGGGAGGGGGACAAAGAGTGCAACCTGTCCCGGTTAAGGGCAGAACGGAGACGCTCAATAGATAACTTGAAAAACCTCCCCCTTGGAGAACAACCCACTACGCCCAGGGAGGAGTTGTCCCTAATAGATGAGGTCCCACTCCTGCTGAGGGATTGTATAAACACTCCACCAGTTGCAGCCATGAGTATAGTCCCAGCTACCAGTCCAAGCCCTACAAGGGTGACCATTGATTTAGTCTCCCAACCCTCCCCAGCCTTTAAGGCTAGGAAAGCTAAACCCAAGCCAGTCACCACACAAGGAGCACCGGGGCCCCCTCCTAATAAACGTACGAGGAAATCGAAGGGAGCCCAGGGAAGGAGTAAACCCAAGATCTCTCACTCGGACTTTGGGAAATCTTCAAAACCCCCCGTATTAGCAGCGAAATTACCGGCTGAATCACACCCCAAATCTATTGCCCGGGAGGATCTAGCTCCCGCCCTGATAAAAGACATAGGAACTAATACCGCTAATGTCCCCCTCTCTGTTGTCCCGCTTGGAAATCTGGAATTCTTGCTAAGGTCTCTATTACTACCGATTAGCGAGAGTATAAAAAAGATTGAGATCAGACTAACTATTCTGGAGGCCACACTAGGTAGTCTGAAAATCCCGGCTGGTCATCAGGGAAGGCATCTAGAATCTACCCCCGCCACAATAGCCCCTCAACAGCCTGTAAATAGTGCAGCAAACTTAGTCCCTCCACAAGCCGCAAACGCGGCGGCCCCGCAAAAACCCCGAAGGCCCAAGCTTGCACCAACTAAGCCCCTTAACTCTAATATGCCTACTCCTCCTTCAGGCCCTGTTCATCCGGCACAGCCGGTAGATAGTACCACACCAACTCCCCTAATGAAGCTTCCCTTGAGACCACGCAGACCTAACCTACCCCCAGAGACTAATGATTTCACTGTAGTCATGGCGGGTGTCCCCCCCACTCGAAGAAGGTGAAACTGAGGATTTTTGTGCCCTGAAAAGTAGGGTTATTAAGTGGTTAAACATAAACAGACCCCTCCCGACACACCTTAATAACGAAATCATAATGGTAAGAAGGGTGCCATGGGTGGGGAGAACATACAAATCTATTATAGGGGACTGCATATTGGTGAGTTTTAGGGACACAGGAACCGTGTCCTACATATGCCAAGGGAAGAATAGATCCAGAGCATCCACTATCTAAACCCTTCGTGTATCTTTCTTTTTCCCCATTATTCCAGTCCCATTGCAGCCGCCCCAAATTCATGACAACTGGGAGAGGGTTGGCAGGAGGGGGAGACACTGGGCATTCAACCCTAGGCCACTATTTGGCCGACCAGAACCACCCTTGTACACCTATAACCGGTTTAATTGCCTGAACGGTCTAGAGGGGGTGGATTGACAAACAGATAATGTCCTCCAGGGTTACATGGATAAGGGCGTTTTGGTAGAGGTGGTGGAGGAGCAAAACTCTCAGGCTCAGCAAACTCTACCGAGTGGTGTGGGGAATTCCATGTTTGCTGAACCTAACGCTACAGCCATAGAATGTATAGGAGGGGGACATGGGCTGGCTACGCAAGGGTCAATACAGGAGATACTATCAAGGCCCAAGGGGGGCTCAAGACGGAGGGGAGAGGGAGTGAGATTCATCTCCTGGAATGTAGCAGGCATAGCGGGCAAATTTAATAACAAGGAATGGGTTGATTTTATTAGAAAATTTCAAGTCATATGTGTACAGGAGACATGGGCCTTGGTGAATAATTACCATCTACAGGGGTACAAGTGTTTTTTTGTCCCCGCCCGAAAATCCAGATCAGGGAGAGCAATGGGCGGTTTGTCCATCTACGTAGATTTAGACCTCCCAGGCTCCTGGTCCTCCCCAGATTGGAACTCACATGGGATTCAGGTAGTTCGGTTCCTTGGAAAGGGGTTAAGATTTTCAGTTTTTAACATCTATAACACTGAGATAGTAAACAACTATATCCCGCTACTAGCTGAACTAGACCATAGGCTGGGACAAGAAACAACATTCCAAAATAAGGGGCCGCCGCACGGCCTGCTTTTAGTGGGAGACTTTAATTGCCACCTCTGTCCGGCACTGGTCAAGGTAAACACAGACTGGTCACAATGCCCAATGGAGAAGGGGCCGCATTTTTCTCATACGCCTACTGGGTTGGCTCTTAGGTTGCTTCGGCTTAAGTACGACTTGGAGCATACCATTAATATGATAGACCCACAGTCGGATGGTACACTTCTACCAACTTTCAAGGGCAGGGGTTGCTCATCTATTATAGATTATATTCTGGCCTCGAGATCCCTGATAAACAAAATAATCAGTGTAGGGATAGATTGGAGCAGTTTCAGTGACCACAATCCCCTTGTTTTGATGCTCTCGTATAAGGTGGGTGCTGGAACTAGAGTCCACCGCTCAATTGAGGAGAGGGTCACAGATCAAGGTAGGAGACTGAAATGGTCCAAAATAGATGGGGTAAAGTTTTATAAAATTTTGGGTGACAAGGGCCTACTGGCCATTAACGACTGTCTAGACCTAGAAGTCCAGGGACCAAGGGTACTGGAAGCATTTGACCAGATCGCTAACCTGGTCGATGGCCTACTTAGGACCAGTGCGCCCACACGTAATCTGGTAAATCCCCGGTGGTTTGATAAAGACTGTTCTAAGGCATTGAGGGAGTTGAAATGCTCCCTTAAGCTAAAACCAAGGGACCCTCAAAAAATCAAGGTATGCAGAGAAAAATATAAAAAAGAGACCAAAAGGAGGAAACTTGCCCTGCAGGCAGAAGCTTGGGCAGACTTAAGAGAGGCAGGCGAAAGAAGGGATCTAGCGGGATTTTGGAGAATCATTAATAATCCGACCTTTCAAGAAAATGATTCCCCAGAGATAGGGGTTAACATCCTCCCGGAGCAGTGGGTCACACACTTTAGGGGTCTATATAACCATGAGCCCGGTATCCATGTAGAGTCACCCGTAACCACAAGTCAGGTTCCCTCGGTAGTATTCACTCTTAAGGAGATTACTGCAGGGATGGAGGGTCTGACTAAAAATAAAGCCCCGGGGCCGGATGGAATTCCCCCTGACCTGTTTCTTAGTAATATAGAACTATGGGCCCCGCTGATGACCAGGGTCATAAATACTGCGACCACTTGTGGCCTGCCGCCATCCTGGTCTAAAGCGATCATCGTGCCAATCTTCAAAAAGGGCAATAGGGATGACCCCAAGTGCTACCGGCCCATTTCCCTGATTGACGTATCGGCTAAACTTTTGGGTAGGGCAATCCTCAACAGACTGTCTGAGTGGACCGAAGAGAATAACACCTTCTCGGACACTCAATACGGGTTTAGGACAGGGAGGTCCACCAGTGACCAATGCCTGAACCTTTACATGCTGACTGCCAAATATACTCTGGCCAGTGATGAACCCATTTATATGGGATTCATGGATCTGGCAGCAGCATTCGATCACGTCAATAGAGGAAAGCTGGGGAGGAGCCTAGCGCTTGACCAAGATGGCCGCGTGAGCTTAGAGCTCCCGAGACCCTCGTGCCCTCCGTCGACTATCCTGTCTCTAATCCTGATGGTATGCATGGCATCGTGTTGCTGAGTTGTCAGGGAGGCGATTGATGCTACCCGCAGTCGGATCGCCCATCGAGAACCGGACTTACGCCTGGCGGAAGATCGCGGCCTATCTCCCGGGGATGCCAAGGGCTAGAGTTGGCAGGGTGCCCGGCTCCTAGTTGATCAACAACGGACAGGCGAGGTGTGAACTGTCGGGCGGAGGTCCCCGCGCTTTCACTTTCGATTTCGTTCCCTTTGTCTGCCCGGACACTGGAGAGCTCTGGGTGGCTTTATTACCCCAAGGACGCTCGGCGAGCTACTCTGGCAGCTTAAGACAGAACTGCTCACTCCTTCTTCCTCTCTCTGAGAGGGACCAGTCTTAACTACACTGGACGGCCTGGAGTCCATTATGTCGGGCAAAGCAGAAGGGGATCGGCTGAAGACTAAGTCTACCAGGCGGGGAACGTATACCCAAGTCAACAGCATGGATCGCTACGCTCTCCAGAAAGTATCACCGAGTGGATCGAGCCAGGCGCCGGATGCCCAGAAGGAGGACTCGCCTGTGACACCGGAGCTCTCCCTACAGGATGTCATGGGCGCGCTCGACGGGATGCAGACCTCGATGGGGAGACAGTTCGAGGCCCTGGCGCATAAGGTGGACGCCATCCTGGTGGATGTCAATCTGATCCGCTCGGACCTGGGCAAGACGAACGAACGCGTTAAGAACCTGGACCTCAGGACCACGGGCCTCACTGGTGATGTTGCGGAACTGCAGACCGAGGTCCGTAAGCTGAGGGCCGAGAGTGACCTCGTCGCCCGCCGGCTGGAGGACTTCGAGAGCCGGGCCAGGCGCAACAACGTGCGCGTCATCGGGGTCCCGGAGTCCTCGGATGAGGCTTCGGCGGACCTGCTTGTTGAGGATTTGGTCCTTAATCATCTGAAGCCTAGGGGCCTTGGAAAGTTTTTTGCGGTGGAAAGTGCCCATAGGGTGCCGGGCGGGCGGCCCAAGGCGGGTGCCCCGCCGCGGCCGATTGTCGCCCGGCTCTTTCATTTTCGAGATCGGGACGCCATCCTGCAAGCATCGAGGGTGACGGGCCCAGTTCCCTTTCAGAATGCGTCGGTGAATTTTTATCCGGACTTCACCCAGCAGGTGCAGAGACAGAGACAGAGACAGAGCTTCCTGGGGGTGAAGCGGAGGCTTCGGGATCTGGACCTGAAGTATGCCATGCTTTTCCCTGCCAGACTACGGGTGGTGCACGACGATCGAACATTCTTTTTTGACTCTCCTGTTATGGCCGACGAATGGCTGGACGCTTTGCCCCGGCGACGGACGGGGGACGACACAGCCGAGCATGGTGACAATGCCCGGGATGGACAGGGCTGATATCTCAGAGACGGCCTGACTTGATTTGACTATACTTGAGAAATTGAACAGAATGCAGTAACTGTGGAGGGTTGCGGGAGGACGAGGGGTGCTCTTTTCCTCCCTTAGGGTACTTTTTGTAGACTTTTGGTTTTTTAGGGCGACAGGCACACTGCAAGTTGGGGGGGCTTTGTAAGCTGCAGCAGGGGTGCAGGGTGGGGGGAGTTTCGGGGATTTGGACTTTGTTGTTGGGGGGTTTATTTCTGCAAGGCATGATGATTATCCTCAGGGCTGTTCCATGGTGGCTCCTCGGGTGTGGGGTGGGCCTCTTTCCGTTTGAGGATGGGGGGTAGAGGCTTAAGTGTTATAAGCTGGAATGTTAATGGTTTGGGGGATCGCATCAAGAGGGGGATTGTTTTGCAATTTTTGAAACGCTCAATGCCAGATGTTGCCCTGCTGCAGGAGACGCATCTCATAGGTAATACGTGCTATGCCCTGAATAGGAAGGGGTATAAATTCATTGCACACTCTGGATTCTCTTCTGGGTCCAGGGGTGTGGGCATCCTAGTTAGAGCATCGTTGCCTTTTGAGGTGGACTCCACCATTGTTGACGATAGGGGGAGGTTTGTGGCGGGGCGGTGGGAAGGAAGGACTTTGGTTTTGGTTTCGGTTTATGTCCCGCCGGCCCTGCAGGCCTCCACATTTGCTGATCTGGGCAGGGCTTTGTTGACTCTCCCGGGGGGTATGCTGGTAGTGGGAGGGGATTTCAACGCTGTGGGCTCCAGACTGTTGGATAGATACCCGCCCAGGGACACAGGGGGGGCTCAGAAATGGCTTCCAGATTTCCTAGACACGCTTGGTCTGATAGACTGCTGGAGACTCCGGCACCCCACACAGAGTCAATACACGTTCCACTCCGGGGCGCATGGTAGCCTCTCCAGGATTGACTACCTGCTCACTCTGGCCGCACATGCCTCGTTGGTATCCGAGGCGAGGCACATGGCACGCGGTATCTCTGACCACTCGCCAGTGTGGATCCGGCTGGATCTAGGTCGGGAGGGAGGAGGGAGGGTGGCCCCCATCAACCCATGGTATTTCCGAGCCCCAAGATGCGCAGCGCCCTGGTAAAGAAGGTAGATAATTACTTCGAGGACAATCTGGGAACTGTGGACTCGGCGGTGTCGCTGTGGGAAGCTTTTAAGACCGTGCTTCGGGGGGAAGCCCTCTCCCTGGTGGTGGCTGCCAAGAATCGGAGGGATGGCGAGGTACGGCAGGTAGAGGAGGAGATCGCGGCCCTTGAGGGGGCTATGGAGGAGGGGGTTACAGAGTCCTCACTGCATGAGCTTTGCTTGAAGCAGACGGAGTATAGGGACCTGGTTACGAACGCCGCTAAGACCCTCAGTAGGGAACAACAGGGCCGCCTGTATGATGTTGGAGATAAGGCAGGGAAACTCCTGGCGTGGTTGGACAGGAAAGAACGGGTCAATAGAGTGGTTCCAGAGTTGACGGGAGAGAGGGGAGAGGCGATTGCGGAACCTGAGGGGATTGTGAAGTGTTTCGCGGAGTATTTTCATAGGGTTTATTCCTCTGTGTCGGACAGGCCGCCCGAGGACTCGTCGGATCTCCTCCGTGATATCGAGTTGCCCTGCCTCTCTGACATAGATAGGGACGATTTGGATGGTGACATAACGGTTGACGAGGTGGCGGGGGCTATTCGCGCGTTAAACTCGGGTAAGGCCTCTGGACCGAACGGATTGCCGATCGATCTGTACAAGCTGTTCCCGGATAGGGTCGCCCCTCACCTGCGCGCCATGTTTTTGGAGGCGCGGGGGGATGGGATCCTTCCGTTGGACCAGCGGCTGGCGTCGATCGTGGTCATACATAAAGAGGGTAAACCCCGAGATAGGTGCGCCTCCTATCGGCCCATTTCACTCCTCAACGCTGA
The DNA here is from genome assembly GCF_964204655.1 of Triturus cristatus. Taxonomy (NCBI): domain Eukaryota; kingdom Metazoa; phylum Chordata; class Amphibia; order Caudata; family Salamandridae; genus Triturus; species Triturus cristatus. Next base: position 213,167,959 of record NC_140594.1, on the reverse strand, counting down.
GCCGAAAATTCTGGCTAAACTCCTGGCGACCCGTTTGATTAGGGTACTTGGCGACTTGGTTCACCCGGATCAATCCGGATTCATCCGGATTCATCCCGCACCGAAACACAGCATTAAACCTTAGGCGTCTTCATGGCGTCATCGCCAGGGCGGGCACGCTGCGTGAACCGGCTATTGTGGCGTCTCTTGATGCCACGATGGCCTTTGACACGGTGGAGTGGGCATACTTATGGGCCGTGCTGGCCAAGTTTGGTTTTGGTCGCGGTTTCGTGAGTTGGGTTAGGTTGCTGTACGAGGGGCCGCTAGCGAATGTTGTGGTGAATGGTCGGGCCTCTACTCCGTTTCGACTTGGTAGGGGTACTCGGCAGGGTTGCCCCCTGTCACCTCTGTTGTTCGCCCTCGCCCTTGAGCCGTTGGCTGCGTGGATACGTTGGCACCCGGATATACGGGGCCTTCGGTGGTCGCCTGATCACGAGGACCGTATCTCGCTTTATGCCGATGATATCCTGTTGTATCTTGCCTCACCTAAGAAGTCACTTATAGTGGTCTGTGATGTACTCGCATCGTTCGGTGGGAACTCGGGGCTCGTTATTAATTGGGGCAAATCGTACTTGTACGTTCTTAGTGGCGAGGTCCCACCGATCCCTAGAACATGTTCGATACAGGTCGCCCAGCAGGGTTTCGTGTATTTGGGGATCTTTATATCCATGGACCCAGCTGTGCGCTACGAGAAAAATCTGCTCCCCCCCCTGGCACGTTTGAGGCGAGATGTTGAAGGTTGGCGGAAGTTGCCGCTCTCCCTTGTTGGGCGTGCGGCCCTGTTCAAAATGATGTCTCTTCCCCGCTTCCTCTACGCCCTCCAGAACACTTTGGACTGGGTCCCGGCCAAATACTTTCGGGAGGTCGAAGGCCTCCAACGGACGTTGCTGTGGGATGGGCGGCCGCGAATAGCTATTGCAAAGTTGACGCTCCCGTGGTACGATGGGGGCATTGCGCTTCCAGACATCCGACGGTACTATTGGGCCACGCAGCTGAGCGCGATCAACCATGGGTTTTATGGCCCCGCCCTCAGCCCTGGGTATGCCATGGACAGGTGGTTGCTGCGTGGTGGCAACTACTACAGGGCTTTGTATTCGCGGTCCCTAGACTCGTCCCTCACGGGGCCCACAGGTGCGGCGGTGCGTGTGTGGAAGATGGCGACTGACTCGTTGGGCTGGAAGGATAGGCTCACCCTCGCTACCCCATTGTTTGAATCGGAGAGATTGGGAAGGCTCTGGCATACGAAGGGCTTTGATAAGTGGGACCTGATAGGTATATCCAAGGTGGGAGATGTGCTGCATAAGGGGAGAGTGAAGTCCTTCGAGGAGTTGCAGACAGAGTACGAGCTGGGGCCCTCCGAGTATTTTAGGTATATCCAGCTGCGCCACGCCCTCCGATCAGTCTTCGTGGAGGGTGAGAAGGTGCCGGAGTCCTCTCCCCTTGAGGACCGGGTCCTTGATGGTCATATGCCCGAGAGCACGATCTCGCTCATATATAAGAAATTGATTAACGTCCGGGCAGACATGCTTTTGGGGCTGAGAGAACAGTGGACTAGGGATGGCCTTGAGTTGGATAATGAGGACTGGCAGTCAGCGGTTTCTTCTCCTAAGGAGGTTGCGATCCCGTCGCATCTGAGGCTGGTGCAGCTTAAAATACTGCACCGGGTGTATGTGACGGGGCCAAGACTGGTCCACATGGGATTCTCGGAGGATGGCCTGTGCAGGAGGGGATGTGGTATGGTGGGCACTTTCCTGCACATCATTTGGGAATGTGGTGTCATTGTGGAGTTCTGGAGGAGAGTCCATGTAGTTATGGGGGAGGTGACGGGCATTGCTGTGCAGCTGGAGGCGCGGTGTTGCCTCCTGAACGTCTGGGGGCCCACTGACCTCGATGAGGCGCAGACCCAATGGGTGACTCTGGGTAACATGGTCGCTAAAAGGGATATCGCGCGATTGTGGGGCTCCTCGGGACCCCCTACACTGACCGCGTGGAAAGAGAACATGGACTGGAGCATGTTTAGGGAGAAGACGGTCTATTGCTCCAGAGGTCGCCCCCGGAAGTGGCATGCCATCTGGGGGCGGTGGAACCTATACAGGGGGGGAATATGTCTTGCCCCGGATCTGGAACCTCCCGAGGAACAGCTTTCCCCCTGACCTTCTTTCCAGCACATTTGGGTTTTAGGAACTGTTTTGGGCCTCTGCTGTCCCCCTTCTTCCTCCGTACACCGTCTTGTAACTAGTAGATGAGTGGGGTCCGGCCTCCCCTGGGGGCTTTCACCATGGGCTTTCAAAGTTCTTGCCTTGCTGGGGTTTGTTGTGGTTTGCTGTGTTTACCTAAAATTGGACCTTTGCACTACTCTTTGTACTGTACTGGGGACACGTCACTGTATCTAACTCTCAATGTGCCTAACCTTCGGGCTGTCGGCTGAATAGCTGTGTCCTGATTTTTGAAATAAAGGTTTCCCAAAAAAAAAAAAAAAAAAAAATAGAGGAAAGCTGTGGGATATGATGTCAAGCATGGGGATTGAGAGTGGTTTAATTACCATATTAAGGGAATTACACAGCGACACCACTGCCAAGGTTCGATTTAATAGGGAGGGAAGATTGTCTGACTCTTTTCCCTGTAAGAGTGGAGTCAGACAAGGTTGCATTCTTGCCCCTTTTTTGTTCTCCCTTTATATCAATAACCTGGAGCAGTTCCTTTTGGGGTTAAAGGCAGATTCCCCAAGGGTCGGGCGCGGCATATTCCTGTTCTGCTTTACGCAGATGATGCGGTTCTGCTTGCACGCACACCCCGAAGCTTACAAATCCTGATAGACGGGTTTGTTAGGTTCATGAGTACACTGGATCTATCTGTCAACCTGGGCAAATCATATGTACTCCTGGCCTGCAAAAAACCTTCCTCTAAATTTACTTATACAATAGACACCCATACTTTAGAGGAGGTCAAAACGTTCTCTTATCTTGGAGTAACCTTTGATGGTGTTTTGCAGTTTAACTCCCTAGTGGCGGAACGTTGTAGCAAAATGATTGCCTCTAATGGGGCTATAGCTGGATATGGAAGGAGGCTAGGTAGATGGAGCCCGGAACAGGTGATGAACTTGTATGGCTCCGTATCATGCTCCAAAGTAATCTATGGGGCAGAAGTATGGGGCTTTGTGAACACCACTAGAATCCAACAGGAAGAAAACAAATATCTGAAATCTATCCTGAGGGCCCAACCAAGTACCGCTGGAATCATAGCTCATAGGGAGCTAGGGAGACCATACTTGGATGACCTGTTAAAACTTAGGCCAATTGTGGCCTGGCTAAAAATATGGGTTAATCCAGATGTGCATCTAAGCAGAGAAATTTTATTGGACTGCTTAGATAGGACCCATTGTATGCGCATCCCCTGGCTTAAATATGTAAGAAACACCCTTGAAGATTTAGGCTTTGGAAACCTCTTCACGAACCCCACAACAATTTCAGCCCAGCACAAGAAACAAGTAGGGGAAATTTTCCTAGAGCGGAAAACCCAATGTAGAGCTGAGGCTGAAGGTGTTAAAAAGACTGTGAGGGCTCATAATTTGGTAAAGAGTGTGGAGGGTATGGAGCCTTATCTGTATCTTGTGCATAATGCACAGGATAGATTTCTTATGTGCCGTTTTAGACTGAATCTACTTCCTTTTATGTTGGCCTCACCAGCAGGTTTCACCACGTCAATTGAGCAGAAGGGACCCTGCGGCTGCGACAACAGGTCTCCGCAGGATTCCCTCCATTTTGTTTTGCTCTGTCCCTATTTCTCTATGCCCAGGCGCAGATTTCTTGTAATTATTTTAAAAAACGCCCAACAGGAACGTGCCAGGGACGCATTAGTCTTTTTGCAAAAAGCCTCTGATCCACTAACATTGTGCTGTATTATGAATTTTATTAAGGTTGCGGTCCGACTAAAGATGACTAGGGGAGAGGAATGAAAGACTTTGGATTTTCTATTTTTATGACCCTGTATGTCGGTATCTCTATTTGCACTAACTCTGTATAAGGATCTCGATTAATGTTTAATGACTTTTTACCCATGTATATATATGTGCTTTTATGGTGTTTTTTAATCACCGAATAAAGATTCTTAAAAAAAAAAAAAAAAAACTCCATTGTACTAACCTAATCTCTCGCTGCAGTTGGCACCGACACAGAAACCTTCTGATGAGGGCTTGAATCTGGATAGCTGACCTTTCTTTTTCCTTCTGCCCTTTCCTTTCCTCACGAGCCTGACGGGCTTTGTCAAGGAACTGGGCTTTGGATATTTGGTTAGCACCGAACATCGTTGCAACCTGAAAAAAACAGTGGATGTGACAAATCATACTATTTATTTATTTCACTGCGATTCCACAGAAACACTACAAATTAAAAATCTTTTTACATGTCATAATACAATAATCTATTAAATACATGTTTACAATTTATTACATAACCATTTCATTCGATTATTTATTTTAGTTTTTACAAATTATCACTCTACTGACACTGAAGCATACTCAATTTTAAAAACAAAAATCTGTAAACAAAATCAAACAGAGAGAGGATTTAACAATATTCAAAAAGATTTACTCATATGTTTCAACCGAGAAATGTAAAATATCAATCTAATAAATCAGGACATGCAAAAGGTTTGTTAGCTATATTTGTGTCAATTTTATTTCCTGGTATTGTTGGTCAAAATTTTACCCTATTACCAGCTTGTTATACTGGCAACAGAGGGTGATCCTAACCTTTAATGAATTAATTATTATGATAGCCGATTTGATACTGCCTGAGAGGATGCTGTTAAAGCCCTGGAAATGGAACTAGATTTTTTTAATTTTTTTATTCGATTAATACCATGATCATGCACAGGAGGTTAAGTGCCAAATCTAAATTGTAAAGTGCTCGTGCTTGGGGTGATTCAACATCGTCTATATAGGTTTCGAAGTTAAAACAGATTGTGATATTTAAAAAACTTGTAGTTAAAGTGCCAAGTGGCCTAGAATCAGTGCAAACAGTATTAATGAAGTTCCAATACATTATTTTTAGCTGTGGTGTCATTTTTATAATGGACTGAGGGACGTCTCACATGTTCCTCAGCCCCAATTTAAAAAACCACTCTGACTTTTTCAAACCACGGTAAGAGACCTGATTTCCTTAATAATTCTTCCACAGCATCTTTCACTGGTACTTAGATATTACTAGTCCAGAGTCCTATCCAAAACATAAGCACCTTCAGGACAGCAAAATGGGAAATGGATTTTAGCCCGAGGTCGAGGCGTAAGGGTAGTATGGGTGTGTTCTTTGGGAGATTTAAAAGAGCTCTTAAAAATGTATTTTCAGTAACTTCTAGTTGGTTAATATGCTCCAGTCTCCACAATTCAGCCCCATAGAGAGCTGCGCCCAAACCTTTGGCCTAGTGTAGGAGAGATTGGGCAAAAAGCTGAGCGTTTGGATCTTTTTATAATTGCACAATCCACATGCTGAGGGGTCAGGACACTTTTCTGAATTTGGGGAGTCCATTCCAAGTGGTCACTAATTCTGATGCCCAAATAATCAAAGTCCTTGACTTGTTCTAATAGTTGAGCTTCAAGCCTCACTTTTCCCTTAGTGGATTTGTAGGGATTAAAAACCATAAACTTACTTTTCGAGCAATTAATTTTAAGGCCCCGAGCTTTACAAGCTGTCGAAACTTTGGTTAAAATATTCTGAATGCCCATTAGGGTTTTTGATATAAGTAACGTATCTTCTGCGGTATTAACTTGCCTCCCAATTCAGGTGGGTCACCTCCACAGTCGTACAACTCTCTTATGAGCTCGTTCATGTATAAGGTAAACATAGTTGGGGCCAACACACACCCCTGGAGCACTCCTTTCATAATCAGTATATTGTCGTCAAACTGTCATCAGGGTTCCATCGGACTCTAGCATAATTATCATGATGTAGACAGATTAAAAGTTGGAGTAGGCCATGGGGGACACCCAGGTCCCTCAAAACAGTCCAAAGCCTAGTGCGAACAATGGAATCGAATGCAGTTTTGAGGTCAACAACACTACATAGAGATGACCCTTCTTAAGCTTGACCTCTTTCCATATGAGCATGAGAAAATGAAACACTTGATCTAGAGTGCTTGTAGAGCCTCTAAACCCAGCCTGTAAGTGCGAGAGTATGCTATTGTCCTCTATCCAATTTTGAAGGTGTGATAAAATCATTTTGCTAAATATTTTCTGGGACACATCTATAAGGCGATAGGCCTATAATTAGCAGGGTCCCCTTTTCCCCCTTTTTTGAATATTGGGATTATTTCGGCACCCTTCCATGTTACCGGAATGTCTCCTCCACGTGTAATGGCATTAAAGACTAGGTGCAGCAGAGGGCCCCATATTTTAGGTTCAGATTTATATAGATCTCCTGGTATTCTATCTAGCCCAGGGGCTTTTTCCAGTTTGTAGTGAGCTAAATGCATTCATAGTCTCCATTAAGGAGAAGCTCACTACCTCATTTATATCAAGCACTTCATTACTACCCCCAGTTGGCTCCTCTGCGTCACCCACAAGCTCACAATCCTTCTCAGAATATAATGCCTGTAAGTACTCTTCTCAGTTGTGTGGCTGTATATAAAAATCTTCTTGGCTAACCTGATGAGTTACCCCTTTAGAAAAAAGATGCCAGAATAACTGACAATCCTTTTGCCTGGATGCCTCAAATAGGATACGTCAATTTTCTATTTCCCAGCTCTGTTGGCCTCCACTTGTATACTCTTTTATAGCCTCCTTTTGGTATTTATGTCGGGCCTTGTCCCTACTTTTACTGCCACCATTAGTTCTGCTCTTGCTTGCCTGCATTCCTCGTTGTACCATGGGGCATTATTACGTTTAAGCGAAAGTGACCTTCCCAGACTGCTAAAATAGGGTAGATGTTGTTTGACAAATTCTGATAGCTGGCCAGGATAGTATCATCATTCGTGTTAGCATTACTCATATTCACTAAAGTCTGGCCCACCTCTTTATAGATTTTGGGGAGAAGCTTACCATCAGTGACTATATTTGCCCACTTGACTCTCCTTTTGTTGTTGCTCATTACCACAAGTGCCTTTGTTAGGTTAGACTGGGGCTGTAATACCGGGAGCCCAGAGAGACTTAAAAGAATGCGTTCTGATCACTGTCCTCGCAATTGAGGATGGTCATATCACTTACTTGTGGCCAAAGGTCGAGGTCAACCATGATAAAATCAATTCTGCTTTTAACGTTCCTCCTCTTAAAAGTATAATCTGCACTGGCATCTGAGTGTGTCCTCCCATTGCATGCACGCACCCCATAAGCAAGAGTAAATGATAGAACTTGCTGCGCAACACTAGTGCATCTTTTAAGGGTTGGGATCTGAAGCTTTTTAATGCCTCTAGCTTCATCTTTCTCCTGGACTATTTCCTGAACATACTCTACGGGTTCGTATGTTGTATTAAAGTTTCCAGCTATAATAAGGAGGCACCCATTTTTAGCAGTTCTAGGAAGTTAGTGAGCATTGTCAGAGGGCTTATGAGGGCTTTTGAACCGATTGTATATATTAATAATCCTAACATGGATATCTCCTGTGAACGAGACCAAATTAATGCCGAGAATCTCCTGAGAGTCTATGTCTAGACGCTTAATTTCACAAGCTGGTGTAGTCTTGGCCCAAATCAACATTCCTCCCGCTGGTCTGCCAGATGGTGACTGTCTTGCTCCTACCCTAAATGTGGAAAAACCCACCCTGTGAATCTGTTCAGTAGACCAAGTTTCATGGAACAGACAGATGTGGCAGTTATCTACTAATTTACCCCACTCCGGATCGTTAAATTTAGAACGTACCCCTACAATATTCCAGGATATTATGTTCAGCTGCAGGTCGGCAATAGGACTACCCTGCAGTGGGTGTCTTGTTTGAGGGCTATCTCTTGTTGTTTCTGTGGTAGGAGCCTTATACTCGGTGGGCTGACTGAGATGTAATTCACTATTTCTTTGGGGCTGAGATGTATTTGTTCCTCCACAGAAATGCCGGCCTGAGGTGTGCCCTGGGCTGTCATGAGAACGACATTACTAGACTCTAGTCAATCTAATTTATCCAATTCTGTTAGTGCCTCGTATCTATTGCTAGTTACAAAAGGGGATTGCTCTTTCCTCATCTGCTCATACCGTGTTAGTCTGGCATTTTGTGGGTTTGCTGGGCCGCAGGGTGTTAGATGTCTGTAAAAGAAACCCAGCGGCATTATGCCTATCCCCTGGTCTGAACCCCATCTGGGTTGGTTTCTCACACTACTGATTATAGACCCTGCGATGTCTGGGTTTCGGCAATTTATCACAATACAATCTCCATCAGTGGACTTGCATAGGGGACCAACCCAGCCTACTCTTCTGACCATCAGAATGTCATGATAACTGGACTTTTCATACTCCATATTTTGGGATAGCCAATGACATACCTTATTTTTCAATTGGCCTGTGGTTTCTTGTAAAATGCCCTGAAGCAGAGGGACATTGATTAGGATTGCAACATATGGACAGCATTTGGGCGGTAGATCTAGTTTGGCCTCATTTGATGGTTTGTAAGAATAAGCCAGAAAATTTGTCTGACAGAAAAGCTGTCTCAATGGTCCATTACCCTTTGAATTAGTTTTAGGGTTCTGGGTTTTGAACCTAGATCTACCGCCAGCAAGCTCACTGCCACATGTTTGGTTAGTATTCTTTAGTGCTCCATTTTTAGAGTGAACTTCCCTCGAAGCAGTCCCAGCCACCCCTACAGGAGCTAATTGTGGGTTTTCGGACCTGCAAGACAATGTGTTCCCCCCCCCCCCCCGTGGTGGAGCAGACCGGATGCAATGCTCTATCTTTTCCTATCCCTTCCAGAAGACATGTGACAGATTTCATTAAGTGTCCCAGATTAACCTCAAGCTTTTCAAGTCTAAACAAAATTGGTGACTCTGACAGTCTTCTTAGAATTGATTCACATCGCCAGGGAGCTCCCACGAAGACAGCTAGACCAAAAGAATAGGCCCAGCCTCTTCAGGGCTCTGACGGGAGCAGATGGGCCTGCCCTTGGCCCAGGGAGAAGGACAAACTCATTTTCTACAAAACTGATGTGAAATATTAAACAATATCCTTGCAACGCACAATTTAGTTTCAGCTAATGATCTGTGCCCCACTTCTATAATCTCCATTCGAACATTTACTGGCAGGGGAGCCAAAAGAATACTTGACTTTATACTAGTATTCCAACCTATCTGCAGCTGCACTCGATTATACATGCTTTTGAAGTAATTTGTGCATCAACTAACTCCAGGCTAACAAAGAGCTAAAAAAAATATCAAAATCAAGCATGTACTCAATCACATAAAAAAAATTAAATGTTCTTCACATGTTGCCAAGAGACGAAGTCGCAATTCATATATGTAGACTTGGATAGAAACAAACTAGACTTTGGCAAACTGAGATCCGTGAAGAAGCATGGGGAAATATTGCTCACACAAGTGAGACAAATATATTCTGTCTTGGAAAACCATAAACTCCCCATTTTTTTTTAATGAAAATACAGTATCCACCATAGACTCATTGGTTATGCCACAAGACTGGGTTAATCATTATAGTGTAATGTAAGAAACTGGCTCTATATATACTGCAACAAAGTAAGGTACAGTGTGTATAGAGGCCAAGAGTCTCCAGAGTTTTGGCAGAGGTTAAAGTTAGATAGAACCTTACTCTCTAAAGTAGTAGCTTGGTCGAGCAGTAAGGCAGTATCAGAGGACAGTGTAAAGCATTTGATGTACACACTCAGTCAGCAAATGGTCTCACACACTCAAGAACTGAACTCTAGGCCAATTGTTTTGTATACAAAAATATACTGTTGTTTTATCTCTAGAACCAAGCAAGCCTGGTACAGGTAAGCATATAAATACTTTGCAGTAGTAACTGACTTGTTTGAACACAGTTCAGAATTGCAGTATAACTGGTACTGGTTTTGATTACAGGTTTAAGAAAGCAGTTTGCAACACATTGCAGGTACAGTGCATTCAATTGATTGGACTTTTTAAGTAAAATGCAGTTAATTACTTTTCAGATTACTTTTCTAACCACAGTACTGGATCCTAGATTCAGCCCTGGGACATTTCCTGAAAACAGGTGAGTAAATGCGTTTTGGTTAAAGGTATGATTTTTAAGGAATATTATTGTATTTCAAAAGTTGACACTCAGAAACGTTTTCACATAGAATCACCAATGTTATCCTATGGGGGGAAATTCACTTAGCAGGTAAGTTATGTTATCGTTACTTTTTCTTACTCAGTGCTGGATCCTGGATTCAGCACTGGGACATTTCCTGAAAACAGTTGAGAAAATGCTTTTTGGTTAATCAGCTGATTTTTAAGGAATATTTGCAGCTTTCAGAAGTCGACACTTAGAAACATTTTGAGAGAAAAATTGTCAATATTATCCTATGAGGAAAAATTAGTTATCGGATTCAAGGTAAGTAATCGGTCTTTTGAGTTAGGGTTCTGGGGTTAGACTCAGGGGTCTCCCAGGGTCAGTGATGCACTGTTGTTGCACCTTCAGCGGCACTCGGGCGGCCGGGTGCAGAGTGTTGAGGCCCAATGTTATCCTATGGGGGATAGGGGGACTCCGGTTGGTGGCTGCTGGCAAGCAGGCCACAAAGTTGTGGGAGCAAAGCTCCTAGGGGGACCAAGTTAGCACCAAACAGACAGCCTCAGCGACGCTAGGGCAGCCGGGTGCAGGGTGCAGTTTTGAGGTCGGGTGCCCTGTTGAATTCAATGAAGATTGTACGGGACAAAGAAACACTGCAGGCTCGGGGACGAAGATCTTCCAGGAGTGACCACCACTTCGAGGGGTAATTTGGGATGTAGAGGGATGGTCAGACACCACTGGGTTGGGCACACAAGGCCGTCGGGTGCAGAGGTGCCTTTAGACGACGGATTTTCTTACCCGCTCTGGTCGCGGTAGGGGGGGTCGTGTCCTGGATTGAGGCTGCAGGCGTCGTCTGGAGGCTTGAGGCAGATCAGGGGTCGCCGGCTCTTGGGTCAGGATCAACAGGGGAACCTCCTCGTGGTGTTTGATCTCTCAAACACAGGCCAGGCTCGGCGGGTGTAGAGTGTGCTGGATTCACGGTTTCTGGCTGGCACCAGAAGCTGCAGTTCAAACACGTCCGGTGTTCACAGGAGAAACAGCTTGGAGAGTGAATGCAGGCAGGTCCTCCAGGGTTTTTAAGGTTGCTGGCCGCTGGACACGCCGAGATTTTGCAGGAGCAGGTTCGAGGGTAGCCAGGCCTGTAGGGCTGGGGCCAAGTCAGTGAGCGTCGTCCTCTTGTTAGCTCTGCACAGCTTCTCGTTCTTCTTCTTTTCTTGTGGTTGCTGGATCTGAGGAAGGAAGGTTCAGGGTGCCCCTAAATAATAAATTTACGGGCGTTACAGGTAGGTAAAGGGCAGGGACCAATGGGTCCCTTCCCGGGGGTGGGTACACCCCCTATTCTGCAACTCTCCAGTGGGAGGGGGGCAGGAACCTGTCCCTGGTTGGCTGGGTCCCCCATCCTCAAGATGGCGGGAACTCAAGGTTGTGCTTCACCTCGCCTCCCCCACCTTAGGGGTGGAGTTGGCAGAGGTGGGCACACCACTCTTCCTCACTTTGTTTTTCCCGCCGGGTCTCCCGCCCAAAGCGGGGGGTAGAACCAGTGGGGACCCGTTGCGGAGTACAGCAAGTGGTCTGGAGAAGCTCACAAAGGCGGCATGCATTTGAAGCTTCTCCTTCGTGAACCCTGCCCATCCTGGGGGAGGAGCCTTGACACCTCGTCCCAGGATGTGCATTGTTTTAGGCCCCTGAGAGCAGCAAGCTCTCGACCCAGGGGTCCAGAAACATGTCTGGTGGAGGCCGCCTGCGCAGCCACTCAATCAGGTCACTGGGAGTTGGTCGAGTTTCAGGGGGCATCTCTAAGATGCCCTCTGTCGTGAATTTTACATTAAATCCCACACTGGCATCAGTGTGGGTTTAATGTGCTGAGAAGTTTGATACCAAACTTCCCAGTCTTCAGTGCAGCCATTATGGTGCTGTGGAGTTCGTAATGACAACCTCCCAGCACCATATACTCTTAATGGCAGCAGTGCACTTACAGGGCCCATGAATGGACCTGGGCACTGTAGCGGTACAGGGCCCATGCACCTGTACCCTCACCACTGGCATAGGGCACTCAGCTAGAGGGGTGACTGATGTATGCTAGGGCAGTGGTTTGTGGGCATGGCACACAGGGATGCGGGCCATGTTGTCTCTTTGTTTTGTTCTGCACCCAGACACTCAGCCTGCAAAGGCAGTGTGTGTGTGCCAGGGTACAGGGCCTCTATGGGTGGCACAATTGGTGCTGCAGCCCTTAGGAGCCTTCTCTGGTCACAGTGCCCTGAGTACATGGGGTACCATTTAGCAGGGACCTACCTGTGGCCAGAGCTGTCAATTGGGTTTTGTTTTGTGGAAAGAACACAGGTCCTGGTTGGCAGGGCCAAAGAGCACATCAAGTCAAAGAGCATCAGTAGTCTGGCAACAAAAAAAAAGGGGGGGGGGGGGGGTACTGCAACAGAAACCCACTTTATCACATGTAATATTTAATCCTTCACAGGATGTTAATGAAACCAAGACTCCTATAAAGTTGTAACCCCCTGACAGAACAAATCATGTACATTGTGAGGTGAACAAAGTAATTTCTACCTTACATAAGAGGAGTAAATGGACGGCAGCAGGCCCGGTGGGTGTCTCACTGGATTTATTTAAGAATAGCATAGATAGACTTATTGGCTCCAATTTTATCAAACACTTTTAATGGAGCAGGTAGTGTGGTCTTTCTGGGCAGAGACTATCATTGTACCAATTTTTAAAAAGGGAAGTAGGTCTAATCCCAAAGGCTACCGACTCATATCTCTACTGGATTCGTCTGCAAGGTTAAGAGGGAAGAAATTACTGTAGAAATCAGAATCCTGGGGAGAGGAAACCTCAATACTCTGGGCCATTTACTACAGAGTAAGAAAAGGTGTTGCTAGGGTAGAACAGTGCCTCAGTTTGAAATGACTTATCAGTAAATATACAAATACTAAGAAAGGGCACTTACATTTAGGTTTTATAGACCTCAGCAGTGCCTTTGATTGTATTGACCTCTAGGCACCGCCATTTTTTTGGCTCAAAGAGGGGGGGGGGGGGTTAAGATATGTCCTTGCACCATTTCTTTTCAGGCTATATATCAATGACACTGCTAATGAATTGCAGGCAAAGTGCAAAGATCTACTATGGGTGGGGCTTTGCTTCGTACCACCCCTGTCTTACTTTATGCAGGCAATGCAGTTGTAATGGCTAGGACAGCAAACAGTTGCAGCAACGTATTGATTGTTTTACCCTGTTAATAGAGGAAAGAGATCTAATGGTTGTCCTAAGCAAATCTACCGCAATGATATGTGGATAAGGATCACCGAAGACAAGTATCCATCACATCAATGGTGCTCTAATTAACAGTATAGCAACTTCTACGTATTTGGGGCTGCAATTTGATTCTACTGGTAATTGGAGACACAAAGAATATAAGAACGTATCGCTTAATAAATCGATGGAAAGGGTCTTTATATTAGTGCCCAAGCAAGGCAATAAACCTGTCAAAGAAATATCTACTATCAATATAAGCAGATGTTAGTCTGCTGCTACATATAAGGCAGATATATAGGGATTTATTGATAATGCCATGCTACAAAGGTCAGGGAATAATTTTCTGAGACTTCTTGCAGTTCCACAAATCCCTGCATCATACTTGAATATGAAGAATTAGGGCCAGTTCATTTTGAAAATACCTTACGAATATGGCCCATGCTTCTGTGGCATTCAGTTTGGTCTAAACCTGAAGCCTTGGGGGAGGCGTGGCCAAGACGGTGACCAAGCTGTACGTGCCTGCTTGTCGCTATTTTGATGACAGGGCCCACCACCCAAGCCTTGTTTCGCCGGACCAGAAGACTCGTTCAAGACCTCCGCTGAAGGTCTAGAGGTGGCCTGAGACGACTGAGGACCGGAAGAGGAGGCGGACAAGACATGTCCACGACACCTGCGCAAGACCAGTGGAAACCGCAGGGGGTGGTTGGCCCAGACTGAGGATGATCCCTAAAGGCGGTGAGCGAGCCAGGAGACGAGCTCTGCCCCACAGCTGGAGATCAGAGGCATGGACCCAGGGACAAACCACGACCAGTTGCTGGCTGACCGATCCTGGCCGGCCTGGCCTACACTGCCTTTCACAGCGGCTTGTGCATAGAGGCTGCGGCCACTGGGGACAGAAGACGCCGGTCGTCTGGGGCCTGGGAGAAACCTGCAGGATGGCCCTACCTCCATGGAAACCGAGGTTAGCTGCATCCGCTGCAAAGGTGAGGAGGACGAGTGAGGGGTGCAGGCAGGCCAAAGGGCGCGCCCGAGAGACAGAGATCAATCCGCGAAAGGGGCTGCCCTCAGAGCCGGAGGATAGACGCATGTACCAAGGAGGGCCTGAGAGGTAGAAAATTTGGATCAGATGAACCCCGTGGCCTGCTACACAGAAGGTGAGACGACAAAGTCTGCCCCCGCCACAGCAAAGGTTCATGTCCTGCAACCTCCTTTCCTGCGGTCCAAGTCTAGCAGCCAAAGCCTTGGGGAGGGCCCACAAGGGGGGGGTTCCTCTCCTACTGTGCCCGTAAGGAGCCACCTGTATGGCATCGGCCCCCAGAAAGCCTATAGTTGCAGATGCCTAGCAGTTGGGACTCAAAAGGTGGACACCCCAAAACCCAGAACCTCTCCCTACCTCCAGTGAACACAGCACAAGGCCTGTTACACTGCCTAGCTGTCACCTGGTGAGCTACTGTGCAGGTGAGGAGCACTTTCAGCGATCCCCCCCCTCCCTTGTGGGTGCCCGCCCTGCTGTCCCTTGGAAGTGGTTACGATGGAGGGGGATCTGTGTGGCGATCTGCACAGGTGAGCAGGCTGGATGGCAGTCACTCTCCCCCCCCCACGAGCCCCGCAACCGTGACCTCAACCATTTGGGCGACGCAATAGCCACGTCCTGAAGAAATGAGTTGCCACTCTGGCTGGGCCCTCATATGATGCCCGGAGGTGTGCCCATCTAGCTCTGGGACTCCATCAAGAAGGAGCTACAGGTCTACTTATACCCACGCGAAGACCTCCCCCATAGACGCCCCCCTCGCTTTAATCAAGAGTTTCCCAATAGGAACCTACACCCCTAGGTCAGTAAAAAAAGAACTCAAGGGGAGGCAGGCTTGGAATCAGACGGTATACCTAACTCTTGGGGAGATCTACTGAGTTGCGAACACCTCCCCATCGGAGCACGGGGAGACCTCTGGGGGAACGAGAAATTAGCAGTCCTACCTGCAGAGTACACTCCTCACTCTTTCATCATGGCGACTATTAAGGGGGAAAAAAAACACTAGGTCAAGGACCTACTCCTCAAAGTATCCAGCTCAAATACGGACTTAGTCCCCTCCAGAGGCGCTAGTCCCTAATGATACTGTCGACACTGAGGCCCCGCTCACCCGCTCCCTCATAGAAATGCTTTTTGTTTCCCTGAGAGAGGACTTACAAACCATGAAGAAGGAATTCGCAGAGGAAATCAGGGAGGTGACAAAAGACGTGGATGCGCTGGGAGACAGGGTATACACATTAGAGGCGCAGGGCACGACCAGAGATGAGGAGATCGAACAACTCCAGCAAAAGGTGGTCCGCCTTGGAGACCAGCACCTTGACCCCCAAGCACATGCCGAAGACTTAGAAAACCGCTCACAAAGAAATAACATACGCATCCAGTGGATTCCAAATGGATCGGAGGGTCAAAGGCAACCAGGTGAAAGGCAACTCTTGATTGCTCTTAGGTTTAGGCGGTTTCTGCTCCAACGATTGCACGATGGATGCGATGGGTCATGCAAGAAGCGGGCATTAGCCTGTGGCAGTTCGGGGCCCATTCGGCAAGGGGAGCTATGGCTTCTAAGACCTTTACGTTGGGGGTCCAGTTGGAGAATATCATGAACGTGGCAGATTGGTGTTCCGATTCTACCTTCAAACAGTTTTATTTTAAACCTATTATAGATATGGCTCAGTTGGTAGTAAGTAAGCTTTAAACTAGCATAATCTGAAGCCTCCAATCCTGACATAGAATGAAAAATTTCCTAGCTAGTTTCAATTCTATTAAGGACTCGGTGGCGAGGATTTTCCCTCCCGGAGACGGTGTCTGCCTGCGCCCGCCTGTTATGGAGTAAGTAAGATTTTATGTCCTTCTTTGGCAGATGGTTCAGTGATGTAACAGTTGTGATTTTCATTCTATATGTGTTCCAATGATTTGGCAACATTTAGATAGCTCATGTCTTTCAATGGCTAGAGTTGAGATAGTATCTTGTTCTTTGATTTCACACTTGTGTTGTGATATTCGTTGTTTTTCCTAGCCCTGATATTGTCCTTTCCATTCCAGGAGGTGATTCTGGGAAACAGGAAGGTTGATGGCTGATGGAGATGGGCATGGCTCGCGCTTCAAAAGAGGAAGGACAGGGACAGGAGGAGAGACTATATCGTGCTCATGGCACTGTGATTGGCTAATGAACTTAAGGGGTGTGTGGTCCTTTGTTTGTTTGTTTTTTCTGACCAACATGTTCCCGAGGGTGTTAGGGAAATGTGGTCTATAGTTAAAGTTTTAAAAATGGCTGCTGTTAACATAAACAAGGAAAGATAAGCATAATCCGTAGCCTCCGGTCCTGACATAGAATTTCTATCTCATCGTATGTGCCATCTGGTTATTATCAATTTCTACCAGTGAAAACAAATGTACACGTTTAATAAATGGCATAAGATAAAACAAGCATTGAAAATGCAATAGGTCTCACCTTTAAGTTAAAGCCATTTGCTTTGCTAATGGTATTGTGTAGCAAAGCAAATGGCTTTAACTTAATAAAAGGCGAGACCTATTGCATTTTCATTGCTTGTTTATTGTAGTTGAGAGGTCTGATAAATATAAGAAAAATAACAATGTGGCAAGTTCGCATCCTTGTTTTAGCCCACTGTTAACTATAATTTCAGATGAATACTTTGTTCAGCCGTCAATAATATCTTTTATCAATTTTCTGACTTTAGGTTTATTACCAGACTGATCAGCTCTGTCGCTATACCCAATTTAATTTATTTTGTTCCACAAAATGGCCCTATCGTCAAAAGCACTACTAAAATTGACAAATGTCACATAAACCTTTAAACCCCTATTCTTCCAATTTTTTAAGCTATGTCTTCAAATCTCATTAACTAGTGCCAAATTAAACTCTAGAGCCCAGGCTAGTAAGACATTTGAGAGATTATCACTTTTCATAATTTGTAAAATAGGAACTGGCAAATCTTATACTGTATCTACAGTTCTAAAGCCCCCTTTTTAGGTCTTGCTGGCGTTGCAGCGCGAAGCGCTGCCGCCAACGAGAACAATTGTTGCCATGATGCCTCTCAAGGGAGACAGACCGGGGCACGCGCAGCGATTGGAGTCGAGGTCTGTGGACGCGCTTGTTTTTATACAGCTGGTATTCTGAACTCACGTCCGAAAGTGCTTCCATATGCGATAATGAAAAAAAAGTGTTTTGGTGAATATTTGCACAAAATCACACAATTTAACTGGGGAATCCCTAACTTATCCAGGTTTTCTGATTTCACTTTGCATAAATGGCTGCCCATTTATCTTTCCTTATGTCAATGCTTTGTTTTGACCTCTTGGGAATTTTTTTATATAGCGTGAACTCGAGTCGAGCACTTTACATGAGCACCAGTTACATTACCCAAGGTTACATTCATTGCTTATAGGCATGGGGCGATTAAGTGATTTGCCCAGAATCACACAATGCTGAGACGTTGCCGAGACTCGAGATGATAGAGAGAGCTGAGTGTAAGTGCAAGTTTTAAGTAAAAGCAGATATACTTATTTTTCAAAACACAAATAAAAATATGGATTAACGAAAATAAGCTGGCCAAAAAGAAATATAAATACACACAGACGGAAATGTAAACAAATAAAGATACCACAAAACCGGGAGCCCAACTCATAATGCTCACTCACCACCCGAGATGCGCTTGCTCTGTTTGTCCGCTTCAAGCCTTCAGTGCGTAGGGGGAATATAAAGCAGGACCTCCCTCTGTCCGACCAGCAGAGTCCAGTTTGCCCAATCAGCACCAGCACGAGCGGGCACGGGCAACACGCACGTGCACCTGGGGGTCGACCCGCTGTCTCAGCAGACCTGGCCTGCTGCTGCTCCCAACAGGTGTCCTTTTGATGAGATCAACGACACAAGGCGGTAGAAACTGTATTCTGCGTGCTTTCTGTTTCATGTACTAAGAAGCGAAACTTACGACGTCCACAGCCCGACGCTACCTAGAAACTTCCACAGTATGTCGTTACTAATCCGTCGTAACGAATCGGACCTCACCCCCATTTGAGACAAGCATTGGCAAAGCCAGTAATAGGCCTGACGTTAGTGAAGTGAATAGCCTTGTTGTGATATAGTAGACCAGAAATAATTAACATGGACACACATACAGCCAATACAATAAACTGAGAAAGCCTGTTGCATGTGAGCTGCTCTGGTGTGATTGACAATGTTTGAAGCCTGTAGCTCTAAAAGGAAGAATATAAAAAGTCAGAGATTTGAAGTAGCTTGACTCAACCCTGAATATATGATAACGTATCAAAATACAATAGGTTTCTTGTCGGCAGACAGCTAAAGCTGTGAGTAGGCAAGACCTACAAAAAACAAGCATTTGCAATGCAATAGGTCTCGCATTTACCAGAGTTTAAGCTGTTGGCATTGTAAATGACAATGCGTTTTATTTATGTTTAAAAAAAAAAACATAAATAAAACGCATTTCATTTACAATGCCATTAGCTAAAACTCACGTAAATGCGAGACCTGTTGCATTGCAAATGCTTTTTTTATAAGTAGGAATGGGGATTATCATATTAAAAATCACCTTCTATCATTGAGACTGCCTTAGAAAATACACCCTCCAACCTTATTATAAAATCCTGGAGTTCCAATAAAAATGCCTCAAAGCTACAAGAGGGAGAGAAATACACCTTACATAAAGAATATCCAATTAAGAAACCATTTGTCATGAAGAGAGAGTTAATAAATTGTGTATCTCTTTATTTCACACATAATATCAAGGTTCTAGAGGCATCAGCAAAACATTTATGCCTCTTCCTAGAAGGAAAGCACTCCCGCCGGTTAACCCACTGTTCGTCGTTGCTAAGGATTACCCCTTTGAGAGAATCTAGCTTCTAGAATGACAGCCTGTCATGGCCGCGGCTGGGGCACATGGGCAGTAGCAGACGCCACCCAAATCTGAACCTAAAGGCACTTTGGCAACATTCCATGTAGGTCAGAAGCTTATAAACGTAAGCTTACCCACGAAATATCAAACATGCGGCTTTTGTTTGATCAGCACGTTACTTTAATTGACTTGTTTTGCCTCTGTTACTGGTTTTCCCTCCCACTCACTGTTTCTCCTTTACCCCTACCCTGTCCTTGTTCGGTCTCATTGGTGAATATTCTGTGTGTTGTGAACGGGACCATGAACCCGTGGCTGGTCAGAGCCTATGCTTCTTCCGCTGTGCATCCATTCATGTCTGTGGCAGCATAGGAATTTTTCAGAATAGAATTGTCTCTTCTAATCTAGATTCCCGAATCTACTGAGACTTTGGCACCATTCCATGTAATTTAATAACAGAAGAGGATGTTGATGTGCAATAACCTGCATTTTGGGTGTAAGTCCAGCCAGGTAATTATGAGTTTTGTGCAAAACTCATTGAAGTAAAAAGGTGTGTTTTTAAAGTTTCAGTGATTTCAACACTTCAGAGAAACTGGTCACTTTGGGGTTGATGCACAAACCTTCTTTCCACACCTCTTATGAGTCTTGCTTCAGGAGAAAATCACATCTGAGTTTTAAAAATATCACAAGAAGTTACAGGAATAAAACAATTGTGAATAAGACATGAGAGTGGTCGTCATAAAAAGGAGGAGGGATGAGTAAAAAGGATCCTTTACAAAAAATCATCTGCCTGTATGCAATCCTCTGTCAGCTTCTAGCAATATAACACTGTCAGGCAAGGCCAACCTTTTCACATTCGTGTTTCCGAGTAACAACTAGAGATGGGAGAGCCAACACATTTACAGGGATAGCCGATCCAATGGTCTGGCTTAGATCTTCGAGTCCGTGCACAAGCCGAGCCCTTAAAACACTGCTTTTCCCCGACTGTCTCAAAAGGGTTTCAAATTTCTCTTTTCCCTCACAATTACACAGCAGCTACAGTTAGATAACTTCTAAAATAGAAAGTTTCATTGCAGGTACAAACGTAATGCTTAAATAGTGGTATGCTTAAATAGTGGTTGATAATTGCACTGTACCCATGGCAAGGAACTCAAATGTCAATCTTTTTGAAAGACCGGAAGTGACAAGCGATCGAAGGGCACAGGCAGCATTTTGTACGTTTCACTGGAAGTAATCCATTTTTCTTAATATAAAAATATTAAACTGTCTATTTAAACTTCTCTCACAAGTATCGAGGTGGTTTGTACGAAGCAGCGACGGTAGCGTGGGATGTGGAAGCCTTTAAAGTTGTATGTCGCTGTTTTTGTGTTACTATTGAAAGATACTCCTTTTAAGACATTTTACATTTTTTACTTATGTCTGGCATTATTTCTACCACACTTAGCTCTGAACTCATCCGCCAAGGTGCATGATATGAATTTCCCCCTCTCTCACCCAAGCCCTTTCACCAAACACTGTGACAACAGCAGGGTTAACCTCCATCAAAGGTAGTGCACCCACCACCAGAGACAAATGGGAACACCTGTGCCACTTTTGAAAAGACTGACATCAGAGACTTGTAGCGCAGGCAAAGCCAATAGCTCTGGCTAAACACTTTTAAGGTGCCAAAGGCATGACCTATTGGCTATGCCAATGCTGGTTAACTTTTGATCTTGTTATGGGGGTCTCAGAGAATCTTTGATGTTTAGTCTCATATTATCGGAGATCACATTTACCATTATAATATTCCTGGGCAGGTATTCTCAGTGACTTGCCTAATAATGAGCCATTTCCATTGATAACCTTGTAGGGACCTCTGTTGATATGTGCTGTGCTCGTGACTGGTTTCTTAATCCATTCAAATTTAATGAAAGAGTAGACCAAAATTGCTCTTGCACCATTAGCTGCTTGTTAGTCAATTTCAATAAGGAAGACATCACTAAATGAATCGATTACATCATACTAGGTATAGATAGACCAATAATCTGCGGTTGAGGGACATTATCACCTCGTTGGGAGTTGACGTTCTGCGTTCCAATACGGATGCATATTTCATTAGTAATTAATCTGATGTAAGCAAATGTTCCTGAAATACCTTAGACAGCTCTTGATTTACCATCAGAGATAGAGAATCTTTAAAAACATCAGAATCATTAAAATGAGACATGGCCCCTGTTATTACTTTACTTTTGATGTTATAGGATGTTATAGGATTGCCCATCTGCCCTTCCAACCCTCCAAAAATGGTCTTTCCAGTGATAATAATTTAAAATCAAGAATTGTATCAATTTCCCCATCTAGGTGAGGAAGCGATGTAAGAATTTTCTTTTCTTTAAGAATTTGTTCTTCAAGGGAAGATAAATTATTCGTAATGGTAAGATGTTTGGGTGTAGAGGTCATCTGAAAATGTTTGACTAGGTACTTGTGTTGCATCAATCGGGAAGGTTTGATACATAATTGTACGATAATGAAGTAATCTACTGTGAAGGGTTATTCCTTATTTAATTTCATTATTTCCTTTCTGTTTATAACAGACCAACACCTTTACAATTCAGGAATTGCAAGTCAAAACATAAAAAAGTAAGTTCTGTCACCTAACTAAACACTTCGTGACTCTGCCTGCCTATGCATTGAGCCACTTTAATCCCTTTCTTCTCCGGCCTCTACCTTGACCTTATCCACCTTCTGAGTAATTGCACATCCACAATTAGTAGGCGATAGTGATCCTCTGTCTGTAGTGGGCAAAACATGCCATCACTCACAGAGTACTAGGCTTGCGTATTTCTTACATAGTTAAGCCGGCTAAAAGAACTTTCCATTGAGTGACTAGCTGGCACTGGTCCATGGCTTTTACCTTTAACTTCACTGTGGTCTTCATAGTTTCAGTGTATTAAGATATATTTATAATAGACAGGTACCAGTAGTAATGTTTTCCATCACATATGGTCATGCACCTTGGCCCATAAAATAAATGTCACAAAGTGAAGTAATTAACTTAAACAAATTGGTCCTCCAAAGGGAAAGGCAATAAAAGAAGTCTTTAATCATGGTTGAGAAGCAGATATCAACAGCTAGTGAAAGGTACCAGGGAGAAGTAAGCTTATAACTGTTCTCCAATTAATTGTGCATTAGCGTTTTAATTCTCTACAACAGAGCTCACAGCTCCAAGATCTCAAATCACTGCAAACAGCTCAGTTCTTAAAACTACCATAAACTACTTCTGTAGCTAGGACTGCTGCGAACAAGCCACACCGTCGCCGTCTTAACTAGGCAGCCCAGGTGTCGCCACATGCCTCAAGGCCACCGAACCTACCACCTCCATCCTACCTCAAATCTACACTGGACTCCCCACCTCAGAGGAGATTAGGAGGATGTAAAGAATGATAATTCTGCAACACATTTGAAAACATATAAACCAGCTTACACAACACATTCTTCTCCACTCATTGGGAATCAGATTTGTTGATTCTAATATCGAAAATGACAACAACGTTATATTCCCAACATAAACATGTTTTAGTTCTGCAGAATTTTTGTAGGATACAAGAAGACAACATAGATTTTGTTAATTCACAGCTGAAACTGCATTCAATCAAGTATAAATGCTTAAAAGAAATAATTTTGTTTCTTCAGCCTATTTTACAAAATCTTTATTGTGACTTTTAACACAAACAAATCAACTTTTTAGTTTTGGCAGGCAGGACTGAGTTTTCTATTAGTCTAATAATGGAAATGCTTCTAATGGGAGGTGTGGCCAAGCCAGCCAAGATGGTGGACGTGCCCGAGTAAGGCTCCACGAGTCGACTGGCGCCTTGTCCAGAATCGGTGTAGAGGGGGCCGCCAAATGATATCACAGGCTCCCGCATAACCGAGCTGACGATGCCGCGACAACCTCCTGAATATCCAGCCCCAGAGACGTGTGATTCACAATCCGTGTCGTGAGCGGTGCAGACCCAACATGGCAGCACCCGCGAAGTATAGATAAGCCCGCTAACAGTGTGTCAGTTCTGGCAGCCCCATTGCAACGCACCTGCTAGGGCGTCCTGTGGTGGGCAGCGGGGGCACGGACACTAGTGAAAGAAGCCGGACCACAGCGACCAGAGAGGAGGGTGTCCAAGAGGGAGGGGACTGGTGAGGCGGGAGTGGCTGTGGTCTATCTGCCGTGTAGGCCGGCTGACACAGCAGCATTAAGCCCGCAGTGGCGAACGCCGCAGAGTGACAACATGGGCCCCAATGGGGGCCGAAATCCAAGGAGCAGCGAGAAACTGGATCCAGGCACTCTCTCCTGCGCCAAGTGAACACAGATGAGGGAAAAGCCGATTCATAAAAGCAGCCCACAGAGTTAGAGGGAGCCAAAGACTTTGTATGCAAGCTTCCCCCACAGACATAGAGGACTCGGGCACCCAAGCGAACAGGGGGCCCACCCCTGTAGTAGGCCACACAGTGTCCCTGTACAAAGAAACAAGTGCCAATCCTGTGACACCAGCATCTAAGTGATGCCCTGGGGGCCACCTGGGGAATCGGACGTGGGGCCCTTGGCATTGAGAGCAGTAAGCCTGGACGGCAGGGTGTCTTACTGACCATAAGCGGGACTGACATCCCCAGAATTCTAAGGGATGTGACCCAAGGTGATGATGGGTTAGCAAGCAGACCCGCGGCCCTTTCTACCTGGCCCCTGCTGGAGCCTCCAGGTCGCGAATGGGATTGAGGCGAAACCTGGCACATCAGGAGGGCGAGGGCACATGCAATCCCACATCAATTTCGAGCCACTCGACATCATAAATCGAGGTGCAGTTCCCCACAGAAACGCAAGTGCAGCCCATGGTGTGATCAGTGCCTCGTCTTTTCTACCACGGCTGGGCCCCGGCTAGGGCACAGGAGTTAGGGAGACCATCAGGAGTTCAAATGCGCCATCTGTGGCAGAATAAAGCCTGAACCCAGTAACAAGTACAACTATCACGAACAAGCTAGAACCATGCATAGGAATCTGCACTCATCAAATACAAATATGGGGAAGCTCAGTTCCCACGCTGGCCCCCTGCCACAGCATAAGGTAACGCTCAAACTACCAAATCGCACCTGGAAGACATGGAACCACCCTCTGTACTAACTATGTCTGATAAGTTAGATAAGGTGCTGGCGGCCACTGAACATTCCAGAGTCACGATGGAGGAGTGATTCGGCATCCTAGCCACAGATCTTAGCCCACTGCGCCACCCTATAACAACTAGCCAAAACGCAGCAAGAAACACTACGGACATTGCAAAACCATGTGGCGACCACGAAGGAGCGTACAGATGATCAAGAGGGACGCTCGAGAAGGTGCAACATTCACTGCGCCACCCTACAACAACTAGCCAAAACGCAGCAAGAAACACTACGGACATTGCAAAACCATGTGGCGACCACATGAGAGAGAGAATGAGAAGCATGGAAAAGAAAGTATCCACTAATGAACATCATCTGGTAGACTTTAAAATTTAAATGGGCCGAAATGAGCCTTAAGTTAGAGGCTTTGACCAGTTCATGTTGAAGAGTGAGATCCTGTAGTAAGGACTCCCTTAATACGTACATACATTGTTAAGTTAGCATAACCACGTCAGAAGTTAGAAAGCCATCTTGCTGCTTTTGCACACGACACTGCGTTCACATGTTATTGCTTAAACGAACTGCTGACTCGAGTTTTGCCTCACACGAGAGCAATCTGTTGTTACCATCCCGAGCTCTGTGAAGCGACCTTGGTCTGCACACGATGTGACAAATAGTCTGAGTTGTTAGACAATGCATGTTTTCCACTCTAGGTTGATCGACCCACTATTTAGTCATAACACACGAGCAGCTGCACATACCTGAAAGTTGGTGCTTTTAATATCACGGACATCATGTTTATTATTCAGACCGAAGACGAGCCTTCCTGCGAGAAGACTCCTGATGCTCCTGTGATGTGATTTCACTAAGCTGATCTTTGAGGTATGGGGTCCCCTATTCAAGCCTAAGAGACCTTCTGTTAGTCTAATAATAATATTAGCCTCTTAGTAAAGGGAAAGTGGTAGTATCCACTGTCATTATAACATGATCACCCCTTTTATATTCTATGGAATTGTAACTATGTTGATGGTTTTGATTTTAATCATTTGTCTGCTTGTATTAGCCAAAGTACTGCATATTAGGACACGTGGTCTATAAAAATAAACTCTTTTTATTTTCACCGTGTCTCTGTTGATTCTTGTTGTGGACTGATGTGAGAATAATATACGAACAGGTATTTCCGATTCCCACCATTCCTGAGTATGTACTGAGTCGCGTGTTCTGGGTTGTCTTTTCATTGGGACCGCCGAGCTAAATCTCGGATAACGAATGGGACACTTATGCTAGCCGGATACTGGGTTCTGGGTTCTGAGGTGAGTTTCTGGTACACCACAACTCACTGAGGTCCTGGGGTTCTACGCATAGTTCTGTGTATAAGCAGAATCCCTGCAACATGGCGCACCTAACGTTTGGTCTATGAGTTGAAACGCCTTAGTAGTGCTCGCGTTTGTCCACAACACCCTCATTCTTGTTTCCGGATAACAAGTCTGACGGATTTAAACCTACCTAGGTCTATTGATATAGGTTCTTTCAAGCTTGATAATTAAAAAGGTTAGTGAACCCTTGTGCTACTGATAGTTTCAAGTGTGTGTTGTCCTAATGTCGGTGGATATTGCGGCGCATAGCCGTGCAGCTCTGAAACGTCATTTGACGCAGTATGGGGTACCGGACACTGGTATGAACGTCATCTTTGTAGTGGGAGCCGATGCGGCTCATCCCTATGAGTTGTTCTACTCTTGGGTGACGATTCCAGCGGTGGGGGATGATGACACCTTTCATTCTTACACTGCCGCTGCAGTGCCGGCGAACTATACGCCGTATAGGACACAGGAAATACCAATATCTGCTTGGCAGCACCATATTTGGTTTAATGGCGCCCTTCCCCATGTGGTTATACCGCCGAGAATGGGCCCTTTATCAATTGCAGGGGCCACTTGGCCGGTACTAGCCGGATTTACGCCTCATCCCCGTTACCTCACGGTGACGGTGGCTGAGCTGCGTGTACTACACACTGCCCTCATTACGGTATATAGGGCGTTAGTGCAGTATGTGTCGCGCAATATGCAGGCGGGGGCACCTGCTGTTGCGGGACAGCCTACTGATCATCACGCG
Source organism: Triturus cristatus (assembly GCF_964204655.1). NCBI lineage: Eukaryota > Metazoa > Chordata > Amphibia > Caudata > Salamandridae > Triturus > Triturus cristatus. The sequence goes on along the minus strand of NC_140594.1, from coordinate 213,141,354 downwards.
GTGGTCATTAGTTCTGTTATGGTCAATTCTGTTATGGGCAAGCGCCCCCAAACTAGGGATGATTTCCCCTTTTGGCTTGCTGAAAAATTTGACCAAATAGAAGCGGTTTATCCGAATACTACTCCTGTGGAGAAACACAGGATCCTCACCATTAGTTTGCCTAAGGACTTGGTTCCCCACATTGATGATTGTGCAAATTGGGGCAAGGTCTTTGCAGCGACGTACGCGCAGTGCTATGGCACTCCGTCTATGTTGCAGCTGCCCTCCGTAATCAAAAGAGTTCAAGAGAACCATGGTGCGGAGTCTGCGATAGAGTTAGGGATGCGGCTCCTCGGGCAATTTGACCTGGTGGCTACCATGATAATTGGTAACCTGAAGGGTGATGCTTTGCATTTCCAGGTTCGTAATGAACTGAAACGAGTTCCTGAGGAGGACAAACCGCAGGAATTTGCGAAAATAATCGCAGAGGCATATCGGGATTTGGGTCGTAGCTCTTTAGGGGTTAAGCCTGTAATAAAGAATCCGATCTAAAACAGCAGGGTAAGGCAGAAACGTCTGGTAAGGACGACCGGCCCTTTTTTCCTAAACAAAAATGGCAGGTTAAACAACAGGGAAAGCAGCAGCAACAGAAACAGGGCTCTCGGCCTGCCTCTCCCGTACAGTCAAGTAGCGAACGCACTTATGATCTGCGCGATCGTGCTGCTATAAAGTCTCCTGATAGATTTCAGGTTTCTGAACAGCGCTCTCCTCGTTCTTCACAGGAAACATCGGCTACACAGTCCGGTGGCGGAGGCGGTGGCAAAGGTCGGGGTGCTCCACAACAGCGTGACCAGCCCCGACAGACTGAGGGTAAAGGCAAGCAGGACGAATTTGCACGACAAAGACCCCCGTTTCAGAAGAAGAAAGTGGCGGCTCTGACGGCAAGGTATGCCTCAGATAGTGCGGACACAGCTTCGGAACCGGACATGGGCGCTGACGCTCCTGGACAGCGCAGCGGAAATTACCATAGTCCGTCAAGCTCTGCGTCCATTTCTGGCGGTGACAGCAACTGATATATCGGTTACTGTTGAAACAGCTGACACCAGAGTGGCTCCCCCTGACAGACTTTATGAGATAGTCTTATTAATAGAGGGTGACATACAACGTACAATAAAAGGGATTTTTTGGGATAATCTGACCACCACCTATGATATCCTCCTAGCGGAGGCAGATTGGCCCCCAGCTTTCATTTTAGAGGCTCCTAGAGGGGAGGAAGTAATCCTCCCGTCCTTTGCGCACACAGTGCCTAAGGACCAAGCTGAAGTGTATGCTGAGGAGTGGGCGCTTGCGCCGGCGGTGTATCGTACTCAGGTGGGATGGGACAGATTGTCCCCCTGCCATGAGATTCCATTGCGGTCAATGCCCCAGCCTCAACCTCAATATCCCATGCGTCGTGAAGCAAGACCCCACGTCGCGGCAATCCTTGAACAATTGGAATATCAGGGTGTTATTGAAACATGTGTGTCCCCTATGAATAACCCTTTATTCACCGTAACGAAGCCTGACGGCTCGTACCGTTTAGTTTTGGATTACCGGCACCTAAACTCCCACTGCCGGACCTGCGCGGTACAAAATACACATAGCTCGGCTTTGGTCGACAGTCTCGTGCGTAAAAGATTTAAAACGACACTTGACATTTCCAATGGCTTTCTTAGCCACAACCTGTCCACACTGAGTAGCCAGTGGACAGCGTTTACTTCGGGCGGAAAACAAAAACAGTTTACAAGATTAGCCATGGGTTACAAAAATAGCCCTGGCGTCTTTTCTGCTCGCGTGGTTTCTCTTTTAGAAAGAATAGACCCCGAAGCATACTCATATGTTGACGATATCTATCTTACGGATGATGAGCTGATGCCACATCTGTCTCGGGTTGACAATATTATCGTGAGTTTTGCAGACTATGGCTACAAATTCAATTTTGCGAAGTCACACATCGCAGAATATACGGTGTTGTTTTTGGGCTACGAGCTCAACAATGAAGGTAAGGGGTTAGCCCCCCACTTTCTGGAAAAGTGTGCACGCTTAAGTGCTCCTACGACACTGAAGAAATTACAATCTCTGCTGGGTTTTCTGAATTTCGGCCGTACGTACATTCCTGAATATGCCCAGCGTATCAAGCCGCTTTACGCCTTGGTACAGCCTTCGTTTTCGAAATCTAGCTAGCAGCTTGAACACTCTGCTATTTTACAGTCTTTACAGGCTGACCTTCTTGCTTCACAATACTTGCTGACACGTGATAACCGCACTAACCTGGTAATAAGAATAGTACCAGGCGCCGTGGGGTTCACGTATTTGACGTTTAATGAGGGCAACACAGTCCCCATTGCGTACAAATCCCACTTGTACACCTCTGCTGAATTACGTTTTTCCACGGTCGAAAAAGTTCTGACTGCTGTGCAGATGGCGATCCTCAAGGAACGCGCACTGTCGCATGGGAAACAGATTCTGGTTGTAACTCCATATCCTGCTTTAGAGGCAGTGACTAAAGCAAGTGTACCCAATTCTAAAGCTTTGCATCCACGGTGGATACAATGGGCTACAACACTGACGTCGCCAGACGTCACTTACATCTTTGATGCCTCATTACAGACTCAAGAGTACTTGCAGTATGAATTCGTTCATCCGGCACCTCTGTCTTTGCGCCCGCTCGAAGAATACCATTGTGTCATATACACTGACGGGTCTGCGCAACCCGCAATTGGATCGAAGCACGCTTATTCTGCGGCTTGCGCAATTGTCGTAGGTACATTCGTAAATGGTGAATTCCAATCTGATGCAGTGCATACGCAGTCATTGGGTGATTGTACCGCGCAATTGGCGGAGCTCCGGGCTCTGGTGCTTGCACTGGAGTTTGCTGATCCCCGAGTCACTACTCTTATAGTGAGTGACTCCTTCTACTGTGTCCAGTCCTACAATGACAATTTACACTTCTGGTCTCAGAATGATTACCGCGACACTAAAGGTAGCACAATTAAGCATAAAACGCTTTGGGTTCGAGTGGCGGACTTTAAAGAACGTCTCCCTCTCGTTAGTGTTATACACACTCTTGGTCACCAGCGGCTTGGTGTCCATGCTGTCGGCAACAGCTTAGCTGACGAGGCAGCAAAAACAGCAGTGGCTACATACTTAGTGGCAGCAGTTACAAGATCCAAAAGTAAGATTGATGATGACATCTTGGCAGCTATTGCTGCTACAGAGAAGGGAGGAGATTACCCGAAGGGTTTTCCCTCTCGGTATATTTATCATTTAAGTCCTGATAACGTCCCATTAGTGAGGATTAACGACGTTGGTGATAGAATAATTCCCAACGCGGACTGCAGACCAGCACTGATCTTGGCTGCGCACGAGGGGTTGGCGTCAGCCCACGCCGGTGTGTCAGCTACAATATCTCTGCTACAACAACGTTACTGGTGGTTTGGTTTATATAAACAAGCGCGCGCTTATGTTCTTGATTGTGACATTTGCCAACAGATTAAACCTTCTACTGTTGCGCGCCCACCACAGACACAGCTGTACATCTCTAATAAGCCATTCGGTTGTGTTTATTTAGATCACTGCGGTCCTTTTTCTTCTGATACTGCGTACAAGTACATCTTGGTTGCAGTGGATTCGTGCACACGTTTTCTATGGGTATGGCCACAAAGGAGTGCTGACTCGCGGACTGTCATCAGGGATTTGCGTGTCTTTGTGGGAACTTTTGCGTGTGGTACCTTCCATTCTGATCAGGGCCCTGCGTTCGCCTCTAAGGCTTACAAGGAGGCTATGAAAAATTTGGGGGTCCTTGTCAAATTTTCGTCTCCCTACCGACCTGAGGGTAATAGTGTGGTGGAGCGAATGAACCGTGACTTAAAGCAATCATTGACAGCACGTGTTTTAGGCACAGGCCGGAACTGGCTAGCCCATTTTATAACGTCCAACGTGCACTAAATAATCTCCCTAGAAGGTCTCTGGGTGGGCGGACCCCGTACATGATGCTCTTCGGAATCAGAATGTTTGTTCCAGACCTTGATGGTCTAGACATTGCGGCGTCGACCGCACCCTTTGACGTAGATGATCACTGTGCTGTTTTGCAGACTCTACAAGAAGCCAGAGACTCTCTTTCGAAAGAACATTTGCCCTCCACGTCTGAAGCTGAGGTTCAGATTCCAGTAGTCGGCTGGCTACCCCGAGTTGGTGATCTGGTCCGTGAGAAGGTGGAGAACAAGAAGGAGTTCGGCCCCTCTTATCGTGCACCAGTTCCAGTGCTTGGAGTGCAGGGTACAAGAACAGTCATTTTACCTCCACTTCCTGGTCGCAAAGAAAACAGGTACATCTCTATTGACAATGTCAAACTTCAGCGAGTGGCCGATACTTCTTAGTATGACTCCGGCAGTTTCATGCCAGACAATGCAAAGAAATTCAATGATGGTTCCTGCTTCTACCACCTTGTCTGATGTTGCAATCGAGATGCATTCAGTTACTGATCCCTTGCTGATACCACCGGCTGGTGGTTTGTCCGATGAGACTGAGTATGCTTATCCTACACGTGGACCTTCGCCTGTTTTACAATCTACAGCACTTGGCCAGTCCCGTTTTTCCTTTGACACTAACTCTTTGCCCTCAACTCCCCCATCAAACATTGCTGTTTTTGTGAGCTGGTTTAAGAAACATTTTTTGATAGCTCCTTGGACATACATCTGGTTGATGCTTTTTGGTATTTTTTTGTTTATGTCCATTGGATTTGTTGTAGTTTTCTTCCGTTTGGTGGATGGCCATTATCTCAATGAGAGATCAACAATTAGACTTATCAATGGAACTTTGGCCCCCCACTCCTCATCCCACATCATGAAAAGGGACCAGACTTTTGTGAATATTACTGCCTGGCCCGTCATGGATGGAATCGCTTGGGATGCAGTTAAATTTCAAATTCATGGGCCTACTGAGGTCATTAATGTGCCTAATGTATTTCGTGTTTCTATGGGTGATGTAGTTAAACAGAACATACGTTCTGATGATTGGGATGTACACGCCATTGAAGCACTGTTTTCAGATTTGAAATATTATGCCGCCTTTGATGCTGAGGATTTGTATGACAATGCGGCTAACTATGCGGAACAGTATTGTTTTCAACATTATGGCAATCACTTCCTGCATAAATCGAATTCGTTTAGAAATTTTGTAAATTTTACCCAGTGGGAACATTGTCCCACCCCCTCGTTTGGCAGTTCACACACATTGGTTGATAAGTTTACTTATTTTACTGATTTCAGTGTTTCAGCCCCGGCATCCTTTTATTTTAAAGTTAAGCCTGAGTCTGCCTCCAAGGTTAGACTGACACACACCAAATTGCTATATTCTAAGTCCTTTATGGATGAGTTGTCAATCAAAGGTTATGATCTATGGAAGGCTACTATTGATCTTAAGTCGGTTTGGGGTTCCAAACCGTGGCAGGTTCAGGGAACTGAAGCTTTACACCGTGCCTGTCTAGTACCAAATCATATGTTGTTTTTAAATGCAACCATCTTCCAAACCACCTGTTTCGGATTGGCCACTTCTAAAAAAACTAAATTCGCCTTCTGTGCCGGATCTGGGTGCTTACCCAAATTGGAATAATCACACAGATCTGTCCCTTCCTGCTTTGCAGTTATTGGTTTCCAATTCGTCTTTCAATATTTCGAAATTTAATAGTGAGGGATGGTTAATTTGGCAAAGCAGTTCTGATACCTGTCAACGTCGTTTTCTAGGACTGAAACCGGGGTATACTCAAGATCGCGTGGACCCCCGGTTTGAGTCGTCACATACTGTAACTACATACTCTGTGGGGAAATTATGTCAGTCCTGGCTGCGACATTCCACCTTGGCATCTGTCAAAGTTCATTTATCAAAGTTACATGACAAAATAGATTTGAATGATTTTGTTAAAGGTCCTGTGGGTGGCAGATCCAAGAGATGGGCGTATGCTATTTACAACGAAGTATGGAAACTGTCGCAAATTGAGGCAGCTTCAAGATTGAGAGCTATTGATCAGGCTAATATGGAAAAAGTATTAGCAGTTATTGATAACAGCATTAACACTCTTTCTTCTCGCATTTATACATTAGATAATATTGTATCTTCAATTGTTGATATTGTGCAGGATGATATGTCTGTGTTGTATCATGGTCAAAACCAGTTGCGTTCTGTTATGCAGTTTGCATGGACATTACAAACATTGAAGGCAGGGAAGGTCCCTTGGGACTATCTGAATACAACATCGTTATTTCTTCCCTTTAACCTTACTGACAAACAGCAGTTCATGTCCATGAAGGATGCTACATATTCCTTGCTCCATATTGAGAAATTGGAGCCGTTACCTTTTTCTGTTGCGGAAGTCGATTCCGCTGTGTGGCTCTTACACGGATTGATAAGTCTACCGTTTGCGCTTTTTAAGTTTACCTCTTGTATGAAACACTATGCTTTGGGTAGATATGAACAGCTGGGTACCGCTTTCATACATGAAGTCTGGTCCCTCCCCTTTACGTATAGATGTACAAGGGACGGTACTGAGGTTTATCTGAAGGGTGAAGAATGTACAACGTCACCTGATCATTCTGTTGTGTGTAGGCACATTCAATTGCACGGTGCTTGTAATGTACACGCTCCGAACTTGGCCTGCGTCCTCAAAGGTATCCCGGTACCAGTGATTACGCCATCTTTCACGCTGCTTGCAAACGGTAGTTATTTAATTTTGAACAATGAAGCTTGCTGTGGGATGTTAGTAGGGATCCCGTATATAGTAACTGTAACACAGAGGGTTGTCTGCTGCAATAACGTCCTGTTTCCACCCCCGCATGGGAGGCTGGATGCTTCTATCTGGCCTTCAATTCCAACCTTGAAAGCAGAGTTCGACAAAATGAGCAGAATAAGAGCGCTATTGTCCCAAAAGGAGGTGCCATTGACTTCCTCCCGGGAAACATTTGTCCTTCACGTAGCAAATACGCGCACCGAGGTACAGGCGCTTTTGAATACTGACCTCCCCCTGCATTTTGGTGCTTTGATCCAAACAATTTTCAATGCCTCGTCCACGACTGGCCTGGCTCATTTTTTTAAACTTGTGGGCTCGGGCCTCGTGACCTCTTTCCAAACTATTTTTGGTGTGATTCCGGCATTTTTTCATTCTATTTTCTCCAGCGTCTTTGGAGGTGTCCCGTTAATTCTGGCTCTAGTGGCAGGTGTGCTACTTTTACTTTTCATCTTGCGGAATGGCTGCTCTTTCTGTGCCACACGACAGCCTGTCCCGTCTGCAGCTTCTTCGTGACAGGATGCTTGATTACTATGGTGTCCTGCTGTTGGCGACTTTGAGCCTGGCATATGGATTATCCTTCCGGTTTTCCTACTTCACCTGCGTGCAACCTGTCTTCCACTGCCTTGATTGTCCCTTTGAATGGCCTATGGATTTGTGTTTAACCAACATGGTGTCTCCGGACCCGGATTATGATCGACTGATGAGGCCCCGAGTGTCTCACGAGTCTGCCTGTTCTGGTGTTCGGATTATGGCCTGCGGTGCGGCACATGGTATCCTGGGTAATTGGGACATCATGACTTCTTGAATATGAGTTACTTGGAAGTACACGCTGGTTGCCCTCTGATGGTGCTAGAGGCTCCGCTGATAGAAGAACACGTATGTTCCTTTTCTTTACTTAACTGGATGGCTGAAACCTTCAGTGGCCCTGCCAATGATTTTCTGCTGGAGGCTGTGGCCACGTATGCTGCATATACTTTCATGGATTGAGTGAACTTTCGTCCACTGTGTTTTGCTCACGTGTCTTGAACTGTCCCTGTACGTCTGCACTTCCGCCCGGTGAGGCGTTTTTTTCCTTTTTTCACCCCCCACGACACGTTTGAGGTTTTTTGTTTTTTCTCCTTTTTTTTGTTTTTTTCTGTTCGAACTTTGCCTGATCTGACCAGTTCTTTTTTAAATTGGATACGCCTTGTTCTGCTCTGTCGCGCTTGAACTCTGCGTTCTCTCTTTTCTTGCAAACTAAGTAGTGCTTCGATCAAGGGGGCATGTAGTAAGGACTCCCTTAATACGTACATACATTGTTAAGTTAGCATAACCACGTCAGAAGTTAGAAAGCCATCTTGCTGCTTTTGCACACGACACTGCGTTCACATGTTATTGCTTAAACGAACTGCTGACTCGAGTTTTGCCTCACACAAGAGCAATCTGTTGTTACCATTCCGAGCTCTGCGAAGCGACCTTGGTCTGCACACGATGTGACAAATAGTCCGAGTTGTTAGACAATGCATGTTTTCCACTCTAGGTTGATCGACCCACTATTTAGTCATAACACACGAGCAGCTGCACATACCTGAAAGTTGGTGCTTTTAATATCACGGACATCATGTTTATTATTCAGACCGAAGACGAGCCTTCCTGCGAGAAGACTCCTGATGCTCCTGTGATGTGATTTCACTAAGCTGATCTTTGAGGTATGGGGTCCCCTATTCAAGCCTAAGAGACCTTCTGTTAGTCTAATAATAATATTAGCCTCTTAGTAAAGGGAAAGTGGTAGTATCCACTGTCATTATAACATGATCACCCCTTTTATATTCTATGGAATTGTAACTATGTTGATGGTTTTGATTTTAATCATTTGTCTGCTTGTATTAGCCAAAGTACTGCATATTAGGACACGTGGTCTATAAAAATAAACTCTTTTTATTTTCATCGTGTCTCTGTTGATTCTTGTTGTGGACTGATGTGAGAATAATATACGAACAGGTATTTCCGATTCCCACCATTCCTGAGTATGTACTGAGTCGCGTGTTCTGGGTTGTCTTTTCATTGGGACCGCCGAGCTAAATCTCGGATAACGAATGGGACACTTATGCTAGCCGGATACTGGGTTCTGGGTTCTGAGGTGAGTTTCTGGTACACCACAACTCACTGAGGTCCTGGGGTTCTACGCATAGTTCTGTGTATAAGCAGAATCCCTGCAACAATCCTGTCACATAACCAGGAGGAAGCACAGACACATGATGAGAACTTCAGAGAATGCTCCATCACAGCCTGATTCGATTAGATGAAGGGGTAGAATCCGTGGACAGAATCACCATGGCTTCTTAATTGAGGATTCAAGGTATTTTGGCGAGATGATGGAAAACAGGAGGAATGATCCACAGATTGATAAAAAAAAAGGAGCTGCTGGCAGCTGGGCATAGGGGCCTCATTGTGGTTCCCTGCAAAATTGAAGGTGCAGTGTGGAGAGAGGTGCTACGTCTTTTTGGACCGACAGGCAGTAAGGGCTTCTAACAAGAGAAGAAACAAGAACTACCCAATGGAGAGCGCTGTGGATTGCTCTGAAGAGACTTGATGTTTGTGGACTTAAAGAAGTTCAACATTTTGGGTTTTTTTCCTCCTGGAGTTGAAGAGATCAGCGGTATGGATGCTGATCAGAGTTTTTCATATAGAATTTCTTTCTTCTTTTTCCTCCCTTCCCTCTAAGCTCCATCTATTTGAGCCCTTTCTTCAATAGACTACTAGGTTTTAAATCTTGGGTGAGGGCTCTCACCAAAACATAAATACTTTATGTATGTATTTGGGCTAAGTGATGATTATTAGTCCAATCAGTGAAATTTTGCTTGAATGTACTTAATTTTTTTTCTCAATTAAATCATTTAGACCTAAATAAAGAAAAAAATGGTTACGTGTTGATGTAATTTGGAAATTTTATATTTATTTTACCTATGTTTACACAATGTCGGTTAAAATATTTAATAAAAAAAGTTAACCCAATAATGTTGTACTGTGTGGTTGTATGGTCATTCATTGGCTATAAAATCAACAAAACTGTGTATCCCCCCCCAAAAAAAAGTAAACACATTATGCCTGGGAGAAAGTCATAAATGGTACTAGTTTTAAAACAGAGGTGGGATAGCAGCATATCTGTTGTATTTTGAGTGACGTGTTACATTAAAATAAATAATTTAATGCATTTACCTGAAGATTAAGAAGATTAGCTTGTAGCACAGTTCCTGCTCATCATCCATGCGTGAAAATGACAGTTACATGAGTTCTCACATCTGTAAAATATAACAGACAATTTGAATTTCATAAGGTTTCTACCTTCACTTAAATGTACAACACATACAGTGGTAGTAATTTATTGTACAATTAATAAAAATTCACAATATAAAAAAAAACAAAAAAAACTTTAAGGATACGTGATAAGCCTTATTTACATTTATAGTGTAGGATTGTTTTCAATAATGTCTTAAAAAGTCTCAGTTACTTTTAGGTGTTGTCCATTTGTAAATTTGTAGAATCAAGGTGGCTTAGTTTGCCAGGCATAGCTGTAACTTGGCAAGTGAGTAAACCCACTGACCTTTGTTGGGTTAAGGTGCTGTTGCTTGTTCAGAAGTCTTCTAGCCACTATATCGAAGTACTTTGTCAGTCTACAGTTTAGCTGAGTTTAAACTGGATTAAAGCACAGCATCACAGCCTGCCTGCAACTTGTTATGCCCTTTTGGTTCCATGAGCATCGAAATAAAGAGCGCCTTATGTCCATCAAGAATGGGCAGATGCAGATTATGTGTATAAGGTCCTCTTTCCCTGCTCTACAAAGTCGGCAAAGATGGTCTTCTGTTCCCCTTTTCCAAGGAGGCAAGTGGGGTAGTATTGGTAGAATGCGTAAACGCAAGTTTAAAAATTAGTTTTTTGTCGCCTGCGTAAGGCCCGTTATCAGATAATCCTGCGGTTTCAGAGCGTTGTAGTCTTTCAACACTGACCATCCATGAGCCCTCTTGGCCAGAATTTCTTTATCATCTATGGATGAAATCATTTTGGTTACTTTTGTAACCACTTTTTTAAAGCTTTTGATGTCTGTAGAGGACTCCCAGAGGTTTGTTAGTCCCAGGGTCTCCAGGGATTCTTTTAGGTACTTCCTGGCGGGAGAGTTCTCTCGGATGGAGAGTTCGGTCCAAAGATGGGCGTTTAAGGATCCTTGCTCGGCGCCACTGATTTTTCGCCAGATTTTTATATAGGCGCCTCTTCTCTCCACAGTTTGTCTCTGGAGTCCGAATTCGAGTCGAATTTGGGCAGGGGAGACGTAGTTGGGCAGATGGAAAATTGCCCTGTATGCTTGACTGATAGTTTTGTCTAGAACCGTGGCATCATTCCCTTGCATTGATTCACTGCCGTATGTGAGCATAGGCTGTAAACGTGCTCTAATCACCTGTAAAAGGGGATCCAATGACCGGTCAGGGAGGACTTTCTTCAAGGGCTTCACTGAGAGGTGGAAAATTGTGCCCTTCCGTCGAATTGCCTCTAGTTGGTTTTTGAATGAACCTCTGCTGTCTAGAAGTACGCCTAGGTATTTGTAAGTGGCTACACGGTCTAGCCTCTGTCCGTCCAGAAACCATTCGTGTTTCTTTGTTTTGTTGTAATTTACTGACATGACTTTAGGTTTTTTTAGATTAATCTTTAATGCATTAATAATTGAAAATGTGTTAATGTTATCCAGAAGATGCTGAAGTCCGATGGGGGACCAACACATACAAATCAGACACCCCACAACACTTACTGGCCACAACTGAAAAAGTATTATTGTGTCCAACTCAGTTCTGCAGATTTGGAGTTGAAAAGTTGCTTAAGGTAAAAAGGTTAAGAGAATTTTAGCAAGTCCCTTTTGTGCTCTATTTTAAATCAGTGATACTGTGGTGTCGCATTTGCTTCACGTTTTTTTTCTGAACTTTATTGCATAGGTATTTCTAAAGAAGACCAAAGCTAACTCTGGTTCCACCGCCAGAACCTTAAACCTGACAATTTCTCCATGAAGTTATGGGGGAAACCATCTTGAGTCCACACCAGATGAATAGATGAAAGGGCAGCTAAGGCTAGGAACCTCTTTTAATTTCTCATAACCCCCAAAAGTTGTCTCGTTAGATAATAATCCCTTGTCAGGCTACACAATAATGGTATGGAGGATCTCTAGGGCACACAAGCATACATAACGTAAAATAACAGAAAGGAAGTAACCCATTAATGAAATTTAAGATCAGAAGGGAAAAATTGCTGGCAGAGGATGAGGAGAGCAAGAGAAATATACACAGTTGATCGGCATTTAAAGGGCAGCTTTATGCAGAAACTAAAGTAGACTTGAAGAGGGCAGAGCAAAGAGTGGGCAAGACCATCCAAGAGAGAGGAACAAGAACTTTGGAATAAGAAACAAATGAGAAATAGAAGTTGTAATTGCCAAATAACTGAAACTTGAAGATGAGTGCAATAAACGAGATAGCGAGAGAAAAAGACAGCAGGACTCAAATAAGATACCTACATTACATGAAGAAAATGGAAGAGAAAAGCAAGGATAGGTTGAGAAAAAGAAGAAAGATTAGGGTAGGTAAGCCACTGGTTCAGTAACAAGAAAGAAAAGAACTTCAGTCTTAACAATGTTCAAATGAAGTGAATATGAAAAGGCCGAGGACAGGTCTGCCAACAGACAGAAAAAGATAGAATCATATCTGGTAGAAGCATGATATGAAAGATTAAAAGAACAGGTGAGAGGAAACCAGGATGCATTGTAAAATAGAAAACACAAGAGGTCTAGGAACAGAATGAAGTGTAAAGGATGGAGAGGAGAGATGAGACCAATATGACAAGATGAAGGGAGAAAGATAATAACAAATAAATGCTGGATGGAATGCTGAACAAATCAAACATTCAACCCCAGTTTTTTTTAACACCACACCACCCCAGTTTGAACCCAGCAATATCCAAATCAGTCTTGACCGTGCTCCCCATAGGAACAGTCCAGCCTGAACTGCCAGGCCAGGTCCTCCCTGGAACGGAAACAGGCATCTTGGGACCAGTTTCGGGGTATCACCCCCTCATCAGCAAGGCAAACTTGAATCCAGTGGCACAGTGACCAGGGGACCTACGTCTGGGCATACCCTTCCCACTTATGGCGACAAAAGAAACAAGCCTTTACAATGCAATGGTCTCGGCAATATTATAGGTAGAGCTATTGGTATTGCTCATTATTTTTTTATCATTTTTGTATCCCTAAATAAATGGCATTGTCATTTCTATTGGCATTAGTTTTTTTTTTGCATATGTGATACCTATTGCATTAGCAGAGAGAGAGTGAGGTATTGAAATAGAGAGTGAGGTAGTGAGAGAGAGTGAGGTAGATAGAGAGTGAGGTAGTGAAAGAGTGAGTTAGTGAGTGAGGTATTTTCTGACGTAGTGAGATAGAAACAGTGAGTGATGTTGTGAGATAGAGAAAGATTGAGGTAGTGAAAGAGAGTGAGGGATGTTGTGAGGTATTAAGATAGAAACAGAGAGTGATGTAGTGAGGTAGTGAAAGAGTGAGTGTAAGTGACAGTGTATTTGAGAGAGAGTGAGGTAGTGAGATAGAGAGAGTGAATTAGTGAGTTAGAAAGAGAGAGTGAATTTGCGAGGTAGTGAGAGAGTGATGTAGTGAAGTTTTGAGAGAGTGTGTTGTGATATAGTGAGGTAGTGAGAGTGAGATAGAAATAGATAGTGATGTAGTGATAGAGAGTGAGGTAGTGAGATAGAGAGAGAGTGCATATAATGTATTTTAACCTGCGTGATTGTTGGGAAATCTGACGTATATACCCCTCCCCCCCACCCCAATCTTCCTGAAGAAGCTACCCCCTGTACATTATGCGAGGCTGACTGCAAATAATCGAGTCCTGTATTTCACAACAAGCATTGACCAATAACCACTGACAAGAAGAGCTTGTGCCCCAAAAACTTGCCCAGGGCTGTCTGCCTTGCAGGCCAAAGAAGGCAGAGTTCCGTCCCAAGCCGTGATCTCCGTGCGAGCAAGCAAGGCCTATCTGCCGCCATTTACTGTAACCTCACAGACTTCACTCAGGCGTCCCTGCAAAGGACCCCCCGGGGGTGAAGCTTCCATTGGTGCAGCAGGTGCAGTGGCACCAGGGACAAACTGAGCCTTGAATATTATTGTATTTCACACTTCAAACAGCAGCCGGGGAGGCATGTCCTTCCTTGCACTAGGACCCATGACACACTGACTACAATAACAACACTGGGAACCCCGCTCAGTCTGGGGGCAAGCCTCGATATCCGCATCCGGCACGAAGGCGCGGTCCGACTGAGGAAACTGCGCACTCCGTGCCCCTTTGAGGAGGGAGATAGACAGTTGTGTCAACAGAGCTCAGTCCTCAGGGGGACATTGTGGCGACGAGATTAGTAGCTTTCTCAGTATTGTCTGTAACGCATGCGGGGCCTGAACTCAGCTCAAAATTCATGGTCAACATCAGAAATTAGGTATTGCCTGAAACCGACTCAAGCGGGCATTGACTGCTGGTTCACACACACTGGACATAGACGCGCCGCTCGTCCGCACTTAAACTACTCTGATAACTGCACAATGTGCACGTCAGTTCTTAGAGGAGTTTATGGAAACTGTAACCATTGGGGAAAGCCCCTCTGTAATGGTCACGGGGACACTACACCCTCAGTGCTCAGTCTCGTTAAACATTGATTTAAACTGTGTCGACGGCGCATCACTTGTTAGTTAGTTAATGTCGTTTTTGTGATATAATGAACATTTCTTGTAAACTGTAACAGTTACTTTCGCAAATCTTAATTTTCCATTTGAATGCCATATGGAGTATTTATTTGTCATTTTGTTTGAAAGTGTGCACTTGTGGTATTTACGTGGGCTGTATACATGCACCTCGCTGCTCCGGTGTAATGTGATGAGAGTGGTATATTGTTAACTTTACCCATGCGGTCGGACTCATGGTACACAAGTACCGATTTTAAAGACGCCCCATGTTCATAATAAAGCGCTAGTATTTGCATGTCTGTTGTATTGGCAAAATGTGCCCACTCTGTAGTACTTTGGGTAGACTGGCACAGACTCATTCAACACATGCCTCGGTTTTCAGAATAACCCCGGCGAGGACTCAGCAAGACCAGGGCGTTGTATTGGAATGTGCGAAGATGCCCTTCCGGGATGGGGCATCTCTTGAATGTCAAAGCCCCTTTTCCAGGGGGGTCCGGGCTTTGTTTACATCCAGATGGCGCCGATTACTTCCCAGCAGGGACAGTGGGCGGTCAATAGCAGCTCAGTGTGAGGTAAATTGGTGGGGGTCGCTAGGGATACAGTGGGGGTGCTCCTGTGTGGGCGGGGGGCGTGCCTAAGGTGGTGGTGGGCTGCATGGCTTTTGTAAGTGCGTTTACATAGCGCCTCAAACCTGCCGAGGCGCGAACAATTAGGGCGTCGAAGTTGCAGGGTCAGATTCAGGCTGGGACAGTAAATAGACCTGGGCTGACTGACAGCAGACTCGTGGCTCGGCCTTTTCACAGAGCCTCGTTCGCGTCCTTTCAGCTGTGGATTACAAGCGGGCGGGGCAGCCCCACTTCTGTGGAGATTTACGTGGCAGTGCACGCAGCCATTGACCCTGGCAGCGGGCGAAGCAGCAAAGCTCTTACCGCACAGATGGTGGCATGGCGTGTGTTTCAGTTTGGAGCAAAACAGGGCTTTAACAAAACCACAGTAAAACCAGAAAACAAGGCAGAGCAAAAGGCAAGCACACCACTGCCTTTCTCCGAGGCAAAGCAGAAATGCCTCGGAGGAACGCAGTGGCGTTTTCGGATTCGGGGGCGTGTTTCTTTTTCTCTCCTCTTGCCATTGGCTGGAGGAGAGAAAAACATGCCTAAAAAAGGGCGTGGCTAAAAAGTGGAAAGAAGAGCACGGAACACGCCCCCGAATCTGAAAAAGACGGAGCCTATTTGGAGGGACGGCTCTATCCTCCAATGGCTGGCCTCCGTTTAGGAAGCCAGCCAATGGAGGAGAGGCAAAAGAGAGGCGGGCTAAATATCCACTCTAAGAAACATAAGATCTCCGGACTTCCGGTTCTGCCTTCGGCAGACCGGACGGTCCCTCGACCTAAAAAAGAACAAGTGATGGGCGGAATACTGAACAAATCAAACATTCACCCCCAGGCACAGATCAGGGATAAATCCATCGCTTTTTTGCTCACCATGCTACTTCAGTTTGGGCACAGCAATATGCCATTGACCATGCTCCCCATGGGAACAGTCCAGCCCAAAATGTTTGATTTGTTCAGCATTACGTCGTCCATCGTCTGTTCTTTTTGCATTTATCACCCTAAGTGGGAAGGGTATGCCTAGATGTGGGTCTCATGCTCACTATGGCACTAGATTCAAGCTAGCCTGGCTGATGAGGGGTGATACCCCGAAACTGGCAGCAGGATGGTTGTTTTCAGTCCAGGGAGGACCTGGCTTGGCAGTTCGGGTTGGACTGTTCCCATGGGGAGCAGGGTCAATACTGATTTGCATATGGCTGAGTCCAAACTGGAGTGGCGTAGCGATCAAAAGAATGATGGATTTCACCCAGATCTATGATTGGGAGGTGAATGTTTGATTTGTTCAGTATTCCATTAATCATTTATTCTTTCTGGGATAATAGCCAGGCATGTGTATTGTCAGAAATACCATGAGAAGACAAACTAGAACACCATGTTAAAATCAGATGAAGAAGGGAAGAAGTTAAGAAAATTAGTGGCAGCCTGAATAGCAGTTTCTGTATAGCAAATGGAGTGAAAATATGATTGTATGAGAATGGGCCAATATCTATTCTGTCTAAGGTATGGGCCATTATCTCATCTGGTCTGGGTCATGTATTAATATATACTTTGCTGGAGATACTCTCCACTAAAGTCCCTAACTACAGTAAAATTTCAACCAGGCCTACTCTCCACTGCATACTTTTATCAGGGATTAAGTAGCTATCTACTTTCAGTACCTGGTAACTCAGTACAAGACAGTAACGACAGTAGCATATATGGAACAGTGTAAATTTATTTTAATTTCTTTGTGTTAGAAATGAGGGGGCTCTGGTTGACGCAGGTGTGAACCCACAACAAGCAGGGACCCTTTACTTCTTGTCAGGGCAAAGGATGACTCCCCAGAATAACCCCTGCTCACCCTCTAGGTGCGTGGCGCGAGCAGTCTAGGCTAAGTCTCAGGCGTACACGGTTAAGCAAATGCAATTACACATACAGTAAACCCCTTGCATGCACCACAAACGGACACCAATCAGGAAGTATATAAAAATAAGCTTTTATGTAGATTCAGCAGATTCAAATACAAGGCCCAGTAATGTTGAATTGATGGGGCCACAATTCTCAGGAATACGGTAAAGTTCTCTTTGTTACGGAAAGTTCTTTAGGCGGGCACAAGGTAACTGTAGGCCTCAGCGCACTTCGTGCTGAGGCGGCGCCCGGGAAGCACACGGCAGATGACAGGGAAATCAGAACGTTGCGGACCCTGGATCCGATGCGAGCTCGCGGTCGAGTTCGTAAGTACAGTACCTTGTTTCTTGACGCGAAGGCGGGTGCGGGATTTCAGCGGCTCTTCGACAGAAGGGCGAGGCAGCGTCCGGGGCTCCCACACTTCACGATGGGGGTCTGATCTTCAGGCTCACGACAAGAGTGGGGTGTTGCAGGTGGCGGGTGAACAAAGCGGGGCAGCGGGCCCGCAGGTTGCGTCCGGGCCGTCAGAGGCTTGGAGATGCTCACAACGCCGATTCCGGCGGGAGGGTGAAGGTGCGCAGCGAGCCTCCAGCGAGCGAGGTGACAGGGGCAGCCCAGCACAGCGTAGGGGGAGCGGCTCCGATCGAGCGAGGCTCTTCCCAAGGCGGGGGCGGCTAAGCAGTCCTGGTCACGGCTCAGGGAGGGACTGGGGCACGAGGGTCACAGCTCCGGGAGGGGAAGGACACCACAGTCCAGCGGCAGGCGAGTGAAGATCAGGTAGAGCCCAATGGTCCTGGGACTCAGTTCAGGGGGCAAGCTCAGTTCCAAGCCCTTGGAGATCGTTTTGGAAAGCACAAGTCTTGAAAGTAAAAATAAAGCAAAAGTCTTCAGCAACAGTTTCTCTTCTCCCCTTTGGTAGCAAGGTCACCACTGCAGGCCAATCCCCCAGGACAGGGACAGTCTTCCTCCTACAGCTTTCCCGGTGCCTCCTCCTCAGGCAGAGATTCTTCTTGGTCAAAAGCAGATCTACTTTCTTAGGAGCAGGGCTCCTACATTTATACAGCAAATCTTTTGTTCTCCCAGGTCAGGGGGGCCCTTGCCTAGTTCAGTCCGGTTTCTGAGCACTTTGTTTACGCGATGCAGGCTTCTTCTTTCAGAGTGCAGGGCAGAGTCCTCAGACGCTCCACAGGGGGCGGAGCCGGCATTGAGGTGGCAGAGCACTGTCCTATTCAGAGCCTAGGAGTACTCCTCCCACCCATCTACCTGTCGATCGTCCTATTCACCACCAGGCTACCTAGCCCTGCCCATCTGGGTTCCCCCAGCCCTGTCACTCATACCAGCCAGACATCAGATACACATCACGCAGAAGCGGGCTGAAATGTTTAGGCAAGCAAAGGCCAGCTTTCTAAAAGCGGCATTTGCAAACCCGGAATATTAAAATAAACCTTGGGAAAAGATGTACCTTATTATTCCGAGTTCAGGCATACTAAACTCGATCTTCTACCATGTTCCCTGGGTCGGTTAGGATCATAGGGTGTAACAATCCAAGCCGCCCATACTGGCCTATGAGAACAGGGTAGCCTTGCAGTAGTGAACAACAAGATGGCGGTCATTCACTACTAGGACATGCCACGCATCCAGGCTTGTCCTACCTTAGGCTTACAACGCACCCTGCCCGTGGGCCTACCAGAGGGGTGACTAACATGCAGCTAAGGGAAGGTTTCAGGGACCGGCAAGTGTGGGCACTTACCAGTCAGCATGTCAGTACCAGACTGCACGCAGGTTCTGCGATGGCAGACCTTAGACATATTTTACCGGCCACTTCTGTGGGTGGCACAACCCGTGCTGCAAGCCCACCAGCGGTGTTTGCCTTTACATGCCCTGGCGCTCCTGGCGCACTTTACTGGGGTCTGACAGTAAATCAAACAATCCAATCATGGAATCCAACCAACATATATAATTTACATAGGGAGCACTCGCACCGCGACACTGGTTGGCAGTGGCACAGCGCGCTGAGCGGCCAACACCATAAAAACACATGAGGCACAGCGACAAAAAGAGGAAGGGAGACTCACGCCAAGGTGCCAGGTCTAACACTTTGTAAGTTGGTAAAATAAATAAGTGCTATTATTTCTGGACAGTCCTCATTTCTCTTGAAAGTGACATATACCCCTCCAAATTGTAAATCATCTGAATTTGGACATGGTGTTACCAACGTGGACTTCATTTTGACTTATATCACACTTTTAAATCTAATTTGATTTTCTCATTGCTAAATTGACTTAGAAGTCACTCAAGTTGTTTTATGAAATATAAGGGTTGGTTAACGCTTCAAATTATATGTTCATACGTATTTCTTCCTTGTTTTTCTTTTGACTGCATTGCTAAATTCTGATCTACATGAGAAATGTTTAGGTTGTTTATTGTATGTTTGGATGGAAACCACATGAGTTATTACTAAGAAGGGGAGTAACATTTTAAACATTTGTTAAAGGAGACTTTCTTTAACCAAGGGTTCCTAAATGTGAGACTTTACAGGGGTGGTGCATTATTTTTTAGCATAGCTTAAGTTTAAAAGCTCTTTCAATGGGGGTCTCTGTTGACAGTTTTACATTAATTTAACACACTGTAGACTCTAGGAAGGTGCTCATCGAAAAACATGTTTAGATATAAGATTCAATGGATCATTCTAATCTTGCTTTGTGGCCTGTCTGTCTTTGTAAATTATTCCCTGGACACTTGTATGTCATTTCTGGTCAATTTTACATCTAAAACTCAAGCCCACTACTTCAACGGGACAATTTAACCTGGGCTCTCTGGTTGTAGCCATGTTGGAAGCAATAATAGACAACCACTTTTCTCAACTTTCACAAAGATCCCTGGTATTTTACCATAAACAACAATTAAATAATTTGTTTCAAGATAAATCTTCCAGGGACAGCTGGAACCACAGAGATGAGGGATGTTGCTCTGCAGGACCACTGCTCAGATTGCCCCAGTCCCGGCAACAGGCCACTAGGTGAACCTGGACATGAATGGTGGTGGTTATATGGCAACAGGCACTTTTGCCTTACCAAGGGAGAACTATATGCCTGGACACAAACATACTACTGTTGTTGACATGCGAACTAACCTGCCACAGAACCTAATCTGCCACAGAACCTAATCTGCTACAGAGCGGGAGACAATTTAAAATGGACAATGAAATACCCAATACATTACATGCCTCAAATAAAATTATTTTGCACATATTGAACATGAAATGTTCCTCAGCAAATTGAAATGTAAAGGAACTAACTTGCTTCTGTATTGAAACTTTTCTTACATAAAACACTGACACACAATGGCTCTAGATTGCTCTGTACAAAACTGCAAATAAAAATAACAAAGATAACAAAAAGAACGGGGAGTAATGTGTAGGAGAGTAGGATCTGCTTCACATGTTTACCCCCACTTTTTGCTGGTGTTTCACTGTTTTTCGACTTTAGTCTGGCTGGGACCCTGCTATTCAGGGCCCCAGCCTAGCTGCTTCCTCTCTAAATTGATTGTATGTACTTAAGGTACACTCCAGATTGGATTCTGGGGTACACTTGTGAGTCCCTAGTATATGGTATACTATGTACCCAGGGCATAGGTACCCCAGAGGCCTACCAGGGGCTGAAGCATGTATTGTGCCAGCCCTGGAAAGCCATGCAAAATGACACCACAGGTCTGCTACTGCAGCCTGGGTAAGTTGGTGCATGCACCCCTTACTGAGATATAGGTTCACTATACCTCACCTATCACTGCACATAGTAACCCATCAGTCACCCCTATGGCAGGCCTTATCAACCCTGAAGGCAGGGTGCTTGGTTATATGTGAGAGGGTGCCCAGGCATGAGCTGAGCCCCTCTGCAGCCTTCGGAATCCCTTCTCCGGGGTTGTCAGCGGTGCAGCCTGACCATATACTCTTAAGCGCATTATATCTAAAACGGTTAATGCTAACTTTGGACTGGCTGCACGGAAACATGTTGTGTTTGGTGTTAAACACCTTGGAATCATACCCCCACACCAGTAACTGGTGTGGGAGTATGCTCCCACCCTTCTAGAGGGAGAGACATGACAGTACTGGTATACCCGGTAGAAATCTAATAGAGCCCTGGCATCACAAAATGAATGCTGCAGCCACAGACACGGGTCTGGCCTCCTGCTGCTGACCGAAACTCCGGCAGGGGAGGCCTGGACAATAGTTTTCCTGTCACAGGGAGGTGTAACCACCTCCCAGACAGGCTTGTGTATTGGGGCTGGGTGGGAGCACCCTGAGTGCTTTGAAGTCCTGCACTTGGGGCACATTTGGTGTCCCTGTGCATATTCCAGCTCAAACCGGTTCAGGGGCTTGCAACCCCTGCTCTGGCGCAAAACTGGACAAAGGAAATGGGTGTAGCCACCCCTCTTTCCATACCCTCCCATAGGTGGGTCCCCAGAGCTAGTCCAACCCCTTCCTTAGGTATAAGTAAGGAACCTCTGCAACCAGAACTTTAGATATCCCTGGACGAAACTCTGAAGCTGAATCCTGGAACTTCAACGCTCTACTAACGACTAAAGGACTGAAGAACTCTCCCTTGGGGTCAAGGAGTGACTCCCCTGCTTGGCAGGCACCAACGAAGCATTTTGCCGGTCTGCATCTCCGAAGCTCCCGCTGGACTCCAAAGTATTTGCAGCCCAGGAAGAGGATTTCCAGACATCTCAGAGGCCAACCCGAGTCCCTAGCAAAGCTGAGACCCGCAGCCCTCGAGAGTAGCGTGGAACCGGAACTCCTGGTCACCGTGCACTTTTGCAAGTGCATTGACTTCTCGATGTCTCCAGAAGTCGTGCTTGGGCTCACTTGTAGCCCCCACCTCGAGCACATAATCCACTGAAGATTGTCGGCCTAGTCATCCCGAGTGACCCGTGGGCGGCCATTTTGTGTTTCGTCTCGAGGTCCCTTTGCGATCCCTGGTCCGTTGACTGGTGGGTCCCTGAGGGGGTAACTTTGATTTTCCTTGGGCTTCCCTGGTGGCTCCAGACGTGCCCCGACTCCCTACCAAGTGGCGAGTCCCACAGACCTTGCTGGTCTGCACCTAAGCATCTTTCTCCTTTCTGCGTGGGTTGCTGTTGCCAAGGCTTGTTGTGTCCAATCCGGGCACCAACACTGCAGCACTCGACAACCTTCGTGGGACATTTCAAATCCAGCTCCTAGTCGTCCTCGACGCCTCCTGGTCCTCGTGGCTGAAGAGTCAAGCTTCACCTTCTTCACCTGAAATCACCCGACATCGGTGGGCATCCGCCTACCGCGTTCCTGGTCACTGGCAAGTGACCCAGACTCTGTCCCCTCTGCTTTCAGGTTTTTCTTGACTTGGATCCTGGCTTGGATCTCTTCGGACACTTCGCATCTTCCCGGAAAGCACTTCTTTGCCAGCTCCCATTGAAATCGACGACACGACCCGACACCATTTGACACCTATGCACCCGGCTTCCCTGGGTGAGGTAACACGAGTACTCCGGTGCTCCCGTGGGTGTTGGCCCTAGAACTTCCTAAGTCCCAAAGTGTTTTGTCCTGACTCGAATCTAAGTGTCCTTAATCTTTAAAAATCTAACCGCGACTTTCCCCATAGAAGCTAACGGGAGCTCGCGGCTGTGTTCTCACACTGCACATGGCCCCCGTGGGTCCCCTGTGTCACTACCTTGGGTGGTTCCTTGGGGTCCCAGCAATTCTACAGGCTCTAGGCCTTGTGTCTAGTTAAGTCGTGATTCTTATACCACTATTTTAGTATATGGTTTGGCTCACCCATAGGGCCTGACGTGTATTTGTGCTTATTACTGTGATATTTGAAGTGTAACTTATGTGTTTTGACCTCTAGTCTCATAAAGAGACTAGGAGGGTGTGTTTAGAAATTAATACATATATTTTATTTATATACCTGGTGTGGTTATCTTTTATTTAGGCACTCAAGAGATTACAGACTGGTAAAACAAGCTGCTTTACATTCCTTCAAGACTTAGCCTGAAGGCTGCTCTGCAAAGCTACCACTAGGCTAGCTTTCAATAAAGGTTGTCTTTAACCTATAACCAATAAGGGGTTGTTTGGACTGGTACAGGGTGCCCGCTATAACTAGTGGACAGCATATACCAGGCCAACTTCTCACATAATGCACATAGCCTTTTACAGGCGTGACTGCTACTTCTGTCTCGATAAATTCTGTAATTTACACACATGTAAAAGACTCACAATTAATAAAATCACAGTGCGCCAATTTTCAAAATTGAGAGTAAAATTTGGAGAGTAAAAAAGGTCTACATACTAATACTTTGTAATTCACAAAATTCAAAGAACTGTATGGAAATGTTTGATTCTTGTGAATTCCAAGGCAAGAGCTTCATTCTTAACACTTTCACTCTAGGTCAGTCTGTTGATTTAGAACAAAGGCGAAAAGGGTGTCTTTTCACATCTGCTTATAATCCGGCATTTTGCACTTCTGCTTACAATCCTGTTTCTGACCAAACAGATCATTTTTTTCATTACAGAGAATCTGTTTCTACTACATCTTCATTTAACTAAAGGATTGTCCACTTTCCCACTAAACATGCACACACAAGCCTGCCATTTTGTAAGAGTACTTTTCCATGTAATTTCAGGATAGGAAATGCATCAGGTGAACCCTGTTGGAAAACCCATTCTGTCTCTTTTCTCAGCTCTAGCAGTGACTTACTCTAGTGGAGAAGTTAAACAAGTAGGTACACCTGCCTGCATGAGTATCAAAGGTTTCAGTGAATATGAGTTTTAGTTTTTTGCACAGATGTATCCTATTTTTACACCCATATTTCAAATCTATGCATATTACAAAATGCTTATTAATTATCTAAAGCATGCGAGCACTATCTTATTAAGAATAATTTATGCTATATACGAGTACAGAACAAAAGTTCTTTTTTTGAGGATTAGAATGCTAGGTATTCCTAAGAAGTGTCAGGAGGAACGGCTAGATAAAGTTAAAAAAAACAGTAGAACACCCACACCGTGGTAACTTTAGGGAGATTCACAATAAGTTTAGGAACCATTTGTATACGGATCTGCAAATCTAACTTTCACGTGATTAGACCAAAAACATGAAGTAAAATACTACTGGGAAGTGCATCAATGTATGCAGTTTTCAAAGAGTGTATGTAGAAAGAAGAGACAGGAGTGTCCAGGAAGATGGGACAGAAAAATAAAACTAACTTGAAAATTGAAATATGTGTACTTTCCTACCTTTGCACACCAGCCACAGTGTTCGGAATGTGCAATTCCCCACCTTTATAAATCAGTTTTGGTATTGGTAGCGTAAAGAATAGTGACATCATTACTCTGCATGAAATCTAAGGTGTTTACTGCCTAGATGACACTTGCAAAAGAGAACAATAGAAAGTGCAACGTGTTTTACTTGTACAAAACAAAGTCTAGGGAATCAGTTTCTATATTTTGAGAATGTGCTCCAGAGTATAACAACACTGTGAACTAATGCAATGGCAGAATTGGAAAAAGAGCTGCACATCCCAGTAAAAGTTGTACGGCTGAAGTATAGTCACCAGTAATAAGAAGTTGCATTACAGTGGTGCTCACCAAACAGGCACCCTGCTATCTGGGAGTGTAATGTGCTTGAGTGGACAAAGTCGCTAATCAAAACTATTAGAACAAGTATTACTATAGATTGTGCTACCAATGGTGACCTATTGTTCAATCTACAGAGACGCAACAAGCTAAAAGAGGTCTTTCCCTGGACTTACCCAGCTGACGAGTGGCAATTGGACCTGGTCTGGACCCTGCTGTTGGCCTCTGCCTAATAACTTGTGAGCCTCTTCCTTCCCTGAGGTCCTGGGAGCTTTAGAAGTGTGCTTGAGTGGTGGACTAGGACTTAAGGTATTAAGTCAGAAGGCTCCATCGCAGTCAGCCTCAAATTACGCCAGGGTCCCGGTCTACTGCAGCTATCGACTATCACTGGTACTTTGCGCTTCTTGGCTCTACTGCTACTTAAAAATTTAACAATTCATATCTCCTATTGCATTTTAGTCATTTTTATGTCGTTTTCTTTATTACATTTTACTAATTAATTTATTGCTTTGAATTTGGCCTTTATTACTGTTTTGGAACTGCATAGATACTTTACACGTTGTCCTAAAGTTAAGTCTGACTGCTCTATGCTATAGCTACTAGAGGGTGGAGCCATGAATAATTTAATGACTTTGAGGGTTCATCCCGACATGGGTTGTTATTATTTTTTTAAGTGGATTGGCCACTGTGACATGCACAGTTTAAACTGGAACAGCAACCACCACTATTCTCTGCTGCAAATCAGCAGCAAAGGCCCCACCCTGATCTGACACTCGTCTCAGGGTTGCTGTAATGAAAAATAAAATGGTAATAAAATGTATTTTGGGGGTGGGGCTTCTCACTCTAATGGAGAAACCACAGCCGAAAGCAGGCACAATCATATACAACCCCCTCTAAGATGGTGTAGTAAAGATTCTCTCAATGCAAATCTACCCATGGAATGGGTCAGTAAGGAATAGAAAACGCTAAAACCCTTGCCTACTTTGGTAATCTGCAATTCCATGTAACAAGTAACCTATGAATAGTTACCAGAGTGTAACAACAACCCACACTTTCACTTTCCTTCTGTGTAAAAGATCTTATTTTGTGTCTTTTTTTGCCTATTTGTTTTTCTGCTAATGGTATTTGTTCAGTTCTGGTAAGAATTAGATTAAAAATCCAATAAAAAAAATGCTATAATAATCCTCATTTCAGGGACTATTAGCATAAACAAATGGTTTTCACAATAAATAAATCAGGGCAATTGTCTTTGTCATAACTTTTCATAACAAACTGTTTGGACCTACGCTACCTGGCATAACGTTTACCCATGACCAATCAGGCATATACTTTATCATTGGTTTATTACTATAACCTAATCAACCCTACTGCATTGAGCATAAACTATTCCACAAGGAGGACATCAGCACGAAGTCATAAAATATGGACAAAATTAGACTTGACAACCACTCACTCCTAAGAAGGCTTAACACGGAATATCACCGTGCAATTCAACATCCAGTGTTTTTACACCAACCCTTACTTACAACAGTAATCTGTTAGATTCTGTGTAACAAAATATCTCTACAAGTATTAAGGCAGTGCAATAATAATCTATCCTTAAAGTCCTATAGACTTAAACATATGTTTTTCATATTAAACAAGTCAACCCTACTGCCTTTCTTAAAACGTTTCAAAATAAACATACTTTTTATGTGACATACATTTTCCCGATTAACAAATCTAGCCTATACTCTATTATTGGCTTGCAACCATATTAACTCGGGACATATTCTCACAAGCATATCACCATGAATATATATCATGGAATTACAAATATATACATAATTACAGTTGACAAAACAACGCACAACACCTCCAGACATGGCTTAACAGGGGTTATCACAGTGTAAATCTACTACCTCAACGGTTTGTCAGGGGGGGAGAACAGAACCAAAATCCTTGCCTTCTGTAAGATTCTATGTATTAAAGTACCTGTGTTCAGGCTTCTTCACAGTGTAATAACAATCCACTCTTAAAGGACTACTTCCTTTGCCATAACCTTTTCATTATAAACAGATGTGACATTTTAAATCTGGCATAACTTTTCAAAATGCACCAATCGGGCCTATAGCCTTTATTAATAACTTATCAACATAGCAATTTCTGGCCCAGTGTAGTGAACATTTGCTCTCTCACAAGCCAACTATATGTCACGTAGCTATAAAAATTACAGGTATGTGCAAAATAACAGCTGGCAGAACAATACACAATCACTCATAAAAAGGCCTAACAGGGAGTATCACTATGTACATATTCCAACCCCAGGTGTGTCAAAGGGGGTAAGCAACACCGAAACCCTTGCTGCTTTGAGCAATCTCGGATAGTCTGAGTATAAGAATACATATGTAGACGATTTACCACAGTGTAAGAAAGATTCGCCATTAAAAGCATATTGGCTTTAAAATATTTTTTCACAATATAAACGTCAGGCCCACTGCCTCTGTTTAAGTATTCATGATTAACAGATCATACCTGTAGCATGACTGGTTTATAAATATAAACATAAGATTTACGATAAGGTATAAAGTGCAAAACACTCTTTTCCAACGAAATCACACACCTCGTGAACATCTAGGCGGAGCCACATCCCTTCTCTCAGTACTGATTGTTAAAGCTCTTTCTCTAGTGAGTACATAAGGTCAAGCAACACGTAATACGTCCTACCTAGAGCGCCTCGATTAGTGCATTAATACATACACAAAGTTAGAGGCACTGGAAGTCAACGGAGAAATTAAAGATTAGCGCACAACAACAAAGATGTAAGAAAAATATTTAGAAAGGTCAAGAAATTGGCAAGCTAACATAAACGCGGTTTGTGTATGGGTGCATAAACCGTAAACTTTTCAAACCAAATCGGGGGAAAAAGCGGTGTTTAAAAACTGTACTATAGCATGCATCAAGTCAATGGACTCAATATTTACATATTTTCAGTCCCAGCATGATAATATTCCATTACCATGTATGTCAGTTCCTGGTGCCTCCCGAAAGTATCCGTTTCTACTACCATGTATGTCAGTTCCTGGTGCCTCCCGAAAGTATCCGTTTCTACAGCTTGCAAACTGACTCACTAGGGGATGCCCCGGACCAGACAGTCACAAACAATACAGCAGATTTAACCCAAAGCAAATGCAAGGTCAGGCCCACAAGGAACAGCCGAGTCTGCACAGCCACAAACCATGTGCATCATGTTAAAGTCTCCGGGGGAACCATCGAGTCATTTACGTCCCCATTCTTGTCAGAAGGAGATCTGTCATGAACCAGTTGTCTGTAATCAGTTTAAGTGTGCGGGATGTCCTGCTGACTGAATTACCATACGTTGTGCAATTACTCGTGTAAGAATGTTAATGCGTCTACTGTAATCTCCTAGTAATTGGAATGGAATGCAGGGTATAAAACCACGCACGTACCTCTTTTCACCTAGAAAGCTGAATACGGACACTTTCTTTCAGAGTAAGGTTGCATTCATTGTTCAACTTACCTTTGACAGACCTTGATCAAATTCACTTTTAACAGGAGGGATATCGTAACGTTATTAACAACTTAAACCAACAACTTTCCAATAGAACCTCTCTTTTTTGGAGGGTTTAGTTACAACTGTCTTCTAATTTGATGGCAAATGCACGACACCGTCAAACACTCTTTAATTCTCAGTAGAACCCTTAGTATTCTGGGACTAGGGAGGCCACCCTTAAAATGAGGGAAAATTAAACAACGAGTCCCAGAATGCACGGTGCTGTTGAATAAACAGCCAGGAGACTGGCTGGAAACGTCGTACATTAAATAATATGGGCCAATTGGCAGGACGTGATTTCACTCTTTAAAATAACCCACAAAAATAGTCAAAGGCTTGGAAATTAAGGCTGATCTCAGGAAGCGGGCTCGAAGGGTGGGAGTAAATATGCTCAAAATACAGGGCGAGTATCTAAAGGAAAGGGCTATAGGGCAATCTCACGAAGAGAGCGAAGAAGACAGGGTGATGATCTCACCATTCAAAGCAGACTGAAAATCACCGACTGATCTCCTCAGTCGATCTGAAGGGAAATGTGGATGCAGCAGCCGTACATAGTGACATCCAAATGCCTCTCTACTCCTTAAGCAGACGACACTTGCTACTTGTCTGGATCAGTACTAGTTGCTACCGGGATTGAAGGTAGAGTGCTTGACATCGGATTGTTTTCCTGGGTGCACCGGGAGTGGCGGAAGTAATGATATACTTAGCATGGAGCTCAAGCAAGCAGAGGGGCGGAAGTTCGAGCAGACCATAAATACGGAAACTAGCACAGCTCACCAGCTACTGCAGACAGAATGATTTAGTGGCCGTGCTAAAATGTAATTTTTCGTATTCCAAAGCTTCAAATTTAATGCAAAATGAAACGTTTTTCAAACTACTTTTTAAATAATAATTTACAAAGTCATACGTTCGTGAATATTTAACAAAAAATAAAATAAATGAACCATACAAAAGTAGTTCAATGTATTTAGAAAACGGACAAATTGAGTCATATTGATACAAATATTAAAATATCTCCTGTGTTAGTAAATACCCATGAATTAAATTAACGGTTAACCTCTTTACCTTCTCTGTGAGCAAGCTCCCGCGCAATATGGCCGCGTAAGGTCCACTGCTCCTGACGTCATACGCTTAGTAGGTGGGACAATAATTTGTCTCTCTTCTATGTCTATGGCTATTCCTCATCCTAGGCTGGAAACAGGGTGTTTCCTCCTCTCCTCTCGGGCGCAGCTTCACCCGGGGCTTTGATGGTAAGAGTTGGGTAGTATATGTTACCTTGGGGAGCCCTGTTGCCAGAGTGGTGAGCTGACGGGCTAGGGGGTGAGAGGCTAGACAAGAGGCGTCCCTCGCTTCAACCGAACTTCCTCCATCCCTGTGTTGCGACTGCCATCCTGAAGTGTGCCTTGGGAAATGAGTGTTAGTACCTCGATCTAGCCCCTACGTACTCGGATAACTGTGTACAAAAGCTTCAGCGGCTACATACTAAGGCCACTGGAAGTTTGTATGAGCCTGTGTACGATGTATAGAAGACAATCCGGCTCATACACGGCCGACGTCAGCAGCTATTATCTATCACTCATGTCTAGGGGAGTGTCGTTCAGTTGCTCGAGAACGTAAGAAGTTGGACAATTGTTTACCTGCCCTCGCTTATGACCGACAGATATAGCACCATACTCACCAACTATGCGGGATCAGCTTTGATGTCGTGTGGAGTAATCCCATGTTTCATTTTATTCTCCTCTGTTGCAAAGTGAGGTAATATTACAAGTCGTTACGTGATATCAGGTAGGGTCGTTCTGTAGTCTAACATTTTATCTATAATGATAGATCGCAACATCCTATACTCTATCTTATTTTATTTAAACGAAAGGTGTGAAATATATGTTCTTTAGTATGTTGTTCACACAGTTATTGTCACGAGCCAGCTACTCCTCATCGTTATTACATAGTATAATCTTTGCATTGCAGGAAAGCTACCGCGATGTGTTTCTGTTATCACTAAAGGCAGATAGGCCTGTTTTCTCCCCCTCGCCTCTGGGCGTAGGTAGACAGCTCGATGCTGATTGGAGCTAGGATTTCTTTATGTTCTGTTGCATCTCCTTTCAACGTAGTTAGGTTGGCCCTGTATTCTGAAGTATTCACTTTGATGGGTGGGAGCTACTTTGCTCTGCTAATGGGTGATACAGGCCTACATTTTGTAGCATCTCCTGGTATGACGTTAGAGTAGCCCTACTATCGGTGGTATAACTTTTCATGAAAGGTAAAAATGTGTTATTTTATCTCCTATCCTGGCAGATTGGAGGTGCAGCATCACATTCAGTGGCTGGTAAGCTAGTTCTTTGGTCTACGTTCTTGTCTCCATTTGAAGCTGGGATAGTCCTTTCAGCCGTTTGTACGCTGGTGGCTACCAGGCTCAAACTTGGTTTTGCTCTGTGTTCTTTAAAGGTGTATGCTCTGTAGATTTGCTGGATCATTTTTTGTTCTTTACTGGATAGGAGATTCACAGGCTAACATGCCTCTCTTCGTCTAACATCAGAACATACCCAGTGACGTACATTTTTTTCTACTTTTCATCATATACGTCTTATCTCCTTATTTTACATGCACAATAGTTGTCAGGTTTGTAGTAGCATTTCAGTGGTAGAACCCTTTTGATTGGGACTGGAATGGCTGACCAAATCTCTTGGCGCTGAGTATTAGGACCAGAGTCCAGCGCGGCCAGGTCTTATGGCTGTTAGCTACTTAAAGGCACACAGGAGCATGTGTAAAACACACCACCACTGTACGGAGCCAGTAGTGGCCATGTGGGTGAAGACCTGCTGATATAGACAAGCTAGCGCGTGGTATGGAAAAGCTGCACAAGAGAGCTGTGACGTGTTTGCTGTAACGGTTTCACTAATGAAGTAGCCGAATTTAACACACATCGTAGATCATTTTGTTATCCCAGGCCTATGAGAGTTCAGGATATTGATTCTATATGTAATTGAGCACTCAGATGATATCCTAGATGAGATGACGCAAGTTACTTTCTTTTTGTGCAGAGGCAAGTGCTTGGATATTTAAATTAAATACCTTAAGTGTTTTGAGTTAAATACGCATGTTCATATGGTTTAAGTTGTTTTCTGGAAGATGTACATTATGATAGAGAATAACCTAAATTATTGAATAATACTTATAGGTGAGATCTGGTGATGGGCAGGAACAAATGAGTCATTGAAATAGGACAAGCTAGAAATGCCTTGGTTTATTCATTTCACCATTGATTCTGTCGTAAGACGCTTAAATGATATGAAGGAAGAACATTTTCTCTTGAAAGTGGATCATTGGCTTTATAAGCAACAAGACATTTTGTTTAATAGAAGAGGGCTACCTCATTAGAGGTAGGCATTTTATTAAATACTTATTTGTTTTTATCTTCATTCTGTAGTTCATGGACTATGTCTATCTATGAAGAAGGACAATAATCAAAACTTTTGTGTTCTTATGCACTTCTAAAAATAGGTGTGATGAAATTTCTATTTCTGTTACATGAGAAAATTGAATATGTACTGCACACAAATTCAATACTAAAACAACCCTTGGCAAAGCCAGTAGGTCAGGTTTGTATTTCGAGTCCTGATTCAAGTACCAGTGCGATATGAGCTACAATAGCATGAGCTGCAAGTATCAGTGGGACATCTGTTTGCACTAATGCACACTTCCAGCACAGGCTGGGCATCGAGCGCAGGTGAGGCATCGATCTGGAGTAGCATGTGCTTCATGCACACCGCTGCAGTGGCATCTTCAAGAGTAGGTGTGCCATTGAGTTTCGGTATTATGCTGTACAAGCACATATTGATCTACAGTAGTATGTGCTTTAAGAGCAAGTGAGATGTAGAGCTGCAATATTGCGCCCTGTAATAAAGGGCAGGTGAGACAGTGTGTGTGTGTGTGTGTGTGTGTGTGTGTGTGTGTGTGTGTGTGTGTGTGTGTGTGTGTGTGTGTGTGTGTGTGTGTGTGTGTGTGTGTGTGTGTGTGTGTGTGTGTGTGTGTGTGTGTGTGTGTGTGTGTGTGTGTGTGTGTGTGTGTGTGTGTGTGTGTGTGTGTGTGTGTGTGTGTGTGTGTGTGTGTGTGTGTGTGTGTGTGTGTGTGTGTGTGTGTGTGTGTGTGTGTGTGTGTGTGTGTGTATATATATATATATATATATATAATACTGTGCCTGGAGTGATAAATGGCTTTTGTCATTTTACAGCTCGGCGTGGATAGCACTGTGATAATCCTATGCTTAAAGACTTTGCTGTACAAATGGCAAAAGACTTTGTCCATTTCTATCTTGGCGTGGATAGCATTGTGCTAATCCTATGCTTAAAAACTTTGATAGAAAAGCAGACATTTGAGGTGAGCAAATTTAGTGTCGCTGGTGTTGAGGGTGCTCTGTACTCGAGCTGCCGTCCACCTAAACTTGGGAACTACCCAGAGTTCTCTCCTTCTCTTTTGCATAATCTATGCGTCACTCTATGCCTGCAAGGGAATTGTTTTGATATATATATATATATATATATATATATATATATATATATATTACAAAAAAGAGGGAGTTGAAGGGAAAAAAAACAACTAGTAAGGTAGGTCCTCAGTTCATAAACTGTCACCTCTGTGTACCTGGTGGGTCACCTCCCGGTACCTGATGGGTGAGTGCACTAATGAAGCAATGGTATTGTGATCCAAGGTTATGTAAATGAATACCTTCTTTTTAGGACAGTAGCCGTCACCCACCGTTTAGTGGCATGCTTCACCATAGGGTACCTCCTCATGCCTGTAGCAGCGGTCACCAGTGTGGTCTGTAATCCTGCTTAACAGGAGAGCTCCTATGGATGTTTTACCAGTAGAGGCCGCATGATGAGTCTGTGTGTAGGTGAGTGACCTAAACGGGTGATGGTGGAGAGGTTGTCCCCACTTCCTGTGATATAGAGATGCAATACTGTTAAAAATACCTCATGGCAGATAAGAAACTATTTATGTCTCCGTATGGTATAGTTAAAATAAAGGGGAATAATTAAACCCTTGTAGCTGGTCAACATGCTAGCCCTACTCTGAGGTGCTGTGGACTTTCTTCAAGACAAAAGTTTTGATATCTCTGTGCAGAGCCTGATGGGACAATAATGCTGAAAAAAAATGAGCCATAGTAACCTACTCTTGAAGTGAAGGAGCACATGCAGTTGTTTAGATTAATGATATTCGGTACCAAAAGCTTAGTACGCAGAGTTGCAAACAGAGCGCTTAGGAGTGGCAGCAGAGTTGCCCAGAATTCAGGGGAGAGGTCTCCACCCCTGAATCCAGGCAATATGATTTAAGGTCTCTGGAATGGGTAATACCATGCAAAACTGGTATTATGGGGTCCCTTACAACTCCGGGGACAGGACTACAGACATTTCCCACCTACTTTGAGCAGTTGGAAAATATCAAGCAAACTGTAGATGGTTTAATCGGGTGCAGATTTGCAACTGATGAAATGGGGCCCAAAACCCCCTGCATCTGGTAATTTTGGTAATGCCGTACTGACCCATTTAGGTCTGGCCAGAGTGGTATACATTCCTCCCTTCTCCAAAGGGATACCACTCTGACCAGTAATGAAGCCTAAAGAGAACAAGCATTTGCAATGCAATAGGTCTCACATTTACGTGAGTTTAAGCTATTTGCTTTGTAAATGATAATGCCTTTTATTTATGTTTTGGTTTTTAAAACCTAAATAAAAGGCATCGTCATTTACAATGTCAATAGCTTAAAGTCACATAAATGTGAGACCTATTGCATTGCAAATGCTTGTTGTCCGTGTTAAGAATGGAGATGGATGGGTCGGTGGAGATTTCCTGCGCAATAACACACACTAACTTTAAAGGAGAACCTGCCAGGGTCAATGGGTGTAACTCTGCGTCCACATTTAGATTCCGGTGCATGTACCACAGCTGTTATTAATTAACTCTGTTCTTTCCATCGCATAAATAACCCTCCTCCGGCAGCAGTTCATATTATCCTCAGACACTAGCAAAAGTTTCAAATACAAATTTTACTCTGAAATTGTAGCTATCCAAAATGATCCACAAGCGAGTTACGAATTCTTCAACTGTCCTCACGACTAATGTTAAACTAGTTAAGTCTTTGGTGGCAATTTATTTGCGAGTTTATTACATGCGTAATATGTACATTTACTAATAAATCATTTCCTCTGTTTATGCACGAGGTTTTGCTGGCACACTTTCTATTGCTGGTCACTTGCTCAATGTTTAAGGAAATTCCTGAACAGTGTCTGTCCACGCTGAGTAAGTAGGCGGTAACAGCAGCACACGCCAATCCTTGCCACAGACACGCCATGAGACACACCTCCAGCTGCAACAAGCTGTGCTGCGTACGTGTGTTATGTGCAGCCCCTCTTAGGTGTCTAATCAGCTGCAAGTGAAACCTGATAAGCACGCTCGCTGGCCATGCAGCCAGTCACCCAGTAACCTCTGTCTCCTCACTGGCCATGAAAGGTATGGGGCAAGCCCATATTCTGGGAAAAATGTTATGCAAACCCTGTCACATGCTACGAGCTTCTCAACAGGAATTAACAGAAACTATTAAAGGCTTGCGTAGCCGCCTGAGAGCGTACTGCGCCATAAATTAAATAACTATTAAAGGCACGTGGCCATTTGAAAGCGGACCGCCCCGTAAATTAAATAACTATTAAAGGCGCGTGGCCGCTTAAAAGCGGACTGCGCCATAAACTAAATAAATAAGTGCAGCCGCTATAGTTGAAGCAGACCGCGCTGTAAAGTAAAAAATACATTAATAATATAAGCGGGCGGGTGCTGCCATGTCATGTTTAAAATAGATAGGGGAAGAGCATTAAAGAAAATAGTGCTCACCAACTTATAAAGCAGGCTGTGTAACACCACTAGTAAAAGGTCCAGTCCTTATGGGAGGTAACAAATGCAGACAAAGCAGTACCAAGGAGGGACTAACAAGCCTATTTAGAAATCAGAAGCCAGCATTTGCGAATGACAATGACACAAGCCAATGACAAATATGGGCGGCGAGTGGGAGGGGCTTCCAGTGCATACTCTAATACATCATGCCTCGCAGAGTGAGCAGTGCATGTGCGCTGCCGCTAGGCTTGACCTAAAAAAAAGTAGAAAGAAGTTGAAAGTACGGCAACCATATGCAGCAATAAGGATGGGTGAGAACGAAAACAAATTTATAGGGGTTTCTTACTATTAATTTCAGTTTAACAGGAACAGTGTTTATACCAAAATAAAAATCCCAAGGCTTAATATTTGCACCATCACTTTTCTTGTTTTGCCAAATTTGAGCTTTAATCATGTGAAGTTCTAAAAAAAAAAAAAAAGACACTTTATGCAAGTAAATCATTTGTTGTGTCTACATCTGTTTTAATTGTAATCTAGTAAAGAACTTCACATTCTTTGTTTAATATATTGTTTATGTACCTACTGCATGTTATTTAGGACACCTTGTTTTTACTTCCTGTTTCAATTGCACAAACATTAGTTATGCATAGAAATTATTCCTGGTATGTCTAACATCACTGTTCATTGTAAGGTCCGTCTCATATAGCCAGGAGCGGCTCCTCCGCTAATGCGGAGGAGCGTTGCCCCCCTGCTTTTCAGCACTGCAAAAAAAGGAAAAATAAAATATGAACATAATGTTATTATCATTATATTTTTCCGTGCTGAGGCAGTTTTGCGGGGCTGGGTTGGGCAGCTGGGGGCGGGAGGAGTGGTGGCACTTAAGTTTGCATGATTGTTTGGTCGGCCATCTTGGGCCAGCCAAACAGTCATGCACACTTTGCATGTTTTTCACCAGCTGTATTGTACAGCCTGCGTGGAGAACATGCCCAGGCTCCCTGTCCTTGTCTGAGCGCCGAATCACAGAGCTCAGACCAATCGCAAAGCTGCATTGCAACGTTGTGATTGTCTTGGGGGAGCCTGGGTGCTTCCTGCTTAAACAGAAGGAAGAGGAGAGGCTGCGACCGGCAGGTAAGTAGCTTTTTTGTAAATCCCCCTGCCCCACTACTGCTTCCCAGGAGCAGTCTCCACTGCATACAGCCACTAAAATTTTTGCAAACTGATGTTGGATATCACCTTTTCTCATAGGAAGAGATGTCGGGAGAAAGTGTGGTGAGTACTGCGGTGCCAGCAGCCACAACTCGCACCACCTCATTCAAAGGTTCAAGCCCAAGCTCCAAATATGTAAAATTGAATGTCGGAGGAGCCCTTTACTACACCACCATGCAGACCTTGACCAAACAGGACACCATGCTGAAGGCCATGTTCAGTGGTAGAATGGAGGTCCTTACAGACAGTGAAGGTAAAAAAATTCTTTGATTAAAAAAAAAAAAAAAATCTTTGGGTTTAGCATTCAATTACCAGCATTTTAACCGGATAATAATACGGTTTGCATAAGTCTTTTAATTGTTCAATAATGAAATTGTAAAGTAAACCTTAGGGATTCTGTTAAGAGCTGTCATGTTACAATATGACCTCTTTATTTACTTTGGCCATTGGCCACGGTGCCGGTAAGATTGCTGCAGCCAGTTCTGATTTTCGGCTGCTGAGTAATGCTTGCTGTTTTCTCACGCTTTGCTTTTCTGCACATGTGGGACTGTAATTGAATTTGCACTGTTCAGGGGTGTTGTAAAATGCTATTTTTGAAAAGTCAAGTTCTCCGCTTTTAAACGTGTTATTGTTCTTCAATACTCTGCAGCACTCCCCGCTTCTTTAGTTTTGCCTTGCGATTCCGCTGTGAGACACCGTTTTGGTGGTTAAGCGCTCCAGTGTTTTTAATCGCTTTAACTCAGTGGAAGTGCCTGATCAGCATGGCTGACTAAGGGATCTCAGGCAATCGGGCGTTGCTTGTAGGCAAAGTTCAACATTTGCCAGAAAAGTCCGGGGAACCTGGAGGTCTCTCAGGAATAGTCCTACCCTCTTTTCCAGAAGCCTGCACCCTGCTTAGTAGTCGCTACTCCTGCTGGGCGGTTGACACCCACCATAGAAACATGGCTCTCCCACCGAAATATCTGCAAATGAAGAAAACTGGCATCCGAAATTAGCTCAACACCAAATTGCTTGGATACAGCGAAGGTAAAGCTAATGACAGATTACAGTAATGGACACAGAGCTCCCTGGGTGTAGGTGGGGTCATCGGGCGATATATGATGTTGCTGACATTGGTGCCGTTTAGGGACAGACACAGCAAGTTTTTGCTTTTTTTTAAATTTACTTTTAGAAACTTCACTCATTTAAACATTAATTCTTCAAAAATGTACTTTTTAAATTATTGGTATGTTGATGTGTTAGAGCTCACGCTGGCATTGATTTGCTTACTGGTTCCAAGCTATTGCGCTAGTGTTGGGACCTCTGACATATTTATATACACTATTCTCTGTAGCAGATGTGCGCAATCCATGATTATGCAGAAAATATTGCAACCACAGAATCACATAATTCCACTGGCCCTGCATAGGTCCAGATGTATCAGTTTTACCCATTCTCTGTCTATGGGAAAATGTGTTCATACATCTGGCCCCCAGTATTTTGCTCAGGTGTGTGTGTGTGTGTGTGTGTGTATAAATATATATATCCTCCTAGCAACACTCCGCGTTAGCAAAGTATGCAGCGTATATATAGGTATATACAGCTGTCCCTCAGTGCCCATGGTCCCTTACAGCCACAGCTTCTAGTGAATCTGTCTGCAGGCCTCAGTTACCTTACTTAACCAGAGAATCTGGTTCTAACACGTGCCTTTGGCTTCCCTAGATCACTTACAACTTTGGTTCTTGTTCACCATTTCGCCATACCTGCACGCGGCAGGGACAAACATGTATTCATGACTCGCACATCATGACCCAGTGTGTAGTAATTGTATAGCTATTCAATCCCTAGCAGCACATGACCTAGGATAATATGTTGCATGGCTAAACACTATAAGGGATAATATGTTGCATGGCTAAACACTTATAAGATCGCAAAGGCGAGACTGATTGCATTGCTAATACTTGTTTTTAACAATCTTAGCTTGAACAGTTCTTATTGAATCGCAAAAAGAGCAATGGTGGTTCTGCAATAGATAGTTCCAGTGAATGTGTGCTGGAATGGTCTGTCTTTTTCTGTCTGTGCTGTCTGTTTTGGCTTTTTTATATGATGGTATTAATGTTGGCGCTAAGCTGTAGTCGACGAAATGCAAGTATATTCATTCTCTCACTGTAAATAGAGAAGTATATCTTTTATTTCCATGTATAAAATAACGTATGTAAACATCTTAGACAGACATCGGATGTATTGTAGCAGCAGGTGCCTATGACACATTGTGTTTCCACCACATCCACAGCTAAAGTTACGCTTGTTCTTTGCACTGCAGGAAGGAAAGGCCTTTCCTAAAGCCATAATCTTTTCAGCTAATAGGATTACATGTAGCCTGTTTCACAGAGAACTTCTATTGTGGGCAGTTAATAAATAGTTCTGAGAATTATGGGGGTGGAAACATTACATCATTTCTTTATTGTTTTGGTGCTTTGAGTTATTCTGTAACTTCTTCGAAAAACAAAACGTGCTCAATATTTCGAAATAAGATGCATACATTTTTGTATTAGCAACACCGTTGTGTATCAAATATGTGATTGAACTGGATGTTTTGGAACAAAAACATTTATCTTTCCAAGCTTATGCGTTGATACAGCCATCAAAAGATGGAATGTACATGGAATTGCTAAATTGCTTGGCTTGTTTGCAACTAGCTGCATTTTTATGTGGAGCTGCTATCTCGTTTGATCTTTACTTTCGGTTCAACAGCTTCATATACTCATTTGTGTTTTTTAATTCGCCAGTGCTGGTTGCTTACTTTTGTTTATTTTACCTATGTGCCTAACATTGACAGGGATGTCTTACTTTCCCGCCTCCCACAGACCCCATCGGACTGTACACAGTATCCGTGGATATTAAGGGGGGGGGGGTTTAATGCAGTGTTTGATACCCACCTTGACCGATCACGCCCTCCCTTATCCAATGTGGCCGCTACTGTACAAGCCCCTAACTTGACTAATTGGACGAAGGGGTGGGGACTGTTGGATATATGGAGAATGCAACACATTGGTATGAGTGAATGTTCATTATATTCCTATCCTCACTCCTTGCACACATGCCAGGATCACTTCCTGTGCTCCCCAGACTTGTTCCCTATGATTGTGCGCACCACATATTTGGGAAAAACTATTTCAGACCACAAACCACTGGAGTTGGCATTTAACTGGGGTCGAACCCCCGCGCCGATTCCCACGTGGCGCCTCCAACTGCTACAACTTGAGGACCTGATCTACCGGGATAAATTAGCCACTACCATTACCACATACTTTACTGACAATGAGGGTAAGGCGACGTCTAGGATTATTGATTGGGAGGCATTCAAGGTGATGATCCGGGGAGTCTCTATGGGGACACTGGTAGGGATTCGGCGGGAGGCCATACAGGATCTTACGGACCAGGAGAACTCGTTGCAAACGCTAGATGTGGCTGCTCAGTCTGATGAAGGGGAAAAAATAGACCTCCAAGAAGCTAGGATTAGATATGCCGAGCTGTTAGAACACTTGCAGGTGATAGACTTGCGTGTATACACACTGCGCACTCGCGCAGAATCGAACAGGTCAGGCACACTACTGGCTAGGTTGATTAGGCCACAGTCCTCCCCTACACCTATTCTGGCCATACATCATAATCTCCACGAATTGCTCACCACACAGGTAGAAATTAATAACATTCCCTTACTATTATGCAGCCCTTTACGCTGCCCCCCCCCCCCTCATTGTATGCGATGGTCGCAACAGCAGCATTCGGTAGTGCTTCCCACTATTACTACAACACAGGCTGCGGACTTGGTGGCCCCCGACCGATCCCGAAATCCGTGGTGCAATACGGGAAATTGCCGGTAACAAGACCCCAGGCTCCGAAGGGCTCCCCGTGGAGTTTTATTCCACCTTCGCAACATCCTTAGTTCCTAAATTGCTCCTACTGTACACTACCGCCTTCACAGAGGGTACCCTGCCCCCTACGACTAGGGAGGCGATAGTGACCTCTTTGTTGAAACTTGATAAGTCTCCAACAGATCTCACAGCGTATAGGCCCCTATCGATCCTTAATACGGAGTATAAAACCTTAGTAAGCTCTTGGCATCCAGACTGCACCCCTTACTCCGCTCTCCGATCCACACATACCAGTGCGGCTTTATACCTAAACGCGCCACGTCCTTTAACATAAGCTGCTTCAATGCCCTCTTGCATTCTGCCCGATCAGATTTCCCCCCCCCCCTTGCGGGTTGCCTCTCCTTAGATATACGTCAGGCATTTGACTCTTTAAGTTGGTCATATATTCTAGCTGCATTGGTTAATATGGGATACCCCCAGCATTTATTAAATGGGTGGAGCTACTTTATACTAGACCTGCGGCAAGGGCCAAGACCAGCACCAATATCTCCTCAGCGTATGTGTTTCGGGGTACACGGCAGGGTTGCCCGTTGTCGCGCTTGCTGTTTGTGCTTGCTTTAGAGAACCCCTGGCACAACAGCTATGTTGCACGATGGCACCATATAGCATCCCGGTAGGTCGGCTAAATCATTCTGTTTCAGCATATGCAGACTACATGTTGCTTTATTTTGCAGATCTGCATGTGGATATTGCACCTATCGCCTTGCTGTTTGAGCAATTTGGGAAGATATCTGAATTGCACCTTAATGCCTCTAAATCAGTGGTCTTTTCTTTTTACGACACATACACACTCCCCATGCTTCATTTTGGCCTAATGCAGTTCAAGCCGGAACCCACTACCTTTAAATATTAGGGAATCCATATCTACAGAACTACTCTGGACACCCTAGATGGAAATGTTGTCCGGGCACTTAATAATCTCAGAACCCAAGTAGCGTTTTGGAATACCTTGCCTTTAACCACTGCAGGCCATATAGCCGTTTCTAAGATGGTTCTGCTCCCCAGACTACAGTATCAATTCGCGAATCTCCCCGTGGTCCTTCCTGCCTGGATCTACAGAGCACTAGATACGTTACTGACATCATTACTTTGGGAGCAGGGCTTTCACAGATTGACTGCTGCCAAGATGTATTTAACAAGTACTGAGGGTGGTATGGAAGCACCAGTTTTTAAAACCTATTCCATAGTGGCCCAACTACAATGGTTGGCTTATTGGTTGGCTGGCCATAATCTATTTGAGAGAGGTTATTCGCCCGCACGCTTACAGGCTGGGACATTAGAATCATTATTATGCCCTGGAGCAAATCGGGTGAAGGATCCT
The DNA here is from genome assembly GCF_964204655.1 of Triturus cristatus. NCBI lineage: Eukaryota > Metazoa > Chordata > Amphibia > Caudata > Salamandridae > Triturus > Triturus cristatus. Next base: position 213,099,812 of record NC_140594.1, on the reverse strand, counting down.
CCATTTCTTTTACACATTGTGCTCTACTATTGGAAACTGGCGATGAAATATACCGGCGCACCTGTACCATGTGCCCCTAATGTACCCCTGTGCGGCTTACTCGCATTACGGGGAATATTGTCTGCCACTAGAGTACGCAGCTGGTTGGAGGCCGGTGCGGGAATTGTAGGGGACTTATTTCTGGATGGAAGCTTAATGCCTCATGAAGAATTCGTGCAGACCTATTTGGCCCCTCCTACACTGTTTTTTACACATGTTGTGGTCACACAATATGTGCGTAGATAACGGTTAGTGGATCAGAAAGAGCTGTCGAACTTTGGATTATTGCAGACACTACATATAATGGGACGTGGTAGTCTCCTGGTTAGGTGGTTGTACCGAGGCTTATGGCCCCATCTGGGAGTCTCCTTGTTGACTCTTCGTCAAAGATGAGAGGCAGAGGTGGCTAGGGAATTTACTGACATGGAATGGGTACATGTCCTTGAATATCCCAGGCGCGTCTCCCGAAATGCCCGGCTTAAAACAATACAACTGTTTGTACTGCATAGGGCCTACATCACACCTCCGGTGATACAGCATATGTACCCCAATTCCTCATCGGAGTGTCTTAGGTGTCATAGCCTGGGGGCAGATTTTATGCACATGTTTTGGACCTGCCCCTCCCTGGTGGAATTTTGGACAGAGGTTATACAGGGCCTCTCATATCTCTCTAAGCATTTCTCCTCTTTCCTCTTCCCAAGAAGGCACAAGTATTGCGCCGCTTCACGAGTCTCATCGTAATGCTCGCCAAGAGACTTCTCACACAGCGATGGAAATCACACAGGGCGCCACATGAAGGGAAGTGATGTTAGAAAGTTATACATTGGGCCACCGCTGAGAGAGAGGCATTGCACCGCGAAGAATAGAGAGGACTAAGAAAGAAACTAGTATCTTTAGAATGGGCACACATGTTATAACATTTCAAAATACAAAATGCAGATGTCGTTGATGACTGATGTAATACTGCAGTCATGGCCTACTCCCCCCCCCCCCTTCCCTTCCTCTCCTAGCCCCCCCCCCCCTCATTACTGGTGTTCGTGCCCTGACCTGCCACCAGCGGAAATTGGAACAGGCACTTGGTTCTTAGTTGCACAGTTCTTTATTGTTGTTTCTTTACCTTTGACACAGATCTGTTGTTTAATAATGGGATGGTAGACAGTACAGTCAGGATTGCAGTCAATATACCGATTGTACATGTATGACGTATATCCGATTTATCAGTTCTTCTCTGCTTTGCTAATTTCTACGACCTATAAATGTAAATGGATACCTTGAAGATGCAGTCATTATGGTCCTATTATTTGTCATGACACCTTGTCATTACCAGATGTTTTTCTGTGACTTACAGACTAATGTATACACAATTGAAATGTAATGCGATTTTCACCAAAACAGCAAACTTCAATAAAATTGTGTTATTAAAAAAGAGGGTAGGCTGCTCAAGAGTGACAAGCACAAGAAGAGGAAGATAGACCATTAAATAGAAGGAAGCAAATGAGTGACAATAAAGCCAACCAATGCTAAGTTACGGGTGGGCTGGGAGTCCACTGTAGTTCACAATAGGTCTTTGGTAATTCGACAGCTTGTGCTGTCTGGTAGGAGAGACCTAAAATAAACCAGCATTGGCATAGCCAATAGGTCTCGCCTTTGGAACCTTATAAGTGATTAGCCAGATGTTTTGGTTTGACCTTTGTTTTAAACTATGTTGTAGAGCAGTGTGGGTGCTGTGCAGCTGTGTTGCTTTGTAATGTTGAGCTGGCTTTGTGTTGATATTGTTTTAGTTTATGCTGATGTAGTGCATCACTTATATTGAAGTTGTGCTTTGTTGGTGCTGAATTGCTGCTGTGGCATGGCTGTGCTGGTGCTGATGTGGGGCCGTGTGAAGAGCAGAATGGCGCGCATTGCCTGGTTACTGTAGGTCGAGTAGTACACCAACATCACATACGTACATTGCAGACGGGTGTGCCTAGGCAATGTTCTGTTATTACTGCATGCTGATTGGCGAGTTCACATGTAAAGTGGAACGTGAGTTCCAAGGTGGTACAGAATCACGCGACTTTCAGCAGAAGCCAGGATGTTGTCCCGGTTCAAAGTCAGCAGCGCTTACCACTATGCTACATCCCTTTTGCAGTGACTGCATGCTGACTGATACACAAAACGAATGCGATGATTTTAGCACTGATTAGCATTATGCCTCCACATGCTCTCCACAATCAGTTTAAGGGAAACAGGCCCACGGTACCGCTAATCTCTTCCATGCACGGTGAGTTTTAATGTTTGCATTTGTGTTGCAATAAATTTAGCACTGATTAGCAACACAAATGCAAGCATTAAAACTCACCGTTCACCTCCCCAAAAAATACCATGCACGAACAAATTAAGAACGACACCAAAAACGAAAAGTAGTTCCAAGACAAATACTTCAGCACACTAGTGGCAGGTTTACAGTAGTTAGGCGGTGCTGCATAGGCATTCCCAAACAAATAAAGGAGGAACTAAAGGACAGACTAACCGGTCAAAAGCAAAAGATTTAAGCTGACAAGCGACCAACCCAATAAAAAGGCAATAGGCGGAGTTTCACCACTGATGCGGATTACTGGATGTGCCCTGCCTAGGCAAGACCTAAAAAGCAAACATCTGAGGATTATCATCGTGTTCCTTATGGATCTAACATTTGTAGATTATTTATTGGCAAAATGTAATAGCTTTAAAGGTTTTAGATGAGGGAGGCAGGGTCTAGTGTCAAATTTTATATAGTTACTTTCTTGTCTTTCAAACTTCATATAAGCGCGATTCTAAAATTTATTTCTTATGTGTGCCTCTGTATTTTTTGGTTTGTTTTGTTGCTGTTTTACTTTACTTTGTTAGTTTTCAGAATTTCCTTTTAAAATGTAGTTTCATTTCAGGCTGGATCCTAATTGATCGTTGTGGGAAACATTTTGGTACGATTTTAAATTATTTACGTGATGGTGCAGTACCTCTACCTGAAAGTCGTCGAGAAATTGAAGAGTTACTTGCAGAAGCAAAATACTACCTAGTACAAGGGCTTGTGGATGAATGTCAAGCAGCTCTGCAGGTATCCATTTATTTATATTTTTTGTTGAACTGCTGTTGAGTTTAATTCTAATCTGTGTCATTTGGAGGACTACGTGGCTACTGTGTTACTCTCTTGTCGTTGTTCCAGCCAAGGCCTAGACAAGTTACTTTAAAATGTTTATTTTGATTCAGTGTTTAATCAGCGTTTTAGGTGTGTTAATGTTGAATGCAGGAGATGAATGATACATTAAAGACCATTCAGGGAATGCCAGGAATATGCTTGGCAGCAAAAGGAACTGCTCTGGATACGTCCATTTGAAAAGCTTGTTAACACAATAGGAAGGAAGAGGTTAAGGAACACTGATTCGGCTGTTCCTAATATAGGTAAATTATGCCAGATAGCAGGGTGATTGTGGTTGGTAGACCATCTTCAATATTTATTTTTCATCAGGAATCAATTTTTGTGATAGTTTACTGCTTGCCTTTCAATATTTAGCGCAAAAGTAACATTTTCTTCTCTTTAATCATAGTTTTGACTTAAGATGATCAACTAATTGATAACCAAACGAATAATTCCCATGGGCCCAGGAGAATTCTGTGATTCTGTATAAACACATTAAAAATACACCAATCTGCTTTACAAAAAAATAACACCTTTACTGCTAACGCAGTAGGTATTTTGTATTTAAAAACAATCACTGAAGCCACAGAATTGGACAGCATTCAATGCTGTAACGTTGTAAGTAACATGCTTTGGAGCACCAGCAGTGCTCCAATGAAGCCAGAAGCATGGTTCTTTTTACGAGATTTTCCAAACCACAGCGTCTTCTTTAAAGGGGAGGTTGGCTGTGTAGTTCAATAATGAGGGGGATCGCAATATCCGAGAGTTACTTCTTTAATAAGGAGGATCACAATATTTGAGAACTACAACTGCAGGTTTAGTAGACCAAAGCATTTACTTCTAAGTTATGGGATACGTGCAGTATGTCAACATTTGGAATAGCAAGCAGGACTCCAATCCGGAAGCAGGGTACTGAGAAAAAACAACCACACGCAGAACTTGAGCAAGTTATTCCAGTCATCTTGTCTATGCTGCATGTGTAAGTCAGTATCTGAATCAATTCAAAAAGGTTTAATGAACAAGAGTTGACACCAAGTGGTAGCTTAATGTATGGCAATAATAGTGACATCTTTCCTCTAGCCCAGTGAGGTTTAGGCTTACCTCGTTACTAAGCATTCACAAACTGATAACAGTTACTTCAGAAAAGCAATTCAGCAAAGGACTGCTTTGAAATCAAGTGCCTACTCCGGATGAGGCATGAGAAACCAGCAACTGTTTCAGCTTTTCACCTGTTTCAGGGTCCGACAACGTTTATCATGTATGCCTTCTTCACAGCCAATGTATGCAAAGATTAATTCGTAGGCACAAAGGGATAGAGAAAAACCGAGGTAGATCATGAGACTAAATTAAATGAAAATGTGCCATCTCTTTAAGAAAAGATGGACATGTGCACAAAGCTACTATATAAAAGCTTATGTATCATATTTTACTCATCTACCTTGCAGGCGTAAACTCTGGTACAATGTGTGTGAAAGCAAATTGTGAAACAGTTTATGTGCATGCAGAGGCAAAATGAAGAATCCGTACTGTGGGTAATGAAATGGCCTGGTAAATGAAGAAACTGAAAATACTATTGTGTGCTGTAAGTCAAGAACTGCAAATTTAATAGGGTAAATAGTCAAATGAATGAATCTTATAAAAGCATATTGATTACTAAGACCTTGCGTAGTAAGAAAGTTGGGGTGCCCACTATAAAATCTCAAGTTCTAAGACATACAACCCATTGACATTAGTATTAGCACATGCTATCACTCCCTACAGTTCATGGCCTATATTTTGGCACTAGGCCTAAAGAAAAGCCTACAAGGTATAAACATATTAGTATTTCTGCTTAAGGGGCCACAGAGGCGCAAACACTTCCGCTGCAGCTAATCTGGTGAATTTCAATGCAAATAAGAGAGCTTTTAGGAATGTGACTGTATCATTAAGGCAGCAGCCATCAGAGCTCAATAATCTAATTCTTCCAGGGAAAATATAGAAGACTATTTGTATAATTGACCCTGGGGGGGGTTAAACAAATGAAAGCTACGGTCCAAGTAGCATTTGAACACAGACAGACAAATAGAAGTTCACTCCAAATTTGCCCAAATCAAAACCCAGTTTCAACAACAAGCAAAACAATTAGCAAAATGAAGGTGACAATAGTCTGTGGTGGTAATAAAGGAATACATTGAGTTATGTTCTAAGAAATTAGAAATAACAAACACGTTAAGGTGTTTGAGTCAATTATAAAAAGGCTGGAAAGTGGAGTAGTGTCCTCCAATATAGAGGTAACTGATACAATGGAAATTGACAAACTGAAATCATGGGGGCGTGGCTAAGGTGCGTAGCGGAATGGCAGCCTGTTAAGGGAGCTCCGCGCGCCAGAATCAATACCGGGCGAATACAATCCTCTACCCCCGCCTGATCGGGGTGCAAACTCTCTGGAGCACGTCGGAAGGCTGTGGGACTAAGGAGAAGAAGTTTGGTGGACATCTGCCCGACGGCTTCCCTGCAACTTGCCGCAGCACCAGCGGTGGAATGAGACGGAAAATGGCGGCGTCCCACTAGCGGCTTTGGGAACTGCGTCATGGTGGGACCAGCGGAGACCTAACCTCGGACTCTCCGAATGATTGTAGCGGCACGACGGTAGTGGTGGCGGATCGACGGGTGGGACGGCAAGAGTGAGCCTGTTCCGCCTGGTGTTTGAAAACGCAGAGTCAGAGGGAGCCCCCCGGTGTGGCGTGCGACACAGCCCTATCTGAGGACGAAATCTGCCTACTGCAAAAAAGCTGCAGAAGCGACCGGCGGATGGTCCGGGCAGGCGGCAGAACTACAGCGGTGAAGACGGTGAGTCCGTCGGTCAAGGGGGGTGGGGCGATAGCGTGGGTCACCTCTGGCGGGCCCGTCAGGCGGACTGGTTGCTGGGCCTGATCGAGGCGCGGTGACCGGAGTGCTGGCGGGGAGGGGCCGTGCCGCTGGTAGGTCCGGGTTGTGCTCCGCGCACTGACTGACGGACTCCTGGTGCAAACCCTCGACCCAGGTGCGGCCTCGGAGGGCTGGTTCCTGCCTCGTCACTGTCCCCAATCAGGGGGTAGGACGGCAGAGGGCCCTGGCGAGACGACCGGGCGAAGTAGGCACATACAGAGAGCCCGCTTGCATACTAAGTCGCGCTCTGGATAATTCCCCCTGCTGGGGGTTGAATTGCAGCTCTTCCCTCAGTGCTTGGGTGGGCACCACCAGAAGTATACTAGCGTCAGAGTGTGGATACCAGAGACATGGTCAGGAAATACTAAAGGACCACCGGGGATAATGTGTGTCTGAGTGCTTGCGAAAGTGAGCGGTGTCCGGAAGCAAGCGTGGTGGAGCGTGGAGGTTCACACTGAGAGATCGGGCGCGGCTAACACAGTCACACAGGAGGGAAAGCGTCTGTGTGATTTCAGTATTGAACAAGGTGTGCTAGGGCACTACTCTTTGACTATACGAAATGGGCAAAACGGACCCGAAGCTAGCAAAGCTGCAATTTGAGAATAAGAGAATGACCAGAGCTGCAGATGGCACAGGAGAGCAGAGCGACTCCTTGGGCGCGGGCGGAGGGGAGCGAAGATGATACACGATCAATCCTCCTAGAACTGAGGGCTGGAATGAAAACTATCGACAGTAAAATCGACGCGCTAGCCATGGGACTTGACTTGGTAAAAAAGAAAGTAGAGAAGCACGAGCACAGACTGGACACTCTGGAGAACAGAATGTCGGACGAGCATGATGCACAGGCAGAGGCACGGACGCAATTACTTCAGATGGAAAAGGTGCTCGAAGTGATTAGTGCCAAGAATGAGGATTTAGAAGCGCGCTCTCGTAGAAACAATGTACGTATACTTGGCCTATCAGAAACCACGCCCATAAACAAAATGGAGCCCTTCATTGACGGTCTTCTCCGGAAGCTCTTCGGGCCTGTCCTGTCGGCGGTGTTGATCGTGGAAAGAGCGCATCGTTCATTGGGTCTGCGGCCAAAGCCGGGCGCGCCCCCAAGACCGATCATAGCCAGGCTACTGAATTATGCGGACCGCGACGCCATTCTCAGAGAAGCGAGAGCTAAGGAGCCGGTGATATACAAAGGGGACAAGTTGTCCTTTTTTCCGGATTATACACCCACGGTGCAGCTAGCTACAAAGGAATTTGTGCCGGTAAAGAGACTATTGAGAGAAACGTCAGTGCCATATGCCATGCTGTACCCGGCCAAATTAAAGATCACTCATGAGGAGCCACCTCATTTCTTCACAGACGTTAAATCGGCGCTGAAATTTGCAAAACACATCTCTAAGGTGAAGCCTAAACAAAAGACAGTAGAAGCGTCACTGCTGGAATCCGGACTGGACGAAACGGAGTGAGGCTGTGGGGGCTGCGCAGATATTATATGGAAAGGATAGGCTACACCACCCAGTTGCTGCTATGGATTATGGCGGATTGTTACAGTCGCATAGCGAGGGAGGGGAGGCCTTGGGCTTGCTAGGCTTTTATATTTCTCCTGTCTCCAATCTTGTTCTATCATTCTTTAAATGCGATTGCAGCATTGGATGTGCTGAATGTTATGTTATTGAGATTAATATTTACTTTGAGATAGGCGGGGGTACCTACTGATTCTGGCAACCGCATCTCGGTGCGAGTTCACGTGCCGAGCCTCACCCTGCAGCGGGTGTTCCCCTTCTAGCAATTGGGGTAACCAGGAGGTGAAAGGTGTTGCTGAAGGGGTGGGAGGGGAGTCACAATCTCAGCCTGATTGGGAGGTTAGAGTGGGAGGGGGGTAGGGAAAGTAGCTTGGGTAGTTTTGTTGTGTTCTGATTTTGTTTACTTCACGTTCTTGACATTATGGAAAAAAGTGTGTAGTAATTGGACAGAGATAACTATGAACCACAAATGAATCAATGTAGATTAATGAGTTGGAACGTGAGAGGCCTTAATTCACCTAGGAAAGTGCGGCAGGTTCTAGCATATTTAAATCGCCATTAGGTCCACATTGCATTCTTACAAGAGACTCATTTAACTAAATATGCGGCTGAAGGGATTGCGAACAGATGCTTTCGATTATCAGCTTCGTATTCGTCGTATGCAAGAGGGGTCATTATATTGATTAAGCGTGGTGTGGAGTTTCAGCCGTTGCATTTGTTTGTTGATGAGGAGGGCAGATGTGCGATGGTGTGTGGTCGGATTAGTGGTCGGATGATTATATTAGTTAATATGTATGGACCCATTGTTTATGATGTTGAATGCGTAGCATGTATATGTGGAAAATTGCGTGAATGGCCAGAAGCCCCTATATTTTGGGGTGGAGATTTAAATACATATTTGAATGTGGATTTGGATAAATCCAACCCCATTTCGAACCGTACTCCCAGAGTAGCCAAAAGAATATTAAGTGCAATGGAGGAGTTTGGGTTGAGAGACGTGTGGCGAGTCCGAAATCTCCAGGCGCGTGTGGGCACTTATGCTACACCAGCACACGGCAGTTGGTCAAGATTAGATTATTGGTTAGTGGGGTTGGAAGTAATGGACTGGGTGACAGATGTGATGCCACTCGCCAGGACACTATCTGATCATAGTCCCGTTCTCCTGGAGGTGATATTTCCGACTAATGTGCGCCCTCCGTTCACATGGCGTCTGCGTTCTGAGGCGCTGTTAGATCCCATATACGAAAAGACGGTCAGGGACGCCATTACTCAGTACTTCGAGATTAATACGGTGACGGAGGCTGCTACTCTATGGGAAGCGTTTAAAGTGACCATTAGAGGAGTATGCATTAGTACGACTGCAGGTATATTGAGAGATATAAGCACACAATTAGAGAGCACCGAGGCCAAGCTCATTGAGTTGGAACGTAGATACGAGTCGCACCCGGCCGCGGGCACGCTGGCTGAGATACAGCAGTCGCTTAAGGATTATGAGGAGTTAGCAGATACAGAGATTAAATATATATCACGTAGGTATGTGGCTAAACGGTATAGTGAGGCAGGAAGACCTGGGCGCACCTTAGCGTTAAAGATAAAAGAACGAATAGACCAACCGCGTATCGATAGAATAGTAGATGATCAAGGGGAGGAACATTGGGAGCTGAGAGATATATTAGAACAATTCAGATGTTTTTACTCCAGGTTATACCGGACGGGGGGTAATGTGGCGGAAGCAGAAATAGAGGAGTATCTCGATGATATTTCTTACGCCTGGCTGTCAAATGCTCACAGAGAATACCTATGTAGACCTATCGGTGAGCGTGATATTAAAATCGCGATCGCGGCTTTAGCTAATGGCAAGGCACCTGGGCCAGACGGGCTTACGGTTGAATTTTACAAACAATATGCAGATATCCTCGCGCCACAGTTATTGGAAATGTATGCAGAGGCTCACGAGTCGGGGAAGCTGCCACCATCCCTAAGAGAAGGGTTAATGATCACACTGCTTAAGAAAGATAAACCGCCGGACAGATGTGATTCGTATCGCCCACTGTCCCTGATCAATGTGGACGCGAAGATACTAGCAAAAATACTAGCGATCAGGCTGCAGCCCCTGATGCGACTATTGATTCTGCCGGATCAGTCGGGTTTCATACCTGACAGATCCACGTCTCATAACCTACGGACCATTTTCTCTATGTTTCATATATTGGAGCCATCGTTGCAGGCGGCTGCGGTGTTGCTCGACGCAGCCAAAGAGTTTGACTCGATCGAGTGGCGATATCTACATTATGTTCTTCGCCGCATGGGGTTTCCTACCTTGTTTATGCGATGGATCACGGTGTTATATACAGAGCCGAGTGCAAGGGTGCGTGTGAGTGGTTATACTTCGGAGTCGTTCCAAATAGAGAGGGGCACGCGCCAGGGCTGCCCGCTCTCGCCTCTCCTCTTTGCACTACTGTTGGAACCGCTGGCGTGTGTGATTCGGCAACGACACAGAGAGACTGCACTTAACTTTAATTATCGGCCAGTATCTATTTCCATGTACGCGGATGACATGGTTCTGCTTGTTCGGGAACCATCCAAGTACTTGGCAAAATTGCTCAGGGAGTATGTTAGGTTTAGTCGTCTATCGGGGTTATATGTTAACTGGGATAAATCGTTCGTAATACCTTTGACTGTGTCGACCATATGCCCCGACCTGGAATTCCCACTAGTATGGACCAAGGATCCTGTGAAATATTTAGGAATCTGGGTACACCGTGACCCAGAGGTAGTAATTAGGGAAAACTATGGAAAAGCCTGCGTGCACCTGGAAAAACAGATTGATGGCTGGATTGGGTTGCCATTATCTCTGGCGGATCGTATTGCGCTAGTAAAGATGGTGGTACTCCCGCAGTCTCTTTATCTTTTTGTCAACATCCCCATAGTTCGAACGATGAGGTTTTTAAAAAATCTGAGGAGTCTTTTGATTAGACTGGCCTGGGGTGGCAAACATGCGAGAGTACAGTGGGAGACGCTTACGAAGAGTTATACGCAAGGTGGGTTCGATGCTCCAGATTTTTATGTGTATTATTTAAGCGCACAGGCTCAATACATATACTACTGGTACAGACCACATGCCTTCACTCCACATGTTGCAGTGGAGGAAGGAGATGCTGCGCCTGATCCACTGCATAGTGTAGTCGCTCACAGGAGTCGAGGCACCCCAAAAAGGGAAATTAACACGGTGGACACTACCATAAATGCCTGGTGGCGGATAGGCCAAATGGCGAGGAAATTGCCGCTATATGCCCCATCATAGCATTTGGAGCACCACGCGGCTCTGTCTGTGACACATGAGAAGCCGTCTCTTCGACTGCTGCATGAGGCGGGTCTCAGGCACCTATCGGATGTGTATCCGAGCGGCCTCTTTCTCACACAAGAGGATTTGCAGTATGTTAGTAACCAGTCACTCCTCTTTCGGCTCGCGGTGCATCGCCTGAGACATGCGGTCAGATTGCACTACACCAGCTACCCCCAGGAGCCCCCCCGCACTGCTATCCTTGCAGTTTGCCCTCACCACCCACAGCAATAAGAAGATAATATCGAAATTATATAAGTTGATAGGACTCGAGAGTGTGGTCGCTCCAGATCAGAGTCGTGAACGCTGGTCTGAATGTTTGCGCTCGCCAATATCTGAAGATGATTGGAAATATGTTTGTGGCTTGACTGGAACGATAAGCATGAATGGCAATTTGAGAATTGTACATTTTAAATACATACATCAAGTTTATTACACACTGGAAAGGTTGCATAGATATGGTTTGCGATCATCGGACCATTGTAAGAGGTGTGGCCGGGAGGGTGCTGATTTTATGCACTTGGCCTGGGGTTGCTCGAGGGTGGGGGCATTTTGGGAAGAGGTTGTGAGTCGCTTAAGAGAGATGGTCGCGATGCAGATACAATGCACTCCACTTATTTGTTGCTGTGTTGTGTGCCGCATGTCAAGGGTGTTCAAGGCCTGTTGCTGCGCCTGGCTTTGTTGTTGGCAAAGAGGAGAGTGGCGATTACATGGGGTGGCAGACGTTGGCCGAAGATTGATCTTTGGATGATGGATCTGGCATATTGCAGAGATAATTTATCGATATATGTGGAGGAACTTCCCCCGAATGCACGGCCCAGAGACATTTGGGAAACACTGCGTGTCTACCTTCTAAACCATACTGAATCGGCTGAGGCTCAGAGCTAGGACCGGATACCGCGAACAATGGGTCCATGCAGAGTTCATATTCAAACACTGAAGCCTAGTGACACAAACTAGGAGTGCACGCTGTCAGGGACGTGAACTATTTATTTTTGGTTTATGTATAATTTTGTTTGGGGTCGATAGGGGTATTATCGTTTTTTGTCATATTTTGTTCCCCATCCAGTCCATTGAAAATTGCAAAAATGGCAACTAGACCTCTGCTGAGATATGTTTATATATGTCAGGATGATATTAGTTAACCCCTTCAGCGCTGCGCGGATTTCCGCGCAGTGCTGAAGGTTCTGAGCGCGGGCGGGGCCATGACGGAACGGTTCCGTCATAAGCACAGCCCAACCGACGTGCATGACGGAACCGTTCCGTCATAAGCGTCGAAGGGGTTAATATGAGGTGATTGTATTTTTGTTTGAATATGATTTGGTAAAGTTAGTAAAAAAAAAATTTGGTACAGCTCATTCAGGACTCAGAAAAGTTTGGATCCTACAATTGACCAAAAAAAAAAGCAAAGCTGCAGCAGATGAATTGGGAACAATCATATGAGCCTTGGAAAGACCTTCAACACCTAGAATTACATTAATGAACCTTTTGATGTTGTCAGGAATAGAGACTATACTTAAGAACATTCGAAAACCAAACCAATTTGGTTTAAGTATCAGACCAGACATTTCGAAGCACACTAATCAAAGAAGGTGAGAATGTAAACAGTTCTTTCCAAAATATAACACCACCTTTTACATAGCTTATCTGCAGCATGCCTTCAGGCAAAAGAGTACATTTTAAATCTTTCCAAAATGTAACTCTGTAAAGTAAGAAGCAAGAAAATTGCTCTGAAGTGTCATCATAAAAGGGAATAAAATGAGGCACTGCTCAAAAATGTGTTAGAAAATTATAAAATAAATTGAGTCTCACCCCTGGTTGGTGAGGGTCCTAACACTGGAGTTTGTAAGTTCAGATGCACATTTAGTAAGGATGTTTCCCAGGGGGCTTTGGGGAGGGTTGAGTGAGATGTTGTGGTGGGTATGTAGAATTTAGAATGGACACTGGGTGGCACATAGCAAGGCATTTGAAGTCAGCAGACATATTGGAGTAAAATGTCAAAATAAAAGAATGGTTATGGCATTTACCATAGCACCATGGAATGTCCTTGTACTGCTTCATAAAAAAAAACGAGCAGATATAAATGCTATGAAAGAGACTCCTATGCCTTAACAAATTTGTTTATTAGAGATTTCAAGGGTTTTTACAGCAATTACTTCAAGAATTAAATATTAGACTCTGCGATATGATCAAAAATATATCTTTAATTTTGGTAATCGCAAATATAATGGGCGAATAGTGATGACCCATCCAATTTTTAAGATAGATAAGGGCCAACTTTGAAGCTCTTTTTCGATTGCAGGTGATCAGAATTTTACTTTATAACCAACAAACCCATATAGGAAATGACAAGCAAATTCACACCTGCAACTGTTAAAGGTAGTTAAAACTCTTGGGTAAAAGTACGATGTATATGATCCATATTGGAGAATATATCCCAAAACCTCTGCACGAACCTTCCCTTCAGCAATATTTAATTCTTAGTCATTGATTTTTCTGATATCCACAGCTCTGATTGATAGGGGATGGGCATTACAACATCTCCTTGATGTTTATCGGATCAAGCCACTCTTCCGTTAACTCTTCAGAATTTAAGCATTCTCATTAAACCTTAACCCTTTGATAAATCCTTAATGAAAGATGAGTTGCTAACCTTTATTCAATAATAAACACAGGAATATCTTGTGCTTAACGTAGCTTCTGCATGTACACATTTGTTTTATTCTGTGACCCCCATTAAGAATTATTTAGAGCAATAAAGAATATGCTAAAGAAGTTAATAAAAAAAAAAAACAAGCTAAAAGGTCAAGGATGAGAAATTATCTATACAAACACAATATCAAAATGACAAATCGTCAGTCAATAGTTTCCCTTCCAAACAGTTAGATAAGGTCCAGCGACAATACCAGGACTAAATTTGAACAAGCACTAGTGAGGAGTATGAGACGCCATGTACGAATCCCTGAACAGAGTGAGAGATTTAGCAGATGTTAGCTGGACAGAAAGCTCAAAAGCAGAATAGAAAACGTACTTACGTAATTCGAATGGTCTGCAATGCTTGTGCGGTACGTGAATCACCACCTGGATATAGTGCAGTGAGGCATGCCTCTCTCCTGTAATCCCCATGCTGCTTCCTCGACATTTGAAATATGAGCTCTATTATTTAGCAGTCAGAGGGGGGTTGGGGGCTCTGTGCTGTGTTTAGCTCGGTCTGAATTTATTTTTTATTTAGCACAAATTTGGTCTGTTCTCCTTTTGGTGCTCTGACTGCATTGTTTCTAATGTAAAAGTATTCCCTTGACCTATTCGTTTCTGAACCTCCCTCCTCACATAACCATTTAAACCCATTCCCAGCTAAAGTATACCTTTTCCTATCCTTGGCACGATTCAGGGCTCTGATCCCACATGCTGTATTGTCGTTCAAGTGTAACGTTCAAGTAGCCTGGATGGATGCAGTGTCAATTTTTGTGTACATTACATTAGTATTTCAATGGAATGCAGAAAGCAATGAGTCATTCTTTAATGCCCTAGGCCCTGTTTTCATGCTGTATGTATTTCATGTGTCATGCAGACCTAAAAGGCTCTATGCTATAAAATATTTTACTAAATTCACTGTAGTATTTTTAACTGTCTGTTATGGCTTCTTTGATCCAGCAGAACAAAGATACATATGAGCCTTTCTGTAAGGTACCAGTAATTACATCCCCCAAAGAAGAACAGAAATTAATAGCAACTTCAAATAAGGTAGGAAAATATCATCTTTCACTTGACCTCAGGACATCTCATTTAAACGTTGATGTATTTTGTCTGTATTGATCTTGGAATATTGTGCTGCTCCATACAAATGGCTTGTGGCACAAGAAAACTACAAGGTTCTCATCACAGTAAAGTTCCTTCCAGATATGTTTGTGCTACCACTCAATAATTGTGTGCTAGGAAAAGGATTAAACAAAGTGCCCCCCCTCTCAAACTCTCACCTTTTCTGTTGCCCTTCCCACCCTATTAACTTACCCATAGTTGTACATTGGAGACGGAGGATGAGAGGAGAGTGTGAGGTTTGCCCACAGAGGTATGTGTCTTTTTTTTTTTTTACCCCATCAACAAGGAGTCTTACATTCTTTCTTTTCCCCAAACACCATCAAGTTGCACAGAGACCTGCTGGTGCTCTTGTGGTTGGAAGCACATACTCCGTTATGCATAAATGGTATGCATAGTTGGCACTCTGAGCAAGCAGTTCTAGAGTTAAATGGTATGCCTCACTCATATCTGGCTGGGCCCACCCAGTTGACAGTGTCATGTGGGAATTCAGATTGCTCAGGAGTTTCTAACCGACAGGAGTGTCTACCTGTCAACGATCCATTTTTCTAAATTTGGCAGTAAAGTTTGATTTGCTTCTGTAATCCACCTCCAGATCTAGCCCGAAACATTACGGTATTTGGGTGGCAGGGTATTTCATTTTTAAATGTTCTGGAAAACAAATATTGAACCCTGAAGTAAGTATATTCACAACATACAACAATAGTGACTACTCAACCTTTAGCCCTCACATGAAGGTATTGTATTAACCGTTTTATAATTTGTGGGTTTTCAAGATGTATAAAAAAAAATTAAAAAAGAAAGCACCTACTCTTCTATTTCTGCAGTTTTTTTTTGTGTTGAAATTTTTTATTAGCATTTCAGAATCATTAAACAAAAACAAGAAAACTCAAATACAAGTAATAAGGGTAAGGATCATATGATAGAGATTAAAAAGTAAATTCATATATAAAACAATATTTAATATTATGCTATCTAGGACAATAAATATATATAACAATATATAAAGGAAAGAGTGAAAAAGCATACACAATCAAGTTTTAAAAACGAAATGATAACAAATACAAACATGTTAAGAAAGTAAAAAAGGATTCCATATCTGTGAAAATAACTCTAGTTGATCTTGAATATTATATATAATCCTTTCGTGCGAAGCATTTTGAATCATAGCAGATAACCAGGACTCTTGAGATGGTGGAGTGGAAGATTTCCATTGTCTTAATATACAGATTTTAGCAGTTGCAAGCGCGGTATGTAGGAAACAAGATTGTGGTTTAGAAAGAGTGGGAACATTTCTGAAATCATGTAATATAATATTAGCTGTGGAGAGGGGTAAACGCAGTGAGATAGACTTATGTAAGGTCTGACCTATGTAAGACCAATAATGTTTAACCAATGGACACGTGCAAAGAATATGAACAATATCACATCCAGAAGCATTACATCTCCAACAATTGGAATGCGGTAACAAGCCTGCCTTATATAATCTAACCGGAGACCAATGCCAGTCATGTAGAATTTTAAATACGCAAAACTTTAAACGAGCTTCTCGAGCTCCCTTATCCAAACCATCTAGTATATTCATCCATTCCATATCTGAAAAAGAAGTCTGTAAACGTGTTTGCCATTTATGACGGAGATCGCAGGATAATGGGTGTGAAAATAATTGAGATGTAATTGTTTTGTAGAGACCTGAAATGACACCTTTCTGTTTGCCCCAAATTTGTAAATAAAACACTATTGGTGATATAGATAATGACCAAGGTGTGGCACCAAGAGCTTTGAGAAGAGATTTTCTAAGTTGATCGTATTTGGCATGCTGCAGCGGGGGTAAGTTGAATTCATATGTTAACTGTGATAGAGGTTTAAGATCCCAGTCATGGAGAATTTGGTCTAGTGTGAGAATGCCTGCCGATTTCCATTGAGGCCATAGAAAGCTTCTACCTTTAATGCGTATTCTGGAGTTGTTCCATATAGGAGCCTTTAGATGTAAACGAGAATTAATGCCCAAGATACGATATTTCTGCAGTTTTGAACATTTAATAGTCTTCCAGGCCAAGTTAAAATGAGAGATGAATCTCATATCATCTGTGCTCAGGAAATGTTCAAAATGGATTCAGACACAAATAAACAGGAACAGTGGGGTATAGCAAAACACTTCAATTAGCAAATGTTTGCTTTCATATCAGATTTATATTCTATGGTAAAGTTCACAGCAACTGCTAAAGTAGCATATTGATTAACCTAGCAAGATTCACAAGCCTAATCTGCAGACCTGAGATTACCGCCCAGATATCCTTCTCTGTGTGCACTGGTAATTTGACTTGTCTTTCTCAGAAAAGCCCAAAATGAACTCAGCAAACTGGGGTTGGAAAAGAGACCAAAAGGTGAAGTTTGCAATCTACAATAAATAGTGGAAACCAGAATCCTCCCCCCTCCCCAAAATGTACCCCCGCCCAGCCTCACTTTTCATCCTGTGCTGTGGGAGGCTCTCAGCACGCACAGAGATAAAAAGATAAAACTTAAGTTGTCTTTCTGTTTATAAATTTGCACTTGTTTTTCATTCTATTTTCATCTGGCCGGGTACTAGCACTCTCAGAAAGCCTCACTTTCCCTGTTTAGTGCAGGATAAACTGACATGCTGCTGCGCCCATTTTGTTCCGTGATGCCGCCACTGTGTGACTATTTCTACAGGTGGGAAGTCTACAGCCGCTGTACAAGGCAGACTCAAAGCAAAAGAAGGCAAAGCGCAAGGCTTAGCTTCAAACATTTATGTGTGATTTATAGGACTCTTTGCTGAAAAATAACGTATGTAGTGAAAGACAACTTTGTTATTCAACTGCGAGTGCTGATTAGTTGATGCAACGCACCCACAAACCACATTCTAGAAACTAGACAGTAGGCGTGCGATGCCTATCAATGTGAAAAGAATAGACTGTTTATAAATTGAACTGTGGTTCTTCAGTTAAAATGGCTGGCATGGAAAGAAGAGTCCTACTTCTTTGATAGTAATCGAAGCCGAAACGGAGGCAAGTGATAGTGTTTATTTCCCTCCCAAAAAATCTTATAATCCTAGTTAGCCCTGTGTGAAATGGGTGGTTCCCAAGGCTTTATGTAGGTCCGGTGCTGCCGATGTAGAAAATGCTTCCCAGTCTACATTTTATATGTTTTTACTTTATCTTGCAGTTCTTGAGGCCCTCATTACAAGCAGCATGCTATTCAGTGAAATATTTATTGCACCTGATGAAATCTGACTCCAAATAGTCCGAATATATTGGATGCAATAAATACCACCCAATTCTGATGAATAACATGCAGATGTTGGTGTGTAATCTGCATATTCTGCGAAATCCCAAGCGTATTATGTACTTGGATGCATTAACATTAAACTTGGAGGGAATCCCAAATACTAGTCACGTGGCATACTGTGTAAAGCATTCATTTTAATTGACCTGTTTCAAGCTGCACTCTTAATTTAAGAACCCCCCCCCCCCCCCCCCCCCCCCCAACCCCTGGAAGGGATTCCTAGTTATACTTCTTTTGCATTGGCCTCTTTGCAGCCCCACCTTTTCTCATCCCTTTTGAAGTAGTAGTGGTTATGTTTCCTGTCTACCTCTAAGCTAAACAGATCTGAGCGACTCTATGCAATGTAAATAATTCATTCACAGCATCTGAGTTTACTAATAAATATCACTGCAGTAACGCTACAGAAAGAAACCTAAGCCGACCATAACCATTTGCTGGGATTTGAGGCTTCATGCCAGTAAAGGGGTAGGAGCTCAGCTTATCCCCTTCACATTAGGTCTGTGCAGGTTTGAAATCGCAGCAAAACATGTGGTTTGACTTCACATTCTTTAGCATAAAGAACACAATCTTTTTTGTGGAATAGAGCTTGGGGCTTATTTACATTTTGTGGGCCTTGGACCACCAGATTTATAGGTATCCGCCAGTCCTGCAGACAACTGGAAACCTTGGCAGTACCTGCCATCACAGCAGCTCCTGTCAAAGTATTAAATATTTGATAGTACCGTCTGTCAAACTTTAAACATGTTTTTGTTTTTTTTAAACAAAATTCCAAAGAGGGACTCCCATGGTGTGAGGGGGGTTAATTTACATGTTTTTACTGTCCCTTACTGCCACGTTTTCATTGCTTTAGGGGAGAGTAAAACTGGCCATTCACCCACTCTAAATTGGTCGGGTTGTGGAATGGCCAAACATACGTCAGGGCATCAGAGGAGTATGTCAGCGAATGAGACCAAGTATACTCCATCTCTGCCATATTTGAGGTCCTCCTGTCTGTAAATAAGGCGGGAGGTAAATCAGGAGGGTGGGTCTTTAATTTGCAGAGGGTACGTCATTGCCATTGCAATGGAGTACCCTCTCTGCCAAACTCTATATCAACCCACTTTAATCTAAACGATTACCATAACAAGAAATGTGACCTACACATCCACCCCACATGAAGAGAGAGGTCATGATACACGAGTATCAACTTTCATATGTTCACATTGTAACAAGGCTATTCCTATACTGACACAGATTGAATCGCTGACCAGGATCAAATCCATTGCCCTCCCACTAGCCCTTGAAATGTCGTCATTCATTCAACCAAACTTAATCCAGTTATGCCAAAACAACAACACATGAAAGGACTCAAGCACCCATAGGCACATGGGAGGTTTGATAGCACACCTTATAGTTCATTACATCCACTAACTACTGACCCCAGCAGAAATCTCTTATCCAATGCCAGAAATAAACTACTTGACATCGGACTGAGTTCCTGCATCACATGCGCACAACACTCCCCATCTCTCCCACAAGCACACTCTCCCATAGACATAACTCCAATGAACCCCCCTCCCACCCTCACTTAACCTCACTCGACATACCTGCTTCTGAGAAGCCCAATATACACTCTCGCCATAATCTATAAACATTATCTTAATCGTACCTACACATGAATAATCTGGCAAACAGATATGTTGTGGTTTGAGATCACATAGTCTCCAGAGTGTGGTACTAAACCTAATCAAAGATCTGTCTACCTAAGCAGCTTTACTACACTTCTTATCAAGGCTCACATCCTGAACTGTAGCTGTGCAGCCTTAACCACAACTTCCATATTTGCCTTTATTCAAGACTTAAGCCTTGACACTACTGTGGGCACCTGGGTCTACCCATACCACTATCTTGCTACTAGGATACAACATCCTCCACCTCATTAGAACAGAAAGATAACTGGTGTGGGAAGACCTTTATGCATAAGGAATCCATGTAAATGAGAAATGATTAACCTTATAAGCTCTAAGTCATTCCAGTGCCTCACTGGTAAGATTACCAGCATGGCACATAACCTGCTGATGCTGAGCATCCTATATCACCTGTAGGAAAGTGCCTCTTATTGTCATGGTCACCCCCCCACACCTTTTTGCTCACCAATACTGATGTTTTCGACTAGAAGCCTGCTAACCAGGCCCCAGTGCCAATGCTCTTTACCTAAACAAGGTAAACTGATACAATAGGCACGTTTTGTTTCACCCTTGTAAGTTCCTAATGCATGGTACCCCTGATACCAAGGGCAGATGTACCATAGAGTGTCCTTAATGGCTGCAGCATGTCTGATGCAACCCTAAGGGACCCCCATACAAATTGCATGCAGACTGCTATTACAGGCTGTGTGACATGGTGCAAACCATGGTGAAAACACTACCAGGCACACACCCCTGTGTGCCATGCCCAAGTCACATCATGTATGTGAGTTACCCCTACAGGAGGACGTACAGCCCTTAGACAGGATATATTATATCCTATGTGAGGACATATCTGCATGAGCAGATATTCCCTTGTGATGTCTAGTCCAGATTACTAGATATTGCAAGTAAGCAGTGAAGTAATGTTAAGGTATGTACTGGGCACTGGTCTTTTGAGTTACCCAGCTACATAATGGCTTCACTGAAACCTATGGTATTTGGTATCAAACGGCTTGTCTTAATAAATCCATACGGATTCCAATATTGGATTTATTATGACATGCACCCAGAGGGTACCTTAAAGGTGCCCCCTGAAACCTACTAGTTCTCTGGTGTGCTAGCTGACTGGTCCAGTCCAGCCTGCCACCGCAGACGAGCTTCTGAACCCCAGTGGCGAGAGCCCACACGCTTAGGACATCAGGAACAATGCCTGCTCTGGCAGGATGCGTTATCACCTCCTCCCAGTTGATGGCTTGTGGATCTGCACATCAAGACCAGACGCTTCATAGCCTCTGCTGTCTTTGATGTGTGACCCTGGCTTCCACCAGACCTGGAGAATGCCACCCTCTGCCCTGAGGCCCATTTGGCACCAGCACAGGTGAGAAATAAGCTATGCGTTAGGCGTGTTGCCCACATTAGTCACACTCCTAAGGTGGGCTACCTGATGTACTCCACAAAGGAAGGTTTCCACCATATTGTTTTTGATGGAACAAAAAACTCTGGCACAGTGTTATGCCCACTCCTCACAAGCAGTGGTCATATAGGTGGTGCAGTGACCCCAAATGTAAGTAGCCCATTGGCTGCTACCCTTCACTCCTCTTAATGCCCCTAAATCTTGTTTTTAGGGGAGCCCCTTGTTTTTAGGGGAGCCCCTTGCACCAGAGAAGCAGAATCGACTGACTCAAAATGAAGGACAAAGAAGAGCTGAAGAAGCAGGAACTGAGGACTTGCGACTGAATTGATGCCAACCCTGCCAGCCTGTCTGCTGCTCCTGACAATTGCGACTACTCCCCCTGCCACTGTGCAACCTCCAAAAGCTTGGGAAGACTGCCAGCCCCTCGCCAAACAGCCAGCATCTCCTGTGGAGTAGCGGAGCTACTTCCCTGCATCCTGCAGGCACTGAAATGCAAGCTCTGGTTTACCGAACTGCTGACCGCCAGACTCTCGGATGCAGCAGCCACCCTAGAGGAGGTGTTACGTGCTTTGAGGTCAAAACTGTCTCCCCAGAGCGTAATGAGATGCTAGACCCTCAAGGAGCCCTCTAGCACCAGTACCCTGGGTACTGGACCCCTAGCAGCAGCCAAGACTTGTTGGTGGTCTAATCCGGACACCCACCCCACAAAGACCGACCAGCCGACGAGGGTTTTTATCACTGAGAGTGGCCCAGCTGTCCTGTTCTGTCACCATCTCCATATCGACCACTGAAGCAAGAGTCTCTGACCACTGCGAGCCGACACCTCAAAGCACTTCTCCACTCGAGCCGCAGGGGTGTGGAATTTAATAAAATATCTACTTGTCCATGCGGCAAGTTGCTTCATAAATCTACTTGTCCTGTAACAAAATCCGCTTGGCCCTTTTGTGCTTTGTAGTGCGGCAACCAATTATGGTAGCAATCTCCTTATATAAGAGTTTTGATATTGCCTCACTGATTATGCCAGCGCTCATATCATAGGGTTTGAATGCTAACAATTCCCTTATGATGCCACCTTTCTGCAGATCTGCATACTGGGGCTGAAGGTAGTGGTAAGCAACAGCTCCAGGATTGGAATGCCATTTTGAGTCTGTATAAACCTTCTAACTTGCATGTTTTAAGGGTTTTCATCAACCCTTCTCGAATCTTTTCCTATACTGGGAAAAGTTGGAAATGTCTTCAGACAATGGCAGACGTAAAACTTCTTCCAGGGTTGGGAAAAAAGTGGTTGGAGGGAAAGTGATCTTGCAAACACCCAGTTTTTTTGCATGATAAAATCTGCACATGTATATTTGCTCATGCTAAAATGCAGTTCACAATTTTTTTCTAGAACGGTCACTTGGCCTACTTCTGTAAATTCTTGCGAATTCATGAATGCCGTTAATCTGCACTTAATGCTAGGACATGTACCATGTATGCACTTTTGAGACTTTCTTTAATAATTGGGCCCCAAATTAGGTCTGGTGTTAATCATGACCTTTTGTGTTTATTTAAATTCTGTCTCTCTCGGTCTATCGGCGGGCTTCACTGTGAGTGACAGCATTCTGCTCTTTCACAAGGAGCCTATCGGCGCACAAAGTAGTTTTGTTCAGTACCAGGAACTACTGTGGCAATGTGTGCTTTTTGAGACCAAGAACAATTTTTTGCTTTTTCTAATGTTTCTTATAATGGTGAGGGCCCAGCAGGCCCCACACCAATAAGGTTTTACTAAAAACATGCCAAAACAAGTCGCTCGCTGACAAAAACCAAAAGGCTGACCACCAACTTCAGACCTATGTATTTTTCAATGCTTGTTTATTTTTATGTGTCCTATAATCTTATTGAAACTGGTTACACGTATTTTCCATTATGAATATTTTTGAGAAATACCAGCTTACATCAACACATTCACTAAATGATGCTGCAAAGAAATGGTACCTAAAATATTACAGTACTATAGCTAAATGTTTCTTTTCCTACTTGCATTTTTTTGTGAACATTTTATTTTGAAAGCAAAGAATCATCAATCTTGCTTTTAAGCTTCTGCAAATATTTGCATCTAATCAGAGAGCATTATACATAGCCTCATATTGCTAAACTTTGAAAATGTGTCCACATTTTTATTCTGGAACCACTGTCAGTAGTGCAGTCACAGCTAACGACATTTACTTCGAGCGCTCGCCCTAATAATAAAGGCTTTCCATTAATGAACCATAAATAAAAGTTTGAACAGCAAATTGATACATACATACATGGATACAAATGTTACCTTAGCTGCAGACCATACCCTTCCCTGATCCATAATGTGGTGCTGTAAACTGGCAGCCAAATGGTTTGGGCTGTAGGGAGTCGGGTCTACTTGTCCCAAGGACAAAATGCACATGAAAACTTGTTGGGCTTGACCCCAACCAATATGCAGGGGTGGGGAATTCCTATCTCCCGACGCCCGAGACATCTAGATTTCTTACAAGGGCAAGAGGTTTTAATTTCTAACTTGTCCAAAGGACAAGTAGACAGGTTTACGGTAATCTGATACACAGCTGTTTAACCCTCTTGGTCACAGCCAGTTAATAAGGAGCTCGGAGCAGTTTATTGGCAGTGAAAGGATCTATTCAAAAGCTGGGGCCTGCACTTTAATTTCACCAGAGCAGAACAACATGAGTGAGCTGAGCTCAAAGTTGCAGCTCCATATAAAACATCCACAGCACTGTCAGGCAAGAGTCATTTTGCTTTCTCCCCGAGGCTTCCAGGCCCTCCTCTGGCCCTTTCCTTTTCTTCGAGCACAAAATGCAGCTCCAGAACACTCACATCACTGAAATGTAAGAGGCTGGGCCTCTTGGCTCATGCTCTGACTTTAACATTGTGACCCGTGCCTTTTGTTCTGTGCTTCACCCTTCAGCCTCAAATCCCTCCTGCCCTCGTCTCCGGGGGCCTACAGTAAAGCCCATGCTTTCTCTTCTCTTGCAGCCCCTGCATAACCCTCCTTTGCACTTTGCCTTTCCTGTGCACTTTATGTTTCACCCAGTGCCTGTACTTGCTAACCCCGCTCCCCTTGGCCTCTCATATCTTACATCAAAGTTCATTAGTTTACCCATGGGTAATTCATGCAATCCTCAGGTGCACCCTAATTTCTCTCCTTGCACTGGGCCTCTCCTCTCACTTTGTGCTTGCACCAGGGGCATCTGAACACGCCACTGTAGCTAACAGCAGCTGTGGAGTTCTTGATGGGTCTCTTCTTTCTGCAGTTCCATACAAAGGTTCATAATTTACTTGAAAGGGTTGATGGATATATACATGGGTGGATATAAGGCTGGATGCGTGAAAGGATGGATGGATGAGTGGATGGATGGATGAGTGCAAGAATGGATGGATGAGTGCAAGGGTGAATGGATGGATGTGGTGAAAGTGAATAGATGTGTGTGGATGGATGAGTGAAAGGGTGAATGGATGGATGGATGAGTGAAAGGATGGATGAGTGAAAGGATGGATGGTTGAATGAAAGGGTGGATTAATGGATGAGCGAGAGAGTGAATGAATGGCTGATGGAATGGGTGGGTGGGTGGGTGGGTGGGTGGATGGCTGGGTGGAAGGATGGATGGCTGGGTGGAAGGAAGGAAGGAAGGAAGGATGGATGGTTGGATGGCAGGCTGGATGGGTGGATGGGTGGAAGGATGGATGGATGGGTGGATGGATGGATGGATGGATGGCTGGCTGGGGAGGAAGGATGGATGGATGGCTGGGTGGATGGATGGCTGGGTGGCTGGGTGGCTGGATGGCTGGGTGGAAGGATGGATGGATGGATGGATGGATGGCTGGGTGGATGGATGGCTGGGTGGATGGCTGGGTGGATGGCTGGGTGGATGGCTGGATGGATGGGTGGATGGATGGATGGCTGGGTGGATGGATGGATGGCTGGATGGATGGATGGCTGGATGGATGGCTGGCTGGATGGATGGATGGCTGGCTGGCTGGCTGGCTGGGTGGCTGGGTGGAAGGAAGGAAGGAAGGAAGGAAGGAAGGAAGGATGGATGGGTGGATGGGTGGATGGGTGGGTGGAAGGGTGGCAGGGTGGCTGGATGGCTGGGTGGCTGGCTGGCTGGGTGGATGGATACATGGCTGGGCGGATGGATGGATGGATGGCTGGGCGGATGGATGGATGGATGGCTGGGCGGAAGGATGTGAAGATTGATGGGTGGAAGGATGTGAAGATTGATGGGTGGAAGGATGTGAAGATTGATGGGTGGAAGGATGTGAAGATTGATGGGTGGAAGGATGAGTGAAACGATGGATGGATGAGTCAAATGGTGGATGGATGGATGGATGGATGGATGAGTCAAATGGTGGATGGATGGATTTGTGTGAAAGGGTGAATGGATTTGAGTGAAAGGGTGGATGGATTTGAGTGAAAGACGGAAGAGCAAAAGGATGGATGAATGGAGGGATGAGTGAAAGGGTGGATGGATTTGAGTGAAAAGGAGGATGGATGGGGTGAAAGACGGAAGAGCAAAAGGATGAATGATGGGATGAGTGAAAGGGTGGATGGATTTGAGTGGGATGGAGGAGTGAAAGATGGAAGAGCACAGGATGGCTGGATGGAGGGATGAGTGAAAGTGTGGATGGATATGAGTGAAAAGGTGGTTGGAGGGGGTGAAAGTGGATGAATGGATGCGCAAAAGGATGGATGGATGATTGGAAGGAGGGATGGATGAGTTTGAATGGTCGATTTGGAGCTGGAAGGATAGGTTTGGCCAGGGGTGTTGTGAACCACTCGCTTTAGCAGCTACAGTGGGGTGGAGCTCTTGATGAGCCTCTTCTGTCTGGAGCTCGGCAGACAAAAGCCCATAATTAACGTGTAAGGATGAGTGAGTGAAAGGATGGATGCGAGTGAAAGGGTGGATGAGTGACAGGGATGTTGGATGGACGATGGATGTGTTGATGAAGGAAAGGGTGAAAAGATAGATTGGTTGCAGGGTGGATGGATCAGTAAGCGAAAAGATGGATGAGTGAAAGGGTAAATTGATGGATGAGTGGAAGGATGGATGAGTGAAAGGGTAAATTGATGGATGAGAGGAAGAATGGGTGAGCGAAAAGATGGATGGATGGCTATGTTTGAAAGGATAAATGTGTAGGTCTGCAGAAAAGAGGCAAAATACGGAAATCACTAGTTTTCAAATCCTTCTATACTATGAGCCTGACATAACCAGAGAGGCTATTATCCGAGCTCTTCTATAATGATTGCTGCCATTATTTGACGGTGCACATCAAGGCACCAAAGGGACAAGTGGATTTTGTACAGGACATGTAGATTTATGAAGCTACCTGTCCCATGGACAAGTAGATATTTTACTAAATTCCACACCCCTGAATATGTCCTGGGCTTCAAGCTATAGGCATTCCACATCCCTGCAGCAGGAGTCCAAGTGAACCGATGGTGCCTATGCGGTCCTGAGACCCTTAATCACCGAGCACCCCTATGGGTTTAGCTGGATTGGTCCCCCTGTCCCCGCCAGCAGCCTCTTTTGCTTGAGACCGCAACGCAACCCCCCGGACAAAGCAGCTCTGCACACGAGCCCCCCAGCCTGAGTACAGGTGAACAGGTGGTGTCCCTGGGACACAGAGACTCTCGAGACCGGAGTCCCTGTTTGGGTTCAGCAGGATTGGTCCCAACTTGCAGCATCTTTGATACAGGCACTTTTCCAATTGACTCAAATTGGGCACCCAACTCCGAAAAGCACCTCTGCACCCTGATGTCCCAGAGCTGATGGAAGTGACCCGTTTGTGCTACCTCAACCCCTACTTACCTTAAGTCCAGAAGAACAGTCCTGTAAGTCGTTGACAAGTGGCCATATGCAGTATATATTTTCTCCAACAAGCTAACATTCGCACAAATAAAGTATTGTCCATTTAAACGCAAAAAACCTATCTTGAAAAGTACACACCTGATCAGAAAACTCTTGGTGCCTAAAATATTAAAATCTGCGGTGTTTTTTTATAAATTGGTGTCTGATTTCTTTGATTGTGTGTCCCATTTATTGACTGTGTGTATACAACAAATACTCAACACTACCCTCCGATAAGCCTAAATCTGCTCGCCCACACCCCCACTAACAGACAACTTTGGGATTGTAAAGCAAGCCCCTGTAAATCAGTAAGGGTTTCCTGGACACTGTACACAGTGTATTTCGTTATGGTGCTCTATATAGAGAGCTAGCTTCCTACATCACCCAACTGGCATCTCAAGGTTTACTGTGGGTTCCCTTGAATATGAAACTCATCAATTTTACCTCCTTGTGCCTGTGGTGGCACCTGTTAGCACATTAAAACCAAACTTAATTAATGTTACCAATGCTCCTTTAAATAGTTAATCAATCTCATATATAGGTTGAGAAATGTTGGCTCCTTGGCAGATTTCTAGTTTAGTCATCACTTGTACTTAAAATGTGGTATCATTTCCTTACAGTTACCAGTTTAAAAAAAATGGAAAGCTAATGTTACTTGCCTAATAGTGTTTTTCTTCTTTTTTCCTTCTCTTCCAGCCAGCAGTAAAGTTGCTGTATAACAGGAGTAACAACAAGTATTCATACACAAGGTAAAACCACTTTATTGAGATAATGTTTAAATATAACCTTAATGTTAGGTAGGTGCATTTGTTTTCTCTTTGTGAGTAAATGACATGTTGGGAATTCACGCGTATTGTATTTAATTTTTTGTAATACATTGACTTTCATTATTTTATTTTATTAATGTAACTTTACGGTGTGTCTTTCCAGCCATTGCTTCACTCTAATTGTTCTTTTGCAGCAATTCGGATGACAACATGCTGAAAAATATCGAGTTGTTTGATAAGCTGTCCCTGCGGTTTAATGGAAGAGTAATATTTATAAAAGACGTCATTGGAGATGAAATCTGCTGCTGGTCTTTCTATGGTCAGGGGCGCAAGATTGCTGAAGTATGCTGTACATCTATTGTCTATGCTACAGAAAAAAAGCAAACCAAGGTGAGGGGTAGAGTGCCATCTGTTGATTGGACTTTTGTTGGATATTTTTGAAAAAAACGAATTTCCAAATCTTTGTGGCTCACAGGGATGGACTTGGAACTGAAAGTAGGTCTAAAAAAATGTCATTGCCATCCTGTTTTCCTCTGCAAGTGCTCCTAAAGAGCCAGATGCTTTTCATTTAGTTTAGGGGTAACCTCACTCCAGAAAGTAACTTATTAATAATTGATTGCAGCACAGTTTTCAACATTTTATTGGCTAAATGCTCATACGGTTTCCAAACACCTCTCAAGAGAAACTCCACAAATATTCCCGTACAGGGTTTAGAAATTTCACAATTGTTTCTGAGGGATACTTCTAACCATAGATTCCTGACCTTTAGAATATCAGTGCCAGATGCCAGCCAGTATTCAGAGAATCTTCAGTAGAGCTCCTGTGCACTGACAAATGGTAACATGTTTGCTCAGACCTGACTCCAAAGCACCCTGGAAGTGACAGAAGGGATGTGCCCTGACATCCATTTACTAGTCTTTCTCCTTCCTTCCTTTTTTTCTTCTTTTTTTGTCCTCATTAGCCTCAGATTGCCTTTCACGCACCTCCAACTGTAACCGCCCTGTGCTGTGAGAGCAATGATCTGATTTTCGTCTGCCTTACCGAGAGACCCATCAATTGTACTTCATGAAGTCAAACTCCCTGTCTTACGACACTCTCAACTTAATATCATTTCTTTGGTACCACCCTTGCTTGATGGATATGAGAAATTTAGTAATGGCTTGTGCATTTTCTGAGGCCTGCTTTTTAGGCATAATCATTGGACCGCCCTTCTACCTCCCCAACCATTCAGCTACTGGTCGCCAAAATGCATACCTTCTCTTATCTAATGAGGTTGCATCCAAATTTAAGTTATATTTTCATGATGTTTTCCACTCTATATACATTGGGGAGAGAGGACTGGTCCACTTTTTACCTAACTCTCTTCTCGCCAACAACATTGCATAAAATAGTAATTTTTGTCCATCTCCAACAGATTCGTTATCCAACCCAAAAAATATTAGGAGAGGGCTTACCTGAATTTGTTTCTTTAAAATTTCAGTTAGCACTTTACATACCTCTCCCCTGAAGTTTTGGACACCACATAAACATGTGAATGTCGTCTGCCGATTTCAACCCACATTTAGTGCACGCCATCTCTCCTCTATTCCCAACCTTCGACAGCTTTTTCGGGGTCCAATATACTCTATAAATAGAAAAAAGGTGATTTCTCTTTAAATAGGCAGGTTTGATCATTTTATGAAGTGTAGTAAAGGATACTTGCCATAATTTTTCTAGTGTTGCTCCTGGCAAGTCCGTCGCCCATATTTTATGTTGTTGAGTAAGCTAAGCTCCTCCTCCATCTCTTCCAACATTCGCCAATACCAATATGAAGTCTCCTTCTTCCTTGGATTGTCCAGAATCGGCATTTCCTCCAATTAGTTTGCTACTCCTATCATACTTTCTAATGCTTGGACCCAGCTCTGGATTTGGAGATATTTAAATCTGGAAACACGATGGTTTGTTCTATTTTGAAATCTCTCCCAGAAAATCACCCTTTTTCCTTCAATTAGATCCTCCCATCTTTCCACTCCTGCTTGCCTTAATGCCCCGGCAAGCTTGTCCTTTGTCCATTCCGGTGATCCAAGCGAGTCCCATATCGGGGCCAAGTTACCATAGTACATCCATTTCATTCTCCTTCTGACCCTATACCAAGTTTCTGCCGCTCCTCTAAGGATTTTGAGCCTAACTTTTGTAAAATATCTAGGATCTGTAATTTGAACATAAATCCCAAGCTCCCTACTTCTACCTGTTTTAACATTGCTATGAACAACTCGCCAATTTCCGAATCCGATGCCTTTTCGAAGGAGCACCCTGTTATTCTTAAGCTGAAACGCTCATTCATACAGTTGCAAGTCTGGAAGAGTCTCTTTCCTCCGGCGTAACTTCTGCCATGATATTCGGGATCCTTTTGCTGCCCATATAAAAGACCCTATCTTACCCTGCAACTTCTTTAGACCCACTTCTTTAAATGGCAGAGGTATAGCATTAAAAAGAAAAGCCAATTTAGGTAATATGATCATTTTTACTAAATTCGCTCTTCCAAAAATCGTCAGGGGTAGATGCATCCAACTGGTCATTAAATCACAGATTTCTTTTTTCATCCTACTAAAATTATTTTCTACTAATTCATTGATATCTTGAGTCACTCACAATCCTAGATCTCATTTCCATTGTGATTTTTACTGTCCCATCTAAATTCCACACCATAATCTCTGATTCATCTTTATTTGTTTCGTACCCAGATACCTTCCCAAAAGTTTCTGCGATTTTTACTACACGTTTCATTGTGTTCTCTAAATCGGCCGTATATATCAGCAGGTCGTCTGCATATAATGCCAGCTTCTTTACCCAACCGTTGCATTGTAAGGGGACAATCTGCTGCTCTGCCCTTAACTTATTAACTAAAGGTTCCATATACAAACACTAAACATAAAAGAGAAAAGGGGGCAAGAATAGAGTTCAGAGGGAGCAGGTCGGGGGGGGCTGATAGCGACACTCACTTCCGAGATTAGGAGCAGGTTTGAGGTGTCCGAAGGGAATCAAAAAGAGATCAAAATGGCGTGTGAGGTGTTGGAAAAGAAACTAGACGATCTCACAGGAAGAACAACAGTGTTGGAAGTGACAGTAGAGGAGCTCAAGGGAAGGATACAGATAAACGAGGAAGAAATAAAGGGCTTGAGATCGAGGGAGCAAGGTCGCCAGGACTGAGAGGAAAGGATCGAGAACAATCACAGGAGAAACAAATAACACATTTTAAATGTCCCTGAAGGCACAGAAGGAGATGATTTGAAGGCTTGGATAATTAAACTATTGAAAACGGGGCTCAGTTTAGAAGAAACAGAACAAGAGTTGGGCAAGAGACATACAGAGAACACATAGAGATCCCTTCAGGCTCAATCCAAGTAGAAGTAAGACCAGAGAAATATTGGTACATTTTCTTACTTATGCTTTGAAAGAAAAGATCCTGTCCCGGGCATTGAAAAAGAGAAAAGTAGAGGTAGATTGGGTAACATGCGAGATTAGGTCAGATGTTTCCTATATTACCTCGAGTAGACAGTGGGAGTTGGGAAAGAGAATGGACCAGTTGAAGAAGCTGGGAGCCAGTGTTCAGATGAAATTCCCGGCCGTGTTAAAAGTTATGCTGAATAATAAAATGCATAATTTCAGGGTGGTAAGTGAAGTAGATGACTCTATAAGGTCATGTAAATAGCATGCTAAAGAGAAGGAAAAAAAAAGCCTGCGATTAAGAGTTGCATTAGATTGTTAAGAAAATTAGTTTGGAAATAGCAACAAAATAGGGATGGCAATTTAAAAACGATGAAGAGTAAAACGCACCCGGGGGAAAACCTAAAGGCTTAGGTTAAGCTTAGGCTATTAGAATGGGGGTAAGGTTCTCCACGGGAGGGGGAAAGGAGGGGGTTAGGGAGTGGGGAGAAATAGGGGGAAAAAAGGAAATCCTCTGAGGCGCCCGGTTTGTCTGAGATGTTTCTTAGAACAGAAATATGGGAGAAAGTCAGGGATGGATTTTAAAAATCTTATCTTGGAACGTCAATGGTTTACGGGTAAGGCCAAGAAGAGAGCATATCTTGCAGTGCTTAAAAGATTGTAATGCCCAGATTTGTGTGCTTCAGGAGACGCACTTGTCAGAAAAAGAGTGTAAGGAAGTGTTCAAGTCTAGAAAGTGGGTGCAAGAAATGGTGTGTACTAAGCAAACCGTAGTAACAAAGGGGGTAGCGGTATTAGTAAAACAAGACCCAAATATTTCAATTTTACAAAGTAATTCAGACGCATGTGGGAGATGGGTCGTAGTGAAATTGAAAGTGAGGGGACAAGGCTTGACATTGGTAGGTTACTACGGACCGAATGTAGACGATATAGCCCCATTGCAAGAGATACTAACGGATCTCTCTTGTTCTTCAGACCCAATTATCTGGGCGGGAGATTTTAATGTGGTGTTGGATAGCACTTTAGATAAATCAGCAGGTAGCAGGGTATGTACAAACCAAAATATGAAGGGGCAGATCAAATCCATGATGAGGCAATTGGATTTATGTGACGGCTGGAGATGGTGGAAGGGGGATATAACAGCATATACATATGCAAATAAGAAATATCATCACCAGTCGAGGATAGATTATATTTTATTGGACTTATGTCTGCAGGAACAAGTTAGGAATCTGGCACATGTAGGGATGCACTTGTCCGATCATTCGGCTATTGTTTTGAAGAAGATTAAAAGAAGATACAGTAGAGTTTTTCGACTTTAACTGGGGCACGGCATCGGCAGGGGTAGTATGGGATGCCTTTAAGGCATATTTGAGGGGAAAGTTAATAAACTGTGCAGTTGGAAAGAGGAGAGTCTTTAGGGAAGAGATAGGAGAAATAGAGAAAAAGATAAAAGGACTAGAAGGAGAGTTGGTTAATAACAGTTTGAGGGAGGCCAGCCAGGTCGAATTAACAGATTTGAAAGTTAAACTTGCAGGTATTCTGGATAAGAGGGTGAGGGCACAACACAAGCGAGTAGTGGTATTTCGGCGCTGCTGGGAAAGTTCACTAATATATCCTGATATGAAATGGTATCGGTACGGTGCTACAAGGAGGAGAGAACCACCCACCTCTCCTGAACATGTACTCTAAGCTGCAACATACACATTTACAAAATCCTTGGCACACGTGGATTATATAAATCAAAGTGTATCAGTAGTAATCCATTAACCTTTTTCAAAACAGTATGTATCCACAACACAAGTAAGTTGTAACAAGTCTTGAGTCTTTAATTCTGTAGAGTAATCTTCTTATTCTGTCACTCATGTGACTGGTCGTAAGCACAAAAAGCCAACACGTGTTTCGTCTTGTATGTACTCGGCTACACAGAAGTTGCGGCGTCTAGGACTACTTCGGACCATACTTAGCTTTACAGGACGTATAAGGATCCCTATGTTTACTGGCAACATTAAGCAGGACGCCGCTCTATACAGACACCCATTGTGGGATGGAATTATCACCACATACTATATGACTATACATAAGAAACACTAGCCTTGAAAAAGTCGCGGGTGCACTGCCCTTGATTGCGACGAAAAACGTGTTGGCTTTTGGTGCTTACGACCAGTCACATGAGTGACAGAATAAGAAGATTACTCTACAGAATTAAAGACTCAAGCCTTGTTACAACTTACTTGTGTTGTGGATACATACTGTTTTGAAAAAAGTTAATGGATTACTACTGATACACTTTGATTTATATAATCTACGTGTGCTAAGGATTTTGTAAATAAGAGGGTGAGGGAAAGGTGGGAGACAAGTAAGCTAATGCAATTTGAATATTGGGAAAACTGTGGGAAATTGTTAGCGTGGCAGACAAAGAAAGATCGGGTGAGGAATGTTATTCAAGAAATGAAGTGTCAGAATACAGGCAAGGTTTTGACCAATAAAAAAGAAATTGAAGAGGCTTTTTATAACTATTTTGGTACTCTATGAAGATAGATTGGTGTCATCAGAAGAAGAGAGAAGTAGGTGGCTTAGAGAGGGGGAGGTAGCGTCATTGGAGGATGAAAAAACTGCTTTATTGAATACGCCAATTCTAGAGGGGGAGATAGAAGAGATACTAAAGAAGGGTAAGCGGGGGAAGGCTTCGGGTCCAGATAGCCTTCTCTTAGAAGTATATATTACATTAAAGGAGGTGCTGACCCCTTTTTTGACGAGATTGCTTAATGAGATATTTATGCAAGGGACAGCCCAACCAGGTTCCTGGTCAGAAGCTACAATTTCATTGATTTTAAAACCAGACAAATGTAAGAACAGGTGTGAAGCCTATAGGCCGGTGTCGCTTTTAAACTGCGATTATAAGATCTTTTCTAAAATCCTGGCAGACAGGCTTAAAGGCCTAATATGAGATTTGGTTCACACGGCTCAAAAAGGCTTTATGACCGGAAGGTCGCTACATGAGTTAACCTCTGATAGGGACTATAGATTTGGCAGAAACAAACATGGTACCTTTGGCGGTCATTGCCTTAGACGCCACTAAGGCTTTTGACTGGGTAAATTGGGCTTTTCTGAAATCTGTTCTGGAAACCGCCAATTTGGGGGATAGGTTTTGTAGAGCAATCGCGGGGTTTTATAAGTCCCCAAAAGCAAGAGTTTTAGTAAATGGAGCACTAACATCAGCCTTCAATATAAAGAGAGGGACAAGACAAGGTTGCCCGTTGTCTCCTTTACTCTTTAATTTATATATGGAACCTTTAGTTAATAAGTCTTTCTCCTTCCTTGTGCTTCAACGCGAACACTCAAACAAATTATTGATGACCATGTGCCAAGATCGAACGTGGAAACTTATTATGAAGTTTAGAAGGAATTTGCGGTTAGAGTATCTACCAGAAAAAGTGTTACCAAAGGTAAATAGATTGTTCTTCTCTGCAGAAAGAAATAGTGCATGTCCCTTTAAATAAAAAAATAAGAGCTACTTTCATATCTCGCTGAGCTGAGGGTCGTATAGTCCATCCAGTCATGAAAGCAACTCTTTATCCCATTCAGCCTTCCAAAGCCTTTGCCTATATCCTACCTGTCCCTTCCCGGTGGCTTGGTGCCTGAACCTTAGTGCAGAGGTGTAGTGCTGCGGCCAGGGCAGCTGACTTCAGAGCACAGGGTTCACGGTTCAATTCCCGGCTCTGGTGGCAGCTCAGCACCAAGTGACTCTGGGCAATAGCTCACTTAATTTCCACGACGGCCCCCAGCGCCTTGAGACCCATAAGGGTGAGTAGTTTGCGCTTTACAAATACGGATTTATTAACCTGTGCTTCCCAGGAATGTAAATTGGAAAGGGTTTCTAATTTACCCATATCACTAATCGGTATTTTAGCAACTTTATTATCTCTTTAGAAGGAAACTTGCAGGCTTGTTCATTTAAACGAGCGCTCTGAAGTAGCCAAAAGGAGACACTTTGCAAAACTAAATGGTACATATTCTTTAATTGTATTAATGTTTTCTCTGTAAATCAGTTTAGTGTGGCAGAGAAAAGAAAGGCCTTTCTAGGAGGTTTAAAATTAATGCCATCAGGATTTCTCAGTGATGCAATGCTGGCTGCTGACATCTGTTGTCATCTTTAGGTCACAAGTATAAATGGTGGCATTACTGAAACTAAGCCTTCCATTATTTTAAGGCTGGTAAATTGAGCACCAATAAATTGGGTAATAGTTACACGTGTTAACTAGTACAGGTAGACCGTGCAGTGTAGTTTTAAAGCATTATAAAAAAGTGAAACATAACTTGTTTTGCAGTGTCAGCCTGTTCCTGATTCATGTGCTCCATTATCCTGTCATATAATGGTTCAGCTCAGAATAGCACTTTGTTTATTGGAATTGTGGGTGTGGTCACTGATTCCAGATGATTGATGTGGAAAATGTAACAAAGTTCTGTAGAATATAAAGGCAGCTTTGCACCATCATAGGTGAGAGATCAGACTTCTCTAGGGACCCCTGACATACCATTGAAGATGTCACTGGATTTTTCACAGTTTTTAGTATTTGTTTTAATTATTATTTTATTTATTCCCCACTCCAAGAAAATGACTGTTGTACTGTACGGTTGTGGTAGACCTTTTTACTAATTATGCACACCTTATTCCTTTACACATATTGCCTTCTGCTTCCCAACTAGCTATGATTTTTGTGAGAGACTTTGTGACATGGCCTTCAGAAATTATGCTGAGCCATAGATTAAGTACCGTCAACATCAAGTCTAGTAGTCCCCGCCCCAAATTGATCAGACTGAGCGAATGAATCAATCCCTGGAGCAGTATGTCCATTGTTATAAGATGCAACAGCTAGTTACTTGGTTGCCATTATCCAAACTAAGTTATAATAACTTTATGTATTCTATGACATTCCTATTTATTTTGTTCCTTTTGGTTTTCATCCTAATTTGTTTCTTATATTGGACACTCCACCTCTGTCCCATCGGTCACTGCTTTATTATCCACCATCCCTTCAGTACAGACAATTGTACTACTTCACTGACAACAAGCCAAGGATAGCTACAAACCTTTATTTGTCTCCATCAAAAGACACCAATGTATAAAAAAGGATAATTATTTTGGTTGTTCTCCCGTTTCTTGTCTTTGCCTGGTTTCATTCCCAAATTTGCAGCTAGATTTGTTGGCCCATTTTCCTGTGAGATTTGTGATGGTACAGGTAGCCATGGTCTTAGCTCTTCCCAAAGGGTGGCAGATACATCTGGTAATTCACATTTCCAGAGTAAAGCCTTTCACACCTAAACCTACCTTTCCTGCACCCCAGCTGTCAAAGATGGATATGTGAAGTTTGATGTAGGGACCCTGATTTTTTCCAGCAGAGTGAAAAGACCGCTGCAATATCTAATGGTCTGACAGGGATTAACAGACATCACACCGCTCTGGGGAACCTGCCAGATACGGTGCTGCTCCTAGATTGGTGGCCTCCTTCCATAAGAAGTTCTCCTGCAAACCAGCATCCAGAAGTAAATGCCCTAGGGGGGGTCAGGGTACTTTCGAAAATAAGTTTGGTCAACGTAGATGGGGGAACAATGAAGCTGAGTTTAGCCGAGGACCAAGTTAATAAGAGCGACAGAAAGCAACAGTGTCTCATATCTTGACAATCTGGGCATTGGTTAGAGGTCAAAAGCAATGCACTGCAGTGGTGAGAGTTTGAAACTAAGACAGTATTCCCAGATCTGCATCAAGATATACTGGTGCTGCCACAACATACAGGCATGGTGGAAGCCCCACGGCAGAAGCATCAATGGCAGAAAAATATTTGTAGTCGGCTAAACCTCAGGACTCGTTCACATTACAAAAAGGATGCTTCTCTCTCTTTCTTTATAAGTTGTTTTAATTTTTGTTGCTGTTACTCAGATACCTGGAGGGATACTTCCTTTGAAGAACTTTAAGCATGTTGTTTACTTTTCAGAAGAACATCCACCTTCCCACTGGCACCCCTAGAATCCTCTAACTCTCTGCTCTTTTGATGTCCCTCACCTCTCCTCCATTCAAAGCACTTCATTTTCAGTTGGGTACACTGGTGATGGCTAGGAAATCTCAGACTCAAACCCCGGTGATACCTAAGTCACCGAGACAGTCCCCTCTCTTTATGGAATCTTTGGGAGCATTCCTGGCTCTTAAAAACATAAAGAGCAGTCAAGAAATGGATGCCACTACAGTATGCAAAGACCTCACGTCACCTATCCAGAACATTCTCCAGTGCATGGTTGCCCATTCCACTATTCAAGACTTAATGTTGCATGATGCCTAATCCCTTGACAGGTTGGCTGTGGCAGTAGACACACAAAAATACATATTGAGGCAACACCTAGGTGGGTACACAAATGAAATTCCAATAATAATCCGAAATCTTCACTATGAGGACATTTTACACACACACATAATTCACACTTCCATCCATCGTAATAATGTACTTGTGTGTTCTTTGTTTAGGATGTGGAGAATTGTGGGGAGGCTAGGAAAAAGCAAGATGGTGAATTAACACCTACCTCCCCTAAATATTAGCTTTGTAATGCATAATCCTCACTTGAATTAAATGCTCATTATTTACCATGTGTTGTGCTGAATGTGTGGAATTGCTTGCAACTAAGTACATCTGGTCTCATCAGTTAGTTGATGATGAGTAATTCCTGGAACAATAACCCATGTTTCCCCGAGTTTCCTCCATCTGCAGCCCCCGGCTTTCCAAAGCTCTCTGCTTTCTTTGCAAGGGGATTGTTGATAGTTGGACTGATTTCTTTCGTCTGACAGCACACGATTAAGAGCTGTTATCTCCATACACTTTGATGTCCATATTTGTCTTAGCCTCTAGTGAAAGGTGACACGGCTTGTGTGGTTACGTATGCATATATCCTTTGTGAAGGGATTGGGGTGGAAGCGGGCTTGATGGGAACTGTTTTAAGCTGTAATTATCGCGGTTTCTTTTTTTCCTTGAACCGCACCAGGTAGTTCTAGTTGGGTCTACTTGTCCCTGAGCAGTTTTTGGTTTGCTAATAACTTTGGCCACGTTTGACAAATCTTCACAAATTTTCCAAAAACAAATTTCATCCGCCTCAGTTCCTCCCTGGAAAGTTTCGGAGTGGCCCATCAATTTGGAGCTAAGAAAAAAAAAAAGGTGGTCCCAAAACGCAAAATCCCCATATCTGAAAGAAACACGTTAGATTCCTCACCTTAGAATATCCCCAGGCGTCAGACTGGATCCGGAAGATTTTTCGTCAGCAATACCCCTTGCGCGTCGCTAGGCGTCGTCTGCGGCTCCGCGTCCGTCGTCGGCGTCGTGCGCCGGAATGACGTCGTCGGAGTACTTAGACGCCGCCCTCGCGCGCTGACGTCAGTTCTTCTTTTTTCCACGCCAGTATGCGCAGATCCGGGAGAGCTACCCCTTTAGTCATTTTTTGACTAACTTTTTCGATCCTTTTTGATCTTGTCTCGACTTCGGTGCCGGTAGGATGCCTGGTTTTAAAGCCTGTGCTGACTGTAGCCGCTTGATGTCTGTTACGGACCATCACCGCCGGTGCCTTTACTGCTTGGGCCTCAACCACGACGCGGAGTCGTGTTAGGACTGCAAGGCCCTGACCTCGAAGGCTAGACTGGAGCGGTCCCGTAAGCTTCTCGAGACTCGCCACTCGGCTCCGCGCCCCTCTCGATCCCGGTCCAGGAGGAGGTCCAAAGATCGGTCGCGGAGCCGCAGCCGACTTCATCATCGGTCGTCGGGATCCAAGTCTTCGGGTAAGTCGAAGCACTCCAAGAAGTCCAAGAGGCGACACCGCTCTTCGGACTCCCCTCGCCGGTCGCGCGACTCGGCCGAGGGTCAGGGTGGTTCCACCCCCGCGGCTCCGGCGGAGCCGCAGGCGCCGCGCAAGTCCCCATACCCACCGGTCCCTGGGACTGACGCGACGCCGGCGGAAGTCAGTGCCTTCCTCTCGGCCATGAGGAGCCTGGCTCCGCCGTCGACGCCCGCTGGCGCGCCTTCGGGCCCCGCGGACCCGACTAGGCTACCTTGCCTGCCGGCGGCTCCGGCCCCGGCGCCGTTGACGGCTCCGGCCTCGACGCCGCAAGCGCCCGAGGGACCCGTTCCCGAGCCGACGCCGGTCGACCTCGTCACGCCTCCTCCGCCGGCGTCGACACCGGTACCACCGCCGACTCCGCTCGACGTCGAGCCCCAGTTCAGCCCGGCTCCGGGCCCGGCGCCGATACGGCGTCGATGGACGCCGCGTTCGGCGCCGCTGGAGACACATTTTGTCTATCGCCCGGCTCCGATCCTTCCTCCTGTATACCAGGAATCGGATGATGGGGACAACTGGGAGGGATCCGAGGATCCTATGGCCGCTCAGGCTCAAATGTCACAGGACTGGGCAGATGAACTGGGGGAGGCCAGTGGTCTGGATACCTCTACGGACACTGGATTCATCTCTCCTCCGACTGTGGCTTCGGAGGAGGGTGCTGCTTTCTCTGTGGTGCTGCACAAGGCGGCCGCAGCCCTTGGGCTCGAGCTACCTGCTGTGGCTGTGAGGACTAACGTCCTCACTGAGGTGCTTCAGTCTGCAGCAAGCTCCAGTGAGCCTCTGCTGCAATTCAATGAGGCCCTCATTGACGTTCTGCAGGGCACCTGGTCCAAGCCCTCCACAGTTCCTCCTGTGGACAGGAACGTCACCAGGCGCCACCGCCCTGCTCCGGGCGACCCCAGTTTTCTGTCCCAACACCCTACCCCCGAGAGCCTGGTTATCCAGGCCTCTACCTCCCAATCCTCCTTCCCGACCGCTCCGCCGGACCGGGATTCCAAGAGACTGGAACAGTTTGGCAAGAAGCTGTTCTCCTCCCTTAGTTTGGGCCTGCGGTCTTTGAACACCGCCTGTCTCTTGGACCGTTATTCCCACTCTCTGTGGGATGCGGTGGAGGACATGCTGCCCCTGTGTCCGGAGGAGGTCCAGACACGACTTACCCAGGCTCTGGCCGATGCGAGGGATGCAGCGTGACATACTATCCGATGTGGGCTTGACACTACGGACTCGCTGGGTAGGGCAATTTCTACCACAGTGGCGCTTAGACGTCACGCCTGACTGCGGTCCACGTCCTTTTCGGGCGATGTCCAGAGCACTCTCATGGACATGCCCTTTGATGGCACTCGCCTTTTTGGCGAGAAAGCGGACAGTGTGCTGAATCGCTTTAAGGACTCCCGGGCTACGGCCAAGTCTTTGGGCCTCTCGGCCCCGCGATCGCAAACTTCCGCCTTTCGCCCCTTTCGTGGCCAAGGAAGGGGTGCCTCCTCACGTACGCCTAGCCACCAGCCGCAGAACCAACCTGCGCGTGGTCGCGGACGTGGTTTCCGCCGAGGCGGTTCTGGAGGACGACGCGGTCAGCCCACATCCACCCCGGCAGCATCCGCCTCAAAGCCTTCCTAGTCCGAGCTTTCAGGCCCATTCCACGCCAGTGGGCGGCAGAGTTCGCCATCACCTGCTCCACTGGCGGTCCATCACATCGGACAGGTGGGTGCTGCAAATCGTCCGAAGGGGCTACTCCCTCCCCTTCGAGACGACCCCTCCAGCCATGCCACCGCAGCACCACCGTATCTCGGGGGATCATTTGAATCTTCTCCATGAGGAAGTTTCGGCCCTCTTGGCCAAGGGGGCCGTTGAGCGCGTTCCGAGCCCAGAAGTAGGTCGTGGTTGTTATTCCCACTACTTTCTGGTTCCCAAGAAGGGCAAAGGGGGCCTACGCCCTATCTTGGACCTCCGGAACGTCAATGCCTTCCTCCGGAAGGAGAGGTTCAAGATGTTAACTTTGGCTCAGGTTCTAGCTGCCCTCGACCCTGGAGACTGGATGGTGGCGTTGGACTTGCAGGACGCATATTTCCACATCCCCGTCCTGCCGGCCCACCGGCGTTACCTGCGGTTCACGGTGGGTCAAGAGCACTTTCAGTTAACCGTGCTCCCCTTCGGCCTCACCTGTGCCCCTCGGGTGTTCACGAAAGTGATGGCGGTGGTCGCAGCTCATCTGCGCAGATCAGGGGTTCCAGTCTTCCCCTATCTCGACGACTGGTTGCTGAAGGCGGGCTCGCCCCAGGCAGTCGTCTCCCACCTCCAGACTACGGCGGATCTCCTGCATTTGCTGGGGTTTTCCATCAACGTGCTGAAGTCACACCTGAGTCCCTCTCAGAAGCTCCTCTTCATCGGAGCGGTTCTCGATTCGGCGCAGTTCCGGGTCTATCCACCGGAACAGCGGGTCCGGGATATTCAGGCCCTGATTCCCATCTTTCGGCCTCTATCCTGGGTTTCGGTCAGGCTAGTGGTGCGGCTTCTGGGGCTGATGGCCTCCTGCATCCTACTAGTGCATCACGCCAGACGGCGCATGCGGGCTCTGCTGTGGGACCTGAAGTTTCAGTGGGCCCAGCATCACGGCAACCTGTCCGACCATGTCTTGATCTCGGAGGGCACTGCACAGCAGTTGCAGTGGTGGCTCACGGACCGCGATTGGGTCATGGGCAGAAGCCTCTCCCTTCCCCAACCGGAGCATGTCGTAGTGACGGATGCGTCCCTCCTGGGATGGGGTGGCCATATGGGAGAGGCGGAGATCAGAGGCCTCTGGAATCCGGTGGAGTCTCGTCTCCACATCAACCTGTTGGAGTTGAGAGCGATCCAGCTTGCACTGAAAGCCTTCCTTCCCTCTGTCAGGGGCAGTGTCGTGCAGGTGTTCACGGACAACACCACCGCCATGTGGTATTGCAACAAACAGGGCGGGGTGGGGTCGTGGACCCTTTGTCAGGAGGCTCTGCGCCTCTGGACGTGGCTGGAACACCAGGGCGTCACCCTAGTGGTTCAACATCTGGCGGGCTCTCTGAACGCCAGAGCAGACGAACTTAGCCGCCGGTGCATGATGGATCACGAATGGCGTCTGAACTCCGAAGTGGCGCAAGGTCTCTTTCAGCAGTGGGGAGAGCCTTGGTTAGATCTATTCGCCACCGAAGAGAACGCGCAATGTCAGCAGTTCTGCGCGTTTGAATTTCCAAGGCGGCACTCGCTCGGCGACGCTTTTCGTCACGAGTGGAGTTGCGGTCTGTTGTACGCCTTTCCGCCTATACCACTTCTGCCCA
The DNA here is from genome assembly GCF_964204655.1 of Triturus cristatus. NCBI lineage: Eukaryota > Metazoa > Chordata > Amphibia > Caudata > Salamandridae > Triturus > Triturus cristatus. Next base: position 213,057,397 of record NC_140594.1, on the reverse strand, counting down.
GAGTGCTGAAGAAGATCAGGCACGACCGGGCCCAAGTCATCTTGGTGGCTCCGGATTGGGCACGAAGGTACTGGTATCCCGAGCTACTCAGTATGTTGACCGATCCTCCGATACGTCTGCCCCTTCGGGAGGATCTTCTGTCGCAGCAGCAGGGGACGGTCCTCCACCCGAACCTGTCCAGCCTCCACCTCCATGCGTGGAGATTGAACGGCGGCAGTTGATGCCATTTGACTTGCCTCCTGAAGTGTCTGATATCATTCTGGCAGCCAGGCGTCCCTCCACAAAGACGGTATACGCCTGCCGGTGGAACAAATTTGTGGCATGGTGCACAGCAAAGGCTGTGGATCCCCTTTCCGCCCCTCTTTCTGTGGTTCTACTGTTTCTTCTTTCTTTGGCCCGGCAGGGCTCTGCCCTGGGCACCCTGAAAGGTTATCTTGCTGCCATCTCTGCCTTCTTGCGGCTTCCTGATCAGCCTTCTCTTTTCAAGTCCCCTGTAGTTACACGCTTTCTAAAGGGCATTACTCACACGTTCCCTCCTGTCCCTTTTGTAATGCCTCAGTGGGACTTGAATCTTGTTCTCACATTTCTAATTTGCGCTCCCTTTGAGCCTCTTCATAATTGTCCTCTTCGTCTGCTGACGCTTAAGACTGCTTTTCTGGTAGCCATCACCTCGGCTAGACGGGTGAGTGAGCTCCAGGCTTTATCTTCAAAGCCTCCTTTTCTCTCTGTTCATCCGGACAAGGTTGTCCTTCTGCCTCGTCCCTCCTTTCTTCCGAAAGTGGTGACTCCATTTCATCTTGGGCAGTCTGTCACCTTGCCCACCTTCTTTCCGCCTCCGCATCCTTCCAAAGAGGAAGAGAGGCTCCACCGTCTGGACCCAAAACGTGCGCTCTCCTTTTATCTGGACCGCACAAAGCAGTTCCGGGTGGACGACCAACTTTTCGTTGGATACGTGGGTGCTAAGAAGGGGAAAGCTGTGCACAAACGGACCATCTCTCGGTGGGTCGTTTTGTGCATCAAAATTTGTTATTCCTTGGCAAAAAAGGACCCTCCTGTTGGGCTGCGCGCCCATTCTACTCGGGCCACAGCGGCTACTACTGCTTTGGGACGGGGTGTCCCTTTGCAGGACATCTGTCAGGCGGCGACGTGGGCTTCGCTACACATGTTTGCCAGGCATTATTGCCTTGACGCCAAGTCCGGAGGGATGGCTTCTTTGGCCGTTCTGTCCTCCAGGACTTTCTGGTGTGATCTTGGTTCGCAGACCCACCACTGGGGATGGTATTGCTTGGGTATCTATTCTAAGGTGAGGAATCTAACTAACGTGTTTCTTTCAGATGAACAAGTTACTTACCTTCGGTAACGATGTATCTGTAAGAAACATTAGTTAGATTCCTCACCGACCCACCCATCCTCCCCGTTCTGCGAACTGACATCTAGGGTTAAGGTTATCCTTTTCAGGCCCCCAGATTTTATTTTTGGCACCAGTGTCGGTCTTTGCATGGCTCTGCGTTCCTGGCGCGGAAAGCTATGTACAAGAACTGACGACAGCACGTGAGAGCGGCGTCTAAGTACTCCGTCATTCTGGCGCACGACGACGGACGCGGAGCCGCAGACGACGCCTAGCGACGCGCAAGGGGTATTGCTGACGAAAAATCTTCCGGATCCAGTCTGACGCCTGGGGATATTCTAACGTGAGGAATCTAACTAATGTTTCTTACAGATGCATCGTTACCGAAGGTAAGTAACTTGTTCTTATTCTCCATAGATTTCTTTAAGACTGGCTACTTCAAAAACAATTGAACAGAATTACACCAAATTCGACAGGAAGGTAGATGGATCATGGTCCACAGATTGTGCTTTTGTGATTTGATGTAAATCCGTTTAGTGTTTTTTGAGAAATTAAGGGTAAAATTGATATATAGATATTTGGAATCTTGCGAGAACGCAAATGGAGCTATGTGACTGAGGGAGGGCCAATCTTTCCTTTGAACCTTAGTGCTTGCACAGGAGCAAAAGGCTCCTGCAAGTCTCGCAATAACAAGTGCTCTGATTGGCTGGCTGTTAGTTTTAGAAATTAAATGGGCGCCATTACTGTTTACTATGAAAAATTGCATGTGTTGTGAAAATGAAGTAAAAAAGCTGCATTAGGGGGCAGCAGCAAACCATCCTATACCCCTAGAGGCATGTAAGTTATTAGTACTGTGTTAAAAGTAAATCTGTGTGTGGAAAAAAAAAAAGAAATTACTATCTTGCGGGACTTTCACAGGATCAGGATTAGTAAAAATAGTAGATGAGTTGTGAATAAACTATTGTGAGGAATGGATATTGTGCACCTTATTGAGAGGAGGTGTGTGAGATATAAGTACTGTGATGAATAGAATGTAAAAATTGTTACGATCTCGTGAGACATTCTTGAGATTGTGATAAGTAGGACGGAGTAGTTGGTCTTTTAATACACCTGTCATTTGAGAAAGAAGTCTGAAAGGAGAGGCCAGTCCCTCCCCACACTCTGCTACGCACACCCATCATTACAGGGAGAGGTCTCCACAGAGGCCAGTCCCTCCACACACAAAAAAACTAGAAATCCACTGAAAAAGCAAAGGTTAAAGTAACATTATAGTTAGGTGAATTTTTCAGTGACAACATTAATGTTTTGAACAAAAAAAACTTGAGAAATTCATAAGTTATAGTTAGCAGTGCTAACGATAACTTGCACCCCCACCATGCACTGCATATGACATAATTTTTAACATCACTGATGACATCTCAAGTGATAACATTGATGACATCACTAATGACATCAACCAATAAGTGAGTTAGTTTGTTTTATAGTTTACAAAGTGACGGGTAACTACCATATTACTTTTCTACGTAATTTTGTACCGCCTGTGTCCAGCTAATTAGTATGCTCCTAATGCACTATAGATGTGTAGAGGTATTGAACAGGTTATAAATCTTTGTACTGAAGACTAACTCTGTATGCAGGTGACAGTTGATTTGTGTTCATTATGTCCTACACATGTTTTTTGGTACTGTAGAGAACAATTTCAGCAGGGCAAAGAATCTACGTACTACATACTTAGTATTATAAGCAGCCTTGAGGTGTTTGGCAGAATCATATCCGCATCACAATTTCTACTTAACATAGAAGACTGTGTGCACTAGGTTCTAACGTATGTACATGTGGTTGTGTTGCCTCATAAGGTGGGCTATCTGTAACATTTTCAAAACAGTATGAAGTCTGTAGGTAGTATGATCTTTAGCACCTTCAGACCATGGGTATTTAAGAGAATAGTCACTATTTGGACAAGTTTTGCATAGAGTGTACAGAGTTCTTAGTAGATTCCTTTTAATACTCTGGTGTATTTCTCATTAGAGTTTCACTGTCTGCAAAAAACTTGGTAGAGAGTTAACTCTCTCCATAGAGCAGTGATGCTCAAAGTATGGCCTGGGGACCGCATGCGACCCGGCTCTTCTGACCTGTACATGCGCCCCCCTGGTCAACAGCAGTCCGTGGCTGCTTCTCGATTGAGCACTCACATAAAATATGTTTACAAAACGGGCAAGTATTTATGTAAAGGTTAATTGAAGCTAACGAAATGAAGTAACTAGAGTGCCCCTGCACTGCATAACATTAAAAAGCACCTCCCTTTTTAAAGACATCTTGCAGCAAAAGTCTAAAAGTATCACCAAGTGTGTTCAGAATTCAAAAACTGTATTTCATTAACATGCAGAACCACTTCACCTTAGTACATCATGGTATGTCAGTGCATTGAGGAGGATTTTTGTTTAAGTGTTAGTTTTCAAACATGAATTTCGAAACTTTCTTCTCCCACACCCTGATAATGCCAATGGTGAACTAAAAGGTGAGTCAGTTGTAATGTGAACTCTTTGGATGACGTGGGTTTCTATTGTACACGAACAACATTATAGTTTAATAAATTAAATGCAGAATGTTTTGTACAGAAAACATTCTGAAGTAATGTCTTTCGAGCTCCTCCTATGTGATGATGAAGAAAAAGGAGGTAAAACGAAATAAAACGATTGCCTAGAATCACACGATTTGGCTAAATGGAGAAGCTAAGATTAATCCCAAGTTTTTAGTTTCACATTGTGCAAGTAAGACACTAGAAATATATGCATTACCTCTGCTACACTCACCTTACCATCAACCCCTCCCCAACACCTCTCCCCGCAATACTTCCCACCCTCCACCCACTCCCACCAATGTAGCCCTCGGTCACGTCACAGACCAAACTTTGTGGCTCCTGGGAAAATGTTTGCGAGGACCCATGCCATAGAGTAAACCGTGTTAATAATACCCACCTTTCTACTCATATCAATTTCATTTCTCACTGTAGGTTCAGTGACTATTGGTATTAGATACAGGTAAACACTGTCCATAATAGGGTATTAGTTATGTAACAGGGTTTGGCTATCTTGAGGAGCTTGGTTTTCCCTGAATAGGTGTATGCTGATTGAAAACTATGTGCAGGATAGGTAACCCTTTCATCTATGCTTAATAGTCAACATGAACTTGGCTAGCCGTAATGTTTTTGGCATAGGGTTATAGTTACACATAACACAAGCTTGCTTTGTGGTGGTTTTATGTATGATGGCTGTTAAGACACATCATATTCTCCTGAGCTTTTGTGTACTTACTTTCATAGCTCTAATGGTAGACCCTTTATAGAGCAATGTGTACAAAAGAAGCTTGGATGATGTCATCAGTGTTGCCATCAATTGTGTCATTTAAGATGTCATCAGTGATGTCCTAACTGATGTCATAGAACATATTATGAATGATGCATGGCGGGGCACAAGTTGGTTAGCGCTGCTAATGGAGCAAGCTCTAATTTTGAAAGTGTGTTTTAGCAAAATAAATAAAATGAGGCTCCTACTCTGTAAACAGTGAAGGGTGTTGCCTCCTCCCCCCTTTAGGACCGTTATCTGCCAAAATTGGAGATCCCCCTCCTGCATTAAAGAGATCTCTGTGCCTTGACAAGTATCGACTGGGGCAGCGGATTCACTGGAAGTAAACCAGTTACCAGACAGGCTGCCTTGTAAAGGTTAAATGACTCTCCGAGTCATTGGCAACACAAAAACTGCATACATCTATTGTGGACCACGTGCAAGCTCCAGCCTAATATAATTTATCAAACTTTTCTTTATTTACAGGAAAAGATAACTCCTCTGCAAAGTACTGCATGAAAGCCTTGTTAATGAGTTTGTAGTTTATATTAATAGTGTTATGGTCCCATAGGTGGAGTTTCCAGAAGCTCGAATATATGAAGAGACTCTGAACATTTTGCTGTACGAAGCATTGGATGGTCCTGGCCCCGATAATGCTCTGCTTGAGGCAACGGGGGGTGCTGCTGGACGTTCAAATCACCTAGATGAGGACGAAGAGCGCGATCGGATTGAACGTGTACGGAGGATTCATATCAAGCGTCCAGATGACCGGGCTCATCTCCATCAGTGAGAGGTCGATCTATACTCAACAACTCCTAATACAAGGAAGCCGCACTGTTACAATTGGCAATTCCTGCCAAGGGCCACAATGTGACTTTTATTTAAGGTCTGTGAAGTTTGCACCATGCTTTGGATCCAAACCAGGGTCATTGAACATTTATTTTTTCTACAAGTAGTCCTGTCATTACACTTAAAAAAACACTGTATTACTTTTTTAATACACATAATAATGCACCAGTTATTTTCCAGTCAATCTGGAACACGCCGTCCTGAGCATTTTCAGTATTCTACAAAATGTTGTATTGTGCTGTCTTTTTCAATGTTCTTTAAATTCAGGTGATTTCAAAATCACTTGCTCTTCCTACGGTTAGTAGAGCAACAGGTAGGCAAATGTATGTGTAATGTCTTTGTCTATGGTGTAGAAGAACTTTTTTCTCGAATTCTTTTTTTTTCCCTTCCTGCTCCTCTTGAATAAGGTTCATTAAATGTTACTTTTTTTGTATCATGTTTAAGAATCAGACTGTAACAATCTTTGTAATGGTTCTTGTAATACATGCGCAACCATAAATGAACAGTTGTTAAGCTCTCTAGTGTTTTTTCATTGCTAGCGTGGCTAAATACTGTAAACTTTATACAAAATCAATGACTTAGAATATGCTGTTTTTTTGTCAGTCATCCATATTTTTTCATTGTATTTTTTTGGAATAAAAAGAGATTAAAATGCTCTTGTTGCCTATGCACATGCCATTTAATAATATAACTTTGTCATTCTGGTATTCTTCATCTTTGACATTTTGTTTAGTGCAACACAAACGTTATCAATATAGTTGCAAAGTGATATATTTATTTTGTTGTGTTTTTCAAAGACCGGCTGTAAATATAATGCATAGATTAAACCTCCAGTTCTGGATGTGGAGGCTCTGTAACTCAAATATGTATGATTTATATATCACTTCGTACCCCTTAGAAGGTCACTAAAAACTTGGATTTGCATTGGCTACCTGACACCTTTTCAGGAACAGAATTGACGCGGTTTTCGATGCAGTATGGCATTTATCTGTCATATTACTTGCATGAGGTTCACTTCAGGTGTGGAGCTGTGCAGCAACAGGAGTTGTTGCTGAGTGTCTGAATAGATGCAGTCACACACAGCTTCCATTTTTAGATTCCCGCTTCAGATAGCTTTTGCTGTCTGTTTGCCAGACTGTATCGAAACTCTTATCTCAGTTGTCTCCTTATTTCAATGTCTTTCTCCCTTATTGTTGTGTTGGTCTCACTTAGGAGCACTGTTCCAATTAGATAAATTGTATCCTTCTGCTGCATAATTGAGGGAGGGGGGCTTTTTTATTGTTTGGCATTAAGCGCTTATTGCAAGTGCACATTTCTTTGCTCAGTCTCCTTGTTTGTCATGTCTGTAGGGTTCCCTCAGTTCCGTTCAACCCCACCCCCTGTGTTCTGTAGTCTTGCAGTACATTCCTAATCCCCATCGGTCATTAATACTGCTGCCTTCGCTTTAAACCCTCCACTCCTGATCCCACCTATCCCTATTGCTTCCACCTCATCACTCGCCTAGCTTATCACAAGTTTTCTTTCTTTCTCCTTCCTGTTGTTTGAAATATTTAATCTGTAGCTTAAAATCAAGCTGGAGCGATTGCATCGGGTAGGGGGCCAGTCGACTGGAGAACACCGCAGCACACGCGATATCCTTGCCAAATTTCACTCTTTTAAAGTCAAGGAGGCAGTATTACAGAAGGCCAGTAAAAAGGGTAACATCTCCTTTCAGGGGTTCCGCTGCAGCATCTACCAAGATTTGGCTCCAGCTACGTTAGCCCGACTACAGCAATTTAGGCCCATCACCACGAAGCTGCGATCAGACCAAATTAAATATCAGTGGACATATCCGTTTGACCTGAGCTTTGAGCACAACAATCAGTCGCGCCACATTACGGAGCTTGACGATGGACTGAGATTACTGGGGCTCCCTCCGGTAGACAAAGTGAGAGCACCAGACATGGTGCGGGCCGCAGGAAGGGACTTGCTAAGAGCTCACAATGTAGTACAAACACCAGAGGAGGCCACGTGAAAACGTAAACAATTGGAGAGGCAGGAAACACAGGCTAGCAAGTCAGCTGCACTTGACGCTATGGTAGGGCTACCACCCAGAGACGATTGATAATGCCCACTGTATGAGCAAGGATGGGATACCAATGTATGCTGATAGTTCGTTCTCTGGATGCGAAGGGATGCACCTCTAATTGGCGGCAAACTTGAACTGTTGGGACAGACGCGGATGTGGACTCCAGCTGGGTCATACACCAACATGTCCCGACAAATGGTATATCACACGACCGGAGATGCAACACCTATTCAGTATTTGTTGATGCTGACAATTTTGTTTGTTTTAGGGGGGGTGGGGATTTGGGGGTAGGTTGGTGATTGATATAAGATATTCCTTACACTCAGTCTTTGGCAAACATGGCCCTTTGGTGGGGAGTTAGAGCGGAAGAACGGTTGGCTAGGGAAGAGCTTAAATCGGGATTGCTGACCCAGTAGACAGGTGGGAGGAGGACGGACTTAAATAACGTCATGGTATTGTGTCATGGAACGTAAAAGGATTAAATTCGCCACTTAAGAGGCAAAATATTTGGAAATACTTAACAGATCACCGATTGGAGATAGTGGTGCAACAGGAGACGCACTTAAAGCACGCAGAAGAGTCTAGGTTACGCCACAAACAATAGCCCCTTAAATATAGGTCCTCAGCAGTTACCAAACATCATGGGGTGGTGCTCCTGTTCCATAGCTCAACGAAATTCCAGCCAGCAGCTGTTAAATCCGATAAAGATGGCCAGATAGTCATGGTGAAGGGGACATTGCGGGGGGAAATCTGCACATTTGTCGCAATATATGCACCCAATGTAGGCCAACTGGCCTTTTTGACATCACTTCTAGACCAAGCAAGGGAATACGCAGAAGGTCCGACTATCCTATTTGGAGATTTTAACCTTACCTGGCAGGCAGAATTAAATAGCACCCACCCACACAGGACGGCTGCAATCTCCTTCCCTGAGGGGGCTAAGCAGACTCTCCACAGTCTCGGACTTCGAGATGCCTGGCGTACCCTCTACCCCTCGACCAAAGATTACATTTTTTTTCTCACACATGCACCACTCCTATTCTAGGCTTGACTATGTTTTTATAAGCCAAAGCCTGTTGGGTTCTCTCCAGGAGGCAAAAATTCTCCCACTTACGATCTCCGATCATTGCCCTGTTTGGATTTGTTTGAGTTGGGGGCCGCACCCGGGACCCCTAGGTGGTACTTTCCGATATCCCTGACGAGAGACAGGTTGCTGAGGGAGGCAATTACTGAATTTTTTACACTGAATTCACCCCAGGACACTTTGACATTCAATAATTGGGACGCCTTCAAACAGGAATGGTCGCAGATTACATGACAATTGCACCCAGGAGGGTTAAACAACAGGTGCGAGCGGGCAATGGGGGGGGGGGGGGGGGGTCACAGTTTGCAGTAAAGAAGAGCTGTATCAAATGGAGGTACAATGGTAGTAGCAACAATGTCAACGGGCAAGTGAGCCTTTCCCTGTTAGGGTAAAAATTTGTTCATTAGGAATCTTTTGGCTTTCAATTTGAACGCCGTCGTTGATGAGATTCTGCGTACTTCCGGTGGAAGAGAGTTCCATATCTTTGGGGCAGCGCAGGAGAAGGCTCGGTGACAAGTTCTCTTTTTGTTAAGGATGAGTGGTTTCAAGAGGAAGGTAGAGGCGCTTCTTGAGGCTCTTACACCACTGGATAGTTCAAGTTTTTGAGCCAGGTACGTGGGAGTATTGAAGTGAAGGGCTTTGTGCGTCAGAACGGCAATCTTTAACTGAACTCGTGCTTTGTAGGGCAGCCATTTGAGAGATTTTAGGACTGGGGATATATGTTTTTCATTTGGTGTCTAACCAGTCTAGACGCAGCGTTCAGTGATGCCCTTAGTGGAGCCTGGGCGTATTTGGGGAGGCCACAGAGGGTAGCACTGCCGTAGTCTAGCCTCGGCAAGACAAGGGCTTGGACTACCTGCTTGAAACCGTTTAGTGGAAGGAAAGGTTTGATATTTCTGATTGACCTCATCAAGTGGTTTGCTCCCTTGCATACATTGCTGATCTGATTTTTCATATTCAGGTGCTTGTCCATGGTGATTCCAAGAGACTTGGCTGAGTCTATGATGAGAGGAGTGCAGTTGAAAGCAGTGAGGTGACACAGCCAGAGGTCTAGCTTGGGGATGTGGTTCGGAGGGGAGATGAGCAGGAATTCTGTTTTGGAAGTGTTGAGCAGGAGATGGTTCTCCGTTAACCAGTTTTGAGTAGACGGTAGGGTTGAGTGAGATGATGTTTTCTGGGGATCAGATTATCAGATAGTTGCGTGTCGTCTGCATACATGTGGAAGAGAATGTTCTTGGAGTTTAGTGAGTTAGCAAGAGGTTCCAAGAAAAGGTTGACGAGGATAGGAGATAGAGAGGACCCTTGGGGGACCCCCATGAGTACAGGAGAGGGCTGGGAGAGAGAGTGGTTTGCCTTGACTCTTTGTGATCTGTGATGTAGGAAGGACGAGAACCATTGTAACACCTGATCAGGAAAACCCCATTATGTTTGCAGGATGGATAGGAGGTTGTCATGATTAACCGTGTCAAGGAGGATCAGGAGGCAGGATTAGTTTTGATCAAGCATTTTTAAAATGTCATCCAGAACGTGAGCGAGAGCAGATTTGGTGCTGTGCCCCTTCCTAAAGCCGGATTGATGCTGGTCTTGGAGTTGGTAATTATCTATGTGAGCACAAAGTTGGGATTGTACACATTTTTCTAAGAGTTTCACTAGGGTGGGATGTTGGAAATGGGGCAGAAGTTATTGAGATCGGATTTGTCAGCGTTAGGTTTTTTTTTTTAGTACCTGAGCTGCTTTTAGACAGTCAGGGATCGAAGCGTTTACAATCCTTGTCCAGGTCCAGGGGATGAGTGCGTTCTTGATTTCTTTGAGGATGGACAGGGGCAACGGGTCACTGAAGTGGTTGGAATGGTTGATATTCTGAAGAATCTTGTTGATGTCATTTTCACTAAATGGGGTAAAGGTGCCTCATGACACATTGTTCTTGGTGTTCGTATTGGTCGATTTGAGCTTTTCAAAGGGGTCAATGGGTAAGGTGGCACTAGAAGAAGGTAATAGAGCCTTCTTAGAGGCCAGGTCAGTGGAGATGAGTCTTGATTTCTCTGTGAAGAAAGCGGAAAGTTCGTTGCGAGGGTGGGTTGCCACCAGGATCAGAGTGGTTTGGACCAACGACTGATTGATTTTTGACCAATTTGAAAAGTTTCTTGGGGCGGTTTGCCACTTAATCCAGTTGGTGTCGGAAATAGTCAGCCCTAGCACTCTTGATTTGTTTGTTGTAGAGCCTCCTGACATCTCTAAGGAGTTTTAGTTGGTCCGAGGAGGGATTGGATCGTCAGGAACGTCAATTGCCCTAAGGTTGCGGAGTTCCGTGTTTAAGTTGTCGTCATACCACGGTTTGGACATTTTTGTTGAGGCATTTTTTTGTTGGAGTGGAGCAATGTTATTCATGATGTTGGAGATGGTCGAATTGTAGGCGTCGGTGAGTGATTGCACCTCGACCAAGTCAGCTTGGGAGGAGAGGGCAGATTTACAGTAGGCAGCTAGTTCGTCAGAGTTTATTGATCTGAGGTCCCTTTCTCATATCTTTGATTTCATTGGTTGAGCCTTCCTCATCAACACTTCCCTGTTAATATAAAAGAGGATGCTGTGGTGGTCGGACCAGTCACACGGGGTAATGGAATCTAGGGTGATAGTCTGCCCTTTAGCGATGATGAGGTCTAGAGTTTCTCCTTAAATATGAGTTGGTTGGTCACAGTGCTGAGTCAGCTCTTGATCATTTAGGAATGATTTAAGGCAAGATACAGCGGGGTCATTCGGGTTAGACCAGTGGAGGTTGAAATCACCAAGGAAGATTTGGGAGACCGCTTAGTCGACATTGCTAGTGATTTCCATTAGTTGCTCAATGAAAGGGAGATTTTCTCCCGGGTGGGGTGGTAAAAGGTGTGAAGTTTGCAAACCGGTAGGTTCTTATTTGAGATGCTGAGACAGGTGTTCACAGGAGGAAGGCGTAGAGGACTCTGAGTGAGAAATTGTGTGTGTTCCCATGAATACAGGCTAGGCCACCACCCAACTTCAAAGCTCTGTCTAGTCTAATTATGTCATGAGTGGGAGGCACTAGGAGGTCAGATAGGAGTGGAAGCGGGATTTAGCCACGTTTCAGTGAGGATGATAATGTCTAAATCATTGTGTTGGATGAGGTCGAAGATATCGGATGCGTGTTTACTGGCTGATCTGCAATTAAGTAGTACACATTTAAGTCGTAGTGGATTAGGGGGAGAAGGAGTCTGGGTGACGTTCACACGGGTGAGGTTGTCAGTATTGCTGCATCTAAGATTGCGAGGATGTTCTCTGTTTGGGTTGGAAAGGATGGAATGTATTTGTCTCGGCGGGATCATGTTCGATTTGGACCAAGTAGAGCAAGAGTTGTGACGGTCATGGAGATCAATGGACGCTGGTTGGGACTCGTATCCTCTGTGGCTGGCGGGGGCGTTGGTTAGGGTAATGGATTTCGAGATGGAGGGGGCTAAAGGCTGACCCATGTGATCACTATCCCTAGAGAGCTGAGCATGGGGAAAAGATCCATTGAGAGGGCTTTCAGGTCATGTAGCTCAGAAGTGAGAAGGTGCAACTGTAGAGATATATCATCAAGGCGTGCAGCCAAGTCTGAGTGTTGGGCAAGGGGTGGAGGGTGTGAGGGAAAAGCGAGCGGCGACGGGGGGGGGCCTCGATGTAAGCCTGTTGAGGCCTGTGGGGAGGATCGTTGCCCAGACTCTAGTCTAGCATGTGGCAAAGTTATAGGGATGGGGCAAGGGACATCGTCTGTTAATCGAGAAGACTGTAGGGCTTGAGGGAACCTCTCGGCTCGAAAGTCATCCTGTATCGGACTGACAGTCGGTGAGGAGATTGAGCCCATGGAACTGCCAACCAGCTGAGAGGGTGTTCTAGTGGATTGACATAATCCAACTGGGGCCAAGGCGGCTCTGGGAACAGCAAAAAAGGTGTGGGGCTTAGGGAGAGTGGGGTACTCACAACTGTTAAGGGGGAGTACTGGTTAAACCCAGCTGAGACGTGGTGGTTTAGTAGGGGTCAGTGGAGTTGCCGTAAACTGCTTTTCTGAGAGTGAGGTAAATATTGGCCATCTTAACTAGGTTGATATTAGAGGCTTGGACGATACCATTATTGTAGAGGGTGATAGTGGTGGTGGCTTTGAGGGTGGACGAGGGAGACGTTAGTTTGAGGCCATGTGAGGTTTTCTTAGATCCTGTTATTCGAAGCATGAAGTAGAGCACAGTTCGCCAGAAAGCCCATTTTCTGGTATTGAAGATGAGGTCATTAACCAGAGCACCTTTGTTGGTACAGAAGTAGGGGTCTGAGAATAGGGTTTCTATTAAATGCCTAGAACTCAGTGCCACCTTGAATAGACCGAGAGCCAGGGAGAGAGAGAGCTTGGAGACAGAACTGGAACGAGTGGAAAAGGAACATAAGGGCACACTATCCAGAGTAGGACAACGTAAACTCACCGCCCTAAGGGGGAAGCTAAGAGCGATCTACAACAACAGGGCGGAATATATCTCGTTGCGTTTACATCAGATCTCCTACACGCAGGGGGACAAAATAGGTAAACATTAGCCAGACAGCTTAGAGAAAAGAGAGAAAAGGAATACGTCGGGGGTATACAAACCAGGAGGGCACCATATTGCACTCAGACACCGAAAAGGCCAATGTATTCAAGGAATTTAATGAGAAGTTACACACAGGGGAGACCCATACGAACAAACTCCGCACCTACACTCACTAAAACTCCCAATAGTCTCCCAGACACTCTCCATGCTCCCATAACTCAGGAAGAAGTGGGATCGGCAATTAAATCTCTTAAATCCAATAAGGCACCAGGACCAGATGGCCTGAGGGTCCATTTTTATAGAACTTTCATGCCTGACATCATTCCCCACTTAACACAACTCTTCAACTACTTGTCAGAGGAGGTAGGGGTGACCCCGTCTATGGGGGAGGCAGTGATTCCTAAACTGGGGAAAAACGCGCTCCACTGCACATCCTACAGACCCAGTGCAGTCCTGAATTTAGATGCTAAATGGTACTCTGCTATTCAGGCGGCAAGCTTGAATGATCTGATGCCAGACCTAGTCCATCCTGATCAATCAGGCTTCATAAAAGGCAGGCAGACCCATGACAATAGACAGAGAACAATACACATAATTGAAAAAGTAACTAGACTTAAGATACCAGCGATGTTAGTGGGACTGGATGCTGTGAAGGCATTTGACAGGTTGGAATGGGAGTTTCTTTTTACCACACTACAACACTTTGGTGCCAAATTTATTAATATGATCAGGGCTAATTACGTGCAACCCCGCTCTAGAGTGCAAGTTAATGGGACTGCATCTTCCGCATTTACCCTTACCAGAGGGACTAAGCAGGGATGCCTGTTGTCACCCCTTCTATTCGCGCTAAGCATTGAACCTCTGGCGATCAGAATACGGGAGTCTGAAGAGATAAAAGAAATCCCCTTTGGGGGAGGCACACACAAAATCTCACTGTTCGCAGCCAATGTGTTGCTGTCCCTCACCGAACCAGCTACCTCTCTCACTGCTCTACAGAAAGAACTGGCCCTGTTTGAGAAAGTAGCGGGGTTCAAAGTTAATCTTGACAAATCCTTCATACTCCATCTTACAGTTCCAACAGCAGAGGCTAATGACCTACATAAGCGCACCCTCTTTCAATGGGCCAAGCGCTCAATCCAATACCTAGGTATACAGTTAACACAACACCTGGAGGGGCTATATAAAGCCAATTTTCCACCTCTTCTCCATGAGCTCCAACAAGACCTCAAACTGTGGACACCTCTCTTCATCTCCTGGCATGCGATTAAAATGACAGTACTGCCTAAATTCTTATATATTTTTCAAGCACTCCCCATTGACTTAGATAGGGAACTTCTCCCCAAGATTCGATCACCAATCATACGTTACATTTTGCAGAAGGGGAGGGCCTGTCTTCCCTTTCACACTCTGAGGCGAGCTAGGGGAGCAGGGGGTTTAGGGCTACCAGACTTTGGCCTATATTACAAAGCAGCCCAACTGAGAATAGTGGCTGAGTGGTCCAAGCGGGAATCAGAAAAGCACTGGTTGCACATGCATAGGGTAATAGCTGGGAGGACAATATGGGATCTCATATGGAAACCCAAAGGCGACAGGCCTGTTAACACTTACATAGGCACACCCTCCCACACTACTTTGAAGGTCTGGGACACAGTTTCTAAGGGAGAGTGGTGGACTACATTCCTGTCACCATATACGCCAATACATTTCAATCCGGCTTTCCCTCCCCCACTTCACGAAGACCCTTTTACCCCATGGAAGGAGGGAGGATGTCTTATGTTGTCAGACCTTTCATAACCTTGACATCTTGATGTTTGAAAACTGCAGAAGAGACTTCCACGTAGACCCGGGTGAACACTTGCACTACCTCCAGCTCAAACAGTGGCCCTTCCCCACAGAATAGAGAGGGTGCCACATGACAGCAGACACTGTTCAAACGGTTTGTACAGCGGGTGGGATCCACGAGGGGCGTGATTTCATTCCTATATAGCTCCCTGCTCTCTACATTACTATCCCCAACGCCCAGGTATATGTCCATGTGCGAAGAGGTGGCAAAAAAAGAGATCACTGTTCAGGAATGGGCAGGAATCTGGTCTGACATCGCTAAATTTAATCACTCTGTGGAGCTGCGAGAAGCCCACATCAAAACTCTGACGGATTGGTACTTGTACCCCACCATACTCAAAAAGATATTCCCGAATACCTCTTATTTGTGTTGGCACATATGGTGGGACTGCCCCACAATAAAACTTTTCTGGGAGGAAATTCTAGCACACATCAAGGACATGTTGGGGGAACCCTGTGCCAACCTCCATAGTGGAAGTCCTCCTGGGCATTAGGAACCCATCTCTAGAACACGAGACCAAGGCGGACAAAACCATCATGTGGACCTGTCTAGGGGCCGCTAAGGTCGCAATAGCGGCAGCTTCGAAGAAGAAAGCTGCGCCAGCCATCTCACAATGGCATTTGCACATCTGGAAACGTTTATGCCTTGAGAGAATGACAGATATTTTCAAGGATGACTACAAAAAGTTTGAATACAAATGGGGTCCATTAGTCACTTACCTCACACAGGGACTTCCCCTGGCAGTCTGCCCTCGGTCCATTAGAGACATGCATCTATTCCAATTCTAGGTCACACACTAATGGGAAGCAAATATGGCCACCGTGACAATTCGAAGGACAGCTCGAAGGAAGTCAGGCAATTCCAGAACTAGCCACTGGGTTTGCCCCTTTTAGTTCAGGGCCAAAGACACACTATTCAATCACCACCACCACTCATTATTTTTTTTGGGTGGGGGGGGAGGGGTTAGAAATTGGGGGGAGGGGGGACATTCCCAGTTGGAAGGAGTTGACTGACACAACTTGTCGCAAAAGAATAGACTGGTTGTTCATGCATAGATTGCTTGTTATACATTTCAGGCCATAGAATTCTTTGAAACTGTACTCTAATTTGCATAATGTATAAAGGAAGAGGCCTTGCTCCTGCTTAATGTATGATAAACCTCGACACTGCTTGGTGTAATACACGTTGTAAAACTGCTTACACATGATGCGATCTGTAGTATTGCCCAATGTGAACCAAATGCTAATAAAAATAAGTCTGATTAAAACAAAAACCTGGGTAAAGAAACCATTTTAAAGATGGCGGAACATCCATACAGTGGCAATGTGAAGGAGGACCATATTGTCATTTCACAAGTGAGACTCGTAAACAATGGGTTGATGTTATTTGCTCATGAGATACTAAAATGCCCAAATATTTAAAACCTCCAGTTGCGTGCGACAGCTGTGTCGTCCTGGTACCGCTCCCCTGGTTGCTGCAAACTGAGAAAAGCACGGATTTGGCAGGGTTGGTGTGTAGACCAGTAGTTTCCCCAAACACTGTAAAGATTTGTAAGATGCGGGGCCCCAAAAATCATGGGTCCGTCATAAAGAAAAGGACGTCATCCACATATAACGCGATGCGGTCCGATCTCGACTGGGACCATTCAAATCCACGGAGCACCGGGTCGCTCCAAACCCATGTCACCAAAGGTTCCACTGCTAGGGCGAACAACAGTGGGGACAGGGGGCAACCCTGTCTAGTGCACCTGCGGATTGGAAAGAGGTCTGAGTGGTGTCCGGCTATACAAACGAATGCTGTTAAGTCAGTATACAATAAACGGACATATGCTATAAAGCGAGGACCAGAATTTACTAGTGGCGGTGCGTCCATTAGGGCGCTGGGGCGTTGACTCACAAGCCGCGCCTGCAGCTCCCTTGTTGGCTCTGTCTGAACTGACAATGCATGTCAGTAAGCATGATGCCGGACCGCCCACCCCCTTCTGAGTCTGAAGGGGGTGGGCGGTCCGATGTCATACTGACTGACATGCATTGTCAGACCAGGTAGTGGCACGGAGTGCACAGCAGGCAGCAGCACAAGTGCGCATGTTGGGTTGGGTTTGTCTCTACCCATAGCGGTTGATTCTGGGGAGTAGGTGCAGGAGTCTTCTGGGGTTATGAATGCCAAGTTTTTGCCTACGTTGGTTTAGGAGGGGCACGACCCCGATCATGAAGAACCCCAGGGGCAATACCAGGCTCCACAGTGTCCTGGGCCGCAAGCCGCACCGAGCCTAGCTCGGCCACGACCACCTGCCGAGGAGACCCTGTAAGAGGACCAAACTCGCCGGACCACCCACCAACAGATTCCCCAGGAGATGGCTATGCGCGGGTCCTTGCATCACTGCGGAGGCTCCGAGGCCACACACGCCCCACCACTTCAAATATAAGACAAAATTGGGGACGGTCTCACTGTGCTCCAGACGATTGAGGGGTGAAGTGCCCGTATTTTCCGGTCTTCTAGCCCGTCTCACGAGCCTGCCCTTGCTAGTGGGCCAATGCTGCTTAGGCGGTATTGCAGCCGATATTATGCCTACTTGCCGTGCACTTATGTGGCCCCCACAGATGTGGCACGCGGGGGGGAGAGAGCATTGCAGTCAGGACAGGATTCCAAGCCTCTTTCGCCTTCAAATTAAATCAGGCCGCAGCTGTGGCCAATTCGATTCCCCCATCCGCTGAGGTATGTGAGGGCGTGGTCGGGCAGCACCCGTACTCCAGGGATTGCCAGGTCTCTCCTGCGGCCCGGTACAGCATGGAAGCCCCAGCCGGGGCCTCCCAGGACAAGCGGCAGCACACTGTGGGGGGAGGGGGTGGTGGGCCTTTTCTGTTCGCCGGCCCAGTACGGCCTCAGAAAGCCGGGCGGGGACCGCCTGATGTCACAAGGCACCTCTGTGCACAGTCTGAGCGCTCACCTCTGGGGCCACGACCAAGCCCCAAGCACCGCCGCTGCGTCACAATCAGCCGACCAGGATCATATGCGGTGGCTGCTCCTTTCGGCCCCAGCTCGCGCCATTTCTGCAGCCGACTTGCGATGCGGATTGCTCGTCCCAGCTCCGTGTCAGCTTGAAGCAGGGAGCAGCACTCCACACCGCCAGGATCGAATTCTGCACTGAATCGGTTCCTCTGGATAGGATAATCGCTGGATTAATTAAGCATTTGGCGTGGTTGCTCGGACCCTGTTTAGGCTGCGTCTGCCATGATGACTCTCCAAGCCACGCCCCCCACACATTCCCTTTGATAGTTCTTGTCTGTTTGGAGAGAAGGTGGACTCGGTGCTGAAATGCTTTAAGGGCATCAGGGCTGATGCCAGGTCATTGGGCCTTTCCATTGTCCATCGCCAACCCCAGTCTGCCTTCTGCAGCCACGGAAGGAATTTCAACCGTGCCTCTACCCTCCCAGCCTCCATGGTCAGCAAGCTTCCCAATCTTTTTTGGCCAAGGACATGGTTCCCACAACCCATGTGGGAAAGGAAGCCAGAAGTCAGACCAGTCCACCACTCCCCTACCCCGGAAGCCACTGCCTCCAAACCCCTTTAGATGCCCTCTGACCACCCTGGGCATCCAGTGTGGAGCAGGATACACCATCACCTGCACCAATAAAGGTCAATAACGTCAGACCGTTGGCTTTTGCAGCGTGTCCAAAGGGGTTACCCCAGCCCCTTTGTGACCACTCATGCCACTCACTTACGACTGACTGTGGACCACCTCTACTTGCTCTGTCATGAAGTGCTGGCTCTCTTGGCCAAGGGAGCCATAAAGAGGGTGCCGACATCAGAAGTAGGTCATGGTTGCTATCCTTGCGACTTTCTGGTGCCCAAAAGGGACAGAGACCTTTGTCCTATCCTAGACCTACTGTTTCTCAATCTCTTCTTTAAAAAGGACAAATTAAAAATGCTTGTGCAAGTCCAATGTTACCTGCGGTTCACGATGGGCCAAGAGCACTTTCAGTTTGCCATGCTCCCCTTTGGCCTTACCAGCGCCCCTTGTGTGTTCATCAAAGTTATGAGGGTGATTACAGCTCATCTGCGGAGGTCACGGGTTCCAGTCATTCCCTACTTCAACGAGGCAGGCAGGCTCGCCCTAGGTAGTAGTTTCCCACTTCTAGACTATGATGAACCTCCTTCACTCGTTGGATTTCACTGTCAACGTGCCGAAGTCACACCTGGCTCCCTCTCAGACTATGCTACTCATTCAAGCTGTTCTGGGCACAGCGCAGTTTCTGACCTATCCTCCAAAGCAGCAAGTCCAGAATATTTAGGCTATGATACTAATGTTTCAGCTTCTAGCCTGGATTTCGGTGAGACTGACTCTGACTTTGTTAGACCTCATGGCCTCCTGCATCCTGCTTGTTATCCATGCCTGTGAGCATATGCGGGCTCTGCAGTTGGAGCAGCATCAGAGGAATCTCTCTGACATTGTCCAGATCTCAGAGGGGACTGCTAAAAGATATGCAGGGGTGGCTGACAAGCTGTGATTGGGTCAGAGGCAGACCCCTCTCCTTTCCACAACCAGAGATAACTGTAGTGACAGATGCGTCACTCTTGGGCTGGAGTGGCCACCTGAGAAAGGCGGATATTAGAGGACTCTGGTCTCTGGCGAAATCTGGGCTGGGCTCCACATCAACATGTTGGCGCTTCAGACAGTTTGTTTGGCATTGAATGCCTTTCTTCTTTCAATCAGGGTATGGCTGGTACAAGTGTTCACAGACGGCACCACTGCCTTGTGCTATTGCAACAAGCAGGGCAGGCTGGGGTCGTGCACTCTTTCTCAAGAGGCACTGTGCCTTTTGAGTGAGTTTTTTCATGTTACTATGTCCCTGCTGTTGCCCGACAGGCCAAGGCTTAGCTTACCGCCTGGCTCAGGCCGACCTTGGCCTGCTCCATCTCACCTATTTTTCACAAGAGTAATTTGATTCAAGCCTTTTATTGCGTTGGCCTAGCAGTTTCGGTATTATTAATTTCTACAATGATAATTTTATTGAGAAGAACAATCCAAATTTTGTAGCACTGTTTGACTTCATAAGAGAACATGATCTTAAATATGCTGAGAAAAGAAATGGATTAAATGTATTTTAACGCAAAACTTGGGAATATTCTCCAGGAAAATAATAATCTCTTTGAGCCCATTTGGATAGAAGAGGCTGTTTTATGGATGGACGGAAGAAGACGTGTGATCTAATCACATCTGATTGAGCTTTGTAATACTATGGGAGTGGTGAGCCCCGCACACTCCGCAGCTGCCACTTATACACAGAGGTGGGGGTGGCATGCTACTACTATTGGTTATATTTTCAACTCAAGGTCTTTGTTGAACTTGGTCATTGACGGGTTCAATAGATTATTCTGTATTCAGCTACCATAACCCCCTGACTATTACCTTACACAGCCTTCAGAAAGCTCCAAGAGGGTAGGTGGCATCTCTGGGACTTATTCCTCCAAGGATCAGGAGAGAAGACTAAGCAATAGAATCAGTGCCGATACAACAAGAGGGAAAGGGGTTTACTCCCTTTACTTTTTAATTCTCAAAAAGGAGGAAACTCTAAGACCCATATTAGATCTCAGACTTCTAAACTGGTATATCCTATCAGAACATTTTAATTTGGTCACTTCTGCATATAATCCCACTTCTCCAAAAAGGAGATTTCATGACATCATTGGATCTAAAGGATGTATATTTCCACATTTCAAATCATCCAGCACACGGGCAATATCTTAGGTTTGCCTTCAACGGACAGCACTTTCAGTTCAAACTTCCGTACAGCCTTACTTGGGAGCAATTCTAAATTACCAGACAGGAATAGCTTACCTAAATGCAGCCAGAATTCAGACTTTTAAAAATCTGGTGCTACTATTTCAGCCTCAAAAACAAATATCTGTGAGAACAGTTATGCGTCTACTTGGAACTATGGCCTTATGCATAGCCATAGTACCTCATGCCAGACTAAATATGCGTACGCTACAACAATGCTTGGTGCAACAATGGTCTCAAGCGGCGGGTCATTTGGACAACCTAGTGTTGATCAGCTGTCATGTTTGCCAGTCTCTGCAAAGGTGGAACTCCAACAAACTAGTACAAAGGCAGCCTTTTATAGACCCAATTCAGCAAACAACCATTACAATGGACGCATCAATGATAGGTTGGGGAGCACATATACAGGACATAACTGTGCAAGGGCACTGGACACACAGTCAGTCTCTTCTACATATCAGTCAAGTAGAACTCTTAGCAGTTCATCTGGCAATGAAACCATTCCTACCTCACCTAAAAGGTTTTAATCAAAATAGACAACATGACAACCATGTATTATCTGCAAAAAGAAGGAGGGTCAAAACCGCCATAACTGTCTCTGCTAGCACAAAAGATCCAGAGGTTTGCTCTACAGCACAACATTCAGTTGCTTGCAGAGTACATCCCAGGAGTAGACCATCATCTGGCGGATTTTTACGGCAGAACACACCAACAAGTCCATGAGTGGGAAATAAATGTACAAGTCCTACACCCATTCTTCAAACAGTGGGGACAACTGGACATAGATCTATTTGCAACACCACCAAAACGCAAAATTCCAAGACTTCGCCTCCAGATTCGAACATCCACAATCCAAGGGCAATGGACTATGGATCTATTGGTCAAGGATATATTTGCTTACACTTTTCCACCTCTCCCCGTGCTTCCCTTTGTTATTATCAAACTAAAACATACATCCCTCACACTGATACTAATTGCTCCAACATGGGTCAGACAACCATGATACACAACACTGCTAGAGATGTCGGTAGTACCACATCAAATGTTACCCAACCGACAAGATCTTCTCACGCAGACCAAAGGAGCAATATTGCTCTCAAATCCTACATCTCTCAATCTTGCGATTCGGCTCCTGAAGTCTTAGAATTTGGATACCTAAACTTACCAAAAGAATGTATGGATATCCTGAAAGAGGCAAGACGACCCACAATTAGAGTATGCTATGCAGCAAAGTGGAAACATTTAGTTTATTACTGTCATTAAAAAGACATTAATCCTATACAAGCATCACCTCAAAACATTTTAGGTTACATGCTTCATTTACAAATTGCAGGTTTGGCTTTCACCTCTATTAAAATACATCTTACAGCGCTATCTGCATATCTTCATAATAGAGTACAAACTTCTCTATTTAGAATTTCTATAATTAAAGCCTTTTTACGAGGACTTAAAAGAGTTATTCCACCTCGAGCACCACCTACACCAATGTGGAATTTAAATATTGTGCTATCAAGGTTAATGGGTCCACTATTTAAACCTTTGCGTACATGCCAATTGCAGTTTCTATAATGGAATCTTGCTTTTCTAATTGCAATTACCTCACACAGAAGAGTAGGGGAAATTCAAGCATGTAAAGCAATTTCTAAATCAGGTATTACAAGTTGGATGGTTAAATGTATCCAAACATGTTATGCTAAAGCCAAGAGAACACTACCTATTCCACCAAGAGCCCATTCTACACTAAAAAAAGCAGTTTTACAGCTTTTATAGGGAATATTCCCATAGCAGACATATGTAAATCAGCTACGTGGACTACTCCACATACATTTACAAAACATTGTATAGATGTTATGGCAAGACAACAAGCAAATGTTCGAACAGTATTATGTACCTACAAATTCACCAAGCACAAGTTAATCACCACTTACAGGGAGAACTGCTTTTTAGTCTATGCTAAGAATGTGTATCTACAGCCACACATGCCATCAAACGGTAAATGTTACTTACCCAGTAAGCATCTGTTTGTGGCATGTAGTGCTGTAGATTCACATGCACCCACACTCCTCCCCGGTGACTTGTGCTCTTTGCATTTATATACATATATCATACATTCACTACATGGTCATCTCTATAGCATACACTATCCTTTCACTCCATCCTCACCCGCCAAATGGAAACAATTTAACAATGGAGTCGATGTCCATGTGCAATGCAAGCAAGAAGAGGAGTCACTGTAACTCGTGACTCAAAGAACTTCTTCCAAGTAAAACAACTTGCGTTCTTCCGAGCCGAACACCAGATGGCGGATGTATGCTAAGCATGTGAATCTACAGCACTACATGCCACAAACAGATGCTTACTGGGTAAGTAACATTCACCATTTGTGCCAACATAACTTAGAATCTGTGTGTGGATCTTTTTCATAAAATATACAATCCAACTAACGGCGCAACAATGGTAGATAACATTCCTACCACACTCTATCCCATCTATGTAGTTTTTTCCCTTGTGTGAGATCAGTGAGGCCATATGCAGCAGCCCTTTTAATAAGGTCCCGGGCCCGGATGGGGTCCATATAGATCTTTATAAGGCCCACTTAGAATTATGGTCACCCTTACTCACTAATTTTGTCAATACTGCCTGTGCCTCTGGATTTCCTTATTCCCAGCTGTGTGCAATTATACCTATTTTCAAGAAGAGTAATCCTGCTAGCCCTAGCTGTTACCAGTCTATTTCATTGCTGGTGTCTGTTTTAAGGGTAAAAGGCAGGCTGTTCCTTAACCATATAACTACCTGAATTCTATGTACCCAACAGGAACTTACGTTCCTGCCAATCAGCCTTGGCTAAAACGAAACATATCTACAAAGTTAGAACAGGTGGTCGCTCCTTTTCATATCTAGCAGCAAAAAGATGGAACGAACTACCTTCTGACCTAAGACATACCACTAATTATCTCCAGTTTCGGAAAAAATTAAAAACCTATTTCTTCCCCAACCCTCAATGATCTCAGCACACGTCAGCAGTAGTTTCTTTGGTATATAGCGCCGTGATATCCCATGGGATGAGTGTTGCGCTCTATAAAAACCATAAATAAATAAATGACATAATCCTGTCTTATCCAGTGTGCAGTATTGGTACTGTGAGGGCCTAGATATGATGAAACCGTGTCTCAATCTTCATCATTTAGCAAATACACCCCTGCTAAGTGCAGTCCCATCTACCTGGCAATCATGGGCCTTTCCTGTGCCTTCGCAGTGAAATCTAACCTGCGGGAAATCTTGGGGAGCATAGGGGTTGATCGGGACATGGTTATGTTTTTTACATGCTTTCCACAGCGACTTTGAAGCATCTGAGGCGCCGGGAAACACTTGTTGGGTAGCTGTTGCGCCATATAAATTAAAATAAATAAATAAATCTGTCAGATATGGCCTGCATGGCAAATGTACTGTCCCCATCATCCTATCTCAGGGGGTGACACCGGTGTCTGCTTGGCCCTCCCTGTTATATTCCTGCTGTATATCGACTGACTTGAAGTGGCCCTAACCAAGGTGAATGCCAACATACCCAGGGTTAAGAGTAAAGCTGTCCACGTATCACTGTATGCATATGATGCTGTTTTGATGGCAAGAACTTCTAATGGGCTCAAACATTTATTGGATGCGATTGTTGATTTTGTGGCTAATTTAGATCTCAAAACCAATTTCACCCAAACCTTTGTTATGACATGTGTACCCAAGAATCTCAAGTCTCGTACTTTGGCCATACAAGGCAGGTTCATAACTAGAATGAACACATTTCTGTACTTGGGTGTAACCTTTGATTCACAAGGATCAGGGTCTCCCTGTCTAGCCAAATGAATACTGAGATTCTCTAACACCTTTGGGTTCTTATATAACTTGGCTTCCTCCATTGAAAGACAACTAATTAGTTCACTTCTAGAGGTTTACAAAAGAAAGTGTTACCCGTTGTTAACCTACGGCACAGGGATGTGTGGCTATTAGAATGTAAGATACTTTCTGATAGAGAAGAACAGGGTCTGTAGACGCATCCTGGGCCTATCAGCTAGCTGCCCTACTTTTGTGATTTATGAGGAGTTGAGCCTTTCGCATCACATGCTGATTTGGTGTAACCCCAAGGCCACCTTCAACAGGAAGGTTATTGAGGATTGCCTGTCTTGTGAATTAGGGGCCCGGATTACATGGCTTTCTTATATTTAACTTAATTGTAATAAGTTAGGCAGGTCCTTAATTTTTTCAAAATTAAAAATAAATAAAAAGAAAACTATATAGCCCAAGGGTGGAAGCCAGGGAAGCTTTGGACCTAGCTAAAAGTTTTAATTTTGAGCACCTTATGATTCGCACAACTATGGCCACTGAACCATATATGGACATGGTGGATAACACCTGGTGTCATATACTAACCAAATTGAGATTTGGTATAATTCAAAGTTATTTATGCTTACCCTTAGGCCAGTTTGACAGGTCATCTATCATGCTCTGCCCATGCGATGAGCAATCTACCCAAACTTTACTGCACTTTACCCTTTTCTCTAAATGTTATGTTGTATATACGAAAAGATTTTTAATCCCATTACCAAGAAGGTCTGGTTTTGTTACCTGCAAGCCCGCACTACATTTTGTTTTTATTATTTATTTATAAAGTTTTGTATAACGCGAACATGACCCTTGTGGGTATCAGAGCACTTTACATGAAGAGAATTAGGGTATCCGTTGGACTGGTAAAATAAACAGATGTATGAATGACAAACACAGCAATGAGTAATAAGCTTGAGCTCAAATTATAGTCAGCAATAAGATGGTCAAGCATCCTAAAGAATAGTTAGTATGGTTACATTTCAATAAGCATAGGGATGTTGTCTTAGGGAACAAACGTAGCCAACAGAAAAGATTTTGTTTCTTTTTTGAAGGGGGCGGTAGATGAGATTAGACAAAATCCGGTGGTAGAGAATTCCATATCGTAGGTGCAACAACTGAGAAAGCCCTGGAGCCCGTTTTCTTACATTTCTTCAGTGTCTCAGCTTATCCCTAGTGTGCTCTAGTGTATGCTCCTTTTTTAAATCTGCTCTTTGTCAAAAGAAGAAACTTTTGTTTTTGATAAGCAAATTTTTATTTCTTTATAGAAAGCAAAGTCAAGGATGACATACAACAATTAGTTGAACTTGGCATCAAGAAAACCAGTCATAAAAGCATTGACAAGCCATTGCAAGACCCACCCCTCCACCCCCGTCCCCCGCCCCCCGCACTCCCCACCCCTTAAAACAGACCCCCAAGCCATTTCCCCCATACTTTACGGAATTTTTTGGGCAGCCCCGAGCAGCATACAAAGACCGCTCCTGAGCGGCACACCAATTCACACCTCTTCTCCAGGTAGCAAGCCCTGGGCGGGTCTGGCTGTTTCCACACAGCCGCGATATCCCTTTTGGCCACCATTAGGGCAGTGGTCAGAAAGTACTTGTCGTTATGGGGCCCGTCTAGCCCATCCGTTATGCCCAGCAGAGCCATTCTGGGGTCATGGGGCACCTCCCATCCCAGGACCTCAGTTAATTCAGTTTCAATCGCGACCCAATAGCTCTCCAAGCGGGAACAAGACCATACCATGTGGAAGAAGTCTGCCGGATCTACCCCACAGCGAGCACATGAGGCGTCCAGGCGGAGGCTGGCACGATATAAGCGGTCCGGGGTCAGGTAAGCAGCGTGGAGGTAGTAAAGCTGGATGAGCCGCAGCCTAGCGGAAGTGGTAAGTGATCTGGGTGCCATAAGGGCGTCCCTCCAGTCAGCATCATCCAGGGGACCCACCCAGGTCTCCCATCGTTGTTTCAGACCGCTCCAATCCACCGGGGTATTGTTGAGCAGAGATTTATAGATGCGGGATATACCCCCCTTCCCCAGACACCCCAACATCACCTGAGCCTCAGGCGGGCTATGGGCTGGCAACCTGCAGTCCAGAGGGACATGGGCCTGGATCGCATGACGCAGCTGAAGGTACTTATAAAATTGCGAAGAGTGCAAAGAGAAGCGGGTCTGAAGCTCCTGGAAGGAACACATATGGCTCCCCCGCCAGACATCCCCCAAGCTGGAGATCCCGAGTAGGTCCCACCGTCGAAATCCTTCAAGCCCCGCAACCTCCCGTAACCAAGTCCCGTGCCAAAGTGGTGTGAGCAACGTCGTCCTTCCCGACCAGCGGGTATGCCGCAAGGCGGCGCGCCACGCCAGAAAGGGGGCCCGCACAACATCCGGGAGCGACCGGGAAACCGTCGCCCCATAGAGCATGTTTTGGATAGAGGAGAACCCGGTAAGCTGCACCTCGAGCCTGTAGGCCGGATCCTCGCACCCAGCCGAAAACCAGTCATGAATCACCAGCAGCTGGGTGGCCAAATAATACAGGTAAAGATTGGTCATGCTCAGGCCTCCGTCGTACGAGGGGACCCGGCAGCGATCTAAGGCCAACCGGGGCCTGCCGCCGCCCCAAAGGAATTTAGTAGCCATCTTATCCAGTTCCCGGAACCACGGGCGTGGAAAGGGGCACGGAGTGTTTTGTAACATGTATAAGAACTTGGGGAGGATCATCCTCTTATAGAGGGCGACCCTCCCCAACGGGTTCAACGGGAGTGACTGCCATCGAATCAGATCTGATCTGGTCTTGTTGACCACAGGGGCCACATTGAGGGCCCAACAGAGTTCCGGAAGGAGGGTGACCCAGATCCCCAGGTATTTAAATGAGAGCCGCCGGAGGGGAATGTCAGATTGCCAGTCGAAACACTCCCTCGACGGGTGCAGCGGGACCAGCACGGATTTCTTGGGGTTCAGATGAAGACCCGACGCGTGACCAAACCGACGGACCCGGGGCCCCGAGATCGCCGGATCAGAAAGATAGAGAAGGACATCGTCTGCGTAGAGGGCAATTTTGTCAGGGATCATACCGGGCCACTCCCACCTACGGATAATGGGATCCGACCGGATCAGCAGAGCCAGTGGCTCCATGGCCAGAGCGAAAAGGAGGGGTGAGAGCAGGCAGCCCTGTCGCGTCCCCCGACCAATGGGAAACGGGCGGGATAGAGCCCCATTGACCAACACACGGGCACGCGGACTCGCATACAGGACACCGATCATCGCGCGGAACCGGGGGCCGAAGCCCATTCGCTCCAAGATATCACCCATAGTAGGCCCACCCCACCGAATCAAAGGCTTTTTCAAAGTCGACCAGCAGAAGGGCCAGATAGGGGGAAAGGTGCCCTCAGTGTGCCAGGGCAAGGTGCAAGCGCCGCAGGCAGTGTCTAGTCCCCCGGTCGGGCATAAATCCACATTGGTCCGGGTGGACCAGGGAGGCAAGAGACGGGCGTAACCGCTGCGCAAGAATCGTGGCATAGATCTTGAGTTCGGTATTAATGAGGGATATCGGCCGGTAGTCGGAGCAGGACTGGGATGGGGGCTGCGTCTTGGGAAGGACAACTATGGTAGCTGTGTCCGTTTCAGGCAGGAACGAGCCCTTCTCCACCACCTCTGCAAACAGGTCCCGAAGCCTCGGGGCCAGGGTCTCACGACAGTGAGCATAGTATTCCTGTGGGAATCCATCCGGTCCCGGGGTCTTCCCGGGCGCCAGGCGGCTAATCGCCTCCTCAATTTCCTGCAGCGTAATGGGCAATTCGAGGGACTCACAACTCTCCTGTCCCAGCCGCCCGAGCGTCGTCCCGTCCGCCCCCAGCAACTCCGCAAGGAAGATCTCAGACGCCCGGGGTCGGTATAACTGGGAGTAGTAGTCAGCAAAAGTTTGGGCCATTGCCACCGAGACCGTGTGGGTCTCGCCCGCAGGATCTGTAATGGCAGGAATGATCCTGCCCGCCCGGGGGTAGGTGGCCAGCCGGTGGAGGAGTGTACCATTCTTATCTCCCAATCCATAGACCCAGGCCACTGAGGATCGCCACAGAGTCTTTGCCGCCTCCAGAGAGTGTAGGCGGATCTCTTCCCGGAAACTTTTGTTTTTGAATAATGTGTATAACATTAACTGACCTTTCTAGTGGCAAAAGCTTCTGTCTGGAGAGTCAGTGAGTTACAAGCACTGTCTGCAAATCCTCCCTATCTAACCATCTATCCAGACAAGCTGGTCCTTAGGACTTGAGCATCCTTTTTACTGAAGGTGGTAGCTCATCCCACTATCTATCACACTGTCTACCTACTATGCTCTGCCATATCCCTCTAAAGAATAGGAGAGACACCACCACCTGGACTCAGAAAAGATCGTTTCATTCTACCATGACTCCACAAAAGAGTTCTGGGTGGACGATCATCTCTTCGTGGGGTATGTCGGAGCCAAGAAAGGGAAGGCAGTGTAGTCTCTGCATAAAAATCTGCTACATATTGGGCAAAAAGCAACCACCTGAGGGCGTGTGTGCTCACTCTACCTGAGCCAAGGCTGAGACCACTGTGTTAGCTTGCAGAGTCCATGTCCTGGATATCTGTTAGGCAGCAACATTGGCTTCTTTGCATAAATTTACGAAGCACTACTGCCTGGCCAATTCGGTCCCATCTCCAGGTAGGTATTTCTTGGGTCTCTACTCTGAGGTAAGGAATCTGCGTCTCTAAGTCTCTATCAGATTGACCAATTAGTTACTTTCGGCAGCGCCTTATCTGGTAGAGATTCTATCTAGCCGCAGATTCCTTACTGACCCTCCCATCCTACCTGAAAATGGATTATAGCGTAAAGGATTCACCCCTTCTAAGTGCCCTAGCTTCACACACCAGTTGTCAGTGTTCCTTGTGGCTCCACGCTTCTGTGTGGAAAGTCACAAAAAGAAACTGACACCCTCGGACTGGGGTGGCACGTATCTAGTCATTGCACACGTCATTTCCGGTACAGAATACGCCGATGATACTACGCTACTGGCACACAGGGGTACTGCTCATCAAAGGTTTCCGGATCCAGTCTGACTCCTGGGGAATATTCTAAGATAAGGAATCTGAAGCTAGATAGAGTCTCTACTAGATAAGGTGTTACAGGAGGTAGGCAACTTGTTTGTCAAGGCACTTTACTTAGTGATGTGCAAATGAAAATTGTTCACTGAAACCCGATTTCCACACATTATTTGTGCACCGTATAGTTTTATTGGTAAAACTTGCCTGTACAAATTTAATGGCCATTTCAACAGAAAATATGCCTGCTGGAAATTACAGTGTACTCCCACACCATGCTTTAGTTATATAATTGTGACAATGTGCTCTAAAATGCACCATTGACTACATACCACATCCTTACCACTCTGCTTCTGAACACGTCATGCCTCATTTTTATCTGGCAATATTAATCAGGACGATAATATCTAGAGGACGAGTTATTTACTCTACTGGGTTTTACCTCTCTATGTAGAAAGGGGTATAAATGAGCACCATTATGCTTTTTTTTAACTCAGGAATCTAGCTGTTCCACATAGTTGCACTCTATTTTTTGCATTATTTTTCACATCAGGTGTTAATTAGCCTTTCCCTTTTTGATTATCTTGTTCACAGTGTTCGCAGCAGGGTGTCGAATCACAGTACTATTATACTATTACTTTATTTTCAACTTCTGGCTAAGAGTTGATTACTCATCATTCAATTCTATCTTTAGAGAGCTTGAGTTCTTTATCGGTAGAGTGTCAGGAATAAGGTCCTTATCAGACCGAGTTGTTGCCAATAGTTGCTCAAAACACAGATTAGAAAAACACACAATTATTAGTTGACCACACTTTGCTTATTATATTATGAATCGATAAATAGTATAACCTGAAGTATAGGTAGTACCTTACACAGTTCAATTATTCAATTAATACATATTTCTCACAGTTATCTTGCAAGATGGCAAAGTGAGATGGAAAGTGGCAGTCTATGGTAAGCTTATTTTGCATCCACAGGGAGTCTGATTTACCCTTTTCATTTGCCCACCAACATCCCCCCGCAATATGCAGGTACAGTTGAGCCAGTTAGGTGAGGATGCTGCAGATCCTGGGTTTACATTTCAACACATTTAGGGAGTGGCAATCCCTGTTTGCTCCCAAAGTAGCCAATGATTTCTACTTGAATTTATCCTGCTGACATGGAACAATCTGTTTTTGTTAAAAATAAAATTGAACACTCACAAAAAGAACTTCTGCACACACATACATGTATAAATCCATTCAAATAATCACATATCTCTTCAATTTACAGTTTAAGCTAGTCCGTAGGTCTCCCACCATTTACCCCAAAAGCATTTGTTCCTGGGGGCACCCCCTTGCCTTGTACACAGGTTCCCCCATTTTGGCGTACCAGTCCATCATCCAGCACCATGCAGCAATCTTAGGTGGGGTGCTTGAGTTCCATACTTGGGGGATGGCCCTCTTAGCTTTCACAGTGCCCAAACCCACCAGCGCCCGCTCTCCTCTATTACCCTTAACATACTCCAATACAACAGGCCCCTGAGTGCCATGCATACCAACACTCCCGATAGGCACTCCAGCAACCGCGTCAGGGCTCGAAAGATGGATTCGCAATATGACAGGGCATGACTACACCATGTGAAAGAAGTGAACTTCTCTAGAAACTTTGTGCGGAAGGAGGCCAGGAGCGGTGCTCCTTATGGCGTATTTAGTACATTATCCACTCCCACGTATGCCAACTCAGTTCGGAAAGCTCGGTCGTTACACCCACCGCGCACCCAGTGATTCAGCACCACCAGCGGGGATACCCAACTGTAGAGCCGTATGTCCACAACTGCCATGCCTCTGTCATATGTGGATGTAGTGTATATCCAAATGTGATCTGTGAGACCATGTTAGCCCTAAGAAAGGCTCTTTTTTTGGTATAGACCCCTTGAGGGATCTTGCAGGGAAAGTTATATGGCTTGTATAAAAAACTAAGCAATACAAACATCTAGAAGAATGCTACTCTGCCAAGAATATTCAAGGAGAGCCTCGCCCACTTCCTGAGATCCGCCTGCATTTTGTGAGCAGATTTAGGAGCCATGCCAGCTCTGGAAGCAGCGTGATGTGAACGCCGAGGTATTTAAAACTCAGTCTACGCACCGGTGTCCGGGTCTGCCTGCATGCGGTGCCTGCTGCTCCAGTCCCTGGCACCAAAAGAGGTTTGCCCAATTTACTTTCAGGCTTGAGGCATGTTCGCATGAATCAAGTATCTGGATTATACGTGGGCCCGAAGACTGGCTAGGAGAACAGTACATCACCGCTCACAAGGCTATGTGATCCTCTGCCACACTGTTCCAATTATTTGTGCGTCTCACCTGACCCAATTTGCCAGCGCTTCCATGGCAAGGGCAAATACCAGGGGTGGGAAAGCTGTATGATACTGCACCATTTGCCAGCATCTGTGATCTGGGGCACCTGTATAGAATCCTCACAAATGAGATGAATTGGGGCCCAAATCCCATGCAGTGGAGTACCTCCCACAAAAGGTCCCAATCCAGGGTATCAAATGCTTTTTCAAAGTCTGAGGAGGAGCGCATTATGTCCTTGTATGTGTACCCTGCAGATACGTTGTCTGGTGCTGTGATGCAGCATGAAGCCACATTGATCAGCATGCAGCAGAAAAGAGATAACTCAATGCAGCCTGTTGGCCAGCATTTTTGCATAGATTTTGAGTTCCCCATTGATGAGTAAGATTGGGCAACATGATGCACTCTCTTCAGGTGGCCTCCCTTCTTTGTGCAATACTGCTATGGTCGCCAGATCCAGCTCTGCGGGCAGTTGCCCCTTTTCAAAGGCTTCATTGAACATGTCCAGGAGGCTTGGATGCAGGGGCATCCTTGGTTTCTGATAATACTCTACCGGGAAGCTGTTGGAACCCAGTCTTGCCTGTCTTCACGTCTGAGAGGGCCTTGATAAGCTCCTCAGCTGTTAGGGGCTGGTCAAGGACTTTCCTGTATAAGTCTGACAGGCGCTGCAGTGGCAGGTCCGCAATGAGTGAGGACAGAGACTCAGGTGCCGCTCCTTTTAAAAATTGTTTTTTAATAAAGAACTGCATAATAATCAGCAAGGCCTGTAGATAGGAAATGCAACTGTTCGATTTTTCCCAGACTTCACCCTACAAGTTTAGAGGCAAAGCAGGAACGTTGAGGCAGTGAAGTGAGCTCTCCGGGAAAAAGACATTAAGTACAAGATGCTCTATCTGGCCAGGCTGAGGATCATTAGCGATGACAAGATGTGGTTCTTTGACACCCCTGAAGAGGCTTGGGAGTGGGTGGATGGATGGCGACCAGCGCATCAAAAAGGGACTAAGAACAAAGACATCCGAAGGCCGAAGGAGGGGACCACCCGCCAGCGCACTGACTCGCCTGAAGATCATTGACCCCCAAGACCAGACAGCAGATCCGTGGGGAAATCATATTAGCATGTACTAGCTGACCTGTATATTCTGATCCTCCCGCTTTGTAAATTTAATGGTCTCTAATTGCATACATGGGTCCTGGGGGTGGGAGCAGGTTAGGGGAGCAGGGGATCATGGTCGCTGTAAGATTTCCCAACGTAAGATGTTGAATGTGGGCTACTGCAACAAGATCCTGATTAGAGGAGATGCTCATATTGACTTGTTCATGCAATTAAATCTTGGGCTGGCGCGTGCTGCCTGCCCCTAGATTTGGCTTAGTGATGTTCTATACTGAGCAACAGGCACTCTGCAAGTTGGGGGGTGGGCTAGTTTTAGCTCACAAGGCAGGGTAGCAGGGAGGGGGAGGTTTCAGGGCACGTTTTCCTTGAGGAGGTGTTTGTTTTGAGTCTTGATGCATCATTACAGAATTGCTTTGACAGGTCTGGAAGAGGACATCAGAGAGACCTGGAGATAATAGGAGCTGTGGCAGAGGTGCACCACTTGAGAAGTGCTCCCATTATAACGTTCCATTTAAAATGATTCATCAACCGAGCAGAGACCTACATATTTGGTTGTGGAACGTCAATGGGCTGGGCCACAAGATTAAGCGTACTTTGGTCCTCCAACACCTATGAAGACATGCTCCGGATGTTATATTGATCCAAGAGACACATCTTAAGGGCACAAGCTGTAGGGTTCTTGACAGGTTTGGGTACACACTGATTGCTGATTCCGGCTACATGACGGATAAGAGGGGAGTGGGAATATTGCTTGAGAAAACAATCCTGTTTACAGTGCACCGCACCTGGAATGACTCGCAGGGTAGATTTGTGGCGGTGACAGGGACATGGGAGGGTGAGGCAATAAATCTGTGCTCCCTATATATCCCACCGTGCCTGCATGTGGGAACCTTGCCAGAAGTAGTCGCAGTATTATTAGCTATACCGGTTGGAACATTGGTGTTAGGGGTGGGGAGATGTCAATGACATAATGGATGTCACCCTAGACAAAATGAGTGGGGTGGGACAGGCTGGGGGAAAGGGGGTGCTCCCTTT
This sequence comes from Triturus cristatus, assembly GCF_964204655.1. NCBI lineage: Eukaryota > Metazoa > Chordata > Amphibia > Caudata > Salamandridae > Triturus > Triturus cristatus. The sequence goes on along the minus strand of NC_140594.1, from coordinate 213,023,111 downwards.
GTTTGTAAAAGCCATGGGTTTGGTAAATCTGTGGAAACAACACAATCCCGCTGTCAGGCGGTTTACACACTTCTCAGCACACACCTGCTACACCCAGTTACACTATTTCCTGACACATACTACATTGGCCAGGCGGTTCCGGGATGCACCAATTCATGCAAGAGGCATCTCAGATCACTCACCAATCGGAGTGCACATACAAGGGCCCCCAACGAAACAAAAAATCAGCAAACTCCAGAAGTATGTCAAACGCTTTGATCAAGAGAAGATATACCCATATACCAAAGAAGATTATGTGATTCAGAACTACGACACCACATCTGATGAGGGAAGCAGTAACCATTCTAGGAGATCAGGATCGACAAGCAGCGACTCCAGCTTCGAGGGCAGAAGTTACACGCCTCCCTCCAGAGGAGCCCTGAGACAGCTTCCACCGCCCCTCTTTCAGAACTTTCCTCAGCACCCCTTTCAACCACCACTATTCCCTGGACAATAGCTGGGACCCCAACCAATGTGGAACATGCCACCAGGACACCCTATCCAGGCACCTCAATACCACCAATTCCCGAACCCGCTTTTTTGCAACAGAGGGAGGGGCAAAGGAAGAGGCAGAAGAAGAGGAGGACCCAGAAACGTCCACTGGCAGGATCCGGAACCCATGACACTACGGAGCAAGACATCAGGCCAGAAACACTAGTGGTTAACTTATCATCCAGACCACTAGCCGAGGGCGAATCTAGGCTCTTGAAGAAGGGCCTAGGGTTCGTCCCGACTCCACCTGAAGACACATTGAGACTACATCAGGAACTTCACCAATTCTTCTGGAAGGTGAGATTGAAGGCCTTATTCCAAGGGAAACCGGAGACCCCAACCACCGGGACAGGATTGAAGAAGAAGTCCAAGTTCACCCCTACAGCTGCCATGACACCCAACGAGGTACTCACGTTCGAACAGGCCATTCTGAAGGATATCTCTGCACAGACAGACAGACGGCCGTTTAACAACATGTCGAAAGAGGAAAGAATCTTATTGAAGACCATCACCGATGTCACGAGCATCGTTAAAAAACCAGCCGATAAAGGCGGCGCCATGGGGATCCTGGACATAGAGTGTCGCCACCAACTTTCCGACATCAAATATTACCATCCCATAACGGAAGATCCAACAGCATGATTGACTATCAGGATTAAAGGCATAGTCAATGAAGCGGAAACGGAAGGATGGATCTCCTCCCAAGAAGCAATGTCCCTCTTCAGCGATGACCCACGGATCCCCTACTTCTACACTCTACCAAAGATACACAAGGGGACCAATCCTCTCCCAGGAAACCCCATTGTATCTGGGATCAACTCACTACTGGAACCATTGAGCAAATTCTGCGATTTCTACCTACGCCCATTGGTTACTGACACACCGTCCTACCTCAGAGAAACCACTGAAGTCCTTAATCGAGAACTTCCCGCACCTGACACCATCAACCTTTTGGTTACCCTGGATGTGGAGGCACTCTACACTAATATCCCTCAAGATGCCACCCTGGAAGTTTTGAAGTCCACATTACGGAACATCGAGCCATTGCCCTACGAGACTCCCATCTCATTTATCTGATTTATTCTTATCGGAAGATTAGGGACTACTGAGCCCAAGTCATACTAGTGGATCCAGATTGGCATTGGAAGTATGGTTTCCTGAACTCTGGCGCATGAGCATCTGTCCACCGATCACGCTGCCCTGGGAGGCTTTCTTGTCGCAGCAGCAGGGTAGAGTTCTGCACCTGAACCTGCGCATCCTACATCGCCATGCTTGGGGGTGAGCGGCACCAGTTAAGTGCCTCTGGCCTTCCACCTGAAGTTGTTGACATCATCTTGACAGCCAGGTGCCTATCCGCCTAATCTATACATGGCTGTTGTTGGAATACGTTTGTGGCCTGGTGCGCTTTTTAGCAGATCAGTGCATTACCGAAGGTAATCAATTTGTTAATTTGTCCTGCGGAAGACTGCATTGGAAGTTATGTACATAGCAGATTAAAATGTCTAAGATATAAGCGTTTTTGGTTTAAGAAAAAAACCATGTGCATGGATGGCACTTAATGAAGTGGTGAGTCTTATGCACTAAAGGTTGGACTATATAACTAAAATACTTTTGACTTCTTATATTTGATCTTTTTTATCACTCTTATGTGTCACCTGAACGGCGTTATTTTACATTCGAAGCACCTCAGTTAGAAATGTACATTTTGGCAAAATGATTGTGCCGAACAAATACCAGCTCATTAATTTGCCCTCAGACTGCTTTTTCTCTTGAAACAATGACAGAAGAACATGTTCTAGCCTTGGCTATAAAGTGATTTTATGGTAAAAACAATGTATGTAAAAGAAATATTTGTAGGAAAGGATGTTTTAGCCCTCCCTCAATCATAGGCTTTCAGAAATTTTTTCTAAATGTATTGTTTTCTAGCTAATATATTGATTGTCTAGGTTCCTAAGGAATACCAAGTGGGCTCCGTTTGTCTTGACATGCTATAAAAATCCTAATCAAATCACTTCCTGCTACATATGATCCATAGTAGTCAGCTGCAGTTGTCATGTATATGTCTTGTATCAGCGATACCGGAGAGGTAAGAAGAGGCACTGGAGTCGAAGGTTGCGCGTCAGCATAGAAACAGCGCGTGTCAGGGAAGTCACATGCGGCATCGGCAACACCGCACCAGGTGGAAGGATCAGAGGAGAAGGAGTTCTTTTTATAGAAATGTCCACCAGAGTCAGCCAGGAAACCTGGGCCATCGGCATGAAGGCCAAAAAAGGCGCTTGCTGGTAAGGTGTTGGAAAGACTCCCAGAGTAAAAGCCAGAGGACCCACGGGGCCCGCAGGCGCAACAGATGGAGTCATTGTCCTATTAAAGATGCTAAACATAGCATTCAAAAAGTGCCTAGGATTCACTCCAGAGCTGGGAAGGCTGGGTACTCCTGCTGAGGATCAACAACCGGATCCGAGATTGGCGCCATGTCCTGAGGCTGAGGGGAAGTCGGTTATGGCGCCTGAGCCAAAGGCTATGCGGTATCACCCTGTCAACCCTCCTCCGAAGTCGGATATGGAGACACCGACCTCGATGTCTCATCCCTCGAAGAGCAGAGTCGAGAGCTATGAAGCCACCTCATCTTATGTTTCTTCCTAGCCGACTTCGATGTATGAGGAGACGGAGATTTCTACCTGGGACGAGACTTTGTGACAACAGCCCCTTCTGTCATGTCTTGCTCTGGCCATGAACAGCTTCCCTTCTCTTTCCTTCTGGGCCTTCAGATTCATCTCTGATAACAGGAACACGCGTTGATCTCTTGATCTGATCCTAAGCACCAAAGGCAGATGTCATGAGGATCAGTGATTGACATCTGACCTTCGCTTAAACCCTGATTTTCGGGCTGGAGACATTTTTCTGAAAAAACAAACGAAATTATAACAAATTTCAAAGAACTCAACAATTCCCTAAGAAGTGGAAACAAAAACCATTATGCCTAAAAGGTATCGAAAAAAGGGAAATGGCGTCAGCACCCAACAGGGGCTTCTTATGGCTCCAGTGACATCACACGGTGCAGCGTTTGGAGCCATGTACATACCAACGCCCCTGTCGATGTGGAAGAGCTTTTGAGAAAGTTTCTGTGGAATGCTGGCGCAAGGGTTTATTTAAAAAAAAGTGAGGAATCTGCAGGTAGGTGTATCCATCAGAAAATAAAAATTACATGGCTTTTTCTACTGATGCAATATAGTCACATTCCAAAGTAGAATACCAATCATTTTCAATTTCTTGCAACCTATAAATGTTCATATACTTGCAGGCAAAGAAATCATATGGTGCATCAACCATGAAATACTAAACTTTTGTTTGGCTAAAGGTGGATAAATTTCAAAATTAATGCAATCTGTTAATGCTTTGCTTTATGTCATCGAGAGGGTTCCAGGGTGCACAACGTGTCCTTATTACCATTATACAAGATTGCAAAGCAAAAATTGACCTGTATTGCTTATGTTCGCACATTTAAGATTCTGTTTCATTATTTTAGTGGTGAGACTGTGACTGCAGGACAGAATGCACACTTTCAGTTATCGTAGAAAGATTGTTATCTAAAATTCTGATAGAACTATTGGTATTTTCTACATCAATTGTTTTGTCAAGACATCACATTAGCATCTGAACACTCATTAAAAGAATCAATATATTGTGCAGCTGAGGCCAGAGAATGATCATAGGACCAAATCTAACAACGCTTACTAACACTGTATGTTGTGACCTGGATCTTACCGTACTTAGAATCCATCTTGTTTGTGACTGTAACTAAAAACCTTTTGGCAAATAACTGGTAATATTAATTACTATTTAGGTTCTACATACACACTGCTTTTAAGTCGCCAGAGACTGTATACAATATATTATCAACTAGTGCAGCAATCATGGACACATTCAAATCTCTTCCCCATTTTTGAGCTGAGAAGCAAGAATAATTCTGGCACGGTGATAAGGGTATGCTGAGGTCCCTATGCATTTCATCATCCAGAAACACAAGACCCAGACTTACTAAGGCTTTGCACTAGTATGATTCAAATCAGCAGCAATTGACTTTCCGATGCAAAAGGTGTTTAGCATTGGGAAGGTGCCCTTTTCACATACCCAAATCCACTTTGAGCCGCATTGCACCAAGAGGGTTTTACAGGATCAGATTACCACGAACACCCATAGGTTTTTGTGCAATGCCAAATCAACTAAGATTTCTGTCAGATTTGTCTCAGGAGTTCCATGACCTTATTAAGAAACTCTGCCTTTGACCCCGTTCCTCTGTATGGCCATGGAACTCGTCAGTGACTTGCAATATCCTTATTATATAAGACACGGTTTCTTTATCCCATATATAGATATGGACTGAATTTCCACTATATTGGTGTTTTAAAGTATGGGGATTTGGTTATGAATTCTGGTGAAATGTCCTAGGAGACAGTAGAACAGTACCTTTATTGATAGTAAGGAAACTACAGATCCAAATAACAGGGGCTACAATGTGTAACACTGTCTTCACAAGCTAGAAACTATTTTCCTAACAGGAAGTTTAAAGGTAAGTTGGCTTCAAAATGTGGTGCGCTCTATGTAGAAAACATAACCGTATGAAAGGAGATGGGTTCCCCTGAAACATTGCATTTGATGTGAACCTACTGAATATTAACATTCAAACAACGATAGTTAATGAATATTAAATGTATTGAGGTTTTTGTGAAACATTGGCTGTATAAATTTATATGAATTAAGTGGGTGATAAAATATATAGACAAAAAAAATGTTGATGAAAATTTGGGGTTAGTCGTGTTAACTTTGTATGAAGGATTGTTATGCTGGATTGTAGGATTTTAGCGTCTCAAGATTACTAGTACCAACAGAAAGCAGAGTGTGGATATTGAATAGAAACTGAACACCCACAAAAGCAGCAAGCTAAATTTAAATGGAAACACATGGGACATAATCCTCCTGCACATGGAGCTTGCTCTCTTTTTCCTAACCGTAAGCACAAAGGTGATATATTTGAAGTAAACGCAATAAATTCATGCAAAACATTATTTGCAAGAAGGTATGTCTTAAACCTTTAGGGTGCTTACTACTCATGTTTCCCAGTAATATGGTGTAAAAAGAAATGGACACATTTATTAACCCTGCCTTACTGTTAGTAAAGACTAGCAAAATCCTGCAAAGGCACTATTTGCAAATAGGCTAGGCTTGTTGCATTTGCAATCATTTATTTATTGATTTATTTATTTATAAAGTTTTATATAGCTCAAACAAGATCCCGAGGGGTAACAGAGCGCTGTACAATAGGATGGAAGAGAGGACATGAATACAATAATGAGCATCAATTGGGAAAAAGAGAATAATACAATAAACAAGTGTAAGCGAACAATGAAGGGGGGTAATAATATGCAGTAATGCAATATCCAACTCCAATTGGGAAAAAGACGATAATACAATAATCAGATGTAAGCGAACAATGAAGGGGGTTAATAATGTGCAGTAATGGGGTGCCGTATCAAATGGAAGTACAATGGTAATAGGAAAAAAGTCAACGATCAAGTGGGTCTAGTCCTCTTAAGGTAAGAATTTACTCATGAGGAATCTTTTGGCTTCCAATTTGAACGCCGTCGTCGAGGAGAGTCTGCGTACTTCTGGTGGAAGAGTTCCATATCTTTGAGGCAGCTCCGGAGAAGGCACGGTGACAAGTTCTCTTTTTGCTAAGGATGAGCGGTTTCAAGAGGAAAGTAGTGGCGCTTCTAGATGCTCCCCCCACAGGATAGTTCAAGTTTTTGCGCCAGGTACCTGGGAATATTGAAGTGAAGGGCTTTGTGAGCCAGAACTGCAATTTTTAACTGAATTTGTGCTTCATACGGTAGCCAATTGAGAGATTTTAGTACTGGGAATATGTGCTCATTTCTTTTGGAGCCAGTGACCAGTCTAGCCGCAGTGTTCAGTGAGGCCCTTAGGGAAGCCAAGGCGTATTTGGGAAGGCCACAGAGGTTAGCACTGCCATAGTCTAGTCTCAGTAGGACAAGCGCTTGGACCACCTGCTTGAAATCATTTTGTGGTAGGAAAGGTTTGATATTTCTAAGAGTCCTCATCAAGTGGTTGGCTCACTTACATACATTGTTGATATGACTTTTCATATTCAGGTGCTTGTCCACGCTGACTCCGAGAGATTTGGCTGAGTCTATGATGATCGGAGTGCAGTTGTAAGCGTTGAGATGAGTCAGCCAGAGATTTAGGTTGGGGATGTGGTTCGGTGGGGTGATGAGCAGGAATTCCGTTTTGGAGGTGTTGAGCAGGAGATGGTTCTTGGTTAACCAATTTTGCGTGCACGTTAGGATAGTGTTGAGTGAGATGATGTTTTCCGCGGATGAGATTTTCAAATAGAGTTGTGTATCATCAGCATACATGTGTAAGAGAATGTTCGTGGAATTTAGAGAGTTAGCTAGAGGTTCCAAGAAAAGGTTGAAGAGGATAGGAGAAAGGGCGGACCCATGGGGGACCCCCATAATTACTGGAGAGGGCTGGGAAAGAGAGTGATTTGCCTTGACTCTTTCTCATCTGTGATGAAGGAAGGATGAGAACCATTGCAGCACCAGATCCGAGAAACCCATTCTGTTTTGCAGGATTGATAGGAGGTTGTCATGATTGACCGTGTCGAATGCTGAGGAAAGGTCAAGTAGGATCAGAAGACAGGAATCGTTTTGGTCAAGCATTTTCAGAATGTCATCCATAATGTGTGTGAGGGCCGATTCTGTACTATGCCCCTTCTGAAAACCGGATTGATGCTGGTCTAAGAGTTGGTAATTCTCTATGTGAGCACAGAGTTGGGATAGTAACATTTTTCTAGGAGTTTCGGTAGGGTGGGGATGTTGGAAATGGGGCGGAAGTTGTTGAGATCAGATTTGTCTGTGTTTGTTGTTTTCTTTTGTATAGGTGATACCTGGGCTGCTTTTAGGCAATCAGGAATCATGGCCTGTGATAAGGAGGCGTTAACAATCCTTGTCGAGGTGGGGATGAGTGCATTCTTAATCTCTTTGAAGATAGCCGGAGGCAGCGGGTAACCGAAGTGGTTGGAAGGGTTGATTGTCTGAAGAATTATGTGGATGTCTTTTTCACTGAATGGGATAAAGGTGCCCCTTGACGCATTATTCTTGGTGTTCTTGTAGGTCGAGTTGCATTTTTCAAAGTAATCAAGGGGTGAGGTGAGGTCAGTGGAGATGATTCTTGACTTCTCCGTGAAGAAAGCATCAAATTCTTGGCAGGAAGGTGGGTTGCCACCAGGGTCTGAGAGGTTTGGACCTGCGACTGATTTCTGTTTGACCAATTCGAAAAGTTTCTTGGGGCAGTTTGCCGCTTGGTCTAGTTGTAGTCTGAAATAGTCAGCCTTAGCTCTCTTGATGTGTTTATTGTAGAGGCTCCTTGCGTCTCTAAGGATTTTTAGCTGGTCCGGTGAGGGTTTGGATCGCCAGGAGCGTTTGGCTGCCCTAAGGGTGCGGTGTTCCGAATTTAGGTTTTCATTATACCATGGTTTGGAAATTTTTGATGAGGCTTTTTTGAGTTGGAGGGGTGCAATGTCATCCATGATGGGTGATGGTTGAATTGTAGGCGTCAGTGAGTGATTGCACCTCGACCAAGTCAGCTTGGGAGGAGAGGGCAGATCTACAGTGGGCAACTAGATTGTCATGGTTTATTGATCTGAGGTCCCTTTCCACATCTTTGATTTCGGTGGTTGAGCCTTCTTCATCACCACCTCCCTGTTAATATAAAAGAGGACGCTGTGTTGGTCAGACCAATCACACAGGTTATCGAGTCTAAGGTGATGGTCTGTTCTTTTGAGATTATAAGGTCAAGAGTTGCTCCTTTAATGTGAGTTGGTTGGTCACAGTGTTGGGTCAATTCTTGATCATTTAGAAATGATTTAAGGCAAGATACCATGGGGTTGTTGGGGTTAGACCAGTGCAGGTTGAAATCACCAAGGAAGATTTGTGAGATGACTAAGTCGACATTGCTATAGATGATTTCCATTAATTGCTCAATGAAGGGGAGATTGTCTCCCGGGGGGTGGTAAAAGGTGTTTAATTTGCAAATCGGTAGGTTGTTACTTGAAATGCTGAGGCAAAGGTATTCACAGGAGAAAGGGGAGGAGGACTTCAAGTGAGAAATCGAGAGTACATTCCTGTGAATACAGGCTAGGCCCCCACCCAACTTCAGAGCTCTGTCTAGAGTGATTATAGCATGAGTGGGTGGAACTAGGAGGTCTAAGCTAGGAGTGTAAGCAGGATTAAGCCACGTTTCGGTGAGGATGATAACATCTAAGTCATTGCGTTGGATGAGGTCGAAGATATCTGAGGCATGATTACTGGCTGATCTGCAGTTTAGAAGTATACATTTGAGACGTAATGGGGGTGCAGAGATCTTGCAGTGTCACCTAGTCATTTGAGTGTTGAAATGCACCTCATGAAATACAGGCATATCTTCACGACCAGTGTTCATACCTGAGAATAAAGCTGAAAGCATCCGGGAGGATCCCGTTTTTAAAGACATTTAAAGTCATTAGAGTAGTGGAATGCTCCTCATGAAATGTATGAGTAGCATCCAGACCAGAGTTTATACCTGAGAATAAGGCTGAATGCACCCAGGAAGATCCAATTTTAAAGCGGCCGTTGGTTCATCATGCATTGACACAACTGGCACTTGTATGTACTTATTGAAGTTTTTAATATATCACCAGGTATATCCTATTATGCGTGCTCACAATGATTTGAGAATAATTAAAATAGGTTTAACAACACCTACAGTATCGGATATATATAGACCAATGTTTTCACAAAGTTGAGGGGTGCGTGGGATAAAGCCCAGAGTTTGATGTCTTCATTGGCCTGAGCTCTTTGTTGCTGATTGATAGAAGCAGGTCTAGCTAAGGCAGGTTTTAGAAGTTTTTTGAAGACGAGGAATCATCTGGTAGATATTAAGTGAGTTCCAAAGGAAGGAGCTCCAGCATTTCTTGAGATGTGCCTTGTTTCCAGCCACCTTGAACTTTGACTCAGAACAGATGTTTTGGCTGTATCCACGGTTCCTAGTCGTCGTGGCTAGTTATTTTGCATGCCCTGATTTTAGCCTGATGCATAGTAAAACATTTTTAAACTTTTTTGGAAAGCAATGAAACAATCTTTGGGTGGGTTGATATCACTTGTTCAGATTAACGCATAGTCTGGCTGCCTGCTTTTCTTTCTTTATCCTTTGTTGCTTAATGATGAGACCTTTATACCCATTTCTATCACCTTTTAGTAATCCTGGCAGCACATGATTAGATACCACAGGTCATGATAATAGGCCTGGTGTCTGCAATACAGAAATGTCACCCCATGTGCAAATGCCACATGATAGACTTAAGTTTAAGACTGCAGATCTATTTTTATAATGGGCCACCTAAATATGTGCGCAATTAATCTCACTGCGACTACTGGTAAGTGATGGTCACAAGACACTGGCGGGAACCTGGAGTGGGTACCTGCATCGGCTTCTAAACGCCTCTAGGGATCTAATGCCACCATAAGTGACTCAGAAAATGGCTTGATTACTCTGATCAGCAAACACATGAGAGCATTAAAATGAATGTGATGTGCATGTGGTGTATGGTCTGAGAAAGAACAAAGAATTTTATTGAAGTGTTTGAGCTAATACATCTTAAAAACTGGGAAAACTCAGCAGTAGCATTTGCTATCATTTATTTTGGTTGTCTATGGTTGATTGTCTATGCCTCTATTAAAGAAAACCACTTTTATGAAAATGAGCCTTATCCTGCCTCAAAAGGAGCAGTCTGCTGAAACTGCCAGGTCACGTTTCCTCTGCAAAATGCAAGCAGTGATTCATTGGTGCATGCTACAAGGGGTTAGTTCATGTTTATCTATGTAATGCAGTCTACGTTTGACAAAAAATCAAGGTGGCCCAAATCAAATGAAGTGAGATAGGAACACAACTCTAGGAGTTATTGACCTGCTTGGAAGAAACAGGAGATGAGTTAGCATTACCAACACTATCAACTTCAATGTATATTGCAAAACAATCCTCAAGTCTCTGTGTGGCTGGCCTACTGATTCCAAAGAGACACACACGATCTATTCTAATGTAAAAAGAAATGTAGGTCGAAGGCAATTTCAGAATACATATCTTTAATCTGGAAAACCAAATGCAAAGCTTCAATGAAAATGTCCTCCAAATGTTTTTGATATGTTATGTTCACCATATTACATGTTCACAATAATTAACACATTTGAAGAGCACAGACTTCATATAAACTGAAATATTTGATATATCTTTTTTGAACATAACTTTAAATGTGCATCCTTTATGCCAAGGGGATTCCATAATGATTACCACACATCCAGTACAGTTATTCATCTATAAATCTGGAGAATCCAAGGGAGAAAGCAGCAGAGTTTGTGATGCATAAACAAATTAGGTATTAGATGTTGAAAAAAAGTGGAAATATAAAATACAACTGTTTCAATTCCATGGATATTTGAACATTCCTTAATTCAGACTCTTATTGTATTTGGCTATCAAAGCCTTTACAAATGTGAAAAAAGAAAACATTATAAATAAGGTCCTATACATTAACAAACAGGTGGTAAAATACCATAATAACATTGTAATTAAATGGCCAGGAAAAGTCCTTACAACTTAAAAATACACAAATAGGCATACCCAGATCATTATAGACATTACATTTTTATATAGATGGTAATATTGTCCTTTAAAAGGTTGTGACTGCAAGTATGAGCTTGCTGTTCCTTGCATTTAGAATATGGGCAATTTTACTGTCTCATGAATCAGAAAGTGGCATAAGAAAGAGTGTAGGGTGAAGAGGATGCCTTACAAGTGCCAAATATTTGTTTTTTTTAATCAAACTTCATATCATATCTTTATTCAATTGATGACATGTTTCTCCTATAGTTATATAAACTGTGGATTGCTCCCTGAAGAAAGCAGCACCCTCCAACCCAAAGTAATGTTCACCACAAATTGCAGGTCCTTTTAGGATGTTAATAATGTATTATCAATTTCTGAACCCAAGCAAGTTAGTTTAACACTAAACCTGGTGGGAATAAAAGAAACATTCACCTATTCATAAATGCCCAGCCATGCAAGTCCCGAAATGGAAAACTTTTCATTTGCTGCTTCCAAGTTAGACCTTTCTGCCAAGACATAATTTACAAATGAGATCAACTCAGCCTTTTGAAATTTAGCCCCAACATATAGTCAACTCTAAGCCATACAAAGTTTGGCTGTCTATATACCTGACTCTTCCCTGACCTCACCTCAAGGTGTATAAGGCCATTGTCCAACAGTTCCTTCCAAATGTTTAATTTTGAGTCCGTTTTTCTAATATTGAGAAAAACAAAAGGAGTTCCCACATTCATTACATTTAGCAGAATGTGCCTAAGCCAATGGGATCATACCCGTCCCCCCACCTGTTTAACTTGCATATTCTTCCACTGGTACAGTCCTTTTAGGAAAAAGAATGTGTGCACCTTTAACTATGCTGATGATATGCAACTTATTTTTGCAATCAACAATACCCCAGACTCAACTTTGAATTTTCCAAAAAAACATGCTGTTCATCTACAACTGAATGAACAGCAATAATTTAAAATTAAACCCAGACAAGACAGAACTTGTTCTGGCTGGAGGCTCACAAAACCCATGGAATTCCAACTTTAGGCCCTCAGAGCTGGCCCTCATCCCCCCCCCCCTCAAGCCCGCTACCTCAGCGAAGAGCCAGGGAGTCCTTATTGATAATAATCTTTCAATGAAGCCTCAGGTTGGGTCTGTAGTTTCCTCCTGCTTCTTCACCTTTGAAGCTCTCATTCAGGTTATTCTTGCACTAATCATTTCTCGTATCGACTATGTGAACTGACTATATTTCGATCTTTCGCAATACCTAATAAAGAGACTACAGCTGGTACAAAACCAGGCAGCCAGACTGATCTACCAACAACGAAGAAGGTGCCACATCATTCCCCTGATGAGGAAACTCCACTGGTTACCAGTGAAACAGACCACTGCTTTTAAGATCTGGTGTATTTTCTTCAAATCCTTTTACGGCATCTGCCCTGAATTTATCTCTTCATGCATCTACAAATATACCCCTGCTCATAACCTGAGGTCCTCACACCTCGACCTCTTGGTCATTCCCCCCTTAAAAAAGAAGAGGCTAGGCGGAGCCAGATTTTCGGTTCTGGAACTCACTTCCACCTAACATCAGATCATCATCGAGCTATCTTCGATTCAGACGACTTTTGAAAACACGGCTGTTCTCCTACGCATATGAATGAGTTGATGAGTTGCAAGCTCTTTCCTGTTTCCAGCGCCAATTTTAACATAATATAACAATGGAAAAATGGTGTTCCTCCCACGTACGTTTTAAAGTACAAACCATCAGCTGCTGTGGCTGTCTTTTGGATTTAATTTTCACACATTCATTCCATATCAGAAATGTCATGAAAATAACCCCTAGGTAATAGTTACATACCTACTGACCTTGTACTAGCTATGAAATGTTACCTCTATGTAGACCAAAAATGTGATTTTATAAGTATTCTTTCTCACACAACCTATTTTAACTATTTCAAAGGCAATAGATATAATGTGATAACCAGGGCCGGCTCTAGGGCCATCGCACCGGGCACTGACTTGGGTTAGGGCGTAATTTTTGCAAGTATATTATCATTTTAGAAGCACCTGCTGCTGCATTCCTGGTGTCCAGCAATTTCCAGGCATCAATTAAAATGTCAAGATAACTCTGGTGATTAATCGTCATCCTGGAAAGAGACCGGAGGTTTGTCTAATGAAAGTTTTGACTTATCCTAAGGTAGCCCAGAGGGTTAAAATGCCTTCTGCTAAGAAGGTGTACTATGCAGATAGCAAAGTGCATATAATGTAAATAGGTCAGAAGGTTACTGCTTCTGTCATAGAGCTCCTTTTGTAACTTGTTGTTTATAAGTCAAAATCCTAATATAGAACATTGAGCTATTAACTGTCATCAAAGAACTGCATGCAAACTGCCAGGTAAACGTTAGAGCTATATTTTTTTTGCCCAGTCTTTCATCATCCTAATCTTGTGAAAAGGGTTCATTTGAGTAGAAAATAATTCTTATTATTAAAGAGAACCTCTAACAATAATGTTACGTTTTAAATTCTAAATTTGTGCTTCTACATTTTAAATTCTGAATTTGTGCTTTTCTAGAATAAGGACTCTCAAACTATATTGCCTACTGGTATCAATGACATGTTACTCATACACTACACCTTGTAGTCCTGTCTGATCTAACATTTTCTATACACTGTTTTACACACGCATGATTGATTGTCTCTTTGTAATGTGTGTGTGATGTAAAGTGCTGTGACACCTTACACAGGTATGAGTGGCGCTATAAAAGTAAATTAATCTGAGAGACAGTGGTTATGGAGACTTGAGGGGCATTGTGAAAGGGTGCTAGTAAGGGAATCCGTGCAGAGGTGGTCATTGGGGGGGCGCCAACAGACATTGTCGCACAGGGCGCCACCAGGGTTACAACTATCTTCATACAACCCAACATTTACACTATAGATGGGTGGAAAATTCTGAGCCTTGCTGAGAATCTCTGGCAAGCCTGCAATTTTGAGGTTAGCAAAACGATGGGTCAACTCAAAAGACAATACTGTTTTAATCCAAACTCTGCGTGAATTTTGGGAGAAGGGTAGGGGAGATTAGAGAGTCATCACTAGTATTTTTGGCCTGCATCTCAATACCAGAATGGAACTTGATATGACTTTCAGAAATGGGGCTATAGTACCAGAATATCAGGAACTAAATATTGTGCTACAAAAATATTGCAGCAAAAAAAGAGAAGGCAAAAAGATTGACTGTTAAACACATATTGGTAGGTATAGGCTTACTATACTTAACACCAAGTACATAAAATGCTACTTTATAAATTATTTGTACAGCGCTTGTGTAGGGATGCCACAATATCAAAACAGGACTCTGGGAAAAAAGGCCAGAAGATACACTATTATTAAAAAGCCGGATTTAAAGAAGCTATCTAAAGCAGTAGATTTGTTTCTGCCCACAGTCTCAGAGGGAGGAAGTTCCACAGATTAGGTGCTGCTGTAGAAACGGCACGATCTTCACAAGTGACCGTGCTGGTCCTACTGGTGGTAAGCAAAAATTGCTTTACCAATCTGAGAGAGCGTGATCATTGATAGAAGAAAAATGTACAGGGAAGGAAGGAGGGTGATTTGAGGAGTAGGACTTTATGAACAATTGGTAGGGTCCTAAAGGTTACCAAGCTCAAATGGGTAAACAGAATAGAGATCACAGTACATGCAACATATGTGATCTTCTGTTTTAGTAAGCACTTGTGGGTCAGCATTTTGAGCAAGTAGCAGTTGATGTAAGAATACGTCTGGAGATTCAACGTAGACATGATCGAATGATAGTGTCACTTATTGACATATGCAAAGAGAAAATATTGAAGGGGAGAATCTTTTTTAGAACATATGTCACATTCAGAGACTGGGCTTCCTGGAAGTGGGTGTTATCCAAAAAAACTGCTACATTCTGTGCCAGTATCAAAGGATGTGTGGGGCTTCCTGTTATACTTGGTCATAGCATTGTGTCCCATTCCTGTCATCTTCATCTTCAAGGAGTTAAGAATAATAAATCTTACCTATAGGTACTCCCCTTGTTAATATTTTAGTTGTCTGCTTAGCAGTGCAACATGCATGTAGTCAATATTCTGGCAGCTGCACTGGGGAAGCTAATGCCACACCTCTGGTACTTTGCCAGAAGTACCCTGCTGTGTATTTTGACAAAAGTATTTTAAACACAACAAAAGAACAGCATAAAACTGTGGCTTTCTGTGTCAAGTGTTGCAAGGCAAAGCACTAGCCCCTTGTGGATTATCCCCTGCGACATCCGACCTGCAGTGGGTCATATACTATGGCTTTGTGACTTTTATGTAATACATCACCATTAACAAGCTACAACTGAAAACATATTAAGTGCCCCAATAGATAACAGTTTCTACTTTTGCAATCACATAAAAATAGGCATATTTTTGGGACTGTTAGAGCTTATTGGCATTCATGGACTTTGGAAACATAATGTGCCCACACCTTTTTTTGTCATGGACAGATGGAAAACACTCAGATAATCACTTTGTAATTCTGGGGTTTGCATAAAGGGAGCTTGCTGTATCAAACTGTAGCAAACAATAGCTACCTCACCAAATAACTGGATTTCACCATGTATAACCAAGCAGAGTACTGTAATGAATATGACTTGCATGCTAATAACTGTAGCAGAGTTTTTACATCAGAAAACCCAAAATTGTGCCTGCATGGGATGAACGTTTAAATGTCACACATCCTCACTATGCTTGTTATTCAGTTTTTACATGTGTTTTATTCACAGATTATTTTTAGCAGAACTAATCATTGCAAAATGACCAAGTCTATTTTTCTAAAGATGACATTTACTTAATATTCATAAAATAAGCTGTGAGCTGTTGTTGGTCCCATGAAGTAGTCTTAACTTGCTGGTTGTATATCATTAGCAATGCTTAGAATCCAAGCTTCTTATTTGTATACCAATCCTCTGGGTATTCTGGCAGAATAACTTGAGAGGAAGCATGTCTCTGATATTCCTTGGATTGGACAATATCAAACAATGTGTATACTTTGTGCTTCAGATGATGTTCCTGGTGGTTTGTTGAGCAGATGCATTCCCACCTCACAAGATCTTCTAGTCTCTGTCACGACTTTATTTTGACTGATACCTTCAACAAAGAATAGACAATGAAATCACAATGTTTAAAATTGTTATGGTATTCCTTTCACAATTTATGAGATTTTTCATTGTGAAAAATAAGAAATAGTTACTTACAGTCCTGGTTCTGCATTGTAGGAATCTTCATTGAGGTCATTAAAGTTAGCATAATTCCCTATTGTGTGTGTTGAGGCCCCAGTATACTTGAAATCCATAGATAAATTAGAGTGTGAAAAGTCTAGTGTAGCCAAGCACCATTACTAAAGGCAATTTTCAGAGCTTTTGTGAATGTTCCACATTTGTAAAAAGAAACAAATACCCTTCATAACACTCCATTGTGTCACCTGTAAACTGCTACTTGGACACAAGGAAATGAAAACATGACTAAAAACAAGCAGCTAGGAGTGGCAGGGCTTCTGAAGAAGACTGGTAAAGTAATGGACAGATTGATAAAAAATTGTGAAAGCACCTTAGGCAAAAAGTAGGGCAATTTCAGATCAATAGTCTATAAGTAGAAAACTGTATAGGGTTCAGTAGCTGAAAAGGCCTGCAGATCATTAGCTCTACATGCTACCATGATATCAACTAAAAAGGCTTTCTTCCACAAAAGTTGATGCAATAAGGCCATGTGTATGAGCTCACTGAAGGAGACCTCAAACTGAAGAGTACCAACTTTAATTTCTGTGAGAGTGAAGGTGTCATGTTGGAAAATAATTTATTTGTGCCCTACAGGAAGTCTTTAATTACTGGGACCATGATAAATGTTGGTTTAAATAGGTGAGGTCCCTTTCGATACACTGTTATAATTGCAAGGTGTAATTTTATCGAAACAAACTGCATCTTAGCTCTAGCTATAGTCTGATCTCAAGATCCATGATGCCAAATTCAAGGACATCGGGGTGGATCAGCTAGCCATAATGTCTGGTTCAGTTTGCATGGAAGCTTCATTTGTGATTTTAGCAACATTTGAAAAAAAGGCCCAGGAACTACCACTTAATTGGCAATAGGAGAGCAATGAGGATCATAGTTCCTCAGGAAGCGTCAACACGACTGGTGATATCAATGGAATTGTGAGAAAAAGTGAAAGAAATTTTTCAGATCAGATCATCAAAAGGGAATTGCCAGAGAGCTTAGTTTCCTTAGCCTGGACATAACGCTTGGGCATTTGGTGTTCTACAATGTGGTGAACTTGTCTATATGTGGAAAACACCACTTTGTGAAGTATTTTAAAAGAACATTGTCATCTAACACCAAATTGTGATTTTACAAAAAAGATCCTACTGAAAATATCTGCTTGACAATTTTCTATCCCTAGGACATAGACTGCTTCTATCATCAGGTTCCTGGCAATAACACATGCCCTAATCTTCTGTACCTCCAGAGGTAAGTGGGATATGGACCTCGTACCGCCTTCTTTTTTTCTTCAGATGTTGCCTGGTTTTGTGACTGTCTGTCTGATGTCCGTAGTCATAGACAGTAGGAAAGCATAGTTGTGAATGTGTATCTGAATTAAACATCTGTCTGTAGGCATAGACAGTAGGAAAGCCTTTGGAGCTATATAGATTGCAAGGCAATTATCCCAAGCACTCAGAGTTCCACAAGAAATTTAGGGGCCTATATACAACAAATTGACGGAAGGCAGCGTTAGCCTTCTTGGCTTAAAGCCGCACTCCTCCATTTCTGAAATGCATGTCTGCACCATATTTACAACAATAGGGTGCAGCCCTGAGTTTCCCCCTGTGCTGGCGCTAATTTCAGCTGCCTAGCGCCAATGCAGGCACCCTTGCACCATAGTGCAAGGGTGCCTGCGTTGTGGGGAATTATTGTGTATGTGCACATAAACAATCTTAAATGGCGATTTGTAGCTTCTATGTGTGCAACCAAAATCAAAAAGTGTCCTCTGGGAGTAAGCAAAACGGGGAGTCCCGTGCTGTTTAACTGTCACTCAGCATACATTCACCACTCATATTTCATCACTCCTATATCTATCCGTATTGGCACACAGAATCCTTATGTCACGAAGAAAACTTTTTTTCACTTCAATTTATTGTACAAATCTATACACATAGTGTTTTGTCAATCAATATTAAAAATCCAAAAACGGCCTTAGTCGCTGGATATGGTTACAGTTAAAAACATGTAAAAATACAAAATTAAGAAACACAATAAAACACAGTCCTATCTATCACTTATCTAGCACCTTACTTAACGGGGAGAAACCAACAGACAAAATAATATGTCATTGATTACCACATTCACAATTGACAATTAGACCAACTTAGAAGGTGTTGAAATATAATACATCAAGGTCTACTGTCCATAAATTGATAGAAGTGATTGTGGATTTTCGTCAGGGGGTGCTTCTATGTGTGCTACTTTGTGCAACTTATCATTTTTAAGATGATTGTTTGTGTGCAGAAAGAGAGACCTTCCTGTACATAAACAATCATGTATGATGTTTTGCTGTTTTTATGTGGGCTGCACAATGCAGCCCACATAAAAACAGGAAAAACTAGGAGAAATAAAGCATTTCTCCTTGTTGTGCCCTGTTAAGATCAGGTTTTCTCTGGTCTTAATTTTGGCACTGCCCCATATTTACGCCACTCTTGTAAATATGGGACAGCGTCAAAATCAATGGGTGTTGCCCACCCCAACAACCATTGCCCACCCCTTTCATATTAAGTATAGCTTTGAATGGGTGCTTTATTTCCAAGGCTGCGTTAATCCACGTTAAGTGGCTTTACGCTGCCTTGTGAATAAGACGAAGCCCGTATCGCCACCAAAACGTCAAAAAAGTGACGTTCTGGTGTCAATAGGGGCGTCCTAAATATGCCCCTAAATGTCCAATCTTGGAGTCGTAAGGTAGCCGTAGTCTTTAATCTGTCCCCGTGGATGAGGAAGGAGTACTCTCCGTAATTCATATACGCTGGTGTGATGACCGATGTTTTCTATGAAATTTACATGGTGACTGTATCTGATTAGCGCAAGATAAGGAAATAGAAAAAAACAATTTACTACAATTCATCCCTGATGACGTCAGAGGCTTAATAGCCATACCACATAATGCGTGTTGGCTGTGCAAAGTGCATTATTGGTGTATACAGATTGATGTACAGAAACAAAAGTGTGAAAGAAAGAATTGGTGGACCGAATTAAAAACTAAGGATACCTTATGACTCTAACATTGGACATTGCATTTCTCTCCGAACTCTGAGTACTCAGGACCCCTTGTATTAGTTTAATGCTTGGGCTGTGGGTTATATTTGGGGTTGTTTGGTAGCCAACTCTTGTTCTTGAGCACCTATTATTTGTTCAATTCCTTTTCCTCCCCGGATCTGTATGGTGAGTGCTACGGTTTTTGCGTGGCTACCGTGTCCTTTCGTTTTTACTTTATGGATTGCTTCAGCCTTTCCTTCCTTGTCCACAAACCCTGAACCACCAAGTTGCCTAGATTAATTCCTCCAAGATGTCGTTGATTACTAGTTTCTGGACAATCAGTATTTGGTGAGATTCCTTTACGTGCACTGTTATAGTTGCAAGGTGAAATTTTCTCAAACCAAACTTCGCCTTAATTGAAGCAATGGGGAGCAAGAAGGTCCATATGACATCTTTTTGGCAGGGGTTCTGACCCTATCTCTGACACCATAAGCAGTACCTTTCCGATTTAAAAATATAAGAAGCAAGCACTTGTCTTGCTGGCTGCTTTGAAATCACCATACATGATTGAGGCACATTTAAATGTCCATTTTGTATGATCTCAGTGCTTGACTTGGCCACCTTGTGGCACAGCCTGCCTGCTTTCAGTACAGCACACCAGTCCAGCAATTTAATATACACTTACAAATAATAGCAGTGCATTCAGTACATTACTACTGTTATTCTGCAATACAGGTAGGGGCAGTGGGTGGCGCAAGCTGCAGTTGGGGTCTAGGTTTTACCTTGGGCCCTGGCAGTTGTTATTTTTATTATTATTATTATTATTATTTATTTTTATATTAAGCTGCACTGTCTGATCTCAAAAGCCATGGTTTTAAATTCAAGGACATCAGGTCTGGGTGGAACAACTTGAAGTCTGGTTGAAAGGTTCAGTTTGCATGGAAGCTTCATTTGTGATTTTAGAAACATTTAGAAAAAGGTCCAGAAACTACCACTTAATTGGCTATTATGGAGCAATGAGGATCACTGTTGCTCCGGAAGCTTCAACAGGGCTGGTGGTATCAGTGAAATTGAGAGGGAAAGTTTAAAGAAAGATCCTAGAAATGGGAATTGCAATAGAGCCTGGTTTCTACATCCTAGACTTAGTGCCTCCTTTTTCTTCTTCAGATAGTGCTTAGTGGTGACAGCCTGTCTGAATTAAAACTGTTCATCGTCATAGACAGTATGAACGCCTTTAGATCTAGGTGTGAGTTGCAGAACAGAGATGTGATTCAGCCTTTTCTTCCTTGACAACCAAGCTGCCTAAATCACTTCGGACACCCACAAATGGGGTGTCAGTGACAACTGTTTGAACAGGAAGGTTCTGAAATAAAGGAAACCTCTATAAAAGATTAAGTCCACCACAAAAGGTACTGTGTGGCCACTAGGGAGTCATTTCAACTTTCCTTCTACTGGGACATTTGATCCTCTATACATTGTTTGAGAGGTCTCATGTATTATTGCATTTGGGACAATAAAAATGAATCAATTTATCGACTCCAGTAGAGTTAACATTTATTGTGCCTGCAGTTTCTGAATTATCATGAGCATTTTTCACTTTATTCACATTTTACACTTTATTCAAATTGATTACACTCCCTCCTCAAAAGGAAACACTTTTACTTGTTTGCGGTTCAGATTTGCTATAAGGTATGATTATGTAGTGGTGCAAGTGTGGTTAAGAACTTTGAAAGTTGAATGAAAGAATGAATATTAAACTTATAAAGCGCTAACTTAGCCACTGGGCGTCAAGGCGCTATAGCCGGACTAATGTACAGACATAAGATGACATGCTCAGACTGAGGACTGTGTGAAAAGCCAGGTCTTCAAGGCCTTATGGAAGAGAGAGTGTGACAGCTGACCAGAGAGATCTTCAGGGACGGCGTTCCACAGCTTAGCAGTAGAAGAAGCTCTTCCTCCCCATTCTGCCTTTTTAAACCTCGGCACTGTTAATAGATTCTTATTTGCGGACCTGAGCTGCCTAGTAGGAACATAATGCTGCAATATTGCTTTAATACCCTAAGGGCCTAGGCCATAGTTGGCATTATGGGTCAGGCAAAGGTTTTTAAAAAGAATTCTATGGTCCAGAGGAAGCCAGTGCAGCGTGATTAGGAAAGCCGAGATTGAGTGGTATTTCGGAAGATCCATCCCCAGCCTGGCAGCGGCATTCTGCAAAAGCTGCAAACGTCGCACCAGGCCTTTGTTAATGCCCAAATAGAGAGCATTACAATAATCCAGTCTGGATATTACTAGGGCAATAAGAGCCTGTTTTCGAGAGGCAAACAAAAGGATCTGGGAGATCTCCCTAAGGATCCTGATTATCCCAAAACAGGTGGACACTGTCCTACTAATCTGCAGGCTCAAAAAAAGAGAATTGTCCACTATGACCGTTCAATTTCATAACATTTTCTACCATCCAGGAAGAGACTACCTCCATACAATTTTTAAAGTTTGTGGCGGAGTCCCTAATACTGTGAGTAATGGACACCATTATTTGGGTGTCATCAGGATAGGACAACACCTCCAGCCCAAATGATCTGACCACCTTCGCCAGTGGGGCAACATAGATATTAAAAAGTGTCAGGCTCAAGGAGGAGCCCTGCAGAACTCCACATGACAAGGAATTTGAAGCCGAGTAGAATTGGCCCATTTTCACTGTCTGTGCCCGATCACTGAGAAAGGATGCGAAAATCCCCAGGGCCGAGCCCCTGATCCCTATCTCCCTGAGACATTCAACCAGCCTCAGAGGAGATAGGTTATCATAAGCTGTGGTAAGGTCAAGTAGGACCAGCAATCTGGTGTGCCCTGCATCCACCTGAGTCCGGATGCTATTAAATACAGCAGTTAATGCCGTTTCCGTACTATGGTGGCTTCTGAAGCCATGTTGTGAACCATCAAGTATCTGGTGATCCTTTAGGTAGGCACTAAGGTGAGAATATAAATAGGTTTCCAAAATCTTGGTTGGGACTGGTAGCAAAGAAATAGGACGATAATTTTTCAATTCCGTAAGGTCCAATGAAGGCTTTTTTAAGAGTGGCTTAACCACTGCAGTCTTCCAAGAGGTAGGACACTGCCCTTCTGAGATAGCTACGCTCAATACAGCGGTAATGTGAGGAACGATAACTTCTCTACCAATTTTTAGCACCTTCAGGGGGCAAGAGTCCAAAGGAGAAACATATGTAACTCCCTTCTAGTAGCCGGTCCATAACATCTGGTGACATACACGGGAAAGTGGGTAGCCTGGGTGTCTCCTCCATAATTGCACCATCATTAAGGTGGAATGTAGGCTGAACAGATAACCCCGCTTTAGAGTTGGACGCCTCCAACAAGGAATATATATCTGTGATTTTGGTATGGAAGAAATCTGATATTCTATCACAGAGCTCCTGCGAAGCCTTCGAAGGAAGGATCTGTGACTGGGGGAGAAGTGAGGGATCTGATAACATTTAAAAGCTCTCTGGAGGATTTGATCGACTCTCTGATCTTTGAGTAGTATATTCCCTTTTCTTCCATGATAGCCACTTTATATTCTTTCAAATGCTGTTTGTGTAACTCTCTACCCGTCGGTGCTAAATCTATGCGACATAGCCTCTCCTGTTTGCGGCACAATTGTCTCAGCTTTCTGAGTCTGTCAGAGAACCAAGGAGCGGAGTGCTTTTTTCTTGCTGCATAGTGATTTTTAACAGGTGCCAAAGTGTCCATGACTGCTAACAGATTTTTAGATAATTCAGCTGCTGCCAGAGTTGCATCCAGGTGCCCTTGAAGAGGTTAGTGAGTGCCCCCTTACTAATAAGGCTAAGATTTCTCCTTTCCTGCAATTTCCTATTTTCAGCTACAACAGTCCCTGATGCCGAAGTCTGTAAGTTAAAAGGAATGGCAAAATGATCTGACCAGGCGAGAGGTATAGGCTCTCCCACCTTAATTCGAAGATCATTAGAAAAAATGCCATCTAAAATATGCCCCGCCACATGCGTGAAACCGCAGCAGCTCATGGTTTCCAAGAGAGTTTGTGTGTCATTACATAGTGTTTTATCCAGATGGAAATTAAAATCACTCAGAAGTGTGAAATTAGATCTTTCCAGGTAGGGCACTAAAAGACTACTAAAGTCCTTGCTGAAGGATGCTTGGAATCCAGGTTGCCGATAGCATAAGACACCAGAGAAACTCTGTGGGATGAGTATTTATTGAAAAGTATAACGCCTGGCAATGATCAGAGATGGAGGTGACTGGCTCTGTGTGGCAAGTAAGAGCCTCCCTATGGAGAATGCCCAAACCCTCACCCCGCCGGCCTTCTCTGTCCAATCTGACTAGGCTATATCCAGAAGGGATTGCTTCTACAAGATCTAGACGTTTCTTCCTAGTATAGCTAGTCCATACCGGCTAATCTGGCAGAAAAACAGCAGCTTCCCTGGCGCAAGGCGCGGTCTTGACGCGGACGGGCGCAGCCGGGCTTGCCTTTGGCGTGCCAGTGGCGTGCCCGCTGGGCGACGAGTAAGACATGTTGGTTAAATAGGCTATGAGCGCTGGAGCGCTGACCACCTGTCTCCACCCCCAACAAACCGGAAATGATGTCTAGAAGCCTCCGGCACCCTCCACAACAAACAGGAAAACCCGCGGTGGAACGGGGTGCAGGCGGGAGCACTTAAAGGCGCTACCAGGGGAACGAGGTCCCAATGAGGTAAGAACAGAAAAGAGTCAGTGCAAACAGGCAAGGCAAGTGCAAATAACAAAAGTTCAGAACAGAACTTAAAGTATTTAAAATCACTCCACAAGTATTAAAAAGCGTAAAACACATTTGCCCAAACAGAACTGTCTCAGCATGTAAATGCTGTCTGCGCGCATTGATTTGAAGACCCATATATTATAATAGGGAGAATGTGGTTTGGAGATGCTGCTTTACTTTGGCGTGTGAGCTTTGATGAGCGATCCAATCAAATATGAGTAGGTACAAATTATTTGATAACTACTGAAAGAATTTGAAAAAGGTCTGAGGATCAAACTCCAACCTGAAGGGGAGCATTTTGGTATTTGAAGTGTAAATTTCCCACCACAGACTAGGAATTTCCTACTAGATTTTGAAAATAATCATTCTGATAATCCACAACACACATCCAGCTCTGTTTTTGAGTTGAAAGAATATCTGATGGAGGTATGGTATGCAGAACCTTTTGCTTCTGATATTTTTGGTTTAAGAAGTACATCTAGAGGGGGTCTGAACTCCATCTTGGGAAATTTCTTTTGAATCAGTAAGTATCGTGAATAAATGCCATTACCTCTGTGAGGAGGAGGCACTGGTTCTATTGGTTGTTTCTATATAGAGGCTGGCTCATTGTGCAGCTCGGAAATGTGATACTGTGAATTGGAGTCATTGTCTGGAGTTAGATGGAAGTCATACTGATGAGTTGTCGAACTGTGATTAAGAATGTTTGCTCTTGGAGCCCCAACTTTGATGGTATGTGTCTTTGAACCTTCTACTGTTGCTGGGGCTGATACAACCATCAAGGGGATTTATCCCTTTGATATTCTGAGTGGCAGTGATCATCTTTTCAGAACTGGGTCTTGAAAACTTCCACATCTTCTAAACCAACAGCTTTTAACCTCTCTGAGAACTGGAAGACAGACCATGCACACTTGAGTATCAATAGCTGACCTTTAATCCTATAAGGGCAAAAAGTGAAGACATGATTCCAGAAAAATGTAGGAGAAAATGCAAAAAACAAAATTCAAAACTGTTACCACCCAGACAGACCCTACTCTTGCAAATGCTGAATATGTGGAAGAGAACAGCTGATAGCTTCATTTATTTTCTCCAGAATTTGCCCTTCCCCATCTATGAGGTTTGTCTCCTGAAAAAATGCAAATTGCATGGAGTGACATTTTAGGAATGTGTGCTTCTCTGTTTTTCCCAAACCCACTGTGGCCCATGATCTCCAGATAATCAAGTCAAGTCAAATAATGCTTTATTCGAGTTAGCACTCATAAAAGCAGAACACACACCAATTAAAAAACAATTAAACTAAACAGTCGGAATAAAGCAAACAATTCACAGTTGTCTCAAGTAAAAAAATTAATTACAATAATTTCACCTATTACAAGATTGGCAAGTAAGATAAAAGTTTATGCAAGAATAAAATGTACTTGGTTGAAAAACACAAATATCTAAAAGCCATAACTCTAAACGTGCAGAGAAATTATCCAGGCAGAGAATAGTCAGTTGACTAGCAGTCTCTGCCTGATCGACCAGGCCCATCCGATGTACTTAGCAGTGGCAATTGAAATCCAAGACAGAGTACTCGAACATATAATTCGCAGGGCAACAGTACTACAATTAGTCCCCAGGTTCCTACACATTGGAGATAACCATACACGTCTAGGCACACAATAGGCCTTACAAGAAAATAAAAAATGGCCAAGAGTTTCTTTCCCCAAACCACAGGCTGGGCAGATATCACACACCCCACCTCCCCATTTCCGTATAAGACTTCTTAGGGGGAGGGCACCGGCTCTCAACTGGAAGAGAAGTTTTCTATCACCTGGTTTGGTTATAATATCCCAGTAGGGTTCCAGGGCAGGATACAATTTCGCCTCAAGAAATCCCACTGTCATGGACCCTGTGCTAAAGCTACTCATACTCCTAATGGCAACGTAGTCCCAATAGATATTTTTCAAGACACTCTTGGTAGGAAATGTTGCTCCTGCTGGATCTAGCCAAAGTGAGCTCAAACCTAATTCAAGCAATGTTGCCTTCAGCGATTTGAGCCACCCTATTTTATGGAATGAATCCGCTTTGATAACGTCTTCAAAACCATCAGCATAATGGGAAAGCTCGGGAGTCGTCCAGAGCCTTCTCCAGTATAGAATTGGGCGTAGTCTAGCTAGATCGGAAACTTGTTTCCTACCTAGATCGTAACTTAAAGGCAACAGCGGAGTACTTTTCGGGGTGCCTGTAATTGCCCGGAAGAACTTGTTTTCCGAAGCTTGTAGGGTATTCAACTTCTCGAACCCCCACAACTCCGCCCCATAAAGAGCTGACCCAAGCGCCTTCGCTTCGTAAACCTGCAAGGCAGGCTTAACGGGTTTCGTCAAAGATTTTCTGTGTACCGAGCTAATAGCACCTGATAATTGCTTATGCCTCAAGGTAGCAATATCTATATGCTGGCACCACCTACTATTGTCAGCAATGAGAATACCCAGATACGTAAAGGAGTTCACCACCTCAAGAGGACGACCACTCATGATAATCTTTGATTTAAAACTAGGATGGGGATTAAAAATCATGAGTTTTGTTTTAGTCACGTTGACCTCAAGACCGTGTTCCCCACAGAATTGATCAAAAATGGACAGAGCACGCTGCAGACCACTTGGGGTCTTGGATAGAATGAGCGTGTCGTCCGCAAACATTAGAATGGAAATTTTTGTACCAGAAAGCGAGGGAGCGTCCACCTGCGCTGATAGCATACGGGCGGCCACACCATTAATATACAAAGTAAACAAGGTTGGTGCCATTGAGCACCCTTGTCGAACACCTCGTTCAACAGGGAAGTCCGCTGTGACCATCCCCTGACCACCCCACTGGATTTTAGCAAAAGTTAACTCATGAAGCCGGATTATCAATGACAGTAGCACCTCTGGCACCCCCAAATCCTTAAGAAC
Organism: Triturus cristatus; assembly: GCF_964204655.1. Classification (NCBI taxonomy): domain Eukaryota; kingdom Metazoa; phylum Chordata; class Amphibia; order Caudata; family Salamandridae; genus Triturus; species Triturus cristatus. The sequence continues at coordinate 212,995,894 of NC_140594.1, read as the reverse complement.
TAACCACAGCTTCGACGGTGGCACCAGGTCGAAGGCAGCCCGTAAATCGTCGAAAGCCGCATAAAGGCTGCCCCCCCCCCCCCAAACACCACAGTCCTCCATTGCAGTAGTTGAAACCGGAATACCTGGTCCACCGTGCTTGTAGCCCTACAAAAACCTGCTTGGAAGGGTGACAGAGCCTTATTATCATCAATCCAGTCAAGAAGCCTGTTTACTATCACCCGCCCTACTATCTTCTGCACGGTATCAATGAGGCTTATCGGCCTATAGTTACCAGGCTTTGATCGATCGCCCTTTTTATACACTGGGATGATTATAGCACCCCTCCAAGATTTCGGAACCTCTGCTCCTTTCGCAATAGTATTAATAAGTAGGTAGATGTATTTACACCACCGTTCCTTATCACTTATAAAAATATCAGCAGGTACGCCATCTAGCCCTGGGGCGCGCCCACTATTTACTGAGCTTAGTGCAATCATAATCTCTTTATAACTAAAGAGATTATCTTGAGAAGTCGGTAGACAAAAACTATCTACTCTTGCTTTCTAACATGTCTCAGCATACTGGGTGCTAAAGAATTTTACCCAATCATCCTGTGGAACATTGTTATTAGGGGGGTCCACCACTCCCTCACCTCCCCACTTGACAATGGTCCAAAACGATCTAGAATCTTTTCTATCACTAGCACGTTTTAGTTCAGTCCAGTGGTGCTCGTCCCAGGCTTTCTTGGCCTTCACTATACAAGCTTTATAATCCTTCCTGGCTAGCCGGATAGACGCAGGCTCCCTCCTCTTGATGGCACGACCTAAAGCAAGTCGTGCATTTCTACAGTTAGCATTGTACCATTTTGCACCTTTGCGGGCTCTCACCCCGTAACGCTTGGCAGGCTTCAAAAACTGATCTTTAATCATACTAAAGAGAGTGTCATGAATTTTGACCACACAACCCAGTCCAGCTACAAAGGGATTAGCGGATTCCATAGCTAATATCGCTTTATCTGTTTCAGAATTGATTTTATCAATGGCCTGTTGATCGGTTGCTACCCTGTCCCACCTTAACCTCCGCATATCATTTGCTGGAACAACCAAGGGTGGAACAAGAGTATTAGGGCCTATGAGACCATTGGCAGCTAGCCACCATTCATGCTCCACGCATAAGGGGTTGTGGTCACTCTCACTTCTCCAAACAACCTCCATGTCGCAGACCCTAGGCCATAAGGTCATACTACAGAATACATAGTCTATTCTGCTTTTGTGCCGCCCATTGTCAAATGTCATAGCCCCTTGTTTATCGGATTTTGTTCTACCATTCAAGGCTCTTAAACCCTTTTCAAAACACAAGGCGTTCAGACCGACCACATCCTCAGTCCAGCATATAACTGGAGCCAACTCTAACCTAGGGATGCCCCAATGAGAATCCTCTTCGTCCCCAAGGGAGTCTTCACCAGCGACTAGAGGTTCAAAAGTCCGATTAAAATCACCTGCAATGACAATATTATTGTCTTGCGAATGCGTGTCAAGAAGGGTACCCAAGGCAATTAATACCTCTGATCTGCCTCCCTTGTTGCCTCTGGCGTAGATATTATAAATATCAAGTTTTCCTATAGTGCCAGTGGACATTTTAATTAACTGGATATCACTATGACTAGTTTCCATAGCTTTAATTGATAGATTTAGGGACTGCCGAACCCAAATAGTGAGACCCCCCATTGGTCTCCCCTTTGGGCCTTTTAGAGCTGAACCAATCACCAGAGTCAAGTTTAGAACGCAGCCCAGCAAGGTTCCAAGAGATTAATTTTCCCACCTCAGCCGCAGGACCAGCCAAGGCGTTCGGAACAGGGTCAAGATAAATGGCCTTACCCACTTCTGAAACTGCAACAATTGTTCGGCCTCCAAACCCAGCGGCAAGAATGTCACCCTCACCTTTCGGGTCAGTCTCAGAAGTACAGCGTACAATAGATGCAACAGTATACAATTGAGGCTCAGCCAACACACTACCTGGCAATGTCTTCTTGCCACGTACATTGCTCTTCTTGGTGAGGGTACTTAAACTATTTGGGCCAGTTGGTTCACACGGTACTGCACTCATGCCCCCAACAAGTCAGTCGCAATCGTTCAGATTAGATAGAGCTGAGAACCTATTTTCTATGTTGAATCCCCACTCGTTAATTTGGGTAGCCCTTCCCCGTTTGTTTTGTACCAAATTCCATTTTGTCCTCAAAATGCTCGGATTGAGGCCACTTCCCCTCCTTTGATAGAAGAAGTCAAGTGTGAGTGGAATGATATTGGTTGATCTACACTGAGGGGGGAGTAAATTTGGTAATATATTAGTCAGTACTGCCGGGTCAGTAAAGTTCAATACAACACAGTCCCCACTAAATCTTTTTGGACCACTTCCTATCCAATCCACCCTTCTTGCCATGACTAGTTCATCCACTAACTGGTGCTTACCCCAGGGGGTTATTATCATGTTATTAGTTAACCAGTGCAGAGCTTTGGTCAGCAGGGAAGATGTGGATTCCACCTGGCCAGACGTCAGTGATGGAGCATTAGCTAAAACCAAAACTAAGGGGGAGGCATCAACAATAAGTTCCACCGAGCCTTTCAATGAATTCAGGGCAGTAGGACTTACTGGGGGAACCTCACCCCCAGACTCGTCTTCTCCTGCATTTATCTCGGGAGCAGTAGGACACTTGGGCAATGGATTCCCACCCACACCTCCATCAGGCCTCGTAGTTTTCCTTTCGGTCTCAACTCTCTGTACTACTTCAGCTGGCGGTTTTTTTACCTCAACTAAAGTTTTGTTCAGTAGCCCCCCTAATCTGGTCACTTCGTCCGTTAGCTTATCTATTTTAGCTACCAGAGGCTTGACGATACCCTTAATCTTTGAGTCAATCATGCACATAAACTTTTTAAGCTGTTCATTTGTTAGGGACACACGCGCATCATCAATCAATCCACTTTCGTCCGCTACATCAATATTACTAGGTGGGGAGGCGGGCCTTTTCCTGCCCAAACGTAATCCACCCCGTTTAGGCTGGACCTTTCTGCCTCCTCTAGTAGTTCGAGGGACAGATACTGGGGACAGGGCTTTTTCCTCTAATATTTCTAACTCAACCTCCTCTTCACTGCCGACAACATAATTCGTAGAGGTGTTCTGAGCAAAAATGTGGTCGTCTGCTTGATCGCATGCTGCTTCAATGATACCACTGTTATCGAGTTCTGGAGGTTCGGCCCGTATAGATTCAGGCGGAGCAGACTTAGAGAATGAACCCAAACCTAAACTATTTATTTTAGCAACAACCTGAACTAAATAATTGTCCATGGTATTCGATACCGAGGCCGCCCTTTGCTTAGACATTGAATGCCCCAATACAGTGTAATCCTACTTAAGGCTTGAAAAACAACACTTACATAGAGGTCAAAATAAGCGACCAACCCAAATCACAGAGCAAGGCCAATAAGATAAAATACAATAACCCGACAAAAGGATGGGGCGGCGCCTCACCAAATACGAGCAGAGTGCACGGCCCAGTCCAGTCTCTACCAGTCGCGGACTGTCGCAGACTGTCCCGCCATTGTCCCGGGCTTCTCCCGGGCTTCTCCCGGTACGCTCCCGCACGCTCCCGCGCAGCGGTGAACGAGGTCACTTATGAAGGTGTGGAGGCGGTTAGGGGGCGTGGCAAGCAGGGAGAGCGTCCAGGTGCAGATCGTTCAAACAGGGACTCCTGGGAGATGGAGTCCCTGTTCTGTTGCTCGCAGCATTGCTGCACTTAACACAGCGTGATAGCCTCACTCCAGGCACAGGTGATGACACTGCGGTGCGGGACCCGCGTAGCGTGTCCGGCGAGCTTCTGACGAATTCAGATGAATGCAGCAGAATGCAACAAGCAGGAACCAGGGCGAGGTAGCTTTCAGCAAGATCAGTGGCCCAAATCTGACCAGCAAGCAACAGCCTTTAACTCGGCGGTCAGGGGGTGTGGCAAGCAGGGAGAGCGTCCAGGTGCAGATTGTTCACACAGGGACTCCTGGGAGATGGAGTCCCTGTTCTGTTGCTCGCAGCCCTGCTGCACTTAACACAGCGTGATAGCCTCACTCCAGGCACAGGTGATGACACGGCGGTGCGGGACCCGCGTAGCGTGTCCGGCGAGCTTCTGACGAATTCAGATGAATGCAGCAGAATGCAACAAGCAGGAACTAGGGCGAGGTAGCTTTCAGCAAGATCAGATAATCATTCTTATGTGTTTGCTCATTCTTCACTGTAATCTCTATGTAGGTTCACTATCCCTGGTTGTCCAGGTATGTCTTGTGTCACTGTGGCTTGTTCTGCTTTTCTGGTTAGTCATCATTCCCTGCTGTGTCATCAGGTAGTACCCCAAATTCACTTACTACAGTTCACTGTGTTATCAAGCAGTCCCCCAATTCCAATTATCAAAGTTCGCCATCCCCAGTCGTGGTTAACTGCAGGTAGGATGTAGCCTCACCAAGGGGCATATTAACAAGGGTTTTATCTCCGCTTTTTTGGCTTTTAAAGCCAAAAAAGCGGAGATAAAACTATCGCCCTATTTACAAGAGGGTGCTAACATGCGATTATGCATGTTAGCACCCTTTTTCCCAATGCCTCCCTTTGCATCTCTGATGAGATGCAAAGTGGGCGTCACTGGGCAGTACAGCCTTGCAAATATCGCTGATGTGCACATCGCGATATTTACAAGGCTGCCCTAGCATTTTAGCAGACGTTAGTTTTTGGAGAAAACTGCTGTTTTCTCCAAAAACTAACGTCTGCTAAAATCCTGACTTACCCATCCCTAACATAGGGGGTGGATTATGCTGCTACGACCACAGGGTCGTATCAGCAAGGTTATCGCCCTTTTGCAGGGAACATCGCTGGAAAACCAGCGATGTTCCCTGCAAAACTGCGATTTCCCCCGCTATCTCTGGAATTTCTATTGCCCTGGAGCAACGCGTTGTTGATAACGCGCTACCAGGGCGATAAATTCCAGAGATAGACGGCGATGAATAACAAAGTGCTAAGCGCGCTTTGCGTTATTCATCGCCGTTCCTTGCTGATATGCCCCCAAGTACTTTCATTATTCATTCAATCTGGATTAGCTCTCTGTGTCCCTCTCAGGGGTATTCTCAGAGGTGTGTTCTGCCAAGTTTCAGGTTGCTGTTTCTGTCTCAATGTGATGTCATGGTGAACAAGTATTCTGACGTCAATCTGCAAGGATCTCACAGACTACTTGCCTCCAGAAGTGGGCCCTGTTGTTCACCAAATACTCTTCTGTGTCCAACCAGCTCTACATGCTAATGATCCTATACTGGATCTGTTGTCAATCTGAAACCATTCCCAAACCACATCTGGGCACACAAAAAAGTGGGCTTCTCCTCCTTGAATCATCCTCAGTTTAGCTGGAGCATGTACTTTAGGTTCATGGCCCTAAACTTCTGTTTCACCGCAGCAAAAGATTTTCTATTTTCTGGACTTTCTAGGTGTAGTCTGGAAGTAAAAGTTACTTACCTTCGGTAACGTAATATCTGGTAGAGACACAGTCTAGCAGCAGATTCATTAACTTTAGATTTTTCCCCAGGCGCCAGTCTGGAGCCAGACATTTTTCAGCAGTACCTCGGCACACCAGGGGATGGCGTCATACGGCTTTGCGATGACATCGACTTCGGTCATGAAGTTAGTGGAGCCATATAAGTCTCCTCTGGCGCATGGACGTCAGTTTCTTCTGTGAAACCTTCCGCGCTAGTACGCAAAGACACTATAGAAACTGGCTGCTGAAACAGTGTGCCAAAAAGATCAAAAATCTTTGAACAATTAATAAAGACTACACAACAAATGGTATGTTAATACCAGACATGGATTTTAAAGAAAAACCGCAAACAAATCAACAAAGCACAGGGCTACAAGAAATAATGCACCCTGGTGAATAACCATCCTGTAAAGGAAGAAAAACTTACACTCTATAAACCATGGTAACAGCAAACTAAACCTATAAAAACAACACTAAGTTGTTTGTTGAATCACACCATTACGTGACATATTGATAGTGCCAATACAAGGTGTATGATACCAAACAAAGACTTTCAAAGAAAGAACAATTAAACTAATACTGTCCACTGGTGTGCAATCCAGTGTGAAAGAGAAAACACCCCCCACCCTACCGACCACCCACATTTGAAAATGGATAGTATGCCCACATCTAAACAAAACCTATGTGGCCAGGCTAACTCATATGTTGAGTCCCAACATAAGTTGAGCCAGTGATCACCGGTATATAAAACCAGTACTGAAAAAGGGTCTAACCCTTACCTCAAAGATCATTCGCAGAGTGGGAAGGATGGGCAGGGAGTTAATGAGTCCGTGGCTAGACTGTGTCTCTACCAGTTATTACACTACCGAAGGTAAGTAACTTTACATCTGATAGAGACATCTAGCCACATATTCCTTAACTTTTTAAAAATACCATAGCTATACTCCACTGGAGGAGGGTCTGCGAACTAATCCTACAAAGGTTCTCAAAGAGAACCAGCCAGTCATAACTAACAACCAACCAAATGTACGTAGGAATAGCAGAACAAGAGATTGGCTCTTAATAGAATCCATGATCACTGTCACAGAACTTATAAATAAAAAACAACCTACAAGGTCCAAGAGAATCAGCCCTTGAAGGAAAAGGGGGGAAGCCCTAAAGGGCCCCCTGTTCGTTAACAGACATTATCCTCTATCCCCAAAGGGGAAAGAGAACTCTTTGACCAAAAGGGCCGAGTGCAAGACAAAAGTCATGTAATCCGCATTAATCACAACAATAAAGAAATATCCGATAAAGAACTGTCCTGATAAAATCCAAAAGAAGGACTTTCAGAACTTGTTCCATGATACCGAGGTGAATGAGCACCAAAAGAAAGATGAACAATAATACCTTCATGGTATACAGAATTTTGTTAGAAGCAAATGACCACTCAAAGTCTACATAATGCACTGTAAAAGACTAAAATGACACCAATAGGTTTTAATTCAATATTGATATTTACCAATTATGCAGTTGTAATTATTATTATTTTTGCCACAAAGGTGTATCACCTAGACATATGTATAATATATATATCATTGTGTCACAATAGACTCCGAGTGGCCCAACAACACATAGAGCCACACTGGCCCATATTTACTGCAGGACCGCAGGTATATACACAGCCTGCGCCTGATTGGTCTTTATTATCATGGCACGAAAGTCTGAACATGACTCCGAGCATTGGACACGATCAAAATACCAAAGCAAGTGAAAGAAGAAAAGGGAACACACCTTTTAGTGCAGTATCAAAATATTAATTAAGGAAAAAATTAAACATTAAAAGGAAATGATATATAAACTGACTCCTTGTTAGCAACAAGTGCATATAACAACACTTGTGATATGAAACACAATTTGATCACAAGACCGCCTCAAGAAGTAACAGCCATGATTTCCCAAGGACTTAAATCACATAGAAAATAGATACATACCCAAAAAGACAGGCAATATATATCCTCCAGAGAGATGCAAAAAGCATTGTGGGAGAATAACAAGAAGAGCTTCCTATAAAGCCTAAAACACCAAACATAAATTGTATGACCAAAACCAGGTAAGGGAACTGCAGGTAGAAGTGTCCATCAGATTGTTTTCCGACACTACCTATCACATAGCATATGATACAGAGTTCACCCCATTATGTTCTAGGAATGAACAAATGAAACACCTACCCCCTCCACAGAGAAGGAGGCAACTAACTTGAGTCTTCCAAAGAATATACCATAAACTCTGAGTTTAATCACACAATTTTCCAAAAAGTGAAGCACATATATTAAAATGTAGATATGCAGTCTGCCCAGAAGGAGAAAACAACCTGCACCATAAAACACATGGTCCAAAAGGACTTTAATTAAGGATGAACCACAAGAACATGTATTCAAAAGAATACAAAGCGTAGGCCCTGCATCCATTAGCGCTGTAATAAAAATGCGCAGCACACAAGTAGTGAGGACATACTACGCTTAATACTTTAACGAGTAAAGACCAGTACATCCCTATATACCAAACTTACCACTGGCATACCAACATGTCCCTATGAGAGACAACAAAAGGTCGAAACCATGCACATTTTAGCATACTAAACAGCTTCGAAGAAGCTTGCGTCAGAAAATCTTCCATACAAGAAGACACGCCTCTTGACAATAACCTCTTGAGTACAAAGCTGATTCTCAGAGGTCAAGGGACAAAGGGAAACCTTCCTGGGTTATCTAAACCAATCCTATATAAGGAAAAAATGGTACTGAAAATAAAACATCTGCTCTCGCCGTACACTAAGTGGTCAAACTACCTACAGACATGTAAAATGCCCTAACAAAGCTTACTCGCTTATAAAGAAATAGTCTGCATCTCAAGTATAAAGACAAGTTACCCAGTAACAGACAATGAAAAGCTATGATCCTGAAGACCCCTGTCTGTTACAGAAGCGTATTAACGCTGCATCAGCTTGACTCCCAAAAAGGTGGGCACCATCCAATGGCATGTCAACCAGAGTCAACTGGACAGCCTCCGAGAAACCCGAAGTTGCAAACCAAGCCCGACACCTTAATGCCACTGCTGATGCCATCGCTCGACCCACAGAGTCTGTTGTGTCCATACTGTTGCAGGGATTCTGCTCATGCACAGAACTATGCGCAGGAAACATGGACCTCAGTGAATTGCGGTGTACCAAAAACTCACCTCAGTACCCAGAACCCCAATCTGACTAGCATCAGTGTCCCATTCGTCCTCCGTATCCTCTCGGAGCTCCCAATGTATAGACAACCCAGAACAAGCGACTTAGAGTACTCTCAGGAATGGTGGGAATCAGAAATACCTGTTTGTTATTATTCTTATATCAGTCCACAACAAGAGTAATCAGAGACACGGTAAAGTTTAAAATGTTTATTTTATAAACTACGTGTCCTAAGATGCAGTACTTTGGCTAACATAAGCAGACAAATGATTAAAATTAAAACCATCAGCATTGTTACAATACCATAAAAAATGAAGGGAGAAATCATATTACAAATGATAGTGGAATACAACCACCCTCCCTTCGCTAGTGAGCTAGTATTATTATACTAATAGAAGGTCTCTAGGTTTGAATGGGGAACCCCATACCGTAAAGATCAGCTTCGGTGAATCACATCACAGGATCAGCTTTGCTCTGCGCCTGGAAAAGTTCTTCTCCAGAATGTCTGTCTAATGCATGCAAACTGCAATATTAAAGGCTCTCGACTTTCAGATATTTGCAGCTGTGTGCATGTTATGGCTAGAGCGTGGGCCGATCAACCGGAACTAAAAAACATACATTGTTTGGTGGCTCAGACTGTTTCTGCACACAATGTTCAGACCAAGGTCGCATTGCACGTCTAGGGATGTGAACAACAGACAGTTCTCATGTGAAGAAAAGGCAAGCAAGCAGTTTTCAAATAATAACATCTATCTGCAGTGTCATGTGCAAAAGCAGCAAAACAGTGGCAAGATGGCGTTTCTAATATCTAAGGCGCTTATGCTAACATAGCAATGTATGTATCTAAAACGCTGCCTTCACTACAGTACCACACCTTATGGCAAGCCTAGCCACCTGCTGACCATCTTAAATCAAATCACCATTCACCAAGCAAAGGTTATCCGGAAGAGATGGTAACACATTCTGTAGTGAATCCCATGCGGCATGTGAACATCACCCCAGCACACAAAATGTATTTATGGATCTCAAGGCTGAGCTTGCCGAAGCAAAGATGTTTTTACCACATGCATCACAACTCATAAACTCCTTATCCACTGGAGTTTTAGGAGCACGATCTACATCCTGTGAAGAAGTTGCAACCTGAGCCACCAAGCTACAGGTGCAAGGGTGTCTATGAAGACAAACAGAGAGGCTTATTTATGAGCCCTTGCGTCACATTCGACCCAATGTTACGTCACTTTTTGTGACACTGCAGCGGCGTAAATAATGTACCACGTTGCACCATATTTACGAAGTGATGCATCTAGGCAGATGTGTCACTTCGTAAACCCCTGCGCTACATTATACCTGCATCAGCTATAATGTATGGAGGGTGGACATTCCCACGCAAGAAAGGGTCATAGTAGTGGCGCAGTGAAATCTATGAGATTTCACTGCGCCACTTCTAGGACGCCAATGTGTCAAAACCTTACGCCTGCCTCATTGCCGGCGTAAGGGTGACGCAGGCCCTTTCACATGGGGCTTACCCCATGTGAAAGGACACATTGCTGGAGTTGCATCTGTTTTCAGACACACCCAAGCAATGCGTAACTTTTGCACCTACAGATATGTCAGTAATACTGACGTATCTGTAACTCCTTGCAATATGATGTGCCGTACTGTAAATACTGCGCATCTATGGTGCCGCTTGGAGGGCACACTGAGAAGTGTCGCATCGCTGCTTTGTCGCAGTGATGCAACATGTCTCATAAATAGGGCCCTGAGTCTCCGGGTGCAGGCAGGTGTCTACGTGCAATATACCTGTCCACTGAGGTCCCCGACTGAGGCCTAGACCTAGTACCTAATAAAATATTAAAAAGGGCCTCCCCAAACAGAAGAACAGGTTCTTCCCCTGTCTGTCCCTGTTAAAGGACCTTAATCAAAGAGTCTGTTGACCTTTGCACCATAGAAAGTGACAAGTTTAAAACTGTAACCACTTTTCTTAGCAGTCTACAAAGGAGGAACTTGCCTCCGAAGCAGGCCAGGGGGAGACAGCAACCCTGAAGCTGGTGATGGATCCAGACCACTAGCCTCCCCCAGAGCAGACAACCAGCTCTACTCCATTTGAGGCACATTAATGTCAGAAATGGCCCTGCCTCAATTGACACAGGCTGTCTTTCCACAACCGCTTCCTGAGAAGGAATCAAAAACTGCATATTCCACTGAGTATGAATAGTCGACTCTGCATTTGATGTTGTACGCCGCCTACACGGAGGAGGAGAGGCAACTTCGACCCACGCCGACAACATCAGGGTTGGATTCAGCTGATTGAAGACCGGCATCGTAGGTTGAGATCCCAAAGGACCGTTGACCTGCGCCAAAGCAGCACCGACCGATGTCAACCAGTGCCGATCCTTGGACTCTCACACCTCAACCGTCACTGAGGGCACACCCTCAGACGGTGCCCCACTCACCTCCTTGGGGCCTAAAGGTGCTCCAGAGGGAGATGGGGTCCTAAAGATGAGGTGCAAGGAATTATAATGTTCCCTCATCTGAGCCATCGACGCCCAGGCTCCTGTAAACATGGAGGGACGTGGAAGACGGCGTCTCCACGAGGTGAAGTCCGAGAATGCCGGGACTTCAACCTTCCCTTACCTTTTTGCTTTCCCGGAGAACGACGTCCTCCAGAACGGTTTCGGCTCCTAGATCGCCCCCACAAACGCTTTTCCCGGGATGATGAAGACCGAGGCTGGGAAGTCTCCGAGGACTGTGACATGCGTGCTGCCATCAACTTCAAACACTGCTCTTTTAGCGACTTTGGTTTAAGCTTCTGGCAGGAGCCACAATCCTCGGCATCTTGGTGCTTGCCTAAACACCACATACAAATTGTATGCTGATCCGTCACCTATATATGTTGGCAAAAAGATCCCCAAGGTTTGAAACCTGTAGACATAGAAAAGGCGCAGTATTCCATCGACAACAAAGTTATCTGGGTAGGTCAAAAATTCAACCCAAGGAACTGCTTCTCCGGATCTGCGTTACAACACGGAAAAGAAGAAACTGACGTCCGCATGTCGGAGGGGACTTATATGGCTCCACTGACGTCATGACTGGAGTCAATGTCATCACAGAGCTGTACGATACCGTCCCCTCACACAAAGAGCTACTGCTGAAAAATGTCCTGATCTAGACTGGCGCCTGGTGAGAATTCAAAAGTTAAGGAATCTGCAGCTAGATGTCTCTATCAGATACATCCTGATAGCCTGGCCCTCAAATAACAGGTCCCTTTTTCCTGGCCTGATGCTATATGACATCCCTAGCACAATATTTACTTATAATGGCAATGATGGCTCTAGGCTGGCTGCCTGGGGTGGGAGGGGCCAGAACCATGTGCTCTGTTTCCATGACAAAATTGCAGATGGCCTATTGGGCCTCAGAATCTATTCAAAAGTTGATTATTATTTGTGGTAGGCAGTCGCCCATCTCAACGAACAATAACACTAATATTTAGGGGAGAGAAACCCAAAGTCACTAATTAACCTGAGCTCAACGCCCTTGTAGCTATGACACAGAGCAGGCAGGCAGGCTTAACATAGTGTAATGTGTAAAGTATTTATACAGTACCAAAATAAAGTAATAAAGTAAAAAAGAAAAACAACCAATCAAAATCCTTAACTGAATTAGAATAATAGAGTAAAGTTTAATAAACAAAATCACACCAAAACATCAACAACACAATAAGGGGAACCGAAGATATAATTTTAAAAACTTTTAAGTAAAAATAGCACCAAAAAGTACTAAGCTTTAATGATAGTCTATGGAAGCGGTAGACTGTGACCGTGACCTACTGCGATGAAAGCGTAGGTCGGATACACCAAGATTTACCTTTAGTTTTATTCTTTTTTATGGAGCTCAAAATCCTCCAGTGGTGCAAGCCTGAAGCTGTATACAAAGAAGATAAATTGAAATCAGATCCCTTTGCTTCACGGTCCCCTGCCAGCTTGGAAGATCTTGGAAATTCCAAAAAGTCTGTGTAGCACCTTTTCAGGGTTTCTGGAACAGGTTCTATGGGTCACTTCTAAGGCTCCAAGGACCTGAGGGACAGTACTTAGGGGCCAAGACGTATTCCAGTAGGCACCACCAGCAATTTCCAATGCAGGTCCAGTTGGTACTGGTCAGCTGGTCACTGCAGGAGAAAGGCCGCCTGTAGCTTGTTGTGTCCCTGTAGCTGAGGGGTCTCCAACCTTTTTTATAATAGGAGCTACTTATGGTAAATGAAAATCATTCTGAGCTACTAATATTTTAAGTGTGGTAACAGTGACCACTTCAGACAAGATTACATTATTACATTATTGCAGAATTACCAGCAGCGATCACCTTGTTGCTTCAGGCAGGGTTGTCAGCAGTAATGTAAAAAATGCTTTATGAATTTGAATGCTCCTTCGTGGTAAATACATGACAACTATAGGTGCAGTGCTTCTGGCACCAATTTAATAATTGCAATAATTCTCCTTAATGATTCATGATTGAGCAATCAAATATTGCCCATTCAATTTTGGTATGCATACATTAATGCAACCAAGCAAAAGCTTATAATTTTGTAGGCTGGGATGCACACTGGAGAGATACTATTTGGAGAACCCTGCTGTAGCCACAAAGGATGTCTGTCAACTGAACTATGGAGTACACTTCTTTGTTCTGAGGGAGCGGATCCAGCCCTTCAGGCTCCTCTCAGGGTACAGCAAGCAGGGTCGTTTCCTCAGCTGTTCTTTTGGGGGTCCAGAAAGTGTTTTAAGAATGGTTCCTTGAAGTAACACATTTATGGTTGGTACTAACCAGTGGGAGGGGGCGACTCCTCCCTAACCAATGGGGTAAATGTGAGGACAGCCATCCACACTTCCTCAACAGTTTCTGTTTGACCTATTACATACAATCCCACAGTGCCCTTCACTCCTTAAATCCAAGCTGGGGAAGTACCCTTTCTCCCTTGTGCAGAACTTTTGTTTCCACTCAGAGGTGGAGGTATGGCTAGGGAAAAAAAGAGTCCCTCCTATGTGTCCACCCTAAACAGTTATTGGCATAGCTCCCCTCCTACCAGTTTCGGTGCCAGCTAAACCGAGAGGACACATTGTTGCCTTTTCCAGATCAAACTTTCCATTTACTTGTGAAAAGGCATGCCCCTTTACAAGTTAATGATGTTCATGGGTCCACCTGAAATGGGGGGGAAACACTTCTGCACACCCTGGCCTGGGAGCAGTTTTTATACCTCATTAAGGCCAAGCACTGGTAGACCAGCTGCAGTAGGCAAATAATAATTAGCCACTGGAGGTCAGGAACGTAGAAGGTAACTTTATAAAGGTTACTTTTCCCAAATATGTATTTAAAACACTTTATGAGTAAATAGAATTTGTACTAAATTGTTAAAAAATAGAATTGAATGACTTTTTGATGAAAGTTTATCCGTACATTTTCTAGGATTCAGCTACAGCCCTGCCAGTGAAAATAGCATTTGGGGATTAGTCACTGAAAGAACATGCCTCTTTTATTTTCGAATAAGTTCCCCTTTTAAATATCAGGCATCCTACCTTGTGAGCGACAAGGTGTACATAGGGATCACGTATGAGGGCAATCAGGGTTTCCCACCTGGTTATTTTGACAGGTCTGTACAGCAGGTTTTAGAGAAACCCTATTTTCTCTGTGACTGTAATAAATGACACAAACAGTGTTCCAGTCCACAAATGACATTTAACCTTCCATGCCATGGGTGGATTTCTGCAACAAATACTATAGCCATATAGGGAAATTTAATTAGGCCTATTATGGTTACGTCAATGTTTGACATGTTTAAAGAGGGAGCACAGGTACTTTACAGCTGTTTAGCAAGGGTGAAGGGCACACAGTTCTAAAGCCCAGTCAAAATAGAGTCCAGAAAACGGTGACAATCTGGAGTAACCATGCAGAAAAGGCATATTTACTACAATATTCCTGATTCACAGCTCCAGGAATAACTCTAGGGTGTCTCCCACTGCCCACTCAGGAAACCCCAGAAAACAAGAGTTTCTTCCTGCAGCTCTCCCTTCTGCGTCCTCAGGCCTATTGTCCAGGCGGTGAGCTAAGTCCAAGAGGGAGTAGACAGTAGACCTTTGGGCAGCAACCTGTGTCTTTAAAACATCCACACATTGCTGTGTCTCTAATGATCTCTCAGTGACCTTGTGAAGGTCCACTCTGAGAAGATTCTCCTCCATGGTAATCATGTCAATCTTATCCTGCAATGTTTGCCTGGACCTCTCAAATGTTGCCAGTATCAGTGCCCTTGATGGATATGGGGATGTCACCAATCCCTGTGCATGTCTGTCATCATCCTTCATTCTGGATCTCTTGGGCTCTCCACTGTATTGCTTGATTAGTGTCTGTTAAGAGGTCTGCTGCACTCTATCCCTCCCCATTGCCACAAATCCTGGCATTTATGAAAGACACTATCTAAACATGGTGGTTCTCTCAGTTCTGGTCCCCTGGTATGCCCTTAATCAAGCCCAGGGGGGTTGTATGTGGACTTTGGGTGGTGCCAAGCCTTTGCCTTATGTGCATGCCACACCTGCTTTTAGGTCCAGTGTTCATAACATTCTGTGGGATGCAAGGGACCCCTGAATCGTTAGAAGTCACCAGCAGCTCCTCAATTCAGCTGTCACTGTGTTCAGTTGGTGTACAAACAGTTAGGCAGCAAGCTCAACCACAGCACCTAGGTACAGGGGTACGATGTGGTAGAGCAATGCAACACAACTCCTGTAGAGACCTATATGTTCCCTAATTTTCATTGTTTTCACAGTTTTTGCTGGCAATCAATTCCTACTAATGCGCTCTCCCACAGGCAAATAAGGCCCCTATGTTCGCAATGCAAGTGGGTGTGACAGGCACATGTCCTCTCCAAGGTCCCGGGCAATGGGGGGGAAAGGAACCAGCTGGACATGACTTTCAACCACTGTTCCACACCCGGAGGCCCAAATACAGCACAGGTGGAAAATACATTCTGATGCGCTTCTCCAGCTAGGGCACTCCCTACCACGAACCAGCTATCAACTTTGCATTTGATCCCTTCACTCGAGGGTCTCCACTATCAGCATTTCCTGACCCAAAGGTGTCAGCATTCACAATGTGCATGGTGTTGGTGCCGGGCTCTGACTTTACCTGTTCCATTTTCTGGTGGGCGCCACAGTCCTCAGTCTCACAAAGGCGATCTGGGTCTCTGCATCCAGCATGGATGCTGGCTTGGGTCTCTAGCCCCGTGCTACGCACCAGACAGCATCTTGTCTGTGTTTCTGGGCCTCTGTCCCATATGAAATCCCACATGAAATGTAACGGGGTGACCCTGTGTGCCTCAGAACCTGGACATGTATTAAATGAACGACAATTGGTTCTGTCAGGAAAATAAATTGCTTGGTTTACCATACTGAATATGTATCAAAAACACACCAAGAGGATTACTATTTGATTTGCAAAAAGAATTCTTTTATCTTATTCTTCTTTTTATAAGCAAGGCTGTCACATGAAAATATTTTTCATTGGAAACAAAAATATGTGATTTAATGGTGATGAAGTGATCAAGAGGTGACAAGGTTAAAATAGTGAATACCATATATACAGTGGATTGATTATAAAACAATATGTACAATTTTTGACTCAGTTAACATCCGTCCCTACAAGACAATCTCATTGTCCCTAAACTGTGTCCTTTTTCTACTTATAGGGTGAAGAGAGCGTAGAGTAGGGATTGTTATGAGGCGTTGACGTTTTGACCCAGGTACGGGTGTGCCTAAACCAACGTCACAGCGGGTCTTCTTCAGGACAGAGGAGTAGGATAGCCAATAGGGGTGGTGTTGAATTCCCTGTGATGAGCTTGATCTCACTCTCACAAATCCATCACCAATTAGGATTCCGTATGAAATCCCAGTTGGTCCTCAGGCTTGTTTCAAAAGAATGGCCATCATGTTGCATCAGCCATCACCCTCTTATCGTGCTCGTGTGGGGATCACCGACACAATATCGGAATCAACAATATTGTGTAACACAAATATTGTGTCAAAAATATAGTTTACAAAAGTATCCTTTACTTATCCTTATAATAGTATGAACAAAAATACTGGAACAAAATATTGTTTTATACTAGTATTATTAAAAAACATACCAAAATAAAGTTTCTTTAGATATATGTGTATGTACAATCGTCATGCCTGGTCGGAAATCTGACTATAAACACCTAATTCGCACCTTAACTGCTAAATCCAAAAGAATCGAGGATGTGTTGTATTTTACACATGAACACTATTGTATATATGTATATACATGTATATTTGTATATGTATATTCATTAGGCAGCTGCGGTACAGTAATAGTTTTAATATAATGTAAATCACTTAAGCACTTTAAATAGTTAGTATTTTAATTATATCCTGCCTGGGAAGGATTCTTTATATATTTTCACATATATTTATCTTTTAGGAAGGCACAGATACACTTTAGGAAACATTGGTTTGTATTGGGTTAGTTTTGGATCATGGGCTGGTATTTTTAGAAAAACAGAGATTGAAAAATAGGGAGAAAATATACAGAGGCCATGTATTTATACATGCATTGAAACCAATTTCCAAATCAATGTATACCTTAATACCAATTTTGCACTTGTCACTTTAAGAGGTCAAAAAGTTAAAAAGATTAAAAGTAAAAAATTAAAATGATAAATTAAAATTGAAAAAACTGAAAGAATTAACTTAGTAAGGAAGCATCAAGAGTATGAAATTAGAAATTCTGTGCGAATCTAATCTGCAAATTGGTTCAATGATAAGCAAATATGTGCGGTATTTTTAGAACCATTAGGGATATTTCACTACAAGAAAATGGGCATATTAATTAAGGTGGAATAGAAATAATCATTTTTAGCTATGTGGTTACAGAATTGTAATGAGGTGAAATCATTATGATGAATTAGTAGGGGGATTTATCCACCTTTTAAGTTTATTGCATATTGCATATAGTTGAAGAGCCTTTTTTCTATGTTCATTGACCCTGTGTGGAATACAATTGGGTCTGCACTCGTTCTTTTGGAAAAGGAATACAACGGGAAATGTATATATATATGTATATATATATATATATATATATATCATCTTCCAAGTTTGCCCAAGAACGAGGATGCACTCCAAAACAGCTTGCTCCTTGCAGAGCTCTTTATTCACAATGCGTGAACTGGCATTAACATTCAGATACTTGCTCCGCCTGACGTGTTTCGGGCCTCCCTGCTCTTGTTCACAGGCTCCTGACGAAAGAGCAAAGCACCAGCCTTCCAGGACACCTTTTCCCTGCACGCTGATGTTTTAGTAGCCCTTCATTAAGGCCTCTTAGGTGAGTCACATTTACTCTTGGCATGCTGGAACGTGTAGGACCATGGTGCTAATTTACGCCCTCCTGTGGGTGTGCTTCATCTTCCCACAATAAAAATAAAAAAAAAAAAAAAAAATAATAATAAAAAAATATATATATATATATATATTGTTTAAAGAAGTACATCATAAACATTTTGATATATACCATTAATATAATTTTAATGAAATATATTTCACTAATATTTAATAATTAATATAAATGGATATGTTTATATGTGTGTATACTTATACACACACACATATATATAATGTAACACAATTATCAAAAATTATATATACTACATTGTATTAATTTTTTTAATTTACTACTATAAAAAGCACATTATATATATATATACATATACATATATATATATATATATATATATATATATATATATATATATATATATATATATACATATACAAAATCTGCTTTTTATAGGAGGAAATATATATATTTGTTTTTTTTACATGAACTGGAAAAAATATTAACAGTTCAATTCCAAAACATTAAGTAGACCAAAAAAATACATAAAACTAAATTTAAAAAACAAAAAAAGTCATTTACAATAAATATTATAAACATTTAAAAAAAAATACAAATGTAACCAAATTATATAAAGTTAAAATTATAAAAAAATGTATAAAAAATATATTTAACCAATATTAGGAAATGTATTGGAGACTGGGAATAATAGATATACTAATCCCACTCCAGTTCATGCACTCGTAGAGAAAGTGTAGGACTTCGGCTGGGTTAAATATATTATTCCCACTCAAAACAGCATAGCATTATGGAAAGCTTTGAACTTCAAAGGGGTTAAATTTGCTATTCCCAATCCAGTCTGTGCAACAGTAAGGAAAGCGTTGTACTTAGAATGATTACATTTATTATTCCAACTCAAGTCTCAGCAACAGTAGGGAAAACGTTGGACTACAGAGGGGTTACATTTACAATTTCTACTCCAGTCTGTGCAAAAGTAGGGACAGCGTTGGACTCCAGAGGGGTTAAATTTACTTTTACCACTCCAGTCTAAGCAACAGTAGGGAAAGCGTTGAACTTCGGTGGGGTTGCATTTACTATTCCCATTCCAGTCTGTGCAACAGTGGGGAAAGCGTTCGACTTCAGAAGGGTAAGATTTACTATTGCCACTCTGGTCTGTGCAACAGTAGGGAAGGCGTTGGACTACGGAGGGGTTACATTTACTAGTCCCACTCCAGTCTAAGCAATAGGTATTTACTTCACTACAAACACATTACATATTTGAATACCCTAGTAATTTAGAGAAAA
Source organism: Triturus cristatus (assembly GCF_964204655.1). Lineage (NCBI taxonomy): Eukaryota > Metazoa > Chordata > Amphibia > Caudata > Salamandridae > Triturus > Triturus cristatus. Next base: position 212,976,455 of record NC_140594.1, on the reverse strand, counting down.
TATAAAACTCTATATATACTCATTATTACATATATTGTGTATATATATATATATATATATATATATATACATATATATATATATATATACACACACACACACACATTAAAATAATGTATTTTCAAATGAAAAGTAATGGTTATTTAATGATTACTTATTTAGTCGACCTATACCCCTACAAACCTAGCAGCCCACACCTAAACTATAACTAAAATGATTCATTTTAACACAATTTACATAATTGATAATCAATTACATAATTATAAATAATTAATAGTAAATTAATTATTACTTAATTAACTTCCCTCCCTAAACCCATCAAACTCAGCAGCCAACACCTAAAATATAACAATATATATTTATTACACAATGTGCATAATTATAAATCAATTAAATATTTAATTATAGATTTGAATTTCTTATTTTTTAATTATCACTTAACTTCTTACCTGATACCCCTAGAAACCCAAAACTTAAATATTACTAAAATAAATCAGTATTACATAATGTACATAATTAATAATCAATTCAATATTTAATATTAAATGTACATAATTAATATCAATCACTTACTTAAAAATTATAAATTAATTAATTATTACTTAACTAACATCCCACACTATCCCCATACAAACCCAACAAACTGCTACAACACTATAAATTACTATTAGCAAATAAATACAAAAATCGAAATCTCTTAAAATGACAATCTATATTTAAAAAATGAATAACAATAATACAAACAATAGTAACATAAAATCTATATATATGAACTAAAACACATTAAAATAATTAAACAATATTCTTTACAGCTATAATATTGAAAACAATGTTGACGACAACGATATTCTTTTTATTTTTTAATTTGGAAAAATCCAAGCAAACAAGCCAGGTTAAATAAAAAACAACAACAAAAGTAACACGCACAATGACAGTATGGGAAACCTACAAAAAGAAGCCAGAAAACAAAAAACTAAGTGAGAAAGACATAGAAGAGAGCAGCAGAAGGGAAAGCTAGAAGAAGGGAATACGATAGATAGCTCCTACACTTATACATTTATACCAGCTTGAGTTGTAGAAAGACAGAGAATCTAAAGTGTGCCAGATAAGATTAATCAATGACATTTGCAAACAGTAATTAGAGACCAGCGGGCCCGGAGCTGTTTTATATTTATTTGTTTTCCTTTTTTCCTCGCAGCTGGAGAATTGCAGTCTCAATTTCGTGACCCGGTAGTGCCAACCAGTGATGTACTGTAGGGGGTATCCGTAGCTGCACAGAAATAAGGGTACAACAATATTCTTAACAACTACATTACTTACCTGAAAAAAACGATATTATTGACAGCAATACTTTTGTATCCTGATATATTTTCCCCAATATTTCTGTCTCCCGATATTTACAATCCGATATTTTGTCCAAATATCCTTATGTGGAATTAGAGATCCACATTTACTAACATGTGACACAACGCAACACAGCAAGACAACTTGCTGTGCTGTGTCAAATAGAGGGAGCAGGAATGTGCCATATTTACTAAGATATGGTGCATTCCTGCTCTCTATCTGAGCTGTCGCGCCGAGTGCAGCCTAGCGCCAGCAGAGGCACCCTTGCGCCATGCTGCAAGGGCGCCGGCGTTACAGGCAGGATTGTTTTTGTGTGGGAAGGGATACCTTCTTCAACAAAAACAATCCTCAGAGGCGTTTTGTCTTTCTATGTTTGCTGCAAAATGCAGCACACGTAGAAAGAGGATATAATGAGGAGAAATACATGTATTACTCCTCGTTACGCCACTGTTGGGACGGCGTAGCATATTGACGCATTCCCAGGTTTGCTACCCATAGAAAATCTGGGAATGCACCAAATCCATGTGTGGATGCGCCCACACTCCACTCATGGAGCGCTTTTCCAATGCAGAGTAACGCAGGGCGGCGATATGCGCTGCCTAGAGTTACTCTGAATTTACTAAGCCACGCAGAGCCATGCAAGGTGGCTTTGCGTGTCTTATTAAATATCACTTAAGCCCTTGTTTTGCCTTGCGTCGGCTTGCGTGAAAGAATGACAATGCAAGGACTTAGTAAAAATGGGCCAGGATTACAATGAGGGCTTTGGAAGTGCCAGCTGAAAGTGTGTGCTAGGCCATCTTGCTATGAAACAAAGCATTAATAAATATATTCACAGAAAATATAACTCTTTTAAAAGAAAATTATGGTTTGGCTACTTCAAACACGTGTGAGAAAGATCTAAGAAATTCACTGTAAAACCTTAAACTGTCATTATGGTTCAACAAATTGCCTAAAGGCTCCTGAAATCCACCTGGATCCTATCCACTTCACATATCACACCTCACGCCCCTGGCATGAAAATCATGGGCCAGGTCCACAAGGGTAAATTCAGCTGTAAACTTAAGGTTATGAACAAATTCATCTGATTCACACCTGCCAGGAATCCATCCAGAAAGGGATTCCGGACAGGCGTGAATGCATTCAGCAGTGTGCAACAGTGAAGTTAAATCCCCCTCGTAAATCCCACTCAAGGGGTGGAAAGGCAGTATTCCCAGGCATGACCTGCCTTAGACTTTTTGGTGGTTCCACAAACATAGACATTTGCGGGCATTTCCAAACAGCGATCTGACCCCATTTCCTTCCCGAAAAGGGCCACATCAGGAGTAACTCCCCTTCCAAGGTAGGAAGGGGAACGGCTTACCCCCACATTCAGTAGGGTGTAGTGGAACTACTCAGTGGCGTAGCTAGAGCTTGTGGCGCCCGGGGCTATCCCTCAGATTGCCGCCCCGGTGGGGGGGGGGGGGGGGGGGGGGAAGAAAGGACAGCACGCACTTGAAAGAGGTCCGAGAGACACGTAGTATCGCCGCTAATAGTTACCTCGATCATGCAAGTTACATGCACATACATGACACGGTCCAAGGCTACACAGTTGAATGCACCAGTGACCGGCAGTACAAAGGAGGACACACAGACTGCATGATCTATCTGGGGACTCAGAAAAACCACATGCAACATCTATCAGAAAGCTGCGTGAACGATTACCTGGTAATCACCTCAGCACAATGTAAACATGCACATACATGACACTGTTCGGGGATCCGTCATTTACAGCTGACAATAAATGTCCAAACATCATGGTCCCCCCCATTAAAGCAGTGGGGCCGTGCACAAACGTGATGTGCTCTGAGGACCCAGAGCCAACTTAACAGTGTCGAAGCCTGTAATTCTTTATCTTTCAAAAACAGCAAATTAATTATTCACAGTGAAAGACTCACTGTGTGCCCTTAGAACTAAACTCAGCACAAAGGGGTCAGTCAGCTCCACAACCTTGCCAACACAGACCAGATACAAAGCCCGCTCTGGTGGCCCAATGGCAACAACCAGGGATCACGCCCTGTCATTACTTCTAAGCAGCAGCAACCAACTCCCTGGGACCCAAAGCCAGCTTGTAATAGTGCATCTCTCCTTCAGAGCAGCCTCAGCACACACATGGTGCACAGCCTACCCAGGGGGCCCAAAGCTAAAATACAGGGAGTGGAGACACATTGTCATCACAATCCTTAAACACAGCTGTAGGGGCCATGGGAATATGTTCAACCCTATCCAGGGACTCCGTGAATAATCAGAAGAAACAAGAAACATTACATTTTTCTGCAATTTTGTTTTCACATTACTTTCATGGTAACCAAGTGTTAAAAGTCCGCAAAAACAGTAGAATCATAATAACGTGTCTAGTATGGAACGCCAAGGCTGTGTAACACACGTCCCTGTAACACACGTCTTCAGCTGCCTCCCAGACCCGAATGTAGGCATGGCAGAACCAAGGTCTGGAGAAAAATAACCACTTAAAAGAAGTCCGGATATGAAGTAAGTTATGTGTGCTTTGACGCATGTGTGTTTCAAAATGTCCACGGCTCAATCATTGGACAGTGGTAGCTTGCTACTACTGGTATCGCTCTACTCACAGACATCCGGGAATAAAGCCCTTCATCAGATCCCTTACGCATTTCAAAAGGTTCATAACCTTAGTGGACACAGACCTGGATGCGCCTAGACAACTGCTGACTAACTGGAGCAATCACACTGGCAACCTGCAATCACAACTGGAGCTCTCGTAACCTAGGCCCTGGTGCCCTGGGATCAGAGAATACCAGGTTCTTCTCTTGTATCTTGTATCTCAATCTTTTGTGTTCCTTTCCTCTCACAAGCCAAAATGCTTAAGGTAAATAGCTCACACAACATTCAACTCTCTCTAGAACTCTAGGCTCTACAGATGAATGCATTATTTAGGAAGAGAGAGATGAAAGGCTTGCCTGTGCTCGCAGGTAAATGTATCAATTAGAGAATGGAAGCAGAGAGGTCAGTTTATCCCTGCTGTTTCCTGAGGAGAATTACAAGAAGACATCAACATAAGGGCAGGGTACAGACTGACATTTACCCAGAGACAGGTGCAATAGCCCACATGTCTAACTGGCGCTAACAGCACAGCCACCACTTGCTCAGATGAAGACTTATTCCACACTCAATGCTTACAGTACAAGTATCACTCATATGTCACAGATAGCAAAAGTACTACTTACGTGCCACAGTGACCACAGCTATCATCACATGTCAAAGGCAGCTGATTAGTACCATTCATCTGATCATTGCCTTGCTCTTCTGGTTAATTTCTTACTCAGTACAAACAGCAAATCTATCCTTTAAGGTTTTTGTCAGCAGAGCTACTCTCACCAGACAACAGAGCATTCCCAAACAAGTTACAGGGAGCAAAGCTATGCCTTAATAGCAGCTGAGCTATCCCTGGATAGGTGATTGTCCTTCTGACAATCTGTCCGCACGGTGTCTAAGCAACTAGGGAACAGGGAACCAGTGAACAAGAGGGGTTCGGGAACTAATGCTTTCAGAATGGCGTTTGGAGTAAGAGAGACTCTCATACTTTAGTGGGACAGGTAAAACAAAGGAACCGGGAGACGCAATACTTGGAGACAGACAGACCTCAATATTGAGCGGCTTTAGGCTGGGAAACATCAGGCAGAGTAGAAATGGAAGTCTAGAACAAGACAACAGAGACAATGAAAGCAAGAGACAGGCCAGTTCCAACTACAAGGATACAGGCAAATAAGAACCTAGGGTGGAATGTTTGAATTTGAACCTAGATGAGGAACAATGCATACCAAAGGAGAAACATAAAATCCACAAATATTGCACTAGAATGACTCTTACATCAACCACCTGTGTCATTTAGAAGGGCACATGGCATTACGTTCAAACAACACTACCATAGCTGACACTAATTAGGGGGAAGGATTCAAGGCCCTAACCTCCACTGTGAACCACCATGCAGAACCCCCAAACACACTCAACATTAACAAAGGTTAGGCTGGAAAGTGTCAAGAGTCTCTCCTCCCCCCCAACTCCATTTATAGAACAGCTCTATGAGGATAACCAATGTCTTCCAAGCCAGCCACTCACATTAATGTGATTCAGTTCCTCTACTGGAAAACCTCTGACGGATGAATCACAAACGCAGACTGATGTCTGCATAAAGTGCCGAGGCCAAGTAATTGGCTAACTCTGAACCATATCTGGCAGGTCAACATAACAGAACTGCTGCTACACATGCTAAACCTCTTCTCTGTGTGTTTGGAAACGTTGCATACCAGCTGTCCATACTGTCCCTATGCTGTGTGTGAATTAGCGAAGCTTTAAGAGACCGTTCCACTTAAAAAAAAAAAAAGAAATCAAAATGACTGTCCTTGTCAATTTTGTTTTATATTTAGCTGCTTACAATTGTGTTTCCATTATTTTTTTAATAACATTTCCCAAATTAAGCTTGAATATTGACGTTCAAACAGTTTGAATCAAACTTCTATGTAGGTACACCAGGAATACACTGTTGTATGTATCAAGTCTGCATCATCTAGGGCTGTAAGGGCACAGCCTGTCACCATTTCACATAATTATATTAAAAAGTAACGAAGAAAGCCTTTGTGTGCAAGGATAAACGTTTCCTGTCTCTGTCCCCATTTCTCTCACAAGAGGAACCTAATAGACAAGAACTGCGCCGGGGCTTACCTGTTTGAATGAAGCTCCCCTCACGCTACATTCCACAAACAGTGCTCCAGGTTTAAATGTCCCGTCCTCGCAAGCACCAGGAGACCCCAAGCCAAGGCACCCCAAGCTCCGCTGCACAGCGCCATCCACAGGAAGCGCAAGCACTATTTTATGTCCCGACCCGGACCAGACCCCAGGCGGCGCGCACAATGAACCCGGACGCCTCCGCCCAGCGTGCAGTCAACCTTGCAGAAGCTCGTGCGACGTCACGGGCCTATGCTAGGTGGTGGTGGCGGCGTGCGTACGCTGCAGGCAGCAGTTGCAAGCAGCAGGTGGCGGTGCGCATGCGCTCGTACTTCAAACATGGCCGCGCGAGTGGCACTGGTGGCCCATTGCAGTGGCCTTTATAATTTATTTGGGGACGCTGACACTACTGTAACAGTAGTGTCAGATTCCCCAAATAAATTATAAAGACCGCCGCAACGGGCCACCAGTGCTGCGCGACCGCCACCCCAAAAATAGTGCCGCCTGGGGCGGACCGCCCCCCTCTTAGCTACGTCCCTGGAATCAGGTGAGTGAGATGGGGCGTGAGAAGATGGGATGAAATGGGAAAAGGGAGGGTGGGGAAGGGAGATGCAATGGTGACTGAAGTGTAATGGATGGAATGTGATGGGAGAATGGTGGGATGGAATGCAATGGGATAGGGGATGGGAAAGTAAAAGGGAAGGGGTGGGGTGGTCTTTGGGATGGGCTATGATGCGAGGTGATTTGATGAGATGAGGAGAGGGTAGGTGGGGTTGGGGTTTGATCTTGTAGCGTTCGGATGGGATGGATTGAGAAGATGGTGAGGTGGGATTTGATGCAAATGGGATGGGGTGGGGTGAGATGTGAGGGAAGAAATGAGATGTGAGGGTAAGGGATGAGATGGGCATGGTGGGGGTTTGGTTTGATGGGACAGGGTAGGGTTGTGGTATAGGGTGGGACAGGAAGGAGTTGGCCAGGGTGGAATGAGGTGTGATGAGAAGGCAGGGTACAGTGCTGCATGGTAATTGTTACTTCTATGCTGCACACTGGAGAACTGAATGTCAGCCTTGGATACATGGAGAATGTGAGAAAGGACAATTGTAAGAGCACTTTTCAAAAACTTCAAATAAATAAGAGTTATTGGCACCTGAAGCATTACTACAATAACAGTAAATTGGATTTTTTTTCAAATGAAATAACATATTCTATAATTACTTACAGAGTGCTCTGGTTATCAACCTTGAAAGAATGAAAGGCTAAGATCCACTTTACTGCGATTCAAACTTCTGACCTGCAGGTAAAACTAGAGGTCTTAACTTGCTGGGCCTTCTTGCTGGCTGCGGACGTATTACCACTCCTCCACCCACTCCTTCCGCATCGTAGTGCAGTGTGTGCACATTTTGAAACATAACTAATCAGTCCAGAAAGAAGTGTGGAGGAGCTATTCAGTTTCACAGTCCCGCAGGTTTTATATTACTAAAGAGAGAGAACGCACATATTAGCCCCACCTTCAGGGGCTGGAGCCTACTTCTGCTGCTAAATTAGCTGGGGTAAGGCTGGTTTTGGATATTCGCGCTGAAGAGGAGAGAAAGAGTTGCTTTGCTGCAGAAGGCGCAGGGCCTGCGCCACTAAAACATTTTAGCAATGCAGTGATCCAACCTCACGAGCGGGCGGTGGGGAGGGCAAAAGTTTAAGCATTATCAAAATTTCACAGGCACTTTTGTAAAATGCGAGGCATTTTTACAAAAGTGTTGATATTGTGATTTTTTTTGCAATCATGACATCCTGAAGGGTTTGATTTACACCTTAAACAATAAGCATGCTAAATCTATTCATCGGTTTCTATGAAATGGTAAATGCAATTCATCCCGAAAGTTTCCAACAGTCAGTTTATGTGGCATTTAACCGTTTTCCTATGAAATCACATACAACCCTGTGGAGCAGGTAGGCACAGACTATGGCTGGTGCTTTGAAGAGACAGCCATTGTCACTTGGTGCTGTGTATCTGTGAAAGCATGCAGAACTTCCACAGATCTGACCCAGTTATGGCTTTCTGTGATCTCACTTCCAAGCAATCACCTGCTCGCACACAATCACCAGGCCTCGGGTCATCTACTGCATGCATTAGCTAGGCTGTGAAACAGTGGCGGTCTGTAGCCAATCAGTTCATGGACTGTCCAGTGCATCACACGTGAAAAACTATTTCAAGATGTTATGCACCTACCACATGTTTACTGCAGAATGTGTAACGTCATGCATATGGTTGCTAGATATCACAGCTCAGCACTGACACACAGGTTCACCATAAACCCATGGCAAGTTTAATTCAAGAAACTAAAGAAGCTATAAACATATCACAAACACACCCTCCTTCACCCCCACTCAGTGGAGTGTGAACACGGAAGCACATTGGAGCAACTGTGCTTATAGCAGAACTCACAAAACGTATTCTTTTTTTTTGGGCATATTTATATAGCGCAAACTCGACCCGAAGGTATTAGAGCCAGGGCCGGCTTAAGTGCTGGTGGCGCCCTGTGCGACAATGTTTGTTGGCGCCCCCCCAATGACCACCTCCACCACCATAGGTATCTCTCGCTAGCACCCTTTAACAGTGACCAAGTCTCCATAACCACACTCTCTCAGATGCACTGAATTAGTTATAGCGCCACTCATACCAGTGTAGGGTGTCCGAGCACTTTGCATCACACACACATTACACAGAGACAATCAATCATACGTGTGTAAATCAGTGTAGGAAATGTTACATAAGCCAAAGGACTAAAAGTGTAGGAGTCACATGTCATCCATACTGATAGGCAGTATAGTTTAAGAGTGCTTGGTGTGGAGAAGCACAAACTCCGAGGCGAAAATGAAACCGCATAGTTGGGAGTTTTCTTTAATAATAAGAATCGATTTCAAGCCAAATTAACTCTTTTTGCAACATTAATTAATGTTCTAATAATGTATACTTTGCAGTCTGTATGCAGTTCCAGGATGAAAGTTAATATCTCACTGTTCTATATTAGGACTTTAAGTTATAAATTGCAAGTAACAAAAGGATGTCTCTTTTGAAAGCAGTAACCTGCTGATCTGTTTACATCATACCCATTCTGTAATCTACTTGGTACACGTTCTTTGCAGCAGGCATATTAACCCTCTGCACTAACCACCTAAATCAAAACCTCAACTATACAAAATGCTGATCTCTCGCCAGGAAGGTAATTAATCACACGAGTTATCTTGACATTTATGTGAGGCCTGGTAATTGTGTGGGGGGGGGGGGGGGGGGGAGAAAGAGAAACGCTGCAGCAGGTGGTTCAAAAGCAATAAACTTTCAAACACGGCGCCCCCAGGAAGCCAGCACCTGGTGTGGTGACCTCGAGGCTCGAACTCTGGTTTCCAGCACCAAAGGCGGCAGTTTAGGCCGGCCGACGGACCACATCCTCTCCCCTTCATCTAACATCACTTACTTGCGCCCGGTGTTCTCAGAAAGTGCCGTGGAGGGTCCTCTGGTCTCTGCCCTGCCTGTAGGTACATCGCTTTACCTAGACTCGCAGATTTGTATTGTATCTCCTCTCTGCCTGCAGCTCCGTCGCCGTCGGCCTGCCACCACCTCCGCCCGGATCGCTGTCAACCTAGCAGAAGCGCTCGTGTCCTTCGACGTCACGGGCCTATGCTAGGTGGTGGCGGTGCGCATGCGCTTGCATTTCAAAGAGGGCCGCGCGCGGGGCACTGGTGGCCCGTTGCGGCGGCATTTATAATTTATTTGGGGACACTGACTGACGCTACTGTAACAGTAGTGTCAGTGTCCCCAAATAAATTATAAAGGCCGCCGCAACGGGCCACCAGTGCCGCGCGGCTGCCGCCCCAAAAATAGTGCCGCCTGGGGCGGACCGCCCCCACCGCCCCCCCCTAGCTACGCGCCTGGAACTACTTTCTTCACAGAGGAAACTGTTTTCCTCGCAGAGAAAAAAAAGAAAAAGTGTACTCTATTCACACTGTGCAGGCTTCTAAGCTATGGAGAACTCTGTACCGGGCAAATTAGGACCTCTTGGGCCTAGCCACATGAGATTCTGAGAAGTATGCCTGGAAACCGGCACCCGGGGCACCTTTCCAGGTATACATCTAGGAATGATTGTGAATCCCAAAAAGTAGTGAAAGAGCACCTACACTTAACTGGATATCTACAGGTGCAGATTGGCTACTATTTACGTGAATCATGTCATTTTAACTGTGTTGTTTTCAATTAATTTTTTCACATTTGAATGTTAGTTTGCAGTGGCAGTGGCGTAGCAAGGGGGGCGGCCCACCACAGGCTACACAAATTTTGGGGGTGGCAGCCTCCCCCGCTCTTTCCTGCGGCCGTTACGGGGCAGCAAAAGCAGGGATCTTAAATGCGGCGGCCGCTGGGCGGCTAACTCAATCATAACATTTTAAACACGCATTTTTTCTTTGGATCTCTGATTATTAAAAAGAAAGTTAGCTACTGATATAGGGCCACTGCTGGTGTGCCCAACCATGGACAGCTGGTATTGGATGTAGGCCCTGTGTCCAACCAGCTGTGTTTACAGTCCCTGCGGTTCATGGTCTTTGGCCATGCACTACTGGGTTTGGACTTATGGCATGGCCCGCCTCCAAGGGCGTGTACATTTATCCTCCACTGCACATCCCAATAGTACCTATAGCCAACCATAGGCCTAATTTCTTAAAGAGTTTTTTTCTAATTCATACACTCCTTGCATCACTCAGTTTCAAGCTTATGAAGTTGTATTTATTTCCGAGCTTGTGCTGGATGCAAATGTGGTTTTGTACATCTGTGGCTTACCTGTGCCTTTCTTCATCTACCCTCACTCTCTGTCTTCCAGTTGTGCTAACAGTGTTGCCTAATATGAGTATTCACTTCTGTTTGCTCTTCATGAAACTTACACATTTACAGAAATTCAGGTGGTTGAGAAATGGTGCATGCTTCACAACACAAAACGTCTTAAATGTCTTTGAATTGTCAAGTTTACCACTCACATTATGCGTTTTTTTCTCAATTGTAGTGCTCCTCTGCTCTTTGTGTAAAAGATCTACAGAAAAAAAGATTTCGTAAAGTGCAACTATGAAGGGGCTCAAACAGAGTCCCCTTCAAAAAGGTTATAACCAGATTCAAGTCCAACTGAGGAACCACAAAAAGGTGGGAAGGATATATGTGTGTTAACCCTTGGAGGAAAGGTATAACAATAGGGGTCTTCAAGAGGTCCGGCTGGTCTCGCAGACAGAGGAATGCAGACAAAGCAGTCAAATATCCCTTCACAGTGCCGATTGTGCATACCCTCTGAGCTAGGATAAGTGCATATTTCAGAACCTGTGACAGCTTGCCTGCAAGGGATACACATTATTGTCTGCACACCATGCAACAAAGTTGCCCCATTTGCTGGAATAAGCAGACTTAGTGGCGGGGCAACTTACTGACAAGATGACGTAGACCACCACCGGTGGCACCTGAATAGGAACTCAGGTGTTCTCTCTCAATTTTCAAGCATGTAGGTGGAGGGCTTCAGAACCATTCCCCCTGACTGGGAAAGAAGTTCCGGTCTGAATGGGAAGCAAAGCAGGGTACATGTGGAGAAGTGCAGAAGGTCCACCTTCCACTCCCTTCTAGACCAACCTGGGGCAATGAGAATGACTTGGGCCCAGTCTTAGTGAATCTTCCTGAGAACTCTAGCAATCAAGAGAATAGGGGGAAATGCGTAATGCACCTGAAAGTTCCACCTCAATAAATACTGAGGAGTGCCCCACTGGGGAAAGATGTCCTGTCCTACCTCTGGTGGAAGACGCCACTCGTGATCAGCAAAATAACGCCAGCTTAGGCTGCTGGCTCTGAAATTCAGAGACCCCACTAGGTCACTTGATGGCGTGCCAAAGACCACAGCCTCAAAGCTTTCAGACAAAGGGAGTGAGACCCTACTCCCCACTGCTTGTTCATGTACCACATTGCTGTCATGTTGTCCATCAAGATCTGGATGGATCGAACATGGATGGGAGGGGAGGAAAGCATTGAGCGCCAGCCAAATTGTCTGCAGTTCCAGCTGGTTCATGTGAAGAAAATGTTCTTCTGGAGACTATTGGCCCCTGATCTCCAGATGGGCTTACCATTTTAGGGTGGAAGCATCCGTCACTACTGTAGTCATTGTCGGAGGGGGAGAGAAGGCCATCCTGCAGCTCAGGTTCGCCTCGTTCCCCCACCATGCCAATTCTGCACAGTGCTGGGGGAGATTACAATGGAAACTGACAGGTCTCCACCATAATGGAGCCTCTGTCTGTGGAGGCACCACTTCAGGGCCCTCATGTGCCAACATGCATGCATGGCTTGGAGAATGCAGGAGGCCAGCAGACTTAGGAATTTGCGGACTTTCAGGACTGGGGCTCTCGCCTTGGTGAAAGAATGAGACCATTTCCACCATGTCCATATCCTCTGAGGTGGAGGAAAGGCACAGAGAATGGTGGTGTCCAGTATTGACCCTATGAACTGGAGTCGTTGGGAGGGCCCCAGTTGAGATTTGGTTCATTGATGGAAAACCCCAGATGCTGTCAACTGCAGATGGCGTGACATCAGCTCCCATGAACTGGCTATGATTAGCCAGTCATCCTGATACGGAAAACCTTCTGAGATGGGCAGCAACCAGTGCCATCACCTTCATGATGACTCGAGGTGCGGAAGTTAGGCTAAAAGGAGGTACTGCAAACTGGTAGTGCATAGAACCCACCATAAATCACAAGTATTTCCTGTGTGACCGAAGGATAGGGATGTGGAAATACGCATCCTGCAGCTGGAGTGACACCACCCAGGCTCCAAACTCAAAAGGCTAGTAGAACATGAGCTAGAGTCAGCATTTTGAACTTTTGCTTTTTGAGGAAGAAGTGCAGGTTACTGAGGTCCAGGATGGGATGAAGACTGCCATTCTTCTTGGGCATGAGGAAGTAAAGGGCATAACATCCTTGGCTCCACTCCTGTGCTGTCATTAACTCCACTGCTCCTCTTAAGAAAAGAGCTGCCACCTTCTGTTGCAGAATAGATAGATGGTCTGAAGGCAGAGGAGGGGGGGGGGCAGAGCCTGAGGAAAGAGATGGATGTAGCCCTTTTCTATGATTTGAAGGACCCAGTGGTCCGAAGTAATGGCCTTCGAGGTCGAGAGAAAATGAGTCCCCTGCTCTCCCACTGGCTCTGTGTGGACTTGGGGAAGCTAACCTGCTTTTTTGGTGGTAAGGGAGATGAAGAGAAGGAAGACGAAGAGGGTTGCAAGGCAGAAACGCTGCCCTTTCCCCGGCTTCACTCTCTGTACTGCCTGGCAAGAGGATTAGGCTGTTGTGGGATCTGTTACTGATATTGTCTTGGACGAAAGGAAAACCCTCTTGAGAAGCTGCAAAAGTGACTAAACTTGCTGTAGTTTTGGTTGGAGGCAGAAGCTGCAGGCCAAATGAGCGTGCAGTGGCCTTGCTGATTTTTAAATGCTCCAAAGCTAAATTAACTTTATCAACAAAAAGCCACACCCCATCAAAAGGAAGGTCCATAAGATTTGCTTGGAAATCTGCAGAAACATTTGGGGGCATATTCTCAAGAACGCGTGATAACCATTGCAAAAGTTACTTAACTCTACCTCCAACATCTCAGTCTATCGTGGGAAAATTACGCTGTGTTAACTAAGTATTCACAACACGGCGGTACCATGCGATAGTCACCAGATAATGCGTCAAATGGCCGCGTTAAAATCAATGCCACGCCGCAAAATGCGAAACACGAACGCAAATAAAGCTGCGATGAGGCCAAGTGCGATACAAAAAGCTGCGAAACCAGCAGCAGGCATGCAAATCCCACACGTCTGGCAGGAAAATGCACCATAAAAGCAGAACAAGAAAAAGACACCAGAAACAATCCAAAGTGCGCAGCAACATGGATGCACCCTGACCGAACGCAGAGGCCAACGTGGACCCAACAAGCCCCACAGACCACCAGCAAGGTACAACGGGGTCGGGGAAGGCCAGGGAGAAGAGGGAGAGGAAGACGGGGTGCAGTCCGCAGGAAAACAAGACCAGCGTCAAAGAGGTGACAGAACAATACAATCAACTGACCCACAATCAGACTACCTAGAATACAGCTGGAGTGTCGAGGAGGCCAATGGAGGAGGCCAAGAGGTGCTGGCATGACGTGAAAACCCAAACCAGTCACCAAGACGCCGCCAACAGGAAGGCGGCAACGGCAACAGGAGGTGGGAGTCCTGCGCCACAGGAGGAGCAGGAGGAAATGGAGGCCACAGTCATCAGTGTGGAGACGGTGCAAGGAGTAGGGAGTCCGAACACAGCTCCATATGACCTGACACAACATCAACAGGGTGAGTAACGACCAGGGAATGGGGGGACGGGGGAGATAGGCACAATGGCACACATGCACGATGATGTGTAGCGCACTGCACAACCACAATGACCCTGGATCATGTCCTTGAACCCTGTGGCACACTGCAGCACACACACATAGCTATCACAGCACATCCCATGACAATGTGGCACAAAGTGCAACACCGACACTGCAAAACAGGGGACACAACTGGGTCCGCACGTGTGCAGAAACAGGCCACTCACATTGAGCAGAGCAGGAAACTGTGAGATGCAAATGTACGTGTACAACCTCACATCCGTCACGTAGTCCAAATGTCCACTGACCCCCCTCAAATTGCCATCCCTGCCCAAACAGTCACATGTCAACATGCATCGCCCCTTCACATTGCAGCGGGACAAAAAACACCTCCAGCAGGTCAGACCAGACAACCCAGCAGTGATGCCCGAGACGACCACCACACCTTCGACACCAACTCCCTACACCACGCCATGGACATCACAGGCAAACCACCCCCAGGAGCAGGGCAGCCAAGCTACATAGAGAATGTAGGGCAGACACCAGAAAACAGTGGATATTCCATCTGCAATAGAGTGCATATAATCTTTATTGTCTCTAAATAGGGCAGACAGAACATTTACCACTTTTTGACAACAAACTCTAAATAAGGCTCACTGCCTCTACCAAACCATGGAAGCCTGACCCCTTTGGTCCTCTCTGAGAGGACGAACATGGCAGGATATTGACTCAGAGAATGACAGTCATCCAAGTCCATTATTTCCTACTTCTGTGTTGAGAGACAGCTCATTTTCTGTTCCAAAACAGGAAATATTTGGCTTGTTATGAATTGAGATTTTGGATATTGTCGCCCCTCGGAGATCCACAACGGAACAACTGGTTTCCAGCAGGATTTGGCTAACAGAGTCGGTCAATACCTCTGCCGGATTTCTCCATAGGGGCATTTGCAGCAAAACACTAGGTAATGCTTGGAGAGGGAATCCCCCTCCCACATGTATAGCACTTTAGCGCGTGCTCCACATTTTCTGATCACATACTCACCTAAAGTATAGATCGCACTTTCACATAGTCAACGGACCTGAGGAAAGCCAGTTTTACAGAAAAGGCCTGGCTGAAACATGTAGACCACACCTTGAATGTGGGAGTTCCTAATAACCACTCCACCAACATCCACTTGCCTTGTTTTTAACGCTAACAGAGGCCCAGACATTGAAATTACCCCCTCGGGAACTGGGACCACTGTATAGCTTTTAAAATATGACTTTCACGTCACTCACACTGCACACTCAGCAACACACCAGCTCCGCTGTAATACAGGCGTAGAAGCACACCCGGGACACATTCGGTGTCACTGGGTGGGCCCGATAATGAAGCATGCCACCAACTAGGTTGGTGGGTGAGGGCTTCATAAAGAAAACTAATAGTTTCCCCCTTTCTCATACAGTCCTCAGTCCTGTATTATTCACAAATAGGCTAGTCCTCTCGTTGATTACACATATGAGATATCTTGCTCATGAGTCAGAATTCCTCATGCACAGTTTAGACAGGTTCCAACAAAGTACCATCTCTCAATAAGTAATGGCCGATTGCGACCCCACACCACGCAAACTCATTACCCGACTCTATTCCCTGACTTTGACTGTCTCCCCATAAGACACCTTGAGAGCCTGCCAAGCCTGGGAATTAGATACAGGCCTGGAAATATCTGCTGAGCAATGGCTTTACTGCTGTGGTCAAACAGAACGCCTCCCCCCTAATTATCGACTGAGACTGATTCATTTTAAATTTTTGCATAGAATGTATTGCACCCCTGCATACTTGCATAGGATAGGCCTGTCTGAAGATGCGAGATGCTTGTGCTGCTCTGCGCCAGAGTCTACATTTGTGCACCTGACCTGGACCTGCCCAAGAGTGGCAGACTACTGGCTGTTTGTATGTGAGACTGTCAGCGCCATCTCAGGGAACTCTTTACTACCAGACCACTGGATGTAGATGTGTCTACTTGGATTTGTCAAGGAGACTGCTGAAGCACACCATCGACTAGTTGCGATGCTGCTGCTTCTGGCCAAGCGCAGGGTGGCGATGCACTGGGGCCGTAGACCGGTGTCAGCCGTTAAAGAATGGCTGGGCGACGTAACACATTGTCAAGCACAGCTGACTACTTTTTGGGACCTTATGCCGTCACCAAATCAGCCCCACAACATCTGGGATTCATTCACAACATATCTCCGCCAACACGCAATTGTGACATCGAACATGCCAGATTCCATGCCCACTCGCAGCTAAACTGGCCTTGTGCACTGCATGCTAACTGGGCCACGATGCCTGGCCCGACCCTTACTGTATACAACATCGACTAACAAGGTACCCTGACCCCCTCCATGTTCTTGTTCAACCATGTCTGACTGTGATTCATGTATGTAAGGTATTAATCTGACTGTCATGTGTAACTATGACGTAGATGTTAGCCTGTCAGTGCCAACTAGGTTTATACTGAAAATGATTCAAAATAATGTATGCCTTATTACAATATAAATAAAGTTAAAAAAAAAAAAAGTAATGGTAGATCGCAAGGTTTAGGCATAAGTGGAGAACCACTTGAGAGGTGTTCCCTTCCTTTACCCAGATGTGAAAGTATCTACAACATTGGATGTAGCTATGTATAGCTTCGATGCCACATTGGGACTGGCCACATTTGGACATTTTAGAAACTAGGCCATGAAACTCTTCCTAGCAAAAAGATGATGATCTGCACTGATACCACAACAGGGAATGTTTTATGCCCACAAGCAGTGTTTGTCACTTTCCAAGTAATGCTGGCTTGTAGTGCACATGTAGCTATGGAACTGGAGACCTTCTTCTTATGGATAATCTATGAAGCAGGAATCTTGTGTGCCCAGAAGACCCGATGAACCTAACTGAATAAGCTTCTCATATATAGACTTGATACCGCAAAAAAATGAATCTGCTGTTAAATCATTGGGGCAAATATAACTAAATCTCTATGCATCAGCGCGCAATACATTTTTATGCTAACCTCTGTAATAGTCAGTGATTTGTCTTCTTCATAACACACATTCCCACCAAGTTAGCGGGTAGGATTACAGGACAATCCCTTCTCTGATCCACAAGATAGTCCACAAATTATGAAGCAGCTCAGAGCCGAATGTATGATGTTACATTGCATATATTTACAACGTGGTATTTTACATTGCGTTCGTTACAATGCAAGTCGTTACAACGACTTGAGCTGAAGGGCATTGCATTTAGGAATAGCATGATTTACTATTCCAACTCCAGTCTACGTACAGTAGGGAAGGTGTTGGAATAGTAAATCACACTATTCCTTAGGTTAGAGTGCCATCCAGCGCAAGTCGTTGTAACGACTTCCATTGTAATGACCGCGATGTAAAGGCATTGCGATGCAATGCCCGCGTTGTAATGGATGTCTCCCCTCAGAGCTCAGTGAGGGTTGATCATTGTACCTCTTGAGATTGCAAGGGAGAACCTTCTGTTGATATCCATAAACAAAGATCCACCTTATGACCTAGTAGCTCTCTTTAACCTTGGCCCTAACACTCCTAATTCATTAATCACAGATGATCACAGATGATCTAACTAGTTTAATTTGGTTGTAATAAAACCATAAATTGTTCTCAGAAGTTATCAATGCTAGTGTAGTATTTTAGAATATCCCCCTTCTAATCATAACCTTAACATACAGATATTTTGACTTGATGGGGGCTGTTTCCCAGCATGTTAAAAACACATGGTCACGTGAAAGTCCACACCCTGTTCAACAGCAGCCTTTTAGAGTGCTATCTCCACCAACCATGATGGCTTCCTGGTCACTGTATGCAAAGTAGATAAGCTGCCACCATCTTTGGAAGAGTTGGCACCGAATGGCCCAGCTGTATGTGTATGAGCTGCTGGCATGCCCGCAAGTACTGACCTCTAAATTGGGCAACTAAGCAACCAGGCACCAGATTGTAAAATCTGTTGTAGATGGATTCTCTTCTCGGTCCTCTGCTACATCAGACCCTTGTTTTTTTTATGAGGTTGGCATTCACATGCAGGCCCTCTTCTTTGGAAGGCTGTTCAGTGTTGATGTCATAGATTAGTTTGCATTCTTATTTTGTACCTGCTAAAGAGATATGTCTCATTATCTCTATATGCCAGTGTATTCTGCTTCAGATCCAGTTTGGAAATAAACCTACGAAAACCTGTAAACCGTGCATGTTGGTTATATTAACTACAATACATTTTTACAAGTGTGTCTAAATTATAGCAAGAATGGTGGACCTTTAGTCACATTTCAGGTCAACAAAAGTAGACTCACCACTGTTAGATGCCCGTTCTTGGCTTTGTAGACTTGTGGCTCCTGTCCACTTGTGAAGACAATATTCCCTTCTTTCCCCATAAAATTGAATTTAACGCTGGAAAACATAGATGCATTTTGATGTTATTTTGCGATGTTATTTGTCGATGATAATGTTTTTTTTTTATTTAGAGTCTTTAGCAAATAGTTAGAAACACGTTGAAATTAAAAAAAATACGCCTTTTGAAAAATTTAGCTTGCCACAAGTTAGCATTAAAAATATCTGATTGGGATGATATTTGTTTAATTTCTTTAAAAAAAAATATTTTAAGTAAGCACACTAACAAAACTATCATCTCTGATTAATAAGTCTGCCCCAAAGCCTCAAGAGGTGTAGGAAAAGTGTGGAAGGGAAAGGAAATGGGGAAGAGAAAAATGCTGAAGCAGAGGCATGCAACACAAAGAATGCATTTGTTAACATCATGCAACCAACACCTCTTTAGATCCTGAAATGAATCCAAACATCAGTGGGTCTGTGCATACATTTATCTTCCCAAACCCCAATGCATTTTGGCTATTCCCAAAGGGGCAGTACTCCTCATCACAGCTACCCAGCTCCTTTTCTTGGCAAAGGATCCTCTTGAGTCCAGAAGTGATCTAAAGTTCTGGGATTTAAGGTCCACTACTTATACTGAAGGAAGTGACCTGATTAGGGCCACCCGGGTCACTCGCGGCCACCTCTCAGCATTCCACACTAATGAATAGTCGGTCAGACAGTAGAGAATACAAACCAAGTATATTTATTCAGGTACACTCAAGCATAGCCCAGATTGACCAGCCTCCTGGGATTGCTGCAGAGAGGACTGGCTTCAGCAAGCATGGTGATAGATTCTGTACAATTCAGGACCAATAAAGACACGCCCTGACTGGAAATTTCCAGTTGGAAGCAGTTGAACAAAGAAGGTACAGAAAGATGAGTTTTGATCCTGAGACTGGGCACACGCTATCTTAATGCAAAGGTCGTGCTGCCTGTGCCCGCTGCTCTAGAGGTGGGAGCAGGCCAATCTAGTGGGAAAGGTATGGGCTAATAAGAACAGTGTATTCATTAGTACAGCAAGGCTCAACCTTGGAGAAACAAAAACTATCGCATCTGCTTTCAGCAGGGGTAGAGAAAGAAAATGAGTTTTGATCATGACTCAAAATGGCGGGCAAACATAAAATGGTGCAGCGAATGCTAACTTAAGATGCATAATACATAAACAGCACAGCTAAAGCATTTCCTTTGCATTTTAATTCCAACAGACCCTCCTTTTAGCATTCGCTAATACCATTTATGTTACTATCTAGAAACAGATAAGACATTGCAAAGATAAGAAACAGCACCATAAGCTAATGCGTACAGAGTCAATATTCAAAGATACCCTCATCAATCTGCATAATATCATCTATTTGTTTCTGCAGCATAATCGCAGCATTAATATCTTTAACTAATATGTTTTGTTTTGGGGTCAGAGCATATACACAAAAGGCACAACAAGCTCGAAGGCAGTGAATGCAGAGGCAACATGTAAAGATAATACCAGCGACCGCAACAAAAAAGATAAGGATCTTCCAACCCCACGTTGTCAGTATATCCCAGAACCATCCCGATAATGTCCAAGTACCTGTCTCTTGGTGTATGTCTTAGGACAGCCTATGCAATTTCTGTAAGGTAACAAGCCTCGTAGCTTGGAGCTCAGCAGTAATGTTTGTCAGTACCCCAGCTGTTGTAATAATGATCCCTTCCACAACTCTTGTTAGCCGACAAAGCTGAAGACTATTAGCCATGGGCCCCAGAAGGGTAGAAGACCCCTTGCAGCATTGTCAAACTGTTGCCAGGTGGTATCTGTCTGATCAATATCCTCAGTGTCCACAACCCTTCTTACTCGGGGCAAATATATACTCCTATAATGCTGCCAATAGTCTTTATGGTAATTAGGCGGGGCAACGTATACAGGGGGAAGAAGGAAAGAGAGGTAACATCTGCCAGACCTCCCCCCTCGAAGCTATACATGAGCTTGGGAGCCACAGACAAAATAAACATTCTGAGGTAGGATCAAGGGTGGACTGTTGAGCGTGCTCAGTCTGTAAGTGAAATTGCAGTTGCTTCCCCCCACCTTTACCTGCCCTGTCCCCTGGATGCAGAAACTAGCTGTTGTGTTGACTACAGATACCAGCATCGGTTTGTCCTGAGTAACATTACGATCTTGGAACAATTGGAAATATTCAGATGTATTGAACCTTTGGAAATCAGCCATTTCAATCCTAAACAATGTTTTGTTCTTTAAATTATCATATATTCTCATACAAGACTTTGGGGACATTGTACCGGAGGTCCAATTACCTGCCTTTCCTATGGGAGTAAATCTGTGATGAAAACTTACATACTCTACCACAGTACAGGAGTCATCAGATTTCATAACCTGAGTAGAGAGTTGGAAATGGTAGTGCACCATAACAAGCAACTCAAACCACCCTTCACAACTTCCAATACATGACAATGGCATGGACAACAAATTATCGCTCTTGTGAGTAACTGATTGAAGTAATCCACAAACCCAACAATTAGTATTATTCGACACATCATGGGCTTGATGCAACATTTGTATAAATACATTGTCTGTGTAAGTCTTTCTATGCTCCCCTTTGTGAGGGGCCAAAGTAACAAACATATGCTCAGGGGAAGCGGGCGTTTTACCAACCAAGGAATGCACAGGATACTTTTCCTCCAGACACCAAGCTATTCCAAGTACTGTTACTAATCCTATCGCAACTATCAATTCGAAAACTATTTTACTCTTTGTGGACCAGCCCTGCGCTAGTCGTGGTCTGCAAATGGATGCTCCTCCTCCTTAATAGGTCGACCAAACGGATGCATTATAAAGCAAGATAAGGAATGCAACAAAACCAGCAGTAAAGGTAAGTGTTCCCAGTGTCCGTCAGAGCCTCACTGGTACAGGCTCCTATTTTTCAGCAACGTTGGCACTCTTGAGCACCGGTGGTGGAGCTTGCTCCGTCCTACCTCTCGATGAATCCCGCGTCGCTCAGGATAATGTACCCCCTTCCGAGGGAGCACATTCAATTTATCCTGTCCAATGTCAGAACAGTGCACCAATCTCGCCTCACCCTAAACTAACACCATTGGTACTACAGCAAATCACACCCTAACTTGCACAGTCCTTCTCTGACTAGTCCAACTTCTCCTTTGGCGCACTATTCCTCAGCCGAGGGTGCAAATTGTACCTGGTAACTCCAGGAACAGAGGGGTCAGCAAATAATGGCTCTAATCTCCGGAGGGACCGCTGCATTTAGTACGTCATCGTTATCGGCATCTGTTTGGCTACATGTAAGCTTTGTATCACCAAAAGTGATAAACTGAGGTACTTTCTCACCCTCAGCATCCCCAATGCTGTCCCGTACCCTGTTGTCATAGGGTAAGGGTAAGGGTATCCTGCGGCAGTGGCTGGAATGAATCCAATTTATCCGGCCGTCGACCTTCACAGCAGTTCAGACAGCGAGGAAGACATGCTCTGGCGCCTTCCACCGGGGCTCTAGGCTCTTCTTCCTCTGCAAGTTCCTCAGCAACACCCAGTCCCCAGGGTGGATGTTATGACCGGGCCCCTCTGGTATGGGTGGGAGTGATTCGCGAATCTCTTGGTGAATAGAATGCAAACTTTCAGTTAACTGACACAGGTAATCTGTCAATAAAGGGTACTCAATCTCAGAGAACCTAAGCGGACGCTTTTTGCCAGGCGTCCAAACATAACCTCGCAGGGCGACAAACCTGTCCTAGAATGTGCTTTTGTTCTCGTTGACAAAAGAGATAATGGTAATGCATCTGGCCACTGCAACCCTGTTGTCTCCTGAATCTTTGCTAATTTCAGTTTGAGAGTACCATTGTACTTCTCAACCAAACCTGCTGACTGGGGATGATTTGCTGCATGAAATTTCTCCTTTATGTGCAAACCATCGCATACTAACTGGATAAGCTTGGCATTAAGGTGACTTCTCCTATCACTCCAGATCAAACGGGGCAAGCCAAAGCGGGGAAAGAACTCCTTCAGGAGTGCCTTTGTAGTCGCAATGGCTGTATTCTCTTTGGTAGGGTAAGCCTCAACCCAGTTACTGAATGCACAAGCGACCACCAACACATACTTCAAATTATTGACCCTGTTCATTTCGATATAGTTCAGCTGAAGGACCTCAAAAGGGAAAGTGGGATGTGCAAAATTGCCGGGTGGTGTAGGGGTACCCTTAGCAGGATTGTGCATCATGCACACCATGTAGTACTTTACTAAATGTGCAGCTGTCTTTGGAATGTTTTCATTTTGCCATATGGGATCGAACAACTTGCAAATACCCTTAGCACTGATATGAGCTGGGCCATGGGCCATTGTGACCACGGGAAGAATATATATGCATCTGGCAACATCCATCACTGGTTCCCTGACTTGTCAATCCAACATCCCTCATCGATCAGTTATGCTGTACTTTCTTGCCACACTGCTAATTCCTCCACCGTAGCCTCATTCTAAATTTCCTTCACGTTTTCTAGTGTATCTTAAAACATGGTGATCTCGGGCACCCACCTAGCGGGACCTGCTACAAACATTCTTTTCATCTTAATTTGGGCTGTTTCCTTAGCTGTCTGATCCGCAAAGGCATTCCTTTTACCACATCGTCAGTAATTTTCCTATTGTCGCTGCACTTTATTATTGCCAATTTCTCGGGGAGTGTCAAAGCGGACAGAAGCCTGTATATCAGCTGACCATGCTGAATCCTGGTCCCATGGGAAGTAAGGAACCCTCTCTCTGGCCGGGGCCACAGAAATTATGGGCGACCCCGAAGGCGTACTGACTGTGAGTATAGATATTGACAACTAGCCCCTATTTAATTCACAGGCTCGAATAACGGCGACTAACTCAGCTGCTTGGGTGGACTGATAGGGAACTTGTGATGTCTCAACTACTGTATGCAGTGTAGTAATGGCGTACGCAGCAGTGGTAGTGCCATCTGGTAACTTGAAGCAAGAGCCATCGACATATAGTTCCCCTTTAGGGTCGGATAAGGGAACATCAGTCAGGTCTACCCGTCCTTTCATTTCCTCTTCTGTCCGGAAGATACAATTGTGTACGTCTTCATTCTCAGAAAGGAGGGATAGTAACATGGCTGGATTCAGAGTGGCACAGTGTTTGATCGTGATGTGCTTTGCAAAGAGTGTTAACTCATAGCTTGTCAGACGTGCACTGGTGTGGTGCAGTGTCTTTGTCTTATTCAAAAGTGTGTCCACAGCATGGGGTACCATAACTGTGAGGTCAGTATCAAGTACAAGTCCAGCCGATTGTCTTATTGAGACACCCACAATCGCGACCACTCTTTGACAGCTCAGAAAGGCTCATGCAACAGGGTCAAGCACAGCAGAGAAATAAGCACACAGTTGTTGCTTATCTCCATATTTTGTGTTAAAATAGAAAGTGCACAACCGCCCTTCTTGTGATACAATACAAAGCATTCAGTATAATTAGGGGTACCAAGCACTGGAGCCAAGCTAAGTGCAGTTTTCAATTGCTCAAAACAAAGACTGCTGACACTCAGGCATCCAAGGCAGGGGTTCATGCACATCTTTTAGTGTTAGCGCAAGCAGGGGCTTAATAATAGGAAGTGCTACCAATGAAAGCGCGCACATCTTTTTGAGTTTGCGGAATGGGCATTTTAACAATGGCACTTATGCGCTCCAGGGCCAATCTCCTACCCTCCTTCGACAGTAGGTGACCTAAATAGGTGACCTCCTATCGACAATAAGGGAATTTGGAAAGGGATACTGTAGGAAAGTAGGATCTGCTTCTTATGGTTACCCCCATGTTTTGCTTGATGTTACACTGTTTTCGACTAGTCTGACTGGTATCCTGCTAATCAGGACCCTAGTCTATCTGCTTTCTCCCTAAAATGTTATGTCATGTACTTAGGTAAACTCCAGATTGGATACTGGTGCACGCGTACCCAGGGCATAGGTACCCCAGAGGTCTCACATGGGCTGAAGTAGGTAATAGGCAACCCATCAGAGGCCATGCACAATGGAACTACAGGTCTGCCATTGCAGCTTGTGTAAGATGGTGTATGCACCCATACTTTAGATATAGGTTTACTATATCTATAGGTCACTACACTAATAAGTCACCCCTATAGCAGGCCTTGACAATCCTGAAGGCAGGGTGCTGGGTTTTACGTGAGAGGGTTCTCCTGCATGGGCAGAGAACCCCTGCAGCCTTCGGAGACCATTTTCCTGGGTTGTCGGTGACGCAGCCAGACATATAGATAGAGGTGCATTATATGCTCGTGTAAAATGCTATCTCGAAAATGGCTGCAACAAACCATGTCGTGTTTGGTATCAAACACCTTGGAATCATACATCCTCATTGGTAACCGGTGTGGGAGGTATGATTCCACCCTTCAGAAGCAAGCTTCGTTGGGTCCGTGGTCTTCCTGGTACCAGCCTTCTTGACCCGGACAGAACAAAATGGTTGCTGCCGACCATAGACACATTTCTGCCCTCCTGCTGCTGAGCCAAGCTCAAGCAGAGGAAGGCAGCACAATAGGCATCCTGCCACAGGGAGGTGTGACTAACTCCCAGACAGGATTTAGTGTATTGGGGCTGGGTGGGTATGGATGTATGTATAGGATTTATAAAGCGCAGGAATCCCCCCTGGAGGGGTATCTCCACGCTTTCTTAGCGGGAAAGTCAGACGAGCATGTGCAGATAGAAATTACATTCTCAATAGTGCAGTTTTCAGGAATTTCCTAAAGGGTAAAAGATTGAAGCATTTACGCAGGTCCACAGGTAGGGTGTTCCAAAATTTCGAGGCCAGATGGACAACAGTTTTGCCGCCTGTCCTAAGCTTCTTAAA
Source organism: Triturus cristatus (assembly GCF_964204655.1). Lineage (NCBI taxonomy): Eukaryota > Metazoa > Chordata > Amphibia > Caudata > Salamandridae > Triturus > Triturus cristatus. Next base: position 212,950,717 of record NC_140594.1, on the reverse strand, counting down.
CCGGGGAACCACTAACAGCCTTTTACCTTCTGATCTAAGATGACGATTCGGACAGTAGACTTTGAATTTATCCGCCAGGTAGCTGGGGCTCGTGCCATAGAGAGCTTTACGGGTGAGACAACCAAGCTTGAAATTAATTCTCTGGCGGATAGGGAGCCAGTGAAGCTGTTTTAATAAAGGACCTACCGAGGTACAAGGGTTTTTTTTTAGTGCCAGGCGTGGCCACATTTTGAAAAATTTGCAGTCTGCTGAGAAGGGACTCATTAGCAGATGCCAGAAGAGCATTGCAGTAGTCCAAGCGGCCAATAATCAATGCCTGAATCAAGGTTCTTCGCACAGAGAGGGGCAACCAGCGAAACACTCTTCGCTGGAGGCTTAAGGTATGGTAACAGGTCCCCGTTGTAGTCATAACTTGCTCCTTCATGGATAGCAGAACATCTACGCGAACCCCCACATTTTTAGCCACAGAGGTTGGAGATGGGGCTGGACCTAATGTAGCAGGCCACCACCTAGGGTCCAGACGGCCTGAGCTGTGCCAAACAACAGGATTTCCATCTTAGACGCATTTAACTGAAGATATTGGTCCATCATCCATTCTGATATAGCTAACATACCCTTAGCAAAACGCTGCTCAATATCCTCAGAGTCCTTATCAAAGGTCAGAAGCAATTGGGTATCGTCAGCGTAAGAGAAAGGGGTAAAACCGTGCTTCCTGATAGCCTTGGCCAGGGGGGCCGCATAGATATTAAATAAAGTCGGGCTTAGACAAGAGCCCTGGGGCACCTCCTTAGTAAGTTTCAAGGTTTGAGAATGGAAAGGGCCCAAGTTGATGGTCTGAGTGTGCTAGTCGAGGAAACTGATGAGCCAGTTGAGTGCCTGTCCCTGCAGCCCGGCCTCTCTCAGTTGAAAAATCAGTTTCTGATGAGAGACCGTGCACTTCCAAAGTACCTGAAAGTCTGCACAAGGGGAACATTTGGTGTCCCTGTGCATAGTCCAGTTCAAACCAGTCCTGGGAGCCGTTGGCTCCTGCTCTGGTGCGAAACTGGACAAAGGACAGGGGAGTATCCTCCCCTCTTTCCTGACCCTCCCCTGGGAGGGTCCCCTGAATTTATCCAACCCTCTCCTGAGGGTACAAAAGGGCTTACCTGGTTGTAGGACCCTAGATTCGACATGGACAAGATTCTGAACAAGAAACCACTGACCTTCGACTGTCTGGACACTCTGGACTTCGCTGGACTTCGACTGGGAACAACTTTGTCTCCCTCTCTGTCCAAAGCATCGTCTGTGCCTGTGCACCATACAGTCTCTGTGCAGGACCTGTGGAGCATAAAGGACAACTGAAGTATCTCCCTTGGGGTGAAGGAGTCACTCCTCTGCATTTGCATGCACCATAGCGCAACTGACCGCTCTGCTGATCCTGAGCTCCTTTGGACTCTGAAGGCTCCAGCAACACAGGAGGTAGGTTCTTATGTTCCTAGAGGTAGAGCTGTCCTCTCACTAAGTTTGAGGCCAGTATCCCTCTTGGGGGTTGCATAACCCAAACCCCTGTGCACCGCATACATTTGCAAGTGCATATGCTTGTTGGCATTCCACAACTGCGGGCATTGGGCTATCTATAGCCCCAACCTCTGTGCACGTTTTGTATAAAGGACTTTGGCCTCCTCTCACGCTGTGCCCTGCAAGCTGTGACTTTGTGAAACTGCTAAAGGTCCCCTTGCGACTCCTGTGCCATCGGCCTGTGGGTCCATTAGAGGGAAAACACTTCTTTTCTTGGGCTCCCCTGGTTGCTCCAGGCCTGCCCTGACTCCCCTTGCTGTGGTGAGTCGCCTGGTCCTTGCTGGGCCAGACTGTAACCTTCTTTGACCATCTTTGTGGGTTGCTGCTGCCAAGGCTTGTTGGTGCTCCCGCCGGACACCGACCCCTCAGCACTCGACATCCTTCGCGGAACAGCTCGTATCTGGCTACTGGTCATCCTCGACATCTCCTGGTCCCTGCAGCTGTAGAGTCAAGGTCTCCATCTTCACACCTGAAGCACAGAACATCGGTGGGCATTCGTCTACCGAGCCCCTTGTCACTCCTGCATAACCCAAACTCTGTCACCTCTGCTTTCAGGTTTCTTCCATCAAGTATCCACCTGTGGGTTCCACTGGACACTTTTTTTCTTAGCAGCAGTGGCATTTCTTTGAAGACTCCCATTGAGAACGATGGCGGTTTCCGACGTCACTTTGACCGTATGCACCCGGCTTCCCTAGGATAGGTAACTCTGGTACTTCAGTATCCATGGTTGGGGTGGCTCTCCAGAGTTCTATATTTTAAAGGGTTTCTTCGTAATCCACTGGGAAGGGTCCTTAAACTGTAAAACTGCAGCCGCGACTCTCCCATTGAATTGTACGTAGCATGCGGTTGAGTTCTCACACTGCACCTGTTCTCCGTGGGGTCCCTACTTACTCACCTTTGGTGGTTCCTTGGGGTCCCAGTGATTCTACATCCTCGAGACACTGTCTTGACTAGAGTTGTGGTTCTTCTACCACTATTTTAGTATATGGTTTGGTCTCCCCCTGGAACCCACTGTGTATTAGTGCTACTTACGACTGTTTCTGTGTTAGAGTATTGTATGCTTTGTGTTTATCTGCATGTAGCAGATACAGTGAGGTATTTAAAGTGTGTTATAATAATAAATACATATTTTTATAACTACTGTGTGGTTCTCCTTTCATTTAACCAATACATTAAGGTTGCATTCTGGTAAAACAAGCTGCTTAACATTCCTTCAAGACTAAGCCTGTAGGCTGCTCTCCACAGCTACTACTTGGATAGCTTTCTAAGGTTATCCTTGACCTCTTAAATCTGCCCACTTTAGTTAGAGGACATCATATACCAGGCCAACTTCTCAAAGATACTTTAGGTCCATGTTGAGCTAGATGTAGCAACAATTTAAAGGTACTGTCTCTGCAACCTTGTTCTGTATCCGAGGCGATGAGCAAGTCTTTGACGTAATGAAGAAATACATTACCTGTAGGGAGTGACAAAGAGTCCAGCTGACTTTTCAATGCCTGACTATAGATAGTCGGACTCTCTGTATAGCCTTGAGGAGTGCGACAGAAGGTAAAGCTTCTGCCAGCTAGCGTGAACCCAAACACATACCTGCTGTCGGGATGAATGGGAATACTGAAGAACGCGTTTTTCAGGTCAATGACAGAAAAGAATGTAGAAGAAGATGGAATCATTGTCAAAAGAGTCGTAATGTCAGTAACGACCGGAAACTCACTAAGTTGTTAACTTCACCCAAGTCAATCACAAAGCGATAGACATCTTCATGATCATAAGAGGAACTCAAAGGACTCCTTTTGAGAATGGGAGGAATAGGGCTATTACAGACATTAGCAGTCGTCTCCTCAACCACTCCTTTCGCAATCAAATCTCACACAATATGCAGCAAAGCTCGCTCATCTGCCTGCAGTATTTTATATTGGGGGATACAGGGTAAAATAGCACTCTCCTTGACACGTATCGAAACGGGCGGTATCTGCAATAAACCCACATCTGGGCGGCACGTCTTTAAACTCCGCAGAAAGAGGTGCATCTTTAGTCAGACACTGCATAGCGCGCACAACATGCGGACCCATTGTCATCTAGACACCTTCTGGGGAGCAGTAAATCTTTGCATGCAATTTCTTCAACAGGTCCAAACCCAATAAGTTTTCTCCACAATTGGATGTTAACAAGAAGGGCAAATCCACAGTAAAGGGACCAATAGTCAGCGCAAGAGGTTTGGAAATGGGGCTCACAACTGGTACACCAGAAACACCTACCGAAACATTTATTATGGCCAGACAGAACTGCCCCAGGAACCAAGGAGTGGGAAATAGAACTGTTTGTTGCACCTTTATCCACCCAAAACTCCTTAGCCGAACCATTCACATCCGCACTAATATACGGACCGTGTTGATCTACAGGTATCAGATCTGGTTCCTCACTCAGCCCCTGGCTGTCCTAGCTGTGAGACATCCCTGTCACCTCATCCGTATCATAATCATCATGGTAATACTGTTTTCCTTGAGGGTCATCAAAATAATTTTGGTCAGAGAGACCCTGCGAGGCCTCAGTATTCTGAACCCTGTCCTGTCCATTAGCTCCACTATCCCGGCCACGAGAACCTCGACCTCCAGGAGCTGCAACCTTCTGCAATAGCACCGGACACTCGCTACGCCAGTGTCCCTCCTCTTTACAATATGCACACTGATTCGGCCCTACAGGCGTGGAGCTCACAGGCCTGCTAGTGTGTGGAAGCTGTCAGGCCAAGCCACCACGTCCTCTACCATTCCCGCTAGATGCCTGCTGTAACAACACCTTCGTCTTAAATTCCTTATGTTTCTTTTCTGACCACTCCTTATCCTCATTCTCCCTATGCTCATAATATTGCACCATATTCAGAATAACGGGAGGTGGACCAGGTGCTTTCGGAAGCCTGCATTCAGGTCGAAATCTCGGGAAGCAAATTGGAGACAAACCTATTAACAGTCACACAACACCATCGATCGACAAATCCTGTCCAGTATAATCCAGAAACACGCTGAGTGAAAAAATCAGACACACTCTCATCTTTCTTCTGACGACAAGCCGATAATTTGTCCCAATCAACTTTTCTCGGAGGGATAAGAGAATGCATGTACGTAATGATACGGCCAGGCAAAGCAAGTATCTCTGCCCTAGGCTTATCATCTGGCTTCCGTTCCTGATCCCATGCCTTAATTTGGTCTCAGGTACCAACCAATTCCGCAGCATGAACCTGTGTACTTGTCTCCAAATATCAACCGGAACTAGTAAACCCCCAAAAAATTCAATATCAGCAAGCTTCATCACCGTCAAAGAGGCAGCTTCAGTCAGTTCTTTATAACAAGCGGTTGGATTTTTCTAGGGTCAGGTAACTGAGTCTTAAGGGACAAAACTTCACTCCTTTTCCATGGAGTATAAACCCATTGTTCTTGGAAACGAGCCTCTACCCTTGGTCTAGTAACATGATCACGCTGATCCCTTAGCTCTGGTATCTCAGGATGGTAGATGGGATGAACCTCCCGCATAGGAAACTGAGTTACCCGGGTGGGGCTCTTTTTGAGCAGTCTACCCCGATAAGCAAACAATTTCATACCATTACCAAAAACCTGACCAGGCGCCATATCAGTAACATATACATGGGCCTTAATATCATACAGAATCTGCGGTGCCGCATACCTGAAATACTGTTCCCAAAGACCGATCAAAGTAGCTGACATATGCTTAAGGGCAAGTTGTTGTACAAAAGGCTCATAATCTTTCATCACACTCCACACATCTTCCACATCATAGATGGGATTTCGGGGCCACTGCGCAGCCTGATTAGCCACCACCTGTTTCTCTGCGTCTCCCATATCAGATCGGACTAATGTTCCCCCATACGCTCCTTAAATTTCTTCCAGTCTCTATCCTCAGGGCCGCGCACTGGCGTCCCACCACTCAGTAATGTCGGGCCATGGAGAAGCATGGTGGGGGTAACAACAGAGGGAGCAGGCACTAACGTCATTGTCGGCTGTGTCGTGGGGGTAAGAGCTGGAGAGAGAAGCTGAAGCAATAGGCGTTACAGGAGTACTAACAGTCATAGTTGCCACAGACTGCGAGGGCAAAGAAAGGATAGGAGGTGCCGTGGCCAAGGCAGTCTGATCAACAATAAGAGAGGCAGAAACAGCAGGGACAAAACAACCAGGTGGCTGGGCCTGTGAGGGAAGAGCGGGATATATCCTCTGCGGGGTATAAGCGGTTGGGGGTCGAGTATCTAACAATTGTTCCACGAAAGTATCATTTTCTTCTTGGGCTGCATAAGATTTATCAATCTGTAACCGGAATCTCCTATCTTCACGTTCTATCCCTATTTCCTGCTTCTCTCTATCATGCACTACAGCTTTCTGAGTCAATGTTTGGATTCTCCCCTTCCGGGCCTCTTTCTCTGCTTTCATTCACCTCTGTTTGACCTCCTTTTGCCATGTTCTGAAGCAATCAAACATAGACTGCCTACTTCTTCTTGCAAACAACTTCTCCAACAAGAAAGCAATTTTTTGTTCATCAAAGGTGCCCGTGGAAGGCTACTGCAACTCGGCATTGTCCCTCGTATATTTGTACCATAACATACTAAACATAATAGGGCCAAGGCCATGCTTCACATACATATCAGAATTCGGAGTGCCTTCCGGAGGCGCTGGCTGACTCTCTTCCAATCGAGCATCAGCAGAACAACAACGACAACAAGAAACCAACAGCTGGGCTGAACCCGGGCATTTTCAAAAGTAAACCAAATTCGTTATGTTGCCCATCAAAGTGTTCACAGACACATTGTATCCAAATCGATCCTCAGACCGTACTAAATGCAAACCAAGATCGGTCCTCAGACCGTACTAAAGACAAACCAAAATGGTACCATATCCACAAAGAACCAAAATAAACTCACCTGGTGCACACAGGTCAAACAAGTTTATTCTCCACTGCTGACACTTTGGACCAAATGGCCAGATCCAAGGGTTTCACCGTTCAGGACCCCAGCTGGGATGACCACAGGGTGAGGCACTGACCGGTCAGACAGACAGGGCAGCTGCGAGTTCAGGAAATCTCTTGTGCAGGGATCCCTGGTCCGCCCGTCCAACCCAACGATAATCCGGACCTCCTCACCCGTCTGGGGATGGGACACCCGACGGGGTCCCTGTTCGGGCGCCAACTGAAGGAAGTGACTAGATTAGGGCCACCCGGGTCACTCGCAACCACCTATCAGCCGTCCACACTAATGAAGAGTCGGTGAGACAGTAGAGAATACAAACCATGTATATTTATTCAGGTACACTCGAGCGGAGCCAAGTCTGACCAGCCTCCTGGGATTGTTGCGAAGTTCAGAGTCACGGTCATGCACGGTCAGGTTCTCTAGAGAGGGAGTAGCCTTGATGGAGGTTTGACTACAGGCGCCCCTCCACATACTCACCGTCAGACTCATGGGGCCCAATAATGGTAGCATTCTAAGTCTTTTTGATATTTAACACAGGCCAAATTAGTTGCTGTATATTTATTTTGACTTTTTCTTCATAATTATTGTGTTAAGTGTGACACTTGGAGTGGGAACATCATTTTTCCTTCTAGGTCCTGACGAAATGCCTTGGGGAAAGGAATGAAACTGGTTGCCCAAAAGGTACTGAAGCCTAAGGTTTTCCCACATGTCCCTAGATTTTAACATACCTCCTTTGGGGTAGGGAATACATTTGTTTTTGAACTCACAAAGTTAGGTGTATAGGGTACCCCCTATATTTGACAATTTAGTGGTCCCGCGTATTTGTTGGTAGTAGCACGCCCCTATCCGTAGTGGACAGGGATGGACCCTATGATGAAACATGTCACCAAAGGGCAACCCGGGTGGGTGAGTGGTTTATGAAAAGAAAAAACATTTTCTTTTCGTTGTGTATCTCCTGCAAGGTATTGTAAAATATTCCCCCTTCCTTTTCCTTTAGAGGGTGCTTCTCTTGAATATTTACATAGTATCGTGGAGGACAGGCCCCTACTCTGGCCTACCTCTACTCTGTCCCCATTGCTTTTGATGTCTGTCTAGGATAACATCTATTGGCAGATTAAAGTCACCTCCTAAAATAACACAGGCTGTCTGGGGGAAGCATGCCAATTTGGCATTACCCACCAATCTGGCATTCATGGATGACCAGACTTGAGGATCATCATTATTAGGTGCATACATGGTAATGTTATCAAGCTCCATATCCCTACACTGTAATCTAGTAATTAGCAATCTACCAGCATTATGTGGCTCCACAACAATTATCAAGAAAACTGAATTTTTGGAGATCAGTATGACCACTCCATTTTATTTATAAGACAGCTGCCTAGCAGGACAAGTCAGAGATCCAGTGACAACAAATGGACAAAGCCTCTTTACAACCAATTGTAGTTCCTTGAAGCAATATTTTATTGCCTTTAAGACATATATTGAGTGATCTTTTTGGGTTTCACCGGGTGATTGATACCTTTGGTGAACAAGAGAGATCCCACTGTCAAAGTGGCCAAGGAGGAGCCATGGATAAACATGATGAGTGAAATGGTGAGCTGAGGATATGAGTGTTTAGCTGTATATTAAGTATGTGCAGTGAGTCAGTTGAGTGCCTCATAGAAGGGCGGAGACGAGAGAAGAAAGCGAAAAACAAAGAGCCGTCCACTAAAACCTCTCCCAAGGGAGAGAGGAAAATCCCAAGAGATGACCTATCAAACAAAGGAGCTATGAGGATATCCACATAAGGGGAACCCCCTGCACCTAGAGTACAAGTAGAGTGAAATCAACCTAGATAAATCTGGTATAGTCAGATCATCAACGATATTTCTAAAAATGAAATCAACAACCTAGCCAGTTGAGCTATGTTTCCAGTTAGCAACATCAGCTGAATTCTCCAATGAAGACGGGATTACAAAATGGTTAGACAAATGACCAGCTAAGTACGATGACAACAATGACAATATAGTGAGTAAGATGAGGCAACATTTCGTAGTTATGTGACAACCCTGGACAAATAAGAAACACGTGGAAGAAATTAGTAAAATAAAGTGAAAAACCACTAGTACAACAGAGAGCTCTAAAGACCATTCTGCAGGCAGGTGAGGAGAACCATGGCAACAGTACAGCTTTATATGATTGTCAGAGCACAAGGCCATTGGGAATTTGAGCAAGATCACATTGTGTCCAACAAGATATTCAAGTGGGAGGCAACAGAGCTATTCCAGAAGAGGTAGTTTCTTCATCAATCCGTGTTTCACATGTGTTTACTTGAAAAGTACCAAGTTCCAATGGTTCACTGTTTCCCTAATTTCCTCCCCCTTTTCAATACAACCGAAAGAGGAAAGGCATGGCGTGGTCACAGAGCAGCAGCAGAGTAGCGGAGCAGGGCAGCAGCAGCGACGGAGGCAGACGGCCTCCCTTCTTACTTTTAACATCATCGCTGCATCACCGAGCCGAGCCGAGTCGCAGCTGCCATCCGCGGACCGACATCTCAATAGCGAGAGCGACAGCGAGAAAAATTAAGGCAGCGATCGCGGACGGTGAGCGTGAGAACAAAAGAGACACTGCCGGCACTGGTGTTAACGCCTTTGTGCTCCCGTGTCTTTGACGCCGCGAGTGCGTGTTCTTGGCAGAGCACGGGGTGGGCCCGAATTCACCCGGGAGAAGCCTGTGACCCTACCCCGCCCTGAGAGTACTGTTTATCCCCCAGCCACCGGCCTTCCCGAGCTCACTCCCAGATAGCTCACTTCCTGCCATAACGACAGAGCGGTTGCAGTGGCTGCAGCGGCTGCAGCAGAGGCAGGAGTAGGAGTTGGAGCGGGAGCATGAGCAGGGGTGGGAGCGGGTGACAGAGACAGACAGAACCAGAACCAGAGCCAGAGCCGGAGCTCCGGCAGGCGGAAAGCAGGCGGACGGAAAACAGGTTCAACTGGGGTGAATTAGGCTTCCTTTCACGTCTATCATTATGCCTACCAACACCATGCGGGCACCAAGAAGGAGTTGAATAAGGCGCCTTGAGGGGGCGAACATTATAGAGTACTGCGGAGAACCGCAGAGAGTTTAACTCAGAGATCCATATAGGAAGACCAGGAAAACCAGCCAAAACATTATCCCAGATCAATTAATCAATCAAATCAACACTAAGCAATCAACCATTCGAGCAAGCGAGCGAGCAAGCCGATAATCTAGAATTAATCCCCTGGGGGGTGTTAACTACATCTGTAACCCCTTGAGAGCGCGATGAGGTAAGGTAAAGTCAGGAAAGTGACAAACAACGTTCCCGCAAGAAGGCGCGGCAACAGCAAGCCCAAGGCGCCAAACCAAACAAAAAACTTGTTGGTGCAGGAGCCATCTCCGCCAGAAAACCTGATGTGTGAAGAGGCAGACACAGGAACCCTGAGTAGACCAGCAACCAAGGGCCATCAACCAAAAATGTACACAATCTTCTCATTCTTGAAAGATCATGTCTCGCTCCTAAGTACTTCAATCAGCAACCTCAAGGGTCTCCCTTCCCCCATGGAACCCGAGGGGAGTACTCAAACCACTGCCCCTGGAGACGAAAAAAGTGAAAACACTGAAAATATAACACAAGATACAACGAGATATGAGAGAGCCATAAGGGCCGGTCGGGAGGAAGATCAAGAACAAGGAAGTAGGATGGAGGGCAAGGCTGAGGGTGAACTGAAATCACACACACCCAAGGAAAGCCCTACCCAAGGAGAAATGACTGGCACAGGCAAAGGCGGCTGCAGGGAAAATGACAAAGTCAATAATAGTATCGCGAACGAAAGGGGCTACCCGCTTGAGCCGAGGATAGCAATCCTGCCAACTTTGCAGCCAACAATAACAGTAACAGAGGCTGAGCGAAACAATCAAGAGCTCACCAACAACAGAAAATTAGATCCATCCAGAAAATCAGAGCCACAATCTCTAAGACAGCCAACAAACAAGGACTCTAACGAGCTGGATCAAGTAAGAGTAAATCCAGGACCCATCACCAGCAACCTAGTGACAGACATCACCACAGACCAGGCCCAAGTCCAGTCGGCACAATTAGATCATTACCAAGTGGGTGACGGGAGAGAGCTAGGAAAATCACCAAAAAGAGAGTATACAGAAGAAACAGAAGAGACAGAAAAAATAGAGTACGACCAAACGGAAATTTCCAAACTAGAAAAAAACGCTCAGCTTACAACAGAGTAGTGGGAGAGGCTAGTAGCATCATACTCCCCAATTATACCACATGAGGAAGACAGCAAACGAGAACCTGATATAACCCCAAATACAGAAGAGCTTTCAAAAGGACCGGAAATACTATGGTCATCCTTGTTAAACACATTACAGCTATCAGTAAAGGCCATGCAGTACCATTCTGACAAAATGGATATGCAATTATCCCTCCTAAATCTTCTAGCAATACATGTAGCCAATATCGATAACAAGCTGGCAGACATGAACAACATGATCAAGAGGGTACAAGCAGAAACAAAAATAATGCAGCCAAGTTGCGCCTGCTACACAATTGTGGACAAACTCTCAACGATCCCACAATTACTGGGGGGTCTCCTGACTGATTTAAAAAAGACAACTGACAAAGCAAAAGATGAAGGAAACTCAGGGATGGCGAACGTATCTACAAAGCCACATTACAGCCAGCCAAGAGAACAGCTCGGGAGCTTAAATCTGCTGAACACAACGCACAATCTCCCCAGTAGCCTCAGCAGTAATAAAAGAGACGCAAACAGCATTGGGCAGGGAAAAAAAGAGACACGGAGCCTACACAATACACTAAATTCCAAAACCAAGCATGGACAGAAGGCCCGAAACTCAAGTGGGGACGGGCCAAATAGCCCGAATATCTTGGAGAAAAACAAAGATGAAACCTACGCCGCTGTTGCAGGGAAAGCCACAAAGATGCCTGAAGAAATACAATGAAAGGATCGCTTCGAGCAATTGAATACAAAGCCCAGCTATATGCAGGGGCAACAGGGGAAGGTTCCAGAAATCGTTAATCACCACAACCCTCATGACAAAAGCTTGGGGAAAGAAAGCCCAGAAAAACTCAGGGAACAAAATAAACGAGGACGAAAACAAAAAAGGAAAGGGAGAAAAAAGACCAGTAACATAAACCAGTCTTCAAAGTGGTTAACTCGACTCCAGAAGAAGAACACGATAGGCCAACAGCGACCACAACAACTTCACCGGTTAAGTAGACTGTACAAACCGCACAAAGTCAGAACTCCAATCATACAGGCAGAAACACAAACAACAAGTGTCAAACAGAAACCATCCCCGGAAAAATTAAGCCCAACAATGAGACAGAGAGGGCAGACAGTACTGATCCACCAAAAACCCAAAGGTTGGGAGCGTTGTTAGCAGACATCAAGGGAGCCTCCGTGGCACAGGGCCCAATGCCGGTAGAAGATATGGAGGAATCAGAAGCGTGAGTAGAAGAGCCACTACTCATAAAGAGAGCCGATTGGACACTGGTCAAACCAGCCACGGAAGAACCCAAACAACGGGACCACAAGCAGGAGGGAGCCGAAAGTGGCATAATCCTACTTATCCCGGAGTATAAGTCAAGAGGCAGAGGGGATATTCTCAACTGAGGCAACATTTTACGCTTATTATCCACTATCAGCAACCTGACGGATATAAACACAATCGACCCAGAATCTGTGGAGTTTGAATAGTATAACTCCCTGTCAGACCAAGAGGTCACCAAAACAACATGGGCCATGCAGGGAACAGCCGAAAGAATCATGGAGATGGAACCGCGCTTTCAAGCATGGGGGATACGCCTAAAAAGACAGGAAAAAACAGGATATCCAGAACCACTATGTCAGGCACAAAAAGAGAGAGACGATTGCACCTTCCAAAACAAACAAAAAACAGAGAAAACGAAAAGTGTCCTGAAGGGGGCTCGAAGTTCATCAATCTCACAGACGGACACCTACTTATTGAGCCCAAGGCAAGCCCAAGGATCACCAGGACAAAATGACTGGAATTGGATAGCAAGGACCATTAACACAAAGCCCTTGAAGACATGACAAAACACGCAGCGAAATACTGCAATAAATCACCAATTAAGAATATGTTCTTGGAACATAAACGGTCTAGGGAACAAAGCAGACGATACTCAGCTTCTACTTTACCTCCAAAAATTTGATATAATTGCCGTTCAAGAGACCTGGTCAGATCAACCGTACCAAATACAGGGCTTCAAAGCATATCATCTACCAGATATAAGAAATGCCAAATACGGCCACTTAAAAGGAGGCCAAACAATATACACCTCAATAAAGAGCATTAATGAAATAAAGAACAAAGATGCCAAACAGTTAGGTAACAACAGCATAAAAACAATAGAGCTGAATCTAGGGGGAAAAGATCAAAACCAAAAGCTAATACTGCTAAATGTATATTTACACCCTTGAGAGAAAAAAGCCGGGATGAAACTACTGACTGCAGAAGTGACAAAAACATTGTCAGAGGAGTTAACATCTAACCTCATAGTAACAGGGGACTTCAATATGTATCTAGGAGGGCCCCAGACAAGGGATTAACTTCTGGAAGAACAGTTTTGTGCATGGGGCATCCCACAACAGGAGGCAAGCAAATGGGGCAAACAAAACAGGCTGGTAAGAGACAGATTAAAGGAGTTAGAACACCTTAATCTTGTAGCTCTAAACGGCCGTTTCACAAACGACAGCCCATCAGCAGCCACTTTTCATAACGCGACTGCAAGTTCAACTATAGACTTTCCATTCTCATCACTACAATTCTTTGGCAAAGTCTTGGATTTCCGAATAGGAACAATGGCAGCCAGTGACCACTTACCGCAAGAGATCACCCTCAACACCTACGGGGCAGCGGTAACCTTGCCAGCAGCTAACGTGGGATCTTTACATTCGGTCATACAAAAAAGAATAAAATGTAAAACGCATAACTTGGAAGGCTTTGAAAAGGAAGCAAAAAACCTGTGGGAAAAAAGCACTGCGACTCAGACAGATAACTTAAGTCGATGGGAGCTATTTACCAGCAGCCTTGGAACCACACAAACAAGAAAAAAAACGGCCCACACAACAATGGAAGACCAAAACCAAACAAGCTCCACAAAGTGTCCTCATAACATGGAAGGTCACGACAAGTTAATAAAACAAAACATCAACCTAAAGTACCTTAAGAGAAATATTAACAAATTACTGCGGCAATTACACCGAGACGGTCCGGACAATGCCGTGCAAAAGGAACTGCAAAAACAAAAAAACATCAAAAAGAAACTAATTTGGAACTTAAAAAGGGAAGCAGAGGAAGAGCTATGGGTTAAGTTGCTCCATGACGCAAAAGGAAATAACACCAGCAGAAGATTCTGGAAAATGGTGAACAACCTCCAGAAGCCAAGAAGACCCAGCATAAATTCTCACCTTACCGAAGAAGCCTGGTCCGATTACCTTCTGCTTCACTTCAACATAACACCAAAGAACACCGCTACGACGCTATCAGAACCCGACAGTAAAATCTTAGATCGTGCACAACTAACGGAGACAATTACATTGGCCTTCACAGAAAAACAAATCATAAGTAGGATAGCGAAAGGAAACACAGAGAGGGCGCCGGGCCCCAATGTAATTCCCCCCATTTTGTATAAACGAAACCCGGAATACTGGGCAGCGGCGCTATCACCACTGTACAAACAGATTTCTGAAACTGAAATAATTCCTGACTCATGGAAAGGCTCAATAATAGCTCCAATCAACAAGAAAGGCAGCAAAAACGATCCCAAAAATTACAGACTTGTTGCCTTAATCGACAATGAGGCCAAATACTATGCCGGTCTCTTATTAGAGGAGCTTACGGAATGGGCAAACGAAATTGCTGTGATCCCCATTACCCAGACAGGCTTTCGGAGAAAAACGGGAACAACAACAAATATTCTGGCTTTAACACTCCTAATAGATGCTGTCAACCTCGCCAACCTGCCTCTTTATGTATGTTTCATCGATTTCACTTCAGCTTTCGACAACATCAACAGAAATGTACTATGAGAGAAGCTGGCCAATAGAAAAATACCATCAACCCTACTATCACAAATGATGTTACTACACACGGACACATGGGTACAAATTAAGTTGGGCTCAGGTGACTGTCTGTCAAGGAAAATAAAGACTATGAACTAGCTACAGTGGTATATTTTGAGGGATGTGGGCGCCAATAAGTAGAAGATCACTGATAATTAGTTAGAATAGCTATATCCGGGTGACAGTGCTCGCAGGGTGGGGAGAACCACTAACCTCCTCAAGATTTAATCTCTGTGACCAAGGTCAACAAAAACATTTCAAACATTTTTTACAAATCCCCAGCACTCGTCCAAACAGTAACTTTTCAGATGAGAAATCAGAGTACAGCAAGAAGTACAAAGTATCTTGAATGCAGGAAATATTTCTTGTTCTTTATTTCCTGTGTGTCTCCAGGCTAAAGGATCTTTTAAGACAGTGGCAGCCGACACGTGTTTCGTCGCAACAGGGTAATATCCAGCGACTTTTTCAAGGCTGTAATGTACAAACAAATCAATGTATCTCCTTACATCATCCGGAGAACATTAATCAAAGACACAACGTCTGAGAGGCCAACAAGCAAAGATCGAAAGTGCGAAGAAATATAGACATGAAATGTCTTAAATGGGACTAAATAGCCCTGAGTAGAGATGGAGAATAAGGTGAAGGAGGAGTGTCCTTACGTGACTAGTAACGATCATAAATTGGGAATCGAATGAGATTGTAAAGTTACATGTGAGAGAGAAAGGAAAGCCCAATTGAATAGAAGGGGATGATTGTTGCAACTCAAAGATTTTAGTGATCAATCAGCAACGGTGCGATTCTCATTGCTACGGAGCTAATCATGCATTAGTGCAGATATGGAGTGTCAAACTCATGCATCATAATCAAGTGTGCCCCTAAGTGGCCCAGGTCGTGATTTACTAAGCAAAAGGGTTGGACAAGTACATCTGTCTTTTAAACAAAGGCTTCTGAAACAAGAGTAACCAGAAAAACAAGTAATAAGTACCAAATTGAACAATAATCCCAATGGACATAAAAGAAACAGATGGAGGAGTCCGATACCTACATAAATCGTGGTTTTCATTCCGTCCCACGGGGGATAAAAACATCTAAATTTCGCCGTATGAAATCCAAAGGTCAGGAGGCCGAACAATATAACATTCAGTGAATCTGGGAGATAAAATATACCAAGAACTGAATAACTAACACTAGCACAGCGCTCGCTTTGTTCAAGATAAAACATCAATGTCTGAACTGATCACAAATGAAACAAAAATCATGAAGAGCGCGTACGGTACCAAAGGCTTTACTAAATGCTGCTTGAGGACAAATACTCTTACTACGTGATTGGATATCCAAACAGAAGAAGGTACATTGCTCTGCACACTTCCTAAGTCAAGTCATGCCGGGAAACTATATAGTCAATCAGTGTCCACAGAGAGGCATATGCTTGCGCAAGGAGCCTCACTTGAGTGAGTCATAAAGTTATAGCAATCATAACCCGATCGAGCGGATGGCCAAAATCTAAAGCCATAATAAAACGATGTGTCTACAGTTCGGTAGTGGTCAAAATCTAAGCTGTCAAACAGTAAGTCGAAAAGAAAAAACTAAGCTGTATTGTTATCACAATGTACACCTCACATACCATATTGCACCGTGCGCTCTAAAATTAAGATTACCAATCATAATCAAACTAAAGGGCTCAAAAGAAGGGTGCTTGCTATAATCATATTAAAATGGAACACGGATGATTACAAAGGTAATCCCATGCAGTATAGAGCCCCAATGTCAGTACTTAGTAATACATGATATGAGCGTGTCAGGCAATATTTAAATCTACAAGTTCAAGTCAAAGGGTCACATCGGGACACAACATATAGTTACTCGGCTACGAATGGCCTCAGCATAAATCTCTCAAAAACAAAAGCCATGAGAATAAACACAAAGACGTCCACACCCAAGTTTTGCTGGCAAATGGGAGGACTAACATTGGAAACTGAGGACGAACACAAATATCTGGGTGTAATTGTTGATAGAAAAGGGACATTTCAACCTCAGAAAGAAGCAATAATAAGGAGAGGAATGACAATATCGGTTGCATTGAGGAATCTTAAAATGAAAGCAGCTGGCCGTAGTTTCACCCAACTACTACAAGTAATCCAAGCAAAATTAATACCGGCCATCACCTATGGAAGCGAATGCCTCCGAGGGAGGGATGCGCAGATACTGGATAATACAACAGCTAGGGCAATGCGAATGATATTCAATCTGCCTAAGTACACCTCGCAAGCACAAATAAGACTTGAATTCGGCCTGAGGAATCAAAGAATAGAAAGAATGGGCGCCTACGCCAAAGGTTGGCATAAAATACAGGGAGCCGATGTCTCAAGCTTGGATCACCATCTCTGGAAGGAGTTAGAAAGGAAAAATACGAGTGCAGCTGCAACTTATTTAAAGCATTCAATAGACTCCTTGGAACTACAAGTTGCCTGGAAGAGCATTGGTCCTCATAACACGTTCAAACAACTTGTCAACAAATCTGTAAGGATTAATTCGCTAATAGAGGACAAAGCAACACTAGCCAACAGGGCACACGGCTGGACTGTCATCCAAAACTATACCAGCAGCTCCTGCCAAAGCTATTTAGGAATCAGTTACACACGGTCCACAAAGGAGAGGTTTATACGATTACAGCTGGGTATCCTTCCATCACAAAACCATCTTCCCCCGTGGAAACGGCCACAAACGATAACAAATTGCCGTTTATGTGGGGACCCAAAAGAGGATATCCTTCACTTAAAATACATTTGCAAAGGACTGGATAAGGAGCGCAGTTATCATCTAAAACCAACCCTAAAGAAATTGCGAATAAGAACATGCCGGCAGGCGGTCAAAGCTTGTTTTGACGGCAAAAACATCCAATTAGCAAGCCATCTCGTCAAATTTCTGGAAAAAGTGGAACAGAAGCAGAATGCCAGAAGGGAGAGACCGGACGAAACAAACTTACACGGCATTTAAGTCCAACTGCCCCACTCGGCAATGAAAAAGAAACAACCACCTCAACGCTAAAACCTTGCATATGCAAAAAACTTCGGACTCTTCTAAACTTTCACGCTGATACGAAAGGGTCTTAAGAAAACGGCACTCGTCATAAAATGACAAAAGCCGCGCGCCTACACATTCTGGCTGCACCTATCAAAAATGTAAAATATCAAATTCTTCCTTTTTTAAACAAGCCAGAACACTTCCGTCACTATGGACGGGTCACAATGTTAAAAAAACGCAGAAGCCGCTTGCAACCAACAGTCTTCCTTTTAATCTGTACGTCCACCTGACGGCGCCGCTCAAAATTGCTCCAAGAGCCTGTGGTTGCATGGATTTGAACATAGACTCTTTTGGTCCACATAACGATACATCTTTTATCCTAATTTGCACCTTTTAGCCTTATGAAATGTTTCGAATATTTTAAAGCAATTTTAACCAAATTGATTGATAAAAAGGTTGCACTAGATAAAATTTAATTTTAGGTTCGTTTATATGTACATATGCTGATTGCAATGGCTTTAATTAACTGAGCAATAAAGAATGACTTAATTACAATGGTTCGGTAAAGATCAATGTATTGCCTTTAAAGAGGATTTGAAATTCATATGGGCCAATGAAAGAGTGTTGGATTGATCTTTCTATAGAATCCTCCTGAGGGCTGAAGAAAACTTTCCTCATTGTCACTGTGTCACTGCCAAAGTCCTCTGGGATGGATATTTTGGCACCATGTCACGAGATTGATTTGGCCTTCCTCATGTGAGGAAGATGATTTCAGAATGTTGGCGACACAGAGGTTTGAAGATGACTTTGCTCAGTGAAGAGGAGTTCTTGGGTTTGAATGTAGGAGTTTGATGAGCACATTCAAGTTCAAAACCCTTAGGGAAGGAGATATTTAATGTTGCAGGGATCCTATTTTCTAAAACTCCTATCATCAGTGGTGCAACATCCTCAACTCCATCTATAAGACCGAACATACTGAGATTGCTCCTCCTATTGTGATCTTCTAGCTCTGTGATGTCACATTTGAGGGTGGCTGTTAAGGATTCTGGTCTTAGGAATTGTTTGAAGTGGACATTGTTGACGTCTTCAATGGCACTTATAAAGCTCTCTGCATTTGTATTAATGATGTTCAGGTTTGTGAGGTCCTACCTAATACCAACTTTCACCTGCAACAAATCCGTATTCGTCTTAGTGCTTTGAGCAATGATATGCACAGCGTTCAACTTTTTAAAGATAACCCCAAGTGTGGTTGGGTTTTTAGATATGTTTTTGATTGGGGAGTCATGTACCCGTGGTTCCTGTTTGGTCCTCTTTAGGTTTCCTTTACTTTCATTTTCTTTGTGGTCCTTAGAGTCAGCCATGTTGTGCTTGAGAAGACTCTCCAAAAAGTTCCGACCATAGTCAAATAGGCTAGGCGAATGAGGGATTCTTAATAATTGTGGGTGCTACTAATTCAGCTATGAGAAGATCCTGTGACATGGGAAATCTGAAGTTTTGAGAAAGTCAGAGTGAGGAAATAATTAGGACCGCAGAATGGTAAGGGTTCAGAAGTGACATGCCTCCCTTTATCTTTACGTGCTGCCCAAAGTACATAAAGGACAACTACCTCCTCCAGGGAGACCTATTATTTCAGGGATAGGCTCTCTGTTGGAGCCTCTATCCACTTTTGTTGATCATTTTTTACAACCTTTAGTGCTGGAGATGCCGACTTACCTCCAAGACACTAAGCATCTATTGCATCTCTTAAATGAGACTACTTTTGATCATGAACAGGACTACTTGATCTCTTTAGATGTGGAGTCTCTTTACACCTTGATACCACAGGATGAGACCCTTGCCACCATAGAGTCCTTACTGGCATCTAAACCTGTTGAAGGTATAACTCCAGTTCACTTTATAATGATGTGTGCACGGTTAGCCATGAAAGAGAATTTTTTCAAGTTCAAAGATGACATATACTTACAGACATCCGGTACATCGATGGGCAGTATTTTTGCCCCAAGGCTGGCTAATCTATATGTACATGCTTTTGAACAAACTGTTGTATTACAAGAAGACAATCCGTATATAGGCCATATACGCACTTGGAGAAGATATATTGACGATGTTTTTGTCATTTGGAGGGGCACTCCTGAAACTATTCAATCTTTCTATACTTGGTTGAATACCAAGAATAACTATCTGCAATTCACGCTGGACTATTCAAACACTAGTCTATCTTTTTTGGATATCCGCATTTTTCCTGAAAGAGGAGGTTTAGGCACTGAACTCTATAGGAAGCCTACCACTCGAAACTCAATATTATCATTTGATAGCTTTCATCCAAAGTCCTTACGAGAGAACCTGCCCTTGGGCAATTCCTCAGGATAAGGAGAAATTATTCCACAATGGAAAAATATAATGAACATATTAA
The DNA here is from genome assembly GCF_964204655.1 of Triturus cristatus. Classification (NCBI taxonomy): domain Eukaryota; kingdom Metazoa; phylum Chordata; class Amphibia; order Caudata; family Salamandridae; genus Triturus; species Triturus cristatus. Next base: position 212,930,631 of record NC_140594.1, on the reverse strand, counting down.
GATATTGAGTGCCCAGTTCAAAGAGAAGAATTATCCACGGAACACGATCCGTAGGTCGCGCAAATGAGCTGCAAACAACAACAGGGAAGCTCTGATTGAAGTGGGTGGTCCGAAAGAAGAACTCGATAGACTGACATGCGTTAATACCTTTTGTAGTTACTCCAAGAGGAGTATCTTAAGACATTGGAAAATCCTGAATATCGGTGCAAAATCCTTGCTTCCACCTCTTTTTGCTTTCAAAAGGAGTTCCAATATTAAAGATTAGATTGTGCACACCAGACCTAGAATGAAGCAGAAGAGTTCTGATCAAACATCATTATGGGGCTTACCACCAGTGGTGGAGCACTACCCGTGCGGTTCTTGTGCAGCGTGTCCCCAGACTATACACATGACAGAGGTGGACATTGGCACTACAAAACCATGGGTGTTGAACAAGCACACAAATTGCAACAGCGAAAAAGTTATTTACTTGATCACATGCCCATGTGGTTTGCACTATGTGGGCATTACGACACGCAAGGTAAAGACGAGAATATTGGAACATAAAAGCACCATTCGGTGCAAGAGAAGATCTACAAAAATGACAAATCATTTTTTAGATTCCAATCATCAAGCAGATGAACTAAGATGGGCCATTCTCGAACAACCCACAATACCCCAACATATCACTGATATTTCCAAACTTTTGTTCAGAAAAGAACAACGTTGTGTATTTCGTATCAAAAGTGATACGTCAGGATTAAATGAAGATATTCCCTGGTTATCGCTATAATCATCACAGTGAAGAGAGGATACTGTATCATAACAAAGCAATTTTGTTCCCTGTCATGATTATCATGATATAAGAGGGGCACCTCATATACCCTCCCCTAATACTAAATCAGGGCTACTCTATCAGATGTAAAAAAGACATGTCACAATGGTGACTTTTTATGCAAGCCTACTAGCACTAGCCTGACGAGCGTGCATTTAGAATCATCGGATCATCGCATAGAGGTATAAATTCACCTTGTAATTCATGATAGGCTCTAATACATGAATGTATGACTTAGCTAGTTCTACTAATATCCCGATTTTTGATAAACAATGCATTTTAACATCGATTGCTGGTTTTTAGCATTGTTTTGCTCATTAAAGTTATCTGGAATAGACAGATACCTAGTGAGCATGTGCAAAATAGAACACTTTGTCACTGCAGATGCGTGTTAGCTCTACAGGCGATTGAGTTGGATACCTTTGGGGGTCCTTTCACTTGCCGCGGTACGAACTCATTCAGATATTTAAGAAAATCAGCTGCCCACGTCGGTGCCTCCGGTCATAATTTCGTACTACAACAGAGTTTCGACGGAGAGGTGAGTGATTTAGACTTTCTAAGAAGTACTGACATTGTTATTATGTCTGGGGAACAGCAGTTAATTCATTACAAACCATACAAAGTTACTGAGTGCATATCCCCCGGGACATTCATGCTTCCATGTTAGAGGGCGGGGAGAGTAAGCCTATATCTAGATTTTGTGGCTTTTTCAATCTATTTCTCATGACGCCTGGCAAAAATTGGTGCCTTGAGTATTTGCCGCTCGTCAACATTTGGGATTGTATGTTATTTAGGTAGCCACCGCTATATTTTACGGATGGGACGTACTTGTCTTGTTGCCTCTTATACAAATCAGACAAGTTATTGTGGAGATTCAGAAACTGGTGTGTTTCACTTCACATTGAGGATAGACATTGCCGCTTTGCTTTTTCATAAAAATGACATTCATAAAAATGACATTCATTAAAATGACAGCTATGATTTTTATGCCGTTAAAACAACAGAGTTCGGCTTAATCTGTATTAATAGCTGTGGGCCACCACTGTTAGTACTAGGTGGTCGGGGCACAAAGAGATACCGGGAAGTCGCACGTAAATATAAGTGCGTTTCTTTGGTAAGGATATCATATTGTTGCCTGTAAGCTATAGTGTAATGAAGTCTGTACAGAAGAAGTCACACATTATTTGGAATGACCTTAGCATGAGTATAACTCTCTGATGTTATGAGAGTATCAATCTAAGAAAGAATGCCACTTTTTTATCGTTTTTACTTGTATGTCCATTTCTGTTGGTTGTTTTTAGACTTTTTTGTTTACACGTTTGGGAATAGCACAGCAAAACTGACTTATTATATGTTGGACATTTGCTTGTGATTTCAGAGCGGGGCTCCCTTCCCTGAGTTGTGACCTGGTAGAGGTGGGCCTACTTGTCCTACAAGTTGGGTGAGTTAATACACTTTGGAGTACCTTAATGGACTTATATTTGAGGAATGATTAGAGAGTCATCCTCTTGAAGTAAAAGAAAGCGTTCGAGAAATTGATGACTGGCGAGTAATTGTTTTTTTGTGTCTCTTTTTGTTTAGACAAGTTCCAGTGATACCGATTCTGTACTTGGATTACTGGTTTTGTATCAATTATTCACATATTTATATTTTTTCACTTTAGCAGCAGCTTTTGTTCATTGGTCCTGAAGAAAGCCAAACATACTTGTTAGATGGTTAATGGCTGAAACATGTCGACCTTTCTTTCATCCTAGCAGTTTTAATACATACTGCATAGCACTGCGTTTTAACTCTGCCAGTATAGATGAGCTAATAAAGTTTTCTTTTCATCTGCACTAGGCAGTTTTAGATTCACTCTTTTTCACTCATTAGTTGCGCTGCACCCTCACATCACTATTTTGCTTGCATTTGGGATTTTAGCATCCGTATCTGAGGTTTAACATCAAAACATCCCAGAGCTCCCACCTCTTAGAGAGGTGGTTGTAGCCCTCAGTGGGACCAGGTTTTCCCACTGGGAGGAGAAAGCCCAAATGATGAAGCATGTCACCTTTGGTGAGTGAGGGCATTCGTCCTAAGAAGGGATTTTCCCCTTATTAGATTTTCATTAAAGAGACACTTTTTGTACTCTTCTCTCCTTCTTTTTCTGTTGCTTCGTTCTACTGCTCTCAAGTTGTACTAGACCCAAGAAGTTAATTGTGTTTAAAGTGTATTGTTATAGGGGTATAACTTCTTGCATGTCTTTAAAAATCTACACCCTTGGACCCCCCCTTTAGAGTATCTGGTGTGTTACAAGGGTTCAGAAGTGACATGCCTCCCTTTATCTCAAGATTGCCTAAACTGCAGACACCCACTCCAGAGGGCAAATCATGATGAAATTGTGCCAATGTGCCACTGGGCTATAGTGTGCGTATATTAATCAGGTAGAGACAGGGGCTATTGTTATGTTATGGTATGCCACAATTCTGGCTTCAATGTCAGAGATTCTGAATCCCACAGTGAATAGCATTTTGAACGTGTCTCTTCATAGCGGTCAGGTCCCAGTAAGCTGGAAGAGCGCAAAAATAATTCCCCTTTTGAAAAAACCTACGGCGGACCCCACGGTATTAACTAATTACAGACCCATCTCTTTGCTGTCTTTCTTTGCAAAGTCAATAGAAAAATATGTTCACTGATCAGCGGTGATCAGCGACTTTGCTGAAGCCAATAACCTTTTCCATCCGAGTCAGTCTGGTTTCAGGCAGGACCTTAGGACAGAGACGGCGTTGCCGGAGGTCTCTGATTCCATCAAAGAGACCCTGGATAAAGGTGGCAAAGCTGTTCTGGTCCTTCTAGACCTCTCTGCGCCCTTCGACACCGTGCCCCACGGTCACCTCCTGCAGAGGTTACGAGAATGTGGACTTGGAGGCACGGTGTTGAAGTGGTTCTCCTCCTTCTTGAAGGATAGAAATCAAGAGGTCTGGTCGCCCCCGTTTGCAGCCAGTATTCCGCCCTTGAACGTTGGCGTGCCACAGGGATCTATTTTGAGCCCTGTACTTTTTAATCTGTACATGGCTCCTCTGGCTACCTTGGCAGAAGCGGGTGAGGCTATGATTATATCCTATGCCGACGACACTCAACTGCTGTTCACATGTAAGAAGGGGGAGGAGTTTAATGTGGAGAAGATTAATAAATGTCTGAGAGAAATCTTTGCCTGGTTCAGACACAACCATCTTAAGTGTAACCCGGAAAAGTCGGAAATTATCTTTTTTGGTACCCCACCTCTGGACGCCTGGAAACAATGGTGGCCCACGGATATGTCTCCCCCCCAGTCAGCAGTTAAGATTGTAAAAAACCTGGGAGTGAAAATAGACGACGCCTTATCCATGACACCTCAAGTACACTCGGTAGCGGGTAGGTGTTTTGGTCTCTTGAAAATGCTCTGTAGGTTTCTCTTCCTATTACCGACCTCTCACAGAAAGACGGTCGTTTAGGCCCTTATTACCTCCAGATTGGACTATGCCAACATCCTCTATCTGGGCCTTCCAGAGTTTATACTCAATAGACTGCAAGTCGTGCAGAACGCGGCAGCCAGGGCAGTCTTGAGACTCGGACCTAGAGACCGGATCTCCCACCACCTGAAGAATCTGCATTGGCTGCCTGTCCGATGCAGAATACTCTTCAAAGCACTGGTCCTGGCTTTCAAAGCTCTGCATGGAATGGGGGCGCATTACATCCACAGAAGAGTTTCATACTATGTACCTGGTAGATCCCTTAGGTCAGCACACCAACACCTAATTGTCATTCCAAAGTGTCTCAGAGTCTGCCGTGGCGGACGCTCGTTCCAAGTGCAAGTGGCTAGATTCTGGAACAAGCTGCCTCTTCCGCTTAGGCAGGCCACGAATATACTGGCTTTCAGGAAACAATTGAAAACCTGGCTGTTCCAACAAGCAGTATAATGGCCGTCCACCCCGGAACCGATGTTCCCCTTCTGGCCTCTGAATTTTTCTGTCTCAGCGCCGGGATACTCTGCTGAGTAGCTGCGCGCTCTACAAATCCATTTTAAAATAACATAACAAAGAACTGCATGAATCCTCGGTTGAATGTGGCCGTGACTGCATTGGCAGCCACTGGATATATGGGGCAGGTGCTGCCATCTTGACCAAAGCTCTATTGGCAATCAAAGCTAGAAAACCACCCCCTCATGGTGTAGCGTTCTTGTGGCAGGACACTACAGCCTGTTGAATTTGAGATGTGGGTCACATTTTGACCACTGTGGTTGCGTTAAAAATGGAACTGGCACAGCTGGTTCCCTGGAGCACAGGGGGGAACCACCATCATGAAAGAACTCCAAGCCACATCCATATAGCAGACATCTTCCAAAAATGACACAAGCCTTCCTGAATGGCATAAACAGGTTCCCCTGAGCTCGCGTGTCTCCCTGACTGGCACAGACAGTTGCGGCCACCTTGTACTCATAATAGTCTGCCAGAACGTAATTGTTGCATTTGTCACCATGATCAAAAAAATTAGGGTTTATCAAAAGAAAACATGTAAAGCACAAAACCAACCTAGATACAAACACAAATCCAAACAATTTAACGTGTATAGCGAGAACATAAGGATAGCTACATTGTATCTGTGATGTTTCATTTTCTGCTGCTATGTATTTTATCAGAAAGGAAGCTTATGTTTCCTATACTATTTAACTGTCATAGTGATAAATAACCTAATGTATTTTGCAAAAATCTTGTAATCACATAAGTGTTGTTTCTTAGCGCAGTAAATAAACAGTGTTATTAATACTCAAATAATGGAACTTAAAATGCAGAACTCAGAGATATGAAAGTTTGGGTTATTTTTCTTATTTGGCATTTGTGCATAATGGTGGTAATTCAAGTTATATCCTAAGTCTGATGGGACCCTATTATTTACAATTTATGAATTGCAAAACCCTTTTTGTGAATGTTTTGATAGCTCTTCAACAGATGCCCTAGTCCCAAAAACAAAATTGTTAAACTTTGTTGATTACTTCTATATCATTTATTTCGCTAAAGAACTATGTTTCAATGTAGAAATTATCTGAGCCATAACTATGCAACTGAGCCAGCTCTCAAAGGAGAGAGCCTACCCTGTCCCTTCAGAGTTTCATTCTACTCTGAATGGGCAGGTTGGAAAATGGTAGGAAGTGGAATGTGTGAATCAAAGTAGATGCTTTATACATTTTACAAATGAACCATGACTTTTTAATTAATTTTCTAGTGAATTCTCCATCAGTCAGGGCCAAGATAAAGTGACTCACAAATAAACTATTGGCCATTGTTTGGTAGTGTCTGTTGGAATCTATTTATTTATAGCCAATTTATGGACCCTAAAATGACATTTTTGGCCCCATCTCTATTTTAATTGGGGGAGATAACCTCCTGGATCAATTGTGGCTCCCAAACTTTAGTTGCAAGGTAAGTGCAATTTGTACCTGGTATTTACAGACCATCTCGATTACACTTCACTAGCACAATTGCTCACCAGGGCCCTTAATGTCAACCCCAATAGAAAGCTCTACATCTGCGACTGACATTTGCATTCTTTGGGTACTATTTTGTTTCAAATTGTGTTCTAAAATACATTATGACTACCTGGCCCATTTTCACAAAATTGTATTGTCGATGTCAAAATACTGAGGCCAGAATTATCAACCTGCACATATATCGACTACCACTATATTGTCAAGCTAAGCATGCACAGGGAAGCATAGATTTACTACTCTAACTCCACATCTAATAACGTTGATGCTATAGTGTAGATGGATATTGTGAAGTCATTATATGTGCAGGTGGATATTGAAAGTTCAGTGTGGTGGTACATGTTGCTTCTGCGAACAGCCCATTTAGCCTGGGAGGACACAACTTCTGAAGAAGCTATACTATGAGATCTGGCTCATCCATGCTGTAATCATCCATCATTGCTGGTGTTGAGGAGAAGCTGCTGTGAGAATGGAAGATGCAAGTTGCACCCATCACATCATCTGATACATAAAACCATCCAACAGCCACCAGAGGGCATTGCCTGTGACCAGAGCAAAGGACTTAGATGCTCTCTGAGGAAATTGAGAGTTAGGACCTGCCACTTTCCTATTGAATTGAGCTGTGCATCTCAATCCATTGGGGGTAACAGTGAAATAATCTAAATCTGTTCCTAATTTATGTCTCTGCCACAGAATATTGGGGACTGTAGCTTCTAGGGTAACCCGGTGAGGAGAGAATGCTCTAATGGGTTGGAAGTATGTAGGGCATACTGAAACCATAAACAGCGCTATACTAATGTATTTGTATAGTATTTTGTTCTACTGTGTGATTAAAGTACTTGATTTTACAAAAAAAACAAGCACTATTCTGGACATGAAGTTATTGTGTCTATTGGTCAACTGTTGAGTTCTGAGCTCTTGCCCACATCACTATCTCCATCAGAAGCCTGTGACAGCTCACCCTTGCTATCCTGAGAGTCCACTGAAGAAAGGGTGTCATACTTGTTCCAGTTTGCAGAATCACTGTAGGATGGACTAAGCTCAACCATCATGGTTGGGTTCCAGTAGCTACTTTCTGCCCTGTGCCCCCTCCAAATGAGGTCTGATAGGCACCATGGCTAGGTTCTAAGACTGCTTCACTTCACCTTATGGAAATGGTTGTTGTGGTAGAGACTCTACTTAGCACTAATACAACAAATTAACCAAGTGGGTTTGTTTGGAGGCAAGAAGATAGTAACAACAGGATAGTGTCTACTTTATTGTACAATTTGTGCTAAAGAATGAAAATGTACACTAGCTGTAAAACACCCCTAAAATTAGTGATTTCCCATATATTGGCCTTTAGCTTCTGTATCCTGGTAAGAGATGTTTTCCTTTACACATTTTAATTTCAAATTCCCATACCTTTAAACTCTCAACAACATGTAGAAAGATAGATGACCTTTCACAAAAATGCCATTCTATTACTTGTTAAATATATTCAGACAACTTTTATTATCTAATGGTCAAATGTGGATGCACATGTACGCATGCAGAGCTTCATACCTTCCCTGGACAACATTCACACTGTTTTCTTTCTTGGTCAGCATACACAGTTTGGTGATGGTTTCAAAGATCTGGTCACACTGTAAGATTGCATCTCCCTGGGAGCAGGAAAAAAGAAATAAATACAGTCTTACATCATAATACACGATTCTTACTGTGACTTCATAGCACTCATCAATATAAATAGCTCAGTTTATTAACTAGTGTTTATTAAAAGCATAATGTGTTTACATATGCTACCGTGATGTGATAAAAAAGTATTTTAAGTGTTTCTAAAATGCGTTAACATAAAAAGATTAATTATTACACTGACCTATGAACAACCCTTTGGCATTTTTGAAAAGGTGGTATCTGGGGGACTGAAGGGTAGAGTCAACAAGAAATTGCAACAGCCCTCTGCCCTAAGGTTTAAATGTAGAGGAGGTTGGGACTTGTGGAGAGGGAGAGTGACAGAGTCATGTTCAATTGCATCTAGACAGTATATTACCAGAAAGAACATCCAGACTTAAGTTTTAGTTCCATTCCAGTATATAGTAGTTGGACGTTGTTTGTTCTGTGTGAGAGCGTTAGAGAAATAATAGAAAGATTGAGAGAATGTTGGGAGCAGGCACATGGCCAAGGGTGTGCACCAATGACAAGAGCACAACACCTTTCCAAGAAGCTGAAGTACTCAGGTACATGTTAAAAGCAACCCATAAAAAAGCCTATAGGTCTCGCCTATACAAGAGTTATTGACTTTGCCGATGTATTTTTGCCATGTTGTACACTACTGTGGCTGCTGTCCAGCATAGCTAAAAGTCATTGGAGTGGAGTGTCCTAGAGTGGAGTGGGGGGTAGAGAGTTTTAGACTGTATTTGTTGGAGTAGAGTGTCGTAGAGGGAAGTAGAGTGTCATAGAGTTGAGTGGAAGGGAGTAGAGTTCAGTGGTTTAATGGCAGAGTGTTGTAGAGTGCAGTGTCATAGACAGAAAAGATGTGGATCCTTCTTGCTCTCTCCCACCTGGCCCATCGCCACATCTGACATTCGATCAAAGCTGCATATGAGCGGGTGGACAGGGAAAGGGAGGAGAGAAGACATATGCCTTAAGGATCAGTCACAAGGATGTTTAACTGTCATGCGTTTATCTGGTTGGTGTCTGGTTAAAGTTACCTTGATGGATCACTGTACTGAGAGTGAAAAGGTAATAGGCCCTGAGCACTCTGTTAGAACCTAAGTACCTCACCCTCTGGGTCTGATTCTCCCAGTTACATTGGCAACCTTATAATACCTGGTACTGTGACACTGTGGGGACAATCTCTAACTACTATATGAACTGAAGCACCACTTTGTTATGCTCAATAATTTCACAGACTCGTTTACTATCTTTCATGCGTTGACATCATGCATTTCAATGAATTGCTTTTGGTGTTATTAACAGTTTTTGAGTAGTCTGCTGTATTTAGCAAGACAACTGCTGGGCTGTGCTGCATGACAGGGAGAGGGCACAAATGCACCATGTCTACTAATATATGGCACATTCCTGCTCTCTCCCTGCGCTAGTGCACTAACTGCAGCCTAGCACCAACACAGGCAATGGTGCAATAGTGCTTGTGTTACAGCGAGGATTATTTTGGTGCACGAAGGGACACCTTGCACAAAAGCAATCCTCTATGCTTTTTCCTCCTTCTACATGTGCTGCAGAATTCCTGCACATAATAGTCCTTTTCACAATATCGAAATGACTTCTGCAGAACATGCCTGACCATGTCTTACAGCTATACAGCCACCATTAGTTAAACGCTCTCTAGTAAATTGTACAGTTAGGTATAGAGTTCCCTTCCTGCCGCTTTATCTTTTTCTTAGGAAGGCATAGTTCAGCCTGCTGTCCATTAGCTTGGTCTGGCAGACAGAAAATATGTGGGCCCTCCATGCACTCGCCCACCTGAGCCCATCACCACATCAGAAATGTTGAATGCAGCACACGTAGAAGGAGGAATAAACATGGTGAAATTCACATATTTCTTCTTGTTACAGCTCAACTGGGAAGGTATAGCATTTTTACACATTCCCCGGATTACTAGTGTTAAGAAATCTGGGAATGCACCAATATCCATGGGTGGATGTATGGGAATACCCACCCATGGAACGCCGTCCAAGGGCAGAGTAATGCACGGCAGAGACTCAAGATTTACTAAGCCATGCAGAGCCATGCAAAGTGGCTTTGTTTGGCTTAGTAAATCTCACTGAAGTCTTTGTGTTGCCATTTTTTCATTTTCACGCAATAGCAACACAAGGGCTTCATATATCTTGAGCTTTATTTCTTCCACAGAATGACCATCAGTGGGAATTGTGATATCCAGGATGACAGGAAATTAGATGTCCTTAATGGTGAGATCTTGGGTGCTTAAAGATGGTGAGACCTCAGACCCTTAAAGGCAAGGGAGCTGAGTGGGAGAGATGAGGTGTAACCACATCAGAAACCTTAAAGGCAAGTGAGATTTTCGAAGTGGACACAGCTTTTATAGGTGTGAGAAAGTGCCATCTTTCTTGCATGGTATGCCCCAACTTTTTGCTGAATTGCTGATGTACTTTGACTGAGTGTGCCCTGGGCCCCTGCCAATCAGGTGCACAGGGCATGTGTTGTGTTCCTTCCCTAAAACTGCATTGAAGCCTAAATCCAATTGGCATCTCTGGCCACATGTCAGCCCCTGGTAAATGGTACCATAGGTACCCAGGTCCCTGTTATCAGAGAAGGCCCCTAAGGGCTGCAGCACTTATTGTGCCACATGCCACACACCCCTGTGTGCCATGCCCACAAACACACTGCCCAGGCATACCTCAGTCACCCCTCTAGCTGGGTGCCCTATGCCAGTGGTGTGGGTACAGGTGCATGAGCCCTGTACCCCTACAGTACCCAGGTCCATTCCTGGGCACTGTAAGTGCAGTGCTGCCATTAAGAGTATATGGTGCTGGGAAATCGTCATCACGAACTCCACAGCACCATGATGGCTACAATGAGGACTGAGAAGTTTGAGATCAAACTTCTCAGCACAGTAATCCCACACTGATTCCAGTGTGGGATTTAATGTAAAATGCACGACAGAGGGCAACTTAGAGTTGCCCCCTGAAACTAACCAACAACCCGTGTCCTGACTGAGAGGCTGCATAGGCTGCCACCCAGCAGACATGTTGCTGGACCACTGGGTAGAGAGCCATCCACTCTCGTGGGTCTGCAACAATGCACATCCTGGGCGAGGTGCTAGGCCTCCTCCCCCAGGATGGGCAGGGGAAGCTTCAAAGGTATGCCGACTTTGTGAGCTTCTCCAGGTCACTTGCTGTACTCAGCAACTGGCCCCCACCGGTTCTGATCCCCACTCTGGCAGGAAGATCGGTGGGAAAACCCAAGTGAGGAAAGGGGGTGTGCCAGCCTCTGCCAACCCCACCCCTCAGGTGGGGGAGGCGAGGTGAAGCACAACTCCGGGCTCTCGCCATCTTGAGGATGGGGAGCCATACCCAATCAGGACTAGGCTCCTGCCCCCCTCCCACTGGAGAGTGGCAGGATAGGGGGTGTACCTACCCCAGGGAAGGGACCCATTGGTCCCTGCCCTTTACCTACCTGTAATGCCCCTAAATTTAGTATTTAGGGGCACCCTGAACCTTCCTTCCGCAGATCCCGATTCCAAAACAAGAAGAAGAACAAGAAGAAAGAAGACCTGCCGTGCAGCTGCTAACAAGAGGACGACACCAACTGACTTGGCTCCAGCCCTACAGGCCTGTCAGCCCTCAAACCTGCTCCTGCTAAACCCAGGCGTTTTCAATTGGTCAGCAGCCTCAAAAACCCCAGAGGACCTGATTGCCTTGCTCCTCTAAAAGACTGGGACTCCCACGAGCAGTAGTTCTGCTCAAACAAGCAACAACCCCTGGTGCCAAGCCAGGAACAGGGAATCCAGCACACTCTGCACCCGTCGAGCCTGGCCTGTGCCTGAGTGAACAAAGACCACGAGGACATCCCCCTGGCGACTGTGACCAAGAATCCAGCACCCAAGGACCCTCCTCGACGCTCCTGATGACGCCTGCAGCCTCAACTCCGGGGACCCCCCAACCGTGACCAGCAAAGGGTAAGATTTCCCGACACCAAAAGACACCCCTGCACCCGGCGCCCTCCGGCCCCCTGTGCCCAGCTCCTGGGTGCCTACCTAACCTACAGCTTCCCTACTTACCTCTCGAAGTGGTGGTCGCACCTGAAGAATCTCCGTCCCCGAGCTTGCAGCCTTTGTTCATCTTGCAGCTTTCCCATTGAAATACATTGAGCGCCGGACGGCTCAAAAGCACCCTGCACCCAGCTGCCCCTGGAAGTGCAGCATCTGTCCTATCCTACTTCCCCACTTGCCCTGTGTAAGTGACCAGGAGCCAAGCTCCCACAGCCGCGTGGCCTGCTTGCTAGAAGCCACCAAGCCACCAACCGAAGGTTAACATTGGGCCTACTCTCTCTGCACCCGGCTGCCACTGTGCCGCTGACGGAATAACAACTGTACCTACCTGACCCTGGGAGACCCCTGAGTCAATCCCCAGAACCTTAACTCTGCCAGTCGAGTACTTACCTGAAAGCCGATAACCTACATTTTCTCCATAGGGTAACATTGACTGGTTTTCACTTGGAATTTCTTCGAAGTGTCGAGTTTTAAAACTTTGAAATATTCACTAAAAATCACCCGATCAACGAAATCGAAATTACTCACCTGTTATCAGGAGAGATCCCAGTGCTGGATCTTTGTGCCCAGCACTGACCCAACAAAGCAATTACAACTGTGATCTTCTTATAACCAAACTTTCCTCCATAGGATATCATTGCCTGGTTTTTGCTAGAAATTCTTCTAAGTGTCTATTTTTGAAACATACAAATATTCCTTAAAAATCGCCTGTATAACAAAAACGATTTCTTTCATCTGTTTACAGGAGATGCACCAGGGCTGAATCCAGGACCCAGCCCTGAGTAAGAAAAACCTATGCAAAGTAATTGATATTGCGTGTACTTTAAAATTCCCATTGAGCTCAATGTTATAATTGTGTTTAACTTGTGTTGCCTATTGCAACAGCTGTAACTATTGCATTTAAAAGTCTATTGCTTATTGAAAGTATTAAACTAAAGCATCTCACTCTGAGAAAGTATTTTGATACCTACTTGTGGTTCTAAAATAAAACAACTATATATTTTTATATACAAAACAATTGGCCTATAGTTCAGTTCTTGAGTGTGTGAGACCATTTGCTGACTGAGTGTGTACAACAAATGCTTTACACTGTCCTCTGATACTGCCTTACTGCTCGACCAAGCTACCACTTTAGAGAGTAAGGTTATATCTAACTTTAGCCTCTGCCAAACCTCTGGGGACTGTGGACTCTGTGCACACTGAACCTTACTTTGGTGCAGTATATACAGAGCCACGTTCTTACAATAGGTCCAAACCTAAGATATCTGCTGATACCACAAGAGTTGGAAATCTCACAGAATTTGCACCAAAGATGACCTCCACTTAGACATGATGGGAAGCTTGTGGGACTCATGGTGGTCCCTGTGGCCTACAAATCCCACAACCATGCTTAGTCCTGCTTCGGGACAGATGCCTGAGACTTGGGATCAAACCTAATGTACCACAAGTTGCAGGATGGCTCAGACCATTACAGCGACCGGGGCTAGCACAACACCAGCCACATGAGGAAGGCTGGTACTGCAAGGGGAGCATTTCTAGCACAACTAGGCATGCTTGCACCATAACATGGTTATGAACCTTTGAAGCATAACGGGCAGTACCAGCACCTTCTTCCTGTACCATACAAAAGTGTTCACTAGTGAAAGTTTTGATTAAGAAGATTTGTGCCAACATGAACTGGGAGCAGTGGACCACATGTAAAAACTTGTGAAGAATATTTACCTTAATAGACTCTAGCAAGGAACAGTATGGAGAATTCCACCTGTGAAGGTCTTTTCTGATTTCTCTAAGGGGTTCTGTATAATATGCTTTTCCAGGGTGTTAATATGCCTGGTAGGATATATAAATAAATACCTGGTAATCTTTTTAGACTTTCAAAATGAACATGTCTCTCTCAGTGTAGCCACCATACCTGCAATTAGAATCAAACGCTTACATTTTCACCATGTTCATTTTGAAGGTAGACACCTGTTTATATTCTTCCAGTTGTTTTAGCAGGGCTAAGATCCCTTTTTTATGGCATGCCCAGTGGTAGCAGGATGTCAGCTGCAACGGAAGTAAGCTTGGGCAACTCACTACTGACCTCCACTCCAATTACTCAAGTTTCAAGTCTAATATATTGGGGGAACGGTTTCATGAGTATCACAAAGAGAAGAGGAGAAAGTGAATGTATAGTCTAGTTCTACAAAAGTTGATTTTTTCAGATCTATAGCTAGTCAGGTTGATTCTTGCTCAGGGCTTCAGATAGCAAGTGTTAGAAATGGCGATTTCTGGTTGGCTAAGGCTTGCGCCAAAGTCAGGCAGAAACCACCACTCTAGTCAGGGCAAGGAAGTTACACGCCAAAGATAACCCCTGCTCACCCCCTTGGTAGCTTGGCACGAGCAGTCAGGCTTATCTCCGAGGCGATGTGTAAAGCGTTTGCGCGCGCACCCAGCAACAACACCCAAGGCCCACCACAAAGGAAACTCCACACAAGGTATTATATAAAAATAGCCTTTGTATTGTACCAACACACACTCTACTATGTGCCAACAGGCACGGGCAGAATTTACAAGGGATTATATGTACAGGGGACAGGGCCACATGGACCACTGTCGGGAATTAGCACTTTTAGAACATAGCACTTAGGACATAGAATATAAAATTACTGTAGCACAAAATAACACATATAGCGCACAACCAGTAACTACTGGTAACAGGTAAGTACCACCTACGCAACCCTAACCACCTTAGGAAAATATCGCGCAGGGAACTAGGACCTCACTAGCACCACCTGTACTAGGAGAAAAACCACCACCTAAGTATCACAATACCTGTAGGGGTACACGCACATTACACATGATGCATCACAACACATTCAGAGGTGTAGGGAAGGAAAACACATGATGCATAAAAACATTCAGTGGTGTAAAACAAGGCACATGACGCATAAACACACATTCAGAGGTGCAGGTTAGGAACAATAGCGCAAAACTCACAGTCGCCACCACCTGTGGCAGTCCCTAGGCCAACTGGCCTTGAAGGGGCAAGACGCCCTACGTCCAGCAGAGTCAGGGGCCTAAACGGAGCAGCTGCCCACGAAGTGCTGGGCAGCTGTAGGACAATGATGGGGCGAGCAGTCAGGCTTATCTCCGAGGCGATGTGTAAAGCGTTTGCGCGCGCACCCAGCAACAACACCCAAGGCCCACCACAAAGGAAACTCCACACAAGGTATTATATAAAAATAGCCTTTGTATTGTACCAACACACACTCTACTATGTGCCAACAGGCACGGGCAGAATTTACAAGGGATTATATGTACAGGGGACAGGGCCACATGGACCACTGTCGGGAATTAGCACTTTTAGAACATAGCACTTAGGACATAGAATATAAAATTACTGTAGCACAAAATAACACATATAGCGCACAACCAGTAACTACTGGTAACAGGTAAGTACCACCTACGCAACCCTAACCACCTTAGGAAAATATCGCGCAGGGAACTAGGACCTCACTAGCACCACCTGTACTAGGAGAAAAACCACCACCTAAGTATCACAATACCTGTAGGGGTACACGCACATTACACATGATGCATCACAACACATTCAGAGGTGTAGGGAAGGAAAACACATGATGCATAAAAACATTCAGTGGTGTAAAACAAGGCACATGACGCATAAACACACATTCAGAGGTGCAGGTTAGGAACAATAGCGCAAAACTCACAGTCGCCACCACCTGTGGCAGTCCCTAGGCCAACTGGCCTTGAAGGGGCAAGACGCCCTACGTCCAGCAGAGTCAGGGGCCTAAACGGAGCAGCTGCCCACGAAGTGCTGGGCAGCTGTAGGACAATGATGGGGCCAACGCTGGAGCCTGGCAGGCTCTGTCCACGGACTGTCCCCTGAGCCCCTCTGGGCTCTGAACAATAAAGAAATGCCCCCGTTAGAGCCTCACAGGCTCAATAAACAAATGTGCCCCTAAGACGTTGGAGCGGCCCGCTGCCTTCCGGGGCCGCTCTGATTGACATAGAAATGCCCCCTAAAACGTGGTGGGAGCCTCGTGGGCTCTAAGCAACCAATGCGCCCAACGTTGGAGCGGCCCACTGCCTTCCGGGGCCGCTCTGATTATCCACAGAATGCCCCCGCAGTTTGAGTCCCTCTGGACTCTTAGACAATAGGGATGGCCGGCGTTGGAGCGCCCCCCCCTTTTCAGGCAGGGGCCGCTTGGGAAGTAGGCCGGTCGGGGACCGGCACCCAGCACACACACACACGGAGTCCCCCCAGCCCTTACTGACTTACCGGGCTGTTCTCAGGGGACTCTGCTCTTTGTCACCGGCCTGCTGCACTTCTCCTCGGGAGCCTCCGAGGCTCTAGGCACACTGGACTCTGTGGGGCAGTACGACGGCACAAGAGAGCTCCCGCTCCTCGGGGGCTCTCTCCTCCGGGACGGCCTTGCCACGGGAGCGCGGGGTAGGCTCCCGTCAGCTCCTTCCGCCAGTACCGCGGGGCTCCCTCATGCTCACGGGAGCCCTGCTTGGACTTCCGGATGGTTGTCTAGCGCCCCGCCCACGTCACCACCAGAACTGCCTGACTTCCTGTTCCGCGGGGGCCGCGGCGGTGATCTTTCCAGCGATAAGAGGGGTGGGCTCCCTCGGTATATGTAATATACGGCGGAGTGGGCACCCGCCGTATGAATACTTAAATAAGCGGGGTAGGCTCCCGCAAGTGAGCAAAGTTATTCCCTGAGGCGGCAATAACGCGGGGTAGGCTCCCGCCAGTCGTTTAAAGATGAAATAAGCGGGGTGGGCACCCGCCAACGAGCGCAACAATGCGGGGTGGGCACCCGCTCGGAATGTTGCAAAAATAGCAGGGAATCCCTACGTCGGGGTTCCCTCGCTAATAAGTGCAGCGCCACGCTGCTGGCCACACTTAAAGCGCTCCTAGCGCTATAGGTAAAATAAAAGCGCTTCCAGGCGCTTTGGGGTGCCAGTAAGCACAAAAGTCCAGCAAAGTTCTTAGGAAGGTGGGCAGGGGGCAAGGCTGGGCCAGGGGGCAAGGCTGGGCCAGGGGCCAGCTCACTGGGCCCTCCAGGCAGGAAGGCAGTCCAAAGTGGCGGTTCCTCCTGGCCTCCAGCAGCAGCAGCCCCCTCAGGATCCTGGAAGAGAACAGTTTCTGTGGGGACACAGCCCCATTTTTATACACTAAAACCCTTTGTTCTTGGTTCAGGGTGAGGGGGAAAACCAGTCGCAGCTGGTTGGGGAGCACCCTTGATGTGCTCAGCCCCTCACTCTATTAACTGGCAGGGCTAGGGTCATCAGTCGCACCACAGGGGGCGGAGCCAGCATTGTGTGGGGAAAGCCCTGCCCTATTCAGGTCCAAGGTGCACTCCTCCCCAGCCATCAGCATGCTAATCTCACACTCACCACTGGGGCAGACCCAACCAGACTCCTGGAGCCAGGCTCACCAGCCAGCTCCAGCCAATCACACGCCAGACACACTGCACACAGAAGTGCCCACTTCTAGAAGTGGCACTTCCACACTAGGTACATGCATGCCCCACACATCATCGCGCAGCATTCAATCACACGAGTCCGCACATACCAAACTCGGGCCTGCACACCCCACGCATCAGGAACTACCAGGGATACATACATTCCCCATGCATTCCTTTTTTTTTTTTTTAAAGTTTTCAACAAGTCTTTATTAATACAAAGAAGCAATACAAATACAGTCGCCCTCCGGGCATATCACAACACAGGGGGGGAACCCCTCGTGCAGGCAGTTGGAATCACTTTTACACAGCCATTTAGCCGACATCCCGGAGGACCGGCGGCGTTGCCACCTTCAGTACGTTAGTAGCACCCAAGCAGTGCCCCAACCGCAGACAGGGCCACGGTGGACCTCCCGCCCTAGGATAGTGTGGCAATAGATCATGTGGCCACGCACGCACCCACTAGGGCATGGACCGCCGGCCTAACCCCTGCAAGCTCCAACCGTACCCCTAACCCCCCCCTCCCACCCCACCCAGCACACACGCACCGCCTCACCCCCATGTCTCTGTGATGTTCCCCGCATCTGCCATCCCGCCATACTGGCAAACCCAGGCAAAGTGCCCTCCCGCAGTCAGTCTACATTTCCTCTGGCAGCACACTCACCCCTAATGTGGTACCAACGGGAGCCCGACCCTAGTCAAATCATGAGTTCATCCGTCCACACTCTCCGCACGCAACGCTCTCCACCATTCTGTGCTACTGAGTGCCTCTTGGGCGCTCCTCCTCGGCTTCCCGGCTATGCTCGGCATCCCCGGCCGCCGTCACACCTCCACTGGGCTCCACATTCAGTGTCCCCCCCTGACTATCCACTGCAGGGTCTCCGGTCTTCAACGACGCTCTATACAGCCCCCAAAAATTCTTGGGGCGGCTTTTAGGCGGTAGTAGTTCACTATATATCTCCGCCTGCGTACTACAATACAACAGGTCGCTGGCCCATCGCTTCACAGTAGGCAGAGGTCCTCTCATCCAGCAAAGCGCCACCACTCTCCTGGCGATCAACAAAGCAATGTCCGCCAGGCGACGCAACGCCGGTCGGAGGGGTCGAGAGTACCCAAGCAACGCCAAAGCGGGGCTAGGAGGAAGCTCAACCTCCAGTATCTTACTGAGCTCCCAGAACACCCCCGCCCAGAACCTGGCGACCCCCGGTCAGCTCCAAGCCATATGCATGAAATCCGCCTCCGGATGGTGGCAGCGCTCACACTCCGCAGTTGGGCGCAGCCCATACCTATGTAACCGCTGCGGGGTGTAATATACACGCTGCAAGAATTTAAAGTGTACCAGTCTGTGCCGGCCGTTCAAGGACACCGTCTTAGTGCTGGCGCAGCAGTACTTCCACATATCGTCCGTGATCTCCATATCCGGGTCCGTCTGCCATGCAGTTCTCACCGCTTCGCACCGGTGTGGCATACACTGGTCCCCCAGCTTTTTGAGCGTCGTGACCAGCTTGGCAGACGCCGCGGTCTTTATTACATAAGTGAGTTCCAGAACCTCCGGGGGTTCCACCATTCCCGGCCCCAACATGGTAGAGAGCGCAGCCCGCACTCTGTGGAACTGAAAACGCTGCAGTGGCGTGGGAGCCGGCGGCGCCGATCCGAGCTGGTCCCACGCCCTGGCCACCCCATTAACGAATAGGTCCTCCATCCTGGAAATGCCCAGAGCGTTCAGCGCCCGTAACACACCCTTTTCTCTCAGCGGGGGGAGCCACACCGCCCACTCCACTGGTAGCAATGGGGAATACAAAATCGCGCAGCCCCGGGTCTTCGCCAACTCCCACCAGGCGTGCGTCGTGGCCTTAAGGGAGTTAAGACTGCCCACCCTGCGATCTACCTGCTGTAGGGCAATAGCCGGTAAAGGGAGCGGGTCTGCGAACAGTTTCTCCAGGATCGCATGGGGGACCCCTGGATCAGCATGAATCCATGTATGCAGATGCGCCGCCTGCGCTGCTCTGTAGTACCTTTCCAGGTATGGAGCCCCCAGGCCCCCTTGTTCGTACGGCAGCGTCAGCACCTCCCATCGGACTCTGGGCTGCTTGCCCCCCCAGGCCAGGGTAGTAAGCGTTTGGTTGAGCTGCTTGAAAAAGGCCTTAGATAACACAACCGGGATATTATTAAACAGGAACAGGAACCGCGGCAAGACCACCATTTTCATGATGGCTATTCTGCCCAGCAACGTCAGGGGCAGCTTATTCCACGCCTCCACATCCTCAACTAACTTGGTGTATGCCACTCCGTAATTTTCCCGAAGGAGCACCTCCGGGTCCCTGTGCAGCTGAATCCCCAGGTACCTTATCGAGTCAGTGGTCCACTGCAGGGGGTACTCCATGGGGAACGGCTGCGTTACCGGCGACAAAGGGAACGCCAACGACTTACTCCAGTTAACCCGAAGGCCCGACAGCGCCCTGAACCGGACCACCTCCCTGAGGATGGAGGGGAGATTCACCTCCGGGTCCCTGACATACAGCAGCGTGTCGTCAGCATAGGTTGAGATGCCAATCTTATAAGTGGGAAAGCTGATGCCCTCGTGTCTATGGTATTCTCTGATAGCGCAAGCCAAGGGCTCCGCCACCAGGGCGTGTAGGAGCGGAGAGAGGGGGCAGCCCTGCCTAGTTCCCCTGCCGATGTCGAATGCGTCCGTAACACGATCCCCAATCCGCAGCCTAGCAGTGGGGCGATAGTACAAAGCCCCCAGCATCTGCAGGAAGGGCTCACCCAGCCCCAACTTACGGAGTACACGCACCATGAACGGCCATTCTACGGAGTCAAATGCTTTTTCCATGTCCAGGAAAAGCGCCAGTGCCTTGCAATCCGGACGCACATGCTGCATGGCCCCCAGTACCGTACGGATGTTGTATGTGAGGTTCCTCGATGGGATGAAGCCCGCCTGCTCCGGAGCAACCAGCTCCGGCACCAGGAGTGCCAGGCGCGTGGCCAAGACCTTAGCATACAGCTTAGCGT
Organism: Triturus cristatus; assembly: GCF_964204655.1. Classification (NCBI taxonomy): domain Eukaryota; kingdom Metazoa; phylum Chordata; class Amphibia; order Caudata; family Salamandridae; genus Triturus; species Triturus cristatus. The sequence continues at coordinate 212,910,091 of NC_140594.1, read as the reverse complement.
CCACGTTAAGCAGAGAAAGGGGCCGGTATGACCCACATACATTAGGAGGCCTCCCGGGCTTCAGGATCGCAACCAGAAGTGCCTCTCTCATGGTGTCAGGCATACACCCCTCTTGGCATATCTCATCGAAGAGCGCAATCAGGTGGGGCAGGAGCACCTCCTGGAATGCTTTGTAGAAGGCCACCGTCAACCCGTCCGCACCCGGCGCACTGCTCGTCCGCATGCCCCCCAGTGCCTCCCGTATCTCGTCGGGTTGTATGGGCAACATCAAAAACTCCCTCTGCGAGTTCGACAAGAAGGGCATTTTGATGTAGCTGAGATAATCATCTATTTCCTCCTCCATCTGTGACGACTTAGAGGAGTAAAGGTCTACATAGAACGCTCTGAATTCAGCCACAATCTCCTCTTGGTCCGTGAGCACTGCGCCTGCAGGGGAGACCAGCTCCTCAACTACCAGGGGCCGTCTGCGATTACGTAGTAACTGTGCCAGCAAGGAGCCCGGGCGCTCACCCTCCCCATATGTACGGGCAGTTGCGTACTTGCCCATGTGTTGCACCTCTCTGTCTGCCTCGCTATTGTATTCTGAGACCAACTCGCGAATTCTTTCTTCGACCCCGGGTGCTGGAGATCGCAGTAGCTGCCCTTCAAGCTGTGTCAACTGCGTTTTAATGGTCCGCATGCGCTGTCGGATACTCTTAAGGACACTAGAGTGCTTGGACATAGCTATGCCGCGTATGTATGCTTTGAAGGAATCCCAAAGTGTGTGGAAACTCTGTACCGAGCCCAGGTTCTGATCAAAGAAGGATGCGATGTCGTCCGCCAGCTCTCCCCTGAAGACCTCGTCCAGCAACGAATAAGGCGGCAGGCGCCAAGTGAACGGCGGAATCCGCCTAATCGGAGAGGCCAAGGTTAGGAGAAGGGGGGAGTGATCCGAAAGCGTACGGGGGAGCACTATGCACCCCTTAGACGCCGCCAGTAGTGAACGCGACACCAACCAGTAATCAATTCGGGTGTGCACGTCGTGGTGTGCGGAGTAGTGCGTGAAGCCTCCCTTCCCCGAGTGACCGTGCCTCCAGGCATCAACCAGGTCAAGCCTAGTCATCTCCGCCTGCATGCGCACGGCCGCAGCCGCCGGGCGCCTCACCGACCCCGATGATCGGTCTAGCGACGGCTTGAATATAAAATTGAAGTCGCCCCCCACACCATTCTTGCATGCTCGTACTGCCTACAAAGTGCGGCCAGCGTACCGTAGAACTCTGGGTCGTCAAAATTTGGGCCGTACACGTTAACCACCACTAGGTCGTGACCCTGCCCTGTACACCTAGTGAGCAAGTAACGCCCGTGTGGATCAGCCTCAAGCACCGTGAGCTTCAGTTTGGAGGTCGGGTTCACCCACGTGACCACCCCCCGAGAGTGTGTTGTTAAGCCAGACGCCACGCTGTTGCCCGCCAAGCCGCGTGCCGAAAGCATTTTACTCCCTGTGGGGAGGTGTGTCTCCTGTATTAAGGCTAGGTCAATGTGGTGTCTGCGGAAATAGTTCAGCACTTTCCGGAGCTTACGGAAGTCATTCAGGCCTCGTACATTCCACGTCAGTGCTCTTAAAGTGCCAGGATTACCGTCACCAGTCACCACGTCAGTGGCTGCCATCACAACATTCACTCAACAGTCGTGCCAACAGAAGGAGTTTCACACATGAGAGCACCGACTGGGCCGCTCTCATCCCTCCACTGCCAGTATGCCAGGAACCAACCAATACATAGGTCTCGCAACGCATAGTGTGCCCAACCTCCCCTCTTATCAAAACCCCCCCACCAACTGCTTCCCCCCCCTCCCACAGCCGACCTCCCCCAACCTGGCCAGACAGGACCCCAATCCCACCCCCCACCTCTCAAAACCACAAACATCACTCAAGAACATTTCCCAAAGTAGCCCCAACTGGGGTCACCGATAGCCGCAGCGTGGGGGCAGAGAGAGCTAGGCGCCAGGTACTCCCAATTAGATAGCGCCTCTGGGCAGTCGCGTACTCTCCCCACCTTGCCCTCGTACACCACTCAACGTGTGCTGCCCCACCCGCACCACCCCCGGGGGACCGGGGAAGGACTCAGGGCACCCCCCAGGGGAACCAGGCCAGATGCCTCGCAGCACAAGTCCGCCGGGGCCCCCCCGCCCGCCAGACCCCACCCGGGGAAACTCACGGTAGGGTCGGGGGAGCAAATAACATACCTCAGCCCGGGAGGGGGGGGGGAAGGGCCCCCAAGGTCCCCAGGAGTCGGAGCACTCACACCAGGCTCTGAGCGGGTTCAACGTATTGCCCCATCTTAAAAGCACGCCACAGGGCCTCCAGACACCCACCCACCCAATACGTCAGAAAAGTCTCACCAGGAGGCTGCAGCAGTGTCTCCATGTACGTCCACGCCAAGCTCAGCTAGGCGGGTCACTCCAAAGTCCCTTCCGCCGCCAGGCCATCAATCACCCCCCCGCCCGCAGAGCAAAAGCAATCTACCCCGTCGTACCCAAAGTCCGGCAGTTCATCTCGGGTTAGTCCTGCTCCTCCAGGCGGGAGGACTCCTCCGGGTTGCCATTTTTTCGCCGCTGACCACCCCGCTGCTCCTTCGGCCAGTCCTTCAAGGACCGATGCAGCTCCTTGGGGTCAGTAAAAAAGTGGGCACGGCCCTGTCTGTTGATCCGCAGTCGCGCAGGGTAAAGCATCGCGTAGTCCAGACCCAGTTCCCTAAGCTGTTTTTTATATGGAGCAAATTGTCTGCGCTCTTCCTGCACCCTGGCCGTGAAGTCGGGGAAAATGGATATGTCCATGCCTTCATATTGGAGCGCGCCCTTTTCCCTGGCCACCCGCAGGGCCACATCGCGGTCTCTGTAATTCAACAGCTTTGCAATTATAGGCCTCGCTGGCGCCCCAGGTTTCGGGCGGGGCCCCAGCGAGCGGTGTGCTCTTTCGACTACAAACATGGGAGAGAACACGTCCTCCCCCAGCAGGCCACGCAGAAGCTTCTCCACAAAGAGTTCCATCCTCCCGGTCTGCGTCGTCTCCGCGACCCCTGTGATACGGATGTTAGACCTCCTCGAGCGGGCCTCCAAATCCTCCGCCTTGTCCTGGATGACCTGCAACAGCCTGCTCATTTGCTTCCTCTCCGCATCACACTCCGTCTGCGCGTCCTCCACTTGGGATACCCTTTTTTCCGTCGTGTCAAGGCGCTCCGAGTTCTTATCTACACGCTCCGACATGCGGTCCATTCGGTAAGTGAGCGCGTCCAGCTTGGCATCCATTGTAGTGAGACTGCCCTGGAGGCCCCTCTCCATCGCCACCAGCATCTCTCGGATATCCGCTTCCGCGGGGCCCCCCACGGCAGAGCCGCCCGCCGCCACCTCAGCCTTCTCCGCGGCCGGCCCCTTTGCTCTGCGGGGATCAAAGGAAAGTTTGGGCTGTGTCTTATCGGTTTTCACCATGGCTGCCGTCCGGGTTAAGGACTACCCCAGGTCCGGGCTCCTCCGACTGACACTAGGGGCTATAGGACTCCGGTGCACCTCGTCAGCCACCTCTCGAGTGGGCCTCACCTCCTGGCCCAGGCCGGCGTTGTCAGGAGAGGCGATCCCCGCAGGCAGACCCCATCCACGTCAGGGTGCACCACTGCGGCCAACGCACCCGACCTCGGCGCACCGCGCAACCTCCAGGCAGGCCGGCGAATGCGCGCACGAGGAAGCTACTCCGGGCCCCTCACGCCACCCGGGGCGCCCAGCAGACTCGCCAGTAAGGATCCTCCAGCAATGGGGGGGGGGAACAGGGGCCAACGCGCCCACTGCACCTCCGGACACCGGCACCAGGCGCTGTCCTCGCGCCCACCGCCGGTCACCCCGCTCAGCAAGGCCCGACACTGGCCCCGGGACGCTCCAGTGGGTTTTCCCTGTCCGGGCACTCCTCAGTTGTCTTCGAGACCACCCACGCCTCAGGGCTCCACCTCGCCACCGAACCCAGGACGTCCGTCCCAGCCCGTACCTGGTCCAGTGGTTGCCGCTGCAAGAGTCTCAGGACCGGGCACCGTCCGTCGGAGCCGTCCGCTACGCTAATTCACCCTCCGGCGGGGGGGTCCAGATGAAGGCCCGGGGGATCGGGCTCACTTTCGGCCTCGCTGCCGCACGTCGTAGCACGCACGTCGGGGGCGTCCTCAGAAGAGGCCGGGGACGCCGGGCCTGCCCGCAAGCCACAGCTTCGGCCCGCGCATCAGCACACTCGGCCCCCTATCTAGTCAGGGGGGCCCCACCGGCAACACCGCTCCGAGGAGGGAGGATTCCCCCTTGTTCCCCACTAGGCAGCACAGTTGGGCAGGATCATTGGACGGATCTTGTGAGGGTTACAGCGAGGAGCTCCGCACTCACGCATCCGCCATCGCTGCCGGCTAGCTCCGCCCCCCATTCCCCATGCATTCCTATGGGAGGGCAGGCCTATCTCACCACATGCACTCAGAGTGCGCACGCACTTTACCCTGGGACACAGGGAAAGTGCGCAGAAACCAAAAATCACTACCACCAGGTCACCAATAAAAGCAAAAAGTTCAGGGGTGAACCTGCCAGAAGGGCCAAGTCCAACACAACCCCCTTCCAGCCAAAACGCAGGGCAGACCAATCACCACCGTGATGGACTGCCCTGCTTGGGGCGATAGAACACGGACGCGGGCCCGCAACTGCAGGGACACCCTCCTGTTCTACGCCACGGTGAACCCATGGGATTCCTTCTAAAACCACTGTCCGGACCAACTGGGCTACCCCACTGGTACTCCCAAGTTGTCCGCGGCCAAGACCAGGCCCTAGGCCACCCAGGTGCCACTGGTCCTTGCCTAATCACAGAGTGGGGGGTAGTAACCCCTGGCAGATAGCGGCCATTCTCCACTCTTCCTGTCTGCAAGACAGGACTAGACTGCCACTGGTACTCCAGCCTAGGGTCTACACCCTCAGGCTGACCAGGAGTCTCAGGGAAGGCTCTCCTCCCCCTACCTCTTCTCCTAGGGTTCCTCCTCCTCTGGCGAGGGGTACACCTAGAACGCCATTCCAACCCAGGGTTTAACCCCTTAGGTTGCACCGGGGTCAGAGGTGGGCTCTCCCACCCTCTGCACCCCCTTCCAGAGCCCTGCTCCCTACCAACTGGGGCGGTACCTCTGGAAGAAGAACCGGTCAGGACACTGGTTACAGTCGCCCTACCCTTCAGGTCAGGCTGACCCTGAACCTGGCCTTCCAACCTCCGGCCTAGAACCTTTGGTGGAATAATCGCCTGGCACTCCAGGACTTCTGGGGATCTACACTCCATCCCCCTGAGGCTAACAAAAGACACATATGTCGTGTGACTGTCTGTCTGGCGCTGATCTCCCGTCCCCTGTCCACCTGACAGTGCGCAGAGATCCCCCAGAACAGAAGTGTTGTCACCATGGTCACTACGCGGGATCCTAGCCCAACTGGGTAGTCCCTGACCCACCGGCTCTTCCACTGGGGAACTCATCCCCCAATCACTCCTCACACTGGACTCCTGTACCCTCCCTACCGGAGCGGTACTGCCAGACTCTAGAACCACAGGAGCCCTGTTTACAGGCGCTCCAGGTCCTCTACTCACTAAGAGATCTTCCTCAAGTGGAGTAACAGGACAGCCTAGGTCCCCAACTTGGTGTTCCCTCATGAAACCATCGAAGTCCTGAGGCAGGGTTTCGTGCGTCTGGGGACCCTCGGTCACCCTCTCACTCCTGCTCCACTGAGCCAGGCAGTAAGCCCCTACACCCTCCTCGCTATCCTGGGACCTAGCTGGGCTACACTGAGCCTCTTCCACCATGCTGGGCTGGAAGATACCTGAGCCACTACTTTTGGAGTCACTCCCTAATGACTCTAGAGAACCTCTAGCACTTTCCCAGCGCTCTGCTTCATCCCCAAGCTCAAATGGCTCAGACAATCCACACCCCAACAGGTGTTGGCGCAACCCCGGCACACAACAACTGAGCAGGTGTTCTTTGAGAACCAGATTACACAGTTTATCAAAATCAGATTCTGCGGAAACTCCTATCCAATCAAACAGTGCATTCTCACATTCATCCACAAACTCCTCCCAAGACTGGTGAGACAGTTTCCTACTGCCCCTGAATTTCAACCTTAACTCCTCCTCCTGGGAAACAGGTACCAGACTGGGGGAACTGGGACTGGGATTTCCTACACTGAAATCTATATGGCTGCCACCACTGGACTCAACCCTCCCTGGGGAATCCAGAAAACTACCACTGCGCACAGGGGACAACTTCCCCCCCAGAGCTAATTTCTCTCTGGCAAAGGCCCTCTCAGCCTCAGCCATCTGCTTCTGAGCTAAGACCCTCTCGGTCTCCAGCTTGGCATGCTCTATCCTGAGCTTCTCCATGGCCAGCTGATGCTCCCTCTCTTCCCTCCTATCTACCCACTCCTCTGGGGACAGGGAAAGGGTTGGTGTGCTGCTCCTGACACTGGACCCAGCAAGGGACTCCCTATCTACTGGCGTCCCTGTCAGGTTACTTTCTTCCTCTTCTTCTGAATCTTCAGGGCTCCCCACAGACCCACCACCCTCCTGGTGTGAGGCCCGGGCCCTTATCCTACTGCGCTCAATACCCCATTGACCCTTTTGCCATAGGATCAGGCTGCTTCTAAGTTCGAACTGAGTGTCTGACTCATCCACCCCTATGTCTCTCTCTTCACAGAACCTTACCAACTCCAACATACTGTACCCAAACAGATCACAGAAATCAAAAGCTGGCTCCATTTTGGCGGACGTTCTGGTGAAAGAATTACACAGGGAACCTAGGGGTCTGAGCTTAACAGGGGCACACAATTCACAAAAAGGGTTCAGCAAGCTCTCTATCCCAGAGAACTCACACTCACTTGCCTAGTGCCACGCACCATTCATCCACACACAACCCTCCCCTCGGACTGGTAAGGCAGTTTCTACCACCCCTGATTCCTCAACCTGACCACACGTGACACAGGTACCAAACTCTGGGCGCAGGGCGGGGAACAAATGTACTGGACGCTATTATGCTGCCACCACTGGATCCCACCCTTACTGGTGAATCCAGAAACACATTTCCACAGAAATGACAAAAACAAACTTAGCACAATAATCCCTATACCATGTGATTATCTAAATGCAGAGTTTTGTGGTGCAGCCAGTTGCTGCTGCGGTACAGCGCAAACGCAAGTCCAAATCCCACCGCTGATCACCAATGTTAGAAATGGCGATTTCTGGTTGGCTAAGGCTTGCGCCAAAGTCAGGCAGAAACCACCACTCTAGTCAGGGCAAGGAAGTTACACGCCAAAGATAACCCCTGCTCACCCCCTTGGTAGCTTGGCACGAGCAGTCAGGCTTATCTCCGAGGCGATGTGTAAAGCGTTTGCGCGCGCACCCAGCAACAACACCCAAGGCCCACCACAAAGGAAACTCCACACAAGGTATTATATAAAAATAGCCTTTGTATTGTACCAAAACACATTAGATAAGAACACACACTCTACAATGTGCCAACAGGCACGGGCAGAATTTACAAGGGATTATATGTACAGGGGACAGGGCCACAAGGACCACTGTCGGGAATTAGCACTTTTAGAACATAGCACTTAGGACATAGAATATAAAATTATTGTAGCACAAAATAACACATATAGCGCACAACCAGTAACTACTGGTAACAGGTAAGTACCACCTACGCAACCCTAACCACCTTAGGAAAATTTCGCGCAGGGAACTAGGACCTCACTAGCACCACCTGTACTAGGAGAAAAACCACCACCTAAGTATCACAATACCTGTAGGGGTACACGCACATTACACATGATGCATCACAACACATTCAGAGGTGTAGGGAAGGAAAACACATGATGCATAAAAACATTCAGTGGTGTAAAACAAGGCACATGACGCATAAACACACATTCAGAGGTGCAGGTTAGGAACAATAGCGCAAAACTCACAGTCGCCACCACCTGTGGCAGTCCCTAGGCCAACTGGCCTTGAAGGGGCAAGACGCCCTACGTCCAGCAGAGTCAGGGGCCTAAACGGAGCAGCTGCCCATGAAGTGCTGGGCAGCTGTAGGACAATGATGGGGCCAACGCTGGAGCCTGGCAGGCTCTGTCCACGGACTGTCCCCTGAGCCCCTCTGGGCTCTGAACAATAAAGAAATGCCCCCGTTAGAGCCTCACAGGCTCAATAAACAAATGTGCCCCTAAGACGTTGGAGCGGCCCGCTGCCTTCCGGGGCCGCTCTGATTGACATAGAAATGCCCCCTAAAACGTGGTGGGAGCCTCGTGGGCTTTAAGCAACCAATGCGCCCAACGTTGGAGCGGCCCACTGCCTTCCGGGGCCGCTCTGATTATCCACAGAATGCCCCCGCAGTTTGAGTCCCTCTGGACTCTTAGACAATAGGGATGGCCGGCGTTGGAGCGCCCCCCCCCCCCTTTTCAGGCAGGGGCCGCTTGGGAAGTAGGCCGGTCGGGGACCGGCACCCAGCACACACACACACGGAGTCCCCCCAGCCCTTACTGACTTACCGGGCTGTTCTCAGGGGACTCCGCTCTTTGTCACCGGCCTGCTGCACTTCTCCTCGGGAGCCTTCGATGCTCTAGGCACACCGGACTCTGTGGGGCAGTACGACGGCACAAGAGAGCTCCCGCTCCTCGGGGGCTCTCTCCTCCGGGACGGCCTTGCCACGGGAGCGCTGGGTAGGCTCCCGTCAGTTCCTTCCTCCAGTACCGCGGGGCTCCCTCACGCTCACGGGAGCCCTGCTTGGACTTCCGGATGGTTGTCTAGCGCCCCGCCCACGTCACCACCAGAACTGCCTGACTTCCTGTTCCGCGGGGGCCGCGGCGGTGATCTTTCCAGCGATAAGAGGGGTGGGCTCCCTCGGTATATGTAATATACGGCGGAGTGGGCACCCGCCGTATGAATACTTAAATAAGCGGGGTAGGCTCCCGCAAGTGAGCAAAGTTATTCCCTGAGGCGGCAATAACGCGGGGTAGGCTCCCGCCAGTCGTTTAAAGATGAAATAAGCGGGGTGGGCACCCGCCAACGAGCGCAACAATGCGGGGTGGGCACCCGCTCGGAATGTTGCAAAAATAGCAGGGAATCCCTACATCGGGGTTCCCTCGCTAATAAGTGCAGCGCCGCGCTGCTGGCCACACTTAAAGCGCTCCTAGCGCTATAGGTAAAATAAAAGCGCTTCCAGGCGCTTTGGGGTGCCAGTAAGCACAAAAGTCCAGCAAAGTTCTTAGGAAGGTGGGCAGGGGGCAAGGCTGGGCCAGGGGGCAAGGCTGGGCCAGGGGCCAGCTCACTGGGCCCTCCAGGCAGGAAGGCAGTCCAAAGTGGCGGTTCCTCCTGGCCTCCAGCAGCAGCAGCCCCCTCAGGATCCTGGAAGAGAACAGTTTCTGTGGGGACACAGCCCCATTTTTATACACTAAAACCCTTTGTTCTTGGTTCAGGGTGAGGGGGAAAACCAGTCGCAGCTGGTTGGGGAGCACCCTTGATGTGCTCAGCCCCTCACTCTATTCACTGGCAGGGCTAGGGTCGTCAGTCGCACCACAGGGGGCGGAGCCAGCATTGTGTGGGGAAAGCCCTGCCCTATTCAGGTCCAAGGTGCACTCCTCCCCAGCCATCAGCATGCTAATCTCACACTCACCACTGGGGCAGACCCAACCAGACTCCTGGAGCCAGGCTCACCAGCCAGCTCCAGCCAATCACACGCCAGACACACTGCACACAGAAGTGCCCACTTCTAGATGTGGCACTTCCACACTAGGTACATGCATGCCGCACACATCATCGCGCAGCATTCAATCACAAGAGTCCGCACATACCAAACTCGGGCCTGCACACCCCACGCATCAGGAACTACCAGGGATACATACATTCCCCATGCATTCCTATGGGAGGGCAGGCCTATCTCACCACATGCACTCAGAGTGCGCACGCACTTTACCCTGGGACACAGGGAAAGTGCGCAGAAACCAAAAATCACTACCACCAGGTCACCAATAAAAGCAAAAAGTTCAGGGGTGAACCTGCCAGAAGGGCCAAGTCCAACAGCAAGCTATCAGTCACTTTCTAAAGACTGGTCCTAGGCTGTTGGCATTTAGGAATTTAGAACTTGCAAAATGGCCAAGCCAACTGGACAAAAGCGTTTTCAGTATCCAAGAATGGAAATACACTGAAATGTACAAAAAATGTAGATCTATTCTTGTAGGTTTATGGCTTTGTTTGGAGTAGAATGACATTTCTTTGCAGAGCCACAACATTTTCAAGGAGCACATGTGGGAAGATGCAACAGTTGCATTTCCCCAAGAGTAGTTTCAGGGAATACTTATTCAGAGTGAATATATGTTTCAGACAGTCTGCTTCTCTCCTTGCACCTTCAGTAGTACACTAGACTTAGCACACCTACTATACGTTTCTTTTAATGTTAACAGTTTTTAAAAGAGCAAGGAACATTTAGGTCAGTACAGTTCATATAGAAAATATATTTAGAGTCATCACTTTGTAAACATTTTCTAATCTCTGGGGCTACAATGTCAGCTGGGATGCAGGTCAAATGGTTATCAAAAGAGATGTATCTTTAGGGACACCTTAAAAATGTGAAAATTGTCTTCAATGGTGGAGATGTGGGGGTATGTAGAGGAAGTCAGTGCCAAAGGGGAGAATGTGGAGCATGGAATGATCTCCCACTAAAACATTTGCACCTCGCTGGATGCAAGGAGAGTCAATTTTGGACAGGGGTCCGGTCTGCTGAATTAGTTGTAGTAAATTGGTAAAGTAGTGATTTACCCTGGAGAGTCCTGTGCACCTGCCACAGGGTCTTGAACGCAATGCTTTGTTTGATCAGGATACAACAAAGAGACAACAGTGCATGGATTATTTTTTCAGTGTGTTTCAGTTCAAAGATGAGGGGATTGCATAGATTTGCCCCTTCTGAACAGACATAGTCATTGCAGGGCAGTCCTCTATATTCCACTGCAATAGTTGAAGACCAGTAGGACAAGCATTTAAGCTAGGTTTTGAGGTAGTAACAACAGGGGCAGTCATGTTCGAGGAGAGTGCAGACGGAAGGATATGTTGTTTGTGACATTCTTAGCATGCAAAATCATTGACATGATGGCATCGAGAATACAACTCAAACTATGGTTGTTTATGGAAGATGCTGAAGTGGAGTTTTGCAAGGAAATCAATGGAAAAGAAGTGAAGACGGGTTGCCCAGTCTCAAGAATAATGTCTCATTCTTGCAGGCATCAAGACATGGCAAATTCTCAAACGCTAGGCACTGCCAGGCACTCTATGACTTCGTAATGACTTCCCGGTACATTTTAACACGTGGAGGTGTATTTTGGTGTGATTAACACATACATTTTAACCCACTTACAAATTCTCAGAAATGTTTGTGAGTGGCATATTGTAGATTCTCAAGAAAGAAGGCTAATTTGCTGATCCTTGTAAAAAGCAGTACAGTACCATGCAATGGCACCACCCTTTATAGTTAAAGGAATCTGAGCACACGTCAAAACAAAAGTGATCTCTGAAGGAATCTTTTTATAAGTGACTGGATTAACTTTCATTAAGCTGAAAGGATCAATAACTCCTTATATGCACTATAGAGGAATGGATGGAAATACAGCTTTGGAGGCTTTTCTAATTTGAGTATGATGGCTTTTTATTAAAAAGAAGCAAACAAAAATATAATGGGAACTCTCACATAGAGAAAAAGTTATTGTCCTTGTTATTACACCAAGGTTGTGCCAGGATACTGTTAGTTCTTTGTACTAAAAGGCTTTCTCCTCTTGATTTCAGGTCAACTGGGATGATGCCACCAGCGACCTTGGAAAAAGATACCAGAACACCCAGATAAATATATCTGTATGTTATGACTATAATGTCTCTCTCTTTCCCTAACCACACAAAACCTTTTTGCTCTTGATTTATAGACACCATCACCATCCTATGAGTGTGCTTGAAAGACTGTCTTTGAATAAACTAGAGCAGTATCATTTGTTCCCCAGTTAGGACACCCTTTGTTTTCTTTTACAGGTTAGGAGATTGTCAGTTTCCCCACTCTCCTTGGAAGTTTCACCTTAAATAATGGGGGAGGGGGGCAACCTGCGTTAAGGTTGGCGGTTTGGTGTACTGAGGACCCTTTACCTAATTATGTCCCTATCTTTAATAAACAAAAGGAGAAACAGCAAACAAGGAAGAAAGAAATAAAGAGAGAAAGAAAGAATGAAAGAGAGAAAGAAAGAATGAAAGAGAGAAAGAAAGAAAGAAAGAAAGAAAGAAAGAAAGAAAGAAAGGAAAGAAAGAAAGGAAAGAAAGAAAGGAAAGAAAGAAAGAAAGAAAGAAAGAAAGAAAGAAAGAAAGAAAGAAAGAAAGAAAGAAAGAAAGAAAGAAAGAAAGAAAGAAAGAAAGAAAGAAATAGAAAACCTTCTGGACCGACTGCCCTTCCCTATACCGGGTTAACTGTCATGCACCCTCTTAGCCACAACTCTCCTGTAATATGACAGGCTGCTTAATGACTTCTGGTGGCGTCCACCAGTCTTCTGACCAGCAGTCCTCCTCCTCACCAATATCTTTGGTGTCTTCCTTGACCCCTAGCTTCCATGTTTCTCTGGAATCTCTGTTGTCCAGGGTCCTTTCGGGTTTCCTCTGTCCAGGGCAGTCAACTTTCTGATGGTGGTTATCCTTGGGTCCTTTTCTCCATGGTGTCCACTCATTTCTGACACCTTGCTTTCCTTCTGCGCGATGCCCCCTCACTTGGCGTCCTGCTATGTTTTTCCTCTTTGTTGCTCTGCCCTCTCCTGATGAAGGGAGTTCATCATTACTTCCCCTTTTCTTTCCTGTCTCTGCCCATTTCCTTCCTGCCCGTCTGTGTCCTTTCTCTCTCTCCACCTTTCTCTCTTTATCTCCAAATTTTATTGCAAGACCAGAGGCTCCTATTATGCTTCAATAATTTTGAGTTTTATTAACACTATCAGTCAAGAAACTTAACAAAACTACAACTCCCATAAGGCTTAGAGAAAGCTAGCCAATGGGATACAAAAAAGAATGATTCCAACCAATAGGAATACAACCATCCCTATATCTCCCCACTTGACTGTGAACAGTCCTCTTTTTTTGCTGCTCACAGTCAAGATAAGTACCTCAATTTTATCTTGCTATGCAGCCTCTTTCTCTTGTGCTGCCTACCACTTACTCTTCGTGATGCTTTGTTTTGGTGGCGTTTTATTGAACTGTCCCTCCGCTTGCAGTGCAATTTCCTCTGGAGTCCCGGACCTGCCTCTGCTTCGGTCCAAGGTCTCCGTATTTCTGCCGATTAGCCACTCCCTGGGGGCGCGACCTTCTTTCTGCCTTCTGAAGGTCCCTCGTTCTATTTTCCTCTGTGTTTCACATACCCACTGGGAGGCACAGGCTCTTTCTACACGGCTGTTAAAAAAGTTAACTTTTTCCTTCTAATTTGGTATATTTGTGTCTTTGGCTACTCATTTTACAATGGAGTTAGATAGTTCTCCCATGTCGCAAGGTAATGAAGAGGATGAAGAACAGTTTAAAAATTATTTGAATTAATTCATTCATTCTACTGTAGAACAGGCTGTGGCAACCTCCATGAATAAAATGTCAAAGAACATTGAGAATTCTGTGGTGAATATTGTGTCGAAGACATTTATGGCCCATTCTGCGGAGAAAAGAAGAAATTGAAAAGCCTCTTTTTCTTCTTTGCATGCACTGTAAAGAAAGTGCGATCAGCTCCCACTTTCCCTAAAGTCGCACTTCTGACTAGTGACGTCCCTTAGATATGGATGAGGATGTGGGTCTTTACAGGCCTCCAAATAAGGAGGGGCATTCTAAAACACCTAAGAAGGTGCAGAAAAAATAAAAAAATACACAGGAGAAGTCATAAAACGTTGTTATATCACAGATATTTGATACAGATTACGACATGGTTGATAAAGATACAGATGATGATAAGGACAACATTGGGTCCTTTGACCTTTTTTCTTCCTCTCCTGCCAAAAAGTCCGAATTTCTGTTCTCTTCTACCAATACTTTCATGGCAAAAACTGTCCTTGATGCTAAGGGGAAACCTATGTTCGATCCTGGCTTCATACACTATCCTAATTCTATGGAATGGTTTCCAGCCAAACACATGCAGAATTGCATTGCCTCAAGACTTTGCTTACCCTCAGACAAACAAACAAGGAACATATTGAAGTCTGAATGCCCTAGCCCTCGTTGTCTTCTAGTATCACCTTCACCCCAACTATTGATTCTACATTACTCACTTTATTTTCCAAGTTCGGCAAGATCCCGTCAAAGATGTGGACAAAGACTGGTCCACATGCTAGGATAAGCTGCTGGATATTGTTGGTCCCTTAGCTCACATATTTGATATGACAAAAGTAGCTGGATGGGGAATTAATACAGTTGACCTTAGAAACTGTCCCTATGGATTCAGAGGGCCTTTTGTCTTTTAGGCAATGCAAACTCCCCCTTCACCCATGATTCTCAAGTTGGATCCTAAGATGGCAAGTATGACTACTTTAGACCCAAGTATCAAGGGGAAAGGGCTCATGTTTGGAGACTCTTTTATCAAAGAGTTCAGTAAATAAATTACCGCCTTTACTTCTATTGACAAGGCTCAGCAATCTCTTAAAAAGGTTTTTTCCCAATGGGTTTTTGAAAGGGCCGGTAGAGGCAGGACCTGCTTTACTGGCCTTAATTACTGCCACCTGGGATATAGAGGCCCATACTACAACAACTAAGAAACTACTATTCCACTTCCCAGGACTAAAAGCCGCAGTTTTACCCCCAAAGAGGCAGAGGATATCGAGTTCAGGGACGAAAAAGCTTTAGAGCTAACACACAGCAAGGTGAGTCTTTGTTCTGGCCAATCTCTGGTAGGAGGTTGTCTTATTTATTATCGAACAAAGTGACAAATGATAACATCAGACCCTTTGGTTGTAAATACAGTACAAGATTATGTTACAGAACTCTACGCAAAGCCTTTTCATGCAGTGTTTCCTCCTCCTCCAAAGTTCTCCTCGGAAATGTCCAACATGATCTCACAAGAAATTCAGTCCCTATTAAAAATACATGCAGTACAACTATCAATCCCAGATCAATCAGGGTTCTTCAGTTGTATCTTTCTAGTACAAATGAAAAACAAAAAGGCCAGAACTGTCATCAATCTTTAACTTTTCAATAATTTTGTGGTATACAGTCATTTCAAGATGGAAACAATTCTATAGCTCAGGAATTCTTTACTTCAACACGACTGTCAGGATTCCTGGCACAGCTCACCTCTCTCGCCTACCACAATATAACAGCATGACTTATATAATTACTCTCAACACTTATGAATGAACAAATGTCTTGTACTCTGACATTTGACCCTATTAAATGCTGTTGGCAATAGCTAGCTGCAGCTGGTGTTCCCCGATTTGTTTGAATAGGCTTAATAGCTTTTACAAATGTTTTTCCATGCATATGCAAGGTCAGTTTTCAGGCCCCGTGGAAATATCCAGAAAATACACCAGAATAAGTATCAAACAACCAGCATAGATGACCTCAACGTGAACCTTCTGGAAGACAGCCCTCATCAAAATAATCCCTTGCACCTGTTCCTTGCTATAAGCAATTAGAATGTGACCTTTGTGAACATTCTAAAACACCTTCTACAAGACAGCCTCATCAAATTAATCATCTGCATGTGTTCCTTGCTATGAGCAATTAGAACGCTTACAGATTGAAACATGCTCACAACTTTACTCACAGACACCATGCAAGGAAGGAAATGCAATCAAGATCTGCCAACGCGAAGAATCTATGGTAAAATTATTTCAAGACCACATTCATCTCACTAGAAACAGGAACTCCATACACCTCTTTTAAGGCACTCTTGAACAACCTTGCAAAATGAAAATTCTTTGCAACAGTCAAATGAAAATGTAGCAAACGAAGTCATACATGGCTAGTACTAAGGGCCTCATTACGATGGCAGTCAGACCGACTGACTGACCACTACGGCCGTGATCCAATTCTGACCTCAGAAGCCAGGAAAACTCCCCCGCCGTATTACGATGCAATTGTTGCCACTACGAAGGTCTCATCAACAACAGTGCACATATCCCCAGATATGTCACTGCAAGTGCGTACAAGCAGCTCACAGGAAACGTGATTTGTACACACACGCATGACATATGTGGGGATATGCCTTGTGCTGCATGTACCCCATTACGATCTGTGCACAGTCTAGTCAATGGGGATATATACTACCTACAGACTTACCTGCATTCCGCAGTCCATAGGGTCATAGTCTTCGGGGTCCAGCTGCCCTGGTGTAGGGGGGACCTGGTGAAAGGGATCAAAGCCGGAGACGGTCGAGAAGAAGCGGATTTGGTTGACTACGCACCCTAAATGCTTAGTTTCTGACGAGTCAAGGCTGCTGATTAGACCACCATGGTCAGCTTGTCAGAAATGCACATCATAATCCAGACAGTGGTTTGAACTCCCTTTACAGCTCTATGGCTGCAGATTTTCTCCGACCGGCATCTCAGCGGTCGAAGAAAAGCTGTTAGAGTAGGCAATCTTCCAGCGGTAGGTCTGACTGCATCCAGCATGCATCTTCATAATTGAGCAGTTGGTCTGGGCACTGCCAATGAGACTGTGGCGGTACGACGGACGCCGACGAAACCACGGATGGCGGTCCAATTGGCATCGTAATGAGGCCCTAAATTCATATAAAGTGCTCTGCCCACAGAATTATCTAGCAGAAACTTTTGCAATGTATTATAAAATTAGATTAATACAACTACACTTCGGGCTTCTTTCGTCTTTTGATTTTATGCTGCACATGGAGGACAAAACACGTACACAGGTAAAAAGCACAAGGAAATTCTTATTACCAGGTTCTTACGCTCTTTGCTTTGTTGTCAACTAAAAACAGGATTATTTTGAGTTGTTTATGTTAATCATTGATATTGCATCTATACACACTGTCTGGCCTATTAAGGTGCATATGATATTAAAAGAAAGGTATAGACATCCTTAAATAGTTCCGTAGGCATTTATTGAATTGTGTGTAGATAGTGCAAATATACATGGACAACATGACAAAGTTCAACATCAGATGGGGCTCATTCCTTTATACTTCATGGCATCTTAAATAATTGACATAGATGAAAAAAACTAATATCAAATAGAAACTGCTCAACAATTAAAGTGAACTCCCACCTTTTGTTTATTGTCTTCTGCAGGCACGTGAATGATAAAGATCCCATCACTCAGGTTACTGACAGAAATACCTAGAAGATAAATGAAAAATTCAGAGGGCTTTAAATATTTTTTGATCTTTGTAATGACCACTTCCATGCTAAAATGGCTATAACTTTAATTTCTTTTGATTTGTTTTTATTTATACTAAGCTCCTTTAAACCCATTTATTTCCCATCTGATTTACAGTA
Source organism: Triturus cristatus (assembly GCF_964204655.1). Classification (NCBI taxonomy): domain Eukaryota; kingdom Metazoa; phylum Chordata; class Amphibia; order Caudata; family Salamandridae; genus Triturus; species Triturus cristatus. The sequence continues at coordinate 212,892,586 of NC_140594.1, read as the reverse complement.
ATTCCCAGATGCAGACCTACAGCAATTACTAAATTGAAGTTATAGATATTATGGCTGTGTTTCTTACACATTGCTCTAATGAATGCGGGACTATGCCAAATTAATATATTTACATTTTTCACGTTACTTAGGGCCCAATTTAGAGTTTAGAAGACAGGGTACTCTGACACAAACATGATGAAGTACAGCTAAACCCTTGGTCCTCCCACCTAATTTAGAGACTTTCAGATTTCAAGTTTCTCGTGGACTCAGCTGCTGTTGGCTCAGTTGACGGAAAGCTTCCTCTAATGGCCCAGCAGAGTAGAGGCTGTTGTAGGAAAGGCATTACACTATCCGCTCTAATTATGGTGGATATAAAAAAGTCTACTTTTGCCGGTCTTTCACCACCAGGAAAAACTTGGTGGTGAGGGGCAAGAAAATATAATGTCTTCTACACCCTGGAAGAAAACTCTTACTGTATGGGGGTCATTAGGGTTTTGTGTTTCTGACTCCACTTCGGGAATTTGATTCAGAAAAACAAAAACATTTGAAAAGCTTGGTAAACGGCCGTCAAAACCGATGGCCGCCATCCACCAAACATTCTGTACATTGAAAGCAATTGCCATGATGCTGGTTCCTTTCAATATACAGAGATAACCGCTGGGCTGGTGGTCATTTCTAAATTTTACGGACCTTAGGCCATCAGGATGGTGGAGGTTATGTTCTCCGCCACCCTGATGAAAGAGTACCATCCATCAAATCTTAAATCAGGCTCTTAATGTTTAACAGCTTCTAGAGATATGTAATCATTTTTGCTTCTTTATTTCATACACCATAAAACACAGGTCTGAATTTCCAAGGTCATACTAATTCTCATTTGGTCATTATTGCACTTGAACCAGTCAGACTCCAAGAAATTACATGTATGCTCATGCCTATAGTAGAAATGATGTATTTGAAAAGTTGTTTCTGCCACTCTTCAAAATCTAAGAAATGTATACAATTTATTCCTCTCTAAAAATAGATGAGAACAATCAATAAATGAGATAACAGGACATTATATCCAAACCAAAAAACGCAAAACTCGTGTTTTATATTTTAACGATGTATTTTTATCTGTTTGTGAAAAATCAGTGTAAGCTTATTGTCATACATATATTTACATACACACAGAATAGCGCTCTAGAACTACCATTAAGGACTCCATAGTGCACATACATTGAAATATTTACAAATCACAGGACATTCCACAAAATAAATGGACATATACTACATAGAAAAATTATATTTGAACAGTGTGAAAAAAATAATAAAGAGATAGGAATCACAACCCAGTGTGTGATTAATCAAATTGTTGGTCTAGTATCCTGGGTGATCCTCTACACTTGTCATTATAGCGTCGACGTTTCGACCCCTCAATAAAAGCGATATTTTAACAGTCTTAGTGGGGTCTTCCTCGGGACTATCTGGAAGAGTCTGTGTGCAGCCTTCGTGGGGTTTCAACCCTTTGTGGTACTGTAGTATCAATCTGGTGCTGTTATGGATTTAATCACTTCAAGGTTATCTCAGACAAGTCATTCCTCTGGCGCCAAGCGCACGGGGCTCCATGTGAATTTCTTTGTAAATATCCTGCTTGCAGGATACAGAGGACAAGGGCTGCCCGCCGCTCTGTTTCATCTTGAGGAACATTAATTTTCCAGTTTCAAAAGGCGATCTTTGAGCCTTTGGACTTAATAGAAGGGCCTGGATAGGAAGCACAGAGCCCCTTGGAGTCGCCCATCCATATTTACAAAGAAATTCACATGGAGCCCCGTGCGCTTGGCGCCGGAGGGATGACTTCATCTTCAAACCTGTGAAGTGTGAGAAGGCTCCTAAAGGTTCACTTCTATGATCAGGCTACTTAAGATGCCCACGATGAAAAGTCCCTTCTCAGCTGTACAGCATGAATATTATTGGTAGGTTTCCAAGTATGATTTCCCAGCATCTACCACTGTCATATAAATAGAACAATTATCAACCTATCCATGCAAAATCAAAACGTCCAGGAACTTGAAATGTTTTTCACTGATTTGGGAGCAGACTTTGGTACATGGCAGTCTCATTTTCTGAAAGTCATAACTATTCATAATATTGAAGAATAGACAGTGAATAGATCTTCAACTATCAGGGCAGAATGCACTTCAGAGCAGCTGTAATAATCAAATTCTAAACAGTTGTTTACAGACCAAGTAAACATAGCTTAAACATTCAGGACACTTTTCACAAGGACAAATTATTTGTGGATAACCATAAGAGTTGCGCAGATAATGCACTAGTGTCTGTCTTAAATGGCTACACACCCGGAAATCAGTAAAATGTTTCTTTAGCTTTATTTAGATTGGAGCAAAGGTGCCAAAGGCAATCTAAATGCTGACTCATCTGCCTAGATGTTGGTTGAACTATTGGTAAAGTCAGATAAGAAACAAGCATTTGATGCAGGATAATGTCTCCTCGTGATCTACTGAACAGGCATTTGGTAACAAAATAAAATATGTAATCCTTAAAAGGATCTGTCTAGAGTGGGGGCTGCTGTTCCGGGACATGACTATTTTGCAGCTTTTCTTTGGGGAGGTGGGCTCTGAGAAATTGTGACTTCCTGTGGTAGTTTTGTGGTAACTAGCAGAACATTTTGTCTCTCGCATTCCGTCTTCCCCTCATGAGTCGTTGTTGCCCACTGCTAATGTTCCTCTGGCCATATGAGGCCAAACTGATCTTATAAAACTGAGTAGTAGTTAGTTGGTCTGATCTTAGGAGGTTTAGATGTAATTTGAAAGTTGAGTAATTGAGCAATGACAGTCTGTCATTTTCAGCTCTGCTGTGCTGATCTTTAATAAAAAAAAATAGAAGTATGGACAAATTACCCTGTCTCTGAAAATTGTATTCATAGGTAAGTTCCTTAAAGGAGCGACAGAAACGGTTGGCACTTTTTCTAACCAGATGAAGCCTGCTCAACTTCTGATAAGCCGAAACATGCAGGACACTTCAAATACAACAGGCTTCACTCCGGTTTAAGTGCTCGACATATTTTCTGCCTCTGGCATTTCAATGACATATTTGGAATACAAAATTGGTTACCTTTGAGGGAGGCAAATTCGATTTTCTGCTTGATCTTGGCCAATTCCACTACGTACACTGCAGACTGCGTGATAAGGAGCTGACGTGGCCGTGGCTTGAAACCATTTCTGTCATATTTAATCACTGGTGTGCCATACTAGGAAAAAGGTTGAGAGTTCGAACCTACATTAGACTCTCTTTGCTTCTTCTTGTTGCACAAATTAAAATGGGCTACGGGTTGAATGACAAAAAAATATAAGCAATAAAGTTTATTTTTCCTGGATCTGTGTTTGTTTTTTGTTATAAAGACCAATATGCACATAAATATTGCCCATCTAGATTATTTTAGTTGTCTACACATAGAAATCTAAAATTCGATTATATAATTAAAAGTACATTGCATTTTTAAACACTGTGTTGTCTGTAGGCATCAAACAAAAGCAGAGTTTTATCATGTAGCAGTATTTGCTATTGGTACGTATGTGACCAGAGCCCTGCACATTCGAACATGCACATGTGGATTCTGCATAATCCAATGCTCGCAGCCCCAAAATAAGTTTGTGTAGTCAATGACGCTACCCTTACTCACGGAGGCCATCAGAACTCTCCAAAAGGACAGAAAATGAAGAGGACACCCTCTTCCTGCAGCTCACCCAGGCACTATAATAGTGCAGTCTGCACAGCAGGCATCTGCTTCCGCTACTTAAATGAGTCTATGCTGTGATCAGGCCTGCTGGTCAGTGCCACTGGTCAGTCTGCCTTCAGATCACACTGCAGCATGGAAATCACTACCTTACACATCATAGACATTGTCCTCTTGATATTGTTGGACCTCTCAGCTACCTTCCGCAAAGTTGATCATCCCACTTTCAGATGCACACTGGAGTCTCAAATGGGATTCACTGGCAATGTCCTTCACCGGTTCTCCTCCTACTTTTCTAATCAACGCCAGTTTGTCCACATGTACACATCCAAGTCACAAAATGCTGTGGAGTCCTCCAGAGAGCCATGCAGTCTCCTGTCATCTTCAACCTCTACATGGAGATGCTTGGTGCTCTAACTCACAAATACCAGCAGTATCAACTTCAAAATTCACCTATATGGCAAAAATACACAACTCTACTTGAAAGTCTCCTCTGCTTCAGACATTCAACACCTCAAACACTGCTTGCACATCATCCAGACATGGAAGTTCAGTACCTACCCTGAGCTCAACCCAACCAAAACAGAATTCCTGCTATTTGCCAAGAACAGTAAACGAGAAACAGTACAAACCTGGCTCAATGATATAAACCTTGATGGCTACAAACCCCAGCTTTCATGGAATGTCAGATCACTTGGTTTCACCGTCGACACCAACCTCACCCTTAAGGAACGCATTACTAAAAAACACAAAGACACCTGGTACCACCGCCTTTTTAAAAAAAAAAAAAAAAGTCAAACCATTACTGGCATGAGATAATTCCATATTGTATCGGAGATGGCAAATGGTAGACTAGAACTGTACCTGGAGATGACCGTCTTAAGCTACGTGAGCAGCCAGCAGGACCTGTGGATTTGTGGCTATGGCACTGCTATTAGCTAAAGGAAAGCTCACTATGCATTGGTGTAGAGCAACGACTCTGCGTAGTGAAGAGTGGCTACAAGACTTCATTACTTGTAATTCACCGATTGGAGTTACACACTTCCCTTCTGCCCTTAACCTCAAGGCTCAGAAACATATGGGACCCACTCAGAATGTACCTTGCACAACTTGACAAAGGTAACACTGAAGACCGGGTGGCGGGGAGTATCTAAAGATGGCGAAGGTGCACTGGAGTAGTCAGATAAATGATGGGTTGCCATAGTGAGGGCCTGGTGGTGACCTCCATGGCAGGCAACATCACCCACATGGCCCAATGACGCTAGTTAGTGGGATCTAGTATAAATGGAATGGATGAACATATGGTTGGATGTATTACATCAAATGTGATCTGTAAATGATATTCAATATGAATGATCATGTGTGCATCTCATTGTATTTTGTTATATTTTCAATAACAATTATTTAAAAAAATGAATACAAATAAAAATGGTAAGTCAACCCATTTTTCCAGAAGACAACTTCAACTGCTGTTCAAGCCCTTGTATTCTTGCATCTAGATGATGGTAATGCCTTACTCCATGACCTGCCAGATTCCACACTGCCACCCCGTATGGGCATCCTACATGCTTCTGCATGACTCATCCAGGACCTGAAGAAATATGATCACATCACTCCCATCCTGATGAAATTCCATTGGCTCTCCTTGCCAGCCCCCACCATTTTCAATACCAGCGGCATTATTTACAAAGCTAACACGAGCAGCACCCTCGCTTATCTTGCAGATACAGGCACCATTTCTGATGGATCGCGACACGCCCGCAGCCAGGACAAATATCATATTGCAGACTAATAAGTGAAAAAAAGTAAAAACAAGACAAAACTCTTTTTCTATCTATTCACTGAGGATTTGGAACCACATCCTTGCATTCATTAACAACGGCCAAACACTGCTCACCTTTTTACACAACACTGCATCACAATGCATTACCATCCCCAACTCAGCTCCATCTCCTAATACTTGTTAACTTTAAGCTTTTCTTTGTCCATGTAAAGCACTCCACTCTCTTTTGGCTAAGCTTGCGCTAGAGAAGTATGATTTAGATACGTAAATCTGCTAACAGGGCAGGGCATTTACATTTATATATGAACAGATCATGGTCATGTGCTTGTTCATATGATGTATGGCTTTGGGAAACCGACCTATTGGGCAGTGGAATTATGTTTCATAACCCCCATAATCAAGTTGTATTTGTCAAAACTGCTATAGTTTTTCAAACAGGCCCATCTGGGACTCCAATAATCCAATTCATGATGGTAGAAACCCTCTATCGGACCTGGCGGCACAGTGTTTGAATCCCCAGGTCAACAGTTTGCACATAATTAATGTGTTTTATGCTTTCTTTATATGTTATCATTAAAAAAATCAATTAGATCTACTTAAAAAAAAAAATTACTGTACAACAGCACCATAACATAGGAGCCCAATGCTTTTCACAAGGGGTTAAATTAGTAATACCAGGAAATAAAAACAAAGAACAAATAACTAATTTATGAATGTAACAAAATAAGTAAAGTTAAGTAGGATTTCAAAGCCCCAAATCCATGGTGTCTATAGTTACCCACCATAGACATGCGTAGGCGTTACTTGTTAAAATCTTGACCCAACTGACCGTGTTCTCCATCAGTTACAATGAGACATTATTTGGGCCATTCTTCGATCCTTTATTGTCTTGTCACTCTGCAAGAATTTCTTTAGTTTCTGATTTAGATTTTAAACAACCAACAGGGACAAACTGAATTACAGAAAAGAAGTTAACTCTTGTTGCTTGTTTAGGCTTTTATATCATAATATATAAGCGTGTCAATCAAGACAGCCTCTATTTAAAGCAATATTTTATCTATTTCTCTCAGCAACTCATGAAAGGAGATCTGTTTCATAACTTAGGGGCATATTTACAAACCCTGTGTGCTGCCGGAACGTCACTTTTTGTGATGTTCCTGTGACGAACAGGGCTTAGCCATATATAGAAGGCCACGTAAAGCCACCCTGCGTGGCTTTTCATGGCCTTGTAGATATGGAGTAAGGCGAGGTAGCAACTCTGCGTGAAAGAGGTGTTCCATGGGTGTTGCTGCGGGTGTTCTCACTCAACATTCATGGAATTCGATACTGCATCAGAGTTACAACACAGGTAAACATGGGGCAGCGCCAAAACCTTGCGCCTCCCTAGAGCAGGGGTAACAAGGAGAAATGTTTTCTGCTTTGCATGTGCTGCATTCTGTAGCAAACATAGAAAGAGGAAATCGCCTCTTGTGATTGTTTTTGTGGAGGAAGACGCACCTTCCTGCACAAAAATAATGGTGTTAACAACACAGAAACACTTGCACCATGGGTGTCTGCGTTGGCGCACGGCTGCAAAATGTGCACCGGCTGAAAGGACAGGAATGCACGTATCTTGTAAATACGGTACATTCCTGTCCTTTCGAATTGGCGTAGGGTAGCCCAGCAAAATGATTTGCTATGTTGTCCTACACCAATTGCGTTTAAATATGCCTCTAATAATGCTAGTTGGTGTGAATTATGTGCTGATTCAGCTTAACTTACATATTTACAAGGAATGAGTTTAGGGCAGCGTTGCAAATCATTTTGCTGCGCTGTCCAATGCCGATTCAAAAGGACAGAAATGCGGCAACATTCCTGCCCTTTCAGCCGGCGCACTTTTTGCTGCATTGTACCTGCACTAAGGTTAATCATTAGTGCTTAAACGTTGCAATAAAGCAAATTGATGTTTAGATTCACCCTAAGACCATTTCACTAATGTACATAATAATATAAGAAGAATGACGTGGGAGGTGTGTGGAGAGATTGGGGGGGAGGAGCTTTTAAACGATCCAAATGGGTTTTTAAACTTGGAGAATTTATTAACAATTTCACCCATTTCATCTGTGACATCACAGATAGTCACTGGAATGTTTACGCACTGATGGTTAAATGTTAAAGCAACCTGATATAGTATGGACGAATCTTGGGGGCAAAAGATGCCTTTCGTGGCTACCCACCTTAAATGGGCGCATCCGGTTTAAGAGTCGCGGAGGTGAGCAGCTCGTGTCAAGCCTCATTCTGACCATCTACCGAAGCAATCTTCAGCAAAAACGAACGTTTGTTTACAAATGACTTAAAAGTAGTTACAAGGGATAATCCAATCACTTTGATGCTCGCTAAAAGCGGAAGCTAAGCGGAGGAATCGCAATGCCGGTACAAATCTCAAACTCCACACTATATCGCTTCTTTTATATTGTTTCTTTTATTCAACGAGTTGAGTAACTGACTAATGATGCAACACAACCTCTTCAAATCCACCGATCTCCCTTGAAAGACGAGGTTACAGCTGAGACTCTTATTTAGGTTATTTATTTCATATGTGGACTGGACTTGCCACTCCTATTTGACAGCAGATTGGAGGTGCGTTTGTATGGATAATGGCTTTCTCTGCAGGTTTTGTGTATTCATATATATTTCACTTTACACATTTTTGTCTTCTCTTACTGTATGTGCACATGCATAAATGTACGTTTAAATGTTTGAATGCTGTTTAGAAATTATTACTTACTAAAGATAATACACTTGTCACATGTGCAACACAACATTTTCGTGCAACAGGCACGCCCTATTGTACACCCACCACTGGGAGTTGTTTAGCTACACATTATTCTTACCTTAATTCTCTCACTGCTAATTAATTGTAACACTTTGGGGCTGATGTCCTGTTCATCTGAGAAGGAAAATGTGTCAAAATCAGTACAGTACAACAACGCATGCACAGGGCAAAACACCTGCCATAACATATTTTTATATCAGACCATATCGTTTAAGTTTTATAGAATTTCTTTTCATATTATGAAATAAACGCTCGTATAAGGTGCTTTGATCCATATAATATGACTGTCCGCAGAAACAAGATTTTTTAAAGCAGGAAATTACACTGGGTGCAAATATATTCTCATGGGTAACGTTTATCAGTGTGGGATTATGCAGTTTTTGTAATCTTTCTTTTACAAATCAGACAATCGTCCTTAGAGCAAACAAATGACGTAATGTACACCTCCCTTCCTTAAAAGAAGACTGACCTCAAGATAACCTCTATCAAAAACCCTTTACCTGATCGCTCTTTGGCCCCCTGACCTGCCAGGTTTCAGCAACCACCGTCCTGCTAAATTTAGGGCAGAGTGACCATCGCTGGTATTCTAGGCTCAAGCCCACCATGAGAGGCATAGGATGCTTGCAGTGGTCCCCAGGCGCAGGGAGAAAGCTACCTGCTTGTTAGGATTAAGTACTTTTTCTTTTACACAACATACACTTCTACTTTGGACGAAGGAGCTGGAAGTAGAGGGGGCAGAGGGAAGCTGCAGCACCCCGAAAATAACCAGGCTGGAGTTCGACGTGCATTAAAAGTGACTTTAAATTGTGTTATCTTGTTACATTTGCTCTACATTAAAAGACAGAGACAAATGTCACTTAGACTTCTTACAAACTGCTGGTCCTGACTCATTCTTTTATCAGAGTGACTGGTGTTTACTGTTCTTTTTTTTACTACAAATTGTAAAGGATGTGACAATCTTGCTGGTGTGAAAGGAAAGGCTGTAGATATTGTGTTCGTCTAACACACAACACACTTTAAATCCCTGTAAATAAACTGCACAGATATTTCAAAATAAATGAACAGTCAGGGAAGCACAAATGAAACACCTTTTTTCCGATGCCGAATTGCGATTTAATAGGATCAAAACAAATCAAGACATATTTCTTGGCGATGAACAAACGGCAAATATTCACTGAAACCGAATTTGCAGGCATTATTGCTTCTGTGCTATGCAGTTTTAACAGTAAAATTGTATGTGGGTGCAAATCTAGTGGTCAATTCAATAGACAATGTGCTGTCTGTAAATGACAGTGGGCTACCTCTCCCTGCTTAAGTAATATATGTGTGGCATTGTGCTTCCAAATGCAACACCAGCTACATACTATATCGCCACCACTCTCTCGCAGAATTGGCATGGCTTATTTGCGATACCTGCTTTTCGTGTGATGCTTGTATTTTTCAGATTTTAATTGATGGCAGCACCCCAACAAAATTGTCCCAGAACCAGTACCTTTGAAAGTTCGTTTGTGTAAAAAAACAATTCAGAGCAGGGGAAAAAACCCTGGTGACTGCTCAGCATTCAGCTCTGCCTTCAGTTTATCTGCCACAACGGTGGCTGCATTAAAAGCATTGTGATCCCTGCCAAGCAGATTGCGATCTCTAATTATGGTACCATACTATAAATGAGGCACCAATTCTGGCAGGCTCTTGTCCTATAGATAAACTTTCAGGGCCCGATTCACAAAGGTAAACTTAGACGTTTGATCTAAACTTCGACCAAACGTCTTAATTTATGACTTTGGGAATTCAAAAAGGGCATTTACGAGTACTATCTTTATATCCACACTCGGGGCGGATCGCCTGCTTTCCACACGGTCATCTGACCATGCCATGCTCAGCAATCGCTTCCTCTCCACCATCACTGACAGAAAAACCCTTGATATTATCTTCTCTAACTAAATGCATCTGCTACAAAGATCAGAATAGCCATTCTTGTACTCCTCAGAAACCTTCACCCCAAACTATCAACACTTTCTTTTCTCTAGAACTCTAACACCTGTCAGCTCTCAACTTCTCCCCACTCATTGGCACTAAAATTGCAGGATTCACACTAATAAATCTCCCTAATGCCCACTTCTAATAAATCCTCTATCACCCTACTTTATCTTTTTCCACAAGCCTCAAGAGACTAGTCGTCAATAGGAACACTTCGTACCTCACCTCCAAGCATCACAGCAATCCCAAACAAAGGGGGTCATGCAAAAAGCATTTCACTGGAACCACCCTTCCTCTTATTTCCAAAGGTATTATCAATGCCTAACACAACCATCTTACTTTCATCGTTATCCTCTTGGATGTATCTATCTTCTTTGATGTAGTTGTCATGATATACATGCTATGCCCTTAAACAGCTTGGGAATCATGGACACATTACTGTCCTTGTTCTGCTATCTAGATAATCAGTCATATTCTTTTCCTGTGGCAAAGCCAAGTTGATAGAAATACACATGCCATGACCCTCCCCAAAAGTTTGTTCATCACCCTCCTCTTCTTCGTTATCAACACCCATCCCGTGACATAATCACTCATTTGTATTTTTTTCAAACACCTTATTACGGGTGACTCCAAATTCTTTGTCTTCCAATTCACCATTCTCCAACTTCAAAAAATTAATTATGATCTACCATTGACACACTTTATGTTAATCTCATTCAAAACTAAAATTATCAATTTTCTCTGTTGTAATGGCCATTCCATTATCAGTTTGCTACTGATGATACACTTCTGTCATCTTTCAGCTTTTTTTACACTTCAACAGTGACTTGGCCCTCTCCTGATTTCTAAACTCCACAAGCGTTGCTGACTGAAATTCCACACCCTAATGAATCCATGCTTACTTTCCATCCATTTAATACACCAAGGAGTTGGGCCTATACTTACGTCCAAACTAGGCCACAATATAACTAGAAAAAGAGAGAGTGGTTTGGATGTGCATTAATGATTAGTACATTCATAAATAGCCACTTTGAGATCTAAAGTGGTTTCCATCCATGGCACTTTCATGAAACCTTCATCTGAACATTTGTACTAAGCAAAGATGACTGAACAGACTTATCCTAGGTCTTCCAAACTATTATTTTCCAGCCCAGAAGAAAGTACTAGCTTTGGCGTCCAAACCTCTATTTAGTCTATCACCATCAGTCCCTAGAACCAGGTAAGTCGCAAAGCAGAAAGTCTCCGATTGGCTTGATTAACAAAGAAATGTTAAATGTACACAACTTTCGGACCTTACATGCTTGCAGATTTCTGACTTTTGGAATTCACAAAATCTTCCCAGGTAACATCAGGCAACCTATGAATGTTGCAAGTTCCCAAGTGTAATCATGGAAAATATTTGTTAATTAGGATGAGTGACTCTGCAGAGGCATTTTGTATATGCAGTTGTACAACTGTATATGGAAATGACATTATATTTGTGCAACTTCACTTTCAAAACAAAAATCCATGAGGAAAATATTTTGCCCCATGGTGAAACCCCTTCGCAAATACCGCCAACTTTTTTATGGGTGTTCCAATTCGTTGCTCAATCTAGAAATTTCACTCATTTCCAAGCTTGAAAAGGATAAGAGGAAAGTTTGTAAATGGCCAACGTTTGGATGCTCACCATCTTTGCTTGTTCCTTTGTGGATTCACTTAAGAGCATCTAAAGGCCTAGAAGACTCTCTTCAACTATAAACAGTGGAGCATGAATCTCAACACAAACCACAAGATAAAATGGAGGCGAGAGAGAAAGTAAGGAAAGACTTTGATATCAGGGTCTGCACCTTTGGTGCTCTCAGACGGTCACTAGTGGCAGCAGTGAGAGCAGCAATTCCACATATTTGATGAGCAGTTGCTCATATCGAAAACAACACTCAAAGAATATTCATGTGTAACTACCTATGGTATGGATAACATTTTTGCCAGTGCGTTGCCTGATGATCCATACCTCTCTCGTCCCTTTACATGTTGGCAGACAGGACAGCCTTCAATTTACTAACAAGCTAAAGAAAGAAAGGCATAGCGTACCAATATAACATGGAAATATGAAATAGGCAGAAAAGGTTCAATGTCAATTCTTCCAAAAACCCCTTCCCCACGCAAAATGATGCACTGTTAAGTTGAATGCTTACTGAGCCTGGTGTCTACAAATGGCTTATTTAAACTCTGTTTGTAGCCATCTTTCTTCCCTTTGAATAAGTTGCTTGTCACTGTTTTTTGTTGCATCTAGAAAGTTAAAAGAAAAACAAGGTATCATAAGGTAAACTTATTTTACATTCTCAGTTTCCTTCACATTCATTATGTAGTTGCCCTATGAGTAGGTACTTCTTTTTAGATGGTGCTGTTACTTTGTGAAAGGTTTGTATACTAAACACTCATTCTGCAGTTCTGCCCTGAGGAATCTATGTCTATTTTATTTAGATTTTGGTTATGCCATTTTTTTTAACTATCTCTAAGTCTGTTTACTTTAGCCTCCTCCATTTACAATGTTAATATATAGTGTAAATTCTACTCAGACCACCAGGTCTCAGTCAGCGCCACTATGGGCACTTGTGACAAACATACACAGTACATTTTTGGCAGCTGAAAAAATGCGGTTAACGTGCAATTAAAAACCCTACCAAAACCTAAATAAAACATATATATTTTAAAAGCTTTTACTCTGAGAAAAATGACCTACGTGTTGCAAAAACATACCTGAAGTACTTTCTGTGGTGTAATTCCTCGACAGTATTTTCGCACCAGGGTTCTAATGCAAAGCTTGTGTAGTATTTCGGAGGTCTACACAAAGTGAAAAGAGAAGACTTTTGAAGGAATATCCTAGAAATTGCAGGTTTTAATGGTTAATTGCACGAAGAAAGAAGGACCAACTGCAATTATTTGTTTCAAATATCTACAAAATAAGTTTGGGGATTCAAATTCTCGTTGAATTTAGACTATAATTAACACAATGTTACTTACTTGTTACTTACTTGTAATCATAGTATTCCATCGTGGGAATGTTATTGAATTCATGAATATGTAGGCCTCGTTTACATTATTGGCCTCATGGAACAAAGGCTAAATTGCCGAATTGCCGAAAATAGTGAAGATGGAGCCAGTATATTGCACATAGGGATACACATATCTGTATTTAGCAACATAAAGCTATATACACAGTGACGAAATTGGTCATTGCTTCACCAAAACTCCAAGGAGACCAAGTTCCACAATACCACATGTGCTTGATCATGCTCCCCAAAAACAATCACTGGAATCAAGAACCAAAAGAACATAAAATGTAAACAATGCACTAACGACTCACTGGCTTCTAGATACACTAACATGAAACAAGCAAAGCTGCCTCACTCTCACCAAAAGCATGCTTAAAAGGGCTCTTGGATATCTTCCAAATGAGAAAAGGGTGAGGTGCCAGAGATCCATGAAGCAAATATAGAAAAAAGCATTGGCAAAGCCAATTATTCTTTCTTCGCTACTGCATGTATTGGCTTTGCCAACGCTGTCAGGTGTCCATCTTGGAAATCAATCTTTTTGTATTTTTTTTTATATTTATACTGTTTCAAGGTGGATTCCAGGTTCTTTCATTTGATGTGTAAATGCAACATTCTGTATCTTGGAACGGAAGACATTACAAACAATACAAAAAAAATAGAATTCCAGATTAGCTGCACAAAGGGTATGGAGAAAGAGATCCTCACAGTGACAGACTTAGCATTTTGACTGAAGGCTGAACACCTTCTGAAATGAGGTGAGCAGGTGATACTGGGCCAATATAGGAGGTGTTGAGGAAGCTGAGTGGAGGGAGATCCTCCATGGCATAGCTTGGCATGCCTCGCATTCATCCATGTCAAGGCTGCATTGAGAAAGACTGTCATGCTAAGGAGAATTAGGTACACTATTAGAAACAGTAGTGGCTGGCAGGGAATGAGGGTGTAGGGTAGGGGTGGAGGGGTGGCATCAAAATAATTAAAAAATATATATACCACTTACCTTGTACACCCGCAGCGTCTTGCCTTCGCTTTTCCGGAACCAGAACACCCAGGCTCTCCTAAGCCAATCACATTGCTGCAATGCAGTGTTGCGATTGGTCTGAGCACCGTGGATCAACGGTCAGATGTGGACTGGGGGCCTTGGCGTGTTCCCCACCAGGCTGTGCAATGCAGCCTTGTAGGGAACATGCAAAGTGCACATGACTGCTTGGCCGGGCCAGGATGGTCGGCCAAGCAGTCATACCCACTTGGAGTGTGCAGACCACTCCTCCTGTGCCTCCAGCCCCGACCCCACCCTAACCCAGCCCGAGCCTGTGAAAAACAAAATAATAATAACTATGTTATTATCATTATATTTTTCCTGCTCAAAGAGCAGTGAGGCGATGTTCCTCCGCCTTAGCAGAGGAGCCACCGCTGATTATAAATCGACTTATTGCAAAGGGGAAGTGGGGGCAGGGGCAGTCACAATCCTTGGGAGACAAAATTACGTTAGTGCAAAGACTGCAGATTTCATGGAAAAAATATATTAAAAATGAAACATGAAGCTGGAAGGAAAATTACTCACGGGAAGCACAATAAGCATTGAAAAAAATTGACTCAGTAAGCACTGCAAGGACTGGAGAACCTCCATGCGTTGAGTGAAGATTTGGCAGACAAGGACTAGAGTGACTGGAAAATAAACTGAGAGCTACAAATGTGCTTGTTTTTAGGGTTCCTGAAGGAGAAGAACATGTTGATTGCCTGACTTTTTTAAGCATTTACTTGAGAAGAGCTACAATTGCCAATAGAAAGTCATCAAACAGTCACTCTGAGGAGTTGCAGTGTAAACCTGGGCCAAACTACGATTGACCACACTCTGCTTATCATGGTGAGGTCTGTGCAAAGGAGAACTAAGAAGCTGTGCGATGTTAGGAATTAACAAAACCTGCATATAAAGAAATTCTGACACACTTGGTTTCATACACGGTTCCAGAACTGAGCTGGAGTGCTATGCCTGATGATAAACAAATCCACAATTGGAGAGAGACAGTATACTTTTGATACCCAAGAAGAAGTGGAACAGATATTTGACTCAGTAGAGACTTCTAGAAAATCATGGCTGAAAACACGTGAGACATGAAGTCGAAAGCATTATCATCAGCAAACATCCAAAGCACGTACTATGGTAATTCAGAAATTGAGTGAGAAAAGCTCAATCCAATTCACATGAATCTATGCATCTGTTGGTATTTGCAGAGTGTGAACCGAGTGTGAGAACCCCAGAGCACCAAACTGAGGGTATGTCCCTTGTGCACTTACATTAGGGGAATATCAAGATTGGACTCTTAAGTCAGTGGTAGTTTTCTTTGAATAGGTTTTTCTTCAGCTTTTTCTGAATTGTAGGAAACTTGGTGCGGATCTGATGTCAGCATCACATTTGCCTTCACCTGGTATACTTCTGTGACAACTCAGGAGGGTGAGCATATCACACAGCGAAATTAGTTTCAAGAGACGGACAGCAGTCTGGGACTACACAGACTGAGAATTCATAGAAGAATATCTATCTATATATATATATATATATATACATATATATATATATATATATATATATATATTCACTGAAAAAACCATAGGTTTTAGGGAAAGTTATAGTTAGTTGGACATTTCACTCGTAAAAACCCAAAGAAATTCCCCCGTTATAGTTAGTTCAGCTAACTATAACTCGCGCCCACGCAATGCACTGCTGATGACGTCACATATTACATCACTCATGACATGGTCAGTGACATCACTGATGACATCACTGATGACATCTCAAATTACATCACTGATGACATCGCTCATGACATCATCCAGTGACTGTGTGTTTCTGTAAAGTTTAAATATGCTTAATATATATAGGGAAAGTGGTTTTGAAGAATGAGTGGGTGTATAAGTGTCTGAATGGATGATTTAGTAGGTGTGTGACTGACTCTATAAGTGAGTGATTAAATGTATCTTACTGAATGCATGGGTTAGTGACTAAATAATCTTAAGTGGACCAAACAGAAGGAATTGGCAGCTCTAAAACATAGACAGCTCTCTGGAGTAATAAGTGGCGAATTTAAGAAATCATTAACTAAACCAATCAAGCCTGTACTCCAGGTTTATAGTGCTAAAGCAGTTACCGCATCATTATACGGAGCTGAATTGTGGGGCTTCGAGGGCCTGTCCTCGTTAACCATCTCGGAGAACAGATTCTTTCGAGGCATTACATCACTTCCCCAGAGTACGCCTCTGGTCCCTTTAAGACATGATTTGGGAAAGAGTTCTATTGCTGATGTAGCTAGATTAAGACCAATTTTATATTGGCGTAGACTGTGGACTACCTCGGCATTATGCCAGTATGCAGCGGGTTTTATGGATATTCTGTCCATGGTTGGATCTCGTAATATTGGGTGGTTTAAGGATCTTAGAAAAACCCTCGAGGCGCTGGGTATGAGTGATCTATGGGAAAAGCCCTCGGTTGTTTCTTTTCCGTCAAAATCTTTTTTGAAAGAAAAATACTGGGAGTTGATTAATACAAAGATAATGATCGAGTGTAAAACCCCTTCTTTAACTGATGACTTTCTGAATATAAAATCTGTCCCAAGGCTGGAGATCTTTTGGGACTTTGTTACCAAAGTATTAGACAGAAAGTTGTATTTTCAGTTGCGGGTGGGATCTTTGCCCTTAAATTCTTTTACTGCTCGGTGGTCTAAAGCCCCCATGAGCCAAGCTAACTTATGCCCATTGTGCATGACTCAAGATGAAACAATAAGCTATATGCTTTTTGTATGTCCCGCATATTTATCTCCTAGGAGCAAGCAATTGGGCACTAGGTTAAGTGGTGAGGCAAGGAGGATCCTATGTACTAGCACATCATCGGTTATTGTTGTAGCTGTGGCAAAGTTTCTAGGATGGGCCTGGATTATAAGAAAACGCAGCATCTGTGACTAGCGGTCCTTGGATATGAAGTAGTATTTACTGTAAGTGTGTTGTAATGTAAATTTTTTAACCCATATATATATTTTAAGGATTGCTTTTTTAAACTTAAACGTTAATCAAGTTGTTTTTAGGGATTTTTAATGATTATGACTTGTATTCATGTTGTTTTTGTACTTGTTCTATTGCTTTTATGACAAATGTCGAATAAAGCTGTTTTTGGATTGGATTGGATTGGACTAAACTGTGTGAATGTCTGTCTCCGTCTGTCTGTTGGCATATAAGTGGCTGCATGGGTTTGTGAATAGCTACATGAGTGTCTATATGAGTTATTGATTGGTTGTCTGAGTATCTGTATGGGTGCCTGAGTGTTTGTGGGGGTGGGGTGTGTGTGACCCTGTGCATAGATGTGTGAGCGGGTGATTCACTGGGTTCATGGTTTCAAGAGTGCATCTGTGATGGACTGTATGGGTGTGTGAGTGTGTGTATGGGTGTGTTAGTGAGTGAATGTATATCTCAGTGGTACGTGTGTGAGTAACTACATATGTGAAAGGCAGTATATATGTGTGTTAGATTAGAGAGTAGCTGAATGGATGAGTGTGTGCTTGTATCAGTAATTGTATAAGAGCGTAAGAATGTGCTAGTTTTTGTATGAGTGTGTGAGCTTGTGTGTGTATAACTGTATAGGTGAGTAAATGGGAGTGTGATTAATTATTTGCATGACTGACTAGGAGTGTGTGAGTACCTCCATGGATTAGTGGCGGTGTGTGAGTGTCTATATATATGTATGAGTGTATATGATAGTCCTGTACTGAGTGACCGTAAGTATGAGTGACTGTATGGGTGAGTGAGTGGATGTGTGTGTAGACCTAAGAATCAGTGAGTGGGTATGTAGTTAATGATGTTGGAGTGTCTATGGTTTTGAGAATGGCAGTCTGTAATTTAGAGTGGGTGTATCAAAAGTTATATTAGGGTGTGAGAAGATGCATGAAATTATCACATGGATGATGTCATCAGTGATGTCATCAGTGATGTAATTTGAGATGTCATCAGTGATGTCACTGACCATGTCATGAGTGATGTAATATGTGACGTTATCAGCAGTGCATTGCGGGGGCGCGAGTTATAGTTAGCTGAACTAACTATAACGGGGGAATTTCTCTGGTTTTTTACGAGTGAAATGTCCAACTAACTACAACTTTCCCTAAACCTATGTTTTTTTCAGTGAATTTCAAAGGTTTTTAAATGCTAATTTCTAATTATAACGTGCCTGAAACCTATGGTTTTGTAAGTGAATTTCTATGGCTTTTTAAATGCTAATTTCTAACTATAACGTTCCTGAAAACTATGGTGTTCTCAGTGAATTTCAAAGGTTTTTTAAATGCTAGTTTGTAACTATGCCTACAGAGTTAGGACATGTGATGAAAGAAGAAACAACGCACAGAAAGAAAAAAAATGCAGAAAGGGGCAACAGAAGTCCACAAAGACGTAGAAAAGTGCAGGAAGAAGAAGAGATGTGCAGAAAGAACCAACAAAGGAGCAGAAAGTCCTCCTGTGCCCACAACTTTTTCAGGCGGGTACTGGCGGTAACTGAGTCTGACTAACCAGGCCTAGAGCTAGTGCTATGCTAAAAGACACTTAGAATACAGTGAAAACACCTACATACACTAAGGAACACTATGCGTTGGGGTACCCTGTAATTAGCATGACCTCCTCTGTAAGTCCCTAGTACATAATAGGGCAGGGTGATTAAAGCTACCTCTTAAAACGTGCCACGGGGCGCGATTGCACACTGGTGAAGGGAGGGGGGGCCTGAGGTTACATGTGTGCAAACACGCCCTGTGGCCGTTTAAAGTTGGGGAATAAAGTCCCCTTGAATCCTGAGGGTCCCTGGGGTCCAACTAGCCCATCAGGTACCTCCAGTAAGCGCCACAGATAGGTGTAAAAAGGGGCATGGCCTGGAACACCTCTCTGCAACGCAGCGCAGTGGCGCTTACTGGAAGCACCTGGTGGGTTAGTTGGCCCCCAGGGGCCCTCAGGATTGAAGGGTCATTAATTAGGGCTGCTTAGTAAACTGATGAGTCTCTTGAAGAATCTGTCTCTTGTAAACGTGTAGCAGCTCTTCCACATTGCTGCTGTGTGCATATCAGACAAATGAACATCAGCATAGAAAGCTGCTGCAGCTCCTACCACCTTAGTAGAATGTGCAGACTTTGGAAAGCATAAGGGATAACCATCCTTGGTGTGACAAAAGCAATCTCTGCGGCAATCCATCTGCGACAATCCATCACCCTCTGTCTTGTTTTGAGAGTGGATGTTTCTTTTGCAAGTCACCAAAGACAACTAAAAGCTAGTCAGACCTCTGAAATCACTTGGTGAGGTCAGTGTTGAACTTTCGGCATCTTCAAATTTCTAAGCACCATTTCGGCATATGTGGAAGGGTTTTGGAAATTTCTTTCAGAAACGGGTTAATTTACATCGTCTAGGCGCCTTGGGAATAAACTTTGGATTTGGAGTGCCAAAGTACATGGTCTCGACAGAAACACAGGAAAGGAGCTAGAAAAGTGAAGTCATGACTCTCACTTGACTCTTTTGTTGGATGAGGACTCCAAAAGTAAAGCAGCTGCAATGACACAAACCTAATGTCCATATTATGTATGAGCTCAAATATTTCTTTTCAAGCTAGGCACCCCTGTGGGCACCAAAGCCTTTGGTCACACATGCCCTTTGGCAGTAGGTGCTGTGGAGTTGGCAGCAGGGCCAGCAGGGCCTAGTCTGCATCCACGTCCTGCACCAAACCGTCTGCAGACTCCCAACACCCACTGCAGATGGCCATAATGCAGCCAGGCCTGCCATCAACTACCTGCAGGAGGCCAAACCCCTGCCATGCAGAGCTTTTGGCTGTGTACAGCAAGGGGTTGGCCACAGGACCATGCCTTGCATCTAACCTTGCACAGGGGGCTAACCAGCTGCCATGAATGGAATTTGGCTATACACAGTTTGGTTTTTATCGTAGTACCTGGCCTGGCCCTGTGCCCAATCCCTGCGGGTACCCATTCCCTTATCACAAATGGACTCCGGCCATGTGCAGCTTGGGGTTGACCCCAGAGCCTTGCCACAGGTCAAGTCCTGTACCCAACTCTCCACAGATACCCAGCCCCTATTGCCTTTGATCTGGTGCGGTGTGGGGTTTGACACACAGTCTTAGGCCATATGCAGCGGGACTGACTGTGCTCCAAACTCCCTTTAGGCCCAGAAACGCTGCCAGTGATGGTGGGCATACAGCCAGGACCTGCAGTCAACCCACTGTGGGAGGCCACTCCTGCAACACCCAAACGTTGGCCATGCCCAGCGGGCAGTTGGCCTTAAGACCTGTCCTCCGGTCAAGCACTGCAAACTAACCTCCCGTGGGCGGCTAACAACCTAGTGCAGACGGCCTTTTGCCATGAGTGGCTTGGAGCAGACCACAGGGCCCGGCTTGAGGACTGGCCCTGCACCTACCCCCTGCAGGCTTCTAACCCCCGCCACACATAGCCTTTGCCCATGAGCAGTATGGCGTTGGCTGCAGATTCTTACTTGAGGCCTGGCCCTCCACCTACCCCCCGGCAGGCCCCTAACCCCTGCCACACTTAGACTTTGGCCATGTGCGGTATGGGGTTGGCCGCTGCAGCCAAATATAGTGGAGAAGTCCCCACTGGCCCACAGCATCCCACTGTGCCTGGCCTGTGTGTAGCCAGGCCATGCCCCACACCCCCAAAGGTCCCCAACACCCTGCTGTGCATGGCTAGAATGTGGATAGACCCTGCGGAAGACCAACTCCCTACCACTTTGGCCATACAAATAAGAGATTGGCTGCAGGGCATGGTTCTGCACCTCACTCCCCACGCGTGGCCAACCCACCACCGCACATGACCCTCGGCCATGCCTGGCTTAGAGTTAGTAACATGGCCTGCGGCCACACCCATCAGTCAACCCCCGGCAGGTGCCCAACCCCCACAAGGCATAGACTTTAGCCATGTATGGCATGGGATTGTCAGCGTCGCACTCCCCATGGGTGCCCAACCTCCTGCTGCACATGGCATTTGGACACGCATGGCATGGAGTTGGCTGCAGACCCCAACCCATTGCAACGCATGGCCTTTAGCCACATGCACTCAAATAAAATAGGATTGAGCCCATATCACCTTCTAGAGCAGGGGTACTCACAAACTTTCTCTCGGGGGCCAAATTTACAGTGTGGTTTGTGGCCGAGGGCCGCACCTGTGGGGGCGGGGTCAGTGGTGGAGGGGGCGGGGCTAGAGCAACTAAAAAAAACTGACCATGAGGTTGAACACAGACCCCTGCAGCGGACCTATTCGTCCACTGAGCCACCAGACCCAGCATACACACACACACATATGTATACAGTTCATTGGGGATTTGTCCATCAGAAGAACCGCACTTGAACACAAGCTGCTTTTCCCCACAAGCTTTTATTAGGTATGGTTCGTCGCGCTTGCCTGTAATTATTCACACCTGACTGAGCCCGACGCGTTTCGATGACTCTCTTCCTCAGAGGCTCACACAGTCAGTAGTATGCGAATGAAAGTTCCCCGAGTCCTTGTTTGGCAGTATATCGTACGCAACGTGCTGTCTCATATAGAGCAGCCCATTTGGTCATACGACATACTGCCAAACAGGGACTCTCTCTCTCCCGGTCTCACTCACTCTCTCCCGGTCTCCCTCTCTCTCTCTGTCTCCCTCTGTCTGTGTCCCTTTGTCTCCCTCCCTCTCTGTCTCCCTCCCTCCCTGTCTCACTCCCTCACTCTCTGTCTCCCTCTCTGTCTCCCCCCTCTCTCTGTCTCCCCCTCTCTCTGTCTCCCCCTCCCTCTTCCTCCCTCCCTTTGTCTCCCTCTGTCTCCCTCCATCTCCCTCTGTCTCCCTCCATCTCCCTCTGTCTCCCTCCCTTTGTCTCCCTCTCTCTCTCTCGCTGTTTCCCTCTCTCTCTCCCTGTTTCCCTCTCTCTCTCCCTGTCTCCCTCTCTCTCTCCCTGTCTCCCTCTCTCTCTCCCTCCCTCTCTGTCTCCCTGTCTCCCTCTTTCTGTCACCCTGTCTCCCTCTGTGTCCCTCTGTCTCCCTCCCCCTCTCTCTCCCTCCCTCTCTCCCTCCCTCTGTCTCCCTCCCTCTCGGTCTCTCTCTCTCTCTGTCTCCCTCCCTCTCGCTGTCTCCCTCCCTCTCTCTCCCTCTGTTCCCTTTCTCTGTCTCCCCCCCTCTGTCTCGCTCCCTGTCTCCCTCCCTCCCTCTCCCTCCGTCTTCTACATCTCTCTGCCGCTCTCTGTCTGAGAACTCATTGTCCTTGTGACGAAAATTAAACATGCACCCTTTCTAAAACCCGCCAAGTTCTACAGGCCATGCTGACCTGTAAGTGGTAACTGGTTGAAGATTAGATTCTGTGTGCTGATTTTTGGCATCATCGGTGATCTTTGGCAGTTGCCAGCCCACAAATACAAGCCTCCTGAATATGGGCCAAACGTACTTTAAAAATATTTTACTGTCATTTATTTTGTAAAATGGAAAACAAGCACAGTCCAGCAACATCAGTGGACAATTAAACTATGCTTCATTTCTCATGTTTATTCACATCTTTGCTTGGAGCAGTATGTGGCAAGAAGGAATATCTATTTACAATCATTTAACCATTTGTGTGGCAGCTCGGGATGAGACAGCTTCCCGGGCTTGGGTGGGTTTGGGGAGGCCGCATTGTGAGGCCGCAGGTAGGGCAGCACCAGCGATGCTAGCCTGTTCGCCACAGAGGGGTAGGAGCAAATCGAGGCTCGTGGGCCCTGGTGAGAGGCATAAGAGATGCCAACGGTGGTGTGCGGCCCGCAGAGGAGAGACTGCTGAAAAAGCAGGGCCTTGCGTTGCTGTTCACTCGTCTTATCTCCCATCGAGTTTTAAGGGCAGAGGATCTGCGAGAGGTTGCTTGGGTAACACAGGCCATCAGGCGCATAACACCCATTGGACTCAAAGGGCTTCAGCCCCCCCCCACCCCGTCGCGTGTGGCAGCCCGGGATGAGACAGCCTCGCTGCGCACACACAGCCGCACCCGAGCACTTCACAGGTCTTTAAAAGACCATTTGCATGTTAATGAGGCCTCGCTGTTTCACCCCTTCTAAGAGGCCCTGCAGCGCCATTCTGCCTATTGCTTAAAGATTCAGGCCCCCCCCCTCCCCCGAAATCAGCTCCACTCTGCCTAAAGCTTAAAGATTCAAGCCCCCCCCCCTCCCCCTGCCGTCAAAATTTAGCTCTAGTTGCGCCTCTGCTTGCGAGGCACTGGTTTTGCGGATGCTTCTTTACCCAGTGAATGTGGCCCCCGAGGAATAACAACAGGCGGAATTGCAGTTGATTGCCAACTGTCTGTTGTTTTACACGAGGGCCGCATGGAAAGGGCTGGCGGGCCGCAACTGGCCCGCGGGCCGTACTTTGAGTACCGCTGTTCTAGAGAAAACAAATAGCTCTAGCAGGGTACATTTAAAGATACAATTTGACCAAAGAGAACTTCTGAATTTGTTGTCGCAAAAGTTTTTTTAGATTTTTACATAAATACTTTCAAACAAAACACTATTTTATATATTGGCCAGGATGTTGTATTTTGCACAATGACACAACACACATTCACAGGGCAAAGTTTTTTCATTTTAACAGAAAAAGTCTAATGGTAAAGAAAAGATAAAGGTTTTTGTGCAAATAAAGACAAGTTTCCAGCAAAATCGTGGTATTGAAAATAGTGCACATTGCTTGCTAAATGCATTATATTTAGTAGTTGACGGTCCTTCCCATTATTCTGGGTTTGGTACCGTCAGCAGATAGACCACCCAAGGCAAAAAAGACCAGCTGAAAGAGTTGTTTATCAAATGTCTCTGAATATTTAGAGCAATGATCCTCAATTGGATTGTAGCTTTTTTAGAGGTCTGTCTGGCTCCTTAAATTGTGGTCAACACATTTTGACTGTTTTGTTCTAGGCCTCTTCAGGACTGGGCAAGGGTGTGTACAAACACATTCGCTATAATGAAGGTATGAAACAAAATGACCTATTCTACAGGAAGTGCTCTCAAGTGCCTGAAGTCTGACCATTGCAGGTGATTCTATAGGTTCTGGGGACCATGGCACCTTGCGCAGCTTAGCAAAACTGCTTGGGTCGCGTCCACGGTCCTCGAATCTATGCCAGCCATCTCGTGGGAACAAAGACCAGTCAGCTTAAGGGTCTGGTATAAAGGAGGGAGAGATTCCCTCACTGTAAAGTGGAGTGTTCTCCTATCAAATGTTATCTTTAAATGTATGCTGCTACACCTACTTGTATTTTTTGTATACTTTAGCCATATGCAGCATAGGGTTCGCCTTAGGGCCTGAACTAACCTCTTTTGGCCATGGCTAAAGGACCTGACTGCACAGGCTAACCCCCTCACTTTGCATAACCTTTACCATGTGCAGCAGTGGGTTGACCGCACAGAGGGACCTGGCTGCACAGCTGTAGCTCAGCCTCCCACACACATGGACTTGGCCTTGCTAAACAGGATGTTGGTGACAGGGACTGGTCTATGGCAAACCCTCTGCAGGGGTCAACACCCTGTGACACATGAATTTTGGCTGTGCACAGCAGGGGGTGCCTGCAGGGCCTGACCAGCCTGTGTGTAGCTTGAGGCCGGCTGCGGGCACCAGGCCTGTGGCCCTGCCAGCAACACCCCTCTGGAGGCTCTCCAATGCTGTACACAGCTTTCTGCACCAAACACGAAGTGGACCACCAGGTGCTCCCCGTGCATTGTTTTTGGTCATGCATGGTGTGGGGTTGGCTGCAGAGGCCAACTCCCGACATGTCTTTGGCCATGCACAGTGGGGGTTTGGTGGAAGGCCTGGCCTGCAGCCAGGTCCTGTACTCAACCTCCCATGGGTGCCCAACACCCTTCCATGCAGAACCTTCAAGAGTGCACAGTGTTGCCACAGAGGCCAACTCCCGCCATGCACAGTGGCCTTTGGCTGTGCACAGTGACGGACTGGCAGAAAGGCATGGCCTATAGCCAGACCCTGTGCCCAGCTCCCCACTAATGCCCAATCCCCTCCCATCCAGGGCCATAGAAATTGCACAGCATGGGTTTGGCTGCAGGGACTTACCGCAGCCAGTTCCTGTGCATGATACCCTGTGGGTTATCAATCCACAGTCACGCATGGCCTTCAACTGTGCATGGTGTAGGGATGGCTAAAAAACCTGCACAGAAACCTCAACAGACCCCCACCCCACATATTTCTTTTTCTTTTTCACAGTACTGAGACACTCCCATGGTATGGCCGCACAAGCGTCACCTATATGGTACCGCAGGAATGTACAAGCTTCACTTACAGAAGCTTGCATGGCCCTGTAGTATCATGGGGGTGCAGTTTGTGTGAGTCCCATGGTACATCACTGGAGGGCCACGATGGGTCTCATGGGAGTACTGTGGCACCTGAGACATAAATTGTTTTGTTTGCCCTATAGGGGGATGGGATACGGGGTCCATCTGAGCCCCCTCAAATGCCATGGGATCAGGGTATTCCTACCATGCCCCCTTATATGTTTTTTTTAAAAATACTTAAGGACAAAGAGACAGAGTTCTTGTGTCTTGTAATGGCAGCTGCAACATTTTTCTCGAAGTTGTGGCTTGTTACTACACGACTGGTACTGGTATCGGTCCTGCAGAACTGTAAAGGATGGCAAAGAAAAAGTCCACTTGGCCAATCAGAGGCCCCTGTGTTTTTTTACACTTACGGTACATCAGGACTCCGTTCTACAAATTGTCCAGATTTCACTATAAATTTGACCCCTTGACAACCACCCTGAGCACCTCTTTAAAAACAAATGTCTTTCTGAGTAAAGTTCTAACTTTCTGCCATGTTGCAAGGAACGCTAATTTCATTCATTTTTTCTGTATTGCTTCCCAAAATTTAGCATGGGAATTAACATGAAAAAATGATGTTTTGGAACCCCTCCTTATTCTTGGCCCTCGCTTAATGGATCACCCCAAAACTTTCTAGGAAGGAGCTGTGGTGGATGACCTTTTTTTTAACGTTTCATGAAGATTCGTCAAATGGCACCAAAGTTATAAGCAAAAGAAAAAAACATTCTTCTTATGGAAACTCTGATCTCACTATAACTACACTATGATGACCACCACTGTGCAATTAATATATCAAGGCTGCTGTAAGACCAAACATGTCAGGAGATTCTGCTCCAATAAAGAAACTTTAGCACATTTCAACTGGTCTTGAGAGATCGTCTTTATTTGTGGACATTGGCTATTGCATTTTACTGGCGTGCTCCTCCAGCAGCATGAGAATCTTCAGGAGTTGCTGAGTGTTGAAATATATATATTTCCAGCAAGCAGCCCAATGGCCGAAACATGTTATGCTGCTACATTACTACATATATGAGACAAGAGAAGGTGGGCATATTTTTGTTCTTTTTAAGTTTATCTACTCTGGCAGAAATCTGTAATGAGTGTAAATTAGAAGGACAATATGCCGCATTTTTGGAATGCAGCCGCTATGCATTATGGACATGGGAGTCCTTATTTGAGAGTTACTGGGACTAAGACTTTACAACAGCAATGAATAGAGTAAGAGTACCAGTTGAAAGAGGTGTATCTTGGTCCGAAACTGCGAATAAGAACAAGAAAATTGAACCGAATGACTCGCTTTTTCGAGTTTACCATTTGCATACAGTGTCCTTCCTCACTTGACTGACTATGATCTAAGTGTATTTAAAATCTAGTACAACAAATCCTTAGATTTGTATATGATTAAGACCCTGTGAAGGTCGAAACGCGTGATTCTGCTACATTGGGCTGCCTGCTGGGAATAAAAACTTATTTTTATTCACCATTGGATGGGCTTGCTTATCGCGCTGTGAAGACAGCGTGATTTTTCATATGCTGCATGTTGGGTGGTGACGTCACCAACAAGTCCCCAACCCGTCTGGCTGGGCATCTGCATCGTCACATTTCTCTCCAGCAAAAAATCCCAAATGCAACAATCTTCTAAACAGAAGTGGGCACGGACTCGCACCCCCGCATGCACTGCTGATGACGTCACATAGTACATCACTCGTGACATGGTCAGTGACATCACTGATGACATCACTGATGACATCTCAAATGACATCACTGACGACATCACTGATGACATCATCCATCTGAAAATTTCATGCATCTTCTCACACCCTAATATAACTTTTGATACACCCACTATAAATTACAGACTGCCTTTTTCAAAACCAGTGACACCCCAACACCAATAACTACATAACCACTCACTGATTCTTATGTCTACACACACATCCACGCACTCAACTGTACAATAACTCATACTTATGGTCACTCAGTACAGGACTATCATATGCACTCATACACCTATATAGACACTCACACACCACCACTCATCCATAGAGGTACTCACACACCTAGTCAGTCATGCAAATAATTATTCACACTCCCATTTACTCAACTATACAGTTATACACACACCAGCTCACTTACTCATTCAAATACTAGCACATTCTTACGTTCTTATACAATCACTGATACAAAAAAACACTCATCCATGCAGCCACTCTCACAATCACACACTCTCGCTTATAGCCATTTATATACTCTAACACACATATATACTGCCTTTCATATATGTAGTTACTTACACATGTACCAATGACATATAGATTCACTCACTAACACACCCATACACACACTCACCCACCCATACAGTCCATCACAGATGCACACTTCAAACTATGCACCCAGCGAATCATCCACTCACACATCTATGCACAGAGTCACACACACCCCACCCACACAAACACTCAGGCACCCATACAGATACTCAGACAACCAATCAATAACTCATATAGATACTTATGTAGTTATTCACAAACCCATTCAGTCCCTTACACACCAACAGACAGATACAGAGATTCACACAATTTAGTCACTAACCCATGCATTCAGTAAGATGTTTAACCACTCACTTATAGAGTCAGTCGCGCACCTAGTAAAACATCCATTCAGACATTTATACATCCACTCATTCTTCAATATGCCATACGCTATATATATTAAACATATTTAAACTTTACAGAAACACACAGTCACTGGATGATGTCATCAGTGATGTCATCAGTGATGTCATTTGAGATGTCATCAGTGATGTCACTGACCATGTCATGAGTGATGTAATATGTGACGTCATCAGCAGTGCATTGCGGGTGCGCAAGTTATAGTTATAGTTTGTTTTTAAAATAAAAAGACCTGTGCCACCTCCCCGGGGCACTAATTTTTAAATGCGGGGGTCCGTAACGGACACCCGAGCCCCGGGGACCACCACCCCCCAGGACACCATGTTGGGAGGGAGGTCACGCGGCCCCCCTCCAGGAGCCAATGATGGCCCTGGGGACCGCCACCCCCCAGGGCCGGCTCCTGCAGTGTTCCGGGGTGCCCACCCCCGGGACACTGCAGTTGGCTATGACAGGGCAGGAGCCTCGCGGCTCCTGTCATAGCAAACTGTGGCGCGTTTTCAGTTGGGGAATTAATTCCCCTTCAATCCTGAGGGCCCCTGGGGTCCAACTAGCCCACAAGGTGCTTCCAGTAAGCGCCACTGCGCTGCGTTGCAGAGAGGTGGTCCAGACCATGCCCCTTTTTACACCTCTCTGCAACGCAGCTCTGTGGCGCTTACTGGAGGTATCTGGTTGGCTAGTTGGATCCCAGGGACCGTCAGGATTGAAGGGGAGTTAATCTCACAACTTAAAACGGCCACAGGGCGTGTCTGCACACATATCACCCAGGCCCCCCTCCCTTCACCACTGTGCAAACGCGCACGTAGCGCGTTTTAAGAGGTAGTTTCAATCCCCCTGCCCTATTATGTACTAGGGAATTATAGAGGAGGTCATGCTAATCACAGGGTACCCCAACGCATAGTGTTCCCTAGTGTATGTAGGTGTTTTCACTGTATTCTAAGTGTCTTTTAGCATAGCACTGTCTCTAGGCCTGGTTAGTCAGAGTCAGTTAGCACCAGTAGCCCTCTGAAAAAGTTGTGGGCACAGGATGATTTTGGAACAAGGCCTCTTTCTGCTCCTCTGTTGGTTCTTTCTGCACGTCTTGCTTCTTCCTGCACTTTTCTTCGTCTTTGCGCACTTCTGTTGCTTCTTTCTGCATTTCTTTTGTCTTTCTGAGGGTTTTTTCTTCTTTCTTCACATGCCCTACCTCTGTAGTCATAGTTAGAAACTAGCATTTGAAAAACCTTTGAAATTCACTGAAAAAACCATAGGTTTCAGGCACGTTATAGTTAGAAATTAGCATTTAAAAAACCATAGAAATTGGGGGGTCCCCAATTCCCCCATGGTCCCGCCGGCTCCCCGCCTCCTGCGGGAGCTGGCATTGCTTTTCCACACGGGGAGCTGCTAAGATGCAGCTCCCCGTGTGGAAAAGCAATCTGGTTTGGTTTTTGGAAGAGAGAGCAGGTTCCCTGCTCTCTCTTCCAAAAACCAAGCCAGAGTTTGCTATGACAAGGCGGGAGCCGCGAGTCTCCCGCCCTGTAATAGCAAACTGCAGTGTCCCAGGGGTGGGCACCCTGGGACACTGCAGGAGCCGGCCCTGGGGGTGGCGGTCCCCAGGGCCATCATTGGCTCCTGGAGGGCGGCCGTGCGGTGCCCCTCCCAACATTGTGACCCGTGGGGTGGTGGTCCCCAGGGCTCGTGGGTCCGTTATGGACCCTCGCATTTAAAAACAAAAGCCCCGGGGGGTGGCAGTCCCCGGGGCAGCGGGGGGCCTTGCCCCTCGCTAATTAATAAATAAAAGCCCCGGGGGTGGTGGTCCCCGGGGCTTCGGGGGGCCTCCAAGGCCCCCACACAGATTTGATACCAAGCCCCGGGGGGTGGCGGCCCCTGGGGCTGGGAGGGGCCATGTGACCCCCTGCAAATTTTCAAGCTTTGCCCCGGGGGGTGGTGGTCCCCGGGGCAGTGTGGGGGGATTGGCCCCCCACACATTGTTTCACATGCCCCCGGGACCTGGCCCACCCGGGGGCTTTAATTAAACGAAGCGCGGTCCTTGTGGGACCCCCTGAGCAGGCCTAGGGGGTCAGGGTGTTTTTACCCTGCCCCATATTCTTGTTTTGCGCCTCTTTTTTTCTCTTTACTTGTGCCTCGGTTCTACCGAGGCACAAGATGGTTGCCAACACTTCCTGGTTTGGAGTGTTGACAGACAATTAGAATAAAGCTTGTGATCGGAAGGGTGCGCGGATCCACCGCGGCCATAGATATCACTATCTTTATTTCTTAATTTCTCAAAAGCTACTGAACGGATTTACACCATTTTTAAAAAAGACGCTTTCTGAGCCAAGCAGTCCCTTTTTGCCAAATTTGGTGTAATTCCGTTCAGCAGTTTTTGCTATAACTGTGTCTAAACTTTCCTATGGGAAATTGATTTTTGTACCTCTATTTTTTGATTCTCTCAGGAACTACTGAACAGATTTACACCATTCAAAAAAAAGATCTCTTTCGGGATGTAGCCTGTTCCAAAATTTCCTATGGGAAATAACATGGAGAAAACACGTTTTGGGACCCCCCCTTTTTTCTCGGCCCCTGCTTGACGAATCACCCCCAAACTTTCAAGATAGGAGCTGACCGGAGCGCCCCACCTGTTTTGAAAATTACGCGAAGATTCGTCATCTGGCACCAAAGTTATTGGGAAAAGAATGTTACAAATTTCCTATGGATAATAGGTCCTAACTACAACTGCCAGTAGGTAATATATATATATGTGTGTGTGTGTATATATATATATATATATATATATATATATATATATATATATATATATATATATATATATATATATATATATATATATATATTATCTACTGGCGGTCGCCAGTAGATAGTTATAGTTAGGACCGTGTTTCCATAGGAAATCTCAAAATTCTATTTTGAATAACTTTGGCACCGGTTGACGAATCCTCGCGAAATTTAAAAAACTAATGGGGCGCTCCGCTCAGCTCCTACCCTGAAAGTCTTGGGGCGATTCGTCAAGCGGGGGCCGAGAAAAAAGGGGGGTCCCAAAACACGTTTTCCCCATGCATTTTCCCATAGGACCTTTAGTCGAAGGTACAGCCCGAACGGCTGAACAGAATTACTTGAAATTTGGCAAAGAGGTAGTCCTCAGGTCAGGGATGTGCCTTTTGCATATATGGAGTCAATCTGTTCAGTAGTTCCTGAGAAAATTGCAGTTAAAGTACATAAATATCTATAGCCGCGCACGGTGCGCGCACCTTAACGTGCGCGAGCGTAATTCTGATTGGTGGTTACATGTCAGTCAACGTTCGAATTGGTCAAAATCAGGAAGTGTCGGCCGCCATTTTGTTTGTTTTGAGTGCGAGAGTGAAAAAGGAAGGTGGCGAATGTGAAAAGGGGGCAGGATAGAGAGTTCCTGACCCCCTAGCCTTTGTCAGGGGGTCCATGAAGGACCCCGAAGGCAGAAAAAAACATTACATTTTTTTTTTTTAAATCGCGGTGTGCGCGCACGGTGAACCCCCCCCAAAAAATTTTTAATACGTAGTTTATTGTAAAATAAATATATAAAAAATATAATAAGAAAAAACCATAGGTTTCACACACGTTATAGTTAGGAATTAGCATTTAAAAAACCTTGCAAATTCACTTAAAAAACCATAGGTTTCACACATGTTATAGTTAGGTGGACATTTCACTCGTAAAAAAACAATGAAATTCCCCTGTTATAGTTAGTTCAGATAACTATAACTTGCGCGACCGCAATCCACTGCTGATGACGTCACATATTACATCACTCATGACATGGTCAGTGGCATCACTCATGACATCACTGATGACATCATCCTTTTGATAGAGTGGCGGTCGCGCGAGTTATAGTTATCTGAACTAACTATAACGGGGGAATTTCATTGGTTTTTCACGAGTGAAATGTCCACCTAACTATAACATGTGTGAAACCTATGGTTTTTTAAGTGAATATATATATATATATATATATATATATATATATATATATTCACTGAAAAAACCATAGGTTTCACACATGTTATAGTTAGCTGGACATTTTACTGATAAAAAACCAATGAAATTCCCCCGTTATAGTTACTGCAGGCAACTATAACTCACGCGACCGCAATCCTCTGCTGATGCTAATACTGTATTTAGACACTTATTTGCCCATGTCTTCTTCCATTAAATTTTAGCTTTACATATATTACAAATATTTTTTTTTCATAAAGACACATATGTCATCAGCAGAAGATTGCGGTCGCGTGAGTTATAGTTGCCTGCAGTAACTATAACGGGGGAATTTCATTGGTTTTTTATCAGTAAAATGTCCAGCTAACTATAACATGTGTGAAACCTATGGTTTTTTCAGTGAATTTGCAAGGTTTTTTAAATGCTAAGTTACTTTACGCCATTAGTGGCGTGCGCGCCCAGTTAACGCAGTTCGTTCCGTGCGCGCACGGTGAGCACGCGGTGCGCTTCGCGCACCGCGCGCCCACTTTACGCAGTTAGTGCCGTGCACGCACAGTGGTCACGCGGTGCGCTGTGCGCACCGCGTGCCCACGTTAAGCGGGGTGGACCATGTACGAACGATGCGCTTCACGCACCGTGCGCACATGGGGGACATATTTTGCGCATCTTTGTGAAATGTATTCTTTGTTAACTTCTTACATGTTTTATGCCATACACAAATGGTGCCCTTCGGGCACCATTTGCACACGGGGTGGGGAGAATGTGGATAATTTTTTTTTTTTTACAATTTTTTACCGTACGCGTACGGTAAGCGTAATCGGCGATTTTCCGAAAAATTTTTTTTCTTTTTTTTTGGGCTTGGGGGTGGTTTGGGGACCCCTGTATCAATGCTGGGTGGTTAGGATCTCATGAAACTGCCTCTTTACACATTTTTGGGGTTCGTTTTTGCTGCCCAACTCAGGAAGCGAGAGAGAAAATGGCGGCCGCCGCTTCCTGGTTTCGACCGATTCGAATGTTTACTAAGATCTAAGAGCCAATCAGAATCGCGCTCGCGCACGCCACCGTACGCGTACGGTAAGCTTACGGTAAGCGCACAGTAAGCGCACCGTAAGCTGCCACAGATATATATATTGATTTAAAGGCTATTTTCTCAGAATCTACTGAACAGATTTACACCAAACCTACAAAAGGCACTTCCTTGACCTGGGGACTACCTCTCTGCCAAATTTCATTAAATTCTGTTCAGCCGTTCGGGCTGTAGCCCTGTCTAAAGGTCCTATGGAAAAATGCATGGGAAAAACGCGTTTTGGGACCCCCCTTTTATCTCAGCCCCCGCTTGATGAATCCCCCCGAGACTTTCAGGGTAGGAGCGGAGCGTAGCGCCCCACCTATTTTGAAAAATTCGCGAGGATTCGTCGACCGGCGCCAAAGTTATTCAAAATAGAATGTTGCGGATTTCCTATGGAAACGTGGTCCTAACTATAACTACCTACTGGCGACCGCCAGTAGGTAATATATATATATATATATATATATATATATATATATATATATTATCTACTGGCGGTCGCCAGTAGATAGTTATAGTTAGGACCGTGTTTCCATAGGAAATCTCAAAATTCTATTTTGAATAACTTTGGCGCCGGTTGACGAATCCTCGCGAAATTTACAAAACTAATGGGGCGCTCCGTTCAGCTCCTACCCTGAAAGTCTCGGGGTGATTCATCAAGCGGGGGCAGAGAAAAAAGGGGGGTCCCAAAACGCGTTTTCCCCATGCATTTTTCCATAGGACCTTTAGTCGCAGCTACAGCCCGAACGGCTGAACAGAATTACTTGAAATTTGGCAGAGAGGTAGCCATAAGGTCAAGGAAGTGCCTTTTGCAGGTCTGGTGTAAATCTGTTCAGTATGTCCGGAGAAAATAGCATTTAAAAGCATATATATATCTATACGCGCGCAGGGTGCGCGCACCGTGCGAGCACCGTGTGAGCACCCTAACGTGCGCGAGCGTAATTCTGATTGGTGGTTACATGTTAGTCAACGTTCGAATCGGTTGAAATCAGGAGTGTCGGCCGCCATTTTGTTTGTTTTCAGTGCGAGAGTGAAAAAGGAAGGTGGCAAACGTGAAAAGGGGGCAGGGTAGAGAGTTCCTGACCCCCTAACCTTTGTCAGGGGGTCCCTGAAGGACCCCGAAGGCAGAATTTTTTTTTTTTAAATCGCGGGGGTGCGCGCACAGTGCGCGCACCCTGAAAACCCCCCCCCCCAATTTTTTTTTTTTTTTTTTAAATCGCAGGGTGAC
Organism: Triturus cristatus; assembly: GCF_964204655.1. NCBI lineage: Eukaryota > Metazoa > Chordata > Amphibia > Caudata > Salamandridae > Triturus > Triturus cristatus. The sequence goes on along the minus strand of NC_140594.1, from coordinate 212,857,977 downwards.
AACCAAAAAAAAAATAATAATTTTTAATACGTAGTTTATTGTAAAATACATATATAAAAAAATAATAATACATAAATAAATTAGCATTCAAAAAACCGTACAAATTCACTGAAAAAACCATAGGTTTCACACACGTTATAGTTAGGAATTAGCATTTAAAAAACCTTGCAAATTCACTTAAAAAACCATAGGTTTCACACATGTTATAGTTAGGTGGATATTTCACTCATAAAAAACCAATGAAATTCCCCCGTTATAGTTAGTTCAGATAACTATAACTCGCGCGACCGCCACTCTATCACAAGGATGATGTCATCAGTGATGTCATCAGTGATGCCACTGACCATGTCATGAGTGATGTAATATGTGACGTCATGTGCAGTGGATTGCGGGCGCGCGAGTTATAGTTATCTGAACTAACTATAACGGGGGAATTTCATTGGTTTTTTATGAGTGAAATATCCACCTAACTATAACATGTGTGAAACCTATGGTTTTTTAAGTGAATATATATATATATAGGAAAACGCGTTTTGGGACCCCCTTTTTTCTCGGCCCCAGCTTGACGAATCACCCCAAGACTTTCAGGGTAGGAGCGGAGCAGAGCGCCCCACCTATTTTGAGAATTTTGCGAGGATTCTTCAACCGGCGCCAAAGTTATTCCAAATAGAATGTTGCGGATTTCCTACGGAAACACGGTCCTAACTATAACTATCTACTGGCGACCGCCAGTAGATAATATATATATATATATATATATATATATATATATATATATATATATATATAATTATGATCCCGTTCCCCCAAGCAAATTCCGGAGGAGAAAGGGACAGCACACCAGGAAACAGCACAAAAAGACTTTTATTTGTGCACTAACTTAATTCAGGACGACGCGTTTCGGCGTTTAGCCTTTGTCAAGGCTAAACGCCGAAACGCGTCGTCCTGAATTAAGTTAGTGCACAAATAAAAGTCTTTTTGTGCTGTTTCCTGGTGTGCTGTCCCTTTCTCCTCCGGAATTTGCTTGGGGGAACGGGATCATAATTATTTGAAGTGGTTACTGCCACCACTGACGGCACCAGCGTCGCAGGCCTGGGGGAAGCTTTGGCAGTAAGATGATGAAGAATATATATATATATATATATATATATTATCTACTGGCGGTCGCCAGTAGATAGTTATAGTTAGGACCCTGTTTCCATAGGAAATCCGCAACATTCTATTTGGAATAACTTTGGCGCCGGTCGATGAATCCTCGCGAAATTTTCAAAATAGGTGGGGCGCTACGCTCCGCTCCTACCCTGAAAGTCTCGGGGGGATTAGTCAAGCGGGGGCTGAGAAAAAAGGGGGGTCCCAAAACGCGTTTTTCCCATGCATTTTTCCATAGGACCTTTAGACACAGCTACAGCCCGAACGGCTGAACAGAGTTACTTGAAATTTGGCAGAGAGGTAGTCCTCAGATCAAGGAAGTGCCTTTTGTAGGTCTGGTGTAAATCTGTTCAGTAGTTCCTGAGAAAATAGCATTTAAATCAATATATATATGTGGGCGGAGCCTAACCACACATCTCATCCTGAGATCTGATTGGCTGTCAGCACTTCATCCAAGAAGTGTTGGCAGCCATCTTGGGACCAATATACATGATAGCACCTCATTAAAAAGCATTGCAGTTAATAGAAGGTTTTAAGACTTTAGTTACATTATAAATCATTTGTTGATGGTACCATACTCATTTTAGGAATTGTGGTATGTTCTAAGGTGATTTCACCATGTGAAAAAGCCTTCTGCTAGGATATCATGATTGAGAGAAAAATATTTTCTCATGCTTTTACCACAGAGGTTTGGAAGGTGATCTATAAGCTAAACTGAGAGCTTATTTTCTGTAAATTCACATTATCTTTCTCAGTCATGTGAGAATGAAGTCTGACATTCTCAGTAAAACATGTACATCCGACAAGGGCAGAGACTGTCAGTTGATTCCTTTGTGTTCTACTGCAGCTTTCCAGAGTGTTCCAAAGAACTACTAGAGCGCTAACCGTCCTACTTATGATAAATGTATGGCACACCTGAAGCCATCTTGCTTGGATTAAAGTGGTAACTCTTAAAACATTTAATTTAAAAAGGAACAAAATGAGGGGGTTCATTTTTCCATAAAAAGTATGATTAGTGCTGCAGAAAGAAAAATTAGGGCACATTTTGAGTGACTTCTCAAATCCTCTTCTATTTCATTAAAAAATTCTGACATGCAGACTGAAACATGCACTTTCAATACCAGCAGCAGTTTTCCCTGGTGAGCAGTAGCTTTACTACAGTGATCTAATGAGCAAAAAGAGTGCTAACATTCTGATTTTATGGCAAATGTGTGACACATTTGAATGCCTTCTTGATGGAATCAAAGTAAAAAACTGAAAGTATTTCCTACTGAGGAGACTGCAGTAAATGAGGAAATTAGGAAACTTCATAACAAATAAGTCTCCCAAGATGGCCACCAGAGACAAAAGAGCCCAAATGTAGCCCAAATATCACCCAGATGTAGCCCAAGTATAGCCCAATGACAGAATGTCCAAGAATGTTCTTAAAAACAACTAGAGCACTTACTGTCTTCATTATGACAAAAGTATGGCACACCTGAAGCCATCTTGATTGGAATAAACTGGTAACACTTAAAACATTTAATTTAAAAAGGAACACAATGAGGGGGTTCATTTTGCCATAGAAATTATGATTAATGCTGAAGAAAGAAAATGAGGGCACATTTTGAGTGACTTCTCAAATCCTCTTCTATTTCATTAAAAAATTCTGACATGCAGACTGAAACATGCACTTTTAATACCAGGAGCAGACTTCCATGGTGAACAGTAGTTTTACTACAGTGATCTAATGAGCAACTAGAGTGCTAACATTCAGAATTTATGGCAAATGTGTGACATATCTGAATACCTTCATGATGGAATCAAAGTAAAAAACTGAAAGCATTTCCGACTGAGGAGACTGCAGTACATGAGGAAATTAGGAAACTTCATAACAAATAAATCTCCCAAGATGGCCACCGGAGACAAAAGAGCCCAAATGTAGCCCAAAATCACCCAGATATAGCCCAAATATAGCCCAATGACAGAAGTGTGCAAAACACTTATTATTTTGTGTCTTTGCAGTGTTATATAGTGCAGACTTGTCAGGTATTGGAGTGCTTTACATGAGCATTGGTTACATCACACAAGAACAAATTCATTTTGGTTGTAGACATGGGGAGACTAAGTGATTTGACCAGAATCACAGAATGTCGAGCTGAAGCAGAAACTTCAACCTGGTTCCCCAGTTGCAAAGTCTGCAGTTCTGGAAGTAACACCACATCCTCTCCCCTATGTGCAACATTTAATCAAGTTGTCAACTAGATAAAAAAACATAAAGATAACAAATAATTTAAAAGTGCTTTGTCGCTATTTGAAAACTCAGAAAATATGTCCTTATTTTAGTCTTTTAGAGCACTAACCATAATTTTGAAGCCAATAGGACCCTCTCATATATGTAATTTCTAAAGGAATGCTCTAGGTATTACAGTTTTGATTACATTAAGATGATGTCAGGCGTTCCACACTTTTGTAATAAATATAGAATGTTAGCAATCTAGTTGTTCATTAGGATACTGTTGAGAGGCAGAGGCCAGGGGCACGGACTCTGAAAATTGAAGGCAGGTAGGAGGGTGCAAAGGCAACAATTTAACCACACTGAGCAGGCAGGAAGGGCCGTGGAAGCACAACAGACTATGGAGGGCAGTGGAAAGGGGGGCAGGGGCAACAAACCAACAATACAGGACTTGCAAGAGAGGCTGTTGGAGGGAAGATCTATTACGGGTCAAGGAAGCTAGGGGCGGTCCCCAGAGCCCCGGGAGCCACCACAGAACTGAGCAGGAGAGTGAGTCAGGGACAAAATGGGCACCTTAATTTGAGCCGGGGTGCCTAGGAACGCTTGCTCCAAAAATGAAGAAAACAGACATATGAGACATGGAATTGGAGGCAGAATACAATGGCAGTTTAATGAGAAGATGCAACTTCAAAGAAACCGCAGAATAGAGACATAAAGTACAAAATACAGAATCCAGATAATCATACAGCTGTCATGATATTCTCTGTATCTCAATTAATGGACTGACAGAGAGAGAGAGAAAACACATCTATAAATGCATCATGAGAAACAAGTTACACCAAGGAAAATGTTACCTAGGGACACTCACATTTACTCTTAGAGCAAGCATTCCTGCAATTACAATACAACATCTTTTAAATGCAAAAGTAAAGAGAACAATGGTTAAACATAACATGACATTTCATATAGGTAAAATAGAATAAGATACTTCAAGCAAAGCAGAGCAAGACATTTTAAGCAAAGGAAGACAAGAGCTCCCAGTTCTTGGGGAAAACCTGCACAGCCTGTTAACCTACATACAGACGGCGAGGTTGTCCGTCGATATCTGTGGGTGCTCCCTTTTTATATCATTTTGTGGGCTCCTTTGCACGCTACATCTACCTACGTATGCTACCCAAAAGCTTCGTCTGCAGATTTTACCAGACATTTCGTCATTTACCCACTTAATGCTGACAATGGACTGGGTGAAAAGGTCAGTCTCTCAGGCCAATCGCTTATCGTAAGTTCCATAGAGCAAGCAGAAAATAATGGGTATTGTACAGGAATTCAATATATTCATGTATAAAATCTCCTCAGTTCTCCTAACTTGACGCTCTGCGGTTGCCACTTCCTTAAAAGCGGGAAACCTGCCCAGGAAGCAAGTACCAGTCCAGGATGCAGCCTACTGTATGTCGACAGCTTCAGGGGGATGTTGAACTTTGATACCGAGCACGGAGCACTCGGGTAGGGTGGGGGCTACTAGTTTGGAGCAGAAGGCCTCGCAGACCTGCCTTCAGACTGCTATACACTAAAATTGCAGAGCTATGGTCAATTTAACAAAGAGGCCTACATATTGAACAGAAGGGCCTACACAGGGGTTTTATGCTGGCTGAGTGGTAAGGATGTCTCAGGATAATTATATAGCAACACAGGACCCGCTGGTCAATTTAATACGGCCTACAAATGCGGCTGGCAGGGCAAGGACAAGGGTCTCATACTTCAGGTGTGGACAGAACGGGCCAGGGGCCCCCTGTGATACAAAATCTACCCTCCTTCAAGGCTGTGGCAATGTAATAGACCATTGTGGGCAGAAGGAAGAGGCAATGGTAGTACAACCATACATGCCAACAGACCCGATACAGCCAGGAAACGTCCAATGTTTTTAAGCTCAAATGGGCTTTATTTGATCTGTCTCCTGTCTACAATATCCTCTTTTTCAATGTAACTCAAAGGGGAAAATCAATACCCCAGTTTTTTTTCAAAATCTCCCTCTTACCAAGTTCAAAATGTTCGCAAGTATGGTACATTGGATCATGGAAGGAAATGGGATAGGGACATGGACTTGGATAACAGAGGACAGGAGAGACATGGAGAGGTGCACCAAACTGACCCTGCAGGGCAGGCATCAGGGTTTGCAGCAGCACAATACACCACACAGGGCATGCAGGACGGGAGTGCAGCACAACAATCCATAGAAAGCAAGAGGGAGGGGACAGGACCATGCACATGGACAACAGAGAACAGAGGGGCAAGAGGCAATGGTAGCTAGCTGACCATAATGGACAGACAGGAGAGAAGGCTGCAGCATAACAGACCATAAAGGGCAGGAGGGACGGATCAGGGGCATTACAATGGAACAGACAAGCCAGGAGGGAGGGAGTAGGGGTCTGCACATGTAAACAGAGGGCTGGGGGCAAGGGGGCAGGGCAGGAGCAGCAAGATAGCCATGGAGGTCAGGCAGGATGGGCACTAGAAGCAAGACACAACATGAAGAGCAACAGTGAGACTGTGATGGCATACACACAGACCATGGAGGGAAGGTGGGAGGGGGTCAGGGGCAGCTAACTGACCACACAGGGAAGGTGGGAGGGGCCATGGCAGCACAGAAGACCATGCATGGCAAGTGGGAGTGTTAGTGGCAGCACAATGGCTATGATGGGCAAGAAGGAGGGTGCAGGGGCATGCACAAAGGACGATGGAGGATAGAAGGGAGGGTCAGGACCTGTGCACAGACAAGAAAGTTCAGGGGAAGGGGCCTCACAACAGACCACACGGGGCAGGCAGGAGGAGCAGTTGCAGCACAACAGACCAGGGAGGGCAGAAGGGTGTGGCAGTACAATGGACCATGTAGGACAGGAGGAAGAGGATAGAGGCATGGCATGTGGACAGGCAGGGTGGAGGTGGCAGGGACAGGTTACAGTCATCTGACAATGCTAGGCAGGTGGGAGGGGAGTGGCAGCTCAACAGAACACTCAGAGTAGATAGGAGTGGCAGGTCCATGGGACATGGTGGGCAAAAAGGATGGAGCAGGGGCATGCACAAAGACATCGGAGGGCAGGGGGAAGGAGAATAGGGTCAGCAAGCTAAGCACAGAGTTTAAGCAGGAGGTCAATGATGGGGCATAGAATTGGGCAATGGAGGGCAGGAGGAGTGGACTGGTACATCATACTAAATTGAGGGCAGTGGCAGCAAATCAGACCATGCATGGCAGGAGGGAGGAGGCTAGTCCATGGATTCACACAACAGAGGATAGGGAGGAGGGGGATGGGGCAGCAAGCTAACTGTTCATAGAAGGCGGGTATTAGAAACTTTATTGTTTTTAAAACATTTTGTCTGTGCAAACTACTTAAAATATGAACAAGTATGCAGCATAATCTCACTTTTATTCAGGAAGAAGTCGACGTTAGTGACTGTGACTCCGGGCTCACTTGGCAAAAACACCCCCTGACCCTCCACCCCCTATCGCAAAATGTAATGCCCGTGAAAAGGGTAGGTGAACACAGTGTTATATAGAACATAGTCCTGAGAGCACGATTGAAAATGAAAACTAGATATAGTGTATGGTATAAACTATGCACCAAAAAGTGTGATATAAGATGAACCAGGCGTGAAATATAATATGCAATACATTGTGCGCAATGACAGATTCATTGGAGAGCGCGAGATAGCACTGGCACTAGCGCGTGCTATGCGATATGCGCCTTGGAGTGTAATATGCACAGGGCAGTGTTGTGTAACCTAACTAGTCTCTAAAGTTGTAATATAAAATATGTGCTGGGGAGTGTAACGTTGCATATGCACTGTGACAAAGATATGGATCCCAAATTGTAATATGTATGGCATAGCACTGTGCGTTATAACATAGGCATCGAGGAAGGCACGTTAGATAGGGCAATATAACCCGTGCGAAGACAAGTGTGGCATGACATTTTCACGGGGTGGTGTTACAGTGCACATGGGCTAGAGAGTGTCATAGCATATGCACTAGCTAGTGGAATACAATACAGAGGTGTGTGGCACTCGGCAGGCAATGGTGGGTGTAACACAGCATTGGGCTCTGTCAGGAGCGCGCTGTGACTCGCAAGTGATGTTCGTCCCCTTTCCAGAGAGTAAAATAAAAAGTATTACACATCCGGCAGTGGATGTGTGTTTTATTAACTGTGAGGGGGGGTTCTTGCATTGTTTTGGTCGAATTTTTGTCGAATCCCCTTTGAATGGCTCAGTGTGCATGTGTATTAAATGTGCCCGTCAATAGCTACCCATGTTTGTATAAATAAACGACAAGGGTGTCTACCGGGATTAGGCACGGTAGAGCATCAGACATGTCAGAGCTTCACTAGTGGTGTAAATACATTCCACGTGGATTAATTGTATGCATAGTCGCCTTTTAATGAATATCACGCAAATCGTCATGGTGATAGGTACGTACGGTTTGTCCAGCATGTCCTAGGTGTGTCTATAAATATATATTTTTTTAAAATAATAAAAAACAGTGGCCGGCCCTGGGGATTGGGGTCAAAAAAATATAATTAGGAGACAGGCCCTGGGGGATGGGGTCATCAGGGCCAATAAATTAGAATAAGAAGGGGAACCACACAGCCCCCCTTCTTAAAAAAATAAAATAAATAAAAGACTGGCATCGTCCCGGAGGCCATGCCCCCTCCATGCAGCACTCTGCAAACGCGCCCCCAACAGGCATCTCCAGTATGCGCCAGGGAGCTGCAGACAGGTGTTCTGAGGCCAAGCCCCTTTTTACACCTCACAATCGGATTGTGAGACCCTCCTCCGCTAGCATACGAGAGTTGGTGGAGCTAAGCAGGAAAAGATCGGATGGAAGGAAAAGCTGCGGTCAGCCGTGCAGAGGATCTGTATGCATATGCCCGGCCTCTCTAGGAAGTGAATGCAGCTGGTTTATTGCTTTTCCCGCCTTCGTGAGACCTATCTGATTTTCGGAGGTTACGGAGCTTGTCAGGGTGAAGCAGTCTCTGTTTCTGACAACTTCTTGGATTTAAAGGTATTTCATTTCTAAACAGACGGAGAGAAGAGCTGGAGCACTCATCCCGTGTCAGACACTGTGTTTAATTGCTTTTCTTTCTCGAGAGAGTCTTAGCAATTTATTCTCTCGTAGCAGCTTTCAGTCTTCGTTTCATGCTGTGTTTGGAAACAGCTGATTGCATTGGTTTCTTCGCGTAAATAAGTATCCGTCCTTTACTACTGCGCTGTGCCTTTTAAACAGCGTCCTTGTGCTCATTTCAAAGGAACATTTATGGGGCATTGACGCAGTGATTTGCGTGACTTTATTTCTGCCTTACATTTAATCCCGTGGTACCTGCTCTTTATCTCTCAGTGTGGAGCCTTTTTTGGGATTACGTATTTTGGAACTCTCATTAAGAGCATTGCTGCTTGTCGCATTGTGAGTACATGAACCTAGACCTGGTGGAGATTTATTAACTGCACGAGCACGCCGTGAGGAGAACGGCTCAACACACGGGCTCACCTGTTCGCCCCTTGCACCACGGACACCACGAACTCTGCTACCATCACTGCCGTGAGGGGAACGGCCCTTTGAAAAACTTCAACCCCCAGAGTGCTCAGTACCGGGCGCCCACTGCTAACGTCATCGCAGCGCCCGGGCTGCATTTAAGCCTCCCAAGCGCCCCGCTGCGCGGGACGCGCCCGGGCGAAGCCCGGGCCAAGGGCGGGCCCGTCCTTGCCCGTCATCGCCAGTTGGAGCCAGGGCAGGGCCACCCCCCTTAACTTGTATGTTCCATGTATGTTCCTGGATTCTGCCCTTCCACTAGGACTGTTGACTAAGGTACTGTGAAAATTTCTCTTGCCTCTCATTGTGGGAGCATTTTACACTCCTTTGTTCCCTCCTTTCTTTGCTTGCTGTCATTAATTCCAGCTTCCTTCACGCTGTGTGGGCATTGCCTCATAGAGGAGCGTTTTTCTTTTCTTTTCTTCATTGGTCAAAGCCGCTGTTGGGATATAACAGGGGTTGAGGGTTGAGGGCTGCGAGCAAGAGGGCTGGGACTCCATTTTCTAGGAGCCCCAGGTACCCGCGCCCGCCCCATCTGGGCTGCTCTCCCTCCTTCCCCACCCCCGCACCCAAAGACCGGGTGAGCAAATACCGGCTTACCTTGTACTCTCTGGGACCTCCTAGCAAACCTGGTACTGCCATCTTGGATTCCTTGAGGTCACTTAACGCAATTCTGCCCACGCCTCGCGGAAACCGTAGCCCGGATTCCGCTGTGCAGAGGGGCGCTTTCCTCACTGGATTAAAGCTGCTGTTGGGGAAAAACAGGGGCAGAGGGCTGCGAGCAAGTGGGCTGTGACTCCACTCTCTAGGTGTCCCAGGCACCCACGCCCGCTCCATCTGGGCTGCTCTCCCTCTTCATCCCAGACTTCTCATTTTAAACTGTTTGATTGTAAGTTATAGTACTACTATTCATTTAGTTGTTTCCCAGAACCCATATGATGTCTTTGCGTTCAGGGAAGGGTAGACAGGTTACCGTAAAAACGAACAATGGGAAAGCCACTGGAACCTTAGACGATTTCATAACTCGGGCAACTGTTATCCTGGAAAAAGAAATAACCCTTACCGAAAAGCGCTTGTCCTTAGATCTAACAACAGGCAAACGCTCATCCCTGGGAGATATTGCCTTTAAAATCACACCCAATAAGGCACCCACTCCCGAGAAGAATGCTGATAGTGCAGATAGCAACCTAGAGGCTAGTCCAAACCTAGTGGCACTCTCTGACTCTCGGACAATTATGATAGCAGACCCAGGGGATTCCCAAATTGAAGCATCCACATCTACTCTTATACCTATTTCATCAGGTACTATGGGGGATAATGCCTTAGACGGCAATTTGAGCAGCAATGGGCCCATCCATATACAAGATCAAGTAGTAGACTGTGAGCGGAAATCAAACAATCTGAACAAACGTAAAAGAGGGGGAAACCATAGAAAAGGAACCAGAACTAAGTCAGCGAAGCCAACGCCATCTAAAGTCCCGACAAATCTAACCAAACAAAAGGGCACTCACCCAGCTGACGCGGGACAGAAAATCTTCTCATTCAACACTAATAATAATGATCGTCTCTTGGGGGTAATTGAGAAATCGGTTCAGATGCTTTTGTTGCCTGTTTTAGAGAAAATTCAAATTGTTAATCTAAAACTAGACCAACTGGAACACCTTATCTCTCTTAATGCTGACTCCCTTGAAACTCTAGTAATTAAAAACAAATTACCCGAGGCGGGGGGTACTAATAACTATAATAAAAACAGTATCGCCAATAATAGTAATTTAAAGAAAGGGGAAGTAAATAAAAATGCCAGCAAACCACCCGAAACACTCATACCTGCTGACCCTAAGGCAGCATCGGTCCCCTTAGCACGAACAAAATCTGTTCCTTTAGCTCGTACCAAACCTGCAGTGGTGGGCATTGTGGGGCCCCCTAACCAAAATATGGGTAGCACAGCACTAACATCAGAAGTTCTTACTTCCAAACAGGGAACCACCCAAGGGTCAAAACAAACATCTTTGCAGGGGCCTGCAGGAAATAATGATAACGAGAGAGCACTTAAAAGGAAACCACCACCTGTAAATTTGCCTCCAGATTCAGCTCCTTTTATGGCAATACTCACAGGAGTACCCCCAGTTTTGTTCAACAAAATGGAATCGAACCAGGAATTAAAAAACAAAGTAATATACTGGCTCAATAACAACAGACCACTCCCTCCTGAATCTAAAACAAAAATACTTAGCGTACGCAGAGTTCCCTGGGTGGGCCCAAGTGATAAGGACCTAGAGGGGGACTGTATTCTGATCAACTTCAGTGATACTTGGGTAAAAAATATCATCTGCGGTAAACCAAGATTTGCTAGAGCTGGGGATATTCAATGTATAGGTCTAGAATATTTTTATCCAAATTTGCATCTTCCTCCCGCGACTTTGCTTTATAAAAACACTGGGCAGACATCAAACAGTGAAACACACCATGGGTGGGACCGGAGAAATAGAGCCGATTGGCCAATCCAAAACAACTGGGGCCCCCGGCAACAGTGCGACGGTTTCTTTAGGGGATCAATTTATAACAATAACAACCCCTTGCAAACCCGGCATAATGATCTGAGACCACGATTCCAAGGGGAAGACTATCTAGGACGGTTTCCTAGTAATATCCCCCTAAGAAACCGCTTTGATGCACTTGCAGGGTTGGAAGAGATAGACTGACTATCATTGAGTTCTCCCGGCGACACAAATGCTCTGATATCAGGAGAGCCGAGCCAGAGGGAGAAGGGAGAAAACTGTGTTGATAATTCACGGGAAAATGTTTCTGTTGGTGATGATTGTACATCCAACCCCCAAGTTCCTGAGGCTGGCCACACTAAAGAAAGCGAATCAAGTCCAATCATCTTAAGGCATAATCCGGAAGCACTAACTGAATTAGGTAGACAAAATCAAAGCGCTGTAAGGATGCGCCTTATCTCCTGGAATATCGCTGGGCTCGCCTCAAGATTGGAGGACGAGGCATGGCTAGATTTTGTGGGTGACTATGACATCCTGTGCTTTCAGGAAACTTGGAGCCGATCCACTCAGAACATCGAGGGCTTTCAAGCTTTTAATACCCTTGCGATACCCTCACAAGCGGGTAGGGCAAAAGGGGGCCTAATGATGGCAACATCCTTAAAACTATGTAAACTTGTAATTTCTAAGATAGTTGATTCCCCATGGTTTCAAGTGTTAATGTTGGTTAATTTGTTTCCTGAACCATTGCTGCTGATTAATTGGTATTACAACATCTTTGACAACAAAGAGACAAGCGTAATGTTGAATTTGGAGGAGGCCATAGCCAGGGCACGCCTCGCGCAACCCCTACTATTTGTCATTTGGGTGGGAGATTTTAACTGCTCATTATGCACCTACGGGGACTCGAAGGCGTGTGGTTTAAGTGACTCCCATGACCAACCCCTGTTACACTTCAAACATACACCACAGGGGGACGCTCTAAACAACATCATTATCTTAAATGATCTATGTATAGTGGAACCCTGGGTTGGTCCAAATTCTGCTCCAATACCGACGTTTCAGGGAAGTAGAGGTATGATGAGTTTTATTGATTTTGTAATTGTCTCTAGTGGACACCTCCATCATGTTGACAAGCTGGAAGTAATCGCTAATGCTGCCAGTGATCACAATCCTCTAAATTTATCCTTGCTTTGTCCCGTTAAACCCAAACACTCTGTCTGGGAGCAACCTGTAAAGTATAGTAGGAACAAAGGTATTACACTTAAATGGGGCAAAATAGACGCGGTAGGTCTTGAGGCTGAGATCCTAAATAGATATAGCTCTGAGTTCGAGGCATGTTTAACACCTACAACCACACCTGAAAAGGTTATAGGGAATTTTGAATCTTTATGTGGGTATGTAGCCGAACGCCTCACAAAACCAATTGGTAAAAGCAAAATGCTTGGTCCTAGATGGTTTGACGCCGCATGTTCGGCAACACACAGATCCTTGAAAGCGGCATTAAAACAAAAACCCAGGGACACAGAAGTGGTTAGAGCATCTAGACTGGCATACAAAGAAGCCATAAGAACAAGGAAGCTGGACCTAAAAAACCAAGCTTGGGAAGATTTAGAGAAGGCCTCGGAATTGAAGGACAGCAGGCTCTTTTGGGAAGTTATTAATCGCCCCCTTTTTACAAGTAATGGCAAGGATAACATTGTGATGCAGATTGCATGTGAAACATGGGAATCACACTTTGGGAAGATTTTTAACCCACATGGTACTCTATCCAATGAACCATCACAAGGAGATGTTAGGGATTTGGTGGTCTCTCAGTCTTCCTTGTCCTTGAGCGCGTCGTTCACCTTACAGGAAGTGGAAGATGCTCTGTCGAAAGGCATACCATTAAAAGCACCCGGCCCTGATCTAGTGCCTTTGGACTTTTTTAAACATAATATTAAGGTTTGGGCCCCCCTGTTATTAAATGTTTTTAGAGCAGTCGTTATTAGCCGTATTCCGGCATCATGGAAGGAGGCAATAGTGGTGCCAATTTTTAAGAAGGGCGATAGATCAGATCCCCGATGCTATCGCCCAATTTCATTAATTGATGCATCGTGTAAGATATTGGGTAGGGTCATTTTAGCTAGATTGGAAACTTGGGCAGATTCGGTGGGCCTTATTGTGGATTCCCAATATGGGTTCAGGAAAGGTAAAGGTACTGTAGAACAGTGCCTGAACCTGGCCCTGATCATAGGTAAATACATGAAGGCAAGGAAATCCTCCATCCACCTTGCCTTCATGGACCTTTCAAGTGCATTTGACACTGTGTGTCGGAGCAAGTTGTGGCAAATGATGGAGGTCATGGGCTTCGAGGAACCCTTGGTCACCTTGCTCCGTAGACTCCATGAATCAACTACTGTAGCCATAAGGTTTGGGCCAGGGGGAGAGAAAACTAAGTCTATCCTCTCAACTGAGGGCGTCCGACAAGGATGCATATTAGCTCCTTTTCTGTTTCTTGTGTACACCAATGGCCTGGAAAAATATCTGTTGGATAATTGTTATGACTTTCCAAAGGTCAACGGCAGGAGCATTCCAATGCTTTCTTACGCCGACGATACGGTACTTATGACACTCACAGGAAACAGTATGCAGCACTGTCTTGATGCCTTCCACAAATTCATGTTGGACCTAGACCTTAAGGTTAACTTTGCCAAATCCTTCGCCATGGTCTGTGGCCCAAAGGGCACTAAGACTAGAAAGTTTGTAGTTAACAACTCTACCATTGAAAAGGTTGAAAACTTTAATTATCTGGGTAACCTTTTTAACAACAAACTAAGTTGGGCCCCGTTAATGCAGACCCGAGTTCAAAGTGCTAGTCGCTCTATAGAGAGTCTGTTCCGTTTCTGTGGCAAACTAGGACAAAAACCTGTCACACATTTAAAAACTTTGTATAAAGCTAAATGTTTGTCGGTTGCTACTTATGGGGCAGGAGTTTGGGGGATTGAAAGCCCTGACTCACTACAGATTATGGAGAATAAATTTTTAAAGCGTGTATTGGCTACTCCATCAGGCTCCTCAAACAGATTTGTCCACAACGAATTAGGTCTAAGTTACGTGAGTGACACCATTCGCCTTTCCCCTTTATTGTTATGGGGCAAAATATGGCAATCAGAGGACTTACAGCTTACTAGAGATATCCTCCGGGATTGTTTAAAGTTGGCAAACATGAAACAGATCCCCTGGCTATCTTATGTAAATGAAATGTTTCATAAATTAGGCCTGGGTGACATATTTGACAACCCCGAAAATATACAGGGAAACATCAAAGCTGTAATTAAAACAACTTATTGGAAATCACCGTTTGTGAATTCCCTGGTTAGCCCTTATGCCCCTAAGGCTACTTTGCTGCACCAGTTTTATTTATCTTTTACAAACCATGTGCAATGGCGATTCTACTTGACAAGGTTTAGGTTACACACCCTGCATTTTCTCTTTGCGTTTCCTAAACAGGGGGGTTGGTGTGAGAGACTGCCACCCTGTCCTTGTAATGACAAAGATAGCCAAAGCACGATGCACATTGTTCTTTTCTGTTCCCTATATAAGGACCCGAGAATCAGGTTTATTAAGCCGATCCTTAAGGAAAAGCAACCATGCCATTATGAAGAGGGCTATGATCATTTACTATCCCTATCTTCACCTGGTGTTTGCTGTGCAATGCTAAATTTTATACGGATGTCACTTTTGATCAGGAAACGTTACGGCTAAATCGGGCACCATGAAGTTGACCCTTGATTATCTATATTGTATATCATTGCATCGTGATTTTCTGATTCTCTATTTGTTTTGACCGGCACTTTAATGTATGCCCTGGCATGAAGAACCAATGAAATCATTTAATTTGATTGGAAGTAACAGCTATGGGGTTTTATTTGTGATTATTTTAGCTAATGAATTTTAACAGTTTAGTGTTATAATTGTAAGAATGCCTTTTTAAAAAATGATTTTGAAATAATGTTTGTAAATGAAATTGTTTGACTTTTATGATTCCTTTGTTCTGAATCGAATAAAGTTTTTGAGGTACGTACGGTTTGTCCAGCATGTCCTAGGTGTGTCTATAAATATATATTTTTTTAAAATAATAAAAAACAGTGGCCGGCCCTGGGGATTGGGGTCAAAAAAATATAATTAGGAGACAGGCCCTGGGGGATGGGGTCATCAGGGCCAATGAATTAGAATAAGAAGGGGAACCACACAGCCCCCCTTCTTAAAAAAATAAAATAAATAAAAGACTGGCATCGTCCCGGAGGCCATGCCCCCTCCATGCAGCACTCTGCAAACGCGCCCCCAACAGGCATCTCCAGTATGCGCCAGGGAGCTGCGCTGCAGACAGGGGTTCTGAGGCCAAGCCCCTTTTTACACCTCTCTGCAACGCAGCTCTGTGGCGCTTACTGGAGGTACCTAGTGGTCTAGTGTGACCCTAGGGACCCTTAGGATTCAAGGGGACTTAATCTCTCAACTTAGAACAGCCACAGGGCGCGTTTACACAGTGGTGAAGGGAGGGGACGGGGCCTGAGGTGACGTGTGCAAACACGCACCATGGCACGTTTTAAATTGGGGATTAATTTCCCTTCAATACTGAGGGCCCCTGGGGGCTAACTAGCCCACCAAGTGCTTCCAGTAAGCGCCACTGAGCTGCATTGCAGAGAGGTGGTCCAGGCCGTGCCACGTTTTACACCTCTCTGCAACGCAGCTCTGTGGCACTTACTGGAGGTACCTAGTGGGCTAGTTGGACCCTAGGGACCCTCAGGACTCAAATGAACTTAATCTCCCAACTAAAAACGGACACAGGGCGTGTTTACACAATGGTGAAAGGAGGGGACGGGGCCTGAGTTAACGTGTGCAAAAACGCCCTGTGGCCTGTTTTAAGAGGTAGTTTTAATCCCCATGCCCTATTATATACTAGGGGCTTATAGAGGAGGTAAGGCTAATCACAGGGGGACCCCAACGCATAATGTTCCCTAGTGTATGTAGGTGTTTTCACTGTATTCTAAGTGTCTTTGAACATAGCACTGGCTCTAGGACTGGTTAGTCAGACTCAGTTACCACCAGTATCCGTCAGAAAAAGTTGAGGGTACAGGATGATTTTTGCAACAAGGCTTCTTTCTGCTCTTCTTTTTGTTCTTTCTGCACGTTATCCTTCTTCCTGCACTTATCTTCGTATTTGAGGACTTCTGTTGCTTCTTTCTGCACTTCTTTTGTTTCTTTCTGTGCATTTTTTCTTCTTTCTTCACATGTCCTATCTCTGTAGGCATAGTTAGAAATTAGCATTTAAAAAACCTTTGAAATTAACAGAAAAAACCATAGGTTTCAGGCACGTTATAGTTAGGAATTAGCATTTAAAAAACCTCAGAAATTCACTGAAAAAACCATAGGTTTCAGGGGTGTTATAGTTAGCTGGACTTTTCACTTGTACAAAACCATTGAAATTCCCCCGTTATAGTTAGTTCAGCTAACTATAACTCGCGCGCCCGCAATGCACTGCTGATGACGTCACATATTACATCACTCATGACATGGTCAGTGACATCACTCATGACATCACTGATGACATCTCAAATGACATCACTGATGACATCACTGATGACATCATCCTTGTGATAGAGTGGCAGACCTCCTCTCTCCCTAATATAACCTTTGATACACACATTCAAAAATAGAGACTAAAATTTTCAAAACAATGGACATACCAATACCAGTTACAACAACCTCTTCAGTAATTCTAAGATCCACATACACATCCACTCATTCACCAACAGTCCAATACAGTCACTCATACATGTACTCACTCATCATATGTACTCATACACCTATACATCCTGTTACACAATGCCACTCATCCATAGAGTTACTCACACACATAGTCACTCATGCTAATAAAGAATCAAACATACATTTACTTGCATATACAGTTATACACACACCACCACACTTACTTCTACGGAAACTTACACATACTTAGTCTTTTAAACAATCACTTATAGAAACACATACTTATTCATACAGGAACTCTTTCAATCTCTCACTCTCACATATACTCACATATATACACCAATGGTCACATATACTAGTTTAAAACATATGTAGTTACTCATAAAGACACTATTGAGACAGTCATTCACTCACTAACACACCCATACACACACTCATCCACCCATACAGTCCTGCACACATACTGTGTTCAACACATACAAACAGTGAGTCACTCATTCATGCACCTATGCACTACGTAATACCCCCCACCGAACCATGCAGACACTCAGACTGATACTCAAAAAACCAACTAATAACCTATATAGACACCCATGTAGCTACTCACCAACCCATGCAGCCACTTATACACAAAGTGAGAGACTGATACAGATATTTACATATTTAAACATTACTCACTAAGCCATGTATTCACTATGATACACTTAATCAGTCAGTTACACAATCAATTTTTCAAAAACAAATCATCCATTTAGACACTTATATACCCATTTATTCTTCCATCGACCTTGAGATATACATATATAAAACATATTTAATTTTCAGAATAACACACATTCACTGGATGATGTCATCAGTGATGTCATCAGTGATGTCATTTGAGATGTCATCAGTGATGTCATGAGTGATGTCACTGACCATGTCATGAGTGATGTAATATGTGACGTCATCAGCAGTGCATTGCGGGCGCGCGAGTTATAGTTAGCTGAACTAACTATAACGGGGGAATTTCAATGGTTTTGTACAAGTGAAAAGTCCAGCTAACTATAACACCCCTGAAACCTTTGGTTTTTTCAGTGAATTATATATATATATATATATATATATTTATTTAAAATCTCTGCTCGAAATCCGTAACAGAAACAGCACTTCATGGAGGTCTCCGAAAAGTTTATTTCAAGAAATTAAACATCTACGTGTTTCGGTTGTCAGTTGCTGCCTGCAATCTTGCTATAAATATATATCTCAAGTAAAGGTGTTGACTACTATGTATGTAAATAATGTGAACATGTTAGCAGTCCCTTCACCTCAAAAACGAAAAAAGCCAGGAAATTCATGCGATAATGTGAATGTTACCCAGTGGCCGTTTCCTCGGAATGGGGGTGATGGGGCTGGGGTGAGGGATGAAAAAAATGAAAAAGAAACTTACCTTCTTCTCTGCAATTTTCTCCTCCATCCTCACTCAGCAGCACCAGAAACACCCAGGCTCCTGTACTTCCCCAGTCAATCACAACGCTGCATAAACAGCGCTGTGATTGGTCTGAGCTGCCTGTCTGGCTGCTCAGGCTGTACCTGGGAATCTGAACATGCTAAGTGCACATGACGGTTTTGCTGGCCCCAGAGGGCCGGCCAAGCCGGCATGCGCACTTAGGGAGTGCAAATCACTCCTGCTCCCTCTGACAGCGGGGAGCCCAGCCCTACCCCACACCTAACATGGTTTTGAGTGGCACAGAAAAATAAAATGATAATAACTTCTTGTTATTATCATTTTATTTTTATGTGCATTGCTCAACGAGCAGTGGGGCGATGTTCCTCCGCCTTGGCTAAAGAGTCGCCACTGGTGTTACCTTCACTTTGAGTCCCAACATGACCATACTAAGTTGACCTTAACTCCCACCCATCCCATTATTTGAGAACGCTTCAAATGAGATGTATTTGAGATAATTATTGATAATGTTTAACTGTGTAGAAGGTGGTATCACATAATGACTATGTTCTTGGAGTGACACTGTAGAACATTGGCAATTGGTGGCTTTGTGGATGCATGATGGCCGGTGTGTTTGCACATATGGTGGGTGTGTGGGAGTATTAAGGTTCATGTGCACAGGTACGATGGTGCATATTTGAAAGTGAAAAGGTAGGGGTGTTGGTAAATAATGGCGCCTTTGAAGGTGTATAATGGTGGTTGTGTAAGCATTTAGTGGTGAGTGGATGGAGGTATGTTGATGGGTGTGTTGGTCTGATTGAAGTGTGTGGGTGTATACTAGTGGTTTTGCAGACATAATATGGTGTGGACACAGTCCTATAAGATAGTGGGTGAATGAGAGTCAGATGTCATATGATGGTTACTGGATGGATGCATAAAGGTGGGTGTTTTGGCATATTATTGTTAGGTTGCTGACATATGATGCTTATTGTGTTGATGTATACATGGTAATGGAGTATTGGTTATGAAGTGTATGATGCATAGATCTCCCAGTAATGCTTTCTACATTGGATGTGTTGTATCCTTACACAGATGATGTGATGAGACTCTTCTCTTCCTGTGTTGCCCCTTTGTTTTACCCCACTCCCACCTGTTGCTTCCTCAAGCCCCTTCCAATTCATACCCTCAATCCATGTGTTCTTGCCCCACCCAGGGAATGGCTGGTGGTTCAGGGGGTCATAGTTTTTATAGTATCAATATTTCCTTTGTCTTGTCTCCATCTTTACCTTCTGGTTTGTCTCCTGTTGAGGTTCTGGGCTCTGATGTCTCAGGATTACTTGCTTCATGTTCTCATACTGGAAAAGGGAACACAGAACCTTTAATGGTGGCTCTAGGAAGAGTCATTAAGCAGGGGATTATCCGTTCTTCTCCGCACTCCCACAGTTAAAGGTGGTGCATTTAGCATTGCTTCATTCTGTTCCAATGAATGTCAATCAGACAGAGTTGATTCACAAAGACCATCAGGTGGTCAGGAGCTATCTCCAGTGCCAGGAGGGAGCAAGTCCTTCAGCCCTATCTCAGTTTACCCAGGTCATTTGTCTTTGGGGGAGCATCAACTTTTCTCTCTCAAACAAGTATATCTTCCCTAAAGGGAGAACTTGCTTGCAGACCATCTGAGTCAATTCTTTCCATCATCGCTTACAATGGTTCTACATCCAAATGTCTTCCAGTATTTGTCACAGAGGTTTATGACCCCTTGGCTGGACCTCTTTGCCACCAAGGAGAATTCCCAGGTACCTGGTTGCTGCAGTCTTTTTCCAGCTTCAGAAGTATGGGAGGTAGATGCATTTTCGATCCAGTGGGCGAGGGGGCTTTTGTGTACCCTTTCCTTATGCCGCTGATTCCCAAGGTGATTCAGAAAGTAATATCAGATTGGTTTCCAATTGTACTAGTGGACCCTTTTTGGCCCTGGAGAAATTGGTTTCCTTTTCTTTTGCAATTATCAGTCAATTCCCGTTGGTTTCTTTCTCTGTAACCATCACCTCTGTTAGCACCAAAACTTGGAAGAACTTCTCTGGAGAGACTTCACCTGGCGGTTTGGAGCTTGAGAAGTTTAAACCTTCATGCGTTAGTATGTTGTGAGTATCTGGTCATCACGATTCAATAGACAAAGACTCCCTGCTATCTCAAACGTTTATGCTAGGCATTCGATATCACTTTCTACATGAGGCTTTGTCAAACCTCTTATCCCGTTGTGAGTGTATCCTGAAAAGGACTCAACTTCATACAGGATTGGATCGGTTTGAGGCTTGCAGTTTCAATACTGCATAGTCAATGGGCAGTCATTTGTGCCTTTAGCAAACCATGCGTTTAGAAAACGTATCCTTTGGTTTCCAGGCCACCAAGAGGTTATTTTCTTAAGCTCCCAGTGATTTACGGTCCTATTTCTTCTTCAGACCCTCCATTGGTTTTAGGAACTCTACAAGTTCCATTGACTGAGTAATTAGGTTCAGTGGACCTCAGGTTTCTCTCCTATAAAGTGCTTATCCTGGTTGTTATTTGTCCAGGTCGAAGAATCGGAGAGTTAGGAGTTTTGATTTGTTTTGATTATTTTCTTTATTGCTTTAAAGATAAGGTTATCTTGAGACAGAAGCCTTCTTTTGTGCACGAAGTTTCATCAGATTTCCATGTATCTCAAGACTTGGTTCTTCTGCTTTATTTTCTTAATCCTTCCACTCCCAAAAAAAAGAAGTTACACAATCTTGATTTGCATAGAGCATTGTCTGTATATGTCACAAGAATAGCATCTTTCAGTAAAGTGTAGCCTCTATTTGTCATATGTAGATTGTCTGACCAGGGTTTACAGCCTTCATTGGCACTAAGCACATGGCTAAAGCAAATCATTATCCTGGCCAATTTGAGTTCTGATATGTTTTTACCAGGTCCAGTCAGTCAATTACTTTTATTCGATCAATAAAAGATCATAAAAAGAGACAAAACACACATAAAATCACAGTACGAGAAATACAGAGCAAAAGTGCATCAATTACAAATCTGGTATTAAAAAACATATTCAAAATTTAAAAATACGAAGAGAACATATTGCATCGGTTCAATTCTGAATTAAAAGGAATAAATAGAATTTGGAGATACAATTTCCGTCTAAAAGACTAACAGGGATGAAATAGTCCATAACTACGGGCCACCGCCCGTCACGACCACATCCGTTATGTTGGGAGTATGCCGCTCTCTAGCACGCTTCTTACTAATGCGAACAGCTGCGACTAAAAAGTTTGCTACATAAAAGGCAGTGGTAATGTTAGGCAGGAGTTGCAGGGACAGAAGCGCTGGCCGAACCTGAACATGGCCAGCCCCTTTAAGTAAGGGTAACAAGTATTTTGTCCTAATATGTACAAAATGCTCACAAAACATAATAAAATGTAATGTGTCTTGGCTTGAAAAATTATCACAGTCACATGGGGGCGCATTATCCGGGGTTGCCCACGTGGGATAAAAACCTAGCACATACGGTATCAAGTTTAAGCGGAATTTAATCAGGAGAGACCTGTGAAGTGGGCTTGTGACAAAAGCCAGGTAGGGTTCAAGGCCAGGAACAGTAATTAACCCATAGTTCCTTCTCACTACCGGCTTGTTTAATTCAGTGTCCTCCCTCTCGACCATTAATCTTGTCATTAATGCGGTCTTAATCCCCTTAATGTCCTTCTTGTTAATACATTCAGGGGAATTGAAGAGCTCTGAACGTCCCACTATGCTCAGCATCTTTTTAACGTATACTAGCCATGGAATTGTGTGGGCTCTTTCCATGGCTAGGCAATCCTTTAGTATTAAATGTGTTAAAGGAATATCTTGATTAAGCCAGGTTTTAAGCCAGCATGTGACAGGTGCCATTTTGATTAAGTCAACAACATACCCCAAGCCCAATTCTGAATGTGTTGTAAAAGTAGGTGTGGACTGAGGAACGGACAGCAAGGATCTTAAAAACTTGTTTTCCACCCTCTGGATGGTGTCATTTCTAGAATAGCCCCATATGGCGGAGCCATAGGTGGCTATTGCCAGGGTTTTAGCTTTATAAACTTTCAAAATGGCCTCCAGGGGGCGACTACCCAACCGTTTGGCAAAGCCAAGTATAGCTGCCACAGATCTTGCCATTGCGTTGCCTTTTAAATTGTGTTGAGGACCCCACGTGCCCTTCTCTTCAAAAATGACCCCTAGATAGGTGAAAATTGGGACCCTTTTGACCTCGTGGCTTAGACAAAAAAGGATTTAGATTTCTTTTTCCTACTAGCCTGGCCCGTGATCATGACCTGTGATTTTTGGGTATTAACTTTCAGGTCTAACGATGTCATGAAATCACCGAAAGAGGCCAATAGTCTATCAAGGGCCACCCCTGTACGCGCCAAAAGGACGGCGTCGTCCGCGTAAAGGAGAACTGGGATCTTGGTGTCTCCTACACGTGGTACATCCACCGCTGCGTTTGCCAGGGCGGGGTCCAGGGCATTGATGTAAAGCGTGAAAAGGAGGGGTGCCAATATGCATCCCTGCCTTACACCTCGCTCTGACTTGAAGCGGCTGGTACACCTTCCCCCCTGGGTGACTCTCACCGAGGCTGATAGATCACGATGGAGATCCGCCAAAAATCCAACCAGAGGGGGATCAACTCCATTGTCCAAAAGAATGCTCCACAGTTTCGACCTATTGACTAGGTCGAAAGCTGAGGAGAGGTCCATAAAGACCATGTACAGAGACCCCTCCTTTGCGATAGTGTATTTGCAAATAAGTAAGTGGAGATTCAAACATTGATCCTGCGTGCTCCTATTAGCCCTAAAACCATATTGGGCGTCACATAATATACTGTTACCTGCCAACCATGTGTTCAATCTGCCCAAGATGACTCTGCCTAAGATTTTGACAGCAGAGTCAATTAGGGAGATCGGCCTATAACATGCCGGATCATCCCTCTGGCCTTTTTTAAAAATTGGGATAATAATAGATATCGCCCAGGACTCGGGGATATTCTTGTGTCTTGCAGCATTAAAAACATTAGTTAGTATTTTGGCCCATAGTTTAGGTGCGGACCTGTATAGGTCGGCCGGGACGCCGTCAGGGCCTGGTGCCTTACTCTTCGATGTCTCTTGGATGGCTTTTTCTACCTCCTCCACCCTGAAGGCCGAGACAGGACCAACCCGATTTAAGGATGACAGCCCCTCTGAATTCCCATGCGAGACAGAACTATAAATTTTTCCGAAGTGGGCTAACCATTGTTCATCAGGAATACTACATTCCAAGGTCTGATTCCCACTACCGGAAAAAAAGGGGTGATTTATCAGTCCCCAAAATTTGGAGCTATCCCGCAAGGTGTCCGGTAACAGCAAATTATTCCAGGCTTCTTCCTGGATCTCATTTTTACGTGCTTTGATGGCTGATTTATACTGTTTCCGCAAAGAAGTGATTAGAGGTCTGTTTCTTGGTTTGCCCTTTATTGCCTTCAAAAGAGCAGAATGGGCCTTAATACAGTTGGTGTTAAACCATTTTTTCCCTGTGACACAACCTGACTTGGGTTTAGTCAGGAGGGCCGCATTTATGTGTTGACAAATGATGGCAAAAGCCTCAACAATACTAGAGTTGGAGTTGGCATAGTCTAGGCATATATCCATCTCAGGTTCAACTTTAGCCAGGACATCTTGACAAAAAGAGATCGGGGACACCTGAGCCCATTTTACCCTCCTGCCCTGGTCTTTTACTACCAGGGCTCTAGTTCCCAAGATACTAGGCTCTTTAAAGGCCAAAAACCCATCCGAGGCGACCTCTACTATCACTGGATTGTGGTCACTGAATGCGGAGTCCTCCACCCTGTAGTTTAAAATCAAAACAAAAAGCAAAGAGGAAACAAAAATGTAATCGATGACTGACCCTGAATCCGGGCCTTTGAAGGTAGACGGTCTCTGCCCCACCGTGCAGTAACCAGGTTCAGAGAGGTCTGAGGAAGCCAGTAGGCTCTCCAAGGCCTCGCCTGATTTGGTATGTTCGAAATGTGTGGATGATGCGTAGGGAGAACCCTCCTCATCATCCAAAATGCAACCTAGACTGCAAGGATGGATATTAAAATCACCCATTAAAATTACCTCAAAACTATTGTGTAGCGCCCTGTATTTATCCAGAACCTCCCCCACAGATTCTAGGTGGTAATTTGGACTGACACTATCTTTAGAATTATAAAAATTTATCAAGAGTAGAGAAGGAGAGTTTGCCACCACTAGTTCTACTACTAAACAGTGTTGGGAGCCAGAATCAACCTGTTTGGCGGATCCTTTCAGGTTCAAGGAAACGAGCAAGGCAAGGCCCCCCTTAGCCCTCCCCGCCAAGCTAGGTGTTGCTGGGATATAAAAATGAACATAGCCATCCAAAAAAAGGTTGTTTGATGTGTCCCAAGTTTCCTGTAGAGCGATAATATCGTGGGACACAACATAACCAATCCATAAATCATCCTGGCTTTTGAGTCTGGTGCCGGCAACATTCCAACTTAAAATTTTGCAGGTGTTTTTTCTGTCGGGTAAGTCGTGCGACACACTAACATCTACACCCTTTCCCTCAGATCTAGTTCGTGGGTTATCAACAGAAGGGGACAAACTAAAGGAAGGCCCCTCCAGGCCCGGTCAGGCTGATGCTTCCAGGTGATATGTGTTATCAGTACTCTGAGTAGGAAGCATTACAAAATTTGGGTTGGTTCCAGTTCTATCCTGGGTTTGATCGAGGCTTCCGGGAGTGATAAGGTAAGGATTATAAAAGTACCTTAAATCATGGACCCTTATTTCTGACCTATCCCAACTAGGTGGATGGTCACAAATGAGGCGCACCACTCGGATATCCCTGAAGTTAATGATGATACAATCCCCTTGGACATTTTTTGGTCTGGGACCGACCCAACTAACTCTTCTGGCAAAGAGAATTTTCCCGTCCAAAAAGTTCGGGATAGGTCTCTTTTGATTGAGCCAGAAAATGACTTTATTTTTAAGTTGTTGATAAGATTCCTCTGTGTCGCTCTTCAATTCCGGAACACCGGATAAAACAGCAACATAGGGAATTGATTCAGGAGGTAGATGGATGCAGACATTCGAGGATTTAGAGGATTTAGTTATCCTGTCTCCATAAACTATATTTGAACCTTTGTGTGAGGACCTACTAACCGATTTAGTTCCGGGTAAATCCCTTGAGCCATCCCTATCCTGAGTACTACCTTGGATGCTGGTGTTGTCTGCTATCGAGATTCTGGGGGGAACTACCCTAGAGTCGACTATAGGGGGTATGACAGTATTGGGGGAAGAAAGTGGCAGAGCAGGAAGGGTATGAGTCACCTTAATGGGATTAACACAGTCCTTGGTGGCTAATTTAATAACATTTTTTAATGAGCAAAAATTATCTAAAATAGTTTGCTCAAGTCGATCTACTTTGTCAGAAACCACCTTTACCCTATCCAAAAGTGGTGATAACAGGGAGCGGACTATTTGTTCAATCTGGGGGATCAGATCATTTTGTTGGGGCTGGTCCTGATGTCTATTGACAGTTTCATCCCCAATAGTGATATCGGCAGGCTGAACCATGCCAGGCTTCGCTGGTGCCCCAGTCGTGATGTTAGTGTGCTTTGCCAATCTCCCGCCCTGGGATAGCCCATCTCTCTTCCTCTTACAGGCTGCACTATTACTACCCTTTTTTTGGGCTCTTGTCTGTGGATGACTAGGAACAGATTGAGAGTGAATCAGAGCACTAGTGACTGTAAGGGGAGCCTCTCTCGGGGCATCATTTGTGTCATTCTGATCGGCTATTGTAATGGAGCTAACTGCTAAGTCCCGCTGTTGCCCAATATCTTCCGCGCCCTGCAGTACAGAGTTCTTGGGGGATTTTACTAGGGCAAGTAAGCCTAATGAGGAGCATCTAGCTTGGCTTAGCTCGGCAGATAACCGGCGCTCGGTGATAGCTAGTTCCTGTTCTAAGACCGAGACAGCTCTCGTGATAAAATGATCCATAGAACCAGACACAGACCCACCTCCTCCCAAACGCTTCCCCTTGCCTGCCATCAGGCACTGTATACACCCCTATGACAAGATACAGTCCCAGGACAGTCTTGGAGATATGGTGTGACGATAGTTCAAGTATTAAGTCACAGTACTGCTTTTCACATTATCAACCTAAGGGATCAGCAGCCTCACATCATACATATGCAGTACAAACTACTACTCGTATCACAAATGACGAAACAAAGTGCAAATCTACCTTCCTGGTGCTGCACGCTTAGAAGTGTCAGAGGGGTGGCCCAGTCCAGTCAGGTCCAGGCAGTGACGGGCTGCGTGAGCGCCTGCTGGGATTTAAAGCGAACCGGCGCTGAAAAGCGTCGTCATCAGCGTGCGCTGCAGTGGGGAATGCTGGGAAATGAAGTCCAATCAAGCCGCTTCCCTCACGGCGATGTAGCTGCCTTGGATGTTCAGCCCCGCAGCACCTCTGCGAGCCGTTCCCCTCACGGCGAGTAGGTAAATAATGGATCTCTGCTTTCACCGCTTTCCTCAATGGGCGTCCCAAATATGGAAAAAGGCTTGTGAGCGTCCTACATATTTCTTAGGGCTCCACTCCTTTTTATGTCGAGCCTAGAGCCACCGTGCAAGCGTTGCTCTGGCGATGATCTGGGATAGTTCAGTACGGAAGAGAAGCCCCGCCCACTCCCCGCCTCATTTTTCATTGGCTTTTTCACTCGGGTTACTTGTTAGTGAGACACATATGGAAGGGTCTCTTCTTCACTATAAATGTAAATTGTGTCGTGCATATTAGTTCCACAAACACAATTAATACAACGTTAGGAGTTATATGAGAGTATTGCTTCAGGGCAAGTCTCTTTTATACGAGTCCTTGCTCCATCAATCCCTTCTCTAAATGAAGGATCTTTCAGGTCCAGTCTAAAGGAGGGCGTCAAGTGGCATGTTGGCTTCTTGGGCTATATTAAAGGGGGTTTCCTTGAAGCATATTGACATGGCAGCTACTTGGGCCTCCCACTTATGTACTATAATAATTTACAAGTGAGGCATAGGGTTTCAATTATCTTTGGTGATAAAGTTTTAGCAGCAGTCCATCACAATGTTTGAGCGAAGTGATCTGAGACGAAAATAAATGTTGTATATCTACCATTATGTAAGTTTAAATTGGTATTTTTTGTTTGCCTCTTGGTTTTGCTTGGGTACTATCTAATCCAGTAAGGACTGGGAGGAGAAGATGGACGAGGAGGTAATACCACGGTTACCTACCGGTAATCATCATTACTCCAAGTTCAGCTCTTCCTTGTCACAGTCCTGCTTTGCTCGTAGAGACAACCAGAAAGGATGTATTGTATTGTAAATATTTTCTTGACAATTTAAAAGATGTTGGGGTGGCAACATAATGTATTGATTTTAGTTATATGAAGAGAAAATCAGCTATATTTGATTTAATTTTTAAACTAAGCTATGGTATGAACTATTTCTGGCCAAGAAATGGTGATCTCACTGAGTAGGGAGTGCGACGAGGAAGATCTGAACACAAAGTAATGAATACTACTGAGGTATTCCTGACTACCAACTCCTTTCATGTTCCTAGTAGGAGATATGGCCCAATGGCCAGAGCTGCCAACTTTGGATGAGAGGATCTATGTTTGAGGTGAGGATTCGCCTCAGCATTCTGTGATCCTGGGTAAATCACCTAATCTCAATGTGACTAGAAAACAAGAATGTGCAATGTAATCTGCAGTTCAAGAAAAGGGCTCTAATGCCCTTGGGCCAAGTTTGCCAATAGCTGTGATCGGTATTAACCCTTGTAACACCCTGTGGTACTCTTAAAACACATTTATTTAAGCCTTTAGTACTTAGCACATGAAGGCAATCATCTTTTGTATTTAACAATTGCTCTTTATCAGCGATTTATATATTCTACAAATGTATTGTGCTATATTAAATACACTTGCACCAAATGCTGAGGAGACATATTTTAATAGTTAACAATAAAATATATCTAATTGGTGTCAGAGTTAATAATCATGTTCTGCGCATATGTGCTAGCACGTGTGTGTTTGGCTGGGTAGCAGGTAAATTGTGTGTGTTTGAATGTCTGGCTGTGTGGTAAGTGTGTGTCTGTGAACATGAGTGTGGTGTGTGTCTCTGAGTTTGGCTGTCTGATAGAGTGTGTGAGTGTGTCTGGCTGTCTGGTAAGAGTATATATGTGTGTGTGTACCAGTATGTTTGTGAGATTGTGGCTGTCTGTCTGGTGTGTTTGTGTGGCTGCCTGGTGAGTGTGTGCACATGCATGTATGTGTAAACTCTGCTGTGTTTGACCCTGCGGTGTGGCAATGCCAGAACATATGTTGGTTATCCCTGCATATGAGGAGTAACACAGTCATATGTCTTCTGGTTCCCCTCTCTTGCATGCATGACCCTCACTTGCATGGGGCACCTAACTGTAATTGGGTGCCACTCCCTGGCTTATGGCTCCTTCTGTGTCTGTTTCAGCTAGTGCCAATCCTTGACATTTCCTTATCATCCATGGCATACTATTGACACCTTTGGCAAATGACGGTGACCCATGATAGGTACAACCTTAATGTGAATGTAAAGTTTAACCTTCACAAAGAATGAAGGTGCATAGGAAAACAGTATATTTCCAAGTCAGTCAGTGGCGCATTTGGGCACTTGATTAAGAAGACAAGATAGAATTTGTGGAAGATCTGGTATTTTTGGGCAAACGTTTTGGATAGTCAGGAGATGAAATATGTATATGTCTGAAAAACAGGGAACAACTGATATTTTGGAACCCACAGATTGAATTGTCATAAAATGACAGGCTTTTGTTTGTTAAATACAGCAAGCTTGGTTTTGGGAACAAATGAGAGAATGTATTACTCTACGTTATGGCAGCATTTCCTCAGTGCCAGAAGACACTGACTTGCTGCTTTGGTACTTGCTTAATGGCTTATGTGGGGACACTGCAGGATCTTTAGTGGTATCTTTTCATAAAAGTAAAATCACTAGATATCAACTGCTGAGACTACATAATCAGTGTAACATTACAGAAAAGTCTATAGTTTGAGGTGCAAGATTGTGAAATATGTGTACATTTTAATTTTCCCATTTAGCTTAGATTGAGGGTGGATGGAGGAAAATTGAAAGAAGCAGAGAATGAAATTGTAGAAATGTGCTCTTATATACTTTTAAAAATGAAACCACGTTAAACTGCATGCCCAGATTATTGGATCTGCCAGTAAAACCTAGAAACTACATTTTATAACACACCCTAGTCTATAAAATACCAGGTGAAGAGTCAGGCTCACTCTGAAAATTATAAATATTAAAATATTCCATTAGAGTTTCTTCAGAGCTGCCTGTTAACTCTTAAAATAAATTATGTTCTAAAATGTGCAATATTCCCATATGTTATTTTAACATTTTGCCAGGAGAAGAACAGGTTCAGATATTGCAGAGGGACATTTTTCTTGATTGCATTGAGGCTCATGGCATCCTTGTTACACCACTGGTGCTCAATGTTGTGTAAGAGAAAACAGATATGCAGGAACCTTTAGGTGCCATGTAGCAGGACTCACCTTTTCCATGGCCACGGGAGGAGCCAGCCATCTCTTATCCAGTACGTTCTTTGGCAGATGATCCTTCAGCTTCGACAGATAGGTGTATTGCATGAAACTTATGAAGCCTGCATTGTCGGGTCCAGGCGGGTTCTTTCGGTTGATGAATCCTTTTATAAATCTAAACGAGAAGACAGTCAAATGGTACAATATTTGAATAATTTATAACTATTGTTCATTGAAATGCACTGGTGGGTATGATTTCCAGCTGATGTTATCATTTATGCTTAATACCAATAGAAAAACATGTAAAGCAGTATCACATACTGCACACGTTGCTTATATTTTTGCAGACAAATGAGGAATCTCTTGGGTTAAAATTTTATAGATATTTGGTGCCGCGGGTCTCCCACAGGAAAAAGCATCAAAACACGCATCTTATTGGTTGGTCCTGCAAGACTCCTGCTGTACTGAACAAAGTGATTGGCAGCCTCATCATGAAGAATAAGGTTTGGCACAGGACCTTGCTGTTTGCCACGACCTGTGGTCAACCGCCGCTACGCATGGCCAGCTATGGGCAGAGGAAGGATGGCCACAGACATATCATAAAAAGTTATTACTTCATGTTAAGAAAAACATTGAAATTCACTGAAAAAACAAGGGGTAAAGTGGAGTTATAATTATGACATCTGGTTCAAGCTTTTCTTCCTCGGGTATGGCCGAACCTGTTTTGGTTAATCTTAGCAATGGCTTACAGATGTTATCTCGGAATATATCGGGCTGCGGCAGAACATGGGCTTGTGCATAGGGTGGGTTTTACGACCTATAGCATTGAAGCATTTTCAACACAATCAGGTCATCCAGTTGGTAGACTTCTTATCTGGGTGAAGATATCTCTAAAATTTGTAATTAGTAAATTGGAAATCAATACGCTGGATATTTTAGCATTAAATATATGGACAAGTAAAGGGTATCGAACAACATATATTATATTTACAATCGTTCTGTGCCAAGAAACAATGTGCCTTTGTCTATCTTGAACCAATATCTATCTTATACTGGGGAATTTTAATGTCACCTACAAACCATAAGAATGTTTGAGTAATATCAAAGATCAAGAAGATAAGGTTTTGGAAATGTTTATGCTTGACATCGATCCCATAAATGCCCTTCAAGAAGTCGCTGTGCAACTTACCTCTTTAACTCTTACATATGGACTGTGTGCATGTAACAACTGTTCACTATCAGATAAGGAAAAGCCATATATATTTACTTTGGGATCCTATAGAAGTAGATTAGACAATTTTATTCTCGACATTCATCTTTGGCATAATGTAGTCGATTTTAGGATCCTAAGTAATGGGAATAGCTATCACAACGCTCTTCAACCTATTTTGACCGAGAAAGTGATCTGTGCTCTATAAGGAAAGAATAGGCAGGTCACTAAAGACCAAATAATTGGAAGCAATACAAAGGTAAGTGAAGTGGAATAAATAAAAAAGCAAACCAGCAATTCCGGAGCACATTTGCCAATCTTTTAATATAATTTTTCCTCCCAATTTTGATGTACACACGTGTGCCATTCCCATCAATAAGATGCCATTCCCATCAATAAGATTCACAAGTCTTTATTTGGCATTTTAAAAGACTTATGTACAAACATGACTTCCCTTCCTTCACCATGGAGGTCATATCCATGGTATACTAGTGATTGTTGAAAAGCTAAAACAGCTCTTGTGTCAGCAATAAACAAGAGCCAATTACAGACATGTCCTAGATGTCAGTAAGAGGAATTGGGATGAAGACAATTAGACATGTCTTCTTGAAGCTGCTAAAAGTAATGATAACACAGCCTTTTGGCACATTGTTGGACATGGGCGCAGGAATAGCAGTAGTGCCACAGATCATCATATACCGCCTCGAGTCTGGAAAAGTATTTTGTAAATCTTTATTCCAATGGCATGAGTGAAGCCACTTTAGTCCATTTAGAAGTAGTGTCCCGTCCTCTAGTTCTGATTCTAGGAATCAAAATTCCTTGGTTTTCACTGTCTGATACTTTAAAAGCAATAGGAACTGTAAAAACAGGAAAGGCTCTGGGCCCAGCCTAAATTCCGGGGGTTTCTTTATAGCTCAGAGCTGGAAGTATGGGGCACATACAGACATCTGTTGTCTAATAGAATATTTTATGGAGCTACCATTTCTGAGTATTGCAGTGGGGAAGAAACTCTACCTATTTTTAAGAAAGGTGAAATGAGTGCACCAGTGAATTATAGATCAATTAGTCTGAAAGATTATTTACAGAAAATATTTGCCAGACAGTTGCTTGATAAGATCTCAGAGTGGATGAAAGAAACACAGGTTTTATCACCATACCAAGTGGGTTGTAGGAGTAGAGCCAACCAGTACAACCAATCAAGTTTTTAATTTGTTGGAAGTATCCCAAATTTAAAAAAAGG
The DNA here is from genome assembly GCF_964204655.1 of Triturus cristatus. Lineage (NCBI taxonomy): Eukaryota > Metazoa > Chordata > Amphibia > Caudata > Salamandridae > Triturus > Triturus cristatus. Next base: position 212,825,299 of record NC_140594.1, on the reverse strand, counting down.
AACCTTTGTATTTGGCTGACTTGGCGGCTGCTTTCAATCTTGTCCCTAGGAACAAACTTTGGGACACCCTCTAGTCAACGAGCTTATCTTTAAATATTCTAGATGTTATAATTAGGCTCCATGAAAATAAATAGTCCCAAGAGAAGTGGGGTAAGCATTATGAGCTAACTGACTGTGTCCCTGTGGAATGCGGTGTAAGACAGGGCTGCGTTTAAGCCCCAACCTTGAAGTCTTTCTGCATAAATGATGCCATAGATTTCTTAAACAACAGTGTTCATGGTGCTCCTGCATTGTATGGCAACTCTGTCCCTGCACTTCTAGTTGCAGATGGCTCCCTTCATATGGCTCGTACCCTATGGGCCTGTAGAATTCACTTGATAAATTCATAGATTTTTGTGACCTGAGGGGTTTGGATGTTAATGTAACCATAACTTAATATGTATGACTTTAGGGGCGCACAAATCTTCCAGGAGGGAAGTGAGGACGGGTGGACCATTGTTGGATAGAGTAGATAAGATTGAATAACTGGGGATCAGGATCGATATTTCACTTTTGTAGAAAATCCACGTGCAAAAGAGCAAAGCACTACTGCTACACAGAGCATCAGCCGTTAGGAAAATGTACAGAGCAACAATCTCTTGGTCTTTATCACCGGCTATTGAGGTATAAAGAACCAATGCACAAACAGCTGTACTGTTTGGCACATGAATATGGGGAACAATCAACACTACTGCTCTGTCTACATGTGAGACTGATCCTTGCTGAATTTACACCAAGGCATTCCATCTATTCTATTGTATTTTGATCTTGGGCTGAGGAGGATTGGGAATTTGATAGCTCTTGGACCCCTTATCTTCTGTATTCGAAAATGGTCCACACCAGAGCCTCGTTTTTATAGGAAAGGTCTGGAAGAAGTTTTGATTTTAGTTAAGGATCAAAGGTTGCCATGACTTTCCCATATAAAATCCTGGCTGATAAACTGGGCATTAGAAACTGTCTGTCACGATCCTTTGTTGATTACCAGAGGATTGGGGGGGAGACTGCAGTTGATGCTTTCTGGAATCACGTGGATCAACACTGTCATCGTTCTGTGAGAAGCGGAAGCCTAATGGACAGGTTTTTAGCTCATAAGCTAATCCCAAGTTTCATGAAAGGTATCTCCCCCAACAGGCCAAAACACGATGGGCCTTAATATGAGTTTGGCGGTCCAGTGGACCACCAAGTTCATGGTGGGGGTGCGGCTACTGCCGCACCGGTGGTCCGACCACCCTATTAGAAGTAGGGTGGTCTGACCGCCATGAGACCGCTGCTGCCGCCAGGGATCTCGGATCCCTGGTGGACTTGCAGTGGTCTGAGGCCCTTAATATGATGGCAGTGCCGCTGCAGCACTGTCAAGCATATTAGGAGTTTCCTCACTGCCACAGTTTTCATGGTGGTGAGCCCGCCATGGTTAGTGTGGCAGTGAAGAAACAAAGGAGGCCCTACAGTGCCCCCTGTTGCCTCTGCACCATGGAATGCATACAGGGGGGAACATGGTGTGCCCCCCTGTATGCATGCACCCCCAGTTCCTGCAGGGATTGGACTTGACAGCCCATGCCCTTCAGGAACTGCCTTTGACGCTTCCATTGTGGTGCCTTTTTCATAGGCACTGCATTGGGACTGCCAAAGAACTGCCCGCCAGAGACAAAAAATATTGTAGTCTGGCGGGCGGTTTCTTATAGCTTTGGCGGTCTTGGAGCAGTGCGGTGGCATGGTGGCCCGCACCAAGACCACCATAGTTATTATAAGGCCCTTTATGTTAAGTTTAGATATGGAACTTGGTTAACTAACAGCTTTAAATGGGAAGGTCACAGTGATTCTACAGGCAATTGTTTGACTTGTAATATGAATTGGAAAATGTTGATCATATTTAGTTTTTCTTTGGCCTATAATTTGTATTTTGTTCAGCCTATGATCACGCTAGGAGAAAGTGGATTCCATCACTTTTCTGAACTTGAAAATCCAGTCATAATGATGGTTTTAAAATATTTGTATTCAAGAATGTATTTTTAAATGTATTTGTGTGTTTTATGGGGTATATCCCCAAAATAAACATATTGATTGATTGACTGGTACTAAGATTTTAACTTATGCTAAAAAAAAACATACAAATTCACTGAAAAAAACACTAGTGTTTTCAAAACAAAAAAGCATTGGTATTTGCCAGTTAGACATAATTGACATAACTATAACTTGCACTATTATGATACATTGCTTATGAACTCATATATTACATCACTGATGTTGCATTAAATCTATGCCAGTGCACGTTATACTTATATCAGTTACATATAAAAGGAAATCAGTGCCCTTTTGGTTTTAAAACTGTAGTGTTTTTTTCAGGGAAAATATATATGTATACGCATACATAGACATATATATATAGTGCAGTGGCGGTCGCCACTGTGTAATTATATGTAAGTCAGAGTTTCGGAAGGAAGAGCATTTTTTGTTTTGCTTATAACTTTGATGCCATCGATGGATCCTCACAAAACTTTCCAAAATAACATTTCATCCACCTCAGCTCTTTCTGGAATTTGTTTGGGGTAATGCGTCAGGTGGGGACCCAGAAAAAGGGACGGGGGTGGCCCAAAACATTTTCTCCCCCATGCAATTTCCTTAAGACAAATTAGACAACTATACAAAAATCACAGCTAAACAGAATTGAAACAAATTTGGCAGCTAGCTAGAGCTTTACTCATAAAGCGTGCTTTTTTGATTTTTTGATCTAGTACAGCAGGACTACCATGGAAATTACTTCCGCATTCCGCATTCTGATTGGCAGGACTCCAGCGAGACACAACATGAGGAGAAATGTTGTGGCTACCATTACAGTACTAGGGCATTTGGTCCCACATCAAGGGAAGAAAACAAATCTGTTTGATGTAAAGGTCTATCACGTCAAGGGTGGTCTCTGTCAACACTTGCATGCTGATGAGAGCTATCTTCACATCGATGAGGGGAAGGTTGAAGTCGAGAAGACATTCATGTTAAGGCACTCAATTCATAGCACTTCTTTCCACCCCTCTGTAGACTGGGTGGGGAAATGTAAACACCAGAATATGGATGAACGGAGGTAAGTACACATTTGAATAAATAAAACGAATTTTGTTGCGCGCGCTGCATCGCATTTTGCGATGCAGCGCACGCAAAAGAATTTGTTTTATTTATTTAAATGTGTACTTACCTCCGTTCATCCATATTCCGGTGTTTACATTTCCCCACCCTGCCCCTCCCCCGCCCCGCCTCACTGCCCCACCGAACTCCCTCCACGGACCGCTACTGCCTTTAAGCCTTATGACGGACGCGTCCATCATCAGAGGGTTCAAGCCCCTCAGTTGCCCAACAGTGCCATCAACAACAGCATCAGAAAACCTTTCAACTGTGCTATGAAAGGAAGAGGAGGCCAGCAGTGACCATGGGAAAACAATCCAAACAGTGACTCCCCTCTTAAGCTTCTTCCATTCACTACTACGGTAGGGGGAAGCATCAGCAATCCTCTGGTAGAGTGGGAAAAGATTACAATAGACAGAAGAGCACTGAATATTATGAAGCAACAGTTCTTAAACTAAGGACCCAGGAGTCTACAATGCTACTCAGGTGGTCTGAGACTGTTTAGAAAATTAAATAACATCAGCAATTTAATAGAGGATATGTAAACAAAGAAGCAAAATGTAAAACTCAAAATTTTAAATGTTCTATAAATTTGAAGGAATTTGAAATTGGAGGCTAAAAAATAAATTGGTTCATGGCAGCTGCTCAAAGACAGCAAACAGAATATAACATGGCTTGTGGGCTGCTCAATTAATACCCCGAACAAAAAGAGACCACGCAAAGGGAGAAAATAAGATAAAGTGATATATTAGAGCCTAGGATGTTGCTTCACCTTTCAGAATTAAAAATGAATGTAGTAAAACTCCACCCTTCCCCAAAAAATCTAAATGTATGTTTTTCTATGTATGTTTGTAATCTAAACTATTTAATTATGTGTGAATTTGTTTAATGTATACTTGTATCTGTATTTTTGTGTAATGTTTTGAGGTCAAATAGTGGAAATTGGTTTGGCCAGGGACCAAGAAGTCCAGTAATGGCTCACTGGGGATCCCAGGTTCCAGTAATGATTGAGTGTGGGTTCACAGAAGTCAAAAGTTTAAAATAAAATATGCTGTTTTGGACAAGTACCATTCTCTGAAGTTCAATTCACCATCCCCGTCTATCATTTAAATAAATATTCTCAATATAAACTAAACTGGCTTTGGTTAGAAGTCAGCACTGCTATAGAGTCTACAGTACAGTCCATCAATTACCCTAGAGTATACATAGAAACAAAAACATCATGAGTGTATGCTTTAATGGAGAGACTTTGTTCTGTATGTGCAAAGCGTTAAAGTCTGATAACCCGTCATATTTCATTGCTCCTGGGTTCAATGGCTTTCTCCTATTTCTGGTCCAAAATGACCATCTGCAGACAAGGCCATTGCAACAATGCGTAGAGAACCAATTGTGTCAACTCTAAGGCATTGTGCAAAGGTAGGTCGCTCCCTTGAGCCAACGGGCTGACGAGCCTTGGATCCGCACCTGCGCGCCATGAGAGGTACTTGACCTGTTTTAATTACATTTTGGCAGTCCACACGGCACCCCTTTACACTGACCTGCTCCCTGCTGACGAGAGGCAACTACCTCGAAACACGTGTCCAGGGATGGCTAACGCAACACATACTGTTCTTTTTACACATCGTGGCATAGGCGTACCCGCCGTCGCCACTACATTTACCACAGTCCTTTGGGGCAACTTGCTGGTGTGACCAGCAGTGTGCGACCAACTTTTGCATAATTTATTACGGCTCCCTTGAGCCAATGGGCTGACGAGCCTTGGATCTGCACCTGCGCGCCATGAGAGGTACTTGACCTGTTTTAATTACATTTTGGCAGTCCACACGGCACCCCTTTACACTGACCTGCTCCCTGCTGACGAGAGGCAACTACCTCGAAACACGTGTCCAGGGATGGCTAACGCAACACATACTGTTCTTTTTACACATCGTGGCATAGGCGTACCCGCCGTCGCCACTACATTTACCACAGTCCTTTGGGGCAACTTGCTGGTGTGACCAGCAGTGTGCGACCAACTTTTGCATAATTTATTACGGCTCCCTTGAGCCAACGGGCTGACGAGCCTTGGATCTGCACCTGCGCGCCATGAGAGGTACTTGACCTGTTTTAATTACATTTTGGCAGTCCACACGGCACCCCTTTACACTGACCTGCTCCCTGCTGACGAGAGGCAACTACCTCGAAACACGTGTCCAGGGATGGCTAACGCAACACATACTGTTCTTTTTACACATCGTGGCATAGGCGTACCCGCCGTCGCCACTACATTTACCACAGTCCTTTGGGGCAACTTGCTGGTGTGACCAGCAGTGTGCGACCAACTTTTGCATAATCAACTCTAAGGCAGTTGGGAGGACAAGTGACTACATTGTAAGCCCTCCTATGGTGGTGCTGTTCAACTAGCCTGCTGAAGGGTGTCCCTTTTCAGCCAAAAGTGGCATCTGGAATCATTGTGACAGATCATTCTATCCTGTACTGTGGAGTGCACATAGATGGTCTTCAGATCCAATGCTTGTGGTCGTAGAAAGAAAACAGCGGTCAGATGAACCTCCGGGAGTTGAGGGTGATTCATCTGACCCAGAAGTCATTTCTAACCAGTTTCCCAGCTTGTTCAACCAGAAAAAACTACAACAATGCATTATCTTTACAAACACGAAGGCACAAGATCCAGAATGCTGTCTCTAGCAGCCCAGACAATTTGGAGATGGTTGATTGCGAGGAACCTGTACATCATAGCAGTTCACTTACCAGGAATTCCACATCCTCAACGGATTATCTATTAGCCTAACTTAAGATAATTATGATTACGTATCAAATAAATGGGGTTTTCCAGACGGCAGTGTGTTTGCGAATCCAGACAAAAGGAAATGCCCAAATTATGTATTTAGGTATTACCATCTAGCAATACTGGGGAATGGTCTTTTGATCTACTGGTCAAGGAAGTTTGTTTACGCATTTCCTGCTACTCCGTTGATCAATTAGTGATCATCAAATTAGTGAAGGACACAACAAGAATTATCATAGCTCCAGAGTGGCTACAGCAGTGATGGTGCACCGACCTTCTACACCTGTCAAAGGTCCACACATGAGACTGACATTCAGACCGGATCTCCTATTCAAGTTTGTGGCTCAAATCCTGCATCCTAATCTTCGATCACTGAGCTTGGCAGCCTGCTTCCTGAACTATTGAAACACAGATATTTAAATCTGCCACGAGATTATAAGAACATCTTGAAAGAGTAGCAATACCTATTAATAATTATGGGTGAGCAGAATTAAATAAGAGTAATAACTGTATGAGCAGGCAAGAGTAAGTGAAGGCATTAGTTAGAAGTAGTAGGAGTAAGAAAAAAGTTACTGCCCAGTATCTACAGAGCTCACTAGCATTGTTATCTTTCGTAGATTCACATACCTACTTCATTCCCCATTGTTGAGCTGGGAGTCCCAGGACAATATATACATTAACAGTAATGTCTAATTTACAAAGAAAACAACATTTGCTTTAGTGTCCCATTCATCTACTTCGAAAAGTCCCAAGGTCCAGCCTATGAGGTGAAGGCAGACTGATCTCCATTTCCCCAGAAGCTAGCATATTTCAAATTTTACATAGCACATGGATGAAAGGAGAAAGTATTGACAGCCTCCGACTGTGTAGGAGAGCAGGTTGTATGTGAACCTATGAAAACCAATGCTGTTGGAGACCTTCAGTTGTAGTTAAGTAACATTTTTCTCTTGCACTGGATCTTTAAAAAAATCAAATGCTTGAATCAGAAAATACAGCAGTATCAAATTTCATCATATTCAAATGCTACACATCAATGCCAGTTAAAAAATGTATTTAGCATATCCTAGAAAAGAAGTGAAATAGATTTCGAAGGACTACTTGGCATACTGCTGAAACCCTAGATGCTTCTTTATTCTGACAGTAGTGCTTCACCATGTCACCACTCTGCAGATGTCGGCTACTGGGATGACAGCATATAGAGACACTTTTTGTGGAATGAGCTGACACAAACACAGACAACCAGTTTTGGAATGGCTGAGTTTAATTGTAGAAGCTAAAATTCTAGCTGTGCCATGTGCAGAGATAATCAATCTTTTTTTGGGGGGTGGGGTTGAAGGCTACAAACAGTTGGTCTAATCCGCTCTGATCTATATTCGATTCAAACTGAATTTCAAACATTGTTGAATGAGTGAAGAGTTCATTCACCAACTGTTGTAGGATTCTGTAAATAAGATCTAACAAACATGGGTAACACTGTGGTAATCCTATGCTCAAAAATTCTGCTAGAAAAACTGACATATGAGATGAGCAGATTTGGAGTATTGGTGGTGTTGTAGAGTGCTCCATTTAAAGAAGCTGCTTTCACCTAAAACATAGAAACTACCAATGGTTCACCACTTCCTTTTTTGCATAATTTATGCCGACCTTACACATAAAGCTTCAAAGGGCATTCTTTGCAATATATGTGTATGTTTATATGACATATAGAATATACTCACACACCTATGCAGCCACTCAAACAGCCACTAACTCACCCACAAAGCCACACACACAGCCACTCACTCTCCAAAATAGCTACTCACACAGCCACTCACTCACTGATACCCACTAACATATCCATGCAACCACTCCCACTCCCACTCATATACCCATACATCCACTCACACATTGATACAGACAAGTCACAAGCCACTCAGATGACATATGTTAGAAACAGTATGACTAATTACCAGCACAGAATTCATAGTAATTTAACTCATGCTAGAGTTTAGTATATATCTTTAAGTCTCAGAAACGCTTACAAAGCACTTGCAGTCATCGAATGATGTAATCAGTGATGTCATTTGAGATGTCATCATTGATATCATCAGTGATGTCACTGACCATATCATGAGTGATGTAGTATGTGAGGTCATAAGCAGTGCATTGTGGGGGCGTAAGTTATAGCGAGCTCAGGTAACTATAACTGCTGAATTTCACTGGGTTTTGTAAAATTTGAGCCTGACTATAACATCCCCTTAACCATTGATTTTTAAGTTAATTTCTAAGGTTTTTGTATTTCCTAAGTGAAACCTGTAACCTTTGAGAATGAGTGTGTGAGTGAGTACATGAGTGTCTCATTGGGTGTGTGAGTGTCTGAGAGAGCCTGTGATTGGGTGCATGAGTGTCTGAGTGGGATTGTGAGTGGGTGTGTGAGTGTCAGAGTGGGTCTGTGAGTGGTTTCATGAGTGTCTGAGTAGGTCTTTGAGTAGGTGCATGAGGTTCTGAGTGGGTCTGTGAGTGGGTGCATGAGTGTCTGAGTAGGTCTGTGAGTTGGTGCATGAGTGTGTCTGTGAGTGTATGAGTGGGGCTTGAGTGGTTGCATGACTGTCAGAGTGGATCTGTGAGTGGGTGCTGAGTGTCTCACTGGGTCTATGAGTGGGTGCCTGAGTGGGTCTGCGAGTGGGTGCATAAGTCTCTGATTGGGTCTGTGAGTAGATGTGTGAGTTTCTGAGTGGGTCTGTGAGTGGGTCTGTGTGTCTCTAAGTGGGTCTGTGAGTGAGTGAGTAAGTGTGTTAGAGGGTCTCTGAGTCGTTGTGTGAGTGTATGAGTTGGTCTCTGAGTGGGTCAGTGACTGTCTCTGTGAGTGGGTGCATGAGTGTCTGACTGGATTTTTGTGTGAGTGTGTGTTTCTCAGTGGGTATGTGAGTCTCTCAGTGGGTCTGTGAGTGAGTGCGCAAGTGTCTGAGTGGATCTGTGAGTGGGTGGGTCTGTGAGTGGATACATGAGTGTCTGAGAGGGTCTGCGAGTGAGTGCATTAGTGACTGAGTGAGTGTATAATTTTTTTCTTTTTTCGCCGATATTCGCAAATTTGTCATGAGGTTACATCGGGGCGCTGATGGGCCCACCATATTCCTGAATATTGCTTGTGAATCTTTGTTTTTAGGCATTGTACACATAAGGGGGTCTCAGAAACACCCCTATATTCCACCCCCTGGTCAGGATACCTCTACGCTGACCCCTTATACCTCTGTTCAGTTTTATTTTGAGCCCCCGGGGACCATCTCCTCTTAGATAAAATGGTGGCTACAACTCTTTCCTCAGGTTGCGGCCAACTAATCACAGTGATTTTCTTGGCACGCACTTTCGCGATTACTCACAAAACATCACAAAATATCTGTGGCCACAGATATCACCATCTTGAGTCTCTTAAATTTCTCAACAACCACTGAATAGATTTACACCAAATAACTGAAAGCATGATCCGTGTAACCAATCTACCTCACTGCCGAATATGGTTTCATTGCGTCCAGTGGTTCGGGCTGCAGGCGTATCTAAAAAGTCTATGGGAATCATCATGGGAAACACACCTTTTTCAGAGCCCCCTTTTTCTCAGCCCCTGCTTCACAGATCACCCAGAAATTTTCCATGAGCAACAAGACTCACAATTACACTTGTTTTTTCAAAATATTCATTAAGATTCGCTAAACAGTGCCAACGATTTAGGCAAATCAAAAAATACTTTTTCTATGGAAAAATGATACTGACTATGGCTACCTACTGGCACCTGTCAGTAGGTCATATATATATAGACAAGGGCAAGAAGTAACTGCAGCGTGACACGAAGGGCGAGTCGAGGAGAGAACCGATGGTTGGGACTCTGTTGTGTGCCCTCCTGAATGCTTTGGGGCAATTTGGTGATTGATATATATATATATATATATATATATATATATATATTCACTTAAAAAACCATAGGTTTCACACATGTTATAGTTAGCTGGACATTTCACTCGTAAAAAAACAATGAAATTTCCCCGTTATAGGTTCGCAGTGCGTGCCGTGCGCACGCGGTGCGTGCCGTGCGCGCACCTCGCGATTTAAAAAAAAACAAAAAAATTTCTCCCTTGGGGGTCCTTCTGTGACCCCCTGACCAAGGCTAGGGGGTGAGGAACTGTCCACTCTGCCCCCTTTTCACGTTCTCCACCTTTTTTTTTCACCCCCTCAGACTGCGAGAGACAAAATGGCGGCCGGCAATTCCTGTTTTCGAACGATTCGAATGTTTACCGACATCTAACAACCAATCAGAATTACGCTCGCGCACGGCAGGGTGCAAGCACAGTGCGCGCACGGTGCGCACGTATAGATATTGATATGCTTTTAAATGCTATTTTCTCAGGAAATACTGAACAGATTTACACCAGACCTGCAAAAGGCTACCTCTCTGCCAAATTTCACGTAATTCTGTTCAGCCGTTCGGGCTGTAGCTGCGACTAAAGGTCCTATGGGAAAATGCATGGGGAAAACACGTTTTGGGACCCCCCCTTTTTCTCGGCCCCCGCTTGACGAATCACCCCGAGACTTTCAGGGTAGGAGTTGAACGGAGCGCCCCATTAGTTTTGAAAATTTTGCGAGGATTCGTCAACCGGCGCCAAAGTTATTCAAAATAGAATTTTGAGATTTCCTATGGAAACTAGGTTGTAACTATAACTATCTACTGGCGACCGCCAGTAGATAATATATATATATATATATATATATATATATATATATATATATATATATATATATATATATATATATATGTAAGCTCCTTTTGCCATTCCCCCACGATTGAGCGCACTCGAAAACAGACCAAGGTGGCAAGCCTTTTATTCCAGGGTATAAGCAAGACGCAGCAGGCAGTTTCAATCAAACAGTCATGCACGCGGTATGCCGAAGCCTATATGCGTCCCTTTTATTGGGACAGAAATGAGTGCACTATACATGGTTCAATTACGGGACTACGATTACCATGATGCCTTGGGCCAACTGACCCGCCCATCTGGGGGCGTATACAGGCTTCTATGGACCGAGACCGGAGCACGGATTCATAAACGCGACTGCCTTTGAAGAAGAGGGATGATCCTCGAAACGCGTCGGCGTACCGCGTGCATGACTGTCTGATTGAAACTGCCTGCTGCGTCTTGCTTATACCCTGGAATAAAAGGCTTGCCACCTTGGTCTGTTTTCGAGTGCGCTCAATCGTGGGGGAATGGCAAAAGGAGCTTACATATTTGGCGGCGACCCGGCCGTCGAGCAGCACCACCCCACGAAGTGAGGGGGCCACATGGCGGGCGATATGCCTGGAGCCGATCCTTGTGGATCACAGACCTGGGATGAAAGCAGATACAGTGGATAGTGGCCCATCCATGGGCTTTTATTGGGACAGAAATTAGTGCACCATACATGGTTCAATTACTGGACTACGAGTACCATGATGCCTTGGGCCAACTGACCCGCCCATCTGGGGGCGTATACAGGCTTCTATGGACCGAGACCGGAGCACGGATTCATAAACGCGACTGCCTTTGAAGAAGAGGGATGATCCTTGAAACGCGTCGGCGTACCGCGTGCATGACTGTCTGATTGAAACTGCCTGCTGCGTCTTGCTTATACCCTGGAATAAAAGGCTTGCCACCTTGGTCTGTTTTCGAGTGCGCTCAATCATGGGGGAATGGCAAAAGGAGTATATATATATATATATATATATATATATATATATATATATATATATATATATATATATATATATATATATATATATATATATATATATATATATATATATATATATATATATATATATATATATATATATATATATATATATATATATATATATATATATATATATATATTCACTGAAAAAAACATAGGTTTCACACATGTTATAGTTAGCTGGACATTTTACTGATAAAAAACCAATGAAATTCCCCCGTTATAGTTACTGTAGGCAACTATAACTCATGCGACCGCAATCCTCTGCTGATGCTAATACTGTATTTAGACACTTATTTGCCCATGTCTTCTTCCATTAAATTTTAGCTATACATATATTACAAATATTTTTTTTTCATAAAGACACATATGTCATCAGCAGAGGATTACGGTCGCGTGAGTTATAGTTGCCTACAGTAACTATAACGGGGGAATTTCATTGGTTTTTTATCAGTAAAATATCCAGCTAACTATAACATGTGTGAAACCTATGGTTTTTTCAGTGAATTTGCAAGGTTTTTTAAATGCTAATTCCTAACTATAACGTGTGTGAAACCTATGGTTTTTTCAGTGAATTTGTACGGTTTTTTAAATGCTAAGTTACTTTACGCCATTTGTGGCGTGCGCGCCCACTTAACGCAGTTCGTTCCGTGCGCGCACGGTGAGCACGCGGTGCGCTTCGCGCACCGCGTGCCCACGTTACACTAGATGGGCCATGAACGCACGATGCGCTTCGCGCACCGTGCGCAGATGGAGGACATATGATGAGCATCGTTGTGACAGGTAAAATATATGTTTTGTTTTGCTGTAATAAGCCATGCACAAATGGTGCCCTTCGGGCACCATTTGCATACGGGGTGGGGAGTATGTGGATATATATATATTTTTTTTATTATTTATTACCGTACGCGTACGGTAAGCGTAATCGGCGAAATTTTCGAAAAAATTAAAATTGCCTTTTTTCACTTGGGGGATCGTTGGGGACTCCCTCGACATGGCTAGGTGCTTGGGAGCTGTCTAAACAGCCCCTTTACATGTTTTTGCACTTTGTTTTTCAACCCCCTGTCAGAGTGCGAGAGAGAAAATGGCGGCCGCCGCTTCCTGGTTTCGACCGATTCGAATGTTTACTAAGATCTAACGGCCAATCAGAATCGCGCTCGCGCACGTCACCGTACGCGTACGGTAAGCGCACCGTAAGCGCACCGTAAGCTGGCTCAGATATATATATTGATTTAAAGGCTATTTTCTCAGAATCTACTGAACAGATTTACACCAAACCTACAAAAGGCACTTCCTTGACCTGAGGACTACCTCTCTTCCAAATTTCATTAAATTCTGTTCAGAATATATATATCCAAAACACTGCTCCTTGCTTCTCACAGGATTTCTCAAGCAAAGCAGACGAGGACCATCAAATGCGTGCTTAAAGGGCTGGTTTAATGTTGGCCATAACGGGTTTCAGTCCTGACGGACCTTGATCACATGACAACGCTACTATGTGGTAACAGACTATTTAAAGTGCTACATGTTCTCCCTGAATTCTATGAAACTTGTTTTGTGTGATATTAAAGTGCTATGTGCTTCCTAATTGCAGGATATAAACTACCTGATCACTCATCTCTCTCCAGTGTGTACAGTGCTGAAGCTTCAGTGCTAAACATAAAGTGCATGTGTATGTAGCTAAAAAACCGTGATGTTTACTGGTTGGGGTGAGTTAGCAGCCTCACCAACGGATAAATCGTTAAACAATAAGCTATGTTTCTGCATTTTCTAATTCCATTTATAAAATGCAAATAGGCTGGGACGATAAATAGAATAAATATTAGATTAAATAAGTTGTTGTAAAATTAAGATGTTGAAAAGACGATGTAAACTAGGAAAGAATGCAATGTGAATCAGGATGGGTAGAACATCATCATAAGCATGTATATAAATCTGTATTGTTCAACCCCCCGGGGACTTACTGTCCATATTGAGAATGTAGCGTTTCTCCAGTTTTCTAAGTTGACGGTCTCTGTCACCTCCTCTTTTAGTTTTAGTTATGGCATCAATGATGTAGTATGAAAAATCTTTCAGATTATTGTCATGAACTTTGCGAAAATGCCTGGCGACAGGGTAAGTAGGGTCACAATTGTTAATCGCCCTGATATGCTTCAAGATCCTCTTATTAACTGGCAACTTAGTACTGCCCACGTATTTGAGTTTGCATGCACATTCCAAAACATAGATCGCATATTCTGTTTTGCAATGGAGTTATTTATTGATTTTAACTTCCTTATTGCAGAATGCAGTGACATAAGTTTTTTTATTTATGCCATAGTGGCATGCTTTGCATGTCCTGGATTTGGTAAATCCATTGGGTTGAGCCAACCAATTAGTTGTGTTGGATGATTCAGGGCTGCTGGAGACTAGGCTGTTATACATAGAAGGAGCTCTTTTATACGTTATATTAGGTTTGGGCGATAGCTCCATATCGATTATAGGGTCATTTTTAACAATTGGCCAATTTCTCTGTATGATTTTTTTATGGACCTTTCTTGAGCACTGTACACAGTGATAAGTCTTAATTCATTAGGGTTTTGTTTAGTATTGTCAATCATAATTCTATTTCTTTTAGGAATTAACAGTTGTTCTCTAACTAGATTTTGTGTGTTTGTTGATTGCCTCTTGTATAGTTTTGTTCGAGTACCCTCTGGATAAAAATCTCCTCTTACTATCTTGTTGAGCTTTCATCAAGTCACTGGGGTTGGTGCAAATTCTTTTAATGTGCAGCATTTCCCCATAGGGAATGCTTTGAATTAAGTGTCTAGGATGGAAGCTAGAAAAGTGAAGAACGGAATTACCAGCAGTTTCTTTTCTGTATACCCTGGTTTCTAATTTGTTCCTATTAGGGTATATCTCCACATCTAAAAAGTTGATGTTGGAATTGCTGATTGTAGCTGTAAAGCTAAGGTTAACATTGTTTTTGTTGATTTATGAAACAGAATTCATGGCCTCCCCTTGTGTACCTTCCCACACAATGAATAAGTCGTCGATATATCTATAAAACATTTTAACATGATCATTCATATATCGTCTGTGTGTGTCCATGAGAACCAGCTCCTCCCACCAGCCCATAAATAAACAGGCATAGCTGGGGGAGAAGAAGGCTCCCATAGCGACTCCTCGCATTTGTTGATAGTATGTTTTATCAAACAAAAATATGTTATTATTTAAACAAAAACTTATCATGTTCAATAACATAACATTGTGTTGAGGCAAGGTTGCCTTATTTTTGCCCAGAAAGTGTTCAACAGCACGCATTCCGTCTTTGTGATTAATACAAGTATATAGGGAGACAACGTCCAAAGTTAAAAGAAACCAATTACTGTTCCATCTAAAATCCTTCAATTTGGAGATAAAATTGCTTGTATCCCTTATATATGAGGGTAAACCCTGGACCCATTCCTGAAGGAAAAATCGATATATTTGGATGCATTTTCGAGTAAGCTTGAACGTGCCGATATTATTGGAGGCTTCAAAGTGTTTTTATGAATTTTTGAAATGAAATACATACACCTTGGCATTGGTGAACAAGGCTGTACGCAGCCGAAACACGTACAATGGAGGCCGACAATTAAAAAGCATTTTGTATCTGCACATGGCATTGTCATCTTTCTAAACTGAAGGAAAACGTGAATTAATTACAGACATCAATCTCGTGGAGTCCGAAAGGCAATGCAACCTTCCTTCAGGAGAGGGATGGAGTTTTCACAGGAAAAGGATCACAAGCATATGACTATATATATATATATATATATATATATATATATATATATATATATACGTACATATATATATATATATATATATATATATATATATATATATATATCCACACCAGAACGACCTTTTTGCTGGAGTTTGTTGTCCCGTAGACAGGTGGTGCATCGCGCCGGGCAGGCCTCCCGGAATTATAATCCACACTTGAAAAATCCTCAAGGAAGACGCACTCTCGAATTTCAACCCAAAATAGATTTATTTAGCAACCGTTACGCGTTTCGACAGACTAGCTGTCTTGTTCACACCTGAGACCTGAGAGTCGAGATACAGGAGGGGAAGATTACAACAGCCTTATATAGAAAGCCGACTGCTGGAAATAGCACGCTGCATGCTGCTAGTAGCCATCCCCAGAAACTGAAAAACAGCATTCCATATGGGGAATTTCTTAGACTGAAAAGGAATTGCTCTGAAGAAAACGATTTTAAACTGGCAGCCAGAGCAAGCATAAATAGATTTATAGAAAGGGGCTATACTTCAGGCCTCCTTGAGAACACACTCAAGAAGGTAGAAAGAATACCTAGAAAGGACTTATTTCAGCAAAAGGTCCGCGATGATCAAACTGGCAAATTCCGTATGATAACCACCTTCTCGGAAGATGCCGACAGTCTAAGACGAATAATGAGAAAAAACTGGCACATATTGAAAACTGATGCCATTATTGGCACAGACATTCCAGCAGGACCACTAATCACCTTCAGAAAGGCCCGATCCCTCAAAGATAGCTTGGTTCACAGCCATCTGGATACTATACCATCTAAACAGGGAACCATTAGTGAAATGAAGGGTTTCTTCCCCTGTGGGAGATGCAAGGCCTGTGCGTATAGCAGAAGGGTGCTTACGTACGAGATCAAAGGCCTGAAAGCACCTAAAAAAATCAAGAAGTTCATGACCTGTAATACCACCCATGCGGTCTATTGTCTGAAATGCCCCTGTGGGTTGAGATACATAGGGAGTACGATACATTGTGTGAAACTTAGAATTTTAGAGCACATGCGTGCAATTGCTAAAAAAGATTTTAACTATCCTGTGGCACGTCATTTTGCCCTTAAACACAATAGTAACAGGGATCTGTTACAGAACTTCAGCATAGACTGCATTCCATTTGATGTAAGGGGAGGAGACAGAGTTCTGAAGTTGCGAAGACTTGAATCACGATATATTATAGATCTCCAATCCAAGTCCCCAAATGGGTTAAACGGTGGGGAAGAATTGACAGTTCATCTGGGTAACTAATTGTTATGTAATTTAATGTGATCATTGATCGTTGAAATGTTGACTGGTGAAAACCTGGAACATCGAAAGCTTTTGCCGATCCACGGCTAAAATATGACAAACGAGGGACACATGTAACATAATTTGTTTGGCACAATTGACCGATACACGGTAAAAATGTAACGAATTGATGGGTCATGGCAAGGTTATGATTATAGAATTAAGCATGTTTATGAATTTTTTTGTGAAATGCTTAAAATGTTGTATTCAATCAACTCTATTTCAAAAAAACTGTGCACAATTGACCATTCCAAGATGGCGCTTATGATGGAAATGCGCTAGTCCCCTGTTTATGTCTAGGCTAATCGATGAAATTCTTTTTAATGGCGCCTCACAGCGCGTTAGGCAAACACTGAAGAAGGATCTATTCTGAAACGCGTCTGTTTGCATTCGGTTTAAACCATTAAATTCTGCTGAAACGAAGCCCCGTGAGTGCCGTTTTTTCCTTCCAGAAAACGGAGGAATCTTTGGAGCCCATATATATATATATATTCACAGAAAAAACCATAGGTTTCAGGCACGTTATAGTTAGGAATTAGCATTTAAAAAACCTCAGAAATTCACTGAAAAAACCATAGGTTTCAGGGGTGTTATAGTTAGCTGGACTTTTCACTTGTACAAAACCATTGAAATTCCCCCGTTATAGTTAGTTCAGCTAACTATAACTCGCGCGCCCGCAATGCACTGCTGATGACGTCACATATTACATCACTCATGACATGGTCAGTGACATCACTCATGACATCACTGATGACATCTCAAATGACATCACTGATGACATCACTGATGACATCTTCCAGTGAATGTGTGTTTTTCTGAAAATTAAATATGTTTTATATATGTATATCTCAAGGTCGATGGAAGAATAAATGGGTATATAAGTGTCTAAATGGATGATTTGTTTTTGAAAAATTGATTGTGTAACTGACTGATTAAGTGTATCATAGTGAATACATGGCTTAGTGAGTAATGTTTAAATATGTAAATATCTGTATCAGTCTCTCACTTTGTGTATAAGTGGCTGCATGGGTTGGTGAGTAGCTACATGGGTGTCTATATAGGTTATTAGTTGGTTTTTTGAGTATCAGTCTGAGTGTCTGCATGGTTCGGTGGGGGGTATTACGTAGTGCATAGGTGCATGAATGAGTGACTCACTGTTTGTATGTGTTGAACACAGCATGTGTGCAGGACTGTATGGGTGGATGAGTGTGTGTATGGGTGTGTTAGTGAGTGAATGACTGTCTCAATAGTGTCTTTATGAGTAACTACATATGTTTTAAACTAGTATATGTGACTATTGGTGTATATATGTTAGTATATGTGAGAGTGAGAGATTGAAAGAGTTCCTGTATGAATAAGTATGTGTTTCTATAAGTGATTGTTTAAAAGACTAAGTATGTGTAAGTTTCCGTAGAAGTAAGTATGGTGGTGTGTGTATAACTGTATATGCAAGTAAATGTATGTTTGATTCTTTATTAGCATGAGTGACTATGTGTGTGAGTAACTCTATGGATGAGTGGCATTGTGTAACAGGATGTATAGGTGTATGAGTACATATGATGAGTGAGTACATGTATGAGTGACTGTATAGGACTGTTGGTGAATGAGTGGATGTGTATGTGGATCTTAGAATTACTGAAGAGGTTGTTGTAACTGGTATTGGTATGTCCATTGTTTTGAAAATTTTAGTCTCTATTTTTGAATGTGTGTATCAAAGGTTATATTAGGGTGAGAGGAGGTCTGCCACTCTATCACAAGGATGATGTCATCAGTGATGTCATCAGTGATGTCATTTGAGATGTCATCAGTGATGTCATGAGTGATGTCACTGACCATGTCATGAGTGATGTAATATGTGACGTCATCAGCAGTGCATTGCGGGCGCGCGAGTTATAGTTAGCTGAACTAACTATAACGGGGGAATTTCAATGGTTTTGTACAAGTGAAAAGTCCAGCTAACTATAACACCCCTGAAACCTATGGTTTTTTCAGTGAATTTCTGAGGTTTTTTAAATGCTAATTCCTAACTATAACGTGCCTGAAACCTATGGTTTTTTCTGTGAATTTCAAAGGTTTTTTAAATGCTAATTTCTAACTATGCCTACAGAGATAGGACATGTGAAGAAAGAAGAAAAAATGCACAGAAAGAAACAAAAGAAGTGCAGAAAGAAGCAACAGAAGTCCTCAAATCCGAAGATAAGTGCAGGAAGAAGGATAACGTGCAGAAAGAACAAAAAGAAGAGCAGAAAGAAGCCTTGTTGCAAAATCATCCTGTACCCTCAACTTTTTCAGACGGATACTGGTGGTAACTGAGTCTGACTAACCAGTCCTAGAGCCAGTGCTATGTTAAAAGACACTTAGAATACAGTGAAAACACCTACATACACTAGGGAACATTATGCGTTGGGGTCCCCCTGTGATTAGCATGACCTCCTCTGTAAGCCCCTAGTGTATAATAGGGCATGGGGATTAAAACTACCTCTTAAAACAGGCCACAGGGCGTTTTTGCACACGTTAACTCAGGCCCCGTCCCCTCCCTTCACCACTGTGTAAACACGCCCTGTGTCCATATTTAGTTGGGAGATTAAGTTCATTTGAATCCTGAGGGTCCCTAGGGTCCAACTAGCCCACTAGGTACCTCCAGTAAGTGCCACAGAGCTGCGTTGCAGAGAGGTGTAAAAAGTGGCACGGCCTGGACCACCTCTCTGCAATGCAGCTCAGTGGCGCTTACTGGAAGCACTTGGTGGGCTAGTTAGCCCCCAGGGGCCCTCAGTATTGAAGGGAAATTATATCCCCAATTTAAAACGTGCCATAGTGCATGTTTGCACACGTCACCTCAGGCCCCATCCGCTCCCTTCACCACTGTGTAAACGCGCCCTGTGGCTGTTCTAAGTTGAGAGATTAAGTCCCCCTGAATCCTAAGGGTCCCTACGGTCAAACTAGACCACTAGGTACCTCCAGTAAGCGCCACAGAGCTGCGTTGCAGAGAGGTGTAAAAAGGGGCTTGGCCTCAGAACACCTGGCTGCAGCGCAGCTCCCTGGCGCATACTGGAGATGCCTGTTGGGGGCGCGTTTGCAGAGTGCTGCACGGAGGGGGCATGGCCTCCGGCACGATGCCAGTCTTTTATTTATTTTAGTTTTTTAAGAAGGGGGGCTGTTTGGTTCCCCTTCTTATTCTAATTTATTGGCCCTGATGACCCCATCCCCCAGGGCCAGTCTCCTAATTATATTTTTTTGACCCCAATCCCCAGGGCCGGCCACTGTTTTTTATTATTTTTAAAAAATATATATTTATAGACACACCTAGGACATGCTGGACAAACCGTACGTACCTATCACCATGACGATTTGCGTGATATTCATTAAAAGGCGACTATGCATGCAATGAATCCACGTGGAATGTATTTACACCACTAGTGAAGCTCTGACATGTCTGATGCCCTACCGTGCCTAATCCTGGTAGACACCCTTGTCGTTTATTTATACAAACATGGGTAGCTATTGACGGGCACATTTAATACACATGCACACCAAGCCATTCAAAGGGGATTCGACAAAAATTCGACCAAAACTATGCAAGAAACCCCCCTCACGGTTAATAAAACACACATCCACTGCCGGATGTGTAATACTTTTTATTTTACTCTCTGGAAAGGGGACGAACATCACTTGAGAGTCACAGCGTGCTCCTGACAGAGCCCAATGCTGTGTTACACCCACCATTGCCTGCCGAGTGCCACACACCTCTGTGTTGTATTCCACTAGCTAGTGCATATGCTATGACACTCTCTAGCCCATGTGCACTGTAACACCACCCCGTGAATATGTCATGCCACACTTGTCTTCGCACGGGTTATATTGCCCCATCTAACGTGCCTTTCTAGATGCCTATGTTATAACGCACAGTGCTATGCCATACATATTACAATCTGGGATCCATATCTTTGTCACAGTGCATATGCAACGTTACACTCCCCAGCACATATTTTATATTACAACTTTAGAGACTAGTTAGGTTACACAACACTGCCCTGTGCATATTACACTCCAAGGCGCATATCGCATAGCACGCGCTAGTGCCTGTGCTATCTCGCGCTCTCCAATGAATCTGTCATTGCGCACAATGTATTGCATATTATATTTCACGCCCGGTTCATCTTATATGACACTTTTTGGTGCATAGTTTATACCATACACTATATCTAGTTTTCATTTTCAATCGTGCTCTCAGGACTATGTTCTATATAACACTGTGTTCACCTACCCTTTTCACGGGCATTACATTTTGCGATAGGGGGTGGAGGGTCAGGGGGTGTTTCTGCCAAGTGAGCCCGGAGTCACAGTCACAAACGTCCTCTTCTTCCTGAATAAAAGTGAGATTATGCTGCATACTTGTTCATATTTTAAGTAGTTCGCACAGACACAATGTTTTAAAAACAATAAAGTTCCTAATACCCGCCTTCTCTGAACAGTTAGCTTGCTGCCCCATCCCCTTCCTCCCTATCCTCTGTTGTGTGAATCCATGGACTAGCCTCCTCCCTCCTGCCATGCATGGTCTGATGTGCTGCCACTGCCCTCAATTTAGTATGATGTACCAGTCCACTCCTCCTGCCCTCCATTGCCCAATTCTATGCCCCATCATTGACCTCCTGCTTAAACTCTGTGCTTAGCTTGCTGCCCCTATTCTCCTTCCCCCTGCCCTCCGATGTCTTTGTGCATGCCCCTGCTACATCCTTTTTGCTCACCATGTCCCATGGACCTGCCACTCCTATCTACTCTGAGTGTTCTGTTGAGCTGCCACTCCCCTCCCACCTGCCTAGCATTGTCAGATGACTGTAACCTGTCCCTGCCACCTCCACCCTGCCTGTCCACATGCCATGCCCCTATCCTCTTCCTCCTGTCCTACATGGTCCATTGTACTGCCACACCCTTCTGCCCTCCCTGGTCTGTTGTGCTGCAACTGCTCCTCCTGCCTGCCCCGTGTGGTCTGTTGTGAGGTCCCTTCCCCTGAACTTTGTCTGTGCACAGGTCCTGACCCTCCCTTCTATCCTCCATCGTCCTTTGTGCATGCCCCTCCACCCTCCTTCTTGCCCATCATAGCCATTGTGCTGCCACTAACCCTCCCACTTGCCATGCATGGTCTTCTGTGCTGCCATGGCCCCTCCCACCTTCCCTGTGTGGTCAGTTAGCTGCCCCTGACCCCCTCCCACCTTCCCCCTATGGTCTGTGTGTATGCCATCACAGTCTCACTGTTGCTCTTCATGGTGTGTCTTGCTTCTAGTGCCCATCCTGCCTGACCTCCATGGCTATCTTGCTGCTCCTGCCCTGCCCCCTTGCCCCCAGCCCTACTCCCTCCCTCCTGGCTTGTCTGTTCCATTGTAACGCCCCTGATCCGTCCCTCCTGCCCTTTATGGTCTGTTATGCTGCAGCTTTCTCTCCTGTCTGTCCATTATGGTCAGCTAGCTACCATTGCCTCTTGCCCCTCTGTTCTCTGTTGTCCATGTGCATGGTCCTGTCCCCTCCCTCTTGCTTTCTATGGATTGGTGTGCTGCACTCCCGTCCTGCATGCCCTGTGTGGTGTATTGTGCTGCTGCAAACCCTGATGCCTGCCCTGCAGGGTCAGTTTGGTGCACCTCTCCATGTCCCTCCTGTCCTCTGTTATCCAAGTCCATGTCCCTATCCCATTTCCTTCCATGATCCAATGTACCATACTTGCGAACATTTTGAACTTGGTAAGAGGGAGATTTTGAAAAAAAACTGGGGTATTGATTTTCCCCTTTGAGTTACATTGAAAAAGAGGATATTGTAGACAGGAGACAGATCAAATAAAGCCCATTTGAGCTTAAAAAAATTGGACGTTTCCTGGCTGAATCGGGTCTGTTGGCATGTATGGTTGTACTACCATTGCCTCTTCCTTCTGCCCACAATGGTCTATTACATTGCCACAGCCTTGAAGGAGGGTAGATTTTGTATCACAGGGGGCCCCTGGCCCGTTCTGTCCACACCTGAAGTATGAGACCCTTGTCCTTGCCCTGCCAGCTGCATTTGTAGGCCGTATTAAATTGACCAGCGGGTCCTGTGTTGCTATATAATTATCCTGAGACATCCTTACCACTCAGCCAGCATAAAACCCCTGTGTAGGCCCTTCTGTTCAATATGTAGGCCTCTTTGTTAAATTGACCATAGCTCTGCAATTTTAGTGCATAGCAGTCTGAAGGCAGGTCTGCGAGGCCTTCTGATCCAAACTAGTAGCCCCCACCCTACCCGAGTGCTCCGTGCTCGGTATCAAAGTTCAACATCCCCCTGAAGCTGTCGACATACAGTAGGCTGCATCCTGGACTGGTACTTGCTTCCTGGGCAGGTTTCCCTCTTTTAAGGAAGTGGCAACCGCAGAGCGTCAAGTTAGGAGAACTGAGGAGATTTTATACATGAATATATTGAATTCCCGTACAATACCCATTATTTTCTGCTTGCTCTATGGAACTTACGATAAGCGATTGGCCTGAGAGACTGACCTTTTCACCCAGTCCATTGTCAGCATTAAGTGGGTAAATGACGAATTGTCTGGTAAAATCTGCAGACGAAGCTTTTGGGTAGCATACGTAGGTAGATGTAGCGTGCAAAGGAGCCCACAAAATGATATAAAAAGGGAGCACCCACAGATATCGACGGACTACCTCGCCGTATGTATGTAGGTTAACAGGCAGTGCAGGTTTTCCCCAAGAGCTGGGAGCTCTTGTCTTCCTTTGCTTAAAATGTCTTGCTCTGCTTTGCTTGAAGTATCTTATTCTATTTTACCTATATGAAATGTCATGTTATGTTTAACCATTGTTCTCTTTACTTTTGCATTTAAAAGATTTTGTATTGTAATTGCAGGAATGCTTGCTCTAAGAGTAAACGTGAGTGTTCCTAGGTAACATTTTCCTTGGTGTAACTTGTTTCTCATGATGCATTTATAGATGTGTTTTCTCTCTCTCTCTCTGTCAGTACATTAATTGAGATACAGAGAATATTATGACAGCTGTATGATTATCTGGATTCTGTATTTTGTACTTTATGTCTCTATTCTGCGGTTTCTTTGAAGTTGCATCTTCTCATTAAACTGCCATTGTATTCTGCCTCCAATTCCATGTCTCATATGTCTGTTTTCTTCGTTTTTGGAGCAAGCGTTCCTAGGCACCCCGGCTCAAATTAAGGTGCCCCTTTTGTCCCTGACTCACTCTCCTGCTCAGTTCTGTGGTGGCTCCCGGGGATCTGGGGACCGCCCCTAGATTCCTTGACCCGTAATAGATCTTCCCTCCAACAGCCTCTCTTGCAAGTCCTGTATTGTTGGTTTGTTGCCCCTGCCCCCCTTTCCGCTGCCCTCCATAGTCTGTTGTGCTTCCACGGCCCTTCCTGCCTGCTCAGTGTGGTTAAATTGTTGCCTTTGCACCCTCCTACCTGCCTTCAATTTTCAGAGTCCGTGCCCCTGGCCTCTGCCTCTCAACAGTATCCTAATGAACAACTAGATTGCTAACATTCTATATTTATTACAAAAGTGTGGAACGCCTGACATCATCTTGATGTAATCAAAACTGTAATACCTAGAGCATTTCCTTTAGAAATTACATATATGAGAGGGTCTTATTGGCATCAAAATTATGGTTAGTGCTCTAAAAGACTAAAATAAGGACATATTTTCTGAGTTTTCAAATAGCGACAAAGCACTTTTAAATTATTTGTTATCTTTATGTTTTTTTATCCAGTTGACCACTTGATTAAATGTTGCACTTAGGGGAGAGGATGTGGTGTTACTTCCAGAACTGCAGACTTTGCAACTGGGGAACCAGGTTGAAGTTTCTGCTTCAGCTCAACATTCTGTGATTCTGGTCAAATCATTTAGTCTCCCCATGTCTACAACCAAAATTAATTTGTTCTTGTGTGGTGTAACCAATGCTCATGTAAAGCACTCCAATACCTGACAAGTCTGCACTATATAACACTGCAAAAACACAAAATAATAAGTGTTTTGCACACTTCTGTCATTGGGCTATATTTGGGCTACATCTGGGTGATTTTGGGCTACATTTGGGCTCTTTTGTCTCCGGTGGCCATCTTGGGAGATTTATTTGTTATGAAGTTTCCTAATTTCCTCATGTACTGCAGTCTCCTCAGTAGGAAATGCTTTCAGTTTTTTACTTTGATTCCATCATGAAGGTATTCAGATATGTCACACATTTGCCATAAATTCTGAATGTTAGCACTCTAGTTGCTCATTAGATCACTGTAGTAAAACTACTGCACCATGGAAGTCTGCTCCTGGTATTAAAAGTGCATGTTTCAGTCTGCATGTCAGAATTTTTTAATGAAATAGAAGAGGATTTGAGAAGTCACTCAAAATGTGCCCTCATTTTCTTTCTTTAGCATTAATCATAATTTCTATGGCAAAATGAACCTCCTCATTGTGTTCCTTTTAAAATTAAATGTTTTAAGTTTTACCAGTTTATACCAATCAAGATGGCTTCAGGTGTGCCATACTTTTGTCATAATGAAGACAGTAAGCGCTCTAGTTGTTTTTAAGAACATTCTGGGACATTCTGTCATTGGGCTATACTTGGGCTACATCTGGGTGATATTTGGGCTACATTTGGGCTCTTTTGTCTCTGGTGGCCATCTTGGGAGACTTATTTGTTATGAAGTTTCCTAATTTCCTCATTTACTGCAGTCTCCTCAGTAGGAAATACTTTCAGTTTTTTACTTTGATTCCATCAAGAAGGCATTCAGATGTGTCACACATTTGCCATAAATTCAGAATGTTAGCACTCTTTTTGCTCATTAGATCACTGTAGTAAAGCTACTGCTCACCAGGGAAAACTGCTGCTGGTATTGAAAGTGCATGTTTCAGTCTGCATGTCAGAATTTTTTAATGAAATAGAAGAGGATTTGAGAAGTCACTCAAAATGTGCCCTAATTTTTCTTTCTGCAGCACTAATCATACTTTTTATGGAAAAATGAACCCCCTCATTTTGTTCCCACTTTAATCCAAGCAAGATGGCTTCAGGTGTGCCATACGTTTATCATAAGTAGGACTGTTAGCGCTCTAGTAGTTCTTTGGAACACTCTGGGAAGCTGCAGTAGAACACAAAGGAATCAACTGACAGTCTCTGCCCTTGTTGGATGTACATGTTTTACTGAGAATGTCAGACTTCATTCTCACATGACTGAGAAAGATAATGTGAATTTACAGAAAATAAGCTCTCAGTTTAGCCTATAGATCACCTTCCAAACCTCTGTGGTAAAAGCATGAGAAAATATTTTTCTCTCAATCATGATATCCCAGCAGAAGGCTTTTTCACATGGTGAAATCACCTTAGAACATACCACAATTCCTAAAATGAGTATGGTACCATCAACAAATGATTTATAATGTAACTAAAGTCTTAAAACCTTCTATTAACTGCAATGCTTTTAATGAGGTGCTATCATGTATATTGGTCCCAAGATGGCTGCCACCACTTCTTGGATGAAGTGCTGACAGCCAATCAGATCTCAGGATGAGATGTGTGGTTAGGCTCCGCCCACATATATATATGCTTTTAAATGCTATTTTCTCAGGAAATACTGAACAGATTTACACCAGACCTGCAAAAGGCACTTCCTTGACCTTATGGCTACCTCTCTGCCAAATTTCAAGTAATTCTGTTCAGCCGTTCGGGCTGTAGCTGTGTCTAAAGGTCCTATGGAAAAATGCATGGGGAAAACGCGTTTTGGGACCCCCCTTTTTTCTCGGCCTCTGCTTGACGAATCCCCCCGAGACTTTCAGGGTAGGAGCGGAGCGTAGCGCCCCACCTATTTTGAAAATTTTGCGAGGATTCGTCGACCGGCGCCAAAGTTATTCCAAATAGAATGTTGCGGATTTCCTATGGAAACAGGGTCCTAACTATAACTACCTACTGGCGACCGCCAGTAGGTAATATATATATATATATATATATATATATATATATATATATATATATATATATATATATATATATATATATATATATATATATATATATATATATATATTAGGAAACTGTTTCCAGATCCCAGCCTCCTTTTCAATATCAATAGGATGGTGCCATCTCCCCTCAGCTCAGGCAGCCGTGCCTTAATGTGTCCAAACAAATGCCCGAAAGCTTAGGAGGACACTCGACAGCTTGCCTTCCCTACGGATTACCAACAGCATTCTCATGCACATTCTGGTAAGAATTTGCTTATGCCGACACATTTCAAGTTGGAACCATTCTTCTTCTTGGGCTTTTCACAAATGAAGCACAAACTCCGTTTTGCCTTTACGATGCTCTTTTATTGCAAATGAGGCCCCCTGGTGGGCCTTACTCCCGTGTTGATAACTGCTGTGCATTTTGGGCTCAGTATTCCTAAAAAAGAGAGTTCACATTATTCCATAAGTTGGTGTACTTTCCATTTGCGACATTTCAATTATATATTTGCCTTTAGTAAGGTCCAGTCAATGTCAGGAGTGTGCATTTAACATTAGGCTTGCTGTGCTGTATTCAATTAGGAAACAGTTTCCAGATCCCAGCCTCCTTTTCAATATCAATAGGATGGTGCCATCTCCCCACAGCTCAGGCAGCCATGCCTTAATGTGTCCAAACAAATGCCCGAAAGCTTAGGAGGACACTTGACAGCTTGCCTTCCCTCCGGATTACTAACAGCATTCTCCTGCACTTTCCGGTAAGAATTTGCATATGCCGACGCGTTTCGAGTCGGAACGACTCTTCATCCTGGGCGTTTCACAAATGAAGCACAAACTCCTTTTTGCCTTTACGGTGCTCTTTTATTGCTAATGAGACCCCATGGTGGGCCTTACTCCCGCCTTGATAACTGCTGTGCATGTTGGGCTCCGTAGTCCTAAAAAAGAGAGTTCACATTATTCCATAAGTTGGTGTACTTTCCATTTGCGACATTTCAATTATATATTTGCCTTTAGTAAGGTCCAGTCAATGTCAGGAGTGTGCATTTAACATTAGGCTTGCTGTGCTGTATTCAATTAGGAAACAGTTTCCAGATCCCAGCCTCCTTTTCAATATCAATAGGATGGTGCCATCTCCCCACAGCTCAGGCAGCCATGCCTTAATGTGTCCAAACAAATGCCCGAAAGCTTAGGAGGACACTTGACAGCTTGCCTTCCCTCCGGATTACTAACAGCATTCTCCTGCACTTTCCGGTAAGAATTTGCATATGCCGACGCGTTTCGAGTCGGAACGACTCTTCATCCTGGGCGTTTCACAAATGAAGCACAAACTCCTTTTTGCCTTTACGGTGCTCTTTTATTGCTAATGAGACCCCATGGTGGGCCTTACTCCCGCCTTGATAACTGCTGTGCATGTTGGGCTCCGTAGTCCTAAAAAAGAGAGTTCACATTATTCCATAAGTTGGTGTACTTTCCATTTGCGACATTTCAATTATATATTTTCCTTTAGTAAGGTCCAGTCAATGTCAGAAGAGTGCATTTAACATTAGGCTCGCTGTGCTGTATTCAATTCCTATGGACCGCCGTAATCGTAATAAGTCGCAATCAGTTGTAATAAGTCGCTATGTATTCAGCAGCCATATCATCAGATGTAATGATCATGATTTATGGTGAAGAATTTGATATTTGTCTCTGGACATCTGATCATGTTCACTGCCCATGTGAATTCTTGGGGCTTCTGACTAATGGAGGAGAAATTTACCAATTAGATATGTCATTCGGGAGCAATGAGAATCAGCTTGCATTGATCCTACTTCATCTTCCTGAATGTTCTTGTAAGGAAGAAAAATGATGGAAAACCATATGAAGAGATCTTCAACTATAAAATCAAGAGCAACTCTCCCCTCAATCCTAGGTGCCACTGATTTTTGTTGTAAGGTGCTGTGAACAGATTCAGAGCCGCATGACACCACTGATGAAAAATGTAAAATATAGTAGTTGTATTGCGTATCCTCACAAACAAAAATGAATTGCTTAAGCGTGAGAGAAAAATAGCAGGTCTCGTCAGACAGCTTGGAACTACAGGATGATTATGTAAAGTTGCATTTTTTGTTTCTGAACAAAGGTCTAAGGATTCCAGATTGTACAAATGAATGCTCCATCCTTATAGGGATGCATCAGTTGGCATTACAAAATGAGCTTTGTCTGGCTGAAAATGTAATCACGTTGTCATGTTTGATGGCATTTTCCACCATTTGGATACGTTCCTGATTTTGGGTGAGCTTCAATTTTCAAAAGATAAGAATGCCTGAAGCAATTCCTTGCACAGAGGCCCCATTTTAAGCCTACTGTAAACAATCATTTTGAGCCTGCTATTAGCAATCAACAGACATAAGACATCATTCCGAGGAGGGACCTGAAAGTCTGCACTGTCACTCTTTTGAGCACTCTGGATTCCTGAAGGCAGGTACAGAAGCAATTGGATTCCCTCTTATGTCTTGGAATACTACCCAAAACTGTGTCTAGGATCACTTACAGTAACAGAGTGCATTTGGAAAGTGCAAGATAACACTGACCCCTTTGAGTGAAAGACTCTGAAAACGATTCAGGCATGCATCCTTTAAAGAAGTTGCAACTTGTGATGAGTTATCCTCGATACCCCAGATGTCCCAGTAGGTAAAGATTTGGTGTCCTTTTTTATCTTAGAATTGCTGTAGAGGGGCATTGTAGCTGGTAAAACTCCTTGGAGCTGACTTGAGGCTAAAGGACAGCCCCCTTAACTGATAATGGCTTCTGGCTACTTCCAACTGCAAGTATTTGCGGTGTTTTGGATGAATTGGAATACACATGTAGGTATCTTCCAAATCCATAAAATTCATGTGATAGCCACTTTTGCGTAGCTGGAAGACTTCTTGCAGCATAAACATCCTGAATGATTGTTTTTGTCAATACTTTTAGAGCTGCCTCAGGTGCAAAATGAGTCACCACTCACCAGATATTTTCCGTACAAGAAAAAGTCTAAAGTAAAATTCAGAATGGATTTGGGAATAGGATCCAACGTCTCCCTGGCAATCACAGAAAGAATCTGCTTTTAGTGCAAAAATAGATGTTGATGGGTTGCCTTCTCTGGTGGTGTCTTGCAGAATCAAAGGAACGTGGAAATCCTGTTTAAAAGACATCATTAATGACATTTGTCTATTGAAGTTTGTCTACAAGATTCACAGGACTCTCACTGTTGATTGATCACAATACTATGGTTCCTCATAATGTTTGTGAGATGTGCAGTCAGTATGGGGCTGTTCATAACCTGAGTGAGTATCCTCATCTTCACCTTCATAATCTCTGCCATGGTCCTCTTGGTTATTTCCATATTGGTGATGTTCTTCTTCATATTGATATTTAACATGAAGCTGAGAAGGGCTTGTAGTGGGCTCCAATGGACCCACATCTTTGTATTCTCCTGCTGCATAAAAAGTCTCTTAGGAGGATAAGATGGAACCAGTGAGACATATCCTGCAGTTTTTGTTGTGTTTTAGTGTATTGTTCAGAAGGAGTTATTGATTGGAATGTCATCAACAGTAGGACCAAGTAGGAGAATTAGAAGTAAGAGTTGGCATAAGTACAGAAGTACAAAAAAGCATTAATACCAGTAAGAATAGGAAGACATAGAAATAAGTGTAGGAGTAAGTGTGAGTGTGTCTTTGTGTTTGAGCATTTGTATTTTCATTTTCTTTCTCCAAGTTTTTTATTAATTTAAAACTCATGTTTTCTGTAAATAAGCATATCTGAAAAGACTGCCTACCGATCTGCAAGAAAACTGATTCCGGTGAGACAGAAAATTATTTTATTTCCATGCATATATATAATTAGACAGATACTAAAACTGTGATCAGCAGATTGTACCCAGAATTCTGTAGCATGAACCCACTGCTTTATTTTATAGGTTTAAGAAGAAACAGATCAGAAATGGCATGTTTCTTTTAACCTTCATATAAGACTGGGGTGCCCCAATAGGAAGCAGAGGAGAGGAGAGGCCTCGAAAAATATATATAAATACAAGAAAGTCACCTCGGCTATAGCTCAGCACAGTACATTATGTGCTAATGATACTATTGGCCCACTGCCAGTGGGGAACTGTAAAAGTGCATACAATAAATACCACATAAAAATGTACACACGAAAAAGACAGGAATATTTCTTCTCATTAAAAAAGATTAATGTCCACCGGTCTGTTTTTTTAAGTTTCTGAGTGGGAATTTTGCTTCACATTAATTTTTAGAATGGTATCCTATGTATCCCATTAATACATGATCAATACCAAGGGTAAGAACTTGTAGATTTTATTCAGTCAGTTTATCCTTTAAAATGTCTACTTTCCCTTGGGGAAGATAGTTGACGTATTTTGAATCCAATTACTGGGGGTTCACCTTAGGTTACAGGTCTGTTGAAAGTGATTCTACTGGAGAATAATACATAAGGTTAAGGTTGGAAACTGGGGGTGATTTCTATGTATCTGACATAATATTGAAACTGAATAAATTGGTTAAAAACAGGGGGTATCAAAAGTGGGGGGCAAGGGAGGGAATATTTTTTTTTTTGCGATATGGCACTTACGCGAAATGGCCAAGCCTTGTGTTACTTCTCTTGATTATGTCTTCAATGTGTCATCACACTTATGATAGGAATTGATCTAAGTACAGAGAAGTGGGGATTCTGTCAGTGAGGACTGTTTCTTAGAAAATACAATAGTGGTGTTGTGACACCCAGCGATAGGCACATACCTTATTGTCATCCTTAATGAGCCATACAATCACTGTTAAAATGTTGAGTAACATCCTACTGAGGATTACAAGGAGAATTGGTTAACAACTCAATTACTTTCCTGTTAAGGTGAAACTATTTCAAATGGCTTCTGCCTTGAAGCACATATTCCCTTCTGATTGCTGCTGATCCTCTTGCACTGCAATGGAAACACACCTGAGGAGGTGAATTAATACATCTAATAGCTAACAACATAACACTTAGAGAGAAAAACTCCTCTGGGTAGATCTAAAATGTGATTCACATTGTGTAAAAGTAATGGCTGAAAGGGGCTGGCCCCGAGCAGTGAGTGGCTGAAGGTTGCTGACCTTCAAGTACCAGAAGGATTTTCTTTTTTAAAAAAATAATTCAGAACATGAGGAAAGAGTTCCCTTGCATCCTGAGTTCTTGGTTATTGCCACTGTGATGATCATCGTGTACAGTGGAGAATTTGCCCCCAATTTGCCCCCCTCCTACCCAGGGTGGGGGGAGGGGGGTGGGACACAGAAAACCCACCATCCCCACATAAGGTTTTTTTAAATGAATGGGATGGAGCCGGCCACCATCATGCCATATTCCCACCCCAAAATGAGTCAATAGTCTTTCTGCCCAGCTGGAGGGAAGATTGGAGAATTTACCCCCTATTTGTCCCCATGAGGGATGGAAGCCCACTTAATAAAAGGATATTTTTGTTTTAATGGGATGGGGACCGACCCATCCTCACATCCGGCTGCACACTCACTCCTACAGCCCCAACAGTCTTCCTGCCATCCTGGGGTCAAGAGCATCCCCATGGCAAGCAAGATGATATGTTGATTGTTTTGGGCATAATGCTGACCAATGGGCCAGAGGAGAAGGGATAATATGAATTTCCTCTGACTTGCAATCATGAATGGCTGCACTATTCAGGACAATTGAGAGAGCAGGACACTTAGCCGCCTCCATATGCTTGTCTAGCAAACAGCTAGGTGTTTGGGGGGGCCACAGGGCGCTTCTTTTAGCCCAACATAATTTAAGATCTATATTGCCGCTCTAGCCAATCTCATTGAATCCTATGAATGGTCATAATCTCTTATGCGGACAACACCCAGCTGCTGCTCACTTTTGACCCGTCTTCTACAGACGTAAGTTCCACTTTCCATTTGTGTCGTAAATGTGCTGCATTGGTTCTGGGAGTGTCATCTACAATGCAATGCAGACAGAAACACAGAATTTTCTATTTGGGCAAGCGAGTTGGCATTAGGTTATTGCCATCTGGCCCAAAGGCCTTCCTTCTCCACCTTCACCCACCTCAGTAACCAAGAAACTGGGTGTCAGGATCAACGATAAACTCTCTCTCCTTCCCCAGAATAAGATCTGTTGGTGGTCAGAACCTGCTTTGCTTTGCTATCGTCCGTAAGTAAATGTCTTGATTTTCTCTCTTAGGTGGCCTGTAGGACAGTTGTCCATGCCTTAATAACTGCCAATTTGGATTTTGTCATTATTTTCCTGTATTTGGGCATTCCAGAAACATGGATACAAAACTTCAGACAGTACATAATGCAGTGGTGTGCCTTATTCTTGGTATTCATAGATAAGAGTCCGTAGCCCTAAATCTGCTAAACTTGCAGTGGCTCCATATGAAGAAGAGGGTTCTTTTCAAAGCTCTTACTTTCTTCAATCAGGTCTTTTACAAGCAGGCCCACAGTATTTGATTGACAGGATCCAAAATTACTCTCTGTTCTATATTTGTTTTATGGGTCATGGTGTCAAGATTCCATCAGGTGAAGAGTGGTGGCCATTCCTTTTTGGTTCTGGCAAGTAAGGAGCAGAATGAGTTTCCTAAATCTTGGAGGGCTCTTCCGGTTTAGGAAGGCATTAAAACCTATCTTCTTGCCTTAGCTACGGGCAGCTGTCATGGACAGATTTGGGGCATTCCAGCACCAATACACTCTGTTGAGTAGTCATGCACTCTATAAATCTATCATTCGTTCATTCGTCTACCAGAGAACACTATGAACCTGGGCAATTCTGAAAGCAAGAGACCCTGACGAATCCAAAGTGGTGAAGCTTGCATTAATCCCACCAGGTTTGTTTACTCAGAAAGTCCTGCAAACATCAAACTTTAGCTAAATTCATGCATTTTCCTCACACATATCTCTAAGGGACAGTTCTGAAATTTGCAGGGAGCTGCAAAATTCCTACTACTC
Organism: Triturus cristatus; assembly: GCF_964204655.1. Lineage (NCBI taxonomy): Eukaryota > Metazoa > Chordata > Amphibia > Caudata > Salamandridae > Triturus > Triturus cristatus. Next base: position 212,791,581 of record NC_140594.1, on the reverse strand, counting down.
AGTGTCTCACACCGATTCTAATTCCAATTCCAAACATTAAACTATCCCTTGTCAAACGCCCAAACTTACTTTTTGATTGTCTCCACAGCCCATGCCCTCTTCCTGGCCTCCCTCCGTGCCAATACTCCTCTCCAGCAGGCTTCTAATTTTATAGCTATAAAAGGGCAGAAACAACAACTGGTTATATTTGGTAAATATTTTGTCTCTTTTAGATATTAGGTAAGTATATTTTAGTAAAAACAGATTTGTTTGTGCTGTAATCTAGTCATGAAAAAATAACTAGAATTTAAAAAATGAAAAAACATCCAACGCAACCATTTTCATCACAAAATAAAAAAATATTGTTTTTATTTTAATATCCAATTCAAAAAATTATTTACAGTTTGTAAAAACATAACATCTTCAAATTGTCCTAAATTGCAAGTAGGAAAAATATAATTATTGAATAAGCAAATATTCCTACGGGGGAGTTCATGATTTAAGGTGTAATTAATAAAACAAAAATAAGTATTTGCAAATTCAATAGGTCTCACCTTTTTTGACCTATTTGATGTACAGCACTGGAAATACAGAAAGAAAAAAGGTGTGATGACACAGCCATGGCTGCGTGTGCAAATAATTTTTTTATTGACTGATCCAAGTTGATAGATGCCACCTGGCTTGGTAAATAAGAAAATTAAACTTTACTTGTGCAAAATTGATTTGGTAATGCAGAGCGGGCCAACAACAAATGGCAGTTGCTGGGCCTGCCCAAAAAACACAGAAGGTATTTAAAGACCAATGAATAAGGGGGAACAATGGAGGAGTGGGTCGGATGAAGCAAAGGGGAGTAGGCATGGTGCAAATTAGTAATTGAAGAGCTTGAGGGAAGGCAGGGATGGGAAAGCAAATAAAAAAAACTAAAAAGGAAAGTAAGGGAGGGGTTAAGAAAGTAATGGACTACCAGGGTACCTTGATGGGGTGAGCGTACAACACTTAGCGCAATGGGAGGCAAGTGCTTGGAGAGAGCAGCAAATAACGAAAAGAGCCAAAAAACGCATTCACTCGCATGCAGTGCTGAAAGAAAAAGAAAAAGGTAGTTCCTTGAATGCAAGCAATGGAAGAATACATCCAATTCATAGGGAATAAGCACTCTGTCCTGGAATAACGCACCAAGTGTAGTGACATTGGCTGCCTCCTAGGCCCCATCCCTGCTCTGCCTAACCGTTCAGCAAATTGGGTTATAGAATTTATAATAATTCCTGGGAATACCGTGGCATACAGGGCATGAGTCGCAGTCCGAGTTGAAGGCTGGTATGTGCTATCTTTTTAACTCATGGGGCATTGTATGGGAGTTTGGCTTGGGATAGAACAAGCCTGTGGATGAAACTATATGGCCGGTCAAGTGCAGGAAAGCTGAGCTCCTCTGTGAGGCGGCCTGTCAGCCAGCAAGCTGGCCACTGCAGTTGCACTGCCAGGTAATAATGTTAACATTTTGAAATCCCTGCCTTCCCTTCTCAACTAGTAATTGTAATTTGTGGAGTGCAACACGCTGCCTCCCCTCATTCCAAATGAAGCTGCCCCATGCAGAGTGTAGTGAACGAAATTTAGATTTTGGGATGTGGACCAGGAGGTTATGAAAATAAAAAAGCAGCCAGGGGAGCATTACCATTTCAATAGTGAGATCCTACCTTGCACTGTAAGCGGCAAGGTCCTCCAGAATGTCCCTGGGGGAGCAAAAAGGCCATGGCTCGATTTAGGTTGCCATCTATCAGGTCTTTGGCTGCATGGTAGATATTACTTCCCAGATAGCGAAAAGTGTGAGATTCCCAGCGCAGTCATTGTGGATCCGCTAGAAGATCTTGTCGAGGGCCATCAGGGTGTAAGGAGAATAGACAGGACACCTAACCCTGAGGCAGTGTGGAATTCCTGAAATATGGCATGGACGTAAACAATTTCCTCCCAGATATCACAGATGTAAATGAGGACGTCATCCACATATAATGAAACAACATGCATCTCATCATGCAGAGGAATGCCCCAGCCTGGCCCTGGTGCTAAAGCCTCTGAGCCAGCGGTTCCATTGCCAGAGCAAAGAGCAGAGTGGATGGTGGGCATTCCTTCCACGACCCCCTGCTCACTGGGAAGGAACGAGAGATGCATTTGCCAATTTTTACTCATGCAGTTGGTTTGGTATATAAAAGCCAGATTAGGCCATGTAGCTGGTTTGGGATGCCAAAGGCCGCTAGTTTCGAGAAAAGATACCCTGAGTTAACTGTATCGAAGGCTTTCTCCAAGTCCAGCACCATGCATGCGGCATATGGCCACTGGATTTTGGAGACTTCCATCACTCGGTGGAGCCTACGAATGTTCAAGGTAGTGGATCAACGGGGCAGAAAACCATTCTCATCCGGATTTGCTTACGGTCTTATAGTCCGTGCCCACCATCGATAATTATCGACAAGAGATGAGATGGAATGGGTCATTGTCTGGTTAAGGGAGGGACACTCAGTGATTCACACAGTGTGGGCAGAAGACAGCAATGTTCCTGGGCGCCCTGAAAAGATTCCAATAATGTAGGAGCCAAATAGTGTTCGTATGTCTTAGATCGGGAGCCCATCAAGTCCCGGGGTTTTGTTAATCCCCTGATGTCCACCTTAACCTCCTGCAGAGTGAGAGGAGAATTGAGCTCCTTCCTGTCTATCGAAGAGAGTTCTTTGAGCGTCACAGAGTCCACGAAGGTGCACATGGCGCCATGCCGGTCCACATATGTAGGGTCATAGAGGGCCTGATAATGTGGTATGAATGCCTCATGGATGTTCACCTGATCCGTGGCCAGTGTGCCCTGAAGGTTCCTGACCATTGTGATGGGCAATGTTGGGTTGGCACTGCCCAATAACCAGACCAATAGGCGGCCGATTTGTTTTCATCTGCGTGCATCCTGGCCTGGGATGCACAAAAATCGAGATGGAGCAATTGCTCAACAAGCTGGGGATGTTCGTGCAGAGCCTCCCTTCAAGCTCTCTGCTTTGTGAGGTCCGTGCAAGCATAATTTTCTAGAAGAGTCAGTGAGGGCAAAATACGTAAGAGCTCTTCGTGTAAGATAGCCATGGCCCCCACAACAGTGTGGAATGCAATGGCCTTTACGAACTACCTTTATTGCCTCCCAATCCATGCATTTGGAAGAAGATGTACCCCAGTTTTCAACCAGGTATTGGGAGATGGTCTTGTCCGTGGCATCACGGAAGACCTGGTCCTCGAACAGAGCAGGCTGCAGGCTCCAGGTAAGGACCGGCGGCTGCACCGCACCACGCGCTAACTGCAGCTACAAGGTATTATGGTTGAAAAAGATCTTCTTTGGCCCCCTCCCCTCTGCCTTTCACAATGCTTGCATCCCAGGCAGAGGTGGAGTTTGCTGCAGTGCCTGTCCCCAAGATGGGAACTGGGGCCAGTCCTGACTACGGCCGCGGGGGACTCCTGAGGTACCGGGGTACTCCCAAACTGAGCTGGTGGGACGTTCTATGGGATCAAGTATCTCTCCTGATCTGTTCAGGATCAGCCCTCACCCGACCCCGCTCCTGCTCACACTCCATGAAACTTGACTAGGCGATCTTCCCATCTGCATCTGAGATCTAGACATTTTGACTGACGCCCGGTGGAGCTACCTCGCGAGCTAAAGTGGAGATGGGCTAGGGATTTCCCTCCTTGACCATCACCTACCCAGCCGGTCTTTGGGCAAACTCTCCTGCGTCTCTCTGCTGGACTTTTCTCCCTTCTCCTCTTTACCATACCCCCTACCCCCTCCTCTCTACTCTTCTCCTCTTTCCTGCTATTGACTTTTTCCCTCACCCTTCCTTGCTCATAGTTCCCACCCTTTCTTCTGTGAACTTTCCCTCGTCAGTCGAGACCTAGCTATCTGACTGATGCCCGATGGAGCTACCTGTTTAGCTATTGGGGTGATGGGCTGTGGATTCCCTCCTCGGACGTCACCTACCCAGTCGGTCTTTGGGCAGACTTCCTTTCGTCTCTCCTGCTGTCTTTTCATCTCTCCTGCCGTCTTTTCCCTCATCCTCCCCTTCACACTTCCCCCTCCCCCCTCCTCTCTATATGTCTCACCTTTCTTTCCTCTCCCAATTTGTTGCTTAATTTTTGACGTAATGTGTACTTGTTTTCATTCTCTGTAACATTGTGTAGCTTAATGTAAAGTGCTCTGATACCTACGGGTCTAGCCAGCACTATATATAACTCATAAATAACATTCCTCTGAACATCTGTTGGACCTTTGACGATGCCCCATGGGCCTCATAACTGCTTGTACTCACCTTGATGCACGAGCAACCTTGGCCGATGCCCGGTGGAGCTGTCACATGCAGCTAAAGAGGAGTCTGGCCCTGGTTTCACCCCCTTGGCCGTCAACTACCCTGCCGGACATCTGACATTGTTTTCCTCGTTTTTCTTATTATGTATTCCCTCCCTCCCCCTGTGACTCTTTGATTTAAGTGATGTAGCTTTGTAACCTGTAATTCGCTGTAACTCATGTAAAGTGCTCTGATACCTCCGGGTCTAGTCTGAGCTATATAAAACTTTAAAAAAAAAATAAAATTCTTCCCTAAGTAGTCTGCTGCGCCTATTGTCATTAGTCTGGTGGCCAGGTCACATAAGATCTAATTGAGGCGGACATATAAGTTGTACGGAGAGGAGTAGTAGCAATAGTCCCCAGTAACCGGATAGGGTGATCTCCAACAGTCCAATAAGGACCAGTGTTGTAGCCATTGTGTGAGTTGGGCCGCCGAGGTAACCATGGGGAATGTGGGAAGAGGCAGGTGTAAGCAATCCAAACTCAGGTCTAAAACGCGGTTAAAACCACGACCAAGAATCCACGGTATATGGGCTCAATTCATGAATGTAAAGGGGAGATGAAAGAGGAATGATGATTGCGCTACATTGGGGGCAGATGTATTTTCCATAAGAACCTTCCTGCCATCCAATTGCCCCTCCACCAGTACATGGGGCCTTCCGGATCCATCTCTGACCTCAGCGGCTGAAAAGGGACCCCAGGCGGACCCAGATCAATGCGCCACTGGCAAAGCCAGAGTATGTTGTGTGAAAACATTTCTCCAACCAGCTTCGCAACGCTTGTCCCCCAATTTTATCGGCCTAGGACCAAGAATGTATTCTGTAGGACTTGTGTGACCTGTCATGCCAGTCGGAAGGCAGGACAAAGGCTTACAGCCCCCTTTAATGCCTTGCCCGTCGTTTGAGCAGGTGGGTATCGACATTGTTGAACCTATGGATCCCCAGACTGCATAAGGCAACAGATTTATCCTGGTTCTGGTGGATCATGCCACTAGGTACCCAGAGGCACTCCCTCTGAGGACCATGACTGCAACTGCAGTTGCAAAGGCCCTGGTGGGGATTTTTACTCGAGTGGGTTTCCCCAAGGAAGTAGTGTCTGACAGGGACACAAACCTCACATCTGCAGACATGCAGTCAATGTGGAAGAAGTGTGGGGTAACCTACACGTTCTTCACTCCTTACCATCCACAAATAAATGGGCTTGTTGAGAGATTCAACAAGACCCTGAAGAGTATGACTAGAGGCCTACCTGAGGCCCGAGGAATAAGTGTGAAGTACTCTTGCCATGCTTGCTGTTTGCCTACAGAGAGGTACCACAGAAGAGAGTGGGCTTCAGCCCCTTTTAGCTTCTGTGGGGGCACCCTGTCAGAGGACCTCTGAGTTTGGTCAGGGAAGGATGGTAACAAGCTCCCAGGAAGATTCCCCAGGATGCAGTGAGCTACATGTTGGCCTTCAGGAGCCAAATGGCAAAGTTGTGGAAGCAAGCTTTAGGCAACTTAGAAACCAGTCAGGCAGTGATGAAAGAGTGGTATGACCAAAATTGGACCACTGTGGAATTGCAGCCTGGTCAGAAAGTGTGGGCTATGGAACCTGTGGAAACATGGGCCCTCCAGGACCGTTGGACTGGGCCTTATGAGGTGATTGAGAGGAAGGGTAAGGCCACCTACCTGGTGGACCTCAAAACCCTGAGGCAAACCCACAAGGTACTCCATATCAAATTCCTCCAACCCCACTAGGAGAGGTCTGAGCTCAAAGATGGCGACAGATGGAGAGGAAGAGGTAGAGAGTGAACCTGTCCCTGACCTCTTAGAATACAAAGAGAAAGATGGGTCTGTGGAGGGAGTAATAATTTCCCACAGTTTAACTCATGAACAGCAGAGAGACTGCCACCAAGTATTGGGACTATACTCCTCTCTGTCCCTTATTCTTGGGACTACCCACCTGTGTACCCATGATGTGGACAACCTCTTTGTTAAGAATAAATCTTACAGTTTGTTGTATAAGGCCGTATTAAGAGTGAAGTCTCTAAAATGCTGGAATTGGGGGCGATAGAACCCTCCAGTAGCCCCTGGTCCAGTCCTGTGGTTCTGGTACCAAAAGCTGCCCCACCGGACACCACACCTGATCTGAGGTTCTACGTGGATTATAGTGGTCTAAATGCAGTGGCAAAGATAGACGGTCATTCCATCCCCTGGGCTGATGAGCCTTTTGACAGGTTATGTACCTCTGATCTTACATCAGGGTACTGGCAGATTGTCCTAACAGAAGGTGCAAAGAAGAGGTCAGCCTTCTCCACTCCTGAGGACCACTGCCAATTTTGTGTGATGCCCTTTTGGCTCAAGAATGCCGCTTCCACCTTCCGGAGGTTGCTGAACCAGGTCATTGCTAGTATTGAGGCCTTCTCAGCAGCCTACCTGGTTGACATAGCTGTCTTCAGTAGCAGCTAGAAATACCCCCTTTTCACCTCCAGGAAGTGCTTCAGGCTCTGCAAAAGGCAGGCCTGACTATCAAGGCCAGTAAGTGCCGATAGGGAAGGGGTCTGTGGAATACTTGGGATACCTGGTGGGCAGAGATAAGGTGCAGCCCCTCCAGGCCAAGATAGAGACTATCATGGCCTGTGAGCCCTAAACACCTGGACTGAGGTCAAAGCATTCTTGGGGCCTCACTGGGTACTATAAGAAATGTGTCAAGGGAGATGGCACCATTGTTGACCCTATGACAGACTGCTAACAAGCAGACCAGAAATGTGATTTGGACAGAGGCATGCCTAAAAACATTTGACTTTCTGAAGAAGGCCATGTGCACAGCCCCTGTGCTCACGGTCCCTGACTTTTCCCAGGAATTTTATAGTTCAGACAGATGCCTCGGAACATGGCATAGGGTCAGTGTTATCACAGCTAAATTAAGAGGGCCTAGACCAACCTGTAGCCTCTATCTCCAGGTGGTTACCCCCGCATGGAACATAGGTAGAGTGCTATAAAAAGATATTATTTTGCTGTGGTCTGGGCACTCAAGACGTTGATGCCATACCTGCTCAGCAGTCACCAGCTTCAGAGTGACCACAGGCCCCTCAGGTGGCTCATGTAAATGAGGGGTGAGAATCCAAAACTGTTGAGGTGGTCCATTTCCCTACAGGGTATAGACTTCAGGGTGGACACAGACCAGGGGTAGACCACGCCAATGCTGATGGTCTATCTAGGTTTTCCCTCCTTAGTGATGAGAACTCCCTAGAGGTTGGTTAGATCTCCCCACTTTCAGCTGGGGGGACACGTGTAAGACCTGTCATCCTTAGAGTAGTCTTCCTTCAAACAGTCTGCCTGCTTACCTTCTCTTTTTGCTGTATCTTTTTCTTCGCCTTAGAAGTCTGTGCACTTTATCACTGCTAACCAGTGCTAAAGTCAATGTGCTTCTCCCCTAAACATGGTGGCGTTGGTGCATACTTAGTTTACTTATAAGTCCCTTGTAAAGTGGAATACCATACACCCAGGGCATGCAATCTAAATGCTACTATTGGGTCTGCAGCACTGGTTGTGCCACTCACACAAGTAGCCTTTCAAACCTGCCACTGCAAGGCCTGTGTGTGCACTTTACTGTCACTTTGCCTTGGAATTTAAACCCACTTGCCAAGCCTTAAACTCCCCTTTTATTGCACATACGTCACCCCTAAGGTAGCCTTAAGGGAAGGGTGCTGTGTAACTAAGAGGTAGGACATGTACTTTCAAGTTTTACGTGTCCTGGTAGTGCCACACAGCTAAAATCATTTTTCACTACTGTGAGGCTCACACTCATAGGATAGTATTGGTAATTCCTTAATACTCCTTTAAGCTGTAATTATTGATTAGAAAAGAGTGGCTGCATCATGTTTCATATCTCTGGAATGGCTATGATAAATCCTCTTTAATGGCAAAGTTGGATTTAACATTACCATTTTAGAAATGCCACTTTTAGAAAGTGTATATTTCTCTGCTCTTACTGCTCTGTGTGCCTTGCAGCCTATCTCCAATGCATGTCTTTGGTGGGTGACAGCTACACTGTGCATTCCCTCTAGTCAAACACAAACACAGGAAGGGTGGGTGTGACAGAGAACTTATCTGCATTCATCTGCATTCCAATAGCTCTTCCTAGGCAGGAAGAGAGGAGAGGAGCTGACGCTTACACCTGGATAGGCAGTGCTCTGTTTCCCACACAAAGGGCTGATTACACCCTACCGATAGTCTGGAGCCAGGGCTAGGAAGAAAGGGGGACCTGCACATGTCAAGGGCTTACTTTGAAGTCATCCCAACTGGGTATAAGTGACGGGGCCCTGACCCTACCAAGACAGTACACTACTGGACCTGTGAAGAACTCTGCCAGAAGTAAAGACTGCTGTGCTACAAGGATTGCCACTCTGCTTGTCTGCTGCTCCAGATGGACTGCTTTTCTGCTTTGCTGTGCTGCCCTGCTGCCTGCTGATCTTTGCCATGCTGAGGGCAAGAACTGGACCCATGTCATTTGAGTGAGTCCAAGGGCTTTCTGGTTTGCCCCCTGTTCTGAGTTCTGAAGTCCCAGGGCCATCAAAGACTTACTTCAACTCTGTAACTCTACAACAGCACCTGGACATTGTCATCTGTGAGTTCTGCCCTGCCAAGTGGTGCCAATTCAGTCCTGGGCCCTCGAAAGGGGATTTCTGCTGTCCAAGAACCATCAAAATTGACGCAGGGATGACTTTACACCGATCAGAACTGACGCATTGCCTATCAACGCCAACGCAGGAGCTGATCGACAACATCACCATGATTGACTGCACAGCTCGAAGACACTGGATAACGCAGCTCAATGACGACGCAGTGCCTGTATCGTAAAGGGGTTAATCGACGAAGCCTTCATCGTCTGCATGGATCGGAACCGACGCTTCGAGTCTTCGAAGTCGATGCTTCCTCCATCCAAGGTACTTTTCCAGTGGGACCTGTGTGAGTCTTTTACCCAGCCTGCTCTCCATTGCGGTCAGCCTGGACTTTGGATTAACCCCAGTCAAGCATGACTACAAGTAACCCTAAGCGCTAGTTTCTTCTAAGCACTACTTCTTGATGTAATCTTAAAAATTCGTAACTCCGGTTCTTCTCCTTGGAGTTTTGTCATTTTGGTCATGTTTTACTCATAACAATATCATCTATTTTTCTAATCTGTGGAGTATTTTTGAGGTGTTTGCATTGTGTTACTGTGCGTGTTGCGCACATACTTTACATATTGCCTCTTTGGATGAACCTGACTTGTCTGTGCCAAGCTTCTAGTGAGTGAGCACAGGTTTTTTTTTTTTAAAATTTCTTTATTTGCGGTTTTGCAGGTCACGACACACATTAAAACAGTTGTGAGTGAGCACAGGTTATCTTTTAGTGCGTATCTTGCTTACCCTGACTAGAGTGGTGGTTCCTGCTTGGATCGGGTGCATACCTCTGCCAAACAAAAACCCGAGATCTAACAGAGTTGTAATGACAGCAAAATGGCTTACAAACTTTCCACAGTACTCCACCAATCCCCAACATTACTACAATTATTCTTTACTAATTGGACTGGGAGCACTTTCAATAGCATCTAGCAATTGAAGGAAAGGATTGATACCCTCTGCTCCTAATCTGTGGCCCAAATACTGAACCCCAGTTACAGCAAATTAAAGATTTTCCACGCCAATCATTAAATCAACACTTTGCAGTCTTTCAAGAACTAGCCTCAGAATCATATCATGATCCAACCTATCCTTGCCATAAATCAGTATGTTGTCCTGAAACACTTAAACATCTTGTATACCAGCCTAAACGTTTCTGCATCACCCTCTGAAAAACTTCAGAGGCTTATGCCAACCCAAAAGGCATCCTCAAAATATATTGGCTCCTTGTGGTGTTACTGATGACGTTAGATGTCTACTGTCTGGGTGCAATACAATTTGATGGTACGCCTTTGACAAATCTAATATTGTAAAACATTTGTCTTCCCCAAGAGTACCTAACATGTGGTTTATGTTTGGTTAAGGATACAGGTACACCCAAATGCTACTGTTGAAATCATCATGTAATCAACACGCATACGTACAACTCCATGTTGTTTGCGTGCAAGAACAATTATACTAAGCCATTCTGATGCATCTAAAAGTTCAATGATACCGTCATCACGTTTAATCAGCTCAGCTTTCAATGCATCTCTCATAGCTAAAGGAACTATTCCTACTTTGTGAACTTTGGGTATAGTACTTTCTTTAAAAATAATCAGATGAGAAAAACCCTTTAAATTCCTTTATTTGTCTTGAAATACATTTGGAAATTCAAGTCTCCACTTGTCATTTTCTGCTATGCTAACAACTATAATTTGGTCTGGGTGATTAGGATCCAAGGTAATGCTTAAAATTTTCTGTTCTTTCCAACTTAACAAAAATCTTCCTTTTTCCACCATATATATTTTTCCTACAGTTGAATTTCTTTTAAATTCAATGGAAGCATCAGACCACCCCAATGTAGGTAGTAACCCACTGAATTAACTTTTGTGCACTCAAATTTCATAGCAGACAATCTCATGTATGGACAATAGACGTGTACGGTGAACAAGGGTCCGCCTACATGTCAACATCCATTCCTGAGATTTGTACTCTACATTTAGGGGCATTATAAAACTGATCAATGTGTAAAATACGTTCATCTATAGCATCAACTTTTGAATTCGTTTCACTAAGTTTAGATTCACTCACTACAATCACTTTATCATCCTCTGAAGAATTCTCCTCAATCATCTGCACAGTTTTAAATGTCTTACCAATTTTTTTTTCTTCATCTGTAACGGATTTACTTATTCTTGAAAAATGACAGTTTTTTATATCAATAACATCTAACCTTAAAAGCAGGACAAATATTTGATGCAGCAAAATGTTTAAAGCTGCCACACCTAAAATACTGACCTTTAATGGTTTTTACAGATCATTCAACTTTTATTTTCTTACACAAAGCATTCTTGTTTCCAATTACATTTATCTCTTGTGGTTTAAATTGGTTACTTTCCATTTCTGAAAGAGGTAATGTTTTATTATCATGGTTGAAAACTTCCAAATCAGTGGTGGAGTTTTCCATTTCCTTTGCAATGGTAATAGCTTTATCTAATGTTGGTTCACCAACACTTAACAATTTTTCTTGAATTTCTAAATTACTAGTACGATTATTCAGCTGATCCCTTACAATTTCATCTCGTTAATGACGATGAAGGAGCAAACCTTTGTAAAAAAAAAAAATCAAAGCAAATACACAGATGGTAAGAGGTTGGCTACAATAGTAGAAGCAGGCATTCTTCGAAAGACCATTTAGGGCATTCTGCCGAAACAGTTTTAGCTTGAAGTAGTTAGTGACGGGGTAGCTGAACTACCGTAGTGGGATCTACACTAGGCTTTAATAAAGGTCGTAGGGAGTTTGTACAGGCCACAACTACAAATAGATACACTATGCTTAAATCTTTGGAATGACCTGATCTGTCTTTGAAAGCACTCTGCTGGTACCTATTAGAATGATTAGCCAATATGGGCATTATATCCTGTAACCAATGTGAGAAGTGAACCTTATCATCTCCAATTAAGAAAGCTGCTGACAAATGAACTATAAAGGCAGGCTTTCAATGGTAGACTTGTGACTAGAAGGGCAGAGATCAAGGAGCAATGGTTATAAACTCTATGCATCACATCAAGTTGAATTCGGTAGAATTTGTCTTACCACCGTCCGTTCTTGGGCAGCCCTACTTCAACTGTTTATCCTAGCCCATTCTAGTGATCAAAAGTTGATGAGTTGTGCTGCATGGAACTCTGTACTAGACAAAAAATAACACATTTCGAGAACAGTGTACAACAAGCATTGGCAAAGTAAATAAGTCCAGCTTGTATTTTAGTACTCGCTAAAATATTTTTGTTAAGTCTGCTGCAGTGAAAAAACAAACCAAAAATAATTGCTTTCTGCATACAACACATCAACGAGATAAAAAATGTCATGTTTGATGATTTAGTGTATTTTTGAAAGGTAAAATAGTCCCTCATGCATAGCAATGCAAGCTCTCATAAGAGGAGAAATGATGAACTAAACAAACCATGAAGTGAGAGAGAAATATTCGGAGTTGGCTACAAGACAAGTGAGTCAAAGCTCACTCTGTGTATATTGGTCTTGAGTACAACAGAGATGTCAAGCAAGAGCGAAAAACCTCACATGATGAAAGGGTCTACAAAAGGTTTCTTCATATTTGGCACTTGTGGGACATGCACAGGAGTCCTGGCACGCCACTGTTTTGCCTGCTCCCCTCTGAATGATTAGACTAATTGTCTTTGGCACACATTTCCTAAGACGAGAAGTAAAAACAACACAGTCAACCATTTCCAACTTACTTAGATTCATGCGCAGCAATATGGGTTATAACCAAGTAAATAAAAAAATCTGGTAACAGAACAGCCAGCAATATTTTAAATGAAAACAATGAATGGAAGATCAACTGATAGCTCCTCACCAATGTTTCAAACAAATTTTGTAATATACACAAGCTTGAGACATACCTGCTTTTTTCTGCTTCCGGAATGCTCGGAGACCAAGACATCCTTTGTATCTGGCCTGGATCTTGGAAACTACAAACAAAAATAGTTGGTTTTATGTAGACATTCAATCCGATTTGAAAGAGTAACAGTTTTGCATTTTTGATCTCAGACAAATGTGCACAAAATAAAAACAATTCACCACTTAGTTGGGGACTTCGCAGCACTCAGATTCAGCTTTGGCTTTGAGTATGTTGCTTTTGTGACAAGTAGGAGCCTATACCCTGGGCTCTTCTTTAACAAATCATTATCTTCAGGTGTGCTAAATGAATTTGCTCAACCAAACCTACACTACAACTCCCAGAATTCACAGAATTGGTAAAGAAAGGGCTGGAAGTCTTTGGTGAGCTGGAGTGCTCTTTGCCCTTTACTGTTCAGAATACTCTTTCAAGACAGGCCACAGAAAGGAGATGATGAAGCATTACGGCTAGAGCGGTCGACCTCGAAGCTGGGGAACCGGGTTCGAGTCTCGGCAGCGACACTCAACATCCTATGATTCTGGGCAAATCACGTAATCTCCCCGTGCCTAACAAAAATTAACGTGTCCTTCTGTAACGAAACTGGTGCTCATGTAAAGCGCTCCGATACCCGATGTCTCGGGTCTAGTTCGCACTATATAAAACTCTAAAAAAAATAAAAAAAATAAAAAAAATAAGGATTCCTCTCGTACTGGCACTTCTAGCTAGTTTTCACTTTCAAAAGTTCATACAATCTCAATAATATGGGTAATACAGCATACACTATACTGACAAAAAAGGATCATTCACCATAAAAGTCTGCGCACCACACATTTGCTCTGCTCCACATCCCTTAGGCACAGGGAATTTAGGTGTCCCAGGGCAAATGATGTTTTCATTATTGGGTGCTCTTTTCACTCATGAACTATGGGCCTAATTACCTTTGGTTTTTGCTTAATTACCATGTTGGGCAGAAAGCCTCAGACCAGCTGTCAGAGCCTTTCCGCCCGACATCGTAGGTTTCAGTCCGGCATATTAGGATGACGACGGTCAGAGTAAAACCTGCAGGGGGATTCCGACACGCTTCCGATGAGCTCAAGGAGCCCGTCAGTTAATCGGAAGGCACCATAATCCCCTAATGACGGCAGAGCCAGACTCGGCTCCACTGTCGGAATTAGGATGTCACTTTCCACTTCCCAGATGCCCTTTCATGGCGGTCCTTCCCCCATGAAAGGGCAGGTGGAAAGTGACTTTGGGGGCTCTAGCAGTGCCCCCTTTCCCTCCACTCTGGGGCCTAGGGAGCTTTTCCCTGCACCGTGTGGTAGGCACAGTGAGGTTCCTGCCACTCGGAGCTGGGATGTTTCCAAACATCCATTTTGCTATGGCAGCTTGTGCTGCGGGCCTTTTCCACCTGTCGCACAAGCTGCCATAGCAAAATGGATGTTTCCAAATTGTGAGGTCGGAACCACGGACCTATGGTTGGGCGGTTCCAGGCAGATACGGTGTCGGGCGGATGTAAGTCTGCCTGACATCGTAATTAGGCCCATAGTCATTTTGTTGAAACCTGAAGCCCTTGTTTGGTCATGTGATGGTACCTTAAGTCAGCGGCCTACAGTGGTCTTAATGTACAACTGATGCTGCTGCACGGAAGGATGTCACTCACAAATAATAGAAGAAGCAGAGTGCATAGATTATGTTGTTGGTCTACAAAGTGTTTTATTTCTTTAGCATTGGTGTGCCCACAACGCACGAATGCAACGCTCTAGAGGCCATGGTACCAAACGGTTAGGTTCCCTGGGACATTTGAAACTGCCTGGTGGAGTAATATGTGGACAAAGTGGTAAACGTCAACATTGCAAAATTAATGCTTCTTATGCAGATTTCCATGGAAATATCTACACTAGTAGGCTCTGTAATGCTAGAAAATGTTTTTGCAGCCTATTAAAAAAATGTTTTGTAGTACTACAAGAGTACTCCACCTCACTTACCTTTCATGTGTGTCGAACACTGCCCGACTGCGGAGTCTCCGCAAAAGTAAGTACACTGTATGAAGTCAATGTGGGAGGGACAGGGTAGTTTCTCAGAAATTGGGAGTATTTACAGCTAATGGGTAGGGGTTTTGGAAGGAGTAAGGATTGGTTAAGAAAGAGTTAGGAAGAGGTTTAGGGAAGGACAGTCACCCACCTACAAAAGAGTAAGCCCCTTCCTATTCTCAAACTGCACTTATAAAGCTCCTAAAGCTAAAAAGACTCAAAGCTGTTGCAAATGTAAATGTGGAGTAAGTCCAGCGCCATACATGGCCACTCACTCCCCCATAGAACATAATTTTGGTAAAACCCCATAGGAAATAATGTTAAAATACATTAATTAATTTTACTGTTTGTTTAAAATATATACAAAAATATTTTAATGGTAAAAAATGAAATATAAATTATAAATACATATTATTTGATGTTAAAATAATATATTCACCTATTTATTAAAAAAAACCCATATCTTTATA
The DNA here is from genome assembly GCF_964204655.1 of Triturus cristatus. Classification (NCBI taxonomy): domain Eukaryota; kingdom Metazoa; phylum Chordata; class Amphibia; order Caudata; family Salamandridae; genus Triturus; species Triturus cristatus. Next base: position 212,776,205 of record NC_140594.1, on the reverse strand, counting down.
TTTTTATGAAACGTAAATAAATTAAATTATTTGTATACATAACTCCTAGTAACTTTTAAAACAAAATAAATATAAGGATTTTACATTAGGGAGGTTTAATTAATAAAATCACTAAAAACATGCTTAAGTTACTTTAATATAGTTACATTTCTAACGAATGTAAATAAAAATGTGGTTAATAGTGCAGTAACATTAATGTTGCTGCACTTTTAACTATATATATATATATATATATATATACTAGTTACTAGTTAAATTTAACGTACAAAATGTTTTTATAAATGTTTTAACTTTATTAATCTTTTATTAATTGCCCTATATTTTACCGCAGGGAGATCTTTGACTTGATTGTGATGGTTTCTGCCAAGTGTCAAATATGGTCTCAAACTCACTACTATTAATACATTTAGATTCGTATTTGCCTTTTTAATTGATGCCACTCCCAATTTCAGAGGGTAGGGTCTTGAAGGTCACAATTTTGAGTTACATTACACCAGTAAATGGTGAATAGTAGTAAAATTACTCAAAAGAGTAATTTTACAGATGGAGATTTACTCACATGTAAATTTACCTTTGTGAATAGCCTGGTGTTTCGACGCTACAGAGCCTTAAAACATCAAACATGTAGCACATAAAAACATATTCTGTCAGTGTCTGGATAAAAGAAGGTTTTTAACCACTCAGATATTTTATGAGTGCCTCTGACATCTTAGGTAACGGTAACATTGGGAAATGTTTCAGTTTGCAAAAGCAAATAAAGAAAGGATGAAAAAGATCCTGCAAGAGTGAGATAAAGAGAACGGGAGAGGAGAATGGAGGAAGAAAGAGGCATAAGGTACAATTAAGGTTAGGCAGCCTTGGCTGTCACCAACCCAAGTAACCCAGCAACTCAAGCATTCAGTAGTGTCATGGCAGCTCCTAAGAAAATCTTTGGGCCCCAGCACTCTTTACAGGTTAAGTATTGCCACTGAGTACCTGCAGCTAGATGTCACATCGAGGAGGGGTGTCACATTCCACAGCAAGAAAATGGAACACTGGCTGACTGCAGAGGTCTTTTCTTCACTGCAGCTCAGGGCTCTAGGTAGACCTGAGGTGCAGTGGGTAAAGGAACTGCTACTCCTCACTTACACATTGGTGAGTCCCTGTTGTGGGAAGTCCCCCCAACCAGGGTAGAACTTCAAGTGACAGGAAATCACCAGTGTGCGAATGTTGCATAGGATCCCTTTTTCCCCATTTATGTTTTCAGAGGATTTCAGTGTTGCAAGTTACGATCCCGAGAAGTTCTAAAAACGTATTTCTTGCATAGTTGCTAGACGATCATCTTCACAACTGTGCAAACTTCCATTGTCAAAAATCTAACACATTCTTCAACACATGCTACTAGCACCTTACAGATTTTGTTCTATGTTAATGTGGGCACTCTGCTGTAAAATCCTAGCTTTAGTAGAATTACTAGCCCTGTGCCTCCTTTTGTGAATACATGTCATCACACTTGACAAAGACCCTCATAAGAAGTTGGCCTGTCATTGGAGCAAATTTGTCAGATGTGTTCAATTCCACCCAATTATGAGATCTTCCCCAGTAATAGGATTTTTTGGTCATTCTGCACCAAAATCCACATGTCCTGATATATACTGGGCATTTTTCCAGGACATGTGCTTTTTATTAGGGATGTGATTTTTATCGCAATACTAGAGATATGTGCAGAAGAGGAGTTACTCCAAATATCGGTATTTAAGAGCCCACTCGTAATAAGGACATAAAAGAATGTTTGCAACTCAACAGCTCTGTAAACTCTCACAAGACAACGCAGCCACTTCGTTAGCTGCACAAAGCAAAAGTCAGGTGCATTCCTTGGGTTTAGACTGTCTCACACTGGTCAAGAGAGCAATCACACTGGTCATGAGAGTGATCACATAGGTCATGAGAGTGATCACACTGGGCAAGAGAGCAATCACACTAGTCAGGAGAGCGATCACACTGGTAAAGAGAGCAATCACACAGGTCATAAGAGCAATCACACAGTTCATAAGAGCAATCACACTGGTCATGAGAGCAATCACACTGGCCATAAGAGCAATCATACTGGTCATGAGAGCGATCACACTGGTAAAGAGAGCAATCGCACAGGTCATAAGAGCAATCACACTGGTCATGAGAGCAATCACACTGGTCATGAGAGCAATCACACTGGTCAACAGAGTGAGGGTAACATCGAGGAGCGGAAGAGTACAGAAATACGCGCAGAGGCGGAGATCACGTCATATGTCAGGCTTGACCTAAGGGGTCTCCTGCACTCACCGTCCTATGGGGCACAGTGTCCCAACTATAGGGCTTTAGATATAGGCCATATCACAGTGGAGTGTGATCTATATCACCCCACTGAGTGGAAATCCTCTCACCACAGTCTGGCAAGAGTGGAGCCCGCAGTTTATTTGTTTGTTTTGGTCCTGATGAATACCACGGACCCAATTGGGCCATTTGGCAGAAACATGTAGACCCCATTGATTTCGGTGGGGGGACAATAATATCCCCATTACACCTATCACTTTGTTTTAACTACCATATAGATGCCAGCAATATTAAAATGTAATTTGACATCTGTAATGGCTTTTTAGCCTCACTATCTTTTTCTATGGGCCCCCACTTAGTTTAGAAGTGCATCCCTGTCGTCAGGTGTATGCCCGCCCTCTATCAAACCAAGTTTTAGAGGGCGGGGACAAGCCAATGATGAAGCATGACACCAGGTGGGGTGTGAGGCCAGTCCTTCACTTTTTGTGAAATGCCTGCACTCACAGATTGATCTGCACTAGCACTAGCGACACCCTACTGGGAGCAGCTATATTGTGGTTAACAACAACAGAGCAATCACACTGGTCAAGAGAGTGACCAAAACAGAAACAGTAACAATAATGGCAGATTCTTCTGCTGGACAAGAACCCTCAGTACCTCAAACTGCTACTGAGACAAAAAAAATTGTTTTCAAATATCTCATGTAGATTTTCAGAAGAATATTATGCAAATTGTACCTAGTTGATGCTTTTTCACTTCAAATGCATCCACGGTGGCAAAGAGTGTGCGTGGGAAGCGGATGAATAACTTTGTCCTACAGTCAAATACACAAACAACATAGTAAATGGATTAGAAAAATGCATATTTATACATTTACAACACTGCACTTTTGTGAATCAGAGTGAAAACTATTTGCAACAAAGCACATTAGCGTACAATATGATTTGCTAACTCGAGTGCTTAATTTGTAAAATTATAAGTGCCCGCGGCCGGTGCAAATAAATGTCGGTGCTCCGATACCAGGGCTACGTAGTATTAAATTCACCTCATGCGCACTGAAGTTGAATCCAGTACCAGACACTCCCTACCCCTTTACCTCACTTATGCAGGCTCCTGTTTTGTCATTGTCTGGTGGTTTTTCCGTCTTTCTCTATCTCCGAATTTTAGTGTCTGTGTGTTTTTCCCTCTTCGTGAATGTCTAATACAGAAAAATAAGTGTCGGTCTCATAAAATGAGTGCCGGTGGCTCCCACAATTTTAGCCTGGCAATACAACGCACATGTCCCCACAAACAATAATGATGATAATAAGAATGTATTTGTTTTATATATATATATATATATATATATATAGAAACTGTTTTGATAAATGTATATAGTTTTTTTATCTAGAATGTATATAATGAAGTGGTTGTTTGTTCTGTTTGAAATATAGGAAAAAAAACATAATATACTATGTAGACTAGATACCTATATATAACGGAATAGGGATTTGTTGCATAATTTGCACAATAGGCACTAGCACTTTAAATTATTAATAAGTGCGCAGGAAAATTATTCCCTAAAATTTTTTCTTTTGTATATTATTATTTTTTGTATGATATTTATTTGTGCCAAGTGGGGAATATAAGTAAATCGGCATTTTAGTTGATAAATGCTTGAGTTTACATAAGCACTTGCACTTTAAAAATATTATGATAATTATTATCAGAAGAAACTGTTTTGACAAATCTGTACAGTTTTTCATCTGGAATGAATATAACGTAATGATAGTCTGCTCTATTTTCAATAGAAGACAATCATAATATACTACACAGACGTAATATTTATTTACAGTAGAATAGGGATATTTTGCACAATTTGCACAATAGGCACTAGCACTTTGAATTATTATAGGGAAAGGTTAATAAAAAGGCACTTGCCGAGTGTACTTGTTGAGAACAAATACCTTCTACACCAGCACTGTGGGGAAAAAAACCTCAAATCCTGTATAATTATGGGGATAACCCCAACCGTAATTAGCTATCAAAGAATATATGCAAGGATGTTTTCTGCATGATTTATAAATAATAGCCTTAGTTACGGGGTCATGAGCAGGAATATATGCGGAATAAACGTAATGTACATTGTGTAAACATGTGAAAGGATTAGGAATGAACATGTTAAAAGATGGCGGCCAAAGTGCACTAAACAGAGCTGGGTAATGAATGAATTGAGTCCCTCTTTGTTGTCAATCACCAAATGAAATGTATTTTATTGAAAAAAAGTGGTGCACAAAACATCATGAACAAGGCAGCGCGAGTCTGCTGAAACGCGTTGATGTTACACCTCGTTCATCAAAAATAAAGACCGAGTGCCCATTCTTATTTCGGAGTGCTGGATGTTTGTTTCGCAACAGAAATACACCTATATTTGTATATATATATATATATATATATATATATATATATATATATATATATATATATATATATATATATATATAGCGCTTTGTACACAATGCCTTTTTGTGAAGAACAGTGGCACCTTAAAATCTGAAAGGTACAAAAGGTTTACAGGCGTTCAATATAGGTCCATGTCGCACGGGTCAGAGTTTCTGAATATTCAAATATAGCACATGCATTGTGCCTACATTGAACTAATTTACATTTTAAGGAGTGACCTTAAAAATCCCATTCATAGGACTTTAATTTTGAACCCAGTACCAGTACCATGTGCAAGCCAAGTTTGCAGAATAATCAATTGCTGTGTAAGTGAGTGAGGTAAGTAAACATATAAATAGATAAAACAAATTTTGTTGCATCGCAAAATGCCGCCAGGTTGGTACTCTGCTAGATGTATTCTCTTACGTGCAGTGGCGGCTGACATCTAGTGGGAAATTGCGAGCGAGCAAGTGCAAATAAATTTTGTTTTTAATAATAAAAATTAAACACTCACCGAGATAAACCCTTAGATTTTCTTGGTAGTGGCTGGCTCATTGAATAATTAAAAGCCTAGATTACGCTCATTTTGTTATTATAGGAGAGGAGTTTCTGTGGTGTTTTATCTTAATAATATTTAAAAAATAATGTTGGTCTTTTTATCATTGTAAACACACGATTTTCTTTCCTATCCTCAAATCTTATCATCAATGTCTACCTGAACCTCCCCAGTGGCTGTCGAAAGGACAGAGAACCTTTGTGACAATTTGCGATCCTACAACACACAAAATCATTGTAACAGGAAACTTTAATCTTACCATCTTGGGCTCTAAGGGCTCCTCTGTAAATGGTTCTTCCGTACTATGACAAAAGGTTGCTGATCGTTTTGCCTTACTCAATATTACCTTGTTAGAAACTCTTCATGTCTGCAATCTCCCTGGAGAGGACATCCCCTTCAAAAACAGGGGTGGGTCCACACGATTATATTTTTACTTCAGTGTTGCTTAGTTCTACATGTACTATATACAACAAAAGGAAAGTGACTACCTGCCCCAGGCCATGTCATTCAGTCTGGATATACCCCAGTCGAATATATAACTGATAGGCAACCCTGATCGTCATGACTCTGCTACTCTATTGATGAGGATAAAATAGAGCAAAGGTTCACTGGACAAATTCAAAACATAGCAAGTGTCAATGGCAAATGCTGAACTGTTTATCTACTTCACAAATTACAAATATTCTGTTAGTACTTGGCAAACAATCATAGCTTCAATATACAATCAACTTTAGAATACAACAGACTTGATCATCTCATCACTATACAAAATAGGGCTCATAAACCCAATCCTCGGTACTCTACCAAAGTAAAGAGATTCAAAACGACCCTTACACATCCACAAAAAAATCTGCAGTAAGATCCAAATTAACAAAGCGGCAGCCCTCCAAATTAAGAACACAAGAAGTCTTTACCGTCTCACTCTGTGAAAGGAAACAATACATTGTAAAAGGGACAATGGAAGACATTGTAGAGACTATTAGTCCAAAAGGATCAGAAAAAATTCTGGAAATGTGTAAATAAGGCTAAAAAAAGGTTGGATTCAAGGGGAAATGTGGTACCACAAGGAAAATGGGTTGATTATTTAAAATCATTCTAATCCGCTCAAAACGGTTTAATCGACTTCCACCAGTCAGCCAACACGCCAACCTCAGAAATATGGCTATTCTACTGAACTAAACACCAAACTCAACACCATAAGGGCTATAAAATCAATTAGAGTAAATGGTGACCCATTGTCCCGATGGCTTACCAAGCTTCCTTTTCAGAGTAGACACTAAATATTGGGCACACCGGTTAGCTCCTCTGTTCCACCCATCATTCCAGGATCCCCAAGTCGTGACTTGGGTCCATTCTATACCCTATCTACAAAAAGAGAGATTGATCAGACCCAGCCAACTTTTGCACTAACTGCCTTAGTGAATATTGAAGCAGAAGCTTATGCAAGAATTCTTTTAGGTGAACTAGAGAATTGGGTTTAAAGCACCAAAATCATACCTTTCTATCAAACCAGATTTAGATATAGGTGCTCCACCATGGACAACATCGCAGTGCTGTCTTACATGGAATACAATTCTATCTTGCCTTTTGGTATATCCCTGTTTTGTTAACTTTAACAGGCCTTAGATGGCATTGATCGCCGGATATTATGGGACAAAGTAGCTAAGTTGGATTGTCCGCTCCCCTTGGTCAAAGCCATTCATTTCTTTTATTCAGGGGTGTAGGTGTAGACAAAAGTAGAACTCGGACACAATTTGGCTAAATATATAAGTACCAACAAGGGCCTCAGAGCAGGTGAAAATCCTGTTTTACAAAAACAAATAGGTTTAAAAAGCATATGGAATTCAGAATTGAATGCTGTACAGAAGCACAGCAAGTGCAGAACTAATCCCTTCTCATAACTAGGGGTGGGTGGAGCTCGCTGAGTTTTACTCCACGGAGTTACATAAAAACTTTGTAGGATTCCGCATAGTCCTGCAAGCACTTCACAATGCTCATGCTGATTTTTAGCGCCGAGAGCTTGTTCCACACTGTAAAATCAGCACGAACAGCAGCATTTGGCACGCCAGAAGACGCTGCTTAAATCTGCAGCTCGAGTAGATTTCCTACCCGAGCAGCAGCTTTCCCAACGTCAATGGCCACGACCTGCTATGACTACCCGCGTTGAGAAAATCTCACCAGGTAGGCTTTTTAGTGCCCAAAAATCATGCTAGGGGATGCAAATTCTCGCCCACCAAATTAATGTTGGCGATCCACATATGAGAAAAATCACAGCCACGAGGTGCTTGGTGGAGTTTTGCTGGAACTCCACGATTCTCAGAGTGGGAAACCCCCACAAACTCCACTGGCCGAGCAAAATTTCCTGCCCACCCCTACTCATAACCACGGAACCTACAGTGCTGCTATATATATGTGTAAAGTTTTTTCAGCACAGTAACATGAGCATGCAGTTTATATTTTCTGCAGAATCGACTCATTAGGACCCTTAGATAAAATTTGTATTATAAGACGGGATAGTGAGCATGGTGAGCCCTGACTGGTCCAGATTCTGTAAGTCTATAGCTCTTGAGATAATACATAATTGTTTTTTCTCTATGGTTTCTAATGTTGCATTAAGAGAAGTCTTTGTGCTCAGTATCTTCATCTCCAAGAAACCAAAACTGAAGAAACAAAGTATTATTTCTAAATAATTAGGGTTTATAACTTAATTACATTTATTGCTTGTTTTGAAATTCCTTTGTATACTGTAGAGTTTATTGAGAAATGGGTAGGTATTGTTATGTTTATTTATTATTACATTTTAAATATTTTTGTTTTTAAAACTGTAATTTGAATTCTTATTGCATTTAATTAAAATTAATAAAATACATCAAAAATAAGGATAGCATCTTATGGATTTTTACAATTAATTATTTAGGTTGTGTAAGTTTTCTTGGTATTGTTTAGAAATTAGAAACATATTTTTATATACAATTGTTAATTTATTCGTTTTTTTGAGAATTTCACTATTTAAACAAACTATTAAATCTGGATTTACATTTTAAAGTAACGTAATTATATTTCACATAAAATAATTATTTATAAAAATGTATATCCTGTTTTTAAGATAGAATACGCAATTAGAATAGGACGGTTGTATACATACATATTTTATGGAACCAATCTTTTATTCGTTTTGAGAGACAATCCTGAAGCATTACACAGCAGAATGCCTACAACCTCAATGGCCAGCAGCGTGGGTTCTAGGAGCGGGTCACATTTACACAGCTTCAATGCCTACAAGCCGGGAGCTGGCAGCATTGTCTGGATTGTATAAATAAACCTATCTACATTATTAAAATCTAAGATAGAAGAAGAAAATGGAAAACCCTTCCCCCCACCCAAAAAAAGAAAAAGAAAGGGGGACCTGCACCGGTCAAGCCTCAGCTCACAGTTAATCGTCCGTCATGAGCTATTTAGCCTTCATTTCTGAGATGACCCACTAGAAGCGGGGCGTCATCTCTTCCTTTGCTTGAGGAATCAAATGCAATATTTGGAGATATTTGGGGCACGTTACCTCCCTGAGCTCCTTTGACAGCAGCTAGATGAAAGGAGCACATCATTCTGCATAGGTTCACCCCTGTGTTCTCGGACCAGAGAGAGACGTTCCATGGCTAGGGTCAACCAAAGTCTGTGTAGCCAGGCTGCATGGTCCGGGACGTTCGTGGTGCCCCATTGTGCAAGGAGTGTTTGTCGTGCTGCTAGTAGTGCCAACGCCATCTGCCTACCCCTCAATGAATGAAGGGAAAATGTCGGCGCATTTGGTAGCCCCAGTAGTGTGTACGCTGGGAAGCGTGGGATTTCTGTATCAAAGGCTTTGTCAATGTCATTCAGTACCCCCTCCCAGAAATGCTCCAATCTTGGGCAGTGCCAGAGTAAGTGCGCCAGAGAGCCGGAAAGGCCACAACCCCTTTTTTGTCCCAGCTGTGGATGCGAGCCAGCGTGAGATACCAGTACGTTGTAACTTTGAAAGCTGATTCGGCCCCAGCGGTGTCATGGGCTGTGTGATGTGCCCTTTAGTGGATGTTGACCCATTCTTTGTCAGTCAGGGCCACACCCAGCTCCTCCTCCCAGCGTAGTTGACCCTTTGTATGCCCCTGTTTCTGCCCAGTGGTGAGCAAAGTGTACAGTTCAGAGATCAGATGTTTGTCATCTGTTTTGCACATTAACCATTTCTCAAAGGGAGTGAGCAGTCGAGAGGCCTGCCCTAGGTATGGTGGTGAAGTGACCCAGTGTCTGAGTTGCAGGTAGTGGAATTCATCAGATTTAGGCAGGTCATAGTCCGATCTCAGTTGCTCATAGGGAAGAATGCCTTTAACATCGAACAGCGAGCCCACCCTTTTACACCCTGCTTCCCTCCATCTCTGAAAGACCTCAGGTTTGCAGCCTGGTGGGAAATCTGGATTGTCCACTATCTGGGACATTGGGGAGGGAAATGTCATCAAGCCTCTTTTAAGCACCACGGCATCCCACACTTTTAGAATCACTGCAGTAACTGGAGAAGAGTAGAGACCCCAGGTCCTTAACTTACACAGCAGCCATGCCTCCCTCCATATATTTGCTCCAGCCACTGACTGATCCATAAAGGTCCAGTGCTTTTAGGCCACACCTCCATTTTGCTTGGACTGTGACATTTGGGATTTGGGTAAGCGCACCTTTTTCCCTCCCCAGACAAATTTGTTGATAGCTATTTGTAAGGTACACAGAGCCATCGGGGGTGGGGGGTACCAGAGGCTGAGTCTGGAAAATGTATAGAATCCACAGTAGTACCGTCATTTTAACAGCAGCTATATGCCCAAATCAGGCCAGCTTTAGTCGCGACCATCTATCCAGGGCCTTCCTCGTTTGTTCCACCAGAGCAGAGTAATTCAGCCCCAGTGTTTTCGACAGCATAGGAGCCAGGAGGATACCCAGGTAAGTTATCGATTGCTTGGCCCATTGTTGGCGGAATCTCTCTCAGAGGATCTCCTTGTGTGCTTGGGGGCAGGCTAAGGTAAGAACCTGTGACTTGCTTAGGTTATATTTGAATCCCAAGATTTCCCTGAATACTTCCATCTCGGCCAAGAGGGCGGGCTAGGAGGTGGAGCGATAAAAATATGTCATCCGCGTAGAGGCTTATCTTATGGTCATCACCTCCAAAACATAGTCCCTGTATTTGTGGGTGGTCCCAAATCTGTTGGGCGAGGAGCTCCATATATAGGACGAAGGGGAGGGGCGAGAGTGGGCATCCCTGCCTCATGCCCCTTGCTATCAGAAAGGATGCTGAAGATGCCCTATTCACTCTGATGAAAGCCCGAGGAGCCCGGGAGATACATTGGACCCATTTTATAAAGCGCTTGCCAAAGCCGAAGTGACGGAGTGTGTCGAACAGGTAGCTCCACCGTACTCTGTCAAACACCTTCTCTGCGTCTATTGACAGAAGTAGGGCTTCCTTACGAGATCTGAGCACACTATCCATAAGATGTAGGAGGTGCTTTGTGTTATCTCCTCCTGTCGAGTGGGGATAAACTCGGCATGGTCTGGGTCAATCTGACCCACCATCAGCGGGTTAAGACAGGCCGCCAATATCCCTGTGAAGAGTTTTGCATCCAACTTAAGCAGAGATATTGGGTGGTAAGAACTGCACCGACTTGGATCTTTGTGAGGTTTGAGGATCATCGAAATTGCCGCTTCCGCCATGGAGTCAGAGACCGCACCTCACTCCAGAAAGGAGTTGAATAGTCACGTCAGCAAGGGCGCCAACTCCATCCAGAAGGTTTTATAGACTAGAACTGAATACCTGTTGGGGCCAGGGGATTTGTTCAATTTCAGCCTAGCGATGGCCAAGATAACTTCCTCCGGGCATATGGGCTTGTCAAGTTGGCTCACCTGCTCCCTGGGAAGGCATGTGAGATTGCTCACCTCAAGGAATGCATCTGCGTCTCGATGTACTGTATCCTCCTCGGTGTATAGACACTGATAGAATTGCCTGAATATTTCAGCTATCTGAGAGTCCAAGTGCACTTCCTCACCTGAGGAGTTCTTGATCAAAGGTATAGCCCCTGACAGTGTTTTTGCTCTAACCCTCGATTGCTTGGCCCATTGAAGGGGGAATCTCTCTCAGAGGATCTCCTCGTGTGCTTGGGGGAAGGCTAAGGTAAGAACCTGTGACTTGCTTAGGTTAAATTTGAATCCCAAGATTTCCCTGAATACTTCCATCTCGGCCAAGAGGGCGGGCTAGGAGGTGGAGTGATAAAAATATGTCATCCGCGTTCTTGATCAAAGGTATAGCCCCTGACAGTGTTTTTGCTCTAAGCCTCTGAGCCAGCAACCTCCCACATTTGTCGCTGTTCAAGTAGACCTTATGACAAAGGTGGAGTAAAGCATACTCCGCCCTGTCTAGGTCAAGGTGCTTCAAGAGAAGTCTTTTTTTCTCCAGTTCTCGCCACACTCTCGGCGCGCCTGTGCACTTATGTATCACCTCCAGCTCTCTCACCTCCTGTTCTATGCTCTGCAATGCTTCCCTGCACTTTCTATTGTCAGCGGATGATATGGCCAGAAATTCCCCCCTTACTATCAACTTCCGGGCCTCCCAAATCGCAGCCAGTGAGGTATCCTCCCTATCATTGTGTTGTATGTATTCTACAATTTTTCCTTGCATCTCTGTCACCGTGCTTGGTGATTGTAGCAGGCCCTCCCGAAGGCGCCACCTCGCATAATTACGATTGGCCTCGCCTACTTGGATGGTGACTGTGAGTAGAGCGTGGTCTGACAGAGAGCGTGGCTCTATAGATGCCACCCGAACCCTAGGCAAAAGCGATGTGGAAAATAGGAAGTGATCTACGCGCGCATAGGATTTGTGCACAGTTGAGTAGTGTGTGTAGTCTCGTGTCTCTCAATCAGGTGTTTGTTAAGCGCGACTACTCACCTGTAAGGGTCTAAAGGCGCTGGGGGAGGGGCGGGGGGGGGTTTAGCAGGCTCCAGTCCATCAACGGGGGGGTCTGTCAAAGAGCCAGGTTTTGAGGTTTCTTGCGGAGATGGGGAGCGATGTTGTCTGTCTGAGGTGGAGGGGCAGGGCGCGTCAGGCTCGGGCCGCGAGGAAGGAGTAGGAGCTGCCTCCCTATCTGGTCTTTCTGGTGCGGGGACCACAGCGTAGGAGAGCTGGGCAAATCGTAGGGTCCGCTGGGGTGCATGGAATTTGAGTCGGCTCTTCAGGTTTGCTGGTCCGGTGTCATGGAGAGCCTTGTGGGCATGCGTGAGCAGCTTGAAGGTGACTAGCTTAGATGGGGAGCCAGTGGAGTGTGCACAGGTGCTGGGAGATGTGGCAGTGTCTTGGCAGGTCGAGGACCAGTCTTGCGGCGGCATTCTCAATGTTCTTTAGCTTGCGGGTGAGGTTTTTGTTTATTCCAGCGTAGAATGCGTTGCCTTAGTCGAGTCTGCTGGTGACCAGGGCGTGAGTGACGGTCTTTCTGTGTTCGAGGGGGATCCATTTGAAGGTCCTACGTAGGAGGCAGAGGGTGTGGAAGCAGGAGGACGAGGCGGAGGTGATCTGGTGGTCCATTTTGAGATCAGAGTCCAGGATGATTCCCAGGTTGCATACGTGGTCCGTAGGGGTGGGCGGGCTTCCGAGGGCAGGGGCCGCCAAGTGTCGTTCCATGCGTCGGGGTTTAGGCCTATGATTAGTACTTCTGTTTTGTTGGTGTTTAGTTGTAGGCAGCTGTTTTTCATCCATTTGGCGACGGCTTCCATGCCTTCTCGAAAATTTTGTCTGGCGGTATTGGGTTATTTGGCTAGTGAGAGGATGAGATGGGTGTTGTCTGCGTATGACACAATGTTAAGTCCGTAGGTTCTGACGATGGGGGCGAGCGGAGCCATGTAGACGTTGAAGAGTGAAGGGCTAAAGGAGGACCCCTGGGGTACTCCGCAGGTGAAAGGTGTAGGGTCGGAGAGGAAAGAGGGGAGTCAGACCCGCTGCGTTCTGCCGGAGAGGAAGGAGAAGATCCAGTTGAGGGCCTTGTCTTGGATCCCTGCGTCGTGGAGTCTGCGTTTTAGGGTGCGGTGAGATACTGTGTTGAACGCCGCTGAGAGGTCGAGGAGAATGGGGGCTGCTGTTTCTCCTTTGTCCAGTAGGGTGCGTATATCATCTGTTGCAGCGAGGAGGGTGGTTTCCATACTGTGGTTTTTTCTGAAGCCGGATTGGGAGTCGAGGATGTTGTGCTCTTTGATGAATGTGGTGAGTTGGCTGTTGATGGCTTTCTCGATGACTTTCACTGGGAACGGGGGCATGGAGATGGGTCTGTAGTTTTTGATGTCGGTGGGGTCCACCAAGGGTTTCCTCAGGAGGGGGTTGACCTCGGCGTGTTTCCAGTCGTCGAAGAACGTGGCGGTTGCCATGGAGTGGTTGATGGTGTGGCAGAGCATGGGTACGACGGTGTCTTTGGGTGGTGAAGGCGCCAAATATAATGCAGCCCACTCTCTGCGAGCCATCGTTTACCCTATAGGGAGAGTGCTCCTGTCTGTGCAAGTCTCTGGCACGAGTGATCCTTAACATTATCCATTACTAAATTGAAATCGCCTCCTATTAGAATCGCTGCATCAGATGATGCTAGCCACTCCGAGAGAGTCCTAATAAGGAAGGGTTCCTGATGCGTGTTTGGCGTGTAGATGTTGATTAGGATGAAAAGAGTGGAACGCCATTAAATCCTAAGTTCAAGAACCCTCCCCTTCACTTCATAAAGAGTTGAGAGCACCTTCCATTCGAATTTTGCGCTTAGCAAAATAGCAACCCCATTTGTTTTTGCAGCGCCTGATTGGTGTGGGAATCGGCCTGTACACATGCAGGCTGTATCTTTAGATAACAGATGGGTTTTTTGTAACATGCAAATATCGCCTTCAGCGCTTTCCAGCAAGGAGAGGATCGCAGAGCGTTTTACAGGGTGATTGAGGCCCCGTACACTTGGAGATATGACTTTGAGATCCTTACCCATGGAACTTAACTAATGGAAAGAGAGGCGAGAGGGCGTGCTCAAAATAGGGAGGTCAGAGGAGAGTGGGCCTAAGGGAGCACAACCGTGCCTTCATGTACCTGGCATCCCTACGATCGGTGCAGTGTACCCAAACAAAAATAAAACCAAATGAATGAACATTGTGTCCTCGCCCATGTAACAGGATGGAACAAAACAAGTGTCCCTTATGACTACAGTTTGTCTAGAGTAAACTGGTAAAGGGGGCGAGAGCCCAAGGCACACCTGCAAAAGGAGGAGAGGCCTCAATGTTGTGCTCTCCATGCTTTCTCAATGCATTGAGCTGGGGGCCGGGTGGACTGGGCCAGTTGACAGCGAGGAAATGATTGCCTCTCTCTCCTTTAGTATAGTTGCTTTGTCCGGCTTATGGGGGGGACGATGACTTCCCAACTTTTTGCCAGCGGGGCTGGGTGTGATTCATCCCCTCTAGGGACCTGTATTGCGGCTCCGGGGACATAGGCTTTGCAATTCCCAGGACATCTCTGGCCTCCTGAAGGGAATGAATCTGTCACAACTTGCCCTCATGGTGGAAGATGATCCTAAAAGGATGACCCCAGGAGTAAGCAATTCTCTTCTCTTTCAGGTAAAGTGTAATCGGCTGGAATTTCCAGCCTTTATACAGGGTGGTAGCCGAAAGATCCTGGAATAGTGTTGGGGAGTGGCCGCAAAAGTGCAAGGGGTGTACAGCTCTCGGCATTTTTATGATCAGTTCCTTCAACTGAAAATAGTGCACACATACCAGGATGTCCGGTGGTGGAGCATTACCACTTCTCAGCAGACCTACTCGGTGGGCCCTGTCGATCTGAATATCGGCCGAGTGGTCATCACCCAACACCTGACGAAAGAGGGGCGAGACAAACTCCCTGTTGTCTTCACCCTCTGCTCCTGATTTTACACCTCTGATGCGCACATTGTTGAGGCGGGAGCGATTTTCCAAGTCTTCCGCGTGGCCCTGCAATTCAATATGTTGCTCCTTGAGCCGGAGGATTTGTTGCTGCATCATTTCAAGTTCTTTGTCTGGTTTCGTGTTCTTCAAGAGTCGCCACCAGCTCACCTACTTCTTCAACATCGCGCTTTACTTCTTTGAGGTCTACTGAGAGTTGTCCCTTGAGTTCTTGAAGATCTTCATGTAAGGATCAATCAATCAATCAATCAATCAGGGGTTTATAAAGCGCCCTATTCACCCATGAGGGTTTCAAGGTGCTCGGGGTGGAGGCAGCAAATCCAGATTGGTCGAAGAGCCAGGTCTTGAGGTCCTTCCAGGGTCGGGGAGCATCTGATGTTCACAGGGAGCTCGTTCCAGGTCTTGGCTGCGATGTAGGAGTAAGCTCTCTCTCCTGCTCTGTTTCTGCGGGGGAACTCTGCCAGGGTGAGGTCGGCGGAGCGCAGGTTTCTCTTGGGTATGTGGAAAGAGACTCTCTCGTTGAGGTATTTGGGTCCAATGTTGTTGAGGGATTTGCAGGCCTGGGGGAGGAGTTTGAAGGTGACCCTCTTTTCGACAGGGAGCCAGTGGAAGTCTCGTAGGTGTTCGGTCATGTGTTTGTGACGTGGTGTCCCAAGTACGAGTCTGGCTGCGGCGTTCTGGATTATTTGGAGTTTGTGTAGAAGAGTTCTGTTGATTCCGGCGTATAGGGCATTGCCGTAGTCCAGTCTGCTGGTTATGAGCGCGTGGCTGACGGTCCTTCTGCAGTCGGAGGGGATCCATTTGAAGGTCTTGTGGAAGATGCGCAGGCAGTTGAAACTGGTGGAAGCGACGGCGTTGATCTGGCGGTTCATGGAGAGGGAGGAGTTAAGGATGATGCCGAGGATTCGTGCGTGGTCTGTGGGGGTGGGTGGATTCCCAAGGGTGGAGGGCCACCAGGTGTTGTTCCAGGCAGTGGTGCAGGGTCTGAGGATGAGGACCTCGGTTTTACCTGAGTTGAGCTTCAAGCAGCTGTCTTTCATCCAGGCTGCGACGTTCTTCATTCCTTCATGGAAGTAGAGTCTGGTGTCTTCGGAATTCTTAGTGAGTGAGAGGATGTGCTGGGTGTCATCGGTGTAGGATACTATGCTGAGACCATGCTGTCTGGTGATGGCGGAGAGGGGGGCCATGTAGATGTTGAAGAGCATGGGGCTGAGCGATGATCCTTGGGGTACTCCGCAGTTGATATCGGTGGGATTGGAGAGGAAGGGAGGGAGTCTGATCCTCTGGGTTCTGCCCGAGAGAAAGGATTGGATCCAGTTGAGGGCAGCTCCTTCTATACCCACGTTGTGATGTCTGGCTGCGAGCGTGCGATGTGAAACGTGTCAAAGGCTGCGGAGAGGTCTAGAAGGATGAGGGCCGCAGTGTGTCCCTGATTGAGTAGCATGTGGATGTCGTCAGTGGCGGTGAGGAGGGTGGTCTCGGTGCTGTGGTTGCTGCGGATTCCAGACTGGGAGGTGTCTAGGATGGAGTTCTCTTCGATGAAGGTGGTCAGCTGGGCGTTTACGAGTCTCTCGGTGACTTTGGCCGCAAAGGGGAGGAGAGAGATGGGCCTGTAGTTTTTCAGGTCCGCTGGGTCGGCAGTTGGTTTCTTGAGCAGGGGTTTAACCTCTGCCCGCTGCCACTCGTCTGGGAAAATGCTGGATCTGAAGGAGGCATTGATGGTCCGACCTAGTTCGGTGCGATGGCGGCGGCTCTGTGGAATATGTGTGGTGGGCAGGGGTCCGTTGGGGCTCCTGAGTGGGTTTTCTTCATGGTCGTGGTGATGTGTTCGACGGTGGCGGGATTCCAGGTCATGACGGTTGGCTTATCAGCGGCGGTGGCGAGGGGGGGTATCCAGCGTCTGTTCGCTGAAGTTGTCGTAGAGGAACTTGATCTTCATATGGAAGTAGGAGCTGAGCTTGTTGCAGAGTTCCTGGGAAGGTGTGACGTACGTGGCTTCACTGGGGGGTTTGGTAAATTGCTGTATGACGTTGAACAGTTCCTTGGCGTGGTCGCGTTGGTCAGGACTTTGTCTCTTATGAAGGTCCGTTTGGTGTCTCTTATGCGCTGGTGGTAAGGTGGTGAACAACGCTGTCATATAGGCTTTCGTAGCCGGGGCATCTGCTCCCTCCTGCCCTCTCTGTAGTCCCTCAACGTCCTGGCCCCTATTTTCTGTGGCTCCCTGCGTGGGCTGTTTCAGGAGCATCTCCTTAACTGAGCATTACTTTTTCAGCAGTGCGCTTGCCATTGTTCCCGCTACTGTGCAGCTTGTTGGTAGCAGTCCTTAGGCCGTCAGGCTCTTAATGCCATTGAGACCCTAGATCCTGGCTAGGACGCATTGGCTGGCAGCAGGGACCAGCTCCCTCTTTCAGACTGGACCTGCGCACTCCTGGATCCACACCTCAGTAGGAGTTGGCACCAAGCAAATGTGTCACACAGGGCCGCTGATCCCAATCATCATCACGTGGATCGCCTGCTAGACTACAAATATGTTATAATCTGGCAGGCAGCCAGCGCAAGCTTTGGCGGAGCAGTGGTGTGGATGTTTGCAACTCCACGCTAAAGCTCCACTAAAATCTCATAATTTGGCCTATAGTGACCTCTTGTACAAGCAGCAGAATGGGATTACAGAAATACACATTTACATCATCCCCAGTAAGGACTCGAAAAAACATATTTAATTCATTTTTGTATTGTTCTTTAGCAATATTGTGTAGGGGTAGGTATCAGATGTCTGATGCACAAACACTTACCTTTTTTACAAAAAACATTATTATAGTTTTATAAGGTACATGAACACATTATTGCAATGAAAGTCAATGTATTGGAAATTACAAAGATACGCAATGTGCAAAACACCAAAATATAGTGCTTACATGGCATATTGTGAACAATGACATGCTATACATTAAATGAAAAAAAATGGCATTTGTGTGTAATCTGCACAACAAACTCAGGAGAGGGATGGGTTTGGAGGCAGACCTAGTACGTTGTATATTAGCGAATAACGGGTAGCAGTATAAGGTCGCCACAGGCAGGAAGGTCACAGGGGTCGCCAAGGCAGGAAGGTAGACTCAACGTGCAACCATGGTATGTGAAATGTCGAAGGAGTAAGTGGGGAGTGGGCGAGGGGTGGGCATGGACAGAATGGAGTCATGAAGGGGTAGTTCGTGGTGAGCTCTTAAGAGTGGGGTGTTGGTAAGGAGAAGTGATCATCCTGTGGCATGATGTTGAGGAATTCTGTTAATAGCGTGTCCCACTCTGGGGATATTGGGCGTTTGCTTATGTGCCGTGCTTCCTCGAAACATAGGGCGGTTCCTTTAGTAGTCCCCCATTTAAGTACTGCTCCTTGCCAAGCCAACCAACGGCCCTCCATTGCATTGTAAGCTTCCCCTTAGCTAGTAGTAAGGCCAGGCCGGCAAAGCGGGTGCAGATGATGTGGCTCTTTCTGTGTTTGAAAACAAAGAGGGCACAAGGCTCCCATGTATATATAATTCGGTAACCACATGGAATACCGTGGGGATATCCCGCCTGTAGGCAATCAGGGCAGGACCGCAGCATGTGGTGATGATCTGCATCCCCCAAATTGGGTCGGGGGCAAAGTAGGTCCACCGTGGGAAAAAAGTGGTTAAGTTGTGCGGGGGTTAAGTTTGTGTGGTGGAGGATGTGGAATTGGATGTTCTTGAACCTGGTATTTCTGGAGACAGTGTGGGGGAAATCCAGTGCCTGGATCCATTCCTTATCGTTCAACACCCTCCTCACATCAACTTCCCACTTGGCAAGGAGAGGTCCCATGGAGATTTCTATGTGGCTTCAAATCGCCCTGTAAAGCCAAATAATTAAATGGCTTCAAAAACACTTGCATTATTGGTATCCAGAATTGAATCTAAGAATGATATGCATTTGTAATGTATAAGTGAAGAATTGTCTCTATTGAAGGATTGGCCTAATTTGTTGAAGAGTCATGGATAGCAGACTGGAATGAATCTCCCTTTATCAGCTAATCATCCACGCAAGGGGAATAGTTGGTGGCCCTATCTTCTGAGATAGGCTGCCACTAGCACCATGCTTTTTAGAAGATCTTTAAGGCAGATATGAGACTAAATAAGAGCTCTTTAAATTGATAATGACAATGAGAAAAACACAAATATTTTTGATGTTTGGTGTGGATGGGAATGTGCAAGAACGAGTTCTGTAAGTCCAAAGATGTCATAACATCTTTTTTAGGACTTTATTTAGTTGCCAAAATAGTACTGATTGTAAGGCTGTTGCTGTACTGTACTAGGTTGGAATTGTATGACTGATATCCTCCTTAATAGGTGGGCTGACCTCCTTCTCTGAACCCTTGAAAAGGCTGCTGAAGTCTTTTCTGCAGTCCTTCCAGCAATTCGACTCATTGTATGACAACATCTTCCCAAAAATATTGAGAATACAAATATCGACTTTACATCCTTTGAATGTAAAGTGAAAAATATAAAGAACAAAACTATAGAAGGCCAAAGTATCCTCATGCAATCAGTAAACATCCAGAAGTTTAAGTATTACAAACTATATTAACTTTAAAACATATATTAGCTCTAAAGTAATATTACATTAAAAAATACACGATTCTAATAAAACAATATATACAAAATGAAGAACTCACAAACATAAAATAAAAATATATTTTGTGAGATAACTGCAAAAAATAGTAAACATTATTTAAAAAAATAAAATAGTAAATTAAACATAAATAATAAAAAAACGAATAAAATTAACTAGAATTACAAACACAACCTATTGTAAAAAAAAAAAAAATCCCAAAACATTAAAATTAAAATAAATGAATACAAAAAGTTACTAGAATATTAATAATAATAAAAAAATACATTAAACTAACTTTAAAAATTAAAACACAAAAATAATAAAGCAATTTTAAAAAAAAAGACAGATTAAAAAAATTACTCTGAAGGGTCTGATTCACTACTCTCACCACAAACTGACCATCAGTAGGGAAAGTGTTGGACTTTGGAAGGGTTAGAGATACTTTTTCAACTACAACATGAGCAATAGTAGGGAAAGTGTTGGACTCTGGAGGTGTCAGATTTACTATTCCCACTCCAATGTAAGCAACAATAGGGAAAGTGTTGAACTTTGGAGGGATCAGATTTATTATTACTACTTAAACCAGAGTAACAGTAGGGAAAGTGTTGGACTTTGGAGGAGTCTTGACATGTTATTATTAATTGCATCTAAAGGGACCTTCATTTTATGATTCTTCTGAGTTTATAAGCTTAGGTGGAGGCTGTGGAGATACTTTACTTAGTAATTTAGGCTCAATTACTACCATCAATGGAATATCCCTCTCTGAATGAAAAGTAACTTCAGATGAAGTAGAAAGTTGCCTTATTGATGCTGCATTCAAAATTAATGATGTTGTCATTGTCAAGAGTGTCCTTGTCAACATTTTTGTCATTGACAGAGTCTTTGTTGATGGTGTTCTCGTCGACAGTAGTGCTGTCGCCAGCAGCAATACAAATGAAGATGGCAAAAAGTTAATTTAAGCTTTCCAGAAAATTAGGTGGCTATCAAACAATTTCAAATCTGTGAAAGATCCAATGCTGTAGAACTATAGAGCAACAGAATGCTCCTCACAGTTATTCTTATGATAAGTATTACAATGTGTTGATTCATATCAAGGGTAATTATTTTGCTCTGTAGTCTGTTCACAGGAAGTGTCTAAGATTATACTTACTCTGGACTGCCTTTTCAACTGGCACATTCTGATGTCTGTGGATTAGAGAACAGAAAGTGGCAAAGGTGATGGTTTTGGGAACGGGAGAGTGTCTCTTGCACAGTGAATATTCTTCCAAATCTTTTAGGTCACACATGGTAAATAATATATATTACATATACAAAAATATGGTACAATGAAGCATAGTCACACGTTTCTGCACATCATAAGACTATCCCTGTGTCAAGATGTGATGTCAGAGGGTTGGAGTAGCAGCATCATAAGCACACTTATGCTAATCTGAGGACATGGCTCCCTGTCCATGAAACCTTATGTAATGCCATTCATGTATATTCATGTGTCACTCTATTCTTCAACAAATGAAGGACTCACTTGTCTCTAGTCACCTTCCTTAGCTTCAATGCTAGACCAGGTCACCCCAAAATAGTTGTACATTATCTGTTCCTTCCAGGTGCCTGTTATTATGCTCTTGTGACATTTAGTGACCTCTGGCAAAATCCAAACTTTTCAGCTGGTATCTTCAAATTCTGGGTATTTTTAACTCCCACTTCTCTTTCTCAATGCTCCACAACAGTTCCAGAAAAGGTGGTGGTTGCAATACTCTACATCCAGACTTCCTTCAACTGAAATGCATACCTGCGTTATAGCATTAGGTTCCGTTTGGCACCAGACCTTGACACCAGGACCTGAGCTAAATCATCTAGGTTTTGGTAAGGGGCTCTACAGTGGTGTTGAGACCCAGAGTATTAGTACTATCGTTTGTGTGCAAGAAGGTTCATTTCTAGTGGTGACTAAGTTTGTTTTCTTTGAAGCCCAGAGCGGGTGCTTAAATTTTGTGTGCACTTAGGTCTGTTTCTACTTGTGTTTGCACACAGATATTTTCCTTTTCTCTATAAGTACAGGAGCTCTGTGTTACACACAAACAGAGTCATTTGTATCTTGCACTAATGATGTTGTGAGCAGTACTATATATATTACCACACTTCATGTGTATGCAAACTGAACTAACCTATATGTATATATTTTCCAGTACTGCATGCATGCCAAGCATAGCAGTGTATAAGCAGTGAAGTAAACTGTTACTGTTGGTTTGAGATGTCTCCCTTGCACAAATATGTCTTGTTTTTCTTTTCTTTGCTCAAGTTCATTGTTCAAACAAAAGAAATGGATGAGCAACACCTGAGCTGCCCTCAAAACTCCAGGTATATGAAAGTAATGCCTATTCCTCCCTCCTTCGAGTAAACCACATTTGGTGTACTGTTGTTATTTCATCCCACAGGTTGCACACATAAACCGATGAGTGCTGCTGACAATGGTCATATTGTAGTAACCATGAGGTAGGTTTAGTGGAAATTCAAGGGCTAAAACCATTGAAGGGATAAAAGGCTTGATGTAACAATGTTGCAAGAGACTGGGAGTCAGGGGAGTCATTTCTACTTTTATTTTTTCAGTAGTTGAATGTGCAAGGTGTCTTTCTTTGTTATTTACTCTATATTGTTTTATAGTCTTTGTTTTAGTTTATTGTATATTCCCTGAAACCTTTGCATGGGGTTCTCTGACCTACTGGCACGTATCTATATTTCTGTCAGCTATCAGATGGCCACAGGAGACTCTTGAGTCCATGCTGCCTTTGCAATCATGCTGAGGGAAGATCGGACTCCTCTGTGGACCTGACACACTGTTTTCTGCCTTTAAAATGGAGATTCATCTCTTTGTATCAACTCTTAAAATAATGCTTCAGGAAACTGGAATAGAGCTTGAAAATGTATATCCGGTTTGGTATCTTAGATGATGAATTAGTATAAATAGATCGAACTGGGCATGTGCTGCTTCAGTTAGAGACTGCTAAATGTAAACATCTCTTTTGGGCAATCTGTATGTGTATGGCTCATCATATTGTGTCTTATGATGGTTAACCTTCACATGAAATAAATCTATTAAGTGTGTTGTTAGCTTCTTTATGACTTTAAAGCACTACAGTTAACATCTCCTTGATAAACATGATTTCTCAGGTGTCTTCCAGCTACTATTTAATATTTTGTCGTTTTTGACTGATGAAGGAAGTTTGCTGAGCAGCATTGTCAAGATATGAGATAGGCTTAAAGACCTTTGACACTCTTTCATGTGGCTTTACCTTCCCATTTTGTAGTCTTCAGGTTTGTAGCCAGCATACTTCACAAGTTTCTCCACTCCCTCCTCTGGGGGGCCATGCCAGTTGGGCCATGTATCTGGACACAAAGCCTTGTATCTAAAAGGACACATAAGTAGACACAGTACAGTAAGCAAGAACATGTATTTACCAGTACCCACAGTTCTCTAGCTTTGGTATATTGTATAGATTCACATGCTTTAATATTGTCCTTCATTCGACTTGGAACCCTCACTAGTTAATTTTGATACAGCAGTATTTCCATATGATTTAATAAAATTGAAACAGCCATAGACTATGCGCAGTCCATCCACCCTATTGTGTAATCTGAACTTTGACCAATGAGTTGGAGAGATACAGAACTTGAGCTTTCCGCATTGGTTGAGCTGCTCTGATTTTCTCAGCTTGTCAGGGAAATATTCACTATAAGCCTCATAATCAACATTAGGTTCTCATGCTGCAATAAGGATTGCCTTAGTAGTACAGAGATGACATGCATAAGCATAATAATGCCATTTCCTTATGCAGTCTGGATATTGAAGCAGTAACAGTACTGAAAGGTGGGCATGGATTCCCATGTCGCTGCCTTGCACGTCTCATAAATCATCACTCCTGCAAACAATGCAGCCGTCCCCATCACATGTCTACTGGTCTGACGTCTGGCATTGCTCCTGAGAAGTCTTTCAGATTTTGTTGGCAGAAAACTATGCATGCTGACACTCAATTAGCTGTATTTTGTTTACATCGTAAAAGGAAATAAACAATTAATCCAATTCCCTGAATGGCTTAGTTCTGTCAGTATCTAATTTTAGACAACGTTAAAGAATAGGTCCCTTTTAGCATGGTGGCAGGCTGAGAAAAAGAAGACCGGAGTTTCTGTTTTGAGTTAGGTGAAAGGATAAAGGAACCTTAAACATAAAGTAGGGATTTGTTGCAAGAGTGACTCTAGATTTTTCGAGTTTCAGATATGTAGGCTGAGTGGATAAAGTTTTGGTTTCTCCACTTCCCCTGGCTGATGTAATTCCCACCAGAGTGGCTGTTTTCCATGACAACATTTGAATGGAAGGTTGGCAACTGGGCTCAAAAAGAATTCTCATGACAGCACCTAGCACAATACTGATCTCCCAGATCAATGGTTGTGTTGCTACTGGAGGAAAAGCTCAAATCATGCCTTCCCATAAACGCCTAGATGACTCATGTAGAGAGAAGAAATAGAGTTGATGGAGTCTTCAGATTCCCTCAAATAGCAGCCAATGAGCACGAATTGATGCATACTCCAGGGCAGACAACAGAAGATGCAATAAATATATCACAATATCACGTGGGTGACATGTACAAGGGGTCTAGATTATGATCTGTTGCCCAAAAGAAAGATCTTTTCCATTTTGAGGAACATGTTTTTCTAGAGGTTGTCCTAACTACTTTTAGGATGGTCTGGTAATCAGGCTGAATGTTGAAAGACAACAGAACTAGAGAGTAAGGAAAAATAGAAAGGCTACTTGTCCTTTTCCCTGGGTAGTATTCGAATAAACAAAGTGGACAAGTCCTTTAGTAGGTATTAAGGTCGTAGTTTTTGACCTGTACTTTCGAAAAAGGAGCGCTAACAACAGATCGTTGTTTAAGGAAACCCCTCACCCACCTACCTAGTGGTGGCATGCTTTATCATCGGGGCCCAGCTGTATTACCAAGTGCAATCCAGCTGTGCTTCAACGCCTGAACTACAGCGGAGCGGGTTGTCATGTGAAAAGTGCAAAGTGCTATGTGAAGTGAAATTATGTGTTAAAAATATCTCTAGGAAGTACCCTTATAAAAGTTTTAATTGAAGGGTCCTAGGATATGGGTAAAAACATCGTCGAGATACACATGAGGTTTTAAAATGAACCTCTGTATCCCTTTAAAAATTACAGGTCTACAAGTTTCAGCCTTCAGATGTGTTCATGAGGATTTTGTCAAAACCAGCTGAAAGTGCGTGCCCAAAGAAAAGTGGCCACTGTGGTGTGAATATCAGCACACACCCTAAAGTGTGCTGTGAGTGTGGTGGGATCTTGTTACAGATCCTATGCAGCGAGTACCTGTGAAGGAAAGAAGTACCTAGTACAACTACATTGTCACATTTTCATTTGTACACAGGTATGTCATGCATGTCTTACTTAGTAGCGCTCCTCTATGCGTAGAGTTGTGGTGACTGGTTGGGAGAAGGCATCGTGCATGTGACTTGGTGAGTGCATGCATGATGGCTATCTCAAAATAACCAAGCTTGGCTACAATGTGCCCCAGTGGTTTCTAATTAAATGCAAGACAAAAATACTGACACTTGAAGTATATTTAATAGGTTATGCGTGTTGTGCAGTGGTAGATAGTCTTGAAGAAAATATTAAAACCCTAATTATATAATTGGACACTCCATTAGAAATCAAAGGATGATACTTCTCTTGGTTAAAGTCCTGCCTGCAAAGAGCACCACACAATGGGTATGGCAACATTAGCTTGGGGAAGTAACTCATGGCAATGCATTCCTAGCCTTATGTATGTCCATTCAACATTACAAAACTGGTAGACATAGAGTTCACACCTTAACAGTGGAACAGCTGGTTTCGCTTTCAGCAGTGAGTATGGGGGAACTGCACTGATGGATCTCTCAAAGAGCCCACAATTGCATGGAAAGGTACTGCTGAGCCACATTTACATTTGGCAAGTGGGCCAAAGGGGATTCTTTCCACTAGAAGCAACCTTTACATGACGATACAACCCATTTCCACTGGACACCAATATTTCCATCTGATGCTCCTGTGGGAAGTCGGGTGGAAATAACTAGGCAGGGAAACTGTTTACTCAATGCATTCCCCACCTGCCTAGCCAGAAAGGGATTACTTTACATAATTCCTTATCAGCTGGACATTGCCATCTGGTGAAACCTCTAAAGTTAAATGGCTGGGTTCACAACTTTATCCCCTAATGTGTGGAGTCAATTCCAATAAACCAGGTTGCAGATCAGCTGCCCAATCTAGAGTGGTTGATCTGTCACCATTTTAGATGGCTTTGGCTCAGTGATTGACATCCCAAACTTTGAGGTAAGTACAGTGCCCTCAACATGTATGGTACCCACACATTATGGATGCATTTCCAATTTCCGCCTTTAGTCATGGAAATGCCAACTTTACCAATAACCATACTCTACACATGCCTAGCCTGGACCTCAACCTACGTCTACGCCTGACAAAGTTGGTCTCACATAAATATTTTCAGAGACTCAAATGAACAGAATCTGTCTTCATTGGGATGGAATATTTTTGAACAATTTGAAGTTAACTGCAACTTAAGATAATACAATTGACGTATCTTCCAACGTTCATAGCTGGTTACACATACATGAGTGTAAAGTTATGAAAGCTAAATACACATCTTCATATACAGTAACAATTGTCATTGAAAATTATGTTCTTCTAAATTGGACTATTTTACTTTGTATAACAATGAATTGAAAACTTGTAGAAGTGGACATGTTAGAATTCATTTTCCATCTGGATGGGTTTGTGTTAAACTCAAGGTGTTTGATTTGCCAATTAACAGTTATACTGAAAGTATTATTTGCCAGGGAGTCCTAGTATTTAAAGTTTATGAGGGTGCAATACAAACCAATACACATCAACCTTGTCAGAACTTGAAAAAGAAAGAAAAAATAACGTATTTATTTATTTGTTTTTAAATGACACAACACAGTCTATTTTAAGACCATATTTAACCTATTGTAAGCCTTCCACCAGAAAACAGGTCTGTTTGAGCATGATCAGGCTGCAAATCTTAGTGTAGACATCAGAAACATCTTGTTCATTTAAGCACTGTTGAAGCTGAACATCATACGTATTTCATGGCAATAGGCAGCAACAGAAATGCAAATTGGGACCATGTGCCAAATATTGATTGGGCTACTAATCCAACCTTTTAGGACAATCACACTAAATGTTCCCTTCGGCTGACATACATTCCTGCACTCACATTGAAACAGTGTGCATGTCTATAAGACCAGCTCAAACTCCCCCATCTCTTGTAAAACCCATCATAAACGTTTGTAACTCAAGAGCTTACCTCTGTAAGAACAGTTCATACTTTCGACGATAGGCAAATCCAGCTCGCCTCACACGCAAATGTTCCATGAGTCCTAGATACTTCACCTGGTGTCGAACCAGAATATCATCAAATTTACCTAGAGTCAGTAGTCAAGCAAACAAAGTGATTGACAACAAGTCCTTGGTTGAAGTGAAGCATCTAGTCACAGTTCTTAACTTCACCATTTCACAGACAGGAAAGTCAACTAGAATCTTCTGACTGCCTAAGTTACACCTGACATCTGTAACCACTTATTTTCAAACAGGCACAACAATATATAGTGTTTGAGTATAGATAAAGGGAAATAACTTTTGATACATTATAACAATATATTGTGATGCATAGAAACAACAACAAAATCAAACTAAAATATGAAGGGGCACGTACACCACTTTTACTAAATTACAGCATAACAGAGCACAGCAACCAAGGTAAAGATTAAGAATGTGGTTATTTCAGCTATGTGATAGCAGGTCACTTCCACCTGTCATTTTCACCTAAGGACCTTATTTACAGTTTTGCAGGTGGGATACTCCATCACAAACGTAGCAGATGACCCGTCTACTGTATTACAAGTACTCAATAGCCTATGCCACTTGTAATATAATGTACAGGATATCTGTCACATTTGATGGAGTATCAACTTGACAAACTCTAAATAAGGTCCCAAATACCACCGACTGGGCAGAGTTACAAAATGACTGACACTTTCTATTACAAAATGGAGGCTATTACAAATGGATTAAGGTGGGTACCATCAAAAGCTACTTTCTTCATTGATACAGCAACATAAATAACCTTACTGCTACAGTAAAAGTTCATATCAAACCATTTTGACATTATAAAGCATCCAACAAAGAAGAGTACTGACTGTTCATTCCCTTCTCCCTTGCAGAAGCAAATGTGTGCAATGTGTCTACATTACGATAGCATGTCATGTCTGCATTGTGATTACCATCACCATTTTACAGTATAACTGGGATTTCTACTAGACAATCATTCATGATAACAATAGACTAATTTGTTTTTGTAGGCAACAATGGCCAAGAGTGCAACAGTTAGGTAGGGGTAGCAACTGCAGTTAGACCCAAAGAACTACTCATGACTCCTGGGGACTGCTATTTAACCTCTCTTTAACAGTGTACTAATTATTTTAAAAACATGTCATTATCTTTACTATTTTTTACTTGCTGTGTGTTTGCTATCCAAACCTTTACACCAATATGCTACAAACTGAGGTTTCCAATAAAGAGTGATTTAAAATGTACACCTGTTGCATGCTATTACTCACTGAAATATCAATGAGGTCAAAGAATGTGGGTTTTCACCTTTGCACCCTCTGTGGTGTGGTCAAATTATGGCACAGGGTAAACTGAACAGCTATCATAATGGCCATACAGTAGTGTGACTGAGACTGAATATATCTGTTTATTTGTCACAAGAATGAATACTAATACTGTGACATGCAAATGAGGTGCATTTGTTCACCCGCAGTGGACTGTCTACTCAAAATAGACTTGATTCCCTACCACACACCTGGGTGAAGGAATTCAACTTAGCTGGGAACTTCAAAGACAAGCTCACACTATGGGGCCAATTCACAAAATATTTTGTTGAGTAGGGAAATAGTACTTCAAAAGTACTACTTTACGTAATCACAAATGCTATCCACAAGTTTGCAGCTAGAGATCTCTACCTTCACCTGTCTTATGTGCAGAGATCTCCACCATGAGTGTGGTGATCTCTGCACATGGATGTATACGTTTCTGTAGTAAATGTGGGAGGGACAGGAGAATTTGGTGGAAAATTAAGAGTACTTCTACTAAATGGGTGGGGTTAAGTGAAACTAAACGAGAGGTTAAGAAGGGACGAACAAATACCAAAACATACCCACAAAAGAGTAAGACAATTGCTACTTACAAAAGTTACAACTGCATCTACTTCACTAGTACTGCTGAAGAATAGACTCAAATCGCCTTCAGCCATGCCTTGGAGTAAGTCAAGCACCACACATGGCCAATCAGTGATATTGCAACACACTCTAACAGTAACCAATGGAGGCATGGCATAAAACGAATGAGGAAAACATGAAATTGAATTGAAAAGTATTTTTGAATATCTAAAAAGAAAATTTCAGACAATTTTATATACTTTAATTTATTTTAAAAATAATCAAAATAAAAATATAAATTTTAGCTTCAAGTTGTGTAAAACATATATTGCAACAAAGCCTCAAACAGATGCAACTCATTTGCTTCTGGAAGGGCGAAGAAATGAGCAGTCAGCACTCTGTCATACCCATCAACAAGTGATACTCTTTACTACATCCACACACCCAGCCTGCCCACATAAGAACGCTGTGCTTGACTCAACATGGGAGCAAATCGAATCCCAATGCAATCATAGCTGTAACTAAATCCAGTTTTCCGTCTTCTAGCATTCTGTTACTAATCCTCCATTTCCTTCTTCCAAATATCATTTAGACTTTATCCTACTAATATGCAATATAATTACATCAAAATGTGCCTATGAATATTACAGATGGGTGAAGAAATATAAAGATGAATTACTAATGGCATTAATATGAATGGATACACAATTATAAAAAAACATAACTACATTGAAGATTTTGTTCAAATTCACAGAATGGCAGTGATGTTCACAAAATACAATTTGCATTGACACAAGAATGAATGTATTACCTGTAACAAAAGTTCTCCAGCCTTGATATCTTTCATAAAGTCATGCTTGAAGCATTCCCTGTTGTAGAGCTAAGAGTCCTACAGTGATAATTCATAGCAAAGCCAAGAAATTGCATTAGAAATTAACTTAAACAAATACCACTTTAATAGCAAAGCTACCTTTTCAGAAAAAAAACCAAACTTCATCCACGTAGGTGAGAATGTATTCCCTATAGAGGCCACCATACTTCGGATTTCTGTAGACAAGCGTGAATGGACATAGATAACAAAAGCTTCTGATTAGAGAGGAGGGAAGGTCGCTTGTGAATTTGTGATACCAGCAGTTGATCATTTATTAGTCTGCATGCTTAAATGAGAATTGTAAGCAGTATTTAATTTATAATCAGATTACACACATAGCATTATATGGCATCATTAAATGGATTATACATATTCGAGAAGAGGCCCACCTTAATGGAAGAGAACCTAAAATCGTTGTACTGAGGGCTGACTCTCAGAAACAGTATGCATTGAAGCAGTAAAATGTTGTACATTTGTGAAAGCCTTTCCAAATTGCAGCTCTGTAGATGTCTGAAAGAGGAGTTTCAGGAAGAATAGCCTAAGAATGGTCAGAAGAGACCAGGTCGCTGGCTTCTATCTTCTGCTGTCATCTGAGAAGTCAGCCATCTCTATCACTTCGAGAATTTCCCAAAAAAGCGTCAACACATTTTATAATACTTGGGTTTATTTTGTAGGAAAAGACAATAAATGCAGTCAGCATGTGGATTGTCTGTAAACAGCCTTATCTTTCCACAGGAGTCATGTGCCTCAAAAAGGTTTTTCTTCGGTGATTCAGGCATATCCTTGCAAAAATACTTTCAATGTCTTCGCCAGAGGCACAGGTTGACTTAATTCCTGATAGTTTAGAATTTATGGGAAATAGTGAGAACATTTAAGAAAAGTAAGATCTCAGAGCAGAGCTCTGACAGGAACTCTCTCCCACAAAACTTGTGGTAGAAATCGGAAGTTTTGTGGCTTCTGGGGCAGTAGAGATCATAGCATTCTCACCTCATTTGTTGATTTTGTTTTAAATGAGGGGATTGTGCTGCTAAAGTGGCATTATTTAAAGCTGTTTTCTAATGCAATTTCTTGGCACTGACATGGAAATATCACCTTAGTACTCAAAGCATGACAGTGGGAAAAGACTCAAGTATGTCAATCTATGAAAGTTACACAGCTGAAAAATTATACTTAAGCAAATGAGCTAATAATTAATCTTAGAAGCCAGGGGATTACTTTCAGTAGAGAGAAGGGGAGTTTTTTAGAATTAGTTTATATTCTATAAAGGAGATACTGTCTTTTATATATATCTTAGGGAAGAGATCCAGAGAAGGGGCTCAAGTAGTTGGAAGGAAAGGACAATGAAGAGAAATACGTTTCCCGGTCAACCCTAGAGAATTAGCGGGAACATCACATTAAGCCAATTGAGAGAGATAGTTGGGAGATGATAATACATCCATGAATTCCTTTGTGAACCAGATTGGGACATTTTTATTGTGCAATGTGCTTAGCCTTTAACCAGTGAGTGGCCTAGTAACACACTTCATTTTACTGTACATAAAGTAGTGCTAAAGTAGTACTACTCACATACTACAAATTGGAACTGTGGAACCTGGTATATTAACACACTGGCCCCAACTGAATTGAACTTTGATGATGAGTTAGAAGCTCATCTAGGGTAACTTCTATCATGTTGGGATTCCTTAGTGTTACTTTTGATTACAATGATTGTATGTTTTGATTTGTTTTTTCTCTTCCAGTATGAAATTGGTAGTCACTGCATTTTAACTTTGTACTTGTATGCTTTTTACACAGGTGTACTATGAATGCTTTCTGGACGAGAAAGTTGATACTTGAGCTAAGATCTCTGTGATAATTATTAGGGCATGAAATGAATTATCTTTGTGATTCACTGCCCACAGGGGCATAATTATTAATGTTGAATTCTTTTATAAGTTAAGGACTGTATGCGAACGTGCCTTACGTTGCCAGCAATTTCTTTCTGGCAAGATGACCTATGAAAGCCCAGATTATGTGCACAATAATATGTGTTAATGGTTAGAGTAGAATTACTAGAGAGGCATTGTTTATTCTGAAATTCACTATTTAAAAAAAAAAAGTTTCAAGATGGATTACATCATGTGACATCAGTACCCTGTACAAGGTGAACTTATATCACACTTTCATGATCTGCATTGTCATTTTAAGTACTGGTTACCTACACTAGGTATGTTTTACAAGAGTGTAAGCAAACCCTGTAACAATGTTTATTATTCAATTTTGGAGATGAAAGACTCTCTGATGTAAACCATTATAACAGTCTGATAAGTGCTTGGAGAATTGCCTTACATCTTTCAAAGATGGCTCCCATTTCGATGTAATAGTTGTGTATTCTTAAGTATCTGTGTCCTCATTTATTTTTCACTGCTTTGTCTTCACTTTAAAAATGATTGGATGTACTGCTACTTTTGGCTTGTGATAGAGGCGGTGCTTTGCCTAAACATGTCGGGCAGTTCTTGCTGCTGAACTGAATTTCACCAACAACAGCAGTGTACGTGCCTTTCCTTGAAATTATGAGAAGCTGTTTGGTATATATATATATATATTAAAAACAACATAGCCATTTGGCTACGCTTTATAGATGATCTTTTCGTAGTCTGGAAAGGCACTGAACATAACGCACAGGAATTTATAAAATCTATCAATATAAATTCACTGACTTTGCAATTCACAACCACCATTAGTAATACAACTGTGAATTCTTTGGACACAAAGGTATACATTGAGAACAATAAAATTGAGACAAAGTTATTCCGTAAAGAAACAGCTGGAAATTCAACCCTACACAGTACCAGTGCTCACTCGAGACATCTCATAAACAGCATTCCCTATGGGGAAATGCTGAGACTGATGAGGGTGAACAGTAATGAAATATCCCTAAAAAAGGCTCAGGAAGAATCCAAAATCAGATTCCTAGCAAGGGGTTACTCACTCAAAACAATTGAAGGGGCAATAACTAAATCCATGATCCCAGAGAGATTAGATCTGATTAAACCTAAACCTGAGACAAGTGTGAGCAAACATCAAAGTCTACAGGCAAATCAAATCTCAGAAAATATGACTAAACCTGATGTATTTTGAATTATCATGGAATATAGTAAACAACACAGGGAATTACGCAATATAATCACGCGTAATTGGCCCCTAGTTTTGAGTGACCCAGTGATAGGACATTCATTCTTGCAAAAAATAACCATCACTCACAAAAGAGCTATATCAATGTGGATAGACTGATGATGACAAATCCAGAAGGTATTGAAAATTGTAGCTGGCTTAAATCCCATAAAGGATTCTACAGGTGTAAAACATGCAAAATATGTCAGTTGGGTATAAACAAAACCTCATATACAACACCATTCAGTCAGGATGAGATTAAGATCAGTAAGTTACTCACTTGCAAGACAGATTATGTCATATATGCCCTAATGTGCCCATGTGGACTGCAATATGTAGGCAGCACTAAGCTGCAAGCCCACAAATGAATTTTACAACACATCAGGGCTATTAATAATCATGATAATACGTACCCTGTAGCAAGACATTTCTGGGAATACCATAACTCTAAGAGTCAAGATTTAAAATATTACGTAATCGACTCAGTGTTCCCAAGCAGACGGGGAGGCAACAGAGAGGCTAAACTGAGAAAGCTAGAGACAAGGTATATCCTTGAAATGGATTCCAAGTCTCCAGGCGGGCTTAATATTACGGAGGACATGTACACCTGTATATGAAACCATATATAAAACTGGTAATACTAACTGCTGGCATATTACAAACTGAATTTCAAACATAATGAATTTTAAGCATTTGCACAGTATGTAGGTTTTTTTACATGTTTTTAAAATATTTTTATATTTATATGTATTTATCTATATATTTATATATTTAACATTTGAGGCTTGAGAAACATGTGACCTAATCGACATGAAATTGTACTGTCATGCTAGTCAACAATTAACAGAGGCAAAATGATCCAAATACTTGTTGTATTTACTCCAAAATCTAAACAAATTAGAGCATTGAATTAGATGAAAAAGCATTAGCTAATGGGGGATAAAAAAGAGAAAGTAAAAAAAGTAAAGAAGAAAAGATAGCAATATAAGGCAAATCAAGTTGAACGAATATTATTGTCACGATATCGACAACACAAATAACGACACATACATGTGAAAAAATAAGAAAAGATTTTGGTTTTAACATTAGTTTTTAGCACTGGCACTTTATTTATTTTGGCACTATTTTGCACATTAGAACTGGCCATAAGGTACACAATTTCATAATAAGATCAACTATATTTTTCTATTGTAAATAGCCTTGAGGAAACTGTGGTTTATTCAAATATTGTATTTTGCACATAGATCCAATAGGAATCGTATTTTGTTTACAATTGATTATTTGCATTTATGCAATTATTAATCTGATAATATATTCAATTGATTATCTGCATTTATGCAATTATTAAGTTGACAACATATACAATTCAGTAACGGCAGTAATCAATTTTTATATGCCGAGGACAAAGGGAACCGAATAAGCTAGAAAAACATGTCCAGGAGATCCTATATTAGAAAAAGTCTTTTTTTCAAGTTGCTAATTCGAATATGGAATTAAATTGTATCGAAATGAAAATGTGGGTAAATTCAAGTCATATATTTATTAACAAACAGTATCAAGGTTTTTTATAAGGGGTATAATGCATTGAAGCAATCACAAAATGTCAAAAACATTTAAAAGTATGTATTTTCTTTATGTCCATGACCATGTGCAAATTCACACCTATCACAGAGCACTTTGTCACT
Source organism: Triturus cristatus (assembly GCF_964204655.1). Lineage (NCBI taxonomy): Eukaryota > Metazoa > Chordata > Amphibia > Caudata > Salamandridae > Triturus > Triturus cristatus. Next base: position 212,741,362 of record NC_140594.1, on the reverse strand, counting down.
TTAAATATGTAAATGATGACCACAACATTACCATGTGATCAAGACTCGTAAGGAGTTGAAACGCGTAATGGTGGCATCAAGAAAATAAATATTTAAAACTTGCACCTACTTTGTGGTCCGTGTGTGGCGAGGTTAAGCTGAGGATTTTGCGGATACCGATATATATATATATATATATATATATATATATATATATATATATATATATATATATATATATATATATATATAAAAATGTATACTGGCGGTTGCCAGTAGGTAGTTATAATTAGGACCATGTTGCTATTAAAAAAAGTGTTTTTTCTTTTGTCAATATCTTTTGCACCGTTTGACAAATCTTAGAGAAATGTTCTAAACTAATGGGGCGGTCAGGTCAGCTTCTGTGTTAGAGGTTTCGGGGTGATTCGGCAAGGGGGTGGTCCCAAAACGCATTTTCTCCATGTTAATTTCCATAGGAAACTTTAGACACGGCTACAGCCTGAACTGCTGAACGGAATTACACCAAATTTGACAAAAAGGTATCTCTTGGTTCAGAAAGCTCTCTTTTTGCTAAATGGTGTAAATCCGTTCAGTAGTTCCTGAGAAATTTAAACTTTTCTCAGATATAAAAATATCTCCGTGGAGGATCTGCAAACCCTCCCGATCTCGAGACTGCAATCTGATTGGCTGCCAAAAGTTCCAACCAGGAAGTGTTGGCAGCCATTTTGTGACTCGGTTCAACCGAGTCACAAGAAAAAAGGTAAAAAAAGGATTACAGACAAGAAAAGGGACAGGGTAGAAACACCCTGACCCCCTAGTCCTACTCAGGGGGTCCCACAGGGACCCCCAGGGCCAAATAAAGCATTAAAAAATAATAATTTGGCGGGATTTGCGCTTGCGGAGAGTGGTGGAGAAAGGTGGCGTGGCCTGCGACCACCTATCAGCAATCCCACTGTGTGGGGCTTACTGGAGGTAACAGGTAGGCTAGCTGGCCCCTGAGGACCCCCAGCAGTGAAGGGTACTTCAGCCCCCAAGCAAGAGCACACCAGGAGGCACGTTTACATAGTGGTGGACAAAGGGGGCATGGCCTGGTATCAGAACTAAGCAATCCTGCTGTGTGGGACTTACTGGAGGTAATATGAGGGGTAGTTGGACCCCAAGGATGTCCTTACCTCCAGTAAGTTCCACACAGTGGGATTGCTAAGAGGTTTTAGGAGGCCACGCCCCCCTTTCTCCTCCACACAAAGGCACCTCATGGCGCACTACTGGTTGAAGGATGAAGTCCACTTTACTCCTGAGGGACCTTGTGGGCCAAGAAGTCCTCCTGGTACCTCCTGCGCTTCGGAATTCCTAAGCGCTGGTTCCAGTGACTGTGAGTGTTTTTGCAATGTTTGTGAGCATTAAATATATATACCAAGGTGTATTGGGGAATCAGCGGGTTTATGAGTGACTGTTTGAATGACTCAGTGTGTGCGTGACTGATGGTATAAGTGAGGGATTAGGTGTCTCAGTGAATGTATGGCTGAGTGACTGGTGGAATGAATGTATGTATCTGTCTGTCAGTTAATGTTTAAGTGAGTGTGTTAGTGGGTATGTGAATGGCTATATGGGTGATTGATTAGTTGTTTGACTATGTCTATGGTTGTCTGGGTGTCTGTGTGTATGGATGAGGAGGTGTGTCACTGCCTGTATGGATCAGTGAGTGGGTGAGTCAGTGGCTGTATGGGGTACTGTTGCGAGTGTGAACATTTGTATGAGTGATTGAGTATCTGTATGGCTGTGTTGGTGATTGAGTACATGTGTCAGTATGAGTGAGTAACTAAGCATGTGAAAGGCCGTATACATGAGTGACGGGTATATGAGTGACTGTATGCGTGAGTGAGTGAATGTGAGAGTGGCTATCTAGATGAGTGCATGCTCATGTCAGTGACTGTATAGCTGAGTGAGTATGTGTTTCTATTTCTAGGAGTAAGTAAGTGGGTGTGTGTGTTACTGTTTGGGTAAGTGGCTGTATGATTGACTGTGTTAGTGAGTCTCTTGGTGTGTGAGTAGTTTTATGGGTGACTCACTCAGTGTGTCAGCGCCTGTATGCCTGCATTAGTGGATATGTCAATGGCTATATTAGTGAGTGGGTCTATGAGTTCCAGCATGGGTGAGTGAGTGGATGTGTCTATAGGTCAATGAATCAGTGAGAGGGTGTGTAAGTACTGGTATGGCTTTGTGAATGGGTTTGTGAATGGTTGTGTGGGAGCAGCAGTGGGTGTAAAAAAGATTCTACAGTGGTGTGAGTGGGTGCATCTTCGGAAACATGGTGAGACTTACAACAGTGACATGGGAAGAAATGCTGTTTTATATTTGGCTAGGAATATACTGAATAGACCTGACTGTTTTGCACATACAACAACTTTCTTGGATCCTGGAGGCAGGAAACTAATATCTACGCCCTAACCCTAGCTTTTAACAAATTCCGGTCGCGTCCAATCCTGAATGTCCACATTTTTTTATGTATTATTTGTCAGTCCACCCCATTTGTACCCCCATTTAGTAGTGTGTACAAAAGAAAGAAAAAGTGTGTGAAAGGTCAGAAATCAGATATCCCATGCTGAGTCTGATTGGCTGCCAACACTTCAAGCAGGAAGTGTTGACAGACATCTTGGGACTTGGCTTCTGCCCAGTCCCACAAAAAATGTAAAAATAAAGAAAATGGGGCAGGGTAGGCCTACCCTGACCCCCTAGGCCTCTTGGGGGGGGGGGGGGGGGTTCCCAGAGGGACCGTGCAAGAGCAAAAATCAATTTTTTTAATTTCTGCCCGAATACATAATGGAGTAGCGAATCCGCGGTAAGATAAATTACAAAAATAAGTGTCCTCTTCCGCGCTTGTTTTTACTATAGCCCCCGGGTGGGCCAGGTCCCAGAGGCATACTATAAAAATAGGAGGGGTGGTTCAAGGCCCCCCCTCCTAGGGATTTTGAAAGTCCCGGGGACTGCCACCTCCCCAGGGACCGCTACCTCCCCGGGGCAAATTATTGACAATAACGGGGGTTTGGCCCCCCACAGCCCCAGGGAATGCCACCTCACAGGGGCTTAAATAAATTAATGTATGACGTCTGTCACAGAAGCCAGGGACAGTCACCTCCCTATGGCTAAATACTACAATGGACGGGGGACCGCACAGTGCCCATTGTGGAGCCATGGATGGCCCTGGAGACTGCCACTCCCCAGGGCCAGCTCCTGCTACTTCCAGCGGTGCCCAACCTCGAGAGAGCTCCCACCAAGCAAAAGCAAACATAACTCTGCTTTCTGCAAGCTGGAGCTGCCAAACAGCTCCTGCTTGGAGAAAGCAGAGTTTCCATCTGTTTCCCTGCACACAGATATGCGTGCAGGGAAACAGATAAAAAACACTGCTCCCACAAGCAGGCAATGGCTATTTAAAATAGCTCCCTGCTTGCTGCAGCAATGCTGGCTCCCGCAGGAGGCTGGTTCCTGGCTGGGACCACGGGACATTGAGGCCCCCCCACGGTCCCATTGCACACTGGGTGCCCTGTGGGTAGCCAGGAGACATGGCCTGGCCCATGGGATGGGATCCGTGGGTCTGAAATTGGCCGGGGGAGCAGGGGGCCATTTGGCCCCCTCCCTTATACAAATAGCAATATAGGAGCAGAAAGAGGCAAAATAAAGCTAGCAACGAGCAGAAAGAGATAAAAAAGAGATCAGAAACAAGCAGAAAGAGACAAGAAACGAGCGGAAACAGGCAAAATAAAGGTCAGAAATTAGCAGAAAGAGGCAAAATAAAGATAAGAAACAAGGAGAAAGAGGCAAAATAAAGGGCAGCAACGAACAGAAAGATTCAAATTAAAGATGAGAAATGAGCAGACAGAGGGAGAATAAAGGTCAGATACGAGCAGAAAGAGGCAAAATAGAGGTCTGAAACAAGGAGCAAGAGGCAGAATAAAGGTCAGAAATAAGAAAATAAAGGCAGAATAACGGTCAGAAAGAGGCAGAATAAAGGTGAGAAATGAGCAGAAAGAAGCAACATAGAGGGCGGGAGCTATCAGAAAAAGGCAACATAGAGGGCAGGAGCAATCAGAAAGAGGCAAAAAAAGGTCAGATGTGAGCAGAAAGAGGCAGAATGAAGGTCAGAACTAAGCAAAAAGAGGCAAAATAAAGTTCAGAAGGGAGTGGAAAGAGGCAGATTAAAGGTCAGAAACTAGCAGAAAGAGGCAAAATAGAGGTCAGAAACAGCAGCAAGAGACAAAATAAAGTTCAGCAACACGCAGAAGAGGCAAAATAAAGGTAAGAAATGAGCAGAAAGAGGTAAAATAATGGTCATAAGGAAGCATAAAGAGGCAGATTAAAGGTCAGAAACAAGCAGAAAGAGGCAAAATAACGGGTAGAATGAGCAAAAAGAGGCGAAATAGAGGTCAGAAATGATCAACAAGAGGCAGAATTAAGGCAAGGATGGAGTAGAAAGAGGCAAAATAATGGGCAGAACTAGCAGAAAGTGCCAACATATAGGGGAAGGACCGAGAAATGAGCAGAGGAGGAACCAAACCGAAGGCAGCAGAGGGTAGTAGACTGCAGGCAAGCTGGACAGGAGGACCATCATGGGGGAGCTGGCAGGAGGACCTGCTCCTGTGTGCCCCCTTCTTTTTTTACCACGTTCCCACTGACAGACCAACTCAGAGACTCACACACCCACTGACAGATCCATTCAAGCACTCATTCACCCACTCACAGACCCAATGAGAGACTCACACACACTCACAGACACACTCAGACACTCACACACCAACTCACAGACCCCCTTTTGACTCACACATTCACTCACAAACCCCCTCAGAAACTCACAGACCCACTCAGAAAATCACACACTCACTCACAGACCCACTCAGACTCTCACATTCACTCAACGACCCAAGGAGACACTTATGCACCACTCACATCCCCACTCAGACACTCACACACACTCACACACATTGTGACATTCACACACTCACTCACACACTGAGACACACATGCACTCAGTCACACACTCACTCTAAAAGGTTACAGGTTACAGGTAGGAAATAAAAATAAAAAACGTTAGAAATTCAATCAAAGATCAAAGGTTACAGGGACGTTATAGTTAGGAAATAAAATGTAAAAAACCTTAGAAATTTACAGAAAAAAACAAAGGTTACAGAGACGTTATATTTTGGCTCAGATTTCACTTGTACAAAACCTCCCCCGCAATGCACTGCTTATGACCTCACATACTACATCACTCATGACATGGTCAGTGACATCACTGATGACATCATTAATGAATCTCAAATAACTCCACTCTAAGACACTAGACTCTGTGACACTCTCCTTCACTGTACTGTACTACACTCCACTTTATGACACCCCAATCAATGACACACCACACTGTGATTTGAAATACATTTTTATTAGAAAATAAAAACCATTAACATACAATAAAAAAACAAAGGTTAAAGATAATTTATAGTTAGAAACACCTTATGTATTTTTTCTATACAAACCCAACTTAAAAAACACAAACATTAAAAATTACAAAGTTATCATTATAAATTCAATTTATAATTTACACACCACCTTCAAATTACTATAAGGTGTGCACCTGCGATCAAAGTCTCCACACCACATTAACTATAACTCATGCCTTTTCCATACACTGTTTATACCCTAGCACACTACAGCACTTATAACATGTGAAATCATAACATTCATAACAACACTTATAGCTTTCAAATGACATTATTTGTTACAACACAGTGCATAGTAGAGTGGCAAGTTATAGTTACTGTTGTCTGGTTAGCAAGCTGAAGAGTGTGTAACTAGGTCCACTAATTATAATATTTTGAAGGTGGTGGATACATTGAAAGTTATAACCACAATTTTTACATTTTGTGTATTTTAAACTTGGTTTGTATAGGGAAAATACATTTTTCAAACTATAACTAAGCTTTAGCCTTTATTTTTTTCCATTGTGTCTTTATCTATATAGATATATATATATGTTTTCACTGAAAAAAACATAGGTTTCAGGCACGTTATAGTTAGAAATTAGCATTTAAAAAACATAGAAATTGACTGAAAAAACCATAGGTTTCAGGAACGTTATAGTTAGTTGAACATTTCACTCGTACAAAACCATAGAAATTCTGGCGTTATAGTTAGTTCAGCCAACTATAACTCGCGCACCCGCAATGCACTGCTGATGACGTCACATATTACATCATTCATGACATGATCAGTTACATCACTGATAACATCTCAAATGTCATCACTGATGACATCATCCACGTGAAAATCTGATGCACCTCCTCACACCTGAATATAACCTTTGATACACCCACTCTAAAATACAGGCTACCATTTTAGAAAAAATAGACACATCAATACCAGTTACTAAATACGCACTGGCTGATTCCTAGGTCTACACACACATCGACTCATTCACCCATACAGTCATTCATACATGCAGTCACTCATCAATACAACACTATCATAAGCACTCATACACCTATACAAACGCGTCTGGGCAATGATTCCATTTGCCGCCTTGTGTCCAATAAAGAGCTCTGTTCCTCCAATGCTTTGAGCCTTGGCATTTTCTTGTGTTGTGAATGTCAGATGCAGGACACTCCGTTCCTGCCACGCCAAGGCCGCCCTGTCAGGGTCGGGGGCCCCTCAGCACTGAGACAGTTGGTATGGATTAATTTCTGGGGCATGACCCGCCCGCCTCACACCAAGATGAAACTACAGAATCACCGGCATTAAAGAGACGAGCAAGGGAGTTGAGAGGGGTATTTCACCACCTCTTGACAGCATCGGAGGCCCGGGCTCTTTGGGACTTTCACGAACTGTGGCAGTGCAGAATTTTAAGGCATCCTGAGAGTACGTGAATTTGGAACAGTGTACAGTGAGCAAGCACCAATGCAAAGACAATAATTTACATCTATTTTTGCACTGTACTCTGGACCGGCGTGATTTCTCTCTCACGCTGCATGTTGGGAAACGAACGAATTTGGGAGTACGAAAGCAGTCTACCTTTAAATTTTTAAACCACATGGTTTCACAAACACCCAACCTCCAATGATTAAGGCCAATCGGCTGAAACGCGTCTGGACAATGATTCCATTTGCTGCCTTGTGTCCAATAAAGAGCTCTGTTCCTCTGATGCTTTGAACCTATATATATATATATATATTACCTACTGGCGGTCGCCAGTAGGTAGTTATAGTTAGGACCCTGTTTCCATAGGAATTCCGCAACATTCTATTTGGAATAACTTTGGCGCCAGTCGACGAATCCTCGCGAAATTTTCAAAATAGGTGGGGCGCTACGCTCCGCTCCTACCCTGAAAGTCTGGGGGGATTCGTCAAGCGGGGGCTGAGAAAAAAGGGGGGTCCCAAAACGCATTTTTCCCATGCATTTTTCCATAGGACCTTTAGACACAGCTACAGCCCGAACGGCTGAACAGAGTTACTTGAAATTTGGCAGAGAGGTAGTCCTCAGGTCAAGGAAGTGCCTTTTGTAGGTCTGGTGTAAATCTGTTCAGTAGTTCCTGAGAAAATAGCATTTAAATCAATATATATATCTGAGCCAGCTTACGGTGCGCTTACCGTGCGCTTACGGTAAGCTTACCGTACACGTACGGTGACGTGCGCGAGCGCGATTCTGATTGGCTGTTAGATCTTAGTAAACATTTGAATCGGTTGAAACCAGGAAGCGGCGGCCGCCATTTTGTGTGTTTCACTCAGAAAAAAAAGGGTGATAACTTGAAAAGGGGGCAAGGAAGAGAGTTACAGACCCCCTAACATTTGAAAGGGGGTCAAAGAAGGACAGAAAAGTAAAAAAAAAAATGTATTAATTTAAAAAAAAAATCGCGGGGTACGCGTACGGTAAGCTTACGGTAAGCTTACGGTAGAAAAAAAAAAGAAAAAAAAATCAGATTTACATGTTTAGATATTAGGGGGCTCTAAAAAGAGCCGTTGTGTTTATGAAGTGATTTGATTTTTTAGTGGTACCTACAAGTAAGTACCGACGCAGAGTCTAAGGTTCAAGAGGAAGACTCTGTTCCCTTCATCAGTGAAGTGTACACCATCTCCTCTATAAATGTCTTGCATGTCGTAACGCAAGTTGTTGTGGTAAATGGAACCCATATCATAGTCTCGGAGGAAAGCAGAAACAGATTTGTTGACGTGCTTTCTTGCTTTGTCAATCTGCGGACAAAATTGATTGGACCAGTTCCATTTTTGCCTTTGGCATATGTTAGAATACACAAAGGCAGTTTTAGGGAAAAGTGAAAACAGTTGTGCAAAGGTGTCCTTCACAAGCATTTCCAGACCTACCCCAGTCAAAGTGCCTAGGTCATTGCCACCACAGTGCACTATTATGAGGTCAGGGTGTTGGATTTGCATGAAGGATTTCACCAATGGCATCAATTGGTGCCACTTTAACCCTCTCTGACCAATCCATTTAATGTCTACATTTGGCAAAGCAAGGTCTCTCACCATACATGTTTTCTCTGCATACTTTTCACTCCAGAAGACATAGCTGTGCCCTACAATCCACACTGTGAACATCTTCCAAGGAGATCTGGATGCACTCAGGAGGTGTAATTCAGTAGAATGGTAAAAAGAAATGAAAGACAGTTTGGAAATGGAGGCATACATATTTTTTTTTTTTTTAAAATAACTGATTGGCTGTTTCATACCATTCTACACTAAAAACTAGGCTGTATGTTTAAATTTATAGAAGCATGTTTTGTATTGGTACAGAAAAATGTGTTACCAAAGAACAGTACTATGGATTTGCTGTTAGGTTTGAAAAGTCAAGCACTCCTGCTCTTTGGAAATGAAACATTGTGTGGTGAACTTCTGACCTAACTCTACACAGCAGTGTTTCAAGAGCAGTTGCTATGGTAGCAGGCAGAAGTCAAGTTGGGGGAAGGGTACTAGGCTGAAGTCAAGTTGGGGAAGGGTACTTTTGGTGAAAGGGTTGGTTTTCAACCAATAGAAATGTGTGATTACATTTGAAAAAAAGGGGGAAGCACTGAGATTTGAAACTAACATGTATATGTGTGGAAAAAGAGAGGGAAACATTGCCATTATCTGGTTCTGCTGAGAGGAGAGAGGTGTACAGAACAGAGATCCTGGCTCTGATAATCTGCTGTTTGAGTGCCACATTTCTTTCACAACTAACTAATTTTAAAGGTGAGTTAAGAGTTTGAGAGGGGATGTATATGGTAAATTAAGAAATGAATAATAGAAATGTAATTCTTTTTGTTGAAGTTGTGTTTATCATTTTGTGTTTTGGGAGAAATTTAAATGTGAGGAACATGTAAAATAATATGGACTATGTTTTCACCATAAAGTAAGGTGTACTGGTATAAATGAGGAATGCTTTTAGGGTTTGAGGTTCCAGTCAGTAATGCAAATACATTCAGCATCACTAAGGCTGGTTGCCCTTGCTGGAGTGTAGTCAGTCACCCAGGTTACACATGTTGCTGGTCTCAAAAAGCTGTTTGGACATTTACTTTTTTGAGAATCTGAAAAGTGGATTCAAAATGTGTCAGACTGTAAAAGTACTTATCACTTGCAAAAAAAAAGAGTAGTAAGTGTGCTTTCAAATTGGCAAAGAAATTTCGTTTTCTGACTAATATGAAACCATGACTCTGTGTGCAAAGAGGAATTATAGACAGAGATTTATTGCGTATTGCTCTGGTGATTTTACATTTGCATTAGATGGAAAGGGGGAGCTATTTTTTTCTGCAGAAGCAGACTCTTAGCACACAACCAGCTGCTTATCCTGTGGAATCATGCACAGTATTCACAACCGAGTGGGGTTTGAGGTTGCAGTCAGTAATGCAAATACATTCAGCATCACTAAGGGTGGTTGCCCTTGCTGGAGTGTAGTCAGTCACCCAGGTTACACATGTTTCTGGTCTGAAAAAGCTGTTTGGACATGTGCTTTTTTAAGAATCTGAAAAGTGGATTCAAAATGTGTCAGACTGTAAAAGTACTTATCACTTGCAAAAAAAAAAGAGTAGTAAGTGTGCTTTCAAATTGGCAAAGAAATTTCGTTTTCTGACTAATATGAAAACATGACTCTGTGTGCAAAGAGGAATTACAGACAGAGATTTATTGCGTATTGCTCTGGTAATTTTACATTTGCATTAGATGGAAAGGGGGAGCTATTTTTTTCTGCAGAAGCAGACTCTTAGCACACAGCCAGCTGCTTATCCTGTGGAATCATGCACAGTATTCACAACCGAGTGGGGTTTGAGGTTGCAGTCAGTAATGCAAATACATTCAGCATCACTAAGGCTGGTTGCCCTTGCTGGAGTGTAGTCAGTCACCCAGGTTACACATGTTGCTGGTCTCAAAAAGCTGTTTGGACATGTGCTTTTTTAAGAATCTGAAAAGTGGATTCAAAATGTGTCAGACTGTAAAAGTACTTATCACTTGCCAAAAAAAAGAGTAGTAAGTGTGCTTTCAAATTGGCAAAGAAATTTCGTTTTCGGACTAATATGAAAACATGACTCTGTGTGCAAAGAGGAATTACAGGCAGAGATTTATTGCGTATTGCTCTGGTAATTTTACAGTTGCATTAGATGGAAAGGGGGAGCAAATTTTTTCTGCAGAAGCAGACTCTTAGCACACAGCCAGCTGCTTATCCTGTGGAATCATGCACAGTATTCACAACCGAGTGGGGTTTGAGTTTGCAGTCAGTAATGCAAATACATTCAGCATCACTAAGGCTGGTTGCCCTTGCTGGAGTGTAGTCAGTCACCCAGGTTACACATGTTGCTGGTCTCAAAAAGCTGTTTGGACATGTGCTTTTTTAAGAATCTGAAAAGTGGATTCAAAATGTGTCAGACTGTAAAAGTACTTATCATTTGCCAAAAAAAAGAGTAGTAAGTGTGCTTTCAAATTGGCAAGGAAATTTCGTTTTCTGACTAATATGAAAACATGACTCTGTGTGCAAAGAGGAATTACAGGCAGAGATTTATTGCGTATTGCTCTGGTAATTTTACAGTTGCATTAGTAGGAAAGGGGGAACTATTTTTTTCTGCAGAAGCAGACTCTTAGCACACAGCCAGCTGCTTATCCTGTGGAATCATGCACAGTATTCACAACCGAGTGGTGTTTGAGGTTGCAGTCAGTAATGCAAATACATTCAGCATCACTAAGGCTGGTTGCCCTTGCTGGAGTGTAGTCAGTCACCCAGGTTACACATGTTGCTGGTCTCAAAAAGCTGTTTGGACATGTGCTTTTTTAAGAATCTGAAAAGTGGATTCAAAATGTGTCAGACTGTAAAAGTACTTATCACTTGCAAAAAAAACCAGTAGGAAGTGTGCTTTCCAATTGGCAAAGAAATTTCGTTTTCTGACTAATATGAAAACATGACTCTGTGTGCAAAGAGGAATTATAGACAGAGATTTATTGTGTATTACTCTGGTAATTTTACATTTGCATTAGATGGAAAGGGGGAGCTATTTTTTCTGCAGAAGCAGACTCTTCGCACACACCCAGCTGCTTATCCTGTGAAATCATGCACAGTATTCACAACCGAGTGGGGTTTGAGGTTGCAGTCAGTAATGCAAATACATTCAGCATCACTAAGGCTGGTTGCCCTTGCTGGAGTGTAGTCAGTCACCCAGGTTACAGATGTTGCTGGTCTCAAAAAGCAGTTTGGACATGTGCTTTTTTCAGAATCTGAAAAGTGGATTCAAAATGTGTCAGACTGTAAAAGTACTTATCACTTGCAAAAAAAGCAGTAGGAAGTGTGCTTTCCAATTGGCAAAGAAATTTCGTTTTCTGCCTAATTTCAAACCATGACTCTGTGTGCACACAGGAATTGTTTTTAGATATTTAATTTGTGAAGGTGTTATTGTGATTTTCACTTGTAGGAAAGGAGTACTTAGTATTTTAAGATTTGAAAAGATCATAAAAAATGTAGTAATATATTTAAATAAAATAAAGGAATTTTTTTTTAGTTTTTTTCAGGTATTGCTGAGAGCAGTGAACAAAATTTAAGATGCCTACAAAATCCAGACTAAGGAAAAACCACAAAAAAAACTATATTTGAAGACAACTGGAGGACCTAAGTTAGTTGGAGATGCTCATGTTGGGAAAAAGAGAAAGTCTTCTGGTAAGCAGACAAAAGATTTTTTAAAGAACATCTTCAAAAAAAGGAAAAATGTACAAAATGTCTGTACTGGAAAGAATGTTTTAAATAGAAAAGAACAGGAAAAAATTGAGCAATTAGTTAATGCAAATATACCTTCAGAAAAAATAAAGATGAACTTAAACAGAAAAACAGCGTTTAAAGAGATACGTAGAAAAATGTTTCAGAGAAGAGTTATGTCCAATTTGATAAAGGATGTGAAGAAATATAAGCAAAAGGCTAAATTTTATAAGAGAAAAAAAGAAATTGAAGCCATTGCAGCTAAGGCATTAGAATTAAAAAGGAAACTATTCATTTTAATTTTGAATAGGATGCGTACATTAGATAAAATGGTTAATGTACTGAAATCACAAAGCAAAAGGAAAAGAGTAGTGAAAAGAACAAACTTTTGTAAAGTGTTTTTAGGAGAATGGATGCATAGTTCAAGTAGTGAACCTTTTTTTAATGAAGAGAGTTATTTTCAAAGTAATAGTTTGCTGCATGCAGTTGACACCAGAGGTCGTGCTTATGAAGTGAAAAATGGTTGTATAATGGAGAAGGAGAAAATGGTTCCAAGAGATGAGGTACAAGTGATGGCGGATGAGGCTATGGGGAGACGTCCTAAAGCCCCAGTGTACACTTGGAATTGTAGTAGTATTTGCACTGTGCGTCAGGAATCTATTGATAAATTTCGTGAGTTTCTAAGAGAATATAGTAAAAAAAAGTGTAAAACAGAAGATTTTAGGTGCTTCAAAGTCTAGATCCATGCAGAGTGAGAGAGAATACTGGTTTGCAGGGTCATTCTCTGGCTTGTCTATCTAGAAAAGTGTGTAAAAGTGTTTTTCATCATTTTAGGATGCTGGCTGTTCATCATACTGAAATGAGAAAGTTTGTGAGACGGTTGTATTTTGCTAAAAGTCCAGCAATAAAGTTAGATGAATTGAATAGGGCTCGGTTCCGTGGATCGGTATCAGATGTAGAGAAGGTTACTGATGAAATTCAGTTTTGTTACTTTGGTCCTGAACAAGACAGTGCAGAAAAGGACACAGTAAATGAGGAAGAAGTGGAAGAGAATGTAGAACCCTCTGTAAGTAAGACATTTAATGATCACATAACAAAATTTGCAATAATCTCTAATGAAAGACCAAATATTACTTGTATTTGTTGCCGCAGAACTCATTATAGAAAACAAACCAGGAATGTTGATCTCTACAGAAAAAGTGAAAATGAAGATAATTATAAGTGGAAGGATTTTGCCACATATATATTTCTTGAAAATTGTTTTGAATTGGGTGAAGATCAGCGTATTTGTAAATACTGTTACAACAAGTTAGAGGAAAATAGAATGCCGACCAGAGCTGTACATAATAATTTAGAATTGGATGTTATTCCTGCCGAACTTTCTGAATTAAATACTTATGAGTCTATACTTATTCAATGTGTTCATCCGTTCCAGACCATAGTACGTATGGAGCCCAAAACTGGTAAATTACCTCCTTCAGATTTACTGAGAGGTTTAAAAGGAAGAGTGGTGTATTTGCCCTTGGATTTGAAAAAAATATGGAAACTGTTGATGCAGATACTTTGGAAACTGAACCATTAGTTATTCTGGTTAATGGTGTACCTACAAAGAATAAGAAGATTTGGCAGGAGCTGGTAGATGTACGGAAAGTACAAAGAGCAAATTTGTATTTGAAAAGGAATAACAAATGGTATGAATCAATTTATATAGAAGAAGAAGAAGAAGATTTACAAGAAGACACAGAAACACCAACTGGACAAATTGAAAAAGTGGACAAGTCAAAGGAAGAAGAAATTTATGAACATTTTAGCATACATCCTCTTCATTCAAAAGAAGTTATGGGAGACAATATTGATCTGTTTCAGATGAAGAAAGCAAAAGGAACTCCCGTGAGTGTATGGGAGGAGAGCTTGGAAGCTCGATGTTTTCCCCAGCTGTTTCCTACAGGAAAAGGAGGACGATACGATGAACGTCCAGAACAGATTCCAGCTTCTGAGTATCGAACTACAAGACTATATGCAGAAGATCCCAGATTTCGACAAAGTATTCCTTATTTGTTCCATCTTTTATTTGAAAGCGACTTGTCTGCATTATCATATGCAGTAAATCACATTTTAAAAAGTGGAGTACATTTACAAAATGTGTCTGCTAAGGATTTTATGGAGAAAGTGCAGCACCGAGATGATCATTTGGAAACACAACTGATCAATCTGATGGCTTGTCAGTGTGGGACAAATGAATATTGGTACCGACGCCATGGTGAATTAAAATGTATGTTACGAAATTTAGGAACACCAACATGGTTCCTTACTCTAAGCTGTGCTGAGTACGCTTGGGATGATTTACTGGATTTTCTACGAGAGGCAAATTCAAACATTAAAAACATCGAATACAAGACAGCAGGAGAACTGTGCTCATTGGATCCGGTTAATGTTTGCAGATATTTCAATCATAGATTTGAGGCTATGATGTCCTTCATCTGCAATAAAAAAAATCCACCTCTTGGAGAAGTAGAGGATTTCTTTTGGAGAAAAGAGTACCAGGCAAGGGGTGCTCCTCATATTCATATGCTGTTGTGGATCAAGGATGCCCCAAAGTTTGGAACAGATACTGATGAAGCAGAGTTATCTTTCATTGAAGAATACGCAACATGTGCTATACCAAAAAGCACAGAAGAGAAAAAGTTAAAGGAGCAAGTTTTACGTTTCCAAAGTCATCGGTGTGGAAAATACTGTCGACGGAAATACAAGAGCAAAGATAAATACTACACTAAATGTCGATTTGGATTTCCTAGACCTGTTCTTTCAAATGGAAGAGTAAACAGTTTTATGTCATCTGTGAGACATACTATTACAAGAAAATCACCTAAGAATACCTACAACCTTAAAAGAAAGGAAGAATCAAAAAATATAAATGACTACAACCCAGTCATTTTATCCATGTGGAATGCTAACATGGATATACAGTATGTAGCTGACAATTCCATTGCTGTTGCTCGATATGTAACGTCTTACATTACTAAATCTGAAAAAACTGAATTGAAAGAAATGTGGGAAGAGATTTCTCACGAGAAGACTGTCAGTAAGAAGCTGTACAGTTTCAGTTTAAAGATGTTATCGCATCGAGAAATTGGATCCTACGAATGTTCAGATAGGTTATCTTCTGCAAGTCTCTACTCGAAATCAAAAAGAATAATTTGGGCAAGTTTAGGCCTTGCAGCAATGAGAAATCGGGTACTGAAATCTGTTGGAGAAATTGAATATTTGGCCGAGAATGACCCAGAAAGTACAGATATTTGGAAATCAAACATGTTGGACACATATTATCCCAAGAGAAGTCATCATCTGGAGAACATGTGTCTCTATGAAGTGCTGCAGAACTACATTTATTCACGGAAAGCCGCAGAAGACATCAACAATGGAAAATATAAAGTCATTGGTGAGGAAGGATGTTTGGTGAAGCAAACAAAAGGAAGTTTGATAAATCACAGGAAGCTGAGTTGCGACACTACTGACAAAAATGAATTTTACTACTTGGCTCTTTTACAGCTGTTTAAACCATGGCGTACAGAGGATGAACTACTGGGAGAATTTCAAAGCTATGAAGATTCATTTTATGCTTGCAAAGACAGCATACAATGCAGTACATTCACAACTTATGTGCAAATGTTAAATGAAGAAATTGAACAGGAAACTACAATTGCAGCTGAAGTAGCTAGAGACAGTTCTCAAGACAGCCAAAGTTCAGGAACACTCAGTCAAGATCCCCTAGGACAACCAATCGTTGAAAATGAAGCTGCAATAGCCATGAATGAAGTGGAAACGGCTATGAATCAAGCTCAAGAAGAATTTATAGACTTACCAAATTTGGAAAGACAACTGAATGAAGAGCAGCAACAAGTTTATGAAGAGATCAGAAACAAAATTGATCACGGATTACTACATGAAAAAAAAGAGTGCTCATGCACATCATTTCATCCAATCAGGATGTATGTAAGCGGACAAGCTGGAACTGGAAAAAGTTTCTTAATAAAAGTCATCAGAAGCTACCTACAGCAAAAAACGGATTCTACTTTGTCTTGTGTGGTTACTGCTCCAACTGGGTTAGCAGCATATAACATAAAAGGAATCACCTTACATCGTTTGCTAATGTTACCAGTGGAGCATGAGAACAAAATACAATACCACAAGCTAACTGGAGAAGCATGCTTGGAAGTTTCAAGAGTATTGAAGAAGATGCAAGTTCTCATTATTGATGAGGTGAGCATGGTATCAAACTTAATGCTTGCCTTTGTGCATTTAAGAATGCAGCAAATTCTAAGGACAGACTATGACGTGTTATTTGGTGGAAAACATGTCATAGTTTTTGGGGATCTTCTACAGCTTACTCCAGTTAAAGGACAACCAGTGTTTAATACTGTGACACATGAAGACACAAAGAAGTCATTGGGAAGCATTGGTAATGCAAATATTTGGTCCTTCTTTGAGTACAAGGAACTTACTACTAATATGAGGCAAGCAAACGATGAAGAATATGGAAGTATTCTGAAAGATATCAGGATTGGACTACTGACTGAAGCTGGCACAAAAGCATTACAGAGTAGGTTGCTACATAATTTATTTCCAAAGGAAGAAATAGTTGCAGAGAAGATATACAAGAACATTGCAGAAAAGAAAAGTGTCATCTGCTTAATGCCAACTCTACGTGAATGCTCAATATTCAATGAGGAGCTTTTGAAAATGGAAAAGGAAGATATCAGGAAATTGGAAGCAGTGGACAAAATTTAGGATGGAAGAATTACTATCACATTAACAGGCAAACTGAAAAATAAATTGGATTCACTAGAGAAGAACATTTCCAAAACTGCTGGATTAGAAAAAAATCTATATGTTTGCATGAACTGTAGAGTATTTTTAAGGAGAAATTTGGATGTTGAAAAAGGTTTAGTTAATGGAGCTATGGGAAGAGTTGTGGGTTTTATTAATTATCAGAAAAAAGATGGAATAGAATGTTTAAAAATAAAATTTGATCAGATAGAAGAAGTTATAGACATTTGTCGTTGTACAGTTCGTTTCATGCTTGTGAAAGACTTATATGTACAAAGGAAACAGTTTCCGTTTTCTCTAGCATATGCTGTAACTATTCACAAGTCTCAAGGATTGACTGTAGATTGTGCATTTGTAAACATTGGTTCAACTGTGTTCAAAGAAGGTATGGCTTATGTAGCTTTGTCACGAGTGAAAACCTTATCTGGTTTATTCATGATAGACTTTGATGATTCAAAAGTTAGTGCTGATGCAAATTGTGTAAAGGAGTATAATAGATTAAGAAGAACCTATGCTCCTCATTTAGGTCAGTATCCTGTGTTAGAGAAACGTGTAGTTTCTCGTAAAAGGAGAATTGAGAATATCTGTAATGAGGATGTAGAGAGGAGGAAAAAAAAGAGGAGTGATGTAATTGCAAGCAAAAAGAAAAAGGAAAATGAAGAAGAGGTTGTAGGATGTCATTTTGGAAATTGCTCTGGTGTCAACTGCTACGCTAATGTAGTGCTGAATGTTGCATTTTATCTGGAAAGTTTGCAAGAGCAGATAATAGTAAATCAGAGAAAAAGATTCTGTTGTGAGTTGAGTCTCCTTTTTCAAAAGCTGAGTAATGATAAAACTCAAATAGAAAGTGCTACTGAAATTTGAAAACTTTTAGATGTATGTTCAGGACGAACACAGTTTTCTCAAAATGTACAGCAAGACGCACAGGAATTCTTGATGTATTTTCTTCAGGTACTGGAAGAAGAAGGGGTTCCCATTGAAAATATGTTTGGTGTCTCTTATAAATGGGAACATAGTTGTGAAAACTGTTACAATACATGTGGCTCTAATGTTGATTCTGAAAGGTTTATTTATTTAACATTGCCAGACAGTAAAACAGTCACTTTTGCTAAATTAATTAAAGATGCTAATCATAGCATGGAATGCGGTGAGTGTAAATCTGACATGTTTTCAACGTTAATTTTAAAGGAATACGGACAGTATGTAATTTTAATGATGCAACGATGTAAAGCTGATGGTTCAAAATTGGATACTTTAATAAAGAAGTTTATAGGACAGCAATTATCAATTTCAGGAAAAACTTTTGTAACAGTTGCAATAATTTTCCATGAAGGACCTACTGTTACTTCTGGACATTACGCAGTTTATCTTAAATGTGAAAAAGGCTGGACACTGTGTAATGATTCCCAATTGATTTTCAAGCAACGTTTGCCTTTTGATTTAGCAAATTCCTATCTAATCTTCCTGAAACCAAAATTTTAGAGAGACTTGGCAAGATCTGTACAAAACAATTTTACCATTTTATTGGATTACCATTGGAATTTTCAAAAAAAAAGATTTTTCAAATTACCATTTGGCCTAATGGAAAGGTAACCAATTGTAATGTGGACTTATTTAATTTTTAATGAATCTTTTAGAAACCAAAAATTTAGAGAAAATCGGTAACATCTGCACAATTTAAATTTTGGAATTTTATTGGATTACCATTGGAAATTTATTCCAAAAAGATTTTTAAAATTACTATTTGGCCATAAGGAAAGGTAACCAATTGTATTGTGGACTTATTTAACTATTAATTAATCTTTCGGAAACCAAAATGTTAGAGAGAATCGGTAAGATCTGTACAATTTAAATTTTGGAATTTTATTAGATTACCATTGAAAATTTAATCAAAAAAGAATTTTAAAATTACTATTTGGCCTAAAGGAAATGGAACCAGATGTATTGTGGAGTTATTTGAGATATAATATTTTTGTGATTATGCTTCTGAAACAAAATTGTCAGACGGTATTTTAAAGAAATAATTATTGTTATTAGATGATATTTTTATAGAATATTATGCATTTCTATAATGTTATGTTTAAGTAAAAAGAGATTCTGGGCTTTTTTAAAACAATCTTTGAGATTGTTATTTTTTTTTTTGCCCGCTGTTAAGTGATGAATGCAATTGCTTTCACAATTTATAGTGAAATGCAATATATTCTGAAAACAGCAAAAAAAAAGGCAAAACATTTTTTGGGGAAAATATGTAAATACGTGTACTGTGTTATATAATGATTTATTGAATATTAATACTTTTATCTTTTTTTTCAGATTGTGAAAGAAAATTTTCGAAAAAAACCAACCATTTTTTCAAGTAATTTCAATTACATTTTAATTAAAAATTAAATTGTTGGGTGGGTCAGGTAAGTCAGAAATTAGATGGTCCCTTTCTTCCACTTTATCTCAAACAGATTTTTAGTATTTAGTTATTAATTCCTCAAGGATCTTGAGATGTGGTAATTGATTTTTAGTGTTTAAAAAAAAAAAAAAAAATTACGCTTACCGTACTTAGGGCCTCATGTAGGAAGCCAAATACCGGTCGGTAACGGCCGATTTTCGGTAATTATACCGTTACCGACCGGTATTTTGGCTTTTGGTATGTAGGGGGATCATTTTTGTATTCGGTAATTTACCGAATCGGTAAAATTACCGAATCGGTAATTTTACCGATTCGGTAAATTCCGAATACAAAAATGATATGTAGGGGGAGTGTGTGTGTGTTTTTAGGAGTCGGTATTTACCACCAACTAATAGTTGGTGGTAAATAATGAATGTATGTGTTTACGCATTTTAAAGCGCTTAGACGTGTGCAATGTGGCAGACATACATGCCCTTAGGGCATGTATGTGTGCCACATGTGCACACATGGCCGAATCAGGGGTGCAACAGGGTGTCAATGTGACACCCTGCCACCCTTGCATGTTTTCCCCCCATTACCGAATCGGTATTTACCGATTCGGTAATGAGGCATACCTTCCCATCAATGGGAAGGTATGCCTCATTACCGAATCGGTAAATACCGATTCGGTAATTACCGAATATTACCGATTCGGTAATATTTACCGACGGATTACCTACATACAAGTTACCACTTCTTAAATACCGATTCGGTAACGTTCGGTATTTAAGAAGTGGTAACTTGTATGCTACCTACATGAGGCCCTAAGTGTTAAAGAAAAAATAAAAAAAAGTTGAGAGGTAAGGTTGGCTCTTAAAAGAGCCGTTGTGTTCATGCAGGGACAGAGGAAAGGAAGAATGGGAACATTAGCTGGTAGGACAAATGTGCTGGTCTATTTTGTTGTTAATGAGGGGAACACTGGTCTCCCTATGAACAATTAGACCATGGCAAAATGAACACCGCATAGTAACCCTCGCAAACCGATGGTTCGTTTCCACAGGATCAAAAAAAGGTGAATCTGCCCCCACAGATGAAGGGCTCTGCTGAGCTTCCGAAGAAGGACTCGGCTGAGCTGCTGTGGATGTGCTTGGTTGACTTACTGAAGGGTTTCCTCCAGTATGTCGAGCATGTGTCCTAGGGTGTACATCGTGAAGGTGTCTCAACATAGTGTGATTCCCGAAGGAATACTTCTTGTTGGGATTACCTCGCGAAAGTACACGCTGGCACAGCTTGCAAGTCACCAAGGCAGCATTGACTTTTTTCTCACCCTCAGGAAAAGTAAAATACTCCCATATAAAAGAGCTCTTCTGTTTCCTCCTTCTCTGCCTGATGGTGGTGCTGCTAGCCTCACTCTCAGTAGAAGAGTGCTGGTCTGCCATCGTATCACAAAGACAAGTCAGCTCCTTCTCCTAAGGGATCACAAGCAGAAATGAGGGGAATGGGTGTGGTGTAGGAGAGTTCTAGAACTGAAAGTAGTTTCAACCAATCAAAAGTTGTGTTTCATGATCACATGACCCACCGTGTGCGTACGTTACGCTTACGTTACGCTTACGGAGCGCTTACGGTGCGCTTACGGTAAAAGTATGCATGCGCGTAAAAAAGACACGCGCTCGCGCGCATGCGCATAACAGTCACCCCCCAACACTTCCGCGTAACGTGCGCGTGTAGCGTACACGCTTACGCGCCCCATGCGCAGTGCGCGCGGCTACGCAAATTGCGTAACTATACGCAAAAAGAGTAGATAAATTACGAACATTACGTTAACCGTACGCTTACCGTACGCTTACCGTACGCGCACTTAAAAAAAAAAAAAAAAAAAAGAGAAAAAAAGATTTTCTATGTTATACTAATATATCTTACCTGTTTGGTAAAAAAACAAAAGAGAAAAATTAATATATTGCAGATTTTTTTTTTTTTAAACTGTGTTTTAAGAGAATATAAAGTAAAAAAAAAAAAAAACTTGCTTTTTAAAAAAAAAAAAAAAACACATTTAATATAAGAATTTATAATAAAAAAACCAAACAAAATCAATAAAAAAACCATGGAAATCACATATGTTATAGGTAAGAATTAGCATTTAAAAAACCATACAAATTCACTGAAAAAACCATGGGTTTCACACACGTTATAGTTAGAAATTAGCATTTAAAAAACCTTGCAAATTCACTGAAAAAACCATAGGTTTCACACATGTTATATTTAGGAATTAGCATTTAAAAAACCTTGCAAATTCACTGAAAAAACCACTGAAAAAACCATGGCGACTTCAATGCGGTTGGCTCTGGCCTGCTCAACAGACACCCGCAGAGGAGTTCGGGGGGGGCTCAGAAGTGGCTTCCTGATTTTATAGATACCCTTGGGCTGGTTGATTGTTGGAGACTGTTGCATCCCGCACAACGACAATATACTTTCCACTCAGGGGCGCATGGCAGTCTCTCCAGAATTGATTATGTCCTTACCCTAGCTGCACACGCCTCCTTTGTCTCTGAGGCCAGGCACATGGCACGAGGTATTTCCGACCATTCTCCGGTGTGGATCTGTATGGATGTTGGCAGAGGAGTGGGTGGTAGGGTGGCCCCAATTAACCCGTGGTATTTCAGGGACCCTGCGACTCGTAGTGCGGTACTGAAGGCGGTTGACCGTTACTTTCAAGAAAACCTCGGTTCGGTCACGTCGGCTGTGTCCCTGTGGGAAGCGTTCAAAACAGTGATTAGGGGTGAGGCCCTCTCCTTGATAACAGCGGCCAAGCGTCGGAGAGACGCGGAGGTCGCTCAGCTTGAGGCGGAGATCGCGGATCTTGAGTTGGCTCTGGAGGGGGAGGTCACGGCGGAGGCGCTGCACAAGTAATCGGAGTACAGGGCCCTCGTGATGGATGCGGCCAAAGCCCTGAGTAGGGAACAGCGGGGCCGTCTGTACGACGTCGGGGACAAGGCCGGGAAGTTGATCGCGTGGCTGGATAAAAAGGAGCGGGTCAATCGTGTTGTGCCGGACCTTGTGACGGAGGATGGCGTTATGGTCACGGAGCCGGATGGCATAGTCCAGTGCTTCGCGGATTATTTCCACACGGTCTATACCTTCGTGTCAGACAAGCCAGTGGAGGATTCATGTGAGCTCCTGCGCGATCTTGCCCTGCCTTGCCTCTCCGACATAGACAGAGACGATCTTGATGGCGACATCACAGTCGACGAGATTGCGGGGGCTATCCGTTCTTTGCGCCCGGGCAAGGCCTCGGGTCCGAATGGCCTGCCAATTGAGCTTTACAAACTCCGACCGGACAAGATTGCTCCGCATTTGCGGGCTATGTTTGTGGAGGCGCGGGAGACGGGATGCCTCCCGGTTGACCAGCGCCTGGCAACGATCGTGGTCATCCATAAAGATGGCAAGCCCAGGAACCGGTGCAGCTCATACAGGCCGATCTCGCTCCTTAATGCTGAGCCGAAGATCCTTGCCAAAATCCTCGCAAACCGGCTGGTCAGGGTGGTCGGTGATCTGATCCACCCTGACCAATCTGGCTTCATCCCGCATCGTAACACCGCGTTGAATCTTAGGCGCATCCACGGAGTGATCGCAAGGGTGGGGACGATGCGGGAGCCGGCCATGGTGGCTGCGCTCGACGCAACGATGGCATTCGACACGGTAGAGTGGGCATACCTGTGGGCTACGCTTGCGAAATTCGGCTTCGGGCCCGGATTTGTGGGCTGGGTAAGGCTATTATACGAAGGACCTCTCGCCAAAGTCGCAGTTAATGGTAGGGCGTCCCGTCCCTTCGACCTGGGGAGGGGTACCAGGCAGGGTTGCCCTCTATCGCCGCTGTTGTTCGCTCTCGCCCTTGAGCCGCTGGCGGCCTGGATACGATGGCACCCAGATGTGAGGGGGATTCGATGGTCCCCTGATCACGAAGACCGCATTTCCCTCTATGCCGACGATATTCTGCTCTATCTTACTTCACCCCGGAAGTCCCTTATAGTTGTCTGCGACATATTGACTTCCTTCGGGAGGAATTCGGGGCTAACCATTAACTGGGGTAAGTCGTATCTGTATGCCCTGTGTGGAGATGTCCCGGTTCCCCCGCGAAATTGCCCGATCCAGATCGCCCGGGAGGGTTTCCTGTATCTTGGGATCTATATCTCTGCCGACCCAACGGTACGGTATGAGAGGAACCTGCTCCCTCCGTTGGCGCGCCTGCGGCGGGACGTGGCGGGTTGGCGGCGGCTGCCGCTTTCCCTCCTTGGCCGTGCGGTGCTATTCAAAATGATGTCTCTTCCCCGTTTTCTCTATGCCCTGCAGAACACCCAGGAGCTGGTTCCGGCCAGCTACTTTCGGGAGGTTGAGAGTCTACAGCGTTCGCTGCTGTGGGACGGCCGCCCGCGTATAGCGATAGCAAAATTAACTCTCCCTTGGTACGACGGGGGTATCGCGCTTCCCGACATCCGAAGATACTATTGGGCCTCCCAACTGAGCGCGATCAATCACGGAGTCTACGGTCCGGCGCTTAGCCCTGGCTTTGCTATGGACCGGTGGTTGCTGCGGGGCGGCGGCTACTATAGAGCACTTTATTCGAGGCCTCCGGCTGGGTCCCTCTCAGGGCCGACCGGGGTGGCGGTGCAAGTGTGGAAGACGGTCACGAACTCCCTGGGATGGAAGGATAGGCTCACCCTCGCCACTCCGTTGTATGATTCGGACATGCTGGGGAAACTCTGGCACTCTAAGGGATTCGACAAATGGGATCTGATAGGCATCTCCAGGGTGGGGGACATGCTGACCAAGGGGCGGATTAAGTCGTTTGATGAGCTGCGGACGGAATATGCGCTCGAGGGCACGGAGTACTTCCGGTATGCGCAGGTGCGCCATGCGCTGCAGTCGGTCCTCGTTGAGGGGGAAAAGGTGCCTGAGTCTTCTCCATTGGAGGACCGGATCCTGGACGGCCATATGCCGGAGAGCACAATCTCCCTAATCTACAAAAAGCTTGTGAACGTTCGGACCGATCTCCTCCTGGGGGTGCGGGACCAGTGGACTAGAGATGGCCTCGAGCTGGACGATGAGGATTGGCAGTACGCGGTCTCCTCTCCTAAGGAGGTCGCAATCCCCGCCAGGTTGCGGCTGGTCCAGCTTAAGGTACTCCACAGAGTCTATGTCACTGGGCCCCGATTGGTCCATATGGGTTTCTCCGAGGACGGGCTGTGTAAGAGGGGCTGCGGGACGGTGGGCACCTTTCTGCACATTATATGGGAGTGCGGTGTGATTGCAGAACTATGGAAGCGGATTCACGATGTTATGCAGGAGGTCACGGGTATTGTATTGCACCCAGAGGCGCGGCGCTGTCTTTTGAATGTGTGGGGTCCTACAGACTACGACGCTGCGCAGACTCAATGGGTGACCCTAGGTAATATGGTGGCTAAGCGAGATATTGCAAGATTGTGGGGATCCCCTAGCCCGCCCACCCTGGATGCGTGGAAGGACAACATGGACTGGTGCATGTTCCGGGAGAAAACGGTCTATAGTGCGCGGGGGAGGCCCAAGAAATGGCATAAGGTATGGGGAGGTTGGAACCAGTATAGGGGGTCCATATGTTTGCCTCCTGCCACTGAACAGCTAGAGGATCAACTTTCCCCCTAGCCTCACTTCCGATCTGGGTCTTTCTGACGCACCTCCGTTAGAATGTTAGCGCCTCTGCTTCTCCCTCCTCCTCTCAATCGGTGGCTTGATCTGATGTTGGAAATGGGGCCGCCCCCTCGTTGGGAACTGACGCGAACTTATAATGTATATTGCCTTGCTAGTTCTGTTCATTTTCAAAAATGGAACCTTTGTTTTTATCCTGCAGGAGAGCTATAGATGATTGCACGTGTTGATTGACGAGCTGCCGAACCTCCGGGTTGTCGGCTGAATAGCTGTGTATCTGAATTATACGAATAAAGGTTTTTAAAAAAAAAAAAAAAAAACATAGGTTTCACACATGTTATAGTTAGCTGGACATTTCACTCGTGAAAAACCATTGAAATTCTCCAGTTATAGTTAGTGCAGGCAACTATAACTCACGCGACCGCAATCCTCTGCTGATGATGTCAGATATTACATCACTGATGACATATGTGTCTTTCTGAAAAAAAAATATTTGTAATATATGTATAGCTAAAAATTAATGGAAGAAGACATGGGTAAATAAATGCCTAAATACAGTGATGTAATATCTGACGTCATCAGCAGAGGATTGCGGTCGCGCGAGTTATAGTTGCCTGCACTAACTATAACGGGGGAATTTCAATGGTTTCTCACGAGTGAAATGTCCAGCTAACTATAACATGTGTGAAACCTATGGTTTTTTAAGTGAATATATATATATATATATATATATATATATATATATATATATATATATATATACACATATATATTAAGTCCAATACTCATTCACTAGAAACGCTGTGGCAGAAGCGTTTCAGCCGTAAGGCTTTCCTCAGTGCCTGGTTTCAAGCAGTTCATTGCACCTGGGGCAGGTTTAAATCTCCTGGTGTTACTGTAGCCACTCCCACTAGCTGGATGTTTCAGCTCCTCCTCTGCTTCATGCTGTGATACACCTCGCACTGGGCTTGGTCCTGCTGCATGCTGGTAGATGAAGTTCGGCGTGGTGACCACTTCCGTGAGCGGTTTCTACCAGACTCCCAGGGGTGTCCCAAATCCTGTTGGCATCCGGACCTCATTCAACCAACTGCGGATCAAAGTAAGATGAAAGATTTCAGGCTGAGACCAAACGTTTCCCCCGCAGTAAAGACTGCAGCCTCTCTCCCCGTGCAGTCGAGTATAAACACTGTGGTAATGAAACCGCTTGGGGGGGTGACACGTTGTATTTAAATACAGGGTCCAAAAGGTGCTGGCTTACGTGTCACACCTGACCGAGAGGGCGTGCCAGTTACCAGTGCCTGCTTACTGGTTTAAACATTAAGTCCAATACTCATTCACTACTCGGAATGAGCCCGACACATGCAGGGATTAAAACAATTGGAATTTATTCAGCAAATCACTTACAGCGCGTAGGGATCAGAGTTCAAGAAATGCTGTGGCAGACACGTTTCAGCCGTAAGGCTTTCCTCAGTGCCTGGTTTCAAGCAGTTCATTGCACCTGGGCAGGTTTAAATCTCCTGGTGTTACTGTAGCCACTCCCACTAGCTGGATGTTTCAGCTCCTCCTCTGCTTCATGCTGTGATACACCTCGCACTGGGCTTGGACCCGCTGCATGCTGGTAGATGAAGTTCGGCGTGGTGACCACTTCCGTGAGCGGTTTCTACCAGACTTCCAGTGGTGTCCCAAATCCTGTTGGCATCTGTACCTCATTCAACCAACTGTGGATCAAAGTAAGATGAAAGATTTCAGGCTGAGACCAAATGTATCCCCCGCAGTAAAGACTGCAGCCTCTCTCCCCGTGCAGTCGAGTATAAACACTGTGGTAATGAAACCGCTTGGGAGGGTGACACGTTGTATTTAAATACAGGGTCCAAAAGGTGCTGGCTTACGTGTCACACCTGACCGAGAGGGCGTGCCGGTTACCAGTGCCTGCTTACTACATATATATATTGTGAATCATTTTTAGTTAGGAAAATTATATTCATTCTTTTAAAAAAAAAATATTATACAGAAGTCGTGCACCATTCGCGCACCCTACACGTTGGCTGCGCGCGCATTCCGGTAGCCATTTTGAAAAGTCGCGCTGGGGTCGCGACTTCGGCGTAATTTATAAAGTATGAAATATCTTTAAATTAATTATAAATAAAAATTTTCCTTTAAGTGTTTGTCTACATTTTTTAATAAAAGTATTTTTAAAGTAATATTTTCAATATAATTTCGACTAAAAATTATTCGATTATTATTGGATTTGGAGGTTAGGAGGGATGGACATTTTGCTCTATCTGTTTTGCAAGATTTTTCGGTCTAGTCAGGTGGACACCCTCCTCCGGGTGAGGTACGGCTTGAGGATTCTATTCAAAAGGTGAGGAATCAACAGGTAGAAGTATCCATCAGAAGAGCAAGTTACTTACCTTCGGTAATGCTTTTTCTGGTGGATACAGTATCTGTCTGTGGATTCCTCACTGTCCCACCCGCCTCCCCGTTGTCCACCTGTTTCTACCAAAAAGATGCTTTTACTGTTTGGCATGAATGATTTTAATATGTCTTAATCATGCTTATGTTTTAATAGTGAGAAATGCTTGATCTGTTGATATTTCTTTATGCCTTTATTGGTTATGCATTTGTATACATATATATATTATATATATATATATATATATATATATATATATTTAGTATACTATGTATACATGTGAAAATGTGTCGGTCCACCTGTTTACCTCGGTGGCACGGAAAAAATGAGTCGAACTGATGTTAGCACACCAACGAGGTCCTCTTATGGCTCCTATGGCGTCATACGGTAACGCGAGCGGATCCATGCTATTATGACATCGTCGTCGACGTGGGTGAGCTAGGAAAGAATTTCCGTGGAAGGCTGGCGCAGGGGATATTCACCTAAGTGTTAAGGGTAGTACTTTGGGAGCAACTGTTTATGTTGCCACTCCAGAAACCCAAACCAGTGATCCGAGGGCAGAGGCCCTGCAGATGGCACACGAGGTGGAGAGCCCAGTCGTGTGCACCGGCCGGGCAGCGAAGTGACAAGCACCACTACCCACAGAAAAGATAACGAGGGCACTGAATAACACAGGATCTTCTCTTTGTATCTGGCAGGACCAACAAGGTTAAAATGCCCTAGTTCCAAAATGTAGAATTAGTGCTACAACGGTCTTCAAGAGGACCTGCGAGGGATGCCGCTTCTGCCTTCCGTACACTGGAGGCAGCACATAGGTCACGCGGTACGGTCATACTGTGGTGGGACGCACACTCGTTGACCTCTCATGGCACTGCTCCACACTTCGGGGACAACGCTTTCAATTAGCTGTGTTTTCTAATGACGTGTCACGATGGCCCGTCCAACAGCAGATCCCCTTTAGATCCAAAAAGACTCTTCCACTCTCTCACCGGAAGTGAAACGAGGCCACGCGGACACTTTCACAATACAACAGCCGGGAATGCACTTTTTGGTAAAAAAAACACATTCCTTCCTCCTAATTTATCAAATAAACGACTCACTGAAGAACAGGGGCCAGCTTCGATCGGCAAACAGCCCTTACAACGACTTTTTACTTTGCGATACCATTACAACACATGCATTACCACGCATGCGTTGTACATCGCAAAGTCATTACTACGCATTTCTTTAGAATGCATTGTCATTTACCACGCATGCATTTACAACGAATTTTGTTGTAAGGGTATGTATGGTAAATGACCATGAGTTAAAAAAATATGTAGACGATCCACGTCGTTGTAAGGAAACAGAGGCTGTTCCATTTCCTCACAACGACGTGCACCGCCCCTCAGAGACGACATGAAGTAGGAACCACGAGGAGAGAGGAACCATGAGGACTGAGAGTTAAGGGGGATTAGGCATGGGGTGGTGGTTACTTTTCTAGGGTTTAGGGTAGTGCAGTGGTGTTTGGGTAGTGTAGGGGGTCGTGCTGTGGTAGTGTTTTAGGGTTTAGGGTAGTGCAGTGATGTTTGTGTGGTGCAGCGGGTCGTGCTTGGGGTAGATTTAGCATTTAGGGTAGTGCAGTGGTGTTTGTGTAGTGTAGGGGATCGTGCTGGGGTGGTGTTTCAGGGTTTAGGGCAGTGTTGTTTGGGCAGTGTAGGGGGTCTGCCTGGGGGTGGTGTTTCAGGGTTTAGTGCAGTGATGTTTGGGCAGTGTAGGGGGTCTGCCTGGGGGTGGTGTTTCAGGGTTTAGGGCAGTGCAGTGGTGTTCGGGTAGTGTAGGGGGTCGTGCTGGGGCTGGTGTTACAGCGTTTAGGGCAGTGGTGTTCGGGCAGTGTAGGGGATCATGCTGTGGCTGGTGTTTCAGGGTTTAGGGCAGTGCAGTGATGTTCGGGCAGTGTGGGGGGTCGTGCTGGAGCTGGTGTTACATGGTTTAGGGCAGTGCAGTGGTGTTCGGGCAGTGTAGGGGGTCGTGCTGGGGTGGTGTTTCAGGGTTTAGGCCAGTGCAGTTGTGTTCTGGCAGTTTAGGGGGTCATGCTGGGGGTAGTGTTTCAGGGTTTAAGGCAGTGCAGTGGTGTTCAGGCAGTGTAGGGGTTCGTGCTGGGGGTGGTGGTTCAGGGTTTAGGGCAGTGCAGTGGTGTTCGGGCAGTGTAGGGGTTCGTGCTGGGGGTGGTGGTTCAGGGTTTAGGGCAGTGCAGTGGTGTTCGGGCAGTGTAGGGAGTTGTGCTGGGGGTGGTGTTACATGGTTTAGAGCAGTGTAGTGGTGTTCGGGCAGTGTAGGGGGTCGTGCTGGGGTGGTGTTTTAGGGTTTAGGGCAGTGCAGTTGTGTTCGGGCAGTGTAGGGGGTCATGCTGGGGGTAGTGTTTCAGGGTTTAAGGCAGTGCAGTGGTGTTCGGGCAGTGTAGGGGTTCGTGCTGAGGGTGGTGGTTCAGGGTTTAGGGCAGTGCAGTGGTGTTCGGGCAGTGTAGGGGGTCATGCTGGGGCTGGTGTTACAGGGTTTAGGGCAGTGCAGTGGTGTTCGGGCAGTGTAGGGGGTCGTGCTGGGGGTGGTGTTTCAGGGTTTAGGGCAGTGCAGTTGTGTTCGGGCAGTGTAGGGAGTTGTGCTGGGGGTGGTGTTTCAGGGTTTAGGGCAGTGCAGTGTTGTTCGGGCAGTGTAGGGGCTCGTGTGGGGGGTAGTGATTTAGGATAGTGCAGTGGTGCTCGGGCAGTGTAGGGGTCATGCTGGGGTAGTGTTTTAGGGTTTAGGGCAGTGCAGTGGTGTTCGTGCAGTGTAGCGGGTCGTGCTGGGGTAGTGTTTTAAGGTTTAGGCAGTGCAGTGGTGTTTGTGTAGTGAGCAGCGCATGCGCTGCTTCGCTAGGCGAGACCTAAAAAGCACTGCACTAAGATGGCTGCCAACACTTCCTAGATTGAAGTGTTGGCAGCCAATTAGAGCCAAGCTCATGCTTGTCTAGTTAGGTCCCGCCCAGATATATAAAGATTTTTTTCCTTTAATACCTCGAAAACTACTGAACAGATTTGCACCATTTAAAAAAAAGTCGCTTTATGAACCGAACACTACCTTTTTGCCAAATTTGGTGTAATTCCGTTCAGCAGTTTCAGCTGTAACCGTATCTAAAGTTTCCTATGGGAAATTGATTTTTTTACCTCTATTTTTTGAATTTCTCAGGAACTACTGAACGGATTTACACCATTTAAAAAAAGGTCTCTTTCTGAACCAAGGGCTACCTTTTTGTCGTGCGGGGGTAGTGTTTTAGGATAGTGCAGTGGTGCTCGGGCAGTGTAGGGGTCATGCTGGGGTAGTGTTTTAGGGTTTAGGGCAGTGCAGTGGTGTTCGTGCAGTGTAGCGGGTCGTGTTGGGGTAGTGTTTTAGGGTTTAGGGCAGTGCAGTGGTGTTTGTGTAGTGAGCAGCGCATGCGCTGCGTCGCTAGGCGAGACCTAAAAAGCATTGCACTAAGATGGCTGCCAACACTTCCTAGATTGAAGTGTTGGCAGCCAATTAGAGCCAAGCTCATGCTTGTGTAGTTAGGTCCCGCCCAGATATATAAAGATTTTTTTCCTTTAATACCTCGAAAACTACTGAACAGATTTGCACCATTTAAAAAAAAAGTCGCTTTATGAACCGAACACTACCTTTTTGCCAAATTTGGTGTAATTCCGTTCAGCAGTTTCAGCTGTAACCGTATCTAAAGTTTCCTATGGGAAATTTATTTTTTTACCTCTATTTTTGGAATTTCTCAGGAACTATTGAACGGATTTACACCATTTAAAAAAAGGTCTCTTTCCGAACCAAGGGCTACCTTTTTGCCAAATTTGGTGTAATTCCGTTCAGCAGTTCGGGCTGTAGTCGTGTCTAAAGTTTACTATTGGAAATAACATGGAGAAAACACGTTTTGGGACACCCTTTTTTCTCAGCACCCACTTAGCGAATCACCCCGAAACTTTCAGGATAGGAGCTGACCAGAGCGGGCCACAAGTTTTGAAAATTATGCAGAGATTCGTAAACCGGCGCCAAAGTTATTGGGAAAAGAAAAAACGCTTTTCCTATGGAAACTAGGTCCTAACTATAACTATCTACTGGCGGCCGCACGTTATAGTTAGGAATTAGCATTTAAAAAACTTTAGAAATTCACTGAAAAAACCATAGGTTTCAGGGGCGTTATAGTTAGCTGGACTTTTCACTCGTACAAAACCATTGAAATTCCCCCGTTATAGTTAGTTCTGCTAACTATAACTCGCGCGCCCGCAATGTACTGCTGATGACGTCACATATTACATCACTCATGACATGGTCAGTGACATCACTCATGACATCACTGATGACATCTCAAATTACATCACTGATGACATCACTGATGACATCATCCAGTGAATGTGTGCTTTTCTAAAAATTACATATGTTTTATATATGTATATCTCAAGGTCGATGGAAGAATAAATGGGTATATAAGTGTCTAAATGGATGATTTGTTTTTGAAAAATTGATTGTATAACTGACTGATTAAGTGTATCTTAGTGAATACATGGCTTAGTGAGTAATGTTTAAATATGTAAATATCTGTATCAGTCTCTCACTTTGTGCATAAGTGGCTGCATGGGTTGGTGAGTAGCTACATGAGTGTCTACATAGGTTATTAGTTGGTTTTTTGAGTATCAGTATGAGTGTCTGAGTGTCTGTATGGTTCGGTGGAGGGTATTACGTAGTGCATAGGTGCATGAATGAGTGACTCACTGTTTGTATGTGTTGAAGACAGCATGTGTGCAGGACTGTATGGGTGGATGAGTATGTGCATGGGTGTGTTAGTGAGTGAATGACTCAATAGTGTCTTTATGAGTAACTACATATGTTTTAAACTAGTATATGTGACTATTGGTGTATATAAGTGGGTATATGTGAGAGTGAGAGATTGAAAGTGTTCCTGAATGAATAAGTATGTGTTTCTATAAGTGATTGTTTAAAAGACTAAGTATGTGTAAGTTTCTGCAGAAGTAAGTGTGGTGGTGTGTGTATAACTGTATATGCAAGTAAATGGATGTTTGATTCTTTATTAGCATGAGTGACTATGTGTGTGAGTAACTCTATGGATGAGTGGTGTTGTGTAACAGGATGTATAGGTGTATGAGTACATATGATGAGTGAGTACATGTATGAGTGACTGTATAGGACTGTTGGTGAATGAGTGGATGTGTATGTGGATCTTAGAATTACTGAATAGGTTGTTGTAACTGGTATTGGTATGTCCATTGTTTTGAAAATGTGTATCAAATGTTATATTAGTGGGAGAGGAGGTCTGCCACTCTATCACAAGGATGATGTCATCAGTGATGTCATCAGTGGTCATTTGAGATGTCATCAGTGATGTCATGAGTGATGTCACTGACCATGTCATGAGTGATGTAATATGTGACGTCATCAGCAGTGCATTGCGGGTGCGCGAGTTATAGTTAGCTGAACTAACAATAACAGGGGAATTTCAATGGTTTTGTACGAGTGAAAAGTCCAGCTAACTATAACGTCCCTGAAACCTATGGTTTTTCAGTGAATTTCTAAGGTTTTTTAAATGCTAATTCCTAACTATAACGTGCCTGAAACCTATGGTTTTTTCAGTGAATTTCAAAGGTTTTTTAAATGCTAATTTCTAACTATGCCTACAGAGATAGGAGATGTGAAGAAAGAAGAAAAAACGCACAGAAAGAAAAAAAAGAAATGCACAAAGAAGCAACAGAAGTCCTCAAAGACGAAGAAAAGTGCAGGAAGAAGGATAACATGCAGAAAGAACAAACAGAAGAGCAGAAAGAAGCCTTGTTGCAAAATCATCCCGTACCCTCAACTTTTTCAGACGGATACTGGTCGTAACTGAGTCTGACTAACCAGTCCTAGAGCCGTGCTATGTTAAAAGACACTCAGAATACAGTGAAAACACCTACATACACTAGGGAACACTATGCGTTGGGGTCCCCCTGTGATCAGCATGACCTCCTCTGTAAGCCCCTAGTATATAATAGGGCAGTGAAATAAAACTACCTCTTAAAACACGCCACAGGGCGTGTTTTCACACGTCACCTCAGGCCCCGTCCCCTCACTTCCCCACTGTGTAAACACGCCCTGTGGCCATTTTAAGTTGGGAGATTAAGTCCCCTTGAATCCTGAGGGTCCCTAGGCTCCAACTAGACCACTAGGTACCTCCAGTAAGCGCCACAGAGCTGCGTTGCAGAGAGATGTAAAAAGGGGCACGGCATAGACCACCTCTCTGCCACGCAACGCTGTGGCGCTTACTGGAAGCACCTGGTTGGCTAGTTGGCCCCCAGGGTCCCTCAGGATTGAAGGGGAATTATTTCCCCAACTTAAAACGCGCCACAGGGCTTGTTTGCCCATGTTAACTCAGGCCCCGTCCCCTCCCTTCACCACTGTGTAAACACGCCCTGTGGCCGTTATTAGTTGGGAGATTAAGTTCATTTGAATCCTGAGGGTCCCTAGGGTCCAACTAGCCCACTAGGTACCTCCAGTAAGCGCCACAGAGCTGCGTTGCAGAGAGGTGTAAAAAGTGGCACGGCCTGGACCACCTCTCTGCAACGCAGCTCAGTGGCGCTTACTGGAAGCACCTGGTGGGCTAGTTAGCCCCCAGGGGCCCTCAGGATTGAAGGGGAATTATTTCCCCAACTTAAAACGCGCCATAGGGCATGTTTGCACATGTCACCTCAGGCCCCGTCCCCTCCCTTCCCCACTGTGTAAACACGCCCTGTGGCCATTTTTTAAGTTGGGAGATTAAGTCCCCTTGAATCCTGAGGATCCCTAGGGGCAAAATAGCCCACTAGGTATGTCCAGTAAGTGCCATTTCAGAGAGGAGTAAAAAGGGGCACGGCCTGCACCACCTCTCTGCAACGCAGAGCAGTGGCGCTTACTGGAAGCACCTGGTGGGCTAGTTGGCCCCCAGGGTCCCTCAGGATTGAAAGGGAATTATTTCCCCAACTTAAAGCGCGCCACAGGGCGTGTTTGTACACGTCACCTCAGGCCCCATCCCCTCCCTTTACCACTGTGTAAATGTGCCCTGTGGCCGTTCTAAGTTGAGAGATGAAGTCCCCTTGAATCCTAAGGGTCCCTAGGGTCAAATTAGCCCACTAGGTACCTCCAGTAAGCGCCATAGAGCTGCGTTGCATATAGGTGTATAAAGGGGCGTGGCCTCAGAACACCTGTCTGCAACGCAGCACCCTGGCGCATACAGGAGATACCTGTTGGGCTAGTTGGCCCTCAGGGACCCTCAGTTTTGAAGGGGAATTAATTCCCCAACCTACAACTGGCCAGGGGGCGCGTTTGCAGAGTGCTGCAAGGAGGGGGCGTGGCCTCCGGCGCGATGCCGGTCTTTTATTTTTTTTATTTTTTTAATAAGGAGGGCTGTGTGGCCCCCCTTCTTGTTCTAATTTACTGCCCCTGGGGACCCCATCCCCCAGGGCCTGCACCCTAATTTTTTTTGTTGAAAAAAATACATTTGGGCCTCTCAAGGCTTTAATCGGCCCCGGGGACCCCAACCCCCGGGTCGTGACCTTTTTTTAAAAAAATCTTTAGGAGGGGGCTGCGTTGCCCCCCTCCTCAGGCCACTTATGGCCCCGCGGACCCCATCCCCCGGGCCGGCCTTTGTTTTTTATTATTGTAAAAAAATATATATTTATAGAAACACCTAGGGCATGCTGGACAAACCGTATGTACCTATCACCATGACGATTTGCGTGAAATTCATTAAAAGGCGACTATGCATAGAATGAATCCACATGGAATGTATTTACACCGCTAGTGAAGCTCGGACGTGTCTGACGCCCTACCGTCCCTAATCCCGGCGCCCCCGCCGGTGGGTACTCTCCAAGTAGACACCCTTGTCGTTTATTTATACAAACATGGGTAGCTATTGACAGGCACATTTAATATACACGCACACCAAGCCATTCAAAGGGGAATCGACAAAAATTCGACCAAACTATGCAAGAAATCCCCCTCCCGGTTAATAAAACACACATCCACAGCCGAATGTGTAATACTTTTTATTTTACTCTCTGGAAAGGAGACGAACCTCACTTGAGAGTCACAGCGTGCTCCTGGCTGAGCCCAATGCTGTGTTACACCCACCAGTGCCCGCCGAGTGCCACACACCTCTGTGTTGTATTCCACCAGCTAGTGCGTATGCTATGACACTCTCTAGCCCATGTGTACTGTAACACCACCCCGTGAATATGTCATGCCACACTTGCCTTCGCACGGGTTATATTGCCCCATCTAACGTGCCTTCCTCGATGCCTATGTTATAACGCACAGCGCTATGCTATACATATTACAATCTGGGATCCATATCTTTGTCACAGTCCATATGCAACGTTACACTCCCCAGCACATATTTTATATTACAACTTTAGAGACTAGTTAGGTTACACAACACTGCCCTGTGCATATTACACTCCAAGGCGCATATCGCATAGCACGCACTAGTGCCTGTGCTATCTTGCGCTCTCCAATGAATCTGTCATTGCGCACAATGTATTGCATATTATATTTCACACCCCGGTTCATCTTATATCACACTTTTTGGTGCATAGTTTATACCATATACTATATCAAGTTTTCATTTTCAATCGTGCTCTCAGGACTATGTTCTATATAACACTGTGTCCACCTACTCTTTTCACGGGCATTACATTTTGCGATGGGGGGTGGAGGGTCAGGGGGTGTTTCTGCCAAGTGAGCCCAGAGTCACAGTCACAAACGTCCTCTTCTTCCTGAATAAAAGTGAGATTATGCTGCATACATTAAGTAGTTCGCTCAGACACACATTTTAAAAACAATAACGTTCCTAATACCCACCTTCTCTGAACAGTTAGCTTGCTGCTCCATCCACCTCCTCCCTATCCTCTGTTGTCTGAATCCATGGACTAGCCTCCTCCCTCCTGTCATACATGGTCTGATGTGCTGCCACTGCCCTCCATTTAGCATGATGTACCAGTCCACTCCCACTGACCTCCATTGCCCAATTCTATGGCCCATCATTGACCTCCTGCTTAGCCTATGTGCTTAGCTTGCTGCCCCTATTCTCCTTCCCCCTGCCCTCCGATCTCTTTGTGCATGCCACTGCTCCATCCTTTTTGCCCACCATGTTCCATGGACCTGCCACTCCTATCTACTCTGAGTGTTCTGTTGAGCTGCCACTCCCCTCCCACCTGCCTAGCATTGTCACCCTTCTGCCCTCCCTGGTCTGTTGTGCTGCAACTGCTCCTCCTGCCTGCCCTGCGCGGTCTGTTGTGAGGCCCCTTCCCCTGAACTATCTTGTCTGTGCCCAGGTCCTGACCCTCCCTTCTATCCTCCATGGTCCTTTGTGCATGCCCCTGCACCCTCCTTCTTGCCCATCAAAGCCATTGTGCTGCCACTAACCCTCCCGCTTGCCATGCATGGTCTTCTGTGCTGCCATGGCCCCTCCTACCTTCCCTGTGTGGTCAGCTAGCTGCCCCTGACCCACTCCCACCTTCCCTCCATGGTCTGTGTGTATGCCATCATTGTCTCACTGTTGCTCTCCATGGTGTGTCTTGTTTCTAGTGCCCATCCTGCCTGACCTCCATGGTCATCTTGCTGCTCCTGCCCTGCCCCCTTGCCCCCAGCCCTCTGTTTCCATGTGCAGACCCCTATTCTCTCCCTCCTGGCTTGTCTGTTCCATTGTAATGCCCCTGATCCGTCCCTCCTGCCCTTTATGGTCTGTTATGCTGCAGCTTTCTCTCCTGTCTGTCCATTATGGTCAGCTAGCTACCATTGCCTCTTTCCCCTCTGTTCTCTGTTGTCCAGGTGCATGGTCCTGTCCCCTCCCTATTGCTTTCTATGGATTGTTGTGCTGCACTCCAGTCCCGCATGCCTGTGTGGTGTATTGTGCTGCTGCAAACCCTGATGACTGCCCTGTAGGGTCAGTTTAGTGCACCTCTCCATGTCCCTCCTGTCCTCTGTTATCCGAGTCCATGTCCCTACCCCAATTCCTCCTGCCTACCATGATCCAATCTACCATACTTGCGAACATTTTGAACTTGGTAAGAGGGAGATTTTGAAAAAAAACTGGGGTATTGATTTTCCCCTTTGAGTTACATTGAAAAAGAGGAGATTGTAGACAGGAGACAGATCAAATAAAGCCCATTTGAGCTTAAAAACATTGAACGTTTCCTGGCTGAAATGGGTCTGTTGGCATGTATGGTTGTACTACCACTGCTCTTCCTTCTGCCCACGGTGGTCTATTATATTGCCACAGCCTCTCTTGCCAGTCCTGTATTGTTGGTTTGTTGCCCCTGCCCCCCTTTCCACTGCCCTCCATAGTCTGTTGTGCTGCCACTGCCCTTCCTGCCTGCCCAGTGTGGTCAAATTGTTACCTCTGCACTCTCCTACCTGACTTAAATTTTCAGAGTCCGTGCCCCTGGCCTCTGCCTCTCAACAGTATCCCAATGAACAACTAGATTGCTAACATTCTATATTTATTACAAAAGTGTGGAATGCCTGACATCATCTTGATGTAATCAAAACTGTAATACCTAGAGCATTTCCTTTAGAAATTACATATATGAGAGGGTCTTATTTGCATCAAAATTATGGTTAGTGCTCTAAAAAACTAAAATGAGGACATATTTTACGAGTTTTCACACATTTGCCATAAATTCTGAATGCTAGCACTCTAGTTGCTCATTAGATCACTGCAGTAAAGCTACTGCTCACCACGGAAGTCTGCTGCTAGTATTAAAAGTGCATGTTTCAGTCTGCATATCAGAATTTTTTTATGAAATAGAAGAGGATTTGAGAAGTCACTCAAAATGTGCCCTAATTTTTCTTTCTTCAGCACTAATCATATTTTCTATGGCAAAATGAACCCCCTCATTGTGTTCCTTTTTAAATTAAATGTTTTAAGTGTTACCAATCAAGATGGCTTCAGGTGTGCCATACTTTTGTCATAATTTAGACAGTAAGCGCTCTAGTTGTTCTTAAGAACACTCTGGGACATTCTGTCATTGGGCTATACTTGGGCTACATCTGGGTGATATTTGGGCTACATTTGGGCTCTTTTGTCTCTGGTGGCCATATTGGGAGATTTATTTGTTATGAAGTTTCCTAATTTCTTCATTTACTGCAGTCTCCTCAGTAGGAAATACTTTCAGTTTTTTACTTTGGTTCCATCAAGAAGGCATTCAGATGTGTCACACATTTGCCATAAATTCTGAATGTTAGCACTCTAGTTGCTCATTAGATCACTGTAGTAAAGCTATTGCTCACCAGGAAAGTCTGCTGCTGGTATTCAAAGTGCATGTTTCAGTCTGCATGTCAGAATTTTTTTATGAAATAGAAGAGGATTTGAGAAGTCAAAATGTGCCCTAATTTTTCTTTCTGCAGCACTAATCATAATTTCTAAGGCAAAATGAACCCCCTCATTTTGTTCCTTTGTAAATTAAATGTTTTAAGTGTTACCACTTTATTCCAATCAAGATGGCTTCAGGTGTGCCATACTTTTGTCATAAGTAAGACTGTTAGCGCTCTAGTTGTTCGTTAGAGCACTCTGGGACATTCTGTCATTGGGCTATACTTGGGCTACATCTGGGTGATATTTGTGCTACATTTGGGCTCTTTTGTCTCTGGTGGACATTTTGGGAGACTTTTTTGTTATGAAGTTTCCTAATTTCCTCATTTACTACAGTCTCCTCAGTAGGAAATACTTTCAGTTTTTTACTTTGATTCCATCAAGAAGGCATTCAGATGTGTCACACATTTGCCATAAATTCAGGAAGTTAGCACTCTAGTTGCTTATCAGATCAGTGTAGTAAAGCTACTGCTCACCAGGGAAGTCTGCTGCTGGTATTGAAAGTGCATGTTTCAGTCTGCATGTCAGAATTTTTTTAATGAAATAGAAGAGGATTTGAGAAGTCACTCAAAATGTGCCCTAATTTTTCTTTCTGCAGCACTAATCATACTTTTTATGGCAAAATTAACCCCCTCATTTTGTTCCTTTTTAAATTAAATGTTTTAAGAGTTACCACTTTATTCCAATCAAGATGGCTTCAGGTGTGCAATACGTTTGTCATAAGTAGGACTGTTAGCGCTCTAGTTGTTCTTTAGAACACTCTGGGAAGATGCAGTAGAACACAAAGGAATCAACTGACAGTCTCTGCCCTTGTTGGATGTACATGTTTTACTGAGAATGTCAGACTTCATTCTCACATGACTGAGAAAGATAAAGTGAATTTACAGAAAATATGCTCTCAGTTTAGCTTATAGATCACCTTCCAAACCTCTGTGGGATAATCATGAGAAAATAGTTTTCTCTCAAACATGATTCATGATATCACAGCAGAAGGCTTTTTCACATGGTAAAATCACCTACTTAGAACACACCACAATTCCTAAAATGAGTGTGGTACCATCAACAAATGATTTATAATGTAACTAAAGTCTTAAAACCTTCTATTAACTGCAATGCTTTTTAATGAGGTGCTATCATGTATATTGGTCCGAAGATGGCTGCCAACACTTCTTGGATGAAGTACTGATAGCCAATCAGATCTCACGATGAGATGTGTGGTTAGGCTCCGCCCAGATATATCTATCTTTTTAACTCTAATTTTCTCAGGAACTACTGAACGGATTTACACCATTTAAACAAAAGGCACGAGTCTGAACTGAGGACTACCTCTTTTCCAAATTTGGTGTAATTCCGTTCAGCTGTTCGGGACCTTTAGTCGAAGGCACAGGCTGAACAGAATTACTTGAAATTTGGCAGAGAGGTAGTCCTCAGGTCAGGGATGTGCCTTTTGTATATATGGAGTCAATCTGTTCAGTAGTTCCTGAGAAAATTGCAGTTAAAGCACATAAATATCTATAGCCGCGCACCGTGCGCGCACCGTGCGCACACGGTGCGAGCACCCTAACGTGCGCGAGCGTAATTCTGATTGGTGGTTACATGTTAGTCAACGTTCGAATCGGTCAAAATCAGGAAGTGTCGGCCGCCATTTTGATTGTTTTCAGTGCGAGAGTGAAAAAGGAAGGTGAAAAGGGGGCAGGGTAGAGAGTTCCTGACCCCATAGCCTTTGTCAGGAGGTCCCTGAAGGACCCTGAAGGCAGAAAAAAACAGTTTAATTTATTTATTTTTTTTAAATCTCGGGGGTGCGTGCACCGTGCGCGCACAGTGAAAACCCCCCCAAAAAATTTTAATACGTAGTTTATTGTAAAATAAATATATAAAAAAATAATAATACATACATAACTTAGCATTTAAAAAAACGTACAAATTCACTGAAAAAAACATAGGTTTCACACACGTTATAGTTAGGAATTAGCATTTAAAAAACCTTGCAAATTCACTTAAAAGACCATAGGTTTCACACATGTTATAGTTAGGTGGATATTTCACTCGTAAAAAAACCAATGAAATTCCCCCGTTATAGTTCAGATAACTATAACTCGTGCGACCGCCACTCTATCACAAGTATGATGTCATCAGTGTTGTCATGAGTGATGCCACTGACCATGTCATGAGTGATGTAATATGTGACGTCATGAGCAGGATTGCGGGCGCGCGAGTTATAGTTATCTGAACTAACTATAACGAGGGAATTTCATTGTTTTTTTACGAGTGAAATATCCACCTAACTATAACATGTGTGAAACCTATGTTTTTTAAGTGAATATATATATATATATATATATATATATATATATATATATATATATATATATATATATATATGATCGCTCACTCCTTCCTCCTTCCAGAAACAAGGCAAGCACTCGTAGGGGGATTTTTCTTTTCAAATTTATTAAATTATCCGCTCTGAAACATGACGCGTTTCGGCTGACGCCTTAGTCTTATGCTTTTAAGTTTCGCGCCACAACGCGGCTCACATTTAAAATTACGGCATAGGTCACATGATGCACTGTACATTTTACGTGGAAATCAAAGAAAGACCACTGAACTCGCATGTCTCGACGCCATATTTGAGAATGCGATTTCTCAATGGGCCCGATATACGGGACAAACCTCACTAGGTAATTAACAAAGCGAAGCAAACAATATGTATATATTATTAGTGGGAAAGAAGTTATCTTAAGCCCCATTCTCATCTCAATATTAATCATGCCGTGTATCGGCTGAGACCTGAGTTCAATGCTAGTATCGTGCCGTGTATCGGCTTACATTTTCCATTTCCATTGTACATCACGACCCTGTCGTAAAAACAATCACCAGGAGTACCTCAATTACACATTGCAAATATAAAATATCTAATAATCATAACATTCTTTGTTGACACAGAAATTGATTAATTAATTAATCACCCCAATGCACTGCCAGTTCTTCTCCTATATTCATTCCGTTCGGTATCTTAGTGCTCAGATCAATGATATACCTCGATTCAAGTCTACGTAATTGTTTAATCCTGTCTCCTCCTCTAATACCAGCAGGTACCTGATAAAGCCCAAAGAACCTTAGCAGCTCCCTGTCGCT
The DNA here is from genome assembly GCF_964204655.1 of Triturus cristatus. Classification (NCBI taxonomy): domain Eukaryota; kingdom Metazoa; phylum Chordata; class Amphibia; order Caudata; family Salamandridae; genus Triturus; species Triturus cristatus. Next base: position 212,699,350 of record NC_140594.1, on the reverse strand, counting down.
ACCGTGTTTCTCAGAAAAGTGTCTTGCCACTGAATAGGTTGCATCCTTTTTAGCTATTGCTCTCATGTGTTCTAGAATTCTTATTTTCACTGGGTGAATAGTGCTGCCGATGTATCGCAGTCCACATGGGCATACAAGACAGTAAACCACATAGGTGCTGTTACATGTGAGAAACTTATTTATGGTTTTGGGCTTTTTAAGACCGATTTAAAAAAAAAAAAAAAAAAAAAAATTTGCCTTCGGGGTCCTTCAGGGACACCCTGACAAAGGCTAGGGGGTCAGGAACTCTCTACCCTGCCCACTTTTCACGTTCGCCACCTTCCTTTTTCACTCTCGCGCTGAAAACAAACAAAATGGCGGCCGACACTTCCTGACTTCGACCGATTCGAACGTTGACTAACATGTAACCACCAATCAGAATTACGCTCGCGCACGTTAGGGTGCTCGCACGGTGCTCGCACGGTGCTCGCACGGTGCGTGCACCCTGCGCGCGTATAGATATATATATGCTTTTAAATGCTATTTTCTCCGGAAATACTGAACAGATTTACACCAGACCTGCAAAAGGCACTTCCTTGACCTTATGGCTACCTCTCTGCCAAATTTCAAGTAATTCTGTTCAGCCGTTCGGGCTGTAGTTGCGACTAAAGGTCCTATGGAAAAATGCATGGGGAAAACGCGTTTTGGGACCCCCCCTTTTTTCTCGGCCCCCGCTTGACGAATCACCCCGAGACTTTCAGGGTAGGAGCTGAACGGAGCGCCCCATTAGTTTTGAAAATTTCGCGAGGATTCGTCAACCGGCGCCAAAGTTATTCAAAATAGAATTTTGAGATTTCCTATGGAAACACGGTCCTAACTATAACTATCTACTGGCGACCGCCAGTAGATAATATATATATATATATATATATATATATATATATATATATATATATATATATATATATATATATATATATTCACTGGAAAAAACCACAGGTTTCAGGGGCGTTATAGTTAGCTAGACATTTCACATGTACAACACCAGAGAAATTCCACGGTTATAGTTAGTTTAGCTAACTATAACTGGCACCCCCGCAATGCACAGCTCATGACGTCACATATTACATCATTCATGGCATGGTCAGTGACATCACTGATGACATCACTGATGACATTTCAATTTTAGCTGCTTTTTCCACACGACTCTAAATGCATTGGTTCTCGTAAACACTTCTGTTTTTGCTGCTTCGCATGGGAACTGTCTGCCTTTCACTATTTATACTGTGCACTTAGTTCTCGTCTGTATGCCGTGTTCAAGAGCAGAAAACAACATTGCAGGTTATTCAGCTTTGGCCCGTCCCACGCACATATAGACATAACATGGAACAGACTACCGCTTCTGAAATTTTGAGCGCTTTTAATATTGCACAGGATGCAAATTACACACACTTGGAGAACAATCTTTCCTGAGGAAGAGCTGTGCTTGTCCGGAGATGTAAATCCTATCATATAAGACTTGAGGTAGGGGGTTCCGCTGTCCAAGTCTAGAGGTCTTCCACTGATATAATAAACATAGCTCGTAGCATGGGGAGGGTGGTAAGCACTATATGGCTTAATCCATTGACATTATAATATACTTTCCCCTTTCCCCATTCATACTTTATGCAATTGAAACTATGCTGATTGTATTGTTTACATGCATTTCTTTCCTCACCTTAGCACGTGTACTACATTACAGAGCTCGTTAGTTGAAATAAACATGTTAAACTATACAAAGTCTCTGGTTACTCACATTGTGAACAGATTTGAGTGTCTAAGCGAAAGAGTGTCTTGTTCCCATGAATTCTGAGAGGACCTGAGTCGCATTGTTCTAGGATATATAATCATTGGTAGCTCCGCTGTAGTACGGAGAACGAATAAGATACTATAGCTAGCCGGATAGAGGTTTCTGTGCACTGAGGCGTGTTTTTGGTACACCACAGCATACCGAGGTCCTGGTTTGCTGTGATGTGGGGAGCGAGCCGCGAGCCAGTGCTGTGGGGAGAGGGACCGTGAAAAGGGGTATCTCGAATAAGGGTGGGCGTAGTTCGCGAAGTAGCACTTCGCGAAGCTACGCAAAGTGAAGTTCGCACTACGCGAGCTACGCGTAGCACTTCGCGAACTGCGAAGTAACATGTTCGCACTGTGCAAGATGTTGTTTTCAATGAATGCACAGTGCGGACAAGCAACCGGCACTGTGCAATCATTGAAAATGGCATCTTGCACAGTGCGAGCTGTAGTTTTCTGCTGCTCGAGTAGATTTTTACTCGAGCTGCAGCTTTCTCAACGCGAACTGGTAGTTTCTCATCGCGAGCGGTCGCGAGCATACGCGACCCCTCGCAATGAGAAACCTGACCTTCTCGCGTTGGGAATCTCGCCGGGAGGTTTATTTTCCATGCTCGCGATCGCGAACAAGGAAAAAGTCTCGCCAGGATGTCATTTTGCTTGCTCGCGGTCGCGAGCAAGCAAAAAATGACCGCAGCACTACGCAACACTACGCTACGCGTGTTCGCACTGTGCTACGTGCAGTTCGCGTAGTGCGAAGTAGCGCGAACTTCGCAAACTACGCGAGCGTAGCGTAGTGCTTCGCCCAGGCCTAATCTCGAACAGACAGAGCTGCAGTATATTTTCAGTGTTGCCTCGCAGATGTAGAACTACGTACCCGATGGCTTGTAGACGAAGGGATGCGAGCTGACGGACTGAATCACAAAATGGCTGCCAACACTCCCTAGTTTCAACCGTTCACAACCAATCAGCCGCAAGCTCGTGCTCGTAACCCCTCAGCCAATCAGATTTCAGAATTCCCAAATATCGATATCTGTCAAATTTGATATTTCTCAAAAACTGCTGAACGGATTTACACCATTTAAACAAAAGCATGCAAGACCTTTCTCCCTGCCAAATTTGGCGTAATTCCGTTCAGCAATTTGACCTGTGGCCTTGTCTAAAGTTTCCTGTGGAAAATGGATTGAGTAAACACATCTTGGGACCCCCCTTTTTTCTCAGCCCCTCCTTGACCAATCACCCCCAAACTTTCAAGATAGGAGCGATCAAAAAAGAGAAACTTTTTGGAAAAGTTCATAAAGATTCATGAACCTACGCCAAAGTTATAAGCACATGAAAAAATGCTTTTCCTATGGAAACGTGGTCCTAACTATACTATCTACTGGTGACCGCCAGTAGATAATATATATATATATATATATATATATGTATATATATATATATATATATATATATATTCACTTAAAAAACCACAGGTTTCACACATGTTATAGTTAGGTGGACATTTCACTCGTAAAAAACCAATGAAATTCCCCCGTTATAGTTAGTTCAGATAACTATAACTCGCGCGCCCACAATCCACTGCACACGTCACAAATTACATCACTCATGACATGGTCAGTGGCATCACTCATGACATCACTGATGACATCATCCTTTTGATAGAGTGGCGGTCGCGCGAGTTATAGTTATCTTAACTAACTGTAACGGGGGAATTTCATTGGTTTTTTACGAGTGAAATGTCCACCTAACTATAACATGTGTGAAACCTATGGTTTTTTAGGTGAATTTGCAAGGTTTTTTAAATGCTAATTCCTAACTATAACGTGTGTGAAACCTATGGTTTTTTCAGTGAATTTGTACGTTTTTTTAAATGCTAAGTTATGTATTTAGTATGATATTTTTAATATATTTATTTTACAATAAACTACGTATTAAAAAATGTTTTAATTTTTTTATGGTTTTTCACCATGCGCGCACCATGTGCGCACCCCGCGATTTTTTAAAAAAAAATTAAAATGTTTTTTTCAGCCTTCGGGGTCCTTCAGGGACCCCCTGACAAAGGCTAGGGGGTCAGGAACTCTCTACCCTGCCCCCTTTTCACGTTCGCCACCTTCCTTTTTCACTCTTGCACTCAAAACAAACAAAATGGCGGCCGACACTTCCTGATTTCGACCGATTCGAACGTTGACTGACATGTAACCACCAATCACAATTACGCTCGCGCACGTTAGGGAGCGCGCACGGTGCGCGCACGGTGCGCGGCTATAGATATTTATGTACTTTAACTGCAATTTTCTCAGGAACTACTGAACAGATTGACTCCATATATGCAAAAGGCACATCCCTGACCTGAGGACTACCTCTTTGCCAAATTTCAAGTAATTCTGTTCAGCCGTTCGGGCTGTACCTTCGACTAAAGGTACAGCCCGCTTGACGGAGCGCCCCATTAGTTTTGAAAATTTCGCGAGGATTCGTCAACCGGCGCCAAAGTTATTCAAAATAGAATTTTGAGATTTCCTATGGAAACACGGTCCTAACTATAATTATCTACTGGCGACCGCCAGTAGATAATATATATATAAATTCTATTTTGAATAACTTTGGCGCCGGTTGACTTATCTTCGTGAAATTTTCAAAACTAATGGGGCGCTCTGCTCAGCTCCTACCCTGAAAGTCTCGGGGTGATTCGTCAAGCGAGGGCTGAGAAAAAAGGGGGGTCCGAAAACGCGTTTTCCCCATGCATTTTCCCATAGGACCTTTAGTCGAAGGTACAGCCCGAACGACTGAACAGAATTACTTGATATTTGGCAAAGAGGTAGTCCTCAGGTCAGGCATGTGCCTTTTGCTTAAATGGTGTAAATCCGTTCAGTAGTTCCTGAGAAAATCAAAAGTAAAATCATATATATATCTGGGCGGAGCCTAACCACACATCCCATCGTGAGATCTGATTGGCTGTCAGCACTTCATCCAAGAAGTGTTGGCAGCCATCTTGGGACCAATATACATGATAGCACCTCATTAAAAAGCATTGCAGTTAATGGAAGGTTTTAAGACTTTAGTTACATTATAAATCATGTGTTGATGGTACCATACTCATTTTAGGAATTGTGGTGTGTTCTAAGGTGATTTTACCATGTGAAAAAGCCTTCTGCTGTGATATCATGAATCATGTTTGAGAGAAAACTATTTTCTCATGCTTTTCCCACAGAGGTTTGGAAGGTGATCTATAAGCTGACTGAGAGCATATTTTCTGTAAATTCACATTATCTTTCTCATTCATGTGAGAATGAAGTCTGACATTCTCAGTAAAACATGTACATCCAACAAGGGCAGAGACTGTCAGTTGATTCCTTTGTGTTCTACTGCAGCTTCCCAGAGTGTTCTAAAGAACAACTAGAGCGCTAACAGTCCTACTTATGACAAACGTATGGCACACCTGAAGCCATCTTGGTTGGAATAAAGTGGTAATTCTTAAAAAATGTAATTTAAAAAGGAACAAAATGAGGGGGTCATTTTGCCATAGAAAGTATGATTAGTGCTGCAGAAAGAAAAATTAGGGCACATTTTGAGTGACTTCTCAAATCCTCTTCTATTTCATAAAAAAATTCTGACATGCAGACTGAAACATGCACTTACAATATCAGCAGCAGACTTCCCTGGTGAGCAGTAGCTTTACTACAGTGATCTAATAAGCAACTAGAGTGCTAACATTCTGAATTTATGGCAAATTTGTGACACATCTGAATGCCTTCTTGATGGAATCAAAGTAAAAAAGTGAAAGTATTTCCTACTGAGGAGACTGTAGTAAATGAGGAAATTAGGAAACATCATAACAAATAAGTCTCCCAAAATGGCCACCAGAGACAAAAGAGCCCAAATGTAGCCCAAATATCACCCAGATGTAGCCCAAGTATAGCCCAATGACAGAATGTCCCAGAGTGTTCTAACGAACAACTAGAGCGCTAACAGTCTTACTTATGACAAAAGTATGGCACACCTGAAGCCATCTTGATTGGAATAAAGTGGTAACACTTAAAACATTTAATTTACAAAGAAACAAAATGAGGGGGTTCATTTTGCCATAGAAATTATGATTAGTGCTGTAGAAAGAAAAATTAGGGCACATTTTGACTTCTCAAATCCTCTTCTATTTCATAAAACAATTCTGACATGCAGACTGAGACATGCACTTTGAATACCAGCAGCAGACTTCCCTAGTGAGCAGTAGCTTTACTACAGTGATCTAATGAGCAACTAGAGTGCTAACATTCAGAATTTATAGCAAATGTGTGACACATCTGAATGCCTTCTTGATGGAACCAAAGTAAAAAACTGAAAGTATTTCCTACTGAGGAGACTGCAGGAAATTAGGAAACTTCATAACAACTAAATCTCCCAAGATGGCCACCAGAGACAAAAGAGCCCAAATGTAGCCCAAATATCACCCAGATGTAGCCCAAGTATAGCCCAATGACAGAATGTCCCAGAGTGTTCTAATGAACAACTAGAGCGCTAACAGTCTTACTTATGACAAAAGTATGGCACACCTGAAGCCATCTTCATTGGAATAAAGTGGTAACACTTAAAACATTTAATTTACAAAGAAACAAAATGAGGGGGTTCATTTTGCCATAGAAATTATGATTAGTGCTGTAGAAAGAAAAATTAGGGCACATTTTGACTTCTCAAATCCTCTTCTATTTCATAAAACAATTCTGACATGCAGACTGAGACATGCACTTTGAATACCAGCAGTAGACTTCCCTAGTGAGTAGTAGCTTTACTACAGTGATCTAATGAGCAACTAGAGTGCTAACATTCAGAATTTATAGCAAATGTGTGACACATCTGAATGCCTTCTTGATGGAACCAAAGTAAAAAACTGAAAGTATTTCCTACTGAGGAGACTGCAGGAAATTAGGAAACTTCATAACAACTAAATCTCCCAAGATGGCCACCAGAGACAAAAGAGCCCAAATGTAGCCCAAATATCACCCAGATGTAGCCCAAGTATAGCCCAATGACAGAATGTCCCAGAGTGTTCTAATGAACAACTAGAGCGCTAACAGTCTTACTTATGACAAAAGTATGGCACACCTGAAGCCATCTTCATTGGAATAAAGTGGTAACACTTAAAACATTTAATTTACAAAGAAACAAAATGAGGGGGTTCATTTTGCCATAGAAATTATGATTAGTGCTGTAGAAAGAAAAATTAGGGCACATTTTGACTTCTCAAATCCTCTTCTATTTCATAAAACAATTCTGACATGCAGACTGAGACATGCACTTTGAATACCAGCAGCAGACTTCCCTAGTGAGCAGTAGCTTTACTACAGTGATCTAATGAGCAACTAGAGTGCTAACATTCAGAATTTATAGCAAATGTGTGACACATCTGAATGCCTTCTTGATGGAACCAAAGTAAAAAACTGAAAGTATTTCCTACTGAGGAGACTGCAGGAAATTAGGAAACTTCATAACAACTAAATCTCCCAAGATGGCCACCAGAGACAAAAGAGCCCAAATGTAGCCCAAATATCAACCAGATGTAGCCCAAGTATAGCCCAATGACAGAATGTCCCAGAGTGTTCTTAAGAATAACTAGAGTGCTTACTGTCTTACTTATGACAAAAGTATGGCACACCTGAAGCCATCTTGATTGGAAAAAACTGGTAACACTTAAAACATTTAATTTAAAAAGGAACACAATGAGGGGGTTCATTTTGCCATAGAAATTATGATTAGTGCTGAAGAAAGAAAAATTAGGGCACATTTTGAGTGACTTCTCAAATCCTCTTCTATTTCATTAAAAACTTCTGATATGCAGACTGAAACATGCACTTTTATTACCAGCAGCAGACTTCCGTGGTGAGCAGTAGCTTTACTACAGTGAGCTAATGAGCAACTAGAGTGCTAACATTCAGAATTTATGGCAAATGTGTGACATATCTGAATACCTTCTTGATGGAATCAAAGTAAAAAACTGAAAGCATTTCCTACTGAGGAGACTGCAGTAAATGAGGAAATTAGGAAACTTCATAACAAATAAATCTCCCAAGATGGCCACCAGAGACAAAAGAGCCCAAATGCAGCACAAATATCACCCAGATGTAGCCCACATGTAGCCCAATGACAGAAGTGTGCAAAACACTTATTGTTTGAGTATCTGCAGTTTTATATAGTGCAGACATGTCAGGTAATGGAGTGCTTTACATGAGCATTGGTTACATCACACAAGACCAAATTCATTTTGGTTGTAGACATGGGGAGATTAAGTGATTTGACCAGAATCACAGAATGTTGAGCTGAAGCAGAAACTCCAACCTGGTTCCCCAGTTGCAAAGTCTGCAGCTCTGGAAGTAACACCACATCCTCTCCCCTAGGTGCAACATTTAATCAAGTGGTCAACTGGATAAAAAAACATAAAGAATACCAATAATGTAAAAGTTATTTGTCGCTATTTGAAAACTCAGAAAATATGTCCTCATTTTAGTTTTTTAGAGCACTAACCATAATTTTGATGCAAATAAGACCCTCTCATATATGTAAATTCTAAAGGAAATACTCTATGTATTACAGTTTTGATTACATCAAGATGAGGTCAAGCGTTCCACACTTTTGTAATAAATATAGAATGTTAGCAATCTAGTTGTTCATTGGGATACTGTTGAGAGGCAGAGGCCAGGGGCACAGACTCTGAAAATGCAACAATTTGACCACACTGGGCAGGCAGGAAGGGCAGTGGCAGCACAACAGACTATGGAGGGCAGTGGAAAGGGGGGCAGGGGCAACAAACCAACAATACAGGACTGGCAAAAGAGGCTGTGGCAATATAATACACCATTGTGGGCAGAAGGAAGAGGCAGTGGTAGTACAACCATACATGCCAACAGACCCGTTTCAGCCAGGAAACGTCCAATTTTTTTAAGCTCAAATGGGCTTTATTTGATCTCTCTCCTGTCTACAATCTCCTCTTTTTCAATGTAACTCAAAGGGGAAATTCAATACCCCAGTAAAATCTCCCTCTTACCAAGTTCAAAATGTTCGCAAGTATGGTACATTGGATCATGGTAGAAAGGAGGAATTGGGGTAGGGACATGGACTCGGATAACAGAGGACAGGAGGGACTTGGAGAGGTGCACCAAACTGACCCTACAGGGCAGGCATCAGGGTTTGCAGCAGCACAATACACCACACAGTGCATGTGGGACAGGAGTGCAGCACAACAATCCATAGAAAGCAATAGGGAGGGGACAGGACCATGCACATGGACAACAGAGAACAGAGGGGAAAGAGGCAATGGTAGCTAGCTGACCATAATGGGCAGACAGGAGAGAAAGCTGCAGCATAACAGACCATAAAGGGCAGGAGGGATGGATCAGGGGCATTGCAATGAAACAGACAAGCCAGGAGGGAGGGAGGGAATAGGGGTCTGCACATGGAAACAGAGGGCTGGGGGCAAGGGGGCAAGGCAGGAGCAGCAAGATGACCATGGAGGTCAGGCAGGTTGGGCACTAGAAACAAAACACACCATGGAGAGCAACAATGAGACTAGGATGGCATACACACAGACCATGGAGGGAAGGTGGGAGGGGGTCAGGGGCAGCTAGCTGACCACACAGGGAAGGTGGGAGGGGTCATGGCAGCACAGAAGACCATGCATGGCAAGCGGGAGGGTTAGTGGCAGCACAATGGCTATGATGGGCAAGAAGGAGGGTGCAGGGGCATGCACAAAGGACCATGGAGGATAGAAGGGAGGGTCAGGACCTGGGCACAGACAAGAGAGTTCAGGGGAAGGGGCCTCACAACAGACCGCGCGGGCAGGCAGGAGGAGCAGTTGCAGCACAACAGACCAGGGAGGGCAGAAGGTTGTGGCAGTAAAATGGACCCTGGAGGACAGGAGGAAGGGGATAGGGGCATGGCATGTGGACAGGCAGGGTGGAGGTGGCAGGGACAGGTTACAGTCATCTGACAATGCTAGGCAGGTGGGAGGGGAGTGGCAGCTCAACAGAACACTCAGAGTAGATAGGAGTGGCAGGTCCATGGAACATGGTGGGCAAAAAGGATGGAGCAGGGGCATGCACAAAGACATCGGAGGGCAGGGGGAAGGAGAATAGGGGCAGCAAGCTAAGCACAGAGGCTAATCAGGAGGTCAATGATGGGCCATAGAATTGGGCAATGGAGGGCAGGAGGAGTGGACTGGTACATCATGCTAAATGGAGGGCAGTGGCAGTGCTCCAGCGCGGAGTGCAAAATCCCTCCCTACCGTTGCGGACTAAAAGATCTCACACACGCACACTATCCATACATTCGCTGGTGGGGCCCATAACACCAACACACACTCACCATCAGTCCGTACGAGAGGCGATTATCCTTCCAAATGCTGGATAATGAGGGAGGAAGATACCACTTTACCCTAATGAGCAACAAACCTACAAACCCTTCTTATACTCATTAGGCCCTAGATTCTACATTTGGTATTCCCCTCATGACCGGGATGGATCTGTTAGTTGTAGATTTAAGTGAATTTCTAATACTCTAATTAACCTTTTCATTAACACATTTCAATGAATAAACAACCCAACTAATTTCTGTAGGTGTTCAAATCCAAATTTTTATTAATATTGCAGATTAAATCATTCATTTGATCAAGTTGCCATTCATATTTACCTATTCTGGCTAAAGTCGTCCTCTATGTCAAATCTGGCAATCTCGCAAATCTATTCCCATCAATTTAGCAGGTTAAGTTCATCAGGATTTTGGGCATTAATTTAGTCCGTCAAAGATTCAGGCTAACAGCTGGCCTGCAGTGTCACCGTCCTCTTCGTCAGCATATCATCAGGAAATCGAAGGAGCGACCCACCAACCTCTCTATTCTATGGGTTTTATAATAATTTCAATAGCAAAATGTAACAATATTGAGTTTTAAACTGTTCTGATTGGCTGATCAGGGGTCAACCTCTCCGTTCCCATAAGGTTTAGTCGATGTTGTCAGCATACTTGCTGGTTCCGGTTCTTTAATAAAGCCTTTTGTCTGTAGCGCTGGCACCTTTCCCAGTGGCCTTGATAAGTACAGCTTGCCTGGGGTCAAGACAGGGCCATTGTTGCTCATCTTTTAGCGCAGGCGCACTTCACCCAAGCCTGGTTCAGCGTCGGCAGTTGGGTTAGGCACCAAAAGCAGCCATCATTTGATAGGCCAGAATAGTCAATTTAAGCAAAGAAACACAAAAATGTAATTAATACATAGAAATGACTAATTAAATGTTATTCCCTCGCTAATACCCATATGTGTGTGTATTTATCTAGCCAAAAGCAACAGTCAATGCGATTTATACTTACTAAATAAAGCACGAATCACAATTTCATCACCAAAGCGACATATATCATGCAATGTTCTAATTATCTATCATTAATATGCGTACGAAATTTAGTTCACGTCATTAATTAGGCCATGCAGATGCAAATCCCACATGTATTTCGGTCATTAATAAGGTTGATTAGTTATTTCCACATCACTCCAAACCATTCGTACGATTATGATTAATTAATTAATCTAATTAATAAAACGCAATGCAAAATGGGATGGGTATACAAAAATTTTGCATAACCCGCTCCAGCAGCAGCACATCAGACCATGCATGGCAGAAGGGAGGAGGCTAGTCCATGGATTCAGACAACAGAGGATAGGGAGGAGGTGGATGGGGCAGCAAGGTAACTGTTCAGAGAAGGTGGGTATTAGGAACTTTATTGTTTTTAAAATGTGTGTCTGTGCAAACTACTTAAAATATTAACAAGTATGCAGCATAATCTCACTTTTATTCAGGAAGAAGAGGACGTTTGTGACTGTGACTCCGGGCTCACTTGGCAGAAACATCCCCTGACCCTCCACCCCCCATCGCAAAATGTAATGCCCGTGAAAAGGGTAGGTGGACGCAGTGTTATATAGAACATAGTCCTGAGAGCACGATTGAAAATGAAAACTAGATATAGTATATGATATAAACTATGCACCAAAAAGTGTGATATGAGATGAACCGGGGCGTGAAATATAATATGCAATACATTGTGCGCAATGACAGATTCATTGGAGAGCGCGAGATAGCACAGGCACTAGCGCGTGCTATGCGATATGCGCCTTGGAGTGTAATATGCACAGGGCAGTGTTGTGTAACCTAACTAGTCTCTAAAGTTGTAATATAAAATATGTGCTGGGGAGCGTAACGTTGCATATGCACTGTGACAAAGATATGGATCCCAGATTGTAATATGTATGGCATAGCGCTGTGCGTTATAACATAGGTATCGAGGAAGGCACGTTAGATGGGGCAATATAACCCGTGCGAAGGCAAGTGTGGCACGACATATTCACGGGGTGATGTTACAGTGCACATGGGCTAGAGAGTGTCATAGCATACGCACTAGCTGGTGGAATACAACACAGAGGTGTGAGGCACTCGGCGGGCACTGGTGGGTGTAACATATCATTGGGCTCAGCCAGGAGCACGCTGTGACTCTCAAGTGAGGTTTGTCTCCTTTCCAGAGAGTAAAATAAAAAGTATTACATATCCGGCGGTGGATGTGTGTTTTAATAACCGGGAGGGGGATTTCTTGCATAGTTTGGTAGAATTTTTGTCAATTCCCCTTTGAATGGCTTGGTGTGCGTGTATATTAAATGTGCCTGTCAATAGCTACCCATGTTTGTATAAATAAACGACAAGGGTGTCTACTTGGAGAGTACCCATCGGCGGGGGTGCCGAGATTAGGCACGGTAGGGCGTCAGACACGTCCGAGCTTCACTGGCAGTGTAAATGCATTCCATGTGGATTAATTCTATGCATAGTCGCCTTTTAATGAATTTCACGCAAATCGTCATGGTGATAGGTACATACGGTTTGTCCAGCATGTCCTAGGTTTTTCTATAAATATATATTTTTTTAAAATAATAAAAAACAAAGGCCGGCCCCGGGGGATGGGGTCCCCGGGGCCATAAGTGGCCTGAGGAGGGGGGCAACGCAGCCCCCTCCTAAAGATTTTTTTTAAAAAAAGGTCATGACCCGGGGGTTGGGGTCCCCGGGGCGATTAAAGCCTTGAGAGGGCCAAATGTATTTTTTTCAACAAAAAAAATTAGGGTGCAGGCCCTGGGGGATGGGGTCCCCAGGGGCAGTAAATTAGAAAAAGAAGGGGGGCCACACAGCCCTCCTTCTTAAAAAAATAAAATAAATAAAAGAGCGGCATCGCACCGGAGGCCACGCCCCCTCCTTGCAGCACTCTGCAAACGCGCCCCCTGGCCAGTTGTAGGTTGGGGAATTAATTCCCCTTCAATACTGAGGGTCCCTGAGGGCCAACTAGCCCAACAGGTATCTCCAGTATGCGCCAGGGTGCTGCGTTGCAGACAGGTGTTCTGAGGCCACGCCCCTTTTTACACCTATATGCAACGCAGCTCTGTGGCGCTTACTGGAGGTACCTAGTGGGCTAGTTTGACCCTAGGAACCCTTAGGATTCAAGGGGACTTAATCTCTCAACTTAGAACGGCCACAGGGCACATTTACACAGTGGTAAAGGGAGGGGATGGGGCCTGAGGTGACGTGTACAAACACGCCCTGTGGCTCGTTTTAAGTTGGGGAAATAATTCCCTTTCAATCCTGAGGGACCCTGGGGGCCAACTAGCCCACCAGGTGCTTCCAGTAAGCGCCACTGCTCTACGTTGCAGAGAGGTGGTGCAGGCCGTGCCCCTTTTTACTCCTCTCTGCAATGGCGCTTACTGGACGTACCTAGTGGGCTATTTTGCCCCTAGGGATCCTCAGGATTCAAGGGGACTTAATCTCCCAACTTAAAAAACGGCCACAGGGCGTGTTTACACAGTGGGGAAGGGAGGGCACGGGGCCTGAGGTGATGTGTGCAAACATGCCCTATGGCGCGTTTTAAGTTGGGGAAATAATTCCCCTTCAATCCTGAGGGCCCCTGGGGGCTAACTAGCCCACCAGGTGCTTCCAGTAAGCGCCACTGAGCTGCGTTGCAGAGAGGTGGTCCAGGCCGTGCCACTTTTTACACCTCTCTGCAACGCAGCTCTGTGGCGCTTACTGGAGGTACCTAGTGGGCTAGTTGGACCCTAGGGACCCTCAGGATTCAAATGAACTTAATCTCCCAACTAAAAACGGCCACAGGGCGTGTTTACACAGTGGTGAAGGGAGGGGACGGGGCCTGAGTTAACATGTGCAAACAAGCCCTGTGGCGCGTTTTAAGTTGGGGAAATAATTCCCCTTCAATCCTGAGGGACCCTGGGGGCCAACTAGCCCAACAGGTGCTTCGAGTAAGCGCCACAGCGCTGCGTGGCAGAGAGGTGGTCTAGGCCGTGCCCCTTTTTACATCTCTCTGCAACGCAGCTCTGTGGCGCTTACTGGAGGTACCTAGTGGTCTAGTTGGAGCCTAGGGACCCTCAGGATTCAAGGGGACTTAATCTCCCAACTTAAAACGGCCACAGGGCGTGTTTACACAGTGGGGAAGTGAGGGGACGGGGCCTGAGGTGACGTGTGCAAACACGCCCTGTGGCGCGTTTTAAGAGGTAGTTTTATTTCACTGCCCTATTATATACTAGGGGCTTACAGAGGAGGTCATGCTGATCACAGGGGGACCCCAACGCATAGTGTTCCCTAGTGTATGTAGGTGTTTTCACTGTATTCTGAGTGTCTTTTAACATAGCACTGGCTCTAGGACTGGTTAGTCAGACTCAGTTACCACCAGTATCCGTCTGAAAAAGTTGAGGGTACAGGATGATTTTGCAACAAGGCTTCTTTCTGCTCTTCTGTTTGTTCTTTCTGCACGTTATCCTTCTTCCTGCACTTTTCTTCATCTTTGAGGACTTCTGTTGCTTCTTTCTGCATTTCGTTTTTTTCTTTCTGTGCGTTTTTTCTACTTTCTTCACATGTCCTATCTCTGTAGGCATGGTTAGAAATTAGCATTTAAAAAACCTTAGAAATTCACTGAAAAAACCATAGGTTTCAGGGGCGTTCTAGTTAGCTGGACTTTTCACTCGTACAAAACCATTGAAATTCCCCCGTTATAGTTAGTTCAGCTAACTATAACTCGCGCGCCCGCAATGCACTGCTGATGATGTCACATATTACATCACTCATGACATGATCAGTGACATCACTCATGACATCACTGATGACATCTCAAATGACATCACTGATGACATCATCCTTGTGATAGAGTGGGAGACCTCCTCTCCCCCTAATATAACCTTTGATGCACACATTCAAAAAATAGAAACTAAAATTTTCAAAACAATGGACATACCAATATCAGTTACAACAACCTATTCAGTAATTCTAAGATCCACATACACATCCACTCATTCACCAACAGTCCTATACAGTCACTCATACATGTACTCACTCATCATATGTACTCATACACCTATACATCCTGTTACACAACGCCCCTCATCCATAGAGTTACTCACACACATAGTCACTCATGCTAATAAAGAATCAAACATCCATTTACTTGCATATACAGTTATACACACACCACCACACTTACTTCTACAGAAACTTACACATACTTAGTCTTTTAAACAATCACTTATAGAAACACATACTTATTCATACAGGAACTCTTTCAATCTCTCACTCTCACATATACTCACTTATATACACCAATAGTCACATATACTAGTTTAAAACATATGTAGTTACTCATAAAGACACTATTGAGACAGTCATTCACTCACTAACACACCCATGCACACACTCATCCACCCATACAGTCCTGCACACATGCTGTCTTCAACACATACAAACAGTGAGTCACTCATTCATGCACCTATGTACTACGTAATACCCCCCACCGAACCATACAGACACTCAGACACTCATACTGATACTCAAAAAACCAACTAATAACCTATATAGACACTCATGTAGCTACTCACCAACCCATGCAGCCACTTATACACAAAGTGAGAGACTGATACAGATATTTACATATTTAAACATTACTCACTAAGCCATGTATTCACTAAGATACACTTAATCAGTCAGTTATACAATCAATTTTTAAAAAACAAATCATCCATTTAGACACTTATATACCCATTTATTCTTCCATCGACCTTGAGATATACATATATAAAACATGCAATTTTCAGAAAAACACACATTCACTGGATGATGTCATCAGTGATGTCATCAGTGATGTCATTTGAGATGTCATCAGTGATGTCATGAGTGATGTCACTGATCATGTCATGAGTGATGTAATATGTGACTTCATCAGCAGTGCATTGCGGGCGCGCGAGTTATAGTTAGCTGAACTAACTATAACAGGGGAATTTCAATGGTTTTGTACGAGTGAAAAGTCCAGCTAACTATAACGCCCCTGAAACCTATGTTTTTTTCAGTGAATATATATATATGTATATATATATATATATATTCACTGAAAAAACCATAGGTTTCAGGCACGTTATAGTTAGGAATTAGCATTTAAAAAACCTTAGAAATTCACTGAAAAAACCATAGGTTTCAGGGGCGTTATAGTTAGCTGGACATTTCCCTCGTACAAAACCCTAGAAATTCCCCTGTTATAGTTACTTCAGTTAACTATAACTCGTGCCCCCGCAATGCACTGCTGATGACGTCACATATTACATCACTCATGACATGGTCAGTGACATCACTGATGACATCACTGATGACATCTCAAATGACATCACTGATGACATCACTGATGGCGTCATCCATGTGACAAATTAGTTCACCTTCTCACACCCTTTGATACACCGACTCAAAATTTCAGACGGCCATTTTGACAACCATAGATACTCCAATACCAATAACTACACACCCACTCATTGACTTTTAGGTCTACATACATGTCCACTCACTCACCCATACAGTCACTCATACTTACAGTCACTCTGTGCATTTATACACCTATATAGACACTCATACACTGCCAATCATCCATTGAGGTACTGACACATCTAGTCAGTCATGCAAATAATTAATCACAGTCCAATTTACTCACCTATACAGTTAAACACACTCAAGTTCACTTACTCATAAAAATACTAACAAATTCTGTGTCTTTCTGCAGAAAAACAAACAGCACATGACACAGATATCCTTGCACTGCATACAGCCACTCCCAAAATCACACACTCTCACATATAGATAGTTATATACTCTTACACACATATACACTGCGTTTCACATATGTAGTTACTGACACATGTACAACTGAGATATACATCCAATCACTAACACACCCTTACATACAGTCACCCAACCATACAGTCCATCACAGATGCACTCTTAAAACCATGCAGCCACTGAATCACCCACTCACACATCTAGTCACAGAGTCACACACACCCTACCCACACAAACACTCAGGCACCCATACAGATACTCAGACAACCAATCAATAACCCATATAGACACTCATATAGCTATTCACAAAACCATGCAGCCACTTATACACCAAAACACAGACACATACAGACATTCACACAGTTTAGTCACTAGTCTGCAGTAAGATACATTTAATGACTCACTTATAGAGTCAGTTACGCACCTAGAAAATCATCCATTCACACACTTGTACACCCACTTATTCTTCAACAGGCCTTTCCCTATATATATTAAACATATTAAAACTGTTCAGAAACAGATACTCAATGGATGATGTCATCAGTGATGTCATCAGTGATGTCATTTGAGATGTCATCAGTGATGTCATGAGTGATGTCACTGACCATGTCATGAGTGATGTAATATGTGACGTCATCAGCAGTGCATTCCGGGGGCGCGAGTTATAGTTAGCTGAACTAACTATAACAGGGGAATTTCTAGGGTTTTGTACGAGGGAAATGTCCAGCTAACTATAACGCCCCTGAAGCCTATGTTTTTTTCAGTGAATATATATAGATATATATTTATACACACACACACATATATATATATATATATATCTGTATCTCCGCTGCTAAAATCCCATAGGTTGGACAAAAGGACACAGACTCCTGTTGTTTCATGCTGTACATTTTTCTCTTTATTGTCAATGGTCCGCCATGACGCCAAAACATTGAAATATATTGTAACATTTTATAATATTTAAATAAACAGTTTTAAACATTCAATTATATTTCATAATTGTTATTAAACATTTGAAATTAATTATAATTAATTAAACACAGTTTTATTATACATACTAAATAATAATTAACAAAATGCTTGTAAGGGCAGGATCATAATTATTTTTTAAAAAAAATGTTAATGGAATACAAAGTTTGTTGAAATTATTCAAATATTTGATACACTTTTTTTAAAGAGTTAATCTGCTGTAAATTTTTGTTTTATTAGTTCTAGGTTAAATGCGTATTTTAAATTATTTCATAATGATATGTTACATTAAAACATGTTAAATATATGTTTTAGTCAATAAACATTGCTCATTTTCCCAATACTTTCCCATACGAAGATCTCTACCACCTGTGAAAAGTTACAAGTGGTAACTTTACATTAGTAAATTCAGTCTTTGGTGTTTGAACCTCCGAACTGAGAGGTTGGAGACATGTAAGTCTACAGTTAAATGGAAATCTACACTCAGAAATGGTGAATAGCAAAAAAGTGTAGACTTTCACCTAGGTTTAGAAGTAAACATACACGCAAGTAAATACAGATGTGTGTTTTTACCTTCGTGAATAGGCCTTAGGTGTGGTGTCTTTATATGGAGGTATGAGATCTTCAGGAAGGTTGTTGAGAGTGCTTGTGGCAAAGTTGTTAATTTTATCAGAAGGGATGAATTAATATTTATCAGGGCCGGACTGGCTGTAGCAGGCACCAGGCGTTTCCCCGGTGGGCCGCCAGGGCAAGGGCCGGGTTTGGGTCCCTGGGAGCCGTTTTTGTCACCGGGGACCTGCAATATCGGCCCCCCGGTAACAAAATCGGCCGAAACTGGCCCTTGCAAACAGCTCGGCTGCACCCCCTCTGTGCCCCCAGGGGGGCCGGCCGAGCAGTTTGCCTGGGCTGGTTTCGGTTCCCAGTCTGGCCCTGGCTATTACAGTAATAGGGGGAATATTGGGGTGAGAATATGATTGGATATGTGGGTAGGGAAGTAAGCTCTGTTTTAATGGAGTTTGGCAGGGGGGGGCAGAGTCATCCAAAGCCTGATGGCTGTGAGACAATTGGAGGTTCTTAACTAGACACAAGGTTAGAAACATGGAAAGAGAAGAACATATCAGCTTCATATAGGTGATAGGTGAAACTGAAGAACACATGTAGCATTTGACTGAGTGATGAATCTCTTACCAGGCTGTTTGGCAGAATTTGGCTTGATACACCGGATGTAGGCAGGCTCCTTTGCCATCAAGATTTCTATCAGACTATTCAGGCTTTGCTTGAACTGAGTAGTAACCTATGAAACACATTAAGAACATTTGTTTAATAACACCTCCTTTCACGTGATCAAGGCATTTCACACCCATTTATTAGGTTTCAGAGGAGAACTAAAGCACTTCAAAATGCTGGTGATAGTTTCTCTGACAAAGTGACTGGATCTACTGCCTCCATTGGTGGAGAATATTTCA
The DNA here is from genome assembly GCF_964204655.1 of Triturus cristatus. NCBI lineage: Eukaryota > Metazoa > Chordata > Amphibia > Caudata > Salamandridae > Triturus > Triturus cristatus. The sequence goes on along the minus strand of NC_140594.1, from coordinate 212,679,942 downwards.
GCAGAAATCTGACAATAACTCTCTCCCCTGACAGACTTTTCACCATTATACATGGCATACATAAGTAACTTAACTGCCCAGCAAGCGGGGTAGTTCAGTTAATTAGCATGTTAATGAGACTAAACTTAATGTTGGTAATGAACTATGACCCTCATCATGGCAGCCTTTCATAGAATCACACAAGGTGAAAACTGAGTATTGTCCACATACAGGGGTTAGCTGAGTTTATGAGCATCCACTATGTGTGCTCACTTGGTTGCATAGCAGAGAAGAAACTGTACTCAACCTATGGAAATATATCTACTCCTTATCCAAATTCACTTTAAACATGTGGAAAAGCATGGCTACAATATATACAGCTATTTGCAGTAATGCACAAAATGAGACAAATATAGAGTTTACGGTTGGCATCATGATCTATGTGGTAGTAAAAATGGTCTGATGGTTAAGGCAGGGCTATATTCTCTCCAGATTACCCTCTCACAAACCCAGCAGTATAGTTCCCAAGGTGTTGGCACTGCCATTGGTTAAGAAGTTGGGCTGACACAAGGTCATTGTAGGATCAAATGTGGATTAAGGGATCTTGTACATTAAAAATAAACAAAAGAAAATCAAGTATCGACAGCTGCGCTAAGCTCTCTCTGACTTTTTTCACACTAAGATTTAGCAGATTCTGAGCTCTTTCACACCTCAATCTACCTTCTGGTCTACCCTTTATGTCCTCTGTTAGTCTCCCTGTTTGGTTTTCTTTCACCCTGGATAAAATGGATGGCATTACCTTCAGAATCAAGGATATCTCGTTTGGCTCCCACTTTGACCCCAGTCCTTCCAGGAGTACTAAATTTATTACGCCGTCTATGGCCCCTGTTTTACTATGATTCTGTAACTAATCCCCCTCTACAGAGGTAGTTCCCTTTTCTTGGAAAACTGTTCTTGTTAATAACTTAAAGAAGAAACTCTCGCTAGACCCCTTGGTCCTAGCTGACTAGAGGAAATTTTTTTTATTCACTTTTTTGAATATATTGAAGACTACTCTGTTTTGCACCCACACCAATTGGGTATTTACTCTAGTATGAGCATAGAAACTGTGCTTACTACCTCTGGTGACCATATCAGGAAGACTCTGGATTCTGGGGGCACTGTGGTCTTGATTTGCCTCAATTTGTCAGAGCCATTTGATACAGGAACCCATGACATTCTCCTTACCCATCTTGCTGCTGCTGGCCTCCAAGACCCGGTACTTAGTGGGTTTGCTTCTTTTCTTGACACTCAGATGCAGGCGGTTTCTATGGAACAGATCCTCTCCTTTAACACAAACAATTGTGGTGTTCCTCAGTGATCTTGCCTGAGCCCCTTGCACTTCAACCTGTATGTTACTCCTCTGGCCGACCTGATTGCTGCCTATGACCTTCAATTTGTTTCAACACTCAAATCATTCTAAGCCTGCAAGATGACTTTTAATCCCTTCAGATTCAGTTTAAACAGTGTATCTGTCAAGTCATTAAATAGGTTAATGACAACTCTCTTCAACTGAACACCAATAAAGCCAAAGTTCTCAATTTTATCAGTGCCGCTATCTGGACTTCTGACTGGTGGCCCGACTCTCATGGTGTCTGCTGCACTCCGACTGACACTGCTCGCAATCTCAGAAACATCTTTAACTCTGGGCTCTCCTTCGAAGTCCATGTCAACAAGCTAACGACCACCTGTTTTTTGATGCTGAATGTGAGTAAGGATGAAGGATCTTGAAGGAGTTAGGATGCTCAAGGCCACTCTTGTGTAGACTTTGAGCATTAATTGCCTTGACTAATGTGACAAGGTTTACGCCTGGCTTTCTGCACTTCTTATCAACAGACCTCCGCCCATCTGGTCCTCAGAATTAATAGAAGTACTAGTGTATCTGCCTATTTAGTAAAGCTCTACCGGAGGCCTATCAAGGAATGCTCAGTCTTCAAGGCTCTCTGCTTCTGAGACAGGCAACAGAAAGGGAAAAAGAGATAGGGCATTTACCTTTTTAAAAAAGGAGGAATGCATAACAATAGCATTTCTATTATTTTTTTTTAAAGTTAAAATAGTTTTATTTGTGGCATTGATCAAGCAATCCTAATGGGACTTACATTTAATGGCATGGAGTACATCACAGTCATTAATCAATGTTGGGCCCCACCACAGTCGCAGGATTCCTTTTTCACCCAAAAGTGCCTATAGAAGAAACTGCAGGAGTTTACAGCTGTCTCCATCAAATATTTACCTTTTGTGAATTCACTGCAGTTTTAAATCTTGAAATGGCCTTTTGAATAAGGGCATTGTTTTATTTTCCTGCCAGGTATTACGGTAGTTGTAATGGGCTAAGGACAAAATATTTAAATATTTATTTAAAAGCTTATCAAAAGTTACTCACTGTCTCAGGTCTTTTTCTGTTGTCCAACTCTGATGAATGAAAACAGTCTCTTATTATGTAGTTCTTAGACTTTATCAATACCTAAAAAGAAAAAAGAACAACTAAGATCCCAGTTAACAGTAGCCCCTGGACACACAACCATCTGATCATCCAGTACTGATTGTGCAAAGGATAATTCTTAAAGACATTTTGGATCTCAAGGCTTTGCTCAATAACCCCTCCTCCTCTGACAAAAAGGCATCAGAGCTGAATTACTCTAGTGGCACCTTCAAAAAGCTATCAGCTGCACACTCAATAATGTTCTGTTACAAATGTGAACTGCAAATACATTAAATTTTCTAAAGCGTAACTACCACAGAGATAGCATTACCTCACTGTGTAGTGCTTACTGACAGGGGATAGAGTCAGGCTAAAAGGGGTAAGTTGAGGGGCTGTTGAGGGGCTGTTGAGGTGGCGGCATCCTTTTCAAATGGTTACATACAGCTATGAAGATAACAAAGAGGAGCTAATTGGAAATAAAGTAGCTATTTGGTGGCAAGTAGACCGATGAGGGTAAAAGGGGCATATCATGATTTCATTCTCTGCACTCTGGGGAAGAGAATGGTTTTAAAAAAAAAATAGGCCAGCTGTGATTCACATAGAGTGGTTGATCCATTTAGGGTAAGTGACCCTCAGGGCCTTTCTGTGCTGTCTGAAGATCAGCAGTTACACAGCATACACTGAGCAGTGGCAAAACTTGCAGCTCTTTCTGCCCTACATAGAGTATTACCAGGGCAAAACTCAGTAATATAAAAATTAATTATACTGCACAGTGGACAAAATGTTGAGCATCAGCATGAAAATAATGTGGCCTTAATTGACTACATATAAATGCAAATGGATTAAGTAAAGTTGCACAAGTATTCATAGTCTAATGGTGTTACATCCCACAACAAAATAAATCAGAGAACCTTGTAGAGTTGATGGTGTTGCACCTATTCATTTGGAGTTCCTTGCATGCACTATGTTAGTTGATTCCAGTGGTTGTTCACTTAAGCAACTAAACCCACAAATCCTTCGCCAGTACACCTTCTCCTTCCACCTATCACAAATATAACAAGCCACTTTTTGGACCTAAAATATTAAGAGAATGGAATATTTTATGTACACATAATTATTGCTAGGAAGGAAATAAATATCATTCAAAGACTTGCAAGAATGGTATTGATAAATCCAACAAATTGCCCTTGTTGAAATTATCATAACTTGCACAGAAAAGGAGTTGTAAGACTTTCTTGTCTGTAAGCTAAAATCTAGCCTTCCTGAAGTCTTCCCTGACTGGTCAGCTCTAACGGGATTAACCAGGCTGCCTTGATTAGGTGATAAGTGGCCATGCAGGGAGATGCTGTCGGCTGGAGAGAGAGCTCTGCAGATACACAGGAATCACAGAGCAGGGGGAGGGGTCATGAAGCATGAGGCTTCAAAGGAGAAGAGGACAGGCAAGGAATGCCAGGCCTATCTACCCCGTCCCCTGTGTCCCAGACAGATAACAGGTTTAAGGAAGGGATTTTCAGATGTTAGGGGGAGGGTAGGCAAGGAAATGAGCCACACTGTGGGTTGGTTTAGTTAGCTCTTACTGCTCTGCTGGAATTTCAGCCATCATGGATTTTGGGAGAATAGTGCTTTCTGGGACCAGAGTATGCCACATTTTGGAGGAAATGGTCATGTGCCTGGGGGCCCCCCTTAGCCCCTCTGGTCAGGGGGGGCTCCTCTGCTTGATGCCTAGGACCTGAGAATAAATATATGAGAGCTGCATAGTCTCTCAGTTCTTCTACCAGAAACTGTAAGAAGAAGGAGGACTGCCCTGCTGGAAACTGTATCTGCACCGAAGGACCTGCATTTTGAAAGACTGCTCCTGCTGCACACTCTGGCACTACAGCATTGGGGACTTTGCCTTACATCTACTAAGGGTTGAGAAATGGACTAATTTAAAGAGACCCTTTTCAGGACCGAGTACCATGTCTGTGGCCTTGTTACTGGTGGTAGACGCATACTTATCCTCACCAACAACATTCATGTGGCAAACACAAAAGCCAGACAACCCGAGGGTCCTCAAAATTAATGCTCCTCAAAAGTTAGCTGAAAACATGGTTACTGTTGTTTTTATCCAGCAGTCCTAATAAAATGATTGTTACGTAGTGTGATCAAGTTTATTGATGTGACTCCTCAGCACCCCATAACATCCTAATTAAAATGATCCATGGCAAAGTAAAGGTGCTGAGACTCAAACCTATAGAGATGTAATCTTGTTATCATTAGTACTTCATAGTTCTTTTCAGTGTGAGTTCCCTTCACATTACTGCCCTGTGTTTCCTAACTCATGCACTAACTTAGAGATTTTTAGTGTTGCGCTGAAGATGGGAGAAAGAGACAATAGACTCCTTCTGCGTCGACACAGTGGAGAGAATGGGATCATGAGTCCCAGGAGATGAACAAAATGATTTTGTACTTGCATAGCCTGAAATGGGCGAAATTGCAGGCTTTGTGAGTGCAAAAAACAAGTCTGCATAGCATTTTATGGCAAATTTCAAAAACATCTGGTGGTACTTGTGACTAACAAGGAAATGTATCAATGGTCTGTGCCATTTTGTGGCATTCCCTGCAGTCACAAACTCTTGTTTTCAAACCATCATTCACAAAGCGGAAGCTATACATTAGACACAGGTTCTGCTGTGTCAATGTCACCTTCAGGGTATCGGTTGAGAAACATAGCAGTCTATGGGACTGCTGCATCAAACCACAAATGTACTTTATAGTTACCCTGTATCCCTTTAAGGGACATAGACAACAATAATGACATTTTGGTAGTGTGAATTCAATCATTTATTCAGAGATGGAGGTGTGCTGTCCGTCAGACTTCTATCCTTGCCTTCACGCCCATTTGCTAGAATTCACATAAGCATTCCTGTCTCGTTAATAGTAGTAAGCTAGGAACTCTATAAATCCTTGCCTATTTTTCATGCTGTATAAACTTGCATGCCAGATTGCATGTATTATGGCCATTTAATGTCATCAAACAACTCAACTTTAGGTTTCCAGGTATTTCCTGTTACTTCCACCTCTCTCTCTTTCTCATCGTGTTTACTATAGGCATGCATACCATGTCCTCATACTAAATAACACACCGAGGAAACACCTGAAACAACAGGTAGCATTGACGAGGGCCTGAAAAAGCCTTCTCCGTGCTAAATAGTATTAAAGATTGTATCTCAATGGGATGTGGTGTGCCATAGATTTGTGGTCCCTTGAGCCATTTATTATTACAAAATTACCAAATATGAAGCCATTGAAATGATTGTTGCTAAGCAATCTTACTCAATACAAAGGAAGCAGAGTGTTTATCAGTCTTACCTCCTTCAGGTTTCTGTACAAGAGATCATTATTTTTTTCCAGAAATCCTGCAAAAAGGTTGACATTGTAAGTGTTGACACTGATACGTTCAAGTATTTAGATGCCAGAGGGTTTGTTAGTGCATGCACATGAGTATCCTATGGCCTTATAGCCTAAAATAAGAACTAGACATGTCTCACATAATGATCAGGGGTGTAATATTCTAATTTCTAATTAGAATTCGAAATGATAGATGTTAATAGTACCACAAGCAATGTTATATATCTAAACTGACCAAATGGCTCAGCTCTACTATAAGTGTATAATTGAAATGTGTTGAAACATAAAGAATATTAAAGGGGTCATCTGGTGAATGATGTCAGAAGAGGTCTCAAACCTAAGCAAAAGCATAGGGGGTAGTAGTTTCTCAAGGAAGGGACAATTTGATCCTATTCAAGTGGAGTCGATAATCCAGCCATACAGATCCAGGAGGATCCACGTGGTCAGACTGAAGTGCCCTCACGAACCTGGCGGGGTGTCATGTTTCATCATTGGGTGCGCCTTGTCAGGCCGGGGCTGCAATACCGAATGGGCCTGTGGGCTCTTTAGCAGAGATGCTTTGATCCAGATGCTTGATGAATGCAAGTAAGGGGGTGAGGAGAGGGTGGTGAATGAAGTGATATAAGAGTCATTTTGGGATGGGTACGGTTTGCAATTGTCAGTGAAGCAGGACCAGTTAAAGAGAACCATTTTTTTAAACTGCACTGGATGGCCCCTTTAAGAATCTTCATATCAGCCAAAAGACTCTCTATGGCTGTGTTGACAGTCTTAACTTTACAGTGGTCTCTCATTGAGTACGAATGAACGTTTCCAGGGCAAAAAAAAGCTACAATGCATAGTGCTATACATTAGCATATTGTGGGTAAAACTTCTTAAAATGTGGCACTTGCACCGAGCTTGCTCCAGAATGGCTGAACAGAGAATCAAATTTCTCCTGAATATGTGATTGTATTGGAGAAAAGTGTAACAATATGAACACAATCATCATGTAAGCACACAGAGAAGAGTATCACTGAAAACTCTATGCCACCAATAGCATTGAAGTGTGTGATAAATGTGAATCCTTATTCAAAAAAGTTATTGATTTACAACAGATCCATCATGACTAACAGTCAATAGCTTGCAGGAAGCTGAGTTTGCAGCTTTTTCACTTTGCCCCTCCCCCATCCAGAATCTACCACCTGACCACATCCAGAGATAGGTGTTTACAAACCTTAGGATAAACTAAAACAGTGGATTCTGAATTCATCAATACCTCCCTGAAGATAGATGCTATTCCAGCCACCCTTAAAATGGGAAAAATTACAAGTTTTTGAAGGAGGATTTATTTGGATCCTGGCATTCACAGATGGTTTTACATCTACTGCTGAGATGCTCTCCACAGAGATGCTTCCTTAGAGGAAAGTAGGTGAACAACTACAGGAACAATTTGATTCTAATGTTAATCAAGGTTCCAGCTTAAGCATGTTAACAAGAGCACCTTTTTCAACTTATCCAATAATGATTTTGGAGGGTGTAGCTCAAGGACAGCATATATGTTGCATGTGGCACACGAGACCAAAAGATCTTATTCAATAGCATATTGTCAGTCAGTGTCCTTAACGGTTCTCACTTGTAAGGGTTTAACTTGTTTCTCAGTCAAAAACAAGAAAGGCTGGGTCTTTTGTGTTTGAATTTTCTTCATGCAAGGTGGACTATAGGTTTCTTCAAGAGTTCCTGCTGTCCCCAACCCTATTTACCGAAGATGGATTTAATTCAATTTTACTTACCATTAGATAAGCCTGATTCTGAGTTGATAAGATGTCCCTACTACCTTGAACACAGCCTTGAACAATAAATACAATTCAGTCAAGTCAAAAAGGCTTTATTTCGATAAAAACATATCATAAAAGCTGAATATAAATAGATTTTCCATTTTTTAAAAACATTTACAAGAATCACTAGATTTCATCAATTTTCAACAAAGAAATAAATACATTCTGTACAAGTTAAAAGCAATTAGCAATTTAACAATAAAAAGGAATTAAACATTAATTTTAAGCCTTTTGCTACGTAAATACCAGGCCCATGATAAAAATTTAGATAAACCACAGACATAAAGTGGGCGTGAATCTGACGTTAGGATACGCAGGGCCTCAATGTGTGACCTAGTGCCTAAAAGCCGACACAATGCTTTGAGCCACTTTTTCCTGGGTTTTACATATTCCGGGCATTGGAACAAGAAATGCGCTAGGGTCTCGGTGCAAGTTGTACAAAAAGGGCAAAAGGCAGTTGTCTGTGCCGGGATTTTCCACCGTGCTGTAAATGCTCTTAGTGGGAGAGTCCCAACTCTAAACTTAAAATAGAGTGCTCTATCGAACGGTTTTTCAATAATGTCCAGATACAGTTCCCGAATGGGTAAGTCCTTGAACTTCAGGAAGTCCTCCGTTAATTTTCCCAGGGACTGATCAGCATATGTTCGGGACATAACCCAATTCCAGTATAGAGACTTTAGAGTTGCCTTTGGTGGAGATGATCTATTGTCCCATGCTTCACTTAGTCCAAGAGCAATAAGTAAAGCTTTAACATCTCTCAACCACTTTATTTTGTGCCATCCTGATGATGCCATTATTTCGGACAGTCCTTTTGCGTATTTGGCGAGTTCTGGGACTCGCCACAACCGGGCCCATAAGAGCAATGGCCGGAGTTTTGCAAGATCAGCTATAGAACGACAGCCTAAATCAAACATCAACGGTAAAGTTGGCGTACCCTGAGGGAGCAACATCAATGACCTACAAAATTTGTTTTCCGATTTGGAAAGTTCATCTATATTTTGGGTACCCCATAGTTCAGCTCCATATAGAGCTGAACTAACTCCTCTTGCTTTATAGATGTCTACATTCGGGGCTATCGGTCTTATTGTGCAGAGACGCTGTTCCTTTAGTAGGGCCCCTGTGACCCTCTTATGATTTAGAAGCATTTTGGATAAGTGGGAGGTCCATTGCATTGTTTGCGAGATGCGTATTCCTAAGTAATCAAATACCCTCTCCCTACCTAAGGGTACTGAATTCAGGACAGGGGGTCGGGCGAGTTTTTTTGGGGGGTTCATCACCAAATATTTGGTTTTGTCAGTATTAATGACCAATCCCCGCTCCAAGCAAAAGGTCTGAAAGTTGTTAAGGAGCTTCTGAAGGCCCATTGGGGATTTGGATAACAACAGCGTGTCATCCGCAAAGAGGAGAGTTGGAACACGCTCGCCCGCCAGGGATGGTTCGTCTGAAGGGTCTTTTAACAAATGCTCAACCACACCGTTGACATATAGAGAAAAAAGGGTGGGAGCAAGAACACATCCCTGACGGACCCCTCTATTCACCGGGATTTTGTTTGTTTTCTCGCCCTGTGTACCCCATCTAATTTGGGCAAAATTACCATTGTGGAGCCTCATCAACATTGAAAGAATATAGCGTGGGAGGCCCATTTTATAGAGGACCTCCCATAGGATCTCCCTAGGCACAAGGTCAAAGGCAGTCTTTAAGTCAATAAAAGCGAGATAAAGACTGCCTTTGCCTATAACCACGACCTTCCAATAGATCAGCATTAATCTAAATACTTGCTCAATTGTTCCCGTGCCTGTTCTGAACCCCGCTTGGTAATTGGAGAGGATATCATTGTCTTCAATCCATTGTTGGATCCTCCCCAATAGGACCTTCCCGACTACCTTCTGGGTTGTATCCAATAAGCTTATAGGGCGGTAGTTAGAAGGCTCGTCCCTTATACCCTTTTTAAAAATAGGGACTACCTCCGCGCCCTTCCATGATTCCGGGACTGCCGCACCTTTATGGATGGCAACAAGCAGGGAATGTATAAGCTTCCCCCACGTTGGAATATCATAGCGGAGCAAGTCGCCAGGAATACCGTCACGCCCTGCCGCTTTTGGGGCAAGATAGTTTTAATAGCAGACTCTACTTCTTTAGTTGTATAATCGGGCTCGGTCATATCACCCTCCAAATCAGAGTAGTCAAATGGTGCTCCAATGCTAGACCCCTGTGGGCAAGTATACAGTTGGGAGAAATGGGTAAACCATGCTTGTCCAGTAATACTGCATGTGATATGGTTACTATCAGGTCTATTCCTAGTTCTTCAGGGTATACCAGTACTCATCCTCCCAATCCTTTTTGGCACTAGCTATCACCCGTTTGTAATTCGTCCTATTGGACTGTATTAGGGATTGTGTTTTACCCTTAATTGCTTTAATTAATGCTGTTTTTGCCTGCCTACATGCAGGGGTAAACCAATCGTGGGTGCCCTTCGGCTGTGGATTTGTTATGGCTTTGCCCCGGGGCACTTGTTTAAAGAAAATCTCCCCTATAGTTTTGATTGCTTCTTCAAAGATTAGGGTTACCCTACCTATTGCAAGGGGACTTTGAGAAATAGCATCAAGCTCTGTTTGAGAGGTCAACAAGGTCTGGTCTATAAGATTGAGTTTGGTTTCGTCTAAAGCTATTTTGTTCCACTTTAGACGCCGCCCACAATTGGATAGTAAAACTTTAGGGGCAGGCTTATGACTCAATCCATTTGTCTTACTGAGCCATAGATCATTAAGGGTTAGAGACAGCGGGTTATGATCACTCTCAATAGTAGATAGGACCGTCATATCCTGAACCGAGTTCCAAAGTGAGAAATCCAGTAGGATATAATCGATCCGTGAGGAGCAATTCACCCTATTGTAGGTGTCTGCACCCATTGAGTCTGAGACAGTGCGGCCATTTACAGCTCTCAATCCGAACTCCATAGTCAACGCGTTTAGTTGTATCACCCTTTGGGACCACTTTTTAATTGGTTTAATGGTTAATGGTGGTATGCCTCTTTTTAGATCATCTTCCACCAGGTCCAAAATATCTTCGGTCGCAAGGGGCTCAAATGAGCAATTAAAATCTCCCGCGACCAACACCTGAGCCCCATCACTGCCGGCTCTGAGCTCATTTTCGAGGAGAGTTACTGTAGGGGAAATGGAACCATTTTTAGGACCCCTGGCATAAACATTGATTATTTCCAGTGCTCTCCCCCTATTGGGACCTCTCAGTAAAATTCTCATTATATCCGGGCAATTAGTATTTTTTTGCGAGATATTACATCCAAGCGTAACGCTTACCCATATAAGGAGACCCCCGGATGGGCGGCCCTTCCCTGTACTTGAGGGTATTGCGGGCAGAAAGAAGGTAGCATACCCGACTCTGTGGAGGGGCTTCAGACTCCAGGTCTCCTGGAAAATACAGATCTTATGATCTTCTACCAGAGAGTTCCATTCTGGCAGGCCCAACTTCCTATTTATGCCAGCCAAGTTCCAACTAATAATTTTAAGTGGTTCCAGGGTAGGACTAATGCAATTCAATGTTGGATCGGATTGATCTCTAGGGGAGTTAACCACTACATTGGTTTGAATGAGAGTGGGAGTACAATGGGAAGAGGTTTCCAGATCCAGAGTGCTACTTATATCCACTAAATGGGACACCAAAGAGAAGGGATCAATAGGGTTAATTTGTAAATACGAGGGGGACTGATGGATACGTCAAAACCCTAAGTTGTGGTCAAAAAATTCCCCCTTATAGCCATAGGTAGAAGTAGCACAAGGGTGGTGCTCATTCATATGCCTAACCCGAAATCTATTGCCCTGTACTGGCCATGGTATTTGGGAAGCTTGACAGGGATAAAAGAAATCTAAACCAACTACTCTGATTGTGCTGCTAGAGGACTCATTCTGGTGGTTACAGATAAACTTCACGGCCTGAGCATCACGAAAATTGACTATAATACAGTCACCAAGGACCTCCTTGCGTCTGTTGCCTAACCAGCCAACCCTTCTAACAAACAGGACCTTCCCATCTAGCTGTCGAGGGAGAGGACAGGTTTTGTTCAAGTGATAAATAGTTTTATTTTTCAATTCCGAGTATGCTTCAATCTTACCAGATGGCAGCTGAGGGACTCCTACCAATACTACTACATAAGGCATGCTGGCTGAAGGTAGGTCAATATTAGGGGGACTAGACTGTTCATTGTCACCCCTGCCTACACCATTTAACAATTTTGCCCTCACTGCAATTGCATTCTCAGGAGTGGATTTATCACCAGAATTTTGTAAAGATGTGGCAGGACCGACTCTCTCACTTCCCGCAATAGCTCCATTGTTAGGGATATTGAGGGTGGCCTTAGGTTGGGAAGCTTGGTCGGCTCTGAACACCTTATTGGTTTTTGTTGCTAAACTTTTGCTCGTTTTATTTCCTTTTTTCGAGCTTAATGCAGAAGAGTTGTCACTACCCACATTACCCGGGGTAACATTATTATTTTCTAAGATAGCAACAGTATGCATTAGCAATGGATCTTGTGACTTCTGCTCCTGTGAGATAGAACTATTTTTTGCGTGCAATTTAATAAGAGATTTTAAGGAGAAGAAGTTGTCAAGGATATCTTGCTCAAGCTTATCCAACCTAGTAGATAAAGCTTTAAGCCTCTCATTGACCGGAAGTAAAAGAGACTTCATAGTTTTTTCAATACAGTCAATTAGAGGAACCTCTTGAGCACGGCTTAGGGGATGTTTCCGGTTTGAAGCGTCACTCTGGAGTAATATGGGACTAGTATTAATAGTTTCGTTGTTGGGTTGTACCGGGAGTCTTCCTGCTAGTGCTTCAAGCCTATGTGAGGGTGAGTCTCCAGGAATAACACCACCAGTTTCTGGTATTATAATAGGGTTGTCAGATAAATGACTAACATCAGAATTTTCAAGAGATATCTTGCGCTTCTTGGATTTTTGGTACTTTTTATTTTTTGCAGTTCCCCTACCCCCACTAGATCTTTGGTCAAAGGGATTTACCCCATGAGATAACTCAGATCTAAGCCTAGCAGACTGACCTAGGGTAATTACATGAGGCGAGCTCATGATTTGGGCATCCTCTGAGGTCCCAGACAAATTAAGTGACCTTGAACAATTGGTAATTAATTGGGAACCACCTGGAGGGGATGCTGATATGATCGGCGACTGGGATAGCCTTGAGTGGGATGGCAAAGGGGGAGGGTTAGGGGACACATGATTATCCATAGAAGACACAACTACGGTGTCAGGAACCTGACGAGTCATTGGAAGCAATACAAAGGAAGGTAATAGGGTAGAATCCTGAGAATTGGTAGTAAGTAGTGACAGATCAGGATGGGGGAGGGGAGGGACACAACCCATGGGCAATGATAAGCGACGTTCCGTACTTTCAATGGCGTTTGCCACCACGCCAATCGTCTTTTGTAACATACGGTCTATCGCTGTTAAGCTAGGAAGCTGTGGTGTAATAGCATTTTGGTTGTGAGCAAGTAAGGTTTTATGGGTATTACGCTTTCTCATTGTGCAAGTTCTATTAAAGGGTACAAACCTAAAGCGTATTATACAGGATGGTGAACCAGCTAAATAACCATATACATATACACAACAAATAAATTACAATATGATATTATACATACAATTGACTAAAGGTAAATATCTCTAAAATATAACAATTTTAGGACCAGCCAAGAAAAATTCCTGGCAGCCATCCACAATTCCAAGACCATCTGCAGGAACCTAAAAGGTTAACTTCTTGTAACGTAAGATATCTTGGCTTGGTATAATTCATTGAGTCACATGCTTTGAACATTCCCGCTGATGAGAAGGGAAATCCTTAAATGCACTCTTAACATTGTTTAAGGAAAAACCCCACAAGCCCCATTAAAGGATGCAGCACATCCAATCCATTTGTGACCTCATATATCTTTTAGCCAATTGAATGTAAAGGCTTTAAGGCCCGTTCCTGAAGCCATCTTCTTTCTGGCAGTGGATGAAGTGTGGTACACACTTACCATATTATACTACACCGGGCTTGTGGGGGGGTTATATACAGGCTAACTAGGATAGCAATGATAAAAAAATCACAGGTAAGTAACTTTCTTCCACAACACTGGATCTCAAATGCTTTGATAAGAATATGAAGTAGTGTCTACGTGGAAAGTCAGAATGCTGTTCTGACAGTTACTGTGCTTAAACTGTGCATCCAAAATCCAGAAAAAGTAATTTTGACTTAGATTCTAAATGTGTTTGTTCTGTCAATAATATATTGTGGAGTTCTTTAACGTTCAATGTATGCAGTGCTATCCCTCATTTAAAATGAAAAAAATAAAAAACCTTTGCAAGGTTCCTCTCAAAGTCTCTGGCGAACTTTTATTCAGATTTCGGGTGAAGTACCATCTTGCTGGTGTAATGGTTGCGAGAATAATACTGTGCAATGGCGCCAAAAGTACTGTTTCCCCCAAATATCTTTATAAGCTTGAAAATAAATGGCTGAAATACAGATGTCTCAAAACATCTTTTATGAAATTAATCAAAGCAATAGATGTCATTGTAGTCTTCCATCAATACCTTGAGAGGCTAAGAGATGTGCTCACATGGGAGAATAACTGATGCCTGATGGAATAGTAGTAATTGGTGACAAATAGGTTATCAACGATGCTCTCAAAGTGGACGTCAATGATCATACTTTCTATGACAAGGAGGTCACCAATGGGGGTCTCGACTTCCAAGGGGTCAACACCATGTCCATGCATCATGAGGCTGAGATCACTGGACTCAACATCTTGGTAGTGGATGATCTGGATGGCCTTAGAGAAGCATAGGTTATAGTTGGAGGAAGATGCTTTGGCACTGGTATTAGAGGAGACTGGCTAGCAATGGCCAGGCCATAAGTTCCTCCATACTGGCTTTAATTGCGACCTAGGCACCTCCCAAACTCTTGCTTTAAGTGTCTAGAGTCCCAGGTAGAAGCTGTCTGAAAGTCCAGAGTGGCATTTTAAGGGGAATAATCCATTTTGTAATTTTCCTTTTTAGCCAGGAACAACACACTTTTGTCTCGCTGTCACTCAAATGAGGCTTATAAAGTGTGTGCTTATGACTCCTAAGAAAACCTTAAAGGGACATACCTCTCACAGAGGGAGGTTAATGTTCATTTTCCATATTCTTCTCACCAGAATGAAGAAAGGAGCCTTCGTTTATATGGAAAATGTATCTTATTTTGTGAGACTGCAATATCACAGAGGAAAACCATCACAAACCATGCTCACGGTGAAGGAAACGGCCATATTAATTCAAGAGTTCACTATTGACAAGAGTCTGACAGATTCTTTAACAGCACACTACATGTTTTACTGGAGTTCATGGGTGGCCACACTTCATGCCAAGAGAGGGGGGAACACATGTCATAACTCTAGCACCCTGCACTTTAATGAGTTGCTGCATTTCAGCCGCAAAGCATAGGGTTTATGTACTTATTCAAACTGGCTAACCACTGCTGTATAATCAGATGCATGACGCTAAGCACTTTTCTGGCTTTTACGATGGCTGCACCCTGAGTAACACACCCGCTACTGGCCTCAGATCCGTACACTGAGCACCTTGAGGGCATAATTCACTCTGTGGAACTGTCCAGTTTGCACTTTACAGAGCTGCTTGCACTTAAGTTGCACAAGATGGTTTTATTGTACTTTATTTAATCCTGCAGACAGTAGCTAAAATACCCTGTTGTACGATGTCACATGTTTTATATTCATTTGTGTACTCTATGTAATTTAATGTCTGTACAAATTTAGTATTATTTGTTCCGTGGAACCGCCCAGCCTGCACTTTATAGAGCCACTTGCACTTTAGTCGCATAAGATGTTTTTCTTTATTTTATTATTTATTTATTTGGTTTTTAAATATGCGTTGACAAGGGTAAATATTGAATAAAACCGGGCCAGCCAGTGCGAAAATAATGGAGGATTGGGATCTATCCAGGCTGACGCTATGCATAACCTGTAGACTGCCATAGCAACAAAGATTAAGGCCCCCCCCATTCTTTCTGTCAAACAAATCTTGAATCCCTAACAGAATGGCAGTGGGGTCTACAAGTATGTTTCGGGATAAAACCCGTCCAAGAAAAACTTGTATCTTGATTAGGAGTGGCCCGAGCTCCATGCAGGTAGCAAACATGTGGACTGAGTCAGCACTGAATTCAGCAGAACGCGGGCAGTGTGTACCTATTCCCGTCCCCCACTTCTCGATCCTGTTTTATAAAACTGTGCCTGTAGACTGGCAGATACTAGATCGTTTTGGGCAGATTTAAGTGCAAGGCGAAAAACATTATTAGTTATGATCAATCTTTGCTGCCACTTATTTGAAACTTTAGTCAGGTCATCGGGCAATAGACTAATAAAAAATTCATAAATTACACCAATTCGGGGGCGGGGGGGTATATGCGTATAGTTTCTCAATTCGTTCACAACTAGTGAAGCCAGCAGGCCCCCCTGCCTTACGTAAAAGAAAAAGTCCTAATTGCAAGATATTTAAAAGCGTCCCTGTTGCTCAAGCTGAAGTGGGATTGAAGTTTGTCAAAAGACAAGACCCCTTCAGCCGAACAGAGGTAACCTAACTTGTTTACCCCTAAATCTGCCCAATTTTGAAAATATGATGTTCCAAAAATATCCTGTAAATTAGGATTATTCTTTGTAGGAGTGTGGAAGTTCCGTCTGCCGATTCCTAGATTTTTTCATACGGCAGAGAAAACCTTAAAAGTTCCCAAAAGGGTCTTGAATTTTACCCTCCTATAATATCCAAATTCAAGCTGATGCCACAGGCACCCGCAGGTGTCAGAACAAGTATAAGTTTTCCAGTGGAAGAGACAAGAATGTATATACCCTCCTAGGTTGGGAAAATGAAAACACAAACTGAGAGAACAACCGTTTGAATCTTAAAAGCATTGCATTATTAAACTCCAAAGGTATAGCTCGAAAGAAATACAATATTTTAGGAAAAAAAATCATCTTGATCACATTGCATTGGCCCACAGTAGACAAGTGTAGATTATTGAGGTGTCTCAGGGCTTTCGTAGTCTATAACACGAGAGGGTCCGTGTTTTGGCCAACAATCAAATCAGTATCAGCCAGAATCTCTACACCCAAATATTTGGCTTTATCGACTACTCTTTTCTCTGTCCAAGTGATCTTTTTATTTATTACAATTTGGGTTTTTCCTTTATTCAGTGCGAACACCGATACAGCCCCAAATAGCTTGGCCTCTAACTCTATTGCAGGGATAACTTTCTCCGGGTCAGAAGTTACCAGGGCTAAATCATCAGCAAGTAATCTAAGCGTGCAAAGGATTGGTGAGGTGCCGAATAAAATGTACAGCCTGGCTGGCTTGGTTTCAGGTAAGACCAGGCATTCAGCCCACAAATGTTCAAAGAGACAATTTTTAGATGTGTTGTATTCAGCATATCATTTGTTAAAATATTTCAAGATAAAAAATCCCAAAGGAAGAAAAAAAAAGGGAACCAACCAAAAAAAAAAAACCTGCCCATTAGTGTAGATTGAATGGCCTATTTCAGATCATTATGCATTCTGAGGATTCTTCTGATGGAGACTCGTACATATGTGTTAGACAATTGGTGCATAAGAAAGACAAATACAGCTCTTGTAAGCTCAGTCCCCCCACCCCCAACACCCTCCCCTCGACCTATCCCTACCCCCTCCCCTATCCCCGGCGGACCCCCTCCCCCCCAAATGTGAGCAATCAGGAAGGCCCTGAATGGTGGTTGCCTATAATACCACCCCA
Source organism: Triturus cristatus (assembly GCF_964204655.1). Taxonomy (NCBI): domain Eukaryota; kingdom Metazoa; phylum Chordata; class Amphibia; order Caudata; family Salamandridae; genus Triturus; species Triturus cristatus. The sequence goes on along the minus strand of NC_140594.1, from coordinate 212,662,474 downwards.
CCACTCGTCCCCGCCACAAAAGTAAAGAAGCATACACAAAATTTAACAAATCAAGCCAGTTTAAGAAAGAGCCCGAAAAAGGTTGCCTAAAGCCTGCTACCTCAAGGAGAAAGAGAAAAACGACACCCCTCATAGCTCTTCTGAGAATTCTGCTGAGCTTGGTCAAAGATCATCTGCCTGAGTAAGAAGTTCTCAAAAATCACCAAGAAAGCTCGAGGTTTTACAGCTTTGTTGGTGTTGGCTTGTTGTTTCTTTAGCGCAAAGGGAAAACGGTGGGCCCGTTGGATCTCATGTTCCCATTTCCACTCAGTATGTTCGGGAAAGGCCCCCCGCAGGAGTTTTATGATGTAGCGCCGAGGGTCTTCCCGCTCTACCCCTTCAGGGATCCCAAGTAGGCAGAGGTTATTTCGGCACTGCCTGTTCTCATGCTCTTCCAGGTTCCACATGACGTCTGTCATGCGGTCAATTTGGGAGATACACTGGCTTTTTAGTGAGGTGACTTCAGTTTCAAGGCTTTTGGTACGATCTTCTACCATGGTCACTCTTTCACAAATATCTGAGCACGTTTTATTTAGCTTTCTGAGCCCCCCTTGCAGCTTTTTGGCAGCACCTTTAGCATGTCAGTCATCCACACGAACTTCATCTAGGAATTGCTTAATTGAAGCCAAGATAGCAGCCAAAGAGGGCTCCTCAGGATGAACTTGTGGGGCACTAGGGTTCCCTGCATCTGTGAGCTTGCCAGGTTCATCACTGCGGGAAAAGAAGAGTTGAAACCTCAACTAGTCCCATTTAAGCTGGTTTTTCTTTTCTGACCGCTTCCCTCTTTGTTTGGCCACGGCGGTTTTTGGTCCTTGGATAGCATCTTTCCCTTTAGCGAAGTTGCTAGAGTTGTCTTTAGAAAAATCTCTGTTGCTAGATGAAGAAGAGCTTTCCTCTGTCAGAGAGTTGGAGCCTTCTGAAACAGAAACAAAATGCTGCCCCACAGGGTCGGGAGAGACCGGGATCTGAGACCACTGTGTACTAGCACCTTTCAGATCAGTAGCAGAAAGGCCCCAAACTTCATGATCCCAGGGGTCACCCCAAACTGGAGTTAGGCTAGCTCCCACAAAAGTAGTCAAATCTGTCTCCCTAAGGGACGCCGCAGCTTCAGTTTCAACTGCTAGAGACTCTTGCCCTTGGGATACCAATGTAAGCTCTGATCCAGTGTTGCCAGGTAAGTAGTGTATAACAGGCTGTGCTACATTAGGTTGGTCCTGGATAGCCATGGATGCATCTGTTACACCATAGTCTTTGCCGCCGTTAGGACCGTTTGTGGGTTTCGCCCCATTGATGTCTGTTGAGCTGGCCTGCATACCGGCTACGGAGAACAGCTTGGCAAACGAGGGCTGAGAGCTTCCCCCATCCTTAGGCCCCCCCCATCAGGTTTGTTAGCAGCTTTTTTAAGGCCCTCAGTCTCTTGTCGACTTTTCTGCATCAATTCAGCATCAGAGGGTGGGGGCGCTCCAGTAGAAGAACCTGAACTGGGGTTAAGGGGTATTTTACCTTTTGCGCCCCTGACTCCGCGGGACACAATACTCCACTCGTCCTGGAGAGTAGCCGCGGTCAGAGCCGTCAAAGCTGTCCACAGGGGGGTACGTCTGGCCTCCAAAAAGAACAGCCAAATAGCGCAATAAAAAAAGTAAACCAACTTGCGCCAACATCCAGAGGATGAAAGTGAAGCCGACTGGACTCTCAGCTTTGGAAAAGAACTCCGTGCTTTACAACTCTTACACTCCATACTTGCTTTCAAAGTTGTCTGTATTCTTGGCGTTCTCTGCGTTCTCAATGGGAAAATGCAACTCCGGCAGGTGTTCTTGCAGGTACTTACCAGCACTAACAGATCCAAGACGAGCAGCGTATCTGGATCAGGCCGCATAGCAGATGGCCGAGTGAACTCGTGGCACGGATGGCGGTAAGGCAGGGAATTACACAGGCACCATCTTGCTCCTCACCGCATAGATGGTTTTAATGTATTTTATTTAAACCTTTCAGCAATGGTTAAAATAACATGTATTCCTTTAAACTTGCCCACAATTGCCAAATAACTAGATGTAAGACGCCGTGAACTTTATTGGCTTTTACGATGGCCACACTGTCTATGCATGCACAGTGGCGTAGCAAGGCGGAGTTGGGGGGCGGCACAAGTTTTGGGGGTGGCAGTCTACACATACACACACCCCCCCCGCTCTTCTCCATGGCTGTCGTGGCAAACCCAGGAATCCCCAGCTCTCCCCCCCTTGGCCCGCCACGGCGGCAAAAGGCCTAGCTACGCCACTGTGCATGCACCAGCTACCGGTCTCAGAGCCACACACTAAGCACCCTATGGGCATATTTCGTACAATGGAACGGCCGAGTCTTCACTCTAAAGAGCTGCTGGCACTGTAGTTTCACAATTTGGTTTTAATGTATTTATTCAAACCTGTTTTCAATGGTTAAAATAACCTGATGCACGAGGTTACATCTTTTACATTAATTTGTGTACTTTTCGTATTTTAATGTCTGTTCAAATTTTGCAAGGGTTTTATGTAACTAAGCAAATTTAACCATAAACTTGACCTAAAACTAAGAGAACCCTAAAAGGACATACCTCTCACAGAGGGAGGTCAATGTTCATTTTCCATCGTCTCCTCAACAGATTGAAGGAAAGAACATTCATCAACATACAAAAATGTCTTCTTATGTGATGCAAAATAAACTAATGAATGGAATGGTATCTTCTTTTGTGATACTGCAATATCACAGAGGAAAACCCTTACAAACCATGCTGATGATGAAGGAAATAAATGCACTATGCTTAATGATTTTGTACATTCTAGGGCACCCACAGGAAGTGTTACATGCTAGGTAAACATTGAAGGGGCAAAGGAAATGGCACAAAGATGTGTTATAAATAATGTAAACCTAAACAAGGATAAAATAGATTGCTGATTAGGGCTTTTGGGAATTTTCGGAAATGTGCATCAAGAAGAAGAATTACAGGATGGGGAGTTCCAAAACGAGAAGGCTTGAAAGTGTAGAGACCTTCCGCCATACTGTTTGTATCTTGGCAGCATCAGAGTAATATTGAATTTGGGGTCCCACCGCAGCATGTGGTGGGAAAGTCTGGCGTGAACATTTAGTTGGACCCCCTCCATCACAGCTGTATTGTAGGAAGCACTCAAACATTAAACATCTTAATGTAGAATGTTGGGGCATGCATAGGATCTTGCAAAGCTTGACAGCACCCATGCTCCTTGCAGGGGCGCCCCTTATTTGCGCAGAAGAAACATGGGCAATCACACCTAATCCTCTAATAGGCTACGCGGAATTTTTCAAACCAGCAATCAAAAACAATCTATTCAGGAGACCTTCTGGGGGCATCTCCATATATATCAAGCATTCCCTAAAGTTGTGTTTTACAGAATTAAAAAGCACTTCCGACATGCTTCTAGCCGGCATCTTGAAAGGGCTCAAGGATATCGGACCACTACCCTTACTATTAATTAATGTATACTATAGTCCCCACGGTCAAGGATCCATGATAAGCTTACCCGGCTGATCAAGCAGATTGAAATCCTGATAACACAATATGCATCCTTGGAAACTATTATCCTTGGGTATTTCAATATGCACCTCCTAGGGGAATGGAATTCCGATGGCAGCGCCACTGGGAGCCCTGGGAGATTCAACATCTTCCTTCAAACACACAATTTGAAATCATCAAACTTTTTATCTACATTGTCTGAGCTGAGAATAGTCCATACACCCACTTACAACAATCAGACAACTATTGATTACATAATATTGAGCCAGCGATTAGGCAAAGCCATGCTAAGCTATGACGTGCTCCCTCGGAGCGAAAGCGATCATGCAGCCCTTTTGTTGCGCCTACAGATTACAACAGGAAGCCACTACACTCTCAGGCCCCCCAGCAGTGAAACGGTAAGGAACAACACAGACTCCTGAGGAGAATAAAATGGGTGCAGACTACCATCAACAAATTCGACTCACGAAAATCTACATGGACTGGCTAGTCGACTGGGACTAAGAAGCTGACTATCATAGGCGAATGGGAAAGTCTTGCACTAGAACTGGGCACGCTGCTCCGAGGAAGCACCCTTCACAGCAAAACAAGCATGACAAGCTACACCCTAGGACCAATTCCCCAGATCAAACTAAGTGTGCGCAATTGAAAATAAAACAAAGCGCATACAAAAAAATAAAAACCAAAGCCTCTAAAAAGCAGCTGTCACAGCAGTAAAGACACACCCGCATCTCGTCTGGAAACTAAAACGGGAAGCCACCAAGGATAAATGGAAAGAGATTTTTGAACTCCTGTCACCAAACAAGTCACAACAATTTTGGCAATATCTACACAATTGAAACCATGTATCCTCCAAAAGAGGGAACTCAGTGCCAGCGGAGACCTGGGTAGTGCACGTGAAGTCACTCTACACTAGCAACCAGAAAACCATCTATGCAAATGGAGTTGCCCCCCCGAGCCAATTAGAAAATACTAGAGCTGAGCTCCCTAGGTCCCCTGGGGAACCCATAGTTCCAAGCGAGGCAGCAGTACGTATTGTCCTAAAATGATCCGGAAAATTGGGGCCCCAGGTTTTAATGGCCTGCCTGGCTCCCTCTTTAAGGAGGACATAAAATTCTGGTCTTCAAACCTTTCAATGTTGTATGCAGAATGCAGGCTTTTGGAGGATGTTCCAGATTCTTGGAGGCGCTCACTGCTGCAACCAATTTTCAAAAAAGGCAGAAATATTGACCCAAAGAACGATCTGATGATTGCACTGCTGGATATCTAGGGGAAGGCCTATGCAAGTACGCTCTTGCAGGAACTATCAGATTGGGTACAAACTGAAGGTCTTTTGCCATTCTACCGGACCGGGTTCAACTGTAGACAACATCACAGTCCTGTCATATTACGCCCAACAAGCAGTAGCCTGCCGCTCCACCCCCCCCCCCCCCCCATTTTCACCTGCTTTATTGACTACTGTGCAGCCTTTGACGGGGTAGTCAGTAACATCCTTTGACGGAAACTGGTGGGATTGAACATCTGCCCGAAACTACTGCGAGCCATCAGATCCCTGTACTCAAGAACCTGGGTAAGGATCAAACTCTCAAAGGACTCTGCCATGGAAAATATCGCCAATGATCGGGGGCTAAAGCAGGGCTGTGTATTGGCACCGTTACTATTCAATCTGTATACCGCCGGCACTGCAGGGGGCCTCCCTCGCCACTCCAAAAATTGGAAACAAAAAAATCCACCTAATGCAGTACGCCGACGAATTAGTTATTTTGGACCACACTAAAATAGTCCTCCAAAAAGCTCCCAATGCCCTGTGTGAATACAATATCAAGAACGAGCTGGCAGCTAATGTGAGCAAATATAAAATTGTGATCTTCGGTAGCCACCCAAAAAAAAAGACATTAAGTGGTGCCTTGGTTCTTTGAGTTTGGATTGTGTACAAAGTTACAATTATCTAGGTGCCTGGCTAAATGAGACTGGCTGCCCCTCGTTCCATCTACATAAAATGCGGATGAAAGGAAAGATGGTCACACATGCCCTTTGCAAGTTATACGCCACCTTAGATAGCCCAATAACCACGGCAATTCGAAGAGCACTGCAGGCCAAACTACTACCATCACTTAACTATGCGCAACAGGCATTCCCGGGAATGCTAACTGAAGATCTGGAGAAAATATAATGCGCAGCGTACCCAAAAATATTTTGTCTGCCTGCTTGTATTTGACCTCTCTCAAACAAATTAGAAGAATTGGCCACCTTAGCTAAAAACTCCTATCTGGCAACTGTGGCACCAGACAACTCCAAAAAAGCCTGCATAAAAACCAAACATTCCTTGGCCACGAACTTTCAATAGCATGATTGATCACGCAATCATCAAATTATCAATAAAAAAGCAACTGCTACTTTGTTCTGGCACTTTAGACATGAAATCCCTTGTAGCCAAGGACTATCACGAAACCCTACGGCTTCCACAAATACTACAAACACGGCTTCCACAAATACTACAAACAATCAAGCCCTACCTCATGCAGGCTGTGTGTAAACAGGCACTAAACCGGATCTTAGCTGCAAGATTACATCCACTTCCCTTAAAGGAACTATATCCAACTTCGAAAGCAGTCGCAGACATAACAGAGTGTTCTTTTTGCAACTAAAAAAGGGAGTCCTTGGCACACATATTGTTTTTTTTTTTTCTTCTTTTTTTAAAATTTCTTTATTGCGGTTTTAAGGTTCACGGCACATAGTAAAACAGTACCATTTTACAAACAATTCCGAATAAGAAGCCTCACAGTCTCTGTCCAGCAACAGTTAGTCCAATTAGGGTTGCCTTTGAAGTGTGTACCGAACCAGCAATAAGCATGAACACTGTCAATAACAATCATATGAACTTGCAACTGAACATCCCCCCTCCCACCCTCACCCCACCCCCCTCGCCGGGCCCACCCACCTAGAGGTTTACCTAACAACATCTCAATCAGAGGTATCCTCCCGTCTCTCCCCTGCCTGGGGGATTCAATGCCCATATGACTAACATCTGACAACACTGTCTGTGTAGAATTCGGGGAGCTCCTCCCTATCTCCTGGACCATTAGCCCCCACGCCTGCAATACTTCCGGGAGTTTGGCATCCCGCCTAGTGCTGCGCATATGCCCTTCCGCCGCTAATGCCCATTCCTTCAGGTCCGTCTTCCAGTTCGCAACCAGTGGGCCCACTCTGTTGCAGCCAGTGGATTGCTATTCGCCGCCTAGCTATCACAAGTCCCAACACCAGGAACTTCCTGCTGGTTTTACGTTTAGGGTCCCGGGGAATCAGTCCAAGGAGACAAGTACGCAGCTCCAGGGCAACTCTCCATCCTGTTATTCTGTGCAGGTCCTCTAGGATAGCTGTCCAGTATATCGGGATCATCGGACACGACCAAACCATGTGTGGGAAATCTGCCTGTGCATAGTGGCATCTGGGGCACTTTGGATCCCTCAAGCTATTAATAGTGTGTAGGCGCTTGGGTGAGAGGTATGTCATGTGGACCATATTGTATTGTATCTGCTTAAATCTATTGGACACCGCCTCCTTACGTACACCCTCGTGAATTTTTCCCCACTCCCCTGGTGTGATCTCCTGTGGGCTCACTTCTTGCCATCTACCTTCTATTTTGAGAGGTGCACATTTTCTGTCTTCCCGTAACGCCCTGTACAGGTGAGTGACAAGTTTCTGCCCTCCCGCCATGGCTATCATCTTGACCAGAGTATGCGTGTGTTCCGGGGCTTCCAGGAATGTAGACCATAGATGTCGTGCTGTTGCCGCTATTTTGGCGTATTGCAAGAATTGCCCCGGTCCCAGCTCAAAAGAGTCCACTGCATCTTGGTATGTTATGAACCGTTGGTCAGGGTAGAGGTCTGACAGCATAAGACACCCTCCCGCCTTCCACTTGTCAGTAGACATGACCCGGTCAATGTGCGCGTAAGGCGGCATCAGCCAAAAGTCTGCCTCTGGGACAAACGGTTGCACCTGTATAAGTCGTCGAACCACCCTGGCCCAGATGGCAACCAACAATCTGCCCAGTGGAGGACATTGGTCCTGTCGCCCTTTTGTATGCCAGAGAAGCGCACCCAGCTGTTGATCCCCATGTGTGTTCGCCAGGAGCGATCGTTCCCATGAAGGGTCTGTATCGAGCCAGGCCACTGCGTGCTGTAATTGGGACGCAAAATAATAAAGTTCAAGGTCTGGGATTTCTAAACCGCCCCTACCCCAAGTACGTTTCATTACTTCTAGGCTCACCCGACAACGTTTTCCATACCACAATAGTTGTATAAGAATTGCATCGAGATCCCTGAAGACCTGGTGTGGGAGTTCAAAGAAGGAGCCCTGCATTGTGAAGAGACATCGTGGCAACACCACCATTTTAATCAAGGCAATCTTCCCCATCAGCGAGAGCCTGAGTGTGTTCCAGAAGGCAATGCTGCCTCGGAGACCTCTAAGAATCCTCCCCATATTATGTTGGTAAAAAACTTCTCTGTCCCGACTGATCCAGATCCCGAGATAGCGTAACGTATCTGACACCCATGGAAGCCCCAGCTCTGGGAGTTGAACCGCGCTCCTCACAGCCTCCGACCCAACCGGATATAATTGTGATTTAGTGTTATTGACATAGAGTCCAGAGGCCTCGGCAAACTTACCTAGAGTCGCCATCAGTATCGGGCGCGAGTGCGTTGGCTCCCGTAGGTACGCCAGTGCATCATCTGCGTACAGTGATACGATATGTTCCATGGCCCCAATTTGGATACCCTGCCCCTGGAGGACCCTACGGAGATGGAACGCTAATGGCTCCATTGCCAGGGCAAACAGCAAGGGAGAGAGCGGACACCCCTGTCACGTCCCCTTGGCTAGTGGTATCGCATCTGAGACATAGCGTCCAGTACGGACCCTCGCCACCGGCTGAGTATAGAGAAGTCGTATCCAATTCACAAACCCCTCACCGATCCCCATTTTTAGGAGCACCTGCCATAGATAGTCCCACCGGAGCGAGTTGAACGCCTGTTCGATATCTAGGAATACCAGGGTGTTCCGTTCGGCCCTGCCCTTTAGTGATTGCATGACATGGGCGAGACGGCGGATATTCCGCAGCACGTTCCTTCCTGGAATAAAACCGGACTGGTCGTCGTGCACCAATCGCCTGAGATACGGAAGTAATCTGTTGGCCAATACCTGACTAATGATCTTAAGGTCTACATTGAGCACTGAGATTGGCCTATAAGAGGCGGGAAGTAAGGGGTCCTTCCCTGGCTTGGGGATCATCACAATCAGCGCCTCACGCATGGAGGCAGGCAATACGCCAGTCTCACCGGCCTCCAAAACTATGTCGAGGAGCCTAGGGACCAGGACTCCCCCAAACTATTTATATAGCTCCGCGGCCATGTCATCCATTCCGGGGGATTTAGCTGTCTTCAAATGGGCGATCGCGGCTCTCACCTCCGCCCCTCTGAAGGATGCCCCCAGGGATTCCTGACTGTCTGGGTCAAGTCAAGGTAGATCCATCTCAGCAAGGTAGGCTTCCAAAGTCTGTGGGGCGACCTTGGATTTGGGCTTGGAATATATTTTTGGGAGGTGTGAGGTGAATACTGCGTTAATCTCATACTGGGTATAAACCATTCGGCCCTGACCGGCTTTAAGGGCCAGTATCGGGAGAGGCTGAGTCTCCACCCTAATCAAGCGCGCCAATAGGCGCCCGGCTTTATCACCCTCAGTGTACCATTGACGCCTACTCGTGGTCCTATTGTACTTGCCCAGTGACTCGCATAGATCCACTATCATTTGTCGCTGCTCTGGCCGGCCCCTCTGGGTCTGTGTGAAGTTCTACCTCTAGGGTCTGTAAGCGTCTGTTGTTTTAGGTCCCGCTCTAACACTCTCCTCACCCCCACCTCCGTGGACATGCATATCCCCCTCAACACCACTTTCATCGCATCCCATTCGAACGCCCTTGAGCTAGCCGTGTTCCAATTCACCTTGAAATAGCCTTCCAACCCTGTAGCGATCGCCTCCTTGTAAACCGGGTCCGTCAAGGCCTCAGTATTCAATCTCCATAACGGTATTTTGGAACGCGGGCGGCCCAAAGTGTAGGCCACCAGCAGGGGGGAGTGATCGGACAGATATCGGGCCAGGTACTGTGTCTTGAGAATCCGACCAGCTGCTGTTTCCTGAATAAAACAATAGTCTGGCCTGCTATGCGTATTAGCTGCCGGAGTATAACAGGAGTAGACCCGACTATCGGGATTACGGTGCCGCCATATATCTAGTAGGTGATAATCGTTAATCATCTGGCATATGGATTCCCGTGTCTAGCATCTAGGTTTAGCATCTACCTTTGGGGGGTGCCGATCCCGTTCCCCATCCAAAGCACAATTAAAGTCTCCTGCTATAATGAGTTCCATGTCAGGTGTCAGGTCTAATTTCCCCAGGACCTTAGCCAAAAATTCCCCATTGTTGGTGTTTGGAGCATAAACGTTCCCTAAACACATGTGTCTCCCATCCAGTGTCCCTTCCACCACCACTTATCTCCCATCAGCGTCAGGACTACATTTTAAAACCTTAAAGGGGACTCCAGGCGCCACCCATATAAGTGCCCCCCTGGCAAACCCCGAGTAGGAGGTTGCGAAAAACTGGCTCATCCACCGCCGTTGGACATACTTCAGGCAATCCCCCCAGAGGTGCGTGTCTTGTAGACAGGCCACACTTATCTTATATCGCCTAAGGTATGTTGCTATCCAAATCTGTTTGACCCTATTGTTGAGCCCCCTAACATTCCACGTTATAAGGTTATAGATCTGCTGATCGCCTGCCATAAATAGAGAGTTTCGGGTGACCGCAATACCTGATGCAGAAGTGGTAAGAACCACAACGTATGGTGATGGGAACCCCTCCGTCCCCTCCGAAGGCTCTCATGACCTCTGGTGAGCCGGCATAGAACATTCCCCTAATAGAACAATAAAACAAAACAATGTGAATCTTCCCCCCCACCCACAGGCAGTAGAACCTCATTCGCACAACCCAACCTAGGTCTGAGAACTCATGACTCCGCCCCATAACCACCACCCTCCCCTGAAAACCCCCCCGCAACAGTGTAAACAACAATGACAATCTACAAAAGGAAGAACACCAGTCCTTGTTGTACAACCAAACTGCCCGGTGCTGCGCAGCCCCGCCCAACCAGCGGCCTAGCCGAGCTGGAACAGCACATCACAGCTGGGATACCTAGACTGCAGTGTGGCGGAGCAGCGCCCCCCCAACAGCTACGCTCCCACCCCCCCTTATAGTCCCCGAAACCGAGGACCCCCCACAGGCGCTTCAGAGTAGAGTTAGGTTACAGTAGCGATGAGGTCCTTACTTACACCATCTAGTGCAGCCCCGCCGACCACCATCCCCCAATTGGCAGTTCCCATACTTGCAAATACGTGGCTCATGAGCCACCAGCTAGTGGGTCAGCAGTGCCTTCCGTTTATGATTGAGTTTTTTGGACGAGGCATAATGGGGAAAACTGATTTTGCATCGGTATGCCCCCAAGCTCTTCTCTCAGGGTGCCATCCGGCCCCACCATGATGCGACCTCCGTCTGGTGTCCCCTGTGGCGCGGACCGCTGTCCTCCAGTGCGACCAGGCTGAGTACGCTGTTGACCGCTCCATCTCTTCCGTTCCTGCCATCCTTGACGTTGATCTTGCCCCTCCAGGCCCATCGAATCCATCCAGTCCGTGGCCTCCTGTGGATCGCTAAAAAAGTGGATCCTGTCTGCATACTGTACTCTGAGCCGGGCTGGAAACATTAGGCTGTATTTTATATTGAGATCTCGTAACCTCCTCTTGACCCTTAGATAGTCATTTCGCCAATTTTGCACCTTTTTCGTGTAGTCCGGGTAGATATAGATCTCTTGGTTCTCAAACCGGGGGGGACCATTCTTGTGGATGAACTGTAGGATTGCGTCCCGGTCTCTAAAATTGAACAAACGAGCAATCAGAGTTCTAGGCGGGGACCCCGGTCTCGGGGAGGGGCCAAGGGAGCGGTGGGCTCTTTCCACCGCAAACATCTTGGATAGTCGAAGACCCGGGAGGGCGGATCCGATCCACTCCTCCAGAAATAGGTCCGCTGCCGGCCCCTCCACCTTTTCCGGAAAGCCCAAAAAACGGAGGTTGTTTCTCGTCGAGTGCCCCTCCGCGTCTTCCGCCCTGTCTTCAAGATGAGAGGTGTGCTCCTTCAATGCAGACACCGTCGCTTGCAAGTGTTGGACCTCCGCTAGCAAGGAGGTCAAGTCCCCCTCCGTAGTAGTGACCCGATCCGCCACCTTCCGTAGGTCCAGGCACAGGTGATTGATGTCCATGGCCATACCATCCATCTTGGACTCCAATGCCGCCCGTGAGTCTCTAATGGCCTCCAGGATATCTGCCTTATCTTGTGCCGCTGATCCCTGCAGCGGTCCCTGCTCCTGGTTCGGTCTGGTGCGCTCCGCCGACGTTGGGCCCGGTACTGTATATTGCATGATTTTGCTCGCTTGTGCTCCTCTAAGGGGTCTATCTTTCCCCATTTCCAGTACGGGCTGGTCAAGAGCATCCTCGGGGCCCTCCACTCCGTAACCCCAGGCCCAGAAAAGCCGTCACGGGGCAACCCGGGCCCAGGAGGCATGTGTGTGAGTCCCTCACTGCACCCTAGTCCTCTCGCTCTCTAGGCTAATGGCGCAAAACCAGCCCAAGGCACCGTCGGGTCTGAAGGATATCCACCCTGCCACCATGCGTTACCCCAAGTCCGGGTCAAAATCAAATGAATCGCCCCTCAGCCGCCTCTCTCTGTACACGAGGCTTGCCAGTGGCCACCTCCGGCCTGATCTCCGCTACGGGCCACTTTTGTTTGTACCTGTCCAGCTCCCCTGGCTCACGGCTGGGTGGCCCATCCAACAGCCTGCGGAGCGAGTGCCCTGGCCACCGGTGACTGCCGCAAACTCTACAGCCCTGGCCACCTCAGCTACTGTCTGCACAGGGGGCGGTAGGCTCGTCTCCAGATTGAGAGCCCCAGCCTTGCAGTCCAGTCGTCCGCCAGTCGACTCGGACACCACTGCCCCGCAACCGTCAGCGGTGATTCCCAGGCGTGTGCGGCAGGATATCAGGTGGGCCAGTCGCGGCTCACATACAGCACCGGGCTCGCGTAGAGCGTGCACCCGGGTCTCTGTTCACGGAGCGGGCGGGCGATCCACAACAGCCCCTCATCTCCGATCGCGCCTCTGCAGGGCCTCCACTCGGTGCGGCGAGGGCAGCGGCTCCGGCCGGGTCTCCGACACAGGTCTCTGCCACGGGGCCAGTCTGGATCGGCATGCAGAGCAGCCCCTGATCCCCCGGCAAAGGCCAGCGCCGCCATCTTGCGCACCGGTGAGCCGACACGTCTCGGGGTGACTAGCCACAATTTCCCCTTCTGCGGGCTGTCTTCTCACCTCCAGACAGGGACCCTCGAGGCCAGGGGGAGCTCCAATGCCAGTTTCTACAAAGAGAGTCACAACTCCGCCAGGATTTTTGCAGGATTTTGACATACGGGGCAGGAGCTACGCAGAGATGCGACTAGTCGGCCATGCTGTCAGGCCACGCCCCCCTGGCACACATATTGTTATGCTGTCCGGCTTTACGACAAGCCCGTTGAATCCATCTTAGACCCATACTTCTCCAACTGGGCACTTGTACACCAAAGGATGCTATCTGCCAACTCTACACCGTGGATATAGTGAAGAACATGTCCAACTTTGGCCAATTCATACATCAAACATGCATACTCTTGAAAAACAAAATGGGACAGGCAGAGAGCGACTAACAGCCTGACGAGCCCCTACACACTATGAACATTACCCCTCAAGGACTATTTCTTTCTAGAGCATTCAACATCACTAATTGGCAGCACTGACTTTTATCCTTTCATTTTTTAATCATAGAGTCAGACCAGTTGCTTATATACCCTCCCATCAGTATGATTTTAAAGACTAGCTTAGTAGCTTTTTTATTTTTAATTGATCAAAATCCTGTGCTATATGTTTTAATTTGTACATTAATGGTTTTAAGTAATCACATAATAAACTTCAAACCACAGACTAACCATTTACATAGAAACCCTTTAGCAGAGAAGGGGTGGGTGAAGTGAATACTTACGTCTCGGAAATTGGAGTAGTGGGGAAATTCTGCACTTCACTGGGGTAGGCTAGGTTCCATGAACTCACTCAAGGCTTAGGGCCTGATTAAGGTATCGGCGAACGGGTTATTCCTCACAACCGGAACAGCAATCCCATCCGCCGAAATCTAAATCCTATAGGATATTATGGCATTCAAATATCGGCGGACAGGATACAAGTCCCTCTTGTGACGGAGTAACCTGTCCACTGAAATCAAAATCAGGCCCCTACATTCACTTCACTAACCAAGCTAGATACCCTGCAGCTGGATGTCCTGTTTAACATGGATGGGACATCGGCTTCAGAGAATTGTTTTTATCTGCTGTCACTCCAAGAATCATAAAAGTCACTGTTCAGCCACGTCTGCTTTCCCCACTGCTGAATGTCCCACATTCAAACTTTCACCACTGAGCAACCATAGTAAAAGGATGCTGATCAGTGCACTGGCAGCCTTGCGTCATAGTGGGAATGTTCATGCAGCAGGGAAGGGTCCCTTTTAAGGTGTACATTCTTTAAAAAACTTTTAAAACTTCTCAGTTCATAAAACTGGTGAAGTTTAAAAAGTAAGCTGCGGGGTCCAGTACTTTGTAACTTCACACAAACCTAGGGCAGAACAAAGATTTTTACATTCAACACTTTATTTGACTGGCAGCCATTTGAGGCAATTCAAGACCAGTTTAATGTGTTTAAATCTTCTCAGGATTCTGCATACCATCCAGTTGCAGCTGATGCAGGTAAGCGTGGTGGGGCGGTTGGGCAGGAGGGGTGGGGCGGGGCTAGGGAGGGAGAAGTCGGCAGATGACGGAATAGGGAAAATAAATAAATAAATAAAACCGTAATTTGCGGACTCCCCCTCACCCCGCCCCACTCTGCTCCACCACGCTTATCTACACCGGCCACGACTGATAACATCTGTTGCAGTAATCAACTTGTGAAAGGGCCACATCAAGGATCAGCGTAGTTAATTCTCAAGTTTGCAGACGGTAAAGGATCTCACTTAGGGGACAGAGGTGGAGAAACTTGTTCTTAATCTTGTTGCTCACTTAGTCTGTAAATTGTATCTTTTAGTTAAAGATTGCCCTGTGAGAGGTGTGTAATGTAAATATATGTTACATTTGTTGCATTTCTGGCAATGTTTTAGAAAGACTTTGCTTGTTTTTCTCTTTCATGATGTTAAGAACTTTTTTAACAAGAGCAAAGTCAGGCACTTGGGAAAGATTCCTCCTAGACAGTAGCTAAGCCATCTTTCAATGTCTTGTGCGGCACAGCTGCAGCAAAAGAAGAGTAAATCTATTTTAAGCAAATATTAAGACATTTTAATTGTGTTCATGATTACAACAAGGTCTATCTAACACACTGTGTTGTGAGAGAACCTAAGCTGAGATCCAGAGGTGGAATTTAAAGTCCAATCACTAAATGATAAAAGGAAAACTCCCCAAATATAAGTGGATGGATACAGTTTTAAATGCTGTTCATGCAGCTTTTGTAAAATAATTACGTCAGTAATGTAACGAGGATTCAGACCTGTGATATAAATCTTTAAAAGATCCAATATTAGCGAATTTAGCCCAAGAAGAGTAGTAAATGGCATTGATTTTCATACCTCTCATTCTGAAAAAGGACTGTGGCTGGAGAAACAATTAATAGCTAGGCTTGAATAGTTAGATGCCATGTATGATGAGATAGCCAAGAAGGAAATACTGTGACTTCAAAGTGTAACTTCTGGTCTTTGCGGGCTTTCAGTGAAAGTGCTTCAAAGTGGTTTGTCTAGTTTTTCATTTTAAATGCATGGAGGGAGCTATCTAGTCCACACACTCTAAAAAACAGAACTCGACGGACTCTTCACATAACTTATGCTTCCCTGGTAGTAGTGCTTCGAACCAACTACATAAGACAGAGACTGACCTTTCTTGTTTTCTGTCTACAAGTTATGAAACAACCAACCTACACAGATGAGGGTATGCCTCTATCTGTCTATTTTCATAAAGAAGATAAATCATCACCTTTTCAGTTGTACAAAGGGGCCTAAAAGCTACTGAGTTTTGGAAAAAGGAAAGGACATCCCACGAATGGGGCATAACTTAAGTCCTATCCTGCTCTATGCTGACGATGTGTCATTTGTCATCGTACAGCAAATGGCTTACAGCTTCTTCTCAAATTATTGTTATATTTTATGAATGACCTGGATTTGCTAGTTAATTTCCTAAAATCATACGTATTGACCCTTGGCAGCCCTAGCATGAAATCTAAATGCTTTGCTATGTGGGATTCTCTTTTATCAAAGGTAAAATCTCTTAACTATTTAGATATTCTTTAAAGCACATCTCTTAGATATATTTCTTTGTTGATTTCTAGAAAACAGAATTTTAACAGAAAAGGAGTCCGTATTTAGATTTGATGGCAGGCTAAAACATAAACCAGTTCCTGAGAAGATGAGCTCACATATAAGTAAATGCACTTAAGTGAGGGTGTATGGCGCTGGCTTACGGGGCCACCTTAATGTTTGAATCCTCCAAAGAGCTAAAAATCGCTTCATGCATATATTGTTATCAGTTCCACGTGGTCCGCCACTTTCATATGCCATGATGAACTAGGCGTGCCTTATCTGGAGGACTTGTTTGGCCTTGCTCTCCTATTGATATGAATTACATGTTGGGGGACCCCAGAGGCAGGAAGGACTTGCTAGAATTTGTATTTCTGATTGTCTGTCACTAGATGGGGTCGATCATATTCCATGGCTTTCCTCTTTGAGAACATTGGGCTGCCAGAACTGTTAAAAAACCCTGTAATAATTAGCTCGTAACAACTGATAAAAAGTGTTTTTGGGATTATTTTATGAATAATCGTATTGAGAAAGCCCATGCTAAAGAAGCAATAATAAACCATTCATCGTTGTCAAACACAAGAAGTTTGGAACACTATTGGGTATGATTACAGACCCTACCCAGCGCTACTACCTCACTCTTTTTAGGTTCTGTATGTTGCATTTCAAATTTGCCTTCCCAGTTTCGGGGGTTTCCCCCTGCTGCTGTAATAATGTGTCCACGCAAAGCATTCGCCATCTAATTCTCTTCTGCCCCTTATACTCAGTACCGAGGCATTCTTTTTTGGCGCCTATTTTATGAAAGGCAAAGTTACAGCAGCATAAGAAAGCACTTGTGTTTTGGTAGTGTTTAGAATCACTACATATGTGTCATGCTTCACTAAATTTTGGCAATTAATATCAGGAAACGTTATGCTTGTTAATCATCCTGGAATATGTTTATTGTGACTATTTTGCCTTCTTTAATGGCTATGGCCGAACAATGATCCTCCTGGAAAATCTGTGTATTTACTGTGATGATGTTGTTTTGCCTTTATGGCCTAGGCTGAATACATATCTTTTTCCGAAGTATAAATCTTATATACTTCTTTTACATACTTTTTGATTAGGACATACTGTTGGACTTGGCCCTTCTTGGCAGGTTCACCCCTGAACTTTTTGCCTTAAGCTCTGACATGGTGGTAGTGATTTTTGGCCTCTGCACACTTTAGCCTTGTGGCCCGGTGTAAAGTGCGTGTGGTGAGATTGGCCTGCCCTCCCATAGGAATGCATGGGGGATATGTGTGTCCATGGTAATTCCTGGTGTGAGAGGAGTGCAGGGTCGAGTTTAGTATGTACGAACTCGTGAGAATAAATGCTGCGCAATGGTGTGCGCAGATTTATGGTGACTGGTGGAGAAGTGCCACTTTTAGAAGTTGGCATTTCTGTGTGCTATGTGTCTGCCTGCCTGATGTGGAGTGCATGTCTGGCTTGTGATTGACAGGAGCTGAGAGGGCTGGGGAATTCCAGGAGCCAGGGTGAGTCTGCCCAGTGGTGAATGGAGAGATCTGCATCTAGATGGGAGGGAGGAGTTGCACCTGGGACCTGAATAGGACTGTGCCTTCCCTCCACAATGCTGGCTCTGGCCCCTGTGGTGCGTCTGAGCACCTAGCCCCCACCTGACAAAGGAGAGAGGCGATGAGCACAACAAAGTGCTCCAAAGCTCCCCTAAACCAGTTCTGACTGGTACCCCCCAAGCCCTGTGCTGTGACACAAAGGAAAAGGGCATATAAATATAGGGGCTGTGACCCCATGAATGTTGTTCAGTGTTCCTTTTCTGTTCTTGACGGAGGGGGGCTTGCTTCTGGTGGGGCCCAGGAGGAACCGCCATGGGGGCTGCCTCCCTGCTGGAGGGCCCTGTGTGCTGGCCCCTGGGCCCTGCCTTGCCCCTGGGACCTGGAGGACCGGTTATTTTGGACCCTTCTGCTTTGCTTTTCATCCCAAGATCTTCAGGACTTGATGCAGCCTTTCAGCGCACAGGGTGCGCTTTGATTAACTTTCCCCAAAGGAGAGGGAGAACCTGGGGGCTGCGCTGCAGCCCCTTTAAGAGGGAATCCCCATCGGATGGATTCCCCCGTGACACGCCTGAGGTGGGAGCCCACCCCGCATTCCTTGTTCATTGAGCGGGAGCCCGCCCCGCTTATTTTCTATATTTAGATTATGGGTGCCCACCCCGCATTTGGAGTTCCATGTGGCCTTCAGGTTTTGGAGAGCGGGTGCCCACCCCGCTCTCCCGCTATTTGCTTTTCTGATTGAAATACCGGGTGCCCACCCCGTACTTTGCCTAGCCGCCGCCGAGTCGAGCAGCGGGCCGGAAGTCAGGCTGCTGCTGCGCCAGACCATGGGAGGGGCGCAGAGGCCGCCCGGAGAAAGCAGGAAGGTCTTGGAGGCAGGGCTCCCGCAGCCGCGGTATGAGCCCTGCATGTGGTTACCGGACGTGTCACGCGGGAGCCTATCCCGCTGTGAGGAGAGTCCGGAGATGTTCCCAGTAAAGCTGAGCGAGCCCCACGCCTCTGATGGCAGGAGTCTTGGTCCCAGAAGGGGGACCGGGCGAGGAGGAGCGACAGTGAGAAGAGAGACTCCCCAACAGAGATCCGGTGAGTGGGGCTCCTCCAGGGTTCGTGTCGATAGGGGCACAAACGCCAGTCTGCTCCCTGAGAGGGCCATCTTGTGTTTACAGAGCCTGAGCGGCCCCGTCTTGCAGCGGGCCGCTCCAACGTGAGCCAGTGCGCTCCGACATTTGGGGGCAAGTTCTGTTGGGGGCATATTTGTTCTGGAGCCTACGTGGCTCCAACGGTGGGCACATTTATTTTAGACGGGCCCAGGCTTTTTCCCCTGTTGTGTGGCCATCCCTCCACAGCTGTCCCGTTTCGCTAGAGGGCAACTGCAATGTTGAGGGGGGCTCCCACATCGGAGCACATTGCCGGTGCTCGGGCTCCTTCCAGTTTGGGGCACATTTTTTTTCAGGGCACAGTCTGTGCCAGTGCCCCTCATTTTAATATTCCCAGCTGCCCAGCAAGTAGTGGGCAGCTGCACCGTTTAGGTGCACAGTTTGCCCCATACTTTCCCAGCTGCCCAGCAAGTAGTGGGCAGCTGCAACGTTTAGGTCTGCGCAGATTGCGCACCCTTGACTTTCGCTGCTTTGGCAGCGCGCCCTGACTTTTGGGACATAGGGCATTTGAGCCCCTTTTTGAGATGGGCAGTTGGCCAGGGGGACTGTTAGGATTGTAGGGCGCCAGGCCCTAATGTGATTATGTGGTGCTAGGAAATGTGATTCATGAAGTATGATTTACGTGGTTTTTATGATTATGAGGTTGTTTTTCATATCATGGTTTATGCTAGTGAGATTATGTTCCACCCTGTGCTTTATGCCCCTAATGTGAGTTATACTTAGGAGGTTAGGGTCTAATGCGTTTAGACTTATGAGATTATTGCATAATGTGTTTATGCTGGTGAGGTTGGCGCAGAATGTAATTTGCGCCTAATGTGATACTGTGCATAATGTGGTTTATGTTACAGGCTGATGCTAAGTACAGTGGTTACCAGTAGTTACTGGCTGTGTTCTATGTTCATGATAAGTTCTACATTTACTAAGTTCACTTTGTGATGGTTCTGACAGTGGTCCTGTTGGCCCTGTCAGATGTATATAATCCCTTGTAAATATAATCTAGTGCCAGGTGGCACCATGTATAATATGTGTTTACTATTCTAATGTATTATGATAATACAAAGGCTATTTTTATACATAACCTTGTGTGGGTTTCCTTTTGTAGTGTGCCTGGGATGTTGTTGCTGTGTGCGTGCGCAAATGCTTTACACATGGCCTCCGGGATAAGCCTGACTGCTCGTGCCAAGCTACCAACGGGGTGAGCAGGGGTTATCTTTGGCGTGTAACTCCCTGGAGTGGTGGTCTCTGCCTGGCTTTGGCACAAGCCTTAGCCAACCAGAGGTCCCATTTCTAACACATACTATACGTGAATTGCTCTGATTCTAAATTGTTCTGTTCTTGTTTGTCTGCTCTAAATATAACCTGTTAAGAAAATATATTTTGCTAAACACTGTCTAATTTAACTATGAAAACTGAAATACACAAGAAATGCAAAATTCAGGACACTTTAAGGAAGAACTTTGTAACAATTACTTTTCTCTTCTAAACTCACTTCACAGATATTACTCCACTCACCTACTGCACAGTAGGTTACCTCTCCTGCATAGTGGATAAGTCGAAAATCAACCCAATCAATTGTTTTTCGAGCTGTTGGATCTGCAAGTTTCCGGCTAGAGAAAAGTAAAAAAGAGAAAGTATGAGCATCTTGGAGAAAATGTTTTAAGACTGGAAAGTCATGATTTTGCTATTTACATTGAGATATTACTTAGAAAGAAAAACATGTACTGGTATCTGGAATTAACATCTATGTTAACTAAAACAAAACCATCATCGTCCTTCACCATATCCCATCCCTGGAGCTGAGACAATCAACTAATTTCCCCCACTCCTGTCTTGCCTCTTTGTGCAGTTACCTAGTCTGTATCACATTCTTATTAAACACAGCTGTTTTCAGTGGCTGTTTCTATTTCATTATGGAGTCCTTCCTATATTGTCATGAGAGAGTGCTGTGGTTATCCCTCCAGTGTAAAATCCGTCAATTGTGATTGTCATCTCAGTCCTAAAATCGAATAGCCAGGCCCGGCTGCCAAGTATGCACCAATGTCTAACTTTTTCCATATTCCCTACAGTAAATGACTGAGATTTCAGGACATAAGCTTCGGTCTGATCAGGCTTGAATAACATCATAAGCAATCCAGCGCTGAAGATTCTGCTGCTCTGGCCCTAATCCTGTAATCCCAGTTTCATCCTGTCAACGATCCTTATATATTAATCACATCCTGCGTATAATTCAACAATATGTTAACGTCCTTATTGCCCCTTAATTTTGTTTAAGGGATCACTACACACCAGTACACAGAGGCAAAACTTAATGCATCAATTGTAAATAAAAAAAGACAAAGTCAGTTAATCTGTTGCTCTGAGGTGCAAATAAAATGGCAGAACAGAAGGATTTAGGCTTCTACCTGAGGCCTGTCTTCTGTTTCACACCAGTAGATTAGGATGGAGGGTCAGCTCCATCTTGGGTGACCCAAACTGACAGAACTTTAGACCGCGGGGAGTAGTTTCTCATGTTATTATTATTATTATTATTATTATTATAGTTGCTTGTACAGCACTGCTGACACCCTACGGGTAACCTGGCGCTATGTTAGAGTGTAGACTGGGTGAAGAAGGCCCATGCCAGACGGAATTAACAGGGGACTTGGTGGTGAGCCCGAGGAAAGAGCCAGGTTTTAATCCTTTTTCTGAACTGCATCAGATTATCTATCTGTCTAATATCCAATGGGAGTGTGTTCCAGAGCCGGGGAGCTGCTATGCAAAAGTCCCGGCCGCCTGATTTAACTTTCCTGATTCTCTGCACCCTCACCAAGTTTGATGAGGATGAGCGAAGCAGCTGAGGGGGGGCATACCAGCTGAATCTTTCCTGCAGAGATTTTGGCCCTTGACCATGTAAGGCCTTAAACAATAGGCATAGGGCTTTAAATTGAATTCTCTGTGGGACTGGCAGCCAATGTAAATCTGAGAGTGCCAGCGAGGTAGAGGAGCGACGTAGTCGTCCCAGTGTTATCTTTGCGGCCATAGTCTGTATTCTCTGCAATCTCTCAATCAAATACTGTGGAGAGTTCAGAAGCAGAGCATTACAGTAGTCTAACCTACCGAGAATAGTACTTCGGACTATCAGTGTCCTCGCCTCCAATGAGAACATCGGAAAGATTTTCCGAAAGGCCCTAATCAGGCTGAAACAGTTCCCAACTGTCTTATTGACGTGTTTCTCTAACGTCAATTTATTATCGAACATAACACCCAGATTACGCACAACAGTACTGGGAGCCAGTGGGGCGCCAGCCGCAGTTGGCCAAAAATTAGATGGAAGTAAGGGGGGAACTCTTCCTGTTGCACAGTATAAGATCTCTGTCTTTTCACAGTTAAATTGAAGCCAAGTCGCTATATCCTGCAGGCAAGCGTGAAAATCTGTTAAAGAGACTGATTGCTCGCCTTCTAAAGACAGGATAAGCTGAGTATCATCTGCATAATTTACTGGATTGACATTATGAGATCTTATAATTGCAGGTAGGGGGCTCATATATATTTTAAAAAGGATGGGACTTATTGCCGATCCCTGTGGGACACCCTGCGGTATATTGGAAAAGTTTGAACGGAAGGGAGGAAGAGCAATTGCCTGTTGTCTATTGGATAGGTAAGAGTGAAACCACTTAAGGGCAGTGCCCGTCACTCCCACCTCTTCAAGCCTGGACAGAAGGATCCCATGGTTCACCGTATCGAATGCGGCAGACAGGTCGAGAAGAACCAGAACGGCCGACTGTTCCCTGTCTGCTCGCATTCGCAAATCATCCATAACGGTCACCAGGGCCGACTCCGTTCCATGGCCAGGACGGAATCCAAATTGTACCCTATCTAGAATGTTGTTCCTTTCTAAAAACTGGGAGAGTGTCTTACTAACCACTCGTTCCAGAATTTTTATTGGGTAGGGTAATAAAGAGATTGGCCTATAATTCTTCATGCATGCTGGGTCTAGTGTCGCCTTTTTTAACAAAGGCGTCACTGATGCCTGCTTCCAGCAAGCTGGCATTATACCCTCCATCAAGGATTGATTGCAAATTTGCCTTAGTGCCGGAAATAGCTCCGAAGACAATCCCTTCCAGATTTTATGTGGCAATGGATCCAAAGGCGATCCTGAGGATATACCCATGGCCATTTTTTCAAAGTCCCCCAGAGAGAGAGCGTTAAAATGATCCAGAGAGTGTAATGTCCCCCTCTCTACTTGGTTCAATGGGTACGATTTCTTGGGCATGTGTCGTGGAACAAGATCATTGATAATATTACTTATCTTCTCCTCGAAGAAGGATGCCAGTCCATCACACAATGTCTGACTAGGCACAATCTCATTCTTAACGCATTCAGGTTTGATCAAAGTGTCTACAATCCTGAAAGCTTCCTTAGTGCTATTTTGTGCTTTCTGGATACAGTTCGCAAAAAACTCTGTTTTTGCTGACACGATTTCTTTTCTGTACCCCACTAAGGCTGCCTTCCAGAGGATTTTATCCCTCTCAGCATATGCTCTACGCCATTTCCTTTCTGCTTGCTTACAGCCAAGTTTCAGGGTTCTGAGATTGTCTGTAAACCAAGGGGCTGACGGTCTACCAAGTTTTTTTATGGTTTTTTTAATGGGGCGACTCGATCTAGCTGGGTACTAATATTTTTACAGTAGTTTGTATAATTCTCCTCCACTGTCTTTCCAGTATCAAATACCTCAATGGGTGCAAAAACCAGGAGGGCCTTTGCTTTCTTTAGAAGGCTCTTCCAATCCCTACTTTGAAGTTTTCGATCAATCTTCTGGTTTAATTCATTCAGTCCCAGATTGTACAGCTGGAAGACAATCAAATAATGGTCTGACCAACATACTGGTAGGACCTCAATAGGTCCCATTAGCTGTTCATTAGTGAATACTAAGTCCAGCGTGTGTCCCCCCTTGTGGGTGGGTCCCTTAACCCACTGTTGTAAGATAATGAGTTCACAGGATTGAACAATATTATAAAAGCCTGGATCTAGAATCCCGTTTGGCCATAAGTTAAAATCACCTACAACGAGCAGTCTCGAATGACACAAAGCCAAATTACTCAGGACTTCAATGAGTCCTTGTTGGAAGGCGAGGCTAGCTGCTCCAGGTGGCCTATAGCTAACTAGACCAGTCAATGGTTGTCCCTTGGGCTCTTTTATTGAGAAGCCCAAGAGTTCTATCCCTTCCAGTTCCTCAATATCAAGAGGTAAAAAGTCCCAGCTATCTTTAAAAATGATTCCAACCCCCCTCCCCGACCACCCACGCGTGGTTTATGAAGGGCTTTATACCCAGATGGGCAGGTCATGCCCAGCTCCATGTCAGAATCAGCATGTGTCCATGTTTCGGTCATAAACAATACATCCAATTCATGCAGTTCCACCAACAGTTGGATCTCCAAGTGGTGCTTAGGTAGCGACCTGACATTAAGCAGTCCTCACCTCAAGCCATCTTTCCTTATGAAATCAGACTTCAGCCCTGCCGTCACTTCTAATTTTGTCCTACCTCTCCTACCTCCTTCAGCCCCCAACTCCAACAGCTGGCTTCTTGTATAGATGTACCTTCCATCACCAACCTCACTCATACCGGTCAGGGCAGCATGGCTGGCGCTGTGCGTGGTCGGTGCGCGGACGGGCGCAGACGGGCTTGCCTTGTGCATGTGCCTTGTGCATGTCCTGATAATTTTATACTTCTCCTCTACTTGGAGTGGTTCCAGGAACCACAACCAATGCTGTCCACCTCCAATGAAGGATGGATGTTTTGGTACTATTTGGGCCTAGCAATTCACTTTTAGAGAGCAGAAAAGACTACTCTGAAGGGCACCAACTCTGAGGTCTCAGCTGAAGGTGCCCTCTCTAACTGAAATGTTGCCTTTTGGCTAGGTTCACGCAATAGAAATAGCAATTTTGTGAATAAGATTGTTTATTTAGACCTTAGGTCCTTAAACTTATACGTACATACAAACATAGCAGTCTTCAATTTAAAAACCATCTCAAGCTATAGACTATAAAACATCTGTATAAAACTCCAAATCCATTAAAAAATCTTCTAAAAGTATATTCTATATAACAATTATTCAAATTCCAAGTATCATTTATAAAAACTGGAGTACATTTCATCAAATCAATACCAGTGATAAAACATCCACTCTACACATTTTTAAAAACTTTTTTAACTTCAAGCATAAACCTCCCTATTGCACATGCTACATCTAGTGAGTGCATTTCAGTTAACAAGTCTACTGCTTGTGCACGATTCCTAACCTCATATTTTAGGAAGATTGGTCGTAGCCACAGTTTTCGTGCTTCAAGAACTTTTAGACAATCAAGTTAGATGTGCAAAATATCGCATTTTGTGCCTAGGTTACAGGTACACTTCTCTTCGTGGTCAGTCATGGCCCTCTTAATCCTATTATTCACATAACATGGATTGATCCCAATCCTTATTTTCAATAGTTCTTTCCTAAACCAACGAATGGGAAGTAAATCCATATATCGAAACTGTTGACCGTTATGCCAGTATTTAATCATATAACATACAGATCTTTTCCCTTCCAAGTGTTGCCTATCCTGGTCCCATAATATTTCTTTCCCTAATGTCCTAAGATTCTTCTTGCTTATGGTAGGATGAAAGTTCTGCTGGCATATGTCAACCCTCAATTCCCTACATACCATAGCAACCATTAGTCTGACCCCCTTACCCACTTCATTTCACTCTGTAGGATCTCACATTTACACCAAAAGGACACTTTTTGCTCCTCTTCCCAGCACAGGCGTTTCCAGAATCTTATTAGTGCCATACTTGCCGTTTTCTCCCATGAAACCATTCCGGTTTCTAATCTTATTGCCTGGATCATGGAGGATCTGGGTAGGGACAATAATAATTTTACCCATTTCCCTTCTTCACCATCCCACTTCCTCTTACCACTTAAGAATAGCAATGCTGCACCATATAAAAACTAAGGAGGTACCAAAGCCGTGTAAGCTTTCAGAACTGGTCTATCCATCATTTCTCCATAGGTGTTAAGTTTCCTCAGGCCACTAACCGAAGAATGGGCCCGAATTCTTAGTGCATCCAGGTTTACTTTCCACTTCATAGATTTCTCAAACCAGATGCCTAGGTATTTGTACTCCTTAACTATCTCCAGTTTTATGGAGCCTAGGAACCAGCTGAAATTCTTCCTCTTTTTGCTGAAGCACAGAATCTTAGTTTTTTTCCAAGTTTACTGTTGACTTCTTACGACTGCAGTACTCACCAAACACTTTGAGCTTTCTTTGCAGGCCTATCTCTGTTTGGTCCACAATCACCAAGTCGTCTGCATAAAGTAAGCAGGCAATACGTTTCCCATCTATTTTTGGGCTGGCACCCCGCACCGTTCGCAGAATGACTGGCAAATCCGTTATAAATAGCAACGGAGCCAAGACACGCCCCTGTCTTAACCCATTTACAATCAATATCTTCTGTGACAGTGTTCCCTCTGTGTCCAGAATAACCTGGGCCCAATTCTGACTATGTAACCCTTGTATTATGGACAGGAGGCAGGAGAAATATCATATACATGCATACATATACACAAATGTTCACAGTAGTCAGCTATTTAACAGATAAGGGCCTCTAAAGTTTAGAACCCTATGCTACTAACTGTAGGTGATAAGTTCAGTTCCAACATCACCAATCCAATTGATGAAACACTGATTATGAAGCCTTCCAGCTGTCATTTCTGCTCTCCCTTGAATTGTGTATAATGCCCGCATCACAAGCAACTAGGTGCTGTGATTACTATATTATTCTGTATCTGTGTTCCAAGCCAATTACTGACTCCTGAGCTAGACTTGATTGCGAAGCCCTACTATCTTTGTAGAGTTAAGTGTACAAAGAAAATCACTTGCCAATCCAATTAGAGTGCAAGTGTATGAGATCAAAGGACATGAGTGGGAAATTACCAATGCTAATAATCATTATTAAACGTAACTATAAACCCCAAAGTGGATACTGTCCAGTAACAACTGACCGCCCTGGAACCAAGACAAAATAAACACATTACACGTCCTGTTGGGGGGACACAATCACAGGAATGGTTGCCCATCTCTCCAAGCCACCTAAATCAGACATAGAAGAAGAATTTCACCACCACATTTGAGGTGGCAGTGCCAAGAACTGAAGCCAGGCTACAGCCTGAGAATGCATACACAAATGGGCCAGAGATTCACTTCTCTACCTCCATAAGCACCACAAACCCTGCTTTTTGCACCATACAAAGGCCTCACTTTGAGCCCAGGCTTCAGAGGTGCATATCAGCCACATAACAGCCTCACGCAGATGGCTGCATCCCTAGGTTTACATTTTTAATTTTGCTCATTATTAAAGGGAAAGTTAAAGATGGCAGTAAAACTGCTATATATTGAAAAACATTTTTGATTATTATTACATTGTCCCATATCAAGTATCTGGGTTTATATATCACCCCCTCTGTTTCGGACACTGTCTCTTTATGTATGTCCAAATGCGCACAAAAGATCGCTGATCTCACTGTAAGGTGGCATCCCTTATACCTGTCCTGGTGGGGTCGTCTCGACACTATTAAAATGATGATTTCCCCTATTATTCTTTATACGCTTTCTAATATTCCTGTACCCATCCCAATGAAATTCTTTAAAAAGGTCAACTTAACGTTATCTTCATTTTTATGGAACTCTAAAAAACCCAGAATGTCTCTTGCCAGACTTATCCGTCCTGCCTCTGAGGGTGGTGTCAATTTCCCTGACTTCCCTGCTTATCAGAAGGCCTTTTTATTACGTCAAGCTTCCCTCTGGCTACAAGATCCCACTTCTCCTTGTCCTCTATGGATTAAGGTTGAGCGCGCTCTCCTTTCTCCGTTTTCTTTTGCAGAATATCTTGCTTTTTCCCGTAAACCCTCATTGCTCCCTACTTCTATTCATAAATATACCCTTAAGCTTTTACTGTCTGCTACCCCCGGTCCTCCTAAGACTGTCGCTGATTTCCTTTCTTCTACCATCTGGCATAATAAATATCTCTTAATTGGTCGTAACCCCTTTTATTGGAAATCTTGGAGAAGCCGAGGATTGATTTGGATCTCGCAGCTCTTCTCTGGCTCCACCTTCTTCTCTTTTCCTGATCTCCGTTCTTCCTTTGATTTACCTTTATCCTTTTTCTCCAAGTATCTTCTACTCAGGGCTGCGGTTTTGGAGGTTTATGAGCGACTCTTGGTTTCTCCTCCCTCTCCTG
The DNA here is from genome assembly GCF_964204655.1 of Triturus cristatus. Taxonomy (NCBI): domain Eukaryota; kingdom Metazoa; phylum Chordata; class Amphibia; order Caudata; family Salamandridae; genus Triturus; species Triturus cristatus. Next base: position 212,634,437 of record NC_140594.1, on the reverse strand, counting down.
CTCCGTACACCCCTATTTCTCAACTTCACTCTATCTTGCGTACTACTCCCAAAGCGTCCCTTATTTATAAACACCTTCATGCGCACGAGCTACTCAGACCTAAGTCCAAGGTTGAATCTCAGTGGGAAATCGATCTCAGAATAAATTGGCCGGTATCTCTATGGGACAAAATTTGGACAAAAATCTGTAAAACTTCTAGAGCAGCTTCCTTGACACAATCCTTATTTTTTATTTACAACAGACTACTTCACACTCCCTCTACACTAAACAAGCGATTTCCCAGTACCTCAGACAACTGCTGGTCGTGTGGCTCTCCTAATGCTACATTACTTCATATGCTATTTCTTTGTAAGCATGTGCATGATTTTTGGCTACAGGTGTGGGCTCAAGTTAATGTTATTTTCCACACTTGTATTCCCTTTTCTCTCACTCAACTTTTCTTGGGCAGTTTATCCCCTAGTTGGGACAATGTAGATAAGTATGTTCGTATTGTTGATTTGCTATTTGCCATTGCCTTTCAGCAGATCACTGTTAATTGGAAAAATATGTCCAATATTTCTTTCAAAGCGTGGTGGTACAATGTCTGTCACAATCATAGACTTGATAATGCTTTTGTTTCTTCTGTTCACTCAGCAACTAAACGTGCAGACTTATGGCACCCCATTACGTTATATTTAGATAATTGTGTTGCTCATTCCTCTCGTCCATCGCCTGCTCAACAAGAAGTTCCTAAACCCCCATGATACCCTTCCAACGTCCATAATTTTTCAATATACTGTTTTGTTTTTACTTTTTCTGTACTTAGTTGTTTAGATATGATTGATGCAATTTCTTTGCGTCTTTTAAAATGCCCATGATTATTATTTTGTTGTAGACTCTCTCTTACAAATTTTACTTTGTTGTAAACTCTCTCTGACATGTTGTATTCTGCAATCCCCTTCCTTCCCCTTCCACCCCTCTCCCCTCTTCCCTCCCCTCCCTACCTGATATTTTGTATTACATTCTCATTTTCCTCTGCCTAATAAAATTCTTTTAAACTTAAAAAAAAATTATTATTACATTGAGTTTTGGGGTAAAACTGACTTTTGAATTTCTATTTTTAAAAAACTAAAAATGCGGTAAATGCTGTCACCGATGAATACTAATATTTTTTCAGCCATATGATGAGTTTAAATCTCGATTTTAAAAATTGTTTTGGGAAATTTTCCTACGGGCAGACATATTTAGGGCCTTATTACGAGTACGGTGGTATGACCACCACCAACAAAGAGGGCCCACCCGCTGTATTTTGAGTGTGGCGATCGGACTCCCACAGGACCACTGTGTCTGTCGGAATCCAGATCCCATGGCAGTGGCGCAGCAGTCAGGGGAACTAATATGCTGGCGGTGCCACTGCAGCATCGCTGAGCATATTACAAGTTGCCTGTCCACCACCCATTTCATGGCGGTGAGCCTGCCATGAAAAGAGTGGTGTTGAGGGAACTAAGGGGGCTCTAAAAGGGCCCCCTGCAACTCCTGGGCCTGGGGGTAAATACATGTTGTGCCCCTCCTGGAATTGCACCCCTTGTCCACGAACGTGCACTCGGCGCTCTCACGGCAGCAGTCTGTTACACTCATAAGCTCTCCTATGAGTGCAACAGATCACTGCCGTGAGACCGCCGCAGCACCGCCCGCCCGCCATGGATTACACTGGGGTCCTCCTGTCTGTGCGGCGGTAGCGGGCTGACAGAAGGACTGCCAAACTCTTAGTCACGCCCTTAGTGTTTAAGAATATTATCCCTTGAAAAAACTGCAATTGACAACTTCTACATAGGTTACCAATTAATTATTTTAGGCATTCCAATTCTATGAATATATATGGAACATTTTGGCATGCACGGCTTAACATTAGGAGACAGATAAAGTACGTAAATAATTGATGTTGTTGCGGGTAATTATTATTTCATATACGTAACACTCTCGAAATAAAGAACAGATCTACTCATTCAATAACAAATAAAAAAACACAATATCAACCGGCAATGCAGAAAGAGGGTGAACATTCGAATGAAATGAACTGTGATGTTTCATTTTATAAGAGTATATAGGCTACCCTCTACTATCATAAACTTTACAGATGCTTTAATCGTTTCTGCCTCAGTACTGCAATGTTTCCTATTAAAATTAAAAACTGGCAGAGCATGCTGGGATATCATTATGTTTCAAACTACTTTCGATTGGCGAACATTTTACAATTAATTTGTCGACGTTGTCTTTACCCAGATGAGCTGAACAAATGAACTAGGAAACATAGAAAACACTAGTTTGTAACTCTTTCTTATCATGTACCAAGACCAAAATAATTTCACCATAAATTATGTTGCAAAGTAAATCTTGCAATTATCAACTTTTTTGGAGGGGTAGAGGGGTGTCAGTTCTCATGCCTCAAAAGGGAAGTTGAGTGCCAATGTGTGTGTACGTAGGAAACACATTTGCACTGACAATCTAAACTCACTAGAAAGTAGGGTCTTTCCATTTGAATAATCTGTTACTGCATGCTACATGGAGTAGACCTAGTATGTTGTATCACTACAGCAGGGCACTTTTTGTGTAAGATTTGCAAAGTATACATGCGTACGTCAGGAAGTGAGGATGGTCTCCTACTTTCTCCTCCAGCTTTGCCAGGAAACTCAGATCTGTAGCTTCTCCCGGCCGCAGGCATTCTTCATCCTTAAACAGCAAAGATGAAAGGATTTTATGTTAAATTATTTTGACAGTAAAGAATGTGCTTTATGAGAAGTAGTGCAAATGTGCCAAAGAAACGGAGATCGTCGTTTTGAAACGCTTATAGATTCTGAAGAAAATGCTAATAGTCATGGGCATGCTGTTGAGTACTCATTTCTGTCATGCTAAGACATAGTGCCATTGAATCCTTTTTAAGTTATGCACCTTTGGTCATGTTAGTTCTAGTTGGTACAGTATTCTATCTACAGATTTTTTAACGCAGAAATAGTCTTCCCTAGTTGGAAACCTTGTAACCTATTTCTATGCTGTTACAGTGCACAGAATGCTACTTGAGTCCCATAGTATCACAGTGACACTTTCGGTAACCTTTATCAACATGATGCGTAAATGGAGCAGCCATTCCTATGCCCCTCAATTGACAGATACTTCCAGTCACAAAGGAAATGAGAAGAATTGAGAAATGTGAAGGGAGGAGGGTGACCAAAAAAAATCCATTTTCTTAAGTACACCCACCCTCTTCCGAAGGCACACAATGGCAGTGCTTAATTTGAGAAAGTAGCTTCATCACCACTCTTTTGAGGACAAAGCCTCCCAGGTAGCACAGTTATCTGGTTTCAAAGACATAGCGTGTCTTTGTCCCCCCTGTAGAGCATAGCCTGTTCCCTACCACTTTCACTGCCTCTTTGTGATTTTCCACGACTGCTCTCTTTCTGGGATCTCTTTTTTTCATTTTAGTGGAAGTACATGTGTTTTCATTTGTCTCCCTTATGTTAGTTCGTAGCAGTAAATGTGATGTATTTATTAGAAAAGGTTTCCTGCTTCCTATCTTTCTGCTTGACAGATTCTCCTTATCTCTGCCCCTAGCAGTAATCAATCTTGCATGCTTATGAGGAACAATGTCCTGTCTGTGAGCTTCTTTATTTTGGTCAGTACTCATTACTAAAAGTATAACTTAAACAATCCTCTTGCCTAATTTGACTCCCATGCCTTAGATGCTGGAAGTAGGAGGCTAACAATGCTGGAGTTCAGAAGTGAATGAGCAATAAACAGGCCTTTACAATTTGTTTTTATCTTGTCACATTTGCTGTGCATTCAAAGACAGAGGTCAAATGTAAGTCTCTGTCTTCTAAAGGAGGTTGGTGTTTACTTTTCTTCCGCTGACTGCAAAGAGAGAGGATTTATGTGAAAATCTTGCTGAGTACTGGGTATTAAAAGGGAAGGTTGTGGGATGTTATTTGTTTCTAACACACCATAAAGTTTAAATGCCAGTAAATGAACTGTACACATATTTTAGAATATATCAGAATTAGGAAAGCGCAAATGTAGCACATTTCTGGTAATTCTGAAGTGTGGTGTAGACAAGTATTTCAATGCGATAAAAAAATCAATAAACCAGGTGATGCCAATTTCCACTCATTATCTTTTGTGCGCTGTATAATTTTATCAGTAAAACTGTATGTCTGTGCAAATATAATGGTGATTTCAATTGATAATGTATTGTCTGTGATGGCAGTTTGCTACCATACCGTGCTTACTCCACTCTATGCCACTCCACTATAATCCACTTGACTTTACGACACTCTACACCAGGGGTCTTCAATCTGTGGGGCGCGACCCCCAGGGGGGGCGTGGACTCACATAAAGGGGGTCGCGCATTCCCGATCGCACTCCTGCCTGGATCCGGAATCCAAAACGTGTGCTCTTTGTTTTGAATTCCGAAGAGTGCATTTCAATGTGCTCTCTGATTGGAGAACATCGGAAAACAAGGCTTCGAAGAACTGGTGAGTCAGCTGCCTCTTCCTTTCTCCACATCCACTATGCCCTACTTTTCACCCCTCAGACATACACACATACACCCAGAAATGCCAACCCTCCCGATTCAGGCGGGAGACTACCGATTTCAAGGCTAGTCTCCCGCCTCCCGATCCCTGCAAGCAAAAACCCGATTCCTCGGGGTTTCAGCTGACAGGGCTTGGTATTGTGTAACAGGCTAATTTTTCCATCAATAGTCAGAGTGGCGATGCAGGGGCTCTAGAAGGGGTGAAAAACCAACACAGCCTCGTTGGCAAGTAAATGGTCTTTTAAAGACCTGTGAAGTACTGGGGGGGGGGCTGTGTGTTTGCACTGGAAGCTGTTTCAGCCCGGGCTGAAACACGGGGGGAGGGGGGGGGGGTGCACTGCCAGCAACTTGCCAGGCCATTGCACAACACTTGCATCACCTGCCATTGCCTCCATGCTTCTGAAAGGTAAAAAAAACGTGCATTTGTGTTTCGAAAATGTCCGATCCTGCAGCAGCTCACTTCCAAAGCCCATACATGTCAGTAACCCGATTCAAGGCCATAGTCTCCCGATTTGTTTTTTTTTTTAATCTCCCACTTTGCTCTTCTGAAATGTTGGCATGTATGCATACACCCCTCACCTTTATTTCAAACTATGCTATTTCTGAAACCTGGCTACATTACAAAAGTAACATTTATTTATGTTCACTTCCTCTTTCACACTGACTGCATAAGCCTTTTTACTCTCCTATTCTGCGTGGTCCCTTGATTTCTTTGAAATCGATTTTTAACAGCATCATTCCGCCGCTACTTGGTGACATCAAACAACAGCAAAGTACTGAAATTATGTATGTGCTATGAATGTGTACGTGGGCTATTTTCCAAAATCATGCATTAGGAATGGATTATGAGTTCGCAGATCGCAGTGATCTGGGTCTGGTGGCTCAGTAAACTTTTGTACATGTTCCAGGAGTTTCTCTTTGACCACATGTTCACAGGTTCGAATTTCGGTGAGTGCACTCTGCCTTCCATCCTTACGAGGTTGATAAAATAACTATTGTTGAGTTTGGTAAAAATAAACATCAGTTATCTGTCAGTGACACCAAGGGGCCTTCTTGGGGTGAGCTGGACACTCTGCAAATATGCCTATTGTTTAGATATCAAGTGAATGAGTATTCAGGCAAGGCATCAGAGGTAAAATTTAAGAAAGTGGCAGTGTGCCATTGTTTCTACCTTGCAATGAAATGTCTTGGCCTGAATAGTATTTATTAGCTTGAATGTATATTGTGGGAAGGTATTTTAAGTTTTTTAATAAAAATCAATGTTTTGTTCAAGTACTGTGAGCCAAAAGGTGGATGGAAGACACACTGATAAAGTTAACATGTTAATGGAGCCTCCTGTGCCTCAAAACATACCTACACTGCACTCATATTTTGATCTTCATTACTATCATCATAGATTCTGGCAGCATTATGAACAGTCTTGTACCAGTTCTATACTTTATCAGAGCACACCGCATCTTGTATCAGTGGGTCTTTACAGGCTTTCCAGAGACAAAAAAATTCTTTTGATACTGTGATGTGAAAGGCTCTTAGACTGCGTGATCTCTCTTCCTATGGCACAGAAGCAACGGTCTTCCTTTCAAAGTGGATAGACCGGAGCAGGCAATATCATTTGCTTCATGCAAACATAATCCCACACTCAAATTGGCCCATTATGGGAGATGGAAAAAAATTGTTGTCCTCTGGTAGTCAAATTATATAAACATGTGCAGTAACTATCCACACATCTTACCAGGCCATTATTAGTTGGTAAATACCCAGATAACAGTTTGAACATTACTGCTTGCTTTATTCCTAGACTTATTCATTTGTCAAGTGAGCAAGGCGCCATAGCTGATGAACACCAATTCTGAATATCAATTAAAGAGTGAAATACAACATGCCAATAGTGAACGTTAGAGTTGCAGTGCAAGAAACGCAACAAGGTATAGACTGCAATAAGCATATTTGTGAAACAGGAGACAATAGCTGCAAATATTTGCTATACTTTTGGAGGGAAAAAAGTGATAAGAACAGAACACCTGTCCACAAAGGAGGGTGTTCATGGTCAGGCCCCAGAGCCTAACCAACTTTACTATCACAGCTTCATGTGGGCTTATTTGAATTGTAACCATTTAAGGATCAGTTTGTGGAGTCGTTTCTTTTTTTGGTGGAGTTTTACATAGCACAAACTAGACCTGAAGGCATCTTTACATGAGCACCAGTTATGATACAGAGGGACACATTAATTTTTGTTAGGCATGAGGCGACTAAGTGATTTGCCCAGAATCACAAAATGTTGAGCGCCCTTGCCGAGACTAACCCGGTTCCCGAGCTCCGAGGCCGACCACCCTAGCCGTTATGCCATATTCTAGTAGTGATGTAATGAAAATAGTAAAAAAAAACTATGGACGCTCTTCACACATGGCAGGAATTGGGTACAAACTGCAGCAAATTTTCTGTTACTTTGCAGCATATGGGCTCACGTATAGTAACTAACTGATAGAGGACATTATGAGGTTGGTAATTCTGCCATTTAGGGTGCATCGAATCATTTCATTTTGAGACATACATCTTTACACAATCAAGCCTGTAATCTTCTGGTCACAACAGTACTTGTCTGTTGAACAGAAGTGGTGGGGATTTGAACATGCCAACCCTCAGGGTTGTATAAACTCTCAATCATTTGTGTAGGCTCTTCACAGAACTTGTGAGTAAGCTGCCTCTTACCCCGCCTTCCTCCACATCCACCATGCCCTGGCTTTTCACTCCTCAGACACACACACAAACATACATGCACGCACACACGCACCCATTCTTATTTACAAGAATTCTCCTAAAGATGTTTCCCAGAATACGTTATTCCCCCTGGAAGATTTGTTCATTTAAAACAATCCGCTTTCTACTGCTGATGGCACTGGTTACATTTCCACCATCTCTCTGTTGCTACCCTCACCCCCTTTATTTTCACTCTCACCCTTTCCCCATTGATGTCTTTGGTATTCCTCTGCTCTGCCCCTGCTGTTGCCGCTCTCCTGTTTCCGTTTTTGTCATGCTGGCTTGAGGAAAGCCCTCAAAGGCTATCCTGGGCTCCTGGTGTTGGGGGTGTGGGGGGGGGGTTGAGTGAGGTTCACTGGGGGTGAGGGGGTGCTGTGCCTCCGAAAGTAACAATCTTTTCAAACAAAAAGAGTTTTTTTAAGACAAAACTAGCCAGTTCCAGCACAATTCAATCTTGCGTTATCATTGAGTATTCAACACATGAAATAAGAAGAATACAGCCAGAGGCATCACGTGTTGTGTGCACTCGGATCCGAGCTCTCAGCGGGCTAGGTGAGTGTCTTTCACTTTTTTTCCGAGGCAGGGTTGGGGCAGCGCAGCTGTGGTGCCAGCTGCAGGTGCTCTGCCCCTATTAGAAATGGCACTGCCATCATGCAGCTGACAGTGGGGGCCGGAAGGGGTGAGGGGGGCTTGGAGGGAGCATAACACTGAAGGGATGAATGGGAAGAGCCCAGTCTGTGTGTGATTATTAGGTATTGAGAGACCGGGCCAGACATACTTTAATTGACAGATGAGAGGGATGGAAGGCAGGGGGTGGGAGAAAAGAGGCGTGAGTGAACTGCTTAACTCAGCACAACACCTCCAGGGTTTTAAGGGACCACTACTGCTCTCGGCCAGGTGAGCTTCTAATGTGCCGACATGTATTCCTGTGGGGTGGAAGGCCCTTCACAAAGGTTGACTAGACATCTTTCTGTTGTTCATTCCTGTATTTTGGTTATAAACTGGTACTGATGAGGTGAAATCTTGCCCAGTCTTATTGTGTGTAAAAAAATTTCAAAATAATAAAGCATTACTACCCCAAAATATGCTTTATCACATAACATTATTTACATTTTCTTACCACACAATTTAGTCAGCCCTGCCTCATAATTTGGTCAATCCCTGCCTCATAATTTCAGTTGCCCTTCCTATAGGGCAGTCTGGAGGTGCTCAAAGGGCTGACAAGTCAGGTCAGTGAGTGGGTTGTTTTTTTTAGCTGCTCGCTGGCCTGTTTTCTGGTCTGGTGGACTGTATCAATCTTGATTTCTGTGCTACTACCACAAATACTGTCTGCAGGAAGCGAAAATGCATATAGTCTCCCATGCCTTACAAAGCACTTATATAGCTTGGTCTTTATAAGTTTAAAACTGCCACTTAATTTGGTCCTCCCCTGCCTCATAATTCAAGTTGCCCTGCCTATAGGGTAGTCTGGTAGTGCCCAAAGGGTAGCCAGTCAGTGTGTGGGCTTTTTTATGGTCAGGTGGAGCGTTTTTACTCTTGATTTCTGTGCTACTTCCACAAATATTTTCTGCAGAAGCACAAATGCATGCAGTCTACCATTACTTGCAAAACACCTATACAGCTCAATCCATTACAGGTTTAAAACTGCCCGCTTTACAAACAAGTGACTCTTTTTTTAGATCTCATATACACTGCCCTCACATGCAGTAAACTTCTTTGTCCACTCCGTGCTATATCCCTTATAGCTCAGTGAGCTCCAGTGATGAGTGAGAGGGCAGGCGACATTTGGTGGCACTAGTGGAAGCAAGTGAGTGTCAAGCATCTACAAATTGACCGTCTGTCAGGAGAAAAACAGGCACACCCATCACATTAGTTCAGAAATGTATCGTCACCCAAATAGGTTTTGTCAAATTATGCTTTGCTTGGGAAAAATAAAGTATTGTTGTGCATTTTTGGGCAATTCTTTTTGGAGACTTTATGTTTGAACTGAGTAGTAAGCCTGTGACTCCAATTCACAGTCAGCCACAAACCTTTGATTTGCTAAACACTGTTTAATAATATTTTCCCACCATAAAAATGATTTGCTGTGGGTACCTCGGGGCGTTTATTCTTGTCAATGATGAGGAGTACCAAGTTCTAGAAATTTTTGTCCGGAGGGGGGTCCTCAAGCCAGAAAATTTTGACAGGGGGGTCTCGGCATCAAAAAGTTTGAGGACCTCTGCTCTACACCCATCTACACCACTCTACGTCACTCCACTCTACTCTTTTCCACTTTACTCCACTTTATATCTTTATATTGCTCCACTTTATGCCACTCCATGCCCTTCTACTCTACACCACTCCACTCAATGCATCTCCACTCTACGCCACTCCACTCTACTCCACTCTACACTACTCTACGACACTCCTCTCTGCACCACTTTACTCTATACCACACCAAAACACTCCACTCTATGTGACATTACCCTATGCCACTCTACGCCACTCCACTGCACTCCACTCTCTGCAGCTCCACTATATCCCACTCTACTCCACTCTACTCTAGGACACTATGCTCCCCTCTATGCCACTCAATCTATGCCATTGCATTCCAGTCTACAACACTCCACTCTATAACACTCCACTCTATGCCCCTTCATTCCATGCCGCTTTACTCCACTCTACGCCACTCCACTCTATGACACTCAACACCTCTCCACTCTATGCCTCTCTATTCCACACCTCTCTACTTTATGGCACTCCACTCTACTTTACTCCACTTTATGGCACTCTACTCCACTCTATCAAACTCTACTCCATGCCACTCCACTCTAGGACACTCTATGCCACTTTACACTACTGCACTCGTCACCAAGTTATGCCACTCCACTCTATGCTACTCCACTCTACGCCACTCTATAACACTCCACTCTAGGGGGGCGTGGCCTGACAAGACAGCCGGGTAATTGTGCTTGAGCATAGCTCCTGCCCCTAAATACTGAATCTTGCACAAATCCTGGTGGAACCGACACAAAACCACATAAAAAGCTGTCAGAAGCCATATAGACCCAGCGACAAAAAAAACAGGTCCGCCGTCAAGAAACGGCGAAAAACAAAGCCTTATAGGAAGCGAGAGGCGAGCGGCGTGCCTGATGCTGTAATGGCACCACCTGACTCCAACGCTGCCGAAGGCCGTGGAGGGTGAGAAAGCCTGCACCACAACCCGTAAAAGGATTAGAGGTTGCCGCACCCGCAACATGCACAGAGAGCCTGGCCCCCCGTGGAGACAGCAGTGAGACTGGTGGAAGCTCCCGTGGGATGCAACTACGAAGTGGGACGTGAGCGGCCTGTGTGCGATCAGGCCTGCCTGGGTGTGGCCTGTATCGCGCCTCTATAACAACGAGCCAGAAAGAAGTGCGGCCCTTCAAAGGCCCAAAATATCCCCTCCGTGAGTAGAGACGCTCCAGAAGCGCCCGGAGGAGCAGGAGGCAGGGACTGATTGCCGGGACAGAAGTGGGGCCCGAATATACAAATTAAAACCGAAAGAAGAAACAATTAAAACCGGCAGGAAAGTTTAAATACCGGCACGCACAAAGCTACAGCGACGAGGAAGCACATTGGCAGTAAAAGCAGCAATATACAAGAAGCAGATGCGGCGGGGGAGGGCGGACAAGAGGGCTGAGGAGGACTGTAGCCCCCCAGAGTAGCAGAGAAAGTACGAAGGGGTGCATCCCAAGCCTACATTGGTCAAAACGAGGCCTATATCTGAACTGCCTACTAAATAGCCTCCAACCAGGACATATGGACTCAATGCAGTGGTCAGCATTGGAACACGTAAGAAGCCCCCACCCTGACAGTTGCAGAGAGCGTAACAGCGATAGTAAGACTCAGTGCAGCAGTGTCCACAGTGGACTGCAAGGGTTTTTCGCAAAAGAGAAAACGTGAGCCTATGAAGAGGGCCTGGGTCTCCCCTCCCACCCCCCCCTATTTCCCCATCGCCAAAAGCAACACAAATCACTAATCGGGGCAGAGAAGCACGGCGAAGAGCACAACGGTGTGTAGGCACATTCAGTCTCAAAAATACACTAACGCAGGTCAGACAATGGTTAAAGATAAGCCATCGAAAAGGGGGGTAGGCTAACAAAATTGTGCAATATACAGTCCCGGGTTTATTTGTTTTTTCCCGAAAAATCCAAAGGGCCGGCTGCGGACTTATTCTTGGAAAATTGGATCAGCACGGCCTTCAACAATATCAGACTCTCCAAATCTTTTGCTATAGATAGAGCGCACTGGGCCCTCGGGCCCCCACCGAGTCCGGGATCACCGCCTAGAGCCCTGATAGCATGCCTGTACAATTACAGAGACATAATACTACAGCATATCCTTGTTAATGGCCCACCGCTATATGAAGATCGTGCCATTCAAATATACCCTGATTACACCAGAAAAGTGCATGATCTCCTAAATGGATTTCTAGAAGTCAAACGGCGCCTGTGGGGACATAATATCACATACAGCCTGATGTATTCCCTGGGTGTCTGTGAGTGCAATATTACCGTAGAGTCCACTTGCACGAAACACCTCAGGATGCAATAGAGTGAATGGACTCTCTAGGACTGGCTGAACCAGACCAGAACCAAGGATGGCGCGAGCAGCAGAAAAGCACACAGACGACAGCGTGGTCAGCGCCGAAATGCAGAAGAGAGGAGACCCACTCCACACGAAGTACCAAATACAGGGCTCATCCTGGTTGGCACGGATGGAACTTTATGGACCGAAATGGCAATGATACCACTACAAAACCAATATTCTCCACTCTGCTTGGTACAAGAGACCCAGACTCAGACTGATGGAACCCCAGAAGAGTGAGAGGCGACCTGGAAGCACACATCCATTGCAGGTGGGATCTGGGAATGGTAAGAGATTGCATCAAGGTCTTGTGAGTAGACAAGAATAATGGGGAACATATTATGCAGAGACTGTGCAGACAGATAACATCTCAGCCAGAGGCGGGGAAATGGTTTGAAAAGGGGGAAATAGGAAGGAGTGGTAATGCTGGGTTCCACCACCTGAACTCAATAGGACACTCCAGTCGCTATGCACATGTATGGCCTTGCTGAGCCCAGGTGGTCCTGCAGGGTAGCACTGTGACTGGCGGTCTGGCCACATAGCAAAGACTACTTAATTGGACTAGAACCGGATCGATCCTTCGTTCTGAAGAGATAAGGGTGAGGTATTAGGGAGGGGGGGGGCTAAGATAAGTTTGGGGTGGAGTCACCTGTCCTTAGGCCATCTGTTGAGCTATGGGAATGTGAACCTACTGCCTGTGGGAGGGGGGAGTTGGGGATGTTACAGTTATGGTGAAAAGCTACAAACCAGCAGAAAGGTGTGTTCTGCTATGCAGAGGACGAGGTACAGGGAAGTCACAGGTAGGCACGGCTCTACACAAGAACCTTCTGTAGGAATTAGAGGGAAACCTAATGATGATTTGGTGACATGAAGGGACAAGAACAAAACTACAAGTTTATAAGATGAAACGTCCAAGGGCTTTATAATTTTGTCAAACTCAACCGAATAGCAGCTTACCTAAAAATATATGGGGTCGCATTTGCATTCCTGCAGAAAACGCATGTATGGGGTGTTAGTCTTAAATACGTCCAAAGAAGTTGGCGAGGACAGATCTTCGCGACGTCTTACTCAGGATATGTCAGGGGTACATTGAAATGGCTGGTTCCGGGAGTCCCATTTAAAAAGGAAAGGACCTGCCTGGACCCGAATGGGAGGTATATCATGGTAGAGGGTAGTCTAGATTGGCATAGCATGTATATGCTCCAAATAGTGATGACTGGGATTTCCTGGGACCGACTCTTAGACAGGCCCACCTTACGCCTGACATTTAAGTCATAATTGCAAGGGACTACAACTGTCACGGAACACTGGATAGGATCCCACCAAGGCTGGATACCAAACTGAAGGCGAAGGAGGCCATGCGCCTGATGCAAATCAATTACGACCTCATAGACATCGAGGGACAACGCAACCCACACCAAAAAGGCTACTCTTTTCACACCCCGGCAACGAACACATATAGTCGATTAGACTACTTCTTCATGCAGGCAGCGGCCATACACAGAGTAAAAGAAGCGCAATACCTGGCCTGATATCTATCTGATCATTCCCCACTGCTAATAGAGTACACATTGTGCAGATCCCTGTCAAAGATACCATTATGGAGGATAAATGCTGCCGCACTTACAGATCCGGTCTACAAGACCACAATAAAAACCGAATTGAAAGGGTATTTCGATACAAACTGGAAGACAGCCGGCGCTAGGGCAGTAGAATAGGAAGCATTGAAAGTGGTACTTAGAGGAGTATGCATGTCAACAGAGGCGGGGGTAAGGAAAGTGATTGAACGAGACCTACAGGGCCAAGAGCGAGACCTAGCCAAACTAGAAGGTGCACTCCCCACAGAAGTAGAGGACCCCCAGAAATGGACAGAGCGGCAACAGAAGGTTGGGGGACTATGGGACAGGCTAGATAAATACAATAGAAATAATAGTAGAATACGATGGTACACAGAGGGGGATAAATCGAGCCATCTAATGGCGCACCTGATTAAAATGGAAACACAACCAAAACAAATACTGGCGATATGCAAAAGACAGAATAAACTGGTCTATACGCAACACGAAATGAACACAGTATTTGCAGCACACCTAAACAAGGTATATATGGAACCCCAAAAGGCTGCACACACACTGAACATAGAAACTTACCTGGAAGGGATTGTAACGCCCAGATTAGACCTAGAAGCCAAGAAAGCCCTGGGTGCACCAATGACCAAGACAGAATTAAAAACTGCGATCATACACATGAAAACAGCAAAGTCACCAGGCACGGACGGTCTCACAGCTGAATTCTATAAGCAGTACCCGGAACTCGTAGCGGATAGACTGCTAGAGGTAATTGTAGTGGCATGGGAGAAGAAAGAGCTACCGAGTTCAATGCGGGAAGAGCTCATAGTGGTAGGACCCGACACTACCGAACACGTACGGACCAATATCCATGCAGAATGTGGATCTGAAGCTCATAAGCCATGTTCTGGCGAGCAAACTGCTCCCCTATTGTCCTCAACACATACACGATGACCAGTCGGGGTTTATACCCCTCAGAAATACCCTAAGGAACATCCGCAGGATCGCACATGTTATGCAGACCTTAGACGCGGATTCAGAAGAATGCGCTCTGGCCTTTCTAGACATCGAACAAGCGTTCAACTCTATTAGATGGGAACATATTTGGCTAGTATTGCATAAAATGGGCCTGGGCCCTCAATTTATCAAATAGGTAAAACTATTATACAGAAAGCCAACGACCAGGGTTCGTACAGGAAAATATGTGTCTGAAAGTATGACGCTCCATAGAGGGATGTGGCAGGACTGTCAGCTCTCACCACTGATATTTGCCATTGCAGTGGAGCCACTGGCATGTTACCTAAGATCAGTACTGAAGGGACACGGCATTAAAATCGGCCAGATGGAACATGTAGTGTCACTCTATGGAGTTGATGTTATATTGTATCTAAATCACCCGACGCACTCTACCTCAATATTAATCCGAGTGCTGGCAAAATTTAGGAAATCCTCCGATCTGCGAATCAACAATTCTAAATCACAGCTGTACACGTTAAGACGAGCGAAGGGACTTACGACATCTCAGCTCCCACAGTTAGAGCTTCCCTGGGCAACAGAAACTGTCCGATACCTGGGCATACACATCACCGGAGAGCAAGATCATTTTTACAAACTGAATATAGGAAGGATAGTAAAAGGATTACACTGAAGTGTACAGTTTTGGAACACACTGAAATGGTCCCTTATGGGCAAAGTAGCCCTGATCAAAATGGTGGTTCTGCCTGGATGTCTTTATGTCATGCAGGGCTCTTTCTACGAAATTCCACGTAAAGTGTTTAAGGAATTGGGTGCACTGCTAACACTGCTGTTGTGGAATGGGAAGCGCTGCAGAGTAGGACTAGAGGTAATGAAATGGCAGTGGGATAGAGGGGGAATAAAGATACCGGACCTGGAGACACAGACTCCTCCTGGGACAGAACCTTGCTCACAGGCACCTGTGGCAGGCAGCAACTGCGGGCACTGCTTATGAAAGGAAGGGGCATACAGGAAGCGCTCCCCTCTCTGGTACGGCTGATGGCCAGGATATGGGACAGGACAGTAAGAATGGTCATTAAGAGAGTGCCATACGCACCAGACGCAAATGTCTGGACCATAGCACAGTTTGCTCAGGTAGCGCAGAAAATGACGGTCAAGAAATGGAAAGAAGGGGGCTGCCTAATGTTGACAGATCTATATCCTGAAAGCAGGTTCATAATATACCAAGATGCGATGGAAACATTCACGCTAGGCGAAGGGCAATTCTTGCAGTACACAAAGATAGCAGCCACGGCCGACAGCTCTGGCCGACATTCCCAGAAGCCCCAGAACACTCACAAACCCTAATAGTTATGATCACAATGGAAGGGGGGTGCACATTTGTAACCCATTATAGAGCATTGAGGGAGGACAGACAAGGCAAGCACCTTAGGGTAGAAGAGAGAATTGGAAAAAACTGCCCGCGAACAGCCACTGACGCAGGCAGACTGGAAAAAAATACACAAGGAAGTCGTAAAGTCTCTATATGTGCTAGATTTAAGCAGATTCAATACAACATTGTACACATGATGTACCTCTCCCCTAGACGACTGCACACTATAAACACAACGCGAGACCCAAGATGTCCCAGGTGTCGACACACGTTCTTGCCAGAACAGATGTCCTTTCATGATTTCAGGGGCATTAAATGGGTCTCAGAAAGAAATTCTATATTTTGGTACATTTCCTAGATCCTTCTAGAATATGGCCCAGGATTTGGCTTTCTTGACCCTTAGTCAATGTGCCAACACAAGACAGAAACCCATTGGGACTGTAACCACTCCGCACCCCACTGAGCAGTAGTTGAGTGAGATGTGTTTCAGGTAATGAGATGTGTTTCAGGCTTTGATTAGTTATATAAAATACCGCAGGGATAATTAGCAGAATCTAAACCCTCTTTCTCATTAAAAAGGCTGACTCAAGAACACTAGGAAACAATGGATACATTTAAAAAATACATTTTAAAAATTAGAATCCAATCGTAGTGCACACAATATATGTTGTAATTATTATAAAGACAATCAGAATGTTAGCTGGAAAGTTTACCAGTAATGTGATTAACAGGAAATATTGGAATATACTGACTGATTAAATTTATATCAATCTAATCTCATTTCTTTGGCTTACTAAACTAGACTCAGGTCCAAAGGAATGCCTAATCCAAAGATAGCTCACAGTCTCATACCTGCATCGAACAATGAAGTCACTGTTCAATATAATAGCATAGTCTGCTGGTCTCATCTGAGCCGGGAGAAAGGCTTATAAACCCGCAGCAAGTAAAGGGTGAATGCGCCTCCTGTTAGCCTTTAGGAAAAAGAGGTGAAGCGATCAGCGGCTGCTACCTTAGAACGGCCGGCGGCCGCCTCCCATGCGTCCTCTTCCTTCCTCCTCTGCAGTTCAGCTGGCAGCAGGAAGCACCCGGCACACAGGCTCCCCTAAACCAATCAGCGATGTAATTTGGTCTGAGCGCCATGGATCACGCTCAGACTTGAACAGGGAGTCTGTGCATGTTCCTGACCAGGCTTTGTAATGCAGCCTGGTAGGAACATGCAAAGTGCACATGAACTGTTTGGTCGGCCCAAGAGGGCCGACCAAACAGTTATTGTCATTTTATTTTTCCTTTTTGCACAGTGGGGCAACGCTCCTCTGCCTTGGTGGAGGAGCCGCAACTGGAAGCAACTCTGCATGCCTTGTCTTGTCTCGGTCTCCTGGCATGCAGTCCTCTCTAGCACTTCCAACTCTGCTCCTAACTTATATAAAATAGTCTAGTCATTGGTGAGTTTTTCAGAATAAACAATTAGCAGAAAACATGCCGGATGCCCTTTTACTTGTTTTCATTCTGTAAAACCGTGTTCTTTTAATTATAAATAAATAATAATAGACAAGAACTTAAATGATCAGGTTCCATGAAATTTTGTTTCCAACTCGTTAACAGTTATTTTAGAACAGATAATGCAACTCTGATTATATACTGTGCATATACTCAAGCAAACTTGATTATTGCATTGCAATGAAAAGTGACATTAAACAAGCATGCATTCTATATTTGTCACTTGTGCCTAAATAATTAAGACGTGTAATCTAAAAAGGTGGATACCTAGAAGATTTTTTTAATAATTATATGAATTTGCTGCAGATAGGGCAGCCAAATCAAGTTACTATGGGCTTGTTGGCACAGTGTATATTTAGGCTTAGGCAATCCATATATACTCATTAATTGAGTGGGATGTATGCAGGAAATATATGTAAGTTGACCATATATTCTTATGAATCTTAATTGAATCGTTCTCTAATTACATTGCACAATACTTGTTTTAGGGCCACATTCAGAGAGCCCTAGTAATCCTAATATGGGCATAGATTCACACCACAATCAGGATGACAAGATGTTCATAAAGTTTGCACCCAGGGTTATTTCATTCACAAATCTTGAAAGATGAGCAGATAATTAGTGCCAAGATTTGTGTAGGGAAATCCGCAAAGATTCTGTGTTTTTGAGCTCAAGAAAGGAAAATATGTGGTATTACTGTGTTACCCCCCATTCTGCAGTGTGGAACTTGGCTTTGGAAAGTAACAGAAATACTGTATCCACTGTATAAGAAATTACCTGGTATAATGTTACGTCCTCAAATACTGAAGAACTGGACATGAGGTTATTAAACTAAACTTTAACTCTAAATATGAATATACTGTCAAGTAACAAGGCGTGTCACTTTATCGTGTTCCTACCATAATGGAGATGATTCCCTTGTGTTTCTGCTCCACCAGGTCACAAATGATCTTGTTGTTGAAGAATTGCACTGGTTCCCACTGTAATCACACAGAAGAGGAGGTCACCCACAACAGGACTGTCTCAGGTTTTTTCTCCAAACATGAAATCATATGCATTTTTTTCAACTTCCACTACAGGTAAATTCAACAGCTTGCACTATACATAGATGAAAACTGAGATAAACTAAAGCATGTGTAAATGCTCCAGTATGATGCTATAAATCAAGAGGTTCCCAGTTATGATACTAGTTAAGTTAAATTATGACCTAACATAGAATCCAGCATTTATATTCCAGAGATGACTCTAAAGTGAACAAAGGTTTAATGTGACATTCATGCTATTGATGAGCCATCAAGGGAAATGTTAAGTCATACTGAGTTTCGCTCAGTGACTCCTTGAGGTGCATGGCGGTAGCCTAATCGACACAAGCATCACTTCCAGGCACTTTTGCCAGGGACGGTTAATTGTAGCCGGCACCTTACAATATCAAATCTGAGACTGCATCATCGCCCTACTCACAGTTTCGGATGCTATTGCTTTTAATGGCTGACCAAGATTTATGCGCATATGTACAATTTGGTGAACAGTATAATCTGCCAAAAACGTTATGTGATTCGCTGTTCCACCTCTCTATTTAGAGCCAGGGGAGCCCCCATGTGTCTGACGGCATAGACACATGGTTCATCTGGCGAAAACCTTTGACCAATGGGGCAACGTTCATTGGACCATTGATCGAAGGATATCAGATCATCCTCACTAGTCAGGGTGGATGTTCTGAAGCCATGTTCCCCTGTTCTGGACCAGCAGGGAAAGGCCAGCAGTCCCGAACAGGCAATAGGACTAATGACTTCACATACTGTAAACAAAACTGCCAGCATGTCAGGGATATTAATTTTTTGTTTCCGAAAAACAAATTTCCAGCTTGGGAGGTTTTTTTGGAAAGCAAAAAAACGTTACTTTTCAGGCACAGCATAGCCTCAGTGCCCTTAGCAGGGTCACGTTGGCAGTGGCACTGCTGAAGAGAGATCTCAGCCTTCCTGGGGGAGATCTCTAATCCGTGCAGGCCGTAATCCGCCATGGCAGAGGTATATATCCTTCCACTGCCGTGCAGCCTACCGTACTTTAAATAAGGCCCTTAGGGACTTATTTATGAGCCCTTGCGTCACTTTTGTGCCGCTGATGCAATACTTTTTGTGACGCACCAGCAGCGTAAAAATGTGCCATGTTGCATCAAATTTACGAAGTGACGCATCTAGGTAGATGAGTCACTTTGTAAACCCCTGCGCCACATTATACCTGCACAGGTAAGCCTCGTAGAAGTGACCCAGTAAAATCTATGAGATTTCACTGCGTCACTTCTAGGACGGAAATGCATCAATATCTTATGCCTGCTTCACAGCAGGCGTAAGACTGACGCAGGCACATTTGAAATGGGACTTGCCCATGTGAAAAGACCCCCTGCTGGAGTTGCGTCACTTTTGTGACACACTCCAGCAATGCGTCATTTTTGCGCCTACAGATACGTCAGAAATACTGACATATCTGTAACTCCTTGTGACATGATGTGTCGTACTGTAAATATGATGCATCATTGGTGTTGCAAGGGGGGCGCAATGAAAAGTGACAAATCTCTGTTTTCACGCAGAGATGCGTCACTTTTCATAAATGTGGCCCTTAGTTTATTTGAATAGCACTGGCCAAGCAGTTACAATTTCCTCAGAAGGGGTGGTGTGAAGGTCAGTTTGAGGCACAATATAAAATATGTTACAAGATTTAATGTATGTAGTTACAGGTATTTTCTTTAAAAATAAATCTCTTTTATACACAGTGAGGATTAGTTAAAATAAAATAAAAAATGCAGAAACCAGAAGTTTCTTGCACTTATATTTCTGGCAATACGAACACCAAATAGGTGTAACATAGTAATGAGTAACTTAAAACAAGATGGTGACTACCACTATTTTGAAAGGCTTTTTTAACTTTATCGGGCAGCTTTGCATCTAATCAATAGCATTTCTTTTAGAGTCTTTGGATAGTCTTGTGTCTAGGTTACATATAACAGACAGTCAATGGGCCAAATGTATGATTAGTGACAGACAAGCCTCTTTAAGCAGAGGGCCAGAGGCTCGGTTGGGTGATGCAGAGCTGCATTGTACATCACACCTTGCTTAACACTCAGAGCCTTATTACGAGTTTGGCGGTCATCCTGTCAGTCCAACAACGCCACGCCCACAAGAGGACTGCCAAGTCTGTTGTGCGCCGACCGGATTATGAGTGTAATCTTTAGTGTCTTTAGTTGGTTTTCACACAACAGCCTCAAATGCAACTCGGACAAATCCGAAATACTATTCTTCGGATGCCCATCAGAACCAGATTGGCAGGGATGGTGGCCTGCTGACATGTTCCCTCCCACTCAGTCCTCTAAGTGGGCTAAGAACCTGGGGGTTAAAATTGACAACGAGCTCTCGCTCAAATCCCAGGTTTCCACTCTTACGGGAACATGCTTTGGGATACTCAGAATGTTGCGCAAGTTCTTTCCCCTTCTCTCGGAGGAACATCGGAGGATCACTGTTCAGGCACTCATAGGGTCCAGATTGGACTATGCAAATGTCCTATATCTGGGTCTGCCTGAATACCTCCTCCAGCGTTTGCAGGTTACTCAGAACGCTGCTGCTCGTGCAATTTTTGGCCTGCACCGCCGCACCAGTGCCTCCAATCTCCTCGTATCCCTTCACTGGCTTCCGGTGCGGAAGAGGATACTTTTCAAGGCCATGACTCTCGCCCATAAGGCCTTGCATGGCAATGGTGCCAAATATCTTCAGAGGAGGCTGGACTTCTATCGACCTGTACGATCCCTCAGGTCAGAAGCTTTGGCTTTGGCTCGGGTGCCACGCATCAAAAGGGCTCGGCTAGGCGGCCGGTCCTTTAGCTTTCTTGCTCCGCAGCTATGGAATTCCTTACCGGTGTCCTTGCGAAACACCGCTAACCTGCTTGCCTTCAGAAAAGACTTAAAAACCTGGCTGTTCACTGGATAATCTGCCCCCTCTTTAGGCCCCTGCTCTTTTTACTATTATGTTTTCCAGCTCTTTCTTTGGTTTGGAGCACAAAAGCGCCGGGACACTCCTTTGGAGTAGCCGTTGCGCTATAAAAGTCCCATTTAACATAACATTTAACATAACATTTTAACATAATCCAAGGCGGGCGGTGCTGTGGGGGTTTTACAGCAGCAGCTGTGTAATGCTCACAGGAGAGCCTTAACGGCAGATCGCTGCCATGACACCACCTGCAGCATGCTCCTGCACAGTGTGGCATGCATGCCACACTGTGCCACAACGGGGTGCAGATTCCAGGGAGCACAACATGTGCCCTCCTCGCATGCACCTCCAGGCCCAAATCCAGCAGGGTCTTCCATGCTTGCCACCCTTTTCATGGGGGGCTCACCGCCATGAAAAGGGCGGTGGATATGTAGGTCTAATGTGCTTGGCGGTGCCGGCATCAGTACCATAGCAAATTGAGGCAGGTTGCAGACCCCTGGCGCAGCAGGATCCTTGATTCTGGTAGAACCGGTGGTCTTGTGGAGGTCTGACCGCCACACTCAGAATACTGCAGGCGGATCTGTAGTGGTGGGGGTGGTTGGACTGCCACCACAAGTACGGCAGTTCTGATGATCGCTGTTCTCGTAATAAGTCCCTTAGTGGGGTGTCCTGCTCTGCTACATTTTTGGGAAGGCAGTCGTACTTCAAGTATGGGAATTCAGCATTTGGGAATCTCAACTTTGACAGATTACTCTTTCTGCTGTCATCTTGTACTGCGTTTGGCTGCGTTTAGGCGTGATTCACTGGTTTCTGTTCCTTTAGCAGAATTGTAGTTTCATTCTCTGAATATTGTTCCAAAACTCATTACTATTAAAAAAAAAAAAATTGTAAATTGTATTTATGCAGCTTTTACTACTACTGACAAGGTATTGAAGTGCTGTGCAGGGGCCGTAGCACTTTGAATGGATGCTGGTTTTTGGTTTTGGGGTCAAACAAGAAGTGTCAAGTTGGATTTGGGGCTCGGCTCATTCTCTCTTTGCTTATTTACCTTATGCTATTTTGTGTTTACTAATTCTTCTTCTTTTCTTTTCACTACCATTCTGATGTAATAAAGTGAAGATACTAAAAATATTTATCAAAAATACAAAAAAAGAAGCACTTTGCAAAGAGTAGCATGCTACTCTGGAACCCAAGATAGAGGTTAGTAGATTAGTAAATTTTTCTTTTCTTTTCTTTGTGCATTGGTTATGTTAGGTTTGTGGTCTTGAGTTCTTGTGTGTTTAGTAGAATTTAGAGTATGTAATGAATGATGGGAATGGATTTGAAAGGGGAGTAATACGTTGTTTTTGTAAATAGTGGTCATGTGTGCCTGTCAGTTGTATGGCATGGCCAAACAAGCATTGGCAAAGCCAACATGTTCATCAATGGAAAATCTATCGGTTTTGTCAATATTTTTTAGACATGTCACACAGCAGCTGTAGCTGCTGTGCAGCATGTCTGAAAGTAAAAAAAAAGGACTGTGACCCGGTCACCGCTGCCCGTGTCATAGTTCTTTTCTTTAAATGCAGCCCTCACAAGTTTCTAGGTCCATGCGTGATGTGTTGCTCCAGTCCAGGTTTTTATTTGAATTCTGGAACTTGCAGTCATGTTAATTCCTTTATAAACAGGACTGCACATTCCAGATTTCAAAGAAAAAAAATGGACTGGAGTGGCACATCACTCGGAAACTTGGCAGCTATGACCATGTAAAAACATTGACAAAGACAATTGATTTTCAATAGGTGAAACCCATTGGGTTTGCCAATAATAGAGTTAAGCCAGTCATTGTTATTACCAAGTTTGGTCGGTGCCCAAGTGTTACTCATGTAAAGCACTCCAATATTTTTGGGTCGAGCTTGCGCTACATAAGAGCACTAAACAAAATGTCAAAATAAAACTTTAAGTCTATGAATGGAAATGAAAAGGATATAAGGGATGAGGGTGGGGGACACGAGGAAGGTCATGGGAGCTGGGGGGAGGATGTGGTGGGTTAAAACTGGAAGGGGGTCTTTCCAAACAACGACAGGTGTGGTGTGTTTACATGCCTGGGCGCAGAGAAGAGGGCTGCAGAGGCTCTCTTAGGGACTGCTCTCTGAGTATCCATGTGAAATGGAAGTGATGCTGATGTAAAGCACTCCAATACCTTTGGCTCATGTTTACCCTACATGAATGCACACATAAAGGGGGAAGGTGCTATATAAATACTCGTATATACCATAATTTCATAGAATCTGTGTATATGTATGGTCTGATGGGCCATATAAGCAATTACATTAATAATAGGATTTATATAGCAGACAATGCAAGCATGTTTTTCCGTTCTTAGTAAGAGATTTTTTAACCACTTTGCTGTCTCACAGGATGCAAACATGTGACACCCTCTTAATGCGCTATGACCTTCAACAGGCCGTTATTTACTGTGTCATAACAGAAACCTGTGACCAGAGCTTACACGCTGCGAACTGGAGGGATAGCTCAGTGAGCTGATCTTTCACTGCTGAGAGAAAGTGGAGGTCGGCAGGTCCACATGCTCCTATCCAGGAAAGGCTCACTCAGCCATACCTAATCCCGAAGACAGGTACACTGAGTAACAAGAGTGAGCAATCATAACATGTGTTAGTGACCAAACAAAGAAGCCAGCTTTATACTTAGTTTTCCTTCCCAATATTTGGGACACGCTGTGTAAAAATAATGTAAATACAATAAATGGAAATACATTGACTCCCACTTAGGACTACACCCTTCCTCACTGATCCATTTTCTGCCCCGCACCCAGGGCCGGACTGGCACCGCAAACCAGCCCTGGCAATTACGTCGGACTGGCCTCCGAGGGAGGGTGTTGGTGGGAAACACTGCTGCTGCTCTTTTGTTACTGGGGGCCGGTTTTGCAGTAACAAAAACCCGTCGACCCTTCCGGCCCACGGGGAAAACGTCCGGTGCCCACTACGGCGAGTCCGGTCCTGCCCGCACCACAACCATCACCCAAGCCCCCATACATGTGTGGGTTGCCAAAGTTCATGCTTTCCATTGTCAGCACAGTGGTGGGCGAATCAGAGAAAATAGACAGTCTGTACAAGAACGAGGCGGAGTCACTGTAATGTCCGGCGCGCGCGAGGCGTTCTAGCCTTCCGCGCTGCCTGGGTGCGCTAGCGCTGACGCGTGACGTCAGACGCTGGCGAATATAAATAAAGAGGCGTGGCCTCGGCGAGTTAGCCGGGAGCCGCGTGTACCGAGTAAATTACCGGCTCCTGTAATCCTTTAGCGTGAGCGCGCAAATATGCAAATTAGCGCTTATCAAACGCTACACTGGCGATGAGGGGTGTTTTGAACCCTGCATCTGCTGCATGTGGCCCCACTGAGATGAGCAGCTGCCACCCATGTCTCTTGGGCCTGAGAGTGGTGTCCCATCCCAGAGAGGGCCCTGCTGAGCCAGCTGGTAGTTCCTGTGGGATACACAGGGAGAGCCTGAGAGCCCCATTGTTGTAGCCAGTGAGGTGTATGTCACGCCTGTGTGGTGGCAGGGCCGATGCCACGAGGAACAAGACGACAGCCGCCCTGTACCCCAGAGCAGGCCCGGGCCCGGTGGGAGCTTCCAGGACCCCGAGGACCCTGATGCTGGCTCCCGGAGGTACGTGTGCCCACTCGATGGTGTAGAGGCACGGAGGAGGACCACGCTCGACGCCCACCAGGGGGTGCCCACCACTCGCTTTCAATGAGGGG
Organism: Triturus cristatus; assembly: GCF_964204655.1. Lineage (NCBI taxonomy): Eukaryota > Metazoa > Chordata > Amphibia > Caudata > Salamandridae > Triturus > Triturus cristatus. The sequence goes on along the minus strand of NC_140594.1, from coordinate 212,609,360 downwards.
GAGAAGCAGCCGGCCTCCACCGCACGCTGCGCACGTGCCAAGATGGCGTCGATTCCTGCCATTGAGCCGTTTGTCGTCGACGGGGCCCCGTCGTCCCTTGCCCCGCGCTGGAGGGATTGGACAGACCGCCTACAAATATATTTTGAGGGGGCAGGCATCTCGAGGGAAAGACGCAGAGCATTGCTACTCCACCTGGGAGGCAAAGACATCCACCGCATCTACAAGACCCTCGTGGAGGCAACGCCGAAGACTTACCTCACGCTGCTGAACGCTCTCAACGCCCATTTCGAACCCATGGCGAACAGGGACTATGAAAGATTTATCTTTCGTCTAGCCAAGCAGGAGGCAGATGAGTCCCTAGATGCGTTCCACGGCAGACTGAAGGAGTTAGCCAGCACGTGCGGATTCCGGGATGAGCAGGAGGAGATCCGAGGGCAGATCCTACAAGGGTGCTACTCGTCCAAGCTCCGGGTCACGGTCCTTCAGGAAGAAGGAAAGCCCCTAGCGGACATCCTCACTCTAGGACGGTCAAAGGAGCTCTCGCAGGCGAGGGCCTCGCACATGGAAGCAGCCCTGCATCGCCCCGTGAAGACTGAACAAGTGCAGGTGGCGGAAGCGGTGAATGTGGTACGCCCCAAGGTGAGACCGGCCGGAGGGAAAAGACAACCGGAGACGAAGAAGAAAGAATGCGGATACTGCGGAGGCCAACCCCACCGCATGCAAGACTGTCCGGCCAGAGGGAAAAAGTGCAGTGCCTGCAGGTGGATGAACCACTTCGCAGCGGTGTGCAGGTCCACCAGAGTCAAGAAAGAGGCGGCCCATGCAGTGCAGGAGGTGGCGGATAGCAAAGACATAGACGATGATACCGAGGAGTACCCAGTCCACTACGTGTTCGCGATCAACCAGCCACAAAAGAAGAAGCTCAGACTTCCAAAATGTCGCATCTTGGTCCAACAACAGGAGGTAAAAGCGACCATTGATACAGGGGCATCCATTGAGCTGATGGCCGCCAACGTCTATCGCCAGCTACGCACCAAACCTCTGCTGCGAGAGACAAAGATCCGAGTATTTGCGTACGGCCAGAAGACGCCCATCCCCCTCATCGGGTGCTTCAAGACGGAACTGCAACATGGGGAGAGGACAATAAGCACTACCATCTATGTCACGGAAGAGGGCAGTGGGATGCTGCTGAGCGGGCAATCGGCCGAAGAGCTGAGACTGATATTGTTTGCCATGGCGGTCCTAGAGGAGGAGCTGGATACCATCATGGAAGAGTTTGGAGAAGTCTTCAAAGGAATCGGGTGCCTGAAAGGGAAGGAAGTGTCCTTACACATCGATCCATCTGTCCAACCAGTGGCGCTGAGGCACAGGCGAATCGCGTTCCATCTGAGGCAAAAGGTCGAGGAGGAGCTGGAAGCTCTGGAGAAACAAGGCATCATAGAGAAGGTCAGCGGGCCAACCCCATGGGTATCCCCGATTGTCATCACCAGGAAGCCGAAACAGCCAGGACAAGTCCGCATCTGTGTGGATATGTGCCTCCCAACGCCGCAGTAAAAAGGGAACGACACCTGACGCCCACCATTGATGACATCTTGGGGGAGCTGAACGGGGCCAGGTGGTTTTCAAAAATGGACCTACGATCAGGCTACCACCAGCTGCCACTCCATCCGGACTCGAGGTACATAACCACCTTCTCCACACACGTTGGCCTCAGACGGTATCGGCGTTTCAACTTCGGCATCTCGAGTGCCGTCGAGGTATTCCAAAATACCATTAGAGAAGTCCTCAGCGGGCTCCCTGGAGTGCTCAATGTGAGCGACGACCTGCTGATCTATGCGTCAACCAGAGAGGAACACCACCAGAGGTTGAGGGGAGTCCTCAAAAGGATCCAGGAGTCAGGCCTGACCCTGCACCGGGAGAGGTGCCAATTTTTGCAGAACAAGATTAGTTTCTTTGGGTACACCTTCTCGGATCAAGGAGTGGCCCCAGAGCCGGACAAGGTGAAGGACGTTCAGGAAGCCCCAGCCCCAACAAACATCTCGAAAGCCAGGAGCTTCCTGGGCATGGTCAACTTCTGCGGCCGTTTCATCCCTGACCTCTCCAACCTCACAAACCTCTCAGGGAGTTGACCAAGTCATCGACCACATGGCAGTGGGGCCCGGAACAAGAGCAAGCATTCCAAGCAACGAAAGCAGCCCTTTCGGCGGACACCACCTTATCGTACTTCGACCCTGCGAAGCCCACCAACGTGGCGGTGGGCGCAAGCCCTTTTGGTCTGGGAGCGGTGTTAGCTCAACTTCAGAGCAACGGAGAGTGGGCCCCCATCGCCTACGCGAGCCGGTCCCTGACCGAGATAGAACAGCGCTACTCGCAGATCGAGCGAGAAGCCATTGCCGTTCACTGGGCCTGCAGACATTTTCACGTATAGGTGTATGGCCACCACTTCACGGTGGCGACTGATCATAAGCCCCTCATACCTCTCTTCCAAGGGTCAGCATCGAAACCACCACCCCGGATCGAAAAGTGGATACTTCAACTACAAGGGTACGACTACCGGATGGAGTACAAACCGGGGGCCACGAACCCGGCGGACTATCTGGCAAGGCACCTGCGGAAAGCCACCACGGAAGAAAGGGAAGAGGCAGAGGACACAGAGGAATATGTCCGCTCGTGACGGAGCGGTCACGGCCCCTTCCGATGAGCCTAGCTGCAATCATCGAAGCGTCGAGAGGTGACGAGTGTTTGCAAGCAGCGGCGGAGGCCGTCAGGTCAGGGGATTGGAAAGCAATTAAAGAATCGCTAAGCCGGAGGACACCCCAAGCCAAACTGACACTGGAATCCATCCTGAGAATAAAGGGTGAACTGTCTGTCGACGGCCAAGGATGTCTCCTACGAGGCCCTAGACTGGTCATGCCGGCCAGCCTTGCCCATCATGCAGTAGACTTAGCCCACAGGGGGCATCAAGGAATGGTGAAAACCAAGGGCAGGCTCAGAGACAAGGTATGGTTCCCTGGCATGGACGCTATGGTAGAGCAGACGGTGAGAATCTGCACTTGGTGCCAAGCGGCAGGACAGCCGGACCGCCCTCACCCAGTGGTAACCGAAGCAAACCCCCAGAGGCCGTGGGAGTGCGTGAGTGCCGACTTCGGACACCTCCCAGATGGACGTTATGCACTAGTCATCATCGATGATTTTACCAAATATCCAGAGGTCGAAATAGTGGGGAGCCAGACAGCCAACGAGGTGATAGCGAAATTCGAGAAAACCATTGCCACTCATGGCATATTTGAAGTGGTCAAGACCGACAACGGACCCCCCTTCCAAGGGCAGGAGTTTGCAGAGTACCTCAAGAGTTGGGGGATCCATCATCGCAAGGTGACACCACGCTGGCCCCAAGCCAACGGAGAGGTGGAGAGATTCATGCGGACACTCAATAAGACCATACGCATAGCCATGGCGGACGGGTCTCCATTGGAAAGGGCGATTTACAGTTTCCTGAGGGAATACCGGATGACCCCCCATGTCACAACGGAGGCAGCGCCGGGAACGGCCACCATGGGAAGAATAGTGAGTGACACAATTCCCCACCACCCGACATGGGTTCCAGTACAAGCCAGTAATGAGAAGACTCTGGCCAATCGGACGCGCTCGAATGATCAAGCCAGCCGACGGAGAGGAGCTAAGGAGTCCACGATCCAATGGCAAGATCAGGTGTATGTGAAGGACCGCTACCCAGGGAGCAAATTCAGACTCCCGTTCGAACCACGACCATGGACCGTCACCCGCCGGACAGGCACGATGGTGACCGCCCAAAGAGGAGCTGAAACTGTTACCCAAGATGTGTCCTTTTTCAAGAAAGTCCATCCTGGGACGCCTTCACGTCCCGGGGCCGAGCCAGAGGGACAAAGCCCCGACCAACTGAGCGGAGACCAGGAGGGGGATGAAGGTCCGGGTGAAGATTGTGACTCCCAGTCCCTACCAGCCACTCCCGGGGGTAACCTGCCCGGCTGCTCCCCGTCCCGGGAGGAGCACAACACCCCAAAGCGCAGGACCCCCGAGGTGGCCCTATCCAGAGGCGGCCAAACCCGCTACGGTCTGCGGAAAAACACCGCACCATCGTCCCAGTTGGCGGACTATCTGATGTAACCTGCAAGGACTGGCCGACTGGTAACAGATCCATCGTTCATTTGCATTTTATGTTTATTGGTTGTTGTTTTGATAAAGGTTGGAAGGAGTGTAATGTCCGGCGCGCGCGAGGCGTTCTAGCCTTCCGCGCTGCCGGGGTGCGCTAGCGCTGATGCGTGACGTCAGACGCTGGCGAATATAAATAAAGAGGCATAGCCTCGGCGAGTTAGTCGGGAGCCGCGTGTACCGAGTAAATTACCAGCTCCTGTAATCCTTTAGCACGAGCGCGCAAATATGCAAATTAGCGCTTATCAAACGCTACAGTCACATAGAAAGGAGCAAAGAAGGAGAAAGTCAGAAACAGGGAAACGCAGAAAAATAATGGCCAAAAAATCCCACAGAATGAGGGAAAAAAATCAGAGACGCAGGAAGAGGGGGAAATACAGGGAAACTGAAACATTTAGAGCAAAGAGACTGCTTAAAAAAGAGAGGCACCAGTAAGATAGAAAGGTCAATAAACAGAGAAATAGATAAGAGAGCATTGCAGGATGTCGGGAGCCAGAGCTCAGTTATGCGGTTGTACCAACGATCACGTGGGTCCTGCCCTGATGCCAGGCGCGCAACACCCATTGGACTCACAGGGCTTCAGCCCCCCCCCCCCCGTCGTGTGTGGCAGCCCGGGATGAGACAGCTTCCCGACGCACACACAGCCGCACCTGAGCACTTCACAGGTCTTTAACCCCTTCCCCGCTCATGACGGAGCCGCTCCGTCATGAGCCACGGTTGCCGTGTGCTCATGACGGAACGGTTCCATCATGTCACGGCCGTTGGCGGCCGCTCCGCCTACGCGGCGCTGTTTCCCCGCCTGTGCGGGGGGACAACGCAAATGGGCGGAGTCATGACGGAACCGTTCCGTCATGAGCACAGCTCAACCGTGGCTCATGACGGAGCGGCTCCGTCATGAGCACAGCGCCACCGCGCTGCCCCCCCGCACCCCCCCGCGCCGCGGCGGAAGGGTTAAAAGACCATTTGCATGTTAATAGGTGTAAACCAGAATCATGGGAGATGGTCGGGCGCGTTAGAGCAAGGGTAAAACTGAAGGCCATGTAGACTCTGTGCCAAAGTCGGTCAAAAAATGGGCAGAACTGATGTAAAATGCTGAGATACTTTTTAACCAAAGCCTCATTTCTAACCATAAGTTCGTCCCCACTAAAGGAGAAAGGGACACGCAAGCAAGGAACAAACGAAAAGCAGTGCAGTTTAGACAGGTTCACTCCTTGTCCACTCTGCGGATGACAGATCACTGTGATTTCAGTGAGAACAACAGCGAAAAAACAATTACAATAAGTTGCTCTAACCGGCCAAGAGACACCTAGAGTGATGAGACATACGTGCATCTCTTTCAGTAACTGTTTTTTTATAATTATTTTCGATGGACGTCTTCAGCCTGCTACTTCTATTAGCCAGCACCCCCAATAATTTGCTTAGGGGACCTTCGCTATTCCTGGTCTTGCACACAGTTAAGTAATGTTGTTTTAAAAAAAATATTTTTTAGTAAATAAGCAGGTGCTTAGCAACACATCATAGGTACACAGAAATATGGGCTTGTGTTCAGCAATGTTGACAGGTTCATCACTCATGGGTAACTTGGCCTTCCCAAAAGAGAAAGGTCTTAAGAGTCCTGAGTCAAATGGCATATTATTACAATGCACCCAATTATTCAAATCTTCCCTACTCACAACATATCACACTATTATGATGTTTCAAATCCCTCACAGCCGAGAAAATTGTGCTTGCAAACATATAATTGGGGTACACAAAAGAAAATAACTAGAGTGAAAATTGCATCAGCTTATAACAGGAAGCATAGTTGAAAGTACAATGACTCATGTATGACCACAGCTTCATCGCTATACTGTGGGAAACAGAGTTGGTCATGTCTGAGAATACTGTTGTGGTACACTACTGTGTTTTGCGTATATATTGTTGTCTGGAGAAGAGCCAGTTCTTAACTAATCTTCTGATTCTAAGATGGTGGTCTGTGGTTCTTATATGTGAGGTTAGTAAATTTCATGGTTTGACTGCCTGAACAGAAAAATATGTTCCACCTATGTTTTTGTCTTGCATGTAGGAACGTTGAGGCAGGGAGTCATTCTTGAGTGCAGTTCCTTTGTTATATGCATTTGTTGATTTTTTCCTGATAAAGAGTGATCCTTTGTCATGTATTGCTTTATGTGTGATACCAGCAGTTTTCTGGTGGATCTCATGGCAACTGATAGCCAGTGTAGGGCCCTCAAGGCAGGGGAGATGTGTGTGTGTGTGTGGGTTTACATGTAGAAGTAGCCTTGCAGCAGCATTATAACTTGTCTCTAATCTTCTCATGGTTGACAAAGGCTAGCCCTGATACAGGCCCTTAGTGTAATCCAGTTGATAGGACAACAGAGATAGTAGCTTGAACTTTGTAAGGGAATCCTAAGTGCTGGAAGATGTGTCACAATGTCCTATGGGTTTTACAATTTCAGAAGTATCTGCGTAGATATAGCAGGTGAAGTCACAACCATTGATCAGATTTGGTAATGCTTTCATATAGATGTTGGTGAGATGATTGAGCCTTGAGGGACTCCTGCTTTAATGGTGTATGGTTTGGAGGAGATCATATTTGTTTCATTGTATAGGTACAATATAATCCAAGCAGACACCATCCTGCACCTAAACAATCATTAATGCCATTCCGTTCTTTCTGTGTGTGCTGCAGAACGCAGCACACATGGAAAAAGCAAAAACAAGGAGAAATAAAAGTATTTCTCCTCGTTTCACCTTTCTAACTTCTTCTCTTGCATGGAATGCCCTCAGCAACACCCATTGTATGCCCCTTTCACGCAAAGTGATGCATGTAAAGGGAACCAATTTACAAGGCGGTGTTAAGCCACAAAAAGTGGCTTAACACCGCTTTGTAAATATGGAGAAGGGCATATTGCCATCAGAACGTTGCTAAAAGTGACGTTCTGGTGGCGTTATCTCCTTGTAAATATGCCCCTCAATGTTTTAATCACCAAAATGGAGTGTTTTCGTAATCCTGATTTACCCTCTTGCACTTGGAGCTGACAGTGATGATGTGAGGGAGGACAGAAAAACCTTTATAAAGACTGGATCATTAGAAAAGGGAGCTCTGAAAAATGTTGGTAATGTAGGGATGGAACTATGGAGGCAACTGTGGTAAACACTGATTGCTATTTATAAACAGGAATTGTCAAGGAAATCAGTGGGAAGCTGTAAAGTGAATAAACACTGGGTTCTGCAAGTGAATTCTGCAAGTGGGCAGCACATGGGCTCTGAGGAAGTGTAAATGTACACTTTATAGCAACAGTTTATAGATAAACTAAAGAATTCATCTCTCACCTCTATTCCTTCCATCTCATACTCCTCCTGCTCAGCCTTCAGAGTCATTTCTATGAACAGTTGCTGAAGTTTCTCATTGCAGTAATTGATGCAGAATTGCTCAAAGCTGGTGAGGATGAGTTAAAAAAATAAATGTATAGTATTGTTTATCGTTGAAAACAATCATGTGTTTTGTTATTATAAAGAAGGAAGATACTATGTGGAAATTAAGTTCCCATCAAGGTATTATTACTTAAAACACAACAGCAATGTATAGGATTCTGAGTGTTTATTAGTGCTGTGACAACATAATGACCAGTGAAAAAGAGAAAGTCTAAAAAAGATAATTCAATTTGGCAACACCTGTAAATAAGCAAATTAAACAGCCCTCTAAGTAAGGAAATAATTAAGCGCTATTGCCTGCAGCTATGGGCATCATTGCTTTTAATTACTAGGTCCTGCATTTGTGGTCCCAAGCTGCAGGTGATCACCTACTGCCACACAACTAAGAATAATGAGGTTATCAGTAGCCTCCAGGTGACAAACAGGTCATTTGTAATACACAGATTTCAGCAGTCATGCACCAGCAGTCAGCCTGTCTCCATAGCAAGGCAATGTACTTCTGCTGTTCCTGGTAGCCCATCCACTCTGGCACTCCTGGTCCTTCCAGAGCTGTACTGAAACCTCACATGCAACATCATTGTTTCCAGTTTTCTACACATAAATGCCAAAGACCTTGTGTCTGCTTCTATAGCTAAGTAAAAGCAGCCTGCTAAATTAGATGGAGGACTTCAGCGCTTCATGTCAGACCTTGTCAGTGTAACTTCACATCCTAGTATTCCAGAGCAAAACCTCACCCATCGGTTCCCTTCCCACATTTGTCAGCAGAGACGCAAGAAGTGGCTGGTGTATCCTTCTTTCTAGATAACCCACATCGCATAGTAAGAGCACTAGTGTTCGTGTCATGCACGGCGGCATCTTGCTAAATAGGAAACATCAGAAGCATTCGGGCAAGAAGAAGATGAAAAGCAGACAACCACAGGTAAAAAGATGCTAAAGAAGGCTCTGTGAGTTGTAAAATATTCCTAGTTATTGCCCACGAAATAAGCCTTCCATTTGGCTGAGTGACCCTGAACAGATAACTACTAGATAATAAAAAGGACCTTGATCTGACCCTGTCTGTTGAAACTATTGAGGAGAGAACAGGTATTAATCTAAGGTGTTAGCCCTATTGATTTGACATGAGCATTCCAAAATTGTGTCCTGGAAAGGATTTCAGCCTATGACTCTTCTTCTCACTTGCCAAAATCCTTAGCTCATTTTTTTGCTCCTGTGGAGGGCAAGATCTTGCCAGGGGGAATGGAGGCTTCACAATCAACAGCATCTGCTTGCCACAATCATTCAATTACGAGTGGGAGCCACAGGGCAAGGGAGGGACAAGCTGATGTGAATTATATATTTTTTATAACATTCTGCTCTCACAATTACATGTTCTGATACGAATCCTGGAAATTTGTATCACAGGGTGTCAATTGCTCTTACTCATTCCTTGCACTTGGCATCAGCTCTGGCCCGTGTTAAGAACGACATTGATCAAATTAAATATTTACTAATAAGGGGGTGAATGTGCAAGCAACTTCATGATGACATGGGTGAGCCAGTATGAATGAGACAGTTATTGACGGAATAAGTGATTTACTGAAAAAAGAAGTGCCTGGGCAGGTAAATGAGTCAGTCAGTAAGTAATAAGTGAATGTTATGTGATGTGTATTTTTAAAGCGCATTGTCACCCACGAGGGTAACCAGGTGCCGATCAGGTGTGTGTGCCTAGCCCTGCCTAGGGTAGGTTGGTTAATTGAAAAGCCAGGTCTTCAGCTTCTTTCACATTTCAAGAAGAGAGGAGGAGGATCTGATGTGGCGTGGGAGGTTGCTCCATCCCTGACCCATTACAACATAAAACTCCAAAAGAAGAAAGAAGTTAATCTACTACTTGGATTCACTCCACTGCACCATCTTTTTTTGACTAAATGTCCACTGTAGAGAATAGAATTCAGATGCTTCTGGAAAAGGAGGCATTTTTAGCTCCGATCAAATAGACTGTACCTTTTAAAAAGTAAGTTTTTCTTTATCTTATGTTGTGCTACCATTTAAAAAAATGCTCAACTGATAATTTACCCTGCTGGAAATTGTATTGTATCACCATACTTTCAGATCTATAAGAGCACTGTGTGCAAGCTCGCTGGAGGTGATCTTATGTTGGGAGAAAAAGCTGCAGACCTAGATGTATTGAAGTGTATTCTCTTTCAGACAGGAGTGACTGTCAGTACTATCTTAAGGATTTTGGGGGCCCTAGGCAAGAAATATTTTGGGGGCCCCTGTTTGGCACAACTTTGAATTTTATTGCCCATTTTCTGCTAATTCAAGCCCTATGTTTTCTAACAATATTGAGATATGTGTTGAATATTGAGGAACAGAAATACACAGAAGTGAGATAGAGAGAGAGTTCACTTTCCAAGGGGGGGCTTACATGTTGGGCCCCTGGGCAATTGCTCATGCCTTAAAATGTCTCTGGTGACTGTATGGGTGATATATTTTATTCATTAATGTATAGCTTTTTTATTTGGATTCAACGTGTGAGGTGTTCATGTATCTTTGTGCAGTTATGATTAGAGCAACGACTGTGCAAGGTTTAATTGAAGAAAATTGGAAATATCATGTTTCATCTCTGTGTTTCTAGGTTTTCTAGGCTTAACATGGCCCACTTTTGGAGGGAGAATCTTTCAACACATTTAGAATACACCAACGTGTTTGAGCATGAAAGTGTGATTTTTGTGCACAGGTCTTATTACAGCAGACAATTCTCTGTTGTAACACATTTGTGACAAGGTGTAAGGCAAGTGGGGGTTCTGAAGTAGTACTATTCTAGAAGTTAATGAACACCTGCAAACCTGTAAGTTTAATATTATTCACAGACATTTTGAAGGTCATTTCTCCCACTGGAAAGTTATTTGAGCAAAGAGTAGGAGTGAGTGTTTTTTACTGGACAGAGAGTAAAGGGTACACTTGCATATTGTCCGTAAATCTACAATCCATTCAGGTGTACTTTTAAGTTATTCTGTGACTCGAGGCAAAGATTTAACATTTTTCATGATTCACATATTGAAAACGAAAAGTGATTGCAATCTCATTTTTATGTTCTAAATTAGTTCCTGAAGTAACAGAGTTATTGTGACAGTCGAGGATATTTCTTCAGTGTTAGACCAGTCAACCTAAGGGTGGTCTTCCCCCACACGTTTAGCCTTACTTTGCCTTACTTCTCTATATTTGCTGATCTAGTTTTTGTTGGCCTTAGGACTCTGTGCACTTTACCACTGCTAACTAGTGCTAAAGTGCATATGCTCACTCCCTAAAACAAGGTCACATTGGCTTACACCCCATTGGCACATTTATTTACTTAAAGGTCCATAATAAAGTGGTACTACATTTAATTAGGGCCTCTAAATTATATGCTATTAGTGGACGTGCAGCACTTAATGTGCCACCCACATACGTAGGCCTTTAAACATGCCTAGGGCCTGCCATTGCAGCGTGTGTGTGCAGTTTTAAACTGCCATTTGGGCCTGGCAAAATAAACATTTTGCCGGGACTAAACATTCCTTTCTAATACATATAAATCACCCATACATATAACTCACCAGTAGCATAAGCCCTAAATAGCCCATAGGGCTGGGTGCAGTGTATTTGAACATTGGGACATGTACGTTTAAGTTTTACATGTCCTGGTAGTGAAAAAGGCCTACCCCCAAGCTCCAAAGGATAATATTGGGTTTCCTTATTACCTTTAATAAGTGATAACTTTCAAATGGGAGCAGGTGGGAACATCAAGTTTGAAGTCTAAAGAATTGCAATTTAAAACCCTCTTTAATGGTAAAGTTGGATATTAAGTCACAATTCTGAAAATGCCACTTTTAGAAAGTTGGGAGTTTCTTGTCCCAACCATTTGGTGCCTGCAGCCTGTATCCTGGGTCAAATGACTAGGTGTAGCTGACAGTTGGTCCTTGTGTATTGCTCCCAGGCAGTGAGATAAAAGGGTAATAGGTGTTGGCAGGGTGGGTCATTTCTGACTTGATAGGGGGAGGAGCTGTCACCTTCTACATTTGCACATCACAAACGCTCTGCCTCAGCACACTCACAAAAGATTTTACATGGTCTATTGTGCCCCCAGACAAGCTGAAACCAGGACAAGAAGGCAGGGCGTTCCATGCATCTCTGGGTGTGAAAGGCTCCAGAACCTTCTCCTATTTCAAAGCTGGCACCAAGTATAAATATTGTACCCTCAGACCCAACTCTTTAGTACAAATCTGGACCTGTGGAAGACTCAGAAGAAGAACTGTTGTGCTCCTCTGCTGCAAGAAGGACTGCTACTCTGCTGTCCTGCTACTCTGCTGTCCTGCTGAGTGAGAAGCACTGGACCTGCACCAAGAACCCAGGGCCACCAGCATGACTCCAAGGGCTAGTTGGCTTGCCCTATGATCAGAGCTTCAGGGACAGAAAAAACTCCAACCAACTTGACCTCAGCACCTGTATTCTGTCTGTTTTTAGTCTTGCCCTTGCAAGTGGTGACACACCAGTCCTTACTTTTGTAAGTGGGCCTGAAGCTGCTCTGCCAGCCTAGCGGTTATCTGTTAGGCAGAACCGACACAGCGTGACGCATCTCTTCACAGCTCTGCATCGGACCATAGCGGTGCGATGCACACTTGAAGCTGTACTTTGCATCTCAAGCATTCCTCAACAGCATCTTCGACGACGACGCAGGGCATCGCATTGTAAACCCCATTGATGGCTTCATTGGATGCATTTCTAATGCAGGACCTCGAATTGCAACCCTCAGCTTCCCAGACCTGCAGCTGCGCAACAAATCTTTGACGCAAGATCTTGCAATTCTCCACAACCAGGATTTAAGGTACTTGTTCAGCTGCCCTAGCTTGCTCTCTGTATCCGGCCCACACTCCATCGCGGTCAGCCTGAACTTATGATTTTGTCCTGGTCTGGCGCGACCAGATAACCACAGTTGGCCCTTTGTGCTTCTAAGAACTATTTTCACTTAAATCTTTAAAATTGCATACATCCGGTTCTACCGATTGGATTTCTGTTGTTTGGTCTCAAATAATTTATTAAATTAGGCTCTATTTTTGTAAATCGATGTGAGATTTTTCTTGTGTTGTTTTCTCTTGAATACAGTTTGAAGTGCTGCATTAATACTTAATATATTGCCTCTAAGTTAAGCGTAACTGCTTTTGTGGCAAGCAACCAGAGGGTAAAGAACAGGTTAATTTGCGGTTTGCTTGTGTGTCATCCTGACAGGAATTGTGGTTGCTACTAGAGTAGAGGTTCACCTACCTCAACCAGTAAACCAATGTCCTACATTCAAGCAGCCAGAGAGACAGATATCTGAACCACTCCAAAATATAGATGAGAGTGACTGATATTTTAAATATAGACGTGATAAAAAACATATGGCTCATTGAACGAATGGTAAACATTTTTTATTGACTGTGTAAATGATTTGTTAGTTTTTTGAGGTTGTTGAGCTTCACTTGTCATTAAATATACAAACGAAAAATGGACACTTTTTAAATTTTATAGCAAGGCATATTTGCATCTACTAGGTCTCAACTATCTAGAAAACTTTTCAAAACACAGCAAGGGTAATGAGAACAAGTTATTACTTGTTTGGTGCAAGATTTTAATCTTCTTTTGTTCTGCATCTTTAGTGATTCTAATGTTGTGAGTGGTGGAGGCACAAGCAACAACAGAAGTCACACAGTACCTTGTAGTTCCAGTGTCAAGCATGATATTCTTCAAACAAAGTTGGCTTAAGGCGTTTTAGAAAAATGATCACACTACATTGATATTTGGATACAAAAATAGCAGTCAGTCAAAAAAGGTCTTTATTTCGATTTACATCATAAAAGACATGCTATACATATAAAACACAATCCATAATAAATTGTCCTAGTATGGTCCATAAAATCCATAAATAAATATATACTAAAAACAAAATAAAAAGTTATTAAATACAATACAAAGACTCACGACTGATGCAATCAATAGCCGCTAAAAAAAAAAATAAGAACAAATTTCATAATATAATGAACAATAATAATGAACAATATGCTAAACCACCTGCAAGATTATGTGTGCTACTGAATTATAGACTCAAATTCCGGGTCCGTATTGACCAAGCCCAACTAACAAATTGAGATACCCCTATAACAATATACTTAGTGGTGTCAGATTTTAGGATTCGACTGGCAACCTGTGCTGATCTTGTTCCCAGTGAACGGCATACAGGCTTTAGCCATACACATCTAGGTTGAGTGTACATTGGACAACAAAAAAGGAAGTGATCAGCAGTTTCTACCTCCTCCACACAAAAGGGACATTTATCACTGCCACATAGATTCCATGAACTCGTTACCCCACAAAGAGGGAGGAAGCCAACTCTTAACTGATGATACCATTTACGATCAGATGGCTTTGTTACGATGTCCCAATATTCATCATAAATAGGGACATCCTTGGTGACAAGGAATAATACTGTCATGGGGCCACCCAGAGCAGCTGCTAATCTCTTTTCCTTAATCATACTCCAATAGAGTTCTTTAAAAAGCTTCTTTGAGGGGAAAACAGCAGTAACAGGATCGACCCATAAGGACCCCAGCCCCATATCAATCAGGGAAGCTTTTATTGCTGATAACCAAGGAATCCCCGATGAACCCCGTAGCCCTTTTACCTCCAGGAGGGCCTCGGCATACATAGACAGTTCCGGTGTCGTCCACAGGCGCCGCCAAAACGCAAGTGGTCTATACCGTACCATGTCCTCCACCGGGTTACAGCCTAGGTCATACAATAGGGGAATACGAGGAGTAGATTGTGGTAACCCTATTGCTGACCTAAGGAATTTGTTCTGTGCGACCTTAAGTTTGGACATATCACTAAAGCCCCACAACTCCGCCCCATACATAATGGCTGGAAGAATTTTAGAACCATAGATTTTAATCAGTGGAGCCAATGGTTTTGTTAGCGAGTTTCTATGTTCCTTCAACAGAGCTCCACCAAGTTGGGCGTGCTTAAGGGTAAGGACATCTCTCTGGGGTTTCCAACTCAAATTTTCACTAAATGTGACTCCCAAATAAGTAAAAACAGCTGACTGGTCAAGAATAACCCCACCCATTTTAACCTTTGATTTAACTGATCTTGGACCACGAAGGACCATGAATTTGGTCTTCCGTACGTTAACTTCCAGCTCATGATCGCGGCAGAAAAGCTCAAAGCGAGACAGAGCAAGCTGTAACCCCTGTCTCGTCTTAGAAATTAAGAGCGTATCGTCCGCGAACATTAGCAAGGGGACTTTCTTGCCAGCAAGGGAAGGTGCATCAGTGGGGAAGTTAGTAAAGTAGTTCATAACCCCGTTAATGAACAGGGAAAACAGGGTGGAAGCCAAGACACACCCTTGTCTAACCCCTTTAGAAACCTCAAACCTATCCGTCACCTCCCCGGGTTTACCCCATCGAACTTTAGCATACGTATGTTCATGCAATTTAATAAGAAGAGCCACCAGCTCTTTGGCCATGCCCATCCCCAATAAAACATCCCACAACTTAATCAATCCTTAGAACTAGATCAAATGCGGACCTTAGGTCCACAAATGCCGCAAAAAGCATGCCACCCCCAAGGATAACCTCTTTCCAATACAGGAGCATAACCCTGAACGCTTGATCTAGGGTTCCAATATGCGACCGAAAACCCGCCTGGAGTGGTGTTAATATATCGAAATCGGCCATCCAGCCCTGTATACGACCCAAAAGTAGGCGGGCAACAATCTTTTGTACCGCATCTATAAGGCTAATTGGACGACAATTGGCCGGGGCAGAGCAATCGCCCTTCTTATAGATTTGCAATATCTCTGCCCCTAACCAAGAATCAGGAACTGAAGCTCCATTAGCAAGGGCATTGGCTAGCATGGTCAAATATGGGACCCATAGGTCTTCCTCATGTTTAAATAGGTCAGCAGGGATACAATCGGGCCCCGGTGCTTTGCCACTTGGGATGGCCTTTAAAATAGACTTCACCTCACAGGGGACAAATACCAAGGGTTCCTCACACATAAGAGACGGAGTCGCAGCTGTAGTCCTACTCTTAAGTTTGAACTGGTTTTCAAAATACGAAACCCACTGCTGTGGCTCCACGTGGGTGGTAGATACCATATCTTGTAGGTGGTTACCCCACTTAAAGAGATACCAAAATTCAGTCATATTCCGCCCATCGCACGCCTGTAGTAACCCCTTCCAGCGATCCTCGTCCCAATTCCTTTTAGCTGATAATTGGGCACGTTTATAAATAGCCCTACAGCTACGAATAACATCTGGTAATCTAGATTTAATGGCAACAAGCAAGGCTCTTTGAGCCTGTCTACAACCATTATCGTACCAGGATCGGGATCTCAACTCTTTGTTTTTGGAGTTATGGGGTAAACTCTTAACAAAGAAGGATTTAAGCTCCCAGAATAACCCAATATGAATACCGGGAAATTTTCCATTAATCTCAACCTGGGACTCAGAACAATTGAGTTTGTCTAATGTATTAATAAGCAACATCCTAATCATGGACATAAAACCCTCATTAATAACTATTTTAGGCCAGCGTACCCTTCTTTCATCATTAGTTAAGAATACTTTTGCCTGAACAGTAGGGACATCATCCATAACAATATCAATAAAACTGTTATCAAGCATGGACAAAACTAGGGGGTTATGGTCGCTTTCTGGTCTACATACAACCACCATATCATCAATCATCGACCACAACTCGACATTAACCATTATATAATCAATACGGGACCCAGATCTTCCATTAACAAAGGTCACTACCCCAGATCTATCAGACTTCGATCTACCATTAACAGCCCGCATACCCTTTTCGAGACACAAGCCCTTAATAAACAAAGCCGCTTGCGTCCATTTTTTAATGGGTATCAACTCCAACTGAGGTATGCCCCACATAGAGTTTTCAGCATCTGTAAGCTTCCCATCATCCACTCCAAGAGGCTCAAAACAGGTGTTGAAGTCCCCAACAACAACCCTGTTTATTTTTTTAGTTATGGTTCCTAAGAAATCCTCTAATATAAGGGCTGTTGGAGAACATCTACCGCCTGGGAGCTCCCTTAAATAAATATTAATAATAATGATGTTAAGCCCCTTAGTGGAGCAGACCCTAATAGCCATAATGTCTGGGCTATCTATCGGAATCTCCACCACTGACACAACCTTTCGTTGGCGTACCCAGATCGACAAACCGCCCACAGGTCTTCCCGTAATACCCTTAGCTGCTGGTTTAAAAAAGTTCAAGTAGCCTGCGCGAAAAAGTGGAGCTATTGCCCAAGCTTCCTGAAAGGACCAGATATCAGTTTTATCGATAAAACTAGCCCAGTCTGGTAGATGTAATTTGGATTCCAGCCCCGCAATATTCCATGACGCTACCTTCGCAGAAGGAGTAACGGGGCTAAAAGTAGCCATCTGACTATCCACCATATTACAAGAGGCAGTATTCCCCATCACGACATTATTGAAGATAGGAGGAGAGAACTGGAGCGAGAGGGAGTCATGAGGCGGTGATACTGAACTACAACCATTTACCCCAGAGGTTTGAAACTGGCACCCATATAACGATAACCTATCCAGATCCTTTTCATCCCCATGTCAATCATTTTCCTCTAGGGTGTACAAGGGGGCAAATTGGTTATAGGTAGAAATAGGGTGATTGAGTAAGGTATCAAAATGGTGGGCCCGAGGGAGGTGACTCTCTACCCTAAAAGCAAGATTAGAATGTCTATAGGGTGTTTCAAACCTATTCCATGTAAGCAGAGGGGTACCTGAAGTTGATCGAGGATAAAAGTGACTTAGAGTAAGCGTTTGGATCCCACCCCCTCCTCTAGAGACCCTTCCTTCACAGATAAACCTTACTGCTCTAGGATCTCTAAAATTTACAATAATACAATCCCCTACCTTGTCCTTACATCTACTGCCCAACCAGCTCACCCTCCTTACATGAAGTATTTCCCCATTAATGTGGCCAGGGAGTGGTCTATTGTTACTAAGCCAAAAAATGACTTTATTTTTCAGCTCCCTGTGATTTTCCAGTTTCTCCTCTTCGATCTCTGGTAACCCTGCCAATATCACAGTGTACGGCACTGAATCGGGGGGAGATCGATACAGGGATGTTTCCTTTTCCTGACAACAGTTCCTACAACCTCCTTCTCCTTATGGATAACCTCTACTGCCAGTTTGGCATGTTCCGACTCCTTCCTACCCTCCCACCCTGGCACATCAACTCTTGTACTATTGTGGTGACTATTCTTGATTACCCCTGTAGTGTCCCTACTATCATGATGTCTTGGATGCGTGGGGTTTTGGGTTGGGATATTATTGGAGCTGACAGCAAGAAAACCATCCAACTCCGACGCTGGTCCTCCTCCTTCTGCTGCACAATTAGGGACTATAGTGCAACCCACAACCTTTTCTAATGCAACAGTATTCGCCATAACTATTTTTCCCAATTTCCCCAAATTTTCAAGAATTAGTTTAATTCTTTCGAATAGGGGGAGCATTAACGACTTCATCAAATGCTCTATCTGGTCAAAGAAGCTATCAGTATACTGTGCTTTCAAAGGCCAGCGCTTAGGCAGCTCAATAGTCTGTTTCCCTAAAACTTCAGGATTGGGCAGAGTATTCTCAATTACCAAATGAGGCGCTATGACTGAGGCCCCTCCAGATTTACTGGTTTTAATTATTTTGGGACACCTGCCCTTATGAGCCCCACCCCCTCTCTTTCTTTTCCCGCATTTGGAAGGTAAAACAGTAGCTTTTATAGAGCTGTCCCCTGGTAATGATCATAGGAGCTACTGAAGAACAAGCGTCAGATACATCAGTAGCCTCCAAATCTCGGCTAATAACCTGCCTGGTATCGTCGCGGGGTGAATCGGTGACCAACTGCTCTGGGGTAACAGCATCCCTAATAACACCCAGTGAGGAGCGCTTGGAGAAGATAGGATCTAACAACAGTCTCTTCTCGGTTAGCGCTATCTCTCGTTCCAGCACGACCGAAGCCCTTGTAAAAAACTGGTCCATGGTCCTTGAAATAGACCCTTCAGTGCTGCTAGTCGCGGTTTTTTTCTCTTTCCCTTTCCCCATAGTAGGCGACAAACCTCAGGTAGACCAGGAGATACAACAAAATTTGCAGTAGGTCAGTACAGGACAGTACAATAAAACAACCAGAACAATGAACAGCCAGAACAAATATAACTACAAATATATTTAACGAACGTAGAGTCCCGAAGATAACAAAGTCCACTGTTCAATTAACCCGGCGCCGCCTGCGACGCAGGGGAGGCGCCGGTATTTTGTGCGCCTCCGGGCGTGGAAGTGGGCGTGAGTGAGCGGGGATGTCCTGCAGTGGCTTCTGGGGGCTGTAGTCCCCCCGCACAGCGGCCGCAAAATAGCACAGTAAGCAGCAACGGAGGGGACCAGCCAACAGGAATCTCCTCGCGCTCCAAGGCAACAGAGCAACAGGACAGAGAACCAAATAACTGAGGGCAATTTTTACAGGCGGCTCCTCTTATCGCTCTTTTCGCTCTCGGAGTAAACAGCCAGCAAACTCTCCTCTCCCTGTCCGGCGTATCTTCTTGATCGGGCGTTACAGCCCCAGTACGACCTTTCCAGCTTTTGGCGCCGCCAAACAGTTCCACTAGCGTTGAGCCGGGCAGGCGTTGCAGGGGCACCTCTCCTTCCCCTTCCTCTCTGGAACCTCCTTTCCCTTTCCTCTCCGGGACCTCAAGGCAATTAACAGCATTGAGGCACAGATTCACACTCAGTGCTGTAACTACCGTTCCTAATAAACAACTAATTCGCTAAAGGTGGCCTGCTTGCTGCTTTCAACGCCACACGGAAAATAACACCATCCTTCCGTGCATGTCAAAATAGCATAATTGTATGCCAACAACAGATCTTTGGTCCATCATATGACCATCATTTTAGATTAATTGGTGCACTAATAGCTTGAATTCTACTGTCTACAGGTATCAAGAATGTAAATGGTAGTTCAGGCATCCTGGCACTGAAGTCAATGATTAGGGTTGTGTTTAGAAGAAGCTGCAGAAGCCAAGGAGACAATAAACCAGTCATTCTGAGACTATTGCAATGTAAATTTTGTTTCGCTGGAAGACGGTGTGGAGGACTGAGGATTTCTCCAGGGATGTCCCAGCTATGACTTTTAAAGTGGTTGGGCAAACAGCTATAGTAGAAGATGAACTGGAGAAAACCAACACTTTATCACATACTTCCTTCATTGTTGTAAATATAAAGTCTTAGTTCATTTTCCCTCCCAGGTGTGTATGAAGAGTTTGTTGTCATTGCGGAAAAGGCAGTTAGGTATGGTACCAGTGGCTTTAGTTAACATATGTTAACTAGTGACATTTTTGTGATGGTGACACCAATGCCATGTAACTGGAGATGAACCTCAGGGTAGAATCCAGATCGCATTATGAGGCCTGTTAGAAATAGGGGTCTCTAGTTGGCAAGGGCTTGCACCTTCTTCCAAATAGGGACCCCTCTTCCTAGTCAGGATAAGGGAGTTACACTCCCAAAATAACCTCTGCTCACCCCTTTGGTAGCTTGGCACATGCAGTCAGGCTTATCTTAAAGGCAGTGTGTAAAGCATTTGCACATAACCAACAGTAATACAGTGTAAGCACTACAAACAGACACCACACCAGTTTAGAAAAATATCCAATATTTTTATATACTTAAGACAAGACCAAAACGATAAAAATCCACAATACAGTACTTAAAAGTCTTCAGTTATCAAAATAACCTTGAAACACAATCCCTTGATGTCGACAGCTCTGTACGGGGCTATCACGGCGTAGTGAACAAACAAATCCAAACTGTTCTGGCTGACCGCAGCGTCGCGGGCCAGCTACAGTGTCGGGCAGACCCGCAAACAGTACCATTCAGAAATGCAGCGCGTCGATGACCTCTCGTTGAGCTTCCAAACACACGGCGTCCGCAGGCGTCGGTTTCCGGAGGTCGGTGCAGGAGTCATCGAGTCCCTCGCAGTCGCAAGCGTTGCAGATCGAACTCCTCTTTGTTGAAGTCAGGAGCTGTGGCGTCGGTGGGCGTCGGGTGCTGTGGTGCGAAGTGCAGAGGTGCGGCGTGTGGTGCCCTCAGGTCGCGGTGCAAGCAGCGGCTCGGTGGCGGCGTCAGATGCCGTCGTCGGTGAAACCAGGGTCGCGGTGTGAGATGAAGGCGTCACGGTGCGAGCAGGTCACTGTGCTGGAGCGCTGTCGTCGGCTGACGAACTGGAGTCGATGGCACCGATGTCGGTAGGCGAATGCTGCAGTGCGGGATGATGGCAGTGCGTCATGTAACTTTACGAGAGGTGCCCACGAACCACAGTGCAAGCAGCGGCGTCAATTCCGGCGTGGAGTGGCGTCGTCGGGGATACCAAGGCGTCGTTGTGAAGCGAGGCGGTGCGGAGTGCGGTGCCCAGAGGTCGCGGTGCGAGCAGCGGCTCGGTGGCGGCGTCAGCAGGAGTCGTCGGTGACACCAGGGTCACAGTGCGGCGGTGCCCTCTGCGGTGCCTTCAGGACACGGAGTCAGCAGCGGCGTCGTAGACGGCATCGAGCTTGAAGTCTTTGCTGTTCCTGAGACTTCTTGAACAGGGGGCAAGCTCTACCTCAAGCCCTTGGAGAAACTCACAAAAGTAGATTGCAGAAAGCTCAGTCCAGTCCTTTCACTGCCCAAGACAGAAGCAGCTACTGCAGGCCAACACAGCAAAGCACACAGCAAAGTGGTAGTTCCTCCTCACAGCTTCTCCACCTCTTCTTCTTGGCAGTCTTCTTGATCCCAAAAGAGTTCTGAAATCTTGGGGTCTGGGCGCCAATATTTATACTAGCAAATCCTTTGTCCTCTGAAGGCAGAGAGTCCTGTACCTAGTTCAAACCAGTTCTGGGTGCATTCTGCCAGTGTGCACCTTCTTCCTTTGTCAGTGTGGGCCAGGGTCCTCAGACGCACCACAGGAGGTGGAGCCAGCATTGTGCAAGGCAGGCACAGCCCTATTCAGACCCAGATGCTACTCCTCCCATCCATCGACATGCAGATAGGTCTATTCAGCCCTGTGCTGACTCACCCTGTCTCCTGGAGACTCACCCAGCCCCTGTCACTCACAAACCAGACAGACAATACACAAGCTAGCAGAGGCAGGCTGGATGATTAGGTAAGAAAATACCTACTTTCTAAAAGTGGTATTTTCAAAACAGAATGTTAAAACCAACTTCACTGAAAGATGTATTTTATCATTTTGAGTTCAGGCATACTAAATTCGGTTTTCTACCATGGTCCCTGGGTCAGTTAGGATTATAAGATGTTAGAATCAAACTGCCCATTCAGGCCTATGGGAACAGGTAGCCTTGCAATGGTGAAAAACGAAATTGGCTGTAATTCACTATCAGGACATGCCACACACACCAGGGCATACCCTACCTTTCACATACAATGCACCCTGCCCACAGGGGTACCTTGGGCCTACCTTAGGGGTGACTAACATGTAGAAAAGGGAAGGTTTAGGGACTGGCAAGTGGGTGCACTTGCCAAGTCGACATGGCAGCTCCATGCTGCACACAGGATCTGCAATGGCAGGCCAGAGTTACAATTTACAGGCTGTTTGCGTGGGTGGCACAATCCAGTGCTGCAGCCTACCAACAGCATTTGATTTATGGGCCCTGGCACATGCAGTGCACTTTAATAGGGACTGACACATAAAACAAATAGGCCAATCATGGAAACACCAATCCATAACACATTTTACACGGAGAGCATATGCACTTTAGCACAGCTCAGCAGCGGTAAAGTGCCCAGAGTCCTAATACCAACAACAGCAGGTGGGGAAAAATAGGAGGAAGAAGCAAACATTTTAGGGCCATCTCCAACACAAGGCCCTACAACAGTAAGGCAAACACTCATCTTGGAACCTCTAATATTTCCTAAAAAGCTTTCCCTGAAGGTAGGATAGGCTTTACAGAGATCTATTGTAAAGATCAATTTTTTGGGGGGATAGAAGGAGCTATTTGCACCAGAGCAAATATTCAATAAGTCTCCTTACTGATTACTGTATTGATGCATTTCAGATCCAGGCAAGGTCACAATCTTCTGACTGTACCAGGAAATATCTTGAGAATATGTCTTCTTTTTGGTGGTAACTTGGAACTTTCTCTGTTGCCTATCTGTTGCACTTTGCATAGTCCTTTTACTGTTGGTGAAATAGGTGGAAATGCAGCTAACCACTGTCCTGAATGTGTTTGTGGCATAGCTAGGAAATGTAGAATGTATCCATTTTGGATAAGATATAGTGATCAAGAACACATAGTGTTCAAGACTGGGCAAAATTGATTACTTAACAGTCACCCGCCTCATTATAGCACAGTAGTGGAAAATGTAGAAAGTAGTCACTGCAGCTTCCTTTTCTTGAATAACATCAGGGTCTTTGATATTTTTGCTCCTTTTGAAAAAGTGGAATTTGATGTCTTTGAAAATTATGCTTCTTCTGATGTGTATACAGAGGGTTCAATTAAGTATTCGCCCTTTCTAGGTCTCCTGCTATAAGTGTGTCTGATTCTAGGCTTTCATTTGGACAGCCCTAACTGCTTGTACTCCAAACAGGTATTTCCTAAAAAAGACAAGTTTACCAGGCAGGTCTATAATCTTCTGCTGAACTTCATTCTAAGGTGGATGAATTGGGAAACGGCAAAAAGAAAATCCATGTTCCATATTTTTTGCTGCAAGATCTACTTTATTGGTAAATGTTTTAATGATATGATTTAAAACCACTGGCCAGTGAAAACATAACGGCTTCTTGTCTATGTTCAGTAAGGTCGTGCTAAGTATAATTAACCATTTTGTTCCATAGGTATAAATTACTGGAACTAACTGTCCAGAGGGCCAATGTGCCATTGGCACTAACCTACTTCCAATCTGTTTGCTTTTTTCAGAGAAGAAAGTATGGTGGGCTGAAGAAAAGAGGAAGACGTCAATGCTCATCTTTTCTTCATCACTGAAAACTACATCCATTACTGGTGGTACATGGTCTATTACAAATAGAGGATTATCAGAGGGAGCAGTGAAGTGTATTTCATGTCAAATGATGCTAAAAACTGTTTTCACTTTTAGTGGGCCCCAAAGATTCGAAGATCACTGATGTTCTAACTGGTGTAGATTGGACAAAACTAACAAAGAGCTCTTCGCTGTCCTGAAAATTCTCTTGAAATACAACGTTTAATCAAAAGGGGATAGCTTTATGATTCTTTCACTGATGCTAGGAGGATCAGTAGATACTGTGAGTCCCATATTAACTCTTGGCTCAGGAGGAGAAGTAATTCTGAGCTGGTCTCTCCTGTGTGAGGTGTTTATGCTTACAAAAATACTCTACTCAATCCTACCATGTTTCTTAGGAGAAGAGAATGATGAACTTTGCATCTGATACAATTAGCAGCTTTGGTGCTAGAAGTACAGGGGTAGAGTCTATAATATCCTCTGCTGTTACATTTTTGAAACTCAATTTCTCAGGTGGTGTAACACAGATAGTACCTCTGCAATGAGAGCATTATAAACCAGTGCCTCGATTTTGAAGAATGCATCCACAATGAAAACAACAGGGTAATAGGAATTGAGGTTAAACGTGATTCTATCAATGTCTAAGGCTTACTCAAGGATCAGTGCAATGCTGAGGATGGCCTTGTGCCAGAGCCAGTGTAAAAAGGTGCCTCAATGTTGATGGTGGCCTTCATGCGGTACATGTCACAACCGAAGTTGGGACAATCATTACCGTCTTAGCTCAGAATAGGAGAAAAGATGACACTCTTTCATTCATTCAATAAGCTTTATTTCGATTTAAAATTCAATTATAAAAGCAATACATTTAAAAGAAGAGACCTCCCAACCAGTCAATATAATGCACAGTATTCAAGATCATTACAATGAATTAATATACAACTCCGCTAGTTTTACGTAGTCTCATTGATGCCTTCAAAAAGTTTAAAACACAGTATAAAGTGAATTGATCAGTAGACATTTTCAAAAACAATAATGCCACCCTTACATGTTTAAACTTAAGTTTCTTAAGCAGATCTTTCAGATACTGTCTCCTTGGCCCGGCATAAAAAGAGCATTAAAATATAAAAATGAAGGGTATCCTGCGGAGATCTACAATCGCAGCCGCAGGGCCCTTTATCGCTAAGTTTATCGGTAAAACCCTCTGGCACTGCTAAAAAAAAATGAATAAGACCAAATCTAAAACGGGTCATTAAGAATCTTTCATGTGGATTAAGTACAAAAGACAGATAGGGTTCTATACCAGTGGTTGTTTTGACCAAGGCATGTTCTCTCACAGTCCGCTTTGAGAGTTCCGCCTTTTCACGATTGCTAACCAGAAAATTAGAATGCAAGATCTTTATACTCCCCTTGTCGCTGGACCTAATTATCTCGGGTGCACTGTACAGTTACTCACGTCCCAACTTCATAAATGTGGTTTTGACATACCACAGCCACGGGATCCTGCTGCTATGATCCAGTTTAAAGCAGTCCAATAAGACAGATTTTGTTAATCCGGAGTCTTCATTGAACCAAATTTTAAGCCAGCAAAGAAGAGGTTTGACGGCCACCAGGTCAGAGAGATAGCTGACCCCCAACTCCTCGTGTATGCTGAAAGTAGATGAGCTAGGCGGAACTCTCAGCAAGCTTTTCAAATATTTATTTTCCACAGTTTGAAGTTTAGACGTTTCTATGAAGCCCCAAACTTCACTACCAAATAGAACCGCTGAGCAGCAGATGGAGTTATACAATTTTAAAATAAGGCCGGGCGTCCAATACCCCAGCCGTGTGGCATATCACTTGATGGTCCCTGTAATCCTGGACATGTTAAGACATTTTTCATTTATTAGATTTTTAAAATTCAGCTTTACATCAAAGGTTATGCCTAAGTAAGTGAACATGGGTGCATTTCCTAGTACATGTGTACCAATAGTAAAGTTCTGTTGTCTTCGTGGTTTCTCCCCTACCGTCATCACATATGATTTAGTGAGATTAGTAGACATGTCCAGATTAGTCATAAAAGTTGTAAAACCATCTATTAAAATTTGTAGTGCAGAGGGAGTGCGGGCCAGGAGAACAGCATCATCTGCGTATAATAGGACAGGGACTTTACGTGAGCCTATCCTAGGGACATCTGTCGCAATACTGCTAAGAGTGGAGTCCAACCCATTTATATATAACACAAATAAAAAAGGTGCGAGGATACAGCCCTGACGCACCCCACTCGAGCATTCAAAACTTTTGGTTAAATTCCCCGCTGGCGAGTACCTAACTACGGCTGAGGTGTCAGAGTGAAGAGTATGCAGTATGCCTATAAGTGATGGGTCAATCCCCATATCACCAAGCAGTGCCCACAATTTGCTACGACTCACACGATCGAACGCAGCTGAGAGATCCATAAAGGCCAGAAATAATGATCCCTTTTTGGCTATGGTGTATTTGGCGCTAATTAAATATAGGTTGAGACATTGATCCACTGTGGACTTTCCCTTCCGAAACCCATACTGGGTGTCGGTAATCACCCCCTTAAGTTCTGCCCAGTCCTCTAGTCTGTTTAAGATCACCCCACCTAAAACCTTCATGGTGGCGTCTATTAACGAAATAGGGCGATAACAGTGGGGACTGTCCCTATCCCCCTTCTTATATATCGGGACAATTATTGCAGAGGACCATGAGGCTGGCATTTTACTTGTGATAGCAGCATTTAAAACTCTAGTCAGCTTTGACGTTCTGACTTCCTTTGGGAACAATTCGGGTCTCACGATCAATTGGTCTAAATCCTGCGTCTATCCGATCTCCGGTGGTCCTCCTCTCCTGCCGCCTCGGCTTCCGATCCAAGTATCTCTGAGCGGCTTTAAGTATCTGGGGATATACGTTTCGCTGGACCCGGTGGCTCGCTATGAGCAGAATCTCCTGCGTCCACTTCGGCGATTGCGGGAGGACACGGCCCGGTGGTGCAGGTTGCCCCTGTCCCCGCTGGGTCGGGCCGCGCTGTTCAAAATGATGTCCCTTCCCAGGTTCCTCTATGCACTCCAGAATTCCTTCGACGTCATCCCAGTGGCCTACTTTCGGGAGGTGGAGAGCCTGCAGAGGAGACTGGTGTGGGACGGGCGGGCGCGTATTGCTCTTGCTAAGCTTACTCTCCCCTGGTACGACGGGGGCATCGCGCTTCCCGACATTCGCAGGTATTATTGGGCCGCGCAGCTTTCGGCCATTAACCATGCCACGTATGCGCCTGGCCTGAATCCGGCGTATGAGATGGACAAGTTCCTGCTTCCCGGCGGGGACTATAACAGGGCACTTTACTCCCGCTCGGCTGGCCGGACCCTTACGGGTCCTACTAAGATTGCGGTGCGGACCTGGAGGGCTGCCACTGCGGCCACGGGCTGGAGTGAACGACTGACATGTGCTACTCCTTTGTTTGCCTCCGATCGCCTGGGCAGCCTCTGGACTACGAAGGGGTTTGACCAGTGGGACACGATTGGTATCAGCAAAGTGGGAGACCTGTGGCATAAGGGCGCGGTTAAGACTTTCGCGGCGCTTCAGGCCGAATATGAGCTTACGGACAGGGAGTTCTTCCGCTATGCCCAGGTTCGACACGCCCTGCTCTCGGTCTTTGGAGAGGGGACCAAGATCCCGGTTTCCTCGCCCCTCGAGGACCGCATACTTGACGGACATGTCCCTGACAGTACTATTTCTTTAATTTATAAGAAACTGATTAATCATCGGGCTGACCTCTTGGTGCGCCTTCGGGAGGCTTGGACGGGGGATGGGGTGGAATTGGACGACGAGGACTGGCAGTCTGCACTGTCGTCCCCCAAGGAGGTCGCCATTCCAGCCCGTCTCCGGTTGGTACAGCTTAAGATTCTTCACCGGGTGTATGTGACGGGTCCTCGCCTGGTCTCGATGGGATTTTCCGACGACGGGCTCTGTAAGCGGGGTTGTGGGCTCAGCGCCACCTTTCTCCATATCCTGTGGGAGTGCCGCGAGGTGGCGGACTACTGGCGCCGGGTACATACGGTTATGGGACAGGTCACTGGGGTTGTGCTGCTGCCGGAGGTGCGTCGCTGTGTCCTGAATGTGTGGGAGCCCAATGATTATAGCGCGGCTCAGACTCGGTGGGCGGCCCTGGGGAACATGATTGCCAAGAGAGATATAGCGCAGCTTTGGGGTGCCCAGCGGCCGCCCACCGTGTCAGTATGGAAGGAGAATATGGACTGGTGTATGTTCAGGGAGAAGACTGTGTATGTTGCCCGTGGAAAGCCGGGGGCATGGGACAGAATCTGGGGGCAATGGAATGCATATCGCGGGGGTATCTGTACGCCCCCCCTGGTGGACACCGATATCGCCATGTCCCCCTGACCCTGGACGGTTCCGGGCACCTTTTGGAATGACTACATATGGACGTTCATCTCCCTTGGCCCCCCCCCCCCGTCCCCAGCCTCCCGGTACTCCTTCCTTTAGCGTGCTGCTTAATGGTCTGAACTGGAGTTCCCCAGAGGAAGCCTGACCTGCGCTGTTTGTCTTTATGCCTCGCCTTTTGTTTTTCTTTTAGTTTTTTGTGTCTGTTGGACTAAAGTCTCCTGTTCCTTTAGAACTATCCGGAGCCACTACGGGGCCGAGCCCCGGGAACCGACTGCAGCCTTGATAAATGTATATTTCATTCTGTACTTAGCGGCCGGCCCTGGTGGTTGTAGGCCCGTGCTTGTAATCGAATTATTGTTCAATAAAAATTTAAAAAAAAAAAAAAAAAAAAAAAAAAAAAAACTCTAGTCAGAAGCGGGATGCACACTTCAGGGTTGCTATGATAAAGATCTGGCGGAATACCGTCATGACCCGGGGCCTTGTTACGGCTTAGGGCGGCAATACCTACACTGACTTCCTCCATAGAGAAAAATAGTGACTGTGTGGAATCCGTTGGGGCTGCTGGGGCCAGAAAGGCCACTTGATCTGTAGGGTGGTTATAAAGTCCTTTAAAATACACCTGCCAATCATCCGGTAAAATTACTGTTGAGATGTCTGGCTTATTTGGATCTGCAAAGCAGGGACTATTTATCACCTGCCAGAAGCATGTAGTATCGTGTAATTCTGCAGCCACTGTTAAGTCTTCCCAGGCCGCGCGCTGAATTTGATTCTTGCGCTCCTTTAACACCCTATTATACTGTTTCCGACATTCAGCCACTTTTGCCTTTACCCGCGGGGACTCTTTCATAACCATTTTGAGGTTCCTTAGAGCAAGTGAGCATGAGGCATCAAACCATCTATTTTGCGGTGGGTTAATCTTCCTCGCAGGGGCAGTAAGGAGAGTGCTAATCAAATTTGCAAGAGCCTCAAAGGAAGTAATTATTTCTAGCCCCCCCACAGTGGGATCTGGGCAATTCATAATATGCTCCTGTCCATCTTTAAAAAGAGAAGAAGTAAATAATTCCGTATCTACTTGTGCCCATCTTACTCGCCTCCCTTGGCCCGTGGTTGAGAGGGAGGAGGCCTTAAGGTGACTAGTCAGTGATGTGGCGCAGATGTTAGCGGGGAGCAAAAAGGCAAGAGGGTTGTGATCACTGAATGGGCTGGAAATAATGTGAAAATTTAGGATTCTGCTTGCCAACAAAGAGGTGGCTAAAACAAAATCAATAAAGGAATTACAGCCTCTCCCTTTAAAAGTTGGGGGGATTAGACTATCTCCAGTGACGGAGAGCGTTTCCATTATATTTACTAAGCCTAAAGAATTTGTAACAGTAGTGAGTTCTAGACCTGCCTGCGAGTGTTCCATATGTAGGCCCTTACGCACCGGGCATGTCGACCAGTCTCCCATAGTGATCATCAAATTTGGGCACAGATGACAATTAAAGTCTCCCAGCAAGATTAGTTCGGTTCGACCTGCATTCTTGTCCAGTATTGAGCTCAGCCTCGAGTTAAGCTCAGAGAACGAGTTGCCTCCTTCACAGTTAGATTGTGCGTTGTAAAAATTTAGGATAATCAGACACATGACGTGAGTGGTCATTGTGATGCCCTGCATCACTGCTGAGTCCAACAGCAAGTCCCTCCATGTGCCTGACATCCCCAACCTTACAAAAACAATCAGACCTCCCTTGGCCCTCCCAGATGATGATTTTGCTGCTTGTCTATGGTAAGATTTATAACCTTCCAAAAAAGTGTCATGTCCAATTTCCCAAGTCTCTTGGAGACAAATTATGTCATACTTCCTAATCATTATGACACATTCTTTATTTCAGTAGGAGGAAAATGAGGCTCAGCTTCCAATCTCTTTCTTTGGATCAAGTGCAGATCTCAAGACGCTGGCAGGTGAAAGAGATGGACTAGTGCAAATATGGTCCAAATATCTAGGAGAGGTTTGCCTTCCGTGCCTCTCTATGAAAGGTTTTATTTTAATTCCCTTACAGTGTGCACCATTTTCCTCACCATGGTGTTCATATTAGACGAAAACTCTGATTAAAATACCTGTGACTGATGCAATATAATATGGGTGCTGAAGGGCTAGTGGTCTTAAAGGGGCAGCACTCAAGTAACTGCTCATTCTCAGTTGCAAATCTATGTAAAAAAGATGCAAATGTTTTATTGTTGCTTTTATTTTATTAAATTATAATTGTATTTTCAAAAACCTTTCTATAATATGTTTCAAGATTCACTAAATTATTTTGCTAGTTATTACATGTTGAAATCCCATGATGAGGAACTGACAAATTCTAAAGTGCAATTCAGTGCTAGGTACACACATATTCATTTGGTAAAATACTGCAAGGACTTGTGGGTTTTCAGAGATGAATCATGACCTATGTGCACTTTCTCATCCCACCAAAGTCAAGCTTTTCTTACTAAAGAGTATAAAAGTTAAGAAGTAAACATCACTTTTTGTCTTTTAGTCATTCTGCCGCTTCATATGTATTACCTCTTCAAAAGATATATATATATATAATTAAAAAAAACTCATGATATATGTACGAAGTGACTTTTGAAGCCGACTCTACCAATTTCAGCCTTTCGCATGGAGAACAAAAAGTCTGTGGGTCCCAGCAATTTACAATCCCTTCTCTTAGCTAATGCAGAGGATCAATGAATATGCACTTTCAGAGAAGGCCCAGTGACACACGTGTACATGGCATTCCACAATAATGGCATGTATCACAGAGGAGGCACAGCCTGCTGACTCCAGCAAGTCATCATCCAGTCACCAAACTCAGTCGGAGAACGAATGAATATTCAGACGCAGAACATGCGCAATATTTCTGTGCATTCACAGGAGGCCACATGGAGGACCTGCGCCTAGTGACCCTTTCAACTCTGAGTAAACACATCCTACATATCCGCACCTACACTTGTAACTGGAGGCCAAAGACCAAAACTTTACATTGTAAGTTAACACTGGAACCTCCGAAATACTGTCTCCATTTCAAAGTCTGTTTTGGACAGTAGTGTGAGATACTACGCCTTTTTCCATGGTAATCACTTAGCCTAGAATAATTTAAAGATGGCTGAATATTACTCATAATAACTTTCATTGCAATGTATAAAAAAGGTATTAAATTGAGCTTTTCAATTGTTTGCAGATATGGCACTGTATTGAATGCTAGATGTGATAGCTAGATCCTTGCTAGACGGGCTTGCGAGAACATCAATTGATAACTAATAACAAACTTACCTGTTTGTTTCCAGAACTTCAAATCCATAGATGTCGAGAAGTCCAATTACATTCGTTTTTGGTGGGTCCTGTAATGTACAATATTAAGAGGGTTACACAGTGAGAAATATCTTAAATCTTACAGAGAACCCTACCCTCATTGTCACAGGAACTATTAATAGATAGGAAATCAACACAGATAAAAAATGTGCTTACCTATGAGTACAGAGCTCCAATGATGGTATGTTTTCTAGTCTCACATGATTTGAATAGTATTGGTCTCCTGGCTGGGAATCCTTGGTACGTAAGTGCGTTAGTTTTTTAGAAAAACAAATAAAAGAATGCCCATATTTATATCCCATATTTAGAGCTCACCTACATTGCTGTCGGTGTGTCTTTCTGTGGATGTATGATGTTACAACGCACACTTTTACAACGCATTTTTTACAACGCAAAATCCATTACAACGCACTACACTTACAACGCATGACACTACAACGCATTTTTAAAAACTACCTTTACAACGCATACCATTACAACGCATAATATAAAATTGCATTTAAGGTAAGTATTAGATAGTATAGGGGTAAAAATTACTATTCTAACTCCAGGGGGTGCAACAGTAGGGTAAGTGTTGGATAGTATAGGGGTAAAAATTACTAATCTAACTCCAGGGGGTGCAACAGTAGGGTAAGTGTTGGATAGTATAGGGGTAAAAATTACTATTCTAACTCCAGGGGGTGCAACAGTAGGGTAAGTGTTGGATAGTATAGGGGTAAAAATTACTAATCTAACTCCAGGGGGTGCAACAGTAGGGTAAGTGTTGGATAGTATAGGGGTAAAAATTGCTATTCTAACTCCAGGGGGTGCAACAGTAGGGTAAGTGTTGGATAGTATAGGGGTAAAAATTGCTATTCTAACTCCAGGGGGTGCAACAGTAGGGTAAGTGTGGGATAGTATAGGGGTAAAAATTGCTATTCTAACTCCAGGGGGTGCAACAGTAGGGTAAGTGTTGGATAGTATAGGGGTAAAAATTACTATTCTAACTCCAGGGGGTGCAACAGTAGGGTAAGTGTTGGATAGTATAGGGGTAAAAATTACTATTCTAACTCCAGGGGGTGCAACAGTAGGGTAAGTGTTGGATAGTATAGGGGTAAAAATTACTATTCTAACTCCAGGGGGTGCAACAGTAGGGTAAGTGTTGGATAGTATAGGGGTAAAAATTACTATTCTAACTCCAGGGGGTGCAACAGTAGGGTAAGTGTTGGATAGTATAGGGGTAAAAATTACTATTCTAACTCCAGGGGGTGCAACAGTAGGGTAAGTGTTGGATAGTATAGGGGTAAAAATTACTATTCTAACTCCAGGGGGTGCAACAGTAGGGTAAGTGTTGGATAGTATAGGGGTAAAAATTACTATTCTAACTCCAGGGGGTGCAACAGTAGGGTAAGTGTTGGATAGTATAGGGGTAAAAATTACTATTCTATCTCCAGGGGGTGCAACAGTAGGGTAAGTGTTGGATAGTATAGGGGTAAAAATTACTATTCTATCTCCAGGGGGTGCAACAGTAGGGTAAGTGTTGGATAGTGTAGTGTAATATTATGCGTTGTAATGGTAGGCGTTGTAATGGAATGCGTTGTAAAGGTAGTTTTTAAAAATGCGTTGTAGTGTCATGCGTTGTAAGTGTAGTGCGTTGTAATGGATTTTGCGTTGTAAAAAATGCGTTGTAAGTGTAGTGCGTTGTAAAAGTTGCGTTGTAAAGGTTGTTCCCCCTTTCTGTCAGTATGTGGACGGGCTTCAGTTACTTTCTCTGAAGTGTTGAGAGCCTAGTAGCACGTGGAGTACAATTCTAGGCATTAAACGGCTTACAAGGCCAGGTGGGTGTGTTTCATTGCGCCGAGATACCCCATCTGGGGTGATTGGGGGCGCATTACAAACTAACATAACATGTGACTGTATCAAAGATTATAGGATACCTTTGCAAGATGACAGTAGTTACAGGTAAGACACTTTTTTCTTCTCCTGTACAGGATCTTTCATAAATTGACAGGCTTTGATTAGAAATACAAAGCATTGCTTACCTCTGAAGATTGGAAGGTGAGCTTGCAAACAAATGTTGTCTTCAGCACAGAGCACCCTGTTTGCTTATCAGCTCTTGCTTTTGTATCAAGGCAATTGTGCTTCGCAAATGCGTCCGGCGTCTTCCAAGATGCTGATTTGCAAATCTATTGGAAACTTGTTTGCTTGGGGGGTGCAGTTGGAACACACGTCCCTAGTTCCTCAATACAGGACGTAATCCATCGAGCTATACCTTGCTTTGATAATTTCCTCCTCATATTGGAATAACCATATGCTAGAAACAACTTACTTGTAGATTGGCAGTCATTAATTCTGTCTGCAAATAATATCTCAGAACCGTTTTGACACCCAAAGTGCACAGATTTCTCGCTAGAAGATTTCCAGCTGTGCGAAGAAAACAGACAATTTGGCTTAAATATCACCGAGTTGGCATAAATATGAGATGCCACTTGGAGCAGGAATATTTGACTCTGTCATACTTGGGTTTCTTTATGGTGCTGTTCTATTCAGGGCTATACGGTCCTTTCTTCATGTAACGCCCTGTAGAATGTCGTGGACGTGTGAGTCCACTCGAGTTAGTGCCTCCGTGACTGGCCAAGGAGGCTCTAACTCGGCTCTATTGTCGCTTTATTGTCGTACCTTACTGCTGTACAACAATAAAGCCTTACTTTATCTGTTAATGGCGTGAGAGTGCCACTACCACATACTCCTTTGCTTTGTCCTTTAGATCTAGCTGATGCGAAGGCAACCATGAAAAACTTTTTTTAATAGAGAAACTTAAACACTGTTCATGTTCCTGGAAAGCGTAGGTTTGTTCTAAAGAGGATACTTTCTATTTATCCCTATAGGATGTCATTCGGCTGCTAGCAACCTAAGAACAAGGACAATTTTGTACTCCCTCTTTAGTAGTTTGAAATAGGTGATAAGTGAACCTTGGCAAAAGACAGGTGGAGTCGGAAATGTGCTAGCTGTTGAAAACAAGCAATAATATGATGTAGAGGAATTGCCAGTAGTTGGTGATCATTTTGAAGCATTACAAATAAAATAAATTTAGCTTTTTAGATATGTCCTCCCCGTACATTCCACCATGGACTAACATAACAAGATCATAGACTCCTTAGGTTAGTGTAGATGTCTATATTCTGGAATGTTAGGTGCCATTTCAGGTGCTATCATTTAACTAGCTGGATCATGATGAATGATCATAGTATGGTTATTATCCAAGGCATTTTGCTGAACCGTCGGCATGATGGAGCATTGCCATCACATGGGTAGCAGATTCAGATATCTACATTTTCTGGACCACGTTGGTATAGGGTGAGTAATGCTCCACATAGTCTGCTTCAGCTGTGAGTACAGAAGTGTGATTAAGGAGATGGATGAAAATATATATTCAGATTTGTTGGGCTAGGCGTTCAAAGGGTTCTTCACCTACTTTGTGCCTTCATGCCTGTTCAATCCCTCAGTCCTAAGAAAGAATGATTGTAGGACGTTCCTGGCCATCCTTAGGTCTGAAGATTTAATCTGCAGCTACCTTTTGAGTTGGTGACCAGTCATTTTTCACTAAAGGTTTCTCAGGTGCACCCCATTTCTGGAGACAGACGCAGAACTGACAGGTGTTCTATCCTGTACTGTGCAGATATTCTACAGCCAAAAGCTCGTTTGGTGATTGGATTGAAAAATCATCCCGGTAAAGAAAGATGCCAATAGCATGCATCCTGAGTTGGATGGGCACCTCAGCCAGGACCTGGCAAGCACTCTTGTGGTTGGCTGCACGGCAACACTCAGCACTGGAAGCATGGACCTCAGAATCCTCCTTGGTTTAGTAGACATTTTTGAAGTCTTGAGCTATGAAGAAATTCCCTTGAAATATGAGGCAAACTAAACCCTTTGCTGTTATTATCTTAAACCTTTTTTTATCTGATATATTTTTGAAGAAGTCTGAAATATGGACTAGGACACACATTTACTAACACACTAACAGGTGAAAAGTGATGAAGTGGCATTACATTCCCAGAGCAAAAATTGTTTTACACTGGAAAGTATCCCTAAGTTTGCACTACTTTGCAGCAAGGGGGGTATTCCATTGTAGGTATAGGGGCACTCTCATGCAACCAACCATTGCATTTGATGCAAAGCTCTAGTACAAAAAAATAAACAGGGCTTTGCACCAAAAATGTATATCTCCTGGAGGCAGGCGTAATGTGGAGAAAAGGCTTTTCGTTCCAAATATTTCAAACTTTGCATGTGTGCCTAAAGGCAATTTTAAAATAAGTCTAGGTATAGTATTTTGTATTTTAAGGGTACCCTGACAGTATGAAACTTGTGTTTGGAATCACACACACACACCCACACCCACACCCTTGCACTCTTGTGCAAGGGTGTGTGTATAGATTAAATAGAAAGAGGATGCTGAAGCGGTGGTTACAATGCCTGAACAGTAAGGGCAATAATCAGAGGAACTAGACCGATTCCGGGTAGTGCTTCGTACTGAGGGGCCAATTCACAATTTGGCAATGGTCCATTGTCCGCCAGGGGATTGGAGATGACAACCTCATTTTCCATGGAAGACAAATGCCTGCCATGTTTCGAATTTTCTGCCGACCTGGCAGCAATCTCTACGCCTTCAGAGGAGCCGTTACCATGGTAGCTCCTCTGAAGAAACTGAATGCTTTCTCAGTGGCAGCCATGCTTCATGCGGCCATTGAACAACCTTTTTTGTTTTATATCAGCAAACTCCTAAAGTATTCTCTTAGGCAGTAGGGGTAATTTTCCTTTGTTTCCGCTTCAGGGCTATTATGCTTGTAATGGCAATTCTGAAGAGTAAAACAAGTACAACAGACCATCCGCTCTGAATAGGTAGGGCGGTCTGATGTGCTTTACACCAACAGGCCCAACTCCACAGGCATAAGGTTCCTTGTGGCAGAGCTAGTGGGGCCAGTGAAAATATGACAGTCAGAGGACTCCCTTTTGTCAAACTTTAAATCAGGCCTTATGTACTGTTGCTTGTCAAATGTGTCCAGCGAGAAAGGGCAATTCTCTCATGAATGGTGATATGTGATTTAAATTATGCAGCAGTTCCTATTAAAATATTGGTTGTTTTTGCTCCTCCTCTGTCGCCTTGCTCAAAGGAACAGGATTGTCTAGGTCACATAAATCATAAGGGATCCCTATAAATTGCAGCTCCTCTGCCACTTCCTTCACAAATTCTTTCTGAATGTCATAAGGCAGATTGATGGAGAATTTTAAACCGGTGTGATTGTCTCTTAGACTGATACCAACTAGACCTATGCCTTGATTTGAAGATGGCTGCGCAGAAGCCCTCAGTCTTGAGGGAGTGGTGGTGCTTGGCATTACGGAGTGTATATCAAATCTTGATGCTGTTGTGATTGTGATCTGGGCTTTGAGCTGAGATAGCAGATCTTGACTTTGAGAGCAGACCCTTAACCCCTACATCAAGCAGCCTGAGGTTGAGAGAAATGCAGACAGCTTCATAATTGATGTAAATTCCAGGACTCTCAACTTCAAGAAGGTTGGTGATGAGGGGTGACAGTAGGACACGCAGCAATGTCAGCAAGCTGGACATAAGCGCCTATATAGGAGCATTCTGTTTCTTGACTGGTCATCCTTATGACGAGAGAAGAGTGGGCCAAAGTGACAGTTCAAGGGTAGAGGTCTCCAATCTGCAGGTTCAATCCCATTCCAAAATCTAGACGGTTTACAGGGGGAAAAAGTCTATTATGGGCCAGTAGGACTTTCAAAATCTCTATATTTTAATTTCTCTTTTGTTATCTTTTGCCTTTGCTTACTTTTTTTTCTTCCTTTTTTAGAATTTGATTAATGCACATTGAGCGTAGAAGCAGTATATGAGCTCAAAAGACGCCCACCTCTTCCAGATAAAGGAGGCAGAGTACCTTGCACCATTTGTTTGATGAAGGTTAGGAAATACCCTTCGTTTGGAAAAATAATTAGTCTTCTCTTGTAAGATATGCTGTTTCTAGCAGAAACAGCATGAAAACAATTTGCATTTCTCCCCTTCATGGACCGAATGAAAGCAATAAATGGCAAGCACATGAGGATTTTTCAATTACAGGTTCTTCTTGTTCAACTTCTAATAGTGCTTGAAGAGGCTTTCTTTGTTCTGTTCTTTTGAGAGAGAACTATAAGACGCCTGTCGGGAACAAAGCTAGATTCCAGGAACAGATGCAGATTTTCTGACATGTAGCCAGCAGTTTACCAGTTAACTGCTAAAAGGCAACAATTTAGAGCTTTAGCGTTGGTGACAAGGTATTGCGGTGATTCCCGGTACAGCCGATGTCGTGCCCCGCATTGTACAGACAGTGTGCCTCAGGCAGACACCTTTCTTTCTCTGCCTGGCATGCTGCTGCATTCGCCATTACAATTTACCTGGAGGCACGTGACCGGTTGGAGTGGTCCTCCACTGCGACATTCTTCTCTGTGGTGGCCTCCTTGCAGAGAATGCATACTATGGCCTGCACAAATATTAAAAAAACATATTGGCTAGAAGCTAAAATATTTGTTTGGTCTCAAAATGCACACATTGCCTTTGTAGTCCCTGGTACTGAAAGGGACTACTTTATGTGTGGAGGTACACCTTGTGAAAAAGAAGTGGTATTAATCAATATCTGAGGTGAGCTGGCACACTAACCCAGTAACTCATGCTGTAGTTAGTGGAAGAAAAGTGCAAACGACAAAACAGCAACTATGGATGTCTAAAAGCCCCTATAAGTATGTTATGCATATAAGGTCAAGGCTAACACCAGACCTAAGAACTATTTCAACTTGATAAATATATGAAATATGAAAGTGTTCAGAGTTTTTCACTCAGGGTTTTCTCAATTGGTGCATCTGACATGCCATCCCAAAGAAGAGCTTCGAACCGAGTTTCTCACTGCCTAACAACTTCAAGAATGAGGTGTATTGGCGATAGTACTGCATATTGTCTTACTGTTTTTTCTAAGACTGTATTTCTCTTCTGAGGATTCCCTGCTTGACAGCAGAGACTATTCAAAGCATTTGAATCATTGAAAGATACAATACTTGAAAAAGTGTGAGCCACATTTAACCAAATAAAGAAGATATATTAATAGTCTCTGTCTTTTTTTTGCCGATTTATATAGCGCAAACTCGACCCAAAGGTATTGGAGTGCTTTATATGAGCACCGGTTACATTACACAAGGAAAAATTCATGTTTTTTGGTAGGCACGGGGTGATTAAGTGATTTGCCCAGAATCACAGAATGTGGAGTCAACCCCGAGGCTCGAACCTTGGTTTCCCAGGTCCAAAGTCAGCAGTCTAGCAGTGAGACCACATCTCCTCTCCCAGAGGTTCTTGGAAGAACCTCGGATCAATATGTTTCTTGAAGGATCAAACAAGTCATTTAAAATAATAATGCTGATGCAGTCTAGAGGCAGGCTTAAACATCCACAGTGCATGTATTTCAGTTCCAGGTGATTAAGATCAGTGATAGATATCTTTGATTAGGGATTTTGTGTGTCTTCAGGAATAAGAGATCTGGTGTATACATCAGTCTTCTTTGTTACCTCTTCAACAGCAGAGGTAGGTTTGGGTACTACCCACTGTTTTCACAAGTCTTGGACAATGAGGATCATACATATCATGGATTGAATGTTTTTGATTATGATTTTCAGTAGAAAAGGAACAGGAGAATGACCAAACATGAGCATGTGACCAAAAAAGCATTCTCCTTAAATGTGATCTATTTGAGGCGGCACTTCCTAAACAAAGGCGTGTGTTAAAATGTGATTGCTTTTAAAAACTGCAGAGGCTGATGTGAAATGGGGAGCTCAGGATACCTAAGTAGGGTGGAGTAGATCTTAGTTCCTATGTCCATTGGAAAATAATTTTTTCTGCACTGGTGATCTTGATGATAACAATTTTAGTTCTGATGTATTTCAGAAGATTTCCTTCATCCAGTGGTGTATGTGTTTCAGACAGCGTGTGATTACTACACAGCCAGATGTAGAGTTAGATGTCATCTGCATGCATTTGGATTTTGTTGCTAGTTTTGTGTGATTATGTAAGCCAGTAGATGAAGATGTTGAAGATGGGGAAAACCCAATGGGACATCAGAAAATAATGTCCTGCAATGATGATATGGCAGTCACAGTTCTAAACTGCTGGCTTTGATTAGAGATGAACAAGGGACATTACAGTAGGATGGTGCCGGTGGTCCCTGGCACCACTTCTGGATGCTCTAGTGAAATTTTCAGGACCACTGTCAAGTGGTTGAGAATATTAGGATTTCTGGATGGACAACGTCAAGTGAGGAGAGCAAACTTCATTAATACTGGGAAATGTGGAATCTGTTTCCTGTGCGGCCAGTATCCTGGTTGTCAATCCTGTGCTAATGGTATATACAGAGACATTGTAAGGAGTTTGCAAAGTGGGCAATTGCCAAAGCCCCCAAATTCAAGAGATTCCCTGCTAAGTGATTAGAAAAGTCTGGTGATGCTGGTGCTGTGAAAAAAGAGTCATTGTCTTTTTTTTTGCTTCTTTCAAATTAATGAGCAACATCTACCGCATCATTGAACCGCTTCACCTTTGAACGATTGTTGGAGTACTGGAAGGGTTAATCAGGTAAACGGTGGGCAGGGTATGTGCAACACATTTCTATTAAGTGTGAATGTTCATGCTCAGCAGAGAGCTAGAACTACAGAGGGAAATAAGGAGGACTATCTTTGCAGGGAGTGATTGCACATTGCAGCCTCTATCCTCAGGCAGCAAACAACTATTCAAGCTCTGCAAAAAATTAAAGTTGAGGCTCTGAGGCAGGTATCTTTCAATAGGAGTGGGCTCCTCCTGGGAGGCGGCTTTCTGCTTAATGCTAGCTTTGTTCTGTGCACTTTGGCTGGATTCATCTGTGTGGGGCTGGATACTTCACTGAGTCTCCCTTCATATTGCCCAAAACACCTTGAAAGTCTCCTGGAGGGTGTAGGCTCTCAATGCATTTATGTTCTTTTCACTAGTTATTTCTGCATCTCCTTGAGAGCTCTGAGTGGGAATCTCCCTCCATATCCCAATAGTCTTTTCATATGAATAATGCAGCTCTGCTCCCTTCATATGTTTTCCTGGCTTCTTTTAAGGATCCCTCTCTCAGGCTGGTGTTTGCACTGCTTCTTTGTAGACCGCTGCCACTATTACTTGCCTTACTTGTGCTAATCTGTTTAAACAAGGCAGAAGAGTGAAATTGCATGTGTAGCGTGTGTTGGGGGTTGTGGGAGTGTGCGTGTGTGTGCAGTGTGTGTTACCTATAATGTCCAAAATTAAAGAAAAAGTGACACTTAAATCACTTAAGAGTACCAGAAAGATCGTTCACACTACAAAAAATGTAGCATATCTAAAAAAAAATGTAAAATGTATGCTTTAATCAGTCAGGAACACCCAAGAGATGTTGCTCTGCCTGCTGAGTGAGCTGTGATAGTAGTGACAGCTAGAACAACCAAATCACAGAGAAAAGGCATCAGTAGATAGGAA
Source organism: Triturus cristatus (assembly GCF_964204655.1). Lineage (NCBI taxonomy): Eukaryota > Metazoa > Chordata > Amphibia > Caudata > Salamandridae > Triturus > Triturus cristatus. The sequence continues at coordinate 212,568,421 of NC_140594.1, read as the reverse complement.
AGAGTGAAGAAGACCTACAAGGAGTGAGATAGCCAATTGGGGGTGCTTTTCTAGCACACTCTGTACAAGCTCAAGGCCCTCAAAGTCCTTACAAAAGCAGTGGCTTTTTGTAGAGTTATTGAGAGGTAGTGGGTGGTTTGTAAGCAGCTTGTGCTAGTCTGAGCGTCTGAATACTAGCATCTGATGTTTGGAAGTGGATCGGGTATCACCTAGTCATATATTGTGGAGCTTTGTGGCTTGATGTGGTGCCTTATGTTTTATCCTTAGATGAGGCTTGTAGGTGCTGGAAGACTTATCATTTGAGTCATCCAGTCTCATTCTTCCCAGCTCTCCGCAATTTGGGGATGGACGGAAGTAAGAACTTGGGGCCAGATGTACGATCAATTTTAGCATGCGCAAACGGGTTAGCGACCCGTTTGCGAATGCTAAGATTGGAATGGCTATGTACTAACACAATTTTGCGAGTTGCAATTGAATTGTGACTCGCAAAAAAGTGTTTAGAGACTTGCTATTTGGAAGGGGCGTGCCATTCCAAATAGTGACTCTCCAACCCATGTACGAATGCTTTGCGACCGCAATTGCGGTTGCAAAACAGTTGAAAATTAACACCCTCTTCAAGAGGGTGGTAATGGAGTCGCAAATGGGAAGAGGTCTCCAGGGGACCCCTTCCGCTTTGTGACAGACTGAAAATATGAAACAAAAATGTTTCATTAAAAAAAATAAAAATACATCCCATTTTTCTTTAAGGAAATCGAGCTGCATTAAAATAAACTGCTTTATTTAAACGTACTACTTAAGTCAGTGTGGGTGGAGAAAGGAAGACACTGGTTCTGTCTCAATTTCCGGATGCGGAAGAACTTCGACGTGGACCACCTGGTCCTCCTTGACCTCCTGGACGGGTTGGAATTATCACCGGCCTCGCGACACCACCTGTTCTTTTTCAGCGCCACACAGCCCTGAAGAGTCACGGGATAGTTCCCTAATGTGACACTACACGTGTCCGCTGGTTGATCTTTTGTTGTTGCGTCATTAAATACTTTTGATCAATACACTGGTGTCGACCACAGCAATTTTGAACTACACAAGACATTAATACCATTGTCATATCCTCATTACGTGTGCCAGGACTGTGTTCTCATTACTGGTGTGGGTTCTTTGGCTCACACATTTTCGGGGGTTACAGGGTATTTCCCCCGATCTGGCAGCACCGTGCACACTCCCAGCATAGTAAACATAGCGCGTAATAGCCTGAGCGCCAATCTTCCTGATTTTACTAAAAACCCTACATCGAGATAGCTTCTACAGACTCTGCCGTGCTCCTCTGCACCAGCAGGGCACAGCTCAGAATCTGCTGCTTCTGCTAAAAATAGGTGAGGGGGATGAGGTTGGGGCATGAGGGAGTTGCCGGCAGATTTCCAGGTTATTAAAAGTGATGATTCTAACGTGAGGCAATGCAGACTGACTTTGCCTGTTTGTCTGCACCAGTCTATTTCTCTACCATCTACCGGGCTCGCTGTCATGTATCCATTCATCTCTCTTTGTTAGAGGTGCGCCAGCCAATATATCAATATATTACTTAGCAGGTAGAGCCAGCCGGAGACGAGCCAAGCGCATACGAGCCAGTGGCCGAGTCGGGAAAATGTTTGGCATGTTAATCATACAGTAAACATGATGTAGAAGTGCAATAATGTCTCTTCAGAATTCAAAAGAGTGCATTTCTTTAGCGCGTCACCTCCCAATTGAGAGGAAGTTATTAAAAGTGCTCGTTTTAAACATGAGTTAAAACACTGCATACTCCGAATGTTGCCTAGAGTCTTATTATATTTAGAGTAACATTAAAATCTAGTTCATTAAACACGAGAAGTTTTTGTACAGCACGCATCTTGAACTCGCATATTTCAAGGGGGCAATAATAAAGATGAAAACGGAAGTGCCGGGGAAGGGAATAAAATAGATTCATTCACAATTTGGCAGCAATGTTATCTATGTGAGGATTTCATTCAGCCCCAGTTTGTAAAAATCCCTTTAAAGATGTGTTCCCCTCGGAGTCTCAGCTAAAGGCCAGATTTAGATCTTGGAGGACGGGTTACTCCGTCACCATTGTGACGTAATAACCCGGCCGCCTAGATCTAAAACATAATGGCTTATCTGCTACAGATTATTTAGATATAAAAAGCGAATGAGCTGTTCAATTTGAACACACTGTGAAAGTGAATGAAACAGCAGGGGTATTGTTTAAAAAAGACACATTCTGTTCTCGCCATGAGCCAGGAATAAAATTAGAAATAAGCCAAACGTCAGAACCGTGAGCAACTTCAGCGTCCCTCCGAGTGAGAATCCTTAGAATTTTTAAGGAAGTGTTTAAGACTTGTCACAGTGTCGAGAAGATGAAGGAATGGCATTTGTGAAACGTGAAGCGAACCCCATTTTTCAGTGGTTGACTACCAACTCGTCACGTATAAAAATGACGAGTCCTTTTGCTCTAATGAAAATCAAAGTCAGATCACTGAAGCAATTAAAAACCTTTTTTTAATGATTTTACCTTTTGTTCTATTGTGTTGACAAACTTGGATGGTTAGCTTTTAAAAATATTTAATTTGTTGCCACAGCTGTTACGTTTCTTGTGATAACGATAAATATATTAGTCTGTTTTAAAAGTAACACTACCTTCACAACTTTAGTGTAAAATAACAATAGCCTCATTTTTGCTTGACTACCGCGATAAAGTTTCTCGGGTTCCTTGACATGCCAACTTTAATGCATTTTTCATTCGCTCACCTTGTTGGCTAATGATCCATTGATTTTGTTGACCAGCCAGTTAAATGTCCTTCCATAAATTGCTTTTGCTACAGCATCCCGAGCATAATACGAAAGTTCTACATCCAATGGTGTAAGAAGCTGGAAAAAAAGGAAGAACATTTTCTTTGTATTTGTCAGATTTAAAAAACGGCAGGTTTGTCTTATTTTTTTCAGAAGCAAGAAATACACAAAATGATAAGTCATACATGTAATACCACATGCAAACAGATGTGTGACAATATCTTATGCCAATTTAAAAATAATCACAAATTGAAAATAAGTTCTAAGCAATACACCGCCATTCACTTTCAAGTCAGTTAGAAGGCTACAAACGAGAAACCATTTTTAAAGCGAGACCTAACTCATTCCATGATAGGTTATACATGTAGGTATTATGGGGTATTATGGGGTAGCAAATTATTAATATCTCTATATGGATTAAAGGATAATTCTGGGGCAGCCTCAAGGGCAGTATATGAAAACATAAAGTTTATAATGTATTATACAAAAACATCGACGTCCAATGTATCTCCCACGCATAAACAAAATTCTTCCTAAGAAGATTCTAGCTTCGCCCTTAAGACGCCATGCCCTCAAATATGCTAGGATTGTCGGAAGAGCAGGAAAATAACCCAATCCAACTAGAAGTGCAAAGCAGATTTGGCTAGTTTTAGAAATTTTCAACAAGTCAATTAAATTTCATGTTGATATTCTGTCAGTATTTTTATTCATTTTTTTCCTATATACTTTCAATGTATCTTTCATATGAACAACCAAAAATAGATATTTCTCAAAGGTGATGTAGCATCAGCATATCCCCTATACTTTCCTTGAAATGGATGCTGTCAGCATACATATACTTCAGCATACCTATTTCAGGTGTGTAAACCACATCACTGATTGGCAGTTCATAATATGGATATTTAGCGACAATAGTTCGTCATTCGAAATGTGGTCATCATGTGCATACAAAGTCAATATTGAGGACTTTGCCCTCCTTCCAGTGCCCCCTCCTCAAAACCAATAGTCTAATTGCCTGTTTGTTTTTAGCAATCATATTGCCTCTTCAGTGCCTGCAGGTGCACACACACACACACACACATGAATGAACGTGTGTATACATGAATGCACACGTGTGTTTGTTGGAGTTAATTGAAGACACCCCATAAATCTGGCATGAACAAACATACATATGCAGCATCATTATAAGCTTTTCGAGACCGCCCTTTGCATCTACCTTATCCATTCTTTTAAGGAGTCACCTCTATTGGGTGAGAGAAGTTCAGATTCCATGTCCACGATCAATTAACGTCAATGGTAAAATCAGATTTACTGAAGAAGAAAGCTTCCCGCTGCAACCTGGACTGTGACCAGGACTTAAATCTTCATAGAACATCAGAAATTGTAGTAATGGATTTTGTACCCGTCGGATCACTGCAGCAGTTGACTGGCTCGACCTCCAGGAAAAAAGCTATTTTTTAGCCTCAGTAAAAAAGCTACCCCAATTAACACGGATGCTAGTCTGTCGGAAACTTTATTTTGTATTACATTTTTACAAAACTTTCGCGAATTACATGCAATGTAATAAAAAGATCATTAGTTCAATAATTCACGTTAATAAATGTACACCTTTCGAATACAGGCATCATTTAAAAATTATAGTTTAAATCAACACTATTTCCCCATAGAGTTTTCCATTCCCTATCAGGACAATGCGCCCCTAAATTAGCTTGCTCTATTTATTTCCGAATCTTTCTGAAGCTGTATTAAGTAATTGACAAGGCTGCCACCAGGTACATCATCCAATGTTATATAATGTACTGAATTGCCTCAATACAGAGGGTTACTCTTCGTCTGGGCAAAGCTAATTAAACATATCTACTTTACGATGGCTTTGCGATGGCTTCCAAAAAGAGGAAGGTAATAGAAATATCACATCACATCACATAAATACCCGAAAGGAGCGTACGCTTGCTTCCGGCGAGTTCTGCGACTCACCAAGCGGTCACCACGTATGCGCCCTCCATACCGATACTGGGCACGCCGAGACAGCAGCAAGTAACTACAGCTGCGGAACTGCGCACATGGGATGATGCGGGACTCCAGACGATGGGGGACTTATATCAAAACGGGCAGCTGATTCCATTCAACACGCTTGTGAACTAATATAACCTACCGCAGGGCCAGTTTTTAAATTTATTTTTTATTTTTTTTAAATATTTATGTTTATTGAACTCAAACAACAAGAGTCATGCGATACAGAACAGTGTATCGTACATTACCATAGTTGCAGTTCTTTAAAGGCATCAGTACATTACTTTCGTAATAGCGTGTAGAATTACCAGTTATGCAGTGAGATTTACACCATACAGTGATCATCTGGTGATGGGATAGATGGGGGTTCGCACAGTTCCCCCCGATAAACATTCCATTTAGACCATATTGCAATCCATTTTTTGGGACATCCCCGAGCTACATAGACTGTTTTCTCTCTCACCATACACCAGTCCATGTCCTCTTTCCATTTCTTCAGTGTCGGTGCAGGGCCAGTTTTTAATGCACGCAGCACGTTGAGGTTAATCTGGGGTGACATGACAGAAGAGCCAAAAACACACTTAACACTCCAGTATCTGCATATATTGGGGGCGGGTTGGCATCTTGTCAGGTGGTTAGCAGAGTCACTACGGTCTCATGCAGCAGCCTCACTAGAAAAATTGAAAGGGCACTGGGATGCAGATCTACAGAGACAAAGCATGGACCGGGAATGGGCAACAATCTTAGAAAGCCCCACCTACATACAGAGAAATGACAGGTTTAGGCTTATAGAATAATATATAACACAAAGAGCTTACATGACACCGACCTCAATCAACAGAATATTTAATCGCGTTGATTCACGGTGCCCTCCCTGCAAACTGGTGGGAGGAGATCTCATACATATACTGTGGGCGTGCAACAAGCTGGCTACCTATTGGGAGATCATCACAACACACTTGGCGTGCTGCACAGACCGCACACTGGAATGGAACTGGGAGGAGTGCCTAATGGGGCTGTATCGGCGGCATAAGAAACATAAAGTGACAACCCGCTTTATAGACCTGGGACGTATAGTAGCAAAGCGCCTCATCACTAAACGCTGGAAGTCCTCTGACCCCCCCCGTCAGTGAAGGCGTGGTATCACTGGTGCTCTGACGTGAAGATGCCATTGGCATACGTAAGACACCTCTAGCTGTAGCCTGGGACACAATACTCATAGACCTCCAAGGCGTGTGTCAGGAGCACTTGGAGATGCAGGGGATATCCCAAACAGCAAACGGCATGCAAGAGCGCACAGAGGGAACCCAACAGTAGCTAGAGCCCCCCCCCCCCACCAATGAGCACAAATCCAGGAGTGGAGCATAGACAGCACACACGCAGTAACACCTGACGAGTACCCAAGATAACAGGTACTGACACAGACATAAATAAACGAAATGTTGGTGGCGGGAAGGGCGGTGTGACATATGACATGCACAGTAGTAGCAACACCATCTGCGCATACTATAGTAATTCAGTGAGATACGATTCCCCCACCCCTTTTCCCCCCACCCTATTGTTCTGCCCCCTACGAACTAACGTGTTATTACAAGCAGTGTTGTGTACATTCTAGACGAATGTTTGTTGACGAAACACTATGTTATTATAGCAAGTGCTGCCCTGTTTGTTTTTTTAGTACCAGGTACGTGACTTGCAGTACTAAGGTTAAACGTTTGTGACAAGTAGCATTCGTAAAATATTCATATATGCAATTTAAGCCATCTGTAACTGCTGTAATACATGGAAATTTGTAAAACTAATAAAGAAATTTAAACAAAAAAAAATCACATAAATACCTGCAGTTATCCATCATTTTGTCAAGCCAGGGCAAAGATGGGTGGTAAACCTAAATAATGCTTGGATCACTTATCAGTGATCATCATTACACTCCCTCTTGTCTTCCCTCTCTTTTAACAGACCCCTCCCCGTGGGGCTAACTCTAATTATCAAATAATATCTGCTTCTAGTCCCACACCCAGAAACGTGAAGACAAAAGGAAAATGATTGACAGTGAGCAATCAATACATTTTTCTCTCATCTGTCAATCTTGTTACAAAGTTTACTCTACGAGTAGATATCAAAAGAGTCCTTTGTATCTTCTCTACGAATAGATATCAAAAGAGGCCTTTGGATCTACTCTATGAGTAGATATCAAAAGAGGCCTTTGTAAAAAGAGTTCCTTGTAGCAATTTTAATAGGAGTATCACAAATAAGAACATTATCTGCACTCAAGGCACAAAAGGCACACATTTCTCTGTAAAGTGGCATGAAGCACTGCACATTCCATCTTAGTAGCAGAAGACTCCGCTATCTGTTGTTCTTAATGGCATGGGGACATCGGCGAGGATGCTACAGCCAAGCAAACATCTTTCATGGGTACACCAGGAGCCACTGCCCACGATACCGCCATCCATATTGTGACCATTCAAGTACAAATGGAAACTACCCATCCCTGCTGGGTAGCATGCTTTTATGATCAGCAACCTGTCCCAGTGACTACTGAAAGACTGTGATCCCTTCAAACATTTGGGAAATTTACAATCACACTCACAATTCCCCAATGAGGTCTCTATATGCTCCAAGACGCATTTCTGATGTGCAGTCCTAGAAAGTAACCCCTTCACACCCGCTGGGAGTGCTGTCACTTGCTTTAGATGAAACCATAACAATGCTTTTCACAAGAATGTAGGGCCAGACCTTACAACAAAGGCATCCCGGGACTTTTGCAGGCATGAAACTGCATTCACCAAAGAGACTAAACCAGGTAAATGCCCCACAAATGTGATTGATATCAAAAGCAGTAGATTGTGGCGCAGCACGTTCGAAACGTTTAGAGGTGATTGCAACTTTTGAAACCCCGAAAATAACTTACACAGTTTAACTAGGACCCTCAATGGAAGAGTCAACAGCCAAAAAGCCTTTAATAATCTGGTGATGAATTGGCTGTGGTCCTCTAAGTCAGAAAGACAACTTAAATGGAGATCCACTGGACCTTAAGAGAAGCAATTGCCAACCTTCATGAAGCCACCTAAGAAGAAACTAGAGTAGTTGCTCCGATAGCTTACCACACAGCTTTAGAATCCTTGTCTTTGATATGGATATTTCTCACACATTGAACTCTGAACAGTGAGCTTTTGAACATAAGTCATGGAGATGTCACAAGGTGGGACTCCAGGTGTATTGCCACCCCTTGTTCTTGCAGAACATTGCATATAATGTGTGTATAGACCATTAAGTGGTTGATGAATACGGCATGAATGAGGCACTCATTGACCCCTTCAAGACTGGGGAGTCTGTGCATCTCTGTGCCACAGTTTTGTAAGAACAAATCAGTAAGAAGTTATTTAAACACATATACCTTTTTGGGCTCTGTTTGTACATCCATATGATCTATATTTTTAGACACAATAAGTGCTACGTATTGGTAGCCCTTCCTACATTAATTTCTCATTGCTGCCTCAAGCTACAATAAAACAAATTGCACTTTTGTCCTTTTTGTAACAAATTTGCTCAATATTTTGTTGCATTTCTCAAATATACAAAGGTAAATCTAATAAGATAAGGCATTGAAACGCAGCTCTAAAAGTTTGAAGTCTGACAATATCAAATGTGTGGATTTTCCTAGGAAATGTCAATGAAACAATTATTGTATAACATTAACAGAGAGTACTAAATTGTGGCAGAATCGCTGTTTTTGGTGCATGGTTCATTTGATGGCAAATATCAAAGTCAGGACTCTATAGAAATGATAAAAGATATATATTTTCAAATTCTGTATAACCTAAGGAATATTTTTGTGCTAACCAGACTCCCATGCTGTGACTGGATGGCCAGTGGTATACACTGGACATGCCATTCTTTAGTTTTTAGTAATTTGTTTCTCGAACCAAGGTAATTCACTCCAGTCTCCCTCAGGTAGGAGCATACCCTGCCAAGGCTTACCTAAAACTTTGTTCCTGTGGGTCTCCTAGGAGTGGCGTCACTTGAAATGGTTCAATTTTCTATTGGTTCAGCATGTCCACAGAAGATAAACTGAGTGCAATGCATTTTGTAAATTTAGAAAGAAACTGCAAACAAAATGCCGGTTTGGGCTACCTGTCTTTTGGTTGCAGGTGTTACCACTGGGTTGCATGGAAATATACCACAACCATATATTTTTAACAATTATGCATCATAACATTTCTTTTGCTGGTTGCATAAGCTCCCTTAACCTGATAGGCTCAGTGGACAATGCACTAAAAAAAAAAGTCTGTCAGATCGTCAGTATTTTTCCCTAAACCATGGTGTTTCCTTCTGTCAACCGCATTTACGATGGATTTAGGCCCAGATCTCTGTAGTGGGGTGAATGTATAACATTGTTCTGCATTCTGTCCATTAATTGTTCTTTTTGCATTTGCCACCCCGAGAGGAACGGCTATGCCCAGACGTGGGTCCCGTGCTCTCCATGCCACTGGAGTCAAGCTATCCTGGCTGATTAGGGGTGAAACCCCAAAACCGGTCCTAGGATGCTTGTTTCCAGTCCAGGGAGGACCTGGCCTGGCAGTTTGGGCTGGACTGTTCCCATTGGGTGCAGGGTCAAGACTGATTTGCATATGGCTGGGTCCAAACTGGAATAGCATGGTGAGCAAAAAAACGATGGTTTTGAGCCCAGATCTCTGTACTGGGGTGAATGTATGACATTGTTCTGCATTCTGTCCATCAATTGTTCTTTTTGCATTTGTGACCCCAAGTGGAACGAGAATGCCCAGACATGGGTCCCGTGCTCTCCATGCCACTGGAGTCAAGCTATCCTGGCTGATGAGGAGTGAAATCCCGAAACCGGTCCTAGGATGCTTGTTGCCAGTGCAGGGAGGACCTGGCCAGGCAGTTCGGGCTGGACTGTTCCCATTCGGTGCAGGGTCAAGACTGGTTTGCATATGGCTAGGTCCAAACTGGAATGGCATATTGAGCAAAAAAACGATGGATTTAGGCCCAGATCTCTGTACTGGGGTGAATGTATGACATTGTTCTGCATTCTGTCCATCAATTGTTCTTTTTGCATTTGTCAACCGCATTTAGGCACATATTCCTACCAATGCTTGACCTGCATCTGTATTCCTCTTGATCTGTGTGGTTGTGAGACCTGTGTGGCATTTCCATGGGTTTGCGAAGGGCCAACAACATTAGACCCCAGGGGTTATTTTTGATCGTAGGAGATGGGAATGTCTGCAGTATTTGGGTCCCAGATCAAAGGGCACCCATATGAACCTACCAACCCCAGACATTTCTGAAAACTAAAAACTCAGAAAAGTCCAGGGTGATGTGGCTTGCAGGAATCCCAACATATTTTATTACCCAGAATTCCCTTCAAATTATGAAAGGCATCCATTGTTCCCACACTTTTCTCAATAAAAACAGTGCCTCACATTTGTTGATGGACTTAATGCACAGAACTGAAAAAGGCAACATCTGTGACCATGTGAAGACCACACTGATAGTATATCGGCTTTACATAACTACAAATTTGACTTTCTCTTGTCACTAATGACAGTCCAACCCACACGTAAGACATTGTTTTTATTGATAGAAGTGTAGAAGCACTGGGTAATAGGATTTTCGCTGTTTCCCACAAGTGCTGGAACTTTCACAGAAATCTGAGCAAATTCAATTGTTGCAGGGATTCTGCACATATACAGAACTATGTACAGGAAAACGGGACCTCAGTGAATAGGGGTGCACCAACCTACCACATTAGTACCCAATATCCCAAACCGACTAGCTATAGTGTCTCATTCGTTCTCCAACTACAGCGAAGCTACCAATGATTAGACAACCCAGAACATGTCACTCTCTCTTGGGAATTGCGGGAACCAGACAACTCTTTCGCTCACTCACTCATACTTGTCCAAAATGTGAGCAATCAGAGACGTGGTATAGTTTAAAATCTTTATTTCAACTAACACGCTCTATGGTACAGTACACATGCCGTTACTAGCAGCAAAATGCATAAACACAATATAGTCAGCATTGTCACAATTCCATAGAATACAAACGGTGATATCATTTTATAAAGACAGTGGAAAAAGGACTAAAAGACCTAACCACCCACCCCGTTGTAAGAAATAGTTTATTATAAAAAGGAAGACCTCTGTCCTTTGTCAGCAGACCCCATACCTCAAGGCCGAGATGAAAGGTTCACATCGCAGGACAAGCACAACTCTTCTCTCTGGAAAGGTGTCTCTCCAAGTGTGTCAAAACATGTTTAGCTTGCAATATTAAAGCACACGATTTCCAGTAGTGCAGCTGTGGGTAGTATGTTATGTTTAGGTATGAGGGACTGACCAGAACAGAATAACAAGGGGCATTGTTGATCGACCTTGTACATCGTGTGCAGACTAAACCTCAGAGCACAGCAGAGAATGCGAAAAGCAGACAGTTCTCATGTGAAAGGGGCACAAACAGAGTCTTGCAAAATATATGCTTGCAGTGTCGTGCACAAAAGCAGCCTCATGGCAGTGAAGCTCATGCTAACTTAGCAAATATCGACAATGGTCCCAAAAGCTATATTGCACAATTTTTGTAACCAATATCTGACATTTTCAGGGAATTTTGGGTAAGTAAAAATGTGGTGGCATTACCACAAGCCACATTATCCAGAAACGTTTCTTGTATAAATGTCTGGGGTTGGTAGATTTCCCTAGTTATCGGCTGACCACTGGTCAAAATACTGTAGTTAACCACAGTCCCCAAATCAAGCAAATTCCAAGCTAAAGTCAAGAACTTTCCTTGGTTGCGTTCTTTGGCATTTGCTGTTCTGGGCAGTACAACTTGTGGGATATCATTTTAATTGAGAGATGTGTGGTGATGGATGATGGTACAAAATTTGCTATCATCTATTGAATCCCACTATATTTTTCGCTTCATATTGTAAAGCAGTGTACACCAAAAACACATTGCAAAAACTTCCTACGAACCCCTGACACTGAGGGTAATTCAGAATTTGGGAAGTATTTAGGTACATTTAAAAAAATATATGGACTTTATTCGCCCCAATTTCTATTCATTAGATGTGTTGTTATCAAGTGATGTCTGTTTGGTACACAGTAAAATAACATTGTAAATCATGGCTTGATTACTGAATTTGATTATCATGGGCTTTCGAACAAAAGACAAACAATATACATGTCTGTTAGAGGAAAACTCTGTTGGGCATAATGGAATAGCATGTTTGAGGATATGAATACTGAGCAAAACTTTTGAGGTGAAAACATTGAGACCCGCTGTTCTTTTGCCACCTACAGTACTTTGCCCACGCAAGAATCAAAACACTATTTGATCTTTTTCTTAGCATAAGGCCTTATTACCACTTAGGTGGTCTTCAGCTGGGACTGCCACTGTTGCTTTCCCAGGAAGACCGCCAAGGCCATGGTGAGCCTGCCCAGATGGGCGGTGCTGTGGTGGTCTCACGTCGGTGGTATGTTAGAATCATAGAAGAGCCTATACAGCATAATGCCGCTGTGATAGCACCGAATGCTCGTCCATGCACAGTGTGGCATGCACCATGTCGTGCATGCCACACAGTGCATGCAAGACCATTCAATTTGTGCCCCTACACCCACTGCCATGGGCAGATTTGCCATGGGGCCTTGTTGGGAGGGCCCCTCCTTGCCCTTCCGCCAGCTTTTTCATGGTGGGAACACCACCATGAAAAGGCTTGCAGAAGGGCAAGTCGCAATTTGGATGGCAGTGCTGGGATCGGCACAGCCTCAATTCCTCCTCATTTGCAACACCGCCGGCACCGTGGGATCCAGGATCCTGGGGGTGCTGGCGGTGTTGTGGCGGGCTGCTAGCTGTCCGACCACGCACTCTTAATAAGGTGGGCAGGCCATGAAAGTCGGGTCGCCACCACAAGTATGTCAATCCCAGGACTGCCGTGCTCGTAATAAGGCCTTAAGAAAAAATGCAAACAGTGACTGGCTCCCTGCTGGGGCACAGAAACACAGTTCGTGCTGCAGCAAGCAGCCCGTGCAGTTTGGATTTTTTTCTAAGCCTAAGATAAAATAAAAACAAATCTGGCTCCTTGCTGGGGGACAGCACACAGGTAAACGAAAATGCACTAAAGCTGCTGGGTGTGGGGCTCCATGGCTACCATGAAGTATTTATACTACATCAGGGCTTTCTGGAGACACCCTTCCATGATTTTATACAGTGCCTAATTTGTAAAACAATGAGTGCTGATAAACTCTGCCTACAGCCCGTGGTGGCCCTATGACATGCTGGGGCCCAAATACCATGGCTGCATAGTCTTGAATCCGCATCATGCCTAATTAACTCATCATGAGACACCCCCTTCTCTTTTATATCACTCTAGTAGTTCCTGCTTTCACCTAGTGTTTTCCTTTCTTTTGCTTTCTTTCCCCAACAGCAACCACCGGCTCATATTAAGCACTGTTTGCAAATATACATCAAGAGGACAGCCACTCTGTTAAGTATGGGTGGGTCATGCCTTTGGAACGCAGGATTGCCTCTAACTGCACAATCAACTGTACCTGGTGAGCAGTTCTGAGTCCAAGAATCTGAGTTAAAAATACATCTTGCGTAGGTGGATAGCGCCTATTAGAACTGACAGCGATGTACTCACGACAGACCCACAACACATTGTGGACACGCTGGCACGACACTTCGAACAAGTATACACCTCCACAAATACTACCACTGTACGAGAAGCGCTTACATTCCTTCACGATATTCAAATGCCACGGCTCACGCCACAAGAAGCCATAAGTCTAGAAGCCGACATCACGGTAGATGAACTCAAAGTAGCCATTTCCAAAATACAATTGGGTAAAGCCAATGGTCCTAACGGAATACCAATAGAATTGTACAAACACACAGCAGAGAAGATAGCCCCATATTTGTTAAAAATGTTTGAAGCTAGTTGCGACGTAGGGACACTCCCTAGAGATCAACAACTGGCAAAGATTGTGGCCATCCATAAGCCTCGTAAACCGGCAGAGGAATGCACGTCGTACCGTCCAATATCCTTAATTAATGCCGAAGGGAAAATCTTAGCCAAAACACTTGCGCTCAGACTCACTCCCCATCTTCACACATTGATCCACCCAGATCAATCCAGTTTCATGCCTGGCAGAAACACAGCCCTGAACCTTAGACGCCTTCATGGCGTACTAGGTGGAAAACATACTATCCAGGAAGACGCTGCGATCCTCTGCCTGGACGCACGGATGGCCTTTGATTCGGTGGAATGGGCCTTTTTGGTTCGCAGTCCTTCAACACTCAGGGTTCGGACCGAAGTTCTGTTCATGGGTACGTTTACTCTACACGGACCCGGTGGCACACGTAGTAGCTAATGATCACATATCGAGAGAATTCACCCTATGCAAAGGAACGAGACAGGGCTGCCCATTATCGCCCTTATTGTTTGCATTAGTTCTCGAACCACTGGCGGCGTGGATACGATGAGACCCCATGGTTCGCGGTCTAAAATGGAGGGGGGACTGGGAAGATCGTATCTCTCTATACGCGGACAATGTATTATTATATATCGCCTCGCCTATGAGATCACTAAATGCGATACTCAATATCTGAGCGGTGTATGGCTCTGTCTCGAGATATACCATCAATTGGGATAATTTAGTGCTATACATATTACATGGACTACCCCCACGTCTACCGAGAGGCTGCAAGGTCCAAATAGTCACGGACAGTTTTAAGTACCTTGGTATATACATAACCTCCGATAGCGACACATTCCTAACACTCAATTTACAGGCCCCTCTGCAACAACTGAAACGTGAAATTCGGCATTGGAAGACACTTCCACTCACCCTGCTAGGTAGAGCGGCCCTCTTTAAAATGATGGCTCTGCCCAGATTTTTATATGCCCTGCATAACCCTCCATATCCAGTCCATGACTCCTATTTTAAAGCAGTTAACTCGGAGGTGGCGGCTCTCCTATGGGATAGTAAACCGGCAAGAGTGGCAGAGACTAAACTGGTGAGGAGCTGGTATGATGGCAGGATCGCCCTCCCTGATATTAAAGCATACTACTGGGCTTCACAACTTACTGTCATTAATCAATGGCTTCATGTGCCGGACACGGACCCAACCTGCCACCTCAACAGAATGGCTCTAGGGAGAGGCGGTGTTAATAGAGCGCTCTACAAGACTCAGAAAGCCCATAACCTTATCGGCCCAGCATCGCACACCATCCGCATCTGGCAAACAGACACTTGGGTTGGACTGACAAACTTACGAAACACACACCCTTATGGGACACACGCAAATTTGGGACACTGGGCAATAGTAAAGGGTTTCAAAAGTGGGATCTGATCGGTATGTCCCGATTGGGGGATATTTGGCATAAAGGGAAACTTGTCAGCTTCACTCACCTGCAAGAACAGTATTCCATGGCTCCAGGAGAACACTTCAGATATTTGCAAATTAAACACGCAATTGAAACAGCTATCCTCATGGAGGAGACACTTCTGGAATCCTCCCCTTTAGAGGACCGACTACTTACCGACCACCTCTACAAAAAAGCGACGTCACTGACATATAAAAAAAATCATTAACAACCATCCGGACCCACTCGCCCGACTCAGGGAACTTTGGCAGTCTGACGTGGGAGACATGGACGACCCTGATTGGCGCGAGGCGCTTGCCTCACCAAAAGAAGTAGCAATCCCCTCCAGACTGCGACTGGTGCAGTTTAAAATACTACACAGGACCTATTACACATGAACAGTATTACACAAGATGGGAAGGGACACAGACCCAAGCTGTCTGCGTCTCTGTGGGGACATAGGTACCTACTATCACACCTTATGGGAATGCCCCAAATTGGTGCCTTACTGGGAGGCGGTGGTAAGCGAAATAGCAGAAGTCACCGAGAAACAGGTCCCACTTGAACCTCAGTGCTGTATTCTCAATGTATGGAGTCCGACGGATCTTACCCACGACAAACGCCTCTGGGCTACAACTGGTTTGACGATAGCTAAACGGAACATAGCGCAAAAATGGGGAGTGGGGACAGTACCAACAATAACGCAATGGAGCAGGGACATGGATATGGCCATGGTAGCAGAGAAGGCCACATTTGAGAATAGGAAATGTCCCCGCAAATGGGCTAGGGTGTGGGGAAAGTGGAACGTGCACAGAGGGCACATCTGCTCCCCCCCAGAAGGTGATAGTGAATCGGTGAAGACATGTAAAGTTGTGGAATTAAATATGCACCCAGACGGGAATGTTTAACGAGTAACCAAATAGAAAAAGCATTGTAATTGTACAAATAATGCATGCAGATCTGTATTGTTGTAGTAACAAATTTAATTAAAAAAATAAAAAATAAAAATACATCTTGCATATGGCAAACAGGAGAAAGCAGTGGGGCCCCCTCTTCCCAAGCTTTATGAGGCCTGGGGTCCCCATACCTGAGGGCAACATATGATAATGGGTAGGAGACCCCATCATTGGGCCGGCATTTCATTATAAAGGGGAGGGTGGCACACGGCCCCTCTTCCTGAGATCGTTGTGGCCCCTGGGACCCCATCCCCCAAAAGCCTCTCTAAATTATAGGCAGATGCCCCGGTGCTTACAAGGGGCACCCACAAAGCAGCACGTTGGGGGCTGTGAGGGGGAGCCTCAGGACCCCTGCGGTCTCAGCTGGCGTGCTTGCTCCCATCCAAAGGGAACAACTGCTTTTTACATGCTCCCTCCAGGTGAGAGCAACATCTGCTCTGTTTCCCCTAAAAATGTACTGTGGGCAGGGAAATAGAAGTTCTGCTCCCAGCCAGTGAGAGCATGTTTAAAGTTCCTGCTGAGTGTTAGCAGACATGCCTTCCCTGACCATGCTGCTGGAAGTAGGGAAGGCGTGTTTGCTCCTGCGTGGCGGGAGATTTAAAAATGCTCCCGCCAGGTGAGAGTGAACATATTATTCCCTGCCCGCGCTGGTGCGGGCAGGGAACTTCTCTGCCCTGGGGGTGGGCTCCCCAGGACACAGTAACTTAGCTGGCACCATGGATTGGGGCCTTTAGAGGCACAGAGAGGGAGCCTTCCTTGCCCCCTCCCTTTTAAATGGCACATGGTCCCACGGGATGTGGTCCCCTGGACCTTTTTAGGCTCAGGCAGGGGGCTGTGCAGTTCCCTCGCCATTGCTTAAGAATTCGTCCCTGTGGTATTGGGTCCCCGGGGACTTTTTAGGCTGGCGGAGGGGCACCACACAGTCCCCCTCCCCTTTTTTTAGGAATTCATCCCCGTGGGATGGGGTGCCTGGGGTCTCTTTAGGCTGAGTGAGGGGGCCACGTGGCCTCCTTCCCATTCATTAATATATCGGCCTTAGGGAATGGGGTCTCTGGGGCTTCTTTGATTCTTGGAGAGGGGGCCTGAGCCCCTCCCCTAATTTAAAACTGTACCGAGCCCCAGTCCTCTGCCTTCCAGGGAGGAGGAGGTTTGACATGAGCTTTTTTTTTTATTGCTACAAGTTCATAGATCCACCGCAAATTCGCAGCAGTATTTTTAAAAAAAAGAAAGCATTTTTTACCCCACCACGGGTATCTCTACCCTGCCTCATATGCCTTTTTTGTGGGTGTTTGTTTTTGGACCTTGGACAGAGTCCCGAGTCCTAAGATGGCTGCCACCAAATTGTTGATGTGCTAGCAGGAGATCTGTTGGCTCCGCAATGTGATATATACAACGTTTTTGAGCATTAATTGTTCAAAAACTACTGAACGGATTTACACTAAATCAGGAAAAGCACTCTTTCTGGACCAATGTCTAACTTTCTGCCAAATTTGGTGTAAATCTGTTGAGCGGTTTGGGCTGTAGCTGTGTTTAATTATCTAAGGAACAAGCATTTACAATGCAATGGTCTCGGCATTGTTAAAGTTAGAGCTGTTGGCATTGCTCATGACATTATTCTTGTTTTTGTTTTTAAAACATTTAAAGAAACGGCATTGTTATTTACAATGTTAATAGCTTAATCACTCTCCAATGCGAGACCTATTGCATTTGCACTCACACACAGAGCCACACACACACAGCCACCCACACACAGAGCCACCCACACACAGAGCCACCCACACACACAGATCAACCCACACACAAATAGGGCCACCCACAGAGCCACCTACACACACAGTTACCCACACACAGACAGAGCCACCACGCATAAAGGCAGACACATAGCCACACACACAGAGCCACACTCACAGAGCCACACATACACACACAGTGGCTTCCACAAACCTTCCAGCACCTGTGACGAGATTAGCAATAAATCATCATTTAACAGTGTTTAAGGCCCGAGAAACTAAGGAGTTAAATGGAAATAAAAAGAGAACTTCGCCACTAAAGATAAAGCGTGCAAGAAACCGAGGAAGGTTTCTGCGTTTCAGGCATACACTGGTCATGTCATTGAAGAATGGAACCGCAGCTCACAAACGAGGCAGGGTCGGGAGGAACCAGACTGGAAATGAAATTACTAGCACACTGTAGCAGTGCTGGTGCGCAGTTAGTAACACTGACTAGACACATAGCCATCACGTACCTATGGATGGTCACACACACACCCCCAGCAGTGTACACAATGTCTGCTTTACAGCCATAGCATGCACGCTGTAGAGATACCCACAAATTACTAGCATTGCTGCCCTGAGGAATTCATTGTCCATCACATTTGCTTTCCTGTAACTTCCTGTGATGCAGTGACCAGTTCCTGATGTACTGTCTGTACTCAGATCACACTAGAATTTTTGAAAAGGCAATGTTTTGATGAATGCCGTTTTATCTGTGATGGAGGTTTCCAGTTTTGAGTCGGACATCCAAGGATGTTCTTTTTCTGGTACTGCCTTCTGCAAAATTGAGTTCAGCAGTGGGTTGGGATTGGCTCCCTTAGCTGAGCAGTGGGGCAGAGGTTCCCAGTTCACACCCGAGTTGTGAGTACAGCAATGCTTTTCGTAGATACCACTGACAGTGCTGTGGTTGTGCTCCAGTGTCTGGAGCAAGTCTTCAGAAAGGAAAAGAGGATGCTGAAGCTGGCCCGCTTGTTATCCCCACGCCTGTTTACAGAAAAATCACCAGTTTCAGACTGCTTCTCTGGGAAAGTGATTGCTGGAGGCACATATAGATAAAGCAGCAACTTATGTAGTTGCACCAGCAAGAGATGCAGGAAAGTGCCTTTTATCATCTTCTGATTGTGGCAGTGACTTTGATTCTGGTCCACAGCCATTTCTGTGGGAAGGTTTTTGCTGTAGTAAGCCTTTGTGCATGTAAGGGAATATTAATGATGAGATCCAACAATTAGTGCATCCTGTACATGGCGGGGATCTTCAAGAAATGCGATCTTCATCTATTTCAAGGTTCCCTCTCAGAAATCAATGAAAAGCTTAGTGTTGAGGGATTGGAAGAACTTGGCAAACTGATCGCACCAGATTTCAGGAGGATGCTGTATCCTGTGGATGGAGATGAGTAGGGGGTTGATGGATTCTGTGCCTGTGAGCGTTATTCTTCATACTGCGACTGGGCAAATTTCAAAGGGTGTAGTGGACATGACACCTTGAGAATTTGTTACTTGGCAGATGGACAGCACATTGAAGTGGCTGTAGCTTGGTTCTAATGGAAAAGCGCACTAACCTCATGTGTGAGGGGCGTCCCCAGCCAGCACTCAAAAGAAGCAATATCAATCAATTGGTCCTTTTAAAGAAATTCTTCAAATTTTATTCAATGCTTCAATGAATCGTTAGAATGTCATGTGTTATTCCATCATAACGACAGTTTCAATTTCTCATGATAATGAATCACTAGTACATATGCCCTTGTGCCCAATGCATTTTGGGCGACTGCCCTTCATCAGGGGATCAATGTCTGCAAAGTTGAAGAAAATGGGTATCAGTACACGAATAGCAGCATCAGCTGTTAGCATACACGAGTGGTTCAGTGCAAAAGGCGTGAAATCATGCTGACTGTATCAACGTAATACGTGTAGTAAAAGGATATGTGATGGTGAAATTAAGTGAGAAACGCCAAGAGAAATGTCAAAGAAAGTTGTATATCAGTATGCAGTTAAAACAAGACAAGTAGTGAAAACGAAACTTGTGGACTATTAATGTTCGAAACAGCGCTCACGTGACTTCACCCTTGTGTGTCAAATGACAAAAGGGAGTGGCAGTACACAAATAGCAGCATCAGCTGTTAGCATACACGAGTGGTTCAGTGCAAAAAGCGTGAAATCATGCTGACTGTATCAACGTAATACGTGTAGTAAAAGGATATGTGATGGTGAAATTAAGTGAGAAACGCCAAGAGAAATGCCAAAGAAAGTTGTATATCAGTATGCAGTTAAAACAAGACAAGTAGTGAAAACGAAACTTGTGGACTATTAATGTTCGAAACAGCGCTCACATGACTTCACCCTTGTGTGTCAAATGACAAAAGTGAGTGGTAAGTGCCGACATCTATGATACTAGTGCAACTCAACTAGGGTAAAAGGAACTAACAGTGAAGAAACTCACGAGGCAATGAGTTTTAGGTGAACCGGACGCTCATTGAAGATAAAAGACGGTAATACTGAAAAATACAACGGTGTTTTACACTCGCGAAAATCGACCGACAAGTGAAGTAGAAAATACAATAGTGGTACCGACACTTACCCGAATGGCGTTTCAAAAACGAATTAACTGTCTCTGGTCTAACGAGAGTGCCTGTGTTTGCGCGTGTTTGGTTAAAACGACCCAGGTGACCCGGAAGTGAAAGGCGAACGTAGAGAAAGGTGAAACCAGCGGTCGGCCCTTTTATTATGGGCCCTTCAGCCAGCCTCGCTGCGCCCGTGAGCCTATAGATGCTGTGCTTGTTGTGGGCTTGGTTTATAAATATATATTTCATGACCCGCTGAGCTTCTTGTTCGCAGAGACGGCGGGCCTTCGGGGCTTCTTCAGACACTAAATTTAGCACAGGCAAAAAAAAAAAGTACAGAAAGATTATTAAAAAAATGCGTCGGACGCCGGGACACCACCGCCTTTCTCCGAGGTGAAGCAGAAATGCCTCGGAGAAACGCAGTGGCGTTTTCGGATTCGGGGGCGTGTTTTTCTTTTCTCTCCTCTTGCCATTGGCTGGAGGAGAGAAAAACACGCCCTGAGAAAACCTCGCAAAAAACACGCCCCCGAATCCGAAAAGGACGGGGCTTGTTTTGCGAGACAAAGCCTCTTCTCCAATGGCTGGCCAGCATTTAAGAGGCCAGCCAATGGAGAAGAGGAGAGAAGAGGGGCGGGTTCAAGCCCCTCTTCTCCAAAACATTAAATCTCGGAGCGAGACTGCGCAAGCGCAGCCTTCGAGCCGAGACCTAAAAATGAATGGGAAAAACATGTTTTGGGACCCCCCACCCCTGCTTTTCTCTGACCCTGCTTGATGAATCCCCCTGAAACTTTCCAGTTAGGAGCTGAGTGCAAAGAACATTTTTGGGGGGAATGTTTCATGAAGATTCATCAAACCGTGCCAAAGTAATTAGGAAAACAAAACATGCTTAAATGCTTTTCTGCTTTTACCTATGGAAGCATGGTCCGTACTATAACTGCATAGTGGTGACCGCTATGTGTACCACTATGCTTACGTATGTGTGCATAAGTCATTAATGGTGTGTAATGTGTGATTTACTGTGTTATCTATCTTAGGTGTGCACTTACCTGTTGAGGGGATGTGACTTGATTGCAGATTTCACTATGTCAAGTCACTTCAGCTGGTCAAATTGCTCTGAAATAGCCAATGCATCATTCCTACGCCTGGGTTCTGAAGGTCATATTTACAAGAAGCCTGTGCCGCCCCAGCGTCACTTTTTTGATGCAGCGACAGGGCAGAGTGCACACCCATATTTATGAGGCCACACAAAGCTACTTTACATGGCTTTTCATGGCCTCGTAGATATGGAGTACGGCAAAGCAGGGTAGGTTGCTTTATTCTGTGTCAAAGAGGCGTTCCATGGGCATTGCGCTGGGTGTTTCCACACAACACCCATGGATTTTGATGCATTTCCAGATTTACAAGGACTTGTAAATCTGGGAATGAGTCAAAAGCCTATGCCAGGTGAGGCGTAATGAGGAGCACTATCTATCTTCTTGTTTTTTCTTCCTTCTATTATGCTGCACCTGCAGCACACATAGAAGGAGGAAAACACCTCCACTGATTGTTTTTGTGCAGGAAGGTGTTCCAAAGGAAAGGACAGGGATGCGTAGTATTGTTGTAAATACGACACATCCTACACTTTCCTTAGAGCGCGGTGCAGCAAGCTGGCTTGCAGTGCCCTGTTGCGTCTGTTTGTTGTAAATATGCCCCTAGAGGAGTAGGAATTTTGACGAATCTCAAGCCCTGCAGCCTGCCTCCCGAAGATGCATCACTCTGGGAAAAGTCATAAATACCACTATTGCAGTATTACGGGGGTTTTTATGTGGGAATGTCTACCTTGTATATATTAAAACTAACGGGACACAGCCAATTCTGATGAAGGAAAAAAACTACTCAGGCCGACGAAAAGTGATGCATCAGCCTAGATGCGTCATTGTGTAAATAAGGAGCAATGACAGCTTTGCTGCTGCTTTAAAAAAAATAGCAGCGGTAGCGCAAGCTCCTTTTAAATATGCCCCTGAGATAGGGGCGGATTGGCACTGCGGGCACTCGGGCATTGGCCGAAGGGCCGGTGTCACAGGGGAGCAAAAAAACCAGCCCGCAGAGGGCACTGAGACAGAAGACAGAGAAAGGAAAGCAGCTTCGCTGGGCGGCCGTACAGCGACTATCAGCTGTGGCCTCTCCTTCACCCCCTGCCCTGCAAAGCAATCACGCTGAGGGTGGGGTGATTGTGTGCAAGAATCGGCCTCCCTGGGGGCCTGGTGTTGCTTAGGACTTTGAGCCATTTTCACCCCGGCCCCGCTGGGGCCCACGCAGCCCAGAAACAGTGTTTGTCTTAACACCTCACCCACAGCCCTTCACATTCAGGGCACAGTGGGCGAGGAAGAATGGGTCTCGCTGTGGGGGCCAGGTGATGTTTGGAACTCCCCATTTTCACCTCAGCCTCCCCCTGGCTACCATGGATGACCCAGCAGCTGTTTTCTGTGCGCCCCTGCCAGGACATTGCCCTGAGGCCCTGGAGGGCAATGTCAACACCCTGTGATTCTGGGCAGATCACTTCATCGCCCAGGACCTTAAATAAAAAAAATCGGATCTTGTGTACTGAAATTGGTGCTCATGAATAGAACTCAAGAACTCAAGAACTTTGTCTTGGGCTGAATTCACACTATATAAAACTGTCAAAAGGAAAAACAAATATACAAAATAACCATTTGTTCCCACTTTATGATTTTGCAAAGGGAACATGATAATTAGAGAGGACACTTTATAAAAACATGTCCGTATTTTTTAATACAACTTTTCTGATGCAAACTTTTAAGTATAATTTAATTCCCTTTAGTGCCTCCCTGTCTGGTTTTCTTATGTTGTGGAGGCTGCGCTCTGACACTTAAGCAATTCTGTACCTCTGCCCTGCGAATGTGGGCCACGCCCTGCGAATGTGGGCCACGCCCCGCGAATGTGGGCCACGCCCCACGAATGTGGGCCACTTTTTTTCGTCAGTGCCCGGGCCAAATTGAGATCCCAATCCGACCCTGCCCTGAGATCCTGGTTTTAGTTTATAGGCTGAACACAAGTGGCGGGATACGTGGCTTACCGATGTTTTTGGTTATTTTGAATGGTGCTGTCCTTACCTTCCCTTCCCACGGCTGACTGGCACTTGTCCCACAGTGGAGGGACACAGCACCGGGGAGAGCCTACTTAATCAGCAGTGCCAATGCTCTTCAAAGCTTTGATCTGCTTGTTTAATTGCAGGTCAGTTTCACACTCACGATGCCAAATTACACGGACGTTTTTTATCATTGCACATTTCATTTTAAATAGGTACACATTTAAGGCCTGCTCTATTTTATGAAAACTTAGACAAAAGCAATAGAGATCACTCACCCTCGAACATGCATTGTAAATATACCTCGCATTTAATCCACGCGTTGTACATGTGTAAAACACCATGCGACAAGTAAACTTGGCACGGGCGCCGGGAAGTGGCTGGCCCTTACCCTCTCAGACTCCACGCTTTCCTCTTCCCATGGTCCCCGTGCCGCGCGGGTCCTCGTCTTCTTCCCCTGGTAGTGGGAACTGCTCAATGGTCAGCAGCGACAGAGAATACTGGCGGAGTAGGGGGGCCTCGGACAGCTGATAAGGCTGCAGGGCTTAGAGTACGTGCGTTTCTATAGTGATGAACCTTTCTCATTGTTACGTCACAGCAAGCTTCAGGCTTACGTACGAGAAGATTCTCAAGGATAATATCCAATGGGTGTAGGTCGATCTCACATAAGGTGATTAAAAAACAACGTTAGTCTTTGTCATCCGAACTGGAATTTCAAGGGGATCATTTAACGGACGTTGTATACTTTTTAATTTTAGAAATATTTGTTTTCTTTTGACCGCTTTTCAACTTAGTTTAAACATAATGCCAAGAGTCAGCGTGAAGCTCATCCTATGATTTTGAAGTGGAACACCCTGGCTATATGTACTGATTCAGCAGGGGTTCAAGGGTATAGCCATTTTTTTGTTCGACTTATGTTGTTAGGTCTCGCCTGACCCAGCGCATGCGCTGGTCTGGCGAGACTTATTGAGAGGGCTCCAAAAAGTGCTACCAGGCCAGCCTAGAGCTACAGTGCATGTGCGCGGGCGCGCGCGTCACTTTTACCGCTATTACTTTCACTTTAACGGCCGCTTTGATGTTTGATAGCGATCACTTTCACTTTTGCGGCTGCATGGCCGCTTGGCATAGCCAATAGGTCTCGCTTTTGGGACCTTATAAGTGTTTAGTTATGTAACTGTTGCATGGCTAAACACTTATAAGGTCCCAAAGGCGAGACCTATTGGCTATGCCAATGCTTGTTTTTGATGCAGTCTGTGTACCGGAAGGCGACTAGATGGCGTCTCTACTTTCCAATAAAGAAAGCAAAACACTAGGACCACTGGAATTATGCGATTTGGCGACTGCACCATTTCTCACCCTAAAGCATACAACAAGCATTGGCATAGCCAATAGGCCTCGCCTTTGGGACCTTATAAGTGTTTAGTTATCCAGCACAATATACTTGGTGCAACAACATCAAGTGTTGCATGTCTAAACACTTATAAGGTCCCAAAGGCGAGACCTATTGGCTATGCCAATGCTAGTTTAAATTAGCTTTATTAAATTAACTTTAGGTAATGGCTATTTCTTTTGTCTTTACTTCGGGCGTGGAGTTAGAAGGTGTTTTATTTTTTGTCTACTTGGTATAGTTGTTTTTATAAAGTACTTAAGTGACTTTATACCATTGACACTGCCTGCATTTTGCGTGACTGGTCAGGTGGTGATTTCTTTTGTCTCCTTCACAAAATTATTAATAAAATCCATAGCACAACTGAAAGATTATTATTAAAAAATCACTGATAAATTAGTCACATCCATGAACATTTTTTTAAATTAAACTGTTTTATTGCACGGTATATGGTGGCCATATTTAAGTGACAGCCTGTTTTCTCTTTTCTTTTTCTGGCATGTATTGCAATAAAGAAAATGTAAAAAATATACTAAACGCTAAGCCCATGCACAGGCGTTGCCATCAACCGTGCAGCAGGTGCAGTGGCACCCATTGCCTCTACACCCCGATTATTGTTTTATTTTACTACCCAAACGGCGGTCAGTGGGCCTACTTTCCATGCTTTCACTAGGGCCCATGGCACTCTTGCTATCTGCAATGAGCCGCAGCACACGCTTTTGCAGTGCCCATGTGTGATCTGAGGCCGAAAGAAAATGGGCTAGCAAAGCTTTGGAATCTAAAAACGTAAAGATGGGCAGACTACTTAAAGGCCGCCAGCCCGACAGATGTTAGCTGTCCTTGCATTCATTGTCGTCGGCCCTAACATATGCCATGCTGTTCTAAAAAAAAAAAAAAAGCTCATTACATTATGTTAAATTATGTTAAGTTCTGCTACGTTATATCATCCGTACTACATTTTGCTTCGGTGTGTGTGGTTAATATGCTATGCCAAGTTATGTTGTGATATCAGAAGTTGTTTTATGGTGTTCAAGGCAATGCTATGGTAAGAAAAACATTCCTGCGCTATGCTATAAGTTTAGCGTGGATAGGAATATTCTGTGCAGCACTATGCTATGGTATGCTTGTGTAAGGTATCTGCAGCTATGGTCAGGCTCTGAGAAAAAGTCCTGTCCAGATGCTCAGGGATGCTTGCAGGTTGTCACTAAGTGGTATGTCACTGAACTCTAACTCATTGTAAGATAAAGTACTTGTCAAATTGCTGGATTATAAATTTGACACTACGTCACCAATACTACGTGCTAGTGCTGCAAAGAAGTCTTCGAAGCACCCTTCTGTGTTTTCACAAGAGTTACGTGTATTCGAAGCGTGATACAGCAAGAACTGCTATTAACAAGCGCGGTCTGGCCGCAAAAGTGACAAGCATTGGCCGCAATTTTGCAAGACGTGCGGCCGCGATTTCGCAAGACACGCGGCCGCGAGACGCGCTCTGAGGAGGGGGAGGGGGAGGGGGAGGGGGTGGGGCGAGCAAGACAGAGAGGCAGAGTGAGGCGCGCGCGCGGGAGAGCGAGAGGAAAGCCATATGGCACGCAAGCTGTAGGCCGGCCATGGTAGCAGCATTTTTTGCAGCCCTTACTAAAAGTCTCGCCAGACCAGCGCATGCGCTGGGTCAGGCGAGACCCAAAAAGTGATGGATGGAATGCTTATCTGCCACTGGTAATTACTCATCCATCGTTATTTTTTAAACCATGCCACCTCAGTTTGGACCCAGCCATATGCATATCAGCCTTGGCTCTGCTCCAATCGGAGCAGCCCAGACTTAACTGCCAGGCCAGGTCCTCCGTGAGCCGAAGCACAAGCAACCCAAGACCAGTTCTGCCCTGGTTTTAGACTCATCAGCCGGGTATAGCTTTGTTCCAGTGACACAGTGTGCTGTGCACGGGACCCACGTCTGGACGTACCCATCCCACTAAGGGCAACAAACTAAAGCGTACAAAAGTTGATGGGTGGAATGCTCGAATTAATCTCAGGCACCGACTATTACTTGGGTCGCATCCCAATTCATTTATATTTTGCAAGCATACCACCTCAGTCTGGACCCAGCCATTTCCAAATCAATCTTGAGTCTGCTCCAATCAGAACCGTCCAGAGTGTACTGCCAGGCCAGGTCCTCCCTGAACCAGAACACAAGCAAACCAGGACCGGTTTTGCCCTAGTCAGGGCTCATCAGCCAGGTATTGCTTGGTTTCCGAGATACAGTAAGCACGGGACCACCGTCTCGACACACCTGTCACTTAGGGTAATCAAAAAACAAAGTGATGGATGAAATACTTGAACTACCCTCAAGCACTGGCGATCGCTCGGGCTGCATCCCTGAAGCCTCTCTAAGATTACCTAATCAGGAAAGTGGAGCGATGAATTGAGTTACAAAATACGATGGCCACTCTCCTTTTCTTGTCCGCACTATGTTGATGGAGAATAGAATACAGCAAGTGCATAGCTGCCTTGATATTGTAATGAGATGACTTGTTAAGCCATGTTTCCATCAGAAACATTCCATCAGCATTAGTATCCAAAAGTTATTAGGGTACATTCATAAGACAGGCACAATGGTACTGAGGGGGTGGCCCAAGAATGGTCTGCCCCTCAGCTGAGCTACCAACGTTGTGACTACGGGGAATTTCCCGCTCAGGATCAAAGAACCAAGTTATCTGGCTGAGTCTGTGCTCACTCTTCAGCAAGAAAGATACCAGTTCAATAAATTAGGCTGCAGACACTTTACATATATCACTGTACCACCTCTTCCAAATGAAAGATGTTTACAAGACACTCATAACATGATTTTAGGGGTCTAGTCCGATCTATGTCCACATGCTGAACAAGCATTTGCAATGCAATAGGTCTCGCATTTGCAAGAGTTTAAGCTACTGGCACTGTAAATGACAATACTTATTATTTATGTTTTAAAAACCAACACATAAATAAAAGGCATTGTCATTTACAATGCCAAATAGCTCAAACTCTCGCAAATGTGAGACCCATTGCACTGCCACAGTGAAAGCGCGCATGGCGCTCTGGTCCTACATAGAAGCAGCAACTAAGCTGCATTTGATTGCAAGCCCTGAAGTAATCAAGAGAAACAAAAGAGGACACAGAAAAGTTCCCCCTGTTTGGATGATAAAAGGACTGCCTCCAGAGATTAAACTTCCCCTCCTTCCTGGGTGCTGTCTAGGTCATTATCCCACTGGAAGGCGTAATACAGGCTCATACAGCCGCGTGTGTCGTACTTAAAGGATTGCCTCCGAAAAGCAGCCGAGTTGAGGGTCATTTCGAGAAATCTGGACGTACAATTCAAACACGACTGTCTACTACAAGCCGAGCCATTCTGACAATCATAAGTCAAAAAAAAAAATCGTCATAGCATACTAATGCTATATTAAAATGTGAAAGACTAGTTTGTCAGGGCATGCATTGTCACTCTTTTTTTTGCTGTCTTGTACTACCTAAGAAGTTTAAAGGCGGGGTTTTGGGGGGGGGGGGCACTCTTAGCTTCAGCCTCTGTCCAGTGTGATTTTCAAGGTATGGCTTATAAATCAAAGCACCAACTTAATATGCATCCTTCTTGTCTTGACTAATAAATGTGGTGGGGCAAAGACGAATATCGAACCCAGCATTGAACCAAAGTCACAAAAGCGAGTTTTAACTTAGAGTAATGTACTCGAATATTGAACAATAATGAAACAGATTGTACAATCATGTACAATCAGTACTGAACATCAGTTTTAAAACATTTATTGACCAACATCGACAGGTAGGCACTGCCCAAATCCGTGGAAATGGTTTTATATTCAGAGAATTCTGATTTCTTAATGAGTGCAGATTTTACAAATTCCTTGTACATTTTGGAAACTGCTCGCATATTCTGAATATTTTGGAAACTATTTTCAGATGTGTTTCTAGACCTGCACTTGCAGGCAAACAGAGCACCCAGAATCAGAAAGAAATGAGAAAATACTGAAACAGGGAGGGCGGGCTTCAGCTAGTATCATATGCTAGGAAAACTACTTGTAGCGATTGAGGCATTTGTTGTGCAGCAGCAAAGTTGAGTTGCAGGCTAACCTCAGGGGTCGTTACCTGAGGAGTCAATCTTGAGGAGAAACAGCCCCGTTCGCGGCGCTCAGTCTCCCAGCGGAGGCTCTCCCCTTACACTCGGGGCTTTCTCCCATGCATTTCAATGGTGGCATCTTGAGCACCCAGGCTCTAGCGCTGATATGCATGCAAAGGGATCCGGGGGGGATGTGGTAAGATGTGGGAGGGCCAAGAACCCTGGCAGCATGCTTTGCCAATGCAGAATTTTAGGCTCTGCCAATTATTTTTACTGATGCTGCATCAACAAAAAGAGAAATGATTATTGCCAATGCTGAATAGCATTGGTGAAAAAAAAAGTCCAACAGTATGTAAGCTCACATGTCATCACACATACACATAGGTGGCATGACGCTGCAGCGACCCACCATGAGTGTGTTTATGCTTTCATGCATCGACATGCATGTGTGCACTTAAGTTATGTAGGGTTGTTGCTATCACTGTTAAAGCAGGTGAAGTGGCACTGGGCCCCAAGGTCACAGCTCAAGCAATGGTGGGGGGGGGGGCTTATTTTCTTCCTTGCAATAAGACCCATGGCACACTGGCTACACCACTTAAGGAATGACAAAGCCGCCATTTATGTTTTCTTTGCAGTTCCAAGATCCTTCTTTGCCAATCTTGAAAGGGGTGAATAAAAAAATAAAAAAATAGGTTAAATATGCGCAAATGACCCTTTTCATAAATGAGTGACATAGCAGCATATTGCAGTTGCTGGATAGGGACAACATTTTAAAGGGATATGATGGGAAGGGATGGGGAGCAATGTTAGTTTGGGCTGGGTGGGTGAAACTAAACATTGCTGAGTGACGAGAGTAACAGGTGGTAGGTGAGGTGATTTCAAGCGCTAGATCGAAGCGCTGTAGAAAACTAATGTTGCCAGTTGTGGGTGTGCCGGCAGAGGAGGCTGGGTCTGCGCACGAAAGTGAGTGATCGCGATCGCGATCAAAGCGGCCGTGCGGCTGCGAAAGTGAAAGTAAGTGCGGCGCGCGCGCCCGCGCACATGCACTGTAGCTCTAGGCTTGCCTGGTAGCACTTTTTGGGGCCCACATACATAATGTCTCTTCGAGCCAGCGCATGCGCTGGGCTCAGCGAGACCTAAAAATGGATACTGCAGCTCAAGGTGTACCAGTACAAATTACAACAGCCCAGGGTGAAAAACCCAGCCAAGTACCTGTACCCTCTACCAGCCGCCAGGCACAGACTCATGAAAATACCTGGGTCATAAAGGAACACTTAAGCCTGGTAGTAGATGCCTTCAGGCCAACCACAAAGCTGGATAAAGTGGTTGCATGGATGTCTGTAGACTTAGCTCTCAATTTGGTAACATTGGCAAACCAGTAAAACAAATCACACCCCTGCTTTGCAACAAGATCTGGTGGTCTTTTAAACATACACATGAAAGTTTTAACAACCAAGGAAGGGCTGATGCTTTGAGGAAGCCGCCTTTTACTACCCAAAGTCTTCAGGATCTTGAATAGGAGAACAGTTTAACTAGCCCACACTGGCCATAAGGAAGTAGTGAGGAACAAGATGAGGCTGAGAGACTACACCTGGTTCTCTGAAATGGAACAAATGTTGGAGAAAGAAGTGTGTAATTGTCCCAGGTTATAAGTCCACTAGATCTACCGGTGTCCAAGTCAAATACCATCAAAATAGCCAGCACTGCCTTTCCCTCAATGTTGGTGGCACCATCCTAGATCACCACAATCCCAGCCACTGAGGAGAGTGACGCCTAAAGTTACCAGGCCGATGAACGCATGGGCTGGCAGACAGAGGTCAGAATATGATAATATGAAACAGATACCATGTGGCATATTTCAAAATCCATTTGGACTTTGGCTACTGAGTTGGGTTCAATACAGATCTTGAAATATATTTATAGTCCTTATTGTAAACTGTTTGCTAAACAGGAATGGAACCCACTTAATGCAGACTCACAGAACACCGTCCAGACACTGGTTTGTGTCTACCGGCCCCCTACACAGTGCCTCTACATGGGCCACAAAGCACCATGCCCTAGGCAGGTCAAAGCGCAAAAACTCCAGAGGGTATATTTACGAGCCCCTAGTGCCACCAGAGCGTCACTTTTGTAATGCTCCGGTGGCGCTGAGTGCTGGCCCATATTTACAAGGCCAGGCAAAGCTACTCTGTCTATGCCAGGGTGCCTGCTTTGGTGCACAGCTCCTGTTTTAGCGCCAGCGCAGGGGAGAGCACAGGGGTGCGCTGTATTCCTGTACATACGGTGCATCCCTGCGTTTTTTGAAATGACGTAGCTTGGCACAGCAAAATTGCTTGCGGGACCACTTGCGCCATTTCATTGTAAATATTCCCACAGGTAATTGAACAGTTGGCCAAGACTAGAAATATTTCTCAATTTTCTAAAACAAAACATAGCTACGCTTCTACCTGTCCAAGGTTTTAGCCTAGTATAGAACACCAACTATATGGTGCAGCACATAATTAAGGACTGGGGGTTCAGGAGCCATTAGATGACGAAGAGGCAGCGCCTAGCAGTTGAAGAGACTCACAGTTTTAGTCTTTTGAGGTGTTAGAGTATTTGCTCCTAAACAGCCTCTCACCTAATTTCCCACACTGAAAGGGGGTGGAATATAACACATTCTACTTGTATAACAAGCTGCTCAGTCTGCCTGCTGGCCAAAGTTGACTCTCGCTGCAGTAGGCATGTTTTTCCACTGCTGCAAAGGCTGACTATTGCTGCCCATATTGATACATTTGCAAGCTTGGCAGATTCTGTGAAGCTTGTATATTTCTAGGAAAAATATGAAAAGTAGTGGATTGGCTACAAGCGCACTCACCATTACTTTTGATCCATAATAGCTTTCAAAACACATTTGCACCATAAAGGTCAAACAATCTGATTGTTAAGGTCAGATTTCCTTTAACGTATATGAGTTCAAATGGCACATAACTCTATGTGGGATCACTCCTCTTTCCTCTTTTGTGAGGCAGAACTTCCTTCCTGTTACTTCAAAGGACTGGATACAAAAGTAAAGTACATTGGCGTAGAGTGTATTGGCATGGAGTGCAGTGGCGTAGAGTGCTGTATTGCAGAGTGGCATACAGTGGATTTGTGCAGAGTAGATTGGTGTGGCCTAGACTCTAGTGGTGTAGAGTGCAACAAAAAAAAACCATACTTTTTCTTGAGCGTGACGTCCTCCGCGATCCCTCTCTTCTTGAGGCAGGCACCAGGCAGGCTGCCGACTCCCAAGCCAATTCTGGTGCTGCTCTCATGCAGCATGAAAGCAGCACTAGGATTGGTAGGAGCAGCCTCTACCAGTGCTCACAAGAGCACTGAAGGTCTTTGCTTTCTCTAACTCAGCTGTCTTAAGAACTTTGAAAGCTCCTGTTAGAAAGGGGGTTTCTAGTTGGCAGATGTATGCATCCTGTCCAAGTAGGGACCCTTCCTTCTAGTCAGTGTAAGGGAGTTACATGCCTTGATAACCCCTGCTACCCCCTTTGGTAGCTTGGCACAAGCAGGCAGGCTTATCGCAGAGGCAATGTGTAAAGTATTTGTACATAACAGGAGCAGTAACACAGTGAAAACACTACAAATGGACACCACACCAGTTTACAACAATAACGTATCTTTATCTTAACCAAACAAGACCAAAATGACAAAAATCCAGCATGTGCAACTAAAAATATGACTTTTAAAAGGCTTCAAGCAATTCTGTCCATAGGAAACTATGTATGCATATTTTTTACACAAAGTACATCAAATGCATCAAAATCCACAAGGCAAAACAGTCACAGAGGAGGTAAGAATCGGAAAACACAGTGATGTGCCTGTTCCTGAGTCCTTGGGGAGGCAATGCAACAGGACGATGCGTTGCGCACTGGAGGTGATGCTACACTTTGAGAGGCTTCGTGTCATTGAAGCTGGGGGCTGCGCAGCAAGGCTTTACATCGTTCGGCATTGGTTCCGAGGACCTGGCAGCAGTGCGGCGGGACTCCGTGAGGCTTCATGTCGTCCGGCGTCGGTCCTGAGAGGCTTTGCGTTGCTTCATGCTGGCTCTTACAGAGATCAGCTGCAGAACCCCCTTCTGAGGCTCTTTGACTGGAGGGAGGACCTCAGGCAAGGATAGGACTCACAGATGGCAGAGTCCAGCAGCACCAGCAGAGTTGCAGGAAGTATTTTGTGACTCTGAGACTTCTTAACAGGAGGCAAGAACACAAAAGCACTTGGAGAAACTTCACTAGCAGGATACACAGCAAAGTCCAGTCCTTTTCCTCTCCAGGCCAACCCAGCAAAGCAACACACAGAAAAGGGGCAGTACTCCTCCTTACAGCTCTTCAGCTCTTCTCCTTGGCAGAGGTTTAGCTTGATCTAGAAGTGTTCTAAAGTTCTGGGGTTTTAGGTCGAATACTTATACCCCTTTTTTCCCTTTGATGTCTTTGTTCAGAAAGTCGCTCTTGCTCAGTAAAACCAGTTCTGTCCTCCCTGGTCATGCCACACTGTCGGAGGTGGAGACAGAATTGTGCAGGGCAGCCCCAGACTATTCAGGTGCTAGTGACAACTCCTCCCACCACTCTAGCCAAGGATGGCTCATCAGCATATGCAGGGCACACCTCAGCTCCCTGTGTGTGAGTGTCTGAAGTGAATGCAAAAACAGTCCCTGTCAGTCTATAACCAGATGGTGAATCCACAAGCAGACAGAGGCACACAGGATGGTTAAACAAGAAAATACCCCCTTTCTAAAAGTGGCATTTTCAAACACACAATTAAAAAACTACCTTTACAAAAATATATGTCATAATATTCTGAGCTCAGGGAGCCAAAACTCTAAATCTCTAGCTGTTCCCAAATGAAAGTTACACTTGTAAAATGTACAAGGTGGCTCCAATGATAGCCGATGGGAGAGCTAGTCCTGGCAACAGTGAAAAACAAAATACACAGTATGTCACTATTAGGACGTGTAAAACACACCAGTACATGTCCTACCTTTCACATACTCTGCACTCTGGACATGAGGGTACCTTGGGCCTACCTTACAGGCGACTTACATGCAAGAAAAGGGAAGGTTAGGGTCTAGCAAGTGGGTGCACTTGCCAGGTCGACATGGCAGTTAAAAACTGTGTGTGCAGACACTGCAGTGGCATGTCTGAGACACATTTGAAAGGCTACTTGTGCGGGTGGCACATTCAGGGCTGCAGGTCCACTAGTAGTATTTGATTTACAGGCCCTAGGGACTTACCAGTAAATCAAATAGGCCAATCATGGATAACCAAACAAAGAATCATAGTTTACACAGAGAGGATATGCACTTTAGCACTGGTTAGCCATGGTAAAGTGCCCAGAATCCACAAGCAAACTAACACATGGTCAGAAAGATGGGAAGGAAAAAGGCAAAAAGTCTGGAGTTAGACCTGTAAAAAAAGGGCCAGGTCCAACACAACCCCCACCATCCTAAGGCCATGGAGACCAATCGATACCTTGATGGACTACCCTGATTGAGGCGATAGAACATGGACTGTGGCCCGCAACAGCAGGGGCACATTCCAATTCTACGCCTTCCCGAACCCATTTGGATCTCTTTGTCAATACTCTCAGGACCCACTAAGCTAACCCAGGGGGAACCCTTCTTCTCACTTGTGGATACCCTCTGTGCAGCACCGAACCTTACTTTGCTCACAGAGGTCTACCAGTGGGCAGACAGTACCACCACAGCCAACACAGTGGTGTGACCCTGCCCACCACCGGGGTGTGAATCCCATTCCCCCAGGGGCATCTCTGTCCACCAGGACAGCAGCCCACCCAGACCTCATGCCTTACAGGGCTCTCTAACTTCTGTGGCTTCTCAGAGTGGAGGTCGGTAGACCCAGGTGGCAGGCACCCTTTGTCCACTCTGCCTTCCACCAGGTCAGGGTTGGCATCCTGAGGCTGGACAGGAGCCAGGGTCAAGGCTTCCCTCCCCCTGCTTCTCGTTCTGCAGTCCCGCCCCTCCCTCCAGGGGGTCCCCCCAAAACTAGAATTGTCAGGGTGCTTGTGGCAGGCGTCCTGCCCAATTCTCCCACTGGTTCAGGGGTGCTATCCTGCAGTGCAAGATAAGTCATCAACCCAGTTGTTGTGCATTGATGAAGCTTGTTCATAACCTATCTTGGTTTCCTGGAGAAACACCATGTCTCCTCAAATGGTTATTACAGTATTCTGAGATCTTCTGTCTCTTCACTGAATGGTTGAGACCTTTGGTAGTGCATGAGATTACCTTTAGGGTGGCGATTGGGACACTAGCGCCGACTGATGTAACAGATTTGGTCTCAGCTGGGAGAAAAGTGTGTGCACATTGTGTCAGAGCAGGGTTAAGCACAGGTTAGGGCACATTGCTACCAGACCTAGCCTAGAGAGGGATATATAACGATACATTCATGGATGGAAAGCATGTGTCACAGTAGCATCCCCCACCACACGTGAAACACATAGAGGGATAAAACATTGGAAGGTAAACGCATACAAAAACAGGGTCCAGCAAAAGAAAAAAAAGGTCCCACTTTTGAAATCGCGAAGGGACGAGGAGAATGATACAGTGCTAAGGGGAAACTCATGCATGGGGGTCCCCGCTGAACTCCAAGTATATAAAGTTTGACAAGAACAGAATTATCATCATAAGGCAAACAGCATCATGATCATCCTCATCAATTAGCCATGAAGAAGAGATATGGCCAGCTAGAACTTACAATGGAGCACAACCAAAGATTAATCCATTCACCACAGTGCACATCTGATCAATACGACATTACGAGGAAAGTTATACAATATCAAATATGGGGAACATGTAAACATCTAGAGATAAGTGTGAATGAAACAGCTGGGAGTTGTGTTGCAAAAAAACAACAGAAGGGTTTTAGCCAAGAGTAGGTAATTGATTATACCAGCCAGCCCAAGGCCAGTGGGAAGGCATAACCCCAGCAATAGGAGAGACAAACAGATCTAAATGATCATATCGATATATAATCATATAGGTTGTTATTGTTAAGATTGTGGGGTGTATTGCAGTGGGGCAACCCTATTGGAGATGTAGTACATCACAAATATCAATTGATGGTGTCTTTGAAAACAGTAGTACAAGGTATTGTACAAGTAGAGCCAGAGATATAAGCAGGCCTGGACTAATTCAAAAGTGCATAGTAGACAGGGAGTTACGTGGCAGATTGAATGGAGCTGCTCCTCCATGTTGGTTTTGAATATGTTATCAAGGAAGGTCTCCAGTTCTGATAGTTCATCCAAAATCCTGGATTTTCATTTGAGAATACTTTTAAATTTGGAAGGCTAAAGAGTGTTGGATTGACTTCTCAATAAGTTTCTTCCAGATAGTGAAGAAACCTTTTCTCCTTATTACTGTGTATTTGGCAATATTGGTCCCGCTCCACGTTATTAATTCTACTATCCTCACATGAGCTACAATCTGTTCTGAATGTTGATGTCTCAGAGGTTTGAAAATTAGGGGTTTAGGGTATGAAGCATTGTTAAGTTGAAACATTAGGAATCTATGGGCCCTTTCAATTTCAAAGTTCTTCAATAAGAAGATTCTGATAGGAGCCAGAATCCAAGATGTGAGAAAGTTAATGGGTGAGGGGGCTTCATTCTCTGAGTCTTCTGGAAGACCAAAGATTCTGAGATTACTCCTTCTTTTCCTATCTTCCTGTTTTGGTATATCACATTTCAGTCCAGCTAACATTTTATCTGTTTTATGCACACATTTTTGACTGAAGGTTACCATTATCCTCTAAGGTACTGATCCTTTCTTCAGCATTGGCAATCCTTAATGTGAGATCTCCTTTCTTATTGTTGCCACCTCCACTTGGAGCAGTTCCACATTAGTTTATGTACTTTGCTTGATGTCATGGACTGCGTTTAGCTTTTTAGGATATTTCCAATGTGAGTGAGTGGTCAGATATATCTTTAACTTGAGAGTCTGGGAGCGGTGGTTCCTACTTGATTCTCTTCAGATTCCCCTTGGAATCCTTTTCTTTATGTTATTTTGGTCTCTGTGATCTTTTAAGTCCACCATGTGGTGCACCCAACTCACAACCAGAGAGATGTAGCGAAGAGCAGGGTCTGGTGCGTGAATTGCATTTTGAATGTCAGGCCAGCAAATCGAATGGTGATCAGGTCATACCATGGGAGGCAAAAGATCCTATGAAATGTGGAAGCATAACACACATAGCACAGGTAAACTGAGCAACCATACAGCACACTGTCGTTCTTTGAAAATAGAGTATCAGCCCCTACAACACACAAGTAAACCCAAAGGTGTCAAAGGCATGAAACAAGAAATAGTGCTTCCTTAGATGGATTGTTGATGTCATAGGGCTATATACACACCCATAATAACGTCATCAAGGTGCTCCAATGGGGAAAACTGACAATGAAGGTAGTGAGAAATTTTGGACCTTTCTGGTGAAGATAATCCCATTGTAAAATGTGTTATAAATGAGCAGAGAAAAGTTCACACACTTAATAGCAGGGATCGCACGTGCCGAGATTGTGAGAACTACTCCCAAACCTCTGAGCAGTTAAGTTTTAGGTGGCGTCATCACTCCAAATAAGCAGCATAGTAGCAGTCTAAACAAACTAATGTCCTACAAAGATGAGAATGAGGAGAAAAGAGAAGTCACTTGCCTACGATTGGTGAATGGTGGCGTCTGGTTCACCACCCAGCGTTACATGTCATGGATCTCTGCTTATGGAGGCACTGAGGTCTCTGGGAACACTGGGCGCCGCAGGGAATCACCGCGAGTAAGTATCGGGTGGAACAGACGCACTGTGGGCATAGGGCATGGGAAGCTAGGTATACTGTCTGCAAGGCAGTCCAGGGATGGTAATAGGCCGATTCACTCTTCACCGGCCTCTGTCTGGAGCTGTCTGGTTGCCAAAGACATATTGTTGGCTTGCCAAGAACATAAAGGGACTTGTAGCCCTCCTATTGCATTACAATAGGTTGACGTTATTGTCACCCTCATTTCCCTGCATTTTATTCAATGGCTTGTCTTGTCCATCTTGCATCTGTGTCTCCACTGAAGCATTAGAATTGACCTTTGTCCTTCCTATGGTCACTTTTAGGGAGCTACATTTGTCTTCTGTTTTAAGCACTCCACAAGAGTGCATGCGTTTTCCAGCTGTCTTCCTAGTGTGCTTCTCTTTCTCCCTCTGCACTCCATGTTGCTCTCTGTTTCTCATGTTTTTCTTGTACACCCACATGCTTCTTGTGCTTCCCCTTACCATGTTGCTTTCTTGCCTGAGTGCTTCTTCCCCACGCTCCACATTGCCCCCTCTCCTGTCCATTTGCTTTT
The DNA here is from genome assembly GCF_964204655.1 of Triturus cristatus. Lineage (NCBI taxonomy): Eukaryota > Metazoa > Chordata > Amphibia > Caudata > Salamandridae > Triturus > Triturus cristatus. The sequence continues at coordinate 212,529,983 of NC_140594.1, read as the reverse complement.
CTCTGTCCCTACTTGTGCTCTCCATGTTGCTTACCTGCATTCATGCCACTGTGCTGCTTTCCCATCCCCTATGTCACTTACCTCCATCAGCTTTAAAAAAAACTCAGATCAGTACATAAATAAAGAAAAAAAAATTGTGTAGACTCATAAATGCGTAGTCCGCGCCCCTACAAAATGAGACATGCAACCATGACATGGGCTTTTTTTTATTCTTCTTTAGTCATGCTTCACAGCATCGGGGATGATGTACAGCATCATTAAAACCTCTGGCAAAGCCAGCAGGACCTAAAGAAAAGACCTACTGGCTTTGCCAATTAATATTTAAATCAGCACCTTAGAAAGCCTGTCTCTTGAATCATGATACTGGAGAAACTCTGCATGATAGGAAAAGATAGGGTGCATGCACTGCCGTGCACACTACCGGGACCATAGGTCAAGGCAACATCTGGCCTTTTCCAGAACTACAGCCTGAGCTGCAACGATGCATAGAACTTATTTCACATCAAAGATAAAACAGGTATACTGCATTGGCTTAAAAAGATACAAATTCGAGGAGGTGGCGGGATTTAAAATTAATCTGGATAAATCCTTTATTCTTAATCTCACGATCCCAGAGGCTGAGGCAGGTAGACTACGGGAATTCACTCCCTTTCAGTAGGCTAAACTTTCTCTCCAATACTTGGGTATCTAACTGACACCACGTGTAGAGGGACTATAACAAGGCTAACTTACCGCCCAGCCTTCACCAACTCCAGTTGGACCCTAAGCGTTGGAAACCACTGTTCATTTCCTGGTTAGGTCGCATACACGCAATTAAAATGACAGTGCTCCCCAAATTTTTATATCTCTACCCATAGAACGCGATAGGGACCTCCTTCCTAAAATCAGATCACTAATCACTCGCTTTGTCTGGCAAGGCGGAAGGGCACATCTACCGTTTCACGTATTAAGACAACCAAGAGATGCGGGAGGGGTGGGGCTACCTGATTTCAGCCTAAATTATAAGGCAGCTCAACTCAGGATAGTAGCGGAATGGTCCAAAAGGGAGTCATAGAAGCATTGGCTGCATATGGATAGGGCTATTGCGGGGAGGACAGTCTGGGACCTCATATGGAAACCCAAAAAGGATAGACCAGCCAACACTTACATTAGCACCCCCACACGCACCACCCTGAAGGTCTGGGACTCAATAGCCGGGAGAGGAGTGGACCACATTCCCCTCATCATACACACCGATACATTGCAACCCGGCCTTTCTGCCAGCACTCTGCGATGGCCCCTTTAACCCATGGAGAGAGGGCGGTTGCCTCATGCTGTCAGATCTCTTCCACAACTACAATATTTTAACATTTGAGAACTGCCGGAGGGAGTTCCACTTAGACCCAGACAAACACTTTCACTATCTTCAACTCAGACACTGGGCTCTCACCCAACAGATCCGAGATGCTGCCACATGAGGGAGAACTAGATTAAAAAAATGTGTACAAAAGGTTGGCTCCATGAGAGGGGTAATCTCTTTTTTTATATAGCTCCCTACTTGCTGCGACTCGCTCCCCGAGACCTAGTTATATGGCTAAGTGGGAAGTGTTGGAAAACCACTCCCACACTAGAAGGGGTGGTGGTGGTCTTCCTGACACACTGTGGTAGCTTGGCTCGAGTGGTCAGGAATCAGGCTCCGTGCTAAGCATACAACATACCCAAACAATAACCATGCGTGCATCCGTTCCAAAAACGACTCTACACCGTAAAAATTATGAAAATATCTTTCTTTATCTTTTTCTCTTAGTTGCTGATTGGGAAAATAAATAAGTCAATCACAATATACAAATCTTAAATAGTGCCGGTCAAATAAATACTGTCTGAAGATTCAATAAATAGGGATGATCATAAATACAAGGGACATAAATATAAGTGCAGGTAATACAGGCAATTAAATATTCTGAGGCAATAAATACTGTACCAACAAATATTGTGCACCAACAAGTCCTGTGGACCAATAAATATAGTGAAGCAATAAATAGGTTAAACACAATAAATACAGTGCCCCCAATAAATAATTAAAAGTATACAGCAACACTCATGTAATCAGATCACTTTTCAATTCCTAAGGGCTGATTTGGCCCAGGCACAGCTTGTAGGGTTGTGGAAGGCTTGAGGGGGTCTACTCCCTGGCTGGGTCAAGGCTGAGGCCTAAACTGAGGTAGATAAAAGGGGGGGGAATACCAGAGACCTGGCTCTCTCTCTCCACACAACTTCTCTAGGTTAGTCCCAATTCACCCCTGGCACAGTCAGGTTGGTTCCAGCACCTCCCTAGCCCCTTAGAGCAGTCTCTCAGGTCTCCACAGGGCCTTAGGCGCCCTCTACTCCACTTACTGCCCTTTCTCTGATGCTCCGACGCCGCTGGAGTCGGGTCGATGCCGTGAGGCGGTTCCAGCTCGATGTCGGCGGCCTCGGCACAATGTCAGTTCTTTGACGACGCCGGCGGCGGCTCCGGTCTCGACGTCAGCGGCCTCGGTTCGATCTCGACCTCCGATTCGACGGCGTCGGGCAGTCTCTACTCGATGTCGACTTCGGGCGGCTCCGGTCCGATGGCGACCTCGGCTTCGATGACGTCGGCCGGCCTTGCCTCGATGTCGACTTCCGGCGGCTCCGGAGTGCGATCCTCACTCCCGACCTCCGGTGCTCCTCACAGGTTTCCGGCGACTCCGGAGTGCGATCCTCACTCCCGACCTCCGTTACCCTTCACCTCGGTCTCCGACGACTCCGGAGGGCGGATTTCACTCCTCCGATGACGCCGCTCACTCGACCTCGGTTAACTTCCTCCTCGACCTTTGGTATTCCTCACGACCTCCGTCGGCGCCCTCTCACGACCTCAGGCGGCTCCGGGTACGACGTCTGCTTCTTCAGTCAGCGCCGCTTCTCCACCTCGGGCTCCAGGTCTCAGGCTACTCGACGCCGGACTCCAGGGAAACCAGTTTCCAGGTCAGGATCTTGCTGCTTTCTGCTTCTAAGGCCTGTTCCTGCTGTCCAGGTCCTTAGGATGAGTTTTTCTGGCTTCTTCCCACACAGGGCTACAGGCTGGGATCCATCAGTAGGGACTAGTATCAAGGGTGGGTTTATGGACCCCACTCCAGGCACAAGTTTCCACCCCTGCTGCTTCACTCCTTCCTCCTTCACTGTTGTGCTGCTCTCTCTTCACCAGTCAGGTGCCAACTGCCAGCTCCAACTGCCAACTCTCTGTCTTAGCTTCCCAACATTCTAAACCGCCTCCAACTGTCACAGGGTTCTGGAATGTTCTGGAAGGTGCTGGTAGGTTCCAGTGGATGCTGGTGATGTCACAGGTGGCCACCATTTTGTGCTTCAGGCCCCCAGCCAGAAGTTTCAGGGGTAGCTAAAATGGCTCCCTGAATCTGCAGCAACACGAAAAAGCCTGGTGGTTCCCAAAAAGGAAAAATTCAAACAGGGTTTGAGGCAAAAGTGGGACAAAATAAATAATGATGAGGAGGGACCACCCAAAGGGCTGACAGGTCTAACACGCGTCCCCCCCAGCTGAAAGTGGGGAGAGCTACCCAACCCCTTGGGAGTTCTCATCACTAAGGCGGAAATACCTTGAGAGACCGTCTGCATTGGCGTGGTCCACTCCAGGCCGATGTTCCACCTGAAAGTCCATTCCCTGTAGGGAGATAGACCACCTCAACAACTTGGGATTCTCCCCCTTCATTTGCATCAGCCAACGAAGGGGTCTGTGGTCGGTCTGAACTAGGAAGTGCGAGCCAAACAGGTATGGCCGCAACTTCTTCAGAGCCCATACCACTGCAAAGGCTTCACGCTCTATTGCACTCCACTTCTGTTCCCTGGGAAGTAGTCTCCGGGATAGGAAGACCACGGGTTGATCCAGACCCTCTTCGTTGAGTTGCGATAACACTGCCCCAATGCCATGTTCTGATGCATCTGTCTGGACAATGAACTCCTTGGAAAAGTCTGGGGCCCTTAAGACCGGGGCCTCGCACATAGCTTTCTTTAATCTCTCAAAGGCTTGCTGACAAGCCTCCGTCCAGACTACCCGTCGAGGTTGTTTCTTGGACGTAAGCTCCGTGAGGGGGGCTACGATGGTACCGTACCCCTTCACGAAGCGGCGGTAGTATCCCGTGAGGCCCAAAAATGCTCGGACCTCAGTCTGTGTCTTGGGGGGTTCCCAGGCCATGATGGCCTCGATCTTCGCCTGGAGGGGTTGCACCGCTCCCCTACCCACCAAGTGTCCAAGGTACACTACCGACCCCTGCCCGATCTGGCACTTGCTGGCCTTGATCGTCAATCCAGCTTGTCTCAGGGCCTGGAGAACAGCTTGCAGGTGACGCAAGTGATCCTCCCAGCTGTTACTGAAGACGGCTATGTCATCCAGATAAGCAGCAGAGAAACTCTCCATTCCGGTGAGGATCTGGTTTACCAGGCGCTGAAACGTGGCAGGTGCGTTCTTGAGCCCAAAGGGCATCACACAGAACTGGTAGTGGCCGTTGGGCGTGGAGAAGGCTGACCTTTCCCTTGCTCCATCAGTCAAAGAGATCTGCCAGTACCCAGAAGTAAGGTCAAAGGTACTTAGATATTGGGCAGCTCCCAGCCGGTCAATCAATTCATCCGCCCTAGGGATCGGATGAGCATCAGTTTTGGTCACTGAATTCAGTCCCCGGTAGTCCACACAGAACCTCAGTTCCGGTTGGGCACCCGGTGGTGCAGCTTTTGGTACTAACACCACCGGACTGGACCAGGGGCTGCTAGAAGGTTCGATCACTCCTAGCTCCAGCATCTTAGTGACTTCACTGTGAATGCTGGCCTTCACCTTGTCTGACATCCGGTAGATCTTGGACTTCACAGGTGGGCTGTCTCCTGTGTCCACGTCATGGACGCACAGGTGAGTCCTACCCGGGACAAGGGAGAACAACAAAGAGTACTGCCCCAGGACCTGGCGACAGTCCTCCTGCTGTTCAGGAGTTAGAGATGGGGAGAGAATCACTCCCTCCACCGACCCATCCTTCTCTTGAGACGCAAACAGATCAGGGAGAGGCTCGCTTTCCACGTCCTCTCCTCCGTCAGTCACCATCATCAAGATGACTTCGGGCCTCTCGTGGTGGGGTTTGAGGCGGTTGGCATGCAGCACCCGCAGGGGCTGACGAGGGGTCTTCAGGTCCACCAAGTAGGTAGCCTTACCCTTCTTCTCCAACACCTCAAAGGGTCCTGACCAGCGATCCTGGAGGGCACTAAGCTCTCCCGGTTCGATCACCCACACCTTCTGGCCAGGCTCCAACTCCACCGGGTGAGCATTGTGGTCATACCACGCCTTCATCACTGCTTGGCTGGCTTCCAAGTTGTCAGAAGCTTGCTTCCACAACTTAGCCATTTGGCTCCGGAAGGCCAGCATGTAGCTCACCACATCCTGGGGAAGCTTTCTGGGAGTTCTTTCCCATCCGTCTCTCACCAGGTTGAGAGGTCCACGTACAGGGTGCCCATACAGAAGCTCGAAGGGGCTGAAGCCCACTCCCTTCTGTGGCACTTCCCTGTAAGAAAAAAGTAAACAGGGTAGGAGGACGTCCCATTTCCTCCGCAGGCTTTCAGGCAGACTTCTGATCATGCCCTTCAAGGTTTTGTTAAACCTCTCCACCAGACCATTGGTCTGGGGGTGGTAAGGAGTGGTGAACCGGTATGTCACTCCACACTCCTTCCACATTGCCCGCATATATGCTGACATGAAGTTAGTCCCCCTGTCGGACACAACTTCCTTGGGAAAACCCACTCGGGTAAAGATTCCCATCAGGGCCCTTGCCACAACAGGTGCTGTTATGGTCCTCAGAGGTATTGCCTCTGGGTACCGTGTGGCATGATCCACCAAAACCAGGATAAACCTGTGACCAGCTGTAGTTGGCGGATCTAATGGACCCACAATGTCGATGCCCACCCTTTCAAAGGGGGTGCTAACGACAGGAAGTGGTTCCAGGGGAGCTTTCAGCTTCACCCCTGTTTTCCCACTGGCTTGGCAAGACACACATGTCCGGCAGTAGGTATCGGACGACACTTTCATCTGAGGCCAATAAAAGTGTGGGACAAGACGGGCGAAGGTCTTGTCTTGCCCCAGGTGTCCTGCCAATGGTATCTCGTGAGCCAACTCCAGAAGGAAGGCTCGATAACGTTGAGGGACTACCAAGGCTCGTGACGATCCATGTAGGGGTGCCTTGGGTTCACTGTAGAGGAGGCCATCCTCCCAGTAAACACTGTAGTTCCCTTCAACGTTCCCTGCTGCCTGGGCTTCGGCCTGTCGCCTCAGCCCCTCAAGGGTAGGGCACTCCCTCTGGCCCTGGCAGAATTCCTCCCTGGACGGGCCTCCCTCCACGTGCCACTCGGCCGGGATGGGTAGGTCCTCCAGGTTGGTAACGTCCCCCACCGCAGACTCCTGGTCCACCACCTCCGGTGGCCTATCCGTCCTACGGGGTGGGGACGCCGAGGCAGGCTTCTCCTGTCCTCGGTTCTTCCCTTGACTGGCAGCTGGCTGGGCCTTTGTTCCAGGCTCCAGCCGAAATGAACTCCCTCTTCGGGTAGTCGCGGACCTTGTGCTAACACAGGCCCAGTCAGGTGTACCCAGCATCTCGGTGTGAGTCCGGTATTCCACCTCCTTCCAAGCGTTGTGCTCCATGTCATTCCCCAGCAGACAATCGACTGGCACGGCAGGGCTTACGGCAACTCGAAGTGAACCTGCAACCCCCCCCATTCAAAGGGAACCTCGGCCACTGGATAGTGGCCTGTTCTGCCGTCAGCCATCGCGGCTGGGTGGAGTACATCGGGAATTACCTGCTCTGGAGACACCAGTTGGCTACGCACCATAGTCATACTGGCTCCTGTGTCTCTCAGAGCCTCCCCTCTTTGGCCGTTGATGGTGACCCACTGCCCATACTTTGCGGTATTTGCGGGCACCTGGATCTTAGGAACCATCTCCCGTTCTCCCAGGGACACTAAAGTGACACCCGCCCACTCCCTTCCCTTAGTTAAGGGCATCTCCTCCCCGAGCACTACACTAGCTACTCCGGGGGTCTTTCCTCCAGTGGGAGGGGGTGGTCGTTTCAAGCACTTCGGATCTCCTTTATAGTGTCCAACGCCACCGCACTCATAGCAATCGACAACCCTTGGCTGCTGACTCTGGCCAGGATTAGGGTTTCTGGGCGGGTTAGCCTTAGGGGTGAATCCTGTTCCCTTCCCTTGGAAGTTATTTTGGGGGCCTTTGGAGAACTCCTTTTTCTTTTCCCCTCCCTCTTTCTTCTGGGGGGCGCCCTGTCCGGCCTTTTGAGTATCCCCTCCAGTCCCCCTTGTGGACACCCGGGTACTAGCCCAAATGTCCGCCTCCTCAGCAAGCTTCCGGGGACTGGTCAGCTTGCTATCCACCAGGTGTTGCCGCAGTTCAGGGAAACATTTCTCGAGCAGGTGTTCCTTCAGTACTAGGTCAAACAACCCCTCGTAGTTCCTCACTTCACTGCCCTGAATCCAACCTTCAAGTGCCTTCTTTGCCTAGTCCAGGAAGTCCACCCAATTCTGCGTGCCCAGTTTGTGACTACCCCTGAACTTCTGTCTGTACTTTTCAGGTGTTAGTCCAAACTTTCTGATGAGCGCCAGTTTCATGGTGGGGTAGTGGGTCTGCTCATCCTCCTCGAGGGCCAATAAAGCATCCCTACCAGCTGGAGGCATGTACTTGTACAATCCCCCTCCCCAGTACTTCTCTGGAACCCCATGGGCCCTCAACGAGACCTCATAGGCCGCTAGCCACTTGGCGATATCGTCGCCCACTCCATAGCTAGCTACTATGTCCTTTGGCAGGTATGGTTTAGGTTCCCTGGTGATCTCTTGGGTTTGGCTGCCACCATTAGGAACAGGTTGTGCCCCGATTCTCAAGATCTGAAGATCTATTTCTTTCAGTCGTAATTCATGGGCCATCCTCTGCTCCTCCTTCTCCTTCTCCAGCCTTGCTAAGTCCCATGTGAGCTGTCTTTTCTCCCTCCGGTCTGTTAACTCCACCTCAGACAAGCCACCGCTAGAGGCACTGCTGCCCTTCCTAGAAATGGTTCTGGGCCCTGCTGACAGGTTCCCCACCTCAGGTTGGTACATCTCAGCCCCCTCGGGGTCAGGCTCTCCATCCCTGTCTTCCTCCTCAGCCTTGCTTTCTCGGCGTGCCTCCCCCCAAGCCCTTAAGCTGGTTTGGAGTGCACCCTTCTTTGCTCCTGGGGGACAGTACACCCCCTCCCGCTGGCAAAACTCCCTGAGTTGGGCCACAGTGTACGTTTCTAGATTTTCTAGTACAAACTCCATCTCGCCCACTCAGGTTAGAGGACAGGTTTTTGTGCAGTAACTATGCAGGGGGGTACCTTTAATAATACCTCCTCCCACCACCAGAGTAAATTTGGAAAAAACAAAAACCCACAATTAGGAAGGCCGCTCTTGAGAAAACTCCCGGTGTAGGCCTATGGACTACCCACAGTTATTGTTGAGTATGCGTAGGCACAGCTCTATCCCACCACTGAACACCAATTTATGTTGGAAAACCACTCCCACACTAGAAGGGGTGGTGGTGGTCTTCCTGACACACTGTGGTAGCTTGGCTCGAGTGGTCAGGAATCAGGCTCCGTGCTAAGCATACAACATACCCAAACAATAACCATGCGTGCATCCGTTCCAAAAACGACTCTACACCGTAAAAATTATGAAAATATCTTTCTTTATCTTTTTCTCTTAGTTGCTGATTGGGAAAATAAATAAGTCAATCACAATATACAAATCTTAAATAGTGCCGGTCAAATAAATACTGTCTGAAGATTCAATAAATAGGGATGATCATAAATACAAGGGACATAAATATAAGTGCAGGTAATACAGGCAATTAAATATTCTGAGGCAATAAATACTGTACCAACAAATATTGTGCACCAACAAGTCCTGTGGACCAATAAATATAGTGAAGCAATAAATAGGTTAAACACAATAAATACAGTGCCCCCAATAAATAATTAAAAGTATACAGCAACACTCATGTAATCAGATCACTTTTCAATTCCTAAGGGCTGATTTGGCCCAGGCACAGCTTGTAGGGTTGTGGAAGGCTTGAGGGGGTCTACTCCCTGGCTGGGTCAAGGCTGAGGCCTAAACTGAGGTAGATAAAAGGGGGGGGGGAATACCAGAGACCTGGCTCTCTCTCTCCACACAACTTCTCTAGGTTAGTCCCAATTCACCCCTGGCACAGTCAGGTTGGTTCCAGCACCTCCCTAGCCCCTTAGAGCAGTCTCTCAGGTCTCCACAGGGCCTTAGGCGCCCTCTACTCCACTTACTGCCCTTTCTCTGATGCTCCGACGCCGCTGGAGTCGGGTCGATGCCGTGAGGCGGTTCCAGCTCGATGTCGGCGGCCTCGGCACAATGTCAGTTCTTTGACGACGCCGGCGGCGGCTCCGGTCTCGACGTCAGCGGCCTCGGTTCGATCTCGACCTCCGATTCGACGGCGTCGGGCAGTCTCTACTCGATGTCGACTTCGGGCGGCTCCGGTCCGATGGCGACCTCGGCTTCGATGACGTCGGCCGGCCTTGCCTCGATGTCGACTTCCGGCGGCTCCGGAGTGCGATCCTCACTCCCGACCTCCGGTGCTCCTCACAGGTTTCCGGCGACTCCGGAGTGCGATCCTCACTCCCGACCTCCGTTACCCTTCACCTCGGTCTCCGACGACTCCGGAGGGCGGATTTACTCCTCCGATGACGCCGCTCACTCAACCTCGGTTAACTTCCTCCTCGACCTTTGGTATTCCTCACGACCTCCGTCGGCGCCCTCTCACGACCTCAGGCGGCTCCGGGTACGACGTCTGCTTCTTCAGTCAGCGCCGCTTCTCCACCTCGGGCTCCAGGTCTCAGGCTACTCGACGCCGGACTCCAGGGAAACCAGTTTCCAGGTCAGGATCTTGCTGCTTTCTGCTTCTAAGGCCTGTTCCTGCTGTCCAGGTCCTTAGGATGAGTTTTTCTGGCTTCTTCCCACACAGGGCTACAGGCTGGGATCCATCAGTAGGGACTAGTATCAAGGGTGGGTTTATGGACCCCACTCCAGGCACAAGTTTCCACCCCTGCTGCTTCACTCCTTCCTCCTTCACTGTTGTGCTGCTCTCTCTTCACCAGTCAGGTGCCAACTGCCAGCTCCAACTGCCAACTCTCTGTCTTAGCTTCCCAACATTCTAAACCGCCTCCAACTGTCACAGGGTTCTGGAATGTTCTGGAAGGTGCTGGTAGGTTCCAGTGGATGCTGGTGATGTCACAGGTGGCCACCATTTTGTGCTTCAGGCCCCCAGACAGAAGTTTCAGGGGTAGCTAAAATGGCTCCCTGAATCTGCAGCAACACGAAAAAGCCTGGTGGTTCCCAAAAAGGAAAAATTCAAACAGGGTTTGAGGCAAAAGTGGGACAAAATAAATAATGATGAGGAGGGACCACCCAAAGGGCTGACAGGTCTAACAGGAAGGAATAGTACAGAGAGACATATCTGATAAGGAATGGGCCGGGCTATGGTCAGACACTGCTAAATGTAACTATTCCCTCGACTTACGAGAAGCTCACTTAAAAACTCTGCTGGATTGGTACCTTTACCCGACCAAACGTAAACGGATATTTGCGAACACCTCATATATGTGCTGGAGAGGTTGTGGTCTCCTCGGCGACTTTCAAAATATATGGTGGGACTGTCCCGCAATCAAACCCTTCTGGGAAGATATACTCGCATACATCAAAACCATGCTGGGATACCCCATACCAACCTCTTTAGAGGGAGTGCTCCTAGTCATTAGGGACCCATTCCTGGAACATCAAACCAGAGAGGACAAGGCCATTTTGTGGTCGAGTTTAGGGGCAGCCAAAACCATGATCACGGCGGCCTGGAATAAGAAAGCAGACCCCACTCTTCCTATGTGGCAGTCTCGACTCTGGAAGATACTATGTTTAGAGAGACCAACAGATATCTTCAGGGACGATTATAAAAATTTTGATTACAAATGGGGGCCACTAGTCTCCTATCTTACACAGGGTATTCCTTTGGCAGTATGCCCACCCTCAATCAGAGACATACATCTCTTCCAGTTATAGATCACATATCCACAGACACAAGATAAAGCCACAGGGACTCCTAGAGAGGGCCGACACTACACATGCAAGATCATGAGACAAATCTCCCTCATGACTAGAATGTAAAATGCACTACACACCTGTCACCACCACTATTTACTCTCTTTTTTTTGGGGGGGGGAGGGTTTTTCTTTCATTTGCGGGGCACCTTCCACATTGGAAGGGTTTAACTTGAAACTCGTCGCAAAAGAAGAGACGGGTTGAATGTGTACGTTTCCTTTACATACTATACTCATGGCCTTTACATTATGTGAAACTGTACCTGTATGTCTATATACCAAACAGGGAAAGGCCCTGGGTGATGTTATATGTGAAAGCTCAACCTCAACTTAGCTTAGTAGGCTATACTCTGTAAAACTTGCTTTAACATCAGATTTGATGAAGTGTTACTAAGTGTACATCAAATGTGACTAAAAATAAATTTTCCAAAGAAAATACAATTTATAATGTCTTGAGCTCACAAATAAGCTTAGACATTGTTATATTTTGTAGTCATAAAAAGAAGAGGAGTTCTTCATCATATCCTACTTAAATCAATACCTATGTCTTGACATGGGTTCCACATGGTAACCCTTCCCCAGGTTCTCAATCCCGTACACAAGAAACTTAGCAGCATAATATCAAGCCCCTATCGCCACCACAACGTCACTTTTTGTGATGTTGTGGTGGCGATAGGGCCAGCTCCCTATTATCAAGGTAGCGTTAAGCCACCTAACATGGTTTAAAGCCACGTTTAGTGGCTTAATGCCTCCTTGATAATAGTGCCCCTTAAGGGGGCTTGCAGTGGGTGCTGCAGTGGGCGTTCGACCACAACACCCATTGAATTCGACGCTGTCACCTATTATCAAGGGTGGCGATAATAGGTGGCAGCGCCGAACTTAAGACCAGGAAAATCCTGGTCTTAAGATGGCGAAAAGAGGAGAAATGCTTTATTTCTCCTCTTTTTTGCTTTCTCCATGTGTGCTGCCTTGTGCAGCACACATGGAAAAAGCTAAATGCCATGGTTTGTTTCTGTACAGGAAGGTGTCCCTTCCTGTACATGAACAAACCTTTTTAAAAAATGCCATTTTGTAACTTACATGTGTGCTGCATGAAGCAGCACACACGTAAGTTACAAACTGGCATTTTAGGTTTGTTTATGTACAGGAAGGGACACCTTCCTGTACATAAACAAACCTCCCTGCTCGCAGACACCCTTGCACTGTGGTGCAAGGGTGCCTGCGTTGGCGCTAAGTTAGGGTAAATGCGAGGCTGCACCATATCCTTGATAATATGGTGCAGCCTCGCGTTCCGAAGTAGCTGAGAGAGGCGTTAGGCCAAGAAGGCTAATTCCTCTCTTCACCACTTCCTTGCTAATATGCCCCTGTGGGGCTTATTTATGAGCCTGTGTGCCTGTTTTGCACCGCCATTGTGTCACTTATCGTGACCCTGTGGTGGCGTAAAACATGCACCATGTTGCGACATATTTACAATGTGACGCATCTAGGTAGATGCGTCACCTTGTAAAGCCCTGCACTACATTATACCTGCGTCATGTATAATGTATGCAGGGTGTGCGTTTTGTCACAACAAACCCCCGTAGAATTGTCGCAGTGAAATCTATGAGATTTCACTACGACACTTCTATGCCGCCAATGCGTCAAAACCTTACGCCTGCCTTATGGCAGGCGTAAGGGTGACGCAGTCCCTTTCACATGGGGCTTGCCCATGTGAAAAGAACCTTGCTGGAGTTGTGTCAGGCTTCCGACATAACTCCAGCAATGCGCCACTTTTTGCGCCGACAGATACATCAGTAATGCTGACGTAGCTGTCATTCCTCACGACATGATGCGTCATATTGTAAATTTGACGCTTCATTGGTGTCGCAAGAAGGGCGCACTGAGAAGTGACGCATCGCTGCTTTCACGCAGCGATGCACCACTTCTCAGAAATGAGGCCCCATAAGGTCTGCTCAGTGAACTTGCATGGCTCCTATTACTTTGATTCGTGTTTCTGGGTAAACTCTTGTACCATGTTTTTTTTCTGCAAATTTACTAGTCAAGGTCCTAACTATAGTGGAATCGCTTTTGGATAAATAATGGATAACTGTTTGATTTGATTAGTGACATGATAAATGGTTCTGGTTAATGGGGCTAGTGCAAGAAACAAATGTATTATGCCGCTAACATTGGTAAAAGAAACTTGGCTGGTCAATTCAAGGTCAGACTAGTTGTTCGACGGGCGATCTCTTGGTTGGTACAACTAAGGTGTTGGATATTATCTCAAAACAGGTATTACATACTAGTTATGTATGATAGGCAAATATTGGTAAATGTTTCTATCTCACAAGGAATAGACATAATATGGAATCCCACTTAATGTGCTAAAGTATTTAGTGGCAATCTCACTATTCAATATGATAAAATATTGTAATATTTAATGTAAATGTCTGCACCACGATGTTGCGATATGTTGCTGACAATCCCACAAATCATGAAACATAGCAAAGGCTAGGATAACCACGAAGTAAGTTTTGAAACCAAATTGATAGATGTATGTGGTAAGGCCTTAATTAATGTGTTCTCACATTCCATCTACACTATGGTGAATCTCTCTGTGACCAAAAAATTCCTAGCTCTAATTCTGGGTTGTTGGAAAATCATTATTATTTTCTTCTGAAGTATAATTCACCAAAGACGAAAACTTTAGCATATTTAGCCACATTTTTATGATCAAATGGAGAATGGTGAGCTCCCCTAATGTATGGGTATTGACTGTACTACTGACGCTCACTCTTTGACGCGGGAATAACATCAAGTTGAAAGAAATCAAGTGGACAGAGTGTGTTCGGTCTGAAATCATTTTCCTCAGACTCAGGGCCTGCTTATGAGTAGGGCAATCTTAGGACTGCTGTACCATTGTTGCCAGTCCGACCGCTGCCCCCTTGGCAGTCTGACTGTCCGATTTACAAGGAGTGTGGTCAGACTGCCACAAGACAGCCTCCACGATCTTGGATCCTGCGGTGGCAGCAGTGGGGAAAGTGGCAGTCTATGGAGGCAGTGCCAATGCCGGTACCACCCTGGTGATCACAACCTGCCTTTCTGCCAGCTTCTCATGGCGGGGACCACGCCATGAAAATGTCGATGGAAAGGCGGTGGGGGCCAAAATAGGGCCCGAGGGCAATTTAGCCCATTGGGAACTGTGGCTGGGGGCACATATTGTGCCACCTATGTTAGCACTGTTGTGCGGGCACTGTGTGCCATTGACAACATGGTGCATGGAACCAGCGCGCCCGACGTGCAAGTGGCGCTGCATTGCGTTTGCATGTGCATCAGACTCTCTTTATGAGCCAAAGCATGCTGTCAGCGACGCACACCAGCCCGGCGGTAGTATCCTAATACGACGGTCGAGATGTTGCCGGCTTGGCGGCCCGGCAGTCAGACCACCAAACTCATAAACAGGGCCTAAGTAGGATAATAAACGTAAAAAAGCATGTGGTAGAGATAGGAAAATGAGGGTAGCCTGGTGGGACGGGATAGGTATACGAATAGCAGAGAGAACTAGTGGGTGAAGATTAAAAGTAGGCAGGTCTTTAAGAATGTTATCAAATAAAAGAAAAATCGGATGTTCACTGCATTAAGGAGGGAACATTATGTCTATAATTTGAAGAGGTGAAATGGGTCCAAGTCCAAGTCATAAAAGAAATTCTACAATTATATATGTTGATAAGAGGGAGGTGAATATCACACACCTGTATGATTGTCAGTTGGTTATATTATATTTTGTGTATTTGTAAAGTAAAAAATCACCCACAAGGGTCATCTGATGTTGAGTAGGTGTGTTTGCCTAGCACAGCCTGTGGCAGTGGAGGTTGATTGAAAAGCCAGGGCTTCAGATTCTTACAGAATTCACAATGAGAGGATGTGGCTCTGATTCATTGTAGAAGGTTGTTCCATGCTTTAGGTGTGAAGTATGAGAAGGCTCGGCTTTCAGACCTGTTTCTGTGTTTTCATGGGATGTGTGCAAGTAGAAGTCCCTGTACAGTGGAGATGTCTGGGTGGTTGGTGGAATGAAATGCAACTGTTCAGGTATGTGGGCCTAAATTGTGTAGTGCCTTGAATGTGTGAGTGAGGAGTTCAAACTGAGCTTGTTTGTGTATCGGGCCAGTGGAGCTCTCTGAGGTGCTGTGTGATGTGAGTTCTGCATGGGAGGTTGATGATAAGTCTGCTTCCAAGTGCTTGACTGCTATTTCCGGTGTAGGGGGTGTTCCTGTAATCCAGATTGCTGGTGACAGGAGCTTTGGTGACCGTTATCTATGATGTTGCTTGTGATCCATTTGAAGATCTTCCTAAGCATCTTTAGGGTGTGGAAGCAGACACTGTGACGGCATTGATCTGTGTGGTCATGTCCAGTTTGTTGTCATTGATGATCCCCAGATTCTTCTCATGGGTGCTCGGGTTGAATGAGGGACCGAGTTCCATTGGCCATCAGTTGGATCCCCATGGCAACGTGTTCTTGCAAAAGATCACTAATTCTGTCTTGTAGGTGTTGATAGTTGAATTTCACCAAGTTGGTGACTTCAGTGATATAGGAGATTAGCTTGTTACTTGGGTTGAGGTGCTGTCCAAGAGTGAGAGTATGTGATGTGTGTTGTCAAAGTAGCAGAGAATGTTGATGTCATGTGGGGGGATGACTGGCCAGAGGGATCATGTAGTGGGGCTGAGGGACATACGCTGAGGCACTCCACAGATAAGTTTGCAGGCTTCCAAAGAGTAAGGCGTTATGATGACAGCTTAGGTTCTATCTGTCAGGATGGAGGAGAGCCAGTGGAGCATGGGTCCTCGGAGGCCAACCTCGTGTTGTTTCAGATGAGGATGGGGTGTGAAACCCTGTCAAATGCTGCAGAGGGGTCACACTGATGATTGTCACCATATGTCCTCTGTCAAGGATCATGTGAAGTTCATCTGCAGTGGTGATGATCAGTGCTGTTTCTGTACTATGGTTGGACCAAAAGCCAGTCTGCATGGTGTCCAGGAGTTGGTGGTTTCTGATGTGGTTGATGAGGCATCTGTTGTCAAGCTCCTCTAAGACCCTGGCCAGGTATGGTAGGAGGGATATCAGAGTGTAGCTGGCAAGCTTGGTTGTTTAAGTGGAGGGTTTCTTGAGCCTGGAAGTGACAGGGGCTTGTTTCCAGGCATCAGGGAATGTGACTGAGTTAATGGAGTCGTTAAGAATGAGTCTGATGTGAGTGAATCACTGATAGGTAGGAGTCTTCCGATAAAGGGGTGGTGTTTGAATGGGTCAGATGGGGCCCCTGAGTGGATGGACTTCATGGTAGCGGAAGTCTCATTTATGGTGACAACTGGCCCTTATGCCAGGGTCCATGCCAAGATAGGAAGCTGAGTTGCGAGAGTGAGGAGGTCAGGTTGAGAGTCGAATTTGCCTTATATGGAAGTCATGTTATTATAGAAGAGCTTGTTGCAGAGGTCTTGTGAGGGGATAATATTGCTGGAGATGGCTGCAGATATGGGAAAACGATGTCAAAGATGTCCTTACTGCTGTTAGTGCTGGCATAGTGCTTGGCGCTTGGTGTTCCGGATCTGTTGGTGGTAACGTCTCAGTACAGATTTGAAGATGTCTTTGTCTGAGGTGACTTGGCTCATTCCCACCGGCACTCCAGATGCTTGCAGTGATGTTTCCTCAGCCTGAGTTCCTCTGTATACCAGCTGGCTTGTGGTCAGGTTCTTGCTGTTGTGTTGTGTTGAAGGGGAGCCACGGTGCTGGCGCATGCAGTTTTCTAGCTGCTGAAGTTTCTGACAGCTTTTGGCAGACTGCTAGTGTTATCGGGCTGGTGCCTGGAAAGGCCACAAGTCTAATTATCTTCTGGGATTTTTTACCAGCCGAGCTGGTGGGACCTGGTGGTAGGTCTGAGGTGTTGTGGGACAGGGATGCTGAAACTGAGTAGGTCATGGTCTGTCCAGGTCATCAGTGATGACTTGCCGACTGTGATGTTGCTGAGGGGGGTCAAAATTGGGTCTGGGAGATGCCCAGTTCATGAGTGGGTCTGGTAAATTGCTAAAATAGGTCAAGGTTGCTGACTTTTTCTACAAGGGATGTCGAGTTTGGGTCAGTGTGAGCTTCTAGGTGAAAGCTTAGATCTCGGAGGAGGCTGAAGGTGCTTAAGTCTATGATTAAGGGTGTGACCAAGTCTGTGATTTTGCTGGAGAAGATGGTGTGATGTGCTGGTTGTCTGTATATGAGGGTTCTGCGTAGACTGAAGTATGCAGTGATGTGTAGTTTGAACGTGAGTTGTTCCAAGTAACTGGTGAGTGTGTATGTGTACAGCTGATGGTGTCTTTGAAAATGATGGCGACTCTGCTGACGGTCCTGTCTGGTGATCTTGTAGCCAGTGGAAATGGCGGTGGTGTTGTACGGTGTAAAGGCTGCTGTCAGTCATGTTTCTGAGAGAATGAACAGGCCCTGGCTGTGGTTGTATATGTCCCAGATCTCTGTGGTGCCTTTGGTGAGTGAGCAGGTGGTCTGTGTGTAATTGAGAGAGAGCTGTGATTGATGTTGTCAGTGGAAGGGTGGGAAGAGATAGGAGAGTGCATGAGTGTTTTCAGGAAGCTCAAGAGTATGTACCTTGATGGTTGTGTGGTGCAGCAGTAGCGAGCAGATGGAGTTGAGGGAGAGGAGTTTGCAGCAGAGTAGCAGAGGGTGGGAGAAGGACTAGACTTCTGGGTGGTGTGCGCGGACCAGGCGTGGATGGGTGCAGATGGCCTTCCCTTCACCACACCTTTTGTACTTCAGTGGTGCGTCTGCACTGCAGCCGCCAATAAGTTGGTCCCGGGAGACCACTGGGGATGTTAGGAGGCTCTGCTGGGGGCACAGGAAGAGGGAGAGTGAGAGACTCGCAAAAGGAGTTCTGGGGCAGAGAAAAGAGCATGAAAACTAGGCAACAGATGTCACAAAAAAAGCACTCAGGCATAAAAACAGTTGAGGCTGCAGAGCACAGGGGCAGAGAAGAAGAAATTCATAGGAACAGAGGGCACAAGAGAGAGATAATGCAAATCACAGCACAGATGTAAGAAACAGAGCACAGAGCAATCCTGAAGAGGAGTGAGAGAGAGAGAGTGACCTGGAGGGAGTCAAATTACTGGAGTTGGGTCTCACAGGTAAGTACTAGGGCAAGGTAGAACTTGCATAATGGCTGGTCCGCCCTGCAGCCGCCAATGAGTAGGTCCTGGGAGCAGAGAGGAGCACAGGGGGCGGTGGGCAGTGTTGCAGTGGGTGTGGTAGGTAAGAGAGTGGGAAATGTTTGCTGGGGAGAAAAAAGAAAGAAAACTAGGTGGCAGAGGCACGGAGCAGAGCAAGCGATACAAAACAGGGGCACAAATTAGAGCAAAGTGAAACAAAACAAGAGGCACCAAACAATGAAAAAGAGGCATTTAATAGAGCATAAAGGCATGAAGAAAAGGCAAAAAACAGAGCAAAGCAGCATAAAAATATAAAGAGCCCAAATGTAATCAATGTCACAAAACAAAGCACAGAGGCACAAAAAAGAGGCAAGAAACAGGCCACAGAGCAATCTTGAAGAGGAGTGAGAGACAGCAAGAGAAAGAGAGAGTGGGAGACAGAGAGACAACGAGAAAGGGAGTGACAAGGTATGACTCAAGGCACTGTAGCCAAGTCCCACAGGTAAGTCCTAGGTGCTAGGGTTAACCTGTTGAAAGCGTTACTTGTTAAGTGGAGACGGGGTGCCTTATATGGCGATTGTGCGATCTCACCTTATAATACACATACCAACCCCTTTAGGACTCTTAGGTTTCGTTTGTCAAACCTTCAGCTCAACCCAGGGTAGGTGTGGCTTTGAGCAGCAAGGCTTACACAAAGGAAAAAGTGAAAAGCATTTAAACAGTACCAAAACAATTGAAGAAGAAATCAACAAGACACCAAAGACGTCCGTCACAAATTTATCAAAATAGACAGTATTTTCATGCATGTTTAGACACCAAAATGAAAAAGATCCACCGGGCTCGGGAGATAAAGCATTTACAAGGTATAGTAAATTAAGTTATTTGACTCAACTGTGAGCAACCACTGGCAAATTCCATGAATTAGTCACTTAGAAAATTTTTCAGAAAGACGTTAGGGCTCGCTGTAATGCGGTCACTTAGAGTGTCTTTCGGCAACCTACTCCAGTTGGGAGCCAGTCAGGAGGACCAGCCAGATCCTCAGAAACCTCAGTAGATGAAGCAGTCTTAAGTCTGTTCCAGGCACCTTTAATGTTTGAAAGGCTTTCCTATGGAAGTGGTCCTGGTGCAAGGGGTGAAGGATGCTGAAGATGCTGAAAGGGTGCTGTGGATGTGATGCAGTCGATGGGGGTCTTGCTGTGACCACTCCTTGGTCCACGAAAGGATAAGGTGATCCTTTTCCTCTCAGTGCTGGCAGAAGCCCAGTCACCAATTGACTACCAGTCCCCCAGTATTGCGGTCACAGACCAATCCTCCCTGGGTCAATAACTCATCCTCTGGGGGTTCCAGCTGCACTACGACACTCCCAGGATCAGCGTCCTGGTCCCTGGAGCTGCATAGCAGCGGTTTGAGGCAGGTTAAAAACATGCCACAGCAGGCTTCCCAGCTGTTGTGTTTCTGTGCTGTGAACATGAGGCCAGCTCACTAACCCTTGGAGTTTCTTGGACTTTGGCTGGCCTCTGGAGACAAATTCTCATTGATCAGGACACAGCTGGCACAGTCCCTCCACTTTTATAGCCAGCAGGATCCACCGTGCAGTAGGGCAGTCCTTCTTTGGTCATTCTTCCAGTCTGAGTTCTGGGTTCCATGGGTGCCCTACTTAGGCTCAGAAAATACACTCAGGGCAGATTGTGGCTAATGGACTACGAGGTTCCCTCCCACCTTTCTGCGAAGTGTAGCATGTGGGCATCCCAGGATGCACCAATCTGCCCGCTTCCAATGTGGCAGGACCACTCTCTCTGTGTGAGAAGCTTCCTAAACCAACCCACCCAGAGGTGTGGCTATCAAGTGGGCTACGCACCACTGGAAAACCGCTTTGATAACTGGTTTCCCCTCTCCTGTTCCATGTGCGAGCCTGTTTCCTGGACAATGGAGCATCTCCTCTCCCAAGTTTTATCCATTTGCCCTTCTAAGGTGACTTCTTGTTTGAAGCTCGCTTTTTTTAGCCAACACCCGTGTAACTTCCTGCAGAAGGGAGGTGACACTCTTTCCAGAACAGACCCCTATTGTATAATTCCTGGGAATGGTCAGCACATCTCCCCAAGAGGGCCCCAGGAGAGCAGAAAGGTGTCTCAGCTACAGGAACCCCGTTAGCAGCCAGTATGGACACAGGGGCCTGAAGGCAACAAAGTGGCAAAATTGCTAAAGTTGCACACTGAAGCGTGTTACATTACTTTTTACCTGAGAAGCAAGCCAGGCTTGATGTAATGAGTTGTTAGATACCTTGGGTGACCCACTTTGGTTGCACCGTTCCAGAGTTAGCAAAGCTGAGGCGTCAGCATGTAACTTTGTACTAGCCAATTGGGCAGCCAAGCTTTTTCACAGTAAAAACGACAGTTCCGCGTTTTCACTGTTAAAACATGTACATTTGCATGTTCTGCCTGTGGACAATGTTGCACCCTGTCTTAGGCCTTAATAGGCCTGCCATAGGGGTGATTTATACATATACAAGGGGGAAGTAAGACCTTGCTATTGTTTAAAAGGAAAAGTTAGGCCTGCAGTTAAACTGCTCTTCCACCCTGCAAATGGCCAGATGGGAGTCTTGTGTTAGTCATGTTCCACACAGGATGTCAACGCCAGTTCTGCAATCACAAACATTTCCTTACACGTGTTAAAGAAATAAAAAGTAGGAGTTTGTGTCTCTTTAGGTCACGCCTGATCCAGTGCATGCGCTGGTCTGGCCGAGACATTTTGTATGCGTGTTTATAAAGTGCTGCCTGTGACCTAAAGCTTGCGTGCAAGTGAGCGTGCACATGCGCAGCCGCCATGTGTCTCGCCGTGCTTGATCGCGTCTGCGATCACTTTCACTTTCGCGGGCCGCGTGGCCTTGTCATTTTCACGGCCGCGCAGCCAATGCTTGTTTTCTCTTGAAGGCAGAGCAGAATAATATTGCTTTTAAGTTAAACGCTCCTTTGAGCACCTCAAGGTGGCAAGCCATAGTGTTTCTTTGTTCTAACAAATGAGTCGTGTCGTCTGTACGAATGTCCAGTTACTGGAAAATGTTTTATTACAAACTGAAACCTGTGAACGCGGTGTGCTGGCACCAGCAAAGTCTTTACAAACAGCTTCAGTGTGCTTTGTCGGCATTTTACTAGGGAAATTCCAGAAGTGCCGGGCTGACAGACTTTTACGATTCCTTTCTTTCACAGATTTTCATGGGACCGTCTCAGCATATCAATTCAGTTTTTTATTGTAGCTGACCCTTTTGGGTTTAATAAATATTAAATGGGGAAAAACAGATTTTGCTCTGGTTGTTGTTTTTCTTATTCATTTAAATCTGCAGGCTCCAGACAATTTTTTGAGGTGTGATAAACAGCGGGGGAAAAAAGTCAATATTTGGTTAAATAGGGGCACTCCTCGTCATCCAGAGCAGTGCAGAATGGGGCACCATTTTAGATCTTTAGAGATACACCTACAGGCAGGGCTATAAGTGGGATGCAAAAACTGGGGGGTCTCTCAAAGGGGAGTGGCCAATGTAATTAAGGGTGTGGCTTAAAAAAACATAAACTACAAATCTGTGCTTAGCATAGCTTGTCGCCCCACTTGTATTTTGCTGTTTCTGTCATTGCATTCAGATATATGATACAACAAATAACATCATACCTACAACAAGTCAGGACTATTGGCTTTGTCAATGGTTGTTTGTTGCATAAGATAAATAAGCAGCAACTATGGCTTGTATATAATATTGAAAAAGCTTCCACTTAAAGCCCTAGTGACACCACGACAATGTTGCTGTTACTGAGTTTCAAAAACAGAAGGGAAATCCAGAGAGAAAGTGACTCCCTTTAAAGGATTTCCCTTCCCCTACAACGCTCACCTGGCATGACGTCATGCCGTAACTTCTTCACTAGTGAGAAGTGAGCAGTGTGATCATGCACACATCCATGAGCCTGCTGTCACTGCAGTCCAAAAAAAAAAAATGGACCGCCTGTACCAGGGCACGAAACAGAGCCTGATAGAGACCCGTATCGAGGCCCCCTGTAAACAAGCATTGGCATAGCCAATAGGTCTCACCTTTGGGACCTTATAAGTGTTTAGTCATGCAACAGTCCCAAAAGCGAGACCTATTGGCTATGCCAAGCGGCCGTGCAGCCGCGAAAGTGAAAATGATCGCGATCAAACTTCAAAGCGGCCGCGCACATGCACTGTAGTTACAAGCTGGCCTGGTAGCACTTTTTAGAGCCCTCTCAATAAGTCTCGCCAGACCAGCGCATGCGCTGGGTCAGGCGAGACCTAAAAACTTCTGGTGCTCAGACCCGGTGAGACCGGCCCACTTAAAGCCCTGTCTACAGGCGAATACTACAAAAACAATTGTGTAGATGTTTTAATTTCAGAAACGACACATATTTTTCGTGGCTTGGTCTGATCTAGTCAGCTCCGAGCCCACCAGCAGCTTTATGAGAATAATGGCACACAGCCTTATGTATTTTTCAGAAAATCGTCCATGGATGCATTTCTTGCGACAAACCAAAGGTCACTGGGTTTGACATTTTAATCGCCCTCGCCTTTCCTATTGGTCCGTCCGTGTGATGAATGTGCAGGCGAGTTGCGCCTAATGCGGGGACTCAACCTTTGTAAGGCTGCCCGGGGGGGGGTTGTGCAGCGGCCCGCCCCTTGGAGGGCGGCCGCCTTAGTGCCACAGGAAGGCACAGGGGTGGGAGGTCGAGTCCCTGGGCTAGTCCGGGGGAGACCCCAACAGATAGCTGTTTCCGGCGAGGGCGGGCAGGAGACAGGGGTACTTATACTGTCTCCGCCCCCTCCTGGTCCTCTTGTCCGCTCGTTCGCTGGCCGTCGGCCTGGTTGGGCGGAGACTTGTTTTGGCTGGACCTGGGAGAAGTCCTAGTTTAGGCATGGATCTTTTCCTACTGGACCTAGGGGAAGCGTTGGCTGCAGCTGGTTGTAGGGAAATAGGTCTACCTTGGTGGGGGGCCCTGGTAGTGACGGTGGCCACTCCCAAGGCTGTGGAGGAGTTACAGGGCGATCCAGGGTCTGCACATACCAAGGGGTACAGCATGCAGCAGCACCGCGGGGTGCTAAGCCAGGATACCCAGGGATGTTTAGCGGGTCCCCTGGAAGAACGACGGCGCCCCGTTAACCGAAAGGCGGTTGTGGGTCTGAGCAACCGGGGGCTGCCATGTATGCTCCGCCCACCCATCACGGGGGGGCGTGTGAAGCATGTGGACTGGTGGTCCACGGATGGGAGGGGTGGACCCTCCCAATATTTGGTATACACCAGTTGGCGTTGCCATGGTGACTCTAGGCTTATCAGACGGGCAGGCGGCATAGGGCTGGCCTGCCCTGGGATCGCCCGTAAGATAACCCACCTTGTTTGCATATTGGTTATGCTAATAAACCTGCAGCAATATTTCTCCACTTACATTACAGTGTCGTGTGTTTTATTTATGCACTTATGTACTTATGTGCTTTGTGATAACTGTTGCCGATATTGGCACTATTACTGTGATGAAAGGCGTGAATGCGCCCCACAGCCTTCCACGGTACAGCTGCCAGTTAATGAAAAGGCTTTGGGTGCCTCTGTGGGTGAGAGCGCTAGCTGAGGGGTAATTGAAACGCTGCGCAACACTTTCCTTTCACATCCCTTGGTGACACGCCTGGCTTACGGCTAAAGCCACACTTTAAACCCCGTGAAGAGTGAACAGGCAAAGTAAAACAAGCAGTGGCAAAGCCAATAGGTCTCACCAATGTGAGGTTTCACTTTTTCGATGCTTTTAGCTAAGTTGTGCTGCAGCACAGTTGCTGTGAAGCACGGCTGAATATTTAAAAAAGCATTGGCATAGCCAATAGGTCTCACCTTTGGGACCTTCTAAGTATTTAGCGATGCAGCGGCTCGACCTAAAATATGTAGGTGCTCAGCTCTTGTGAGACCCGGCCCACTTAAAGCCCTGCATTCTGGAAACAAATGTTGCGAGTATCCCTGTGTGTTGGATGTGCGCCCCGAAGCCCTCGGCACCCAGGCGCCATGTTACCGCGCATCTCGCTCCCAGGGCGGATAAAACAGCCATCGTTACAAGCCGTGGTTTTAAGACTCTTGAGAAGAGGCTTTTGTGGGGAGGACACTGCAAAACTCGTAATGTGTATTTGTTAAACGTGTACTCTTTCATTGGCTGTCGTCGAGCAATTGAAGGGTCTTAAACTGTTCAATGTAGAAATCGGAGCTTTACATGGTAGTTTCAGAGTCCTGGCCGGGTGGGACTGGTTCAGCCTTCCATTCATCCTAGGTTAACGGTGCCACTGGATGAGCTCGGACATACACAATGTAAAGGCGCAATGGAAACGGCCGGATGGCTCGGTGAGTAAATCGCACATCGCTAACATCTGCCGTGAGCTGTAGGTCACACATTTGAATCTGTGGATGGCCAACCCAGCCTCCCACTCATCCTTCCACGGCCCTTACATTGGGTAACAGCCATGCATGTTTACAGAGCCTTGCAGCAGTAAGAGAGCAGTCTGGGATCAGTCTGGAACACTATTAATAAAACCAGTAATTCATGTTGTAGAACAAACCAATATTCAGTCAGTTTCTTTTCTTTCTTTTACCTGTGTGGAGGCCTTGTTTTCTCTTGAGCCTCGTTGCTCTGCACCTAGTCACTTTGTCACGACAATTCTTTCTATGCCATCATTGGGCGAAGAGGGGGGCACGATGCCAAGAGTGGCAAGGTGCCATCAGCGTTTGGACCGTCCCCTGGGGCTGGCACAGAAACAGATGGTTGAGCATTCCCGACTGATGCGTGTACCTTGGACTAACACAGATAATACCTCGGCTGTCTCTCCCTCTCCTGGGGGTCTCTTTCTCTCCTCCGCTCCCCAGAAGCTGGCAAGGGGGTTCAGGTGGACACTGTGGGGGCTTTGGTGTCTGCATTTGGTGCAAGGCTGGAGCACTGGAACGTATGAACCGAGTATTGCACCAGGTGAGTTATAGTGTTAGAAGAGCCCCTAAACACACTTTTGTGATATCAAGTCATGCAGAGCACTTCGCACTCTGCCCTATCTAGCTCAGGAAGAGGAACAGATTTGTGTGGCTCAGTATTAGGACCGGAGATTATAAACATTTTTAAAAGATTAGGTTTGGGGAAAAATGCTTTGATATTTTGCCTGTATTTTCTAAACCTGTTCATATAAAACTGCTGGGAGATTCCAGCCCCAGTTGAGCACCAGCCTGTAACCTTTACATGTAAAAACAGGCGCAGACATACGCAGTCGCGAAAGTGACCACGCTGGGTTAGGTTAATAAGTAGCCTGATATTGGAATGCAGCTGGCATACTGCGCGCCGCTGCTCGCAGGCCATGGGAGTGAACATTTACAGAAAAGGCGGGACATACCCCCGCCTTTGGCCATTTGCGTGCTTTCATTTTTTTAAAGCCACACGCAATGCCAATAAAATGTGTGGGTGTAAACAAAAGCACAAGGAGAAGTCTGTAGAAAGTTGGAAGTGCTTACAAGAAGCCTCCCCATAGAGCAGTGTATGCACGCTGCACTAGGCTCAACCTAAAAAGAACTATGTCACGGCCAATGATGGCAGGCCTGCCAAGTATTACTCATCAGGCGTGACTCTAACGCATTTCAGTGTGGTGTTCCGCATCACCGCACTGAAATGCATTGTCACACATTTAAATGCCACTGTCTTACTCTTCTGTACCAGCGCTGAGACTGACTATGCCAGGCTGCTAGCGCGCGCGCTGGCGCCTGTTACACCTGTGGGCTCACTGACTGACTTGACGCAGGCCTCGCCGGACTGGCTGCAACGTCGCGACTGCCAGCCTGACAGACAGTCTACAGAACAGAACAGAAGTAAGAACTTTGCCAGTCAGCCTGCCTGCCACTGACTTTAGTAGTGTTGTTGTCACACAGAGTGAGTCTCACACACACAGTGCTCCGTGAAGACGCGTAAATAACAGCAGCGTATCACGAAGATGCAGACCCAGCCGCACATTCATTAGCCCAAGTAGCGGGACACGTGCCGGTAAGTAGTTAATGTAATGTTTGCCCGCTCAGACTGCGGCATCGCCGAGCATCCGCATCGGACGGTGGAGCCTGTGTCGATGCAGCGGAGCATTTGCTACATGAGGCGCGGTCATTACAACATTCAAATGCCCTCTCGACACACAAACACAGTATGACTAGCTCACCATAAACGTGAAAACGTCAACCGGAAGTTCACGTTCTAGATGCCTTAACCAATGGCCCGCTAGTCTCCTGAAAAGCGTGCGCACGCCCCAGCAGGAAGATCCTGCCAATGTGCTGTCGACGCAACCAACCGTGCAGATCGTCTGGGAAAGCGCAAGCTGCCCACCAGAGAAAACAACAAACATTGGCATTGCCAAACATTTTAGATTTTAAACGCTTAAAACAAGTTTTTGGGCCATAATAAGCCTGTTCGGTGGCATGCTAGTATGAACAGCCAGACTTTATTTCTACATCAATAAGAAATCTTGCAATGCTGCTGCACATCGTGTAACGGTCGTGACAAAGAACGCGCTATCACGTGTCAGGGAAGCTTGCATTGAATTGCTGCCTGGGGAACACCTCTCATTTGAACAGAAGGCAAATTATTTTATTATTCAGTTGAAGAGTAGTGTTGTAATTTACTATACTTGATCTAATCCGTCCCGTCCTCCACCCTTCTCTTCCCCAGAATGTTCTTTCTCCACTGTCATTCGAAGGTTCTGCAGCTGACTCCAGCAGGCTGGAACCTGTGATGATGTATGATGCTCAATAAAGACTTCTCATCAACTAGCCATAGCTGCCAAGGTTTCAGATTGCTATATGTGACATTTTCATAATTTCAATGTAATTAGGAGCGACATTTCAACGACTATGAGTGACACTTTCTTGCAAGGAAAACAAGCATTGGCATAGCCAATAGGTCTCGCTTTTGGGACCTTATAAGTATTTAGTTTTGCAGCACAATATACTTGGTGCAACAACATCAACTGTTGCATGGCTAAACCTTGTACCTTATAAGTGTTTAGCCATGCAACAGTTGATGTTGTTGCACCAAGGATATGGTGCTGCATAACTAAATACTTATAAGGTCGCAAAAGCGAGACCTATTGGCTATGCCAATGCTTGTTTTATTATTGAATTAGAACCACTAGTCAAGTCACTCAGGGTCATATTTACAAGCCCCTATTGCCACAGGAACATCACTTTTATCGACGTTCCTGTGGCGATAGGGGCTTCGCCTTATTTACAAGGCGGTGTTAAGCCACTTACCGTGGCTTAATGCCGCTTGTAAATAAGGCACCCTTTCACGCTATACTTAGCGTGAAAAGGGTGGGCAGTGGGTATTGTGGTGGGCGCAAATAGGAAGCAGCACCAAAATTAAGACCAAAGGAAACATGGCAAAACAAGGAGAATGCTATGGTGTCCCTTCCTGCGCATAAACAATCATTTAATAAATTAAGATTTGCCACTTCTATGTGTGCTGCACAATGCAGCACACATAGAAGTTCCAAATCACCATTCTGGATTGTTTATGTGCAGTTAAGGGCACCCTAAGCACTAAGGGAAAGGCAGGGGTGCACCGTATTCTTGAAAATACGGCGCATCTCTGCTTTTGGAAACTGTCGGAGTGCGGCATTAGCCTTCTTAGGTTTAACGCCACGCTCCGACAGTTTACTAGTAAATATGCCCCTAAACTGGATGGTAGGGCCAGTGTAGCTCTAACTCGATAATCTAGAGTTTGAGCATCTATTCTGCAGTCAACGTGCAAGGTAGTTTGCAACACTCGAGCAGTGCCACAAGCATGGAGAGGCTCGGTGTTGGTCCCCTCCACAAGAAGATTGTGATGGAGTATTTACATTATTAAAGGCTCATAGTTTTGAAAGCCCTGCCACTAAATTGTCTGCTAAGGGGGATTGTATGTCAGAATATCACTAATATAAACATTGTGTGGCATATGTATTGTGGCCTAACTATTATATACTGCTCCATTGGTGTAGATATCCTAATATTAACTTCAGTTGGCCAAAATGTTTGTAAATAATATTTAGGACACGCTATTTTTGTCAAACAATATTTAGGGTGTGATATTCTGGTACCAAACTCAAATGGCTTGTCTGAATCTGAATGGAATGGATATAAGTCAATTATATAATTATCTTGGCCCTGAGTGGGTTAGTCCACCGTGCACAACTGTTTGTTGCTCACTAATTAACAGAACTGGCCATTTGTAAAAATTGACTTGCTCTATACTTGGATTTTTTCAAACCGACTTTCTTTCCATCAACCATACTCTTCCTTGAATTAGGCTGTAAAGATTAGCACTCTCCAAGGCTACAATACCTGGACTCCAAACCCATATACAGTGACCAGAGCACTTGTATGATTAAAAAAAGGAAAGCATGCAACATGTAGGGAAATAAAGTAAAGTGTCAGTGTGAAGCTAAACAACTTAAGCTGGGCACTGAGCCCAGGGAAATCCCAGTGTACCGCCCTCAACACTGAGCTGCTTGATCAGATATGCATAGTTTTGCGATGTTACTTAAGCAAGCAACAAGCTTGTAGTCTGACCAACTACCTAAATATATATCAAAATCTAATATTATGACTTGTGGCAGGGATAAGTATTGCAGGCATTAGTGGTTAAATAAGGAAGAGATGGAGGAAGTACATAGGTACTCCTATTTAGGATTAAGAAATTACGACCATTTTAATGACCTCATCCTGAAACCTTCGCCAAATAATGATACCCTCAAATCACAGTCTACATTGTAGTCCTACAACCTGCTAGTTATGAGAGCTACCAATAATCTAATAGATGCTATAAAAGCAGAAGGATCTCATGCTATACCTACTGTGCTATGTTAAACCAAGTAATCATCAACATCTCCCCATCAACTGAAGAGTTCCCACGCAACTTGAAAACATCTTAGATTAAACTCATACTAAACAAAAAACTATTCAATAGTATATCCCTGGATATGCCCATGGAAAAGACTGAATTTTCTCATCACTGATATAAACAAAACAAACTCCTGCCTGATGGTTACATGGAATGCAGTCCAATACGAAGTATGGAATTAGGATTAATTTCTAGCTGGGCGAACGCAAGAACACTGCAGGTCAGAATGAAGGCAAAGCACTATTTGTTCTGTACCCATCATCAATATCCAAAACTGTGTCCCATCCACTACTCTTACAAAGACCAGAAGACACAGACAGTGAAGGAACCATCAGCACCTGGATAAAATCCTAACTAAAGGGCAGAGCTCAAATTGTTATATTAACACACTTCTACCCAGTACCTTTAAGGTTAGGTTAGTGTGCTTCAGGACTCGATAATTGCTTCTCTACTCTTTGTTGTATGCCTAACACCACTTACTGATCTTGTCAACATCTACAAGCTCATCAGCCATAACTATTCAAATGATACCCGTATCACCTTAAAACCTGAAAAAATCTAGACCTTAATTCTTCCGGCCTAGGTGACAGGCTTTAGGCAGTAGTTCGATGGATGTTAAAGAATCATCCTAAACTTAGTTCAGCCAAATAAAGCTTCTCAACTATGCAACTTAGTGGCGCTTTGACACCCAAATAGAGTGCCAACCTTAGCTAGGATTAGCACCACCACATCAAAGGAGGTAAAAAATCTTGGTGTGACATTGTACTCCCAACTTTCACACAAACATTAACAATGTAGCCAGAGACACTTTCTTTATCTGGAGATCAAGTATCTACCCCTACTTGAGCCAACCACACAGGATTTAGGCATCAACAGCTATCCTATTCCCCATGCCTTGACTATGCAAATGGCATTCACATTGGAATTTCAGAAAAACGAATTGATGAACTACAACTAATCCGGTAAAAGGCTACCAGAGAAGTCCTAGAGTTGAACAGTTGAAAACACACATCACCTCGCCTGCAAAGCCCAACACTGTTAAACAGTAGTGTAAAAAATATCCTCCAAGTGCTCTGTATCACAGACTGGGCAATCCAGCTGTAGGGATCTACCTTCTTACCATTGAAACTCAAACTGTACAGCCAAAGTAGAAAGCTTAGCTCAAATGTTGCTCTTCTCCTGCATGCATTGTAGGCAGCTCCATTCCTGCGCAAACATGTAAGCACTGTTTGAAGATCCCAAAGGCAATAAGAAAATCAACAGCCATCTAAAAATCAGAAAAGCAATCAAGACCTTGCTAGTCCCAAAAGCATGATTCAATAGCCTCACAGATTGCAAGTCACTCTGGTTTGTATGTGCAGCATGCAAAACTATTGTTCACCCTCCATTGACATCCTGCCTTACAGGTTAGATGTTACATTCCACTGCATCAAGTCTGGATAACATCTTGGAGTAGCATGTATAACACCAAGACATGCCACTATTAGTCAAGACCTTAATCAATACACTGCAAATTGAAAATCTACTACTGTCCTACCTAAAGAGTTTTGGGGCCCCATTAAGGGACAGAAAAAAAGGCCATAGAAAAGCTATCAAACAATGCAATAGATTCTCCACCAGCTACAAAGTAAGGTACAAGAATATGGGTACAAACAAGACACATGTCTTTTTGTAAAGTCCTAGGAGCCCCCCAGAAGGACTTTATAATTAATGCAGTGAGTTGCATGGTCAATAGTTTACAAATATCCTGGTATGAATAGTGATGAGGTTTAAATATAAGCGACAAGCTGAGAAATCAGTGTGCATTCTACAGCCTTAATCTGGCACAAATTGTTCATGCTACTCTTGCACCACATCCTTCCCTAAGGTGTCAAACTTTATCAACCAGTCGTGGTACCAGAATGCAGTCTGACATAAAATTGGCAAAACTAGTTTTAGTATACACAAAGATTGCTCAATTGGAGTCAATAAAGGAACATTTACATTCAGGGGGCAATAGTTTTGTAAATTATATTTATTTAGATCAGTTGTTATTTCTGTATATGCTATCTTCAACAATGCATTACTAGATGTTAGTAGTGGTTGCGGTTGTAGAACCTCTTTTGTAATCTAAGCATCACATTTTACACATTTGCACTGATACATTATGACATCAAAGACCACACAAAACATGTTGTAGTTCTGACTGATATGCAAAGCTTTAGTAGTTGTAATTGCATCTTACCTCTTCCGACCGGGCTTCAATCTTTCTGTGCGTCAGGGCTTCTTGTAGAATTGACAGTGGAACACCTAGCAACTAAGAGGATTGAAGCATGCAGTTAGAATCATCTCTTCCTATTTTGGTGTAGACATTTAGAAAAGTCAATTTGCAACTAGCTATAATCTGTAAGCGTAGGCTGGATCATAGTATTGAATGACTGAGTATTACTATATACATATCTATGTATCTAACCATTACAGAGTGGTGGTAGCCACTCTATAATTATAGTTAGGGTTGCCAGAGATAGGAATTCCTCAGATTTCTGCTTACTAATAACGTGGTGGCTGTTTGACGAATCTCTCTGAAAGTTTGCAGACCTATTTCTTTCTATACATTGGCAGACAATGCACAGTTTCATGGAGATTGATCAAGGGGATGCAAAGCTAAAAGGGGGACCCAAAACTCATTTTGGCATGAATGCATTTTTTTACAGACTTTGTACTCAAGCTTGCGGCCAAACACTGAATCGGATATCCATGAAATTTGGCAGGATTATTAAATTATGGTCTGCAGATGATCCTTTTTGGTATTACAGATAAGTAGGGTAAGTAGTTTTCATGCTATAAAGCATTTACACCTAATGATATCTGTGGTTCCAGTAATTTTCCAGTACATGGGAGGACAAGTCATTATGTGATTGACTAATGGATGCCTTTACAAAAGTTAAAGGTAACCATGTTGTTTTAATCAACTTTTGGCTGGTTTCTAGGTTAGGGGCTTAGATGTAGAGAAGTATTAGGTTTTGTAATTTTTCCCTACCTATTACCACTTTACTAAAGCAGTAATAGTTTGGGAAAAACAATGATAGGTTTCTATGTTTTAAAAAAAAATTACGGTGTACCAGCGTACTACCTAGGAAGTACTGTGGTACTTAAGACACTTTAAAAAAAATGTAACATTTTTTAAAAACACTGTTATACACTATATTTCACAAAGATAGTCTTCTATAGTATTTTCAATTTTGCATGTTTAATTCTTTACAAAAAGTATTTAAAAAGTATACACAATACTGGGGTAATACATACAAATGACTGTGGCAATTAATAAAAAATTTTTTAAACGTATTTGCTAGGAAAAACAGTGCTACTCCATAAACTATCTTAAAAAATATATAGATAATATATAAATGCATTTCCCTTTGTATCACCACTTTAATAAAACCTACTTACCTATTTTTAAGGCCCTAACCCAGAACACAACTAAAGTTAGAAACAACATATCTGCCTGTTAATTTTGTAAAGGCAGACATTACCCAAATTATATACTGCCTTTTCATAGGCATATACCGCGGTATACAGCGAAGTTACTGCAGTATACATGGCACAATATATCACTAAGGGAAATATTTATCATTGTATTGCATTACCCAATGCGTCACACATGGTATCACAAGGGCAATGCAGTATACCAAGTAAAGCAAGACCATCATGTGTTGCTCTTGTTGATTGGTAAATCAGGAGAAATGCAAGCGCAAGCCACTGCCTAGCATTACCCTGCACACCAAATTCTACATTCCTGCTAAATGCATCTGTTCAACCATTTTCACACTACATCAATTTAAACTGGACTGTACAAGATGATACTCCACTCCACTATACAACACAACACTCAACTGTACGGCACACCACTCCACTTCACTGTGCAACATGACACTCCATTCTATGAAAAGTCACTCCACTCCATGACACGCAATTCCACTCTACGACAGTTCTCTCCACTATAAGAACTCCATGCCACTCCACTCCACGACATGCCACTCTACTCTATGACATGCCACTCCACTGTATGCTATTCCACTCTGTGCCACTTCACTCTACAACACCTTCCAACACTGTACGACACGCCACTCCACGGACCACACTCCATTCAACAGTATTTGACTGGGTGCCACTCCATTCTACTCTACTCCGCTACACTTTATACTCTACTCCGCTACACTTTATGCTATTCCACTGTACACTACTCCACTCTCCCCGACTGCACTCCTCTCTACTCTGTTCTACAACACTTTACTCCACTTAACAACACTATATGCCCCTCCACTCTATCACACAATACTCCATTCTATAGCACTCCACTGTACAACAGTGTACTCCAGTCTATGCAAGTGTACGGGACTCTAGCTTATTCTATGCCACAGAACGACACTCAACTCCACTGTACGACACTCTACGCAGCTCCCTCTATGCCACTCCAGCCCACTTTACTAAACACAACTCTATTTCGCACTACTGCACTCTAGTCTAATCTAGACCACACTACTCTATGCCACTCAACCCAACGACATTCAATAAAACTCCTCTCTACCACACTGTACCTCACTCTACTGTACTCCATGCTACTCCAGTCTACAACACTACCATCAACTCTGTGGCACACCACTCTACTCTACGACACTTTCCAAGACACTATGACACAACACTCCACTCCTCTGTAGAACAGACCACTCCACTCTATGACACTTTACTCCACTGTGCGCTAAGCCAGGCCACTCTACTCCACTCCATGCCACTCTTCTCCATAACATAACACACCACTTTATTGCACCCTGTCCTATGTGACTCCAATCAATTACACTTCACTCTACTCCACAATACAATACTTTACCCCCACTCTCCACCACTGTTCAATACTCCACTCTACATTGCTCCGCTCTATCCACACTCCTTCACTCTAAGGTGGTGCATAAATTATAAGGATCAGTGACATAATATCAAAAACACAGATATAGTGATTCATAAATATTTTGTCAAAACCATTTTTTCCTATACATATAAAGGTAAGTACAAAAATATTGCAAAAAATAAAAAGACCAAAATATCGATTTTTAAAAACAATATATAGGTTAAAATAGTAAATATTTTTATGTATCACATTACTATAATGTGGAATACATACATTTAAGTAACATTTTATACTAAATATACACATAAATAGATATATGTGTATAGACACATATATATATAACGTAACACTATTGTTAAAACATTTTTCTTTGGTTAGCACTTCTTCTGCCCTGATGCGTTTCTCGGCTGTTGCCGCTTTCTCAAAGGTCGATGCAAAATGACACTCGCAGGCGGTTTCCAATAATCACCATTTTATTGCAAGCTCTTCCCTGAGTGGACCGCGCTTAGTGCGCGTCTCGCATTGTGGGAATCGTAGTCCCTTAGGTCAGAAGAAGTGCTAACCAAAGAGCATCTACGTGTGGTTATTCCCTTCAAATAGGCGGACGATAAAATTCCTGAGAGTGCGCCCCTACAAGCTTCTGGGCAATTTGCGGTATACATATATATATAAGCGGTGGAGTGAGGGTCTCGCTGAACTGCCCGCCATCCGCACAAGATCTTTGCTGGTATGCTGTAAGGAGCAGACACCGCCCACTGGGGCTAGTACCTACGCCTGATGCCTGCTCCGCGCGGACTTGGAGTTCGAGTCCGGGCTTTCCAATGTGCTTGCAAGGTGTGCTCCATCCAATCAAAGAGGGGCATGCCATTTAAAAGTGTGGACTGGTTTTAATTGTTTGGTTCGGACTGCAACTGAGGAAGTCCACTATGGATGAAACGCGTCATGCACTATGTCAGAATAAAGGAGCTTTTTAACGACTGACCCGCGTGTGCTCGACTTCTTTTTTGGGGAAGTTTGGTCCAAAGACAACACGAGTCCCAAAATCCTTAGGCACGATTATTTTATTCTTCGAGCTGCAAAATCTGACGCGTTTCGGGCAGATGCCCTTGCTCCCAGATTGTTGGTTTTCAGCCATGACTCTTTTTTTTATTTATATACAAACGCTGTGTAAACTTCACACGTGATACTAAACATAGACAACACACTATTTGCCACTTTTTCACATTTACAAAGGGTGATTCTTTCTTCTACCTAGTCAAATATCATCTGACCTTTGATTTTAAGGAGATTTTCTGTTTGCGTTATTTTTAAGAAAACATGTGTACTTTTTATCGGCATCAATGCAATATTTTCTTATAGATAAACATTAGTTTTCTAACCGTCAATCATAACGATATTTTGATAGTGTTAACTTTACGTTCCTTTTCCACTATTTTTGTGAGAAACCTACAACCTGTTCATATATGTATTTATAGCCTGTATTTATGACCATGTGCAAAAATCACTTTTTTTTCCCACTTTTTCTAGTGCAAAATTCGCAAATAAATATATTTTTTTAACAATGTGCAAAATACGCCATAAGTAAACATATACATGTGCAACATAACGCAAATAAATTATGTAAACAAAGGTATTTTGGATTGTGCAAATTGCGCTGATGTTGGCTATACTACATATTGACTATATCATAATGGTTGGAAACACAATATCTGTCTGCAGCCTGAATGCTGAATGATTGAACATGCCCTAATTTTTAAATAGAAGTAATTTGCAAACGCATTATTTCATCTCTTTTATAAGAACGAAAGAATTTAGACCCTATTTTTTTCCATTTTTTAATTAATTCCTAAAGTGCAATAGTGAAAAGTGCAACCCACATAAAAACTATAATAGTTTTTATGTTGTCGAATTCCCTGAAATTGGGCTTAATTTGATATATCAAAAAAGTATTTTGTTTGTAAAAATTATGCTAAAGTAAAATAATAAAATAAAAAAAGAAGTAAGATAAAGAGTGCGGCAGGGAAGGTGCCTTATTATAATGTGTGCAAGATCTATTAAATCCTGCTTTCCTGATGCCGTCTATTATAGAAAGTGATATAAGTCCTCCGTAGTATTGAGTCTGTTAGGAAATTTGCTATCTAGTTCTAGAATTATTTTTGATTCCATCCTTCTTAGCATTTTGTCTCTGTCTCCTCCTCTTTGTGGTTTTGGAATTGATGAGATTACAAAATATTTGAGGCACTGCAAATCCTTATTATGCACAGACTTAAAGTGTCTGGCCACTGGGTACGAGCTATCGCTATTAACGATTGCCCGGAGATGCTGGAGGATTCTGACATGCACCTGTAGCTTAGTGCTGCCGACATATCGTAGGCCACAGGTGCATGTCAGGACATAGATGGCATACTCGGTTTTACAATTGTAGGACCCCTTGATGTTAACCATTTCTGGACTGAATGGGGTGGTATATTGTGTGGTGTTATTTCCAAATCTGCAAGCCCTGCAGCTGGAACATTTGACGAATCCCGGCCGGGACTGCAGCCACATTTGTTTTTTGCTTAATTCTGGAAAACTTCTACTGATTTGAGTTTTCATGGAAGGTCCCTTCCTATATGTAATGGTCGGAGTATTGGGAAGCTGAGGAGCTAGAACTGCGTCTGTTAATAGAATAGGCCCGCTGTATGTTACAATAGATCTGATCTTCCTTTCTTGGCGGTTATATGTGGTTATAAACCTCGGAGCCGAATCTGGGTTGCCTGTCACTGTATCTGTATTCGTGATTTTGTCATTTCTTAATAGAGATTCTCTCGACCTAGCCTGCATTTTGTCAGGTGCTTGATTTAAAATAACATCTTTGTATCCTCTTTGTTTGAATCTTTCTAATGCTTGTGAGGTACAATTGGCTAAATCGGCCTCTGTACTGCATATGCGTTTGAGTCTTAATAATTCCCCATAGGGGATATTATTGATAACATGTTTAGGGTGAGCACTGCTGGCGTGTAATATAGTGTTCCCAGCAGTGCTTTTTCTATGGAGTTTGGTTGGTATTTGTCCCTCCTGAAAGAAGACCTTTACATCTAAGAAATCTACTTCTTGTTTGCTGATGGTCGATGTGAACTTTAAATTTTCATGATTGATATTGATTTCTCTGATGAATTTCTTGGCACTGCTTTCGTCACCCTTCCATAAAACAAAAACGTCGTCAATGTATCGCATCCATTTAAGCACTTGGCCTGAGAAAGCCACATGGTGTGTGCGCCTGAGGACCTGCTCCTCCCACCAGCCCACGTGTAAACACGCATAGCTGGGAGAGAAGCAGGCCCCCATCGCCACTCCTCTCATTTGTAGATATATTTCATTGCCAAACATAAAATATATATATATATATATACATATATATATATATATATATCGTCACTTTTCTTAATCCATACCCAGATGGTAAAAATCACAATGCATTTCAAATAATTTTATACATATATGTGTGCATAATGTGAACCATAATAAATTCATTTCAACAATCATTGCTTTATATTTCAATAATTGATTAATCAACTAAGTTTCGGTGAATTTGTTATTTGTAACGTCCCATAGTCTCCAGCCCAACCGCCAATGGTCATAGAAGAGTTACTATCCACGAATATTACTCTCACGTCATCTCCCCCGTATTTTTTGTATTTCAATCAACCAATGCTTTATTCATACTATTCCATGCATAGCATGTGCATCGCGTGTATTCCAATGCCTGTGTTGCTGATACAATGCCACATATATCACACATTGTTAATGCACAACGTGCACACCAAAATTAATCATCTCGGCATATTTATAACGATGGTCGGAGCATTGTTTCAGTCTCCACCTGCTTCCGCCAACTGTATTTCCTACGGAAGGAGAGGGGGTCTTATATTATTTATTAGCATGTCATATCCCATATTTTTTTTACGGATAAGTATCTCACGGTCTACTACTGGTAATGGAAGTAAAAAGTTGTTTTATTTTTGCAATTGTAAATTATATGTCATCATAACTCTGTTTATAAACTACAGGCCACTCTCCTCTATGCACAACCAACACTTCCAAAATGGCGTCTTCACCTTGTCTCTTGCACTAGTCCTTCTTCTATTAACACTCATTGGGGTCTTGTCCCGTTGTCCCTTACCAGTTTCTAGTACCCTCCCACCTGACCCAATTGCTCCAATCACTGCTCCCGCAGGGTTACAAAAAGTTGGTCATGTGATGCGCGCTCTGGAATCACACCCGGAAGAATCCTGCTATTCAGCAACTTCCCTGCAACATACTGGTAAGCACTGGCCCTCTTCCCCCGTTTATACCTCCCAATTGCTGTCTGCACACTAATTTGCCTTCCCTTCCTTAGGCGACTGAGCCATTAGAGTATGCGAAGGCGACTCACCCCGTATCCGAGTTTGAATTCATCATATCTGGTGAGTTTCTTTCCCTTCACTCGGTCCCTCAACCATGTAGATCCGTGTTAAAACTTAGTTCCTTCCTTTAGGAGCCGCCATTATAACAGCCCTCGTCTCCCCGCCCAAGTTTCCCCATTCTGGAATTGCGGTAAGACATGACTCTACGAGCCCTGTTGCATGCTTTTCTCCTCACGTTAGCGCCTCCCCCTCAATTCTGATCACTTCTGACCACGCCATCACATATACTTATATATTGTACTCTATATGCACTGGCTATTCTCCATAATCCTACTAATGTTGTCATCTCAAATTTATACTATACTGAAGTTTTTTATTTAGTATGTGTTTGAGACTATGTATGCAACTGGCTATTCTCCTTAATCCAAGTGATTCTACTGCCGCCATCTCGAATTTTCACCGTACTGAGTTTCCTTAATTAGTATGTAACTGAGCCTATGTATGCAGCTGTCAGAACATTACAACTGTTCAACTGTTTCTGAATTACTGCCTAGATGCTACCTGCGCTCTATTTTACCCTTCCACACTCCTTGGTTAGACACCGTCAATACTATCGCACTAAAACGCTTAACTAATTATGTGACCAGGTCCTACGGCCTTGCTGCCTCCAATATCTAATTGAGTAATCTTTACAGTCTAAGCATGTTCTACAATCCTCCACCCTCACTCGTCATAATTTTAACCTATTTCGCAGTGATTGCACTCGCCTTGGTTGACACTCATGCATACGCTTGTCTGTGCACTTAACTAATTAACATGGTGCAACGACTTCTCTAACCGTTCGTCTGAATGCCCCTTTGTGGCCTTACCTTACAAGGTTAACCACCACAACTTGTCTACACACCGTATTATATACATGGTCCATATACCACTTGAGCACACCAGCCCCTTTTCCACGTCCCATACTACTCACAACCTCTTCCCATGTGGCTCTTGTATCTTAATGCATGCTAACCAGAACTTTCAGTCTGCGCTGCCACTATTAAGTTTACTAGTTATATGTAATCCTCCTAACTGTTTTCGCTTATGTATCTTCCTTCCCCCCTTGTTCCCCCAGGCTAATGAGGCTCTATCTAACAGGCATGTTATTTAAGTTCTGATGATGATCCGCTCATTCTTCAAACGGATCGAAACGCCGTCGACACCCTAATACATCTTATACGCAAAAAACCTTTTGTTCATTCCGCTGTAAAGGTGTTTTGTAGTGATTTGTTCTTGTAACACTGTATATCCAACTTGTGTAACAAACCAGAAAAGCTTTGCCTGAGCCCCCTGTTGTTCGTTTTCTCCCTTGTTTATGTACTCTACTGGCTAAGTAGGACACAGGATTGTGTCCCATTTTATGTATTGTTTTGTATGACTATATCCTAAACCTACAAGTAAATATCAGACCTCTGTCCGGCTGGACAAGTCCACTAAATATAGCTACGATTGAGTCTATATTCATTCCTTTGGTTTCCATTTCACTTTCTGGGGACCACTGTTGTTGAAAACACCTATAAGTTTAACAACCCACACCTAAAATATATTTGGAAAATATAATAATTGCACAATTTACTAAATTAATGATCAATTAAGCCCTTAATAATAAATCAAACGATTTATTATTAATTAATTATAGTGAATTAACTTCCCACCCTTTAACGCTACAAACCCAACAAACTGCACTTAGAATATCATTTAAAAAAGTATTATTAACCCAATTTACATAATTAATTTTCAATTAAATAATTAATATTAATTCAAAATGAATTATTAATTAATTATAATTAATAAACTTCCCACCCTGAACCCCCTACAAACCTCACAACTCGCTACGAAACTATAAAGTACAATTAACAATTAAATGAAAATTATAAATAACAAAAAATTATAAACTATATTTAAAAACATTATCAACAGTTACAGAAACAATTAATAACATATACAATTAAAATATAAGCTAAAATACATTAAAATAGTTAAAAAAACAATATTTTTTACAACTATATTTTTGTCAATGATATTGAAAGTTATAAATGGTGATGCTCAAATTAGAAACTTAAGTTATAGCTATAGAATTTCTAGCGATTGTGCAGTTTAAATTGGGTTGTGTAGAAAGAATAAAGTTTTCCTAACTTTAACTCAGCTTTTACCATTGTTTTTTTTCATTAAATGTAAATGTTTTTTATTTTTTTAATATAAATGTGTTTCAAATCATAGTACCGAGTGTCATTGAGTTGAGTGTTGTTAAGTGCAGTGTGGCAGAGTATAGTGGAGGACAGTATCACAGAGTAAAGTGTGGTAAAGTCTAGTGTTGTACAGTGTAATATAGTGGAGTTGAGTGGTGTTCAGTGGAGTATGGTATAATGCACTGGCATATGGTGGAATTCTGTAGAGTGGCGCGGCGTACATTGCAGTGGTGTACAGTGGAGTGGTATCCAGTGGGATAGGATACACAATAGTGGCATAGAGTGGAGTGGCGTAGAGTGGAGTGGCACAAAGTGTAATAGCTTTGAGTGAAGTGGCATACACCGGAGTTCTATACAGCAGAATAGCGTACATTGGAGTAGAGTAGATTGTTGTGGCATTGACTGGGTGGCATACAATAGAGTGCCGTAGAGCGTAATAGCATAGAGTTTAATGGTGTAGAGTGGAGTAGTGTACAGTGGAGTGGAATAGAGTGGAGTAGCATATAGTGGGGTGGCGTACAGTGGAATAGGGAACAGTAGTGGCGTATACTGGAGTGGCATAAAGTGGAATAATGTAGAATGGAGTGCGTACAGTAGTTAAGTACAGTGGAATAGCGTACAGTGGCATAGAGTGGAGTGGCACAGACTAGAATGGCGAAGAGGAGAGTGGCATAGACTGCATTGGCATAGAGTGGCATAGTATAGAGCGGTCTGTTGTAGAGTGGAGTGGGTTACAGTGGGGTGGGGTAGAGTGTGGTTGCTTACAGTCTTATAGTGTAGACTGGCGCAGAGTGGAGTGGAGTGGAGTAGAGTGGAATGGCATAGAGTTTAGTGTTGTAGAGTGGAGTGCCATAGAGTGGAGTGGCATACAGTAGAGTAGTGTAGAGTGGAGTGGTATAAACTGGGTTAGCGTTCAGTGTAGTAGCATACAGTAGAGTGGTGTAGAGTGGAATGGCATACAATGGAACAGTGCAGAGTGGAGTGGCGAAGAGTGGAGATGCATACAGTGGAATAGCGTATAGTGGAGTAGCGTACAGTAGAATGGGGTACACTTCAGTTGGGTAGAAGGTAGTGGTGTACAGTTTAATACTTTAAAGTGGAGTGGCGTGCAGTGGAGTGGTTGAGTGCTGTGTCGTAGACTGCAGTGGCATACAGTAGAGTAGCTTAAAGGGGAATGGTGTACAGTGGAGTAGTGCTGGCTGTAGTGGTGTAGAGTGGAGTGGCATAGAGTGGAGTGGCATAGAGTGGAGTGGTATACAGTGGAATAGGGTAGAGTGTAGTGGCGTAGAATCGAGTGACGTACAGTGGAACAGCATAAAACGGTGTGGCGTATTGGGAAGTACGGGAGAGTGGAGTGGCATAGACTGGAATAGCAGATAGTGGAGTGGCATACACTGGAGTGGTGTAAAGTGGTGTGGGGTACAGCAGAATAGCGTACAGTGTAGTGGAATACAGTGGAGTGACGTACAATTCTAGAGTGTAGTGGGGTGGAGCGGAGAGTTGTAAACTGGAATGGCGTACAGTGTAGTAGCATAAAGTGCAGTAGCGTATAGTGAAATGTCGTAGAGTGGAGTGGGGTACACTGCAATAGTTTGGAGTGGAGAGGAGCACAGTAGAGTGGCTTAGAGTGATGTATCATAGACTGGAGTAGAGCAGTGTAGAGTGGAATAATGCTGACTGTAGTGTCATACAGTGGAGTGGAGTAGAGTGGAATGGCATACAGTGTAATAGGGGAGACTGAAGTGGCGCAGACTGGAATAGAATACAGTGGAATAGGGTAAAGTGGAGTGGCGTAGAGTGGAGTGTTAGAGCGTGGAGTGGCGTACAATGGAATA
This sequence comes from Triturus cristatus, assembly GCF_964204655.1. Taxonomy (NCBI): domain Eukaryota; kingdom Metazoa; phylum Chordata; class Amphibia; order Caudata; family Salamandridae; genus Triturus; species Triturus cristatus. The sequence goes on along the minus strand of NC_140594.1, from coordinate 212,487,369 downwards.
GCATATAGTGGAGTGGCATACACTGGAGTGCTGTAAAGTGAGTGGGATACAGTGGAATAGCATAGAGTCTAGTGGCATACAGTGGAGGTGAGTACAGTACAATAGTGTAAAGAGGAGTGGGGTGGAGTGAAGAATTGTAAACCGGAGTGGCGTAAAGTGTAGTGGCGTACAGTGGAGTACCATACAGTGAAATAGCATACAGTGGATTGGCATAGAGTGGAGTGTCATACAGTAGAATAGCGTAGAGTGGAGTTGCGTACAATGTAACTGCGTAGATTGGAGTGGCATACACTGGAATAACATACTGTGGAGTGTGGTAGAGTGGAGTGTGGTAGAGTCAAATAGCATGGTGTGGAGTGGTGTAAACTGGAGTGTCATAGAGTTTAGTAGTGTATAGTGGAGTGCCGTACAGTTAAATAGCGTAGAGTGGATTAGCGGAGAGGCATACAGCAAAGTAGTGTACAGTGGTGTAGAGTAGAGTGGCCTAGAGTGGAATAGTGTAGAATGCAGGGGTATAGAATGGAATGCAGTAGAGTGGAATAGCACAGATGGAATGGCATACAGTGTAGTGGTGTACAATGCAGTAGCAAGCAGTGGAAAACTATACAGTGGAGTGGCATATAGTGGAGTTTGGTAGAGTGGAGTGGTATACAGTGGAATATCGTAAAGTGCAGTGGCATAGAGCGCAGTTATGTACAGTGGAAGAGCGTATAGTGGATTGACAAAGAGTAGAGTGGAGTACAGAGGAGTGGTGTAGAGTGGAGTGGCTCAACGTGGAGTGTGGTAGAGTGTAGTGGCAGACAGTGGTTTAGCATAAAGGGGAGTGGAGTAGAGTGGAGTAGTGTAGAGTGGAGTTGTGTAGTGTGGAATAACGTACAGTAGAGTTGTGTATAATCGAATGGCATACAGTGGAGTGGCCTATAGTGGACTGAGGTACAGTATAGTGGTGTAGAGTGGAACTGCATTCAGTGGAGTGACGTTGAGTGGAGTGTCATAGAATGGAGTGTCATAGATTGGAATAGTGTAGAGTGTGGTGTCGTAGAGTGGAGTTGTATACAGTGGATTAGCGTACAGTGGAGTAGCATACAGTGGAGGGCCGTACACTGGAGTAGCATAGAATGGAGTGGTATAGAGTGGAGAGTCATAGAGCAGAATAGCTTAGACTGCAGTAATGTGGAGTGAAGTGCTGTAGAGTGGAGTGGCATACAATAAAGTAGCGTACAGTGGAGTAGTGTAGATAGTATAACGTTCAGTGTACTGGCATTCAGTGGGGTGGCGTACAGTTAAGTGCCATATAGTGGAATAACGTAGAGTGGTTTGGCATTTAGCGGAGTGTTATACAGTGAAATAGCGTAGACTGCAGTAGCGCACAGTGGAGTGACATACATTAGAGTGGCGCAGAGTGGAATGGCATAGAGTGGAGTGGCGTTGACTGTAATTCCTTACAGTGGAGTGTCGTAGAGTGACGTGGCATATACTGAAGTGGCATACGGTGGATTGACATACAGTAGTGTAGGGTACAGTGGAATAGCATTTAGTTCAGTGGTGTACTCTGGAGTGGCATGGAGTGGAGTGACATAGACTGGAATAGAGTATATTGTAGTGTCATAGAGTGGAGTTGCGTAGAGTGAAATATCTTAAAGTGGAGTAGTGTATAGTAGAGGGGCCTACAGTGAAGTGGCGAACACTGCAGTGTCATAGAATGGAGTGGCATGCAGTGTAATAGCATACAGTTTAGTGGTTTAGAGTGTGGTGACGTAGAATGGAGTGTGGTAGAGTGGAATGGTATACAGTTTATTAGCTATTAGTGCAGTGGTGTACAGTCTAGTGACCTAGGAACATATGTACAAAACTTCCAATTTGCAGTTCCTAAATAGTGAATCCTAAGAAATCGCTATATAAGAAATGCAAAATGAAATGTACAAAAATTGTGATTTCCTAATAGCGATTCCTATGGAGTCGCAATCGCTGTTAGGAAATTGTAATTTAGGAAATGCAAAACCTTTCATACCTATCAGCCGAAGGGCTGATGAATGGTTTTGCATTTCCTAATTTGCAATTTCTTAACAGAATATCACAATTTAGGGAATGCAAAACCATTCATACCCATGGCCCTAAGGGCCATATCTACGCATGGTCAAATCACAATTCAGGAAATGCAAAACCATTGGTACCTATGGCCCTCAGCACCCCCTTTAATTACATACAAAGGTAAGTGCTGCTCCTACAAAGTGTTCCAATGCTCTCTGGGCAAGTGCGCCATCTATGGCACTTTAAAAAATGCATTTTGGGGTGCTTTTTAGGTCTCGCCTAGGCAGCGCTTGCGAGACATGCTGTATTTAGGATATGCAAAATACACACATATGGCTGGGTCCAAACTGGAATGGTATGGTGAGCAAAAAAACGATTGATTTAGGCCCAGATCTCTGTACTGGGGTGAATGTATGACGTTGTTCTGCATTCTGTCCATCAATTGTTCTTTTTGCATTTGTCACCCCGAGTGGGACAGGTATGCCCAGACGTGGGTCCCGTGCTCTCCATGCCACTGGAGTCAAGCTATCCTGGCTGATGAGGGCTGAAAGCCCGTAACCCGTTCTAGGATGCTTGTTTCCAGACCAGGGAGGACCTGGCCTGGCAGTTTGGGCTGGACTGTTCCCATTGGGTGCAGGGTCAAGACTGATTTGAATATGGCTGGGTCCAAACTGGCATGTCATGGTGAGCAAAAAACGATTTATTTAGGCCCAGAGCTCTGTACTGGGGTGAATGTATGACATTGTTCTGCATTCTGTCCATCAATTGTTCTTTTTGCATCTGTCACCCCGAATTGGACGGGTATGCCCAGACGTGGGTCCCTTGCTCTCCATGCCACTAGAGTCAAGCTATCCTGGCTGATGAAGGCTGAAAGCCAGAAACCGGTCCTAGGATGCTTGTTCCCAGTCCAGGGAGGACCTGGGCTGGCAGTTCAGGCTGGACCGTTCTAATTGGGCGCAGGGTCAAGACTGATTTGCATATGGCTGGGTCCAAACTGGAATGGCATGGTGAGCAAAAAAACAATGGATTTAGGCCCAGATCTCTGTACTGGGGTGAATGTATGACATTGTTCTGCATTCTGTCCATCAATTGTTCTTTTTGTTTTTAGGATATGGGCTTTTAACGACCCTCCCATTTTCAAGGACTGTCCCTGTTACATGTGCCAGTTTGTGAGTACTATTTTCTTCTCTATGCTGGAGCTCTCGAGATTAGTGCTTGTGGTTGTCAGAGCTCTGTTGTAAACAGGGCTGTAAATCTTCCTCTTTTCTATCTTTATTTATTTATTAACAGCGCCCATATGATTTACGTTTTTCTTTGCTTGCCTGCAAAGAATACCCCTCCCAAACTGAATCGAGCAGTGATCGCCGTTGCCTTTATTTATTTAATATAGCGCAATTTTATTTATTTATTAACAGCACCCGTATGATTTATTTTTTCTTGCCTTACCTGCAAAGAATACCCCTCCCACCTCCCAAACAGCATTGAGCAGCACTCGCTGTGCGACTTTATTTATTTATTTAATTAACAGAGCCCACATACTTTTTTTTTCTTGCCATGTTTTGGTAGAGCTGCAATTTCAGTCTGAGGTGGATATCTGTGTGTCAGTCTCCCAGCCAGAGTACTATGTTCACGGAGCTGCAATGTCCAAGACCTAGGCGGGCAAGCCAGCAAATTCAGGGAGCTAGCCAGTATCAAGTTTAGCTTGGCTTTAAAGCCAAAACACGAGTTTAGCTAAGATTTGGCACATAAAAGATTCATAGAAATACAAAAAGACATGGTCTGTAAGGCACCTCTCTTAAGGCCAAAAGATATAAAGCGGAGGTAGGGATTCACAAAGTTTAATTCCCATATACGCCATAACGAGGTAGTAACCTCCCGCTTTTTTGCCTTCAATTTAAAATAAACGCCGTTTTTGACAGATGGCAGTCACCACACTTTGTTAACTCTGATCAAAGTACAGGAGGGTTAAATGTGAAAGGCGCATAAAGATTTGAGCATCACAATCAGAAACAGAACAAAACATTGTGAAAAGGCAAGGTGACCCCTCACGTGCGCACCACCAATCGAGCTCGCTGGTTGGTACTCAACAGCTGTGCCCACTTTTATCATCGTTAGTAGCCATCTTGCCTTAAAAAATAATAAATATAGTGTCCAAAACAAAAACAATAAGTGCTGTGAAAGAAGTGAAGTGAATAAATCACATCCCACGATGCGACCATGTGAAGCTAAAATTGAAATAAGGTGCACTTTACTCGATGTCAACTTTATTATTCACTGTGCACTTATTCAAATTAAAAATCAGTTGCCTATCATGCATACCGCTTTATACTGCGCCAACATGTTTTTTTTGCCACAATAATTTTTAGGGTAATTTTTTCAGGGCAAACAGGGTCGCCTGGCACCAGTACTGGACACTTAAATAACTTTTTCCAGGGACTGCCAAATGTAAAAACAGAACAAATACACATCCCATTACCCTCAAATCATCCTTTCTGGCTAGAAATCTGTAAAACTCTCGTCTCAACTATAGAGTTTGTATTACCCTAAATGAGCCACCGTTCTTCGTACCAGCTCTGTCCTTTAGGTCACACAAGAGACTCCATCTGTGAGTCCTCTCGGTGGATTAACATTCGGCTGTAATGTCAATCTACAAAGTGATAGGAATGTTATTAGTCAAATGTACACCAAAGAAGCTTACAACATACTCCTTTCGCACAAAGCTCACTCTCATGTGCGGAATTGTGAACAAGGACCCGTATATGTATGTGTTCCCGATATAACAGTACGCAGTGAACTTCTTCAACCGCTGTTACAAACAATCTCGCACGATCCGTTAATCTCCGAAATGTCAATGTTTCCAGCGTGTCACCGCTTTAGAAAAACAACCACTCACTCGTATCTCTCGCTGTCTCATATTACCCTTGTCCTGCATCCAAACCAGCCTTCCCGCCTATTTGCAAAGCCAACAGCTCTGAATTTAACTAATGCGAGACCTACTACATTGCAAATGCTTTTTTTAAATTGCACCTGGTTATCATCGGATTGGATACCATGGTAATAGCATTTCCTAAATGACAATTTTGCATTTAAGAAATGCTTTGTACATGTGCCTAGGAAATCGCAAATAGGAAATCCCTGTTTGTGACGTCCTATTTTGGTAATCGCAAATTGCGGTTTCTACTGGGTATAAATCTCAATTTGCGACCGCATATATGCCTTTGTACATTAGGAAAGGCTATTTCACATTCCTTAACAGCATGATATTGTGATTTGGTCCAGGAGTAATGCAATTTCCTTTTGTACATATCAGCTGTGTAGTGTAGTGACTTAGAGTGTAATAGCGTAAAGTGGAGTAGCATAGAGTGGAGTGTGGTACTTGAAACAGACGTAGCGTGAAAGTAAGAGAAATTATGTAGATCTAATGGGCCAGGAATTGAGATTATAAGTAGGGCTCCCGGTTTTCCGTTTAAACTGACTTTTACATATAAATACAGACGGAAAACAAGTTTTCCTTTATCTGTATTTATATATAAAAACGGGAAAATACTAGTACAGTTTGCCGCGCTGCCTACAGTAACATAAAATGCTTTTATTGATGCCCCAGCCATTTCTGGGGGATCCGCTCCACCCCTCGAGTGAGGTCTTCATTGGCATCAATAGAATCACACCCCCAACCATCTGGTGTCTCCCCCTCCTGAGAGGGTTAAGAGGTGTCAGCCTTCCCCGGCACACACACAGCAGCACCTGAGTACTTCACAGGTCTTTGAAAGACCTTTTACTTGTTAATGAGGCTTTGTTGTTTTTTCACTCCTCCAGTAATAGAAAGAAGCCGCCCAGAGTGGCCAAGATGCTGACGGTCTGACCCCAGACCTGCCTAATTGCAGCATATGCAGCCATTTCAAAAGAAAATTAGGTGCCCTCGGGGAAGGGGGTGGGGGGCTGGAGTCAGTGGCATATGCAGTTTTGGGGGCGTAAAAAGCAGGAATCAAATGCCAGCACCCCGTGGGGCAGCAAAGCCTATTAAATTAAACACGGTCTGCCACTGAGGGGGCACTTGCAGCCTCTGTTATCAGAAGAGCGCGTTACTTGTGCAGGTAGCAGTAGCCCAACAGGTTAGGGTGGAAAGGTCGCTGGTGCCAGAGACAAGCAGGAGACGGTCCCTACTGTGCCATTGGAGGTTGCATAACGGAGGAGGAGGAGGGCAGCAGCTCGCCACAGGCCATGGGCCGTCAGTGAGTGTGTCTGAGTAACTGCCTGTGCCTCGGTCTGTGCCCTCCCCACTCTGGGTATGAACAGTAGCCTCACTCGTCTATTACAGGGCCTTCCATAGCTAACGCCAGCAATAACGCATCTCAGAGAGATAGTTCAGTCGGTTAAGGTACCCACTCTATCGTATTGTGTCTAGCATTAGCGGGTCACTCACAGATATGATTCAAAGCCACTTCAAAGTGCTCAATTACACAGTGGCAGTCTCTTACTTTTTTCCCCAGACAAGGTCAAGGAGAGTTTCCACTTCTGCTGCCCCCACTCTTTCTTCCTCTTCTTCTCTCTCTTTCTGTTGCACTCCTTCTCACTCGTAGAGAACCTTCAGCTGCCCCCACTCTTTCTTCCTCTTCTTCTCTCTCTTTCTGTTGCGCTCCTTCTCACTCGTAGAGAACCTTCTGCTGCCCCACTCTTTCTTCCTCTTCTTCTCTCTCTTTCTGTTGCGCTCCTTCTCACTCGTAGAGAACTTTCTGCTGCCCCCACTCTTTCTTCCTCTTCTTCTCTCTCTTTCTGTTGCGCTCCTTCTCACTCGTAGAGAACCTTCTGCTGCCCCCACTCTTTCTTCCTCTTCTTCTCTCTCTTTCTGTTGCGCTCCTTCTCACTCGTAGAGAACCTTCTGCTGCCCCCACTCTTTCTTCCTCTTCTTCTCTCTCTTTCTGTTGCGCTCCTTCTCACTCGTAGAGAACCTCTGCTGCCCCCCTCTTTCTTCCTCTTCTTCTCTCTCTTTCTGTTGCGCTCCTTCTCACTCGTAGGGAGCCTTCTGCTGCCCCCTCTTTCTTCCTCTTCTTCTCTCTCTTTCTGTTGCGCTCCTTCTCACTCATAGAGAACTTTCTGCTGCCCCCACTCTTTCTTCCTCTTCTTCTCTCTCTTTCTGTTGCGCTCCTTCTCACTCGTAGAGAACCTTATGCTGCCCCCACTCTTTCTTCCTCTTCTCTCTCTCTTTCTGTTGCGCTCCTTCCTCACTCGTAGAGAACCTTCTGCTGCCCCCACTCTTTCTTCCTCTTCTTCTCTCTCTTTCTGTTGCGCTCCTCCTCACTTGTAGAAACCGTGATTGTTCTTTGCATTCCTCTCCGTCATTTGTTCCTCTGTGAAATGGATCCAAAAAGAGAAGAAAACACTTTTGCTGCAAATGCCTGCCAGACATTTTTCTACTCCAAAATGCAGCCTCAGGAGGAGAGAAAAAAGGTTTTAAAATACAAACAATAAATACATAACTAAATAAAGCAAGACAGAGTAGTCGCAAAGTGGCCAGATTAGTTTATTTACACTCAAACACATTAGCGCCACCTTACAGAGTTTGCCAGTGAAGCGCTACTTTTCTTTTCGTGCTTATTGATTTCTGAATAATGAGTGTAAAAGCTTTAAGTTGTATTCCCTTTGAGTGTTTGCTTTTTTCCAGTATGTTGTTACTTTTTTTCAGGCAGCATATTACTGTAGTCTGTAGTGCATAATTTCAATTGAATTGCTTCCAGGAGCTTATAGCGGGGCGCAATTAGGTTGCAGCTGAAGGCAGTGTGAGTTTCTCTCAGTGTGGCAGTATGGTGTTCAGTGGGGGAGAGGATTTGGCACTCTGCAGATGACAGAAACTACAAGGCTCTGAGACAAATGGCTTGTGATAGCGCTTTTAAGCATATTTGGGACGTTCTGCAAATGGCAAAGTTTTCAGATGAATGTATAGTGCTGACCAATAACAACCGAGCGCATGTGTGCATTGTCATTCTAAATAAATGTGGAAAAATACTAGCTGTAGTGCCGTCTTTTGCTTGTGGCAAGAAAAAAGGCCCAAAAAATAAATATGGATAAATACAGACGGAAATGGCAAAAAAATAAATACCACAAAACCGGGAGCCCTAATCATAAAGTATAAATGCTAATTTGTGATATAGGTGTACATTTTGAAAGTATTGTTAAAGTTATAAGTGTGAAATACTTAGGCCTTTTTTACGAATCTGGCAGGACTCGCGGGAGCGCAGTGGTGGCAGTCTTCCGACCACCCCATTATGGCCAGGACAGTCGGGCCACCCTGGGACCACCCCAACCACTAGGATCAGAGATCCCTGGTGATGGTGCGGCTGTATTGAGGCCGCAATATGCTTGTTGGGGCTGCTGCGGCCCCACCAAGCATATTACGAGCTTCCTCACCACCACATTTTTCATGGTGGTGCGACTGCCATGAAAAGTGTGGTGGTGAGGAAACATAGGGGCCGCTACAGAGCCCCCTTGTGCCTCACGCCATGTGGATGCATACAGGGGGCACATCATGTGCCCCTCTGTGTGCATGCACAACAGTATCTGTACGCCATGGACTGCAGCAGTCCAATGGCGTGCAGGCAGGCCTTTGACATTCCTATTGTGGTGCCTATTTCATAGGCACCGCCCTGGGAATGCCAAAGAACCCCCCACCAGGCAGCAAAAAACTCCTGATCTGGCAGGCTGCTTGTAAATGGGGTTGGCGGTGTGGGAGGTCCCTCTCCAGTACTGCCAAACTCTCAATAAGGTCACAAGTAATATATTGTGCCGTGGTAAACTGTTGTATGTTGGCCATATACCACAGTACATGCTGATAACAAGGCAGTATCTGATCAGCTAATGACTGTCTTTACAAAATGTAAAAGGCAGCAATGTAGTTTTCAGCACTTTTTCGGTTCTTTCTGGGTTAAGGCTTTATATATAGGTAAGTATTACTTTTTTATATTTGTTCCCTACCTATTACCACTTTCACAGCTGGACTGGGAGCAGCAGAAACAAGCCCTGGCAATGTGCTCGATCGGCTCCAGGAGCGAGGGGGTGGGGGTGGGTGGGGTTAGCGAGAAGCACTGCTCCCGCCTTTGTTACAGGGGGCCGATATTGCAGCACAGCATTGGTACCCCCCAGTGCACATACACGTCTCCCCCAACACTCTGGAGGTCTGCAACGGACCCCAAACATAACCACCGCTAGCCTTTTCATGACGGAATCCCCGTCATGGAAGGGCTGGCTCAAGGACTGCATCATAATATGGTGGACAGTGCCCGCTAGCACTACC